>NC_047585.1:1890000-7812500 GCF_011004845.1 Esox lucius | reverse complement strand
CCCGGACGAGCCCTTTAGTACGTGTGCAGTTGAAAGGAAAAGACTTGTGGTCCTGAAGATATACAGTTCTGGAAGAAATTACGAGACCGTGGCATAACTTTCTTTCCTTTCCAAGAAAGTTGAAAAGGAAAGTTTTCAGTGAGGAACAGAAGCCTTCAATTTGCAGTGGTCTCTTCATTTTAACCCTTCTGTTCCTCACTCAAAACCTTCCTTTTCGACTTTTTTGGGAAGGAAAGAAAAAGGTGCAGTGCTCCAATCTCGGACGAGCCCTGAGCAGCAAACTACAAAAAAAATCCACAGTATGGGAGAGAGAATGCAAAAGCGCAGAGCACGCTAGAGATCTACTAGTCACTGAGCATTAAGGTCAGGATCCACCAGGGACTTGCCCAAACGGTACGTTGTCGGCAGGATTCGAACCTGCGCGGGAAGATCCCAATGGATTTCTAGTCCATCGCCTTAACCACTCGGTCACGACAACCACTACTCCAGGGAGGCCGGTTTCCCGTCGGCGTACAGATATGTCGTCAGCGTACGTACACGCTTTCGACCTTGCCACTGTCAGCAATTGTGAAGAACCAACCGAGCATGCACATTACCTCAATGACATAAGGATTACTGAGGGATTGTGTCATTAACATGGTGCGACTTGACAAGTCTACGTGGGCTATAGACGAATCCTCAATTCGCCACATTCAATTTAGTCTGGATTATTCCACCTCCTTTCCGGGCTCATTAGCCCCAATCTCTAGGGCAGAAGGTGTAAAAAGGAAGCATTTCCCATTGGTGTATACAAAGAGAGATATCAACACGCAGCCATTGCCATCAGGCGGTTAACAAACACATCAGTGCGGCACACTTTGCAGGTGACTGGCCGGCGCAGAAAGCGCGTCAGGAGTGGGATTTGAACCCACGCCCCCAGGGGAGACTGTGACCTGAATGCAGCGCCTTAGACCGCTCGGCGGAGGGTTTGTGGAGGGTTTACTCTTGCGGTGTATTACGCTTCCACCAGCAATGTAATACACTGGACCTAGACAGTAGACTTGCAGCTTAAAACCCTTCCACCAGCAATGTAACACAATGGATCTGGATGTAGACCAGGCCTGAAACGCATCCTGTGTAGTAGTGATCGGAGAGTTTTTGACATATTGCGACCCGTAGGTCGCTCAGAGACACACCCTTTTCGACGTGCTCCATCGAAGGAACGGCTAGATGAATAATCCACACAGTTATGCTAGCTGTGTGCAGTTTTTCAATCAGCAATTGTACACTTTGATGTCTCCCATAGACAATACATTGCCTACTCCTCAGATATCAACTCAAACTTAAAAGGGTTCACGAGTCTTGTAATGTGCTTTGCTTCGGATATGTTCATCGGGGGTTGGACTAGTCTATCTGATATGATCCGTATTCTTCTGCATCCACAGGAAGTCACTTGTGACCCCCATAATGTGTTACAAAGGCCTCCCATAGACAATACTTTGCCTACTCCTCAAATTTCAACTCAAACATGTACGATATTTAGCGTCCTGCAGCCACATTTCTAAAAAAAGGCTGAATGCTCGTTGTCAATTAGGCATGTGATTGGTTTTTGCATAGAGCATTTTGCAGAGGAGGGATGTGCACCCACGCTCCCGTGGTGAATGGAGCCTCAAACCAGCGCCTTCGACCGCTCGACCACCCCACCTGACTCTACCCCACCTCGTTGCATGGAAACACCATCCTTCCCATTTCACTGATTTCCGGTCAGTGAACACTCCTTAACAATAATGCGTGACAAACAGTCAGCGCCAGGGTGAATGACGAGGTGGCCGAGTGGTTAAGGCGATGGACTGCTAATCCATTGTGCTTTGCACGCATGGGTTCGAATCCCATCCCCGTCGTGGTGCTGTTGCCTTTTTCCGCCTAGCTCGGTCCCTAGTAGCTATCCCCCTCAAATACATTTAAGACTATTCCTGAAAATTGGAATCCCTGTGGCTTCACTGTGGCTCCACTGTGGCTCGTTGGTCTAGGGGTATGATTCTCGCTTTGGGTGCGAGAGGTCCCGGGTTCAAATCCCAGACGAGCCCTTTAGTACGTGTGCAGTTGAAAGGAAAAGACTTGTGGTCCTGAAGATATACAGTTCTGGAAGAAATTACGAGACCGTGGCATAACTTTCTTTCCTTTCCAAGAAAGTTGAAAAGGAAAGTTTTCAGTGAGGAACAGAAGCCTTCAATTTGCAGTGGTCTCTTCATTTTAACCCTTCTGTTCCCCACTCAAAACCTTCCTTTTCAACTTTTTTGGGAAGGAAAGAAAAAGGTGCAGTGCTCCAATCTCGGACGAGCCCTGAGCAGCAAACTACAAAAAATCCACAGTATGCGAGAGAGAATGCAAAAGCGCAGAGCACGCTAGAGATCTACTAGTCACTGAGCATTAAGGTCAGGATCCACCAGGGACTTACCCAAACGGTACGTTGTCAGCAGGATTCGAACCTGCGCGGGAAGATCCCAATGGATTTCTAGTCCATCGCCTTAACCACTCGGCCACGACAACCACTACTCCCGGAAGGCCGGTTTCCCGTCGGCTTACAGATATGTCGTCAGCGTACGTACACGCTTTCGACCTTGCCACTGTCAGCAATTGTGAAGAACCAACCGAGCATGCACATTACTTCAATGACAAAGGGATTACTGAGGGATTGTGTCATTAAGTAAACCGGAAACTGATATGCCGACTTCTTGCTAAAGTGGAGGTTCATCACTACGCTTGTGCACAGAGGCTATTTGTTTTTTTGTGTCAAGGTAGGTTTGATCTACATTTGGTAATCCACACTCACCTAAAGGATTATTTTAACACCATACTAATACTGTGTTTGATCCCCTTTTGCCTTTAGAACTGCCTTAATTCTACGTGGCATTGATTCAACAAGGTGCTGAAAGCATTCTTTAGAAATGTTGGCCCATATTGATAGGATTGCATTTTGCAGTTGATGGAGATTTGTGGGATGCACATCCAGGGCACGAAGCTCCAGTTCCACCACATCCCAAAGATGCTCCATTGGGTTGAGATCTAGTGACTGTGGGGGCCGTTTCAGTACAGGTGAACTCATTGACCTGTTCAAGAAACATATTTGAAATTATTTGAGCTTTGTGACTGCTGGAAGTAGCCATCAGAGGATGGGTACATGGTGGTCATAAAGGGATGGACATGGTCAGAAACAATGCTCAGGTAGGCCGTGGTATTTAAACCAATTGGCACTAAGGGGCCTAAAGTGTGCCAAGAAAACATCCCCCACACCATTACACCACCACCACCAGCCTGCAAAGTGGTAACAAGGCATGATGGATCCATGTTCTCATTCTGTTTACGCCAAATTCTGACTCTACCATCTGAATGTCTCAACAGAAATCGAGACTCATCAGACCAGGCAACATTCTTCCAGTCTTCAACTGTCCAATTTTGGTGAGCTTGTGCAAATTGTAGCCTCTTTTTCCTATTTGTAGTGGAGATGAGTGGTACCCGGTGGGGTCTTCTGCTGTTGTAGCCCATCCGCCTCAAGGTTGTGCGTGTTGTGGCTTCACAAATGCTTTGCTGCATACCTCTGTTGTAACGAGTGGTTATTTCATTCAAAGTGGCTCTTCTATCAGCTTGAATCAGTCTGCCCATTCTCCTCTGACCTCTAGCATCAACAAGGCATTTTCGCCCACAGGACCGCCGCATACTGGATGTTTTTCCATTTTCACACCATTCTTTGTAAACCCTAGAAATGGTTGTGCGTGAAAATCCCAGTAACTGTGCAGATTGTGAAATACTCAGACCAGCCCGTCTGGCACCAACAACCATGCCACGCTCAAAATTGCTTAAATCACCTTTTTTTCCCATTCTGACATTCAGTTTGGAGTTCAGGAGATTGTCTTGACACACACCCCTAAATGCATTGAAGCAACTGCCATGTGATTGGTTGATTTGATAATTGCATTAATGAGAAATTGAACAGGTGTTCCTAATAATCCTTTAGGTGAGTGTATATTATAGCAATAACAGATGAAAAAAGTTCAAAAAGAGAAACTACAGTAAATCATGAAGGTCCGTCAATCTGGATGATTTTCAGAACTTTCTTCCATTGATTTGACTCCCATGATTTAACTTTCATGAGGACCACCACAGGAAAGGTAGACCCAGAGTTACCTCTGCTGCAGAGGACAAGTTCATTAGAGTTAGCAGTCTGTCGAAGTGTATGAATGTATGCTTGTTTATGTTTAGAATACAACAGAAATTATTTTGATCTGTATACAGGAAGTAACGTTCATTCAAAGTGCAATAGTAATTAGTCAGTGGGCTTACAGTACTGGGATGTGTATTCTACCAGGGATGTCTATAAGTAGAAGTGCGACCGGAAGCTTCTTTGAGATTGAGTCTGTAACATTGAGTCTGCAATAAATAATTGAATTACTCTCTCCCTTGACAACCAGATATGTGATAATTATTTTAACCACAGAACAAAACGGCTGATTTCTAACAGCATGCTGCCGTGACCTGATGGACAGGTTTGAACTATTGTACTGAAAATCAATTGGAGAGCTTAGGGGCTCGTTTTGCAAGACAATATGTAGAAGCTTCATTGTTATTTGTACGAGTTAAGACCTAGTTACACCCTGACTAGGCCGCAAATAAAATCATGCAAATCTGTTGAGTTATATGTTCTCATCATTTATGTTATATTATGTTGTTTAATTATGATACTGACTGTTGTATACCCAAAATTGTGCAAGAGTTAATTGTGCGCATGTGTGAAGAGATGGGACTTTTATTTTAACCTGTCTCAAGTAAAAATTTGTGGCTGTATACTCAGTCCCTGCTGCTGTTCCCTCGTGCACTGATGTTATGCCAGTGCATTGAGATGTAAACTGAAAATAAAACAGTATTAATAGTTATATTTGGAGTGATCTTTGGTGGATGGATGACAACAACATATTGCACATGGACATGGCGGAGAGAAATGAAACCTTAACAAAATCTCTAGGGGTGGATACATTTGAGAGAAGCGCTAAACTGTATTTCATTGACAATGCTAATTGTTTTAGGTGATTATACAGAGACATTTTCAAGTAAAATATAATGCCATCCAGTTGTACAAATACAACAGAAGGAGGACTGCAGCCTCTGACGTGCATGATACGTTCATGTTTAAGTACCATGGTGTGAATAGGACACCATTGAGAACGAAAAGGATCATTAACAATGATGCCTGGAATCAGAATGGACAGAAAGAAATAGAAAGTTTTCTGCCTGAACAAGATGGATTCTGAGGATGCCATGAATATGTACAGACAAAGTTTGAAAAAAGGAAAGTTAAGAAGGCCGAGATAGGAGAACAGTAAAAATGCGGGAAAGGAGACAAAGAAGACAATCAAAATGGACGAAGATTCATTTTGTTTGACCACCTGGCCGACCGACAGTAGTCACAAGATGGAGTCTCTATCATGGGACCCTGGAATCATGGATGATACAAGAAACTGACGTGAGCTTTTATAAACATTGATTAATAGTTCTTTAATTGTTTATTTCCTAAATTGTATCATACCTAAACATTAAATTAAGCTGTAAAGTTGATCACTTTCCTCTATACTTTCCAAGCTTATTTAATTTAACATGTAGTTTGAACAGCACTTTGATGGTATATAGCCTGTTTTGTAGTGCTTTGTCAGGTTCACTATGTAATTTTGAGTCAAATGCATTTATTGCTTTGATAATGTTTTGTTCTCTAAGACCTCCACTAAGGGGGGTCTCATGACAATGTGGGTAGGCCTTTACCAGTCCCACCACATGGTAATTTTCTGCTGCGTGCTGAGCTGTTAGCTAGCACACTTAGGGAAATCTAAACCAAGTGATGAATTAGAAATTGATAAAATATAATCTTGTGGTTTTCTTACAAAAGGTTAAAATATTGTGTTTTCTCTCTTCTTGTAAATTGTATAGGTGGTAGAATGAAGAATCCACATGGTGATAGTCTTTAACGTTAAGGAGACACACAGTGTCCCATGAGGACTGAATTTGAAACCAATATAGTCATAGCCTATGAAGAGGTTAAACAACCAATGCAAGTTTACTTCCCACAATAAAATTAAATGATGTATCTTACATGCTGAATTGAGTTTGGTTAAATAATATAGTTTCTCATATTTGTGTTTACCAATGATAACTTAAAAAATACTTGTGTAACGCCTGATAATCATCAATAGAGTTTGAATTCTAAAATGGTAAATTGAACAAATAGGGTATTGATGTAGCAGTGTTTGAGGCCTACATTGAGTGTCCTTTGAATTACTTATTGTGCTTTGATTTCAGTGACATCATACAGCTGTTCTCGGTCAATATCACCATTCTAGAGAATTTTCTTAATTTCCACCCTAATGTTGAGTTGCTGTGTAGATATGACAAGCACATTTCTACAAAGTGCAAAAATATTAGATTGGTAGGACACTGAATCTAAAATCTTCAGTTAACGAAGGATATTGGCAAAGTTGAAAGAATAACATATCTTGCTGCAGACAGTCTGAGGACCATGTCAGATTAAAACAAAAATAAGTTTTTTATTTCATATACATTAAACAAAGCATTTGGCCTTTTTAATGGCTTAACATAAGTGGGTGAAGCTAAGGGCTCCAGGAATGGGGGCAGACCCCCTAGGATGGCCCCTACCATTGTTTCCCATCAATACAGGGTAACAAATTACTAAGGGTTAAATGTGAGTGTACAGACCTGTGGTAATTTCCCCAACATAAGCATATTCAGTTTTGGGATAAACAAACATTAAGTGAAAGCTAAATATATTTTCCTCTCAATAGCTTTAAGGCGATCACCCGTGTCGCCCAATATTTCAGTTTTTAGTAGATGTCTCCAAGACCGGCCTAAAATAAGCATTAGTGATGTCTATCGAATTGTTGATGCCTGGTCCCCTGCTCCAACAAGCAAGCGGAACAAGGGATTCAAATTCTACGTATCGAGTTATCTGCACAACTACGAGGGTAAATTGTTTATTGTGGTGTGCCGGCCGGCTATCGGCTAAGCTAGTTAGCGTCGTGTTCCTTTTTTAGTGTAGTATTAGGCAGGACAATAGAACGTATAAAAATTCAGCCTAGCCTCAAAAACGGAAAAAGAACGCTGGCTGAGCTGGAACGCTGGCTGAGCTGGAACGCTGGCTGAGCTGGAACGCTGGCTGAGCTGGAACGCTAGCGCGTCCCCATAGCAAGTGAATTGAAACAAATCTTTCTTCAGCCTCTTCAAACATGAATGAAGCTTAAAATTCCATAGCCTCAAAAAAGCACCAAAACAGGTTTCCTCTCTTATTTTACCTCATTTCACAACGAAACTGAAAAATAACAACTGGCATAGGAAGTAAACATCTGGTCCTATATGGTATTAATTGCGCTTAAACCTGCGTTACGTGGAAGTATATACAAAATCGCCTTTTCTGACTATTTCTAGTCTAGCATTTGAAGTCATTGAATGGCGCAAGCCATATTTTATTAAAAAGAGGACATTCTCCTGAATAAAATGATGCCCCACTTGACGAAATTGAAAAATATACATTTTGAGATAATTGCCTCTACACCACCATGTCCTGAAGCCGAGCTAAGTGGCACACCACAGTGCTTTTTAGACCCACCCACAGTCCCTTGAAACTTAAATGAGTCACGTACATTATATATATATTTTTTTTTCATACAACAGCATCACTCATCTTGTTCTGAGTTTAGGTGTTTACTAATGCGGATGAGGACAGGAAGTAAACCGGAAACTGCAATGCCGACTTCTGGACAAAAGCGGAAATTCGTCACTACACTGGTGCAGAGCCTATTGTCTCAAATGCTATATGTGAAATAATTCTTATTGCTAAATTTTTTATTTGCTTTTTATCAAATTCTATAAAGGTCCAGATTCAAAGCTTTTTAATCGTATATAAAAAAATACTGTTTTATGAAGTTATGGGGAAGATATGCTGGTTTGAGTTGATAATGTGCTCTACTTAGTTCTGACAAAAAAGCCTTAAAAGATTCACACTTTCCAGAGGGCTCGTCTTTGTTTATACTGTTGTGGAAATTCTGAAACCTGATGCATTCTCACTTTTTAAAGGACTGAGTCCCATTGTATGTATGTGAAGATGAGTGTGTTAGAGAGGGGTCTGGTGTTTGTCCTAGAGGGCATTCTTGATTGGTCACAGTAGAGTATAGGGTTAATCATCTACCTATCTGTAGGTAGTCTTTATGTTCCCCTCAAGGGTTGAGAAAGTTAACCAGATGGGGGAGGACAACATTTGACTTGTTTGAAACCTAGGACATGTGATAGAACAAAGGGCATGTGTTTTATTGACATAGGACAGATGGGCAACAACTTACCACACCCCTTTTTCTATGTAATATATACGGATTGTGCATGTATTGAGTTAGAGACTCCTCTGATGATTATGTTTATAAGCGGTTGACGCGTCTCTCTTATTTGCAAATAATAAATAAACTGTTAATTTGTGCCAAGAGTATTTCGTCTCTGTACTTCCTTCTTAAAGAGTTCTGATTGATAAAATTACCATCACAATTTGGGGTGCTCGTCCGGGATCCTAATCCTGCTCGGTTCGAGTCTTTTTCCACAATAGGTTTACCGTGCATGGCCAGAGAGAAGTCTCTGGAACTCTAGTATCCCCCGAAAGAAGCCTATCCTTTGAGGGGTTGAGAAAGAGTGCCTGACTGGAGCTGTGACTCGTGCCTGATCAGTACAGGTACCCAGGCTTAAATTTCGAACTCTGGAGGTACGTGCACATTACAGTGAGCGCTTAAAAGGAAACTGTTAACAGTACAGTTGCGGTTGGACCGCAAGGGTTAAAATTTGCAGTTGAGGTTAGACCTTATCGATAAAATCTGCAGCAAAGGTTGGACTTTTTGAGAGATTGGATTTCTTTAGACCTGCAGTGAAGGTTGGACCTTTCTAAATCTGTAGCAAAGGCTGGGCCTTTTGAGGGATTGTTAGGACATGTAAACAAATGTTTTTTTTTAGTGTTATTAGGTTTTCCGGCGACTGGCGTTTTCATTCGGTGACGGATGTGCGGCCTGTCTGGCTGGTTGGTGAATTGTGGCCGAGTTGTCATCTGAAAGTTACAGAAGGTATACAATAAGGTTGTTTGGAAGGTGTTGGCTATGGTATGTAGAACGTGGTGACTGATGGAAACTTTGGGAAAGTTTGTGTGGAGTGTATTGATCTATGTGTTGTAGTCCTTTTGGCTCAGGTTAGAAGGATCGTCCCCTCTGACCGCCCCCACCCTCCCGCGGTGTTTCCGCCGATCGCTGGGACTCATTGTCCCATCAAGCCCGGCGACACTGCATCGTTGGAGACGTACGCTCGACGAAGCCAATCCCGCTGGACCTTTTCGTTGTGACCGCGGTAGTGTTTGCTCCACTTTGGAATTGTTGAGCGTGTATACACGGGTCAAGAGAATGTCCAAAAGTGGGGAGTCTCCAGTGTTTGCAGCGACTGAAAACATTGAAAACTACAGACCCGGGGTTGAGGAAGAGACTATGCTAACCGCTTCAGCGACTGAAAACAATGAAAACTACAGACCCTTGGTTGAGGAAGAGACTATGCTAACCGCTACGTTTAAATTTATGAAGCTACCACTGGACATTTGTCTGGACATTGGATTTGGGAAGATACCAGTGGGAATCAAGACAACGGCTGTTTGGTCGTATTGATCCCGCAAGCATGGAGACAGTTTCGGCTTCTCTTTGGCCTCGCCATGAGCGATCCGACGGGAACATGCAGGAACGCTGAACCGCCTGGGGGAGGGGTGGTGACGGTCAGTGGAGATGGATCAGAGGAGACTGACCAGAGTGCGTCTACCGGTGAGCATATATTGATGTTGTTACACTTAATGTACAAGCATTTAGGGAACACGTAGAGTATTGAGTTAAACACACAATGTTTCTTACGATTCATGGTGAACATATAAAAAATGTTGGTTTACTTTCTGTTTTTCAATTGTTGTCCAGTTAATTTGATAGCTAGGAAATTGATGACACAGTTAGGGATCACGCTAGTATGTTCAGACAGCTATACGATTTCAACGTCCTGTTTTACCAGCAGTGGGCAGCCTGTTGAATATGTTTGGTTGTGGTCTGCCTAGTAAATGCATTTGTCCATTTTGGTATTCCCTGTGCACGAGGGATCCAATTGGCTGCATTGAGTATTCCTTGATAGGATATTTGATCTTGTTTACTGAGGTTGGTGTTAACTAGGACGCTTTGAAATCGCAAGGTTTTGCGTTGGTTGGTGTCCACTGGGGTGCATACGAAACTAATGTCCTAAATTTAATTAGAGGGATAGGTTGGAAATTGGTCCACATGGTCCACATGGATATTGAGGCTGGAGATATTGAGTCTGAGTGGACCATGTTCTCCACCGCCATTGTCGAAGCGGCCGCTCGGAGCTGTGGCCGTAAGGTCTCCGGTGCCTGTCGAGGCGGCAATCCCCGAACCCGGTGGTGGACACCGTAAGTTAGGGATGCCGTCAAACTGAAGAAGGAGTCCTATCAGGCCTGGTTGGCTTGTGGGACTCCTGAGGCAGCTGACGGCTACCGACAGGCCAAGCGGGCTGCAGCCCGGGTGGTTGTGGAGGCAAAAACTCGGGCCTGGGAGGAGTTCGGTGAGTCCATGGAGAAGGACTATCGGCTGGCCTCGAAGAGATTCTGGCAAACTATCCGGCGCCTCAGGAGAGGGAAACAGTGCCCTACCAACGCTGTTTTCAGTAGAGGTGGGCAGCTGTTGACCTCAACTGAGGATGTCGTCGGGCGGTGGAAGGAGTACTTCGAGGATCTCCTCAATCCCGCTGTCACGTCTTCCATTGAGGAAGCAGAGGATGAGCTCTATACCCTCTACGGGGTGTTGGAGGGTTCATGGGAGTTTGCCCAACCAATCCACATGTGTTTTGTGGATTTGGAGAAGGCACTCGACTGTGTCCTTCGCGGCATCTTGTGGAGGGTGCTTAGGGAATATGGGGTCCTGGGTCCTTATATGTAAGGATCTATGTTCATTGGTTTTGTGTGAAACAAACTTACAGGGGACATTATCAAAATTGGGTATTCTAATTCAAATGTAATTTCTGTCCTAGTAGGTAATCATTGGAATGTTAAACCAAATAAACTTTTTTTTTACTATTGTCTGGCCTCAAGATAACACCACTCTGTCCTATGATATTGGATCTGTTCTTAGGTTAATAGACCATCCTCCACTCCATGTTGAGCTCTTGGGATAGGGCATAAAAGGGGGGTCATGATTTATAACAGGATTACAGAAGTGTCTTTTATGTGCTAGGATTTTAGGAGACTTGGAGACATTCACACTGAGTTTCATGTTGTAGAGAAATTAGGCTAAATAACAGTAATGTTAGCTGACCTTCAAGATGGTGTGAAATGTTTTGATTTGCAATAAGGTATTTGATCATTTATGTGAAACAATGGTGAATTTGATTGTAGTTCCGATACAACACAATCAGATGTAAATTATATAGGTGAACTGAGAAATGTTCATGAACTACTCTTTGAGAGTGATGCTTCAATGTAAGCAAACTATCTTAACTGATGAGTAATTGAAACAGTGGTGAGAAATTGTGTTCTTCTGCTCTTTGTGTTGGTTGTTAAACCAACCATAGAAAAGAGTGGAATTGTTATTTTGCTACACTAACAGAACAGAAGCACCAGAAATGTTAATGTTTTCACAATATTGTTACTGATTACAACTGTTCTTATCTATTTAGACAAAGGTAATAGACATTGGAAATATAGGGTTTGAGTGTTTAATGCATTAGCGAGATGCAACAAGCTAATGTAATGGACATATTTGTGATGGTGTACTGTGCAGTTGCAACTAATCTTCTCAAGGATAATTCACACTTCAGGTACAGGACACTTGAAAGCGATTCGGCAATAGAGGACTTGTTGGAGAGCAGAGAGAGAAACTGAGTTTGACTTAAAGGACAACTGTGAGGTGGGCTGAGATAAGATGGATCTCATACACACACACACACACAGACTGTCCTGTCCTACAGCTACGAGCGGAGTCTACTTTGGGGCGCCGCACGTCTACAGGATGCCGGATTCCTGTGAGCTGGACTAATTCTAGCCCTGACGATTCTGCCATGAGATAGAGAAGGCTACCTCCTGCCGAGAGGATGGAGGTGAAGGAAAGCTCCAGTTCTGGACAACGTTTACGGGGGCACGGAAAGACCAACTGCACGACATCATGCCACGCTGATTTGGTCCATACCAGGTACATCTCATCTGCTGTCCAGGTAGCTGAGAGAGGAGCCTGGGGTCGACGACACACGCTACAGGAGATGTTTAAAGGTTAGGCACAGTGAATTGAAGTCACTGGGGGAAAAGTGAATTTTCTTGTGCTAGTAACCAGTCACTTTTTACTTGGCTAAAACTGGTCATCTTGGCATTCACAAGGGAGAACACACAGATTAGGACTTTTCAGTGAATCGAGTAATTGGCATGAGGGGACTTTGTAACAGTGACTAATTGAAGAATGTATTCAGTGATAGGTGGTAACACACTCACGTGTCGATGATGCATATCCCATATTGTCAATATATGTGTCACCTGAATTAATTTCCTTTGACCAATGATGTTAAGCACATTTAATTGCTGCTATGTATGAATTGTGCTATAAAATAAACTTGCTTGCTTGCTAGCTTTGGAAAGGGATTGTGTAATACATCCAACCACAATATAATTTTACAAATAATAGAGTTTGTAAAATTACAAATATAATGTGAAATTATGGGGCACTGTGCTACATGCAGCAAAACTATATTTTCTAGTCCCTCGTTAACACCCAATTCAACACACTATGCTGTACATGGAGTTCATATTGCCTCATTAGTTAGTAGATAGTAGCTTTTATCACTGGTCTAGTAGGTGATTCATGAACATTTTAGATAATGGTTAATTGAGTGAGCATCACAAAGAAATTGATATAAGTGGAAAGAAAACTCTCACTGAACCTACTATCCCAGCTACATTTAGAGCCAAATTACCAATAAACTCCAAAAATAACAAAAGCAGTAGTAAAGTTTATGTTTATGCCAAATAAATGGCACGGTGTAAATAGTTATATAAAAATAGGCAACAAGTGCTCGACATAGTTGCCACCAATTAATAATATTTTTACATTGTTGTTATTATAGTTAATTTACATGTTCTATATTTTTGTTATTTTTTCAGTTTTAATAAAAAGGTTTTCTTTTTTTTTTTATAAATCAGGGCCAATGGTCTTAACAGCAGTGTAGTCAGCACATTATTTTATAATTGAAAATCTAGTTGAATTGTGACCTAAAAATCGAAAGTCAAATCGAATTGAGGATTTGGGAAATTGTTACACCCCTAACGGTCAAATGTTTATTGGAATGCTATGTTGTCATGATTATTTAATCCAAAAGAACAGCTAGCAGGGGCACTAAAAATGCCTAACAATGCTACCATTTGCAATAATACTAACAATGTTAGTTAGCTAGTTACTCCATCTAAAATTATTCTGATGACATGAACAGTATAACAGTTTAGCTATTAATTAATAATTAGCCTTTTAGATATGGTGCTGTGTTTTCCAGCCTCACTAGCTAATCTATGCCCAGTAGCTAAATTAATACACTGTTTTCATTTGAGCAATGACATGCTACTCTAGGCAAATATTTAGTGAAATGCAACTTTGCCATAAAAAGAAACTAGCAAGCGGAGTCAATAAAAAATAGCTAACGATGGTAATGTTGAGGATAAATTGCTAACGACGTTAGCTAGGTAGTAACTTTAACTAACAGAAATATGTTTAACTAACCTCAGTTTAAGCTAACGTTAGTCCATCTAAAATCATTCTGGAGAAATGAACATTCTAACACAGTTTAGCTAATAATAATTTCACCTTTTAGAGATGCTTTCAAGCCTCAGTAGCTAATCTATGCTTATACAATGACTTGCTAATATAAGCAAGTATTTAGTGGAATGCAATGTTGCATTGATTATTTTGTCAAAAATAATTGCTAGAAGAGCCTCAATCTAAGCTAGCGTTAATTCACCTTAAAAATCCCGGTACCGGGATCAAAATGGCGTCCATAACAATCTATTAACAATTTACATTTATTTTTAAAAAGATTTTTAGCTCATATCTGGTACCATTTGAAAGCTTAGGATGTCTACTTTCTGGATATATGCATCACTTTGGCATTTGTTTTACACTAAGTAACTTATTTACACTAAATTACCTTGTTTCACCCAACAACAGCCGCGTCATAATTACGTGCATGTTTGAATACGTATACTTTTCACAATGCCCAAATCTGATGCACATGTACAAACCTTATATCAAATGAAAGCTCTCATTGCCAGTAAGAAGGTTCAATAAGTCTTTTTATTGAAATATAATCACATATCTAATACACTTCGAATGAATCATGAGGTGTACAATCAACATTTGTAAGCATAATAGTAAAATCATTGAATATTAGCCCTGCTACAAGAAACAGATATATATTATATTAGCCCTGCCACAAATGCTACATCATCTTTTACCTTTGATTATTAAAAATTGCCGTTTTCTGAGGTTGCATGCCCAGGTAACCCCTAGATAAGTCTCGCGATTGCCAAACACCACAAAGTAATGTTGTTATTCAATAATCTAGGAAGATATGTTATATCTTCAGATCCGGATATAGCATATATTGCGAGGTCACCTAGACCAATCAGGAGTCGTGTTATTGCAGCTTGATCGTGACGACACACTCGTGCCTTAAATGCGCCAAACCTTTGTGCGCAAAACACACAGACGCGTCTCACCAGAGAACTACACGAACTACACAGATTTCTTTGTAAGCTGCAGAAATGGCATCTGGAAGAGGAAAACAGCCACAGAAGGTTTTCGTCGGCGTGGAAGCTGTTTTAGAAGAAATCGAACGCTTCAGTGACACAGACCCTGAAAGCGACGCGAGCTATGACTTGGTGCGAGAAGACGCGTTCATTGAAGGAGAAGATCCTGATGTGGATAAGTAAGTAAATACTTCTAAGTTCACCAAATACAAACTGAAATGTTTTTTGATAGTGTTTTAGACTTACAAAAACGTTTTGTGAAGTTATTATTTGTAGTATATTATGGTGGTGGAGCTTGCAATAGCAATGCGTGCTCTCCATTGCGCAAATGGCTTTTTTGTAGTATTATTGTGTTTGTGCTTGCAATAGCAATGCGCTCTCCATTGCGCAAATGGCTGTTTTGTAGTATTATTGTGTTTGTGCTTGCAATAGCAATGCGCGCTTAGCAATGCGTGTTCTCCATTGCCAAATGGCTGTGTTAGTTGTCCGTGTTTATCGTAACGAATAAACAGACGCAAGTATTCAGATATTTATATAATTTCATTATTTTGTGTTACAGTGTAAGTTCATCTGATTAGTGGATTCCTCCGAGTCACGCAGAGAGGCCACGCCACTCTTCTTTGTCCTCAAGCACACCTGTGCGCCCAACCCCCACCGCCACACCCATACGAGGCAGAGGAAGAGGCAGAGGAAGAGCAAGAGCACGAGCTAGTACTTCACAAAGAGGTAGGAGTGCTCAGCCATCATCATCATCATCATCTAATGAAGAAAGCTGGCACACTGAAACTGACGCAGACGAGGACCCAGTTTTGTTCCCATTTGCACCAAAACGACCACCAGGAACTCAGCTCATCAGAAATGCTAAATATTCACCACTTGAGCTATTTCAACTATTTTTTACCATGGATGTAATTGACACAATAATAAGAAACACAAACGCCTATGCTGCAAAGAGGGCTGAGTTGGGTAAGAAATTCATGTGGATACCGCATGTCTTGAAAGAATTTTTGTGCTACATTGGCATTTTGATTTATATGGGATTGATAAATGCCAAGCATTTGGTGGATTACTGGTCAACGAAGGACATTTATAGTTTTCCCTTTCCCCGTTTCGCAATGTCCAGAGCACGTTTTCTTAGCATTTCTTGGAACCTTCATCTCTGTAATCTACAGGAGGATGAAGATAACACCAGAAAAATGGGAAGCCCTGGCTATGACCGATTATTCAAAATAAAACCCCTCTATGGCAGCATTGTTTCCGCATGCAAGACATATTTTCAACCACAAAGACAACTATCTGTGGACGAACGCATGGTTGCATCAAAGGCAAGAATAGGGCTAAAACAATATATGAAGGAAAAGCCCACAAAATGGGGTTTCAAATTGTAGATGTAGTGATTGTATAAGTTAGTGAACTGTTATAAGCTGTTGTAACCAATGAAACAAAATATTAAATGTCTGTAATATGAACCGAAACTGAAGGAGCAAGTAGGAGAATAGGAAACCCTGTTTAAGCAGTTGCCGGGGAGAGAAAGATTTAGTATGTCTGTTTTGTGAGAAACAGGTCACAGGTCAGAGACACACACACATAGTCGGACAGACAAGACAGAAACCAGAAAGGGGGGCAAGGGGATACTTGCAGTTATCCTATAAGGAATAAAACTGGGATTGGGCCAATGGCACACACTTTGTAAGTTAATGCCTCTATCTTTTTGGGCGTAGTAGAAGTATAAAAATGATGTTTTGAATGTTGATCCTTAGACATTGTGCGGCGACACGTGTCTCCAGAAGCTTCTGTAATAAATGGACGTATAACTACGGTAATTGCCCTGACTCCCTGTGTTTTATTCTCCTTTCCAACAAACCAACTCGGGGAAGTGTTAGACTTCAACAATTTGGGGACTCGTCCGGGATTGGAAAAAGGGAGAAGGAATTCGACTCGGTCCAGTTGAACTACACGGGACTCACAGGTTCCAGCACCGGTGCATCATAAAAAAGGTAAGCAGAGCCTGTTATATCTAAATCTGCATATTGGCTATGAACTAAATTTTGAACCTGTGGAAAACGTATTGGGAGACTGGTTTAAATTCAGGGGGTCAGGGGAACGGTCTGTGAGTTAGAGTCTCACTATAAGTCGGGTAAGAGGCCCGTTACCGATGTGTGAGTTAGAGTCTCACTGTAAGTCGGGTTAGAGGCCCGCTACCGGTGTGTGAGTTAGAGTCTCACTGTAAGTCGGGTTAGAGGCCCGTTAATCGTTCTAGGGTTGACTACCCTACGCCACTTCCCGACGGGGACGGTGGAGAGTTGCGAGTTAGAGTCTCGGCAACCAGTCGGGTTAGAGGCCCGAGGACTTAGGGGCACCTCGAAGTACTTATTGTGTGTAAAGGTTCATCTGGGTTAGAGTCCCGGGGAGTTTTAGAACTCCCCAAATTCTGTATCTGGGTTAGAGTCCCGGGGAGTTTTGGAACTCCCCAAATTCTGTATCTGGGTTAGAGTCCCGGGGAGTTTTAGAACTCCCCAAATTCTGTATCTGGGTTAGAGTCCCGGGGAGTTTTGGAACTCCCCAAATTCTGTATCTGGGTTAGAGTCCCAGGGAGTTTTAGAACTCCCCAAATTCTATATCTGGGTTAGAGTCCCGGGGAGTTTTAGAACTCCCCAAATTCTGTATCTGGGTTAGAGTCCCTGGGAGTTTTAGAACTCCCCAAATTCTGTATCTGGGTTGGAGTCCCGGGGAGTTTTGGAACTCCCCAAATTCTGTATCTGGGTTGGAGGCCCGGGGAGTTTTGGAACTCCCCAAATTCTGTATAAGAGAACTGGGTTCAAGTCCCAAAAAGTGTTGGGTCAGGGACCCGTTCAGCTGGGTTAGAGGCCCGGGGAGTTTTGGAACTCCCCAAATTCTTTATAAGAAAACTGGGTTTGAGTCCCAAAAGTGTTGGGTCAGGTACCCGTTAATCATTTGTTAATTATTCTGAGTCTGGGACTCACAGTAACGTAAGTCAGGTTGAAATGGACGGGGAGTGTGAGAGAGAAGTTGATGACGATGGGCGGTGTCCAGGCACGGGAAAGTGGAAACAATTGGGGATACAGGTGGCAAATGTAATGACTGTTGTAGGCAGGATGGACCCAATTCAGAAAGAAAAAGAAGGGATAGAAGAGAAATTGCGACAAGTGGTGAGTGAGGCAGGATTAAGGATGGAGGAAAGGAGACCATTACATGTTATTTTGTGGAATAAGGAGAAGGAGTGTTCCAAAAATCGAGATAGAGTTAGAGACAAGAAGGAAACAGCCAATTTGGTCAAGAGAGGGAGATATAGAGAAAAGGAGAAGGAATGGGAAAAGCACAGAAAAGAATGGTGTAAATTAGCAGTGTGGTGTCAGGGCGTAGACCATTTGAACAAAGAGAAAAAGGGACAGAAAATTAAGGAGAAAAAGGGAGGAGAGATAGAGCCCCTAGCATATGAAGATGACCTGGTGGTGCATGGTACCGTGTACCATTATATCCAGCGTTATGTTTAGAGAGTGGGATATTGTCTTTAGACACACAGAACAGCAAGCCCATAACTCAATTCACAGGAAAGCAAGATAAGAGAAAATTAAGTAGGAAGGCGGAGTCAGAGAGCGAGACAGACACTGAGGGGGAGGTGAAACCGTTCAAGGCAAGGGCAGAGAAAGAGGAGCGAGAAGGGGAGACGACTAGGAAAGAATAAACAAGAGGAGATTACTGAAAGAAAAGATCAGGCCGTACTAAAGGCAGGTTAGGTGAGGACTCAAGGTTGGGGTCAGACGATAGTGACACAGTAAGAAGGACCAGAATTAGGCAGAAAAAAGGGAATTCACATAGAGGACGGGTGGTACTCACGGGCAAAGCAGTAGGGAGATGGACTGACTCAGACGAAGACCCCGACACAGACAGTAGTGGAGACGGGAGTAAGGGAGACGTAGACGTATACCCTCTGCCGCGTACGCCCCCACCAGAACATAAACTACACCATGACACAGTAGAATCAATTCAAAAGACTCAAAATAAAATGTATACGCGGTCACAAGCAGGGGAAGCTGGTTGTGCTGGGTTTCAGCTGTCTCTCTTTAGAGTGGGAGGCGGAGAACCGCGATATAAACCATTGGAGCTGGGAGACGTACAGGCACTGGTAGATAAATTACCCCCGATGGGAGAGGGAGGTGGACTATGGTTGTCACAATTTGATAAACTCACAGCTGGTCAAATGTTGGCACTGGGGGACTGGAGGGCAGTAGTCGCCCGAGCCATGTCCGCCCAGGCTATGACTGAGATAGAAAAAGGGGCCGCCACTAGGCGGAGCCCTGACGACACTCCTTTCAGTCAGGTGGTCGGGCGCATAGCCACGGCCCTGAGGGAACGATTTCCCTTGCCCGCTGGGGCCCCGATGCCCAAGTTACCTTGGGAAAAAGAGCAACACCCTAGACAGTATCTAGAAGCATGTAAGGACACATGGGCCAAACACACAGGGCACCACCCGGGGAAGGGGGGTCTGCAGCAGGAGTGGTTTAGAAGGGCGGTCTTAGAGGGACTTCCAGAGAAAATAAAGGAGGCAATGATGGCAAATCCTGACTTGCCGGATAGTGAATCACACGTATGGGAAAGACACATAGTGCATCATTTACAGAGGGCAAAAGATGAGGAGACAGAGAAAGACAAACAGATACAGGGACTGGAGGAGAACCTGTTGCGCTTACAGCTGGGTGAAGCCAAAGGGAGGCTCAATGAAGGGAAAAAGAAACACAGACAGATGGCAGCTCTAGGCTCAGGAGAACCTGACACACCCGATTTATACCCTGTTCCCACATGGGCACCCCAACCTCACGGTGGCCGGGGGGCATTCACCGCGCCCTATCGACCAGGGACTCCGAGGGGAGGTTATGGTAGGGGGAGGGGGCGGGGTAGAGGCAGAGGGGCTCCAGGAGCCCAAGTCCCATACGGAGTCTGCTTTACGTGTGGTGACCCGAACCACTGGTCCAGAAACTGCCCACAGAACACTGCAGGGGGCAGAGGATACCCAAACCAAGGGGCAGCTCCAGTTCCCAACCCACACGCCGTCCCACCACCTAGCGCACCTGGACAATACCCACTCTCTTATGAGGGAGGGTGGGACCAGGTGTGACGGTCTACAGGGGGGGGAGGGGACAGCGGGGGAAGGGCAGATCCTATGCTGTCCCTGAATGTCGACGGGAAGGACTTCTCCTTTCTGGTTGACACAGGTGCCACGTTTTCCACCATCACCGCCCCTCCCGTCACAGGACTACTATCCTCCAAGACAGGGGAAGTTGTGGGGTTTGAAGGAGTGGGACAGACTTTGCCAGTGACATTTCCTTTTAAAACGATACTGGGTAAACAGGCCCTCAGCCATCCGTATGTGGTGTCAGCAAACACACCAGTGAACTTATTGGGGAGAGACTTGTTGATAAAACTGGGGGCTAATATCTTGTGTTCTCCAGATGGACTAACTGTCACGTTACCAGACGGGACATCGACTTCAAGTGGAGGCCGTGGGTCTCCCTCCTCGAGCCGTACTTTCCTCTGCCAGACCCCCCACATGTAACCCTATTTTATGATCGGCAGGGCGATGAGGTGTATAGAGAGGGGTTTGGGGATGTAGTGTGTGGGGACACGTGGCAGGTCGGGTCTAAATTCATATATGTAGGCCCTGAAGGGGTAGCAGCAGATGTACAGTTGACAGAGGAGCAGGATCAGTGGTACATGATGGCGGAGGAGTCCTTCCCACATGTGTCACTGGCACTGCATCCTAAACACCAAGCAAAAGACCTGGGGCCCATGGTTAAAAGGGCGGTCGAATGCACTGATTGGACACTCCCTCAGGCGCCAAACGTATGGTACTCACACAGCTGTAAGATGTAAAAATGGTTCACCTGCATTGACCTGGCTAATGTTTTTTCTGTCTCCCACTAGCAGAGGAACTTTTTTCTTTCACACATAGGGGTCGGCAATGGAGGTACACAAGACTACCACAGGGGTTCGCGCTTTCCCCTGTCATATTCAACCAGGTACTGAGAGAAGCGCTGCAGTGATGCTGCCTGCCAACAGAGGTAACTTTGGTCCAGTACGTAGACGACCTGCTGCTGACGGCCCTGACGGTGGCCGCCTGCATCCAAGCTACAATGACGGTCCTCACCAGACTGGCTGAGAAAGCGTTCAAGGTGTCAAAAGGAAAGCTACAGCTGGTAAGGACGCAGGTCTCCTTTCTGGGCAGAGTAATCTCGCAGAAGGGAGCGGGGCTTTCCCCAGCTCACCGCACAACCATCCTCCACCATCCTAAACCCACTACTGTTCAGGAAATGCTATCATTCCTAGGGCTCACGGGGTACAGCCGCAATTACATCCCAAACTATTCAGGGCTCACAGAGCCACTTAGAGCGCTAGTTAAGGAGCAGGGAATGCGTAAACTTAAAGCCACTCTCAATTGGACTTGCCCGGCCGACAAAGACTTCATTTTGCTGAAACAACAACTAGCCACCGCAGCTGATCTGGCCATACCAGACTACACAACACCTTTTTTCTAGATTTTTCTGAAACAGGATGAGTCATGAACGGGGTCCTGTTTCAGAAAAAGGGGGGAGAAGGCTCTGAGAGAGACGAGCTAGTGAGACATCAAAAGGGGGCTTCCCCACAAGAGAAAACAATTTGGCAACAGAGAGGAGCAACAGAGACGAGCGGGCTCTGGAGAGGGCCAGACGGTAGAGTAATACTTCCACCAGCCATGCGGGGAGATAAATTTGCAGAAGCCCACGGGTTGGGCCATGTAGGGCCAGCACAGATGTTGAGGAACCCGTTTATGGTAGACATGGTACGTAACTACACTAGGACATGCACCATCTGCACACACCACAATCCAAAACCGACGATCAAACCTGAGATGGGGGCGTTCCCCATGACGACGAGACCTGGACAAGAGATAGTGATAGACTACACTGACATGGGGGAAACAGTACGGGGGTGCCGTTACATGTTAGTGTGTGTGGACATGTTCACAGGGTGGCCAGAAGCCTGGCCAGCAAGAAGGGAGGACAGTCAGACAGTGATCAAGTGTTTAGTGAACCAGTACATTCCCAGACACGGCTTCCCAGAGAAAATTAGGTCAGACAATGGGACTCACTTTAAGAACAGTGATTTACAGAAGGTAGAGAGCTTATTGGGCCTAAAACATGCTTTTGGCACTGTGTACCATCCACAGTCCCAGGGAAAGGTAGAAAGGATGAACCAAAACTTAAAAAACAAGTTGGCTAAGATATGTGCACAGACTAAATTGAACTGGGTGGATGCACTGCCACTGGCACTGATGACGATTCGGTGCTCGTTAATTCAGACCACTGGGTTCACCCCATACGAGCTGCTGACGGGGAGACAGTTTCCAGGACCAGCCGCGGGGCCTGCGGTCCCGGAAGGGGAAAAGTGGCCCAAAGATCACAGAATGTATTTTGATGAATTGCAAGCTCTCGTTTCAGAATTCACCAACAGAGTCGGAGAACGGAGGGACCTGCACCCGCTGGACCAGAACCTGCCCCAGGCGGAGTGGGTGTTGCTGAAGGTCATCAAGCGAAAGTGGTCGGAGCCAAGGTGGACGGGTCCTCATCAGGTGGTGGAGAGAACGAGTCATGCGGTCCGCCTGAGGGACAAAGGAGAGACGTGGTACCATTGGAGTCAGTGTACACCAGCGCAGGAGCCAGGGAGGTCGCTAAAGGACCTCATCCAAACCGGGAAGGAGGAGCTTTCCCCAGTGTGGACGGAAGGAGGACCAACACCAGCCGGACCGGTGCCAGGAGCGGACCACAGGACACGGCAGGACCACGAGCGAGTGAAGGAGACAGAGGACGGCGCCAGGGGAATAGACTCTTAGGGGAAAGAACTGAAGAATACTGTAACAAAAGGGGGTATAGGACACCGAGTGGCTCATACCACTCGTACCAAGATGACAGGGTTACAGAGAAAGGTCTGGGGAGATGATAGTAGAATGAAGTAGTATATGGGAATTGGTAGAATAATGATATGTGTGTTGTGTGTTGATACAGGTTTCCCAGGTTGGCATCGGGTCTTCATTCCCCCAGCGAAGAGGTCAGCGACCCCACCTGAGGACACCTGTTTGAGGAAATTTGGGGAATTGAATTGGACTATGTCAAGGGGTCGCATACGAGCATTCTGGGATAGATAATCCGCTGGAGGAATGGATGATCTCGATGTTCGGCCAGTGGAAAGGTTTGATGATGTCTGTTCTTTTATCGCTTTCTACATTTGGTGCTATAATGGTTACTTGTGGGTTTTGTTGTATCCCATGCAAAAGAGGGCTTGCCATGAGAGTGATCTCTACAGCCATTGAGGAGGCTCCAGGATCGCCATCAGGGATGCTGATGCTTCTACTGGAGCAGCATGACCCGGGAGAACTGGAGCTTGGCGAATAGGGGTGATCTCTCTGGGGAGAGATCAAAAGGGGGAATTGTAGATGTAGTGATTGTATAAGTTAGTGAACTGTTATAAGCTGTTGTAACCAATGAAACAAAATATTAAATGTCTGTAATATGAACCGAAACTGAAGGAGCAAGTAGGAGAATAGGAAACCCTGTTTAAGCAGTTGCCGGGGAGAGAAAGATTTAGTATGTCTGTTTTGTGAGAAACAGGTCACAGGTCAGAGACACACACACATAGTCGGACAGACAAGACAGAAACCAGAAAGGGGGGCAAGGGGATACTTGCAGTTATCCTATAAGGAATAAAACTGGGATTGGGCCAATGGCACACACTTTGTAAGTTAACGCCTCTATCTTTTTGGGCGTAGTAGAAGTATAAAAATGATGTTTTGAATGTTGATCCTTAGACATTGTGCGGCGACACGTGTCTCCAGAAGCTTCTGTAATAAATGGACGTATAACTACGGTAATTGCCCTGACTCCCTGTGTTTTATTCTCCTTTCCAACAAACCAACTCGGGGAAGTGTTAGACTTCAACAAAATTGTTTTTCCTTGCCGATTCATTGTCTGCATACACCTGGAACTTTTATGTGTAGGAGGGCAAATCCGAAGACACAGGTAAAGGCCTCAGCTACGAGTCAGTCATCCGGCTTTTAGATTTTAGTCTTCTTGGACAGGGCTATCATATTTTTATGGACAATTTTTATACAAGCCCAACTCTCTTCCTGGATTTACTGACCAAAAAGACTCTAGCTTGTGGCACCATACGCACAAATAGAATAGGCTTTCCAAAGACTAAAATCAACGACCTCAGCAGGAAGGCCAAAAGAGGAGAAATTCGTTGGCTTAGAAATGGAAAGTTGCTGTTCGTAAAATGGATGGACACTAGAGAAGTGACGATGTGTTCTACTATACACACGGCTTATAGTAATGACACTGTAAACCGGCGTGTGAAGAATGCTGACGGTGTCTGGGGAAGAGAGAGCATCCCGATTCCCAAAGCAGTGCTGGAGTATAATAAATACATGGGTGGTGTTGATGTTTCAGATGCACTTATTGGCTATTACAACGTTCTACATAAAACTAAGAAATGGTATAAGAATTTTTTTTTCCATTTCATTGACATTGCTGTTGTGAACAGCTTCATTCTCCATAGTGAACTGGCCAAAGCTAACAATAAGACCCACCTGACCCAGAAAATGTTCAGAGAAGAACTTATTTCTGAACTTGTCAAGTATTCCACAGTGCCAACAGAATCCGCTGCCTGCTCAACACCATCAACTGAGACATGCCTTCCTGAATATTTTGGAAGTGACGCTACTGCTGGGAGAAGAATCTGTGTTCTTTGCAAAATGGAGGACAAAAAAGTGAAGACTCTGATCTTCTGCCTAAAATGCAATGTTGCACTGTGCATGGTGTCAACAAGAAATTGTTTCAAGCGCTGGCACACTGAAGGACACAGCAAGTAAATGAGTAAGTCCAGAAGTTTGGACCCCTTTCTTCCCTTTTTTGTGGAATATTTATTTTTATTTTATTGACAAAGTCAAAAGACATTTTTAGATTATAAAGCAAATATTTGCACTTTATTTTTCAAAACTTTTTTATTCCATTTTCTTTTGTTCAATATTGCACTTTATATACTTTTGCACATTTTATATTCAGTTTATTAGTATGTAAAAAGTTGTTTGATTATTACAAAAATAAAAGGTAAAAACTAGTAATGGGTCTCATTGCTTTCTTTGAAACATTATTAGAAGTCCTTTTGGTAATGTGCTTTGCAATGTCTTGATTTTGCACTTTTGACAGGTGGGGAACTTGGAGACTTGAATTACATAAAAAAAAGGTATTTTACCACCCTTTGGGTGTTTTAGAATAACTCTTCCTTACAATATGATAGAAACATAATTCTTTTTTCCAGTGTTTGCTGACACCTGCTCGAATCAACCAGAACTGTTTACATGGTGCTAGACCCCACAGGGCCAGAGATATTCACTTTCAAATTTCAATTTATAATCTAAAAATCAAAAAGCGCCTTTTTTTGTTTTTGTTTATTATAGCACAGACAACATATTTTATAATATTTACCAATTTCAACAGTGTTTTATGTAATAGCAAAGGGTTTTCTGTAAAATTACACTGGGATATTGCATTTATAGCACTGTATATGGGTATGGGGAGACTTTAGATTTGGGTAGGAGGAAATTACACAAAAAAAAGGTAATATTCGTCTCTTCAGATACATTTGAATAGATATTGAATAAAACATGATACCGAAAAAATTCCTTTTTCAGGTATTTTCTGACATCTAATGGAAACAGCCAACACTGTCTGCATGTCGCTGAGGCACACAGGGCCTGAGTTATACACTTTCAAAAATTAAATTAGAGAAAAAAAATCAAAAAGCGCCTCTTTTTTTAGGAGGGTATTTACTGTTCAGACAACAAATACATATATTTGTATTATTTTTAACAGTGTTTTATGAAACTTCAAAGGGTTTCCTGTAAAATGACACCAAAATTGTGTATTTGGGCCAAAGTATGTAGGAATGGGAAGCTTTTTAATTTGGGTAGGCCAATTCCAGGCGGAAATCCCCCAAAAATAGCAAGGATTGTAAAAAGTTAAATTATTCTGGTGACATTAACTTTATAACCAATGGTTTCGCTATTAAAAAGTGGCCTATGGTAGATAGGGTGTTATGTGTTCGAGCCTCAGTAGATAATCCATTCGCAGTAGTTAAGTAATTTCTCTGTTTTCATTTGTTTCTACAATTCCACTTCTAAAACATGGCAGTTAAATTAAAATTAAATTTGAGTTGTAATTTAACAACATGTGGGCATGTAGGCTCTATGCCCATGCCCTACCAAATATTTCCATCAATTAAAATCTGGAAAGGTATTGGTTTTATTGTTGCCACCTGTAAGTCTTTTGATCATTAAAATTAAAAAAAATCTAAAATAAATACTTTGTTCAATCATTGATGTTAATACACATTTTTAAGTAAACAAACCTTGGAAAATGAGAATTATTCGGTCCTGACCCCATCATTATCTTACAACAAGCAAAAGTTGAATTCATTAATATGTTCTGCCCTGGGGAAGACTGCAACTTCCATTCACTTATATTTACCATACAATTATGCTACATTTATTACATTCTGAAAAATTCAAACAACTACCTAGTTACATTAGTAGTTAGTGTAGGGTATAATGTGTCAGAATGGTGATGTATTGCCCTGGGGGGCGGGACTTCCATATTGATGTGACAGGTGGGCGGGACATTCGGTTTGTAGGGTGGGACTTCCGGTATGACGTATGTTAGGGTGGGACTTCCTTTATGACGTATGTTAGGGTGGGACTTCCTGTGTGACGTATGTTAGGGAGGGACTTCTGGTATGATGTATGTTAGGGAGGGATTTCAGAAGTGACGTATGCATGTCCGGTGACTTTGTGATTTATGATTACATTGATGTGTCAGTGTTTGCCATGTGGTACAGATGTAAACTTCCATGTTTTACAATGTGGTTGTAACATGGTGTTTTTCCACAAGCACGGAGTTAAACGTGAGAGACATGTTTTTTCTGTAAGATATTGAGAAGAGGATGGGGAGGGACTTACGATTTTGGATAGTTTTCAGCCCAACATTCATTTTAACAAGAGATGGGCTTCAAGGTTATATCTGCCCAGTAGTAATGGTCCTTAAATAACCACTAATACATCATCCCGTGTCTCACGGTTTGTAGTCCAACACAGCATTACAGCAAACCAACATCGCATGAGCAATGCTATTATTTTGAAGGAGTATCCATGGCCCAGGGCCAACCACACATTTCGCAAAGGTGGATTGTGTCGCGGTTGGGGTTTTAAAATATTGTTATAAATAAAAACAAGTGTATGTATGAGCAATGGTTAGTTTTGTAATAAAAATGGTTGTTTAAGTCAGTATTAACTTCTAAGTTGCATTATAAGGCAAAACGTTACAAAGTTACCAGCAAGGTTGTGTATAAATTTGCATGAACAACGGTGAATCGTTGACAGGTAAGGATAGATTATTTCAGGTAATTAAAACATTCGTAAAGGCGTCTTTTGAAATTGTACAACAGAGATCAACGCAAGATTGTTTCCCACACATTGGTAGAAATGTTTAATAATAGGCAATGTTGTTTAAAAAAAATACTATAGTATTTGTGTTAGTATGGGGTTATGCTGTCACTTCCGGGTGAAGATGTGCTGCATTCTCTTAATGAGCAACTCGTGAAATCTGATTTTGTATTGCTGCATTATGGTCCTGTGTTTGTTAAATGTTGAACTGATTAATGTCGATATGGTGACAATAGCAAGCGTTTATATGTAAGCAGATGAGTTTATCGTTAATATATACAATTATATGACGTGATGTCACAGCTGAGAAATTAACGAGAACGGTGGTTCTACCAGACAGGGTGTATCAATATATTTGGTTGCCAAACGGCTACAATAATCAGAACTAAATTGTTAAGTTTTATCCTGAATTTGTATCATTGCAGCATGAATAGTTCTAACACAATTTGAATCTAACGTGAAGAACGATGACATGTAACCAATGACAAAGTTAAGAGGCGTGACTTGGTGGAGGCCGTAATTGTGAAGACCGAAATTAAACCCCGCAGCATCCACAAAAGTCAGCTGTTGTTTATATCATTTCTGTTGTAAGTACAAGTTATTTTATTTGAAGTAATTCATTTGAATTGCGATGCAACTTTTTAAGAATTTGTAAATCAATTTTACGATTGCGCAATCCATTCATTTTTAGCTGTCTTTCATATAGCCTGTTTAAATCTCCGGTTTAGGTTGAGCGGAATTAAACACCGACCGTGTTTGGTAAACACATTTTTGGACCTCCAAATCTTGGTAAGTAGACTTTTGACATTATTGTTAATCAGCTTTAATTACCTGTATACGCTTGTTAATCCTATTTGTATTTAGTTCAAGTGACCGGCATCTGCGTCAGTTTGACTGGGCGGTCAGACTGTGATCTTACACAACCTGAGCAGATACTTTGTGTAAGTTTAATTATTTACAGACATTTTTTGTCTTGTTCTAAAGTGTTATAAACAATTATTACTATGCATACTGACCCTTGGTACAACATTCTATATTCCAACAGATTGAGGACAGCCGGGGTGATGATACAAAGTACATTACCACAATGGGGTCAGGTACGGACACCCTTCCTTGTGGCTGCACAGCGTGAGGGGATTTTTGTTTTCTTTCAGGCTTGAAAGCTGAAGGTAATACAGCCAACTCTTCAAAACTGCACTGTATGTGAATGTATGTTTGAGTTAGAATATTAAAATCTGAAAAGTGCATTGTTATTTACACGTTAAACCAGAGAAATGGCGAAAGATAATGCTAACAACAGACCAGACACGGAACAGCCAACAACCTCTACACATCATCAATCGACCACACCCCAAAATACAAATGAACCAACCGTTACTTTGTTACACAGCGATGTGCACAATAATCCTCAGATACAAGGCTTGTTAACCGAGCTTAGTAGCCCCCATTTTTCACACGATCTAGTTGACACTCCTTCAAGCTCTCTGATGCAAACTCAGTGCAGTGATGGCGATGTTAGAGTTATACAGTGTAATGCGTTTGACAATGTTGAATTACGACAGTTGATAAATTTACAAAATACTGGTGAAGTTGGTGATTTTGGCACATTCTACGCAAGTATTATGGCAGGCTTGGATACTTTGATTGTTAGAGCCTCAGACTTTGTACACGGGCCTGGTGATCGTCTGTAGATTGAGTTGATTGGTGAATCTCTGATAGACCCCATACATGTGACCATGAGAGCGGATGAATATAATGAACGCACGTTTGGTAATTTACTTGAAAGTGTTATGCAGAGTAATGCCGAGATTATGATTGATGAATCACTAGAACTGGTGGTACAAATTGTCAAAAACCGTGAGGGTGGTGCCCCGCGACGTAAAGCTCAAACATTGTTGATAGATCAGATTATCAATTAAAAAAGAAGACATTTATATGTGGCTGTGAATAATGATTCTGCATGTTTTTCCATTTGTTTGATGGGTATGTTGAACCCGCAGTACACATATCCTGAGGCCCTGGTTAGTGGTCGTGAGCTACATAAGGGGGCTGGTTTAGCGTTAAATGAATGTGTGTCATTCACAGATATCGTTAGGTTTGAAGAAATGACAGGGTGTAAAATTGTTGTCTTTCATCGAACAAGGGATGGTCACTTTACCAAGTTTCAAAACAGCGAGGAAACCCACCCTAGAACTCTCTTTATGTACTTACATACTTACACGTGACTGGTGCTATACCGGTTTCAACATGTTTCAATATGTTGTAAACATAGCTGTAGTGTCTGTCTTCATGAAGATTGTCATACCCAACCCCGTAACACAAAGCAGTGCCCTGACTGTAAACGGATATCCATCTTCTTCCGCTTATCCGGGGCCGGGTCGCGGGGGCAGCAGTCTAAGCAGGGATGCCCAGACTTCCCTCTCCCCAGACACTTCCTCTAGCTCTTCCGGGGGGACACCGAGGCGTTCCCAGGCCAGCCGGGAGACATAGTCCCTCCAGCGTGTCCTAGGTCTTCCCCGGGGTCTCCTCCAGGTGGGATGGGACCGGAACACCTTCCCAGGAAGGCGTTCCGGAGGCATCCGAAAAAGATGCCCAAGCCACCTCAGCTGACCCCTCTCGATGTGGAGGAGCAGCGGCTCTACTCTGAGCTCCTCCCGGGTGACCGAGCTTCTCACCCTATCTCTAAGGGATCGCCCAGCCACCCTGCGGAGAAAACTCATTTCGGCCGCCTGTATCCGGGATCTTGTCCTTTCGGTCATGACCCAAAGCTCATGACCATAGGTGAGAGTAGGAACGTAGATTGACTGGTAAATCGAGAGCTTCGCCTTGCGGCTCAGCTCTTTCTTCACCACGACAGACCGATACATCGACTGCATTACTGCAGAAGCTGCACCGATCCGTCTGTCAATCTCCCGTTCCATCCTTCCCTCACTCGTGAACAAGACCCCTAGATACTTAAACTCCTCCACTTGAGGCAGGCACTCTCCACCAACCTGAAGTGGGCAAGCCACCCTTTTCCGACTGAGGACCATGGCCTCGGATTTGGAGGTACTGATTTTCATCCCCACCGCTTCACACTCGGCTGCAAACCGTCCCAGTGCATGCTGAAGGTCCTGGTTAGAAGGGGCCAACACGACAACATCATCTGCAAAGAGCATAGACGAAATTGTGTGGTCCCCAAACCTGACACCCTCCGGCCCCTGGCTGCGCCTAGAAATTCTGTCCATAAAAATTACGAACAGAACCGGTGACAAAGGGCAGCCCTGCCGGAGTCCAACATGCACTGGGAACAAGTCTGACTTACTGCCGGCAATGCGGACCAAGCTCCTGCTTCGGTTGTATAGGGACCTGACAGCCCTTAGCAAAGGACCCAGGACCCCATATTCCCCAAGCACCCTCCACAAGATGCCGCGAGGGACACAGTCGAATGCCTTCTCCAAATCCACAAAACACATGTGGATTGGTTGGGCAAACTCCCATGAACCCTCCAACACCCCGTAGAGGGTATAGAGCTGGTCCAGTGTTCCACGGCCCGGACGAAAACCACACTGTTCCTCCTGAATCCGAGGTTCTACTATCGGCCGTATTCTCCTCTCCAGAACCCTGGCATAGACTTTCCCGGGGAGGCTGAGAAGTGTGATCCCCCTATAGTTGGAACACACCCTCCGGTCCCCCTTCTTAAAAAGAGGGACCACCACCCCGGTCTGCCATCCCAGAGGCACTGTCCCCGACCGCCACGCGATGTTGCACAGGCGTGTCAACCAAGACAGCCCCACAACATCCAGAGAGTTGAGGTACTCAGGGCGGATCTCATCCACCCCCGGTGCCTTGCCACCGAGGAGTTTCTTGACCACCTCTGTGACTTCAGCCCGGGTGATGGACGAGTCCACCACTGAGCCCTCATCCTCTGCTTCCTCAATGGAAGACATGTCAGCGGGATTGAGGAGATCCTCGAAGTACTCCTTCCACCGCCCGACGACATCCTCAGTTGAGGTCAACAGCTGCCCACCTCTACTGTAAACAGCGTTGGTAGGGCACTGTTTCCCTCTCCTGAGGCGCCGGATGGTTTGCCAGAATCTCTTCGAGGCCAGCCGAAAGTCCTTCTCCATGGCCTCACCGAACTCCTCCCAGGCCCGAGTTTTTGCCTCCACAACCACCCGGGCTGCAGCCCGCTTGGCCTGTCGGTACCCGTCAGCTGCCTCAGGAGTGTAAACGGATATGTTATTCGGATTTTTGTTATAGCCAGCATAAACGCTTGAAGCACTACAAAAGTGCGGGTCGTTGGGTTAGCAGGTGTGACCAGAAGAAATACTGTGTCGACTGTGGTCGCTATTACAATGTCAGTATTGCCAACTATAAAGCACACAGGAGCATTGCTAACATGTGCCCCAATTGTAACGTGGATCTGGCGGTTGAAATGAATCATCAGTGTTTTATAAAACCAGCCAAGCCCGAGGACCCCAGTGAGCGCTACATATTTTATGATTTTGAGACTATTGCCAATCCGGTGAATGGTGTACACACTGCAAATTTTGTGTGCAATAAGCTTTGATAACAAGACTTGGTGTTCAGCCGGAGATGGTTGTGTCACTGCTTTTTTTCAAAAGTTTAGGCAACCGAAATATAATGACTACACATTTATAGCACACAACTCTAAAGGTTTCGATGGTTACATCTTGATGCAGTACCTTGCTAACAATGGTATTGGCATGACACTTATTGCTAATGATAGCAAGCTCATGATTTTTACAGACAGCACATTCAATCAGAGATACATTGATAGTCATTGCTTTCTACCTATGAAGCTGTCAGCCTTGCCACATGCTATGGGTTTTAAGGATTCGAAAAAAGGCTACTTTCCTTACAAATTTAACATCAAGGAGAATGAGAACTATGTTGGCCCCCATCCGGAACCGCATTACTATGGTGTGAATACCATGATGGCTAAAGAAAAAGATGAGTTTTTGCAATGGTATGCAACTGTTTCCGTAGACCCCTTTGTCATGCAGGATGAAATAAAGGCTTACTGCGTGAATGATGTGTTCATCTTGAGAGAGAGTTGTATGCGCTACAGACTCAAGTTCCTGGAGTGTGGTGGTGTTGACCCATTCCGGTCAATTACGATTGCTTCGGCTTGCATGAAAGTCTTTTGCAACAGATTCCTCACCAAGGACACCATTGCATTGGTCCCCTCAGACAACTACAACCGTTGTCAGAAGACATTCTCAAACAGCTCAATCCAGTGGCTTGAATATGTGGCCTCCGATGAGAATATATCAATACAGCACGCCCTGAACAGGGGTGAAGTGAAAGTCGGTGCCTACTACGTTGATGGATATGCTGAACGCGATGGTTTTAGCACGGTCTATGAATTTCTATGTTGTTTCTGGCACGGTCACCCAAAGTGTCATTGTTCAACAAGCATCAATCCAATGACAAAGATTCAGTATGGGTTGATGCACCAGCAATGGTTGACAAAGCTAGAGGCTTTGAAAGAACAACACAACGTACATGTTCAATACATATGGGAGTGTGAGTGGAACCGGCTTAAAAACACATCCGCAGATGTCAAAGATTTCTTGAAGACCTTTGGTGCTCCAGAGCGCCTTGACCCTCGGGATGCTCTTTTTGGTGGTCGTACTAATGCGATTCATCTGAAGTTTACGGCTCGAGAAGGGGAGACTATTCAGCATAACGATGTCTGTAGTCTTTACCCATTCTGCACAAGACAAAGACTTATCCGATTGGGCATCCAGACATAATCTTTCGAGATTTCAAACCAATAGACAACTACTTTGGTATTGTTAAGGCTACAGTGTGTCCACCGAAAGGCCTTTATCACCCCGTTTTACCACACAGGGTTGGCGGTAAGCTGTTCTTTCCATTGTGTAGATTATGAGTCTGAAAACCAGGTAACTAATTGTTCACATACTGATTCAGAAAGATCTTTAACCGGTACCTGGGTTTCTATTGAGCTGGTTAAGGCTGTTGAGAAAGGTTATCACATTGTGGAAATATTTGAAGTCTGGGATTTCACCAGGACATCAGATGATCTTTTTGCAGATTACATGAGAACATTCCTGAAGCACAAGCAGGAAGCTAGTGGCTTCCCACCATCTGTGGTTGACGATGAGGCTAAAGACCAGTATATCCGTGAATATCATGAAAAGGAGGGTGTGCAGCTTGACAAGGAAAACATTGTTGTAAACAGTGCTAAGCGATCTTTAGCTAAATTGGCAATTAAATAGTCTTTGGGGTAAGATGGGTGAGCGGACTAACCTTATGAACACAATGTTAATTACAGATCCGGAGGAGTTTAGCCACTACCTTTTTTCCAGTGAAATAGATTTTGGTTATTTCTCGTTCATCTCAGACACTGTTGCGATGGTACAGTGGCGTTACACAAAACAGACACCAATCAAACCACGTAACAGCAAAATTTTTATTGCCGCGTTCACAACCGCTTATGCTAGACTCGAGTTGTATTCACTCTTGGAGAAGTTGGATAGACGTATACTCTACACAGACACTAATTCCGTGATCTTTGTCACACGCCATGGGGATTGGGTGCCCCCACTGGGCCCGTTCTTGGGTGACTTGACCGATGAGTTACCGGATAGTGACAGCATAGCTCAATTTGTTAGTGGTGGGCCAAAGACATACGGTTACAAAACCGTTAAAGGTCTGACCTGTCTCAAAGCAAAAGGCATTACGCTCAACAGCTACAACACAACCATTGTTAATTTGGAGACGCTGACACGACTGGTTGATAACTTTGTACAGGGTGAGGGCGGTGATGATGATCATGTCCTTGCTAATGCAGACACAATTGCTAGAGATAAAAGAACATTCACGTTGAAAAACCGAGTAGTGTCTAAGCGTTTCAGAGTTGTGTACAACAAGCGTGTACTGCTCCCTGATTACAGCACAAGGTCTTATGGGTACTAAACCACAGTCTAGGATGGATAGCGGTTTTGACCCACGACTACAACACCCGTTCAGCTGTGTCCTAAGTGGCCCCAGTAACTCTGGTAAAACATATTTTGTGAAGATGTTGTTGGATAATGCTGAGGTTGTATTCTCCAAAGAAATTCAAAATATCGTCTGGGTTTATTCATGTTGGCTGTATGACGAAATGTTGAAGGTAAGGGAGATACATTTCATAGAAGGTCTACCAACATCGCTGTGTGATGACAATCTGCTACCGATTCAGAAAAACAACCTTTTAATTATTGACGATTTAATGAAAAGTGCATCAGAGAGTTTGGAGATGGAGAGAGTTTTCACACAATATTCACACCACCGTAACCTGAGTGCAATTTACCTTGTCCAAAACATGTTTGTTAAAGGCAAATCTAGTAGAACTATTAACTTGAACACAAACTACCTCATCTTGTTTAAAAACCCCCGCAACAATCAGCAGATTAGTATTTTAGGCAGACAGATATACCCCGGTCTTTCTCGATTCTTCATGGAGAGTTTTAAAGATGCAACACATCCGCCTTTTGGTTATTTACTTATTGACTTTAAAGCTACAACACCAGAAGACTACCGTCTGAGAACAGGGTTATTTTCAGGGGATTGGCCTGTCGTGTACGTTCCTAAGAAAGTTTGATCATGTCTAAACGCATTCGTAGAAATTTACCACTCTTGAAAATGATATTTAAGGCGCCGGCATGTCAACGAAAAGTTATTTTAGGATCAGCATCCACCGACCTCATTCTATCACTCTGTGAAATAGCACTTAATCTAAGGCGCGGTAATATACCCTTAACCGAGTCGCAGCTCCGAAAAGTAAAGAGACTAGAAAGAACACTTCAGTTGCACGGAAAATCTGTTGAAAATGATTTGGACTCATCGATTCGCAATATGCTGTTGAAGCCTGATATGGATTTACATGAGAAAGCTAAAAGATACTCTGCCATTTTACAAAGATTTTTGACTGTTGTGCGCCAGGGGGAGCTTGATACAAACACACTGACTTTAGTCTACCCGGGTCTGAGACAGGGTCTGATGTAATAAACGTGATTGAGAATAAGCAAACTGTTGACCGAAATGTTGACCTTGTTGGTGAAATTTTGGATAATGTGCCTGCGAGGCGTAGAAAGAATGTTGAATATATTCTTAATAGAATGCACAGGTGTAAAGATTTGACTTCATGGAATTCAAATGGTGAATTCGTTTTCAAAAGAGAGATAATCAAGGGCTCGCACCTATTGGATCTTGTTAAAAGTGTGACAGCAACCAATAAAATTGCTGACGATAGAAGACCGTTGGGGTGGGGTGTGTTTTTAGAGGCCATGGCATGTCTCAACATGCCTTTTACAACTATTCCAAATGCGCATGTAAGACGTAAAATCAATTTGTATGAACAAACGTCTGGTGACACAATGGATGATTTAGCCACACTACCAGCAACTGGTTTTCAACCAACCAAAGCTTTCTTTGAACCTCATACCACGGACCCCACAAAATGGCTTCCATTTTAATGTGTTTTTATTTTATTTGTGATACATTGTATGTTTGTTTTATCTTGAATAAATGTTGTATGAAAAATAATATGTAAACATTGATGTGGTTTTACAAATGTTTTTATTTCTGAATAATAAAGTTGACATACACGTGATTGGCTTTTCTATTTCTTCAACAACCATGGCACAAATTAAACATTTCACAAGATTGAGCATGTTGTATGCAATTAAACATTTGCTTATCACGCTTACTCTGGTACATCTTAGCTACAAACTTTGAGACTAGGGCATAATTTTCTCATAAATCATCAGCATAAAAAGACATAAAATCTTTATAACTCAGACCTTCCAGGGGGTTTCCAAAACTGTCATAAAACCTTCCAATGCCATCATCCGTTATGTAAATAGCCAGCCAGTGCTCCCCAGGGTGATTGCTTGGGTGTGTATTAACAATCATCATTGATGCAACATCTCGGACAGGCACCCTAGGTAGTTGGTCACTTGCCAGCACACCATAGAAATGGGTCCTAGATGAAAATTGGTTCACCACACTGGTCAACTCTGCGGTATTCATTTCCACACAGTTCTCCTAATAGTAGTCAACCATGACTTGTCGCCGGTTTGACACTTCGATAATGGAGTCAAAGATTGAATAAACAACTAAATTAATTGTGTGGGGTAGTGGCTGTCTGAACCTCATCTCAAGTCGTACATTCCCTGACTTGATCAAGGATATGTGCTGACCACATTCCTCGTCTGGCGCGCAGTTGAATGCATAAAGGGCATAGCCATGTAAGAAGTCCGACCTGTCAATAGCCAAGGCTTGGTCCTTTAGGTGTTTTCCTGAAGCTAAGGCCAATTGGTAAAATTCACGCACTGCTGACCCTGTTGTGTAATTTGGTTGGAATGGTTTGCTAGGAAATTGCTGACCATCTACATAGCCATAAACTCCAAATTACAGCGTTTGAAATTAAATGGATTTTTTGTGTAACTTCCGGTAAAACTGTCATTGTCCACCAATCCGATTACAATACATTTTGGCAGAGGTCCTAAAAATAGGTTTTCCTGGTTGCAAATACGGCCCCCAGCCGGTAAACTAAATGTCTGCATACACACTCTTTCAATTGGGTACTTGGCATTGGTTGAGAGTAGCGCTTGAGCGTGTCCAAGTTTCACGGCTGGCGAAACAGACACTTTCTTGACAAATAGTGATGCTGATGGTATATGCAAATGATAACGCACATCCCCGACCCCCATAAGGCAGAACTCATCTTTACCACGCACCATCCTAACCTTTATGTCAACGCCGTTTAACATAAGTTTCTCTTGAAAGAAGATATCGCTATGAACAGGGCAGATCATTTCAAATGTTGTGCTATCCGCCGAATAGGCTGCCCTTTTCGTAAGTCCATCGTTCTCGCCTGCAGGGTCCGTAACATGCGGCATCCTTGTAAAACAGAATGCTCTCTATAACGGCTCTGTAGGGGTATGTGTTGCTACTCTGGCTAATTAAATGATCACCCAAGGAGACATCCACTTGTGAAAATAGGGTGGCTATCGGATAGTTAATAACCCCAACACGTGCTCCGGCATCAATATTAGTTCCGTCCGGTTCAGTGACTTTTACACGTAGGTACAGCAAAGTATTGTTTAGATCAACGTAGTCTTCGCCATTCCCGGCAATAAAGAACTCCAGAGGGGCTGCGTCTGATATTGCTGATAGGGTCGGTATTTCAATGTATGTATTTTTCTCAATAGATGTCTGTGTGAATGGAACTGTGAATAAATCCAACTCTGTCTTCATACATTCGCCAGACATACGGTGTAGGAGTGCCATCTCTCTAAAATATATTGTTAATCATATTTGTCATGTTCCCTTTGAGTGTCCTCTGGGGTGTATGTCCTCTTTTAACCTTGGCTCTTGTTTTTGTCTCATTCTTGCGTTTTTTACTCTTGGGTAGGCTCCGCCTACCAGGTGGTCTCTTTCTAACACCTCGAGACATAACCATCAATCCAGAACCATCCTGCTGTTTTGTTTGTCGTGACATAACACTGTTGACAACATCGCCGACTATATTCCTAGCTGCACTCTTCAGATGTGGTTTTGCTATGGAGAACCCGCGCTTCAACAAAGGTATTGCCATCCGGAAAAGCCCTCGGAAAAGGCCCCCTAGACTGGACCCATACATTGCTGAGCTACCATGATACCCTGGTAAACCGTTACCGGCCTGTGTTGTGTAGTATTCAACATACCTTCGAGGATCATCATAGAGCTTCTGCGGCTGCATCTTAAACTCTAAAAGATTGTTTGACGGGTCTGAAGTGTAATTTTGCAATCACCTTCCCCACTACAAATGAAACCAGCTGGTTTTGATCAGATTTTACTTCAATACAGATCTCATCAAATTGTCTCTTACTAAGAGGTACGTAGTGTGGCTTGTCGTACGTCACTGTGACAACTTTGTTCTTTCTCCCTGTAATATGTACAGTTCGCAGCAGTGGGACATGACTGTCACCAACACATTGATAATCAATTATATCTGTGTAGATGTATAGGGTGTTAAACCCCGCCAGAATATCTGTGGGGTATGTTCCGTACCATGTGGCGGACCACCGCTCGCCTGGTTTTAACCCCAATATCTGTTCCAGTTTTGCGCTAAATCTACTAAACTGGGGCTCACCTTTTAGAAACACTCTATTTTTAAATTCATCGTACCCCACCGATAAACCATGTGTTTTTATATGACTGTTGAGCTCTATCACTAGTTTTAATATGCTGCTGTAATAACCGGTGTCAAGTTCATATTTCCAAGTTTTGTCGTTTTTCAAGTCCAGTAGTTCAAATGCGTTTTCGCCCCGTGTAAAAGTTTTCCACGTATGCGGGTATTGGAACTCTATCAAAGATACTTCCCAATCGCCTTTCAAATCTATACCTTTGGCAAATTTAGTGGTATAGCACGAACTCGTGTTGCTTGGATAGACATGTCTCGATGAGTTACTGGGCAGCGTTATGTAGAAGCCACCGTCACCCATGCTGATCGCAGTCAATGTAAATGACGTGATCCTGTAAATCCTGGAGTTTTATCCAGTTTCTAGGTCAACCACTTGTTCTGATGGTATCCAGCTGTTGAATTTCTCAGGCCAACCAAGCCACTTCACAAGACACATTTTCCTCCCTTTCTGTACTTTCTCATTCAAAACTGCTTCCACTTTAAAAGTTGTATCCTTAGCCACAATTATTTTCAGCAATTCCTGTTCATAAAAGGTCCCAACTATCACATCACCATCATAAACTTTTATTCTATATACAGGAGGTACCCGAGGAATGCATTCTGTTATTGTAAAATATTCATCTGTGTACCCTTTTTCATAGCCTTTTGTAAACGCACCTCTCAGCTTTGAGAGTCTCACAGTATCCCCAACCTGGAGCTTTGATTACCATTTCTCGTTAATGTTGTGCCATACAGGTTCTTGAACTAATCTAACATTTTCTTCACAAACGTCAGCAGGCTTCATCTTAATAGACCGATGGTAGCTATGGTTGTACCCACAAACTAAATCTTGAATAACCTCAAAATAGCGATGAGTGTTGGCTGCTGTCAGATACCTCCACATTTGTGATTTGATTGTTTTATTAAACCTCTCAACGATACTCGCTTTGACATCATTTCCTGTAGCAAAATGTTTTATGTTGTACTTCTTCATCAACATTTCAAAATGTGAATTCAGAAACTCCTTCCCCTTGTCCGTTTGGACTTTTTGTGGTGTTCTTCCTTCTTTTAATATGTCTTCAAATGCTCGCTTTACCTCTATAGCGCTTTTATTTCTCAGCACGCGAATCCATGCGTATTTGCTTAATACATCTATGCATGTTAATATAAATTTCATGTTATCGTTTTCCACACTGTAAGCACTCATGTCAACCAAATCCAGCTGAAATTGTGAATTTATATCATGAACAATAACTCTATTTCTTTTAAAATGTATAGCTACAGGCCTGTGTAGCGTGTATGTATACTGGGCGAGCAGCCAGTCATCGGCCTCACCATTTTTGAGGATCTCCCCGGTTTTTTCCAAGTATGCTCTTTTCAAACCCTCTCTACCCACATAAGCACCAGGGTTTGCCGGGTCATAGTAAATACTTTTCATAACCTGTTCAGACATCGTAGAGTGTTTGAGCAATAATGAGAATTAATACATGTTTAACAATGTTTTATTTGAGTTTTCGAAATTACACAACCATTATATTCAGAAAAGTTACACAAACATTCAGATTTCTCATAGTCTTTGTTTATATACATGTTAACATGAGAACTGAAGCTACCCTTGCCTTAGACAACAGACTCTTTGCTTTCATCACACCATGACCCCGCTGCGTCGCATACAACATCCTCATTAAATTTGTCCATGTACTCATCCCTGTTCTCACTCAGTCTCTGTGTGATGTTCGGCTCCAACTTGAGCTTGTGCAGAAAGTTCTCAGCAGCCTCGTGAACATCAGTCATCGGTGTGTGAAAACCAGATGCGTTCAAAGCCTTGACCAACACATGTTTCAGTCGCGGTGTTAAAACTATCGCCACAATGTCATCATAATGGGCCTCAAAAAAATACTCAGGCGGTTCGAGACATGAATGTCTTGTCTGGCTCGGGTGGTCCACTTCGCATCCGATGCATGCTTTGTGTAGAATAGCCCCAATAACGTTTTCCAGAATCATACCCATTGTTGCTTTGATGATCTTTAAAATTTTTGGTGCAAGTTGTTTGTCCATTTTGGGATAACTCTTGTTAGCATTTGAAAGGTAAGACAGGTTAAGAGCACCTAGTTGATCACCAACCCTGTCAATCCAATGGTAGTTTCTTGTTGGGTATGCCGGTGGAATCGAGCTGTCTGGGTCAGGGGTTCTGTAGAAGGCTTCAGCGTTGTCATCCCAGGCGTCACACAGCCAGTCCTCAGCCTTGGGTTCTTCAATCACCGCTTGGTTGTAATCTTGAGACATGTTTCGTAAATTCTTCCGACTGCTTGAATGTCACCGGCGGTCTGTCGGTTTTTATGCTGTGCTGATGAAGGTGTTGGCTTAAGGCGGGGTATTGGGGTCTTAGGTCAGTCGATCAGTCCGCAGTCACAAACTAACACGCTGATATTTTCCGGAAATAACTCCAATCTGACAGAGTCATACTCTTTCAGCCCCTCGACAACTTTAAACAGTACATCTACTGTATTATGTGGGCCTTGTTTTGGCCCCAAATAAAACACTTTTCGAAAGGTGACCCATAAACTGGCATTAAAAACAATTTGATCGGTCACATCAGCCTTAAACACTTGGCCTTCGGGTAATTCATAAAATGCAACCTCCGGTAGCTCTGGGTTGAAGATGTATCCCCTGATCGGACCATCGTCCAATTTCCACTCCTGTGTCAACATATCCTGGTGTAGTTGATGGATTCGGGTTAAACTCTGCATCGGTTTCTTCGGGGCTGGCATGTTGATTGCATCTCTGCGGTCCATTTGCAATTTCTTACCAAATCGCTGAGCTGCGTTTAAGCTGTTAGCTTTCACCGGTGTTTCACCCAAAACATTGATATCAGCACAATCCTCCATGTTTTGTAATGTGTAGGTAAGTTCGCTCAGGCAAGACTGACTGACCATCACCGATGTCTGCGTGGTTTAAATACACATACCACGCCAGTCAACCCATAAAACATGAAAGGTTAACAACCACCGTTTGTATGCCAGCTGTTGCACCACTTGTCAGAAGATAAAACACCAGGGTTTTATATTTGTCGAACACCATTTGCTGTACACCAAACACCTTACCGCTGACACAACACTTATTTACTGCCTTGGAATTTAACATTCCGGAACCCTAAGCCCCATTTGTTAATCATCAAACATAACCCACCTGTTATAACACTAGTCTGGTTTGCTCATCAGGCATTGTAAAACATCAAACACTGACACATCAATGTAATCATAAATCACAAAGTCACCGGACATGCATATGTCACGCCTGAAGTCCCACCCTAACATACGTCATACCGGAAGTCCCACCCTAACATACGTCACACAGGAAGTCCCACCCTAACATACGTCACACAGGAAGTCCCACCCTAACATACGTCATACAGGAAGTCCCACCCTAACATACGTCTTACCGGAAGTCCCACCCTACAAACCGGATGTCCCGCCCACCTGTCACATCAAAATGGAAGTCCCGCACCCCAGGGCCATAAATCACCATTCTGACACATTATACCCTACAGTAACTACTTACATTCTTTGGTGCTTAATGTGTTGTACTGCTCTGATAGTGTCAGTATCCATATTTATCTGATGCATAAAGTTGTATTATACCACCAATTCAGGTATATGTCTTGAAAACTCTTGCAATGTAACATGCAAGTAAATTCAGTTTGGCCAAATAGTGGTGGTATAATAGCCATTACACAATATCTTTTGTTCTTTATCACTGAGTTAGATTACATTTGGTACACATAATCAGGGTTGTGATTTTATTTTGTGTAATTTGCCACATAGAGGCAGTATATGAAAGGAAAAATCCTAGATGTCCTATTGCTTGCAACAATGGATATAAGCTGAAAGAAATGTGCATTCTAGCTAGTAGTAGCTTCAATGCTGAAACTTGCGAGATGTTTCTTGCAGCTTTAATTTTTGCTTTGTCTCATCTCATCTTCATCCGCTTATCCGGTATCGGGTCGCGGGGGCAGCAGCTCCAGCAGGGGACCCCAAACTTCCCTTTCCCGAGCCACATTTGCCAGCTCTGACTGGGGGATCCCGAGGCGTTCAAAATATAATCTCTCCACCTAGTCCTGGGCCTACCCCGAGGTCTCCTCCCAGCTGAAAGTGCCTGGAACACCTCCCTAAGGAGACGTCCTGGGGGCATTCTTACCAGATGCCCGAACCACCTCAACTGGCTCCTTTCGACGCAAAGGAGCAGCGGCTCAACTCCGAGTTCCTCACGGATGGCTGAGCATCTCACCCTATCCCTGAGGGAGAAGCCAGCCACCCTTCTGAGAAAACCCATTTCAGCTGCTTGTACTCGCAATCTTGTTCTTTCGGTCATGACCCAGCCTTCATGACCATAGGTGAGGGTAGGAACGAAAATTGACCGGTACATCGAGAGCTTTGCTTTCCGGCTCAGCTCTCTTTTCGTCACAACGGTGCGGTAAAGCGAATGCAATACCGCCCCCGCTGCTCCGATTCTCCGGCCAATCTCCTGTTCCATTGTCCCCTCACTCGCGAACAAGACCCTGAGATACTTGAACTCCTTTACCTGGGGTAACGCCTCATTCCCTACCGGGAGGAGGCACTCCATCGGTTTCCTGCTGAGAACCATGGCCTCAGATTTAGAGGTGCTAATCCTCATCCCAACCGCTTCGCACTCGGCTGCAAACCGGTCCAGTGAGTGCTGAAGGTCACAGACCGATGATGCCATCAGGACCACATCATCCGCAATTTTTGCTTTGTATATTTCTTATTTCTTACCGCGTAGATGTTGTGTGCCATGTCACAAGAATTTCATTGTACAGAATGACACTGTGTTATTCAGTGCATTTGATTAAAAAAACTTTGAATTTAATGTTAATCTCAACGTTTTTGACCCCCTCCCCACGGACACCCACCCCCCAGATTATTTTCGTTTTCCACGCACACACAAAAACACAGTCTCTGTCTATTCTAGTCTATTGAAACACCAATACACCTCTGCATATGCAATCACACACACTAACCTCTACACATACACGCAGATTTGAAAATTGCTGTTAATCAGATCATGGGGTCTTAGACCGGGCCCTGCGCTAGAACAAACGTTTTGGATGGGCATTTAATTTCCATGGGCGGGCACGTTTATCCTACTTATCAATGTACAACAGTACATAATTTTAGAATGCACGAGAGAGAAGTAGTATACAGCTTATTACACTTTTATGTAAACATTGTCTGATTTATAGCTTTAGGGTTTAACCTTTGACCTTTGAGTGGTGTGACTGAGGGATTATGGGATTATGGGGGATTAATATTTTAAAGACCATGTCAAAGGTTATGTTAAAAAGGTTCATTTCCGGACTTCACAGGTGTCTTATAGGGAGGGGTGGTTTTTATGAGGGTGACCCTGTCACGATTGAAGATATGGAGACGGAGGCAAGTGCAGAAGCTTGAGGGTTTCCCCCTTTTATTAAACAAAATAAAGAAAACTAAACGGATTGCCGGGCACTACAATAAGTCCCAAAGTTCAATGGGTCCGTGGTTCTGGAGCACAGGAGCACACAAACGCGACAGGTGTCCATACACACACACACACACACACACGCACACACACGCACGCACGCACGCACGCACGCACGCAATGACCAACGATGACAAGGAGAAAAGGGCTGAACTAAATACAATGAAAAACAAGGAGAACAGAAACAGGTGTGGGCTATACACAGGTGAACTGAATATACCGATTAACAGAAACAAGAACAGGAAAGACCATACAAGGACAAGACAAGGACACACAGAAAACACAAAGTGGAATTGTCCCTTCCGGAAGGGGCCATTACAGTACCCCCCCCCCAAAGGCGCGGACACCTGGACGCGCCCAAACACCCAAAGGGGGGGGACGGGCAGGGCACCAAGGTGGAGGCTCGGCCCCAGGACGGGGACCAGGGACTGGAACAGAAGGGAGCCCCCTAGCAGAGCCTTGATCCGGCGGCCCCAATGAACCAGGAGCCCCAGCCGGGACAGCCGGCGGCGGGTCGGGAGCAGGGACAGCCGACGGCGTGTCGGGAGCAGGGACAGCCGGGACCAGGGGGAGTCTGAGGCGGGCCGGGACCAGGGGGAGTCGGAGGCGGGCCGGGACCAGGGGGAGTCGGAGGCGGGCCGGGACCAGGGGGAGCCGGAGGCGGGTCGGGACCAGGGGGAGCCTGAGGCGGGTCTGGAGCCGGGAATCAGATGCCTGGATGGCCGGCGGGGTCTCGGGAGCTGGGATGGCAGGCGGAGGTTCGGGAGCCGGGGAGGCCGGCGGAGGTTCGGCAGCCGGGGAGGCCGGCGGAGGACCGGCAGCCGGGGGAGGACCGGCAGCCGGGGGAGGACCGGCAGCCGGGGGAGGACCGGAAGCCGGGGGAGGACCGGCGGCCGGGGGAGGACCGGCAGCCGGGGGAGCAGGCGAAGGTCCGGGACTCGGCGGAGGGGCAGGAGCCGGCTGAGGGGCAGGAGCCGGCTGAGGGGCTGGAGCCGGCTGAGGGGCTGGAGCCGGCTGAGGGGCTGGAGCCGGCTGAGGGGCTGGAGCCGGCTGAGGGGCTGGAGCCAGGAGAGCCGGCTGAGGGGCTGGAAGATTATGTCCCACAAATATTTGATGCACCAAAGAAGTGCTTCCTCAATCTGTATAGATCTCAAGTGCTGTCCTTTAAACTGTTGACAGATGAACATGACTTGCCTGGTGGGAATATGCTTGGGTTTATGTTTGATTACCCAACCTCTAAAGTGAAGCTGTACAGTTTATTCACAAGAACTGAGTATATAGACGCAACATTAGGCGTGGAATCAACGACTGGAAATTATTACATCATGTAGTATGTCCTGAATTGAGGAAAAGTATGAGAGGCTACACTTACTACACAAATAATATTTGGTCTATGGAGATCAAATGGGAAGGTGTATCATATAAATATACAGTTCCGGAAAATATTAAGACACCACTGCACCTTTTTTTTCCTTTCCAAAACATTTGAAAAGGAAGGTTTTGAGTGAGGAACAGAAGCGTTCAATTTGCAGATGTCTTTTAACCCTTCTGTTCTTACTCAAAACCTTCCTTTTTGACTATTTTGTAATAGAAAGAAAAAGGTGCAATGGTCTCTTAATTTTTTCCGGAGCTGTATATTGGAATCGCTTCATTTTTATTTGTATAACTGTCAGATACATACTTTGTAATAGAACGGCCTGAGGAGATAGGGACACCTCGAACATAACGGGTGAGTTGGGAACTCACACATAAGTAAAGACTAATAAGGAAATGGACAGGGAATTTGAGAGAGAAGTAGATGACAATGGGTGGGGTCCAGGCATGGGAAAATGGAATAAATTGGGTATAAAGGTGGCAAATGTACTGATAGTTGTAGGCAGGATGGACCCAACTCAGAAAGAAAAGGGAAAAATAGAAGAGAAATTGCGACAAGTGGTGAGTGAAGCAGGACTAAGGATGGATGAAAGGAGACCATTACATGTAATTTTGTGGGATAAAGAGAAGGATTGTGCTAAGAATCGAGATAGAGTTAGGGACAAGAAGGAAACAGCAAATTTGGTCAAGAAAAGGAGATATAAAGATGAGGAGAAAGAATGGGAAAAACACAGAAAAGAATGGTGTAAGTTTGCAGTGTGGTGTCAGGAGTAGAGCATCTGAATAAGGAGAAAAAGGAGGAGAAAATTAAGGAGGATAGGAAGGAAGGAGAGATAGAACCCCCAGCATATGAAGACGACCCGGTGTCGCCTAGTGCACCGCCTGCACCACTGTATCCAGTGCTGCGCATAGAACAAGGAACATTGAGCCTAGACACACAGAGCAGCGAGCCTGTACCTCAGTTGACTAGAAAGCAAGATAAGAGGAAGTTGAGTAGGAAGGCAGAGTCAGAGAGCGAGACAGACACTGAGGAGGTGAAACCGTTTAAGTCCAGAGCAGAGAGAGAGTACGGGAGGTATGAGGAGAGAAGTGAGAAGGTGAAGAAACTAGGATATAATAAACAGAGTGAGGTTAAAGGAATCAGGAAGAAAAGGTCAGGCAGTGCTAAAGGCAGGTTAGGTGAGGACACGGGGTCGGGGTCTGTTGGCAGTGACACAGTGAGAAAGACAAAAAATAAGCAGAAAAAGGGAAATTCATACAAGGGAAGGGTGTTACTCACGGGGAAAGCAGAAGGGAGATGGACTGACGCCGCGTTCGCCCCCATCAGAACAAAAACTACACCATGACGCATTAGAATCGGTTCAAAGGACTAAAAATAAAATGTATACGCGGTCACAAGCAGGGGAAGCTATTTGCGTTGGGTTTCAGCTGCCTCTCTTTAGAGTGGGAGGCGGCGAACCGCGGTATAAACCACTGGGGCTGGGAGACGTACAGGCGCTGGTAAATAAATTACCCCCGATGGGAGAGGGAGGTGGACTATGGTTGGCACAATTTGACAAACTCACAGTTGGTCAAATGTTGGCATTGGGGGACTGGAGGGCAGTAGCCGCCTGAGCCATGTCCGCCCAGGCTATGACTGAGATAGAAAAAGGGGCCGCCACTAGGCGGAGCCCTGATGACACCCCTTTCAGTCAGGTGGTCGGGCGCATAGCCACGGCCCTAAGGGAACGATTTCCCTTGCCCGCTGGGGCCCCGATGCCCAAGTTACCTTGGGAAAAAGACCAACACCCTAGACAGTATCTAGAAGCATGTAAAGAAACAGGGACCAAACACACAGGGCACCACCCGGGGAAGGGGGGTCTGCAGCAGGAGTGGTTTAGAAGGGCGGTCTTAGAGGGACTTCCAGAGAAAATAAAAGAGGCAATGATGGCAAATCCTGACTTGCCGGGCAGTGAATCACACGTATGGGAAAGACACATAGTGCATCATTTACAGAGGGCTAAAGATGAAAAGATAGAGAAAGAAAAACAGAGAGAGGAACTGAAAGAGAAACTGCTCCGCTTACAGCTGGGCGAAGCCAAAGTGAGGGTCAAAGAAGGGAAAAAGAAACACAGACAGATGGCAGCCCTAGGCTCGGGAGAACCTGACACAACCGACTTATACCCTGTTCCCACATGGGCACCCGAACCTCACGGTGGCCAGAGGGCATTCACTGCGCCCTATCGACCAGGGAGGAGGTGAGGTTACGGTAGGGGGAGGGGGCGGGGTAGAGGCAGAGGGGCTCCAGGAGCCCAAGTCCCATACGGAGCCTGTTTTACGTGTGGGGACCTGAACCACTGGTCCAGGGAGTGCCCACAGAATGCCGGAAGAGGCAGAGGATACCCAAACCAAGGGGCAGCGCCAGTCCCCAACCCACATGCCGTCCCACCACCTAGTGCGCCTGGCCAGTACCCACTCTCTTATGAGGGAGGGTGGGACCACAGGGTCCACAGGGAGGGGACAGCGGGGGAAAGGCAGACCCTATGCTGTCCCTGAATGTCGACGGGAGGGACTTCTCCTTTCTGGTCGACACAGGTGCCACTTTTTCCACCATCACCGCCCCTCCCGCCACAGGACTACTATCCTCCTAGACAGTGGAGGTTGTGGGGTTTGAAGGGGTGGGACAGACTTTGCCATTGACATTTCCTCTTAAAACGATACTGGGTAAACAGGCCCTCAGCCATCTGTATGTGGTGTCGGCAAACACACCAATGAACTTATTGGGGAGAGACTTGTTGATAAAACTGGGGGCCAACTGTCATGTTACCAGACGGGACGTCGGCGGTGTGCGGACCTGAAACCACACGCAAAGGGCAGTACCTGGTACAGCCGGTGAAGGGTGAAATAGCGGAGAAATACTGGGGACTATTGATACCGGAAAAGTCGGACAAACAGGGCATTTTGTCACAGTACTTCAAGTGGAGGCCGTGGATCTCCCTCCTCGAGCCGTACTTTCCTCCGCCTGACCCCCCTCATGTGACCCTATTTTATGATTGACATTGCGACGAGGTGTATAGAGAGGGGTTTGGGGATGCAGTGTGTGGGGACACGTAGCAGATCGGGTCTAAATTCATATATGTAGGCCCTGAAGGGGTAGCGGCAGATGTACAGTTGACTGACGAGCAGGAACAGTGGTACATGATGGCGGAGGAGTCCGTCCCGCATGTGTCACTGGCCCTGCATCCTAAACACCAAGCAAAAGACCTGGGGCCCATGGTTAAAAGGGCGGTCGAGTGCACTGATTGGACAACCACTCAGGCGTCAAACGTATGGTACTCACCCAGCTGTAAGACATATCAGGGACCGATTGGGTATATTTAGAGCGAAGGGAGATAACTCGGGATCAGGGGAGGGAAAAGATGGATCACCCTGCAGCCACGGTGTGGGGCTCACCGATTGCCCACCAGTCACCTATAAAATCAGACCAGGAGAGCCCATATGGCTGCCCCAATACCCACACAAACCAGAGGCAGAGGAAGGGTTAGATGTGACATTGAACGGCTTGTGGCCCACAGGGGTGTTGGAGGAACACACCTATCCTCACAGTCGAAAAGAAAGGGACAGGAAAATACCGTATGGCCCATGATCTCAGAGCCATTAACGACATTTTACTCACACCCACCATACCGGTACCTAACCTGTATGTAGCACTCACTAATTTGACCCCTGATCAAAAATGGTTCACCTGCATTGACCTGGCTAATGCTTTTTTCTGTCTCCCACTAGCAGAGGAACTCCGTGACATCTTTTCTTTCACACATAGGGGTCGACAATGGCGATACACGAGACTACCACATCAACTTCAGATACTCACAACACACAGTGTAGTGGCGAATGTAAACTCACAGATATTCACCATGACTTCACTAAGGCAACAACACCTAAGCAAAATTCTCAGGGCTACACATTTGACTTTCACACACAAGGGGACAAATATGGCAGACCAGATGGGGACAGGACTGCCACATGAGTGCGCGCAAGAGGTAGTGAGGGAGAGTAAGACACGAACCGATCTGGAGGCAAAACCCCTCCAAGGGGCAGAGGACCTCTTCACTGATGGGTGCTGTTTCAGACACGAACAAGATGGGCTGAGGGCGGCCTTTGCGGTAGTGAAACTAACACCAGAAGGTCTAGTGTTGTGGAAATGTCTTTAATAATGTATTCTAACTCAGGGGTTCTTAACCTTTTTGATATCGGGGCCCAAATTTTTAAATACAAAGTGGCCCAGGGCCCATTCAAATATTAGCACTGTATTGGTTAATTGATCTCACCCATGGTTTGATTTGTATTCAATACTTTAACGAAATTCACTTGCAGTTTATCAGTTCATTATTCATGTGTATGTAAACCTGCACACAACAAGATGCCAAACACACAATTCATGGGACAAATCAGTCTGCATCAAGAACAATTTTATTTGAGAAATTTTACTTACAAAAAAAAATATATATAGAAAAAGTATATCAATAAAAATAAATAAAAACAAACAAAAATAAATAAAAACAAACAATATGTTTCTAAAATATTTTTCAAATTAAATAAATAATTTGTAAATGAAAATTGAAACAAAGTGCAAATTGAAATAAAGTGCAAAATAATTTGATTATTGTTTCAGCAGTCAACTTTTTTGCATGGCAGAACCTGGAGTTGCTCTTCGTATCTGTTATAAATGAACAATAACAGTCACAACAGTCCAATTTGGACAAGCTACAACTCTATTTATGTTCCCCTCTTAATGAAACACTTGGGCCTGCTTCACAGACATGATCAGATCCAGCCTGGGTGGAATGGGGGAAAGGCTCACTCTCAGAGTAGCCTCCAGTGTTGCTTTGAGTCTATTTCGGGCCTTGGTCTTAGTTGTGGCCACAATGGAGAATCCTGATTCACACAGGTATGTAGTTGTGAATGCGAGGAGTAGTTTCACAGCCCTCAGTGCTAGACAGGGGTACTCTTTTGAGACAGCAATCCAGAAGGAGCCCAGATCCAGTCTGTCCCACTGCAACTTTAAAGTTCTGTCAGTGGCTACTTACAGAAGCTGAGATTCCAGATGTGAGGGCAAAGCAACATCATTTTTAGTGGGATCCACAGAAAATGGGTCCACAATCCACATGTGTCCCTCTCTAGGATCCTCAGAAAAGTAGTCATCAAATTTCACTGCCAGTTGTGAGAGGTGCTGTGAGACTAAGTCACTAATCTTTACCTGGGGGGAGTTTTCCAAAAAGTCAGACAAAAGGGGAAACATGTCCATCCTTTTTTCCTGAGCCCTCTTAATCCACAAAGCAAGTTTCCTCTTAAAAGCTTGAACTTTATCTGCAACAAAAAATATGTTGCTATTTCTCCCTTGAAGTGAGACATTCAACTGATTCAGCAGTGAAAAAATGTCACAGAGGTAGGCAAGTTTAGCTGTAAACTGTGCATTGGCATAATAATGTGCAAAAGGAGAATTTCTCTCAGTGAGAAAAGATAGGACCTCATTCCTCAGTTCAAACAAACGCTTGAGGACCAGTCCTCTTGAGAGCCATCTCACCTCACTGTGATAGAGCAGCTGGACATGATCTGCTTCCAAGCCTTCACAAAGTTTGGCAAAACATCTGGAGTTCACGGCATTATTTTTAATGAAGTTTACGGTTTTCACACTTACATCCATCACGTCATGTAACTCTGGTGTCATTTTTTTTGCCGCAAGGCTTTCACGGTGAAGAAAACAGTGGGTCCATTTAGCTTCTGGGGCACGATCAAGTATCTGTCTGACGACACCGTGATGCCTGCCTGTCATTGACGCTGCACCATCGCTGCACACCCCAACACAGTTCTGCCAGTCGAGGCCGTTCTCTTTGAAGTAGTTATCCATGCAGCCGAAACATTCCTGAGCCGTAGTCCGTGTGGGTAGCTCTCCACAAAACAGTATGTCTTCGTGCAAACTACTGTCCCAGCGATAGCGAACAAAAACAAGTAGCAGTGCAGAATTGGTAACATCAGTTGACTCGTCTAGTTGCAAAGAGAAAAATGGGCTGCTTTTTATTCTTTCAAGCAACTGACACTGTATGTCTGCGGCCATGTCCGCGATACGGTGACTAACAGTGTCGTTTGAGAGAGGGACGGTTAGCAGTTTTTTTGCAGCAGCCTCTCCAATCATCTCACGGCACATATCCACAGCGGCAGGTAAAACTAGCTCCTCCGCTATAGTGAATGCTTTCTTAGTCTGTGCCACTCGTCTGGCTACGAGGTAGCTGGCTTTCAAAGCGCATTTAGAAGTTCCAGTCAGTGACACAACAGACTTTTTCTGCATCTGAAGCCCATTTTCTTTTCGCTTGAAAAATTCTACCGACTTTCCCACAAGCGATGGATGTTTGGTTTCTAGATGCCGCTTTAGTTTCGAAGGCTTCAGTGCTTCATTGGATAGCATCAGCCCACACTCCACACACTGGGCTCTCGGCTCTGCCTCGTCACCTCCATTCACAAATCCATACTTAATGAAGTCAGGATTGTATTTGCGTCAAAATCTTGACTTTTGTGCCGGGTTGGCGCGACTTTGGTCTCCACTTTTCCGCTTTAAAAACTTCTCCATATTAACTTTTCCATAACAGGCTACGGTTGACTGAGTGTCTTCTTCTGCTTATTGGCGCGTGATAGTCAACAACTAACAGAGGCATTACTGCCACTAGTGGTGTAATGGTGTATTGCAGCTGTCTTACAACAGTGGTCATTCTGCTGTCTTCAATTGATAACTTGTTCGGTCCCGCGGCCCTCCCGGCCCACAGGTAAAAAACTTTAACTTTTTTGCGGCCCTCCAGGTGGCGCTCGCGGCCCAGGTGTGGGCCGCGGCCCTATGGTTAAGAATAGGTGTCAACATTCCTTTTCTCATTTAAACAGTTGGTCAGTCGTCTAATCAGTTAGACGACTGACCAACTGTTTAAATGAGAAAAGGAATGTTGGTTGTGCTGTGGGAAAGGAAGTATGAGGTGTTGAGGTAAACATGAAGCTCCAGCAGGATGGGGGTAGATGCAGATCAATGGGTTTTAGGACAGGATAGGAGAAGATACACAACAGGGGGCAGTAAGGTCAGTTGGCCCCTTTGGGTAAACACAACAGTAAACATTATGGCAGGAAGGATAAGGTGGGGGAAGATAGCATTTGACTTGTGTGATAGAACAAAGGGAATGTGTTTGATTGACATGAGACAGATGGCAGCATCTTACCACACCCCTTTTTCTATGTAATAAATACTGTCGAAATGATGTTTTATTTAGAGACTATTCACTGTTACTTTGTAACCTGCGTATTCTCTCCTTGCAAGTTTATTAAAGCCGTTAATTGCGCAATTGATTTCTCCTGTCTTACCTACCATTTTCATAGAACTATTTGGACTTTAGAAATTGCCATCACACTAGTCACAGTGAAAGCAGAGAGGCTTCAGGGGCTGCAGTCAGCTCAGAGAGCAGAAGTAAGAGCAGTGATAGAGGCACTCAGGCAGGCCAAGGGGAAGAGAGTTAACATTTACACAGATTCGGCATACGCGGTAGGCGCAGCGCACATGGAGCTAGGACAGAGGTTAAAAGCTGGGTTTAGAACAGCAGGAGACAAACCGATTAAACACGAAGTGGAGATGAGAGAACTAGCCAAGGCCCTAGACCAGCCCGAAAAGGTAGCCATCACAAAATGCAAAGGAAACAATAACTCAAAGAGTGCAGTAGCTCAGGGAAATCAAGCGGCAGACACAGCAGCAAAACAGGCAGCAGGGTACACTCCACGAGTGATGGTGGTAAGAGCAGAAGAGGAAGTGGGGTGGGGAGAAGGCCCTGAGAGAGACGAGCTAGTGAGACATCAAAAGGGGGCTTCCCCACAAGAGAAAACAATTTGGCGACAGAGAGGAGCAACAGAGACGAGAGGGCTCTGGAGGGGGCCAGACGGTAGAGTAATACTCCCACCAGCCATGCAAGGAGATAAATTTGCAGAAGCCCATGGGTTGGGTCATGTAGGGCCGGCTCAAATGTTAAGAAATTTGTCCCATTGATGGCACCCGTTTATGGTAGACATGGTACGTAACTACACTAGGACATGCACCATCTGCACTCACCACAATCCAAAACCGTAGATTAATCCTGTGATGGGGGCGTTCCCCATGACGACGAGACCTGGACAAGAGATAGTGATAGACTACACGGACATGGGGGAAACAGTACGGGGGTGCCGTTACATGTTAGTGTGTGTGGACATGTTCACAGGGTGGCCAGAAGCCTGGCTGGCAAGAAGGGAGGACTGTCAGACAGTGATCAACTGTTTAGTGAACCAGTACATTCCCAGACACGGCTTCCCAGAGAAAATCAGTTCAGAGAATGGGACTCACTTTAAGAACAGTGATTTACAGAAGGTAAAGAGCTTATTGGGCCTAAAACATGCTTTTGGCACTGTGTACCACCCACAGTCCCAGAGAAAGGTAGAAAGGATGAACCAAAATTTAAAAAACCAGTTGGCTAAGATATGTGCACAGACTAAATTGAACTGGGTAGATGCACTGCCACTGGCACTCATGACGATTCGGTGCTCGTTAAATCAGACCACTGGGTTCACCCCATACGAGCTGCTGACGGGGAGACAGTTTCCAGGACCAGCCGCGGGGCCTGCGGTCCCGGAAGGGGAAAAGTGGCCCAAAGATCACAGAGTGTATTTTGATGAATTGCGAGCTCTCGTTTCAGAATTCACCAACAGAGTCGGAGAACGGAGGAACTTGCACCCGCTGGACCAGAACCTGCGTGGGTGCTGCTGAAGGTCATCAAGCGAAAGTGGTCGGAGCCAAGGTGGACGGGTCCTCATCAGGTGGTGGAGAGAACGAGCCATGCGGTCCGCCTGAGGGACAAAGGACAGACGTGGTACCATTGGAGCCAGTGTACACCAGCGCAGGAGCCAGGGAGGTCGCTGACGGACCTCATCCAAACCGGGAAGGAAGAGCTTGCCCCAGTGTGGACGGAAGGAGGACCAAAACCAGCCGGACCGGTGCCAGGAGTGGACCCCAGGATAATGCGGGACTACAAACGAGAGAAGGAGACAAAGGACGGCGCCAGGGGAATAGACTTTTAGGGGAAGGAACTTAAGAATACTGTAACAAAAGGGGGTATAGGACACAGAGTGGCTCCTACCACTCGTACCAAGATGACAGGGTCACAGAGAAAGGTCTGGGGAGATGATAATAGAATGAAGTGGTACATGGGCATTGGTGGAATAATGATATGTGTGTTGTATGTTGCTACAGGTTTCCCCGGTTGGCATCGGGTCTCCATTTCCCCAGCGAGAAGGCAGGTGACACAAAAAAAGGATGCCTGCCTGAAGAAGAGAGGAGGCATCAAATTGGATTATAAAATACTGCTTTCACGTTTGATTTATGCTCGGTCATAGATTGCGGGAGATTCAATGGTTCGTGGAGGGATTACGACCTGTATGTATGTCACATTCCAGTGGTAGATGTGGCATGTGCCATGTGGGGACGTCCGCCGGTTGATGGGTGGTGCAAGGTCCGAGCATATACTGGACAGTGGCAGCCCGGACTCCCGCGGGGACCAAATGCCACCATGTGGAACTTGTTTAAGTTCCAACGAGATTTCAGTCCCTCCCAGAATCCACTCACCCTGTCTATTGGAGGTTGGGACCGCTCTCCTTACAGAGGAGCGGACAAAATATATCTGGATCTTGGAGTGGAACAGTCAGGAACAGACACCAAAGCGTTTATTAAGATCAACATTAGGGCGCCGACCACCAGTTCCCCAGTTGTAACAGCCACGGGGACTGCGGACACCTCAACAGATAAGGCACAATCTGGGCAAGTGGTAGAGGTTGACTATACCAAATTGAAACCGTTAGAGGTGATCCAGAAAGCCAACTGCATCGCCCTGGCAAGCGGGTTCCCTCCGATAGCTAACGACACCAGGACGGGGCCATTTACTCCCCATAAAGGGTGGTATACCTGTTTCAGCCAGAAACCCGTAGTGAACGTTGGGAAATCCCCTCGCAGTGGTGTAATGTTACGAACCAGAGCCGAGCTATTATCGGACCCTGGGCCTGGTCTGTATTACTATTGTGGGGGCACCCGACTCCTGGTAAGAATCTCAGAAGGTACCCAGGGGATATGTGCGATGGTATGGTTAGCAGCACCCTTAGTGCTGATAGGCGACCGAGTTAAGTCACTCCAGGAAAAAAGGAGCGATGTTCTTACCCGGCATCGGCGTAGACATGAAATAGGCCGTTGCTCGACTGATACATTTGACCTCACTGTGGACTCCCCAACCTATATAGATGCGATAGGGGTCCCTAGAGGTGTCCCCAAAGAATTCAAACTCGCAGACCAGGTCGCGTCGGGCTTAGAAAATGTTCCTGTTCTGTCCGCTTTGTTCCCCGTCACTCCAAACAAGAATGTAGACCGCATTAATTACGTTCATTATAATGTCTTACGTCTTTTTAATTTGACCCGTGATGCGGTTGAGGGCCTGTCAGAACAGCTGGGCCCTACCTCGTTGATGGCGGTGCAAAATCGCATAGCAACTGACAATGGGTCTGAGGTCTCCCCAGACCATTACTGACCCACCAGCAAACCTTCTTGCGACGGCACGTATGGATATACCATCCTGGAGGAGCTGGACTGCCTGTGCAACCTGAATGGGCTGCAGGTATCGCCTCATGCTATCAGTGGTGACAAGGACACTAGCAAAACGCAAAACTAGAGAAGAATCAGTCAGAAAGGATAAGGAGAGAGCAATTGTCTGTGGACACCACCTGCAAAACCATTCACGTTTTCTAGGTTGTCTTGCTGTTGTCTCTCCAGTGCACCAAAACAGGTGACATTGATCCACGAACGCTTATGCTTCCTAACTGGACAGACTGATATCCCTGATGTTTATTTTGACTTGGTGTTATTCTGTGATGATTAAGTGTTCTCTTAATTTCTTTGAGCAGTGTACACTCACCTAAAGGATTATTAGGAACACCTGTTCAGTTTCTCATTAATGCAATTATCTAATCAACCAATCACATGGCAGTTGCTTCAATGCATTTAGGGGTGTGGTCCTGGTCAAGACAATCTACTGAACTCCAAACTGAATGTCAGAATGGGAAAGCGTGGCATGGTTGTTGGTGCCAGGCGGGCCTGTCTGAGTATTTCACAATCTTCTCAGTTACTGGGATTTTCACGCACAACCATTTCTAGGGTTTACAAAGAATGGTGTGAAAAGGGAAAAACATCCAGTATGCGGCAGTCCTGTGGGCGAAAATGCCTTGTTGATGCTAGAGGTCATAGGAGAAGGAGCCGACTGGTTCAAGCTGATAGAAGAGCAACTTTGACTGAAATAACCACTCGTTACAACTGAGGTATGCAGCAAAGCATTTGTGAAGCCACAACACGCACAACCTTGAGGCGGATGGGCTACAACAGCAGAAGACCCCACCGGGTACCACTCATCTTCTGACATCTACTTCCAGCAGGATAATGTACCATGTCACAAAGCTCGAATAATTTCAAATTGCTTTCTTGAACATGACAATGAGTTCACTGTACTGAAATGGCCCCCACAGTCACCAGATCTCAACTCAATAGAGCATCTTTGGGATGTGGTGGAACGGGAGCTTCGTGCCCTGGATGTGCATCCCACAAATCTCCATCAACTGCAAGATGCTATCCTATCAATATGGGCCAACATTTCTAAAGAATGCTTTCAGCACCTTGTTGAATCAATGCCATGTAGAATTAAGGCAGTTCTGAAGGTGAAAGGGCGTCAAACACAGTATTAGTATGGTGTTCCTAATAATCCTTTAGGTGAGTGCATAATGAATCAGTCTTTCACAATGTCTCAGTGAAACTAATAAAAATGTCTATTCATTTTTTCATTTTAGTTATTTGAAATTAGTATTTTTTGTGCCTTTCATTAGAACCAGATTTTGGTCCAGGTGCTATTTCTCACCATGGGGCAAAGACAAAATGTTATATAAACTTATACAATCTTATATAATCTTCTAGAATTTCCATTTATGCAATTTTCAAGAAGGTACTTTGATTCTAATTATTATCTATCATTTTATTTTTCTAATTAATCTAACTTTTAGTGTCTATTCAAATGTCTCTTTGTGTTTCCTGAAAACAGAGAATGGCAATAATGATCAGCATGTTTTCACAAAGTATTAAGTCATATTTAGTCACTACACATTCACTAATATCATTATCAATGAAAGGTGTGCTGTGTGGATGCCACGTGTGTTAGCCCATTTTAAGCGTCCCATTGACTGTTAATACTGTGCTTATTTGTTTAAAGAGAACAAAGTCTGTTTGCGAAATGACAGGGTTGCAATATCAAATATGGACAGTAAGGACTACAGGTCACCTTGTAGTGTACTGATTGAGTATACTGATTCTTTTTTAACAGTGTATAATACAGGGGTTCTCAAAAAGGGATTCTGCGGGCAATCCAGGAATCCAAAAAGTGTTTTTATACATCCATGGAAAATGTTTTGAGAGTGTAATATAATTCAATGTAATATTATGACCCTACAAATTTGTTCATAATCTTGGGATGGGCCAGGAAAAATCATGGAGACATTGGTATTGTTTGTCAACAAATTGGTTAATTTGTATCCATATCCAAATATTTTAAAATAATACTTTTGTATTGTCTAGAAATAAAGTATATATAAACAGTTATTCAAATATTTCAAAATGTCATTGGCAGGAAGAGGTCATGCAGGTTGCAGGAGAAATCCTCCTTGCAGACAAATTTGCGTTAGTTTACTAGCAACGAATACAACTTGCTGGCATTTCTGTTTGAGCTAGTAGCTTTAGCAGTTGTGTAAACAAAGCCGGTTATGGATACAGCCTCCTTACAGACAGATTAATCTGCGCGGCAGCTGCTTATATTTTCAAACACCATATCGGTTGCCCTGTTCACTTCCATTGTTGCCTGGAGAGAGTCTTCCTTAAAAAAAAAAAGCATGTCAGACTAGCAATACAGGTATGTGCATATGAAATATTTCAGGGGTCTTTTATTACCAATACTGAAACATGGGAAAAAATTTTTACATGTTGTGTTTACATATATATTTTTTTACATTGTTCAGTATACAATGGCAGGAATGAGCTTGGAAACTGTTGAAAAATAAGAGCTAATGTCAAAATATTTAAATTTTGTTTGTTTGAAGTCTTAGTAATACGCCCTTTTTGAATAATCTTTATCTTACTTTAGGCATTCTTTTAATCTAATTAATCTTGTAGTCACCATTCATTTTTCCACTAACTTCACTTATCTACTTGTACTTTTCTGTTTGTCAATATGCTGTGTTCATGCTGGTGTTTTTAGTGTATGCACTGTGTTGGAACCAATATGTCCCCACAGGACTATGATGCCATTATCGTATCTTTCAGAAGAGATTGCTAGTGGGATTCTATCTCTATTGAATTGTTCATTCTAATAATAAATGTTTAGGAAAGCACAGTTCATCAGTAATAGCTTTGTTCTTAATTGACTTGACTGATAAAATAAAGGTTTAATATAAATATAAAGTCCATGGTTCAACATTCTAAAACCCAACTGGAGTAAAAGTGTATGTGTGTGAAATGTGGAATTATTGCCACCGGGAAGACGTTGCGCATGCATTTGATATCTGTTCAATCCAACCATGCCATCACCCATTATTCGCACCACATGCCATAATTGTAAAGGTGAACCCCATTTACTTCCTTTACTGTCCCCAGATTTCGTTGCTCATTACAGTGCATTCAGAAAGTATAACAGAACCTTTCACATTGTCCAAATTTTATGTTCCTCATTAATCTACACACAATACCCAATAATGTGGTATTGTTGAAGACATCCCTGACATTGAACAACTTTGATAACATTCTACCCTGAGCCAACCACTTCATACTACCAGCTATATAGCATGGTAGTAACTGGGTTTGTTCTAAGCAGGGCAATTGGGGGGAAGATCTGCTCCAATTGATAACTGTGCTACCTCAAAAGTAATTGTCTAATAAAGAGAAATAACATATCAATGTCACTTTTTCCATTTATTCCAAAATGTGGAATAAATCAATATGCAGATTTAAAATGAAACAATAAGATGACATTTTCATGACTGAGAGGTTGCAAAACGCTAGAACATGCTACTTTAGGTTCACTTTGCACTCAGAAGACATTGTGACACTCATTTACATACTTGGCACTAAAGTGTAACACACTGGAATAAGAAAATCTGGAGTTAATGCTGTGTTGGCTTCAACAGAGAGGCAGCCTGCTGAAGAGGGAGGAGATGAGGCTGTAAATTCCTTGACATCATTGGCAGCCATCAGGGCTCAAAAACCGCAGCGGTGGGGAGGCAGGTGGGCATGCTAGCCATGCAGCTATCACTGTCAATGTCTCAGTGGCTGCTTCTGGTTTGCTTGTTACACAGTTGCCTAATATTTCATACGTATACCGGTAGACAAGGACATGTAAGGAGAAGAACACTATGAAGTGGACACCTAAACATTTCCTGTCACTGAAACTTTGGTGGCCATACCAAGGTACTGACTGAAACTTAAAAGAAGCTACATCTATGCGTTGGAGGGTTTTGTGCATGGTCTGTCCCTGGGATAAAAGGTATGGATTAAATTCCCCCCTGGGTAAAAAGTATGCATACAACTGCCATGCATTGAAGAGTGTGCATTTTGTCATAGCAACATGCAGATTTTTGTGGGAGAAACTGTGTAACTATTTACAAAACGGTATCTGATTTACATCATCCTCCACAGTGGAGGATTTAAGAGGCCACAGGTTTAAGTGGATATATACTGGTTCCCAACACCTCTGAAAATTAAAGTAATGTAATACTCTCAAGATTTACATGCAAGTCATGTACAATCAGAGCATGCTTCTTTTACTGTTTCCACTGTGTTATGACAAGTGCGCTGCATTCGTTTGGAAAAGTCGGTCCTGTTGTTGGCTGTAATATCAATATTAATGTCAGCAAAGATCTTGTCCCTGGGTTACACCTAAGGGACCCCACAATGCTTTAATGCTTTAAAAAATGCTTTAAAAACCTGTATTTAAAGCATTGTATTTTGTCTTCTATCTGTGATCGTCTTGTTCATTTCTGTTCACTGTGTTTTTTTCTTTTGGTTTTTAATCATTGTACCTAAACTGTATGTTCCAACATGTATATGCAGAGCCCAGCTGTAAAAGAGATCTTGGTCTCAGTCTGTTCTTTGTTGAAATAAAGACAATCTCAAGACAATCTCCTGAACTCCAAACTGATGGTCAGAATGGGAAAGAAAGGTGATTTAAGCAATTTTGAGCGTGGCATGGTTGTTGGTGCCAGACGGGCCGGTCTGAGTATTTCACAATCTGCTCAGTTACTGGGATTTTCACGCACAACCATTTCTAGGGTTTACAAAGAATGGTGTGAAAAGGGAAAAACATCCAGTATGCGGCAGTCCTGTGGGCGAAAATGCCTTGTTGATGCTAGGGGTCAGAGGAGAATGGGCCGACTGATTCAAGCTGATAGAAGAGCAACTTTGACTGAAATAATCACTCGTTACAACCGAGGTATGCAGCAAAGCATTTTTAAAGCCACAACATGCACAACCTTGAGGCGGATAGGCTACAACAGCAGAAGACCCCACCGGGTACCACTCATCTCCACTACAAATAGGAAAAAGAGGCTACAATTTGCACAAGCTCACCAAAATTGGACAGTTGAAGACTGGAAGAATGTTGCCTGGTCTGATGAGTCTCGATTTCTGTTGAGACATTCAGATGGTAGAGTCAGAATTTGGGGTAAACAGAATGAGAACATGGATCCATCATGCCTTGTTACCACTGTGCAGGCTGCTGGTGGTGGTGTAATGGTGTGGGGGATCTTTTCTTGGCACACTTTAGGCCCCTTAGTGCCAATTGGGCATCGTTTAAATGCCACAGCCTACCTGAGCATTGTTTCTGACCATGTCCATCCCTTTATGACCACCATGTACCCATCCTCTGATGGCTACTTCCAGCAGAATAATGCACCATGTCACAAAGCTCAAATCATTTCAAATTGGTTTCTTGAACATGACAATGAGTTCACTGTACTGAAATGGCCCCCACAGTCACCAGATCTCAACCCAATAGAGCACAGGTGTCAAACCGGTTCCACGGAGGGCCAAGTGTCTGCAGGTTTTCGCTCTCACCTTGTACCTGATTGATTAATTAGTTCACTAATTGGTTAATTTCTACCCCCACCTGGTTGTTCAGGTCTGACCTGGGAACCAATTTAAAGGAAAACCCAAAGACCTGCAGACACTCGGCCCTCTGTGGAACCGGTTTGACACCCCTGCAATAGAGCATCTTTGGGATGTGGTGGAACGGGAGCTTCGTACCCTGGATGTGCATCCCACAAATCTCCATCAACTGCAAGAAGCTATCCTATCAATATGGGCCAACATTTCTAAAGAATGCTTTCAGCACCTTGTTGAATCAATGCCAAGTAGAATTAAGGCAGTTCTTAAGGCGAAAGGGGGTCAAACACAGTATTAGTATGGTGTTCCTAATAATCCTTTAGGTGAGTGTATATAGGCCTATAGGCGTAAAAAATAATTTGGTTAGGGTGTATTTTTTGGCACTAATAAAGACACACACTAATCAAAAATGAATTGTACAGTCTACAATGGTTGCAAATAGCCTATACTTCATGAGTGCTGACACATTTGATTGCTATTTTTTTGTTTACTACTACCTTGTGGGGGATCCCCTCCGGACACCCCTTTATGGAAGTCTTCCTCGGAGTTTCGTCAGCAACACGTGACAATAAGAGGGCAAGTCTGTATAGGTCGTTCGGAGCGAAAAGGCAGTTTTGATATTCACAGGGACGTGCTTGATACTCTTCAACTCGGATACATGTTTTTTCCGAGTTTCTTTTTGCTAGTTCCAACAAATAATTCAAGTGGATTGTCCAACTGGAAGCTAGGAGCCTCCGATAACTCCAATAACACGTGAACACGGTTAAGTAATAACACCGTCCAATCAGGACTAGTACTTTATTACGTTTTTGTAAGACTATTGGAAAAGTTATTAAAATAATTCCAACACATTCTACTGGCGAAAAATGAGTATGTTGCGTTATTTAATTAGGTAACATTTATAAAGTCCGAATAGTTGTTTCTCAAACGCGCATGGTCATACAAGTAATTGTACGCTGGGCAAGAACACGGTCCTCCTGTAGCCTAAATCCTGATCATCCATTAGTCTACCAAAAACAGTTACTCACGTCGTCCCGCAAGATGTAAGTATTTCTCCTTCTCAATTGACTATTTTCCAATGTAGAAATTACGAAAAAATGTGACAAACACCTAGTATACATTGTTTGATAGCTGATCTACCGTTAAAATGGTAGATTTGCACATAGCCTTTCATTTTTTAGTTGCACTAAGACTATTTGATCAATCGATTTTTCTCCGATATATATTGTCTGAATATACGCTATAGTTTTATATTAGCCTACTTTTCATGTTTACTTTTAATAGTTTTTTAATAGCCTATTGGTTCGGCTACAACAAAGTGTTCGGGAAGTTTTCTTCGAGGAACCTGAAAAGCGTATTAATGAAAGGTTCAAGAACGTTCTACCATTTTTATTCATGCCATTTGCATATGCTTGTGTGCTGTAAAACGTAACGAACTTGACTCCGTTTTCGTGACTGGTAATAAATACAGGAAAGCTATGTTACAAAAATTGTAGCAACAACATATCCTCAGAAGCGTCTCCATCCAGTATACTGTCACGGGAGACTTGCTATTCCGACACACACACTCACACAGACCCACTAATTTTCCATATGCAGCACTGAAGTTAGTCAGGAGCACTAGTGAATTTAGTTTTGAATTGGGCGTTTCCAGGCTTTAGATGTGTGTACAAGCAGTAAAGATATGGATATGTCTTCTCCCTATTTAAAAATGGGTACAAAAATAATTAGAACAGTAAAGAGTTATGTTATGTCGTCATACCCGTGGTAGTCTCATACACAACAATTATCAGCCAATCAGCACTAAGGATTCTAAGCATCCGGTTTATTCACAGGGTATACTGCCATTGTATTTTTCCTAGTACTAACTCCCAAGTTTTGGCAACATGAGGGGAAAAAGTTATGTTTTGTCTTAGAGTAACATTAAACAATGCTATATTATACTGTTATAATATCCGACTATGATAATTGATGTTTAGGGTTAGACAATCTTTTTAACTTGAAAAAAAATACTAAATTGTGTATACAACTCTGCATACACAATTACTTTATGTAAACTTAAGCCTCTATTAATGACAAAGACATTAATATCTAATAGTATGGTGGGATTCACAGAAATGGATGATTATGAAAATGAATGTAATTCTCTGTTTCAAATGTTTGGGCATTACTGTACTTTGGTTCATTCATACTGAAAAGACAACAGAGCCGATAAAAGGAAGAGTGACCATTTGAACTAACGTCCATAGACGTCCGTTGTTAGATACTGCTCAGTTAGTTACTGTAGGGTTTTTGTTAACAGAATTAAGAATCACAAGGTTATGTTTCTTAAAAGGACAGAAGGCAAATCTTTTCCTTTAATTTGACTATTTTGATGACCATTTCCTTTTCTGGAAAATGTTGTCTGCACTTTTTCATTGGTTTGACCAGAAATCCAAGACTTTCCTTATACCCATAGCCACGGGAAGTTAGGGGGTGGGGGGTGCTGCAGCCCTACATTCTTAGCCTCTGCACCCCCTGATGAGTTTCAGAAATTAACTTTTAGCTTTCACTCACTACCGATGCGCGTCCGTAGTCCGCTCATCCATTGGTGAGGTCTGCGTCAACTGGATAATTATGAATATGGTTTGGGCAAGGTCAGGTTGTCTTTCTCATAGAATTGTCCAGTAGTCGGTAAAAGACTGGTTGTAGCTGTTATTGTCTCCATAAATTATTTATGGTCAACAAGTATGCTTCTGTAGTTATCTTCCAATGATATAGTGATTTTGTATGCTAGACATTAAGCTGATTCTCATAGCTAGAGCGTTTATATACATTTTACTATAGTACCTTCAGTACATTAAATGCTAACTATTTTACAAGGGGAGGTGAGGAGATGAATGAGCCATTTTGAAGCTGGGAATGATTACGTAGCCATGATGGCTGTGTTTTGGTGTTGACTGTCTAAAATCCAGATGACTAGCAGTGGTTATGTGTTCTCTGCTTTCTCCATGCCCCAAATGCACTCCGTTCAGCTGCGGCTATGATGGCTGTAACCCTCTGCAACTTACTCTGTTTCAGCCTCTGCCTTTCTTCCTCTGTCTCTCTCCCTCTGTCTGCTTCCCCACCACCGTCACAGACAATATACACACAGCTGGCCCAAGCTTTATACAGAATGCAGAAGATTACTCAGGTTTTCCTCTGGGCAGTACATCGGATCCATTTCTTAATGTAGAAAATAGGTCATTTGAGTAAGAATCATGGCATGAAAACCATGAAACAAATGGGTTTTTAGTGAAAAAACGATTCTCAAGCAATAATTCTCCTGGGACTGCTGGGTTGATGGGATATGTTTTTGGAAAACTAGACTAGTTTTATTAGAGAATTTGTTTGAAAGTTTCTTGTTATTCCTCTGTTCAACTTATTGTGCCTGGTAATATAGGGAAGCCATTTCCCCACCAATGCAAAAAGTAAGCCTTTAGATTGCAGTTTCAAACAGCAATTTTCAGGAATTAACAATGACGGAATGTGTTTTGTATTATCAGCTGTTTCACAATATGATACAATATTTTAATTGCACTTTGACTTATAAAGGAAGTGCCCGTCTACCTAAACCAAGGAAGAGTAGACAGCACTATAAAAAGGAACAGACCATTTGGCTTGAATATACTCCTCACTCAGTACTTTCCTTTTCAACTTTTTTGGAAAGGAAAGAAAAAGGTGCAGTGGCATCTTCATTTTTTCTGGAGCTTTGTGAAGAAAACGTGAGTGAGCAGGCAAAACACGTCTTTTATTTATTTTGGGATTCACATTCAACTGTAGGTAATAACGGAATGGCACAATCGTAAAACAAAAGTCTGTTCAAAAGTCTGCATCCCCTTAGTTCTTAATACTGTGTATTGCCCCCTTAAGCATAAGGTCAGGAGACTGTGATGGCCACTCCAGAACACTATATATTCTTTTGCGATAACCACTGGAGGTTCAACTTGGCCTTGTGCTTACTGTAGGATCCTTGTCGTGCTGGAAAGTCTAAGAGTGTCTCTTGTGCAGCTTTCGTGTAGAAGAATGCAAATTGTCTGCCAGTATTTTCTGATAACATGCTGCATTCAGATTGCCATCAATTTTCACAAGATTCCCGTGCCTTTAGAGCTCACACTCCACAAAATATCAGTGAGCCACCACCATGCTTCACAGTGGGAATGGTATTCTCTTAACTATAGGCCTTGTTGACCCCTCTCCAAACATAATGCTTATGGTTGTGACCATAATGCTCGATTTTGGTCTCGCCACTCAAAATTACAGTGTGCCAGATGCTGTGAGGCATGTCAAGGTGTTGTCGTGCATATTGTAACCAGGCTATTTTGTGGCAGCTCGACCATGCACCAGTGATTGAAAAGTCCTGATAGGCATTTGTAAGGCTTTTGATATCTTTTTGTAACTGTCAATTTCTCCCTAAAGTTATTTATTCATTTCATTGTGCACACAAATATATTTAATCTAATTTTAAGTAGAAACATGCATGTATTTAGATTTATTTTTGTTGCAGTTTTAGCAGCACATCAATTGCTAATACTAAAAATAGTTTAGTTATAAGCTACTATCCAATTAATGTAAAGATGCATCTTAAATGTTTTTAATACACTTAACCTTTTAATTGAGGGTCAAATTTGCTACTTTCTTCATCAACAGGACACACATTTGCACCATTGTGCAAAGAATAGTTTTCACAAAGATATTGTTACTGAATGAATATTTAGCAACTGCAGTTCCTGTCCTTGCATTGACCATGAGTATATAAAGCTGCTAGTTGAAAGATGTTCCAACACTAAGCTCATGGTATCTCTGTCTTAGTGTAACACCAAATACAGTGGGGAGAACAAGTGCCGATTTTGCAGGTTTTCCTACTTACAAAGCATGTAGAGGTCTGTATTTGTTATCATATGTACACTTCAACTGTGAGACGGAATCTAAAAAGAAAATCCAGAAAATCCCATTGTATGATTTTTAAATAATTCATTTGCATTTTATTGCATGACATAAGTACCAACCAGTAAGAATTCCGGCTCTCACAGACCTGTTAGTTTTTCTTTAAGAAGCCCTCCTGTTCTCCACTCATTACCTGTATTAACTGCACCTGTTTGAACTCGTTACCTGTATAAAAGACACCTGTCCACACACTCAATCAAACAGACTCCAACCTCTTCACAATGACCAAGACCAGAGAGCTGTATAAGGACATCAGGGATAAAACTGTAGACCTGCACAAGGCTGGGTTGGGCTACAGGACAATATGCAAACAGCTTGGTGAGAAGGCAACAACTGTTGGCGCAATTATTAGAAAATGAAAGAAGTTCAAGATGACGGTCAATCTCCGTCGGTCTGGGATCTCACCTCGTGGGGCATCAATGATCACGAGGAAGGTGAGGGATCAGCCCAGAACTACACGGCAGGACCTGGTCAATGACCTGAAGAGAGCTGGGACCACAGTCTCAAAGAACCATTAGTAACACACTATGCCGTCATGGATTACAATCCTGCAGTACACGCAAGGTCCCCCTGCTCAAGCCAGCGCATGTCCAGGCCCGTCTGAAGTTTGCCAATGACCATCTGGATGATCCAGAGGAGGAATGGGAGAAGGTCATGTGGTCTGATGAAACAAAAAAACTCCACTTGCCGTGTTTGGAGGAAGAAGAAGGATGTATACAACTCCAAGAATACCATCCCAACCATGAAGCATGGAGGTGGGGATGCATTTGGGGATGCATTTCTGCAAAGTGGACAGGACGACTGCACCGTATTGAGGGGAGGATGGATGGGACCATGTATCGCGAGATCTTGGCCAACAACCTCCTTCCCTCAGTAAGAGCATTGAAGATGGGTTGTGGCTGGGTCTTCCAGCATGACAACGACCCGAAACACACAGCCAGGGCAACTAAGGAGTGGCTCCGTAAGAAGCATCTCAAGGTCCTGGAGTGGCCTAGCTAGTCTCTAGACCTGAACCCAATAGAAAATCTTTGGAGGGAGCTGAAAGTCCGTATTGCCCAGTGACAGCCCCGAAACCTGAAGGATCTGGAGAACGTCTGAATGGAGGAGTGGGCCAAAATCTCTGCTGCAGTGTGTGCAAACCTGGTCAAGAACTACAGGAAACATATGATCTCTGTGATTGCAAACAAAGGTATCTGTACCAAATATTAAGTTCTGCTTTTCTGATGTATCAAATACTTATGTCAGGCAATAAAATGCTAATTAATTACTTAAAAATCATACAATGTGATTTTCTGGATTTTTGTTTTAGATTCCGTCCCTCACAGTTGAAGAGTACCTATAGTGCGTATACTTCAACTACTGTTGAAGTATACGCAACTTTTGTGAGTCTCATCCTCAAGACCTGAAATACATCTTCAACCAACACCTAGATGCTCTAGCAAAGCACTCATTTAACATGATCAAATAACTATAGAACTGTAGCTTTATGATGGAAAAACTAATAAAGAAAAAGGTGATATTTTCCTTTGCGTGAATATTGGGCACAGACATCAAGCCATTGTAAATGGTAGCATTCAAATAAATAAAAGTTAATGGGGTATTTGTTAAATTATATTTTTAAACAAATGTTTTTTCCTGTGAAATTTTGGGCAAAGAAGTTACTAAGCATTTACAGGAAAACGACACAATTCAGTATCTAAATAGAAAAAGTAGCCTCTGCATATACATGTATTAATAGTATTCTCTAGGTGTAGGTTCTCCCCAATGAATGTGGCACTCTTGAGATTATTATTATTAGGCCTACGGAAGTTACGGCCTTTAAACTGTACAATCTAACTGATGTGATACGTAAACAAAACTGTAGACAAGACTCAATTAGCCAAGTCCTGACCACTTTATCATACATTTACATTGGACTTATTGATGTTGTTGCGAAATACATATTTTTTCCCACTATGAACTGCAGTTAAGGGATAATACATATGTTGTGTTTATTTTAGGTTTGGTTTGCGAACTGCTGAGACTAAAGTTGAAGACCCACCTGTTTTGGTAGTGCGAGTTCAGAAAAATACATCACAAAAACTACAGAATGGCTACTTCTGTTGCTGCTTAACACACAGCTCTGGAAAAAATTAAGAGACCACTGCACCTTTTTCTTTCCTTTCCAAAATAGATGAAAAGAGATGTTTTGAGTGAGGAACAGAAGCGTTCAATTTGCAATGGTCTCTTAATTTTAACCCTTCTGTTCCTCACTTAAAACCTTCCTTTTCTACTTTTTTGTCACCAAAACAGGTGTGTTCACATTTTGAGCGGGGTGTTAGGGGCTTTCTTGGAAGAGGAAGTCTCCCTTCCGTTAATGTGTGTGGTCTAAACGAAAACAACAGGAAACCCAACACATTTCTATCCTCCATGAAGCTCACTTGCGAGTGCTGATTGACAGCACACTGATATGAATGCCTTGTGATAGAAAAAACAGACCCTCCATAATACAGCTCTCCAAAACTGTACTTAGCTTGCTCGGCTTCAGGTCTAAATCCCCTAAAAGAGGATTTGTTGTACCTCAACCCTCAGCGATCTAATTTTTAATTTGCTTATTTATTTTTTTTTATTGGTTCTACTTGCTTTTTCTGAGTTCTCACAGAATTCACTTAAGTATATTTTGGTATTAAATAGTGATTCGAATTTCTAAAGACCCCACAAATGTTCCTCCCCTGTTGAATTGTTTATGAAAATGGAATTTGCTTGGCTATGACGTGTTAACACAAATTAGTCTCAGACATCTCTTTTGAGTTATTTTTGCACACTCCTCCTTACAGAACACAGCCAATAATTGAGGATTGATGGTTGTCTAGAATGTACTAAACTGCTTCATGTCCGGTCACATCATCTCCATAGCATTTTGGTTGCATTTAAATTGCATCTCCTGGTATACCTCAGAATTCATGGTTCCATTGATGATGTGCAGTCGATTAGTTCCATTGGAGGAAAAGCAGTCCCAGATGATGTTACCATTCCCACATCATGATTAACTGTTGGGATAAGGTTATTTTGGTGGGAGGCAGTGTTTGGTTTTTGCTAAACAAAGCAGTTTGCTTGTGACCAAACAGGTCAATTTTGGAGTCATCTGTCCAGAGAATGGACCTTCAGGTTTCTTCTAGTGGTTAAGACCAGGAGTTTGGTTCTTTTTGACCGCAGAAACTTCTGCCTAGCCCATGAATGCCATTTTGACTTATTGTTGAGATGCAGCAAGGCAGGTCTGCAAATCTCCTGTTATTATGTTTGGGTAGCATTTACCATATTTATTATTGTATGTGGTTCTTGGGGGTATTTTGTAAGGTCTTCAACTAAATTATTTGCCTCACAGTGGACTGATAGAGCGCAAATCTTTCTGAGATGGTTGTACAGCCTTCCCCAGACTGATGTGCTCTCATTAGCTTCTTCCTGATGTCCTCTGAGATCTCCTTTCCTCTTGGCATGGTGTATTTTGGCCGGACCACGTAAGCGGAGCCCGGCCAAGAAGAGCGAATGTCTCTTCTTGACCGAATGACCAACCAACCCTTGTTAAATAGCGTAGTGGTTAGAGAAGCGGACCTGTGAACTATATGTCCCGAGTTCGTATCTCCTTGCAGGCGAAGCGAAATATGCATTATGAATTATTCCGTATAGACGAAAACTTTGCTGGCTAAAACTCTACATTACAGTATCTACATTATAGTAAGCATGAAATAAAACAGTTTACGGTTATATTGCAACTGTTTCTGGTGGATTTTCGAAGTATGCATCCGTGCATGCATTTTGGATCAGGATAGACAAACACATTTGCTGGCTACAACATACAGTAGTTACGTTATAGTAAGCCTTAACTGAAACTGTATACGGTTATATTGCGACTGTTTCTGTCATGGAAAAGTTAATCTTCAGTCTCGCTAGCAATTGCTCAATTTATATGATTATTCCTAGGAAGTTAGTAGATACTAGTAAGCCTATTACTGGCTAATAAGCTGTTAAAACAGCCAGTTGCAAAAGCCATACAGTTCATAGATGCTATGGTGGAGCTAAACGTAATCAGTCAATCAAATGTATTTATAATGCCCTTTTTACAACAGCAGTTGTCACAAAGTGCTTTTACAGAGACACCTGGCCTTAAACCCCAAGGAGCAAACAACAGTAGTGTTGAATTTCAGTGCCTAGGAAAAACTCCCTAAGAAGGCCGAATTTTAGGAAGAAACCTAGAGAGGACCCAGGCTCAAAAGGGTTACCAGTCCTCTTCTGGCTGTGCCGAGTGAGAGCATGGAGCAATGGAAGTGGGTGGCCTGATCTGATGAATCACTTTTCCTTTTACATCACAAGGATGGCCATGTGTGTGTGCGTCGCTTACCTGGAGAACACATGGCACCAGGATGCACTATAGGAAGGAGGCAAAACGGCAGAGGTAGTGTAATGTTTTAGGCAATGTTCTGCTGGGAAACCTTGGGTCCTGCCATTTTTGGGGATGTTACTTTGACACGTACCACCTGCCTAAGCATTGTTGCAGACCATGTGCACCCTTTCATGGCAACGCTATGTCCATGGCATTGGCCTCTCTCAGCAGGATAATGCCCCCTGCAGAAATGGTTCAAGGTATGGTTTGAGGGGCACAACAACCAATCAAATTTATTTCAATCAATCAAATTTATTTATAAAGCCCTTTTTACAACAGCAGTTGTCACAAAGTGCCTTACAGAGACACCCGGCCCTAAACCCCAAGGAGCAAACAACAATAGTGTTGAATTTCAGTGGCTAGGAAAAACTCCCTAAGAAGGCCGAATTTTAGGAAGAAACCTAGAGAGGACCCAGGCTCAGAGGGGTGACCAGTCCTCTTCTGGCTGTGCCGGGTGAGATATTAAGAGTCCAATTGGAATAATAAATACATTTCTCTGGGCTAAATCCAAAGTCTATTTGATTTTAGACTAGGTCAGAAATATGACCAGGTGGACAAGTACAGGGACAGCGACGGGCCCCCCAAACCAGTTAATCCAGGTGTGGACCAGGACCTCATCTCCTCCTAAAATTTAAAACTGGAGGAGACTGAGAAAAGTTAGTAGTGCATTCCTCATATCCCCCAGCACAATAATATAGCAGCGTAACACCTTGGAACTGAGACGGGGGGGTCCGGTGACACTGTGGCCCTACCCGGGGGAGGGTTCATTGTTAATGATAACAATGTTAATTCAGACCTCTAATTCTCAGATCAAGTGCTCACCTTCCTGCCTGCTGTTCAGCTACTTCTCCTAGCTCACCCTCGCTCTCTATCACTATCCATCCTTGGGCCTCTACCTGGGCCTCCCTTGACCCTCCTGGCCTACTTCAAAGTTATGTGGGAAAAAAATATTAGGCCTTTAGGAATCAGTGAAACACTTCATTTAGATATATAGCCATTGGTTGGATATTCTAATAAATATTCAACTTTCTCCCTCATCTTCCTCTCACCTTTTTTAAAGTAGGGTGTGATTGTGCCTGCTCTCTTCATTATCAAGCTGAAAACAAAACAATACTGACATTTATTCAAAAAGAGAATTATATTTCTCTATTTAGTAGTGCTAAACACTCATTACCCAACCACGGCAATTGCCGATTGATGTGCTGAAGGTGGCCAGTAAGAAAAACAGTATAAATATACACATATTAAAACATAGAAAATAAGATGGATTTAATTGGAAATCAGGCTCAACTAGCTGTCCAACTGTTAATGTTCGGAGAATCGGGTCCAGACAGATGAAAATCTGATATCAACTTTGGAGGGGACAATTACATAACATTTTCTCAAGAGCAATTCTTGAGGGTGACACCAAAAGTAGTGCTGTAATAATGTTTTAGTGTATGGTCCCAAGAAGTGGGGGGCTGGTGGCTAGACACACAAGGAGAAGAAGGTATGTTGCCAGGACAATTAAAGTCCCACACCTGTGGCTTTTTAAATTGCAATTAGTGTTTTGGTAGAAATAGTCAACGAATAACTTAGCTCTCATGTGGATGCACTGAGCAGGCTAGATACTGAGCCTAGGGGAGAAGAAAATAATTGTCAAAAGACCTGCTTAACAAGGTCATAAAACGTTATAAAGATGGAAAAGGATATTAAAAGTTATCCAAAGCCTTGAAAATTAACAAGTGGAAAATTCAGGGATATCTTCATAGGTCAGGTAGACCAAGAAATAATTTAGCCAAAACTACCAGAAGAATTGTTCGGGATACAAAGAAAACCCACAGGTAACCTCAAGAGAAATACAGGCTGCTCTGGAAAAAGACAGTGTGGTTGTTTCAAGGAGCACAATACGACGATACTTGAACAAAAATGAGCTGCTTTGTCGAGTTGCCAGAAAGAAGACTTTATGGCAGCAATGCCACAAAATTGCCTGGTTACAATATGCCCGACAACACCTTAACAGGCCTGACTGCTTCTGGCACACTGTAATTTGGAGTTACAAGACCAAAATAGAGCTTTATGATCACAACCATATGTGCTATATTTGGAGAGGGGTCAACAAGGCCTATAGTTAACAGAATACCATCCCCACTGTGAAGCGTGGTGGTGGCTCACTGATGTTTTGGGGGGGGTGTGAGCTGTAAAAGCATGGGGAATCATGTGAAAATTGATGGCAAGATGAATGCAGCATGTTATCAGAAAATGCTGACAATTTGCATTCTTCTGCACAAAAGCTGTGCCTGGGTTGCTCTTGGACATTCCAACACGACAATGCACAGGACCAAGTTGACCCTCCAGTGGTTACAGCAGAAAAAGGTGAAGGTTCTGGAGTGGCCATCACAGTCTCCTGACCTTAATATCATCAAATCACTCTGGGGGAGATCTCAAACTTGCGGTTCATGCAAGACGACCAAAGACTTTGCGTGACCTGAATGCATTATTGCCAAGAAGAATGAGCAGCTATACCACCTGCAAGAATTTGGGGCCTCATAGACAACTAATACAAAATACTGCACGCTGTCATTGATGCTAAAGGGTGCAATACACAGTATTAAGAACTAAGGGTATGCATAATTTTTAACAGGGGTCAGTTTATTATTATAATTTTTTGCTATGTTTTTTTTTATGATTGTACCATTCTGTTATGACCTACAGTTGAATATGAATCCCATAAGAAATAAAATACATGTTTTTCCTACTCACTCATGTTTTCTTAACAAATGGTACATATATTACCAATTCTCCAAGGGTATGCAAACTTTTGAGCACAACTGTATAACTTTTTTCTAGTTAAAAGATAGCCAACTGTTATAAAAAAAATTACAAATAATGTGTTTCTAAATGTGTTCCAGCAAGTTAGGCACAAAATCAACACATTTAAGGCAGCAATTGTTTTCAATATTCAGCCCAAAGCAACAGCTTATATTTTAAATAACATTTACTGGCATATGGATGATCACATTGCATGGGGAATTCCTTTAATTATTTATCTACAATGACCCACTTGACCATATCAACGTACTGCACCAAACATGCCCTTTTAATATTGGCATTGTCAGTTAAACCATCCAGGCATTGTTTTTACTAAAACTTTGGGGTAATGCTACACAAAACTCAAACTTTTTGTCAATGTATCAGCTAATTTAAGCAGAATTGCACAAAAAAAATAGACTTTGTTTCTAATTGTATGCACTATGATGCCACTGATATTGTTGATGCTTGCGGCTGGTTCTCTTTCATTTCATGAGGAAAGGCAGACCAGTGTTATTGAATTTCATTGAGTGGTTACTACTTTTTGATTGTGGTTGACAGTGATTGTTTTCACTTATAATAGATTGATTGTTTAATAGATGAAGTAAAAGAAATGAAAGAAAATAAATACTTCAATACAGGGCTGTGAATACATGAGCTGGTTCACTTTCTAATATAGGGTTAATAATTGATAAATAGTTTGGTGTTTATTTGATTTTAATAAACAATGTACAGTGATATTACTTGGTTTATGTGAATACCTTAAAAAAGGAAATATGCTAATGTCTAGCTAAATATTCAAACTTGGCGTGATATTATTGCACAACGAAATGTTCTAATGTTAAGACTCAATTTTATGATGATGTAGTCTTTCCCAATTGGTCCCAGTACTGGCGTACTAGTATTATACTGGCATACAATATAATTTACTAGATACTAAATTGTACATACTTCACCATAGTCCACAAAGTACATACTTGTAGTATGTAGTATGTAGTATGCGATTTGAGATTCAGCCATAGAAAATGAATTGTATCTGTACGATGAAGCGAGCAAGCCGGAACAGTGGATGTGACTGCTTTGGGCCCCAGGCCGTTAGGGGGCTCCTGAGGGCTGACAAACTACAGCGAGATAAACTACGGCGAGAGGAGGACTGCTAGATCCTTCGGCCGGGAGTGGGCTGGGGACAGTACTGTGGGGTGAGGGGGTGGCAGTATTCTATTGGGGGGACAGGGGACAGTACTGTGGTGTGGGGGGCTTTAGTATTGTAGATTTGTAACAGAGGGGGGGCTGGGGACAGTACTGTGGGGTGAGGAGTGGCAGTATTGTGGGGACAGAAAAATCGACCAGAAAAAAGTATGAAGAAGGCTTGGAACGGCTCATGATTCGAAGCATACCACATCATTTATAAAACACAGTGATGACATGGGCATGCATGGCTTCCAATGGCACTGGGTCACTAGTGTTTATTAATGATGTGACAGAAGACAGAAGCAGCCAGATGAATTCTGAAGTGTATAGGGATATATTGTCTGCTCAGATTCAGCCAATTCAGTGAAGTTGATTGGACGGCGCTTTTACAGATGGACAATGACCCAAAACATACTGCAAAAGCAACCCAGGAGTTTTTTAAGGCAAATAAGTAGAATATTCTGCAATGGCCGAGTCAATCACCTGATCTCAACCTGAATCTAGCATGCATTCCACTTGCTGAAGATAAAACTTAAGGCAGAAAGACCCACGAACAAACAACAACTGAAGACAGCTGCAGTTAAGGCCTAGCAAAGCATCACAAAGAAGGTAACCCAGTGTTTGGTGATGTCCATGCATTCCAGACTTCTAGCAGTCATTGCCCGCAAAGGATTCCTGACAAAGTATAAATAATTTACATTTTATTAATGACTCCAATTACATTTGAGCCCCTGAAATAGGGGGACTATGAAAATGGTTGCAATTCCTAAATATTTCATATGATATTTTTCTTGAATTAAGTCTGAAAGTCTGCACTTAAATTTGTTTAGTTTCAAATCCATTGTGGTGGCATATAGAGCGGAAATTATAATGATGATTGTGTCAGTGTCCAAATATTTCCGGACCTAACTGTATGTTCTCTCTTTTTTTAGGTATTGGTGTTAGATAAGGCCTCTAGGTTACCTCTCTCCAGTGTTTCCGTAATTTAATGTGACACTTTACAGAATATAACAAACATTTATTTTTGTATTGTTGAAAATGGAGGAGTACATGTGTTAAGTTATAAATAATAAATAAATTGTAATATCTACTCTAAGAGTAAGAGAGAGAGAGGTGTGTGTTTTCTCAGAGTTAGGACTAAGATTCAGGGTTCAGGATTGGTCAGGTAAGTAGCTATTTGAAAGAAGCAACAGTAAGGGTAAGTGTTATGGAAGTCTGACACTTAAAACATTTATCTTAAAGACACAGTGATATAAATATATTATTACATTATCAGCTCCAATTATATATATTTTTTTATTTAACCAGCCAATAATGTAATAAATTACGTTATGTGCAAAAAGTTATTACATCATTGGTTCAGAAATGTTATTAAGTTATTGGCAAATTATTACATTAACTTTTATTATATTAAGAATTAAAAATGTATTATGTTATTGGTAGTTATTACATTAATGGTAGTTATTACATTATTGGCTGCTACATTACATCAACCACCCATCAGGTTTGAGGGAAGATAACATTATTTTGCATTATTTACAGTGATATTCTATTATATTGATTATCTAATGTTTTCAGTAATTTCTCATCACATTGAAAAAGCAGACTGCTGTAGTGTCCACTCTGTATCTCCATGTGGGTTTTCTTGCTTTCCCCCCTGCATTTTGATTGTTTTCCTGCCTTCATCTCATTTATATAATGAATGTAAAGGTAATGGGCCTGGGTCTGCAGGTTGCTGACCAGTTTACTTTTGCTGCCATGTTCTGAGGATAAGTTTGTATGTTAGTGTGTTCATCTTAAACTAGCTGAGACAACACTACATTTGTTTTAAGTCAATTCCCCTCAACAGTGAATGTCAGTATTTACTTTTTTCCCCCTTTTGATAACATTCAGGATATTAGATCGCTGTGATACAACACATAATTACTGTCTGACATTTTCTCTTAAAAATGCAGTTACATCTGGTCAGCAGCTTGAGTCAGACAGATTCTCTGATATGATCTTATCAAACACATCAACTGCATCAGCTGAGGATCAGCTGATCCCTGGGAAAATCTCCCTCCAAACCCTCCTCTCTCTAAACCTTCAGCCACTATGGCTGGGGTGTTTCAGAGACAGTTAACCCTTCTGGCTGCCTGTTGCAAAGTCAGCATGCAGCAGAAATTGGTCTGACTCTAGAGATAGTACCCCGTGAGGGAAGTCCACAAACAGTATTTTAATTTGCAATCCAAATGATACTCTATCCCTGGTACTACAGAGGCTGGGAGTGGGGGTATTCATTCGAAGATGGGAACTATATATTGTCATATATAGATCAAATATAGTCCTATTTTGAACAATGTACTCAGATGGTCAAATTACCAAAGTATGTAAGGGTTATCTGTGAGACTCTTTGACATGCACTGATTTGAAAACCTTAGTCAATGGTCTCTCGTCAAAGACAAAAGGGTTTTCAAGGCGTTGCCTATGAGCAGTGTATCTATAGGAGGCGCATACATGCAGTGCCAGCATGTGATTTTAAATTATGATTTTGCAACACGGAAGCTAAGGCAATGTTGCTGTGCCCTACAAGAGGCAACAGTTGTTTTAGCTTCTTGCTTTGATGGTTGTTTTATGCTCCTGACAACTAAAGTTGTAGAAAACTAGTTTTTCATGGACTTCCTCTTCCTGTGCTGTACACAAAAATGGGGGTGCCGAACGGCACACAGTGATTTTGTTGGGTGTTTTCAAGATATGTTTTTAGCCCTCCATTGATGCAAAGTCAGAACTTACAGTTTAGCATTTGGCGTTTCTCTCCACATATCCTATTTATTTTTTAATCAAACTTCTATTTCTTTTCCTGATTACTCTGTGTGTTTCTGTCTTGTAGCAGCAGGAAGCTGTGCAGCGCATGCAGACCCGAGAGCTCTGGAAAGACACACGAGGAGTTTGAACAAATGAGAGGCCTTCTTCGGGCTGTGCAAAAAGTTTCAACACCGAAGGCTATATTTTTCTTTCCTCTTTCATTTCCTTGGCGATTATCTTAAGCCGAGCAGGACAGTCTTCCTCATAGGTGGCGGACAGAAGTATTTGGTTGAGTCTCACTCACTCCCTGTGACAGACCAGCACTGAAAAATAGGACACAGATCGGGCCAAACTCAAACTCAGGTATCAACCAACTATTCTGCACATTTTGTGTTATGTGTATATGAAGAAATAATTTTAAGAAGAGCTTTCCCTCTGGCTGGAACGGTTGGGAGTAGTTATTTGCTAAATTTGACTGGTACTTAATCGCTTGACTTACTGCGGATAAATAGCCAACAGGCAGTGGAGTTAAAACATCAGCCCTGGACTGCTTAAGCTGTGTTCCACCACTGAAACCTGTGGTGCCTACACCTATTGTGCTTTCACTGGACTACCTTTTTCTCAGGTAACTGACCACTTCTACCCAAACCATCCAGTCATGCTCTTCAAGAGGAAGGTGTGCCTGTTTGCTCTGTTTTGTGGGATTATTTTTGTTATGATCGCCAGCCACACCATTCAGAAGAACAACATCCTGTCTATGACTTTGGCAGAGACCCATGTCACCTCCAGAGGTGTGCTCAGTCCTGAAGTCAACCGAACACCGGCACCATTGAGTATCACTTCGTCCAGTCCCAACAGGATATGTGGGTGCCCATCTTGCAAGGAGGTGTCTCAGTGGTTTAATAAGCACTATGATCCAAAGCAGCAGCCCTTTCTTACAGACAAAGTCAGCAGTATGGATCCCCTCGCCCTGAAATGGTGGCTGGTAAGAATACTATTATTGATAACAGTACCTTTTTACTGTCAGGTATTGCTTATGTGCAATTCCACCAGCAGAAGTGAAACAGTTCTTGTACCAGATAATGTTAGTTCTGACATGTAAACTTTCATAGGAAGGAAAGACCATTGAAATGCTTTTTAAAATTGTATGACAATTTCTGGGGAGAGACAATTGTGATATATAGATGAAATATAGATCTTGATATATTGTGATTTATAGATAAAATATTGTCCTGTTTTGAACAATGTACACAGATGGTCAAATTACCAAAGTATGTAAGGGTTAGAGTAATTCCCAGATCCTTTCACTTTGCTAATAAGAGTGATTTATTGCTTTGACCTTTTGTTAAGGTTGTTTGGTAGCGATATGAATGCAACTTCTGGACAGTTTTTCATGACCGTACAGCCATTTCCGGATTACCTATTATTAAATAGTGTCTTCAAGGTGTTAATTCTTGGTAGGTTTTATGAGTTTAGAACCTTCCCATGCTGGATGTGTACAGGTGCTGGTCATAAAATTAGAATATCATCAAAAAGTTGATATCAGTAATTCCATTCAAAAAGTGAAACTTTTATATTATTTTCATTCATTGCACACAGACTGATATACACTCACCTAAAGGATTATTAGGAACACCTGTTCAATTTCTCATTAATGCAATTATCTAATTAACCAATCACATGGCAGTTGCTTCAATGCATTTAGGGGTGTGGTCCTGGTCAAGACAATCTCCTGAACTCCAAACTGAATGTCAGAATGGGAAAGAAAGGTGATTTAAGCAATTTTGAGCGTGGCATGGTTGTTGGTGCCAGATGGGCCGGTCTGAGTATTTCACTATCTGCTCAGTTACTGGGATTTTCACGCACAACCATTTCTAGGGTTTACAAAGAATGGTGTGAAAAGGGAAAAACATCCAGTATGCGGCAGTCCTTTGGGCGAAAATGTCTTGCAGATGCTAGAGGTCAGAGGAGAATGGGCCGACTGATTCAAGCTGATAGAAGAGCAACTTTGACTGAAATAACCACTCGTTACAACCGAGGTATGCAGCAAAGCATTTGTGAAGCCACAACACGCACAACCTTGAGGCTGATGGGCTATAACAGCAGAAGACCCACCGGGTACCACTCATCTCCACTACAAATAGGAAAAAGAGGCTACAATTTGCACAAGCTCACCAAAATTGGACAGTTGAAGACTGGAAGAATGTTGCCTGGTCTGATGAGTCTCGATTTCTGTTGAGACATTCAGATGGTAGAGTCAGAATTTGGCGTAAACAGAATGAGAACATGGATCCATCATGCCTTGTTACCACTGTGCAGGCTGGTGGTGGTGGTGTAATGGTGTGGGGGATGTTTTCTTGGCACACTTTAGGCCCTTTAGTGCCAATTGGGCATTGTTTAAATGCCACGGCCTACCTGAGCATTGTTTCTGACCATGTCCATCCCTTTATGACCACCATGTACCCATCCTCTGATGGCTACTTCCAGCAGAATAATGCACCATGTCACAAAGCTCGAATCATTTCAAATTGGTTTCTTGAACATGACAATGAGTTCACTGTACTGAAATGGCCCCCACAGTCACCAGATCACAACCCAATAGAGCATCTTTGGGATGTGGTGGAACGGGAGCTTCGTGCCCTGGATGTGCATCCCACAAATCTCCATCAACTGCAAGATGCTATCCTATCAATATGGGCCAACATTTCTAAAGAATGCTTTCAGCACCTTGTTGAATCAATGCCACATAGAATTAAGGCAGTTCTGAAGGCGAAAGGGGGTCAAACACAGTATTAGTATGGTGTTCCTAATAATCCTTTAGGTGAGTGTATTTCAAATGTTTATTTCATTTAATTGTGATGATCATAACTGACAACTAATGAAAATCCCAAATTCAGTATCTCAGAAAATGAACATGAAAAGTATGAGCATGTAGATCACTCAATACTTAGTTGGGGCTCCTTTTGCCTGAATTACTGCAGCGCTGCGGCGTGGCGTGGAGTCGATCAGTCTGTGGTACTGCTCAGGTTTTATGAGAGCCCAGGTTTCTCTGATAGTGGCCTTCAGCTCTTCTGCATTGTTTGGTCTGGCGTATCGCATCTTCCTCTTCACAATACCCCATAGATTTTCTATAGGGTTAAGGTCATGCGAGTTTGCTGGCCAATTAAGAACAGGGATACCATGGTCCTTAAACCAGGTACTGGTAGCTTTGGCACTGTGTGCAGGTGCCAAGTCCTGTAGGAAAATGAATCTCCATATAGTTGGTCAGCAGCAGGAAGCATGAAGTGCTCTAAAACTTCCTGGTAGGCGGCTGCGTTGACCTTGGACCTCAGAAAACACAGTGGACCAACACCAGCAGATGACATGGCACCCCAAACCATCACTGACTGTGGAAACACTGGACTTCAAGCAACGTGGATTCTGTGCATCTCCTCTCTTCCTCCAGACTCTGGGACCTTGATTTCCAAAGGAAATGCAACATTTACTTTAATCAGAGAACATAACTCAGCAGCTGTCCAGTCCTTTTTGTCTTTAGCCTAGGCGAGACGCTTCTGATGCTGTGTCTTTTTCAAGAGTGGCTTGACACAAGTCAGCAGTCTTCCCCATGATTGTGTAGCCTACAGAACTAGACTGAGAGACAATTTAAAGGCCTTTGCAGGTGTTTTTAGTTAATTAGCTGATTGGAGTGTGGCACCAGGTGTCTTCAATATTGAACCTTTTCACAATATTCAGATTTTCTGAGATACTGAATTAGGGGTTTTCATTAGTTGTCAGTTTTAAAAAATAAAATAATAAACACTAAATATATCAGTCTGTGTGGAACGAATGTATACATTATACAAGTTTCACTTTTTGAATGGAATTACTGAAATAAATCAACATTTGATGATATTCTAATGTTATAACCAGCACCTGTACATAAGTTGTTCATTTTAAAGTGGTTTATATAAGTAGTCTAGAGATTTCAGGGTAGAGAATAGGTGGGGGGTTGAAGAGAGATAAATTGTTTAAGAGAAGAGTAGGTTTTGGGTGTTTCAAAAGGAGGATGTGCTATAGTGGGGAGAACAAGTATTTTGACACTGACCTTCACCAGATCATTCAGGTTTCAGGGCTGTCGTTGGGAAATACAGATTTTCAGCTCCCTCCCTCCAGATTTTCTTTTGGGTTCAGGTCTGGAGACTGGCTAGGCCACTCCAGGACCTTGATATGCTTTTCTTACGGAGCCACTCCTTAGTTGCCTTGGCTGTGTGTTTCAGGTCATTGTCATGCTGGAAGTCCCAGCCACGACCCATCTTCAATGCTCTTACTGAGGGAATGAGGTTGTTGGCCTAGATTTCACGATACATGGCCCCATCCATCCTCCCCTCAATACGGTGCAGTCGTCCTGTCCCCTTTGCAGAAATGCATCCCCAAAGAATGATGTGTCCACCTCCATGCTTCACAGTTGGGATGGTGTTCTTGGGGTTGTACTCATCCTTCTTCTTCCTCCAAACAGTGGAGTGGAGTTTAGACCACATGAGACCACATGACCTTCTCCCATTCCTCCTCTGGATCATCCAGATGGTCATTGGCAAACTTCAGACGGGTCTGGACATGGACCTGGCTTGAGCAGGGGGACCTTGTGTGCGCTGCAGGATTTTAATCCATGACGGCTTGGTGTGTTACTAATGGTTTTCTTTGAGACTGTGGTCCCATTTCTGTTCAGGTCATTGACCAGGTCCTGCTGTGTAGTTCTGGGCTGATCCTTCACCTTCCTCATGATCATCGATGCCCCACGAGTGAGATCTTGCATGGAGCCCCAGACTGAGGGAGATTCACCGTCATCTTGAACTTCTTCCATTTTCTAATAATTGCGCCAACAGTTGTTGCCTTTTCACCAGCTGCTTGCCTATTGTCCCATCCCAGCCTTGTGCAGGTCTACAATTTTATCCCTGATGTCCTTACACAGCTCTCTGGTCTTGGCCATTGTGGAGAGGTTGGAGTCTGTTTGATTGAGTTTGTCTTTTATACAGGTAACGAGTTCAAACAGGTGCAGTTAATACAGGTAATGAGTGGATAACAGGAGGGCTTCTTAAAGGAAAAACTAACAGGTCTGTGAGAGCTGGAATTCTTACTGGTTGTTAGGTGATCAAATACTTATGTCATGCAATAAAATGCAAATTAATTATTTAAAAATCATACAATGTAATTTTCTGGATTTTTGTTTTAGATTCAGTCTAAACCGGCACAAGCAAAGCAAAAACAAATGAGATTATTTTGATTGATTTCAGAGGATGTTGGGGGGCTGAGTGACCTCAGAATAACTTACACTATTTTATTTAATATCTATTAAATGACAGCAGCACAAACAAAGCACAAACAAATTAGACTTTTTTAGTTCATTTTGGAGGATGTTTTGGGGCTGAGTGACCTCAGAATGACCTATTAAATATTCTTTATTATCTATTAAATTATAGCAGCACAAACGAAAACTTTAACGACACAAACCAGCACAAACGGAACACAATCCATTGTGCCTATTTTGCCGAGGTTTTGCGTTTGGTGGTGGGCCAACTTCACGCATGTTTTCTGGTGCACAAACGTTCACTCTTGAGGCTTTAGCTCAAAGCTAAACTTTTCTATTCATTTGGGGTCAACAAAGCTAATCAGACAATGGTAGACAACAACATTTAATTTATTTAACCACTTAAGTAGCTTATACAAGCATCAATATACCTGTATATCTAACTAAATCGTAGGTCAATGGTAGAATTAAATGTTACATGTCTGGATTAAGATATGGCAATGAGTGAAACACCAAGTCTCCTCTTCCAGGTCCCTTGTACCTTTCTTTGCAAACAAATCACGATTGCAGCATTTTCCACAAGGATAGAAATAAAACTGAAGCCAACTGACGATATTCACAATAATGGGCCAGCTAGAGCAACTTTTACCTTGCGTAGCTTCTTGAGGTTAAAGTTCACTCCCAGCGCGATTACGTCATCGCCAAAGCACACAAGCTGTGTGAATGCCTGTAGGAAATAGTTTGCTGGTGCTGGTTTGGACTGACCAAATTCTACTGTTTTTTGGTCAGTGTATAGTACCACTGTGCTGCACAATCAATGTACAAATGGTGACTCTGCACCCACTTTCAAGTAGAAGTATTAATTAGGCTTAAACGAAGGCTGAGTTCTTAATTCTACATAACTTTATAAATATATAAGTATTTTAGGCTATGTTAATAGCAATCATCGTCAATACTGTCTAAATAAATACACCATTTACAGCTGCCTGCCTCCTGTTGAATCTTTGTACTTACAACTGCTAATGTCCCTATTTTAAAGCTACTTATAATAACAATATATATTGTTGACAATATATGTATTTCTTTTATGTATGTTTATCTTAAAATAAAATGTAAAAACACATCCTTTTGTTTTTTACACACTGTTTTAGCTTAAAGTTAAATGCAGGAAATCAAGAAAGATCAAGAAAGAAAGGTTTAGTTGTGTTAACTTTTATTAATAGAATTCTCTAAAACATAAACAAAAAATTCTGAATAATCCAAATAAAATAACACTGGTGTGCAGCATTATAACTACATCGCAAATGCAATATATTTTCTTATATTTCAATAATAAAGATTGTTATTTTCATTAAATTATTCTGAAAACTTGATTGCGATATATATAAATGTTTTGCCCAGCCCTAGTTGAGCCTGTTGCAAATTCAGTGTTCCGCTGTGCTGGCTTCATCGAGAAAAGGAAGACATTACCATGTAATTTCTAAGACATGATGTATATAACATTTTTCTTTCATTTCATGCTATGTATTCATTATTATAGAGCCGTAGCGTAGATCCTTTTTTTTACTTTGAAAACCCCTTAAAGTAAATGGAAAAAGCTCATTGAAAAAATTACATTCAAGTCAGTGGAAGTTCTAAGTGTAATAAAATAGTAATCAAATACTGCGATTTATTTTCTTCGGAATGCAAGCCCTTAATAAGATCAATGTCAAAGATTGGTCCTGGGGCTGCTTGCTACACAGGCCCCAGTAATTAACCTTGTATATATTTCCCTGTTTCTGTTGATCTGTTTAAGGGACCCAACAATAGATGCCACTGTCTATTCACAACTATAGTTACTTTTCACATTCCGTCTAGGCTTTGCAGCGCTCCGCAGGTGAACAGACGGTATACGATGTGATCCAGAAGATGTTCCAGGTCATCACTCCCCCTTCCATGAATGTGAAATCCAAATCTACTCAGTGCTTGAAGTGTGCAGTGGTGGGGAACTCGGGAAATCTGTTGGATTGTCAGTGTGGCTCTTTGATTGACACCCACAACAATATCATAAGGTAAATTCAGGAGAAACAGTGACCCAAAGCTGACAAAACAATCACACAGTCAGAACCATCATTAAGACAGACATTACAATCATTGTGCAAACAACCATTATTATTGTCACTGGAAAAAAGCAAGAGTTTTTAGTCATAATCAAAGTTATTTGACCATTGACTGTTTACTCACTTCAGTTCAAATCATGGTTGGTTAGTGGAAAAAGGATGGCGCTTCTAGCCATTCAGTGTTCTGGGTTTGATTCCAATGAAATTAAAGTTTTTAAAAAGTATGAACATGTATACGAAATATGTTTATGGACGCTCTAGATAAGTGTCTGCTAAACGACTAAAATGTAGATATGCTAAAATGGCTATTAATATTGTATATCAATCCACCAACACAAAAAGTCTAACATGCTAAATTACCATTTTGAGATGAAAACTATTTAACTTAATGTTATTGTAGTTGATCTATCAAATTAACTTTATTTTATAAAGACCTTTTTACATCAGCAGTTCACAAAGTGCTTTTTTAGATACTCAGTCTAAAACCCCAAAGCCAGCAACAGCACTTTGTGAAACATACCCTTAATCTTTGAATTCCCTTAATATGGAAACATACTCCATCGGTTCTGCAATCCATAAAACCACAGGCATTCTTCATATCAGAAATTAGACAATATAGAGCTTATTTTAGCTTTTCGCAAAAAAGATGATTCTGAGATACTTGATTCAAAAATTGTAGATAGGACCTTATAATCTCAAATTCTTGCAATATTGAGCCTGCCAAACCACCAGACATAACTACTGCATCTTCTGAAACTAGTGAGGCATACCAATTGAGTTCAATGAAGACATACTTATGTAACTGTTGCTTAATTCAGGTGTTGGCCTGACTGTCTGGAATGAATGCACACATACTATAGCCCAGTATTTAAAATAATAGGTCCCAGGATTTGTTCACAAACTGCCTGTGACCTGAAATAATGTTTTTCTCTTTTCTGTAAAGGATGAATAAAGCCACCACAATGGGGTTCGAGGCAGATGTGGGCAACAGAACAACACACCACTTTATGTACCCGGAGAGTGCAGTAGACATTGCCCATGGGGTGCACCTTGTCCTGCTGCCCTTCAAACTCCGCGATCTAGAGTGGGTGGCCAGTGCCCTGTCGACAGGAGAAATTAAAAGGTAGGTACTCTATGCCAATCACATGCTAATTACAGTAATTGAGTATGCAACTATAGCATGGTATCCTGCCTTCCACAGTCAGTGGGTTTCTTGGAAATCTGGGGAATGTGTTTTTTTGTTTTTAGATTGGTTACAGGAAAATTCTGATTCAGATTTTATGCTTGACATCATTGAAAGTTATTTTAACAATATATTATGAACATTACAGGTTATTTAAACATACTGAAGGGATGCAGTTATTACAGTTTTTCTGAAATGCTTACACACATTTTCTGAAAGCATGGCTAATTTTTTCAAAACTCTAAACACAAACACTGAACTCACACACAAAACTCCACAAATCTCTTGAAAAAGCAAACCCAGCATTCAAAACAAAGTTAAGTCTTCTCAAAATGAAATTTTGTCTTTAAATGACATACATCAAATTAATAGACATTTCCATCAACCAACTGAGGTGCGCAATAGAAAATAATATGATGAGCGGAAAACACTAAAATGATAATCTTATCAGTAGGCCTTTTGCATTTTCAGTTTTCCACTACATAATGTACATATAGTAGCCTGCTTTAAACTTATGTTATACTTATACTCAAATACATTGCTCAAAAGTATTTAGGGAACACCTAATCATCATAGTATAACACCAAATCAATTAAACTTCAGGGATATCAATCTGTCCAGGTACGAAGCATAAGTGATTGTGAATCAATGTCACATGCTTTGGTGCAAATGAAAGTGACAACAGGTGCTTGATAGAGGCAACAGCAAGACAACACCCAAAAAATTGCTCTCTCCTTATCCTGCCTGACTGATTCTTCTCTAGTTTTGCTAGTGTCCTTGTCAATACTGGTAGCATGAGGTGGTACTTGCATCCCATTCAGGTTGCTCAGGCAGTCCAGTTCCTCCAGGATGACACATCCATATGTGCCATCGCAAGACGGTTTGCTGTGTCTCCCAGTACAGTCTCGAGCATGGAAGAGATACCAGGCCGTTACACAAGGTGAGCTGGACAGGGCCGTAGAAGGGCATCAACCTATCAGCAGGACCGGTACCTGCTCCTTTGTGCGAGGAGGAACAGGAGGAGCACTACCCGAGCTTTTCAAAATGACCTCCAGTGGGCTACTGTTGTACATGTTTCTGACCAAACTGTCAGAAACAGACGTCACAAGGGTGGCATGAGAGCCCAACGTCCTCTAGTGGGACCTCTGCTCACAGCCCAGCACCGTGCAGCTCAAGTGGCTTTAGCCAGAGAACACCAGAATTGGCAGGTCCGCCAATGGCACCCAGTTTTTTTCATAGATGAGAGCAGGTTCACACTGAGCATATGACAGACGTGAAAGAGTCTGGAGATGCTGTGGTCAACGTTATGCTGCTTGCAACTTCCTGCATGACCGGTTTGGTGATGGGTCAGTGATGGTCTGGGGAGGCATATTCTTGGAGGGTCGCACAGACCTCCATATGCTAGCCAACGGTACCCTGACTGCTGTTAGGTACCGGGATGAAATACTCAGACCCATCGCCAGAACTTATGCTGTGTTTTGCCCTGTGTTCCTCCTGGTGCAGGACAATTTAGCCGTAGGACACGGTCGAGTGTTGACAAACTCATCCTGTCAATATTTTGGAATATGCCTTGGTCCTCAATGTTTTGAGTTTGTATATGGTTTAGTGTTATTGTATTGTTTGCTCTAACCGTATTGACTATTTCGGTCTCCTGTTGGTCTCCTTTTGGTCTCCACAACTTACATGGTATTCTTTCAGTTCTGCATAATATGCATGTATAAAACTGTAATTATTAGAACAGAGTAGTGAATGTAGGGTATATTGCAGGGGTTCTCAAAGTCTACATTCAAAAAGGTCCAAATCTGAATTTTCATCAATGACAGGTGGATTGCCGCTGCTGTTGGTCTCTCACTCACTCTCACTAGCTGTATGTCTGCTGTTAGCTGTTAGCCAGTTTCTTCCTCAGCTAATTCTAGCTGCTGAACTGGACATATCGGCCGTGTTCTTGCTTTTTTCTGGATTATTTCATACAATTTAATACACGCATTATACCTTCGCCCACACCTTTGTATTCCGTCGTTGTTGAGTATCAAGAGAACAACCAGGGCTGTTTTTCTGTTGTTTTCCTCTGTGAACATGCACTCATGGATGTCTGACAATTTTGTTGCTTTTGTGTGGAGATTCCAGATTTAAAAATGTGTAAAACGTCTATAGATTTAGAGGCTACACTCGTTCTGCGGTACCGTTGCTCTCACTGAACAGACTAACGTTAGATATGCTTATGTACCGTCAGATGCAAATTCCTGGGGGTGTCAGTGCTTTCCGTCCATGCAATAAACTAATGCACAACTGAATGAGCACAGATTTCTAGCGCATTTACTTGAACTTCTTAGGTAATAAATATGGTTTGACCAATTTGAGAGGCAGCCAAAATAAAAAATTTAAATGGACTGAATAAAGCTCTCTATGAACTTGATGTGCAATGCCGCGCTGGCTGATATGACATGTTTGTGCATGAAACACAAGCTCACAGCAATACTGTAAGGTAATACACTTTAACTAGCAGAGTAATACAGCATCACGATACACAGTCTCACTTTTAGTTATGTCTATTAATAGTATTTCGAAGGGCAAAAACATTAACTTTAACTTTTGGCTTTACTTCAAGTCAGCTGTTGTTAGTCACTTAGTGGGAGGCCAGTAGCATTAGCTTAGCCTGAGCAAACTCGTTCACGTCGAGCTAGGTTTCAGCATCCAGGCACCTCGCTGAGTTCATCCCGTCTCTTTGCCCATTTCTGTTTATCCGGGAGTGACGTGCGTTGACGCGCTGCCAAAATGGCGACGGTTGGCTCCGCCCACTTTAGGCTTCAAAACTGCTCTTCACAAACCTACGGGTGACGTCACGGACACTACGTCCATATTTTTTTACCGTCTATGGTTGAAATACGAAATGGAGGCGGGTCCGGATTGAATTCCCTCCGGATCCGGACCGGAGTCCAGACTTTGAGAAGTGTTGGTATATTGTGTCACTTTGGTGGGTGTGGCTTCCAGATTGATTTGACAGGTGGGCGGGACATCCGGTTTGCAGAGTGGGATTTCCGGTGTGACATATGGACTTCCTGTATGACATGTGTTAGAGCAGAACTTCTGGAATGACGTATGCATGTCCAGTGACTTTGTAATTTATTGATATATCCATGTTTGATGTTTTACAACTGATGATGAGCATCAATCAATCAATCAATCAATCAATCAAATGTATTTATAAAGCCCTTTTTACAACAGCAGTTGTCACAAAGTGCTTTACAGAGACACCCGGCCTTAAACCCCAAGGAGCAAACAACAGTAGTGTTGGATTTCAGTGGCTAGGAAAAACTCCCTAACAAGGCCAAATTTTAGGAAGAAACATAGAGAGGACCCAGGCTCAGAGGGGTGACCAGTCCTCTTCTGGTTGTGCCGGGTGAGATATTAAGAGTCCAATTAGAATAATAAATACATTTATCTGGGCTAAATCCAGAGTCTATTTGATTCTAGACTAGGTCAGAAGTATGACCAGGTGGACAAGGACAGAGACAGCAACGGGCCCCCCAAACCAGGTACTCCGCAGGTGTGGACCAGGACCTCATCTCCTCCTAAAATTTTAAACTGGAGGAGACTGAGAAAAGTTAGAAAGTGCATTCCTCATATCCCCCAGCACCATAATATAGCAGCGTAACACTTTGGAACTGAGACGGGGGGGTCCGGCGACACTGTGGCCCTAACCGGGGGAGGCCCCGGACAGGGCTCAACAGGCAGGAAATCAATCCACCCAGCATCCTGGACTAGTGTTATAACAGGTGGGTTATGTTTGATGTTTAACAAATGGGTCTTAGGGTTCCGGAATGTTAAATTCCCAGGCAATAAGTGTTATATCAGCGGCAAGATGTTTGGTGTTTACCAAATGGGGCGCCAGGGTTCAGCAATGCTATAAACCCCCGGCATTTTATGTTCCGATAAGTGCTACAACCAGTGGGTGTTAACCTTTCATGATTTGGCTTGGTCTGTGTATTTAAACCATGCAACCCCTGTGATGGTCATTCCGTATTGCCTGTGTGAATGTACGTACACATTACAAACCAAGGTGGATTGTGCAGCGATCAGCATTTTGAATGAAACACCATTGAAGGCTAACAGTCGGTAAGAGAAAACAAATGGACAGCAGAGAAGCAATCAACATGCTAGCCCTGAAGAAACCGATGCAGAGTTTAACCCGAGTACATCAACTACACCAGAATATCTTGGCACAGAAATGGAAGTAGGATGACGCTCGGATCGTGGATACATTTTCAACCCAGAGATACCAGAGGTTGCATTTTATGAATTACCAGAAGGCTAAGAGGGCAAAGGGCAAAAATTTTAATTTCAGCCTAAAATGATGTACCCAAATCTAAATGCTTGTAGCTCATGACCTAAATATAGTATAAACATATTTTTGGTACCATTTGAAAGGAGACACTCTGTAGTTTGTAGGAATTATGCAGGAAAGTATAACACAATAGATTTGGCAGAAGATAAAACAAACCAAAAACATGCGTTTCTTGTAAAAAACTAAATTCCTCATCATGTTTGAGTTGCAGTGGGGAAGGCCAAACATGGATTATGAACCTGGAGGAACTTTCCACTTGATCTACTAGATGTCAGCAGTATCCTGGTAAAGTTTCATGGCCATTTGATATAAAATTCAGTGATCAACTTACTCATTTGTAAAGCAAGGCCAAAGTGTCCTTTACATATTGGCCACTTGGTGCCGAATTGGACATTTAGGACACATTATGAAGTTCATACATACACAGAACATACAACAGTGCAAAAGTGATTAATATAAGGGTTACAACCTCCCAGGAATGTTACACATGATGGAAAATTAGCTTTCCTTCATAAAGATACTAACAGGAGGCGTGATAAGGAGGCAGATCCAATGATCTAACGTATGATGTCATATGTGGTGATCTAACATCATAATTGATCTTTGCATCATATGTGGTGATCTAACATATGCGGTTATTGCATCATATATGATCTAACATCATATGTGGTGTTTGCATATTATGTGGTGATCTAACATCATATGAGGTGTTTGCATCATATGTTAGATCACCACATATGATATTAGATCATATGTGGTATCTATGCCTCCTTACACACATAGATAGTAAGCAAACAGTTGGCAGGAGTAGAAAGGAAAAGAGTAGAAGGGAATAGAAGAAAGAAGGGGGAGACTTATCGACTTCTGGGAAATCTCTGAAATGGCCAGTCAGAGGGACCTCCTGAATCACTGTTGGTTATTTAGGGAGAAATATGGGGATGAGTAGGCTATAAGAAACAGCCACAAAATGTTATAGCCAAATCACAGACAATTGGTTACATATAAGGACATTATGAACTGAAATCTACTATAATGATGTGACCCAATTGGCAGTAAATGCTCAGAAACTATATGACATAGCCTAACATTGCATAACATAGCATAACGTAGCATAACAAAGCCTAACATAACCTAATATGCTAGTGCTAATATATTGTATGTTTTGGGTAATCTATCTCATTGTACTCACCAAGTTGCTTGACTCACAGTCCATGATTTCTTCTAAACATCTAGTCCAAATTGGTCTCCTATGCTGCTTTTCCACTTAGGAATAGCCATTTAAACTTTAAATGTTGAGTATAGTTTCGTGAGGACCAACAGCTATGCGTCTTGCGCAATAGTCAAGTTTGGTTGAAGATTTGTGGGGGTGGTGCGCACGGCTGGTGTGTCCTGTGTCTGACGGTGATCGTTCAACAATTGCTGTAAAGTGTGGCTCGTGTGCTCTCAACCTAGCAAGTTTCAAATCCATTAGTTGGATTTCGCTGTGAAGAACATGAATTGTTGTCAATTTAAAAACAGATTTTATCTAACAAAACGATGCTTGCCTATATCTCTGAAACCATCAAGATAAGAAATCAGAAGAATTTACCATCAGACACCAAACTAGTGACCCTGGTGGCATTTTTGTGGATGTTGACTAAACTCAAACACTTGCATAGGAGTTAGTCGCCGTAATAGCTACGTTAAATTGTATATTGCAGTTAGATTAATGAGATTCTAAGCTTTCTGCACATATATAATATGCCTATAACAACAACAAAAAATTTCAACACTTTGCACACTTTGTGGCATACATTTTGGTGTCCCGGCAGAGGTACTCCCAGTGAGAACAGGTTTTTAAGGCTGGTTGTCAGTCGTCACACCGGTTTGACTGATCAAATGGTTTTTAATGCCGGTTTATGGAACACCTTTCGGAAAGTGATTTATTTGAGGCCAAAACAGGGCACACATAATACGGTAGATGTACTGTTTAAAGTTGTTGAGGGAATGCAGCTGTATGACTCTGTTAGATTGGAACTATTTCCGGATAATGTCAGCGTAACCTAACACAGTCCTCACATAGCATAAAAACAGACATACCGCCTGTGACTATCAAGCAGTCGGAAGAATTTGCAAAACATGTCTCAAGAATACAACCAACCGAAGGTTGAACTCCACAAGGTTGAGGCCTGGCTATATGACGCCATCGCTGACAACGCTGTAGACTTCTACGGTACCCCGGACCCCGACAGCTCGATTCCACAGGCATACACAACAAGAAGCTACAATTGGCTTGACCGGTATGGTGAACAGCTTGGACCTCTTAATCTGTCATACCTTTCAAATGCTGACAAGAGTTATCAAAAGTTTTAAAGATCATCAAAGCAACATTGGATATGATTCTGGAAAACGTTGTTGCGGCTATTCTCCACAAAGCATGCATTGGATTGTCTACCTGATAATTTTTTTGAGACCCATTATGATGAAATCATGGAGACAGTTTTAAAACTGCGACTGAAAGTGTTGGTCAAGGCTTTGAACGCATCAGGGTTTCATGCACTGCTGACCGATGTTCACATGCCCGCTGAGAACTTTCTGCATGAGCTCAAGTTGGAGCCAAACATCACACAGAGACTGAGTGAGAACAGGGATACATGGATACATTTAATGAGGATGCTGTATGCAACGCAGTGGCGTCTTGGTGCGACGAAAGCAAAGAGATTTAATAAAACAAATCAGGAATGTGGAGGTATCTCACAGCTGCCAACACTCATCGTTATGTTGAGGGTATTCAAGATTTAATTCATGGATACAACCATAGCTACCATCGGTCTATTAAGATGAAGTTTGCTGACGTTTTTGAATAAAATGTTGGACTAGTTCTCAAGAACTTGTATGGTACAACAATGATGAGAAATGGTAATCAAAAATACATGTGCCGGGTTGGGGTTACTGTGAGACTCTCCAAGCTGAGAGGAGCATTTACAAAAGGCTATGAAAAAGGGTACACAGATGAATATTTTACAATAACAGAATGCATTCCTCGGGTACCTCCTGTATATAGTATAAAAGATTACGATGGTGATGTGATAGTTGGGACCTTTTATGGGCAGGAATTACTGAAAATAATCGTGGCTAAGGATAAAACTGTTAAAGTGGAAGCAGTTCTGGGTGAGAAAGTACAGAAAGGGAAGAAAATTTGTCTTGTGAAATGGCTTGGTTGGCCTGAGAAATTCAACAGCTGGATACCATCGGAAAAAATGCTTGACCTAGAAACTGGACAAAACTCCTGGATTTTCAGGATCACTTCATTTACATTGACGGCGATCAGCATGCAATATCTGTGGCTTCTACATAACGCTGCCAGTAACTCGTCGAGCACATGTCTATCCAAACAATTAGAGTTCGAGCTATACCACAAAATTTGCCAAAGATATAGATTTGAAAGGTGACTGGGAAGTATCTTTGATAGAATTCCAATACCCGCATACGTGGAAGACTTTTACATGGGGTGAAAACGCATTTGAACTACATGACTCGAATAACGACAAAACTTGGAAGTATGAACTCAACACTGGGTATTACAACAGCATAGGACAATTAGTGGCAGAGATCAACAATTATATGAAACCTCATGGTGTATGGGCGGGGTATGATGAATTTCATAATAGAATGTTTCTAAAAGGCGAGCCACATTTTTGTTTGAAATTTAGTGCAAAACTGGAACAGATATTAGGCTTAAAACCAGGCGATCTGTGGTACGCCACATGGTACGGACCATTCCCCACAGATATTCTGGCAGGGTTCAACACCCTACACATCTACACAGATATAATTGATTATCAACAAGTTGGTGACAGTCATGTCTGGCTGTTGAGAACTGTACATATTGCAGGGAAAAAGAAAGAAGTTGTCACAGTGACTTACGACAAGCCACACTACATGCCTCTTAGTAATCCTCAAAGGTATGTTGAAAACTACACAACATAGGCCAGTAACGGTTTACCAGGGAATCATGGTAGCGCTGCAATGTATGGGGCTGGTCTAGGGGGCCTTTTCCGAGGGCTTTTCCGTATGGCAATACATTCATCGAAACGTGGGTTCTCAATAGCAAAACCACATCTGAAAAAATGCGAGGAATAGAGTTAGCGATGTCAGCAGGGTTACAGTGGGGAGAACAAGTTTTTGATACACTGCCGATTTTGCAGGTTTTCCTACTTACAAAGCATGTAGAAGTCTGTAATTTTTATCATAGATACATTTCATCTGTGAGTGACAGAAAAGACAAAAATCCAGAAAATCACATTGTATGATTTTTAAGTAATTAATTTGCATTTTATTGCATGACATATGTATTTGATTAATCAGAAAAGCAGAACTTAATATTTGGTACAGAAACCTTTGTTTGCAATTACAGAGATCATACGTTTCCTGTAGTTCTTGACCAGGTTTGTATACATTGCAGCAGGGATTTTGGCCCACTCCTCCATACAGATCTTCTCCAGATCCTTTTGGGGCTGTCACTCGGCAGTACAGACTTTCAGCTCCCTCCAAAGATTTTCGATTGGGTTCAGGTCTGGAGACTGGCTAGGACACTCCAGGAGCCACTGCTTAGTTGCACTGGCTGTGTGTTTCGGGTCGTTGTCATGCTGGAAGACCCAGCCACGACCCATCTTCAATGCTCTTACTGAGGGAAGGATGTTGTTGGACAAGATCTCACAATACATGGCCCCATCCATCCTCCCTTCAATACGGTGCAGTCGTCCTGTCCCCTTTGCAGGAAAGCATCCCCAAAGAATGATGTTTCCACCTCCATGCTTCATGGTTGGGATGGTGTTCTTGGGGTTGTACTCATCCTTCTTCTTCCTCCAAACACAGCGAGTGGAGTTTAGACCAAAAAGCTTTATTTTTGTCTCATCAGACCACATGACTTTCTCCAATTCCTCCTCTGGATCATCCAGATGGTCATTGGAAAACTTCAGACGGGCCTGGACACGCGCTGGCTTGAGCAGAGGGATCTTGCGTGCGCTGCAGGATTTTAATCCATGACGGCATAGTGTGTTACTAATGGTTTTCTTTGAGACTGTAGTCCCAGCTGTCTTCAGGTCATTGACCAGGTCCTGCTGTGTAGTTCTGGGCTGATCGCTCACCTTCCTTATGATCATTGATGCCCCACGAGGTGAGATCTTGCAGGGAGCCCCAGACCAACGGAACTTCTTGAACTTCTTCCATTTTCTAATAATTGCACCAACAGTTGTTGCCTTCTCACCAAGCTGCTTGCCTATTGTCCCATCCCAGCCTTGTGCAGGTCTACAATTGTATCCCTGATGTCCTTACACATCTCTCTGGTCTTGGCCATTGTGGAGAGGTTGGAGTCTGTTTGATTGAGTGTGTGGACAGGTGTCTTTTATACAGGTAACGAGTTCAAACAGGTGCAGTTAATACAGGTAATGAGTGGAGAACAGGAGGGCTTCTTAAAGGAAAAACTAACAGGTCTGTGAGAGCTGGAATTCTTACTGGTTGTTAGGTGATCAAATACTTATGTCATGCAATAAAATGCAAATTAATTTAAAAAAAATCATACATTATATTTGTTTTAGATTCTGTCTCTCACAGTTGAAGTGTACCTACAGACCTCTACATGCTTTGTAAGTAGGAAAACCTGCTAAATTGGCAGTGTATCAAATACTATGTCACGACAAACAAAACAGCAGGACGGATTAGGATTGATGGTTATGACTCAAGGTGTTTGAAAGAGACCACCTGGTAGGAGGAGCCTACCAAAGAGTAAAAAACTTAAGAATGAGACAAAAACAAGAGCCACGGTTAAAAGAAGACATAACGCTCTGAGGACACTCAAAGGGAACACCGCAAAGTTGATTAAGAATATATTTTAGAAAGATGTCATTCCTACACCGTATGTCTGGTGAATGTATGAAAACAGAGTTGGATTTATTCACAGTTCCATTTACACAGACATCTATTCGGAAAAATACATACATTGAAATACCGACCCAGCAATATCTGACGCAGCCCCTCTATAGTTCTTCATTGCTGGGAATGGCGAAGACTACGTTGATCTAAACAATACTTTGTTGTACTTACTCGTAAAAGTCACTAAACTGGACGGAACTAATATTGATGCCGGAGCACGTGTTGGGGTTATCAACTATCCGATAGCCACCCTATTTTCACAAGTGGTTGTCTCCTTGGGTGATCGTTTAATTTGCCAGAGTAGCAACACATACCCCTACAGAGCCGTTATAGAGAGCTTTCTGAATTATGGATGTGGTACATTAAAGACAGTTTTCAGCTGGTTTGTTTTACAAGGATGCTGCAGGTCACATAGATGTTACGGACCCTACAGGCGGGCTGCCTATTCAGCAGATATTACAACATAGCCCTGTTCATAGCGATATCTTCTTTCAAGAGAAACTCATGTTAAACGGCGTTGACATAAAGGTTAGGATGGTATGCTGTAAAGATGAGTTCTGCCTTATGGGGGCAGGGGATGTGCTTTATCGTTTGCATGTATTATCTGCGTTACTATTTGTCAAGAAAGTTACTGTATCACCAGCTGTGAAATTTGGACACACTCAAGCGCTACTCTCAACCACTGCCAAGTACGTAATTGAAAGAGTGTGTATGAAGACATTTAGTTTACTGGCGGGGAGTCGTGTTTGCAACCAGGAAAACCTATTTCTAGGATGCCTGCCAAAATGTACTGTTGTTGGTTTGGTGGACAATGACAGTTTTACAGGAAGTTACACAAAAATCCATTTAATTTCAAACATTATAATTTGGAGTTTATGGCTATGTATGTAGATGGTCAGTAATTTCCTAGCAAACCATTCCAACCAAATTACACAACGGGGTCAGCTGTGTGTGAATTTCACCAATTAGCCTTAGCTTCAAGAAACACCTAAAGGACCAAGCGTTGGCTATTGACAGGTCTGACTTCTTACACTGTTATGCACTTTATGCATTCAACTGCGCGCCGGATGAGAAATGTGGTCAGCATCTATCCTTGATCAAGTCAGGGAATGTACGACTTGAGATGAAGTTCAGACAACCACTACCCCACATAATTAATTTGGTTTTTCATTCAATTCTTTACTCCATTATCGAAGTGTCAATCCGGCGACAAGTCATGGTTGACTACTATTAGGGAAAAGGGTGTGGAAATTAATACTGCAGAGTTGACTGTTCAATTCAAGTACAGGACATGATTTCAATCACGTGTGGACAACATTGTGTGTTCTTTATCTAATGACAAGAGGTCTGAGTTATAAAGATGCTATGTGTTTTTATATTGATGATTTATGAGAAAATGATGTGCTAGTCTCAACGTTTATAGCTAAGATGTACCAGAATAAGGGTGATAAGCAAATGTTTAATTGCATACAACATGCTCAATCTCGTGAATCGTTTAATTTGTGTCATGGTTGTTGAAATAGAAAAGTAAATCATGTGTATGTCAGCTTTATAATTCAAAAAGACAACCATTTGTAAAACCACATCAATATTTACATAGTATTTTTCATACAACAATTATTCAAGGTAAAAGATACTTTGACAATGAATCACAAATGATAAAAAAGCTTAAAATGTAAACACATTAATATGGTAGCCATTTTGTAGGGTCTGTGGTAGGGGGTACAAAGAAAGCTTTGGTTGGTTGATAACCATTTGCAGGGGGAGTTGCTAAATCATCCATTGTGTCACCAGACGTTTGTTTATACAAATTGATTTTACGCCATACAAGCTCATTTGGAATAGTTGTAAAAGGCATGTTGAGACATGCCGTGGCCTCTAAAAACATCCCCACCCCAATGGCCTTCTATCCTCAGCAATTTTATTGGTTGCTGTCGCACTTTTAACCAGATCCAACAGGAGCAAACCCTTGATTATCTCTCCTTTGAAAATGAATTCACCATTTGAAGTCCATGAAGTCAGATCTTTAGACCTGTGGATTCTATTATAATATATAAAAAATGCCTCGCAGGCATAATATCCAACATTTCATCAACAAGGTTTACATTTCGGTCAACAGTTTGCTTAGTCTTAGTCATGTTTACTTCCTCAACCCCAGTCCTCAGCCCCAGTCTCAGACTTAAAGTCAATGTATTTGTGTCAAGCTCTCCCTGTCTCACAATAGTTAAAAAATCTTTGTAAAATGGAAGGGTATCTTTTAGCTTTCTCATGTAAATCCATATCAGGCTTCAACAGTATATTGCGAATCGATGAGTTCAAATCATTTTCATCAGATTATCTTACATCAGTGCTAGTCGTTTTGGATTCTCACAGTTTTTCTAACTGATGTTGTGGCACCAGAACCATTTTCTGAGCATGATCCATGTTGTTTAACCGTGTCTCGATGCAATAGGAATGGATCTGCAACGCTTAGTAACGGTAGTAGAAAACCTCCAGATTGATTGATGTTTTTTCTTTTCTTTACGACTGAAGTGTTCTTTCTAGACATGTATATCATTTGGGCTTTTGTCTCTTTACTTTTTGGAGCTGCGATTCTGTTAAAGAAATATTTCTGCGCCTTAGATTAAGCACTATTAAACAGAGTGATAGAATGAGGTCGGTGGAAGCTGATTCTAAAATAACTTTTCGTTGACTTGCCTGTGCTTTAAAGAACATCTTAAACATTTCTACGAATGCGTTTAGACATGATCAAACTTTCTTAGGAACGTACACGACAGGCCAATCCCCTGAAAATAACCCCGTTCTCAGATGGTAGTCTTCTGGTGTTTTAGCTCAATCAATCAAATGTATTTATAAAGCCCTTTTTACAACAGTAGTTGTTACAAAGTGCTTTACAGAGACACCCGGCCTTAAACCCTAAGGAAAAAACAACAGTAGTGTTGAATTTCAGTGGCTAGGAAAAACTCCCTAAGAAGGCCGAATTTTAGGAAGAAACCTAGAGAGGACCCAGGCTCAGAGGGGTGACCAGTCCTCTTCTGGCTGTGCTGGGTGAGATATTAAGAGTCCAATTGGAATAATTAATAAATTTCTCTGGGCTCAATCCAGAGTCTATTTGATTTTATACTAAGTCAAAAGTATGACCAGGTGGACAAGGACAGGGACAGCAACGGGCCGCCCAAACCAGGTACTCCGCAGGTGTGGACCAGGACCTCATGTCCACCTAAAGTTTAAAACTGGAGGAGACTGAGAAAAGTTAGAAAGTGCATTCCTCATATCCCCCAGCACAATAGTATAGCAGCGTAACACCTTGGAACTGAGATGGGGGGTTCCGGCTACACTGTGGCCCTACCCGGGGGAGGCCCCAGACAGGACCCAACAGGCAGGAAATCAATCCACCCACATTGCCAGGCATCAACCAAAGCAACACCCACCAACCGCAACCCCCCTGAACGAGGGCCAAGTATTGCCAGCAGCATAAAGCCCAATTGCACAAGTGCGCCACAGAGAGACAACAACATGCCAGTGACTCTTCCCCCGAAAGGCATTGGAGGGCGGGCATCCCAGTGGCAACGAGAGCCCACCTGGCAAGACAGCAAGGGTGGACAGTATCAACCCTACTGGTCACCTTCACACCCCCGAGCCTGGCTACACCTAATTATAAACGATGAGTTTTTAGTAGACACTTGAAAGTTTGCACTGAGTTTGCATTTCTAACCTTAATTGGCAGATCATTCCACAGTAGTGGAGCTCTATGAGAAAAGGCCCTGCCGCCAGCTGTTTGTTTAGAAATTCTAGGTACAATTAAAAGGCCTGCATCTTGCGATCGTAGGTTACGTGTCGGTATGTATGGCTGGATCATTTCAGCAAGGTAAGCAGGAGCAAGTCCATGTATTGATTTATAGGTTAAGAGTAAAACCTTAAAATCAGCCCTAACCCTAACAGGCAGCCAATGTAAGGACGTTAGGACAGGAGTAATGTGTTCAAAATGTTTTGTTCTAGTTAAGATTTTAGCAGCCGTGTGCAGCACTAATTGAAGTTTATTTATTAATTTGTCTGGATAACCAGAGAGAAGAGCATTGCGGTAATCTAGTCTAGAAGTAACGAAAGCATGGATACATTTTTCTGCATCAGTTTTTGATAGAAAGTTTCAGATTTTTGCAATGTTTCGAAGATGAAAATAAGCAAATCTTGAGACATAAGGAGAGGTCAGGGTCAAGGGTAACGCCAAGGTTTTTTACAGTCTTTTGGGATACGACTATGCAGCCGTCGAGGTTCACAGTGAGATCTGCTAACAACGCTCTTTGTTTCTTAACCAGGCAGATAAATCGATAAAACGATTTATCGGCCTGGTTTACATTCATGAGTAAAACTTTTAAAGAATTTACTGTCATGAATATTAGCAACACCCCCTCCTTTTCGGGATGCACGAGGGATATGATCACTAGTATAACCAGGAGGAGAGGCCTCATTTAAGGCAATGAATTCATTAGGCTTTAGCCACGTTTCACATAAACCAATAACATCTAGTTTATGATCAGAGATTAATTAATTTACTGCAACTGCCTTTAGAGCAAGGGATCTAACATTCAGGAGTCCCATTTTGTGATGCGAGGTGATACAGTCATTTTTATTTGTGACCGAGGTGGAGGAAGGCTTTATCTTAATAAGGTTGTTTTTTTTAGCACTACCTTGTTTAACTTTTCTCAGCCTGGAACGAGTCACAGTGGCAATAGGTAAAGCTGTACTAACTACTCTGGCTATGCTATCGACAGACTCCACTATGCTAGCAGGCTGGCTAACAGCATGGGGCCTGACCTGCACCCTATCTCATGGTGAGGCTATATGAATGAGACTCCTGTCAATGTTCCTAGATAAAAGAAGAGCACCACTCCAGCTAGGATGGAGTTTAGCTTTAAAGTAAAGTAAAGTAAATAACCAAAAGGCGGATGTGTTGTGTCTTTAAAACTCTCCATGAAGAATCGAGAAAGACCAGGGTATATCTGTCTGCCTAAAATACTAATCTGCTGATTGTCACAGGGGTTTTTAAATCTTGTGTTCAAGATAATAGTTCTACTAGATTTGCCTTTAACAAACATGTTTTGGACAAGGTAAATTGCACTCAAGTTACGGTGGTGTGAATACTGTGTGAATACTCTCTCCATCTCCAAACTCTCTGATGCACTTTTCATTAAATCGTCAATAATTAAAAGGTTGTTTTTCTGAATCGGTAGCATATTTTCATCACACAGCAATGTTGGTAGACCTTCTATAAAAGTAATCTCCCTCACTTTCAACATTTCGTCATACAGCGGTTGCCAACATGATTAAACCCAGACGATATTCTGAATTTCTATGGAGAAAACAACATCAGCATTATCCAACAACATTTTCACAAAATATGTTTTACCCGAGTTACTGGGGCCACTAATGACCCAGCTGAATGGGTGTTCAAGTCGCTGGTCAAAACCGCTATCCATCCTAGAATGTGATTTAGTACCCGTAAGGCCTTGTGCTGTAATCAGGGAGCAGTACACGCTTGTTGTACACGCTTGTTGTACACAACTCTGAAACGCTTAGACACTACTTGTGTGAATGTTCTTTTATCTCTAGCAATTGTGTCTGCATTAGCAAGGATGTGATCATCTTCACCAACCTCGCCCCGTACAAAGCTATCTACCAGCCATGTTAGCATCTCCAAGTTAACAATGGTTGTTGTTATGGAAATTTTGAACTAAGGTACATTTGAGAAATGTCTGTCTTTCCATTAGCTGGTATGTAAATCTTTACATTGATTGTGACACACATTTCTGTATAATATCAGAGGATTTATAATATTAGGTATTTGGGCCATGTCCTCCTGCCTAGACAAAGAAGGGTGTCAGTCCTTTCTGTTCCTTAGGAATGTGGTCCTTGGGGGGGAAGTAAGATCAGTTGGCCCCTTTAGGTAAACACAACAGTAAACATTATGGCAGGAAGGATAAGGTGGAGGGACAGCCTGCCCTTTGGGTAAAAACCTATTTGACACGAGACAGATGGGCAACAACTGTTGCAATAACTGTAATAAATATGGACTGTTCATGTATTAAGTTAGAGACTCTTCGGATGATTATGTTTGTAAGCGTTCGACGTGTCTCTCTTATTTGCAAATAATTAATAAAACTGTTAAATTGTGCCAAGAGAATTTTGTCTCTGTTCTTACTCCTTTAAGAGTGTCGATCGATGGAATTGCCATCAAATTGTGTTGTAGCTGTTGAGTGTAATGCCTTTTGCTTTGAGACAGGTCAGACCTTTAACGGTTTTGTAACTGTATGTCTTTGGGCCACCACTAACAAATTGTGTGATGCTGTCACCATCTGCTAACTTATTGGTCAAGTCACTCAAGAATGGCCCCAGTGGGGGTACCCAATCCCCGTGGCGTGTGACAAAGATCACTGAATCAGTGTCTGTGTAGAGTACATGTCTATCCAGCTTCTCCAAGAATGAATACAACTCGAGTCTAGCATAAGCAGGTGTGAATGTAGCAATAAAAATGATGGTGTTATGTGGTTTGATTGGTGTCTGTTTTGTGTAACGCCATTGTACCATCGCAACTGTGTCTGAGAGGAAAGCGAAATAAGCAATTTCTATTTCAATGGAAAAAAGGTAGTGGCTAAACTCCGGATCTGTTATTAGCATTGTGTTCATAAAGTTAGACCGCTCACCCATCTTACCCCAAAAACTATTCTATTCTATCTGATGTCCTGGTGAAATCCCAAACTTTGAATATTTTCACAATGCGATAACCTTTCTCAACAGCCTCAACCAGCTCAATAAACCCAGGTAACCGTTAAAGATCTTTCTGAATCTGTATGTGAACAATCAGTTACTTGGTTTTCAGACTCTGCACATAATCTACACAATGGAAAGAACAGCTTAACACCGACCCTGTGTGGTAAAACTCAAGCTGTAAACTTAAAATTAATTGCGTTGGTACAACTGCCAAAAAGAGCATCCCGAGGGTCAAGGCGCTCCGGAGCATCAAATGTCTTCAAAAAAGCTTTGACATCTGGGGATGTGTTTTTAAGCTGATTCCACTCACATTCACATATGTATTGAACATGTACGTTGTGTTGTTCTTTTAAAGCCTCAGGCTTTGTCAGACATTGTTTGTACGTCAACCTGTACTGAATCTTTGTCACCGGATTTGTGCTTGCTGAACAATGACACTTTGGTTGACCGTACCAGAAACTCATAGACTGTGCACACCCCATCGCATTCAGCATATCCATCAACATAGTACGCACCAATTTACACTTCACCCCCGTTCAGGGCGTGCTGTATTGATATGTTCTCATCAGAGGCCACATATTCAAACCATTGGATTGAGCTGTTTGAGAATGTCTTCTGACAATGGTTGTAGTTGAGGGGACCAATGCAATGGTGACCTTGGTGAGGAATCTGTTGCAAAAGACTTGCAAGCCGAAGCAATTGTAATTGACCGGAATGGGTCAACACCACCACACTCCAGGAACTTCAGTCTGTAGCGCATACAACACTCTCAAGATGACCACATCATTCACACAGTAAGCATTTATTTCATCCTGTATGACAAAGGGGTATGTGGAAGCAGTGACTATCAATGTGTCTCTGATTCAATGTGCTGTCTGTAAAAATCATGAGCTTGCTACCATTAGGAATAAGTGTCGTGCCAATACCTTTGTTAGCAAGGTACTGCATCAAGATGTAACCATCAAAACCTTTAAAGTTGTGTGCTATAAATGTGTAGTCATTATATTTTGGTTGCCTAAACTTTTGTAAAAAAGCAGCGACAGAACCATCTCCGGCTGAACACCACGTCTCATTATAAAAGCTTATTGCGCACACAAACTTTCACCAGATTGGCAATTGTCTCAAAATCACAAAATATGTAGTGCTCACAGGGGTCCTCGGGCTTAGAGGGTTTTATGAAACACTGATGATTCATTTCAACAGCCAGATCCATGTTACAATTGGGACACATGTTAGCCGTGCAATTGTGCGCTTTATAGTTGGTAATACTAACATTGTATTGACGGCCGTAATCGACACAGTATTTCTTCTGGTCACACCTGCTAACCCACCGACCCACACTTTTGTGGTGCTTCAAGCGTTTATGCTGTCTATAACAAAAGTCTGAATAACATATCTGCTTACTGTCTGGGCACTGATTTGTGTTATGGGGTTGGGTATGACAATCTTCATGAAGACAGACACTACAGCTATGTTTACAGCCATGATCGCCATGGGTGTTAAAACCTGTATAACACCACTCACAAACGTATGACACACCCAGAAAACCTTTCAGACTCACAATGCCATAGGAATGGTTATCGTGTAAGTACATAAAGACGGTTCTAGGGTGGGTGGCCTCTGTGTTTTGAAAGTTGGTAAAGTGACCATCCCGTGTTCGGTGAAAGACAACAATTTTAGACCCTGTAATTTCTTCAAACCGAGCAATATTTGTGAATGCCACACAATCTTCTAACGCTAAACCAGCTCCCGTATGTAACTCACGACCACTAACTAGGTCCTCAGCATATGTGTACTGTGGGTTCAACATACCCATCAAACAAACGGAAAAACATGTAGAATCATTATTCACAGCCACATATAAATGCCTTATTTTTTTATTGATAATCTGCTCTATCAACAGTGTTTGAGCTTTACGGTGCACGGCACCACCCTTAAGGTTGTTGACAATTTGTACCACCAGCTCTAGTGATTCATCAATCATAATCTCAGAATTACTCTGCATAACACTTTCAAGTAAATTATCAAACGTGCGTTCATAATATTAATCTGCTCTCATGGTCACATGTACGGGGGATATCAGAGATTCATCAATCAATGAAATCTGCAGACGATCACCAGGCCCTGTACAAAGTCTGAAGCTATAACAATCAAAGTATCCAAGCCTGTATTGATTGCATAGAATGTGCCAAAATCCCCAACTTCTCCAATATTTTTTATATGTATCAACTGTCGTAATTCAACGTTGTCAAATGCATTATGTTGTATAACTCTATCATCGCCAGCATTGCAATGAGTTTGCATCAGAGAGCTCAGAGGAGAGTCAACTAGATCCTGTGAAAAATGGGGGCTACTAAGCTCGGTTAACAAACCTTGCATCTGAGGATTATTGTGTGCACCGCTGTGTAACAAAGTAATGGCCGGTTCATTTTTATTTTGGGGTGTGGTCTGTTGATTATGTGTAGATGTTGTTGGTTGTTCCTGGTCTTGTCTGTTGTTAGCTTTATCTTTCGCCATTTCTCTAGCTTAACGTGTAAATAACGATCCACTCACAGGTTAAAATATTCTAACTCAAACATACATTTACATACATCACAGTTTTGATGAGTTGACGGTAAAATATGTATTACCTTCAGCTTTCAAGCATGAAAGAAAACAATGAAACAAAAATCCCCTCACGCTGTGCAGCCACAAGGTTGGGTGTCCGTAACTGAAGCCATTATGGTGATGTACTCTGTATCATCACCGGGAGTCCTCAATCTGTTGGTTGGTAAATATAGTACAAAGGTTCAGCTGTATGCACATCGTCGTAATTGTTAAGAACATTTTAGTACAAGACTGAAAATGTCTGTAATTAATTAGATTTACACAAAAAGTATCTGTTCAGGTTGTGTAAGATCACAACCGCCCAGTCCAACTGACACTGATGCTTGTCACTTTGTCTGAAATAAATACAAAGAGGGTTAACAAGCATATACAGGTAATTAAAGCTGATTAACAATAATGTCAAAAGTCTACTTACCAAGATTTGAAGGCCCAAAAATGTGTTTACCAAACATGGCTGGGTTTAATTCCGCTCAACCTAAACCAGAGATTTAAACAGACAATATGAAAGACAGATTAAAAGTGCATGGATTGCCCAATCATAAAATGTATTTAAACATTCTTAAAAAGTTAGTTTGTTACCGTTTGTAATTGCAACACAATTCAAATCAATTACTTCCAATAAAATAACTTGTACTTACAACGGTAACACGCTGGAAACACCTGACTTCTGTGGAAACCACAGATTTAATATTGTCTTTACATCATAGCTGGGGCACCTCCAGAAGGTCACGCCTCTTGCTACAGTTTGTAAACACCTTTGCCGGTTAAACATTTCTACCAATGTGAAGAAAACAGTCTGTTGCATTGATCCCCGTTGTACAATTTCACAAGACGCCTTTACAATGTTTTGATTACCTGAAATAACATATCTTTCCCTATCAACGATTCACCATTGTTTTTACAAATTTATATGCTACCTTCCGGGTACATTTCGTAAGTCCCGACCCCTTCTTTATATCTTACACAAAAAACTCCCACACGTAATTCTGTGCATGTTACATCAATGTAATCATAAATTACAAAGTTACTGGACATGCATACATCATTCCTGAAGTCCAGCCCTAACACACATCATACAGGAAGTCCATACGTCACACCGGAAGTCCCACCCTGCAAACCGGATGTCCCACCCACATGTCAAATCAATCTAGAAGCCCCGCCCACCAGGGTCATAAATCACCAAAGTGACACACTATAACCTACATTTACTACTGAACAATACAGGAACAGTACTGTACACTGGCATACACTGAGTACAGTTCACAATTTCATACATACATGTAACCTTGTTCTTACTGTATTCAACAGTAATCATTGAGTTTTGTCTTGATATGTAGTACGACAATAAGGAGAGTAGATTTCTTACCTATTCTCATTTCTTTATATCCGAATGATTGAAGCCACAATAAAGCAGCTCAAGTTAGGCTGGACTCTCAGCTCTGCCTGCCTCATCTTCAGACCATAATTGACCATGGGGTCAACTGAAGTGGCCCGAATCTCATTGGAGACAGTTGCTGTCCTCGGGTCATAGTCGTCCTCTCACTTTCACTCCTCTTGTTCTACCTCTGCAAAGTTGGCATCCATTGTTCTCCAACACAGGAGAGCTCACCTTTGGTGCTAATTGAGAAGCAACAAGTGTTTGCCCATATGAAGAGTCAGTGGTGTGATTAGTGGTTTCAGTTTAGCATTCTGGATGGCAGTGTTTTCCATATGAACACAAGATTCTATCAATAGAGATTGGGCCATATTTAGAGAATTGTGTGTAATCTTTTGCAAAAATTGTGGTTTAGAACAGCAAAAATTTGTGAAAAGCAGGAAATGTGTTTGTATTTGTGCAGAATAGGTGTTTCACGGTACAGTGAGGATCAGCGCCACCGTGCAGTGAACCTCCACTTCCCGTCACTCCACAAACATATCCCGGACTTGTTTTGTGTCATGTCTTCATTCATTCACATCAGGTCCCAATCATTCCATCACTGTGTTTAAATGTTTCTCCTCTGCTCTCCACACTTGTCCATCATTGTTGTTGTTGCTGTCATTTGTATGTCCACATGTATCCGGTGAGAGCTTCCAGTCAGCCCCTTTACTTTCTTAACGTTTGTTTTTTGTACTTTTTACGTACTTTGTTTGTTTTCATTAAAAGCCAACATCACCTGCAATATGCCTGTGCGTGGTTCCTCTCTACCCCCACTGGTTACAAGGTGTAGGATAAAGTACAAGAGTTTCAGGTTTTGGTCATTGTGTCACAACTTCCAGTGTTAGTGTGTAAGCAACTGTGAAAAACTGTTTACAATAGGCTACTTTACGTACAGTATGTAGTATTACACTGAAAATGCAAAAAGCCTACTGATAAGATCATATACTGCTAAAGAAAATTAAGGGAACACTTAAATCACACATCAGGTCTCAATTAACTAAATATATTTAAAATCAAAATCTTTACTGTACATTGTGCAGTTTGTTGAGAACAAAATGACATACCAACGGTCAATGGAAGCCTAAATCACCAAATGATTTAGGGCTGGATTTAAACTCACACCAAAAATCTAAGAAAACAATTGAAATCACAGCCTGTTCCAACTTGCATGAATTTCATCACGGCAACTCAGTAGTGTTTATGGCACCCACGTAACTGTATGCACTCCCAACAATGACTGGGCATGATCCTGATGAGATGGCGGAGGGTGTCCTCCCAGTCCTGGGTCAAGGCATCAGAGCTCCTGGACAGTCTGTGGTGCTACTTGGCGGCATCAGATGCACTGATGTATAACATCCCAGGGCCCAGATACATAACATTCCAATGTAACCAGGTTGTTGTAAGGTTTTTATTTTTCATTTTCCCCCCTAGAAGATTTCAGTTTGTTTTTCAATTTAATTTTTCACATTATAGGTCACATTAAAAGTGGAAAAAGTTCTGACATGATTTATCTGTGTCTCGTTCTTTTACATCACAGAAACCTGGCATTTTAATAGGGGTGTGTAGACTTGTTATATCAACTGTACCTCCAGGCTATATCAGAACTACCTTAGATGAAAAGAACAAGTCAGTAGACTTCAAATCATGGATTGGCCAGCACAGTCTCCAGACTTAAACTCCAGCTTGTTTGGGCTAAACTGGGCAGAAGGGTGAGAGCAAAGCAACCTACTGTCACGGATGAGGTTGTGGTAGGACACAGGCGCAGAGTCGATGTAATCCATGTTTAATAAAGAAAGGTCTCAAACAAACAAAGGGCAGCAACCAGTGACGTAGGCTTAACTGAAAACAGGCAAACCAAAATGAACCACATTGGCATGGCCAACCCAATGAACGTAAATATGGTCCCCAATTGGAGGCAATGATCAACACCTGCCTCCAATTGGGGAGACCAAAGAGGATTAGAGGTGGCTAGATGCCACCTCCTGTCCTGGCCATGCCCAGCGCAGAGATGGCTAGGGGCACAGCCAGGACGTGACACCTACAAGTGCAACATACTTTTGGGAACAGGTGGCTACTTTGATGATTTAAAAGTTTAGATAAAATGTTGTTAAACAAAACGATCCATTACTATGGAAATGCCCAAAACTCTACTGAGCTGATTTTTTTTTGTCTTAATCTGTGTTCACAACCAGACTCTAAATTACCTAACAAACATTTTCTTTTCTTTTCATGTTTCTTCAGGACATACATGAGGGTGAAAGATAGAGTACGTGCTGATAAGGACAAGGTAAGGCTCATTATGTAAATTGGGTTGCAACCGAATGTGGGGTGTCCAGATTTGAAAATGTGTCTTGGAGAGAATTTGAAAATAAAGGTATAAATTACTAAATGCATTGATAATGAACATATTTAGTCTGTTTTTGTCCTAGAAATAGGGCTCTAGCTTGTAAAGAGTTTATGTTAAATGTAATAACATATTCTGATCCCATTCCTAATAGGCAATGGCTTGCTTTGAGAGTTCCTACTATTATTACTATTATTAGATTTCTCAGTTGCTTACACACTAACACTGGAACTTGGGACACAATGAACAAAACCTGAAACTCATGTACCTTATCATACACCAATATTTCACAAATACAAACACACTTTAACTCCTTTTGCAATTCTTAACCACACTTTTTACAAAATACTACACACTATTCTCTACATTTGGCCCAATTTACATTGATACAATCTTTTGTGTTCATATGGAAAACACTGCCATTCAGAATGCTAAACTCAAACTACTAGTCACACCATTGACTCCTCATATGGGCAAACACTTGTTGCTTTTCAAATAGCAATCATAGCTTCAGCAACAAAAGGACCAAAGGTGCACTCTCCTATGTTGAAGAACACTGGATTACAAAGGCAGGATGCAGCCTAAATGTCTATTAGCTTACCGTAAATGAAAGCTTATTTTCTTTTTTCTATAGTTTTTTTTGTTTGAAGACCACTTTACAAATCCAACTGTGGGCGGTGATGTGTACAATATTTCAGAATAAACAGTTTTTTACAATTCCTGAAAACCGGGCACATACTGTCAAAACACAAACTATTCACATAACCACACACACAAATAACTGGCTCTCCGATCACACCACCTGAAAAATGCACACGTATGCATCTAGGCAAGCTTAAAGGCTGCTGTGTGTCAAAGTACACTAACCTAAAGGATTATTAGGAACACCTGTTCAATTTCTCATTAATGCAATTATCTAATCAACCAGTCACATGGCAGTTGCTTCAATGCATTTAGGGGTGTGTATCAAGACAATCTCTTGAACTCCAAACAGAATGTCAGAATGGGAAAGAAAGGTGATTTAAGCAATTTTGAGCGTGGCATGGTTGTTGGTGCCAGACAGGCCGGTCTGAGTATTTCACAATCTGCTCAGTTACTGGGATTTTCACGCACAACCATTTCTAGGGTTTACAAAGAATGGTGTGAAAAGGGAAAAACATCCAGTATGTGGCAGTCCTGTGGGCGAAAATGTCTTGCTGATGCTAGAGGTCAGAGGAGAATGGGCCGACTGATTCAAGCTGATAGAAGAGCAACTTTGACTGAAATAACCACTCGTTACAACCGAGGTATGCAGCAAAGCATTTGTGAAGCCACAACACGCACAACCTTGAGGAGGATGGGCTACAACAGCCGAAGACCCCACCGGGTACCACTCATCTCCACTACAAATAGGAAAAAGAGGCTACAATTTGCATGAGCTCACCAAAAATGGACAGTTGAAGACTGGAAGAATGTTGCCTGGTCTGATGAGTCTCGATTTCTGTTGAGACATTCAGATGGTAGAGTCAGAATTTGGCGTAAACAGAATGAGAACGTGGATCCATCATGCCTTGTTACCACTTTGCAGGCTGGTGGTGGTAGTGTAATGGTGTGTGGGATGTTTTCTTGGCACACTTTAGGCCCCTTAGTGCCAATTGGGCATCGTTTAAATGCCACAGCCTACCTGAGCATTGTTTCTGACCATGTCCATCCCTTTATGACCACCATGTACCCATCCTCTGATGGCTACTTCCAGCAGGATAATGCACCATGTCACAAAGCTCGAATCATTTCAAATTGGTTTCTTGAACATGACAATGAGTTCACTGTACTGAAATGGCCCCCACAGTCACCAGATCTCAACCCAATAGAGCATCTTTGGGATGTGGTGGAACGGGAGCTCCGTGCCCTGGATGTGCATCCCACAAATCTCCATCAACTGCAAGATGCTATCCTATCAATATGGGCCAACATTTCTAAAGAATGCTTTCAGCACCTTGTTGAATCAATGCCACGTAGAATTAAGGCAGTTCTGAAGGCGAAAGGGGGTCAAACACAGTTTTAGTATGGTGTTCCTAATAATCCTTTAGGTGAGTGTATATGCTTAACATGTCAAGCTTGAAATCTGATTGGTTGAAGAATATGACAATCAACAACATCCTCCCCATTTGCTTCAACAGAAGATGAGATTCCCTTGAAATTCTATAGGCCTCAGGGTAGATTTTCACCCAGAGACAGCATGCGTGGAATATTTGATTGAATAAAAGCTCTGATTTATGAGCTGTACTGGAAACAGCGCAACTGAGGCAGAGAAAAGCAATGAAACTACGTCAATAGACTTATGGGAACGAACTTTGTAAAATCCATATAGCATTCATGAAAATAAATATTAAATTATAAAATATAATTTTCTTATTCTCTAAGGCCAAGAGAAAAGGCCTCAGGTCAGCAGCAGTTTCGAAAATGATGTTCTTGTATACCGAATAATATTTTTATCAAGTCATCAATGTTTTGCAATTATTAGCGAGGTAAAATTTTAACTAGCATGTCATTGATTACCATTTCTGATATTTCCGATGTTGTTAAAAAATACGACCCTGTTCCCAATTATCGTCTACCTTACTATTTTGTTCAATTGCATTATATTTCGATTTATTGCAAATGACATATCATAGACAAGACATTTTACCCAGCTTACTTGCCTTCCGGTAAAGAAAAAAGACTGATCAACTTAACATTACATGATGTTTGGTCTGTCACACGTGGTATTTCTCGATTTGCAACTTGTCTGCTACAGTTTGTTTATCGAACATAGTCAGATAAAGGTGACAAGATGAGTGACTCAGAGACAGGAATGTAATCAAGATTTGAACCATCTTTGGTCGCAGAGACATTTGGTCCCAGAATCCAGTGGAATGAAAACAAACATGGCTGTGCCCATAGACAGCAATTAGCCAAACCAATTCAATGTAACCTTCATAAAGGGGTTTTTCACTGATTGTATTTGTCAGTTACTAATTTGAAGGATTACCGAGAAATGTTGTTTTTTGAAAAATATATGCCCATTTAGATTTGTTTTTTTTTGTTTCAAAAAAAGTTGTGACGGGCATATAAACCACTGTGTTGCATCACCTCTTCAATTAACACAAAAAACACAAAAAATTCTGTAAAGCGTTTGGGAACAGAAGAGAGTGTTTTTTTATTTATTTTAATTTTACACAGCTTCCCAACCTTTTTGGACACAGGGTTCTACAATAATTTATAAAAACAAAATATTGTCACTGTATGACACACACATGGTTCATACGATCTGATTCAGTTTGAACCAGCTACACACTGCTATGCTCAATCTAAAACAGTTTTAACATTTCTACTTTTTAATGCATTTCCAAAGGTTGCATTTTGCACTGGAAATCAGGGGCCATATTCACAAAACATCTTAAGGCTAAAACTAGCACCTAAATTGCTGATTTAACTCTTAAAAAACTTTAGCACTCCTACATTTTTGGTCTAAGAGTATTTCACAAGGCATTTTAGCGCTAAAACCAGCTCCTAAGTCTGTAAAAAAGTTAGGGGTAGTCTAGAGGACACCTATGTCACTAAGACCAAATCACAAACAGTCCCAAAAAGGCTGCTGCCTGCAATCCACTTTGTAATCAGGTCGAAGTTTTAGAAACATTTATTGATACTGAGCTTTTAACAAGGAATCGCCTTAATCGCGAGAGTATTATGATCATAGCAGAGCTACTCAGGGATTCTGTCACTTAACCAAAAACAAAAAAACAGTAACATTGGAGATCAACGCTACGTTACTTGGCCGCAGGGAAAATGCAAATATGCAGCGCAGACGAGTTATAGATCTTAAGAGGAAACTCTTTGCTAGGGACTTAGTGGTAAGATAAAATATTTTGTGAATACGGCCCCAGAACAGAACATATTCTTAATGAAATATGGTGCATTAACACAGCAAAAGATATTCTGGACACAAAAAAGAAAGCATGAATAAAAAATACAAAAACCCTAAGCATAATCTCTTTACCTAGCTATATCTGGCCATAACACTTTGTCCACATCACAGGCTATGTTCTATTGCAAGATAGCGAGGGAAGAATCTTCTTGAATGGCGAATCCATCATTGCACAGTCCCTGCGTTAATTTGGTCACAGGCGAACTCCATGGCTTGAATGAGGGATTTCCATAGGACTGGAGATGTTCCTCCCTATCCCCGAGGCCGTAATCCGAAGTGTCTTCCCCAGAAGAAGAAGGCAATCCACGGGCGACATCGATGTCAACCTCTTCCTCAAAGTATTTTCCTCTATCTGTGCGAAGAGAGAGAGGCTGCACAGCTCAGCTGGAACAATCCTGAGTATCAGCGAGGCCATCCCATGCATGTTTGGGGCGCACACACACACGGCCATCCACGTGATGTAAAAGGAACCGTGATCCTTTAGACTTGGCCACCTTCTTCCATTGCTTCATGATCCTGTTCTGATGCGCACATGCCCATTGTAAGCACTTTTGGCAGTGGACAGGGGACAGCATGGGCACCCTGACTGGTCTGCGGCTACTCAGCCCATACACAACAAACAGCGATGCACTGTGTGTTCTGACTCCTTTTTATCAGTACCAGCATTAACTTTTTCAGCAAACAGTAGCTAATTTGTTGGATCTGAACACATGGCGCAGCATTTGTTCCCGACATGCATCAATTAGCCTTGGCCGCCCATGACCCTTTTCACCGCTTTTCCTTCCTTGGACCACTTTTGATACTGACCACTGCAGACCGGGAACACCCCACAAGGGCTGCAGTTTTGGAGGCCCTTGTCAAAGTCGCTGAGATTATGCATGTAAAAAATAACACCTCTATTATGAATATGTAATTTAAACTGTTATTAAAGTCATTAACTTTTTTTATTGTAAGTCAAACAAATGTGTGGGAGTCCATGCTGTAAATGAATGTTGATACTTTTTATGTTATCACAGCTACTCACCCTTTAATTTGCAGGTAATAGTGGTGAATCCAGCCTTCTTTAAGTACACCCATGACCAGTGGACGGAGCACCATGGCAGATACCCATCCACGGGCATGCTGGCCATTGTATTTGCCCTGCACATTTGCGATGAGGTGAGTACTCTTTGAAAGCAATGTATGTGTCTTTAGTAGGAGAAGCTAGACTGAAGGTAAATGACTGCTATCAATTGTAATGATAAACATTTCTGGCCTACAGGTTTCTGTATTTGGCTATGGTGCTGACCAACAAGGGAGCTGGCACCACTACTGGGAAGACAACAAGTATGGTGGCGCATTTCGAAGAACTGGGGTGCACAATGCCGATTTTGAGATGGAAGTTATCCAAAGAATGGCCACAGAAGGAATTATTAAGCTGCACAGGAGATGCACAGGATGAAGTAATTATAGTGTTGGGCAGGGCTATTTAACTTCTGTCCTGTCCTGGAGGGATGAAGGACTTATTTTTTATGGTTCTACCTGATAGTTTAAATTTCACTCACTTATAGGAGCTTTTCCACTGCATGGTACCAGCTCAACTCTACTCGACTCACGTCTACTTGCTTTGGGAGTTTTTGCACTGCATGGTACCAGCTCGACTCGGCTCAACATGCTTCACCTTTTTTGCTTTTCCACTGGCCAAAAGTAAATTTTTTAGTACCTGCTCTGTCGAGGTTTCCAAGCGAGCTGAGGCGATACCAAAAGGTGACGTGAAAACACAGAAGACTTCTGATTAGACAAGAGTGACTCAAAGCATGCAACAAAGCAAAACCATCTGTTCTGCTGTTAGCCGTCCAGTGTCAGAGAATGGTTTTATGAGACGAGAATGGCGCGTCTTTGCAGGTCTTACCCAGTAGTCTTTGCGTTGAAATGGGTTTCAGTGCTAGTGCATAGGACCAGACTCCTAATTTATAAATTCATATTTCCCCAAAACTCCTCTCGGATTGAACCTATGCACAGGTGTTGAAATCAACTCGTTATCCCCATGAGAGAGACACCATTTTTGTAACCTACAAAATGATCTTGTCTATTTCCTCCTTTGGGTTTTTCTATAGGCTAACTGGCATACATTGCACTGGTCAAAGTAGTATTGTCAAGCCAAACAGAAGCAGCCTACCAAGTTTTCTAACCATTCTTGCAGTCTGCAATGTATTAAGACCAAAGTTACTGCTCACGCGTGCTTCCTCGCCACTACCGGTATAAACGCTGCCTTGTTTACAGTAGGATACTCTTGACTCAGTCGCCATGGTATTATAGCCAGCAATTAATAAGGCAATTGTTTATACCTTTTAATCGAGGTGGAGGGATTATACACTTAAATCTAACAGAACATTCCAGTTGTCATCTTTTATACTGCAGGGCAATAATTCTATTCAAATACTTTTGGCTGTTTTTCAAACAGGGTCTGTGACCATGTTATCCAGATTTAGTTTACTTTTGATTTGCCACTTTACATTCAAAGCTTGTCAATTTAAAAGAAAACTGATGGAGTTCATTCAATTGATTGGAGTTTTCTGTTCACTGCCGGTTTAAATAGTTGTACGATATCCTTCATTGTTGTTCCCTTGTGTGTCGTGTTGGAGATTTTCCTGTGATGTCACTATGGGCGGGTACCAGGTACTATCTGCAGTGGAAAACAAACTGAGGCAAGTAGAGCCAAGTCAATCTGGTACAAAGTGGTGGAAAAGGGAGTAGAGTCGAGGCAAGGTGAGTAGAGTTGAGCCAGTACCATGCAGTGGAAAAGCGCCACTAATTTCCCAGGTCTGAATCAGTCCCTGAATCAAAGGGCAGGATGACAACAAGAAATGTTTCGGCCCTCAGGGACCAGAGTTGAATAGCCTTGGTGTAGGGTGATGTGGTCAGAGACAGTAAAAGACATGAAACCTGTGATAAAGCCTACTGTCTGTAAGCAATATGTAGAACCAAAACCACAAATGAGAACCTACAGACAAAAACAAGAACTTTAATCATGTACTTTGAGAATACACGTTGACAGCATATCAAATGGCAGAAAGGTTCTGTAAACCACCTTAAAGCTGCACATTTTAGACGGATCATGAAAACAAACAAGGAAAGCATGTGGATCGTCTTAGCCTAAGACAGCTTATTTATTTCCTTCTCTGTTTTGTCAATGACGTCAAGCTGCACTGAAATAGCCTTATACTGAAGGGTCCTTCAGGAATCTTAGACCAAAATAGCTTTATACTGAAGGGTCCTTCAAGAACCTGATAGCCTTAGATTGAATGGATAAACCTTTGATTTCTGATTATTTTAGCCAGTTATATTGCCTACTATTATTTTGCCCTGAATTGTATCTAATAACATGTTTTAAACTATGAAAGCATCACTCACTTTCAACCTAATTGAAATACATGTTTTACATAAGTGTGAACAATATGTGGTATACAGTTAAAGTTACAGAATAGCACATTTCCAATAACACTTCGGTGAGCTGCCTTTTGAGTCAATTTATTGGCAAGTTTTAACAATCTGTAAGAACCTTTGTCAAGTGCCAGTCCCACTGATACATAAGAGTTTGTGTTGAATTAATAAATAAAGCCAGAAATAATCATCAATGAGTTTATGCAACTTTAAAATCATCATAGGTACCACAGAAAAGTATCCGACCTATTGTATAGCAGCCTTTCTCAAACCCAGGTCCGTGAACCAGCACGGTCAGTTGGGATTTCAAACTGGTCCAAGCTTATGAAAAACTATAATGTTTTTAGACTATGATAGTTTTATTTAGATAAACAAGGCTTGTTGCAAGGTTTGCTTCATGAAGTTGTAATCATACTCCCCAAAAAACATTGCATATTAGTCTGTCTTACCTGTCAGTAAATATTTTCAACATAAGCTGTACAAATTGCACTTGCTGGCAGTAGAATAATTTGTCAAAACTCCTGTTAGCTTGCAAGGTGTAACAATCACTGTGATCTGCTGCATTGGAACATATTCAACATCATGTGTGCTGCCCAGTTTATTCTCAATCCTATTCCCATGCATGTAACATTAAGTTAAACTGTCTGCCTCAGCTACATTGTTGGTATGCTACTTCCCAAATTCTTTCCAAATTCAGTCTGTTTAGTCCAAGAAACACTCTGGCTATGTGGAACACTGCTTCATTTGAATGTTTGTTCAATAACACAATTTGACATATTAAATACGCTTTTCATTTGATATGTCAAATAACAAAAACATATTATAAAATGTGTGTCATTATAGATGAGATAGATTGCATCAACCTTTTTAATTGTTTGGTCTGAATTGGCCTAAAGTCACCAACTAAAAAGATGTCCCACCTTTTGCTGGAAATCAATCTTGCAACCATTGGACTGAAAGACGGTTGCGGAAATGCCATCCACCCTCCCCAACCAGAATACCCTGGGAAAGACTGTCAATCATAGGCCTAAAATGTTGTCTAATGTAGTGTTTCTGATACCCCAGAGTCTTAAAAGTAAAAATGCTTGATAGGCCATTTTAAAACAGTTCAATAGCCAAACTATTAGATTAGTAAATATAATGAGGTGAGCCCAGAACAATGCGTATTTGAAATGTGAAAGTTACAGTAATTAGCACAAAAGAATGGCTGCTAAAGAAAAAAAGGGAAATTGGTTCTCAATGGAAAACTTACAAAGAAAATTCAGAAACCATCATTATTTTATAAGTATGACAAATAACTAACCAATTTCCAGCTGAAATACCAGGACTGAAACAACTTACAAGCATAATATCTCAAACTGATATCACATAAATAGCATTTCCATTAGAACTTACCCTCACACCAGGAAGTTATTAATATTTAATGTTATTGCAAGCAAAAGTGTTTAAACTTGGGGTGTGACAATTAGAGGGGTGGCAGGGTCAATAATGTTAAAATCAAAACATTTCTCTTGTTGCTTAAGCACATTGATATGTGAATACATTGCTGAAAGTCCTAGTGGCCTGTGCTTGGCCCGACATTAAAGCAGCTTTGCGCATGCTGGCATATATGTTGTGGAAACAGAAAAGTCTGAGCCTTAATTAAATACAGGGATACATCTCTAATGGAAATACATAATTACAAATGAGAAAAAATTCACATTCACATCTGTACCACTGAATAATTCAACAGTTAGGTAGAATTATATTTCACCCTTAGATCATGGTTGTGACCCCCAAATAAAGATCAAATACCCATACGCACACCAAAATACAGAAAACGTATATTATAGAACTTTCATTGTAATTTCACAATAAACCATGTGTAGGTTAGGTCTTGATTACATCAGTGTTGTAGACCTGTCTATATTTGAATACAATGAGACTTTGTTGCAATAAAAGCTTTTAAATTGAAAATTCTTTAAATATGAATCACTATAGTGCTAAACTTCAGCTATAGATTTAATCTGGGCTCAAGTGTTAGAATCTTCCTGAACATTTCCTGTCCCAAATGTATGTGTGAGTGAGAAGTTGTGTTGTTGAGTACATATTGTATGTTTGTGTATGTGTATGATATTAATTATGATCAACCTGTGGTATCTTTTAAAATGAGAGCATGGTGACCAAACACCACAATGCCTCCTTTTAGAAACAAGAGTGTAAACAAATCACATGCTGGGATCATTCAACGCTAAGAGATTTATCTGTAGGATTGTTTGCTTGAGTGTGAATTTACACACAGCCATGACCATGCGTACACCCAGCGCCAAGTGGTGGAATAAGGGAACTGCTTGTGAAATGTAGTGTAATTAATGCTGAAAATACATATTTAAATGTGTGAAATTGTCATTAATAATTACATACTTATTTGATTTTCTTTGTGTTTCCATTCCGAATCCATTAATATTTTAACATACTATATATCATACACTTGATATATATAGATTATTGTTACAAATGCACTGACATGTTATATCAAGTGTATGATATAGCCTGTTAAAATGAAAACTATCATATGATTGACTGGTCTGATTTATATGCATATGTGTAGATTGATTGGTCAATAATGGCAATGTTTTTATTTGTACTTTTCTGGGTAATGAGTTCATAAATGACCTTGGTCCGTAGTTAACAAATATCATGTCATTCCTGTGAAGTGTTCATTACATTTTCAAAATGGCCAAAAATCTATTAAGGCGGAGGTAATGGGTCTCAATGACAAATATGTTTGCTGTGAGGACATGGACTTATCCACCATTTATCAGTCTCTAGGTAAAATGGAGGGAGTGGCATCAGCTTGCAAAAATGTATGGCTCAACATTACCCCCGTGTGGTCAATTGGAAAATACTTGCACACGGTATGTCCTGTCAAGGTTCTGAACGTGTCTAGCAAGTTGCATTATAATACGATCAACGTTGTCTCATTAATATGCTTGTGAGTACAAAACCACGCCCGCTTGAAGGTTTATTAGAAAATAGTGACCACAATTGTTGACATACATACATGAATATCTTTTCAAGTGTTTTTCACATACTCAAAATGGCCAAAAATCCATCATGGTGGAGCGCATGAATTCCAATGGCAAATGTGTTCCTTTGAGTAAAAGGACTAATTTACCATTTCTTTTTGTCTCTATGTCAAAAGGAGTGGCATGAGCTTGCAAAGTTGTCCGGTTCAACAATTTGACTTGGGTCAACTGCTTGTGAGGGATTTTTTTTTTTATCCGCTGCTGATTTTGTACGTTTGCCCACTGACAAAGAAATGATCAGTCTATAATTTTAATGGTAGGTTTATTTGAACTGTGAGAGACAGAATAACAACAAAAAAAAATTATAAATTGATTTGCATTTTAATGAGTGAAATAAGTATTTGATCCCCTCTCAATCAGAAAGATTTCTGGTTTCCAGGTGTCTTTTATGCAGGTAACGAGCTGAGATTAGGAGCACACTCTTAAAAGGGAATGCACCTAATCTCAGCTTGTTACCTGTATAAAAGACACTTGTCCACAGAAGCAATCAATCAGATTCCAAACTCTCCACCATGGCCAAGACCAAAGAGCTGTCCAAGGATGTCAGGGACCAGATTGTAGACCTACACAAGGCTGGAATGGGCTACAAGACCATCGCCAAGCAGCTTGGTGAGAAGGTGACAACAGTTGGTACGATTATTCACAAATGGAAGAAACACAAAAGAACTGTCAATCTCCCTCAATCTGGGGCTCCATGCAAGATATCACCTCGTGGAGTTGCAATGATCAAGATAACGATGAGGAACCAGCCCAGAACTACACGGAAGGATCTTGTCAGTGATCTCAAAGCAGCTGGGACCATAGTCACCAATAAAACTATTGGTAACACACTATGCTGTGAAGGACTGAAATCCTGCTGCGCCCCCAAGGTCCCCCTGGTCAAGAAAGCACATGTACAGGCCCGTCTGAAGTTTGCCAATGAACATCTGAATGATTCAGAGGAGAACTGGGTGAAAGTGTTGTGGTCAGATGAGACCAAAATCGAGCTCTTTGGCATCAACTCAACTCGCCGTGTTTGGAGGAGGAGGAATGCTGCCTATGACCCCAAAAACACCATCCTCACCGTCAAACATGGAGGTGGAAACATTATGCTTTGGGGGTGTTTTTCTGATTAGGGGACAGGACAACTTCACCGCTTCAAAGGGACGATGGACGGGGCCATGTACCGTCAAATCTTGGGTGAGAACCTCCTTCCCTCAGCCAGTGCATTGAAAATGGGTTGTGAATGGGTGTTCCAGCATGATAATGACCCAAAACACACAGCCAGAGCAAGAAAGGAGTGGCTCAAAAAGAAGCACTTTAAGGTCCTGGAGTGGCCTAGCCAGTCTCCAGACCTTAATCCCATAGAAAATCTGTGGAGGGAGCGGAAGGTTCGAGTTGCCAAACGTCAGCCTCAAAACCTTAATGACTTGGAGAAGATCTGCAAAGAGGTGTGGGACAAAATCCCTCCTGAGATGTGTGCAAACCTGGTGGCCAACTACAAAAAATGTCTGACCTCTGTGATTGCCAAAAAAGGGTTTTGCCACCAAGTACTAAGACATGTTTTGCAGAGGGGTTGAATACTTACTTCACTCATTAAAATGCAAATACATTTATAAAAATGTTGACTTGTTTTTCTGGATTTTTTTGTTGTTATTATGTCATTAAACCATTAAATCATTAAAATTATAGAGTGATCATTTTGTTGTCAGTGGGCAAATGTACAAAATCAGCAGGAGATTAAAAAAATAATATCCCTCCTTGTATGTCCTGTCATGGTTCTGAACATGTGTACCTAGTTGGATTATAATACCATTAACGGTTCCTCAATAATGCTTACATGTTCAAAACCACACCCACTTAAATGTTTATTGGTCAATAGCGACCACATTTTTTGAGATACTGGCTCGGCTTATACATCTTTTACAGACCTTGATCTATTGAAGCCAAATATCAAACGACATGAAGATCAGATATTTGGTGCTGTAGGAATTATGTTTTAAGTGTTTTACACATATCTAAAATGGCAGACTTCGAGTTCCACTGGCAAAAATGTTTCCTGTGAGGAGATGGACTTAGGTAACACATTTCATGAATCTGGGACACATGGCGTCGGCGCATCCTAGATTCACCCACGTTATTGTGAAACGCTTGTGGAAGGCTACCTGAAACATTTGACCCAAGTCAAACAATTTAAAGGCAACACTACCAAATACTAATGTGTATGTGAGTGTATGTAAACTTTAGACCCTTTGGGAATGTAAAGTGCTGATCCTAACTGACCAAACAGGAACTTTTTACTAGGATAAAATGTCAGCAATTGTAAATGTATTTGGCTAAGATGTATGTAAACATCCGACTTGTACTCCATACATCACTAATGAGCTGTAGTCTAAGCAACAACACTATAGGCTAAACTCAATTGCTTTGTCCCCCCGACATGTGAAAATACTGAAACAAAGTGTAGCCAGTCAAGAAGTAATTGGGACAAAACATGTACAGGACTAGCAAAAATATTGTACACACATACTCATTCTATTTCTTTCTGTCCATTCTGATTCCAGGCATCATTATTAATGATCCTTTTCGTTCTCAATGGTGTCCTATTCACACCATGGTACTTAAACATGAACGTATCATGCACGTCAGAGGCTGCAGTCCTCCTTCTGTTGTATTTGTACAACTAGATGGCATTATATTTTACTTGAAAATGTCACTGTATAATCACCTAAAACAATTAGCATTGTCAATAAAATACAGTTTAGCGCTTCTCTCAAATGTATCCACCCATAGAGATTTGCATGATTTTATTTGCGGCCTAGTCAGGGTGTAACTAGGTCTTAACTCGTACAAATAACAATGAAGCTTCTACATATTGTCTTGCAAAACGAGCCCCTAAGCTCTCCAATTGATTTTCAGTAGAATAGTTCAAACCTGTCCATCAGGTCACGGCAGCATGCTGTTAGAAATCAGCCGTTTTGTTCAGTGGTTTAAATAATGATCACATATCCGGTTGTCAAGGGAGAGAGTAATTCAATTATTTATTGCAGACTCAATGTTACAGACTCAATCTCAAAGAAGCTTCCGGTCGCACCTCTACTTATAGACATCCCTGGTAGAATACACATCCCAGTACTGTAAGCCCACTGACTAATTACTATCGCACTTTGAATGAATGTTATTTCCTGTATACAGATCAAAAGAATTTCTGTTGTATTCTAAACATAAACAAGCATACATTCATACACTTCGACAGACTGCTAACTCTAATGAACTTGTCCTCTGCAGCAGAGGTAACTCTGGGTCTACCTTTCATGTGGTGGTCCTCATGAAAGTTAAATCATGGGACTTAAATCAATGGAAGAAAGTTCTGAAAATCATCCAGATTGACGGACCTTCATGATTTACTGTAGTTTCTCTTTTTTAACTTTTTTCATCTGTTATTGCAATAATATACACTCACCTAAAGGATTATTAGGAACACCTGTTCAATTTCTCATTAATGCAATTATCCAATCAACCAATCACATGGCAGTTGCTTCAATGCATTTAGGGGTGTGTATCAAGACAATCTCCTGAACTCCAAACTGAATGTCAGAATGGGAAAAAAAGGTGATTTAAGCAATTTTGAGCGTGGCATGGTTGTTGGTGCCAGACGGGGCGGTCTGAGTATTTCACAATCTGCTCAGTTACTGGGATTTTCACGCACAACCATTTCTAGGGTTTACAAAGAATGGTGTGAAAATGGAAAAACATCCAGTATGCGGCGGTCCTGTGGGCGAAAATGCCTTGTTGATGCTAAAGGTCAGAGGAGAATGGGCCGACTGATTCAAGCTGATAGAAGAGCCACTTTGACTGAAATAACCACTCGTTACAACAGAGGTATGCAGCAAAGCATTTGTGACGCCACAACACGCACAACCTTGAGGCGGATGGGCTACAACAGCAGAAGACCCCACCGGGTACCACACATCTCCATATCAGTTTCCGGTTTACTTAAGGCGATCACCCGTGTCGCCCAATATTTCAGTTTTTAGTAGATGTCTCCAAGACCGGCCTAAAATAAGCATTAGTGATGTCTATCGAATTGTTTATGCCTGGTCCCCTGCTCCAACAAGCAAGCGGAACAAGGGATTCAAATTCTACGTATCGAGGTATCTGCACAACTACGAGGGTAAGTTGTTTACTGTAGTGTGCCGGCCGGCTATCGGCTAAGCTAGTTAGCGACGTGTTCCTTTTTAGTGTAGTATTAGGCACGACAATAGAACGCATAAAAATTCAGCCTAGCCTCAAAAACGGAAAAAGAACGCTGGCTGAGCTGGAACGCTAGCGCGTGCCCATAGCAAGTGAAAAAAGCACCAAAACAGGTTTCCTCTTTTATTTTACCTCATTTCACAACGAAACTGAAAAATAACAACTGGCATAGGAAGTAAACATCTGGTCCTATATGGTATTAATTGCGCTTAAACCTGCGTTACGTGGAAGTATATACAAAATTGCCTTTTCTGACTATTTCTAGTCTAGCATTTGAAGTCATTGAATGGCGCAAGCCATATTTTATTAAAAAGAGGACATTCTCCTGAATACAATGATGCCCCACTTGACGAAATTGAAAAATATACATTTGAGATAATTGCCTCTACACCAGCATGTCCTGAAGCCGAGCTAAGTGGCACACAACAGTGCTTTTTAGACCCACCCACAGTCCCTTGAAACTTAAATGAGTCACGTGCATTATATTTCTTTATTTTTTTTGTACAACAGCATCACTCATCTTGTTGTAAGTTTAGGTGTTTACTAATGCGGATGAGGACAGGAAGTAAACCGGAAACTGCAATGCCGACTTCTGGACAAAAGCGGAAATTCGTCACTGCGCTGGTGCAGAGCCTATTGTCTCAAATGCTATATGTGACAGAATTCTTATTGCAAAGTTTTTTATTAGCTTTTTATCAAATTCTATAAAGGTCCAGATTCAAAGCTTTTTAATCGTATATAAAAAAATACTGTTTTATGAAGTTATGGGGAAGATATGCTGGTTTGAGTTGATAATGTGCTCTACTTAGTTTTGACAAAAAAAACCTTAAAAGATTCACACTTTCCAGAGAGCTCTTCTTTGTTTATACTGTTGTGGAAATTCTGAAACCTGATGCATTCTCACTTTTTAAAGGACTGAGTCCCATTCTTTGGATGTGAAGATGAGTGTGTTAGAGAGGGGTCTGGTGTTTGTCCTAGGGGGCACCATTGACTGGTATCAGTAGAGTATAGGGTTAATCATCTACCTGTAGGTAGTCTTTATGTTCCCCTCAAGGGTTGAGAAAGTTAACCAGATGGGGGAGGACAACATTTGACTTGTTTGAAACCTAGGACATGTGATAGAACAAAGGGCATGTGTTTTATTGACATAGGACAGATTGGCAAAAACTTACCACACCCCTTTTTCTATGTAATATATACGGATTGTGCATGTATTGAGTTAGAGACTCCTCGGACGATTATGTTTGTAAGTGGTTGACGCGTCTATCTTATTTGCAAATAAGAAATAAACTGTTAATTTGTGCCAAGAGTATTTCGTCTCTGTACTTCCTTCTAAAAGGGTTCTAATCAATAAAAGTACCATCACAATACCCATTCCGCGTAGTTCACACCCACTTAGGCCTTAACCCGACCCAGCTATTTAAGTATTCAAATGAGGACACTGGCCTTTTGCTAAACTTGTCTGGTTGGTCTCTAATAAACACATACTATATCAAACCAAATACAATTACATTTTTCACAAGGACTTGATACATCAGATATAAACTTTAAAGTTAAAGTAGCTTAGCATCAGGTTTCATAATAAATAGTAGCAGCAATGTAAGTGCAGATAGTTTGAGTGCAGATAGACAGGAACTGAGCCATTATAGAGTAGGCATAATCACACACACATGGATGAATGAATGGTCAATCAGGTAGCTTATCAAACTAAGTGACATGCTCAGTTTTGTGAAGACTATGCAAACAATAGCATAATCACACACAGGCTAGAAACCAGGAAATGTTAGCTAGCTGGAAAGTTAATGTTGTTACCTAGCTAGCTAAGCATAATCACACACAAGCTAAAAACCAGGAAATGGTAGCTAGCTGGTAAGTTAATGTTGTTACCTAGCTAGTTAACAGTAATGTCAGTAGCTATAGCTAAATAACTAGCAATACAAACGACTTCAATAACTTTTTGAAAAGTAATTATCTGTAGCTCGTTTGCAAACATGTAGGAATGTTTTGTGGCAGACTGAAACAATTAGATATCCTCTAATAACATGCAAAGTCCTTTGTTGTTTGCATTTAGTCTGTTGACCTTGTTTACCATGCATCTTTTAACTACCGTTCACACTCAAGACGTTCAATACTCCAAGAATCAATGCATCTTTCATTGTCACAATCATAACTGACATGGTTGTCCTTTTCTTGTTAATGTAAGCTGTGGACAGTTGTTTTATACAAGAGGAGCTAGCACTTTCTTTCTACCATTGGCACTGCAATGAAATGCCTGCATTTTGCCTGAATGTTTTAAACAGTTTCAAAGTCTCGGATTTCCTCATGTCGTCCGATGGCATCATTGTACTACAGAAAGCAGTATTCAGAATTCGGGGCAGCAATGTGATTCAGAGCTGTAGCAATGCGATCGCAGTTGTCCATTTAAAAAAAATCCCGGGATCACAATGATTTACTGACCAAGAAGTTGTTGACAAAATCCGGTTACTTGATATACCAATCAGAACTCAGTATGTCAGCATGTTCATCATCATCATTGTTAGGTTCAGTTCACCAAACTTCTATATAGCCTATTTTGTCTAATGAGAAACAACCACACCAAGAGTCAGAAAGACATTTTAGAAGTCACTTCTGCAGAAGGGAGAGAGCCGTTAATCTCAACTGAGCCAGGAACGAGCCTGACAGTAGGATTCAACTCAGCAACTCACACTTCTCCATGGGTGGACTTGTTTTTATTTAGAAGCACAGCGTTCAGTAGTCATAACACACATGTCCTTTTCCTCTTGGTTATCTCTAGTTGTTATTGCATACTGGAACATCTTGTTATTGCTCAAAGGTTGTACTGTCTCTGAGCGTTATAGGTAGGAAGCATGTGGTTTCATATCTGACAGTAATGAAAACCACATAACTGTTTCAATTGGAACATGTTATTCTAGGCTTTTACTGAACGTAATTTAGATAGACTGGCGAAAGCTTTCACAATGATTGCGACAGATCCTATATGAAACATTAACTTCTTACAATCATCTTCCGCTTATCCGGGGCCGGGTCGCAGGGGCAGCCGTCTAAGCAGAGATGCCCAGACTTCCCTCTCCCCAGACACTTCCTCTAGCTCTTCCGGGGGGACACCGAGGCATTCCCAGGCCAGCCGGGAGACATAGTCCCTCCAGGGTGTCCTAGGTCTTCCCCGGGTTCTCCTCCCGGTGGGACGGGACCGGAACACATTCTCAGGAAGGCGTTCCGGAGGCATCCGAAACAGATGCCCAAGCCACCTTAGCTGACCCCTCTCGATGTGGAGGAGCAGCGGCTCTACTCTGAGCTCCTCCCGGGTGACCGAGCTTCTCACCCTATCTCTAAGGGATCGCCCGGCCACCCTGCGGAGAAAGCTCATTTCGGCCGCCTGTATCCGGGATCTTGTCCTTTCGGTCATGACCCCAAAGCTCATGACCATAGGTGAGAGTAGGAACGTAGATTGACCGGTAAATCTTCACCACGACAGACCGATACATCGACTGCATTACTGCAGAAGCTGCACCGATCCATCTGTCAATCTCCCGTTCCATCCTTCCCTCACTCGTGAACAAGACCCCTAGATACTTAAACTCCTCCACTTGAGGCAGGCACTCTCCACCAACCTGAAGTGGGCAAGCCACCCTTTTCCGACTGAGGACCATGGCCTCGGATTTGGAGGTACTGATCTTCATCCCCATCGCTTCACACTCGGCTGCAAACCGTCCCAGTGCATGCTGAAGGTCCTGGTTAGAAGGGGCCAACACGACAACATAATCTGCAAAGAGCAGAGACGAAATTGTGTGGTCCCCAAACCTGACACCCTCCGGCCCCTGGCTGCGCCTAGAAATTCTGTCCATTAAAAATACGAACAGAACTGGCGACAAAGGGCAGCCCTGCCGGAGTCCAACATGCACTGGGAACAAGTCTGACTTCCTGCCGGCAATGCGGACCAAGCTCCTGCTTCGGTTGTACAGGGACCTGACAGCCCTTAGCAAAGGACCCAGGACCCCATATTCCCGAAGCACTCTTCACAAGATGCCGCGAGGGACACAGTCGAATGCCTTCTCCAAATCCACAAAACACATGTGGATTGGTTGGGCAAACTCCCATGAACCCTCCAACACCCCGTAGAGGGTATAGAGCTGGTCCAGTGTTCCACGGCCCGGACGAAAACCACACTGTTCCTCCTGAATCCGAGGTTCTACTATCGGCCGTATTCTCCTCTCCAGAACCCTGGCATAGACTTTCCCGGGGAGGCTGAGAAGTGTGATCCCCCTATAGTTGGAACACACCCTCCGGTCCCCCTTCTTAAAAAGAGGGACCACCACCCCGGTCTGCCATCCCAGAGGCACTGTCCCCGACCGCCACGCGATGTTGCACAGGCGTGTCAACCAAGACAGCCCCACAACATCCAGAGACTTGAGGTACTCAGGGCGGATCTCATCCACCCCCGGTGCCTTGCCACCGAGGAATTTCTTGACCACCTCTGTGACTTCAGCCCGGGTGATGGACGAGTCCACCTCTGAGCCCTCATCCTCTGCTTCCTCAATGGAAGACGTGACAGCGGGATTGAGGAGATCCTCGAAGTACTCCTTCCACTGCCCGACGACATCCTCAGTTGAGGTCAACAGCTGCCCACCTCTACTGTAAACAGCGTTGGTAGGGCACTGTTTCCCTCCCCTGAGGCGCCGGATGGTTTGCCAGAATCTCTTCGAGGCCAGCCGATAGTCCTTCTCCATGGACTCACCGAACTCCTCCCAGGCCCGAGTTTTTGTCTCCACAACCACCCGGGCTGCAGCCCGCTTGGCCTGTCGGTACCCGTCAGCTGCCTCAGGAGTCCCACAAGCCAACCAGGCCTGATAGGACTCCTTCTTCAGCTTGACGGCATCCCTTACTTCCAGTGTCCACCACCGGGTTCGGGGATTGCCGCCTTGACAGGCACCGGAGACCTTACGGCCACAGCTCAGAGTGGCCGCTTCGACAATGGCGGTGAAGAACATGGTCCTCTCGGACTCAATATCTCCAGCCTCCCTCGGGATCCAGTCGAAGCTCTGCCAGAGGTGGGAGTTAAAGATCTCTCTGACAGGAGACTCGGCCAGACGTTCCTAGCTGACCCTTACAGTACGCTTGGGCCTGCCGAGTCTGTCCAGCTTCCTCCCCCGCCATCGGATCCAACTCACCACCAGGTGGTGATCAGTTGACAGCTCCGCCCCTCTCTTCACCCGAGTGTCCAAGACATACGGCCGCAGGTCAGATGAGACGACAACAAAGTCGATCATCGACCTACGGACTAGGGTGTCCTGGTGCCACGTGCACTGATGGACACCCTTATGCATGAACATGGTGTTCGTTATGGACAAACTGTGACTAGCAGAGTTGACTGACTAAAATTGTCCCTTGGTTCAGTGAGCAGCACAGGGGGGAGGAGTGCTTCAGCCAATCACCCCACAGACCCCCACACCCTGGGATAGCGAGAGTAACATAGGCTTACTTGGGTGGTCATGTCTGTTTTTGGTTTAGTCATAATTTTCACCAATGTTTTGGAATGTCCACCAGAATGTTAACTTATTGTATAGATAAGCATATTTTTACTAACTGCAAACAAAACTAGAGATGGGTAGGACAGTAAATCTGAACCTTCACTTAAAAAGGATATCGGCTAAGTTGAAAGAATAACATATGTTGCTACAGACAGTCTGAGGACCATGTACGGATTTTTAATATGTGGAAACCTAAATTTCATATACATTTTAAATAATCCATTTGACCTTTATCTATGGCTAGCCATGAGTGGGTGAAGCCAAGGGCTCCAGGAAGAGGGGCAGACCCCTAGGATTACCCCAAACAACATCTCCCATTAAATCAGGGTAGCCTATTTCTAAGGGATAAAGTTGAGTGTTCAGACTGGTCTCAACTGTGGTAATTTCCTCAACGTAAGCAAATTCAGTTTTGGGATGATCAAACATTGAGTAGAGGTTAGAGACATTTTCTACTCAATAGCTTTAACATTGAAATGTATGACTTTTGACCAAAAGTCATCCTCCATTGTTGATGACAGAGTCATTTTAATGTCAATAGAACCACAGACGTGGTCAAATATAAGTTGTGATTTAGTTTTTGACTGACTGCCACTGTTTGGAATAAAAATGAATCAAAGTTGGAGAATTTTACTTAAATGCAGAAGGTTAATCAAGACATTGTTTGTCACAAGGTAGTTTGGTCGTTGCCTTTGAAAATGCAAAATTTGGGTGCTGTAGATATTTTTTCTCCTATAATTTAGGTGCGCAGCTTATCCCCTAGTGGGCAAACCAATTTAGTTAGGCATGTGCCAAGAAACTTCAGGATATTATAAATGCATGATAGCCAATTAAATAATTTGAGAGCTGTTTAGCAATGTCACTGGGTTATATGGTTTATAATTCCTTCGCGCAAGACTGATGCACATTGATGTCTTTGATTGTGTTAGTGAATGTTTGTGTTTTTTAAATTTTCACTTTGTTGTTTTGATGAATATACAGTATGCAACTCCATATTGAGTGGATTCTAGATCCATCCCTATTACCAGTTCTCTATTTTTACATGTCCATCCCAAAATGATGGCCAGTGTGGGCTTAGGATGGCGCCACCTGTGGCCATATTCGCTGTGATTCTGCTTTCACTCATGGTGTCGCTTTCCGTTGACTTAATGAAGTGAAAGCAGGGGGGATGTATGATATGATAACTGATTATGATTGGAAAGAGTTGAGCTTATCGCTCAAAGCAAATCAAATTGGTACTTAAAAGGAGTTACATGAACATTTTAATTTTTTTCTGTTTGCATAGTTATAATGGTGCATTGGAATCTGCTATGTTTAACATATATACTTAGGATTTGTTTTAATTGTTTATTTGGAAACTGTTTGTTTGACGTAAGGTCTAACATTTTAATGGTGGAATAGCATAGATGTAACCATTTTTGATTTGGCTAAGCAAAATCAAGTCTGATCAGACAACGGAATCTCATTCCACTGCCAGGTGCTATTCGAGCATAAATATAGCACATTGAATGAAACATCAACCAAGCCAGTTCTGGATGGAAAAGGAAATTTGACATAGACTTTTATGGAAGCTTGTCCGAATAGGGTGTATGCTTCACTCTGATGATGGAACTTCTGAGATCCACAAGTTTTCAGGACTGATCTATTGTCTTCATTGTTGGGAGTTGACGGAACCATACCCAGTGGATGAAAGTCCGATGGACTGTTGAACCACACTAATCGTTGTTTTGTAGTTATACTTTCAACAGATCAAGACATCACAACCCCTTTTCTGATGATACATCAGGTCACTGACTGGACAACAGACAGCTGAGTGTGTGAGTACCAGCAAGAAGGATGTTCAAGAAGGATTTCTACAACCACATGAGTCGCATCTGTTCCAAATCCTCCTGACCACTCACATGGCAGAACGATGCCAGGGTCAGATCACTTGGCTTCACATTCCATTTCCAGATGAATCTTTGACAGCAAGATAAGAGGAGAGTCCTGAGGGACGCCACATACTACAGGTCAGAGTACCACGGGCCAGTTGACTGGAAAGGTCACATGGTCCCATCACAGTGGAAGACACTGTTGTGGTGTTTATCTTGAATTAGTGAAGTTTTGGAGACTCACTGTTCCATTATACACCTACACTGACTTGTTAGGACAACCAGGCAATTTGCTGGGTCCACATCACACTGACTGCAATAACTGATATTGGAACTTTTTATCACTGATGCAAGAAAGAGAAGACTGAAGACAATAACTACAGGACATTTGATGAGAAGCTAGGGTCATTCCTAACAATCAATAGTTTTCCTAAAGTGACCAGTATTTTGATATTTTATGTATGTTCATTCCTCACAAGGCAGGTAGAGGACTACATATGATCAATACCCAAACATTGGTCATTGATACTTGTTTTTTTGTGAAGTTGCTTAATAGTCATAATAACAACTATCCTGATATGTTTAATAGTGCCATATTCCGTTTCAAAGGTAGAAACTGTCACTAGTACATTCATTGGAGTTGAGTGTTGTGTTATGTTCAGGATATGTTGGGTTGTTGCTATGATGTTGATGCATGAATCATGATATGGACAAGGGGGGACATTGATTGTTTAAAGGGTTTATTGGGAATGAATTATGCATTTCATTAATATGTCATGTTAGGTCTGTTTCTGTTGGACACAGGTGTAGACTGATAGTAGCCTGGGACTTGATGTGTTTGGTAAAGATCGATCACGATGGTCGCCACGACTGCAATGCCATACAGTGCTATGTGTCAGGGCAAGCTGTGTCCATTGCATCTTATTTTCATTTCATTTAAGGAATAATAAAGCCTCATAGGCCAGATAATCCTTTTTATTATTTTTCTTTAATGTTTTTTTAACAGAAGTGTTTGGACCTTTTCAGTTCATTAGAAACTGGATTGTACTTATATTTTGTTAGTTTAATCAACATGTAATGATTAATCAACATGTAATGATTTAACAATTTAAGAGACTGTAGGATGGAGTGGGGATTGCTCCTGTAAAATGCCAAAGTTGTTGGTCAGCTTGTGGTTTAAATTGGTAGCTGTACTACTGAAGTTGTATATGAGCGCGCGCCAATTGTGTTTTTTATGTATGAGATTGTGGCCCGAGTCACAGGCATTTGTCCATATCTGGTAATGGTCGACCTAGTGAATGCATTTGTCCATTTTGGTATTCCCTGTGCATGAGGGTTCCGATTAGCTGCATTGTTTTCCTTGGTGGAATATATTATCTTGTTTACCGAGATTGTTGTTAACTTGGAAGTTTTGAAATCGCAAGGGTTTGCTTTGTTTGGTGTTCACTCGGGTGAATGCATTCATTGCGTCGTTGTGATTCCCTTGTGGGGCCCACTTTTTCGGCTTTTGCCTTAAGTGCTGAATCCGCAAAACTGTGTTTAGTGATCTGGGTTGGAGTATCCTGGGGATCACTTCCTGATTGTTATTTGATTTTAGTGACTTCATGCACCTGTTTTCTTTTAACTTGGCCTTTTTTGAGATTTTTTTCCCCCTACTGTTGCTGTGTTGATAAGATAAGCGATTCTTTTGCGAACGGCAACGATATTAGATGGATAGAGCAATAACTCTGAACTTTCAGTTAATGTGGGATATCGGCTAAGTTGAAAGCATGACGTCTTTTTCTACAGGCAGTCAGAAGACCATGTCACGTTTGTGTGTGGAAACTTTCCTTGGCTCCAGGAAGGGGGGCAGACCCCCTGGGTAGGCCTTTATCAACCTTTCCCCCTCAAATAAAAGCAGTTTATTAAATTTGAGTGTTCAGCCTGCTCTCACCTGTGGTAATTTCCCCAAAATGTATGTTCAGTTTTGTGTTAATCACACGTTAAGTGCAAGCCAACTATGGCTTTTCTTTCGAAATGTATGGTTTTTAAACATATTTGTAGTAAGGGTGGAGACCTAAAGTGATTTTGGCTGACCGCCACTATTTTGAATAACATCGACATGCATCTAAGTTGAGAAAATTCCCTAGACTTTAGGAGGTTCATTGAGTCATGATAAATGTGTTGTTTCAAGGTAGTTTGGCCGTTGCCTGTGGAAATGCAAATTTTTATATGCTAATTTGGGGGTTGTTTCATTGGGTAAGTCACCTTTGTCTTTAGGTTTTATGGGTTATTCTTCCTTCACATGGGCGACCGTGTGGCACAGTTTTTTTTTCTTTGTGGTTGTTTTTATCATTTTTACATTTGATTTTGTTAGATTTTCAGTTTGCGACTTCTTACTGAATGAATGTTAGTTTCCTCCCAACTATCGATTTTCTTTTTCATGTCCGTCCTGTATGGTCCTGCTTTCACGCTTGGAGTCATTTTCCGTTGACTCTGTCGTGAAAGCAGGGGTGGACTGTATGAAATTATTATCTATAATGAAAAAGAGCTGAACTTAGAGTTCAAAGTGAATTAAATAAGTATTTAAAGAGTTACGTGAAGAATTTTGTTTTTCTGTTTCCATAGTTATAACAGAAAATCTGTTACAATCAGCATCCCTTAGTGTCCGTTCAGTGTTTGTACTTGGTTTAGATAAAAAAGAACAAATTTGATGGGATGAATAAGTGACTATGGGATTGTTACTGTTCAGTTTGTTTGATATTTGATTAGAAGTAATCATATTAATCTCATGCATTATGGAAAAAGTGGGTAGAAACGTGCGGGGAGCACATTTTGTTATTCCTTACATGTTTACTAAGTTTTGCTTTGTTTTAATTGATACTGAGAAAGTAATTCTGCATCAAGTTCTATTCTAGAAAACCAAGTTGAGAAGTTTTACCTAGTCTAAATTGTAAAGAAAAGTACAGACCCCCTGGAGTGCTCAACTCACTGACACAAACACCATGTGTGGGGTGGGGGGCTGTTGAAGATGAGTTCTTTGACTTGTTTGAAGGGAAACAGACTTACTGGTGACATTATCAAAATTGGGTATTCTAATTCGGCTACATTGAATACTTGTCCATTATTCTGGTTTTTGACTTGAAGGAACCGGAAGTGTTATATCCATGTTTATTTATATATTCAATGACTCTTCATTATTTTTATAGACATGTATACCTATGTACTTAATTTCTGTCCAAGTAGGCTATCATTGGAATGTTAATGGTTAACAGATGTTTCTTTGAGGTGTATTTTGAGACTGTTAGATTCAAATCTGGTGTTGAAGGATAAAATATAACCTAGAGACAAATGCTATTTTAGGAAGTCTTTAATAAGTATAATAAATGCAATCTTCATGTACATGGGTTCACTGCAACACCACGCAGGGTCAGCAGAGAACTATTATTGACAGAGATCTTCTTATATACATTCTGACAGTGGTAGTTCCTGCTCACTGCAGGCCTATCAGAATGGGGCTGAACGCGGTTTAGACTTGTTCAGCCTATAGCTGGCGCACAGGCTGGTCCCAGCCTCTAGGCACGTTCCATCTGTCCGGCGTGTCTGACAAGTCTGTTTACTTGAAGATTATCTATTCTTACACCCCTGTGTCCAGCAAGTTTCTGTTCCTGTTTTCTTAATTCAGGTCCGGTCAGTTCCTCATACTTATGGTAAAATTAAAAAGAACATAACACCCTTGACATATGCTCGACAGTCTAATACCATCAGCGCCCAAGCTTAACCACAGCATGTCTGTTATTTTCCACTGCTTGCAATATAGTTTCAGCTTAAGCACAAGCTAAAGTAAGGCACATGTTATGGGTACAATGTTTCAACACACAACACTCAATAGTAAAAAGTATACCAACACTTAATAGTAAAAAGTAAATTCCCACAGACAAAAAGGTTTGTATGCCATTGTCTGGCCTCAAGATAACACCACTCTGTCCTATGAGATTGGAATGTGTCCCTAATTGATAAGGGGACAATCCTTCAAGACTAGGGTCTGTAATCCTTAGGTTAGTATACCACCCCCCATTCCAGGGTGAGCTCTGGGGAGATGGGGCATAAAGGGGGGGTCATGATTTATGACAGGATTACAGAGTGTATTTGATGTGCTAGGATAATAAGAAGAGACTTGGAGAAATTCACACTGAGTTTCATCTTGTGGAGAAATTAGGCTAAATAACAGTTATGTTAGCTGACCTTCGAGAGGGTGTGACATGGTTTGATTTGCAATAAGGTATTTGATAATTTATGTGAAACAATGGTGAATTTGATTATAGTTGCGATACAACACAATCAGATGTAAATTATATAGCAACTGAGATCTGGTTAGGTGAACTAACCAGATCTCAGTTGCTATATTGGGTCCATACCAGGTACATCTCATCTGCTGTCCAGGTAGCTGAGAGAGGAACCTGGGGTCGGCGACACACGCTACAGGAGGTCTTCAGTGTTTAAAGGTTAGGCCCAGTGAATTGAAGTCACTGAGGGAAAAGTTAATTTTCTGGTACTAGTAACCATCACTTCCGACCCGGCCTGCAGCTATAGAGACTTTAGCTAAAACTGGTCATCTTGGCATTCACAAAGGAGAACACACAGATTCCCCTGACCTGGCTGATAAAGCAGCTAGAATGAAGACAACTAGAGCTGTGTCATGGTAACCTGCATTTGAGCTATGAAGGACAACACCTTGGAATATACATCTGACTTTTACATTCTGTTACACCGGCCTGCCAAGAAATGGTTCATAACTGACTGTCTGACGTTTGGAGGACCAGAACATTTGTGATGACTTTGGAAGTACATCTAATTGGAACCATGGAGAGGACTTTTCAGTGAATCGAGTAATTGGCATGAGAGGACTTTGTAACAGTGGCAAATTGAAGGATGTATTCAGTGATAGGTGTTTACACACCCATGTGACGATGCTGCATATCCCATACTGTCAATATATATATATGTCACTTGAGTTCATTTCCTTTGACCAATGATTTTAACATAAAAGGTTTTGCAATACTATGTTATAGTTCTGTATAATGAAAATGTGTGATCTTGGAGTTATACGAAGGTAATGGTCTAGAAGCATGTAAATGAGGATCCAGACATTTCAGATTTGTTCCGTTCTCTAATCATTAGGGTCATGATATCAACAAGGTCATGTTGTTAAAGAGTACTGTTTTGTTGCAGTCTACATCCTAATGAGGAAACTGTTTAAGGATTGATACCAAGGGTTGATTTGGTATCAAGAGGATGGATTGTTATGGACATTTTTTACTAAGGTACATTTGAGAAATGTCTGTCTTTCCATTAGCTGGTATGTAAATCTTTACTTTGATTGTGACACACATGTCTGTATAATATCAGAGGATTATTAGGTACTTTGACCATGTTCTCCTGCCTAGACAAAGAAGGGTGTCAGTCCTTTTGTTCCTTAGGAATGTGGTCCTTGGGGGGAAGTAGGAGCAATTGGCTTCTTTAGGTAAACGCAACAGTAAACATTATGGCAGGAAGGATAAGGTGGGGGGACAGCCTGCCCTTTGGGTAAAAACCTATGTGACACGAGACAGATGGGCAACAACTTACCACACCCCTTTTAACTGTAATAAATATGGACTGTTCATGTATTAAGTTAGAGACTCCTCGGATGATTATGTTTGTAAGCATTTGACACGTCTCTCTTATTTGCAAATAAATGGTTACATTTTGCCAAGAGAATTTTGTCTCTGTACTTCCTACTTTAAGATCAGTGGAATTGCCATCACAATTCTAACAGTTTTTCTAACCGATGTTGTGGCACCAGAAAAGAATTCTGAGCATGATCTATGTTGTTTAACCATGTCTGGATGCAATTAGACTGGTTAGGAATGGAACTGCAACACTTAGTAACAGTAGTAGAAAACCTCCAGATTGTTTGATGCTTTTTCTTTGATGAAGTGTTCTTTCTATACATGTATATAATGTTGGCTTTTTGCCTCTTTACTTTTTGGAGCTGCAATTCTGTTAAGGGTATATTTCCGCGCCTTAGATTAAGAGCTATTTCACAGAGTGATAGAATCAGGTAGCTGGAAGCTGATTCTAAAATAACTTTTCGTTCACTCGCCGCTGCCTTAAATAGAAGCTTCAAAAGTGGAACGTTTCTACAAATGCACTTAGACAATATCAAACTTTCTTACGAACGTACATGACAAGTCAATCACCAGAAAACAACATTGTTCTCAGAAGGTAGTCTTCTGGTGTTGTAGCTTTAAAGTCAATAAGTAAATAACCAAAAAGTGGGTGTATTGCGTCTTAAAACTAATACTTAATACCAATCTGCTGATTGTCATAGGGTTTTTAAACAAGATGAGGTAATTTGTGTTCAAGTTAATAGTTCTACCAGATATTCCTTTAACAAACCTGTTTTGGACAAGGTCAATTGCACTCAGGTTACGGTGGTGTTAATATTGTGTGAAAACTCGCTCCATCTACAAACTCTCTGAAGCACTTTTCATTAAATCTTCAATAATTAAAAGGTTGTTTTTCTGAATCGGATACAGATTGTCATCACACAACGATGTTGGTAGACCTTCTATTAAAGTAATCTCCCTCAACTTTAACATTTCGTCATACAGCGGTTGCCAACATTAATAACCCCAGATGATATTTGGAATTTCTTTGGAGTAAACAACGTCAGCATTATCCAGCAACATCTTCACAAAATACATTTTACACCAGTTACTGGGTCCACTAATGACACAGCTGAATGGGTGTTGTAGTCGTGAGTCAAAACTGCTATCCATCTTAGAATGGATTTTAGTACCCGTAAGGCCTTGTGCTGTAATCGGGGAGCAGCACACACTTATTGTACACAAGCTTGGACACTACTCAGCTTTTCAATGTTAATGTACTCGGTTTTATCTCTCGCAATTGTGTCTGCATTAGCAAGAAAGTGATCATCATCACCACATTCACCTTGTACATAGTTATCAGCCAGTCTTGTTAGTGTCTCCAAATATACAATACCCAAGTTGTAGCTGTTGAGTTTAATGCCATTTGCTTTGAGAAAGGTCAGCCTTTTACAGTTTTGTAACCGTACGTCTTTGACCCACCACTAACAAATTGTGCGATGCTGTAACCATCTGGTAGCTCATCGGTGGGGGCACCCAATCCTTGTGGCATGTGACAAAGGTCACTGAATCAGTGTCTGTGTAGAGTACACATCTATCCAACTTCTCCAAGAGTGAATACAATGAGTCTAGCATAAACTGTTTTAAACGCGGCAATAAAAATGTTGCCGTTACGTGGTTTGATTGGTGTCTGTTTTGTGTAACGCCACTGTACCATTGCAACTGTGTCTGAGATGAAAGAGAAATAACCAACTACTATTTCACTTGAAAAAAGGTAGTGGCTAAACTCCTCCAGATCTGTAATTAAGTTTGTGTTCATAAGGGTAGACTACTCACCCATCATTACCCCAAAAACCGGCTAGCTTCCTGCATGTGCTTCAGGATTGTTCTCATGTAATCTACAAAATATTCTGATGTCCTGGTGAAATCCCAGACTTCTAATATTTTCACAATGCGATAACCTTTCTCAACAGCCTTACCAGTTAAACCCAGTACCAGTTAAAGATCTTTCTGAATCTGTATGTGAACAATCAGTTACCTGATTGTTCACATACATAATCTACACAAGGGAAAGAACAGCTTACCGCCGACCCTGTGCGGTAAAATGGGGTGATAAAGGCCTTTCGGTGGACACACCATAGCCTTAACAATACCAAAGTGGGTGTCTAGTGGTTTAAAATCTCGAAAGATTATGTCTGGATGCCCAATCGGATAAGTCTTTGTCTTGTTGCAGAATGGGTAAAGATTACAGACATCGTTATACTGAATAGTCTCTCTCCCCTTCTCGAGCCTTAAACTTCAAATGAATTGCGTTGGTACGACCGCCAAAAAGAGCATCCCGAGGGTCTTCAAAAAATCTTTTACATCTGCGGATGTGTTTTTAAGCTGATTCCACTCACACTCCCATATGTATTGAACATGTATGTTGTGTTGTTTTTTTAAAGCCTCTAGCTTTGTCAGCCATTGCTGGTGCATCAACCCATACTGAATCTTTGTCACCGGATTGATGCTTGCTGAACAATGACACTTTGGGTGACCGTGCCAGAAACAGCATAGAAATTCATAGACCGTGCTCAACCCATAGCGTTCAACAAATGTAGTAGGCACCGATTTTCACTTCACCCCTATTCAGGGCATGCTGTATTGATATATTCTCATCGGAGGCCACATATTCAAGCCACTTGATTGAGCCATTTGAGAATGTCTTCTGACGACGGTTGTAGTTGTCTGTGGGGACCAATGCAAAAGACTTTCATGCAAGCCGAAGCAATTGTAATTGACTGGAATGGGTCAACACCACCACACTCCAGGAACTCGAGTCTGTAGCGCATACAACCCTCTCTCAAGATGACCACATCATTCATGTAAGCCTTTATTTCATCCTGCATGACAAAGGAGTCTGCGGAAACAGTTGCATACCATTGCAAAAACTCATCTTTTTCTTTAACCATCATGGTATTTACACCGTGGTTATGCGGTTCCGGATGGGGGCCAACATAGTTCTCATTCTCCTTGATGTTAAACTTGTAAGGAAAGTAGCCTTTCGAATCCTTAAAACCCATACCACGTGGCAAGGCCGACAGCTTCATCGGTAGGAAGCAACGACTATCAATGTAACTCTGATTGAATGTGCTGTCTGTAAAAATCATGAGCTTGCGAACTTTAGCAATAAGTGTCGTGCCAATACCTTTGTTAGCAAGGTACTGCATCAAGATGTAACCATCGAAACCTTTAGAGTTGTGTGCTATAAATGTGTAGCCATTATATTTGAGTTGCCTAAACCTTTGGAAAAAAGCAGCGACACCAACCATTCACCGGATTGGCAATTGTCTCAAAATCATAAAATATGTAGTGCTCACTGGGGTCCTCGGGCATGGAGGGTTTTATAAAACACTGCCATTTCAACCGCCAGATCCACGTTACAATTGGGGCACATGTTAGCCATGCACCTGTGCGCTTTACAGTTGGTAATACTAACATTGTAATAACAGCCGTAATCAACACAGTATTTCTTCTGGTCACACCTACTAACCCAAAGATCCACAATTTTGTGGTGCTTCAAGCGTTTATCCGGTCTATAACAAAAGTCTGAATAACATATCCGCTTACAGTCAGGGCACTGATTTGTGTTACGGGGTTGGGTATGACAATCTTCATGAAGACAGACACTACAGCTATGTTTACAACCATGATCGCCATGGGTGTTGAAACCAGTATAGCACCATTTACAGACATAAGACACACCCAGAAAACCCTTCAGATACATGATTGCAATAGAAATGGTTATCATGTAAGTACATAAAGACAGTTCTAGGGTGGGTGTTCTCGCTGTTTTGAAACTTGGTAAAGTGACCATCCCGTGTTCGGTGAAAGACAACAATTTTACACCCTGTCATTTCTTCAAACCGAACAATATCTGTGAACGCCACACAATCAGCTAATGCTAAACCAGCACCCGTATGTAACTCACGACCACTAACCAGGGCCTCAGGGTATGTGTACTGCGGGTTCAACATACCCATCAAACAAACAGAAAAACATGTAGAATCATTATTCACAGCCACATATAAATGCCTTCTTTTTTTATTGATAATCTGCTGTATCAACAGTGTTTGTGCTTTACGTCGCGGGGCACCACCCACACGGATTTTGTACCACCAGCTCTAGTGATTCACTAGAGACCCCCCGTCTCAGTTCCAAGGTGTTATGCTGCTATATTATTGTGCTGGGGGATATGACGAATGCACTACTAACTTTTCTCAGTCTCCTCCAGTTTTACATTTTAGGAGGACATGAGGTCCTGGTCCACACCTGCGGATTACCTGGTTTGGGGGGCCCGTTGCTGTCCCTGTACTTGTCCACCTGGTCATATTTCTGACATAGTCTAAAATCAAATAGACTCTGGATTTAGACAAGATAAATGTATTTATTATTCCAATTGGACTCTTAATATCTCACCCGGCACAGCCAGAAGAGGACTGGTCACCCCTCTGAGCCTGGGTCCTCTCTAGGTTTCTTCCTAAAATTCGACCTTAGGGAGTTTTTCCTAGCCACTGAAATTCAACACTATTGTTGTTTGCCCCTTGGGGTTTAGGGCCGGGTGTCTCTGTAAGGCACTTTGTGACAACTGCTGTTGTAAAAAGGGCTTTATAAATACATTTGATTTGATTGATTGATTCATCAATCATAATCTCAGCATTACTCTGCATAACACTTTCAAGTAAATTACCAAACATGTGTTCATTATATTCATCCGCTCTCATGGTCACATGTACGGGGTCTATCAGAGATTCACTAATCAACTCAATCTGCACATAGATCACCAGGCCTGTGTACAAAGTCTGAAGCTCTAACAATCAAAGTATCCAAGCCTGCCATAATAATGCATAGTGTGCTAATGTCACCAACTTAACCAGTTTTTTGTCAATTTATCAACTGTCGTAATTCAACAATCAAACGCATTACGTTGTATAACTCTAACATCGCCATCACTGCACTGAGTTTGCATCAGAGAGCTTGAAGGAGAGTCAACTAGATTGTGTGAAAAATGTGGGCTACTAACCTCAGTTAACAAACCTTGCATCTGAGGATTATTGTGTGCATCACTGTGTAACAAAGTAACGGTTGGTTCATTTGTATTTTGGGGTGTGTTCTAATGATTATGTGTAGCGGTTGTTGGCTGTTCTGTGTCTGGTCTGTTGTTAGCATTATCTTTCGCCATTTCTCTTGCTTAACGTGTAAATAACGATCAATTTACAGGTTAAAATATTCAAACTCAAACATACATTTACATACATCACAGTTTTGATGAGGTGACGGTAAAATATGTATTACCTTCAGCTTTCAAGCATGAACGAAAACAATGAAACAAAAATCCCCCGACTAGCCATTATGGTGATGTACTCTGTATCATCACCGGGGGTCCTCAATCTGTTGGTTGGTAAATATAGTACAAAGGTTCAGCTGTATGCATATTGTTCTAATTGTTAATAACATTTTAGTACAAGACTAAAAATGTCTGTAAATAATTAAACTTACACAACCTGAGCAGATACTTTTTGTGTAAGATCACAACCGCCTAGACCAACTGAAACAGATGCTGGTCTGAAACAAATACAAAGAGGATTAACAAGCATACAGGTAATAAAAGCTGATTAACAATAATGTCAAAAGTCTTCTTACCAATATTTGAAGGCCCAAAAATGTGTTTACCAAACACGGCTGGGGTTTAATTCCGCTCAATCTAAACCAGAGATTTAAACAGGCAATATGAAAGACAGTTAAAAATGCATTGATTGCTCAAACGTAAAATTTATTTATTCTTAAAAAGTTCAAATGTGTCATTTGTTAGCGTTTGTAATTGCCACCCAATTCAAATCAATTACTTCAAATAAAATAACTTGTACTTACAACGTAAACTACATTATCTGCTCCCAAAACAACAGCTGACTTCTGTGGATGCAGCAGAGTTTAATACTGTCTTTACATCGCAGCCGGGGCGCCTCCAGCAGGTCACGCCTCCTAACTTTGTCATTGGTTACATGTCATCGTTCTTCACGTTAGATTAAAATTGTGTTAGAACTATACAGACTAAAATGATAAAAATTCTGGATAAAATTATTAGGTTCTGATGATTGTTGACGTTTGACAACCAAATATATAGATACTTCCTTTCCGGTAGACACGCCGTTCTCGTTAGTTATCGCAGCTCAGCCGTGACATTACGTCATATAATTTTATATATTAAAAGATGCCTTTACAAATGTTTTGATTACCTGAAATAACATCTTGACCTGTCAACGATTCACTGTTGTTCATGCAAATTTATACGCTACCTTCCGGTTATATGTCTTGGAGCTCCGCCCCCTAGAGGGGCTTTAGCTCCTAGTGGTTTACCCTGGCCACTGAAAACTCATTATGCAAGATGCAACAGCCAATCAGTGCACACCTGCCCCTATATAGGACCTGTGAGCCCAGAGAACACCCTCCCTTTTTATTCAGCAAACGCTTGTTGAGTGTCTGCTGATTACTCTTACTTTAGCCTGAGAATCTTTGCCGTCCACATTCTTCAGTTCGACGTCTTTTCGCCGCCACTTGCCGGGATCAGGACTGTTTCTCTCTGGCCGCCCCCTCTCCGCATGCGGGCATGATTGAAAGGGCAGCTTCAAGCATTCAACTGCCCCTGCCTCCCCTGCCTGCACCGAAGGAACCTTCCGACATGTCCTTCGGCTCCTGTGTGGAACGTCTTATACTGGTGGACTCCCCTGTGCCTGAGGTCAGTGGTTTTAAACCCTTCGCCGAGGGTTCCTGGTCCGCTCCAGCTTCTGCCAGAGCTCCTGTTAAGTCCTATGCCACCTTCACCAGGGTCCACGGTAGGCAGACACCCATCAGCTCGGCCATCCCTCCTTTAGAGCCTGAGTTGGCCATGCATTTCCTGCCATCCTGGGGCTGGTTGGGGAAGAAGCCTGCCCTGCCAAGGACCGCTACTCGGGGCAGCTATGGGATACAGTTTACGTCCTGGGATCACAGGCCCTGGCTGCGGCGAACAACGTTGCTCTACTCGCGTCAGCGGCCTCCCATATTTTAGACGGTTCTCCTACTCCGTCGTCACGTGACGTCGAGGAGGTAGTGGCTAATCTGAAGGCTATCCTCCACCTCTCTCCCAGGAGGGCTTATTCGGCAACGCCGTTCACACGGCCATAGCTACCTTCAAGAAGGCAGACGAGGGACAGAAGGAGTTATCTCGCCACCTTCCTCTGGCGGGCCGCTCTTCCCATGCAGCCTCATGACCCTCTACTCATCACCCAGGCTCTTCTGCGAAGCACCACCACGTCTCTGCCGCCGCCTCTGCTGCTGCCTCGGCTCCTCCTCCTCCTCCCGTGCGACACAGACAACCCGCTCCCATGCTCCATTGGTGGCTAATAGAGACTCAGTGAACTCTCTCTCTGTCTCTATGCCAGCCCCGTTGGATATGAGCAGTGGCGCGAATGAGCAGCTTTTCCCTCATTCTCGCCCTGCAGCTGGTAGGTCTTCTAATGTTTTTGCTTGTGCACGCTCTATTCTTTTCCCTATACAGTGTAAGGGTAAGAGTTACGTTAGCTACGTTCAGGGTAGTGTGTGTTTTCGGGAAGTTATAGGTATAACTACTCTCCCCTCTCTACCCGCCACCTCTGATAGACATAAGCGCCGGCTAGCGGGTTCAGAGGCGTCTCTTATTCCGCTGCCTACCAGTCACAAGCGTGTTCGCTTTCGGAGTTCTGCCCGGCAGGATTGTGTTTACATTCACTCGCCTTCAGGGAAACGTTTGTGTATGCAAATGCCGGTTTCCTCTCTCTCCTGCCGCTCGCGGGCTACCGAGTGTCCTGAGAGTTCACCTTGTTACAGATGTAACCGTGGTGGCTTTTCAACCCGCTCGCTATGACAAGATCAAATGCCAGGTAACGCCGCCGGCTTTCACCTCCATCTCGCTACCTGCTCTTTCTGATCATCCCAGCACGTCTGCCCTAGAGCTTAGATTCTCTGCCCGTGGTCCGGGTCGGGCCGATATTTTCTGCCACTGTCCTCAGGCTGGGTCGGGTCGGGCCCTTGATCAAGCACGTTACGTGTCATGCGTGTCTCGTCCGCTCGCACTCGCGCAGTCTCGCACGTGACGCATCACACCTGCTGTGTGTGCTGTACTATTCTGTAGCTTAAGTGCAACATGGAGCTTGAAGAAAAAATGTAAACAGGAGAATTAACTTTGAGCAAGTTTGGAGGAAAATCTGAGGTATGGAAACATTTTAAACTAGTAGTGGGGAGTGACAACATATGTGTCGGCTTTGTCTCGTGTATAAAATGCAGCAAGCTGCTCTCCTATGACAGCAAAAAAACGGGGACTTTGACGATGAACAGCCACATGAAGCAGGCTTGCCATGACAGAAATGATTATAGTAGTCAGCTTCAGCCTTCAATGTCCTCTTTTGTTACTTCTCCAAGCATTCCCCTGAGGGCGAGGCAAGCCATCACGGAGAAATGCGTTGAGTTTTGCTGCAGGGACATAAGGCCATTTTACGTTGTAAGTGGCCTGGGCTTCGAGCGGCTAGCTCAATAATTAATCAATGTTGGTGCTACATATGGTCGTGTATCGGCCCAGTCCATTCTGCCTCACCATAGCACCGTTTCCAAGGCTTGCATAGAAAAAGCAGATGAGAGGAGGAAAGTTCTGGCACAGACGCTTAAAGATGCTATGAAGAATGGAGACGTAGCGATGAGCATAGATATGTGGACTGATGACTACAAAAAGATAAGTTACATTGCAATAACGTGCCATTATATCACCGACAACTAATTTAGTCGGTAAAACTCTCACCACCGCAATGTTTCCCGTGGAGGATGCTAAAACGGGAAAAAATATCAGACGCGAGATAGTGGGCTTGCTGGTCAACAAATTTGGCCTTGACCCTAGCTCCCTCAGCCGAATAGTGTGGGTAACAGATGAAGGCAGCAACATAATCAAAGCCCTGGAACCATATAAGAGGCTTTCTTGTCTCGATCACCTAATTAATACTGTCCTTCGCCACGGCCTGCATGCCGATGCACTGTCCGAAAACGTGCCGCATATAGGAGAGACCATATCTGCTGTGAAAGGACTGGTAAGATATCTAAAACAATCTGGCCTGGTTGCGCAATTGTCAAAGACAGTGCTACAGATGGGGGAGACAGTGTTCCTCACACTCAAGTCAGTGCAAGACATATACTCCGAGCTAGGGGAGAAACTGGAGAGCCACGGTGAGGTTGAGCACATCGAAATATTGCACCTGACTCACTGAGCTTTCTGGTCAAATTTTTGGAGCCATTCTATAATGGAGAGAGAGTTGGAGGGCGACAAATATGCAACCATAAACCTGGTCTGCCTCTGGTTTGAGAAACTGAAGAAACATTGCCAGCCCTTTCCAAACGACTCACCGCAGCAAGCATTTGTACGCCAGAGACATGTCGAGTTCATAGTGCAAAAAATCAAGGTGAACATGCTGCACAAAGTTGCTCTTTTCCTCTGGCCCAAATTCAACAAATATAGGATGATGTCTCCTGTACAGATAGCTGAAGTAAATGCACACGTTCGCACTCTACTCTTGCCTGTGGAGGAAGATGCTGCGGCGGCTGACAGTGCAATGAGCAGTACTGGCTTCACACCACCACCAGCCAGGCCCAGGAGAGACTGCGAATTTGCGGAGTGGGAGAACCAAGACGAAGATGACGAACCAGATACGGATGAAGTGACCATGTACAATTCACAGAAGCATGCCATGGATGACGACCGGGACCTACTGACATGGTGGAAAGTGAACGGAGTGGTGTACCCAAAACTAGCCAGGCTGGCAAGATCCATCCTCTGCATTCCAGCAAGCAGCAGCAGCAGCGAGCGGGTGTTCAGCGCAGCTGGCCAAACAATAGAGCAGAGGCGGACCGCTCTGAAACCAGAAACTGTGGACGCAATCTTGTTCTTGCATGACAACATGTAGAACCATGTAAGTAGGCAATAGCTTTGTGATTAATATGGTATATAAAGATTACATTTATTTATAGCAGACAGCCTTGGCCTAATCAATTCATCACACTTCATCACACTTCATCTACAGGAAGGAGGAGGCTACCAGAATGGAGCAGCGTTTTTGCACTTTAGGCTTACGTTTTATAATAGGCTTTACAAATATTTATTTAGTTTAAAACATATTATATGTTCTAAAACATTGTTTAATTATATTAAAGTAGTAGGCCTAGTCTTAGGCTATAATTGTCTGTGTTCACGGTTTATAAAAAAAATGTTACGTTGCTTCATTTGGAATTTCAGATCCATTTACGATCCATTTAATTATTTCTGAATAAACAAATAACGCAGTTTACATGCTTCTTCCTTGTCGCATTATTCATTAAGATAATAATTAATAAATGCACACAATTATGAACTTGATAAATGTTATAGATAGGCCTATGTTTTACTATGCACAAACAAATGCTTTTCAACTTACAAGTGCAATATTCAGAATTAAATGAATGTGCAGCAATTTGTTCAAAAAGAGTCTGTAGTAGGTAGGCTACGTGTTTTAGCCATTAAATAAGCACATTTAGTTTCAAGTTTAAGTTTTAAGTGAATTTCGTTCAGTATAAAATTGTATCTTCAACCAATTGCCTGGATTTAATACATAAAAAGCAATACAGCAGACAATATAATCATGACATGCAGTCTCTGGCACGCCGCGGTCACTGTATTGCACGTGAACTAACTAGTTACACCATTTGAAAGTGAAACTCGTAACCAAATTTACAAATTCACATCTTGCTTGTTGCTCACACAGATATTATGTTGAAATAACGATATGTTGAAGTAACAACATTATTAATAATAATGAATATTTAAGAATATTTGATTGAATGCTGTGCTTGTTCAATTTAATAAAATTAAAACTTTAATTGTGATAATTAAAATAATTGAATACTAAATTTTGTTGCCAATTATTGCTCATTTATTAATAGTAGGCTATTTATATAATATAGGCTATATAACTGGGCAGCTCCCCCCTGTAGCCTAAATGATCTAGCACAGCAGCTGCGATAAACAACTTCTGGCGCCGCCCCTGGTTATAACGACCCACATATTAAAAAAGGTCGGGTTCAAATCGGGCTCGGGCTCATAATCACAGTGAACGTGTCGGGCCAGGCCGGGATCACAGTGAACGTGTCGGGCCAGCCCGGGCTCGGACACAACGTGCTCGGGCTCGGGTAGGGTCGGGCTTGATTTGTTGGGCCCGATCTAAGCTCTTGTCTGCCCTACTCAGCATCTCCTTGGCAACCCGTCCCCACTCAGGGTGCACCATCCGCTTATGCAAATGCCGGGCTCCTCTCTCACTCAGGTTCCTATGGGTGAGAGTACGGTTTCACCAGGATGCTCATTCAGTAGACCTGGGTTCACCGCCCAATGCGACACCTGATTTTTCTCCTTTTTTTATTTCTTATCCCTTTCTCTCCCTGCCCTCCTTGGGCCGTGTCTCGGCGGCAGTAAGGGCAGAGAGGGAATTCAAACTTTTCCTGACCAGCGCCCCCCAACTTCAAGCTTTTCCTCTCTCATAGCGTTATTAGGAGTGGCGTCAGCATTGTACCATGTCAGCCTGGCTCGATCGAACGATCAGGCTGGGTTATCTGGTCCAGATGATGATTTCATCACCCGACAGAGCGCCCGCTCTACTGTCAGAGGTGATGGAATTGTTGAGCAAAGGAGCAATCTTCAAGGTCCTGGAGGATCTCAGACAGGACGGCTTTTACTCCCTGGTTCCTAAAAGGACGGGAGGAGTGAGGCCGATCTTGGATTTGCACAATCTGAATGCGCACATAGCCAAACGACCGTTCCGTATGCTTACCACCAGTCACCTGCTAGAAGCCTTCCTGCCGGGGGATTTCAGTTCGAGCATAGACCTCAAGGATGCTTACTTCCATGTCCCAATCGTTCGCAGGCACAGGACGTTTTGCCTTTCAGGACAGGATCTATGAGTATACGAGGATTCCATTCGGCTACGCTCTGGCTCCATGCACCTTCTCCAAATGTCTGGAGGCGGCACTGGAGCCCCTACGCAGGGAGAGCATCAGGATTCTGGCCTATCTAGACAACCTCCTGATTCTAGCATTATCCCTGGAATTGGCCAGGACGCATACTGTCCGAGTGGTGTCCCTTCTCACGCGACTGGGTCTCGCTGTGAATTGGAAGAAGAGCGAGCCAAGGCCAGCCCAGCAGGTTTCTTACCTGGGTCTGATCATGGACAAGCACACGATGAGAGTGAGCATTTCGGACAAGCGGGCTCTCGATCTGCTCTCTGCCCTCAACCTTTGCCGGCTGCCCTGCAGGCGCCCGGTTCGGGCTATCATGTCCCTGTTGGGTATGATGGCCGCAGCGCACAAAGTAGTTCCCCTGGGCCTACTGCAAATGCGCATCCTACAGCATTGTTCTCTTAAGTTGCTCTCACTTAAGACTGCTTTACTTATCGCTTTGTGCTCTGCTAAGCGAGTGAGTGATCTCTGCGCACTCTCAGTGCGCCCAGGGTGCCTGGCTATCAGAGAGGACTAAGGTTGCGATAAGCTGAGACCTAATCCGTCCTTCGTACCTAAGGTTATCACCAGCTCTTTTCGGTCGAGGACTATCAACTTACAGGCCTTCTTCCCTCCTCCACACGTCCGTGAGGAGGATGAGAGGCTCCACTGTCTGTGCCCGGTGCGCGCTCTCGCTCTTTACGTATAGCGCACCAGGTCTATCAGAGTCCCCAGCTGTTTATTTGCTATTCGGATTCCCGGTTGGGTTGTCCACTTTCTATGCAGCGTGTATCCCACTGGCTTTGTGACTGCATCACTTTAGCCTACGGGGCGTCTGGTTCTGTTGTTCCGGAGGGTCTCCGTGCACATTCCACGCGGGGTTCTCGGTACACTTCATTTGGTTCTCGGTATGGCTACCCGAGATCTCTAAATTTTGCAAAGGAAATCTTGTGCTTTGCCTTGATTCTATCCTTTCCTTAACAGTACACAGTCCTGTAGCCTGCTTGGTTCAGGGGTATTGTCACTGCCTACCAATATGCTTGGTGTGTGTTTGCCTCCTCTCTGGGGCATTCCTCACATTTCATATCTCTTTTTTTGTATTTTCATGCCCCTCGTTTTGTGATGTGTGGTGCATAAGTATTTTTGTTGTGCTTAGGTGGAACGGATATGTTTCCCTCTCGCTTGAGCTACACATCCTTTCTCCCTGGGTTGGCCTATGTTTCATGGGCCTGTTCTGAAGGGGGATTCCATCATTCAGTCATCCCTTTCTTACTTTGTCAGCTATCAGGGATATTTCGTTTTGGGGTTTTAGGGGAAGGTTTCTACTGGACCCTGCGAGCCTTACTGGTGTTCAGGCAGAGAGTATCTTTGGCTCGCTTGCTCCGCCGTGAACCACTAGGAGCTAAAGCCCCTCTAGGGGGCGAAGTTCCATGACATATAACGTTAGTTACCGGGAATGTAACTCTGGTTATATAATGCAACTTAAAAGTTAATACCGACTTAAAACAATAATTTTTATTACAAAATTCACCATTGCACATACATGTACCAAAATCCTTGTTTTTATTTTTAACTATATTTTAAACCCCAACCGTGACACAATCAATCTATACATTCTGTCTGATTGGCCCAGGCCATGACCGCTCCTTCAAAATAAGAGCATTGCTCATACGATGTTTGTTTGTTGTAGTGTTGTGTCTACAAACCGTGATACACAGGATTCTTTTCCACCTGCATATACTACAGTTTGTAATAGTGGTTATTAGGGGATCATTACTACAGGGCAGATCAGATCTTAAGGCCCATCTCTTGTTAAAATGAAAAAAGGGCTGAAACGTTCCAAATCGTAAGTCTCGACCCCCTTCTTTATATCTTACAAGATTGCTTCCCACACATAATCCTGTGCTTGTGGAAAAACACAGTGCTACATGCACATTGTAAAACCCACAAGTTGTATGGCATCTGTTGCACCACTTTTGCTGGACCCTGGCACCCTTTTGTTGAACACCTAACACTTATTTATTGCCTGGGAATTTAACATTCCGGAACCCTAAGACACATTTGTTAAACATCAAACATAACCCACCTGTTATAACACTAGTCTGGTTTGCTCATCAGGTGTTGTAAAATATCAAACATGGACACATCAATTGAATCATAAATTACAAAGTCACCGGACATGCATACGTCACTCCAGAAGTCCCGCACTAACACATGTCATACAGGAAGTCCATACGTCACAACGGACGTCCCACCCTACAAACCGGATGTCCTGCCCATCTGTCACATCAATCTGAAAGTCCTTCCCTCCAGGGCCATGAATCTAAATTCTGACACATTATACCCTACATTTACTACTTGGGATGTCCATTTGCGCATGAGGAGATTACAATCAATGAAGTACGCTATGTTTTTCTTCTTAAGCTCCTCCAATGAGACAACACTGGAAAAACATTTTTGGGAGGTTAGCAACCAGCTGCTCACGAGTTACTGGTAACTGTATTGCATCAGCACTTTCTGTTCGTTTAGGTAAACAACAATGTGTTCAGGTAAGCAATTTTTAAACTACTCCCAGAAGAGTAACTCCAGAACTCACTAATTAAAATCAGTCAACTTACTAGCAGTGAGCCATTTGTCAAACAGATTTTCCCTAAATCTCTGTCGATATGCCTCAGGAACAAGCTTGTTGGCACAAAGAAGAGTTGCTTTGACCATGTCATAATTCAAACTGTCTTGAATAGGTAGCGCTGACAAAATCTCTTGGGCTTTGCCTGTCAATTTACACTGGAGCAGTAAACACCATACCTCTTCAGGCCATTTCAATGCTGCCGTTATACGCTCAAACACACTAAAATAAGAGTCAACCTCTGACTCTCTGAACACTGGTACCAAGGCTATCTGTCTGCTAATATCAAAAGTAATAGAAGACCCCGCTGATGAGGATGGCTCACTAGCAGGCACTGCTAGTAGGTATGTTGACAAGGACCATACGGAAAAATGTATGACAACATAAATTGCCACCACAGCAGCCCAATGAACACCATATTAGATATGGAATAGTATTCTGATTTCAACTCGTTAAAATTATATTTTGAAACTATTTGGGGCAGTAGTACTGTTAAAGAGTATACTGAATATTTATTGAATAATCTTCTAAGATATGTTATTTTCCTGAGGATCACTCCACTTGTCTTATCAATAAAACATATTATTGATAGATGAATAGATTATTCACGATTTCACTAAAGATGGTGAAAAATAATGAATTCAGATTCTTGCATATTTAGTAATGGACAAATACTTTCAGTGAAAAACACCTTCATGAAGGTTACATCTTTCTTTGGCTAATTACTGTTTACGTGCGCAGCCATTTTTGTTTTCATTCCACTGGATTCTGGGACCAAATGTCTCTGCGATCAAAGATGGTTGAACAAGACGATTCACCAATCTGACCAGAAGTTCAAATCTTGATTACCTTCCTGTCTCTGAGTCATTCATCTTGTCACCTCTATCTGACTTTGTTAGATAAACAATCTTTAGCAGACAAGTTGCAAATCGTGAAATAAACATTGACGACTTTATATAGTTATTATTGGGTATACAAGAAGATATTTTTTGAAACTGCTGCAGACCAGAGGTCTTTTTTGCTGCTGTAGTGATGTCAGAATCTGAAAATTTTATTTTTTATTATTTAATATATATTTTCATTAACGCTGAATGTATTTTATAAAGTTCATTCCCATCAGTCTACTGACATAGTTTCATTGCTTTTCTCTCCTTGGGTTGTGCTGTTTCCAGTGCAGCTCAGATAAATCAGAGATTTTATCGAATCAGATTTTCCACATGTGCGGTCTCCGGGTCAAAATGTATAGAATTTTGAGTGAATCCCATTTTCACTCAATTAGAAAATGGAAGAAGTTCAAGATGACGGTCAATCTCCCTCGGTCTGGGGCTCCATGCAAGATCTCACCTCGTGGAACATCAATGATGATGTGGAAGGTGAGGAATCAGCCCAGAACTACACGGCAGGACCTGGTCAATGACCTGAAGAGAGCTGGGACCACAGTCTCAAAGAAAACCATTAGCAACACACTACGCCGTCATGGATTAAAATCCTGCAGCACACGCAAGGTCCCCCTGCTCAAGCAAGCGCATGTCCAGGCCCGTCTGAAGTTTGCTAATGACCATCTGGATGATCCAGAGGAGGTCATGTGGTCGGATGAGACAAAAATAGAGCTTTTTGGTCAAAAGGAAGAAGAAGGATGAGTACAACCCCAAGAACACCATTCCAACCGTGAAGCATGGAGGTGGAAACATCATTCTTTGGGGATGCTTTTCTGCAAAGGGGACAGGACGACTGCACCGTACTGAGGGGAGGATGGATGGGGCCATGTATCATGAGATCTTGGCCAACAACCTCCTTCCCTCAGTAAGAGCATTGAAGATGGGTCTTCCAACATGACAACGACCCGAAACACACAGCCAGGGCAACTAAGGAGTGGCTCCGTAAGAAACATCTCAAGGTCCTGGAGTGGCCTAGCCAGTCTCCAGACCTGACCCAAAAGAAAATCTTTGGAGGGAGCTGAAAGTCCGTATTGTACAGCGACAGCCCCAAAACCTGATCTGAAGAAGGTCTGTATGGAGGAGTGGGCCAAAATCCCTGCTGCAGTGTGTGCAAACCTGGTCAAGAACTACAGGAAACATATGATCTCTGTAATAGCAAACAAAGGTTTCTGTACCAAATATTAATTTCTGCCTTTGTGATGTATCAAATACTTAAAAATCATACAATATGATTTTCTGGATTTTTCTTTTAGATTCCGTCACTCACAGCTGAAGATTACCTTTGATAAAAATTACAGACTTCTACATGCTTTGTAAGTGGGAAAACCTGCAAAATGGCAGTGTATCAAATACTTGTTCTCCCCACTGTAACTGAGGTAAAGCTATTAAGGACATAATTTAGGTAAATGTTCACAAGGATCTTGGAAGACAGGCGGGATTTCTTCAGCCTCCTCAAAAAGTTCAGGCGCTACTGTGCCTTTTGACTACGGCTGAGGTATTGAGGGTCCCCGGAGATGTGGACACCCAGGAATTTAAAGCTGGGCACACGGTCCACCTCATTGACTTCGATGAAAACTGCGGCGTGATTGTAGCCTTTAGACTTCCTTTAATCCACAATGAGCTCCTTAGGTTTTCTTTGCATTCAGGGCCAGGTTGTCAGCGCACCCTGCCGACAGGCACTTGACCTCCTCCCTCTAGGCTGACTCATCATTTTCACTGATCAGGCCTACCACCATGCTGTCATCTGCGAATTTGGCAATGGTGTTGGAACTGTGTACAGGAATGCAGTTGATGGTGAAGAGGGAGTACTGGAGGGGGCTCAGCACGCAGCCTTGTGGAACACCAGAGTTTAGTATCAGGGTGGAGGAGGTGAAGTTGTTTAACTTCAGGAAGTCCAAAGTCTAGTTGCAGAGAGGGAGTCCTCAGTCTTAGTATACATATTATCATTACCAAAATCATCAACCTCATGTGCCGAAAACATTACCGCAACAGTTGTTCATTTAATGTTCATTTAATGAATGGAAACATTGTAGTTTGCTTTTAAATGCATGTGCAGAATCTATATGTTACGTTCTTTCAGGTTTGCCACATCACTTGTAAAAAATGTCAGGTTTCAATGAAAAATATTAGGTTGTAGTTTGCGGAAGACAATGAGAGAAATCAGCCAAAATTTAATGTGTTAATTTAATATGTTAATTTAAAAATATATATTATTTCAGATCTTCATGTTACTGTGCATGACTGTTAATAATTCATTTTTAATTTGTTTTAATGTTAGCTTTCCTAATGATCTTTACAGACTTGTTTTGGAAAATATGTTCAAAAAGGTGTTGAATTATCACTAAATGTTTTAAATTAATGCTCACAAGCACTTCAGACCTTGATATTAATGCCTAGAAGGGAAGTTTGTTGATGCAAGTCTTTCTAAAATGTTTGAAATCTTTGAAACCAAGATTTTGTGAGAATCACCTATGTGGGTGCAATGAAGCAGCAGACTGGGTCCCATGTCACATGGAGGGAGTGGAATTTTCCATAGAAGCCCAAGCCTATAGAGAACGTTTTGGGTAAACGGAAAGTGATCTGATGCTGCACGATGACTGGGTCCGTCAGGACTGTACAGTCCAGGTGGCTGCTACAGATCCTAGGTTAGAGGAAGTACCACCCTCCCTGTGGTCACAGCATCAATTTGATGTTGGGTTGATGAATATTGCACAACCCCTTGTTGTCACACTCAAATGACTCACAGACCAAGCCAGACTCAATACCCACTGAAACCAGAGGCTATTGACCTTGTATCTGTGTGTATCACTCTATTTGCAAATATTATACAATAAACTGCTAATTTTGCCAAAAGAGTTCTGTCTCTGTACCTAATTCAAAAATGGTTCTAATCGATGGAATTTCCATCACAGGTGTCCCATCACTATTTTTAATTGGGTAGCAGTAGTATAACATCTGCAGAAATGTCTTTTCTACTGGGTATCAGCGATGCAAGTCTTTGTAATGAGCCGATGCAAAGAAATTGTCCTAACAATGTGTGGTGTAAGCACATTTTTGATTCAATATATCGCTGGGACAGATTCAAATGTCAATGCATTTTCTTTATTTCACCATATATATAAAATCTCAATTTAAAAGACAAGAATGTTATACTTACATTTGACTGTCAAGAGCTCCAAAACTACAGTGCACGGTACAAAGACACTACTAGCATGTTCATATTCATAGCAAAGTGGATGTGAGATCAAAGGGTGTGAAGCCAGTTGGAATGCGAAGTGGACTAGAGTTATTTTGTAGTAAGCTACACAGGAAGTGATTATATCTCATTTCTAAATAGTATTCACCCAGCAACTATCCGCAGAGTTCTGATTTCAATCACCATGGCCACACTGTTCAGATACAATGCCAAGTGTGTACCAACTTGATTGAGAAACAGAGGGAAAGGGGTTAAGGGAAAAAAGGGAAAGAGGGCAACAAAGTAGACCTTTATAGAATTTCCCCCTCCTCTGACTCCCAGCGCCTTAAAGAGGTCAGACGCTTCCAAGATGTTATATCATTCTAGAGGATAGTAATATTTTTTTTAAACGGGAAAGATAGAGATCTTGCTAAAAGAGCAGTGAAAAAGATTTCTACTGCAATACATGTACACCAGAGGCAGTACTTTACAGATGCTACAGCATAACATGTGCACTGGAGGCAGTACTTAAACCACTGGACCATCCTAAGCCACTGAGCGAATAGTATCGCATTGTAAACATTTCTGAACCATAGTGGGAGACACTGCAGAGCCCTGACCTGTCCGTATATATTTTGTGACCAAAGCCTGTCATATGTACTGTATATTTTTCTAACAATACCTATATATCTGGTATATACCAATGAAAAGTGTTTCTTGTGCATTAATGTAAAGAAACACTCAACATAAAATGTAGAGTATTTCTTTAAATGCACAAATGTCTTTCAAAATGTTCCTCTTTTGTTGCTTTACGGTCTGAAATGAAAACATTTGTGGTTCACTTTTCCAAATAGAGTTTTAATAAAAAATGTTGTATCACTTATATATTGTATGTAACTGTGTGTAAATAAAGCTGATACACAATGAAATGAAAACACATAAAATCTGATGTAAGGCAAGGGTGTCAAACCAGTTCCACGCATGCTTTGTCCTATAAATTGGTTCCCAGTTCAGACCTAAACCACTAGGTGAGGGTAGAAACTAACCATTTAGTGACCTCATTAATCAATCACGTACAAGGTGAGAGTGAAAACCTGCAGACACTCGGCCCTCCAAGGAACCAGTTTGACATATGTGGTGTAAGGCAACAAAACATTTTGAAAGTGGGTGGTGACTTTCTATACCTACTGAATGCAGTAGTTCTCAGTCATTCAGCAAGTGCTTTAATCAACAGCGACTTACAATTACTGCAAACAACTAACGCTAGCTACATTTCAGATATTAGTCTCTTGGCAGATTTCTTTATTCAGAGTGCCATACATTTAATACAAGAGCTAATTTGAACAACAGTACAACTTTTTAACAAGGCGGAAGCGGTGGGGGGTCACCTAGTGATGACAATCGTAACATTTGTGTCAAGGCTTTATGAAACACTTCCAGTAAGTGCTTAGGATTTCGATCTGGCTACAAATTAAACCACTGCTGAAGTATATAAAAAACCGAAACCTGGTTTCGTTCAAAAACACATGATGTTTCAACACCCAGCGTCACATGACCGGAAAGTGTTTCAGAGCATTGTGTATTAACATTGTTCCGATACAGTCAGTGTTGAACAAATCAGAACTGTATTGAGTGATAGTGCAGAGCAGCCCATCACTAGGGTCACCCAAATTTAAATTTTAGGGACAAACAGAATTCCTGCAGCATGCGGCATGGTGGCAGGACACAGGCGTAGCAGTTTCAAAAAGCAAATGTAATTTCATCAAGTAGACTCATGAGAAGCACGGCCGTAGACATATAAACAAAGACCAACAGGGACCTGAACAATTGACTAACTAAATACAAGGCCTAACAAGGGAACAGGACACAGGTGAGTAGAAAACACAGGTGAAGGCAATAATCTAATGACTAGTGATAATAGAATTCAAGCATTTATAATAAATTAAATAGCTTAATAATGATCTTAATGGTTGGCTATCAAAGGTTTCTGTTTAACACACACCAGATGTTTACAGACACTAATGTCCGATTTGAAATGGTGTGAATTTAGCATTGAAATGAGTGAGTGAAAGCTTACACACGTGTGTGTATGACGTGTGTCCGCACCATGTAAGTGACATGAGAATGTCTGGTTTTCTGTAACTTTAACCAATCATAGATATAGATATTTAAAAATCTTAACATATCCGCCCGCATCCAGCAGATTCCTCCCTCTAAAATGGGGTAAGAGGAGAAGGTTATGCTACAGCAGAGTGTTAAGAGACATGAGCAGGACAGGTTATGTTTTATACTAACCATGGTAATTGTTCCATGAGCCATTCCATATATTTGGTCATAGCCACCAATTGATAACCTGTTCTGACAAGGAACTGAGGGTTTATGGAATATTATATTTTTGAAGCATTGGAGTGTGCACTGTGTAAGGTAAGATGATGTGTTTAAAATGGCTATGGTAATGAAAAATGGAGGGAAGACTTATGTGATTTTTATTCTTGTCTACATTTTCACACCAGTTCAGTTTGGAAGGTGTTAGTCCTACATTGACTTAGCCAATGATACTGAAAACCAACCAACCAACACTCTAGGTTATATTTGCTGACATTTAATGTATTGAGCGTCTTAAACCTTGAAAAGCTCTCTTTCACAGTTTTCACATGTCTGTATTTTTGTTGGTAATTTCGACATTCCAAAATAACTACTGGACCCACCTGGCCACTCCATTGAAAATGTTCTAGGCATGTTACTGCCCAGTAATAGTAAGTACACAAAGTGTCTGTTACGTGCCCTTGCTGTTCTACCTCTGTGCCTGTATTACAGGTGCAGGAGGGTGATTGGACGTCGGTTTTCCCACCTGTCATCACACTTCCGGATGTTGACTACTGATTCTTAAGTGCTGTCATTTCATTTCTCTCGTGTGTCTTTTTGTTTTCTTTGCTCTGTGTGAAGCGGTTGCATATTGTTCACACTCTGTTTTTATGTGTGCACAGAGATGGGTGCAGCAGGGGAATTAGTGTTAGGTGAGATGCCCATGGGTGTACATACCGGCACACAATATACACCTTTGTGTAGTCACACTTGAGTAATAGCTTTTAGAGAGTTTAGGTAGTGTAGTTAGGTAAGGCAATTTATCTATCTAAGTTAGGGAAGAGGTTATTTGTTTAAAAAGTAGACTAGGTTAGGGGTGTTATTTTTCTTTACAGTGGTAGGCAGCACCGCCCAGGTTTTTCTTTCCCCTGCTGTATGTTTTTATTGTATATAGTGGACCGTTTTCCTTCTGGATAAAATGTATTGATTGAACTGCAGTTCCACGGTTATGGTTGGGATCCTGTTGTTTGTATTCATCTTGGCATTAGTGTTGGGGTATTGGTGTTAAGTCCTTGCATTCCCCTAGGCTTATCGGTTGGGGTGTGTAACAGCGACTATCAGCAAAGTTGTATGTTTTTGTTGTGGAGGCAAGCTTCAACTGGAAGCCAGCATGAGGTACTCCAGCCTTTTGAAAACTGGGGAAATTCAACTACCATCCAGAACAACTAGGGACCCGAAAAATTATTATATCATCAGCAATAAATCATATAAAACAACTCTAATTTTGACCTCTTACACTAGAGCTCTCACATCTTTTGAAACCAAAAAAAAACATAATAGCCAACAACATGCCTGGAGACTTATCTGTCCCCAGACAATGTATTCAGTTCCTTTTTCCGAATACTCAATTTTCCTCCTCACCAACAGCCGACTTTGAATGCCAGAACACAAATAATCAAAGGCCAGTGCCCTAGAAAAAGACAGAGAGGAATGATAAAAGAGATTCTATTTGTCTTTGTGATGTACTGGGTCAGTCTCAGCTTTCAGCCTAGCACATAACCACTTCACACCCGTTTGGCACCAAACCGATGTAATCGAACTGATGCCGCGAGCAACTAACTGTACTTGTTCAATAAGAAATGCTGTCTCTTAGTTTGCTGTTGTAAAACATTTTGCTCCAGTGTGCCCTGATGAATGGGACCCTAGTAGGTTGATATACTGTTAGGTAGACAATAACACTTACAATAGGGGAACGGATATGGCTACAATATAAAAGGTAGTAAAGGTTTCCCAGGCATTCTGTCTGGGGTGTAGACAGAATGTAGTCGCAAACTGCGTGAACCTGTTTGCAGTGCCTGGCTTACTCTTGTAAAAGGTGAGTAGGTTTGATGTTTCTTGGTAAAGACTTACAAAAATAACAAGAGAAGAAACACTGTATGCTTAATTGATTAAATACAGTATCTTACAGTATAGACAGATCTCAGTATGGGTATTTTCTTTATGCACAGCATGCCCTGCATTTTTTGTCTACATGTTTAGAATTTAATTTATTGAAATTAAAATTTCACAAATATGATATTAGTAATAGACAAAGCTATTAGACTTTAATGTGCATGTTCCTGAATAGCTATATGGCAGTGGGTACCATTTGTTATGTGCGCTGTTCTGTCTACTTTAGATCCAAACATTCCATCCCAAACAGACCAGACTAATCCAGACCATCATGGCAGAATCATGTAATTTATCATTGCTCATAATTGTCATCCTTCAAATTACAGGTAAAGACATGCTAGATTATATTTTGCCTTCACTTACCAGCCTTCTCTTGCCTGCTTTCATCACCCCTTCTTGGCTACATCACCCCTTTTCATCACCCCTTCTTGGCTACTTTCACAATCTTTAAATATTTAGTTAAGATTTCTATGCAAATTTCAATGAACATTTGCACCAGTGGTGGAGGTATTGGAAATTAAGCCAACAGAGCACAGTGATGTTGCTGTATTCTTGCTAGTACTTCCGAAAACACTTGATTTTGCATGATCACAATAGCCTTATTATCAGTACAGTGCTATTACCCAAGGTCTGACAACACAGGACAACTTTCTCCCCATCTCTTCTCCTCCTTCCCTTGCAGGAGTACTTGGTCAGAGGATCATTGGGGGTCAGGAGGTGACACCTTACTCTATAAAATATCAAGCTTCAATTCAGTACAACAACTACCATTACTGTGGAGGTACCCTGATACACCCTCTGTGGGTGGTGTCTGCTGCTCACTGCTGGAGACCGTGAGTACTGCAACTTTGATTTCATCCTTTCTCACAGCCAATTGTGTCTAAAGTGAATCGAGTCTGGCTAATCTCATCCACCAGTTCTCTCTTTCTCTGAACCTTTGCGATAGCAACTGAGCCTGGGGAGGGTTAGAGACTGGCAAGAGAGAATACCCTAACCACTTAGGTTTAGGACGGCATTTATAAATGTGATTCTTTAAAAAGATTATTAACAGGCATACTATTCATTGATGCAAAAAAAAGAAATAGGATAAAGTGGAATGATTTCTTTAGCGTGTCTTTAGAAGGATGAGGAATGATTCCTGCTAGTTGCCATTTAAGTCCAAATATACTGGGTTGGCAGATTAATGCTTAGACCCCCACCCTCTTTATCCCTGTACTCTCCTTTCTATCTACAGGGCCTACCTAATTAAAGTTGTGCTGAGTGAACACAATATCTCCAAAGTGGAGGGCTTTGAGCAGGAGTTTAATGTTTCTAAAGCAGTGGTCTACTACACGTACAACTACAAGACCTTTGACAACGACATCATGCTGCTCAAAGTAATGTCATACGATCGACACACTGTATTTATCTGTTGGTCAATTCATTTCCATACTTTCCCCTTATCTATTACTCACTTTTCCCTTCCCATCGTTCTCTCTCCACCCCTCAATCAGCTGGAAAGACCTGCAACTCTCAGCGTCAACGTACAACCGGCACTTCTGCCCAGCGCAGATATGCCCCAGTTGCCGCAGGGAACATCCTGTATGGTAAGTGGTTGGGGAATCACTGACATCTACAGCTACGTCCTGTCCCCCGTGCTTCGGGCTGTAGATGTTGATATCATCACCAACTGCCAGTACTACTACAACTTCAGGATCACAGACAACATGGTCTGTGCCGGCTCTCGCTTTGGTGGGAAGGACTCATGTCAGGTGAGAGGGGAAAATATATCTGAGGCTTAATTTCAGTGTCCATCATCCACACCAGCCTAGGCTACTATAAGTAATGTGAAGGACGTACATTCTAAATAGATTGCAAGTTGTTTGCAATAAAAATTGCCTGAATGTCTGACTTTGATGTAGGCCCATTGAATGCCTTGTATCTGAAATTTATCTGAAATTTCAAGATATGGAATTATATAAAAATAAATTTACCAGTAGTTGCATTTTGAAATCTATCTGAAAATACCCTTTGAAATACAGTGACTAATACATAGAATCCCATACATTTAACATTCGAAAATAATATTTACAATTAACCTTACAAAATGCATATGCTTTTAAATAGTAATAAAGCATAGAAATCAGTTTTGAAAAAATACATGTTCACATACTTCAGATAATATTCTAGCTCAATTTCATATTATTACATGCACTAGAAGTATTTGAGTATAGAATTCTTGACTGCACATTAATTTAAATCCAGGTCTGAATGTACATGCCAACATTTCTCAATTGGATATTAAACTATTCTATCCAAACAGGGGGACTCAGGTGGCCCTTTGATCTGTAATGGACACTTTGAGGGCATTGTGTCCTGGGGCATCAGCTGTGCCAACCCTTACTACCCTGGTGTTTACACCAAGGTCAGGAAGTATATCAGCTGGATCAATTGGACCATCCAGAATGACAACTAAGGACACCATTTTGTTTTTTGACTTTCTCCTTGTAAAAATCACCATGCTATAACTTGTATGGATAAGCTGATACTGTAATGTCTATGCAAAATAGGACATGTACTTTATTATAACATACAGTGTAAACAATTAAACCTTACTTTTTTCTTATGGCATCTAATCAGATGTATGTGGTAGTAATAAAACTAGTGTGATTCAGAATAAAATAATATGCAGATATTGTGTAGGTATGTACATAATATTGATATAACCTCAACATTTAAGGAATAAAGTTGATCTATTTAATAGAAATGCAATTCTGAGGAGGATATAAAGTTATATACAAATATAAAGTTATATTTCAGTTTGTGACAGGAAATTAGGGTTACACTTTATTTTGAGGGTACCAATTTTGACCTGATAATATTCTATAGATAGTGATTCTATCAACAAACTGCTGATAAGCAAATTATTGCTATGATTATGGTTAGGATTTACAACTAAGGTTAGGGAAATAGTTAAGGTTGGGTTTAGTATAAAGATTAGGGTTAGTAGATGTTACTGATAGTCAGAAAATCTGTACAAAAACACTTTTGGGATTCTCCAAATGAAGTGTTACCAAAATAAAGTGTTCCTGGTTATCTCAAGGGACAAGCTTGTATCATGTGCCAACCACATGTAACATTTTTAATTAATACTGTAAATCTTAATATAGATTTTAAGAAAGCAAAAAAACTTTTTTCACATGTCTACACTTTTCAATCATTTCAACCTGCGTATTTGAACTTTTGCTTGACCTCATAAACATATAACCTAACCTACTTCTCATCCATTTAATTGGTTGCTAAAACATATATTGTTGCATCATCAGCATCTTTCTAAGACATATAGTTCAAAGGTGCTTTTTGTAGGTTTTTGAGCTTTTTCAAAAATAAAGATTTAGATTTTTACCCAAATGCCTATATACTGTACACTCACCAAAAGGATTATTAGGAACACCTGTTCAATTTCTCATTAATGCAATTATCTAATCAACCAATCACATGGCAGTTGCTTCAATGCATTTAGGGGTGTGGTCCTGGTCAAGACAATCTCCTGAACTCCAAACTGAATGTCAGAATGGGAAAGGTGATTTAAGCAATTTTGAGCGTGGCATGGTTGTTGGTGCCAGACAGGCCGGTCTGAGTATTTCACAATCTGCTCAGTTACTGGGATTTACACGCACAACCATTTCTAGGGTTTACAAAGATTTGTGTGAAAAGGGAAAAACATCCAGTATGCGGCAGTCCTGTGGGAGAAAATGCCTTGTTGATGCTAGAGGTCAGAGGAGAATGGGCCGACTGATTCAAGCTGATAGAAGAGCAACTTTGACTGAAATAACCACTCGTTACAACCGAGGTATGCAGCAAAGCATTTGTGAAGCCACAACATGCACAATCTTGAGGCAGATGGGCTACAAATAGGAAAAAGAGGCTACAATTTGCACAAGCTCACCAAAATTGGACAGTTGAAGACTGGTGTTCCTAATAATCCTTTAAGTGAGTGTTCATTAGTAATGCATATTAATAATTTCCTTAACTTCATTCTTAGCTTTACACAGCGACACAAAGAAAATGTTAACAGTAAGCTAAGGTAACAGAATGGAAAATCTAACAGGTTAGATGGATGCTGTTGAATCACCCTACTGCCCTACCCACAAAATTGGCTGTAACATAGTAAAACGCTCTTGAATGTTCACATGAGAGTTATATTCTATAGCTTATATTGATTAATAGATTTATTTGCCTTTATTCATACAGAGAAATCAACTGAGATCAAGGTCTCTCAAAATGAAAAGGTAACACACATTAAGAAAAACAACACTATTTAACCACATTTTTGTTCCTGGGTAGTAATTTTTATTTCAGAATTGCTTATGCCTAAGTATAGAAAATGGCTATTATTCCTCACAAACTTTGCTTTTGTGACCAGGACAGTGATATTTTGAAAACAGGCAAATATGTCTTTTTGTTCACATAAAGTCAGAAAAAAACAACATATGAATCCAAATTAACATTACAACAAAAGATTTAGAAGTATACTGTAAAACACTTTCACGAATCAACCACTAAATGTACTCTCCCATCATGTTCTTATTATACTGTCCTTGGTAACAGCGTTCAAAGTCCAATATATTCTGGTGGAAGCGCTTGCCTTGCTTCTCTGAGTCTGCTCCCATGATCACCTTGAATGTATCAAGATGAGCATCGAGGATATGGACTTTGAGGCACATTCTACAACCCATTGTGCCTCAGTTCTTCACCAGAGTCTCAACCATATAGTTTTCAGCCTTGTCATTGCCCAGGAAGCCCCGAACCACTGGGACAAAGCTGTTCCAAGCCTCTTTCTCAACTTGGTAAAACCGCCTTTGAGACCCATCAGGAATGCCACCATTTTGAAGTATCCTATGACCTCCCAGCCATACTCATCATACATCAAGGCATCCAGCAATGTCTTGATGCTGTTATAATCCTGTATATATACTAATATTTACATTACTGCAAGGTTCTAGAAAGTTCTAGAATTTACTCAGCACTGAATCTATCTGGAAAATAGGTACATTTAAAAAAATCACTGTCCTGGTCACAAAAACAAAGTTTGTGGGGAATTATAGCCATTTGCAATACTTTTGAGGCATAAGCAATTAGGAAATAACACTTACTTAAAAATGTGTTACACAGTGCAATCACAATTGCCAATTAAAGCTGTAAGCAGCATTTAGCTGGATTCAGCATTATTACTAGCCAAATTATCTGCATTCTTGGGAGCTGATGGAACTACACGCAGTGGATGAATGTCTGAGGGACATAAGATGAGATTTAACTAATTGTGTTGAAGTTATACACTCACCTAAAGGATTATTAGGAACACCATACTAATACTGTGTTTGACCCCCTTTCGCCTTCAGAACTGCCTTAATTCTACGTGGCATTGATTCAACAAGGTGCTGAAAGCATTCTTTAGAAATGTTGGCCCATATTGATAGGATAGCATCTTGCAGTTGATGGAGATTTGTGGGATGCACATCCAGGGCACGAAGCTCCCGTTCCACCACATCCCAAAGATGCTCTATTGGATTGAGATCTGGTGACTGTGGGGGCCATTTCAGTACAGTGAACTCATTGTCATGTTCAAGAAACCAATTTGAAATGATTCGAGCTTTGTGACATGGTGCATTATCCTGCTGGAAGTAGCCATCAGAGGATGGGTACATGGTGGTCATAAAGGGATGGACATGGTCAGAAACAATGCTCAGGTAGGCCGTGGCATTTAAACTATGCCCAATTGGCACTAAGGGGCCTAAAGTGTGCCAAGAAAACATCCCCCACACCATTACACCACCACCACCAGCCTGCACAGTGGTAACAAGGTATGATGGATCCACGTTCTCATTCTGTTTACGCCAAATTCTGACTCTACCATCTGAATGTCTCAACAGAAATCGAGACTCATCAGACCAGGCAACATTCTTCCAGTCTTCAACTGTCCAATTTTGGTGAGCTCGTGCAAATTGTAGCCTCTTTTTCCTATTTGTAGTGGAGATGAGTGGTACCCGGTGGGGTCTTCTGCCGTTGTAGCCCATCCGCCTCAAGGTTGTGCGTGTTGTGGCTTCACAAATGCTTTGCTGCATACCTTGGTTGTAACGAGTGGTTATTTCAGTCAAAGTTGCTCTTCTATCAGCTTGAATCAGTCGGCCCATTCTCCTCTGACCTCTAGCATCAGCAAGACATTTTCACCCACAGGACTGCCACATACTGGATGTTTTTCCCTTTTCACACCATTCTTTGTAAACCCTAGAAATGGTTGTGCGTGTAAATCCCAGTAACTGAGCAGATTGTGAAATACTCAGACCGGCCTGTCTGGCACCAACAACCATGCCACGCTCAAAATTGCTTAAATCACCTTTCCCATTCTGACATTCAGTTTGGAGTTCAGGAGATTGTCTTGACCAGGACCACACCCCTAAATGCATTGAAGCAACTGCCATGTGATTGGTTGATTAGATAATTGTATTAATGAGAAATTGAACAGGTGTTCCTAATAATCCTTTAGGTGAGTGTACGTTCACAGGTTAGAACATCACTAACCCTTTTCATACATATCACACCACCCCGTGGATACACGCAACTTAAGTGTGAGTACAGAGAAATGTTCATGAAGGATTAGTACAACAACAATGGACAGGTCCGTTCTCAATCATCCTGAACACCCACATGACAGAAGAATGCCATAATGATTTGGGTCCACACTTACATTGCTGATGAGTTACGAACAGTGAGATGACAGAAGCAGTGACAATGACCAGATTTTTATTTACAAGTCATAGTCATCAAACAATTATACTATAATATTTATATCCATTACAGTTTTTCTCGATTGCATACAAGAATCGGTCAATACTGAAACCGCAATAACAAAACTCTTCACACAGTGTGCATTACCAGCATGCATCGTTGCAAAATGTTAATCTCACCCCCAAAACTCACAAAAACCACTTCATATATGTCTCAAAACAAGCTTGTTCCACCAAAACACTGGCAACAATTCTCACTCAGAAACACACTGTCACTCATAACACACTGACCTCAAAAACACTAACAACAGGGATCATTACATAAATGACGAAGTTTCATCTTGTAGGTTTTTAAAAAAGAAAATCACATTAATCAGTATTTGATCACAGAATAAGAAAACTGTACTAATGTATACGGAACAAGAATGAATCAGAAATGCAGCAATTTTGTTTTCCATATCTTTGCACATAGAAAATTATATTTTTGAAAAACAAAAAACAAATTCTCTTAATTCCAGGGCTGCAATCACAACAAACAAACATCAACATCTAGAGTACGTACAATCACAAGTTCACCCTATCACCTGCATTTGACCACAAGTTCTCATCAACATCACATCTGATGTCTTCTCTGGCGATGCACCTTGGGAAATATCTTCTGGAATGTCTAATCCAACCCTGGCAGTCTTGAGGAGAAATCTCTCTACACCCTGAATTCATGGCATCCAATAAGGACATCTGGTCATGAGGATGGTGGTCATAAACCTTCCACCTCCACACAGAGAAAAACCAATTTGTGTATGCAACAGCAAACCTTCATTGGACAATGCTGCACACATTGTGATGTTCGCTCCCCTCTGGCCTGGGACATCCATGGTGGCTCTCTAAACAATCACATTTCACCCCCTGCGGTGTGTTTTTGCCAGGTTGAATTCAGCTTCATCCACAAAGATGAATTGATGAGAAGTTTGCCTGGCTTCCATCTCCATTGCCCTCTGAAAAAAATTGTAAATCCACAGTTTTACAGTACTTTACATTATGCATAGATGTGTATATACCCTGTTCAGTTATTGAACAGATATCTTACCTGGACGTATTGATATCGGAGTTCTTTCACACGTTCTCCCTTCCTCTCAAAGGGTACAGTGTACAACTGCTTTATCCGTATTTTATGTTTCTCCGGGACTCAGGAAATTAACACAGTTGGTTTCGTATCTGTAGCTCGAATGGTTCAAAATATACAGCCTAGTTGTTAATATAAACTAATAACGATAATTAGCAAAATTGCAATGTAAAATTGCTAAACGTTTCTTAATTTGCAATGGGGATAGCTTAAATGTGTGAAACAAAGTTGGTTTCTTGTCTGTAGCTCAAACGGTTCAAAAGATACAGCATAATAGTTAATTAACGCTAAACTGGTGAAACAACATCAGTTTTGTCTGTGGCTCAAGCAGTTCAAAAATTACAGCCTTATAGTTAATTTACGCTATGCAAATGTGCATATGTAAAAACAGAGACGTTTTCCTAATTTGAAGGAGGGGTAGCCTAAACTTAAAACATAAGTTGGTTTCGCGTCTGTAGCTTGAGCAGTTCTAGAGATACAGCGTAATAGTTAATTCACGCTAATTACGCAAAGTAGCATACTTTAAAATCAATAAACATGTCATTACATTAAATGGAAACTGTCACAACTCTTGAATGAGAATCAGTTTCATGTCTTTAGCTTGAACGATTGAAAAGATAATGGTTTCATTGAATGAACTAAGGATAGTCTACAGTCTATTTAAACTTAGTCCACGTTGGATGCATTACCAGATGGACAAGGACAGGGACAACACGGGGGAGGTGTCAGCACAGTGGCAGCTGAAATCGTCAGGTATTGTCTTGATCTGCAACACAACCAGGAGGACTTTGGACAGTGATAGCAAGGTCTTTTAATCCTGGTACTCCTCAGGTGTGGGCCAAGACCTCATGTCCTCCTAAGTTTAAAACAGCAGGAGACATGGAACATTTTGAAAATGCATTCCTTAGATCTACAAGGATTTATAGTGGAGAAGAAGAACAGACCCTACTCCCCCAGCACAATAATATAGCAGCGTAAGACCTTGGGGCTGAGACGGGGGGGGTACAATTCCTGGCTTAATTCCCGCTGTTTTTGTGAGTTTGGTACACATCCGGAGGAAAGGGAGCAATTTATTATCTTCAACATTGGCTGACCTAGCACAGGAAATAGCTCCTTACATAATTTTGTTGGAATCGGGTCTAGCTGACAATTTGTGGATTTAGAACTCATTACAAATTTGGGGAATGTGTCGATCGATACGGGATATCATTTTTTTTTATACAGATATAAAAAAAGTCTCCCCATTGACACCTGGTCAGGGAGGTTCAGGACATTCTCAGGACAGCAGATTTTGGGGACTATAAATATTTTAGGAGAAGTCAGTTATTTGTTTTCTAATGGTGATGATCTTTTCATCAAAGTAGTTCGTGTTTTCATTACAGCTAAAGTGAAGACCCACTGAGCGTTGCTTTTTTGTTAACTTTGCAAGTGTATCGAAGATACATTTTGGATTGTTTTTGTTCACCTCAATCAGGTTGGAGAAATAAACTGATCAAGCAGATGTGAGTGATTTTCGGTATTTTAGTGTGCTGTCTATCCAGGCTACTTGTCTATCCAGGCCACTTTCGCTCCAATTTTCTGGAGGCTTGTTTGAGTGCTCTAGAATTGTCTGTGTACCAGGGAGCACGTTTCTTGTTGCATATTTCTTTTGTTTTTGTTGGTGCAACTGCATCTAAAGTATTTTGCAGTGTTGAGTTTAGATCCTCGATTAGGTCATTCGCAGATTTATTTACTCTATCGTTGATGAGCGAGCTTGTAAGAATATCCAGAAATCTATTTGTAGTCCGAGAATTTATAGTACGGCTTTTGAAACTTTGCGGTGCAAGGGGATTTCTTATTTTAACGGTAAATGTAATAAGACAATGATCCGATATTCCAGGATTTTTAGGGTAAATTATTAGATCTACAATATCTATTTTTCGTGACAGGACTAAATCTAAGTTATGATTGTGGCAGTGCTTGGGACCTGAGACATGTTGGATAAAACCCATTGAGTCAATTATGGCTTCAAAGGATTTTGAAGAGGGTCATTGGACTTTTCCATATGAATATTGAAATCGCCAAAAATGTGAATACTATCTGCCATGACTACAAGGTTAGACAAGAATTCTGAAAACTCATTGAGGAACATTGTGTATGGCCCGCGGGGGCTGTAAATAGTAGCTATGTAAAATGATTTATCAGCCTGGTTAACTTTCATGAGTAAAACTTCAAAAGAATAAAAACCAGTGATGTGTTTGAGAGCAAATTTATATTTACTGTCATAAATATTAGCAACACCCCCTCCTTTTCGGGATGCACGAGGGATATGATCACTAGTATAGCCAGGAGGAGAGGCCTCATTTAGGGCAGTAAATTCATCAGGATTTAACCATCTTTCACAAAAGCCAATAACACCTAGGTCATGATCAGAGATTAATTAATTTACTGCAACTGCCTTTGGAGCAAGGGATCTAACATTTAGGATTCACAAAAAGAGAGTCAGTTATCTACAAACTCTACCTCCTGCGACGGGCAGAACTCCATTTTCAGCCAGCGATTGAGTTGCGCAAGTCTGCTGTAGAGCTTGTCACTACCTCTAGCTGGGAGGGGGCCAGAGACAATTAATCGATGCCGACACATCTTTCTAGCTAGTTTACACGCTGATGCTATGTTCTGCTTCGTAACCTCTGACTGTTTCATCCTAATGTTGTTGGTGCCAATGTGAATAACAATATCTCTGAACTCTCTATACTTTCCAGTTTTAGACTTCGCTAGCACCAAGCCCAGATTTGCGGCTGTACGATCGCCATCTGATTCTTTAGTCTAATATCATGGGTAATGGAATCGCAGATGACTAAAGTTTTCAGTTTTTCCGAGCCACCGGTAGAAAATGCCTGCCGATCATTCCCCTCCGAAGACGGCTCAGGCCTTGACTCCGACTCCAGTGGGGAAAACCTGTTGAAAATCTCAGTCAGCTCTAGCAGCGACACAAGTTTAACTGGTCGACAGCAGTTCTTGCCGGGTAGCAGGAGCTGTGCCGGGGGGACTAACAACACTGTCGTTTGTTCCTGTTGGCACAGATGCTGTTTTTTCCATTTCTACACTAACAAAATCCTTGCCTAATATTTGTGTCTGAAGCCGAGCCTCTAACTCTGCTATCTTTACTTGAAGACAATAGCTAGTTGTAGCTGCAACAATTACAGACATAAGGCATAATAATGGTACTTAGCTTTGGGTGTTCAGGGGTGAGTGGTTCCATTAATTATGTCAAAATAGGGTCTCGGTGTAGAAAAGTTGGGTAAAAAGTCAACAGATAAAAACATTGTGTTGGTAAACTCTGAAAGTAAAATTTAAACAATTCGTTTATGTAGAGTACATTTTTTAAAGTTTGGCAGGTAGCCAGGTAGGTAACCGCAAGCAGCATACAGCACGTCAACAATCCCACAATGCACAGCCCAATTACGGTAGTTTTGAAAGTGGTTCAAAAAGCAGTTCAAAAGTTACAGTCTAGTAGTTAATTAACTCTAATTACGCAAATTTGCATATGTAAAAATCTAAGAACATTTCGTAATTTGAAGGAGGGATAGCCTAAACTAGTAAAACATAAGTTGGTTTCGTGTCTGTAGCTTGAACAATTCAAGAGTTACAGCGTAATAGTTAATTCACACTAATTACGCAAAGTAGCATACGTAAAATTCAATAAATAAAAACAGTCAAAACTCTTGAATGAGAATCAGTTTCATGGCTGTAACTCGAACGGTTCAAAAGATAAAGCCTAATTGCTAATTCCTGCAGTCAGGTGTCTACCGGATTCCAGACGTCGCGGGATCCTACCTGTCATTCCGTGTCTACTGGCTAAGGCTCCCTCAAGCTGTCAAACACGGGCAAATCACTAGCAAATAAGACGTTCCTGCTCAATAACTTTTTTACTGCTCATGAGTTGGACTTCTTGTTTTTAACGAAGACCTGGCTCCATGCTGGTGAGTTTACTCCTCTCTCAGAACTTCTTCCTCCAGAGTGTAATTTCCTCAGCTCCCCTAGGACTACTGGAAGTGGTGGAGGGCTAGCATCTGTGTTCAATTCCACTTTCAAATGCAAGAAGATTCCTTCTGACAGTTTCATTAGTTTTGAACTGCAATTGTTTGAGTTCAACCATCCTTTTCCCATAATTGTGTGTCTTATGGTTTATGTGTCCACATCACATAAATTTGTGATATTTGTATATCAAAATTTATCAATCAAAATTTATTTATAAAGCGCTTTTTACAACAGCAGTTGTCACAAAGTGCTTTACAGAGACACCCGGCCTTAAACCCCAAGGAGCAAACAACAGTAGTGTTGAATTTCAGTGGCTAGGAAAAACTCCCTAAGAAGGTCGAATTTTAGGAAGAAACCTAGAGCCTATATCAGATCACCTGCCTGTTTTGTTCACTGTTATCCATACAAAAAGAATGGCAAACAGCAGCTGGGGTGAAGTGCACGGCGAGGATGGTTCGAAACATTCTCCTAGGGGCAGGGCTGAAGTTGTGCAAAGCTAGAAAAAAGCCCTTCATCAATGAGAAGCAAAGAAGTGCCAGGCTCAAGTTTGCAAAAGACCAAAAGAGGAGAGGAATGGAGTAAGGTCATCTCTTACGAGTCAAATTTTCAGCTTTGCCCAACACCTGGTCGTCTAATGGTTAGACAGAAACCTGGAGAAGCCTACAAGTTACTGTGAAATTTGGTGGAGGATTGGTCATGATCTGGGGATGCTTCAGAAAAGCTGGAATCGGGCAGATTTGTCTTTGTGACGCATTCATTAAGCCAAGTACAAGGTTATCCTGGAAGAACACCTGCTTCCTTCTGCTCTGACAAAGTTCCCCAACTCTGAGAATATTTTTTTCCCAGCAGGACAATCCTCCATGCCACACAGCCGAGTCAATCAAGATGTGGATGGAGGACCACCAGATCAAGACTGTGTCATGGCCAGACGAATCTCCAGACTTGAACCCCATTGAAAACCTCTGGAATTTGATCAAGAGGAAGATGTATCATAAGCTAGTTAAAACATTAGTATTTTGTAGTTGAAAATTAATATGAATTTGTTTTCTTTGCATTATTTGAGGTCTGAAAACAATGCATCTTTTTTTGGTTCTTTTGATCAGTTGTTATTTTCTACATATAAATACTCTAAATGACTATTTTTATTTGGAGTTTGGGAGTAATGTTGTCAGTAGTTAGAATAATATAGAATAAAACAAAACTGTTCATTTTATTCAAACATGAACCTATAGTAATACCAGAGAAACTGATAATTTTGCAGTGGTCTCTTAATTTAACATCAATTAATATCAGGGCATCAGTGAGCTCCTGGACAGTCTGTGGTGATATTTGGCGTCGGATGCACCAATATACATTGTCCCAGAGGTTCTCAATTGGATTCAGGTCTGGGGAATGTGAGGGCCAGTCAATAGCTTGAATGCCTTCATCATCCAGGAACTGCCTACACACTCTGGCCACATGAGGCCAGGCATTTTCCTGCACCAGGAGGAATCCAGGGCCCACTGCACCAGCAGAAGTTCTGACAATGGGTTTGAGGATTTCATCCCATTACCTAACTGCAGTCGGGGTACCTTTGGCTAGCATGTGGAGATCTATGCATCCCTTCAAGGATATGCCTTCACAGACCATCACTGACCCACCGCCAAACCAGTCATGCTGGATGATCTTGCAAGCAGCATAACGTTCACCACGGCATCTCCAGACTCTTTCACGTTTCACATGTGCTCAGTGTGAACAAGCTCTTATCTGTGTAGAGAACGAGGCGCCAATGGCGGGCTGCCAAATCTGGTGTTCTCTGGCGACTGCCCGTCGGGCTGCATGGTGCTCGGCTGTGACCACAGGTCTCACTAGAGGTTGCCGGGCCCTCATGCCACCCTCATGGAGTCTGTTTCAGACAGTTTGGTCAGAAAAATACACATCAGTAACCCGCTGGAGGTCATTTTGTAGGGCTCTGGCAGTGCTCCTCCTGTTCCTCCTCGCACAAAGGAGCAGATAACGGTCCTGCTGCTAGGTTGATGCCCTTCTACGGCCCTGTCCAGCTCTCCTTATGTAATTCAATGCTTTTATTGTTTTTGCTCACAAAACATATGGAATCCCAACGCCCCAACCCCCTACCCCACCCCACACATATGGTATGTGCGAAACAAAATGCTACAACCACACAAACGAATGACAACCACTGAAAACAAGTATTGCACATATACAGACAAACAGCACAAAAAAACAAGAAATAACATCAATAGTAATAATAACAATAATTATAAGACAATGCACTTATTCAAGCAACAGATCCTTCACAGCAGCAATTCCCCTCCTCCACATCTGCAAGGTACCAGGATTGGCTCTATTAATTCTGGCATATGAAAGTTCCAGAAACAGAATGTCAAGATAGTTCAGCCCATGTTTTACTGAAAGAACGTGAGGTGCTATCCAGCGTTGAACAATCATCTTTGTGGCTGCAGTTATGCCGGACTGCCAGAGTTTGTGCGCCCTCTCAATTTGGATTGAATCATCATTCAGAAGATGGAGAGCAGGTTCAGTAGGAAAACGTATGCAAGTCATGGAGGAGATAATGTCCACTAATGTGGTCCAAAAAGCAAGACATAATATTTGCTCAAGTGATGACTGTGAACACTTATGCAACCAGGTTTTTATTTTTAATTTTTCCCCCTCGAAGATTTCAGTTTGTTTTTCAATTGAGTTGTTCACATTATAGGTCACATTAAAAGTGGAAAAGGTTCTGACATGATTTATCTTTGTCTTATTCTTTTACATCACAACAACCTGGCATTTTCACAGGGGTGTGTAGCCTTTTTATATCCACTGTATATAACACTGTACACTAACAGCAGTTTAAAAAGTTGACTGTAAACTAGCAGCAATCTGGGTAGTATTATTGATATAGCAGCAATCTGAGTAGTATTTTAACATTTAGATATGGCATTTGGCAGTAATATACATAGCAGTGTGAACTAGCAGCAATTGTTAGTTATTGAATATTATAGATACATATGAGTGCAATAAGCATATGAATGGTGGAAGAGCACACTACAACTACGTGGTGAGAATTAAGTTGAAAAATGTAGATACAGCACTTGGAAAAAGCAATAATATACATAACACTGTACATAGCAACTATTTAAAAAGAGTGTGTACTGTAAAGCAGCAATATTGGTAGTAGTATTGAATATTGTAGATATGGCAAGCATGGGAGTAATATAAATATACAATTTAAACTTGCATCAAGAGTAGGATGGGGGAGTATGAACAATTTAGAAGAAGCATAGAGTTTTATAGAAACATTTTGATGGAAGTATGTTTTTGAATGGGAAATGCAGAGGAATATTCTAATTCCCATTAAAAGTACCTGAAAGGACATCAGAGCATCTGGAAAGTTTATGTGTGATCAGTGTGATCATGGATCAGTGTTGCTGGTTGAGGAGCTTCATGGCCTGAGGGTCTGAAAGTTCATGCTCGAGATGCTCCAGTAGCTATTTTTTATGTTTTTGTCTGTGGCGCATGGCACCGCAACGTCCCGCAGTATACCGCAGTATAACAAAGCATGCCGCATCATGGACTGCCCCCTTGGCCCTGGAATTGGATGAGCAACATCTGCATGCGTTTGGTGTGCTGTGGTCAGCTGCACAAGGACACTACAAATGCATTTTCTGAAAATGTTGACAGTCTGCCTGACACAGACGTTTTAACCTGAAGCTACGGTACCAGCATTCTGGTACAGACCAATAACATGACGTGGTAGCACAAGTCAAAAGTCCAGTATGTTGTTGCTGAGGGTAGCACCTTTTTACGGTACTCTTATCCTGTTTGAATCTATTATCCCATGGTGCTGTTCTAACCCATGAATCGATGCTGCAGCTGTGGTGGTCTTCCACATATGGGAGGTGTCTGGAAGGCCGGTGCAAATGTCTATGCATAGCAAGATAACAACATGAATTGTTGGCTATTTTTCTCAATGAGGGATCAGTGGGAATGAATGTGAAGGAGAACATGTGGCCTCTGATCCCTCTTTTTACACACTCCCACAATTTGCGCTAATTCAACCCATTCAATACAGAGTATCCACAGAGTGCCTGTCACTGATCCTGGTGCCCCCCTATTGGCCAGGCAAGGAGTGGTTCCCGGAGTTCTTCTGCCTTTTGACTTTGTCATCCTCAGCCAGAGAATTGGAACCCAATGAGGTTGGACCCTGAATGGTCCAACCTGACTAGATGGGTTCCTCTCTGAATGTTATTGTCCCTATCCAGTATGGATGGGTACCCTCTAGATGTACCCTCTATGTATACAGGTAGCAGGATTTCTGATCATGGTATGAACAAAAATATTTGTTCTATGGTTTGCTGCATGATTATTCCTTAATTTATTTTTACATAGTGGTTAAACCACCTGTAGTTTCTGTCACAGTGATTTGCTGGTATGTAAAAAGAGGGATCTGAGGCCACTGGTTCTTCTTCACATTCATTTCCACTGATCTCTCATGCTGGCAAAGTTTTGTCATGCACACATGCCCCTGCAGCACAACAGGCAGACCCATACTTTCCCAAGGCTAGTCAGTTGGATACCTTGTTTAGTTTGTTATTTAACTATCTATCTAGTTATTTTTAGGAACTGAAATTTGATTACATTTAATTTCAATAGACGAGTGACTACAAGTCAGTGTGATGCCAACCAGATGCCAAACTTATTTGACATATCAAATAGTGTTGTTTGATGGATTCATTTTGACACACACAGACCCAAACGGTGTTCCAGATACTTTGTTCCCAGAACTGACTGGGGGACATCATTTTGTGCCTGAAAGAGCTTTTTGAGCAGGGTAGTTCATTCTCGACTAAGAAGGTGCATTTGGCAGTTATTTTGTCATACTATGGGTTTGTTGATCTGACCAACCAGGGCTTTTATATGGCCAAACTGGCACCCTAAGCGAGATATCTAAATGTCACCCATGTAAGTAGTTTTAGCTTAGCTAACTTAATGTGCTACATTTCAAAAAGCTATAACCAGAGAGAGACAGATGCTTTTTAACATTTCCAGAAAAAACATCACTATGCCTATGTCTCCTTTCTTCCATACTTCTATACTGTGCTCCAGAGGCATTGCTAGGATCACAATACATTCAGCCAGGGCTTAGCCCTTAGTCCAAACCAAAAGTAGGGGATTTTGAACAGCTAAATGTATTAGTTATGAGTATTACCAAAAAACGTGATTTTGGACAAAAAAGGAAAGAAAAACTGATCTGAAAAAAATCTCCAGCCAGTAGTAACGTTAGCTAGCTGCTACTGTAGACTTATACACTCACCTAAAGGATTATTAGGAAGAACCTTACTAATACTGTGTTTGACCTCCTTTCTCCTTCAGAACTGCCTTAATTCTACGTGGCATTCATTCAACAAGGTGCTGAAAGCATTCTTCAGAAATGTTGGCCCATATTGATATGACAGCATCTTGCAGTTGATAGAGATTTGTGGGATGCACATCCAGGGCACGAAGCTCCCGTTCCACCACATCCCAAAGATGCTCTATTGGGTTGAGATCTGGTGACTGTGGGGGCCATTTCAGTACAGTGAACTCATTGTCATGTTCAAGAAACCAATTTGAAATTATTCGAGCTTTGTGACATGGTGCATTATCCTGCTGGAAGTAGCCATCAGAGGATGGGTACATGGTGGTCATAAAGGGATGGACATGGTCAGAAACAATGCTCAGGTAGGCCGTGGCATTTAAACTATGCCCAATTGGCACTAAGGGGCCTAAAGTGTGCCAAGAAAACATCCCCCACACCATTACACCACCACCACCAGCCTGCACAGTGGTAACAAGGCATGATGGATCCATGTTCTCATTCTGTTTACCCCAAATTCTGACTCTACCATCTGAATGTCTCAACAGAAATCGAGACTCATCAGACCAGGCAACATTCTTCCAGTCTTCAACTGTCCAATTTTGGTGAGCTCGTGCAAATTGTAGCCTCTTTTTCCTATTTGTAGTGGAGGTGAGTGGTACCCGGTGTGGTCTTCTGCTGTTGTAGCCCATCCGCCTCAAGGTTGTGCGTGTTGTGGCTTCACAAATGCTTTGCTGCATACCTCGGTTGTAACGAGTGATTATTTCAGTCAAAGTTGCTCTTCTATCAGCTTGAATCAGTCGGCCCATTCTCCTCTGACCTCTAGCATCAACAAGGCATTTTCGCCCACAGGACTGCTGCATACTTGATGTTTTTCCCTGTTCACACCATTCTTTGTAAACCCTAGAAATGGTTGTGCATGAAAATCCCAGTAACTGAGCAGATAGTGAAATACTCAGACCGGCTCGTCTGGTACCAACAACCATGCCACGCTCAAAATTGCTTAAATCACCTTTCTTTCCCATTCTGACATTCAGTTTGGAGTTCAGGAGATTGTCTTGACCAGGACCACACCCCTAAATACATTGAAGCAACTGCCATGTGATTGGTTGATTAGATAATTGCATTAATGAGAAATTGAACAGGTGTTCCTAATAATCCTTTAGGTGAGTGTACATTGTCAATCAGACAATCAAGTCAGCTGTATTTCTGATATTGTTCTTGGAATATTTCCAGGAAACAGGTACAGTAAACAGACTGTGTGAGTTTCCTAAAAGCCAGCAAACTTGGAGCAGTGCCTCCATTTGAGACTGAGCACCCAAAACAACAATAATATATAATTACATAGAATTGTAATATAATAGCATTACAATAGCAATGATAATAATAATAATTGATTATAAGAAGCCCCACTTTGCTGCTGGCAATGACAGCACATAATGACCAGTTGCTATCTTGACATTTCTGCTCGTTATTGAAAGTGAACCATAGTATGGTAGCCTGGTAGGTAGCTATCTAGCTAGCTATCCATCTGTGTGGAATAAATGTTTCAATCGCCAAATCATTAGTAGTGATGCCTATGCATCATAAATATGCTTCAGGGAATACAAATTATGGCTTGAAGACAAACCAATAGGATTCTACAAAGGCAAAGGTCATCCCACTTTCTTTCTATGCTTAGCCCATGTTCCACAAAATCACAGTGAGTGTATGCTAGCTAGACCAGTGCAGGGGTTCTCACACTGCGTGCCATTGCACACTGGTGCTTTGGCAGCTGGACAGTGCCTTGGAAATAGTTTTATTCATGATGATTTACATAGCTATAATCATATGTAAAGGGGTGCCTTGGAAATACTTGTTTTCATAAATGGTGCGCCTTGTGACAAAAAAAATTCAGAACCACTGAGCTTGATCAGCTAGGTGTAAAGAGCCCTCTTCACCAACCTGAGCTTCTAACTTTAGATGAGGCAGTGGCACTCACACGTCCTGATTCATTTGCTGCATCTACAGGAGATAACTCGTCCTCCACCTCCTCTAGCCTCGCCTGCGCCTCCTTGATCTTTTTTTTTTTTTTTTAAAAAGCTTCTCATATCCATAGCCGCCCCTCAATTCAAGTCTTGCCTTAGTGAATTAGCTACCACCATATGCCAACAATGACATGCCCTGTAACCGGTGTGCTCTCTCCCCCCTTCCCCAAAATGCGCGAGCGAAGTAGCGTGAAGTGGATCTGTAGCTTGAATAACACCCAAAACATACTTGCATTTTTGATCAGCGATATATTATTTTTGAATGACAGATTAATTGATCCAGGGCTATTTTTGTATTATTATTATTTTTGCAAAATTATGAGATCCGAGGCTATTCATAAAACATTCTCGGCTTTAGTTTGCCAATGCCTAGAAACGCCCCTGCCTATATCTCAACATGGGATTTGGATAGTGGATGTGTTTTATGTGCCACCCTTAAAGGCTTTGGAGTTAGTGGAATGTGCTCTCATACATAACTGTCCTATTAGTGGCTTTGACTTTCTCCAAAGACATTGGTGATCTCCACACATTGTCAGCATACCTCTCTGTTTGGAAATTGCCCTTTGCCATGGTTTTACACCAAAAGGATATGAAATTGTCATGCCAGCCTCTAGCTTTCATGTTGGTCCCCTTTTTGCCTTTTTTACCTTCATTGGTTCCCTTGTGACATGCAATCATATTTGTTCTGATTGGTAAATAAGCTTCTTTATCAAATAGGATTCTTTGTCCGTTTTGCTGGCGCTGTCAAAGGAACTCCCTAAGGAACACATTTTGCACTGGATCATGAAGGCTATCTTCAGAGCTTATAACAATTGACTAAAAGGGATGTATTGCCTAGTAAAGTGTGTTCACTCAACAACAGTTGTGACATCTTTAGCCTTGTTCAAATGCTTGACTGTGCAGATTTTGGACTGTGGTGAGCTGGGCATCACCCTACACCATATAACAAAGACTTATAGCAGACAAACTAGAGGCATTTCAGATTGTAAAGTACCACCATGCCCTGAGGCGGGAAAAAAACTACAACTCTTAGACGGCCATACACTGACTGTGCACAGTAAATAGTGGTTATAGATCAAAGAACTGATAGTTGAGACAAATTACAACTACTGAATGGTAGAGCTTCTGGTGGATTTCATGCTTAACCTGGCCTTTCTTAAAAGCCTGATTGTAAAATTGTATAGCAAATCAGATGTTTAAGTAAAACCCAGTGGGAACGGTGGTTATAGATATTATCTCGCATTTGTGTATGTAATGTGTGCGTATGTAATGCCAGACAATCAATTGTTCCATATTCTGCTGCATGAAGGAAGATTTTTCTGATTTGTTTCAGTGAAGCAACTCTCTCTGCCATGGCAGGAGATAAGGTAAATCCGTTGTCATGGCAGCAAGCTCAGACAGGCAGACCCTTTCAAGTCAGTCAAGACTGGCAAGAGAGAAAGGAGATCTACTGTTTGGGGAACCTACAATGTACTGTTGTGGCATGTTGTTTGAGAATGACTAGTCTGTATGTGAATGTGCAAGTTAATGTGTTTTCTATAGTGCATACGTGCTTGCATATGGGTGTGCATCTGCATTCCCCCCCCCATGTGATGCGTTTCTTGCCATTATATCTCAGTGGAATGGGCTCAACTTGGGTATACCATGAAGCGCTGCTGTTGATTCGCTACTGGAGAAAGAGCCTGGTCACAGAACATGAATCATTTAGTCACCAGAGCAGTGTTGGAAATGTCATGTCTCATCACGACGCACCATGCCTCAGTGCCTCAGCACCCAAACTGTTTACATTACAGCAATCCGAGTTAAGAGGAAGAAGACTTGAGTAGAGCGATAAACTGAGATTTAGTGACTGCTGCAGCTGGCATTGTTCCTGAAAGACAGGAGAAACACAGGATACTATACAATTTAGTGAGTGGTTTGAGAAAATGTAAACATGACAAACATTCAGTTAACCCAAGAAGTCCTTTGAATGAAACTTGAAAATTGAAATCAACTGTGAAGTCAATCTGTGACTGATTTCATTACTTCCTGAATTTTTTTATTTTGTTGTTTAACAGAGTTCATTTAATTTCAGTTTCACTCCTTATCGGACTTTTCCCACAAATATGAATCTGCTTTCTCATAAAACAACAAAAACGTGTCTATCAAAACAAACAAAACACATGAAAAACTTCATAGGCCAACCTTAATTAGTACTGTTTTTGATTCTCCCAGGAACAGACAATCTGTCTGCATAAAACTGGCCTCTGAACATTTGATTTCAAAATGTTATATTTCTGTGGTTTGTCAGCAAATTCAAGCACCATTTGGTCAGCAACACAGAATTGTGAAACATACACCACAATAAACAATGTAAACTTAACTTCTATAGATTCTTTATTACAAGATATTAGGCTACTGTATAAATCAGTGAGATCATGGTACAGTATAATGTACGTAGTAATATGACTGTTTTAGATGATAATCATTTAAAGCTGTATATGAGTTGTTCCAGAGGACACGATTCCAAGATCCTCTCTAGAATGTTGCCATGCATGCATGATTCATTTTTTGCCATGCACCAGTTATTAGTTCAGTTGTAAAGAAAGAGCCCCAAACAATGGCAAGAAAACGAAATTGTTACAGTTTAAACATATAGAAAGCACAGCATGAACAACCAAGATGTCTGGTCATCCCTCATTATAATTTGCACACACAATAATGTGCAATGCAATAAAAATTGTTTATCAATAGTGAGGGTGTACAGTAACGTTTAATGTTTAACAATTCTGACTAGGCCTCTTTGGACCTACTAACAAGTGATGTGTATAATGTTTATTAATGACTTTACAGCTCCAAAATATGGCAACAAAAATGGATCAGGCAACATCCAAACTCATAAGTAGCAAAAAAGAGAAGAAAGGAATAATCACTTTCATTCAATCACTTATTGTAATTCTTTACATACAAAACTATCCATCGGTCAGCTCTTGATCTCTGCAAAAATGTATCTAAAGGCTCAATAACTAAGCCATCCTTATGCAGACACATTGTGTGAGATCACACCATACCAATTCACACTGCTTCTTTCTACTACTGTGCAAAAGAATCCCAGCCTAGTCTCAGGTTGGTTTGTGTCGTCTTGCCAAAACCTTCTCACAACTCATTATCAAGCCAAACATGCCAATTCCACAAGGAGCTGACAAGATAGCAGAAAGTGTCTAGAGTCTGTGCTGACAGTATGTGGGGCTACAATTCTGTATTTACACGTTATTTATATAATTTATTTGTTAGCATTTGTAAGAAGAATCAAGAGCAGAAAGAATGATACTGATATATCATATGGTTTGATTGATAAAATCTTGTGTGTGCTTTAGTTTGAGATCATTTATGCCGGTTGTTCCCTGATTTCTGCATTTGTTTGACAGCATCATGTCCTGATGCTAGAAATGCATCCACCTCTCAATCTTTATTATCCTCCCCTTGTCACATGGTTTAGATCCTTCTCCTGGGTTTTGCAGCATCCCTACCCTTACATAATGAATCCAACAAATTAACGTTTCCTTCGTTTGCTGAGTCTTGAGTTACTTTACACTGCTACATTAGTTGGTCCCCCACATGAGTTCATTCAATGACCAGTAGTGGCTTAGTGTAAAATATGTAGGGCTATAGCAAAAGCCTGCTCCTCACCGAGTAGCTCTCTAAGTTCAGGATTAGCCAGCCTTGTTTTAGACAAGCTCTATGGGCCTAAACCTTGGGATGACAGCATTCACCTGGGCCTCAGCTTCAAAATCCATTACTGTCTCAGTCTCCATCTCTGCCTCAGCCGCTTTCCCCTTCTGCCAGTTTGTGTCCCAGGACATCACCATCATGCGGGGGGTGGACTGGAAGTGCTTGCTGCCACATGGGTTAAAAGTGCATATATACAGTGTCTTTGGAATAAATTGAATAGAAAATGAGAATAAATGTCTTCTTTGGGGAAAGGGGGGTGGTGTGTTTAAGCCTCCGTCTGTGTTTTCTCTGTTCCATTTTTTAGCGCCTCATCAACACCGTTCTCATCCTCGACGACTGTGGAGAATATGGGAGACATTAAGAGGAGGGCTGGCACCTTATGTCTATGAAACATATTTTATTGATAATGTATGTAACTGATAGGAACGCATGGAACTAATTTCCTAGGCTGCAAGACTGCATGATAATAGAAAGAAAGAGAAAGATAGGGAATGATGTGTGTGTGTGTGTGTGTGTGTGTGTAAGAATGTGTAAGATTTGTGTATGTAACACATTTCAAATTATTTAAATTTTTCAAGCACGACACAGCGCGCGCGCGCACACACACACGCATGCAGAACATCTTCTAGAATCCTATCGAATTATACAGAAATGCGTGTGGGTTGGAATATTCAGTGAAATAGCACTACAACACTTGGACCAAGAAGTATTTGACAGCAACACATACTTCGCATGCAAACCTATGTTGCAATTCGATTAATTGTATTAATCGGAATAAAACCATGATATGGTACACCGTGCTTCCCGGAAAGATGGTGGATGGATCCCCATTGAATTGCCCATAGCCTACCAGCATTTCCCATCCCTGGTCAAGCATTAATATAACACAACTGAAAATGATTTGATGTTCATAGCTACCTCGTTTGCTTCTGCCAATCTGTCCAAGTTTGGGCGGGCGTTTACCGCCCTGTGAGCCGCTAAAGAAGTTGTTGGTGTCTTGAAGGCGACAGGTGAAGGAAAGGTGCCCCTCGTCGTCTTCATTTCCATAATGACTCATTTTGTCTTGTAGTACTTCCGACATTTCCAACTGCGTCTCAGTGACCAACAAAGGCGCACAAACTAAAAAATACACGAGGTCCGCTCGACGTCTACCACCAACTGATAACCGTTTTTAATCGCTTAACAGGAGACGAAAACAATATAAGCAAGGCAACTATCTGCCTGCTGTCTGTTTACCTCAAAGGCACGTGTCTGCTCTCGAACGAATTTTTCCAAAGAAATTCCTCAATTTCCCCTTTCGGAAAGCTTCGGCAACATTATTCAATTTTTCCAATAGGTTTTGCTGCGCGTACTGCTTTGGAAACGCGGGGAGCACGTAGATACTGCCGCGGAAGTACGCCTTTTCTGGTTTCGAGTGGCTGGATCGTCGCACGGAAAATCTGAGAAATAAATGCAAATAGAGGAGCGATGCAAAACACGGATCCCGGAGAGACCGGGTGGAGGGAGGGAGGGAGGGAGGAGAGAGAGAGAGAGAGAAAGGCAGAGCGTGCAGAGCTGGATGATGCTGCAGCCACAGTGTTCTGCAGCCCAGAGCAGATCTAGAAAAGATTCCAGTTTGGACCGACTGACGAACTGATGTTACTTTACCTCGCCTGTTCGATCGAGCTGGGCCCCAAATTACGCTAGAATACGATTTTGTTATAAGCTGTGGCACACTAAAACACTATAACCTTTTGAGCTATTGTTATTTAGTTTTGAGCTGTAGATTATTTGTATAATTGTTGTCAATATAGTAAAAGACTGGATAATTCCTATATTTTAAATTGATAGGCTATAAGAAATGTATTTCTGAAGAGATTGTTGCTTATTTTAAATGTTATAGTCAGCTGATCTGGGTCCATAATGTAAGTATTTTGCAGCAAAATAAACTGTAATGTATTGTTCATGGTATTGTGGATGGATTCACCAAATAGACAAACATTCAGCCTTACCAGAAGATGGCAGTGTTTTCATATGATCAGACAGATCTGTCTGATCATTCCTTGACCAGGTTGGTCAGTCTTTAATCCACAGTCACTAGCATGGTTCTTTTTCTCACTCTGAAAACTATGCATATCTAAGCTGATCTGGAACATAACGCCCTAAAACCTGTACCCAAACCTACAGTTATTTTGTTATGTTCTGAATCCTCCATATTTTCACACAGAGCAAGATGGGAGTAAACTCTACTGGAAGACCACACCACAGCCCAGTACTTTGCTTTTGTTCCATAAGGACAAGAGAGACTCAATGACACAACACAATCCAATCTCTGAAGGAAATGTTCACCAAAAATCAAGACTTTAGGTTGATGTACACATGACAATCAGTGTATGCATGCATCACTGCGCCACATACCCATGTATCCTAGTCCTATTTATCCTTACACCTCTAACGAATGTTGCCAATTCCAGGCCAGTCGCAAGAACTACAGTCTTTAATTACTCAACACTCCAAAGTCAATTTATGTTGTGACTTTTCACAAAGAGGAACCATAAAGGAACTATGAACATTCAAGGACAGTTAGAATCCTTACTGGAAACAGCTCCAGCAAGGGCCATTCTCTTACTCTTCCCTACTTTTAAGGAAACCCCACCACTGGACATTAGGACCCCATACCCCCCATATCACGACACACACATCTCACAAGTTACGTCACTGGAGTACAGATATTGAGCACAGATATTCTCAAAATCAGGCAAAATCAAGGTGTTACCCCAACCAATGCTGTCCCGCCCTCCCCTGTATGCTCCTCCGTGATATATATGTTATATAATATCTGGCTTCACACTTGAAAAAAAGACAATTATCATAGTGTTAAATCTTCCCTGTAAAAACATTTAGCCATTCAGTGTCAAGCTCACATAAAAAATATGAAATACCTTGGCTTAAATACCCTTCATCTGTACTTGGCTCTGCTGCTTGCGCTGATCCAGCATCTTCACAATAAAAAATGTATACTGTTAGTGACTTAAATGTGTTAATTGTATATTTTTGTATATTACATATAGAATGTTTTTGGTGACAGTACATTCCCTAATCTGAGAATTTTTCACCAGTCAACTTCGTTTGTCTTGTGAACTCTCTTTAAAATATCTGTAATTCTAGGCTACTAGCAGTCATCTGAAATGTATGTACAGTGGATATAAAAAGTTTACACACCCCTGTTAAAATGCCAGGTTCTTGTGATGTAAAAGAATGAGACAAAGCTAAATCATGTCAGAACTTTTTCCACCTTTAATGTGACCTATAACGTGAATAATTCATTTGAAAAACAAACTGAAATCTGTGAGTGGGAAAAATAAAAAACTCAATAACCTGGTTGCATAAGTGTGCACACCCTTAAACTAATACTTTGTTGAAGCACCTTTTGATTTTATTACAGCACTCAGTCTTTTTGGGTAGGAGTCTATTAGCATGGCATATCTTGAAGTGGCAATATTTGCCCACTCTTCTTTGCAAAAGCACTCCAAATCTTTCAGATTACGAGGACATTTCCTGTGCACAGCCCTCTTCAGATCAGCCCACAGATGTTCAATTAGATTCAGGTCTGGGCTCTGGCTGCGCCATTCCAAAACATTCATCTTCTTCTGGTGAAGCCATGCTTTAGTGAATATGGATGTGTGCTTTGGGTCGTTGTCGTGCTGAAAGGTGAACTTCATCTTCCTAACAGATGCCTGAAGGTTTTGAGCAAAAATTGGAACTGTTCATAATTCCCTCCACCCTGACTAAGGCCCCGGTTCCATCTGAAGAAAAACAGCCCCAAATCATGATGCTGCCACCACCATGCTTAACTGTGGGTATGGTGTTCTTTGGGTGCGACAAACATACCTTTTGGAATTATGGCCAAATAGTTCAACCTTGGTTTCATCAGACCATAACACATTTTCCCATGTGCTTTTGGGAGACTTGATGCTTCAGCCGAGCTTGGATGTTTTTCTTTGTAAGAAAAGGCTTCCATCTTGTCACTCTAACACATAGCCCATTCATATTAAGAATACGGGAGATTGTTGTTACATGTAGCACACAGCCAGTACTTGCCAGAAATTCCTGCAGTTCCTTTAATGTTGCTGTAGGCCTCTTGGAAGCCTCCCTGACCAGTTTTCTTCTCGTCTTTTCATAAATTTTGGAGGGACGTCCAGTTCTTGGTAATGTCTCTGTTGTGCCATATTTTCTCCACTTGATGATGAGTGTCTTCACTGTGTTACATGGTATATACAATGCTTTGGAAATTATTTTGTAACCTTCTCCTGACTGATATCTTTCAAAAATGAGATCCCTCTGATGCTTTGGAAGCTCTCTGCGGACCATGGCTTTTGCTCCGAGTTGCATCTAAGAACATTTCAGCTATTAGTAGGTAGGTGGGTTTCAGCTATTAGTAGCCAGATTGCATTTCTTTCCAATAGGACACATATCCAACTCATCTCCATAGCTCTTGACAATATTACATGTATTGCTTTTCCTTTTCATTAGTATCCCCTTGTGGCCAAATAGGAACATCCAGGGATGTGCAGTGTTTATGATACATGTATTTCAAATATGTATTTCATATAGGATTTTGTAATTTGTATTTGATAGGGTTGATGAAAATGTCTTCATATTTTGTATCAACATACTTTAGTGTTTTGTATTTTGCGGTGAGCAGCATATATGCCATATATTCTCAGGTTCCCATATCACACGAACACATCCCAGACTGTCACATGTCTCCAATCTTTCACACCAGGTCCCAATTTGTATCGTTTGTATGTGTTTAAATGTTTCCCCTCTGCTCTCCACATTGTGGATCATTGTTGCTGTTATGTTTGTTCATTTAATTGGTGAGTGTTGTTAAATGTACTGTTTGAATGTTAGCTGTTAAGACGCGTTGTCGCACACTTTAATTTCATTCAGTCATTAGTATCGTTGTCCGTTCGTATTCGGTTTGTTTTGTTTGTTGTCATTAAACCCCACGAATGAGAGAAATGCTTGCGCCTGGTTCCTCCTTCAACACTACACCACAACTAGACCGTTACAGAATGATCCACCAAAACCTGAACCAGCAGGCAGTCCCTCCAGGACCGAGGCCTCCCCAATAATTTTTTAGGGGGGGGGGGCTATGGGGGTGCCCGAGGAAGGTTGTGACGACACCCCCTCTGCGTCTGGAGGCCTTCCTGGTGGTTGGGCAGAGTGAGGACTGGCGGGGCTTCAAGGACCTGCCGTACCGGTTCTCGCCCTTCTCTGGCCCTCCGCCGCCTGCCGACCCTCCGTCGGCTCTCCCGGCCTCTGGCCCGACGGCTCCGCCGCCCTGGTTAGTCTCGGCTGTTCCGCCCCCTCGGCGGGTGTGTGCCGATGGGGGTTCTGCGCTGCCCTGCCCCCCCTCCCTTGGGCTGGGGTTCGTCTTGGCCCGTCCGGTGGCCGGGCCTTTGGGGGGGGGTACTGTCATGGTGCGGTGAGCAGCAGCGCCACCGTGCCATATATTCTCAGGTTCCCATATCACACGAACACATCCCAGACTGTCACATGTCTCCAATCTTTCACACCAGGTCCCAATTTGTATCCTTTGTATGTGTTTAATTGTTTCCCTTCTGCTCCCCACATTGTGGATCATTGTTGCTGTTATGTTTGTTCATTTAATCGGTGAGTGTTGTTTAATGTATGGTTTGAATGTTAGCTGTTAAGAAGCGTTGTTGCACACTTTAATTCCATTCAGTCATTAGTATCGTTGTCCGTTCGTGTTCGGTTTGTTTTGTTTGTTGTCATTAAACCCCACGAACGAGAGAAATGCCTGCGCCTGGTTTCCTCCTTCAACACTACACCACAACTAGACCGTTACAGTATTCATACCCGAAGATGAAGGTCAAGGTGAGAAACGTGTAGATTGCCAGCTTTCCATCGTTTCTGGCTAAATTAAAATTAAATTCAAACATATTGATCACTTTATAATGTGCTAAAATGATTTTTTTTCAAATTCCAATGATGTGTCCAATGATTAATAAATAATTGATTGCTAAATGATTGTATCCTAATTGAAGTAGCTGTTTAATAGGATCATAATTTTGCATACCATTGCATGAATGACTGGCTGACACATAATTTAATATTTTATTTATGATTAACAATCAAATGATTAATTACTTAGAAACTAGTTTCTATGAATAAAAGTGCCAACATTTGTGTTCTTATGAATTACTTGTTTATCATTGAGTCAGTATTGCTGATGCAAAGCAGGCCCTTCATTACCAAACATCAAGTAATTCAATTAGGATACAATTGTGAGTCATTAGCAAACTGTTAAACATTAAACTGTTGGTTAGTATAAAATTAACTTTCATCTGGGTGATCACAGGGATATGTGAATATTTGATCTGTTAACTGGTTGCATATGTCAGATTTATCACGACTAATTAGGGAGAAAAAAATCTGTTGCCATCAATCATTGTCTACTTATTGAAATGAGTCAGTGTACTGGTGAAGGGATAGATCAAAAAGGCCGATAGATGGAAGGTTTGCCAAGTGGTTTCATGCTCCATTTGTAAAAGTATTTTTAGTATTTTTAAAATACAAAAATACAGTAGTTTATATCTATACATGGTGTGGCTGCTGTATGTTATAGTTAATTTTGATATTTTTTAATATATTTTGATGTATCTCTGCCCTCTCTGGAAAAATATTTTATATAAACTATACTCTCAAACCTGATAATGAATACCAAATGTAATCACACTTATTGGTCATTTGATGTTTTTAGTAATTTAATGTTTTTCAAAAAATAATATTGCAAACATTTTCATCTAGAGGAGATACACCTATGTACCAATTTTCAAAACTTTAGGTCACAAGGGGTGGGCATGGTGAGCTTGCAAAAAGTATGATTTTGGAGGCTTGTGACAGTGCCATCATGAGGCCAACATGCATGCCACAGCACCAAAAGTTGCGGCCCTTGGCTCTTTACTACCATAAAAATGTGGGCACTTTAAGACATTTTATCTCACGGGAATTTTTAGAAAACACCCTTTTTTTGCTGGAATAATAATAATAATTAAAGCTGCAAGCAGCATTTAGCGGGTTTCAGCATTAAGCTATTAGTAGCCAAATTGCATTTTTTCCCCAATAGGACATATCCAACTCATCTCTATAAATAATATTACATGTATGGTTTTTCATATTCACAAGTATCCCCATGTGGCCAAATGGAAACATATCTTATATAAACAAAACTCACAACCATGGTCATCTGTACCAAATGTATTCACACTTAACATCGGTCATTTGATGCTATAGAAGTAGTGTTTGATGCTATAGAAGTAACTTCAGAATTGAATGGGTTCCAATGGCAAATATGTTCCTTGGGAGGAACAAACTCTTTTCAAGATTTTGTTTTGTAACGGGGTGAATGTGGTGAGCTAGCAAATGTTTGGAATCCTCAATAGTGCCACCGTGTGGCTGATAAAAAAATCTTTGTAGACAATATTGCCGTCTCATCTTTGTTAATATATGAACCAAACAGAATTATAATACCATTATCCTAATAGGACATGTGTCTATACTGCAAATTTTTCTTAAATCAGCATCTCTACATGTAAGCCACCTATTCCATTCCAGTGTCTGTTAAATTCCAAAAAACAGGCATATCTCAGTTTACTTAATGAGGTACTGATTACGGGATTACCTGAACCAAATCTAATTTAATGAGGAAAAGTTTAAAAACCACTGCTGTATTCATCACTATCCTCTTGCAATAGGACCAGCTGGAAGGTAAAAACAGTGCAAGTACCTCAAAGGTAATTTGAATACAAAAAAAAAATCAGCATGACAAAAAACTTGAAAAGAAAATCTTTGAGTGAGGAAAAGAAGGGTTCAATTCTGGCTTTACTGGCAGAGGCATACAGTGAGTATCAGGTTGCTTCCATTCTGAAAATTTCAAAGACGGCGATTCATAAGAACAAGCAACAGACAATGGGGACAACAAAGCTACAGACTGGCCAAGGGCGAAAACAACTGTCCACTGACTGAGATGACTGCCAACTCATTCGAATGTCACTCAACAACCGTAGGGTGACATCAAGTGACCTACAAAAAGAATGGCAAACAGCAGCTGGGGTGAAGTGCACGGCGAGGACGGATCAAAACAGGTTCCTAGGGGCAGGGCTGAAGTCCTGCAAAGCTAGCAAAAAGCCCTTCATTGATGAGAAGGAAAGACGAGCCAGGCTGAAGTTTGTAAAAGACCATAAGGATTGGACTGTAGAGGAATGGAGTAAGGTCATCTTCTCAGACAAGTTACATTTTTAACTTTGCCCAACACCAGGTCGTCTAATGGTTAGATGGAGATGATCTGGGGATGCTTCAGCAAGGCTGGAATTGGGCAGATTTGTCTTTGTGAAGGACGCATGAATCAAGACAAGTTCAAGGTTATCCTGGAAGAACACCTGCTTCCTTGTGCTCTGACAATGTTCCCCAAATCTGTGAATTGTTTTTTCCAGCAGGACAATGCTCCATGCCACACAGCCAGGTCAATCAAGGTGTGGATGGAGGACCACCAGATCAAGACCCTGTAATGGCTAGCCCAATCTCCAGACCTGAACCCCATTGAAATCCTCTGGAATTTGATCAAGAGGAAGATGGATGGTCACAAGCCATCAAACAAAGCTGAGCTACTTGAATTTTTTTGCCAGGAGTGGCATAAATTCACCCAGCAGCAATGTGACAGACTGGTGGAGAGCATGCCCAGATGCATGAAAGTTGTGATTAAAAATCAGGGTTATTCCACCAAACTCTTCCTAAGTTTAAACGGTAGTATTTTGTTGTTGAAAATTAATATGAATTTGTTTTCTTTTTATTATTTGAGGTCTGAAAACAATGCATATTTTTAGGGTTATTTTGACCAGTTGTTATTTTCTACAAATAAATACTCTAATTTACAATATTTTTATTTGGGATTAATGTTGTCAGTAATTTATTGAATAAAATGTTCATTTTACTCAAACACATACCTTTGAATAGTAAAACCAGAGAAACTGATAATTTTGCAGTGGTCTCTTAATTTTTTCCAGAGCTGTATATGTGCAAAACCATGCCCCTGCATCTGTTCATCTGTCAATAGTGGTGATGTTTTTCAACATACTGGCCTTATTGATATGACCTTTGAAGACCGTCACCCATAGATACCAAATATGAAGGTACATGAAGATCGTTCCTTAGCTGCAAGAGGAGATGCTTTGCAAGTGTTTTTCACAAATTCAAAATGGCTGCAAAACCATTAAAGCAAAGTTAGTGAGTCCCAATGGCAAATATGTTCCATTGAGGTAGACATAAGGCTATAACTCAAACAGGGTGAGTACGGTAAACTTGCTAATGTGAAAAACCTCAATAGCGCCACCGAGTGGTTGATTAAAAAATAATTTTCTGTAGCATTTTTGTCAACATATGTCCCAAGTAGAATTATTATATCATTATTCTTGTAGGAGATGTGTCCATCGGTGTGCAAAACCACACCCCCTCACATGTTCATTGGTCAATAGCATCTATGTTTTTTTTGGCATACTGGCCTGGCTGATATAACTTTTGAAGACCTTGGTCCCTAGATGCCAAATATCAAAGTCTGTGAAGATCGGACATTTGGTGCCAGAGGAGTTAATATTTTAGTGTTTTTCAAAGAAAATGCAAAATGGAGGAAAATGCATCATGATAGACTTTATGGGTCCCAATGGCAAAAAATTGCATCATGACAAGGTACACCTATCTACTAACTTTCAAGACTCTAGGTCACACAGGGTGGGCGTGGTGAGCTTGCAAATTTGGAGGCTTGTGACAGCGCCATCATGAGGCAGACATGTATGCCAGTGCACCAGAAGTTGCAACCCTTGTCCCTTTACTACCATAAAAATGTAGGCACCTTTAAGCCATTTTATCTCACAGGAATTTGCATAGAATAATAATGATGAACAGGAACAAACACAATAGGGTTTCATCTGTGAACTGCTGAAACCCAAATAACCATTGCTAAAAATAACAACAGTGTTTCACCAGTGAACTTCTGAAACACTAATTAATGCTGCAAGCAGCATTGAGAGTGTTTCAGCATTGAGCCACTATTGGCCTTATTGCACTACTTTTGTACTGAGAGTTCCATAAGCACCATTTATTCATTGATTCTCCAGTCATGAAATTGAAACATAGTTCATACATTAGTTATATTTATAATCCTGATTATGTGTGCCAAATGTAAATCACATCGAGAAATACAGATAAATATAGCCATATAGCTGTTACGGTGCCACCTTGTGTTCAAACTGAATTTACTTGCATAAGTTACATCATGATATTGTTATGTACATCAAATAATTTTATCATATGATCAACTCTAACTGATATACAATGATCAAAATTATAAACACAACACTTTTGTTTTTGCCCCCATTTATCAGGAGCTGAACTCAAAGATCTAAGACTTTCACTATGTACACAAAAGGCCTATTTCTCTTAAATATTGTTCACAACTCTGTCTAAATCTGTGTTAGTGAGCACTCCTCCTTTGCTGAGATAATCCATCCACCTAACAGGTGTGGCATATCAAGATGCTGATTAGACAGCATGATTATTGCACAGGTGTGCATTAGGCTGGCCAAACAAAAGTGTTGCGTTTATAATTGTGTTCAGTGTATTTTCATATATGTGTAAAACCACACAAGCTTGAAGATTGATTCATCAATAGCAGCCATGATTTTTTTGTACTTTTCTGGGTTATGGATTGATAAATGACCTTGGTCTATAGAAAACAAATATCTTGTTATGTAAAGATTGGACATTAGGTTCTATAGGAGTAGCTTATGAAGTGTTTTTCACATATTGAAAACGGCTGAAAAGCCGTCAATGCAGAGCTAATGAGTTCCATTAGCAAATTTGTTCCTTGTGAGGAAATGGACTCATCCACAATTTTTTTTGTCTCTATGTCAAACTAAGTGAGTGGCATGAGCTTGCAAATTTGTCTGGCTCAACATCAACCCCTTGTGGTCAATCAGAAAATGCTTGCACATTGTATGTCCTGTCAAGATTCTGAACATGTGTAGCAAGTTGTTATAATATGATCAACAGTGTCTCATTAATATGCTTGTAAGTAACAAAACCATGTCCATTTGATGGTTTATTTGTCAATAACGGCCAAATTATTTGACATTAGTTTGGCTTCCATCCATCTTCTTCCGCTTATCCGGGGCCGGGTCGCGGGGGCAGCAGTCTAAGCAGGGATGCCCAGACTTCCCTCTCCCCAGACACTTCCTCTAGCTCTTCCGGGGGGACACCGAGGCGTTCCCAGGCCAGCCGGGAGACATAGTCCCTCCAGCGTGTCCTAGGTCTTCCCCGGGGTCTCCTCCCCGTGGGACGGGACCGGAAAACCTTCCCAGGAAGGCGTTCCGGAGGCATCCGAAAAAGATGCCCAAGCCACCTCAGCTGACCCCTCTCGATGTGGAGGAGCAGCGGCTCTACTCTGAGCTCCTCCAGGGTGACCGAGCTTCTCACCCTATCTCTAAGGGATCGCCCAGCCACCCTGCGGAGAAAGCTCATTTCGGCCGCCTGTATCCGGGATCTTGTCCTTTCGGTCATGACCCCAAAGCTCATGACCATAGGTGAGAGTAGGAACGTAGATTTACTGGTAAATCGAGAGCTTCGCCTTGCGGCTCAGCTCTTTCTTCACCACGACAGACCGATACATCGACTGCATTACTGCAGAAGCTGCACCGATCCGTCTGTCAATCTCCCGTTCCATCCTTCCCTCACTCGTGAACAAGACCCCTAGATACTTAAACTCCTCCACTTGAGGCAGGCACTCTCCACCAACCTGAAGTGGGCAAGCCACCCTTTTCCGACTGAGGACCATGGCCTCGGATTTGGAGGTACTGATTTTCATCCCCACCGCTTCACACTCGGGTGCAAACCGTCCCAGTGCATGCTGAAGGTCCTGGTTAGAAGGGGCCAACACGACAACATCATCTGCAAAGAGCAGAGACGAAATTGTGTGGTCCCCAAACCTGACACCCTCCGGCCCCTGGCTGCGCCTAGAAATTCTGTCCATAAAAATTAAAAACAGAACCGGTGACAAAGGGCAGCCCTGCCGGAGTCCAACATGCACTGGGAACAAGTCTGACTTACTGCCGGCAATGCGGACCAAGCTCCTGCTTCGGTTGTACAGGGACCTGACAGCCCTTAGCAAAGGACCCAGGACCCCATATTCCCCAAGCACCCTCCACAAGATGCCGCGAGGGACACAGTCGAATGCCTTCTCCAAATCCACAAAACACATGTGGATTGGTTGGGCAAACTCCCATGAACCCTCCAACACCCCGTAGAGGGTATAGAGCTGGTCCAGTGTTCCACGGCCCGGACGAAAACCACACTGTTCCTCCTGAATCCGAGGTTCTACTATCGGCCGTATTCTCCTCTCCAGAACCCTGGCATAGACTTTCCCGGGGAGGCTGAGAAGTGTGATCCCCCTATAGTTGGAACACACCCTCCGGTCCCCCTTCTTAAAAAGAGGGACCACCACCCCGGTCTGCCATCCCAGAGGCACTGTCCCCGACCGCCACGCGATGTTGCACAGGCGTGTCAACCAAGACAGCCCCACAACATCCAGAGACTTGAGGTACTCAGGGCGGATCTCATCCACCCCCGGTGCCTTGCCACCGAGGAATTTCTTGACCACCTCTGTGACTTCAGCCCGGGTGATGGACGAGTCCACCTCTGAGCCCTCATCCTCTGCTTCCTCAATGGGAGAAGTGACAGCGGGATTGAGGAGATCCTCGAAGTACTCCTTCCACCGCCCGACGACATCCTCAGTTGAGGTCAACAGCTGCCCACCTCTACTGTAAACATCGTTGGTAGGGCACTGTTTCCCTCTCCTGAGGCGCCGGATGGTTTGCCAGAATCTCTTCAAGGCCAGCCGATAGTCCTTCTCCATGGCCTCACCGAACTCCTCCCAGGCCCGAGTTTTTGCCTCCACAACCACCCGGGCTGCAGCCCGCTTGGCCTGTCGGTACCCGTCAGCTGCGTCAGGAGTCCCACAAGCCAACCAGGCCTGATAGGACTCCTTCTTCAGCTTGACGGCATCCCTTACTTCCGGTGTCCACCACCGGGTTCGGGGATTGCCGCCTCGACAGGCACCGGAGACCTTACGGCCACAGCTCCGAGCGGCCGCTTCGACAATGGCGGTGGAGAACATGGTCCACTCGGACTCTATATCTCCAGCCTCCCTCGGGATCCAGTTGAAGCTCTGCCGGAGGTGGGAGTTAAAGATCTCTCTGACAGGAGACTCGGCCAGACGTTCCCAGCAGACCCTTACAGTACGCTTGGGCCTGCCGAGTCTGTCCAGCTTCCTCCCCCGCCATCGGATCCAACTCACCACCAGGTGGTGATCATTTGACAGCTCCGCCCCTCTCTTCACCCGAGTGTCCAAGACATACAAACAAAAAACAACAAAGTCGATCATCGACCTGCGGCCTAGGGTGTCCTGGTGCCACGTGCACTGATGGACACCCTTATGCTTGAACATGGTGTTCGTTATGGACAAACTGTGACTAGCACAGAAGTCCAATAACTGAACACCACTCGGGTTCAGATCAGGGGGGCCGTTCCTCCCAATCACGCCCCTCCAGGTGTCACTGTCGTTGCCCACGTGGGCGTTGAAGTCCCCCAGTAGAACAATAGAGTCCCCTGTCGGAGCACTTTCCAGCACCCCTCCCAGAGACTCCAAGAAGGTTGGGTACTCTGCACTGACGTTCGGCCCGTAGGCACAAACAACAGTGAGAGACCTATACCCGACCCGTAGGCGCAGGGAAACGACCCTCTCGTTCACCGGGGTAAACTCCAACACATGGCGGCAGAGCTGGGGAGCTATAAGCAAACCCACACCAGCCCGCCGCCTCTCACCATGGGCAACTCCAGAGTGGTGAAGAGTCCATCCTCTCTCAAGAAGTGTGGTTCCAGAGCCCAAGCCGTGCGTAGAGGTGATCCCGACTACCTCTAATCGGAACCTCTCAACCTCACGCACTAACTCAGGCTCCTTCCCCGCCAGCAAGGTGACATTCCACGTCCCTAGAGCCAGTTTCCGTGTCCAGAGATCGGGTTGTCTAGGCCCCTGCCTTCGACTGCCGCCCGATCCTCTTCGCACCGGCCCCTTATGGTCCCTCCTGTGGGTGGTGAGCCCAGTTTGGCTTATGCATCCTTTACAAACCTTGGTCTTTAGCTGCAAAATATCTTAGTACATCAAGATCGGACATTTGATGCTATAGGAGTAGCTTATGAAGTGTTTTTCACATATTCATAATTACCGAAAATCCATCTAAGCGGAGCTAATGTGTCCGAATGGCAAATATGTTCCTTGATTTATCCAAAATAATTTGTGTCTCTATGTCAAAAGAGTGAGTGGTGTGAGCTTACAAAATTGTTTGACTCAACATCGCTCCCTTCTGGTCAATCGGAAAACATGCTTGCACAAGGTATCTCCTGTCAAGTTTCTGAACATGTGTACTCCGTAAGATTAAAATATGATTAACAGTCTTCTGGTAATATGCTTCAATGTACAAAACCATGCCCATTTGAAGGTTTATTCGTTAATAGCGACCACATTTGTTCACATGCAGGCTTAACTTACACATCTTTTACAGACCTTTTCACAATATCCAAAATGGCCAAAAATCTAATATGGCAGATTTCATGAGTGAAAAAAAGAAACATTTTCATTGTGAGGAGATGGACCTATGTACCAATTTTCATGACTCTAAGTCATGGGAATTTGCAAAAAAGAACTGGAAAACGCAGGAATAATAATAATAATAACCAATAGTAACTATAACAATAGTGTTTCACCAGTGAACTGCTGAAACACTAATAACCAATGGTAACAAAAACAATAGGGTTTCACCAGTGAACTGCGGAAACCCTAATAATAAACCGGAACAAACACAATAAGGTTTCACCAGTGAATTGTTGAAACCCTAACAAGTAATTTACAAACCCAATTCCAAAAAAGTTGGGACACTGTACAAATTGAGAGTAAAAAAGGAATGGAATAATTTACAAATCTCAAACTTATATTTAATTCACAATAGAATATAGATAACATATAGAATGTTGAAGTGATTTTGGATTTCATAAGAGCTACACATTCCAAAAAAGTTGGGACAGATAGCAATAAGAGGCCAGAAAAGTTAAATGTACAGATAAGGAACAGATGGAGGACCAATTTGCAACTTATGTCAATTGGCAACATGATTGGGTATAAAAAGAGCCTCTCAGAGTGGCAGTGTCTCTCAGAAGTCAAGATGGGCAGAGGATCACCAATTCCCCCAATGCTGCGGCGAAAAATAGTGGAGCAATATCAGAAAGGAGTTTCTCAGACAAGAGTTTGAAGTTATCATCATCTACAGTGCATAATATCATCCAAAGATTCAGAGAATCTGGAACAATCTCTATGCGTAAGGGTCAAGGCCGGAAAACCATACTGGATGTCCATGATCTTCGGGCCCTCAGACGGCACTGCATCACATACAGGAATGATACTATAATGGAAATCACAACATTGGCTCAGGAATACTTCCAGAAAACATTGTCGGTGAACACAATCCACCGTGCCATTCGCCGTTGCCGGCTAAAACTCTATAGGTCAAAAATGAAGCCGTATCTGAACAGGATCCAGAAGCGCAGGCGTTTTCTAATAGACTGTGGAAAAGTGTTCTGTGGTCAGACTAATCAAAATTTGAAATTAATTTTGGAAAACTGGGACGCCATGTCATCCGGACTAAAGAGGACAAGGACAACCCAAGTTGTTATCAGCGCTCAGTTCAGAAGCCTGCATCTCTGATGGTATGGGGTTGCATGAGTGCGTGTGGCATGGGCAGCCAACACATCTGGAAAGGCACCATCAATGCTGACAGTTATATCCAAGTTCTAGAACAACATATGCTCCCATCCAGACGTCGTCTCTTTCAGGGAAGACCTTGCATTTTCCAACATGACAATGCCAGACCACATATTGCATCAATTACAATGTCATGGCTGCATAGAAGGAGGATCCGGGTACTGAAATGGCCAGCCTGCAGTCCAGATTTTTCACCCATAGAAAACATTTGGCGCATTATAAAGAGGAAGGTGCGACAAAGAAGACCTAAGACAGTTGAGCAACTAGAAGCCTGTATTAGACAAGAATGGGACAACATTCCTATTCATAAACTTGAGCAACTTGTCTCCTCAGTCCCCAGACGTTTGCAGTCTGTTATAAAAAGAAGAGGGGATGCCACACAGTGGTAAACATGGCCTTGTCCCAACTTTTTTGAGATGTGTTGATGCCATTAAATTTAAAATCAACTTATTTTTCCCTTAAAGTGATAGATTTTCTCAGTTTAAAAATTTGATGTGTCAACTATGTTGTATTCTGAATAAAATATTGAAATTTGAAACTTCCACATCATTGCATCTGTTTTTATTAACAATTGTAGAGTCCCAACTTTTTTGGAATCGGGTTGGTAGTTCTGCTTTGTCTTCACCACTAGAACTCTCAAACTGTGCTTCATGATCATATGCAGAATGGTTGTGAGGTTGTGTTTTACAAACAACAACATGATTAGCCACAGCAGTCATTAAAAGCATCGCTGTTACTTGCATTCATCAAGCCATCTCGCGTTGGATATTGGTCATCTTGCGGGCCAAGTTGATCGACACTGGCATCTTGTAAATCTTCAGAGACTGTTACACCAACGTGTTCTGAAAGGATAAATAGGACTAATGATTTGTAATACGTTTTACAATATAACAATGTCTTTTATGCTAATACTTAGCACTTCTTACAGATTGAGTACTTGGCAGAAACCAATCCAGGGTTTGTAGTGTCATTTTGCAACAAAACATGTTTGCCGTTTCTCTGGTCCACTTGCAGAGCAATTTAACAGAGAATAAAAAATTGACAAGCCGATAAAATGATTTTAAAGAATGAATAATAATATTCATCCTTTACAAACCAATACTTCAGATCGTGACATCAATAATTCCCTCAAAAAGCTGGGTAAATGACATGTTGATAACCCTACGATTTCAGAAACTCATGAAAGGGATCTTTATTCAACAATTCATCATAGTTTAAAATATTATGCCTTACTTGAATATAATAAATAATAATAATTTACAGATCAAGTATACTTCACGGTAAGATTAAGTCCACAACTAATGAATCTTAGCACACTTTAAGGGATTTTACCCCTTACTTTTTACCTTATTCCATGCACGCAATCCATTAAACATGTTTTTATCTCAGGCCCCTTCCAACCTTGGGGAAAGGAATTTAATCTTTTAGCAGACTCCTTGGGCTGAATACGTGGCTGACATCAGCATGCTTCAACCACATGATTAAATTTTGACAATTTCAATATCTTTTGAAACTGTAAAGATCGCTTTAGACCTGATGGGGTTCATCCAAACATCATGGGATGCCGGCTGCTTGGTGCTAACATATCTTGGAATGCCATTTCCAAACAAGATAAGCATTAAGGACAGTAATCATAGGCAGAGTATCCACCCCCCCCCCCCTCCTGACCCTCTGACTTAAATCACACAATGCTTCCAGAAGTTGTCCTTGTCCCAAACGGGGGCACAACAACTCCCACCCCACCTCCCCCACATCCTCCCTCTTCCCCTCTACCACACTCACCAATTAGGTATGATAGATATTGGGCATGAAAAGTAACTAAATTAAGCTTGACACAATGTATGAGAGTACTAACAATCTCTATACGAAGGACACTAGTTAGGAAATGTGATGCACCATTGCTGATGGGTCCCAAAAACATCCTGTCCATATCTCCTGATAGGAGTTTTCCATGTGACTGTCATAGACTATGAATAGACCCATGGACCATAGGTTGGCACATACCATTGTGAGGAAGCCTATCTTTACCTGACAATATACATGTATTTTAGTTCAATTCTTTTGTTAGAGGAGTGGTTTGTCATCTTGTGCTATATGAAGTACCGTATCGCAAGCAGTTGGTATCTACTACGGAGGGGCCCCACACAACCTGATAAGCTGTGAAGCCAGGAAACTTAAGAGGGGACACTATTAAGCCATTTAAGGTTAGGATATAGATTACACGTATGTGATTGGAAGACACCCAGCTATTGGAGGGGATGTGCTGGGGCATAAAAGACTGTTAATTTTGTAATCATAGGAGAGAAAATGAAAGAACTATGGAAGGTTAACATTGTAGCCTCATGCTGAATAAAGCTGGCTCTCCCCTGACTTCGGGTTGCATTAATTTTTTTCATGGATAAAAAACAGAATCTAACCGCATGGTGTCGTGACTCGGATAGACTGATTTTGCACTCTGAATGGGGAGTCAAACCACTCTAAAAGAACAAGTCAGTTTAAAGAGCATGAGCATCCAGTGTGATGTCATGAGAGGCTACACAGCTCTCAGCGGGATTGTTCAATTAGTGCGAGGACACAAAGCTCAACTATAAACAAGGATTTTATTACAGTTCTATGGAGTTAACAGAAAAACTTGCCAAATTCCAAAAAGGTATCTCAGGGTCAGGCTGATCTTCAACAGAAAACTTAAATTATGCTTCTTCTTTAGGGTGAAATCATAATCCTGGTTTCCTCAGGTAAATAAAGCGTCTTTTCAATCTTACTTTACCGGGGCCGTAGCCCTAGGCCATTCCAGCGGTAAGTCCTTCAAACATCTAGTGGTGTTTCCAGCCTTCCGTATTCATCGCTGGAAATGATATTGGAGCGGTCTGGTCCTTCCCCGAACGCACAACCCGCAGCTTGCCTCCCAAAAGAAAAACACTAACTGTGTCTCTAGTCCTTAAACCAGGGGTGTCAAACCGGTTCCACGGAGGGCCGAGTGTCTGCAGGTCTTTGGGTTTTCCTTTAAATTGGTTCCCAGGTCAGACCTGAACAACCAGGTGGGGGTAGAAATTAACCAATTAGTGAACTAATTAATCAATCAGGTACAAGGTGAGAGCGAAAACCTGCAGACACTCGGCCCTCCGTGGAACCGGTTTGACACCTGTGCCTTAAACCCTTCAGGTCATCAGACCCTGATCAGTCCCAGGTGTGCAGGAATGCCATGTTTTGAGGGGTGGAGTTCCCAACTCTACCAGCAGATAGAGCCATAGTTGTTCATGGTTGCAGCCATCTCAGGGGAATGTAGCACCCTTCCAGGACACAGCCTCTCGTGACATCACACCAGATTAACTCATCTGAAACAAGAAGACCTAGAAATTTCGCTTTTTAGGCAGTAGAACCCTGTGGTAAGGACACACAAGATTTACATTAAAACTGAAGGATGTGTTCTTAGTCTTAGTCCATGGAATACCACAGGAGAAGCTAAGACCTCTTAGGCCATTGTAACAGTGATGAAAATCTCCTCATGTTATCTGGAAGTAATTGATAGAAGAGTATCAAGGGACACGTGTATAATATTTGTACAATTTAAGTAAAAAACAACATGGTTCCTTACGGGGACTGCAGCCCTGTTGTTGTAATTTAGAAAATGGAATTCAGGAATCATAGACAGAGGACTTCCTGGCGATACCTGGAACAGACGTGAGCTTATAATAATTGATTAAGAGTTTTAAATGTGTTTCCAAAAATGTATCGTACCTAAATATTGAGTAGAACTGGAACATATCAAGGAAATCTGATCACTTCCATAAATATTGACTAAGCTTATTCAAGTGAATATTAATTTGAAAGCACTTTGATGGTATATAGTATGTTTTAATAGGCATTCGAAATATCCTGTTTTGTTGTGCTTTGTCATGTTCACTATTTAATTTTTTATCAAACTTGCGTTGATGATAATGCTTAAAACCGGAAGGCCTCAAAGAGGGTCTCACTTCAATGTGGGTAGGCTTTAACAGGCCCACCGCATGGTAACCATATGTTGTGTGCTGAGCTGTTCACTAGCACACGTGGGTACGTCTAACCATAGTGATGAATTAGAAATTGGTACAATGATGATCTGGTAAAATAGTCTCATGGTTTTCTTACAAAAGGTTGAAATATTGTGGTTTCTCTCTCCTTATATATTGTATAAGTGGTTGAATGAAGAATCTACATGATGATAGTCTTTAATGTTAAGGAGACACGCTGTGTCCCATGAGGACTGAATATGAATCCAAAATAGGCCTTTACAAAGGGTTTCCACCAAGTTGGAATGTGTGTTCTCTCTCTCTCTGCCTCGTCACAGGACAACTGGTGAGAGGGAAACAATACACATAGGGTAATCATTTCTTGAAGTTAAGGTAAACACATGGCGTTCCATGTGCACTGAATTTGATTCTAATATATGTTATAATTTGGTTTTAGAAGAAAGATTGAGATTACAGTCTCATGTGAAATTATGACAAAAAGGGTGAAAACAGCCAAAAGTGAGTTTATCCCCTACAGTCAAATTTTATATTTTATTTTGAATGCTGAATTGGCTTTGGGAAAAAACATTAGGAAAATGTTCATTTGTTAGTTTTTTGTGTTTCTCTTACAACTAAGATGACATTTGTGTTTTATAGAACAAGTTTGATACTAAAAGGTTGACTGACTAAAATAGTCTTATCCTTCGTTCAGAGAGCAGCACAGGGGGGAGGAGTGCTTGAGCCACACACACTGCCCTGGGATAGCAAGAGTAACATAGGCTTACTTGGGTTTAGATTAGTCATAATTTCTATCAATGTTTTGGAATGTCCACAAGAATGTTAAGTTATTGTATTGATATGACAAGCATATTTCTACAAACTGCAAACAATATTAGAGATGGGTACGACAATAAATCTGAACCTTCACTTAACAAAGGATATCGGCTAAGTTGTAAGAATAACATATCTTGCTACAGACATTCTGAGGACCATGTACGGAGTTTTAATATGTGGAAACCTAAATTTCATATACATTTTGAATAATCAATTTGGCCTTTATTTATGGCTAACCATAAGTGGGTAAAGTCAAGGGCTCCAGGAAGGGGGGAAGACCCCAAGAATGACCCCAAACAACCTCTCCCATTAAATCAGGGCAGCCTATTATTAAGGGTTAAAATTTAGTGTTCAGATTGGTCTCAACTGCGGTAATTTCCTCAACATAAGCATATTCAGTTTTGGGATAATCAAACATTAAGCGAACAAGTTTATCTATATAGCACAATTCATACATCGAAGCAATTCAATGTGCTTAACAAAGAAAAATATATGAAAGTACAATAACATAAAAACAAATACTCAAATGAAAACTTCAAAACAGATGAATACATCATAATAATAAAAAAAACAATAAGAAAACATATAAAGATTAAAACCTCTCCATGAACTGCCACCTTAACGTGGTGGAGGGGTTTGAGTACCCGAGTGACCCTAGGAGCTATGTTGTCTGGGGCTATATGCCCCTGGTAGGGTCTCCAAAGTCAAACAGGTCCTGGGCGACGGGTCAGACTAAGAGCAGTTCAAAAACCCTTTAATGATGGACAAAATCTTGAGGACCGTGACGTTGCCCGGTATAGCGCAGCCAGGGCCCCACCCTGGAGCCTTTCCCCACGGGGTCCGGCTGGGCTCAGCCCGAAGGAGCGATGTGGGGCCGCCTTCCCATGGGCGAACCACCCACAGGAGGGACCATAAGGGGTCGGTACGTAGAGGATCAGGCGGCACTCGAAGGCGGGGGCATTGACAACCCGATCCCTAGACACGGAAACTAGTTCTAGGGACGTGGAATGTCACCTCGCTGGCGGGGGAGGAGCCTGAGATTGTGCGTGAGGTTGAGAGGTTCCAACTAGAGATAGTCGGGATCACCTCTACGCATGCCTTGGGCTCTGGAACCACACTCCTTGAGAGAGGATGGACTCTTCACCACTCTGGATTTGCCCATGGTAAGAGGCGGTGGGGTGGTGTGGGTTTGCTTATAGCCCCCCAGCTCTGCCGCCATGTGTTGGAGTTTACCCCGGTAAAAGAGAGGGTCGTTTCCCTGCGCCTACGGGTCGGGGATAGGTCTCTCACTGTTGTTTGTGCCTACGGGCCGAACGGCAGTGCAGAGTACCCAACCTTCTTGGGAGTCTCTGGGAGGGGTGCTGGAAAGTGCTCCGACTGGGGACCCCATCTTTCTACTGCGATGCCGTCAAGCTGAAGAAGGAGTCCTATCAGGCCTGGTTGGTTTGTGGGACTCCTGAGGCAGCTGACGGGTACCGGCAGGCCAAGCGGACTGCAGCCCGGGTGGTTGTGGAGGCAAAAACTCGGGCCTGGGAGGAGTTCGGTGAGGCCATGGAGAAGGACTATCAGCTGGCCTTGAAGAGATTCTGGCAAACCATCCGGCGCCTCAGGAGAGGGAAACAGTGCCCTACCAACGCTGTTTACAGTGGAGGTGGGCAGCTGTTGACCTCAACTGGGGATGTCATCGGGCTGTGGAAGGAGTACTTCAAGGATCTCCTCAATCCTGCCGTCACGTCTTCCATTGAGGAAGCAGAGGATGAGGGCTCAGAGGTGGACTCGTCCATCACCCGGGCTGAAGTCAATGAGGTAGTCAAGAAACTCCTCGGTGGCAAAGGCACCGGGGGTGGATGAGATCTGCCCTGAGTACCTCAAGTCTCTGGTTGTTGTGGGGCTGTCTTGGTTGACACGCCTGTGCAGCATCGTGTGGCGGTCGGGGACAGTGCCTCTGGGATGGCAGACCGGGGTAGTGGTCCCTCTTTTTAAGAAGGGGGACCGGAGGGTGTGTTTCAACTACAGGGGGATCACACTTCTCAGCCTCCCCGGGAAAGTCTATGCCAGGGTACTGGAGAGGAGAATACGGCCGATAGTAGAACCTCGGATTCAGGAGGAACAGTGTGGTTTTCGTCCGGGCCGTGGAACACTGGACCAGCTCTATACCCTCTACAGGGTGCTGGAGGGTTCATGGGAGTTTGCCCAAACAATCCACATGTTTTGTGGATTTGGAGAAGGCATTCGACTGTGTCCCTCGCGGCATCCTGTGGAGGGTGCTTCGGGAGTATGGGGTCCTGGGTCCTTTGCTAAGGGCTGTCAGGTCCCTGTACAACCGAAGCAGGAGCTTGGTTCGCATTGCCGGCAGTAAGTCAGACTTGTTCCCAGTGCATGTTGGGCTCCGGCAGGGCTGCCCTTTGTCACCGGTTCTGTTCGTAATTTTTATGGACAGAATTTCTAGGCGCAGCCAGGGGCCCAGAGGGTGTCAGGTTTGGGGACCACACGATTTCGTCTCTGCTTTTTGCGGAAGATTGTCGTGTTGGCCCCTTCAAACCAGGACCTTTCGCATGCACTGGGACGGTTTGCAGCCGAGTGTGAAGCGGTTGGGATGAAAATCAATACCTCCAAATCCGAGGCCATGGTCCTCAGTCGGAAAAGGGTGGCTTGCCCACTTCAGGTTGGTGGAGAGTTCCTGCCTCAAGTGGAGGAGTTTAAGTATCTAGGGGTCTTGTTCACGAGTGAGGGAAGGATCGATGCAGCTTCTGCAGTAATGCGGTCGATGTATCGGTCTGTCGTGGTGAAGAAACAGCTGAGCCATAAGGCGAAGCTCTCGATTTACCGGTCAATCTACGTCCCTACTCTCCCCTATGGTCATGAGCTTTGGGTCATGACCGAAAGGACAAGATCCCGGATACAGGCGGCCGAAATGAGCTTTCTCCGCAGGGTGGCTGGGCGATCCCTTAGGGTGAGAAGCTCGGTCACCCGGGAGGAGCTCAGAGTAGAGCCGCTGCTCCTCCACATCGAGAGGGGTCAGCTGAGGTGGCTTGGGCATCTGTTCCGGACGCCTCCTGGACGCCTTCCCGGGAAGGTGTTCCGGGCCCGTCCCACCAGGAGGAGACCCCGGGGAAGACCTTAGGACACGCTGGAGGGACTATGTCTCCCGGCTGGCCTGGGAACGCCTCGGTGTCCCCCCGGAAGAGCTAGAGGAAGTGTCAAGGGAGAGGGAAGTCTGGGCATCTCTGCTTAGACTGCTGCCCCCGCGACCCGGCCCCGGATAAGCGGAAGAAGATGGGATGGGATTAAAAATGGGATAAAAACATAGTAAGCTATAAGGCTAAACAGTGTGGTTAAGTTTAAGTGCTCAGTCATAGGCACATGAAAAGAGAAGCGTTATTGGTTTTAAAAATGTATACTTTTGGGGCACGTCTAAGATCTTCTGGTAGTTTATTCCAGTTACAGTGGGGAGAACAAGTATTTGATACACTGCCGATTTTGCAGGTTTTCCCACTTACAAAGCATGTAGAAGTCTGTAATTTTTATTATAGGTACTCTTCAACTGCGAGTGACAGAATCTAAAACAAAAATCCAGAAAATCTCAATGTATGATATTTAAGTAATTCATTTGCATTTTATTGCATGACATAAGTATTTGATACATCAGAAAAGCAGAACTTTATTTTTGGTACAAAAACCTTTGTTTGTAATTACAGAGATCAAACGTTTCCTGTAGTTCTTGACCAGGTTTGCACACACTGCAGCAGGGATTTTGGCCCACTCCTCCTTACAGACCTTCTCCAGATCCTTCAGGTTTCGGGACTGTTGCTGGGTAATATGGACTATCAGCTCCCTCCAAAGATTTTCTATTGAGTTCAGGTCTGGAGTCTGGCTAGGCGACTCCAGTACCTTGAGATGCTTCTTACGGAGCCACTCCTTAGTTGCCCTGGCTGTGTGTTTCGGGTCGTTGTCATGTTGGAAGACCCAGCCACGACCCATCTTCAATGGGGTTGTTGTTGGCCAAGATCTTGCGTTACATGGCCCCATCCATCCATCCTCCCCTCAATACGGTGCAGTCATCCTGTCCCATTTGCAGAAAAGCATCCCGAAAGAATGATGTTTCCACCTCCTTGCTTCATGGTTGGGATGGTGTTCTTGGGGTTGTACTCATCCTTCTTCTTCCTCCAAACACGGCGAGTGGAGTTTAGACCAAAAAGCTCTATTTTGGTCTCATCAGACCACATTACCTTCTCCCATTCCTCCTCTGGATCATCCAGATGGTCATTGGCAAACTTCAGACTGGCCTGGACATGCGCTGGCTTGAGCAGAGGGACCTTGCGTGCGCTGCAGGATTTTAATCCATGACAGCGTAGTGTGTTACTAATGGTTTTCTTTGAGACTGTGGTCCCAGCTCTCTTCATGTCATTGACCAGGTCCTGCCGTGTAGTTCTGGGCTGATCCCTCACCTTCCTTATGATCATTGATGCCCCACAAGGTGAGATCTTGCATGGAGCCCCAGACCGAGGGAGATTGACCGCCATCTTGAACTTCTTCCATTTTTTAATAATTGCGCCAACAGTTGTTGCCTTCTCACCAAGCTGCTTGCCTATTGTCCTGTAGCCCATCCCAGCCTTGTGCAGGTCTAAAATTGTATCCCTGATGTCCTTACACAGCTCTCTGGTCTTGGACATTGTGGAGAGGTTGGAGTCTGTTTAATTGAGTGTGTGGACAGGTGTCTTTTATACAGGTAACGAGTTCAAGTGGAGAACAGGAGGGCTTCTTAAAGAAAACAGGTATGTGACAGCCGGATTCTTACTGGTTGGTAGGTGATCAAATACTTATGTCATGCAAATTAATTATTAAAAAGATTTTCTGGATTTTTGTTTTAGATTCAGTCTCTCACAGTTGAAGTGTACATATACTGCAAAACCGTATATCAAATACTTGTTCTCCCCATTGTATATATTTGAGTATCATCGGCATAGCTGTGGTAGTTAATGTTGCTGTTTAGTAGAATTTGGCCTGGAGGTAGCATATAGAGATTGAATAGAAGCGGTCTGAGAACTGATCCCTATGGAACTCCGCATATCATACCCACCCTATCAGATTCATGATTACCAATGTTGACAAAGTAACTCTGGCCATCAAGATAAGATCTAAAGCAATCAAGGACTGTCCTGGAGGGTCCTACACAATTTTCCAGCCTATCTATAAGTGTTCTATGATCTACGGTGTCAAATGCTGCACTGAGATCGAATAGAACCATTACTGTTATTTTATCAGAATCAGTATTCAGACGTATATCATTTAAAACTTAAATCAGGGACGTTTCAGTACTGTGTTGAGGTTGGAAACCTGACTGAAATTTCTCAAAGAGACCACTTGAAGTCACAAATGGATTATAGATCCATCCCTACTACCAATTCTATATTTTTCATGTCCCTCCCGAAATGATGGCCAGTGCGGGGAGTTAGTTCTACTCAAAGAGAGAACTGCTCATCTTTCCCTATGCCACGCCCCCTCTTTTAAAATGATTTTAGACAAATGCGACATGGTCAAAAACCTTGTCCTTTATTTCCACAGAGCACAGAATTTACTCAGTGATGTGCTTCGGGTCCCTGCTATTAAGAAAATAGCAATGCCGACTGTCTTGAGTACAAGCTAGGACCCTTGATTAGAAATAGGAGGAATCGAGTCCATGCTAGGACCCTTGATTAGAAATAGGAGGAATCGAGTCCATGCAACTTATGAAGTAAACTAATCTGTTAACTGTAACCCCTATTACATCTATTAAGCTGGCTTTACTTAATATCAGATCTCTCGCCAAAAAATAATTCTTGGTAAATGACATTATAATATCCTACAACCTAGATTTTATGTTTCTCACTGTAACATGGCTAACAGAAAATTGTAGTGCTACTGTTCTTAACGAGGCAACACCCGAAAAATTTGGTTATATGAACATGTGTCGAAATGGTAGGAAAGGAGGAGTGGCTGCCCTATTCAAAGATACATTCCAGTGCAAAGAAAATACACTAGGTAATTTCATTTATTTTGAATACATCTGTGTTACATTGAAAGGTGCTCCCCCCAATTATTTTTTACCATTTACAGACCTCCACGATATTCTTCAAATTTTTGTAATGATTTTGCTGAACTACTCTCTGTTATATCAGTTGGTTATAACTTGTTTATTATTACAGGGGATTTTAACATCCACATAGATAATAATACAGACAATAATGCCAAATAACTTTTTGCACGACTTGACACTTTTGATCTCACTCAACATGTGAAAGACCATTCACACACTCCACTCTCTAAAGGTCCCGATATTTCCTTTTTCATGGTTAAATGACCCTGTTTGATCATTTCTGTGTATTTTTTTAACCACTGATCTCCCCGGATGTTCAAGTAAACTCTTCTGTTTCTGTTAAGAAAAGGTACATTAATGAGAGTACCAATGCTCAGTTTATGGAAGCCATAGCTATCTGTCCAACAATAAGTGCTGAGTCAGTTGATGTACTCCTGGATCATTTTAATGCCAAAATATTGAATGTCATGGATTGTGTTGCATTGGTTAAGGTAAAGAAAACTCTGAACAAACAGAAAACACCATGGAGAACCATCATGATGGTAAGAGCCCTGAAAAGAGGATGTAGGAAAGCGGAACGTAAGTTGAGGAAAACAAAACTTCAAATCCACTAATAATACGGACAATAATGCCAAATTAAAGACTTGATGATAGGTTGATTACGTCAATCAAGTGTGTGAGTGGTAGGGCACCATTTGAAACAGGTGTGTGAGTGCTAGGGCAAACACAAAAATGTGCAACCCTTTGGGTTCCCAGGACCAGGATTGGGAAAAAGTGTGAAAGGGTGTCTATGACATGTAGAGTTCCTCAAGGATCAGTTCCCGGACTTCTGTTCAATCTTTATATATGCTACCTCTGGGCCAAATTCTACAAAACAACAATATTAACTACCATAGCTATGCAGATGATACTCAAATATATATGGCTCTCGAACCGTATGACAACAGCTCAATAGATTCACTGTGTCACTGTATAGAGCACATAAATATCTGGATGAACCAAAATTGTCTACAATTGAACCAAGATAGAACAGAGATTATTGCGTTTGGCAAAAAAAATTACTATTATTATTAAAGAGCTGGATCTCGAGCCTTAATCACCATCTGTCATCTAATAAATATAGCCAGAATCAAAGGCTTAGTGTCCCAAAAATACCAAAAGAAGCTCATCCATGCTTTTATCTCAAGTAGGGTTGACTACTGTAATGGCCTCTTAACTGGACTCCCCAAAAAGACGGTAAAACAACAGCAGTTCATTCAGAATGCTGCTGGTAGAATGTTAACCAGGACCAACAGAACAGAGCACATCACTCCGGTTCTTAAATCTTTGCATTGGCTTCCAGTCAGTTACAGAATAGATTTTAAAGTGGTGCTTTTAGTGAATAAATCACTGAATGGTTTAGGCCCCAAATACATTTCTGATATGTTTGAAGAATGTAAACCCAGCAGGGCTCTTAGATCCATGAACACATGTCAGCTAGTAGAGCCCAGAGTCCAAACTAAACATGGTCAAGCTGTGTTGAGCAGTTATTCTGCACACAACTGGAATAAACTACCAGAAGATCTTATACGTGCCCCAAAAGTATACATTTTTAAATTCAGTTTAAAAACACTTCTCTTTTCACACGCCTATGACTGAGCTCTTAAACTTAACCGCACTGTTTAGCTTTACAGCTTTTATAGCTTCCTATGTTTTTATCCTGTTGTTAAAAACAGATGCTCAAATGCAGTTGGACAAATTGCCACAATCATAAATAAAATGTTCATTTGTAATACTTTGACGAGAATCCTTTGCAGCCAATGACTGCTTGACGTCTGGAACTCATGGACACCACCAAACTGTCACGGTCGTGGGATGAAGAGGACACAGGCGCAGAGTAGAGGTAGGTAAGGTAATCCATGTTTAATACAAAATAAAGAAAGCAGGACTCCAACAAAACAAAAGGCAGCAACCAGTGACGTGGGTATTCCTTACACAGGATAAACAAAACCAAAATGAACCACGCCTTGGGGCCTACAAACTAAACTTAAATAGGGTCCCCAATTGGAGGCAATAACTAACACCTGCCTCCAATTGGGGAAACCAAAAAAAGGAGTAGAGGTGGCTAAAGGCCACCTCCTGTCCTGTCCTGGCTATGCCCCGAGCCCAGCGCAGAGATGGCTAGGGGCACAGCCAGGACGTGACAGTACCCCCCCCCAAAGGCGCGGGCTCCCGACCGCAAGACCGGGACGACCACACCCGGACCGGCGGAGGCTCAGCTCCCGGAGCCGCCGGCACAGGCCGGGGAGGCGGAGCCGCAGGGACAGGCCGGGGAGGCAGAGGGTCAGGAGACGGGAGAGCCGGCGGAGGAATAGGAGACGGGGAAACCGGCGGAGGGTCAGGAGCCGGCAGAAGAGCCGGCGGAGGAGCAGGAGACGGGGGAGCCGGCGGGGGAATAGGAGCCGGCGGAGGAGCAGGAGCCGGGGGAGGCGGCGGAGGGTCCGGAGCCGGCGGAAGAGCCGGCGGAGGAGCAGGAGATGGGGAAACCGGCGGAGGGTCAGGAGCCGGCGGAAGAGCCGGCGGAGGAGTAGGAGCCGGCGGAGGAGCAGGAGACGGGGGAGCCGGCGGGGGAATAGGAGCCGGTGGAGGAGCAGGAGCCGGGGGAGCCGGCGGAGGGTCCGGAGCCGGGGGAGCCGGCGGAGGAATAGGAGACGGGGGAGCCGGCGGAGGGTCAGGAGCCTGCGGAAGAGCCGGCGGAGGAGTAGGAGACGGGGAAACCGGTGGAGGGTCAGGAGCCGGCGGAAGAGCCGGCGGAGGAGCAGGAGCCGGCGGAGGAGCAGGAGCCGGGGGAGCCGGCGGAGGGTCCGGAGCCGGCGGAGGGGCCGGCGGTGGGTCCGGAGCCGGCGGAAGAGCCGGCGGAGGGTCCGGAGCCGGCGGAAGAGCCGGCGGAGGGTCCGGAGCCGGCGGAAGGTCAGGGAGAGCCGGGACAGGCGAGGGCGCCGCTGAGGCCGGGACAGGCGAGGGCGCCGCTGAGGCCGGGACAGGCGAGGGCGCCGTGGGACGATGCGGGGGCTCCTGGGCAGGTGAAGGCGCTGCGGGACAAGGCGGCCAGTCAACCGCGGGCTCGGGCGGCGGCGGCCAGTCATCCGCGGCCTCGGGCGGCGGCGGCCAGTCATCTGCGGCCTCGGGCGGCCAGTCAACCGCTGGCTCGGGCGGCGGCGGCCAGTCATCCGTGGACCCGGGCGGCGGCAGCCAGTCATCCGCGGACCCGGGCGGCGGCGGCCAGTCCACGGCGGGTCCTGGCGGCGGCGAAAACAGGGCAGCGGGAGGAGCTGGCGGCTGAGGCCACTGGGCAGCGGGTGGAGCTGGCGGCTGAGGCCACTGGGCAGCGGGTGGAGCTGGCGGCTGAGGCCACTGGGCAGCGGGAGGATCTGGCGGCTGAGGCCACTGGGCAGCGGGAGGAGCTGGCGGCTGAGGCCACTGGGCAGCGGGAGGAGCTGGCGGCTGAGGCCACTGGGCAGCGGGTGGAGCTGGCGGCTGAGGCCACTGGGCAGCGGGTGGAGCTGGCGGCTGAGGCCACTGGGCAGCGGGAGGATCTGGCGGCTGAGGCCACTGGGCAGCGGGAGGAGCTGGCGGCTGAGGCCACTGGGCAGCGGGTGGAGCTGGCGGCTGAGGCCACTGGGCAGCGGGTGGAGCTGGCGGCTGAGGCCACTGGGCAGCGGGAGGAGCTGGCGGCTGAGGCCACTGGGCAGCGGGAGGAGCTGGCGGCTGAGGCCACTGGGCAGCGGGAGGAGCTGGCGGCTGCGGCCACTGGGCAGCGGGGGGCGCTGGCGGCGCTGGCTGCGGCTCCCAGGCAGCGGGGGGCGCTGGCTGCGGCTCCCAAGCAGCAGGGGGTGCTGGCGGCGCTGGCTGCGGCTCCCAGGCAGCGGGGGGCGCTGGCTGCGGCTCCCAGGCAGCGGGGGGCGCTGGCTGCGGCTCCCGGGCAGCGGGGGGCGCTGGCTGCGGCTCCCGGGCAGTGGGGGGCGCTGGCTGCGGCTCCCGGGCAGCGGGGGGCGCTGGCGGCGCTGGCTGCGGCTCCCGGGCAGCGGGTCCCGATAGCCCCACCAGTCCTCACATCTCCCTACATCAGGGAAAGCCCTCATAGGCCCCACCGGCGTTGTTGCCCGACGCCTAGGAGCTGGCACCGGGCAGGGCTGGGGCACCTGGACTACCCCACACGTGAGCACGGGTGGCACGGCCGCGTCCTTCCACTCCGCCTGCCCCCACAGCACCCCGCCAAGAAATTCTTGGGGCGGACACACGGAGGTTTGCTTACGTCGCCTCCGTCGACGTCTCCTCCGGGGTGGATGCTGTGGAGGCCCGGTGTGCCGCAGAGGACAGTAGGGGTTCTCCTCCTCCTCGGTGTCGCTGTCCGGCCAACCGAGGAGTTCCCCTACCGTCCATTTCTGCTGTGTCTCTTGGTGGTGGGATGAAGAGGACACAGGCGCAGAGTAGAGGTAGGTAAGGTAATCCATGTTTAATACAAAATAAAGAAAGCAGGACTCCAACAAAACAAAAGGCAGCAACCAGTGACGTGGGTATTCCTTACACAGGATAAACAAAACCAAAATGAACCACGCCTTGGGGCCTACAAACTAAACTTAAATAGGGTCCCCAATTGGAGGCAATAACTAACACCTGCCTCCAATTGGGGAAACCAAAAAAAGGAGTAGAGGTGGCTAAAGGCCACCTCCTGTCCTGTCCTGGCTATGCCCCGAGCCCAGCGCAGAGATGGCTAGGGGCACAGCCAGGACGTGACACAAACGCTGAGTTTCATCCTTAGTGATGCTTTGCCAGGCCTTTATTGCAGCTGTCTTTGTTGTTTATTCGTTGGTGTAACTGTCTGAGGGAGAGTGTTACTGAGATTTCATGTTTAGTCTATATTTTTGATAATTTCATTAGTGTTTAAATTCATACAGTAATTAAAAACATACAGTAAGTTAAATATTTTACCTTAAAAATTGTTTTGTTTAAATTCTGTCGTTCTTTATTACAAATGACACTTTTGATGTTGAGGTCAAAGGTCAAATGACCAGAGTTTAGGGAAGGCCACACCTGTTGCATTGCGGGCAAAGGAATACAGAGAGAGCCAACATGGCTGCAGAGGAAAAATGTACGGCCTCCAACAAAGATTTGCACGGTCCAAGAGTAGCACACTATAATTGTGCTTTTGTATTTCAGCCTTAACATATTTGTTTAATATTTGTTGTAATTTCTTTGCATTTAATGCACTTTCTGTACTGTTGTGACGCTAACATTGTGGGGAACGTCTAGTTAAGGAATGTGCTCAAGAGACTGTAAAAAGACTGAAAGAAGTATAATTGACTCAATGTATTTTGTGTTTATTTTTTTGTGTCTTATTTTCACTGTGTCTTACGACAGAAATGTGGAAATTAATGATCAAAGGACATCTGTATGATGTGTGGCCTTATTTAATTGGACCAGTGTAATCACAGTGGGTCTTTCTGCCTTAAGTTTGGTCGTCAGCAAGTGAAATACATGCTGGATCGGGTTGAGACCAGGTGATTGACTCAGCCATTACAGAATATTCCACTTCTTTGCCTTAAAAAACACTCCTGGGCTGCTTTTGCAGTATGTTTTGGGTCATTGTCCATGTGAAGCACCATCCAATCAACCTCGCTAAATTTGGCTGAAACTGAGCATACAATATATCCCTGTACAGAATGTACCAAACTGTTGATTTGCACACTCCTAATATTCCCACTATCTCTCTGACTGATATTTTCTTTTGCAGCCTAATGATGGCCTGTTTCACTCCTTTGACTGCATGTTGTAGGTTCACAGCAACAGCTTACAAATGTGAATGCCACACCTGGAATCAACTCCAGACCTTTTCCCTGCTTAATTGATGAAGAAATAATGAAGGAATAGCCCACACCGGTCCATGAAACAGCTTTTGAGTCAATTGTCCAATTACTTTTGGTCCCTTGAAAAAGTGTGGGCTACATATTAAAGAGCTGTAATTACTAAACCTTTCCTCCAATTTGGATGAGAATACCCTCAGATTAAAACTGATAGACTGCACTTTAAGGCCATATATAATGATTTAACCGTAACTTGAATATATTTTGGTGAACAGCCAAAAAAAACAAACTTGTGTGAGCATCCAATTATTTACGGACCTAACTATATATCAAAAGGCAATAGGCTATATTTGAAAACGTATTAATGGCCTAATTCCATTCCAAATGGCCGTAACATGGCACTTACGATGCACTTTATAAAGAGTGACATGGTGGTTTGTGAAACAGGCGGGAGTCCGTCGTAAGGCTAAGTGCATTGTTTAATCGTTGTAAGTGCCACGTTATCGGGAAACCGGGCCCTAGACCAGTACACAAACACTGGTTATTGACATAATGACAACCAACACTAACTTATCTCCATTTAACATTTTTATTATTAACTAGAAATAATAAAACAATGGGAGAAATTGGTAACATGGTGTTACACAGACCAAAATGATGGTTTGGTTTAACTAGTGTGGGGAGGATGTTGGGTCAGCAATTTGTAGAACACTGTCTCTCATTGATCAAAAGTCCATACACGTTTTAACAATTCCAAATCTTTTTAATTTAAAACCAGTGATTCTAATATATTAGCAGCATTTTCCCATTGAATAAGATCAAAAACAGATTTTAACTTGAAGTCCCAGACTCAGTTAACTGAAATAACCAATTAACATTCTTAAAGTGAGGTTCTGGAATATAGATTCTAACTGAACTCCAGCATTCAAATCACACAAAAAAGTCACTACATTTTGAATGCCTAGTTTAGAACAGCCATTAATATTAGTTTTCAGGAATGGAGAAATGCTACGGGCGTATTGACATTTTAGCCTGTATGGAATGTTTTGAAGTGACTATAAATCAATCATTCAGCCACACGTTTCTTTTTGACCTAATGCAGTAATATAAGCTGTTTATACTATAGTTCTGTCAAATCTCATTGGATAAACACAGTGATGTAAAAGCCTTTAGGAACTGTAAGTCGGTGAAATCAGAAAATGCAAATATCAGAACAGTCTGCATGTTTATCAGATATGAAAAACAGGCCTAAATCATAGGGAAAACAGTTAAACTGCGATTAAAGAATCATAACCCATTACCTAATTTAATGTTAAAAAGACAATGAGGTAAGAAAACATTGAGGTTCAGATGATGGTTTTATGTTTTCATATTACTCATCATATTACTTCAGTTGATGTGAATGCAATCAGACAAAACAAGATGTTTAAGTTGTTTTATCTTTCCACTTGCCAAGAGCTTTAGGCATGAAGGCAAGACCTGACATTAATAATGAGGTTATCTGAAACATAGAAATTTGAAACTGTCCTCTAGCAATAGAAATTTTAAAAATGCCCAACAGCAATCAAATTCATTTTTCCCCCCACTTCTTTTTCCTTCACCAATCGGCTGAAAAGAAAAATGTGTAATACGATGTGAAAAGGTCTGATGGGATTGGTATACAGCCCTGAATCCAACCTTCCCAAAGAAGTAACACTGACTGCAAATGAAAAAATATATAATCTAAAAAGTAGCAAAAAGCATCTTTTAAATGGAGATACAAGAATTAAATGGATATACATTTCTCTCAAATGAACTAAACCATACTGTCCATCAGACCCATGTAGGCTTCTAATGATGCTATTCTGCGTTTTGCACCAATTGGTACTTGGTTTTCTTGGTAATGAGGTGTTGACCTAAAGCTACTATATTATTTTTCCCACACTTGTCCACTTATAATTGATGCATCAAAATGTATTTTTTTTGCTTGGTTCTTGAAAACAGTTTGTTTTGAAAGTTTAGACTTCACTGCAAAGCTAAATACAGATGTTAAAACAGTAGTCTTGCAACATCCAGCCAACTATACATGTGTCAATCCATTGAAATTCATCACCAATTCAGTCATTCTTTCATCTCAAAGCACTCAAATTGTTTTTGCAATCAAGTCAATTGTAATATTGTTTTTTGAACTAATATCTATTTAGACATATCACAAATTAGATCAGAATTGAGTTGTCTGTGTAAACACCATTAACATCCTTTATGCACCTTAAAGGTTGTTAATTTTTCCCTGAAGGTTAAGAAAAACAGACATCAAATCTGTACTGCCCAGTAAATGTGTTCCCTTCTATCATGCCAATGGAACAGAAAACCAGCAACAAATAGCAGTAGCAACATTTAATTTGAATATTTTTTAAATACCAAACAGGCTCAAGCCATTGTGATCCATAGTGATCCATAATGACCATGAAATTACTACGCACATTTACAAAATCAAAGATTTGCTAATATTACAGACTTTATTCATTAAAAAGTACAAAGAGTGAAACAGGTAAATTTCAGGGACTTAAAACGAGAGATAAGCCATTTCCCCCCCAAGTAAACATTATAGTTCTGTTTATGGTTTCGCTTTTTTCCCCCTGACGCTAAAAATAAAAAGATAAAAATGTAGTAGTTCGTGGGGTTGCTGAGTCTGGAGCAGTCATGTGGTTTTAGTAGACATACTGTCTTCAACTGGCTATTTTTTCAATCTCATCCAGATCATCAGTGTCCAGCTTTTCAATTTTCTTATCTGTGGATGAGATGCAAAAATATATGAAAAAGACATGTTATACTTCAATCGATGTCCAGTTCATCTAAATATATCTCAACAGTAGACATTAGAAGTTGGTGAAAGAGACAGACCCAGGCAGAGAAAGAAAGATCACAACATTTCCTTTTTGACTTACTGAAGTGATCCTGGATCTTGTTGAGGACATTCATGCTGAACTTGCTGTCCACCATATTGATGGCCAATCCTCTCTTCCCAAAACGACCTGTGCGACCAATCCGATGCAGGTACGTCTCATTGTCCGGGTTACCATCTCTGTCCACTGGTAGGTCAAAGTTTATCACCACAGAAACCTGCTCCACATCGATACCTTTAAGAGAGGTTTGAAGGTAAGATGCAAGCAGCAAGGAATAGGTAGACCAAATATTTAAAAAGTAGAGAATTATGCCCTCCAGCATCATATTGCTTGCTTTTATTGGTTTTATGTTAGGCATCTGTACATGACATAATGCAATGATATGCAAATCATTTAAACCCTATATTCAATAGAAAATGGTTCAGAGATAACATATCAAAACGTTGAAACGTTGAAAAATATATGCCTGCTTTGAATTTGATGCCAGCAACCAGTTTCAAAAAAGTTGGGACAGGGGCAACAAAAGACTGGAAACATGTAATGCTAAAAAATAAACCTGGAGGAACATCTCACAACTAGTTAGGTTAATTGGCAACAAATCCGTAACATGAGTGTTACTATAAAAAAAGCATCAAAGACAGAATGAGTCTTTCAGAAGTACACATGGGGATGGGTTCACCAATCTGTGAAAGACCGCGCCTGCAAATAGTGCAACAATTAAATAATAAAATATCTCAACATAAAATTGCAAAAAGTTTAGGGATCTCAATCTATGGTACATAATATCATTAAAATAAACTCTGTAAGACCGTAAAAAGTCTCTGTATGCTAGGCCCAAGGCTGAATATTGGATGGCTGTGATCTTCAGGCCCTCAGGCGGCCCCCCCAATAAAAACATATGATTCTGTAGTGGAAATCACTGCACGGGCTCAGCAACACTTCTGAAAACCATTATCTGTGAACACAGTAAGTTGCTGGTTTTGTCTTGAAAGTTAAATCTCTACCATGCAAAGACAAAACCATACATAAACAAGATCCAGAAACACAGCCGCCTTCTCTGGGCCGGAGCTCATTTAAGATGGACTGAGGCGAAGTGGAAAACGGTCTTGTGATCTGACAAATCAAAATGTGAAATAATTTTTGGGAATCATGGACGCTGCGTCCTCTGGACTATAGAAGAGAGGGACCATCTGGATTGTTATCAGCGCACAGTTCAAAAGCCAGCATCCGTAATGGTATGGCGGTGCATTAGTGCACAAGGCATGGGTAATTTGCTGAAAAATGAATGCTGAACAATATAGAGGTTTTGGAGCAACATATGCTGCCATCCAGACAATGTCGAAATGGGAATACATTTAACTTTCAAAACCTCAGCAACTGGTCAGTTCAAATGTTTACTGAGTATTGTTAAAAGAAAATGTGATGCAACACAGTACATGCCCATGTATCAAAAATGTGTTGAAATTGGGCATGTATTTTTCCAAAAACAATAACATTTCTCTATTTCAACATTTCATATGTTGTCTTTGTACCATTTTCGATTACATATAGGGATAATTGATTTGCACATCATTGCATTCTGTTTTTATCATTTTACACAGCATCACAACTTTTTTTGGAAACGGGGTTGTACAATTGCAAAGAAAGCCAAGGTGTCAGTGAGTACAGTGTCCTACACCATTAAATGGCACTTGGAAAATGGAGAATACTCTGACAGGAAGTCTGGCAGACCCAAAGTCACAACAGAAACAGAGGACACGTTTCAGAGAGTCAACAGCTTGCGTGATAGGCGGGACACAGGACAACAGCTTCAAGCACAGTTTAACACTAGTCAAAGTAAGGAAGTCTCAGTTTAAACTATGAAGAGAAGACATCGGGCTGCATGTTTGACAAGTCAAGTGGCAGAAAGCCATTGCCAAAATAGCAAAATAAGTTTGGTTCATAACAAAGGGTTTTTGTACATCAGAGTAGGTGAAAGAATGGTTCTTTAGTGAGGGACGACAACTGTGAAACATGGAGGAGGCAAGATGACCCGTGGCTCTTCTGTTGGATCCAGAGTCAGCGACCAGCACAGAGTAAACCCTGAACCAAAATGGCTACCACAGCATTGCGCAGCACCATGCAATACCTTCTGGTGTATGACCTAGTTGGTCAGGGGTTCATCCTACAGCAAAATAAATACCAAAAACACACCTCCAGGCTATATCAGAACTCGCTCAGTAGAAAAGAACAGGATGGTAGGCTTCAAATCATGGAATGACCAGTGCAGGCTCCAGACTTAAATGTATTCAAAACATCAGTTAATAAGGTTGGTTTAAGTCACCTCTGGCACAGACGTTAGTGGTGACCAGAACTTTCTCCTTTCCGTCTCTGAAGCGGTCGATGACGCAAGCTCTCTGCTCCACCTGCATCTCCCCACTAAGCAGCGCCACCTGGTGGCCCTCCCGGGACAGCTCACCAGCCAGCCAGCCAGCGGTCTTTCTGGTCTAAGAAAGATAAGAGAAGATTAAATAAAAACGTTGTCATTGAACAATACAAGTATAGTACAACAAAATGCAGTTTCAGTCGAACCAGAAGGGCACAGAGGAGTGCAGACAAATTTACAAGGCGGGATAACGTCTGCTATCCGAGAGAAATGTCACACCCTGAATTGACCCCCCACCAACCCATAATAGCTCAGGTCATTATAACAGATGGGGTTGAATTTAGTTATGTTGTCTTTTAAAAAGTTATCAAGTCTTTTAATACACTCACTTCTGGACAGGTTAAAAGGTAAAACCTTAAAATTGGTTTCTGTCATAGAAGCAAATCATGTCTGTAATGTCAGTATATTAATAAAGTTAAGCAAAAATATAAAAACATTTTGGCAGTACATCTATAAATTAAGCAAAATACAGACTGCCACCTTTAATTTGTCTGTTTGAACACGTTTTACCACCTAAAAATAAAACCATTGTTAGAGTTCCATCCCCCCATTTAATATTCAGTATGAGGAGTCAAAGAATATAGTTGTCAGGCAGATGAAAATATCAACAGCCATAATTTCTGGTGGGAAATGTGCCAAATTAATAAATAAAAAGTGCAAGACAACAGTAAAGCGTAGTTCTTTGAATTAACCAAGTTATTTGAAATAGTCTACCTTAATTAGCAAAACATGTTTCAACATTTAATATGCAATGAGACAACATCTTTTTACCCATACATCTTAATGCGCATTAATTAGGAAATATAGACTAATTAGGAAATATGGTTGGAAATGACAAAATTAGACTTATTAGTCCAAATATTTTACACACGACTTGAGTCATTTTTCCTTTGGTTGATCAGAGTTGAATAATTATGGTTCATTGCCAAACTATTATAGACTAGATTTATACATACTGAAATTTAGAAGAGTTTCAGTAAATGAGCTCTGCCTATAACGTTCCGCAGCGCTGTCAAGAGCTTTGACATCCTATGGAAACTGATATAATTTGCATGCAATTTGCATTGCATTTGTTCAGACATTTCTAATCAAAATACTGTGCAAAATGTATATATTTGTCTATAAAAATAATAGTGATCTGGCTCAAATTATTTCGAACAGGCAATTATGTAATAACTGCGACAGCCATAGCTGTAGCCAATATGCACAGCTCGCAAAGATTGTGAAAAGTTCATCCTGCTGACTAATTTAAATACAAAAACACGATCACAGCATTTGTGTTTTATTGCTGTTTAAATGTAGGCTACTATATGGCTCTTTAAAACATATGTCCGGTAGCTTTTCTATATGGCCGGAATTCTGGAATTTTAACGGCTATATTGGCCGTCAAAAAATTAAGTCTAGCGTAAATCCCTAGTTTACACTGCTATAGTATTGTTCCAGGGGATTAGGGTTATTCTGTCCAGTCACAGGCCCAAAAGTTTACGTTGCATTTGTTTAAGGGACAGAGAACATGGGTCATTCGGAATTACATGCTGAGTTATCCTATTGGATCCAAGGAATGGATGTTTCCACTGGTGCCAAACACTGGTGTTTACCCTAGTACAGATTCCAGAATCCAGTTTATATTTCCATTGACATGGGCCAGTGGCAGTTGGCCACTAGGCTGTGGCCGAGTAGCCCGGCTCTAACATGGTACCAAACCCTGGTGTTTAGGACATTATGCAGTCTCAAAGAAAACCGTTTGTAACGCACTACGCCGTTGTGGATTAAAATCCTGCAGTGCATTCAAGGACCCCTTGCTCAAGCCAGCGCATGTCCAGGCCCGTCTGCCAATGACCATCTGGATGATCCAGAGGAGGAAAAGGAGAAGGTCATGTTGTCTGATGAGACAAAAATTAAGCTTTTTGGTCTAAACTCCACTCGCCGTGTTTGGAGGAAGTACAACCCCAAGAAAACCATCCCAACCGTGAAGCATGGAGGTGGAAACATCATTCTTTGGGGATGCTTTCTGCAAAGGGGACAGGACGACTGCGCCGTATTGAGGGGAGGATGGATGGGGCGATGTATCGCGAGATCTTGGCCAACAACCTCCTTCCCTCAGTAAGAGCATTGAAGATGGGTCATTGCTGGGTCTGTGCTGCAGTGTGTGCAAACCTGGTGAAGAACTACAGGAAACGTATGATCTTTGTAATGGCAAACAAAGGTTTCTGTACCAAATATTAAGTTCTGCTTTTTTGATGTATCAAATACTTGTCATGCAATAAAATGCATATTAATTACTTAAAAACCATACAATGTGATTTTCCGGATTTCAACATGCTTTGGATTCACATGGCCTATAGGCAGCCAAGAAAATTAAGTGCTCAGCATTTTTAGGCAAAATGTTGCCTATAAAATGTATAAAATAGTAAATTTACTAGATTAGAATTAGGTTAAACAAGCCTTATCATCATGCAGCCAAAAATAAACAAAATATATGATTTCAATGCGCTACATTGCAATAAGTTGCTTTCAAATATTAAGCGCTCAGCATTTAACCAACTGATACAATGCACAAACACTGAAAGGCTTAAGAATAATAACGCAATTATATAGCCAGTTATTTTCCAAGTTGTTTTCTTCATAGAAGGATAATGCGCCTGTTTTTGTGGTTCACAGCTAACTCATTCATGATGGCCAGCAAGGAAGTTGCGGTTTTGCACGTCTCCCATACTGTTCCTTAGGTACAAAAGCGTGATGTGATAAGTTGTAGATTTCACTGAATCATGAATGGCAACTGTTTTTATTTAGCATTGTAGAAAACCTGACTTGAATTGACCGGGTTTGCTAGCTAGCCATCAACAAGTCTCTGAAATTTGACAAAGCATCTAACGCAGAAGATAGCCCAGAAAAAACTTAGAATGGTGTAGCTGTTGACACTGCTTTAGATTTGTCAGTATGCTCATAGTTCCTAATGACAGTGACAGATGATAATGGAGTTGTAGAACCGATATTCAACTCACTGCAGATAGATGGCGCAGATTAGCATAATGCAACTTGAACAAGAACAGAAAAACTAGCCCAGGTATTCACACTGGTATCGAACTTGACTTTTCTTTCATTGATATTACTTCACCCATGAAACAATTAAGATAATAGGGCCTGACCAATAGAGAGCTGCATCAGAAAAACGACAGTCCAACCTGTATGTCTCAGAAAAATTACAATAATTGTGAAGGTTTAGAGTGTCATGATAGCCACCACTAAACAGTGGAAATCTGAAGCACTTGTCCACGTGTGCTCACGCTCCAGTTAAAATACACTGGAATGAAAGAAAGAGAACATACCTGCTGCGATCATCAACACCGTCAATGGTTTAATCCCACATAACATTTTTATATAAAAAATAAAATAAAAATCAAGACTATTTGATATAGTGCACACTCCTAAAATTAGGAAATACATTAACATAACTCATTCTGTGCATGGGTACGTCTGAAAGTCTGGAACATACACTCACCTAAAGGATTATTAGGAAAACCATACTAATACTGTGTTTGACCCCCTTTCGACTTCAGAACTGCCTTAATTCTACGTGGCATTGATTCAACAAGGTGCTGAAAGCATTCTTTAGAAATGTTGGCCCATATTGATAGGATAGCATCTTGCAGTTGATGGAGATTTGTGGGATGCACATCCAGGGCACAAAGCTCCCGTTCCACCACATCCCAAAGATGCTCTATTGGGTTGAGATCTGGTGACTGTGGGGGCCATTTCAGTACAGTGAACTCATTGTCATGTTCAAGAAACCAATTTGAATTGACTCGAGCTTTGTGGCATGGTGCATTATCCAGCTGGAAGTAGCCATCAGAGGATGGGTACATGGTGGTCATAAAGGGATGGACATGGTCAGAAACAATGCTCAGGTAGGCCGTGGCATTTAAACGATGCCCAATTGGCACTAAGGGGCCTAAAGTGCGCCAAGAAAACATCTCCCACACCATTACACCACCACCAGCAGCCTGCACAGTGGTAACAAGGCATGATGGATCCATGTTCTCATTCTGTTTACGCCAAATTCTGACTCTACCATCTGAATGTCTCAACAGAAATCGAGACTCATCAGACCAGGCAACATTCTTCCAGTCTTCAACTGTCCAATTTTGGTGAGCTCGGGAAAATTGTAGCCTCTTTTTCCTATTTGTAGTGGAGATGAGTGGTACCCGGTGTGGTCTTCTGCTGTTGTAGCCCATCCGCCTCAAGGTTGTGTGTGTTGTGGCTTCATAAATGCTTTGCTGCATACCTTGGTTGTAACGAGTGGTTATTTAAGTCAAAGTTGCTCTTCTATCAGCTTGAATCAGTCGGCCCATTCTCCTCTGACCTCTAGCATCAACAAGGCATTTTCGCCCACAGAACTGCCGCATACTGGATGTTTTTCCCTTTTCACACCATTCTTTGTAAACCCTAGAAATTGTTGTGTGTGAAAATCCCAGTAACTGAGCAGATTGTGAAATACTCAGACCGGCCCGTCTGGCACCAACAACCATGCCACGCTCAAAATTGCTTAAATCACCTTTCTTTCCCATTCTGACATTCAGTTTGGAGTTCAGGAGATTGTCTGGACCAGGACCACACCCCTAAATGCATTGAAGCAACTGCCATGTGATTGGTTGATTAGATAATTGCATTAATGAGAAATTGAACAGGTGTTCCTAATAATCCTTTAGGTGAGTGTATTTAGGTAAAACCAATTCTTAGTGTGGAGTGACAATGCCCAAGTGACAATGCCAATATTAAAAGTGCATTGAGTTGGTAAGCACACGTGTCGGAGTGTATGCTTGTTATCTTTAGATAGCAAAAGACCATCTGTTGATCTGTACATAGGAAGTCACGTTCATTCAAAGCGTGACAGTAAATGGCCAATGGGCTAATGTGTATTCAGTTTGGGATGTCTATAAAGGTGAGGACAACTGTAGGTTTCTTTGAGATTGAGTGAGATGAGATTTGGGTTGTGTAAGGAATACCAGGTCCGTAACCTCATGAACAAGACTAATGTTGCAATAAATAATTGAATTACTCTCTCCCTTGACAACTGGGTATGCGATAATTATTTCAAACACTATACGAAACGGCTGATTTCTAACAGTATGGTGCCACGACCTGATGGACAAGTTTTAACGATTCTACAGAACTTCGGCTGGAGAGCTCAGGGGCTTGATTTGCAATCGCGAGGAAGAAGTTGTTTTTCCCGTTTACTGGTTGCTGAGAACAACTGAACAGTGAGTCGTAAAGCTAAACTGTCAAGATTGCAAAAGCGTTAGTTAGTCGAACAAGCCCTATGAAGACCCAACTAGGTCGTGATTTTTATTGCATGGAATCGGTCCATGGGCATGGACAGTTTGTCTCAATTTAGTGGGACGTTGACCGTTGTGTTTCAGTGCTGAACTGTATTTTGTGTGGCCATAGTGTGATTAACCTATTTTTCCATTTGAGGATTAGAGTGTAATGTTGTATTTTTCGGCTATTGTACAGTGACATGTACAAAAATATAATGCAGTCCAGTTGTACTAATAAAACAAGAGGACTGCAGCCTCTGACGCACATGATATGTTCATGTTTAAAAATCATGGCGCGAATTGGACACCAAGAACGAAAAGAATCATTCACAACGATGCCTGTAAAGGTTTTCAGAATAAACAAGATGGATTCAGAGGAAGTTGTATATGGACAGATGGAGGGTGTGGTACATTTGAAGAGAAAAGACAAAGGATAGTTAAGATGGCAGAGAAAGGACAACAGTCGTAAGGCGGGAAAGGAAACAAAGGAGACAATCAAAATTGACAAAGATTAATTTTGTTTGACCACCTGGCCTACCGACAGTAGTCTCAAGATGGAGTCTCTCTTACGGGATCCTGGAGTAATGGACGATACTAGGAACTGATGTGAGCTTTCATAATCATTGATACAGAGTTCTTAAATGTTTATTTCCTAAAACGTATCGTACCTAACCATTAAATGAAGCTGGAACTTTTTAAGGAAACCTGATCGATCACCTTCCTCGGTAATAACCCAAGCTTATTTAACTGAATATTACATGTAGTTTGAAAAGCACTGATGGTATATAGCATGTTTAAATAGGCATTTGAAATAGCCTGTTTTGTTCCTTCATGCTTGAACATGTTTTAATAGGTATACAAGGAATAGCCTGTTTTGTTGTGCTTTGTCATGTTCACTACGTAATTTTGAATCAAACGTATTTATTGCATTAATGATAATGTTTAAAACCGTAAGGCCTCAAGGGGGGTCTCACGGCAATGTGGGTAGGCTTTAACAGGCCCACCGCATGGTAACCATCTGTTGTGTGCTGAGCTGTTCGCTAGCACATGCGGGTAGATCTGAAACTTAGTGATGAATTAGAAATTGGTACAATGATGATTTTCTAATCTGGTAAAATAGTCTTATGGTTGTCTTAAAAAAGATTAAAATACTGTTTTCTCTCTCCCTATATATTGTATAAGTGGTAGAATGAAGAATCCACATGGTGACAGTCTTTAATGTTAAGGAGACACTGTGTCCCATGAGGACTGAATTTGAATCCAAAAATAGTCATAGCCTATGAAGAGGGTAAAACACCCAAAGCGAGTTTACTCTCCACAATAAATATAGATGTTGTATTTTAAATGCTAAATTGAGGTTGGTGAGGTTTCAGTTTCTCTTATTTGTATTTACCAACAATAACTGGGATAATATTAGCGTTTTTAAAACCAACGCCTGATACTTGTTAATGGAGTTTAAATTCTAAAATGGTAAATTGACTAATGAACAAATAGGGTATAGTGTTTAAGGCCTACATTGAGTGTCCTTTGGATTACTTATTGTACCTTGATTTTAGCGAGGTCACATCTGTTCTCTGTCTACATCGCCCTTCTTAAGAGTTTTCTTAATATACACCCTAATGTTGAGTTGCTGTGTAGACAAAGATAAGCACATTTTTACAAACTTCAACAATATTAGATGGGTTGGACACAATCAAAATCTTCAGTTAATGAAGGATACCGGCTAAGTTGAAAAACCTAACATATCTTGCTACAGACAGTCTGAGGATTGTCAGATTTTTAATATGTGGGAATTTAAACAAACATTTGTTTTTTTTAATGGTTCACCATAAATGGGTGAAGCTCAGGGCTTCAGGAAGGGGGGCAGACCAACTTGGGACGGCACCTACAAACCTTTCCCATTACATCAGAGTAGCCTAAGGGTTAAAAGCACAACAAAATGACATCACCAGTGGGCTAATTGTCAGAAAACAGACTCCATAAGGGTGGCATGAGGGCTCACCATTCTCTAATGAGACCTGTGCTCACAGCCCAGAACCGTGCAGCCCGATTGGCATTCGCCATTGAACACCAGAATTGTCAGGTCCGCTATTGGAGCCCCATTCTCTTGCAGGTTCACACTGAGCATGTAATAGACGTGAAAGAGTCTGAAGATGACATGATGAACGTTATGGTACCCAGCATGACCGGTTTGGTGGTGGTTCAGTGATGGTCTGGAGAGGCATATCTTTGGAGGATCGCACAGACCACCAAGTGCTAGTCAATTGTACCCTGACTGCTGTTAGGTACTGGGATGAAATCCTCAGACTCATCGTCAGACATTACGCTGGGGCAATGGGCCCTGGGTTCTTCCTGGTGCAGGACAAGGCAGTACCTGGATGACAAAAGGCATTGATGCCATTGACTGGCCCTCACATACCCCAGACCGGAATCCATTTGAGAACCTCTAGGACGTTATATATCTGGGCATCCGCCGCCAACCAAGTAGAGCCACAGATTGCCCAGGAGCTCACTGCAATCCTGATGCAGGTCTGGGAGGAGATCCCCCAGGACACCATTCGCCATATCATCAGGAGCAAGCCCAGACATTGTCAGGAGCGCATATAGGGCTTGTGGGGGCCATACACACTACTGAGTTACATTAAGAGTTTCCCGGATAAAATTAATGCAAGTTGGTACAGCCAGTGATTTCAATTGTTTACTTAGATTTTTGACGTGAGTTCGAATCCAGCACAATCGGTTGTTACCACTGACCATTGTTGTCATTTTGTTCTCAATGAAATGCACGATGTACAGTAAAAGATTTTGATCATTAATATATTTAGTTCGAGATAGTGTGATTTACGTGTTCCCTTAATTTTTTGAGCAGTGTATTAGTCCAACAGGTTAAGTTTTTTAGCAATAAAGAACTTCTCCTGTCTATTGTTGCCCAATTTTTTTGAAACATGTTGCTGGCATCGAATTCAAAGTGGGCATATATTTTTCCAGACAAAAAATGTCAAATGTTCAACATTTGATAGGTTGTCATTGTACTTTTTCCTATTGAATATAGGGTTTAAATGATTTGCATATAATTGCATTCTGTTATTATTTATATTTCTGGAGTGGTTCTGGAGTGGCCATGACAGTCTCCTGACCTTAATATCATCGAGCCACTCCAGGGAGATCTCAAACGTGCGGTTCATGCAAGACGACCAAAGACTTTGCATGACCTGGAGGCATTTTGCCAAGACGAATGAGCAGCTATACCACCTACAAGAATTCAGGGCCTCATAGACAACTATTCCAAAAGACTGGATGTTGTCATTGATCCTAAAGGGGGCAATACAGAGTATTAAGAACTAAGGGTATGCAGACTTTTGAACAGGGGTCAGTAAAAAAAAAAAATCTTTGTTGCCACGTGTTGTTTTATGATTGTGCTATTCTGTTATGACCTACAGTTGAATGTGAATCCCATCAGAAATAAAATACATGCATTTTGCCTGCTCACTCTTCTTTTCTTTACAAATGGTACATATATTACCAATTCAAGATCTATTTACCAATTACCATTGTACAAGATCTACTCCGCTCTACACAGCTCACCTTATTAAAGGCGCGCCGTTTTTGTAGCCTACAAAAGGACCTAGTCTTTTTCCACTTCTGGGTTTTTCTAAAGGCTAACTGGCATACATTGCACTGGTCAAAGTAGCAATGTCAAGTCAAACAAGCAGCCTACCAAGTTTTCTAACCATTCTTGCAGACTGCAATGTATTAAGACCAAAGTTACTGCTCACGCGTGCTTCCTCGCTAGTACCGGTATAAACGCTGCCTTGTTTACAGTAGGATACTCGAGTCAGTCGCCATGGTATTATAGCCAGCCATTAATAAGGCTATTATTTATACCTTTTAATCGAGATGGAGGGATTATGTAGTTTGTTTTTGTGTTGGTGTTGAGTTGTTAGGTGTATACACTTAAATCTAACAGAACATTGCATTTACATAATCTTTTATACTGCAGGGCGATAATTCAATTCTTATACTGTTTTTCCAACAGTTACCCAGATTTAGTTCACATTTGATTTGCCACTTAACATTCAAAGCTTGTCAATTTAAAGATAATTAATGGAGTTCATTAAATAGGTTCTGTTCACTGCAGGGTTTACGTTAGTTGGCAAATGAAGGCTTTTCACCAGGATAAGGGTGTCTTTGTACGATATGCTCCATTGTTGTTCCTGTGAGTGTTGTTTTGGAGGTGGCGTCAAGACAGTTTTCCTGTGATGTAACCATGGGCTGGTTCAGGGTACTACCTGCAGTGAAAAGCGAACCGAGGCGAGGTGTGCAGAGCGGAGTCGAGACTAAGTGGTGGAAAAGCTCCCAGAGCAAGTAGAGTTGAGCCGGTACCATGCAGTGGAAAAGTGCCATATATAAGACCGTAAACACCTGCTTGGGATATGAACGCGTGATGAAGACAAGGGTTGAAACCGTATTATAATAAATCACCTGGGAGCATTTCTAGCAGTGTTTGGTGTTGTCCTATTGATTTTGTGGTATATTCTCCTTCAACTCCAGTATTCACAAAAAAAATCCCTGCATGCGCATGTTTTAAAACCATTGCAGTATAAACTTCCAGCGTATACATTTTTCCTTATATTATAAGCAAATATTAGTGACATGGTCGAGTAAAATTACATGAAAATTGCAAACAGGGCTACAACACTCTCTCAAAGTAAAACTCTGAATGGGATGAAGAGGAGCGATTCCGTACCTGTGAATAACCTGAATAACTCCAACTTACGTGACAGAATATCATGGCCTGGGCAATGGTGATGGCGCCGTAGATGTTGCAGAGTGCCATGAATTTCTCCTCTTTGCTATTACAGAGGACATAGTACTGCTTAATGGTGTCCAGCGTCTCCTCCTCTCTCTTCAGCTTTATGATGTTGGGGTCTGGGACCATGCGCTGGGCAAAGTTCCAAACAGTCTCCTCAAATGTGGCTGAGAACAGGAGCATCTGGCACTGCTTATTCAACATCCTGAAATATAGAGTGGTACATGTTAGCTAGTATTATATATTCTTGCCCAGGCATGTTAATACAGCAATAAATCAAATTGTATGCATTAGATGTCAGAATTCCGAACACCAAACCATATTTTATCACTGAAAGCAATCTAGGCCATTTTAGTGAACAAGCTATTTTACAAGACCTCCCCAATGCGATCTTGAATGCATATCAGCCATTCCAGAGTTTTTACTTCTAAAGCATATAAGCATTCGCCTTACATGATGTTAAGAGTCAAGGACAGACCCAAACCCTGGTTTAATTCTGAAATATTCTGAAAATATCTGATGCAATATATAAAAGAAATGTGGCATGGGCAAAAGCGAGAAAAGCTATTTCTAGCTTGGGCTGGCAGATTTTTAAGACAATGAGCCTATGTAAAAACATGTTAGAAAAACCAGACTACGTAAATACACTTTACCTATTAAGGTTGTCCTTCCAAATTCTAGAAAACAGTAAAAACCCTGAAAAACAGTGCCGCCACCACACTGCCCCAACAGATGGCGTTGGACTCTGTACCTATTACTGACCTACAGTAATAGGTACATGGGGAGCAGAAAGGAACTGTCAAAAGACCTGCGTAACAAGGTAATGGAACATTATAAAGATATAAAAGGATATAAAAAGATACCCAAAGCCTTGCAAATGTCAGTCAGTACTGTTCAATCACTTAAGAAGTGGAAAATTCAGGGATCTCTTGATACCAAGCCAAGGTCAGGTAGACCAAGAAAGATTTCAGCTATAACTGCCAGAAGAATTGTTCGGGATACAAAGAAAAATCCACAGGTAACCTCAGAAGAAACACAGACTGCTCTGGAAAAAGACGCTGTGGTTGTTTTAAAGAGCACAATATGATGATACTTGAACAAATATGAACTACATGGTTGAGTTGCCAGAAAGAAGCCTTTACTGCGCCAATGCCAGACAAAAGCCCCGTTACAATATGCTCGACAATACATTGACACGCCTCACAGCTTCTGGCACACTGTAATTTGGAGTGATGAGACCAAAATAGAGCTTTACGATCACAACCATAAGCGCTATGTTTAGAGAGGGGTCAATAAGATCTATAGTGAACAGAATACCATCCCTACTGTGAAGCATGGAGGTGGCTCACTGATGTTTTGGGGGTGTGTGAGCTCTAAAAGCAAGCGGAATCTTGTGAAAATTGATGGCAGGATGAATGCAGCATGTTATCAGGAAATACTGGCAGACAATTTGCATTCTTCTGCACGAAAGCTAGACATGGGACGCTCAGACTTTCCAGCACGACAATGACCCTAAGCACACGACCAAGTTCACCCTCCAGTGATTACAGCAGATAAATGTAAGTTTCTGCAGCAGCCATCACAGTCTCCTGACCTTAATATATTCAAGGCACTCTGGAGAGATCTCAAATGAGCAGTTTGTGCAAGACGACCAAGAGTTTGCATGACCTGGAGGCATTTTGACAAGTCGAATGGGCAGCTATACAAACTTCAAGAATTCGGGGCCTCATAGACAAATATTACAATAGACTGCACGCTGTGATTGAAGTTAAAGGGGGCAATACACAGTATTAACTAAGGGCATGCAGACTTTTGAACAGGGGTCAGTTAATTTTTTCTTTGTTGCCATGTTTTGTTTTATGATTGTGCCATTCTGTTACAATCTACAGCTGAATATGAATCCCATAAGAAATAAAAATGTATGTTCTCTTCACAAATGGTGTATATATTAGCAATTCTCCAAGGGTATGTAAACTTTTGAGCACAACTGTATATGCAGTCACTAATGCTTTTAACTGCCACCTTATTGCAGCAGGTAATTTCTTAGAAAAAAATACAATCAAAAACTACCCCAAAAGACAGCAATAATGAGAGGAATACATGAAAATCTAGTATACCTTTTTAAGAATCAAACCTTTTTTTCCTGAGTCTGTTCACAGAAAGAGATCCTTGATTAATAGCGAGTTATAGAAACTGAAAAGACCAGTGGCTGGTATGCTAAATCCAGGCATATTGGTAAGTGCTGCTCCACTTCTCTGGAGTGTTAACGCATTTATTTAATTTAACACCAATTCAGGTGGTAACCCCTAAAATCTAGAGAATCGCTCATTTCCTCCCATGAGGGTGGGGGACACTAGAATGCTTGACAGCTATAGCCCTCTTTCTAAATGGTCATTCCTTGCAAAAATCCTGGATGCATAGTTACATTCCTATTAATCAGAAAATTGCATTTTGAACAGATTTCAATCTGGTTATAGGCCTGGGTACAAAACTATCACAGCAACTACACTGTAAATTAAATTCTCAAAGCTTTGAGGAATTAAGCAGCATTGCACTGTTTGTTGACCTGTCAAAAGCATTCGATACATTAGATCAAGGACACTTGCTTCTGATTTCAAAATGACAGAACACAGGCTATTGTACCTCCGTTTTTAGTTTTGAAAGTGAAATTAATTCCCTTTCTCGCTTGATATTGGGTTGCCGTTGTTCAGCATTTCAGGGACACCTTTGTCATATTTCTCGTTTCATAATGCGCCACATTTTCAATGGGTGTCAGGTCTGGACTGCAGGAAGGCCAGTTAAGCACCCACAGGCAGGCCAGTTAAGACTCTTTCATTACAGAGCCATGCTGTGGTAATATGTGTAGAATGTGTTTTGGCATCGTCTTGGTGCAATAAGCAAGGCCTTCCCTGAAAAAGACTAAGTCTGGGTGGCAGCATATGTTGCTCCTAAAACTGTATATATTGTTCAGCATTAATGGTGCCTTCATAGATGTGCAAATCACCTACGCAATATGCAGTAATGCACCCCCATACCATCAAGGATGCTGGATTTTGAACAGTGCGCTGATAAGAAGCTGGATGGACCCTCAGCCCAGAGGACCCAGTGTCCATGATTCCCAAAAATTATTTAGATTTGTCAAACCACCGGACATTTTTCCACTTTGCCTCAGGCCATCCTAAATGAGCATGGGCCCAATGAAGGTGGCGGCGCTTCTGGATCTTGTTCATAAATTGTTCCTTCTTTGCATGGTAGAGATTTAACTTGCATTTGAGGATGCATAGACACGTTACAGATTCCATGTAATTTCCACTAAGAATCATGTCTGTTTTTAATGCGATGCCACCAGTGCCCGATCACGACCATCAAATATTGGCCTTGTGCCTCATGTAGAGATTTCTCCAAATTCTCTAAATCATTTAATGATACCGTAGATGAGATCCCTAAACTCTTTGCAATTTCACATTGAGAAACGTTATTCAAACTAGCATTATTTGCCTGCATAGTCATTCACAGAGAGGGGAACACCAGAATTGGCAAGCCCACCATCGGCTCCCTGTTCTCTTCACAGATGAGCAGGTTCACACTGGGCACATGTGACAGATATGAGAGTCTAGAGATGCCGTGGTGAACATTATGCTGCCTGCAACATCATCAAGCATGACTGGTTTGGTAGTGGGTCAGTGATGGTCTAGGCAGGCATATTCTTGGAGGGTCACACAGACCTCTAAGTGCTAGCCAATGGTACCCTGACTGCTGTTAGGTACCGGGATGAAATCACTGGTGCAGTGGGCCCTGGATTCCTCCTGGTGAAGGACAATGCCTGGCCTCGTGTGCCCAGAGTGTGTAGGCAGTTCCTGGATGACAAAGGCATTGATGTCATTGACTGGCCCGCACATTCCCCAGACCTGAATCCAATGAAGAACCTCCAGGACGTTATGTATAGGTGCATTCGCCGCCGTCAAGTAGCACCACAGACTGTCCAGGAGCTCACTGAAACCCCGATCCAGGTCTGGGAGGAGATCATCAGCAGTCTCATCAGGAGCATGCCCAGATGTTGTCAACAGTGCACACAAGCACGTGGGGGCCATACACACTACTGACTCACATTATGAGATGTCGTGATGAAATTCAAGCAAGTTGGAACCGCCTGTAATTTCAATTGTTTACTTTGAGTTTCGGTGTGTGTTTGAATCCAGCCGTTGTTACTTCACTTTGTTCAACGAATAACACAATGTAAAGTAAAGATTTTGATCTTTAATATATTTCGAAATCCCAAGGAGCAAGCAACAACGTTGATGCACAGCGGCTAGGAAAAACTCCCTAAGAGCGGCAGAAATTTAGGAAGAAACCTAGAGAGGAACCAGGCTCGGAGGTGTGACCAGTCCTCTTCTGGCTGTGCCAGGTGAACATTTTAAGAGTCCAAGTTGTAGTGATTAGTAAATGCATTTGGGCTTTGTCCAGAGTCTGTCAAACCTAATCCAGGTCGGATGCATGACCAGAGGGACAAGGACAGGGACAACCGGGTGGGGGGGTTATCAGACTGGCAGCCATAGTCGTCAGGTATCGTCTTGATCTGCAACACAGCCAGGAGGACTTTGGACAGTGGTAACAACGAGTCTTTAGAGCCCGGTACTCAGGAGGTGTGGGCCAAGATCTCAAGTCCCCATGTCCTAAGTTTGAAAGTCTGACTAGTGACAATGACTAGTCAGGCTACAGGGAGGAGGTCAAGTGCCTGGTGGCATCTTGCACAGATAACATTGGCCCTCAATGCAAAGAAAACCAAGGACTATAGGAAATCAAAATGCTGCTGTCGCCCCAGTTTTCATTGATGGCACTGAGATAGTGTGTCCAGTAGGGGTAAAGCCGAACCCGAATACGGTATTCGGAAAGGCACAAATAACGTGGTTTTTACAAATACTTATTTCAAACAAATACTTAAAAAAATATTTGTATTCGGGAACAAGAAAACCGTTATATCAAAAAGCTCTGTTTTCTCATGAGACCGCAGTACATGCCCGGATGAGTGAGTGACGTTCAGTCGGGGGAGGGGAAAAGAATAAAAGCGGTAAGTGACACAGGCTGCTCCACACATCTCCATTCTCCACACAGCAACAGAGAGCGCTCAGCTGAGCAAAAAAACTTAACAGCGTCTCAATTTTGTTTAATAGATTTTTGTACCTTAACTGGGTTCCAAAGGCAATTTATAACTTTCAGAAAGTGGAGTTTGATCGGGATATTATTTCATTACGCTGCAATCGGGTGAACCAGCCCTAACGCAAAAAAAAAATTTGAATTTTACTCGAATACAAATAGAAATACTTTTTCCCCCTTAACAAATACAAATACAGATACAAATACTGGCTGCTTTGCACACCCCTAGTGTCCAGCTTCAAATTCCTGGACGTCCACATTTCCAAGTACCTCTCCAGGTCCCTCACCACCACAGCCCTGTTCAAAAAGCCGCAGTAATGCCTGTACTTCTTGAGGAGGCTGAATAAATCCCGCCTGTCTTCCAAGATCCTTGTGAACTTTTACCGCTGCACAATCAAGAGCATTCTGTCACAGTGTGGTTTGATGGTTAATCCTTAACAGACTGCAAGGCCCTGCAACGGATGGTGAAAACCACCCAGCACATCACGTGTACCCAGCTCTCAGCCATTGTAGACCTCCAGCGCAAGCGTTGTCTGCGCAGTACACACATCACCACCAGGGACCATTCAGAACCACGCCACAAACTGTCCCACCCATCAAGAAGGCGGTACAGATCTCTGTTGTCACACAAGCAGGCTCAGGAACAGTTTCTTTCAATCGACTGTAACCCTGCTGAACTCTGACCCATCACTAACCATACCCATCCTTTGTACTACTGGACTGTCACTGCCTTACAAGGTCTGATGAGGAAGTTCAGTTGTCTACAGGTACATGTCATTGCTGTTATTCCTGTACTTCATTTGCGCATATTTAGAACCACTACTGAACTTACAATTGCAATTGCTACATACACGTCTACCTCGGAAACCTCACTGCTGCCATCCCTGCATTTTAGTTGCACATGCTACCCTACTCCTTCAATTTGCCTTGATTAAAATTCAGAATGCCATTGAGAATTGCCACTTGCACCCACACAACTATATCGATCAGCCATAACCTTATGACCACTCACAGGTGAAGAGAATAACACGGATAATCTCGTTATCATGGCACCGGTCAGTGGGTGGGATATATTTGGCAGCAAGGGAACATTTTGTCCTCAAAGTTGATGTGTTAAAAGCAGGAAAAACAGGCAAGAGTAAGGATCTAAGCGACTGAAAACGGCCAAATTGTGATGGCTAGACGACTGGGTCAGAGCATCTCCAGAACATCAGCCCTTGTGAAGTTTTCCCGGGCTGGAGTGGTCAGTACCTATTAAAGTGGTCCAAGGAAGGAAAAGCGGGGAATCAGCTACAGGGTCATAGGCGGCAAAGGATCACTGACGCACGTACGGAGCGAAGGCTGGCCCGTGTGGTCTGATACAACAGACGAGCTACTGAAGCTCAAATAGCTGAAAAAGTTAATGCTGGTACTGATAGAAAGGTGCCAGAAAACCGTGCATCACAGTTTGTTGCATATGGGGCAACGTAGCCACAGGCCAGTCAGGGTACCCATGCTGGCCCCTGTCCATTGCTGAAAGTGCCTACAATAGGCATATGAGCATCAGAATTGGACCACAGAGCAATGGAAGAAGGTGCCTGGTCTGATGAATCACAAATTATTTTACATCACATGGATGGCCGGGTGCGTGTGCGTCACTTACCTGGAGAACACAAGGCACCAGAATGCACTATGGGAAGGAGGCAAGCCGACAGAGCCAGTGTTATGTTCTGCGCGGAAACCTCGGATCCGACCATTCATGTGGATGTTACTGTGACACATACCACCTACCTGAACATTGTTGCAGACCATGTGCACCCTTTCATGGCAAAGGTTTCATGGCAACCGTATTCCCTGATGGCATTGGCCTCTTTCAGCAGGATAATGTCCCCTGCCACAAAGCAAACATGGTTCAGGAACGGTTTGAGGATCACAACGAGTTCAAGATGTTGACTTATCCAGATCTCAATCCAATCAAGCATTTGTGGGATGTGCTGGACAAACAGGTCTGATACATGGAGGTGCCACCTCGCAACATACAGGACTTAAAGGATCTGCTGCTAACATCTTGGTGCCGGATACCACAGCACACCTTCAGAGGTCTAGTGGAGTCCATGCCTCGACGGACCAAGGCTGTTTTGGCGGCAAAATTAGGCAGCTGGTCATAATGTTATGGAGGATCTGTGTATTTATCCCAGTTGTACATACACTCTATTTAATACCTGTACATTTTCATCCCTCCTCTATTTGAACTTATGGTTAGATGCAAACTGCATTTCGTTGTACCGTACTTGTTCAACGGCAATGAAGTTGAATCTAATCTAATCAAATCTCTGGACGCTATCATTCAGCATGGTGTTTTATCACTGGCGCAAGATTTTACATTCATCACTCTCAGTTCAGTTATATGCTTCAGTTGGAAGAGAGTCACAGATCTAGAAGGGCCAGACATTTAGTTATTTAGTTATAAAAGGCAAAAACTTCCTGACTATCTAAAAGAGAAAATTCTTCGGAAAAACAGCAGTTACCAAACATGGTCTCAAGAACAGAAAGGGCTGGAGATAGCAAGGACCTACTCAGAACTGGGTAAAAATGCTTTTGACAATTTTGACCCACTCTCACTAAAAGCCCTTCCAAGTAACTTTAAATTAAATGTTTTAATGCCTATAAGACATTAGAGAATTCTTTGAAATTCTCTTGTCAATTGTGATTGTTTTTATTAATGTGTGCTTTATTTCTATTTTGTACGTGATTTTATTGTTGCAATACAGGGACCTGTTAGAGACCTACATTTCTCTGTATACCTGTAAATAAATCACAGGAAATAAAAAAAAAAACAGTGCAATAGGAGAGAAATATAAGGTGCAGACAAATTATCCAGTCTGCAATAAATCTAGCCAGCACTCTGAGATGGGCTCGGAGTGATACCATACTAACGCACATTTTATTTACGATTACAGATAGGAGTGCAACACACCCCTAGTACACACCTCTGAATGCGTAGGCTCTGGTCCTGGTGTCCCTGTGTGGCAATCATGACGTCAGCCTCGTCCAAGACAAAAACTTTGATCTTCTTGGGGTCGATGAACTTGAACTTCAAACACCAGTCCAGCATGGTGCCTGGCGTCCCAATTACTATCTGTTCCTGGAGCTGAGTACCTCTCTGCACTGGGGGTGAAGGGAAGGAAGACAGGGTTGTGGGTTTGTCCACACAGGGGGCCAGTGTGACAATGTATACTTACTACTGTGACATGCACGGGATAAGTGTTCGCAAAATTACGTAAATGTTATTTACTCTCAATAGTGCTGATGCAATTTTTTTACTGTACCAACAATGGAGAAATAATAGCCAATTACTGAAAATGATTAGTTAATTAGTTAAGAGGTCACCAAACCATTAAAGGCCAATAATTTTTTTTCACTCAAAGTGATCAACATCCTGTTTTTAAGCACCAATAATGACACCTTAACATACACACCAGAATGTCCTATTATCAATAAAAAGCTCAAAACACACAAACACAATAATAGCAGTTTTTTACAAAACAAACAAGGAATTTGTTCTGGCCTGTTGGCGCAACAATTTATACAAAAGGAATTAGAAAAATAAAAACAGTGGACTGAAATATGTAAGGGGCAGGATCTGTCCAGTTGAGGGTTGTGTGCGCATGTGGGAAGGGGTTATAAATTTGCCCAGTTGAGAGTTGCCTGTCTATGTGGGGAGCGGGCTATAGTCAGTTTTGTTCTGGGGGCATGTTCATGAAGCCTGCTGCTGGAGGAAAGAAACTGTTCTTGTGGTGAGAGGTTTTGCGTTCATTTTAGAGCTCTGAATAGTCAATTTCCAGGGTGAGACGGATTAGCTTCAATGATTGCCACTCAGCTCCGGTCCTGGAGGTGTCTAGGTTGTGTACAGACAGATTGCAGCCAATCACCCTGGCTGCAGAGCGGATGATGCAAAACAGCCTGCCCATGTCCTTGGCAGTGGCTGCAGCGTACCAGACGGTGATGGAGGTCAGGATATACTATGATGGTAATGTAGAAATGCACCATCATAGTCTTTGGCAGGCTGCTGTGCTCTCCTCTAATGTAAGAGAGGTTATATTGAGCTACCACTTGAGGTCCTGGGCGACTGTGGTACCCATAAAGCAAAAGGACCCAACAGAGTTGACTAGGGCGCCACCCAGGGCGATGGGTGGAGGGGCAGCAGTCCTCCTCCTGAAGTCCACTACCATTTCCATTGTCTTTAGAGTTGTTCTGACTGCACCAAGACACCAGATGGCCAATCTCTCACCTGTAAGCGGACTCGTCTCCAACATAAATGAGACTGATGAGGGTGGTGTCATCCGCAAACTACAGGAGCTTGACAGAGTAGTGACTTGAGTTGCAGCAATTGGTGTACAGGGTGAAGAGCAGGAGGGACAGGACACAGCCTTGAGGCCACGAGAACTGTCCACAAACAGGATTCTGGTGGTCCCAAGGGAGTCCAGATGCTGGAGGATGAAGTGAAGAGCCATGTTGACCACTTTGTCAACAACCTTGCTCTGTAGGCAGGGGGTCTAGTACTGGGCCGGTGAGGGTCTTGAGGTGGAACAGCACAAGGCGCTCAAATGACTTCATAACCACAGAGGTGAAGACGATAGGTCTGTAGCAGTGATTCTGTTGGGTTCAATTTACCGTGGCGTTCCGCCATGGAAGAGCTATCAGTTGAAGCTAATGCATGAATTCTAATGACAGCTTGTTTTAATACAGATGTCGCTCATCTAATTCCAGCTCCAAAGGGGTGGTCTGCATAGGGGCATACCTCATTATACTGCGGTACACTACAGCACATTACAGTGCCATGCGGCATTGGACAAATACAAATGTAAAACATCTGTGAGAGCATCAACACTCGCCTGAAACTGCGGTTATTGAAATGTTTACGTCTTTTCAATCTAAGCCTGTGTGTCTTTTTAAATGGCCATTATATAAAATTCATATCAGCAGAATATTGTCAACTATCCTATTCATGGATTGCCATGTTGCTGTGTTTGATTCTATCATCTCCCAACTGTCACGCAGCACGCGCAAGTCAGGGAAACAAAATTAGCTGTGCAGGGACTCTGAACAGTAAATCCTAACCAGTCGGAAACATTGAAGACCCGGCGCAGAGCACCCTGCAAAGGAATACTGCAGAGTAGGGTTTGCTGTTAGGGAGAAGAGGATCGATTAAGAAAATGAACCCAGTGGACAATGAGACAGAGACTAGGGATGATTTGGTGCTGAAAAATAAACATCTGTAGATTGGGAATATTTTGGGTTCCAGGGATATGTCACAATGTAATGTAGGCCTAATATAAAAAAACAGTAAGACAGTGGTTAGGACAACTAACAGCATCACAACAAATCTAGGAAAACTGTGTGGCAAAGTAGTCTCATCTGGGGGGGGGGGGGTTGCCTTCAGTGACACTTTGGATGAATTACATAGGAAGCTGGATCATCTTCATGGTTCTATAAAATAATCGATAGGCTTATTGAGACAATGTTTAAGATTGTGTTTCTCTCCTAATAAAAATGGAAGTTTAGAGGTAAAACGGATTTTGTCCTGCTGCATGTGATCAACAATGATCATCAACATTACACTTCTCTCATTGTTAAGTTAATTTGCATTCAATCCCAGGGAGCATGATCCTGTATCATGGGTTATCGTCCATTAAGAGTGATTTGCACTTGGCTGGGGACCAGTGTTATTATAGTTTTGCATTTATCATTAGTTATTTTAATATAATATTTTTATTTTGTTTTTAATTTGTTTTTAAAGCAGGTTTGCTAGTTTCGTTTTTATTTTAAATCCTTAGTTTTAGTTTAGTTTTCATTAGTTTCAGTGTTAGTTTTAGTAATTTTTTTCTGATATGGGTTATTTGAGGCGAGACTCAAAAGGTCAGAAAAAGTATTGTGTAATAAAAACTCGAAACATACCATTTAAACAAATGTACTGTATTCACTTAAGACAGATGAACAACCATCCACAAAAGACAATTATAAAAGATGTCACTCGGTGCTTTACAACAGTACATTAAATATAGATGTGGGAACAAATATGTAAAGTCTACACAAGACACAGCATTAGGCGCATAGTGTGTAATTCTGCTTTTGAGGTGAGATGAACAGCATGTACAGTATTAAACCCATTCATGAGCCACACATGACATTACATTCATTGGGAGCCTGAAGATTCAGGATGCCCAATCTGAGAAAAAATTTAAAAACCCAATAACCTCTAGAGGTAATTACATTGAATATTTTGGACACAAAGAGCACTTAGTACCTTGCCAGCTGTCTGGCTCTATCAATCTATTTTGAGATGAGTTTAAGATGTTTGTGCTTCTAAGGCTGGGCGGTATAATAAAAAAAACGATATACTGGTCATCATGTGTGTACTGCCATTGTGTTTTCTATGTTAAATGTATTACATTTATGTATTTACAAATTAGTGTAATTTCGCAAGCTACAACGACTGAGAATTCTCATTTTGGAATTAAAGGCATCCCTACCAAACACATGCACTGCGTGTTGACTCAAACAAACACACAAGGGAAATGAACATCAAGAAATATGTTAGAGGTGAAAGAAAAACAATGGAGGATCCAAGTAATAGAGTTTTTGAAGATACTTAAATTACCCCAAGTGAAGAATTTGTGGTTAAAATCAAATAGATTTATATTTATGTTCTGTAAAAGCACTTTGTGACAACTGCTGATGTAAAAAGGGCTTTATAAACACATTTGATTTAAAAAGGTGCAACATCGATAGTATGGCTTGGTTTTAAGACAACAGACACAAAACAAAAAAACACATTTAGCAAGATATGCAAGCAGACTGTGGTTATAAAAGGGGGAAACACGAGTAACCTCTAGAGCCATCTAAAAAGCTACCATGTGGTCAAATATGGTGAAAGTATAAAGAAGCGGAAAACATCCACCGGTGCCAGGTCTAAAACGACATTGTTTGAACCAAAGCACAATGGTTGCGTCATTTTCAAGTGGATGCCCTTATGCGAAAAGCAAAAGATGGTGGGACCTTACGGATTCAATAACAGCACACATCGCCAAGGACATGGTCCGCATTCAGACAGTATAGAAAGAGGAATTTAAAAACCATGGTAAAAACTTTGAATCCCAGGTATATACTGCCAAGCTGAAAATACTTTTGAGGGACAGTCTTGCCAAATAAGTACACTGAACACCGTGAGAGTGAAAATAGAGATTCAAAACATGACACTTTGCCAGGACAACAGACATACGGTCAAGCCAAACATAAAAAGGCTTACATTAGCCTAACTGTACACTTTATAAGTGATGCCTAGAAGCTGAAGAACAGATGTTTACAAACAGCTTTTTTCCCGGAGAACCATACAGGAGAGTTGCTTGCCAGGGGCTGAGGGAAGCCTTAGAGTTATGGGGACTGAAAGAAGAATGACTTGTATGTCTCACAACTGACAACGCATCAAACAGGGTAAAAGCCATGGAGCTGAACAGCTGGACAAGACTGCAATGTTTTGGTCACCAACTTCACCTGGCCATCGATAAGTTTAAATGGTTGCCAAAATATTTTAGCAAATACGTAGCTAGTGTTATAAACAACCAGGATGTCAGTTATTTATTCAATATTAATTAACTTAACGAGCTAGCTAGCTTAGAATTGATGGCCAATTTTTGGATTCATAAACTGGAGTGTTCATCACATGAATTTAAATGAATAAATGTTACTGTAATTACATTAAATCGTAATTACTGTAATTAAACTTTGCACCCAATAAAACCCAAACAGTTAAATAAAATTTCATGTAATGTGTAATATGCTATTATTCATTATCTAGTGATTTACATTCTGGTTCGCGTTTCAATTCTGTTTTGAATATAAGTAAAAACGGCATTGTTTAATTTAGTAAATATTTAGTTGGTATACATACAAGTCCTTTATTTGTCCGGGGGCCTCCCCCAGATAGGGCCACAATGTCACCGGACCCCTCTGTCTCAGCCCCAAGGTCTTACGCGGCTATATTATTGTGCTGGGGGAGTAGGGTCAGTTCTCCTCCACTATAAATCCTAGTAGATCATCATTTTCCCTGTCGCCTGTCGTTTTAAACTTAGGAGGACATGAGGTCCTGTCCCACACCTGAGGAGTACTAGGCTTGAAAGACTCATTGTTGTCCCTGTCCAAAGTCCTCCTGATTGTGTTGCAGATCAAGACGATACCTGACGATTCCAGCTGCCACTGTGCTGACACCTCCCCTGTGTTGTCCCTGTCCGTCTGGTCATGCTTCCGATCTGGACTAAGTTTAAATAGACTCTGGACTCAGCCCACATGTATTTATTAATTATTACAATTTGTACTCTGAATATGTTCACCTGGCACAGACAGAAGAGGACTGGTCACCCCTCTGAGCAAGGGTCCTCTCTCTAGGTTTCTTCCTAAATTTCAGCCTTCTTAGGGAGTTTTCCTAGCCACTGAAATTCAACACTACTGTGGTTTGCTCCTTGGGGTTTAAGGCCGGGTGTTTTGTAAAAGCACTGTGTGACAACTGCTGATGTAAAAAGGGCTTCATAAATACATTTTATTGATTACAACCCCCTATTATCAACACACCCAACAGCAATTTTGAAAAACATCTTACCGAATACTCATTTAATCAAGACATCAATGTTTATGATGATTATTAGGGACATAGAAATGTTGGCTAGCATGTCATTAATGATCATTTTGGAAATTTATGGGGAAATATTAATATTTTCAGGTAGTTGGTTAGTGGCGTAGCTAAAAAATACAGCCCCCTATTATCGGCCACCATCCCCAATTATCGGCCATCTCATTCTTTTGAAGAATTAAATTATATTTGCTTTTATTTGTATTACAAATGACAGATCATAGTCTTCTCTGAAGTGTCTACTAAAAGTTGTCGCTAGCTTTCTTGCCTTATACTAAAGAGAAAAAAGGACTGATCACTTGGATATTACATGACGTCTGGTCTGTAATACACTTTGAATTTCATTAAAAAATGTTTACCTCCATACATTTCTATAAACAATTGTGGTGGGCCAGCTGAAATTTGTAAGCAGTTTAAGATGTGATGAAACAGTTGACAAAAACAATTAAAAAGAACATATTCTTTTTAATGGAAGACATAGTTTTGCTGTTTACATTTTTGCACCCACCTAAGCACAGATGGCACAGTGAACAAATTCTCAGGAAACCCCAAGTCTGGTTTCCCACAATGCTGAATAAAATGATGATTCAGTGAACTCTACAATTGATCACATCAAGCACTTGAACACATTACTAACAAACAGTATGGGAGATGCACGGAACCGCTAATTCCTTGCTGGCCATTAACTCCAAAAGCCTTGGATACCCAGAAAATAAATGAATTTGCTGTGAAACACAAAAACAGGTGCATTGTCCTTCTATTAATAAAACAACTTGGAAAACAACTGGCTATATAATTGCGTTACTATCTTTAGCCTTTCAGTGTTTGTGCATTGCATTAGTTGGTTAAATGCCAAGCATTTAAGTTCCCTAAAAATGCAAAAAGTGCTAAGCACTCGGCAGCCGATAGGCCATGTGTATCTGAAACGCTTTATATTTTGTTCTCATATTTAATAAATCATTTTACAAATACAAGTTATAGCCCTAGACTTATGCAATTAAGTTATTTGTTGTTGTTGATCTCTCTACTTTATGTACAGTCTCCATCTCATCTTCATCCGCTTATCCGTATCGGGTCTCGGGGGCAGCAGCTCCAGCAGGGGACCCCAAACTTCCCTTTCCCGAGCCACATTTGCCAGCTCTGACTGGGGGATCCCGAGGCGTTCCCAGGCCAGTGTCGAAATATAATCTCTCCACCTAGTCCTGGGCCTACCCCGAGGTATCCTCCCAGCTGGACGTGCCTGGAACACCTCCCTAGGGAGACGTCCAGGGGGCATCCTTACCAGATGCCCGAACCACCTCAACTGGCTCCTTTCGACGCAAAGTACAGTCTGTACACTCCATATGCTATTACGCTGTTTAATCATTCAAGTGTTGTAGGAAAACAGAGTAGCAAAACGGAAGACAGTTATTTATTTGAAGAATTGTATTGGCCAATTTGTCTTAAAGCCTAAATGAATTCCACACTGTGTGTTACATAATTCCTGAGATATAAAACAATCTTTAATGGGATAGATTATATAGGGGTCAATTGGAGTGCAGGCAAACAGGCAAACCGTTTAATCACATTTTCTGTCAATGGTGCTTAATTTGTCTATGAGTGTCTTCAGTATTAGGCCCAGATGTTTGAGATTGTGAAATCTCATTTAATTGTTTTCTCCTATAGAAGTAGCAACAGTTGCATCAGCGCTCATTGAAGCCATTCATGTCAGCTCCTCCATGCATAATGGTATCACCCCCTTAGCACCTCCTGTGAACATCATCGAAATACGTTGACTATTGGATTTATTCTGAAGAATTTACTTGTGGTATATTTTTATTTGTTTTAGAGCCTAATAAAAATGCTATAGGGTGTGTTCTTTGAAGTCAGTTTTTTTCATATTCCTATCATAAGACCTGAAATACCAACACATTATTGTATTCCTCAAATTCATTTGACATTCAAGACAAACAAATCCTGTCATTCATTCTTTTTTTAGACTATTGAATGCTAACGAAGCTAAACCACACAGAGACTGCGGTTCTGACAGTCCTGGCGGTTCCAGACTAGTGTAAATCCTGTATTTGGTTATATGTTGAAATAATAAAGGAAAATGTATAGTTTAGGTGTTGAAGCACAAAATACAGTATCATATTTTTGGTTTTATAGTTTGCCCAAGTCAACAGAGAAAAAACAGTCCTAAAAAGTATATAATCCTCAACAACCTAACTCATTTTTAAGCTTTATTCGGTGTTGTAGAATGAAAAAAACAGGAAGTGAAATTGAAAGGTAGTCTGTCCAATTAGGAGTACACAGTAGCCTATTGCCGGTTTTAAAGTCAATTAGCGAATTGCCATAAGATGCATTCTTCTACAATACTCTCCTTCAAAACCATGTTCTAAGCAAATAGTTGTTTATTATATTATTAATTAAGAAAATAAATATATTAAATTAATAAATTCAGATAATTCAAGTGTTTAAAGAAATAGTATAGATTTGAGTGTAGGCTATTAGTATTTCTTTACAAAAACACAATTACAGTGATGAAGACGCAACTGGAAACCACAATGAAGACACTGGAAACATTTTGCTTTAAAATTAAACCTGTTGTTATGTTAGGAGCTGTAATGTTAGGAACAGAGGCGTTGCTAGGATCACAATAATACGCAGTTAAGAAATTGGGCTGAGTCAGAGGCATGATCAGAACAATGTATTGTATAGTTCGACTGACCGATCTGAGACTAACAATTGGAATTTTGAATTGAAAACCTTTATTGTCTTAAAATAGCACACTGTAAACCCTAACGCATATCTTACTCAAATGTTTCTACTAAGTGTAACTCAAAGTTAGATAAATGTTCCCAATAGCTTTTACAACGTTTATGTTTTACAGACTTAGACAGTCTTGAAAATGTTCCCAGCATGCTCTGCTTCAAGTTGACATTTTGGAAACATTTTATCCTTTTTTTTTTGCATGTACTTTGACTGATTAATTCATCTTACCTACACAAACAAACACATTGGTCTGAAGTAATCCAATTATGCAGTAAAACAAAGATTTTGCACCCACTACAGAAATTATTGTAACAATAACATAACAAAAATCTTACTATCAAAAATGTAGCTAGATTCCCGTGGGAACCGTGCATTCCTTTTTGCTAAGCCAATGCCTTGTGGGTAGCTTCGCAAAGAAATTCTGGTGAAGTTCCCAGGTTACCCAGAAATCTCAGCCGAAGCAGTGAGTTCATTTTTGGAAATATGGGAATTTACTGAAAGTTAATACACTTACTCTTCCCGAACGAAAATTTGGATTGATACAGTTGTGAACAAAACGGAAATACCAGTTTATTTGAAATGAGAATTATATTGCGAAAATGTAAACTATTTTGCCTAATACAACATCTTCATGTTCTTTGAGGTAAACAACACCACTTTTCTCAGTCTGGAGTGTTTTAGAATAGTTTTCCGCTTGCAATGCAGTTTTGCGATAGGGGTACATAGTATTTTGTACAATGTTAATTACTGACTGAGACAGAACTGAATAATGGATTATTTAAAAAAATTACTAAGTGCCTGAAGGATTTTTGGATGAACTATCCATTTAAGTCTGTTAATAGAAAGGTCAGAAGACAGACGTTACAGTAATGACAGTCACAGTCTCTTTGAACAACTCACCATGTGCTCAGCCAAGGTGCCACTGTAGTGGTCTTGTTTTTAGAAGTGGGTAGAGTGCCTGCTGTGCTTTTAGAAGGCCTATCAGTTCTTTTTGTTTATAGTCCACTAGGGTGGATAAGAGTCTGTGAATTTCCCATGAGTGTGATATGAAGGCACTTCAAGTTGCCCTTTTTAAACAACGATATAGCCTTTTGAAATTTCAGCCATATAGTCTTTTTGTTCAGTGTGTGGAACAGAAAGTAATATTTCCATTCCACATAGCTATCAATGTTAATAGTGCACATCCGCAGTAGATGCACATGTCTTAGGCACGTTGGTCGCAAACAGGCTTCTGACTGGCTTGATTATAATGCCTTCGCTCACAGATCATTGCACATAGCCAATCATAAGCACAAATAAAAATAAACCATACAGAGTTTCTAAGTTAACAAAAAAATGCCTAGCTAGGCCGGCCTGCGATTAGAATAACTCAATGTTGTTGCCCTCGCTGGATTTGAACCAGGGTCTCCTGTGAGACAGGCTGTGTCTTTAACCACTATGCCACTAAGCTATACATGTGTTCTACATTTTTAAAACAAATAGTCGAAACTCCACGGTTCTTAAAACTAGTTCCCTACATTAGCTAAAATCCAAACCAAAAACAGGTACAGTGGTTATAAAAAGTCTACACACCCCTGTTAAAATGACAGGTTTTTGTGATATAAAAGAATGAGACAAAGATAAATCATGTCAGAACTTGTTCCACCTTTAATGTGACGTATTACGGGAACAATTCAATTGAAAAACTGATATCTTTGAGGGGGAAAAATAAAAAACAATAACCTGGCTGCATAAGTGTGCACACCCTTAAACGAATACTTTGTTGAAGCACCTTTTGATTTTATTACAGCACTCAGTCTTTTTGGGTAGAAGTCTATTAGTCTTGATGTGATAATATTTGCCCCCTCTTCTTTGCAAAAGCGCTCCAAATCTGTCAGATTGCCAGGACATCTCCTGTGCACAGCCCTCCTCAGATCACCCCACAGATGTTCAATTGGATTCAGGTCTGGGCTCTGGATGGGCCATTCCAAAACATATATCTTCTTCAGGTGAAGCCATGCTTTAATGGATTTGGATGTGTGCTTTGGGTCCTTGTCGTGCTGAAAGGAGAACTTCCTCTTCACCTTCATAACGGACGCCTGAAGGTTTTGAGCCAAAATTGCCTGGTGTTTGGAACTGTACATAATTCCCTCCACCCTGTATAAGGCCCGGTTCCAGCTGCAGAAAAACAGCCCCAAAGAATGATGCTGCCAGCACCATGCTTCACTGTGGGTGTGGTGTTCTTTGGGTGATGTGCAATGTTGTTTCTGCGACAAACATAGCTTTTAGAATTATGGCCAAAAAGGTCACCGTTGGTTTCATCAGGCCATAACACATTTTCCCACATGCTTTTGAGGGACATAATGTTTGTTTTTGCAAACTTCAGCCAGGCATGGATGTTTTTCTTTGTAAGAAAAGGCTTCCGTCTTGCCACCCTACCTCACAGCCCATTCATATGAAGAATAAGGGAGATTGTTGTCACATGTAACACACAGCCAGAACTTGCCAGAAATTCCTGCATTTCCTTTAATGTTGCTGCAGGCCTCTTGGAAGCCTCCCTCCCAGTTTTCTCGTCTTTTCATAAATTTTGGAGGGACATTCTGTTCTTGGTAATGTCTGTGTTGTGCCATATTTTCGCCACTTGATTATGACTGTCTTCACTGTGTTCCATGGTTTATCTAATGCTTTGGAAATTATTTTGTACACGTCTCCTGACTGATATCTTTCAACAATGAGATCCTTCTGATGCTTTGGAAGCTCCCTGCGGACCATGGCTTTTGCTCTGAGATGCAATTAAGGAAATGTCATGAAAATCCTACCTGAACAGTTTACATTTGTGATTAATCAGAGTCACTTTAAATGATGACTTCTATTTAACATGAGTTTGAAAGTGATTGGTTAATTCGGAACATAGCCACATTCCCAGTTATAAGAGGGTGTGCACACCCAGATTATTGTAACGTTTTTATTTTTCCCCCTCAAAGATTTCAGTTTGTTTTTCAATTGAATTGTTCACATTATAGGTCACATGAAAAGTGGAAAAGCTTCTGACACGATTTCTCTTTGTCTCATTCTTTAACATCACAAAAACCTGGTAGGGTGTGTTGACTTTTATATCCACTGTAGTTTTACTTTAGGCTTATTATAATGTAGCTATTAAAGCTTGTAGCCAGCGACGTTTTTGTCTATCATGAACAAATCCTATTGCATACCGTGTTCAGTTGGAGGTGCGGATCGAACATCAGTCGCCCGCATGGAAGTCTGCATCTCTAACTACTACGCTATTTAACCGCATACGCTGTCTGGCAAAAACTGGAATTACATCCATAATCATCCATATTCATAGTAAATATTTTACTTCAAACTTCTAGTATGGCTTTCTAGGTCAAAATTATTAGTGAATAAGCAACGACAACTTGTGGTAGGTATGGTCCGCATCAAAATTATCACATTGGCTTTACACCTAAGGACAAAGTAGGAGACTCACATTTGTTTCCTCTAATGGCGTAGACAAGTTTGACCTCCGAGTAGTACTTCCCCATCTGTTCAATGACCTTCCCTGTCTGTAAGGCCAGCTCATAGGTAGGAGATACACACAAACACTGGGCAGAGAGAAAGGAACGAGCTATTAAAAAGAGGCTATGGAACATTTCATCTGCTGATAACCAAAATGAGTCACTACTCCCACGTTTAGACATAGTGCCCTCCTAAAAGGCAATCTAGTTTTATTATAATTATTATATTTATTATTATATAGCAATTATTATTATAACAGAATTAATTATTCATTAAGCAGAAAAGGTTAAGGTACTACCCGGAACAGGTAAAATATAAAAATATACTTTTCCACGTTTCCCTATTAAATATGTCAAAGACCGGCACAGGTCAGGTTTCAAACTCACCTGAGGAAACTTGTTGTTGGGGTCAACGTGACTGAGCATGGCCAGGACGAAGGCAGCAGTCTTCCCGGTTCCTGACTGAGATTGGGCTATTAGGTTCTGTGGACTGGCAGCCACGAAAGCACAGGACAGATGGATGAAAAGAGAAGGCAAAAGGAAAGAGAGAGCTTGATGATTGTTTTGGCAAAACATTTTAATAGCCAGACATTTAAACTGGTTTTGGGAGAATAGAAGAGTTAAAAATATTAATACAGAGAGAGTCTGGCTCTTAGGTTTTAAATTAAAACTCTAAACTCACGGTTCTGCAAGCATCATGGGTAAAGCATTCTCTTGGATTTTGGAGGGGCGGTTGAAACCCATGGCGTACACTCCCTGAAGTAGCTGAGGTTTACTATGGGAAAGAAGACAGTATTAAGTCTAGGTAACACCAACCAGAGATTGTGCAGAAAACAAGGCCCAACACATGGCCCAGCTCAATGACCCAACTAGTTGATTTGGCAGAGATCAGTAGTAATTTCTCAGTGTTGCTTGGCAAACAGAGGCAATCTAATACCAACTTAACAGTAAATAGGAAGAATTACGTAGGCCAATTTTCTTCGACTAGAATAACCTTCACTAGTGGTCACATTTTTAGAGCAACCACATTATTGAGAGTCACACAGAATGTTATTTGCAAATAAGAGAGACGCGTCAACCACTTACAAACATAATTGTCTGAGGAGTCTCTAACTCAATATAGCTCATTCAACAGTATAAATCACATACAAAGAGGGGTGTGCTAAGTTGTTGCCCATCTGTCTTGTGTAACATTTACCCAAAGGGCAGGCTGTCCCCCACCTTATCATTCTCAACTCCTGAGGAGACACAATGTCTGGATAATCAACAGAGACACTAAAGGGTTATACAGATTTACAAGTAACCATCTAATCCACTGGTTGTTGTTAATGAATTTGAAGAATACAATAATGTGTTCGTATTGAAGGCCTTACACCGGGGAAAAACGATTAAAGAATACAAAGAACGATTATTTCTAAGAACACAGGCTATAGTATTTTCAATCACACACAGCCAATCTATAAGTGACATGAATCTTCTCTATGTGACATGAACAAGTTATCAAAAAAACCAAGGAGTTTAAAATGAATAGGCTGTGAATGTTGCATCTTTGCAGGCCTCTCCCAGGGGGTTATAGTGGGGCTATCAAGTTGATTTCAACGTCAATGCATAGCTATAATGGTAAAGAATATCGTTGGTATTTCGTTTTGTGAATAATTATTTAGCCTAATAAATTTAGAGAATTTTAATCTTCAGTAAAATGAGCAGAGAAAATTCAAAAAGAGACGATATGATGTGTGCGATTTAGTTTCTCTTTCTCTCCTAATATAAATCTGGAAAGTGTAATACCTTTGTGGAATTATTAATTGGTGACTGGAAAACAATATCCTTGGTATTTAGTTTCTTGAATATTTATTTAGTATAACACATGTAGATTTAAATGTTTTATTTACATTTGATGAATTAGCCTACACAAATAGATGAGATATATCTCCTATTGAAAAACGGACATTTGATAAGCAGCCTACATCATTTGTATTAAGTTTCAAAAATAGCATAATTAAATTTTTCAACGGTCATGGAAATATTGATTACATTTGTAAGTTTATTCAAATTCAACCAAGGCTCAGATCATTCATCTGGGAGTATTGAGCATTCATCCATTGACGGCATGCATTCAGTGAGGGGTGATTAGCGCCTGGGTACCATTTGGGCCGTGGGCTGTTGGCGGAAAAAGTCCGTAAAAGGGGTAAGAAAAATAACAGGTAAACAGTCTTTAAATAGTTTTCTGTTTATCAGTATATGCAGTATTCTGACAACAGAACAATGTAATATATGCCTTTTTAGGAAAGGTGATGGAAGAGGAGTGTGCAGCTTCCAAAATGGCCGTTTTATTTTTATTACAAACGCCTTTTGGCATAGGCATTTGGCGGTCCTAGTGTCAAAGGGAGAGTCTGACCCAGATTCATACAGTTGTGCTGTACATTTGCATACCCTGGCAGAAATTGTGCCATTGATTTAAAAAATATGACTGATCATGCATAAAAGAGGTCAAACTTGCGGTTCATTCAAGACGACCAAAGACTGTGTGACCTGGAGGCATTTTGCCAAGATGAATGGGCAGCTTTACTACCTGCAAGAATTCGGGGCCTCATAGACAACTATTACAAAAGACTGTCATTGTTGAAATACAGGGGGCAATACACAGTATTAAGTATTAACAAAGGGTATGCAGACTTCTGAACAGGGGTCGGTTAGTTTTTTTTGTTCCCATGTTTTGTTTTATGATTGTCATTCTGTTATGACCTATAGTTGAACGTGAATCCCATAAGAAATAAAAGACATGTTTGCTCACTCATGTTTTCTTTGCAAATGGTACATATATTACCAATTCTCCAAGGGTATGCAAACTTTTGAGCATAACTGTATTTGGGTGAAAGTCCATTTACCCATAATAGTTCCAGAAAGCACAGAGACATTTTTCAAAACAATCCATGATTTAGCCCTGACCCAGTCTGTAATAAGCAGTATTAGCATTGTCCAATTAAATTAATAGAAAGCATGCGTCCCAAACTACAAAGCTGAATTGCAAGTAGAAAAAAATGTTGTTGCATTCACTGGATTCAAACCCAGGGCTCCCACGTGAGTGGCTGTGTCCTTAACCACTACACCACAGTGCTATAAGTTTGCCCAGTGTCGGTATAGCGTCTCAATATTACATCATTTTGTCATGCATCACCCAAGTTAGAATATTTAGCTAGACACTGCACTGTGTTAAACTGACTAACGTTTCTTATTACGTTTACCCCCACCACAAATAGCATCTAAGAAATGTATGTCTTTTGTCACTGGCCATTTTAACAGCTTATTAGCCAGTAATAGGCTTAGTTTAAATAAATAAAGTATTATTATTAAACCCATTAAATTATAAGAATTATTAAACCAGGATAGGCTCATTGAGTTTAAAAATCTCTCTTTTCCAAGAGTGTCCTGGCCAAGAACAGGCAGCCGTAGGTCGTAACATAAAATGTTTGAGAATACAAAACAACAAGTATAATCAATACAACCACAAGACAATTACACCATTATTCTGCAGATGTTGACAGAACATAATTAAAAACATTGACAAGTAAGGGAATCCGATTCCAAGTCCATCATCAATGATTTAAAAATGCTAAAAGAGACAAGATCTTGAAAGGTGTTCCAAGTTGATGGAGCAGAGTACATGAAGGCACGTTTCCCAAAAATTTTCTGACCGTTGGCACAGTGGGTAAAATAACATCCTGTGAGCGGAGACAGTACTCACCACATTTTTTACAGATAAACTAACATAAATATACAGGCAATAAACCCAATATAGCTTTGTAAATAAAGGTATACCAGTGGCATTTATTGTTTCAAACCTGAACGTTTGACACAGCCTATTTTAGCTTTCTTATAACTAAAATGCAACCATAGAAAGAAAAAAGCTGATTATTTTGAAGACTTCCTGATTTACCATTGAAACATGCATTTCTTTCCTATGTGATTTACAAAATTTTTATTGTACAGTCCAAAGGCAGTAAGGCAGAATCATATAGTTATACCCTCCCTCAAATTTTTCCCCATAAGCTATAGTCAATATATCCATCTGTCACATTACAAAAATCGCTCACATCAAATGTGCATTTGAGAGTAATGTTCTCTCAATGCAGCGCCATTTTCCCAATGAATGTATTGCAGTGTTTGGAATGTGACTTAGTTATTCATAGTTAATGACCTTTTAAGCTAAATATTTCATCAGCCTTGTGTTTAATCTTGTTTGTATGCAATCACTGGTGAATGCATTTTGTATTTTTCTGGTCTATCAACCCAGAACCGTCCCAAAGTATGTGTTGAACCATCCCAGACATATTTTCTATCGTCCCCGGGATGATGGGACATCGTTACTTTCAAGCCCTGCCTCTCTATAATCCAGTTTCCCATGATTTTGTATCCCTTAACTACTCGGGGCTCATGGCAGAGTACTTGCTTTACAATTCAATAGCCAACAGATGTGTCCTACAAAATTGCTAGATTTATCCAGATATTTTGTGAATTAATATTTAAACGGCGGAGGCCAATTAAACGCACGCATAATTTTGAAGTCGATTCGTCATTTACACCAGAGCTATTTCAGGATTATTATGATGTTGGCAAAAGTAATCACAATTTTAGCCCAGTTTGGTGAGTCAAAATTATAATAAAATAAATATAAGCACACACTGCATATCTCACTAAGCTCACACTGCATATGTATTTATTTTCTAATGGAAATTGAATGTGTCTCTGATTGGATCCCATTTAAGTAAAAAAAAAAAAATAATCACAAACTAACCATCATGTCTAGAGTTTTCTGATTAAAGAGATGCACTCCAGACAGGGTTTTCTTCATTTTCTAAATGGGCAGAATTAGCAAACTCACACCAGCATTATAGACCAACTTCAGCAGATTCTCCAGTACAATTTAAACCAATGCAATTACATCATGAAGACACCATGGGAAAACTCCATTCAGAACCGGATATAATACTGAAAATTATTTCTATTGTTTTGCTACAGGTAGATTGAATCAAGTCTACTGACCATTTCAATACGCTTTCTTCCATTTGGTAGCTAATAACCCAGACCAGTAAGTGTGCATTCTTGACAGTATATAATTGGATAGTGTACAAATTATTACTTACAGCCGCAGCTCCTCAAATGATTTGACAGAGTAGAGAGGAGAGTTAGGATCCCGCTGAAGAACCTCCACCTGATTGGTTGTGTTCACTAGGTTACTGCGTATCAACTTATTTAACAATGACTGGGCCGCCTTGTCATCTAAGAAACAGAAAAATATATATCTGAGATATTAGCTTGGATGTTTCTGTTAAAAGGTTAAAGTACACTGAAAACACAATTTACAAGAATGTGCAGTTTTTCTAATGGTGCAAGAGCCTGTCTGCCTAACATTTGTTTCAGATTTTACAACTTGTAGGATGAATATATTCCAGTTTGAAAATGTATATTTGTATGAAAATCTGATGACTGAAACTGACCCAGGCTTGTCAGGCTGAACATGGCTCTGTTATAAATTAACTGTAGTCTGTAAGGCCAAGCTATAATGGATGTTTTTCACCTGTCTTAGATGTACCCACCTTTGTCATCCTCCTCCCCTGTTTTGTCTCCTTCTCCTGCTTCTGCTTTTGAACATGTTGAAGAACTTGCTGCTGTGGTTGTTGTTTCAGTGCTTGCTGTGCCTGTGGGAGTTCAAAAGATTACTCTTCACCTTGTTATGTCACGTAAAATTATGACTACTTATTTTCAACATTTGCAGCATAACAGAGAGCGCTTTTTTCTTACCATTTTCCTCAGGCTTGTCTTTGATGTGCAGGCTACCAATCTAGGAAATAAAAACATTGTCTTTAATTTTGTTTAACATTCTGAGCAAGGGAGAGCTTTATTGATTACTAATTGATCAGTAATTGCAAACAAGGGTTTCTGTACCAAATATTAGGTTCTGCTTTTCTGATGTATCAAATACTTGTCATGCAGAAAAATGCAAATTAATTATAAAAAAATTATACAATGTGATTTACTGGATTTTTGGATTCCCTCTCTCACAGTTGAAGTGTACCGATGATACAAATTACAGACCTCTACATGCTTTGTAAGAAGGAAAACCTGCAAAATCGGCAGTGTATCATATACTTGTTCTCCCCACTGTATACAACGATCAGCCACGACTTGTTTGTCCAACACATCCCACAGATCCTCGATTGGATTGAGATCTGGGGAATCACCTTGAACTCGTTGTGTTCCTCAAAACATTCCTGAACCATTTTTGCTTTATGGCAGGGGGCTTTATCCTGCTGAAAGAGGCCAGTGCCATCAGGGAATACCGTGGCCATGAAATGATGCACATGGTCGGCAACAATGCTTAGGTAGATGGTTCGTGTCAAAGTAACATCCACATGAATGGCAGGACCCAAGGTTTCCCAGCAGAACATTGCCCAAAGCACCGCCTCCACCGGCTTGTCTCCTTCCCATAGTGCATCCTGGTGTCATGTGTTCTCCAGGTAAGTGACGCACATGCACACGGCCACCCATGTGATGTAACTAAGAAACGTGATTCATCAGACTAGGCCACATTCTTCCATTGCTTCCTGGTACAGTTCTGATGCTCACGTGCCCATTGTAGGCACTTTCAGTAAAGGACGGGTCAGCATGGGCACCCTGACAGGTCTACACAGCCCCATAGGCAACAAACAGCAATGCACTATGGGTTCTGACACCTTTCTATCAGTACCAACATTAAGCTTTTCAGTAATTTGAGCTACAGTAGCTCGTCTGTTGGATCGGACCACATGCATCAGCATTCCCTCCCCAAATGCATCAATGTTCACACCAACCCAGGACCTCACCATCCAGCATCTTCACCTCCAAGATCGTCTGAGACCAGCCACTCAGACAGCTGCTGCAACAATCGGTTTGCATAACCAAAGAATTTCTGCACAAACTCGACCTGACTGCAGTTTGTCGTCGTAACCGACTTCAGTGGGCAAATGCTCACATTCGATGGCGTCTGGCACTTTGGAGAGGTGTTCTCTTCACGGATTAATTACGGTTTTCATTGTACAGGGCAAATGGCAGACAGCATGTATGGCATCGTGTGGGTGAGCGGTCCATTGTTGTGTCCATTGTTGTGCCATTCATCCACGACCATCATCTCATGTTGCAGCATAATAATGCACAGCCCCATGTTGCAAGGATCTGTACACAATTCCTGGAAGCTGAAAACATCCCAGTTCTTGCATGGCCAGCATACTCACCAGACATGTCACCCATGAGCATGTTTGGGATGTTCTGGATCGGCAGCGTGTTCCAGGTCCTGCCAATATACAGCAACTTCGCACAGATATTGAAAAGTAGTGGACCAACATTCCACAGGTCACCATCAACAACCTGATCAACTCTATGTGAAGGAGATGTGTTGCACTGCGTGAGGCAAATGGGGCTCACACCAGATACTGACTGGTTTTCGGAACCCCCAATACAGTGAAACTGCACATAGATTGACCTTTTATTGTGGCCAGCCTAAGGCACACCTGTGCAATAATCATGCTGTCTAATCAGCATCTTGATATGCCACACCTGTGAGGTGGATGGATTATCTCGGCAAAGGAGAAGTGCTCACTAACAAATATTGTCCACAAATCTGTCTAAATCTGTGAGAGGAATAGGCCTTTTGTGTACATACAGAAAGTCTTAGATCTTTGAGTTGAACTCATGATAAATGGGGGCAAAAACAAAAGTGTTTAATTTTGTTCAGTGTAGTTCCTAGCTAAGAGTTTCCTCTTAAAACCTATTCACAAAGCTGCTAAAACCAACTTTTACTAGGGAACAGGGAGAAGTCTTAAGTTAAAAGAAAGTGCGGGGTTGAATCCATTGCTATGGATGATGTCGTTTTCTACGAACAAAATTACATACAATGCCCACAATGACTGGCTGAAAAGGGATGTAAGCTAAGTGTCACCGAATAAACATGAAATCAAGGACGATATACTGATTAGTCAAGATATGTTCAGCTAATTGTCAGTCTCTTGCATGCACGTTAATCTTTTGATGGTGCAATCATTTGTGCAATTATGTGTCCCATCACCAACTACACAGAGTGGTCAAACTATGGCCATGAAGTCGGCTTTGTTTCTTTTCACTCTGCGAACATCATGAGGCAACCGAATGATTTGTCACACAATATGATTTCTGGATAGGTCATTTATTGTTTGATGTAATATTCTACTGACAGATGGCGGAGATATACATAGTTCGTCTGCGCTGCATAGCTGTATTATCCCTGTGGTCAAGTAGCGTAAAGTTGTCACAACCTTAATGTCCGATGTTATTGGGTTGTTTCTGCTTGTTGGTGAAGTGTCTGCATCCCTGACTAGCTCTACTATGATCATAATACCCTCGCGATTAAGGCGATACCTTGTTAAAAGCTCAGTATGAAGTAATGTTTCTTACAAAACAAACAAGATTACAAGGCGAATGGCCGGCATCAGCCGTATTAGGATAATTTGTGACTTGGTCTTAGTGACTTATGAGTCCTTTTGACTACTCCTAACCTTTTCCCAGATTTACGAGCTGGTTTTAGCGTAAAAACGCTTTGTGAAATACTCTTAGATCAAAAATGTATGAGTCCTAAAGTTAGGACTGGCCCGCCCATTTTTTTTGTTACTCCTAAATCAGCAAGTTAGGAGCTACTTTTAGCCTTAAGATGTTTTGTGAATATGGCCCCTGATCTACAAAGCCAAGTAAGCTAGCTAGCCGTCCTTAGTCAAGTAGCTAACTAGTCATCTTCAGTGGTTTTAAGATTGCGGGAGACTTATTGGTTATGCAATATTTACTTGACTGTACAATAATTCGTGTACAATATTTAAGTAGGGGATTGGCATGTGGAAACAACTGTGCAGCTAAACAGCTAACAAACAGAAGCATGGGCCCATTTACCAACACATTTCGAGGAAGTGCAGTTCGACTTGCGCTTACCGATTCCGCAGCGGCTTCTTGTTCGTCTACAGCCAGGGCCCAGGAGTCCGTTGCCATTATGTCAGTTGTTATTCGGTCACGCTCGTGATCTTATTTCACCACGAGATTCCGCGTAGTTTAAACACAGACCCGAAAACTGATATTCGAATCCCGATAAAGTGTTTCCAAAGTCTTAAAAGAAACTAATTGGCAGAACGGCGTGACGAATTCTGCTCCTGAGTGAACGCGTACGTCGGTAAAAAGGTCCGGCTGGATTTATGAGAAGGGAAAGCAGTTCCTACTAAAAGGCATGCATTTTGAAATGTATCCAGAAAAACTTTATAGTTATTTCTGGAATAATAAGCCCAACTTAATAAAAACATATTAACAGTACAGTTTTGCAAATGTTCTTCCTAACAATTGCTTTTAAGTTCAATGAGCAGGCTGGTCACCGGACCAAGCTTCTCAAAAAACACACTATTTAAAAAAGGAGTGTAATCTTCTATGAAAGGGAACTCACCCTGTCTCAGATATCTCTCCACCTATCGTAATCCTAATCCTAATCAAAGTATGGTTAAGGCATGCAGCTGGTCGTTTGTGGGTGGTTTTGCTTTCTCTTCTTAAATAGGCTATAGGTTGTCACTTAATTGTCTTCTAAACAAATATTTTTTTTTGCAAGATGTGACTTGGAGCTGTAAAGAGATTGCAGATTTATGATTATGTGACCAGTAGTGATGCGCAGTTCGCAAAATATTATTTTACTCGCTCGAGAATAACGAATGCGTGTATAGTTACCGATTCCTCGGCTCGCGGGCAGCTGGCGGAACTGCAAATAGTGATGGGTCGTTCGCGAACGATTCGTTATTTTGGCCTTTTGATCGAATCTTTTTGATGAATCAGTAGGATCAGTTCGAATCTTCGAATTAGTGATGGGAAGTTCAACTCACTTTACTGATCCGGATCTTTTCGAATCGTTCAATAAAAAGGATGAATCTTTCGACTCATTTCGTTCATTTGAGTCAGTCCCCCCCGTCGGGATACACTAGTAATAAATATGGAAATAGGAAGGAACCGTGGTACTTTGAGCAAATGCTACACCATATCATGCTTTACAGTCATGACCAAAACCATGATCATTGTGTGTATTATTAGAATATTTAAAAATGCATTATTGTAGTTTAAACGCAAAATCGCAACATTGTCCAGAGACAAAATCAAGAGCCAAGATCAATTACCTAGGTGAAGTTGGTTTGATATTCAAAACTCGACATCAGGTCTTGTTTTCCCGGACTCAGCCACAATATAACCCGGTGTATCAAACGATGTACACAGCGGTCTGCTTATGGTTAGGGACCGTCAATAAATTACATGCCTCAAAGTTATGTATTCAATAGCTTTTTAACGACGTGGCTTAGAAACCTAATACCACTTTCAAAATGTTCCGAGAGGAGACCCGCATGTTGCACCGCCTTTGGATTTTCCAAAACATGTTTAAATTGTTTTTTATAAACATTTGAATATTAAAAAATGTATTAACTTTTTTGTTGAATGATTTAGAAACCTCAAACCATTTTCACATTTTTCAGAGAGGACATTTACATGTTGCACAGCCTTTGGTTTCTGCAAAAAAGTATAGTTTCTTTATAAACATTTGAACAAAGTCCTAGGCCTTAAAGCCGACACCGATATTTTACATCCTTTGGTTTTCTGAAAAAGTGTATTCAAACTGAAATGTACAAATGCATTCATTCATATGCTTTTGCATATGATATATTATTTTTTCAAGGCGTCGGTCGACGCATCTGTGTTTTAATGGAAGCTTTAATGGAAGCTGGAATTTGTAGTAATTTACAGCGACATTAACAGCTGGCTTGAACTTCTAAATAAATACATTTCTACTTCACTCTGCTCATTTGCAATGGTGAGTGTTGTATAGTCAGAATTCTAACTAAAACCCACATTTCTAAAACGTTTACTGTCATGGTAAAACATAGGCCTATTTATTGTGTGATAACATAAATAGGTGTTACAATAATTCAAAACGAACTAACTACACAGCTACAAGATGTAGCCAAACAAACAAGTATTCTTAGTCAGCCTGGCTGTAAGGGCCACTCCGCCGAATCAGTGCCTTTTTCATCCCCAGACCATTACATGCATAAATATGAATGAAAATTATCTGTTTAATACATTATACAACAGGAGAGGCAACAGCAAGACAACCTCCAAAAATGTAATGCTTTTGCATGTGGTTTCCACAGACAATTTCTCTCTCCTTATCCTTCCTGACTGATTCTTCTCTAGTTTTGCGTTTTGCTAATGTCCTTGTCCGTACTGGTAGCATGAGGCAGTACCTGCAGCCCATTCAGGTTGCACAGGCAGTCCAGTTTGTTTCAAACCCTCTGGCCGATTGTATCAAACCTGCAACCTTTAGCTCCCCAATAGGCACACTACCCAATGCTCAAAATAGGGATATCCCACTTGGAGGGGCGTTTGGTGGCCTTTCCAAGGTTGCTACAATATTACCAAATAATGTGTCCTGCATTTTGTCCTAATTGCAATTTGATGATGCATCATGTAAAACCTTAATAGCAACTACCTAGAACACTGAAACATTTTGATTTTAGCCCGGCCCAAAGTGTCAATATTTTGTGTGGCCACCATTATTTTCTAGGACTGCCTTAACCCTCTTGGGCATGGAGTTCACCAGAGCTTCACAGGTTGCCACTGGAGTCCTCTTCCACTCCTCCATGATGACATCACAGAGCTGGTGCAAGTTAGAGACCTTGCGCTCCTCCACCTTCCATTTGAGGATGCCCCATAGATGGGGCAATGGGATTTAGGTCTGGAGACATGCTTGTCCAGTCCATTGGGGTCATTTTCATGTTGGAATACTGCCCTGCGGTCCAGTCTCCGAAGGGAGGGATCATGCTCTGCTTCAGTATGTCACAGTACATGTTGGCATTCATGGTTCCGTCCATGAACTGTAGCTCCCCAGTGCCGGTAGCACTCATTCAGCCCCAGACCACGACACTCCCACCACCATGCTTGACTGTGGGCAAAACACACTTGTCTTTGGACTCCTCACCTGGTTGCCGCCACACATGTTTGACACCATCTGAACCAAATACGTTTATCTTGGTCTCATCAGACCACAGGACATGGTTCCAGTAATCTTTCTTGTGTATCATCTTTAGAAGAGGCATCATTCTGGGACGACAACCATGCAGACCAATTGGATGCAGTGTGCAGCGTATGGTTTGAGCACTGACAGGCTGACCCCCCACTCCTTCAAACTCTGCAGCAATGCTGGCAGCACTCATACATCTATTTCCCCAAAGACAACCTCTGGATATGACGCCGAGCATGTGTACTCAACTACTTTGGTCGACCATGGCTAGGCCTGTTCTGAGTGGAACTGTCCTGTTAAACCGCTGTATGGCACCGTGCTGCAGCTCAGTTTCGGGGTCTTGGCAATCTCCTTATAGCCTAGGCCATCATTATGTAGAGCAACAATCATTTTTTTCAGATCCTCAGAGAGTTCTTTGCCATGAGGTGCCATGTTGAACTTCCAGTGACCTGTATGAGGGAGTGTGAGAGCGATAACACCAAATTCAACACACCTGCTCCCCATTCCCACCTGAGACCTTGTAACACTGAGTCACATGACACAGGGGAGGCAAAATGGCTAATTGGGCCCAATTTAGACATTTTCACTTAGGGGTGTACTCTAAAATGTGAGGGGTGTACTAACCTTTGTGAGATACTGTATATATACAGCTCCGGAAAAATTTAGAGACCACTGCACCTTTTTCTTTCCTTTCCAAAAATGTAGAAAAGGAAGGTTTGGAGTGAGGAACAGAAGGGTCACTTAGAAATTTGTTTTAGAAAGAAATGTTCTGTCCATTAACATAACATAGACATTGGTCAGAAATACAGTGTAGACATTGTAATTGTCGTACATGACTATTTTAGCTACAAACGGCAGATTTTCTATTGAATATCTACACACAGGGTTCCCGCGGCTCCTTAAAAAGTCTGAAAATAAAATCAGGGATATTAAGGTCATAAATGGTGCGTTAAGGCTGAAATGGTCATGCACAGTGGCACAGTAGGTAAAATCACAAACTGGCATGTATTTCTGTGATTAACTTTGTATTAGACATTGAGAGACATTAATAAATGTTTTATGTCACGTTAACTAGTTACAGATGTTGACGTCTGTCTGCGTGTCATCTTTTCGTTGTCGTCAGTAGTTGCTAGATCAGGGTGAGCCTAGATGGGGAGATGCAAGTTAATTGAAAAATGGTTGGAGGAAGATACGTTTTGGAGTTGGTTGGCACTGGTAGGAAATGAGTACAAGGCAAGCTGCAGTTTGGTGGAGGCCGTGAAATTGAGAAGAGTGCAGAAGAGCTACGCCACATTTCTTGAGGAGAGTTTGGGGTGGGTTACAAAACAATGGTGGGGATATTGAATAGCTTACGTAGGATCAACACTACAGCCATTGAGCGTTCAGCGTTGCCATCAACGGGCAAATCTTTAGGAATGTCCCCTTTGAAATAAATGAATGCTGCTGCACTACTTGCATTGCGTCGCATCAATTGGCAGCGTCCAAGCTTCATGAAACTCTGAGGCTGAGGTTCAATTCTTGACGGCTGATCATTCTGCGTGCTTTCATTCTGTCTTGTGAAGTGGGGACCTTGCGTGCGCTGCAGGATTTTAATCCATGACGGCGTAGTGTGTTACTAATGGTTTTCTTTGAGACTATGGTCCCAGCTCTATTCAGGTCAGTGACCAGGTCCTGCTGTGTAGTTCTGGGCTGATCCCTTACCTTCCTCATGATCATTGATGCCCCACAAGGTGAGATCTGGCTTGGAGCCCCAGACCGAGGCAGATTGACCGTCATCTTGAACTTCTTCCATTTTCTAATAATGGTGCCAACAGTTGTTGCCTTCTCATCAAGCTGCTTGCCTATTGTCCTGTAGCCCATCCCAGCCTTGTGCAGGTCTACAATTTTATCCCTGATGTCCTGACACAGCTCTCTGGTCTTGGCCATTGTGGGCCAACATTTCTAAAGAATGCTTTCAGCACCTTGTTGAATCAATGCCACATAGAATTAAGCCAGTTCTGAAGGCGAAAGGGGGTCAAACACAGTATTAGTATGGTGTTCCTAATAATCCTTTAGGTGAGTGTATACAGCTCTGGAAAATTAAGAGACCACTGCCAAATTAACAGTTTCTCTGGTTTTACTATTCATAGGTATGTGTTTGAGTAAAATGAACTGTTTTGTTTTATTCTATAAACTACTGACAACAATACTCCAAAATTCCAAATAAAAAGATGTGTATATATTTGTAGAAAATAACAACTGGTCAAAACAACCCAAAAAATATGCATTGTTTTCAGACCTCAAATAATGCAAAGAAAACAAATTCGTATTAATTTTTCAACAACAATATACAAATGTTTTAACTTAGGAAGAGTTCAGAAATAAATATTTGGTGGAATAACCCAGATTTTTTATCACAGCTTTCATGCCTCTTGGCATTCTCTCACCAGTCTGTCACATTGCTGTTGGGTGACTTTCTGCCATTCCTGGCACAAAAATTAAAGTAGCTCGGTTTTGTTTGATGGCTTGTGACCATCCATCTTCCTCTTGATCAAATTCCAGAGGTTTTCAATGGGGTTCAGGTCTGGAGATTGGGCTGGCCATGACAGGGTCTTGATCTGGTGGTCCTCCACCACACCTTGATTGACCTGGCTGTGTGGCATGGAGCATTGTCCTGCTGGAAAAACCAATTCTCAGAGTTGGGGAACATTGTCAGAGCATAAGGAAGCAGGTGCTCTTCCAGGATAACCTTGTACTTGGCTTGATTCATTCGTCCTTCACAAAGACATATCTGCTCGATTCCAGCCTTGCTGAAGCATACCCAGATCATCACTGATCTTCCACCAAATTTCACAGTGGGTGCGAGACACTGTGGCTTGTAGGCCTGTCCAGGTCTCCATCTAACCATTAGACGAGCAGGTGTTGGGCAAAGCTGAAAATTTGACTAGTCAGGGAAGATTACCTTACTCCATTCCTCTATGGTCTAATCCTTTTTGTAGGTCACTTGATGTCATCCTACGGTTGTTGAGTGACATTCGAATGAGTTGACAGGCATCTCGGTCAGTGGACAGTTGTTGTTGCCCTCTGCCAGTCTGTAGCTTTGTTGTCCCCAATGTCTGTTGCTTGACCTTGTTCTTATGAACCGCCGTCTTAGAAATGTTCAGGATGGAAGCAACCTGACGCTCACTGTATCCCTCTGCAAGTAAAGCCAGAATTGAAATCTTCTTTTCCTCATTCAAAACTTTTCTTTTCAAATCTTTTGTCTGAATAGTTTATTTTATTTTATTCAAATTACCTTTGAGGTACTACTTGCACTGTTTTTGCAATCCAGCTGGTCCTATTGCAAGAGGATAGTGATGACCACAGCAGTGTTTTTTATGTATGTATATGTTTTGACCAGTTTTTGGCCAGAGTGAGGCTATAAGTAGAAGTAATGAAACACTGTATAGTCTTGTATTTTTATATATAAATATATACATTTTTATAAATATCTGCATACTCATTCAAACAGGGTATCAGCCGGTTTCAGCAAGTTAAATTTAAGACTTTTTTCATGCCACTTTTTAATGCCAATTTCACAAAAAACACCCCATGTAATAATACATAAGGAAACCAGTTTGACTGAAGTAAGGCACCTACAAGTGATGAGCACCAAAAAAAGCAGCTGTTTAAGGTGCTTCCGTATCTGCATGCAACAATAGGGGAACATGACTGTAGACTGTATGCATAGTTAGTGAAGTAGGCTACTGCATCTCCCTCCAATGTTCAATTTTTACCTCTATAACAATGGACCTACAGCAAATAGTTAATAGCTCTCTGCAATCAGGCATTTTCTGCTGCCATTAAGCCCCTATTAAAAAAGAGAACACTGGATGCATCTATATTGAACAATTATCTCTTTTATAGCCAAGATCATTGAGAAGGTTGTCTTCAATCAACAATCAGCAATTTTGTGAACTCAAGCGGGCTCTTAGACAAATTTCAGTCAGGCTTCCGACCTCACCACAGTACTGAAACGGCCCTGACTTTGGTTTTAAAAGATATACGGCTGAATACAGATTGCGATAAAATAACTGTTATGGTTCTATCAGATCTCAGTTCAGCATTTGACAATGTAGATCATAAAACACTTATAGCAGGAAAATTGGGTAGGACTCTTCGGGACAGTCCTTAATTGGTTCAGATCTTATCTAGATGGGCGGAGTTACCTTGTCACCATTGGTAATCATGAATCTGATAGGGTGGCTATGACATGCGGAATTCAATTTTTTGTATTTATTTTGTGAGAACAAACAAAAACAAGGAGGCAGGGCAACAAACAACCTGGTCAACCTGGCTTTCCAATCCAAGTATTTTTCCATAACTTAACAATATCCTCTTTAAAATAGAAAAGAAAAAAAATAATAAAAAAATTAAATCACAATGCATATTTCCCTTCCCTTTATACATACAGTACTCTTCTCTTTTCCTTTTTTATTTTATTTTTTTCCCTTTAACACACAAGGCAAAAGACAGTAGACAAGATGAACAAGACAAACCATTTAACACATTCCGAAAAACTTTCAACACACAGAATAAGTCAAACCAAACAAACAAAACTAACCAAGCAAAGTAATAACAATAATAGTAATAATAATAGTGATATCTCATTCACACCCACACACACACTCACACACACATACACACACACACACACACACACACACTCATTCACACACACATACACACGCACACACACACACACAAATTACACTGGTGGTGCTCCTTAAGTGAACTGTTGAAAGAGAAAGAAGAACAAATAAATATATAATTTACCATTCCATGTTAAATTTACAAACAAATAAAATAAAATACAAATGAATAAAGCAGAACTAGCGTTGGGCTAATTACAGAGCGTCAAATATTGGTTTCCACACAGAGTCAAACTGTTTTTGTTTATTTTTGTCCGCTGACAGATTTTTCTTATTTATATTGAATCAATCAATCAAGATTTTCGTTGGTTGTGACTTTATATGTTAGATTCAAGCACTCCTTCCATTTTGTTTTGGCAGTGAAGTTCTTTATATCTTTGTCCCAACTTTCATATATTTTATATATATTATACATTTTCTATTTTTCTTACTTTGTTCCAAAAGGGTACATCATTCATTATATCCCACAGTTCTCCTTGACACAGTTTTTTAACTGCATATATTTAAATATCTCTGAATCTTTTAATTGAAATGTATCCTTCAGTGTGTCAAATGAGACTATATTATTTGAACTAATGATATCTGATAATATTTCGATACCTCCATTCATCCAAGTTTTCCACATTAATTTAGTACCTTGAATTTTAACAGATGGATTGTTCCAAATCTTAATATGTGTTGGGGTACCGATCTCCATCCCTAAAATCTGCTTGATTTCTTCCCACATATTTAATGTACTGTTAACAACAAAAGTTTTTACTTTCTTCTTAGAAAACAAGATGGATAATAAGCTATTTGGTTGTAATTGATGATTTTCGATAACCAACCATGGATCTTCATTAGTATTATTAATAATACGATCAATATAAAACATCTGGGCTGCTATCTGATACAGTTCAATATTTGGGAGGTTTAATCCTCCTTCCCGTTTGGAGCAGAACAATAAATTCCTTTTTATTCTTGGAGTCTTTCCAGCCCAAATGAAAGACGTAATTATGTTTGGTTTTAGCCATGTTCCCCTCAGAAACCAGCTTTCCTTTTTGCTGCAAAAGCTATCATTACCCCCCTTATATATGCTTTAAAGGAGTCCCATATAATACAAATATTTGGCTTATCTTGAGAATGAAGTTGTTGCACATTAGTTAAAATAAAAATATTAATTTGTTCTTTTACATAAGCAACAAATTCCGTATCCATTAAATATTTCCTATTCATTCTCCAAATTCTATGTTGTAGGGTGTTTACCTTTGGAATCATGGTGCAGATAACTGAAGCATGGTCAGATATCAATTTCACATGATATACAATTATTAATTCCCCTTTGAGACACAAAAAGATAATCCAATCTACTATAACTATTCTGAGGATTTGAGTAATAAGTGTAATCTTTTAAATTTGGATGTAAAGTCCTCCATATATCTTGAAGAGCATTAACAGAAAGACATTTCTGTAAATGTTTTGGAACATTGACCTTCCCTGTTTTTGTTGTGGTGTCAAAAACACTAAAGATACTATTTACGTCTCCTCCCATAATTATCAGGCCTGTTTGTGAACTATCCAGTCTTATTTGAATATCTTTTAAAAAGGCCATATCTGAAGCCGGAGGCCTATAAATGCTCAAAAGCGTATAAAGTTCCCCAAATAGTTCACATTTGATTATAAGATATCGACCATACGGATCTGAATGCTGTGACACTAGCTTAAAGGGTATTATCTTATTAATCAAAATTCCAACTCCTCTACTTCTAGATGTATATACTGCCTCGAAGGCCTCCCTCACCCATCTTCTTTTCAAGAACTCGATTTGGCCAGCTCTAAAATTAAGTTCTTGGAGAAAAACTATGCCAGCTGACATTTTTTCCAAGTAATAAATATGACATGCGGAGTTCCACAGGGATCAGTTCTCTAAATGCTACCTCTGGGCCAAATTCTACAGAACAACCACATTAACTACCACAGCTATGCCGATGATACTCAAATATATATGGCTCTCGAACCGTATGACAACAGCTCAATAGATTCACTGTGTCACTGTATAGAGCACATAAATACCTGGATGAACCAAAATTGTCTACAATTAAACCAAGATAAAACAGAGATTATTGTGTTTGGCAACAAAAATAAAAGAACTAGTATTAGTAAAGAGCTGGATTCTCTGTCCCTTAAAACCAGGGACCAATTGCGTAATATCTGGGTGTTCTGATTGATTGAGACCTCAAATTTAACAGTCATATCAAAGCAATCACCAAAACAGCATTCTATCATCTTAGAAATATATCCAGAATCAAGGGCTTGGTGTCTCAAAAAGACCAAGAGAGGCTCATACATGCTTTTATCTCTATTAGGGTTGACTAATGTAATGGCCTCTTAACTGGACCCACAAAAAAGACTGTAAAACAGCTGCAGCTTATTCAGAATGCTGCTGCTAGAATGTTTTACCAGGACCAAGAGAACAGAGCACATCACCCCGGTTCTTTGCACTGGCTTCCAGTCAGTTACAGAATATATTTTAAAGTGGTGCTTTTAGTTTATAAATTACTCAATGGTTTATGCCCCGAATACATTTCTGATATGTTTGAAGAATATAAACCGAGCAGGACTCTTAGATCCATGGACACAGGTCTGCTAGTAGAGCCCAAAGCCCAAACCAAACATGGAGAAGCTGTGTTTAGCAGTTATCCTGCACACAACAGGAATAAACTACCAGATGATCTTAGACGTGCCCCAAACTAGGGTTGCACAATATTGGAAAAAATTGACATCGCGATATTTTGTTTTTCTGCAATATATATTGTGATATGAACAAAGTGAGGATGCCTTCAGAAAGAGCTTTGGCTATCAACCTGACAGTCTGTATCCTTCCTTCTTCCCCAGACCCATCCTTTACAATAAATAAATATGAAACTTATGAAAATTGTTATACTTCAGAACTGGTTGCTAGGTAATAATATGTAACTGTAATAGTACAGCAATAGCAACAGTAGTAAAATAGAATGCGCAATTGGGCATAACTTACCAACTGCAAGATGCAGTCTGTGGCCAAAGCACAGCAATCTAGTCCACTTGGTGGCAGCCTTCACCATGTTCACTGCATTGTCTGTTGTTATACAGACCATTGGCTTCCAACCTTTTTCAGTTACTGTACCCCCAAAAAGAATTTGCACTGCTTGGAATACCCCTGAAGTACCCCCTCATGTTCATTTCACTAGTAAGTCTATGGTGTCATGAGTTTTCAAGTACCCCGTGTGGAAAGGCCAAGTACCCCCAGGGGTCCTAGTACCCCTGGTTGGGAACCACAGGACTAGACGACTCATCTAGGCCCCAATCAGCTAAATCTTCTCTCATCCCTGTTGCGATGTTCTCACTTGTATGACCCTCTAGGAAAAATGTAGTTTGCAAACAGTGACTTTTCAGGTGGAAGTCCTCATTAATAAAGTGTACGGTCAGACTTATGTAGGGCTCCGATGCCCGTTGTTGCTGTATAATATTCCACTTGTGACAGCTCTGTTTCATCTTGTCTTGCATTTCTCATACAGCTCTGGGATGGCATTACATATCATGTTTGTAAAACCCTCTTTGGTAACCGTGTTAATTGGTACCATGTCTTTGGCGGCGTGAAATGTTATTGAATCTGTGATTTTTCTGCCGTTTAGAACCTTTCTTGTATGGTGTTTTTGCTTTGCACTCGTCATATGAAGATTTGTGGTGCCGCCTTAATGACCAAACAAATTGGTTGTGTTGCCTCGTGTTGGCAACAATTGCAAGGCACTCTCGACAAAGTACCGGTTTTTGGTCAACATCATCCTGTAAGTAGCATAAATATTTACATATAATTGAAAATTAATTTCTTTTTGCAACCAAATTCTCCATGTCTGCCTTTTTTGCCTATTCCTTGTTCATCATTTCGTCATGGACAAGCAGAGCCTGCATGTCAACCACATAAAGCAACGTACTGTTTTTAAAATTACAGTATCCAATAACACATACATTGGAGTAAATTAGGTTATATCAGACAGTTATAATGCTAGTTTTCCATAAGAAAACTATATATATTGTAGACTGATATATGTTTACCATACTAAAATCACACATTCTGCGATGTGACTATTCGATGCTGAAACCATATATTGTGCCGCCCTACCCCAAACATATCAATTTTTAAATCCAAGTTAAAACACTTCTCTTCATGTGCCTATGACTGAGCACTTAAACTTAACCGCACTGTTTAGCCTTAAAGCTTTTATTACTTTCTCTGTTTTTATCCTGTTCAGAAAGTACTTCCCATTGGAGCGGTTTTTGAAAAGAAATCATGTTGCTGTGGTTACTTCAGTTGCAATATCTCGAGTTTGGTAAGAGATGTTTTTGCTGCGCAAGCCCCAGTAAATATATTATAGCAGAAGTTTGCCAGTAATGTCGCCTAATGTTTGTGTTTTTTCCAACTAACCGTGAAGATACAACCTTTAAAAAAAAAATTACATTTGGTTGACAAAGAAAACCAACAGAACAGTCATTTCTACTAGTGAATGTTAATTTTGTTTGTTGGTATTTTAAAGTGACACACAAATGTGCAGTTTACCAGAAATGTTTTGTAGTAACTTGCGTATTACTGGCCCCAAACAAATTAAACAGTACTTTTCAGTGTTCACTAGTAAATCACTACAGCCAAACAGATCACTAGCGCACATTCAATACTGGTGTTCTAAAATATAACTTGTTTTTGAAGAAGCTTTAGAATTTCTGGTACTTCAACAGACCAATACATATTAAGTAGATTCTAACCTTTGTAGGAAACCGTGCACAGACACATTAAAATGCAACATATTTATTAATTCAAGTTATGACAGTGAATTTTATAGAATTCTCATTATTTCAGACAAAAGTAAAATATTTACAACAGGTAAAATGCCATAGAAAGGTCAAAGCGGCAGACAGTACTTGGACATTCCAATGGACTGAAATATTCATGCAAAAGAAGAAATCTAAGTCAACAATAGTACAATCATCAGTATCATGAAGTGTTGAGCATCAATCATGTTCATTTTATAAGAATAAAACAAACATCTGAAAGACTTCCCTGTTACATCCCCTACAGAACTAAACTCTGGACACAATGTCAAGGTCAGTAGGTAGCTGAAAGGGCCATGTTACCCATTTGGTATAATGGCCATTGATCTTAAGTGGTACACGATAGGGAAAATGTCACCATGCAGCCCAAGCATGCCTCACAAACAACTTTTACAAGACACCAGGCTTTATTTGCTTTGCTCTGGGCTGTGTGACATGGCAGTTGGCGTTTTGGTGGAGTTCTCCACCACCCATGGATGGGTCAAAACACCCTGGATAGGGAGCCGTTGGATGGGGTTGTGTTTCAGCAGTTTGCCAATCAGGTCTCTGCTACCGATGCTCATGTCAGCCGGGTAAGTGTACTCAACCTACAAGAACAAGGGAAAATTCAAAGCATCAGCATAGTGGCATGTATGCAAGATATCCAATGAAACTTCACTCAACCATGGCATGGCTTCTCAACAGTAGGTTTGGGAGGAATTCATTTTTCATACCATATTACCTGGCTAACCATCTGAAGAGTTAAGACACAACCTGCCTGGTAAAACCAGCATTTAGATCCTTTTCACTTTTAGTAGCACTGTGTGGGTATGCTACTCAGGGTAGGCATTGACTGCAAAACAGGTTGTTTTGTAACTAATATTACTTGATCAATCCATTCCATTATAAACACTGTGCAAAATATTAAGGAAATACATAATCACAGTATAACACCAAGTCAATTAAACTTCAGGCATAATCTGTCCAAAAAGGAAGCATAAGCGATTGTGAATCAATCACTGGTTTTGGTGCAAATGAAAGCAATAACAGGTGCACCAGAGGGGCAACAGCAAGAGAACCCCCCAAAAGGGGAATGGTTTTGCAGGTGGTGGCCACAAACAATTTCTTTCCTTATCCTTCCGGAGTGATTCTACTCTAGTTTTGCTAGTGTCCTTGTCACTACTGGCAGCATGCCAGGACACAAAGGCCATTGAGTGAAATAAGGGTATTTCAAGCTTACAAATAAACAACTTGAATTGCGGAAAAAACATACATTACATAAAAAATATTTAAAAAAAACACTGGAAGAACTGTTATAAATTAAATGATAATGTTTTAACCCTTGAAATAACATCTATTAAGTTAAATTAAAGCCAGCTAGTCAGAAGGCTAAAATTACCTCAGCTACCACGAGCAAACTAAGTAAACCGCAAAGTATATTTTAACATCACAATTACCTGCGCTAATGGGTATGACCTATATAAACAAATAGTGTGCACAGAGTCATTTTTGTTTTTTTAATCTTTCACCACACACGCTGCCATGTCGAGTGATGCCAAACATAACGTTACTTCTCGGAGCTCTCAAAAAGCGATCAGGGGTATTCCCGCAATCTGAGGTTGGATCTTTCCCAGTAGCTCATGAATGCACCTTCCAAAACAGAGGTTTGGTTCAGTTAAGCACTAAAGCCAGCTATTGGTAACCATTTAGCTTGCATACCAGCATGTAGTCTGTTCTTGTGGTTGTTCTGTGGCGAACTACAAAAAAAAACAAAAAAAAAAACAAAAAAAAAACTGCCAGACTTTGACAGTAGCATGGGCACAAAAAAGCCTTGGTGGCCATAGGGCATACCATGATTTAAGGCATCACAGCCAGAGCGAAGTTCAACGATGGCCATGGCCGACGTAATATTCCTACACTGCCTGCAGCCCATTCAGGTTGCACAGGTAGTCCAGCGCCTCTAGGATGCACATCCATACATGCAGTTCCAAGAAAGTTTGCGGGGCCTCCCAGTAATCTCAAAAGCATGGAGGAGATACCAGGAGATGGGCCATTACATGAGGAGAGCTGGACTGGGCCGTAGAAGGGCATCAACCAAGCAGCAGAACCGGTATCTGCTCCTTTGTGTGCGGAAGAACAGGAGAAGCACTGCCACAGCCCTACGATGACCTCTAGCAGGCTACTTGTGTGCCTGTTTATGACCAAACTGTCTGAAACAGACTCTGAGAGCCAGACGTCCTATATTGGGACCTGAAACTAATAGATGCCATTGACAGGCCCTCATGTTCCACAGACTTGAATCCAATTAAGAACCCCTGGGATGTTAAGTATTGTTGCATCCGATGCCACCAAGTTGCACCAAAGGCTGTCCAGGAGTTCACTGAAGCCCTGATCCAGGTCTGGAAGGACCCACTATTTGTTAAAATTACCACTTTAATTACCTTAAGAAATAAAAATAAAGCAGAGCTATTTGTTACATAGTTTTGAAGTACGGCATGGTAGAAAAAAAAAACTGAAAATTTGCAAATTTACCTGAAAACCAGTTTTATGCTATTACTGTATTTAATAGACAAATGCATCAGACGCATATTTCAATCAATTCATTCGTTTTATCAAAACAGCCAATATGGCCATTAACATTCCCTAATTCCAGTCATATAGAATAGCTACCAAACAAATATTTTTTATTTTAAATTAGTCAGCAGAATGAACTCCTCACAATCTTGGCGAATTGAGCATCCAGTATAGGATACACCAGAGACTCCTCTATGATCACAATACATTAGGGGCTTAGCCCTCCTCCCAGGCTGTGCCGCTAATTTTGTTTCACTAATAATGATTTACTGTGATACCTTTGATGGATTACACTAGAAGCAGGATCATCATCATCATCATCATCATCATCATCATCATCATCATCATCATGGTCAGATCAAATATTTAACGACATTTCTTATGCAGACTGATTGTTTAATATTTTATCTCCTAATAAAAAAGGAATTTAATGAATAAGGTTGCAATACTAAGTTTAGAGGTAAAAACAGATTTTGTCCCACTGCATGTGACCAACTGTGTCACCAACATTACACTTAAATTTGAATTCAACCACAGGGAGATCCTTTATCTGGGGGTATCGCCCATTTAGTGCCATCTGGCCACCTAGCGCTGTCGAAATAACATATATGCCTGGTCAAAGTAGAGTAATGGTCGCTTGGTAAAAGTCTGCAATTAGCCTAGATAAATGTTAACTTACGATTTAACAAATACTAAATCGTTGTAATCAGCTATATTTCCAGTCAAGTTGAATTTCAGTTTCAATAATTACAATTAACGAAAAAAAAATTCTAATATAACAGTTAATCAAACACAGCAACATAGCAATCCATGAATAGGATTACAGTAGACAATATTCCTCCAAATTGAATGTTTTATTCTGGCCATACACAGCTCTGGAAAAATGTAAGAGTCCACTGCAAAATTCTCTGATTCAGTTTCTCTGGTTTTAAAATTCACAAGTATGTGTTTGAGTAAAATGAACAATTTTGTCTAAAAACTACTGACATTATTCCAATATTCCAAAACCAATATATTGTCATTTAGGCTATTTGTAGAAACTGGTAAAAATAACCCAAACTAAATGTTTTGTTTTCAGGCCTCAAATAATCTCTGCCAGTCTGCCACATTGCTGTTGAGTGGCTTTAAGCCTCTCCTGGCACAAAAATTCAAGTAGCTCAGCTTTGTTTGATGGCTTGTGACGATCCATCTCTCTCTTTATCAAATTCCAGAGGTTTTCAATGGGGTTCAGGTCTGGAGATTGGGCTGGCCATGACAGGGTCTTGACCTGGTGGTCCTCCATCCACACCTTGATTGACCTGGCTGAGTGGCATGGGGCATGGCCCTGCTGGAAAAACCAATTCTCAGAGTTTGGGAACATTGTCAGAGCATAAGGAAGCAGGTGTTCTTCCAGGATAACCTTGTACTTGGCTTGATTCATTAGTCCTTCACAAAGACATCTGCCCGATTCCAGCCTTACTGAAGCATCCCCAGATCATCACCGATCCTCCACCAAATTTCTAAGTGGGTGTGAGACACTGTGGCTTGTAGGCCTCTCCAGGTCTCCGTCTAACCATTAGACAACCAGGTGTTGGGTAAAGCTGAAAATGTGACTCGTCAGAGATGACCTTACTCCATTCATCTACGGTCCAACCCTTATGGTCTTTCGCAAACTTCAGCCTGGCTCTTCTTTGCTTCTCATTGACAAAGGGCTTTTTTCTAGCTTTGCACAACTTCAGCACTGCCCCTAGGAGCCTGTTTCAAACCGTCCTAGCCATGCACTTCACCCCAGCTGCTGCATTAAGTAAAATGAGGTGTGCCTGTGTTGGAATTTAACACACACTGGAATGTAATGGTTGCCGTACATGTAGATATGCCGATTTAAGAAAGAAATATTCCAGAGCTGTATATACAGAGAGAGGCTTAAATAACAGCAGTTTCAGGCAGGTGTCGACCAGTGTAACTGGATTTTGACCAGTTTTAAATTAATTCCAAATAATCAATTCATTAATGGAACAAATTAATTTAAAATACAGAGAGTATTACAATTAAATACAAGCATCCAAGAACAAAGTTCTCCAGAGATTGAAGATGCAGGCAGATGCGAGGAAAATGCAAGAGTGCTTGCCCAAACACCGCTCTGGTTCATATCCCCAAATGAAAGGAGTGGGGTTCAGTTTACTAATGAAGATGCCAAGACTAGTCCTGCAGAATAGATCCCCTTATCATCTAGGGACACATTTGAATCTATGCCTCCTGACATCATATTGTAAAACAGTGATCTACTCATGGGTTCAGCATGGGGGATTAAGGCATGACCCTAGGTTCTGTAGTCAGACCAGAGATAAACATTTGTAACAAACATTCTGATAAAAGAACCTGACCAGACACAGAGTATAGGCTATGAATGGACAATTGAGGACAATTAATGGCTTTTATTAATAAAAATCATTGCATACATAAATAAAAGTTAAAATTGAGATTTTCGGTTCCTTCGGGACGTTCTAAAAGATGCCCCCTGGTGGCCATTCTTATTTTATGTTTTTGTCCATGCTGCATTGCACTATAACGGGCCACAGTATACTGACGCATGCCTCATTACGGACCACCCCCATAGCCCTGGAATTAAATGAGGGACATCTGTATGTCGCTGTGTGGCTTAATTTTTTTGCTAGCAGTGTACGTTAAAAATGATATTACAGATGTTTTGATCAGCATATTTCAATGAAGAATTGACCCATATTTAAAATAAACTATTACATCTATTCATCAAGTCATTCTGGATATGAGCATCTGCTAAATGACTTGTTAATTATACCACATTTCATGGATCTGCAAAATATTTTAAGTGTAACAATTTTGTTGCAACAATAATTACAAAACAGGCACTTGTTTAATGAGCAAGCATAGCAAGATACAAACCTTTCTATCAGCGCATTAAAACTTTAAGAAAATGCCTAAAACCTAAACTTCTGTGGAGCGAGAGGCCAACATTGCATAATGCAACTGAACCCCCATCCCACTAAATTGAATAATACAGTTTGAAGAACAAACATTGGCAATTTATTTTCCAGTACAACTGTACAAAAGAGTTGAATGTCAAGACAAAAGTTGTAAAAAAATACATAAAAATTATATATAAGAAATGGTTGAATGTTCTGATCATATAGGCAAAAGCCAAGACCGCAATAAGTTAAAATCAGTAATTTAACACTCTACCAATCAACTACATATCACAGCAACAGTTTAATGTTGAGTGAACATTTTATTGTAATACATTCAGTAAAACTGTTGTGGTGTAATGACAGCCTTTAAAATAATGGTCATTAGAAAACAGTTAAACTCAAATCACTGCCATGGCAAAAATACAGTTACATGAGAATCACCTGAGTGTGATTTCACATGAAAGTATTGCTACTCCCCCATAAAGTTAGAAAAACTGGAGTACCAATGAGTGCTTACCCTTGAGATCTTACGGTAGGTGTCCTCATTGTTTTTGGTCTCAAATGGAGGTCTTCCCACCAGGAACTCGTAACAGAGCACTCCCAGACTCCACAAATCCACCTTTTCATCATGAGTTCTCCCCTCAATCATCTCCGGAGGAAGGTAGTCTAGTGTACCACAAAGTGTTGACCTCCTGCATAGTGAGGGGAGGAATGAATAGGTGGAAAATTCAAGGAAGTTGACCATAAATATTGCAGAGACTGAATATGAATACAACTCAAAAAGTATTGTGGAGACCAAGTAAAGCTACCAAGTCCAAAACAAGTGTCTGCTTTTCACAGAGCTCCATACTACTTTGGCATCCTCACGTAAATTGCCTGTTGAGGTGAAAGTTACTTTGAATGCACTGAGTTTTGCAGTAATCACTATAACACCACTAAAACTAGTTGGCTACTTGTGAGTGTGGAATTTAGTCAAGCAGCACATTATAGTGAAAAAAAATATTTAGCTAGAATGCTTGACTATACAGATGTCGCTCATGTAATTCCAGCACCAAGGGGTGGTCGGCGATGGGGCATGCCTCGTTAAACTGCAATATACAATGGCACGTTGCAGTGCCATATAGCACAGAATAAAACAATAGAAAATAAGGCAACTTGCCTAAATCTGCAGGTATTCAATCACATTTATTTGTAAAGGCCTTTTTACAACAGCAGTTGTCACAAAGCTTTACAGAGACACCCAGCCTTAAATTTTAGGAAGAAACCTAGAGAGGACCCAGGCTCAGAGGGGTGACCAGTCCTCTTCTGGCTGTGCCGGGGTGAGATATTAAGAGTCCAATTGGAATAATTAAAACATTTCTCTGGGCTAAATCCAGAGTCTATTTGATTTTAGACTAGGTTAAAAGTATGACCAGGTGGACAAGGACAGGGACAGCAACGGGCCCCCCAAACCAGGTACTCCACAGGTGTGGACCAGGACCTCATCTCCTCCTAAAGTTTAAAACTGGAGGAGACTGAGAAAAGTTAGAAAGTGCATTCCTCATATCCCCCAGCACAATAATATAGCAGCGTAACACCTTGGAACTGAGACGGGGGGGTCCGGTGACACTGTGGCCCTACCCGGGGGAGGCCCCGGACAGGGCCCAACAGGCAGGAAATCAATCCACCCACATTGCCAGGCATCAACCAAAGGGACACCCACCAACCGCAACACCCCTGAATGAGGGCCGAGTATTGCTAGCAGCGTACAGCCTAATTGCACAAGTGCGCAACAGAGAGTCAACAACAAGCCAGTGACTCTTTCCCCGAAAGACATTGGAGGGAGGGCATCCCAGTGGCAACGAGAGCCCACCTGGCAAGACAGCAAGGGTGGACAGTATCAAGCCTACTGGACACCTTCACGCCCCCGGGCCAGGCTACACCTAATTATAAACCGTGCTGTAGAGAGGAGAAACAAGGTAGCATTAACTGCTTTTAATTCAAGCCTGTGTGTTTTTATATGGCCAGAATAAAATATTAAAATGGGCAGACTATTCATGGATTGTTAAAATGCTGTGTCTGATTCCATAAACTCCCAACTGTCACAAAACTGACGTTACTGAATCAGTCAGATTTTTTTTGTAAAGTAATAAGGTTTATTACACTTCGCCATGTTGCAATAAAAGCTTCAATAATTGTTTTAATTTGAAGAGATTAACGGTTATCTGAGAATGTATATTCAATAATAGGTCTACACACAACTCTTCCTGTACATTAAATCATTACTATTTAAACTGAAATAAAATTGATTGCAGGTCTGGCATTTGCATTTGGAAGCGGTTGCTGTGAACCTACAATGTGGTCAAAGGAGCTCTCAATGAAAGTGAAACTTTGGTTAACGCAGTTGAATTGGAAAATTACATTTTGAAAGCTACAAGCTTCTTCCATGACTTTTCCTAAACAGGTGTTTTTGTTCTTTTATCAGAATTCTAATCTGACAAACTGAAAACTATTTAGGGACGATTCATCGGTTGTTCATCTTCACCGCATTCCTACTTAATCCAAGAAAATCACAACCAAGTTGGCATTGGAAGCAGGCCAGGCGCTAATCTCCCTTTACTGGATAAATGCAAACTAATAGGCAAGACTCCCAGATAAAAGATCAGAGCCTAGGGTGAATTGGAATTCATTTAAAAAGGAGGTTCAAGAGTTGTAATGACATGGCAGCCAGGGTTGCTCAAACAAACCACAGAAGCGGTGTGCTAACTGAGCCAGAAGGATAAAGAATAAACACAAGATGGATTTATGTGCAAATGCATAGGCAATAATAGGCCACAATACAATTGACAAATAGCATTAGTATACATTTTGGTTGATGACCCCTATTTCTCACATCAAACTAAGTTCAACATAAAAACATTCTAATGGATCTTAATTTTTTATTTAAATAGCCTAATAAACAAATGAAAATTCTATAAACAATGTCCTTCGAAGTTCTCATTTTTCATATTTAATCATTCAACCTTAAATATAAAAACTCATATTCCTAAAATTCATTTAAAACAATCCTGTAATTCATTCTTTTTTATGCCATTACATGCTAACAACGCTAAACAGCACAGATACTGGGGGGGCCGAAAGGCCTGTCGGTCCTAGGGAAGTGTAAATCCTGTATTTGGTTAGATATAAAAATATTTTCAAAAATATATTTTAGACACTATTTTCTGATTCAGTATCTTAATTTTGGTTTTATAGTTTGTGCTTGGTTTTATGGTTTGCAAAAAATGTAACATTACAAATAACAGGGGCCTCTGGTTGATACTGTGAGAGGAAAACTGAGATTACAGGTATCAGCTGAATAACTAAGAAAACAGCAGAGGACACACACGCACACATGGTGACAGACCATTAGCCCGGACATGTAATAACAAAGGTTATATTTTGATGACAGATTACACAGACTGAACTGTAAGGATGGTAGCCTACTACTATGAGCTATGGTTACATAACGTTAGAGTTTAGCCATAGCAAATGTCATATGGAACATAGTTGGACAGGCTACACAGCAATGCCAGCGGTGTCAAACAAAAATAAATGTAATGTACATTTCAGGACAAGAATATAACAAGGATAACAATTTAGATACGTTGTTAATGTAACGTGAATTGAAACTCAGGCACCTATTGTCACTTTCAATTTCACCAAAAAAAAGTGACATTGATTCACACTCTTATGCGTCCTAATTGGAGAGACTGATATCCTTGAAGTTTGACTTGGTGTTATACTGTAATGATTACATGTTCCCTTAAATTTTTTTTGCAGTGTATTTATATTACTAGTATAAAATGTTGAAAATATTTTCTTACAAAATTAAAAATCAGAGTGACTGACATATTCCACATTTAAACTTTCATGCCAATCCATCCATCAGTTTGAACTGACTTCCTTATACTCACTTTAAACACTCCCAGTACAATCCATCCCACACTAAAACTACCCTGGACCCTCTAGTAATACGATCTAGGGCTGGGCGATATTGTTTGAGTTAAAAAAAAAAAAATTAGAAAAATGAAAACATATGATATTGCTTATTTGGCGTCATGCATATTGGATACCGGATGAAGCTTGCGAAAGCTTTGTGTAATTGTTATCGCATAACCCAACTTTAAAACATCTGACCAGACCACTAGAGGGCAATAAATGTATACCCATTAGCAGAGTACCAACTAGCTTTCAGGCATAGCTATGAAATAGCTGTTCACATGAGTGCTGCTAGTGAAGGAGCCCAACAAGGCAGATATTGGAATGGTTTCTACAGACAAAGAAATTGTCAAAAAGGGACCTACAGCTTCTGCAATATGGAAATGGTTTGTGTTTCTCAGAGAGCGAAAAAAAAGGCGCACGATATGTCAACTAGTACAAAGAGTGGCAATACCACCAACCTGTCTTCTCATCTGAATAATATTCATCCAGTTGAATACACTGACAGAGTCACCCAGCCCGCAGCGGAAAACAATGGGCCTACTTTTTGGGGCGAAACAAAAATAAACCATTATAATAGCAGCCATGTCCCATGCATGTTACCTGGACTGAAGTATTTTTCTGTATCAATGTAGGGAAAAAGTACCAGAGTTTCTAAAAAAACACAACACTATGCCGTAACTACAGACATGGACCAACTGGACGAGCAAGCCCTACATGAGTCTGACTGACCACTTCACTGATCTAAGCTCACTTAAATTTCAGTCATAAAAACAATGTTAAAAACTGTATTATGATCATATTCTCGTTATTGTAAAACCTGGTCAAATTGCCTAGTACCACTAAGAAACCCTTTATAATATAAATGGTGTCTTACCATACATTTCCCAGAGAAGCGCAAAAGATCACTGTATAGACCAAGCAGTTTAAGAATGGAAGAAAGTAGTTAGTGCCTTCACAACAAGAAAAAGAAGGAGCTGGCAAGCCAACAGGAAAAACTTAACTAGCTCACACACCAAGATAAGTCGCCAACCAACTGGGGTCAGTTCTTGGAGTTAGAGAAGGCCATCAATCAGGTTCTTGGCACAGAGAAGTCCAGGCACCTGGTACCTATTTGGCAGGACTTGAAGGTCCTTGAATCTGTGCGCTGAGCACATATCCTCTTTTGGATTTTACTGGTGTTTTCTCTGGGGATGACGATCAGGGCATCATATCTGAAACCAGTACTCAGCCTGTTCACAAACAAGCCATTAAAGCCCAAAGAGAGGAAGCTGACCAAGACCATCAAAATTGCAATCCTTGATTATACCATTAAGAACTATAATTATGATTTATCACAACTGACCTACTCCTGGACATATCCTCTTGTGGATCCTTGATTTAAAATCCACTATGCCAGCCAGGACAAGATTTTTCCTTGAAAGCCAGAGCTGTGGATTAGCTACTTGAAAAAGAAAAAGGCATGACAAATGCTGCTGGATCCACAGGGCCCACTCCTCAAGCAGAAGCCATGGCAGAGGTTGCTGCACCTGAGCTACCACCAGCAAATATAAAAAGTAGCTATGTAATAGGAAGCCTAAAATAAAACAGTTCAGGTGGATACAAGGATTTGTTCAGGAAAGACAAACACTTCGCTGGCTACACGATTCTCGTCTCTTCACTTGACAAAAAAGTCAGTTATAGATTGTTATCTATATTGATAGATACTCAATATCATTCACAAATGGCTAATTAGCAGTTAAAACCAGTGGTAAAAGACAAAAATGTAGCTGGCTACAATCTTCTGTAGCTACGAGAAGCCTAAAATGAAACTTTACTGTAGTGATGGCATGACAAGGCTAGCGTTATTTTGGCAGCAAGATATTATGCTGGCAGCACTCAGTTTTTCATTATCACAAAAGCCATCATTGACATTTAGAAGACCATATAGTTAATCTAGTATGTAAAATCATAAGACAAGAACATTAGAACACACATTAAACAAAATTACAGACCGACCAGGTTTAATTATATATGGCGATATAGTTAACAATGATGTTTTTTTATTCTGAAATAGAAAATCTGAGTTAGCGCTGCTAGCATAATATTCTGCTGCTAGAAGAACGGCAATCACTAGTTTACTGTTATATTGCGACTATGTGGTGGATTTTTGAATTATGTCTTAGCATTTCTTCAGGATATGAAAACACGTCGCCGGCTACACAATTCTCTCATCTGTTCACTTGACGTAAAAGTCTGTTATCATCACCTATATTGATTCAGTAGTTATTGTATCAATGTCACTTATGAATGGCAAATAAGCGGTTCAAAACAGCCAGTGGCAAAATCATACAGTTCATAGTTATCATGTGGTTGAGGTAAACTTCCTAAGAAACGTTACTCAGTTTAACATGATGGTTAATGGTTTCTAATGGAATACAATGTTGTGATGCATTAACTTCAAGTTTGAATATAATGTCAATATGCTATACTGACACCAAGCAAATAGTCAGCTCTGTGGTGTTGTGGTTAAAGACAGACTTTCACATAGGCAACCTAGGTTAGAATCCTGAGAGGGCAGCCATGATCAACACTTTCTATTGCAGGCCGGCTGAACTAGGCTTGCCTGGTTTCTGGTTTCCACAAGCTTTCTATTTGTTAGACTACTATCAACTGTGCAAGATCAGGAAACACATTTAACATACAATAAGTGAATTATATCCAAAAACTGATTGTCATTCTCATTACTTGTAATTAATAGTAATGGTAACTGACTAGTTGATTATGAAAAATTGCTAGTTGCAGCCCAAACTTGATTCCACATTATCTTTCTCGGGCCGCAAAAGTGAATTTCAAATAAAAAAATAAAAAAAAACATTGTCCAGAATCTCAAGGCAAAAACATATGGCCAACTAGGACATTTGATCATTAGTTACCTTGAGGAGGGTGTGTGCACCGACCAGCCAAAGTCTGCAATCTTTAGCTCCCCGTTGGCCCCTAGAAGAAGGTTCTCAGGCTTGATATCCCTGTGAATCACCTTCTTGGAATGGCAGTAGTTCAAGGCATCCGCCAGCTCCATTATGTACTGAGAAAAGAAAAAATTACTTCCATTTAGAAATAGGGTGTTCACATTGAGAAATGAAGATTAAGATCAAGGGATACTAGTGTGAGGGAGCTGCACATGGAAGGTAGCCATTACCAGTGTAGACCAAATAATTGATCCACAAGCACCTGCCTTGTAAACCAACTTGATGTCACCCTCTTGACATTGCATGTACCTTCTTTCTGTTTATGATGATGTCCACATTGGCACTATTCCGCTATTTTTCAGGTTAAAGCATGACCACCACAGAGATTTAAGCCCTAAACTCTCATGAGTAAGAACAGACACATACTTGGTAAGCCATTAGAAATGTAGTCATACGGTTGTGTATGAGGAGATCATAAAGTCTGAAACTGCCGCATATGTCTTAGTTTTCGCCTGGCTAAAAAAAGAGCTTATAGGCATTTCAAATTGTATCGTCTCATAGGTCTATTAAGCCTTTGAAGTCTTATAGGCCTGAGAGCTCATATAGGCCTGTTAAGCTTTATAGGTTAACTAAGTCTCATAGGACTTAAGTTTTAAAGTCTTGTATGCCTTATGGGTCTTCAAAACTAGAAGTGTCAAATGCCAATGCCAATTAGCACTTAAGTTTGTAATAAAAACAAACCTGCCTTTTGTTTGAATTACAAACTTATTTTAATTACAAACTGTTACACAAAGGGAACACAAGTCAATTTACCATTGACACTAGTCAAGGTGAATGAGGTGCAAAAACATAATTAAATGTTTTATCCAAATCCCTAGAAGGGATATTCCACCAGGTAACATTCTTTACCATCACAACTTTTAATGTTGTGGCCTAAGTCCCAACAAATTTTTTTTACCTCTCGGTCTCTTATGTTGACTTTGTACTGCATTCTACTGAATATAGGGATAAAGGATTTAGACTTCATTGCATTCTGATATGATTTGCATTTTAAGTCACAACATCATTTTCTTCCGATTATCCGGGACCGGTTTACATCACGTTTTTGGAAACAAGGTTAAAAAAATTAATAAAACAAACCTTTATAAACGTCTCAGATTTTTAGCTTCTCTGTAAAAGCAAAAGTCAAACAGTAGGAGAGCAGAAAAGCAACTTAAATGTGATAGTCACATACAAGTTTCAATGGCTTTCAAGTGCTTTGTCCCCCCAAAAAACAGATTTTGCAGTACTGACGCTTGAAACCCAAATCAAAGTACTTAAAGGACCTTGTGTGAAGCCTGTTTATTGCTGGTTCAAATGTTTTCGGTAAATCACTTAGGGAGTGCTACTAATCTCAGCTTGTTACCTGTATAAGACACTTGACCACAGAAGCAATCAATCAGATTTCAAACTCCCCACCATGTCCAAGACCAAAGAGCTGTCCAAGGATGTCAGGGACAAGAATGTAGACCTACACAAGGCTGGGCTACAAGACCATCGGCAACCAGCTTGGAGACAAGGTGACAACAGTTAGTGCAATTATTCACAAATGCAAGAAACAAAATAACTGTCAATCTCCCTCGGTCTGGGGCTCCATGCAAGATCTCACCTCGTGGAGTTGCAAAGATCATGAGAAAGGTGAAAGACTGAAATCCTGCAGCGCCCCCTGCTCAAAAAAGCACATGCACAGGCCCGTCTGAAGTTTGCCAATGAACATCTGAATGATTCAGAAGAGAACTGGGTGAAAGTGGTGTGGTCAGATGAGACCAAAACTGAGCTCTTTGGTATCAACTAGACTTGCCGTGTTTGGAGTAGGAATGATGCCTATGACCCCAAGAACACCATCCCCAACGTCAAACATGGAGGTGGAAACATTATACTTTGGGGGTGATTTTCTGCTAAAGGGACAAGACAACTTCACATCAAAGGGACGATGGACGGGACCATGTACAGTCAAATCATGGGTGAGAACATCCTTCCCTCAGCCAGGGCATTGAACATGGGTCGTGGATGGGTATTCCAGCATGACAAAAACCCAAAACACACAGCCAAGGCAACAAAGGAGGGGCTCAAGAAGAAGCATATTAAGGTCCCGGAGTGGCCTGGCCAGTCTCCAGACCTTAATCCCATAGAAAATCTGGGGAGGGAGCTGAAGTTTCGAATTGCCAAACATCACCCTTGAAACCTTAATGACTTGGAGATCTGCAAAGAGGAGTGGGACAAAATCCCTCCTGAGGTGTGCAAACCTGGTGGCCAACTACAAGAAACATCTGACCTCTGTGATTGCCAAAAAGGGTTTTGCCACCAAGTACTAAGACATGTTTTGCAGAGGGGTCGAATACTTATTTAACTCATTAAAATGCAAACCAATTTATAAAATGTTTGTTTTTCTGGATTCTTTTGTTGTTATTCTGTCTTTCACTGTTCAAATAAACCTACCATTAAAAGTATACACCTATCATTTCTTTGTCATCAGGGGATCAAATAGTGTTCATAATACACTCATTGGCACCATATTGTTAAACAGGGATGTCTTTATGAATATAATAAACTACAGATCGTAAGTAGACTAGTAATAATCGTGATGGAAAATACTCACGATTATGAAATTGTGGAGAAATTCCATAATCGGGATAATCAGAAACTGCGATAATCTGAGTGACTTGAAAGTTCTGCCAGTAGCTGATGTTTCCCGGACCACTTGTTTTATTTTACAAGTGGAGCGCACATCTCATCTCACATTGTACTATGCCACTAAACATCCTCTGCAATGTATGGACAATGAAGCCGAATGGCTCTGCTAAAGTAAATAGAAGAATTGCCAATTACAATAAAAATCTAAATTAAATTCTTAAATGTTGTTATGAGTTGGGATTGCATTGTAATGATAAAGAATAAAATAGTTTTCCAATTCCTTTACAATAGTACAAGTCTAACCCCTACACTTAGTAGCCTACAATTTTTTTTTAAATACTTCTGATCATGTGGAGCTCAAACAAACCAATGATATCCTAGAAGACATGCAGCTACGATGCATGCAGAAAAAAACCCAGCTAAACTAAAATATATATATATATATATATATATATATTTTAATAGTATATACATTATACACAGACCTTTTGTTTTCCTATTATACATTTTTTTTATACTGTAAGCTAATTGTTAACGCTTTCCTACTGCAAGTGACAGAAGACAAATAGAATATAATATAAGCGAGCCAAAATAAAAATGTGATTTTTTTTAAACACAACACTCCATTGCAAGAACAGACCCATTATTTCCATCAGCTTATTGTCGGTCTCTTCCTGGAGGATTCACAAGAATAAATGTCTTAGAACCACTTGAATGTGCTTTACTGTTCGCCAAGAAAGTGTCCTAAATTGTATATAATTTTATTTTTGACATTAATGAGAAAAAAATATATTTTGGCAAATCACCATGCCATAACTAAAGACTTGTCATAGAATTTACTTAAGTAAATTAGCACATAATTCCCTACCACTGAACTAGGTCACAAACCATTTTAACTTATTAGAGCAACTGACAAAAACCAAAGACCTGGAGCAAGACTACCCAAATTTCTCCAGTAACTCTGAGTAAGACCATCTTCTAAATTAAGAATTATATTAATGAAAAAGGCCTTACTGTAGCACTCCTTATTTCATCAAAGCTTCCACATCGTTGCAGCTCACTGTACAGCTCTCCTTTAGGTGCAAACTCCAAGATGAGGTAAACACGGGAAGTGTCGTGGAAGTAACCATAGAGACGCAGGATGTTAGGGTGCCTGTGGAAGAGGGAAAGAACAAAAGACAACTTGAACAATTGTTGTGTTTTAAAATACAGCTGTACTCACCTAAAAGACCAATAGCCTGGTTGCCAGAAAATATTAAATCTTAATTCACAAGAACAAACATTGCTTTCATTATGGTTAAATACTCAGCTTAACCAAATAAATGGTGGCTAAAGCCCTAATTGGCCCCGGTAAGACTACTTCAATGTATGCCATTTGCGACACCATAATTAGTACTAACCTAAGATGTGACTGGATCTCCACTTCCCTTCGTAGCTGGTGCTCTACTCCGGCCTTCTCCAGCTGCTTCTTGAAGAGCACCTTTAGGGCAAGGATGAACATGGTCTGACGCTCCCTGGCTAGGTAGACGTTGCCAAACTTACCCTTTCCCAAGGGACGACCAATGTCAAAGTTCTCCAGGGCCCAGCGTTTTCTATAGAAGGAAGTATGGCGGTTAGTAATCATTTCAGAACCAGTCAAACAAATATCCAGAAGTTGCATTATTACAAAATAAAACACCTAAAGCCCCAAAGTTGACTATTGCTGTAACATAGGTGCTATGTTATTGGAATAAGAAAACCAACGATATAGCAGCATCAGTGGTAGAATGGATGTTTCATATTAATTTACAAGAAACATTAAGTGCAAAAGTGCATAAGTTACGCCAGAAATTCAGCATTTCAATTGAGCAACTGAAAGTATACCAGTGCAAGCCCTTTGATGTAGCATAGAATAACAACATATGGGAAAATAAAATGTGTTGTGTCTTAATATGTTTAATTTCAAATAGAAAATCATTGCTGAGTGCGACTGGGTTCCCATTGGGCAGCACATATTGTTCTAGTGCCGTTCAGGGGGAGGGTATCGGCAAAAGGGGATTTCCTTGTGCCACCACGTTTATTATTCTTACCTAAAAAGGTAAGAATAATAAATTGCAATGAATTATACCATTGAAAAACATACCTACAGGAATGTCCCAACAGCAACAATTAACTCCAAAGAAGTGCATACTAAAATTCAGTACAACAGTACACTGAAGCTAGATTTTACATTTAGTCAAACACATACTTACTTAGAAGACACATTTGATTCACTCTTTGCAGGTCTATCTGGGGAGAACAAAAAGTATTCAAATAAGACACTCAAAATCCAATATTTCCGCACTTCCACTGGTGCTTCACCCCAGTAACAGGGCTACACCAGTGATTTATGATAATGTTGGCTCTAGACTTTCCTGTTTCGACTACACATCAGGTACCATGGAATTAAGGAAGGGCTCAGGTTGGGAGGGAGGAGTGAACCATCAACGCAATTTGGTTTTCCAGGTTTAAAAAATAAAAAGCGATATATTTCTGGTAGTAAAAGAAAACAATTCAGTGTTTGAAATTCAGTTATCAAACAAATCCACAAACGCCTGCAACTGGCTCATCCTCCATCTACACTCTTTACACTGCAATTGTAAAGCTAGCGTATTCAAGTATTTTGTCAAAATAAACCTACCTTAATAGGAGTTGGGAGAATTCTGAGGTTATTTTGTGTTGTTCAATGTTCTGCAGGCTACGTCTGACTCTTTTGGTTCAGTATTTCTATTGAATCAATTGCATCGCACCACCTTCAGGCGTTCCAACTCTTTGCTTCCCTGTACTGTTGCTGTACAGGGAAGCAAAGTGAATTACCCTGCAAACCCCGCCCTAAGTCCTAAAGTCCCGGGCTTGGCACCAAGTGAGAGCCGGGCTACTTAGCTACTGGCCCGCGTCAATGGAAACAGAAACGGCTCTGGACTTTAAGGTAAAACACCAGTGGAAACAAGGCATATATGACAATTACACACACACATACTTTGTTGCTTTTCCAGCTTGGAGTTAGACAGTTCAGTAGTCTTGGCTGGCTCAGGAGTAGCAGCATTCGTCTGAGTCTTTGACTGGCTCTGGGTTGAAGACTGAACCTTTGGGTGGCTGGTCATCTGGCTATGGACATGAACAGGTTTCTGGCTCTTTGGTTGAACAGGAACCCCTTTATGGTCACCAGACAGGGTCTGTGGGGTGGTTTTAGTGTGCGAGATTGTGGACACCAGCTTCTGTTGGGTTACAGGTCGGAGGATGCGCTGAGGTCCATTTGATGGCCCTAGGACATGCTGGTGTGGTGTGGCATAGGCTACAGGCTTGTGACCACTGGACTGTGAAACTGGAATCCGCTTCGGTCCATCACGGGCAAGCTACAAATTTGACAGAATGTGAGTTGAGGTGGGTAGCAGTCTTTCATAACCTGCTGCCTCCTGTACAAAAACCTTTACAACATGAGTCTGATTCCAGCATACAGCTTGTGCCCCATCACTGACAGTCAACAAGAAGTCTCAAACATCTTAAATCTGATGCAATGACCAGCATAGCAAAAATGACATGATAACTCCCTTCATGGATGCACAATCATAAGCTTAGGCTGTACAGACTAATATGTACAGTATACTATTAGAACGCTGTCAAGGTAATTATACAGTTTAAAACAAACTAAGTGAAATAAGATTTTTCACAAAAATGAATGTACACTACTATTCAAAAGTTGGGGGTCACTTAGAAAAGTCATTGTATTTGAAAGAAATAATGTCTTTCAAAGCAAGAAGACTGACTGGCTGTGTTTGAGAAGAAAGTTTTGTTTCTGGCAATTTTCAGCATTGAATCAAACCCACAAATGCTGATGCTGAAGATACTGAACTAGTTTAAAGAAAGAGTTTTCTACTGATGATTTAGCCTTTTAAAATGATAAACCTGGATTAGCAAACAACGTAGCATTGGAACACAGAATTGATGGTTGAAGATAATGGGCCTCTGTACGCCTATATAGGTATTCCAATAAGAACCTGCCGTTTCCAGCCACAATGGTCATTTACAACATTAACCATGTCTATAATGCATTTCTGATAAATTTGATGTTACTGTAATAGATTTAAAAAAAAGATGCTTTTCTATCAAAAACAAGGACATTTCCGTGACTCCAAACTTTTCAACGGTATTGTATAGCTAACATTCCTAAAAGACCAATTACAGGGTAATTACAGTGTAGTTTTTTATATATAGTTTCATTATTTTAAATGGACTCATTTCAAACACGAAATCAAAAGACGCCATTATAGATCAAACAGAAACGATTAGAATGCATTACTCACCTTGTTTTCAGAAACGGGTCTTTGAAGTTTTGAGTCCTTGGTAATTTTGAGTCTGGCAGCATCCATATTCTGAGGGAAAATTTAAAAATCGGTTAGCCGTAAGTAAGACACCAACACAACGTTCAAAAATTAGCAAAGCAGCGATCTACGCAGCAAAACGTTTGCTATTACCATAGCTGCGACCGCATGTAAAGTAGCTATACCCAGATATTAACTAATCTTTACGCCAGAAGTTACTGTATAACCATAGCACATAAACTACCTACATGAGTATGGTTTCAAAAATCTTAACTATAATGATTCAATAACAAACAACGCCCTTCTCGTCGTGGGTGAAAGATTCCTGCTGGACAATAATATATAATTAGCTAAAAGCATAAACTCAAAATCGCATACACTTAAGCGAGTCAGGCTAACTGCCTCTACATGTTTAAATTCAAACATGCCCTTTTAAATACCTTTAAAAACACATTAGTGTGTGATTGGATGATATGCAACTCCGTTCCCGTTTACAATTGGCTAAAATATGTTTCGTCATGACGTTGGAGAAATGCAACCTGGGAAATCATGCTTTATTCATGATTGCACGTGACGTCACAAAGCGTCAGCGACGCCGTCTTTGGGACCAGAAGCCTGTAATTGCGTTTTTTATTTATTTACATTACAGTATGTGGGAGGGTTTCCGTTTCTGTACTCTTGTTCAGGAGTTCCAAAACAAGGCAATGCCATTAATCCGCCGTGTCGTGACATTGTACAATTACCTCAGGTTTGTTGCGCACCAATGATCAGTATTTAGGAATGTTGTTGACAATGTATGTCACGAAAGCTGACATGATTGGCTAAGTTTGATGCTAAGTAGTGATGACCATTCTAGCAGCATGATATTATCCTAGAAGGGCTAACTCAGATTTTCTTTTTCAAAATAAAAGCCATCATTGAAATACACTGAACAAAATTATAAAAGGAACACTTTTGTTTTGGCCCCCATTTATCATGAACTGAACTCAAAGATCTAAGACTTTCTCTATGTACACAAAAGGCCTATTTCTCTCAAATATTGTTCACAAATCTGTCAAAATCTGTGTTTGTGAGCATCAAGATGCTGATTAGACAGCATGATTATTGCACAGGTGTGCCTTAGGCTGGCCACAATAAACGGCCACTCTAAAATGTGCAGTTTCATCGTATTAGGGGAGTCCGAAAACCAGTCAGTATTTGGTGTGACCACCATTTGCCTCACGCAGTGCAACACATCTCCTTCGCAAAGAGTTGATCAGGTTGTTGATGGTGACCTGTGGAATGTTGGTCCACTACTTTTCAATATCTGTGCGAAGTTGCTGTATATTGGCAGGACCTGGAACACGCTGCCGATCCAGAACATCCCAAACATGCTCATGGGTGACATGTCTGGTGAGTATGCTGGCCATGCAAGAACTGGGATGTTTTCAGCTTCCAGGAATTGTGTACAGATCCTTGCAACATGGGGCCATGAATTATCATGCTGCAACATGAGGTGATGGTCGTGGATGAATGGCACAACAATGGGCCTCAAGATCTTGTCACAGTATCTCTGTGCATTCAAAATGCCATCAATAAAATGCACCTGTGTTCGTTGTCCATAACACACGCCTACCTATACCATAACCCCGCCGCCACCATGGGCCACTCGATCCACAACGTTGACATCAGCAAACCGCTCACCCAAACGATGCCATACATGTTGTTTGCCATTTGCCCTGTACAGTGAAAACCGGGATTAATCCGTGAAGAGAACACCTCTTCAAAGTGCCAGACACCATCGAATGGGAGCATTTGCCCACTCAAGTCGGTTACGACGACGAACTGCAGTCAGGTTGAGACCCCGATGAGGACGACGAGCATACAGATGAGCTTCCCTGAGACGGTTTCTGACAGTTTGTGCAGAAATTCTTTGGTTATGCAAACCGATTGTTGCAGCAGCTGTCCGGGTGGCTGGTCTCAGATGATCTTGGAGGTGAAGATGCTGGATGTGGAGCTCCTGGGCTGGTGAGGTTACACATTGTCTGCAGGTGTGAGGCCGGTTGGATGTACTGGCAAATTCTCAGAAATGCCTTTGGAGACGGCTAATGGTAGAGAAATTAACATTAAATTCACGGGTGAAAGTTCTGGTGGACATTCCTTCAGTCAGGATGCCAATTGCACGCTCCCTCAAAACTTGCGACATCTGTGGCATTGTGCTGTGTGATGGAACGGCACATTTTAGAGTGGCCTTTTATTGTGGCCAGCCTAAGGCACACCTGTGCAATAATCATGCTGTCTAATCAGCATCTTGATATGCCACACCTGTGAGGTGGATGGATTATCTTGGCAAAGGAGAAGTGCTCACTAACACAGATTTAGACAGATTTGTGAACAATATTTGAGTGAAATAGGCCTTTTGTGTACATAGAGAAAGTCTTAGATCTTTGAGTTGAGCTCATGATAAATGGAGGCAAAAACAAAAGTGTGGCGTTTATAATTTTGTTCAGTGTATATAAGGTAATACAGTTAACGATCTATTCAGTACATTTTATGTCCGTTCCAATGTTCTTTTACACAGACTAGATTAGAGATAAAGGAGGCCAACGAATTACTTCAAAACTGATATAAATTGAATGTATTTATTGTTTAAGAAAATTTACCTCTGAAAAAATTGACAACAATTCATATTTAAGAGTAATTTCAGTGGTTTTTAAAACATGTTCCAAGTGCAAAATTCAGACAATGCCAATGACTGAATATGGAATACATATTGCCTCATAGCTCATAAACTATTGAATATTCCACAGAGAAAGCATGTTAGTAAATGGTCAGGAGTGTGTAGAGTAAGACGAACCTGTCTAATCATGGGGAATGGTGTGCTACATCTAGCAACACATTATTTTCCACACCCTCTTTAGGCCCCAATGCAAAATACTATAATACATAATGTACATATTGCCCTATACAGAAAAACATATTCTATATGCTGCAGTGAATGTATTGTAGGAAATGTTCAGGAGAGTGGATAGAGTAATTCAATGCAAATAAATCAAGGGACACTATGTATTTGCAATTGTTGCTGGCATTTTAATCCGCCCTTACCATTGGCCACATTCCAAATTGCTGAATAGCCATCAATTTAGTTCCATTAATCCTTTTGTTCAAAGGAATAGTGGACCAATTCAGCCAACAATCTAAAGTAGTTGTCAATTACTTACATTAACTGGTTATTTGCCTGCTGTACCACCTTTATAATTGTAGGTGAGCCCAAAAGACTGTTTAGCATTTTATACTTTTTAGATAAACAAAATATTTTTTACCACAAAATCACATCATAACCAGTTTCCAACTATGACATACTAGAACATTTGATGGCTATTCAAAATAGTTTTTTCTGTATGAGTCAATATGTATTTCATATCCATTGAGTTACATTGTAGCCAATGGTATGGGCGGAGTAACATGCCAGTAACAATTGCAAATACACAGTGCCCCTTAATTTTTTTTTGCATATAATGACTCTATACACTCTCCTGAACATTTTCTACAATGCATTCACTGTGTTATATAGAATCGTTTTTTCTTGTATAGGGCAATGTATATTTCATAAACAGTCATTTGCATTGTGGCCAATGGTATGGGCAGAGTAAAATGCCAGCAACAATTGTAAATACGCAGTGCCCCTTGATTTTTTTGTGCATATAACCACGTTATAAAGTCTCCTGAACAATTCCTCTCAACACATTTTTACAATATACACTAAGCAAAGTGGCAAAACATATTCATTTAATATTATTAATATCGCATATTATCGCTGACGTTTATTTTGAAGGCAAAATCCGAAAACCGGACGTTTTATTGTTGCAACGGAATCTCTAATGTTGCAAGCATGACGCATCTCCTGCCCAGTAGTATTGTTACCATATTCTCTTCTGTGGCAGCTTCTGTTTTGCACAGTTGATTTAAAAGAGCATTGTGGAGATGTGGCTCTACAAACTGATTTCCCACAACAATCGCTCAGAAAAGAGGATCTGCATGAGTACAACAGTCTGCTAAATGAAATAAAATAAGCAAGTAGTTCGTGTCAGACAATGTACGTTATTTTTGTGAGCAACATTTAAAAAAAACACTTCCGGGTCACAAACATTTTGGAAATTTCAAAATAAAAGAGGCCAACGTATTACTTCAAAACTGACCTTAATTGAATATATGAATTATTTAAGAAAATGTACCTCTCAAAACATTGACAAAAATTCATATTTTATCATATTTAAGAGTAATTTCAACAAAAAGTGGGTATTTAAAACATGTTACAAGGGCAAAATTCAGACTGTGCCAATGCCTGAATATGGAATACATATTGCCTCATAGCTCATAAACTATTGAATATTCCACTGAGAAAGCAATGTAGGAAATGGTCAGGAGTGTGTAGAGTAAGACAAACCTGTGTAATCATAGGGAATGGTGTGACATCTAGCAACACATTATTTTCCACACCCTCTTTAGGCCCCAATGAAAAATACTATAACAGACTGTACATGTACTAATTGCCCTATTCTATACGCTGCAGTGAATGTATTGTAGGAAATGTTCAGGAGCGTCTGTAGATTCAAAATATGTTGAAAAATGAAGGGGCACTGTGTATTTGCAATTGTTGCTGGCATTTTACTCCGCCCATACCATTGGTCACAATGTAACTCAATGGAAATTAAACACATATTGACTCATACAGAAATATATTATTATAAATATTCACTAATAAAAAATATTCTATATGCATGTGAATGGTTTTTGGACAAGCTGTGAGACAAATTAAGTCTTAATGTATTTTTTTATTTTAACAAACACATTCTGCATCTTCTATCTTCCATAAATATATTTTGTACAAACCCGATTCCAAAAACTCTATAGGTCAAAAAAGAAGCCGTATCTGAACAGGATCCAGAAGCGCAGGCGTTTTCTCTGGGTTCTGTGGTCAGACAAATCAAAATGTGAAGTTAATTTTGGAAAACTGGGACGCCATGTCATCCAGACTAAAGAGGACAAGGACAACCCAAGTTGTCATCAGCGCTCAGTTCAGAAGCCTGCATCTCTGATGGTATGGGGTTGCATGAGTGCGTGTGGCATGGGCAGCCTACACATCTGGAAAGGCACCATCAATGCTGACAGTTATATCCAAGTTCTAGAACAACATATAACATCCAGATGTCGTCTCTTTCAGGGAAGACCTTGCATTTTCCAACATGACAATGCCAGACCACATACTGCATCAATTACAATGTTATGGCTGCATAGAAGAAGGATCCGGGCATCATAAAGAGGAAGGTGCGACAAAGAAGACCTAAGACAGTTGAGCAACTAGAAGCCTGTATTAGACAAGAATGGGACAACATTCCTATTCATAAACTTGAGCAACTTGTCTCCTCAGTCCCCTGACGTTTGCAGTCTGTTATAAGAAGTAGAGGGGATGCCACACAGTGGTGAACATGGCCTTGTTTGTGTTGATGCCATGAAATTTTAAATCAACTTATTTTTCTCTTAAAGTGATACATTTTCTCAGTTTAAACATTTGATATGTCATCTATGTTGTGTTCTGAATAAAATATTGACATTTGAAACTTCCACATCATTGCATTCTGTTTTTATTCACAATTGTACAGTGTCCCAACTTTTTGGAATGGGTTTTGTATATAGCTACACTTTTTATCTGCTATATTTTTGTATGTAGTTATACTTTTTATGGTTATATTTTTGGTATTAGTAATTCTGTAATAGTTATATTATAATGTGTGCAGTTTTATATATATATATTATAATGTGTGCAGTTTTTATATAACAATAATTCATATAAACTTAATGAATTATTGTTTTTACCTAAGTCTTTTTTTTAATCACAAACACAGTGAGTAAAACGTGAGACAGTTAACTGAGGAAAATACTTCTTTGCTGGTACACTCAGAATGTACAAACAATGGTAGCAATCAATTAATTGACAAAATTATCAGCCGATTTATCCACTTCATTAGTTTAAAGATAGTCTACTCATTATCATCTTCCTGACATATCTCTGAAGCACCAATGCACATGTTGTGTAGAAAACAGGCTGCCATTACGATCATCACCGCAGCATCAATCCACATGTTCTGCAGATCGTGAAGACGCCTCCACTTGCACTTCATCCTTCCGAAGGCTTGTTCAACAACCACCCTCCCACGGCTGATCTTGGAGTTCTGCAGCTAGTCTACTTCAGCAAGAGCCTCATTGTCAAGCGTAAGAGTTATGAAAAATGGGAAGGCCAATGTAGACACTGTCTCCCAGCAGTCTGTACTCGCCCATCTTCTACTGCCATGTTGTGAAGAAGTTGGAGGCCCTCAACATCATGGCATCATGAACCCTGCCTGGTGGTCCAACAAAAATGTCAATGAATCACCTTCTCTCGTCTACAATCCCCCAAAGGAGGACTGAGTAGAAGGACTTTCCGTTCATGTAGCCCACTTCTCTTATGGGTGGCTTCTGTATATCCTGATGTGGGATCAGTTTCACTGATGACATCACTGTCACCATTTGGCCAGGAGATTAGGGTTGGTCCCATTGTTCAAAGGATGTTGAGCAGTTCTTGGATGATCCTGTTTGCTAATGACTGCAACTTGTCAAATTTGTCTGACATCTCCCTAAAGCTGTTCTGGTTGTCCAAAGTACCACAGGAACATGAACACCTTCTTTGTCACAGGGACTGGTGGTTGGCCATGACTGTTCAGAGAAAACCAGTATTCAACTAAAGAATATCAGGTATTTAAAAATTACAGTCCTATCTACTATCACTGTATCGTTTCTTCTATTAACTTGAGCAGCTCTGCTTAGACAAAGTTTCTGGGATGAGTGGAGATTTATCTTCATTGAAATCTTAAGCACATTTATTTAAACTGATGTTATAAGTATCCCATTTAGCATACTAGTATTATAAATTATATAGGAAAATTACTTTTATAATTAACATTACATTATTCTGAAGAGCACTCACTCGTTCAGGTTATAGTTTAGGCTAGCGGTTACGGATGGCCGATAAAAAGCGGTCAAAACATTTTCTATACAATGATAAACCAACATACCTTCTGCATCTTCTATCATCTTCTATTATGTTTTTGAGGTGGACTTCATTTGTTCTGTAGTTATCTATATTTTCCAAAAGGGCAAGCACACCAAGGCTTTCGTGGGGGCATCCATGGTCCATGTGCCCTGTGGGTCCGTGTGCCCTGTGGGTCCGTGTGCCCTGTGGGTCCGTGTGCCCTGTGGGTCCGTGTGCCCTGTGGGTCCGTGTGCCCTGTGGGTCCGTGTGCCCTGTGGGTCCGTGTGCCCCGTGGCCAACCATTACAGTACCTTAAACAGAATACTGGATTACAATTTCACAGGTCGTTATCCGTTTTCTGTTAAAATTGGCCGTTTTCGCTCCTTGTTCATCAATTCAGATATTGGAAAATAGAGCAGTTAAAGTAGGAGGGGATTCCAAATTATGGAGAACAAAAGGAAAATATGTAAATAATTAATTAAGTAAATATATTATTTTAAGTGGCACATTAAAAGGAAATCTTTAGGCCCATATTTAGAAAAGTGGTATGATATTTCATAATAATACATGGTATTTGTAACGGTCCCTGCCTGAAGGGACCGTTCCACTTCGTGTTTTCTGTCTGTCCTTGTCTTGTCCTTGTATGGTCTTTCCTGTTCTTGTTTCAGTTGATTGGTATATTCCTTTCACCTGTGTTTAGCCCCCCACCTGTTTCTGTTCTCGTTTGTCTATTTAGTTCTGCCATTTTCTCCCTGTCAGTGTTGGTCATTGTGCTTGTGTGCCGGTTATGTTTGTGCGCGCCTGAGCCCTTGAGTATTTTTGTAGTGCCCGGTACTCCGTTTGGTGTTCTTTGTTAAATAAAAAGGGTAGACACCTCAACCTTCTGCGCCTGCTTCCGTCTCCAACTATACAACGTGACAGTATTTCCTAAGCTTTTTATTTTCATCATGGCCTATTTAATGGCATATTTTAACATTTAATGCCATATTTCAACATTTAATGCCATTACTTTTTTCAACATTTAATGCTGTGTTTCAAAGCGTATTTCATGATCACAAGGGATGTGTCAATCAATGCAAGTGGGTGGTGTTTAGCTGCTGATAGGCTCTTCCAGCGACACTAGCTTCACCAACAAATTGTCAGTAGTGTAGAGCTATGTTCCAAACATAAAAAAAAAGTATATATAAAAACAATATGCTCAATCAATCAAATGTATTTAAAATGCCCTTTTTACAACAGCAGTTGTCACAAAGTGCTTAACAGAGACACCCGGCCTTAAACCCCAAGGAGCAAACAACAGTAGTGTTGGATTTCAATGGCTAGGAAAAACTCCCTAAGAAGGCCGAATTGTAGGAAGAAACCTAGAGAGGACCCAGGCTCAGAGGGGTGACCAGTCCTCTTCTGGCTGTGCTGGGTGAGATATTTAGTTTAGTTTAGTTTAGTTTATTGGTTTATAATAATGTGGACAACCTCTTTCAATAAAAGAGCAGCTTTAGCCTCTACGGCTAATTTCCAGCTGTAGTCCCCAGCCAGTTGTTAATAGGCATACATCAATAAATACATTACAAGTAAAACAGATGTAAGCAAGAGCTTAGACATACAAACAAGATAACACAAAATTGAGACAAAAAAGCAAACACAAATTACAAAGACATAAAAAAAGGTCAAGCAATAGAACAGTGAAAATTGACAAAAAAAGAATAAAAATGCAGAGGCCACATTGCAGAGGCCACATTGAAGCACATACATGACATAACATTGAAGCAGGCAGGCAGAGATCAAATGACAGAAGCATGATCATGTCATATCTTGTACGCACATCACATCTAGCATTTTAATGTGTGCAGTTGTAATTGTCGGTTAGCCAATTTTTAAGGTGTGCTGCAAAAGTCGAATACATATGTATGTTTTTAATTGTAATAGGTAATGAGTTCCAGTTATGTATTGCAGTAACAGAAAATGATAATTGACCAAATGTACTTTTTCTGAATGGGATTACAAGGTCGCCTCGTGTGGTGCTTCTGGTATTCTGACTGCTGTTATTAAATTGAATTATAAATGAATTGAAAGGAGGCGGAGTGGTATTATGTAAAATTTTGTAAACCAGACAAATGTTTTTATATTTGATCAAATTTTCCCAGCTCAGCAATTTATGGTTTTTAAGGATGATACAATGATGTGAACTGTTAGGCTTTTGGTCCAAAATCTTAAGAGTTTTTTTATAAATAGTTGCCAAAGGCTATAGTGATGAGCTGTTAGTTTGTCCAGGAAAAAGTGTTCCACAATTATAGTCAAAATAATGGCATTGTGCTACAATACAATGACTAAAATGATTGCTTTTGAGCTCAAAGAAATAAGTTAAAAACACAAAGATGTATTTCAGATAACTTTATTTGATTCTTCATTTCTGCTTGTAAGTTTGGAACTTTAATTTGCAGAAGCATTATTTTCACGTTAGACCCAAACTTGTATACTTGCAGTTGTAGAGAAATGTAAAATTTCTTTGAATTGCCAACTCCAAATAAATATGGCTGAACATTATAAAGAACAACATCCCTACTAGCACAAGACTGCAACAAAAATGCCTCTATATTTATGAAGACACATTTCAAATGATTTTGCTCAGTGGGGCAACTTCATTCTCACATCAGGTTACATCAGCACATTTGACATAATTTGACTAAATATAATTTAGTCTACAAAAATAAAATGTCTCTGTTTCAACAGTTGTATCTTTGCCATATGTCACACTGTATCTTTGCCAGGTTAATCAAAATCTGAGGCCACTGGTGTACTGGACGAAGGTATGTAGCTAGCTCTTTCATTGGAATAAAACGTTTAACAAGAGAATCCCATACTAATGAAGTTGGTTTCTAAGTTAGCTTAAACATGTTACGTTTCTTTCTATGGCTACTTTATTAAATTTTTTTGTGACAAAACCTTTACTTCATTACACATTTCAGCAGATACGCTATTTGATACCGATGCTATTTAATTTAAGACTATGGTGTATTCCATCTGAAAGACAAAAAAAAAAAAAATGGCCCTGCAGAATCCTCTTGCAAACGTAAATAACCAATTAATGAGAAGATGTAACATTTGTTACATAAATCAACAATATTTTTTTATAAGCTATTCATTTTTCTAAAAATATATATATAAAATATTATAGCTAAGCTAGTATCCAAACTAACTATAGCCCTGTACAAGACAGTCCATCTTAAATTCACTAGTACGTTATAAGATTTTCTGATAAGAAAAGTTTACAGTTCTACAATAAAAACGATTTAGCACTCAGCAGTTGGGTTTGCCTGCTGAGCCCCGCAGGTTTGGCTGATGGATGGAATGGAGCTCAACAGACAGCAATCCTGGGCTTTCAGTGATTCATTGTTTACTTACCTCACTTTAATATGAGAGAAAACCAGTCTAATAGATGATGTCACATGTAACTGCCAATTTTATGCACTTACTTATAGTAAAAGCTTCTTTATTTTAGGATAAATATGTGAAAAATGGCGACTGATGTTTTTTACATTTTATTTCAGTTAGTATTACTGTATTCTAGAATACAGCTAACACAATATTACTGTTATAACGGTAAGATTTTTGCATACCGTAATAAATAATAATAAATAAATATGAGATGGCTCTGCAAGATCTGTAGATCTATTGCCCCTGAAAAAATGACTTTTAAACCACTACCAATTAATGCATGGACACAGTGAATCACTTCCCTGTTTATTCGCAAGCTGCCCCTGCTACTGCTATACAGGTGCTGGTCATAAAATTAGAATATCATCATAAAGTTGATTTATTTCAGTAATTCCATTCAAAAGGTGAAACTTCTATATTATATTAATTCATTACACACAGACTGATATATTCCAAATGTTTATTTATTTTAATTGTGATGATTATAACTGACAACTAATGAAAATCCCAAATTCAGTATCTCAGAAAGTTTATTATTATTTAAGACCAATACAAAAAAAAATATTTTTAGAAATGTTGGCCAACTGAAAAGTATGAGCATGTACAACACTCAGTACTTAGTTGGGGCTCCTTTTGCCTGAATTACTACAGCAATGCGGCGTGGCATGGAGTTGATCAGTCTGTGGCACTGCTCAGGTGTTATGAGAGCCCAGGTTGCTCTGATAGTGGCTTTCAGCTCTTCTGCATTGTTTGGTCTGGCGTATCGCATCTTCCTCTTCACAATACCCCATATATTTTCTATAAGATTAAGGTCAGGCGAGTTTGCTGGCCAATTAAGAACAGGGATACCATCGTCCTTAAACCAGGTACTGGTAGCTTTGGCACGGTGTGCAGGTGCAAATCCTGTTGGAAAATGAAATCTGCATCTCCATAAAGTTGGTCAGCAGCAGGAAGCATGAAGTACTCTAAAACTTCCTGGTAGATGGTTGCGTTGACCTTGGACCTCGGAAAACACAGTGGACCAACACCAGCAGATGACATGGCACCCCATACCATCACTGACTGTGGAAACTTTACACTGGACTTCAAGCAACGTAGATTATGTGCCTCTCCTCTCTTCCTCCAGACTCTGGGACCTTGATTTCAAAAGGAAATGCAAAATGTACTTTCATCAGAGACAGCAACAATCCAGTCCTTTTCGTCTTTGGCCCAGGCGAGACGCTTCTAACGCTGTGTCTTGTTCAAGAGTGGCTTGACACAAGGAATGCGAACAGCTGAAACCCATGTCTTGCATATGTCTGTGCGTGGTCGTTCTTGAAGCACTGACTCCAGCTGCAGTCCACTCTTTGTGAATCTCCCCCACATTTTTGAATGGGTTTTGTTTCACAATCCTCTCCAGGGTGTGGTTATCCCTATTGCTTGTACACTTTTTTCTACCACATCTTTTCCTTCCCTTCATCCTCTCTATTAATGTGCTTGGACACAGAGCTCTGTGAACAGCCAGCCTCTTTAGCTATAACCTTTTGTGTCTTGCCCACCTTGTGCAAGGTGTCAATGGTCGTCTTTTGGACAGCTGTCAAGTCAGCAGTCTTCCCCATGATTGTGTTGCCTACAGAACTAGACTGAGAGACCATTTAAAGGCCTTTGCAGGTGTTTTGGATGAATTAGCTGATTAGAGTGTGGCACCAGGTGTCTTCAATATTGAACTTTTCACAATATTCAAATTTCCTGAGATACTGAATTTGGGTTTTTCATTAGTTGTCAAAGTTATAATCATCAAAATTAAAATAGATAAACACTTGAAATAAATCAGTCTGTGTGGAATGAATGTATACATTATTCAAGTTGAACTTTTTGAATGGAATTACTGAAATAAATCAACTTTTTGATGATATAAAAATTTTATGACCAGCAGTACATCAAAACCTGGAGTTCCCTCAAATCACATTTGTCAAGGAAACATTCAACAAACCACTCCACACTCAAAGTAATTTGTTTTAAATATGCAGTTATTTTTTGCTGGATTGCGTGAGCGGAGCCGACCAAAAAGAGCGAGTGACTGAGTGACTGACTGACTGACTACCCTTTGTTAAATAGCGGTAAATTCTCCTCACAGTCAAAACGAAGTATGCATTATGAATTATTCTGTATAGATGAAAACTTTGCTGGCTATCTACATTATAGTAAGCCTGAAATAAAATGGTTTACGGTTATATTGTGACTGTTTCTAGTGGATTTTCGAAGTACACATCTGTGCATGTGTTTTGGGTCAGGATAGACAAACACTTACCTGTCTACAACATTTAGTAGTTATGTTATAGTAAGCCTTAACTAAAACTGTATACAGATATATAGTTTCTGGCATGGAAGAGTTAATCTTCAATTGCTCAATTCTGATCACTATTTGTAGGAAGTTTGTAGATACTAGTAAGCCTATTACTGGCTAATAAGCTGTTAAAACAGCCAGTGGCAAAAGCCATACAGTTCATAGACGCTATTTGTGGTGGAGGAAAACTTAATAAGAAACGTTTGTCAGTTTAACACAATGCTCAATGATGTCTAGCGACTGATGAAATGTATAGTGCCGTGGCGTAGTGGTTAAAGACAGTGACTCTCACATGGAAGACCTGAGTTTGAATCTAGTGAGAACAACGACATGTATACATTTTATTTGCGGGCCGCAATAAAATTGTTTATGGTTGTACAGTACTGCGACTATTTCTGGTCGATTCTGCAATTCTCTCATCTTTTCACCTGATGAATAAGTTAGTTATCGTCACCTTTATTGATAGTTATTGTATCCATGTCATTCAAGAATGAAAGAAAAATGTATGTTATGTCATGAAATGAAAGTTCAGACTAGCTAGCAATTACAAATTTGTTATGACTATTCCAGTAAGTTAGTAGATACTGGTATAGCCTATTACTGGCTAATACACTGTTAAAATGGCCAGTGGCAAACGCCATACAGTTCATAGACGCTATTTTTGGTGGAGGTAAACTTAGTAATAAACGTTAGTCAGTTTAACAGTATCAATGTCATTCACGAATGGCCAATTAGCTGTTAAAACGGCCAGTGGCAAAGGTAGATTTGTTCAGGTTAGACAAAAATTTGCTGGCTACAGGATTCTCTCGTCTTTTCACTTGACAAAAAAGTTTGTCACCTATATTGATACAGTAGTTATTGTATAAGTGTCATACAGAAATTGCCAAAGCCATACAGTTCATAGATGCTATTTGTGGTGGAGGAAAACTTAGTAAGAAAAGTTGCTAATTTAACACAATGGTTAATGATGTCTAACGAAATATTCAAACTTTACATTATTTTAGTGTAGTGGTTAATGACTTTCATGTGAGCAACCAGGGTTTGAATATCGAGAGGGCAACACTTTCTATTGCGGGCTGGCTGAACTAGGTTTGCCTAGTTTCCTGGTTTTAATATATACACTCACCTAAAGGATTATTAGGAACTCCTGTTCAATTTCTCATTAATGCAATTATCTAATCAACCAATCACATGGCAGTTGCTTCAATGCATTTAGGGGTGTGGTCCTAGTCAAGACAATCTCCTGAACTCCAAACTGAATGTCAGAATGGGAAAGAAAGGTGATTTAAGCAATTTTGAGCGTGGCATGGTTGTTAGTGCCAGACAGGCCAGTCTGAGTATTTCACAATCTGCTCAGTAACTGGGATTTTCACACACAACCATTTCTAGGGTTTACAAAGAATGGTGTGAAAAGGGAAAAACATCCAGAATGCGGCAGTCCTGTGGGCGAAAAAGCCTTGTTGATGCTAGAGGTCAGAGGAGAATGGGCCGACTGATTCAAGCTGATAAAAGAGCAACTTTGACTGAAATAACCACTCGTTACAACCGAGCTATGCAGCAAAGCATTTGTGAAGCCACAACACGCACAACCTTGAGGCGGATGGGCTACAACAGCAGAAGACCCCACCAGGTACCACTCATCTCCACTACAAATAGGAAAAAGAGGCTACAATTTGCACAAGCACACCAAAATTGGACAGTTGAAGACTGGGAAAATGTTGCCTGGTCTGATGAGTCTCGATTTCTGTTGTGACATTCAGATGGTAGAGTCAGAATTTGGCATAAACAGAATGAGAACATGGATCCATCATGCCTTGTTACCACTGTGCAGGCTGGTGGTGGTGGTGTAATGGTGTGGGGGATGTTTTCTTGGCACACTTTAGGCCCCTTAGTGCCAATTGGGCATCGTTTAAATGCCACGGCCTACCTGAGCATTGTTTCTGACCATGTCCATCCCTTTATGACCACCATGTACCCATCCTCTGATGGCTACTTCCAGCAGGATAATGCACCATGTGACAAAGCTCGAATCATTTCAAATTGGTTTCTTGAACATGACAGTGAGTTCACTGTACTGAAATGGCCCCCACAGTCACCAGATCTCAACCCAATAGAGCATCTTTGGGATGTGGTGGAACGGGAGCTTCGTGTCCTGGATGTGCATCCCACAAATCTCCATCAACTGCAAGATGCTATCCTATCAATATGGGCCAACATTTCTAAAGAATGCTTTCAGCACCTTGTTGAATCAATGCCACGTAGAATTAAGGCAGTTCTGAAGGTGAAAGGGGGTCAAACACAGTATTAGTATGGTGTTCCTAATAATCCTTTAGGTGTGTCACGGCTTCGGGGGTTGAGAGGAGCAAGGAGGAACCGGAGAAGGCGTGATGGAATGACAGTTTAATATATCCCAGCGAGAGAAATAGTATGAGTGTACACAAAGCGTTGAACAGCTCTTCACATAAGTAGAGACAATTACACACAAAGACAGGGGGAGCAGAGGGAACATATATACCGGGGGAAACAGCGATGATGAGGAACAGGTGCACAAACGAGACACAGGTGAAATGTATGATGAGACGGTGGCGTCAGAAAGCAGGTGACGTCGACCGCTGGGGCCCGCCCGCTGCAGGGGGAGGTGAACGGCAGAGGTCGCAGTCGTCACAGTACCCCCTCCCTGACGCGCGGCCCCAGCCGCGCGACGACACCGGCCTCGGGGCCGACCCGGGGGGCGCGGAGCAGGGCGGTCCGGCCGACGCTGATGGAAGTCGCGGACAAGGACGGGAGCCAGGACGTCCTTCACCGGAACCCAGCTCCGCTCCTCCGGGCCGTACCCCTCCCACTCCACGAGGTACTGGAGGCCCCCCGCCCGGCGCCTCGAGTCGATGATGGAGCGGACAGAGTACGCCGGGGCCCCCTCGATGTCCAGAGGGGGAGGGGGAACCTCCCGCACCTCACACCCCTGGAGGGGACCATCCACCACCGGCCTGAGGAGAGACACATGAAACGAGGGGTTAATACGGTAGTCGGGGGGAAGGCGTAACCGATATGTTACCTCGTTGACTCTCCTCAGGACTTTAAAAGGCCCCACAAACCGCGGGGCCAGCTTCCGGCAGGGCAGGCGGAGGGGCAGGTCCCTGGACGAGAGCCAGACCCGGTCGCCCGGCCGATACACCGGGGCCTCCCCGCGGTGGCGGTCCGCAGAGGCCTTTTGACGGCGGACAGCGAGCCGGAGGCGGGATTGTACTGCCTCCCATGTGCCCGCTGCCCGCCGGAACCAGTCGTCCACCGCAGGGGTACCGGTCTGGCTCGGCGTCCAGGGCGCCAGGACCGGCTGGTAGCCCAGGACGCACTGGAAAGGCGTCACGCCCGTGGAGGAGTGGTGCAGAGAATTCAATGCATATTCTGCCCACGGCAGAAACTCTGCCCACTCCCCCGGCCGGTCCTGGCAGTAGGACCGGAGGAACCTACCCACCTCTTGATTTACCCGTTCCACCTGCCCGTTGGACTGGGGATGGTAGCCCGAGGTCAGGCTGACTGAGATCCCCAGGTGCTGCATAAATGCTTTCCATACTCTAGACGTGAATTGGGGACCCCGGTCAGACACGATGTCCTCGGGCACCCCATAGTGCCGGAAGACGTGTGTAAACAGGGCCTCCGCGGTCTGTAGGGCAGTAGGAAGGCCGGGCAGCGGCAAGAGGCGGCAGGACTTCGAGAACCGATCCACAACGACCAGGATGGTGGTATGGCCCTGGGAAGGGGGGAGATCCGTCAAAAAATCAACAGAAATGTGGGACCATGGTCGTTGTGGAATGGGCAAGGGGTGCAACTTGCCCACAGGTAGATGCCGGGGTGCCTTACTCTGGGCACACACCGAGCAGGAAGAGACGTATACCCTCACGTCCCTGGCTAAAGTGGGCCACCAGTACTTACCGGCCAGGGCGCGCACTGTTGGCCCGATGCCAGGATGACCGGAGGAGGGAGATGTATGCGCCCAGTAGATGAGGCGGTCGCGGACAGACGCCGGCACATACGTACGGCTCTCAGGGCATGTGGGCGGAGAGGGCTCGTCGCGCTGCGCTCCGGCGATGTCCGCGTCCAGTTCCCATACCACCGGTGCCACGATGCATGACTCCGGGAGCACGGGAGCATCATCCACTGGCCTCTCCTCCGTGTCATGCTGGCGGGACAGCGCGTCAGCCCCGACGTTCTTACTCCCCGGCCTGTAGGTGAGAGTAAACACAAACCGGGTGAAGAACATAGCCCACCTTGCCTGGCGAGGGGTCAGCCTCCTCGCTGCCCGCATGTACTCCAGGTTCCGGTGGTCAGTCCAGACGAGGAAAGGGTGTTTAGCCCCCTCTAACCAGTGCCTCCACGCCGACAGAGCTCGAACCACGGCCAGCAGCTCACGATCACCTATGTCGTAGTTCCGCTCCGCCGCACTGAGCTTCTGGGAGAAGAAGGCACAGGGACGGAGCGTGTTACGACACCCCGTCCGTTGGGAGAGGATGGCACCGAGCCCACAATCGGACGCGTCCACCTCCACGATGAACTGGAGCGACGGGTCGGGATGGGCCAGGACCGGAGCGGTGGTGAAACGGTGTTGCAGTTCCACAAACGCCCGCTCCGCGTCCACGGTCCACCGCAACCGGGTCGCCCCCCCCTTCAGAAGGGAGGTGATCGGAGCCGCGACCTGGCTAAAGCCCCGGATAAACCTCCTGTAGTAATTAGAGAAGCCTAAGAAATGTTGCACGTCCTTAACCGTGGTTGGGGTCGGCCAATTACGCACGGCGTCAATGTGAGGCTCCTCCATAGCCACACCTGTGCTGGAAAAGCGATATCCCAGGAAGGACACAGACGACTGGAAAAACAGACACTTCTCGGCTTTCACATACAGGTCATGCTCCAGCAGTCGAGCCAGCACTCTGCGCACTAACGAGACATGTTTGGCGCGGGTGGCAGTGAATATCAAGATGTCATCAATATACACTACCACTCCTTCGCACAACAAGTCCCGGAATACGTCGTTGACGAAGGACTGGAAGACTGAAGGAGCATTCATCAACCCGTACGGCATCACTAAATACTCGTAATGGCCAGACGTGGTACTAAAAGCGGTTTTCCACTCGTCTCCTTCCCGGATACGCACCAGGTTATAGGCACTTCTGAGGTCTAATTTAGTGAAAAAGCGGGCCCCGTGCATCCTCTCCACCTCCGCAGAGATTAAAGGGAGAGGGTAGCGGAACGGAATGGTGATCTTGTTCAGCGCCCGGTAATCGATGCACGGGCGCAAACCACCGTCCTTCTTTTTCACAAAAAAGAAACTCGAGGAGACCTGTGACTTGGAGGGCCTAATGTAGCCCTGTTCTAACGCTTCCGTAACGTAGGCATTCATAGTCTCCGTTTCGGTGCGGGACAGTGGATACACATGACCCTTCGGGAGTGCGGCTCCGTCAACGAGGTCTATCGCACAATCCCCCAGCCGGTGTGGTGGCAACACAGCAGCCTTGGCCTTGGAGAAAACCGTAGCCAAGTCCCTGTATTAGGGGGGAATGGGCACGGCGGGCGCACTGTCTGGACTTTCCACCGAGGTCGAGCCGACGGAAACACCCAAACACCTACCCTGGCACTTCCGCGACCACCCCGACAGACGTCTACTAGACCAGGAGATGACAGGGTCATGTAGGGACAACCAGGGGAAACCTAAAACAACTGGGAATGTGGGTGAGTCGATCACGTGGAATGAAATGGTTTCACTGTGTTTGTTGTCGGTGACCAGGAGGAGGGGTACGGTGCAGCTTGTGACCAGACCTGACCCTAGTGGCCGGCTGTCTAGAGCTCTCACGGGCAGGGGGGTGTCGAGGGCCTGGAGGGGTATGCGTGACCGCAGGGCAAATGATCTATCCATGAAATTCCCGGCTGCGCCTGAGTCTACCAGCGCCTTACACCGGGAAAGCAGCGGAAAGCCGGGGAACCTAACAGGGACAGTGCACATAGAAAGGGAAGAGGTTAGTGGCGAATGTGCATGTGCTACCTGGGGTGACGCGGAAGTGCCATGCCTGTCGCCTCTCGACTCAGGGAGGGAGGTGCGGTGTGGTGCAGTATTACGGCCTCGTTGCCTCCTGGAGGCACTCCGCACCTGTCCTCCCCGACGTCTGCCCGGCAGTGCAGCCGCCCCCAATTCCATGGGGACGGCGGTGTCGGGTTGGTAGGGTTGGTAGGGTGGAACGGACGGGCCTCTTCCGGGACGTCCTCGGGCAGCCAGCAGGTTGTCAAGACGGATGGACATGTCAACCAGCTGATCGAAGGAGAGGGACACGTCTCGACAAGCCAGCTCCCTCCGGACGTCCTCGCGAAGGCTGCAACGGTAATGGTCGATTTGAGCCCGTTCGTTCCACCCTGATCCCGCTGCCAGGGTCCGGAACTCCAGTGCGAACTCCTGCGCCGACCTCGTCCCCTGCCGTAGGTGGAACAGCCGTTCACCCGCCTCTCTTCCTTCGTGTGGATGGTCGAACACGGCTCGGAAGCGGCGGGTGAAATCGGCGTAGCTGCCCTGGGTGGGCTGCTCGGTGTTCCAGACGGCGGTGGCCCACTCCAGGGCTTTTCCGGACAGGCAGGAGACGAGCGAGGTGATCTTCTGTGCCTCGGTCGGCGCAGGGTGCATCGCCTGGAGCGCGATGTCAAGCTGTAGAAGGAATCCCTGGCAGCGGTCCGCCGCCCCGTCGAAATCCCTGGGTAAGGGGAGATGCAGTGCCCCCATGCTTGGCGGCACGGCAGGGGCAGGCGGAGAAACGGCCGGTGCTGCGGGGGTCTGCTGGCTCAGCTCTAGGCGCTGCACCGCTTTTAAGACATTGTCCATTGCAGCGCCTAGGCTGGCCAGCATCGTTGAATGTACCTGGACCGCCTCCGCAACACCGACCTCGCCTGTGGCTCCCGTGGGCTCCATATCCTTGCTGTCTTTTTTGGTGTGTAATTCTGTCACGGCTTCGGGGGTTGAGAGGAGCAAGGAGGAACCGGAGAAGGCGTGATGGAATGACAGTTTAATATATCCCAGCGAGAGAAATAGTATGAGTGTACACAAAGCGTTGAACAGCTCTTCACATAAGTAGAGACAATTACACACAAAGACAGGGGGAGCAGAGGAAACATATATACCAGGGGAAACAGCGATGATGAGGAACAGGTGCACAAACGAGACACAGGTGAAATGTATGATGAGACGGTGGCGCCAGAAAGCAGGTGACGTCGACCGCTGGGGCCCGCCCGCTGCAGGGGGAGGTGAACCAGCAGAGGTCGCAGTCGTCACAAGGTGAGTGTATTTTAGTTCTTCATTAAAAGTCCCCCACTCTCCCTGGGCCTGTGTCCTGCCCACTTGCATTCAAGATTACAGCAGAAAAAGTATTAATTTTAATTAATTTTGATTCATCTTTAAAAAAACAAATAATGTTATTTTGCACTAAGATCAGTGAAACATAGGCTGAATTGACAACCGAGTGAAGGGCAAACATATTGACTTGTAAGCAACAAAAAACAGGTCTGGTATCATGCTCCAGACAGTTCCCACTCAAGTTAAGCATGGACTATGAATGCTTCTGAGGCTCCAAAAATATTCAACTGTTAATGTCAACAAAACAATTACAGCATTAACTTTGGCAGACCTAATTTTTATATTATAGGTATTTAGCAGCTCAAATACGGAATGATGTCAGGGGAGAAAATCTGATATCAACTTTGGAGGGGACAAATAGATTAAATTTATTCAAGAGCAATTTTTTAGGAGGACACCTAAAGCAGTGCTGTAAGACTGTTTTAGTTTGCGCTCTCGGTTTCCTTGCTACTGTAACTCTATATATTCATTTATAATGTGTCAACCCTACCAATATAAAACAAACTTACTGGACGTTAGCTACGTGCATTGGGTTCCTTTCAGACCCTAGACATGGACACTGCCACCTTGCCAGCTAAGGAACACTGCACTGCAAGCTTCTCTACTTGACTCGAATTAAAATAGCGGCAAACACTGTTTGATGTTACTGTAGCTAGGTAGTAAATGTCGGCTAACCGCTAGCTAACAAAGTGTGACCTGTAATTATAAATGTTTTTTATTGTATTGAGTGGTAGATGTTAAGTAATGTCTAAAATATCCTTTGTTTGAACTATTTACTGAAAGTCAGCCACCAACAACAAACCACAAACAATTCGTTCTTTTCAAACAAATCTTTTCATTGAACTGGGTGTTCTGAATCACTGCTCTAGAAGATTCGTTCAATCAGTAAATCACATTTGCGCACGAGAATCACGGAGATTTAGGCCGCTGTGAAGTCGGAATGCAAACTCTTTCATCACCATGCTTAACACTTGCCACGTCACAATCCACTGAAAAACTATAATTTAAAAAAGAATTGTGGAAGCCAATATGTTAGCCTCATCCTAGAGGTATTTATCGGATCTGAAATGTAGCCTATAGCCAAGGTGACCTGTATCCCTGAACTTCCTATCCAAATCACCCACGGAATCTGATAATTAACATTTACCTTTCACATGCTTTTGTTACAGTTTGTCTGGTCAAATAGCTACATGGTTTAGCCTGTTAATTTGTGTCTTCCACTAAATTGTGTGCTTTAATTTATTTGTTAAAAATACAGTAGGCTGCTTAAGCACATCCGTTAAATGGCCTGTGCACAAGTGTAGGTCTACAACTGTGAATTTGGGATATCTTAGTAGTTTAGAACTGCACGCCAGAGCCGCGGAGCTTCTGAAATTAGTTGTCACCTCTCACACAGTCAGCCACTATGCGATGGTAAATAACCGAGGTGAAATCAGTTTTATATTTGAGATTCAACAGACATTCGTTCCTCTGTTCAGGCTCCCTTCCACATTTAGGGGCCGTGGTAAAAGACTAAACCAGGTAATCACCGAAATGTCTACAGACGAATATAGTATCATTATGGACGCTCATCAACATCAATCCACATGCTTAATACTGTACCACACTTCATATAGTCAAAAAGATCTTTATTGATACATTTCATTAATAATCAATCAATGAAAGGAAACACCTCTAATTCGGCATGTCTTCAATATCCTTTTCAATGATTGTCATAGGAACTTCAAACCTGATGTATGTTATTCTGAAAATAGTTGGGCTACTTGTTCAAGCATTGTTTTGGTGAAAAACTATTTATTGATTTATTAATAATGAATCAATCAGTGGAAACACCTCTAATTCGGCATTTATTCAATATATTTTTCAATGATTGGCATAGGAACTTCAAACCTGGTGTATATTATTCTAAAATAGCTGGCCTACTGGTTCAATCTTTGCTTTGGTGAAAAGTATTTATGGACAATTATGAGAGTTATTGAAAAAGGTAGTGAAGAAATTCTCAATTAAAACTATTTCTATTGATTAATCGATTATTAATCAATCCATAATGGCTTTTTCACCAGAACAAAGCTTGACCACGCAGGCCAGCTATTTTTTAAATAATATACCCCAGGTTTGAAGTTCCTATGACAATCAATGAAAAAGATATTGAAGAAATACAGAATTAAACGTGTTTCCATAAATATTTTGATTAGTGATAAATCCGTAATTACCTTTTTCAACAAAACAAAGCTTGAACAAGTAGGCCAGCTATTTGTAGAATAACATAAATCAAGTTTGAATTTCCTATGACTTAAAAAGATATTGAAGAAATACAGAAGGAAATGTGTTTTCATTGATTTACTGATTATTAATAAATCCATAATTACCTTTTTTACCTAAACAAAGCCTGAACAGGTAGGCCAGCATTTTTCAGGATAATATCCATTAGGTTTCAAGTTCCTATGACAATAATTGATAGATATACCAAAGTAAATGAGTTTCCATTGATTGATTGATAATTAATAAATCCATAATTACATTTTCCACCAAAACAAAGATTGAACAACTAGGCCACATATTTTTTTAATAATATACTAATAAGTTTGAAGTTCTTATGACTATCATTGAAAAAGATAAAAAAGAAATACTGAATTAAAACTGTTTGTATTGATTTATTAATTATTGATAAATCCATAATCACTTTTTCCACCAAAACAAAGCTTGGAAAAGTAGGCCAGCTTTGTTCAGGATAATATACATCAGATTTGAAGTTCCTATGAGTGTTATTGAAAAAGATATTGAATTTATACCATGGTAAATGGGTTTCCATTGATTGATTATTAATTAATGCATATTTACTTTTTCCACCAAAACAGGTAAGCTATTTTTAGAATAATATACATCAGGTTTGAAGTTCATAGGACAATCATTGAAAGAGATATTGAAGAAATACCGAATTAAACGTATTTCAATTGATTTATTGATTATTTATAAATCCATAATTACTTTTTTCACCAATCAAAGCTTGAGCAAGTAGGCCAGCAATAGTTAGAATATAATTCATCAGGTGTGATGTTCCTATGACAATAATTGAAAAAGATATTGAATAAATACTGAATTAGAGGTGTTTACATTGATTTATTGATTATTAATACATCCATAATTACTTTTTTCACCAAAATAAAGCTTGAACAGGTAGGCCACCTATTTTTAGAATATTTTACATCATGTTTGAAGTTCCTATGGCAATCACTGAAAAAGATGTTGCAGAAATACTGAATTAAACATGTTTCCATTGATTTATTGATTAGTGATTAATCAATAAAGATATTTTTGACAATATGAAATGTAGTATAGTATTTAGCATGTGGATTAATATTGATGAGAGTCCATAATTATAACATTTTCGTCTTCTGACATTTTGGCAATTACCTGGTTTACTCTTTTAACTCGGTCCCTAAATGTGGAAGGGAGTCTGAATGGAGGAACAAATGTGAATGTCTGTTGAATCTCGAATATAATACTGATTTCATCTCAGTTTGCGAATAATATCTTTGAAATGTATTAACTACAGTCCTAACCACGAAGCCTCATCACATTTAGTTAGAACCTCAAACCACACATGCTGTGAAGAGCGATGAACGCTCAAATAACCTGTCTTTAATCAACTGAAAAATCATAGCAGTTTTTAATTATGTTTATTAGCTACTTTCAGGGTATTTGACCCCCTTCGCCTTCAGAACTGCCTTAATTCTACGTGTCATTGATTCAACAAGGTGCTGAAAGCATTCTTTAGAAATGTTGGCCCATATTGATAGGATAGCATCTTGCAGTTGATGGAGATTTGTGGGATGCACATCCAGGGCACGAAGCTCCCGTTCCACCACATCCCAAAGATGCTCTATTGGGTTGAGATCTGGTGACTGTGGGGGCCATTTCAGTACAGTGAACTCATTGTCATGTTCAAGAAACCAATTTGAAATGATTTGAGCTTTGTGACATGGTGCATTATCCTGCTGGAAGTAGCCATCAGAGGTTGGGTACATGGTGGTCATAAAGGGATGGACATGGTCAGAAACAATGCTCAGGTAGGCCGTGGCATTTAAATGATGCCCAATTGGCACTAAGGGGCCTAAAGTGTGCCAAGAAAACATCCCCCACACCATCACACCACCACCACCAGCCTGCACAGTGGTAACAAGGCATGATGCATCCATGTTCTCATTCTGTTTATGCCAAATTCTGACTCTACCATCTGAATGTCTCAACAGAAATCGAGACTCATCAGACCAGGCAACATTTGCCCAGTCAACTGTCCAATTTTGGTGTGCTCGTGCAAATTGTAGCCTCTTTTTCCTATTTGTAGTGGAGATGAGTGGTACCCGGTGGGGTCTTCTGCTGTTGTAGCCCATCCGCCTCAAGGTTGTGCATGTTGTGGCTTCACAAATGCTTTGCTGCATACCTCGGTTGTAACGAGTGGTTATTTCAGTCAAAGTTGCTCTTTTATCAGCTTGAATCAGTCGGCCCATTCTCCTCTGACCTCTAGCATCAACAAGGCTTTTTCGCCCACAGGACTGCCGCATACTGGATGTTTTTCCCTTTTCACACCATTCTTTGTAAACCCTAGAAATGGTTGTGTGTGAAAATCCCAGTTACTGAGCAGATTGTGAAATACTCAGACTGGCCTGTCTGGCACTAACAACCATGCCACGCTCAAAATTGCTTAAATCACCTTTCTTTCCCATTCTGACATTCAGTTTGGAGTTCAGGAGATTGTCTTGACCAGGACCACACCCCTAAATGCATTGAAGCAACTGCCATGTGATTGGTTGATTAGATAATTGCATTAATGAGAAATTGAACAGGAGTTCCTAATAATCCTTTAGGTGAGTGTACTTTCCGATATAGTCGGTATTATATCACACTGATCCAAGAACCATGGCAATCAAGCTTGATCCGACTCTGGATCCCACAGTCATCTACACAATGTTGTATCCGACCAAGTTGGATAATGGATTGTATCTTGCATAATTGGATTTCTTATGTATCCGTGAATACCTCCACCTCTTCAGTTTTAAGATGTATGGCACATAGACCGAGCTGCAATGAAAAACCAATGCTATCATATCCTTACGATTCATAATTGTTTCCTGTAGAGTCAGAGGCACTCTGGTTCTTACTACAGGAACACCACTGGTTTCAGAATTAGCTCAAGTTGTAGTTATGGATGTTTAAATGATTTCCAGAAACCAAACATGAACAGTTAATTTTTATTGCTGTTGTTCCTAGCAGCCTACTAAATTTGCCTGTGATATTATCTTCAGGAGACTGAATAATTTGCCAAAATGTTGAAAAAAATAAACAACGTTATTTCGGTAACATTAGGCTACTATTTTTGTAAGTCATTAAACAGAATGGTATTTTTGTAAACAACAAGGTCCCACAATGATATAGAGATGGAATTAAGAGCTTGCACAAAAAGATTCATTAAATGATTCTGAATTTTTTCAAAGAACTGTACTGAATGATTCAGTTCACTTTAGTGATTCAGAATTCCCATCACTACAATGTACCAGTAGGATGTGCCACTGCTGAGGGCTGCGGGGGCAGTGGATCAAACCATTGTGAGGCAAAGGGCGGGGGGCTGCAATCTTTTGAAACTTAAAAACACGCTATTAAGTGTCTATAATAAGCAAAATTGCTTTAACTGAGTATTATTAATATTATTGATATTACATAGTTATGTTTACAGTGATATATTGGGGGACAAATCATAGTCGTGTCCTCCCCGTCCCCACCGGGATTTACACCTATGAGTGATTTACAGCATCTATTCATCTTATGATAGGTAGGACAACCACACATTTCAGTAATTATACATAAACTAAAAATAACACAAAAACAAATAAAAATGGCAAGCATTAGTTTACAAAGAATGTGTGTGTGTGTTTGTGTGTGGAGGTGGGGTTGTAAGGGTTGAGTGTCACCCTGTCAGCAGTGACATCAGATGCCTGTCATGCTCAGGGTATAAAACATGGTGTGTATGTCATGCAATGTCATGTCTGAGACCCTTGTCTTTTAGCAGATTTTAACTCACTCATCATGCGTGAAATTGTACATCTACAAATCGGACAGTGTGGAAATCAGATTGGATCTAAGGTAAATTCACAGTTTTATATTCAAATGGGTTTTCTCCAAATTTGATGAATATCGTGGAGGAATTTTGAACATATTTTAGCTCTATGCTTATCTTGTTTCCCGCAAATACAATATATGCCCAATGGCTCTCAATGCAATTGGATGGTAGCAAATATTGAACATAGGGTATAATTTTATATGTAATTCATGCACTATTCACTAACAGTACTAAGATCTAAAATAAAAATGTATGTGAAATATGGTTATACTGTATTATACCGTACATTGAGTGAGTTATTGGGTGCTGACTCATTGCCATTGGCGGTTTTTAAATGTGAGTGACAGGGTGTTCCCTAAGCGGCATTCTGCTGAGAGATAAGGAGGAAGTAGATGGTTGGCAAGGGTGGGACATTTTTATCAGAGCTCCTGTTTAGAACAAGCACAGCAAGCATATTATATTTTTTATTCAGCTAGTTAAAACCACTTGAAGCTGCTTGGACATCATCATAATATAATATTGTGCAATGATATGTGGAGTGTATAGTTCCTGGGGTGAAGTTTGGAGCATCATAAAGGTCCTGACTTTTCTAGGTCTAGTGACCCCGACAAGGTCAATCATATAACCTTAAATTGTATAACCATTGATTCAAAACTGAAATAACATTACTGCTTGCATCTCATCATGTCTTTACTTTGTTCCCTTTAACTTGAAGTCAGTTCAGAAGGTCCACTTATGTTTTCCATATCAAATTAAATTATATTTGTCACATGCTTCATTAACATCAGAGATCAACTAACAGTGTAATGATTTTTTTACGTGTCCTTTTCTTCTAAAAGCAATTGTAAGTAAATTTATTAATATATTTTTAAATATATATATATATATATATATATATATTTTTTTTTTTATGAGAATGTACATTACAGTACATACAGGGACAAGAGTTAACTACCTAATCAGCTCCAATTTCAGAATTCGGTTTACTTTTGGAATTGACCAAAACACAGCAACGTACCAATGTCTTTACAGTTTTGGGAGGTAATCAGCGAGGAACATGGAATTAATGCTATAGGAATGTATGAAGGGGATGATCCTCTTCAGCTGGAGAGGCTCAATGTTTACTTCAATGAGGCTAATGGTAAGACCAATTCAAATTTTGTTGAACATTCTTTGAGTCAGTGTGAATCTTCAGGCAAAACCTGTGTCTTTTGGTGAAAAGTGGACAGTTATTATGTTTTACTTTAGTCTTTATTCTATTATTTCAGGTGGCAAATATGTCCCTCGTGGACTGCTTATTGACCTGGAGCCAGGGACCATGGACAGTGTCAGAGGCAGCCGCATAGGATCCCTCTTCAGGCCAGATAACTTTATCCATGGTGAAAGTATTTTCTTTCTTGATTCAGATCATTATAAAACAACATAGGGGGTAGGCATTTGGAGATGAACAGTGGATATGTGAAGCAAACCTCAGAATTGTCTTTCATCTACATCTGGGTATCTGGCTCTGTAAATTTCTAAAAGAGTACAACCTCTTGTTCTTTGCCTCTGTGGAATAGGAAGCTCTGGTGCTGGTAACAACTGGGCTAAGGGCCACTACACAGAGGGAGCTGAGCTGGTTGACACTGTGATGGACAGGGTACGACAAGAGAGCGAGGGCTGCGACTGCCTACAGGGCTTCCAGTTTGTTCACTCCCTTGGTGGCGGGACGGGCTCCGGCATGGGCACACTAATCATCAACAAGATCCGGGAGGAGTACCCAGACCGCATCATGACCAGCTTCAGTGTCATGCCCTCACCCAAGGTCTCAGACACTGTGGTAGAACCATACAACGCAACTCTGTCTATACACCAACTCCTAGAGAACACGGATGAGACCTTCTGCATTGACAACGAGGCTCTCTACGACATCTGCTTCCGTACACTGAAGCTCACCACCCCGACATATGGTGACTTGAACCACCTAGTGTGCATGACCATGAGTGGAGTTACGACGTCCCTGAGGTTCCCAGGCCAGCTCAACGCAGACCTCCGCAAACTGGCTGTCAACATGGTGCCTTTTCCTCGTCTCCACTTCTTCATGTCCGGCTTTGCCCCACTAACTGCGCGTGGCAGCCAGAAGTACCGCACACTCTCAGTGCCTGAGCTCACCCAGCAGATGTTTGATGCCCGCAATATGATGACCGCCTGCGATCCCCGTAGAGGGCGCTATCTCACGGTGGCCGGAATGTTCAGAGGCAAAATGTCCACCAGGCAAGTGGATGAGCAGATGTTGATGATACAGCAGAGAAACAGCAACTACTTTGTGGACTGGATCCCACATAACGTGAAAGTAGCCGTCTGCGATATTCCTCCTCGAGGCCTCACAATGGCCTCTACCTTCATTGGTAACAACACAGCCATTCAGGAGATCTTTCGACGTGTCGGAGACCAGTTCTCACTCATGTTCAGGCGTAAAGCCTTCCTGCATTGGTACACCGGAGAAGGCATGGATGAGTTGGAGTTCACTGAAGCAGAGAGTAACCTAAATGACCTGGTGTCTGAATACCAGCAGTATCAGGATGCAACGGCAGACATGGAGGACTGGGGGATCGAGGAAGGGGTTGAGGAAGAGGGACCAGCTATGAAACAAGTTCAGGGTCAACCTAGGACAGAGGTTACAAAAATGGAGACTGTGACTGAGACAGTTGAAAGTTTGGTTCAATAAATATTGAAGTAGAATTGCATGGAAGATTCATGTTGTAATTTCTCGGTTCTGAGCAGCAGGACTACAATTTCTCATGATCATGTAACCAGGTCAGGAAAAACTCTGGGCCTTGTCTCAACAGAAACTTTAGCTCAGATGATATGCTGTACCGATGTATGCTTTTAAGAAATGTAATAGTGTGTATACAGTTTAACCTCTAAAAACATATATATATATATATATAGTTAGGTACACAATACAGGCTTGATTGAGGGATGCTTTTAGACATTAAACTGTTGGGGAAGAGGGAAATGATATTATCCAACACCTGCTAGATACAATACATGAACAAGATAACATTTTCCACAACGTATTGACAATGTATGAAAAGTTTATGTAGCTTACTTAAAATAAAAGGCTGTAACCTTTGTTCTATTTATGTTTGCTTTTACAAATGTATCTTTGATAACAAAGATTAATGTTATAGATAAATAATAACACAAAATCTTCCAATACCCCCTCCAAAAAACAAATACAACATTACTGTTTTGAAGATCTTAATGTTAGCATTTACCACTGCCACCATTAACATTCACAGCAGTACAAAATGAACCCATGTAAAGTCTAATAATGGTTAGCTCCATTTTAGTCACTTGGCATATAATTCCCTCCCATTTACCCATCTGACGGGGGAAGATTACATGTGACTCCCTCTGTCCTGCTTGATAAAACTATTCTACGTAGTGGCAGAATATCCCATTCTGCACAGTAAAGTGCTGTCCAGGGCATAGATAATGATAGACACCATCCTTATATAGTTTGCATTATGCCTTCTGCGAGCTCACAGTATAATACAGACATTATTAGCCACAGACAACATACTGTCAATAAGAAAATAATAATAAGTTAATAACTTAAAACATACATTGGCCTACCACTTGATACAAATATGGATATACAACCAACATATGATTGGGTTAAAAAAAGATTTCAATGCAAAGCAAGTTTATTTGTATAGCACATTTCTTACACAATTCAAACTACTTACATTAGAAAAAATTCTAGGAATAATAAAAAAAAATACAAATACATTTAACATAAAAGACAAAGCATACAAATAAACACATCACATTCAAGATGGCTAAAATATTATTAAAATACTAATAAAAGGCAAAAGAAAACAATATATTTACTTTAAGGTGTGATAGCTAAAAGACCCAGTCATGTGGGCATCCTCACAGTAACAGTTTCTAGTCATACCAACACTGTATACTATTATGGAACAAAAATGAACTTGACAATCAATCCCACTCAATCAACATATGTGTATTAATGTAAATGAGAGAAAGACATAGGTTATATGTAGTTAGAAGGACATCACCTGCATCCCAGAAGCATTTGAAACAATGATGCTGACCGGACAACACTACCATACCAGGATGAACTGCTCAGAGCTGCCAACATGTGGTCCCTCTAATATCAGCTGTGTCAGAGAGCACTTACCATCGTTGATGCCACTCTATGGTTCATCATGCCTCACACAATATGTGCCCGAGTCTGATTTTGTTGCTGTTCGGCATAAGGGAAGGGCTAAAATTTGTTGGCAGTAAAACAACAGAGGTATGTGGATATTGTTCCTCTGCCTTCTCAAAAGGAGCTACATTTTACCAAGAGGTTTGCATATATTTGCACCTTCGTCATCATTGGAACCCGGGATGCTGGCCTTCAAGGCAGAGTTGCACAAAAAAAATGCCTGGCTAATTAAACGAAAAGATAAAGATTGTAAGATTGGCAAAAGAACACAGACACTTGGACAGAGGAAAACTGGAAAAAAGGCCAGCATCCTGGACTGTTCTGTGAAGGGAGTAGTACATAACATTGTGTGAGATCCTCTGTTTCTTGCCAATTCCTCACATGGAATAGCCCTCATTTCTCAGAACAAGAATAGACTGATGAGTTTCAGAAGAAAGTTCTTTGTTTCTGGCCATTTTGAGCCTGTAATCGAACCCGCAATTGCTGCTGCTTCAGATACTCAACTTGTCTAAAGAAGCCAATTTTTTTGCTTCTTTAATCAGCACAACAGTTTTCAGCTGTGCTGACATAATTGCAAGAGGATTTTCTAATTATCACATAGCCTTTTAAAATTATAAATATGGATTAGCAAACACAATGTGTCATTGGAACACAGGAGTGATGGTTGCTGATGATGGGCATCTGTACGCCTATGTAGACATTCCATTAAGGAATCAGCCATTTCCAGCTGCAATAGTCGTTTACAACATTAACAATGTACACATTGTGTTTTTAATCTATTTGATGTTATTTTACTGGACAATAAATTAGCATTTATTTTTTAAAACAAAAGGACAGTAACCCCAAACTTCTGAATGGTAGTGTAAGCCTAAAACTACACACATTTTTGAATGGTAGTGTAGGCCTGAAACTACACAAACTTTACCATATGACAAAGTTAATGTCTGAACACATTAAAGAACAACAATAACAATAACAGTATTACAAAAAATTACAAAAACATAAAATTCTTCACAGTTTGTAAATCAATGGTGTTTACATTTTCTGTAAACAACATGTTCTCATGCACATGTTGGACAACTTGTGGTGGTTGTTGCATGTGCCTTACAAATGTACTGTATGCACTGCATTTATGGCATATAATGCTTATTTTGAGATCTCTTGATGCACACAGATTGCACCTCTTCCTTTTGTCACTTCTGTCTTTGGCAGCCACAGATCTTGCTTTTGGCCCTGGTATACCTCTCACTAATCCAGCAGAGGATGGTGTTCAAGGAAGGTGTTGGTGTCTTTGAATGAAGGGTGCCACCTTGGCTTTTCCCAACTCTTCTAGGAATAGTCTCCTTTTGAATAATTTACCCTGCTTTCAGCCTGGATTCACCTCCATCCACACCGCCAATGGACCAATGTGAACAACACCACCATGGACCAATGTGCTATCATCCTCTTAGTAGAGCCAGAATAGAAAGAGGAGTAGGAGGTCCCAGTGCACAACTGAGCAAGAGGACAAATACATTAGAGTGTGAAGTTTGAGAAACAGACTCCTCACAGGTCCTCAACTGGTAGATTCACTAAATAGTAACTGCAAAACACCAGTCTCATCGCCAACAGTGAAGGGGTGACTCTGGGATGTAGGCCTTCTAGGCAGAGTCGCAAAGAAAAAGCCATATCTCAGACAGGCCAGTAAAAAACATTATAAACACAGACACTGAACAGAGGAAGATTGGAAAGGTATTATAGACAGACAAATCTAAGTGAGAGATGTTCAGATCACAAAGAAGAACATTTGTGAGACGCAGACCAAATTAAAAGATAATGGAAGAGGGCATGATGCCATCTGTCAAGCATGGTGGAGGCAATGTGATGGTCTAGTGCTTTGGTGATGCTAAAGTGGGAGATTTGTACAGGGTAAAAGGAATCTTGAAGAAGGAAGGCTCCATAGTACAATGCCATTTCATACCCTGAGGAAGGCGCTTGATTGGAGCCAATTTTCTCCTACAACGGTACAATGACCCAAAGCACAATTCCAAATTATGCAAGACCTATTTAAAGCAGAAGCAGTCAGCTGGTATTCTGTCTATAATGGAGTGGCCAGCAGAGTCACTGGATCAGAACCCAATTGAACTTTTGTGGGAGTAGCTTGAACATATGGTATGTAAAAGAAGTGCCCATCAAGCCAATCCAACTTCTGGGAGGTGCATCAGGAAGATTGGGGTGAAATCTATTCAGATTTCCACAACAAATTGCCAACTAGAATGCCAAAGGTCTGGAAGTCAGTAATTGCTGCAAATGGAGGATTATTTGACGAAAGCAAAGTATGAAGGACACAATAATTATTTCAAATATAGCTGCAAGCAACCATGGGATGGGTTTCTCCTGTGACATGGTGAGCATGGGGATGCAGCAATAACAACATTGTAAACATATGGCAGCAGAAAAATCCAATGGTAAACACTTTAATATACAGATCTGGAAAAAATTAAGAGACCACTACACCTTTTTCTTTCCTTTCCAAAAAAGTCAAAAAGGAAGGTTTTGAGTGAGAAACAGAAGTTAAAATTAGGAGACCACTTCAAACTGAACGCTTTGGTTCCTCACTCAAAACATTAGTTTTCAACTTTTTTGGAAAGGAAAGAAAAAGGTGCAGAGGTCTCTTAATTTTTTCCAGACCTGTATTTTTTACAGTAGTGAGCCATCTTGTATTATTTAGGGTTAGGGTTAGGGTTAGGTTGAGAGACTTACAGGGTGGACTTTATTAGACACATGGTTGCCGATTGCCAGGTCGATTAGAGTTATTGTTAACTTTATGTAGACCTTTTATAGGTTTCATGACATTTTCACTGTACAACAAAACATCTCTGTCAATCAGGATGGAAATAGTGTCATTGTGGTAAAAAGTATTTAGGGTATGGCCTGTGGCACCCCCAGTTGAAGTGTCAGGTCCGGTGTCTGTGTGAAAGTAATACATGGTCTGTATTTTCATTGCGCCATAATGGAAAGCACACATGAAGTTAAAGGATGCATTTGTTTTACACTGGTCAGCCATTTAGTCTATTATCTTGTAATATATCTTTTAGCCTTTACTATCCTATAAGGAGACATGTATAAGGCACAGGTACGCTGATTGCCAGGTTAATTTGAGTTACTGTTGCCTTTTAGTAAATTGTATAGGTTTCATATGATGTTCACTGTACAAAATATCCATGATGTTGGACATGATTGGTTCTTGATGCAGTGTTGCACCTCCTGAGGAATTAGACATGTAGGCAAAGAATCCGCATTCTAAGTCTATCAGGGTGCAAATAGTGTTATTGTGAAAAAGGTTAATTAGAGTGTGGACTGTGGTGCCCCCTGTGGAGGAATCAGGAAGGTGTCTGTGTGGAAGGTATACATGGTCTATATTTTCATTATGCCCTAATGTAATGCACACATGAAGTTTATTCATGCATTTTTTTTTTACACTGGTCTACCATTTTGTCCACCATCTTGTATTTTATCTCGTAATGGTGAACACCCTATCGGGAGACCTGTATAAGATACATTTTTGCCAACTGCCAGGTCAATCAGGGTTATTGTTGATTTTATGTAGATTTTTATAGGTTTCAAGACATTTTCAATGAACAAAATATTCAAGATGGCAGACATGAAATGTCCTTGAGGCATAGTTGTACCCCTTGGGTAATGAGGCATGTACACAATGGGTCGGGTCTCTTTGAGGAAGGTAGACGTGGTCTATATTTTGAGTTGTCCAACTAATTTCATTTTGCCATAATGTAATGCACACATGAAGTGTATGAATGCATTTGTTTTAAACTTGTCTGCCATTTTGTCTGCCATCTCTCAATGTATCTCTTATTCCTTATCAACCTATAGTGAGGCATGTACGTGACACCTGTTTGCCAAAGGGCAGGTCAATCGGACTTAATGTTGATTTTAAGATTTATTTTATAGGTTTTGCCAAATTTCCACGGTACAGAAAAATCGAAGATGGTAGACTTTATCGGTCCTTGAGGCTTTTTTTTAACATGAGAAATGATGCATGTACATTCCCCCCTGTGGAGGAATCTGGTTGGATCTCTTTTTAGGTGTACGAGGTCTATATTTTCAGCGGTCCAATTTATATAATTTTGCCATGATATAATGCACACATGAGGTGTGTGGATGCATTTCTTTTACGTTGGTCAGCCATTTTGTCCGCCATCTTGCAATATATCTCTGAGCCTCCCCCGGGTAGGGCCACAGTGTCGCCAGACCCCCCCTGTCTTAGTCCCAAGGTCTTAAGCTGCTATACTATTGTGCTTGGGGATTGGGTCAGTTCTCCTTCCCCACTATGTTCTCCTTCTCCACTATAAATTGTTGTTGATATGAGGAATGCATTTTCTGCATTTTCCCAGTCTTCTCCCATTTTAAACTTTAGGAGGTCATGAGGTCCTGGTCCACACCTGCGGAGTACCTGGTTTGGGGGGCCCTGTCCTTGTCTATCTGGTCATACTTCTGACCTAGTCGAAATTTAAATAGGCTCTGGATTTAGCCCATTAATTAATTATTCCAATTGGACTCCTAATATCTCACCCGGCACAGCCAGAAGAGGACTGGTCAGGCTGGGTCCTCCATAGGTTTCTTCCTAAATTTCGGCCTTCGTAGGGAGTTTTTCCTAGGCCTGAAATTCAACACTACTGTTGTTTGCTCCTTGGGGTTTAAGGCCGGGTGTTTCTGTAAAAGCACTTTGTGACAACTGCTGTTGTAAAAAGGGCTTTATAAATACATTTGATTGATTGAGCTATCAAGTAAATTTTTATATGTTTCATAAAATGTTCACTGTACAAAATTTCCAAGATGGTGGACATGATAGGTCCTTGAGGCAAATTTGCACTTCCTGGGGAATTAGGTATGTACACAAAGAATCAGCATTCTAGGTCAATCGGGGTATAAATGGCATAATTGTGGAAAACAATTATTAAGGTGTGGTTTGAGGTGCCCATTGGGGAATCGGTTCAGGTGCCTATGTGGATAATTTACCTGGTTGTTATTTTCATTGTGCCAGAATGTAATGCACACATGAAGTGTATGCATCTATAAGTTTTACACTGGTCAGCCACTTTGTCCGCCATCTTGTAATATACACTCACCTAAAGGATTATTAGGAACACCATACTAATACTATGTTTGACCCCCTTTCGCCTTCAGAACTGCCTTAATTCCACGTGGCATTGATTCAACAAGGTACTGAAAGCATTCTTTAGAAATGTTGGCCCATATTGATAGAATACATCTTGCAGTTGATGGAGATTTGTGGGATGCACATCCAGGGCACGAAGCTCCCGTTCCACCACATCCCAAAGATGCTCTATTGGGTTGAGATCTGGTGACTGTGGGGGCCATTTCAGTACAGTGAACTCATTGTCATGTTCAAGAAACCAATTTGAATTGACTCGAGCTTTGTGGCATGGTGCATAATCCTGCTGGAAGTAACCATCAGAGGATGGGTACATGGTGGTCATAAAGGGATGGACATGGTAAGAAACAATGCTCAGGTAGGCCGTGGCATTTAAACGATGTCCAATTGGCACTAAGTGTGCCAAGAAAACATCCCCCACACCATTACACCACCACCACCAGCCTGCACAGTGGTAACAAGGCATGATGGATCCATGTTCTCATTCTGTTTACGCCAAATTCGGACTCTACCATCTGAATGTCTCAACAGAAATCGAGACTCATCAGACCAGGCAACATTCTTCCAGTCTTCAACTGTCCAATTTTGGTGAGCTCGTGCAAATTGTAGCCTCTTTTTCCGATTTGTAGTGGAGATGAGTGGTACCCGGTGGGGTCTTCTGCTGTTGTAGCCCATCCGCCTCAAGGTTGTGCGTGTTGTGGCTTCACAAATGCTTTGCTGCATACCTCGGTTGTAACGAGTGGTTATTTCAGTCAAAGTTGCTCTTTTATCAGCTTGAATCAGTCGGCCCATTCTCCTCTGACCTCTAGCATCAACAAGGCATTTTCGCCCACAGGACTGCCGCATACTGGATGTTTTTCCCTTTTCACACCATTCTTTGTAAACCCTAGAAATGGTTGTACGTGAAAATCCCAGTAACTGAGCAGATTGTGAAATACTCAGACCGGCCCGTCTGGCACCAACAACCATGCCACGCTCAAAATTGCTTAAATCACCTTTCTTTCCCATTCTGACATTCACTTTGGAGTTCAGGAGATTGTCTTGACCAGGACCACACCCCTAAATGCATTGAAGCAACTGCCATGTGATTGGTTGATTTGATAATTGCATTAATGAGAAATTGAACAGGTGTTCCTAATAATCCTTTAGGGGAGTGTATCTCTTAGCCTTTACCACCCTATAGGGAGACTTGTATAAGACACAAATATGCCGATTGCCAGGTCAATCAGAGTTATTGTTGATTATATGTAGATTTTTATAGTTTCATGAAATTTTCACTGTACTAAATACCCAAGATGGCAGCCTTATTCAGTCCTTGATGCAATTTTGTACCTCCTGGGGAATGAGGCTTGGTCAGCCATTTTGTCTACATCTTTTATTTTATCTATTTGCTTTTTCAACCAATAGGGAGACCAGTATAAGACACCTATGGCACTGGAAATGTCAATAAGAGTTACTGTTGAAGATTTATTTTTATAGGTTTCATGAAATTTGCACTGTAAGGGAAAATTTTATTAAGCACCTTTTTACTTATATCCCTGTTCCACCATCTTGCAACGTATCTCTTATTTCTTAGCACCCTATAGGGAGGCACTTATGATACACCTACAGTGGATATAAAAAGTCTACACACCCCTGTTAAAATGGCAGGTATTTGTGATGTAAAAAAATTTGACAAACATAAATCATGTCAGAGATTTTTCCACATTTAATGTGACCTATAACGTAAAAACATCTACAAAAACTAACTGAAATCTTTGAAGGGGAAAAATAAAAATAATAAACTCACAATAACCTGGTTGCATAAGCGTGCACACCCTTGAACTAATACTTTGTTGAAGCACCTTTTGATTTTATTACAGCACTTTTTGGGTAGGAGTCTATTAGCATGGCACATCTTAACGTGGCAATATTTGCCCACTCTTCTTTGCAAAAGCGCTCCAAATCTGTCAGATTGCGAGGACATCTCCTGTGCACAGCCCTCTTCAAATCACCCCACGGATGTTCAATTGGATTCAGGTCTGGGCTCTGACTGGGCCATTCCAAAACGTTAATCTTCTTCTGGTGAAGCCATGCTTTTGTGGATTTGAATGTGTGCTTTGGGTCATTGTTGTCCTGAAAGGTGAACTTCATCTTCAGCTTTCTAACGGACACCTGAAGGTTTTGTGCCAAAATTGCCTGATATTTGGAACTGTTCATAATTCCCTCCACCCTGACTAAGGCCCCGATTCCAGTTGAAGAAAAACAGCCCCAAAGCATGATGCAGCCATCACCATCCTTCACTGTGGGTATGGTGTTCTTTGAGTGATGTGCAGTGTTGTTTTTGCGCCAAACAACACTGCACACCACCATAACACATTTTCCCACTTACTTTTTGGGGACTTGATGTTTGTTTTTGCAAACTTCTGCCGGGTTTGGATGTTTTTCTTTGTAAGAAAAGGCTTCCGTCTTGCTGCACTACCCCATCGCCCATTCATATGAAAAATACGGGAGATTTTTGTCACATGTAGCACACAGCCAGTACTTGCCAGAAATTCCTGCAGTTCCTGTAATGTTGCTGTAGGCCTCTTGGAAGCCTCCCTGATGAGTTTTCTTTTCGTCTTTTCATAAATTCTGGAAGGACGTCCAATTCTTGGTAATGTCTCTGTGGTGCCATATTTTCTCCACTTGATGATGACTGTTTTCCCTGTGTTCCATGGTATATCTAATGCTTTGCGGACCATGGCTTTTGCTCTACGATGCAAAATGCAACAGTAACAAAAATGTCAGGAAAATCCTACTAGAAGAGCTAAACTTTATTTGGGATTTAATCAGAGTCACTTTAAATGATGGCAGGTGTGTAATGACTTCTATTTCACATGAGTTTGAATGTGATTGGTTAATTCTGAACACAGCCACTTCCTCAGTTATAAGAGGGTGTGCACACTTATGCAACCAGGTTATTGTAAGGTCTTTATTTTTCATTTTTTCCTCTTGAAGATTTCAGTTTGTTTTTCAATTGAATTGTTCACATTATAGGTCACATTAAAAGTGGAAAAAGACATGATCAGACATGACTAATCTTTGTCTCATTCTTTACATCACAAAAAACTGGCATTTTAAGAGGGGTGTGTAGACTTTTTATATCCACTGTATATAGTGACAGGTCAATCTGGGTCACAGTTTGTTTATAGTGGTCCTAAGCGTTAGCATAAAGAATTAACTTTGTGAAATTGAAATGCCATCTTTTTGTAAATAGCTAATTTAATTGTGTCCTGAAGAGCCCCTGGTGGAGGATTCGGGGCTATAGTCTGTGCCGTATATAGTTGTGGTTTACAGGCCCACAGCAACTATTTGTATTCAGGCGACACTTGCCGAAAACAAACAGCTACCAAGCACAAAGTTAGCAGAAACATGCAAGAGTCAGAGCTAAACTTTGTCGGAGATGACAGGAAGCAGCAAAGCACATCAAAGAGAATGGCCCTCAGAAAGCATAGATCTTCGTTACTTAATTTTTTCATTCACCTACTATCGTCCAATGAACTCCCAAAAACACCTTTTTACCTCAGGCTGGATGTTTTTTTCAGGCTGGGTGTTTTGTAAAGGCACTTTGTTACAATTGCTAATGTAAAAAGGGCTTTATAAATGAAATAGACTGATTTAATTTGATTATACAAACATCATTGCCCTGGAATCTTGGAATTAATGGCTCATTTTTAGGGGACCATGTACCTTAGGTTTGAGCTTTAATAATCTTGTCACGTCCAATCCCATCGACAGCTTAAATTTTTCATTAGGTCACACCTGCTCCCTTTTAAAAGGTGATAGTATTTCGAAAGATTACGAGCTTTCCAAGAGTACACAACACAAGAGTGTATTCAAATCATAAGTAGGCCTGTTGGATATGTGGGTAAGTTTAAAATGAAGCTAGGTATTGTATTGGGGATATTAGCATATTTGGTAAATTGTTGTTGTATATTTTGGAAAAGTTTATAGATATAATAAGCCTAATTGTTGCAACATTTCCTGTCAAGTCATCGAATGTAGCCTGTACACTGGAAATGGAAACTGTTAAACAAGCTATTGGAAAGCCAAATATTTGAAAAATGTATTTTACAGTGTATCGCATAGTAAGGTGTGTTTGAATGAACTATTAGCAAACCTATTTCTCACAATGTTGTGCACAAGCAGGCAAATCTTTGATATAGCGACCTAGTTCATGTTTCAAACAAGGTTGATGGCAGATAACCAAATATCTTACAGCTGTTTTGTATGTGTTATTGTAGCTAGCTAATTTACTAATTGAGCTACATGAAGTTCGCTAGCTGTGCTGTGCTGGAGAGCTACGCTATGGACAGCTAACAAAGCTGTTTTAAGACGGGCTATAGATCACTCTTCTAGCATCAGTCTAGATGAAATCATCTAAGAGATTGACGAGCTATATTAGGATGTTTAAGGAGAGTTATCAGAGAGTCTATCATTAATCTACCAAATTCTTTATTATTAAAACATTTTGTCACGCTGTAATGATGTTCTACATGTTTCACTGTCATGGTAATTCAGCCTACATGATTTGGTGCACAATATTCTATTGTGTACAATTTGAGAATTCAGGAGCTTTACTAAAGTTCCAACCCTGTATTTTACTAACTTAAATGTCAAAGTTGCTTGGCTAGTTTTAAATTTTTCTATCTTAATCTTTGCAACAGTGTTTTCCATTTTCAGTGTGTACATTTGCTAGGTGAATTCTGAAAGACACTAAGGGACGTTTTTACAACACCTCATCCTTAAATGATTCTAACATGCATGTTTTTCTGAAATTAGACATTCTGTTGTAATTATTATTTTGTTTAGTTGTACATTTGCTCCTTCCACATCTTTCATTCCTAAAAACATTGACTGACTGGTTTGTACAGTGAGCTGTTTCTTTTTTGCACTTTTTTACATAATATTGACTACAACACATGCCAGTCTACTGTATACTGTGGCAACTCAAAAACACAAAGACCATATAAAGCTTAATTTATCAAACCAAATAGCTTTTAGCTGTTTTTGATATAATAAGTAATGTTCTAGTACCACATTAGCAATTTGGCATGATCACTCAAGGATAAGGTGTTAAAGTAATGGTTGTTGGAAATGAGGTCTGTGTAGATTTAATCAAAAATACTTAAATAGTAATGTTTTTACATCATTGATGTCCAGACTATACTTTGATATACCAGATTGGTGAATAAAAGTATAAATGTCCTTTCAAAACAGCAACATTTGTAAATTATTCCAAACTTTTGGCCCCCAGTGTATAACTTTTATTGTCCTGTGAGATTTCAGATCAATTCCATGGCTAAAATAAAATGTTAGTTGTTGTGGGCAACATGTGGGTCATTCCTTCAGGGACGGAGCAAAGTCTTGAATGGATTTGTATACTTTAGGGGGGTCCCAACAATAGGGCACAGTGTGGTCAATGGTACTGATTCTGAGGGTTGTGAGGATGGGTATAGCGTAGTGTTTTTCAAAGAAACTGTATTTTCTGTCCTTTTTATTGTTGTTAATGACCAGGTTGGATGGTCGTGGTGCCCTAATGATGTTGAGGACATCTGGGACCCCCCTTCCCCCATTCAGGGTGCTGCACTGAATCTGGCTCCCCCAGACAAAGGTACACATCAGACGCTCAATCTTCTTGCTGGTAGCCTTGACAGTGGGAAACACCCTGCCTAGCTACAGGAGAATGGGGAGCACAATTGCCTTCTTCAGCACCCTCTGCAGGAAGCAATGGCTAACGCGGTCGAAGGCCTTCACCCGAACCAGGCTTAGGAGGCCCAAGGGGGACCTCTGCTCCTGGGAGTGCAGGAAGAGGTCTCTCACCAGGAGCAGGTTGTCATTCATTGACCACCAGGGATTCAGTTACTGAGGGGAGATGGGACTGAAAGTGTTTGATTAGGACTTGATCATGATTTTATAGTCAACAGGTAGGAGGTTGATTGGGCGCCAGTTCCGGAGGTCCTTGAGGTCCCCCTTCTTCGGGATAAGAGTGATTGTGCTCTGTCACATGGACTTACCCAACCGTCTCTCCCCATATATTGCTTGGAAGACATTGTTTTTGAAGAGATCCCAGAAGGTCTGGCAGAACTCTCCCAGGATTCTGTCCGATCCAGGTGCTTTTTGCTTGTTGATGGAGCGCATGGCCCTGGTGAGCTCCTCAATGCTAATTTCGGGGTCTTCCCTCTCACCTCCCTTGATGACGGTTTAGTTCGTCCAGGAAGGTGGTTGCAAGGATCGTGTCGGCTGGCTTGGTGTCATACAGCCTGCTGTAGAAATCCACTGCCGTCCCCAGGATGTCGTTGTTGTTTGTTAGAGTCACCTTGGCTGTTATAGAGGGACAGGATGGGTTTTTGCTTTGACCGTGACATGCGGAAGAAGTAGCGAGTGCATTTCTAACTGCCTGGTCCTAAAGGACCGATGTATTCATCCTCCAGGACCCTCTGCTTATCTTCACTAGCCTCTCCCAATCCAGGGACACGGTCAGCATCCTGTGGGCTGAGAAATGCACAGCCCCACTGGTCAAGAAGCGCATTCTCAGACCAGGTGAGAGTAGGAACATGTCTGTTCTTGAGTAGGAAGCCCTGGAGGAACTTGGTGTCAGGGGGAGAGGACCCGCCCGCATCTGTGAGGAAGTCATAGATAATGAATTGAAGCTCTTTCGTGGATCGGACCTAAGCTTCCGGTATAGGGAGACGCTTTCAGCTATGTTGGTGGGGCCGTACACACTGATGACTCTCGGGGCGAACCCTGGATCTCAAGGTCTAAGACTAGGATTCGCCCACTTTCGACTACTCGCCTGGTTTTGATTTGGATGGCGGGGTTGGTCATCAATATGCTGACCCCATCCGCTCTGGCGATGTTGAAGCCGGACCAGAAAGGAGAAGGTAGATGTTTGATGTTTGGAGAAGGTAGATGTTTGGAGAAGGAAGATGTTTGCCGGGTTATTGGAAAGGTGCCCTAGGACTATGCGTCGTCTGTCAGGGTATCGGATGGTTCTGGTGTTAAGGGTAGAAATTGTAAGTGTCATGTTAGGTCGAGGTTGTGTCTGATCTCGTTGGGACTAATTTGATTACAGATGTTGATGAGGGCCTCTGTTGTGTCGAAGAGGTTGAGTGGTGGCTCTCCTCCCTTTGGGCTGCTCATGGAGGTAATTTTGCCTCCCCACTTACGCCCGGCTGTGCTATCGGTTGGCCCTCCAGTGGTGCTGCAGATGTTGAAGGGAGGGCCGTTGGTGGTTCGGAGGGTCTTGTGGTTCCAGATCGGGGTTGGCCTGTTTCCTTTACGGGATTGGTTAGTGAGATCAATGAGTGGTGGTGGATATGGGGTTGGTGGAGCAGGGATGGGTGATGGTTGTATGGTGGTAGAAATGGTGGGGGGGGGGGATTGTGGCAGGCAAGGGACTGGAAGGGGTGAGAGTTGGTGGGGTAGGGTCGGGTCTAGCCAAGACGTTGTGACATTGGCTCTGGGGTATTCTTTTGATGTGTGTTTGTTGACAGAGGCTTTAGGAGGTCTTTTTCGTTTTTGGTGTGTTACCTGTGACCAGTTTGGGTCATACTCTTCCTCTGAAATGTGATATTGGGATTTGTTCGGGCTCCCCTTTAAAAAAGGTTGTGGAGGTGAATTAAGAAGGTGCTGAGGATGTTGGGGTCTGAGTGGGCGGTGTCTCTTCTGTGTCAGTTGGGTTTCTGTCTGCATGGTCTGAGTCTGTGTTGTCATTGTTGGTGGAGGAGGTGAAGGTGGTGGAGAAGGAGTGGGTTGTGGGGGTTCGGGGTTGTGTGTTTTGGCCACCTGCCCTTGCCCTGCCAGCATATGACCTGGGACGTCCTGAAGAAGTGTCCTACGATCCCACACCGGTTGCATGGTCTGGTAGTTGTGCATTCTGAGGTTGGGTAATTATCTTGACAGATTTTGAAGGCTGCGGCCAGATGACCTAGATGGCCATAGTTCCTGCTCAGTTTAAGCATGCCATAGTAGTGGACAGAGTCCCTGTTGTTTCCCAGCATAATAGTGCTGGGCAGGTGACGGACCCCGCCCACTCCGGTTGAGTCTGGTGTCAGCTGGACCAGCCATTTTATTGCCCCGGTCCAGACCTCCTGGCTGTGGATTTGACTGTTGCAAATTGATTTAACCATGTTTCTATATCATGTTCCTGGATGCATTCATTGTGAAAATTAACAGTAACTACTTTGGATTCGGTGTCAGATACACTGCATGAAAAGGCCTGTTTTGGAGTGTGTCCATAGTAGTAAAGATCTTGGTAAAGGTGACAGGTAAAAGGCCAATACAGAGAAATTGCGATATAAAACGACTATTAACCAGTCGTAAGAAGTCAGCTCTTGACATTTCTGGAAACTCCTCAAACTTTGCACATGCTAATTAGTTCTTAACACTTGTATTTTGTCCTCATTCTAATTTCAATAGTTTACACTTAGCAGGCAACCTAAAGTTAAAAAGCAGTATACTTGTACGTTGTACGTTTAGACAAAAAGTAGTATAGAAATAGTTAATTGAGTGAAAACGGACCCAGGTATTTTAAAATGTTGTATACTTGTATATAATACAATTTAAATCCAGTAATTGTATCCATTTTAACACACTGAAATATATTTAGTACATTATATGGGTAAAAAAAAAAAAATATATATATATATATATATATATATATATTTGTGTGTGGCTGTTAACCATGACAACAAAGGAAAATGTGTAGATTTTTTTCTATAATAGAACAAATTATGTTTAAGGTGTTAAATATATAAAAGAGCAGAGATGACACACTGTTTTCCGATTATGTCTCAAAACTGGACGGTCTCGGCACAGAGTATATGTTTCGATGGCCAGTCAAATTAAGTGGATTGGAGTCACTACAACCCTGCTTCTGTTTTAAACTCACGAGAACGTTTTGCTTCGCAATTGTGTTTTACTGGTGGTTGTAATCAAAGTCTAACATTTCAGTAAAGCGTCGAGAATGCATTCCAGCAATTTCTATCCAACTCGCCAAGCCATGGAAATGGCTACTGAAAACGCGACAACAGTTCAAGGCGGACCAAGTAATTTTGTTACTACAAATCAAGGTACATGAAGAGTCGAATAAGAGCTTACAGTATTAGCTAGCAGTACATTCGGTAACAAGTTATTTTTTGTTACAGCTATCTAGCTTGCTGGGTACCGTAGTTACATACAGAAAGTAATAATAAGCGCATTGTAACTAGATAACTAACCCTAATAAAACATTATACAGAAATATTTATGCACATATATACCTAGCAAATTAACCAGACTACTGACTGTATTTCTAGCAGCTTGCTCGACAGAAGGCCAGGGGCCTGGTCTTTGTCAACGAAGACGTAATACAGCTCTGGAATATATTAAGAGACCTTTTTCTTTCCTTACCAAAAAAGTTGAAAAGGAAAGTTTTGAGTGAAGAATAGATGCATTAAATTTGCAGTGGTCACCTAATTTTAACAGTTCTCTTCCTCACTCAAAATTTTTCTTTCCAAATTGTTTGGAATTTTTTGGAAAGAAAAAGGTGCAGAGCTATATATTATCTGAAAGTTGAACAACTACAGTAACTTTATTAGATTTGTGTTTTTAACATTTGCTAAATGCCAGGATTTACCTCATATTCATAGCATGTGGTCTGGGCCCTAGACAATACTGCTGGCGAGGATGAAAAGTATAGGCCGCATGAAAGGTACATTTCCTGCGGCCTATACTTTTTATATTTTTATAAGAATGTATATTACTTAAAAAATATATATATAGTCAAAAATAAATAATCAATAAGTGTTTGGTGGCTGCGTGAAATAGAACATTCATCATGCGAATGTATGAAACATGATTTATTTTAGGTTGTCTGGATTGTGGGCTTTGGGCAGGAATAATTTGGTGGGAATAACACTACAATGAACACTTCCTAGTTACATAAATAACACCTTGTTATTGAGTTTAATTTGATTAATAACTTATTTACCATTTATCTATTGACATATTTATTTGTTTAGTGTAGAAGAGGCATGGTAAAAAGATATTCACATTTATTGCTTTACTGCATTGGTTGAATATGTACATCATCTGCGATAGATGGCTCCAATACTGTACTGAAAAAGCTAAATTTAGTCTTTCATAGAATGGTAGAACAGAATAGGAATAGCCTATAACCAGGTAGAACATTTAACACAACACTGGTGTGCTGGGACTAGTGGTAAATCAGATTAGTCTAAAATGTATTGATGAAGGGAGTGGGACTGACTTTGAAGATAAGAAATAGCCTGACTGCAAACTCTAACACTGAATTAAGGATTATAAAAGCATATTATAATTGTTAAAACTCCACACATGCCGCTGCAAGCCGATACTGGACACAAAGGGAGAAACATTGTTCATGGACAACCTGGACAAAGCAGCAAAGAGGCACATCAATTGTGAGGATTAGCGTCAGCCTCACCGCATTGTAGCGCATGGCTTCTGGGTCTCAGGTGTCCTGTATGTGGGGAAGGGGGGGACAACCTAAGGGTGAGCAGATCCACCTGGAAGCCTCCGACCCAAGGTTCAGCCAGGTACTCCCCTGTGGCCCGCTTGCTCCTAGTGTTAAAAGGTTTCTTTAGGTCCTTCCTCTAAGCCTCTGGTGGTGATGGTGCCTTGTCCATGTGCTGTCCTCTAGGTCTGTACACCTTAAGTTCCTCCTCCTGGCCAGCATCTGTTCCAAACTGGAAAAGAAACAACTAGGGCCACTGGGGGAAATGGATAGAAAACCAGTGTTTCCATCAACCACATGGTTAGCAGAAACATACAAGAGCTAGAGAGCTGCAATGATTGTGTTAACAGGAAGCAGCAAAGCACACCAAACAGAATGGTCTTCCTTTCTATGGTTGGCAACCGAAAAACAACCATAATCCCCAGAAAAACATTAGAGAGTGTACCACTGTACAACAATTGCAAGATGGCACAAAAACAAAGCTCTGTAACCTTCATATCAATTACAACAAACATATACATGAACAATATGGACAACCGCAAGCATGCTGGCATATCAATTATGGAAAATAAATATTCCTTACTTATACAGTTTATTTTTGCAAACAGCAAAGCAAACATATTCTGATATTTGCAAGAAATTAGTCCTAAAGCCCCTGGTGGATGTTTCAAGACATGTCTATACAATCACATCAATTACTTGTCTTCAGAAGCCGCACACTATCCAAAAGTCTACCAAATACATGGATAGCAAAGACACATAAGAGTCAGAGCATCCCAATGACTGAGACAACATGAAGCAGCCAAGCACACCAAACAGAATATTCTTCCTTTCTATGGCTGGCACTCATGCATGAACATAATCCCCCCAAAAACATTCAAGAGCGTACCACTGTACATAAATTACAATATGGAACAAAAAACAAAGCTCTGACAATGTCATGGGGGTATTTCAGAAAGCAGGTTTAGTGAAAACCTAGGGTTAGTTGACTCAGAGTTGATGGAGCCAGTTCAGCGTTTCTATGAGTCAGTTACTATAGCAACATACTTCATGAAGCTAACCTGCTTGCAATTAGGTTTAATCCAACTAACCCTGAGTTTGTCCTACTGTTTCACTGAAACCTGCCATCTGAATTAGTCAGACAGTACGTGTACTTTTCTCGAAGAGCCAGTAGATGCACAAATTCTCCACAAAAATCTCAGTTGGGAGGAAGTGATCAGACCCCGCTTGGATGTTTTATCATTCCTTAATGATTATCTGTTTGAGAATTACAGTTTTTCTGCACAATCGATCATTTATCTAAAAATATCGTTCCTATGATACATGGTGGACATGCTCTCAAATGCGATCAAATTCTTTGTGTTGCAGTTTTCTGTATAACAACGGTGACGCTGAGCAGTGATGCTGACATGGGGGACAACCATGAATGTTGTCCCGGGCACAGGCCTGGGGGGGCGCATTTGGTTGGCTTACATATAATTATTAATTTTTCAGTCAGTGTTGTATTCAGTACTGCCAAGAAGGTTAACAGTTTTTATACAGAAGAATTGCATTGATGAAGGGATTCATGTTTTTTACTCTTTGCAGTTTTTTATACAACATTATGATTAAACTACAGTACTGGCTGAAACACTGCCACCACACAACCAAAACTAGGAGCACAGAAATGGAAGGACAAATCTTAAAGAGAAGGTCTAAATAAGTGTAGCAGTTCAATAATGGCTGATTGGGTCTGAGTAGGTTATGAATTGAAAAGATGTGACATAATTAATTACATTTGTTGAAAACAAAAGGATCTGAATGTTGCCTAGTTATGAATTAAAGCATTAAATAATAAAATGTTCATGACTTGTTTTCTGGACAGTCATTTAATTACTATTAATATATTTTTGGGCCCGTGGTTTGGGTCCTAAATGTTAAATTCTGTCCCGGAGCCTGTCATTCCTGTCGGCGTCCCAGACGCTGAGCATATGTCTAAGGCAACCGTCTCTGTCGGGCTGTCAGAGATGTGACACTTGCACTGAAAAGGGATTGCTGAATTTGGGATTTTCATTAGTTGTCAGTTATAATCATCACAATTAAAAGAAATAAACATTTGAAATATATCAGTCTGTGTGTAATGCATGAATACAATAAACAAGTTTAACTTTTTGAGTGGAATTACTGAAATAAATCAACTTTTTGATCATATTCAAATTTTATGACCAGCACCTGTATATATTCCAATTTGTTGTCCTTCAATAGTTCAAATGTAGGTTACGGTGATACAACTCTAGTTGTCTCCATTCTAGCTGCTTTACCAGCCAGGTCAGGAAAATCTGTGTGCTCTCCTTTGTGAATGTCTTGATGACCAGTTTTGTCTGAGGGCTCTATGGCTGCAGGCCGGGTCAGAAGTGACAGTTTCTAGCACCAAAAAACTCACTTGTGCTCTCTGTAACTTCAGTTCACCTTGCCTAATCTTTAAATACCGAAGCCCTCCTGTAGTGCGTGGCATGATGTTATGCAGTTGGTCTTTCGTGCCCAGTAAATGTTGTCCAGAACCAGAGCTCTCCTTAGCCACCCCGTCGGTTGGAAGTTGCCTTCTTCATCTCATGGCAGAATCATCAGGACTAGAATAAGTCCAGCTGTCGGAAACAAGGCATTACTGGAGACTTGCTGTACCCCAGGGAGTAGAATCCTCTTGCAGCTGTGGGACAGTCTGTGTGTGTGTGTGTGTATGAGATCCATCTTATCCCACCCCACTTCACAATTGTCCTTTAAGCCAAAGTATCTGGGCTCTAACCAGCCTTCTAATCGCTAAATCGGTTTCAAGTCGTAAGCAGTAACAGAATAGTTAAAAACAGAACTGTTCTGCCAGTGTAGAAAAATAACAATTTCACTCGTTTTTTATAATTGGTTCATCAACCAACAAATAACAAAACCTACAAGAACAGAAGAATACAATTTCCAATTACTGTTCCAATTACTCATCATCTGTTAAGATCTGTTAAGTTTGCTTATGTTTAAGTATCACTCTCAAAAAGTAGTTCATAAACAATTCTCAGTTCATCATCTAACCAGATCTCAGCTGATATATAATTACATCTGATTGTTTTGTCTACAATCAAATTAACTTTTGTTCAACACAAATGATCAATTAACTTATTGCCAAACAAAATATTTTTTGATCTATAAATGTTGCACTTTTACACAGGGAAATAAAGAATCCAGATACAATTCCCATATTTTCCCATCTCATCTGTACTAGATAAACTTTCATAAACTGTACTAGAAGAACTGTACTAGAAGACATTTTCTTTAAATCTCTACTTTAAAGAAAATGTAAATTTCAAGCCAGTGTCAATTTGGCTTTCAACCTATTTGATGTTTGAGAAATAACTGTTGGTCATAACCAGTCAAAACCAGAATAATGAACAAAAAGTATTCAGTGTAGCCGAATTTGAATAACATTTTTGATAATGTCACCAGTAAATCTGTTACTTTTTTAAAGGGTTCAAATTAGTGTAAAACCCAATTTACACAACCCCCCACACTGGTGGTTGTGTGAGTGAGTAGTGCAATCCAGGGGTCTGGGCTATTGGGGTCTATGTCTCTCTTCCAATTTAGACTAAACTTCTCAACTTGAAATTGATGCAGAATTATTTTCTCAGTTTCTACTAAAATATAGCAAAACATAGAACCCATGTACAAGAGCGTAGGAGTGACTCTGATATTGTGGGGGGAACATTTGATGTGTTAATGTGTTCACCAAAATGTATTCACCATAATGTACAGTGGGGAGAACAAGTATTTGATAGACCAACATAGATAGTGCAAATCTTTTTAGCAGGCATTCCTCCTTTCAAATCATTCACTACTGTATCACTTTTTCACACATCCATAGGAACTACTTAGTGTTCTAGCAAGCAGGCTACTGCCATGTTTGTTGGATTAAACTTGAAAATAAAGATAGCTAGCTAGCTAGCTAACTACATCTTAACTATTTATTTTGGTAGAAGAAAGCTTATATTTTATAACATTTGTTTGTTCTATAGCTATGAAAATGTATTGACGTTTATACACGTTCTACTTACTGTGAAAACAAAACGTATAGCTACAGTAATCCACTTAGCCAGCCTACACACACTGCTTGTCATGAAGAAATTAATGAGAATGTTGGATTCGATCACAACTGAGATGTGACAAGTACCAAAGTTACATTTTTTCAAAATAAAAGTATGACGCAAAATTACATTATTGGGTGGGGACACTTTAACCCATTTCTAATATTGGGGGGGACATGTCCCTTCCATGCCCCCCGGCTCCTACGCCCTTGTCCATGTAAGGAATAACAAAAAACTCACCTTTTTACCCACTTATTCCCTCATATATGGGATTAACTTGATTACTTCTAATCAAGCAAACAAAAACTGAACAGTCACAATCTCATAGTCACTATTCATCCCAAAAAATGTGTTCTTACTTTGTTAGATTTTACATCAAACAATTTCCAAAAAAACTAATTAGACATATACTGTGAATGGACACTAAGGGTCATAACAGATGCCAATTTCAGAACAAGTCAGAACTATGCAAACAGGAAAAACCCACTTATTCATTTAACTCTTTAAGTACCCATTTGATTAGCTTTGAACTCTCAGTTCTGCTCTTTTCCATCATAATTAATCATACCATACATTCCCCCCAGCTTTCACGTCATAAAGTCACCGGAAAATGACACCATGGGTGAAAGCGGAACCATGGGACAGAAAATTGGTACAGATGGCTCATTTAATTCCAGAGTTTTCTTACCGTGGTAAGATCAGGTAGATTGCGTCAACATACGGTAGATTGCGTCCAACTGTAATTGCACTCTTCCAAACACATCGGGGAGCTAGAACGCTGAACATGTATTTGTTCTCAAAAATAGTTTTCTAAACCCCAGTACACACAATGTTCAGAATGTTCTCCAAACATAAAATAAAATACAAAGTCGAATGATTTGTTACGATCATAGTTTTGAAGTAAGGCATGGTAGAAAAACATCTTATGACAGTTGGTGAATAGGCTGTTAGAGTTTACTCTAATACTGTATTTAATAGACAAATGCCTCAATCGCTTATTTGCTGCATCAACTCATCAACATATCAACAGCAAGACCTAATCCGCTTGCCAGACTCCAACCTTTATACTAATAATGTGAATGATTATTTTTAAGTAGGCAAACGGATTCTAAAATCAACTCCTAATAAATTGTTTACAAATACGAATATGATATTGCACCAGTAAAAATTATAATTTTCATTAAGCATAAAAATAAATAGCCAAAATCGCAGCTTTCTGCATTTTGAAATGTTCAAATTACAATTCCAGATTATTAGTATAAAGGTTGGAGTCAAGCGAAAGACACGATTGTGTCAGTCTACAGTACACAATCTATCTTCAAGTGCTCTTACAACACATCTTCCCCTACCTTTTGCTATTTTAAGATAATAAAGATTTACAATTCAAATGTCCAGCTGTATGTCTCAAATCGGTCAATCAAACTATACAACACATTGTTTTGTTCATGCCTTTCACTCGTCCTAATTTATTAAATGTGGGTTAAAATGAGTATTCTTAAAACATCCCAATTCTGTGATGGCTCTGTAACTAACAACATCTACAATCCAATAAAGTAACAAAATGCGCGGGTTGGGGAAAGATACTAGCTGTGCTGGCACTCTGAACATCAAATTAAACAGTGAGCACACTGCGAAAGAATAGTGTGGAGTAGGGTTTGCTGTTAGGGAGAGGAAGAGGATTGATTAAGAAAATGAACCCAGAGGACAACGAGATAGAGACTAGGAATGATTTGGTTCCGAAAAGTCAATCTTCTGTTGTTTGGGAATATTTTGGGTTCCAGAGATGTCACAAACTAATGTAGGCCTAATATATTGAAAACCAGTCAGATTGTGGTTAGAACAACACACACACACATCACAACAAATGCATGAAACACTTGTGGCAAAGAAATCTCCCCTGGGGGATATGGGTTGGGCGGGTGCTAAGCCCCAAATGTATTGTGATCCAATAACGCCTCTGGTCAAGGAAATTGTTTTTATTTTGTTTTACTCATAATGAATTACTGTGATACCTTTGATGAATTACATAGGAAGCTGGATCATCTTTATGGTTCTATAAAATAATTTCCGTAATTTCTTATTCAGACAGATTATATGTTTCATATTTTGTTTAACTCCTAATAAAAAAGGAATTTGATGAATAAGATTGCAATACTAAATTTAGAGGTAAAACTGATTTTGTCCCGCTGCATGTGTTCAACATTGATCAACTAACTCAATATTCTCATTGTTAAGTTAATTCGCATTCAACCGCAGGGAGTACAATGTTCGCAGGGAGCATTATGTCAATTTCCATAGGATGTCAGAGCGTTCTACCAAAGAGTTGAACTAATTAATTTGATCAGGGCCCAGTTTCCCAAAGAACAAAGATGATCGCAAGATGCACGTAAGTGCCTCGTTCTTTTATCAGTGCGTTTCCCGAATGCATGGTAACTTAAGAGGCACGTAACATTGCTCGTTAATTAGTGCTCCAGACCACTCGTTAGTCCACCTTAACCGATCTTAACAGGCACTTTACTGTTATTGTGATATATCGCCTCCTTCAACATGAGAGGAGTGATCGCAAAAAATTAATATTAAGGCAACAGAACGAATAAAACGTATCAAAACAGTTTAGATTTAGATACATTTATTTAGACTAATTAGATAAGTGCGTGAGTGGATGTAAATGTAACTGAATGCAATTGGTCAACTGAGGATAAAGAAAAATTGCATCCTACTGCTACTATTATTTGATGTTAAACCATCTACCATCTACCAGCTACGCTATCAGGTTTATTTTTATTTGAAAACATTTTGCTACTTATAAACATGAATCTTTTAATACATAATATTTTTGATTATATGATTTCTGTATGTAATTATATTTATTGTACACATGAATTCAGTTAAAACGTTTTTCTCATCTGTCTAATAGTTCATTTTAATCATAATGGAGTGTCCCACTTTACCTAACAAAGTGTCCCATGTGCTGAAATAAGTTCATGATTCCACATGTTGTTCTAACCACAGCCTTAAGGGTTTTTTAATATTAGGCCTACATTAGTTTGACATCTGGAAATCTTGCATTTCATTTGCAAGTTCATTCAACCAAGGATCTATCACACATTCATCCATTCAGTCCAATCATGCATTCAGTGAGGGTTGATTAGCGTCTGGGTACCATTAGGCTGCCTGGCCGATTAACACTAGAACCGCCAGGCCTTTTTTACCCCCATTATCCGCCAGAGCTGAACGCCGTTTGGCATAATGAGCATACCAATCGTTCCAATGAGCATGGACATTCTCCTCAGCAGCATCACCATCCAGCCATGCTTTTTGTGGTTAAATGCAAGTTAACTTAACAATTTGAGACCCGGGTCTATGACGCCACTGTTGATGCCTAATGACGCCACTGTTGATCGATATTAATCACATGCAGAATGACAAGATCCTTTTTACCTCTAAACTTGGGAATTACGGTGAAGGATCCTACTATTTAACAACACTATCATGAGACTCCAAACGCCGAACACCAATACCCAGAAAAATAACCAGGTACAGTAGGCTACAGTCCTATGCTACAGTTATATACCTATTAATATTTACAAATATCTTTGGAGAAACGTAACGTATAAAATTCTTGAATTTATGGTACATACATTTTTATTGCTTTAGTATTCTGTTTTCAGCAACAGCATTCAAGCCATTGATTTCCTAATGAGTGAAAATGATGAGCGGTCCACTCAGGGGATTAAGGATCTGCTTTCATCAAGGTATAACATCAACATCGCTGTTTTCACAATCAGAAGACAACTGAAGGAACTTGGGTGGAGTTATGGAAAAGCTCTGTAAGAATATTTCTGTCCTGACTTAAATGTTACTGGGTACTGACTAGTGGTGTAATATTCAATATAATTGTATAGTATTTATTACATAATGTACAGAACATTAACCATTTGTTTTCTCTGTTTTTACTGCAGTTTGGATTCAATGATTCGTAAAACAAAAAAGAACTTCCTGTGTTGCTGGCCCAGGCATGAATCGAAAGTCATGAGAAATTCAATGATGTCATTTTTACCAATGAAACCACAGTTGCCCTTGACCAATTTGCGAAAAATTGCTATAGAAAACCTGGTAGAAGATCAACCAAGCCATCTCCCAAGCATCCACTCAAACTCCATGTGTGGGGGCAATTTCTCATCAGGGACCAGGCCCATATGTAATTTTCAAAAGTATTTTTAATTAAGGCTACAGCTAATTAAATGCTAAATTATATATTTTTGCAGACATATTTTTAGAGTACAATTTGTCTAAATTAATATGCCACATGGTCGACTTGTGTGAAGGAAGTATAACCCATATATCCTATTGATAAAGTTGTCTTATACAGTGAAACAACTCAAATGAGCATTTTCACAGGCAATGGCCAACTACTTCCGTGCCAATTGGTCACAAAACCAGGAATTTCAATGTTTAAAGCTATTGAGAGGAAAATATATTTAGCCTTTACTCAATGTTTCTTTATCCCAGAACTAAATATACTCATGTTGGGGAAAGTACCAGAGGTGAGACCAGTCTGAACACTCAAATATAACCCTTAGTAATAGGTGTGATGGCAATTCCATCAATCAAACATTTAAAGGAATAAGCACAGAGACAAAATTCTCTTGGCACAATTTAATAGTTTATTTGCAAATAGAGAGACGTGTCAAACACTTACAGGATAATCATCTGAGGAGTCTCTGAAGTAGATACATGAACAGTTCATATTTATTACAGTTAAAAGGGGTGTGGCAAGTATCTGCCCATCTGTCTTGTCAATAAAACACCTTCCCTTTGTTCTGTCAATACCTAGGCTTCACACAATGGGCAAGCTGTCCTTCCCCACATGGGTAACCTCTTGAACTATAAAGAGCTCTTATAGCATCCGGACAGACAATAGATAGACTCTTATGAGTTTTACAGATGGGCAGATTAATGAGTAACCTTATAATCTGCCGATACCAGTCAATGATGCCCCCTAGGCAAATACCAGATCCCCCTCTCCTACATTCCTAAGGAACAAAGGACAGATACCCTTCTTGGTTTAAGCAGAGGAACATGGTCAGAGTACCTTAGTTATGCTCTGATATTTATACAGATGTGTATCACAATCAAAGAAAATAGTTACATACCAGGCAATAGAAAAGCAGACATTTCTCAAATGCACCTTAGTTCAAAATGTCCATAACAATCTATCCTCTTGATACCAAATCAACCCTTGGTATCAATCCTTAAACAGTTTTTGTCATTAGGATGCAGACTGCAAAAAAACAGTACTTTAGCAACATGACCTTGTTGATATCATTACCCTTATACTTAGAGAACGAGACAAATCTGAAATGTCTGGATCCTCATTTACATGCTTCTAGACCATTACCTGCATATTAACTCCAAGATTACACATTTTCATTACACAGAATTATAACATAGTACAGCAAAACCTTTTATGTTAAAAACATTGGTCAAAGGAAGTTATTTCAGGTGACATATACTGACAGTATGGAGCAAGTTACATCGACACGTGGGTGTGTAAACACCGATCACTGAATACCTCCTTCAATTTGTCACAGGTACATAATACTCTTATGCCAATTGCTTGATTCACAAAAAAGTCCTTTCATGGTTCCAGTTACATGTACAGTGGGGCAAAAAAGTATTTTAGTCAGCCACCAATTGTGCAAGTTCTCCCACTGAAAAAGACGAGAGAGGCCTGTAATTTTCATCATAGGTACACTTCAACTATGAGAGACAAAATGAGAAAAAAAAATCCAGAAAGTCACATTGTAGAATTTTTTATGAATTTATTGGTACATTATGTTGGAAAATAAGTATTTTCAATAACAAAAGTTAATCTTTATATTTGTTATATACCCTTTGTTGACAGTGTGTTTGGGATCATTGTCATGCTGAAAGACCCAGCCATGTTTCATCTTCAATGCCCTTGCTGATGGAAGGAGGTTTTCACTCAAAATATCACGATACATGGCCCCATTCATTCTTTCCTTTACACGGATCAGTCGTCCTGGTCCCTTTGCAGAAGAACAGCCCCAAAGCATGATGTTTCCACCCCCATGCTTCACAGTAGGTATGGTGTTCTTTGGATGCAACTCAGCATTCTTTCTCCTCCAAACACAGCGAGTTGAGTTTTTACCAAAAAGTTCTATTTTGGTTTCATCTGACCATATGACATTCTCCCAATCCTCTTCTGGATCATCCAGATGCTCTCTAGCAAACCTCAGATGGGCCTGGACATGTACTGGCTTAAGCAGGGGGACACGTCTGGCACTGCAGGATTTGAGTCCCTGGCGGTGTAGTGTGTTACTGATGGTTGCCTTTGTTACTTTGGTCCCAACTCTCTGCAGGTCATTCACTAGGTCCCCCCATGTGGTTCTGGGATTTTTGCTCACCATTCTTGTGATCATTTTGACCCCACAGGGTGAGATCTTGCGAGGAGCCCCGGATCGAGGGAGATTATCAGTGGTCTTGTATGTCTTCCATTTTCTTATAATTGCTCCCACAGTTGATTTCTTCACACCAAGCTGCTTACCTATTGCAGATTCAGTCTTCCCAGCCTGGTGCAGGTCTACAACTTTGTTTCTGGTGACCTTTGAGCTCTTTGGTCTTGGCCATAGTGGAGTTTGGAGTGTGACTGTTTGAGGTTGTGGACAGGTGTCTTTTATACTGATAACAAGTTCAAACAGGTGCCATTAATACTGGTAACGAGTGGAGGACAGAGGAGCCTCTTAAAGAAGAAGTTACAGGTCTGTGAGAGCCAGAAATCTAGCTTGTTTGTAGGTGACCAAATACTTATTTTACAGAGGAATTTACCAATAAATTCATAAAAAACCCTACAATGCGATTCTCTGGAAAATAAATTCTCATTTTGTCTCTCATAGTTGAAGTGTACCTATGATGAAAATTACAGGCCTCTCTCATCTTTTTAAGTGGGAGAACTTGCACAATTGGTGGCTGTCTAAATACTTTTTGCCCCACTGTACTTCCAAAGTCATCACATATGTTCTGCTCCTCCAAACGTCAAACAGTCAGTTATAAACAATTTCTTGGCAGACCATTGTAACAGAACATGAAAGTCAAATGTATATTCCAAGGTGTTGTCCTTCATAGCTCAAATGCATGTTACCATGACACAGCTCTAGTTGTATCAGCCAGGTCAGGAGAATCTGTGTGCTCTCCTTTGTAAATGCCAAAATGACCCGTTTTATCTAAGGGCTCTATAGCTGCAGGCCGGTTCTGAAGTGATGGTTACCAGTACCAGAAAATTCACTTTTCGCTCAGTGACTTCAATTCACTGTGCCTAATCTTTAAACATCAAAACCCTCCTGTAGTGTGTGTGTTGTTGACCACAGGTTCCTCCCAGCTACCGAGACAGCAGATGAGATGTACCTGGTATGGACCCAACCAGCGTGGCATGATGTCGTGTAGTTGGTCTTCCGCGCCCCACTAAACGTTGTCCAGAACCGGAGCTTTCCTTAGCTCCCCCCATCGGTTGGAGGTTGCCTTCTCCATCTCATGGCAGAATCATCAGTTCTAGAATTAGTACAGCTGTCAGGAACCAGGTGTTACTGTAGACGTGTGGCACCCCAGGAAGTAGAATCCGCTTGTAGCTGTGGGGCAGTGTGAGATCCATCTTATCTCAGCCCACCTCGCAATCATCCTTTAAGACAAACTCAGTCTCTCTGGGTCCAACCAGTCTTATTGCTGAATCTCTTTCAAGTGTCCTGTACCTGTCAATGAATTCTCCTTGAGAAGATTAGTTGCAACTGCACAGTACACAATCAGAAATATGTCCATTACATTAGCTTGTTAGAACCCAGTCCTACCAAACACTCAAACCTATATTTCCAATGTTTTTCTGCTTCCTTTGTCTAAATAGATTAGACCAGTTGTAAACAGTAACAGTATAGTTAAAACATTAAAATGTCTGGTACTTCTGTTCTTGTAACGACTCGTCGTGGTGTAGTGTTGGAGGAACCAGGTGCAGGCAGTACTCTCGTTCGTGGGTTTTTATTAAAACAACAAACAAACCAAACACGAACGGAAAACGAAACTAACTACTGACTGAAAGAAAATAAAGTGCGCGACAACGCGTCTTAACAATCAACATTCAACAGTACGTTAACAACACTCACCGGTATACTAACAGACAGCAACAATGATCCACAATGTGGGGAGCAGAGGGGAAACATATATACACATACAAACGAGCTAGATTGGGACCTGGTGTGGAAGATTGGAAACATGTGACAGTCCGGGATGTGTTCGTGAGATATGGGAACTTGTGAAAACATGGCACGGTGGCGCTGCTGCTCACCGCACCATGACAGTTCTGATGGTATACTATAATAAAACTATAATAAAATTCACCTTTGCTTCACATAAATGATCAAATACCTAATTGCAAATCAAGACATTGCAAATCACGCCTAATTTCTCTACAAGATGAAACCCAGTGTGAAATTCTCCAAGCCTCTTATTTATCCTAGCACATCAAAGACACTCTGTAATCCTGTCATAAATCATGACACCCCCCCCCCTCCCATTATGCCCTATCTCCCCAGAGCTCACCCTGGAGTAGGGGGGTTGGTTTACTGACCTAAGGATAACGAACCCTAGTCTTGAAGAATATATCCTTTATCAATTAGGGATACATTCCAATCTCATAGGACAGAGTGATGTTATCTTGAGAAACAAACCAGCTAGGCAATAGCAAGCAAACCTTTTGTCTCATCATTCACACCTTAAAGAAATATCTTTTAACCATTAACATTCCAATCTATCCATCCATCCATCCATCTTCTTCCTCTTATCCGGGGCCGGGTCGCGGGGGCAGCAGTCTAAGCAGGGATGCCCAGACTTCCCTCTTCCCAGACACTTCCTCTAGCTCTTCCGGGGGGACACCGAGGCGTTCCCAGGCCAGCCGGGAGACATAGTCCCTCCAGCGTGTCCTAGGTCTTCCCCGGGGTCTCCTCCCGGTGGGACGGGACTGGAACACCTTCCCAGGAAGGCGTTCTGGAGGCATCTGAAACAGATGCCCAAGCCACCTCAGCTGACCCCTCTCGATGTGGAGGAGCAGCGGCTCTACTCTGAGCTCCTCCCGGGTGACCGAGCTTCTCACCCTATCTCTAAGGGATAGCCCAGCCACCCTGCAGAGAAAGCTCATTTCGGCCGCCTGTATCCAGGATCTTGTCCTTTCGGTCATGACCCAAAGCTCATGACCATAGGTGAGAGTAGGAACGTAGATTGACTGGTAAATCGAGAGCTTCGCATTGCGGCTCAGCTCTTTCTTCAGCACAACAGACCGATACATCGACTGCATTACTGCAGAAGCTGCACCGATCCGTCTGTCAATCTCCCGTTCCATCCTTCCCTCACTCGTGAACAAGACCCCTAGATACTTAAACTCCTCCACTTGAGGCAGGCACTCTCCACCAACCTGAAGTGGGCAAGCCACCCTTTTCCAACTGAGGACCATGGCCTCGGATTTGGAGGTGCTGATTTTTCATTCCAATCTATCCTTCGAATCAAATTTAGGAAATTTTTCTCGTATACAACCCTAAGTTATCAGGCGAATACCTCCACATGTGCCAGCCACCGGCACAACACTAGAAGGCAAGTTTCAAGTCCGCGGAGTCGGTGCGCAGACAAAAGCCGAAAGAATGGGCCTCGCCAAAGAATCACATTAACGATCCAATTAATGCGTTCTCTCAAGTTTACACACAACAAAGCAAAACCTGGGCGAACGTCCAGGTTAACAACAATCTCGATCAAACATACAAATATTTCACCAAATGCAGTCAATTGGAACCCCTGCGCACAGGGAATACCAAAATGGAAAAATGCATTTACTAGGTCAACCACAACCAGATATTGACTAATTCCTGGGACTCAGGCCACGACCTCATACAGAACAAGCACAATCGGCGTACCCGCATATACAACTCCACTATTTGCCAAACCACAAGCTGACCAACAACTTTGATGTTTTACAGGAGCAATCCCTACTCCATCCAACAGTCTCTTAAATAGGTGGACACAGAGCTTGACAAAATCTGCAAGGTCCTCTGAGCATCCCATGTGTTTATACCCCACCACATAGATGGGCAACAGATCTAACCTCTAAGCCATCAGTGCTCTTTCTAAGTGGTTGGGAATCAACCAAAGGATTACACAATGCTAGCCCACAGGACCGAATCTCTCCTACCTATAATACATGTTGCACAAGGAGACATAGGGGCACAATTCCCCTACTGTCGAAAAACAAACGAGACATCTTTCTCGCATTTCGCGCAGACAGTTGCACAGAAACCAATTCCACCACAAGAGAGCTGCTTAAAATCCTGCACGAATCACCCCGCAAAGACATGGGAGTGTTACCAGTACTAACAGGACACGGAAAAACAATGGCCTTTTCTTCACTACAGTTACCATAACTGAAATACTATTAAAAAAAGTACTCCTACAAACCGTACTTTCTCAAAACCACCTATCTACTTCCACAAATCCATCAAACCTGACATATTCAAATCAACCACCTATTTCACTAAATCCTATGAAAAGCCATAAATCCAGTATCCCCTAAATAAGTCAGAGAACACCAGCAGGGGTGGGTAGTAACGCGTTACAAGTAACGCTAATGAGTAAAAGAGTACAGTTTCAGAGGAAAGAGTACTTTTCTAGTTACTTTCTGGGGGCTGTACTCTTTACTCTTTCACAAGTATTATTTTTTTAAATAAATTGTACTGTTTACTCCGTTACCTTTCATCTACTCTTTCGTAAAAATGTTGTCTTCAGCTGTTTTTCAATAAATATTGAGTTTTTTCGTTTTGTGATTTGATTTGTGCGTACCCTCATGCTACTTAGCCAGCTAAATTCTATTATTATATTATCTTATTTTTTTATTAAACTTTTTAGTCATTGAACAAGTACAAGTACAGTATAACGACATGTAATATATGCTAATGATTATGTAATATTCTAGCTAACCTACAATATATAATAACACTACAACTTGTTAGTATATTTGTATTAGTGGTTCATTGGGCTTGACTTGAACTTTATTATATATTAATGCACTTTAGTCAGCAGCCAATCTAGCAACCAATCCAGGTGGCTTGGTTGCATTGCAGTCAGTAATTCCACCCAAGACCTGACTTACTAGAACAAAAATTTGATTGACCAAATGTACTGAGCATTACTACACTAGATTATTTTTATTTTTTTACCAGTAACATGTATGATGGCGAAAGGGGTCAGCTGAGGTGGCTTGGGCATCTGTTCCGGATGCCTCCTGAACGCCTTCCCGGGAAGGTGTTCTGGGCCCGTCCCACCAGGAGGAGACCCCGGGGAAGACCTAGGACACGCTGGAGGGACTATGTCTCCCGGCTGGCCTGGGAACGCCTCGGTGTCCCCTCGGAAGAGCTGGAGGAAGTGTCTAGGGAGAGGGAAGTCTGGGCATCTCTGCTTAGACTGCTGCCCCCACGACCCGGCCCCGGATAAGCGGAAGAAGATGGATGGATGGATGTATGATGGCCTTAATTTGCAAGAATCTTATTTGCAACACAGATTAATAATAGAAATATAGTATTATTTAATTTTGCAATTTATTTAGTTTATCTGTTCTGCATTGCTATGGGATCTGGAAAACAAATGCTATTCAAACATTAAAAATGATTGCATTTATACTTTCTTAAATTATTTTACCTTGTTGTTACTATGGCATTATAATGTCTTGAAAAAAATATGTAACTTGTACTCAAGTACTTTTTTGACCAAGTACTCTTTTACTCTTACTTGAGTAGTTTTTTCAGGTGGTACTTCAACTTTTTACATCAGTACATTTTAGGATGAGTAACAATACTTTTACTTGAGTACATATTTTCAGTACTCTACCCACCCTTGAAAACCAGGGTTATTTCATGGAAATATCTCCCTCAGGCAGTTAGCGTTCCTGCATATTCCTGTTGGGTTGTTCACGGTGATACCAGTGTGGTAGCTGGAACTGTCTCTATTCTCGCGGGAACACTACATCTAAAACAGCCGTTGTCTTGATTTCCACAGGTATCTCCTCAAATCCAATGTCCAGTAGTAGCCATCATAAACGTAACGGTTAGCATAGTCTCTTCCTCAACCCCTGGTCAGTAGTCATCTGTGGTCTTAGCCGCTGTAAATACCGGCTGGGCCAACATAAGTTACGTATCTGGTGTGTTCTTCTCTCCCCTTTCGAATTTTTTCTTGACCCGCATAGACTCTCCCAACACGTCCAAAGTGGAGCAAAACGGCCTCCAGGCGGCCTACTGCATCACCACCTTCACAACAACAAAGTCAAAGAGTAAAACGAGTCGAGGGCAATCTCAGTCACCAGCGGGGTTGGCTAGGACAATTATAGGGAAATGTTCTCCACCGATGCATTGTCGCCGGGCGGGGTGGGACGATGCAAATGTCCCAGGCCGGGACTGGCAGGAGCGGCCAGACGGACAATCCATCCAACCTGAGCGAAAACAACTACAACACAGATCAATAAACCCCACACAAACTCACGTACGTTACCTCGTCCATATTCCTCCAATCTTCTCGGTGCATCGGTCACCGAACGAAAACGCCATTAACCAGGTAACCTAATAACTCCCAAAGATACAATTGTTCACATGTCCATATACCATAAACGTCAGACATAAAGGCGAGAGACTGGCAAAGATTTACTGTCGCACTTACCCATCATTAAACCCAGCAAACCTAAGCATGGCAAAAACGCCAGATCCAGAGCGAACACAATGGTGCGGTCTAACCGCCCCCTGTCACCCTGGTATCTCGATTAACATGCCCATTAGCATGCGTTATTAAGCTCGTCAGCCTTTTTGCGAGATATTCCTTACCTACAGTGTCCTTAGGTGTTGTATACAGTTGGCCAACAACCGTACTGTTAACAGTTTTAACCAAATTTTAACTGTATTGTGCCCTTACCTCCTGAGTTAAAGATTTGACTCCGGGTACCTGTACTGATCAATCCCGAAAACTCACTTAAGCTCACGTTCAGGGGAGGATTCAGCCTCTAGAGTCTCCGGCCGTGCACGGTTGAGTTTATGAGTTTGAGATATAGGATATGAGTTTGAGATATCAGGTTTAGAAATCCCGGACGAGCCCTGAAAAGTGTGATGGTAATTCCATCAATGGGAACAAAATTATCTTGGCACAATTGGCTGTTTATTACACACTGAACAAAATTGTAAACGCAACACCTTAGTTTTTGCCCACATTTATCATGAGCTGAACTCAAAGATCTAAGACTTTCTCTATGTACAAAAAAGGCCTATTTCTCAAAAAAAAAAAACACTAATCTGTCTAAATCTGTGTTAGTGAGCACTTCTCCTTTGCTGAGATAATCCATCCACCTCACTGGTGATTGCACAGGTTGGCCACAATAAAAGGCCACTCTAAAATGTGCAGTTTCACTGTATTGGGGGAGTCCGGGGGGGGGGCAAAAAACCAGTCAGTATCTGGTGTGACCACCATTTGTCTCACGCAGTGCAACACATCTCCTTCGCATAGAGTTGATCAAGTTTTTGATTGTGACCTGTGGAATGTTGGTCCACTCCTCTTCAATTGCTGTGTGAATTTTCTGGATATTGACAGGACCTGGAACACGCTGTCGTATACACCGATCCAAAGCATCCCAAACATGCTCAATGGGTGACATGTCTGGTGAGTATGCTGGCCATGCAAGAACTGGGATGTTTTCAGCTTCCAGGAATTGTGTACAGATCCTTGCAACATGGGGCCGTGCATTATCATGCTGCAACATGAGGTTATGGTTGTGGGTGAATGGCACAACAATGGGCCTCAGGATCTCATCACTGTATCTCTGTGCATTCAAAATGCCATCAATAAAATGCACATTTTAGAGTGGCCTTTTATTGTGGCCAGCCTAAGGCACACCTGTGCAATAATCATGCTGTCTAATGAGCATCGTGATATGCCACACCTGTGAGGTGGATGGATTATCTTGGCAAAGGAGAAGAGCTCACTAACACAGATTTAAACAGTTTTGTGAACATTATTTGAGAGAAATAGGCCTTTTGTGTATTTTGTTCAGTGTTTATTTGCAAATAGAGAGCTGCGTCATAAGCCTTAATGGCACATCTCTCATCTCGTCATGATAGGCCTGTGAGTAATCTCTAAAGAAAATACATGAACAGTGTGGTATGTTGGGGAAGTTTCCGAAGCCTGATGCATTCTTACTGATTAAAGGACTTGAGTCCCATTGTTTAGATAGGTAAAGGAATGTGGGGGAGCTGGTATTTGCATAGGGGGCATCTATTTCTGTCCAGATCCTGTAAGAATTCTTAGAATTGAAGAAGTTACTTATGGCGGGAAGGAGAGCTGTCCTTTGTGTGAAGCTTAGGTAAACACAGTAGTAAACATTATGGCAGGAAGGATAAGGTGGGGGAAGATAGCATTTGACTTGTGTGATAAGAACAAAGGGAATGTGTTTGATTGACATGAGACAGATGGCAGCATCTTACCACACCCCTTTTTCTATGTAATAAATACTGATTGTGCATGTTTTGAGTTAGAGACTCCTCAGACGATTATGTGTGTGTAAGCGGTTGACGCGTCTCTCATATGTGCATAATAGGTAATAAAACTGTTAGAATGTACAAAGAGAACTTTGTCTCTGTGTCCCTTACTCCGAGTGTCGATACATGGAATTTCCATCACAGGTAAGATACTGCCCAGCTGTCAAAAATACATGGGTAATACCCAAAAGGTGGGCTGTCCCCCCCACCTTATTCCAAGGACCTAAGGACACTGTAGGTGACCTATTCAACTAAGAAGGGACACAAACCATCTGGACAAAAAAACAGAGACACTGATGGTTTAATCAGATAGACAGATGAATAATCCAATGATCTACTGACACCATTCAATGATGACCATAAACAAATACCAGAACCCCCTCTCCTATATTCCTTTTCTTATCTAAACATGGGGACTCAGTACTTTTAACTAGTAACTCATTTATAGATTTAAGTATACATCAGTTCAAGAATTTCCATAACAGGTGCATGTGGTTTTCTTGTTTTAACAGTAAATGTATTAAGACAGTGATCCGATATTCCAGGATTATGGGGAAAATGATTAGATCTACAATATCTATTTCTTGTGACAGGAATATAGCTCAATTTGCAGTGGTCTCTTAATTTTAACCCTTCTGTTCCTCACTCAAAACCTCACTTTTCAACTTTTTTGGAAAAGAAAGAAAAAGGTGCAGTGGTCTCATAATTGTTTCCAGAGCTGTAAATCTAAGGTATAATTGTGGCAGTGCATTGGACCTGAGACATGTTGGACAAAACCCATTGAGAGACCCTTTTTGAAGAGGGTCATTGGAGTTTTCCATGCGAATATTGAAATCACCCAAAATTTTAATGCCATCTGCCATGACTACAAGGTTTGACAAGAATTCAGAAAACTCACTGAGGAATATTGTGTATGGCCCAGGGGGCCTGTAAATAGTAGCTATGAAAATTATTTATCAGCCTGGTTAGCTTTCATGAGTTAAACTTCAAAAGAATGAAAACCAGAACTGGTTTTCAGCTAGTGATTGAGTTGCACAAGTCTGCTGTAGAGCTTGTCACTACCTCTAGCTGGGAGGGGGCCAGAGACAATTACTTGATACTGACACACCTTTCTAGCTAATTTACATGCTGATGCTATGTTCTGCTTTGTAACCTCTGAATGTTGGCAGAAAATGCTGCCAATCATTCCCCTCCAAAGACAGCTTGGGCCTTGACTCCGACTCCAGTGGAGAACCAGGTTTAACTGGTAGGCGGCATTTCTTCCCAGTGACTAAGAGAAAGTTCTTGCCCAGCTGCAGGAGCTGTGACGGAGGGCTAACAACACTGTTGTTTCTTCCTGGTGGCACAGACACAGTTTTTCTAATGTCTACACTAACATGATCCTTGCCTGACATTTGCGTCTGAAGCCTCTTCTATCTTTACCTGAAGATGATAGTTCTCCTCCATGTTGAAATTACATCAACTACAATGATAAGGCATAATGGTACTTAACTTTGGGTGTTCTGTGGCGAGTAGCTCTGTTTATTATGTCGAAATAGAGTCCCGGTGTAGAAAAGTAAATAGATAAAAATATTACATTGGTAAACTCCTAAAATAGAATTCAACCACTTAGTTTATTTAAAGTAAATTCAAAAAGGTTTTGCAGGTGGCCATGTAGGTAACAGCAAGCAGCTTACAGCACATCAACAATCCCACAACGCAGTGACACACCATCCGAAGTTCAATCTCCTGATGCCCCCTGCTGACCATTCTTATTTTTTATCTTATGTTTTTCTCCATGCCACATGGCACCATAACGTGAATTAATTCCATAATCACAATTAAAATTTTCAAGAGATGTCATCAAATATCACCAAACGTTTGTGAAGGATTGATCAGGTCCTTCCCAAACATTAGTATCGTATTGATACAATATTTAGTGTATTTCTATTTCTTACGTAACATTCGTTTACTTGATATGGTTCACTTTTTTCAGTTAGAGTTAGGGCTGTCTTGAATTGTTGTAATTGTTGTTATGACTTTGATCTATGAATTGTTTTATGACTTTTACTATAATTTAGTATTTCTACTACGCCCATAGTATGTTCCCATAATGTAGCTTAGTTTAAACACCATTACTTATTCACGTCTAATCAGAGCTACATTTATCAATTCTAAACAATCACTTTAACACCTTAACTGTCCTATTGTCTGTCCATGTCAAACTCAAACATAAAATGTCACATTTAATAAAAATTATACAGCTCCAGAAAATTTAAGAGACCACTGCACCTTTTTCTTTCCTTTCCAAAAAAGTCGAAAAGGAAGGTTTTGAGTGAGGAACAGAAGGGTTAAAATTAAGAGACCACTGCAAATTGAACGCTTCTTTTCCTCACACAAAAGTTTCCTTTTCAACTTTTGAAAATGAAAAACTTTTAACACTCAAACTTCTCTACCTTCTGAAAAATCATACTCTCTCTCCTTCCACATACCACAAGACTATAACCAGCCATGCTCTCTATTCTCAATAATCCAACATACTGAAATACTATTTAATGATTTCTTACACATCTGGCCAATATCAAGTCTGAGATATTATTCGATTGAATAATATCTGATGTTTCCACATCTCCCTATTCTAGGTGTGACCTGTAGGTAGTACTCAATTATTTAACACGTATCAATTAATCGTAAGAGTGTCTCTTTTAGCTAAAGGGTATGCAACCAGCAGTCAAATATCCCAGATTTTACAGACTAAGCCATTATGATATAGGCTTACCACCTGGCACGTAAGGCATAGAGCTCAGCTACCAGGCACCGCCTGCCGAAAGAGAACCCACAGAAATGGTATCACCACTCACCCCCCTTATCATCCTCATACAGCAGTCCTATGGGCCCTGTGTCAGGCATGAGGCTTCAGGGTTCAACCTTGGAGACAGTCCGGACACAAACATGGGGAGGGCAGGGAACACAGTGTCCCATCTGGCACATCTCTGGTTAAGAACAGTCTTAATAGCCATGAAGGCAAGGAGAGGTAGACATCGATGCGGGGTATGGAGGAAGATAATGTTACCCTGTGATTGTTTCGGCTTCTTTCAACCGTTCACATAGTCCATGGCCCAAAGAAATGTATAACATAGACAGGCCACCTGAAATGGAAATATAAAGACAGATTGTAATCAGACAACCAGTTTAAATCCATAACAAAAATGCTAAGACTAGAGTTAACAGGGACTAACCAGAAATGTTGGGAAGGGTGGCAGGTTGGAAGCAGATTATGGCCATTAATAGAGACACTGTGTCTGCATCTACCTAATGCCAAACACCCCTTAGCGATGGACTGTGATGGTGCAAGAGCAGGTAACCCATACAGGGTTGGGGCAACAGAGACCGGAGCATCATTGTAATCACAAACTTTGGAGCATTTATTCTCATTTGTTCTCAGTCATTCATAACGTTCTGTTCCAGACTTTTCATTTTATCCAGCCTAGACTTTAAGTCAAAACGATCAAATACAGAACTAAACAAATCAAAGCTATCATTCCACAAGCAACCGGTGTCTGAACTCATATTATACATTGTTACATACACGTCACCACAATCACACCTTGATATCCCCATAGAGTGCATAGGTACGAACCATATTTGCGTTTCAATTCATGACTGTATTTCCTCAGGAAGCCATTTACACTGCCGGGCCCCACCCCGAACAGGTTTGAATTCATCTAGTGCCATTATTTTTCTATACTTGTCAGATAATCTCATAATTATGATCTGTGCAACATTTTTATCAAAGCATTCATTAGGTGAACCTACCAGACCGCAATCATCTCCACACAACTTCATGGTTAAAGCACAGACACAATAGGGTTGGAACACTGTGTAAATGCAATTGTACATCTCTCAATCAGAATAAAAAACTATGTATATGGGGTCAGTATTATGGTACAGTGTCTGTCACATTTAAAACAAATCCATAACGCATTTCTTACTAGAACCAGAGTCCAGGTTCTAGTGCCCCACTACTAAGAAAAGTAGCAGGGACTTTTACTATCAGGACCAGAGTCCCAGTTCTAATGCCTCATTACTCAGAAAGGTAGCAAGGACTAATTGCTAGCAGGCACAAAGTCCCTGTTCTAAAGGACGCCCCACCACTAATAAAATTAGCAGAGACTTCTGAACTCCCAAGACTCCCAAGACAACTCCCTACAGTGTTCCAGGAGATCTGTAGTGGGGTGAGAGGGAAAACCACCAGACAGTACAATTGGACAGTGGTCCTCAAAGCCAGCTCGAACCACCACAACCCTCAGTCGACCGGACGAGGCGCCGCTGCCCCGTCAGGCTCAACAGGGCTCTCTCCACCCGTTCGTGCTGCTAGGTGAGACATCTCGCTGAAATCTGTTACTAACCCGGCGATCTGTCCCACCATGGCACAGAGTCTATCCTCTAGCTCTGGAGCCCATCCAGGGAGTCCAGACTCTCCACCATGCCCACCCTGGCTCATCCCGGGATGAGTGGGGTGGAGGATAAAAGAAAAAACAAACGGAAGAATCCAAAAAAAAGAACGCAAAGAGAAAGTGCTTCGGGGTGGACGGTTTATTGATGTGATGGTGCGAGTGAGGCAAAAAGGGAAAAACAAAATGAGCGATGGCAATTCTAGTCTTTCCTTTAGAAAGGCAAAACAGCAATAACACAGCAATCGACAAAAAATAATAATCATAAGGTGCATGAAAGGAACAACAGAATACATACACAACTGAACAGTGATTGGAAACAGGTGCGTCCTCGCCATGCACTGCTGCCATCACTCTCCTACCGGTGGTTAGTACACTAGTGAGGTGGAGCACCGGAGAGGAAGGGGAGCCGCTGTGCCACACAGAGCAGATGTTACACAATCAGTGTCAGTGAGGGACTCAGGCCTTGTTGATGAGGCCAGCTGCAGTTAGGAAGAGATTGTTCTTGTGCCATGAGGTTTTGGTCCTGATGGACCTCAGCCTCCTGCTGGAGGGCAGTGGTTCAAAGAGTTCATACCCAGGGTGGGAGAGGTCAGCCACAACCTTTCTTGCCCGCCTCAAGGCTCTGGAAGTGTGCAGGTCTTGGAGGGATGGCAAGTTGCAGCAAATCACTTTCTCAGCAGAGCAAATGATACACTGTAGTGTATGCCCTTATCCTTGGCATTGGCAGTGGCAGCAGCGTACCAGATGGTGATGGAGGTGGTGAGGATAGGGTGTAGATATGATGTCAGTGTAGAAGTGCACCACCATTGGATTTAGTATGTTGTACTTCTTGCGCTGCCACAGGAAGTACATCCTCTGTTGAGCCTTCTAGGTGAGGGAGCTGTTTTTCAGCTCACACTTCAGGTCCTCGGCAATGATGGTGCCCAGGAAGCGAAAAAACTCCACAGAGGCAAAGACTGGGACTAATAATAGCTTGTTGTTCACAACCTAAATCTGAAACATATGAAAGTAGAACAAGGAAAATGATGCAGGTGTGCTTAATAACTTGATTCCAGTTAATGACAACAGCTATAACTTGGATGAAGTTCATACTTACAATTGATAAGATTACTGAATCAGTCCTTTAGTAGGTGTTCAAGATGACCAGCCGTGTCTTAAATAGTGGCTGTTGTTTTGATCAGACAAAAATTTATTTATATATTTATATTTATAAAATACATTTGTTGTATGGATAGTCTCTGGATGATTTGTGCTGCTTGTTCTTTTCATGTTTTATCCAGGAATAGTATGCATTTCTAAAATACAAGAACATAATATAAAGCAAAAATGTAAAACATTTTGAATGTTCACATTACAGGTTCAAAAGGGAAAAGTCTTTAAACCAATAAATCTCCTATGGTGGAGATACAGTGGGGAGAACAAGTATTTGATACACTTCCAATTTTGCAGGTTTTCCCACTTACAAAGCATGTAGAAGTCTATAATTTTTATCATAGGTATTCTTCAACTGTGAGTAATGGAATCTAAAACAAAAATCCAGAAAAAAAAATCACATTGTATAATATTTAAGTAATTAATTTGCATTTTATTGTGACTTTTTTATTTTTCCCCATCAAAGATTTCAGTTTGTTTTTCAATTGAGTTTTTCATGTTATAGGTCACATTAAAAGTGGAAAAAGTTTTGACCTGATTTATCTTTGTCTCATTCTTTTACATCACAAGAACCTGGCATTTTAACAGGGGTGTGTAGACTTTTTATATCCACTGTATATCCGATTCATACCAAATTTGGTGCCAATAAGTATGCCAAGATAAGGACGTGTACAGTGTGTGGTGCCAATTGGCCATATGTAGGTGCAATAAGAAAAACCCTTTAAATGCTCATTACCCCTGAACACAAACAGATAACCAGGCCTATCTGTTTTTTGGTTAAAGAAGCCATCCACAGTTAAATTAAGAAAATTAAGTCATAAAGAAAGACAAGTGAGACAGTTTCAGTGTAGCCATACATAACAGAGACATTTACTTCTTTCAACCTATTCCACAGATGAAGGGGTATGCTGAAAACAACTTATGTTCTGCAATTTAGTATTGCCCTTAGTTTGGTACATGTTCATCTTTGTCCCATCTGTCTTTATCCAAAATGCTGCAGGCGGTTTTTGGTCCTATAACCTCTCCATCTTGTTTTTAAAACAAACTAGTGGTTGAATCTTGCAGTGTAGCTTCTGTAGCTGGTTTTGTTTGGATGGAAGTGGCTGGCAAAGAAATAGTGGCCGGCAAATGCCTACCTTTTATGAATTGTTCCTGATCCATCAGACAGATCTGTTCTCTATTTTGTATTATGGAACGCATGCTTTGGTCATCAACCGTAGAGATCTTCTTTGGTCTGCCAAGCTGTTTGCCATTGCTGGGCTCACCAGTGCTTTCTTTGTTGTAAATGAGAGCTTAAACTGTTTTTTCATAATGGTTTCCCTAACAGACACCAACAACAATACTCCAACCAAAATACAAAGCCTATAATCATGGACAACTTTCTTAAGTCTGCACAAACGATGTGATGAGAAACACCTGACTAATAAAAAATTGGGACACCAATATGTACATGGTTAGTCTCAAATTAAATTATATAATCTAAACTGTACCCCCAAACAAATACATTTACAATATTGATCAGGTTTAATGACAAGCCTGCTTGAGTGACGTTTTGTTTCAAGTTTTGTTTGAACAAAATGCACTTTTCTTTGGTTAATAGATATTGTAGGAAGTCCATCCTAGTGTAGATCATATAGCAAAATTGTTTTCATTCTTTAATCTTATCTTTAGAATTGATTACTTTTAACATTTATAAAAACATCTGTAGGCCTTTTCCCCAGAATGCAATTTTATTGGCCTTCAGCCATAGGCTGACTAACAGAAATGTTGAAACAGATTATAAAACATACGGAGATTAACTGTTTAGCCATTTTAACGAAGTACACAATAGTCCAGATGTTGTTTTTTTTACCTGTTAAGTCCACATCATTAACAGGTAGGACTATGGCAGTTGCTTACAGCAAAAGTAAAGAAAAACAGCATATGCTGTATGTTAGCCTAAAGCGTATGTTCACTTAATGTATACTCTACATGCATGATGAACCAACAACCTACAAGCTGTACTTCAAATATTGTATAGACGTAAGCATTTTTTTAAATCTTATTTTACATTTCGATGTATATGTTAGACAATTTCAATCAATAGCCTTGCGAAATGTAACAGTCATTCAGACAATGATTTTCCAAAAAGTGCAATACCAATGGTAACAATTATGGAACATGTCTTGAGCACCAGACTTGGTTCTCAATGCAGATTACTCCGCCCATTTCTCTCTCTCTCTCTCTCTCTCTCTCGCTCTCGCTCTCTCGCTCTCTCTCTCGCTCTCTCTCTCACTCACTCTCTCACTCGCTCTCTCTCTCGCTCTCTCTCTCTTATTCTTTTTTGCTCAAACACACACACACACACACACACACACACAAATAAATTCAAGCAATTGGTTTTAGGTCTCAATTGTTATTGCATAATCCACTGCGTATGACACAGGAATAATACTAATGAAACTCGTTGAACATAGGCAAATCATGCATTTTCAGTTTTAATAATAGAATATCGCCCAAACTGTCTGAAAGTAGGCTATTAGTCACATTTTTTGCTCCATTTTTATTCTATTTATAGAGAAAAAAATACATGTTGTTCACGGTTTTCGTTTTCAACACATAAAACCACAGACATTTATACAATATAATTTCACTTATTTATTTATTCTTTAATAGTCATTTTCACGATATATGATAACGATTTTTAGATATACATTCCATCTTTTTGAAACCACAACAACACTACACATACGGGTTTATAACATTTCCACAGGACCCGTTGGATTGCACAGAATGAAAATGTCTTCACGCGCATATCTTCTTTTTATGATCTCTTCACACTTATAGGATTCAGACCCTTAATTCCAGACCTTGAGTAATTTAGTAATGTTCTTGCATTAATAGCCTGAAATGTAAATGCTTTATCATGTGAAATTGGGAATAATTACCAATTTAGTTACCGAATCCTATGGGGATTCGTTATTTTTAGTGACGTGGCAGTATTTTTCCTGTCTATGAAGCGAATATAGGTCAAATGACTTGTGGGCCAACGTCAACCCTACGCTTACGAGAGATAATTATTGCGTATATTAACGTTGTCCCCAGATGTGGGTAGGCCTAAACATGTGTTTTAAAGTTCATTCATTAAAATAAATAAAACACTATCTTAAATCTAATATATTTTTAACGGTTTTCTTTTCCATCTTACAATTTCAGTGTTTAATACCTGTATGTATATCATACATTCAATGCATAGTTAAAATGGCAGAGTTTCACTCATATAGTTTCAATATAGCGCACGGAGAGAATACAAATTACTTCTAAATTAATCAATAAACATATTTGCGATATTTCTACTTGGTCTATTGATTAACAAATTATGTTAACATCATCCACGATATATATTGTGTTGATTTGTCTGGTTGATAGCCTATTATTTATTGCCATTAAGTTAGTTGCCATCATAATAGGTCCTCATAACAATGTATTCGTTAATAATCACATTTAGTCCCAAATGAAATATTGCAAATCACATAAGAAGAAGTGGCATCATATATACCGCACAATTCTGTGTATACCATTTAGTCACTATGCCATTGAACTATCGTCCAAAACCACATAATTGAATGTAAAATACAATTGCTCTCAAGGTTGGAAAACCACCAACGAGAGATAAAAAGACACTGCTCATTTTGCCATTTTGTTTAGGTCGATTAAACTACTGTAAACCTTCACTCCACAAAAATATGGATATGCATTTGTTTTCATATTTATACATTAAAAGTTACATTTTCCATAACGTTTGCAAATTCAGTTGGTTTGTTTTGTGTGCGTGTGTGTGACAATGCAAATGTTTGAAGAGCAAATGTGAGGACGGCATTCTGAACGTGGATTTATTTCGCATGAATTCTGTAAGCAAGTGCTGACTGCGCTCCGTGGAGAAATCAGTTATTCACTTAGGGGGTGTATCGTAACATTTATTTCAGGCAGATTGGCTTTGCTAATCTTCTATACCATATTTGTACGCTTCTACGAGTCCTTCCATTGAGTGGATGAAACCAGATATGGCGCATATACCTCCTATTACAAATATTGCGACATCAAAGAAAACGTGGTGCCATAGCAGCTTTCTCCATAGCAGCTTGAGGTGGAAGAGGCTGGGAAGCAGAAAGCACAGCCCCGCGCCCGTCAAGCTCCCGGTTAGACCCATGAGAAGAGCAAAATGCGGTACATAAATGGCCATGAGCAACGTGAATACAACAAGGCTGCATCTGAGAGTTAGGCCCCAGGATTTCAGACGTCCGTCGCCTCCGTAACAATCTGGAAACCACGTGCGTTCTCGTTCACAGAAAAATGATTTTTCCAATACTTCAACTGCAGCGAAAAATGGCAATGGGTATGACAGTAAGGCTTTTGCCACTAAGAAAAGGTTCACAACAGCCCTGATGGTTGACGGCAGGTTGTCGGTGATTACCTCCTTGGTGGCATCCGCCCAGGTAAGGTAGGCCACTAGAGCGAACAGGCCTTTGAGGACGCACGCGGCGATATGGGTCCAGTTCATCATACAGTGGAACTCGCTGGGCTTCTGCATGTTCCCCTCCAGCGACGGAAGGAAAATCTGAGACGTGTAACTGAACACGATGATTCCAATAGAAATTGGGAATTTCTTTACATCGATGTAGAATTTGACTTTGTCCCAGGCCCAGTCGCGCGCTCTTGATAGACAGTAGGCTATCACCAGAATGTTGATTACGAAGTGTGCGATAGTGCACAGCAAGCTGAATTTAGACACAGACTTAAGATTCTTGAGGAAAGCGCATGGCAGCAAGGCGGCAGTGGCCACGATGGCCCAAGACTTCTGTGAGATGGGGAGGGTGGGGAAGCTGTTGTACATCAGGTTACCGCTCACTACCACGTATAAGATACACGTCATCACCAACTCAATGATCTGGGCTACATTCACAATATGACCACCTAAAGATGGAAACCTTGGCTGACAACAAGCGTTGGCAATGTCCACGTATGAGTCCCTCACACGCACCAGTTGGCCGTCTTCGTCATCCTCGTACAGGCAAGCGATTAGGATTTTCCCCGTGTAGCAACAAACCACCGCGGCGAAAATAATCAGAAACAGTCCGAGGTAGCCCCCGTGGAGAATGGCGTACGGTAAACCCAGAACGAACATCCCCTGAAAACACAAGAGACCACGGATATGAGAAGTTGTGTGCACTTAATTGCCAATTCAACATAAACAAAATTAAGTCTGCAAGTTGTCGATAATTTGTTGGAGATGGCTGGCCAAAATTACATTAAATAGTTAAATATTTTTTGAATGAGTATTGCAGTAAATAGAAAACATGTCTGCGCTCTAGAAGGTAGCTGTATAGTTAGTGGCGTCGTTAGGCCTTGGCATCCAAGGCTATAGCCCCCTTGTATTTTATGAATAGCCCCGGATTTCAAATTGACCAATAATAATTCTAATAAAAAATCCCCTGATCTATTAATCTATAATTCCGGTCACGCATTATGACAATGTAGACGTGTAGACCGCTAGCATGTACATTTACGTTTTCCTCATGTACATTCAAAGCCCAGTACTTTCTGTCCCGGTGGGTGGGGTGGGGTGGGGGGTCAAACTGCTTGCTCAAGTGTCAAGCAGTGTGGCACATTTTAGTTTTTCCCCTAAAACTAAACAGCGGAGTGACCGAAGGAGCACCTTGATATTTGTTATCGTGTACACAATTTTTTTTTATCATAGGTGGTATGCGTAATTTAATTAGTGATATCTTAATAGATTCCTAGGGGTGACATTATTGTTGGTGGGGTTTCTGGGTGTACATTTCATTTGGCTGTGAGCATGCCCAATCCAAATCAGTTTTGTCTTTACCGATGGCGTGACAGAGACAGCTACTGACGTAGAGGTGACTGCAGGTTGATAGCTTTGTAAACACATGACGGGAGTGCACTTGCCTTTCACACATTTTGTATGTTGTCACATAGGCCTACACAGCTGAATACATTGTAATATCTCAACACCTGCCCAAGAAGCCCTACGCTGTATAATCGTAGTTTATTTAACATAGAAACCAAGACCCATAGCACATGCACGACAGACTTGCGTGTATGGTTGGCTATCGACAAAAGAACAGAGCAGAATAACTTAGGCTATGTCTTCTGGGCTTTGTTGAGATGACTGTTTAGAAGGTCATCTGACCTTTCGAATAGTATAGCAGCTGCTTGAGTGCTCCGGATAAACGCAGCCAGTACAAGATCGTGCGTAAAACTGCATCACCGGTTCGTTACGCGTCACTTTATTTTTGTCATCCGGGGATGCTTATCCATTCGAATATTTTAATATATTTTAAACGATGTTTTAAGGATATATCAGACAACGACATCCTAAAACAAATGATTTCCCCCGAAAAACATACAAATTATATTCAAATACCGAAGGGAATCTACGTATTCAACATAAAAACCATATCTGGTGTGTATGTACTTCAGTTGGACTGGATTTTTATTGAAATAACAAACAACTGGAATATAAAAGTACATACATCTTGGACTCACATTTCTCCCACAATATCAATTTGTTTGTTCACGAAGAGATAATTTGAAGACTAATATGTGGCATATATATTCACTTGGTAAATTACAGGCAACAAAGTACACAGATCAACAACAAAAAGAGTGTGAAAGGACAGCTGCAAGTCTCGCCATGTTTTAACTGGTTACCTGAATGCATCTTTACCTGAATTGCATTTGTGACGTTCCAGCCCGCTTCCCATGCGGTAATTTTTGGTGATTTTCCTTCTTCTCCCAGACCTGAGGCTATAGAACCAGAGGTCGGAGGTCCAGTGCCATCTCTCTGGTAGTGACTGTCCCCAGCCAACATTCCGTCATCTCCTCCAACCATCCCGCCCTCCCCACTCCCTTCTCCGAGGTCTCCACCACTCATGTCATCCGATTTCATGATATCCATCTGCAATCCTTGCCGGTGGTCGTAATCCAAATCATCGCATGCGGCGAATCCCAGCCCCTCCTCGTCTGTGGCGGCCTGGAAGCCCATCCTGGCCATCATCCCGCTCACCTTCGCGGTAGATTTATTCGACACCGAGGTGGCTGCATTTGATAGTTTATTTTGAAACTTGCTTCGGATTAAATGGGCCATTGTTGCGTTCTCTATCTGTCTTGCCTGTCGCGACTGATTTTTTATACTTTTATTTTTTTAAATACAACAAAATGCCAACAACTTTAGAATGCAGCTCTGTTTTCGCACATTAATCTAACTAGAGTACAGATGGTGGTCTTATAAAGCCTTGATTGTTGTTTCAGTTGCTATCTCCACTTTTTGATCAAAGTACGCCTTCTGTTCTTGATCATCCCCAGGTTCATGTCACCTTCAGAAATCGGCGCTCCGTCTCTGCATCTTGTTATGGCACTCTCTCCTTTAGCTCGAAAACGTCCAAACTTGATGCACAATTTTCTCAACGAAAAATGGGTATTACGCAGAAGATTACGTAAAATTGCGCGTTGTCGTTTATAATTCTTACCTGGTTTATTAATATTAATGGTTGAGGCAGCACTTCCACAGTTGGTTTTCTCTGGTTGTTACTGATGCCTATGCGGTACGCTTGAGCCTGGGGGTGGCAAGGAGGAGACACGTGTCATCATCAGCCTGCCAATGCAAGGACTCTGCTTCGTGAAACACGTATCCAGCCCCCAGCGCGCGCAGCCACCCCACAGAAGAAAATAGAAGAGATTTGCTGCATTTCTAGGGGAGGTGCTTGCAGTACCCCGTCTCCTCCCCACCCCCATATTCTACAGAACTTTATCCAAACATCCAATGACATTCTTGGGGCTTCGAGTCTTGCATTACTTTGCGTATAAAAGGATCTAGGCTGAATCTGAAAGGAGAAACCCATCAACTATTTGGACCTGGTTATATAACTACCTGATTTGAATTTGACTACATTTGAGTTTCATTTTGAACATGAGTTTTATTTTGAACCAGAGGACGCTAGCAACATCAGTAGCAACGATAGGTGATGTCCCTAACGGATTAACATGGATCGACTTTGAAAATGTTTTTGACTTATTCTGGAAGAAAATGCTTAACTTCATATTTTGTGATTCAAAATAGAGTATTAGTATTACAGTGGAAGTTTATTTACACGAAGCCAGTCGAAGGATAAATATGTATCTTGCTATTGATTTATATGCTTTTTTCATTCGTTAAGAATACCCTTTTTCTTGGTACGCCTAGGCCTTTTTGTGCATTACAAATCTATTTTGATTGGGGGTTTTAGACAAAGCCTATCATTAATTTCGAATTTAGGCAAATACTGCATTTTCAGATTACATAGGAGGTTTTCTATTGAATGTAAAGAACGTCATCAAGATAATTTTTTCTATATCTCCTTAAAAATAATTTAACATTTTTCTCCTTTCGATTTGGAGAACTAATGCTTTTAATGCAAATAATTTGTTTTACATTAATATGATTTCCTAGTTTAAAAAGGAGAAATTACAGGCCTAAATATTTCTGTATGCACATGGATATAGATTTTTATTATCTAAAAGTAAAGTTTTAAAATAACGTATTATAAAATTAACAACAATAGATAGGCCTAGTTTGTAGTCTTGATAATGGTATTGATAACAATACAAAAAGACTCATACTAGCAATCATATTAATGTTAATAATACAAATATTAAACAATCATGAAAATATTATTATGGTCATAATAATAACAACGTGTCAGAAGGAACATTAAGCACAAGTTAATTAGCAAAGAAAATGTTTTTATATGTAGTGAGATAAAAGCTACTTAATTCATTCAAGCCTGCACATGGGAATTAGATAGATGTTTACATTTTGTCACACGAAAGCTTTTCACTGCTCACGTCACTGGTCGTTTGCATGGATGCTGCTTTCCAGTGATTTAATTCTTTATCTTTCAAAATAAAGAGATAAACCATGACACAGACTCTATGCATAGGATGGGATAATTTTATCAGCCCAATAAAATACATTGTTTTGCAATGCAGAGAAAATCCTGAACAATATATTGAAATTCACATGTTTGTTTCATATTTCATTTTGCAGGTGGTATTAGACATTCTGTCTTAAATACATGTTTTACAAAACTCCTCAGAATTCAGATTTTTGAGGGAGTGGCTGTCATTCTGGGCATGGGGAATCCAGTCGTTAGTTATGGGAGTGATTATGATGACGGGAGTGGAGCAAGTATGTCCTTTGTTTATTTCCTTGATAACAAAACACCAATTTCCTAATTGATTACACGCCAAACATAAAAACTTTTTTTGTTCACATTTATTAGGATTTAGGAACAATTTTAGCAGTGTGGATATGGTGAGGTTATTTCTATAATCATCTTTTAAGAAGAGAAATACAAAAAATCAGAGGGGTTTAGCTATCATTATAACTGTGGCTGTGTTAGCCAGTGACCACCCGGATGACCAAACGTCCCGGGTAGGATGAGCTGAGCGCTAAAAGAAAACATGAGAGGTTTAGCCTATCTTTGTAGTTTGATTGCAACCACATTTAACGATCCTTGCAGCAGCGTTCTATAACACGTTCGCATTGCGAATGATTTATTGGGTTTGCATTTTAGCCAACTTCACAGTCAGTACGTGTAGGCTATATATTAGGTAGCTTATCTAAAAAATAAATAAATAGCCGAAACAAAAACATCTAACCGAAATAATAAAAACACGTTTAAACAGTTTATGGAAAACATATTTGCAAATATATAGATATGCCTATTAGTGTACCATCTAAATTTACAAAACGATATTTAACAATATAGCCTACTCTGTTTAACCTAAAATACCTGAGAACAGGTTTACAAATTGCACATTCAAACGTAAAACGGTATTTTCTGAAAAGTCAGAGATTGACTACACGCAGCGGCCGCCCCCAGAGTAGGCTACGTGAAGGGGTTAATCACTGGCAGCGTTATCAGTTGGTCCAGACCTTCTCTGATCTGTACTTAGGACTGTCTGATTGAATATGTTGTAAAATGAAAAGAACAGCCGTGACTAGAGAAAAGAGGGCGTTAAGGGCTTCGTTTGAGGTCGATTCCCCCAGCAAGACCCGGTTTGGTATCAGCCTATATTTTTTAACGATATATTTTTTTTTATTGTAGTCTATACATTTTATTAATTTTGTGCACATTTATTTTAAGGATTTATTATTACTTTATTATGAAGAATATAGGATTTGACAAAAGGTCAAACGACGTTGCTTATCCACAAGCACTAAAAGAAAAGCACAATGATTGATTATAAAACAAAATAGCTTTCCATAGGCAGTGGTTCTTTCAGTCCACTCACTCATGTCCTGTATACATCCTGAATATTTTGTTGACTGCGCAACCCACTTTTCCGTGACCACATTAATGTGGTGCTATTGACGTCTTGTGATTGCAGGCCATATGCAGGTGCAAACCCCCAAAACTCATCAGTAAACGTTGATGGAATTCACAAATGGAGAGCAATTGAATCTGAAAGAACGGGGTTTTGCTGGGTCTGGCTGTCAGACAGATTTCCTCACTGCCATACGATCTTTAGACACGCATTGCAGTTATGTTACAGTATAACACAGTACAGACATTCTGTTTTAATATTGATAAAATCATGATTTCGATTTCACTTCATCAATGTCAATTTTGGTTTGCAATAATTCTTATATGTGTGTATTGTATGTTTTATACCAGTGTTGTAGCCTACTGATAATATTAATAGACTACATGCGGATTGCATGGATGTGAAATTGATTTTATCTAGGCTAATCACTGCTCAGTTTATCACCGATCATCGAAGGCAACGGCGGGTTGAGATGCTAGATCCCAGGAGGATTCTGTGGTTGTCACCTTGAGAATAGAGATTAAAGGAAGATAGCCAATAAGCGATTGTTATGTATAGCTGAGCCAATTCATTTGTATGCTATATTGTTTTTAACCAGTCATAATTTTTTGGACAGGCATAGGCAAAAAATATTTCAGAAGCAGTGTTTAGCTAGTGGAGTGACTCAAGTGCTCAAGCATTATGATTTTGCTCATTCCTCACATACATTTTCCGGTGACCCAACCCCCCCCCCCCCCACCCCTCTCCGTTCCACCTCCGGCTCTGCTGCTGTCTGCTCAGTCCGTTTTCCCATTACACACTTGGCTAAGCTGGCACAAGGTTTTGGCTTCATGTCCCCTACTCCTCCCGAACCATAGAATGATTAATTAGCTCAATAGGAGCAACTGAAGATAAAATGGGTTTGTAAAATTTTCTTATATAAAGACTACATTTAACACAACCAAACCTATGCCTATATCATAGCCAGTAGCGACAACTAGGTTATAACGTAATAAAATGATGATGCTCATACGCGAACACAATATTTGAAGAGCTGATGATAGAGTGAAAGACCGGCAGACCTTTAACTTTTTTACGTTTTACTGTATCTGAGGTTGTTTATTTCACTTTAGTTGATTATTATTTGTTTAATTCTATTTGATTTTTGGTGCGCATATTTTCCACTTGGTACTACAAACATAATTACCCAACGCCATTAAAGCTTATTTTAATTTAGAAATTGAGTGCGTCAGTGTGTTTAGAGGTTGCTGTCTTCTGCAATAGAGGACGTATTCTGCAATAGACTGCGGAGATAGGAGAACCTTCATTGTCACTACTGTGATTATGGAAATATATGTGTTTGTGTGGGTGGGGGTACACTGCTCTGTGCGCCGGAGACAGGCTGGGTATAACACAGCCTGAGCCTTCAGATCATGCGCAGTACCCGCTAACGCATGAGCTCCCCCAGTCTTTGCCTAAAACAATTGGGTTACAAGGGAACGGGGGATTTGATATTCGCAGATGTACGAATTCACACGAGGCTACTTGTATATATTTTTTAAGTCAGATGTGACCATGTTACGAAAGTGGGTTACCCCGTTAATGTTATGCGACATATATCTGCGTGTGACACCATAATACATAGGCTGCATATTATCCGAGCAATTCATTCAAGGATTATTTTCATACGAACAAAAACCTTTAAAACAATAGTCCGCTAAATTTACCCTCTGAATCAACGTTTCCCTGACCTTGACGGATCTAACTGCCTGATGTGTCGCGTAGACAGATCAAGATCAGCGAGCCAGAAAATAACACACACTTCAATTAATAAGGGAACCTGAAAAGACACTTGGTCTCTGGGGAACGCGCACGGCTTGGGGAAATTAGCTTATCCAGAGATAGCTTTTCTCTCTCTCTCTGGAATCCATTAACATTAGCATCACAATCCCAGGTAGGCAGTGAATACACTATCGTGCTGATTAGCCAATATGAAGCCAAATCACAGTGCCAACATCAATTAAAAACACGTACTATGCACATACTATGGGGATAAAAAAAAAAATATATATATATATTTATTGGAAATACTACAACCTTTACCAGGCATCTTGACTTAATGAATAACAGCCTAAAAACAGACTTTGCAATTGATTGAACAGTGGGTATTCAGCTTTAAGTTGCAGAACATTTTTCGCTGTTTTTTTATGTTTTATATAATTTTTACATGCTTCTGTCTCTGTCAGGAAACTAACTACCGTATTTCTCTATTCCCCCAGAGAGGCATCCAGGTGTCGCGGTGGTAAACGCTAAGAGCCTTTTCATTATGGTTCTAATGCCACTGTTTAATGGCCTATTATGAGGCCCCAAGAGACTACCAGGAGAAGTGGTTTATATTAGCCCTGGTCGGCCGTTATTTGCGTGTCCAGGAATATAGCGTTTATGCAGATCTATTTTCTGTAGATCAATTGTAGGCCTATAGCTTAAACCAAATCTCATTATACAAATATGCATATACAATGTGACTATGTTTATTGCACTTTCATCATTAATGTTTATTTATACCCTTTCATTCATAATGGAGCTACTTTCTCATCATCAGTGCATGTGTGGTTTATGCTCGATTGTGGGTCTTATTCTCTCCAGACTAAGTGGCTTCGTTGTTCTTTGGGTTCCTTGTGCTCCCCAGACGCTGTTTGTTTTTAAACCAGAGTGACTCCACTCACTCCATCACCTGGGACGTTCGTCTTTTCGCCGTAGCCGGGATTTCACCTCCCCGCTGCGACACATTAACATTGTAATTGCCTTTTACCACACGCTTTGAACACAATGAACTCAGCTTGTCCGCTGGGACTTGCTGCTTTTGCCCCGGGCTGGCACAATAGCGATGCCATCGATTTATCACACTAGCTGCCCAGAAAAGGACCACCATCATATCGCAGAACACACACACCTTCGGCTAGCACTCTGGCGTATCTTTTTCCTTATACACTTGGCCTGTAGGTCTTGCAAATAAGGAAGCAAACAGAGCCGTTGGATTTCTCAGCACCACGGACAGTGGTGATAGTGAATCATTTCGACCTTATCCTGTTAGGGCCACCCGTGATCCTTGCCAGAGTTACATTTCAGAAATACAGTTTCACTGTATTTGTGCAACATGTAAATTCATTACATCCTTGACATTTAGCATAGGAATAGGCTAAATAAAACAAAAGGTGACAAATTTGAAGAGGGTCCAGATTAGGGGGTGGAGAATGCTAGATGAGTGCAGTAATCAAGTGGAGTGTCTCACTACCCTTCAACACATGAACACACATACATATAAACAACATGCAGGCACACACCCACATACACTATGCTTTTGTTTTTGTTTGAGTCGCTCTTGGCTAGTTTTATTCATTGTACTATTTGATCTATTCCAGAGAAATCACAGCTGGTTAGACTTGTTGGAATACCATCAAACTCTTGATAAGTTAATCAGATGTGGCTGTTCCGGGCAGCAACAAAATTGTGAAACATCTGGGGGTCCCTAGGGGGAGAGTTGAATACTTCTGGTGTAGAGCATGTTTCAGATTGAACTGCATCTTGCACCACGTACCGCACAGATTTCATATTTTGTAGACCAAAAAAAAAGGGTACTCCACCCCTGAGATGATTCTACCTTATTTCCACTCTCTTTTGGAACAAATAAACTCATCCAGACAGTTTTTACATGTTTTCTTCTTTTTAAAGATATGTTTAACTTCTCCATTCTAAGAACTGTCTGGATGAGTTTAATGGCTCTAAACAAAACTGTTTTTAAAAAGGATATATAAAAACAGGGGCACCAAGAGGGCATTTTCCATCATAGAGGCATCCCATGAGGGCACATTGTCTTGCATGTAGGAGCACGTAGAGGCCAACACATTTTCTAGCATGTAGGGCAGCATACATGGCACTGCATCACATGATCTCCATTGGAAGGGTGCCCACTAGAACACTTCATCACATTTCCTCACACATAGAGGCACCCATGAGGACACTGCATCACACTTTTTCCACTGGAAGGCCCCCATTAGTGCACTGCATCATATGTTCTCCAATGGGAGGGCACCCAGAGGTCACTGTATCAAGTTCTTGCACATTGGAGCACCCTAGAGGGCAATATATCACGTTTTCTTGCACACTGGGCAACCGTAGAGAGCACTTTCTAATTTTTTACCCACCATATGGACATCCAAGAGGGCAGTTATGCAGCGTTTTTTTCTGACAGTGAGGATCCAGGGGAGGTGATTGCCCGCATTAGAAGAAAATACCATTGTTTCATAGAATTATTTTTGCGAAAACAGTCAATCAGTCACACAACTCCTCACATTGTTTCAGGACCACGGACAGTAAATGCTGTCAGAGAGATAAAATGTTGCGCTGTATTCAATGTTCTATCCAAAACAGTCTGTTTTCGAGTCCCTGTTATTGTACAAATTGCAATGCTGACTGTCTTGAGAACAAGCTGAGACCCAGTATCTCTATTCCTGTGTTGATTAGAAATAGAATGAATCAAGTGCATGCAACATATGAGGTAAACCAGTATAATCTGTTATCTGTAACAAATCAACCTACTAGACCAGGGACCCCTATTTTCTGTATTAAGCTGGCTTTACTAAATATCAGATCTCTGGCCTAAAAATCATACTTGGTAAATGACATTATAATATCAAACAACCTAGATTTCATGTTTCTCGCTGAAACGTGACTAACAGAAGACTATAGTGCTACTGTTGTCAATGAGACAGCACCTGAAAAATTTGGTTATATGAATGTGTTGAAATGGTAGGAAAGGAGGAGGTGTGGCCGGCCTATTCAAAGATACATTCCAATGCAAAGAAAATTCACTTGGTAATTTTTATTATTTTGAATAACTCTGTTTTACGTTGGAGGGTGCTCCCAAAATTTGTACTCTGCAAATTTTAATGATGATTTTTCTGAACTACTATCTGTTATATCCATTGATTAAAACGTTTTTATTATAAAAGGGGATTTTAACATCCACATAGATAATGATACGGACAATAATGCCAAATAACTTTTTGCACTACTTGATGCTTTTGATCTCACTCAACATGTGAAAGAGCATACACTCACATAAAGCCACATTCTAGATCTGGTTATCTCTAAAGGTTTCGATATTTCCTCTGTCGTGGTTAAAGACTTGTCCCTGTCTGATCATTTCTGTGTCTTTTTTGAATCACTGATCATCCCGGATGTTCAAGTAAACTCTGTTTCTTTTAGGAAAAGGTACATGAATAAGAGTACCAATGCTCATTTGATGGAGGCTCAAGCGGTCTCTTAGACAAATGTCAGTCAGGCTTCTGTCCTTACCACAGCACTGAAACGGCTGTGATAAAAGTTGTAAATGATATACAACTTAATACGGATTCGGATAAAATAACACTTCTGGTTCTATTAGATCTCAATGCTGCATTTGACACTGTAGATCATAGAACGCTTCTGGACAGGCTGGATTATTATTAAAGAGCTGGGTTCTCTGGCCCTAAAAACCAGGGACTAAGGACGTAATCTTGGTGTTCTGAATCAGATCTCACGTTCACCAGTCATAGCAAAGCGATCACCAAAACATTAAATCATTTTAAAAATCAAGAGCTTGGTGTCCCAAACAGACCAAGAAAAGCTCATCCATGCATTAATCTCTAGTAGGGTTGACTACTGTAATGGGCTCTTAACTGGACTCCCCAAAAAGACTGTAAAACATCTGCAGCTCATTCAGAATGCTGCTGCTAAAATGTTAACCAGGACCAAGAGAACAGAGCACATCATTCAGGTTCTTAAATCTATGCACTGGCTTCCAGTCAGTTACAGAATAGATTATAAAGTGGCACTTTTAGTCTATAAAACACTGAATGGTTTAGGCCCCAAGTACATTTCTGATATGTTTGAAAATTATAAACCCAAGCAGGGCTCTTAGATCCATGAACTCAAGTCAGCTAGTTGATCCAATAATCCAAACTAAACATGGGAACGATGCATTTAGCAGTTACGCTGCATACAACTGGAGTAAACTAGCAGAAGATTTTAGACGTGCCCCAAACATATCAATTTTCCAATCCAGGTTAAAATCCTCTTTTCACATGCATAGGACTGAGTGCTAAAACTAAACTGCACTGTTTGCCTTACAGCTTTTATATCTTCCTCATGGAATCTACTACTGAATGTACCAGTACATTTTATTTGTATTTTTAATTTCTACTTTCTTATTCTATGTAAAGCACATTGAATTGCCAATTTGATGTTTTTATTCTAGTATTTGTTTTTATTCTATTGTATTTTTATATGTTTCTTTTTCTTTGTAAAGCACATTGAACTGCTTCTATGTACACTCACCTAAAGGATTATTAGGAACACCATACTAATACTGTGTTTGACCCCCTTTCGCCTTCAGAACTGCCTTAATTCTACGTGGCATTGATTCAACAAGGTGCTGAAAGCATTCTTTAGAAATGTTGGCCCATATTGATAGGATAGCATCTTGCAGTTGATGGAGATTTGTGGGATGCACATCCAGGGCACGAAGCTCCCATTACACCACATCCCAAAGATGCTCTATTGGGTTGAGATCTGGTGACTGTGGGGGCCATTTCAGTACAGTGAACTCATTGTCATGTTCAAGAAACCAATTTGAAATGATTCAAGCTTTGTGACATGGTGCATTATCCTGCTGGAAGTAGCCATCAGAGGATGGGTACATGGTGGTCATAAAGGGATGGACATGGTCAGAAACAATGCTCAGGTAGGCCATGGCATTTAAACAATGCCCAATTGGCACTAAGGGGCCTAAAGTGTGCCAAGAAAACATCCCCCACACCATTACAACACCACCAGCAGCCTGCACAGTGGTAACAAGGCATGATGGATCCATGTTCTCATTCTGTTTACGCCAAATTGACTCTACCATCTAAATGTCTCAACAGAAATCGAGACTCATCAGACCAGGCAACATTCTTCCAGTCTTCAACTGTCCAATTTTGGTGAGCTTGTGCAAATTGTAGCCTCTTTTTCCTATTTGTAGTGGAGATGAGTGGTACCCGGTGGGGTCTTCTGCTGTTGTAGCCCATCCGCCTCAAGGTTGTGCGTGTTGTGGCTTCACAAATGCTTTGCTGCATATCTCGGTTGTAACGAGTGGTTATTTCAGTCAAAGTTGCTCTTCTATCAGCTTGAATCAGTCTGCCCATTGTCCTCTGACCTCTAGCATCAACAAGCCATTTTTGCCCACAGGACTGCCGCATACTGGATGTTTTTCCCTTTTCACACCGTTCTTTGTAAACCCTAGAAATGGTTGTACGTGACAATCCCAGTAACTGAACAGATTGTGAAATACTCACACTGGCCCGTCTGGCACCAACAACCATGCCACACTCAAAATTGCTTAAATCACCTTTCTTTCCCATTCTGACATTCAATTTGGAGTTCAGGAGATTGTCTTGAACAGGACCACACCCCTAAATGCACTGAAGCAACTGCCATGTGATTGGTTGATTAGATAATTGCATTAATGAGAAATTGAACAGGTGTTCCTAATAATCCTTTAGGTGAGTGTATATGAATAGTGCTATATAAATAAACGTGTTTGCTTGCTTGCTGATGGGCAGGCTACTGACAGGCTGGTTCTGGGTCTGGCTGCTGGCAGGTTAGTCCAGGAGCTGGCTGAGGGTCAATCTCATCCTCTTCTTCAAACTCACTGTCAGACTCCTAATTGACAGAGAGCCAAGGTCCTCATTTTCTGAAAATTCTTGATCTTCCAGAGTTGAAGACTCTCCTTTTACACTAGATTATTTCCTTGAAAAACATTTTGAAGGATCCCTGAAGAAAGAACCCTTTTGCCATACTGACCGATTAAGGAGCCACACATGCAAAACCTATTTATTCGTTATCTCCCCAAATTTACAGCAGGGGTAGAGTATTGAATGTTTTGAAATAACATGGTGCAATTCCCACCTGACATTGTGTAGTTTAAGACACTACAGAGGGTGAATAGTGGGGATATGTGGGAGCAGACAGGTTCTCAGTGCTACAAATGTAGTAATGTTGAAATCTTATCTGTGTGTGTGTGTGTGTGTGTAGTTACACTACAGAGGGTGAAGAGTGTGAGAAAAGAAGACTAGGCAGGTTCTCGGTGCTATGTTGAAACCTTGATTTGTGCTCATATGCTTTTTGTCCACAGAGAAACTGGAAGGTGATATGTGATTTTGAAAGGAACATAAATAAGTCCTTATGGACTGGTAGTGTGTGTGCATGTGTGTTTATTTGTTTTCACCTGTCACCTGTTCACATGTAATATAAGAGTGTAAGAGGGTTGCACAGTGTGCACTCAATGAAAATGTTCACAGAAAATTAGCCAAGATCAATGAGTCTAAGGTTGAAAGGTTCTTTTAGTCAACATTGAAAATTGGTCCCATAGACCCTAGTGTGGGTTAATGTAATCTGTATGGACCATAACAATTCAAAACCAAGTCAATTGTGTAATTCTAGATGAATAATATGTTGGTTATTGACGGACATTTTTTGGGTAATTTATTCATTTCGTCTTATGTGTTGAGATTTATCATCTTGGGTCAAATTTTACCCACAAAAATAAAAGTTGTACCCAAATTATTAGCCAACATGGGTTATGCACAAAATCAGTGAACATGAACCGATCCTTAATGGGGTGCCAATAAGGGAATTACTTAGGTTAGAATGCCTACTAGTCTGAATGATTTCACAGCCAGTTCAGACATCCAGTATCTGTTTCCAAAAGTTATAATTTATAAATAATATATAATGAATCTGCAAATGATTGAAATTGACATGGAGATGGTAACTCAACAATGTATAATCTCTATGGAAATATAGACTTCTCTATTTATGAAATAGTTTAACTAAAAGCAAAGCAGGAACTGTTCAAGACATGATTGACTGTCATGCTACTGGCAATTTATAGAAATCAATGGTTAGCACCAATCCCTCATGTAAGATGTAGAGCCTGGAGGCAGGTATTTGGTTGTGTATGTGTATATGTCTGTAGCTCTTGTCTCCTTGTAGCAAGTACAGCAGTGTCAAAAGGTAGTCACAGACAGACACAGTCGATTATATAAAAGCCTTTTGTTCTCATGAAACTTTAATGTGTGTGTGAGAAATGCTGTTTATGATGTTAGGTCTTCTTGTGCTCCTATTCTCTGGTCTGGGCCATGTTGAGTATAGAGAATTTTTTTGAGACACCAGAGGGTTCAAGTGAACCTTGGCCAACATAAGCACAGATTTCTTGCTATGGTGTTTCCTACATACAAACACCACTGGAGTAAAATGTTTAAACTGACAATATATCACTTATCTTTTGGGGTCCTGGCCCTGATGGGGCTCAAGGAGCCCTATTATTTTTGTTAGTTCCATTATGTGGACGCATATTCCCGTGAGATGGCATGCGTTACAGACAAGACACTTTACCCATAGGTGTATAACGTCTGCCAAATTCATCTATTAGACTATGGGTCCAATTTACCCCTAGGTGGCGATCTAATAAGCAATCTAATTCGCTCCAAAAGCCACACTGGCATTTCCACCCTGTATTACCTAGAAGTCTGAAATTTGGTCCACAGGAACAAATGTGCCTCAAGAACTCATGAAGTCTGCCATCTTGGATTTTTTGCCTTTTTTTTTCTTTTTCTAAAACACTAAAAAGTTATCTTCAACGAGAGCGCTGTACCAATCATCCCGCTTTTCAGTATATAGCATCATGGGTATCTACAGATTTGGTATAATGAATGTTGATATCTTTAACATAATGGCTGATATAGGCCAATGAAAAACCTGTGGGTGTGGTCTCAATTCAAATGCAAATTAATGGAAGATGGTGAGCCCTACTGCAACCAAACATGGTATATGGGTTCAGGCCTACAGCAGGAATGCGAGTCTATGGTGATTCAATGGGAGCCCATGGGGAATGCATGGAAGTCAATGGGGAATGAATGGGAGTCAATGGTGACTCAATGGGAGTCTAAGGGGAACGCATAGAAGTAAATGGGGAATGAATGGGAATCAATGGTGATTCAATGGGAATCTATGGGGAATGCATAGAGATCAATGGAGAATTAATGGAGGTAAATAGGGAACATAGAAGTCGATGTGGAATGAATGGAGAGAAATGGAGAATTAATTGGGCTCTATGGGGAATTTAGGGAAGTCAATGGGGAATGATTTGTGGTTAATATGGAATGAATGGGAGTCAATGGTGATTCAATGGGAGTCTATGGGGAACCCATGGAAGTCAATGGGGAATGAATGGAGGCCAATGGGCAATGAATGGAAGCCAATGGAAAATTCATGGGAGTCAATGGTGAGTCAATGGGAGTCAAATTTCTCTTACCAAATTAGAGATAGTACAATCGCAGTAACCATAGTGGTGTTTTTTAGCAATATTTCCCAGAGAGCTGCTGTCTAACCCACTTTCGCAGCAAGATAGACAAACAGTATGATTACTTTGAATATTCCTCTACGTTTCAGCTACTTAAATCTGAAAAAATTACAAAAATACCTCTAATTTTTTTTGTAAAAAATTACAATAAAAAATTACAAAAATACCTCAAACTCAAGATACTGCAGTAACCATAGCAAAGGGATAATTTTCTACTTTTCAAAAACCTCTCCAATGGAATATACTTTCCAAAACAGATACACAGACATTGGTGTACTTACGTGTACCTAGACTTCTTACCGGTTGAAATGAGAAAAAAACGTGAAGAATTTTACCAAACATAAAAGATCCTGTGACTGGAGTAACCACAACCAAGGGCATATGAGCCAGGGGGGACGGAGGGGTCTTTTTTTACATCTTCTACTCCTTGGCTTGTCTGTACGAAGGGAGCGGGGACTTAGCTAGCTATCAGTGTTTCCGCTCTTGTTTAGCTCCTGAACCTCTGTGGTGCTAGAACTAATATCTGCGCAGAAAACATTTTCCACACCCAACACTGGACTTCCACCTTCTGAATGGATTAATTTACTCGTGGATTTTTTTATCAACTCCCTGTGAACTTTCATCATTGGACATCTCTCCACGGTTGAGGCCCCCCCTCCTCAACCCACTGCCAACTCACTGGCTAGCTCCATGGCTTCTCTCCACGATTCTCTCTTTGGCTTTTGTTCTGGCATCCTGGTCACCTCTTGGTTGCCACCACTGTGCCCCAGTCACTTACAATGATTAAGTTGACACTTTCTCCTTGTATTTGTTGGCGAGGGTGTGCTTTCTCTGGGTTTATGTTAACCGGCCTTGCTGCTGGTTGGTGTGAGTTGGCGTGGCCCGGTTGTCTCATCTATGCTATTGCTAACCCTTCTACTGCTAACTCATCTAGTCGTTGTGTACCTGCCAACTCTGCTTCCCATGCTCCTCCTGACAACACCTACCCCTGGATTACTATGGTTCTCTCCTGCAGTTTTTACTTATTAACAATCGCTACTTTCCCTTCACCCTGGAAACTATTAACAACAACTATTGCCTCCCTTTGGAAGTAGCTAGGCGTGCCCGCTCACTGGACATTCTACGCCGATGCCCCTATATCCATCGAGGCTGTCGACGCAAATGGTCAGGAAATGGTAACACCAGCACCAACATAAGATCTTTCTGTTCTAACTCTCACATCAAGTTCTATACTTCCTCTCGCTCCGTTGATTTGATTGACTTTCCCCAACCTTAGTTTACCCTGTCAAACTACCAATCTTGCTCTTTTAAACACCCGTTCTATGAACAATAAATATTTCCTCTGTCACGTCCTGGCTGTGCCCCTAGCCATCTCTGCGCTGGGCTCGGGGCATAGCCGGGACAGGACAGGAGGTGGCATTTAGCCACCTCTACTCCTTTTTTTGGTTTCCCCAATTGGAGGCAGGTGTTAGTTATTGCCTCCAATTGGGGACCCTATTTAAGTTTAGTTTGTTAGGCCCCAAGGCGTGGTTCATTTTGGTTTTGTGTATCCTGTGTAAGGAAGACCCACGTCACTGGTTGCTGCCTTTTTGTTTGTTGGAGTCCTTCTTTCTTTTGTTTGATTAAACATGGATTACCTTCCCTACCTCTACTCTGCGCCTGTGTCCTTTCCACCCCACGACCGTGACAGAATGAACCACCACCAAGAGACACAGCAGAAATGGACGGTAGGGGAACTCCTCGGTTGGCCGGACAGCGACACCGAGGAGGAGGAGAACCCCTACTGTCCTCTGCGGCACACCAGGCCTCCACAGCATCCACCCCGGAGGAGACGTCGACGGAGGCGACGTAAGCAAACCTCCGTGTGTCCGCCCCAAGAATTTCTTGGCGGGGTGCTGTGGGGGCAGGCGGAATGGAAGGACGCGGCCGTGCCACCCGTGCTCACGTGTGGGGTAGTCCAGGTGCCCCAGCCCTGCCCGGTGCCAGCTCCTAGGCGTCGGGCAACAACGCCGGGGGGGCCTATGAGGGCTTTCCCTGGTGTAGGGAGATGTGAGGACTGGTGGGGCTATCGGGACCCGCCGTACCGGTTCTCGCAGCCAGCGCTCCTCGCTGCCTGGGAGCCGCAGCCAGCGCCGCCAGCGCCCCCCGCTGCCCAGGAGCCGCAGCCAGCGTCGCCAGCGCCCCCCGCTGCCTGGGAGCCGCAGCCAGCGTCGCCAGCGCCCCCTGCTGCCTGGGAGCCGCAGCCAGCGCCCCCTGCCGCCTGGGAGCCGCAGCCAGCGCCCCCTGCCGCTTGGGAACCGCAGCCAGCGCCCCCCGCTGCCTGGGAGCCGCCGCCAGCGCCCCCTGCTGCCTGGGAGCCGCCGCCAGCGCCCCCTGCTGCCTGGGAGCCGCAGTCAGCGCCCCCTGCTGCCTGGGAGCCGCAGTCAGCGCCCCCTGCTGCCTGGGAGCAGCAGCCAGCGCCCCCTGCTGCCTGGGAGCAGCAGCCAGCGCCCCCTGCTGCCTGGGAGCCGCAGCCAGCGCCCCCTGCTGCCTGGGAGCCGCAGCCAGCGCAGCTAGCACCCCCTGCTGCTTGGGAACCGCAGCCAGCGCCCCCCGCTGCCTGGGAGCCGCCGCCAGCGCTGCAGCCAGCGCCGCCAGCGCCCCCCGCTGCCTGGGAGCCGCAGCCAGCGCCCCCTGCTGCCTGGGAGCCGCAGCCAGCGCCGCCAGCGCCCCCTGCTGCCTGGGAGCCGCAGCCAGCGCCACCAGCACCCCCTGCTGCTTGGGAGCCGCAGCCAGCGCCCCCCGCTGCCTGGGAGCCGCAGCCAGCGCCCCCTGCTGCCCGGGAGCCGCAACCAGCGCCCCCCGCTGCCCAGTGGCCGCAGCCGCCAGCGCCCCCCGCTGCCCAGTGGCCGCAGCCGCCAGCGCCCCCCGCTGCCCAGTGGCCGCAGCCGCCAGCGCCCCCCGCTGCCCAGTGGCCGCAGCCGCCAGCTCCTCCCGCTGCCCAGTGGCCGCAGCCGCCAGCTCCTCCCGCTGCCCAGTGGCCTCAGCCGCCAGCTCCTCCCGCTGCCCAGTGGCCTCAGCCGCCAGCTCCTCCCGCTGCCCAGTGGCCTCAGCCGCCAGCTCCTCCCGCTGCCCAGTGGCCGCAGCCGCCAGCGCCCCCCGCTGCCCAGTGGCCGCAGCCGCCAGCGCCCCCCGCTGCCCAGTGGCCGCAGCCGCCAGCGCCTCCCGCTGCCCAGTGGCCGCAGCCGCCAGCTCCTCCCGCTGCCCAGTGGCCTCAGCCGCCAGCTCCTCCCGCTGCCCAGTGGCCTCAGCCGCCAGCTCCTCCCGCTGCCCAGTGGCCTCAGCCGCCAGCGCCTCCCGCTGCCCAGTGGCCTCAGCCGCCAGCTCCACCCGCTGCCCAGTGGCCTCAGCCGCCAGCGCCTCCCGCTGCCCAGTGGCCGCAGCCGCCAGCTCCTCCCGCTGCCCAGTGGCCTCAGCCGCCAGCTCCTCCCGCTGCCCAGTGGCCTCAGCCGCCAGCTCCTCCCGCTGCCCAGTGGCCTCAGCCGCCAGCTCCTCCCGCTGCCCAGTGGCCTCAGCCGCCAGCTCCTCCCGCTGCCCAGTGGCCTCAGCCGCCAGCTCCTCCCGCTGCCCAGTGGCCTCAGCCGCCAGCTCCACCCGCTGCCCAGTGGCCTCAGCCGCCAGCTCCTCCCGCTGCCCAGTGGCCTCAGCCGCCAGCTCCTCCCGCTGCCCAGTGGCCTCAGCCGCCAGCTCCACCCGCTGCCCAGTGGCCTCAGCCGCCAGCTCCACCCGCTGCCCAGTGGCCTCAGCCGCCAGCTCCTCCCGCTGCCCAGTGGCCTCAGCCGCCAGCTCCTCCCGCTGCCCAGTGGCCTCAGCTGCCAGCTCCACCCGCTGCCCAGTGGCCTCAGCCGCCAGCTCCTCCCGCTGCCCTGTTTTCGCCGCCGCCAGGACCCGCCGTGGACTGGCCGCCGCCCGGGCCCGCGGATGACTGGCCGCCACCGCCCGGGTCCGCGGATGACTGGCCGCCGCCGCCCGGGCCCGCGGATGACTGGCCGCCGCCGCTAGGGCCCGCGGATGACTGGCCGCCGCCGCCCGAGCCAGCGGTTGACTGGCCGCCCGAGGCCGCGGTTGACTGGCCGCCGCCGCCCGAGGCCGCGGTTGACTGGCCGCTGCCGCCCGAGCCCGCGGTTGACTGGCCGTCTTGTCCCGCAGCGCCTTCACCTGCCCAGGAGCCCCCGCATCGTCCCACGGCGCCCTCGCCTGTCCCGGCCTCAGCGGCGCCCTCGCCTGTCCCGGCCTCAGCGGCGCCCTCGCCTGTCCCGGTCTCAGCGGCGCCCTCGCCTGTCCCGGCTCCCCCGTCTCCTGCTCCCCCGCCGGCCGTCAACCCTCCGCCGGCTCCCCCGGCTCCTGTTCCTCCGCCGGCTGCCGACCTGCCGCCGGCTCCTATTCCCCCGCCGGCTCCCCCGTCTCCTATTCCTCTGCCGGCTCCTGTTCCTCCGCCGGCTCCCCTGTCTCCTATTCCTCCGCCGGCTCCCCCGGCTCCTACTCCTCCGCCGGCTCTCCCGCCGGCTCCGGACCCTCCGCCGGCTCCCCCGGCTCCTGCTCCTCCACCGGCTCCTATTCCACCGGCTATTCCGCCGGCTCCGGACCCTCCGCCGGCTCCCCCGGCTCCTGCTCCTCCACCGGCTCCTATTCCCCCGCCAGCTCCCCCATCTCCTGCTCCTCCGCCGGCTCCTACTCCTCCGCCGGCTCTTCCCCCGGCTCCGGACCCTCCGCCGCCTCCCCCGGCTCCTGCTCCTCCGCCGGCTCCTATTCCCCCGCCGGCTCCCCCGTCTCCTGCTCCTCCGCCGGCTCTTCCGCCGGCTCCTGACCCTCCGCCGGTTTCCCCGTCTCCTGTTCCTCCACCGGCTCCCCCGGCTCCTGCTCCTCCGCCGGCTGTCGACCCTCTGCCGGCTCCCCCGGCTCCTGCTCCTCCGCCGGCTGTCGACCCGCCGCCGGCTCTCCTGCCGGCTCCTGTCCCTCCGCCGGCTCTCCCGTCTCTTGAACCTCTGCCTCCCCGGCCTGTCCCTGCGGCTCCGCCTCCCCGGCCTGTGCCGGCGGCTCCGGGCGCTGAGCCTCCGCCGGTCCGGGTGTGGTCGTCCCGGTCTTGCCCGCGCCTTTGGGGGGGGGTACTGTCACGTCCTGGCTGTGCCCCTAGCCATCTCTGCGCTGGGCTCGGGGCATAGCCGGGACAGGACAGGAGGTGGCATTTAGCCACCTCTACTCCTTTTTTTGGTTTCCCCAATTGGAGGCAGGTGTTAGTTATTGCCTCCAATTGGGGACCCTATTTAAGTTTAGTTTGTTAGGCCCCAAGGCGTGGTTCATTTTGGTTTTGTGTATCCTGTGTAAGGAAGACCCACGTCACTGGTTGCTGCCTTTTTGTTTGTTGGAGTCCTTCTTTCTTTTGTTTGATTAAACATGGATTACCTTCCCTACCTCTACTCTGCGCCTGTGTCCTTTCCACCCCACGACCGTGACATCCTCCTTCATGAACTCATATTGGACAAGAACCTGGACTTCCTCTTACTTACTGAAACCTGGCAAACACCTGCTGATTTTTTCTGCCTTAATCTAGCTACTCCCCCTGGTTATAGCTATCTATACTAACCCCGCCTTACTGGACATGGTGGTGGCCTTGCTGTTTTGCCTGACTGAGGTCTTACCAACATCATTGTAGTATTAGTCATTTTAAAAATGCAGTCTGGTTACATTATCATCTATCTGAGATGACTTTCCAGTTGAAAAGTCCCACCATGCAAAGAAGTCACACAAAGTATAATTTACCAATGCTAGTTAGGCCTATTGCATATTCAGAAATCACTACTTTCTTTAAGTCAAACTGAACGCTTGAGTCCTATCAACACCTGCAAGACATTGGTCGGTACAGAAAGCATATTGAGTTAACAATATTGTTTGGGGTAACTATCTATTTGCTACAACCTTTCCAGACATAATATGTATTGCAAGTTAGCATTGTGGAAACAATTATCGCTCCCAATATTTTCAACCAGACTACCTCTGAGCAAAACTGTGTTGGTTGCACTGGTCCTTCACTGGTAAATAACCTTTTTTTTTAACCAGAACTTTTCTATATCTAACTCAGAATCGAACTAACGAGAATCGAACTAGAAGTGGATTCTAGAAGTGGAAAAAAACATAGAACTATACATTAAAAATACATTTAGTCAAATGTGTCCCCCCCAACATCAGAGTCACTTCTATGCCCTTGACCAAACCAACAGGATTTTCTGATAATTTTACACAAACATGGATGTCATTTTTAAAGACTTTTCACATTTTAAAAATGTATAATTGTTCAATGTTTGCTCTACCAAAGAACCGACTAAAACTTAATTTGAAAGCATAAAAGCAAGCCCCAGTAGCTTTACTTGTAAAGTTCAAATCAAGTTATTATTAATATTAAGCTAGAAACTCCGTTCAAACTTTAAAACATGTAGACTGGTCCAGATTACGTTGCTCTTTGATATATTTTATACGGATATATTATATACTTTTTAAAATATTTTAACTTTTCGGGGCCTGGAGTGGCCTAGCCAGTCTCCAGAACTGAACCCAATAGAAAATCTTTGGAGGGAGCTGAAAGTCTGTATTGCCCAGCGACAGCCCCGAAACCTGAAGGATCTGGAGAAGGTCTGTATGGAGGAGTGGGCCAAAATCCCTGCTGCAGTGTGTGCAAACCTGGTCAAGAACTACAGGAAATATATGATCTCTGTAATTGCAAACAGGTTTCTGTACCAAATATTAAGTTCTGCTTTTCTGATGTATCAAATACTTATGTCAGGCAATAAAATTTCCGGACCTAACTGTAGAAATCAATGGGGAATGAATGGGTCAATGGGGAATGATTCAATGTGAGTCTATTCAATGTGAGTCTATGGGGAATGCATAGAAGTCAATAGGGAATGAATGGGGTCAATCAGGAATTAATTGGGGTCTATGGTGAACATGTGGAATTTAATGGGAATGGAGGACAATGGTGAATGAATGGGAGTCAGTGGTGATTCAATGGGAGTCTATGAGGAATGAATGGGAGTCAGTGGGGAAAGATTTTAAGTTCATAGGGAATGAATGACAATTTTTAAATGGATGCCATGGGGGTCCTGAAAGGAAAGTACCCTGCCATTTCAGCTTGCGGATATATTTTTTAATTGATGTCAATTATTTCGATGAGACAAGTCGTACCTAAGATTATTGGAGAATCCTATAGTAGTGCATCACATTTCAATTTTGGGAATCCTGTGCATTCTTTAAATAGAAAGGGAATAAAATGTTTCCTTAAAAGTTGCTTTGAGGAACCATTTATTGGGTTTGAAGTGTCTAACATACTTATTCACTACATAGGGCACTATAGTGACTATGGACTGATGTGAAGAATAATGCACTATTGAGCGAGCTGTTTGGGAAACATATCATATAAGAATTTAAATGCACCATCTTGTCTCCAAATTCACAAAATGTTGAAATGTTGAAAGGTTTGTGTTTAGCACTCAGTCACTGCGATGCATACAGTGGGGAAAACCTTTGATTTAATTGAAGCTTACAGCAGAGCTTTGAATTGGAGTGCGCTTGGAGCCTAGCTATCTTAGATTAGCATCAGTCAGGTCAAAAAAACCTCTGTTATCCTTTGAAAATGGTTGATTGTAGGTGGGTTTGTGTGTCTCTACATGCTTGTGTAAGAGTGTGCTCAAACGTTTGTCTGTGTGTCACTCTCTGTCTGGGTGACCCATCCCCCACCCAGCCACACTCGGTAAAACTCAAGCACTTATCATCAGCCACCAGTATCACAATAATAGCCTGTCACACATGCCGAAGTAGAATAGACACAGCTATTGATTTCTGGACCAATGTGCCAGACACTGCACAATGACACTGCAGGAGAACAGGATCTTAGTGTAAAAGGTTTGCTTCGTCTCCAGGAATAATAACTGCACATTTATGCTTTGGTCATACGTAAAACAGATTCAACATATCCAACATACTGATTCAAACATTGAATCAGGTTAGTTAGTATACATTAGTTATGTCTTTGCTGATTCCTCACAATGTTTACATGACACGAGAACCCTCAAAACAATACTACTACTGTTTTTTCAGAAATATCTGATTTTCCTTCATCTCTCCCTGCTCGCCCCAGGGGCTCCCTGTGTTACTGCCGCTCACCGCTGATTGCTTTTTGATCTCACTCATGTTTTGTTTAAACAGCATTGGTCTCTAGTGTGGTTGGCGCAATGGAACACAAGCACAGCCCCAGGGTGCATCACAGCAGCTAGCAGCCAGACCTGGGTTCAAACACCATTTGAAATCCCTTCAAATACTCCATCTGGGTTTCACTGAGATTCTCCACTCTAGATGGAACTGATAAAAAAAACCTCCAAATAGGCAAACCCTGCCCATGTGGCAGCTATGGGCATGCTAAAGTGTTTGAAAAATGTAAAATAGTATCTGAATCCAGGTCTGGTATGAGACGCACTAGCTACCTGTGTGTCAATGGGACTGCTGTCTATGAAAGCAGACATTTAGAGACCTGACCTAATGCTACTTTGGCCTTGTAAGTCTCTCCTCTCTCACCCTGGCTGCCCCGGCTACTGAGGGTAGGCCACAACTAAAGGTCAGATGAGCCCATTCAACATATGTAATGTTAGTTGAGACTGACTAATTAAATTGGAGCGACACCAGAGGTGCAAGTTGCACAAAATACAGGTTAGGTGAAGATATGAAGAGAGGATGAGGGAAATGCTGGGAATGTTCCATCTTTTTCTGTTTTCCTTTGAGCTGTGAAACGCAGATAGCTTGACAATTGTCTACAGATTATTTCATTGCATTGATTACATATACTCTGCTATTTAAATGGAATCTAGTCTAAACCCAAACCTAGCTAGGGTATTGTTCCTTGGCTACTCAAACTCCATGCTCTGGCAATGAACTTAGGTGTTGTTTTTCTGGAAGTCTGAATCTGAGTAACTCCCAGATGATTTCTAAATTCAACCGTACCTCTCAGGGATTAGGTTCATATGGAACCATGTCCTAAACCTGGACTGCGTTTATTATGAAGATAAATCAGTGCAACTATGGTCGCTATTAACAGACAATTAGAAAAATGTCGGCCTAAACAACACAATCCTCCAATAAAAAATGACTTGCCACTCATTAGACTCAAACTTGTAACCATCGGACTGAAAGCCAGTTGCAGAAACGAAAAGCCACTGTATTTAGTTATTGATATGTTGAGTGACCCTGGGGGCCGGTTTCTGATCATAGTTTACACTGATCATGAGTTAATAAGGACCAATAGCCCTGGAATATGTTGATATTGAACGTTATTGCGCTGCTGATATGTTCATACAGAAATCAATTGCGTTTTCCAAAATAGTTACATATGTATGTAATTCCTGTGATGCTGTCGTGGCGCACTGCAAAGGGATGTAGGATGACCGGGACACATTAACAAGAGGGCGTATTTATTTTTTAACCAAATGAAAAACACACTCAATAACAAAAACACAAATAGTTAACGAACAAAAGGATAAGATTCTATGGCAGGCTCAACGGACTATGTGGCTTTGGTGTCGCTATCCTCCCTCCCTCTCTGTCTGGGGCACATCTTCTTTTATAGCCACACCATCATCACTGATGAGAGGCAGCTGAGGAGGGGTTGTGCTGTCCCTTCCAGCTGCCTCTAGAACCTTTCGGACGGCTGCTCTCCCCAATGCGCACTCTCCACACCTGTGACCGATGCGCTGGTCCATGCCTCACAGGTCCCAGAATTGGATAGGTTGGACCAAAGCCTGAACACGCATGGCTAAGGCACTGTTTGGAAAACGTGCCATTGTCTGCTTACTGTGACAACATGATCCAATCGCAGATTACTTTTACTTACTAAATTATTATAACCCCACTCATTTTGATGCCTCCACAAGCAAAGTTTACAGAGGAAGATTTCACTTTCTCTCTACAGACACTAGAAGGCAACGGTTGTTGTGTGATAAATATAACCCATATCCCATGAAGGCAATAAGTAGCTAAGGTTGGTGCTTAGGCTTATCTTGATATTGGGAGCACAAAATAACCACATCATTCAATGCAGAATGCTTCCCATTTCCACTCTCATTTTTCTTTTTCTTCTATCTTCAATGGCAGTCACACGCTTCTATTAATCCCTGTCACAAAGCCTTGCTCTGTCTGACCATTCAGTGTTTGTGATTTGTGTGAAATTATTTCTACTGAGGCTCCTGATATTTATAACACAAGGAAATGGAAGGTAATCTTTTAGTCCATCTCAATCATCCCCAGGTTTCTACATCTACATAACAATATGGAGAAACTGGAATTGCTATGTCTAGGTGCCTAGCCATTTACACAATCATTAGCTATATGATCCTTTTCTATGCACCTATGCACCTTCCAGCCATTTCCCTCACCCTGTCTTTTTGAAAGACTCGGACACAGTTGTCATTTTGGGCCAGATGGTGTTGTCACTAGTACCTCTTACCCCGTCTGTAAACGACCATCCTCCTCCACATAATCACTGCAGTTCAGCTCTTTGTTTTCATCCGTAAGTGCACCAGGCAGTAAGGCTGGGGGAATTGCCATAATTATCCCTCTGTGTGTTTGGGAGCACCACTTCCCAACCTCATCCCCTTTTAGACACTCTTTCAAGTTGCCAGCCTGGTCGACATTATCAGTCATAAACCGGGACAACTCTCATGTCCATTCACATCCTCTTCTCCTCTCCTTCACCCTTTCCCTCTGTTCTGTACCGATCATACCTCCACCCAACCACATGACGGGGGTAATCACCCTCCTAAAGCTGGGTTGTTATCAGCAGCTACAGCTGCAATTCATTACAGGATTGAAAGGACAGGAGATTAATAATACCCTGTTCCTCCCACTCTCTCTGTCTACCTCTCAACCACCCAAACCCCTGTCTTTCTTTCTCTCTTCCCAATCTCTCAGTTCCAGTTTTTGTTATTTCTTACATTACAGCTGGTGCTTTTTGGGGGGATAAAAACACCAAAATCATTTGAAATGCTCCATTTTTGAGTGACTGGCTACACACCAGCTGAATGTTATGATCCGGCTGCGTGGAAAGATATTTGATAAGTCAGGATAGATTTAATACATTTGGATCATTACACCAATTACCCAGACCAGATTTAACATCCCTATGGTTTTAATTGAAATTAATCAAGACTCTTTATATTCTATTAATATTTACAGTGTATAAAAATGCATTCACTCCTTGAAGTTTACAAGTCTAAACCGTAGATTCTGTAGCTTCAGGTTACAGTACAGTCAGTTGATTTAAACCATGTTTGTGTTACTTAAATGTTCATTATTTGCTCCACTCCCACATTGGATTTCAGCTAAAAATCTGGTCTAAACAGCATCAGGGACCACTGCTCCACAGAGCTTTCTGTGCAAAGGGCAGTCAGGCAGAATAAATACTCTGTCCGGGCCATGAGAGAAAAGAAGATCTACAAAGACAGGGCATGAAAATGAGGGTGTTGGGGAAAGGGTTTGTTGTCTGAGGCTGGGCCTTTTTCTGCTGTAGTTTGGCCTAGTTAAGGGGGAGGGGTATCAACACACGGACCTACGATTCCTTGATTGCTTTCTTCCTTGCAGTGATATGACTCATTGAGTGGAGCCCTACTATTGTAAACATGGGATTCCCTGTCAACAGTTAACATTACCAACATCACATTCTGTTCATGAGTGGGTGAGGATTCTGAAATTTGTGGTTTGTTTACAGTTTTTCAGTTTTTTTGCTGTACTGCAATTTTCCAATAAACATGAGCGAACTGTTCCCTCGATTTGATACGGGTTCTATATTATTTGACCACTATACGTAACCGCCGATTTCTAACACTTTGGTGCTGTGAGCCGAATGGTTGGAGATTTAGATGCTACCAAAAATAACTGTTTTTTGCTGGAGATTCTGAGAAAATGCTCCCGCAAGGGAGTAGGTATTTGTTACTGTTTCTTAAGAACAGCTGAAAGGTTGGTGAGTCTGAAATCCACACCATTTAACGAACAAATAGAGTAATACAGGAGCACAGGTAGTAATAGGATACCTAGTTACTCCATAACTAGGCCACAATTGGGCATTGTTTAAATGCCACAGCCTACCTGAGCATTGTTTCTGACCATGTCCATCCCTTTATGACCACCATGTACCAGAGGTGGGGGACTCGAATCACATGACTTGACTCGAGTCTGACTCCAGTCACAATTTTCAGGACTTGTGACTTGCTTGATTAAAGTATGAAAATGACTTGACTTGACTTTGACTTGAGAACAAGTTACTTGAGACTTGACTTGAAGTGGAAGACTCGACAATGACTTGAACTTATAATAAACAAACAGCAATAAAATTATTTTATATGTTGTGACATCAGCACGTTAGTCGAGTTCATTATAGTATCAAATAGTATCGTTTGGATACAAGGACTTTGAACTGGACCGTGTTAAAAAGATTGGCCAGATGCAAAATATGCAACAACGTCAAATTTCATTCGTTATTTTAAAAACCACAAGGAAAGGTAAGAAAGTGATCTCTTATATATTCAGTTTCACTAAGATCTATAACAATTAAGTTACTAATGTAATGAATTAATCTTTTGTTTGTCATAATTTGGCCTTGGTTGCACATTATGTTTTTTTATTTCTTGTTAGAAATGTGACCATTATCATTACTGAATACGTCTGGTAAATAGATGCTGCTATGGACGCAGCAGGATTCTAACTAGAGACGGAACGGACTATTTTCTTTAGAGGAAGCAATACAATCGTTTTTAAATGAATAAATTCCTTTTGAAATCAATATTTTGTGTCAAATTATAGATTTATTTGGTAGGTAGCCATGTAATAAGCGGGATAAGGTATAGCGAGGCGGTTGTTATAGCGAATACAACCCCTTCAGGCTGATTCAAGATCCCTCCGCTTCGTCCCCCCAAAAAATTGTACCGCGGAGGAGAAACATATTTGATTTTGAAATCGAGCTTCGCACCGAGCGCACGTCAGAAACAGAGGACAGTGTGTGTGTGTGTTCATCTCTTTAGTACTGTGACTTGACTTGACTTGAAACTTATAAGGACTCAACCTGACTTGCTTAGGGTGAACCCTTGACTTGACTTGCTTGATTTATCTGAACTGTGACTTAAGACTCGACTCGACACTTGATGGTTAAGACTTGAGACTTGCTTGGACTTGACCATGTGTGACTTGTCCCCTTCTCTGCCATCTCTGATGGCTACTTCCAGCAGGATAATACACCATGTCACAAAGCTTGAATCATTTCAAATTGGTTTCTTGAACATGACAGTGAGTTCACTGTTCTGAAATGGCCCCCACAATCACCAGATCTCAACCCAATAGAGCATCTTTGGGATGTGGTGGAACGGGAGCTTCGTGCCCTGGATGTGCATCCCACAAATCTCCATCAACTGCAAGACGCCATCCTATCAATATGGGCCAACATTTCAAAAAAATGCTTTCAGCACCTTGTTGAATCAATGCCACGTAGAATTAAGGCAGTTCTGAAGGCGAAGGGGGGTCAAACAGAGTATTAGTATGGTGTTCCTAATAATCCTTTAGGGTGAGTGTATAAAGGCTAGATACCTTGTCCGCGCTGTTGGCCAATGGAGGTCGACGTCCGCACATGGTGGCCATCTTGCCACAGGCCGCTCACTCACTCGTAACATTGTGTTTTATGGTGCATGTACTTTTTAAATAACCATAACTTGCTAAAATTTTTACCGATTTACAAACGGTTTGGTTTGTTATAAATGAATATACAAACACAAGGTATTTATGTTAAATCAATAAATAGGCTACTAAAACTCAGTGTACAGAATGGCAACATGACACATACACTTTTGTACTATTATAATAAAATTACTATTATAATAAAATAATTTTTATTATTACATGTTTTTTCTTTCTGCCGGATAACAAGCATCTCTGAACTGACCACATTTCAGCCCTCTAGGTCACTTGATATTACTTTAGAAACACAACTGAGCCCTAGCACCAGGTCTTGTGAAGCTGTGTGCAAAAGCAGATCAATATAGAATGAAACTGAGTAATTTAGACCATAATTTGCCAAGCTATGGTCATGCGTATTGTAAAATGCCCTATGGAAACTCCCCATAGGACTTTTGGTTAGACAAAATGCTGACAATAAAATGCTTACTGTGTGGCAACCTCTTCGTGTAGAAGCATAATGAAATCAAATCAAATGAAAGGTAACACTCTGATGTTACTTGTAGACTATTTACATTGTATGTCAGGGGTTCTGATATAGAATGACTACAAAATATATGGAATAATTACACAAAAGTCGAACTTTTTTAACTTTTATATAAGTGACATTTATTTGCAAAAAAAAAAGAATTGGTACATGATTCCCCTTTACAAATATCCAAAAAAGAAATGCTGTAGAGGGAACTACACTACTGTTGAAGTAAAAGAGGACAGTACCTTGAAAACACATACCTTGGGCTAATGCCCTTTGAAAAGGACAGTTATAAAAAGTTTCTGTCGCATGTTGTTGCTCTGTAAGCTGAGGTTTGTAATTCTGGTGATGTGGTGCAGCCTTAACTTAAAAAACAGGGACACAATTAATTTTAACAGCATATGGTGGTGGCTGTCTATCCCATACTGCGTCTCGCCGATGTGCTCCCCTAACACAAACATCCTCTGAACCGATCCTTTTTCGGAAAATGTAAACAACCTCAAGCAGTTTGATGGGCTGTGATCGTCTGGTACTGCCTGATGACTACCGAATGACCCACTCTGCTGCCCTGACGACCCTCACGGTTCCCTCTGATGGAATCACCAGATCTCCATTGTTTTTTAAAGTCAGCAGGTGGTAGCTCTGGTCCTTGATGGCAGATGCAGAATCTGTCACCAGGCTGGCACGGCAGACATCACACGACAGCTTCTTCAGAGCCCGTCGCACAACAAATCCTGAAATTTGAGTTAGTAATATCTTAACTTATAACAATAATCATTAATAAGCATGGGGAAATTAAGGGAGCACTTCTCTTTTTGGACAATCGTGAGATTGTTTTTCCCCAGATTTTGACTATTGGCACTTTTGGTTATAGGGAAAATTTACTTTCAGTTAGCCTTGACCTGAAATGTACATGAGAGTGCTGTCCACAAGACCATCAAAGTGGACGGGAAGGTAGCAGTGGTCATGTACTAGGGCAGGAATGTCAGCAAACAGGGATGTAAGATCTTCTCCTCCTGCTGCAGAGGACATATCTACAGCTGACAGGCTTGTAGAAGTGTCGATGACAGCTGGTAGGGACTCTGTCATCCTGTGCCGTCACATTGCCTCTGCATGGTTTAACAACCCCATACTGGGTCATCAGCTTTACATCCTAAAGATGTACTTGAACTGGCTGGCATTAGGGTTGTTATTCCAGCCACCATAAAAAATAACAAACAAAAAAAAGATATACGAGTATAGTACACAGATATTCAATACATACTTTAAAATGTTTTATGCTTATATTTTTACAAAAAAAGACTCATTAGAACTAGCCACCCCTGAATGATCTTTCCACATAAATACGTTGAATGACATTATCATACAATTCAGACTGTATCAGTGATGATATGTTCTGCAAACAAATAGTCAAACACACATTTTTGTACAGTTGTGTTTCTAAAGTAATATCAAGTGACCTAGAGGGCTGAAATGTGGTCAGTTCAGAGATGCTTGTTATCCGGCAGAAAGAAAAAACATGTAATAATAAAAATTATTTTATTATAATAGTAATTTTATTATAATAGTACAAAAGTGTATGTGTCATGTTGCCATTCTGTACACTGAGTTTTAGTAGCCTATTTATTGATTTAACATAAATACCTTGTGTTTGTATATTCATTTATAACAAACCAAACCGTTTGTAAATCGGTAAAAATTTTAGACATTTTTCTAAATACTCAAGATGGTTTGTGACACTTCCAGGTATTGTGTATGTCTTAGGGTTAGGGTGTATGTCTTCAGAAAACACATTTTACCAAAAAAATGTAATAAATGTATAAAACTGAAAACATTACAAGCATTTGCTGACACTGTCACTTAGTGTTGCGGCTGGTAAATATAAATTATGAACCCTACCAGATGCTCTGATGTAGTTGAAGAGAAGCTCCAAGTGGTCCAGGCTGAACCTGTAGGTCAGGACATATCGCTGTACTTCAAGCAGCACAGGAACCAACCTGATTGAAAATCATGTGCAACTTTGCTGGTTAGCAGCTAAACTGTAACGTTAGCTGCTATAGGTCTCACTCAAAGCTTATTGTTATTAGCCAGCAAATAACTACAACCACATCCACAAATATTGTAATTTAGACAAAAGATTAGTTGTCATAAAATCGTTATTGGTGTCAGTAAAACCATTATAATTTACTTTTATATAACCATGATACAACTATGCTGCACGATTAAGTGGTTTTTAGAAAAGAAAAGCAACAATTTCAACATTTTCAAGCATTCAGAATTATAGCCACGTTAATAACGTTTGTAAGAAACCAAACCGTTTGTAAATCCATCAAGGTTTCAGCGAGATGAGAGTATTTGTGTTCGTGCTGATCACTCAGCTTACATCAGGTACCACAGAGCCCGCCAGGAAGCCTGCCTGTGACAAGATGGCCACCGGTGATGCCGGAAGTGACTGTGCCATGAGATGTCTAGCCTTTATATATGATGTCTATGGTTGAAACTCCTACAATTTAGTTGCGACAGCCATGCAGACAAATTTAATGCAGTGTGCAGCATATGGTCTGAGCACTGACAGGCTGACCCCCACCCCTTCAACCTCTACAACAATGCTGGCAGCACTCATACGTCTATTTCCTAAAGACAACCTCTAGATATAACGCTGAGCACTTCTTTGGTCGACCATGGCGAGGCCTGTTCTGAGTGGAACCTGTCCTGTTAAACTGCTGTATGGTCTTGGCCACCGTGCTGCAGCTCAGTTTCAGGGTCTTGGCAATCTTCTAATAGCCTAGGCCATCCCTATGTAGAGCAACAATTCTTTTTTTCAGATTTCTTTGCTATGAGGTGTCATGTTGAACTTCTAGTGACCAAATTTAACACACCTACTACCCTTTCACATCTGAGACCTTGTAACCCTAACGAGTCACATGACACCGGGGAGGGAAAATGGCTTATTTGGCCCAATTTTGACATTTTCACTTAGGGGTGTACTCACTTTTGTTGCCAGTGGTTTAGACATTAATGGCTGTGTTGAGTTATTGTGAGGGGACAGCAAATTTACACTGTTATGCAAGCTGTACACTCACTACTTTACATTGTAGCAAAATGTAATTTCTTCAGTGTTGTAACATGAAAACATATAATCAAATGTTTGCAAAAATGTGAGGGATGTACTGCTTTTGTGACATACTGTATGTGGACATTTTAGGCTTCCTGCACCAAAGCTCAGGTCTTAGGAGGTTAACAATGGGGCGCCAGGGTTATATTCCCAAGGCATAAGATGTTATGATCTGTAGTGTGATGTTTGCTGTTCAACAAAAGGGCGCCAGGGTTCTGGAATGTTTGATCCCACAGGCAATCAATGTTACGACAAGTTTGTTTCATGTACCACCCACTGGTTGTGGTTGGTGTATTTAAACCACACAGACCCCAGGTGTTTGTCATTCAGACAAACCTGAGTAAACCTACGTGCACATTACAAAACATTGCAGATTCTAAAGTGATCAAGTTAGAAGACGGGCAAACTGGTGGATCCATTTTCAACCCTGAGATACCAGAAGTCACATTTTATAAATTGTCAGACGGCGAGGAGTTTAAACAGGCTTTGACTGATCAAATGACCTTTAGTGCTAGTTTATGGAGCACCTTTTGAAATGTGTTTTACTTGGGGCCAAAACAATGCAGACATAATATGGTAGATGTGTTTAACATCAAAGGAATGAAGCAGTATGACTGTTAGATTGGAGCTATTTCCAGGAAAATGTCAGCAAGTTAGAGTGTGACTGCGTACTGTTTGACCAAGCATATGGAAATGGTCAGGAACACATCTGGTGACTTGCCCAAATTGGTGTCAGACGGTGTTGAACAAAATGCTCTAAACAACTTCATGTATAAACTTCTAAAATGTTTAAATGCTGACAAGAAAGACTCGGGCACCAGTTATGTGTGTTTACGTATGTAACAGATGTTTGTGTGTTAAAATTGATTAGTAATGAACCTGTGGATGTAGATTTTATTTCAATTTTTTTTACAGATTTTCTAATCAGCAGAAATCAGAATGTTTGTGTAACGTTTCTGAAATTCTTGGATGACATGTAACTCCAAAGACTTGAATAAAATGATGTTAAACATGTATTACTTCTCATTATTGAGTAGAAATTGTTTGAAAAGAGCGTACTTGGAGAAAACCGGGGAGATCTTTAAAAATGGTGGGGCAAATGATTGGCTATTGGCCCAGGATACATACACACTACATAGGCCTCTAGCTATTAATTTTCAAAGAAATAGAGTTATTGTTCACAATATAAATTCACAATTTCAACTGGATTTGGTCAACCTGAGTGTTTACAGTGTGGAAAACAATAACATGAAATGTATGTTAACATGTATAGAGGTAATAAGTAAATACGCCTGGATTTGTGTGCTGAGAAATAAAACTGCTATCAAGGAAATGAGGGCTTATGAAGACATATTAAAAGAAAGGGAGGAAGAACTCTCAAATAGGTCCAAACGGACAAGGGGAAGGAGTTTTTTTATTCACATTTTGAATTGTTAATGAAGAATTGTTAATGTTAACATAAAACATTTTGCTACAGGAAATGATGTCAAAGCAAGTATCATTGAGAGATTTAATAAAACGATTGAATATCACGGCTGCCAACACACATCGTTAAGTTGATGTGACTTAAGAATTGGTTCATGGTTACAACCATAGCTACCAACGGTCTATTAAGATGAAGCCTGTTGACGTTTGTGATGAAAATGTTATACAGGTCCTCAAGAACCTGTATGGTACAACAATGATGAGAAGTGTAAACAAAGTTAGAAGTTCCGAGTTGGAGATACTGTGAGACTCTCAAAGCTGGGGAGCGTTTCCCATATGGAAAATAAATGTATTTTAAATATATTTTTGAATACATTTGGAAAATATATTTCCGAACACATTTGGAAAATATATTCCTGAATACATGTGGTAAATATATGTCAAAATGTTTGAAAATGGCCGCTTAAATATATTTGTAAAAAATGTATTTAATGCATTTTTTTAGTATATCAGACAATCGGCAAGGTGGTTTTCCAAACCTGCAACCTTATGCTTCACAGTCAGGAGCACTAACCACTACACCAAACAGGATTAGGTTGCTAGTAGAGGCAAGTAGTGGTATTATCAAGTTTACTTTAGTACGTTAGACTATATTTGTGACTAAGATGAAATGTATTTTGGTAATGTACATCTATCTAAAATGTGTTTCAACACCTAAATGTGATATTTATCAATACGTCTGTAATTAAATTTCATTATTTTACTTTCACAGGACGGGCCTCTCCGAGAGCCATCACCTTATCGTGATGGAGAGGTTTGTGTGTTCCTATGAACCTGAGGGATTGGGATACTCACAAGCCCCCGGCTGAGTGCCGCTATATTGGAGTTTACCCCAGTGGATGCGAGGGTCGCCTCCCTATGCCTACGGGTTGTGGGGCGGGGGATCTCTGACTGTTGTTTGTGCATATGCCCCAAACTGCAGTTCAGAGTACTTGGCCTTCTTGGAGACCCTGAATGGAGTCCTGTATGGGGCACCTGGATAGGCGTGATAGGGAGGAACGGCCTCCCTGATCTGAACTCGAGTGGTCGTTTGTTGTTAGAGTTCTGTGCTAGTCATGGATTATCAATAACAAACACCATGTTCGAACATAAGGATGCTCATAAGTGTACGTGGTACCAGAGCGCAGAAGGTCGATGATTGATTTTGTGATCGTGTCATCGGATCTGAGGCCATATATTTTGGACACTCGGGTAAAGAGAGAGGCGAAGCTGTCAACCGATCACCATCTGGTGGTGAGTTGGGTTAGGGGGTGGGGGAAGACTCTGGACAGACCGGGAAAACCCAAACGGGTAGTGCGGGTGAACTGGGAACGTCTGGAGGAGGCCCCTGTCCGAAAGATCTTCAACTCACACCTCCGGCGGAGCTTTTCTGGCATCCCTGTGGAGGTTGGGGGCATTGAACCTGAAGGTCTTAGGTGCATCAAGGGGCGGTAACCCTCGAACACCCTGGTGGACACCAGTGGTCAGGGAAGCCGTCCGACTAAAGAAGGAGGCCTTCCGGGATATGTTATCCCGGAGGACTCCGGAGACGGTTGCAGTGTACCGACAGACCCGAAGGGCTGCGACCTCTGCTGTGAAAGAGGCAAAACAGTGGGTGTGGGACGAGTTTGGGGAAGCCATGGAGAAGGACTTTCGGTCGGCAACAAGGTGTTTCTGGAAAACCACAGGAGGGGAAAACGGGGAACTATGGATGGGACACTGTTGAACTCAACTGAGGAGGTAATTAGGCGACGGAAGGAACACTTTGAGGAACTCCTAAATCCCAGTAACACACCCTCTTTAGTGGAGGCAGAGCTGGAGGCTGATGGGGAAGCATCGTCAATCTCCATGGCTGAAGTCACTGAGGTAGTCAAACAACTCCACAGTGGCAAAGCTCCGGGGATTGACGAGATCCTTCCTGAAATGTTTTGCTTTGGGTGTGGAGGGGATGTCTTGGATGACACGCCTCTTCAACATTGCGTGGAAGTCGGGGAAAGTGCCTAAGGAGTGGCGGACCGGGGTGGTGGTTCCCCTGTTCAAAAAGGGGGACCAGAGGGTGTGTGCCAATTACAGGGGTATCACACTTCTAAGCCTCCCTGGGAAAGTCTACTCAAAGGTATTGGAAAGGAGGGTTTGGCAGATAGTCAAACCTCAGATTGAAGAGGAACAATGCGGATTCCATCCTGGTCGCGGAACAACCGACCAGCTCTTTACTCTTGCAAGGATCCTGGAGGGGGCCTGGGAATATGCCCATCCTGTCTACATGTGTTTTGTGGATCTGGAGAAGGCGTATGACCGGGTCCCCCGGGAGATACTGTGGGAGGTGCTGCGGGAGTATGGGGTGAGGAAGTCCCTTTTGAGGGCTATCCAATCCCTGTATGTCCAAATTGAGAGCTGTGTTCGGGTTCTTGGTATTAAGTCGGACTTGTTCCAGGTGGGGGTTGGCCTCCGCCAGGGCTGCGCTTTGTCACCAATCCTGTTTGTAACTTTTATGGACAGGATATCGAGGCGTATTTGGGGTGGGGAGGGGTTGCAGTTCGGTGCCCTGGGGATCTCATCGCTGCTTTTTGCGGATGATGTGGTCCTGTTAGCATCATCGTTCTGTGACCTTCAGCACTCACTGGACCGGTTCACAAACCGAGTGTGATCCGGTTGGGATGAGGATTAGCACCTCTAAATCTGAGGCCATGGTTCTCAGCAGTGGAAATAGGTGCCGGGGGTGCGGCTTAAAAAATTCCAGTTTGTCGCCAGGCGTTTGTTTATACAAATTTATTTTATGCCTTACAAACTCATTTGGAATAGTTGCAAAAGGCATGTTGAGACACGCCATGGCCTCTAAGAACTCACCCCACCCCAAAGGCCATCTAGTGTCAGCAATGTTATTGGTTGCTGTCACACTTGAAAATGTATCTCTCCTTTGAAAATGTATTTTCCATTTGAAGTCCATGAAGTCAAATCTTTAGACCTGAGCCTTCTATTTAGAATATATTCAACATTGTTCTTACTCCTCACAGGCACATTTTCCAAAATGTCATCAACAAAGTTAACATTTGAATCAGCAGTTTGATTATTCTCAGTCATGTTTACTACATCAGCCCCAGTCTCAGACCCTGGTAGATTTAGTCAGTGTATTTGCGTCAAGCTCATCCTCTCTAACAACAGTGAAGAATCTTTGTAAAATGGCAGAGTTTCTTTTAGCTTTTTCATATAAATCAGTCTTCATCAGTATATTGCGTATCAATGAGTCCAAATCATTTTCAACAGATTATCTTACATCAGTGCTAATCGTTTTGGATTCTCGCAGTTTTGTTGCGGCACCAGAAACATTTTCTGAGCATGATCCATGTTTTTAACCATGTCTTGATGCAATTAGACTGGATTGGAATGGAACAGTTACGCTTAGTAACGGTAGTAAAAAACCTCCAGATTGGTTATTTTCTTTGTGACTGAAGTGTTCTCTCTAGACATGTATATAATGCATTTTTCACTCTTCACTTGACGCAGCTGTGATTCTGTCAAAGGTATATTACCGCACCTTAGATTAAGAGCAATTTCACAGAGCGATAGAATGAGGTCTGTGGAAGCGGTTTCTAAAATAACTTTTCGTTGACCCGGCAGTGCCTTAACTTGACGCGTGTGATCAAGCTAGAGTGGTCCCTGAAGCGTACAATAACACCAGTGTGATCAAGCTAGAGTGGTCCCTGAAGCGTACGATCACACCGGTGTGATTAGAACGTCTTTTTTAGAATGCACCATTAGCATGCCTAGCTACAAGTAACGTAACAATGGCTGGTCAGACCGCGCTGTTATTTACTCACATTTAGCTCAAACAGTGTTTATAACTTTATTTCCTGATTGTAATTGTTTCAAGACCACACTATGATATTAACCAGGTAAAAACCATTCAAATTGGGACAAGAAGTGTTACTTACGTACCAACAGACAGCCAACACTAATACACAAAAACAAATTATATTAGCGACTACTTTAAATTTTAAATTAGCTAGAAAGATGTGTCGGCATCGAGTAATTGTCTCTGGCCCCCTCCCAGCTAGGGGTGGTGACGAGCTCTACAGCAGACTTGCGCAACTCAATCGCTGTCTGAAAACGGAGTTCTGCCCGTCGCAGGAGGTATAGTTTGTAGATAACTGGCCTTCTTTTTGGGACTCTCCCAGAAATAGGGCCAGGCCTGATCTGCTGAGGAGCGACGGACTCCATCCTAGCTGGAGTGGTGCTCTTCTTTTGTCTAGGAACATTGACAGGAGTCTCACTCCTATAGCTTTAACATGAGATAGGGTGCAGGTCAGGCTGCAGGCTGTTAGCCAGCCTGCTAGCTTAGTGGAGTCTGTCAATAGCATAGCCAGAGTAGTTAGTACAGCTTTACCTATTGCCACTGTGACTCGTTCCAGGCTGAGAAAAGTTAAACAAGGTAGTGCTAACAAAAACAACCTTATTAAGATAAAGCCTTCCTCCACCTCGGTCAAAAATAAAAATAATTGTATCACTTCGCATCTCAAAATGGGACTCCTAAATATTAGATCTCTTGCTCCAAAGGCAGTTGCGGTAAATGAATTAATCTCTGATCATAAACTAGATGCTATTGGTTTATGTGAAACGTGGCTAAAGCCTAAAGAATTCACTGCCTTAAATGAGGCCTCTCCTCCTGGCTATACTAGTGATCATATCCCTCGTGCATCCCGAAAAGGAGGGGGTGTCGCTAATATTTATGACAGTAAATATAAACTTACTCTCAAACATATCACAGATTTTCATTCTTTCGAAGTTTTACTCATGAAAGTTAACCAGGCCGATAAATCATTTTACATAGCTACTATTTATAGGCCCCCCGGGCCATACACATTGTTCCTCAATGAGTTTCCAGAATTCTTGTCTAACCTTGTAGTCATGGCAGATAGTATTCTAATTTTTGCCGATTTCAATATCCGTATGGAAAACCCCCATGATCCTCTTCAAAAAGCCTTTCAAGCCATAATCGACTCAATGGGTTTCATCCAACATGTCTCAGGTCCAACACATTGCCACAAACATACCTTAGATTTAGTCCTGTCACGAGAAATAGATATTGTAGATCTAATAATTTACCCCCAAAATCCTGGATTATCGGATCACTGTCTTATTACATTTACCGTTAAAACAAGAAATTCACTTGCCCCCCAAACAATGAGTTTCAAAAGCCGTACTATAAATTCTCGGATTACAAATAAATTCCTTGATATTCTTACTAGTTCGCTCTTAAATGACAGAGTAAATAAATCTGTAAACGATCAAATCGAGGATCTAAACTCAATACTGCGAAATACATTAGACATAGTTGCACCACTAAAAACTAAAGAAATACGCAACAAGAAACTTGCTCCTTGGTACACCGACAATACTAGAGCACTTAAGCAAGCCTCCAGAAAATTGGAGCGAAAGTGGCGCTCCACCAAGTTGGAAGTATTTAGACTAGCCTGGATAGACAGTACAGTAAAATACCGAAAATCACTCACGTCTGCTCGATCAGCTTATTTCTCCAACCTGATTGAGGCGAACAAAAACAATCCAAAATTTCTCTTTGATACAGTTGCAAAGTTAACAAAAAAGCAAAGCTTAGCATGTGAAGTGGGTCTTCACTTTAGTTGTAATGAATACATGAACTACTTTGATGAAAAGATCGTCACCATTAGAAAACAAATAACTGAATCCCTAAATAGTTATGGTCCTAAAAATCTCGGTTGTCCGGAAAATTTCCGGAGCCTCCCTGATCAGGTGTCAATGGGGACACTTGAGTTTTTTTGATACCGTATCGCTCGACACATTTACAAAATTTGTAATGAGTTCTAAACCCACAAACTCTCAGCTAGACCCGATTCCTACAAAATTACTTAAGGAGTTATTTCCTGTGCTAGGTCAGCCAATGCTGAACATAATAAATTGCTCCCTTTCCTCCGGATGCGTACCAAACTCACTAAAAATTGCGGAAATTAAGCCTCTTCTAAAAAAATCTAATCTAGATCCCAACATATTAAACAATTATAGGCCAATATCGACCCTCCCGTTCCTCTCAAAAATCTTAGAAAAATGTGTTTCCCAACAACTGAATGCCTTCCTAAAGACAAAAAACATTTATGAAATATTCCAGTCTGGTTTTAGATCCCATCATAGTACTGAGACTGCACTCGTGAAGGTAACAAATGACCTTCTAATGGCCTCAGACAAAGGTTCCGCATCCGTCCTGTTGCTTCTTGATCTTAGTGCTGCTTTTGACACTATTGATCACTCCCTTCTCTTAGAGAGACTGGAAACCAATATTGGGCTACGTGGACATGTTCTAGCCTGGTTTAAATCTTATTTATCTGAAAGTTATCAGTTCGTTAGTGTGGATGGCATATCCTCTGACAAGTCAAAGGTATGCTTTGGAGTTCCTCAAGGCTCGGTTCTGGGCCCATTACATTTCTCACTATACATGCTCCCTCTGGGCGATGTAATCCGAAATCACAATATTAACTTTCACTGTTATGCTGATGACACACAGTTATATATTTCAATGAAGCATGGAGAAGCCCCTAAATTAGCTATTTTGGAAGCATGCGTTTCAGATATTAGGAAGTGGATGACAGAGAATTTCTTGCTCTTAAACTCAAATAAAACAGAAATGCTCCTTTTAGGACCCAAAAAACAAAGAGCGTTGTTAGCAGATCTCACTGTGAACCTCGACGGCTGCATGGTCGTATCCCAAAAAACTGTAAAAAACCTTGGCGTTACCCTTGACCCTGACCTCTCCTTTGAAGAACATATAAAATATGTCTCAAGAGTTGCTTATTTTCATCTTCGAAACATCGCAAAAATTAGAAACTTCCTATCAAAAACTGATGCAGAAAAATTAATCCATGCTTTCGTTACTTCTAGATTAGATTACTGCAATGCTCTTATCTCTGGTTATCCAGACAAATTAATAAATAAACTTCAATTAGTGCTGCACACAGCTGCTAGAATCCTAACTAGAACAAAAAAATTTGAACACATTACTCTTGTCCTGGCATCCTTACATTGGCTGCCTGTTAGGGTTAGGGCTGATTTTAAGGTTTTACTCTTAACCTATAAATCAATACATGGACTTGCTCCTACTTACCTTGCTGAAATGATCCAGCCATATATACCTACACGTAACCTTAGATCGCAAGACGCAGGCCTTTTAATTGTACCTAGAATTTCTAAACAAACAATTGGCGGCAGGGCCTTTTCTCATAGAGCTCCACTCCTGTGGAATGATCTGCCAATTAAGGTTAGAAATGCAAACTCAGTGCAAACTTTCAAGTGTCTACTAAAAACTCATCTCTACAGCACGGTTTATAATTAGGTGTAGCCTGGCCCGGGGGCGTGAAGGTGACCAGTAGGCTTGATACTGTCCACCCTTGCTGTCTTGCCAGGTGGGCTCTCGTCGCCACTGGGATGCCCTCCCTCCAATGCCCTTCGGAGGAAGAGTCACTGGCTTGTTGTTGACTCTCTATTGCGCACTTGTGCAGTTGGGCTGTACTCTACTAGCAATACTCGGCCCTCATTCAGGGGGGTTGAGGTTGGTGGGTGTCCCTTTGGTTGATGCCTGGCAATGTGGTTGGATTGATTTCCTGCCTGTTGGGCCCTGTCCGGGGCCTCCCCCGGGTAGGGCCACAGTGTCACCGGACCCCCCCGTCTCAGTTTCCAAGGTGTTACGCTGCTATATTATTGTGCTGGGGGACATGAGGGATGTACTACTAACTTTTCTCAGTTTCCTCCAATTTTAAATTTTAGAAGGAGATGAGGTCCTGGTCCACACCTGCGGATTACCTGGTTTGGGGGGACCGTTGCTGTTCCTGTCCTTGTCCACCTGGTCATACTTCTGACCTAGTCTAAAATCAAATATACTCTGGATTTAGCCAAGAGAAATTTATTTATTATTCCAATTGGACTCTTAATATCTCACCCGGCACAGCCAGAAGAGGACTGGTCACCCCTCTGAGCCTGGGTCCTCTCTAGGTTTCTTCCTAAAATTCGACCTTCTTAGGGAGTTTTTCCTAGCCACTGAAATTCAACACTACTGTTGTTTGCTCCTTGGGGTTTAAGGCCGGGTGTCTCTGTAAAGCACTTTGTGACAACTGCTGTTGTAAAAAGCGCTTTATAAATAAATTTTGATTGATTTGATTGATTGACTACTATAGAGCATCTTAACATTTCCTGGAAGAGCTGAAAACCGATCAAAACCATTGTAAAAACCTTCTAGAAGTTACGTCACCCTTTGTATGCTTTTTATATAGTTTATTCAGTTTCACTGCACTGAATTACTGGTCATGCTTTGTTAGCTAGCGGTTAGCTGATGTTTGCTAGTGGTTAGCTGACGTTTTCTAGCTAGCTACAGTTATACATCAACCAACTTTTCCAGCTCTTAGAATTTGAGTCAACGAGAGAAGCTTGCAATGCAATGCATGTAGTGTTCCTTACCTGGCAAGGTGACTGTTCAAATGCTGGAGTGAGTTCAAATGTTGTAGTGAGTACTGAAGTCACACGCAAAAAAACTCACGCTGGGGGGTCGGTAAGGAATATTTGAAACTCACGCATGAAAAGGTTAAACAGCATCTTCAAAAGTGGTAGATTTCTACGAATGTCTTTAGACATGATCAAACATTCTTAGGAATGTACACAACAGGCCAATCCTCGGAAAACAATCCTGTTCTCAGACAGTAGTCTTCTAGACAGTAGTCTATAAGCAAATAACCAAAAGGCAGGTGTTTTGCATCTTTAAAACTCTCCATGAAAAACAGAGAAAGGTCAGGGTATATTTGTCTTCCTAAAATACTAATCTGCTGATTGTTTTTTAACAAGATTAATTAATTTGTGTTCGAGTTAATAGTTCTACTAGATTTGCCTTTAATAAACATGTTTTGGAAAAGGTAGATGGCACTGAGGTTACGGTGGTGTGAATATTGTGTGAAAACTCTCACCATCTCCAAACTCTCTGATGCACTTTTCATTAAATTGTCAATTATTAAAAGGTTGTTTTTCTGAATCGGTAACAGATTGTCATCACACAATGATGCTGGTAAATCCTCAATAAAAGAAATTTCTCTCAACTTCAACATTTCATCATACAACGGTTGCCAACATGAATAAACCCAGACTATATTCTGAATTTCTTTGGAGAAAACAACATCATCCATTATCCAGCAACATCTTCACAAAATAAGTGTTACCCGAGTTACTGGGTCCACTAATGACACAGCTGAATGGCTGTTGTAGTCGTGGGCAAACCCGCTACGGTCACTATCCATCATAAAATGTGATTTAGTACCCATTAGGCCTTCTGCTGTAACAAGCAGTACATACTTGTTGTACACAAATCTGAAGTGCTTGGAAACTACTCTGTTTTTCAATGTGAAGGCTCTTTTATCTCCAGCCAACCAGTCTTGTTAGCATCTCCAAATTTACAAGACCAGAGTTGTAGCTGTTGAGTGTAATGCCTTTTGTTTTGAGACAGGTTAGACCTTTAATGGTTTTGTAACTGTAAATGTCTTTGGGCCACCACTAACAAATTGTGCGATGCTGTCACCATCTGGTAACTCATCGGTCAAGTCACCCAAAAACGGCCCTAGAGGGGACACCCAATCTCTTTGTCGTGTGACAAAGATCACTGAATCAGTGTCTGTGTAGAGCACACGTCTGTCCAACTTCTCCAAGAGTGAATACAACTCAAGACTAGAATAAGCTGTTGCGAACGTGACAAAAAAATTGCCATTACGTGGTTTATTGGTGTCTGTTTTGTCTAACGCCACTCTACCATCGAAACTGTCTGAGATGAAAGAGAAATTACTAACTTCTCACTGGAGAAAAGATAGTGGCTAAACTCCTCTAGATTGTGTTAATAAGATTAGTCCGCTCACCCATCTTACCCCTAAGACTATTCATTGCCAATTTAGCCAAAGATCACCTAGCACTGTTTACAACAATGTTTTCCTTGTCAAGCTGCACACCTTTCTTTTCATGATATTCACAAATATACTGTTCTTTAGCATCATTGTCAACCACTGATGGTGGGAAGCCGCTAGCTTCCTGCTTGTGCTTTAGGACTGTCTCATGTAATCTGCAAAATAATTTGATGTCCTGATGAAATCCCAGACTTTTAATATTTTCACAATGCGATAACCTCTCGACAGCCTTAACCAGCTCAATAGAAACCCAGGTACCTGTTAAAGCTCTTTCTGAATCAATATGTGAACAATCAGTCACCTGGTTTTCAGACTCTGCACATAGTCTACACAAGGGAAAGAACATCTTAAAACGGGGTGATAAAGGACTTTCGGTGGACACACAGTAACCCTAACAATACCAAAGTAGGTGTCTAAGTTGGGTGTCCAGTCAGATAAGTCATTGTCTTGTTGCAAAATGGGTAATATTATGGAAATTCTTGAACTAATGTACATTGGAGAAATGTCTCCTTTACTGTTACCTGGTGTGTAACGCTGGTCTTTGTTTCTGAAATCTCTGCAGTGGATCATATGACCTCTGACCATCTGTTAATCTGCCCAAACCAATAAGGGTATCGGTCCTTCGTTCTTTAAGAATGTGGTTGACTGCCTTTTACGATGTTCCTCTACCCCCCTTGACAGAAAACACCTAGGGCAGAAAGGATAAGGATATGCTGCATGGAGAGAGTCCGCATGCAAGGAATCTCTCCTGAATGATCTGATCCCTCCTGCTTATATAATCTATCATTGTAATCTTAACCTATGAATATTAAGACAATTTCTCTACCATTGTATTACTTCCTGAGGCCCAAATAAGGGCTTTAGACAATGAGGCACAGAACCTTGCCAGACAGGGCAAGTGGTACACCACAGGAGGTAACACACGGTCAAGATGAATAAAGTGGGGAGCAGGTACAGGAAGGGAGTCGCAGGGTTACATGACAATGGGGACAGTAGAAACAATGGACCTCTAACACCTTGGCCTGATTGTTGCATTATTCAAGAGAGGCTTCTATGCTAGAAATTAAACATATGGAAATGATTCTAATTGAAATGCTAGATAAGTACAATTTCTCCCACAGTACCATTGCAAAAACTTATTTTTCTTTAACCATCATGATATTCACACCGTAGTAATGCGGTTCCGGGTGGGGGCTACATAGCTCTCATTCTCCTTGATGTTAAACTTGTAAGGAAAGTAGCCTATTTCGAGTCCTTAAAACCCATAGCATGTAGCAAGGCCGCCAACTTTATCGGTAGGAAACCGTATCAATGTATCTCTGATTGAATGTGCTGTCTGTAAAAATCATGAGCTTGCTATCATTAGCAATAATTGCTGCGCCAATACCATTGTTAACAAGGTTTTCCATCAAGATGTAACCATTGAAACCTTTAGAGTTGTGTGCTATAAAGGTGTAATCAGTATATTTTGGTTGCCTAAACTTTTGGAAAAAAGCAGGGACACAACCATCTCCGGCCGCACACCATGTCTTTTTATCAAAGCTTATTGCGCACACAAAATTTGCAGTGTGTACCGTTCACAGGCAGTTGTCTCAAAATCATAAAATACACTCACCTAAAGGATTATTAGGAACACCATACTAATACTGTGTTTGACCCCTTTCGCCTTTAGAACTGCATAAATTCTATGTGACATTGATTCAACAAGGTGCTGAAAGCATTTTTTAGAAATGTTGACCCATATTGATAGGATAGCATCTTGCAGTTGATGGAGATTTGTGGGATGCACATCCAGGGCACGAAGCTCCCGTTCCACCACATCCCAAAGATGCTCTATTGGGTTGAGATCTGGTGGGGGCCATTTCAGTACAGTGAACTCACTGTCATGTTCAAGAAACCAATTTGAAATGATTCAAGCTTTGTGACATGGTGTATTATCCTGCTGGAAGTAGCCATCAGAGGATGGGTACATGGTGGTCATAAAGGGATGGACATGGTCAGAAACAATGCTCAGGTAGGCCATGACATTTAAACGATGCCCAATTGGCACTAAGGGGCCTAAAGTGTGCTAAGAAAACATCCCCCACACCATTACACCACCAGCAGCCTGCACAGTGGTAACAAGGCATGATGGATCCATGTTCTCATTCTGTTTACGCCAAATTCTGACTCTACCATCTGAATGTCTCAACAGAAATCGAGACTCATCAGACCAGGCAACATTCTTCCAGTCTTCAACTGTCCAATTTTGGTGAGCTCGTGCAAATTGTAGCCTCTTTTTCCTATTTGTAGTGGAGATGAGTGGTACCCGGTGGGGTCTTCTGCTGTTGTAGCCCATCCGCCTCAAGGTTGTGCGTGTTGTGGCTTCACAAATGCTTTGCTGCATTCCTCGGTTGTAACAAGTGGTTACTTCAGTCAAAGTTGCTCTTCTATCAGCTTGAATCAGTCTGCCCATTCTCCTCTGACCTCTAGCATCAACAAGGCATTTTCGCCCACAGGACTGCCGCATACTGGATGTTTTTTCATACTCAGACTGGCCCGTCTGCCACCAACAACAATGCCACGCTCAAAATTGCTTAAATCACCTTTCTTTCCCATTCTGACATTCAGTTTGGAGTTCAGGAGATTGTCTTGACCAGGACCACACCCCTAAATGCATTGAAGCAACTGCCATGTGATTGGTTGATTAGATAATTGCATTAATGAGAAATTGAACAGGTGTTCCTAATAATCCTTTAGGTGAGTGTATGTAGTGCTCACTGGGGTCATTGAGTTTAGATGTTTTTATGAAACATTTATGACTCATTTCAACAGTCAGATCCACGTTTCAATTGCAAACCTTGTGGCTCTAGCAGTCTAGGTTGGATGGTACAGAGACCCATAACATAAAACACATGCAAAGTGGTGTAGTGTACATGAACAGTGAGAACAAACGACACACAACCAAAGCTACCGTCAAAAATAAAAAGTTTATTAGAAACACACTGTAAAGGGGTTAGGGAAAAGGGGCTGAGCTGGACCCAAGAAATGAAATAATATTGTCCAAACACCCCTAAACTGAACTTGCCTCCCTCAAGCACTGCTTAGCTGACTACTAACCAATACAAAAATACAGAGGGAGGTCCACTCAGTTCTAACTAGTGTAATTAAACAAAGTTTTGGTTGTGTATGCCAGTTTTGGTTGTGTTTATTTCAGTAATTCCATTCAAAAAGTGAAACTTGTAAATTATATTCATTCATTAGACACAGACTGATATATTTCAAATGCTTATTTCTTTTAAGTGGGATGATTATAACTGACAACTAATGAAAATCCAAAATTCAGTATCTCAGGAAATTTGAATATTACTTAAGAGCAATACAAAACAATTATTTTTAGAAATGTTGGCCAACTGAAAAGTATGAACATGAAAAGTATGAGCATGTACAGCACTCAATACTTAGTTGGGGTTCCTTTTGCCTGAATTACTGCAGCAATGCGGCGTGGCATGGAGTCGATCAGTCTGTGGCACTGCTCAGGTGTTATGAGAGCCTAGGTTGCTCTGATAGTGGCCTTCAGCTCTTCTGCATTGTTGGGTCTGGCATATCGCATCTTCCTCTTCACAATACCCCATAGATTTTCTATAGGGTTAAGGTCAGGCGAGTTTGCTGGCCAATTAAGAACAGGAATACCATGGTCCTTAAACAAGGTACTGGTAACTTTGGCACTGTGTGCAAGTGCCAAGTCCTGTTGGAAAATGAAATCTGCATCTCCATAAAGTTGGTCAGCAGCAGGAAGCATGAATGCTCTAACACTTCCTGGTAGATGGCTGCGTTGACCTTGGACCTCAGAAAACACAGTGGACCAACACCAGCAGATGACATGGCACCCCAAACCATCACTGACTGTGGAAACTTCGCACTGGACTTCAAGCAACGTAGATTCTGTGCCTCTCCTCTCTTCCTCCAGACTCTGGGACCTGCAAAATTTACTTTCATCAGAGAACATAACTCAGCAACAATCCTGTCCTTTTTGTCTTTAGCCCAGGCGAGACGCTTCTGACGCTGTGTCTTATTCAAGAGTGGCTTGACACAAGGAATGCGACTGCTGAAACCCATGTCTTGCATATGTCTGTGCGTGGTGGTTCTTGAAGCACTGACTCCAGCTGCAGTCCACTCTTTGTGAATCTGCCCAACATTTTTGAATGGGTTTTGTTTCACAATCCTCTCCAGGGTACGGTTATCCCTATCGCTTGTACACTTTTTTCTACCACATTTTTTCCTTCCCTTCGCCTCTCTATTAATGTGCTTGGACACAGAGCTCTGTGAACAGCCAGCCTATTTAGCTATGACCTTTTGTGTCTTGCCCTCCTTGTGCAAGGTGTCAATGGTCGTCTTTTGGACAGCTGTCAAGTTAGCAGTCTTCCCCATGATTGTGTTGCCTACAGAACTAGACTGAGAGACCATTTAAAGGCCTTTGCAGGTGTTTTGGGTTAATTAGCTGATTAGAGTGTGGCACCAGGTGTCTTCAATATTGGACCTTTTCACAATATTCAAATTTTCTGAGATACTAAATTTGGGGTTTTCATTAGTTGTCAGTTATAATCATCAAAATAAAAAGAAATAAACACTTGAAATATATCAGTCTGTGTGGAATGAATGTATACATTATACAAGTTTCACTTTTTGAATGGAATTACTGAAATAAATCAACTTTTTGATGATATTCTAATTTTATGACCAGCACCTGTAAGTGATGCAGGAATGAACAAAGTGTCTGTCTATCAAAAAGGTTGTGTATCTCAAGAGTGTCTATGTCCAAGTGGGGTAATGCAAAAGAGTCTCTCTGGGAGAACCAACTGACTGGGTTTTTAAACCAGGGATATGTGATGTGCAATTGGGTAATGGAAAAAGGAACAGGTGGTGCAATTAGGATGGGTGTCCACTGATTGGTCCACCTCAGCTGTCAGGCGATGCACTCATGACTGCCAGGTGGGAAACACCAACGAGCACAATCGGGAACATAAAGGACACTACAGCTGTGTTTACAACCGTGAGTTAAAACCTGTATAACACCAATCACAGATGTATGGCACCCCCAGAAAACCTTTCAGGCTCATGATGCCATAGAAATGGCTGTTGTGTAAGTACATAAAGACAGTTCTAGGATGTTGGTCCTTGTTGTTTTGAAACTAAGTAAAAACCCCATCACGGGCTCGGTGAAAAACAATTTTATACCCTGTCATTAGTTCAAACCGGACGATATCCATGAATGTCACACAAGCATCTAAGGCTAAACCAGCATTTGTATGTAGCTCACGACCACTATAGCCATGAACTCATCATAAGTGTATTGTGGGTTCAACAGACCCATCAAACAAATTGAAAAGCACGTAGAATCATTATTCAATACCACATATAAATGCCTTTTTTTTTACTAATCTGATCTAGCAATAGCGTTTGAGCCTACCCCTACCCTCCCGCTTATTGACAATTTGCCGCACTAGCTCTAGTAATTCATCAAACAAAATCTCCCCATTGCTCTGCATAACACTCTTGAGTAACCCGCCAAACGTGGGTTCATTATATTCATCAGCTCTCATGGTCACATGTACCAAGAAGATCAGAGATTCACCAAACAGTTCTCTCTGTAGACAGTCAGCTGGACCTTGTACAAAGTCTGAAGCTCTAACAATCAAAGTATCCAAACCTTCCATAATGCATGCATAAAAGGCACCAAAATCATCAACTTCGCCCATATTTAGGAAATGTACAGACTGTCGTAATTCCACATTGTCAAATTGGTTACGGTGTGTCACTGATATCACCGGTCTGTGTTAAAGATCTGAACCTTTCTAAATCAACCAGGCTGTTGTAATGAGTATGCGTCAGAGAGCTCAGTGGAGAGTCAACTAGATTGTCCAAAAAAATGTGGCTACTAATTTCGGTTAACAAACCTTGCATCTGTGGATTAATGTCTGTATCGATGAGCAACAATGTATTAACTTGCTCATGTGTAATCTGTAGATGAACAGATTGACAGTTTTGTACCTCTTGATGGGGTGACCCTGGTGCCTACATGCGGGGTCTTTTCGTGTTTGTGAGTATTATCTATGGGGGTATCGCTGTGTGTACTTGTGTTAGGTACGGTCTGTTGGATATGTGTTGAGGTTGATGGTTGTTCAGTGTCTGGTCTGTTGTTAGCACTATCTTTCGCCATTTCTCTCGCTAAAATGGCGTGTAAATAATGATCCACTTACAGGTTAAAATATTATTCTAACTCAAACATAAATTTACAAACATCACAGTTTTGATGAGTTGCCTGTAAAGATGATAAATCTTCAGCTTTCGAGCATTGTGAAATGGGATAACTATGTAACAAAAAACTGATGCCGTACAGCCGCAAGGAGGGGGGTCCCATAACTGAAGCCATTATGGTGTTGTAGTAGTCTCAAATATTACCCTGCTCTACACTGTTGGTTGATATATAGAAAACAAAGATTCAGCTAAATGCAGAATGTCATGATGTTAATAACATTTTAGAACACCGCTGAAAATGTCTGTGAATTTTTACACTTCCACAAGAATCATCGGTTCATGACGTTGAGTAAAATCAACCGTGCAGTCCATCTGACACTGATGTTGGCTACTTGGTCTGAAACAAAAACAAAGTGGGTTAACAGAAGACCAAGCGTATACAGGTATTCAAAGCTGATGATTACTAAATGTTAGAAGACTACTGAGACCAAAAAGGTGTTTTTCAAACAAGGCTGTGTTGAATTCCACTCATCCCTATACCATAGATATAAAATATACAATATGAAAGACAGGTAAAAGCTTAATGTTTGGATTGCTCCAATTTTCATTATGTATTTTTTTTATACATTCTTAAAAAATTCAAATGTGTGGTTTGCTAGCTTTTATAACTGCAACACAATTCAAAACAATTCTTTCAAATATAATAACTTGTCCTTACTATGTAAACGGCCTACTCTGGCGCTGGAAACAACAGATGTGTTCTGTGGAAGCCGCGGACTTAATAATGACAACACAACCGCTACGCCTCCAAAGGATTTCGCCTCTTAACTTTATCATTGGGTACACGTCACCTGTAACCATAAAAAAAATTGTGATACGGTCGGATGAAGCTTAACTAGTTCAGGTATTTGTTGATATTTGATACTTCCGGTCAGGTAGAAATGCCGTTCTCATTGCGTCATTTCATTTTATCTATTAAGGACAAACTCATACGTTTACATACACCAGCCAGCGTTTATCTTATTATTCAAAAAAACACTTAACACGCATAATATAGGTCCACAATAAAGCATACAAAAATCTCGCATCCCCTTACACACACACATACACACACACACACACATACACACACACAGTCCCGATCCCATCTTTATATCTTACACAAGAAGTTCTGTACTTGTTACAGTTTTTAGGAAGAGCAGATGGAGCAAGAAGAGGTCAGGATGTAGGAGAAGAAGCAAGAAGAGGTCAAGAGAAGAAAATATAAGAAGACATGGACAGAGAGGAAGGGGAGGACATGGTGTGAGAGGAGGGAGGAGAGGTAGAAGGATACGGTACAGACATGTTTCAAATGAAATCAGAGACACCCTTATTGGCCACTGTTATAAATTATGGTTCAGCCCAGTAAATATTCCTGCTTGTCCAAACATTATTCAGAATTGAAGTTCGAGGTGGACGAACATTCAGGTGGACGAACAAGACTATTTTCAATTGAAGATGAGCGTGCCATTGTTGACATGGTGGTCCAGAACGACCCCCTCCGCCTCAAAGAAATTCAGCAAAGAATAATACAGGACAATCAACTATTCCACAATATTCACCAATGCAGTCACCAATTCATCATGTTCTAAGGAGAAATGGCATCCGAATGAAGCAGGTATACAAAGTGCCCTGTAAGCATCACCCACATTTCAGGATCGTGTTCCTTCCACCATATTCTACTTTCCTGAATCCAATTGAGGTGGTCTTCTCCACTCGGAGGTGGAAAGTATATGATCGTAACCCTTACAACTAAGTAAGTCTTCTTCAAGTGATGGAAGAGGCCTGTGAAGAAATTGTGGTACAAGCATATCAAGGATGGATCCAGCATTCACAGCATTTTTTTCACGATGAAATCTAGAATCTGTACAATAAAAGACCTTTGGCACTCAGCATTGTGTCCCCCCAGCTGCAAAACTGTGAGTGTACAGTAGCTGCATACTCATGGTGGGCAAGATGTCCATGAGTTGCTGGAAAGTGGTGGTTACCCGGGACCTCCGGATCCAGATCTGGGACTTGGCGACTCTTATCCGATACCTATTGGGACAAGCACATAGTTAGAGATTGGTTTTTCTGTCTGAATAAGTATAAAACATGAGAGTTTGACCAACAAAGTGGTCAAAAATACCTCAATGACTATGATCCAATAATGTATGGTGTAGTTAGCTAGGCCTATATCTTGCATTCAAGATGACCACCTCACTAAAGAGCAGGAAAAGATCTTCAGCAACAGCTTTAGAGGTGGCTTCCCAGAGGGACAGCTTAAAGGTACCGGGGAGCGTAATCCACCATTACCAATATTTATTAATAGCCTTTGCAGACTTGGGCAGTGGTTCAATGAGGTCCACAGACTGTCTTGAACGGCACCTTAAATATGAGGGGGGTGGTGTGATGGCAATTTCTAAAATTCCAAAGTTCTATGAAAATGGTAGGTAAGACAGGAAAAATCAATTGCGCAATAAACGGTTTTAATCTTGCTTGCAAGGAGAAAGTATACAGGTTACAAAGTAACGGTGGATAGTTTCTAAATAAAAACATCATTTCGACAGTATTTATTACATAGGAAGAAGGGGTGTGGTAAGATGCTGCCATCTGTTTCATGTCAATCAAACACCTTTCCCTTTGTTCTATCACACACGTCAAATGCTATCTTCCCCCACCTTATCCTTCCTGCAATAATGTTTACCCAAAGGGGCCAACTGACCTTACTGCCCCCTTGCTGTATCTTCTCCTATCCTGTCCTAAAACCCATTGATCTCCATCTGGACAGACAATAGATGCCCCCTATGCAAATACCAGGTCCCACACATTCCTGTACCTATCTTAACAGTGGGACTCAGTCCTTTATACAATCAGAATACATTGTATAAGAAATTTCCACAACAGTGGTCATTGGGGAGCTGTTCACTGGCAGACAGAGCACTCCATGCCGGTCAATGAAACCGGTTCAGGGGACGCATGTTGGACAGTTCCACAATCCCCTGTGCAGTGTCACAGAAGAACCCCTGATGGGTGACCTGCTGTAATAGATCACACAGCGGATTAGTAAAAAGGCAAAATAATGCAATAATGAATTCCAGGTGTTTACTATTGAATGATATGATAGGCACTACTTTATAGAACATAGACTTAAATCTTCCTACAGTTTTTCTCAAATGCTTACACACGTTTTCTGAAAGCATGGCTCATTATCTCTAAACTCTAAACACAATACACATACACCATCAAATGAAAAATACATTTCTAACAGTCAATTGCACACTGATGTGCTCAATGGAAAACACTGATGAGCGGAAAACACTAATATAATCTACTATAATCAGTAGGCCTTTAGCATTTTTTGTGTTACACTGCATCGTGTACAGTAGCCTGTTGTAAACTGTGATGTTTTCATACTCAGATATAAAACACCCAAATACAAGAATATAATGTTTTTTATTCTGAAATACTGTATCTCAGCAAACACAGTTGGATTTGTAAAGTTGTCTTCAAACAGAACAAACAATAAAAAAAAAAAAAAGCTTTCATTTACTGTAAATAAAATGCCAATTACAGTTTTTTCCAATTGCTAACACACTAAAATGACATGCACAGCACAATTATTTAAACTGACACACAGAGAGCAAAATCTTCTCAAATCTCCAAAAGTCTAAACACATTTTCTGCTTTAAACACATTTTGCTATTCAAAATGGCACTTTTTAAATGCACTGAACACGGTTCCCTGCATAAGACAACAATCTAACATAAAGTCACATGTTTGCCATCAAAACACTGCCATTCAAAATGACACTACCTGAGCTAATTGGCCAATACATGTATCACCTGGCCAAACACCTCAGTGGTTTACTATTACCACTTCAATCAGGAAGTAAGCACTATGAAAAGACCACAGGTGAGCACCTTTTGTTTGACAACAACAATGGAAGACGTTGCAGAGAGAGGACGAGGAAGAGGGAGGGTGAGAATGAGAGGGGGAGGAAGAGTGAGAGGCAGGGGTAGAGCTGGTAGAGGAGTTCATGGCCAAAGAAGACAACAACTTTCAAATGAAATCAGAGCAACCTTAGTTGATGATGTCATCAACCATGGGCTGACAATGCAAGAGGCTGGACAGAGAGTGCAGCCCAACTTGAGCCGTTTTACTGTCACCTGTGTCATCTGGACATTTAGACTGGAGTACAGGTATGTAACACATTTACTTTTAAGATTAGTAATTTTTACGGAATGGCTGAAAGAACTTCCCACCACTAGTACAGCCATCCAAATTGCAGCAAATACAGGAACCTATTGTGGTACTTCCAACTGTTTTTGTCGTTTTTGCTGGGCCGCGTAAGTGGAGCTGGCCGAGAAGAGTGAATGTCACTCATTGAATGAGTGAGTGACAGACTGACTGGCTACCCCTTGTTAAATACCATAGTGGTTATAGAAGCGGACTGCCATGTGGGTGTCTGGTGTTTGATCTTTGCCATGGACAGAATAAAGTATGCATTAGGATTTGTTTAGGATAGGCAAAAACTTTGCTGGCTAAAAACTTCAGTAGCTACATTATATAAAGCCAAAAATAAAGCTGATTACGGTTATATTGCGACTATTTCTGGTGGAAGTACGCATCCATGCATGCCTTTTGGGGTAATATAGACCACAACCACTTGTACAGTAAAAGAGGAAGGGTTTTACGATTCTGTCATCTTCTGACTTTGGCAAAAACTATCGTTGCTGCGCCATGAAATGAAATGGCTTTGGGAGTGTAAAGTTCATCTTCAGTCTCACTAGCAATTGCTCAATTCTTATGACTATTCCAAGTAGTAAGTAGATACTAGTAGGCCTATTACTGGCAAATTAAATCCATACAGTTCATAGATGGTATTTGTGGTGGAAGTAAACTTAATAAGAAACATTAATCAGTTTAAACACTATGTTTGATGATGTCTAGCTAAATATTCAATGATTGGCATGATGTTAATGCAAGACAAAATGATCTAATGTCGAGACGCAATTTTCTGACGAGGTAGTATGTCCCAATCAGTCACAATAATGGCATACTAGCTTACTATATACAAAGCAGTACGTACTTCACCATCATCCATGGAGTACGTGCTTGTAGTACGTAGTATGTAGTATGCGGTTTGAGATTCAGCCAATGCTTTCGATTTCCTGGTAGTTCACATAGCATAGTGGTCAGATATTCAACTGTTTATTTTATGGACGACCATCTACAGTAATTTTTGTGCACTTTAGTTCCATTAATAAACGTTCTGTTGCCCACATTATTTCAGCAAAAATAAAAGTAGCATTTGGAGACTATACAGTGCTGGGCTGACTGCCAGCAAACCCTGTGGTCTTGTGTGAACATCCCTGACCTTTGATATTTTGACCCCAGTTCAATTCCCTTCTCACACATTCAGATTTTTGTCTCAGAAATATTTATCCACTCTGTACCTTTCAGCCATTGCACAACAATATATCCATTCTGTAATACCATGAACCTCATATATTTAAGAGAACAACTGTATTATATGACCCTTTTATACTTTTATTGTTTTCTAAAGAAACGAACCAGAAATGGAGTGATTGGAGTCATTGTTTTCGTTATAGGTAGACTGTATAGCTATTAGCTAGCCATCTACAGTAATCCTTGTACGAGAGTACACTTTAGTAGTGATTTGCGAACCATGAAAATTCATTATTTTTGAACAAATCTTTTCAGTGAAATGGTTGTACTGAATCACTGCTCTAGAATATTCGTCCAATCAGTAAATCACTTTTGCGCAAGAGAATCATGGAGCTTTAGGCCGCTGTGAAGTTGGAGGGCAAAGTCTTTCATCCACCATGTTTAACACTTGCCACATGTCACAATCCACTGAAAAACTATAATTTAAAAAGAATTGTGGAATCCAATATGTTAGCCTCATCCTAGAGATATTTATCGGATCTGAAATGTAGGCTATATCCGAGCCGACCTGTATCCCTGAACGTCCTATTCGGATCAGCCACGGGATCTGACAATTAACATTTACATCTCACAAGCTTTTGTTATAGTTCTTCGGGTCAAACAGTTACATTGTTTAGCCTTTGTTTCATTTTTAGAAAGTTCTCTAATTTGAAACGCATATAAGTGGTCTGTGGTGAGGACGCATCTTCCTCTAAATTGTGCGCTTTAATTTATTTCTTGAATACAGTAGGCTGCTTAAGTACATCCTTGAATGGCCTGTGCACAAATGTAGGTCTATAACCGTACATGTGGGATGTCTTACAGTAGTTTAAAATAATTATTAACTGCATTCCAGAGCCGCGGAAAATTATTCTGAAATTTTAGTCGTCACCTCTCACAGTGAGATGCATTGGACATCATGCGATTGCTAATAATATCTTTGAAATGTTTTGACAACAGTCTTAACCATCACGCCTCGTAACATAAAATAGGCTACCTGAACGGCGGAATATAGGCATTTGTTTTGCAAGTTTAGTAGAACCTCAAACCACATGCTGTGAGCAATGAATGCTCAAATAACTTTAACCAACAGCAAAGCATAGGCCGTTTTTAATTATGTTTATTAGCTACTTTCAGGGTATTTTCTTCTTATGATATACTTCACGATATAGTCTGTATTTTATCACACCGATCCAAGAACCATGGCAATCGAGCTTGATCGGACTCGGGATCCCACAATCAACTGCACAATGTTGCATGCTACCAAGTTGGATAATGGATCGGATCTTGCATAATTGGATTTCTTATGTATCCGTGAAGACCTCCACCTCTTCAGTTTTAAGATTTATGGCACATAGGCTGAGCTATCATTAAGTTGTTGGACATTTTTAAATGGCAATCATTTAAGCATCCATAACTACCACCTTAGGCAATTCTGAAATCAGTGGTGTTCCTTTAGTAGAAATCAGAGTGCCTCCGACTCTACGGAAAACAAGTATGAATCGTTAGGATATGATAGCGCTGGCTTTTCATTGCAGCCTAAGACGTGCATGCTCCTTAACTACAGAAACCAAACATGCACAGCTAAATTCAAAATGATGCCTGTGCAAAAGGCTCAAGTGGACAGAGCATGTACAGCGAGTGTTCTCTCAGGCCACGCCCCCTTTTCCCAACATGTTGAGACATGCCCTGGCTTCTGTTTCAGTTCATTAGCTAAGTTTCAGGTGGGGTTCGTGTGCGTTTGTGACCACAAGTAATTTACAGTTATATTATATAGATAAGTTAACAGCATGCACCCCCCAATATAGAAGGCCCAAAATTTCCTGACTTTACTAAAGAAGATAGAGCTCAATATGTGGAGCTACGCCTTTCACTTAGCACACTCCTTCATCCTTCTCAGTCCGAGCATTACAAGTATGCCATCCTGCTGAAGCATGTCAAGGTGCCACATGCACACCAACTTGTGCTTGCTCATGCAGAGTCTAGTATGCCCTACTCTGATGCTCTGAAAGCACTGGATGAACGCTATGGACGTCGATATCAGTTTGTGCTGAAGGAGATAGAGGACATGCCTATCCTCCCTCCGAGATGATAGGGCTCTCGATTAATTTTCCATCAGAGTGCAGTTGCTTGTTGGGATGCTGAAATATCTCCGAGGTGAAGGCTATGAGGAACTCCACTGTGATCCACTCAAATGTGAAACGCCTTCTAAGCAGGCTCCCCAAGCACCAGCTAGAGAGATTCCGTCGTCAACAGTATAGGAAAGACCCGGATAAACTGAAGCTATCGATTTTTCAGAGTGGCTGAAAGCAGAAGTCAGATGTCTGGACATTGAAGCAGAAGTCCAAGGTTAAGATCACTACTATCATGCATGGGACAGGCAGTGCCAGTTACCATCCATCCAATACGCCCTCCCAAGTAGCTCATTCTATCCAAACCCAAGGGAAGGGAAAGTGTTATGGAAATTTTGAGAAATGTCTGTCTTTCTATTGGCTGGTATGTAAATCTTTACTTTGATTGTGACACACATGTCTGTATAATATCAGAGGATTATTAGGTATTTGGGCCATGTCCTCCTGCCTAGACAAAGAAGGGTGTCAGTCCTTTCTGTTCTTTAGGAACGTAGGAGAGAGGGATCTGGTATATGTCTTAGGGGTCATTCTTGATTGGTCACAATGGGTTGTGGGGTTAATCATCTGCCGACCTGGAGGTTGTATAGATGCTTTAAGTTTCCCTTAAGGGTTGAGAAAGTTAACCACATGAGGGAAGACACCATGTCCCTTGTGTCAAGCCCAGGACATGTGATAGAACAAAGGGCATGTGTTTGATTGACATGAGACTGATGGGCAACAACTTACCACACCCCTTCTTCTCTGTAATAAATACGGATTGTTCATGTATGGAGTTAGAGACACCTCAGACGATTATGTGTGTGTAAGCGGTTGACGTGTCTCTCATAATAGTCTCTGTGCATAATAGTTAATAAAACGGTTATAATGTACAAAGATAATTTTGTCTCTGTGTCCCTTACTCCGAGTGTCGATACATTGGAATTTCCATCACAAAAGATGTACTGCCCTTACTGCGAGGCAGAGCATTAAGGTGAGAGCTTCACCAAGCTTACCAAAGCAGAGATGGTGGACTGGATTAAAGTCAAGAGAACGTGCTGGAGATGTGACCTTTCTCACCTAGCCTCTGCCTGTGACCTCAAGAAGCCGTGTGGCCTTTGTAAGTCGAGGTCAACCAGAGGAGTGAGAACGAGCCCACCATCAGGTCGACAGCATAGACTCACTATCTGGATCAGCCAAATGGATATAGCCAGGTGCTGTTAAGAGTCAATTTGCAATACCAGGATAAAGTGTTTGACATGTATGCAGTGCTGGATGATGGCTCTAGAACCATCCTGCTTTCATCTGCAGCACTCCGCCTGGGAGTACAGGGTCATGCAGAAGACCTAACACTCCGTACTATCCGCCAAGACATCAAGACACTGTCAGGCTCACGTGTGTCCTTTATTATTGCTCCAGCTTCCCAACCAACAAAGAGGTTCTCCATTCAAGGTGCTTTCACAGGGAAACATCTAGGCCTTTCTCAGTACAGCTACCCAGTAGCTCAGCTCTTGAGAAGATATCGGCATCTACAAGGTCTTGCTATCCCACCCATCGATGGAGCTCAGCCAACCCTCCTGATTGGATCTGATAATGCTGATCTGATAGTTTCGATTGAGCCAGTGCATTGGTTGTGGCAGTTGGATACAATGCCTTTCAAAAGCGAGAGGTTGGTGACCAGATCCAGACAGGACAAGTACTCAGTGGACCTATTGGAGGCCGAGACCATCCGTGTAGAAGTAAACGGAGTACATTGGTATGCTACACCCCTTCTACAAGTCCCAAACATGCCCAAGCTGCAAGTTTCAAAGAAAGTTGTTATGAAAAACCTGCGAAACACAGAGAAGAGGTTAGTACAAGACCCACTGCGTGCATCTACCTACCAGGAGGAGATCAAGAAACTGGAGACTGCTGGGTACACCACCAAGATTGACTCGTGCGAGGCGGACTCATCAGAGGAGTCATGGTTTCTGCGCCACCACATGGTCAGGCACAACGGCAAGGAACGGATTGTTTTCAACTGTAGCTTCCTGCTTGGCAGACAAAGTCTGAATAACTAACTCCTTCCAGGCCCAGCCTTAGGACCCTCACTCCTTGGAGTCCTCCTGCGCTTCAGAGAGCATCGAGTCGCAGTCAGTGGAGACATTAAAGGGATGTTTCACCAGGTCTGCCTGCTGGACAGAGACAAGCCCTTGCTGAGGTTCCTTTGGAGGGACCTAAAAACGGACGAACAACCATCAGTGTACCAGTGGGAGGTCCGGCCTTTCGGGGACGACGTGCAGTCCCTGCTGCGCGACCTTTGCTCTCCAGAAACACGTCAATGAGTCAAGTCAACCAGGTGAAAATGTCCGTCACAGTGTAGAACAGTGTTTCTACGTTGATAACTGCCTGCAGAGTCTACCTACCAAAGTAGAAGACAGTAACCTTGTGACGAAGCTTAGAACCCTTCTAGCTGCAGGTGGCTTCGATATCCGCCAGTGGGCCAGTATCCAGCCAGAGGTGATTCACAACCTGCCTAAGGAGGCCAAGTCTGACAGCAGCGAAAGCTGGGTATCTCAGATGCATGGTGAAGCTCAAGAGATGACCCTAGGCCTCAGTTGGCACTTCATGGAGGACACACTCTATTACAGGCATCGCCTGGTTGCCCCAAGCCAGACGATCATGCGAAATATTTATAAGAAACTAGCAAGCCAGTATGACCCTCTAGGTCATATCCTGCCCTTCACCACAAGGGCCAAAGTTCTGGTCCAGAGACTGTGGGCCAAAGACCGTGACTGGGACGACCCAAACTTACCAGTTGAACTCCTACAAGCCTGGACTACATGGGAAGAAGAGCTCCCTCAACTCCAAACAGTCAGTCTGTCCCGGAGCTACTTCCCAACAGAAGTTGATGTAAGGGCCATCACTCGCGAGCTTTACGTCTTCTGTGATGTGATGCATGAGTCCGCTTATGGGTCAGTAGCTTACCTACGTGGAGAGGATCCTCATGGCCAAGTCCATGTAGCCTTCGTGCTGGCACGCTCAAGAGTGGCACAGAAGAAACAACAGTCAATGCCACGCCTTGAGCTCTGTGCCGCCCTTACAGGAGCTCAGCTTGCCCAGATGATCCAGAGAGAGCTCACCCTTCAGTTGAGGGATACAGTGCTGTGGTGTGACTCCACCACAGTACTTACCTGGATACAGTCCGAGTCCTGCAGATACAAGGTGTTTGTAGGGACTCGTGTATCTGAGATCCAGGAGCTGATGGATCACCGGTCATGGAGGTATGTGGACACAGAATAACCCCGCAGATGCTATCACCAGAGGGATGACACTATCCAACCTAGCCAAACTGAACCAATTTAGTTAAGGTCCTGCCTTCCTTCAGCTACCACGTGAGAGTTGGCCAGCCACAACTTCTTTCGTGGAAGTCCCAGATGACACAGAAATGAAGAGGTCTGCATTCTGTGGCATCATGGCAGCCATTACTGCTCCAGAGAGCCCAGCCGCTGAAGACCATTCTACCTTCGAAGATCTCCTTGAGGCAACCAGTAGGTCACTGCATGGGGCAGCCTCCCAGTCAAGCGCCCTCAGTGCAGATGACTACGCAGAGGCAGAACTCCGAATCCTTCAAAGAGCGCAATATGATGGCTTTCCAGACAAAATCAAGTACCTCCAAACAGGGAAAGCACTTCCATCCATCAGTCGGCTCTTGTCACTTGCTCCAGAGTACGACGTCTCTAGGGGCCTCATCCGAGTAGGTGGTAGGTTGCGTCATTCTACTAGTCTGGAAGAAGATGTTGTGCACCCAATTGTGCTAGAACCTAGGCACAATTTGGGGTTTTCATTAGTTGTCAGTTATAATCATCAAAATCTAAAAATGTTTAATATATCAGTCTGTGTGGAATGAATGTATACATTATACAAGATTCACTTTTTGAATGGAATTACTGATATAAATCAACTTTTTGATGATATTCTAATTATATGACCAGCACCTGTAGTTGCTATATCAAAAATCAACTGAACTATGATTTCACCATGTTAGCCCTTTATGCGAACTCTAATGACCGCTAGTGTTAATTAACTACTGGTCTGTATCTTTTTAACCGCTCGAGCTACAGACACAAAACCAACTTTGTTTTACATGTTTAGCTATCCCCAGTTCATATGATGAAACATTTATTGAGTTTACCTATGCTTATTAGCGTAAATAGCATTAAATAACTATTAGGCTGTATTGTTTGAACACGCCTGGACTGGTAATCTGGCACTTTTGGGGCAGGAATAACTTGCCAATGACCGGACCATAAATCAAAGACAGCGGCCCATTGGTTCATTTCTATATTGGCACTGGGCTGGCCCAATCACATCTCTTACTAGGCCCCACCCTTCCCCTACTGTCAACTGTTTCTCGTTTCTGTGGATGAAGGTGTCTAAATGGACTAACAAAATAGACTAGGGCAAGGGGATGCGGAGAGGTTATGGGCCAAAAGAAGTGAAACTCTAAAGGTGCCAGTTCATGTGCAAAAAACATTCATGTTTGCTGTAGTAGCTTCATTATATAGAGTACCTGACATTGTGCAGCAACAAGTGATCGTGGAAACCAGGCAGAAGAGCAGTCTTGTGACAAGGAATCTGAGGAGGCACAGTATGAGCGTTGCTGGGCGGAGGGACAGAGTTATCAGGAACAGAGTAGTTGAAGAGGTAAGCATAGAGTACCTTCATGGCTAATAGGGAGAGACTCGAAGGGAGGGGGCAGCAGGAAGGAGGTAGTGTGTGTGTGCTGGCGCATGATGGCATTGATTAAATTAATGAATGTAGATGATAATAAGATAATATAATCGTTGTGGCTATCATAAAGTGAAACTACTTCTGGTGGTCACTCAGTCAATGTCAAATTGCGCAGCATAAACTATTTGGCACTGCTTTTGTAGCTAGCATAGTTCCCTTATGCAGTCGTAACTTCGGCTGACTATTCTAACGTTAACCCTTTATGACAATTTTTGTATCACATTTCCTAATGCTTGTGTCCATGTAATAGATGCTCCTATCTAGACACAAGTAACATGTGAAAGATTGTTCTGTAAGTCCTTTGTTTTATATTATGTCCATCCATCCATCATTTTCCGCTTTTCCGGGGCCGCGGGGGCAGCAGTCTAAGCAGAGATGCCCAGACTTCCCTCTCCTTAGACACTTCCTCTAGCTCTTCTGGGGGGACACCGAGGCATTCCCAGGCCACCCGGGAGTGATAGTCTCCTCTAGGTGGGACAGGCCCGGAACACCTTCCCGGGAAGGCGTTCAGGAGGCATCCGAAACAGATGCCCAAGCCACCTCAGCTGACCCCTCTCAATGTGAAGGAGCAGCGGCTCTACTCTGAGCTCCTCCCGGGTGACCGAGCTTCTCACCCTATCTCTAAGGGATCGCCCAGCCACCCTGCGGAGAAAGCTCATTTCGGCCGCCTGTATCCGGGATCTTGTCCTTTTGGTCATGACCCAAAGCTCATGACCATAGGTGAGAGTAGGAACGTAGATTGACCGGTAAATCGAGAGCTTCGCCTTACGGCTCAGCTCTTTCTTCACCACGACAGACCGATACATCGACCGCATTACTGCAGAAGCTGCACCGATCCGTCTGTCAATCTCCCGTTCCATCCTTCCCTCACTCGTGAACAAGACACCTAGATACTTAAACTCCTCCACTTGAGGCAAGAACTCTCCACCAACCTGAAGTTGGCAAGCCACCCTTTTCCGACTGAGGACCACAGCCTCGGATTTGGAGGTACTGATTTTCATCCCAACCGCTTCACACTCGGCTGCAAACCGTCCTAGTGCATGCTGAAGGTCCTGGTTTGAAGGGGCCAACACGACAATCATCCGCAAAGAGCAGAGACGAAATCGTGTGGTCCCCAAACCTGACACCTTCCGGCCCCTGGCTGCGCCTAGAAATTCTGTCCATAAAAATTACGAACAGAACCGGCGACAAAGGGCAGCCCTGCCGGAGTCCAACATGCACTGGGAACAAGTCTGACTTACTGCCGGCAATGCGAACCAAGCTCCTGCTTCGTTCGTACAGGAACCTGACAGCCCTTAGCAAAGGACCCAGGACCCCATACTCCCAAAGTACCCTCCACAGGATGCTGCGAGGGACACAGTCGAATGCCTTCTCCAAATCGACAAAATACATGTGGATTGGTTGGGCAAACTCCCATGAACCCTCCAGCACCCTGTAGAGGGTATAGAGCTGGTCCAGTGTTCCACAGCCCAGGCGAAAACCACACTGTTCCTCCTAAATCCAAGGTTCTACTATCGGCCGTATTCTCCTCTCCAGTACCCTGGCATAGACTTTCCTGGGGAGGCTGAGAAGTGTGATCCCCCTGTAGTTGGAACACACCCTCCAGTCCCCCTTCTTAAAAAGAGGGACCACCACCCTGGTCTGCCATCCCAGAGGCACTGTCCCCGACCGCCACGCGATGCTGCAGAGGCGTGTCAACCAAGACAGCCCCACAACATCCAGAGACTTGAGGTACTCAGGGCGGATCTGATCCACCCCCGGTGCCTTGCCATCGAGGAATTTCTTGACTACCTCAATGACTTCAGCCCGGGTGATGGACGAGTCCACCTCTTAGCCCTCAGCCTCTGCTTCCTCAATGGAAGACATGACGGCGGGATTGAGGAGATCCTCGAAGTACTCCTTCCACCGCCCGACGACATCCCCAGTTGAGGTCAACAGCTGCCCACCTCCACTGTAAACAGCGTTAGTAGGGCACTGTTTCCCTCTCCTGAGGCGCCGGACGGTTTGTCAGAATCTCTTCGAGGCCAGCCTATAGTCCTTCTCCATGGCCTCACTGAACTCCTCCCAGGCCCGAGTTTTTGCCTCCACAACCACCCGGGCTGTAGTCCACTTGGCCTGCCGGTACCCGTCAGCTGCCTCAGGAGTCCCACAAGCCAACCAGGCCTGATAGGACTCCTTCTTCAGCTTGACGGCATCCCTTACTTCCGGTGTCCACCACCGGGTTCAGGGATTGCCGCCTCAACAGGCACCGGAGACCTTACGGCCACAGCTCAGAGCGGCCACTTCGACAATGGAGGTGGAGAACATGGTCCACTCGGACTCATTATCTCCAGCTTCCCTCGGGATCCAGTCGAAGCTCTGCAAGAGGTGGGAGTTAAAGATTTCTCTGACAGGAGACTTGGCCAGACGTTCTCAGCAGACCCTTACAGTACGCTTGGGTCTGCCGAGTCTGTCCAGCTTCCTCCCCCGCCATCGGATCCAACTCACCACCAGGTGGTGATCAGTTGACAGCTTCGCCCCTCTCTTTACCCGAGTGTCCAAGACATACGGCCACAGGTCAGATGAAACGACAACAAAGTCGATCATCAACCTACGGACTAGGGTGTCCTGGTGCCATGTGCACTGATGGACACCCTTATGCTTGAATATGGTGTTCGTTATGGACAAACTGTGACTAGCACAGAGGTCCAATAACTGAACACCGCTCGGGTTCAGATCAGGGGGGCCGTTCCCCCCAATCACGGCCCTCCAGGTGTCACTGTCGTTGCCCACGTGGGCGTTGAAGTCCCCCAGTAGAACGATGGAGTCCCCAGTCGGAGCACTTTCCAGCACCCCTCCCAGAGACTCCAAGAAGGTCGGGTACTCTGCACTGCCGTTCGGCCCGTAGGCACAAACAACAGTGAGAGACCTATCCCGACCCGTAGGCGCAGGGAAACGACCCTCTCGTTCACCGGGGTAAACTCCAACACATGGCGGCAGAGCTGGGGGGCTATAAGCAAACCCACACCAGCCCGCTGCCTCCCACCATGGGCAACTCCAGAGTGGTGAAGAGTCCATCCTAATTTGAGAAGTAATCAAGATAATTATTTAAAAGTGTTGCATAACTAGGTTCCTGGAAAGGGTAATAGGATTGTGTATTAGAGAGCATTGGAGAATATATTTGTATGACAGTGTTCATTTCGTCAACAAAAATAGTGACAAAAATATTTGTTAAATACATATTTTTCAGTGTTAGTTGATGAAAAGATAACTGACTGAATAGAAACATAAAAATTGTAAAATACTTTTCATTTCTCTTGACAAAAATGTAATTATCTTTGTGGCAGTAGTCGTATTTAACTACCATAGTTGGAAAGGAGCATTTTGGAAAGAGAGGTTCTCAGTGATTTTTTTTCTGAAATTCAATAGACAGTTGTGCTAATAAATTTGCATACACTTGCAGAAATTGTGAAATTTTTGCATTGATTTTGTAAATATGACCGATCAAAATATGACTAGATACTGAGACATGGGGAGCAGAAAATAACTGTCAAAAGACCTGCATAACAAGGTAATGGAACTTTATAAAGATGGAAAATAATATAAACAGATATCCAAAAGCCTTGCAAATGCCAGGCAGTACTGTTCAATCACTAATTAATAAGTGGAAAGTTCGAGGATCTCTTGATACCAAGCCAAGGTCAGGTAGATCAAAAAAGATTTCAGCCAAAACTTCCAGAAGAATTGTTCGGGATACAAAGAGAAACCCACAGGTAACCCCAGGAGAAATACAGGCTGCTCTGGAAAAAAAGACTGTGTGTTTGGTTCAAGGAGCACAATACATCAATACTTGAACAAAAATTAAATGCATGGTCAAGCTTCCAGAAAGAAGCCTTTACTGCACCAATGCCACAAAAAAGCCCAGTTACAATATGCCAGACAACATCTTCACACGCCTCACAGCTTCTAGCACACTGTAATTTGGAGTGATGAGACCAAAATAGAGCTTTATGCTCTCAACCATAAGCGCTATGTTCTGGAGAGGGATCAACAAGGTCTATAGTGAACAGAATACCATCCATACTGTGAAACATGGTGGTGTCTCAGTTATGTTTTGGGGGTGTGTGAGCTCAAAAGGCACAGAGAATCTTGTGAAAATGTATGGCAAGATGAATGCAGCATCTTATCAGAAAATACTGGCAAACAATTTGCATTCTTCTGCACAAAAGCTGCGCATGGGACATTCTTGGAATTTCCAGCACGACAATGACCCTAAGCACAAGGCCAAGTTGACCCTCCAATGGTTACAGCAGAAAAAGGTGAAGGTTCTAGAGTGGGCGTCACAGTCTCCTGACCTTAACATCATCGAGTCAATCTGGGGAGATCTCAAACGTGCGGTTCATGCAAGACAACCAAAGACTTTGCATGACCTGGTGGCATTTTGCCAAGACGAATGGGCAGCTATACCTCCGGCAAGAATTCGGGGCCTCATAGACAACTATTATATAAGACTGCACACTGTCATTGATGCTAAAGGGGGCAATACACAGTATTAAGAATTAAGGGTATGCAGAATTTTGAACAGGGTCAGTAAAAAAAAAAATTGTTGCACAATCATAAAGCATTTTTTTCTTTGTTTTATGATTGTGCCATTCTGTTTTGACCTACATTTGAATGTGAATACCATAAGAAATAAAAGACGTGTTTTGCCTGCTCACTCATGTTTTCTTTACAAATGTTACATATATTACCACTTCTCCAAGGGTATGCAAACTTTTAAGCATATACAACTGTATATGCACAGGCAAAGGCCATTGTGTGGTGCCTGGACACGTGGGTATACCGTAATTTGTTAACTATGAAAACGTTTTAGAATTTTCTATTTTCCCCTCATTCTTACATTTCACACTGATATTTCCATCCATGTATATTAAACTGCGCGAAAAAGAACTTGTGTGCCATAAGCATTTTCCACTGGCTAATTACATTTTGGAAATTTCACGCTTTCATAATGTGCACGATGCTGCGCTTACATTTTTATTTAATAGGCCTAATTTTAGGCAATATCAACATTGTAAGTGAAAATGTATGTGTCCAATTAGCCTTATTTGATATGGTGATATGTTAAGCTACTATAGGTTAATGAACCAATAACTGTGATTAGACTATGTGACTAAAACATAAGGGCATTTTGTTGACTGAAATGGCTCAATCATTATTCGATTGATGACGTTTGAAGCTTCGTTTGACCAAGTTCTTTTCAAACCGGATTGCAGTACCCCACAGTGCAGAAAAGGAAAACATACTAGATCTACATGTCTAATACTGTGGCCCAACCGTACTATACCAGACTGCTGTTTACCTGGTCATGGGTTCAATGTTGTAATTAATAAGATTTTGTTGAATGCAAAATATCAGCCTTTCTTCCTCCACAAATTCCTCTTTTATTGAGGTAACCCTTTTCAATGGTCTTCATTATTCTTTCATCCATACCATTACTTTGAATACATTTAAATACAATACGTCTAAATCAAACATGTCATATAACATTTTGTCCAGCAGATATCCCTGCTGTGCACTGTGTTGGAAAGCATCGAGCAATAAAGCGTTTTTTCGAAACAAGCCTCAATGGTTTAGAATGCCTTGGTTTCCCATCTCTATTGTGTCAGTCAACAAACATCTGTCTCCATTCAGCTGAAAGCTCTTTCATTTTACCAATGGTGATGGATGTCAAAGGCATTTTACATGCATGCCACCTCATATTTATACCCCAGGGAAACAGAAACAGGTGAAAGGCATCTATACAATTCCTTGAGACTGAGACCAACCATAAAGCATAGCATTTCAGAACAGACACCACTTTTTTTTATTTATATTCTTAAGGGGTGCCAAAACCTTTGAATCATATTAATCAATATAATGTTTTAAAATGACGTGTTTTGAAATAAAAGTATACACCTCCCCCTTATGTTTGAGGCCATTCAATTGTTAACTTATTATTTGTTTATTTCTTGCATTCACTTTTGCTTTATTTAATGAAGGGTGCCAATTAATCTTGAATTTTAATGCACATGCAAGACAACAAACATAAATTGCATGTGTATGAAAATGATAATGGGCAAAAGGCTAAGAAAAAAAATCCTCCATGAAAAGTAATATATAAATATATTGGTTCCGCTGAAAATGAAAACATAAATGCATTTCTGTACTGTTCAAAAAGGCAGACTAAGTGCTTCCTCCCCTTTTTTTTCTTTTACAACAGATAATTGAGGCTGCGGCTAATTCATATTATTACTCAAATTGCCTCAATTTGGTTGCCATGGTTATCTTTTTAGCTTTGCGACTCAGTCAGTGCAGGATGATGCAGCCAGATAGGACCTAGAACGAGATGGGGGGGGTGGGGGGGCGTGGACAAGTAAGAGAGAGAAGGGGGGTGGTAGTGCATTGGAGAGCGATACGCTGTAATACATACGCTGTAATACAGTATGACCTGGTAATAGTAAATCTGTCCACAGGCCATATTCCCAGATAGTTGCCATGGTCACAAACATTGTGAGGCCGGCACAGAAATAGTGGGGCTTGAATGAGAGAAGGGAAAAGTAGAGGAGAAAACACATGGAAATAGAGGGCAAAAAAGGATAGAACGGGGGAGAAATTGAGAATACCAGAGAAATTATGGAAAAAAATAAAATAGCATGCAGTATGAGAGCAATGGGCTTTTAGCTTGGATGGAGACCGGAGTCGTTTTAGACAACAGTGCCCTCTACTTCTGAATAGTGGTACTTGATTTTTGTTTTATTTATTTGGGTCCACATAAACTATAGCGTCCGACACTTAACAAAAAGGCATCAAAGGCAAATGACTTGACATTGTACATTACCAAAACTGCACTTCCTCCCTTCTCATAGTAAGCAACGAGCTGTTCACTTATGATAGGCTGGTGAGAATAAATGTATGTGGTCAAGATGACCTCTTTGTCATCGCGGCATGTTTAAAAAAAAAAAAGATTATATATTTCTGTTTATATACAGCAGTTGTCAGCTAGTGACACAGTCAAGAAACTGTGCTGGGCAACTTGGTGCTAATATAATATAGCTACATAGAATGTTGTGCCACATTATATATTTCTTCATACTTCATCTCTTAACATCCGCTCACATGTCTCAGCCACCTGAGCCTGCCCACTCAGCCTTCTTTTCTCAAATGGTATGAGTGTGGAAAAATGTAGGGAAATCATGGAAAAGTAGTGATGCGTGTTGAGTTGGGTGTTCCAATGATGGGAATCACGTGAGGGGGAGGAAGGACAGTTTGTTCTCTTGCACATGTATCATAGCGGCCTCTCCTCCTTCCAACCTCTTCTCATCCCTCTTCTTGCAGTTCTTTTTCCTCACTTATTTGATTATGCAAGGTGACAGGGAGGGGTGGTGTATTTCTCCCCACACTCTGTACATGTTAGCCCTCCCTTGTGGTTCTCCTCATGCAACCATCATCTATCCACCCATTATCCATCCATCCTCCACCCACCCACCCACCCATCCTCCACCCACCCCTCCATCCATCTTCCACCCACCCACCCATCTATCCTCCTCCCAACCATCCTCCACCCACCCATCCATCCTACACCCACCCACCCCTCCATCCATCCTCCACCCATCCCACCCATCCATCCTCCACCCACCCCTCCATCCATCCTCCACCCATCCCACCCATCCATCCTCCACCCACCCCTCCATCCATCCTCCACCCATCCCACCCATCCATCCTCCACCCACGCCTCCATCCACCCACCCATCCATCCATCCTCCGCTCATCCATCCATAATCCACCCATCCATCCATTCTCCGCCCACCCATCCATCCATAATCCACCCACTCCTCCATCCATCCTCCACCCATCCACCCATTCTCCGCCCACCCCTCCATCCATCCATCCTCCACCCACCCATCCATCTTCCACCCATCCATCCTCCACCCACCCATCCATCCTCCACCCATCTCCCATCCACCAACCCATCCATTCATCCTCCATCTATCCTCCACCCACCCACCCATCCATCCTCCATCCATCCTCCACCCACCCATCCATCCATCCTCCATCCAACCACCCACCCACCCACCCATTCTCCGCCCACCCATCCATCCTCCACTAATTTATGTATACAGTACACACACAAACACACAACAATGCACACAAGCCCGCACAACCATGCACATACGCAAACATGCACAGACACACTATCTCTGTCCATATCTTATTCACAGTCTCTCTCTGCTGAGGGATTGAATGTATCAGTACTCATGCTACCCCAGGGGACTGGGTTTCTGTTTGTCCGTGTGGGAACGTGTGTGTGTTTGTGAATTGTGACATGCTGGACTGAACAGCAGGAGATGTCACCAATATCTCAGGGTATTTCTGTCTGAAGCCTGACAGAAATACACTAACATATTCTGTCAGCAGAGAGTCCCATTGAGTACTGTGTGTGTGTCGAGTTGTTTACAAGCATGACACTCCAAATTGAGCTCAGCCTCATCTCATTCTTGTGATGTCTTTGTCTCAAAATTGTATGGACATAATTTAGAAAGGCACACACCTACTCTATGTGGCCAAAAATATGTGGACAAACCTATTCATTATTGAGTTCTGGTGTTTCCTCACAGGTGCACAAAATCCAGCAGATAGCCATGACATCTCCATAGAAAAATTTTGGCGGTACAATCAGTACAATGGGTCATATTCAAGAGCTCAGTCATTAAACGTGGCACCGTCATAGGATGCCATCTTTGCCACAAGTGAGTTCTTGAAATTGCTGCCGTACCAGATCTGCCTCGGTCAACTGTAATTGCTATAATTGTGAAGTGGAAGCGTCTATGAGCAACAACAGCCCAGCCATTATGTGGTAGACCAACCAAACTCACAGAGTGGGGCTGCCGAGTGCTGAAGCACATGGCATGTAAATATCCTGCACACAAATTCCCACAGAGACTCCAAAATTTTGTGGAAAGCTTTTCCAGAAAAGTGGTGGCTGTTATAGCTGCAAAGGAGGGGACACTTCCATATTAATGACCATGGTTTTGGAATGGGATGTCCAACAAGCTCATATGTGTGTGATGGTTGGGTGTTAACATACTATTGGCCATAAAGTGTATATATATATATATATATATATATATATATATATATATATATATATATAAGGTTCTGCACTTCACAGGGCATGTCAGAGGAAAAACCCAGCCATTAAGTCCAGGGACCTCAGAGATGTGTGGAGGCACAGATCTGGGGAGGGTTATAAAAAAGTGCTAAAACATTGAATGTTCCTAAGAGCACAATGCCCCCATAATTGTGAAATGAAAGACGTTTGATAACACCAAGAACCTTCTTAGATCTAGGTTGACTCTGTGAGAATAAAAAAAAATATTGGTGTGATCAAATTTTTTGGTTTGAATTCCAGGTGCTTTTGATATCAGGATTTAAAAAAAATATTTTGAAAACAAGGGGTGGGAAATAATTGAGTAAGAGTACTGATGTAAAATGAAAAAGAGTACTTGGATACTAGGTAGAAATGTATTTCATAAATTGTAGGACTACAGAAAGAAACATTAATGGACTTGGACCAAAAAAGGCCCAGGAATTTCATCCAAAAAGCCCACCTCTGCAATTCACCTCTAACCCCTCCCTCCCATGCTTGCAACCGTCCCACAACTCTATCTAGCTTCCATTATGGTTAAACATGCCATAATCATAAGTATTACAATTACTAAAATACTAAATGTGTATTCTTCAAGTCATTCCACAGATTCTTGATGCAATGTAGGTCGGGGCTCTGTCTAGGCCACTCAAGGACATTTATGTTCTTATCATTCAGCCACTTTACAATTGCTTTTGTATTATGCTTTATGTCATTTTCACATTGAAAGGTGAAACATCTTCCCATTTTCAACTTCCTGGCAGATGTCACTATTTTGCACTGTCAATTTTCCCTACTATCCTGACAAGTGCTCCAGTTCCTGCTGAAGAGAAACATCCCCACAACAGGATGCTGCCACCACTGTGGTTTACTGTAGGCATGGTGTTCTTTGGCTGGAAAGATTTTTGATTTTGGTCTCATCTGACCACAGCACCTGAAGCAACATGTCCTAAGAATTTAAAATTATGCTTTTTGGCAAAGCTCAAGCGAGACTTGACACTGCCTTTTTTTATTTTGTTTTTTATTGTAATTCTTCCATAGAGTCCAGATATGTGGAGTCCTTATTTATTGTGGTCACATGCACACATTGATCAGTCTTTGCCATGGGTTGGAGTTATTACATTAACAGTATTTATTACATTATTGGCTGCTAGAAGGCCTGAGGCTCCTTCACAGTTGCCATTGGTTTCTTGGTAGCCTCTCTGATCAGTCTCCTCCTTGCCTGTCTAGTTTTGCGCTTCTAGTTTTGTGGGACGGTCTGATCTATGCATGGTCTCAGTGGTGCCATTTGCCTTCCATTTATTAATAATGGTCATAACTGTGCTCCAAGTAATAGAAAAACTATTAGAAATCTTTTTATATCCATCTTTGTGCCTTTCTGCAACTTTATCTAGTAAATCTATTGAAGGAACCTTTCTGCCCAGAGTGGATTCTTTGCTTTGAATTGCACTACAAACTAGTGGAGTCCTCTATTATTCTCAACTAATCAAAATCACTACAATTGATCAAAGATTGAAGCCAATTAGCTGTAATTAGTGGCACCATAGCAGTAAGACATTATGCATGCTAATAAAAGTGCTGCAGCAATGTCTAGCAAGCCTTACACAAATAGAATGTTTGTTGCAACAGTACTCAAAACGAATAAGCTTTTACTTATCCAATGCCATACTATCCAGTCCTCATCACGTCGCTAATACTTTTCCTTGGGTGAAGCATGGTTGTAACGTTTTTGTCACATGTCTTGTCTGGTTGTTCATGTAGTCGGGTTGTCTGTGTTTCTGTCATGTTTTGTGTGGCTTTCTGGTCACTAGTGTTGTCTGTAATCTTTATGTTAGTTTTTCTTCAGTTCATGAAGTTCACCTGTCCCTTGTTGTCTCGTCAGTGGTCACACCTGTTAGTCCTTGTTTTGATTAGGCTGTGTATGTAAGCCCTGTGTTTGTGTCAGTTGTCCGTGAGTTATTGTATATATTCTTGCCATCGTTGCTATCCGTGTCTACGCTCCTTTCAAGTTCTTGCCTAGTGCACCGTCTGTCGTGTTTTCTCAGTCCCGGTGTATTCCTGTAGACTTTCTTGTTTTTCCTGTTGTTTGGTTTGTAGTGTCTTTTGTTTTCTGCAGTTTTACATGTAGTCATGGTCTTCATCCAGTCTTGTTCTGACCGTGTTCGCTCTGTTAGACGTCTTGCACTCAATAAACAATCTGCATTTGGATCCTTGCCTCCCGTCTCCTCCCCTAGTGCGGTACAATGGTGGCGGGAGCATCATGCTATGGGAATGCCTCTCAGTAGCAGGGACTTTGAGAATGGTCAGGACTGAGGATAAGATGAATGGAGCAAATACAGAGGTCCTTGGAGAAAACGTCCTTCTTAGCACAGAGGACCTCAGACTGGGTCAAAAATGAATGTGCATGAAAAATGTTGTACATATGTGGGGGGATCAGAAGATCACAGTTCACCAACACTCCTTATCCAGCCTGACTAGAGCTTGAGGTGATGTACAATGAAGAATTAGAGAGACTTCCCAGGTTGGAATATTTATGTACATTAAATATTTAAATTCTTTATTTTCAATATATCTGTAAGTTGAAAAAAATAACATGAGAGTAGATTGATGGCACAGTATGTGCTGTATGTTAATTATCTTAATAAAAACCCTCTTTGGTCATTTGAACTCGATTTGGGTTTCCGTTTAGTATATTTCCCAAAGAGCATATTATTTGGAGATAAGGGATGTGTTTTGATCTTATCACTTCATCTTTAATTATATGTTGGTTTTTGATAGGTCTTTTTAATATGGAAATGTCTTTTTTTTAAATTAAATAATGTTCAAAACAGAAAAACAGGATGTTTGAATACCTTTCATGTTCATTTGAATGTATTAATATATTTCCTGGTGCAGATTCTGAATCATAGCGCTGGCAGGAGCCTGCCTGCCTCTCTCTCTCTGCAGATAGCATTCTATGTTGATTGCGCGCACCATTCATTTAAATGCTAATTGATTCTTAGGCACAATGCTTCAGAACAGGGTCCTCCTTGTCTGGTCTCCATTGGCTGCAAAAGATTCATGCACCCACTGAAAATGAGTAACACATATTGACAGAAAAACCTCTGTGTGTGTTTTCTTGTTAAACATGCTGTGCTTCAGCTGATGCTGAATCTTTAAAAAGTGTGTAGTATTAGCCAGCGTATAATACCTATAGAAGCATGCTTTGGGGTAAATGCTGAAAAACACCAAGATGTTGAATAGATTCAGTTGATGAACGAACACATGCAGACAAACACACACAGAGACACCACCATTACATGGTAATTTGGGAAAATAGAGCATGGACAGCTAAATGATCCATGTCATGTTGCTAGGAGACGCAAGGGCTGGATGCTACAGATAAACGCTACAATTCCACCTCTGGCTGGGAGCAGATGGAGGGAGAGGAGGTGGGGCAGGAGAGAGGACAAGATGGCTGGAAGCAGAAAGCAGGTGATAGAAAGAGAGGGAGAATGGGGGAGGAGAAGTGTAGGGAGGAAGGGGCCACAATCTGGGGTTGGGTGGGGAGCTGTTCACATTCATGGCAAATCTACCCTCCACAGCTTTATTTATTTTCCACACCTTTAGATGAAACGCTAATTGAAAGATGTCATAATGCTAGTTAATTCAGAGAGCATGTGGAATACCTGACCTAGCTAAAGCCAGACATGTAAATTGCACAAACAATTCATTTGGTCATATTTATATTCAAGTTTCATCCATAAATCAGAATGTGTTCCTTATTAAATATGTTCATAATATGATGAAAGGATGAGGAATCAGCAGGGATTGTGTGGGCCAATAAACATGGCCAGGATTCAAAAAAATTTTTTTGGAAGAACCATAACATTTTTTATTCTCCTTGTGGAATGATCCATTATTCTGATGATTATTGTGCGACACATACTGGGTCTCAACCTTTAAGTGTTTATTGGATTTACAAACCATCCTTGTTATCTTTGCCTCCTGCTGGACTCCCATCTCCACTGGGATATCCTCTCCAATGCTATTTGGGGTCATTGGTTTACTTGTGTTACCCCATGTTATACTTAACACTCATCTGATTATAGTGAACTTTTTGGGTTATACTCTGTCATCTATCCTGGTGCTTGGCTGTTGGTTGATGTTCCTTTGGTGGTCTAGGTCTAGGGATTGACAAAGTGGGTGGAGCTATTTTCTGCTTGGCTGGCGAGAGTATGTAACCCCCCGAGAGTATGTAACCCCCCCCCCCCCCAGTTATTGCAGTTACAATTCATCCCAAATGTTTTCAGTGGGGTTGACGTCAGGGTTCTGTGCAGGCCACTCGACTTCTTACACCAACCGTGTCGAAGCATGTTTGTATGGACTTTGTGCACAGGACCACAGTCATGCTGGAACAGGAAAGGGCCTTACCCAAACTGTTGTCACAAAGTTGGAAGCACCCAATTGCCTGAAATGTCTTTGTATCCTGTAGGATTACGATGACCCTTCACTGGATCTAAGGGGCCTAGTCCAAACCCTGAAACACAGCCCCAGACTATTATCCCTTCTCAACCAAACTTTACAGTAGGCACTATGCATTCCTGTAAGTAGCAATCTCCTGGCATCCTCCACATCCAGATTCGTCCATCAGACTGCCAGATAGTGAAGTGTGATTCATCACTCCAGAGAACACGTCTCCACTGCTCCAGAGTCCAGCGGCAGCATGCTTTATCCCACTCCTGTTGACACTTGGCATTGCACATGTTGATGTCATGCGTACGAACAGTTGATCGGCCATGGAAATCCATTTTGTGTAGCTCTGACACAGTTCTTGTGCTGATGTTGCTTCCAGAGGCATTTTGGGACTCTGTGGTGAGTGATGCAACAGATAGGTGATTTTTATGCATTACATGTTTCAGCACTCTGCTGCCCTAATCTGTGAGTCTGCATTGTCTACCACTTGGTGGCTGGCCTGTTGTTGCTCCTAGACACTTCCACTTCATAAATGTTATGTTTCATCTGTTATCATGTAATGTAACCTGAGTTGAGGGTGGATGTCCCTTAAAACACGTCATAACATTAATTAAACTTTAACTATTAATAATGGCACAGAATCGAGGCTGAAGGTTTCACATCTCCCTCTTTACTCTGACAAACCCAGAACCATCAGCAGGCATGAGCAATCCATCCATAAGCGTCATGGACAGTCTAACTTAATAGAGCATCGAGTGCTCATTCAAATACACCACCACAACTATATCACTTACAGTTTACTGGGGAAATGTAGGGTTGAAATGTCACAAACTGACTTGTGGCAAAAATCTTTGGTCTCCTGACCCAGTCCTAAGTTTTGCACTGCAATAGTTCATGTACCAACTTCAGTCTGCATTCTATGCTGAAGTATCCTTTTGGATCTATGGAATGCTCCCTCATATTTCTCTGGTGTCCTGTTTAATATGTCATTGGTAGATGAGTGTTTCCATTCAGCCACTGATTACAGTCATCTAGATGCAGCAGCAAAAATCTAGTTCTGACCACTGAGGTTTAGAATACATTTTGTAGTAAGAGCAGGCTGCATTAGTCTCTGTTCTAAAACTGCTATATATCATCACCTTACTAAAATAATGGCCCAAGTAAATCTTTCAGATTTTTCAGAAAACACAAAAAACTGAACCAAATACTGAAATATACTAAATTATACATTATACTAAAGGTGTAGAATCACATGACCTGTTCAACTGAGGATATAGGCAATTTTATCAGAGGTGGCCAGCACCATGAGTAGATGATTTAGGCAAGAAAATCATTTTTGTGAAAAAATGACTTAGGCCATTATTTTAGGAAGGTGACGATATTGAAAACTTAATTGCTGATATGGACTTTCAGGTTTTCATTATTAGTGAACTACTGAACAAAATACTACAATACACATTTTTATTACAATATTCCATTAAGTATTTTGAAGCTTGGCTTTTGTACATATAATCCTGTGATACAGTAAATTTAGTATTCCCAACTGATGAGCTAGTTAATTAAGACTGACCATCCTGGGACTAATGTGTTGGTTAATCACCATTATAAGGTTAATCTACCAATTGATTAAGCCAGTCCAATCACCTTTACCCTTAAAATATATGTTGTGGTTGTGGTAGCTGTGTGCTGCATGTACATTAAGTTTGTTTTACAATGAATATTAGAGCTTCCATTCAATATTTGTGATTTAATACTGTACACTTTAAAAATATATATTTTAAAAATGTTTTTGTGCCATTCCTACCATTCCTACTAAATTCCACATTGTAAGAGTAAAAAGTAATAGATTTTGATCCAAACATTTTTTGTGTTCACAAAATCATGTGGTAGTTCCATGGTTTACAACAAACAAACGTACTGACCACTGAGCACCGTATGTAGTAAACCCTTAAAGCTATTAAGTGTTTTTGTCAGCTTAATATATCTGAGCACTGCTGTAGTGATGAAAAACTGTAGCATGTGATACCTGAATTCAATCAAACCCTAATTAATGTGTTTTTGCATATTAATCCAGTGGTAATAAAGAACTACCAGACTGGTCTTGGAAACTGTATAAAAACCTAAAGCAACTAACAGATAGGTATAGGATACTGTATTAAAAAGTTCAATTACTACCAATGCTTTCAATTTTTAGAAGTAGAAGGGTGTGTGTACAAGGTTAAGTAAGGTTTTTGGCTGTTAGTGTTAGGGAAAATAGGATTGAATGTAAACCAATTGTAACTCTTCAAACGGCTCTCAATAATAATGCACTACAAGGCTGTTAGAGTTTTTGTGTGTATTCCCGCTCCATGTCAGTGGTCATGGATAGCCTTAATGGAGAAGGAGGTTCTGTTGGGTCCCTACAAGCAAAAACCTTTAAATTATTTGAATCCTTCTTGAATGTACATTTGATCTGTGGACTCAAATAAAGTATTTCAAGCGAGTTTGTGGAGTACAGATGGTGTTCGTATGCATACACACATATGTGTACACACACACATTCCACACATTCAAACAATATCCATGCGCTCTGGCTTTGGCTGGGGTATGTCAGCCTGAGGTGCCTGTAGTCAATAGTTCCCCTGGGGGAGTACAGAGCTTTAAAGATGACCTAGTTCCACTGATTAACATCAGCAGAAGGCCTTTTCTATCACTGCTTTGAATGTGTGTGTTCTATCAGTGCTTTGTGCATGTGCATCGAACTGTGCCATGGACTCAGCCATAGGCCAATTGAGCTTGTGTAGTGAAGCTCAACATACACAAACACGCATACAGACACAGACAGGCAATACTGGCCATATATTGACTTTTATTAAACTTCTGTTTATCAAACATTTGAACAAAGTGACTTGTCTAGTATGGTTGGTGTAATGCATTTTATTTGACGGAGAGGAAATTATGTAATGATGGATGCTCAGTGTCATTATAATACTGCAGACTGAACACTGCTTCATTCTCACCTAAAATGGCTGCTGAAGAAAACTGTGGCGCTGTATGGAACAATTACATTCATGGGAAGGTAATACATGTAGATTGGCAAATAGCCTAGTTGTTAGAACACCTGACCAGTAGCCAAGAGGTTTCTAGATCAAATCCCCAAGCTAGCAAAGGGGGAAACATTTATTGTTTTGTCCTCGAGCAAGTCAATTAACCCTAATTGCTCCCCAGCTGTCCAATGTGGCAGCCCTTATGAAGTAACATCTTGGTTGGACCTGTTGTTCAATTGAGGACTAAAATAATTTGTAGGAACATGCATAAACAGAGGCAGATAGTGTCCAATGCCTAGCTTGATGAAAATAAGCCAACCCTATTCATAGGTTTCATTTTTGTTTCTTGTTTTAAAACAGGAATTCATGGCAAATGAGCAATAGGGGGGGGAAAGGCAGAGGTACAGAAGGGCATCCAAATAACGAATCCAATAAAACTGTACAACAGCAAAATACACTGTTAACGTCAAGAAAAAGATTGAAGGAGCTTACATGACTGTAATGTTACCAACTTCACCAGTATCAGATGCTCCTATTAATTTCAAAGGGCAACATTCATTAATACAGACAATTGCACACCCATAGACACATCCAATCAGTTATAAATAGTCAATCACTTAATCACACTTAATCAAAACAAGACGTAAAAACAGAAACGAAGTCCAGCTTCACTCTCTGTTTTTAAACAAAAGTTCCCTTTGGAGATCATGCATAAAAGTCTTAGAGGTTGACCTTTGATCCTTTGAAGAGTATAATTGTCTCAGTCTTCTGATTAGGTCTCTTATAGAGAGCCTGAAAAGCCCAGAAGAGAACACAGCCGAAGTGTCACAAACAGGAGACAGGGCATCAGTTCATACCGACTGTCCCCACTGCAACAACAAAGACAAAACCAACAAAAAGGAATGCATCTTATACATTCCTTGCCTGTTCCCTTTTTCGTCAAGTGTCTAAGCAGATGGAACAGAGAAATACAAAAAAGAAAGAGAGGAAGAATGAGCGCTGTGGTAGCCAGGTGCTCCAAATCTCCATTTGGATAGACTCTGGAAGTTGACAAGTCAAGCATCGACTTCAGATCCAACCTCTCTTTAGAAAGTCCTATGTTTTTTTTGCTGTCTCTCTGTGTTTTGCTCCTCCCAGTCTGGTCTCCCCCTTATTGTCCAGAGAAAAGGGGGGATAGGGGGATCAGTCTTTGTGTTTATAACTGCAGCAATTCACTTCTTGCTGACTGGGGCTTGAAGCCCCTTGCTGGCCTCTCCCTCTGCCTGTGGCTGTCTCTTATTGCTGCAGCCCTCTACTGGTGGCGAAGGGTTTCAGCTTGATGACCCACTCACCTCCAGGGTTGCTGTTGTACAAGTCCAGGAGATGGGTCTCTGGGTCTAGGCAGTGTTCACCTATGGTACAGACCAGAAACACAAAACATAGGACCACATAATTTCACCATATATATACACAGGCTCATTCACTGAGATCAAATCTCATCAGAAAGGGAATGGTTAAAGACAGTTTAAACTGAGCTACATGTCTAAGCATTTGTCTCCTCCAATAACTGCATGTGGAAATCAATGGGTCATTCTCTCACCGTCAATTTAACTTTCAAGGGCTTTATTGGAATGGAATACATGTGTTTACATTGCCAAAACAGTTGAAAATTGGAAAGATAAAATAGAAATGTATAACAGTTGTGACAGCTCCCTCCATCTCATTCATTACTATGACCTGGCCAAGGTAATCAGTCCAACGACCAGAGAGACATGCTAGTCAGAGTCACTCATGCAACTTAACAAAGATTTCAGCCTGAACAGAGTCTGGAGGCCAGTGGGACTTACCGATGTTTCCACCCACTTCATAGATGGCACAGTCGGGGTAGGTCATCGAACCATTTACTGAACCATTCCTGTGAAAAAAAAGACAGACGCACATGCAATTAGCCATGCTATTTATTCAGTGCTTTCCGTTAACTTGAGCATTTGCAAATTCCGCTTGCAGAATGTCAATGCAGTATTATTGATGGGTCTTAATGCAGTGGCCCCACAGCTTGGCTTTTCCCAGGTCCTGTGTTTTGAGGTTGTGAGAAAACATGCCTTTTCCTGATAATGCATATGTATTTTAGTTCTATACGTTTGTTAAAGAACTACTTACAACCTGATACATGTGAATACTCCCTCACAACCTGATACATGTGAATAGTCCCTCACAACCTGATACATGTGAATAGTCCCTCACAACCTGAAATGTGTGAATACTCCCTCACAACCTGATATGTGTGAATAGTCCCTCACGACCTGATACGTGTGAATAGTCCCTCACCACCTGATACGTGTGAATAGTCCCTCACAACCTGATACGTTTGAATTGTCCCTCACAACCTGATACATGTGAATAGTCCCTCACCACCTGATATGTGTGAATACTCTCTCACAACATTATATGTGTGTTCTGCCAAGAACTCAAGAGGGGACATTATAGACCATATCATACCAGACCATAAAATGTTGAGATATACAGTGAGGGATTTCTTTTTTTATCCCCTGCTGATTTTGTATGTTTGCTCACTGACAAAGAAATTATCACTCTATAATTTTAATGGTAGGTTTATTTGAACAGTGAGATACAGAATAACAAAAATATAAATATATACATTTATTAGCATTTTAATCGGTGAAATAAGTATTTGACCCCTGTGCAATCAGAAATATTTCTGGCTCCCACGTGTCCTTAATACAAGTAAAGAGCTGAGATTAGGAGCACACTGTCCTGCTCCTAATCTCAGCTTGTTACCTGTATAAAAGACACCTGTCCACAGAAGCAATCAATCAATTAGATTCCAAACTCTCCACCAAGGCCAAGACCAAAGAGCTGTCCAAGGATGTCAGGGACCAGATTGTAGACCTACACAAGGCTGGAATGGGCTACAAGACCATCGCCAAGCAGCTTGGTGAGATTATTCACAAATGGAAGAAACCCTCGGTCTGGGCCTCCATGCAAGATCTCACCTCGTGGAGTTGCAATAGGCAGCTGGGACCATAGTGACCAAGAAAGCAATTGGTAACACACTACTTCATGAAGGACTGAAATCCTGCAGCGCCCGCAAGGTCCCCCTGCTCAAGAATGCACATGTACAGGCCTGTCTGAAGTTTGCCAATGAACATCTGAATGATTCAGAGGAGAACTGGGAGAAAGTGTTGTGGTCAGATGAGACCAAAACTGAGCTCTTTGGCATCAATTCAACTTGCAGTGTTTAGAGAAGGAGGAATGCTGCCTATGACCACAAGAACACCATCCCCACCGTCAAACATGGAGGTGGAAACATTATGCTTTGGGGGTGATTTTCTGCTAAAGGGACAGGACAACTTCACCGCATCAAAGGGACGGTGGACGAGACCATGTACTGTCAAATCATGGGTGAGAACCTCCTTCCCTCAGCCAGGGCATTGAAAATGGGTTGTGAATGGGTATTCAGGCATGACAATGACCCAAAACACCGGGCCAAGGCAACAAAGGACTGGCTCAAGAAGAAGCACATTAAGGTCCTGGAGTGGCCTAGCCAGTCTCCAGACCTTAATCCCAGTTGCCAAACATCAGCCACGAAAACGTAATGACTTGGAGAAGATCTGCAAAGAGGAGTGGGACTAAATCCCTCCTGAGATGTGTGCAAACCTGTTGGCCAACTACAAGAAACATCTGACCTCTGTGAATACCAACAAGGGTTTTGCCACCAAGTACTAAGTCATGTTTTGCAGAGGGGTCGAATACTTATTTAACTCATTAAAATGCAAATCAATTTATAACATTATGGACATGCTTTTTTCTGGATTTTTGTTGTTGTTATTCTGTCTCTCACTGTTCAAATTAACCTACCATTAAAATTATAGACTGATAATTTCTTTGTCAGTGGACAAATGTACAAAATCAGCAGGGGATCAAATAATGTTTTCCCTTACTTTAGAATACACATATATGATTAGAAAATGACCAGATTGGGAATGGGAAAGTAAGGATGTGCCTTTGTGGAGTGGAATGTAAGAGTTTAGGTCTAATATGCATATGCTGTTTTAGTCAAAGACATTTGGAAAAAACAAGAAGACAGAAATAGATGGAAAGAAGGGCTGAACATCTAGGAAAGTAATGTACTATATCTTTTAAATAAACATCAAAGGACAATTCATCAAAGGACAATGGGTCCATTATTATTCTGCAAAAGGTTGTCAACAGGAAGGAGTTTTCCTTGGTCATACTCAGGAAAACTGTCAAGGTCTTTAAACTTAATACATTTCATTGAATGAGTGTAGCTTTAATGTACCGCTTCAGCAGGTCCTTGACGTTGTCAGAGCTTTGGAGATGCCTGTGGAACTGAGCCAGCAGGTCAGATGCTCTGGAGTTTGTGTTAACTTGAACTTCCATGGTGCTGCTCATCAACTCTGCCACCTGGATCTTCACTGTACGACACAGCTGGGGTGTGGTGAAACAGTGAGTCTATTATATATAGTCTATTTGCATAATGTTACAGACTTTTTCCATCTGAAGACTTGCAATATTGTAGTTATTTTATTCACATCCTTTATACAGATAATGCAACATTTGTTTGTATAAAGTTTATATTTACAGTGGTCTCTGAACCAACAACATATTATAAACAAATCTAGGTTAGTTAAGAACTTACCTCAGATGAGTTCTTGTCAGGCTTTTCCTTGCTGTCCTGGTGTATTTTCCTCAGCAGGTTCTTGATGCGCCGGTCATAGAACTGGTACCTCCGGTTACTATTCTCATTCAGCTTACGCACCTGGCTCATCAGGAAGTTCGGGATCTGTGAAGAATCAAGTTGTTTTGCAAATTCACCTGGTTCAGTGGTCTGAAGGCATTTTGTTTACATTGAAAGTTGTGTGACATGAATCTACTACCCATCTCAGCTGTTCAATTTACCATCCAGAGAAAGTCCTGGTAGCGTATGAGGAGCCTCATGATATCAGCAGCCTTCTCGGCCTGTCCCTTCTCCACCCCCGGACCCTCATCAGTGAGGCGGGACGGCACAGCCTTGTGGAGGAACAGATTGGGGGCCATGATGGTGGAAACGGCCCACAGGTTCATACGGTTCTTCCTTTCCCTAGAAACCACCTTACTCAGGAACTCCAGCAAATTCTATGAACATTAAGATTTGGTTGTTGCTGAGAGTGATATGGTTGACTTGAGTGGTGATAAAGACATAATGATGTTTTGGTGTCTGATATGAACTGGAGACTTTTGCTAATGAAGACAACAATGTTAATTCATTTTTTTAATCCATTAAGGCAGGAGCATACAATGACTCATTCTTTAAATATACACATAAAATGTGTCTAGTTATGTGAAGTTATTATCTACAAACTTAATTAAATCTTAAAAGAGCATTAGTTGGAATGCTCTTTTAATGGAAGAATGGTGCATACCTTGATTTCCAGCACCGACCAGTCAGAAAATGTATTCATGCATTGTTGTATGTCAGTTTGGATAAAACTTTCTGCTAAATGGCCAATAGAATATATGACATCAGAACAGCTCATGACATTGCTTCCAGACGTTTTGTAAATGTGGAGGTTTAAAATGTGCATGAGATGTGAAGTACATGCTACCTCCGAGAAAGAAAACATAGAAACGCTCCTGTGCTTTTGTTTATTTTTTGTTTTCAATGTAGTGCTTATCAACCAAATTAGGTTTTTGTGTAGTATACAGTATAATCAAACTATTATTTTGTTTTGTTGATTATTATGTTTTTAAGTATTGTATGTCACTTCTTATAATTAGTCATTCTTATGACCCTGCATACAATCTTTAAGGCTGCTACCTACTACTTTTCAGTAAATACCAATTCAAATCCATTCTCTGGTTCAGCGCATGCAACTACAATGAATTCATATGGAGTTGACTGTTTTAACAGACCTCAAAATAGCTTTGTCAGTTATCAATATATCAACATACCTTAAGTGTGTTTCTGTTAGGGTCAGGTAGAAGAAGGATGAGAAGGTTCAAGACATGTAGCTTCTGTTTCAGTTCAGGGATATCTAGATAGGAGAGGAAAGAATATTCTCATCACACTGTCATTTCTGCAGAGTATACAGTGGATGAGGTTTGAATGAACGAAACAAAAAGCAACGTTCATTGGAAGAAGACAAAAAACTGTCAACAGAAAGGAACAGAAACAAATAGGCTGATCTTGTGGTGATACCACAGCCTCCAGCACCCAAGTCTGCAACAGTTTGAGTCCAGCCTAATGCCATTTGACGTAACCTCTAAATTTCCCCACTGTCATCCTCTCTCAATGTTCATTAGCGAAAAAAAGATTAATGTTAGCAAAATGATATTGTTTACTGCCAAAAAAAACACTAAAAAAAAAATAAAAATAAAAAAAGTATTGGGAATCACTGGACATTTACAATGATCACATCTGTAAAGCTTAATGTGGTGTGACAGGAATAGTAGGACTGATGAACCCATGTTTCATCAGCTAGGGGAAGAAGTCTAAATGTCACATGTTATGAATAAGCAGGACATTAGCATAGATGAACACTAACAAAGATTTTTAATTAAAAAACGTACTATGTTGCGACAAGGCTTTACAGGACTCAAAACTCAAGGACAGGTAACTCAGACGTAACAAGAAACCATGACCGACAAAGAGACAGGGAACTAGGGAGACTAAATATGGAGTTGATAAGGCGAAAACAAGACATGTGAGAAGACTGAAGACACAAGTGAAATCAATAAACTCAAGGGATGAAAAACTTGACATAGAATCATAATAATAAAACCTAAAAAAACAGAAATCCAACAATCGGCACGACAATGGCCTTGCCCAGCTGTTACAGTACAGGGGGGTTGTCACAGAAGATGTAAAAGCTTAGATAGAGAGCAATGAGTGTGACTAACTGATGAATTAATAGAATAAGATAAAATGCAAAGATTGACAACGTTTCGATCCAAAAATGACCTTTGTCAGGTCTGATGAAGGTCCGTTTGGGATTGAAACGTTGTCAAACCGCGTTTTATCTTATTCAATTATCAGTTGCATACTCTCTTCTATCATTACCAATATTTTTTTCATCCTACACCTGACGAGTTGGATGTGCATGTTTACACCTTTCTACAGCAACTGATGAATTACCAAGTGTTTGTGGATACTGAGTTGATGTGAGTTGATGTATGTGACTGTGATTCCATGATAAGAATAAGGGTACATTGTTACTTTCTGCTTGGGCCAGCTCACCCCTGACAGCGCTGAATGTGTTCAGGTGCTCTACGGTGAGCAGTGGAGACGGAAGTTCTCTGATGAACTTCTTCAGAAGGGCTGCAGCGTCATTCGGACTGACTTCGTCCCAGCTGAACCTTCCAGAGTAGAAGTTCTGCTCCAGATCCTGCTGTAGTTTCTGATAAAACCATGGGACATAGACAAGATTCAGTAAAAAATGGGCACATTTTTCTGAGCTTATTACTCCTCCTTTTACATGAACCATGTGACTTTTCCAAGGTAGTCTAGCCACCAACAACAAGTGATCCTTTGAGTGTGATGTGCGATAATGCAATAAACCTCCAAAAAACATTTGTGCACCCTGTGAATTGGGTTGAAATACAGTAGCTGAATCTCAACCCAAATGTATTCAATGAAAAGCTCTGGTCGGGTTGAGATTCCTGTTTATTAGACACATTTAGTTGAATGATAGTATGTGTAGCGGTGACGCCTAACAAGGTGTGGTGAGGGATAAACAATGCAATAACCTCTGTGTGATAACCAAATATCATGTAGTGATCTTCATGTGATAACCAAATCTCACCTTGATTCTGGACTGAGAGCCTGGAACGCGCAGAATGCCTTCTGAGTCAACTCCTTTCTTTTCCAGGAAAGAAAGCAGCTAGAGGAAAGACAAAAAGAGGCCTCAGAACACCAATATGAGAATAAATACATTGAAATATATCTGTATTCCAAATGTATTCCAAAATACAGTAAATTGTACTGTGTGCATTGAAATCAACTTCAAAATGCATGAAAAATAGTTTGCACATGTGTTGTATTACATATCCGTATCCTGAAAATGCATCAAAAATATGTATTCAAAGTATGTTCATTCTGGAAAAGCTCCAGTCACACATGTCATGCTCTTGTCTACTTTTTAATACAGGTACTAGAAATTGATGTAGATGTTTAGCTTACTGCTTGGAGGATGAGAGGAGTGCTGGCAGTTGGCTTGACCTTCTGATCGTTCTCCAGTAGCGTGGCCAGTGGAACCCCAAACAGGGCGCTCTCTGTGAATTTGAGAGTGTGGGGGGTTAGCACAGCAGTCAATCCTTATTCAACCTTAACATCTCCCAGGGCTTGTGTTTTTTAGCAGTGACAGGACAGGCATGTGATGTGCGTGCGTTTTGTGTTATGGGGAGCTCTAATACCCGATATCTTCCTCTTGGGGGTTTTGTGCCTCTTCATGTCAAGCTCCAGAAGGTCACAGAGTGCTGTCATGTCAATGAGGGCCAGCTGACGAACCTTCTTCATATCCTGGTTGGACAGGTCCTGGGTACGAGTCACACCCAGACGACACTGGGGGCAGATTACCCTCTGTATGGGGGGCAGACAGAAACCATACTTGTTTTCTGTGTGCAATGTCTATTAAAAGAAATCAATTGACAGACTTTTTTTCTGTCAACTGAGGTAAAAAGGGCTTTATCCAATACATTTGATTCAATATATATTTTATGCCATGTATATTCAGAATACGTGTTGTCAGAAAGGAATAATAGAACACAACAGTTTCTAAGAGCATAAGCGTAAGAGGTTTCATCTCAATAAGTAGTGACACAATTCTCCTAAACTCTCTCTGTGCAGTACGTACATAAAATAATACTTCCTTTCATTCTGAGCTCCTAACACTGTTGTATAACATACTGTACATGGGGATTAATCAGAGTTGGCAAACAGTGTGGTCTTGTGTGGTTCAGTTGGTAAAGGATGATGCTTGCAATGCCTGGGCTTGTAGATTACATTTTCACAGAGGACAAGCAAGAAACAAAAAGGTATGCACTCAGTGCAGTAATTCCCACTGGATTAGAGCATCAATGAACATAGCAAAGAGCAATGAAGTTGCCTCTAGAAATCGATCCTGTGGCAGTTTTGCAATTCTCCACTCTGACGTTTACGAAGGCTTCAGTTAAGTAAATGCTGATCCTAGATTTGTGACAAGGGGCAATCTGCCAGTAACACAAAGAGAAAACCGAGGCAGTGATGGAGGTGAGTGAGAGTCTTACAGGCAGTGTACCGTCCTCTTTCCTCTTCCGGCCGTTGTTCTGTATCTGAGGCAGCTTGGCCTGTTTTAACAAAATGGCTGCCTGTTCACAGTAGGCCACGTCTGTGATGAATATCTCCTCTTTAAGAGCTCCTCCTTGCTGCTGGTCCTCTGGCAAAGATAAATAACCACATGTTAAAAATAAATCCACCATTTTAATGTTGTCGAAAAAGGGTACGACTTCTAACTCCAAAAAGTTATCAAGATCAATTATTACTGATTAATTATGTATATATAATTATTCATAAATAATTATGTATATTTTTTGTTTATCTTCTTGCTATATTTTTGCTGTGTATATATTTTTCTTCTTAATTCTCACAATGTTGTTGTAGTGTGCTCTTCCACCATTTATGATCTTATTACACTCATGTCTCTATAATATTCAATAATACTACCCAGATTGCTGCTAGTTTATAATATTCATTTTTTAAACTGTTGCTAGTGTACAGTGTTTTGCACATTGTTGCATTATTATAATTTTTTGGTCTGGCTGTATTTTTGCTTATATTCGCTTAACTTAACTCTCACTATGTATTTGTCAGGTGCCAAGTCACAATATTTTTATTGTGCAGCATGATGCTGTGTTGTTTGGTACATTTGATAAATACATCTTGAAACTTAAATGTAACTATATATAACCAATTATAACAGTGTATTCCTAAACTGACCACTTCACACAGACATAGCCTCAAATTATACTGGAATGGGATGGCATGGAAACAGCGGAGATCTCTTTCAATTTCTATGAGTGCGCCTTATAGTTGTTCTAACGAAGCTATTTGATGTGGTAAAACACCAGTAAACATATTCTTTGTGCATGCTGAACTGAAAAGATCTTAAATTGAATAGCCTGTTATGGGAAGCAAGGCAAGCCAGTCAGTGGAGTTAGAGTTCCGGATGAATCAATTAGAACAGGAGAAGCAATCATTCATGTCCATATCTTATATTTTTTAAGGGTACTGTATATGACCAGAAATGTGTAGCTAGTTAGTACCTTGTATTGGGATCTTGTGGATTCTCTCCATGCTTTCTTCTGATATAGATGCTATTGCTTCTACACGCTCAGACTCTGGTAGAGGTGTCTGCATGTGAAGAAGAATTCAATCAGATGTCAATGACACGCTACAGTAACAACTGACAGTGGCGGGGAGGGGATGATTGTGGCCAACAGCTATAAAAGTACAAATCCGAGAGTGAATAATAAATAAAAGTATTATGCCAATCCTATTTCAACTGGGGTCCTAGATGTCTTTTTGCATAATTTCCCTGTCAGGGGAATAGGAACAGAGAAAGAGAATGTGTGTTTTCTAATGTTACAAAACTGATATCATCAAAGGAAGAGCAGTGGTACTCCTATCTTGGGGCTGCTGTGAGACACAGAGAACAAAGAATGGCCTTTGTACACAATTTCCTTTTAGTCAGATAGGTCATCCGTCTTTCCTAATAGAGACAGTTACAACTCCTTCCACCCCAGTGAGCATAGACAACAGAAAAATGAATGAACAAGACTCATTAACAAAATTCTTCTTCTCTGTTAACCTTCATTCCTTGAATGTCCACTTGACAGATCTAAAAGAAAAATGTGTTTAAAAATGAATAATTATTAGCTTACAAACAATGTATGTATGTGATTATTGGGTCTAGTTTCTGCTGTGACTGTCCCTGAACAGGAAAAGCATCCTGTTTTTTCAGGAAATAGAAGGGCTACAAGTTCAAAAAGGAATCAGAATAAAAAGATAATCAGTGTCGACAACCAATTTCAGTGAAAACAGTGAATTAGGGGTTGGTCTGACCTGCGCAATAGAGGGGGATGAGCCGAAGACTTCCCTGACGTCACGAGGAGCTGGCTTGTTCCTCTTCCTCAGGGACAGCGTGTAGGAGTCTAGCCTCCTCTGGACGGCTGCGGCCTGCGTACGGGTCAGAGTGGACAGCAGGATAGCCTGGTCAACATCCTGGTCCTCACTGTCTACGCCTTTGTCTTGGTCTGGTCTCTGCTTCTGCTGTCTTATCAGAGTGGAAAGACCTGCATCCTGCAGCCACTGCTTCTCCTGCTCCCCCTCTGGAACACACAGTAGAGGAGAATGAATATACACAATTAAGTCATTGATCAGAACCATCCTCTTAAACCGCACATTACATACACTCATGCTCAAAAGTTTGGAGTCACTTAGAAATGTCCTTGTTTTTACGAAAGTAAAGCATATTTTTTACATTAAAATAACATCAAATTTATCAGAAATACAGTGTAGACATCGTTAATGTTATAAATTACTATTCTAGAAGGAATTTTTAATGGAATATCTACATAGAGGTAGATCATAGAGGTAGACCATAAGCATATAACACTCATATTTATCTATAATACTCAATGCTTCCACCATACTGTTCATACTCCCCCATCCTACTCTATCAAAATTGATGGCAGTTAAAAAAAAGTATGTATATTACTGCCATACTTGCCATATTTGTTATATTCAATACTTCTACCAATATTGCTTCTAGTTTACAGTACTCTTTTTAAACTGCTGCTATGTACAATGTTATGTATATTATTGCTTTATCCTCTTGCTATATTTTTGCTGTGTGTACATTTTCCTTCTTAAATTCTCAGTACATAGTTGTAGTGTGCTATGTCTCTATTTATAAGCTTATTGCACTCATATGTATCTATAACATTCAATAACTCTCCCAACTTATATAATCTTCTTCTCAACTCTCATTACATAGTTGTCGGGTGCAATGTCACAAGAATTTCATTGTGCAGGATGACGCTGTGTTGTTCGGTGCATTTGACAAATAAACATTGTAACTTGAATCTTCAGCATCAGCGTTTGTGGGTTCGATTACAGGCTCAAAATCATCAGAAACAAAGAACTTTCTTCTGAAAGTTGCCAGTCTATTCTTGTTCTGAGAAATGAAGGCTATTCCATGCGAGAAATTGCCAAGGAACTGAAGAACTACTATAGTGTACTACTCCCTTGATAGAAGTGCCCATCATGCCAATCCAACTTGTGGGAGGTGCTTTAGGAAGCATGGGTTGAAATCTCAGATTACTTTAACAAATTGACACCTAGAATGTTTGAAGGGGACAATTATTATTTAAATTAAAAATCATAATTTCGAACCTATATTTCATTATTTCGAACCTATATTTACTATATTTCCTATTCAGTTTGCATTATTTCCTATTCAAACTCATTTTATGTATGTTTTCATGGAAAACAAGGACATTTCTAAGTGACCCCAAACTTTCGAACGGTAGTGTGCCTGGGAGTTTCAAGTTACAACACACATTTGAGTCAGTGAAACTCATATCTACACACAACACACTAGAAAGTCATTAATATGAATACACTTATAATAATTACATAATATAATCCACATTACATTACACAGGCTGGAAACATTAGCAGTCATTGCACTGCATGTGAAATAGAATACTTGCTTGCATGCATGAATGCTGATTTCTGCATGTAAACGTGGATATTTTGCCATTACTTTGACTTTCATGAATTATTAAGTAACCAATGTTCATTGTGTAGGCATAGATGGTTTGACGCAATCAAATAACAGCTAGTTGCCTCTTTTTAGAACAGGACGACAGACACACACAGGTAATGGTCTGACTGACTGACAACATCCCTATATTTCTGTGTTTACCTTCAGAGTGCCTGGAGTCTCGTCTGGCACTGTCAGTATCAAGGTCAGTGTATCCGCTGCCCTGGCTGCGGATGGTCTCCACCTCGCTCCAGAAGGAGTCCAGACACAGTTTGTCAGGGTGCTGCTGCTGTGGCTGTTCCAGCTGGGCCAATGTACTGTCCTCCTGTGTGTGTACAGCTGCAGCTTGGTCCTGGTAGCTTGGCCCGGCCCAGGGCTTTCCGTTCATCTCGGTGGAACTCAGGCTCCTGACAACCAGACAGACAAAAGATACAATAAGAAATAATTTTACATAAACAGAGAAGAGGGAGACAGAGGGAGATCCACATTCTAGAGAGATGGAGACAAAAGCTGGAGGAGGGACTCGGGAGGGAGGGCCAGAGGGAGAGAGGGAGAGCATGGACCGGACACAAAGACTCAGGTTTCCATTGTTCTAAATAATACTGGTCTGTAGGTGTGATACATTCTGTAATCACTAGATGTCACTGTAGAATTGAGTTTCAACCAAGCTTCTCTTGCCATATTATACAGTCTGGTGACGTTAAATAAAAAACCTGAATCAATGAGAGGCTCTGTTAAGTTGCATTTACAGGCATTTTCCTGGCATGGTTTGCATCCACTTGTCAAATTAGAGGGACGTGTCACTGCAAATCATTACCATGTTATTCTGAGTGAACACCTTTATCCTATAGTGAAAGATTTCTATCCTGATGGGAGGTCAATTAATTATTTAATGAGTATGAAAATTATGTGAATGATATGCTATGGCTTTCACAGTCAACAGATCTCAACCCAGTTGAACCCTTTGGGAGACTTTGGACCGATGTGTTAGACAGTGCTTTCCACCACCATCATCAAAACACCAAATGAGGGAATACCTATAGGAAGAACAGTGTTCTATCCCTCCAGTAGAGTTCCAGAGATTTGTAGAATCTATGCCAAACCACAAAGAAGACGTTCTGGCGTCTTTTGGTTGCCCAACACCTTATTGAGACACTTGTTTTTTCCTTAAATTTTTCACCCATCTGTATGTATCCAAAGCTGATTGCATCCTCCTCTTATTGAGATTGCATAATGTCTATTGATTGCATACATTTCTGAGCATGGTAGTTGTAATTAATGCATTTTATATCTATTACTAACCTAGGGAATCAGAGATAAATTCCATGATTAATAATAGAGCTAGAAGTTCCAGTCTGATCGACAATTTACAATGTAGCTGACAAGTACTTATTATTAGTCTGCAGTTGCACAGGGCCCCAGGCGACTTCATAATGACTCCACTGAATAACTTTACTCTCAGTTGGAAGTAAGTTGTTGACTCACATTATCTGAGTGGAATGTCAGATCTTTAAAACTCACTTGACCAGTCAGCAAAGAAAAATCTCTGACATTCCTATGCCCATATGTGCATGTCTGTTTGAGATTTAGATCATGACATTTAAAAATGTTACGGTGTGTGTCATTCATTTAACAGACAGTGTCTTAGTATCAATTTCCGGCCAAAGACTTGCCAAATAGGTCCAGACACCAATACATGACACTCAACTCTTGATACCATCAACATCAGGCCTTTGACATGCTAAACTACTTGATTGTGATTATGCCGCCTAAACAGTAAGGCCACAAGGGAGGATTGACTCGTGTTGCTAGTTTCTCTAAACCTGTTTAAAAAGCTTCTTAGAATAATGTTGAAATAGAAAGATAATCCCAGGGTTGAAATCCAAGTACAGGCTCAGAGTTCATACAAAAAAGGGTATTTCAGAAGATATACAGTCAAAACTGTCCCAAAACAAATCTACCAAGTCTTATCAAAATTCTTATCAAACTCCTACTCAAAAAAGTGCTCAAAGACTAATTGATATTTAAGACAAAAACTATTTCACAGATTAAAGAAAGTTCCTGGTTATAGAAAATAAAATAAGATCATAAAATAAGATCTGGTATTATCCCTCACAACTCTAAGACTGATTATTATTGCTCACATAACCTTCCAGACAAAGTCATCTGAAGAGAATCAAGTCTCGCATCTGCCTTACACACACACACATGTACCCACCAAACACAAAATGACTCACTCAACATGACAACCTGTTCCCTCCCCATCTGTAGGCACACAACCCTTTTTTTGTCTGTATGATGAACAGCACATCATACAGACTAAAAAAGCTACCATACAACATCAGCAAATTTTGCTTCCAGTCAACCATAAGGAAACTAGAGTTGATTTATACTAGTGTTGATTTATTCTAACCTGTCATTCATAATTATATTTCTATTAACAATTTATTTGCAAATTATTAAAACACTGTACAACATTTTATTTAATCATCTGTGTGCAATGTATTCAGATTTGTTTAAGCTTATTTGTATTTGAATTTATTTGTATCTTTTTTATTTTCAAAATGTAAATAGAAAATGTCAAAAAAGGTCAACTGCCTTTATCAGGGACAGAACTGCATATTTTTCCTGGCTGGCTCGAGTATTTGATCAGCCAGACTTTTGTTTACTTTTCAGATGCTCTAATTATTAGGCCACTAAATAAAGCCCTTTAAATTAAATTGAGAGTAAATTTGTCCTGTAGAGTGGGCCCATATAGTCTATGTACAAGTATAAGCCCTGCATTGCCCAGGAATGAACACAAATGAACACAGACATCATGGTACACCCAAAATTTTAGTCATACCTATGATCTCATGTGGAGACTGTACCTGAGTAGAAAACAGCTCAGTTAAGTCTAGAGGACAAACATACCTGTCGGTACCATGGGAGCTTGATTTAGATTGCAGACCCCTGACAGGGCAGTGGATCAGTCGGAGCTTGAGTCTGTTCAGCCGTGTGTGAGGTAAAACCTTTCTGCTGGTGGTGCTGGTGTTAGGAGCAAACCTACACACTGGCTCCTCTCTGCCTCCCATGCCCTCTCGCTTGACAAAATGTATCCAACAGTGGAGTTAACTTCGTTTTACCGTTCTAGATAGTACTACAGCAACAAATCTTTCCTCCCCAACAAAAATGAGTCAATGCTCCAGGGCTTCAGCTAGCTGAATGCACTGAGGTATGTGGATTGGACTGAAGGAGGAATGTGTGAGCAGTGGAGGCTATGGTTCCACACCATGTTCCACATCAGTCGTCAACACCCAGCTAGCTGTCCCCTCCCTCTGAAGACACTCTGGTCCTGATTCCTTTATCACCACTTAAGTAGGCACAGAGTGGATTAGCATCACAGCTGCCCTACATATATATCCCCGCCCACCAAAACACACACACACACACACACAAACAAATTCACACTTCCTGCATAAATCCTCATATCCACCTCAAAATCACAAATACATGTAACTTCACCTAATAGACAACCCAAGTTGCTAAGTTACTGACCTAAAATTCTACTTGCCAACAGTTTTAGTGTGCATTTCAACTAAGAAATGTTTTCAATATTAAGGTATTAGGTTGAAACAGGCAATATTTGTACCAAAAGAAACCTTCCATCACCTGCCTGAATGACTACCACCCTGTAGCACTGACCTCCATCCTCATGAAGTGCTTTCCCCGGCTGGTCAGAACCCACATCTGCTCCATCCTTCCTGACACCTTGGGCCCCTTACAATTTGCCAACTAGCCCTATACAGCTACAGATCGCCCTGATGACACACAGCCCTCTCTCACCTGGAAAAAGGCAACACATACGTGAGGATGCTGTTCGTGGACTACAGCTCAGCATTCAAAACTATTGTGCCTAAGTTTGTTCCAAAGCGCAGGACCCAGGGACGTAACTCCTCCCTTCGAATTTGGATCTTGGACTTCCTGACGAGCAGACCCCAGGTGGAGAGAATGGGCAGCCTCACCTCCTTTGCACTGACCCTGAGCACTGGAGCCCCGCAAGGCTGCGTACTCAGTCCCCTCCTGTTTGCAGACATCACCACCATCCTGGGTCTCATCTCCAACTACCTGGTGGCTACATGGTGCCAGGACAATAACCTCTCTTTCAACATCTGCAAGACAAAGGAGAAGATCGTGGAGTTCAGGAAGCAGGGGGAATCATGCCCCCATACTTATTAATGGAGCTAAAGAGGAGAGATTCTCCGACTTCAAGTTCCTCTGTGTCATCAAAGATGACCTCACCTGGTCCAGGCAAGCCAACTCAGCAGCAAAAATGGCCCAAAAGCGCCTCTACTTCCTGAGGAGACTCAAGACGTTTGGCATTTCTGCAAAAACTCTCACCAACCTTTACAGGTGCAACAGTGACCGAATCCTTGCAGGCCTGCAGTACCAGGCAGCTGCCCTCCAGAGGGTGGTGAAGTAAGTGGAGCGCATATTCAATTGCCATCTCCTCTCTGTGCAAGGCATCTACCACACACAATGCCTTAGGAAAGCACGGAACATTATAATAAACTACAGCCACCCAGGCTACAGTCTGTTTACACTACTGCCGGTTCATAGATGTTACCAGAGTATCAGGGAACGCACTTCCAGACTCACAAACAGTATTTCCCCCAGGCCATAAGGCTTCTAAACCAGCAACATAGACCTATTATCATATTCATCACATGTACAGTTAGGTCTAGAAATAATTGGACACTGACACAAGTTTTGTTATTTTGGCTGTTCACCAAAATAAATTCAAGTTACAGTTAAATAATGAATATGGGTTTAAAGTGCGTTAATTTGTGGGTATTCACATCCAAATTGGAGGAAGGTTTGGTAATACAGCTTTTAAGGGTTTAAAAGTAATTGGACAATTGACTCAATAGCTGTTTCATGGACAGGTGTGGTGTAATCCTTTGTTATTTCTTCATCAACTAAACAGGTAAAAGGTCTGGAGTTGATTCCAGGTCTGGCATTCGCATTTGGAAACTGTTGCTGTGAACCCCCAACATTCAGTGAAAGGAGCTCTCAATGCAAGTGAAACAGGCCATCCATAGGCTGCAAATAAATATATACTATCCAAGCGATAGCAAGAACATTAGGAGTGGCTAAATCAACAGCGTGGTACATTCTAAGAAAAAAGAATGCACTGGTGAGCTCTGCAACACAAAAAGGCCTGGATGTCCACAGAAGAAAACATTGGTGGAAGATCGTAGGATCCTTACCATAGTAAAGAAAAACCCCTTGACAACAAACAGCCAAGTGAAGAACACTCTCCACAAGGTAGACAAATCACTATCCAATTCTACTATAAAGAGAAGACTTGAGAAGAGCATATACAGAGTGTTCACCACAAGGTGCAAACTTTTCATAAGCCTCAAGAATAGAAAGGCCAGATTAGACATTGCCAGAAAACATTTAAAAAAGCCCAGTTCTGGAACAGCATTCTTTGGACAGATTAAACTAAGATCAACATGTAAAAGAATGATGGGAAGAAACAAGTATGGAGAAGGCTTGGAATGGCTCATGATCCAAAACATACCACATCATCCATAAAACACAGTGGAGGCAGTGTGATGGCATGGGCATGCATGGCTTTCAATGGCACTGGGTCACTAGTGTTTATTGATGATGTGACAGAAAATAGAAGCAGCCGAATGAATTCTGAAGTGTATAGGGATATATTGTCTGCTCAGATTCAGCCAAATTCAGTGAAGATGATTGGACGGCGCTTCACTTTACAGATGGATAATGACCCAAAACATACTGCAAAAGCAACCCAGGATTTTTTTAAGTCAATCACCTGATCTCAACCCAATTGAGTATCCATTTCACTTGAAGAAATGGAAACTCATAGTAAAAGACAAAACTTAAGGCATCCCAAAGGAGGAAACCCAGCATTTGGTGATGTCCATGCATTCCAGACTTCAAGCAGTCATTGCCTGCAAAGGATTCTCAACAAAGTAATTGAAAAGGAACATTTTATTTATGATTGTGTTAATTTGTCCAAATACATTTGAGCCCCTGAAATAAGGGGACTGTATGAAAATGGTTGCATTTCCTAAACGTTTCATACAATATTTTTGTTCAACCCCCTTGAATAAAAGCTGAAAGTCTGCACTACAATTGCATCTCCGTCAGTTAATTTAAAATCCATTGTGGTGGCGTACAGAGTCAACATTATGGAAATTGTGTGTGTCCAAATATTTCTGGACCTAACTGTACATTTCAAATGCTCTGATGACTATCTATGCACATTGAATGTACATTAGCATATTTTAATGTAGTATTCATAGGCACTATTATATTTATATTTATAATATTTAATATTTTAATTTCACTTGAAGAAATGGATACTCAAAGTAAAAGACAAAACTTAAGGCATCCCAAAAGAGGAGTGCTGTTAAATCCACTCCAGGGAGTGTTATGGGATTTTTCATGCATTTGTAAATCTTTGTTATTTGTGGGATTCGAATGTGTATTTTTTGTGTTCTCAGATCACAAATGTATGTACGGATTGTCAGTCTTCTCATACAGATTGTCAATGTGTTCACACGGATTGTCACTCTCTTCATACAGATGGACAGATTGGGGAGAAGGAGGAGATCCCTTTTAAGGGCTTTTCCCCCCCATGGGGTTGAGGTGCAGTGGCACATCTTACATGAGAGGAAGACAACAACGATGACATCACTTCCTATGCCTCCTTTGTTCGGCCCACTCCGAGGACGGCCTCATATAGGGAGCGGCCTTGTGGTTAGGAAGTGCAAGAATGCGAGTGGCTCCAACCCGGAGTATTGGTTGCTATGGAACCATGACAATAGAAAGCTAATCCTCCAAAAATGAGCATCACCACAGAACGAGCATATATAAAAGTAAATCATAGCTTTGGGACATTTTACAGTTTGAGGCAGAACAATATTTAAATACATTATTATTTTTACACCTACCTACTTATCGCTACTTATCTATGTAAATTGAAAAAGTTTTAATATTGTTGTTTTAATATTTTTTTGTTGTTGTTGGGAAGAACATTGTTTCCATACATCATCAGGTATAGCTTTGATCTGGCCACCTTTGCCAGTTAAAAACATGATTTTGTATCTACATTTTTTTTCCAGATCTGTATATAGCTAAAAGTCCCCTGCAAAATTATCACTTTCTCTGGTTTTACTATTCATAGGTATGTGTTTGAGTAAAATGAACAGGTTTTTTTTATTCTATAAACTACTGACAACATTACTCCCAAATTCCAAATAAAAATATTGTCATTTAGAGTATTTATTTGTAGAAAATAACAACTGGTCAAAACAACAACAAAAAAGATGCATTGTTTTCAGAACTCAAATAATGCAAAGAAAACAAATTCATATACATTTTTCAAAAACAAAATACTAATGTTTTAACTTCAATATTTGGAATAACCCAGATTTTTTATCACAGCTTTCATGCGTCTTGGCATGCTCTCCACCAGTCTGTCACATTGCTGTTGGGTGACTTTATGCTCCTGGCAAAAAAATTCAAGTAGCACAGCTCTTTTTGATGGCTTGTGACCATCCATCTTCCTCTTGATCAAATTCCAGGTGCAAATTATTAGGAACTAAAATATGTAGAAAAAAGAAAAGATGCTGCAAGTTCATCACCTTCATGGGTCAACCAGTCTCTCCTCTCTGTCTGGCCACAACATTTAATCTACATATCACACCTGATATGCTCCCTTGCAATTCAATGAGGGAAACATATTTTGGCATGATGCAGCCACCATCTACAACAGTCTCCTGTGACATCCTGACAACCAGCATCCATTGCACCTAGTAAGCACAACTGGTCGTGAGGACAGTGACCACAGACTTTCCATCTCCATGTAGAAAATAACTCCTCAGTGGGATTTAGGAATGGGGAGTAGGGTTGCACAATATTGAAAAAATTTGATATTGTGATAATGATCATGAATATTGCAATATCAATATTCATTTCAATATTAAACTTATGTATAAACACAAAGGTTATGGGAAAATGCATTAAAATAGATTCATAACATATGAAAACAACAACTTTTCTTACAGCACGGGTTTATTTCAAATGACAATCATATCGGACAGGTACAACACGAATGAATAAATAAATAAAGACCATGTAAACAGAACATGTTGTACTGGTGGTACAGCAGACATGCCAACCCTGTCCAACTTCTTACAGTACCAGACAAGCGTGGCAAATTGGGATCAAATCCAGTGCAAAGGCACAAAATAAACAAAATATTGCATACTTTCCGTGACATTTTCAATGTGAAATTGCACAACGTGATATTGCGATAACAGTATTGAGTCAATATTGTGCACCCCTAATGGGGAGTACAGTGGGAGAAACTCCTTCAAAAAAAGTGGGTGGGCAACAAACCATTCCCTCATTTGTATTTGAACGATGGAAATTTACGTTGTCTGAAACTAGAACATACGATGGCAAGTAATTTCTTACCAACCCCCTCTCATTCTCAAGAATGAGATCCCTATAAAGAGTTCCCAGGACTGAGATTTTGTATTTTATAGGACCCAATGATGAGAATGTGGCTGGGTACACCATTCCCACATATGGCAGCACACATTGCAATGTTCCCTCCACGCTGGCCTGGCACATCAACAGTGGCTCGGTAACCAATGATGTTATGGCCACGTCTTCTGACTTTGGTCAAGTTGAATCCTGCCTCATCAACATACACAAAAATGTGTGGGGATTCATCAGCCTATTATTGTTGCTCATATCTCATTTGAGTCTTTGCCTTTCTCTGGCTCTTCTTCATCCTCTGTGCCCGACCGTCCCTCTTCCTCTCTCCCTCACCATACCACCACGCACTCTAATGCCCTTTCCTCTTGCATGAGCAGGCTCTTGCCCCTGTCTGTCTCCTGCCTGCTCTATATTCCACAGCTGTAAATTTCAGTCTAACCCTTGCAATATAATTAAGTTATGAGTTTCACCTGTCAGCTAAATTCTGATTGGTTGCTCTAAATTGTGAGGAAACTGAATTGTTCCCCATCTATCCCAAGTCTATCCATCTGACAACAGGTCTCTTTGTTCTCGAGCCAGCAGGCTCAGGAACAGTTTATTTCCAGCTACTGTAACCCTGCTGAACTCTGTACCCAACATTAACTATACCCACCCAGTTGCTACATGTAAGGGTAGACATGTACATGTCTACCTTGGGGACCTCATTGCTGCTATCCCTGCATTTCATTTGCACATCCACCTTCAATTTGCCTTCATTGCACATTTAGAATTGCCAGTTGCATCTGCACATCTATAGCACCTCTATACTTCTATACATCCCACTTGTAACACACTTACAGTTTTTCTCAGTCACTTTGGTACATTTCTCAGATCATTCTTAATGTTTGCAAACCAGTCAGTGCATTTCTCAAAACAATTTGTACAAACAGCACCATGCAATGGATTATCTGCAAAAGCCTGGAACTTGCTCAAAATCCTTAGTTCATCTCTCAAAAGTAAATATTTATGTCAGTGAACATTTCAGTGCCATTAGAATGATAAGTCCTTGTTTCATTGTTCACAAGATAGTCAAAATGCTTAGCCATGTTGTCAATAAAATAGTGTACTCTAAGTATTTTCTGAGGTAAACTATGCCTCTGGTTTTGATGACAGTGATTGGAAATGCACAAGGCTGCCCAATGTCAACAGTACAAAGTTACACATTACTGTATGTGGGATATTGAATGCAACAGATTGGACAGGATTCACACTTATGCTTTTTCTGTTGGTCTGTCAACAAATAACAGTATAATACCATTGCGATACAGAAAATAAAAAGAGAATACTATTTTACAGCAAAAAGTAATAAGATACAAAATGAACAAGTTCAACATAGTTCAACATACACCCCTCAGGCAGAACTGTACGTGCAACACTGTATATGGAATTACAGTGCAGTCTTTCTACACCTCCTGACGTCCTGGTCTGTCGGGCCACAGATTCTCATCCACATCACAACGGATATATTCCCTTGCAATGCAGCACAGAAAGAATATTTTGTAATGTCTTATCCAGCATCTGCAGGCATCTGCTATGATGTCCTCACATGCTGCATCCATGGCAGCCAGCAGGGACATCTAGGTATGTGGCTGAGTATAGAATAGAATAGAATAGTATACAATATGATTATGACAACTGGTTCCACCATTTTGCATTTAATGACTTATGCAATGAACTAATGCCTAGAGGTTTTGGGAGGGAAGACTATTCAACAGAGAACCAGTGTGATATATTTTGACCAACATGACCTGAGGAAAAAGCAGACATTTGTATATAATCAATTTCATGAATGTACCAAAGCATTGGAATTTGTTTTCAAAAGAATGAGAAATTACATTTATGATGTGCACAAGTGACTAGAATATGTGGAGGTTGAACGAGTAGTTTTTTCAGTTGTGATCTGAGAAATATACCAAAGCGACTGAGAAAAACTGTAATACTTATACATTTCCTGCCCTCTTCTATCTGGACTTCTGGTTAGATGCTAACTGCATTTTGTTGTAATGTACTTGTACTGTTCAATGACAATAAAGTTGAATATAATCTAACTATTACAACAATACCAAATAACTATTATGTATCTAATATACAGTTCTGGAAAAATGTAGACCACTGCACCTTGTGATTGTTGGTTGTTCTGTTTAGCATGTAGGGATTTACTCAATGAACATGTGTATAATTGCATTTGACAGTAATATAATTCAAGACCAAATGAATGCAAACTATTTTGATTAGCAAGGCTTACTCAATGCATTTTGTGCCATAGCAATTATAAATGACTACAGTCATGTGAGGAAATTACCTTATATTCACATAGTAATTCATACAGTTTGACAAGGTTTGATAGTCATTTGACAACTCAATCAATCAAATCAAATTTATTTATAAAGCCCTTTTTACAACAGCAGTTGTCACAAAGTGCTTTACAGAGACACCTGGCCTTAAACCCCAAGGAGCAAACAACAGTAGTGTTGGATTTCAGTGGCTAGGAAAAACTCCCTAAGAAGGCCGAATTTTAGGAAGAAACCAGGCTCAGAGGGGTGACCAGTCCTCTTCTGGCTTTGCCGGGTGAGATATTAAGAGTCCATTTAGAATAATAAATACATTTCTCTGGGCAAAATCCAGAATCTATTTGATTCTAGACTAGGTCAAAAGAATGACCAGGTGGACAAGGACAGGGACAGCAACGGGCCCCCCAAACCAGGTACACCGCAGGTGTGGACCAGGACCTCATCTCCTCCTAAAATGTAAAACTGGAGGAGACTGAGAAAAGTTAGAAAGTGCATTCCTCATATCCCCCAGCACCATAATATAGCAGCGTAACACTTTGGAACTGAGACGGGGGGGTCCGGCGACACTGTGGCCCTACCCGGGGGAGGCCCGGAGAGACAACAACAAGCCAGTGACTCTTCCCCCGAAAGGCATTGGAGGGAGGGCATCCCAGTGGCGACGAGAGCCCACCTGGCAAGACAGCAAGGGTGGACAGTATCAAGCCTACTGGTCACCTTCACGCCCCCAGGCTACACCTAATTATAAAATGTGCTGTAGAGATGAGTTTTTAGTAGACATTTGAAAGTTTGCACTGAGTTTGCATTTCTAACCTTAATTGGCAGATCATTCCACAGTAGTGGAGCTCAATGAGAAAAAGCCCTGCCGCCAGCTGTTTGTTTAGAAATTCTAGGTACAATTAAAAGGCCTGCATCTTGCGATCTAAGGTTACGTGTAGGTATGTATGGCTGGATCATTTCAGCAAGGTAAGTAGGAGCAAGTCCATATATTGATTTATAGGTTAAGAGTAAAACCTTAAAATCAGCCCTAACCCTAACAGGCAGCCAGTGTAAGGACGCCAGGACAGGAGTAATGTGTTAAAAAAATGGTGTTCTAGTTAGGATTCTAGCAGCCGTGTGCAGCACTAATTGAAGTTTATTTATTAGTTTGTCTGGATAACCAGAGAGAAGAGCATTGCAGTAATCTAGTCTAGAAGTAACGAAAGCATGGATGTATTTTTCTGCATCAGTTTATGATAGAAAGTTTCTAATTTTTGCAATGTTTCGAAGATGAAAATAAGCAACTCTTGAGACATATTTTATATGTTCTTCAAAGGAGAAGTCAGGGTCAAGGGTAACGCTTAGGTTTTTTACAGTTTTTTGGGATATGACCATGCAGCCGTCGAGGTTCACAGTGAGATCCGCTAACAACGCTATTTGTTTCTTGGGTCCTAAAACGAGCATTTCTGTTTTCCTTGAGTATCAGAGCAAGAAATTCTCTGTCATCCACTTCCTAATATCTGAAAAGCATGCTTCCAAAGTAGCTAATTTAGGGGCTTCTCCATGCTTCATTGAAATATATAACTGTGTGTCATCAGCATAACAGTGAAAGTTTACATTGTGATTTCGGATTACATCGCCCAGAGGGAGCATATATAGTGAGAACAATAATGGGCCCAGAACCGAGCCTTGAGGAACACAACTGTGCCAAAGCAAATTAAATAAACTGTAATATTATTGTGTAAATACAATTCGTAGCTACCTAACCACTGTTGTATAAGCTTGCTAACTTCTTACTAGCATTAAATGCAGAAAATGTAGTCAACATCTATTGTTTTCAAATAACTGCATTATTTCATAATGTACAGTATACACCGATCAGCCATAATATTATGACCACCTGCCTAATATTGTGTAGGTCACCCTTTTGCCGCCAAGACTCCACTAGACCTCTGAAGGTGTGCTGTGGTATCTGGCACCAAGACGTTTGCAGCAGACCCTTTAAGTCCTGTAAGTTGCGAGGTGGGGCCTCCATAGATCGGACTTGTTAGTCCAGCATATCCCACAACTGCTCGACTGGATTGAGATCTGGGGAATTTGGAGGCCAAGTCAACACCTTGAACTCATTGTTGTGTTTCTCAATCCTTTCCTGAACCATTTTTGCTTTGTTGCAGGGCGCATTATCCTGCTGAAAGAGGCCAATGCAATCAGGGAATACCGTTGCTATGAAAGGGTGCACATGGTCTACACAATGCTTAGGTAGGTTGTACATGTCAAAGTAACATCCACATGAACGGCAGGACCTAAGGTTTCCCAGCAGAACATCATGAACAATAGACTATCAAATGCTGTAATTAATAATTTAATTACACTCTCCCTTGATGACCGGGTACGCAATCATTATTTCACCACTATACGAAATGGCTGACTTCTTACAATACCCATCAGCCTGACAAGAGTTACAAAATAATTTTAAAGACTCTTGGGCTTCACCAAACCACATTCAGAGCAATAAAATAGTGTCTATGCCTCCTTGAATTTTTTCACATTTTGTTTTGTTGGTACTTCAGAGTGCATTTAAGTTAGAATTTAATTCCCCATTAATCTACACACCATACTATAACTAATATGCAAATTGACTACTAATTTGAAATGTAATTATATATTAAAAATAGAAAACGTGATATAATCATTTAGAAAAGTCTCCACTACTCCACACCTAAATTAACTTAGCTGTTACCAACCACCTTCAAAATCACACACTAACTTAATTAGCCTCCACATTGTTTAAATTCATTCACATGATTTCAAGATAAACTGCTTTATACCTTTCTTTGGTTTCCCTCTGTTGGGTTGTAACTAAAGAAAACAATCAACCATCAACACCAAGGACCCAATTGTCCCTTAATTAATAAATTAAGGGACAATTTTATGGAAAGATGAGATAGATCTAAAAATATTTGTATGCTCCATGAAGATCCCTTGGAGCACTGTCAAGATAATTATGAAGAAGGGGAAGGTGTATGGCATCACTAAAATCCTGCCTAGAACAGGCCATACCTCCAACTCAGAAAGAGCCCAAATTGTTTTGTTTTGTTGCTTTTCATATTAAATTCAACCGGGGGTAGGGGATTTGCAGTGTTCCAAACTGATACATTTTTTAAAAATCTCTGCTTTTATAAATGGGTGTTGCCCACCCACACCACCCACTGGCGAGATAACGTCCCCACCCCAACCCAAAGGGATTTTCAAGTTATACAGATCTGAAAACACTTGAAGAATAGCAAACACAATTCACGGTTAATATGGTAATTCAACAATTGTTTAAACTACCTTATAAGCACTTTGGCCTTCAACCTAAGGCCTTCAAGGAGAAGATTCCAAGACTTGGGTGCAAAGTAGGTAAACAATGTTGTACCCATCTCGGAAAGAGCCCAAAATACCTCTGGAACTGTGAGCATGTTCGATAGGGTCTATTTCTCCAATTGCTTTTTAGGAAAGATTTGCAGGATGGCCTTATAAACAAACTTTAACCAATGTCTGGACCTTCTAAAAGACAATGAATACAACCAACAATATTGTATAACAGTATGTACAAAAGCTTGCACCGGCAATACAATGTAACACTACATGATAGGGTCCAGACTTTTAAAAACAGACGCTGAAACATGCATGTATAATACATCACCATAGTCCAGCACTGACAAAAAAAAACGATTTCACTTTTATGTCAAGATGACATGCTTTGTTTTCGATAAAAGAAACAAATACTGATCTTAAGTTTTTTTAACCAACTCGTTTACGTGTGTTTTAAAAGAGAATTTACAATCAAACCAAATTTCAAAGTATTTGTACGAAGGAACACAATTCTAAGACTCAGTAATATTTAAAATGATACAAATGAATGATTTTATACCTAGAAGAAAACATATAGTTTATTTTATTTGCATTCAAAACTAGCCAATATCTCTTAGGGAATTTTGTAAAAGTTGTAAATCAGACTGCAAGTGTAAAAAATGTTGTGCAACAGATCGAGCTGCCATGTACAATACTGTTACATCAGCATGAAAGTGAAAAATTAAGTTTCTCGCAGAGTAACAAATATAATTTCTATAAATCGTTAACAGCAAATAACCCAAAATCAAGACTTGGTGAACACCTTTATGAACTGCAGTTCATTTAGTATCAAACATTATTGAAGGCCCTGTGCAGGTCAATAAATATAGCAACACACCTTAGGTTCTTATTCAAGGCTTTGGCTATATTCAGTAAAAGTACTGTGTCCTGGTCTAAAACCAGGTTTAACATTGTTTAGTACTCTATTTTCTGTTAAAAAAAGATTTATAACTATATAACAACTATATACAGTTGTGCTCATAAGTTTGCATACCCTGGCAGTAATTGTGAAATTATGGCACTGATTTTGATAATATGACTGATCATGCAAAAATAAGAAACCAGGCAAGCCTAATTCAGCCGCAATAGAAAGTGCTGCACTCTCGAGATTTGAACCAGAGTCGCCCACGTGGAAAGCTGTGTTGTTAACCACTAAGTATCAATAAAGGTGATGTTAACTAATGTTTTCATCAAGTGAAAAGACGAGAGAATCGTGGAATCTACCAGAAATAGTCGCAATACCGTATAACTAGAAACAGTTTTATTGCGGCCCACAAATAACATTAATAAATGTTGTTGCTCTCAATAGATTTAAAATGAGGTCTTCCCTATGAGAGTCACTGTCTTTAACCGCTACACCTCGGCATTACACGTTTCAGCAGTCACTAGACTCCATTGAGGATTGTGTTAAAGTGACTAACGTTTCTTATTAAGTTTAACTCCACCATAGCGTCTATGGTTTTTGCCACTGGCCGTTTTAACAGCTAATAAGCCAGTAACAGGCTTACTAGTATCTACTAACGTCCTAGGAATAATCATAAGAATTGAGCAATTGCTATTAAGACTGAAGATGAACTATTCCATGCCAGAAACAGTCGTAATATAACCGTATAAGTTTTAGTTAAGGCTTACTATAATGTAACTACTGTATGTTGTAGGCAGCAAATGTGTTTGTCTATCCTGACTCTGCAAAAATGCCTTATATTTAAGGATAGTGATCATATGAAGCCTTTTAATATCACATAGTTGTCTGGCTACATTTTAAATAATAATAATAACAGAAATCACCCAAATGGCCCTGAGCAAAAGTTTACATACCCTTGAATGTTTGACCTTGTTACAGACACACAAGGTGACAAACACAAGTAATAAAAGGCAATTAAAGTTGAATTTCCCACACCTGTGGCTTTTTCAATTGCAATTAGTGTCTGTGTATGAATAGTCAATGAGTTTGTTAGCTCTCACGTGGATGCACTGAGCAGGCTAGATACTGAGCAATGGGGAGCAGAAAATAACTGTCAAAAGACCTGCATAACAAGGTAATGGAACTTTATAAAAATGGAAAAAGATATAAAAAGATATCCAAAGGCTTGCAAATGCCAATCAGTACTGTTCAATCACTAATTAAGAAATGGAAAATTTGAGGATCTCTTGATACCAAGCCAAGGTCAGGTAGACCAAGAAGGTTTTCAGCCAAAACTGACAGAAGAATTGTTTGGGATACAAAGAAAAACCCACAGGTAACTTCAGGAAAAATACAGGCTGCTCTGGAAAAAGACAGTGTGGTTATTTCAAGGAGCACAATAAGACGATAATGAGCTGCATGGTCGAGTTGCCAGAAAGACGCCTTTGCTGCGCCAATGCCACAAAAAAGCCTGGTTACAATATGCCCAACTACACCTTGACTAGGACTAGAGCTATGCATTGGCATTGAAATCAACTCAATAGCCCAGGGAGAGACCTGCAAAGACACACCGTTTACATAGGCGATTTATTTGGAGAAATGGACCTTGTCTTTTTCTAATAATTCCTTGTGGTTTTACAATAACATATTCATGTCACCTATTGACAATTCATGTCGCCTATAGATTGGCTATGTAATCTTCATTTTGTACATTTGTAGGGCCTTATAAGCAAATGAAAATACTATATCCTGTGTTCTTAGAAATAACTGTTCTTTGTATTCTTTTCTTAATCGTTTTTGTTCGTATGAAAAGACCCTCAATACAAACACATTCTTGTATTCTTCAAATTCAATTACCATTTACAAAAAACAAATTCTGTAATTCATAATTTTTTTGTCTATTCTATATAGTTTGATAACGACCCAGTAGATGAACTGATGCTCGTGCTGGTGATGCTGTGGAGGAGAATGTGTATGCTAATTGGCTAGCACGTCCCTCCAAGCAAATGCCTCCCCAGACCATCACTGACCCATCGCTAAACCAGTCATGCTGGATGATGTTGCAGGCAGCATAACGTTCACTAAGGCGTCTCCAGACTCGTCTGTCACATGTGCTCAGTGTGAACCTGCTCTCATCTGTGAAGAGAAACGTGCACCAATGACGGACCTGCCAATTCTGGTGTTTTCTGATGAAAGCCAGTCGAGCTGCACAGTGCTGGGCTCGGAGCACAGGTCCCACTAGAGGATGTCAGGCCCTCATGCCACCCTCATGGAGTCTGTTTCTGACAGTTTGATGTATACCAGTAGCCCACGGGAGGTCATTTAGTAGGGCTATGGCAGTGCTCTTCCCATTCCTCCTTGCACAAAGGAGGAGATAACGGCCTTCTGCTGTGTTGATGCTCTTCTACGGCCCTGTCCAGCTCTTCTCGTGTAATTGCCGTCTCCTGGTATCTCCTCCATGCTGCTCTTGAGACTGTACTGGGTGACACAGCAAACCTTCTTGCGACGGCAGGTATGGATGTGCAATCATGGAGGAGCTGGACTACCTGGAGCTGGACTACCTGTACAACCTGAAAGGACTGCAGGTACTGCCTCATGCTACCAGCAGTGACAAAGACACTAGCAAAACACAAAACTGGAGAAGAATCAGTCAGGAAGTATAAGGAGAGAGCAATTGCCTGTGGCCACCACCTGCAACACCATTCCATTTGTGTGGGTTGTCTTGCTGATGTCGCTCCAGTGCACCTGTTGTCACTTTAATTTGTACCAAAACAGGAGACATTGATTCACAATTGCTTATTCTTTGTGACTGGACAGATTTATTATTTCTGAGATTTAATTGATTTGGTGTTATTTCATGATTACTGTCATTCCATGAATTGTTTTGAGCAGTGTATATTAATGTTTTTTGTTTATAAAATATAATTTTGTTTAATTTAAGAAAATAATAATCCCCTTAAAGGTTATGATTAAATTGCAAATTCCAGTACAAAAACGCGGTCTGTCATGACCTCATTTTATGTTTTATCACTAGGCCTCTCAAATGGGGTGTATATGATTGGATTAGAAATTATCTGGAATCATCTTTTCTTGATCTGGAAGGAATAGGCTGTGAACCTGTTTCACTTTCTGATTTACCATTTATTTATGATGCAATTTCCTTACCATGTATAAAAACATAATCATATTGTTCATATATTCTATCGTCATGGAAAGGAATATGTAAATACTATGGTGTGGCAAATACTATTTCAATTATCCATAAGCGGCATATTACCACAATTTGAATATGTAAATATGAGCTTTTAAGCTTACCTTCCATTAATGAAATGCTTTTGGGAAGGTGTATGTGAATCTATAAACAATATGCTAAGATGCCAAATTAGCCTAGATCCTGTGTATTTTATTTTGGGTCTACACAAAATGGGCATGTATTTTTCCCAAAACAATAAAATCTCTGTTTCAACATTTGATATGTTGTCTTTGTACTATTTTCAATTAAATATAAAGATGAAGGATTTGCACATTATTGCATTCCGTTTTCATTTGCATTATACGCAGCATCCCAACTTTTTGGGAAATGTTGTTACAAGAGGTATTACTGTACTACAAGCATAAATGCAAGCATAAATTGCCAGGATAAATCTGCAGTAACTGTTTTAAGTTAGTGTTTCAATTTTTTCTTACCGGTCCGTCAATCAGTTTGCAGTGACTTGTTGTCTCCTTATACTCATTTGAGACACTCACAGTATTATCCTGCCCACCTTAAACCACCCTGGACTAACTTATGCTATTCAAGTCTCTTTCGGTAAGGGAAGACGAGGAGGACACAAGGTATGTTACTGTTTAGAGGCAGAATTCTACACAGTGCCCCTTTAAACGCATGAAACTGAGGTATGAGGTATGGAAACATAGTCCAGCACTGACACAGTATTAAATCACCCCAGGAGTGACCGTCCTCACAAAATGTCTCCATGAGCAAGGCTTAAAACTGTTCAGGAAGTCAGAAAGAATCCTTGAACAACATCCAGGAATCTGTTGGCCTCTCTCGCATCACCTCGGCTAAGATTAGTGTTTCTTTAAAAAGACCCTAGGCAAACATGGGATTGATGGCAGAGTAGTAAATCGAAAACCATTGCTCACTAAGGAGAACATGAATGCTTACCTTTAATTTGCCAAAAAGCACTTATAGTCAGGTTTGCAAAATAAACCTGAACTCTCAGGTTTGCAAAAATTGAATAAATTATCTTTAAGAGTTCTTCAACAGTTCTATGGACAGATTAGTCAAAAGTAGTAAAACCAAATACTGTTTTTAAAGGTAAGAACCCCATACCAATGACTAAGCATGGTAATATCACACTTTGGATTTGCTTTACTGCATAAGGACCTGGACATGTTGCAAACAATGGCGAAACTATGAGTTCTGCTTTATACAGAGGAATGCCAGCCCAAGTGTCCTTGAGCTGTCCGCTGCTGGGTCAATGCATTATGATTCAAAACGCATACGCAAGTCAACATCAGAATGACAACAAATTTAAAACAGTCAAAGTCCACACTTAAACATCATAAAAAGACGTGGCAAACCCTGCACTCTGGTTATGTTTAAAAACCCACAAATTGAGTAAAGCAGTACTGAATGGAGGAATGGGACAAAATGTATCTACGGTGCTGTGAGGCAAATCAATGACTAAAGGGAAGCATGTAGTTATGTTTACTGCTGCTAATGCTGGAGTAAGCAGTTAGAGTAAATAGCATAATTATTTTTCCACACAGGAAAATGTTGCTTAACCTTTTGTAAATTAATAAAATAAGTGTACATTTTTGATGTTTTTGTTCACTTAGCGCCCCTGTTATCTAATCTCAGGTTATTTTACCTAATCATGATACACATAAAAAAGTATGTACTAAAGTCAGCTCAATTCAATCATTCAATACGCGGCTCTGAAGATAATTACCTGAGGGCAGTGAGGTGACAAGTGTTGAGGAAGGCAGGCCTAACAGGCCTGTCAGCATTACCTGTCAATGAACCTTCTCTTTACCATCTCAACCATTCTCGCTTCTTCTTGCTACAGTATCAATTACATCTAGGGGAATTAGCAGTTTTACCTGTTTTGCTTTGATTTAGTGTTTAATTACAATTAAAGCCTATTGTATGAAAAAGCAAAGTGATTGCATTTATAATCAAATAAGCTTTTAAGCATTAGGGTTTTAGTCAGAAAACAAATCTTGAAGCAACTGAAAATAAATATAAACAAACAGCAGCATTATCCCCAGATTGCCACACAATGTTTACAATAGCTGAAACATTCCCCTGAGGTCTCAATAAAAAGAAGAATGGAGAAAGTTCCAAATTTGATCTAATCTGTCACTTGAAATATGAAAACAAAAGACGAAGCCTTTTTAAAAAGTCATCACCAACCTCCACAACTACAGGAACAATCAATAAATGTGATTGTCTGAAACCCCTTTTCTCTAACACTGTTAGAACACTTGGCAAGGCGAAGAATGAAAAATTCCCATTTTTAAATGTTGTTAGCAATCAGCAATCCTATAACATATGACCAAACCATTACATTTCATTTAATGTTAAAACATGATATTGGGAGTAGCCACTTTGTTCACGATAATGAAATCTAGGAAAAACCTATGAACTGTCATTCTGTGTCTGTTGTTGATTATTGTTGATATTTGAAAAAACTATGGTGAAACGTCCTAAGATATTTTAACATAACAAATTACATAACCAACTAATAACCCAATGTTTCTCATTCATCCTGTTAGTTGGTCAGGCAAATATTTTTTTTTTCATTTTGGCTCAGCTAGTTCTCATAAAGAACAAGAAACCAGGCAAGCCTAGTTCAGCTGGCCTGCAATAAAATGTGTTGATCATGGCTGCCCTCTCAAGAATAAAACGGGGGGCGCCCACATGAAAGGCATTTTCGTTAACCAATACGCCACCGAACTGCACACATGCCAGACATTAGTATAGCCTCTTCACATTATATTATTTTCACTCTACCATAACGCCAAGTTAGAATGTTTTGTTAGACACCATTAACTAGCGTTAAACTGAGTAACGTTTCTTATTAAGTTTACCTCCACCACAAACAGCATCTAGGAACTGTATGATTTTTGCCACTGGCCGTTTTAAAAGCTTATTATCAGGTAATATGTCTCTAGACGCCATTAAATAGTGTAAACTGAGTAACTTTTCTTATTAAGTTTACCTCCACCACAAATAAAATCTATGAACTTTATGGCTTTTGTCACGGGCCGTTTTAACAGCTTAATAGCCATTTGTGAATGACATTGATACAATAACAACTGTATCAATATGAGTGACGATAACTGACAAAGTGTTTGTCTAACCTGAATAAATCCTAATAGCCACCAGAACCGTTTACACGGTCTGGCAAAAACATAGTTATTGATATTTTTTATTAACACTAGCTTGAGCTAAAATAATAGTATGTTCTTGGCCTGGCTGAGTTGAAATGGTCTGTATTTTGCTTGACCATTCTGACTCTACTCTATGATGCAAAATATTGTTTCAATAAATAATTAATTAATTGCTATGTTAAAACATTCAGCAATATGACTTTCAATCAATTTGACGAAATATAAGAATAATCAGTTAACTAAGCCAATAGGCCCTTTTTGTGTTAGTAAACAGTGATGAAGTATTTTCAGCGGAGCTGAACTGGTGGCAGAACGTAACAGTAACCTCTTTACATCCGATAGCAGTGGTTCCCAAACCTCTCCTGGAACCCCCCCCCCCCAGCCATTCCATCTATTAGACGTATCCCAGAGCTAGCTTATTTAATAAGTTGATTCAGGTGTGATAGCTCAGGAATACATCTAATAGATGGAATGGCTGGGGGGGACCCAGGAGAGGTTTGGGAACCATTGACTTATAAGGAATATGGATCACCTGTACACCTTCTCCAATCATTTTGTAAAGAAAATGTCATATCACTGGTACAACATAATCATCAAACCCATTCATTCATAAAATTATTTCATAAATACTGAGTGATGTAAGCTAAACTGTCTAAGTATGAGCAATTTGGTTGGTTTGCATGCTAATTCTGCTTACACGCTAGTTAATGTTACTAACGTTGGTGCATGGTGTTTACCATTGTGAAATAATCTGCAGAGAATCTTTGTGGTTTCTACTGTTACTAATTTATCGTTGTTATTATTATAACTACATCATTGAATTTACCTCTGTGTGATAAACAGTGGACAAAACTTTGCCTGATATGAAATGACCACGGCAGAGACGAGCATTCTGGATGATTTCATCAGTCCAGTCTGTTTAATGGTTTGCAACCATAAATGTCTGCATTTAGCTTAAAAAGGGGTCGCTTCGACAACAGTATTCTATAAAAATTAAAGCCATCTATTTTTGCATTCCTATTCAGACATCCAACAGCACAACAATACTATTTTTTTTCCTTTAGTTGGAGGATCTTGCCCATTTCCCTACAATTGTTCCTGCAGTTTTCTGCCACCACCAAACTTCAGTGACGTAACTGTGACGTCCACTCCAAATGGGTCTATATGTCTACAATTTCCTCATTAGCTATGTTATCACAGCTAATATCATAGGCCAGCGAATAAATTAATTATTGCAGCAAATTATGAAGCGTCCTTGAAGACCGATCATTTTCACAATCTCACAATCATTATCGATTTTTTTAATGAGCGTTAAAATACATTTTTGTTGGACACCCAAAACTTAAAAAGAATATTTTAGGGGGTCCCTAAAGACTAATGGAGGCTCTTGGACCCCCCCCCCCCCTATCCCCCCCTCATTGCAAACCCTCTCCTTGTCACTACTGGCAGCATGAGGCAGTTCCTGCAGCCCATTAAGGTTGCACAGGCAGTCAAGCTCCTCCAGGATGGCACACCCATATGTGCCGTCACAAAGTTTGCTGTGTCTCCCAGTACAGTCTCAAGAGCATGGAGGAGATAGCAGGAAATGGGCCATTACACAAGGAGAGCTGGGCAGGGCCGTAAAAGGGCATCAACCCAGCAGCAGGACTGGTATCTGCTCCTTTGTGCAAGGAGGAACAGGAGGAGCACTGCCAGAACCCTACAAAATGACCTCCAGTGGCCTACTGGTGTACATGTTTGTGACCTGTGCCCTGGGTTCCTCCTAATGCTGCAGGACAATGCCCAGCCTCATGTGGCCAGAGTGTGTAGGCAGTTTGTGGATGACGAAGCCAATGATGCTATTGACTGGCCCTCACGTTCTCCAGACCTGAATCCAATTGAGAATCTCTGAGACGTTATGTATCGGTGCATCTGATGCCGCCAAGTAGCACCACAGACTGTCCAGGAGCTCACCAATGCCCTGATCCAGGTCTGGGAGGAGATCCCCCCCGGACACCATCCTCCATTTCATCAGGAGCATGCCCAGATGTTGTTGGGAGTGCATACAGACACGTGCGGGCATACACACTACTGAGTCCCTTTATGAGTTGCTGTGATGAAATTCACGCAAGTTGGAACAACCTGTGATTTCAATTGTTTACTTAGATTTTCGGTGTGAGTTTGAATCCAGTCTTCAATCAATCCAGTCTTCCATTGATCGTTGTTACATTATTTTGTTCTCAACAAATTACACAATGTACAGTAAAGATTTTGATCTTTAATATATTTCCTTCATTGTGACCTGATGTGAGATGTAAGTGTTCTGTTAATATTTTTTAAACAGTGTATTAACTTTTGGTGTCAGCTGTAAATGGCTTAGAGCTACCAATGGGTCATTAGTCCGTGTTAAGTTAGGACAATTTATCACTCTACTTAGGGGGACACAATAAAATTAATAGTGAAGTATCTGTTATTAAAGGTTTATGGCTACTACACCAATGGGTCATTAGATAGTCATTATTAACGTAGGATAAGCAAAATAATCCTCACTTTACTTAAAGGGACACAAAATAATGAACTAATGGTGAAGTATAAATTATGATGGTGTATTGCTACCAATGGGTCATTAGTTTGTCAAAGTAGGATAATTCCTCCCTTTACTTAAGGGGTCACTTAGTAGGAAACAAAAAACTTAACTAATACAGTCATTGTAAAAGTAGGTACATTCATCACTTAAGGGGACACAAAATAATGATCTAATAGTGAGGTATTGTTGTTAATGCTTTATTAAAAATGAAATAATGATTTGGTGTTATGGATTAATGCGGTATTACTTGTTTGAATACTAGTGATAGCACATGATCCTATAAAGACAATCTGTAAGACAACCACTCTGGACATATGGACATATCATTGCCAACGTAACGCGACCACGTCTCTCTGCCCACTACTGGCCAACTGTAGTAATTGTCCCTCAAAGATACAACCTTCGAGAACTGACATTTTCAATATACTTAATTGATCCCCATTACAAGGAAACAATAGATAACCCCAAATATGACCATACATTATGTGTTTCACACCTATTTGAAGATAACCCCTGCTACTGCAGACAGTACATATGAATGATGTTAAATTAAACTATCATTATCTGGCCTACATTATTAATAATGGTTACCGCCCTGTAATCATATTAACAAATTGGATTATCTTATGAGTAATTTATATTACTTAGCCTATTGTTCATGCAAACTACTAGCTACATGAAAGCATTTCCTACTCTATATCCACATTAAAACTGCAAAAAAACAACAGTACTTTGTAAATAATTAATAAAGTAAGGGTTTTCATTATTAACCTTTTGTTGATGTCTTTGTTCATCATTCGTTTATGTTAACTACTGTATTCGTTAATGGTAGTTCACGTACCCTTATCGGAAAGTGTTACCAAGTAATCTTCTTTGTCACCTAATCAGTGACAGAGAAGAGCTCAGGAATCCTCTTACATAGTTGAGAATTCAACAGTTAAACAAGGCAGAATTGGGATAGAGAGCCAGAGACTTTTATTCAGCCAGTGATCACACAGCACACCACAAGGTGGAAGGTCTTCAGTAAACCTCAGTCAAAAGTTCACTTACTGGTACTCTGACCGGCTTGTAACAACATAGCTCATTATCAATCAGATAGTCTTTGAAAAACAATGTCTGACCTCAGCATACAATATTGAGCTTCAGTGTACAAATATGCGTATGGGCATAAGTAATCCATTCATTCAGAACTGAGGTTCCAAACACTTTTACATGCCTTGTAAAGACTGAGTACGACAGAAGAGTGTTAATTGACAGAATACGCAATTTCTCCATAAACCTAGAAGTGAGTGGATAGTAAAGTCCTACAATAAGCTAAGCCTACCTGGCTTTGGGTCCGGGTGGTCCATTGGCTTTTCCTGAGCCTTGCTGCCCAGCCCGGGAGCCACTTCTCCACAATGGCATCCTCCCCCTCTCCCACAGGGCAGGTTGGGACTGTTGTTGCCTGTCTGCTGCGGCGTCGTAGCACTATAGGAAACAGCAGCTGCCTCCTGCCTAGCTGCCCCCCGGCTCACTCCACTCTTCAAGCTGCTTCCTTGTAATCTCCTCTGGCCGTAAACACATTACAAGGAAGTTGGGACAGGGACTGTTTCATTGAACTCCTGTGTTAGTGGGACGTCATGCTGTCTGTCATATCCTGAGGCAGGAAAGAAGCTGGGCTAGGGCCTGAAAGGGTGGTGGGCAGCATATCTGGTTGGGTCTGGCCATTGTGACAACAACACTGCTACATACCAAGGGTATCTACAAAATACATCAGAATGCCATGAATACCTATACAACAAAATACCCCAAGAAGTACTGAAACAGCCTGGGCTCACATTCATATCTCCCAACTATCCACAGGCAGAAAACCCCACGAGTGAACTATTAAACCTATGGTCCAGTTTCAATTACAAGCACTTTGTAGTCAATAATTCGACTATTAACACTTTGCAAGCTTGTAGAGAGAGATGTTGATGCCATAAATACTACTAAATACTGCCAAAAAACCCTTGTTAAATAGCATAGTGGTTAGAAACACAAACTGCCAAACAAGAGGTTGCTGGCTACAACCTTCAGTAGCTACGTTATAGTAAGGCTAAACTAAAACTTTTTATGGTTACATTGCGACTATCTTTGGTGGATTTTCAAAGAACGCATCCGTGCATGTGACAATCCCTGTGCATGTTGGACTCCGGCAGGGCTGCCCTTTGTCACCGGTTCTGTTCGTAATTTTTATGGACAGAATTTCTAGGCGCAGCCAGGGGCCGGAGGGTGTCAGGTTTGGGGACCACACGATTTCGTCTCTGCTCTTTGCGGATGATGTTGTCGTGTTGGCCCCTTCAAGCCAGGACCTTCAGCATGCACTTGGACGGTTTGCAGCCGAGTGTGAAGCGGTGGGGATGAAAATCAGTACCTCCAAATCCGAGGCCATGGTCCTCAGTCGGAAAAGGGTGGCTTGCCCACTTCAGGTTGGTGGAGAGTGCCTGCCTCAAGTGGAGGAGTTTAAGTATCTAGGGGTCCTGTTCACGAGTGAGGGAAGGATGGAACGGAAGATTGACAGACGGATCGGTGCAGCTTCTGCAGTAATGCGGTCGATGTATCGGTCTGTCGTGGTGAAGAAAGAGCTGAGCCGCAAGGCGAAGCTCTCGATTTACCGGTCAATCTACGTTCCTACTCTCACCTATGGTCATGAGCTTTGGGTCATGACCGAAAGGACAAGATCCCGGATACAGGCGGCCGAAATGAGCTTTCTCCGCAGGGTGGCTGGGCGATCCCTTAGAGATAGGGTGAGAAGCTCGGTCACCCGGGAGGAGCTCAGAGTAGAGCCGCTGCTCCTCCACATCGAGAGGGGTCAGCTGAGGTGGCTTGGGCATCTGTTTCGGATGTCTCCGGAACGCCTTCCTGGGAAGGTGTTCCGGTCCCGTCCCACCGGGAAGAGACCCCGGGGAAGACCTAGGACACGCTGGAGGGACTATGTCTCCCGGCTGGCCTGGGAACGCCTCGGTGTCCCCCCGGAAGAGCTGGAGGAAGTGTCTGGGGAGAGGGAAGTCTGGGCATCCCTGCTTAGACTGCTGCCCCCGCGACCCGGCCCCGGATAAGCGGAAGATGATGCAATGCAATGATGCAATGCAATGCATCCGTGCATGCCTTTTGAGGTAAAATATGCCACATCACAATCCATTGGGCAGTAAAAGAGATTCTCTCGTCATTTCACTTGACAAAAAAGTCAGTTATTGTCACATATATGGATAGTTATTGCATCAATGTCATTCACGATTGAAAGAGAAACTAACCGTGTTGTGCCATTAAATGAAATAGCTTTGTCAGTGTAAAGTTCATCTTCAGTCTTGCTAGCAATTACTCAATTCTTATGACTATTCCAAGTAATAAGTTATTAGATACTAGTAAGCCTGTTACTGGCGAATAAGCTGTTAAAATGGCCAGTGGCAAAAGCCATACTGGTCATAGATGCTTTTTGTGGTGGAGGTGAACTTAATAATAAACGTTAGTCAGTTTACAGTTTTTCTCAGTCGCTTTGGTGCATTTCTTGATACTACTTGTACAAATTCCAAATCATCTAGTCACTTGTGCACATCATTAAAGCAATTTCTTATTCCTTTGAACAAATTGCAATTGAAATTGTACAAGTGTCAGCTTTTTTCCAATGTCATGTTGATCAAAATTATAGATGGTTCTCTTTTTAATAGTCTTACCCCTCAAAACATCTTGGCATTAGTTCCTTGCATAAGCATTTACATGCAAAATTGTTGAACAATTTGTCATAAACTGTCAAGCATAGTCTAATAGCACACATTTCTATTAGACATTTTGTACAAAAACGTGAATGGATGAATCGTGCAGGTGAAATTTACCCTCACTCATGAAGGACTGTAAAATGTTAGTTCAACCAATAATCAACCATTTGTCTAAATTGCTCAAAGGTGCATCTCATGAATAATCAATTGGCAAGCATATATAGACAGACCACAACACAGAGTTGCAATTTTCCAATAATGGATTGACCAGGAAACGAACAGGGTCAACAGCCAAGAGGAGGAAGAAGAGGTGCAAAGATGCGTGGTGGAAGGCAAAACAGAGGAAGAGGCAGAAGAGGACATAGGCGCATATCTGATGACATAAGGGCCACTGTTGTAGACCATGTTGTCCATCATGGCCTTACGATGGCTGAGGCGGGTCGAAGGGTGCAGCCCAATACTGGGAGATCAACCGTGACCTCAATAGTTCAAACGTTTCGAAGAGAGAACAGGTATGTCCACCAATGTACAGTGCACTGTTACTGTATACTTCCTACAATGCTTCATATTACAGTAGTCCACTTGTATTTCACAGCATACAGAAATATACTCTATACAGATACAGACTGCACCTTGCAGGCACCCACCTGTATGTTTTACAGTAAAATGTGTTTGCATAGTTTTTGTCTATGTGAAAGTGTGCAATGCATCACTGCATTTTTCCCCACAAAGCACTGCAAGATTACCTCAAATCGGTGGCAGAGGACGCCTTTTCACACCTCGACAGGAGGAGGCTATTTGCACCATGATCCAAGCAAACAATGCCATGAGACTCAGGTAAATACAAAGGACCATTATAGAAAACAACGATGTCTTTGAAAACATCCATACGGTTAGCATCTCAACCATTGACAGGGTGCTGCATAGAAACCAGATGAGTATGAAACAGCTGTACCGTGTACCATTCCAAAGGAATGAGGACAGAGTTAAGGAGCTACGGTACCAGTATTTACAGGTAAAACATTTAAATGTACTTTACAGCAACATTGTATAGTGGTACATAGTACAGTAAGCATTAACTGCACACATTTCCAACTGTGTGTTCTGGGATATAGCATATAATGGAGTTGGAATCAAGTGAATCCTCTCACAACTTTGTATACGTGGATGAGGCTGGCTTCAACCTGATCAAATGCAGAAGGTTGAAGGCATTTTTCCCAGTCTTCTCCTGTTTTAAACTTTAGGAGGACATGAGGTCCTGGTCCACACCTGCGGAGTACCCCGTTGCTGTCCCTGTCCATCTGGTCATACTTCTGACCTAGTCTAATTTTAAATGCTCTGGATTTAGCCCAGATAAATGTATTAATTATTCCAATTGGACTCTTAATATCTCACCCGGCACAGCCAGAAGAGGACTGGTCACCCCTCTGAGCCTGGGTCCTCTATTGGTTTCTTCCTAAAATTCGGCCTTCTTAGGGAGTTTTTCCTGGCCACTGAAATCCAACACTACTGTTGTTTGCTCCTTGGGGTTTAAGGCCAGGTGTCTCTGTAAAAGCACTTTGTGACAACTGCTGTGATTAATCATTGGTCACAGAGCTACTGTGGATTTGCCAGGCCAACGGGGAGGAAATATCACCATGTGTGCTGCTATTTCGGAGCATGGGGTCCTAACCCATATCCCCCTTATAGGGCCATACAACAACCAGCATCTACTCAACTTTTTAGAGACTCTCTACAGGGCTCTCATCTCCGATGATGAGAGGGGTCTGTTTAGAGAGGATTTGCCAAAGTATGTGGTCATTTGTGATAATGTTTCAATCGATCAAACATCATAAGGCAATGGTTTGTGAGCCACCCGAGGATGCTCATAGAATTCCTCCCACCATATTCACCATTCCTTAACCCAATTGAGTTCTTTTCAGCATGGAGGTGGAAGGTGTTCGATCGTCAGCCACACACACAGATGACCCTGCTGGCTGCAATGGATGCAGCATGTGAGGACATCACAGCAGACGCCTGCAGAGGATGGATAAGGCCTTTCAAAAGATTCTTTCCACCTTGCATTGCAAGGGAAAATATCCGGTGTGATGTGGATGAGAATATGTGGGCCGACAGAAAAGAACGTCTGGATGTGTAGAGACAGCACTAGAACAGTGCTGCGGGCAAAGTTGTGCCTTAGGGGTGTTTCCTGTGTTTCTTTCTAATTTAGTTTTCTTTCCTTTGTGCCCTTTGTCTTTTTCTTACTTTAATTATTTTATTTGTATCTATCATAAAGTAGCACTAGTAAGAGCTGTGAAAAACTAAATCCTGTCCAGTCTCTTTCAATCAATAACCCACATACAGTAAAATGTAAATAGTACTGTTGAAATTGATATATGCCATAGAAGTGCAGCCTTGTGCATTTTCAATACAGTAACTGTCATCCAAACTGAAGCCTAAGTTTACATGAGGTAATACTGTCAAAGTACACAGTTACATTGACAACATGCCTAAACATTTTGACGACCTTGTTCGTGAACTATGACTCCATGACTTATCATTCTGATGACACTGACATGATCATTGGCATGAATATTTACTTTTGAGAGATGTACTAAGGATTTTTAGTGACTGACTAGCTTCAGAAACATATCTATTGTATATTGCAGTTTGTACAAATTGTTCTGAGAAATGCACTTATTATTTAGCACGTTAGGGATGATGTGAAAAACGCACCAAAGCGACTGAGAAAACTGTAACATAATGCTTAAAAATATTTGATGTTAATGCGTGAAAAAATTACCTAATGTCATGAAGATGTACCGACATGCAGCAACTGTATAGTGCCGTGGCGTAGTGGTTAAAGACACAGCCTCTCATGAGGGAGACCCAGGTTTGAATCCATGGAGGGCAACAACATTCATCACTTCTAATTGTGGCCTGGCTGAACTAGGCTTGCCAGGTTCATCTGGCAAAGACTATTACTTACAATCTAGGGGTACCTCAATTGGGGCCACCATTGCCACTGATTATACCAAAGTTTTTATGGGCCTACGGGAACATGAATACATTTATTTAACAAACCTTTTCTTTAAAGCACATTTCTATGTATAAATGGTACATTGATCATATCTTCATTATCTGGGGTGGCATCATCATCCAGTCCATATTCTCCATCCTACTCTTTTTAAAATAGCTGATAGTTTACATTGTTATGTATATTATTGCTATATTTTTACTATATATTTCTTAATTCTTACTACACAGATGTCGGGTGCCATGTCAGATTAATTTAATTGTGTAGAATGACAGTGTTATTCGGTGCATTTGACAAATAAACTATGAACTTAAGCAAGGCTTGCCATACAGTCAATTCTTACGCATCGAGTACTTGCATCCCTAATGAGGATTTTATTGTTCAATCAAACAAACTGTACTCTCCAACTTCCTCAATAGAGGTTACTCCAAAGAGTGTTTTGAATAAGGTCAACGCTATTGAAAGAGCTATCTTACTTCAAAGCAAGGGTAAATACTTTTCGGTGGTCTGCTGTATGACGTACACGCCTCACAGCCTTGACATTAAGAATATCATTAGCAAATATTAGCATATACTGAACACTGTGGATTCTGGGTTATTCTAAAACCCCTCCACTATTTACCCATTCAGGGCCTGTAGCCTTGACATTTTGGTATGCGCTGGTACCTTTGATATATCCAAATCCTCCAAGGAATGTATTGATGATGCCCACAGATTTTTCCCTTGTCGCCACTGCGCAGCATGTACAAGGATAAAAAAATGTATTCATCACTAATAAGGAATAATCAAATAAGGAATTCCGCAACGCGGAAGTGTGTTTTTTCCATTGTGAAGCTAGGATAAAGTACTCAATAAAGTACTCTGTATTTTATTGTCCCTTTTGCATTACGTATCCATGTTCAACATCTTCAAAATTGTCATTGCTATATGCATTATGTTTTGAATATGGTATCCATTTGATGGATAGATTTCTCTTCAGTGCTATTTTCCATTGATATCTCTGACAGCCAGTGCTAAGCCATTAATACTGGGTGTGACATATTGACTCAATAACGTTACCACTATATCACGTTGCGCAACATCACATTGAAAATGTTGCGGAAACTATGCGATTTTCCGTTTATTTTGTGGAGAGACGCGTCCGTTGCATGTGTGGCTTAGTTGTGTTTGATTTAGAGCCCGCTTGAAACCGGTTTATAATGATCATGCTTCATTAGCCAGATGCCCCGTCACATGCAAGTGTGAGCGAACGGGTCCACTAAACGAACATACCTTACCATGTGACATGTGTGCATACTTCAACCACGTGTGAGTGAAGAGAGATAGAGACAGCGAAACGAGTCAGAGGACAGAAAGAAATGACAGAGAGATTGCGAAGCAAATCAAAGGAGCGAAAGAAAAGAAAGAACAGAAAAGTAACAAGATGAGTGTGGCTCAGGGAGACAACAAACAACGGAGATCGAAGAAGAAACGTTAGTGGCCAAAAAGTTACGTCATAGACTGTAACTGTAATTTTGGTCCACATCACAAAAAGCATTAAAATAGTATAATCCAAAATAAATATAAACATCTAGGCATTAAATTATTTAGAAAACAGCGTGATAAAGAAATCATGTGAAAAACATTTTCACTATAGGCTTAAATGTTTTGTATTTTTCCAAAAACCGCTCTCGGTGTTAGGCCTTGTGGATCTATATCCATTAAGTGTAATTGTTCTTTTTGTATTGTTGAGATAAATGTAGTTTAAATAATGCTGATTTAATAACCATGTATTCTTATGTTTTTGTTTTATTAAATTGTATGATGCAGCCAGGTTAGGGAAATATGATTGAATACAATAACCATAAAAAGTTTAGAACTCCATACATTACACTCAGCCATACTCACTCAGACTTTACACCTGGCTCAGATAGAGAGACAGGATTAAAACCCCACAATTAACATACAAATGAAACTTCCCCCTATACAGCACAAAGAGACCTTCTGTCTCCAGCCCCCTGATGTTCTAGTCTAGGTTAGGACAATAGAATGTAAATTACTGTAACCTGATTAAGATTTCACACCTGTATGCAAAGAACCTGTTGATCTATGACCGAGAGTTAGAGCATGTCCTTCCTCATTGGATAGCAAAAACCAAGAGATTCGTCCAACATGTCACCATGCCAACGAAGAGCCAATAAGGATGGGTTTTACTCACGAGAGTGAAAAGTAACCGCCCCTGTGGCGGGAGTATTAAAACCAATGTTCGATCTTGATTCGGGGCAAATATTTTGTGGAAGCTCGAGGGTTGAGCAAATATTTGACCGCTGCAGTGTATTTCATGTATTTTGACTTATCAATTCATATTAATAAATCTTTGTGCTAAATTTCCATTTGGACCGGAGCCTCGTCCTTCTTCAGAAATTCTGATACACGTAAAATTCTCAACAGTATGCTTGTATTTTTTTATTTGTAGAGATATGGTTACAGACTCTCTCCACCTCCATACACTCGTATTTTGAATGTAATTCATTTGGCAAAAAAAACCCCCATAAAAAAACATTAAAGTTGAAGATTAATATGACTGACAGCATTTTGTTTCTTCAAATTTTATATAGATACTGTGATAATGTTGTTTCCGTGAATTATTTTGGCCACAATAATGGTGTAGTGAAAATCTGATATCGTGACAGTCCTATTTCAGAGTCAGAGAAAAATGTACAAGTATAATGTATGTTACAAATGATATGTGCAATGAAGGTAAATTCAAGGTAGCACGTGTAATTGAAATGCAGGGATAGCATCAATGAGGTTCCTGAGGTAGACATATACAGGTGTGCTCAAAAGTATACATACCCTTGGATAATTGGTAATATATGTACAATTTGTATAGAAAACATGAGGGAGCAGGCAAAACACATATTTTATTTCTTATGGGATTCACATTCAACTGTAGGTCATAACAGAATGGCACAATCATAAAACAAAACATGGCAACAAAGACAAAAATTAACTGACCCCTGTTCAAAAGTATGCATACTCTTAGTTCTTAATACTGTGTATTCCCCCCTTTAGCATCAATGACAATGTGCAGTCTTTTGCAGTCCCATTTGTCTTGGCAAAATGCCTCCAGGTCAGTCTTTGGTAATCTTGAATGAACCGCACGTTTGAGATCTCCCCAGAGTGGCTCGATGATATTAAGGTCAGGAGACTGTGATGGCCACTTCAAAACCTTCACCTTTTCTGTTTTTGACCACTGGAGGGTCAACTTGGCCTAGTGGTTAGGGTCACTGTCGTGCTGGAAAGTCCAAGAGAGTCCTGTGCCTAGCTTTCATGCAGAATAATACAAATTGTCTACCAGTATTTTCTGTTAACATGCTACATTCATCAATTTTCACAAGATTCCCCGTGCCTTTAAAGCTCACACACCCCCAAAACATCAGTGAGCCACCACCATGCTTCACAGTGGGGATGGTATTCTTTTCACTATAGGCCTTGTTGACCCCTCTCCAAAAATAGCCCTTATTGTTGTGACCATAAAGCTCTATTTTGGTCTTGTCACTCCAAATTACAGTGTGCCAGAAGCTGTGAGGCATGTCAAGGTGTTGTCGGGCATTTTGTAACCAGGCTTTTTTGTGGCATTGGCGCAGTAAAGGCTTTTTTCTGGCAACTCGACTATGCAGCTAATTTTTGTTCAAGTATTGTCGTATTGTGCTCCTTGAAACAACCACACGGTCTTTTCCAGAGCAGCCTGTATTTCACCTGAGGTTACCTGTGGGGTTGTTCTTTGTATCCCGAACAATTCTTCTGGCAGTTTTGGCTGAAATCGTTATTGGTCTACCTGACCTTGGCTTGGTATCAAGTGTTCCACTTCTTATTAAGTGATTGAACAGTACTGACTTGAATTTGAAAGGCTTTGGATATCTTTTATAAAGTTCCATTACCTTGTTACGCAGGTCTTTTGACAGTTATTTTCTGCTCCCCATGGCTCAGAATATAGCCGGCTCAGTGCATCCATGCAAGAGCTAATAAACTCATTGACTATTTATACACAGAAACGAATTGCAATTTAAAAAGCCACAGGTGTGAGAAATTCACCTTTAATTGCCATTTTCACCTGTGTGTTCTGTCACCTTGTGTGTCTGCAATAAGGCAAAACATTCAAGGATATGTTAACTTTTGATCAGGGCCTTTTGTGTGATTTCTGTTATCATTATGATTTAAACAGGAGCCAAACAACTTGTTATAATAAATGGCTTCATTCGTTCACTATCCTTAAATAATGTTTTTGCTTGATCAGTCATATTTTCAAAATCAATGCCACTATTTCACAATTTCTGCCAGGGTATGCCAACTAATGAGCACAACTGTACATGTAGCAAATGAAAAACTTCCTTCTCAGACTTTGTAAAGCAGTGTCAGAGTCCATTCTTACACATATTTTTACATATGAACATTGATATCGCAATATTCATGAATAATATTATATTTTGTCAATATCATGCAACCCTAGTGTTAATTGTCTGTTTGCTGTCTACTTCACAACATTTTGTTGTTGAACGCAGCCTTGTGTTTACACAGGTTCTTTCTTAAATACCTAATTGCTGCACTGCTAATCAACTATGTTTCTGTATCTTATAAAGAGTGTGTTTCACATAGCACTGATGAAGGCATAAAGCTGAAACATTTGCTTAATATTATTATTTATTAAAACTGGCCGTCTTTAGACCAGTTGAGTATCTGGAGCATCAGCAATTGTGGGATCGATTAGAGGCTAAAAATGAAACAAAAAAACTTTCTTCTGAAACTCATCAGTCTATTCTTGTTCTGAGAAATGAAGGCTATTCCATGCAAGAAATCACAAAGGACATTCATCAGATGCAGACCAAATGAAAAAATGCTGGAGGACAGTTTGACCCCACCTGTCAAGTATGGTAGAGGCAATGTGATGGTCTGGCTGGGGCTTTGGTGTTGGAAAAGTGGGAGATATGTACAGGGTAAAAGGGATCTTGAAGAAGGAAGGCTATCACTCCATTCTGCAAGGACATTTCTAAGTGACACTAAACTTTTGAACGGTAGTGTACAGTGTTGGCCCTGGCCTTTTGGGGCTCCTAAGCAAAATGTAATTTTGCGGCCCTCTCTCACCTAGTTGTCCGGGGCTCACTAGCAGTCCAGGGCCCCCTGGCGGTCGGGGGCTCTAAGCGGCCCCTTATGGCCCTTATGCCAAGGGCCGGCCCTGGTAGTGTATGTATTTACTTTTGAATAGAGTTTAATTAGTAAAAAGGAGAAGGTTGAATGTTAACACCCGTCACACAGTTTCAAAAAATAAAGACTGTCACAGCTCACAATTCTTCAAGGAGCAAGAGTTTAAACATTGTTGTTGGGATAAGAATATCAGCAAAGACCAATGGGCAGCTTACCCAGTCACCTGGATTGTTTATCTATAACTGGCTCAGATCACTACCGATTAGGAAGACACCCTGGGGCTTTCACCTTCTGGCCGAAGACTTTCCCTCCATCTCCCTCCTTATCCCTCATCCCTCCCTGAAATTGTTTATACACAGGGCTTTTGCAGAGGCCTTCCAGAAGTAGGAATTATCTTTAGTCTGAATGTAAATGTATATTTTACAACCAACTTAAGGGCAGATTGTGTTTGTGATGGCAATTCCATCGATCAGAACTTTTAAAGGAGTAAGGACAGAGACAAAATGCTCTTGCACAATTAAGTTTATTTGCAAATTGAGAGACGCGTCAAACGCTTACAAACATAATCATCCGAGGAGTCTCTAACTTAATACATGAACAGTTCATATTTATAGAGGAAAAAGGGGTGTGGTAAGTTGCTGGCCATCTGTCTTGTGTCACATAGGTTTTACCTAAAGGGAGGGCTGTCCCCCCACCTTATCCTTCCTGCCATAATGTTTACTGTTGTGTTTACCTAAAGAAGCCAATTGCTCCTACTTCCCCCCAAGGGCCACATTCCTATGGAACAAAAGGACTGACACCCTTCTTGGTCTAGGCAGGAGAACATGGTCAAAGTACCTAATAATCCTCTGATATTACACAGACATGTGTATCACAATCAAAGTAAAGATCAACATAACAGGCAATAGAAAGACAGACATTTCTCAAATGTCAAAATGTCCATAACATGTTCTAAATAAAGCCACTCACATTCAGTATGTTAGTTCTCAGAAGTCTTCACATATTTTGTCCTCCTACATTAAACATTTTAGTCAATTATTGTTGGGTAATGTCAGGGTATCCTAAAATGTTGAATATTGTGTTTTATTTATGACTCTTAAAAAGCAACATGTAGGAAAGCAAGGCCAGGGCAGAACGTGATGAATGCTGTGTGCCTCATGATGACCTGGCCTTGGTCACCTCAACATGTAACAGAGATCTGACCTGGACAGGAAGTTCTAGATGGGCTTTGCATCATGCTCATCTGATCTCCCCCTCCCCACACGCTTTGAAAGCACCCCTTCCCCTACCTCACAGGTCCAGGGAGGAGAAAGAAAGGGGGGATGGGTTGAGAGAAACAGAAATAGGAAGGAAGAGAGAGGGAGGGAGAAAGTCACAGACAGAACAGGAGGGGGAAGGATATGTAGAGAAAGCTATTTGTCTCTCATTAAAAGGATTTAGAAGGAACAGTTGTATTTGTCAAGGCCCTGATGGCTGCCGGCCTGCCACTTGGCTGAATGGTGGACAAGACGATGAGCAGATGATGCTACTCTCTGGAAAGAGTTGACGCACAGTCAAGGGCACAACACGGCACTCTCTGGGACAGTGGTAAACACGCACCCTTTTCAAGGTACTGAAAGAAGCTAAAGTGACCCAAGACAAAACTAGGGTGCTGAACCATGTTGGAAAGCCAGACAATGTCAACAGAACAGAAGTCTGGTGTCGACATGCTAGTTTAGAAATTCACACTACAGTAGTGAGTACAGTTACAGTATCTCACAGAAGTGAGTACACCCTTCTGATTATATCTTTTCATGTGACAACACTGAAGAAATGACAATTTGCTACAATGTAAATTAGTGAGTGTACAGATTGTATAACAGTGTAAATTTGCTGTCCCCTCGAAATAACTCAACACACAGCCATTAATTTCTAAACCGCTGGCAACAAAAGTGAGTACACCCCTAAGTGAAAATGTCAAAATTGGGCCCAATTAGCCATTTTCCCTCCCCGGTGTCATGTGACTTGTTAGTGTTACAAGGTCTCAGGGGTGAATGGGGAGCAGGTGTGTTAAATTTGGTGTTATCGCTCTCAGACTCCCTCATACTGGTCACTGGAAGTTCAACATGGCATCTTATGGCAAAAAACTCTCTGACGATCTGAACAAAATAATTGTTTCTCTACAGATGGCCTAGGCTATAAGAAGTTTGCCAAGACCCTGAAACTGAGCTGCAGCACGGTGGCCAATACCATACAGCGGTTTAACAGCACAGGTTCCACTCAATACAGTCCTTAGAAATAGACATATGAGTGCTGCCAACATTACTGCAGAGGTTGAAGGGGTGGGGGGTTAGCCTGTCAGTGCTCAGACCATACACTGCACACTGCATCAAATTGGTCTGCATGGAAGCCTCTTCTAAAGATGATTCACAAGAAAGGCCCCAAACAGTTTGCTGAAGAAAAGCAGACTAAGGACATTGATAACTGGAACCATGTCCTGTGGTCTGATGAAATAAACGTATTTGGTTCAGATGGTGTCAAGCATGTGTGGCGGCAACCAGGTGAGGAGTACAAAGACAAGTGTGTCTTGCCTACAGTCAAGCATGGGGGTGGGATTGTCATGGTCTGGGGCTGCATTAGTGCTGCCGGCACTGAGGAGCTGCAGTTCATTGAGGTAACCATGAATGCCAACATGTACTGTGACATACTGAAGCAGAGCATGATCCCCTCCCTTCGGAGACTTGGTCGCAGGGCAGTATTCCAACATGATAACGACCCCAAACACACCTCCAAGACGACCACTGCCTTGCTAAAGAAGCTGAGGGTAAAGGTGATGGACTGGCCAAGTATGTCTCCAGTCCTACACCCTATTGAGCATCTGTGGGGCATCCTCAAATGGAAGGTGGAGGAGTGCAAGGTCTCTAACATCCACCAGCTCTGTGATGTCATCATGGAGGAGTGGAAGAGGACTCCAGTGGCAACCTGTAGAGCTCTGGTGAACTCCAAGCCCAAGAGAGTTAAGGCAGTGCTGGAATATTATGGTGGCCACACAACATACTGACACTTTGGCAATTTGTACATTTTCACTTAGGGGTGTACTCACTTTTGTTGCCAGCGGTTTAGACATGAATGGCTGTGTGTTGTGTTATTTTGAGGGGACAGCAAATGTACACTGTTATACAAGCTGTACACTCACTACCTTACATTTATTCAGTGTTGTCACATGAAAACATATAATCAAATATTTGCCTAATTATCTAGCCTAATCCTGGACTGTGATTACATCATTTTTTGGAATGAATACAGTTTTGAGAGTTAACAATATTTTAAAGGAAGCCTCTCCCGCAATAATTGAAAGTGAACGAGGCAACGGATATAGCATTCATAATTATATTATACATTTAGTTTTCCAAAATGGGAATGCTATATCCGCTGCCCCAGGATCAAAAAGTGAACCTTTTATTTAAGTATTCATTTAAATGAAATTAATAAATAAACAAAATGAGCAAGGCATGGCAACTGGTATTGGTGTAGTCACAGTCACTGACTGAGTAGGCATATTGAGATAATGATCTATTAACAGTATATTCAGGTTTTTAGTATTCAAGACACATAAAATCTTCACTGTTTCCTAATGACAATGTTGACAATAACTTATGCAATGTCTGGTACAGTAAAATAAGCTGAATAATTATAACATGGCCACATATTCCAGATATTTTGAAAATTCAGAACTTAAAAAATCATTTTAAATAAAAAAAATTACTGACACCCTAGCTGACTCAATATTTTGTCAACCTGTAACCATGCAATTTCTATACTTATGGTTGAGATTCCAAAAAGTTTCATTTGGTCTAATTTATCTACAGGAGATTGTCCCAGAAGGGTTGTGGCATGTTCAGTCGTGTTTGGGCAAAGTGCAATCAGTCTTTCGTAGATCTTTCTCTGAGCAGTAGGTTTCTGATACAACCCCCTAGACCAAGGGGTATTCAACTCTTACTCCATGATCAGAAGCCTGTTGGTTTTCTGTTCTACCTCATTAATGTCACCAACCTTGTGTCCCTTGTGTCTAAATCGTCCCTTGATTAGAGGAAAAATTGGTTTTGAGGGGCTTTGATGTCCAGAGTTGAATATCCCAACCCTAAATTAATTTGCCTTGTGTCAGCAGATCAGCTTAAATCAAGGTGCTTTCTCGATCATTTGGAACAATCTTTCCCTAGAATCTTCCATCAAATGTATTCTTGCAGCCAGATCCTCTGAGGTAGAGTACAGTGTCATGCGCCTTAAATGTCTTCATAAAATAATGTAGTGGCTATAGAAACATCAGTCTCTGGAGATGGATTTGTAGCATTGATATTGTGTCTGATCTCCTCAAACAATTCTCAGGTTTTAGTTATTTTCCCCATGCTCATTGTGGTACACAGTCATACAAAACATAAAAATTAATTATCTTCTCAATTCAAACTTGTTAATGCAATTCACAATTGAGTTTAATTACAAAGGAGAATCACCTGCTCAAAATCTAATTATTTCAACTTCTGTAACTACTTCTAGAAGGTTTCATTAAAATGGTCCAGACCATTTTAGGACTCTGCTGAGGAATAGGCTAAGATTAAATAATTCTGATACTTGGGTTTTGTGCAACACAAAGTGTGAAACAGTGGAGGAACATAAATGCAGATGCTTCCATACAGGTCTACTGCATGATACAATTAAGCAATTAACATCCTATAATGCTCAGTGGCATGTATAAAAACACTGAGCAGGCCCAGTTGACCTCAGTTTTGGGTAAAGATTGCAAAAAGAAAGGATGTAAAGTAAGCCACTTTGAAAGCGGGTTCATTATTGGGTCTCTTCCAGGATGAGAATGCTCCAATTCATAGGGCACGAAGGTCACTGAATGGTTTGTATGAAGCATGAAGTTTATGCCTTTCTAAATCATGTTCAGTCATGAGTTCTAGAGACATATCAAGGTTAAACAAAGAATAAAGGATTCATCTGAACAAAGAATGTATTGAAGGTAACAAAAATAAATTTAATAAATTCAAAAAAACAGTCACAAGAAAGTGAAGGAGTCTGAATGCCTTCTGAAGCCACCGTATTTTAATTAACCAGGGCCAATATGTTTGGGCACAACTGTAACGGTTGTGAGATCAAAATCACTTTTTATTGTTCTTATTGCATTGCTAACTGGCTTATAACAGCAACTAGAAATATCAGGGGGTTTTGGTGTCTTCAGTTACCAATATTTCACAGCTAAAGGCTGCATTCAGGCACTCTGTGATGTGTAATGCCTAATAAAATTAGCAAAAAACATCATGTGCATTCAAACATTCCCCAGCTACGATCTTCACGTTACCACATGTACTATTGTGATCAAATGAAAATGTGTTTTAAGAACACTTCAGATGTGTTCATGTGTGAAACACATGTTTTTTAAGGTTGGAGTGTAAACCAGTTAATCTACTATAATCACTTTACTAATTCCTGTGTACTACACCTGAAGCTACAGCCCAGAAATGACATCTCCTTGAGTGTATTAACTAGTTCACCTTAGGTAATCAGATCCTCTGACAATCCCTGTTCTGGGATTAACAATATAATAGAACAATGAGATAGATGAGATTGAGACAACTGTCGCATATTGTGATGCTTTGCAAAAAAACCAAACAATAATAGCATTGTGCCTTTGTAAACAGCAACACCTTGGAGTTCCTACCAACCCCAACCTCACCCATTCCCTGTCCGTCAAACCTGACCAAAGGTTACAGTGACCTTCTTGTAAACCCTTCTTCCCTGTTTCCAGCCAAGTTGATTACAATGCGCTCTACTGTAATGGTCGGGAGGCTACAGAACTTGTAAAAAGCAGCAGAGTAGACTGGCTGCCCTGCATTTCAATGGTCATCATCATTCACATTTTTTGTGGACTATTTGCTCTTACTGAACTAGGCAAAAAGCCCTATCCTTTAAAGAAAATGCTAGGTAGCCTCAGAGATATGCAGCCTATATAAGAGTGTAGCCTATTAAATTTCACCGGTCATGATTACCAGGTATGGAAGTGATTTGGAAAGTCCTATATGGTTTCAGGTTGAACTGATCCAATCACTGAGACAATGAAAAAGTGAGAGAAAGAGAGAAATGCACTGGGGAATGCAACATACACTGAAACCACTAGGGTTATTTCACAAAGCCATCATTGCATATCAGCTTAGTCTGATAACCAGTAGGAATAACCATAGTATTTCCCAGGATGATTTTTGCAGGGTTATTTATAGTTTATTATATATATATTATTATTATTATAGTTGTTTTTTTGTAATAGCTACAGTATTTTTTGCAGGTAATTTAACAGTTTTCTAAACAGAGAATTATCTAATCAGTAATTTGATTTATTGCACCTTTTACTCAGATTGATTGAGGTTGGTTTTATATGATTGATGTCTCAGTGTACAATCTTCCACACACTGGGAGTTACTCTGAATGTGATTGTGATTGATTCAGCCCACAAGCCAGAAGATTTCTAACAACACTCTGTTTAGGGTATAATGTATTTTCAGAAATATCAGAATTCAATTTTAGAGCCTATCCTGGAATCATTCATAAAATATAAATGGTTCTATGTAGGATTGTACTCTGGTGGAACCATATATAGTGACTTATTTGAAAAACACTACAAAAGTGTTCCATGTAGAGCAAAGGGTTTTGCCAAGCACATAAAACGTGCTCCCATACAATGACAAACCAAAGAACCCTATAAGCATCTACTTTTTCATTGTGTACACATTAAACATAACTCATGGATGGATGTTCAATATTGTAATTAAAAGTAAAATAATCATTACAACCATGATATCGCTACATTGTCCACAATAATAATATGCCCAAAGATTTGACTACAACAAAACCTGCAATAACCACAATACAGTACCTGATACATTTCTTCTCGACAAATCTTTTGAGAAGCTTTGGTAACAGTATGCTGCATTATGTGCAGGAGCCTACAATGAATCCACTCCAGCACGATGCACGCATAAAAAAGGGTTCAACACCCTCGCCCACAATACGCCCATAGCAACAGGTCTGAACACCCTCGCGCTAGATGATACCATAGCAACACGTCTCAACACCCTAGCAACTCAACCTGCAACGAGTTACAGGACACGCGACCGGATAAGAAAAAAATACATAACATAAATCCACACTACCTAAAACATTCTGTGGAAATATTAAGAAATTAACTACTCGTGGAGAGTCGACTAACAAACATAAACAATAAATAGGTTTTACGTATTATGTACTATGTCTCATATATCGTATTAATAAGTATTATTCTTACCTTTGAAACAAACATAACACCCCGTCTGAAGCTCCTACTGAATCTCTATGTAATTATGCCAGTAATGCTGAAGCGCCAAGCCTGACAGCATTGAAACCGTAGCTAACAGATGGTGTGTTGCGGCTGCCATCCACGTTTATCTTACTCACCCTCCTTGCGACGTCATCACTACTGTACGGCTGCAAAACGACGTCGAGTTGAGAATTGCTGATGAATGCCTGTCAATGATATGGATACAAACGTTTTTATATCAGAATAATGAAATGGCACTCTAGAGAGTCCGCAGCCTCATCAGCCTCATATGAATATAAAATCGAAAATATTTGTAAACATTACCATATTAATATTCTAGTAATATGCTATGTATAACGTATTTGAATTTTAATTACAATGCCATTTGAGGGTAGCATAATGATGTTAACCTGGAAATTATAATAAACACGTGTATACATTAATCACAGCCAAGTTAATCAGAAGTTGTGCTACAGTTTAGTCCATAAATATTTGAATAGTTTTGTTATTTTTTCTATACTCCAGCACATTGGATTTGAAATAAGACAAAATTTTTTACATTTAAGTGCAAGCTGTTTATGAATTACAGACCCTTTTAGTCCACCCCATTTTAGGGGACCAAAAGTAATTGTACAAATTAACATCATCTTAAATAAAATCGTCATATTTAGTATGTGATTGCAAAATATTTGCATTTGATGACTCCCTGATGTCTGCGACCCATAGACATCACAAGACTCCCTGGTGATGCTCTCTCAGGCCTGTACGTCAGCCATCTTCCGGTCCTGTTTGTTTGTTTATTTTTGCCTTCAGACCCTTCTTTAGCAATGCTCAGTTGAATTCAGGTTGGGCGATTTGCATGGCCGTTCAAGAAAAAACACCACTGACTTTGAAAAACTGCTTGGCTCTTTAGCATTATGTTGGGGTCATTATCTTGCTGCAAAGTGAAGAGCTGTCCATTGAGTTTCGGGGCATTTGCTGTCTCAGAAGATGACATGTGTCTGTACACTTCATCCTACTCCTACTGTTAGCAGTTACATCACCAATGAAGGCATTTCAGCCAGTTCCACTGACCGCCATACATTGCAAAAACAAAACTCCCTCCAACTTATTTTGCAGATAAGTTGGTATGGCTCTTTCTTCCCTGGCCATCTTGTTTTTGAGGCCTTGCAGGCCAGCCGCTGTATTTCAGCTCCTAAAGTATTCTGTGAGTTGTTGTGGTCGAACATCTAATCTATCAGACAGTTTTTTGCAGTTTTTTCTCAGGAGCAATTTTAATCATTGGTCTTCCTTGGTCTAGCAGGTAATTTGCCATTGGTGAGCTAACTAGTGCTTTCTTGTTCCTTAATGTAAGTTGATTTTGGTAATGACTGATCAATTCATTCTGATTAATCCGCATCATGACGGCCAGCTTGACACTTGCATTGACACTTCTTTTATCCTTATCCAAATGCAAAATCTAGAACCAAATTAGAAATGAACTGATCGCTTATGCATGCATTAATGATGCAAACAAAAACACCTGCCTTATTAGAGAACTGTAAATCAATTGTCCAAATACTTTAGTTCCCTATGCACTGTTATTTCTAAATGGTCTATTGAATATGAATGAAAATACTCTCAAATAAAAATGTATAGTCTGTACTAACAGTAACTGACAGACGGACTATAACCACATCATCACTGTAATTTCAAATCCAAAGAGCTGGAATGCTGAGATGAAACAACAAAAGTTGTGTCACTGCTCAAATACTTATGGACTGAATTGTAGGCCTACAATAAACTTTAAACACTATGAACACTATGTACAGTTGGCCTTAATTAGGCCAACAGTCAGCTTTCGCTGAGGAAATAATCTTTCTTTTTGTTCCATCCTATCTTCTAGTTAATCCATCCTGTTTTTGTTTTCATTTTCCTTTCAGTTTCTCTGCAGACACTTCAGTCAGTCAAACTGCATACTGTTGTTCATGAGCACCGAGGCCAGTTAAACAAACCAGTTTGTCTTCCTGCAATTGTTCTATGACACACACACACACACACCACAAGAAGAGGGCTAGCTAGGCCACACCCCCTGGGCAGGCCTCTTCTCCCACATAGTGATGGTTTTTCATAGTTTCCATGGATACAGTGAGTGAAAAGAATTCTGCAGATGGGGAACTGCCTACCTAAAATTGAAGCGAAGAAAGATTTAGCAAAGAAATAATTTGAAGAGGTGTTTGATGACATATACTTTTTGTGAGTATATCTACAGATTAACAAAAACACTCACTTATTGTTCTCTCACTCCCAATATCTTTCAAAACTTGGTATCCTTTTTGGATAAAATATTGAGGGATGTTTCTGGTGAGTGCATACATTTTCTAACTTTCATTTATTGGTTGACAGAATGTTTAATAGTTACTTATATAAAGAAGATTATTTATATATTGCTTAGATTACAATAGATTTAATATACTGTACTTACTTTAATAATCTGCATAGTTATTGTAATTAAATCATAGAACAAATTAACAATTGGAAACAAAATTGAGGAAAAGTTCCTCCCAACACGGTTGCAGATATTCTCACAAATGGGTTGCACTTTCTTTGCTTTTACCTTTCTGGTCACTCCCAAACCAGCTCGATGGGGTCTGGACTCTGTGCTGGCAAATTCATGATTTGAAGCCTTCCATCTTGTTCTTTTCTTCTAAGTTAAATCTGATATTGCCTGGATGTTTTGCATCATTATCTTGCTGTGGGATGACCCCGACCAAGTAGGTGTAACCCAGATGAATATCGCATTGGGGACGCAAAATGCTGTGGTCGTCTTTTTGGTCTAAGCCTAAGTCTAAGTTGTAGTTGGCATGTTTCTATGTTCTGTTTCCTGCCCTATTTAAATTCCTCCTGCCCTAGTGTTTCTTGTCAGTCAATGGTCCATGTAGCGTTAGTGTCTCGTGCGCGTGTAGCCAATGTCTTGTTAGTACTCAAATCCTTGTTTATTTAAGTTTATCGTGCACCTACTTCTGCCCTGTGTCATATGGAACATTACACAATGTTTGACAGTAGGTGTAACCATTAGGAACCATCCTTCCGCCTACACAACGCCGTAGAAAAACACTGTGTGAGGAACAGAAGAATGGTGCATGATGGACCAAAATTATTTTCAATTTTCAGTCCACTGGTGGTGCTTCATGGCCCAGACAAGCCCCCTTTTCTTATTTTGGCATCTTAGCAATGTCTTTGTTACTGCTACAGGACCTGTCAAACCTGCAGCTCAAAGTCTCCTCCTAACAGTAGAAATCTGAGACTTGCTTACTTCGACCAGTGTTAAGTGATGCTTGAAGCTGTTGTCCGGGGAGCCATCTGTCACACAAGCCATTGACACTCAGAAAGGCCTTCTATTTCTTTTGTGGCTTTGGGCCTGCCAGACCTCTCTCTGTCAGAGTTTCCTCCAGTTTCCAAGTAGCTTTTTTGATGTAGGAACCTGTACTCACTGACACCATGGCTTCCTTTGCAGTTTCTCTAGTGGAAGGACCTACATTTTAAGGGTTATAATGGCCCTTAATTAACACATAATTTGTTCCCTGATAAAGGTCTTTTTTATAACACTAAAATGTACATTATTTTTCAGTTTTTGGCAACCTAAACGTTTTTAAACCTTGAATATTTTACCATTTACCTTTTGCACCATTTCAGGTTATTCACTGGACATGAAATGCTTACATTTCAATAAAAACAGGGGTGTTATACAAGTTTTGGTCAGTGGAGTATATTGTTCATAATATATCTATTTCATATTTTAACTTTTTCTTAATATAAACAAGTAAAAGCTATTCAATATCTTTTCGAAGAATATTTGGTTTCCATTGTAGAAGAAATGCCACAAGTGTGTTCGGTTGTTATGTCAAAAGATGAGCTACTTTGATGAGTCAAAGATTTAGATTACATTAAGTTAAATAATGTGATTCCATGATCGCTTTTTTTGTATCCATTTGATTATTTGTTCTATGCTTTAATTTCAGATTACATTCAACTGTGTGCATTTGAATAAAAAAATTACAATAATTTAAAACTTTGGATGTGTATTATATTGACCAACTAGTACATTTTCAAATACATTTTCAACATACATTTTGTGACATACATGTGTATCTATGTCACACATGGAACATTGAAATCAGGTTTTATTCCAAATCAGTGTGTATATATAGATATTGGTAATTTTCTACATTTAAAAATGCTTTTCTTTTTTTCTATTGTAAAGTGTTTTTGTTAAATGTGCCTTTTTTGTAATGCATTTGATGCTATGTTTACTATATCTATGCGAGTGAACATTGTGCACCCAAAATACAGGCACTGTATGTTTGGTTAGATTAAATGGTTTATGACGTTACTTTTGGAAGGCACAATAAGGGGTCACTTCATTAGGTATTATTTAAAGTAATAAACAATGGCTGCTACTTAAGCAGGACTAAATCCTCTGTTATTTTTAACCAGCTCTCCATCTCTTTGGCAATATTTTTCTAATATCCTGTTCTGAGATTTACTCTGATCTAAGAGTGGCATGTTGGGTCTGATGTCAGGGATCAGAGGGCGGGAGGTAAGGAGGTAGGAAGGGATGATTCCCTCTCAAAGTAATAATAAACCCATTAATAACCCAAAATAAAGACTGTTAGCTTGTGATTAAAGTGTTTGTTTTGAATGTGTCTGTAAGGGAGAATAATTATAAAATACCTGTGCACACAGGTTATTTCAGGATGGTACATTTTACCATAGTTTTAATATTCACAAAGAAAACAAGCCTTTTTATACATGAAGAATTTCTTCAGTGATTTGCCTTTAGTTTCTGAGATCGCACAGCAAATCAACCCACAAATTTGAAAAAGAATCAATGGATTCCAATTGAAATTAATGACCTTCTGCCTGGAGTGCACAGGGTTTATGGTCAAACTGGGAATACCATGTGAGTGTTATCGGAGCATTAACAAAAGGCTCAAGCACTCCCCCTTGTTGACAGAGTGGGTGATAACTGAACTAGCAAAACATTGGGAATGTAGTATTACAGGAAACACCTCATTCTAGTATAGACAGTGTAGATCAACAAATTCAAACCTTTTCCGGGACAACCAAATCGCGGTCAGTCTTACTCAATAAAATTAAATAGTACCTCTCTAACAGGGGCAGAGTCAAAGGAGGGGTACAGTGTGGCACATGCCACCCCTGAAATCTGATTGGTTCCCAGCTATACCTCCTATTTTCACTGGCTCTGAATGATGCCAATCACATTAAGAACTAAAGCGAGACCCTTTATAGCAATCTGGCTCAACAGTTTATTTCTCCTAAACTATTAAAACTGCAACTGCAGAAAGTATATCCACGGACCTAGAATGTATATAAATATCTTCTACCGAATTTTTTTTTGCTGTATCGAAGAAGTGCCATTCCTGCTTTTCAAAAATGAACATTGACATTGTGGACTATGGAGCCCCGGAGGTGACATGGAGGGGGAAAAAAAGTAACGCACGTGCGTTTTATACCTCACTTTACTAAAGTGGATGTTCCCCCTACGCCTAACCAACGAAGAGGGTTTATTTCAATAAGGTATATCTGCAGACCGCAAGTCGGGGGCGTTTCTAAATATGGGGGTTCCTGAATATTAAGTTACGCCCACTGTTGTTTGCCATTGGTCAGTTTGGGGACATCCTGGTTTGACACACTGTTGACGCTAGGTTGAAGAGTTAACTAACGTTATAACTTTATCTCAGAGTCCATGTGATTCTTTTGTCAAGATATAATACTAGGTCCAATACTATTTAATTGTATTTTCTTTCAGGATAAAAATTGTTTGATAACATACAACTGAAATATATAAATGTGAAGACTGAATTGCCAAGAATGTTAAGAATGAGACACTGGTGGTTTAGAAAGCTGCTGAGTGCAGTTATAATACAGACACATGCATACATACACATGTACAGTCATACTCACTATGCCTGCCATGGTCAGTTTTTCTTTGAGCAGCCATTGCTTGGTTATATGTGATACAGTAGAGGGCCATCATTAGGAGGTTGATGGTTGAGAATGCTGCTTACTGCAGTTACAATATAGTTGATCTGAGCTCTACATGTTACAAAGGAAAACAGGCCCCCTTTTGCACCAGTTTATACAGGATTACCATTTATGCATTTTCCATAGATTCAACATATTACACAAATGTGAACATGCTATGTAAGGTACATTGTGAGTTGGACCTGGGAGCAACAACTACAGATTCAGCTAAACTGTTCTGAAGGTCCTTTGCCGAGACCTGTGGTTTCTGCTGTGTAGATCTGACCAGTTTTCATACAAATCATTGTAATGGTTTCTCCTTCCTTTGACTTGCACTTTTCAAATTAACAGCATTGTTCTATAAAGTAAATCAATTCTAATTCCATTGGTCTGGTGTTTTTGATCAAGGAAGAATTACAGGGTCAATGATGAAGATTTGATGATGTTGTTCCATATGACAACCTCTAGCTATATATTTTGGGATAGTGTTAAGAATTTATGTGTATCGGAATCTCTGAAGAAGGAGAGGCTATGGTCCGAATGAAGATTTAACACAAAGATTTATTAATAAAATACATGAATTACGCTTCAGCGGGCCTGCAAATAGTTGTGGAGACTTAAGGGTTAAAACATCTATTTGCCCAGATCTACGTCTCTCTATCGATTTTATTCCTTTAGCCCCAGGGGCTATCTCGTTGGTTTCTTCACTGTCCAATGAGGAAGAACATGCTCTAAACTCTGCCCCCTTGGGGTCATTTTCTGTCACAGATCAACAGATTCTTGCATACAGATGTGAAATCTTTTCAAGGTTGCAGGAATTAACATTCTATTGTCCTAACCTGGTCTAGGACAACAGGGGGTTGGAGACAGAAGGTTTCTTCCTGCTGTATAAGAGGTGTTTTTTTTTGCATGTTAATTGTTGGGTTTTAATCCTATCTCTCTCAATAAGACAGGTAAAAATCTGAGTGAGTGTGAGTGAGTGTGAGACAAAAGGCTGTCTTGACCAATTCTTCAGAGAGACAAGGTGTGAGAATTACAACAGCATGATGGAGTTTTAAACCTTGATAGTTATTGTATTCAATCATATTTTCCTAACCTGACTGCAGCATACAATTGAATAAAACAGAAACATAGAAATACATGGTTATTATATCAGCATTATTTAAACTTTATTTATCTCAACTGTTGGCATGGTAAAACATGATTTTTCCTTGCATACAGGAAAACAGGGGTCCTGACATCGCAGAGATGAGTAACGTCAGAAGTACAAGTGGGTCGTAATTTTCTTTTACAACCAAGCATGTCAAAATATTTCAATAAAACGTAATAAGTTCAAACATCCAAGCCGCATACATTTAAAAAAAAAACTTTCATGTGACTTCTACTACAATTACAAATTTATTTAAAGAGAGATCGAGAGACAAATGAAGATGACTGGTGAAAATAATCAGATTAGGGTGTGTACTGTCACCAAAAACTTTGGGCTATACATGCAATATACAGTGAAAAAAATATACAATTAACATATTTAAATCAGTAAGAATATAAATATATTAACGTGAAGAAGGCTTTGGATCAGAGTACAGATGAAGGAGGTCGAGAGAAGGAGATTAACTATATGGCGTCAAGGCAAGGATGGAGGAAAAAATTACGTGACAAGGCTGTAATATATACAGCTTTGTTTCATTTTTATGTCATTTTTAAGTCTATAATAACAAGAATATAGCTTAACAACGAAAATAGAGAACAATAATATTGGCTGCTATATAGCTGATGAGTGATTTTATATTTATTTTTAAATAACATGCTAATAGGTCTATATTAAGAATAAATATATTGCTTATATATTTTGGCTAATATTAGGGAGGACATTGCAGCGTGCATTAGCTGCTCACGTGGACATGGACAACATGGCAGATTTAACAAAAAGGCAGATTTAATAGCTGTCTTTTTCAAGTGTGTAGCCACATATTATATAAAGTATTTCAGTAGAGTGCAAGGGTTGGGGTACCACCTTTGCCTAATTTTGAGCCAGGAAAACCTCTGTGTGTGTATATATATAGATTTATATATATATAGATTTTTACGTAATTAATTAGCATTTTGTTGCATGACATAATTATTTGATACATCAGAAAAGCAGGGATTTTGGCCCACTCCTCCATACAGACCTTCTCCAGATCCTTCAGGTTTCGGGACTTCAGGATTTTAATCCATGACGGCGTAGTGTGTTACTAATGGTTTTCTTTGAGACTGTGGTCCCAGCTCTCTTTAGGTCATTGACCAGGTACTGCTGTGTAGTTCTGGGCTGATCCCTCACTTTCCTCATGATCATTGATGCCCCACGAGGTGAGATCTTGCATGGAGCCCCAGACCGAGGGAGATTGACCGCCATCTTGAACTTCTTCCATTTTCTAATAATTGAGCCAACAGTTGTTGCCTTCTCACCAAGCTGCTTGCCTATTGTCCTGTAGCCCATCCCAGCCTTGTGCAGGTCTACAATTTTATCCCTGATGTCCTTACACAGCTCTCTGGTCTTGGCCATTGTGGAGAGGTTGGAGTCTGTTTGATTGAGTGTGTGGACAGATTTCTTTTATACAGGTTCAAACAGGTGCAGTTAATACAGGTAATGAGTGGAGAACGGGAGGGCTTCTTAAAAAATAACTGACAGGTCTGTGAGAGCCGGAATTCTTACTGGTTGGTAGGTGATCAAATACGTATGTCATGCAATAAAATGCAAATTAATTATTTAAAAATCATACAATGTGATTTTCTGGATTTTCGTTTTAGATTCCGTCTCTCACAGTTGAAGAGTACCTATGATTACAGACCTCTACATGCTTTGTAAGTAGGAAAACCTGCAAAATCGGCAGTGTATCAAATACTTGTTCTCCCCACTGTATATATTTAGGGATAGTTAACGTGTTCACTAAGATCGCTTATCTTACTAAATTCTTTAAGAATCTGAGATTCAAATAGCTTGTCAGTGACAGAACACAGAAAACATGACAACCCGTATAGCTACGTTTAAAGATCGCTAGCTACACGATGAGGTAGGCTACTTGTTAGCCGGGTACAAGTCTGCATCTCTGAATGATGAGGAAATACAGGGTGATGAGGAAATACGCCTCAACTCTAGAGGAAGAACAAGAAGCTCTCTCCCCATTCGTGTTTTTGTTTAATAATTTTGAAGACGCTAAAACATTCATGGATGAAATAGACAAAAGAGGACTTGGTTGTGACAACTGCGCCCTCTGCTGCTTCACCTCCCCCTGCAGCGGACGGGCTCCGGCGTTCGACGTCACCGGCCTTCTGACACCACCATCCATCTCATCATGCTTTTCACCTGTGTCTTGTTTAGCGCACCTGTTCCTCATCCTCATCATTCCCCCCAGTATATATGTTCCCTCTGCTCCCCCTGTCTTTGTGTGTAATTGTCTCTGTACCAAACAAAGGAGCTGTGTTACGCTTCGTAGCAACTTATTATTTCAACGCTATAGTATTAAAAGATACATTCTATCACGCCGTTCTCCTGCTCCTCCTTATTCCGCAACCCGAAGACGTGACATTGGTGATAATTTTGAGCTTCTCTGTTTTTTATGAGGATACCTATCAGCTAATGCTGGTTTTCACACCACAAAAACTACAAGATCCAGAAAACAATATAGTTTGACTAGACAAAGAGACAAGAAACATCAGTTGTTTAACAAGAGTAAACTGTACAGTGTTTTGGAAGTGTTCACCTGGCCATACCACATGATAGGATGAAACAAAAGCCTACAGAATCTGGGCAAAGCTGAATACACAGTACATAAAGAAACAGTTTAGTTTTGTCAGTGTCGGAAGGTAATTTTTTGAATATTTGATCAGGTGATTAAATGTTTAATTGTGTAACAGGCATATAATACAATTTTGAATTTTTAGGTCATGCCATTAACTTCATGCTTTTGGACTACATTAACTGACTTTCAGTATTATCTGTTGTTCTCTTTTGGACCTGTTCTACTTGTAATTTATGTTATTGAATCAACTTTTAGTATAAGGGTTAAATTAGACCTCATAAAATGTAATTCCAAGACATGTAACACTTACATTCCTCCCAACAATTCCTCCCACATTACTCTAGAATTAAATATTTGCTTGTTCCAGACACCCCCAGAAAAAAATATATTTCTGTAAAACAGATGTTGACCTGACCTCTACTTGCCACCTTTCTGCAACAGGCTATAGAAAAGTTGACACTTCCAGTTACCAGTTTCAACTTTCTAGATCATTGCTGTTAAATTGAACAGTGCAAGTCAAAGGCAGGCAAAACCATTACAAGGATTTGTATGAAAACTGGTCAGATCTACACAGCAGAACCTACAGGTCTCGGCAAAGGACCTTCAGAACAGTTTAGCTGACACTGAAATTGTTGCTCACAGGTCCACCGCACAATGTATCTTACACAGCATGCTCACATTTGTGTAATATGTTGAATCTATGGAAAATGCATAAATGGTAATCCTGTATAAACTGGTGCAAAAGTGGGCCTGTTTTCCTTTGTAACATGTAGAGCTCAGATCAACTATATTGTAACTGCAGTAAGCAGCATTCTCAACCATCAACCTCCTAATGATGGCCCTCTACTGTATCTACTGTATAACCAAGCAATGGCTGCTCAAAGAAAAACTGACCATGGCAGGCATAGCGAGTATGACTGTGCATGTGTATGTAAGCATGTGTCTGTATTATAACTGCACTCTGCAGCTTTCTAAACCACCAGTGTCTCAGTGACTGTAACCAAAACATTTAAAACAATTTTTAGAGGCACTTCAGTCCTCAAATTAATATATTTAATTTGTATGTTATCAAACAATACAATTAAATGGTATAGGAAAATACCATTGAATTTTACATAATTGGTACAAGCATAATCAGACTAGAGTGCTTTTTGAACATGTAGTCAAAGCAAACACTTTTGTTTTCTATATCAATGCTTGAACCACTTGAACCTAGTGTTATATCTTGACAAAAGATATTTAATGAAATCACATGGACTCTGAGATAAAGTTGTTAGTTAACTCTTCTTCCTCCATTAGCACACTCAACATAATGACGTCATACCCATACATGACACCTAGCATCGAACCGTGTGTCAAACCAGGATGTCTCCAAACTGACCAATGGCGAACATCAGTGAGCGTAACTAAATATTTAGGAACCACCCTTTAAACTGACCAATGGGGAACATCAGCGGGCATAACTAAATATTCAGTGGCATAACTTAATATTCAGGAACCCCATATTAAGTAACGCCACAGACTTGCGGTCCGCAGATATACTTTATTGGATACTACCGGTCCGATAGAAACAACGTTCTCGTTAGTTATCGCATCTCCGCTGCAACATCACATCATTTAATTTCATCTATTAATGACAAACTCATCCGCTTACATACACTAGCCAGCGTTTATCTTAACACTTCTATTCATCTCTTCAAAACAACATTCAACACACAATATAAGTCCATAACATAGCATACAAAAACCAGGCAAGCCTAGTTCAGCCAGACCGCAATAGGAAGTATTGCCCTCTTGAGATTTAAACCCAGGTCGCCCACATGAAAGGATGTGTTGCTAACCACTACACCACAGAGCTCTATGTTCAACTGGTGGCAGTATAGCCTCTTGTGTCTATGAACAAATCTTATTTTGCCGCTAGCCATTATAACAGCTAATTGGCCATTTGTGAATAGTATTTATCCAACATCTCCAATATGGGTATCACCTTTCCACCGGCAATATCTGTGCCCATTACAAACGTCACCGCTTTTACTGGCAAAATTGGATGTACTCCTACTCTGAACAATCCACTGACCAGCTCAGAGTGTATGTTCACAAAGTGCAATGGCACTGGGACAATTCCCATTTCAATTCCCTGGACTGACACACTGGATCCGCAGTATGTATTTTCAGAGAAGGGCAACACGTCAGAAAGGATGTGAATGCCTGCGCTGCACCAGTATCTCTAAGGATCCTAACCGGACGCTGAGACGCATCCACAACAGTATCTCTAAGGATCCTAACCAGATGCTGAAACGGATCCACACCAGTATCTCTAAGGAACCTAACCAGACGCTGAGATGCATCATTATCTGATAGGGAAACAAATCCCTCAAATATGAATGGTTTATAACTGCAATCTGGGACTGGGCCCTTCATGCCACATTTACCATGAGGCACCTTTCGTTTCTCTGGCCTAACAACAGTACGAATTAGCCCAAAACCTGTTGGCGGCTTGGCGAGCAGAGACGTCCCTTGTTTGTGTTTCAGAAGGAAGCACTCATTAACCATATGTCCTTGCTGATGACAGTAAAAGCATTGACGTACGTCTTTCAGCCAAGTTTGATGTACTGTTGGTCGACTAGGGCTAGGAGCCAGTGGCTCCTCAGTCCTACTCTCTGTACGAGCCGAGAACAGGCTCTTGTGCGTCAACACAAATTTGTCTGCCAATACAGAAGCTTCCATCAGTGAGTGCACTTTCTGTTTGTTTAGGTAAACAACAAGGCATTTGGGTAAGCAATTTTTTAACTCCTCCAACAAGAGTAACTCCCGAAGATAATTAAAATCAGTCACCTTACTAGCAGTGAGCCATTTGTCAAACAGGTTTCCCTTGTCTCTAGCAAACTCCACATAAGTCTGGGTAGATTACTTTTTATGAGACCTAAATCTCTGTCGATGTGCCTCAGGAACAAGCTGGTAGGCACGAAGAACAGTTGCTTTGACCACATCATAATTCAAACTGTCTTGAAGAGGTAGCGCTGACAAAACCTCTTGGGCTTTGCCTGTCAATTTACACTGGAGTAGTAAGCACCATACCTCTTCAGGCCATTTCAATGCTAACGCTATACGCTGAAACACGCTAAAATAAGAGTCATCCTCTGACACTCTGAACACTGGTACCAAGGCGATTTGTCTGCTAATATCAAAAGTAGTAGAAAACCCCACTGATGAGGATGGCGGACTAGCAGGCACAGGCCGAGCAGAGGCTAACCTCGCTGTCTCTGCCTCCAGTTCCATCTCTTGGTCAAGTTCCGGCTTACGCATCTCCAGTTCTTGATCAAGTCTACATGTCTCCTGCTCTTGTCTACGCATCTCCTGCTCTGCCTCAAGTTTACACATCTCCAACTGGAGAGTCTCTTGCCTGATCTGTGCTCTCTCTTCCTCCTCCACTTGGAGCCGTGTCGAACGGACGTCCCTTCTCACATCACTGTCTGACAGCGGGGATAGTGGGTCAAAACGGGTAGTGTGGCTGGAGCCGTGGCCTCGCCCTCGTCCTTAGACATGGACGGGGTTACAGGAGAAGCAGGCTCAGGCAGCGGCAACACAAGCACCTGCTCCTACTTTCTGACCCCGCTTTAACTAAACTCTTTGGTATGGTTAAAGAAAAATGGTCAGCCAAAGCCAGTAAATCCACTTGATGGCATTTTTCAAAATCCTACCACATGGGGTTAGTCAAAAAGGCATCCAAATCAAAAGTAGCCATTGTAGGCCAGCAACACAAGCCAACAAATACTGAACACTACACCAGCCGATCACACAATCACAGCTGCACAGTTCAACACTGAACTAGTCACTTATACCAAGGTGCATGAGTGGCATGGGTATCAATGAGAGATCCCGGATGAGCCCCCACGTTATGTTACGAACCCTGTGGCTCTAGCAGTCCAGGGTGGATGGTACAGAGACCCATAACATAAAACTCATGCAAAGTGGTGTAGTATACATGAACTGTGGGAACAAATGACACACAACCAAAGCTAACGTTAACCATAAAACATTTATTATAAACACACAGTAAAGGGGTTGGGAAAAGGGTCTGAGCTGGACCCAAGAAATGAAATAATATTGTCCAAACACCCCTAAACTGAACTTGCCTGCCTCAAGCACCGCTTAGCTGACTACTAACCAATATAAAAAGACAGTGGGTGGTCCGCTCAGTTTTAACTAGTGTTTTTAGACTACAGATTGTGTATGCCCAAGGGGGACTTGCTATAAAACCCCTTTTCCCAGGGACACAGGGACAAAATAAACACACAGGTTGAACAAGGACTAAACAGCAAACATTTGACTAGACAACACCTAACAAAACACCACAGCAATACATACTCACATGAAACAGGACAAAATGAGATGTATGTGCTAAACTAAGTGATGTATGAATGAACAAAGTGTCTGACTATCAAATGGGTGTGTGTGGGTGTGTGTCAAGCGTGTCTATGTCCATGTGGGGTAAAGCACTCACTGGGAGAACCAACTGACCAGGGGATGTGTGATGTGATTGGGTACAGGAAAAAAGGAACAGGTGGTGCAATTAGGAGGAGTGTCCACTGATTGGTCCACCACAGCAGTCAGGCGATGCACTCATGACTGCCAGGTGGGAAACACCAACGAGCACAATCAGGAACATAAGGGACACCAGGGGAAATGGCAGGAGGGGGAGAACACAAACCCACATACAGGGTTCCTGCATGCGTAACAATTATATTGTTTCAGCTTATTAGCCAGTAATAGGCTTTACCAGTATCTACTAACTTGCTGGAATAGTCATAAGAATTGAGCAATTGCTAGCAGGACTGAAGACAAACTTTTCCATGCCAGACACAGTCTCAATATAATCGAATACAGTTTTAGTTAAGGTTCACTGTAACGTAACTACTGTAGCCAATGTTGTAGCCAGCAAATGTGTTTGTCTATCCTGACCCAAAACGCATGCACTGATGCATATTTCAAAAATCCACCAGAAACAGTCGCGCTATAACCACAAACTGTTTTATTTCAGGCTTAATATAATGTAGTCACTGGAGGTTTTAGCCAGCAAAGTTTTCGTCTATATGGAATTATTCATAATGCGTACTTGGCTTCGCCTGCGAGGAGATACGAACTCAGGACCTATAGTTCGCAGGTCCATTTCTCTAACCACTACACTATTTAACTAGGGGTGGTCAGTCAGTCACTCACTCACTCAGTCAGTAAGAGACATTCGCTCTTCTTAGCCGGCTTCGCTTACGAGGTCCGGCAATCATGCTTCAATACCTGGAAGTCGCAAACAGACGCACACGCACATGCACACAAACACACAAACAGGTATTTACGAACTCACAAACAATACTGCTCATAAACATCGTTTCCTGTTAGACAATTCTGCCAATGTATAGAACACAATCTAGCGTTAATGCTCTTTGAAGATGCGCTTACAAACATTTTGTTTACTTGAAATAACATAAAATGCCCGTTGTCCATGCAAATGTAAACTCCTTCTGGGTGATTTTTACTTAAAATGCCCATTTTGATTTCACAAATTATGATTGCTCATACATACAAGTCATCAGTTTTATTTTTAACACTATTTTTAATCCAACCATGATACATTCAACCTAGCCATAATATCTGCTCGACCCAAGTTTAGTTCTTTACATCAGAATAACAACATCGCCACATGATGTATGTGTTAAGTCGTACTATGGTGGATTACAAACAGTGTGTAAAATGTGGGATGGTTATCAATCTAACTGTACTACATTTTGTACTAATGATTAAAAAAATTGTGGACCATTACAATGGGTGGATTGGATCTTAAGACCCATTTCATGATAAAAGAAGAAATTGGAAGAAACTCTCCATAATCGTAAGTCCCGACCCCCTTCTTATATCTCATCTCATCTTCATCCGCTTATCCGGTATCGGGTCGTGGGGGCAGCAGCTCCAGCAGGGGATTCCAAACTTCCCTTTCCCGAGCCACATTTGCCAGCTCTGACTGGGGGATCCCGAGGCGTTCCCAGGCCAGTGTCGAAATATAATCTCTCCACCTAGTCCTGGGCCTACCCCGAGGTCTCCTCCCAGCTGGATGTGCCTGGAACACCTCCCTAGGGAGATGTCCTGGGGGCATCCTTACCAGATGCCTGAACCACCTCAACTGGCTCCTTTCAATGCAAAGGAGCAGCGGCTCTACTCCGAGTTCCTCACGGGTTTGGCTGAGCTTCTCACCCTATCCCTAAGGGAGAAGCCAGCCACCCTTCTGAGAAAACCCATTTAAGCCGCTTGTACTTCTTATATCTTACACCAAAAAGCAAGATTAAGTAAATACTCTCACATATGAAATTCTATACTAAGTCTTGTTAAAAGTCACTCATTGCACAACTCTATGTTAAACAGCATTGTAAAAAAGGTCAACATCTATTACATACCCGCTTATGGTAACATCAGTCTGTCTGGGAATTTAACATTCCCGAACCCTGGAACCCTATTGTTAAACATCAAACTTATTGTTACCTTTTGTAACATTGAATGTCTGGGGATATAATAAGCCAAACCCCTGGAGCCCCATTGTTTACCATCAAAGCCACCATAAAATACAAACCACACACCCCCATACCATATTTCACCTTTAGGACATGCATACGTCATACCAGAAGTTACACCCCCTAACATACGTTGCACCGGAAATACCACCCCAGCATATATCTAACTGGAAGTCCCACCTACCAAACCGGAAGAGTCCTACCAAAAGTGTGCCTATAGCTGGTCTACAGATTGTTTACTGACTATCTGTAACATTTTAACTATCTATATCCTAACCCTAACCGGTGTTCTATATCTCACCTTTGTCCTTACCCCAAACCTAATCTTAACCTTAGCAAGCAGCTGTTTATCAACTGATAGTATGTTTAAAGTTTGGTGATAGTACAGGATTAAATGACTGAGGGGGCATTTTTTATTAATAGGGAGCATATCTAATTCTTATAATATTTGCAGTGTTTATGGGGAAATAGAAATGGGGGGGGCACAGATCTCTGGGGGAAATGCCCATCTTTGCGGAATGTGCAATATAATGGCTACATTGCTTGGTTAACTCACTTAAATACTGCTATCCATACTAAACCTTACCTTAATATACAGTTGTGCTCATACGTTTGAATACCCTGGCAGAAATTGTGAAATCAATTGCATTGATTTTGAAAATATGACTGTTAATGCAAAATAACTTTAACCTAAGAAAAGTGATCATATGAAGCCATTCATTATCACATAGTTGTTTGGCTCCTTTTTAAATCATAATGATAACAGAAATCATCCAAATGGCCCTGATCAAAAGTTGACCCTTGAATGTTTGGTCTTGTTACAGACACAGAAGGTGACACACACAGGTGAAAATGGCAATTAAAAGTGAATTTCCAACACCTGTGGCTTTTTAAATTGCAATCAGCATCTGTGTATAAATAGTCAATGAGTTTGTTTGATTTCACATGGATGCACTGAGCAGGCAAGATACCGAGTAATGCGGAGTAGAAAAGAACTGTCAAAAAACCTGTATAACAAGGTAATGGAGCTTTATGAAGATGGAAAAGGATATAAAAAGATATCCAAAGCCTTGCAAATTCCAGTCAGTACTGTTCAATCACTTATTAAGATGTGGAAAATTCGCAGAACTCTTGATAACAAGCTAAGGTATCAAAAACCCACAGGTAACCTCAGGAGAAAGACAGACTGCTCTGGAAAAAGACAGTGTGATTGTATCAAGGAGCACAATACGACGATACTTGAACAAAAATGAACTGCAATGTTCGAGTTCCCAGATCGAAGCCTTTACTGAAAATGTATGGCAAGATGAATGCAGCATGTTATCAGAAAATACTGGCTGACAATTTGCATTCTTCTGCATAAAAGCCGAGAATGGGACAATCTTGGACTTTCCAGCACGACAGTGACCCTAAGCACAAGATGACCCTCCAGTGGTTACAGCAGAAAAAGGACAAAGTTCAGGAGTGGCCATCACAGTCTCCTGACCTTAATATCATCAAGCCACTCTGGGGAGATCTCAAACATGCAGTTCATGCAAGACGACCAAAGACTTTGCATGACCTGGAGGCATTTTGCCAAGATGAATGGGCAGCTATACCCCCTGCAAGAATCCGTTGCCTAATCGACAACTATTACAAAAGACTACATGCTGTCATTGATGCAAAAGTGAGCAATATACAGTATTTAGAACTAAGGGTACGCAGACTTTTGAACAGGGGTCAGTTAATTTTTTTCTTTCCTGCCATGTTTTGTTTTATGATTGTGCCATTCTGTTATAACCTACTGTTGAATGTAAGTCCCATAAGAAATAAAAGACGTGTTTTGCCTGCTCACTCATATTTTCTTTACAAATGGTACATCTATTACCAGTTCTCTGAGGGTATGCATACTTTTGAGCACAACTGTATATTGCTAGTTTTTCCATCACAAACACTTTATACTTAGACATGACATGATGTGCAGACTACGGTTTGCTGTACTTAGAGTTGCCTTTTATTTCTCAAAACCAAACACATTTCCAACATTTCATAAAATGTTTTAATTAGTAAATTTGCATATGTGGGATTTGCTAATTATTGGCATTTATGGCACCTGGTCTTGGCATCTCCATTTTCTTGCTCCTTGCGATGGATAGGGCTTCAGGTAGGGAGTCAGATGGAGCAGGATCAGCTGTCTCTGCACAAAGAACCATTAATGTTAGCAAAGGCTGGACCTCTGGGAACAGTTTTCTTTTAATGTGGGGGTGTGAAATGACTATATGGCTTATAATGGAATAGCAATATCATGGCAAAAGAGCAGTTACACTTGTAATATTCAGATCCAGACTGGTAAGCCAGCTGGTGACACCCAGGTTGTTGTTAAGCATGAGCAAAGGTCTAGAAGGCACTGTGAATGACAGCTTCTCACCTTATATAACCAAACAATAGATACTCAAACAAAACGGAGCATTATGGGCATATGACTGCGTGTGTGTATGCAAGTGTGTATCCATGTGTGCTGATTGTTTTAAATGAAGTAAAAAAGCACTCAGAAGCATTCTCAATCGCCCTTCACCACTGGGTCCATTTTAATCCTAACCAAAACATTTAAAACATTTTAAGAGACCCTTCAAACTCATGACTTGAAATTGAATATTCTTTAACAATTTCCAGTGTCATCAGTTTTCATCCTTATCAAATACAATTAAATGGTATTTCAGACTCAACAAAAGAAAGCTGAATACATTGTACTGGTTGTAAATGTAATTGAATTACTAGTAGTAGTAATTTACAGTTTTTTACAGTTTAATGTTTGAATGCTATGCAATACAGTTTAGACGTGTTGGACAAGATTAAATGTAAAGGTTTTTATTATCATATCTGTATTATATCCGTTTTTTATTATCATAAGTATTAATACAAAAAAAGGGTATATTTATCTTTTATGCCACCATGTCTAGATTTGAGAATGCCTTATCGCTTTTTCAGTATCGTAACCAAGGTTTGTTGAACCAGATACACTTTCACTGTCCTTTCTTTAATATCTCTGGTTGAATGTAGCATAAAATCAGGAGGTCCAACGGAAGAACTGACCAACTGAATTTAACAATAAACTGAGCAATACAGTAGTAGGCACAAATGGGTATTACAGTATATTCAGGTTTACCAATGGTAGGCACTAATGGGTATTACAGTATATTCAGGTTTACCAATGGTAGGCACTAATGGGTGTTACAGTATATTCAGGTTTACCAATGGTAGGCACTAATGGGTATTACAGTATATTCAGGTTTACCAATGGTAGGCACTAATGGGTGTTACAGTATATTCAGGTTTACCAATGGTAGGCACTAATGGGTGTTACAGTATATTCAGGTTTACCAATGGTAGGCACTAATGGGTGTTACAGTATATTCAGGTTTACCAATGGTAGGCACTAATGGGTGTTACAGTATATTCAGGTTTACCAATGGTAGGCACTAATGGGTGTTACAGTATATTCAAGATCTCCTACATACCGTAACACCCCCTACCTGCCCTATGCAATTATACCATATTATTGGAGCAACCAAGGCATCTTGTATCAATTTTAGGCTTTTCGATGTATCATGAGACTGGGTTAGGGTTTGAGCCGCAGGTGTATAGGGAATTATTTGCGCATTCATTGTCTGTCAGTGCTTGTCGTATTATCTTAGAAAAATGAAGTTACTTTCTTAACTTCACCACTGGGTGGAGTTCTTTGATTTCAGAACAAAAATCTCACTAAACATCATGCATTAAAATGCACAAGAATAACATGCAAAGGCTTATTTGTGAGGTTCTGTGTGTGCTAGAACTGTATGTCATAATAATGTTTTGTAGTCTGGCTGTGACAATGGATGTTAAACAAAAACTAAAGTTAAATAGTGTCAAGTTTAATAGTGTAGGACACTGTCATCCCTGGACACTGTGCTCTTTTCTCCACAGATCTCTACATTCAGCTCTAGTCACAGATTTTATTTTACTGAACTTTTATTTTACCAGGTAAATCAATTATCAGCAACTATTTGTATTTAAAATATATATATATATATTAATGGCCTGGCAGACACAAAACACCATGATCCCAATTTAATCTACCTAGCAATATAAGTCACTTGACTGTTTCTTGTTGTTTAGACTACAGAGTTCTTTTGTGCATTTGTGTAATTTTACCAATATTGCTGTCATGACCTGACCATGACTGAAAAAGTTGAAAGCAAATAAAAAATAAAACTGGAGGTCTGCCACAAACGAACAATGACTTGCAAACCTAACGTGTTTATTGAATGTTAATGGCCAAAAGAAGGTTACATAGGTTAAGTAATTCATCCAATCTTGATTTATCCTTTTGAACATGAAGACAAACTGAGAAATAATAAAAATACACATGGCAATGGCAATAACATCTGACTCTAGGAAACAAACGTTTCCATCCCATTGCTAATCAAACTGACAGAATTACACTTTGCCAGTCTGCTTATGGAGCTACACTGATCCATAATCATGAGTGCCTCCGAAAAAAAAAGTGAGAGAACAGCAGCAAGCTGAACAACAATTTACAACATCACTTAAGAGGCCTACCTCTAGCACCCCCCCCCCCAAAAAAAACAGGTGGGATTATTTGTGGATTTGAAGCTTAATATCTAAAATACCTGTAATATCTAACAATAGACAAACAGGCAGAAGATGATTATGCAGCAACAGATAAGTCCTATAACAATGGAAATAAGTAAACTTGGCTACAGTTTATTATATTATATTATAATGCATAAACAGATAAATTGCTTATATATATATATATATATATACAGTACAGGCCAAAAGTTTGGACACACCTTCTCATTCAATGCGTTTTCTTTATTTTCATGACTATTTACATTGTAGATTCTCACTGAAGGCATCAAAACTATTAATGAACACATGGAATTATATACTTAACAAAAAGTGTGAAATAACTGAAAACATGTCTTATATTTTAGATTCCTCAAAGTAGCCACCCTTTGCTTTTTTGATAGCACTGCAAACCCTTGGTGTTCTCTCAATGAGCTTCATGAGGTAGTCACCTGATGTGGTTTTCACTTCACAGATGTGCCTTGTCAGGGTTAATTAGTGGAATCTTTTCCCTTATTAATGGGGTTGGGACCATCAGTTGTGTTGTGCAGAAGTCATGTTGATACACAGCCGACAGCCCTATTGGACAACTGTTAGAATTCATATTATGGCAAGAACCAATCAGCTAAGTAAAGAGAAACGAGTGGCTATCATTATTTTAACAAATGAAGGTCAGTCAGTCCGGAAAATTGCGAAAACTTTGAATGTGTCCCCAAGTGCAGTCGCAAAAACCATCAAGCGCTACATCGAAACTGGCTCACATGAGGAAAGGAAGACCAAGAGTCACCTCTGCTGCTGAGGATAAGTTCATCCGAGTCACCAGCCTCAGAAATCGCAGGTTAACAGCAGCTCAGATTAGAGACCAGCTGAATGCCACACAGAGTTCTAGCAGCAGACACATCTCTAGAACAACTGTTAAGAGGAGACTGCGCGAATCATGGTCAAGTAGCTGCTAGGAAACCACTGCTAAGGAGAGGCAACAAGCAGAAGAGATTTGTTTGGGCCAAGAAACACAAGGAATGGACATTAGACCAGTGGAAATCTGTGCTTTGGTCTGATGAATCCAAATTTGAGATCTCTGGTTCCAAACGCCGTGTCTGCAACGCAGAAAAGGTGAACGGATGGATTCTACATGCCTGGTTCCCACCGTGAAGCATGGAGGAAGAGGTGTGATGGTGTGGGGGTGCTTTGCTGGTGACACTGTTGGGGATTTATTCAAAATTGAAGGCATACTGAACAAGCATGGATACCACAGCATCCTGCAGCGACATGCCATCCCATCCGGTTTGCGTTTAATTGGACCATCATTTATTTTTCAACAGGACAATGACCCCAAACACACCTCCAGGCTGTGTAAGGGCTATTTGACCAAGAAGGAGAGTGATGGAGTGCTGCGCCAGATGACCTGGCCTCCACTGTCACTGGACCTGAACCAAATCGAGATGGTTTGGGGTGAGCTGGACCGCAGAGTGAAGGCAAAAGGGCCAACAAGTGCTAAGCATCTCTGGGAACTCCTTCAAGACTGTTGGAAAACCATTTCAGGTGACTACCTCTTGAAGCTCATCAAGAGAATGCCAAGAGTGTGCAAAGCAGTAATCAGAGCAAAGGGTGGCTACTTTGAAGAAACTAGAATATAAGACATGTTTTCAGTTATTTCACACTTTTTTGTTAAGTACATAATTCCACATGTGTTCATCCATAGTTTTGATGCCTTCAGTGAGAATCTACAATGTAAATAGTCATGGAAATAAAGGAAACGCATTGAATGAGAAGGTGTGTCCAAACCTTTGGCCTGTACTGTATATATATAGCATTGTAGTCTGACACAAGAACATTTTCTAAGTATTTGAAAGACTAAGAACATTATTGAAAACATGGCAAATTTACAATGTAACTCACTTTTAGATGTTGTGTTTTATATCAAGAGGTGCATTGACATTTTTGTAAGTAAGAAGAGAGCAGCATTAATTGATATGTATTTCCCATGTATCTAATAACATTAATTGATTATACAATTACAAGTGATCAAACAATTGGATTACACTGTCGGCCTCTTTGGTTTCCGCAGGGATAATTGATAAGCCTTTCATTTTTTTTGTATCATGTACACTACTCCTCAAAAGTTTCAGAACCCCTCTGCCACCTTTTGCAGATATAACATCCAAACACAATTGTGGCATTCTTTTTACAATGGAAATCAAATATTGTTCGCAACACTCTTCCCAACACTGTTGCAGAATTTCCCACAAATGTGTTGCACTTGTAGGTTGCTTTCCTTTCACCTTTCTGCCTAGTTCATCCCAAACCAGCTTGATGGGGTTTACGTCTGAGACTTGGCTGGCCATTACATGATTTTAAGTCCACCGTCTTGTATTTATCTGCCTGGAGGTAGGTTTTGGGTCATAATCTTGCTGTATGATGAACCCCTGCCCAACTAGGTGCACACAAGAAGATATTGTATGGCACTGCATAATGCTGTGATAGCCGTTTTGGTTAAGGGTGGACTCACTCTGTGCAAGTCGCCAACTCTAGATTCAACAAAATAGCACCATGACATCACTCTTCTTCCTCCATATTTTGAAGATTGATGTCACACACTGAGGAACCAACCCACATTTTTATTTATCAATCCATAAGACCTTCTTCAGGTCTTCAGGAGTCCATTGGCGGGGCATGATCGACCAGGCAATACTCTTTTTCTTATTTTGCAATATTAGCTTGGCTTTCTTAATGCCACTTGATCTGTCAAATCTTCAGATCAAAGTTTTCTACACAGTTGGAACTGAGACTTGCATACTACGACAAGTGTTAAGCGGTGCTTGAAAATGTTGTCTTTTGAGTCACCAATCACAAAAGCAGTTGACTCTCAGAAACTTCTGACGTTGTTGTGGCTTTGCGTCTGTCAGACCTCTTCCTGTCAGTGACTGTTCTCCAGTTACCAACTTCCTTTTGATGGTGTAGGAAACTGCAGTCACTGAAGCCTGATTAATGCTTCTGCGGGTCTGCATTGTTTGTCATGTGCGGGTGTATGGAAACATGCTCAACATTTACAGTGCAGCTTTGTTGTGTAAATAGCCATTACACTTCCTAGCACTAGGTGGCGATGTCGCGCAAAATGCTGGTTTGTTGGCTTGTAGATCAGGAAAGCTTCACAGAAGAAGTAACTGTAAAAGGTAAACTATATAATAGGTAGCTAACTAGCTAGATTGGGGAAGATGGTTTCTGGAATGGCATGTTTGAGAGAACTAGTAAAATTAAATGAAGAGGAGGAGGAAGGAAAAAGGAAAGAGAGAAGATGCATCTGGTTTGGCCACTTGTAGGGCAGGAAAACCTCACACAAGAATTGTCTGTATAGTTGGTAAACAATATAATAGCTATTTAACTAGAATACTGTGTGCTTGTTCAGCAGATGTGTAAGATGGACGAAAAGGTATATTTAAAATAATTGTTTCAACGATCTTCTGTATCACTTGAAACCCTTTATTACACATCAAGCCACCCACTCCACACAATCCTGATTCAGGGGGCAATTGCTATCCCTCCACCTGCAAACCTTACTGGGATAGGAGTCACCATCCCCATGTCATCCTGGGAGATGCTGCTTTTTCACTGCATGTAAATCTGATGAAGCTCTTTCAAAGTAAACAATTGTTTATTGATATTTTGAAAATATTTGGAGGGTAAAATCATAAGCAGATAATATTAGATTAATAATAGGGTTAGGGTTAAATACTTAATACTCGTAAATGTTCTGCCTTCTATTTGCTTCCCTTGCACATTTAGAATTGCCAGAATTGCATTAATTGCACATCTATATATACCACTCATACATACATATACTTAATACTTGTAAATAGTTTGCCCTCCTCTGTTTGCATTTCTGGTTAGACACAAACTGCATTTCTTTGTACTGTACTTGTTCAATGACAATAGATTCAACTTCATCATTGAACAGTACGAGTACAGATCAACAAAATGTAGTTAGAAGTCATAGTCTACAACTATCAACATTCACGGGAAAGACGTGATTGAGAACTTATTTGGTATGATGGTCGTAAGGTGGAGAATTATAGGAAGACCATTGGAATTCCTATCAGGCAAAGGTAGATATGTTGTGAAGGCCTGTGCTGCACTGGACAACTATCTGGCTTATACTGATGCTGCCAACACAACTGCAAACAAAGTATATACCACCTAGTTTCACAGACTCTGTTTTCAACAGTGGTGAGGCACAGCGGGGGAGTAGAGAAGACAGGTCACAGAGGGAGGCACCTTGGCTGACGTAGGGAGAGCCTCTCCGGCTGCAGTTGGAGTCCGCAATGACCCTGATTAGGTTTTGCATGTGCCATGGCAGGACACGGATACTGAGGGGTGGCCTACTGAACTATCAGTGAATTATTGACATACACATTTATAGAAAACATTTAAAGAGATTAGGGTTAACCCTAAACATGCTGATCTAGCTAGTTGGCTACCTATTATATTGTTTACCACCTACAGGTGCTGGTCATAAAATTTGAATATCATCAGAAAGTTGATTTATTTCAGTAATTCCATTAAAAAAGTGAAACTTGTATAACATATACATTCATTCCACACAGACTGATATATTTCAAGTGTTTATTTCTTTTAATTTTGATGATTATAACTGACAACTAATGAAAACCCCAAATTCAGTATCTCAGAAAATTTGAATATTGTGAAAAGGTTCGATATTGAAGACACCTGGTGCCACACTCTAATCTGCTAATTAACCCAAAACACCTGCAAAGGCCTTTAAATGGTCTCTCAGTCTATTTCTGTAGGCAACACAATCATGGGGAAGACTGCTGACTTTGACAGCTGTCCAAAAGATGACCATTGACACCTTGCACAAGGAGGGCAAGACACAAAAGGTCATAGCTAAAGAGGCTGGCCGTTCACAGAGCTCTGTGTCCAAGCACATTAATAGAGAGGCGAAGGGAAGGAAAAGATGTGGTAGAAAAAAAGTGTACAAGCAATAGGGATAACCGCAACCTGGAGCAGATTGTGAAACAAAACCCATTCAAAAATGTGGGGGAGATTCACAAAGAGTGGACTGAAGCTGGAGTCAGTGCTTCAAGAACCACCACACACTGACGTATGCAAGACATGGGTTTCAGCTGTCGCATTCCTTGTGTCAAGCCACTGTTGAACAAGACACAGCGTCAGAAGCGTCTCGCCTGGGCTAAAGACAAAAAGGACTGGACTACTGCTGAGTGGTCCAAAGTTATGTTATGGGGTGCCAGGTCATCTGCTGGTGTTGGTCCACTGTGTTTTCTGAGGTCCAAGGTCAACGCAGCCATCTACCAGGAAGTTTTAGAGCACTTTATGCTTCCTGCTGCTGACCAACTGAATTTGGGATTTTCATTAGTTGTCAGTTACAATCATCACAATTTAAAGAAATAAACATTTGAAATATATCAGTCTGTGAGTAATGAATTAATATAATATACAAGTTTAACTTTTTTTATGGAATTACTGAAATAAATCAACTTTTTGATGATATTCTAATTTTATGACCATCACCTGTATACAGTTACTACTTCTGTGAAGCTTTCCTGATCTACAAGCAAACAAACCAACATTTTGCGCGACATCGCTGCCTAGGGGTAAGAAGTAAAATGGATATCTACAAACAAGGCCGCACAAATATAAATGCTGAGCATATCTCCGTGCACACGCACATAACATTAACAACCCAGACCCGCAAAAACATAAATCAGCCTTAAATGACCCCTCACACCTTTGCTTTCTTTGAAATTTGTCCAAACGACAAAATGGGGACCCTATTTAAGTTGCCCTGTTTTTCCTTTGGTGGTTGGTCATTGTTTGGAGCTTTATTTTTGATACTCTTCAGTTCGTGGTCGTTCTCTCCTTTAGTTGTTTTCTGTGTTTACAATTAAAAGAATGAATCCCTACAGCTCCACGCCTCGTGTCCTGCCTCACCCCAGTTGTGACAGGTATACGCTGTATACACACTTGTCAGCAGCCATGGTGTATACTCACTTCTCACAAGTGGTTTAGTGGAGGGTATATGCTTTCTACCCACTTTTCTTTTGTAACTTACACCGATCAGCCATAACATTATAACCACTGAAGTGAATAACACTGATAATCTCGTTATCATGGCACCTGTCAGTGGGTGGGATATATTAGGCAGCAAGTGAACTTTCTGTTCTCAAAGTTGATGTGTTAGAATCAGGAAAAATGGCCAAGCGTAAGGGTCTGAGCGACTTTGACAAGGGCCAAATTGTGATGGCTAGACGATTGGGTCAGGGCATCTCTAAAACTGCATCCCTTGTGGGGTGTTCCCGGTCTGCAGTGGTCAGTACCTATCAAAAGTGGTCCAAGGAAGGAAAAGCAGTGAAAAAACAACAGGGTCATGGGCGGCCAAGGCTGGCCCGTGTGGTCCAATCCAACAGACGAGCTACTGAAGCTCAAATTGCTGAAAAAGTTAATGCTGGTCCTGATAGAAAGGTGTCAGAACACCCAGTGCATCACAGTTTGTTGCGTATGTGGCTACGTAGCCACAGACCAGTCAGGGTGCCCATGCTGACCCCTGTCCTCTGCCAAAAGCACAATGGGCACATGAGCATCAGAACCGGAACACGGATCAATGGAAGGTGGCCTGGTCTGATAATCACATTTCCTTTTACATCACATGGATGGCTGAGTGCGTGTGCATCACTTACCTGGAGAACACAGACACCAGGATGCACTATGGGAAGAAGGCAAGCCGGCAGAAGCAGTGTTTTGGGCAATGTTCTGCTGGGAAACCTTGGGTCACACCATTCATGTGGATGTCACTTTGAAACGTACCACCTACCTGAGCATTGTTGCAGATCATGTGCACCCTTTCATGGCAACGGTATTCCCTGATGGCATTGTCCTCAAAGCAAAAATAGTTCAGGAATGGTTTGAGGAACACAGCAACGAGTTCAAGGTGTTGACTTGGCCTCCAAATTCCCCAGATCTCCATCCAATTCAGCATTTGTGGGATGTGCTGGACAAACCGGTCCGATCCATGGAGGTCCCACCTCACAACTTACAGGACTCAAAGGATCTGCTGCTAACATCTTGGTTCCAGATACCACAGCACACCTTCAGAGGTCTAGTGGAGTCCATGCCTCGACAGGTCAGGGCAGTTTTGGTGACATAAGGGGGACCTACACAATATTAGGCAGGTGGTCATAATGGCTGATCGGTGTATATGCAATATACATTATTTTTGTAGTAGATAAAGTATGCAATAAAGTAGCATAAAAAAGCCAGTTGCAAGTGAATAATTATAAACGCAACATAAAAAATAAAAATAAAGAAATAAATGTGGCTGAGACCAACATATGACCGACATACGTTATGACCGACATACGTTTGGTTATTAAGAACCTTATGTTACTTCACTTCAATCAAATATTTTTAACATTAAGTAACATTAAGTCTATGCAAAGTAATATTTTCATGGGCTTAATGTTACTTCCAAAATACATTATGAAGCAAACTCATCAAACATTGTAATTTGTCCAAACACAAACATAGTTGAGCAGCAGAAAAGTTGGATTGAATTGGAGCCGAAGAAGAACAATTTCCCCTCTGCTGCAACTGCCTGCTCTACTGGTGTACTTCCCTCAGCCGATGACAACAGTGCTCTCTGGGCCGAAGATGAAAGTGCTTCGGACGACGACAAAAATATTAACCTAGATTTTTAAAGCAACCAGATCCTCCATGGTAAGGACTTGGTACCTCCATTGGTACAGTATGTCAGTAAATTACATATTTTTGTCTTAAATACATTTGTCACTGGTGTGGTTTGGCAGTACTACCTTGTTAACTTAACTGCCTTACATTGCTAGCTAACGTTTTCCAGCTAACTTTACCTCTTCATGATTTTTGAATTTTGTAAATGGTATCTAATGGTATTCAATTGGAAAATGCAGGTAGGGTAGCTTGTAGCTAGTTAGCAGATTTCATATTTAAAAGTGAGGCCCATAAATAATTGGACACTGACAGGTTTTGTTATCTTGGCTATTTACCAAAATATATTCAAGTTACAGTTAAATATTAATATGGGCTTAAGGTGCAGTCTCTCAGCTTAAATCTGTGGGTATTTACATCCAAATTGGAGGAAGGGTTAAAGAATTACAGCTCTTAAATATGTAGCCCCCTCTTTTTCAAGAGACCAAAAGTAATTGGACAACTGACTCCAAAGCTGTTTCATGGACAGGTTTGGGCTATTCCTTCAAAAAACGTTCATCAACTAAACAGGTAAAAGGTCTGGATTCCAGGTATGGCATTCGCATCTGGAAGCTGTTGTTTGAACCCACAACAATGTGGTCAAAGGAGCTCTCAATGTAAGTGAAACAGGCCATCCATAGGCCTAGTGCACATGTACATGTATATTTGTAAAACTTATTTCCTCCTTCCATCAAAAAATCCTGTCCATAAAACCATGGTTTTAAAAGAAATCTCCATCCACATGAAAACACAAAAACCCGCTGTCAGCCACTGTCAACAGCATGCCAAAATAACAGGCGACGATATAACCTTTCGTGGCCTTTGCGTCTTTGGTTATTGCCTATGCCCTAGGATCTCCAAAGATTTTACATCTTTGGAGGGATTACACAGAACTCAGTTTACCAGACACTGGAATTTGGCGTAAAGCGTAACTTGACCCACTGAAAGGTCAGTTAACTTCAACCCTGGCTTATGACATCCTAAGTCTGGAACGGTCCTATCGCTCAATCCCCCGGTGGAGGAACATTTTATGTTGCCATCCGGCGGTTCCTAACGCTTAACAATATTTGTAGTCGTGCTTATTTAGAACCACTTCACTCACCGAACCTGAGGTACTGAAAGTCGCCCCTATCGTACTTGTGGTGGCTTTAAACAGCCCTCAGGTCCCCTTTTGGTCCGTTTAAACTACTATCTGGTGCTCTCCAAGGTGTTGGTATTTCCCAGCTGTAACTCACAAACCCTTGTCAGCCAGTTCCCCTCCTATCTGGCTCTGAGCCAACCTCCTAGCACTCAGGGCAATGTCTGCCCAGACGCAATGCCAGAGGTTAGATCTGTTAATGGATCTGTTAATGAAGCTCTGGAGTTCACCAGAGCTTCACAGGTTGCCACTGGAGTCCTCTTCCACTCCTCCATGACGACATCACAGAGCTGGTGGATGTTAGAGACCTTGCGTTCCTCCACCTTCCGTTTGAGGATGCCCCACAGATGCTCAATAGGGTTTAGGTCTGGAGACATACTTGGCCAGTCCATCACCTGAGCACTGACAGGCTGACCCCCCCACCCCTTCAACCTCTGCAGCAATGCAGGCAGCATTAATATGTCTATTTCCCAAAGACAACCTCTGGATATGACGCTGAGCACGTGCACTCAACTTCTTTGGTCGACCATGGCTAGCCCTGTTCTGTGTGGAACCTTTCCTGTTAAACTGCTTTATGGTCTTGGCCACCGTGCTGCAGCTCAGTTTCAGGGTCTTGGCAATCTTCTAATAGCCTAGGCCATCATTATGTAGAGCAATAATTTTTTTTTTTCAGATCCTCAGAGAGTTCTTTGCCATGAGGTGCCATGTTGAACTTCCAGTGATCACTATGAGGGAGTGTGAGAGCGATAACACACAATTTAACACACTTGCTCCAAATTCACACCTGAGACCTTGTAACACTAACGAGTCACATGACACCAGGGAGGGGAAATGGCTAATTGGGCCCAATTTAGACATTTTCACTTAGGAGTGTACTGACTTTTGTTGCCAGCGGTTTAGAAATGAATGGCTGCGAGTTGAGTTATTTTGAGGGGACAGCAAATTTGCACTGTTATACAAGCTGTACACTCACTACATTAAATTGTAGCAAAGTGTAATTTCGTCAGTGTTGTCACATGAAAATATATAATTAAAAAAATAATTGAGGGGTGAACTCACTTTTGTGAGATACTGTATTTATCTACTAGTAAACCCAGAACAAACACCTCAAGGAATTAATGTATTTCTGCCCAACCTTGGAGCAAACCAGTACCAGACACACTCTCACCGACGATTACGTCTACCCCTTTCTCTCAGTTGCCTGCAAGGGACCTGGACGGGGAACTGATATCGTCCCAATATCTAAGTTTTGATTTACGGAGTACGTGGTTAATCTCACTGGCTACTATCTCTAGTAAAAACAGTGCTGCGGCTCAGAGGCAGATAAATTAAGATCAAGCATTTGACAATCACACACCCGCACAGAGACCAAGAGGAGACAGAGCTCTTACAAGTTCCTACCTTTATTTAGTCAGTCACTAGTACAGACAGCACCGGGTTCCGGGGGGTCCAATAGCCCAGAGTCAGATCAACTCTTCTCTAGACTTCGATCAAAAAGCCCTGTTATGGGACCCTCCAGGCCCTTTTATAATGCTTTTTATTCATGATGTTTATGAGGGAGATACAGATTTTACGTAATTGTACAATGATTGGTTTACCATAATATCATATTTGAGTTCCCTCCCTTTGTGTATGAAGGATATACATATTATACAACCTTGTTCCATGATTGGTTTATCATTAACACCCCAGACATTACCACCATTGTCCTTATTTTGAGTCTATGTAGGCCCTCCCCCGTTCCTCTTCCCATAGTGGGAGAGTAATTGTACATTTGTGTGAACATGTAAAAAGTCCTGTTAGTAAGATTAAAACCAGCACTATTTTGGCTACGTCCGCCAATGCAAAAAATCACCTCATGTAAACAAAGGAGATAATGGTGCACACTCTGACGTCAAACAAAGGAGATAATGGTGCACACTCTGACGTCAAACAAAGGAGATAATGGTGCACACTCTGACGTCAAACAAAGGAGATAATGGTGCACACTCTGACGTCAAACAAAGGAGATAATGGTGCACACTGACATTACAAGTCAAAAACACTGTTTTACCGGTCTACACGGCTGGGTCGTTAACCACTACACCACGGAGCTGTACTGTTGCCAGGTGTCAGTATAGTCTCTATTCTGAACAAATCCTCTTTACTGGAATGGTCATAAGAAATGAGCTATTGCCAGAGAGTCTGCCAAAGCTATTTCAATTCATGGCATAGGAACATATTTTTTTCTTTCATGGCAAAACAACATACTTTTTTCACTACGCCACGGCATTACACATTTCAGCAGTCGCTAGACTCCATTGAGGATTGTGTTAAATAGGCTTACTAGTATCTACTAACTTCCTAGGAATAATCATAAGAATTGAGCAATTGCTAGCGAGACTGATGATGAACTATACCATTCCAGAAACAGTCGCAATATAACCGTATACAGTTTCAGTTAAGGCTTAAGATATCGGAACTACGTTGTGAAGCCAGCAAATGTGTTTGTCTATCCTGACCCAAAACGCATGCACGGATGCATACTTCAAAAATCCACCAGAAACAGTCGCAATATAACCGTACACTGTTTTATTTCAGGCTTACCATAATGTAGGAACTAATGGTTTTAGCCAGCAAAGTTTTCGTCTATACGAAATAATTCATAATGCGTACTACGCATCGCCTGCGAGGAGATATGAACTCGGAACCTATAATTCTGACTACAAGGGGTAGTCAGTCACTCAGTCAGTCAGTCATTCACTCACTCAGTAAGAGACATTCGCTCTTCTTAGCCAGCTCCGCTTACACGGTCTGGCAAAAAAAGTCTGCAGCTCATTCAGAACGTTGCTGCTAGAATTCTAACAAGAACTAAGAAAGCTGAACACATTACACCAATTCTTAGGTCTCTGCACTAGCTTCCTGTATCTCATAGAATTGATTTTAAGATACTACTACTCGTCTATAAATCACTGAATGCTTCAGGGCAATGTCACATCTCAGACGTTCTCTCTTAGAATGAATCCTCTAGACCCCTCATGTCATCAGGGTCTAGTCTGACCCTGATCCGAGAGTAAGGACAAAGCTCACCGTACTGAAAACTCACTATGCAAGATGCAAAAGCCAATCAGGATACGCCTGCCCCTATAAAGGACCCGTGAGCCCAGAGAACACCCTCCCTTTTTATTCAGCCTTGCTGAGTTACTACTGATTACTCTCTTCAGCCGGAGAATTTTTGTCGTCGGCATTCTTCAGCCCGATATCTCTGCCATGAAGAAATGTTTGGCTGCTGCCTGCCGTTGCGCTGACCTGGTGCCGGAACAGGACTCGCACAGATCGTGTGTTTCCTGCCTGGGACCGGTCCACGCTCACGAGTGTCTTACTGACCCCCTGGCTCGCTCCTCCTGTGCCGCTTTGTCCCTCTCCACATGTGTAGAGAGGGCAAACTTCTTAGAGGAGGAAATCGACATCTCTGCTGTGCTGGACTCCAGTGGAGACGACGACTCCAATAAGATGTCTGAGGACAGATGGTCCTACACAGGGCCCGACTCCTCTGACACAGAAGGACCTGCTCCCTCCCCACATGGGGTGTTGTGACGGGTCTCCTGCTCCCTCTCTCCCGGGAGACTTCGAAGATGACCTCTCCTCTACCCCTTCCCTCCGCCCGCCCCCGCTCTGCGGGGAGTGTGCGGGCATGATGGAGAGAGGGCTGCCTTACGGATCCAGGTCTTCCTGCCTCCTCTGCCGAAACCGAAGGAACCTTCCAACATGGGATGAGCGCATCAAGCTGGTGGACTCTCCAGCGCCTGAAATCCGAAGTTTTAAGGCATTCGCAGAGGGTTCATGGTCCACTCCCGCTTCTGACAGAGCTCCGGTTAAATCCTATGCTATCTTCACCAGGGTGAAGGTAGACAGATGCCCATCCCTCCTTTGGAGCCCGAGTTGGCTGCGCATTTCCTGCCGTCATTAGGCTGGTCTGGGAAGAAGCCATCCACCAAGGACCGTTCACCTACTCAGTCGTCACGTGACGTCGAGGAGGTTGAGGTATATCTAAGGCTATCCTCCACCTGAACCAGGCGCAGACAGTTTGCGCCGGGTGGTCAGTGGCTACAACGACACCTTTGGCTGTCTTTGCCTTCCCTGTGCGATTCTGATCTCACACCCCTCCTCAATGCCCTTTTAAGAAGACTGACAAGGGACGGAAGGAGCTCTCTCGTCACCTCCCTCTGGCTGGCCGTGCTTCTTCTTCAGCTTCACAACCTTCTTCCTCTGCACATCGCCCGGGCTCCTCTGCTAAAAGACTACAGCGCCGTCTAGTTTCTGCTGCCGCCTCAACCGCTGCTCTGGCCCCTCCTCCTCCGGCTGCCGTGGCTCCTGCTCCTGCTCTCGTAGCGGCAACAGACGGCTGTGTTTTTTTAACAATAATATTTGTGTAAATGTAACAAAATATTCCCGATAAAAACATGTTACTGTATTCCCGTGGATGTCATTAATAAGAAAACAGAAAAAGGGTATGTTGTCATTTGACTTTTTTTGGGTTTTTATAATTTATTTAGTCAAAATGCTAGCAGCAAAGCGGCCTTAACTTTTTACTTTAGAAGAGGATGTTTCTGTGTTGCTTGGTGAAGTTGGAAATGTCCTTGCTCTTTGAAAGCGAAAATGATGTTGTGGTAAGTAAAAAATACACTGCAGATGTTTGGTGTCGTCTATATTTAATGCTGTGAAATGTTGGATATACACTCACCTAAAGGATTATTAGGAACACCTGTTCAATTTCTCATAAATGCAATTATCTAATCAACCATCATGTCAGAAAGCTCGAATCATTTCAAATTGGTTTCTTGAACATGACAATGAGTTCACTGTACTGAAATGGCCCCCACAGTCACCAGATCTCAACCCAATAGAGCATCTTTGAGATGTGGTGGAACGGGAGCTTCGTGCCCTGGATGTGCATCCCACAAATCTCCATCAACTGCAAGATGCTATCCTATCAATATGGGCCAACATTTCAAAAGAATGCTTTCAGCACCTTGTTGAATCAATGCCATGTAGAATTAAGGCAGTTCTGAAGGCGAAAGGGGGTCAAACACAGTATTAGTATGGTGTTCCTAATAATCTATTAGGAACTATTGTTATCTAAAAGAGTGTATCTTTTAGATAACAATAGTAACCCTGTCGTGATAACTTGATAGGTGAGCGCATCAGCTGTGGAGCCCGAATGGTGGCTTGCTCTGTCTTGTAATTGAAAATGTTGCAGTATTTAGCTGCGTAGTCTGCTAACTAGTTGATTGTTTTATCGCGTTTCTTCCAATTTCATTCATATATGCAAACTGCAATAGACTCTGTGCACCAGCGTAGTGAGGAACTTCCGCTTTTGTCTAGAAGTCGGTATTGCAGTTTCCGGCTTACTTACTAATACTCATCCGCATTAGTAAACACCTAAACTCACAACAAGATGAGTGATGCTGTTGTACGGGCAAAAAATAAATATAATGTACGTGACTCATTTAAGTTTGAAGGTACAAGTGGGGCATCATTTTAATCAGGAGAATGTCCTCTTCTTAATAAAAAATGGCTTGCGCCATTCAATGACTTCAAACGCTAGACTAGAAATAACCTACTTCCACGTAACGCAGGTTTAAGCGCAATTAATACCATATAGGACCAGACGTTTACTTCCTATAACAGTTGTTATTTTTCAGTTTCGTTGTGAAATGAGGTTACAGTAGTAAAATAAAAGAGGAGACCTGTTTTGGTGCTTTTTTGAGGCTATGGAATTTTAAGCTTCATTCAGGTTGAAGAGGCTGAACAAAGGATTGTTTCAATTCACTTGCTATGGGGACGCGCTAGCGTTCCAGCTCAGCCAGCGTTCTTTTGCCATTTTTGAGGCTAGGGTGAATTTTTCTGCATTCTACTGTCCTGCCTAATACTACACTAAAAAGGAACACGTCGCTAACTAGCTTAGCCGATAGCCGGCCGGCACACTACAGTAAAGTACTTACCCTCGTAGTTGTGCAGATAACTCGATACGTAGAGTTTGATTCCCTTGTTCTGCTTGCTCGTTGGAGCAGGGGACCAGGCAGCAACAATTTGATGGACATCACTAATGCTTATTTTACGCATCTACTAAAAACTGAAATTTTGGGCGACGCGGGTGATCGCCTTAAGTAAACCGGAAAATGATATGCCGACATTTGGCTAAAGCGGAAGTTCATCTATACGCTTGGGCACAGAGCCTATAACTAACTAGACAACTAATTGTCCGGTTCAGTTCGTATGTCAGACTATTGAAAAGGCTGCAAATGTGTTTCTCTTGTGAGGCGATGAGCTGTCACTTTCACTAGCTAGCCAAGAATGGCGCCTGTAATGTGCTTTTCTGACGATGTCGTCACTTGATCATCATAATGACCTGCATTTGCCTACACATAGGCTACTTTCAGTGTTTTGAGATGTGTGTGTGTGTGTGTGTGCCTTATGCTTACTTTATGATCTTGTTAGTTGTGCCTACCTCGAATGATTGCTTGCTCAATCTCGCCCAAAAAGAGTCCCAGTGTTTTGTTATGCAAACTTAGAAGTTCGTTCTTGTTTCTACTGATCCATCATATAGAAACAACCACAACAGCTTGCTGAAGTTAGTTCACTATCTGGTTTACTCTTTCAGGCTATTGGAGAAATTGTGTGCAAATGGGTGCTGCGCTAGCAGAGGAAGAGGAGTAGGAAGTGTGAGAGGTCGATTCTTTTTAAATTACAAGTGTCTAAAAAATGGGAGAAAACCAATTATATTTATTTAAATTACATGGATGTGGTGTCAAATTAAAGAAGATGATGTGCTCTTTAAAACAAAGTAACTTGTAATTGGCATTTGTTCTTGATTTTTGTGATATATCTGTTGAAATGTGTGAAAGAATATTATTTATTTTGAGAATTCTCAGTAATCTACAGCAGCATTCTAGAATTCTATTGGGATCTAAAGGGTTAAACCACTGGACATGGTCCTACTGGTGTTGACGTACTTCTCGGACCTTGTCAGGAGCCGCCATGTTCTGATCAGTGTTGCCTACTTATTGACTTTGTTGCTAGATTTAGCGACTTTTCAGACCCCCTTAGCAACTTTTTTTTTTTAAAAGCGACTAGCAAAAAATCTAGCGACTTTTTGTGGTGTTATTGGAGACTTGTTCTTACTCTTATCAACGAGCAACGGGTGCCACCGTGGGCCCCTCCCCCATCAGAAAGCACTCACAGGCGGCCCAGTCCTCGCACAGCAGTTCCTCCGAGCTGCAGTCAGAGCAGGAGATGTTAACTCCTCCGCGTCCAGACTGAAAATGAATCGCGCATGCAGGAAGCCCCCGCTGGCTTTTCCCGCCCATAATGTAAAATGTAAATGTTTGTCTAAAATAAATCACTGCACAAAAATAAATCACTGTCTGCATGATTCGACTCACATAACGTGCAGTTGGTGCAGTTCTCTTAATCCATGACCATGATGATATCTCCCCTTGTGTGTCGCTCTAAATGTAAAAAAAATGTCTAGCCTTTTGATTTTGACTTAAATAGCGTTCCCTTTTTTGATTTGTTCTTTGTTTTTTCGCACAGGTGATTATTTCTTGTACATGGACAACATTTGTAAATACGCATGTATTTCTTTTCCCCAACGAGAGTTTTGTATGTTAATTTTTTTTAATAAATCCATTCATGACAAATTAGGCGATGACATCATTTAGTGACTTCTAGCAACTTTTAGGACAGCCAATAGCGACTTTCCTTACTGAGGAGTTGGCAACACTGGTTCTGATACGCTCATATAATCAGGGCACAGTCGCTTACATCAATCGCCATGGACGGGGATCAGGTCTCCTGCTTTCCACCGGTCGGCAACTTGTTTTTTGGCTATGGGTGCATGCCTATCGGCGACCCACATTCCCAGCCGTCTGAAAGTGGCACAGACATGATGTCTCGGGGAGGCCTTCGTCACGACGAGTGGCATCTCAACCTGGACATAGTCTCCCTTATCTGGCAGAGGTTTGGGGAAGCCCAAGTGAACCTGCCGACTGTGATTCTGCCGACGCACACTGCCCAAGTGGACCTGCCGACGCAAACTGCAGACTGTGGTTCTCCCTGTCTCAGACAGATCGCCCCCCTCTGGGGGTGTACGCGTTAAGCAAGTCTTCTGGCCTGGATCAAAGCAGAGGGGCTTCTGGTCATTCTGGTGGCACCCGATCGCCCTGTGGCTATCTGGTACCTGGAAATGATCCAGTTGCTGGCGGACCACCTGTGGGCGGTTCCTTTCAGACAGGACGCATTGTCTCAAGCGGAGGGCACTTTGTATACAAATCTTTTTACATTTTTGACAGTGTGTACAATCTTGGCATTGGAATGTCACCCACAAGAAATGGACACAAAACAGTCTGTGTCCAAAATGGCCCCCTATTCACCATGTAGAACCCTACATTTGACCAGTGCAATAAGGTGCCATTTCAGATGCATACAGGATTTATCTTTAAGTAGTGATATTGTCCATGGGATAAAAACACTTTGATACAGTCATCCAACACTATAGTATATCAATGACTAAAATGTTTCTCTTGATTGAAGGCCATGGTCAACCCAATTGACCATCCTTGGCTCGCTCGGTCTGCAGTAAACCACTAGGAGCTGAAGCTCCTCTAGGTGGTGGAGCTCAACGACATATAACGTTAGTTACTGGGAATGTAACTCCGGTTATATGAGTGGAGCGGAGCCCACCAAGATGAGCAAAGGTCACTGCAAGGCTGGCTGGCTGTCTGTCTGACCCCTTGTTAAACAGCGTAGTGATTAGAGATGCGGACCTGCAACCAATAGGTCCCATGTTTATATCTTTTCACAATCAAAGCAAATGATGCATTAGGATATGTTCCGGATAGATAAAAACTTTGCTCGCTACAACCTTCAGAAGCTACGTTATAAAAAGCCTGAAATAAAACTGTTCATGGTTATATTGTGACTATTTCTCGTGGATATTCGAAGTACGCATCCATGCATGATTTTTGGGGTAATATAGGCTAGATAAAAAACCCTTGAGCAATAAAAGAGTAGGGGTTTCCACGATTCTTTCATCTTTTCACTTGACAAAAAAGTAAGTTATCGTCACCTATATTGATAGGTATTGTATCAATGTCATTCTTGAATGAAAGAAAAACAAATGTTTTTGTGCCATGAAATAGCTTTGGCTGTGTTAATTTCATATTCAGTCTTGCTTAAAACTGCTCAAATATTAGGACTATTCCAAGTAGTAAGTTAGATACTCGTAAGCCAATTACTGGCAAATAAGCTGTTAAAACAGCCAGTGGCAAAAGCCATACAGTTCATAGATGCTTTTTGTGGTGGAGGTAAACGTTAGTCAGTTTAAAACAATGCTTAATGGTGTCTATGGACATATTTAAAATGATCTAATGTCGAGATGCTATACCAACATTGGGCAAATGTATAGCACTGTGATGTAGTGGTTAAAGGAGTCCCGGGTTTGAATATAGTGAGGGCAACAACATTTAGCACATAATTGCGGGCGGCTGAACTAGGTTTGCCCTGTTCCTTTTCTGGTTTTAAGATGAAGGAGAAAAAAATACCCATGTACATGTGGACTTGGCCTAATACTACAACGATGTATGTAACATCTCAGTCATGTTAGTCCAGCTTTAAGTTTTCCAATTTAGAATTGTCACTCTGTGCAAACCACGTTCTGTTGTCGTGAACACATCTTAAGTGCTTCTCCAGCTCCACCGCTGTTTCTTGTGAAGGTGCCCTCAAACAATTAGTGACATACAGTTTGTGAAAGATTTGTTCATTTTGAATGAATCTTTTTAGTAACTCTGAATGCACAAGTCCTTTTTTCTAGTGACGTGTTAAATTGTATCATTCATTTGAACATTTGCCAGCGGATTTCTACAACATGATCACTTGCTTCCTACCCAGTCCTCCAGTTATCCAATCAACATCTATGTACATTCACAGAGAAAAATGTATCAAGGCAGGAACATCATAAAGACACGGTTATAACTGATAATTGAAGGCAGACTATGATAATTAATACAGTTAGTTGATTACTCATGTCATGTCACGAAAACAAGCACAGAGCCACGTTTTTTTTAAAATAAATCCTTTGCCTAACTAAAAAAGACTTGTTCAGTTTTATCATTCAACTGAACAGTGTTTTGTTCATTTGAACGACTGGCAGCAGAGTTCTACCCAACCACGGCATATGCCATAGGCATTACTGTCTGAAATTAACAAAATGACTCCAAAGATTCAAAATGACTCGACAAGATCCAAGTCAGTAGAAAGAGTCGAACTTCCCATCACTACAAATAATGAACATACGCGCTGCAGCGCGCACCCTGACTACCGGCGCCAACCGCCAATCCATCCAACCCATAGGCCTATATTTATGGCTGAACGAAAGAGGAGCATCGTGTGAAATAGATAAAAGAAGGAATATACTCTACGATTGTATCTATATTCATTAGAAAGCTGTGTAAATAGCAGTTGTTTGGGAAAAGAATAATAGATTTTGTCTGATAATTTCCACAGGTATTATTTCTTACCTGATCACCAGTTAAATGAGTGGGTTCCTATAGTATGTCATAAGCTTTCCTTAAATGCTGCTGTTTGCTCTCCATCAGGCAGGTGGTACAAGTCTCTTTAGGATGTTTTAAGTTTTTAAATGCATGTCTACCTTGGGGACATCATTGCTGCTATCCCTGCATTTCAGTTGCACATGCTACCTTGCACCTTCAATTTGCCTTCAATGCACATTTAGAATTGCCATTTGTACTTGTATTTACCTAAAGAGTGCTTCAGCCACATCGGGGTGTGTATTCAAACACTATTCAGCCAGCCGTATCTCCAGCACTTTCTTTCCCCATCCCAAATAAAAGCTGATGGATTTTGAACTAGGCTAGACCTTTTTTATGTTGTGGCAGTTCTCAGATCAGGTCACCTATTGAATGACAAAATCTTGCAATATCGTCATCAAGCTCTGCAGTGAACATGGCATGTCTATCTTCCCTCTCTTTTCTGTGCTGATCCAGAAGGTTAAGTCGAGCTGTCAGGTCATCGTTCTTCCTCATTTTCTTTGCTGCTCTCGAGGAGGATGAAGAGGAGTCGGGGGAGGATGTACCTGGAGAGACACTCCTAGGTTGTTTTTGGTGGACAGGTCTTTGGTAATTAGACATGGCAGGTTCTAATGATGGTCTGTTCTCAGCCTCGGGGTCAACTGATGCAGCTGGCTACATATATCACTATTCAACAAGGCTACACAACCTCAAGGGGGGAGGAGGGCATAACATAAGCCTGCAATATGACTACTGAAAATAAACATATGCCTGCATTCATGTAACCTTAAACGTATGACGTAATATCACTGTTGTTGTATAAATCAATTTAAATATTATCATTACCTCCATCTCTTGTTTCTCTTATCCTCTTTTCCACTATGGTCATCTCTCCTCTTCCATGTCCACTGTGGGCTCTCTATTCTCTGTACTTCTGTCCCTCACTATCAAGACTCTTGTCTCTTCCCTTCCTAATAAAGTAATGCATACACTTATCAAAAACACAAAGCATTCAAACCTTCAAGAGCTGGTAATAAGAATTTTCTCAATAAGGTTATTCGGGTTCAAGTGAATACATGATTTAATTCTTGTGACAACTGCGACCTCTGCTGGTTCACCTCCCCCTGCAGTGGGCGGGCCCCAGCGGTCGACGTCACCGGCCTCATCATCGCTGTTTCCCCCCGGTATATATGTTCCCTCTGCTCCCCCTGTCTTTGTGTGTGATTGTCTCTGTCTATGTAGAAAGAGCTGTGCGACGCTTCGTGTATATAGATACATATATACGTGTTTACACTGGATAGAAATAAATATCCTTTTACCACGCCATTCTCCTGCTCCTCCTTGTTCCACCCACCGAAGCCGTGACAGAATCACACACCTTTAACTACAACAAGGATATGGAGCCTGAAGGAGCCACAGGCGAGGTCGGTGTTGCGGAGGCAGTCCAAGTACACTCAACAATGCTGGCCAGCCTAGGCGCTGCAATGGACAGCGTACTGAAAGCGGTGCAGCGCCTAGAGCTGAGCCAGCGGAACCCCGCAGCACCGGCCGTCTCTACGCCTTCCCAAGCCACGCCGCCCAGCACGGGAGCGATGGCCATTCCGCTACCCAGGGCCTACGACGGGGCGGCGGACCGCTGCCAGGGTTTCCTGCTGCAACTGGACATCGCGCTCCAGGCAATGTATCCTGCGCCGACCGAAGCCCAGAAGATCTCTTCACTCGTCTCCTGCCTGTCCGGGAAAGCCCTGGAGTGGGCCACCGCCGTTTGGAACTTCGAGCAGCCCACCCAGGGCAGCTACGCTGAGTTCACCCGCCGCTTCCGAGTCGTGTTTGACCATCCGCACGAAGGGAGAGAGGCGGGTGAACGACTGTTCCACCTAAGGCAGGAGACGAGATCGGCGCAGGAGTTCGCTCTGGAGTTCCGGACCCTGGCAGCGGGATCGGGGTGGAACGAGCGGGCTCTGATCGACCACTACCGGTGTAGCCTACGCGAGGACGTCCGGAGGGAGCTGGCTTGTCGAGACGTGTCCCTCTCCTTTGACCAACTGGCGGACATCTCCATCCGTCTCGACAACCTGCTAGCTGCCCGAGGACGTCCCGGTAGAGGCCCGCCCGTTCCACCCTGCCAACCCGTCACCGCCGTCCCCGTGGAATTGGGGGCGGCTGCACTGCCGGGCAGACGTCGGGGAGGGCAGGTGCGGAGTGCCTCCAGGGGGCAACAAGGCCGTAATACTGCACCACACCGCACCTCCCTCCCTGAGTCAAGAGGCGACAGGCAGGGCACTTCCGCATCACCCCAGGTAGCACATGCACATTCGCCACTAACCTCTTCCCTCTCTATGTGCACTGTCCCTGTTAGGTTCCCCGGATTTCCGCTGCTTGCCCGGTGTAAGGCGCTGGTAGACTCAGGCGCAGCCGGGAATTTCATGGATAGGTCTTTTGCCCTGCGGTCACGCATACCCCTCCAGGTCCTCGCCACCCCCCTGCCCGTGAGAGCTTTAGACAGCCGGCCACTAGGGTCAGGTCTGGTCACGAGTTGCACTGTTCCCCTCCTCCTGATTACCGACAGCCGACACAGCGAAACCATTTCATTCCACATCATCGACTCTCCCACGTTCCCAGTCGTTTTAGGTTTCCCCTGGTTGTCCCTACACGACCCCTTCATCTCCTGGTCTAGTCGACGTCTGTCGGGGTGGTCGCGGAAGTGCCAGGGTAGGTGTTTGGGTGTTTCCGTTGGCTCGACCTCGGTGGAAAGTCCAGACAGTGCGCCCGCCGTGCCCATTCCCCCCGAATACAGGGACTTGGCTACGGTTTTCTCCAAAGCCAAGGCTGCTGTGTTGCCACCACACCGGCTGGGGGATTGTGCGATAGACCTCGTTGACGGAGCCGCACTCCCGAAGGGTCACGTGTATCCACTGTCCCGCACCGAAACGGAGACTATGAACGCCTACGTTACGGAAGCGTTGGAACAGGGCTACATCAGGCCCTCCAAGTCACAGGTCTCCTCGAGTTTCTTTTTTGTGAAAAAGAAGGACGGTGGTTTGCGCCCGTGCATCGATTACCGGGCGCTGAACAAGATCACCATTCCGTTCCGCTACCCTCTCCCTTTGATCTCTGCGGAGGTGGAGAGGATGCACGGGGCCCGCTTTTTCACTAAATTAGACCTCAGGAGTGCCTATAACCTGGTGCGTATCCGGGAAGGAGACGAGTGGAAAACCGCTTTTAGTACCACGTCTGGCCATTACGAGTATTTAGTGATGCCGTACGGGTTGATGAATGCTCCTTCAGTCTTCCAGTCCTTCGTCAACGACGTATTCCGGGACTTGTTGTGCGAAGGAGTGGTAGTGTATATTGATGACATCTTGATATTCACTGCCACCCGCGCCAAACATGTCTCGTTAGTGCGCAGAGTGCTGGCTCGACTGCTGGAGCATGACCTGTACGTGAAAGCCGAGAAGTGTCTGTTTTTCCAGTCGTCTGTGTCCTTCCTGGGATATCGCTTTTCCAGCACAGGTGTGGCTATGGAGGAGCCTCACATTGACGCCGTGCGTAATTGGCCGACCCCAACCACGGTTAAGGACGTGCAACGTTTCTTAGGCTTCTCTAATTACTATAGGAGGTTTATCCGGGGCTTTAGCCAGGTCGCGGCTCCGATCACCTCCCTTCTGAAGGGGGGGGCGACCCGGTTGCGGTGGACCGTGGACGCGGAGCGGGCGTTTGTGGAACTGAAACACCGTTTCACCACCGCTCCGGTCCTGGCCCATCCCGACCCGTCGCTCCAGTTCATCGTGGAGGTGGACGCGTCCGATTGTGGGCTCGGTGCCATCCTCTCCCAACGGACGGGGTGTCGTAACACGCTCCGTCCCTGTGCCTTCTTCTCCCAGAAGCTCAGTGCGGCGGAGCGGAACTACGACATTGGTGATCGTGAGCTGCTGGCCGTGGTTCGAGCTCTGTCGGCGTGGAGGCACTGGTTAGAGGGGGCTAAACACCCTTTCCTCGTCTGGACTGACCACCGGAACCTGGAGTACATGCGGGCAGCGAGGAGGCTGACCCCTCGCCAGGCAAGGTGGGCTATGTTCTTCACCCGGTTTGTGTTTACTCTCACCTACAGGCCGGGGAGTAAGAACGTCGGGGCTGACGCGCTGTCCCGCCAGCATGACACGGAGGAGAGGCCAGTGGATGATGCTCCCGTGCTCCCGGAGTCATGCATCGTGGCACCGGTGGTATGGGAACTGGACGCGGACATCGCCGGAGCGCAGCGCGACGAGCCCTCTCCGCCCACATGCCCTGAGGGCCGTACGTATGTGCCGGCGTCTGTCCGCGACCGCCTCATCTACTGGGTGCATACATCTCCCTCCTCCGGTCATCCTGGCATCGGGCCAACAGTGCGCGCCCTGGCCGGTAAGTACTGGTGGCCCACTTTAGCCAAGGACGTGAGGGTATACGTCTCTTCCTGCTCGGTGTGTGCCCAGAGTAAGGCACCCCGGCACCTACCTGTGGGCAAGTTGCACCCCTTGCCCATTCCACAACGACCATGGTCCCACATTTCTGTTGATTTCTTGACGGATCTCCCCCCTTCCCAGGGCCATACCACCATCCTGGTCGTTGTGGATCGGTTCTCGAAGTCCTGCCGCCTCTTGCCTCTGCCCGGCCTTCCTACTGCCCTGCAGACCGCGGAGGCCCTGTTCACACACGTCTTCCGGCACTATGGGGTGCCCGAGGACATCGTGTCTGACCGGGGTCCCCAATTCACGTCTAGGGTGTGGAAGGCATTTATGCAGCACCTGGGGATCTCGGTCAGCCTGACCTCGGGCTACCATCCCCAGTCCAACGGGCAGGTGGAACGGGTCAATCAAGAAGTGGGTAGGTTCCTCCGGTCCTACTGCCAGGACCGGCCGGGGGAGTCGGCAGAGTTTCTGCCGTGGGCGGAATACGCACTGAATTCTCTGCACCACTCCTCCACGGGCGTGACGCCTTTCCAGTGCGTCCTGGGCTACCAGCCGGTCCTGGCGCCGTGGACGCCGAGCCAGACCGGTACCCCTGCGGTGGACGACTGGTTCCGGCGGGCAGCGGGCACATGGGAGGCAGTACAATCCCGCCTCCGGCTCGCTGTCCGCCGTCAAAAGACCTCTGCAGACCGCCACCGCGGGGAGGCCCCGGTGTATCGGCCGGGCGACCGGGTCTGGCTCTCGTCCAGGAACCTGCCCCTCCGCCTGCCCTGCCGGAAGCTGGCCCCGCGGTTTGTGGGGCCTTTTAAAGTCCTGAGGAGAGTCAACGAGGTAACATATCGGTTACGCCTTCCCCCCGACTACCGTATTAACCCCTCGTTTCATGTGTCTCTCCTCAGGCCGGTGGTGGATGGTCCCCTCCAGGGGTGTGAGGTGCGGGAGGTGCCCCCTCCCCCTCTGGACATCGAGGGGGCCCCGGCGTACTCTGTCCGCTCCATCATCGACTCGAGGCGCCGGGCGGGGGGCCTCCAGTACCTCGTGGAGTGGGAGGGGTACGGCCCGGAGGAGCGGAGCTGGGTTCCGGTGAAGGACGTCCTGGCTCCCGTCCTTGTCCGCGACTTCCATCAGCGTCGGCCGGACCGCCCTGCTCCGCGCCCCCCGGGTCGGCCCCGAGGCCGGTGTCGTCGCGCGGCTGGGGCCGCGCGTCAGGGGGGGGGGTACTGTGACAACTGCGACCTCTGCTGGTTCACCTCCCCCTGCAGTGGGCGGGCCCCAGCGGTCGACGTCACCGGCCTTCTGACACCACCGTCTCATCATACATTTCACCTGTGTCCCGTTTAGTGCACCTGTTCCTCATCATCGCTGTTTCCCCCCGGTATATATGTTCCCTCTGCTCCCCCTGTCTTTGTGTGTGATTGTCTCTGTCTATGTAGAAAGAGCTGTGCGACGCTTCGTGTATATAGATACATATATACGTGTTTACACTGGATAGAAATAAATATCCTTCTACCACGCCATTCTCCTGCTCCTCCTTGTTCCACCCACCGAAGCCGTGACAATTCTAACTAAAGTTGCCTGACACTTGTCCCTGCTCCCCCTTCCTCTTTTGTTGCAACGGCTTAAACCATTTATTTATCTGAAGAAAAATCACATTGAAAACTGATACCTTCACATTTAAATGTTGGACGAACAACTAGCTAACATGGCAAAATAGTAGTATTAATACTGTTAGCTAGACAAACTGGCTTTACCTAAACCATGGCAAAATAGTACTATTAGTGTTAGCTAGCCAAATTGGCGTTACCTAAAACATCTGTTTCTCAATACATCTCAGTTTAACTGGGGATACAATTGTGGCAGCAATATTGATACCTACATCTAGACGTGGTGAATGAGTGACTGAGTGTAGCTGTCAACCCAGTCCTTAACACACACCCTCCTTCTGCAAAGCTAGAACCCACCATAAACACCTCCCTGCCATCAGAACCAACCATAAACATCTTGTCAGATCATTCTGCTTCCCACAGAAGAATGTAGGTGATTATCTGCTCTGTCTTGTCCTTCTTGCCAAGAATTGAGTCCCATTGCCAGGCCTTTGACAGCTGGACCAATTCCCACACTGGACAGCAGACATGGAGACCCAAAATGTTGGCAGTGTCACTGCTACCATGGCCATAATGTCTGGATTTAAGATGAGGAAATTGGAGGCACTTTCATAGAAACCATAATTTCTAATTATTTAGAGGACAATATTTTAAACTGCTGGTCACATTAAATTTGTCTTTGACTCAAAATGTATTTCATATTAATAAATATTTGTCACGTCATCCCCTCCTTGAGGTGCCTTGTTTTGGTTTCTCCCGGTTGTCGGGGCGACGATTTAGGGGGCATGGCATCACTCCTTGGAGTAGAGCCGGCACCGGTTAGGGTTAGGGTTCCCAATCACCTATTACGCACCTGTTCATCATCACCAGCTGTATTTCTGAGGAGCCCTGACTTCCCGTCCCTGCCGGATGGTTGATCCACATTCATATGTGCTACGTTGCCCCAGCCCAACCATATCCAGTTATACGCTCTGTTGTTATATCTGTGCTTATTTTGTTTTCCTGTGACTACAGGAGTCCACCAGACGACCATCACCAGCTCGTGTATCGACCTCCTGCCTGTCCACAACTACTCTGCCCTGGCTCCTGCCCTCGAATCAACCCCTCTCCATCCCGAATCTTCCCCACTCACAATACATTTTTGTTGCACCTCACTCGTCCGGTCTGTGTTTGGGTTCCTACGAGTGCTGACAGAACGATCCGGCCAACATGAACCCAGCTGATCTGGACGCCATCCGTCAGGTGCCTTGTTGGGACACCACAGCACCTCGCTTCAGGAAATAATAGCTGAACTGAAAAAGCCTGTCTACCATCCAGGAGCGACTCAATACACCCGCCAAGTCCCCGGCCTCTGCAAGGGCGCCCTCACCAGAACCCCCGGCACCAGCACCCGTTCCATGCCCTGATAGGGAACCATGGGTTCCCACGCCCGAGAGATACGATGGGGATATGGGACTCTGTCGTTCCTTCCTGTTGCAACCCCGCACCTATTCCACAGAGAAATCCAAGATTGCCTATGTGATAGGCTTACTCTGAGGCGACGTGCTGAAATGGGCATCAGCCATCTGGGAACAACAGAGCCCGTACACCCAGACCTACAGCACCTTCACAATCGAGATGAGAAAAGTGTTTGACCACCCGGAGCCGGGATGCCTCCAAACGGCTGTTCGCGCCCTCCGCCAGGTGACCGCAGCGATTTGTTGCACCTTACTCGTCCGGTTTGCGTTTGGGTTCCTACCAGTGCTGACAATATTGTGTACAGTGATGATTCATTGTTAAATACTTTTTGTTTCTTTGATAGTGTAAAAAAAAATCTAGAAATTGGTGACCGTCCATTTTATAATCATTCACCCATTAAGCCCATTAGTAAAGACTGTAAGTTACAGACAACTGTTGATTAAGTGTCAAATGAAAAAGGGGAAAGGTTAGATCTAGGAAAAGGTTAGATCTAGGAAAAGGTTAGATCTAGGAATATCCTAACACTGCCTACCTAGCTTCTTTGCAATCTGTGTTCTTGAATCTGAGGTTGTTTTCAGGGAGGTGAAATAGTCAGGTGAGTTTCTCTCTCTAAAATATCAATTATACAAGTCCATTGTTGCCAATACTTGTAAAATAATCTTCTCTTGAAATGTGCACATAGAAATGTAGCTAATAGAGCCTATACAACAAATAATGAAATGCAATCACATATTTTCACTGGTTCAGTAGTTTATTTTCTTATGATGTACGTGCATGACAGCACTGTGAAAGGGTATTTGTATTTATCTTTTTCTATAGGTGTTCCTGAATTTGTATGGCTCTTCAGCCCTTCTGATGCAGATTTTCTTGTTTTTTTAAACTATTGTCTTGTTGCAACCCCCAGGTGTACATCAGATTCAGTTCTTGGGTGGACTGATTGACATTCTCTGATACAGCCTACTTATCAGTGTAACTACATCACTATGGTAGTGGATTTGAGACCTGTTCGTGCCACTGGTGGTTGTGGCTGAGGGGGTTCCCATTGAGTGGCGTGTATTAGGTTTGTTTGGGGAAGACAATCCGCTTAGGGGATTTTCTTGTGAAACTGCAATTTAGCAACATCTCAGGCGGGTTGGGCACCTCCCAACTGGCTAAGTATAAGATAATGCAGGCAAGGAAATTATTTTTGTTTTGTAAAGTAGGTGGGTCTTCCAACTTAATCTATCCTAATAACCTGGTTGGACCAGAATAAATCAGGTCATCAAAAAGGATCAGCCGGTAAAGTTTCTTGTCTTTTCCTACTTGACTACACTAAAATTAGAGATGCCTTAAATGGCGATGTCCATAGGGATGGAAAGAGGTCTCACTGTGTTTCAATGCAATTATATATAAGTGTCTGTTCCAGCTTGGGCAGAGACATTGAGGAAATCTCCTTAAAAAGTAAATTTCAGTATAATTCAGTGGCTGATCCCTCCTCATGACTGAGTGTTGTGATCACTCGATCAACCAGGTCAACGGGAGAGATCAGGCAATGAAACTAGCAGTCCCACCCAGTTGACTACATTGAAAGGATGGACACTTTTATTGGTAATATACTGTACATGCTAGGATGCATTTTCTCAGTTATGTGAGGGACTAGCAAGAAGGCATAGCTAAAGCTAGGCTAGATCTGAGGGGACTAGTTATTGTGAAAGAAATGTGTTTACTGCTGTATTGATTATGAAGACTGATGTTCCTGACGGTTGACAGAGGGAGAAAGAGAGATGGAAACAAACGAAACAGCTCAAACAGCATGCCTCTAAGAGCAGGAACAGTTAAAATATTCATGGAGGATTTCAAGCATATGACAACTTTCATATAATCCTTAACACCCTGTTGTGTGCTTTTCCATGTCCCCTCAGTCCCAGTATCTTTCTATCTAAACATGAACCTCACAGAAACAGAGCTCCGGTGGTGTTTAAAATAAGGATGGTGAGAGAGAGAGACAAGCATGGTACTCATACTGAACTAAGAGCGGCACCTAAGGACAGCAATGAGAGATATACAGGCCTAGATATACTTTACAATATACACAGCAAAGGATGCTGAAGAGAATAAACTACATTTAAAACAAGTCTTGGGCTTACACCTAAAATGAGCATTTTCATAAGCAGTCCACTCCATAGGGTACCTAAATTGGGACGCAAGTGCTATTTGGGATGACTAGTTAGCTGGAAGGACGATTACTAGTCCATTACAATAGCCACGCAGTTAGCTAAATTGTTTAGCCACAAACAGACATGATCATTATGTTTTCAACTGGCAGTGAGTAGTTAGCCAGATTTCCCAACATTAGGTAAAACATTTCAATAACGTTTTCTATCTGCACTCGATGTAAACGAAATGAACGCAACCTGGTCGTCAGCCCCTCCTCTTTTCCTGCCTACCTTGACAAGTGCTCATTTACCAATACACTCAGTGAGAAACATAGAAAGAATACTGTCAAATGTATGTATTTACTCACAGGTTGAAATAACAAAAAATCGGAAAACGATCACTGTATTGGTTCTCAGTCACCCTGTTTTCTGTGGGATTACCAATGATCGAATCATACACGGATCCCGGACAGCCAAGAAAGCATTATATAAAACTGAGGTACTTTTCCCCTCCTGCATCGCCACTTTTACTGTTCAATTTCTTCTTTATTCTAACATATTTGTCCCTCATCAGCTTCCACCTTTTCTAACAAGTTGCTGGCTCTTCGCCCAGTATTTCTCCTATCTCAAAAGTTCCTCGATTTGAGCCATACCCACAGACTCCCTTGTTTCTTTGACTTTGTTGATACAGAAAGTCAAATCTTGCAGGAATTCCATACTCTGTGCAAAACCCTCCCTCTGCCATCCAACCAATCATCGTTTGTGCGGCTCTGCGGTTGAGCAACGCCTATACGTGCTTTTGGATGTTTGAGCTGGTGCGCATAGTTTATACGGCCTGGCTGCGCTGTATGCAGACCCTACGCTGACGCGTTTGACATTGAAGTATAAATCAGCCTTTAGAAGCGTCTCAGAAGCGTCTCTCTGCTCTGCTGCGCTAAAGATATTCTTGACGGACGTCGCGTCCAAGCCGCACAGTTCAAATACAAAAATGAGTACTATAAGTAATATACAGTGGGGAGAACAAGTATTTCATACACTGCCAATTTTGCAGGGTTTCCTACTTACAAAGCATGTAGAGGTCTGTAGTTTTTATCATAGGAACACTTCAACTGTGAGAGACGGAATATAATACATTGTATGATTTTTAAATAATTAATTTGCATTTTATTGCATGACATAAGTATTTGATCACCTACCAACCAGTAAGACTTCTGGCTCTCACAGACCTGTTTGTTTTTCTTTAAGAAGCCCTCCTGTTTTCCACTCATTACCTGTATTAACTGCACTTGTTTGAACTTGTTACCTGTATAAAAGACACATGTTCACACACTCAATCAAACAGACTCCAACCTCTCCACGAAGGCCAAGACCAAAGACCTGTGTCATCAAGGACATCAGGGATAAAATTGTAGACCTGCACAAGGCTGCGATGGGCTATAGGACAATAGGCAAGCAGCTTGGTGAGACGGCAACAACTGTTGGCGCAATTATTAGAAAATGGAAGAAGTTCAAGATGATGGTCAATTTCCCTCGGTCTGGGGCTCCCTGCAAGATAACACCTCATGGGGCATCAATGATCATGAGGAAGGTGAGGGATCAGCCCAGAACAACACGGCAGGACCTGGTCGATGACCTGAAGAGAGCTGGGACCACAGTCTCAAAGAAAACCATTAGTAACACACTATGCCATCATGGATTAAAATCCTGCAGCGCACGCAAGGTCCCCCTGCTGAAGCCAGTGCATGTCCAGGCCCATCTGAAGTTTGCCAATGACCATCTGGATGATCCAGAGGAGGAATGGGAGAAGGTCATGTGGTCTGACGAGAAAAAAATAGAGCTTTTTGGTCTAAACTCCACTCGCCGTGTTTGGAGGAAGAAGAAGGATGAGTACAACTCCAAGAACACCATCCCAACCGTGAAGCATGGAGGTGGAAACATCTTTCTTTGGGGATGCTTTTCTGCAGAGGGAACAGGATGACTGCACCGTATTGAGGGGAGGATGGATGGGGCCATGTATCGCGAGATCTTGGCCAACAACCTCCTTCCCTCAGTAAGAGCATTGAAGATGGGTCATGGCTAGGTCTTCCAGCATGACAACGACCCGAAACACACAGCCGGGGCAACTAAGGAGTGGCTCCGTAAGAAGCATCTCAAGGTCCTGGAGTGGCCTAGCCAGTCCCCAGACCTGAACCCAATAGAAAATCTTTAAAGGGAGCTGAAAGTCCATTTTGCCCAGCGACAGCCCCGAAACCTGAAGGATCTGGAGAAGGTCTGTTTGGAGGAGTGGGTCAAAATCCCTGCTGCAGTGTGTGCAAACCTGGTCAAGAACTACAGGAAACGTATGATCACTGTAATTGCAAACAAAGGTTTCTGTACCAAATATTAAGTTCTGCTTTTTGGATGTATCAAATACTTAATAAATATAAAATGCAAATGAATTACTTAAAAATCATACAATGTGATTTTCTGGGTTTTTGTTGTAGATTCCGTCTCTCACAGTTGAAGAGCACCTATGATAAAACTTACAGATTTCTACATGCTTTGTAAGTCGGAAAACCTGCAAAATCGGCAGTGTATTAAATACTTGTTCTCCCTACTGTATATGTGTACAGAAAGTGAATACTATAACCTAATTATCTTCCCTGTAATAGGTCTATGTGATTTTTGAAAAGTAGTCTACTTGTATAGAGCCAATCAGTATTAATGTATCTTGAAAACTCGTTCATTAACCTTGCATTACACAGGTCAGGACCTGTGAGATAATTTTTGCTATATCAAGAAATAATTACATATGGTACAGATGCTTTTCAAGTAGGCCAAGTTTGTGTAATCTTTTTTCGAGTTAGACTGTCTGAATTTTGTTACTTGCCTATATGTTTTACAGTTCTGGTACTATAGAAGAACTTAATAGTAGAACCCCAAAAATAAAGGAAAAATACAAAAACAAAAGGAAGTCAAATTCGGACAGGCAAAGTAGTTTACAGTTGTCTGTTGATCTCATGACCTTGCCAATACAGCTGCTTTGCAGCGCTCCGCTTCTGAAATGCTCCTGGTGGGGTATAACACAGCATGGAGGACGGAACACACTTCTTCAGAGCCAGAACGTGCCGCAGAAGGGCCCGGTGTAAATCTGGCGTAATTGTTTCACTTGTACATTTTCTACACACTTCTATTTGCACTTATGGTTAGATGCTAACAGCATTTTGTTGTATTGTACTTGTATTTGTACAATGACAATAAAGTTGAATCTAATCTAAGATGGAACATTCCGCTCAGGCTGGAAAGGGTTAAGTGTAATTACATTTGGTTTACATGATCAGAGTTGTGAGTATAGTTTATATGAATGATGTTTACTTTTGGCCACATGGGGACAATAATGTAAAGGAAAAACCATACATGCAATATTGTTTACAGCTATGAACATGAGTTTTATATGGGTCCTATTGAAAAAAATGCCATCTCGCTAGTAATAGCTTAATGCTGAAAAGCTCTTAATGCTGCTTGCAGCTTTAATTTATAGTGTTCTTCGAGGGTGCCAATAATTTTGCCACATGTGTTTTTGACAGAATATACCTTTCAGAAGATAAAACAGCACTTTTTCAGGACTGGTTTTTATTAAAATAATTTCTGCAAACATTTGAGGAAAATTTAAATCATATGTATTGTCCATATTATATTATGTCCATATTATATGCTTTTGCTCACTTTCATGAGGGGTGCCAATAACGACTTTTCATGGAAAACCAAAACAACATCAACAAACAGGTAAGAATCTTTCTTTTATATAGCGTTGCCAAAGTAACTAGAAGTAACTCAATCAAACATATAGACAAAATAATCTGTGAGGTGCAAGTGAAACATCAACAAACTTATAGATAACATGAGTGATGGGTAGCAGGTGTGTCCATGGGATTTGTTGCTGCCATCGCTCTCCTGCCGACGGTTAGTACACCGGCGAAGTGGAGCACTGGAGAAGGAGAGGGCGCGCAGCGCCACGCGGGGCAGTCGTCATGCTGAGGTTTGCTTGGCAGAAGGTCCTAGATCTACCCCGATCAGCAATGACATTATGACCACCTGCCTGATATTGTGTAGGTCCCCCTTTTGCCGCCAAATCAGTCCTGACCCGTCGAGGTATGGACTCCACTAGACCTCTGAAGGTGTGCTGTGGTATCTGGCACAAAGACGTTAGCAGCAGATCCTTCAAGTGCCATAAGTTGTGAGTTGGGGCCTCCGTGGATCGAACTTGTTTGTTCAGCACATCCCACAAATGCTTGATTGGATTGAGATCTGGGTAATTTCAAGGCCCAGTCAACACCCTGAACTCGTTGTTGTGTTCCTCAAACCATTCCTGAACCATTTTTGCTTTGTGGCAGAGCGCATTCTGGTCCCATGTGTTCTCCAGGTATGTGACGCACACGCACCCGGCCCTCCATGTGATGTAAAAGGAAATGTGATTCATCAGATCAGGCCACCTCCTTCCGTTTCTCTGTGGTCCAGTACTGATGCTCACGTGGCCATTGTAGGCTTTCGGTAGTGGACAGGGGTCAGCATGGGCCCCGTACGCAACGAACTGTGATGGACTGTGTGTTCTGACACATTTTTATCAGTACCAGCATTAACTTTTTCTGCAATTTGAGCTACAGTAGCTTGTCCGTTGGATCGGACAACACGACCATGACCCTGTCGCCGGCTCACCACTTTTCCTTTCTTGGACCACTTTTGATAGGTACTCACCACTGCAGACCAAGAACACCCCACAAGGGCTGCAATTTTGGAGATGCTCTGACCCAGTCGTCTAGCCATCACAATTTGGCCCTGTCAAAGTCGCTCAGATCCTTACGCTTGCCCATTTTTCCTGCTTCTAACACATCAACTTTGAGGACAGAATGTTCACTGCCTAATATATTCCACCCACTAACAGGTGCCATGACAACCAGATTAATCTTATCTCATCTTCATCTGCTTATCAGGTATCGGGTCGCGGAGGCAGCAGCTCCAGCAGGGGACCCCAAACGTCCATTTCCGAGCCACATTTGCCAGCTCTGACTGGGGGATCCCGAGGCGTTCCCAGGCCAGTGTCAAAATATAATCTCTCCACCTAGTCCTGGGCCTACCCCGAGGTCTCCTCCCAGCTGGACGTGCCTGGAACACCTCCCTAGGGAGATGTCCTGGGGGTATCCTTAGCAGATGCCCGAACCACCTCAACTGCCTCCTTTCGACGCAAAGGAGCAACGGCTCTACTACAAATTCCTCACGGATGGCTGAGCTTCTCACCCTTGGTGTTATTCACTTCACCTGTGCTCATAATGTTATGGATGATCGGTGTAGAGGCAGGGAGTTAGTCAGTCTCAGGTTGCAGTGTGTTTGCTAATCCAAGTTTATTATTTTAAAAGGCTAATTTAGAAAAGCCTTTTGCGATTATGTTAGCACTGCTGAAAACTGTTGTGCTGATTAAAGAAGCTATAAAACTGGACTCTAGACTAGTTCAGTATCTTCAGCATCAGTGTTTGTGGGTTTGATTACAGGCTCAAAATGGGCTGAAACAAAGAACAGTGATGTATAGCACAGAACAAACTGTCTCTAACCAGAATAGAAAGAGGATTGGGAGGCCCCCAGACAAATACATTAGAGTGTCTAGTTTGAGAAACAGATGCCTCACAGATCCTCAACTGGCAGCTTCATTAAATAGTACCCACAAAACACCAGTCTCACAGTGAAGAGGTAACTCCGGGATGCTGCCCTTCTAGGCAGAATTCTTCCTCTGTGCAGTGTCTGCGTTCTTTTGCCCATCTTAATCTTTTTTAAATTATTGGTCAGTCTGAGATATGGCCTTTTCTTTGAAACTCTACCTGTATTGTAATGGATCATGTATCACTCCAAAGGCAAGTCAAACCTGACAGGAAAATATTTACGTACCACATTTGGCTAAAAATATAATATAGATTAATTTATTGTTGAATTAAACATGCTGTATACTAGAACAGACTACGACTAACTCTTAAGAGGGTCAGAGTAAATACTGTTAACCTGTGACTTGATTAATAACTGATATACCATCAGGTACATATTAGTCTGTCATTATTAGTAATAGTTACACTCATATCTGGTGACAGGGTATAACTGATTGGTAAAGCGAACAAAGTGTTTTTGGGTGTAGACTACAAACATTAGTTCTAGAACCTTTTCTGTGGGGCCCCAGTCATTTTATTTTTATTTTTGAAGCTCATTTGATTGATCTGTTCAAGGGCTTGATTATTTGTTAAAAAGTTAAATTAGGTTTGCTAGCTCTGGAATAAATATGAAATGTGCATTGAAAGGTTAGAGTTTGACAAGGAGAGGTTTGGGAACCACTGTAATATATTACACCACATTTGATGTGGTTCTAGCTCTCTGGGGAGACTTGGCTGCATTGGCTTGTTCTCCACCCTGACGTATTTGCACTTTTGCCTGGTAATGACACAGAGATTGCATTGTAAAATGGCATACTAGTTTGCTACTGAATAATATTTAAACATGCTGTCCATGATCACAAACATTTCCTGACATATTGTAGAAATTGTTACAAATATGTAACATTTCAAATGAATTACAAGTACTAATGTATTTAAACAATACACACTTGTCAAAACTATTTTAACTCAAAATCAGGTTTAATACATTTTCAGCTAGCTATGTCCCACATTACACCTTGGGTCAGCATATTTAAACTTTGACAGCCACTGGGATATTTTATGTTTATTTATGTTAAACTACCAGACCTAAGTCTATGTGTGTGAAATTGAGGTAGCTGTGACCCCCCCTTGCTTCTCTCTTGCTTTTATAGTTTTAGTATAAGAGGTTTTTTGTTAATGTGTTTGCAAAAGCTTCCCCTTCTCCCTTCATCTTAATCAAAAGTAGAGCAACCAGCCACTGAATGATGCCATGACATTTTAAAAGGTCTATTTCTCCGAATGGCTAAAACACTTAGTCTCAGCATTTATGATGGGAATTGGGGAAAGGAACAAATGTAGGACAAAATGAGAGGGACAAGGAGGAAAATTGTTGTAACATTGAAGAGGAGAAAGAATAGGAAAGTAATGGGGGTTGATGTAGAAACAGAATAGGAGGAAAACAAGGAGAAATAAAAGGAGAAGATTGGATGGGGAGAGTGGGTTTAGGAACAGTAACAACATAACTGCTCTGACAAACCACTGCCTCTCCTGACCTATATTCAGCAGATCAGCAGGATGACTGCTAATAAATTAAATCAATCTTTTTCCAGCTGTATTTACACAGTATAACACTTGACATCAAAGTAAAAAAAGAACATTAAAAAAAATTCTGAACAATTATTAAAATTTGAATAGTGAAATACCTGGTTTGAACAAGTGATCAGCCCCTTAGAGTTACCATTATAAACTTGCTCAGGTACAACCAGTCCCTTCCCAGAACACACACCATGCTAACTATCCCTCTGAGTACCATTCAGAGCATTATTAAGAAGTGGAAAGCGTATGGCACCACCAACACTTTGCCTAGATCAGGCCATCCCTCCAAACTGGATTACCGAGCCAGGAGGATATTGATCAGGGAAGCTACCAAGAGGCCAATGGCAACTTTGAAGGACTTACAAGTCCTTATGGCTGAAATTGGTCGGTCTGTGCATGTGACAACAATCTCACAAGCTTTACACAAAGCTGGCCTGTATGGCAGGGTGGCAAGAAAGAAGCCTCTTCTGAAAAAGGGCCACACAGAGTCTCATTTGCATTTTGCAAATTAGAAAACTTGGAAGATTCTAATGCCATGTGGCAAAAGGTTTTATGGTCAGATGAGACCAAGATTTTTGGACTGAACGGCAAGCGTTATGTTTGGCGAAACACCAAACACAGCACAGCCCACAAAACACACCATACCTACCGTGAAGCATGGTGGTGGCAACATTATGTTGTGGGGGTGTTTCTTTTCAGCAGGGACTGGGCGATTGGTCAGGATTGAAGGAAAAATGGATGCTGCCAAGTACACCCAAATTCTTGATGAATACCTGCTGGCCCTCTTCTAGACAGCTGAAGATGGGCAGGTGGTTCACCTTCCAGCATGTCAACAACCCTAAACGTATGTTACTTCAATATTGTAGGGCAGAATGTGTAAACCATGCAGGAACACATTTTTTTAATTATTAATGGGTTTTGATTTCAGGCTGTAAGACAAAAAAGTTACTATTTCAAAGGGGTATGATGATTTTCTATAGGCACTAAGTATTCAGACCCTCTTTCTGTGACACATTACATTTAATTCAGATGCTTGATGTGTTTTTTGATCATCCGTTCTTTGAGGTATCTCTAAACTTGATTGGAATCCACCTGTGGCAAATTCAATTGATTGGATATGATTTTGAAAGCTAAACCTGCAGAATATAAGGTCCCACACTTCAACGTACATGTCAGAGCAAAATCCAAGAACCAAATGGCCATTCTATCAGAGCTTCAGCATTTTTCTGCAGAGATTGCAGAAGCTGCCAGAAGGAGAACCATCTCTGCATCACCATCAATAAGGCACATGTGGTAGTGACTAAATGGACGCCACTCCTGAGAAAAAGCCATACTGTACCCAGGAATTCTAAACAATCAACTGGAGGCAGGGCTTGGTCCTATAGAGCTCCACTATTGTGGAATGATTTTCTCAATCCATGTCAGAAACTCACACTCGACCTGTAAGCATTTACTAAAGACTCATCTCTTCAGCCAGGAAAGAAGACATTGCTTATCACCTGGAAAATGTCATCCCTGCAGTTAAGTAGGGTGGTGGGAGCATCATGCTATAGGGACAAGGAGATTGTTCAGGGTGGGGGAAGGATGAACAGAGTAAAAAATACAGAGATGTCCTTGAAGAAAACGTGATCCAGGGCGCACAGAACCTCAGACTGGGCTGAAGATTAATCTTTCCAGTGACAACATCCAGAACCATGTAGCCAAGACAACGAGAGGCTTCAAGACAATTCTCTGAATGTTCTTGAGAGACACAGCCAAAGCCTGGACTTGAACATCATTGAACATCTTTGGAGAAATTTGAAGATCACACCTCATCAACACTCTCCATCCAATCTGACAGAGCTTTAGAGGATCTACAAGGAAGAATACGAGAAACTGCCCCAATCCAGGTGTGCAAATTGGATAGAAATACCCAAGGACAATCGAAAATGTGATCACTGCCAAAACATTTTACAAATAAAAATATAATGATTTGTCATTATGGGGTATTGTGTGTAGTTTGATGGAAATAAAGGCTTGTTTTTGAAAGAAAAGCTAATTCATTCAAAAACAAGGATATTTCTAAGTGACCCCAAACTTAAATCTAAAGTCCATAACAAACCAACATTTGAAGGGGTCTCAATACTTTCCAAAGGCACTCTAAATGTACAAATTATTAACTTTTACCTGTCAAATTCCTAGTCACCTTCCTAACATGGTGCCTCAGAGCTTTGTTGGCATTCTGGAATTCATAGAGATGTGATGTGAAATGAATTTCCTTCCTGCCAGTATGGATAACATTCTTTGATCTTTTCTTGATTAGAGATGAGAGAGATGTATTATCTAATTTATTCATTTATACTTTGAGATAATGGAAAACAAGCTAACATTTTCTTCTCAGTAACCATTCATTTTAGGCAGTAATGCTTAGAATGAGTAAAAACTATCTCGGGTCAGTAGCACAGATGTTTTTCAGTTAAATAAGTTATTTAGTTGCCACAACCATTGTTCTATTTACCTTTCAGTTATTTTCTGGATATTTTCTGGCTGTCAGCGTTTTACTTCCTGCATTTTAGTCTCCTCCCTCTGCCTGATCTCCAGCCCCGCCCTTAAGGAGTGACCTCTGTAGCGCGCGGCAACTAGCGACTGAGCTGCTGTTCTTGCCTGCCCTCCCTGGCTTCTTTTCTGTATTGCTACTAATTTAGCCACCGGACGAGAACGCTGCGGCAGGCTTCAGGGCATATTCGTCTTTCAGAGTTCTACTCATCCCAGTGAGTGAAATTGGAACTATTGATAACCTCGAAACGGTGAGTAGCCTAAACATATTGTTTAAAAGACGTGAATCGTTTTTTCTCTATTGATTAAAATGAAACAGGGCAACGGCAGGAGGTATTTTCGGTGCAGTGAGGAGAGCGGCATTGGGAGGGAGGGGTGCCAAGAAGGCATGTCTCTACCTCGTTTGAGCAGTTCGCTGACTTTACCGTTACGTTACCGTTCATTTACTGCTGATAAGTAATTATTCTTTACCATTGATGGCACAACAAACGTAGCGAATAATCATGAAGACGTGTCCCAATTTCCCCAAATAGCTAAACACAAACTGGAGGATTTCTGCGCTTCATCGTAAGTGTTCTACTTTGTAGGCAATGTTGTCGGCTGGCCACTTGGGATTTCAGAGGCATCGGTGTTCGCGACAGAGATGTGGGAAGGGTGACTGACAATTTCAGTAGAAGAGATTTTGTTCGTACCCTGATTCTTTAAGTCACGCTGTCACACGTGCAATGGTGGAAGACCGCTGCATCCTTAATTTCAATAATAACACGTACTCACTTGTGTTTTGTAAAACATAAAGTAAAAATAGGGATTGCTTCAGCCTTCTACTTCAGTACATTGCTTTATTAGCAAGACTTAAACATCTAAAATATGAATAATAGATCATTACAGCTATGTTTTAAGGTTAAACATTGTGTATTTATATTTACATTGTTTACTAACGTTGAAGTAAACCAAGCTTACAGTTGGGGTTCTGGTGGGATAAGACATTTGTTAGATTATGTAACAATCAACAGGTGTATATTATTTATAAGTGCAAAAACATTTCTGTATAAACTATTATGATTCCTACTTTAAGGTAGCCATAAATGTAGGATACCAGAGGTTTTATGTCGTTAACGTTCTGGCAATACAGACTTAATTTTTTATCAATGAACGGTAGTGTTGTCCCAAATCGAAAGACTATAATACTTAAATAGTAGCTTAATTGGCTTCCTTGAAGGGCCTACTTACTAGATTCAAATAATTTCAACAGCACTAGAAACTTGGTCGACTTTGCTTACTCTGTATAAATGTTGCTTGTTTTGTTCTTCCAAATCTATCACTCTTTACTGAAAAACTATGTAAGCCTGGCATATATTTAACTTGTCTGCCTCTTTTTGTACAAAATGTGCTTTTGGTGATTAATTTATTTTCTGCCACTCTGTGTAGTATAACCCTTTAAATGTTTGATGTCTTGAGAGGGTTCTCCTCAGCATCTGTACTGGATGTCTGCTATGGTTAGGGATGGGCCATCACACAAACACACTCTGACTCAAACACACACAGAGCCATAATTAAACAGGAACAATGGTCTTTCCCTCTGTTTCCCCCTCTCTTTAACTCTCATTTGCTTTTCTGTTCTTGTGGGGACCTCAAATTAACCTTAACCCAGAAATCAGTGTTCCCTATCTCCTAGCCCTAACCCAACCCTAACCTTTTTTTCTTAGTGCCGACTGCCAAAAAAAACTTTTTAGGGTTTTAGTATCTTTGTGGGGACTTTAGTTCCCGATGTGTGTACATTGTCCTGGATCGCACACACTGACCAAGCTCAAAAGGTCTTCCACTATCCTGGTTGGTGGTCCGATCAGAGCACCCTATAGTTGAGAACAGTAGGGGGAGACTACTTTTGACGTGTGTCTAGGGATTAAAGTGCCATTTAGTGCCCTGCCAACATCCGCTCTCTGCAGGATCCCAGCTTGGCCATATAGATACCCCAAGATATGCCTGCTGCAGTGGCCAGTAAGCCAGAAGATTAAGCTACTTCACTCATTTTGCATTAGCATTGCATGGTCAACAGTAAGTATGTAGGCCTATGCATGATAGCAGGGAGGGGACATTATACTAAGTGCATGCCTTGGTCAGCCAACATCTTTCAATCTGTAGGGAACACAGTTCAGAAATGCACTGGGTTTAGTGAGCATATGTGCATGGCCGGGCGGGTGTTAATTTGTGTGTGGTGAGTGAAATTGTATGTTGCATGTAAGAGAGAGAGAACCTTTCTGCCACTGAAAATAAACATGCTGTGATTTCATGTTGAAGTAGATCTGCTCTGAAGCCAATCATCATGGTGTTAATCTTAAATAGCCTGCAAGATAAATTTTTGCTTTTTACAGACTGTGCTGTGAAGCATTTTATACCGACACATTTCCTAATCACAGTTTTAGAATAATCAAGAATCAGTTAGGGTACAAAACTACACAAATATAATTAATTATGAATCCAGTTACCAGCTCCTCAGAGAGCATGCTAGAGTTCATCCCCAAAGGAGAAGTATTGTATTAGCATACATTTACAGCAGGGATTTTCAAACTTTTTAACATCGAAGCATTCCAGATATTAAGAGCCCCTAGATGAGGACCCCCTACAAAAAGGAATATTCTTGTGAATCACCAGTTAGGTTCCGAAGAGCTACATACTATTTTCAGGGTCCCCCAATGACTAGCATTGATAATCGTGGTATTCTACAAATATTTCCATTTGGCAAAAAGTGAGTGAAATGTAACAGTTTTAAACATAATTTCCTGCTACCCTATAAATTGCTTTATGGTTTATGACATGTTTATGGTCTCTGGCTCCTGGTCTTTCAAACCCTTAATGAGTTTTGGTTGGGGTTCTGCCCATCTACTGCCAGAAATAATGTTAATAGGGTTGGGGGCCCACTGAAAAAACACCTTTCCCTAGAGCTGTCAATATAATTAAATAGACACTGTCTGGATGACAAGTAAAAAATTGTCTGAATTAAAAGCGTTTACCGATATATAGGGCGATGTGTAAAACAATGATTCTGTCTCGCTGGCTGAGACTGTTGTTCTCTACCTTGCTTCGCTCGCCACTGCTAACATGGCCCCTCCGGTAGTCTACTGTCCCCAGACACACTGCCCTGTTGCACCAATCACTGGCTGCAGTTCAGCATGCACAGGAAGTTAGCTCCCAGTGTTGGCGGCCTGTGTTCAAATGGCAGGAAGGCGTGTGACCTGTGAGGCCATTGTGAGGTTTCTTCCCTCCCTCCTGTAGTGTTGTGAAAGCACAGTAGTGCGCAACAGCTGAGCAGAATGTAGCTTTTTCCAATTTTAGTTGTCAACATCCATAGATGCGCAGTGTTACATGGGTGGAGACGGAACATAAACCAACTGAAAGATATGTTTTGTTGAAAAGCTTGTTTCCAGTCAAAAAAAAGATTGGACAGTATGTCTCAGTGCCTGGTGGTACCAGGGCCGCATGTCATCTGTGTGTTTGTCTTTGAACGAGTTCTGCTCTGTGTGTTACTCTTAAAATGACTTGGTACAACACAATGTTTTACTTAACAAAACACGATGCAATATGGTTATCCACCATCAGTCCTGTCTGTCTGTGTTTGGATGTGTCCATGTGTGTTCCAATTATTATTTTTTATTTTATTTAGCACTTATGTTTAAAGTGACTAACTCACCCCTGCTGTGTTGACATCTGTATGCTGTGAAATATAGATGAGTAGCAGCAGTGGACTGTGCAGCAAATTGTCTGAAAGCTGCATATCTAAGTCCAAATAGAACAAATGGAAGAATGTTAGGACACTAGGTGGAATGCGTGCGTGTGTGCACGCGTCTAGTCTAGACAAGTCCTATTGAACATTGCAGCATTGGAATCAGGAACTAGTACTCCAGACCAGATAGAACTGTCCCTAAACCTGTGTGCATGAAAAAATGTGGTATTGATAGGCTAAAAGGAACAACATTATTATTATTATTATTATTATTATTTTTTTATTTTTATTTTTTTTGTGTGCATATGTTTAAAATTGTGTGGCTGTGTGTGTATAGCAGGATTAACTGTGATTTGACTTAACCATCCTCAGTCTTAACTGTGTTTACTCCAAATGCTCAATAGGAAACTTGATCCTCTATTAGATGTTTAGTTTGGAGAAGTGGATGGTATATTTTTCAGGGCCAAACAGAGACTGGGTGAAAGCTGGAATGGTCTGGTTTAGAATTCTCAATGTTTTTAGATGTCAGTATAGAACATAGACAATTTAGCAGGCGCCCATAGTAAATTTGACATAATGGGGTGGCAGATATCCTAGCGGTTAGAGCCTATGACCAGTTGTAGACTCCTTTTTGCTTTTTGTCCCTCAGTATGATCAAGGCCAAAATTCCAAAATTCAGTCATGATGGTCTGGCCCGGTTCTATACTTCTTTGATTGAGGGGACATTGGGAAATGTTGGGGGGGGAGGGGGGCAGGATTGTTTCTATCCATTATATAGTATGTGATGTAAAATATTGGGCTATTGGCTCTATATTTATGTTACAATATTACAGTTATGGCCAATTTTCCACAATCTTTAATGCTTGATATATATTAGACCTTAAATCATCTTTTTATAAATGTTAGAACCTTTTCTCTATTTCTACCTGCCACCTCCCCACTTAGGAGGACACGCTTTTATAGTTCTACTTTACAAACATACAGGATATCTTTTTTTGTGATTCTCCTTTCTTTAGCCATTCCTAACCACTGAACATTGCCAACATCTGCCTTGAAGCTCACTCCTTAGTGAATTCTTCCGATTTGTTAATCCTCGCTTTGTAAACATTACATCTTTCATTTTGTGCGTCCAGGTTAACTGATTACTCCTGCCACGGTCTTAGCACCATAGCAGGTCAGGTTGAATGCACGAGTGGTTTGACCAAATCAATATTTAGGGAAGGTTTTAAGAATCTGCTGCAGGGGTGCACTTGTGTTCAGCTCATGTCTGAACAACTATGTAGATTCTGTAACACAGTGGAACCAAGGGTGCAGACCGCTGGCAGCTGGACGCAGCATGCTGGGGCGAGAAGCAAGTGCACCACTTGCGTCCAAACATTCCAACATCAGCAGAGGTATTACAGGCTCTGAGACAAATCTGTACATATTCCTAATGAAATGTCTATGCTAGCAAACCACTTATCAACCTCATTAAGTCAATGCACATAGCAAGCAATCTGGTAGTTACCTAGACACGTGTGGTACAGTTGCCCAAGTCAATAACCATCAAAGCCCTTGTTCCGGATGAGTGGTCTCACAATACTGCACACAACCAAACACAAAAAATATACCCCCCAAACAAAATAGAACCATAAAAATATAATACTCCAACAATTAAGGTGTAAAGCTAATGTTTTCTTTTCGGAATACAAAACCAGTAACACAACTGATCAAACAGACTAACTAGTCTGTGCACTGTTTTATATTTTCGAACCAGCCAATCACCTGTTCGACAAAATGCATCATTTTGAAATATATCAAATATATATCATTATTTTTCTAATTGGTCAATGAGTGAAAAAAAGTTTTTCTTGTTTGTTATTTGAGGGGGCAATGCCCACTCCAGCCCCTCCCCGAACCAGCCAATTAGAATTGTTGCTTGTTCCAAAGTGCAATATCAGCTAATTGCTACAGCTGGTAAATTTGCCCAAACAAATCTCTACTACTTCCTTTTGTTTGCCATGATTGTATGTCATTTAGCAATGTAACAATATTGTTATTATCATGTACATTTTAGCATACTAGTTAGACTCCCTTGTAATTCAGTTGTCACAGTGATTCACTGGCATACAGTGGCGCTTCTAGCTTGTATGGCTCCCTGGGCGAACCCCCCTCTGTTCAGCGCCCCCCCAATATAAAGAGTCTTATTTTTGTATATAATTTTATCTCACTATCTATCGCTGAAAATAAGTAACAAAGACAAATGGAAACCAATTGTACTATATAAATACAAATTAATCAAAGAGAATTGAAATCATACACTACCACCCTGCGACTAACAAAAAATACACTAATAGAACTAAATTGCACGAAGCCTAGATGGCTCCTCATCCTGGCCAGTGCCAGAGGGTGCTACCTTGTTTTTTTATTTTATAATTTTTTTCCTACAGCATTGGAACTTCCATTGACAGATACTTTTATCTTTTTTGCATTTCTCCTTTCCACTTTTTGCTTAAACTGGGCGCCTGATGGCTTAGACCTTTTTCTTATCCATTTGTGTTGATTTGGCACCCGACCATCAATACATTACCCAACCCCAGCACTGTCCCCCAACAGTCAACTAAAATAATTAACCTATCTGGTTTGCAGACTGGTTTTATTCAGTTAAGCAAGCTAGCTAGTTATCAATCAAAAAACAGCTGACTTAGTGCTTAACTGAATCAAACCTCTCTGTTTTGGAAGGTGCGTTCATGAGCAACTGGGAAGTGGGAAAGTGGGAGAACACACCTGAATGCTTTTTGAAAGCTCTGGGAAGTAATGTTAGGTTTGAAATCACTAGATATTACAGAGTTTGTGGTAATAATTAAAAAGATTTAAATGACTTTCTCCATGCCCAAATAAGTCACTATATTTGTTAATTTAGGTTGTACTCATTAGCGTGGGTGGTTGTGATGTTAAAGGATACTTTGCGGTTTACTTTTGTGTAAACTGGCCATAATGTTATCCTTCTGGCTAGCTACCCATAACGTTAGCGTAGAACCCCCATTGTCAGCATAACCAACTAGAGTTTTGAAATGTATCCTCTTCTACTGTGTAATCATTTGATCAAGTTGACAATGTTTAGTGATTAATAGTGACATAAAAAATGTTAACGCGCCTGTCATTAATTAGCATTTCTGAAATGTCAGTGGAAAGTTCATATTTTCAGCTGGTTGGTTAGCGACGTGAAAAATCCACCCCCTATTATCGACCACCTTACTATTCTGTTCAGTAATGTTTTTTTCTTTCCTTTTTATTTGTCTTACAAATGACAGATCATAGTCTTCTCTCAAGTGTTTACTAGAAAGTTTTAGCTGCATTTCATGCCTTCTGGTGGACAAACATTTTAATTACATCTGATCACTTTGATATGACATGATGTCTGGTCCAGTCGAATTTCACGATTTGCAACTTGTCTAAAGCAGTTGCCATACCTGACATTTTTTTCATTTCAAAAAAAGTATTTAACCTCCATACATCTCTATAAAACATGATGGTTGCCTAGCTGCAAGGGTATATTTAATACCCACCGCCAAACCAGTCATGCTGGATGATGTTGCAGGCAGTATGGCATACACCATGGCCTCTCCAGACTTTCATCTCTGTCACATGTGCTCATCTGTGAAGAGAACGGGGCACCACTGGTGGACTTTCAGGTGCAATTTCAGGTGTTCTCTGGCAAATGCCGCCCTCATGGAGTTTGTTTCTGACAGTGTGGGCAGAAATATGCACACCAGTAGCCCGCTGGAGGTCAATTTGTAGGGCTCCCTCGGTGTTCCTCCTGTTCCTTCACGCGCCAAAAAGCAAATACCGGTCCTGCTGCTGGGTTGATGCCCTTCTATGGCCCTGTCTAGAGCTCCTCATGTAACGGCCCATCTCCTGGTATCTCCTCCATGATCTTGAGACTGTACTGGGAGACACAGCAAACATTATTGTGACGGCACGTATGGATGTGCCATCCTGAAGGAGCTGGACTGCTTGTGCAACCTGAATGGGCTGCAGGTACAGCCTCATACCAGTAGTGACAATGGCCCTCATTTATCATTCTTGCGTAAAAACGGGCGTATATGTTGGCGTAAGATTTTGCTTACACTCCTCTCACCGCCTGATTTATGAAGGTGTGCGTACCTTTAAAATCCAGGTGTACACAATACCTGCCCTTGATAAATGCCGCGGCTGAAAACGATCGTCATTAGAATAACACGCCTCTGTATATTTAAGTCTCCGCTTCCCCCACGCCCTCATTTTACGCCATGGACACACGGAAGACGGCAAAAAAGAGAAACTTCTCTGACGTGGAGATTGAGACGATCACCAGGGAGGTAGAAATAAATAAAATAGTTTCATTTGGCAGTCTAAAAAGCGGAATAAAAGATGATGTGATGTGGAGTACCATTCATTCACATTAATAATTGCATGACAATTTGTAATATTCGTCTTATTATTTCATGATATTTATTATTAATGACGTTTATTGTTATTTAGAAGAAGAATGTCGTTATTATTATTATTTCTATTATTATTTAAAAGAAGAATGTCATTTTCATTATTTTGTCAGTATGAATTATATTTTGGTAATTTAAAGCCTTTTATTACTGAACCCAGTCCATGCGCAACTGCCGGGCCTAACCCTGAAACGTCATGTAAAGCGCACAGGCTCGCATCTGAAGGAATACATATAAGTCAAATGCTTTGGTAAAGTCACACAAATGAAACCTTGAAGTCCATGTTGCACAAAAATAAACACTGAAGTTTGTAATTATGTTGTTGTTTTTTTTACAGTGGGTCATAATATATCATATCTTTTAGTTTGTCAGTGTGTTAGGAATTTTTTTCTGCGCATTTCCGCACTAACTCAAAACGTGCGTGCACCACCTCCTGAGCTGGCGTAGGATTTGAGAGTCCCGTACGCCAACGTCCATATTGATAAATCTCAAAGTCACCGTGGTTTTGGGTGTACGCCAGGTGTACGCTGGAAATTTGGTGTACGCACTTTTGATAAATGAGGGCCAATGACACTAGCAAAAAACCAAACTAGAGAAGAATCAGTCAGGAAGGATCAGGAGAGAGATTGTCTGTGGCTACCATTGGCAAAACCGTTTCCCTTTTGGGTATTGTCCTGCTGTTGCCCCTCCAGTGCATCTGTTGTCACTTTCATTTGCCCCAAAACAGGTGAGTGATTCATAAACGATTGATTCACAATCGTTTATGCTTCCTAACTAGACAGGCTATCCCTGAAGTTTAACCGGTGAAAAGATCAGATTAGAGTATGTCGTGTCCCCAAAAACATTATGCATGCAATATACAGTGTACAAAATATACGATTAACATGTACAGCTCTGGAAAAAAGGAAGGGGACCACTGCAATTTTTTCTTTCCTTTCCAAAAAAGTTGAAAAGGAAGGTTTTGCGTGAGGAACAGAAGGGTTCAATTTGCTGTGGTCTCTTAATTTGTATTAAGAGACCATTGTATTCCCATATTTGCTGAAATACAATGTGGGCAGCAGAAATGTATGAACGGAACGTCTACTCTCCTGAATCCCAAACAAGCACCTCCGTCCTATGCACTTTATATAGATGCCCCCTGTAATGATTTCTTGTTAATGTAGCTCTGAACAGTCGGCCATGTGTTCATTCTGATTGAACATTTGTTTGTCTGGAAGTGGTGGAGGGTGATTTGGGATCGAACATTGGTTGTCCAACAAGGAAGAGATTGTAGCAAAACATAAAAGCAACCCGGGTAATTGACTATAAGTGAGGGCAATAATGACATCAAAATATTTTCCTGCTTCCCAAGCCTGAACTGTGCGGCTCAGCCTCCTGCTGCACAAATTGCTTGTCAATGCTACGTATACATTTGAAATGAATGGGAGCTGGGAGTGTGGTCTTTGTTGGTGCATCATGTACTTCGCATAAATGCTGCTGTATGGGAAGGGTGGCAGATTCAGTCTCAAGCTCTCTTCAAGTTCTGGAATTGTAGTTTAAAAAAAGGTATTATATATTGAACCATATTGCTCACTTGGTTGTTTTAATTCACAGGGGGGGGGGGGGGGGGTTTGCATGAAAATATATATCATTACGTTTGGCCTTTCTTGTCAAGTGTCAGCACAGTTACTTTACATTTGTAAAAGTCATTTTTGCCAGACCGTGTAAGCGGAGCAGGCCAAGAAGGGCCAATGTCTCTTACTGAGTGAGTGCCTGCCTGACTGACTGACTACCCCTTGTTAAATAGTGTAGTGTTTAGAAACGCGGAACTACAACAAATAGCTCCCACGTTCGACTCTCATCCCCGTGTCAAAGCACAACCTTCAGTAGCTGCGTTATAGTAAGCCTAAACTAAAACTGTTTATGGTTATATTGCGACTATGTCTGGTGGATTTTCAAAGGACACATCCCTGCGTGCTATTTGGGGTTTTATAGGATTGAAACTACAATAATTTAGATTATTCTTCTGCTGGCATATTTTTTTGGCCTCAGATTTAAGATCGGACCATTTGTTTTACCTCAGTTGTGCACCCTTCTCCGGATACAGCGTTCACTGAACGAGTATTAGCATCCCATGCATATTTTTGGGGCTTTTTATTTTATATCCACTACTGACGCTACTGAATGGCTCAATTGCTGTTCGCTTCCTGCAGCAGTACTTCCACGTCAGAACTACTGAATAATATTTTTTACGTTTGGAGTCCGGTCCTCCACTGTCTTTAGATTTTGGTTTGGGGATTCTGGATGTCTCAACTTTTCTTTTGAATTTGTGTGTTTTCTGTGTGCACACGGCCCTGCAGTCTCATGCCTTTTTATCGGGATGGGTAGGGCGTTTATCTAAGTTAATTAGGTACATCTGGCACATGCTTTTAATTTAGAAGGACAATGGAATTCATCATTATAAGAATATGGGTGCAAACAATTCTGTGTTTTTAGAACACATCATGAATCTAATGTAGAACCTTTCTCAACAACAAATTTAAGAAAAAACTTTGGGCATTCACCAATTTCTTCCTATGTGCCCTTCACTCTTCTGGCTTTCAAGCTTAACACTTAAATCTAATTGTTCATAGATGCTGCATCCTCTGGATTTCAGAGGAGAACCCATCCGGCTTATTAGTGCACAGTTCAAAGGCCAGAATCTGTGATGGTATGGTGGTGCATTAGTGCACATAGCATGGGTGGTGCCTTGCACATCTCTGAAGGCACCATTAATGCTGAACAATATATTCAGGTTTTGGAGCCACATATGCTGCCATCCAGTCAATGCCTTTTTCAGGGAAAGCCTTGCTTATTTTCGCAAGACAATGCCCAGCCACATTGACTGTGTTTTACAACAGCCTCTGTAGTAAGAGTCTGGGTGCTAAACTGTCCTGCCTGCAGTCCAGACCCGTCACCCATTGAAAAGATTTGGCGCATTATGAAACAAAAAATAGGGCAAAGGAGACCCTGAACTGTTGAGCTGCTGATATCCTTTATCAAGCAAGAATGTGAAAACATTCTTGTTATCACATTCTTGCTTGAGTTCATTTCCTTAACGCTTTCAGAGTATTGTTAAAAGAAGAGGTGATGCGGCACAGTGGTAAACATGCCTATCCCAACTTTTCTGAAATGTGTTGCTGTCATCAAATTTGAAATGGGCATGTTTTTTTCCAAAAACAATACAACTTTTCTGTTTCAGCATTCGATATATTGTCTTTGTATTATGTTCAGTCAAAGATAAGGATAAAAAGATGTGGACATCATTGCATTAAGTTTTTATTTGTATTTTATGCAGTGTCAAGTTTTTGGAAACAGGGTTGTAGAGATCAATGGCAAGTATTAGTTTTACTGGAATTATTATAAGACTTTATTGGGGTTGCGGCTAAATCATGTGTTGGTGCCACCAACTAAAAGACTTGATGTGCTACCAGTTAAAATTGTTTGTTTGATTCTGAAGCCATGTGTGTTGGAGGCTAAGCGTTGTGTGTTAGCTGGGTACTTTGATAGACAGACAGACAGACATAAATCTTTTGTGTAGCTGGCCTGGTTTGATACAACGTCAAGGGAGATAGTGACCCAGAATCAGGTTGACCTGAGTGCTTGAAATCATCCAAGGAAAGCTCCTTCGATGAGTAGAAATCTGCTCACCCCCTCTCTGGCTCTCAATTCAATTCAATGGGATTTATTGGCATGGGAAACATTTTACATTGCCAAAGCAAATGGAAATGAAATACAGCAACACCACTGAAAAAGAAAAAACAAATATTAGATAACACATTACGAAAGTTAATGTTTAAATAATTTTGTTAAACAAGTTTTAAAGGAATAACGACACTTGTTTGTTATACAATATATACATAATGTAAAGATGTGCATAAAGTCAGTGGTGAGAATGGCAAGGTAAAGTCTGTGGGAAATATTTGTTTCTGATGTGATCACTTCTTGCAAGTTGTTAGGAAATGCAGCTCTTCCACCTTGTTTTGTGGGTAGTGTACATGGAGTCGGTCTTCTCTCGGGAGCCAGGTCTGCCTATGGCGTCCTTTCTCGATAGTGAGGCTATACTCAGTGAGTCTGTACATAGTCAAGGTTTTTCTTAATTTTTGGACTGTTAAAGTCATGTATTCTGCCAATGTGTGTTCTCTGTTTAGGGTAAAGTAGCTTTGTGGTTTGCTTTGGTTTTTGGTTGATTCCTTCCAGTGTATTGTTTATAGATGCTGGGATGTGTGGTATGTATTGTGTACATTTTCAAAGGATGAACTACATGGGGTAAAAATATTAATGAAACATTACTATTTAAATAATATATTTATATAAGGTAAAGAATATCATAAGGTGGAGCTCATTGAGAAAGGATTTGAGCTTAAATGAATGTAGGGAACCTTTCTGATAAAAAAGAAAAAACAGATTTTTGATGTTATTTTTGTTACTTTGCTTTGGAGAAGGATTGTTTTTTAAATCTGGTAGGTGATTCATGAACAGTTTTAGAGTGGTTAATTCAGGGGGAGTACTGAAATTAATGTTTAGGTGACAAAAAGGCAAATTATTATTTCGGCCAATAAAAAATACTGTCAGTCTCCTTGGCAGGTGAGCCAAAAAGTTAATTTAGGACATTGGGTGTGGCTATGTTGCTCTCTTGGGGCTCTGTGGGGGGTGTTTGTGAGCAGAGCCCCAGCTGGTTAAGGGGCTGTTCTCTAGGTTCATCTCTCTGTAGAGGAGGGCTTTGTTATGGAAAGTTTGGTAGTCACCTTCTTTTAGGTGGGTGTGAAATTTCACAGATTTTTGGGGGGATTTTAATGATTAGTGGGTATAGTCCCAGTTCAGCTCTACATGCGTTTTATGAGGTTTTGTGTTGGACTTTGAGGATGCTCTTGCAAAATTCGGGATGCAGAGTCTCTTTGGGTGTTTAGCTCATCTAGCGAAAAATCTTGATTGGTCAGTGGACCCCACACCTCACAGCCATAGAGGGCAAGGGGTTCTATTTTGTGCCAGATTCTGATTGGAATGTCTATAATGTTCTTTTTTGTGGCATAGAATGCCCTTCTTTCCATGTAGTTATTGGTTTGCTCAAGAGCCACAGTGTCTAGATAGAATTTATGTCTTACTGAGGTTTACTGCAAGAGCCCAAGTCTGACAGAATTTGTGCAGAAGATCTAAGTACTGCTGTAGACTTTCCCTGGTTGGGGACAGGAGTCCAGTAGGGTGAGGCCGGGAGCTGCGGTCTTCTCCAGTGCCATTACTAATTAATTGATATCAATATTAAAGAAAGTGGGACTCAAGCTGCATCCCTGTCTCACCCCCCACCCTGGTGGAAGAATGTTTTTTGCCAAGTTTAATTGCACGTGTCGTTTGTATACATATATTTGTTATCATGTTTTCCCTTCTACTCCACTCTCTATTAGTTTGTATATGAGGCCCTCATGCCAAATTGAAAATCTTTTTGTGAAGTCAACAAAGCATGAGAACACCTTTTTGTTTTGTGTCAGTGGTTTGCCAATAAGTGTGTGCAGAGTGTATATATGGCTTCTTACCAAAATATCACACTACAGACCAATTTTACATTTGCTCTGGGTATTGTTTTCCCTGAGGAAAAGTTGGAGTTGAGTCTCTGTCGCTCCCCCTCTGTCTCTCTGTCGCTCCCCCTCTGTCTCTCTGTCGCTCCCCCTCTGTCTCTCTGTCGCTCCCCCTCTGTCTCACTCTCCCTCAATGCAGTGCCAAGTAGGACAAGTAATCCACACTGAATTAAACTGTCCTTCAGGTCACTGGGGAGAAATGGAGATAGTGATGGAGAGGTGTGGATGAACTTGAGGAATCAGGCAGGGGCTTGATGTTAGAGAGGGGGCAGGAAGGCAGTGGCCGAGCTGTGGCAAGAGTGATATTGAGGCAGAAAAATGCAGCCTGATTCTGAACATTTTCATAAACACAAGTCACAGAACTCCATACAAATATTTTATACTTTTAGTTAAGCTTTACATACCGACGTAAAGTTTGTGAGGCTTGACCAAGCAATGGTGAATTTTAGGGCCTTGATGCAGCATCGTTAGGGGGCGTGGTTACATTAAAAACAGGGATTTTCTTGGCTCAAAATTTGAAAGGAAAGGTGCAGTGGTCGCTTTTTTCCCCCCGGAGCTGTGTATGTGTGTGTGTATATACATACATACACTTCATTTCCGTTCTTCTAGCAGCAGGATATTATGCTAGCAGTGCTAAGTCAGATTTTTTTATATATATAGTTCAATGATGGTTTTGTTTTTGAAAAAGAAAATCTGAGTTAGCACTGCTAGCATAATATCCTGCTGCTAAAATAACGCGAATGAAGCCCCGAGTGGCCATCACTAGTTATTGTCACCTATATTGATGGATACTGTATTGATGTCATTCACAAATAGCTAATTAGCTGTTAATGGCCAGTGGCAAAAGAGGATTTGTTCAGGATAGACAAAAACTCGCTGGCTACAACCTTGAGTAGATACGTTATGGGAAGCCTAAAATTAACTTGTTTACTATATTCACATATGGCTAATAAGCTGTTAAAACGGCCAGTGGCAAAAGCCATAAAATTCATAGATGCTATTTGTGGTGGAGGTAAACTTAATAAGAAACGTTATTCAGTTTAACTGTTTTACTACAGTTCGGTGGCGTAGTGGTTAACGACAATGCCTTTCATGTGGGCGACCCGAGTTTGATTGTCAAGATGGCAGCCACGATTAACACATTTTATTGTGGGCCGGGTGAACTAGGCTTGCCTTGTTTTGTTTTTGTTTAAATATTTACACTAATGTTCAAAAGTTTTGGGTACCTTAGAAATCCTTGTTTTTGAAAGCAAAGCAATTGTTTTTGGCCATTAAAATACGATATTGATCCGAAATACAGACATTGTTAGTGTTGTAAATGACTATTATTGCTGGAAAGAGATGATTTTAATGGAATTTCTACAGTGGATATGAAGTCTACACACCCCTGTTAAAATGCAAGGTTTTTGTGTGTTATAATGTGACCTATAATGTGAAAAATCACAATGTAAATTTTCACTGTTATGCTGATGAAAATTTATATATTTCAAAATGTATATATTTCAGTGAAGCATGGAGAAGCCCCAAAATTACCTACTTTGGAAGTATGCGTTTCAGATATTAGGAAGTGGATGACAGAACTTCTTGCTCTTAAACTCAAGGAAAACAGAAATGCTCGTTTTAGGACCCAAGAAACAAAGAGCGGTATTAGCAGATCTCACTGTGAACCTTGAGGACTGCATGGTCGTATCCCAAAAAAATTTAAGAAACCTCGGCGTTACCCTTGACCCTGACCTCTCCTTTGAAGAACATATCAAATGTATCTCAAGAGTTACTTATTTTCATCTTCGAAACATTGCAAAAATCTGAAACTTTCTAGAAAAAACGGATGCAGAAAAACTAATCCATGCTTTCGTTACTGACAAGTAGGCTTGATACTGTCCACCCTTGCTGTCTTGCCAGGTGGGCTCTCGTCGCCACTGGGATTCCCTCCCTCCAATGCCTTTTGGGGGAAGAGTCACTGGCTTGTTGTTGTCTATCTGTTGCGCACTTGTGCAATTGGGCTGTACTCAGCTGGCAATACTCTGCCCTCATTCAGGGTGGTTGTGGTTAGTGGGTGTCCCTTTGGTTGATGCCTGGCAATGTGGGTGCATTGAATTCCTGCCTGTTGGGCCCTCTCCTTCTCCACTATAAATTGTTGTTGATATGAGAAATCTATTTTCTGAATTTTCCCCAGTCTCCTCCCGTTGAGGTCCTGGTCCACACCTGCGGAATACCTGGTTTGGGGGGCTGTTGCTATCCCTGTCCTTGTCCATCTGGTCATACTTTTGACCTAGTCTAAATTTAAATAGACTCTGGATTTAGCCCACATGCAGTAATTCATTATTCCAATTGGACTCTTAATATCTCACCCGGCACAGCCAGAAGAGGACTGGTCACCCCTCTGAGCCTGGGTCCTCTCTAGGTTTCTTCCTAAAATTCGGCCTTCTTAGGGAGTTTTTCCTAGCCACTGAAATTCAACACTACTGTTTGCTCCTTGGGGTTTAAGGCCGGGTGTCTCTGTAAAAGCACTTTGTGACTACTGCTGTTGTAAAAAGGGCTTTATAAATACATTTGATTGAATTGAAAAACAAATTGAAATCTTTGAAGGGGAAAAAGGAAAAATAAAAACCTTATGCAACCAGGTTATTGTAAGTGTGCGTACCCTCTTATAACTGGAGATGTGGCTGTGTTCAGAATTAACCAGTCACATTCAAACTCATGTTAAATAGAAGTCATTACACACCAGCCATCATTTAAAGTTACACTGATTAATCACAAATGTCAGCTGTTCTAGTAGGAGTTTCCTGACATTTTCCCAGTTGCATCTCAGAGCAAAAGCTATGGTCCGCAGAGAGCTTCCAAAGCATCAGAGGGATCTCATTGTTGCGAGAGATGTCAGGAGAAGGGTACAAAATAATTTCCCAAGCATTAGATATACCATGGAACACAGTGAAGAAAGTCATCATCAAGTGGAGAAAATATGGCACAACACAGATATTTACCAAGAACTGGACGTCCTTCCAAAATTTATGAAAAGACAGGAGGAAAACTGGTCAGGTAGCCTTCCAAGAGGCCTACAGCAATATTAAAGGAACTGCAGGAATTTCTGACAAAAATCTCCCGTATTCTTCAAATGAATGGGCTATGGGGTAGGGTGGCAAGACTGAAGCCTTTTCTTACAAAGAAAAACATCCAAGCCCGGCTGAAGTTTGCAAAAACAAACATCAAGTCTCCAAAAAGCAAGTGGGAAAATGTGTTATGGTCTGATGAAAACAAGGTTGAACTTTTTGGCCATAATTCCAAAAGGTATGTTTGGCGCAAAAACAACATTACACATTATTTATGAACAGTTCCAAATACCAGGCAATTTTGGCACAGAACCTTCAGGCGTCTGTTAGAAAGCTGAAGATGAAGAGGAAGTTCCCCTTTCGGCACGACCACGACCCAAAGCACACATCCAAATCCCCAAAAGCATGGCTTCACCAGAAAATTAAGGTTTTGGAATGGCCCAGCCAGAGCCCAGACCTGAATCCAATTGAACATCTGGGGGGGTGATCTGAAGAGGGCAGTGCACAGGAGATGTCCTTGCCATGTCAAGATGTGCAATGCTAATAGACTCCTACCTAAATCAAAAGGTGCTTCAACAAAGTATTAGTTCAAGGGTTTGCACACTTATGCAACCATGTTATTGTGAGTTTTTTATAAAATGTTATGGGTCACATTAAAGGTGGAAAAAGTTCTGACATGATTTCCAGTGTTGGCTGCTCTGCATTGAGTTATTTTACATCACAAGAACCTGGCATTTTAACAGGGGTGTAACTTTTTATATCCACTGTACATAGGCGTACAGAGACCCATCATCAGCAACCATTTGTCCTGTGTTCCAATGGCATGTTTGCAAATCCAAGTTTTTCATTTTAAATGGCTTATTTATCAATGGAAAAACGTTTTGCGATTGTTTCCACCGCTGAAAACTGTTGTGCTGATCAATGAAGCAGTAAAGCTGGCCTTCATCAGACTAGTTCAGTATGTTCAGCATCAGTATTTGTGGGTTTGATTACAGGCTCATAATGGCCAGGATCAAAGAACCTTCTTCTTTCTAGTGTATAGAGCTTATCATTCCCTCTCCATTACGTCTGAAAACACTTCGCCATTGAGAGTCAAAGCAACTGGCTCTGTTTATTAGAGGATCTAGGAATCACACAAAAAAATCTGAAATCACTCGTCAGTTTTATAATTAATCACAGTCAATATTAATCTTGCTATTTTGCATTGCAAATGCATTTTTGCATTGCATTTATCGCTTGTATTATTTCTCCCTTTCTCTACACCCTTCAGCTGTACTTTTCTGGGCTCCTTGCACTGATCCAGCATCTTCACATTCATATATTTTTATTGTTAGTGACTTATACAGTACCGGAAGAAATTAAGAGACCACTGCACCTTTTTCTTTCCTAGCCAAAAAACTCAAAAAGGAATGTTTTGAGTGAGGAAAGGAAGCATTCAATTAGCAGTGGTCTCCTAATTTTAACCCTGCTTGTTTGGGATTCACGAGTGTAGACGTTCCATTCATACATTTCTGCTGCCCACATTGTATTTCCCCAAATATGGAAATACAATGGTCTCTTAATACAAATTAGGAGACCACAGCAAATTGAACCCTTCTGTTCCTCACTCAAAACCTTCCTTTTTGTCTTTTTTGGAAAGGAAAGAAAAAGGTGCAGTGGTCCCCTTAATTTTTTCCAGAGCTGTACATGTTAATTGTATATTTTTAATGCTGATTGGATACAGTTTAGGCATTAAGCATGAAATATTTTGACATGCTTCGGTGTAAACGAAAACAATGATCCAGTATTTTTCTGACATTATGGTTAATTGACCCACCCAAGCCCTTTACAAATAGCACAGTTGGGCGGGCAACCTCCCCATTTGGCAACACTGCCAATATGAATTTTTTTTCCTTCTACCGTCACATTTGCTATTGTATTGCACTTGTAGTTTATGTATGTTGTTGTGACTTTCTTTAATCTATGTAATCATGTTTTACCATGCTGACACACAGAGGCTTTGTGAGATTTTAGAAAGGAAGTCACCTTTTGAGTTTTACAGTATCTCACAGAAGTGAGTACACCCCTCACATTTTTGCTAATTTTTGATTATATCTTTTCATGTGACAACACTGAAGAAATGACACTTTGCTACAATGTAAAGTAGTGGGTGTACAGCTTGTATAACTGTACATTTGCTGTCCCTTCAAAATAACACAACATACAGCCATTAATGTCTAAACGCTGGAAACAAAAGTGAATACACCCTTAAGTGAAAATGTATTAATTAGGCTTAAAGTGTCAATATTTTGTGTTTTGAGCTTCACAGGAAACCCAAGTCGATTGTGACATGGGTTACTATGGAAGGTGTCTTCTGTAGTTTAGGATGCCACATGTTTTGTCAATGCCATCTGTGTTTATTTTATTTTTTACATTTGAATATAACACGTTGCCAATATAAGACCGGTTTTATTTTTTTAGGACAGTGAGAAAATTATACATGCTTTCATTTCATCTTGACTAGACTACTGTAATGCTTTGTTTACATGCCTCAACAATAAGTCCCTAGGTAAACTCCAAGTTGTACAGAATTCAGCTGCCAGACTTCTTATAAGGACTACATCAAGGTCTCATATAACCCCAGTGTTGGCAGCTCTGCATTGGTTACCGGTAAATTTCAGTAGATTAATAAATTCTACTTATCACTTTTAAGGCACTACATGGTCTGGCACCTGATTAAATTAGTGACATGCTAAACCCATACTGCGCTGTTAGGCCTTTCAGATCTGCTGAAAAAGGACTACTGGCTTTTCCTGAGTACAGACTGAAAACTGAATGGAACTGGGCCTTTTCGATACAGGCCTCTAGACTCTGGAACAGCCTAACACAGAATGTCAGATGCTACATCAGTGCATTTTAAAATCTTATCAAAAAACTCATTTTTGCCGGACCGTGTAAACTGAGCCGGCCTAGAAGAGCGATTGTCTCTTAGTGACTGACTGACTAGCCCTTGTTAAATAGTGTAGTGGTTAGAGAAGCATCTCCTGTCACAGTCAAAACACATTATGCCTTAGGAATTCGTTCAGGACAGACAAAAGCTTTGCTAGCTACAGCCTTCAGTAGATATGTAATAGAAAGCCTACAATATAACAGTTCTGGATATTAGGATTTAAAGGTTAAATACAGTGGATAATAGGATATTAGGTTAAAGACACAGCCTTTCACGTGGGTGACTCCGGTTCGAATCTTGTGAGGACCACAACAATCAACACTTTATTGTGGGCCGGCTGAACTAGGCTTGCCTGCTTTCACTAATATTTTATCATTGTGGTTTTATGTATTGTTTATTCCTTTTACTTGTGTGTGTATGTTGTCAGCTGGGACACTATAGGTCTTAGATGTTTTTGAAATAACCAACAATCGGCATTGTACAAAAATCTGACTTGTGATAAACCAGTAGAGCTTCCAATCATAGCTAATTACATGCATTTATTTTGCTGACTAGTCAGCGTGGATTAATTTTCGAGAATGGTGGAGTAAATTTAAAAAAGGTTCAGTAAAGCTGGGCCAATTTATATTGTGCAAAAAAAGTATATCAAAGACGCTAGATTAATCTGTGTAAACTTGCAGATATGGATAGCTTGAGATGCCACCTTCTGTGGTAGCAGGTGCCACATTTTCAAACAGCACTTGAAAGGTTTGCTTGTAAAAAGACAATTTGGGTGTAACTTTTAATATCCACTGTACATTTTATTGTGCACACACATTACCCCCACAATCTTATGTGGTACATCTCGGACATGCCCGTTTAAATTATCTAAAGTCAGATAAGTCTAACTAGCTTTTTATTTTCTTGTAATCTAAATAAGCCCACTATTCTCTTAGTGTATACTCCTGTGGAACTGCTTATTTTTTTCTGGTCTTCTGCGCACTCATCTTTAGTTTCTCGCCCTTTGCCAGTGCGACAATTTGTTATTCTCGAAGTAGAATCTGTGTGTGCAAGAATTTTGAAATTGATTTGTAAACAGCTGACTTCAGCGAATCCCATCCAATGATGTTTAACCCCCCCCCTCCCTTCCCAGACTTTCCAACACTTCTAGCTCAGCAATAAAAAGAGAACATAATGAACAAGTGGGAATTCTCTATAAGGATGGAAAGTTCAAAAGTCAGTTGGCAGTTTAAAACTGTCACATGTTTCATGTTAATAGTAGTTTTTTCCGTAGCTTCTCTTTTGTGGCCGTGTAATTATGCCTGATCCCAGTACCCAAATGTTAAAAAAAATAAAATTGGTGCATTTTTATATTCATAAACCCTTACATGTGTTTGTATAGATATTTACTGTATTTCCATTCTTTTTGGCTATGGGTGAACTGCTTTTCGTCAACCTTGTTTATCATTTAGCTTCATGGGAGGGGATTTAGGAGGAAAAGGATTATGTGGAATGGAGTGTTTAACATGTGGGTGCTGGAAGATTTATAACAAGCCAGCTTGTGTGCATGCTTACCAGCCTTGTCTGACCTAGAACCATTGTAGCAAATGTAGGAGGTGAGTTATATCCTAGATGCCTTGAGACTTAAATTCTTGTGCTCTCATCCCCCTCTCTCTGCTAGTTTGATCTGTTGGATGTGAGGGAGCAAGAGAGAGGGGGAGAGATGTGGGGGTTGCAGTGTAATCAGCTTGTCCAATCCTGGGCTTGGGGGGTGATTAGATTAATTAGTGGAACCTGGAGAAATAGCCAGGCAGACCCAGGCGGTGAGAGGTCAAGTGTCAGTGGCCAGGGCCTATTTGGGAGGGACTAGGGAGTCTCCTCCAACTCGCAGCTAAACCAGACACTGAGGGCCATTGTGTTGTTCAGAGCTCCGTTCTCTCTGTCGCTGCCCCCCCGTTTCACTCTCTCTGTAATGGTCTTCTTTCTCTCTGTCTCTCTCCTTGTTTTTTTTTCTTCCTTCTCACGCACAGACCACTCTGACCTAGTCTGGATCATTTCTGCCTGCCTCAGTAGCAGTGGTTGAACTTGTTGAACAAGGAAAGACAGGTGAGGGAGGGGAAAGTAATAGAGGAGAGAGAGGTCTGATATTATAGGAGGTGAAGGTGAAAGACAGGAAAAGGAGAGGAAATTGTGTGAAGAGACTAGAGGAGAAACATTTCATGGAGAGACAGAGCGAGACAGGACAAAGTGGAAGAACTTTGAGAGTGCAGCTAATCTAGCAGCTCTGGACTGGAACTACAATGCGCAATTTTCTTTTAAAGTATAATACCAATTCACTTACACCTCAGGGATATCAATCTGTCCAGTTAGGAAGCATAAGTGATTGTGATTCAATGTCACCTGTTTTGGTGCAAATGAAAGTGACAACAGGTGCGCTGGAGAGGCAACAGCAAGACAACACCCAAAAAAGGGAATTGTTTTACAGTTGGTGGCCACAGAGATTTGCCCTCATCCTTCCTGACTGATTCTTCTCTATTTTCACATTTTGCATGTGTACTCGTCACTACTGGTAGCATGAGGCGATACCTGCAGCCCATTCAGGTTGCACAGGCAATGCAGCTCCTCCAGGATGGCACATCCATACAAGCTGTCGCTAGAAGGTTTGCTGTTTCTCCAAGTGCAGTCTCAAGAGCATGTGCGACCTGTGCCCACAGCCCAGCACCGTGCAGCTCGATTGGTATTTGCCAGAGAACAACAAAAATGGCAGGTCCGCCACTGGCGCCCCAGTTCTCTTTACAGGTGAGAGCAGGTTCACACTGAGCACATTTAGCAGACATGAAAGAGTCTGGAGACGCCGTGGTGAACGTTATGCTGCCTGCAACATCATCCCGGCCTCATGTGGCCAGAGTGTGTAGGCAGTTCCTGGATGATGAAGGCATTGATGCCATTGACTGGCCCTCACGTTCCCCAGACCTTAATCCAATTTGAATCTCTGGGACGTTATATATTGGTGCATCTGGCGCTGCCAAGTAAACTCACAGGCTGTCCTGGAGCTCAGTGATGCCTTGATCCAGGTCTGGGAGGAGATCCCTACGACACCATCCGCCGTCTCATCAGGAGCAGGCCCAGACATTGTCGGAAGTGCATACAGACACGTGGGGGCCATCCACACTACTGAGTCACGTGGAGTTGCTGTGATGAAATTCACATGTTGGAACAGCCTGTGATTTCTGTTTATTGATTATAATTTTTTTGTGTCTGTCGTATTTTACGGACAGTGAGTACTTCAGCCAGGTTAATAACAATATTAGACACAAGCCAAAATATTATGGTGTGGGAAAATGAAGTTAAGGCTTTGAAAAATATCCTCTGGAGAGTTTTATCTGATAAAGAGCAAGAAAAAAAATGTCTGCCAAGTATGCCTAAACGTAGCACAGACAATGACTGGCAATACCAGACAAATTTTTTTGTCACCTCAAACGTTCTCATCCAGTTGAGTACAAGCATGACTCAACATGCCGCTGTGCACGCTGGCCCTTCTAAAACAAATTATAATAACAGAATATAAAAATTAAAAGGTTGTTTTTGAAAAGTAAAAATATTATGGTGTGGAAAAATAAAGTTACGGCTTTGTTGAAAAATAACCTCTGGAGAGTTTCTAACTAATTGGTGAACTTTATTCAACCAGGTACAAGGTAGGAGGGAACCCTGCAGACACTCGGCCCTCCATGGAATGGGTTTGACACTGTTAAATAGGTAATCCAAGGGTTTATCTTGCTTCAAATGCTGGATTTCAAGTGTTTCCAGGTACATGGCATTGGCATCCCTCATAAACATCAGGTACTCACTGGGTTTTGTCTTCCCTGGGGAAAATATAGGCAGAAGTACAGTACATAAATGAGAAGGTACATACTCCAAAGTAAATTTAAAAAAAGGCCAGTTTGGGAGCAATCAGATTTATAAAAAACATGAAAATAACGTATTTGGTCAGAATATGAATATTTGAAGGTCCACAGTAGAGGTCGACCGATAGTGGATTTTACCGATACCGATAGCTAGTTTGGGCCGTATTTGCAGATAACCGATTAATCGACCGATAGTATTTAGAATTGATACTGGATAAAAACAAACATGACGCTCCAAGTAAAACAGTGCTGAACTTTATTATAAAAAATTTTAAAAAACTGTATTGATCCATGAAAACATGCTAAATGAAATAAATATATAAATAAAAATAAATATTGAAGTCCATAAAAGACATTCATTCAAACTGAAACAAAAAGTAACTCTAAATTGCACTGTGATTTCCCTGGCGATACTTCAGTAAAATATTCCCACACTGGTACTTTCTTCAAAGCAGTTGCCATCTGAAAATAATTTAAACATTAAAATATGTCAAATGTGTATTTCTTTAGCTATAACACTTTGCAAGTCCAATTTGTTAAGGATTTATTAGCTATCTTACATGAACTATGAATATTATTATGAAAATAACTTTTCTCAGCATGTATTCAGATTTGAGCAATACAATTTCACCTTGATCATTCATGTTAGTTCATAGTGCATTAACTATGGTTAACAAATAAAAACCTTAATTAAAAATTTTATTAGTAGGCTACATGTTAATAAACAAACAATGAAGTTGAACCATACTTATACACAGGTATTAACCTTAGTTAATGGTACATATGGAATTTATTGAGTTGTCATTTCATATAAATCCAAACAGTCATGCTTAAAGATGACCAACTTTAAATATCTACAACGCCAGAGCATTGAAATGACATAAATACTACATGTATAGTCTCACACTTCTGTTCTATTTTATGACACGTAATGATTATCTAATCAAAATAACAAAATATGTATTACAGTGATGATGAAACAAGAACCGAAATCAAATGCATTTCTGATTTGTTTATATGTCAGCAGCCGGCTGATAAAAGTGACCAGCTATAAACTGATGCAAATAGATCGTAAACAATTGTGACATTAAACATTAACGTCTACAACACCAGAGCATTGAAATGACATAAATATTACGTCTCACACTTTTGCTTCTATTTTATAACACTTGATGATTATCTAATCAAAATAACAAAATATGTATTATAGTGATGAAAAAAGAACCAAAATCGATGATTTGATTTGTTTATATTTTGGATGATAAAAGTGACCAGCTGGATATAAACTAATGCAAATAGATGGTAACAGTTGTGACATTAAACAGTTGGGTTGCACTTGCTTTTATTTTTGTCAGTGTTTTAACCGCTTGAGTTAAGTTTGCCTAATATTTAGCGTCATCTCCGCCTCGAAAGCAAACAAACATACTGTTGTGCTGGTCTTTCTCTACTAATGCAGCATCTATTCAACAAATTAATAACTTTATAATGTTATGACAAAATTTACTGTATACATACCTTTTTGCTGTCAATGCTTTAAACACGCATCTGATGTCAGCCTTCTCTGCACAGCATGTGCTCTCCGTGCAGCGCGCAGTAACACGTGTCGATGATAAACAACACGAGGCATCAGTGATAGTTTTTATTTCGCCTCTAGAGGATGCTATTGTAATGCATGATGCCAGCAGACCCTTCTCAGTTCTCGCGTACTGTGTAATGAATGACAGCGCGCACTTCTCTGCCGCTCCAGCAACGGACGCAACCAGGAAAAACTATCGGTATAGATTTTTGCCGATAACGATAGTTTCATCAATTAACTATCGGTGCTGATTAATCTGCAAAACGATGAATCGGTCAACCTCTAATCCACAGTGTCAGCGAATACAAATTTAGAAACAACCTGCTATGTCTGAAGCCCTCAGTTGAAGACCTCACAAAGGGTGTGATTAGGGCTAAACAAGTTATGACAATAAGTTGGGTTGTGGGTTTGATTTCTTGAGGGGGCCCGTACAAAAACATACGTATTATTTTTTTCCAGTTGCTCTTGAGTCTGCAAAATTACATAAATGTTTTGGAAATAACTACTGTTTGCCAAACAAAAGGGATAGGGTTACAAAACCAGTAACCCTATGCCTACATGGATATCGTCCATCAGTTTTGTGCAAAAAAGAACACTGCTCATGTTTCTATAAAACTCATTTCCACACAGTACAGATAGTTAAGCAAAATAAACTATATCAAGCTAGATACATTGTTCAGAAAAAATGTAAGGGAACACTTAAATCACACCACATATCAATGAACAAAATATATTTAATATCTAAACTGTGTAATTTGTTGAGAACAAAATGATGTAACAATGTCAGTGGAAACCATAATCACCAACCGATTGAGGGCTGGATTCAAACTAACACTGAAAATCAAAGCAAACTATTGAAATCACAGGCTGTTCCAACTTGCGTGAATTTCATTACGGCATAATGTGACTAGTGTGTATGCACTTCTCCACGTGCCTGTATGCGCTCCCGACAATGTCTGGACATGCTCCTGACGTGACAGGGCCCTGTCGATTGGTCTGAGGATATCATCCTACCTAACAGCAGTCAGGGTACCGTTGGCTAGCATGTGGAGGTCTTTGCGACTCTCCAAGGATATGCCTCACCAGACCATCAGTGACCCAGTGCCAACACGGTCATGCTGGATGATGTTGCAGGCCTCATAATGTTCACCACGGCATCTCTAGACTTTCCCGTCTGTCACGTGCTCAGTGTGAACCTGTTCTCATCTCTGAGGATAACGTTGTGCCAATGACAGACCTGTCAATTCTGGCGTTCTCTGGCGAATGCCAATCGAGCTGCACGGTGCTGGGCTGTGTGCACCGGTCCCCCTAGAGGACGTCGGGCCCTCATGGCACCCTCTTGGAGTCTTGATTCTGACAATTTTTGGTCAGAAACATGGACACCAGTAGCCCAATGGAGGTAATTTTGTTGGGCTTTGGCAGTGCTCCTCCTGCATCTCCTTGCACATAGGAGCAGATACCGGTCCTGCTGCAGGGTTGATGCCCTTCTACAGCCCTGTCCAGTTATCTTCATGTAAAGGCCTGTCTCCTGCTATCTCCTCCATGCTCTTGAGACTGTACTGGGAGACAGAGCAAACCTTCTTACAATGGAACCTATGGATGTGCCATCCTGGAGGAACTGGACTACCTGTGCAACCTGAATGGGCTGCAGGTACTGCCTCATGCTACCAGTAGTGACAAGGACAATAGCAATACGCAAAACTATATAGAAGGATTGGTCAGGAAGGATAAGGTGAAACCAATTGTCTGTAGACACCACCTGTAAATCCATTCCCTTGTTGACGGTTGTCTTGCAGTTGTCTCTCTAGTGCAGCTGTTGTCACTTTCATTTGCACCAAAACAGGTGGCATTGATTCACAATTGATTATGCTTACTGAACAGATTGATATCCCTGAGGTTTAATTGACTTGGTGTTATACTGAATTACATCCTCCCTTAATTTATTTTAGAGCAGTGTAGTTAAGTAGCAACAGTACATGGATTGTACAATTAACAAGGATTCTGAAACATTAACAAGGTTGATGGGAGATGGGAGGCTAAACTATCTAGGTGGTGTTATCACTGACACCTGTAAACACGGCAACACTGTGATATGAAGGTATATCATACTAAATAATTAACAATGTAATTGTATTCTTAAGTAACTACTTTGCCATTAGACGAGTCACATTACTGCACAGACTTATATTCGTAAACTAGTAGCTACAATAACTGTTGAACATCAATTTGTCTGAGCTCGTCTGTGTAGCTGCAATGCAGTGAGTGGCAGAGGTGTAGCTGTGTGTATTAACAACAAAGCATATCGTTTTTGTATTTAATTTTGCTGTCTATGTCCTCGGTGTCCGACTACTGACTAGCCATCTGTACCCAGCACAACATCAACTACAGATGCTGTCAAAGTGTTTTCCATACTTACATTTTTTAATTGTGTTGTCTTTTGCATTTGCAATATATTGTCGCGACCTTGGTAAGGCCACTACTCGCCTCTCCAAATGGGATATCTCTATAAAAACCACTGCTGTGGTCATCACTATCCTCTTGCAATAGGACCAGCTGGATGGCAAAAACAGTGCAAGTAGTACCTGAAAGGTAATTTGAATAAAAAATAACTTCAGCATGACGAGTTGATAAGAAAAGCTTTGAGTGAGGGGGGAAAAATGGTTTAATTCTGGCTTTACTGGCAGAGGCATACAGTGAGCATCAGGTTGCAGCCATCCTGAAAATTTCATAAGAACAAGGACTGCGGTTCATAAGAACAAGATCAAGCACCAGACATTGGGGACAACAAAGCTACAGACTGGCAGAGGTGACCGTCAAATCATTTGAATGTCACTCAACAACCGTAGGATGACATCAAGTGACCTACAAAAAGAATGGCAAACAGCAGCTGGGGTGAAGTGCACGGCGAGGACTGTTCGAAACAGGCTCTTAAGGGCAGGGATGATGTTGTGCAAAGCTAGAAAAAAGCCCTTCATCGATGAGAAGCAAATAAGAGCCAGGCTGAAGTTTGCACAAGACCATTAGGATTGGACCGTAGAGGAATGGAGTAAGGTCATCTTCTCTGACAAGTCAAATTTTCAGCTTTGCCCAACACCTGGTCGTCTAATGGTTAGACGGACTCCTGGAGAGGCCTACAAGCCAATGTCTAGCACCCACTGTGAAATGTGCTAGAGGATCTGTGATGATCTGGGGATGCTTCAGCAAGGCTGGAATCGGGCAGATTTGTCTTTGTGAAGGACGCATGAGAATAGGTTTTTCCAGCAGGACAATGCTCCATGCCACAGGTCAATCAAGGTGTGGATGGAGGACCACCAGATCAAGACCCTGTCATGGCCAGCCCAATCTCCAGACCTGAACCCCATTGAAAACCTTTGGAATTTGATCAAGAGGAAGATGGATGGACACAAGCCATCAAACAAATACTTTTTGTGCCAGGAGTGGCATAAAGTCACCCAACAGCAATGAGACCGACTGGTGGAGAGCATCCCAAGACGCATGAAAGCTTTGATTAGAAATCAGGGTTATTCCACAAAATATTGATTTATGAACTCTTCCGTAGTTAAAACTTTAGTATTTTTTGGTTATTTTGACCAGTTATTTTCTACAAATAAATACTCTAAATGACAATATTTGGAATTTGAGAGTAATGTTGTCGGTATTTTATAGAATTAAACAAAACTGTTCGTTTTACTATGAATAGTAAAACCAGAGAAACTGAATATTGCAGTGGTCTCTTAATTTTTTCCAGAGTTGTATGTTAGGGTAATCCTTAAATATCCAAACGTAGTTACCTAACTTCTGATTAATTAAAAAAACAATAGCGGCACTGTAGGAGAACACAATGCATAACTTGACATCATTGCATGAAACTAATCATTTTGAGTTTCTCAATTTGTAACCTCGCCCATTCTCATTTGAGTTCCTACTCAGTATCACCTATAAACCTGGCGGAAAAATGGAGACAGTCTGTGGTTTTTCCCGGGCCGTGAGCAAATGAAAAAATATATGGAACTGTGAATTTCAGGACTGGAACCAGCATGAACCTGCAGTTGAAATGCGCCATGTTGCATATTGACGAAGCTGATAGTTGGCAAACAGCTGGTGTCGTATCTATTTGACTAACATTGGTAAAAACAAGAACCAACATCTAAGTAGTTGGTATAAAATAATACCAGGAAGTCTTTTCATGACAAGATTGAGCCAACAATTATTTGAGGTCTACAGCTAATGTGATCATAAAAGTAAGAATAAGGCACAGATCTCAAGGAAATTACTTTAATTTTGAAAGATAATTGAAAGTATGTGTCGCATCTTCTGGCAGATTCAGGACATCGTCATGAGTGACAATGTTTTCAGCCAAGCACAGCGTAACCGCTTAACCCTATAGAATTCTAGAATGCTGCTGTAGATCAAATAATATTTTTTCACACATTTCAAACAAACAGATGTAGCACCAAAACTAAGAACAAATAAGAGCATCATCTTTAATTTGACACCACATCCATGTTACTTCGATTTTTTTTTTTTGTCCCATTTGGTAGACAACTAAAATCAATCTCTCACTCTTCCTACTCCTCTCCCTCTGCAGACACAGCACCCATTTGCCACCACACATTTTCTCTAATAGCCTGATGGACTAACCAGGTAGTAAATTAAGCATTTGGGGTTGTTTCTCTATGACAGATTGGAAGACACTTGAACGAACATCCCATTTTGCATAAACTCTACGACTCTTTTTGGGCGAAATTGTGCAAGCAGTCTTTCGAGATAGGCACAACTAACGTGATCATAAAGCATAACACACACACGTCAAGACATTGAAAGTATGTGTCGGCAGATGCAGAACATCATGATCAAGTGATGATGTCAGCAAGGTACAATATTACTGGCTCCTGTCTTACGGTGGAAGTCCACAGTCCCGGCGCGTCCGCTGCCTCGATACAATTCATAGACTTTATATAAAATGGACGACGCCCTTTCGCTCTTTTCCATTGGTGAAAAATGAAGCCGCCAGTGTCCCGATACGGCGCTGACATCTTGGACTTGCGTCTGCGCAGATAGCGATCTTGGGACCAGTTCTGCGCAGTAGTTATGCGCAGTAGCGAGCAGGAAGTAAAGCCGTAAAGCCGCGAAATCAATGGCCCCTCCCCTGTGCCCCGCCCTCACTCTCCCTCGCAGAATGCGCATACCGTAATCAATTGCAAGTCCAAGTACAGTACAACCTTTGCTTGTTAAACCTAGACGATATGTTATAGCCTAACTTACATCATGTTTAACCTTAATTTAGAATAGGCCTAATACAAAAATAATTGGTAACTTCTAGCTAACGATCACCTGCTAGCTATTAACAAGGCTTGTTGTTTTTTTAGCTAACGTTAGCTAGCCCATTACATTTATTTACTAATTAAATAGCTTATAAATTTAACTTACCGAAAAAAATTCAAAGATCGATTGGAAATGCCAGATCGGTTAGCACAATGTACTGCAGAACAACCCATTATGTCCGTGTGAAATTTATATCAATTATAGAAATTTAGAGATTAAATGTAAAGCTCCAATCTCCTCAGTCCTCCGAAGGAGGATGGCGCTTCAGTGGCTCCTTGGCTCAGATAGCTGTCAATCAAAGCTGTGAATCACGACGTCACACCACCGTTTTTAGAGCATTAAATAACTAACTAAAAACCAACTTATTTTAAAAACAAACTCTTGAATTTACATTAGCGTGATACAAACTACAGTAAATGACAGAAACCAGCTTCGGAAAAAAGATAATTGAAGGGTAATTTAATTGTTTAGTTGGTCTCGCGTCCCATTGAATAACATGGGGAGGGCGGGGTTTATGACCTATACTGGGACCACTCACCAGGGGGCGATCGAGACGTTTTTGGCTTCACGTTTTTGCTTGATACAATTACATTTCTATTAACAGCGTCAAAGCGTTGTTGACGGTTGCGCAAAGCATCTCGGGAAAGCAGCGCGGCCGTTTGAGCTGTTCCGGCGGGTGATGAAGTTGGGCCATGGTCAATATTATGCAAGTGAATCCGGCTAATGCGAGGCGTTTATCCAATGGTTATCTGTGTCTGTGACCATGGCAACAGTGACGTCGATGCAACCTCGGAATATCCGTTTATTATTCTGTTTAAATGTACACATTTAGCCTAGTTTACACAATTCTTAAATTTCTCTCCACAGGTTGAGAAGTGGAAAGGCTAAAATCAAGAATTCAATGCCAATATAAAGTATATTGTCCACGCCAGGCTCAAAACTTGATTTTGATTAAAGATGGAACGAAGGTGGAAAGAAATTGTAAAAAAAAACTAACGAAGACGTTTTAAGATTGGACAAGAAAATCCATTTTAATGATTTTATCATACACTTTTACCACGTTTGAATTTAGTTTTTTCATACTATGAAATAATTCCGTTTCGTTTTTATTTTCTTACCGTAAATACATTTGAGCTCAATTTGGCTCCATAATTGTTGCTTTACAACCGAAACACAAGTTTGCGGCCAGACAACTTTTCAATAGTCAGATGAATCGGACAATTCGCTGTTTTGTTAGAGAGAGCAGTTTCCATATGTGAAAAACATATGAAAACATCCAACTAATTCCGTCTGTACACATAAATACTGCTACGCTTTCCATTACATGACCGAGCAAGCAATCATTCGAGTTCCACACAGCTAATTTGCCCGCCGTTTGTGTGTATATATGTATACTGTGTCATTGCATAAAACAACAGTAAACGTTTATCTGCAATTCATTTGTTACTCATACACCAAACAGCACAAACAATCTCTTCTAACATGAAAAGCCATGTCTGTTTTGGCGCTTGTATTTTGAGGAAAGAAATTAATAAAACATTAGAGACAAAAAAGTAAAATGACAACACACCCTTTTTTTTCTGGATTCTTATTACAATACAACAATATTACTATTGTAAAGAAACACTGTTGTCCACAGCCACTACAGTCATTTTAAGGAAGGCTGGCGATGGCTGCTATGGGTTCAAAAGGGTAATTATTGTAGCATCTGGGCTGTTCCTGAAAAGGCTGATTTTAATTTGAATGGCCTCCAAACCTGTTGTGCAGAAATTATATTTTAGAGAAAATCTGACTTGTATAAAGTAGAGTTTGAGGTTAATTATATTATCCGGTGGATCAATACTGTTGTACTTGTTGATTTGATCTGGCCTTCATCTGTGATTGTTCCACCCAGAATTCTATGTTAAAAGATTAAAAACTCTGTGGAAGCATTTTTCTGACAAAATGTGCACACTTGTGCAGCAGTTATGCTGGAGATTATGTCAGTGTAGTTTCAGTAGTTTACTACTGGACCAGGAAAGACTGAAGGGTGTATGACAGTTGGCATCCATAGTGGGCTTGAGTACAACATGTGTGTGCTTAGTAATGCCATTCCTCTGCAGTGATTTGATTAGAAACAGGTCGTTGTAACAGTGCTGCCCTGGGTTCATGCTATTTAGCCTTCAGTTCAGACAGAACAGGATCAACAGTGGACCAATTTCCTATTTGTCACATTACATGACATTTGATAATTCACTTTACCACCTGCTTTGCCTGCTAATTGAAGATACTGTGCGTGTGTATATGAGTGAATTGAAACCCTCTGTAGTTAAATCTGGACAACATTTCAGGACGTTTCAGGCCTTGTGTATGCATGTGTTTGTGTGTCACCCACTTTATTATGCAGACGCCAGTTAACCACTCAAATGTAAATCCGTTGAACATGCATACACACGTCAGTGGTCTCCTGAACCATATCCGTTGGGACTTTTGTCTTAGTGTTGATGTACACTCACCTAAAGGATTATTAGGAACACCATACTAATACTGTGTTTGACCCCCTTTCGCCTTCAGAACTGCCTTAATTCTATGTGGCATTGATTCAACAAGGTGCTGAAAGCATTCTTTAGAAATGTTGGCCCATATTGATAGGAAAGCATCTTGCAGTTGATGGAGATTTGTGGGATGCACATCCAGGGCACGAAGCTCCCGTTCCACCACATCCCAAAGATGCTCTATTGGGTTGAGATCTGGTGACTGTGGGGGCCATTTCAGTACAGTGAACTCATTGTCATGTTCAAGAAACCAATTTGAAATGATTCGAGCTTTGTGACATGGTGCATTATCCTGCTGGAAGTAGCCATCAGAGGATGGGTACATGGTGGTCATAAAGAGATGGACATGGTCAGAAACAATGCTCAGGTAAGCCGTGGCATTTAAACAATGCCCAATTGGCACTAAGGGGCCTAAAGTGTGCCAAGAAAACCTCCCCTACACCATTACACCACCACCACCAGCCTGTACAGTGGTAACAAGGCATGATGGATCCATGTTCTCATTCTGTTTACGCCAAATTCTGACTCTACCAACTGAATGTTTCAACAGAAATTGAGACTCATCAGACCAGGCAACATTCTTCCAGTCTTCAACTATCCAATTTTGGTGTGCTCGTGCAAATTGTAGCCTCTTTTTCCTATTTGTAGTGGAGGTGAGTGGTACCCGATGGGGTCTTCTGCTGTTGTAGCCCACCCGCCTCAAGGTTGTGCGTGTTGTGGCTTCACAAATGCTTTGCTGCATACCTCGGTTGTAACGAGTGGTTATTTCAGTCAAAGTTGCTCTTCTATCAGCTTGAATCAGTCCGCCCATTCTCCTCTGACCTCTAGCACCAACAAGGCATTTTCGCCCACAGGACTGCCGCATACTGGATGTTTTTCCCTTTTCACACCATTCTTTGTAAACCCTAGAAATGGTTGTGTGTGAAAATCCTAGTAACTGAGCAGATTGTGAAATACTTGGCCCGTCTGGCACCAACAACCATGCCATGCTCAAAATTGCTTAAATCACGTTTCTTTCCCATTCTGACATTCAGTTTGGAGACCACACCCCTAAATGCATTGAAGCAACTGTGATGTGATTGGTTGATTAGATAATTGCATTAATGAGAAATTGAACAGGTGTTCCTAATAATCCTTTAGGTGAGTGTATAGCAGATGAAACTGCATCAATACCTTTTTATTTCCCAGTTTGGCATTGTGATTAAACCAATGTGTTGTAAAACACAAGCCTTCTGTTCTAGTTCCTCTTCTTCATTTAATGGTCGTCAGAAAGGTAGCAGCAGTGAATGTGTTTAAAGCTGAGACCGTGTAAAATACAGGACACAGAAACCTGACTCCAGGCTTAATCTTTCGATTGTTTTTGATGTGTGACAGGCCAGAACGTGTCAGACTCACTGTCTGTGACCTTGTTGGATGCCTGGCCTGCCTGCTACATAGGCTACTTAAACTGCATTTAGTGTATTATGGTTTATGTTAGGGGTGCACTGATCTGATAATGGCGTCTAAAATGTGTCCGATACTGGCTACAAATATTGGATTAGGGATCGGTGTCAGTCTGTAATGAGCTGATGCCATGAGACAGACTATCCAAACAATGTGCTGTAAACATGTAAGTTGCCTATGTTGGACAGAATGAAAACGTGGTTTAAGCCTTTTGAATTCAATAACAATCACCCTAATGTTTGCTGTCTGGAATTACATTACACTTGAAACAGCCACTAGTGAAACTGGTAGTTGCAAATTTTGCAAAGAAATATTTCAAGGGGTGACAGAGAAGCTTAAGATTGTTTGCTGATGCTAGAGTATGGGGTTAAATTTGTCTCAATATAATTGTCTTTGTTCACACAATCTGTGCATGAATGTCATCTATATAAAGAGTGACAATCCGTGCGAAAATGTTAATCCTTGCGATCTATGAACACACATCAAAATCCCACAATTTACAGATACATGAAAAACATTTGCGAATCACAATTCTGTGTGTACAGATTTAAATTATACACTTTTACTGACATTGTTCTGAACAATACCACACTGTATTTTAAATGTTGGCTATTTATTGTCCTCCACCAATTGGAAAGTAAGATTTAAATGCACTTGTGTTATTTGCAGATCTATAATGTATCAACTGCCAGGCCTTTTAGACCCCTGTATCCGCTAGAGCCAACGTAATTGTTTTGTTGCTAGCATATGAATCCTCCCTATTAGCATATACACGGCTCCAAAAAAAATTTATGGAACACAATCATCACAGTATAACAAGTCTGTTAAACTTCAGGGATATCAATTTGTCCAATTAGGAAGCATAAGTGATTGTGAATCAGTGTCACCTGTTTTGGTGCAAATGGAAGTGACAGCAGGTGCGCTGGAGAGGCAACAGCAAGACCGCAACTGCCGAAGGGAATGGTTTTGTAGGTGGTGGCCACAGACAATTGGTCTCTCCTTAACCTTCCTGACTGATTCTTCTCTAGTTTGTGTATTGCTAGTGTCTTTGTCACTACTGGTAGCATGAGGCATTTCCTGCATCCCATTCAGGTTGCACAGGAAGTCCAGCTCCTCCAGGATGGCGCATCCGTAAGTTCCATTGTAAGAAGGTTTGCTTTGTTTCCCAGTACAGTCTCAAGAGCATGGAGGAGATACCGGGAGACGGGCCGTTACATGAAAATAACTGGACAGGGCTGTAGAAAGGCATCAACCCAGCAGCAGGACTGGTATCTGCTCCTTTGAGGAGCACTGCCAAAGCCCTACAAAATGACCTCCAGCAGGCTACTGGTGTCCATGTTTCTGGCAAAACTGTCAGAAACTGACTTAATGAGAGTGGCATGAGGGCCCAGCGTCCTCTAGTAGGACCTGTACTCAAAGCCCAACACTGTGTAGCTCGATTGGCATTCATCAGAGAACACCAGAATTGGCTAGTTCGCCATTGGCGCCCTGTCTTCACATATGAGTGCCGGTTCACATTGAGCATGTGACAGACATGAAAGGACACTGTGGAGACACCGTGGTGAACGTTATGCTGCCTGCAACATCATCCAGCATGCCCGGTTAGGCGGTGGGTCAGTGATGGTCTGGGGAGGCATATCCTTGGAGGGTTGCACAGACCTCCACATGCTAGTCAACCCTGACTGCTCTACAGACTTTCCCCTGACACTGATGCCCTGATCCAGGTCTGAGAGGAGATCCCCCAGGACACCATCCACAGTCATCAGGAGCATACCCAGACATTGTCGGGAGTACATACAGGCACGTGGAGGCCATACATACTACTGAGTCACATTGAGTTGCCATGATGAAATTCACTTAAGTTGGAACAGCCTGTGATTTCAATTGTTCACTTTCATTTTCAGTGTGAGTTTTTAAACCAGCCCTCAATGGGTTGGTGATTTTGGTTTCCACTGACCGTTGTCATTTTGTTCTCAAAAAATTACACAATGTATTGTAAATATTTTGATTTTTAATATATTTTGTTCATCGAGAACTGATGTGTGATTTAAGTGTTCCCTTTTTTTTAGCAGTGTAGTAAACTATACTTCTTAAAGAATGAATTACAGAATGCACTGAAGTTCTTAGTCTATGAAAAAATGATTAATTCAACTCAGGAATTTTCAAAATAAGTTGGCCACAGATACATTTTAAGTCCACAAACAAAGCAGCTGGACTGCATACATTTCATTAATAATTATTTAGTGCTATATATTTGAAGCTGTATCTTCAGTAAATTCATCATTGCAAATTCATAGACAGATAATTGGATGTTTATATTTTGTTACACTCCTAATAAAAACTAAAGGTTTAGCCTAATAGTCTACATTTGTTGGATTTCTCAGGATTTTGTTTATTATATTCCAATAATTATTATTTTGTTCAATAGTCAATTGTATTCCATTTCGGTACTAATTATTTTCGAGTAATACAGTTAATGAATTATGTAAGAAGCTGAATTTTCTGTAAAATAATTATTGAAAATTCGTAGACCGATGATTATTTCATACTTTGTTTCTCTCTGATGAAAAATAACTTGCAGGCCTAATCGCTACGTTAATTGAATTGTTGAGTATATCATTTCAATAACAATTTGTTGAAGATTCAAGGATCTTGTATTCATTTTGCGAATAATTATATAACATAATACATTTGATTAATTACACAAGAATAACATAAACAAAAATTCATAGACAATAGGATGTTTGATATTTTTTCTCTTTTAATGAAAATCAGCAACATCGTGGGATTGTTTGTAGAATTGTTAAGAATATAATTTTAATTGTTTCAATGATAATTCATTTGCTGAATGATCAAGGAAATTGTTTTTTCAAATTCAACCAAGGCTCTGATCTTTTATCTAGGGTTATCACCCATTCATTCATTCATTCAGTGAGGGGTGATTAGCAGCTCTCTGGGTACCAACGCCAATTGGCGTGTGCTTTTGATGGAATAGGTAGGAATACGGGGTACAAAAAACAAAACCTAGTAGTCTCTGAACAGGTTTCAGTTTGAGTTAAAATTTCTGACAACGGAACCATGTAATATACACCTATTTAGGAAAAGTAATGAAAGGAGGAGGGTGTAGCTTTCAAAATGAGTTTTATATTAATAACAAAGTCAAACGCCAATTGGCATAAGCTGTTCTAGTGTTAAACATAATACATTGGTTTCAATGGCAAGTGATTAGAATGGGGAATAATCTTTTGGTTTTATTTCTCACAGTATTCCTAAAACAACACTTTGCCAAGGCAACTTTCATCCTACTAAACGTAGCTTAAACAAATGGGGAGATGTATTAGACTACACTGTAAAACCTAAAGTTCAGAATACTAAAACTTTTCAAAACAAATATCAACACTTTCTGGAAATCCTGGGAACTTCGGCAGAGTTTTGCAAAGCTACCCACAAGACATTGGCTTACATAATTGTAAGGAATACATAATTCCTATTGGAACCAGAACGTCTGACAAAAAGGTTGATATTTTATGTAATTGTTACATCATTTCAAAATATATGTTTGACTAAACGATTGGATTACTTTAGACAAATGTATGTTTGATGTTTGTAGCTAAGATGAATTAATCAGTCAAAGTACATTAAAAAAAAAGGATAATAAAACTTTCCAAAATATCAACTTGAAGCAGAGCATGCTGGGAACATTTTCATTTTAAACTTTAAATTTAAATTTAGTAAAAGTCAGTAAAACAAACGTTTTAAGTTATTGGGAACATTTATCTAACTTTGAGTTACACTTGGTAGAAACATTTTGAGTAAGAAATACGTTAGAGTTTAGTGTACAGGACTAAAGTAAAAGAGCTCTCATAACTTTAAACATCCATGTTATTCATTTTCACTTTACCATACGAAGTGATTGAAATTGGTTAAATAAAAATGGTAGGCAAAATTTTTTGATTTATTTTGCTTACCATAATTCCCCCTTTATAACCGGCACCATTAATTTTATAGTTTTGTGTGTACACAAACCCGCGTGTCATATACACACACACACACACACACACACACACACACACACACACACACACACACACACACACACACCATATTTGTCCAGAGAACTGACCTTTCGCAAAATCCCTCCCCCAAACGGTCCTTGTCACAGCCTACCTTAGCAACCGGTCGCTAAGGTCCGTCAAGTTTTCATTGTTAAGGCTCAAAATGGTTAAACGGTGTGCCGTCGCTATAGCACCTGCTGCAAATCTGACTGCAGGTACTTGAAAAGTTTAGGGGGGAATCATTTACTGTGACTTATTGGGTTGTGAAATGGTTTATTCATTAAACAATATTATCTAACACTGATGTTATAGTTATTTGTGCTAACATGACCATTAATGTGACCATTGCTGCTGCTATTACTGAGATACTTCTAATATTAGCTTATGTCGGCATTCAAAAATCCAAGCCACTTCCAAATAACTGAAACAGTTGAACCCTTATCAATAATTTCTTCATTGAAAGCTGCTACTTCTCCATGGCTATCACCAATGTTTTCGCCTACATCACTCATTTTTGTGGATAATAATGGCTACTCCATCACTTGAGGTGCTAAGTGGGTTTTAGTGGGCATATACCACTCCATGTGCATATTGTCACTTCTCCGCACATTCCTGCTGTGTCACGGAGGTGAATTGAACTGCTGTACACAAGTATTTTATATTGACATTATCGAAAATTAATCTAAACATTTTTATATTGTTATTGAGGGAAATTATTTACTCTTGATATCCCTAGCATGACTGGTCCACAAGGCCAGAGTTTATGGGGTTTCTCATCTTTATGCTTGTTTCAATTATTGTCACCTTGTTAATATGAATATTGTGAACATATCCTTCCCCTGCATATTCCAATCCCTCGATTGCATATTACAATGCCTCCATATGTTGCAGAGGTATTACTCCAAAAATAGTCACTTACACTGACCAGTAATATGCTACTTTTTCCCTCCTTGCTTGGCTGTTTACAGTAGTTTCCGCTTTTAAAGAAGCACAGCTTGATAGGCGTAGCAACAGTAATGAAGATAGACGGGGCTTTTGCGAAGTCAATTATGACTCATACATTAATAATAAACATCTATCATAGTGTGCTACCAGAATTAATTTGTTGAAGAAATTTATTTAGAAAATCCTATAATACCAATTGTATCGTATTTGCTACATGAATTTCTGAGACATCTACATCGTCAACCAGTAAGCTGTGGAAAAGTTCGCCAGTGGAAGTCCACTAAAACTGAAGTCCACCGACAATATTCACTATAATGGGCCAGCTAGAGAGAATCTCACCTCGCGTAGCTTCTGGAGGTTTAAGTTCATTCCCACCCTGACGTCATCGCTGAAGCACACAAGATGTGTGAGTGGCTGTAGGAAATAGTTTGGTAGTGCTGTTTGGATTGACCAAATTACGCTGGTTGTTTGGTCAATGTACAGTTTTAAAAATCGACGCTACCACTATGGATTACTAAATGTAGTTTGAAGTGTTTTGGAGCAGTTTTCTGCTTGTAATGCAGCTTTGCTGTAGTGGGGCGCACAGTTTCCATCCATGAATTTGGACGAATTTGAGCTAATTACAGCCGGTATCAGAGCTGAATAATGGATGGTTGGGAAGAAAAAAAATATTTGACTACCGGAACCTCAGGGCATGCACTTCTGGACTCACTAACAGTTGTTTCCCCAAGGCTTCTCAACCTGCAAGACTTTGATCATATTGATCACATGAACATTTCAAATGTTATGATCACTTTCTATGTAGATTAAATGTATATTAGGATATTTTGATGTGCCCTTCATAGACATATTACATTTATATTTACAATATTTACAATTTCTATCCAGATTTGCCATTTTCCCCATTCTACACTTTTGAATTGCTGCTAGTTCTCATTATGTATATTTTTGCTTTATATATTTCTTAATGCTTACTGCATAGATGTGGTGTGCCATGTCACAAGAATTTCATTTTCCAGAATGATGCTGTTATTTGGTGCATTTGATAAATAAAATACTTTGAGCTAATGGTGTACATCAAACATTTCATATACTAACAATTTAATTGCTAATTAAATAGGCCTGCACCATAATACCGTGATATTCTTTGAGACCGTTATCATACCATGAAAGTCTCACACCGTTTCACCCCTAGTATGGGCTTTTAATAATTGAGTTGGATGTTATAAACATGTGTAAGTCTCACATAACAGCATTCTATCATAAAATTATAGCCAGAATCCAGGGCTTGGTGTCCCAAAAAGACCAAGAGATCTTAGATGTGCCCCAAACGTATCAATTTTTAAATCCAGTTTTAAAACACTTATTTTTCCACGCGTCTATGACTGAGGACTTAAACTTAACTGCACTTTTTACCCTTACAGTTTTTATAGCTTCCTATGTTTTTATAGTTTTTTTTTCTGTTTTATTATTATGTTGTTTTGATGTTTTCATTTCAGTATTTTCTATTGTATGTTTTTATATATATATATAATATTTTTGTAAAGCAGTTTGAATTGCTTCTATGTATGAATTGTGCTATATAAATTAACTATATATTAATTGCTAGTTGAGATAGCCATAACATGGAAAAAAGTTAGTTTTGTGTTTGTTTGATCATTGTAAATGGGTTGAGTAATACTAATAATAATAGGAAGCATATTACATACAGATGAAGGAACTTAGGTGCTAGAATTTGACAGTAATACTACAGGATGTCTGATCGGAACAACAGGAGTCATGATTCCCAGTTTGATAGTTTTAATGAGGTTCCACAGAGTCACCAGACTCGCCAGCAAAGTTTTTGGCTATAGGTGACAGCAGCCCAGGGCGTCATCTTGCTGGGGGCGGCAAAAGAAGCCCGCACAAAAATAATTGTAATGTTGGCATTTGCATGATCGGTTTTGTATCGCTCATTTGCACGTCACGTAAATGATATCATGTCACTGTGTGGAATGGTGGGTCAGTTAACCTTGTCCGATTAGGCGCCCTGTTTCTAGTTTGTGAGCAAGACCCTGGGAGGGTATCTCACTCTGAAGTACGAAATGGGAAGGTGTCCCCACTGGAAGCCTGAGAGGGAGATTGGGGAAATCAATCAAATAGCGCACCTCTAACTTTGTACAGTACTAATGCAATTAGTAAAATCAGTCACACAACGAAATGCTACCAAATTAACCACAATTCATTAAACTATATATAATATTGTGTATAGTTTCACAGACTTATTGTTGGATTTTTCTTCTGGTTTGTGCGAAATCATTGAATAATATAAAACCAGTCTGCACACCACCAAGGTGAATTGGTTTAGTCTTGACTCTTGGTTGACAGTGCTGGATGGATAATGTATTGATGCTCTGGTGCCAAATCAACACACATGGATAAGAAAAGTTTTAAGCCTTTAAACCTGCCCGGTTTAGGAAAAAGAGGAAAGAAAAGGAGAAATTATAAAGGTATGCAGCTATGACATTTCTTTGAGTATACTATAATGCATGTAATGAAACAGGCTAGTATAACACTAGTTTGTTAGCTTATGTTGCTTGCTACACTATTTCACACAGGGCGATGATATTCAGTTTTCTGTCCAACTAGCTTACATAACATTGGACATAATGTCACACGGTTTCATCATTATAATGTGTGTAGCCTGCAGCAAAACGATTACAACCTAACTGTCACGTTATTGATTTGGTTATTTTTTTTGATTGTGGTGACAACGTTTTTTTCATTGTATTGACTAGGTCCATAGCTCAGTAAGGGGAATTTCCGATGATTTAGGCCAGGGGTCGGCAACCCAAAATGTTGAAAGAGCCATATTGGACCTAAAAATATATATATCTGTCTGGAGCCGCAAATGATTAAACGCCTTATATAAGCCTTATAATGAAGGTAATGTAAGTGTCTATATTACCCCCTTAGTATCAAAATGATAAGTAGGCTACAAATACATAGTGAGCATTCATGATTAAATGTTTATTTTCCCTGCAGGGCATCCTGGACAGAATGAGGCACCACGTGACTACTCTGCTGTACCATGGGGCTTTAAGTTTAACTTCCATTATCATTTTAATGTATTATGTTTCGTTGCATTGATGAAATTAAAGAAATACAATAAAGAAATCAGATTTTTGATGTCATTTTTACTTTAGGATTCGAAAATACAACAAAATGTGCAACGTGCATAGACCTCCTGTAGTTTCAGACCTCCCCATGGAAATAAAATGCAGTCCTCTTCAATCCTCAATAATACGCTTTATTATCTCCCGGGTTGCAACAAAACTAGCAGCAGTAGTGGAGTTTGGAGATGCAATCCACTTCTTAAATTTATCTTTGCGCTCCTCTAATTTTTCCAGAAGTAATGCAATCGCACTTTTTCTCTCACTCCCAACTGGGTACTTGGCTGCAAATGTAGCATGCTTTCCCTGGAAATGTCTTTCCACATTACTCTTTTTGTTATTTGACAACTTCTCATTACAAAGCAAGCATGCAGGCAATCCTTCCGCATTGGCAATGAAAGCAAACGATTCGGTCCAAGAACTGTTGAATCCTCTGTTCTCCTCAGCTATCTTTCTCTTTTTCCCCTTGGGATCCATGGGCCATGACACACCTGCCGGTTTGTTTGTTTTTCAGCATCACGCCGATCTGACAGAAACGTGTGTCGCATTCTATGATGTAAATCTTTGTTGACAGAAATGTTGAAATTAAATATTTATTATACACATTTTTACAACGTTGAAAAACTTTAAGAATGTTTATTAATTTATATCATAGAGAAATGATATTAAAACAAATTATTATAATTTTTTCATATTTTTGAAAAAGCTCCAGGAAGCCACTAGGGCGGCGCTTAAGAGCCGCATGCGGCTCTAGAGCCGCGGGTTGCCGACCCCGATTTAGGCTAACTTAAAAGACGTCTGTATGGTGCTGATATGTTTTTATATTTTGTGATATATTTACCCGTATGGTTAATTTGGTTTCTATTCTGAAAGTTTCATAAATTGTGCACAATGACATGTATATTTATTGTGCAACAAATGTATTTAGGGTGTCAGACTTGTATTTAGGGGTATACTGTATTCCAATGCGAATTCAGGGGCACTTCTGTTAGATTTTGGAGCACCCTCTGACACTGGCCAGGAAGAGGAGCCATCTAGGCTTTGTGCAGTTTAGTTTTATTTGTGTATTTGTTGTAATCAATAGAGTAAAAATCTGATTATCTTTTTTTCTTTGTTTATATACTACAATTTCTTTCTATTTGTCTTTTGTTACAAGGTTTTGATATTTGACTGTTGTTTTTGTATATCATATTGGGAGGGCTGAATGGGGGGTTTCCCCAGAACTCAAACAAGTTAGAACCGCCACTGAAACGCATACAACACTACTTTCTATGATCCAAACCTGACATGGATTATGGTTGCTATAAAATGCTATGAAATTTCACGAACTAGCTAGGAAATCACGAAACGAACAATGGCTTTTAGCAAGCTGAGTTTTTAAATGAAATTACTTCATGGGAGTGACATGAATTTTAGCCAGGAGTGTTTTACCCAGCAGTGTCTGTGAGGCTGCAGCTGGATGTTATTGCAAAAACTCCGAATATCCACCACTAATAGTAGACCATCCGGGAACTTGTGGCATACTGTTTTTAGCGGACTATAGTTTGAGACATACTAATCGTCCCGCATACAATTACTTTGTAAACTGAACATTTATGAGACTGAATAACAGCACCATCAACATGTCAGGGATATTGCTGGGAAAACAAGTTTTCTATTATTATTTGTTGTTTTTATTTAAAAGAATCCTGAGACCGCAGGACTTAAGAAACTCAGAGGAACAAAACAAGACACAAGATCAAATGTAAAAACAGAACGAGATATGAAAAATGACCAGTGAATATCTGAAGAAGGAAATTCTGGAATTCTTGTGATCAGGAACACAGGTGAGGGCAATGATACAAGAAACCAGTGTCTGTGCCCTGAGGGAGAGAGGGTGTTGAATCCCACCCATGCCAAAATGTGACAACACCGATGACATACAGGCATTTAAAGTGTTACTCATTCCAAAAATGTAAGTCCCTAAAATTCCTCCATAGTACTCTACGTGCACACGAGAAACGGTTAGCTATCAATGATAGTTATCGAATCTGTGGGAAATAGAGAACTAGTAGTATTACTGTAAATTGTAACTTTGTGATGTAGCTTTCAGACAATTAAAAAGAGGCTGCCCTGCCGTTAGATATGACAAACTCTTGCGATAAGTCGAAAACACGACTTGCATATGCTGTGGATTTGCTGCTGTTTCCGTGCACGGAATTCTTATTTTGATATTTGCTTTAGCAGTGAAAATGCTTTGGACATGTTGTAAACTGATGCCATTTCTTACATTCGTTTTGCATGAACGGCTATGAGATGTATTGTCAATCATGTAATCTTCTAATATTTCTATGCAATCTGTACACAGCGCATCCGCCCAGCACTCTACTACTATTTCCCTCAGTCTTATTGTTATCAGAGCGGCACTCCGCTGCTGCTATATTGGGATTTATTTATTTTTTGACAGGATTTTTTACGATTGAGGTCAAAGAAATGTTTCTGGCTATGTCTGTGCGAACACGTTAGTGTTGAACTGTCACTGTGGCTGTCTTATTGATATAAAGAAGGCAGCTATTGTCTGAGCGACAGCCAAAGGTAAGAAGCTAGCTAACTGTCACAACTCTGATGGCTACAATAGATTGGCGTCATGCAGTTAACATTAGAGGTTCGGCAGCAACAATAAAGCCCCGATCACACCTGCCGTTGCAGAACGTTTGGTCTTGTGTATGCATTGGATTTATAGAATCAACTGTTCCAGGTGGTTGGCCCACGGACCAAAATGGATACAGAGTAGCGTGATTTCATTTGTCAAGTTGGTCATTTATGTCCAGTAAGAAAAATGTAATTGATTTGTAGTATTTAATACTGTAACTGAAATTAGGAACTAAACAATTTAAAGGGCTTGTAATGAAGCCCATGTTATGTAACCTGCTTTCACCATCTTTATTGCCTTTAGTTTTCATGAGAAATGGGTCTATAAAAAGTCAAAAGTCTAAAAACCATATGGGTATGTTAGCAAGCTGCTAACTAGCCAATAGTTGGTAGCCTACATAGGTAGCTACTCCAAAATATGCTCAGTGAAAATTATTCTTTCCATTTTATTAAAAGCAGCATGCAACAAAATGCACAATGTTCTGCAAGCTTTCTGCTTTGATGCTATGGATTTGATCGAGGCATAACCCTACAGTCCGCTAGCTAGAGCTACAAAGAGGCACGCTGTCATTCATTTCCAACAAGAGCCAGCAAATCACAGCGACAATGGGCGGAGCTACTCTTGGAGACAATCTCCCAGCGACAATTGAAAGTTGAGAAATGTTCAACTTTATTCTCATTCTCAGCGAGCAGTCAGTGACTTAGTTCACCGACTACCAGTAGCAGGGCAGATATTCTCTTCATCTTGAAGTCCCTTCTCGTTTCTACTTGCTACCACTATATTGGTTGACTGGTTGTCACTTGCTTAAATTAGAATTAGATACGCCCTGCCCTAGCGGCAGCTCGCCAGAGACTGAGCGATTTGTGAGTTGAGCGAGCAGTGTGCACGTAGCATAAGACTTCCAGTTTTCATAGTTTGCCTTCAAAATAAGTCTGCGTTATATAAGCAGTGTGTATTGTGTACATTTTCAAGGGGGAAAACTACATGGAAAAAATATAAACCATTTATATTAAAAAAAAAAATTAATAATACTTTTGAATAAGGTGAGGAATATTGTATGGTGGAGCACAGAAATGAATAGAGCTTAAGTTAATGTAGAGAACATGTACAAACCCGATTCCAAAAAAGTTGGGACACTACAAATTGTGAGTAAAAAAGGAATGGAATAATTTACAAATCTCAAACTTTCATCAAAGCTACACATTCCCAAAAATTTGGGACAGGTAGCAAGAAGAGGCCGGGAAAGTTATGTACAGATAAGGAACAGCTGGAGGACCAATTGGCAACTTATTATGTCAATTGGCAACATGATTGGGTATAAAAAGAGCCTCTCAGAGTGGCAGTGTCTCTCAGAAGTCAAGATGGGCGGAGGATCACCAATTCCCCCAATGCTGCGGCAAAGATATTGGAGCAATATCAGAAAGGAGTTTCTCAGAGAAAAATTGCAAAGAGTTTGAAGTTCTCATCATCTACAGTGCATAATATCATCCAAAGAGTCAGAGAATCTGGAACAATCTCTGTGCGTAAGGGTCAAGGCCGGAAAAACATACTGGATGCCTGTGATCTTCAGGCCCTCAGACGGCAATGCATCAAATACAGGAATGATACTGTAATGGAAATCACAACATGGGCTCAGGAATACTTCCGGAAAACATTGTCGGTGAACACAATCCACCGTGCCATTCGCCGTTGCCGGCTAAAACTCAGTTTTCTCTGGGCCAAGGGATAATTTAAAATGGACTGTGGTAAAGTGGAAAAGTGGAAAAGTGTTCTGTGGTCAGACGAATCAAAATTTGAAGTTCATTTTGGAAAACTGGGACGCCATGTCATTTGGACTAAAGAGGACAAGGACAACCAATGTTGTTATCAGCGCTCAGTTCAGAAGCCTGCATTTCTGATAGAATGGGGTTGCATGAGTGCGTGTGGCATGGGCAGCCTACACATCTGGAAAGGCACCATCAATGCTGACAGTTATATCCAAGTTCGAGAACAACATAAGCTTCCATCCAGACGTCGTCTCTTTCAGGGAAGACCTTGCATTTTCCAACATGACAATGCCAGATCACATACTGCATCAATTACAATGTCATGGCTGCATAGAAGAAGGATCCGGGTACTGAAATGGCCAGCCTGCAGTCCAGATCTTTCACCCATAGAAAACATTTGGTGCATCATAAAGAGGAACTTGCGACAAAGAAGATCTAAGACAGTTGAGCAACTAGAAGCCTGTATTAGACAAGAATGGGACAACATTTCTATAAAAAAAATTGAGCAACTTGTCTCCTCAGTCCCCAGACGTTTGCAGTCTGTTATAAAAAGAAGGGGGGATCCCATACACATGGCCTTGTCCCAACTTTTTTGAGATGTGTTGATGCCATGAAATTTGAAGTCAACTTATTTTTCCCTTAAAGTGATACATTTTCTCAGTTTAAACATTTGATATATCATTTATGTCGTATTCTGAATAAAATGTACAGTCCCAACTTTTTTGGAATCGGGTTTGTAATATAAAATAAATTATATTTTGTTATTGTTGTTAATCTGCTTGTGATCAATGGCTTTGGAAAGGAATTGTTGTAAATCCAAACACTATATTTTCTACTCCTCCAGGTAATGTAAAAGGGATACTTTTTGCCGAAAAACTACTGTGTCGCAGTGAATGTATTGTATGATATACTCAACATAGTTTGTAAAGTTACAAATATAATGGTTGTAGCTACTTGCTATCATCAGGAGTCTGGGTGGTGTTTCATGAACAGTTTTAGAGAATGGTTAATTGAGGGAGTGTACTTATTATTATTTGAGAATGATGTAAGTATTATCAAATCATTTTAAGAAAATGAAGTTTACAAACAAGACACTGGTGTGCAAGGAGGATGTTTTTCCAATACATTAAAAACAAGTTTTTAGCATTTCGCACATCAAGCCTTTTGTATTATTGATGTCTGCGGGGCAGCGCGGGTTTAAGAATAGTCTTTTAAAACCGTGTGCCTGCAGGACATTTCAACGTCATCACGTGGTTATGTGGTGCTGTGTATTAGTACAATTGATCTTACTTTGAATGGGAATAACTTTGTTGCCACATGGTTAAATATTTTTATTTTAAGATATATTTTCAGACCTTTTTATGCATTTTTGGCACAGGTAAGCGGTAAATGAGAGAAGTTTTAGTGAAAGATGTTCGATTCGAACACATGATTGAGCATTATATGTGCTGCAGCAGCTGAGACCGCTGGACCAACCGTGGCCTAGAAAACCTTTGTTTTCTAAAATGTTTTGGGGTGTTTACTCATGCGTTGCCAGTTTACTGTGTTAATGTATGAATTTATCCTAACTGCAGTTACAATGGCAGGGCATTAAAAGTATGTCAATACATTCATCCAAGATGTGTTGGTGAAAGGAAGAAAGGAATGCTTATCAAAAAAATCACCCCCGGCTGCTTCTTGAGAATGCGTGCGTGCATGCACGCATGTTTTTCTCTCTCTGATTGAGCTTGGTGCCCTACACACACACACACACACACACACACACACACACACACACACACACACACACACACACACACACACACACACAAGCTGACATAATTTGCTTCAAGCAGTCTTCCTTTAGATATTGTGAGTGCCCTTAGTCAGTTTTGGTTCTTTCAGTTGTGGAGGAAAGGTTGTGTTGCTTAAAAGATGGCTGTCTTTTCACTGGTTACAGTACTACTTAGCATTTTCTTATTGGATACCAACTTCCTAATTGTTCTTTGTCCTGGACTATGGAAAATATTAAATAATCCTATGTTTATTTATTTGTATCCCCTTTTGCTTTTTGCCAAAGCATTAGCTACGCTACCTTCTTCTTACAAAACATGACATAACAAATATGGACAAAAACAGTCATACAATTGTAAAATACCTCGTAATTTTATCACCCTTTAGGAAATATTATCCAAAAGCAGTTTGCCTGTTCCTCCATTTAAAACAATGCTATGTAACAAAACAACCAGACTTAGTTTGATTCTAACTGCTCGTCATGAATACAATGTGTTTAAGGACTATGATTAAGTTTTGACCATTTGCTCATAATTATTGCCAGTCTCAAGACCCAATGTTAAACTTGTAACTGGCCAGACAAGATTGGGTTCTGAAGTGAAATTACATTCAGGATACTGATATGTTGTCTGAACAGTGAGAGTGAGCTTTTGCTTTGAATAGTAGCCTACAGGTCAGGATGTGGTTACTAGCTTGTGCTGAAGTTTTCTTCTGACACAGCCATCTTTTAGTTTCAACCGGATACCAACGAAGTGAAAAAAAAGTTAGGCTATGGGCCTCACCCCCAAACAGAAAGTTGTCAGAAGTGCCTTGAAAAAAATTAAGATTCTGCTTATTTGAATTAATTGAGAGGCTCTGGTATTTGCTTGTTGCTTTAGACACATACAAAGTTTGTTATTAAGTATCTATAGAGTACCTAAATAATACTAATACAGGACCAAATTGCTTCTACAGGAATATTTTAATATCGCCCTCACTCAGATGCTCACGTGCCCATTGTAGGCATTTAGGCAGTGGACAGGGGTCAGCATGGGCACCCTGACTGGTCTGTGGCTACGCATCCCCATAAGCAACAAACAGCGATGCACTGTTTTCTGACACCTTTCTATCAGTACCAGCATTAACGTTTTCAGCGATTTGAGCTACAGCAGCTTGTCTGTTGGACTGGACCACATGGGCCAGCCTTCGCTCCCCACAAGCATCAATGAGCCTTGGCCGCCCATGACCCTGTCACCGGCTAACCGCTTTTCCTTCCTTGGAGCACTTTTGATAGGAACTGACCAATGCAGATCAGGAACACCTCACAAAGGCTGTAGTTTTGGAGATGCTCTGACCCAGTCGTCTAGCCATCACAATTTGGCCCTTGTCAAAGTCGCTCAGATCCTTACACTTGCCCATTTTTCCTGCTTCTAACACATCAACTTTGAGGACAGAATGTTCAGTTACTGCCTAATATATGTGTTATTCATTTCAACTGTCAGTGGTCATAATATTATGGGTGATCATTGTAAGTAACATAACTGTACATGTCTATATAGTCTGCATAATAGAATTGCTTGTGCGTTGTCTGCGTGCACGTTGAGCGCGTGTGCTTGCTTGCCATGTGCCTAGTGAGCGTGTGTATGACATGTATAGTGAGTGTGTCTTACGCTGTACTACAGTGTGATTTACCAGTTTAGTTTTAAGGCAGAGAAGCTCGAATCAAATGAAACGATAACAGACTGGCGTTTGGGCCCACTTAAACGACAAGGAATAGCTAACGTTTCCTCAGCTATGTGTACTCCACTGTTAATCTATTCTTAAACCTAGACAGGTCAACAGCTGTAATTTCAAGTTGCCATGTTCTTCCACAGTGTATTTTTAGATGACCATGGTTAATATTCTTGGAAAGCCTTTTAGTTTTTAGGTTAAGGAGGTCAAGAATGTATTTTCCTCTGTACTGGTTGCTGCTGTGTCTGCCTCTGTCTCTCAAAAGAGTTGGGGGGATCATTTTTATTTCATCACACAAGTTACATGAGGAAATAAGACATTTCAGATATTATTAGGTGTGTTAAGTTTTGCAAACCTCTCTCTCTCCTTCATGCCTTACATTTCTCTCCTCTCCCTACCAGGTTATCTGGTTCTGGAGCCAAGGAAGAGGATGATGATGGTGATTGGAGGCTACTGCAGCGGAAGGTGCAGCCGCTCACATCAGCACTAGTACCCATCTTCAGTCTCCAACCTTGGTCTGCCTGTCTGCCCAGGTCCTGCCTGACACCACACTTTCCACCAACATGGCCAACCACTTGGAGCTGCTTAATGAGCTGCAGCAGCTGGATAAAGTGCCAAGCCTGGAGCGGCTGAGGGCAGCTCAGAAGAGGCGCACACAGCAACTGAAGAGATGGGCCGTGTACGAGAAAGAAATGCAGAATAAGAAGCGCAAGGCAGACAAGAGGAGGACCGTCAATCATGCTGCGGCCACGGAATCCAAACATCACGTGTCGTTTGCTGCTAGCGTTGCACTATTAGAGGCCTCGGCACGCAACGACCCTGACGAAGGTAAGACGAGCAGACAGGCTCAGTAATGTATGCACGCACATGCTCACACTGACCCTTTTGTCATCAGAGCGCCCTAATTAGCAATCAGAAATGTATAGTTGGCGAAACAAGAAACTGTTGGGTAATGATGTGATGATAAAATAGAGAATATTTTGATTTCCCTTGCATGATAACTGTCAAACTAGTCCAACCAAATTGTCCTGGGGTATACGCTGCAAAAATTGCTGTTAATTAAAGGTGAAATGAGAAAAAAATTCAGAAAATAAATCTGCCAAAACGTTGCATGTTCTGAAACGAGCTACAACAACAAATTGTCATATTCTAAGAACCAAGTTTGGACCAAATTAGATTGTATTGCAAGTATTCTCACACTTAATAGATTTCTTTCATTAATTCAAGCATTTTTTTCTAATTTAACTTTTATTTTATACTTTTGAGGAAGCAATTTTTGCAGTGCCACCAAATATGTCTTGTCTTGTAATTGAAGAAACAAGAATTGATTTCTCAACTGATTTACCTGGAAAAGTAATTGTTAAATAAAATGAATACTAAATTTATCTAAATAAAGTAAAGAACAGTAACTCAATGCTGTGTGTATTCAGTCAGAAAATGCTGTTTGTGTTTATTGCAATGCTTTGTAACTTGATCCAATCAAACGTTGTGATGGTCAAACATGGTGTTTCTTAGTACAACGTCATGCATTGGTGTGTTGCAAATGTTCCTATGTTTTATACAGCAGATTACATCTCCAACAGAAAGTATGCATTAGCATGTTAGTGTTCAGGCATTTTCCGGACCACGTAATTGGAGCCTGCCAAGGAGAGCGAATGTCTCATTCTGAGTGACTGACTGACTGACTACCCCTTGTTAAATAGTGTAGTGGTTAAAGACGCGGACTGCCAGACCAGAGGTCTCGTTACTGTGTTAGGGTTTGTTCAGCATAGACAAAACTTTGCCGGCTACAAAGCTATCTTATAGTAAGCGGTTTTATTGCGATTGTTTCTAGTGCATTTTTTAAGTATGCATCCATGCATGCTTTTTGGGTCAGGATAGACACAAACTTAGCTGGCTACAACCTTCAGTAGCTATGTTATAGTAAGCCTAATATAAAACTGTTTACGGTTATATTACGACTATTTCTGGTGGGTTTTTGAAGTATGCATTCATAGATGCATACATTTGATATGTGGTATTTATGGTGGATGCAAACTTACAGTAAGAAATGTTAGTCAGTTTAACACAATGCTTAATGGTGTCTAGTGAAATATTCAAACATTGCATGATGTTACTGTAGTGGGTAGTGGGTAAAGACACAGCCTCTTGTGCGGGGGACCCTGGTTCGAATGCTGTGAGGGCAACAACATTCATCACTATTTTTCGCGGGCCAGCTTAACTACGCTTGCCTGGTTTCCTTTCTGGTTTATTTTAAGATTAAATCTTTACTGCCTTCTCAATCTTCAAATGGGAGGAAACATCATCAAACTTTATTTGCCTTTAAAATGGCCTGAGGCACTTTCTATATTCTGAGTCTGTAGGAGGAGGTAAGTTGTGTTTTTTAGTAATTCATACAGCATACTGGAAATTGTCATTAATGATTTCAGTCATTAACAAAAGGATTAACAAAAGGGCTGTATTTAAAGTGTTAAAACACTGGAAAGACTCCAAATCGAGATAAAGATGTCTTAACTTGGAATAAATATTAAGAATGGTTCCTCTGCTCTCCTTAATGTTCAGTTGCTGTGTTAAACCATGTCAATTCAGATGTGCAAAGAAGTCTGATTGAAAATCTGAAAAAAGTTCTGTGACATTGAGTGTGGGCCCAACAGTATGTATTTGCTTATTGGACTTTAAATCCGACCAGGTTGGAGTAGAGGACAATGCCCGTAATTACCGTAATAAGTTGTATCATATTTAGTAGGTTTTATATAAATGTATATATTTACATTTCTATAACTGACTTAAAATATGTTTGTTGGTGGTTGCTGTTCATATTCCACACTGTGATGTTACTTTGCCATGCCACCACTGTCTTTATTAAACCAATAAATACATATACAGTGAAGGAAAAGATTATTTGATCCCCTGCTGATATGGTACGTTTGTTCACTGACATAAATTATCAGGCTATAATTTTAATGGTAAGTTTATTTGAACAGTGAGAGACAGAATAAAAAATAAATCTATAAAAACACATGCAATGTTTTTTTTTAAATTGATTTGCATTTTAATGAGTGAAATAAGTATTTGAACCCCTCTCAATCTGTAAGATTTCTGGCTCCCAGGTGTCTTTTATATAGGTAACGAGCTGAGATTAGGAGCACATTCTTAAAGGGAGTGCTCCTAATCTCAGCTTGTTAACTGTATAAAAGACACCTGTCCACAGAAGCAGTCAGATTCCAAACTCTCCACCATGGCCATGACCAAAGAGCTGTCCAAGGATGTCAGGGACATGCTTGTAGACCTACACAAGGCTGGCATGGGCTACAAGACCACCGCCAAGCAGCTTGGTGAGAAGGTGACAACAGTTGGGGCGATTATTCTCAAATGGAAGAAACACAAAAGAACTGTCAATCTCCCTTGGTCTGGGGCTCCATGGAAGATCTCACCTTGTGGAGTTGCAATGATCATGAGAACGGTGAGGAATCAGCCCAGAACTACATGGGAGCATCTTGTCAATGATCTCAAGGCGGCTGGGACCATAGTCACCAAGAAAACAATTGGTAACACACTACACCGTGAAGGACTGAAATCCTGCAGTGCCCACAAGGACCCCCTGCTCAAGAAAGCACATGTACAGGCCTGTCTGAAGTTTGCCAATGAACATCTGAATGATTCAGAGGAGAACTGGGAGAAAGTGTTGTGGTCAGATGAGACCAAAACTGAGCTCTTTGGCATCAATTCACCTCGCCATGTTTGTAGGAGGTGGAATGCTGCCTGTGACCCCAAGAACACCATCCCCTCCATCAAACATGGAGGTGGAAACCTTATGCTTTGGGGGTCTTTTCCTGCTAAGGGGACAAGACAACTTCACTGCATCAAAGGGACGATGGACGGGGCCATGTACTGTCAAATCTTGGGTGAGAACCTCCTTCCCTCAGCCAGGGCATTGAAAATGGGTCATGGATGGGTATTCCAGCATGGCAATGACCCAAAATGCATGGCCAAGGCATCAAAGGAGTGGCTCAAGAAGAAGCACATTAAGTTCCTGGAGTGGCCTAGCCAGTCTCCAGACCTTAATCCCAAAGAAAAAATTTGGACGGAACTGAAGTTTCGATTTGCCAAACGTCAGCTTTGAAACCTTAATGACTTGGAGAAGATCTGCAAAGAGGAGTGGGACAATATCCCTCCTGATATGTGTGCAAACCTGGTGCCCAACTACAAGAAACGTCTGACCTCTGTGATTGCCAACAAGGGTTTTGCCACCAAGTACTAAGTCATGTTTTGCAGAGGGGTGGAATACTTATTTCACTCATTGCAATGCAAATCAATTTATAACATTTTTGACATGTGTTTTTCTGGATATTTTTTTTATCCTGTCTCTCACTGTTCAAATAAACCTACCATTAAAATTATAGACTGATCATTTCTTTGTCAGTGGGCAAATGTGCAAAGTCAGCAGGGGATCGAAAAATGTTTTCCCTCACTGTACAATAAGAGCCAATGTGTACAACAATAGCCAGAATGCAAAAGAGGATATATCATATCTTTTTAATATGGGATTTTGAATGCATTACAATTTTCTATATATCCTATACACCCATACAAAGTATATACGTATTGTAAAGGTGATGTCATTCTGTTACAGGGTTTTGATATACTAAAATTACAGTAGTTCAGTGACCAAACTAGAGTTTACACTTAAGGTGTCATAATGTAGGTGACACATTTGACATACATTGGTAATTTAACAGATGCTTGAAGCTAGTACACCCATATCTTTCTTCATACATATTGTAACCTTAGTACAGAGTCTGTATTAAAAAAAATATTGTGACCACGTTTTTCCTAACAATGGGAGGTCATACCGTCATTACTACACAGAACTTTACATCGGAGCTATTCTTAAACTAAATATGCCTTTTTTATTTTCTAGAAAACCATGTTAAAAGTAGTCCCTCTGCATTTGGTTGTATATTTTGGTTCTGCATTCACTGATGCCGACAGGGGACAACAACCGTGAACGTTGTCCCGGGCCCAGGCCTTGGGGGGGCCCATTTGGTTTGCTTAAATATAATTATTTATTTATCAGTCAATGTTAGTATTCAGTACTATCCAGAAGGTTAACAGTATTTAAACAGAATACTTGCTTTGATGAAGGGATTCATGTTATTCACTCTTTGCTGTTTTTTTATACAGCATTATGATTAAGCCTTTTTCTGTAAAAATGTTTTGTTCTACCAACAGCCAAAGAGTGAATAACATGAATAACTTTGTGGAAGCTGCACTAGCTAGGAAGTAAAATGTTATAATTTTTGGAGCACGCTGCTACTTCCCAGCCAATCCCGTTCAACCCAATCGCCTTCTGCGAGGCAGGCTTTCCTCCTTGGTTTATTTTGTGAATGCGCATTTTACCTGGATTATATTATATAATGCATAACTATACCATAATGAGCGAAGTTTGCTTACTGTAAGAAGAGACCAGGACGACAAACACACTGTTCCTCCCTTGTCTACTACAGCATACACTACGAAAACGGCAAAGCAAACAAAGACTTAGACCATCTCTCTGTAGCTAGCTACCAGGAGCCCTAAGCTAACGTTAGCAAGGCTAAGAAGAACATCATCGAACTCTGAGTTATTTGGAATAGGTAATTCCATTTCTCATGTTTTTATTCGGAACGTGATTCTCTGTCGGGCATTGGTGCGGAACCACTTTCTGACGGGTGAGTAACTGTAAAATTCTGTAATTGTTTATTTTACTGGAACAATCCTACATATAGTAGTGCAGTTTAAAAAATATTCAAATTTAACCAATACATTTGTCTTACTACAGTACTGTAGCTATCTGGCTAAAACATTGCCGCCTTGCAACCAAAACTAGGAGCACAGAAAAGGATGGACAAATCAAAAAGATAGCATCTAAATATGTGTAGCAGTTAAGTAATGGCTGATTGGGTCTGAGTAGGTTATGAATTGAAAAGATGACATAATGAATTATCTGTGTTGAAAACAAAGGGATTTGAATGTGGCCTATTTAAGAATTAAAACAAACAAAACGTTTATGACCAGTTTTTTGGACTATAGTATAATTACTATTATTAAATTTTTTGGCCCATGGTTTGGGTCCTAAACGTTTGAATTCTGTCCCAGGCCCTGTCATTCCTGCAGTGTCCCTGTCTGCAATGAAAGTTTTTGGTTTTGTATCCCTTTTAAACTGAACATTTTAGTTTTTGCATCATGCTGTTACCATGCAATTGCCCTTGAGTTTAAGGTGTGTGTGTTTTAGGTCTAACTAAACTCATGGGGACCAAATGTCCCGATGAGTATAGTAAAACCCGAAACAATTTGACTCATTGGGACCTTTTGCCGGTCCCCTTGAGGCAAAAGTCCATTTCCGGCTCAGGGTTTAGGTGTAGGGTCAAACTTACAATTTATTTTATAGTTAGAATTGGGGTTTCTTTAATGTCCAGGCGTTGTTGGTTAAGTTTAGGGTTAAGGTTAGGCATTACATCTAGGTAAAGTTTAGGCATAAATGTTATTTTATTGAGGTTAAGTTTAGGGTTACATTAGGGTTAGGGTTACATTAGGGTTAGGGTTAAGATTAGGCCAAGGGAGCATGCAATTAAAATTTTCTGGTCCCCATGAGGGTAGCTGTATGTATGTGCGTGTGTGTGCGCGTGTGCATGTGCTTGCGTACGTGTGTGCGCATGCGTTGGGGTGTTGTCTTGAGTGTAAACAGTGTATTTGTGTGTTGTGCGTATGGCTGGTGTGTGTGTGGAGTGACTGACTCAGTCACCATATGTGCACACAGTCCACTCGCTAGAGCTACAAAGAGGCACACTCTCATTAATATCCAATGAGAGCCAGCGAATCAAGGCAGCAGTGGGCGGAGCTACTCTGAGACAAACTCTCCCAGTGACAGTTGAGAGTTGAGACAAGTTACATTTTATTCTAATTTCCAGGGAGCGGGCAGTGACTTAGTTTCGGAGACCAATGGCAGGGCAGATGTTTCTCTGCATCTTGAAGTCCCTTCTGTTTTCTACTTGCTAGCTAAAAACTCACTAGCTAGCTAAAAGATTTACAAGAAACTTATAATTGCGTCTTCCGGTTTCTCAATTATTTATGATGCTTCATACAAAGATATAATTCTAAAAATGGATGCATGGAAGGTTTCAGAGATCTTTGGGATCCTGGGAGAGTGATGCATTCATAATGTAAAATGAAGTAAATTGCTATTTGAATATTTATTAACTTGGCATCATTGTAATATGTTTTTAGCAGTGGAGTCACGCAAATACTAAATACTTATTAATATCTGTAGAGACTGATGTATCCCCTGTGCTGGTCGACTGGTGGTCGCGGGCATAAATTAGGAAGATACGCCCCGCCCGAGCAGGCAGTCTGCATCTAGGGAAGGCTCAGCGACAGCTCACCAGAGATTGAGTGATTTGCAAGTTGAGCAAGCGGACAGTGTGCACGTAGCATAAGTCTGTCAGTCCCTGTGGCAGCTGGTTAACAGGGGATTGTTGGATTCTCTTAATCTGGGCTCAGTCCCTGTGCTCTACTCTGCTTCCAAAATGCTACTCAGTATCAGGAACGGGTGGGGGATGGCGTGGGGGAGGGAGAGAGATGGGCAAATCGGGTAGATATACTGGTGGAGAATGGGATTGATAAAAAAAAGTGTGTGTAAGAGTGAGAGAACGAGTGTACGAAAAATGTTGGAGGGATTGACAGAGACAGGCAAGAAGATGCCGTAAAAACGAGAGGAAAGTTGCTGATGAATTCTGAAATTAATTCTTAAAATTAGTCTGTGTAATGGCCTGAGGTAGAGGCATTTTTTCCCTATGCTCCTGAACTGTCTTTTGTCTGCTAGATGGTAACATGAACAGCCGATGTCTAAGGCCCATGATTATCTTTCTGGCCCTCATTCAGCCCCGTGTGGTGTAAATGTTGGTTCAATTACACTGTTCTTGAGTCTTGCACCATTGTGACATTTAAACTGCTATAGTGAAACATTTGAAATAACAAGCTGTTGCTGGGTAAAGCTTTTTTTGGCCAGTATTTTTGTATTTATTTGAGAATGAGATGTGTCCTCAGCACATCTCACCAGGAACTTCTGCTTCTTAAGGGCCCAGTCATTTTTGCATTGATGAAATCGTGGAATCCAGACATTAACATGGAATTCAACTAAATGAAATAAATATAAAAAATATAATTTGACTATTGTTGCGTAATATTAGTAATAATTACCACCGCATTTTGCCTACTCTAAAAATGCAGTGAATGTGGAAGGTCATTGCCTCTAGAATGTGTTCCCCATTGCCTGTGTTTTATTGTGGCAGTGTCATGTGAATCTCTATGTTGAACATGGTGTTACTTACTGCATGATGTTTTTTTTTTTTGTGAAAAATGACAAAGAGCCCTTTTGAATATACATCTGCATTAACGGCAGAGATTAAATTCACGATTTCGTTGCTGTGTGCATAAAGTGATGCGCTGGTTGACTCATCATAATCCAGTCCCCGTGATTATATCCAGGGTGCAGGCGGGTTTAGAATCATAAAATATTGTTTGGATGAAGAGTGGTTGGGTTGCTGGTGGGTTAAACGTTCAATGACATTGCTTGACCTAACAGGTTTCTTTGCAATAACCTGTGATAACTACAGAACTAAGCCATAGTATGCCTCTTAAATTGCCTACATTTCAGCTGCTAGCCTGCGCTTCTGTCACTCAAACAGTGTGAAGCACATGCCCTAAACAACGGAATGCCAACTGTATGTTACAGCAGCATTTTCTGTAATTTTTTTTGGTTTGAGTGTGGGCTTCAGAATTTTGCTCTAGCTTTATAGTCTGACAGATGCTTGGCTTATTTGGAAACATGGTCTGTGTGGGTGGAAATTAAACAGCTGTAACACACACCACTACTGCCTAGAGTGTTATAAGGATGTATGATTTGGAAAAAAATACAACCAATTTTACAAGACTTTACTTCATTACACTGCTCACTCAACAAATACCTGCTGGTACCTATGTGATTGGAGGAAACGTCATTCTTTGGTGAACAACTATGATTGATCTTGTAAGCATCCAGTCCACAACAAGGAGTTACTACAGTGCACAGAGATGCCCCAGAGGGTGCTAATCCAATTTGCACCGCCTTCTAAGGAACCCCCAGGCACAGAGAGTATGCTGCAAGTTGGATTCAAACTCTTGGCTGCATTGAAGCAGCTTTGTTTAGTGCCTGTGATCACTGTCCCACTTGTGAGCCCTTGGAGCCGTTACAGTTGAGGTGTTTGTACAATTTACATTATAATTCAGAGGAGCTAACATTATCTGATCTCTGAATTCAGTGCTGAGAGCCTAAGAATGAAAGTGAAACTGCAGGTCTACTTTATCCTTTTCACCCTCTGAAATTACCCCTGTAGAAACAACGGTGTCTCTCTGCAGACCTCTTCCTTCCCCTAAAGGAAGCAGGAAGAAATGACTGTTCTTTTGAGACCAATAAGAGCCTTATCTGTTCTCTCTCTCACAGACACACACTGAGTGGCACTTCAAAGATGGAACGATGGAAAGATGCTGATACTTATGAAGTCCTTCCACCGAATAAACATTTTGCAGTCACCCCAGTCTCTGATATTGAAACCCATTGAAAACCTGGCCAGTCCATGGGCACAGACCAAAGAATCTCAATGAAAGATTCTTCAAGGAGGAATGGTCTAAGACTTCAAATTTGTCCTCCAATCTCATTAACAATTGTATAAAAAAGTGTCTGTGTTATCCTTGCAAGGAATGCAGAAAGTACTGTAAGCAAAAGGTGCTGATCATTTTTGTCCATGTTATTTTTTGGCAAATACATTTATAACCTAGCTCAATCAGTGTGTCAATTCAAGCTGCTCAATTAGCTGTAACATTTTCCTATAGGGTTCAGTTCTAAGATATTGGAAAGTTTGGTTAATTTTTCCACTTAAATATATTTCAACAGAAGTATGAATTGCACTTGCTCATCTCATCTCTTAATCTAGCCTGTAGTAAGAAGCTTGTCACAGTACCTTTTTGATGATTTATATTATTTTCTGAAAAAATGTGTTCTGTGACTCTTCAATTGACTTATCTTGTCTGATATTAGCTTTATGTCAGCCACCCATTGTTGTGCTGCTAGTTAATTAAAAAGTTATACTAATCAGTAATGTATAATCTAAATGATCTGAATTTTCACTTGACTGATCCTGTCTGCATGCTCAGCTGCTGAATGGTCATAAATTGGAGGCCACATGAGTTCAGGATACAGAGGAAGACTAATGACCTTTGGCCTTGAATATTTCAGTCAACAAAGCCTTGTAGGTACTTGACAGTTGCGCTGTTTAATCCTGGTCTGGACTTTAAAGGTTAGCTAGTGTGGCTTGAATACACCGATTAGCCATAACATAATGACCACCTGCCTAATATTGTGTAGGTCTCCCTTTTGCCCCCAGAACAGCCCTGACCCGTCGAGGCATGGACTTTACTAGACCTCATAAGGTGTGGTATCTGGCACCAATATGTTAGCAGCAGATCCTTAAAGACCTGTAAATTGCGAGGTTGGGCCTCCATGGATTGGACTTGTTTGTCCAGCATATCCCACAGATGCTCGGTTGGATTGAGATCTAGGGAATTTGGAGGCCAAGACAACACCTTGAACTCGTTGTGATCCTCAAACCATTTCTGAATTAATTTTTATTTGAGGCAGGATACATTATCCTGCTGAAAGGGGCCAGTGCCATCAGAGAATACCATTGCCATGAAAGGGTGCACATGGTCTGCAACAATGCTTAGGTAGGTTGTACGTGTCAAAGTAACATCCACATGAATGGCAGGACCCAAGGTTTCCCAGCAGAACATTGCCCAAAGCATCATACTGCCTCAGCTGGCTGGCCTCCTTCCCATAGTGCATCCTGGTGCCATGTGTTCTTCAGGTAAGCGATGCGCATGCACCTGGTCATCCACGTGATGTAAAAGTAAACGTGATTCCGCAGACCAGGCCAACGTCTTCCATTGCTCCGTGGTCTAGTTCCCATGTGCCCATTGTAGGCACTTTCGGCAGTGAACAGGGGTCAGCATGGGCACCCTGACTGGTCTACAGCTACGCAGCCCTATACGCAACAAACTGCGATTTACTTTGTGTTCTGACACCCATCAGTACCAGCATTAACTTTTTCGGCAGTTTGAGCTACAGTAGCTTGTCTGTTGCATCAGACCACATGGGCCAGCCTTCACTCCCCACATGCACCAATGAGCCTTGGCTGTCCATGACCTTGTCCTTGCACCACTTTTGATAGGTACTGACCACTGCAGACCAGGAACACCCCACAAGGGCTGTAGTTTTGGAGGTAATCTGACCCAGTTGACCCATTTTTCCTGCTTCTAACACATCAACATTGAGGACAATGTTCACTTGCTGCCTAACATATCCCACCCACTGACAGGTACCATGATAATGAGATTATTCACCTCACCTGTCAGTGGTCAATATGTTATGGCTGATCGGTGTATTGCTCTTAACATTAAGCCTATTTGCAAAAGCACACACCAACGAACAAATCTTTGTGTCCTTGACATGCTCTTATGAACTAGATACTGTTGTGCTCAAAAGTTTGCATACCCTTGGAGAATTGGTAATATATGTACCATTTGAAAAGAAAACATATTTTATTTCTTATGGGATTCACATTCAACTGTAGGTCATAACAGAATGGTACAATCATAAAACAAAACATGGCAAAAAAGAAAAACATTAATTGACCTCTGCATACCCTTAGTTTTTAATACTGTGTATTGGCCCCTTTAGCATCAATGACAGCATGCAGTCTTTTGTAATTGTTGTCTATGAGGCCCTAAATTCTTGCAGGTGGTATAGCTGCTCATTCACTTTGGCAAACTATAGACCCTGCTGAAAGGATTCTTTCTAACAACTCTACCATACAACTAATTTTTGTTCAAGTATTGTCGTATTGTGCTCCTTGAAACAACCACAAAGGATTTTTCCAGAGCAGCCTGTATTTCTCCTGAGGTCTTCTGTGGGTTTTTCTTTGTATCCAGAACAATTCTTCTGGCAGTTTTGGCTGGAATCTTTCTTGGTCTACCTGACCTTGGCTTGGTATCAATAGATCCCCGAATTTTCCACTTCTTAATAAGTGATTGAACAGTACTGACTGGCATTTGCTTTGGATATCCTTTTCCATCTTTATAAAGTTCCATGACCTTGTTATGTCTTTTGACAGTTCTTTTCTGTCTCCCCATAGCTCAGTATCTGGCCTGCTCAGTGCATCCACATGAGAGCTAACAAACTGATTGACTATTTATACACACACTAAATGCAATTTAAATGCCACAGAAATTCACCTCTAATTGCCATTTTCACCTGTGTGTGTCACCTTGTGTGTCTGTAACAAGGCCAAGCATTCAAAGGTATGTAAACCTTGGATCAGGGCCATTTGGGTGATTTCTGTTATCATTATGACTTTAAAAAGGAGCCAAACAACCATGTGATAATGAATGGCTTCATATGATCACTATCCTTATATATTTTTTTGCATTATCAGTCATATTTTCCAAATCGATGCCAAAATTTCACATGTTCTGCCTGGGAATATGAACATATGAGCACAACTGTATACAGTCAATTCTGCTTTTGTGTTAACTGTGTCAGTAATTGTGCCTGGCCCAGCTACTCCAATGCATTGTAATGCATTATTTTTGGTCAATCAATCTCTTTAAATGAGTGATGAGTAACTATTGTGTGTATCAGAGACTGCTGACACCGTTTTGACCACAAAAAGCTCATACAGATATGATATTCAACTAAAACAATTGAATATAATTTTCTCAGTACAGCAATGTTTCCAATCTTTTACTTCCACTGAACTGTTTAACTCCAAATAAAAATTCCCAAGTCATCTTGAGTTAGTGAAACAAGGCAGAGCCCTATAAAGAAAGAGGGCTTTGAATGGCATTGCCTCTAACGGTTAGTGCTGGCGCACACTAGCACTACTATTCCCTTGTCCTTGGCACCCATGACACCAACGGGAACCATCACATCATGGTCAGCGGCATCACAAGATGAACATGGCAGAAGAACTGACAGGCCGAAAACAATGTTGCGAACAAACATCTAATACAATAGTCTGGGTCAGAGTAATGGCAAAGTATAATTGGAGATATTTCAGGCTCATTAATGCCAAGCAGTTGAAATTATTGACCAACTTTAAACAACCAACGATAAGCATTTAACAAAATATATAATCTACTGTGTATGTCCTATAAAATCAAAGAAAATACACATGGCCTCTCAAAAGTATTGAACCACTTGGAACTTTCCACATGTTAATGGTATTTCAATTTAAAACTGATGTAAATAGATGTTTTTGCCACTAATCAGCACAAGAAGTCCACATTGTCAAAGAGAAAATAAAATTAGTTCTAATTTAATTTACAAATGTAGAAGAGAAAATAATTAATTGCAGTATTCATCACCTTGCTACGACGCACCTGAATGGGCTGTGGTGCAACAAATTGTCTCAAATAGGTGAAATGTGTGAAATTCAAGTGTTTAACATGATTATAAGTGAAATTAACCTTTGGGAGTTCACATGGTTGGTGCAATTCCTAACAAATCTACATCATGAAAACAAACAAATATTCAAAGCAAGTATGGACTATTGTTCTTAAAAAGCACCAATTTGGTGTAAGTCTGCTAGACTATGCCAGAAGGCATTTGGGAGAATGAGACCAAGTGGAAGAAAATTAACACTGCACCTCGTCCTAAGAACGCCAACCCTTCCCTGAAGCATGTTGGTGGCAGCATCATGCTATGGGGATTCTTCTCAGCGGCATGGACTGGGAGATTGGGTGAAGGAGGAATGAGACAATACATAGAGGTCCTTGAAGAAAATCTGAGTACACAGGACAACAGACTGGGGTGAAGGTTAATCTTTCAGCATGACACTAACCTTAAGCATGCAGCAAAGACAACACTTGAGTGGTTTTGGGACTGTGAATGTCCAGTCAAAGCCCGGACCTCAATTCAGTTGAGAATGTGGAAATGGTTGAAAGTTGCTGTTCCAACTTAAATGGAACAGCAATGAAGAATGGGCAAAATTACTTGTGCTGTTAGATCCAATAGACTCATGGCTGTAACGGCTCCAAAATGTGCCTCTAAATTCTTATGCAATCAATATATTTTCGGTGTAGTATTTGCAATTCATTACATAAAACAATTTTAGATTACATTTTTCATTTTAACTTTCTTGTCTTGATCAGTGGCAAATCAAATGTGGAGAGGTCCAATGCAAATACTTTTGAGCCACTGCATTAATAATTTCAAAGATTTTTAGTATTTACTTACACTGAATACACAACATGTTTATTTTATTCCACCAACCATCAAATTGAAACAGCAAAACTGCTCTGCTCTCTCGCCTTGCCACTCCTCCCTTCATCCTCAGTTCCTTAGGGAGCTCCCTGATTCAACCTAAATCTTATTTCCATGGAAACCAGAAGGAAGGGGCTGAGAGGAATAAGGGGGAGAAAGGAAAGATCACCCAACTTCCAGCTACTTCAGTTTGGATCCATAAAACATCCCATCATCACAACCCTGTTTCTTGTTTTCGTCTTCTGGTCTTTCATGCAAGATGCAAGACACATTTTCCCGGTGGGGAGACAAACAACATTTGTCAACTTATGTCAATTTTTTTTTTTGTTTAACAGGTTTTGTTTTGTACTATATTTTTTTCATGTGTTGCCTGAAATGTATTTCTTGTTGAAGGCAAACATTATTTTGCTGTCACAGCTAGTGGTGTATTTTCCAGTTAGACTTTTTTTTTTCTCCATCTTCTCAGTAAAAGTTGAGTGACAGACACATTCACACACACACACAGACTTTCTGTCCCTCTCAAGCCAGCGGTTTGGCGTGAGAGTAGCCTCTTAAACCAGGCCTATAATGTCACTAGGCCCGGGGAATTCCTATAGGATTTTTGTTGCAAAGGGGTGGGGAAAAACATTTATTTAATTTTTTTCAATCTCAGAATGAAAAGACGTGGAGCGGCAGTCTCAACACCCAGATTTACCAGGAGATTTTCGCCTTACAAATGTTCTCATCCTATGTCTTGTTTTGACCTGCGTATGCTGCTGCGATTCCCTTTACGTTCCTGATCCTCGATTATTGAGGAGAAACCACTAGTATCATTGACGTGCCAATTTTCAATTTAAATAAATCACGCGCTGTCGGCCATGCAAATGTCGGCCATACATTTAACTTTTACCATAGCTTGTAGGGTGGCACGCCAATTTTTTTTTTCAGAACAACATTTAACCTGAGAAGTTGTAATAGCTTTATTGACTCTGTTATGAACAGAGCACCGTTCTTCCAAAACAGAATTCTTTCTGATAGGTTGCAACTTTTCTGATTTGTTGCAACCTAGATAGGAACTAATGTTTCAGGAAATGTTCTGTCCATTTCGAAGAATTGGTGAAACCACGCGAAGTGCACCTTCAACAAACCTGCGAGTGTAGGTTTTTTTGAAAACAAACATCAATATAAATATTGCCGCTCACTTTATTTTATAGTCGGCAACTTTATTTAATTGTCAAGTTTCCAAATCTCTGAGGAAGCCTGACGAGATTGGAGCTGTGGCCTTGCGAGACAAGCGAGAGAGTGTCTGCCGAAGAGAGCTAAGTAGAATAGCATGCACTCCAGCGTGTATTTAGCAACCCAGAGTGTTTCTTGTTCCCATTCTCTCTCACACATTCACACACAAAAACACACACACACACACTCAATGTCCTCCCCCTTCAAAGGATAAACTGACCCCTATGACCAGAAAGCTATGAAAGGATGAAGATATTCAGCCAGTAGGATATCATATTGTAGGGCTTGTCTTGTGTAATGACCCTAATTAAGGATAATGAAGCATACACAGATTATATCATCATAACTAAAGAGAAAAATCAAGTCACTTTTGTTGCTGGTAAAATCCTGATGCTTAAACTTGGAGTTTTTGGTTTTGGTCTGGTAGGCTGTGTTTATCCATTTATTACAACTCTGTGTTGGAAATTTTGCCTTTAGGAGTCGACTGAAGAGAGTGGCTTATAATCCTTGTGGGTTAATTGTTTAATATACTATTAGCTGTTAATCAAATGTATACATCAATATTTTTGTGAATGATTAATGAAGGTTAGTGCATTTATGGATAAACTGATTATTTGGTTATACTTTAACTGCGTGACTACTCATTGTGCACAGAGAGCTACCAAATTTAGGTTCAAATTTACCAACCTTGAATAATTATCTTCAGGACAAGATAAAAGATACAACAGCATTTGGGAGAACCAGCAGGACCGTAGCTCTCCAGAAACATAATTGAGCTGTCCTGGTTTCATTACAGTAACATCTGGCTTTAGTTTTATTTTAAAACATCTTATTTTGTGTGGTGCGAGGTATTGCTAATACCTCTTAGTTCTAATAACTTACCTGCATATATCAAAATGTTTCTTGTTTCCAGTGGTTATGTAGGCGATTCATGTTTATCTTCTGCTAAATTCCCCTCCCTACTTACGAAGCTGCATGGCCAACGTAGATGGCACTGGAATGCACATCCATGCTCAAGCAGGCTTGTCTCAAGTTGCACACACTGGGCTGGGCAGAGCTCCAGTGTTAGTGCACTTCAGCTGAAATGGGTTTGTGAAACATCAACTAGTTTATAGTTGTGCTCATAAGTTTGCACACCCTGCCAGAAATTGTGAAATTCTGTCATCGATTTTGAAAATGTTTGATCATGCAAAAAAACTATTTTATTTAAGGATAGTGATCTTATTAAGCCATTTATTATCACAGTTGTTTTGGTTCCTTTTTAAATCATAACAGAAATCACCCAAATGGCCCTGATCAAAAGTTTACATACCCTTGAATGTTTTGCCTTTTTACAGACACACAAGGTGAATCACACAGGTGAAAATGACAATTTAAGGTGAATTTCCGCTCCTGTGGCTTTTTTATTGCAATTGGTGTCAATGAGTATAAATATTCAATGAGTTTATCTCTCACGCCGATGCACTGAGCAGGCTAGATACTGAGCTAGGGGGGGACAGAAAAGAACTGTCAAAAGACCTGCATAACAAGGTCATGAAACTTTCTAAAGATGGAAAAGGATATAAAAAGACACCGAAAGCCTTGCAACTGCCAGTACTGTTCAATCACTTATTAAGAAGTGGAACAAGATTTCATCCAAAACTGCCAGAATAATTGTTCGGGATACAAAGTAAAACCCACAGGAGTCCTCAGGAGAAATACAGGCTGCTCTGGAAAAATACTGTGTGGTTGTTTCACAATATGACGATACTTAAACAAAAATGAGCTGCATGGTCAAGTTGTTAGAAAGAATCCTTTACTGCGCCAATGCCACAAAAAAGCCTGGCTACAATATGCCCAACAACACCTTGACATGCCTCACAGCTGCTGGCACACAGTAATTTGGAGACCAAAATAGAGCTTTATGGTCACAGCAGTAAGCGTTATGTTTGGAGAGGGGTCAACAAGGCCTATAGTAAACAGAATATCATCCCCACTGTGAAACATGGTAGTGGCTCACTGATGTTTTGGGGGTGTGTGAGCTCTAAAGGCATTGGGAATCTTGTGTAAATTGATGGCAAGATGAATGCAGCATGTTATCAGAGAATACTGGCAGACAATTTGCATTCTTCTGCACGGGATGCTCTTGGACATTCCAGCACGACAATGACCCTAAGCACAAGGCCAATTTGACCCTCCAGTGGTTACAACAGAAAAAGGTGAAGGTTCTGGAGTGAAGGTGAAGGTTCCTGACCTTAATATCATTGAGCCCCTCTGGGGAGATCTCAAACATGCAAGATGACGAAAGACTTTGCATTCCCTGGAGGCATTTTGCTAAGACGAATGGGAAGCTATACCACCTGCAAGAATTTGGGGCCTCATAGACAACTATTACAAAAGACTGCACACTGTCATTGATGCTTAAGGGGGCAATACACAGTTTTAAGAACTATGGGTATGCAGGCTTTTGAACAGGAGTCAGTTAATTTTCTTTCTTTGTGGCCGTGTTCTGTTTTATGATTAAGCCATTCTGTAATGACCTACAGTTAAATGTGAATCCCATAAGAAATAAGATCTGTTTTGCCTATGCACTCCTGTTTTTTGTGTCACATACATTAATTTCAATACATTTCATTGAGATAATTGGGTATTAAGTTATTGCCGATGAAAAATGTGTTGTTTCTGCTTTTATCTTTAGCATACTGGCCACACAAACTAGTCACCACAGCCTCAGCATCATAGTGTATCTAGCCTCTCACCTACTTTATCTCCAAACCTCAGTTTTTCACAAAATGTTTCTATGTGACGCAACAAACATGTTTTTATGTATTGAAATAACATCATCCCTTTACACCAGTCTCTCTTGACAACTTTTTTTAACATTATTTGACAACACTTTATTAACATTCATCCCTAATAGTAACCCAAGTACTTGCCCTCAATTAACCATTCTCTAATACAGTTCGATTTATAACACAATCCCTCTCCAAAGCTAATGAGCAAAAGAGAATTAAGAACAAATGTTGCTGTTTTTGCCGGACCGGGTAAGCGGAGCCAGCCAAGAAGAGCACATGTCTCTTTACTGGGTGACTGACTAGCAAGTAAGCAAGCAAGTTTATTTGTATATCACAATTCATACATAGAAGCAATTCAATGTGCTTTACAAAGAAAAAGAAAACATAAAAATACAGTAGCATAAAAACAAATGAACTGCTAAACGCAGCTTCTCTGTTTAGTTTGTTGGGCTCTACTAACTGACCTGTGTTCATGGATCTAAGAGCCCTGCTCAGTTTATATTCTTCAAACATATCAGAAATGTATTCGGGTCCTAAACCATTCAGAGTTTTATAAACTAAAATCACCATTTTAAAAACCTTTTGGGGAGTCCAGTTGAGAGGCCATTACAGTAGTGAACCCTACTAGAGATAAAAGCATGGATGAGCTTCTCTTTGTCGTTTTGGGACACCAAACCTTTGATTCTGGCTATATTTTTAAGATGATAGAATGCTGTTTTGGTGACCGCTTTGATATGACTGTTGAATGTAAGTTCTGTGTCTGTTAGGTCTGAGTCTATCAGAACACAATTACGCACTTGATCCCTGGTTTTTGTGCCTGAGAATTCAGCTCTTTACTAATAATAGTTCTCTTATTTTTGTTGCCAAACACAATCTCTGTTTTATATTGGGTTAATTGTAGACAATTTTGGTTCATCCAGGTATTTATGTGCTCTGTACAGAGACAGAGTCTATTGAGCTGTTGTCATATGGTTCGAGAGCCATATATATTTGAGTATCTTCGGCATAGCTGAGGTAGTTAATGTTGTTGTTCTGTAGAATTTGGCCCCGAGATTGAACTGAAGCGTTCCAAGAGCTGATCCCAGGGGAACTCCATATGTCATAGCCACCCTATCAGATTCTTGATTACCAATGGTGACAAATGGAGCACAATACTTGACTACCCCTTGTTAAATAGTGTAGTGGTTAGGGAAGCGGAACTGTAAATGATTGGTCCCAAGTTCTAATCTCGTCACAGGCAAAACAAATAATGAATTAGTTTTTGTCTTTCCAGAATAAATCCTTTGCTGGCTACAACTGTCACATTTCTTAGGTAAGAAGCAGAGGCAAGTGCAATCAACAAGAATTTTATGAAAATTAGTCCAAAACAAAGACTTGTCAAGCGTAGAAACGGCACATGAAACAATAATCCACAAACAGTCCTTGAACAACACTGGCTAAATACCATACTAACGAGGCAACTGGAAACACCTGTTCACAGCGCTCGGGTGCTGATAACACAGAGGACTTGTAGTTTGACTATAACACAGGACAGGACTGAATGTAGTAAGATCAAGAATAACGAAACAGAACTAGTACTCTGGGGAGGATGAACGGTAGACAGAGCGTTAGCAGGGTGGTCGTTACAACAACCTTCAGTAGCTACGCAAAATAATAAGCGTAAAATAAATCTGTTTAAGGTTATATTGCATATTACATTGTGCTCCTTGAAACAACCACACCATCTTTTTCCAGAGCAGCCTGTATTTCTCCTGAGGTTACCTGTGGGTTTTTCTTTGTATCCCGAACAATTCTTCTGGCAGTTTTGGCTGTACTCTCTCTGGGTCTACCTGACCTTGGCTTGGTATTAGGTCAAGATATTCCTTTAAATATTACAGTCTGGCATGTTCTATTTAATAGCTATGTACTGTCCATAGTATTCATGATGGCTCTATGTGGCCTGGAACGTCGGCAGTGATTGCATAACATTTTGTTTTAGTGATTTAGTATTTTAACATGTTCTTATTTTACAGTTACAACCCAGGGGGACTAAACGAAGACCCATAAAAAACGCAGTTTGAGTGTTTGGGACCACTTTGGGAGTGTTAGATCTACACAATAATTCAATTTCTATACGTTTAAGTGATTTTTACTACACGTGAGACATATGCACTACCTAAGAACAGTAACACACATGAAAATCCAGCTTTCAATATGCATGCATGAATACAGAAGAGACTTCTAAATTGAAATCTTGCTGGATACCTATTTCCAGTTTTCCTGATTTCCTGTTGGTCAAACTGCCTCTGCTTGTTATATTTGTACTCCTCCCGGAAAGTTTCGTGAATTTTTTTTTGGGAGGATGAGATGAAACTCCAGATCGTGATGTTGTACTCCATAATTGTAAAACTAGATTTGTCCCGCATTTGGCGTTTGGCGGGTGTTAATTTTGGTCCTTGCAAGTATCCCACTGTGTGCTCACACATTTATATTATCATGTATTTTAGAATTCAAAATGTCTTCTTGGTTGTCAGTTATTAGTCTTACACTCTCCAGACACCGTTCACCGGATTAACTGTTGGAGTCAGGGCTAGCTAATTATGTATTGACTTGTTGATGTTATCAAGTACTTGACTGAGAACTGCTGTGATCCTGAACACTGGAGAAGATCAACGTTTTGATAGAATTTGCAATTTTAGTAGCGTTCACAGTAGTTGTCCCATAGCGTCAATAGCATTCTCCAATTTGCTTGATATCTCTCTTGGTGTACTCCCAGTGTGAAGTACAGCAGAATCTTGAAGATAACTCTTAATATAGCCTACTGAGATCAAATCATTTTGCTGGGTTTCAAGTGGCCTTTTGGGTCAATATTCATTTTGACGGCACTCAAACCACAAATGAGTCAAGCAAAAAAAGCTATGCTGTGTTAAAACTTACCAGACATCTGAGTAGATTCCTAAGTAGATGACTGCTTTAAAGGCCAATGGGACGGACCCCCACAAACATACCGGTTTGTTTAGCTTTGCGGGGACCCGCAGATATGTTCCCTAAGCCTAACCCTTAGCTTTTTGGTATAGTAAAACCAGTAACGTGCGCTCGCGTGCACACTGGTTTGTTTAGATTGCAGGAAGGGTGTGTCAGACTTTTTTCTGTAATGATGTTTCTTTTATCTCTTTGGAAGCATCTAGCCCCTCCTCCCTCCACTGGAATGTATCAACGCCCAGGAAGTCATTCTGAAGTTTCCGTACAATTGAATTGGTGGTGTGGGGAACTGATAATCACCATAGCAACCCCTAGTTACAGATTGCTTTTTATGAGTGCTGTAATGTCTCTGTGTTGTCTTTTCTCTGTGTGTGTGTCAGAGACTGTGTAGTCTGTTTAACTGTCCCTGGGGTTGATAGGGTGTGGAACATTCTGCACAGCAGATAGGAATCATCCATTCAGTGTGTCATCACCTCCAACGTTCCTCTTGAATTTCTATTTCTCTTTTTATTATTCCAGCAACTTTCCCTTTCAGACAAATAGAGCTGCCATTAGTTCAAGCAAGAGATTTCATTAGTTCAAGTAAGCACTTTCATTTTTAAGAACAACATGCAGATTAATTATACCCTCATTGCAGTGTTTCCCCTACTTTTATTTATCCAATGTGGGGGGAGGGGGGGTTGTGCTGCCATAAACTACACAAAAGACTGAACGAGTTAAACAGTACAAAGGTGTTTTTAATTTATTGCAAATGGTAAAAAAAAATACAATCTTCCTCCCTGTGCACCTCTCGCTTGTGAACTTTATTTTCTTAACGTTATTTCACAATACATTCTTAACATCATTCCTTAATAACATAGTTAATCAATTGCCTCCCAGACTCATAAAACAACTAACTAATGAAGAAACATGTATTCTAAGTAAAGTATATGCAGTGTGTTGCACAGGGTGTTAAAGAGGGGATAGAAAATGTAGTTTTGCTGGATGTACCAGAAAGCACCCCATGATTTCACATTTTTGACTTTACACACTCCTGAGTATTTCATATTCACTGTGATACAAAATAGTTATTCTGCTATAAGGCAAAAATCAACCCTATTTTATTAGTGGGGAGGGGGTATAGTGTAGTTGGATTTAAAACACAATCCTTGTCTAAAGCTAATGAGCACCCTGGACGTTGTTGCTCTGCTCATCTGATGGTAAACTGCAGTGCAGTGGTTAACTGTGTGCAGCGCAACTTGGTAAAATGTTTTATAAAACAATGTTTTCTGTGGCAGCATGTCACCATTTAGCAGCAATTGGGCGCCACTATTATCCCATTATGCAGGAAACACTGTTCATTGTTAACATATATAATTTAGGTGTTTGATTCAGATCAAATGTTTAAGAAGCTGTAGTTTAATCAATTAGGGGAGTTGTATATGACCAATATACCATGGCTACAGTATGAGCTGTCCTTAGGTACAACACAGTGCATGGATACAGCTTTTGACCTGCATATTGGCCATGTCCCACAAACTCAGATGTGAGATGTGAAATATTTTTATTATAAACTGGTGATAAATCCCATTTGAACAGTAACTTTGTGTTTTGTCATACTTGTGGTATATCTGTCTCATACCAACAGCCATTACAAACCAGGTGCTTTACATCTTGTGTGCTGATTCACTGATAACCACTAATATATGAGGCTGTATACCATATGTATGACATTGCATCACTTTTTTATTGCTCTAACTGCATTAGAAACCAGTTTATAATTCTAATTAGGCATCTCAGGGATTTGTGGTGTTTTGGCAGCATGTTGACTGTGCCAAGCTAAGCACAGTGCCCAGGCACTCCACGATTCGTCATGACTGAGAGGTCTCTTAGTCTTGGTATATTGGCCATATAGTACCACAGATCCTTCTGCCTTATTACTTAATCATAAACTGGGCTGTTTAGGTTCTAAATGTTCATTGGAATAGTGGTATATTTTAATTCAAATATCTATTTCCTGGTAGGAATCTAAATCTGTGGTGACATACACAACACAAAACTTATTTTCTCTCTCGATATTTGTAGTCAGAAAGCTTTGTACCTGTGTCCACAAAGTAGGTAGCTAATACTGGTCTTGTTTGTTGAAGTTTATTTGTTCCCCTTCTTCCTCAATATTTTTTTTTGGAAATGTCACTGAAGGTTTTGTGGCTTTCTACAATTACCTTCCCACTGATTTGTATTGGCCTGTTCAATGGTTTCTCAATTGTGATCCCTAAAGCAACAAACCTACTCTAACTAAAATATTAAAGGCTAAGATAGCAAAGACACACTGACGAAAAGCATTTCTGTGTTTGCCCTGATGCATCTAACAAAACGAAACGCAGGTCTTTGTGTGACGAGTGTGGAACCATCGTTCAGTTTTCCAAATGTTCAGATTCTTACTCCAAATGCTTTTTGGTGAAAAGAGACCGTGATCAGCTTAGATGTGCACATGAATGTCACAGTGCTTGGCTCTGTCTCTGATATGCCGGAGTGTGATTGGCAGGGTACCAATGTATGAACATTTCATTTACATTTTTATGCACATAAAAATACAAAGCAACTACTGATACATTTTTGTGAAGACTAATTCAAACCCACTGACCCTGTTGTTGGTGAAAATATATTTGCATTTCTTGATAGAGTTATGGCGCTTTTCCACTGCATGGTACCGACTCGACTCTACTCGCTTTGGGAGCGTTTCCGCTGCATAGCACCAACTCAACTCGGCTCTACATGTCTCGGATAGTACCCTGTACACTCCCATAGTGCCATCATAGGAAAACTGCTGTGACACCACCTCCAACGCGACACACACAGGAATTTAATGGAGATATCATACAACTGATACCTGTGAAAACCCAGCATTTGCTGGCTAATGTAAAACCTGCAGTGAACAGAAAAATCTATTGAATGAACTCCATCAATTTTCTTTTAAATTGACCTACTTTCTATGTAAAGTGGCAAATAAAAAGTAAACTAAATCTGAATTACATTGTCACGGACCCTATTTGAAAAACATTGAAAATGCACAATAGAATTATCGCCCTGCATTATAAAAGATGACGTAACTGCAATGTTCTGTTAGATTTAATTGTATACACCTAACAACTCAACACCAACACATTAATTGACGGCTATAATACTACACTGACTGACTCAACAGTAGTCTACTGTACACAAGACAGCATTGATACCGGTAGTACCAAGGAAGCACATGTGAGCAGTAACTCTGGTCTTAATATATTGCAGTCTGCAAAAATTGTTAGAACGCTTGATAGACAGCTTGTTTGGCTTGGCATTTGTACTTTGACCAGTGCAATGTATGCCAGCTAGCCTAGAAAAACCCAGAGGAGGAAAATCACCAGGTCCCTCACTGGGGTGTGTCTCTCACTGGGATAACGAGTTGATTTCAAAGCCAGTGCATAGGTCCAAACAGAAAGGAGTCTTGGGAAAATATGATCGCTAAAAAGAGTCTGGTCCTATGCATTGGCACTGAAATTAACCCATTTCAATGCAAGGACTCCTGGGACAGAGCCGCAAACGTGCTTTTCTCGTCTCATAAAACTATTCTCTGACACTAGCCAAATCAGAAGTCTTCCTTGTTTTCACGTCACCTTTTGGTATCGCCTCAGCTCTCTTGGAACCTCGATGGAGCAGGTACTAAAAAAGAGGTACCAGGTACTATCCTAACTTTTGGCCAGTGGAAAAGCAAAAAAGGTGAGGCGTGTAGAGTCGAGCCAGGACCATGCAGTGGAAAAGCGCCATTAGTTAGGTCCGGAAACATTAGGACACAATTGTAATAATTTTGGCTCAGTACATCACCACAATTGATTTGAAATGAAACGACCAAGATGCAATTAAAGTGCAGATTTTCAGCTTCAATTCATGGGGTTGAACAAAAATATTGTATGAAACATTTAGGATTTGCAACAATTTTCATACTCAGTCCCTTTATTTCAGGGTCTCAAATGTAATTGGACATATTTACAATCATAAATAAAATTGTCATTTATAATACTTTGTCGAGGATCCTTTGCAGGCAATTTTTGAAGTCTGGAACACGTGGACATCACCAAACCCTGGGTTTCCTCCTTTGTGATGCTTTGCCAGGCCTTTACTGCAACTATCTTCAGTTGTTGTTTGTCTTACTGCATTAAGTTTTGTCTTCAGCAAGTGAATTCCAAGCTTGATTGGGTTGAGATCAGGTGATGGACTCAGCCATTGCAGAATATTCCACTTTGCCTTAAACGCCTGGGTTGCTTTTTCTGTGTGTTTTGGGTTGTTGTCCATGTGAAAAGTGAAGCGCTGTCCAGTTAACTTTGCTGAATCTGGGCAGACAATATATCCCTATACACTTCTGTCTTCTGTCACATCATCAATAAATACTAGTTACCAAGTGCCACTGGAAGCCATGCATGCCCATGCCATCACACTTCCTCCACCATGTTTTACAGATGATGTGGTATGCTTTGGATCATAAGCCGTTCCAAGCCTTCTCCGTATTTTTTCTTCCCGTCATTCTGGTACAGGTTGATCTTAGTTTCATCTGTCCAAGGAATGCTGTTCCCGAACTGGGCTGGCTTTTTTAGAATCACGGTGTTTCACATGATTTCAGGTAAAATACACCTGCAAAACGTCATCATGAAGATGAAGGAACATTCAAGGCAAATCTGGAAAAAGGTTCTTAAAAAGCACATATGGGGGTGTATATAGAAACATTTCCAAAGCACTTGTCTGGGAGGTTTCCAAGAGGCCTATGGCAACTCTAAAGGAATTAGTCTTCCACAACTGAGCTGGGAGACTGCTAGAGTTTTCCAGAAGGCATGTGGGAGACTCTGAGACAGTAGAATAATTGTAAGTAGAACTTTATGGCCTCAATGCCAAGCACTATATTTTTGTGCATGCCTAACGCCACACTTGATCCTGAGAACACCATCTCTACCATGAAGCATGCTGGTCGCAGCTTCATGCTACAGGGATGTTTCTCTGCGTCAAGGCCTTGAAAGCTTGTGAAGTTAAAGGCTAAAAAGGATACAGCTTGCTGAAGTCTGCAATAGACTTTGGACTTCAGAGGACCTTTATCTTTCTATACAACAAAGACACACTGCCATGCTGAAGTGGCTTCAAGAGAAATCTGTGAAGGTCCTTGAGTGGCCCAGTTTAAGCCTGGACCTCAGTCCAACTGAGAATGTGAAAAGAGTTGAACATTGCTGTTAAGCAAAGGTCCCCATCCAACTTGACGGTGCTTGAGCCGTTTTGCAAAGAATGGGCAAAAATAGCTGTTTCTAAATTGTCTCATGACTACTGTGAGGGGGAGAAACAATTTGATCCCCTGCTGATTTTGTATGTTTGCCCACTGACAAAGAAATGATCAGTCTATAATTTTAATGGTAGGTTTATTTGAACAGTGAGGGACATGACAAAGGAATAGAGATTATTTTTTTGATTTGCATTTAAATTCGTGAAATAAGTATTCAACCCCTCTGCAAAACATGACTTAGTACTTGGTGGCAAAATCCTTGTTGGCAATCACAGAGGTCAGATGTTTCTTGTAGTTGGCCACCAGGTTTGTACACTTCTCAGGAGGGATTTTGTCCCACTCCTCTCTGCAGATCTTCTCCAAGTCATTAAGGTTTCGAGGCTAAAGTTTGGTAACTCGAACCTTCAGCTCCCTCCACAGATTTTCTATGGGATAAAGGTTTGGAGGCTGGCTAGGCCACTCCAGGACCTTAATGTGCTTCTTCTTTGTTGCCTTGGCCATGTGTTTTGGGTCATTGTCATAATGGATTACCCATCCACGACCCATTTTGAATGCCTTGGTTAAGGAAAGGATTTTCTCACCCAAGATTTGACGTTACATGGCCCCGTCCATCGTCCCTTTGATGCAGTGAAGTTGCCCTGTCTCCTTAGCAGAAAAACACACCCAAAACATAATGTTTCCTCCTCCATGTTGGATGGTGTTCTTGGGGTCATAGGTAGCATTCCTCCTCCTCCAAACACGGCGAGTTGAGTTGATGCCGAAGAGCTTGATTTTGGTCTCATCTGACCACTTTCACCCAGTTCTACTTGGAATCATTCAGATGTTCATTGGCAAACTTCAGACGGGCCTGTACATGTGCTTTCTTGAGCAGGGGGACCTTGCGGGCTCTGCAGGATTTCAGTCCTTCACGGTGTAGTGTGTTACCAATTGTTTTCTTGGTGACTATGGTCCCAGCTGCCTTGAAATCATTGACAAGATCCTCCCATGTAGTTCTGGGCTGATTCCTCACCGTTGTAATGATCATTGCAACTCCACGAGCTGAAATCTTGCATGGAGCCCCAGACTGAGGGAGATTCACAGTTCTTTTATGAATAATCGCACCGTTGTCACCTCACCAAGCTGCTTGGCGATGGTCTTGTAGCCCATTCCAGCCTTGTGTAGGTCTACAATCTTGTCCCTGACATCATTGGACAGCTCGTTGGTCTTGGCCATGGTGGAGAGTTTGGAATCTGATTGATTGATTGCTTCTGTGGGCAGGTGTCTTTTATACAGGTAAAAAACTGAGATTAGGCGCGCTCCCTTTAAGAATGTGCTCCTAATCTCAGCTCGTTACCTGTATAAAAGAAACATGGGAGACCGAAATATTTCTTATTGAGAAGGGAGCAAATACTAATTACTCATTAAAATGCAAACCAATTTCAAAGAAAATGTACATGCTTTTTTTTTTTGGATTTTTTTTGTTTTTTGTCTCTCACTGTTCAAATAAACCCACAATAAAAATTATACACTGATAATTTCTTTGTCAGTGGGCAAACGTACAAAATCAACAGGGCATAAAAAAAAAATCCCCTCAATGTAATATCTGCCAAAGGCGCCTCTATCAAATATTGACTAAAGGGGTTAGTACTTCCAATCGTTTTTTTTTTTTGGTTTGTTACAAACATGCAACAGTAATAACTTAAAATAATTTTTCAGCTTTCTGATCAAGGCCACTATTGTTGATAACCTTCTGATCCTTAAATTACAATTTTAATAATATTCACTTATCCTAAAATGTATATTATGATCTCTGTTTAATTCTGACTTGATGGATTGGAAAAATGGCAATAGAGAGGCTGTCATTTATAATATAATGGAATATACTACCCTTGTTCATGAACCTGCTGTGTTCTGCCCATGCAAGTTGGTCTGAAAACATTGTATGTTTTATAAGTGTTCTCTCTTTTTTTCTCTGAATTTCTCCCTCTTCAGTCCGCTACCTGCTGAAGAATAATGTTAGTCCAGACCTGTGCAACGAGGATGGACTCACGGCCCTACACCAGGTAAGCCTTTGTCTCTCTAGTACAGACCTTGATCCACCGTATATAAGAGACAACACAGTCCCTGATACCATACATTTTCAAGTTGTAGTACAAATTATTCTCCTATTCATTATTAGCTTCTAGTGGCATGTAGCCTAGCGGTTAAAGCATCTTACCAGTAACCAAAAGGTTGCCAGATCGAATCCGAGATCTGGTAAGGTGGCGATAAAGTGTTGTTCCAGAGTAGGTGTATATGTACTCTTAAAATACAATTTTAGATGGGAGTTTAACTTACTAAAACATGTCTTCAAACAAATCTGAGTTAAAGACAGAAATGAATCTAATTTGACTCATTAGAGGAGTTGGAGTCTGCAATTTAACTGGCTGAACTGTGGGTTTTAGAACTAAGTTAGTCTACAACAATTGTGAAAACTGTTTCATTTAAATAACATTAACATAATATGTACAGTTAAGCCCAAAGTTACTCATACCCATGCCAAATCTTGAGCCATAGTGAACTTTTATTTGACCAATAGGTTTCTTCTGGCTGGAAATTACATAAGTGACAAAACACGGTAAGACATTGTGCTGGAGATACAAATGTATACTGTAACTATTTCAGTTTTTTTCTTTAAGAGGCTCCTCTGTCCTCCACTTGTTACCTGTATTAATGGCACCTGTTTGAATTTGTTATCGGTATAAAAGACACCTGTCCACAACCTCAAACAGTCACACTCCAAACTCCACTATGGCCAAGACCAAAGAGCTGTCAAAAGACACCAGAAACAAAATTGTAGACCTGCACCAGGCTGGGAAGACTGAATCTGCAATAGGTAAGCAGCTGGGTGTGAAGAAATCAACTGGTGGGAGCAATTATAAGAAAATGGAAGACATACAAGACCACTGATAATCTCCCTCGATCCGGGGCTCCACGCAAGATCTCACTCCGTGGGGTCAAAATGATCACAAGAATGTTTAGCAAAAATCCCAGGTCATTCACTAGGAACCTAGTTAATGACCTGCAGAGAGCTGGGACCAAAGTAACAAAGACTACCATCAGTAACACACTACACCGCCAGGGACTCAAATCCTGCAGTGCCAGATGTGTCCCCCTGCTTAAGCCAATACATGTCCAGGCCCGTCTGAGGTTTTCTAGAGAGCATTTGGATGGTCCAGAAGAGGATTGGGAGAATGTCATATGGTCAGATGAAACCAAAATATAACTTTTTGGTAAAAACTCAACTTGTCGTGTTTGGAGGAGAAAAAATGCTGAGTTGCATCCAAAGAACACCATACCTACTGTGAAGCATGGGGGTGGAAACATCATGCTTTGGGGCTGTTTTTCTGCAAAGGGACCAGGACGACTGATCCGTGTAAAGGAAAGAATGAATGGGGCCATGTATCGTGAGATTTGGAGTGAAAACCTCCTTCCATCAGCAAGGGCATTGAAGATGAAACGTGGCTGGGTCTTTCAGCATGACAATGATCCCAAACACACCGCCCGGGCAACGAAGGAATGGCTTCGTAAGAAGCATTTCAAGGTCCTGGAGTGGCCTAGCCAGTCACCAGATCTCAACCCCATAGAAAATATTTGGAGGGAGTTGAAAGTTCGTGTTGCCCAGTGACAGCTCCAAAACATCACTGCTCTAGAGGAGATCTGCATGGAAGAATGGGCGAAAATACCAGCAACAGTGTGTGAAAACCTTGTGAAGACTTACAGAAAACGTTTGACCTCTGTCATTGCCAACAAAGGGTATATAACAAAGTATTGAGACACATTTTTGTTATTGACCAAATACTTATTTTCCCCCATAATTTACCAATAAATTCATAAAAAATCCTACAATGTGATTTTCTGGATTTTCTTTTCTCATTTTATCTCTCATAGTTGAAGTGTACCTATAATGAAAATTACTGCCCTCGTCTTTTTAAGTGGGAGAACTTGCACAATTGGTGGCTGACTAAGTACTTTTTTGCCCACTGTACTTTCAAAAATATGGTGGGAAACGTATTTTCTTATTGCATTAAAGTTTTTATTGAAAGAAACTGATTATTCAGGAATTATTTGTGCAGAAAAGTAGCATCAATCAAGCAGATAGTAATGTTCATTTGGAAAAAGTCTGCAGTTAGCCTACATAAATGTTAACTTAATCGTCTCAGTAATGCCAGAGGTTACGTGACAGTTGAGAGTTTATGGAATCAAACACAGCAACATAGCAATCCATTAATAGGATTATAGTAGACAATATTCTGCCGATTTTTATGTTTTATTCTGGCCATATAATAACAGACACAAGCTTGAATTAAATTCAGTAAACACTACATGGTTTCAATAACAGCAGTTTCAAGTGGGTGTCGATGTTCTCACAGATGCCCCCTGGTGGCTATTCTTATTTTTATTTCATGTTTTTGTCCATGCCACATGGCACTACAAGGTGCCACATTATAACACAGTATAATGAGGCATGCCTAGTCACGGAACGCCCCCTTGGCGCTAGAATTAGAATCATTATTTCAATATGTTTCTGATTAATCGTGCAGCCCTACTGTCACTGTGTATTTTCTATAACAGTAAGAGAACTGAACCCGTAACACCTTTTTGATATCTTTATGCAATTCAATTTAGAAGATTGACAAAACAACCAACTTTCCTGGCGTAAAAAATCTCACTGCACACAAACTGATGTATTTGACTTATCAATTCAAAAGAAATAGCAGAGGCAAAATGAACAAGGAAGCAGTGAGTAGTTCAAAGTTGTTTCATGCATGAAGCATGTTATACTAGCTAAACAATTTAATAATGATGGAAAATAAGATTCAGATCAGAAGACCGTAAACCAGACATTGTGGCAAAACACTGGTGAACATCGGTACCACTGCCTATCCTTGATGGAAGGAAGTCATGAACCACAAGGGTTTAAACAGGGATGGAGGATCTGGCAATGTTTCTGTTAGACAAGTGCTGTAGGTACCATTAGCTAGTTTCCCAGTTCACTAATAATGTTAGCTTGCTAGCTACTTCAAAGAAATTAGTCAATATTACCTGGTTAACATCAATCTGTAATTGCCTGGCTATTAGCTCTCTCTCAGAAAAACATTTTAAAAATATAGTTTTGCCATATTCTCGGTTTTTAAGGTTATGTTATACCACATGGTCTAAATGTCAGCCAAGTGATCAGTTTACTGCCCAATAAAATGTAGGTTACACTAAGTAAAAATGATCCAAATACACAACTAACCTTCAGAGTTAGGCTACACATACAAGGCTCTAATTTAATTATCGACATTGCTGTGAAAAATGTGCCCACTTCCTCTATTTCTACTATTTTTGCATATTTGTCACACTGAATGGTTTCAGATCTTCATAGAAAATGAAATAAGACAAAGAAAACCCAAGTAAACACATTGTGTATAAATTATTTTATATTTTTATTAGTGCTGTCAAACGACAAATAATTATTCATGATTAATCGCATAAAGTCTGTAGTTAATCACGATTAATCAACATTTTAGTGTGTTCAAATTTGGTCCTAAATAAATAAAAATCTGTTTATAAACAGTTAAGTTAAATACACTGTTTTATTGTAAGCTATGAACATTGCTTGATTTTGCCAGAGCTGTCTTTTTCCAAGTTGGTCCAACAGAACAGAATGTGTCATGGCCTTTAAATGTCCCCCCTCAAATTATCACAATGACTGTCAGAATCTATTGATATGCCAAATCTAAATAGAAAAATTGCTGGTCCATAATCCAATAGTTCTACCATCTCCTACCTTCATGCTCCATAGCCTTCTGAGACTGGCCATACGGAAATCTACCCACATTTGGCGTTTGACGGGTGTTTATTTCGGACCCTGTGTATAAATATATAATTTACATTTTAGGAGATACCGAGCTTGTTTCCCAATGAAAACATTGACCATAGTTATCCAACAAATTACATTTAAAACATTATCTAGTTTTTTTTTTAATCAGCTCTATAAGCTAATCAATTGCCAAGAAATACAATAGGCGCCTTTTACATAGGCTGAAACACCGGACTCTTTTAGCGAACAGCGGTTTCTTTGCTGTAACCTACAAAGTTTTTGTAGCTAGTTTGCAGTCTGAATCCATGCGATCATTCGTTTTTATGTTTTCAAAATGATTTAGCTTTTAGTGTTGATTAGGTATCATGTCTAAAAAGCCAATACTTGTGATTGGCCCTGTTTGAGAGTTGACAAGCATATCTCTACTGTAGAGACTAAACTTTAGATTAAATTAGATTCAACTTTGTCATTGAACAGTACAAGTACAGTACAACGAAATGCAGTTAGCATCTAACCCGAAGTGCAAATAGAAGAGGTATTTATTTTTATTTTTAAATGTTTTTGTTTCCTCCTCTGCCTGTCCAGGACATAGATATTATATTGGATTTAAGTGCACCCAGGCTATATTTTCTGCTTGGCTAATTTCCTAAGCCCCCAAACAGATTGGCTCCACATTGCTTCCAACATACAGAGCATATCATTCCCTCTTCATTATGTCTGAGCCACCTGAAAACATTTTGCCATTGAGCATCAAAACTATGAATTAGATGATCTAGGAATCACATACAAAATATGAAATCACTCATCATTATTGTTTTCTATTTTCGTTGTTATACTATGTTCTTTTTAATTTGACTTGTATTAAAAAAAACAGAGTTGTAGGCTTGTATATTACATAATTTTTTTGCCACAATTTATCCCCCTCTCTCAACTTTCTTCAGCTGTAAGTTACTTGGCTATGCTGCTTGTGCTCATCCAGTGTCTTCATGTTTATATATTAATATTGTTAGTGACTTAAATATGTTAATTGTATATTTTACACTGTACAGTTGATATGAAGTCTACACACCCCTGTTAAAATGCCAGGTTTTTCTGGTGTAAAAGAATGTGACAAAGATAAATCATGTCAAAACTTCTTCCACTTTTAATGTGACCTATAATGTGAGCAATTCAATTGAAAAACAAACTGAAATCTTCGAGGGGGAAAAATGAAAACCTTACAATTTCCACTTGTTTTTCCAATGTTACTCATCTCTACAACATCAGGACCACTATGCAACGTTGCCAGATCATTTACAGTAAACTGTGAATTCCCCACATGCTATATCTTCTATACAACCCTATCTGTAAATTGACCCACCCAATCCCATTAGAAATAGCCCAATTGTGGGGGAACCCTAAACACCTGGCAACACTGCTAATATATTAAAAAAAATCTCATTCCGTCACATTTGCTACAGTATATCGCTGGTGGGCTATTTAGCATAATTATGTGCAAAATTATGTTTTACCAATGCCGACACAGAGGCAGTGCGAGATTTTAGTAAGGCAGCCACCTATTGAGTTTTGTATGCAAGAAAAACCCTGTTCTATCACACATACAGTATCTCACAAAAGTGAGTACACCCCTCACATTTTTGTAAATATTTGAGTATGTATTTTCATGTGACAACACTGAAGAAATTACACTTTGCTACAATGTAAAGTAGTGAGTATACAGCTTGTATAACAGTGTAAATTTGCTGTCCCCTCAAAATGACTCAAACACACCTGCCATTAATGTCTAAACCGCTGGCAACAAAAGTGAGTACACCCCTAAGTGAAAATGTCAAAATTGGGCCCAAAGTGTCAATATTTTGTGGCTGCCATCCATCATTTTCCAGCACATTGAGAAATTGTTAGAGCTTTTTATATATACAGTGGGGAGAACAAGTATTTGATACATCAGGGAAACAATTGTAGTCCTGCACAAGGCTGGGATGGGCTACAGGACAATAGACAAGCAGCTTGGTGAAAAACACCCGAAACACACAGCCAGGGCAACTAAGGAGTGGCTCCTTAAGAAGCATCTCAAGGTCCTGGAGTGGGCTAGCCAGTCTCCAGACCTGAACCTAATAGAAAATCTTTGGATGGAGCTGAAAGTCCATATTGCCCAGCGACAGCCCCGAAACCGGAAGGATCTGTAGAAGGTCTGTATGGAGGAGTGGGCCAAAATCCCTGCTGCAGTGTGTGCAAACCTTGTCAAGAACTACAGGAAACGTATCATCTCTGTAATTACAAACAAAGGTTTCTGTACCAAATATTGAGTTCTGCTTTTCTGATGTATTAAATACTTATGTCATGCAATAAAAAGCTAATTATTTACTTAAAAATCATTCAATGTGATTTTCTGGATTTTTGTTTTTGATTCCATCACTCACAGTTGAAGAGTACCTATGATAAAAATTAGACTTCTATTTTGGAAGTGGGAAAACCTGCAAAATTGGCAGAGTATCAAATACTTGTTATCTCCACTGTGTATATACACACACACACACACACATACAGCTCAAAAAAGTTGGAAAGGAAGGTTTGGAGTGAGGCGCAGGAGGGTTAAATTTAAGAGACCTCTGCAAATTTAACGCTTCTTTTCCTCACTCATTACATTTATTTTCTACTTTTTTGGAAAGGAAAGAAAAAGGCGTAGTGGTCAAAAAAAAAAATCCAGAGCTGTAAATACACACACGTCAGATCTGAGAAAATGTTCAAATGTTGGATCCAGTCCCGCTCAGGTCTTGGGTTGGATTTCGGATTCTGGTGGATCCGTGAAGACCTCTAACACTGATTAAACAACCAGCAGAATTTGGTCAATCCAAACCAGCACTAGCAAACTATTTCTCTCTGCCACTCACACAGCTTGTGTGATCCGGCAAAGATGTCATTGTGGTGGGAGTGAACTTTAACCTCCAGAACATACGCAAGTTGAGAGTTTCTCTAGCTGGGCCATTGTCGTGAATATCGTCAGTAGACTTCAGTCTTATTTCTATCGGTGTGAATATTGCTGCGATCGTGTTTTGTTTGCAGAGAAAGGATACAAGGGACCTGGGAGAGGAGACTTGGTGTTTCACTCGTTGCCATATCTTAATCCAGACATGTAACACTTGATTCTACCATTGACATTCGTATTTAGTTAGATATACAGGTGTATTGACTCTTGTAAAATCTACTTCTGTGGTTTAATAAATGAAGTCATATACATTTTGTCTACCATTGTCTGATTAGCTTTGTTGACATCATTTGAATAGAAAAGGTTTAGCTTTGTCAACATTTGTCAACATTTATGCACCAAAAACAATGGACCAGACAGTAGGTTTACATTCAAGGGGTTTAGCGGATTAGCTCAGTTCAGATACACATGATTGAATTAATTGATATTAGACACTTTTTGCATGTTGCTCATCATACTATAGATGATCCAAAAGCATCATCTTTAGTCTGATGTACAACAGGCCTAAACAGTGCATTTTGGATGTACCATCACATTATGAAATTTTAGAAACATAGTTGGCCAAAATACTTTCATCAGTTAAATGCCTGCCTGATCTGTTATGTCCAGCAAAGTATAGCAGCCTAGATTACTGCTTAAATCAATACAGAAAGAAAGCATGTTTGCCTATAAACAAATTGTCTGATCAATCTGTTGTATAGAATATGCTATCCAAATAAATAACCGTGCCGTATGCACTTATTTGCCAATGTTAGGTAGTTCCTTAGTATTTTGAGAGCTGGCAAATTTTTGGAATGTAAAAAAAAATAAAGTCTCCAGCACCCCAGGAGGGGGACGAAATCTAGAAGATCAACCACACATCTTGGGGTTCAGCTTCAGCTTTAGGGACTGGGTCATTCCTGGTCTCCATTATTGGAATCAATAGTTCCCATTCGTTGCAACAAAAGCATTCGGTTTTGGTTGACATTAGATTGCACGATCTACAGTTACACCACCATCTTCTGGACATTCTGTGGCAAGGGTTGGGGATTAAATGGTTCACCATCTCCCCCATCATCAGCTGCTGTTGTAGCCTCTAGCTCAGTCAATTCATCCTCTGTGTTTTCTGGTTCAAACAAGTAAGATTCTATCCCCCAGAAAACGTCTTCTTCCTGGTCGTCTTTATGTATTTTCCTTTGTCTCTCTAGCAAGTAAACATTGACTGTCCTTAGGAGAATATCAATGGTGAAATAGGTAACTTGCTTCCTAGCTAGCAAATACTAACTTTTGTTTACTGTAATGTTCACACCTATTCCAGGAGGAACGTGCAAATTAATGCATTTTTGAACAAAACTGACCGGTGAACACAGGAAAAACCTGTTTATTTGAAATATTGCGAAACTTTCAACTTCTTTTGAGGAATACAACATTTTCATGTTCTTTGAGTTAAACAACACCACTAGTTTTAGTTTGGAGTGTTTTGGAGTAGTTTGCAATGCTGCTTTGCTGTGGGACAATTACTTTCCATTAATTAATTTAGACTATGCTAAGAACTCTAATTACAGCCGGGGACAGAGCTGAATAACTATCCCTTTAAGATTTATCCATGAAGGTTAGGTTCAATAAAGATTTGCTTTCATTGACACGGATATCTTTGACGTGAACCTCAACCTGGGTGACCTTGAAAGAGAAGGGAAGGAGCCCCAAAGTGCACACAGTCAGGTGCTTGGCTGTGGTGTGTACACGATAGGTACAATTGTCACTTACCCCAGCCCATCGGCAAGCCCCTAAAGGCCTGCAACAACTACACTGATAACATAATACAAGGTCTTACCTCTGCAATTTAGCAACTAAAATGTAGGATTGTAAATACTATACATATGAAAACTGTAGGAATGTAAAATTTTTGACATTTAAAACAAATCCTGTAATTCATTATTTTCTAGACAGTGGAATGCTAATGATGCTAAACGGCATGGATAAGGGGGGTCTGAAAGGCCTGCCGGTTGTAGATCTTTTGACTGTGGTTGGCAAGGTGGGGCACAGACCCCATTTAGGGGGTCCATAAGACTTTAAACCTTAATATATTTTTCATTAGAATTGTAATGATTCAACATATTAAAGGATTCAGCTAATAATTTGATATTTTCCCTTTTCAAATGAAACAATTCCAAATGTATTGTTAGGGTTTGCATTTAAGGTCAGAACTGTATATCATGGTACCGTATACTGTTTCATATCAGTTCATGTGAAACTTGTCTATTTCAAGATTACTGAAGATGCAACATTTTACTTTCCACCCATCATAATTGTATGGAAGGAATGCATTGAGTCAGTGGTACTCAAATCTTTCCTGGGATTACTCATCTGTCTTAGAATGTTGTTGTTACCCAGAAGTCGCTCACCTGAATCAAACAGTCCGTTGGTTGACAAGTTGAAAGAGGTGCCCTAGCTCTGGAACACATCTAATAAATGGAATGGGGGTCCCTAGAGAGATTTGTTAAGGTATTCAAGCAGGTCTATTCCCGATCTGCACTAATGGCCAGATGTCACAATGTCCATTTCCCTACTGGTGAAAGTCAGTTTGCCTTTTTTTTTTTTTTTTTAAGGTTCATCCTTATAAATTATGATTTTAAGGTTTTACTATTAACCTATAAATCAATACATGGACTTGTTCCTACTTACCTCGATGAAATGATCCAGCCAGCCATACATACCTACACGTAACCTTAGATCGCAAGATGAAATCACAGGGCCTTCTCTCATAGAGCTACAATGTGGAATACTACTGTGGAATTATTTGCCAATTAAGGTTAGAAATTCAAACTCTGTGCTAACTTTCAAGTGTCTACTAAACACTCATCTCTACAGCATGGTCTATGATTAAGTGTAGTCTGGCCCAGGGGTGTGAAGGTGACCAGAAAGGCTTGATACTGTCCATCCTTGCTGTCTTGCCAGGTGGCTCTCATCGTCACTGGGATGCCCTCCCTCCGATGCCTTTCAGCACTTTCCAAAAAGTTGAAAAGGAAGGTTTTGAGTGAGGAACAGAAGGGTTAAAATTAAGGTAGTTCATTCGAACATTTGAAAGCAGATTTCTACAACATTATCACTTGCTTCATACCCAGTCCTCCAGCTCAGTTCTCCAATCAACATCTATGTACATTTGCAGAGAAAAATTTATCAAGGCAGGAACAGCATAAAGGCATGTTAATAAATTATTGGGGGGGGCTTTAGCCCCTAAATAAATCAATATCAGTCATTCAATCAATCTAATTTATTTATAAAGCCCTTTTTACAACAGCAGTTGTCACAAAGTGCTTTTACAAAAACACCCAGCCTTAAACCCCAAGGAGCAAACAAACAGTAGTGTTAAATTTCAGTGGCTAGGAAAAACTCCCTAAGAAGGCTGAAATATAGGAAGAAACCTAGAGAGGACCCAGGCTCAGAGGGGTGACGGGTGAAATATTAAGAGTCCAATTGGAATAATTAATTAATGCATGTGGGCTAAATCCAGAGTCTATTTAAATTTAGTCCAGGTCAGAAGCATGACCAGATGTACAAGGACAGGGACAACACGGGGGAGGGAGGAGGTGTCAGCACAGTGGCAGCTGAAATCGTCAGGTATCGTCTTGATCTGCAACACAACCAGGAGGACTTTGGAAAGGGACAGCAACGGGCCCCCCAAACCAGGTATTCCGCAGGTGTGGACCAGGACCTCATGTCCATCCTAAAGTTTATATCCGGAGGAGACTAGGAAAATTCAGAAAATGCATTCCTCATATCAACAACGATTTATAGTGGAGAAGGAGAACTTAGTGGGGAAGGAGAACTGACCCTACTCCCCCATTATATTATATATATTCCTCATTATATTTTCTCTGTGATTTATTTTCTTCGTCAACCTTTCCATCACATATGAACTTCTTACAAATTGTATCAAAATTGTATAGAATCGTGTTCATTTGGCAGCATGTTCAGTTGAGTTAGTAGGGAATGATGTTAAATAAGTATTGTCAAATGATAAGTTGACGAGGAAGAGAGACTTATGTGAAGGGATCACATTATTGCAATACATAAATGTTTGTAGCATCACATAGAAAAATTACGTTTTGTAAGAATTGGAGGATTGGAGATAAAGACGAGAATAGTGGAAACACAAGAACACGGTCCACAACATTTTATAGGGGACAAAACTTTTGTTTGTTCACTGAAAAAATCCTACCTAGTGCAGCTATTTGAGTACTTTGTATCAGTTCTCAGTATCAGCAAGTACCCAAATATAAGTACTCTTACTTGTACTCGGTCTGAAAAAAATGATATTGGTGCATCCCTATTGACAAGCAAAAACTAGATCTGAATGAGTCAGGAACGATAAGAAGAGAGCAATTGTCTGTGGCCACCACATGCAAAACCATTCCTTTTTTGGGGGTTGTCTTGCTGTTGCCTCTCCAGTGCGCCTGTTGTCACTGTCATTTGCACCAAACCAAGTGAAATTGATTCACAATCACTTATGCTTCCTAACTGGACAGATTGATATCCCTGAATTTTTATTGAATTGGTGTTATACTGTGATGATTGTGTTCCCTTAAATTATTTTGGGCAGTGTATATAACTTTCCAAGGGGTGGGTGTACTTTTAGGTCAGGACATATTTCTGTGTGTTTTCTGCTTGGAAGGGTTTCAGACAGGCCTGGTACAAGTGTTACTATAAATGACTTGTTCCGGGCAGTGCTATTGTATCTGGATGGTGGATGGCTGTGTGTTAGTTTGTCAGTGTGGGCGTTATGATTAATTACTTGTTCCAGGCTGTGGTACTGTTTCTGCAGTGTGGTGGTCTCGCTGTGTGACAGAGGTATTTATCAGATGTTTTGCCCTGCACATGCCTCTACGCTGTCTCCATGAACCTTTCATTCATTCCCCCATCCTGACTTCTTGCTTCTTGTTCAGAACACATTGAAGTAGGATTTACATGGGGAGGGATCTTGGATGCTGATTGCAGTGGGTCTGTCACTCTGGAAATAAATATCAAATAGAATAAATATGTGCAAAATTATTTACCCTCTCTTAAATTTCTCATAGTTGGAAATGGTTCATATAGAACAATAGTGAATGTACCCCGAGTGGCCATCTAAGAGCAGGGCATAAATTCATCAAATAACAAAAAACCCTGGAACACCATCCATGAAACTGAACACCATCCATGAAACTGCTGACCTATTTAGCCTCAGCTAAAGTTGGTGATTCTTAATCTGGGCATTTATGGAGTTCATGGCAGAGTTACAAGGCAGAAACCAGTCTAGACTAAGAACAACATGAACAAATCTAAATGTGAACTTTTTGGGCAAAATGGTACATTGTCTGGTGAAAACCAAACACTATTTACTATCACACTTTTTTCCCTTTGTCATGGTTGAACTTTGAGGTTATTTGTCTGGGGAACCACTGGATATTGCAGGAAGAAAATGTCTAAAATACACAAGCAAGTTTGCATCAGAATGGTTGAAGAGCAAGACATTTAAAGTTTTGGAATGACCTAGTCAAAGTTCAGACCTAAACCCCATTGGGATGTTGCGGCAGGACCTGAAATGAGAAGTTCATAGGCATGTAACGATTCTCTCAACTCACGATGCGATATGATTCACATTTCTTTGTGTCATTGAAATATCTTATGTCGAATAACAAAATATTTTTTTAAAATCCCAAATAAAATAAATAAATGAATAATACAAATAAAAGAAATCTCTTCATATAAACAAACTAAGGCTTTTCTAGCTTGGATTTGTTTTAAATTAATATCAGCATTTCCACATTTACTTGCAAAAGCTGAGATCTCAGCACATTCACTATGTCCCCTGCCGACGAAAAAAACCTTTCACTAGGGACAGAGGTGGCTGGTGTAGAGAGATATGCTTTTGCTAGACTGGAGAGCAATGGGTACAGCCTAGCATTCTCTTTCCACCACTTGAGTGGACAGCTATTGAGGGAAATTGATGTTTCAGCTCTATACTTATTAATTTCGGCATCAATCTGACTGATGTGCTGTGCAGCTGGTTCATCGAGAATTTCTCCAAGGAGATCTTCCAATGCTGTTTTCTTGGAGTTTGTTTCAGCTCAGCTCCTGCTCTGTCTGTCTGGTCAAGAGGCTGCTCTCCTGCAGGGGGTGGCCACTGGCACATTCTTCACCCTCATCCTGCACAGAAGAATTGCAGATATAAAAAGGCTAAGTAAAATCTAAGTACAACAGTGACAGGGGTTTCACATTGTTATAAAGGCAAGATTTTTACATTATTTGTTATAATTTGTATCATTTCTTTTGCAAGAGTTAACACTTAAACACATTTAGAAAAAGATGCCATATTAATCAACAAATTATTGAAAAATACATTTTGAGAAAGCGAGAGTGAAATACCATACCTGATTCTGCAACATTAGCACAGCTTTCTCCTTCAGTCTGTGGAATACATCCTTGCGCAGGTTTTTCTCCAGATGAGGCAGAGCCCAGAATCTGGGGTCTAATGCAGCGCACTTCAACAGGTGGTTGTACTTTGAAGTGTGAAAGCCTGAAAGGTTGTTCAGTATAGCTCTCTTCATGTTGCTCACAGTGAGGGAGTCTTCTTCGTTGGATGCCCTGTTATGCTCAATCATATGCTTTAAGGGCCTAATGAGAGACAGTTAGATTTTTTTTTGGTCAAACAGCACATTGGCCGTTTTGAGTTGCTTAAGAAGCCTCACCATGTCCTCAGCATCAAAGATCTCTCCCAAACCCATCCAAAAGATCAATGTCATGGACATTTCGTCAAACGTCGTTGCTCAGGAGTGTCGCTGTCACAGCCGCTTGATGTTCAACCATATCCAGACTGCTGGATATTTGTGCGCAGGAATTTGTGCGCAGGAAGCTCCAGTAGTATCTGTTTGGCTGCTAGCACAGCTGTGGCTATGGAGCTTGGGTAAAGGAAGGCTGTAATACACCTCACTCTGCCCAGCGAACGGCTCACGCGGGGTACACTCAAACCCACTTGGCTGGCTAAGTTCAAAGTGTGGGCAAAACACCTGACATGGGGGGCCAGCCCACCCTCTCTGACAGCAACATCCTTATTCCTCGCGTTGTCCGTGACAACAGCAATTCCATGGTTGGCCTTTTGAAGCCCCCATTCACTCACAGCTGATGTTGAAACTTCAGCAGTATTAGTCCCGGTTTGTGTTTCAAACAGAGGGCGAGTTTGGAGAACAAAATTAATAATCTCCCAGTGTCTGGTTATCACATGGGCGGTTACCGTAAGATAACTCTGGGTTGCCGTGGAGGTCCAGCTGTCGATAGTAATTGATACACTATCTGCTTTTCTGAGGGTCTCAATTACCTTAGATTTTGTTTCCCTGTAAAGAGCTGGCATGACAGTCCAGCTAAAGTGGGGGCGTGATGGGATGGGGTATTTGGGCTCCAATGTGTTGACCAGTAGCCGAAATCCTTCATTTTCTATGACAGAAAAGGGCCTCATATCTTTTGCTATAAAAACACTGTTGCACCTTGTTATCACCGTGGCTCTCGTATTAGACGCCGTGTGTGGGGCTGCAAATCTGCCGGTCAGTGTGGTTTGGCCTATTTATAGCTTTTACGTGTAGACTGAGGCTACTTGAGCTTCTCACTGTGGTGACGGTTTGTATGCTGCATCATGTTTGTTGTGCTATTAGTGTACTTTAACATATTCTTGCACACAGTTTTAGTTTTGTCTGTTACCACCTCACCACTCTTCGTAATACCAAAATGCCGCCACACCTCTGATCTTTAAATGAGGATGGGCATTCTCAATATCAACATCTACACTTGTCCCTGCCATGTTTGCTATTGTTTAGCGCTACTTGCTCGCGCCTGTAAAGCGAGGTCAAAGTATACAGCTTCAGCGTCACTGCTGTTTAAAATATTTATCTCCACCAACTTGAATCGTCACACATTTTGGTTTTCGACAGTCTCGGAGTGCATCATTACATCCCTAGAAGTTTTTGCTCGAAAACCCACATATTTTACAGAGTGAAAGCAGTTCTGAATGGAGAAGTGGGCCAAAATTCCTCCACAGTGCTGTGGACTACAGGAATCATTTGGTTGCAGTTATTACTGCTTTTTTCACATGGGCCCAATGAGCATTAACTGTTACGTCTTTAATAAATAACAATCAGAAACATGACATTTCAACCTTTTATATTCTGTGGCATAGAGAAGTTAACATCAGACAGAGTTGGTGATATAAATGGCACATTGAACAAAATTAGATGTTTTTCTCTCCAAATACTGTTTTACATCATTAAGGTCTTAATGATGAGATGCCTGTGCATGTTGTAAATCTGAATAAATGTTCTGTGAATTATCAGTTTAAATCCAAGATGTTATTGATATGACATTTCCATCCTTAAAAGAGCCCAGTTATTGATGAAATAATTTTTGTAAGCTGATATCCTTCCTAGAGTCTATGTATATCTATGTATATACTTTATTTTATTTTACTTTCATAAAAACTACCGGTCACTTAGGAATGTCCTTATTTTCCATGAAAACACATTAAAATAGTTTGATTAGCGAATATAGCAAAGTTAATAGGAATTATGGTCATTAGAAATAATGATTTCGAATTGAAATAATAATTGTCCTTTGCTTTCATCCAAGAATCCTCCATTTACAGCAATTACAGCCTTGCAGACCCTTGGCATTCTAGTTGTCAATTTGTTGAGGTAATCTGAAGAGATTTTCACCCCATGCTTCCTGAAGCACCTCCCACAAGTTGGATTGGCTTGATGGGCACTTCTTATGTACCATAGAGTCAAGCTGCTCCCACAACATCTGAGTAGGGTTGAGATCCAATGTCTGTGTTATTTTGCCCATCATATTCTTTTCTTTTGATTGGCCAGTCTAAGACATGGCATTTTCTTTGCAACTCTCGGACAGCATCCTGGTGTTTTGTGGGTACTATTTAACAAATCTGCCATTTGAGGACCTGTAAGGTGTCTGTTTCTCAAAATAGACACTAATGTATTTGTCCTCTTGCTCAGTTGTGCACTGGGGCCTCCCCCTCCTCTTTCTATTCTGGTTAGAGACAGTTTCTTCTGTGAAGGGAGTAGTACATAGTGTTGTATGAGATCTTCAGTTTCTTGGCAATTTCTCGCATGGAAAAGCCTTCATTTCTCAGAACAAGAATAGGCTGAGTTTCAGAAGAAAGTTATTTGTTTCTGGCCGTTTTGAGCCTGTAATTGAATCCACAATTGCTGATACTGCAGATACTCAACTAGTCTAAAGGCGGTTTTCTTTAATCAGCACAACAGTTTTCAGCTGTGCTAATGTAATTGCAGAATGTTTTTCTAATGATCAGGTAGCTTTTTAAATTATCCATTTAGATTATCAAACACTACGTGTCATTGGAACACAGAACTGATGGTTGCTGATAATGGTCCTCCTTACATCTATGTAGGTATTCCATTAAAAATTGTCCAGCAACAGTGGTCATTTACAACATTAACAATGTCTTCACTGTATGTCTGATCATGTTATATTAATGCGACCCCAAACTTTTGAAAGGAAGTGTACATACTAGTAACTTTTTTGTAGTGGGAAACACTACATTCCTTGGTTTACTACGCTTCTCTCCCATCTGACATATTTACTTGTGGGTGGAGCCATATCTACATAAGGGTGCAATTCACAAAAGGTTCAGATGAAGTCATTGGGTGCAATACATATGCTCCCATAAATTAAATTAAGTGAAACAAGGAAGAACAGTGTGCTGGTTTGACTTTTCAGATTGATATTACCTTTAGAGACAAAGTATCGTATTAAATTTGATTGGTGATGCAAGTGTCTTTTTGAACTTTTAATAAATATACAAAATGAGCATAAGAATTGTGGTCACTCGGGTTCAAATTTTTACTTCATGTGCAGATTATATAATAGATCAGATAAGAAATATGGACATAACAAATACATCAGCTTTTAGGATGATACCACAAAAGTGTCATAGAACAACATTGTGTATATACTGTTGAATCACTGTTTTTGTGGGAACTTGCAGGGGTGTTTATATTCCTAATTTAGTCTTCCTCTTATGACAAAGGTCAACATGTTTAGTTCCTATTTAATTGGTAATCCCCATCATCTGAGTCATTGAGACAATTAGCTCTCTGATATGGAAGTGCTTTACTTCTCCATTAGTTTGCAAATGACAGATGCTTTTGGAGTGTGCACGTGCCTGCTCTCAGACTCATATGAAGTGACACAAAGCTAGCTTTGTATTGATCGGTGCACCATACAGTATTCATTTAAGCTTGGTGGCTGAGACAGTATTGGATCATTTGACGCCTCTATGACTGGTTATACACTAAATATCAGGGATCTTATCCAAGCATCAAGGAGAGAAAAGTCTAAACGCATTGTTGAAATAAAGCAGGAGCAGCTCTGAGTGTGTTGCCCATTAAACTACAAAACACCATTTTGTACCATCCTCCAAATTCATCCTACTAAACAAACAACAAACACTTGTTTCATACAAACACTTGTCCCCACCCCAGTCTGCAGCCTTTGCCCAGCAACAATGTGGCTGGCCCTTAGCCCTTATATTTCCACAGCAATAGCCTCGGTCGCTCCAGCCTTTTGACAGGCCATGCAGTATCTCCCAGCCTACAACCAGGACCCAGCAACACAGCCTGTGTTATTGTCTCTCACACGGACGTGTATTCTTGTATTTTGTGAGGCAGGCCTGTGTCCAAATATTTAGCACAGGGAGTTATGAAAGGCACATTATTTCCTTCCCCCGGCCAGTTCATTGTCTTAGCTCTGGGAGAGGGTCAGGGGAGGCTGGCTACTGGAGAATTACAGGGGAAGACTAGGGCGATCCGCCTAACAGCTAGCATGTGGCCTAAAATATGTAGGTTTTAAAGAGGTTCTTAGGGTAATGCTAATGGTAGGCTAGCTAAGATTAGATTATTGTATTGCAAAATGATATTTTTCTAGCCCTTCATGTACTAGTTTCTTACTGTTTACCTGGTATTTGATAGGAAATTGTGGTTACTTTCTGCCACTGGCTTACTTTCAGTTTAGAATAAATGTTTTTTCCATTGTAGGAATGACTCATGTTATTTTACCTTGCCGAACCATATCATGGGCTCTGTGTCTTTGTCCCTTCTCCTGTCAATTTGCACACGTCACACACATGTCACACACACGTCACACACACGTCACACACACGTCACACACACGTCACACACACGCCACACACACGCCACACACACGCCACACACACGCCACACACACGCCACACACACGCCACACACACCCCACACACAGATCACACAGGAAGAACCAGTATAAGCATAGTCACTTCTACTGTGGCTAGTATGTCTTGCTGTTGTTTCTCAAGACTCATCAGGAAGTTACTATTTCTCACAGACCTGACAACTTTCTGCTCTCATAGTCATCTTTATGCTGTCATCTCTGTACTTTTGGGTGCCTTTTAGTTTTTGTGGAAAATCTCCATTCACACCCTATAATCACACACAACCAAAAATAAAAATAGATTTTTAGTTTTAGCATACTTCCTGCTGTTATTAAACACACAACCAAGACAGCAGTGAAATCAGAGGAGTCCCATCTCTGGGATTCTTAATGTAGTCTTAAATATTCTCAATAGAATTAAAATGTTCTGTATAATGCATTTCTATATTACAGTAGAGGCTCAGTGTAACTGTCTTTTTTAGATTGTACAGTCTTCTTACATCAGTGAGTATAGTTCAAAACTGAACTTTTCTGGGAATCTAAATGTTGCTAATCTTACAATCCTACCCCCCCCCCCCCCGTCTCTCTTCAGTGCTGTATTGATAACTATGAGGAGATGGTGAAGATCCTGTTGAATCGCGGTGCAAGTGTAAACGCCCAGGACAATGAATTGTGGACCCCGCTACACGCTGCTGCCACCTGTGGACACGCAGGACTGGTCAAGGTCCTCATACAACAGTAAGATGTGTATATACTGTGGGTTGATGTTACATTAAGGAAGTCTTGCATTTAATTTAGGCTTTATTAATGTTAATTTACAACAGATTTAAATTTGCAACTAACATCTATAGGCTGATGTTTGAATAAAAAATACATGTAAATAAACATCAGCTCCACATGCTTTTCTCTATGTCATTTCTGGCTTTTATTGTGAATATATTTTTTGCCTCTACAGTGGAGCAAACCTGTTAGCCGTGAACTCTGACGGGAACATGCCCTATGACCTTTGTGAAGACGATCCCACATTAGACATTATTGAGACCGCCATGGCCAATCGAGGTATCCCTTTTATTATTATTAATTATTTTATGAGTCTGCTCTTACTGTTGCGCCTACAGCCCCTGAGATAACCCCCAAACATGACCCTGACATACCAGAACAGATCATGTACTAGTAAACTCTTGTATGTTTTTTTTTTGTCCTCTTGAATGTTTTGTGATTGACACCTTTGAGAGCATCAGTTCTCAAAGCATTCACAGGTTCCAATCTTGAGGGAGCCAGATCCAGTAAACAGATCTGAAATGTCAGACAGGGCTGTGTGAGGGGCTGACAATACAACTGAATATAGAGAATCTTAGTGGAGGATTCCCATGTGACCCAGTTGACACTTGCAACACCACTGTTGTGGGTTTCATTCTTGCAAAGGATCAGCACTAAACACAAAGTACCAAAATGTATGCCATGACTGTATGCTTGGGATAAGGAACATGTAGGGATGTTGGGACTGTGGACTTGACACTGAACAAATAAAGAAATACATTGAGAAGATCTCCGTTGCATACTGCTCCTTTCTCCTCTCCTTCTCATTGGAGGAGAGGGTTGGAGCGGAGGGGACTCTGGCTTTCTCATCCAGTGTGTTTGAGAAGGAGAGGAGGCGAGCGCAAATGAGGAGATTGCAGTTGAGATCCTTCCAAAGAAAAAGTCTGAAGTGCACAGTAGGAAATGGATCTTAATTACTATCTATCTAATCAAAGGAGATCCTTCAGTGTTGCTAATTACTCCAAATCTAGTACCAGCATCTTCAATAAGGGAGTGCTCTTCCACGAATCGGCATGCATCCAAATCACATTATTTACACTCATCTTAAAGATGGTGTATCTATGCACTTACAGTTGAGTGGAATAAAGGATTTGAAAAGAAACCCAGTCTGACCGGAACTAATCCAGTCAATATGGAGAATAGAGAATATGGAAGTAGTCTTGGTCTTAAAAAAATTAAGTGACAGTCTTTGGTTTGTTGTCTGTTATGTTTGGGTCTTGGAGGAGATAAAGAGCACATGCTCTTCATACATATTAATATGCTAGCCTAGATATCCGACTAACAAAGTATCTGTAACCATGCTTGAGAGAGTGATTTCAAATTAAATAGAGTGAAAGTGATGCCATTTAGATGCACGCTCTAGTGAGAACCGGGTGTGTCTGTCGGTCTCTGACTGCCTCTTTTTTTATATGCCTGCCTGCTTGACTGACATGGCTTTTATCTGTGTTTGATTGACAGGCATCACCCAGGAGATGATTAACGAAACTCGGGCTTCTGTGGAGAGAAGGATGATGGGAGATATCCAGGAGTTGCTGACGGAAGGAGAGGACGTCAACCACCAGGACTCACAAGGAGCTACTCTGGTGAGATGAGATGGAAGGAGGGAGGGACGTCAACCAGCAGGAACAGAAATGCTGTTGTCACTGACAACCATAAATGATAGTTTACCATACACCCTGAGGAGCCCACACAGATACAGGCCATACACCCTGAGGAGCCCACACAGATACAGGCCATACACCCTGAGGAGCCCACACAGATACAGGCCATACACCCTGAGGAGCCCACACAGATACAGGCCATACACCCTGAGGAGCCCACACAGATACAGGCCATACACCCTGAGGAGCCCACACAGATACAGGCCATACACCCTGAGGAGCCCACACAGATACAGGCCACATGTTTCCCCAGGCCTCTGGGGCACATTTTATGTGATGATGCTTTCTCACAAGAATGCACCTGTCTCATTTCAGAAACTTGTATATAATCTAGTAAAGAACACTATACACACATGAACTCCATACCATTCAAGCAGTTTGTACACTTGTGAAACATTTGATTGGATACTGACATGAAGTCATTTAGGGCTTCAACATTTTTGTGAGTCCCAACCGAAATAATTTATCTTTAGAATTTCTACTATCCGTGGGCTGAAACTGAAAATTGTATATGAGTTGCTGTGGGAATGACTATGAACATACTGTACTGAGTTTTTTGTCAGTTCCTAGTCTACTGCAAGGTATTGGAATGTTTGGTGTCATTGAAGTTTGCTACATCCAAACCCTAAATGCAAAGAACGGTCTCGGATCAAAATTGAAATCACATGATCCCCCCAAAAAACATTAGTAAGCTTCTAGATTACTTTCCCCAATGCTGTTATTATGGAAGCTTGTCATCCATGCTCTCATCTGTTTTTGACCTCCGATAACAGCCAAGTGGACCAACACAGAAAGGATCTAGACCTTTGGAAACATCTGTGTTTATACCAGATAAATACATACTAGTCTTCTGATACAGATTAGCTTGTGTACATTATAATGCTTTTAAGGTTTACCTTCCCTATTTTCCTTTGTGTAACAATTACATATATTTTTTTTAACTATCCCTTAGTGGTTTACAGTATAGCCCTATTAGAATACCATTATTGTGGAATAATTGTGTGTGTAAACAAATAAATGAATGACAGACATCTGCCAGTGATTTACTACAGGGGGGCCAGGGAAGGACAAGGGATGATCCTTTTGGCTGACTCCCCTGTCACCCAGCTGTAATCTTTAACACTCATCCTCTATACACTCCTCCCCAGACTGAACTGAGCAATTCAGCCTATCCAGGACTGCAAGAAAAGAGCTGTTTGGAAAATATTACATTCTTTTACTGAGCTTTTATTTTTTATCCAGACAACTTCATCCTAATCCGATTCAAACTCATGTAAGACTTACTCTTGACCCTCTTACAAGGGAACTTGTGCTTGTCGAATGAGGATGAGATGACTACATCACTCACATGTTTTTTTCTCAATTTAGTGCCCACACAGAGCCGAATACATACATCAACATATTCAAATCTGAACCTTTGGAAGCTAACTGCAATGTCAGCATTAGCCTCCAACTGTGGCAGTTTATGGTAGATAGACTTTTTAAGTACACCCGGGAAATGGTGTATTTCTGTTCCTGCTGGCAAATACTTTTTGTTGAGGTTGCTTATACATCATCAATACTGATCATTTTGATCACCTCCCCTGTCTCCCGAGCAGCTACACATCGCAGCAGCGAATGGCTACGTCCAGGCTGCTGAGCTTCTGCTGGAGGGTGGAGCCAGAATGGACCTGAGAGACAGTGATGGGTGGGAACCTCTCCACGCTGCAGCCTGCTGGGGGCAGGTAAGGGCAGGGAAAACGCAAAGAAAACACATATGGTTGTATTTAGACTTTGAGGAATAAAGTCAGATGAACAGAGCACAAACAAATACATACACAGGCTGAGCATGATCGTGAAGTCAAATTAAACACTTATAGATACCTTTCATTATTTCAGATGCATATTGCAGAGCTGTTGGTTTCTCATGGTGCCAGTCTCAATGCCAAGACCTTCTTGGAGGAGACGCCCATTGGTAAGTCAGAGCCCTTGATCCTATGCAGTCCTCTATTGATCTGTTTGTATTGCATATCACTTGCACTGCCAGGATAGTGGGTTTCATTCCAGGCACCACTACTATGTGAAACGTATGCACAAATGACTATTTCGCTTTGGATTATTTGAATATTATTATTTATAATATTTTCATTATTATTGTTATTGATATAGATATTTAGGAGTAGGAATAGGATTTTAGGAACATTATGACCCCTCAGATGTATTTCCAAGCTCTGCTCAAACGTGCTCTTTATTACTTGGAATTAGAACATAATGCTTTGCTGTATATTTCTGCACATACAAGGGCTAAAACCATTTAGTAACCCACCGGACCACCCCAGAGTAGTACTTGTTTGGATTAAATTTCACTGGTCTTTGATCTCTAACCTTTATGTGACCTGTAGACCTGTGTGAGGATGAGGAGTTCCGAGCCATTCTGCTGGACCTGAAACACAAGCACGACAGCATCATGAAGTCTCAGCTCAAGCACAAAACCTCCCTGTGCAGGAGGACCTCTAGCGCAGGCAGCCGTGGGTATGTACAGACCCCTGGTGGTCAGCAATGGAACTGCACACAGACTTCTAATGTTTTTCTTACAGCCCAAGACAAAAGCAAAATATTTAATAGCTACATTTTCTGATTAATGGAGTCCAGTGTTTCAATGAAAATGTCACCATTTTACAAATGTATGTTAGGTGGTTTCTCACACTGAAAATAGTCAGCTGAAACTATAATTGGTAATTTAGTTCTTTAAACAACCATTACAAAATACAGCCAATTGTAGTCTGCCCTACCTTACATAAAATCAAAGATTATGTAGGTTATATCGAATATATTTGCCACGTCGTTTAATGCTTTAAAGAGGGGAAGGATTAAGGGGAGGTTTTTTGGAATGAGCAGTGGGCTGGATTTAAACCCATGCTGCATCAGTACATGTGCACCTGAGTGAGTGGCTTAGAACACCCTGGGTCACTTTCTTTCAACAACATTCCTGCTTTGCTTTTATCAGGGATTGTATTAACTAAAGAATCCTCAGTACAGTTTCCAGACTACTCTCAGGGTATGGAATTATAACACCATGTAGAAGCATTCTCTTTTAAGTGGAAGACTAGAGCTAAAATGTGCACTCAGTGGGTCTTTAGGACTACAGTCATGTGACAAATGTAAGTAAAGTTGTCTCTATTTATTTGGACATTTCAATATGTAATCTTGATTTCAACACTATTGACAGAAAAGGGTAACCTAATTTAACAAATGATACTGAAAGATTATACTTTGCAATGATTTATTCATCTAAAAGCATGTATGTAGATTGCCAGGGGTCTGGTATATCCATATAAGATAAGGGTGTACTTTGTTCTCATGAGGAAATGCGATTTCTGTTTAAATTGAACTGCATACATGGTTTAAAGGATGTGTGTGTGATATGTTAAATGAATGTGCTTGGAATTTAGCTCAAATATCAATGTGTCCAATAATGTAAAAAATATTTCCTGGGGTAGTAGGGGAGAGTGGCATAAGTTGAGACAATTTTTACTTAAGTTGTCCCATAGTCTAGGGGATAAGACAGAAATAAAACATACATCTACCCTTATTTCAGGACATCCACTGTCTGGTGAAATGACTAGAATGCACCTTATGCCTTGAAAATATAATAGCTAAAAAAAATGTGCCCTGTGGCTCAACTTGCCCCAGGGTATGGGTAAGTTCATTCTAGTGAATGGGTAAGTTGAGCCATCTGAGGGTAAATTGACCAATCCTTTTTTGTTAAATAAACGCAATTTCAAATAATTTATTCATTTTTCAAATATATTTTAATAATGCATTTTCCCTTTCCAAACAGTCATGCTTAATTTCAGTCCTCATTATAATGTTTGAAATTGCAAAATAAACTAATGAATGGAATCAAGGTTGAATTTTTCTTGAAAATAATTGCTGGTCATAAAATTAGAATATCATCAAAAAGTTGATTTATTTCAGTAATTCCATTCAAAAAGTGAAACTTGTATATATTCATTAATTACACACAGACTGATATATTTCAAAAGTTTATTTCTTTTAATTGTGATGATTATAACTGACAACTAATGAAAATCCCAATTTCAGTATCTCTGAATATTTGAATATTACTTAAGACCAATACAAAAAAATATATTTTTTTGAAATGTTGGCCAACTGAAAAGTATGAACATGAACAGTATGAGCATGTACAGCACTCAATACTTAGTTGGGGCTCCTTTTGCCTGAATTACTGCAGCATTGCGGCGTAGCATGGAATCGATCAGTCTGTGGCACTGCTCAGGTGTTATGAGAGCCCAGGTTGCTCTGATAGTGGTCTTTAGCTCTTCTGCATTGTTGGGTCTGGCGTATCGCATCTTCCTCTTCACAATACCCCATAGATTTTCTATAGGGTTAAGGTCAGGCGAGTTTGCTGGACAATTTAGAACAGGGATACCATGGTCCTTAAACCAGGTACTGGTAGCTTTGTTGGAAAAGTCCTGTTGGAAAATTAAATCTGCATCTCCATAAAGTTGGTCAGCAGCAGGAAGCATGAAGTGCTCTAAAACTTCCTGTTATACGGGTGCGTTGACCTTGGACCTCAGAAAACACAGTGGACCAACACCAGCAGATGACATGGCACCCCAAACCATCACTGACTGTGGAAACTTTACACTGGACTTCAAGCAACATGGATTCTGTGCCTCTCCTCTCTTCCTCCAGACTCTGGGACCTTGATTTCCAAAGGAAATGCAATTTTGACTTTCATCAGAGAACATAACTTTGGACCACTTAGCAGCAGTCCAGTCCTTTTTGTGTTTAGCCCAGGTTAAGACGCTTCTGACGCTGTGTCTTGTTCAAGAGTGGCTTGACACAAGGAATGCGACAGCTGAAACCCATGTCTTGCATACGTCTGTGCGTGGTGGTTCTTGAAGCACTGACTCCAGCTGCAGTCCCACATTTTTGAATAGGTTTTGTTTCACAATCCTCTCCAGGGTGCGGTTATCCCTATTGCTTGTACACTTTATTCTACCACATCTTCCCTTCGCCTCTCTATTAATGTGCTTGGACACAGAGCTCTGTGAACAGCCAGCCTCTTTAGCTATGACCTTTTGTGTCTTGCCCTCCTTGTGCAAGGTGTCAATGGTCATCTTTTGGACAGCTGTCAAGTCAGCAGTCTTCCCCATGATTGTGTAGCCTACAGAAATAGACTGAGAGACCATTTAAAGGCCTTTGCTGGTGTTTTGAGTTAATTAGCTGATTAGTGTGGCACCAGGTGTCTTCAGTATTGAACCTTTTCACAATATTCAAATTTTCAGAGATACTGAATTTGGGCTTTTCATTAGTTGTCAGTTACAATCATCGAAATATATCAGTCTGTGTGGAATGAATGTATACATTATACAAGTTTCACTTTTTGAATGGAATTACTGAAATAAATCAACTTTTTGATGATATTAAAATGTTATGACCAGCACCTGTATGACTGAAAATCTCCAGTCATACAGAAGTATATGATGTGAGGCTTTAGCGGTAGTTGAGCATCATATTTCATTCATTTATTTTTTTATCCTTGACACTATGATGACTGACCTTAGATTTAATAATTACCCTGTTTTAACTAAAATATTGTACATTGTTTCACCTCCTACAAACATTGAAACATTCTGAGTATTAAAACTATTTTCTGGTTATTTTTTATTATTATTGCTAAAAGTTACTTTTAAGACAATTAGGAAATTTGAATACAAAACTGTCCTAAATACTTTGCTAAAGGAACAATCAGGAGTGAAACTGGTCTGAGCCCCAGCACCTTCAGTCCATTAAAGAGCCAGGTGGAGCCAAACCGTGGCACCTTTGGTTATGAGAATTCTGCATTCAACACTATATAATGAAAGTCAGTGAATCAACAGATTTTATGCAGCATTCTTGAATATTTTATGTTCTACTCTATGTAAAAACAGCACACGCAACAAAAATCTAATGTTGAGTTGCAGAACCAGTAGCTAGAAGACCGCCACAATATAAAGAAATACAATCGCATGACAAACAATGAAAACAAAAGGCCAAGAAATGTTTCAAGGGAAAGAAAGCTTTTAGAACACATTCATGGTATAGGCATAACCTCTATTCAATGTCTTTATCATTGGGCAAATCAATTCCACTGTAACTATTTCCTCTTTGCCCTGGGCTACATTTACACAGGCAGCCCAGTTCTGATCTAGTGATTTTGACCAGTCAGACCAGCTACAGTGAGGGGAAAGAATTATTTGATCCCTGCTGATTTTGTACGTTTGCCCACTGACAAAGAAATTATCAGTCTATAATTGTAATTGTAGGTTTATTTCAACAGTGAGAGACAGAATAACAATAAAAAAATCCAGAAAAACTCAAACATTTTATAAATTGATTTGCATTTTAATGAGTGAAATAAGTATTCGACCCCTCTGCAAAACATGACTTAGTACTTGGTGGCAAAACCCTTGTTGGTATTCACAGAGGTCAGACGTTTCTTGTTGTTGGCCACAAGGTTTGCACTCATCTCAGGAGGGATTTTTTCTCACTCCTTTTGTCTCCTCCTTGCAGATCTTCTCCAAGTCATTAAGGTTTTGAGGCTAACGTTTGGCAACTCGAACCTTCAGCTCCCTCCCCAGATTGTTTATGGGATTATGGTGTGGGGACTGGCTAGGCCACTCCAGGACCTTAATGTGCTTCTTCTTGAGACACTCCTTTGTTGCCTTGGCCATGTGTTTTGGGTCATTGTCATGCTGGAATACCCATCCACGACCCATTTTCAATGCCCTGGCTGAGGGAAGGAGGTTCTCCCCCAAGATTTGATGGTACATGGTCCCGTCCATCGTCCCTTTGATGTGAAGTTTTTCTGTCCCCTTAGCAGAAAAACACCCCCAAAGCATAATGTTTCCACCTCCTTGTTTAACGGTGGGGATGGTGTTCATAGGCAGCATTCCTCCTCCAATCACAGCGAGTTGAGTTGATGTCAAACAGCTCAATTTTGGTCTCATCTGACCACAACACTTTCACCCACTTCTCCTCTGAATCATTCAGATGTTCATTGGCAAACTTCAGATGGGCCTGTACATGTGCTTTCTTGAGCAGGGGGACCTTGCGGGCGCTGCAGGATTTCAGTCCTTCACGGTGTAGTGTGTTCCCAATTGTTTTCTTGGTGACTATGGTCCCAGCTGCCTTGAAATCGCGATCCTCCCGTGTAGTTCTGGGTTGATTCCTCATCATTCTCATGATCACTGCAACTCCACGAGGTGAGATCTTGCATGGAGCCCCAGACCGAGGGAGATTGACAGTTCTTTTGTGTTTCTTCCATTTGCCAATCGCACCAACTGTTGTCACCTTCTCACCAAGCTGCGTGGCGATGGTCTTGTAGCCCATTCCAGCCTTGTGTAGGTCTACAATCTTGTCCCTGACATCCTTGGACAGCTCTCCATGGTGGAGAGTTTGGAATCTGACTGCTTCTGTGGACAGGTGTCTTTTATACAGTTAACAAGCTGAGATTAGGAGCACTCCCTTTAAGAGTGTGCTCCTAATCTCCGCTCGTTACCTATATAAAAGACACCTGGGAGCCAGAAATCTGATTGAGAGGGGATCTAATACATATTTCACTCATTAAAATGCAAATCAATTTATAACATTTTAGATTTTTGTTTTGTTTTTCTGTCTCTCATGGTTCAAATAAACCTACCATTAAAATTATAGACTGATAATTTCTTTGTACAAAATCCGCAGGCGATCAAATATATTTTTTTGCCCAAAATCCAAATGTTGTAAAAGCTGCCAGGGAAACTTTTAGGTAAATTAGTGTTATATGCTAGAAACTATTGAGCTATTACAGTGGATATAAAAAGTGTACACACCCCTGTTAAAATGCCATGTTTTTGTGATGAAAATCAATGAGACAAAGAAATGATGTCAGAACTTTTTCCTCTCTTAATATGACCTATAATGTGAACAATTCAATTGAAAACCAAACTGAAATCTTTGAGGGAGAAAAAGGAAAAATATAAACCTTACAGACTTATGCAACCCGGTTGCATAAGTCTGCACACCCTCTTATAACTGGGGATGTGGCTCTGTTCAGAATTAACCAATCATATTCAAACTCATGTTAAATAGAAGTTATTACACACCTTCAATCAGGAAAAAATATAACTGGTCAGGGAGGCTTCCAAGAGGCCTACAGCAACATTAAAGGAACTGCAGGAATTACTGGCAAGTACTGGCTGTGTGCTACATGTGACAACAATCTCCCGTTTTCTTCATATGAATGGGCTATGGGGTAGGGTGGCAAGACGGAAGCCTTTTCTTACAAAGAAAAACATCCAAGCCCAGCGGAAGTTTGCAAAAACAAACATCAAGTCCCCCAAAAGCACGTGGGAAAATGTGTTATGGTGTGATGAAACCAAGGTTGACATTTAAGGCCATAATTCCAAAAGGTATGTTTGGCGCAAAAACAGCACTGCACATCACCCAATGAACACCATACACACAGTGAAGCATGGTGGTGGCAGCATCATGCTTTGGGGCTGTTTTTCTTCAGCTGGAACCGGGGCCTTAGTCAGGGTGTAGGGAATTATGAACAGTTCCAAATACCAGGCAATTTTGGCACAGAACCTTCAGGTGTCCGTTAGAAAGCTGAAGATGAAGAAGTTCACCGTTCAGCATGACAACGACCCAAAGCACACATCCAAATCCACAAAAGCATGGCTTCACCAGAAGATTAACGTTTTGGAATGGCCCAGCCAGAGCCCAGACCTGAATCCAATTGAACATCTGTGGGGTGATCTGAAGAGGGCTGTGCACAGGAGATGTCCTGGAAATCTGATGAGCCATGCTAATAGACTCCTATCCAAAACGACTGAGTGCTGTAATAAAATCAAAAGGTGCTTCAACAAAGTATTAGTTTAAGGGTGTGCACACTTATGCAAGCAGGTTATTGTGAGTGTTTTATTTTTCCCCCTCAAAGTTTTCAGTTTGTTTTTCAATTGAATGACTAATTTCACATTATAGGTCACATTAAAGGTGGAAAAAGTTCTGATATGATTTATCTTTGTCTCATTCCTTTACATCACAAGAACCTGGCATTTTAACAGGGGTGTGTAGACTTTTTATATCCACTTTATATCATGACATCTATCACATTACATTATGCAAAGACCAATATATGCCACAGATGTACTAATGTTTCATGGCATGATAGCTTTTCTACATTAATTAAAATTAGAAATAAATTGTCTGTTATGCAGTTTTTATATATATTTTTAGACCTGGATAAATTAGCTCTTATGTAACAGTCATTATACCTGACATGTAAAAAATATACTTTGACATTTTTAAAGTACATTATAAAAAAGAAAGCACTTTTCCCATCATCTTCCTGAATATATCATCACATGGCAAAAATTGTGTACAGTTTTCTAGATACAGTGGGTGGGTCAACATACCCAAGATCTCATCTGACCCCACTTTTCGCCAACTCCTCCTCTTTATGTATATGTGCATGTGTGCTTTTCTTGTAGTAAAGTGGTGCGGAGGGCCAGCCTGTCTGACAGACACAACCTTCGTGTGAAGGAGTACGAAACTGAGGCCATCGTGTGGAGAGGAGGGAGGGAAGAGAAAGAGATCGACCAGGAGAACAACCATCCCAGCAATACAACTGTTACTGTGGTCAGTTCCCATGTCTCTTAAAAAATCATTATCTTGTTGTGACACATTTCTTAATTTTTTGGTTTTATTTCAGCACTTTGGATTTGAAATAATTCAACTATGGGTTTAAAGTGAAGACTGTCCGTTTTATTTGGGGAATATTTTCATCCAATTGGTTTTAAATGGCCGATTAACCTCATTTTGCAATCCTCTTAGAAATACGTTATTTCAGTACTTTGGTATGTACAATAATCCCCATGAAAGTGATATCATAAACATACATTACTAGTTTGATAACTCTTGCTCCAAGCATTTCCCTCCTCCTTAATTTTTGGAACTTTCTTGGTGGAATAGAAACTAGATAAATAATAAATAGATCAGTTCTGCTCACCGTATCACATTTATAGAGAGACATGGACAGCATAAAGAAAAAAACTATTCACAGCAGAGCCATGTGTGCATCTCTTTTCTAAGAGCTTTACACATTTCCACAAGGTAGCCATTTCATTTGCCAAATTGACCCTAGTTGTTTGAGCAGTAGTGTCTTTCATCTGTCTATAAGACATTTCTACAGAACACTGCAAGCTCTTTTTGGTACATTTTAGGCCATCCTGTTTTTCAATCTAGCTAGTGTTTTTTGCATTTTGCAGTCGTGCCTCTGTAGTTTAGCTGGAGATGTCTTCTACAAATGTTAGTAGCTGACTCATCCACCCCCTATCCTCTGAAATTTCTTTTTTGATTATGGTGAGTATTTTCTGGACATTCACTGTAAAGTTCTTCTTTGGGTACAAGGTCATTTGCCGATATACTTATTTCTACTTCTTAATATAACAAGCATTCGATTTTTGATACTGTTGCTACAGAGTCAAAAATGGTTAGTCCTTCATGGTTGAAAATACCCTCAAAATAAATTGGAGGCTGCGCATTAACCTTAGAGTAATATTATAATTTAAAATCCGAAGTGCTGGAATTCATGACCTTTTTTTATTCACTGTCCAAATAAGTTTGTATATACGAGTTGAGCCAATGTGTCTGAGCATTCCGAGTCTCCTCCATTGCTAAAGCTAAGTGACATATTTTACTCTTAATCCCTGTGCTGTTTATTTCTGATAAGCGTGCTAACATGTTTACCGATCTGTGAGTTTTGAGTAGCTGTTAGTTGCAGTCATTAGTATGTCCCCTTTGTCACAGGAGATACCCATAAAGCCAGTAGAAGAGAGGCCCAAACTCCAGAAGATCCTTAAAGATCACAGCGGTATCATCAAGCAGAACGGCACAATCTCCACCACCAAGTCCATACCCACTCCCAGTCAGCTGCCACCCACCAATGGCGAGGCACCTTGCCCTGACACAAGAAGTGTGACGTGCAGTCAGCTGCCTGAGGATTATTTGTCCTTGCCCAGGGAGCGTGCACAGACCTTGTCAGAACTGAAAAAGCAGCGGTCGGCCGCCAAGCTGCTCAGCCACCCACTCTTTAACGGTCACCTTGGAAATGGCTCCACTGGAACCACTGAGCCTCAGAGCCCTGTGGACTCACGCATGCCTCTTGTCTCATCCAATGGCAGCACAGTTTACTACACCCCAACCAGTGGGGACCCACCCATTCTCAAACTGAAACAGCCAATAGATGATGAGGAACCAAAGGGCAGGAGCTGTTGCTGTGTCTCCTAGAAAGAGGCTTAGAAGTGACCCCCTAGTCACTGATCTAAAGTCAGTTTTATATTATTCCCTTCCAGTGGATTACTGTTTGGAGAGGGCAAACTGGTCCTGGATCTGTGTCTAAGGGCAAATTCTTCTCAGAACAGAGCATATCAGAGCAGGATGATCATCTGAATGTGGAGCTGGAAATGGGAAGAGATTGCACAGAGGGATACCGGAAGGCAGAGCCATGGTCCAAGAATGTAATAGTAGTTGAGCTTGCCCTGTCAAGTGATTGGTTCCCTTCTGCCTTGTTTCCTTTCCCCGGCACTGTTTCAGTGGACATTATGGAAGATAGGATAGCCTTACTCTGGAAGTTGGGCGCCTTTCTTAGGGTGATAGGAACTGAGGAAAGTTGAATTGGGGAAGAGCAACTGTGGTGGTTTGGACTGGGCAATGAATACTGTTGATCTCCCTATGGCATTGGTGGCTGTGATGGCTTGTTGACCATAAGAGTACACAGGGATACCCTTGCTCAAGAGAACAGGCCAGCCACTGTGACACATTGTGGTTTGTGCAGGGGACATCAACATGGAACAAGATTACCCTTTGCCCTTATCAGGAGAGAACTCCAGTGCCATACGAAGGGATGGCCAGGCAGAATTCTCTCCCATGTTAAGCCTATGTGGTGGCTTTTTCTTTACCTGAATCACTATCACATTCCTCAGTTTATCTACTGTTTCTGAAAGATTGCAGAAAGGTCTGCTCCACCATATAAGAAGACGCTTGTGTATTTATTTCTGTAGCTGTACAAACACAAAGTAGCACATAAGAGAGATTAGGCATCTTAAGTGTTCTTGTTCAAATGCTGACTATTTTGGAAAAACGAAAGAAGGGCTTATACTAGAGTGGGTAGGATAAATGTAAGATTATTGACCAAAACAACCATTTATTGACTAACTCCCTGCCAAAGTGTGCCAATGTTTGACATTTACTGCTGGCAGCTTGTGAGGTAAGCTACACCAGGTTTCCCAGACTGAGGTAAGCTAAAAACACAGCCATATTAATGGTGCTTGTTGTACTAAAATCTGATTGGGTCAATCTCAGCGAATGTGTCCCTGAGGCGGCGGTTCGCTTTAAGGGTAATATTAATTTGCTCAGTAATCTAATTTATCATTTAAATATGGTTATGCTAATAATTCTAACAAAACTCCATATCAGAAATTTTATTTCACCCACCCTAGTTTGTAATAGCTACACCAACAGAACCATATTATGGTCAACTATTTGCTCTTGTGAAGAAAGAGTATAGGAACACTGCACTGCACTAGAGACATTTGAAAGAAGGCAGCATTAAACTCAACTTTTCTCATCATCCATCCATATCCAAACCGATATTTATTGCGGTGGTAGAAAGTTGTTTGATAAGGCCATGTTTTCTTTTTTTTGCTATCTTTATTTGTATGTAATTTAAGCAAAATAATTGTTTTGAAAATGTATGTACATTCTTTAGCTGTTTATTTATGAAGAATAATGTTATGTACATGTACAAAGGAAATGGTTTGTAATGTCCTACAGTGTATTTATGTCATGATCTGTCCATGGAGAGCGAATGCAATAGGATGGTGTGTTGGCACAGTAAATCTTCCTTTCCTGTGAAGCTTTGTATTCTGTTTTGAGATCTGTTTGTGCTTTTTAGACAACTTTGTGGTCATCACTGTCATGGAGTTGGCAGGACTGTACAAACATCTTTAGGAACAGACTGGAAGCACTGCACTTTCTAGAATATAAATGTTCATATGGAGTTGACAAGATGAAGTCTGTAGCTTGTGTATTCCAGTTATTCAAATGGAAGTGATCTAAATTTTCTTCAATCAGGACTAAATGCATACAAATTTAATGAATACAACAGGACTCCCTATTTTAAGTGAATGATTTCTCGGTTATATACATTTTATTTCTATCTATCTGAATTCCAGATAAATAACCTTCATAAAGTTGGGCCCAAGTTCAAGAACTGTTTGTGCTGTCTTGTGGCTGACATCTGCAGTACTGAATGATAGCAATACAGTTTGGAAAGAAGAAACACAAGTCTTGGCTGGCCTTTGTAAGAGGACACTCAACATAATATTAGAACAACTTATTTGACTGTCACATTGTCATTGCTTTTTCAAATTGCACAAAGACAGTACAGATCCCTCTAGGGAAATAGTGTGTGCTTAACCATTAATTAATATGAAATACTGTCATGTACTGTTACTGCCAAAATAAAGGAAACATGTGAGTGATGATGGATACTAAAGGTGTTTCCTTTATTTTGTATTAAGTAGGACATCCTCCCAGGCTTAAAGTTTATGAATACTAAAAAGGAATGTAACTTTTTTCAACTTCATAGATGAGTCCTCATCAAATTATTTTGGCCAAGACAAAATTGTAATCCATTATTCCGTTTTCTTTAAACAGGCATTATCATTTTGTGAACTTGAGCAAGTCAAATATGGAGATGATTTCAGGTTTCTTAAACATGCACACACATCTAAGGAACCATCTAACATCAATTAAAACAAATTTAAATTTTTCAATCAAATTCTCCTTTTAGCCAAGCAAAGTGTCATGGCACCATATTAACCAATGTGCTGCACCCCCGTCAGTCAACTGTCACATTGTTATCAATTTTCTACAGAGGCCACAGTGATGTTGATGGTTAAAAGTTGAATGGGGAAAAATTACTGTTTGGTTTAAAAAACATTATATGGGCTTGGAAATGCAATGAAATTGCTAATACTTTGGAAAACAACTTGCCATCATCAGCATATCAAATTTACTTAAAATGTAAATTAATAATGTTGTCATTAACTAGCAGTTAATGAAGAATAGCTGAACATGTTACTGGTGCTAGCTTAAATTTGATGGAGCCCTAGCTTTCATAATATTGTGTCTATAATCAAGATAGTGACATCAAAACTTTGGCAAAAGGTTTAGCTATTTATTGTATACCTATGGGGCATAGCCTAGAGGTCAACAGCATTGGCCAAATAAACAAAAGGTAGATGTTTTTTATTTCCGAGCTGACAAGTGAAAAACCCTGCCGTTCTGTCCCTGATCAAGACCGTTAACCCGGTTAAGTTTTTAGCTCATTTGCCAGGTGAAAAAGAGGTTAAAAAACTATCCCATAGTTGATAATAATCCATGAGTATCCCACGTTCCAACACTGGATGTAAACTACTAAGCAATGCAAAGTGCGAATGTAGTTCACATGTTAATGTCCTTTAAGTAAATACATACAGCATTAGGTTGTATGAGATGACAATGTCATGCTCAGATCTGTACTACCCTCTAAGAAGAAAAGGTTCCTGAAGGATATTTCTGGGGCTCTTTCAGTTGAAACCCCGGGGAGCCCCTAACGCATGGTTATTCAACTCCGGTCTGTGAAACCAGTTCCTAATCAAGGACTTCTTTAGACCTGGAACACCAGGTGGGTGCAATTAATGATGAGGTAGAACAGAAAACCATCAGAGTTGACCACCCCTGCTCCGGGTTCTTTGAATAATCCTTTTCAATGGTTCTTCAAATAACCTTTTGGGGTGGTTATTTGTGGAACCATTAAAAAACGCATTTAAAATAACCTTTTTCATTTTTGTACTTGAACTTACAGGTTTTATGCAAATTCAATGAAGAACCCCTAAATAATCCTCCATTAACCTTTTCTTTCTTGAATGTAGTAGCAGCAGTAGTAGTAGCAGCAACCCTCAACGCTGCACTAGAATGTAGCAGTAGTAGTAGTAGCAGCAACCCTCAACGCTGCACTAGAATGTAGCAGTAGTAGTAGTAGCAGCAACCCTCAACGCTGCACTAGAATGTAGCAGTAGTAGTAGTAGTAGCAGTAATACTAGCTATATTTGACTATGCCCTTCTGGGTTGTGTCCATGTGGGTGTAAAATAGTGTTCTTATAAATGTTCTTATACTAAGGACATAAAGATTGAGCGCTCACACTGGACACAATAGTTTCCACAATATCTACTTTAGCCACATCCATCCCCAATACTCTTCCCTGTCAAGACTTCGTATAGTGTTAGAAACGTGCAGTCAATAATGTAAATAGTTAGGTAACTGAATTGAATAATGACATGTCAATGTTGTTATTGTGGTAACATTGTACACCAGTCATGAATGTGTTGTTATCAGATCCTTCACATGTACATGTATTTAGAATTTCCCAGGGCTCAGTATGTTTTTAACGTGTATTATCTGGCACCTAATATATCATCCAAATCTACACTGACATCTATCTTTTCACAGTTCTTTCCTATTGCTGTGGACAATGCTTGTATACCAGTAAGTCTGTCAGATGTTAATAAGAAAAGTCAAACTACTGATTTTGTGATTACTGGAAATACTGATGGGTGAGTTAAAATATTTTGAATAAATTGTATATTTTGCGCATTTTATTGTCTTCGATGTATGTGCATTTCTATTGCATTAAGAAAATCAAATTTTTTCCCTTCTTGAAGTTTCACTAATTTCTCTCAATAACCTTGTGGTTTTGACTGCTTACTGCCCTCTTAGCATCTGCAAGGCTCCTGGTGTTGGCAGAGGCCCTCTGCAACTCCCAAAAGAAATGCTCAGTGAGTTGTACTGTGAGGTTAATGACGTCAATTTCAATAGGCTGCATCCACAATGCCAGCATCCGTCACGGTAATAGCCCTCTTGGCATGACAGAGGAGGGAACAGATCCATCCACGTGACCCTATTCTTTACGGCTTCTTAATAGAAGGTATTCCATTATTCCATTTCAGGGCTGCAGGGCAGTCGTCTGTCCAGTAACCAAAAGGTTGCCAGATTGACTTGAGGAAAAGTCTCCCAGGTTCTTATTGAAAATGGAATGTGTTAAACAAAATACAAAGAATGTATATCAGTATTAAAGTAATGTCAAATCAAATGTCTGTAGGTCACACAGCTTTGATTTTTTTGCAGGTAAAATAACCCTAATATTTTTGGAGAAAGGTATATTTAAGACTAAGATAAATAAAAGAATAATATAGAAATAATTTATAAATGACAAAACAAGTCCAGAGTTACTGTGCTTGTGTTTCACTTTCAGTTCAGTAACACTATCTACACCCGCGTTAACAAAAAAGTTGGGACACTGTGTAAAATGCAAGAATCCAATGATGATTTAACCCTATATTCAATAGAAAATGGCACAAAGACAACATATCAAATGTTGAAACTGATAAATGTTAATGTTTCTTGAAAAATATATGCCCACTTTGAATTTAATGCCAGCAACACAAAAAAAGCTGTGACAGGGGCAACAAAAGACTGGAAAAGTTGTGTAATGCAAAAAACATCTCCCAATTAGGTTAATTGGCAACAGGTAACATGATTGGGTATAAAAAGAGCATCCCAGAGAGCATGAGTCTTTCAGAAATAAAGATGGGGAGGGGTTCACCACTGTGAAAGACTGCGAAAGGCAAATAGTGCAACAATTGAAGAATAATGTTTTTCAACATAAAATTGCAAAGAGTTTGGGGATCTCAATCTACACTACATAATATCATAAAAGTTTCAGAGAATCCAGAGAAATCTCTATGCAAAGGACAAGGCCAAAAACCAATTTTGGATGGTGATCTTCGGCTCCTCAGGCGGCCCTGCATTAAAAACAGACATTCTGTAGAGCAAATTACTGCATGGGCTCAGGAACACTTCAGAAAACTATTGTCTGTGAACACAGTTTGTCGCTAAAATTAAAATGCCCATGCAAAAATTAAACCAGATATAAACAAGATCCAGAAACGCTGCCGCCTTCTCTGAGCCAGAGCTCATTTACAGTTTTTCTCAATTTCTTGGGCTTATTTTTCAAAACAATCTTAACATTCTTTAAGCTGAAAGTGCAATCGTCACAACTGTTCAATGGGACATCATAACTCTATTCCATGTCTGCAAAATGCAGTAACTTTACCAAAACATTTAATTCATGCTTCAAAACCTAGTTATGTCAGTATGTTGTGAGCTGTACTGGTCAAAATTGTCCATATGTTTAGATATGTTTTCACATATGTTTTCATGGCAGTCAACCCTTGAAATGTTTGTTATTAACAAATTTCAGTTATGTTCTACTTTTTTGTTGACACTGACTGCTTACTCTACTACACAAGAATGTCAGTTTTGTTTAGCTGAATGCTATTGTGTATCCCACTGAGCTGTTTATATACCGATTTCAACAGTAGGAAAATGTTTACTGGGAAAGGTCAGTACTGTACAATACTGTAGTACACAGAAAATGATATTCACATTTGTTTGTATACAGTAAATTTAGCAATGTGTTACATGTAAACAGAAAATTCACATTTGCATGTACATTGTTACATATTTCTTACATATGAAGTCATAGAGAGTGAACAGAAAATCTGCCACAAAACAACACCCATAAAATAATTCTGCAAGAAAATGAGAATCTGCTGTTGTTCTGTAAAACTTTACATTACACTACAAGTTCCCATCTTCTTGGTGGACATCTTGTCACTCTTGTTTGTTTGGGAAGAGATTTTCGTCAACATGACATGATTTTCGTTTTCCCTTCCGATGCACCGGGAGAAAAGTCTCCTTGTGATTCCTATTTCATTACTATGTCCCCTGGCAAGAAATTTGACTGACTAATCAAAATGGTGAAATTATTTTTGGGAATCATGGATGCTGCGTCATCTGGATTAAACAGCAGAGGGACCATCTGGCTTCTTATCAGCGCACAGTTCAAAAGCCAGCATCTGTGATGGTATGGGGGTAGAATGGTGCACATGGCATGGGTGTCATGCACATCTGTAAATGCTGAACAATATATACAGGTTTTGGAGCAACATATGCTGCCATCCAGACAACGTTTGGGAAGGCCTTGCTTATTTCAGCAAGACAATGGCAAACCACATTCTGCATTTATTACAACTAAACTGGTATACCTGCAGTCCAGACCTGTCACCCATTGAAAACATTTGGCGCATTATGAAACGAAAAATATGACAAAGGAGACCCTGAACTGTTGAAGAGGAAAACATTTCACTTTCAAAACTTAATCAATTGGTCTCAGTTCCCAAACAAGTGGTGTTAAAAGAAGAGCTGATTCAATATATATATATATATACAGTATGTTTTCCAGCGCAGTTTACGTGTACTATAGGTCACCTGTTTCCATCGTTTATTCCTCAGCATCTGAATATCATCCTAAAAAAGTATTACCATGTGCATCAGAAGAATCACGTCTAACTCCTTTTACAGTTTGTTTACTGTAAATCATATATAGTTACAGATGTGTGTTGCTTAGGTAGGTACAAATGTTCAAAATACTTTAGTGTAGATTTGTTTTTGTATCGCCTGTTTTAAAGTGTGGGCTCTTCTTTACAAATTAATGTTTTAACACACAACTGAATGGGAGAAGCTGGTTTTACACTATCAAAACAGCTCAGCTCAAGCCTCTTAGCACCACAGAGCAACACTACCAGGACACTGAGTATGTCACTGTGTATGCAAGTAATACTGTATGGAAGTTGTTCTGGATAAGAGCATCAGCTATATCAAAAGCAACATTTCAAATGACACTTTTAGGGCTGAGTTGTTGACATTCCTTCAGGACAACATGACCCAGCATTTTCAGTGACTTTCACAGGGAAACACTGTATGCCTGGATGCTCCTGTGTAACATCAATGTCGTGGGATTGATTCACGGGCGCGTGGGACAACAAAGTATGAAAATGTATGTTTTTAAATACTGTAATTTGGTCTGGATAAGAGTGTCTGCATAACAGCATTGTCTTCATTGTCCATATATGTTTGCAAGAAGTGTACAATTAAAATGTATGAAGTGTTGGCACCTTTTTGCCATACTTGCTGCACTTGGCCAGACTTGGCCTTAATGATGAAAGCAAATGTGTATTTCTGCAGCCACTTAGTCACAGTGAGTGTAGAGTCAGTATGTTGTGGTTGTGGAAACTACTTGGCTGTGGTCTCACAAACCATTTTATGGAGAAAAAAAAGGTTGGCAATGAATTATATGGCTATATCTGTGTGTATGATTCATCCATTAACTTTACATTTCATATACTATTTAGGCGTTATGCACAATACATGTACATGTCAGTTGACAACTCTGGACATTATTGTCCAAACATTTTTGGGATTGAAGGGTTCAGTCACAGGCAGACAGAGTAATTTTCATGAAGCAATTTTTAAAAATTATTGTATCCTATTTCACTTCCTCTAAGAAACGAGAAATTCTAAATCAGATGTTGATTCAAGTCTGCGGTGAAGCTAATTTCATTTATAACAATCATGTGAAAAGAATCAACAGCTGTATTTTAATTTGAACACAACCAACAGATTTTGTTGGTTTAATCAAGTTCCACCTTAACAGACAACCATAAATGGCCTATCTCGTTTATGGTTGTGTAATCTCCTTCCCTGTCACTTTGGCCCAAATGTGCTGTGCACAACAGTCTGAGGATGAGGTCATAGAAAGGAGGGGTCAGGAAAAGGAGGTTAGAGGGCACTGTTGGTGCCCTGACAGTAGGTTGTTTTGTTTGGCCGGTTACCAACTCTTACAACATGCATGTGAAATCCTCAGGTAGTTCCTGTACTTGTTAAGTGACATCTACACTCAGCTACTAAAAGAGGTAACACTGATATGAAACACTAACACTCTTCCAAAATGCAAAGCAAATCCCAATCAAACATGAAAGACAAAACAATATTCATAAAAATGGTGTGCCTATGAGGTTGCAAACCCAAACAATTTTGTGTAATTACCACACACTAAAAACAAAACACACAGTAAGTAAACACGGTCAGTTAAAAATGTATTGGGCACGCCTTGTTATCCGCACTAGTCTGAATGGTCATGATGATAACCTTATCTGTACCCAGACAAAACTGCAAATGAAAAGGCTGTTTTTTTTTGCTTTCAGACTCACATATAGGCTGCAGTATGGTTCATCTGTAATAAAACATGATTGTGGGTTAAGCTTATGAATGCATTAATGAATGGAGCTTGACAGGCAAATACATAGAGCATAGGCATACTTGCTACTGTTTTTTCATAAATGTACATTTGCAATGAAGGATCACAATTTGGAAACCAGTGCAAAAAAAAAGGTTGCAGCAAATTAAGTTGACTGGATTTTTTAATGCAGTAATTGCAGTATAAGTACAGTATACTGCACTAACTACAATTACAGTTTAGTAAAAAAAAAAGTTTTTGCTACACACTGCAGTTACAATGCACTCAAACAAGTGTCAAACTGCAGTTTAACTGATTTACCTCCGCTCTGACTGTAATCGTTTTTGTAAGGATAGGTGGTTGTTTATCATATTCTGACAAGACAAATTTTTTATTTTACTGTAATTCAATATCTGACTTCATTCCAACATGAGAAGGACAGCTATTCTTAGTCTTGCTGGAGCTTCACATTACAGTCCATTCTTATATGAATATAGTATCCATGATATTTAGAAAATCACTGCCTGACTTCTAAACATGGTGAGAGGAGAGTATGTCATTACATTAAATATAGGGACAAGTATGGCATTTCATATTTAAAATGTCACATTTTTGACATTTGAAATCATGGTGTTCAAAAAATCCAATTCACTGTGTTTGTAAAGCTACAAAATAACAAACTACTAAATAAATGCTCTAATCCGTAGTGTTGTTTTGTCTTACGCATAAATAAAACAGAAGCACACAGTAAGGCGTACACATAATTTAAGGGTTCGGTGAGTAGCCTATAGTACTAGGGGTTTCTTATTTCTCCTACATGCGGGCTCATTATTGGTGGAGCCACGCCTGTCCCCTATTGGCTGTTTAAAACACCGACATAAGCTGCTGCGCGAGATGAGGATAGCATGTTGATACTAGCTATTGTTATTAGCAACCTCGGCTAATCATTATTTTTGTTCGTAGTTTTTGAGCCGTAGGCCATGCTATTGTGTAGAGCGAGCCTGCCTTCGATGGCTTTGAAGCAGGGTATAAACTCTACGGCAGAGGCAGCTTTGCAAGCAGCGCCACAACTTCAAACAAACAGACTAGCTGGCAGTACCTGGCCATTGCGTAACAGCTATACAGTTAAATGTTCTCCGGCTTCTAGTTGCGTTCTAGGTGGTTGTGAACAATCCATACTCTCATCTGATGGAACGCTGAAAAGGACGGAAACTGACATGTTTTCTGCCAAGAAATGTAACTCTGTTCGTTTTATAATCACGCAAAGGGGACAATTATTGAGTCGAGTAACCCCGTTCGGTTTTAATCTCTCCAACAAAAGTTATTATAAAAGTGTCTTCTGCCGTAACCTTACATATCGTAACATTATGTTACCGTGTAATTGGACGAAGGGAGACCAAAACATACAGATACCGCAAGTAGATGCACTTGAATCCCTGCTGTTTACGTCTGGCGCCAAGGTCTGCAATCAACGCTTTTGTCCTACATCAAATTTGCAAATGAGGGCTCTTTCATCGGTTGCTGACGCTCCCAAACGGGCGGAGGACTCGGTCGGGGTAAATTAAACTTTGGTATTTATTTAACCTATGTGACAACTAGTTTAACAATATTTGACGAACAAACATGCCCCGAAAGAAAACAATTAAACCCTGAACCCGCACAGTATATCGGGTCATTTCAACTTTTGCAGGGTATCCGTTCGTCTTGTTTTTCTAAATGACAAAGCAGTGTGAACACGTAACAGTTGAAAAACATTCATTTACAAGCTTTCTTGAAAGTAACTTGTGTACTTCACATTATAAAGGTAGTCTCCAAAATAGCAGTATGTTGCGTTTGTATGCAAGTATGTCGCCCAGATTAGCTCTCTTTTCTATTATAACCTATTATCTGTCTGACAAAGACTGTACTTAGAATGGACATATGTTGTAATTTAGGCAAATTGCTAACCTCCAAGGTGTTCATTGCATCCTAAACAACGTCATTTTATTGGATATGGTGACATTACAGATGTAGGCTGATTTTAGCAGGAAGTGTTTAATGCTACTAATTCCAGGATGTTGTTTAACTGGTTATCGAACCTCATTTCACGACACTGCCTTGCTTTTATTACCTTGTGCAATTATGCTCACCACGTACCGCATGCAGTATTTAAAACAGAATTGTCTACTGCTTGGCAAAATACATACGGTAGAAAATATTTTTGATTGTATATCGGTTTGTTCTGACCATTCTCACATAGAAACCTGAAAGGAAGATGTTTGGTCTGATAATTTCTGCATTTGTATGAAAAAGCACGTTTAAATAAGTCAAGATGGCAAGTGGCCATCTTTTGCCCTTTGTGTATAGTAATGTCTCTCTTAGCCTTTGCTAATGTATGCTCTAATGCATTCAATTCTTCTAGAGTCGCTTATGGTTACATCCTGTATCACCCACCCCCCTAACAAAAGTACCTGCACTCTGGGTCACGTAGCCTGCTTCCGAGAGATATTTACTGACATCAAAGCCCAACAATCCAGAAAGTTTTACCTGTTGGTACATGCCCTACATTACCCTTTTCCAGATTAAGTGTTTAAATTAATAATCTATCAGTATTTATCTTTCTAAAAAATACATTTACATAACTGAAACAACTTGATTTTCCTAGTCTTTGAAGGTTTGGGGTTTTTCCAGCTCTTCGACAGTGTACATTGGGACTCAAACGGTTGCTGTTAACATAAATAATTACCCAACCCATATAAACCTGCCCATACCATTTTTTTTTGCTTAAAGCCGTAAGGCATCTCTACCAACAATATTAATCTATTCAGCACATGAACACTTCTTATGCTCTTGTCACTTTCAATGTACATTAGCACATTTTAATGTATCCATTTATAGGCAGTACAACACTTACAGCGCCGGAAACAATTAAGAGACAACTGCATCTTTTTCTTTCCTTTCCAAAAAAGTTGAAGAGGAAGGGTTTGAGTGAGGAACGGAAGGGTTAAAATTAAAAGACCAATGCAAATTGAACGCTTCTGTTCCTCACTAAAAACTTTACATTTCAACTTTTTTGGAAAGGAAAGAAAAAGGTGCAGTGATCTCATATTTTTTTCCGGAGCTGTATATTTCTAATATTAAAGATTTATTTTCTTACGATCCATATTCCCATTTCTACTTGTGGAATTGCTGTTAGTCTCTGTGTATTTTTCATTTTTGCTTCATATATTTCTTAATGCTTACTGCATAGATGTGGCGTGCCATGTCATCAGAATTTCATTGTTCAGAATGACGCTATGTTGTTCGGTGCATTTGATAAATAAAAGACCCTGTAAGCGAAACTCCCCAGACTATCGCTGATGGTGAACTTAATCTAAAATCAAGTGTTATTTCTATGGCAGCTTTCTGTCCAGTGTGACCACTAAAATCTATCTGGAATGTAACTAAATTCTGAAATTCCTATGACACAAGAGGAATGAGCTAATGGATATATTATTTTGTCCTCCTCTACCCTGTTCTTCATAATAGCACGTGCTAGTGAGGGGGGCAGGGTGGGCCAGCTTGGCTGGTGCTGTGTGTTTATCTGCTGTTTGCTGCCTCTCAAAGACTGTTGCACACTCATGGGAACACAGCAGCCTTTCTGCTTTGCTCTCCTCCTTGGCACTGCTCCCTACAGACACTCACTCACATGACCTTCCCACGTCTGCTCTATTTTGTTCATCTCTTTAAACCTAAGGACATTATGTGTGTACATGTGGGTGGCCTGGAAAGCCACGTTCTGCTCTCTGGCCTCAGTCTATTGTTAGAGGAATGTGTGGCACGTCACAAAGCTAGAATAGACTTGTCCTTTTGTATTTAGGACTTAGTAAAGAAACACGAGACCTGTAATTTGGGGATGTTTGAGGACATTTAGCAGTGCTACTGGAATGACTGTAAATTTAGACCCCCGAAAGAGACTTTTTTTTTTTTTGGTAAAAAATATGGTGAGCATGACACAGGTCGTGCCTGGTTATTCCTGCTCTGGTACGTCAGCACTGGTTATTGGTTGAGTTGTTGGCATCTCATTATTATTGCATCCAGCCCCCATGTCATTAAGCTTGTTCTGGAGGCATATTTTCTCCAATGCAGAAATAATACTATTGGTTGCCACAATGTTGAGGCTGGAACTTTCTTGCTTGGGTACACATTTTTGACCAGGGTTAGTGCTTGTCTCTACCCTAAAACTAGAATCACAAGCCAGTGTCAACGAAGTGCAGTTTTTGTTTGTTTTTTACTATTTGTAATTGATTTTTCGTAAAATCATGTCCCCTTTTCATAATATCGCTGTTGGGGCTACATCCCTCAGAGCGATGTGGAAGTCCAGCACAGTCACCTGGACGTCCTCTCTAGGGGAGCCCTCGAGTGGATTTTTAGCAGGACGGATGGGCAATGAGGATGGAGGGCACGGTCCGGACGGAAAGGAATGTGGCCTGGACGTCTGCATCCAGCTCTAGCTGGATGAACATTGAAGTGACCTGGATGTCTTGCGGCAAGCATATTTTGAATGTAATAACAATGGAGTTGACTATGAAGCGATCATCAATCAAATTATGTTTAAAATCCAATTACAATATATAGGCCTATTCTGTCTGTGATGTTTATGCTAGAATTCAGGCGTCGCTACACTTTTTTCTATGATTACGAGGAAGTGTTTCAATGTTAACGGAGCATAGGTTATTTCACTTTTTAACAATATCTCTTGAAACCGTAAGCTTTGTTACTATACAGAAAGGAACATCAATTGACAAATAAACCATTTGTCAAGTCTCCTTTTATTTAATTCTTTCCTACTTTTGTCATGTCAAAATAATAATAGGCTAATAGTAATTTCTAAATATCCAGTTTCGAGTCTCTCAATTATTTTTGATTTGTTGTTTTTTTAAAATAGAAATTCTAAATCCCACCAAAACATTAACGACTGTGTAAGTAATACAAATAAATATAAAATAAACAAAGGTAAATACAGCTGCACTTTGCCTTATTTTAATTTTACAAAACAATACTCCAACAAAAAATGACCGCATGATTTATACAAATTAATTAAAACAAGTAAATGTATATCACATTTTGCTTGGCCTTGTTTGATTTTAAAATTAAAATACAAAAAACCTCACCATAATGATAGCATTTTTAATAACTAAAGTGTCAAATGTTTACTACATTGGCCAAAAAATAAATGTACCAAGACCACTGTCTACGAATTGAACAGTAAATCGCAGATGTCAATGTTGCAAATTCTGCCTTGTGCACACAGTTTGCTTGATATATACAGCAGTCTAATACTTGGTGGGTCTCCCACGGCAGTGCAGAGCTGCAGCAATACGATGTAGGCAATGAACACCATACCTCCTGCAGAGCGGTCCACAATTCTGTTGTATTCTGAGGTGTAGGATTTCTGTGTTCCACAGCACGTTGCATGGCATTCTAGATGTGTGTGATAATGTTGAGGTATGGTGACTTAGGTGGGAATGGCCAGGCCCCAAACTCTAACCATAATCTGGCGTGTCAAGTCTGTGGCTTCGCATTGTCCTCATGGAAGAGGCCAAACCCATCAGAATGAAAGCAGGACATGAACTGGTGTAACTCGTCAAAGGATGCAAACCGTGTTCACCTGTCAGAGACATTTGTAGACGTACCAGGGGTCCCATTGAGTGCCAGCTAAACCAACCCCATACCATTACGGAGCCACCACCAGCCTGTATATTGCCCTGTTGACATGCGGGATCCATGGCTTCATGGAGTTTTCCCCATACATGGATCTTTCCATCTGCCCGAAAACAGTTGGAAACGCGTCTTGTCAGACCAGACTACTCGTTTCCAGTCATCAAGTGTCCAGTGGTGGTGTTCCTGAGCCCAGGCGAGGAACATAGCTGTGTGTCGAGTATTCATCAGGGGTCCTTGAGTTGGGCGTTGGCTCCTAAAGCCCATATCCTGAAGGGATATTGCACAGTCCTCACACTGATGTTTGTTGAGGGCCCAGCATTGAATGCAGATGTTTTTTGAGGCAGTGTTGCACGCCTATCGCGTGAAACAATTCTTGCCGGCCGATACTGGTCACGTTCTCCCACAGTCTTTTTATGGCCACACTGCTCTCGTTAGATGTTTTGCCAGAATTATTGGGTTCACGGAACACCCTTGAAATGGTAGTATGTGAAAATCCAAACTTCTCCTCTAGCTCTGAAATACTATGACCCATCTAACGAACTATTAAACCGTGTTGAAAATCGCTTAAATCGTGATAACTTGCCATTATCATGGCGGAAACAGCTCTAGATGCTTCTACAGATGTCTATTGCTTTATATATGGGCTCGTCTGTACCAGTTTTTCTGGCACTTCAGTGTAGAACCCTATGAAATTATCATTGTGATAGTATGCTTTATGCGCAGTTTTGGCGTAACTGATTCGCAGCTCCAACCCCCCCACACAAACAACTTATTGATGAACTGAAAGCATTAAAAGACGGAGGCTGAAAACTGAATAGTTATCAAGGTGTCGTAACAGTGTTAATTCTTTTTTGAGTATTTATTATTAATTGATAAGGCCCTCTGTTTTTCCAATAGCCTATATTAACTTGTTTATAAATATATATTCTTTGGGCTTTGTGTTTTAATATAGCCTATAAAAAAAGAATATGTGACAAAGCTTAGGACTTTTTTTAAATAGGAAATTCAGACTTCGAGTGAGACAATAAGTTTCTAGCAATACAACATCACTCATCCCTCATGGGGTCCTGCTCAACGTCAAGCACCGCCTGTCCGTCCTGCTAAACATCCACTCGAGGGCTGCCTCTAGCAAGGATGTCCACGTCACTCTGAAGGATCTAGTTGCCACTCTAATATTTTGACCCATTTTGTAATTTCATGGTGTATTTCATGATCACAAGTGATATGTCTATCAGTGCAAGTGGGTGGTCTTTAGCCGGTGATGGACTAATCCAGTGATACTAGCCTAACCTGCAGTTGCTCGTTTTTGGGTGTTCAAACAGGGTTTTGCAGCATTAGCGGTTTTGCTGTGTTATAGCAATGTATCAAGTTTCTTTGAAGAAAGTTCTGGAAAAATCACATATGTACAGTTGTGCTCAAAAGTTTGAATACCCTTGGAGAATTGGTAATATATGGTCCATTTGTAAAGAATACACGAGTGAGCAGGCAAAACCCATCTTTTATTTCTTATGGGACTCACATTCAACTGTAGGTCATAAAAGAATGGCACAATCGTAAAACAAAACATGGTAACAAAGAAAAAAATTAACTGACCTCTGTTCAAAAGTCTGCATACCCATAGTTCTTAAAACTGTGTATTCCCCCCTTTAGCATCAATGACAGCGTGTAGTCTTTTGTAACAGTTTTCTATGAGGCCCTGAATTTTTGCAGGTGGTTTAGCTGCCCATTCGCCATTGAAAAATGCCTCCAGGTCCTGTGAAGTCTTTGGTCGTCTTGCATGAACCACGTGTTTGAGATCTCCCCAGAGTGGCTCAATGATATTGAGGTCAGAAGACTGATGGCCACTCCAGAACCTTCAACTTTTTCTGCTCTTACTACTGGAGGGTCAACCTGGCCTTGTGCATAGGGTCATTGTTGTGCTGGGATGTCCAAGAGCGTCCAATGCACAGGTTTCTTGCAGAAGAATCCCCGTTTAGGCCTTGTTTATCCCTCTCCAAACATAGCACTTATGGTTGTGACCATAAAGCTCTATTTTGGTCTCGTCATTCCAAATTACAGTGTGCCAGAAGCTGTGAGGTGTGTCAAGGTGTTGTCGGGCTTATTGTAACCGGGCTTTTTTGTGTCATTGGTTTAGTAAAGGCTTGTTTCTGGCAACTCAACTATGAAGCTCATTCTTCTGGCAGTTTGGGCTCAAATATGTATTGGTCTACCTGACCTTGACTTGGTATCAAGAGATCCCAGAATTTTCCATTTCTTGATAAGTGATTGAACAGTACTGACTGGAATTTGCAAGGCATTGGATATCTTTTTATAACATTTCCATCTTTATAAATGTCCATTAACTTGTAACACAGGTCTTTTGACAGTTCCTTTCTGTCTCCCCATAGCTCAGTATCTAGCCTGCTCAGTGCATCCAAATTAGAGCTAACAAACTTATTGATTATTTATACACAGAAACTAATTGCAATTTAAAAAGCCACAGGTGTGAGAAATTCACCTCTAATTGCCATTTTCAGCTGTGTGTGTCACCTTGTGTGTCTGTAACAAGGCCAAACATCCAAGGGTATGTAAACTTTTTATCAGGGCCATTTGGGTGATTTCTGTTATCATTATGATTTAAAAAGGAGCCAAACAGCTGTGATAATAAAAGGCTTCATTTGATCACTATCCTTAAATAAGAGTTTTTTTTGCATTATCAGTCATATTTTCTAAATCGATGCCATCATTTCACAATTTCTGCCAGGGTATGCACAACTGTACATATTCTAGTATTTGGCAATAGAAATGCTAAAACAAATAAATGCAGGTCATCGCTGCCAGTGAATTCATTAGGTCTGGTCTTTTTGGAATACCCAATGTCTTTTGACCCAATTCAAAAAATTTAAATTAAGATGTTTGCTTGTTGTTGTTTGAGCTTACATTCATCTTTTCAGCAATTTGAGCTACAGTAGCTTGTCTGTTGCATTGGACCACATGGGTCAGCATTCACTCCCCATGTGCATTAATGAGTCTTGGCCACCCTGTTGCCGGTTCACCGCTTTTCCTTCCTTGGACTACTTTGGATAGGTACTGACCACCGCGGACCGGGAACACCCCACAAGGGCTGCAGTTTTGGAGATGCTGCAGTTTTTGGAGATTATTTTGGAAGTTCATGGGTTGATCTTTGTTTTTTTTTTGCATATTCACTAGTGATAATTACCATTCGTAGGGAATAGTTCCTAGAATCTATATTTCATTAGGTGAGTAAATCTGATGTACAATGTCCGACTTTGGAATGCCATTTAAGTCGATACTAAATAAATCAATATAGCTGTGAAAATAACCTGAAATAAAGGAGGCAATACATTATAAATAAATGAGACGGTTAATATGTAAATGTGTCAGCATAGATGTTTTTGTGTTTCAAAATGTTTTTCAAAAGAAAAACTTTATTTCATAATGCCACATTTCCATTTGGTATATTCAGATGAATGGGGCGTCGTTATCTCGCAGCTTCAGACCAAAGCAACAGCAGCACTGAATTTGAATGTATGAGAGAACCGCGAATATTTCTGGCGGATAGAAAGGATAGTAGGCTACATAGTCGTTGCTCGTTGTTCTGATGTGTGCAATATCTGACTCTCAGAAAAACATCCAGTGCTTTAGTTCGCTTGATATTCGCTTCACTGACGTCTCAATTAAAATAGCTGGCAATAATACCACGCCGAGTGACTCGAGTAGCCTACTGTAAACATGCGTTTATACCGGTACTAGCGAGGAAGCACACATGAGCAGTAACTTTGGTCTTAATACATTGCAGACTGCAAAAATAGTTAGAAAGCTTGGTAGGCTGATTCTGTTTGGCTTGACATTACTATTTTGTCCAGTGCAATGTATGCCAGATAGCCTATAGAAATCCCAGAGGAGGAAAAAGACAAGGTCCTTTTGTAGGCTACAAAAACACCCCGTCTTTGTGGGTCTCTCACGGGGATAACGAGTTGATTTCATTACGAGTCTGGTCCTATGCACTGGCACTGAAATTAACCCATTTGAAATCCAAGGGCTCCTGTGACAGACCCGCAAAAACGCACCGTTCTCGTCTTATGAAACCCTTATCTAACAGCAGAACAGCTTGTTTTGCTTTGCTGCACGCTTGTCCAATCAGAAGTCTTGTGTGTTTTCACGTCACCTTTTGCTTGGGACCTCGACGAAACCGGAATTAATAAAAGTACCTGGTACCAGGTACTACCCCAACTTTTGGCCAGTGGAAAAGCAAAAAAGCCGAACCGAGTTGAGCCAGTACCATGCAGTGGAAAAGCGCCGTTAGTGGTACCCTGAACCAAAACGGTTACCACAGCATTTTGCAGCACAATGCAATACTCTCTGGTGTCTGCAAAAGTTGGTCAGGTGTTGATCCTTCAGCAAGATAATTACCATAAACATACCTCCAGGTTCAACCTGGTCAACTCAGACTATTTTATGTAAATCTTTGCCAGCCGATTTTGTAAGATATATTACGTTAGAGTAATAATTCAGGAAAAAAAACAGTAGGTTGTGTTTCAAACTGGGAACTTCTACTCCAAAGACCGGCGCTCTATCCATTGCTCCAGACAGGAACCTGCAGTGATAGGAGGCGAGTAGTGGTGTTACAACATTTAATGTTTTATGTGATTTTCTTTGTAACTTTAGCCCTAACCTTAACCCCATGCTGTGATACCTAACCTTAACCCAAACCCTAACCTGGACCTCTGTGCTGTGCTGTGATACCTAACCCTAACCAAACCTTCAACTCACCTTTTTAGTTTTCTAACCTTAACCCCAGAGCTGTGATATCCAATCTTAACCTTAACCCCAGTGCGGTGATACCTAACATGAACCTAACTGTAACATTAAAAGGCGTTTATTACTTTTTCTAGTGACCTTGGTAAGGCCACTACTCGTTCAGTCCTATTCATATACCCTGTGTTGCGCAGTGGGTACTGCACATGCCTTCTGATTCCCAATGTTGCCAGTTCAAAACACGGCTTGTACATTTTGTGCAAATTCGCAGCGTTCGTAAAATATGATACGTTTGTCTGACATTCATATCATATTATATGTTTTAATAGCGTTTGTAACATTCTACATTGTAATAGCATTCATAAGTTATGTTAAGTTTTAGCCAATTCGTAATGTATTGTATGTTATGGTAGCACAATGTAATGTAACCTAACGTAACTTAACATATCATACGAAATTGGGTGCCATGGATTTTCATAAAATAGTCTACCTAGTCCCCTGTGACCTTGTTGCCAGATTATGTCAGAACTACCTTAGTAGAAAATAATGCGGTAGGTTTCAATTTATGGAATGGCCAACAGTCTCCAGACCAAAAACCCATCGAGCTGGTTTGGGATGAACTGGGCACAAGGGTGAAAGCAAAACAACCTAGAAGTGCAACAAATTTGTAGGGACTTCTGCAATAGTGTGGGGAACTTTCCAAACAATTTGATTTCCGTTGTTGAAAGAATGCCACAAGTGTGTTTGGCTTTTATGTCTGCAAAAGGTGTCTACTTTGAGTCCAAAAATGTTATTACATTTTCTTTTCAAAGGTTGAGAGAAATATAATAAATGAGGGAATAATGTTTTTTGAATAATAGATAATAACAGAAACAAAGCCACACAAGTGAAAAAGGTTTAGAATATAATGGGGAAAAATTACATTTTGATAAACAAATCTATTCCATGATTATTTTTGTCTTCAATTGTTTATTTGTTCTATGCTTTAATTTCAGTTTAATTATATTTTAAGTAAGGAGTAGACAATTTCATTTTTCAGATTTAAAGATATACTGTTCACAGCTTTGTTTTACAAGTTAATGTGTGTCAGTAAATTGCAGTATTCCTGCCAATTCACCCCTTCTTGGGCACAGCTCTTACAACATTTCCATAGTTTAAAAGAAAAGGTGATTCAATCAAGGATTTTTGGACAATGTGTAAATTCAGACATTGCATAGACCTACTTTTTTCTACAATAAACCTGTAACCTACACAATTAGGTAAAAAAAAATTTGTCCCGTGTTTTAGTCTTTCTTTGTTTATAATACGCCTGTTTTCTATCCCAGGAATAAAGGCTGATGCCTCAGTGTTTGTTTTTTACATGCCTGAGCGCTTGGTTTTTTGCTTGTGCCTAAAGAGAAGAATGTATTCTACTACTCCCAATATGTTGCCGCCCCCTTGTCCTGTTACATGTCACTTGTACTCATCTTATGTGCTGTCTATTTGCTGTTCATCTAGTTGTTTAAATGTGTGTACACAAGTGGCTCTGGGTCATGAATAGAGAGTAATCACATCGTGGCACCATGACTCGTGAGTGGAGCTCTGACCCGCCCGCCATCAACTACAGTAGATGACATGAATAATAACTATTTTCTTGACACACTCTGTCTAATCATCTGACTCCATAGTAGGCTACACTACTGTCTGTAGTACTGAAGTGTTTACTGGAACTCCAAAGTTTAATGAATAGTTTTTATTTGGTTTTGGATAGGAATGACCCTGGGGTTTATTATTCAACATCCTGAACATGTGTCATGGATTATAAGCACTTTGTTACAAACAGGTGAAAAAAACAATCTATATAAATGTGATCAGTGATGGTAACTGCTTTGTTAATTTTCTGCTGACTCATAGACAGAGGCTCACGTGGCTTTCTTAAACTTTGAAACAATTTTCCTGGGACTGCTTTTTGCCGGACCATAAGCGGAGCCGGCTAAGAAGAGCGAATGTCTTTTACTGACTGATAGACTACCCCTTGTTCAATTGCGTAGTGGTTAGAGAAGCGGACTTGTGAAATATAGGTCCCGAGTTCGTATCTCCTCGCAGGCGAAACGAAGTACGCATTGTGAATTATTCTGTATTGATGAAAACTTTGCTGGCTAAACCGAAACCTGAAATTGAATACGTTTATATTGCGACTGTTTCTGGCATGGAAAAGTTCCACTTCAGTCTTGCTAGCTATTGGTCAATTCTTATGATTATTCCTAAGAAGTTAGTAGATACCAGTAAGCCAATTACTGGCTAATAAGCTGTTCAAACGGCCAGTGGAAAAAGCTAACAGCTCATAGACGCTATTTCTGGTGGAGGTAAACTTAATAAGAAACGTTAGTCAGTTTAACACAATCCTCAATAGTGTTTAGCGACTGGTGAAACGCGTAATGCCGTGGCGTTATGGTGAAAGACAGTGCCTCTCACGTGGAAGGCTCAAAATCTATTGTGAACAACAACATTTATTTTATTTCCACTATTCTCTCGTCGTTTCACTTAATGAAAAAGTAAGTTATCGTCACATTTCTTGATAGTTATTGTATCAATGTCATTCACAAATGAAAGAAAAAAGTATGTTTTTATGCCATGAAAGGAAAAAATTTATTCTTATGCCATGAAATGGCTTTGGCAGACTCGCTAGCAATTGCTCAATTCCTATGTCTATTCCAGTTAGTTAGTAGATACCGGTAAAGTCTATTACTGGCTAATACGCTGTTCAAACGGCCAGTGGCAAAAGCTAACAGTTCATAGACGCTATTTGTGGTGGAGGTGTAGTGGTCAGCGACACAGTCTTTCACATGGTCGACCTAGGTTCCAATCTCAATAGGGCTGCGATGGTACCGTATGTCATAACCGTATGGTATGGAGGCTCTTTATGTGTGCATGTGAACCCAAATACATTTTAAAATAGCTGCTTTGTGTTGAATGCCTCTTGAATAAATCTGAGTTAAAAAAAATGAAACAAATAAAGCTACTCTGTTTAAACAAGCTCCTCTGTGCACATTCTAATAGACATTTTAATAACTCTGTTTTGCAAGTCATACATGAGGTGGAACCAATGGGAGGTACAGTGGCGATATTGATATACCAACATTGTGGAATCAATTTGGCAGCATTTTGACCTTCTAGTAGGCTACAATGGTGATGGGCAGAGAGACGTTGATGAAAAGTTAACTGTATGTCACCACTGCTTAATGAATGTAGCCGATGCAAATGCTAACGCACCAGACAGTTTTGACAAATACATGTCAACATTGCCCCAGTATCAGTATCTTTGGAGCAACACAGAATTGCAAAATAGCAACATGACTTTATATCACCAATGCATTAAAGCAGCCCTTAGGGTCAGTGTTAATGGGATACATTTAAATGAGTCTGTATTTAGTAGGATATGAACCCATTCCTTGATTGAGAATAGAGGATGCTCAAGGCATGGTACAACCTCATGTGGCCAGAATGTCCCTCGCTTTTCTATTCCAGCCATACTATATTGTAAAACAATGTTTATGACAAGTTTACATATTGCACTTCCTTTTATTTTATGATTGTGCTCTCATCAGGCCTTAATTCGTTTTTATCAATACATATTTGCCCTGTACTGAACCGTGACCCTCAAACTACAATGCATACCATACCGTGGGTGTAGCATATTGTTATAACCCTCCTGTTTTATAATCTGAAGCAATTGTAAGACATAATGTGACTTCTGTCTTTCTATCTGACAAGGACCAGATCCGAAAAGGGGGCTCAGCCAAGGGACCTGAGGAACCCAGTCTACCAGAGTCTGAGGAGAACAAACCTAGCAAGACCCAGCAGCTGAAGAAGGTCTTTAAGGAGTATGGTGCAGTAGGCGTCTCCTTCCACATATGCATCTCCCTTATGTCTCTAGGAATGTTCTATCTCGCTGTGTCCAGGTACTCAAGCCTTTTTTATCTGTTCCATAATTTGGGTAACTTGGGGTAATCAGTTATTTTCTTATTTAGAAAAAGTGGTAAATATTTTATTAGAAATGTTTTCTATATATGCAGTAAGTTTGGACACCTACTCATTCAAGGGTTTTTCTTTATTTTTCCAGACTGAAAACATCAAAACAATGAAACCACAAATATGGAATCATGTAGTAACCAAAAAAGTGTTAAATCAAAATACATTATATTTTAGATTCTTCAAAGCGTTTTGGGTCATTGTCTTGTTAAAAAACTAATGATAGTCCCACTAAGCACCAACCAGATGGGTTGATGTATCCCTGCAGAATACTGTGATAGCCATGCTAGTGACTTGAATTCTAAATAAATCCCAGTGTCACCAGCAAAGCACCACCACACCATCAAACCTCCATGCTTCATGGTGGGAACAACACATGCTGAAGTCATCTCAGCTTTGGCGATTCCCAGTATTGGTTAGAGCGGAAAATGTACATTGTTTAAGTAATCAAAACATAACGTAGTGCAATTCTTTCAGTTTAGTCATTGTATCAATCAGTTAGTCCAAGACCAAACAATGTAAGACGTGTGTTTCAAAATAACTCTTTGAAATCCTAAAGGTAATCTGTAACTGTTCACATTAAGCAAAAATCTAAATGTGCACTAACCATCACAATTGGCTGTAAATAATTTCTATCCCATAACCAGAAGTGTGATCAATGAAGACATCATCTTCTACACTCTTTAATGCAAATAAAGTAACCTTTATTGCAGCATGTTTTTTGTCTAATAATTTGTAACAAATCCTATCAGAAATAAAATAAATACCAATTCACATTCTAATTTGCGTCAGTTCTGTCTTCAGCATTTGGCCATGATATAATTTTTTTTTTTCATGCCCTGCAGGAAGATTATTTTGGCATGGCAAATCCAAATGTGACATTGGCCCATCCAGACTCCATTCAAAACTGTTTAAAGCCTGAAAACATCTTGATTGACCATTTATTTTTAGAACCACTATTGCATTTTAAGCACCCACTGCATTTGTCATACAATTGAATTCAGGTAGGCCCCAGTGACTCTACGGATTGTGTAATGTAGGAGGTTGTTGTTCAACTGTGTCCATAGCCTAATAATAACTGTGTCCAAAGACCTAATAATGTAAACCTTCTCTCTGACTGCTTCCCAACGTTTTTTTGGCCCCCTTCCAATACCAGATGGATTAGGTCCAGATTTTCAACTATCTTACAGATTTCCCCTAACATCTGTAATGGACCTTGTCCTCAACGCCCTCCTGGCTGGCCTGGAGTCCAGTTCACTAACAACTATCACTGTGGGAGAGACTTGGGAAATTCTGTAATTGTCCCATATTCCCTATTAGTGTGCCACTTTTCCATCACAGCACACCATCTAGGGAGCCATTTAGACATAGAATACTGCTGATATTCTCTAACTAAGGAGGTTAAACCTGAATCTATTTGATACATTGTATTACTTAATACAGTTGATTTTGAGGGAGCCTCAATGATAAAGACACTGCCTTGCAATTTGCAGCTTCATTGCAAGACAGGGTTTGAATCGTACTTGCAGATTATTGGCCAGTACCGACTGGGTTTGGAGCATTGGTATATGGGTCAAATATGATTTCCTTGCCACACTCTTAACTCCTTGTGGTATCTCGCACCCCTGTTACATTCATTCAGGTATAAGGCCAAAGAGTGCTTGCCTTCTTGCGCTTAAGTATTCCAGTGTAGACTTGACCTGGTTGTGCGAGCAAAGGAATAAGAATCAAAATAGCACTGAATTGCTTCGGATGTCACTCAGTCTGTTAAGATTTGCTACGATCAATGCTTAATTCTTAATTGGATATCATTATATTATAGAGAAAAACAGGGTTAAAAAATCAATAAAACCTGAATGTTTTAGGGTCCAAATGCGCAAGATTATCTATATGATATAAAGAGCAACTGCAGCGAGAACCTCTTCACTCCTCTTGAAAATGAGAAATCCCTGTGATTGCGTCTCTAATACAGGATTTAGTTAATTTACAATGGTGTCAATAAAGATGTACTAGATTGCCCATAAATGGGATGGCAACACTCCAGTAAACTGTTTTATAAAATAGTGTCATGATTACACTTTTATATTTGTTTTTGTCTTCAGTTGTTTAAATTTATTTGAAGGCATAATGCAAATTCCACTTGTGGCTAATCCTTATTCCATATGTGGGACCTCCAAGACAAATTAAATGTTTGCTTTATGGCTTGATTGCTGTCTATCCTAATAAACAAGATCTACAACACAGCCGAATCAGGCAGGAAATGGCATAATTAACTTTGCCCAAATTAATGAATTAAAACCATGTGACCTAATCTATCAAACGCTGCATTGAATTTGGAAATTCAAACTCAGTCAACAACAGCCAAGTATTTGGACTTCAGCAATATTGGACTAAAGCAATTACTTTATTACAACAAATAATCTTCATTAGACAAGAGTTTTGACTGTGCCATTGACGGCATCCCTCTATCCCCCTATCTGCATTATATTTCCTCTTCTCCTTATATCGACCATTTTGGTGAATTCCGCTAGATATTGTTTGCCAAGACAAGTATAAGTTCAACAGGGTCTTTGAGCTGTGGCAGACTTAGTGATTTGGAGGACTGAGGAAGATTCCAGTCTAAAGCCCCCCCCCCCCCCCCCCCCCACTTCCATGCTGCATAAAATGAAAAACATTTATCATTAAAGTACACTGCTCAATAAAATTAAGAGAACACTTAAAATCACACATCAGGTCTCGATAAACAAAATATATTAAAGATCAAAATCTTTACTGTACATTGTGTAATTTGTTGAACAAAATGACAACGGTCAATGGAAACCAAAATCACAAACCGATTGAGGGGCTCAATTCAAAGTCACATGAAAATGTAAACAATTGAAATCACAACTTGTGTGAATTTCATCACGGCCACTCATAATGTGACTCAGTAGTGTGGATGGCCCCCACGTGTCTGTATGCACTCCCAACAACATCTGGGCATGTTCCTGATGAGACAGCAGATGGTGTCCTTGGGGATCTCCTCCCAGACCTGGATCAGGGCATTGGTGAGCTCCTGGACAGTCTGTGGCGCTACTTGGTGGTGTTGGATGTGCCGATACATAACGTCCCAAAAGGTTCCCAATTGGATTCAAGTCTGGGGAACATAAGGGCCTGTCAATGGCGTCAAGGCCTTTGTCATGCAGGAACTGCCTACACATTCTGTCCACATGAGGCTGGGCATTGTCCTACACCAGGAGGAACCCAGGGACCACTGCACCAGTGTAGGGTCTGAGGATTTTATTCTGGTACCTAATGGTAGTCAGGGTGCTATTGGCTAACACATGGAGGTCAGTGCGACCCTCCAAGGATATTCCTCCACTGACCCAGCGTCAAACCGGTCATGGTGGATGATGTTGCAGGTAGCATAGCTTAGTATGAACCTGCTCTCACCTGTGAAGAGAACAGGGTGCCAATGACAGACCTGCCAATTCTGGTCTTCTCTGGCGAATGCCAATCGAGCTGCACAGTGCTGGGCTGTGAGCACAGATCCCACTAGAGGATGTTGGGCCCTCATGCCATTTGGTCAGAAACATGCACAGCAGTAGCCCACTGGTGGTCATTTTGTAGGGTTTAGGCAGTGCTCCTCCTGTTCCTCCTCACACATAGGAGCAGATACCGGTCCTCCTGCTGGGTAGTTGCCCTGTCCAGCTTTTTGCATGTAATGGCCTGTCTCCTGGTATTTCCTCCATGCTCTTGAGACTAGGAAGAGAGTAGAGAGACACTGCAAACCTTCTTGCAATGGCACATATACATTTGCCGTCCTGGAGGAGCTGGACTGCCTGTGCAACCTGAATGGGCTGCAGGTACCACCTCATGCTACCAGTAGTGACAAGGACACTAGCAAAATTAAAAACTAGGGAAGAATCAGTCAGGAAGGATAAGGAGAGAGCACCACCACCTACTAAATAATTTCCTTTTCGGGGGGGTTGTCTTGCTGTTGTCTCTCCAGTGCACCTATTGTCAGTTTAATTTGGACCAAAACAGGTGACATTGATTCACAATCGCTCATGCTTCCTAACTGGACAGATTGATATCCCTGTTTAATTAACTTGTTATACTGTGATTACGTGTCCCCTTAATTTTTTCAAGCAGTGTACATACATGGGTTTACCATGAAGAGGTAAGTATTGGTTCATTGACCAGGAGGATGTCTAAAATACTTGAATAAGAATTTGACCAGTATTGGTCCTTTGTTTGAACCCTGAATGTCTGAAAGCTTCAATATATGGTACTGTATATTACAGGTATGACAAACAAAATTTTTTCGTTTCTAATTGCGGTAGCCGATAAAAAAAAAAGACATGTTAGGGTTTATGATATATTGCCAAAATACCACTGCTAATTAATTAAAATACCTTGCCAAAATTGATAATGCCTAGTTTCATTGATTTTGAGGTAAAAAAATTCATAAGCAAAACTCTGCAATAGCTTTCCCTAATGTCTCTCTCCAATAAATAAATATAACAAAGTTAAATCCACACACTATTAGAGAAAACAAGTCCTTAAACATCCTAATCAAGAATTCTGTAATAAATCTGTAGTCAGGAGAAATATGGAACATAAACCACCATGGGTTTACTGTACTAAAAGAAAAGTAGACAATCACTACAAAATAGTGGGTATACATCTTTAAGTGTGTTGCCGTTCTAAGCTGAACGCCCGTGCTAGAACTAGTGTCACCGAGTGTATTAGTTCTTCACTCATTCATCTAATAATTGGAACCAACCAGTATTGACAGTTCTACCTTTGAAAATAATTTTGTCCACAACTTGCTAATCTGCGCAGTTGTAGCTAGCATATTCACAAACTCAACCCAATTTGGACATTTGACTTGATTATTAAGTAGTGTATATAAGTTACATTTACTAACTTAATTGTTTTTATTCCACACAATCTATTCTGGCCTGAATGTGTCTTATTTGTCTCTGCTATGGCATTATATATTTTTTCTGTGTGAACATGATAGTTAAGCCTGCTGTAGGTTTAATCCCAGCCCGTAGGTCAGACAAACCATTGCTCTTGAGTCTAAAAATATACAGTCTCACCATCTTCACATCATTACATGCGCGAATGCCGCACAGAACGAGTGCGAGGAGCTGAGCTTCTCATAAGTATCTTGGAGGGGCCTCAAGTGTAGGATTTGCAGGCCTCGAGCTAAGAATAAAAATGAAATTATAATAGTTATAAATTATGCCAAGTTCACAAGGCCTCAGATAATGTGAGGCTTGAGGCACTTTCCTCAGTTTCCTTATGGTAAGTTAGCGCCTGTCTTTGAGGTAAACGATGCCACTAGTCTTTGTTTGAAATGTTGAGTTTCTGCTTGCAATGCAGCTTTTGCTTGATCGGGTTGCACAGTTCCAATTCATGAATTAGGACAAAGATTATTGATGCTAAATCCAGGCTAGGAGAGAAGGATTGTGAAATACGACACAACCCCAGGTAAGGGAGTCTTACTCTAATGTGATGAAATCTTATCCACTTGTGAAGTGTTATGGCTCCCTCTACTGGAAAAAGTTATGAAATCTCTTATAAAATGTATTTTTGTCTCTCCGGGTCTTTCATTTCCACAGCGGGATTGACATGGCTGCCATCCTACACAAGATGGGGTTTAGCGAAACCCTGGTTGAGTCCAAGTTGGCTGCGGGCACCAGCACATTTGTCCTGGCGTATGCTGTTCACAAGCTGTTTGCTCCTCTCCGTATAAGCATCACCCTGGTGTCAGTGCCCCTTCTTGTACGATACCTCAGAAAGACTGGCCTCTTCAAGGCACCCACTTCACCCTGAATGTCTGAGACCGAAGCCTTCAACTGACACTTTCTAAAAATTGACTTAAAATGTATATTTTATTCTATTGTTGAATTCCTGCTTGGAGGAATCAGGAGATGATAAGCTGAGCGGAATTGCTCCAAAGTGTAATGAATTAACTCTGATTTTAGCGTGTAAAGGAAATAGGGAATTTAACATTTATGTTGGGTTTTCTGAATTTGAAAATTACTTGACAAACCAAGTTTGCTTTTAACCCATCTGTAAATGTACAAATCCATTTTGCCTTTACAAAGTTAAGTATGCTAGATACTCATTGGTCTGTTTGAGGACATTGAGGAATTTCTGCTGTTGCTATTTGTGTTGTCAGGCCATTGTGTTAACCTTAGCTTCTGTTCACCAGTTCTAACAGAAGTAATGGTCCATGGTGATTTGTTGACCTGTGAGTTTGCGAAGTAATGCTGTGAGTTGGCCTGGAACATAATACATACGAAAAAGTGAAATACTAAAAAAGCACTATCTCTCCTAGATATATTTATTTTCAATCATATTGAACCAGTTGGCACAGGACAAAGTTAGATCTCCTGGAATTAAGATTATTATATTATTCATGTTATAAATGTTGTATGGAATGTTAAAAATGCTGTTCTTCAGGGCTAGGAGTTGCTGATGCAGTTTCTGCAGTCAGCATCTCTTTGTGCTTTCATAATTTTCTGTGGGGAATTTTGGTAAAAAAAAATCACACCTCAACTGGCTATTCTTGCTGTTAGCTAGGTTGCCATGTAATCATTTGTTCTTATGGCTAGGTGAATGAATCAGCAAATATTCAGGTTACCTTCTCTTAAAGGGAAATAATGGCAAATATCAAACATGTTTCTCTCTTTATAATCCCTCCATTCAAAAAAAGCATTTTCATTATTTAGGCACATTTTAATTATTAAGAAACTGTAGATTGTCAGATCTCTTTTCTCTAGATCTTTAAGAGTAATTCACAATGGCCTGTGCTGAGAAAATGGCTCATGTCTATGCACCATTCTAGAATTGATCAGGCTTCCCAAAATGTTTAATGTCCACCTCCACATAATGTAAAACCTTCAGTTAATTTTGGTTGTTTTAAAAAGTTTGCTCTAGTGCTTCAGTGAGAGAGCTGTGGCTCTACCTCACTTTCCCCGAGTAAGAATATTGCACACTGACAGACAGACCAACAATGAGTTGGAGGGATTTATGAACCTAGACACATTCTCCATGTGTCATTATTCCTGTTAACTCACACACTTTCTACCATTTAGCCTGGAAACTCATATGGATTATAACTCTGGTGAAACCGAGCATAGCAGTTTGGATTCTAGACTGCATGTTATTAGCAATCATCTTTCTGTCCAATGCCAAGTTTTTCTCCAATAAGCTCTGTATGACATAAGGATATTCAGAGGTCTCAGTATCCTTTCATATTGTAATTACATTATTTGTGTCAAATATTTGAATTGATTAAAATTGTATTTAACTATTAAATTACCTTTTTGTGCATGAGATTTATTGCAGTACACTGCATCTTGCCATAAAACATTGACTCTGACTAAGTGGCTCTGGATAAGTAGGTCTCCTAAATGACTTAAATGTAATATGTATGAGGATTAGAAATGATTTTCTGCATTATCTAGGGATGCTTACACTGGACAATATCACAGGAGGCCACACAGTGGAGCTGTTAAACTACAAATGAATGCTGTGGTGGTGATACCATGAGATTGTGTTTCAGCACAGGGAATGTCATTTAATCAGGCCTTCAAATTGCCTCCAGAGCTCCAGCTTGCCTAAAGTCTCTCCAAATTGGCCTAAACATGTTACGTTATTTATGCTGCTAGTAATTTATGTTAATGGCCTTGTACAGATTCAGCATGTTCAAGTTATGTATCATTTAAAAGAGTTATGCATTAGGTTGTGCATATTATTTATATTGTCAGCATGTCTTTTCTAAACCCTAAAACATTTTGTTTTTTGCCCCTGCTGTACCAGGTCTGGTTAACAACAACTTTTTACTGTTGCTCGCTGTTAAGCTTTTATAGGGCGGGAAACTAAGAGGCAGATTTTTCCCCCCTGAAGAACCACTACTGTACAGGCCTGTCTCGGACTACGCTAGATCTGGGATTTTCTTTCTACGCTCAGATGGCTAAATAATTGATTGTGCATTCCGAATTGTATAATTCAAAAAAATGCTTGGTCCAGTAAGGAAAGTGTCAATATGTCACAATTGCGGAAACATATAGGCTATTACAGGTTGTACAGGACTCCAGCAGCTTCAACACACAAATGCAGGCACATACATACACTACAGACAGACAGGCACACACTCAAGACTCATTATCTGGGCTGAGGAGGACTCTTAGCTGCTATCACCTCGTCATCCCCTGGATGTCCCCCATGGCTAGGAACAAATTGGCGACAGCTAGGCTAAGAAGGCAGCACTTCTAAACCATACGGGCATGCTGTTCTAGCTTGGTTCTCTCTCCCGGGCCGTTCTCTCCCTCCTCCCCTTGTCTCTTTCTTTGAGGAGCATGCAGGTCAGGTCCCCCGGGTGCTCAATAATAATCACCTCTGCCGAGTCCCAGATGAGAGCAGTTGTGATGAGGAGTTAAGGACATAAACACTTGGGACATGTTGCTGGCTCCCTGTCACTCACATCGTCCACCTGACCTCGCCTGCATCCAACATGGAGCCTTAAATCTCACTATTCAACAAGTCTCACTATCTGCAACGGGATCTCTGAGCGTCCTTTGTCTGTGTCCCATTCACACCCCTTGTATCACTGCCCTCCAAATCCCTCACGCACGCACACACACACACGCACACACACACACAACCCCCGCTCTCTTTCTCCACTCTCCCCGAGTTAAGTTTAGCAGCTGTACCCGATGGCGGAGTCAGCCGGGTTGTGCTGTCAACCGTCTACCTTCATCGTGAAGAGGCTTTGGCTGCCATTGAGGCCGCAGAATACCGGAGTTGAGACAGTGACAGTATCTTATTTTAAAAGCAGAAGCTTCTGCCAGTCTCACAGAGATTTATTTATTTTCCATTCACAGCATTCCCCACCTTACATTTTCCTCTGGGTTTTTACTCAACAGGTCGACTGTGGCAATTATAGTAGAGGATGGTGAGAAGCAAAGCTAGAGGGAAGGAGGTAGGAGACAGTGTTCCTTCTCTGACAGGTAGAAACAGGTATAATGCAAAGGCACAACCTGTCACAGTATTTTTGACAGTTGGAGGGTGCATGTTGGCTGTAAGTGAGGCAAATCACTTGTACATGCCTGTAATGACTGGTCAACCTGGCTGGTAACAATCTGGTGACTCAATTCCATTTCCACTCCAAATCAGTTAGAAGTGAACTGAATTTAATGTCATGCATTAAAACAAGAGTCGGTTGACAAAAACATTATTCACTTTGCAAATTAACTGGTGTTGACTGCCAATTTGATTTCTCAAATTAACTGATTTGAAATATCTCTGGCCCGAAACCCTTTTTTAAACTTGCTTTAACCCCTTTTCAGCAAGCTATTGCAGAATTTGGCTACGTGCTGCTCGTTTGAGGGCGCTGGTGGCTCAGACCTTAAGCCAACCAGAGGACAACTAGGAACGTGTCCTATACACTTAGTCCCACTGACTCCCCACCCACCTCAGAACCTTCTCAAACACTGTGGAAAGCAAACAGACAGACAATTTCTTTCAATTAGCCCAAGCAGGCCAGCCCAATACATTTTAGTTTGTACCTTCAGACACAAGGGCCTTGTTGCGCGTCCAGGGCCAAATGATGACTAATGGCTGTTATGGAGCTGCTGAGCTGGTCTTCCACTCTTGTCCTCTCTCTTTCTCTCCTCTCTCGCTTTCTTGTTCTCTCTCTGCTAACTAATGCTATTGCTGACCATGCAGCACACACAACCAACACTTCAACGTTATTACATTCATTCCCAGCAGCTTCTATTCCTTTTCCCCCTGTTTAAGCATTATTTCTGTGTAGTTACTAAGAGGGCTATTCATCACTGTTCACAACAGGCATGAGCAAACAATCATTCAGCCAATACTGCCAAGAAGCATCATGGCCTGAGTTTTAAGACAACTTCTGGAAGACACTGTAGAATAGGTGCTTCATGCGGACAGCAAAGCAACCAAGGAAGGAGGAAAGATGTGCAGGAGGTGTAAGACACTGTATGCCAAATGGCATCCTATATCCAGTATGTAATACCAAAGCCTCTGAAATTCCATCAAGTTAGATGTGCACTTCTTAAAGATGGATAGAAGCTTATATGGCTTTGTTAATATTCAATATATTAATATTTGGGCCTGATCTGCATGTCTGACTGTCATTTTTCTTCTCATGAGGACTCTAGTTACTGCACTACATATTGGGATTTCTGTGGTGTAGATATTGACCTGTCAGTTTGAATCAGAGATATATTTCATATGCCCTGTCTCCAAAGAACATAATGTCAATAATAATAATATAGATTAATACTGCAAAGATTGTTGTCTGTAATAATATGTGCCCCCTGAATGGCACTTAAGTGCATTATGGCCCGTAGGATTGCACCAGGGAATGCAGTGCCAATTGGAATGAACACCCAAGAAGAAACATAGGCCATGAAGCTGGTTGATTTAGGATGAGTCTGTTCCCCTGCCATGGAAATATGTATTATATACAAGTGTGTGAAGCAGTAAGAAATTGATTTGGCATTACAGAACTCAATCAAAGAGAATTATAGTGGGTTAGCTAGACCACTGTGATTTGCCCTCTCTTGTTCATTAAACTTAATTTCTCTGTAGACGCACCCTCCCGCACCTCAGGTGATGTTCTGATGACAGAATACAGAGGTCGAGACCCAACTGTTCAATGCAGAGAATTGTAATTCATCTTTGTTGAGACACAACAGCCACACAATGGTTACAGTTTCTGTACAGGCAAACCCTAAAACCCCAGAAATGCCGTTTCTGGGCTGTCGTGTCAGACGGGTCATTTATCAGTTGTACAACAACCTGTGCGTTTTGGGGCTTTTGGAAACAATATGGGAGAGAGAGATGGATTCAAAGACAGACAGACTCCCCACAGACTCGCTCTAATAACAGCACAACACGACGCACTAAACTGCACACACCAGTGAGTACCGGTTATTGAAATATTAGTTTTATGTCTGCATGCTTTGGGGGCATGGAAATGAGAGCCCTACATTCCACCTATCAATACTGCCGCAGTGTAGCGCTGCGTAACGGCGATGTATTTCTTTTTTAGATCCCCAATCAGATTTGGTTGCTGTTCCCCGCGGGCACTCATACCAGTCAGCCACAGAGGGTGGGCCCTGCCAGGCTGACAACCACTATAATCACTCAGACAAAGACAAAGAGAGAGAGAATGAGGGAGAGTTAATGGAAGAGAGAGAGAGAAAGGGTTACTGAGAAGAGAGAGAAAAACTGCTTCACCTTTTCAGCTCTTATTAAAGTTCTCAAAACTTTAAAGGTATAAACTAGTATACCACTTTGAAATGAGTTCATTAAATGCCCTAGTCATACCTTCAGATATTGCCATTATGCTTATGCTATTAAAATGAAAGATGCAAGGCAGAAGAAAGATTTTATTTCCTCTATTATTCCGATATTTTGATTGCTGATATAGGGATGTTTTGTAGATTGTAAAAAAAATTCTAAAAGCTTCTTTATTTAGATTTATTCACATCCATCCTATAGGAGTAATATCAGTCTCTAAATCAATTCAAGTGTTCAGCAAGCATGTAGTCAACAAGACAATGATATTAATCTCAACATGAAGCGATGCCCCACAGTCTTTGCCAGCACATTGTCTAGATTCTGCACACCCAACACTCAGCGCTCACTGCGATAGTGTGCCTTATGGAAAAGACTTCATTAAATGTAACCACTCATTTTGTCACCACTGTGAACTTCTCATCTTCTTCTCATTTTCATCCTCTTATCCGGTATCGGGTCACCACTGTGAACCTCTTAAAGAAATACAAACATGCAACATAGAAAATATTAAGCGTCTGAATGCTTGTGAACAGCAATTTCATACATACATTGAAAAATAATTACGGTATCAGGTATTGCCTGCCAGTTCACGCTTTCAAGTACCCATGGAGGTGTTTCCATGGCAAGCATGGACTTGTGAAACATCTGGTTCCACAAGATCACAGAGGCAGGTGAAAGCCAACACAGCACAACGTCTCACAGGCCTGGATTCAAATATTATTTTCAATAATTTCAAAGATTTTATCTGGGCATTATAGAGCTTGCACAGTAAAACCAATAGAACAGTCGAAAGAGTCAACATCCCTTCCCATCTGGAACTCTAAGCAGACAAGAGCAAAGCATTCAAAAGATTTTCTAATAGCATTTGAACCCAGGTCAGGAGTCAAGAATTCCATCGCTTCTAACAGTGTCTCCATTCTGTCAGCAGAGAACGCAGGTCACACAAGTCTCACAGGGATGAGACTAGGAGGGAGAAGACTGTCACAGGGCACAAGGTTCAACAACGAGAGAGGAGATAAAGTGTATAGGTATTGTATGTTTTGTAGATGACAGAATTGGGCCTCAGGATTTTTTGCATTTGTCTTTTGAAAAATGCATCAAAGCCAATTTTAAAAGCAGAAGAGAAATAGACATCATGACATCTATCAATGGGTAGGCAATGCATAGGAAAAGGATTTGAGGCCAGGCTAGTCAGAATGTCTTCCCACCTGATCACATTGGTAGCTTTGAAAGAAAATGAACTCCTTATGAAAATGAACACTGTCTGAAATTAACGTAGTGCCTTCAATATAACTGTAGGAAAATAAACCAGAGCATTCTCCCTATTCACACTAGAAGAGATGTCTTTCGCAGGTGTACAGCCTACCCTATAGTATGTGAGTGTCAGCAAACATTAATACAGTTCTGTGTGACATTTGTAGAAATGTCCCATCCATCATAATGGAATTGCACCAATCTCCTTTTGTAGCCCGACCTACCACAAAATATTCTTGATATTGTTTTCTTACTTTCGGCTTATTCACAAAAAAAGTCTTTGTCCTTAATTTCTGATTTATACTAATTTCTTATGCAATTTGATTTGGTATTTCCAAAAAAAAATCCTAGTGGTTCTAAAAACATGTCTTCAAAATTATTATGTTGGCCTTCAATGCTAATTCTCATAGAATCAGATATTCAAACCATGTGTAAAAGGCAAAATAGATAGTCAAAACATTTCTCATGAATTCTCAAGATGGTGAAGGGTCTTTACTGTATCTGAGAAGTAGAATATATATTAAAAAGGTATATATCCATGCTGAAGCCTTTATTTAAAAATAAATGGACATAAATTCAAACAGCTCCTCCAAAGACTGTGTATCACAGACAAAAGATTCCAACACCTTTCACATTAATAAAAATAAAAAATGTGCTATTTTCTGCCCCATATCATCACAATCAGATTTCACACTTGGAATTTCATGGCTAACTAAAATAGGATTGTGACTCTATATACAGTGCCCTCCACAGTACAGTCAAAACTGCTGTTTTTGCTGTGCACTCAAGGCATATGAAAAGATATATATGCTAAAAATACAGTCCGTTACTGTTAATTTCTGGCTGTTTCAATATAAATATTCTTTACCAACTAAGAATAACAGCTTTTTCAGTTTTCCATCCTTCCATTTCATGCGAGCACACATATTGTGACAATTCAACTTAAATGTCCAGTAGACTTTTCACACTAACGTACACAGAGAAACAATTTCTGTGATTTTTGTAGGCTGGATCTAAAGAGGTACCTCTATATGTATAACAGTGCTGCTCACCAATGAAAACATGTAACTCATTGAATTCTCCCAATACAACTGATCATGTGTAACATGCCACAAAATAAGTTGATATCTATTTTAGCAACGCCAGCATAGTCACGTCTGACATAGAGCCGATAGCAATGTGTCTTTCTTCAGTTTCCCCAAAAACTAGCAGAGTCAAGGCATGTATTGTGACAGCTGCCTCGACGCCCCTCCCACACCAGCACATGGTGTCACCAGTCTACTAGCTACCACTGTCCCAATGCACTTCTTTAACCACACCTGTCTTTGTCCTTCCATTATGCACACCTAGTTTCCATTCACATAATTACTGCCTGTATATGTACCCCCTTTGCTTCATTGTCACTGATTGTCTTATCGTTATATGTTTAGAGATCTGTAAAACACACTACGTCACTAATGCCATGGGAGAGCAGTGGAGCTTCTTCCAGCAGCATCATCAGCTGCTATCACACCTCAGCTCAGCAATGGAGGAAGTGCTCAACATGCGGTGGTGTTTGGATACATCTGTGCTCCTGGCAGCTGAGACCCCGCCAACCCTTCAAATCCCAGCTAGGTCACTGATACCCGACTGTCTCTCCCCAAGAGACTTGATGGTAACCTAGCGAAAAGTTGTGGCTTCCGCCTTCACTCTGACCTATATTTCGCTCATCCCACTGGGGCACTCACATTGGGCAGATCAAAGGTGGCCACCATAATTTCTGTGCTGACCTCCATATGGAAGAGAGGTGGGCCAGGAGTGAATTCATATGTAGAGTTCATCAGGCTGTTCCGGTCTGTCCTCAATCATCCCCCTGAGGGCAGAGAGGGGGACAAGCAACAATTCCATCTTTTCCCAGGCTCCAGGTCTACCTATTACTATGCTTTCACCTTCAGGACTGTGGCCATCAATTAAAACAGTGTTCCTCACTCAGAGCCAGCCGCAGGGAGACCACTACAGATGCCTACAACCCATTCCAGACCAGGTAGGCATTGACATCTTCACTATCAACTCAACCAATCCTTGTCACCATCTCTCTGCCTGTCCTACTTCTTCAGTCCTAGTAGATTCAGAAGCGTCCGGGATCTCTATTGATCAGAACCTCGTCGCTTCCTTACATCTTCCACATCTATCACAGCACACCACGCGCATTCTTGTTCCGTCCCTGGACAGTTGCCCCATCTGAACAGGGAAGGTTATGCACATCACATTCCTGGCCATCACTGTCAGCTCTACACATAACTAGCACATCACATTCCTGGTCATCAAAGCACTCGGCTGCCAGGGCATCAGCTCCATGATCCCGAGTTCTCCTGGTCAGAGAAAAGGATCTTGGGATGGAAAAGTGTCCAACGCTCTCATGAGGATCTAATTTGGTGGAAATTTCAGTGGGCGCCCTCCAGGAGAACATTCCATCGATCTACAGTGACCTTCAGGAAGCCATCTCAAGGTCCTACAGTGACCTTCCTGCCATTGTGGACTTTGGAACCAATCTTCCTGTTCAATGGGAACACCGACATCCTGGTCGTAGTGAACAGGTTTTACAAGGTCTGTTGGCCCCTGTTCCTGGTCTCTGTACAGGCCTGCAAATCCAACGGGCAGGTGGAGAAGCTTTACCAAAAGGTGGGAAGGTTCCTTTGCCGCCATTGCCAGCAAGGTGAGTGGTCTTCAATCCTACCCTTGGATGGACTATGCCCAGAACTGCCTTCGGCCCTGGCACCATGGCATCTGAGCCAGACCGATGTGCCTGTGGTGCATAAGTGGTTCCGGCACACGGAAGCAATTTGGATCACTGCCCACACCCGTCTCCAGCGTGCCGTCGACAGAAACCTCAGGTGGGGGGTGGAACTGTGACACCTGTCTCGACTCCCCTCCCACATCGGTGCTTGACATTGCTAGTCAACCAGCTGCCACCGTCCAAATGCCCTTCATTATCCACACCTGGACTTGTCCCATCTTCGTCCTACCTATTACGCATACCTGGTTGCTATTCACATAATGACTGCCTTTATATGTAGCCCTCAGTTTCCCTCCCTCATTGTCTTAGTTATGTGTCTAGAGGTCTGTACCAATTACTCTAGTCATTCCTTTTTGTATTACTGTACTAATACTTTATACCTTGGTCTAACCAACCTTTTGTTCTAATCCGGATATGCCCAACTTTTGTGCTATGGTCCTAACTGATTTCCTCTTTTCTTTTAGGATCCAAATTGCTTGATATTTTTTCATAGACAGCTCCCTAGTCTTCATCTTATATTATGCCTGCAGACACCAAATGCAGACTCCAAAAGCAAAAGCGAAGGATGGAACTGAAACTTCAAACACAACAAAAAGGAGCTGCCGCAGACTGCCGTGCACAAGGCACAAACAATGATCCACACCGAGTAGGGAAAAACAGGCATTTAAATATGATCCCCAATTTGAGGCTACGCAATGACTGAAATAAGTATTTGACCCCTCTGCAAAACATGACTTAGTACTTGGTGGCAAAACTCTTTTTGGCAATCACAGAGGTCAGACATTTCTTGTAGTTGGCCACCAGGTTTGCACACATCTCAGGAGGGATTTAGTCCCACTCCTCTTTGCAGATCTTCTCCAAGTCATTAAGGTTTCGAGGCTGACGTTTGGCAACTCGAAACTTCAGCTCCGTCCACATTTTTTCTATGGGATTATGGTCTGGAGAATGGCTAGGCCACTCCAGGACCTTAATGTGCTTCTTCATTAGCCACTCATTTGTTGCCTTGGCCATGTGTTTTGGGTCATTGTCATGCTGGCTTTCACGGCCCATTTTCTCACCCAAGAGGTTCTCACCCAAGATTTCATGGTACATGGCCCTGTCCATCGTCCCTTTGATGTGGTGAAGTTGTCCTGTCCCCTTAGCAGAAGAACTCCCCCAAAGTATAATGTTTCCACCTCCATGTTTGACAGTGGGGATGGTGTTCTTGGGGTCATAAGCAGCATTCCTCCTCCTCCAAACACGACGAGTTGAGTTGATGCCAAATAGCTCGATTTTGGTCTCATCTGACCACAACACTTTCACCCAGTTCTCCTCTGAATCATTCAGATGTTCAATGTCAAACTTCAGATGGGCCTGTACATGTGCTTTCTTGAGCAGGGTGTCCTTGGATTTCAGTCCTTCACGGTGTAGTGTGTTACCAATTGTTTTCTTGGTGACTATGGTCCCAGGTGCTTTGAGATCATTGACAAGATCCTCCCATGTAGTTCTGGGCTGATTCCTCATCGTTCTCATGATCATTACAACTCCACGAGGTGAGATCTTGCATGGAGCCCCAGACCAAAGGAGATTGACAGTTCTTTTTTGAATAATTGCACCAACTGTTGTCACCTTCTCACCAAGCTGCTTGGCGATGGTCTTGTAGCCCATTCCAGCCTTGTGTAGGTCTACAATCTTGTCCCTGACATCCTTGGACATCTGATTGATTGATTGCTTCTGTGGACAGTTGTTTTTTATACAGGTAACAAGCTGGGATTAGAAGCACTCCCTTTAAGAGTGTGCTCCTAATCTCAGCTTGTTCAATCAATCAATCAATCAAATGTATTTATAAAGCCCTTTTTACAACAGAAGTTGTCAGAAAGTGCTTTACAGAGACACCCAGCCTTAAACCCCAAGGAGCAAACAACAGTAGTGTTGGATTTCAGTGGCTAGGAAAAACTCCCTAAGAAGGCCGAATTTTAGGAAGAAACCTAGAGAGGACCCAGGCTCAGAGGGGTGACCAGTCCTCTTCTGGCTGTGCCGGGTGAGATATTAAGAGTCCAATTAGAATAATAAATACATTTCTCTGGGCTAAATCCAGAGTCTATTTGTTTCTAGACTAGGTCAAAAGTATGACCAGGTGGACAAGGACAGGGACAGCAACGGGCCCCCCAAACCAGGTACTCCGCAGGTGTGGACCAGGACCTCATCTCCTCCTAAAATTTAAAACTGGAGGAGACTGAGAAAAGTTAGAAAGGGCATTCCTCATATCCCCCAGCACCATAATATAGCAGCGTAACACTTTGGAACTGAGACGGGGGGGTCCGGCGACACTGTGGCCCTACCCGGGGGAGGCCCCGGACAGGGCCCAACAGGCAGGAAATCCATCCACATTGCTTACGCTGTTACCTGTACGCTTGTTACCTGTATAAAAGACTCCTGGAAGCAAGAAATCTTTCTGACTGAGAGAGGAGTAAATACTTATTTCACTCATTAAAATGCAAATCAATTTATAACATTTATGACTTGCGTTTTTCTGGATTTTTTTGTTGTTATTCTGTCTCTCACTGTTCAAATAAACCTAACATTAAAATTATAGACTGATAATTTCTTTGTCAGTGGGCAAATGTACAAAATCAGCAGGGGATCAAAAACTTTTTTTCACTGTAAGTGACCAATACATATTAGAAGTGACAAACCCGCAGTAGTCTGTACTTGTAGGCCTCTTTCTCAGTCCGGGTTGATGAGAAGCCAGTATGCAACGCACATTGAAGCATCTGATCACAACTTCCTGGGATTTTTATCTGGCATGTAGTGGCAATTCAACTCCACAATGTATTGTAGTGTCTTTAACTGCTGCACCACAGGAATATTTTGCATTCTCATATACTTAACATGTCAGGGTAGCTAGTTTACCCATATTAGACTAACTACGCCACAGTGTGGTTTAGCGGTTGCTCAGTAGCTGACCGGAAGGCCCTGCAACATGTGGTGAAATCACTGGTGCCCAGCTCCCAGCCATCATAGACCTCCAGCACAAGCAGTTTCTGCACAGGGCGCGCAGCATCATTAGGACCCTTCACATCCATACCACAAACTGTTTACACTCCTACCATCAGGCAGGCGGTACGGGTCTCTTCATTCCCACACCAGCAGGCTCAGGAACAGTTTCTTCCCATCTACTGTAACCCTGATGAACTCTATGACCCATCACTAACCATACCCCCCCTGCCTGTCTGGGACCTTGTTGCACTACTCCCTTTGTACTACTCTGACACTGCCTTGCAAATTCTCAGTTGTTAAGTGTCAACATCGGGAACCTCATTGCTGCTATCCTGCCATCTCAGTTGCAAATGCCACCTTGCACCTTGAACTTGCCTTCATTGCACATTCAGAATTGGCATCATACTTGCAGTTTTCAGTTGTTACATATATATGTCTCATTTCTGACCTCATCGCTTCTATCGCTGCACATGCTACTTTACTCCTTCAACTTGCTTTGATTGTACATTTATAATGCCATTTAAAAATGCTAATTGTAACGCCACAACTATTTATCCCACTTGTAACATGCACTATACTTTTTCTGCCAACCTCTATTTGGCTTAATTGCACATTTAGTATTGCCATTTGTACTGCATATGCCTTCATTGCACATCTATACATTCCACTTAATATAATATACACTCACCTAAAGAATTATTAGGAACACCATACTAATACTGTGTTTGACCCCCTTTCGCCTTCAGAACTGCCTTAATTCTACGCGGCATTGATTCAACAAGGTGCTGAAAGCATTCTTTAGAAATGTTGACCCATATTGATAGGATAAAATCTTGCAGTTGATGGAGATTTGTGGGATGCACATCCAGGGCACAAAGCTCCCGTTCCACCACACCCCAAAGATGCTCTATTGGGTTGAGATCTGGTGACTGTGGGGCCATTTCAGTACAGTGAACTCATTGTCATGTTCAAGAAACCAATTTGTAATGATTCGAGCTTTGTGACATGGTGCATTATCCTGCTGGAAGTAGCCATCAGAGGATGGGTACATGGTGGTCATAAAGGGATGGATATGGTCAGAAACAATGCTCAGGTAGGCCATGGCATTTAAACAATGCCCAATTGGCACTAAGGGGCCTAAAGTGTGCCAAGAAAACATCCCCCACACCATTACAACACCAACAGCAGCCTGCACAGTGGTAACAAGGCATGATGGATCCATGTTCTCATTCTGTTTACGCCACAATTCTGACTCTACCATCTGAATGTCTCAACAGAAATCGAGACTCATCAGACCAGGCAACATTCTTCCAGTCTTCAACTGTCCAATTTTGGTGAGCTCGTGCAAACTGTAGCCTCTTTTTCCTATTTGCAGATGGAGATGAGTGGTACCCGGTGGGGTCTTCTGCTGTTGTAGCCCATCCGCCTCAAGGTTGTGCGTATTGTGGCTTCACAAATGCTTTGCTGCATACCTTGGTTGTAACAAGTGGTTATTTCAGTCAAAGTTGCTCTTCTATCAGCTTGAATCAGTCTGCCCATTCTCCTCTGACCTCTAGCATCAACAAGGCATTTTCGCCCACAGGACTGCCACATACTGGATGTTTTTCCCTTTTCACACCATTCTTTGTAAACCCTAGAAATGGTTGTGCGTGAAAATCCCAGTAACTGAGCAGATTGTGAAATATTCAGACCGGTCCGTCTGGCACCAACAACCATGCCATGCTCAAAATTGCTTAAATCACCTTTCTTTCCCATTCTGACATTCAGTTTGGAGTTCAGGAGATTGTCTTGACCAGGACCACACCCCTAAATGCATTGAAGCAACTGCCATGTGATTGGTTGATTAGATAATTGCATTAATGAGAAATTTAACAGGTGTTCCTAATAATCCTTTAGGTGAGTGTACATATACCTAACACTTGTACATTTCTGCCCTCTTCTATTCGCACTTGTGGTTAGATGCTAACTGCATTTCGTTGTACTGTACTTGTACTTATAATCCTGTATCTAATCTAATTTTGTCATTATGGTCAAACTAGCTAAATACCCTTTACTTTCTACACATTTTATTGTGTAATACAATTATTGTGTTATAGACTTCATAATTGATACAATGTATTTTTGTGCCACCAATCTGCACACAATTCCCAAACAGAAAGCAAAAAGTTGTATGTCGAATTGTTTGCAATTTTATAAAAAAACAAAAACAGAAACATTACATTTATATAAATATTCAGACATTTTGCTATGATACTGATAAATTGAGCTCAGGTGCACCCTGTTTCAATTGGTCACTTCAAATGATTGGAGGTGATCATTGTTGTGTACTGAAACATGAATCTTCGTCCCAGTCTGAGGTCCTACACACTTTCGATCATCTCCAAGGACCTACATTTTGCTGTGTTAGTCATTATTTAAGGAATTATCTTGTTAGACAAAGAATTTGATTGAGAAAATATAAATGAGGAGTATTTTTTTAATATACATAACATTACGATATTTGAAATGTTTTGTTCCACAAAGCTAACTAACTTATCCTGGTGTTACAGTTTTTCTCAATTTTTAAGATGCTTTTAATAAAACTGGCTACAGTTGATCATCATAGCCTAATGAACAAAACAGTCTTCTTTTTATCAAGACAGTAAGTAATTTCTCATTAATTTCACACAATGCAAATGATACATAAATGTTTCTCAAAACAGTACTCTTATAAAACAACACTCTGAAACAAAATTCAGTAGAGTACATGATGTCATACAAAGAGTGGACCAAGCAATGGACCCAGCAAGAGGCCGAAGGCATGTGCAGAGACGAAGTAGAGGAAGAGGTGCTCAGATGCATTGTAGTGGAGTAGCTCAAAGCAGAATACAAAGAGCTAATGCATCAGAGGAAATTTGTGCCACAATTATTGATCACTTTGTCAATCATAGCCTTTCTATGAAAGAGGCTGGGCAAGTCCAGCCTAATGTTAATAGATCAACTGTGGCATCACTTGTAAGAACATACAAGAATGGCAATAGGTAAGTTGCAATGCTATACCATCCTGTATTTCAGTATTACTGTACTGTACACCATACAATATACAGTATGTGTAAAATAAAGTTTTGATATAGCTTTGTGTTGGCTGTGATTTGTTAGCTTGGTGTATTATATATAAATATATATATACACTGCGTGCACAATTATTAGGCAAGTGAGTATTCTGATTGTATCATTATTTCTATGCACAATTTCCTACTCCAAACCATATAAACTTGAATGCTCATTGGATTGAATCGTTTTCAGGTGATATTTTATGGTGTTATAAGGGAGGGTGTGGCAACAGTGAATAACACCTAATATCAAGGTGTGCATAATTATTAGGCAGCTTCATGACCTCAGGTGTAACGAGGACGCGCATTCGGTGCGCGTCATCGCCGGCCTTCTAGCCACGCCGCTCCTCCTCCCACGGCACTGTCCTGTCTTGTTATTGCACACACCTGGTGTCCATTCCCTCATTAGGTTGCCTATATTAGTTCCCTTGTTTCTGGGCGTCTTTGTGTGGTATTGTTCTATGTTTGGTGTTGTATTGCAAGACTATTGCACGCTTTTGCGCTCTTGCGCTCTTGTTGTTACGCGTGCCATTTTTTCATTTAAGAGAGAAAGAAGATTAACTACCTCCCTGCGTTTGGCTCCTTTATTCACACACCCTGACACACCGTTGACAGAATACCACACCTCCAGAATGGAGCCAGCGGGGAGCGACCTCATCCACCAGCATGGGAGCATGATCGCGTCCCTGGGGGAGGCCGTGACAGAGATGGTCCAGGCTATGCGGCGGTTGGAGGCGAGGTTGCCATCTGAGCAGCAAACCCCGACACTCAACCCGGGTGGAGTGCCCCTGCCATCGTCTCCACCGTCGCAGAGGAGGACCATTCAACTGAGCCTTCCTCAGGGATTCGGCGGAGACGCTGCCCAGCGCTCTGGGTTCCTGCTCCAGCTGGAGCTCTACTTTGCCTCCCTCAGCCCTCACCCGGGGGATAGGGAGAAGGTCTCGGCCCTTGTCTCCTGCCTGAGGGGCAAGGCGTTGGACTGGGCCAACTCCGTTTGGTCCACCAACGGGCCGGAGTTGGCCCATTACGGGGCGTTCGTCGGCCTCTTCCGGGCCGTGTTCGATCACCCGCCCGACGGCAGGGAGGTCGGCGAGCGTCTCGTGCACCTGAGGCAGGGGACAAGGAGCGTGCAGGCCTTCGCCCTGGAGTTCAGGACCCTGGCGGCGGGGTCGGGCTGGAACGACAGGGCACTTATAGATCATTTCCGGTGCCACTTACGGTCTGACGTCCGTAGGGAGCTGGCATGCCGGGACGCCATGTTGACGTTCGACCAGCTCGTCGACATGGCGATCCGGCTGGACAATCTGCTAGCCACCCGCGGACGCACCGGGAATGATCAGCCCCCTCCGGTACACCCCGTCGCCGGACCTGAACCCATGGAAGTGGGAGGCGCCGCACGTAGGGAGACGGTGCGGTCTAGGGAGTGTTCCTTTTGTGGGAGGAAGGGACACTCTGCCTCCTACTGTTTCCAGCGAGAAAGGGTCGAGCGGAGGAAGCCTGACACCACTACACTGAGTCAGGTGAGTAGACCACACACACTGTCAGGGCTCTCTGCGAAGCACATGACACTTTTGGTGGCCTTCCCTGATTTTCCTGCTAACTCTCAGTGTAAGGCGCTCGTAGACTCAGGCGCAGCTGGGAATTTTATGGACAGCGGTTACGCACAGAAACTGCGCATTCCGCTGGTTCCATTGTCTCAACCTAGGTCCATTACGGGCTTAGACAGCAAACCACTAGGCACTGGTCTCGTTGAGCACGCCACAGTCCCTATCACGATGACCGTACAGCACGCCCATACCGAACAGATTGAGTTTCATGTTATTCACTCTCCTGCTTTCCCTGTGGTGCTGGGTCTTCCATGGTTGTCGGGACACAACCCAACTATTTCCTGGTCGCAGAGAGTGTTGACAGGGTGGTCTCAGGGGTGTCAGGAGAGGTGTCTAGGTGTTTCCGTTGGTGCGACCTCGGTGGAAAGTCCAGACAGTGTCTCCGCAGTGCGCATTCCCCCTGAATATGCCGATTTAGCGCTGGTCTTTTCTAAGGCCATGGCATGTCGTTTGCCACCACATCGGTCCGGGGATTGTGCTATAAACCTAAAGGGAGACGCTGTGCCGCCTTATTGTCATGTGTATCCCCTGTCGCAGGCAGAAACCGCAGCGATGGAGACCTATGTGGCCGAATCCCTGCGGCAGGGGCAGATCCGCCGTTCCACCTCGCCCGCCTCCTCGAGTTTCTTTTTTGTGAGGAAGAAGGATGGGGGTTTGCGTCCGTGCATTGACTACAGGGCATTAAATAAACTGACGATCCGGTACTCATATCCTATCCCCCTGATTTCCCAATATATTGAGTCAATGCATGGGGCGCGCTTCTTCACAAAACTGGACCTCCGGAGTGCGTACAATTTGGTGAGAATCCGAGAGGGAGACGAGTGGAAAACCGCCTTCAGCACCACCACGGGTCACTACGAATACCTGGTGATGCCGTATGGGTTGATGAATGCCCCGGCAGTGTTTCAGTCCTTTGTGAACGACGTATTTAGGGACATGCTGGGGCGCGGAGTTGTGGTTTACATTGACGACATCCTCGTGTATTCCACTACGCGTGCTGAGCATGTGTCTCTCGTTCGCAGGGTGCTGAAGCGACTGTTGGAGCATGGCCTGTACGCTAAAGCAGAGAAGTGCGCGTTCTTCCAGCGAGCCTTCTCTTTCCTCGGGTTTCGGATTTCCGCCGGTGGGGTGGAAATGGAGGTCGATCGCGTGTCAGCCGTGCGTAATTGGCCCGTTCCCACCACGGTTAAGGCGGTGCAGCGATTTATTGGGTTTGCCAATTTCTACCGTAGGTTTATACGGGGCTTCGGCAAGGTGGCAGCTCCTATTACTTCCTTGTTGAAGGGTGGGCCGAGCCGGATCACCTGGACGACCGAGGCAGACGTCGCATTTCGCACCCTTAAGAGAATGTTCACCTCTGCCCCAGTTCTGGCTCACCCCGATCCGTCACTGCCGTTCATAGTGGAGGTGGATGCCTCGGAGGTGGGGATAGGTGCTATATTGTCCCAACTGTCGGGTACCCCTCCTAAGCGTCGCCCCTGTGCTTTTTACTCGCGAAAGCTCAGTGAGGCAGAGCGCAACTATGGCGTCGGTGACAGGGAGCTGTTGGCTGTGTTTAACGCCTTGACTGTTTGGAGACATTGGCTCGAGGGAGCGAGACACCCGTTGGTAGTCTGGACCGACCACCGTAACCTGGAGTACATCCGGGCGGCGAGGAGACTGAACCCTCGCCAGGCCAGGTGGGCGTTGTTTTTTGCCCGGTTCGATTTCACGCTTTCATACGTTCAGGGTACAAAAAACGCCAAGGCAGACGCGCTGTCTCGGTTGTGCGACGCGGGTGAAAGGCGGGTAGATGATACACCGATTCTGCCCGCCTCATGCATTGTGGCGCCGGTTGTGTGGGACGTGGACGCGGACATTCAGCGAGCGTTGCACAGCGATCCTGGGCTTCCTGCTGGATGTCCGTGACCGTCTCATTTACTGGGCCCACATGTCCCCTTCCACGGGTCACCCGGGCATAGACCGTACTACGCGCTGCCTTACCGATAAGTACTGGTGGCCTGGTCTGGCCAAGGATGTGAGGGCGTACGTGTCCTCCTGTTCGGTGTGCGCTCAGTGTAAGGCACCTAGACACCTTCCGGCGGGTAAGTTACTCCCTTTGCCCGTTCCACAACGACCATGGTCTCACTTGTCCATTGATTTTCTGACCGATCTTCCCCCCTCACTAGGCAATACCACGGTCCTGGTTGTTGTGGATCGGTTTTCAAAGGCCTGCCGGTTCCTTCCCCTCCCTGGTCTCCCGACGGCCCTGCAGACCGCAGAGGCTCTATTCACCCATGTCTTCCGGCACTACGGGGTGCCGGAGGACATTGTTTCTGACCGGGGCCCTCAGTTCAAGTCTCGGGTCTGGAAGGCCTTTATGGGCCGGTTGGGGGTCTCGGTCAGTCTCACCTCCGGGTTCCACCCCGAAGCTAATGGGCAGGTGGAGCGTGTGAACCAAGACCTGGGGAGGTTCCTGCGGTCCTATTGCCAGGACCGGCCGGGGGAATGGGCGGAGTTCCTGCCCTGGGCAGAGTATGCTCAGAATTCACTCCGTCACTCCTCCACGTCCTTGACTCCCTTTCAGTGTGTCCTGGGGTACCAGCCGGTCTTGGTACCCTGGCAGAGCCAGCCCGAGTCTGGGGTTCCGGCGGTGGACGACTGGTTCCGGCGCGCCGAGGACACCTGGTCCGTGGCCCATCGACACATCCGGCGCGCCGGGGTTCGCCAGAAGTCCGCTGCTGACCGCCGGCGCAATGACACCCCGGTCTACTCTGTGGGCGACCGGGTCTGGCTCTCGACCCGGAACCTCCCTCTCCGCCTGCCCTGCCGGAAGCTGGGCCCGCGGTTTGTAGGGCCGTTTAAAATCCTGGGGAGAGTGAACGAGGTAACCTATAAATTGCAACTTCCCCCTGATTACAGGATTAATGCCTCGTTCCATGTGTCTCTCCTCAGGCCGGTGGTGGCTGGTCCCCTCCAGCAGTCTGAGGTGCGGGAGGTCCCTCCGCCCCCTCTGGACATCGAGGGGGGCCCGGCGTACTCTGTCCGTTCCATCCTCGACTCGAGGCGCCGGGGGAGGGGCCTGCAGTACCTGGTGGAGTGGGAGGGGTGCGGCCCGGAGGAGCGTTGCTGGGTGCCGGCGGTGGATGTTCTTGATCCGGAGCTCCTCGCCGACTTCCATCGTCGGCGCCCTGATCGTCCTGCGCGGCGCCCTCCGGGTCGGCCCCGGGGCCGGCGGGGGCGCGCTGCCGGAGCCGCGCGTCGAGGGGGGGGTACTGTAACGAGGACGCGCGCCACCCCTCCCGACGTGGTGTTCGGTGCGGGTCATCGCCGGCCTTCTAGCCACGCCGCTCCTCCTCCCACGGCACTGTCCTGTCTTGTTATTGCACACACCTGGTGTCCATTCCCTCATTAGGTTGCCTATATTAGTTCCCTTGTTTCTGGGCATCTTTGTGTGGTATTGTTCTATGTTTGGTGTTGTATTGCAAGACTATTGCACGCTTTTGCGCTCTTGCGCTCTTGTTGTTACGCGTGCCATTTTTACGTTTATGAAAGAAAGAAGATTAACTACCTCCCTGCGTTTGGCTCCTTTATTCACACACCCTGACACACCGTTGACATCAGGTAAAATGGGCCAAAAAAGAGATTTAACTGACACTGAAAAGTCAAAAAAGTGTAAAATGCTTTTCAGACGGATGCAACACTCTTGAAACAGCTAAACTATTGAGGCGTGACCACAGGAAAATCAAAGGTTTTGTTGCAAAAAACGCATGGTGAGGAAAAGACTCAAATTACCTGCAAAAGACTTGCAAAGAATTAAATGTGAAGCTACCAGGGACCCATTATCCTCCAGTGCCACCATATTCCAGAACTGCAACCTACCTGGAGTGTCCAGAAGTACAAGGTGTCAAGTGCTCAGAGACATGGCCAAGATCAAGAAGGCTGAACGAAGACCACCGCTGAATAAGATTAGACATGTACTGTATAGATTGGGCAAAGAAATACCTGAACACAGATTTTTCAAAGGTTTTATGGACAGATGAAATGAGAGTGACTCTTGATGGACCAGATGAATGGGCCTGTGGCTGGATCTCTAATGGACACGGCACCACTTCAGTCAGGCTCCAGCCGAGTGGAGGAGGAGTACTGGTATGGGCTGCTATCAGTAAGAATGAGGTAGTTGGACCTTTTCAGGGTGAAGATGGACTGAAACTCAACTCCCAAACCTACCTTCAAACAGTGGTACAGGAAGAATTCCTCAGCATTCAAGAAGGCCATGATCTTCATGCAGGACAGTGCTCCATCACATGCATCCAAGTACTCCACTGCTAGCCAGCAAGGGCCACAAAGATACCCAAATAATGACCTGGCCCCCTTCCTCACCTGACTTAAATCTTAAATTTGTGGGCACTTCTCAAATGTGAGATTTACAGTCAGGGAAGACAATACACCTCTTTGAACACCATTTAGGAGGCTATGGTTGCTGCTTCAGTGAAAGTTGATCTTGAACAGATCAATAAACTGACAGACTCCATGGATGGAAGGCTCATGGCAGTTATTGAAAAGAAGGGTGGTTATATTGGTCACTGAATATTTTCAGTGGACAAAATGTTAAATTAATTGTTATATTGTGTTACTTATTTGTTACCCTTACTTTTAACAACTGAGAATAAACACGTGAGTTGGGATAAATACTTTTTTTAATTAGTTGCCTAATTATTCTGCACTCTTATGGATTCCCTTGAGAAAGATCAAAACTCACTTTTCCTTTGTTAAACATTCAGGTTTGATGTTCAATTATATTTTGGATTGACTGAGAGCATTGTGTTTGTTCAACAATGAAATAAATCTCAAGGAATATGATTTGCCTAATAATTGTGCACGCAGTGTGTATATACAAGAAAGTTGTAAAAGGTTTTGAATGAAGAACAGAAGCATTCAATTTGAAGTGGTCTCTTAATTTTAACCCTTCTGTTCCTCACTCAAAACCTTTCTTTTTGACTTTTTTGGAAAGGAAAGAAAAAGGTGCAGTGGTCTCTCAATTCTTTCCAGAGCTGTATATATATTATGGGTTACCTGATGTACTTTCATTGTCCCAGGCACTGTCCTCAGTGATGGCGGAACAAATTCCCCACTTTCTTGTCTCCGGAACTGTATATACAGTTGTGCCCAAAAGTTTGCATACCTTTGGAGAATTAGTAATATACACTGAACAAAATTATAAACGCAACACTTTTGTTTTTGCCCTCATTTATCATGAGCTGAACTCAAAGATCTAAGACTTTCTATATGTACACAAAAGGCCTATTTCTCTCAAATATTGTTCACAAATCTGTGTTAGTGAGCACTTCTCCTTTGCTGAGATAATCCATACACCTCACAGGTGTGGCATATCAAGATGCTGATTTTGTAACTCTGTTGTCCCCAATGTCTGTTGCTTGACCTTGTTCTTATGAACCGCCGAAGCAACCAGACGCTCACTGTATCCCTCTGTCAGTAGAGCCAGAATTGAACCCTTCTATTCCTCACTCAAAGCTTTTCTTTTCAACTCTTTTGTCACACAAGATAATTAGAATATTTTATTCAAGTTATCTTTGAGGTAGTACTTTTTGCCATCCAGCTGGTCCTATTGCAAGAGGATAGTGATGACCACAGCAGTGGTTTTTATACTTTTCCTCATTAAATTAGATTTGGTTCAGGTAATCACCTAATCAGTACCTCATTAAATAAAATAATGTGTGCCTGTGTTGGAATTTAACAGACACTGGAATGGAATGGCTGCCATACATTTAGAGATGTTGATTCTCTTATTTTTTTTTCCAGAGCTGTATGTATATATATAGTTATGCTGTTGTAATGAATGGGGAAAGGGAGAGGGAGAGAGGCTGGTTCCAATCGCGGAGCAGGCGGTTTATAATGGCGACGAACTCCCAGTAGGGCAAGGCGAAGGACGGTCGTACAGGCTAGGGTCTGAATCACGAGATACGAAACAATCCAAAATCACAGGGCTAGAGACGAAGTCGAAAAGTAGATCAGGCGAAGGTCAAAACACAAGAATCGATATCGGGATAACACTAGCCAACGGCGAAAACAGAAGGCTCAGTAATGAATGATGGAGTGACAAACAATACCTCACAAAGGGCAGGGAGAACTGAACCAAACTAAATAGGGGCATAAACTAGACATAGGTGGAGGCACAGGTGCTTAGAATGAGGGTGATTGGGATCTGATGACAGGGTGCGTTCATGAGAGGTGGAGCACGGAAACGGGTCTACGCCGGCGGAGGATGTCACAGCTGTGTATATATATATATACACTCACCTAAATGATTATTAGGAACACCATACTAATACTGTGTTTGACCCCTTTTCGCCTTCAGAACTGTCTTAATTCTACATGGCATTGATTCAACAAGGTGCTGAAAGCATTCTTTAGAAATGTTGGCCCATATTGATGGGATAGCATCTTGCAGTTGATGGAGATTTGTGGGATGCACATCCAGGGCACGAAGCTCCCGTTCCACCACATCCCAAAGATGCTCTATTGGGTTGAGATCTGGTGACTGTGGGGCCATTTCAGTACAGTGAACTCATTGTCATGTTCAAGAAACCAATTTGAAATGATTCGAGCTTTGTGACATGGTGCCTTATCCTGCTGGAAGTAGCCACCAGAGGATGGGTACATGGTGGTCATAAAGGGATGGACATGGTCAGAAACAATGCTCAGGTAGGCCGTGGCATTTAAACAATGCCCAATTGGCACTAAGGGGCCTAAAGTGTGCCAAGACAACATCCCCTGCACCATTACACCACCAGCAGCAGCCTGCACAGTGGTAACAAGGCATGATGGATCCATGTTCTCATTCTGTTTACGCCAAATTCTGACTCTACCATCTGAATGTCTCAACAGAAATCGAGACTCATCAGACCAGGCAACATTCTTCCAGTCTTCAACTGTCCAATTTTGGTGAGCTCGTGCAAATTGTAGCCTCTTTTTCCTATTTGTAGTGGAGATGAGTGGTACCCGGTGGGGTCTTCTGCTGTTGTAGCCCATCTGCCTCAAGGCTGTGCGTGTTGTGGCTTCACAAATGTTTTGCTGCATACCTCGGTTGTAACGAGTGGTTATTTCAGTCAAAGTTGCTCTTCTATCAGCTTGAATCAGTCGGCCCATTCTCCTCTGACCTCTGGCATCAACAAGGCACATACTGGATGCCACATACTGGATGTTTTTCCCTTTTCACACCATTCTTTGTAAACCCTAGAAATGGTTGTGCGTGAAAATCCCAGTAACTGAGCAGATTGTGAAATACTCAGTCCGGCCCGTCTGGCACCAACAACCATGCCACGCTCAAAATTGCTTAAATCACCTTTCTTTCCCATTCTGACATTCAGTTTGGAGTTCAGGAGATTGTCTTGACCAGGACCACATCCCTAAATGCATTGAAGCAACTGCCATGTGTTTGGTTGATTAGATAATTGCATTAATGAGAAATTGAACAGGTGTTCCCAATAATTCTTTAGGTGAGTGTATATATATAACTATATGCATAACTGAATTTGTAATGGACAAAATGGAAAAGGTCAAATTAAGCCTTTTGTTTCTGGACACTACTGACTGACAATCTTCATTGGTCATCTTTGGTAAATTCCTTTTAGGGAAAAAGTATAGCACATGTTTGTTTGAAATAAACATTTCATGAGATTAGTTGTATGTTTTCTGCTAGCATTTGATATTGTGTCATGTTTCTTTAGTCATAGTGCATTTTGTTAATTAAATGTGTCCTTTTAGCCATTCTTGTTTCTGTTTTGGCCTGCATGTTATTTGTTTCAAAAGATGAATTATAGTAGGACAAATGTGCACAAGCAAACAATAAAAACCTGTAAGTATATAAAAATGCTAAATAATGCAAGCTTCCAACTGCTTCTAAGTATTGATGTATCATTAATATTCTGTGCACCCTGTTTCAATGTTTTATAAATAATAATAAACAGTTAGGTCCGGAAATAATTGGACACTGACACATGTTTACCAAAATGTATTCAAGTTCCAGTAAAACAATGAATATGGGCGTAGTGTGCAGTCTCTCAGTTTTAAGTTGAGGGTATTCACTTCTAAATTGGAGTAAGTGTTTAGGAAGTACAGCTCTTTAATAAAATATAGAAGTCCCCTCTTTTTCAAGGGACCAAAAGTAACTGGACAATTGACTCAAAAGATGTTTCATGGACAGGTGTGGGCTATTCACATTTGGAAGCTGTTGCTGTGAACCCACAACATGTGGTCAAAGGAGCTCTTAATGCAAGTGAAAGAGGCCATCCTTAGGCTGCAAAAAAATAAATAACATCTGATAGATAGTAGGAACATTAGGAGTGGCCAAATCAATAGTTTGGTACATTCTGAGAAAAAAGAACACTCTATTGAGTTCTGCAACGGAAGACAACAGTGGTTGGATGATCTTAGGATCCTTTCCATAGTAAAGAAAAACCCCTTCACAACATCCAGCCAAGTGAAGAACACTCTCCAGGAGGTAGGCAGATCATTATCCAAATCAACCAAGACATAACTTCATAAGAGCAACTAGAGAGGGTTCACCACAAGGTGCAAACCATTCATAAGCCTCAAGAATAGAAAGGCCAGATTAGACTTTGCCAAAAAACATTTAAAAAAGCCAGCCTAGTTCTGGAACAGAATTCTTTGGACAGATGAAACTAAGATCAACCTGTACCAGAATGATGGGAAGAAAAAAGTATGGAGAAGGCTTGAAACAGCTCATGATCCAAAGCATACCACATCATCTGTAAAACACGGCAGAGTTAGTGTGATGGCATGGGCATGCATGGCTTCCAATGGTACTGGGTCACTAGTGTTTATTGATGATGTGACAGAAGACAATAACAGCCGGATGAATTCTGAATTGTATAGGGATATATTGTTTGCTTAGATTCAGCCACATTCAGCAAAGTTGATTGGACGGCGCTTCACTTTACAGATGGACAATGACTGAAAACATACTGCCAAAGCAACCCCATGAGTTTTTTAAGACAAAGAAGTGGAATATTCTGCAATGGATGAGTCAACCACCTGATCTCAACCCGATCAAGCATGCATCTCACTTGCTGAAGACAAAACGTAAGGCAGAAAGACCCACGAACAAACCACAACTGAAGACTGCTGTAGTAAAGGCCTGGCCAAGCATCACAAAGGAGGAAACCCAGCATTTGGTGATGTCCATGCATTCCAGACTTCAAGCAGTCATTGCTTGCAAAGTATTCTCAACAAAGTATTAAAAATGAACATTTTATTTATGGACTGTGTATGAAAATGGTTGCAATTCCTAAAAGTTTCATATGATATTTTTGTTCAACCCCTTGAATTAAAGTTGAAAGTCTGCACTTCTATTGCATCTCGGATGTTTCATTTCAAATACATTGTGGTGGCTACATGAAGAAACAGATTAAGTTCAATGACATGCTTTCATTCGTTCTCAGCCTTAGTTGCCAGTGCCTTCCAGTAATGAACAACCTTTATTCACATTTCCCATTTTATATCTAACAAGCATCTTACTGTCAATAAAGGAAATTAGTCAATGACAGTCTTGAGAAGGAGCAAGTACAAGGCTCAAATACACTACTGTTCAAATTTCAGGGTCACTTAGATATTTCCTTGTTTTTGAAAGAAAAGCAATTGTCCATTAAAATAGCATCAAATTGATCTGAAATACAGTATTGACATTTGTTAATGTTGGAAATGACTATTGTAGCCGGAAATGGATGGGTTTTAATGGAATATCGACATACAGATGCCCATTATCAGCAGACCATCACTCTTGTGTTCCAATGTTATGTTGTGTTTGTTAATCCAAGTTTATCATTTTAAAATGCTAATTGATCATTAGAAAACCCTTTTGCAATTATGTTAGCACAGCTGAAAACTGTTGTGCTGATTAAGGAAGCAATAAAACCGAGAAGCATCTGGCTGCAGCCACATCTCTCAGGAACAATCCATTCTGGAAACGTCCATTCTGAAAACAGTCCTTTCTGAAAATAGTCCAGAACAGTACTATTACACCTATTAGATACAATTACTAGCCATATCTGAAGTTAGTATCAAACTATGTGCCTCAAGAGGTCTTGGGCAGTACTGTACATTTTCGAAATCTGAGAGAATGGTAAGGAAGTCATTACATGTTAACTAGTTATCTGTGTCTTAGTTCTTTTTTTGTATATACAAGCTTGTGTTCTTGTTTTCAATTAAACAAATGTTTAGTTTGCTGTCCCTCTGCTAAATCTGAATGAGAGTGGCATGGGGGAGGGCAGTAGCTTCCACAACAATAGAGGGACAGAGAAGGCAAGTAAGTTTATTCGTGTTACTGTAGTTAGAAATATTAACTTAGTTTCCATGTGTTATTTAGCATCACATCAGATCAGCAAATTATGTTTCTTTGGAAGCAAATAGTTATCTTAATTCAAATGTTAATACAGTCCCACACTGCATTTTAATTTTCAACTTTTGCGTAAATCAAAATGAATTACATTTTCTGGTTTCCCATGTTTTTTTTTTTTTAATCAATAATCAGTGATTCCATAAGGTTGAAACAATTATTCCATGTGACAACATGGTTTGGTGTGAGCAAGCCAATTAATTAAAACAACCTATAACATTATAATGCTCGATTTACACTGCTGAAACAAGTGTCAACTGAAAACAGCAGAGAGCGGTTCATAACACTTTATATATTTTGTGCTGTTAAATAATCTGATTGCTTTCAACATGATCTGAGAAATCCAGCATTACTTGCACTACCTCTGCAGTTGCCATTGTACCCATTAGTGATGTGCATTGCACGAACAATTTGTTCGTTTTGAATAAATCTTTTTAGTGACTCAGGACTCACAAGTCCTTTTTTTGTAGTGACTCGTTCAATTGCATCATTCATTTGAACGTTTGACAGCGGATTTCTACAACATGATCACTTGCTTCCTACCCAGTCCTCCAGCTCAGTTCTCCGATCAACATCTATGTACATTTGCAGAGAAAAATAAATCAAGGCAGGAACATCATAAAGCCATGATTATAACTGAGAATTGTACGCAGACTATAATACGCTGTTAGTTTTAGTTTTTTTTTGTTAATTTGAACGACTGGCAGTGGAGAAAAACAGATGAAGACAGTAGCATTATAAAGAGATGTTTGTAACAGGTAACTGGACACATGGTAGGTCTAAAATAATTAATGTAGTAGTTGATTTTTGATTGTAATGATAAATACAGATTAAATCATACTCTGAGCCTTTGCCTAAGTAAAAAATACTTTGAATGACTGACTCGGTCAGTTTAATCCTTCAATTGAATGGTTGTTTCATTCATAACTGACTTGCATAACTGACTTAAATGAATGAAATGAATCAAAAGATTCATACTTTTTACTGAACGACTCAACAAGATCCGAGTCAGTAGAAAGAGTCAAACTTCCCATCACTAGTACCCATATATCTATGACTGTAAACTACCTATTTCCAGTTGGCACATTAAACAAAATCAGAGATGACATGACTGACAGGGCGATAGAACATGAAAATTAAAATGCAATCGCATTGCATTGTCATTTTCCAGAGGTGGGGGACTCGAGTCACAATTTTCAGGACTTGTGACTTGCTTGATTAAAGTATGAAAATGACTTGACTTTGACTTGAGAACAAGTTACTTGAGACTTGACTTGACTTGAAGTGGAAGACTCGACAATGACTTGAACTTATAATAAACAAACAGCAATAAAATTATTTTATATGTTGTGACATCAGCACCACTAATCAGCGTATGTGCCTTTAACGCTGCACAATTCAAACCGCGCCAAACATGGCAGACAGTAACGTTAGTCGAGCTCCGCAAATAGTATCGTTTGAATACAAGGACTTTGAACTGGACTGTGTGAATAAAAAAAGATTTGCCAGATGCAAAATATGCAACAACGTCAAATTTCATTCGTCATTTTAAGAACCACAAGGAAAGGTAAGAAAGTACTCTCTTATATATTCAGTTTCACTAAGATCTATAACGATTAAGTTACTAATGTAATTAATTAATCTTTTGTTTGTCATAATTTGGCCTTGGTTGCATATTATGTTTTTTTTTTTTTCTTGTTAGAAATGTGACCATTATCATTACTGAATACGTCTGGTAAATACATGTAAGGGAATTTGACTATAACAGTGGCATAGCCTGAATTGTAATGTTGATGGGCATCTTAAAATGAGCGGGCATGTATATTATTACACGTGGGCTATAATGTCTGTATTAAATGTGCGCATTTTCAAGTGTTTGTGGACTGCGTGTGGAAACTAAAAAGCATTGTGCTTACACCATAACAGTTAACTTTACTGCATGAAAGGCTAACATGGAGGCGCCGATGTGATTATTCTAGCACCTAAACATTTCCAAGAGTTTATTTTTTTTACTCATACAGACAAGAATAATTACAGCGTAATTACATATTAGGCAGTTTTTCAGTCACAATAATTAGTTTATAAGGTTGTTATTATTAGCCCTTATTACATGGATTGGCTGAAAAACAGGGCGTTGCTATGGACGCAGCATGATTCTAACCTTTTTTTCTTCAGAGGAAGCAATACACTCGTTTTTAAATCAATAAATTCCTTTTGAAATCAATATTTTGCCATGTAATAAGCGGGATAAGGTATAACAAGGCGGTTGTTATAGCGAATACAACCCCTTCAGGCTGATTCAAGATCCCTCCGCTTCGTCCCCCCAAAAAATTGTACCGCGGAGGAGAAAAATATTTGATTTTGAAATCGAGCTTCGCACCGAGCGCACGTCAGAAACAGAGGACAGTGTGTGTGTGTGTTCATCTCTTTAGTACTGTGACTTGACTTGACACTTATAAGGACTCGACTTGACTTGCTTAGGGTGAACCCTTGACTTGACTTGCTTGATTTATCTGAACTGTGACTTGAGACTTGACTCGAGACTTGATGGTTAAGACTTGAGACTTGCTTGGACTTGACCATGTGTGACTTGTCCCCATCTCTGTCATTTTCATTAAATTAGGAAAACTGCCTTAGAGAGTAGAAATTCAATTGCAATGGCACTTTTCACATTTGATTTAACATTTGAATTTAGTTAGCTACAAAGCGGGGCTTGACTTTGAAAATGCCAAATAGCTTTTCATTAACATTTTAATATTGACAGCGAATGTGCATAGAGTACATGAAAATTCTAATGCAAATCACATGTTAATGCAATCCCACATTTAATTTTAATTTTCATATTGATTGAAATAACGCAGGCAAAAGTGGAAAATGTAAATGCAATGTGGGATTGCATTAACATTTGAATAAATGGAATGTTATGCTTCCATACGTTATGTTAGTTAGTACCTAGCTTTATTGCATCAACCCGAGTAAAGAAGCTTGCTAAAGTTATCAACCAATTGTAAATTAAAGCAGCATGCATCTGCAGTAAGGTTGACTAAGATACTAAACCAACGTTACCAGTGCATTGTGTTGTGATAGTGACGGTATTTTCCATAGTGGGTCTAATCCGAGTCATTTTGACTTGGTTAAATTCATATAATTTGGCTAACAAGTGTCTTGTGTTCCTTTTAGATCTGTCGAGATATAAACTGTGGTATGGTTCAGTTACTGCATGCACAATTATTAGGCAAGTGAGTATTCTGATTGTATCATTATTTCTATGCAAACTTTCCAACTCCAAACCATATAAACTTGAATGCTCATTGGATTGAATCATTTTCAGGTGATATGTATTTGTGTAATGAGGGAGGGTGTGGCAACAGTGAATAACACCTGATATCAAGGTGTGCATAATTATTAGGCAGCTTCATGACCTCAGGTAAAATGGGCCAAAAAAGAGATTTAACTGACAGTGAAAAGTCAAACATTTTTAAATGCTTTTCAGACTGATGCAACACTCTTGAAACAGCTAAACTATTGAGGTGTGACCACCGGACAATCAAAGGTTTTGTTGCAAAAAACGCATTGTGAGAAAAAGACTCAAATTACCTGCAAAAGACTTAGAATTAAATGTGAAGCTACCAGGGACCCATTATACTCCAGCGCCACCATATTCCAAAACTGCAACCTACCTGGAGTGTCCAGAAGTACAAGGTGTCAAGTGCTCAGAGACATGGCCAAGGTCAAGAAGGCTGAATGAAGACCACCACTGAATAAGATTAGACATGTACTGTATAGATTGGGCAAAGAAATACCTGAACACAGATTTTTCAAAGGTTTTATGGACAGATGAAATGAGAGTGACTCTTGATGGACCAGATGGATGGGCCTGTGGCTGGATCACTAATGGACACGGCACCACTTCAGTCAGGCTCCAGCCAGGTGGAGGAGGGGTACTGGTATGGGCTGCTATCAGTAAGAATGAGGTAGTTAGACCTTTTCAGGGTGAAGATGGACTGAAACTCAACTCCCAAACCTACTGCCAGTTTCTGGAAGATACTTTCTTCAAACAGTGGTACAGGAAGTCCTCAGCATTCAAAAAGACCATGATCTTCATGCAGGACAATGCTCCATCACATACATCCAAGTACTCCACTGCTTGACTAGCCAGCAAGGGCCACAAAGATGCCTGAATAATGACCTATCCCTTTTCCTCTCCTGACTTAATCCTATTGAGAATTGTTGGGCCCTTCTCAAACATGAGATTTACAGTCAGGGAAGACAATACACCTATTTGAAAAGTATTTGGGAGGCTGTGGTTGCTGCTTCAGCAAAAGTTGATTGTGAACAGATCAAGAAACTGACAGACTCCATGGATGGAAGGCTCATGGCAGTTATTGAACAGGGTAGAAAGGTGGTTATATTGGACACTGAATATTTTAGAATTTTTTTTATTTTTATTAATTGCCTAATAATTCTGCACCCCAATTGTTGATAAATAATTCTGCATTCTCATGTATTCCCCTGAGAAGGATCAAAACTGTTGCTGCACAGCCAGAGATGTTCAATAGTATTCAAGTCCAGGATCAGGCTGGGTGACTCAAGGACATTCCCAGACTCTGGATGCCACTTTTGCATTGTCTTGGTTTGTTACTTAGGGTCGTTGTCCTGTTGGTAGGTGAACCTTTGCCCCAGTTTGAGGCCCAGAGTTCCCTGGAGCATGTTTTCATCAAGGATCTGTCTGTAATTTGCTCTGTTCATGTGCCTTTTACAGAGGAGTCTCTTACGTCAAGGCCTAATTGTTGTCCTTCTGGAAGGTGCTCACATCACCAAACAGGAACTCTGGTGTTCTATCAGAATGACCATTGGGTTCTTCTCCCCATGATTGCTCAGTTTGGCCGGGTGGCCAACTCTAGGAAACGTGTTGGTGGTTCCAAACCTCTTTCATTTAAGGATGATGAATACCAATGTGTTCTTGGGGACTATCAGTGCTGCAGAATTTGTTTGATACCATTCCCCAGATCTGTGACTTGACAAAATCCTGTCTTGGAGCTCTACAGATAATTCTTTCAACCTCATTGCTTGGTTATTTCTCTGACATACCAGTCAAGCGTAGGAAATTATATAGACATTTATATAGACATTGTATATAAGGCAGTCATATAATTGTCCGTCAGAAGATTCCTGACTTTCTTACCTAAAAAACTATTGGAACAACAATAGTGATCAAACTTACACTCAAGACTGTCTAGTTCTAGGTACATCAGAGGTATTTTCAGTGTATAAACTGCTTTAGAATATAATGCCCCACACTCATAGAACTGCATGCAGAGAAATTTTAAGCTTTACATTTTGATATCTGCAAAACATTTAATATCTGATCAACTAACGTTTTGTTGTTAATTGTGATTTTTCCATTTGCATGTGTTTTTTGTATTGTAATACAGGGCACGGCTGTAAAAGAGACTTAGGTGTTAGTCGTTTTCTCATTATATATAAAGGGAAATCATTTCAACAAATAGTTTTTGCTTTGTCATGAAGTGTTGTGTTTATATTGATGGCACAAAATCTTTATTTTGTGGAGAAAAGTGAAGGGGTCGGAATATTTTCAAAGGCACTTTATTTTGCAGTGTAGCCCCTGGCAATTCTGTACCAGTCCATTTCCATTGGACAACATAACCAAGGCCGCGGAGAAGCCGAAAGCAGTCAAACCTGCATCATTACTTGTCAGGGAGCCAGGTAGGATCATAGCCAGGGTCAGTACAATGGCTCCACACCCAGTTTGTTGAAATGAGGCGTCTGTATTCCCACAGCCCATGTCGCTGAGACTGGGTGCACCCCAAATGAAACCCTGTTCTTTACATAGTGCAGTTCTTTCTGAGTGCAGAAAGTATTTAGGGAATATGATGCTATTGTTGGGACGCACAATGGAATTAAAGTCTCTCCACTTGTTTCCTCTCTCCACTTTGCAGCCTGGAGCCAAAGCAGCCAGCCTCCTAGAAAATATTTATGGGGTTCTGTGTGTCGAGTTGGGAACTGTGTCGGTGGCTCTAGGCCGGTGCTGGAGGCTGGTATAACCTTCCAGTGGTAGACGATAATGTTGGGCATTGAGAGGAGTGTCTGTGTGCGTGTGTGTGTGTGCACACTTTGTGATTATGCGTGTGTTTGAGTGTACGTGTTTTGTGTGTCATTCTCATCCATTCTCACAGAGAAATCTCATCAGAAGCACTCTTCCTGTTAACTGAATCAGAAATGGAAAACATTTAAATGTGCTGGACAGATATTGCACTCTGATTCTTCTTTTGAACACTGAAAGAACAATCCTTTGGGGAACAATGGTGGATGCCTGAGACTGATGTGGAAGAGGCCAAACGTATTGACTTTTTTCCCCCTCTCGTAATGCATCTCATTTTCCCACAGTCTTTTGTTGAACACCTTCCTTCCCGACCATCATCAATCTCTCTATCCTCGATTCCTTGCTGCGTGATGAAAGATGGCGGCCATTACCGATGTCATGAAGTAAAAAAAAAATAGCATATTGTTCTCCTGAGAAATGTCAAATACAACTTCTTTATATAAACTCGCATTGATTTTTCTGGGCAGGGCACATCAGAATCACAATGATGTGCATCTATGTTCCAGATTTAGAACTTGCTACTGCTTAGATTCTATGTGTTTTTTATGGTATAATCAGACAAATATTAGATTTTGAAGATCAGGTACAATATACATTTATAGATATATACAAAATATAGATTTTAGGGAATTTAATGCTTTTTCGGATAGCGAGACAGTGGGAAAGATAGAAGAGAGTTTTTTTCCGGAATAGCTGTGGCCCAGAATTAAACCCCCGATGCAGCAGTGTGTCTGCCCATGAGGCATTTATAGTTTATATTTAAGTAAATTAGAAGATGCACTTATCCAGATCAACTCACAGTAGTGAGTTCAAACATTTTCGTACTGCCCCTCTGTGGGAATAAAACTCACAAAGCTGTTGTTTGCAAGCGCCATGCTCTGTCAAATAAGACACAAGGGGGTAACAGTCGCAATTGAGCTTGCAGGTCCCTACCTTAGTTGCTAGAGTACAACATCATAACCCACCCCTCTCTGCGCTGAGACAATTTTGCTTTGCCTTCTGCTGGACCTCTGGGCACTTCTGTGTGCTGGATTCTGTGTGAACAGGATTTAAACCCCTGGCTCCTATGAGTCCATTTAATCTTATATATCATATAATTTACTGTAAGCATCATTAAAAATATATAAATGTTGTGGACATTTTTCATGTAGATTACATTAGGATATTTATGGAACTGTGGAACAGTTTTCAAATATCCTAATGTAATCTACATATAAAATTATGTTAGCTGATTGTCATGTAAAGTCTATGATAATGCATTTTTTTATTTTACCTTTATTTTTACAGAGAATAAAATCTGAGACATAGGTCTCTTTTATAGTTGCACCCTGTATTAAATGAATAATAAAATACATTCAAATACAATTATATTAAATATCCACACATTAAGAAAAGCAATCACAGTGAACAATAAAAAGGTAATTTATCAAACATTAAAGTTAGCTGACGAGCACCAGAACATCCAGCTAATGGTAACTCTGCAAGACATTCCATGATTGGGTGTCATAATATTCTAATGCTATCAGCTGCTGCTAATAATGCTACTGCTAACTACTTCTACTACTACTACTATTACAACATGTACTCACAGGCAGAGGCTTACAGTATGGCTCTTGGTAGTGTGTACATCATTTGCCCTTAAAAGCTGAAGTAGAAGAGATTAACAAACTGTGGCTCATTACTTCCATATATAACAGCTTGTCTCTGTCTTGGTCTGGTTGAGCTCTGCTGTCTGGGGACGTTGTGTTCCCCTGAGATATGATGACATTTGACCCAGCGTTGATAATAGTCATTGATTGGCCAGTAATGCAGCGATTGCAGACCTTTAAGTTCCTTAACACCAGTAATGTAATTAACTTCCAAAATGCAACGCCCTGCAAATCCGTGCAATTATCTGCTTTGCTTCTGACACCTACTGTATAATCACTGTAAGCTTACTGTAGTTGACCCTCCACCACACACACACTCACGGACAACCCTTTTCCTTTTGGGTATTTAACTTCAGACCATGTTTACAGGCCTGATATTCATTATCAAGCTTCATTATCTTGCTTTATTACATAATCATTTACATTTTTACATTTCAGTCCTTTTGCTAAAACTGTTATCTACTTACATTATCAATGCATACATGTAGAACCTACAGTACTTTATGCTATTTTTTGTTACTATGGAAGAAGAGGAGATGGAGCCAATTGGAAGCTGGGGAGGATTAGGTTGCAATCATGGTCAGAGCCGGAATGGAAATGTAGCCAGAACACCAGGGTTAACACACTTCTTATAACTGCCATGGGATCTACACTCACCTAAAGGATAATTAGGAACACCTGTTCAATTTCTCATGAATGCAATTATCTAATCAACCAATCACATGGCAGTTGCTTCAATGCATTTAGGGGTGTGGTCCTGGTCAAGACAATCTCCTGAACTCCAAACTGAATGTCAGAATGGGAAAGAAAGGTGATTTAAGCAATTTTGAGCGTGGCATGGTTGTTGGTGCCAGACGGGCCGGTCTGAGTATTTCACAATCTGCTCAGTTACTGGGATTTTCATGCACAACCATTTCTAGGGTTTACAAAGAATGGTGTGAAAAGGGAAAAACATCCAGTATGCGGCAGTCCTGTGGGCGAAAATGCCTTATTGATGCTAAAGGTCAGAGGAGAATGGGCCGACTGATTCAAGCTGATAGAAGAGCATCTTTGACTGAAATAACCACTCGTTACAACCGAGGTATGCAGCAAAGCATTTGTGAAGCCACAACACGCACAACCTTGAGGCGGATGGGCTACAACGGCAGAAGACCCCACCGGGTACCACTCATCTCCACTGCAAATAGGAAAAAGAGGCTACAATTTGCACAAGCTCACCAAAATCGGACAGTTGAAGACTGGAAGAATGTTGCCCTTGTCTGATGAGTCTCAATTTCTGTTGAGACATTCAGATGGTAGAGTCAGAATTTGGCGTAAACAGAATGAGAACATGGATCCATCATGCCTTGTTACCACTGTGCAGGCTGCTGGTGGTGGTGTAATGGTGTAGGGGATGTTTTCTTGGCACACTTTAGGCCCCTTAGTGCCAATTGGGCATCGTTTAAAAGCCATGGCCTACCTGAGCATTGTTTCTGACCATGTCCATCCCTTTATGACCACCATGTACCCATCCTCTGATGGCTACTTCCAGCAGGATAAGGCACCATGTCACAAAGCTCGAATCATTTCAAATAGGTTTCTTGAACATGACAATGAGTTCACTGTACTGAAATGGCCCCCACAGTCACCAGATCTCAACCCAATAGAGCATCTTTGGGATGTGGTGGAACGGGAGCTTCGTGCCCTGGATGTGCATCCCACAAATCTCCATCAACTGCAAGATGCTATTCTATCAATATGGGCCAACATTTCTAAAGAATGCTTTCAGCACCTTGTTGAATCAATGTCACATAGAATTAAGGCAGTTCTGAAGGCGAAAGGGGGTCAAACACAGTATTAGTATGGTGTTCCTAATAATCCTTTAGGTGAGTGTATAGTGACACCAGAGAGTCCGTTTCAGGTCCAATACAAAATACGTCACCTGATTGTGGGCAATGTCCCCTGCGGGCAATAATGCCACTCCAACAACACTTCTAGCAGCATCTGGTCTCCCATTCATGGAGTGACCAGGACCTACCCTGTTTAGATTCAGAGGCAGCTAATGGTGGCTAAAGGGGGCTGCCATGATTAGCAATTAGAGTAAACTACCATGTACAGGAACAGAACAACAGATTTTTTTTAACCTGTCAAACAAGGGATTATTTTAGATGCTTTACCCACCAGGACTAGTCATGATTAGTGTCCAGCCAATGGGGTGGTTGTGTAGATCAAGCTGCCTCTTGGTAAAGAAAAGGGAGATAGTTATTTTTGTTGTTCTGCCTTGGACAAAAACAACAATAAAATGATATACAGCTCCGGAAAGAATTAAGAGACCACTGCAACTTTTTCATTCCAAAAAAGTTGAAAATAAATGTTTTGAATGAGGAACAGAAGCATTCAATTTGCAGTGGTCTCTTAATTTTAACCTCTCTGTTCCTCACTCGAAACCTTCCTTTTCGACTTTTTTGGAAAGGAAAGAAAAAGGTGCAGTGGTCCCTTAAATGTAGTAACCAACAGTGTTATACCGATCAAAATACATTTCATATTATAGATTCTTCAAATTTGCCACCTTTTGCCTCGATTAAAGATTTGCACACCCTTTGCATTCTCTCAGTTTTTATAGGTAGTCACTTGGAATGCATTTTAATAAGCACTTGCGCCATGTCAATTTTTGGAATTTCTTTTTATCTTAAGGCGTTTGAGCCAACGAGTGTTATGACAAGGTAGGATTGGTACAGAAGACCATCATTATATCTGTATCATAGTAGTTTTTATTATGGCAAGAACAGCTCAAATAATCAAAAAGAAACAACAGTTAATCAATACTCAAAGACATGAAGGTTAGCCAATAGAGAAAATTTCAAGAACTTCTGAAAGTCTCTTCAAGTAAAGTCACAAAACCTGAGCACTATAAAGAAACTGGCTCTCACCTGGACTACCACAAGAAAGGAAGACCCAGAGTGTATCTCTGCTGAAGAGGTTAAGTTAATTAGATTTAAGCTAATTCAAAGACTTCAAGTAACAGACACATCTCAAAATCAACTGTGAAGCGGAGAGCACAAAGTATCTTAAGGCTAAAAGTAGCTCCTAACTGGCTGAAAAAAAATGTGTCTCAGTCCTAACTATACAATTTTTGGCCTAAGAGTATATCACAGTGTTTTTAAGCTCAAAAACCAGCTCCAAAATCTGTGAAAATGTAGGAGTAGTCAAGAGGACTCTTAAGTTACTAAGACCAAATCACAAACAAGCCTAAAAGGGCTGCTGCGGGCAATTTGCTTCATAATCAGGTCAACGTTTTAGAAACATTTAATGATACTGAAGTTTAAAAGGTTCTATCAGTGCTGTTATCATGCTAGGGTATTATGATCATGGTAGAGCTAGTCAGGGATGCAGTCAGGGGCGCAGATAGGATTTTTTAACTAGGGGGGACCAAGCTGTCAGCAAATGATTTAAACTCAATTCGTTATTTTGCGTAATTTGGGCTTTAACTAGTGCTCAAGTAGTTACTTTGCATAATTTAGGCTAATGATTTGCACTAAAAAGCTGTCTTTATCTACTGTGGCTGCCCTCCTGCAGATCCTCACTTGACTGACTTTGCCCTGCCTTACTGTCATCAGAAATTGCCTGCAGGCCAGGAGGACAACATTTTAAATCTTATAATTTCAGTTAACCCTTTATACCTCTGTAGAATTGTGAAAATGTGAAATACAACATATTCCTGAGAATTAATGGCTAAAACTACTATTTCAAATGTCTAAGAATAACTCAAAATTTTAAATGTAAGTGTTAATTACAAGTTTGTTGCAATTTATAGATTAGAAATATCTTTCAAATGATGTATGACATATTAAGAAATGTTTTTCATCATATTTAATTTAATTTAGGAATCTATATCCTCCGTTTCTCCGTACAATAAAAAAAAAAACATGATTTCCTGCTATAAGAGGATGTCAAAAGTTTATGTAGGCCTTTATTTGTTTGCACCAGACAAATTTAGTTGTTATAATTATTTTTATAGTGACTTACACGACAGTGAACATACTTCAGTCAATTTATACAGTGCAATGGGTTAAATGATAAGATTAAACATTATTTCCTGACGACGATAAATTGTTTGGTTTATCCAACCATTCTTTTTGTGTTCATTCATTATTTGCCTCTGTCCACTCACGTAAATGCATAGTTATGGTCTCCACATTTTGCTGTGTTTGCTAAGTGCAAAAGCCTCCTTGCCATTATTGTCAGACTAGCTATTCCCCTTAACAAATCTAATCTGCCACATCTGGGAAAGTCAACAGGCATAGGATACTTACATTGTTTGGTTTTTGAAAAAACAAGGTGATTGTTTTTTGTCTCTTCATTGCCTTTATGTGGCATTTATACAGTTGATTCAGATCAGAAAATCACAGACTCAGCTCAGTCATAGATGGTATATGATCACTATGGTAACCGATTACTGCTCCTACAGGCACGATTGAGGCACCTACCAGGACCCCGGCGATGCGTCACTCAGGAGTCGTAGCACACATACACAGAGAGTGAGTGTAAACACTGGTTAGTCCTGTTTTACCGATTTCTTTAGCCTTTCGTAGCGATAGTGAGGGCCGGGGACGGATCAGGTCTCTATGAATCTGGGGGGGGTCATATCCCCCCCGTCCCTAGTGCCATCTGCGCGCCTGGATGCAGTCACTTCACCAACAAACAGAAACAAACCAATAACACTTGAGATCAAGTTTGTGACAACTCTACACTACTACACAGGGAAAATGCACAAACTACTTATGTCTCAGTCATCTGTCAGTAGAATATTACATCAAACAATAAATGCCCTTTACAGACCCCATTTCATCCAACAAATTCTTCAGTTTCCTTATTTGCCAACTACAAAAGAAACAAAGCCGACTTCATGGCCACAGCTGGACCACCCGGTGTAGTTGGTGCCAAGCATTCCTGGTGACTTCCTAATGAAGCTGGTTGCGAGAATGCCAAGAGCATGCAATGTTGTATTCAAGGCAATGAAGGCTACTTTGAAGAATCTAAAATATAAACATATTTATATACAATGTGGAAAATAGTAAAAATAAAGAAAATCGTTGACTGAGTATGTCCGAACTTTTGAATGGTATTGTATATTGTACAGTTAGGTACTTAAATATATGGACACTGACACAATTTTCATAATTTTTAAACAACCAAGATGCAACTGAATTGCAGACTTTCAGCATTAATTCAAGGGGTTGAACAAAAATATGAAATGTTTAGGAATTGCAACCATTTTCATACACATTCCACTTATTTCAGGAGCTCAAATGTAATTGGACAAATTAAATAAAATGTTCATTTCTAATGCTTTTTCGAGAATCCTTTGCAGGCCATGACAGGTTGAAATCTGGAACACATAAACATCACCAAGCGCTGGGTTTCCTCTTTTGTGATGCTTTGCCAGGCCTTTACTGCAGCTGTCTTTTTCAATTGTTGTTTGTTTGTGGGTCTTTCTGCTTTAAGTTTTGTCTTCAGTGAATGAAATGCATGTGAAGTGCCATTCAATCAACTTTGCTGAATTTGGGTTGCTTTGGCAGTATGTATTGGGTCATTGTCCATCTGTAAAGTGAAGCACCGTCCAATCAACTTTGCTGAATTTGGCTGAATCTGAGCAGACAATATATCATTATACAGTTCCGAATTCATTCAGCTACTTTTGTCTTCTGTCACATCATCAATAAACACTAGTGACCCAGTGCCATTGGAAGCCGTGCATGCCCATGCCATCACACTGCTTCTACTGTTTTACAGATGATGTGGTATGCTTCGGATCATGAGTTGTTCCAAACCTTCTCCATCCTTTTTTCTTCCCATCTTTCTGGTACAGGTTGATATTAGTTCCATCTGTCCAAAGAATTCTGTTCCAGAACTGGGCTTTTTTAGATATTTTTTGGCAGTCTAATCTGCCCTTTCTATTCTTGAGGCTTATGAATGGTTTGCATCTTGTGGTGAACCCTCTGTATTTGCCCTTGTGAAGTCTTCTCTTTATGGTAGACTTGGATAATGTGTCTACCTCCTGGAGAGTGTTCTTCACTTGGTTGGATGTTGTGAAGGGGTTTTTCTTTACCATGACAAGGATCCCATGATCATCCACCACTGTTGTGGTGTCCAATTATTTCTGGTGTCCAATTATATACCAACTGTAAATACAGTGGGTATAGAAAGTCACCACCCTCTATCAAAATGTTCACATTATGTTGCCTTTCAGTCTGAAATGAAAACACATTAAATCCTAATTGTTCCAGGTATATTTATAGTCAGTAACCCACAAATATGAATTCAAATTAAAGCAGTCACAAACCTTAAAGCAAAGAAAGATGTATACTGGGTATTGTAAAAAATTCCACTCCAGGCACTCATGTGTATTTAAAGTTAAAAAAAAAGTTTTAATTTGCTGGCTGGATGATCATAAAAAACATATGGCACTCAAGTCACATGACTTGGAATCAAGTTTGTATTATGCAATTTTAGAGTTGACCCTGTAAACTGAGAAAACACTTGCAATTCGACTTTGACTTGGTTCCTGTTACTTGTAGATGGTTATTCAATAATTTTTTCTCCATTTTCTCTTGCCAATTAGATTTTCATGGCACTTCCTCATTTCTTTAGCTAGTAAGCATTTCTGGTAATATTCTCAAAATCGTGGAGAGCATTTTATTTTATTTTTAACATCCTTAGGCTTCACATGACTATTAAAACATGATTTGAAAAATACATAAAGGCAACCCACTACATATTATTAGTTTCCTATAAGCTAATACAAGATTTCAATGACATAAAAAGGTTTGATCATCTCCATCATATAACACAATTTATCTTAACCATCGACTTGAAACCAAAAATGAGGGAATTGTGATGACTTAATCTGAGCTGTGGAACTTGAAACATACTTGAGATTTGAGCTGTGTACTACTCCCTTCACCGAAAAACGCTAACTGGCTCTAATGAAAATAGAAAGAGGAATGGGAGGCTGCGTCATGTTAGCAAGAGGACAAATATATTAGAATGTCTGGTTTGAGAAACAGATGCCTCACAGAACCTCAACAGCAGCTTCATTAAATAGTACCTGCAAAACACCAGTCTCAACATCAACATCAAAATGAAAAGTGTATTTGTTACATATTCTATGTTTGCATTGCTGTTATCGGCGTTAAGTACATTTAAAGTCTAGAATTTCAATAGAAACGGGCTGTAATAACACATGGTATCAAATAATATTTGAAGTCCTTTCACATTTCAAATACTTTAGCTGTGCTTGACTGAACTTCCCTGATTTAATTCACCCAAAATAAAAGTATCCTATTGTGTCAGATAGTCAGTGCAAGCATTAGCCTAAAGCTAATGCTAAAACATTTGCAAATACTATTTGAAACCAGGTCTGGCTGGCTTGTGATTTAATGGGTTTAGCTAACTCCCTCATTCTACCTCACCCCACCCCCTCCCAGCCTGTGCCTCTAAATCCCAACCTGCCTCTAGGGAGCAGGGAGGGCTGCAACAGGTCCTCACACTCTCTGTCCTGCACTCTCGCACTTTCTGAACAAACACAACTGTACTTATATTTTCCATAAGATGGCTGTTTTCACATGGACACAGTAGCATACATTGTAGGTAGTATTTTACATCTTTAGGGCTATTTTGGTTTTATTAGATTTTGGTGTATAAGTCTTCTGGGCTCTGTGGTAAACATGCCGATTAGGACAATGATTACGCACGCTAAGAAGCATCCAGGGGTAAGTTGATTTGATTTGTACCCCTTCAAGTCAGGATACATTTGTAGCACACGTTTAAATACTGTACGACAAAATCGGGGTGGAAATGAAGTGGGAACCAGTTTCCCCATGGAGTTAAGTCAGTTTGACAGGTGAATTGAAGGACTGTACATTAGTAACCTTTTTACAACATACTGTAGCTAATAATAATAACTTATTTTTGTGGTCTGGTCCTTGTGTGTGTACTTCAACTGAGAAACCTGTGGTCACAGGTTTAAACAAGCTCCCTTTTGAATTGTCACCATTCCTTTGTGTTTTATGAGAACTCTGCCCTGTGCATTTTTTTGTATAGTCACTGCACACTCAGTTTAAATTGAATAAGTAGAATCAAAATCTGAAATCTAATTGAATGTGTATCTAAATCACAGCCCATGAATAGTGGAATAGGGAATGAAGTAATCCAGACACTGCTAATGATTTCATAATCACTATGAATGTCAAAGTAGGGCAGAACTGTTATGTTCTTGCTCCCTTGCTCTCTCACATGCTCTTTTCCCCCTTTCTTGCTCACTCTCTAACTGTTACTCTCTTTTATCACTTGCTCAATCACATTTCTATCTCTTTTGTTCTCTCACTATTTCTCTCTTTTCTGTAAAAGCCAGTCAGTTAGTCATCATGGATCCTAATAGCATGTTGTTGACTCCCTCAAAACATGAGGTGGATTATGCACATAATCTTCCCATTGCCTAACTGTTATCCAGACTGGTGCCTAGGCAGGGTTTTGCACACATCAAAGTGGCACATGATTTGTTAAATACCCTTCATAACATATTAAGATATAGTTCATGTAGCACTGTTTTTCAGTGGAACGTGAAATAGTGTTGTAACCTTGTCACTGTACTGTGTATGCATAGATAACACAGTGATTTGTATACAAAGACAACACAGTGATAGGAATTTTAATAAAAGGGTCACAATATGGCAAATAAGGAAAAAGAACACTCAGAAGCAGTTCTCTATTTATAGTGTTGCCACAAAGTAGAAGATCAAGCTGCGAGTGACCCACATTTTTAGATTGGCGGCTTGACTTGGCAGCCCACAAATATAATTGCAACAACAAAATCGATCCAAGCTCACGGAAAAGTATGCTCTGTCTCATGTCAGTCACATCACGTTTACGTAGGCAGGGAAACATTTCACTATTAACAGGTCATTAATTTGTGATTCCTATTTAACTAGCTGGGATTATATTATGGTATAGTACTGAGACATTTGATTGAGTTATAGGACCTTTGTAAGTATATTGACAAACGTAACTTTTTTTTTTTTAATCAACATTACAACTGCAGGAAAAAGTGCTACAGTACTGGCACATTGTTGTGGTGAAAGAGTCTTAGTCAGATTTAGCCCAGCACTGTTGACAGAATTAGCCCCAGAGTCTCTTAAGCTATGTTTATACAGATAGCTTAACTCTGATATTATCATCCACTAATTGATTTGTTGACAGATTGTTTTCATATCTAATAATTTCAGAAGTAATCTGATGGTCGAAAGACCATCTGGTAAAATATATATATTTTTTGTTAAATATCAAAATATCTTTCTTCTGAATTGGGCTCCCTTTCCAAATGCTGTCTTATTATTGACCTAATTTTAGAAATGTATCACCAATTTAATATGTTTATGGCCCTTTCTTTTAGGACATTAATTTAATCCTACTAAAATGTAGAATTAGAATATACAAATTCACAACAAAAAGGTAGGTAGCCTAGCAGTCAAAGCATGTGACCTGTAACCTGAAGGTTGTTAGAGCAAATCCTTGAACCAACCAGTAAGGTCCTTAAATAATGTATATAACTACAACTCTAAAAGTAGTGAATGAGTTGGGTTGGGAGGTGGGTCTCCCAGCTAGTTTTACACCTGCATGGCCCTAAAAAAAGGTGAATGTTTTTGTCCTCATATCATTTACACACCTATGCATGACCCCCTTGTTTAGCAATGAAGTGAACAGCTGAAAGAGAACTGCTGTTGTCCCCAAGCAAGGCAGTTACCATAGATAACCATAGGTGCTTTAAATGAGAAAATGTTCTCAGTCAACATGTTTCACCAGCAGCTGGGTGGGGCCACAAGTAACCTGTCATGTTCTGATACAAAACAGAAGGACAAAAGGACAAATCTGGTAGTCTAATTATAATTTTCAGATCACAATATAATCAGTGAATTTAATCAGACTAAAACTCTGTGTTTTTCTCTGATTCTTTCGGTCTTTCCCTTATTCTCTCAGTCTCCATCCTTCTCTCTCTTGCTCTTTCAGTCTCTGACTCTCCCTTTCTCTCACCCCTGCTTTGGCAATTTAATTGGCCGTTTTTAACATCACATCTATTCCTTAATGTGCATTTTCTATTTTAATTCCTGTTGTCGTCACCCTGCTGTCCCGGATGTCTGCCATGTCTTATCCTGTCACTCATGCTGACAGGCAGCCAAGGCAGAAGCAGGCAGGGAGGAGAGGAGCTGTGTGCGTGTGTTTGAGAGAGGCTGGCACAATACACGGAACCATGCAGTGATCTCTCTCCCACCCTGGCAGTGTCCTTGCTTGCTCAACCCAGGCTGACAGGCTCACCGCCTCACACGGCCCTTTGGCTCATACATATGGAAGAGGACAGGGAGGGGAAGGGAATAACAACCACAGAAAGTGTGTGTGTGTTATTTTTGCGAGATACTGTATGGCAGATTGAAAACAACACATACAATACATACACACCAATGACTCTCAGCTCTAATATCAATGTATCCTTCTTTTGTCCCTCCCTCTTCTGGTTCCTTCCTTCTTTCCTTCCTTCAGCTCATCCCTCAGTTCTTCTTTCTGATAGTAGGGATGACTGGGGCTTCCTGCTACCTGATTCGTCTGGCCAAGGGACCCCATGTCAGGTACATATCTTGATTAGTAATTTCTATGAAGATTGAACAGAGATTCATGTTACCTGTGAATTTTGTTTACCAGTTGTATTCCTGCATTTTGGATTGATATGCCATAGACTTTCTTAAACAGTATCATTATTTTACCAATAATCTGTGATCAGTCCTGTTTTCATGTTGTAGTAAAATCACTTTATTGGTCTGTACTGGCCTGGCTATTAGCCTGTCTGTCTTTGTGTTCGAAAATGGAGTCAGTCCTCCTTTATGGAGAACTGAACAGTGAGTGAACAGTCACGGCCTGGCTTGGTCATCTTTGTCTTGACTAAAGAGAGCATCTTTGTTTGACTGTGCAGAACAGTGACAACCAGACTTTGTTACTGTAATGAATAGAGGAAGTCTGCCAAGAACTGTCGGTCTAAACCTCTCTCTCTCTTTCTCTTGGTTTCTCTCATTCTATTTGTCTCTGTCCTCACTCTCACCTTCTCTCTCTTTTAATATCCATTCCTCCCTACCTTCCCACACCCCTATATTCCCTCCAGCTGGAACAAAAACAACAACCCAGAGCCTTGGAACACATACGGCCCTAACTATCAGTACAAGGTAAATATCCCCCAACCTCTTCACAGAGTATCACAAAAACATGTCTTAAATTAAGCCTGTTTACAAATTAAGGCATGGCATGCTTGTTCTTTGTATTGTATTGCACCCTATTCAATACATATAGTTTGTATTTTTGTAATTTAAAACCTATATGTCCAAAGCAACCTTTACATTGAAGCTGCCATTGTTCAATAATTTACTCTCATCACAAATTGAAGCATATCTATTCTCATCAACTAACAAGATAGATTTTGCATGACTAGTTGCCTACCTAGTCATGCTTAGTTATTATAATGATCATAATAAACAAGAGAAACAATAAATAAAACCCCACAGGAGTGTCTGGTTGTTTGTTATAACAAAGTGTTTGGGTGGGTTTTTCAAGGCTACATCTTTTTGTGCGAGTATATGTGTGTCTGTGTATGCATGTCGTGCGAATGTGTGTGCATGGCAGCCACACGTAGTGAAAGTCATGCCAGATGAAAGGTCACAACACACGCCATGTTTAATTCTCTAAAAGCAGACAAAGGTCTCACATCCACATTCCACTGTAGTCTACCAGAGTAATAGAAACGAGAGGAGGATTGTGGGGAGGGGTGAAGAGGAGGCGAGAGGGAGGGGTAGAGGAGAAGGGAGTGGAGTGAAGGAAGAAGAGAGGTGGAGTTAAGGGATTGACAGTCAACCAATCAAGAAATAGAAAGGGGGAAAAAAATATGTCATCTTTCACGGTTGGTTGGGAGACTTTGTAGCCTTTACACGCAGACACATATTGTATATGAATATGAAAAAACAAACAGTCCTGAGTTGCTATTTGAGATCAAGGAAGTTAATTACATCTTTTAACAGTGGACCACACTAAAATGTGTGTGTGGGTAAACAGTCACTCAGTGTTTCTTTCCTAATGGCTTGCGGATTAATTTAATTTAAGCAAAACACATTTAAATGTATTCTGTTCATTCGCAGTTGGTGGCCATCAACACAGACTACAAGGCTCTGAAGAAGGAGGGACCTGACTTCTAAAGGTCCTTCAAGCAACTCCAGGGTCACCATATTTGGCAGGACCCCCTGTCATCCTAGTGGCAGGGTGGGGGCAGTTAGAGCCTTGTCGTGTCTTCTTTCTGTCCCCTCTGCTGTCTCTTTATAGCACCAAATATTATAGCACAACTGTGTTTTTGGGCACAACTTACTATTGCCTACCTGTCTCATTATAGATACCGCCAGTGAAAAAAATCCTGAAATGGTATAAAATGTGCTGCACCTCTTTCTCATGCACAGTTTTTGTAAAATATCAAAATATCTTCACAAAGCTGAGCACTCTGTTCACACACAAAACCCCAAAAGTGATCTGATCTTCTTCATGCACACCCCTGAAATGGCACAACTGTCTTTTCACATTACCTTGAAACCAAAACAAATAAAGATCAGTCAAAGCTGTTACAATGGTATACATGTATGGTCTGTGTATGTATATGCAAAACAATTTGATATGTTACAGCCAACAGCAGAAATGTTTTTTTTCAAGCCCTCTCCCCCAGGCAGTGCACATCAAACATGCAGATGAAGGGAGGTCAAGCTACAGTGCAGAACTCCTAGCTGGAGAGCATCATGGTGTTAAAGGCCTTGCTAATGGGTCCAACTGAAAAGTAATGTATAGAGGATGTGAACACAGTGACCCTTCAGTTGTCATATTATTTAGGTCCTTTTTTCAGGACCCGGCCCAGGAACAGACCAACCATCTTTCGGTGACAGGTCCAACTCCTTAGCCAACGGACTACATATCACCCAACACTGCACAAAGGGTTTATATAGACCTACATAAGGGAAGAGAACAGGAATTGAATATAGAATTAATCTGATCTAAGTGAAAGGAAAACAGATTGATATGTGGGCTATTGCTCAACCTAGTAACAATATGTACATTGTCTTTATTTGTAATCTTTTGGGATATCACCAGTGTACAAACATCTGACATGAGATTTGAGCTGATTGGAAAGCATTTAATTCTGTTATGTACAGCTCTTGAGTACTTAAGGGTAAAGTCAGATTTAATTAGTCAGAAAAATTGTATGCATGTAAAATAAACAGAAGACAGAAGAATAAACATGAAACCTACCGCTGTCATAGATTATGGAATAAATGTTATTCTGGGTTGCAAACAAATCATACTGTCCATTGACACAATGTTATATATTTCGATGAAGCATGGAGAAGCCCCAAAATTAGCTACTTTGGAAGCATGCATTTCAGATATTAGGAAGTGGATGACAGAGAACTTCTTGCTTTTAAACTCAAGAAAAACAGAAATGCTTGTTTTAGGACCCAAAAAACAAAGAGCGTTGTTAGCAGATCTCACTGTGAACCTCGACGGCTGCATGGTCGTATCCCAACAAACTGTAAAAAACCTTGGCGTTACCCTTGACCCTGACTTCTCCTTTGATGAACATAAGAAATATATCTCAAGAGTTGCTTATTTTCATCTTCAGAACATGGCAAAAATCTGAAACTTTCTATCAAATCTGATGCAACAAAACAAATCCAGGCTTTTGTTACTTTTAGATTACATTACGGCAATGCTCTTTCCAGTTACCCTGATAAGTCAATAAATAAATTTCAATTAGTGTTACACATGGCTGCTAAAATCCAGCCATACATACCTACACGTAACCTAAGATCGCAAGATGCAAGCCTTGTAATTGTACCTAGAATTTCTAAACAAACAGCTGGAGGCAGGGCCTTTTCTCATAGAACTCCACTACTGTGGAATGATCTGCCCATTAAGGTTAGGAATGCATACTCACTGCAAACTTTCAAGTGTCTACTAAAGACTCATCTCTACAGCACGGTTTATAATTAGGTGTAGCCTGGCCCAGGGGTGTGAAGGTGACCAGAAAGGCTTCATACTGTCCACCCTTACTGTCTTGCCAGGTGGGCTCTCATTGCCACTGGAATGCCCTCATTCCAATGCCTTTCGGGGGCAGAGTCACTGGCTTGTTGTTGCCTCTGTTGCACACATCATGCAATTGGGCTGAACTCTGCTGGCTTATCTCGGCCCTCATTCAGGGTGGTTGAAGTTGGTGGGCATCCCTTTGGGTGATGCTGAGCAATGTGGGTAGATAGATTTCCTGCCTGTTGGGCCCTGTTCGGGGCCTCCCACAGATAAGGCCACAGTGTCACTAGACCCCCCTGTCTTTTTCCTGGCCACTGAAATTCAACACTGTAGTTGTTTGCTCCTTGGGGTTTAAGGCTGGGTGTTTTGTAAAAGCACTTTGTGACAACTGCTGTTGTAAAAAGGGCTTTATAAATAAATGTTATTGTTTGAAACAGTTTTAATTTAGGCTTACTATATCGTAGCTACTGAAGCTTGTAGCCAGCATAGTTTTAGTCTATCCTGATTGAAAACGGCTTCATCATTCTTCAAAGATCCCATGGAGCTCAGTGCGCGGATAGTGAGGGGGTCTCTTAGAAAAGCAAGAATATTCAGAGACCTATAAAACCCATTGGCTTTCTCTGAAGAGTATCTTTATGAAAGATATAGATTCTCAGCGTAGGAAATGATGTATTTTTTCAGCTTCTTGAGCCGTATGTTGCCAGTGCGACACACTGAAGTTGTGCGCTTCCAGATCCACAGACTGTATGCATAGCATTACATATTTTGCTACTGGTAGTTTTGTGTGTGCTATGGGTGATGCAGAGAACATAAGCAAAAACATTTGCCAAGATGGTTCTTGCTCTAACAGATCTACTTGGTACATTTTTTGTGTTCCCAAGCCACTTGCCCACGCAGTCTATTATAAAGGTCTTTTATGAAACAGCAGGTAGACAATAATGAAAGTTGACTACTTCATCTATAAATAATGTAGACCCTCTGACGTTTACTGTTGCATATTAAATGCAGCATACTCCTTTCACAGGGCTCCCCAGAGTGCCATAGATTGCACCCAAATTCCAATAACAGCATCACTGGACTGAATGAAGCCAAGTTTGTTAATGGCAAGTCATTCCAGAGCGTCAATGTTCAGATAAAGATAAAATAAGGATAGTCATTGTTTGGTCAAACATGGACACCCAGGTTTTTTTTTAAAAAAAGCAGTAGGCTGTACAATAAAAGGTAATTCCTTTTTGCACATTTAGAAATATTCACACAGCACAGATGTTAAACTATCTTGCACCCCACCATAGAGTCTTTTCAAATGCACATTGGTGTTTAACTTTTTTTTTTGGTTCCCAAGGTGCTTAACACTGCCAGGGTTGCGACTGAAAGTATACGACAACAATTGTCTTACATGCCATAAGAATTCATCTAAGCAACAGTCCAAATTTTTCTTAAATCAGCATCTCTACATGGTTGGCAACCATTCCATTTCATTTTCTGTTAAATTCCAACACAGGCACACCTCATTTTACTTAATGAGGTACTGATTAGGTGATTACCTGAACCAAATCTAATTAAAGAGAAAAAGTATAAAAACCACTACTGTGGTCCTCACTATCCTGCAATAGGACCAGCTGGACGGCAAAAACAGTGCAAGTAGTACCTCAAACGAAATTTGAGTAAAAAAAGAACTATTCAGCATGACAAGAGTAAATAAAAGCTTTGAGTGAGGTAAAGAAGGATTTAATTCTGGCTTTCCTGGCAGAGGGACACAGTGAGCCTCAGGTTGCTTCCATCCTGAAAATTTCAAAGACAGCGGTTCATAAGAACAAGGTCAAGCTACAGACATTGGAGACAACAAAGCTACAGACTGGCAGAGGGCGAAAATGATTGTCCACTGACCAAGATGACTGTCAACTCATTTGAATGTCACTCAACAACCGTAGGATGACATCAAGTGACCTACAAAAAGAATGGCAAACAGCAGCTGGGGTGAAGTGCACGGCAAGGACTGTTCAAAACAGGCTCCTAGGGGCAGGGCTGAAGTCATGCAAAGCTAGAATAAAGCCCTTCATCAATGAGACACTTCATCAATGAGACAAAGTTTGCAAAAGACCATAAGGGCTGGACCGTAGATGAATGGAGTAAGGTCATCTTCTCTGACGAGTCAATTTTTCAGCTTTGCCCAACACCTGGTCGTCTAATGGTTAGACGGAGACCTGGAGAGGCCTACAAGCCACAGTGTCTCACACCCACTGTGAAATTTGGTGATGGATTTGTGATGATCGGGGGATGCTTCAGCAAGGTTGGTATCAGGCAGATTTGTCTTTGTGAAGGACACATGAATCAAGCCAAGTAAAAGGTTATCCTGGAAGAACACCTACTTTCTTCTGCTCTGAAAATGTTCCCCAACTCTGAGAATTGTTTTTTCCAGCAGGACAATGCTCCATACCACACAGCCAGGTCAATCAAGGTGTGGATGGAGGACCACCAGATCAAAACCCTGTCATGGCCAGCCCAATCTCCAGACCTAAACCCCATTGAAAACCTCCGAAATTTGAACAAGAGGAAGATGGATGGTCACAAGCCATCAAACAAAGCCGAGCTACTTGGATTTTTGTGCCAGGAGTGGCATAAAGTCACCCAACAGCAATGTGACAGACTGGTGGAGAGCATGCCAAGACGCAAAAATCTGGATTATTCCACCAAATATAGATTTCTGAACACTTCCTAAGTTAAAACATGAAAAATGAATATGAATGTTTTCTTTTAATTATTTGAGGTCTGAAAACAATGCATCTTTTTTGGGGTATTTTGACTAGTTAATAGTTACTAAATACTCTAAATGACAATATTTTTATTTGGAATTTGTGTGTAATGTCAGTATTTTATAGAATCAAACAAAACGGTTCATTTTACTGGTGCAGACATTTGAACAAAAATATAATATGAAATGTTTAGGAATTGCAACCATTTTCATACACAATCCCCTTATTTCAGGAGCTCAAATGTAATTGGACAAATTTCATTTGCTTAGTTGAGAATCCTTTGCAGGCAATGACTGCTTGAGGTCTGGAATGCGTGGACATCACCAAACGCTGGGTTTCCTCCTTCGTGATGCTTTGCCAGGCCTTTACTGAAGCTTTCTTTAGTTTGTTCATGGGTCTATCTGCTTTAAGTTTTGTCTTCAGCAAGTGAAATGCATGCTCAATCAGGTTAAGATCAGGTGATTGACTCAACCGTTTCTTTACCATGGGCAGGATCCTATGATCATCCACCACTGTCCAGGCCTTTTTGAGTTGGAGTTCACCTGTGTTTTATTTTCTCAGAATGTACCAAACTGTTGATTTGGCCATTCCTAATGTTCCTGCTATCTCTCTGATTGATTTTTTTGGATGGCCTGTTACACTTGCATTGAGAGCTCCTTTGACCAACTTCCAAATGCAAATGCCACCCCTAGAATCAACTCCAGACCGTTTGCCTGCTAAATTAATAAAGAAATAAGAAATTAATAGCCCACACCTGTTCATAAAACAGCTTTTGAATCAACAGTTTAATTACTTTTGGTCCCTTGAAAAAGAGGGGGCTACATATTAAAGAGCTGTAATTCCTAAACCCTTCCTCCAATTTGGATGTGAATCCCCTCAACTTAAAGCTGAGAGACTGCAATTTAAGCCCATATTCATAATTTAACTCTAACGTCAATATATTTTGGCAAACAGCCAAAATAACAAAACTTGTGTCAGTGTCCAATTATTTCCAGACCTAACTGTATATTGACTATTGCTAATGGGACAAAATGAAAGAGGGAAGATGCATCTATAGGATTTTGCCTTACTGCCTTTGGACAGTCCAATAAATGGTTTGTAAACCAAATAGGAAAGAAATGCATGTTTCATTGGTAAATCAGCAAGTCTTCAAAATAATCAGCCTTTTTCTATGGTTGGATTTTCTTATCGGTTATAAGAAAGCTAAGATAGGCAATGTAGAAAGTTCAGGTTCATTATGTAATTATTTAGGTTATGTAAATGCAGAATCATCATAAAAAAGAAAATCATTATATTGTTCGGCATTTAGGCATATTAGAATGAGATTGTCTGCAGACTAAGGTTACATGTTCCGGGATTGCTATGGTAATTTTGATCTGTATCTAAATGACCAAATTTAGTCTGAGCAAAGCTTGCACTAACTTCACTAGCTACAGAAATCTGTTTACTAGCTGTCCAAGTGTATGGTAGACACCTTTGAGCTATGATCAGGTAACTACATATTTTGCTGGCTCATGTTATTGTTTGTGGAGAGTGCCTGCCTCAAGTGGAGTTTAATTATCTAGGGGTCTTGTTCACGAGTGAGGGAAGGATGGAACGGGAGATAGACAGATGGATCGGTGCAGCTTCTGCAGTAATGCGGTCGATGTATCGGTCTGTCGTGGTGAAGAAAGAGCTGAGCCGCAAGGCGAAGCTATCGATTTACCGGTCAATCTACGTTCCTACTCTCACCTATGGTCATGAGCTTTGGGTCATGACCGAAAGGACAAGATCCCGGATACAGGCAGCTGAAATGAGCTTTCTCTGCAGGGTGGCTGGGCGATCCCTTAGAGATAGGGTGAAAAGCTCTTTCACCCGGGAGGAGCTCAAAGTAGAGCCGCTGCTCCACCACATCGAGAGGGGTCAGCTGAGGTGGCTTGGGCATCTGTTTCGGATGCCTCCGGAACGCCTTCCTGGGAGAACACGTCCCATCGGGAGGAGACCCCGGGGAAGACCTAGGACACGCTGGAGGGACTATGTCTCCCCGGCTGGCCTGGGAACGCCTCGGTGTCCCCCCGGAAGAGCTGGAGGAAGTGTCTAGGGAGAGGGAAGTCTGGGCATCTCTGCTTAGACTGCTGCCCCCGCGACCCGGCCCCGGATAAGCGGAAGAAAATTATGATGTCTGGGAAAGTGAAGTCTGGGAACACATGTTTTTAGTAGGCTATATTGTGGAACTATGTTGTTTAACTGGGCAGCTAATGGTGGAAAAGAATATCTCAACATTATCTCCATGGAATTTTAAGTTGTTTAAGTTAAGTAAGAGTTCAATTGATAAATTAAATAATGAATAACTAAACACATTTGGTCTATGTAATGTCAATTGTCTGTGTTAGAAAAAAAAATAACTTGAAAAGTATTGCAAATGACCTAAACCCATGTTGATAATTCTAAATGCTAAAAAATCAAATATTCAAATTTTGGGATGGGTCAAGTTCAATTTAGGACGGTTGAAATTGCACTTTGGGATGTGTCTGGGATAGTGAGGAAAAAAAGTTAGTAGCGAGCCCTGGACATGATACTCCTTCCTTCCTTGCAATAAACGTCTCTTTCCTTACACACTAAATTGAGGCTGAGACAAACTCTTACAGGCATGGATTGATGACCAGAGTAATGGATATGCTACAAAATAGCCTTTTATGTTCAACCCTATTGTAAAAAATACATTTGACAATAAAATTCTCTCTTCCAGCCATGTACAGTGAGGGATTTCTTTTTTGATCCCTTGATGTAAATTTTTCTACTGACAAAGAAATTATCAGTCTATAATTTTAATGGTATTATTTGAACAGTGATAGACAGAATAACAACAAAAAAATCCAGAAAAACGCATGTCAAATATGTTATAAATTGATTTGTATTTCAATAAGTGAAATAAGTATTTGATCCCCTCTCAATCAGAAATATTTCTGTCTGTCTGGTGTCTTTTATACAGGTAACGAGCTGAGATTATGAGCACACTCTTAAAAGGAGTGCTCCTAATCTCAGCTTGTTAACTGTATAAAAGACACCTATCCACAGAAGCAATCAATCAGATTCCAAACTCTCCACCATGGCCCAGACCAAAGAACAGTCCAAGGATGTCAGGGACATGATTGTAGACCTACACAAGGCTGGAATGGGCTACAAGACCATCTCCAAGCAGCTTGGTGAGAAGGTGACAACAGTTGGTGCGATTATTTGCAAATGGAAGAAACACTAAAGAACTGTGAATCTCCCTCAGCCTGGGGCTCCATGCAAGATCTCACCTCATAGAGATGATCATTAGAACGGTGAGGAATCAGCCCAGAACTACATGGGAGGATCTTGTCAATGATCTCAAGGCAGCTGGGACCATAGTCACCAAGAAAACTATTGGGAACCCACTATGCCGTGAAGGACTGAAATCCTGCAGCATCCGCAAGGTCCCCCTGCTCAAGAAAGCACATGTACAGGCCCATCTGAAGTTTGCCAATGAACATCTGAATGATTCCGAGGAGAACTGGGTGAAAGTGTTGTGGTCAGATGAGACCAAAATCAAGGTATTTGGCATCAACTCAACTCGTCGTGTTTGGAGGAGGAGGAATGCTGCCTATGACCCCAAGAACACCATCCCCACTGTCAAACATGATCCCCACTGTCAAACATGGAGGTGGAAACATTATACTTTCGGGGTGTTTTTCTGCTAAGGGGACAGGACAACTTCACCACATCAAAGGGACGATGGACAGGGCCTCTTTCCCTCAGAACCTCTTTCCCGCAGCCAGGGCATTGAAAATGGGCAGTGAAAACCAGCATGACAATGACCCAAAACACATGGCCAAGGCAACAAAGGAGTGGCTCAAGAAGAAGCACATTAAGGTCCTGGAGTGGCATAGGCAGTCTCCTGAACTTAATCCCATAGAAAATCTGTGGATGGAGCTGAAGGTTCCAGTTGGCAAACATCAGCCTCGAAACCTTAATGACTTGGAGAAGATCTGCAAAGAGGAGTGGGACAAAATCCCTCCTGAGAAGTGTACAAACCTGGTGGCCAACTACAAGAAACGTCTGACCTCTGTGATTGCCAACAAGGGTTTTGCCATCAAGTACTAAGTCATGTTGTGCAGAGGGGTCGAATACTTATTTAACTCATTAAAGTGTAAATCAATTAATAACATTTTTGACATGCGTTTATTCTGTCTCTCACTGTTGAGATAAACCTACCATTAAAATTATAGACTGATCTTTTTCAGTAGGCAAACGTACAAAATAAGCAGGGGATCAAATAATTATTTCCCTCACTGTAAGCTGTTATCGTTGTTTCTTGTGCATGAGTAAATGTGTAAATAGTTTGCTCAGGTAGCTACAGTAACAGTAGCTAGCTAGGCTATGCCTGCCGCTTTCTAGAGTGCTATTCATGGCAGCTTACATCACATTACCTAACTAGCTATTTAGCCAGTCATTTTTATACTTATGTCTGAACTTGACTGTTAGTAAACACTACGCACAAAGCAATTGCTATATAATGGTTTGTTCCAAAACACAGCTAGCATGCAAGCCACTTTGTAAGCTTTGTAAGAATACAAGACATTTTAGCCGGGACCTGCTCTAGCCCTTTGCATAGAGAATGGATTTGGGCTGGAGTGCTATGGCAACCCATGTCTCAACTATAAAGACTCAATTGGAGTTAAGTCTCCAGGTCATTGTGAAGCAAGTGATGCCAGGTCTTCAGTTCTCTTCAAACTGCACAAGCGAAGTGCACTATGTCTGTAGAACACAGATCAAGGAGGTAGTTTTACCTGCAGAAGTCATCAAGGTGCTGGAATCTGACTGTGCCGAAATATCTTGAGAGGGCAGCCACATTTCTCAAGGGGATTTGCAATTCCTATCAAATATGGAAAAAGGCATCAGGCGTAAGGACGATGGGCACTATGAAATGCCACCGCCATTTAAGAAAGAAATGCCCAACATACCAGTTAACAAGGTATGTGACATCCACCTTCTCAGATGCCTAGAAAGGAAACAATGAGAAGAAACAATCAATACCACCAGGAATACAAGTCCTTCATGGGTGAGACCATAACCAGCGGAGATGCAGAAAGAGTCCCAGAAAAGGACATCTGCAAGATTTCAACATGGGATATTCCACACCATGGGGTGTATCATCCACAACAGCCTGGGAAGATATGAGTCATCTTTGATTGTTCCGCAAGGTTCCAAGGGACATCCTTGAACGACCATCTCCTGAGTGGTCCAGAGCTGACAAACACCTTGGTGGGAGTCCTATGTCGTTTTCGAAGAGGTCCTGTGGCGATTATGTGTGACATAGAACACATGTGAAGGCAAAAGACCAAGATTACCTAAGATTCCTGTGGTGGGAGAATGGAAATCTTGAAGCCCAAACTTCCATCTATCAGATGAAAGTCCACTTGTTCAGTGCAGCTTCATCACCTGGCGGCGCCAACTAGGGGCTCAAGCACCTCGCAGCCAAAAGACAAGCACACTTCAGTGAAGACACTATCAAGTTCATCCAGAGGAACTTCTACGTTGATGATGGCGCGTCCAAAGGCAAAGCAATTCAGATAGTGAAGGAAGCAAGGGAGCACTGCAGCACCGGCAAACTCCGGATGCACAAGTTGATCTCCAACAGCAAGGAAGTTTTAGACGCAATTTCCAAACAATGTGCGGTAGTCACCAAAGACCTGGACATGGAGGTGAACCACACATGGAAAGAAAATTCGGTGGTGCATGGGTTCTGATGAGTTCCAGTTCAGAGTGGTCGTCAAAGAAAATCCACTTACTCAAAGAGGAGTCTTGTCTACAGTTGCTTCAGTATACGATCCACTTGGAATTGTGGCACCCTTCATCCTGGTGGGAAAGCAGATCCTGCAGCAGATGTGTTGTGACAAGCTCAGTTGGGATGTCACCTTACCTGATGACCTTCGAACCCTGTGAAAATGTTGGCTCCAAGACCTGCAAAACCTGGCTGGGGTGAAGATAAAGAGATGTAACATTCCATCAAGTTTTAAGGTCCAGCGCTACGAGCTCCACCATTTCTCCAATGCGAGCGTGTCGGGCTATGGAGTGTGCTCGTACCTCTGTGCAGTCAGTGCATCAAGTGAAGTCCATTGCTCCTTAGTCAAGGGGAAGTCAAGAATCGCCCCAACTAAGGTTACGACCATACCAAGACTCGAGCTAGCAGCAGCAGTGGTGGGTGTCACCACCAGTGAAATTCTCAAGGAAGAACTGGAAGTAGACTACCTGTAAGAATTCTGGACAGCTTCAAAGGTTGTCCTCGGATACATCAATAATGAAGCCAGAAGATTTCATGTGTTTGTAGCAAACCGCGTGGAACGCATCAAGCAAAGCAGAGTATGTTCAATGGAGGTATGGGGCTTCTGGAGAGAATTTAGCAGATCACGCCTCAAGAGGTCTCACAGCAGAGTAACTTGTAGCTTCTAACTGGTTCAAAAGGTCCAGACTTTCTTTGGCAGAAAGGGCTACCAAGAGGAGTACTCAAGTTAGGAGAGATTGCAGTGACCCAGAGCTCAAGAAGCCCCAAGTTCATGACACTGAGGCAAAGGAAGTAAGATCGCTGTTAGATTGTCTACACAAGTTCTCTGACTGGTCAAGATTGGTGAAAGCTACTGCCAGACTCAAGTGTTTTGCCCAGACAACAGTCACCCAGACAACTTGACTGCTCCTCTCTACGAATGTTCCTTTACAAAGTCATGGCAGTTGTAAATAGGGATGTAACGATATTGACAATATCGCGCTATCGCGGTGGTAAACGTGTCTCGATTTCATCGTGGTTGGGTTACCATATTAAAAGGACAGGTGTCCGTCAAAAAGCAAGAGGAATAAACAGAGTCCCGCGGAAAAAATCATTGTTAACTACATAAACCATGATCCTTTGCGCTGCGTCGTCACAACAACCATTGTTAAGCCAATAGGATTGCACGCTGCACGCTGTCCACACAAGCTCACAGCAAGCCAGCATGGCCGACAGCAATACTTGTAAGGATGAAAACAACAACCCCGAAGTTGAGATTGTACCAGCCCCTGCAGCTTTTAAATCAGATGTCTGGAAACATTTTGGTTTCGCCGTGTCAAAAAACGCAAAAGGAGAGAAGGTGGTGGACAGACAATGAACTATGTGCAAGGACTGCCACAGTAAACTGCGATACAACACGGGAAACACAAACAAGTGTTTTTCAGAAGGCTTTTTGCCAGACTGTTTAAGGATTATTTTTTTTTTACTGTTTTTTTTTCTTCTCCCTTGCAATGTAGATATTTTGATCCATCTGATGAAAAATGTGAACATAAGCTAAATGATAGGTCAGTTTTTTTAAAAGGCTTTTTGACTGACTATTTAATTTAAGTTTAATGTTCCTAAATACCAGTTTTAAAAGGCTGTATTTGCCTTGCACATTTAAACCTGACTTAACTTGATCTTTGTTTGCACTTAAAGGGAATTCCCTATTGTTTACAATTGTTCTAGTTGCTTCTTAACTTGAACATTGCACAGAAGAATCAGTTATGCAACCAAATATTATTATACAGAATATTGATGTTCCTGACTACAACTTGCACTTTAAAAGCACTATGTGATCAGTGTTTTATGTTGTCATGATCCATAAATACAACAATAAATTGCCTGTTGACTGGCAAAAGCAGAATAAATGTCAGTATTTTTTTTGCTATTATCATCACAAACATTATCGTGAGCTATTTAACAATACCGTGAGCTTTTCCACAATACCGCAATAAATATCGTACCGTGAGGTCAATATCGAAATTGTATCGTACCGTGAGATTTTGATATCGTTACATCCCTAGTTGTAAATAGCAGACCTCTGACCACTGATTATCTGAATGATTCATCTGGTCATCCGTCCCCTGCCGCCAAATCAAATTCTGACCATGAAGTCCACAATCCTATCCCCACCTCCTGTAAAGTTAATCAAGGAAGATCTTTACCTATGCAAGAGATGGCGCTGAGTTCAACTATTAGCCAACAATTTTTTGGCACAGTGGAAGACGGAGTACCTCCTTAATCTCCAACACAGACAGAAGTGGATCAAAGCCTGCAGAAACTCAAAGGTCAATGACATCGTTCTTCTGCAAGATGATGCTACATCACGTTGGCAAAGGTTATTGAAGTTTACCCAGGACAGGACGGAAGAGTCAGAAGACTAAAGTGCCCTCTAGGGTCCCTAGAATTCTTCTCCTAAATGACAACCTGTTTTGGGGATTTCAGCCATTGCTGAACATATTTTCCTCCAAAAATCAGACTTTTAAAGAGACAATATATTTTAGGCTGCTGTTAGATATTTGCTGTTTTATATGGTTGTTAAAATAATAATAGTGTTCCTGGTCATGTCAAGGGAGAGAAGTTCATTTATTTATTGAACTTTGCAACAATGTAGTCTCAGTGTGTTCCAGGATCATCTCATCATATAGATGGTTGCTCTCCAATATATACAAGATAGGCGTGTCTACCTAGAACAATGCATTCATTCTACAGCCCACAAGCCACTCTCCCACTTTCTACCTTCAAGCCAAATGGTCAATTTAGGCTTTACACATTCCTGAGGTTGGCAGAGCATCATTTAGAGAGAGAAACTAAACACAGATGTTCTCTTGTTCTTAAATTATCTAAGTGAGACCAATTGTAGCAAAACATATACAATATCCAGAATACTACACTGTCAAACTATGAATTTTAGAGGGAGATTATATTATAGGCTATCAAACTTGATATGCTTGTGCAATACATTTTCTGAAATATGGGCTATTATTGCTTTAAGTGCAGCAAAAGTTCATATTTACTGTTTGGCTACCACTTCCGCCCAGCTTACACACATAAAATTTGAGGCATATTTTGCTGGGAGCCATTCACAGCGTTTCACTGAAAATGAACATACTTCAACGCTGTAGGTGTGAATGAGGTTTAACAGATTGCTCAACCATATACCTATCTTTTGCACTTTCCTTAACTGACTACCTAGCAAACTACATGAATGTGAGTGTTATTCAAAACAGTAGCTAACATTGAGTCTCCGCTAATTAGTTAACAATATTTGAATGCGATAGCTACTGTGACTTAAAGAATAAAGACGTTTATTTGATGACTGTTAATTTAGCCGGCTGGCTAGCAAAAAATCTGACAACTTTAATTCTTGCGTGTCACATATCAAACCTGGTCATTCGGTGTAGGCATGATGCAATAGCAAAAATACTCCGCCAATAATATTGTTGTTTGGAGTATCAAGATCCTGGTTGTCACATTAATACATTAAATTCATAGAATTTAAACCAACTTACACACAAAGGCTTTCCAATGCTTTTGGAAACCTGGATGAACCAAAACTGACTACAATTAAACCAAGATAAAACAGATAATTGTGTTTGGCAACAAAAATAAGAGAAGTAAATAGCTGGATTCTCTGCCCTATAAACCAGGGACCAAGTGCGTAATCTTGGTGTTCTGATAGACCTCACGTTCAACAGTCATATCAAAGCGGTCACCAAAACAGCATTCTATCATCTTAAAAATATAGCCAGAATCAAGGGCTTGGTGTCCCAAAAACACCAAGAGAAGCTCATCCATGCTTTTATCTTGAGTAGGATTGACTACTGTAATGGCCTCTTAACTGGACTCCCCAAATAGTCTGTAAAACTGCTGCAGCTCATTCAGAATGTTGCTGCTAGAATGTTAACCAGGACCAAGAGAACAGAGCACATCACTCCTTAAATCTTTGCACTGGCTTCCAGTCAGTTACAGAATAGATTTTAAAGTGGTGCTTTTAGTTTATAAAACACTGAATGGTTTAGGCCCCGAAAATCTTTCTGATATGTTTGAAGAATATAAACAGAGCAGGGATCTTAGATCCATGAATACAGGTCAGCTAGTACACCCCTGAGTCCAAACTAAACATGGTCAAGCTGCGTTTTGCAGTTATACTGCCCCAACTGGAATAAACTACCAGAAGATCTTAGACGTGCCCCAAACATATACATTTTTAAGTCCTGGTGAAAAACACTTCTCTTCTCACATGCCTATGAGTGAGCGCTTTAACTTAACCACACTGTTTTGCCGTACAGCTTTTACAGCTTGCTCATGGAATCTACTACGGAATCTACCAGTTATGTTTTTATTTAGTTTTTATTCTATTTCTATTCTCTTATTCAATGTTTTTATTCCAGTATTTGTTTTTATTCTATTGTATTTTTATATTTCTCTTTTTCTTTGTAAAGCACATTGAATCACTTCCATGTATGAATTGTGCTATAAAAATAAACTTGCTTGCTGCAATAATTAAAGTAGTTGTGCTGTAATAATTTAATCATGTTTGAGCTTTATTTACTCTCTTCCAGGTATTTCAATATTTTAAATGTTTTGGGTTGTGCTATTTAATTTTGACAGAAAAATGAAAAATCGGTTGACCAGTCAAACTATGGATTTAAAGCTATACTAGTTAGGATTTTTTCAGTAAAAATACAATTACAGCATTTTGCAGTTACTCACCGGTCAGAAAGCGGTTCCGCAACAATGCCTGATAGAGAATGAAGTTCCAAATAAAAATATGAAACATCTATTCACCTTTTCCCAAGAAAAACAATAACTCAGAGTTCGATGTCCTTCTTAGCCTTGCTAAGCTTGGGGTAGCTTAGGGTTCCTGTTTGCTAGCTATAGAGAGGGTGTCTAAGTCTTCTTTCACTTCTTTTGTAGTTTATGCTCTAGTAGACAAGGGAGGAACTGGCAGTTTGTCATCCAGGTCTCTAGCTGTCATTATAGTTTCTTACAGTAAGCAAACTATGCTCCCTATGGCGTGCTATGCTATATATCATCCAGGTAAAATGTGCTTTCACAAAATAAGACAAGGAGGAAGGCCATCCTTGCAAAAGGTGATTGGCTGCAACGAGATTACTGGAACAGAATTGGCTGGAAAGTAGTGGCACATTCCAAAAATTCTAAATTGATATTCACTGGCATTGAATTGTCTGTGTTGCTAAACAACTCTTAGAGGGCCTCATTATCGTACACAACATGTTTATAGGGGACAAAACAAGTTATTGTACTGAAGAAATCCCTCATAGTGCATCTTGAAATTGGCCCATAGTTTCAGTGTCGAACCATGACTATTGGAGCTAGGCCCTCAGTAGCATAAAATAAGCTGATGTCATACATATAGATAGAGAACATGGATGCCTGTGTATACAGAGCATGACTTGAGACCTTTCTTTTGCAGAACTATGTAGGAGAAGCATTTCTTTGATGATCGAGTCAAACGGTCTGTGGATCACAGAAGAAGCAAATGTACATGTCAAACTGCAACATAATTACCTTAGTTTTTACCACACAAGCACTGATCTAAAGTTGAAATAATATTTTAAACATTGTATTCACAATGACATTAACGAGATAGCAACAAAAAGCAAGCTGTAGATGAAAAAAAAAGTCCACTCACCATTATGTATATAATTTAAAAACAAAGTAAATTCATCTGTCCATCTTTATAAAATGGATAATGGCAGGTTCATGTAGCTTACCTTTTGATTTTAAATCAGAAATAAATTATTTTTTTATTGACATCAAAGCCAGGGCTGACAGCCGGGCCATCGCCATCCTTACCTACACTCCTACACCTACACTGCAAAAAACTAGCCAGCTAGCTTGGCTCAAGCATGAGAAAACAAGATAAGGCTCATTATTAGAATTAGTGACGTACACTTAGGCCCTCTAGAGGGCCTTGAGGCATCATGCAATTGTCCCACGTATTACTGTGATTCTACTGTCATTCCAAAATGCTGCTCTAATTGAAGACTGTGTCAAATGACGTTGGCTGGTTCCTTCTATTTAAAGCCTGAGGGCTTAGCCAATGAGCGAAATATTCAGATTTTTTTATTTATTTCTGTTGGATATTAACCCTTCTTTTTCCAACACAAACTCACAAATTCAATATGAAGATCATTACAATTAAGACAAAATATTAAATAAATGAAAACCAAATTGCAAATTCTAATACATAAAAATGTATCTATCCTTGACAGTTCCCCACTGCATTGTTGTCAAGTTGCAGTGTTCAGAAGGATAATAAAACTTAAAAGATGACTGTCTGTACTTTAACATCACTTAAAGTGTCTAAGTCATTGGGTCACTTTAAATCTTAAATGTATCACTATCCAAATACTTTTAAAGTTCACTGTACCTAGAGTCAGCTAGCTGCTAGTTACCTTGCTGGAGCAATCATAGTAGGTAAATAGTTACCTATGTGATTAATAGCAGAGTAACATTAGCTAACTAAAGTTATAACATAGTTGAAACTTGCCCTTAAAAAGAAGCTGCCAGGAACCTCAAACATTGGGTTGTTAATCAGTTTTACTTCACCTTCACAGAATAACCACAAGTTGAATAGACATTTTAAAGTCAAATTAGGACAACGTAACTTGCTAGCTAACTACCTATAGCGAAAGATGCCAAGAGGATATGACATCATTAGGCTGTGTTATGTGATTGGTTGGAAGACACCAAGTCTCAAATCACATACTATGTATACTTATAGTATGCCAGAAGATTAGTGTGTCCCAAACCACAGTATGCTGAAAATAATTTGACTAGTAATGAGCAGGGTTTAGGAGGTTACTTTCTAAATGTAATCAGTTACAGTTACAAGTTACCTGTCCACATATGTAATCAGTAAAGTATCTTTTTTATTACACACATTCAGTCATCTGATTACTTTGAATTACTTTAAGATGACTTTCGTATTAAGAGGCATTAGAAAACAAATAGGAATAACACCCTTTGTGGGATCAATCAATGTTAGAGTTTACATAGCTGGCCAAAAATGTAATTTGCATTTTATCTTATGGGTTTTGTACAGCGCCTTTGGAAAGGGTTTCTAAACCATTGCTTTCTACTTCAATATGATTGGGCTATATTTCTACATTACACGCAAAAGGTCTGTCAGATATTCAGTCGTTCTAATTAATCAAATAACTCTCGATCTTCCAGAATGTCTGTTTATCTGAACATAACCCAAAATCTAAGGATATCAGCCTTTTCTGTTATTTTTTTTATTCATGTTTTTAACTGCTTCAAAGCATTGGCAATTTCTCAAAAAGGGTATTGACATTGTTGTATATAAAAATCAAGATATCCGTAGCTTTTCGCGCATACACTAAATATGCAGTAGTCTGATATTTTGCTCCACAACCACCAACATTGTCAAATCGTAGCAGAAACCCCAGGCATGCGAATGCACATTTGCAATCGTGAACATCCAATTGTTGTTTTGGTTAAAGTAACAATGTTTAAAACATTAAATAAAAAAATCAAGCATAATTATTTTTCCCACCTATTCTTTTTCAATTATAGTAATCCAAAAGTAATCATTATTATTATAGCAATCCAAAAGTATCTGTATTCCGATTACAATGTTTTAATTGGTAACTCGATTACAGTTACTGTTTTTCTGTATTCCGTTACATGTAACGGATTAGCCTACTTGTAATCCGTTACTCCGTAAGAAGCATCTCAAAGTCCTGGAGGTGCCTAGCCAGTCTCCAGACCTGAACACAATAGAAAATATTTGGAGGGAGCTGAAAGTCCGTATTGCCCAGCGACAGCCCCGAAACCTGAAGGATCTAGTGAAGGTCTGTAAGGAGGAGTGGGCCAAAATCCCTGCTGCAGTGTGTGCAAACCTGGTCAAGAACTACTACTGGACAACTACTGGATCTCTGTAATTGCAAACAAAGGTTTCTGTACCAAATAAAGTTCTGCTTTTCTGATGTATCAAATACTTGTCATGCAATAAAATGCTAATTAATTATTTAAAAATCATACAATGTGATTTTCTGGATTTTTGAAAAATTACAGACTTCTACATGCTTTGTAAGTGGGAAAACCCTGCAAAATCGGTAGTGTATCAAATACTTGTTTTCCCCACTGTATGTAGTCAAATTTAGCATGATGTTAATGCGTAACAAAATGATCTAATGTTGAGATGTAATTTTATGATGAGATAGCAGAGATGGGGACAAGTCACACATGGTCAAGTCCAAGCAAGTCTCAAGTCTAAACCATCAAGTCTCTAGTCAAGTCTCAAGTCACAGTTCAGGTAAATCAAGCAAGTCAAGTCAAGGGTTCACCCTAAGCAAGTCAAGTCAAGTCGAGTCCTTATAAGTTTCAAGTCAAGTCAAGTCACAGTACTAAAGAGATGAACACACACACACACGGTCCTCTGTTTCTGACGTGCGCTCGGTGCTAAGCTCGATTTCAAAATCAAATATTTTTCTCCTCCGCGGTACAATTTTTTGGGGGGACGAAGCGGAGGGATCTTGAATCAGCCTGAAGGGGTTGTATTCGCTATAACAACCGCCTCGCTATACCTTATCCCGCTTATTACATGGCTACCTACCAAATAAATCTATAATTTGACACAAAATATTGATTTCAAAAGGAATTTATTGATTTAAAAACGATTGTATTGCTTCCTCTAAAGAAAATAGTCCGTTCCGTCTCTGGTTAGAATCCTGCTGCGTCAATTGCAACGCGCTGTTTTTCATGGCAACGGTCTGTTATCATGAAATAACACGCATTCTGCACTGGAATTCAGCCAATCCATGTAATAAGTGCTAATAATAACAACCTTATGAACTAATTATTGTGACTGAAAAACTGCCTAATATGTAATTACGTTGTAATTATTCTTGTCTGTATGAGTAAAAAAAAAAACTCTTCGAAATGTTTAGGTGCTAGTAATCACAATTGGCGCCTCCATGTTAGCCTTTCATGCAGTAAAGTTAACTGTTATGGTGTAAGCACAATGCTTATTAGTTTCCACACGCAGTCCACAAACACTTGAAAATGCCCACATTTAATACAGACATTATAGCCTACGTGTAATAATATACATGCCCGCTCATTTTAAGATGCCCATCAACATTAAAATTCAGGCTATGCCACTGTTATAGTCAAATTCCATTACATCTATTTACCAGACGTATTCAGTAATGATAGTGGTCACATTTCTAACAAGAAAAAAAAAAAAACATATGCAACCAAGGCCAAATTATGACAAACAAAAGATTAATTAATTTCATTAGTAACTTAATCGTTATAGAGTGAAACTGAATATAAAGAGATTACTTTCTTACCTTTCCTTGTGGTTCTTAAAATGACGAATGAAATTTGACGTTGTTGCATATTTTGCATCTGGCAAATCTTTTTTATTCACACGGTCCAGTTCAAAGTCTTTGTATCCAAACGATACTATTTGTGGAGCTCGACTAACGTTACTGTCTGCCATGTTTGGCGCGGTTTGAATTGTGCAGCGTTAAAGGCACATACGCTGATTAGTGGTGCTGATGTCACAACATATAAAATAATTTTATTGCTGTTTGATTATTATAAGTTCAAGTCATTGTCGAGTCTTCCACTTCAAGTCAAGTCAAGTAACTTGTTCTCAAGTCAAAGTCAAGTCAAGTCATTTTCATACTTTAATCAAGCAAGTCACAAGTCCTGAAAATTGTGACTCGAGACCCACACCAAGGTGTTCTCAACTCACAAGGAGCGGTTTTCCATAGCAACTTGGAATGTTATCACAAATGGAAACAGATCCAGAACTTGATCCATAAATGCAGTAAAAATCATTCATACAAAAGAGCTTACTTACAAATCTTTCTGAATAAAAATATTGGTCTACAAACATAAGTCAAGCATTGTTTGTGGATAGTGAATTACATTTGTGCATTTTAATTTTTTCATTTTAGAGTACTCATTTGTGACTAAGATGCTGTTGGATGCTGTGTATTCATAGCATCCAAATCATGGTTCACATTTGTGGGTTTTATGTTGTGTATTTGCTGATCAAGCTTCACATGTGAATTGTTTGCTGTGTCATTAAGGATCATGGTTTACATTTGTTCATTGTACGCTCTAAAATACAAATATTGTGGCAGTGTTCACAAACATTGGGGAACTGTCCTATCTCCATAAATCTAAACACTCAAAAATGGATAGGGGGTTCTCCCGTAGTTTTAACTCCTAAACATTCTTTCAAGAACCTTTTCTTTTTAGACTTGGTCAAATCAGACTCCTTGCTTTGCTACATACAGACATGCAGACAGTATAAGACCGACAGAAACATTAATTTGCAAAAGATTCATGAAAAGAGAAAATAACTGACTTGAAATCAATGTTTTCTCCAAACATGCCCTGCAGCTGCTGTTTTCTATCTCCTCTATTACAAAGTCAATTGAAAGAGTGCGTCTGTGATTGACTAGATAATAAAACACATCCACACGCAATCATACATCAATCTACACTCCAACCTCACTATAATTGTCTCCATGGCCAGTCATTCACCTCCGGTAATATGCAATAAAACAGTCCATTCCAGCGAATCTGTGTTTAAATGACAAAAAAGGCCCAGCAGAGCATACATGGCTCAGGAGAGGAAATGGCCAGTGGGGGGTCCTAAGTAAAACATTGCAAATGGTATTGTGTGGTGGTGTGATGTCAGCCCCACTGTGTATGTTCACACAGTCACAATGTGACAGTGATTATGCCCTGGGGTGAAGCCTATGCTTGTCTGATTACCGGTCAGGGCAATATTTGATATAACTTTTCAAATTTGGATACACTCACTCTACACAAGTGTCCTCACCTTGCTGAAATGTGTCATTTGTAGTACATGCTTCTTCTGTTTGTTTCTAATCAAATGGATGGTCCTGAAGACCAGAAAATTCAGCCTTAGCAAAAAGAGAGACTTACTCTTTTGTTCTACTTTAATGAGCCAACTAAAACTGCATCATACGCCACCACAACCTCAACAAAACCATGCAACTCTGCATACAAACACATAGTACCATACAGCAAAATACAATACAATCCAACAACACAAGGCAAAATTAATGTACATTCCCTTACTCTTCTCCTTCAGAAAACCCCTAGAGCCCCCAAACCTCCTAAGACAGTTCCTCTCTGTTTATCAACTCACATTTGACCCGAAGGTGCACAAAGACCAACTCCTTAAGATAACATTACTGGTTCTATTTACCTAGTCAGTCTTACACAGTTCCTCCTTGTTAGGTCATAGAGCCAACTAAACCTAGGCAAACAATAAATTAAACGAAACATACCTGTTCAGTACTTGAATACATGAGAGAAAGAGAAAGCGCAAATAGATAAAGAGAGATATAAGAAGAGAGAAATTGGGGAGGGATTGGTCTATTATTAGATAGGAATTACTTTTTATGTGCAAGATAAGAAGTGCAGAGCAGAAAAATCCACATGCACAAATAAATAAGTAAATAGGCCAGCTAGGCGCCAAACAGTTGTTGTCAGCACTGAAAAAATGAGGGAAATAAGAGGGCAGAGGATGAGAAGATAAGAAGAGGTCAGTAAAAGTGAAGAGAAAGAAAAAGACAAGATGAGAGAGAAGACAGTATGCCCCTACAGGTTAAGAAGGAAGGAAGAGGAGATAGAAGAGGACAGGAATAGTATAGCAAGGAAGATCTAAGCAGAGGAACGGAGGCTCAGAGCGGAAGGATATAAGGATCCAGCCAAGATAGGAGTGTCCTTTTCATAAAATGTGTAGATTTCAACAACATTTTGGGAGGAGAGTTTAAGCATCAGACAACACACCAAACCAAAACAGCAAGCCCTTTTATGGGCTTGCTCTTCTGTAGCCTTTGAACTTGAACTCCACTTGTGAGACTAGGCCCTCTTGTTTGAATAGGCCTGGGACAAGAAGTACTTTAGCAAGATTTAACATTACAGTTCATATAAGAAAATAAGTAAATCAAATAAAAAAACTAGGCTTTAATCTATATATTTCACCTGACTGGGAATGCATATTTGGATCGGGCTTATGCGGTGTGACATCTCCTTTGCATAGTAGATCAGGCTATTGATTGAGGCCTATGAATGTTGTCCCACTCCTCTTCAGTGGTTATGGTAAGTTGCTGGATATTGGCGGGAACTGATACTTGCTGTCCAACCCAAACATGCTCAATGGGTGACATGTCTGATCAGTATGCGGTCCATGGAAGAACTGGGACATTTACGGCTTCTGGGGATTGTGGGAATACAATGGGCCTCAGGATCTTTTTACGGCATCTGGGCATTAAAAATTCCATCAATAAAATGCAATTGTGTTCGTTTTCCGCAGCTTATGTCTGCCCAATACCACAACTGCAATGTTTAATCAGCTTCTTGATATGCCACACTTGTCAGGTGGAATTATTCTTGGCAGAATCAGAAATGCTCACTAAGTGGGATGCACACATATTTATACAAAACGTTTGAGAGTAAGCGTTTTGTTTGTAAATCTCATAAAACATGGGACGAAGAATTTACATGTTGCTTTTATATTTCTGTTCAATATATGTCATTGTTCAGAGGTGGCTTGATGTAGTGAGCATAGTCTTTTTAGTCTCCATGGCTGGTTGCTGAGGTACAGAACGAGCAAAGAAACATGACATGAGTAAACTGTGACAGTCAGTGACCTGGTCTGCAGACCATGCAATGTGTCACAGTTCTCGTCTGCAGCATGCAGCATGAAGTTGATGGAAGAAATGAGGATGAACTTGATTGGTGTGTGTCATTGGATCAGGATTGACCAAAAGATTTAAGAAAATAATTTAATTGCTGATATAATACATCTGCTGGTGCTCCTCTTTGGTGATAGCTGTGATGTTATTCTCCCACCTGAGGTTGTGCTTAACGCATGCGTAGGTCAGTTTTAAGAAAAGTTTACCCTTCTATCAATGCTATACTTCGAAGAGTGCCACCTTCATTCTTCTTTTATACATTTTTTTTTAACCAGCTTTGTGTGAATCTGGGCCAATAATAGGCTACTATTACTAATATGGCTTTATAAAGGAGACTGCTATAACATAGTAATTTCTGTGCTCCAGACAGCTATGGCCCAAGTTATGCATAAGTCTATAAGTGCCAAGTCAGCCTCTCCACAGTACGGGGAAAGAAACATTAGTGATGAGACTTACCACACTTGTGTTATTTGCTAACTTGAGTATCTTTACAAATGCATTTTTGGGTGGACAGTTATGTTTGAGGGGATTAGACGATGCATCCTTGCATGTGTTCCAGTACTGAGGTATAAAGAATCAGAAATATGCTGAAACATTAACACATTGTGTTAGTAAGTCAGGAAGTCAGTAATTCACATGGAGCTGGGCATGTTCAGCTGGGACAGTTTGTATTGTAAGTGCTGAAACATTTCATTGCGACTAAGATGAGTGTTATGGGTTTGTACTCATTCAGCCAGGACACCAAAATCAAACTGCTCAAAAAGTGTACACAACACTGTTTTCTATTGGGTTCAGGTCTGGAGACTGGCTAGGCCACTCCAGGACCTTGAGACGCTTCTTATGGAGCCACTCCTTAGTTGCCCTAGATACAGTGGGGCAAAAAAGTATTTAGTCAGCCACCTGCAGTGCAGTCCCCCTGCTTAAGCCAGTACATGTCCAGGCCCGTCTGAGGTTTGCTAGAGAGCATTTGGATGGTCCAGAAGAGGATTGGGACAATGTCATATGGTCAGATGAAACCAAAATAAAACTTTTTGGTAAAAACTAAACTCGTCGTGTTTGGAGGAGAAAGAATGCTGAGTTGCATCCAAAGAACACCATGCCTACTATGAAGCATGGGGGTGGAAACATCATGCTTTGGGGCTATTTTTCTGCAAAGGGACCAGGACGACTGATCTGTGTAAAGGAAAGAATGAATGGGGCCATGTATTGTGAGATTTTGAGAGAAAACCTCCTTCCATCAGCAAGGGCATTGAAGATGAAACGTGGTTGGATCTTTCAGCATGACAATGATCCCAAACACACCGCCCGGGCAACGAAGGAATGGCTTCGTAAGAAGCATTTTAAGGTCCTGGAGTGGCCTAGCCAGTCACCAGATCTCAACCCCATAGAAAATCTTTGGAGGGAGTTGAAAGTTCGTGTTGCCCAGTGACAGCTCCAAAACATCACTGCTCTAGAGGATATCTGCATGGAGGAATGGGCCAAAATACCAGCAACAGTGTGTGAAAACCTTGTGAAGACTTACAGAAAACGTTTGACCTCTGTCAATGCCAACAAAGGGTATATAACAAAGTATTGAGATTAACTTTCGTTATTGACCAAATACTTAATTTCCACCCTAATTTACCAATAAATTCATAAAAAATCCTACAATGTGACAAATGTGTCTCATAGTTGAAGTGTACCTATGATGAAAATTACAGGCCTCTCTCATCTTTTTAAGTGGGAGAACTTGCACAATTGGTGGCTGACTAAATACTTTTTTGCCCCACTGTATGTGTTTCGGGTTGTTGTTATGCTGGAAGATCCAGCCACGACCCATCTTCAATGCTCTTATTGAGGGAAGGAGGTTGTTGGACAAGATCTCACGATACATGGCCCGATCCATCCTCCCCTCAATACGGTGCAGTCATCCTGTCCCCTTTGCAGAAAAGCATCCCCAAAGAATGATGTTTCCATCTCCATGCTTCACGGTTGGGATGGTGTTCTTGGGGTTGTACTCATCCTTCATTCTTCTTCCAAACACGGCGAGTGGAGTTTAGACCAAAAAGCTCTATTTTTGTCTCATCAGACCACATGACCTTCTCCCATTCCTCCTCTGGATCATCCAGATGTTCATTGGCAAACTTCAGACAGGCCTGGACATGCGCTGGCTTGAGCAGGGGGACCTTGCGTGCGATGCAGGATTTTAATCAATGACAATGTTTTCTTTGAGACTGTGGTCCCAGCTCTCTTCTGGTCATTGACCAGGTCCTGCCGTGTAGTTCTGGGCTGATCCCTCACCTTCCTCATGATCATTGATTCCCCACGAGGTCTTGTTTGTAGCCCCAGACCGAGGGAGATTGACAGTCATCTTGAACTTCTTCCATTTTCTAATAACAGTTGTTGCCTTCTCACCAAGCTGCTTGCCTATTGTCCTGTAGCCCATCCCAGCCGTGTGCAGGTCTACAATTTTATCCCTGATGTCCTTACACAGCTCTCTGGTCTGAATCTGTTGGAATCTGTTTGAGGTTGGAATCTGTTTGATTGAGTGTGTGGACTGGAGTCTTTTATACAGGTATCAAGCTCAAACAGGTGCAGTTAATACAGGTAATGAGTGGAGAACAGGAGGGCTTCTTAAAGAAAAACAGGTCTGTTAGTCCAACAGGTCCAATTCTTACTGGTTGGTAGGTGACCAAATACTTATGCCATGCAATAAAATGCAAATGTATTATTATTAAATTGCTCATCAATGACAGAGTAAATAAATCCGCAAACGATCAAATCGAGGATCTAAACTCAACACTGCGAAATACTTTAGATACGGTTGCACCACTAAAAACTAAAGAAATATGCAACAAGAAACATGCTCCCTTGTACACAGACAATACTAGAGCACTCAAGCAAGCCTCCAGAAAATTGAAAGTGGCACTCCACCAAGTTGGAAGTATTCAGACTAGCCTGGTACACTAAAATACCAAAAAGCATTCACATCTGCCCGATCAGCTTATTTCTCCAACCTGATTGAGGTTAACAAAAACAAAAAATGTATCTTTGATACAGTTGCAAATTTAACAAAAAAGCAAGACTCAACAAGTAAAGTGGGTCTTCACTTTAGCTGTAATGAATACATGAACTACTTTGATGAAAAGAGAGAGAGACTGGAAAGCCTTATTGGGCTACATGGACATGTTCTAGCCTGGTTTAAATCGTATTAATCTGAAAGATATCAGTTCTTATGTCCATAAAAGTTACAAACAGGATTGGTGACAAAGCGCAGCCCTGGCGGAGGCCAACCCCCACCTGGAACAAGTCCGACTTAATACAGAGAACCCGAACACAGCTCTCACTTTGGACGTACAGGGATTGGATAGCCCTCAGAAGGGACCTCCTCACTCCATACTCCCGCAGCACCTCCCACAGTATCTCCCGGGGGACCCGGTCATATGCCTTCTCCAGATCCACAAAACACATGTAGACTGGATGGGCATATTCCCAGGCCCCCTCCAGGATCCATGCAAGAGTAAAGAGCTGGTTGGTTGTTCCGCGACCATGACGGAATCCGCATTGTTCCTCTTCAATCTGAGGCCGAACCCTCCTTTCCAGTACCTTTGAGTAGACTTTCCCAGGGAGGCCAAGAAATTTGTTACCTCTGTAATTGGCACACACCCTCTGGTCCCCCTTTTTGAACAGGGGAACCACCACCCGGTCCGCCACTCCTTAGGCACTTTCCCCGACTCCCACGCAATGTTGAAGAGGCGTGTCATCCAAGACATCCCCTCCACACCAAAAGCTTTCAACATTTCTGGACGGATCTTGTCAATCCCCAGAGCTTTGCCACTGTGGAGTTGATTCACTACCTCAGTGACTTCTGCCATGGAGATTGACGATGCTTCCCCATCAGCCTCCAGCTCTTCCTCCACTATAGAGGGAGTGTTAGAGGGATTTAGGAGTTCCTAAGTATTCCTTCCATCACCCAATTACCTCCTCAGTTGAGGTCAAAACTGTTCATTTTACTTAAACACATACCTATGACTAGTAAAACCAGAGAAACGTTTTGCAGTGGTCTGAATTTCTTCCAGAGGTGTATTTGCAGATCACCTTGTAACATGATCAGTATAGCATCGTTGCTCATGAATTAACAAAACCTGACTACATTTATTTTTCACATCTTGCTCGCCCTTTAATACACACTTTGACATATTAGTGTGTGTTGTTTGGTGTACACAATTAACATTCCCATGCTCCTTCTGGACAATTATTTGTTTAAAGAAATCACATGGGGGTGCCACTGCCCTAGAAAATCTCTCAAACATGATACAGACCACCTAAGGTCCCCCCCTGAGTGAAGTGTCCCTTTAAGTCTAATTGCGGCATACTGGCAGTGTCCAGGGATCCAGCAAAGTGCAGTGCAGAATTGGCTGAGCACTGCCCAGGCTGCATGGGTGGATGTTGTACAGGGGTTCCTTGTCTCTTTGCACTTTAGCAACTTATTGTGTTTGGTCAGGCACAAGCAAGCTCAATTGTGATTGTTGGCTGGAGAACGTGTTTTCCTCCAGTGTGTGTTTGTGTGTCTGTGCTGGTGCAAACGTCCTTGTGGAGTAAGTAGTGATAAGAAGCAGAATGGCTTGAGAAGATAAATATTTCAGAATGGCTTCAGAGGATAAATATTTCAGAAAAGTTTCAGAAAATCTTTAACTCTCCTGAGTTAAGACAAGGCCATAATCGGCAACAAAATATCACAATGTTTGCAAGAAAGATATCACTATCTTTCCAACACTAAGATTTCATGATCTTTGTTCAGCAGTTGGTCTTCTATGGTCTTGTTCCTCCATGCTTTAGCAATCTATGCTTAAATTTTTCAGTCCATAATGACCTCAGGAATGTGCTGAAATCTGTCCAGCTGATGTTGTAGCTCTTGGCTGTGTTGCTATGCCTGCCATCCCATCATGGTTGATGGCTTCTGTGACGACTGGCATAGCTTGCTGACAATGCGTCGGTCCATTGCTATGACTCGTGATTTCCTGGATTACAGCTCCTGGGCTCTTTGCCACCCAGACTGCAGCCTCCTGTTTCTTTCTATTTTGCTTTACAAGAAATGGAAGAGAAGCAGAACACCGCTACCAGGGACACTTATGCCTTCTTGTCTACTAGCAATCCTTCCTCCTCCCTTGCTGTTCCAGTAACTCCTTTTGCCTTCTCAGCCACTCACCCCTCTGCTCATGCTTCTCCTACGACATCCCGGTCTTTGTGGCAGCCCCTTTGGATCCCTTGACTGGCTACCTGCTGCTTAGACATTTCCCTTTACTGGCCTTCCAGCCTGGACCCCAAAAGTGTACACTGCCTCTGTCCAGGCTTCTGCCTTTGTCCAGGCCCAGACTTGGCCTCACCTCCTGGTTGCCCACTGCACCTGCCCCCTCCAAGCACCCTACTGTGCCATGGCCTCTATTCAACATGCCCGGGACTTACCTTCCGGGCTCTCCTCTCTCATTCAGGATGAAGGACCTTTAGGCCGCGTGAAACAGTGTGGAGGACCACTAGCCAATTTTAGCCAAGATGAGGGACCATTAGTTGATGGTCCTCCATTTGTTTAACATTACAGTATTTGGTAAAATAGCAATAAAACAAAGTGGAGCGCCATTGAGCCCATGTGAAATTAGAAAGAGGACTATTTGCCCATTTTCAAAAAATTCATCAAAGTAAGAGGAAAGGACCATTTTCCATGCAAAGCAAGACAAAGCACCCCAGCAAGAAAGATTTGTGTTTCTTTCACATTGCATTTTGCTCTGGCCATTTAACCGGTTTCTCAAACCATAAGGTCTACATGGGTATAACATGAATGATATTCAAAATAAAACATATCTTTTTACGAACCCCAATCTGCTAACTTATTTGGTTATATATATATATATATATATATATATATATATATATATATATATATATATATATATATATATATATATATATATATATATATATATATATATATATATATATATGTATTAACATCTACCTCATAAATGTGCTTAGTTCCAAATAGAAATTACAAAAACATATTCAGTAGAAACCAATGGCAAGAAATGTATTACCCATGTTTTAGGGCTTTTCATTAGCATCATGTGACAGTAATTATGCATTAATTAAAGGTATCTGTTAAAGGAGCCTTATTGTAAATAATCTGGACAATTAATAGAAGCCTAAACCATTTCACATGGTTCATTCCCAGTATGACCCATGTCCAACCTCCATGTGATCAGCCAGAACTTGGACTGTGGAGTTCATTAAACCCCAACACTAACCCCTATTAAAATTTCAACTGGAATCCAATTCACAACTATAAGCTTAGTATATAGTTGAACTATATACTAGATATTTACATACAATACATCTAGTAAATGTTTCCGTATGATTTAGTAAAAAAAAGGAAATAATTTACTGTCAATTAATTTCAACTAACAATTTAACACAATAGATTACTTTTCTGATTTGTTCCTTCCATACTGACCTGTGATAATTTTTTGTTAGGAATTACATTTTACATTTTCATGAGCCTATTTGTTATTGTTTAGCATTTGTGTCCTCAACATGTTTATGGGAAAAACATGCCTGCTCACACACACTATCATGACATGATAGAACAATGAATCAGATGGACTTTGATTTAATTTTGTCAGTTTGAGACAGAGAGATGTCCTGTGCAGAGATAACAAGGTGATTCAGGAAGAGGCTAAATGCTAATCCTGAGAAGGAAGAGGAGAGAAAGTCCTGCCCAGAGCCATAAAGCCATAAAGTTAGCATACTTTAAAGTTGTAATTTATTGTGTAATGTCCTAATTACATTAGTCCTACTTAAACTTGAATTGTCCTTTTTCACCGTACCCCTCGTCCCAAATACTCTACATGACTGAATGTTTCTGAACACCACTTCAACTTAGTGGATTCAATTATTTCAGCCAAACCTATTGCTAAAGTTTGAATCAAATTGACTACAACCATTCAATCCCCACAGACAAATATTAGCAGTAGAATGGCCCATACTTAAGAGCTCAGGAATTTTCTATGTGGCACTGTCATAGGTTGCCACTGTTCCAAGTCAATTTCCCTATTAGAGTTGCCCCTGTCAACTGAAAGTGCTGTTATTGTAAATTGGAAATGTCTAGGAGCAACAACAGCTCAGCTGTGAAGTGATAAGCCACATAAGCTTATAGGACAGGACCGCTATGTGCTGAAGCACGTAACCCCTAATACTCCGTTGTCCTCAGCTGCAACACTCACTGTCGAGTTCCTTCAATACCTAGCCTTTTCCTCACTAATGTACAGTCACTGGCGGACAAAATGGATGAAATACAACTAAGAATCATCTCACAAAAAAGGATTGAGTTTCTCAGAAACGTGGCTACACAACAACATACCCAACAACGTAATCGAGCTGGAAGGATGTGCCATCTTCTAAGCTGACCAAATACCGGAGGAATTCAGCAAGACCAGAGGAGGTGGCCTGTGCATTTATGTAAACAAAGCATGGTGTACTGACACTAACGTAACCGGGAGTCACTGCTCAACCACTTCTGGAGTACCTGATGATTAAGTGCAGGCCTTTTCACTTGCCTCAGGAGTTTAGAGCAATCTACATACCACCGGACGCTAATGGTAAACTAGCAATGGAAGAGCTGCAGGCTGCCCAGCCGGATGGTGCGTTTATTGTAGCAGGCGATTTCAATCACTCAAATCTGAAAACTGTTTTTCCTAAATTCCATTAAAATGTCTTCTACCATTCTAACATTCCAGAAGACTACAAAGCCATTCCCCTCTCGCACCTGCATCAGTCTGACCACCTCTCATTGTTCCTACTCCCCAAATGTTTCCCCCTCATTATACAGGTGAAACCATCAGTGAGGAAAGTCAAAGTGTGGCCAGAGGGAGCCGACTCACTACTATGACACCAATTTCAACACACAGACCGGAGATTGTTTGCCACTCAAGCCACCTTTGACTTCCAAATGGACATTGAAACATATTCTGGATTACTTTAACACCTGCACCAACAATGTCACCACCCATAAACTAATAAAGACCTTCCCCAAACAGATGCTTTGGATGAACAGAGAGGTCAGCCAACTGGTAAAGGCACGTGACACTGTGTTCAGATCTGACGATGCAGAGACCAACAGCTCATCCAGGGCCAACCTGATAATTACCACAAACTGCAGATTGAGGAGCACTTCAGCAACAACTCTGATCCCCGACGTATGTGACAGGGCATCCAAGCCAACGCAGTCTACCAGCCAAAGAACCCCACCCCCACAGCCCGCAATGTCTCCATCACCGATGAGTAAAACAGGTTCTACGCTTGCTTCGAAAGTGACAACAAAGAGACAGCCATTAAAGCTGAGCTCCCCCGGACACTCTCACCCCCAGCCTATCCACTGCAGAAGTGTCGTCTGTAATGAGCAGGGTGAATGCCCGCAAGGCCGCTGGTCCTGATGGCATCCTCGGGCGTGGGCTCAGAGCATGTGCTAGGGAGCTGACATTATCAACCGGTCACCTGCCCAGGCGGTTGTCCCCACGTACTTCAAGACTGCAACAATTGTGCCAGTGCCAACGCAGTCGTCTGCATCTAGCCTGAATGACTTTCGACCTGTCGCACTCACCCCCACAATGAAGTGCTTTGAAAGACTAGTCCTGGCCCACCTTAAGTCCTGCCTCCCCCTAACACTGGATCCCTACCAGTTTGCCTTCTGGTCGAACAGGTATACAAAGGATGCCATCTCCACAGCTTACACTCTGCCCTGACCCACCTAGACAAAACCAACTTTAGCTCAGCATTCAACATGATCATCCCCACTAGGTTGGTCAACAAACTCCATGACCTATGGATCAGCCCCTCTCTCTGCATTTGGAATCTGGACTTCCTAATCAACAGACCCCAGTCTGTCAGGTTAGAGAACTTCACCTTCTCCATCCTGATACAGAACACTGGTGTTCCACAATGCTGCGTGCTGAGCTGCCTCCTGTACACCCGCTTCAAATTCCTTGGTGTCCACATCTCAGAGGACCTCGCCTGGTCCCTTAACACCTCAGCCCTATTCTAAAAGGCGTGGCAGTGCCAGTACTTCTTGAGAAGGCTGAAGAAGCATTTTGACTGCACCACATTGTGGTTTGGTGGTTGCTCCGTATGGCACTGGAAGGCGCTGCAACTCCCATCAGGCAGATGGTACAGATCTCTCCATTCTCACACCAGCAGGCTACCCTACTCTTTCAAAAGTGCCTCAATTGCAAATTCAGAATGCCATTATGAATTGCCACTTGTACCCGCACAACTATTTATCCTACTTGTACTGTCCTCCCTACGTGTTTAGTATGATTGTACGAAGTTAGACAGTAAGCCAAACTTCATTAATTAAAGACATGTGAGCCAGGGAGTGAATGTCCTAGTTCCAATTTCTATTGCTGTTATTCAATGAGTTTCGGGTATAGACCAAATACTATAATGAATCAGAGTGAAAACTGTAAGATAAAGAAAATGTGATAGTTACTAATTGAGTATCTCAAAACCTATACTGTCGATCTAAGAAACAGAGCTGAATTACAATATTACAGGTATGTGTAGACTTCAGTAACATCGAGAATGCTTTAATGAAATACAACAGGTAAGTATGACCGACCACGAACTGCAGAATATAAACAATAAGCTGCTTTCTGATATAAGCTACAACAGGCTATAGTACTGGAGTATAGAAGGTATAGTAACCATGCTCATTACTAGCTAGCGTAATCAAAGGCTGAAGAAATGTAATACTTGAAGACAACAGTAATATTCATCAATATGGCATGTATGTTGAGGAAAGAATAAAATAACTTACAGCCATTGCTTTCCTAAGCGTAACAAATATGGATTAAATCAAGAACTCCGATCAGTTTACAATTAGCCAAGAACAAACCAAACAACCCGTTTCCATAGTAACAAGGGAGTCCATATACAGAGAGCGTAACACTACTTCATACTTAATCCTTGTAAATGTTTTGCCCTCCTCTGTTTGCTTCCACTGCACATTTAAAATTGCCACATGTAATGCATTTGCATTAATTGCTATACATTCCACTTACGTACGTACATATACTTAATAATGCCGTCCTGTATTTGCACTTCTGGTTAGACACAAACTGCATTTTATTGTACTGTACTTGTACTTGTTCATTGACAATAAAGCTGACTCTAATCAAAATCTAATCAAACTGCCTCTGGAAGCAACATCAGCACAATAACTGTTCATTGAGTGCTTCATGGAATGGGTTTCCATGGTAGAGCAGCCTGGTGATGTGCAATGCCAAGCCTCAGCTGAAGTGATATAAAGATTGCTGCCATTGGCCAAACCCAGATGTGTCTGTCAAACTGAAAGATGGAGAAGTATGATTCATTACTCCAGAGAACATGTTTCCACTGCTCCAGAGTAGTTCATTCAGCATGACAATGCCCCCATGCAAAAATCGAGGTTCATACAGAAATTGTTTGTCGAGATCGGTATGGAAGAACTTGATTTGGCTGCACAGAGCCGTGACCTCAAACCCATCCAACACCTTTGGGATGAATTGGAATGCCGACTGCGAGCCAGGCCTAATAGCCCAACATCAGTACCCAACCTCACCAATGTTCTTTTGGCTGAATGGAAGCAAATCCTTGAAGCAATGTTCCAGCATCTAGTAGAATTTCTTCCCAGAGGAGTAGAGGCTGTTATAGCAGTAAACGGGGGACCAACTCCATATTATTGCTCATGATTTTGGAAGGGGTGTAATGGTCCCTGCCTGAGGGGAAAGTTCCACTTCGTGTTTTCTGTTTGTCCTTGTCCTTGTATGGTCTTTCCTGTTCTTGTTTCAGTTAATCGGTATATTCATTTCACCTGTGTTTAGCCCCCACCTGTTTCTGTTCTCCTCGATTGTCTGTGTATTTAGTTTGGCCATTTTCTCCCTGTTGTGGTTGGTCATTGTGCTTATGTGCCTGTTATGTTTGTGTGCTCCTGAACTCCTGAGTATTCTGCAGTGCCCAGCACTGTTTTCGTTCATTTTATAAAGGGAAACGCCCAAACCTTCTGTGCCTGCCTCCGTCTCCATTTCTAAAACGTGAGGGGATGTTTGACAATGAGCAGGTTTGGGCGTTTCCACATACAACTTGCCATGTAATGTATGAAAAAACTCAGGGGGTAAAATGAAATTTGTATTAAGGTATTTGCAGCTACCACACAATAGAAAATCTTTGGGAGAAATTGTAAACTTCAAAAAGGTTTTGATGCTATTTCTATACTGTAGAATGAGCACTAAGAGCATGAGAATGATTAACTCATGTTTTTCAGCATTTTTGATGGATGATTATGTAAACCATTATGTTCATCAGTAGTGTTTTCACCTTGATCCCTATGAGCTGTAACAATTTACAGAACAATATTTCTTAATGGAGAGATGTTCTTGTTTTATAAAAATGTTCTATGCTGTTTGGTGTGACATAAAACATCTTCAAATTAAATATGTTTTTCTCCTTGAGGATACAGATTTTTTTTTTAATGTAAATCTTATAAAAATGAGATGTTTCACACATTTATTCGCTATCATTGAAAATGAATGCCTTATTTTACTTAATTTCCAGAAGGTAATTATTTATACACTATTTATGCATTATTTATACACTGCTCAAAAAATATGTGGGAACACTTTCAGGTAAAGAATCACACATCGGGTCTTGATGAACGAAATATATTAAACATCAAAATCATTGTACTGTACATTGTATAATTCCTTGAAAACAAAATTACTTAACGGTCAATGGAAACCAAAATCATGAACTGATTGAGGGCTCAATTCAAACTCACACTGAAAATCTAAGTAAACAACTGAATTCACAGGCTATTCCAACTTGCGTGAAATTAATCACGGCAACTCAGCATGCTCCTGATGAAACGGCGGAATCTTCTCCCAGACCTGGATCAGGGCATCAGTGAACTCCTGGACAGTCTGTGGTACTACTTGGTGGCATTGATTCTCCAATACATTACGTACCAGAGGTTCTCAATTGGATTCAGGTCTGGGGAACGTGAGGGCCAGTCAATGGCATCAATGCCTTTGTCATCCAGGAACTGCCTACACACTCTGAACCAGAAGGAATCTAGGGCCCACTGCACCAGAGTAAGGTCTAATGATGGGTCTGAGGATTTCATCCCGGGACCTAACAGCAGTCAGGGAAATGTTGGCATGACCCTCCAAGGATAAGCCTCCCCAGACATACGCAGACCATCACTGACCCACTGCCAAACCAGTCATGCTGGATGATTTTGCAGGCAACATAACATTCACCACAGCTATTCCAGACTCTTTTACGTCTGTAAACCTGCTTTCGTTTTTGAAGGGAATGGGGTGCCAATGGTGGAACTGCCAATTCTGGTCTTCTCTGGCAAATGCCAATCGAGCTGCACGGTGCTGGGCTGTGAGCATAGATCCTCATGCCACCCTCATGGAGTTTGTTCCTGACATTTTGGTCAGATAAATGCACACCAGTGGCCTGTTGGAGGTAATTTTGTAGGGCTCTGGCAGTTGTCCTCCCATTCCTCCTCACACAAAGGAGGAGATAACGGTCCTGCTGCTGGGTTGATGCCCATCTATGGCTCTGTCCAGCTCTCCTTGTGTAATGGCCCGTCTCCTGGTATCTCCTCTATGCTCCTGAGACTGTACTGGGAGACACAGCAAACCTTCTTACAACAGCACATATGGATGAGCCATCCTGGAGGAGCTGGACTGCCTGTGCAACCTGAATGGGCTGCTGGTACTGCCTCATGCTACTAGTAGTGACAAGGACACTAGCAAAACGTAAAACTGGAGAAGAATCAGTAAGGAAGGATAAGGAGAGCGCAATTATCTGTGGTCGCCACCTGCAAAACCATTCCCTTTTGGGGGATGTCTTGCTGTTGCCTCTCCATCTGTTATCACTTTCATTTGCACCAAAACAGGTGACTGCTCAAGCTTCCTATCTGGACAGATTGATATCCCTGAAGTTTAATTGCCTTGGTGTTATACTGTTATGATTGTGTTCCCTTAATATTTTTAGCAGTATGTAAACATGGTTACTCATAAAAAATGCAGTTCTTCTGCATAATAATTGTCATGTCACAACAACTGACACATTCAAGGCTCACACATGAAACTGTTAAAAGAATGTGAAGAAATATTAAATGACAACTGACATTTTTTTAAATATTAATTCAGGGTGCGCAAGTCATGTCATTAGCCATGCTTTTTTATTGTATATGGGGGAGGGTGTAATCTTTCTAATATCTAGGCAGGGAAGAGTCATGTAATTTGTAAATGATGAATTCCAATATTTCTTATTTTTGTATTTATTCAGATAAATACATTGAGACTGAGGTCTCATATTCAATGATCACATGTATTACAGCTGAAGCAATAAAACATTTACAAAATAACAGATTTAAAATAGGTAAAAATACACATTAAGAAGAACAAACAATTCACTATAAAAAAGAAAAATCTCCCAACAACTTTTTAAAATGCGAAATGTATTAGTGGTCTTCAACTTCAGGTCATCCTGAATAGAATTCCAAACCAGGGGCCTGTGTCCGGTACTGTAGTTCTTATGTCTCCATCTAATTTTCACCGTGAGATAGATAGGAAGTTTCTGTAGGATGGCTTCATAACCAAACAGTAATGGATGCCTGACCCTTCTGGAGGACAAAGTATCCCAACCAGCAGTAATTTATGATAAGTTAATACATTCTAAAACCTAGTTGTCTACGGTTTAGATTGTAATATATTTTTTTTTAAATGTACCTTGTTTTTTTTTGCTTTTAAAACCTATGGTCTATAAGTGATTTTTTTTAAAGCCAGAAATCAGCTTGTACGTGAGAAAAATGCTTGTGCAAGAGATAGCGCAGCCATATACAAAACTGGGTCATCAGCATAAAAGTGAAAATTACAGTTTATAACAATGTTACAAATATCATATATATATATATATGGTGTGAGAAAGCATGTATTTTCCTGATAATATAGGTGTATTTTAGTTCTATACTTTTGTTAGAGGACACAACACAGAGTAATGCTTTGCAAATATTTGCCATTTTCTTTCCTTCCTTGGAAACTGCACAAAGGGCAATGGTTGGACATGGTGTTCATTACCCCAAACATCTCCCATACATTCTGTTTATACATTCCTGTATGGGTCCAAGAACATAGGAAGGGTGGAACATACAAGACAGCCAGATGTGTTATAAGTTCATCTAGTTTATATGTGCTGTTAAAGACGAAGACATTTGGAGAAGCACAGAGACATCTGGAAAGACCACAAGTAAGGAGATTGGAAAGAGGCCGAACATCAATGACAGACATGTACTATATTTTGTGAATAAACAACAAGGAACGCTTCTCCCCCTGACTTGGGTCTGTTATTATTCTGCAAAAGAGCCATAAGCCAACAGTTGGTGCCGTGACCCGGATAGGTTGGGTTCTGAGATCCAATTAATCAAACATCCATTGTTGATCAAGAGGAGAAGATTGCGCACAGTGCACACCCATTTGGGAGTTGGTTTCCTCATCCTCTGACAGTGGTTGGTGAATCAGAATCTACACCTTTTAAAGAACCAATGGTCAGATTATATATTTTGATAGTACATGCAATTGAGTGATGTGTATCCAAGTACACTATTTGTAGTGTGAAATCTTCCTTGTTGTGATGGGAAGTACTTACTAGACTGAGTAGTAAGTGACACGTGTAAAGTCCTAATATAGGCAACTCTTTAGTGCAAAGCTTTGTTATTCACCTAGGAGTTCTTGTTAGCAGGTTGACACGTGTAGTAATTGCAATAATAATCTTGTACAAGTAAGGTGAAGAAAATAAATGAAGTCTTTAATTGAAAAAACATTAGAAAGGGGATTGCAGCCCTGACTAATATTACAATTGACAAAATCACTAAATCATTAGCTGATGACATAAAAAAGAGCATGAGATTAGATGATTATCTCAAAGAGATATTGAAAAAATATGCCATTGTTCCAGGAAAATATCATTTATAGAATCTTTCTGATATACAGAAAACATGGGGAAAAAGTCAGAGCATGTCTGATGGATTAGAAAAAACACGCTGGTCGTTGATTGTATTATCAGAGATTAGGAAAAGGAATGATACATTTCTTAAAGATAACCATGAAAAAGCTGTGAGAAACGAGAAAGGAAATGTTAGGGCGTTGCCTGAACAGAAGCAGAAAAATGTGGAGGAACTGAACAAGCTGAAGGGAGAGAAAGTGGACAAAATGGCTCCTCCCTCAGTTAAAATAACACCCTCCCCATTGTACCCTCAAGCTGAAATGAAAATAGCAGCCAAGGCATCAGGTATCTGGGATCCGACATGGAGTGACCTCCCTGGCTGGGACTCTTTAGACTAAGATGATGATTCTAATGATTAAATAAATGTCAGACCTCTGAAGTCCAAGTTAGTGAGACCAGACAAAGAAGGAAAGAAGGTCTTAATGACCTATCATAACCCTGCTGAACCAAAACAACTTGATGAATGGTCTAAACATTTAAAACATCCCCGTGAGGTGGTAATGAAGACATGGGATGCTATTAAACGCTACAAGACAATCTACAATTTGCATCCCATGGATGGAGTGCAAGTCCTTGGGTTTGTTTTGACAAATCATGAATCCATTCTCTTACAAGATAAGGTTGTTACCGCATTAAGTGAGGATGGCCAAGATATCAGAAGTGGATGGAAGGCAGTACAGGCATATGTCAAAGACATGACTAATGTCACCACAAATTGGGGAGAGATAAACAGATGTGTTCAAAAGCTTTTGAAGAACGATTTAGGGCTGTTGTGATCAGACACAGTGGTTTACCTGGAGTGGAGGATGATGATGTGCTCACTGACAAACATTTTTGCTATCAATTGATGCAATCCATATAAGAAGATCTGAGAAAAACGTTGCTATGTTGCTACAACTAAAAACTGGGATAAAGCTACATATGGAGAAACAGCTGATGCTATAGAGACATAAATCAACACAATGTCACGAAGCCACCCGTCATCAGATTGATGCAGGTAGAAAACGCATCTAAAGCAATTCAAAACCAAGGGGCGTGTTATTACTGTGGAATCCCTGGCCACAGGGAAAAGGATTGTTATAAGAAGAACAAAAGGGCCAAGACAGGTTCAAACAGAAACCAAGGTATTTGGAAAAAGGACAACAATCCTAATGACACAATGCAAATGCAAATATTTAATGAGAGCTACGGGTGTGGGAGGGGGGAAAACAGACATGCAACAAACTGAACCATTATCATTTTCTATTGGTCCAATGATGAATGATACTGAGATATGGGTTGGTCCGTTTGATCAGTCTATCTTGGGCCTTGATGTTATCATGAAACTGGACTCCACATTGGACATCAATGAAGGAAAATCTGACATGGCGAATCAGAAAGGTGGAAACAACAAACTAGAAAGACCACCCTATATGGACCACCAAAAAGAATGAGTGTGGTAAATTGGATATGGACCCTGTACGCCTGATAGGTGAAGCACCGTCTTGCACAAAACAATACCCTATAAGTAAAGAAGCCCTTGCTGGAACTAAAGTAGTTATTGGAGATTTACATAACATGGCTGTTGTGGAAAAGACACACTCCTTGTCAAATAGCCCGGTCTAGCCAGTTAAAAAACCAACAGGTGCATGGCGTGTGACTGTAGACTACAGGAACGCAAATTAAACAATTTCCAAACTCACTCCACTGGTGGCAGACACATCTACTATTTTTGCCTCACTGTCACCTGCACACTCTGTTTTTTCTGTGATTGACATGGCTAATGGCTTTTGGTCAATACCATTAAATCCTGATGTCAGTCCGTGGATTGCCTTTACTGTAGACGGTCAGCAGTATCAATGGACACCTACCACAGGGTCTACACAATAGCCCCTCCATATACCATCAGGCGTTGTCAAAGCACCAACAAGACTTGCCTCCAATGTCCTCATCTGTCATACAATATGTGGACACCATCCTATTGGCATCTGAAGATGAGATGACACATGTACGGGACCTCCAAACACTGCTGGACCATCTACATGCAAAAGGTCACAAGGCCAGCCCTGACAAAGCACAAATCATGCAGCCACAGGTCACCTGAAATAGCACAACCCCTCAAATGATCTCCTGAAAGGTGACCCTGACTCAAAAGAGCCTGTTCAGTTCACAGGACAACAGAAAGATGCCTTCTTTGAACTCAAGATGGCACTGTCGTCAGTACCTGCTCTGGGCATTCCAGGACAGCCATTCACCCTTTTTGTAGCTGAAAAAGATGGCTACATCAGTTCTGACACAAGACCATGGAGATCGCCAAAGGCCTGTGGGTTACTACTCTAAGAAATTGGATGATGTGGCCCTAGGCTGGGGTCCTTGTCTGAGAGCTATGCAGGCAACCTACATTGCTGTATCCCTGGTATCACCCCTTGTTCTTGACCAACATCTTATCATCAAATGCCCACATGCTGTGCACACTCTTGACTATAAACCGAGCTTGCCAAATTACAGCTGCACACCGGAACAAATGGTCCAGTCTTAGAGGCGCCTAATATCAGCATAAATATCAGCATGGTTTTGGACCAGCTCTATGATGAATTCACAAAAGTCCATCCCCTTGTGAATGCTGATCTTGTTTTCTATACTGACGGTTCCAGCATTGTAGAGGGGGGGAGAGGGGAAGGCGGGATGGGCAGTTACTACATCAAGTGATGTAGTGGCATCTGGTGTTTTACCAGCAGGAACATCAGCAGAGCTAGTGGCTCTGACAGAAGCATATAAACAGGCTGAAGGGAAAACAGCAAACATCTACACTGATTCAAGGTATGCATTTGGCATCACACATGATTTTGGAAAACTCTGGAAGAATAGAGGATTAATGACATGACTGTGGGCTCCTGTAAAGAATGGACCAGAAGTAATGGCTCTACTGGAAGCTCTCCAGTTACCTGTTCAAGTTGCAATCATGAAAACAAAAGCACATTGCTAGATTCTCACAGAAGAGAACAAAGGCAATGATCTGGCTAATAGAGCTGCGAAGGCAGCTGCCAAGCAGACACTACTATCACCCAGAAAATATACATTGGACACACCGAAAGTCGAATGGAACAATATTCAAATGCTTTTGTGTTTGTAGGCCAAAGTTATTGCAACCAAACAGCAGACCTCTCTATTTGCGATGGTAGTACTATCCCTGTGTGTTTGATGTATGCCAATATAACCCTCAATAATGGCACAAACTGTATTTTATGCTAACACCTTAGGCAACTTAATAACTACGGACATGATTGCTCCTAACAGAACGCACTTCATTTGGGGCCCCAATGCCTATCCATGGCTCCCACCTTTATGGCGAGGATCATGTCATTTGGGTTATGTAATTCTACATGTGAAACGGAGTACAGATTCTCCCATTAAAACACGACATACATTAGCCATCACAGAAATGGAAAGGTTTTTTGCTATTGCATTCCCTCCATATGGCACTGCCATGTAGGCAAGACAAGTTATTAGTATGGCTAGCTCTTTGGAGGCTTTAGCTAATATGACCTCTGAAAATCTGAAATTGAAGTCAGCTGAAATAGTTGCCCTTCGAACTGTTGCAATACAAAATAGACTTGCTCTCGATTACATATTGTCAGCTCAAGGGGGAACCTGTGCAATTATCGGGACTGAGTGTTGTACCTATATACCTGACAACTCTGAAGAACTGACTGATTTGGCTGGCAAAATCCGTGAGGAAGGTGCTAAATACAATCCTGATGATTTAGGTTTTCGACATGGTTGTTATCTATTTTTGGTAAGTTGGGATGTTCTCTGCTGAACATGATTATGCCAGCAGTGGTTGTAGTGTTGGTCTTTTTATCTAAGCAACACTTGCCAAGTGTGCTGTCGACAGGTGTCTTTCACTCAAAAAGGGTACAACTGCTGTTTGAAAATACTGCAACAGATAGCATAACTGTGTGGCTCAGTCATCTCCCCTTCCGGGCTGCAATACGTAAAAAATACACAACTCACTATTACACAGGACCAAAATTAATTTGTTGAAGAATAAAAGCTGTTTTTAAAAACCCTGTAACGCCAATTGTATCTTATTTGCTACATGAGTTTCTGAGACCTCTATGTTGTCAAGCATTCATCTGTGAAAAAGTTTGCAGTTGGAAATGGTGTTAAAAACAGTTGTGTTTTGGCTGCACCCATGTATTAACAGCTGTGGTTGAAAATGTCCTAAAAATCTGTGTATAAACTGCTGTTTATAAACGGGAAATTACAGTAGATATGTCTGCTGTCAGGATAAATAGCCATATCACAAACTGGTATTTGAGTTAGGAGTCTATCGTTAATTGCAGCTCCTTGCACACATTCATGCTATAGTGTGTTTTAGAAACTAATGGTATAATTTGTAGACTTGTATACAATTTGGGAGAACGTTGAATATTGCCAGTATGTAACTATGTTTTGTATTGTAACTATTACATGATTACAATAAATTGTATCCCTTTGAAATATAGATGATGGCATTCCTTGTTCATCTTCATACTCAAGTTTGTAGGGCTACTGATAATTACATGCATATAAGTAAGTCTAAGCAACCAGACTTGTCATCCCTGAGTCCTGGAATTTTAAACATTCTGTGTAGCCCCAGGAACACATGCCATTTTAATGCATGGTTTGTGATAAATGACCTAAACTTATATAACTTATATAAACGAGGATAACTTATACAAGTATGCACACATACACAAGTTGAAGTGACCAGACTTGTCATCCCTGAGACCTGGTTTTCTAAACAGTCTGGGCAGACCCAGGAACACATGCCATTTTAATGCTAGGCTTGTGATGAAAGTATTAGCTACCTTTACTAGGGGCTACCAATATATTATGGTAATTTACGATCACGTACAGCGCCGGAAAGACCACTGCACCTTTTCCTTCCTTTCCAAAAAAGGTGAAAAGGAAAGTTTGGAGTGAGGAACAGAAGCGTTCTATTTGCAGTGGTCTCGTAATTTTAACCCTTCTGTTCCTCACTCAAAAAAAATTTTTTGTTGACTTTTTTGGAAAGGAAAGTAAAAGGTGCAGTGGTCTAATGTTTTCTGGAGCTGTATATTTACAAACAATATGAAGTCAGATTATTAATATATTTCTTTATCATGAAGGTTATATTTCCTTACACAAATTTTCCTAGCTGTCCCCTCAATAACCTTCTAGATGGGAACATTCTATCACCCATTACTACAAAGAAGTAAAATGCCTCGTTTTAGGGCCAATTAAAAGTTTTGTCCATTACAGGATTTTTTCAAAAAGGTCTATGTTTCGTGTAGGCTTACACCACCTCACCATTTTGATAACTATGTAAATATGTAAAGTTGTAATTTAAATTACTCAACCGCCATTGCAAACCAGGTTTATTGTCAAAATGGACAGACTTTCAGCTGTTTGCAATGAACAAATCAAACAAAAGCAATTGAAATAGCTCAACACTACGAATACTGCAAGTGGGGTCCCCAAATTCAAATGAAAATGCAACTCAATGACTTCCCCAGTCTAAAAACTATTCAACCCCCTGAATGGGATCCCTCACAACAGCACAAATATGCCAAACAGGTGTTGACTCAAGCACACCTGATGCAACTAATCAAGGGCTTAGTTGCACAAGGTGTGCTTGAGGTAGAACATATAAAATGCCAGAACTGGAACAAGATACAAGATAGCGAATGCACTGAATGTTGCAAGAGACACGGTTGGAAACAGTTCGGAAGTTCCAAGTTAAAGGAACAATGGTTACACTACCTGGACGGAGCAGAAAAAGGAAGCCTTCACCGGCAGCAACCAGAGTTTTATAGCAGAGTAAGGTGAATACTGAACGCAGAAGGTTTCCATGCCAGAACTCCAAGACGTACACCACTATTGAACCAAAAGCATAAGAAAAGTCTGCTCCAATATTCTCAAAATCCTATAAAGTAGCCACAGAAATTTGGGGATTCAGTTCTGTGAAGCGATGAAACAAAATGTAAACTTTTAGGCACAATGGATCAGCGGTATGTCTGGAGGAAGAAGAATGAAGCATATGCTGAAAAGAACACTGTTAAGTATGGTGGTGGCTCGGTGATGCTCTGGGGCTGCTTAACATCCTCTGGCACTGGAAACCTGCAGCGTGTGGAAGGCAAGATGGATTCCCTGAAGTATCAAAAAATCCTAGGGGAAAACAATGTTGTCTGTGAGGAAGCTGTAGCTTGGGAGTCATTGGGTCTTCCAACAAGACAATGATAGGGAGTTTTTCCTAGCTACTGAAATTCAACACTACTGTTGTTTGCTCCTTGGGGTTTAAGGCCGGGTGTCTCTGTAAAGCACTTTGTGACAACTGCTGTTGTAAAAAGGGCTTTATAAATAAATTTGATTGATAAATTTGATTGAATGAACCCAAGCATATCTCAAATTCCAGAAGTAGTCCCGGAAGATTTTACAGTGGCCATCACAGTCACCTAACTTGAACCCCATACAAAATCTGGTGGGATTTGAAGAAGGCGGTTGCTGCACGCAAACCCTAGAATATTACTGAACTGGACATGAGGAATGGGCTAAGATTCCTCAGGAATGCTGCCAGAAGCTGGTGTCTGGCTATGAATCTCGTTTGCAACAGTTCATAACAGCAAAAGGGTTCTCTACTAAGTACTAAAGATGCTTGCCTTGAAGGGGATGAACAATTTTGAGACTGGGTAAGTCATAGTAAATTACATTTCCAGTTGAATTTGGGGAAACCACTTGAAGCATTCATTGTGTTGATCTACTTAAATTCATTGTGTTGATCTTGTTCATTGCAAATATCTGTACATTTTGACAATAAACCTGATTTGCAATGGGGGTTGAATAATTTTGATTACAGCTGTATGATAACTGTGGCCACTTCATTAGGCACGCCTTTTCAACTGCTCATTAACACATACAGTACCTCACAAGTGACTACACCCCTCACATTTTTGTAAATATTCGATTATATCTTTTCATGAGACAACACTGAATAAATTACACTTTGCTACAATGTAAAGTAGTGAGTGTACAGCTTGGATAACAGTGTACATTTGCTGTTCCCTCAAAATAACACAAGACACAGCCATTAATCGCTATACCGCTGGCAACAAAAGTGAATACACCCCTAAGTGAAAATCTCCAAATTGTAAAGTGTCAATATTTTGTGTGGCCACCATTATTTTCCAGCACTGCCTTAACTCTCTTGGGCATGGAGTTCACCAGAGCTTCACAGGTTGCCACTGGAGTCCTCTTCCACTCTTCAATGATGACATCAACAAGCTGGTGGATGTTAGAGACCATGCGCTCCTCCACCTTCCATTTGAGGATGCCCCACAGATGCTCAATAGGGTTTAGGTCTGGAGACATGCTTGGCCAGTCCATCACCTTACCCTCAGCATCTTTAGAAGGCAGCAATGGCGTCGAGCTGAATAGCCGCACTATTCCCCGCGCCGTCGCTGAACTTCAGATAATTGCTGCAAAACCGCCCAACTGCTATTCTATACCTACTTAAAGTCAATATAATGTCATTATAAGTTAAACATGCCCAGGGGATCATCAAAGTCAAAGAACAGGCATAAGAAATCGCTCAACTCTCTGGACTTTCAAGCTGGCGAGGAACCCGAACACAGTGAAGGAGACACCATGTCGTTGGACACGGACAGCGCGCAGGTGAACGACGTAACCAGCGCCGATAATATGCAAGCCATTAAATCCCTCAAACATGACTTTCATACAGAAATTAGTGGTGTGTTAACGGCTATCAAGGATGTTCAGGCGAACATACATGAATGCAACGGGCGTATCACGCAGGCAGAAGAACGGGTTTCCTCGGCGGAGGATTCAATTAGTGGCCTGCAAGCAAAAGTCAGTGCGCTGGAAGGAAAGGTGAAGTTTTTGGAAACAAAGGTAGATGATCTGGAAAACAAAAGCCGTCGCAATAACATGAGAATTGTGGGCATACCAGAGAAGGAAGAGGATGGATTCTTGCGCCTTTATGGAAAAATGGTTTACCAGAAATCTAAGTGTGCATCCATCGGTGACATTGGAGAGGGCTCACCGTATTACTGGGTCGGCGCGCGTCCCTGTCTCCTCCCCGCGAACCTTCATTGTGAAGTTTCTAAATTATCGAGACATGGAGCGCGTATTGAGAGCATCAAGAGCAAAAGGCCAGTTGACCTACAAGAATAACAGCATCAGGTTTCACCCGGATCTATCGGCTGAAGTATTTAAACAACAGCGAGACTTCTATGAAGTTCGGCAGATGCTGAGGGGAGTTGACAAACACAGGATGCTTTTTCCAGCCAAGTTGCTTGTGACCCACGAAGGACGTACACACACTTTCAACACGCCTGCAGATGTCTATCCGTTTATTGCTGGTCTGGGAAGGGACGCATGATGAAATCTCTTCTCTTTCGTGACTTTTCTTTTTTGGTTCTCACCCCCCCCCCCCTGCACTCTCCATTGGATGTGGTGGGGTTGGGGGATGGATAACTTGGCGCACTACTTTATTAGAGAGCTTAAGAACTTTAAAGGCTAACATTTCTACAATTACACTCCAGACGATATCTGGGGCATAGATTAATTGGAATGTGAAATAACAGAACTGCAAAAAATTAAGCTTGCCTTTGGTGAGGAGTGTCCTATGGTTCCTATTTTGTCGGATGTCTTTACGGGTGTAAAGGCAATGGTGCTAAATTCTCATCAGTGGCGGATAAAGAATATTTTTGTTATTTTTGTATAGAAAAAAAAAAAAAAATAATACTTTTCTTTTTTTCCTTTTAAAATGCTGGCGAGCAGGAGACAAACGCAAGACATCTGATGGTTGGAGGGGACACAGATTTACTGCGGGACTGCAATAACGAACTTGCAGTCAAGGCCCAGACCCCCTTATGGAGGCTCTGGATAATCCTTCACTTCCTTGCAAATTCAGTTTTTTCCATGGTCAACTCAAGTGCTTTATATTGTTTTGTTAATGTTACTGCAAGGAAGACCCATATGTTTATGGGTGAACAAATTAAGTCTGGATGCAGAATGATATTATGTATATAGTTACAGTGTTCATGTTAATGTTTTATTTTACAACATGGGATATGTATAACAATATCATATAGAACTGCAATGTGTGATAAATGGTTTGCATACATAAGCGTTAATGGACAGCATAAGAGTAATTAGCTATAATGTTAAGGGCTTAGATAACCCCATAAAAAGGAAACAAATTCTCAATGAGCTTAAACATCTTAAATGTACTATAGCCTTTATACAAGAAAGCCACCTATCAGATTCGGAACATATGAAACTTAAAAGGTCATGGGCCAGCCAAGTGTATTTTTCATCTCATGGTTCGGGGAGAAGACGTGGGGTGGCAATACTGTTAAACAGTTCGCTGCAGTTTTGTTTACATTCAGAAATTACGGATGGAGGGGAGATTTATTTTGGTGAATGGGTCCATATGCGGTGTGACTGTCTCTATGCTGAATATCTACGCTCCGAATGAAAGCAATCCTACATTTCTTAGGAAAATTAGTGAAATTATTATATTAAAAGCTGAAGGAATAATTTTGATTGAAGGTGATTTTAACTGCATTTTGTCCAATAGGATGGATAAAAATCCACCATCTTTTGCCACGTCTAGGATTCTAAAGCAAATGATGGAAGACTTGGGTCTGATCGAGCATGGAGACATATACACCCAAGAGACCTGGATTACACGTTCTATTCAAACCCACACTCCTCATATTCCAGGATTGATTATTTTTTTGTAGCTAAAAATGAATCTTACAGAGTCCTGGATTTTAAAATACATAGCATAACCTTAAGTGATCATGCCCCAGTTAGTTTGATTTGGGATTTGGGTAGATGTTATAGTCCAAGTCTATGGCGCCTCAATGTTTCACTTCTAAATGATAATGCATTTAAAGATCATATAAGGGCGGAACTGGCCCAATACCTTCACTTTAATGACACAAGTGAGACGTCACCAGTGACCTTGTGGGACTGGGTGGTTTTGAGGGGAAAGATAATCTCATTTGCATCAGCTAAGGCAAGACTTAGAGAAGCCAAACGTAAAGAACTTTAAGAACAAATTGAACAGTTAGAACAGAGACATGAAAGTCAACTATCTACAAACGATTTAACTCAGCTTAATGAAGCCAGGAGAGCCTTGGGAGATATGCTCATGGATAATACTGAGAGGAATTTAAGATTCTTAAAACAGCGCTATTAAGAGCATGGGAGTAGAGCTAGTAAATTATTAGCATTCCAACTTAAAAAAATTGACACCTACTTAGAGGGCATAAACCTGCCAAAGCTATCAGAGGAAGATTCACAAGCTATAGATCGACCCATTACAAGAGAATAAATTGTGGAAACAAATAAGGGGTTAAAGAACGGCAAAAGTCCGGGCTCGGATGAATACTGTAACAAATTTTATAAAGCCTTTGTGGAAGACATAAGCCCTATGTTAGAGAAAGCTTAGGCTTATGCATTTGAAAAGGGGTAATTCCCACCAAATTGGAAGGAGACAATAATTTCAGTTATACATAAGGAGGGAAAGGACCCTACAGAGTGCAGCTCATATAGACCCATAGCGCTTCAAAATTCTGACTAAAATATTGACCTCCATACTGACAAAAATACTTTTATTACGACACTAGTGTACCCAGACCAGACAGGCTTTATTACTGGTTGCCAGTTGTCTGATAATATTTGTCAGTTACTGAATGTTATGTCTTATGCCAAATCGAAACCAGTGCCATGTATGGCACTAGCTCTGGACGCAGAAAAAGCATTCGACCGTGTCTCCTGGTCTTTCCTTTTTAGAGTTTTGAGGAAATACGGTTTAGGTCCTGGCATTGTTAAATGGGTCCAACTGTTATGCTCATCTCCAAAAGCGTCAGTAAGGGTAAATGGGTGTTTCTCACAAAGATTTCTGTTCGGGAGGGGTTGCAGGCAAGGGGACCCTCTTTCGCCTCTCCTTTTTGCCCTTAGTATAGAACCCCTTGCACAATTAATAAGAGAGCACAGATATTAGTGGTATTTAGGTGCGCGGAGAGGAACATAGGCTGTCGCTATACGCAGACAATGTGATTGTGTATATCTCAGATCCCACAAAGACTCTCCCAAATGTAATGAAATGTACTGAGACTTTTGGATTTTACTCAGGTTACAAAGTAAATGTGACTAAGAAAGAAGCACTCCCCATGAACAATTTAGTTACACCGCAGATTTAATCTGCTCTCTCATTTAGATGGCCCAGGAAGGGTATTAGATATTTGGGCATAAATATACCCCCTGACCTTAGTTTATATCAAAGTAACTATATTAAATTAATAGATAAAATTAAGCAAGATTTGAACCGCTGGAATACACTTCCCCTTAATTTAATAGGCAGGGTGGAAGCTGTTAGGATGAATGTTCTCCCAAGGCTCCGCTTTCTTTTTCAAACTCTACCAATCTCTCCACCTAAATCTACTTTTAGTCTTCTGGATCGTCTCATCTCAAGATTTATATGGCAGGGTAGGAGACCCAAAGTCAGATATAAAGTCTTGCAACTGACAAAAACTAAAGGGGGTCTAGGCGTACCAAACTTAAAGCACTACTGGTTAGCGTCACAATTACGTGCAATGATAGTGTGGTTATCAGATGACACTAGTACAAGGTGGCTCAATATAGAAAAAAGTTACAGTCTTTGTCAGTGATCCCCTTTAATGGGATTAAATCCACCAGAGATATTTTGGGAGAATGGGCGAACACAACATGTGTAGCTTGGAAGGAAATACAACAAATGTTTAAGTTAACAGGCAATCTCTCCGTTTTGAGTTAAATTTCTTACTTTAGAAATGTTCTTCCATTGAGACTTGATATATATAAACTTTTGAACCTTCACTATGTACACCAATTATTTAGTAATAACATCTTCAAAATCATTCAATCAACTGAGTACAGATTTTAAATTAGCAAGAACAGATTTTCAGGTACCTACAACTGAGGAGTTTCATACTGAAGCACCCGAACTGGAATAGAGCCCTCCCTTTTAGAACAGTATTTATAAAAAAATCAGGGTGGAGAACATAAGGAAACCAATAACCAATGTTTATAAAACCCTTGCTTCAATGACAAAAGATAATTCATTTTATGTGAAAGACAAGTGGATTAGGGAGCTACGGCTCGAAATAAGTGAAGAAGTTTGGTTGGAGATATGTACTTTGGCTCACAAAGTCACAAATGGCAATTTGTGGAAGGAATTTCAATGGAAAATAAATGACAGATTTTTCAGAACACCACAAGTTGTGGCTAAAATGAATCCGAATCAATCAAGTCAATGTTGGAGGGGGTGTGGAGAGACAATGGCTACTCACTCACATATTTTTTGGCAATGCCCACTGCTGGATAACTTTTGGAAATCCATTTTTACATATATTAATAAAGTATTGAATGTTGAACTGATAAGAGATCCTCTGGTAGCAATTCTAGGCGTGAAACCGGTTGAGATAAACAGTAGGAAAGATATGTATTTACTACAGATATTACTGATAGCAGCAAAGGAAGAAATTACAATAAAGCGGCTTAAAAATGAGTCGCCAAACCAAGCTGAATGGCTAACAATTTTGAGAAATATTTACACTATGGAAAAAAAATTACATACTCGCTGAGATTACAGAGGGAACTTTTTATTGAAAGATGGGCACCATTAATGACGGTGATGGAAGATCATTAGAACTAACTCTGGCTATATTTGCTAGGGGAATTTGTATATAACCCATGTTTTGTTTAAGTTGTTTGTTTGGTTCATATTGTTTACTTTCAATCACGTTAACAATTTTTTATTTCCTCTTTTCCTTGTACCTCTGGACGTATTCTTCTGTGGAATTGATCATACACGTAAGAATACGTGAATGTTATGATCCCCTGTAAAAGATACTGTTTCTGTGTGGAAGTAATTGCTGTAAAAGGAGATCTGAAGAATATTCAAGATAAAAAATAAGTTACAAGAATACTGCCTGGCGGCCCAGTCTCCGAAGGGAGGGGATCATGCTCTGCTTCAGTATGTCACAGTACATGTTGGCATTCAGGGTTCCCTCAATTAACTGTAGCTCCCCAGTGCCGGCAGCACTCATGCAGCCCAAGACCATGACACTCCAACCACCATGCTTGACTGTAGGCAAGACACACTTGTCTTTGTACTCCTCACCTGGTTGCAGTGCCTAACCTCTTGTGGAGCTAACAGCAAACACCAGTGAGCTAAGCATAATTTATTTCCCACAACAAAGTAAATCAGGGATCATAGACATTTTTGTTACTTATCGTGACTTTTCCAGCCATTTAACGCAGTTTGAGGGGTTCAGCGAACCAAGATGTTTGTGGGCATGTACTTCCTTGAAGTTTTGTAAGGAGAAGGACAATGACAATGTTATTGTTCCATCTAGCGCAAGCCAGAACAATTATGGTTTCATATTCGCTAGAAAGCTATCAATGAGTATCTGAAATATGACAATGCAACTAACGCAACAGATAGCCCAGATGACTTCGATTAATTTAGATGTTTACTTTTTTATTCTGTGTTCGGTAGTTATGGAAAGGGCCCATCAACTTTAACCTCTTTTAAAACTAAAAGTGTTCATTGCTCCAGCGGACTATTGGAGGTGACACTTCATCAGTTCATCTATTCACCAATATGCCGGTGGAAAAGAAAGAAGAGGGGCAAATGTGCCAGCATCCTATGCAGATCTCGGACGACCATTCTACTCGCAAATTTTCAATCCCTGGACAATAAAATGGACATACTACATGCACGGATTAACTCTCAAAGGGATATTGCAAACTGCTGTGTGCTAGCGCTTGTGGAATCATGGCTGGATCCTTTATAATTTTTTTTTGATTGATTCTGTGTCTGACTTGTGCATCACTCCTACTGGCTTTTCTATCTACCGGCAGGACAGAATGTCAGAGTCAGGTAAAAGCAGGAGCAGAGGGGGTCTGCATTATGCTTAACTCTCGCTGGGGAACGGATGTTGCAGTGCTATCTACACATTGTTCACCAGACGTAGAGCTACTGACTGTAAGGATATGGCCCTTCTACCTTCCATGGCAACTCAGCTCAGCTATTATCACAGCAGTCTATATACCAACGCAGGTGGATAAAACGTGCGTGCTGGAAGACCTATAAGGAGTAATAAATGGACTAGAGGATGCCCAACCTGAGCCAGCTGCTATTGTTGTTGGTGATTTTAATAGATGAGATAGATAGCAGATGAGAAACATTCTACCAAAATACAACCAGCACATTAACTTTCCTACCCGGGGCAATCAGACTCCTGACCATTGTTATTCACAAATATGGAATGGTTACAAACCCCTCCCCCACCCTGCATTTGGGAAAGCAGACCACACTTCCATTTTGCTCCTCCCAGAAAAAATTTGTTTCTCAGAGAGTTCAAGGCTGGAATGAGGACTCCATTACTGCCCTACAGGAAAGCTTTGAAACAACGGATTGGAAGGTGTTCTGTGATGAAGTTGATGGGAAGATTGATGAACACAGACCCTCTCTGTATATACAGTGGATATAAAGTGTCTACACACCCCTGTTAAAATGCCAGGTTCTTGTGATGTAAAAGAATGAGAAAGATAAATGTCAGATATTTTCCCACTTTTAATGTGAAATATAATGTGAACAATTCAATTGAAAACAAACTGAAATCTTTGAGGGGGAAAAATGAAAAATAAAAACCTTACAATAATCTGGTTGGATAAGTGTGCACACCCTCTCATAACTGGGGATGTGGCTGTGTTCAGAATTAACCAATCACATTCAAACTCATGTTCAATAAAAATCATTACACACCTGCTATCATTTAAGGTGACTGATTAATCCTTAGTTGCATTCTGACATTTTCTTAGTTGCATCTCAGAGAAAAAGGCATGGTCCGCAGAGAGCTTCCAAAGCATCAGAGGGATCTCATTTTTGAAAGATATCAGTCAGGAGAAGGGTACAAAATAATTTCCAAAGCATTAGATATACCATGGACAGAGTTGGGGAGTAACGGATTACAATAAATCAGTTACATGTAACGGATAAAAAAAAACTAAAAAAAAACATTACATTACCAAAAAAATATTGTAATCGGATTACAGATACTTCTGAAAAAAATGTATGATTACCTTTGGATTACTTCAATAGAAAAATAATAGTTGTGCGAAATAATAGAATTTTAGAATAATGTAGAATTTTTATCTGTAATTTTTATCATAAGTACTCTTCAACTGTGAGTGACGGAATCTAAAACAAAAAAATCCAGAAAATCAACTTGTATGATTTATAAGAAAATTAGCATTTTATTGCATGACATAAGTATTTGATACATCAGAAAAGCAGAACTTTATTTGGTACAGAAACCTTTGCAATTACAGAGATCATACGTTTCCTGTAGTTCTTGATAAGGTTTGCACACACCGCGGCAGGGATTTTGACTCACTCCTCCATACAGACCTTCTCCAGATCCTTCAGGTTTCAGGGCTGACGCTGGGCAATACAGACTTTCAGCTCCCTCCAAAGATTTTCTATTGGGTTCAGGTCTGGAGACTGACTAGGCCACTCCAGGACCTTGAGATGCTTCTTAGGGAGTCACTCCTTAGTTACCCTGACTGTCTGTTTCGGGTCATTGTCATGCTGGAAGACCCAGCCACGACCAATCTTCAATGTTCTTACTGAGGGAAGAAGGTCGTTGGCCAAGATCTCACGATACATGGCCCCATCCATCCTCTACTCAATACGGTGCAGTCGTCCTGTCCCCTTTGCAGAAAAGCATCCCCAAAGAATGATGTTTGCACCTCCATGCTTCAAGGTTGGGATGGTGTTCTTGGGGTTGTACTAATACTTCTTCTTGCTCCAAACACAGCGAGTGGAGTTTAGACCAAAAAGCTCTATTTTTGTCTCATCAGACCACATGACCTTCTCCCATTCCTCCATTGGCAAACTTCAGATGGGCCAGGACATGCGCTGGCTTGAGCAGGGGGACCTCGTGCGCGCTGCAGGATTTTAATCCATGATGGCGTAGTGTGTTACGAATGGTTTTCTTTGAGACTGTGGTCCCAGCTCTCTTCAGGTCATTGACCAGGTCCTGCCGTGTAGTTCTGGGATGATCTCACCATGAGGTAAGATCTTGCATGGAGCCCCATACCAAGGGAGATTGACCGTCATCTTGAACTTCTTCCATTCTCTAATAATTGCGCCAACAGTTGTTGCCTTCTCACCAAGACATCATGCAATAAAATGCAATTTAATTATTTTAAAAAATCATACAATGTGAGGACCCAGGCTCAGAGGGGTGACCAGTCCTCTTCTGGCTGTGCCAGGTGAGATATTAAAAGTCCAATTGGAATAATGAATACATTTCTCTGGGCTAAATCCAGAGTCTATTTGATTTTAGACTAGGTCAAAAGTATGACCAGGTGGACAAGGACAGCAACGGACCCCCCAAACCTCCACAGGTGTGGACAAGGACCTCATCTCCTCCTAAAATGTAAAACTGGAGGAGACTGAGAAAGGTTTGAAGCGCGTTCCTCATATCCCCCAGCACAATAATATAGCAGTGTAACACCTTGGAACTGAGACGGGGGTGTCCGGCGACACTGTGGCCCTACCCGGGGGAGGCCCGGACAGGGCCCAACAGGCAGGAAATCAATCTAACCACATTGCCAGGCATCAACCAAAGGGACACCCACCAACCGCAACCCCCCTGAATGAGGGAAGAGTATTGCCAGCAGCGTACAGCCCAATTGCACAACTGCACAACAGAGAGTCAACAACAAGCCAGTAACTCTTCGCCCGAAAGGCATTGAAGGGAGGGCATCCCAGTGGCGACGAGAGCCCACCTGACAAGACAGCAAGGATGGACAGTATCAAGCCTACTGGTCACCTTCACACCCCCGGGCCAGGCTACACCTTATTATAAACAGTGCTGTAGAGATTAGTTTTTAGTAGACACTTGAAAGTTTGCACTGAGTTTGCATTTCTAACCTTAATTGGCAGATCATTCCACAGTAGTGGAGCTCTATGAGAAAAGGCCCTGCCGGCAGCTGTTTTTTTTTAATTCTAGTTACAATTAAAAGGCACAACACAGCCTGGACGAGTTGCAATGAATAACTTTTACAGGAATTGTTTAATAGATTAGGCAACCATTTGTTAGATAGCTGTAACATGGCACTGCCGTCAGCATGAAACATATGGAATTTACCACGACATTTGAGGAGAAAAGTTGTGTTGGGAAGAACTCTGCCAAAGGATGATTATTTGCATTTGACGCAGCCAAATCACCTCAGTCCATAGAGGTAGGCTGTGAGATTTTGCTTGCTTTGCATCTCTGAAAATTGTGTTCATTGGTTATCATTGGCTGCTGACGTCATTTACTTTAAGCTAAGAGTGCAGGTTTATAATCATAGTTTATTTCTTTCCTGTTTAGAAAATCCATCACTGGTGGCCATAATAGTCGCTGGTTACGTTCGCACGGGGTAAATCTTATTTTTATTCGGGTATTCACGATTACAAATGTGCATTCGGTTTCTGCAACATTTTGACAATGTTGGTTGTGCGTGAAAAGCTACGGATAACTTAATTTTTATATACAACAATGTCAATACCCTTTGAGTAATTGCAATAATTTTTCAATGTTTTGAAGCAATTAAAAACATGAATAAAACACAACAGAACAGGCATAAGCATCATTAGATTTTGGGTTATGTTCAGATAAAAAGTCAGATTCTGGAAGATCGAGGTTTATTGAATTAATTGGAATATCTGACAGACCTTTAATCATATTAAAGTAAACCCATTTCCAAAGGCACTGTAGCCTACACAACCCATAAGGTAAAATGCGAATTCCGTTTTTGGCCAGCTATGTAAACTCTAACATTGATTGATCCTGCAAAAGGTGTTCAGTTGGTTATAGGCTATTCCTATTTGTTTTCCAATGCCTCTTAATATGAAAATAATAAATTACGATTACGTTACAAATGTGGACAGGTTACTTGTAACTGTAATGGATTACATTTAAAAAGTAACCTACCCAACCCTGTCCATGGAACACAGTGAAGACAGTCATCATTAGGTGGAGAAAATATGGCACAACAGAGACATTACCAAGAACTGGACGTCCCTCCAAAATGTATGAAAAGACAAGAAGAAAACTGGTCAGGGAGGCTTCCAAGAGGCCTACAGCAACATTAAAGGAACTGCAGGAATTTCTGGAAAGTACTGGCTGTGTGCTAAATTTGACAAAAATCTCCCGTATTCTTCATATGAATGTACTATGGGGTAGGGTGGCAATACAGAACACTTTTCTTACAAAGAAAAATATACAAGCCTGGCTGAAGTTGGCAAAAACAAACATCAAGTCCCCCAAAAGCACATGGGAAAATGTGTTATGGTGTGATGAAACCAAGGTTGTACTTTTTGGCCATAATTCCAAAAGGTATGTTTGGGGCAAAACCAACACTGAACATCACCCAAAGAACACCATACCCAAAGTGAAGTATGGTGGTGGCAGCATCATGCTTTGGGGCTGTTTTTCTTCAGCTGGAACCGGGGCCTTAGTCAGGGTGGAGGGATTTATGAACAGTTCCAAATACCGGGCAATTTTGGCACAAAACCTTCAGGCGTCCGTTAGAAAGCTGAAGATGAAGTTCACCTTTCAGTGCGACAACAACCCAAAGCACACATCCAAATCAACAAAAGCATGGCTTCACCAGAAGATTAACATTTTGGAATTGCCCAGCCAGAGCCCAGACCAGAATCCAATTGAACATCTGTGGGGTGATCTGAAGAGGGTTGTGCACAGATGTCCTCGCAATCTCACAGATTTGGAGCGCTTTTGCAAAGATATGCCATGCTAACAGGTTCCTACCCAAAAAGACTGGGTGCTGTAATAAAATCAAAGTGCTTCAACAAAGTATTAGTTTAAGGTTACTGTGTGTCCCCCCCCCCCCCCCCAAAGATTTCAGTTCGTTTTTCAATTGAATTGTTCACATTATAGGTCACATTAAGGTGGGAAAAGTTCTGACATGATTTGTCTCATTCTTTTACATCACAAGAACCTGACATTTTAACAGGGGTGTGTAGACTTTATATCCACTGTATCTCCAATTGCATCGATGATGTCATCTCCAGGATCACTGTCAGGACTTTCCCCAACAAAAAGCCCTGGGTAAATGGTAATGTCTGTGCAAAGCTCAGAGCACAGTCCTCTGCCTATAGCTCTGGGGTCCTAGAGGCCTTGAGGAGATATGCCCTTCGGAAGGCTATCATGGATGGAAAAAGAGAATACAGGGATATGTTGGAGTCAAATTGCCACAGCTCTGACCCCAGACACATGTGGGTAGGACTGTGAATACAAAAGGAGAAATAGCAATGATGCACGTCCCACTGCCCCACTCACTGATGAGCTCAACACCTAGTACATGTTACCGGAGCATCGGAGCGCGCACTTCCAGACTCAAAAAAGTGTATTTCCTTCAGGCCTTAAGGCTTTTCAATCAGCAACATTGGTCCATGATCATAATGATCACACACAAATATTCCAGATGCTCTGATGCCCTTTCAGGTTCTTTAATGGACATAAGAATATTTTAAATCTGTTACTTTACATTTTCTTTTTGAATGCATTTTCCTGCCATACTTTTTTATAATTAATTTGCATTTTATTGCATGACATAAGTATTTGATCACCCACCAAACAGTAAGAATTCCTGCTCTCATAGACCTGTTAGTTTTTCTTTAAGAAGCCCTCCTGTTCTCTGCACCTGTTTGAACTCGTTACCTGTATAAAAGACACCTGTTCACACACTCAATCAAACAGACTCCAACCTCTCCACAATGGCCAAGACCAGAGAGCTGTGTAAGGACATCAGGGATAACATTGTAGACCTGTACAAGGCTGGGATGGGCTTCAGGACAATAGGCAAGCAGCTTGGTGAGAAGGCTACAAATGATGGCGAAATTATTAGAAAATGGAAGAAGTTCAAGATGACGGTCAATCTCCCTCGGTCTGGGGCTCCATGCAAGATCTCACCTTGTGGAGCATCAATGATCATGAGGAAGGTGAGGGATCAGCCCAGACCTACACGGCAGGACCTGGTAAATGACCTGAAGAGAGCTGGGACCACAGTCTAAAAGAAAAAGAAAAAAACACTAGTAACACACTATGCCGTCATGGATTAAAATCCTGCAGCGCACGCAAGGTCCCCCTGCTCCAGCCAGTGCATGTCGAGGCCCATCTGATGTTTGCTAATGACCATCTGGATGATCCAGAGGAGGAATGGGAAAAGCTCATGTGGTCTGATGACACAGTGCTTTTTGATCTAAACTCCTCTCGCCGTGTTTCGAGGAAGAAAAAAGATGAGTACAACCCCAAGAACACCATCCCAACTGTGAAGCATGGAGGTGGAAACATCATTCTTTGGGGATGCTTTTCTGCAAAGGGGACAGGACGACTGCATCGTATTGAGGGGAGGATGGATGGGGCCCATGTATCGCAAGATCTTGGCCAACAACCTTCTTCCCTCAGTGAGTGCATTGAAGATGGGTCGTGGCTGGGTCTTCCAGCATGACAACGACCCAAAGCAACTAAGGAGTGGCTCCGTAAGAAGCATCTCAAGGTCCTGGAGTGGCATAGCCAGTCTCCAGACCTGAACCCAATAGAAAATCTTTGGAAGGAGCTGAAAGTCTGTATTACCCAGTGACAGCCCGAAACCTGAAGAAGGTCTATATGGAGGAGTGGGCCAAAATCCCTGCTGCAGTGTCTGCAAACCTGGTCAAGAACTACAGGAAGCGTATGATCTCTAATTGCAAACAAAGGTTTCTGTACCAAATATTAAGTTCTGCTTTTTTGATGTATCAAATACTTATGTCATGCAATAAAATGCAAATGAATTACTTAAAAATCATACAAGGTGATTTTCTGGAGTTTTAGATTCCGTCACTCACAGTTGAAGAGTACCTATGATATAAATTACAGACTTCTACATGCTTTGTAAGTGGGAAAACCTGCAAAATCGGCAGTGTATCAAATATTTGTATATGATTGCATTATCCTCTTAATATATTTTTAAAGCGGAGAGTAAATGTTCTTCTTAATTCTCACTTTGTAGTTGTAGTGTGCTATGCCACTACTCATAAGCTTATTGCACTCATATGTATCTAATATTTCAATAACTCTATCAATTGCTGCTAGGTCGCACTGATATATATATATATATATATAACTGCCACACTTGCCATATCTAAATGTTCAATAATACAACACAGACTGCTGCTTTATCAAAATACTACCCAGATTGCCTCTAGTTTTTACAGTACTTTTTAAAGAAAATACTATTAGTGTACAGTGTTATTCATATTGTTGCTTTAATTTTATAATTTTTTTCTGTCGAGATCTAGAGCTCCGGATTTTTTTTTTTGAGACCACTGCAAAATGATCAGTTTCTCTTGTTTAACTGTTCATACGTATGTGTTTGAGTAACATTTTTTATTTTTTTTATTCTAGAAACTACTGACACCCAAATTACACCCAAATTCCAAATAAAAATATATTAGAAAACAACTGGTCAAAATAACCCAAAAAAACATGCATTGTTTTCAGACTTCAAATAATTCAAAGATTCAACAACAAAATAATGTTTTAACTTAGGAAGAGTTCAGAAATCAATATTTGGTGGAATAACCCAGATTTTTTATCACAGCTTTCATGCGTCTTGGCATACTTCACCAGTCGGTCTCTTTGCTGTTGGGTGACATTATGTAACTCCTGGCACAAAAATTCAAGTAGCTCAAATTTGTTTCCATCTTCCTCTTGATCTAATTCCAGTAGATTTTCAATGGGGTTCAGGTCTGGAGACTGGGCTGGCAATGACAGGGTCTTGATCTGGTGGTCCTCCAACCATACCTTGATTGACCTGGCTGTGTGGCATGGAGCATTGTCCAGCTTGAAAAACCAATTCTCAGAATTGGGGAACAATGTCAGAGCAGAAGGAAACCGGTGTTCTTCCGGGATAACCTTGTACTTGGCTTGATTCATGCCTTGAATCAAAAAATCTGCCCTGATTCAAGCCTTGCTGAAGCTTCCCCAGATCATCACAGATCTTCCACCAAATTTCACAGTGGGTGCGAGACACTGGTTTGTAGGCCTCTCCAGGTCTCTGTCTAACCATTTGACGACCAGGTGTTGGGCAAAGCTGAAAATGTTGTTCTTTTGCAGACTTCAGCCTGACTCTTCTTTGCTTCTGATTGATGAAGGGCTTTTTTCTAGTTTTGCACGACTTCAGCCCTGCCCCTAGGAACCTGTTTAGAATCGTCCTCATCATGCACTTCACCCCAGTTGCTTTTTGCCATTCTTTTTGTAGGTCATGATGTCATCCTACAGTTGTTGAGTGACCTTCGAAAAAGTAGACGGTCATCTCAATCTGTGGACAATAGTTTGTTGCCCTCTGCCAGTCTGTAGCTTTGTTGTCCCCAATGTCTGTTGCTTGACCTTGTTCTTATGAACAGCAATCTTTGACATTTTCAAGATGGAAGCAACATGATGCTCACTGTAACCTGATGCTCACTCTGCCAGGAGAGCCAGAATTGAACCCTTTTTTCCTCACTCAAAGGTTCTTTTCAACTCTTTTGTCATACTGAATAGTTATTTTCATTCAAATTATTTGAGGTACTACAAACCTGATTCCAAAAAAGTTGGGACACTGTACAATTGTGAATAAAAACAGAATGCAATTAAAGCTGCGAGCAGCGTTTCAGGGGGCCAAGCAGGGCACAGGAAGCATCTCACTGCATGCTCCCACTAGAGAAATGTTTTATTTAAAAATGCCCAATGCCGCTAGTAGTCAGGATATCCAATCGAGGGAGAGGAAATCAAAATAAAAAGACCTTGAAACCAGAAAAGGAACCAGGCAATCCTAGTTCAGCCGATTAGGAGGGATGAGTATTGTTGTCGCTGGCAGGTTTCAATCCCTGGTTTTCTATGTGGCAGACTGTCTTTAATCATTACATTATTTAAACAGCAGAATGAAACTTTTACCTCAGCTATTACATTTTGGCTGAAATAACATGGACAAAATAACATTTATTAACGGAACTAAAGAGTAGTCTTGCATAAAGACTATATAGCTATACATCCTACTTATAACGAAAACAATGACTCCAATCACTTCATGGCTGATGTGTCTTTGGAAAACAATAACAGTATATAACACATAGAACAATTCTCCTAAACATATGAGAATCATGGTATTACAGAGGGGATATATGTTGTGTGAAGGGTACCAAGTGGACATACATTTCTGAAATACAATATTGGGAACATCTCAAAGGGGAATTGAACCAGGGTCAGAATATTCCAGAACAGGGATGTCCCCACTACACCACAGGGGCTACTGGTTGTCCCTACAGCTCTCTATCCTATCCAAATGTAAATTTTACCCCAGCCATTATCACCATTTTGCTGAGATAAAGTTGGCAACAAAACATTTGTAACAGAACTAAAAAGTGTACTGTTGTACAAAGATTATTATAGATGGCCAGCTAATAGCTATACATCCTACTTATAACGAAATCACTGACTCCAATCACTCCATGGTTGGTTCCTCTATTTGGAAAACAATAACAGCATAAAAGGGTCATGGAATACAATTCCATCCATCCATCATCTTCCGCTTATCCGGGGCCGGGTCACGGGGGCAGCAGTCTAAGCATGGATGCCCAAACTTCCCTCTCCCCAGACACTTCCTCTAGCGCTTCCGGGGGGACACCGAGGCGTTCCCAGGCCAGCCGGGAGACATAGTCCCTCCAGCGTGTCCTAGGTCTTCCCCGGGGTCTCCTCCCGGTGGGACGGGACCGGAACACCTTCCCAAGAAGGCGTTCCGGAGGCATCCAAAACAGATGCCCAAGCCACCTTAGCTGACCCCTCTCGATGTGGAGGAGCAGCAGCTCTATTCTGAGCTCCTCCCGGGTGACCGAGCTTCTCACACTATCTCTAAGGGATCGCTCAGCCACCCTGCGGAGAAAGCTCATTTCAGCCGCCTGTATGCGGGATCTTGTCCTTTCGGTCATGACCCAAAGCTCATGACCATAGGTGAGAGTAGGAACGTAGATTGACCGGTAAATCGAGAGCTTCGCCACAGATGCATATTTTGAAAATAACTTTTAAAGACAATGGTCCAGTCGTCCTTTACACCATTTGTCATACAAATCCATTTAGCGGTTTTGGAGGAAATGTCGTTTAAGTGTGTTTTTATCAACGGCAAAATCGTGAGAAACATCGGTTATGTTTATAGCGCCACCAAGCGGTATTTCTATATGGGAGTTTTCCTGTCCATTCCTAGCAGACACATTTACGAGTATGATTCGTTTCGTAGCTGTTTCATGTTCCATTTGGGTTTAATGGACGTCTAAAGTCATAGACCCTCCCAGCTCATTTTCATTTGCTGATTTCGGCCATATTGTTTGAGATATCAACTTTCCTTATGTAACATTTAAAGATAATGGTTCAAAGGTCCTTCACACCAAATGGCATGCAAATCCGTTCAGCAGTCTGGGAGGAGATGTTGTTAATGAGTTTCACAGAAGTCATAATGGAGGCCATATTGTTTGAGATATTAACTTTTCTTATATAACTTTTAAAGACAATGGTCCAGTGATCCTTTACACCAATTGTCAACCAAATCTGTTCAGTGGTTTCGGTGGAGATGTCGTTTAAGTGTTTTTATTAACAGCATAATCGTGAGAAACATCGGTGATGTTTATAGCGCCCCCAAGAGGTATTTCTGTATGGGACTTTTTCTGTCCATTCTTGAGAGACACATGTACTAGTACGATTCGTTTCATAGCTGTTTGATGTTCCATTTGGGATTAATGGACGTGTAAAGTCATAGACCCACCCAGCTCAAGTTCATTCGCTGATTTCGGCCGTACTATGAGATATCAACTTGCCTTATATATCTTTTAAAGATAATGGTTCAAAGGTTCTTCACATCAAACGGCATGCAAATCCATTCAGCGGTCTCGGAAGAGATGTCGTTAACTTGTTTTTCACCAAATTCTAAATGGAGGAAAATCCAAGCGGCGAATTTGAAAGACCCCAGAGACTTTTTTGGTCAGCATGAGAAGGGGTATATCTGGAACTTGGTTGCAAGTCTCTACGACAATTGTTTCATGAGATCTGAGCTTCACTTTTTCCATTTTCGACTGAGTGCTACAGCACCACCATGAGGAGTATGGGTACCGTGATCATTGTACCTGATCTACAATCAGGCAAAGTTTGGAGCATTTTGAACCAGAGAACACTTGACGATCTTCATACATAGAAACCAAAATGTCAAACTACATCAAGATTGGTCATTTGCTGCCATATGAGTAGTGTTTTAAGTGTTTTTCAAAATAACTAAGTTGGCTGAAAATCCATTATGGCGATTTTTGGGTCTCACTACGAAAAAATTTGCCACTGAGGAGATTCAACTATGGACTGATTTCCAAGACCAGGTCAAAAGGGATGGGTGTGGTGAACTACCAAAAAGTCAAACTTCACAGACTTGTGCCACCATGAGGCTGATTGGCACGCCGACTGCACCAGAAGTTGTGTTATTTGACGCTGTACTATATTAATTTGGGTACCTTTACACCATTTTAACTCACAGGAATTTGCAGAAAGGACAGAAAGGATAGTTTTTTTGCCAGAAGAAAAACAGCGAACTGGAACAAAGAGAATAGGATTTTGGCATACTGTTGAAACCCACTGTCAATTGCCTTTGTTTGCAGAATAGCTTAGATTATAACAAAACATTCCCAGCATCAGTGTAATAAAAGATAGTAGATGAATGTCACACTCAAATCTTATATAGTGAAAAGCTTAATTTTTCCAAGCTACACACTGAAAATGGAAATTACCATTTGAAAGGTTACAGATAATATTAAGTCTAGCCGAGCTAGATAATGTAGGTAATAAGACATTACTTCTGTACATTAATAACAATCACACCATTACCAGAATTGAGTAGTTATGTCCAATCATTATATTGCTAATTTAGCAAGTTTCTAATAAAGGAATCAATTTCCATTTTAGTTTTACTCCACTTTGAAGATTGTAAATAAAATCAACAATGTGTTTACACACAAATCAAATGCATTAATATAAAAGGTATGTACAAGTATACATTCTAGTCATTTAGTAGACGCTCTTATCCAGAGCGACTTACAATAAGTACAGGTACATATTCCTGGAATAAATTAGGGGGGAGTGCCATGCCCTAGGACACATTTGGTTCAGATGGCAATCAAACAGAACTTAATTACAAATTTCACTCCAACTATAGAGCCACTTGAACACACAAGGACAGGCACCACACCCAAACACACGCACAAAACACTCTGCATAAATCCAGGTATGCATGGCATCTATAAAATAAATAATAGTGTATTTGAAATACATTTTATGGAAACCTTTATTTTAGCCATGGGACTGATCTGAAATCTAACAGGACAATAAAAGTTATACACTGCGGTTCAAAAGTTTGAAATAATTTACAAACGTTGCTGTTTTGAAAGGACATTTTTACTTTCATTCACCAATGTGGTATTCAACTGATCAAAGTATAGTCGGGGACATTAATGATGCAAAAAACATAACTATTTAAATATTTTTGATTAAATCTACACAAACCTAATTTCCAAGAACCATTACTCCAACACCTTATCATTGAGTGATCATGCCAAATTGCTAATGTGGTATTAGAACATCACTTAATTATATCAAACAGCTAAAAGCTATTTTCTTTGATAAATTAAGCTTTATATGGTCTTTGAGTTTGTTTTGCCACAGTCTGCAGTAGACTGGTATGTGTTGAGGTCAATATTAGGTCAAAAAGTGCAAAAAAGAAACAGCTCACTGTAGAAACCAGCCAGTCAATCAATGTTTTGAGGAATGAAAGATGTAGAAGGAGCAAATGTACAACTAAACAAAAGAATAAAGTACATCAGAATGTCTAATTTCAGAAATAGACACTCCACATCTTTAGCTTCATTTAATTCCTTTCTGCCATTTGTAACCTAATACCTACCTTTACACATACCAGTGCATTACATACTGTGACAACTCAATAACAGACAATCTAATACCAAACAAGCATTTTAGAATTAAGGATGAATAACGTCCCTTAGTGACTTTCAGAATTCAACTAGCAAATGTACACACTGAAATAGGAAAACACTATTGCAAAGATCGTTAAAAATTATTTTAAAACTAGCCAAGCAACATTAAAATTTAAGTAAGATCCAGGGCTGGAACTTTTGTTTTTAAGTGAGGGTGAAACATTTTTGTAAAGCTCCTGAATTCTAATATTGTACACAACTTAACATCCTGCTGAGACATGGTGCACGAAGTCATGTAGGCTGAATTACCATGACAGTGAAACATGTAAAACATCATTACAGTGTGACAGAATGTTTTAATATTAAAGAATTTGGTAGATAGCTGAAAGACCCTCTGATAACTCTCCTATTATCGGTCGTCAATCGCTTAGATTATTTAATCTTTACTGATGCTAGATGAATGATCTATAGCCGGTCTTAAAACAGCTTTGTTAGTTGTCTATAGCGTATCTCTCCAGCACAGCACTAATCAACTAGCTAGCGAACTTCATGTAGCTCAATTAGTAAATTAGCTAGCTACAATAACGCATACAAAATAGTAGTAAGATATTTGTTCGTTATCTGCCATCAGCCTTGTTTGAAACAGGAACTATTTCGATATATCAATGAGAGAGCAGCAATGTATTCTTTACCTGCTTATGCACAACATTGTGAGAAATTAGGTTGCTATCTAGCTCAATCAAACTCACCTTACTATGCGATATAATGCTTCGCTTCAGAAAAACTCACGCGCAAGCAGCTTCTGTTGGAAAGAAGTCTAGCTGCACATACCAGTACCAGAAACTATTATGAAACAAGGAGGCCAGATGTCAGAGTTCGAGTATTTTTTTTGTTGCTTTGGCCTGCCTGCCACTCTGAAATTACTGCAGGTGCTGAAGCACGTCGTCCTAATTTGGAAGAGGCGACAATAAAGTCCCTAGTGAAATGTCCGTCTTCGTAAGATACCATTTTCAAAAATGTAGCTTTACAATAGCTTGTTTAACAGCTTCCATTTCCAGTGCACAGGCTACATTAGATCACTTTTGACAGGAAATATTGCAACAATTAAGTCTATTATATTTATAAATGTTTCCAAAATATACAACAACATACCAAATAGGCTAATATCCCCATTACAAGCTCCATTTTAAACTTACCCACAAATCCAACAGGCCTACTTAAGATTTGAATACACAGTGTTGTGTACTCATGGAAAGCTCATAATCTTACGAAATACTACTACCTTGTAAAAGGGAGCAGGTGTGACCTAACGAACAATTTAAACTGTCAGTGGGATTGGACGTGACAAGGTCATTGATTATTAATATACAGGAAGTCACATGGCAAAAAACCTGACCGGCTGCCAAAGTAAAGTCTTACGAAGGGAAATTAGAAAAAATATCTGCTAAAAACATATATCTATGTGTACAATAATATATGATTTGTGTAACATTTACACATGGCTTGGGCTCTGGAACCACACTCCTTGAGGGAGGATGGACTCTTCACCACTCTGGAGTTGCCCATGGTGAGAGGCGGCGGGATGTTGTGGGTATGCTTATAGCTCCCCAGCTCTGCCGCCATGTATTGGAGTTTACCCCGGTGAATGAGAGGGTCGTTACCCTGCGCCTACGGGTCGGAGATAGGTCTCTCACTGTTGTTTGTGCCTACGGGCCGAACGGCAGTGCAGAGTACCCAACCTTCTTGGAGTCTCTGGGAGGGGTGCTGGAAAGTGCTCCGACTGGAAAGAGCTCGTTCTACTGGGGGACTTCAACGCCTACGTGGGCAACGACAGTGACACCTGGAGGGGCGTGATTGGGAGGAACAGCCCCCTGATCTGAACCAGAGCGGTGTTCAGTTATTGGACTTCTGTGCTAGTCATAGTTTGTCCATAATAAACACCATGTTCAAGCATAAGGGTGTCCATCAGTGCACGTGGCACCAGGACACCCTAGGCCGCAGGTCGATGATGGACTTTGTTGTCGTTTCATCTGACCTGCGGCCGTATGTCTTGGACACTCGGGTGAAGAGAGGGGCGGAGCTGTCAACTGATCACCACCTGGTGGTGTGTTGGATCCGATGGCGGGGGAGGAAGCTGGACAGACTCGGCAGGCCCAAGTGTACTGTAAGGGTCTGCTGGGAACGTCTGGCCGAGTCTTGTGTCAGAAAAATCTTTAACTCCCATCTTCGGCAGAGCTTCAACTGGATCCCGAGGGAGGCTGGAGATATTGAGTCCGAGTGGACCATGTTCTCCACCGCCATTGTCGAAGCGGCCACTCGGAGCTGTGGCCGTAAGGTCTCCGGTGCCTGTCGAGGCGGCAATCCCCGAACCCGGTGGTGGACACCGGAAGTAAGGGATGTCGTCAAGCTGAAGAAGTCCTATCAGGCCTGGTTGGCTTGTGGGACTCCTGAGGCAGCTGACGGGTACCGACAGGCCAAGCAGACTGCAGCCCAGGTGGTTGTGGAGGCAAAAACTCGGGCCTGGGAGAAGTTCGGTAAGGCCATGGAGAAGGACTATCGGCTGGCCTCGAAGAGATTCTGGCAAACCGTCCGGCGCCTCAGGACAGGGAAACAGTGCCCTACCAATGCTGTTTACAGTAGAGGTGGGCAGCTGGTGACCTCAACTGGGGATGTCGTCGGGCGGTGAAAGGAGTACTTCAAGGATCTCCTCAATCCCGCCGTCACGTCTTCCATTGAGGAAGCAGAGGATGAGGGCTCAGAGGTGGACTCACCCATCACCCAGGCTGAAGTCACAGAGGTAGTCAAGAAACTCCTTGGTGGCAAGGCACCCAGGGTGGATGAGATCCGCCCTGAGTACCTCAAGTCTCTGGATGTTGTGGGGCTGTCTTGGTTGACATGCCTGTGCAACATCGCGTGGCAGTCGGGGACAGTGCCTCTGGGATTGCAGACCGGGGTGGTGGTCCCTCTTTTTAAGAAAGGGGACCGGAAGGTGTGTTCCTACTATAGGGGGATCACACTTCTCAGCCTCCCCGGGAAAGTCTATGCCAGGGTTCTGGAGAGGAGAATACGGCCGATAGTAGAACCTCGAAATCAGGAGGAACAGTGTGGTTTTCGTCCAGGCCGTGGAACACTGGACCAGCTCTATACCCTCTACGGGGTGTTGGAGGGTTCATGGGAGTTTGCCCAACCAATCCACATGTGTTTTGTGGATTTGGAGAAGGCATTCAACTGTGTCCCTCACGGCATCCTGTGGAGGGTGTGATGGCAATTTCTAAAATCCAAATAGTTCTATGAAAATGGTAGGTAAGACAGGAAAAATCAATTGCGCAATAAACGGTTTTAATGAAACTTGCAAGGAGAAAGTATACAGGTTACAAGGTGACAGTGGATAGTCTCTAAATAAAAACATCATTTCGACAGTATTTATTACATAGGAAAAGGGGTGTGGTAAGATGCTGCCATCTGTCTTATGTCAATCAAACACCTTTCCCTTTGTTCTATCACACAAGTCAAATGCTATCTTCCCCCACCTTATCCTTCCTGCCATAATGTTTACTGTAGTGTTTACCCAAAGGGGCCAACTGACCTTACTCCCCCTGTTGTGTATCTTCTCCTATCCTGTCCTAAAACCCATTGATCTGCATCTGGACAGACAATAGATGCCCCCTATGCAAATACCAGATCCCCCACATTCCTCTACCTATCTTAACAGTGGGACTCAGTCCTTTACTCAGTGAGAATACATTGTATAAAGAAATTTCCACAACAAGGGTGCTTCGGGAATATGGGGTCCTGGGTCCTTTGCTAAGGGCTGTCAGGTCCCTGTACGACCAAAGCAGGAGCTTGGTCTGCATTGCCGGCAGTAAGTCAGACTTGTTCTCAGTGCATGTTGGACTCTGGCAGGGCTGCCCTTTGTCGCCGGTTCTGTTCGTAATTTTTATGGACAGAATTTCTATGCGCAGCCAGGGGCCGGAGGGTGTCAGGTTTGGGGACCACACGATTTCGTCTCTGCTCTTTGCGGATGATGTTGTCGTGTTGGCCCCTTCAAACCAGGACCTTCAGGATGCACTGGGACGGTTTGCAGCCGAGTGTGAAGCAGTGGGGATGAGAATCAGTACCTCCAAATCCGAGGCCATGGTCTTCAATCGGAAAAGGGTGGCTTGCCCACTTCAGGTTGGTGGAGAGTGTCTGCCTCAAGTGGAGGAGTTTAATTATCTAGGGGTCTTGTTCACGAGTGAGGGAAGGATGGAACGGGAGATTGACAGACGGATCGGTGCAGCTTCTGCAGTAATGCGGTTGATGTATCGTTCTGTCGTGGTGAAGAAAGAGCTTACCGGTCAATCTACGTTCCAACTCTCACCTATGGTCATGAGCTTTGGGTCATGACCGAAAGGACAAGATCCCGGATACAGGCGGCCGAAATGAGCTTTCTCCGCAGGGTGGCTGGGCGATCCCTTAAAGATAGTGTGAGAAGCTCAGTCACCCGGGAGGAGCTCAGAGTAGACCCGCTGCTCCTCCACATCGAGAGAGGTCAGCTGAGGTGGCTTGGGCATCTGTTTCGGATGCCTCCGGAACGCCTTCCTGGGAGAACACGTCCCACCGGGAGGAGACCCCGTGGAAGACCTAGGACATGCTGGAGGGACTGTGTCTCCCGGCTGGCCTGGGAACGCCTCGGTGTCCCCCACGAAGAGCTGGAGGAAGTGTCTAGGGAGAGGGAAGTCAGGGCATCTCTGCTCAGACTGCTGCCCCCGCGACCCGGCCCCGGATAAGCGGAAGATGATGGATGTATGCACTTCTAAATTCATAGACCCGCCCAGCTCTATTTCATTCGCTGATTTCGGCCATACTATTTGAGACATAAACTTTTCTTTTATAATCTTAAGATTATGATTCAAAGGTCATTCACACCAAATGGCATGCAAATCCGTTCAGTGGTCTCGAAGGAGATGTCGTTAACGTGTTTTTCCAATTTATTTGGTCAACATGAGAAGGGGCATGTATGGAACTTGGCTGCATGACTCTACGACATTCGGTTCATGAGATATGCATGCTCAAACCTTCAACATTTGACTAAGTGCTACAGCGCCACCATGGGGTGTATAGGTATAGTAATGGCCGAGGCCCTTGGGCCTCTCATGGCAACAAGTATGCAAAGTTTCATGCAAATTGAGCCACATATGGCCGAGTTACGGACTTCTGAAAATGGGCCCGGAGAAAAATAATAATAATAATAAAACCAACAAAAACAATAGGGTACCGTACCTACGGTATTTGGTCCCCTAATAATAAAACGTACAAACATAAAAGGGTTCCAGCAACTTCGTTGCAAATTTCAATATTTTATTCAGAATACAACATAGATGACATATCAAATGTTTAAACAGAGAAAATGTATCACTTTAAGGGAAAAATAAGTTGATTTTAAATTTCATGGCATCAACACATCTCAAAAAAGTTGGGACAAGGCCATGTTCACCCCTCTTCTTTTTATAACAGACTGCAAACGTCTGGGGACTGAGGAGACAAAGTGCTCAAGTTTATGAATAGGAATGTTGTCCTATTCTTGTCTAATACAGGCTTCTAGTTGCTCAACTGTCCTCTTTATGATGTGTCAAATGTTTTCTATGAGTGAAAGATCTGGACTGCAGGCTGGCCATTTTAGTACCCGGATCCTTCTTCTATGCAGCCATGACATTGTAATTGATGCAGTATGTGGTCTGGCATTGTCATGTTGGAAAATGCAAGGTCTTCCCTGAAAGAGACGACGTCTGGATGGGAGCATATGTTGTTCTAGAACTTGGATATAACTGTCAGCATTGATGGTGCCTTTCCAGATGTGTAGGCTGCCCATGCCACACGCACTCATGCAACCCCATACCATCAGAGAAGCATGTTTCTGAACTGAGCGCTGATAACAACTTGGGTTGTTCTTGTCTTCTTTAGTCCGGATGACATGGCGTCCCAGTTTTCCAAAATGAACTTCAAATTTTGATTAGTCTGACCACAGAACACTTTTCCACTTTGCAGTCCATTTTTAATGATCCTTGGCCCAGAGAAAACGCCTGCACTTCTGGATCCTGTTTAGATACGGCTTCTTTTTCGACCTATGGAGTTTTAGCCGGCAACAGCGAATGGCACAGTGGATTGTGTTCACCGACAATGTTTTCTGGAAGTATTCCTGAGCCCATGTTGTGATTTCCATTACAGTATCATTTTTGTATGATACAATCTCAGTGCCGTCTAAGGGCCCGAAAATCACGGGCATCCAGTATGGTTTTCCGGCCTTGACCCTTACGCACAGAGATTGTTCCAGATTCTCTGAATCTTTGGATGATATTATGCACTGTAGATGATGATAACTTCAAACTCTTTGCAATTTTTTCTCTGAGAAATTCCTTTCTGATATTGCTCCACTATTTTTCGCTGCAGCATTGGGGGAATTGGTGATCCTCTGTCCATCTTGACTTCTGAGAGACACTGCCACTCTGAGAGGCTCTTTTTATATCCAATCATGTTGCCAAATGACATAATAAGTTGCAAATTGGTCCTCCAGCTGTTCCTTATCTGTACATTTAACTTTTCCGGCCACTTTTGCTACCTGTCCCAACTTTTTTGGAATGTGTAGCTCTCATGAAATCCAAAATGAGGCAATATTTGGCATGACATTACAAAATGTCTCACTTTCAACATTCGATATGTTATCTATATTCTATTGTGAATTAAATATAAGTTTATGAGATTTGTAAATTATTCCATTCCTTTTTTACTCATAATTTGTACAGTGTCCCAACTTTTTTGGAATCAGGTTTGTGTCTAGTGGCAATGGAAAGGCCTCTGAGATTGTTTTATTGCTGTTATATGACCTAGACTGTTTGCATTGAAGGCCCAGTGTATAGGATACTTCTTTTAAGGCTTGTGCAGCAAAGACACATCAAGGGTAACTGAAGCAACCTGGAGCTGTAATACATCTTGGTGAACAGTACTGAGGATCAGTGTCTCAGGCTGTTTGGAAATACTCTGTTTCTGGACAACGTGTGCCATGACCTTCTGTGATTAATTTGTTCTGTCCAGATAGACCTTGACCGTGTGGACATTGACCATGAAGACTCTTCTATGTCTCCTGTTCTGCATCAAGTGTTGCTCTTTACAAATCTTTCGGGGCTCTTTTAGCGTGCATGCATTGGGGACATGTCCAACTATTGTGACCATCTTTGATTCACTTCATTATCTGATTGGTGGACAGCTTTTTGATCTTTGGACGCTAGTTAACAAAGTGCTCTTTACCCTTGCAGTAAGGTGGTGAGAAGCATTAAGGTGTACCTCTAATTTGGACTAATCAGATTGTGCATCAAAGCCTTGGCCAACTATTGAGTTTGAGGTGACAAAGAAGCGCTTGTTACTTCTACTGCTCGCTGAGGTGCGTGTGATTGTTCATCAGGTTATCCAGCTCCATCTTGACACAGTGTGAAGTCACTTTCACCACTCTCTAGAAATAAAGGTAACGTTAGCTTCGGATTACCATAAAACAAGGCTATTATTATTGCCATCCCAGGTATCTGCGCCTCCCCTGGATAGGATTGAACATTAGAGAGGGCTTGGTCAGGCAATTTATCAATTGATGAATATCTGGATGGCACACTGAATCTGGTGCTAGGTTCATTCCGCTCAGATGAGGTTCTCGCACAATTTCTCTGGTGTCTTTTCGAGAGGGGTGTGATGTAGCTCCTGATGAGGGAGATCAATCTTCTAACCACCCAGATGGGCACGGGTCTCCTATCTCTTGAGGTTCACCCTGATGGATGGTGTGGTTTAGAACAGTCCACAGTGTTTTTTGTGTCTTTGCGGTCAATGTCCTGCTGGAAGACCCACTGCCCTCGACAGAGATTCAGTTTCTGGACACTAGGTGGAACCTTGATAATCAGATGATTTGATTTTCCCTTTCACACATTCAAGTGTCCCAAGACTTCTCCCACATTTTAATGCAGTTTCAGACAAGATTTTCTTGTCTAAAGTGCTTCATTTGATTGTCTGTAAAGATATAGCTGATCTGCATAATTCTGTTGGGCTTATGTATGTCTCTTAGCAGTGGGGTCTTTCTGGGCTTCACACCATGTAACCCTTCTTGGTTAAGTGTGCAGTGGATGGTATAGGCAGACACCATACTTTCAGTCAGTTTAGATCATAAGTAGTTCTACAAGGTTCTTTGTCAACCGTTCAAACCAACTTTGAGTTGAGTATCTTGCGGCCATATTGTGGTTGATTGACCACAGTAAAATGGGCAAAAAAGTTGTTGATAATACTGCAGACTGTGCGAAAAATCTCAGGAGTGGGACCTGACTATGTTTGAGGAATATTTTCTTTCTGATATCTACTATGGTCTTCATCTTGATAGTGGTACATGGAGTTGCATGTTATTTTCTTTTGGAACCCTGGTTTCTCCACTTTCAATTTATTTTGATTAAATCAGGAGTTATCGAAATCTAGAGAAAGGTTGTGTTTCTGTCTGTTTGCCAACAAAAATTGATGAGGGAAACCTATAACCTCCCGATTAAAAAACATCTGGTGCATGGATTCTGTAGATTGAAATTTAACCCTAATCTTAATCTCACCCTAAAATGTACTTTAATAATCTAATAATATTGACTACATTTAATCTAGCCGTAAAGCCCAATCCTAAACCTAAATGGTAATGCTTAAACCTAAAAGCAATCCTAACGATAACAACAGACACAAAAACTAATTAGATGCCACCCAAGCCATATCCTTAAACTAACACTAATAACCCCTTCAGATAGAAATTAGAGAGTATGTTACCAAACGTCCATACAGATTTCAAGCAACAAATGTATTTGTCTAATTTCACGAAAAGACAAAAATCCAGATGTTTTAGGAAGATAATTAAGGACACTACACTTAGAGACATAGGTTGAGTGACAGTGCAACTTCAGGTAAAGCCTGAACCCTTTTGTGGAAAGAGATTTTAGTAGATATTATTAAATTCCAGTTTTACCATGTACATTATCAAGAATTTACAGCCTTTACAAGCTGAATTTACTGAATTTACAGCCTTTAATAAAAAAACAAAAAACAAACAAAAAAAAACAATATGTACACTTCTCCAAAATGTTTTGTAACAGGGGAAAACATATTGAACAGACACCAGACAAGGGTTTTGGGCCCTGTAGGGTGTTTTATTTACACAAATAGAAGTTGGAGGTGAGGAGGTATTATTGGGTTTAAATCTAAACCAAATGACAAATTGCTCTTAGGGGAAACATCGCCGTCTCTGGGGCAGCATCTTGGTAGCAGTTTGGGAGGAAGTCTTGTCAACCTCTCCACCAGTCCTCTTCTGGCTGTTCTCTTTTTCTCTATAGCATTACCTGTTGCATCATTAGCTTCTACATCAGCCCCGGGCTGCTCCTTGGGAGACCTTACATACTTACTCTGACAAGGAACCAGTAGGAGGCAGGCTTGTATGGGTGGGGCTTTAGGTTCCTGAACACATTCAAAATAATTAAATTATGTTTTTGGGCCAAGTAGGCATGCATACCAAAGTCACTGCTTCTTGCTTCCTATGTAGAATTTGCAGATGTACACTTGATCCAAAACAATACTTCTATTTTTTCCAGACAAAAACAGTATTTTTACAGAAATTACTGTAAATGGAGATTGTAACTGGACCTAGTGTTTTCCTTGCAAACCTGTCGAATGGGAACTTGGTGTGGAAGCTCTAAACTCAGTGACAGAGGCATACTGCACTGCTGTCACAATGTGGTGGAATTGTTCCCACTTCAAGGTGTCGTCCTCCTGAGCATTACTTCCATAACCTGCCACGAGGAACTTTATAGTCACTGGATGAGAATAGCTCACAGAGACAGAAACACAACAAAGATGTATGCTGTTGTGGCACTTGTTGTGTTGTACGGTATCCCTTCAAATCACAGTGGATGGGGTGGGGGTGAGAGGTGGTGACAATGAGGAGTTTTTGGTTGCAGATTGAGGGTGAGTTTGAAACCTGTTCACTGAGATTGTGGGTAGCGGGACGTGGATTTCACTCTCACACAGTCTCAAATAGATTCAGTTTCTTAATAAATAAAAAAACAAACATGTGCGCTCCCAAACAAACCTAAGTAAGCTTTGTGAAATATGCTTTACTTTAGCACCTTTTAGTTGGACCTATCAATCTGCTAATTAATGAGATGAATACTTCCTTAACTATGTACATATACACAGAGTTTGGATTGCCATTGTGGTGCTTTGACACTTGGGGTGGGTTGGTTACGTCCTTTAAATCTGAGCATTAAAATGACTTTCATATTGCCATATTCACAAGTATTTTGTATGCTAGTTACTATTAGTCATCTTGACTGTGTTTGTTTTTCTGGGAATTCTGGGTAAGGATTAATTGTCAGGCAAATTAACACTTATTGTAATGACTGTAATTATTATTTTTTTAAACACTGCAGTTGCTGGGCATCAAAACATCTATACACACCACCCCCAATAACATATACTGTTATTTCATGATGTTCCAATATTCCAGAATGATAGTACCCCCATACACACAGCTAAACAAATTTAACAGTGGCATTATGAACACCAGGTTGATGTCGATTTCCACCTCCTTAATCCCTGAAAATACTGGAGTTTCTTCCTCTTGAAGAATTATGCAATTTCTCGCTACACAGAGTTCCCAAGTTCTTTTAGGGTGAAGATACAAGTATTTTGGACCACATCAATATTTTTTTATGTTCAGATGATCAATTGGTTAATAAATAAAGATGGGCTGTGTCCAGAATCCAGAACTAAAGGGCAGTCCTCGCAGTGCAATATATAAACCCCGGTCAACACATAATCATAGATGAAGGGAGAAAGCCATACCTCCATCCAAAACCACCCTGGAAAAGCTAATAATATTCTGGTTAGGTAAGGGAAAACGAAGAGGAAAGTCATGTTATTGTTCATATTCTATCTTGTAACTGTTAGAGGCAGAATTCTACACAGTGCTCCTTAAAGAGTTTAGCAGCTGCATTTAGCACAAGCTCAAGGCCAGAGAGATTAGCACTGGGTAACGCTTTAAATTACAGCCTGTTACTGACACGGTATTACCCACGTAAATACGTACTAACAAAAGTGTGAGGAGAATGCAATTTAGGTTTTACGTGTACTATCTATGAACTCAGAACGTAACTACTATATAACGACTAAAGGTTTACCCATGTGCGAACATATGGTAAGAATGCATGAGAATGTAGTAACAATTTAAGTATTTTGTCTACTTAAAAGAACGGAGAATGTTACTACATACTTATTGAATAGACAGGTAATTAAAAGAAAAACGCTCTCTGCATTTGCAAATATCCTTTTCATTCTTATTTTGTGCTTATGAATTTACCATGAAAAAGTGACTTTAATTTATGTACAATGCTCAAAATAATTAAGGGAACACTTAAATCAAACATCGGGTCTTGATGAATTAAATACAGCTCTGGAGAAAATTAAGAGACCACTGCACCTTTTTCTTTCCTTTCCAAAAAAGTCAAAAAGGAAGGTTTTGAGTGTGGAACAGAAGCTTTCAGAAGCGTAATTTTCTTTCCGGAGCTGTATATTAAAGATCTAAATCTCTACTGTACATTTTGTAATTAGTTGAGAACAAAATGACGTAACAACGGTCAATGGAAACCAAAATCACCAACCGATCGAGGGCTGGATTCATTCACTTAAAATCAAAGAAAACGTCTGAGCATGTTTCTGATGAGACTGTGGATGGTGTCCTAGGGGATGCATCAGTGAGCTCCTGGACAGTCTATGATGCTACTTGGCGGCATCAGATGCACCGATACATAACGTCCCAGAGGTTCTCAATTGGATTCATGTCTTTCACATGCGGAGTGTGAACCTGCTCTCATCTGTGAAGAGAACGGGATGCCAATGGCAGACCTGTCAATTCTGGTGTTCTCTGGCAAATGCCAATCAAGTTGCACACTACTGGGCTGTGAGCACAGGTCCCACTAGAGGATGTCAGGCCCTCACGCGACCTTCATGGAGTCTGCTTCTGACAGTTTGGTCAGAAACATGCACACCAGTAGCCTGGAGGTCATTTAAGGCTCTGGCAATGCTTCCCCTGTTCCTCCACGCAGTTACCAATCACAAAGGAGCAGCTACCCTTCTATGGCTCCGTCCAGCTCTCCTCGTGTAACGGCCCGTCTCCTGGTTTCTCCTCCATGCTCAAGACTGTACAGGGAGGCACAGCAAACCTTCTTGCGACGGCATCCTGGAGGAGAATTTGCCATCCTGGAGGAGCTGGACTACCTGTGCAACCTGAATAGGCTGCAGGTACCGCCTCATGCTACCAGTAGTGATAAGAACAATAGCAAAATGCAAAACGACAGTAAAATCAGTCAGGAAGGATAAGGAGAGAACAATTGTCTATGGCCACCACCTGCAAAACCATTACTTTTTCGGGGGTTGTCTTGCTGTTGCCTCTCCTGTGCACCTTTTGTCACTTTCATTTGCGCAAAAACAGGTGACATTCACCTGTTTTGCTCCCATGTAGTTACATGGTAAGAGGGATGTAATTTGAAGCAGTATCTGTTCCCACATAGTTACGTTGTAGTTGCAAGGAAACATGGCTGTAATCTGAAGCGGAGTGTGGTCCCAGATAGATACAGAGTACTTACAGGAGGGCTGTAATTTGAAGTGGTGTCTGTTCCTACATAATTACTTTGTAGTTGCAAGGAAACATGGCTGTAATCTGAAGCGGAGTGTGGTCCCAGATAGATACAGAGTACTTACAGAAGGGCTGTAATTTGAAGTGGTGTCTGTTCCCACATAGTTACTTTGTAGTTGCAAGGAAACATGGCTGTAATCTGAAGCGGAGTGTGGTCCCAGATAGATACAGAGTACTTACAGAAGGGCTGTAATTTGAAGTGGTGTCTGTTCCTACATAATTACTTTGTAGTTGCAAGGAAACATGGCTGTAATCTGAAGCGGAGTGTGGTCCCAGATAGATACAGGGTACATACAGGAGGGCTGTAATTTGAAGTTGTGTCTGTTCAAACATAGTTACAGTGTGGTTAGGTCTTCCAATCCTCACCAGTCAGTTACATTGCCATTGCTACAACCAATACCATTAGTCATGTAAGTCCATCCAATGAATGGAAATAACCTCTTTTTGTAAGACAATTAGTTCTCTGTGGTTTAATTAAACTAACAGAAAGTTTAATGAATTACACTGCACTTGTTAGCTGTAATTTTAAAGTAAAATTGCCCTTTATAATTTGAGGTTGGAGACTGGACTGCACTACTGCAAAACATCAGGCCGGTGGCCCACTATAGGCGTGATAATACAGCAAAGATTAATTCACCTGCAGTGATTAAGGAGCGTCTGCCATGGCGCATTGCATACAAACTCTTCTCCCGTCAAATTAACTCATGTTCAAAAGCTATACACACAAACTTTTCAAGTGCAGTACTTAAACGAGCCCACGCCACCTGGTGGATGAAAGTCAAAATAACATCCCAGCAGCGAAGTTGGGTTTAAGTAGCTACTCAGGAATCACTAATTGGCAGCCCGCGGTCCGGGTCCGGACCCAGGCGGCATCCTATCCAGACCAGGACTAATAACCAATATATTATTGAGAATTAATATATTTTGATGGAACGTTTCTATTTTAACTGGAACAACTTTTATAGCCAAAACGGCACTGGTGTAGTGGCCCAGGAAACTCAGAACAATTGCATGTGATGTAAATCACCTCACATGATGCTACTCAGCCAATTAAATCTGTGCACTCTAATCAAGTGATATACACACACACACACACACACACACACACACACACACACACACACAGAGAGAGAGAGAGGAGACGGGACAAGAGGTAGCCTAAATAATCGGAGAACTAAAGTAGACAGTGAAAACAGCTTTTAATCAAGAATGGACAGACTAATTCTTCCCACAGGTACTTCAAAACCAATATGTCTCATACAGCTCTGGAAAAATTTAAGAGACAATTGCACCTTTTCTTTCCTTTCCAAAAAAGTTGAAAAGGAAAGTTTTGAGTGAGGAACAGAAGCGTTCAATTTGCAGTGGTCTCTTAATTTTAACCCTTCAAAAACTTTCTTTCCAACTTTTTTGGAAAGGAAAGAAAAAGGTGCAGTGGTCTCTTAATTTTTTCCAGAGCTGTATGTTCTGAGACCGTGGTGATAATAAAAAATGGAAATATGAAGCAGCACTATGAGACAAATCTTTTGAGGAAAGATACCCGCCCCAATCCAAACTGAGGGCACAGAAAATCAATGATCTAAAAGCCTAACATGATCGATCCGCCAGAATCCTAACACATTTATTCACAGCCCAACAACGTGCTAATGAATGTTCCCTTAGCTGACACCTTACTTGAGGTAAGGTGTCAGCAAATACCTATATGATGGGTGCTGTGGCTTAGTTGGTTAAAGCACCTTTCTTGAAAACAGGAGATCCTGAGTTCGAATCTCAGCAGTGCCTATACTGCGTTGTGTTGTACTGTTCTTGTTCAGTGACAATAAAGTTTAATCTAAAGTCAGCATCAGCCACAAAGAGAACTGAAATATTAACCCAGGATATGCTAGCACAGCTGGATGAAGATATTCGTAAGCTTAGTTGTAGATGAGTCCCCTGATGTTTCTGACAATGCTCAGCTGTTAGTTTATGTAAGGTTCTTCAACAAGTTCTGTGAGGACCTGTTAGGTGTTATCCCTTTCAGACCAGTACGAGAGGAGAGGACGTCCACCTGGCCATAAAGGAGATGTTAATGAAGAGGGGAATAGAGCCAAAACAAGTGATTTCATTATAAATCCAATTTATTTATAAAGCCCTTTTTACATCAGCAATTGTCACAAATTGCTTTACAAAACATCCAGCCTGAAACCCCAAGGAGCAGGCAGGAACAGTGTTGAAGCACTGTGGCTAAGAAAAACTCCCTAAGAGGGACAGACATTTAGGAAGAAACCTAGAGAGTAACCAGGCTCGAAGGGGTGACCAGTCCTCGCCTGGCTGTGCTGGATTCTAATAATTAATAAGTGCATTTGAGCTGTGTCCAGAGTCTATAAAACCTAATCCAGGTCAGATGCACAACCAGATGGACAGGAACAACAGGAGTAGTGTCACTCTTCGTGCAGTGTAGTGTTGGGCAAGGAACCAGGCGCAGGCATATATTGTGTTTGTGGGTTTATTCGACAATTAAAAACAAAACCGAACAACGAACGGACAACCTATAACTCTAGACTGAATGAAATAAAAGTGCGCGACAACGCGTCTTATACAGGTAATCTTCAAACAGTACATACACGTAACACTCACCTATAGACGAACTGACAATAACAATGATCCACAATGTGAAGAGCAGAGGGGAAACATTTAAACACATACAAATTAGCTAACAGGGACCTGGTGTGAACGATAATAGATGTGACACAGAACAAGTCCGGGATGCATTTGTGTGTGATGGGAAACTGAGAATATGTGGCAAGTCGGCGCTGCTGCTCACTGCACCGTGACAGTACCCCCCCCCCCCAAAGGCCCGGCCACCGGACGGGCCAAGACGAACCCCAGCCCAAGGGAGGAGGGGCGGGGCAACACAGAACCCCCATCGGCACAAACCCGCCGAGGGGGCGGAACAGCCGAGACTAACCAGGGCGGCGGGGCCGTCGAGACAGGCCGGGGAGGCAGAGCCGACGGAGGGTCAGGAGCCGGGAGAGCCGACGGAGGGTCGGTAGCCGGCGGGGGGTCAGGAGCCGGGAGAGAAGAGGGCGCCGGGCCGGCCGGGAGAGAAGAGGGCGCCGGGCCGGCTGGGACAGTAGAGGGCGCCGGGGCTCCCTCTCTTAAGCCCAAATCAGACAACTCCCGTATTTGCGTATGTGTATACGCTGCAGGTAGAATGCATGGGAATGAATGGACTACAGGCTGCCGCAAGCGTCAAGACCTCAACGGCCTCATAGCGCTTAAAATTAGAAACTAAGTCAAGCAAGAAAATAGACTTGGAATGAAATAAGTGCAGGAACGGACAAATCGCACATTGGACTATGTTAATGAAAATTTTACCTCAAATTAGAAGGCCCAAGTAAACCACTGCTTACCCATGATGAATACTTTATCATGTGGGAAAAGGAGAAGCAGAAAAGGTTAAAAAAGAAAGGCATTGAAGCAAGACACGACCAAATTTGATGTAATATATCACTTAACTTTTTATTAGGGCTGTCAAATTGAAAGAATTGGCTTGTGATTAATTAAAAATACTGAGACTAATGTCGGTGTTTTTTTTTTTTTATCACCTTTAACGCATTATACATTCCTGAGCTTCAGAGCCCTTCATAGTTAATGCTTGACTTCATCTGAACTTTAGCGGGAGCTGTCAGGATTGCAGTAGACTACTTCCTTGCACATTGTTTTTCCTGTAAATCTATTGGCAGTAAGCTACACATCCGCTAGTTCAATGGATGCATGGAAATTGGAATATCTCTCCTTGCATCCCGCAACTCAAACTCCCTCCAAAAACCCATTGAATGAAAAGGCCAGCCATGCCTCCCTTAAACCAGACCCTCTTCTCCAACAGTCCTGCGACATTGTGTTACGTGAATCCACCTGCTAACACCTTACTTGTGGATTGGTAAATTGACATTATTTGTTGTTGCTTATATAAGCTAAGCATTAGCCTACTGTCATAGCCAGTCGCATTTCCACCGAATCAGGTTCAGCCCTTTTTTAATCCTTTATTGGGGATTTGGGGGCCCAAAGCAAAATGATTCGGGGGCCCCCTCTCCCCTGGCCGTCCGGGGCTCACTAGCGTTCTGGGGTCCCCTAGAAGTCAGGGGCCCTAAGTGAACGTGGCCCTGCACCAAAGCATAGCCCAATAGTGGAATTAACTACTTAATTAAGATGATAGAACTACTGTAAGGGACCAGCAACGTTCTGTTTAGATTTACATGGGCTACATATAGAGGCTGCCAGTTACTGTGCAAGTAACTTGCATTTATTTAATTCTAGTCAAGCAATGTCCATAGTTTCAATAAAACACTGGATGTCTTTAACATAATGCACTGATTGTTAAACAGAAAAGTATTAAGGGCAACATTTGAACATATTCTTACATTTTAATTAATGGTGATTAACTACAGAAGAGTGTGATCAATCAGTGTTGACTATTTTATTCGTTTGACAACACTTAATATATATTTGTGTTCTCGTTGTTTCACACTTTTATTGAAAAGCTTTTCTGTGTTGTCTGTATTTATATTGGTAACAGGCCCGGTTCTAGACTTCTTTGATTGAGGGGGCATTAGTAAAAAAGTCTATCCATTATCCACTGATCAGCCATAACATTATGACCACCTGCCTAATTTTGTGTAGGTACCCGTTTTACTGCCAAAAAAGCCCTGACCCATCGAGGCTTGGACTCCACTAGACTTCTCAAGGTGTGCTGTGGTGTCTGGCACCAAGACGTTAACAGCAGATCCTTTGAGTCCTGTAAGTTGGTGTGGCCTACATGGTTTGGACTTGTTTGTCCAGCACATCCCACAGATGCTCGATTGCATTGAGATCAGAGGAATTTGGAGGCCAAGTCAACACCTTGAACTCATTGTGTTCCTCAAACCATTCCTGAACCATTTTTGCTTTGTGGCAGGACATATTATCCTGCTGAAAGAGGCCAATGCCATCAGGGAATACCGTTGCCATGACAGGTTACACATGGTCTGCAACAATGCTCAGGTAGGTGGTACGTGAGCAAGTAACATCCACATGAATGTCAGGACCCAAGGTTTCCCAGCAGAACATTGCCCAAAGCATCACACTGCCTCTGCCGGCTTGCCTTCTTCCCATAGTGCATCTTGGGGCAATGTGTTCTCCAGGTAAGCAACACACACGCACCTGGCTATCCACGTGATGTAAAAGAAAATGTGATTCATTAGACCAGGCCACCTTCTTCCATTACTCCATGATCCAGTTCTGATGCTCACATGCCCATTGTAGGCACTTTCAGCAGCAGACAGGGGTCAGCATGGGCACCCTGACAGCTCTGCGGCTACGCAGCCACATACGCAACGAACTCTGATGCAGCATGTGTTCTGACACCTTTCTATCAGTACCAGCATTAACATTTTCAGCAGGCTGAACTACAGTAGCTCGGCTGTTGGATCGGACCACACGGGCAAGCCTTCGCTCCCCCCTTGCCGCCCATGACCCTGTCGCCGGTTCACCGCTTTTCCTTCTTTGGAGCACTTTTGATAGGTACTGACCACTGCAGACCAGGAACACCCCACAAGGGATGCAGTTTTGGAGATGCTCTGACCCAGTCGTCTAGCAATCACAATTTGGCCCTTGACAAAGTCGTTCAGATCCTTATACTTGCCCATTTTTCCTGCTTCTAACACATTATCTTTGAGGACAGAATGTACACTTGCTGTCCAATATATCTCCCCCACTGACAGGTGCCATGATAACGAGATTATCAGTGTTATTCACTTCACCTGTCAGTGGACAATTTTGATGGTAATTTTTGTTATTCTCCTTGCTTTAGCCATTCCTAAACACTTTAAATATTTCCAGCATTTGCCTTGAAACTCAATGTGGAATCAAGGGGGAAGACTAGCTAGTGGACAAACATTCAACGTGCTGAGGTGAAAAGCAGGGGCACCACTTGCACCCAAATATCAGCGGACAATGCATCCAACATTCAACAAAAATCAGTACATATTTCCAGAGGTGGGGGACTTGACTCGAGTCTGACTCGAGTCACCATTTTCAGGACTTGACTTGCTTGATTAAAGTATGAAAATGACTTGACTTGAGAACAAGTTACTAGAGACTTGACTTGACTTGAAGTGGAAGACTCGACAATGACTTGAACTTATAATAAACAAACAGCAATACAATTATTTTATATGTGACATCAGCACCACTAATCAGCGTATGTGCCTTTAACGCTGCACAATTCATTTACAATTCAATTATCTTTTTCTTGTTAGAAATGTGACCATTATCATTACTGAATACGTCTGGTAAATATATGTAAGGGAATTTGACTATAACAGTGGCATAGCCTGAATTTTAATGTTGATGGGCATCTTAAAATGAGCGGGCTTGTATATTATTACACGTAGGCTATAATGTCTGTATTAAATGTGCGCATTTTCAAGTGTTTGTGGACTGCGTGTGGAAACTAAAAAGCATTGTGCTTACACCATAACTTTACTGCATGAAAGGCTATCATGGAGGCGCCGATGTGATTACTATAGCACCTAAACATTTCGAAGAGGTTTTTTTTTTTACTCATACAGACAAGAATAATTACAGCGTAATTACATATTAGGCAGTTTTTCAGTCACGATAATTAGTTTATAGGGTTATTATTAGCCCTTATTACATGTATTGGCTGAATTCCAGTGCAGAATGCGTGTTATTTCTTGATAACAGACCGTTGCCATGAAAAACAGCGCGTTGCTATGGACGCAGCAGGATTCTAACCAGAGATGGAACGGACTCTTTTCTTTAGAGGAAGCAATACAATCGTTTTTAAATCAATAAATTCCTTTTGAAATCAATATTTTGTGTCAAATTAGAGATTTATTTGGTAGGTAGCCATGTAATAAGCGGGATAAGGTATAACAAGGCGGTTGTTATAGCGAATACAACCCCTTCAGGCAGATTGAAGATCCCTCCGCTTCGTCCCCCCAAGAAATTGTACCGCGGAGGAGAAAAATATTTGATTTTGAAATCGAGCTTCGCACCGAGCGCACGTCAGAAACAGAGGACAGTGTGTGTGTGTGTGTGTTCATCTCTTTAGTACAGTGACTTGACTTGAAACTTATAAGGACTCGACTTGACTTGCTTAGGGTGAACCCTTGACTTGACTTGCTTGATTTATCTGAACTGTGACTTGAGACTTGACTCGAAACTTGATGGCGAAGACTTGAGACTTGCTTGGACTTGACCATGTGTGACTTGTCCCCATCTCTGCATATTTCTAATGAAATGCTATGCTAGCAAACCATTTATAATCAACCTCATTCAGTCAATGCACATAGCAAGCAACAGTAACTAATAGCTAGCTAGACACGCGTGTGGCAGAGTTGCCCAAGTCGATAACTATCTAAGCCCTCGTTCACATATCACTGAAGCATACATTTTATTCCAGCCCCCTGCCATCTCAGCCCCATTCTTAATCTCTACACCCCATTCCTACAGGAGGCCTTTTTTACCTCCTGCCACGCTTTCATTGTAAATTCGTTCTTAACGTATTTGCCTGGTAAAATAAAAGGTTAAAAAATAGATTTCCCATTTTCATCTTCTGTCATTAAAGCATACATTTGGGAACATATTCTACAAAAAACATTGCCTGTATGCTGCCTGCTCCAACCAAATCTTTTGTCATATTTCACAGACGGTGAGGTAAAAGCTGCCATTGTACATTTCAATATAATTAATTTGATAAACCTTTACTGATGTTTGTGTGGTTTATGAAGGGGGAACTCCTACTTGGACTACATTCAAATTGCAGATGACAACAATTGATAAAACGCCTATACAGTGGGGAGAACAAATATTTGATACACTGCTGATTTTGCAGGTTTTCACACTTACAAAGCATGTAGAGGTCTGTAATTTGTCATAGGTACTCCTCAACTGTGAGTGACAGAATCTAAAACAAAAATCCAGAAAATCACATTGTATGATTTTTAAGTAATTAATTTGCATTTTATTGCATGACATAAGTATTTGATACATCAGAAAAGCAGAACTTAATATTTGGTACAGAAACCTTTGCTTGCAATTACAGAGATCATACGTTTCCTGTAGTTCTTGACCAGGTTTGCACACACGGCAGCAGGAATTTTGGCCCACTCCTTCACCAGATCCTTCAGGTTTCTGGGCTGTCGCTGGGCAATACGGACTTTCAGCTCCCTCCAAAGATTTTCTATTGGGTTCAGGTCTGGAGACTGGCTAGGCCACTCCAGGACCTTGAGATGCTTCGTACGGTGCCACTCCTTAGTTGCTATGTGTTTTGGGTCGTTGTCATGCTGGAAGACCCAGCGACAACCCATCTTCAATGTTCTTACTGAGGGAAGGAGGTTGTTGGACAAGATCTCGCGATACATGGCCCCATCCATCCTCTACTCAATACGGTGCAGTCGCCCTGTCCCCTTTGCAGAAAAGCATCCCCAAAGAATGATGTTTCCACCTCCATGCTTTACAGTTGGGATGGTGTTCTTGGGGTGGTACTCATCCTTTTTCTTCCTCCAAACACAGTGAGTGGAGTTTAGACCAAAAAGCTCAATTTTTGTCTCATCAGACCACATGACCTTCTCCCATTCCTCCTCTGGATCATCCAGATGGTCATTGGCAAACTTCAGACGGACCTGGACATGTGCAGGCTTGAGCAGGGGGACCTTGCGTGCGCTTCAGGATTTTAATCCATGACGGCATAATGTGTTACTAATGGTTTTCTTTGAGACTGTGGTCCCAGCTTTCTTCAGGTCATTTACCAGGTCCTGCCGTGTAGTTCTGGGCTGATCCTTCACCTTCCTCATGATCATCGATGCCCCACAAGGTGAGATCTTGCATGGAGCCCCAGACCGAGGGAGATTGACCGTCATCTTGAACTTCTTCCATTTTCTAATAATTGCGCCAACAGTTGTTGCCTTCTCACCAAGCTGCTTGTCCTGTAGCCCATCCCAGCCTTGTGCAGGTCTACAATTGTTTCCCTGATGTCCTTACACAGCTCTCTGGTCTTGGCCATTGTGAAGACGTTGGAGTCTGTTTGTGTGTCTTTTATACAGGTAACAAGTTCAAACAGGTGCAGTTAATACAGGTAATGAGTGGAGAACAGGAGGGTTTCTTAGAAAAACTAACAGGTCTGTGAGAGCCGGAATTCTTACTGGTTGGTAGATGATCAAATACTTAAATCATGCAATAAAATGCAAATTTATTATTTAAAATTCATACAACATGATTTTCTGGATTTTCTCTCACAGTTGAAGTTTACCTATAAAAAAAAATACAGACCTCTACATGCTTTGTAAGTAGGAAAACCTGCAAAATCTGCAGGGTATCAAATACTTGTTCTCCCCACTGTAGTCCAAATCATGTCCTCTAACTATCTCTGGTTTAGTCTTTCATTGTTCATGTTTGTATAATAGTTCTTTCATTTAGTAGACACTTATCAAGTCACTTAAAGGGACGATTAGTATTAAATGTCTTGCTCAAGAATGGTACCACAGATTATTAAACCTTGCTGACTCTGGGATTTGATCAAGAACTTTTTAGTTATTAGTAAAATGCTGTAATCACTAGGCTATCTGCCACAATTCAGTTCAGGTGCCATAAATACTTATATAAAATAAAACCAAAACACACAGAAAGCAGTGCTCACCGGCAGCGACATTTAACCATTAAGCCACCAAATGAACAACACATTTTATGAGATAATTACTTTGGTGTATAAATTACTTTAAACCTTTGTGCGATTGACAGGCAGGCGACAGGCAGGCACCAGGCGCATGCCGTCAGCCCCTCTTCACCCGGCTGTTAATGCCATCTCATGTAACATGACTCATGTTCCACTACGTTTAATTATGACAAGCGTTCAAATGACAACGTCGGTCTATTGTAAATAGGCCTAAATGAATCCAATTAATTGGCGACACTGTCATTTATCCCCACCTCATTAAACACTAGTGATTTGTCAAGTCAGCCAACAGGGGAGCAGATTGGAGCTGTTCATAATGCTGGTAGATAGCCTAGCAGACAGCTCTGAAGAGAGTGAGGGCTTCCAGGTGCTGCTGATAGACAGCTCCACTTAGGAAGGCTTCGGTGGGTCCATTACGTACTGTTAAAGACTGCTGCTGCAGCCATCATATTATTCTAGGTGAACACTGGGATTAGACATGAGTCACACACAAATGACAGGTTAAAATTCAAACATGAATTATTACTGCATATTTATTAGGATTAAGCTTGTCTACAAAATATCTTAAATGTTATTGTTTTTACTGCAAACACGAAACGCTGCTTCAGGCATTATCAGCTGTAAATATAAGAATATAAGGTTTAGGAAGGAGTGCCATGAAGTTTTTCACACGTCTTCAAATGTCAGGGAAGTTCGGGCCAGATCATTCTTGGCAGCATTAAACATTATACTTTATTACCTATATAGTACACTGTTTTCACCTGGAGCCCTGTTAAATAATTGTGCACTAAAGCATAAGCAGGATGCAATTTTAAATGCACTTATCTTATTCACGTAGTCAGACAGTTTATGGTTCGCTGTGTTATTAACACTGATATGATAACCTACCCTGTTATGAGCTGTGCAGTGCAGCCTGTCTACTTTAGAATTGGAAGTGTACCAGCTCACTGATGCAGTGATAACACAAAATTCCTACATTTTGTGGACCAATTTGGCAAACCAGCCAGCAATCATATATTTTTTTAAATACTATGACATGGAACCAGCTTCTCCATGAAACACCATTCCCTCTTGCAACACTGTGCCATTTGAAAGTCAAATAAACATTCATGTTTCATTGTTATGCATTACTCTAATCGAGGATAATCACTACCAAACAGCATTAAAAACCTTAAAATATATAAGTATTATAATGTTGGAAATTAAGGATTATTTTATTTTGTTAAGTAACAATACATACAAAAAAAAAAATCTTTGTAAACACTTGCCAGCAGTAGAAAAAATTTATGATCTTAATTGCATTGTCATTTTCTTTTCTCATTTCTCTTTTAAAAATAACCAAAATTACATATGGACTATGGGATGAATCCTAACATCCATTTCATAATTACGCACAACCGATTGTAATAACCAGCAGGTTAAAAAGCTGAATCGGGTTTACTGTAACCAGGGTTTAATTTAAAACCTACAGGATTGGTCAGAAAGTTAACTCTCTAAGATCAGGGTCTGAGTGATCATAGTGAGGCCCATGTCAGAATAGGGGAAAGGCCCTTTATAGAGCTAACGTGCCCCTAGATCCGTAGATCCTAGTTGGGTTCAATACACAAAACCTGCACAGACAGTGCCTGTCTGGCTTCATGGACCGATGGAAGTCAAAACTGCTAACCAGGCTAGCACCACAATCAGACTACTGCTCAAAGGATTTCAACCCAGGTCTGCGTAACATGACTTTGAATGGCGATGGTTATGCACACATTTAACAGTACAGGGTAGTACAAAAATTATGATTAAATCTCCATTAGAAACATAATCTAGCTACCATATTGTTAAGACAATGTGTTACAACCTAATTTAAGACTGCTTCTAATTATTTGATCAAAGTTGATGTGGTGATTGCAAATACCACAGACGAATTTGGATTTTCTTGCTGGAGCAACGTCATGTTTTTTTCTTTATACACAACAATGTTGACAAAGTGAAGACAATCGCACACTTTCGGGAAAACACTGATCTTTTTTGTTAAAAAGGAAATAATTGTGAAAAACGGTTATTGTAGATCCAAAGGATGACACCAAATTCAACAGCCACCCTAATGTTAGACCAGAAGTCCACAAATGATGTTGAGTCTGAGCCGTCTGATTTGCTAACAGGGAAAGTCTAAGGTTCTACCCGATTGTCCTTCCAATCGCTCACCACCAGGCAGCATTGACCTCCCCTTGTCAACCAATCACCACTCATATCCAGTTGTCCATGTTCGGAAACAGCACCGTATTCCCTATGAAGTGGACTAGTTTTGACCAGGGTCCAAAGTAGTGTCCTTCATGGAGAAGATGTTGCCATTTTGGGGGTACCCACTTCTCTGGTTGTGAACGGTCTAGTGATCATTGAAGCCAGGCATTGGGAAGGGTCTTGCAAAAGCCTCAACTCTTTTCCTCAGGTCTGCCATGCGGGCCACAGTCTCTGGATCCTCCAGTAGAAAGTTCTTGAAGTCTGCGAGTTTCCCTGGACATGAGAAAACAGCAGAGGAAACAGATTCAGCTTTCAATTCAATTCCTTGGTTTTAATGCCAAACAAGTCCCTATATTTACACTTTTCTAGATCACTACAAGGGATTGAGGATGTAAATCCCTTGCAATGTCATGGCCACCATCAGGATGTATAAACAAATGCGCTGTTTCATAAAAGGGATCCTATTCTTTTTTATAGTGCACTATTGGCACTACTTCTGGCAGTAGTGCCCTATACAGGTAATAGGGACCCATTTGGGATACAGTAGGCGAGACAAGAGGATACTGAGGTGCTATAGCAATAGAAGAGGCTAAAAGTGCTCACCAGTCTTTTTCTTGGCGTCGAGTGCAATCTTGAACCCTTCATCCATGAACTCCACCACTTGGACAAAGTCTGCCTCCTTGAACTGTCTCGAGGTCAATGCTGGGGCACCTGGCAGTTTGAGTCAGGAACAAGAATATCAGTCAATGACAGTATATGTGGTGTCCTCCAGGGATCGATTCGCCGGACCTCTTTCATTCAAACAATTGGATTTCCAGTACACCAACCTGGTTCATTCTGAACAGTAAAATGTTATGGGTGATGACTTACAAGTTACATGTTTTTGTGCTTCTGTGGGACCCACCTAGCCTGAGGCCTCCAGGTGCCAGTGCACTCTTGTCCCCAGGACAGGTGTTCTTGTTAGCTGTGATGGACACCAGCTCCAGGACTCTTTCTGCTCTGGCCCCATCAATGCCCTTTGGCCTCAAATCCACCAGCACCAGGTGATTCTCAGTCCCTCCTGATAACAGAATATATTAACCATATAGTAAATTATATTTGTGCTTGCCACTTTATCATAGGTCTCCTAAGAGAAAACAATTACCTGCAAAATGTTTAAGCAAAAGAAACATGCAGAAAGAAAACAAGGAGGGACCATTTCATCAGCTAGATTGAGGTAGGTTCCTCACAGTTTTCTTTGCTTTGCTTGATGATTTCATGACTGAATTATTTGTTTGGTAGAATTAAGTTAAGTTAACAAAGTGATGGTAAGAAGTTGTGTACCAGACACTAGTGTGTATCCTTTGCTTAACAGGGCATCCGCCATGGCCTTGGCATTGCGCATCACCTGGCTAATGTACTCTCTGAACATTGGCGTCTGGGCCTGGACTCCAAAAAAGAGAGAAACATTTTGTGAAGAGAGTCATTCGGGGAGAAGCATCAGGAGAGGGGCTGGGTGTGGGGTCAGGTGAGGGTGTAGCTAGGTACATATCAGGGGTACAATTGCAGTGTGAAAAGAGTAATAGTCATAAGTGTAAGGAGCGACAGACTAACTGACCTGCTTGAGTGCGACAGCTACCCCAGCGATGGCGTGGTTGTGGGGCCCCCCTTGCAGAGAGGGAAACACAGAGAAATTGACACGGTCCTCCAGGTCATAATGGATCTCCTTCCCCTTCTTGTCCACAGAGCGCACACCCTTACGGTAGAAGATCAGGCCAGCCCTGAAGAGAGAGGGGGAGGGAGAGATTTTGTTATTTACTATGAACTGTAGTTGACAAAATAAATCTCTCTGCTTACATATTGGAACGACCACTGTAGTACCACTATTAGCCCCTCCAAATACCACTATTCCCATAATGGTTAGTGCATCTATCTTTAGATTCTAAGGTGGGTTCACTCTGCCTTGCCATAATATGTTTATTTTTTCCATGTTGTGCACGTCTATGTATATAAAAAGTGTCACGTCATACAATTATTCTCTTAAAAGACATTTTGACATTCATGGTATGACAGATGCATACAATTGGGTGACAGTTATAAAAGGACTGAGTGAATAATAGTGGAGGATGATTTGGGATCGAACTTTGGTTGTCCAACAGACTCCAGCAAACACTGACAGTCTACGTCAGATTCACGACGTGTTCTTAAACCACAACATTTTTCACACCTTTGTTCTTACAATTATGAATCCCATTCTCCTTGTGAATTGAAATTGCGTGCCAGTTGTTCCTAATTAGCATCGGTAAACACCCCGTCAATCCCCATAAAAGGGCATGATTCTACAGGACCATGTGCGCACACAGAAATCCCACACAGGCATATTTGCATACTATATAGTATGCCAGATTAGTATGCGAGAAGAACAGTATGACCCAAACCATAGTACTCTGAAAAACGTATGCCAAAGGTTCCCAGATGTTCTCCTATTTCTGGTGGAATTTCGAAGTATGCATCAGTGTCTGCTTTTTGGGGTAATAAAGACCAAAAACCCCTTGTGCAGTAAAAGATTAGGGGTTTTCCACTATTGGCTCTTCTTCCTTAACTTGATGAAAAGGTTAGTTATCCTCACCGATATTGATAGTTATTGCATCAATGTCATTCACGTATGAAATAACCAGAAAAGGAACAACATTCATTAGAAGTAATGAATGTTGTTGCCCTCACTGGATTCGAACACGGTTGAGGCTGTCTTTAACCAGTACGCCACAGAGCAATGTGGCGCAGAAACCATTTAGCATTGCGTTAAACTGACTAACATTTCTTATTAAGTTTACCTCAAATAGGATCTATGAACTGTATGGCTTTTGTCACTGGCCGTTTCAACAGATTTTTACTAGTATCCACTAACTTACTAATTAGAATAGTCTATTAGAATAGAGCAATTTCTAGCGAGACTGAAAATTAATTTTACGCTGCCAAAGCTATTTCATTTCATGGCACAACAACAATAGTTCTTTCATTCGTGAATGAGACTGTTCCGATAACTAACTTTTCGTCAAGTGAAAAGACGAGAGAATCGGGGAAGCCCCTACTCTTTTACTGCCCAAGGGGTTGTGATCTAACCTATATTACCCAAAAAGCATGCACGGATGTGTACTTCTAAAATGCACCAGAAATAGTCACAATATAACCGCAAACAGTTTTATCTTAATATAACATAGCTACTGAAGGTTGTAGCCTGCAAAGTTTTGGTCTATCCTCAACAAATCCTAATGCTTTATTTGTCTTGACTGTGATGAGGCTCAAACGCTGGTCCTTTTGGTTGGCATCTCTAACCACTACGCTATTTAACAGGGGGTAATCAGTCAGAGACATTTTCTCTTCTTGGCTGGCTCCGCTTATGCGGTCAGGCAAAAACAAACATTGTTGTGCCATTAAATGAAATTGTTTGGCAGTGTGAATTTCATCTCGCTAGTATGGGCTCAATGCTTAGGCCCAAGTAGTAAGAAATGAGTATTAGTGAGTTTTTAGCTATTACGGACAGTGGCAAAAGCCATACAGTTCATAGATGCTACAGTATCTGTAGTGGAACAAAACCTCATAAGTTAGTCAGTTTAACACAATGCTTAATGGTGTCTAGCTAAATATTCAAACTTGGCATGATGTTAATGCACAAAAACATTATCTAATGCAATTTTACAACGAAGTAGTAGAAAACTGTAGAACTGAAGAAAACACAATACTTCACTATTTGGCACAAACATGTCAGCACTTAAATGTGCCTATGTGTACTCTTGAGTATGTCTAGGTTCTGTTCTTACCTAAGAACAAATCCCAAATAAGAAAACATTGGTCAACGTCAGAATCTTTGTGGAAACTGCATAAGTGGGTTTTAAGAAGGAGTTTTAGGAATGAATAATGGTTGGTGAATGAGGCCCTATATTTGGCGCAGGCCTGCACATCCTGACAATACAGTCCCTACTGTGAAGTGTAGTGGTGGCAGAATCCTTCTATGGGGATGCTTCATTGCATCAGGGCCTGGAAAGCTTAAAAAGATAAAGCACAATGGATGCAGCAAAGTTCAGAAAATAAAACCTGCTCAAGTCTTCAGGACACCTGGGACTTGGGAGTAGATTCATCCACCAAGACAATGACTCCAAACATACAGCCTGAAAAACCAAAAGTCAATGGAGTTGGCCCAGTCCAACTTCGGACCACAATACAATTGAGAATATGTGGAAAGAGTTTAACATTTCTGAACACCAAACGTCCCTATCCAACTTGTAGGAGCTTGGGCAATTTAGCAAAGAAGAATGTGTCCATATGTGCAAAGCTGGTAAACACTTGGACTCATACAAATAGATTACCACCATACCATACCATCTTCTTCCGCTTATCCAAGGCCGGGTAGCGGGGGCAGCAGTCTAAGCAGGGATGCCCAGACTTCCCTCTCCCCAGACACTTCCTCCAGCTCTTCCGGGGGGACACCGAGGCGTTCCCAGGCCAGCCGGGAGACATAGTCCCTCCAGCGTGTCCTAGGTCTTCCCCGGGTCTTCCCAGGAAGGCGTTCCGGAGGCATCCGAAACAGATGCCCAAGCCACCTCAGCTGACCCCTCCCGATGTGGAGGAGCAGCTGCTCTACTCTGAGATCCTCCCGGGTGACCGAGCTTCTCACCCTCTCTCTAAGGGATCGCCCAGCCACCCTGCGGAGAAAGCTCATTTCGGCCGCCTGTATCCGGGATCTTGTCCTTTCGGTCATGACCCAAAGCTCAAGACCATAGGTGAGAGTAGGAACGTAGATTGACCGGTAAATCGAGAGCTTCGCCTTGCGGCTCAGCTCTTTCTTCACCACGACAGACCGATACATCGACCGCATTACTGCAGAAGCTGCACCGATCCGTCTGTCAATCTCCCGTTCCTTCCTTCCCTCATTCGTGAACAGGACCCCTAGATACTTAAACTCCTCCACTTGAGGCAGGCACTCTCCACCAACCTGAAGTGGGCAAGCCACCCTTTTCCGACTGAGGACCATGGCCTTGGATTTGGAGGTACTGATTTTCATCCCCACCGCTTCACACTCGGCTGCAAACCGTCCAAGTGCATGCTGAAGGTCCTGGCTTGAAGGGGCCAACACGACAACATCATCCGCAAAGAGCAGAGACGAAATCGTGTGGTCCCCAAACCTGACACCCTCCGGCCCCTGGCTGCGCCTAGAAATTCTGTCCATAAAAATTACGAACAGAACCGGTGACAAAGGGCAGCCCTGCCGGAGTCCAACATGCACAGGGAACAAGTCTGACTTACTGCTGGCAATGCGGACCAAGATCCTGCTTCGGTCGTACAGGGACCTGACAGCCCTTAGCAAGGGACCCAGGACCCCATATTCCCGAAGCACCCTCCACAGGATGCCGCGAGGGACACAGTCGAATGCCTTCTCCAAATCCACAAAACACATGTGGATTGGTTGTGCAAACTCCCATGAACCCTCCATCACCCTGTAGAGGGTATAGAGCTGGTCCAGTGTTCCACGGCCTGGACGAAAACCACACTGTTCCTCCTGAATCCGAGGTTCTACTATCGGCCGTATTCTCCTCTCCAGAACCCTGGCATAGACTTTCCCGGGGAGGCTGAGAAGTGTGATCCCCCTATAGTTGAAACACACCCTCCGGTCCCCCTTCTTAAAAAGAGGGACCACCACCCCGGTCTGCCATCCCAGAGGCACTGTCCCCGACTGCCACGCAATGTTGCACAGGCGTGTCAGCCAAGACAGCCCCACAACATCCAGAGACTTGAGGTACTCAGGGCGGATCTCATCCACCCCCGGTGCCTTGCCACCGAGGAGTTTCTTAACCACCTCTGTGACTTCAGCCCGGGTGATGGACGAGTCCACCTCTGAGCCCTCATCCTCTGCTTCCTCAATGGAAGACGTGACGGCGGGATTGAGGAGATCCTCGAAGTACTCCATCCACCGCCCGACAACATCCCCAGTTGAGGTCAACAGCTGCCCACCTCTACTGTAAACAGCGTTGGTAGGGCACTGTTTCCCTCTCCTGAGGCGCCGGATGGTTTGCCAGAATCTCTTCGAGGCCAGCCGATAGTCCTTCTCCATGGCCTCACTGAACTCCTCCCAGGCCCGAGTTTTTGCCTCCACAACCACCCGGGCTGCAGTCCGCTTGGCCTGTCGGTACCCGTCAGCTGCCTCAGGAGTCCCACAAGCCAACCAGGCCTGATAGGACTCTTCTTCAGCTTGACGGCATCCCTTACTTCCGGTGTCCACCACCGGGTTCGGGGATTGCCGCCTCGACAGGCACCGGAGACCTTACGGCCACAGCTCCGAGCGGCCGCTTCGACAATGGCGGTGGAGAACATGGTCCACTCGGACTCAATATCTCCAGCCTCCCTCGGGATCCAGTCGAAGCTCTGCCGGAGGTGGGAGTTAAAGATCTCTTTGACAGGAGACTCTGCCAGACGTTCCCAGCAGACCCTTACAGTACACTTGGGCCTGCCGAGTCTGTCCAGCTTCCTCCCCCGCCATCGGATCCAACTCACAACCAGGTGGTGATCAGTTGACAGCTCCGCCCCTCTCTTCACCCGAGTGTCCAAGACATACGGCCGCAGGTCAGATGAAACGACAACAAAGTCGATCATCGACCTGCGGCCTAGGGTGTCCTGGTGCCACGTGCACTGATGGACACCCTTATGCTTGAACATGGTGTTCGTTATGGACAAACTGTGACTAGCACAGAAGTCCAAGAACTGAACACCGCTCGGGTTCAGATCAGGGGGGCCGTTCCTCCCAATCACGCCCCTCCAGGTGTCACTGTCGTTGCCCACGTGGGCGTTGAAGTCCCCCAGTAGAACGATAGAGTCCCCAGTCGGAGCGCTTTCCAGCACCCCTCCCAGAGACTCCAAGAAGGTCGGGTACTCTGCACTGCCGTTCGGCCCGTAGGCACAAACAACAGTGAGAGACCTATCCCCAACCCGTAGGCGCAGGGAAACGACCCTGTCGTTCACCGGGGTAAACTCCAACACATGGCGGCAGAGCTGGGGAGCTATAAGCAAACCCACACCAGCCCGCCGCCTCTCATCATTGCAAACTCCAGAGTGGTGAAGAGTCCATCCTCTCTCAAGGAGTGTGGTTCCGGAGCCCAAGCCGTGCGTAGAGGTGATCCCGACTACCTCTAGTCGGAACCTCTCAACCTCACGCACGATCTCAGGCTCCTTCCCCGCCAGCGAGGTGACGTTCCACGTCCCTAGAGCTAGTTTCCGTGTCCAGGGATCGGGTTGTCTAGGCCCCCGCCTTCGACTGCCGCCCGATCCTCTCTGCACCGGCCCCTTATGGTCCCTCCTGTGGGTGGTGAGCCCACGGGAGGGCGGCCCCATGTCGCTCGTTCGGGCTGGGCCCGGCCGGGCCCCATGGGGAAAGGCCCGGCCACCAGGCGCTCGCGAACGAGCCCCAACCCCGGGCCTGGCTCCAGGGTGGGGCCCCGGCTGCGCCATGCCGGGCGACGTCACAGGACACAAAAACTTTCATCATTAAGGGGTTTTTGAACCGCTCTTAGTCTGACCCGTCGCCTAGGACCTGTTTGCCTTGGGAGACCCTACCAGGGGCATATAGCCCCAGACAACATAGCTCCTAGGGTCACTCGGGTACTCAAACTCAAACAAATAGATTCATTGCTGTAATTGCTGCCCAAGGTTCCTCTACCAAATGTTTGCAAAGGGGGGTGAGTATGCAATCGTTTTTGTTTTGTATATACATTTAATTTAGAACAATTAGTAGATTTTTCATTTTGAAATTTGGACTTAAGTGTTGATTAGTGCCAAAAACTAATTTCTATGCTTTTTGATTTCATGTTTTAACAATGAAAAGTGGAAAATACATGGGGGTGAATACTTTTGAAAGCCACTTAATTTCCTCAAAGCACATACTGCACAGTTAAAAAAAAAAATCCGAAGCTGTTTGCATGTTTTCAGGTCTCCCTGCTTCAAGACCGTTACTTTGGGGAAATGGGAAAACTCACTGGCATCCTATAACATGTTGGTTTGGTTACCCGGAAACCAGAATCCAACTAAGTTTATTCAATTTCAGATTGAAGAAACCTTTTTACATTATTTAACCATTGTAGGTTATATAATAGGAATGCATTGTTTTGAGTGAATTATGCCTTCAATTTATTGCTGTAGTGTCAATTTTTCACATTTAAATTCATATAAAATCTGAGTTTAGGTTTTAATCAAATGATTGACATTGTTTCATTAAAGTATGTATTTGGAGAATATTTTCTTTGGAATTAAAGTTTAATGGCTAACCCTGTTCAGAAATGTCTAAAGGAAAAAATATATATAAAAAAATTAACAAACAGGACCGGCACCTAAATAATCTTATAACATTTTGCAAGGTCCCTTGCAGTTTCCAACCCATTTTTTTTTAGGATGTCCCCTTAAACAGTTGTAGGCCTTAACTGCAAAAAAATGTAAAGGAAAAGCCCAAACCAATCCAACACTAGTTTGACACCCCTGCTCTTTTAGGTTCAGACACATTCAACAAACTTTGTTTATGAAGAGATCCTCGCCGTGAACATTCATAAAATGGAAAATGGAGCCAGTTTCTTTTCCAATTACAGATACTATTCTCATCTGGAAACATACCTGGCTCCCCTGAGAGATTTGTGTGTGGTGGTGGTGACCATGTCAGCGTGCTCGAAGGGAGAGGGCACAGCCTTTGCAGCCACTAACCCACTGATGTGGGCCATGTCTGCCAGCAGGTAGGCCTTTACCTCTACACACAACTGGAGGCAGAAGAAAAAAAAACAAGAACAATGCACTAAGTAGGTATACAGGTCAGGAGACTATTAGTGATCAAAGGTGAATGGTGCTTGTCATTACTCGCGAATAGAAAATACTTGCAAATTTATATTACCGGTAATATACTAAAATAAAATATACTTTCGGAATTTGAGTTTCGATTAGGCTGCTAGTTTGTCATTACAAAACTCAACATTTGGTAAAATATCCTGTACTGGGCATCTAAACAAGAAATGCTACTGCATGGTCTCTTGAATTCTCAATGTCAAATTTTTCCGATACAACATCAGTGTCAATAGCTAACGTTTAACTGGTTCCTTGTAAAAAGGATCACAGGAATAAACAAGCTATATAGAGGTCTCATTATATATGCATTTACATAATTCTCGCTTCCCCACTGATGACGTGTTGTTATCGGCTAAATAATCAGGCCAGGGGAAGATTTACTGGGAGAGTTGAAACAAGGATGTAGAAACTTTACTGGCGCCCTACAGGCAAGTGAAGTGGCCGTCACACTCAGAAAATCTACATAGGGAAAGAAAGGGATTAGGATAAGGTGTGAGAGAGATGTAGAGAAAGAAAACGACAGAAAGATAGGAGTATGGGCCGGGGGGGGGGGGGGGTCAGGCTGACTGGGCTGTTGCCTCTGGTACCCAACGTGTATACCACTGTGGTGTGAGTTCAATTCTGGCCTGCTGCTATTTAAGCACATGCTCTCCATCTTTCTCTCCTCTACCAGTAAAGCATGACGTCCATATATATATATATATATATATATAACCGAGAGAAATAGGGAGAGAAAGAGAGAGTAGTAGTAAGAGATATTGACAAGATGAGAAACTGTCTGTACCTTCTTGATGCGTGCGTAGTCAATGAGGCGTGCATAGGCGCTGGTGCCTGCGATGATCAACTTGGGTCGGAAGAGACGGGCAGTCATCTCCAGCTGGTCGTAGTCAATAAGTCCTGTGGCCGGCTGGATAGGGAGGGAAACGAGAGAAAGAGTGAGAATAAACAGTTCATCTGCACTTAACAAACAAACTCACATACGCACTTACTGTGTATACACACACAGTAACTTATTCGCTATTACTGTTTATCACACTCTAAACAACTAAGTAGTTAGTATTATTAAGTACTTTTCTTCAGTATTCTTTATTTTTGCAACATGAAATCACTATCTATAAGCCTGTTGAAAATCTAGGTCCTAAATTCCACAGCCCTGAAGAGTTAAGCAATCGAGTAAAGAAAAAAACAAAAACATTCAGGATACATGGTGTAAGGGTGACATGGTCAGTTGCTGTCCCACAGGCTACAGAGAGGTCATCATATTATCCCAGAAACACAGCCCTGTCAATAAAGGCACAGTAACACTACCTGACCAAAATGAACAATCGATGGGACAGCTACAGTGGGAGAACAAGTATTTGATAACCTGCCGATTTTGCAGGTTTTCCTACTCACAAATCATGTAGAGGTCTGTCATTTCTATCATAGGTACACTTCAACTGTGGGAGACGGAATCAAAAAAATCCAGAAAATCACATTGTATGATTTTTTTATAATTAATTTGCATTTTATTGCATGACATAAGTATTTGATCACCTATCAACCAGTAAGAATTCCGGCTCTCACAGACCTGTTAGTTTCTCTTTAAGAAGCCCTCCTGTTCTCCACTCATTACCTGTATTAACTGCACCTGTTTGAACTCGTTACCTGTATAAAAGACACCTGTCCACACACTCAAACAGACTCCAACCTCCCCAAACTGGCCAAGACCAGAGAGCTGTGTAAGGACATCAGGGATAAAATTGTAGACCTGCACAAGGCTGGGATGGGCTACAGGACAACAGGCAAGCAGCTTGGTGAGAAGGCAAAAACTGTTGGCCGCAATTATTAGAAAATGGAAGAAGTTCAAGATGACGGTCAATCTCCATCGGTCTGGGGCTCCACACAAGATCTCACCTCGTGGGGTATCAATGATCATGAGGAAGGTGAGGGATCAGCCCAGAACTACACGGCAGGACCTGGTAAATGACCTGAAGAGAGCTGGGACCACAGTCTCAAAGAAAACCATTAGTAACACATTATGCCGTCATGGATTAAAATCCTGCAGCGCACGCAAGGTCCCCCTGCTCAAGCCAGCGCATGTCCAGGCCCGTCTGAAGTTTGCCAATGACCATCTGGATGATCCAGAGGAGGAATGGGAGAATGTCATGTGGTCTGATGAGAGAAAAATAGCTTTTTGATCTATACTCCTCTTGCCTTGTTTGGAGGAAGAAAAAGGATGAGTACAACCCCAAGAACACCATCCCAACCGTGAAGCATGGATGTGGAAACATCATTCTTTGGGGATGCTTTTCTGCAAAGGGGACAGGATGACTGCACTGTATTGAGGGGAAGATGGATGGGGCCATGTATTGCGAGATCTTGGCCAACAACCTCCTTCCCTCAGTAAGAGCATTGAAGTTGGGTCGTCGCTGGGTCTTCTAGCATGACAATGACCCAAAACACACAGCCGGGGCAACTAAGGAGTGGCTCCGTAAGAAGCATCTCAAGATCCTGGAGACCCAATAGAAAATCTTTGGAAGGAGCTGAAAGTCTGTATTGCCCAGCGACAGCCCCGAAATCTGAAGGATCTGGAGAAGGTCTGTATGGAGGAGTTGGCCAAAATCCCTGCTGTAGTTTGTGCAAACCTGGTCAAGAACTACAGGAAACGTATGATCTCTGTAATTGCAAACAAAGGTTCCAGTACCAAATATTAAGTTCTGGTTTTCTGATGTATCAAATACTTATGTCATGCAATAAAATGCAAATGAATTACTTAAAAATCATACAATGTGATTTTCTGGATTTTTGTTTTAGATTCAGTCACCCACAGTTGAAGAGTATCTATGATACAAATTACAGACATGCTTGGTGGGAAAACCTGCAAAATCAACAGTGTATCAAATACTTGTTCTCCCCACTGTATATTACAGGCCATAGAGTCTCTAACCATTTTCCATTGACAGCACTACCAATAAAAATGGATAAGATCCGTTGCAGCTCTGTCCATAGACAAACACGTCCACTGAAATAAGTATGGTTAAAAAAATAAAAGCACTTCAGATTATACGCTGGAATTCATAGTCAACTCTTGTAACATTGGTTTTATGCTGGGAAATCCATATAAGAACTGACATTTTGCTTGCGTAAGGATTCAACCCTATAAATTATTTGCTAGAGCCACCTTTTACAACAATAAAGAATACCTTGCTATCCTTAAAAGTTTTACAATGAGCCGTTTGCTCTTTTGGTAAGCATGTACAAACTTTCCACACAATGTTGGAGTGATTTTGGCAAATCTTTTTTGCCAATTTGCTCCAGAGGTTCAAGGTTGGGCAGTAGAAAATTTGCCATTTTGTTTTTGAGCCACTCAAAATGTTACTTTGGCTGGGTGCTTGGGATCATTGTCCAGCTGCAAGGTGAATTTCCACCCAACCTTTAGTTATTAGCAGACTAAATTTACTGTATCCATTCTTCCTTCCAATATAACAAGATGACTAGTCCATGCTGATGAGAAGCATCCCCACAGCATGATGCTACCACCACCATACCCAACTGTAGGAGTGTGTGTTTAAGCATGGGCAGTGTTAGGTTTGTGCCACACAACGCTTCGAGTTCACATTTATTATTAATCTTCAGAACCCCCCCCCCCCATTATTTAAGGAAAAGATCATTTTGAGTATGGAAGACAGAGAGAAAAGAGAGAAGGACAGAATGGCCCCTGGTCTAGACGAGCCGGGCCCTGCCGTCTAGCATGTCGATTTCCCATTATCTCTCTTGCAGAGGGGGCTGACTGAGTCATTCATCACAAACACACACAAACAAGTGTTACGCATGCACATAAACACACACACCGAAGCATAGATACACCAGTACTACATTCATCACCTACAGCATTACACAGACAAAGAAATAAACCCAGTAAAGTACTCAAGGGGCCATTTCAACTGCAGTGTTGACCAATATCACCAACTGAAAAAACACATCCAATCGAGTAGGGCGACCATGATTACATGATATTTTATTTTTTGTATTTTCTTTGTTGACAAAAAATATACGTCTGGATGAATGCATTATATTTGGTAATTTTGGATGAAACTATGCCTGCTTAACCTAAAAAAGGTAATACTTACATCTGAAATAAGTAGCATTTACAGCAACATGATAAAATATACATGATAAAAGCCTGGTACTGTATTCCCATGGATGTCGTCATTAATAAGAAACCAGAAAAGGGCAAGTTGTCATTTGACTTTCTTGTTTTATTAATTTCCTTACTCAAAATTCTTGTGGCAAAGCGGCCAACCCTAAGTACTACTGCCACTGTAGATGAGGAGAGGCCAATCATTTTCCTAGGTAGAGAACATCATAGGTTATGAGTAAGGGTTGCAGATGGGCTCTCAAGCTGTCTCTCCTGGATTACTCTTTCTGAGATTAGGTGGGAAAGGATCCAAGGTCTCACTCCTTAGACCTTCTCATGAAATAATAGAAGTAGGCGAGGGCATACGAGCAATCGAGGAGAAACAAATTGAGAAAGCCTAATAATCAGTTAGGGATTGGTCTGCGTGCAAAAAGGTCCACTACTTACATTGAGCTTGTAGGGCATGGACTCAAAATAGATGGAGGTAGCGGAGATCCTTTTGGTGTCTGACATGTAGCCATGGGTCAGGCTAAAGAAGACCACAAACAATAACAATGTTAATTAGCGTGACAATATTTATTTATTTCAATACACCCAACATTTACATAGGACTTTTGTTATGCTCCTATCGAAAGTGATTGACTCTGCTAGGTATGACAACCTCAAAGAGTGTTGAAAGGTAACACCGTACATTTATTTCAAAAAACATTCTGAGCTTGGATACCTTTGAGTAGGTTTATGTTAATCTCCACCTACGTAATAATGGGCAACTAAGGATGTCAATAAATTAATAGCGAATCAATAATTAAAATAATAATACAAATAAGAGAATTCCTTAGTTGTGAACTAGGCTATGAGACAGACAAGCAAGAAAAGACACAGAAAAAGCGAGAGAGAGCAACTACGCACTGTCCACCATCAGGCAGGTCCAGGCCCATGATGCGGTCGTGGGGGTTCAGGACAGCAGTGTAGGCAGCAAAGTTGGCCGGAGAGCCGGAGTAGGGTTGGACATTTACGCCCCATAAGACGGGGTCCAGGTCAAAGGCCTCCAGCGCTCTCTTCTGACATAGCAGCTCAATCTGGTCCACCACTTCAGCACCGCCGTAATACCTACAGAAGATGATAGGGGTCAGTAAGACTTGCCACATTTTGGAAATATCCCCAAAATTCCTAGTCCCCCCCGGTAATCCTGCTTGGAGGATTATATCCCAGTTTATAGTCTCCAATTCCAGGAAATCCACCAACCTGGATTTATTGAAATCAACACAGACTGAATTTTATTCTGTAAAGGCTGTACAAATGGGTCAAAATAAGCACTGTACTAATGTGAGCATTTTAATCTGTAATGTGGAAAACAGGGGTAGGGGGGTGCGTAGGTGCGTGCATGTTGGTGACGGGGAACTAGAACAGCAGATGGACATCAGGATAGTCATTCAATCATTTCATTACACAGGAAATATATAGTGGGGATTCTGGGGTCAGAAATAATGCCAGCAGATAATCACAATGCATGCAAAAACACAAATGCATCCCCATCCCTGCCTCCCAACATCATCTCTGAGAATCAGGTAAAGCTGGCCCTGCTGAGAACCAATGTTATGTCTGATATACAATGGTTTTCATCCAATCAAAACACAAGAACAAAACTATCCAGCTTGTAATAAAGTAATAAGGCACAGGGGTGGGGTGGTATATAGCCAGTAAACCCCAGCAAAGAAATGTATACAGTGGGGAGAACAAGTATTTGATACACTACCGATTTTGCAGGTTTTACCCACTTACAAAGCATGTAGAAGCCTTTAATTTTTATCATAGCTAATCTTCAACTTTGAGTGACAAAACCAAAAAAAATAATTAATAAGATCACATTGTATGATTTTTAAGTAATTAATTTGCATTTTATTGCATGACATAAGTATTTGATACATCAGAAAAGCAGAACTTAATATTTGGTACAGAAACCTTTGTTTGCAATTAGAGATCATACGTTTCCTGTAGTTCTTGAACAGGTTTGCACACACTGCAGCAGGGATTTTGGCCCACTCTTCCATACAGACCCTCTCCAGATCCTTCAAGTTTTTGGGGCTGTCGCTGGGCAATATGGACTTTCAGCTCCCTCCAAAGATTTTCTATTGGGTTCAGGTCTGGAGACTGGCTAGGCGACTCCAGGACCTTGAGATGCTTCTTACGGAGCCACTCCTTCGTTGCCCTTGCTGTGTGTTTCGGGTCGTTGTCATGCTGGAAGACCCAGCGACGACCCATCTTCAATGCTCTTACTGAGGGATGCTCTTGCGATACATGGCCCCATCCATCCTCCCCTCAATATGGTACAGTCGTCCTGTCCCCTTTGCAGAAAAGCATCCCAAAAAAATTATGTTTGCACCTCCATGCTTCACGGTTGGGATGGTGTTCTTGGGGTTGTACTCATCCTTCTTCTTCTTCCTCCAAACACAGCGAGTGGAGTTTAGACCAAAAAGCTCTATTTTTGTCTCATCAGACCACATTACCTTCTCCCATTCCTCCTCTGGATCATCCAGATGGTCATTGGCAAACTTCAGACAGGCCTGGACATGCGCTGGCTTGAGCAGGGGGATTTTGCATGCGCTGCAGAATTTTAATCCATAACAGCGTAGTGTGTTACTAATGGTTTTCTTTGAGACTGTGGTCCCAGCTCTCTTCAGGTCATTGACCAGGTCCTGCTGTGTAGTTCTGGGCTGATCCCTCACCTTCCTCATGATCATTGATGCCCCACGAGGTGAGATCTTGCATGGAGCCCCAGACTGAGGGAGATTGACCGTCATCTTGAACTTCTTCCATGTTCTAATAATTGCGCCAACAGTTGTTGCCTTCTCACCAAACTGCTTGCCTATTGTCCTGTAGTGTGTGGACAGGTGTCTTTAATAGAGGTAACTAGTTCAAACAGGTGCAGTTAATACAGGTAATGAGTGGAGAACAGGAGGGCTTCTTAAAGAAAAACTAACAGGTCTGTGTGAGCCGGAATTCTTACTGGTTGGTAGGTGATCAAATACTTGTCATGCAATAAAATGCAAATTAATTATAAAAACATACATACAATGTGATTTTCTGGATTTTTGTTTTAGATTCCGTCTCTCATAGTTGAAGTGTACCTATGATAAAAATTACAGACCTCTACATGCTTTGTAAGTAGGAAAACCTGCAAAAACGTCAGTGTATCAAATACTTGTTCTCCCCACTGTATATGCACCAATATATGGCAGCCAAGAGCAGTGTCCAGGCACTCAATGTTGATTGGTTCATAAGAACATCCTCAAACCCCTGCGGTGCCTGATTGCAACTGTAAATAGGTTACCAAGGTAATCACAACAGTAAAGATATTTTCAGCCAATCATCCTTCAAGGTTCATATTATATATTTATACTAATATGAGGATTAGAAGATAATCTTGTGGGTCTCACCTTCTGCCTGGGTATCCCTCTGAATACTTGTTATTTAGACAGGATCCCTGAGCCTCGAGGGCAGCACGGCTGCAGAAGTTCTGTAGTGAGAAGAGACCATAATCAACGCATGTGTCAGCTTCAGATCAATGCAGGAAACTAAGGGACAACGCCAATTAAAGACAGCAAAGTGATTAGGAGAAATCCCACTCCCCAGAGCCATCAGTGAACATTACACTATCGAATCCGCAGTCCTCAAAAACTTCATCCGCTTTGCTCTTCTATAGCAAGAAAAAAAGTGCCACTTTTTTCTGCCACCACTGACCTAGCTCAGTAGCCTTTGTCTTACGCAGCCATGGCTTTGATTGACACTGGTTCATTGCTTTGGGGCCCACAACGCACTGTAAGGAAAATAATTTGGTAGAAATACTGAGTATAAATACAACTTAAATACGCTTGACGTGGATGTGGGGCGTAACGGGTCATCTGAAAAGTCAACAGCCGTACTTGCTTAATGCCAACAGCGCTAGAAGAAAATCCTCGTCCTGTAGTTTTACTGGCCGCTCCCATAGAGAATGAGGGTGACTGCGTGGGGAGAGGAAGGTTACTTGGTGTGGCAGAATGAGAGGCAACATGACACTTCCAGCTAAGATTATGAGGTCGAGTGTCACCGGCCGGCCTAGCTTTGTCCAGGGCCGGGTTATGACATCCACACTTTACATGGCTTTATGCAAAAACCTTAGTCTCCCGAGAACAGCTTTCTGTGCGCACCAACTGCTGTGCGTGCATTAGACCCCCCGCATTAGATTTGGAAATGCAGACGCTGCCTCTTTTCAAAACAAGCAAGCAAGCGGAGCCACCACAGCAGCCCGCCCAGCTAGTGGCATCTCAGCCAGGAGGTCTTGGCTCTAACCTGACTGCAGATTGGAGGGGAGTGCGTTCAAGAAGTGATGAAGATATCAACTTTATCTCACACTAGTGGGCCAGCTTTGTGTTAAGTGGACGCAGATATCCTTCACTAAGCAGGAATGGCAGGGCCAGAACGGAGGAAGGAGGCATGGAGGGAGGTGAAGGAACGCCAAAGATTAACCACCGTAGGACAGAGAAGACAACAATTGTACCTCAGATGCAATGAGCTCCAGTCCACGGCATTGTCTGTCCTTCTCTTTCCGCAGCAGGTCCCAGATCTCCGGGTCATCCTGGGCCAGACTGTCCTGCCCTGTCCATTGAGCTTCGTGCTCCACATTACGGGTAGCTGCATGCTGAGCCCTCCTCGCCCCCACGCTGCTGAGGGCCACCGGTGAACGCTGGGACAGTGTCTGAAAAGAGGCGACAAGGAGACAGGACATACAGCATTCATTTGGGGATTCCTGATATAAAGAAAAATAGGTCATGTTTAACTGGTGCAGTGGGCAGAGCAAATCATTTATTTACAAGCTACAAACACAACTGCCCAACAAAGCACCGGATTTGTAGAAATCTCAACAAGTTAAGATAAAAACAGGACTACAAAGAATTTGGATTGGTCAATTGTGTGGATTTCCTGCAAATTCAGAGGCTTTGAGAAATTTAGTTTTGAAAATTAAGGTTACCAGAATTTTCCTCCAGGGAAAATTCCAAATTAAAATGGGAACCCCCTATAAGGAACTTCAAAATGGTTCAAACAGTTGCTTAAAGAAATGATAGGGGTTTCCCCATGGTTTCAATTTAAAGAACCCCTGAAGGATCCTCCAGGAAGCTTATGTCATTGGCGTAGTCGGCAGCTTTCACCAGCTCTTGGCTGTTTACTGACATATTGATGCACTGGAGCTATAGGCTATGGAAGTAGATAAAGGTGTCAGAAGCTGACTACATAACCAACATGGCATCTTGGCAACATGCTGTGCTTTATCAAGAAAAAAAAACAACAGCGTATTCTTTTAATGTCTCCTTTTGAACGATTAAAACATTGGCAGCATGTTCAAACTTCAAACACATGAAGAACTACAACCATAAAAATTGAAAATTCTATGTCTCTATCTCCCTCTCATGCACTCCAATATGGAACTGAAATATAATTAACATTGAGAGTTGGCGGGGTGTTTGTGCCATATCAATAATCAACGCGGTTGTAAAATTATGCCTCTAGCAGCTGTGCCGAGATGGAGAGCAGCAAGCTAGCTGTAGCTGCATAAGTCCCAGACAGACAAACAGTAAAGCGCATATTCAGCACTTCCGCTTATCTAATCTCAGCTAGCTCACTATGCCTAACGCTCCAACTTGGTTTGGTGCTGCTGCAGCGACTCACTAGTGGCCAATGTGCAAGTGCACACAGGGTCCACCATTTAAGCTCTCCATGCTGTTCACACATGTAACCTATTAGCATTAGCCTCCCTGCCTCAATTCAACAATTACTGGATAAACACAGTAATCCTATCTACATTGTTCTTCAGGGTTTTCTCCATGTTTCTGAACAAGCTCTTAAGGACACACAGGGACTTTGAAGCTTGCAAGACTTTACAAATCTGGTTTCATGTCGGTGTTCTTCCAAAATATCTGACTAATGTTGCATGACAATAGCAGTGGGAAGAGCAGAGCTAACTTAAAGCGTAGACAAGATCTAGAGTGGAGTTACAAGAGTGCTGAGTTGTTTCAATCTCAGCAGGAGGGCACGTACTAATTCAGCAGTTCATCAGTATTTATTAAAACAGCAGGACCAGCCTAGTAATGATAAGCCCCTACCTAGCCATGGTCTCATCTGTTCAGGTGCACTGCTGAGTGACATACAACTTCACTTTAATAGTGTTATTAAAAACCAATTAACTAAATGGTGGTGACCACTTATAGGCTACCAGATGAATATATGGGTGGGGGGTGCTGTCTGGTCTGTGGGTCTCGCATTCTAAAACACTGCACAGGGTATATAACCTCGAAGTAAACATGAGATGATTTAATGCCCTGAAAAATGTTACATCAATTATTCGGCATTCTGCTAAATCCTACATCATGACATGTAAGATGACTAGCTAGAGACCACAAGAACAAGGTTCATTAAAATGACAGGTTATTTACGCATATATTAGCCAACAACATTAAATCAACATTAAATCTTTATCACTGTTCAACATCATGATCTGCAGCACTTGCCTGCCTGCCTCTAAGAAAATAAACTCTCCTGAAAATGCCTTGCAGGCCTGTAGTTCTTTCTCCTCACAATGATTTCTTCCTGGCAGTAGCTCCTGTGGTGCTAAGGCCCCATTATCCTCTTGCATAGTCTCCCTAGATATCCTAGTGGGCGGAGGGTGGGGGGCTGTAGTGGTAAGACATTGGGGAGAAGTTGGCACATTAATGGGTGAAGGTGAAGCCCAGTTCCCCTGGCCTTCTGTCAGCCTGCGGGTCACAGGTGGGCCACAGTTTGTTCTGTGTGTAAAGGAGGAGATGTGGAAGAGAGAAGAGTCCCGGAGAGCCAGCTTAGGTACGACCCGCCTATTCTCTCTGAGGACACGTTCCATACACAGAAATCACATGGGTCATTAAGCTCTGACGGGACCTGTCCTTCGCTGTCTGCGTTTCTGTCGGGACACCCAAGGCTGGCGCACACACTCACACAGCAAAAGCCCGGCTTATAGTGGAGAACAGAATGGGTACCTATCTGTCTATGCTGAGGGCGTCCCCCTTTTGCCCTCGCACCCCCCCCTCGCCTGCCCCCCTGTCCCAGTTCCTTCCCTCTCTTCGATCTAAGATGCTAAACAGTCAGAGCGAAGTGGCACTGCAGCATTTCCATTAGTCCCCTAGCGCACAGTCCATCATGAAGCTCTCCTTAAATCTTTCCCCCTCTCTGCCTTACTTGCTCTTTCTCAACATCTCTCCCTCTCTGGCCAGGCAGCAGCTTCGCTCCCCTACACAAACAGACCAGACTGTCTCTTGGTCCCAGAGGCCCGCTCTGCCTGCTGCCTCCCCTCATTATTACACCAGATTAATTAATAAACAACATGATTAATTGATCCCGGAGAAGAAGAGGGGATGCTAAAGATGCAGAGGACCGGATCTGTCACGGGGCAGGACTATATTTAGATGGCAGCTTGCGGTCTTTTGGAGGTGAACTTGATGAGAACTTAGGAAGAGCGAGTGGTACCAACAACCGATCGGCAGGTTGGTCAACACAACTGTATTTAAGCAGGCTGTATTGAAACACACAAGTTTCTGACATGAAGCTGATGGTTCATTGGTTTGCCATTTCTTGGCCAGCCGAGCACCAGGGCTTGGCCTACTACTACAAAAAGAAAATATCCAATCTCACTCATTAATTTTGTCATCTTCCTCCAGTAGTTGAAGTGGAGTCAATTTTACAGATGACCGCTGTCCATCAGACTCAGTGCAAAACAACAATCAGCCATGTAACAAGGGTAAGAGAGAAAAGAGCAAGCTGGAGGGTTGTCAACAGCGTGCAGTATCGGTCAGGCTGACAAACACTCTCTCTCCTTCCTGCCACTGACTAATAGGAGAACCGTCGTTACAAATTGCCCTCTGATTCAGCTGGGATGACACGAGGTGGCGGGTGTGAGGGAGAACAGACCAGAGAACTGGCCAGGGTGAAGGGGGTGGACGTCAAGCTGGATGAGGCCTCTGTGTGACAGGGCGAGTGACACACATGCACAGAGAGGCAATTTCTAGGAGAGCCTCCTAAACATTATCGGCACAAAAAAGCAAGCCCCTAGCTGGCCTGTCGCCGCAGTTGTGAGGACCGTTTAAGGGGCACATCTGGACTGTTTCTCCTTACTACAGTCCATGTTTGGGCTAAAGAAACCAGATTCTTTCTAAAGCATGTTATCTTATACTTTGTACTTTCAGGCATTGTGCTTATCAGTTCTTCAAACATAAAGGTCATAAGAAGCAGTGAGTTGATAACCGTTGGTCATGGACATGTTTTATAGAGGCCATTTCTCATCGTAACGATACATATCTAGATTACGCCTGCTGAATATTTTTTCAGGTGTAGCACGACTGGCAGCTACATTTGACATCCTTGCAGATGCCTTTAACAGCCACCCCCCCCCCCCCCCCCCGTGTAAATATAAATGAATAGGCCGGCAGCTCTCATAAAATCCCATTGCTGCGTCAGACACTGATCTGAAAATGCACTGACACTCCGGGGAGTGCAGCGCAGAAAATAAAGGCTGTCACCATCAAAGCGCTTTGGTTTGTGCAGTGGCTGGTTTCAGGGCATTGCAGTTTATTATAACAGCCTTTAGAAAAAGGGGAGGCCCCTACAAATACTCACTCTCTCTCAATATGCATAAACAAAAAGAATAGTATTACGATGTAGGCAGGGTGTATCAGTGACAGGCAGGGTGTATCAAGACGGTGTCCTAAAAGCATCCAGACAGACCGAGAATGCCGGTTCCTCTGAACAGGAATTTGGGCACTCCTGTTGCAACATGGTACAGCCTCTGCAACACCACATGTGGACGACACCACCGTCCTGGGTCTCATCTCCAACAACAGCTTACAACAACAGCTTACAGAGAGGAGGTAAAGAAACTGGCTAAATGGTGCCAGGACAACAACCTCTCTCTCAAAGTCAGCAAGACTAAAGAGATGATTGTGGACTTGAGAAGCGGTGGGAGGGGGTGAGGGGTCATGGGCCCATACACATCGATGGAGCTGATGTGGAGACTCTTCAAATTTTTCTTGGTGTGTTCATCAAAGATGACCTCACTTGGTCCAGAAAAGCAAACCTGGCAGGGAAAAGTGCCCAAAAACAACAATACTTCCTGAGGAGACTCAAGAAATTTGGCATGTCTGTAAAAACACTACAGGTGCACCATTGAAAGAATCTTCTCAGCTCCGCTGCAGACCGCAAATCCCTCTAGAGGGTGGTAATGTCAGAGGAGCGCATCATCGGCGGCCATCTCTCCTTCCATACAAGGAATCTACCATACACAATGCCTGAGGAATGCACTGAAGGAACTGAAAAATGTCAATGATTCAAACATATTCAATGATTCTTCATTATAGACATATATACCTATGCACTTAATTTCTATCCTAGAAGGCAATCATGGGAATGTTAACGGTTAACATTTGTTTCTGTAAGGTGTGAATGCAGGGACAAAAGGTTTGTGTGTTATTGCCTTGCTTGCTTCTCTAAATAACACCACTCCGTCATATGAGATGGCCCCAGAACAGATTAATGTGTCCCTAATTGATAAGGGGTCTATTCTTCAGGACTAGTTCTGTTATCCTTAGGTTAGTAAACCAACCCCCACACCTTAGGTTAGGGGATATAGACCAGAGTGGAGTTTGGGAAACCTCTCTCTTGCATTTTCCTCACTTCTGCCTGCATTTTTGTTCTTGCAAACATCTTTAACCTCTGGAGAACTTTTATCTTTGATACTTGTAGTGTAACTGTAATACTCTTTATTTATTAAATACATTAATTAATTGACTATTTGGAATTAATCTTAAGGTAAAAATCCAGTTCCTTCAGCACAGAACATCAAAGATCACTGCCACCCAGGCTATGGTCTGTTCACACTGCTGCCGTCTGGTAAATGCTACCAGAGCATCAGACACGCATTTCCAGACTCTCAGTTTTTTCCCTCAGGCCATAAAGCTCCTCAACCACCAACACTGATCCATGATAACTAATCACACATGAACATTCCAGACACTCTGATGTCCTTTCAGGTACATTTAATGGGCACTAGAACTTTCCTTTGCATGTACCATTCATAAGCATATTACACTCATATCTATAATGTTCTATACTTCTACCCATATCGTTCATACCCTCCATCCTACTCTAAAAATTGCTGCTAGTTTACATTGTTATGTATATTATTGCCATATCTATAATATTCAATATTACTACCCATATTGCTGCTAATTTACAGTACTGCTGCTGCTGCTGGTGTACAGTGTTAAGTATATTATTGCTTTATCTTTTGCTATATTTTTGCTTTATATATATTTTTTTTATTCTCAGTATGTAGTTGTAGTGTGCTATGTCACCATTCATAAGCAATCTATAATATTCAACAATTCTACCAAATTGCTGCTAGTTAACATTATTTATATTACTGTCATACTTGCCATATCAATAATGTTCATATTGCTGCTAGTTCACAGTACTCTTTTTAAACTGCTGCTAGTGTACAGTTATGTATATAATTGCTTAATTTTTTGCTACATTTTTGCTTAAATATTGATCTTCTTAATTCTCACCACCCAGTTGTCGGATGCCATGTCACAAAAATGGCATTGTGCAGGATGAAGCGGTGTTGTTTGGTGCATTTGACAAACAAACGTTGAAACTGAAACCTGAAACTTCCATATAAGCACGCACAAACAAACAAACAAGCAGTCAATTATTTGGACAGTAACAAGTTGTTTTTGTAGCTCTGTACTAACTTTGGATATTAAACTACATAATGACGATTGGATTACAGTACAGTGTCAGCTTGAATTTGAGGCTGCGTGTACCATGCGCACTATACTGTAGCCTACAGGAGTGGAGCATTAAAAGATAAATTATCAGGTAAAATGGATCTTGTGCTGTTAATGTAACGTTTATCAGGTATTTACATAGTTTAAACTGCAACTACCAGTGAAGTAATCTAATTATTACAGTTGTGAAATTCAAGCGAGTGGCAAAAGACGCAATTGATGACTCGGTAACCTCCTATGAGGGGAAGCTAGCTGCAATATTTAGGCTTAGACTTAGCTTCGAACGCCACAGAAGGCACAACTAGTTTACCTCCAGTTACGAAGCGTCAGGTAGCCTGACAAAAAATTATATAAGGCCTTACAAATGGCATGTGTACAACCTCTATGGACACAACTAACCATGCAGGGGTTTGAATTTGTTCATCGCTGTCCACAAAGTCGTTAAAAGGCAGTTTATTCCTTGCAAGACATGCTAGTAATGAAACAGAGTAGTACATTTTTCCCCTGTTATTGTTTCATGCCATTATCTGCACTCACAGAATTACAAAAAAATAAGGACTACTATTTTCTGAACAACTTGGTCAGGCTCTGACATTTCGCAACTGAAGGTAAGATAATAGGCTAGCTCCTTTAGCTTAGGCTTTTACTAGAAATACTTTGAATCTTTCGGAAAAATTACACAGCCTAATCATTCATTAAAGTTTTTAGTTTATAAATGAATGATTTAATGTTTTGTTTTCTTATTGCCATTTTTCAAGAAGCCCAAACGCTACCCTCAGATGTGTTCAATGATTATCTGCACAACGAAAAATATTTGAAATAAAAGCAGTTAAAGGTTTTTTAATATGTGTGTAGAGGATTTTTGCAATGTTTGCATAAGAAATCATAATATATTCCAATACTGAGGAGATTACAAAACAGACCAAACAATATTTATTATCGCAACATGACCCAAGTATTGGGGCTATATTATATTGGGAGGTCCAAGGCCACTACCAACCTTGCAGCATCAGCTAATAAAGTATCAGATTCATACATTTTTGTCCCACATTACAGCATTGTTGATGATGGGAATTTGTTACTGGTCATATTGTGATACATTTTAGAATGACTTAAAAGTGAAAAGAAAAAAATGCAGTTAATTATTTTATTGTATTAAACATCCCTACCCCGGCCTAAAGTAAGACAAACCGGCGATTGAGGAATGCAGCAGTGCTTACAAAGACTTGTAATAAACAGGTTACAACTCTGATGTTAAGGTGGTGAGGTTTCTGGTGCCCAGAACTGCTGAGACATCCCCCAGCAGCTGTGAGATCAGGATGTTAGGCTCCAATTACCATCATCTACCATCTTCTGACCACCTCTATCTAGCTCAAGTGATGACCTGACACACTACAACTTTCAAGGAAACAGCATTCAAATTTTGACTACATGATACAGCCTGTTGCTAGTTTATTTTTGCTCCTAAAGATTTAAGTGTCTACGTTCAATAAAGTTGGAGAAAAAAGCAAGTTGTCCTTTAAAACCTTTCAAAGTTAGAAGTTTATATTTCATTAAAAAAAAAAAAGAAGGATTCAGAAAATCTCAAGTCTGTGTTTCACTTGGGTAGGTAAAAGCCAATAACCCAAGTATTCTTTTAAAACAGAAGCAGATTTGCAGTCTACAGCCATGTTGACTAGCCCATGAAAGACCTTGAATCCAGGCATGCACACACAAACAGGCACAAGGGGTGTGCACAGACTGCTCTGCTCATTGGCCAAATCAACGACTTGAGCTTTGGCTTTTCTCAAGGCAATAACATGAATACACAGCTAAATATCTAAGTGAAATAATGTGAGTCAATGCGTTACAATTTAGGGGACACCATGCTCTTAAGCACAGGCAAATTTGAGACAATCTGGTAACATTTGTGAGAAATCTCCATGCAGCTGAAAAGTCTCACCATCCAAACTACACATCGGTTAAGATTATCCTAATTAATTTGAATTTGACTCAATCCTATTAAAAAAAAAAAGTATCTGAGCAATCAATCCTTTCCAAATGACCTGCTGCACACAGGTCTGCCCCCCATTTTGAGAGGAAATGTTATCGGTGGCCATACATTGTCTGTGACAAGATGAGGTAACGTGGAAGAGAATGGCAATTTCAACTGGATGATCATGTGACCGGCATGCACTGTTGAAAGGGATGTTATGGGATGGAGAATACAAAGGACAACAAGGCCATCAGCAGACATAGGATAGTCTGAAACTGGTCTTTAAGGAACACAGCTAGGCTACGGCAATAGCAGGTCGAAAACAAATCTTTTAACATACTGTGAGTGTGCATCAAACTGTGCCAAGGACTTCCCTTGAAATGCATTACATTGTGGCACTTCATTTAAGTTAAAAATATTTCAGAAGTATGAGCACAACAATGACATGATCACAGGAGGACAGTAGCACAGTTATAAATGCTACACATGCCCCTCTCAAAATAAGACAAATGGTTGAAGACAACCCGCATTCCAAAAAATGTCAGTCAGCATGCCTCCATAAGGACATGATACTGGTGAAGATTGTGAAATTACATTAGGATGCACGCAGGACTAATTACCAAAAAAGGCACATGCAAGCATGTGACCGATTCATCTTAATAGAAAACAGACTCAAAGTGCAGAATGCCTCAAATGATTTACAAAAAGCCCACTTGACTGCTGCGCAGAGTCACTGTGTTTTATAATACCTATCCAGTTTGGGTTCACAAAAATGATTTTAATCTGGTTTTAAACCATCAGATGTTTATGTAGGCTAGTTGGAGCTACATATTAACTAACATACGTGTTTTAACTTTGACATTTCAGCTAGTTATGTAGGTTATGTAAAAATCACAAAGACTGAATGAAATGCACAAAACCAACATTGTAATTTCAATGGCCCTTTATACTATATAGTTTATAGTATGGACAACAGCTGAGACATAATTAATCCAAAGATCAGGGTTTTTCTGGAGCAAAAAGTGGCTTAAGTGGTAGGCATGGTCAGGGATGGGTCAGGGGGTGTCTTGGTCCATAACAATAGGAGACTTTGGCCTCCTCATGTAATAATTGTAGAGCCCACCCCCATGTGATTCCTAGACCTTCGAATAAACATAGATGTGATGCTCAATGGCTAAATGCTTTCAGGTGGCTCAGACATAATGAAGTGGGAATGATATGCTCTGTATGCTTAGAAGCATTGTGAAGCCAATGTGTTTGGTGGCTTAAGAAAACATCCAAGCAGAAACTATAGGCTGGATACACTTAAATCCAATAAAATGCCTACAAGTCCTGGACAGGCAGAAGAGAACAAAAACAACAAGGGTAGAATCCTACATATGAAAAATATAGAATAAAAAATAAATAAAATGCAATCATGTTAATATGTAAAGAATAGATGTATTGCTTGTTTTTTTGTTACTATTGTATTAGGGGGGACATTGTAGTGTGCATTAACAGCTCAAGTGGACAAGGAAAACAGGGCAGATTTTACACTATAATAGTTCTTTTTCAAGTGGCCACATATTACATGTACCCATCAGCCATAACATTATGACAACTGACAAGTGAAGTTAATAACACTGATGATCTCATTATCATGGCACCTGTCAGTGGGTGGGATATTAGGCATGTAAGCCCATGTGGGGTGTTCCTGGTCTGCAGTGGTCAGTACCTATCAAAATGGTCCAAGGAAGGAAAAGCGGTGAACTGGTGACAGGGCCGGAGGGACCAAACAGACAACACTCAAATCAGTAAGTAGGCATGTAATAGCTATATGGATAATTCTGTCGTAAGTCCTGTTCTGCCGGTATAGTATGGGGTTGACTTTGATACTGTTCACTTTGATACTGTTGGGAACGGCCATGTCAGTTATTTTCCCTAACTGATAAAATTCAGTAATGACGGCCGGTCTTTTGGACAATTAGCTAGATTTCATTTTATTAACACAATAAGAGACAGCACATTCTCGAAACATTTTGATAAATGTCCGTCAATTGTGCTTGTTGCTAGCTAGTAAACGCCAATGAGGTCATCACCGTAATTCGGCTGTTTTGAAACAGCACTGTGTTGTTAGCGCGGGTCTTGTTGTGAGGTAGTGCATTGTTTACGAAACAAAAAGTTCAGTTTCACGTAGAACATAACCATTGACACAATGGCCATTTTGCCATTTTTTTTCTGGAGAACATACAGAGACCTATATCAATACACGGTGGCCTACCCATTTTGGAAAACCGAATGTATCATATTTTTAAACGCCACATCGGTTGCCCCGTTCACTTCCATTTTAGCCCAGAGAGGGACTGCAAGAAAAATCTGAAAAACTAAACTCGCTGCGAGTAAATCTCAGAAGACTGATCGTATCCAATGTTTCCCTCGTATTGTAATGCGAAGTTGTGATGCGCCGCAATAGAAACACAGAATATTTCTGTGACAACGTTTTTTTTTAGCCAAGCTTAGCGCATTTTCCATCGCGAGCAGTTTACAATTGCACGAGAATCAGAGCAGAGCAACAACGTTCGGAGTATCAAGCTTGCGAGTGACGTCAAAGAAAAGCAACTGGCTGTGCATGTGCACGTGTGTTGAACTGTAAGTGTCACATTGATATAAAGAAGGGAGCCATTGTCTGAGCGAGAACCAAAAGTAAGAAGCTAGCTAGGTAGCTGTCTCAACTCAATAACTACAATGGATTAGCATCATGCAGTCCACATTAGAGATTCGGCAGCAACAATAAGACCGCCAGTTTTCGTATTTTGCCTTTAAAATTAAAGTCTGCGATGTGTAGTGTGTTGTGTACATTTTCAAAGGAAAACCTACCTGGGGTAAAATAAAGACTAACATTACTATTTGATTAATAAATATTTCTACCAAACTGATCCAAGTGCCTGAGAAATTCCCCATGTTAAACTTTCTAGCCTGTCCGTCTATCTCCTTATACTCGCTTTAGACCCTCGCAATACTACCCACCTTAAACCACCCTGGACTAGCTAATACTATTCCGGTCTTGTTCAGTAAGGGAACACAAGTCTTGTTTCAAGGCAGGATTGTACACACACTGCCCATTTAACATTTCCTTATTGTTGTAGCGGGATATCTGTACTTTGCGCTTTCCAGTCTCAGATTCTTTGCCATCTACTGTGTAAAAATATAAAGATATGGAACAGAAAGTGTGACGCAAACTGCCTTCAAAACGGATCCCATTATGTGCATCTAAGTCCACAAACCTTTATAATCTACCAACTAGTCAAGCTGTAAATGATTTACTTAAACAAAAAATCCTATACCTTTAAGATTTAAATAGTGTTTAGAAGGAGAAAATATGTCCACTATTAAAAACAAGTCTGACATCTGAAAACGCCAATATATTCAGTGCACAACTACAGTACAGCAATAGCAGACATGATGAAACTAATCGGGTGTTGCATCATCACTCAATCGATAGTTAACTTTAACAGTTCGTGTATCAATTTCACAAATGCACACGTTTATATTATGAAAGATGGGTAAATTAAAGGGATACACACAAGTGTGATTCAATTTTCATGCAAGCATTTTTGAAACAAGCCAAATATCGACAGCTATACTTTGCAATTAGTCCCCTTTGAAGAGATACAGCACTAGTAGCGAGTAAAAGTTCGCCGTGAATGATAAGGGCTTGCCAAACAAAACTTGGGACCATCTAATTTTCCTATGAGCAAAACAAGTAAACATATTCGAACTTGTGAACAACCATCAAAAAGTAGTTAACGTAACGTTGTTTGTTAGCCATTGATAGTATGCATAGACGTCGCAGGATACAGGTAATTATTAGCTAGTAAACGGTCTAATTAGCTAATAAAGCGAAATAGTAGTGGGTATAGCTAACATTACCTACCATTATTACCAAATCCGATAGCTAGATAACTATTTGATATACTGGTCGTTAGCATTCTAGATAACAGGCTGGTGTTGTACCATACAAACGTGGCTGATTTGGTTTCCCGGCTAGCTTGCTAGGTTAGAATAGTTTGGCTGAGCCACATTGCTAGTCACGCAGGCTAGCATTGCATACATTAACAAATACTCACCCGTGCAACTTGCCTCAACGTCAATGACAGCATATTCATGAGATACGAAAAGGCCAACTACGGATCAGGCTTACCACCTCAATGAGAGGTTCAAGGTAGGAAAGGCTGTTTTGAAGTTGACCAGTCAGTGGAAGAGCGTGGATGCTTGAATTGAGGTTTGCGTTTCCTTACGTTGCTGAAAGGGTTTCTGGGAGTTGTAGTTTTGAAAGGATCACACGAAAGTGACGTAATTTATTTACATAAGTTATCAGATGTGATCATAGATATGTAAAAACCAGCATTTTCAAAATTGCATTTATTGGCACATGCAAACACCTAAAAACGCCACGTGTGCTTACATACTTCCATAGACATTTTGCTGGCATAGCCAAGCTGCTATGTAGCTTAGTGGTCAGAGCACATGTCTCTGCATCCAAAGGCAATGTTTATGCTGTCAAGGCTGTATTTTGTGTGTGTGTTTTTTTTTTTTTAAGCAATTGGTCCTACTTATTCAAAATAACTATATAGTTTATTTACTGCTATGCAACTCTTTATAACTCAAGATATAAATGCATATCCTCAGGAACCTGATTGAGATTAAATGGCTACTTGGCTGCTATGGAGAACAATTATTATGATTGAATATAGTGGTATTTTTGGTGTTCTTTTAAATTTGGTTCTGAAATCTAGCAGATTGACAAAAATAGGGTGAATGAAGTCTCTTAGTGTTGAGATCTGGCATTTTTTAAATTACATTCAGTGACACATGCAAATACATATTTACATATGTGCTTGCATGTTTGTAAATGAAAAATTTACATTCTTCACCAAAGTGCTCTGTGTTGCAGTGGTCAGCACAATTGTCTTTGGTATCTATATCTTGAGAGTTCAAATCCAGGTAGGTCCATTAAGATTAAGCTATGCTTTGTGTTTTCTTAATTTGCCAACTCATTCAAAACAAAAATTGCTTCTTAACACCTCTGTATAACTCAAGTAGATCTAAATGCATTTGAATCCCAATCATTAATCTGATTGTGACTGAATGAATAATGGGCTATGGGGAATTAGGGTTATTTATGATCAAATGCCATAATGTTTTTTGTTATACTATGCCATTAAGCTATTAAATAGCAAACCAAGAGGCAAATGTAAAGCCTAGAATCTAATGAGGCAAATGTAAAACCTAGAGGCATGACAGAATCAGCTCTGTCATGCCTGCAAACATGTTGTGAGAAAACACACCTGACTAATCAAAAACACCTGTCAATCAATTTGTCCCAATATTTTTGGTGTTGATATTTAGGGGATCATTTTTTAAAAGGTGTTGTCATTTCTGAATGCTGATACACAAATTATCTCAAATAAGATCACCTACATTAAACCTGATATTAAATGTTAGATTTTCAAATCCAAACATTTTGGAACAAAAATAATGCAAAAATATAAATTGTCCCAATACTTACCGGGGACACTGTATGTATGTATGTATGTATATATGTGTGTGTTGTTGTGCATGTGACTCATCCTGATAGGATCCAAAAGATACCTGGGTAACTGAGTCCTAGGGCCTTTTATTAAAAGTTATTGATCAAGAACATAATAGGATATCGAGCAATTCAATTAAGCACTAGGACCGGGTTATGAAATAAAAAAGTGCAGCAAATGTAGCAAGTGAACATGTAGTAATAATAGTAATAAGTATAAAAATATTGTGAAGGGAAGTTAATATGTATAAAATATTTAGTCTGGCAATTTCTTTCAAGCAAATAAATACAAATTATGATTTTAAGATTCCTTTATTTTGTATATTCCTCTCCCAAATCAAACCATTCATTCATTCTCAAAAAGGTATCCATGATCTCTATATTTCTTTGACATACAAACATGTACAACATTCTGATTGGACAGTAGAATCCGTATAGAATAATTGTTTTAATATTACTCCAACTGAACACGTTCTTGATCAGATACAGTATTATCATTTGTTGAATATTTCTTATATTATGCTCTTGACTCATACAATGGCCAGAAAATAATTTTTAGTAAACATAAAATAGTTATTTTAATGTTACAATAAATCCCTGTATGGAGTGCCATATATTAAAATACCTGAAACATCAGTTAAAGATCATTTTAATGTACATTTTCATATGTTGTGTTATGCTACAATAAGCTTTGCATAACCACCATACCATTTATCATACCATTTCTAAATTGTCCCAATACTTACCGGGGACACTGTATGTATGTATGTATATATGTATATATGTGTGTGTTGGTGTGCATGTGACTTGTTTGACCCCTGGGTAAAGATGAGCAAAAAAATCTGTGTTGTTTTTTGGCTTCTTACACAAAAATAAGCGAGAAATCTAATGATTCATTGAGGTACAATTATTTAAACAGAGTAAGAATTCTTCATCAACAATACATATTTCTCTCTAAAACATTTGTTTCTTTTTTGCACCTCTTTATTGGTACCCTGTGAAATTCTAATTGAAGTATATTTTCATTTGCTATTTGTATATATATATAATATATATATATATATATATATATATTTTAATATATATAAAACATGTGTCATTACTGATTCTAAACTGATCATCCGTGTCTTTCTGTTTCACTGGGGTATAAATATGAGGTGAGACACATGAGGATGGTTTGAGAGGTAAAAAATACATTGAATCTTCAGTTCAGCAAGTCTCCAAAACTCATAGACACCACCTCCATACCAGCTATTTGGATTTCTCCTAGACACAAACATCAGCGTCTGGAAGTTGCTAAACGTCATTGGAACTTTGAGTGCAACAAAGGTGGGTTTGGCTTAAAAAGATTGGTTGTCATACAGAAAACAAATACTCTCTACTGTTACATATAGTGGTAGGATGTGTTTTACTTCTCCCTGTCCCTGGGAACCTAGGAGCCTATTTAAAATACCAGGAGCCTTTTTTATCAAGTGTGCGTGCAAACAAATCTGCACATAAACTGTGCACCCAATAATTTCTATGCAAAGTGTAGTATTTATTAATATGAAAGTCTGTTTGAGAATGTTTGTATATTCACACAAATTCATAGTCACACGTACACACGTTTTCATAAATTTTGGGGTGGTGTGGTTAATTTAATTTATGGCTTTGCATGTTTTCCAAAGGCTTAAAGGGTTTATTAGACAATAAATTGGTAATTAGGGGCAAGCCGGAATGCAAATAGCCAAGGTTGTGCCCGAGCACTGAAGCTAAGAACAAGTCGTATTAAACAATGGTGATCTCCAACCGTTGTAGGTAAAACGGTTAGATTATTTGATGAATTATAATTTTTATTTGTGTCCAAGCATTCTCATTTCCATTCGTTAGTACAAATGTAGTATCTACGCGCACTTGATAAATGAGGCCTTTGGGATTTTATACCAAAAGAAGCCTGCCTCTGTGAGGAGACTAACATTTGGTTATTGGTGGATCTTTCAGTAGGACAGTGATCCAAAGCATTCTTCCAGATACAAACAAAGATGACTCACTGACCACATTATCAAGCTATTACAATAGCAATCGCAGTCACCTGATCTAAGACCCATTGAAAATCTATGAGGTGAGTCCAGTCTATGAAGTGAGGATCAAGGACTCAACCAAGAACCATGTGAGGATCAAGAACTCCTAACAGGTTCTGCATAAATGAATGGGCTCAGGGCCTTTGCACTTTGTTCTCCAATCTAATCAAACATTATAGTAGAAGAATCAGTGTTCATCACTGCAAGGGGAGTGTGCACAAGGTATTCAGTGCAAGGATGCCAATAACTGTGATGCACATATTTGAGAGAAACATTTATTCTATTCATTTATTTGTATTTTTTACAATCTTTCCTCAATTAAAGGTTTGATTTCTCTCATGTTTTGAGTGTAAGATCAAGCTAATTTTCAAAAATATATTTTATAACAATTTGCTCTTATCTTTACCAAGTGGCCCAACAATTCTGGAGGGCATTGAATACCTTCGGTTCTCAATGTCTTGAAAACAGGATTTGAAACTATGACTGAAAACATAATAACAGTCTTCAGGTAGCAACACATGTTTTTGTGGGAATCTGTGTGCACACAATATTTGGTTCTAGGTACCAAAATTCTGTGTTCATAGATTATATAAGCATGACACATTCTGATCATTAGGGAGAATATGAAGTCAACAAAATCCAATGTCCACATTTTCCCAGCTTGTTTTAAATATTGAAAATCGATTTCTCCATCAGACCGAAATGAATCAACACTGATAACCAGTCTAACGAGCAAAGCTGTATAGATCTTTTTGTACATTATTTACACAGAAATTAAAATAAACTGATACAAATGTTTCTTTTAGGTCGTTTTGAGAAAACTGCAGAATCATCACCCATGATTTCAACTAGCCATCCTTCTCATTTAGAATACTTAGAATCCAGTGGGAGGTTGAGACCAGAAAAAAACCATTCCCAAGTTCACTAGTCCAGTCACTTCCCTTGTTTTGAGTTCGAATGAATTACATTGCAGTCGGACAGCGAAGGATTACGGATCTACAAATCACCTTGCATCCAATATCACATTCTCTGATCAAGATTAGTGATTCTGTGTTTAGCCCTCCTTAACTCAGAACCATTCCCTCATATAATCTTAAAACTCTCTCCCCTTCCTTCATCCATTACATCTTATCCAAGGTAAGGATGTTCACTCTGGAAATTGTAGTCCGGACACACTTTCTGCACAAGCTTATAATCAATACTAAAGAAGGAGATGAAGATGCAGATGACTTTAAAGGGTTTGGCACAGAGCCAGGCAGCGTGGGACTGGGTGTGCTCTGAGAAACAGGTCTGGGACGGGTCGTAAAGGCAGGGCTTAGGCTTCTTGGAGCGATTGGTCTGTTCGTACTCCACCCGGCAGTTGAAGGTCTTAATTTCCTTGGGGTCAAGGGTGGACTGGTGCGGCGTATGCTGTTGGGTGATCTGTGTGAGTTCTGGGTGGAGCTGAGCATGGAGGCCTGGCTGGTGGTGCTGCAGCACCTCGAACTCAACCACCTTGGTGGGAGGGACGATACTGACAGAAACATTTCCGAGACTAGATGAGTTGTGGCGGAAATAGACAGTGAACGTGCCATTGATGTGGTCCACTATCTTCCCCGTCACCAAAAGGCTGAACTTCATGGTCTTCACGTTGAAGTAGAAATCCCCCCAACCAAAGATCTTCTTGGTCTTCTGTGCCGTCTTCAGTGATGGTTTGCGTTTGTTGCGGTAGCCTGTCTGGTCAAGTAGGAGCGACTGATTACGTGCCCAATCGTAGGGGTTTAAGAAACTGTAGGTGGGGGTTTTCAGAGGGGGCTTCATGGGCGGGTTGCCGACCCCATCCATGCTGGTGGAGAAGATGCGGGAGGTGGTCTGGTAGGGGGGTTTGACTCCCCCTGTGGCTCCCCCTCCCATGCCATACGGTAAGGACTTCCCTGAGCCTGCTCGACCCAGCTCAAGTCCTGGATAGTTCTTGGTAACCTGCTTCTCCAGTCCCTGCACCTGAGTGAGAGAGGGATAAGAGGCAGAAAGAGGGGGAGAGAGAAGGGTGGGAAATAAAAAGAAATAGGAAGAAAAAATGTATGTAGAGTTAGTGGCAAGAAAATAGAGAATCAAGGATTCAGCTGACAGTATTGATTACCATTTAATTTCATAGAGTATGCAGGTTTTTAGATGGTTGGCTTTACTTTGTCCATTGATTCCACCAAGTGACATTTCTTTCATGGACTCAAATGGTATGGGATGTTTTTCATAGTAACGCAGATTTTACATATGAAGGTAATTGACGGTTGTTTAACCACAAAACAAATTCAAATTTGTTATTGTAACTTTTATCTGAACCTAACCCTTAGCTGATAATCACCTTTTCTAAAAGATACATTACAACATTTCTGGCGAATGGTTGTAAAAGTGGAACTGCAAGCGAATCATCCAAAAGACTGGCCATCCCATTCTCCCCATTTAACTATATTTACGTAAATGTTATTTCTTAACAAAACCCCTTTTGGGATTTATTTTACACAATGTGTTTTTAATTATAGCTTCAACATTTGCTAAGATTATATTTGGTTGTCATCTTTGAATTTTTTTTTTTGGGTGCAGCATTTACCTACAGTGCAAATTTCCTTTTCGTTTAATCAAAACCTTAGTGAGATTATTATTTGCAGTAAATTTGCAATGCTGGCTCAAACATTAAATTAAGTATTTTAAATTAACCTAGAAATAAGATGGCAACACTTAGAACACCATGTTTTCTGCCACCAAAATGTCATGCCCGGCCCCTGTGCAGCAACATTTGCAAACACAGAAAGCGGTATATAATGAAGCTGGTATGAGAAGATGATAGTTACACCTACACCTGTCCCTTGTGGTCAAATTGATTGTTACTGCACCGCTATGAAAGCCAGGCCCAAAGATGTTGAGTTGGCAGTGCATGTTTTTTGTTGTCTCTGTCGAACTCTAGCAAAAAATTCTGTATTTAACTCCCCTGTCTTTTGAGTAAAACATTGACAATTGCCTCCTCCCAAAATAGATATTCGCGATGGAACTATAAAACACTGTCCTCTCCAAAAAGTGAAACAACTCACCCACAGTCAGACTTCAGGACGGGTAGTCATGCAAGACCAATATTTGTCTCCTCTAATTTTGTCTGAACAAACCAGCGATGGAGAACAGACAGGTTTGTGCCAAAACACTCATTTGCTATCAATCACTAAACCCAATAACAACTTCATGTTGCCATTTGTCACAGACTCCTAGTACTCAATACACATGTTAATGTATTCAATGACCACAACCTAAATGGCATCCTATCACCCATCTAGCACACTACAGTTGATCTATAACTATTTAGGGATTGGGTGGCAACTGGGACACAGGCACATTCAATTGCCATTTGTCTCATGAAGCATCAGCCAAAGCTAGACTACTCAATACAGACAGTGTTGTATTCACTCATTCAATTAATGAATCTATGTCCCAGCTGCATCCCAGATGTAGATATACTGACTGGTGATGTATTCACTCATTCATTTTACAGTATACATTACTATAACTATTGTGCACTACTTTCTACCTGGGCCCATTTGGTTTGACTGTCAAGGGGTTGAGGATTATATGGGACATAGCAACTGATTCAATTAATATACCGGTATGTATTTATCTCTCTTGTTCATTAACATAAGGCTAAGGAACCATCAGAAGCCAGCTTTTAAGGTGAATTGATCAGGGTGAAATCACTAGAAGCCTATCGAGTGCTGGCTGAATGAATTAAAAAACAAATGTTGATGAATGGCTATTGATCTGATAATGAGTTACTGGTGGATTTGTAACACGCATGGAGTTCCCTGGCTGTGTGAGTGTTATAGTGGAGGGGGGCCTATTCAAACTGATTCAGGTCCGTTCTTTATTGCATCTCATGGTATTTTACCTCCTTGCCTCCTTCAGGAAACCAGAGGTATGAACATAAATTAACTTTCAATCGGCAAATTCATTTGGACACATCATAGAAGGTACTGTAAAATCCAACTCCAAGACAGCCATGCAGAACACTGAAAGAAGTGATTGCAGAACCGGGGAGATAAAACATAGAAAACACATACTGTATATGCCCATTGCTAAGTGCCATGGTCCTGTCTTCAGTCCTTACTAATACATTTTCGTTCAACAGTGTTGTGTTTTGAACAACATAGCGATGGGCAGATTCCTAGGAGCTCTGAGTCATTCTTGTGCTGGGTGCATATTGATTAGTTGCTGTTCCTAACCCTCGATCATCACTTGTGATCACCATTCGTGATGGTGTAGTGACAGTATTGGGAGATGACTCAGGGTAGCATGCCAATTTCCTTTAGTCGGTTTGGGGAGTCACTGTTGCGCTCTTTTCACAACATTGGTGCCATTGATTGTCCATGGTAAGTCCTTTGTCATATGGACACAGATTAACTTAATAAAATGCTGAGTCTGCTACAGCCTCAATATTGTAGGCTGGAGGCTGTTTCCTCCCCTGCTTCCTGAGGTGGTCAATCAAGGCATATGTGGAAAATGCAGTATAACAAAACTGGGCTAGGATCAGTTACAGTACTGACTCCAGTTCAGAACTGAGATGGAGTCAGGTATATTTTCTATTGGTTCAACTTGAACATAAGAAGTATTAAGATGCGCATCACCACTTGTTCCTGTGACTAGGCTACCACCAGCTAATCGTTCAAATAAGCCTGCCCTTCATGGTGCAAGGTGCAGAGATAAGGAGAGAACAAAAAGGGCTAGCAATTTGTAGACATAAGCATTTAAATAAAATCTCAGAAATGTCTCGTGCAGGTAGATTTAAATATGCATTTTTCACATCGTAGCTTGGACTGTAATAAGCTAGCAGAGTGTTAGCATTCGATATTCGACGGAGTGACTTCTTAGCTATTAGTCTGCAATGGGAAACATTATGGTAGCAGGACGTACCAGCTGGGCTAGCCTTCCTCGACTTCTGCCATAGACACAAATTCAGATGACCTGTTTCTGAAGGAGAAAGGAAATCTCTGCTCTGAGGATGGACGCATTGGTTTGACCGTTCCCTCCTTGTTCCAGAGGAAAAAGGAGAAGACATACATCCAAACATTAAATGGAACTCTTCACTTAGCAGAGTGTGTATGCACCCAGGTAACCTTCAGCTGATCCTTGAGATCAGGAAATACAGGACTACAATGTTTGGCAGAAATTGGGACCATGGGCAAGTTTGCATGGGAAAGAGTCTGGACTGCTGTAACTGAGGGGAAAATGGTCAATCCAGTGTCAAATGCTCTGGTATTCTATAGCACAACATACTATGATGGATCCATAGGAAAACAACTGGCTGCCTTAGAGGTGTCCCATCCAGTTATCTGATTCACAAATAAAGCTTCTTGATATCAAACAATTTATTTCCTGCCTTCACAGTTACCACTGACTTAGACAAAGTCAATTTCAATGGAAAGCAGAGAAGATTGCTGTTTTTCAACGTTTGCAGGAACACAATCTATCTCTTCAGTGTAACTGGTCACAGAGATAAGAGCAGCAGAAGCTCCAAAACACTGCAGAATCAATTGGAAACAATTGTTGAAACATGTCAAAGTATATGATCTAAAACGTGGAACTAGTTTGGAAGCCTTCATCTGCTCATACTGGCTGGAGATCTGTGGCTAGCCGCATTCTAAGTCACCTTACCATTGCAGATTCTTAGCTGCCTGGTAAGGCTAATACATCTACCCCAAGTGGACAGTTACGCAGATGCTGAAAAAGGCAGTAAAAAACGTAGTGAGGTCTGGTGAGCATGCGGTGAGAACACACATCCCCATTGTGTCATGCCAAATAATAGACTGACAGAGAGAGGCTAGCTAGCTACCTACTGCCAAAGGTGAAACAGGTGGTAATCACAACTACTCTCTTCCTCCCAAACAATGTTGTTGCTCAGCAGACCAGCTGCAAAGGGGATTGCGCACCATTGCAGTCCTTCAAGCTGTGGGAAAAGCTGCGACTGTCTCACTGGGCGACGGGAGGGATATGACAGCAAAGGGGATATGACAGCAAAGGGCAAGAGTTGCCTAGCAGGGTGCTCTTTTCAAAGGGTTGACTGTGGTGGAAATCTGTGCTTCAGCAAGCAGGGCATCAGTTTTATTGCCTTGATGTCACAGCTTCCAGCCTAGCGCATATTGTGCGGTTAGCTGGGGAAGGAGTGGGTAGATACATTTTATTTTATAACCAGGTAGCTCAATTGAGAACCAATTATCATTTTCATAACAACCTTAGCAAATTTATCGAGTTTTTTAAGGAGTGAAGTGATGCAAGTGTTACGTTTAAAGTAGAATAACAGGAAATATGAAAACGATTTATATTTATATATTTTTCATAAATCCTTTTAAGTCACTGTTGGTCTTGTAGCTCACCCAGTCAAGGAGAGTGGGGTCAAACTGGTGTTAGAGCTACATCACAGAGTCACATTGACGCCACTACACTCTGATAGACAGAACTTTGTAGAATGACAAAACAATACACAGTTAGGGAGCCCTCAATTGTTTAGTATATACATTTTACGTGATACATTTCAGTTGCAATTGCAGATACAGGCTTTTCTGACATTGATTCCAAAACGAGGATATAGTCTCCGGGCTTTGTGTTGCCAAATGTCATCACACTTTTTGAAGGAGATGTCTCTTTCCACTCATCAAATTCCAGAGAGACTGCATGCACCTTTATGAGTGGACAAAACATGAGTTGGATGCCAGAAGTGATTTTTAGACATTGAAATGGAAACATACTGGTTATGTTATGCCATACTACAATGTAATATATGATCAAGTCCTGTGTCAAATCTTTAGAGGAGTCAACTTGATTAGACCACTAAAATATGTATGTCTGCGGACGCACTGGTCAGTACAGGTAAAAATATTATTGATCCACGAGTAAAAGCGTCCTTTATTAAACAGCGACACTACATTACAGAATTTTGTATGAGACTAAATATGCAATGGGAGGGAGGTGAAACTGTCTAAAGTACAGTACCCCACACTAAGAGGCACCGCTTGTAAAAAAATATTTTGTTGTTTATCCTCTTGATCTTTCATTTAAAATATAAAAAAAATCTACCTTTAATTAAAGTGAAATTACCTTCAAGAAATACATGAATTGCATAAATTCTCCAAAACATGTTTGTCACCCATAGAAATCCTTAAGAGTAAAATCTCCCATTCATTCTTCTATGTTTTTAAGTTCACCTGAGTGATTAGGAACACTTAAATGGTCAGCCTTGACTTGCTGTTTCCCTGGGGTTTAAATATGAGGTGACACTTAGGCAAAATTCCTATTGTCATCCATCACTATGGAAAATATTTGAGAATACAGTAATAATGCACAACAAAGGGTTTTTGAGCTGCACAAATCAGGAAATGGCTATAAGAAAGCTCAATGGTTGAAAATATCGATTTCCACTATCAGGCCAATAATTAAGAAGTTTAAAGCAACTGGATATGTTAACAATCGGCCTGGAAGATAACGTGTGTCTATATTGGCCCCACGCAGAGTGAGGAGGATGGTTTCAGTGGCCGAAGAATCTCCAAGGATCACTGCAGGAAAATTGCAGACGTCAGTTGGGTTTTGGGGCCAGAAAGTCTCCAAAACTATGATCAGACACCACCTACATAACCACATGTTGTTTGGGAGGGTTGCCTTTTCTGTCAAACAACAAACTCAAAGCCTACAGAATTCCAAACGTCAATGGGACCTGGTTCTATGGCTAGATGAGACCAAAATAGAGATTTTTGGAAAAAACATCAGAGATGGGTTTGGCATAGACAGAAAAATAGCCATGTAGTAAAGCACCTATCCCCATTGTAAGGTATGGTGGTGGATCTTTTATGTTGCGGGGCTGTTTTCCTTCCAAGGGCCCTGGACAACTTGTTAGGATACATGGTGTCATAGACTCCATCAAGTACCAACAGATATTAAATCAAAACCTGACTGCCTCTGCCAGGACGCTCTGGTTGGATCTTCCAGCAAGACAATGAAGCACATCTCAAAATGATCACATAAATGGTTCTCTGTTCACAGAATCAAGGTTTTGCCATGGCCATGTCAGTTCCCGACATAATTCCCAAAGAAGACCTGTGTAATGAACTAAAAAACAGTCCATAAGTGTGGATAAGTCCATAAGAGTGGACCTCGTAATTTTTTCTTTTAATTGTTTTACTTTTCTTTTACTCTTTTTGTTAATATTTTGAATGAAAACAAATCAAAAAGATAAACAAAGAAAAACTTCACAGCCCATTTTGTGCCTATTTACAAAGGGTGCACTGTAAATGGTTAGTGAAGGGCACTGTAAATGGTTAGTGAAGGGCACTGTAAATGGTTAGTGAAGGGCACAGTAAATGGTTAGTGAAGGGCACTGTAAATGATTAGTGAAGGGCACTGTAAATGGTCAGTGAAGGGCACTGTAAATGGTTAGTGAAGGGCACTGTAAATGGTTCTGCAATTATACAAATTGTAATTGCATTAAGCCAGAAGGCAACTTTTTGTCATCAGGGCAGAAAAGGACAGACTGTCAACTTGTTTATGATATGTATCACGTGAAATGTGCTGTATATGCCAATCTATTGGGGTCAATCTATTCCCCATTTGTATATTTTTGGTTTTCCCTCTAGATTTTTTTTCATGTCACATGACAAATGTTACATGACGTCTATTGTAAACTGTTTTAACAGACATAGCACTCTGTCACATTCACAATCTCTAATGTGGGCATGTAATATGCGAGAGAAAACGCATTTCATCGTATCTATTATTGTGCATATTTTAGCACCATGGACAAAGAGTGGAGGTCTTATCATTAATCAAAGCGTCTTTCATCGTATCTATTATTGCGCATATTTCTGCCCCAAGGACAAAGAGCGGAGGTCTTTTCATTAGTCATTTGTTCAAACTATTCACAGAAAGAAAATAAACGCATTGAATTAGCCTATTACTAATAGTAATACCTATTACTAGCATTCTGACAGATACACTACTACTGTTATGACCGTCACTTAATGGGGAAACCTTCCAAATAAAATGTCACTGATTATTTCATTGTGTAATTAATTTGTAAATTGTAAAGATAAGCATATTATGTTGTTTTCTAATGAATGCTAATAGCAATTAATAGCAAAGTTATATTGGAATTTCTTTTCATATAGGCTGAAAAAGAACAACACTAATGTATTAAAACGTACAGGTACAGTGTTGTGACTTGACTGAAATTTGCACATGCTATTTCAGAACCCATGTCCTGTTTACTGAGTGCATGTCCTCTGATCTGAGCTTGAATGTTCTTCCAACAGGAACATCCACTATCAATTAAGGCGTGAGCCCCATACCTGTCTCCAAAGTGGCGGCAAGCGAAACAGAAAATTGAGTCCGTAGACACCGAATACTCAATCCACTCATGTTGGTCATAATTAATGCAGACAAATTGTCTGCCATTCCTCAAAGGGATACTGGCCAAGGCGACGTTGAGTTGGCGAGTCGGTTTTAAGTGTTGATATGTCCCTGACCTCAACTGCGGTTGCTGTTTTGTTCAACTAGAGATGCAGGCCCTGTTGTAGCCGCATGGCAATGGAAGAAGCTGCAGATGCAGGTTCTGTTGTAGCTGCATTGTTGGACTGAGGGACACTGGCAGAAGCTGCAGATGCAGTTCTGTTGTAGCTGCATCGTTGGACTGAGGGTCACTGGCAGAAGCTGCAGATACAGGCTCTGTTGTAGCTGCATGGCTGGACTGAGGGGACACTGGCAGAAGCTGCAGATACATGCTCTGTTGTAGCTGCATGGCTGGACTGAGGGGACACTGGCAGAAGCTGCAGATACAGGCTCTGTTGAACTGCATGGCTGGACTGAGGGGACACTGGCAGAAGCTGCAGATACAGGCTCTGTTGTAGCTGCATGGCTGGCCTGATGGGACACTGGCAGAAGCTGCAGATACAGGCTCTGTTGTAGCTGCATGGCTGGACTGAGGGGACACTGGCAGAAGCTGCAGATGCAGGCTCTGTTGTAGCTGCATGGCTGGACTGAGGGGACACTGGCAGAAGCTGCAGATGCAGGCTCTGTTGTAGCTGCATGGCTGGACTGAGGGACACTGGCAGAAGCTGCAGATGCAGGTTCTGTTGTAGCTGCATGGCTGGACTGAGGGACACTGGCAGAAGCTCAGGAGCAACGGCTTGCAACATCGCTCCACTTGAATGCATTTCAGATGCATCTTTTTGAGAAAGCTTTTGAGAAAAATCCATCAATTGATTTTTGTTTGCGTTTCATTGTTCAGTGTTAAATTCAAACTAGCTATAGCCTCTGCTTTGTATTCCCACCTGGAATGATGTTTATCAGTTAGCTACATACAGCTCTGGAAAAAATTAAGAGACCACTCCTAATTTTTCTTAAATCAGCATCTCTACATGTATGGCAGCCATTCCATTCCAGTGTCTGTTAAATTCCAACACAGACAAACCTCATTTTACTTAATGAGGTACTGATAAGGTGATTACCTGAACCAAATTTAATGAGGAAAAAAATAAAAACCACTGCTGTGGTCTTCACTATCCTCTTTCAATAGGACCAGCTGGATGGCAAAAACAGTGCAAGTAGTTCCTCAAAGGGTAATTTGAATAAAATAATAACTATTCAGCATGACAAAAGAGTTAAAAAGAAAAGCTTTGAGTGAGGAAAAGAAGGGTTCATTTCTGGCATTACTGGCAGAGGGATACCCTGAGCGTCTGGTTGCTTCCATCCTGAAAATTTCAAAGATGGCGGTTCATAAGAACAAGGTCAAGCAACAGACAGTAGGGACAACAAAGCTACAGACTGGCAGAGGGCAAAAATGTCTGTCCACTGACCGAGATGATCGTCAACTCATTCAAATGTCACTCAATAACCATAGGATGACATCAAGTGACCAACAAAAAGAATGGCAAACAGCAGCTGGGGTGAAGTGCACGGCGAGGATGGTTCGAAACAGGCCCCTAGGGGCAGGGCTCGTGAAAAGAGCCCTTCATCAATGAGAAGCAAAGAAGAGCCAGGCTTAAGTTTGCAAAAGATCATAAGGATTGGACCGTAGAGGAATGGAGTAAGGTAATCTTATCTGACGAGTAAAATGTTCAGCTTTGCCCAACACCTGGTCGTCTAATGGTTAGACGGAGACCTGGAGAGGCCTACAGCCACAGTGTCTCTCACCCACTGTGAAATTTGGTGGAGGATCGGTGTTGATCTGGGGAAGCTTCAGCAAGGCTGGAATTGGGCAGATTAGTCTTTGTGATGGACGCATGAATCAAGCTAAGTACAACATTATCTTGGAAGAACACCTGCTTCCTTCTGCTCTGACAATGGTCCCCAACTTTGAGAATAGTTTTTTCCAGCAGGGCAATGCTCCATGCCACACAGCCAGGTCAATCAAGGTGTGGATGGAGGACCACTAGATCAAGACCCTGTCATGGCCAGCCCAGACCTGAACCCCTTTGAAAATCTCTGGAATTTGATCAAGAGGAAGATGGATGATTACAAGCCATCAAACAAAGCTGAACTACTTGAATTTTTGTGCCAGGAGTGGCATAAAGTCACCCAACAGCAATGTGACAGAATGGTGGAGAGCATTCCAAGACGTATACAAATCTGGGTTATTCCACCAAATATAGATTTCTGAACTCTTCCTAAGTTAAAACATTAGTATGTTGTTGTTGAAAAATGAATATGAATTTGTTTTCTTAGCATTATTTGAGGTTTGAAAACGTTGTCCAAGGTATGGCAACTGCCATATGCTATATGCAATGATACCTATGGAGTGACCAGAAGGAGAGATTTTCTGTAGAGGAGGTTATTGCTGGTGAATCAGACTTGTAAATATGTTTATACCAGTTAATCTGCGGTTGTGGATGTAGCGATGTCCAGTTGTACGCAGTGTATACGTCACATGCAGGAACATCACTAGAAATTCATGGATGGGGGTGATACTCCCCAAAACATATTTTCACCATGTATTTTTAGAGTAACAATGTGTGTAAAAAATTTTTTTTTAATAAATCAAGGTTGGCTAAAAGTATACCTGGTTCATTGTTTGTGTTAGACACTGGTCTAATATGACTTAAATTCTATCCAAATATATATTTTTTTAAGTCCACTCTGTCCTTATCCATCCAACACCAACAAAAGGCACAAAAACTGATGTTCTATGTAGCCAAAATACTTTGTCAACTAGTTTACAGTAAATGAACATCTACATACATATTATGTTTCTAAACGTATTTGTTGAATTACATTATAATTGCTTTTTATTTATATTACAAATGACTGATCGTAGCCTTCTCAGAAGTGTTTACTAGAAAGTTGTAGCTAGCTTTATTGCCTTCCGGTCAAGAAAAAAGACTGATCACTTTGATATTACATGACGCCTGGTCTGTTAGATTCTGTCAATTTTTTATCCATGAAAAGAATTTATGCAACCAGAAGTCAGAGGAGAGCCATCTTTATTCAGCATGATGCTACGATGTTAACCTTCCATAGTTCTTTCATTTTCTCTCTAATTATTACAAGTTAACACAGTCTTTTATGCCAATACACATAGTAGGCGGTCAATGATTGTAGCCAACCATTTTCCTACATGATATGCTTGTATGGTATATTCCAACTTCCCCTATGGTCCATGGGTCTATAGATAGAAACTATGACAGTCATATGGACAGTTCCTAGCAAGAGGTGTGGACAAGGTGTGTGGGGCCTATCAGTAATGGCCACCACATCTTATCTATTGTCCGTTGTTCAGCGTCAGCACATATGTGTTGTGTTAAGATTCTCATGCCCATTTCCTCTCATGTCTGTCGTGCAAATCAATTTCATGAAATGCAACTTATCTAAAATAATTTCCATACGTTTTTATAAAAAATGTTGGTGAGCTAGCTGAAAGGGTATATTGATTAGCATTGATTAACTTTTTGAACTTGAGAGGACTAACATCTCCGACCACTAGAAACGTCCAATAATGGGGTGGCCTATTAGCAGGGAGACTTTAGCCACTATTTACAGAAGGGAGCTCCTTTCAGATGAACGAGTTATGTTCAAAGCATCAAACTCAACCGAGCATGCTGACAAATGAACACAGTTCTATACAATTTGTAAGAAGTTTAGATGCGATGGGACGGTTGACAAAAAAAATAATTCACAGGGAAAATATCATTTAGGGAGGGCTAATTAATATTTTAGGGTGGCTAAAACCCCCCTAAAATAGGCCTAGCAACATCCCTGGTCACATTAATGAGTGTTGAAGAGGCACTGGTGACAAAGGGAGTAAATTACCTCTGATTTTTTGAAGTGTATTTTAGTGGCATGGATTGGCAGTATGGTAATTTTTTGATGGGTGCCTTTCTGGATTAAAGTTTAAACTGGTTGGTGAAATTGGTATTAAATGAGTGAGCTGTCCAGCCATATACCAAGATATTTTTGGGTATCAACGTGAACATCTCAGACATAGTCTGGACAAGGATGTTTGAGGGGAAGGCATGTTGAGACAGGCTCTGATTGAAAATAATTCATTTATTTGGGGGGGGATTAAGGAATAGGTATAGATCAAAGATCCCATATAGAATTCTATGTTGTAGGGTGGTTAGCAAAGTCTTCAGTGAAGGGCCATATAGTTGTGTCGACATGAAGGTGGATGAGGGAGTTACCAGTAGCAAGTGCAAGATCATTACCATACACAGAGAATTGGGCCAGCTCAAGAATCCTACTGACACTGCCAGTAGTTTAGACAACAGGAGTAATAATTATAATACATTGGATTTGAAGAAAACTCCAAGGACACTGTACAGCAGAAAACAGAAATAAAACAAGAACCAGAAATCAGGGAAAGAAAAGATAACATATCTATGAAGCACCACTGAGGTTTCAAACTACACCGAGGGAAAAAACCAGCATGAACAACTCCGTTTTTAAAGGTGATGATGGAATGTGAGTTGGGGTGGTTGAAGGGAGAGAGTTACAGAGTTTAGGGGCCACAACACAGAATGCCCATTTCCCCACGGTACGCAGTCTAGTTCTTGGAATTATGAGAAATCCAGTGTCAGAGGAGCAGACTATGAGATAGGGTGTGTATGTAAAGGAGGTTGGACAGGTTAGAGGGTGCAAGGACATGGAGAGCCTTGTAGGTGATGAGGAGTATCTTAAAATCAGGGGTTAAACTGGAGCGGAACGGACAAGAACGGTGTTCCGGCACTCTTTAAATCGGAGGATGGAACAAATAACCAATATAATAAAAAATAGAACGTGACTTGACTGCCCATCTTTTGTTTAGTTTTACTTGCCGCCTGAACCGTATTTGCTGTCGCAGTTAATAATGTTTCAGCTTTGTTAGAGGGCGTCCTAGTCATTACCCGTAGTAGTGAAGAAACCACAGTGTGAAACGCGTGCGTCTATGATTGTGAGAGGCAGAGCATGCATGCACAAACTTAAAATCTACTTAGTTAATTTTACCATGCTAGCGAGGTAAGTTTGCTGTCCAACTAACCAAACCTTTTATAATAAATGTGATAATCTTACAATTTACCCCTCATAATGTCCACGTTTGTTTATCAACAAGCTACAGTAGTTGGTTTGAATGACATAACATTAGCTTGTGGCTTGGTGATTAAGTTCATTGCTGTAGTCTACAGTGAATTTAATTCAGACAGTTGAACAGAACATTGTAATAATAAATATGTAAATCCTATCTATAACTTGCAAACAGTATAATACCACACTAGCTCATTCAGGCCAACTAACTGATCATTCCAACTTACTGTATCTTACAGAGATGGACAGAAGAGCCAAAAGGAAATTGCTGACAGATTCTTTTTCATTACTACACAATAAGAGTGTGTGCCAAATAAATAAATGAATAAAAACAAATAACATAAAAATATGTTTAAGAGGTATATAAAATACACAGTATAGGCCTGCACTGAACAGCTGCTGAAAATAATATAATGGGTATATAGTTGTGCTCATAAGTGTGCATACCCTGGCAGAATTTGTGAAATGTTGGCATTGATATAGAAAATATGACTGGTCATGCAAAAAACTGTTTTATTTAAGCATAGTGATCATATGAAGCCATTTATTATCACATAGTTGTTTGGCTTCTTTTTAAATCATTATGATGACAGAAATCACCCAAATGGCCCTGATCAAAAGTGTACATACCCTTGAATTTTTGGCCTTGTTTCAGACAAACAAGGTGACACATACAGGTGAAAATGGAAATTAAAGGTGAATTTCCCACACCTGTGGCTTTTTAAATTGCAATTAGTGTCTGCGCATAAATAGTCAATGAGTTTATTAGCTTTCACGTGGATGCACTGAGCAGGCTAGATACTGAGACATGGGGAGAAAAAAAGAACTGTCAAAAGACCTGCGAAACAAGGGAATGGAACTTTATAAAGATGGAAAAGCATACGCAAATATATCCAAAGCCTTGCAAATGCCAGTCAGTACTGTTCAATCACTTAAGAAGTGGAAAATTCGGGGGTTTCTTGATACTAAGCCAAGGTCAGGTAGACCAAGAAAGATTTCAACCAAAACTGCCAGAAGAATTGTTCGGGAGACAAAGAAAAACCCACAGGTAACCTCAGGAGAAATACAGGCTGCTCTGGAAAAAGACAGTTTGGTTGTTTCTAGGAGCACAATACAATGATACTTGAACAAAAATGAGCTGCATGGTCAAGTTGCCAGAAAGAAGCCCTTACTGCAGCATGTTATCAGAAAATACTGGCAGACAATTTGCATTCTTCTGCACGAAAGCTGTGCATGGGACACTCGTGGACTTTCCAGTATGACAATGACACTAAGCACAAGGCCAAGGACACAGGGGCAGGACACAGAAGACATTTTGTGGTCTTCCATTTTCTAATAATTGCGCCAACAGTTGTTGCCTTCTCACCAAGCTGCTTGCCTATTGTCCTGTAGCCCATCCCAGCCTTGTGCAGGTCTACAATTTTATCCCTGATGTCCCTACACAGCTCTCTGGTCTTGGCCATTGTGGAGAGGTTGGAGTCGGTTTGAGTATGTGGACAGGTGTCTTTTATACAGGTAACGAGTTCAAACAGTTGCAGTTAATACAGGTAATGAGTGGAGAACAGGAGGGCTTCTTAAAGAAAAACTAACTGTGAGAGCCGGATCAAATACTCATGTCATGCAATAAAATACTAATTAATTATTTAAAAATCATACAATGTGATTTTCTGGATTTTTGTTTTAGATTGAAGTGTACCTATGATACAAATTACAGACCTCTACATGCTTTGTAAGTAGGAAAACCTGCTAAATCGGCAGTGTATCAAATACTTGTTCTCCCCACTGTACCTGTTGTGGGATCAACATTATTAATCATCAGCTTAAATAACTGTACACAGGACACTTACACTATCATTCATATTTCTGGGGTCACTTAAAAATGTCCTTTTTTTTTTTTTTTAAAGGTAAATATTTTGTCCATTGAAATAACATCAAATTCAGCAGAAGTACAGTTTAGACGTTGTTAATGTTGTAAATTACTATTGTACTCGGAAATGGCTGATTTTTATGGAACATCTCCATAGGTATACAGAGACCCATTATCAACAACCATTACTCCTGTGTTCCAATGGTGTTTGCTAATCCAAGTTTATCATTGTAAAAGGCTAATTGATCATAAAAAAATATTTTGCAATAATGTTTGCACAGCAGAAAACTATTGCGCTGATTAAAGAAGTAATAAAACTAGCCTTCTTTCGATTAGTTGACTTTCTTCTGAAACTCGTCAGCCTATTCTTGTTCTGTTCTGCTGTGTACTACACCCTTCACAGAATTGCGCAAACTGTCTCTAACCAGAATAGAAAAAGGAATGGGAGGCTTCGATGCACAATAGAGCAAGAGGACAAATACATTAGTGTTTAGTTTGAGAAACAGATGCTTCACAGGTCCTCAACTGGCAGCTTCATTAAACAGTCCCTGCAAAACAGCAGCAGCCTTCTAGACTGTGTTGCAAAGAAAAAGCCATGTCTCACACAATGTTTGATTGGACTATTTAGAGAAGAAGCAGTCAACTGGTGTTCTGTCTATAATGGAGAGGCCACCACACTCACCGGATCTCAAACCTGTTGTGGGAGCAGCTTGACCTTTTGGTACCTAAATGACAATTAAGAATGCCAAAGGTCTGCAATGCTGTAATTGCTGGCAATGGAGGATTCTTTGACGAATCAAAAGTTTTAAGTACACAAATATTATTTCAATTAAAAATCATTCTTTCTAACCTTGTCAATTCCTATATTTCCTAATCATTTTGCTATATTTCCTATTCAAACTAATTTCATGTGTAACTAACAGAGGCAAGGGAGATGGATACAGATGCATGTGGATGGGTTTTAATGACACACAAAACAGTTGGCAGTACGCGACAGACAGACAGACTTGACAGGACACTACTTGGCTCTTTACAAAAACAGACTAGACGTAAGTGTTGAGTGGCAGCGCTACACAACGGTTGATACAATCTGACAAAGGACTAAAGAATGTGGGTGACATATATGGGGCAGGTGATGAGCTGATGGAGTCCGGTTGTGTTGGATTGTAATGAGGAACAGGTGCAGGTGATGGGAAGGGTGTGCTAGGTTAGAAACTGGACAGGTGGAGAGCCAGCCGTGACATCTTGCATGTTTTCAAGGAAATATAGGACATTTTGCACCCAACGTTTGGAGTGGTAGTGTATATGTTTCGATTAATTAATAGGCACCTATATGTAAAAACCCATGATGACCGCAATCGTTGTGAAAGACGTGGTCCAGCGAAACCTTTATAGTAGTACAGGTGCATCTCAAAAACATTGAGTATTGTGGAAAATATCATTTTCTTCTGTAAATCAAATAAAAAAGTTATATATTCTAGATTCATTGCACATAGAGTGAAACATTTCAATCCTTTTTTGTTTCAATCTTTATGATTTCAGCTTACAGCTTATGTAAGGACTTGTTCCGATGCTACGTTTGAATTTCTCAGGCCAACCATGCCATTTCACAATAAACAGTTTTTCTTGTGAAATCGCATTCAGAATTGCTGAATGCGATTTGCTGAATATGTTTTATACTTAATAATTTTTTTGTAAATCCGGTAAAACAATATTACGAATTCTTCTTTTAATGTCTTCAAATGTATGCTTCGCCTTGACAGTGCTGTTATATCTCAGCACATCAATCCAATTGTATTTACTTACATCTATATACACTCACCTACAGGATTATTAGGAACACCTGTTCAATTTCTTATTAATTATCTAATCAACCAATCACATGGCAGTTGCTTCAATGTATTTAGGGGTGTGGTCCTGGTCAAGACAATCTCCTGAACTCCAAACTGAATGTCAGAATGGGAAAGAAAGGTGATTTAAGCAATTTTGAGCGTGGCATGATTGTTGTTGGTGCCAGACGGGCCGGTCTGAGTATTTCACTATCTGCTCAGTTACTGGGATTTTCACACACAACCATTTCTAGGGTTTACAAAGAATGGTGTGAAAAGGGAGAACATCCAGTATGCGGCAGTCCTGTGGGCGAAAATGCCTTGTTGATGCTAGAGGTCAGAGGAGAATGGGCCGACTGATTCAAGCTGATAGAAGAGCCTGGTCTGATGAGTCTCGATTTCTATTGAGACATTCAGATGGTAGAGTCAGAATTTGGCGTAAACAGAATGAGAACATGAAACCATCATGCCTTGTTACCACTGTGCAGGCTGCTGGTGGTGTTGTAATGGTGTGGGGGATGTTTTCTTGGCACACTTTAGGCCCCTTAGTGCCAATTGGGCATTGTTTAAATGCCACGGCCTACCTGAGCATTGTTTCTGACCATGTCCACCCTTTATGACCACCATCCTCTGATGGCTACTTCCAGCAGGATAATGCACCATGTCACAAAGCTCAAATAATTTCAAATTGTTTTTTTGAACATGACAATGAGTTCACTGTACTGAAATGGCCCCCACACTCACCAGATCTCAACCCAATAGAGCATCTTTGGGATGTGGTGGAACGGGAGCTTCGTGCCCTGGATGTGCATCCCACAAATCTCCATCAACTGCAAGATGCTATCCTATCAATATGGGCCAACATTTCTAAAGAATGCTTTCAGCACCTTGTTGAATCAATGCCACATAGAATTAAGGCAGTTCTGAAGGCGAAAGGGGGTCAACCACAGTATTAGTATGGTGTTCCTAAAAATCCTTTAGGTGAGTGTATGTTATACGTTAATACATCTATACATGTTAACATACATTTCATGTTATCATTTTCCACACTAAGTATTCATGTAGACCAAATCTAACTGAAATTGAGAATTTATATAATGAACAATAACTATTTCTTTGAAAATGTGTAGGTGTAGGTATACTGGGCCATTAGCCAGGCATTGGCTTTGTGATTTTTCTCTAAATATGCTCCTTTCAAACCCCTCTTTAAGCACTGGGATTTGTCGGGTCATAGTAAATCATTTTCATAACCTGTTTAGCCATCGTTGAGCTTTTCGTCAATAAAGAGAAGCAACACATGCTTAACAGTATTTTATTTGTGATGTCAGAATAACATATAATCTAAAAATCTCAGAATAGAAGCACATGCATTCAGATTTATGGTGGGTAGGAAATCTGTGAACATCTGTGAAATGCCACCTAAGTCCACAGCTTCATTGCAAACATCAGTTACATATGTAAACATACAATTGGTATAAAATGTTTTGCTAAATGTTCACCTTTTGTTGACTTACACCCTGAAATGAAAATACATAGAATCAGACTTTTCCCTGCTTTTTTACACACAGTAACCCACAATATCCAAGTGATTATTGTGTTGAAAAAAATATTTTAGAATTTATTAAAATGAAAACAGTAAAGTACCCTGTTTGGAGAAGTGAACATCCCTTTTAGCACTTAAATTGCAAACTTGCTGCGGTATAACCAACCACCTTCCATATCACAAATCAAGGTAACTGGCTTCCATATGTGGTCAAGTGTTGTGATTTAGATTTTTTCAAAAGGAGACTCCACTGCTTAGTAGTGCAATTCAAAGCAAAGTATTCACTACTGGTTGAAAAGTACTTTCAAAATATCTACAACATAAAGTTGTGGATAAGCAGGGGATGGATATAAAATGATTGTAAAGGCATTGTACATCCCTTGGAGCACAGTTAAGACCATTATTAAGAAACGTAAGGCGTATGGAACCATCGGGACCTTGCATAGATACGGAAATTCTTCCAAACTGGATGACAGGGAATGGAGGACAAGGGTCAGAGAGACAACCAAGAAGCCAAAGGCAACATTAATGGCGCTTCAGGCTTTTATATCAAAACCTGATCAATGTGTGCATGTGCTCACGATATCATAAGCGCTCCACAAATCTGTCCTCCATCAAAGTCAGTCTTTTATTGTCAGATGCACAGAATAAAGTGTCATTCTGACAAATGAAATTATTGTGACATGGCATGTGGCATCTACACAGTAATTATAATAATAACTAACAAAAAAATATATATACATAACAATAGTGACTAGAAGCAATTTCAGATTATGTAGAAATGGGAATATGGTATGAATAAAAATTATTATCTTAAATATTAAAAATGTGTTGTAGTGCCTATAAATGGATACATTAAATTGTGCAAATGTACATTGAATGTATTATGCATTATTCACACTCAATGCATGCTTTCTGGAAAATAGTCACAATGATAGCTTCTGGGATAAGACCCAATGTTGCCTTGATGACCTTTAAAGCTGGGGTTGTAAGACTGTTTTCTGTTTCATTATAACCCTTGTAGGGATTTTGCTGGTATGTTTGAATAATAGGTATTAGCTCCTGCACTACACTGGTCAAACCAGTGGTAGTTTTTTGGTTATAAAGACGGCTGAGACAATACATTTTGGTATGGGTCAGTAAAGCCGGACTCTGCATTGTCATTAAAGGCTTCACATAACCAGTCCTCCATCTTATGTCCCTCAAGTTCTCGTTGGTTGTATTCTTAAGACATGTTTCAAAAATTCTGTCAGCAGCGTGATGGTCATAGTCAGGGTTTCTGTTTTTATAGCTGCTTTAGAGGGGTAACACACCTCAGCTTTAGACAAGACATCAGTGGTGGTACGTCTCAGTCACCCAAATGCAGGGCTAAACCACCAACAGCTGTTAGATTGGAATAGCTCCAATCTAACAGTCATACTGTTTCAATCCTTCAATTACTTTGAAGAACACATCTATTGTATTAGGTGTTCCCGGCTTTGGGCCAAAATAAAACACTTTCTGAAACATACTGTCATAAATGAGTATTACAATTAATTTGTTCAGTAACACCCTGCTTTTACATTTTGCCTTCAGACAATGCATAAAATGTGACTTCCAGTAGAAAAGGGTTTGACAATGTATCTACCAATTTGCCCGTCTTCTCGCTGACAACTTATCCTGGTGAAGTTGATGAATTCAAACCCATATTAAACCCATATTGGTTTCAGGGGTGACATCCTGGTCACATCTTCGTTACACTCTTGGCGACCTCCTGAGCCGCAATTATGCTGCTAGCTTTCTACAGGGTTTCATTCTCAAAATTGTTTGCTACACAACCCTCCATGGCTTGTAATAAGTACACAAGTTTACTCAGGCAAGTCTGAATGAATAGCACAGCATTCTGCATGGTTTAAATACACCAAAGCATTGGAATAAAACAATAACAGTCCGACAAATGGTTGTTTATTATATTTACAACCTAACATCAATCGTGGGAACAGATCTTGTTGGATCACAACCACATTATAGAACATGAAACGCTGCATTGCATCAAAAACTGTCTGTTATAACATTTACTGTAACATCAAATGCTATGAATTTAACAAGTGAGGACCCAGACACACATTGTAAAACATCAAACATCCATTAACAAAACAAACAATCATAAATAACATACTTTTTCATGCCCAATGCATGCCCTTTGCATCATAGTCAAACCACACCCTGTCATATTTCATTCACTGGACATGCATATGTCATAACGGAAGTTCTGCCCTATCATACGTCATATCGGAAGTTCCGCCTGGTCATTACGGAAGACCTGCCCTATCATAGGTCACACAGGAAGTTCCACCCTACCACACAGGAAGTCCCGCCTGCCTGTCAAATAATTTGACAGGCACACCCATCAGCGTCAAAAATAATAAAAGTGACAGAAGCCTATCTGCATAAAGTAGCAAGAGGTCCTCAGATTTGACACTTTGTTTGATCAGAGAAATCGTTTTTGAAACCAGAATAAAAGGTCCTCTGACAACCCAATATTGTTGAGTCTATTGATAAGGATGCAGTAGTTAACATTCCCTGACAGCAATGTCGGCAGTGTCAACAGGTAACTGTGGGTTGCCATCTGTCAGACTGAGCAACGCAGCATTATTAGAGCTAATTATCAAGTTCTGACAGCATGGTGTTATGCAGAGGCTCTGTGGTGTGTATGTTTATGTCAGTGTGACATTTTACATGATCATCACGCCAGCAGATATTGAACTCTGAATTAAGACCACCAGGAGCTGAAGGGGTCACTGTAATCATTCAGATACAAACAACTACGATATTCAAATGCAGGATTTACATTACACTGCACACCCATCAAAATATTGAATTAGTCCACTGACTTAGCTGATGTACACGAGATCATTGCAGAATCTTTTAGACTGAGTTCATTCATGCAACACAATTCAATCAAACACACATTGCTGTAATTACACATGATCTCTTTTGTAATGATCAATTTAACTGAAAGACTTGTCCTGGGTATTGTATAAAAAATTTTAACTTTTAAGATGCCATTTCTCATATTTTAAATCAAAAGGACTGGGACAATTATGGAATGTTGGTTAATGACTGTTTGTCATGCAAATGGTAATTTATGTTGTATTCATACTTGTTTTAAACTTGAAAGTCCAAATGTTCTTTTAAATTTTGTTTACTTCACTAGAGTCCTTGACATTTCAAGTGAGCCAAGAAAGTAGCAAACATGAATGAATATAACAAAGTATTTGTGACTGACACCCTTGTTGTGACCACTTGGAACAGTTCTCCTGACTATATGTTTCTGCCTGGCAGAATAATGACTAGACTTCATGTAAACATTTTAAAACGTTATTGGAAAAACTAATGCTACCTAAATGTGCTATATGTCTTTCTAAATGTTATTGAGACTATGAATAATATCCATTGTATTGGGCTGACTGACAATCTTGAATCTAAGACACAAATAGGTTAAAGGTTAGTATAAAGAAGGATGTGGGTGACTGAATTTGTTTCTCTCTCCAAAGAAAGACAAACACTGGGTAGGGGCTAGGAAAGGGTAAAAAGGCTTTTCTCAAATGGGGAGGAGATGATGTTTTAGCAAATTAGCCACATGCCAGGAAATCACACAGTGAGGTCAGGTGCCATGGATGGAAGTATGGAATCAGCAATGTTGCTTCAAACCCGGCAGAAAACAGCAAGAGAGTTTGTTTCAGTTGTAACTCTGTGGCTAGTGTTGACTAACAAGAAAGACAAAAGGCAGATATCTTTCCTTGGAAATCATTGCTGGTGGTTGAAGAGAGGTCTATGCACGATCAAATGAATAAATAAAGCAGCACAATTAATATACATTGTGGAGGTATACATTTACAGTACCTATATGTTAAATATGTTCATTGATATTAAGACACAGTTTGCCTATGTAAGTACACAGTATCCCTACTTATCACCGACTGGAAAATGTAGAACAGAGGGGGCAGATAAAGCTACATTAGCTACGTAAATACACACTCATTTTCAAGTACTGCAGGCCAACACTGGAAAAGCTGACAAATATAGTCTTGACTGCCTCAGATAGTAATCATGAAACAGAGTAAAGTGATCTTTCCCTTTTCTCTGACAGATGATGTCTTTACAACGTGCTTCAAATCAACCCAATAATCTCACTCTCAAGACTAAGTGACAGCTCCATTGAAGCTTAGCACAATATTCTGCACTGGAGCTACAATGGCAAGACAGTTACCTTTCATAGCTAAGACACAATATACCACCCCCACTTATCTCTCCAAATTATGTGTAAAGTTTCCTTTTTTGGGATATGGGAATATAAAGATGGAGTGATTTTTCCAGTAAAATCTTGTATACATATGCAGGCAGGCAATTTACCATGAAAACAATTGGATTATAAGACATAGCAAAAGAGGGAATGCGGGGCAAAATGTTATTACAGAAGAGGCGAGATGAGATGAGAAAGAAGAGCAAGAATGTGTGCCTTCTCCAGGGGGAAACATGAATAATTCTTAAACTTAATTTGCTAGGCTTATGAGCAAAAAGCATCTTAACACACCGTTTAGGAGAGAAGTGCGCAGGGCAGCCCATCTAAGTGCATACAAAGAGGAGGGAGGCTCTGTCACCAAATAGCACACTCTTCCCTCTGTAGTGCTCTATTTTCCCTGGGTCTTTTCAGGATCCTGGTCATGAATAGTGCACTCTATAGGGAATATGTTTCCATTTGGAACCATATGATTTGAGAGCAGTGATTTGAAAGCCAGAGCATGTTCGATGAAGTAGAAGGAGAGTAGGTTCATACTCACTCTTTAAATGCCAGCGGGTTAGGGTGTCAGCTGAAATTGACTTCTGATCTGTCAATGACTGTTAGGATTAAGATCTCTTTTCATCGTTAGGAAGCTTTGGATCAATGAGCTGACCACTCTGATGGTTAGATCCTCAATCTACAGTTCACTCACTCTCACATTTATAATTTAAAACCTATCCTCCTCCTAGAAAGTGATAGTGTGTGTTTGTGTGTGTGGCCAAAGGATGTGGCCTGCTTGCCCACCGTGACGTGGTTCTCTCTCCCAGAGGAGTAATATGAGGATAAGTGTGTCTATGTCTCTCTCTTTCCCAGAGGAGTGATAGTAGGAGAATGAGTGCAGACTGTCTTCGGGCTCTCTACTGGCCAGGCTGTTCGTTTGTTTAATTGGAGTTTTATTTGTGACAATCAATTCATTTCTATCCCTCCCTCTGGCCTCTCATCTGCCATTGATCTGCTGTCAGTGACAGGAGTCAAATGGATATTCCCCCTCCCTCCCACACCCACCCACACACACACACCTCTGCACAGACCACCACACAACCACTAGCGATGAACACTTTGCTTGCCAGAGTTTAGATTTCTTAGTTTGCATCCACTTTCAGGAATCAGACTTTCCCATTTCACAGCTATATTTCAACTCTCTTTGCTATTTGCAATATCTAATGTTGCTTTAATGGGAGAATTTTTTTTTTTAATAATCCATTAGGTTATGAGGTGTATAATGAATCGAGACACCAACATAAATCTACCTAGTATGAAAGGTACAGTATTTCATTCTGTCAGATAACTTGAGAGGACACTTGTGTCTGATATAACCATTACACTACATTTCACATGAACTGTACAAACATTTATTTGAATATAAACAGGTCAGATTTTAGGTTGTAAAAGTAATAATATCTTATATACAAAATAAGTTACAAGTCTCCTACTGCTGTGTCCAGTATCATTGAAAGAAATGTTTCTCTTGTAAGCTACCAACATACCCTTGGCCAAAGCAGGCCTCTTTGTCTATACATTTAATTAGTTATATCTTGTAATTTAAGAATGAGACTTTTAAAATGTTTTCAATCGCATAAAATGTAAGGTAAATTTGCCTATTTGATTTAATTCTGTGATACTTAAATTTGACATCTCATCGATTTATATCTCGGGCTTGCATAGCTCTGTATATATCATCGATTGCATATCAAATCAATTTATATCGCTGGCTTGCATATCTCTGCACATGTCATTGATTGCATATCAAATCAATTAATATTGCTGGCTTGCATATCTCATTGATTGCATATCTCATCAATTTTTATCTCTGGCTTGGATAACTCTTTGTTATTTCTTCATGCCGTCAGATCCGTTTTTGAATAGACTTACTTAAACCACACAGTTATATTACATAATTTGTACACTCCATGGGATATAAAATTAAGCTCACAAATGTTACTGGCCAAGATGTGTAAGTCCTGATGCGTGTACTTCTGGTAGCTAGCTGCCTGCATAGGCCTATGTAAGATTAAACAATCTTATTACCATGGCAATTGGTATAATTTGAAATTGAGGCTACAATACTGCACAGGTCACACACTGGATGATAGAGACTGTTTTCATTCAAACAAATAAAAGAAGCTTTCAGAAATGAAGAATGATATGGTTTTCACCCCATACGGCTGGTAGGGTTTGATTCAGTGTACTTCCAAGGGATGTTCCATGTGACAAAGACACTGGGTTCCAAAATGGTACCATATCTATAAGCATTGGTCAAAAGTAGTGTACCATAAAGGGAATAGGGTTCCACTGGGGATGGATCCTACAGATACAGAGCAAGGATGTATCCATCCATTCTATTTTGACAATGATCACATAATAAAATAAGTCACTTTTTTTCTTTCCCTCTGAAAAATATGGGGAAAAGGCGGCAGAGCTGGAAATGACATTTAATTACAGACAGCCAAATAAAGCCCCAAGGAAAAGAGATAAACCAGTAGGGGGAAAAAGCAAAAAATAAAAAAAATAAAAAAAAGAGAAAAAGAGAGAGAGGAGAAAAGAAGGGAGAAAGCAGTAAAAACGATTTGGCAGTCCAGTGGTGTCGCTGGATTATCATAAAAATGAAAGCGACTGACTCAGGGAGTATCAGTGAGAGAGGAAATTGAGCCATACAGATAACACATAACCACAGTACGGGGGACGAAGAAGAACGAATAAGAGTGGGGAGTGAAAGGAGGGGGGATGAGAATGAGATGGAAGAGAGAGAGAAAACGGGAAGAGAAGAAGCAAGACGGAAAAAAGAGAAGAAGAGAGAGGTGGAAAGAGAGGAAAGGAGAAGAAAGCATCATATAAGACTTACAAAGACAATATTAAAGGAGTCTGCAAGAAAGAAAAGAGAAAGTAAGAAAGGCAACTCAGTGAGGCATTATGAGGGAATAATAACAGAGAAATTAGAATCTCTTGACCCTGCACTGTATCTTGTATAGTAGTAACATAAAAAAAATAATATATATATATATTAAGGTAGCTCTGGAAATGTGATTTTGGTAGGAGGACTGATAGGCATTCTCAACAAAACATTTTGGTAAATCATGATGTGCTTTGTTTTCAACAGCTGCGTGATCATTAAGTGTACTGGCTGGATGATTTGAGACATAATAATTGTTCATTATTGGAATGAGTGAAAAATTGAGTTACAGTAGTAACAGTAAGTTTGCTATTTTTATTGTTGCTTGCATCGGTGCAGATTAGATAAAAAAATACATTTCATTGGTGTGCTTGCTTGCTTTGATACTGTTATGTACTGTAAACATTTGGAATACAAAATCTAAGAATAATAAATATGTTATAACAATAAAGCATGTTATCTGTACATATTTCATACAGTGGTAATGTCTCTGTTGTGCCATATTTTCTCCACTTGCTGATGGCTGTCTTCATTGTGTTCCATAGTATATCTAATGCTTTGGAAAATCTTTTTTACTCTTCTCCAGACTAATATCTTTCAACAATGAGATCCCTCTGGTGCTTTGGAAGCTTTTTATCGGATCATGGTTTTTGCTCTGAGATGCAACTAAACAGGTTAACTTTATTTGTGATTAATCATAGTCACTTTAAATGATGGCAGGTATGTAATGACTTCTATTTAACATGAGTTTGAATGCAATTCTGAATTTTTCCCCCTCAAAGATTTCAGTTTGTTTTTCAATTAAACTGTTCAAGTTATAGGTCACATTAAAGGTGGAAAAAGTTCGGACATGATTTATCTTTGTCTCATCCTTTTACATCACAAGAACCTGGCGTTTTAACAGGGGTGTGTAGACTTTTTATATCCACTCCATCTTCATTTTGGTGCAGGAAAAGAATACTGGACCAAAAATAAAATCAAGAATTGTAAGGATTATAATTAATGAACATTTTTTGCAGAGGTCAATACATTGTTTGAATTCTTTTTTCAAATTAAGTCACCCATTTTAAAGAGAAAATTACAAACTTTTGAAATCCTTTTAAAACAGCTGCATGGTCAAATATAAGCTTTCCATTGCATTTTAACCATTCTCTTAGTAGACTGGCTTATCTGTCATTATGCAGTGTTGCAGGTGCCACTGAGGCTTTAAAAAGAAAGAAAATCCTAACCAGATGGGTAATGAGCTATACAATATTCATTTATCTAAAGTACTTTATATATTCACTATTATATTTCAGGTTAATTCAACACTTTACAATTTTGCAGTCCTTTAGCTAAAGTAAATAAAAAAGTAAAAATAATTACAATATTACAGTTAAGCACCACTTAGCACTCTCCCAAATTGTCAGTCTGAGTAGGGGGAAGGTTGAATTTGCAACCTGACTGGATAGATCTGCCACTGATGTGGCCTCTTGGCTGACACAATGCAAGCGTCTGGGCAAAATATCTGCAAAGGTGAATACGATGGAACTCCAAGGTCTGCAAGCCCAGGTCACTGCAAGCTCACGAAGGAGGGTTAGACTGGCTTGAAATCTCACAGCAAGCACCTTGGCGCTGGACGCCAACTCAAGTGTAAGGCTGCAGATGGATGATGGTGGATGTGAGTCAGGATTGTGTCTTAACAGGTGTTCATGACTGCAGTTTGTTGGGTTGACCTTTATCCTGTTTTGTTCCAACTACTTGGGCAAGTCAGTCTCATTGTAAAGATACCTCATTTTATTTGACTAATCTGTAGGCCAACGTCTCTCATTTCAGTCTGAATTTAAACAACTAATGTTAGGTAAAAAGTATGCAGAAAATGTAGACAATCATTTCTAACATGCATAAAACCAAATAGCCATCTAACAATGCTATTCAGTAAGTGTGACTTCAAACAATATAGCATTTGTTTTTCCTGAGATAACATTTAGACCAAATTGCACAGCATTGGGAACACTGGGACAACATTTTTCAACAAATCCAGTTTCTTTTATGACTAAAATGTATGGAAAGGCAAATCAAGTCTGATATTTTAAGGTGAAAATTATCATCAAAGACTTTTAAAAACCTTAAACACACTAAGTTTAATTAATAAAAAATTAAGAATCGACTAATGTATCTTTAATTGATGAATTTTTGGTAATAAATAAACTCCCAGAAAAAAATCCAAATAAATGTGGTCAATAACTGAACAGAAGGGTAAGTTCACAACCAAAGGGCCCATGTGAAAAAAAGTAAAAGAGCATTTGTCTTTCCTCCACTAAAAAGGTGACTACCAAGTCTGAATGGCAACCAATTCAAACACACATAACTCGCAGATGAAACGATAACTCTTGTGCTGTGTTTTGGCAATGTGTCAAAAGGTATAGACACAGTGTAGACTGAAAGTCTCTTTTCGAACCAGGCTGGAAAGTAAGATGACAATTTCTTTTACTTGTGTTCACAATTACCCTGTAGATACCTTTTATAGTCCCTCTGGAATTTGGCAGAGATTTTTAGGTGGTTTCTATTGGCTAATATGACTGCATTTGCTGCTGTAATTAGTACATTTGGCATGACAATAGGCAAAAGGCAATGTCCAATATGTCACAAAGTGGAAATGTCTGCTGATGTGGGGCTTGATTGAACCATATTATCCAGAAAAAGTGTAGTGATTGGTTAATATTGCCAGCCCTATATTTATACTGCAGAATTTTCATTGGCTTTTGATGATTGGTTAGAATGTATCCAATTTATACAACATCCTTCATTTAGGTATTACCTGAAATATGTATTGAAAAGAAGTGCAGCGTTAGATTTACATTTGAGTTGTCAGGCCAAAATATTGCTGTTTTTAAGAGTCTTGTGAAAACACTTCAGAGGGTTTAGATTATAAAGTGCATTTAGAAAGCAGCAGCAAAACACAAATAAATATACTTTACACACTGTCAGCAAATGGTTGATGGCCTAATAAATAAATGTTTCTCTATGTGGAATTACACATCTTTTTACTATCATTATTCTATGCTTTATTTAGACAGATTAGAAACAGCAAAGTAGTTAATTATGTTTAATTTTACATACTCAACAACACTGCCACACTATACTTTCAATTCTGAGCTGGATTTCTAATCGTTGATTTAATATTTTACACTGTATTTTACAGTCAACAGGGAATCACCTAGACAATCACAACTACTGAATGAAGTCCACAGTGAATCGTTTAGCCACTTGATATAGTTCTACACCCCCTTTCTTTACCCCCCCCCCTTTCTTTATTTTCCTTTTACACCCGTACGCACCCTGGACAGACTGGCCATTATCACCCACACCAGATCATAATTTACTAAGTATCATATGTATGAGTGTTTCTCAACCTCCCCAGTCTTTGTGCATTATTGAGTATGTATGCTGTGTTAAGAGCTGTTGCTCATTCTTACCGGCTACGTGCCACTTTATTATTTCCCAGAAAATTAAGTATGTTTGCTGTTGTATTCCGAGCTTTGTGCACCTGCGGTCTAGGAATAAAAGAGGATTGCCTCTGACTCCTGCAACTTGATCATTTACTACATTCACCTGCTACAGACATGGTGTTGCGCAACGCTTGATTGAGTGGTATAACGTTAAACATAATGCATGTAATGTTTCAAAACTTCTCTGAGATGTGTATAATAATCCATCAAAGTTCAAGTTGTCTCCTTTACTTGCCACTAAATATGGTGTTAATTTTAACAGTCACTGGTCCCAGGAGTCCAATAATGGAGGAGGTGACCCCCAGCTTTACAGATCAACCAGGTGTCTATGGGAAAGAATGGATATACTACAGCCAGGTGACAATGGCACCATGATACTGAACACTGAGAGTCAGTGGAGTAAAGAGTTCTCTCTTAGTGGGAAGCTTAAAGCTTTACCTCATCAATCAACATGGTAACTCTCCTCTCTCAAGATAAGAAGGTCTTACTTTTAAGAGGTTTAGGACGAAATCAGCATTTCTGTGTGCGTGTTTTTGTGTGTACAGGAGTGGGGATTCTCCAGGGTTCAGAAGTCCTTCCAACATATGTGCAAGCTATCCTTCAACAGCAGTGTTTCTCAACCCTGCTCCTGGGCACCCCCCTGCCCTGCATGTTTTACATCTCTCCCTGCTCTGTCACACCTGATTCAATTGATCAGCTCATTATTAAGTCCTTGATGAGCTACATCAGGTATGTTAGGGCAGGGAGATATCTAAAACATGCAGGGCAGGGGGGTGTCCAGGAGCAGGGTTGAGAAACACTGTTCTATAGGGTGAAAGTGACTGCACATGCATGGTACGGCATGGACTGAGCCATAGGAACTTTTTCTGTCTTTCAGGAGTAACTTCAGTGAGCGATAGATCATCAAGCAGTAAGCATTATTATCTATCTTTTAGAACAGCGTGCTCCGCTTTGGTGGCGGTTGGGTGGGTGGACTACGATGTCTTCACTGATGCCGCTCCACCCTGATCAATCTTAATGTTCTCAGATAGGGCGAAAGGGAGGAGGAGAAGGAGAGAGGAAACAGAGATAGCAAGGTAGAGAGAGACAGAGGTAGAGAGAGGAGGTGGGTGGGGGTTCTTTTGCATGCTGGATGGCAGGCAATGCATCAAAAGATGACAGCTTTCCCATTCTTCTTTAAATAAGAGTGGCGAGACTCCTGGCTGTGCTTTAAGTTTAATCATTCATCTAAATAAGTTGAGCCGGAGTCTAGAAGCCAGGCACTAGGCGGAGAAGGAGAAGTCGGCAGTCTGCCTGGGCGGTGGTGGGGGGCAAAGCAGAATAAGAACAGACATTGCGCTACTGAATTTCTCATTTGTAAACGTGTAAACATATATTTGACTCAGATTGCCGACGCCAAACCTTGCCCCTTTGAAGATTTATGTATCGGTCAAGTTGAAAAATTCAGTTAAAAGAAAGAGAGAGGGGAAGGAAGAGAGAGAGGAGAGGGAGAGAGCGAGAGCGTACATATATATGGTGGCAGCATGAGGGACGGGAGTCGACGACGTGTCAGGTGTGGAGAGGATAAGTGACAGTGATTGATGTGCTCTGTGTTCTCGACTCATCAAGTGGCATACGGTACGACTACGCCACTACATAAGAGATGAAAATAAAGAATAAAATAAATACCAGAGATGGAGGTAAAATGGTGAGACCTATTTACATAATGAATAGAAAAATAGGGGAATGGGGAGAGGGAGGGAGACAATAGGGGAGGAGATCCCGGAGAGGAAAATAAATGGGGGGAAGGGGAGAAGGGGGAGACTGAAAGAAGGTGGGAGAAATAGAAGGGAGAGATGGAGGAAAAGAAAAGTCCCTGTGCGAGAGGGGAGGATGAGAGGAGGATACAGAGCAGTTTTCTTGGGGTGGGGGGGGTCTCAGCGGGATTGGGATGTTGGGGACACACAGGCCTTGCTTCTCGCAATGCAGACAAGCAAGTCAAGTGGCAGAAATAAAGTAATTGTCCCAAATGACACCCTAATCCCCACGTAGTGGCCAGCCCTGGTCAGAAGTAGTGCCCTGTGTAGGTAATAGGATGCCATTTGGGGTTCTGCCAAAGCTGCCTGTGATTTGTTTCCCCAGCTCATCAGTGGGAGGACTGGATGACGGATGGACTGGCGCTGGGTGCTCCGCAGTCTGCCCAAAGTGTCAAAGTTACTCACTAATAAAGACCAGCTTTTTTTCTACTTTTTCTTTTGCTCCTCCTTATTTCCATTACCCCCAAACTCAGTTTTTTAAGACCTTGCATGCTTTTGTAACCACTGTTTGTATTCATTTATTTCTTTCTTTTTGCTTGTTCTTTCCTCCATTTTCCCCATTGCACTGCCATTGAGTCGGATGGTTGTTAGAGCTTTCTTTATTTGTCTTGTTCTTTTTCTCCACTTCTTTCCCTTCATTGCCAGAGCCGTGTGATCTGTGCGATCTGATCGTTGCCTTCCAATTCTGTACAGTGCAAAGTGGGTATCAAAGAAATTGGAGGGGTTTGTCAGGCAGGCAGGAGTGCTTGGCAGGATGTAATTGTCTGATTATAAAGTGATGAAAATGTTTTCCCCCCTTCTGTTTTCTCAGAAGGTCTTCATATTTCCTCCCCTCTCCCCCCTCGCTTTCCTCTATTCCCCCTCTCTTTCCTCTATTCCCCCTCTCTTTCCTCTATTCCCCCCTCTCTTTCCTCTATTCCCCCTCTCTTTCCTCTATTCCACCCCTCTCTTTCCTCTATTCCCCCCTCTCTTTCCTCTATTCCCCCCTCTCTTTCCTCTATTCCCCCCTCTCTTTCCTCTATTCCCCCCTCTCTTTCCTCTATTCCCCCCTCTCTTTCCTCTATTCCCCCCTCTCTTTCCTCTATTCCCCCCTCTCTTTCCTCTATTCCACCCCTCTCCCTCTCCGCTTTGTTTCCGTTCTTTCTCCTTTCGCTCTTTTGCTCTAACTCCTTCTCAATCCCCCCAATTATTTTTTTTTTTGCTGGCACAGAAATTGAGAGATGAAGCAATGGGGGGTGCTTAAGTATATCTCTGATTCTGCTTTGTGCTGGTCTCATCTGACTCTGTGCGTCCACAGCCATTACCCTTACATAGCCATGCATCCTATCCACCACAGGGTTGCAGAAGAAAACATCCTTGTCAAGGCCAAAGATCTCCTACTAAAGCTCAGCCAGTGTGCACACTTAATTTGGTAAAGGACTAGTTTCAGTTACTGACACATTTGAGGAGCCATAACACAGTATGTCAGTCTAAAAGTATGTATCTTTTGGATGCATTTGGTTGAAAATAAATGTCTAGTTTGAGGTTGCACCTTGTGTGCAATTGTCCAATAAAGTAATCTTAGTCTTAACTTATTGGCAGGTCTTTTTTGTTTTACTACAGATTGCAATTTAAGTCTGCCAATTTAAGATAATTATATATTTTGTTCCTAAATGTTTCATTCAATAACTTGGTACTTTCTTGCCTTTACCTTCCCACTGTATGGTTGGCAGAAGGTTCTGTATGAACCACCCTTCCTGCCCAAGGACATAGCATGGGGACCCCTTACTGAGCTGTCTACCATGCACACCATCTGGACACAAAAGCAGTAGTGCTGACCACATCTGTTCTTCTCATACTCTCCTGGAGACAAACAGCAATGTGGAGATGTGAAGAACAATTGGGTTCAAATACTCTTACACTACTTTGATCAACTACTTTCTAAAACCCTGTTTGCTGTGGTCCGTCTGGAATGCTGGAAAGGGTAAGGGGTTTGTGTTTGCAGTTTTCGGACCATTCAATTGGTTACAATGAAAGCATGCAAGCTCATTCAAACTAAAATAAAATAGTTGAAAATGATGGTGTGTAGCTGAATCTGGTGTGATTCAGCTACAGTACCGATTCATCACTGCAGTGTTTTCCTGACATGTGAATTAGAGCTCTAGAGAAACTGTTGAAGAATTGAATTGTGAGGGTGTGTATGAGAGCGTAAGAGTGCCGTTGCTGGCCATAGAGAGAACGAGAGGGAGAAAAAGAACACATTTGGGGGAAATAGAGAAAGACAGACTGAAAAATAGTAAGAAGAAACAGATATAGACACAGAGAGAGAGAAAGATTCTTCCATCTGCTCCTGAGACTTTACAAGTGCTTCTATGATTATAATTAGGGGGCCAAGCAACGAAGTTGCTGGAACCCTTTTATGTTTGTACGTTTTATTATTATTATTATTATTATTATTAGGGGACCAAGTACCGTAGGTATGGTACCCTATTGTTTTTGTTGGTTTTATTATAATAATAATAATAATAATTATTATTATTTTTCTCTGGGCCCATTTTCAGAGGCCCGTAACTCGGCCATATGTGGCTCAATTTGCATGAATCTTTGCATACTTACTTACATACTTACATACTTGTTGCCATGAGAGGCCCAAAGGGCCTCGGGCATTACTATACCTATACACCCCATGGTGGCGCTGTAGCACTTAGTCAAATGTTGAAGGTTTGAGCATGCATATCTCATTAACCGAATGTCGTAGAGACATGCAACCAAGTTCAAGATATACCACTTCTCATGCTGACCAAAAAAGTCTCAAGGGTCTTTCAAATTCGCCCCTTGGATTTTCCTTCATTTTGAATTTGGTAAAGAACACGTTAACAACATCTCCTCCGAGACCACTGAATGGATTTGCATGCTGTTTGGTGTGAAGGACCTTTGAACCATTATCTTTAAAAGTTATATAAGGAAAGCTGATATCTCAAATAGTACGGCAGAAATCAGCGAATGAAATTGAGCTGGGCGGGTCTGTGAATTTAGATGTCCATTAAACCCAAATGGAACATCAAACAGCTACGAAACGTAACATACTCATAAATGTGTCTGCTAGGAATGGACAGGAAAACTCCCATACAGAAATACCGCTTGGGGGCGCTATAAACATAACTGTTGTTTCTCACGATTTTGCCGTTAATAAAACCACACTTAAACGACATCTCTTCCGAAACCACTAAACAGATTTGGTTGACAATTGGTGTAAAGGACCACTGGACTCTTTAAAAGTTATATTGTTGTTAATGATTCTGGTGGATTTTCAAAATATGCATCCATGTGTGATATTTTGGGTATTATAGATCACACCCCGATGAGACTCTTCAGTCTGCCAGCTGGCCCTGTGGTGTAGTGGGAACATCCTGGTCCTTCAATATTGTAACCCCAGTTTGATTCCCTTCTGGTTTCAAGGTCTTTTTGTTTTGTTTTAATTTCCTCTCCTTCGATTGGACATCCTGACTACTAGCGGCATTGGGCATTTTTAAATAGCAAAACATTTCTCTAGTGAGAGCATGCAGTAATATGCTTCCTGTGCCCCACTTGGCTTTAATTACAGCTTTAATTACATTTGGTTTCACTCAAGTCAAATATGTGAGAAAATATTAACAGAGACGAGACACACAGGCCTGGCTCCCCTCAGATAATTGTGTCCGTCCACCATGGTCACTTGTTCCCCTTTCCATCGGCGGTTGTTCGGTTGTGACTAGATATACCATCTGACCCACTACAACCCAGACTTCAAAAGAACACTAGCACAGATCTGGCCTGTGCCTTCATGATGAAGAGAGTGTGAGAGAGTGAGAGAAAGATGAGAGAAAGAGAGGGAGGGAGAGAAAGGAGACCTATTGAAAACAGCTTTAGGTAGATTACTCTTTGTGTTTGGCTAGTTACTTAGTTACATGCAAAGAATGTTAATTAGTAATGTAATTTGAGGATTACCCAAATTCAGATGTCTACAGTAACTGTGTTAACAACTACCACATGCATAACTACAGAGACTGGACTGTCTCTGTAGTTTGGCACAAGTTAATCTCAAAAACTGCATGACAGCAGTACCAAACCAAGGCTGCAGAATTCTGGGAAAAAAGTGGACAGATGAGACAAAGAGTAACATGTTTCTGAGTGATGGAAACAGAAAGTATGGAGAGTGTTGCTCACTTTTCTTCATTTATGATTTACATTTGTAAATTCTGGTGAATGAACTGATTTGTACAGAAATAGTATTTACACCTTATATCTGTTTCAAAACAGATATAAGGTCATAAAACAATTGCTAAAGCAGTGAAAGCTCACAGGAGCACAGTGGACTACATCCTGATGAACTGGAAGGAGCTAAGTAACTGGGCGAAAGGAGAACCCATTGGCACTGACCAACAGAGCTTTTGAGTTTCTCTGTAGAGATCCTGTGTAAATGACATGCTGCCTGAGAGCACATGATGAAAAAATGTTCTGGTCTGATTCGAAAAACATCAAACTATAAGGCCTGAATACAAAGCGCTATGTCTGACAAAAACAACAGACCTCACCTAGTGAATACCATCCCTACACTGCAAAAAATTTCATAAAAAAATAACAAAATGTAACTATATCTGAGGAAATACATTGCTGGAAATGAATGAATGAAGAATCTGCCAAAGGAACAAGATAAATTATATTGATATTCAAGGCACATTTCCTAAAACCAAGTGGTTTTATCTAATACAACTTCAGCTTAACCTTAAATTTACCTTATGGTAAATGATGGTTAGATCTTAACCCTGAAAACAAGTTAAATATACTTGATAATATATATTTTTGACAGTGTATAGTGAAGAATGGTGGTGGTGTAACGAATACTCAAGGAGACAATGGTGGAGATTCACGTGCAAAGCGCAGAAGGTTTTTATTGCGCCAAAGCAAAAGGCTCAAATCTAGGCCACAGGCATGCAATGGTCATACACAGGTAGGAAAACAGCACTAGGACCAAGGGCAGATCATGAAGAACAATGGCTAAATAAGGGCAGAAGACTGTTCACGGAAGACATACTGGTCAGTACACAGAAGAAGTTCATAACTGGTTCCCACAAACAAGCTAGGGAAAAAGCTTAGTAGAGTCAAAATGAACAATACCTTACAAAGGAACAAACAGAATGAACTGAACTAAATAAGGAGCGGATGAGACCAGGTGAGTAACTAACACAGGTGAAATTAGTGAACGAGAATGAAAGACAAAAAACTTTTAAAAACACAACGAACTGAACACACAGCTGACTAGGAAAATAAATACAGAACTGAAAACAGAAACACAATAAATAAAAGGGAAAACAGAACCTTACAGGTGGAGGCATCATGTTATGGAAAAGCTTTCTGCATGACCAACACCAGAAGCACAGAGCCAAGACAATGCTGGAGGGGCATCTGAACAAGTCTGTGAATGTCCTTGTGTGGCTCAGCCAAAGCCTCTAACTTGAACCCCATTGAAAAGCTGGGGCAAAGCTGATAGAGGCATACAAAAGAAGACTTCAAACTGTGATCGCTGCCAAATGCGTTTCAACAAATTACCAAATAAAGCGTCTAAAGACTTAAAGGTATTTGTATTTTACATTTTTTCATAAATTAGTAAAAACTTTGTTTTTGTATGTAAAAAGTTGCTGTAAGTTTGAAATTGTTAATTTGATATGGATGAAAATCCCCCAAAAAATTTTCCTGACAATGTGCATTTTAAAACCAATAGTTTTTTAAAATAAAATAAAATCAATGCAAATAATCTTCACATTGAAAACAAGTCTTTCAGATTTACAGTCGTTCCAATTGTTGCTTGATCGTTAAAATTTTATGTTAATATGATATGTTGATTTGGATAGATTTTTTTAACCTGAACATAACCCAAAAATGAAAGACTTACTTTTGATTGTTCGTTGTTCCAAATATTGTTTCAAAAAAACATTTGCATGTGAAAAACACCTAGGATTTTTTTGTATCTCCAGTACAATGTCTTACTGTGTTTTGTCACTTGTTCATATCATTTCTAGCCAGATGAAAAATATTGGTCAAATAAAAATTAACTATAGCTCAAACTTTGGCATGGGTATGAATATTTTGGGCTTAACAGTACCTCCTCCTCAACACTGTATGGCTTCCAATAACAACTGACACCAAGCAGTAGGCCTGAAATCTGTAGGCCATTTAATGTCAGCCTGTAAACACGGATTGCACTGACATTTCAAGCATTATTGATAACTGAAGATATTAATGTGTAATATGAGGGGCTGATAAATCATTACTGCAACATATGGTATATTATATTTATTACAAAAAGCTAATCAAGATTTTTACAAACTGGACAAGACAGTAACAACAATACTGAAATGTGTGGAGCGGGGGATGGGAATTATTCTGAAAAGAAGTAAATAAATAACAATCAGAATCAGAATAACAAACAGAATCATTTATAAGTCTCTCTCTCCCTCACTCTCTCTGAACATACACGATAACACACCTATGGGCTTGGTCTAATAGAAGTAATCACACCTTTAAACTCTAAACAAACAATTGTATGTGCTCCTGTATAACTCAGATGCCGACCTGTGAGCCAAAGGATATCAACTCTTCTCTATTTATCAGAATTTTAAATGTTATGTCCACAAGATATGTACAGGGAGATTGGATATCCATGCTATCTCCTTCAAGTTAAATATGTTTTCAAGCCCTAAGGAGTTTAACTCCCCATGGGGTTTGTCTGGTCTTGAAAAAAAGAGACAGCTAGACAGATTTATCCACAATGACCTCTGTTTTAAAAGATAAAAACCACGACAACAGTAAACATGTTGTCTTCAATGAATGATGCTTTGCCCCCCAAGTGCCCAGCAGCGATATTGCATATGAAAAGTAATTTCAATGTATTGCCCGATTAGTGTAATTTTGTAAATGCCTGATCTACAATTGCCATAATTATTTGGTTAGTGAAGTATTCTTATCTTCTTCTTTCTCCAAATGTTTGATTTGAAATTACTTTGAGGTTAAAGTACTGATTCTCAACAATTATTTGAGAGCTTTTCTGGACAGGTTAGTTTCACCATATAAATTACCACAATTTATATTTGTAGTCCCTCTATTTCAGGGGCTCCAAAAGTATTGGGACAATTAACTGGTTAGTTTTCTGGTTAGACAGGTGTGTTCCATCACATTATTTGTGCAAGCATTCTTATGACAGCTGTCAATGTCTAGTCTTATCTCTAGGCATTGCGTTTGCATTTGGAATCTCTAATTGTTGTCTGTCAACATAAGGACCAAATATAATGAAAGTCAAGTAAGCCATTATTAGGCAGAAAAATATCAAAAGAATGAAACAGAAACATAGCAAATCCTTAGGCCTACCAAAGACAACAGTTTTGGAATATCTGGTGAATATCTGGTGAATTCAGTATTTGCAAACAGCCTGGTAGGCTAAGGATGACCTCTACAGTAGATGACAAAAGAATGCTCAACATAAACTCGCAAGCCAGGTTTCATCAAATTGTATGCATAACAAATTTCAAGTATACTGTAAATTCTGTAAATGTTTCTGCACTGAAAGAAACGCATGGCATACAAAGTAAATCCACATTAAGTATAATCCTGATTACAGCTCACCTTCTGATTCTGCAGGATTATTTTTAGCCATGAGAAACTGGGACAAATCAAGATGCAAAACCTATAGATATGAACAACAAATACTTCAGACATTTGAAAAGTTGTTATTGGGATATACACACAACCATTTTACCCACCCCATATTTAGGAATGGGCCTAAGAATGTGGCCTTGTGCCAGAATTGGTAGAGAGCAGATGGGAGCCTAGTGGGGTATAGAGAGATGGAGCAGGAGAGGATAGATATTGCCCTATATCTCTCTATCTATCATTTCTAACTAGCTGTGAGTCTGTGAGGCAGACATGGCCAGGTCAGTGTCACAGGAGAGGAGGACACACACACACGTTTGATTTTCCATCATGTTCCACCCAAAAATCCATGTTTCCTATCCCCTAACCCCGAACTTTACCCTAACGCCTTGATCGTGCCTACAGCATAAATCCACAAACTTTTATGCAACCATCGTCTGGATATGTGTGCAACATGAGTAAAAATTTGAGGTGTAGCTAACAAATCTCCTGAGCAATTTCCGCATACAACATCATGTGTACTATCCCACACAGAAACATTATATATTGACATATATTTTGAATATGTGCCTGTATTTTTTAAAAACATATAGAAATATATGTATTACTAATATATAGCCATATATGTCATACATATATTTACATATTTGATTTTGGCCATTTTGAAATATGTTTTAATGTCTTAAATACAGTGGGAAGAACAAGTATTTGATAACCTGCCGATTTTTTCCTACTTACAAAATATGTAGAGGTCTGTAATTTTTATCATAGGTACACTTCAACTGTGAGAGACAGAATCTCCAGAAAATAATCATTGTATGATTTTTAAATAATTAATTTGCTTTTTATTGCATGACATAAATATTTGACATAACTATTCCAATTTTGTAAGATTCGGTAACAATGGTTCTGATCTCCATTTTCGATTTTATCGAAGAATAATTGCACATGTCACAAAGTTATGTCAGGCCTTCGCAAGAACACAAAAAGTCACCATCATCATTGTGATTGCAACACCTAGACTAGTCTACAAACCCGATTCCAAAAAAGTTGGGACACTGTACAATTGTGAATAAAAACAGAATGCAATGATGTGGAAGTAAAACATTTCTGATGGTGTCTTTCCAGATGTGTAGGCTGCCCATGCCACACGCACTCATGCAACCCCATACCATCAGAGATGCAGGCTTCTGAACTGAGCGCTGATAAAAACTTGGATTGTCCATGTCCTCTTTAGTCCGGGTGACATGGCATCCCAGTTTTTTGATTCGTCTGACCACAGAACACTTTTCCACTTTGCCACAGTCCATTTTAAATTATCCTTGGCCCAGAGAAAATGCCTGCGTTTCTGGATCCTTTATAGATACAGCTTCTTTTTTGACCTATAGAGGTTTAGCCAGCAACGGTGAATGGCACGGTGGATTGTGTTCACCGACAATGTTTTCTGGAAGTATTCCTGAGCCCATGTTGTGATTTCCATTACAGTATCATTTCTGTAAGTGATGCAGTGCCGTCTAAGGGCCCGAAGGTCACGGGCATCCAGTATGGTTTTCCGGCCTTGACCCTTACGCACAGAGATTGTTCCAGATTCTCTGAATCTTTGGATGATATTATGCACTGTAGATGATGATAACTTCAAACTCTTTGCAATTTTTCTCTGAGAAATTCCTTTCTGATATTGCTCCACTATTTTTCGCTGCAGCATTGGGGGAATTGGTGATCCTCTGTCCATCTTGACTTCTGAGAGACACTGCCACTCTGAGAGGCTCTTTTTATACCCAATCATGTTGCCAATTGACATAATAAGTTGCAAATTGGTCCTCCAGCTGATCCTTGTCTGTACATTTTTCCGGCCTCTTATGAGGCAATATTTGGCATTACATTACAAAATGTCTCACTTTCAACATTCGAAATGTTATCTATATTCTATTTTGAATTAAATATAAGTTTATGAGATTTGCAAATTATTCCATTCCTTTTTTACTCACAATTTGTACACTGTCCCAACTTTTTTGGAATCAGGTTTGTACAAGCAACAGCAGCAGTGCAGTGTGGAGAAAAACTTTAAAGTAGTTAGTTAAAATGTTTCTCCATTCGGTCTCCATTTGTTCAGCTCCCTGATGGGGCATGTAAACAATTTTGAGAGCCGGTAAACTGAACTTGTCATTCAGTTTTTGTGGATTCAGTGTGATGTGTCGATAGAAGGTCTTTCGGTCAACGGTCGCAGTGTAGGAAGACAGGGTTTTTGGTTTCTTTGTTTGTTTGTATTGTTTTGTTACGAGGACCTTGTTTGTGGTGATGGCGGTTCGGCATGGCTGTGTTGTGACTGGGTCAGTGATGGGGAATTTGGAGGCCAAGTCAAGTCAATACCTTGAACTTGTTGTTCTTCAAACCATTTCAGAATTTGTTTTGTGGTAGGGCACATTATCCTGCTGAAAGAAGCCAATTCCATCAGGGAATACCATTATCATGAAAGGGTGCACATGGTCTGCAACAATGCTCAGGTAGGTGGTTATGTCAAAGAAACATCCAAATGAATGGCAAGACCCAAGGTTTCCCAGCAGAACATTGCCCAAAACATCACACTGCCTCCGCTGGCTTGCCTTCTTCCCATAGTGCATCCTGGTGCCACGTGTTCCCCAGGTAAGTCCATGTGATGTAAAAGAAAACCTGATTCATCAGACCAGGCCACATTCTTCCATTGCCCTGTGATCCAGTTCTGATGCTCATGTGCCCATTGTAGGTGCTTTCGGCAGTGGACAGGGGTCAGCATGGGCACCCTGACTGGTCTGCGGCTACGCGGCCCCATACACAACAAACTGCAATGTACTGGGTGTTCTGACACCATTCAATCAGTACCAAGATAACTTTTTCAGCAATTAGAGCTACCATTGATGCTCATTCATCGCTTTTCCTTCCTTGGAACACTTTTGATAGGTACTGACCACTGCAGACTGGGAACACCCCACAAGAGCTGCAGTTTTGGAGATGCTCTGACCCAGTCAATGAGCCATTGCAATTTGGTTCTTGTCAAAATCCTTCAGATCCTTACGCTTGCCCATTTTTCCAGCTTCTAACACATCAACTTTGAGGACAACATACTTTGCTACAATGTAACTTAGTGAGTGTACAGCTTGTATTACAGTGTAAATTTGCTGCCCCCTCAAAATAACACAACACAATAAACCGCTGGCAATAAAAGTGAGTACACCCCTAAGTGAACATTTTCAAATTTGGCCAAAGTGTCAATATTTTGTGTGGCCACCATCATTTTCCAGCACTGCCTTAACTCTCTTGGGCATGGGGTTCACCAGAGCTTCACAGGTTGCCACTGGAGTTCTCTTCCACTCCACCATGACGACATCACAGAGCTGGTGGATGTTAGAGACCTTGTGCACCTCCACCTTCCGTTTGAGGATGCCCCCCAGATGCTCAATAGGGTTTAGGTCTGGAGACATGCTTTGCCAGTCCATCACCTTTACCCTTAGCTTCTTTAGCAAGGCAGTGGACGTATTGGAGGTGGGTTTAGGGTTGTTATCATGTTGGATTACTGCCCTGCGGCCCAGTCTCCGAAGGGAGGGGATCATGCTCTGCTTCAGTATGTCACAGTACATGTTGGCATTCATGGTTCCCTCAATGAACTGTAGCTCCCCAGTGCCGGCAGCACTCATGCAGCCCCAGACCATGACACTCCCACCACCATGCTTGACTGTAGGCAAGACACACTTGTCTTTGTACTCCTCACCTGGTTGCCGCCACACACGCTTGACACCATCTGAACCAAATAAGTTTATCTTGGTCTCATCAGACTACAGGACATGGTTCCAGTAATCCATGTCCTTAGTCTGCTTGTCTTCAGCAAAATGTTTGCGGGCTTTCTTGTGCATCGTCTTTAGAAGAGGCTTCCTTCTGGGATGACAGCCATGCAGATTAATTTGATGCAGTGTGCGACGTATGGTCTGAGCACTGACAGGCTAACACCCCACCCCTTCAACCTCTGCAGCAATGCTGGCAGTACTTATACGTCTATTTCCCAAAGACAACCTCTGGATATGACGCTGAGCATGTGCACTCACCTTCTTTGGTTGACCATGGCGAGGCCTGTTCTGAGTGGAACCTGTCCTGTTAAACCGCTGTATGGTCTTGGCCACTGTGCTGCAGCTCAGTTTCAGGGTCTTGGCAATCTTCTTATAGCCATAGGCCATCTTTATGTAGAGCAACAATTCTTTTTTTCAGATCCTCAGAGAGTTCTTTGCCATGAGGTGCCATGTTGAACTTCCAATGACCAGTATGAGGGAATGTGAGAGCGATGACACTCCATTCACACCTGAGACCTTGTAACATTAACGAGTCGTATGACACCAGGGAGGGGAATGGCTAATTGGGCACAATTTGGACATTTTCACTGAGGGGTGTACTCACTTTTGTTGCCAGCGGTTTGGACATCGATGGCTGGGTGGAGGATGCTAAGTCAGAAAGGGTGGTTATTTTCTCTGATTCATGTGAGGTGTTAATTAATTTGTCATTCAAATTCACTAGGCGGCAGGACATTTTAAATGTTGGAAGCACAGGATAGAGTGAGAAGGGATGGGGTGCAGGTCTCATTCATGAATGAAGCAGCTGATAAATTGGCAAAACAGGCCCTCGAGAAAGGGGTGGTGGTGTCCTTGAGCAGAGCTGAGGCTAAGGTGATTGTGCGGAATGAGGTGTGAAAGGTATGGCAGAACTAGTGGAACGCGGACACCAAAGGAAAGCACCAGATACAGGGTGAAATTGGGGCTGGAAAGAGGAAACAATTGTGACTAGACTGAGGGTGGGCCACTGGGGATTGCATGACACTACACAAGCATCCGACTGGGTTGTGTGACTACTGTGGGGGAGTGGAGACGGTGTATCATGTCCTGAGGCAGTGCAGGCACTATGAGAGGGAGAGGTTGCAAATGGGTCTGAGGGAAGAGGGGGTGCAGGTGCTGAGTTTAGAATCTATGTTGGGTAGGGCTTGTTCATTTGCGTCGGTTAGGTGTCTGTTTGTGTTCCTTGGCGAGACTGGGTTGACAGGGAGAATTTAGGTCCTCCCTGACGCTGGCCCACACTCCAACACCGTAGTTGGCGGTAATGCACCAATAGTGTTGGATGCCAACTGCCGTTAAACCCCACAATATAAATATAAATATAAGAAATATAAGAAGCTCCTTGTTGGTCTTTGTTTTTATGTCTATGGCAGTGTTTATCGTGAGTCTTTTTATTCAATTACATTTGCTATTGAAAACCTCTGCGCTTGTGTCCTGCCTCCATCAGACTTTTTGCTTGCATGTATTTAAACTCTTTGACAATGGTCAGTCGAAATTAGCATTTTAATTCTGCAATGGAAATAATTTGGTTTCTTACCATCAAATCATTTATACATTTGAAACCTTTTTTCCATGTTAACAAATTAAGGAATTATTACAAGCTATCCAAGGATTGTTCCACAGGGAAGTTTTTGCCATACTGCGGAAGCGGAGCCAGGCAAGGAGAGTAAATGTCTCTTACTGAGTGCCTGACTGTCTGTCCCTTGTTAAATAGCGAAGTGGTTAGAGATGCTGACTGTCACATTGGCGACCAGGGTTCAATCCTCGCCATGGACTAAAACAAAAATGTGGCATTTGTTCAGGATAGATTAGAACTGGCTTAATGCTTCAGTAGCTACATTATAGTAAGCCTAAAGTACATCTGTTGATGGTTATATTGCCATGGACAAACTGCACCGACAAGGATATTGGTCTTAATTCCAATTTACATGGCGTAGTCCATATAGTGTAGTGGTTCGCTTTTCTACTGTCATTGTTTTCTAAAGAACTGAACAGCTGTGGACTGATTCGAGTCATTGTTTTTATAATAGGTACTGTATAGGGATTAGTTAGCCATCTACAGTAATCTCTCTAATTTAACACATTAAATGTAGTTTAGCGATTCTGTTATACCTGTTGTTGGTTTGGATGTTAACTAATGTAGGGAACTAGTTTCCAGAACCGTGGAGTTTCGACTAATTGGTTAGCTTATGCAAGAAGTAAACAGACACCAAATCTCTACAAACATGTCAAGTGCACCCACACCTTCTCTTTAATTAGCGTAGTGGTTAAAGACACAGTCTGTCACATAGAAAACCACTGATCCAATCCGACCCGGGCAACAACATTCATCCCTTTTCTTGTTTTTCGGTAAGGATATAAATTCTTGTAAATTGTTTTTCAATTTTTTATAGTATTCTTGACCATAATATTGTTAATGTAATTTGTTTTATCCTTTGGATATTGACACATAGAAAAATTTTGAGCATTTATATCTTCACACTCGGCTGCCAACCATCCCAGTGCATGCTGAAGGTCCTGGCTTGAAGGGGCCAACACGACAACATCATCCGCAAAGAGCAGAGACGAAATCGTGTGGTCCCCAAACCTGACACCCTCCGGCCCCTGGCTGCGCCTAGAAATTCTTTCCATAAAAGTTACGAACAGAACCGGCGACAAAGGGCAGCCCTGCTGGAGTCCAACATGCACTGGGAACAAGTCTGACTTACTACCGGCAATGCGGACCAAGCTCCTGCTTCGGTCGTACAGGGACCTGACAGCCCTTAGCAAAGGACCCAGGACCCCATATTCCTGAAGCACTCTCCACAGAATGCCGCGAGGGACACAGTCGAATGCCTTCTCCAAATCCACAAAACACATGTGGATTGTTTGGGCAAACTCCAATGAACCCTCCAGCACCCCGTAGAGGGTATAGAGCTGGTCCAGTGTTCCACGGCCCGGACGAAAACCACAGTGTTACTCCTGAATCCGAGGTTCTACTATCGGCCGTATTCTCCTCTCCAGTACCCTGGCATAGACTTTCCCGGGGAGGCTGAGCCGAGTGTGAAGCGGTGGGGATGAGAATCAGTCCCTCCAAATCCGAGGCAATGGTCCTCAGTCGGAAAAGGGTGGCTTGCCCACTTCAGGTTGGTGGAGAGCGCCTGCCTCAAGTGGAGGAGTTTAAGTATCTAGGGGTCTTGTTCACGAGTGAGGGAAGGATGGAACGGGAGATTGACAGACGGATCGGTGCAGCTTCTGCAGTAATGCGGTCGATGTAACGGTCTGTCGTGGTGAAGAAAGAGCTGAGCTGCAAGGCGAAGCTCTCGATTTACCGGTCAATCTACGTTCCTACTCTGGGAAGGTGTTCCGGTCCCATCCCACCGGGAGGAGACCCCGGGGAAGACCTAGGACACGCTGGAGGGACTATGTCTCCCGGCTGGCCTGGGAACGCCTCGGTGTCCCCCCGGAAGAGCTGGAGGAAGTGTCTAGGGAGAGGGAAGTCTGGGCATCTCTGCTTAGACTGCTGCCCCCGCGAACCGGCCCCGGATAAGCGGAAGAAAATTATGATGATGAAGATTTATATCTTCATTAAGTAGCCCTTGTTCCTCTTATGTATATTTAACAATATGTTGAATGTAAAAGCCTTGAGAAGTGAGCTGAATACATTTCTAAGTCAGGTGGGTTAAATCCCCCCACTGACATTGGCACGTGAAAGACTTTACTATTTATTCTATGAGTTTATTAAGCCGATAAGAAGCCTGTTATGGCTGAATATACTTTCTTGAAAAATTGTCTGCATAATTGGTATTAACCCCCCAAAAAATTGGGCAGCAATATTATTTTTAGGTTTATTCTGCGTGTAATATTTCTGGGAAGATTATTCCATTTAATTAAATCTGCTTTTATGTTTTTGAGAAAATGTGATGTAATTGTCATATATTTGTTGTTTAAAATCACAGATTAGACATTTTAAGAGTGTGCTCCTAATCTCAGATCGTTACCTGTATAAAAGACACCTGGGAGCCAGAAATCTTTCTGATTGAAAGGGGTCGAATACTTATTTCACTCATTAAAATGGAATTCAATGCGTTTTTCTGGATTCTTTTGTTGTTATTCTGTGCTCCCTCACAGTTCAAATAAACATACCATTAAAATTATAGACTGATCATTTCTTTGTCAGTGGGCAAACGTATCAAATATTTTTTTTTCCTCACTGTACATAACACTACACATAGCAGCAGTTTAAAAAAAGTACTTTAGATTAGCAGCAATATTGGTAGTAGTATTGAATATTGTAGAAATGGCAAGTATGGCTGTAATATACATAAAAATATGTAAACTAGCGTTGATTTGAAATATTCTAATGTCCATTAAAGTATCTCAAAAGGCTTCAGAGTTTGTGTGTGATCATTATATGAGGCCAGTATCGATGGCAGAGTGTAAAGCATTCCTGAAAATGATACACAATCACACTCCTGACATTCCAGGGCGTAAAGAGTACTATAAAAGCCACCAATAGCAACAATGCTCTTACTTCTGATGAAAGTGTAGCCACTGAAGTCAACTCCGGTGTCACATCAGAAGTGACATCAATCAATCCGTCTAACCACCATGCCACTGGAAGACAGACATAGAGCATCCAACATAGCAGTGTGGCTGGTGGATTTAGCAGACAATTTCTGACAAGCAATTCCAATTCCAGCAAGCCAGGTGTGTTTGTGATTTCTCATGGCAATAGTGCCAATGTTGTGGCTGAGGCAAAAATACTAGAACAGATGCTCTGGTGATTGTCTGTCCATTGCACTGACCACAACTTTGCAGCTGATCAACAATTATACACTGAAGCACACAAGTATTACACAGTCAATTGGGGCTGCTAGATACCTTATGGAACATTAAAAAACGGCCCGTACTATATGATTAGCCGACTGCTTGAATAAAAGTTGCCTGTAATCGTAATGATGTCAAACCCAGACGTCACACAGATCTGGACCTCAAAGCTGACCAGTGCAGTCTCGGTAGCCCTTAAACTGTTTGAATGTGCTGCTGTGTTTATGAGTGGGGAGAAATATGTTAAAGTCTCTATTGAAGTCCACCCAGGGTGCACCTTTCAAATTAGTCTCAGTGCAGGCATTCCAAGTCACTGCTATTGAACAACTTGAATAGCAAAGGGAAATGGAGATCGCATTCTCAGGCAGAGCACCCAACACGGTGATATGCTTTGGAGCTGAGGTATAGGAAACTGACGTTTCTCATACCTGAGCAACCCCCTAGTGTGCAAGTTAAAGGGCAACCTCTACCACTCAAAGTGAGAAAGGAGGAGGCTCTGCAGCATATTACTACAGCTGCTGGAACGTCTGCTGTCTTCTAACTTGACTCATTACTCAGCTCTGAAAATAGTAATGAAGAATAGAATTGGAATACTTTAAGGGAGTGCTCCTAATCTCAGCTTGTTAACTGTATAAAAGACACCTGTCCACAGAAGCAATCAATCAATCAGATTCCAAACTCTACACCATGGCCAAGACCAAAGAGCTGTCCAAGGATGGCAGGGACAAGACTGTAGACCTATACAAGGCTGGAATGGGCTACAAGACCATCTCCAAGCACCTTGGTGAGAAGGTGACCACAGTTGGTGCGATTATTTGCAAATGGAAGAAAAACAAAATAAATCTCCCTCGGCCTGGGGCTCCATGCAAGATCTCACCTTGTGGAATTGCAATGATCATGAGAACAGTGAGGAATCAGCCCAGAACTGCACGGGAGGATTTTGTCAATGATCTCAAGGCAGCTGGGACCATAGTCACCAAAAAAAACAATTGGTAACACACTATGCCGTGAAGGACCGAAATCATGCAGCGCCTGCAAGGTCCTCCTCCTCAAGAAAGCCCATTTGCCAATAAACATCTGAATGATTCAGAGGAGAACTGGGTGAAAGTGTTGTGGTCAGATGAGACCATAATTTAGCTCTTTGGCATCAACTTAACTTGTCGTGTTTGGAGGTGGAGGAATGCTGCCTATGACCCCAAGAACACCATCCCCACTCTCAAACATGGAGGTGGAAACATTATACTTTGGGGTGTTTTTCTGCTAAGGGGACAAGACAACTTCACCGCATCAAAGGGACGATTGACGGGGCCATATACTGTCAAATCTTGGGTGAGAACCTCTTTCCCTCAGCCAGGTCATTGAAAATGGGTCGTGGATGGGTATTCCAGCATGACAATGACCCAAAACACACGGTCAAGGCAACAAAGGAGTGAAGTGGCCTAGCCAGTCTCCAGACCTTAATCCCATAGAAAATATGTGGAGGGAGCTGAAGGTTCGAGTTTCCAAACGTCAGCCTCGAAACCTTATCGACTTGGAGAAGATCTACAAAGAGGTGTGGGACAAAATCCCTCCTGAGATGTGTGCAAACCTGGTGGCCAACTACAAGAAACGTCTGACCTCTGTGATTGCCAACAAGGGTTTTGCCAAGTAATGTTTTGCAGAGGGGTCAAATACTTATTTCACTCATTAAAATGCAAATCAATTTATAACATTTTTGACATGGGTTTTTCTGGATTGTTGTTATTCTGTCTCTCACTGTTTAAATAAACCTACCTATAAAATTATAGGCAAACATACAAAATAAGCAGGGGATCAAATAAATTTTTTCCCTCACTGTATATGATCACATTATTCCAGGGGTTCCCAAACGTTTTTGGTCGATGACCCCATTTCAATATCTCAAAATTCTCACGACCCCTATGTGAAGAAAAATTCTATAATCGTATTTTTTTTATTTGTGGCTATGAGAGTCAATTGTAAAACATTCTCCCTTGACCCCATTTTCATATCAGGTGACCCCACATGGAGTCACGACCCCTAGTTTTGGGAACCTCTGCATTATCCTCTTGATATATATACAGTGGATATAAAAAGTCTACACACCTGTTAAAATGCCAGGTTCTTGTGATGTAAAAGAAAGAGACAAAGATAAATTATGTCAGAACTTTTTCCACCTTTAATGTGACCTATAACATGAGCACCTTTTTATTTTATTACAGCACTCAGTCTTTTTGGGTAGGAGGCTAATAGCATGGCACTTCTTGACGTGGCAATATTTGCCCACTCTTCTTTGCAAAAGTGCTCCAAATCTGTCAGATTGCAAGGACATCTCCTGTGCACAGCCCTCTTCAGATCACCCCACAGATGTTCAATTGGATTAAGGTCTAGGCTCTGGCTGGGCAATTCCAAAACTTTAATCTTCTTCTGGTGACGTCATGCTTTTGTGGATTTGGATGTGTTCTTTGGGTCGTTGTCATCTTTCTAACGGACGCCAGAAGGTTTGGTGTCATAATTGCCTTGTATTTGAAACTGTTCATAATTCCCTCCACCCTGACTAAGGCCCCAGTTCCAGCTGAAGAAAAACAGCCCCAAAGCATGTTGCTGCCACCACCATGCTTCACTGTGGGTATGGTGTTCTTTGGGTGATGTGCATTGTGGTTTTTGCGACAAATATACCTTTTGGAATTATGGCCAAAAAGTTCAACCTTGGTTTCATCACACCATAACATTTTCCCACATGCATTTTGGGGACTTCATTTTTGCTTTTGCAAACTTCAGCCGAGCTTGGATGTTTTTCTTTGTAAGAAAAGGCTTCCGTCTTGCCACCCCACCCCATAGCCCATTCATATGAAGAATACGGGAGATTGTTGTCACATGTAGAACACAGCCAGTACTTGCCAGAAATTCCTGCAGTTCCTTTAAGGTTGCTGTAGGCCTCTTGGAAGCCTCCCTGACCCGTTTTCTTCTCGTCTTTTCATAAATTTTGGAGGGACGTCCAGTTCTTGGTAATGTCTCTGTTGTGCCATATTTTCTCCACTTGATAATGACTGTCTTCACTGTGTTCCATGGTATATCTAATTCTTTCGAAATTATTTTGTACCCTTCTACTGACTGATATCGTTCAACAATGAGATCCCTCTGATGCTTTGGAAGCTGTCTGCGGGCCATGGCTTTTGCTCTGAGATGCAACTAAGAAAATGTCAGGAAAATCCTACTAGAACAGCTGATCGTTATTTGTGAGTCACTTTAAACGATGGCAGGTGTAATGACTTCTATTTAACATTTGAATGTGATTGGTTAATTCTGAAAAAAAGTATTAGTATTAGTTTAAGGGTGTGTACACTTATGCAACCAGGTTATTGTAAGGTTTTTATTTTTCATTTTTCAGCCCAAAGGCATGATGTTTCCACCCCCATGCTTCACAGTAGGTATGGTGTTCTTTGGATGCAACTCAGCATTCTTTTTCCACCAAACATGACAAGTTGAGTTTTTACCAAAAAGTTCTATTTTGGTTACATCTGACCATATGACATTCTCCCAATCCTCTTCTGGACCATCCAAATGCTCTCTAGCAAACCTAAGACGAGCTTGAACATGTACTGGCTTAAGCAGGGGGACACGTCTGGCACTGCAGGATTTGAGTCCCTGGCGGCGTAGTGTGTTACTGAAGGTAGCCTTTTTTACTTTGGTCCCAGCTCTCTGCAGGACCTGGGATTTTTGCTCACCGTTCTTGTGATCATTTTGACCCCACAGGGTGAGATCTTGCGTGGAGCCTCGGATCGAGGGAGATTATCAGTGGTCTTCCATTTTCTTATAATTGCTCCCACAGTTGATTTCTTCACACCAAGCTGCTTACCTATTGCAGATTCAGTCTTCCCAGCCTGGTGCAGGTCTACAATTTTGTTTCTGGTGTCCTTTGACAGCTCTTTGGTCTTGGCCATAGTGGAGTTTGGAGTGTGACTGTTTGAGGTTGTGGACAAGTCGTTTTATACTGATAACAAGTTCAAACAGGTGCCATTAATACAGGTAACGAGTGGAGGACAGAGGGGCCTCTTAAAGAAGAAGCTACAGGTCTATGAGAGCCAAAGATCTTGCTTGTTTGTAGGTGACCAAATACTTATTTTACCAAGGAATTTAGCAATTAAATCATTAAAAACCCTACAATGTGATTTTCTGGATTTTTTTTTCTCATTTTGTCTCTCATAGTTGAAGTGTACCTATGATGAAAATTACAGGCCTCTCTTATCTTTTTAAGTGGGAGAACTTGCACAATTGGTGGCTGACTGAATAATTTTGCCCCACTGTATATGCATGCATAATAGCACAATATTTAGATTTACAACTCAACACATGTTATAGACCTGGCATGTACATTTTGTTCTACAATGTAGGTCCCAAAAAGACATTAACCTTTTCCCAGAGTTGAATGCATGATGTTCAAAAATAATAATGTAACAACTTTAAAAAGATAATATAATATATAATACTAGCTATATAGAGTATTAGCTAATATTAGATGTAGAGCCATGGACACACACAAACAAAATAATTATTTGAGTAAATCAAGATTGATTTGATGCATTTTAATAGTTTTTCAGTGTCTATTGTACAAATTTAGATCTCGACAACTTTGACACTCATTATCTGCAACATAGCCTGGCGAATGAGCAAATGCACATGCACATGCAGCCCCCAATTTCTTTGGTGCAAACATTACTTTAACTGAAATTAATCTCTCATTTGATTTGAGTTTTACTTTGCACATTTTACAGCAAACAGTTTTTGTTGAATTCTTCAATGTAAAGCGTTCCTACATTACCCCAGGTGCAGCCTCCGCCTCCATCATCTCGGGCTCTTTTCATTTTGTTAAAACAAAATCCTTTTTATTACTGACTTTATAAATGATATATACATTTTTGCAATTAGTTGTTGCAGCCCTAAATTTGACTATATAAGCCATTCATGTGTGGTATTGCTTAGAGTTTGTGGAATGCATTGTTTAATCAGAGTAAAAGAGTACGGAAGAGACAAAATATATGACTCCAACCAGGAGTAGCCGTGCCTCCTAGGGAACAATATATGATCACTGGCTGAGAACCCATCCCATATAACTTTATCCAAAGCTGAGCTTTTAATATTGCTATCTTTGCCATAACTTCATATAATGATCACAACAGCTGTAATGAGAAGGCATACTGCTACTGAGCTTCATCTGGCAAAGGTTGAACAGTGCCATTATGTCTATATAAAGTGTTTTGTGGGTGAAACTGTCTGAAAAAAGTTGAAGACTAGACTATGGTAAACTCTTAAATAAATACAGAGTAAATTGTTGATGGTTGATAAAAAGTCAAGGCAAAAAGTTTGGCAGGAAGGAAAGTAGCTTTATACCAAGCAGCACAAATCACCCTCACAGCACGATAGTATTGGAGGAGGAATCTACAATTTTATAAAATCGGCGAACCACGAAAATAACTTTTGTTAAATTAGGTCTCAAAATAACATGCATGCTGGGGGGAGTGGTCAGTCAGGGCAGCAATTTAAATCCTACACCTTTTAAAGGTAAATATCATGCTGCCAACTCTGTCTGATCAGTGAAACAATGGCTGATTGGGTCACAAAGTAACAAGGAGACAAGTAGATGTGATCTTTATTTGAATGCCATAAAATAATCACAGGGCAAAGACACGTAGCTCACAAGAGTGAGGAAGGCTCATTAACAAGTGCGCGAAGCATATAACAAGGCAAACATAAATGTGACATAAAGATAGTACTCGACAATGAACCAGGGGAACTACTGCATATACAGTACAGTTAAAAAGTTTGGGGTCACTTTGATAGAAAAGAAACGTTTTTGTCCATTAACATCAAATTGATCAGAAATACAATGTATACATGTTAATGTTGTAAATTACTATTGTAGCAGGAAACAGCAGATTTTTTATTGAATATCTACATTATTTTAACAGAATAATCAATATATCTACATAATCAGCAACCATCAATCATGCATTTCAATGGCACGTTGTGTTTGCTAACCTATGTTTATAATTTTTAAAGGCTAACTGATCATTAGAAAACCCTTTTTTGCACAGCTGAAAACTGATATGTTGATTAAAGAAGCAATAAAACTGTCCTTCTTTAGACTAGTTGAGTATCTGGAGCATCAGTGATTTTGGGTTCAATTACAGGCTCACAATGGCCAGAAACAAAAAAACTTTCTTCTGAAACTTGTCAGTTTATTCTTGGTCTGAGAAATCTAATGCAGGAAATTGGCAAGAAACTGAAGATCTCCTACAAAACTGAGTACTACTCCTTTCAAAGAACAGCGCAAACTGAGTAAGAGGACAAATACATTAGTGTCTAGTTTGAGAAACAGATGCCTTACAGGAGCGCTTGACACCATCTGTCAAGCATGGTGGAGGCAATGTGTTTGTCTAGGGATGCTTTGGAGGTGGTCAAATGGGGGATTTGTACAGGGTAAAAGGGATCTTTTACCCTGTTCAAGAAGGAAGTCTATAACTTAATTTTGCAACACCATGCCATAGCCTGTTGGCTGAGCTGCACATTTTCCAGATCTCAACCCTATTGAGCAGTTGTGGGAGCAGCTTGACAGTGTGATATGTAAGAAGTGCCAATCAAGCCAATCCATCTTGTGGGAGGTGCTTCAGGAAACATTGGGTGAAATCTCTTCAGATTACCTCAACAAATTGACAACTAGAATGCCAAAGGTCTGCAAGGCTGTAATTTTTTGAGTAAAGCAAAGTTTGAAGAACAAAACCATTTGGCTATATATCCTATTCAAACTAATTTTATGTATGCTTTGATGGAAAACAGTGACATTTCTAAGTGACCCCAAACTACTGAACGGTAGTGTAAATGGATTGATTATTGAAATGAGAAAAAGTTGTGCATAATGGGAATGACCAAGTCACTGTGTGGGTAATGATGGGGCATTTGGTCGGTGGCAGCTAGGAGCGTGTGAGAGGGAGGCAGAGGTCACAGATCGGTGTGACAGGGTGTAGCAATGGTTTGTGCCTGCACACTTCCTGGGCCTGGAGTAATGTAGGAGCTCTATGGAGGGCAGGGAGCAGCTGATGAGCCTTTCTGTTGAGTGTACAATGTGTTTGAGTTCACCTTTTCAGCAGGCAGATGCAGATCCAAACTAGATGGCAGTGAAGGAGGTGAGGACTTTACGATTGATGCACTGAGCTTTGGAGGTGATGACATTGTCATTCCTGACACTAAAGGACATGAAATATATTTACATTTGAAAGGCAGAATGTTCAGTGGCATACTGTTAATATAAAGTATTTCATAATGTGAAACCAAGCTGGCAACACTTGAGGTTGTCGGAAAACATGACCAAAAAGCTGTTAATATATTATCCTTTTTCAAATAATGCATTCCAGTATTCCAGTATTATTTATTAGTATTTTATTTGCATTATGAATTTCAGAAAGGTAAATGAAAAACAATGTGAACAGAGGATTTGATAGCCAGCACAAACCTGGCTATAAATGTGTTTTAAAAAAATACACGAATGGATGGAAATCTAATGGATATCTAAGCACATAACTACAGGAAGTAGTTTGGTGTAGGTGGTAAGTCTCTATGAATTCTCACATTACTGATATTTCTCTATGGATCCTCACATTACTGATATGAAACTGCAGACACCCCCCTGTGGTCTATAACACATTGGAATTCCACTTGTTTCTCTGTATTTTCATATATCAATCTTTCTCTCTACAACATGTCAAGATAGACTCTCTCTCTCCTCTCGCTCCCAGCTTTTAGATATACACACAAACTATCCCACTATATAAGTGGGCTTTGAACTGAGTTAGGAATAAGGCTCTTGATCAATACATGGCACTAAACAAATCTGCAATAATAAAAGCATTATGGGGTTGAGCAAGACCTAACACACCGTCGTAATATATTTGGTAGATCTGCTCTCTTCATTCTACTCCTTTCTGTCTTCTCTGAGTTGAGGCAGGCAAAGATAGAAAGAAAGAGAGAGACAGAGGGGAAGGGAGGGGGGGGGAGAGACCGGACTAACAGGGACTTGAAATCTGCCCAGGCATGTCTTACACAAAAGCCAATTTTTACCCTTGATGCCCCCACAGCTTCTCAATTTTTCACTTGAGTGTCTCACTTATACAATTGTGCTCATAAGTTTGCATACCCGGGCAGACATTTGTGACATTTTGGCACTGATTTTGAAAATATGACTGATCATGCAAAAAAAAAAACTGTCTTTTATTTAAGGATAGTGATCAAATGAAGCCATTTATTTTCACATAGTTGTTTGTCTCCTTTTTAAATCATAATGATAAAAGAAATCACCCAAATGGCCCTGATTAAAAGTTTACATACCCTTGAATGTTTGGCCATGATACAGGCACACAAAGTGGCACACACAGGTGAAAATGGCAATTAGAAGTGAATTTCCCACACCTGTGACTTTTTAAATTGCTATTATTGTCTCTGCATTAATAGTCAATGAGTTTGTTAGCTCTCACATGGATGAACTGAGCAGGCTAGATACTGAGCCATGGGGAGCAGAAAAGAACTGTCAAAAGACCTGCATAACAAGGTAATGGAACTTAATAAAGATGGAAAAGTATATAAAAAAGCATTGAAAGCCTTGCAAATGCCAGTTAGTATTGTTCAATCACCTATTAAGAAGTGGAAAATCTCTTGATACCAAGCCAAGGTCAGGTAGACCAAGAAAGATTTCAGCCAAAACTGCCAGAAGAATTGTTCGGGATACAAAGAGAAACCCACAGGTAACCTCAGGAGAAACACAGGCTGCTCTGTAAAAAGAGTGTTTTTTTCAAGGAGCGCAGTACAATGATACTTGAACAAAAATGAGCTGCAAGGTCGAGTTGCCAGAAAGAAGCCTTTACTGCACCAATGCCACAAAAAAGCCTGGTTACAATATGCCCGACAACACCCTGACACGCCTCACAGCTTCTGGCACAATGTAATTTGGAGTGACAAGACCAAAATACAGCTTTATGGTCACAACCATAAGCACTATATTTGGAGAGGGGTCAACAAGGCCTGTAGTGAACAGAATAACATCCCCACTGTGAAGAATGGTGGTGGCTTACTGACATTTTCGGGGTGTGTGAGCTCTATAGGCATGGGGAATCTTGTGAAATTTGATGGCAAAATGAATGCAGTATGTTATCAAAAAATACTGATTTGCATTCTTCTGTACGAAAGCTGCGCATGGACTTGGACTTTCCACCACAACAATGACCCTAAGATGACCCTAAGCACAAGGCCAAGCTGACCCTCCAGTGGTTACAGCAGAAAAAGGTGAAGGTTCTGGAGTGGCCATCACAGTCTCCTGACATTAATATCATTGAGCCACTCTGGGGAGATCTCAAACGTGCGGTTCATGCAAGACGACCAAAGGCATTGCATGACCTGGAGGCATTTTGCCAAGACGAATGAGCAGCTATACCACCTGCATGAATTCAGGGCCTCATAGACAATTATTACAAAAGATTGCATGCTGTCATTGATGCTAAAGAGGGCAATACACAGTATTAAGAACTAATGGTATGCTTGTTTTGAGCAAAACTGTATATGAACCCCCCCCCCCCCCCCCCCATAAAACACTAGTTGGATATTTCGAAAGGGGCCAGCTTATCTGGCATTTACAAGAAACTCCTGATGGCCAGTCTGCTCCTGCAGAGAAAGAGAAAAATAAGATGAGACAAAAAGTGTAAGAAATAGAAAGTACAGAAAAGCAGGAGAGAGAGAGAGAGAGAGAAAAAAAGGGCAGAAGTAATGAAGGGGCGGAGAAGGCCTTTCCCTTCTCCTTAGATGGCGAGAAAAGAGGAGAGCGCTGTAGCCTGATCCTATGCTGTGATACTCTGTGATAATGAACAAGCAGAGTCTGTGAGCAGGAAGACCTGTCTTAGCATTCTGTCGAGCTCCTCTCCGTATATATATTTCATCGGATTGACTTTTAGATTCAGACAGGCGGCTCAATACAGGCACTCATCTTTATTTCATTTTAGGATGTTTTTAATTTTGACCTGCCGAAGACGGAGATTGTTTTTAGTTTTTATTTCCTTTTGTCATTCACTCCATTCCTCCTCCCTTCATCCCTTAATCCTTGCCAACACTGCAAACTGAATCTACGATGAAACTGCATGTTCTGTTTTTCACTGAAATGGAATGAAACTGTCATATATTACAATAATCAGAATTTGTCTTCTGTCACTAAACCACCAGTGTGTTTCATGCAGAGCAACTGGAGACTTAATCTTGGTCAATCATGAACTAAAGTATTGTGTAATTGGTCAATGAAAGATGCTCAATGAAGTTTTCTGACCATATTTGTTAAAAGTAAAGAATGGAACCGGAATAAAAAGCTCCACCCCCAAGTCTTTAAAAATGATGAGCTAGTCTACGAGCCAAATGCGATTACGGACCATTGTAATTTGTCCAAAGCACCAGAACTAATGCTGCTCATTTTCTCATGAATATCATTGTTTCATAAACTGTCTTTGTTTTTGTACCATTTATGTTTATGTGTAGTCTGGTCAGTTCAAAATAGATGAATGGAGACTTGTACAAAGCTTTAAGGATCAGATTAATATATTCTGAACATTGTGTATTATCACTGTGAACCCCACTCTTTATAATCCTGTCATGTAGTATGCCAATAACGGTCCTGAAATCCTGATGAATAAATACTAAAATATCTATAATTTGCTGTCTGTATAGTGCCTCCTCTCTACCCCTTTTCTCACTGCTCCTCTCCCCTCTTCTCCCTAGATGTAGTCATTAGCTTCTGGTTCTGCGAGGCATGGACTGCCATAAGCACTGAGCTACTGTGGCCTTGTATTTCAACATCATCATTGTCTCAGTGTTTTTTTATTTTTTTTAAAGATCATCAGCCCTCATTATTTCCCTCTCTCTCTTTTCAATTAAAAAAATAGCTTTACTAGCATAATGTAAAAATGTCCAGTAGATGTTCTGAACTCATTAGATTTTTAGGAACTTTATTGGCAGTTTAAGCGCAGTAGCACAGACTTTAGAGTAGTTACTATCCTTACTCAACTTTTTTTGTGATGGGCAACAAGGTCTTTCTGAAACGTTTAAGATTTTAAACACAGTGCATAGACTGTTCACTCCATAATGTAATACAATATTTTGTGGTGCATTGACTTCTCTAGGCGTGTCGTGCTCTTTGATAGCATGACTGTATTCAGAATCTGGGGTTTGGCTCCCATTTAATGTACTTTTTTTTTTAAGTGTGGTATGTACAGGTGCTGGTCATAAAAATAGAATATCATCAAAAAGTTTATTTATTTCAGTAATTCCATTCAAAAAGTGAAACTTGTACAATGTATACATTCATTCATATAATGTATACATTCATTTTGATGATTATAACTGACTAACTGATTATAACTAATGAAAAACCCAAATTCAGTATCTCAGAAAATTTGAATATTGTGAAAAGGTTCAATATTGAAGACACCTGGTGCCACACTCTAATCAGCTATTTAACCCAAAACACCTGCAAAGGCCTTTAAAGGGTCTCTCAGTCTAGTTCTGCAGGCAACACAATCATGGGGAAGACTGCTGACTTGACAGCTGTCCAAAAGACGACCATTGACACCTTGCACAAGGAGGGCAAGACAAAAAAGGTGATTGCTAAAGAGGCTGGCTGTTCACAGAGCTCTGTGTCCAAGCACATTAATAGAGAGGCGAAGGGAAGGAAAAGATGTGGTAAAAAAGTATAAAAGCAATAGGGATAACCGCACCCTGGAGAGGATTGTGAAAAAAAAAACCATTCAAAAATGTTGGGGAGATTCACAGAGTAGACTGCAGCTGGAGTCAGTGCTTCAAGAACCACCACGCACAGACATATGTAAGACATGGGTTTCAGCTGTCGCATTCCTTGTGTCAAGCCACTCTTGAACAAGACACAGCATCAGAAGCGTCTCGCCTGGGCTAAAGACAAAAAGGACTGGACTGCTGCTGAGTTATATTCTCTGATTAAAGTACATTTTGCATTTCCTTTGGAAATCAAGGTCCCAGAGTCTGGAGGAAGAGAGGAGATGCACAGAATCCACGTTGCTTGAAGTCCAGTGTAAAGTTTCCACAGTCAGTGATGGTTTGGGGTGCCATGTCATCTGCTGGTGTTGGTCCAAGATCAACGCAGCCATCTACCAGGAAGTTTTAGAGCACCTCATGCTTCCTGCTGCTGACCAACTTTATGGAGATGCAGATTTCATTTTCCAACAGGACTTGTCACCTGCACACAGTGCCAAAGCTACCAGTACCTGGTTTAAGGACCGTGGTATCCCGGTTCTTAATTGGCCAGCAAACTCACCTGACCTTAACCCTATAGAAAATCTACGGGGTATTGTGAAGAGGAAGATACGATACGCCAGACCCAACAATGCAGAAGGCCACTATCAGAGCAACCTGGGCTCTCATAACACCTAATCAGTGCCACAGACTGATCGACCCCATGCCACGCCGCATTGCTGCAGTAATTCAGGCAAAAGGAGCCCCAACTAAGTATTGAATGCTGTACATGCTGATACTTTTCATGTTCATACTTTTCAGTTGGCCAACATTTCTAAAAAAAAATTTTTTGTATTGGTCTAAAGTAATATTCACATTTTCAGCTATACTGAATTTGGGATTTTTATTAATTGTCAGTTATAATCATCACAATTAAACGAAATAAACATTTGAAATATATCAGTCTGTGTGTAATGAATGAATATATTATACAAGTTTCACTTTTTGAATGGAATTACTGAAATAAATCAACTTTTTGATGATATTCAAATTTTATGACCAGCACCTGTGTATAGTAATTAAGAACATAATCTCTTAGAATACACAAAATTAAACAAATTATTTAAACAACAATTGATAGCGTTTCTTTAAAGGAGATGTTTTTTTACTTCAACCGTATGTGATCTCAGGCAAATTGCTATAACTTAGTAGTTCTTAGAGGTCCTTCAAATATTTCAAGCCTTTGTTGTTGCAATTGATGAATTGGCTTACAGTTCATGGAAATCAAAAATTCAGCATCTCTAAATATTAAAATAAAAAAATGTATAATCCAGAAATGTCGACCTGAGAAGAGCTCTGTAAGTAATGTGCAAGTCTGACATATGGCAAGTGACAATGTGCTAACAACCCACAACTATCCTTCCTGAAAATGATGTGGTAGCCTATTTTCATCAGAGAGGTATTTTGAAATCTTGAATGTTTTATTATTAGGATGAATTACACTTTTGAATGTATTAATATTTCTGGCATTTTGTTTGAAGACGCAGTTCCATACCAGGTACTGCTTTGGTACAATGATTACACAGGGAACAAGGTTTTTCTGTATCTACTATTCTGAAAGGTAAGGCTGTGGACAATGAGCCTGTACTTTTTATAAGGTTGTGAAGAATCAGTGCCAAGGTTTTTATAAGGTTTTGATTATTAACCATGGCTAAATAGTCTAGTGTGGACCTTAACCCATAACTACTACTCAGCAACCCTAGTAACACACAATCACAAATGCATGGACAAACACACAAACACATAAGCTATAGGTGAAATACATTCAGGCACTAATAGCCCCCATGGGTTGCCTCATTTACTAATTAGATAATGGATCTTTATTTACTGTTAATAGACCTCTGGACGTTACACACGGCTGTTGCCAAGGCCTACTTCATACCTACGGTATTTTTACTGTATACCCATGTTAATTGATCGGTAGAAATTGAGTGAATAACCACAAACAGCAGTAACTGATCTGTTAGCTTGGGCCATTCAGCACTCATTATGCCATAAGGATTTACATTGTGGGTTATAAGTCTACAGTGCCTGTCTGCCCTCCATGCTTTGTGTTGTGACTGCACCCCAAATGGTCAAAATTCAACAAGATTTCACATATTGACTTTGGATTAAATTAATTTGGCTCCACTAAGGTTAATGATTCAGAGCGTTATATTTTCATTCCAACTGCATTGCTCAAAACAATTAAGAGAACACTTAAATCACACATCGGTTCACAATGAACTAAATAAATTACAGATCTTTATTTTACATTGTGTAATTTGTTGAGAACAAAATGACGTAACGACGATCAAACCACAATCACCAACCAATTGAGGGCTCGATTCAAACTAAAATTAAAAGTAAACAATTGAATGTCAGGTCATCAGTGAACTCCTGGACAGTCCGTGGCGATACATAACAACCCAGAGGTTGTCAATTGGATTCAGGTCTGGGGAACTTGAGGGCGAGTCAACAGCATTAATGCCTCCATCATCCAGGGACTGCCTATACTCTCAGGCCACGAGGCCAAGCATTGTTCTGCACCAGGAGGAACCCAGGGCCCACTGAACCAGTGTAGGGTCTGACAACGGGTCTGAGGATTTCATCCCAGTACATAACAGCAGTCAGGGTATCGTTGGCTAACACGTGGAGGTCTGTGTAACCCTCCAAGGATATGTCTCCCCTGACTATCACTGATCCCAAGCAAACTGGTCTGCAAGCAGGATAACGTTCACCATGGCATCTCCAGACTCTTTCACATCTGTCACATGTGCTCAGTGTGATCCTGCTCTCATCTGTGAAGAGAACGGGGCACCAACAGCGGACCTGCCAATTCTGGTGTTCTCCGGGTGAATGCAAATCGAGCTGCACGGTGCTGGGCTGAGTGCACAGGTCCCATTAGAGGATGTCGGGCCCTCATGCCACCCTCATGCATACCAGAAGCCCACTGGAGGTTAATTTGTAGGGCTCTGACAGTGTTCCTCCTGTTCCTTTGCGCACAAAGAAGCAGGTACTGGTCCTGCTGCTGGGCTGATGCCCTTTCTACGGCCCTGTCCAGCTCTCCTTATGTAACGGTCCATCTCCTGGTATCTCCTCCATGCTCTTGAGACTGTACTGGGAGACACAGCAAACCTTCTTGCAACGGCACGTATGGATGTGCTATTCTGGAGGAGCTGGACTACCTGTGCAACTTAAATGGGCTGCCAGTACAGCCTCATGCTACTAGTAGTGACAAGAACACTAGCCAAACACAAAACTAGAGAAGAATCAGTCAGGAAGGATCAGGAGAGAGCAATTCTCTGTGGCAAAGACCATTTTTCTGGGTTGTCTTGCTGTTGCCTCTCCAGTGCACCTGTTGTCACTGTCATTTGCACCAAAACAGGTGACTTTCACAATCACTTATGCTTCCTAACTGGACAGATTGATATCCCTGTTGTTTTATTGACTTAGTGTTATATTGTGATGATTACGTGTTCCATAAATGTTTTGAGCAGTGTAGTTAAGTTACATTGAGAAATTATAGCTAAGGTCCAGTATTAATTCTGAATGATTAATTGAAGGGTAAAGGTTAGGTTTACTCAATATTCAATCTTTATGGTTAGGTTAATGGTTAAGGTTTGGGAAATGCCTAAAACAAAAACCTAGCCTGGCACTGGGACTGATCATGCAACCACTGTTGAGTCACTGGCTTAACCACCATTCACCATCCCCAACCTCAATGTCCAAGCTGCCAGTCTTAAATGTAACAATGCTCAATCACAGCCAGGTTTAAAGTAATACTGTACAGTATAAAGACATTCTCCCCACCTGAACAAATGTCTAATTTGATTATCTATTTCTGTGAAATTCATACACTATGAAGGGGATAGGGTACCATTTGGGACAGTGGGAAGTAAACCCTAGAGCAGGAGAAAAGCAAGTGTTACCCAATAATAACCTTTGATTATTAGCAACCTGTCAACATGAACATAATAATGGTTTTCATAGAAATGTAGTTAACATACAGTATTTCTATTTATCCCACATGACCCTAGGTCTCGAGGTAATTCCAGAGAATTACTTAAAAAACATTTGATGGACAATCAAATGACTGTATTACTAGAGTTCCCTAACATACTGCAACTCTTATCTTAGTTCAATCACCATCTACATTTTACAATCATGCTCAGGAGTCATGACCAAACATAGTATAGAAACACTGAACATAGGATCCATAATTTTTCTAGTTAGGACTATAACAACATGGTTGAAATAATGTACAAATTTCAATTTCTATATGCAGAGCATTGCTAGATGATTTCCTGAAATTATGACCAAGGATATAAATGCAACAAATATCAGGCAGGCACTGCAGATGCAGTCCTCAACTGGTTTTAAAGGCAAAATAGAGGTTAATCATTTTAATCTCTCGCTTCCTGTCCACCTCACTGGTGATTGATGTGGTCTGACAAGTGTGATTGATTCTATCAGAAACCTGGCCTGGATCTGGTTGACCCTCAGACCACCACCAGTCTTGCGCCATTGGGACCTCTTCAAATATTTTCAGAGATGGGGGAGAAACATGCATTTCCCTTCATCTGACAAAATTACAGTCCTTTCCCTGTAATGAATGCTGTTGTGGCATTCTTTGAAAAGGTTACAGTCAGGGTCAACCTGTTCAGGGTCCATGTTTAACAATGTTTAGAAGAGGTATAAAACAAGTGGCAGTCATCAAATGTTGAATTCTACCGAAATACACCATCGTTCAAAGGAGTCACTTAAAAATGTCCATTAAAACAACATCAAATTGATCAGAAAAACAATGTAGACAATATTAACGTTGTAAATGAATATTGTAGCTTGAAACTATTTTAATGGAATATCTACATATGTGTACAGAGGCCTATTATCAGCAACCATCAGTCCTGTGTCCCAACGGCACATTGTGTTTGCAAATCAAAATCAATCATTTTAAAAGAATAATTTATCTTTAGTTATCTTATGTTAGCACAGCTGAAAACTTATTAAAGAAGCAATAAAATTGGCCTTCTTTAAACTAAATTTGTATCTGGAGCATCAGCAATTGTGACATTACAGGCTCAAAATGTCCAGAAACTAAGAACTTTCTTCTGAAACTCGTTAGTCTATTTTTCTTTGGGGATATGAAGGTTATTCTATGTGAGAAATTGTCAAGAAACAGAAGATCTCGCGCAACACTGTGTCCTCTCTTTACAGAACCGACTCTAACCAGAATCAAAAGAGCGGGAGGCTCCGGTACACACCTGAACATGAGGATAAATACATTAAAGTGTCTAGATGGAGAAACATTGAGAAAACATTAAGAAAGGCAAAAGAAGCCAGACACTGGACAGACAAATCTAAGTTTGAGGTCGGACCACAAAGAATAACATTTGTGAGATGCAAACCAAATGAAATGATGCTGAAGGAGTGCTTGACACCATCTGTCAAGAATGGTGGAGGCAATGTGATGGTCTGGGGGTGCTTCGGTGGTGGTAAAGCGGGTGTGACGACTGCGCCCTCTGCTGCCTCTCCTCCCCCTGCAGCAGGCAGGCTCCAGCGGTCGACGTCACCGGTCTTCTGACATCACCGTCCATCTCATTCATTCCTTTTACCTGTGTCTTGTTTAGCGCACCTGTTCCTCATTCTAATCATTCCCCCAAGTATATATGTTCCCTCTGCTTCCCTTGTCTTTGTGTGTAATTGTCTCGCCTGCCAAGAAGCATTGTTAGGCTACACCCTCATTCTCACTATTAAAATACAGTTAACTAATACAGTTAAATGCTCCTCATTTCCACTCAAGCCTGACAGCGGGAGATTTGTACAGGGTGAAAGGGATCTTAAAGAAGGAAGGCTATCACTCCATTTTGTAACACCATCCCATACCCTGTGGACAGTGCTTTATTGGAGCCAATTTCCTACTTCAACAAGACAATGACCCAAAGCACAGCTCCAAACTATGCAAGAACTATTTAGGAAAGAAGAAGTCAGCTGGTATTCAGTCTATAATGGAGTGGCCAGCACATTTACTGGATTTACCAATCCTATTGGGCTGTTGTGGGAGCTGCTCAACCGTTTGGTACGTAAGAAGTACCCATCAAGTCAAAGTTTGACAGACTAATTTTTTCCATACAAAATCACAATTTCTAACCTTGTCAATTACTATATAAATGTTTCTATATTTCCTATTTACACTAATTTCATGTATGTTTTCATGGACGGTAGTCTGCAATGCTGCATTACGACAAAACATCTTCAAATGTTACAGTATTTCTGATAGAAAACATCACATTTGATTGAGACTGTATTAATAAAATACATATCCATTCCACATAGGATGTGTGGTGTTTTTCCAGATTTATTTTAAAATGTGGCCCCTATTTTTACACAAACGTTTATCCCATTCTTGTCGATATGCACATTGGTTATTGATTACTATATGCAGTTAGGTCTCTAAATGTCATGTGAACAGCTTATTGAGCTTACAGTAGAATGCAGGCATTCTTTCAACAAGATCTATGCTGACAGTAGCCTCTCTTGGATCCAGCTCACTGTAGTGCCTTGCAGCACTGCTAGATAAGAAAAAGTAGTGAAAAAACAAACTACATGTTTGATATTTACATTACCATAATGCTATGAATGATTAGGGCATTAGTAATTTCCAGTAATAAAAAATAATGAACCTGTTTAACCTTAAAAACATGTAGGAATCATGTCTGATCTAGTGTGAAATATACAGTCACAGCTTCAGAGCCTACGCATGAACAACACATCAGAATCAAGTTTCATGAAAATGTGCAGAAATGCACAAAATATGTGGTGTAAATGTGTGCATTTTCACACAAATACGTTCTCATAAAACGCACAAAAATGTATGAAATCTGGAGCATTTTTGCAGAATTTGTGTCATTACATTACTGCTATGTTGATGTGCAAATGTTTATGTGCAAATTGATTGTGAGACTGTGTTGATATGGCATAATGTGTGAATTTCAAGAGGAGTTGTCTGCATACTAGTTAAAAGTATTGCAACACCTATGTGAGATTGGACAGGAATGGATAATTAAACCAGCTGACACCTCAGCAAGAGACCTCCTTCAATCCAAACTAAACTTCTACACCCAGTGTAACAATGGCAGTTTGCAATGATTTTGTAAGGTTCACAAGGACATCATGCCATATCAACAAAAATAAAACTTCTACATCCACACTAACAATAGCTGTATGCAAATAAAACTGAAGGATTTCTTCCTCTTAAGAAAACAGTTGCATACTGCATTGTTACACTGGGTGCAGACATTTAGTTTGTGTTGATGTGGCATGATTATGTCCTGATGAAGCTCCTAAATGGTGAACATGAGGAGTGCATAGTATCCTTTGAATACCGCAGTGATCTGTCCGATGTAAGATGACAGCCAAGAGACTTTCAGAAGTTTTTGCCTTCCCAGTCAGACAAGTTCCTCCACCAGTCTACTCCTAGAAGGATTTCAAATTACGTCCAAAGAGTAGTGGTACATGCCGTAAAAACAAATTATTGTTCAGCCCTCAACAATGTAAACTACGAAGTGCAAACCTTCTCAGAGTTAATTAAGGGAAACAAGGTTGACTATGAAACATCACTTGTGCAAATCCACCAAATGATTAAAGAGTGACCTCACTGAGAGTGCCAAAAGAAGGAAACTGTTAGATAGTCTCTTACATCCAGCTTTAAATGTGGCCCTTTGTTATGGAGATAGCGCTAGTGCAATATAGTACTGTAATGAAATTGAAAAACGATATGGCAGTGTGCTTAAGGAGGAGGTGCTCTTCATTCAATTCATTGAAACTTACCAGGGGCCAAATGAGAAGGAATCAGAATACTTTATTTAACCTCAAACAATCCTTCAGAAAGTGAAGGATTTAGATTGAAGCAATACCAATACAGCTGATTAAATAGTTACAAGGATGTTGGTCTGACACATAAGACCAACTACATTTTTGCTAAGCTTGAGGAGATCTTCAGAGGAGTGCCTGCTCTAATGCTGTCCAGAGAGAAGACAGAGACAATCCTTCTGTTTTAATTGTTTAAATTCCATTTTAATTCTGTGTTAATATTGTTTAATATTAAGGAAATCCACCCAATGTTCAGCAGATACTGAAGAAGTGAGAAAAATAAGCGACATCCAGACATCGCTACACATTTGTCAGGAACAAACAGAGGTATAGAGTTATAACATAAACTCCCAAAATGTCACATGAATACTGCTGAGCCCCATAAGGTGTGGTGCAGTGTTTTTGTTCAGTCGGCATTGAATTTTAGGTAACTCGCATTGCAGAAACGTTCTATCATACTAAATTGGCTCATTTAAAACTACAACCCCTGAATGAAATGCTGCATGTCATTGGTGCAGGAGGCCATACAGTCCCGTACCTCAATGATCTCACAAAATACTCACAGAATTTGAATGAAAATTATTAAGTCAGGTCACACAAAAACTGAGGTTTTATTGAAGTTATGAGTAAAAGGAGCTATGAGTTAAAGGAGCTGCTAACCCTAACCTTTGGCCAAACCTTTACCATTAGTGGAACCTTTGCTTAACCATTGGTAAACCAAAAGCCAATTTTATGTGCATTTAGTCTGAAAATGTTTTACTTGTGACCAACACAATTAACTATGTGGGTTGTAGTTTTTGTGTGTTCTTTAAAAAATAGATTATCTTCAGACCTGTATCTGTCACATTCAGAATATTTTTTGTGTTTTCCCCATGAGACACTGTTGCCTACCTTGGTTACAAAGAAGAAGGAATCCGTTGTTCTATAGATGCCTGTGGTAAGGCCAGTGAGGCGCCTGTGTTTGCTCTCGTTTGTCTTTACATTGAAAGATTGTCACTCTGAGCAATTTACAAAATGGATGTGTAATATGTTGTTTGTATGTGCATAGAATCACTAGCACACCTCAGTTAGTCACTGAATTCCAAGTTTGCAAGAAGGTTGGATGACGTGGCATAAATCTGTACATAAATTACATTGTAAACATTGGAGACTGCATCTTGAATTTGATAAGACAGCATTTGTGAACTAATGTGTTGCAACATCTGGGAAATGACTGTGAAGATAAAGCTTGGTCAAAGTTGTTGAAATGCCATCCTATTCATCATGATTGGGTTGCTGCATTGTTGCTTTCCATACATCATCTGAAACAAGCATAAATATAGAGAAAAATAGATCAGCTTGTTAAAGTCCAGTGGAAATACTTACAGGTGAGGTGTATGTAAAAGTAACCAAGAAGCCACACATAAGAGTGACAGTGAAGAATTTCTCAGGATCTAAGTTCTCAGTATTAGATTTGAAAATAATATACTACCAAATCTTAATTGAAGAGGCTGTACACCTTAAATAAGCCTTCACAGCTCTGTTTGGTACCTCAAGATACCTCAAGGTCTTACAAATGGCCCAGCAACATTATAGGGGACTATGGAGGAGGGTATAGCTGGCAATAATGTGGCTTTTTTGTGTGGCTTTTATGAAGATTTGATTATCTTCTCCAAAACCCATTAGGAATGTGAACAGCAACTGACTACCATCTTGAATCACATTTCTGCATATGGATTGTGAAATGCAAATTCTTCCAAAAGTCTGTAGCATACTTAATACATCAGATATCAGAATCTATCATCTGTCCTGATCCTGGAAAGATTTCAGCCGTAACATAGTGGCTGTTTCCTACCACAGCGAGAAAATTATATATTTTTTTTGGATTTGCAGGGTATTCCCAGTGTTTTCTGTAGAAATAATCCTATTGAAAGTGGACAAAATTAAAACCAGTTTCTTGGACTGAGATTAGCAGAGTACCAACAATGATTAAAATGCCTGAAAAAGAAACTCACAGCTGCATTTGGGTTGGGATTTGCTGATTGAAAACTTCCATATGTTCTTCACACCATGATGGCCAGAGGAGCATTATTTCATATGCAAGTCATGGGCTGAGCAAAAGTGAAAAGGACTACTCTGTGCATGAATTTGAATTTTGACAGTTCAAGGTCATGACAAACAACAATCCTTTATCTGATCCTATGCCTCACCAGTGCTGAGCTAGATGCTGCCGGGCACAGTTGGTTTTACAGGTCAGGGAACACAAACATTGATGCTGATGGCGTGTCTAGGAGGTCACACGGTTCAGTGATGTAGGATGAATATTCTCAGATGCTTGAGGAGAGAGTGGGAAGACTTATGGATGTACCCACTCTGACACATTGGAACATTTTCACTGCATGCTTTAGTGTCAGCATAACTTTTTTTATCTGCTTGATGTGGGGTAAACAATCCAACAATCTGACAAAGGCTTATAAACTGGATTTTACTTCTAGACCATGTCCTTTATCATGCAGCTTTGACAATCACTTCTCAATGATTCTTCATAAGATTTTCCTGGTGTGTCGCATATTGTTGCTGTGGTGTGCAGGGCGCTACCTCAGGTGTTTGTGAGGTTATATTTCCTCGATATCTCAGCTCCCAGCCTAACACATAGCATGCTGTCAATTGGGAGAGGAGAGGGTGAGTGGGTGGTCTGAGTATTCTGTATAGTCCTAGGGCGGTGGTTCCCACCCAGGGGAACTAGGACCCCTTGGGGCACTTGGCCTTGCCACTGGGTGTACTTAAACACTCATGACACCATAGGCTTACTTGTGAAATTAACATGAGGTGGTACTTCAGGATTACTCCAAGCAGTGCAAAATCTTTTGGGGGGTACATTAACTGAAAAGAGTTGGGGGCCACTGCTCTAGGAGACCACTTATCTGTGGAAGGACTATGCCCTCCCAGACCCGGATCAGGGCATCAGTGAGCTCCTGGGCAGTCTGTGTTGTTACTTGGCGGGCGGCGCATGCACCGATACATAAGATCCCAGAGGTTCTCAATTGGATTCAGGTCTGGAGAATGTGAGGGCCAGTCAATGGCATCAATCCCTTCATCATCCAGGAACTGCCTACACACTCTGGCCACATGAGACCGGGCATTGTCCTGCACCAGGTGGAACCCAAGGCCCACTGCACCAACGTGAGGAGGATTTCATCCTCGTACCCAACAGCAGTCAGGGTACTGTTGGCTAGCACTTGGAGGTCTGTGCGACCATATATGTCTCACCTAAAACGGTCCTCAAACAAGCAATTCTGTTTTTCTTGAGTTTAAAAGCAAGAAGTTCTCTGTCATCCACTTCCTAATATCTGGAACGCATGTTTCCAAAATAGCAAATTTATGGGCTTCTCCATGCTTCATTGATATATATATAACTGTGTGTCATCAGCATAACAGTGAAAGTTGACATTGTGATTCCGGATTACATCACCCAGAGGGAGCATATATAGTGAGAACAATAATGGGCCCAGAACCGAGCCTTGAGAAACACCAAAACATACCTTTGACTTGTCAGAGGATATGCCATCCACACTAACAAACTGATATCTTTCAGATAAATAAGATTTAAACCAGGCTAGAATATGTCCACGTAGCCCAATATGGGTTTCCAGTCTCTCTAAGAGAAGGGAGTGATCAATAGTGTCAAAAGCAGCACTAAGATCAAGAAGCAACAGAACGGATGCAGAACCTTTGTGAGGCCATTAGAAGGTCATTTGTTACCTTCACGAGTGCAGTATCAGTACTATGATGGGATTTAAAACCGGACTGGAGTATTTCATAAATGTTATTTGTCTTCAGGAAGGCATTCAGTTGTTGGGAAACACATTTTCTAAGATTTTTGAGAGGAACGGGTGGTTCAATATTGGTCTATAATTGTTTAATATGTCGGGACCCAGATAGTTTTTTAATTTCCGCAGTTTTTTGTGAGTTTGGTACACATCCAGAGGAAAGGGAGCAATTTATTATGTTCAACATTGGCAGACCTAGCACAGGAAATAGCTCCTTAAGTAACTTTGTTAAAATCTGGTCTATTTTGGATTGTTTTTGTTCACCTCGATCAAGTTGGAGAAATAAGCTGATCGAGCAAATGTGAGTGATTTTCGGTATTGTAACGTACTGTCTATTCAGGCTAGTCTGAATACTTCCAACTTGGTGGAGCGCCCCTTTCACTCCAATTTTCTGGAGGCTTGCTTGAGTGCTCTTGTATTGTCTGTGTACCAGTGAGCAAGTGTTGCGTATATCTTTTGTTTTTAGTGGTGAAAACATATCTAAAGTATTTCGCAGTGTTGAGTTTAGATCCTCGATTTGATCGTTTGCGAATTTATTTATTTTTGAAACTCATTGTTTGAGGAGCAAGTGGATTTCTTGTTTTAACGGTAAATGTAATAAGACAGTGATTCTGATAATCCAGGATTTTGGGGGGAAATTATTATATCTACAATATAAATTTCTCGTGAAAGGACTAAATCTAAGGTGCAATTGTGGCAATGTGTTGGACCTGAGGGGAGTCAATTACGGCTTCAAAGGCATTTTGATCCATATGAATACTGAAATTGCCAAAAATTAGAATACTACTTGCCATGACTACAAGGTTAGACAATAATTCTGGAAACTCATTGAGGAACATAGTGTATGGCCCGGGGGGCCTGTAAATAGTAGCTATGTAAAATGATTTAACAGCCTGGTTAACTTTCATGAGTAAAACCTCAAAAGAACGAAAATCAGTGATGTGTTTGAGAGTAAATGTATATTTACTGTCATAAATATTAGCAACAACCCCTCCTTTTCGGGATGCACAGGGGATATGATCACTAGCATAGCCAGGAGGAGAGGCCTCATTTAGGTGAGTGAATCATCAGGCTTTAACCACGTTTCACACAAGCCAATAACACCTAGTTTATGATCAGAGATTAATTAATTCACTGCAACTGCCTTTGGAGCAAGGGATCTAACATTTTGGAGTCCCATTTTGAAATGCGAGGTGATACAGTCATTTTTATTTGTTACCGAGGTGGAGGAAAGCTTGATCTTAATAAGGTTGCTATTGTTAGCACTACCTTGTTTAACTTTTCTCAGCCTGGAACGAGTCACAATGGCAATAGGTAAAACTGTAATAACTACTCTGGCTATGCAATCGACAGATTCCACTATGCTAGCAGGCTGGCTAAAAGCCTGCGGCCTGACCTGCACCCTATCTCATGGTGAGGAGTGAGACTCCTATAGGAGTGAGACTCCTGTCAATGTTCCTAGATAAAAGAAGAGCACCACTCCAGCTAGGATGGAGTCCATCACTCCTTAGCAGATCAGGCCTGGCCCTATTTCTGGGAGAGTCCCAAAAAGAGAGCCAGTTATCTACAAACTCTACCTCCTGCGACGGGCAGAACTCTGTTTTTCAGACAGCGATTGAGTTGCGCAAGTCTGCTGTAGAGCTCGTCACTACCCCTAGCTGGGAGGGGGCCAGAGACAATTATTCGATGCCGACACATCTTTCTAGCTATTTTACACGCTGATCCTATGTTCGGCTTCGTGTACTCTGACTGTTTCATCCTAACGTCGTTGGTGCCAACGTGAAAACAATGTCTCTGTACTCTCTATACTTGCCAGTTTTAGACTTCGCTAGCACCAACCCCAGATTTGCGGCTACGTCGGTGGCTCTGACCCCTGGTAAACAGTGTACGATCACCAGCTGATTTTTTAGTCTAATACTGCGGGTAATGGAATTGCAGATGACTAAAGTTTTCAGTTTTTCCAGGTCACAGGTAGAACATGCCTGCCGATCATTCCCCTCCGAAGATGGCTTGGGCATTGACTCCAACTCCAGTGGGGAAAACCTGTTGAAAATCTCAGTTGGCTCTAGCAATGACTCAGGTTTAACTGGTCTATGGCATTTCTTCCCAGTGACCAAGAGAAAGTTCTTGCCCGGCTGCAGGAGCTGTGCCGGGGGGCTAACAACACTATTGTTTCTTCCTGGTGGCACAGACATAGTGTTTTCTCATTTCTACACTAACATAATCTTTGCCTGACATTTGCGTCTGAACCCGAGCCTCTAACTCTGCTATCTTTACCTGAAGACGATAGTTCCCCTCCGTGTTGTAGCTACAACAATTACAATGATAAGGCATAGTAATGAAACTTAGCGTCGGGTGTTCAGGTGTGAGAAATTCCGAAAGTCCAAAAAGAGTCCTGGTGTAGAAAAGCTGGGTAAAAGGTCAATAGATAAAAAATATTGCATTGGTAAAACTCTTAAAGTAGAATTTGAACAATTAGTTTATATAGTCAATTCAAAAAAGAGTTTGGCAGTTAGCCAGGTAGGTAACAGCAGGCAGTGTACAGCAGGTCAACAATCCCACAATGCAACAGCCGACAGGTCAGACAGTCTCAAATGGAATGAATAAGGGTACAATTAAGGCAAATGCATTACTTATGGCAATTCTAAATGTACAGCGGAAAATTCACAAATTAACAGAAAATGTACAGGTATTAAGTATAATGTATGTACAAATGTGATAAATAGGTATGGCAATTCCCAATGGCATTCTGAATTTGCAATCGAGGAAAACTGAAGGAGTAAGGTAGCATGTGCAACTGATGATTACGTGTTCCCTTAATGTTTTGAGCAGTGTGTATATGCAAGTAAATATATTTGTAGACAGAAATAAATGTATATTTGTGACACATTTGTAAAATGTGACTGTGGGGGCCATTTCAGTACAGTGAACTCATTGTCATGTTCAAGAAACCAATTTGAAATGATTCAAGCTTTGTGACATGGTGCATTATCCTGCTGATGGTCAGAAACAATGCTCAGGTAGGCCGTGGCATTTAAACAATGCCCAATTGGCACTAAGGGGCCTAAAGTGTGCCAAGAAAACATCCCCCACACCATTACACCACCACCAGCAGCCTGCACAGTGGTAACAAGGCATGATGGATCCATGTTCTCATTCAGTTTACGCCAAATTCTGACTGTACCATCTGAATGTCTCAACAGAAATCGAGACTCATCAGACCAGGCAACATTCTTCCAGTCTTCAACTATCCAATTTTGGTGAGCTCGTGCAAATTGTAGCCTCTTTTTCCTATTTATAGTGGAGATGAGTACCCGGTGGGGTCTTCTGCTGTTGTAGCCCATCCGCCTCAAGGTTGTGCGTGTTGTGGCTTCACAAATGCTTTGCTGCATACCTCGGTTGTAACGAGTGGTTATTTCAGTCAAAGTTGCTCTTCTATCAGCTTGAATCAGTCGGCCCATTCTCTTCTGACCTCTAGCATCAACAAGGCATTTTCGCCCACAGGACTGCCGCATACTGGATGTTTTTCCCTTTTCACACCATTCTTTGTAAACCCTAGAAATGGTTGTGCATGAAAATCCCAGTAACTGAGCAGATTGTGAAATACTCAGACCGGCCCGTCTGGCACCAACAACCATGCCATGCTCAAAATTGCTTAAATCACCTTTCTTTCCCATTCTGACATTCAGTTTGGAGTTGAGGAGATTGTCTTGACCAGGACCACACCCCTAAATGCATTGAAGCAACTGCCATATGATTGGTTGATTAGATGATTGCATTAATGAGAAATTGAACAGGTGTTCCTAATAATCCTTTAGGTGAGTGTATAACAAAGTGTTCCTGGTAGCAAAGCTATGGATATAATATTTCTAATTAACCACATTACAAGGTTGAGGTAATATGCTAAACCTATGAAGTGTTTTGGGAAATTTAAAAGACATAATACGGTGCAATTCACCTGTCTTGTTGTGGTGATGGCTACTACCCTGAACACTGCTATGCCCCACATCTCAACTCACTCGATCAGTGCCTTGACATCATGCCTGACTCCCGGTACAATGATTTGAATTCTTCTATTTCTGCATTCTGGCTGAGGTCTCTTCATGCTGTTAGTCTTTCGTCATGCCTTCCACGTGGCTTCATTAAAACACATACTGAAAGTTAGCTGTAAGACAGTAGCTCAACACCCAGATTAAAAACGAGTTTCTTCTAATGTCATGTCGAACAGCAGCATGTCAACCTCCAACAGAGTTAAAAACAACAGTAAAATACTCTAGTGTAAGATCAGCTTCTGAATTGACGTACTACAATTGTTGTAAGAAAGCTTGTTCACAAAAATTCCTAACATTTCTTTTGATCATAATGGTTTGGTCCCCGGAATTATGACCTCTAGTACAAGGAATTGGGCAATGGTCATTTACATCTAGTGGGTGAAAAGACATCGATTGTCATATATTTATCTGAAGCATTGTCAAAATACAATAAGTCAGTGTAGACTTTGTAGGCTCCTTTACATTTGGCCATGTTTGTTTAGTAATCAGCAGGGTTAGGCTTACTTCAAGACAACATTTCTTCACTATCTGCTTTCTGTGATTTCCAGTCTAAGTTAAAATATCCAAAGATCATCACTTCAGTTGAAATAAATGTTGCTAATAGGCTGGCAAGCTGTCTTAGCATACCTTTCTTGGTAGATGGTGGACACTATATTAACCTACAAGACATTGTCCTAGTTTGATACTAATGTCTAACAGTTTAAATTGCTGATGAATGGAAATACATTTTATCAGTAAGACTGATACCTATCATGTCTTCTCTAAAAACATTGTACCCATCTATTGCAATATTTGCATCAATTGTATTCTTTGAAAACCAGATGAAATAGAGATGTTGGGATTCAATTGAGATACCCATTGTGTATCAGGTAATGTTGTTAGGTTTTAGGTGTACACTTGGGTTTTCCATCTGAACTGACTTTGCTTTATTATTGTGAATGACTTCTTGAGCTTCTCTCTGCAAATACACTAAGAGTAAGAACAGCACATCAGCACTCTGGTGGTGCTGTGGGAGTAAGGTAGATACTCTGCTTACTATACCACGTTTGGTTAATGCAGTGTTGGCATTGTTTGCTCATTTATACTGTCAACTGTACTTTACTGCATTTTCTCTTTGGGGTGTTGTCTTCTCTCCACGGTTATCCTATCTTTTTTACTTCTCCCTTCCTCTCATTTATTTAGAGAAGAGAAACGATAGAAAGACGATCTATTCTCCAAATATGCCTTGTATACAATGATGAGCCAAAACATTATAACCACTCACAGGTGAAGCAAATAACATTTATCATCTCCTAACAAGGGTATGTGTCAAGATCTGGGTAGATTAAATGGTAAGCGAACAATCAGTTCTTGTAGTTAACGTAGTACATGTAGGAGAAATGGGCAGTAGTAAAGGCCTAAATGACTATGACACAGGCCAATTGTTATGGCCCTCTCTCCACCATCAAGAGTGCCTACAATGGGAATGCAAGGGTCGTAATTGGACCTTGGAACTGTGTAAAAAGGTTGCATGTTCCAATGAGTTCCATTTTCTTTTACATAACGTGGACGGTTGGGTATGTGTGTGCCATTTACCTGGGGAAGTGATGGCACCAGGAAACACTGGAGGACAACACCAAGCTGGTGGAAGGAGTGTGATGTTCTGGGTGGATCTGGGCATTCATGTGGATGTCAAGTTGACACTTTTCACCTACTTAACATCGTTGCAGTCCAAGTACACCCTTCATGGCAATGATGTTCCCTGATGTCAGTGGTCTCTTTCAGCAGGATAATGTTCCCTGCCACGCTGCACACATTCGGGAATTCCCCAGATCTCAAACCGACTGAGCATCTATGGGACGCGCTGGACTAACAAGTCTGATCCATGGCAGCTCTACCTCACAACTTACAGGCCTTTTAGGATCTGTTGCTAATGTCTTGGTGCCAGATACCACAGGACACCTTCAGGAGTCTTGTAAAGTCCATGCCTCGGCGGGTCAGTGCTGTTTTGACGGCACACAGAGGGCCAATAGCATACAGTGGGGCAAAAAAAGTATTTAGTCAGCCACCAATTGTGCAAATTCTCCCACTTAAAAAGATGAGAGGCATGTCATTTTCATCATAGGTACACTTCAACTATGAGAGACAAAATGAGAAAAAAAATCCAGAAAATCACATTGTAGGATTTTTAATTTATTTATTGGTAAATTATGGTGGAGAATAAGTATATGGTCAATAACAAAAGTTAATCTCAATACTTTGTTATATACCCTTTGTTGGCATTGACAGAGGTCAAACGTTTTCAGTAAGTATTCACAAGGTTTTCATACACTGTTGCTGGTATTTTGGCCCATTCCTCCATGCAGATCTCCTCTAGAGCAGTGATGTTTTGGGGCTGTCGCTGGGCAACACAGACTTTCAACTCCCTCCAAAGATTTTCTATGGGGTTCAGATCTGGTGACTGGCTAGGCCACTCCAGGACATTGAAATGTTTCTTACGAAGCCACTCATTCGTTGCCCGGGCAGTGTGTTTGGGATCATTGTCATGCTGAAAGACCCAGCCATGTTTCATCTTCAATGCCCTTGCTGATGGAAGGAGGTTTTCACTCAAAATCTCAACATACACGGATCAGTCGTCCTGGTCCCTTTGCAGAAAAACAGCCCCAAAGCATGATGTTTCCACCCCCATGCTTCACAGTAGGTATGGTGTTCTTTGGATGCAACTCAGCATTCTTTCTCTCCCAAACACCAAAAAGTTTTTACCAAAAAGTTTTATTTTGGTTTCATCTGACCATATGACATTCTCCCAATCCTCTTCTGGACCATCCAAATGCTCTCCAGCAAACCTCAGACGGGCTTGGACATGTATTGGCTTAAGCAGGGGGACACGTCTGGCACTGCAGGATTTGAGTCCCTGGTGGTGTAGTGTGTTACTGATGGTAGCCTTTTTTACTTTGGTCCCAGCTCTCTGCAGGTCATTCACTAGGTCCCCCCGTGTGGTTCTGGGATTTTTTCTCACCGTTCTTGTGATCATTTTGATCCCACGGGGTGAGATCTTGCGTGGAGCCCCGGATCGAGGGAGATTATCAGTGGTCTTGTATGTCTTCCATTTTCTTATAATTGCTCCCACAGTTGATTTCTTCACACCAAGCTGCTTACCAGTCTTCCCAGCCTGGTGCAGGTCTACAATTTTGTTTCTGGTGTCTTTTGACAGCTCTTTGGTCTTGGCCATAGTGGAGTTTGGAGTGTGACTGTTTGAGGTTGTGGACAGGTGTCTTTTATACTGATAAGTTCAAACAGGTGCCATTAATACAGGTAACGAGTGGAAGACAGAGGAGCCTCTTAAAGAAGAGGTTACAGGTCTGTGAGAGCCAGAAATCTTGCTTGTTTGTAGGTGATTTTACTTAAAATCCTACAGTGTGATTTTCTGGATTTGTTTTCCCTCAGTTTGTCTTTCATAGTTGAAGTGAACCTATGATGAAAATTACAGGCCTCCCTCATCTTTTTAAGTGGGAGAACTTGCATAATTGGTGGCTGACTAAATACTTTTTTGTCCCACTGTATTAGGTTGGTGGTCATAAGGTTTTGGCTCATCAGTATAAATAGCAAGGACACTATTTATTTTATTCAAACAAGCAACCACACAACCATTCTTCTAAAGCAACAGTTTTTATCAATTATGGTGGGCTTTGTGTTTTGGCAATTTCTCTATTGCACGAGTGGCAGGTAGATAAGGTAATCCTATTGGGTAATTCCTATGGGCCACAAGATTGCTGTAGAGCCAGGTTAACTAATTTTCTCTAGGCATGGTTTTTCCAGATTCTTGGGAGTTTGCTAACTAATTACTCTTTTTGAGATTGTCAAACAATGGCTGTTTCAGATTATTCTTCCTTACAAGAAGCTGGACATTGCTATGAATTCTGAATATTGTGTTTTTCTTAAAAACAGGAAATGTAGACTGCCTGTTTCTACCAGTGAAATGCAGGTATGCTCATATTTCCATTGTGTGAGAAATTGTACAATTCTGATTGCACGCATGATCATAATTCCATACCAATAGAAATATAGGGTGTAATTTAACTTTAAAAAAATAATGCATTCAAGCCTTGGGTCACTTTGCAACGTATTGCCTTTCGCAGTACACACCTAGTCTAGAAGCTACTTAGGGATTTTCTAGTACTATCCAATCCTAGGTTATTGAGCTGTATTCTATTATTTTGACCTTAATAAGTAAAATCAGATTTGCTTGAAATTTCCACAAGTATTCTTTGTAAATTTACAGGACATCCAGTTGTTTAAAGTAGAAGCTGTTGTGTGCATATAAATTCCACTCTTCTCTTTTCTCTTGTACTCTTCCCTCTTCATTCCTCTTATTCTTTCCTCTTCGCTTCTCTTTTCTCCCCTTTTTATTAATGACATTACAATATCTGTGGGTTGCATTGGCACATTTGCAGCGCTTATCACTTATTCACATTACTTTCATAAAATATTTGTTGTAAGTTATCAGCTGAGGGCAAGCTTGTGGCAACTTCCTAGCTAGTAGCTAGCAGCATAGGCATACTTCCAGTGGAACTATATATCATCCAGCACAGCTTGCTATTGTCTCACCCTTGTGTCATGGTTGTGTACAATTCCTGTCCTGGTGCGCAATGAATAATAGTCATTTTAGTAAATTACCACGTTTGATTTGATTAGTTACAGTGTGGAGAACAAGTATTTGATACACTGCCGATTTTGCAGGTATTCCTACTTACAAAGAATGTAAAGGTCTGTCATTTCTATCATAGGTACACTTCAACTGTGAGAGACGGAATCTAAAACAAAAATCTAGAAAATCACATTGTATGATTTTTTTCAGATCCAGCTAGCCAGTCTCCAGACCAGAATCTAATAGAAAATCTTTGGAGGGAGCTGAAAGTCTGTATTGCCCAGCGACAGCTTTGAAACCTGAAGGATCTGGAGAAGGTCTGTATGGAGGAGTGGGCCAAAATCCCTGCTGCAGTGTGTGCAAACCTGGTGAAGAACTACAGGAAATGTATGATCTCTGTAATTGCAAACAAAGGTTTCTGTACCAAATATTAAGTTCTGCTTTTCTGATGTATCAAATACGTATGTCATGCAATAAAATGCTAATTAATTTCTTAAAAATCATACAATGTGATTTTCTGGATTTTTGTTTAAGATTCCATCACTCACAGTTGAAGAGTACCTATGATAAAAATTACAGACTTCTACATGCTTTGTAAGTGGGAAAACCTGCAAAATTGGCAGTGTATCAAATACTTGTTCTCCCCACTGTATATATATATATATATATATATATATATATATATATATATATATATATATATATATATATATGTGTATAAAAGACAGTTCGGTAAATTGCTCATTGCTATTAATGGGAGAAGTAGACATGTACAGTGAGGGAAAAAAGTATTTGACCCCTGCTGTTTTTTTACATTTGCACATTTATTATTGATTTACATTTTAATGAGTGAAATAAGTATTTGACCCCTCTTCAAAACATGTCTTGGTGCTTGCTGGCAAACCCTTGTTGGCAATCACAGAGGTCAGACATTTCTTGTCATTGGCCACCAGGTTTGCACACATCTCAGGAGGGATTTTGGCCCACTCCTCTTTGCAGATCTCCAAGTCATTAAGGTTTCGAGGCTGACGTTTGGGAACTCGAACCTTCAGCTCCCTCCACATATTTTCTATGGGATTAAGGTCTGGAGACTGGCTAGGCCACTCCAGGACCTTAATGTGCTTCTTCTTGAGCCACTCCTTTGTTGCCTTGGCCGTGTGTTTTGGGTCATTGTCATGCTGGAATTCCCATACACGACCCATTTTCAATGCCCTGGCTGAGGGAAGGAGGTTCTCACCAGTCTATCGTCCCTTTGATGCGGTGAAGTTGTCCTGTACCCTTAGCAGAAAAACACCCCCAAAGCATGATGTTTCCTCCTCCATGTTCGACCGTGGGGATGGTGTTCTTGGGGTCATAGGCAGCATTCCTCCTCCTCCAAACACGGCGAGTTGAGGTGATGCCAAAGAGCTTGATTTTGGTCTCATCTGACCACAACACTTTCACCCAGTTCTCCTCCGAATCATTCAGATGTTCATTGGCAAACTTCAGATGGGCCTGTACATGTGCTTTCTTGAGCAGGGGGACCTTCGGGCACTGCAGGATTTCAGTCCTTCATGGCGTAGTGTTACCAATTGTTTTTTTGGTGACTATGGTCCCAGCTGCCTTGAGATCATTGACAAGATCCTCCCATGTAGTTCTGGGCTGATTCCTCACCGTTCTCATGATAATTGCATCTCCACGAGGTGAGATCTTGCATGGAGAACGAGACCGAGGGACAGTTATTCCATTTGTGAATAATCGCACCAACTGTTGTCACCTTTTCACCAAGCTGCTTGGAGATGGTCTTGTAGCCCATTCCAGCCTTGTGTAGGTCTACAATCTTGTCCCTGACTTTCTTGGAAAGCTCTTTGGTCTTGGCCATGGTGTAGAGTTTGGAATCTGACTGATTGATTGCTTCTGTGGACAGGTGTCTTTTATACAGGTAACAAGCTGAGATTAGGAGCACACAGTGTGCTCCTAATCTCAGCTCGTTACCTGTATAAAAGACACCTGGGAGCCAGAAATCTTTCTGATTGAGAGGGGATCAAATACTTATTTCAATCATTAAAATGCAATCAATTAATTACTTTATTATTTTTGACCTGCGTTTTTCTGGATTCTTTTGTTGTTATTCTGTCTCTCACTGTTCAAATAAACCTACCATTAAAATTATAGACTGATAATTTCTTTGTCAGTGGGCAAACATACAAAATCAGCAGGGGATCAAACACTTTTTTCCCTCACTGTATGTGTGCATGTTTTAAACTATGGTCACATTTAATTGATTAAGACATTTCATCATTAAAGGTGCACTCCCTTCACATGATCACCTCATTGAAATTGCCAAGCTCTGCTGATTCAGACATATCACAACAAATCAACACAACAAAATCAAAATTTATGTTTCGGTGTGCTGCATGTGCATTGCTCTCAGATTTAATTGGCTAGGATCATGTATCTTATTTTTTATTCTAAACCAATGATTTGTTTGCAAGGTGGGTCTTCCCAAATGATGAATGCAGCTTTATATTAGTCAAAAAAATCAATCAATCAAAATGTATTTATAAAGCGCTTTTTACAACAGCAGTTGTCACAAAGTGCTTTACAGAGACACCCGGCCTTAAACCCCAAGGAGCAAACAACAGTAGTGTTGAATTTCAGTGGCTAGGAAAAACTCCCTAAGAAGGTCGAATTTTAGGAAGAAACCTAGAGAGGACCCAGGCTCAGAGGGGTGACCAGTCCTCTTCTGGCTGTGCCGGGTGAGATATTAAGAGTCCAATTGGAATAATAAATAAATTTCTCTTGGCTAAATCCAGAGTATATTTGATTTTAGACTAGGTCAGAAGTATGACCAGGTGGACAAGGACAGGAACAGCAACGGTCCCCCCAAACCAGGTAGTCCTACTCTCACTCCACTTGTTAGATATTATGGATGTGTATGGCTTGCTAGTAAATACAATTGACATAGTTTATATTGTAGACAGCATTATTTCATCTTTGTGAAACATATACATGGACAAGTTAAAACTTTGTCCTATCCAATTGTAGGAGTAGTATCAAGTTACAACCCATCCATTTCTTGATAGATAGCTAAACTAGCCCAATTCATTTGATCCTGGAAGCTACATGGAAAATAATGACTTTAAGTTCCTATTTGAATATATGTTCTATGTAATTTTCAAAGTAACAGAAGTGACTAATGTCCTTCCATACAGGCATGACTGCTTCTGTTTTATTGCTGTTAATCAGGCTAATAGAAGTCCCAAATGGAAGGGAAACAGATCTGTAGCATTATACTCCACTGAGATCTGCCAAAACAAACTCAATAACTTGCAAATGTCCTATTTAAGCATATTCTCCACTCCTATCCTCTCTTCTCTACTCCTTTTCTATTCCCTCCTCAAGTCATCCTCTCCACGTCTGTGCTTTCAATGATGAAACAAAGAGGCCAATAAAGGTAATTTTAAAATCTGAAATATATTTTCGTCTCTTTTGCTCTCTTCTCTGATGCTAAATGACTATTTCTGTTTGTTCCTCTTCTTCTGACCCCATCTCCACCACCTCCTTCGGGCAAACTTGGACCCAGTTAAAGGAGAGAAAATCCAATCCCCCCTTCCTCCTCCCTTTCCACTGGCTAATTAACTAAAACCCAAGCAGAGATTTTATATTATTTAACACTGAATATAGCCTGCCTGCCATCTGCGTGTGTGTCTGTGTGTGTCTATGTTTGTGCCAGCTAAACACACTGAAAGGCTCACAACAGTGGAGTGGCCAGAAATCTAGCAGATAACACATAACCATACAAGTACATGCTAAATACAACACACATACGCACACTAAATACTACACAAAAGACAATACACTAGTGGGCAACAATAGCACCGTGGGCTACACACTAAAGCTCAATAGATACAGCATTTGTCTAACCCATTTAATATCTACAAGACCAACAATTTAATCAGTTTCCCCGGTAAAGCCAGCCAGAAACACATGGCATCGAATACAGTAGACAAGCCATGTAAGAGTCAAAAACATAGTAATAGTACTATAAAAGAGTCATAGAGGAAGAGATGAATGAGGAGAAAGAGAAAGGAAGACACATTTAAGAGTAAGAGAAATAGAAAGAGAATAAAAAGAAGAGAAAGTTGGTCCCATAAGTCAGTACAGCATGGCTCTTTGAGCACCAGGGTTGTGGGTTCATTCCCACAGAGGGGCAATCTAACAACATAAGCAGCCCTTACTTTAAGCTGCTCTGGATTTGTCTCTTCCTAATTTCTTAAATTTCAATTAATATGGAGGAAGGCAGAGGAAAAAGAAGGATAGCAAAAGTGATGTGGGCCAGGACTGAAAGGCAAATTCCAAAGATGAAACAAATTACTGTATACAGAGTTCCTGTGGTTCCAGATCTTTTATGAACCAAATTTCCTACAGCTAAAGATAGAGATTTCTGTGTATATGCATGTTTGCTTTGTACATAACTACTGCACAATCTGCTCCACCTTCCCAAATTTCAAAATGTATATGCCCTTTTCAGGTCCCACTTATTTATTTAACCATTATTTAAACACATCAACTGAGAATCAACTCTCATTTTCAATTAACACCTTGCCAAAGGCATTGTATTTATAACAAAAGCAACAAATATTACATGTACAGTGGGTATAGAAAGTCACCACCCCCATTAAAAGTTTTTGTTGCCTAATAGCCTGAAATTAAAACACATAAAATCAGACTTTTCCCTGCTTTATGTAATCAAAGTAACTCACAATATCCAAGTGAAACACTGAAAATGTATTACAATTACAACAGTTAAATAACCTTTTTGGATAAGTAAAGACCACACTGCTTGGTGGAACCACCTTTTTCTTGAGTCTCTTTGAATACCTCTCTACTACCTATACACACCTAGAATATGCAATATTGGTCCATTCTTCTTTGCAAAATTGATCAAGCTCATTGAAATTATGGTGACCACTCATAGACTGCACTCTTCAAGTCATTCAGTGAGTTGGTCAAATAACAACTAAGTAACTGCATTCACGGTTGTTCATATATTATACAGAAGAATGCTGAACACAAATCTCAATAGTTCATTCCATACGAATGGTTTTCAGTAAGCAAGGCTCATATTATTTGTAGAAATGACAGTAACTAGCCATATGTTAAAAAGATAAATAAATAAATGTTGGAAAATGACCCAACAGTATCCAATATACTGTGGATTGTTTTAAAGTATCTGCGGATTTAAGAGGGGGAGAGACTATGGCAGAACAGGAAGTATTGGCTTGTGGAGGTATAGTCCTTTAGAAAGAGGAAACATTTTGACACCTTGCACATTTATCAATATATCTGCTGATATGAAGATCACTGACAGACACCCTATGGCTCTACCATTCAAGAACAACCACAACCAAATATACAACTGATGTTTCACAAGATCATTACAAGTTGGAGTTATGGCAAAATGAAACAAAACATCACTTCATTCCTTTTTCGGAACTCATATGCCCCTTAATCAACACAATGATGTAGTAAGGGGGCTTAATGGTAAACTAAAAATAAACATTGCTCCTTGTGAACAATTATATGTGAAACAAATCTCTTTATCATAGAAATCTCTCAGACATGATAAACACCACCTAATGCCTCACCAGTGTGAAGTGCTCCTTATGGAGTAAGCTATGTCATTTAAGATCTAAAGATATTTATAATGTTTTTTTTTTTAATTAAGTTAACTTATGTGTGTCAATAATACTGAGTTATCCCCAGTAATTCTAGTCTATTGATTTTTGAGAGTCAACAAGCTGAGTCATATGCACCTCACAGGACAACAGCTTCAAGCACAGCTAAACACTGGTCGAAGTAAGCAAGTCTCAGTTTCAACTGTGAAGAGAAGAATTCCATCTGTGGGTCTGACAGGTTGAGTGGCAGTAAGAAAGTCTTTGCTTAAGTAAGACAAAAGAGGCTTGCCAGGGCCATGAAGCACTGCCAGTTAAAATCTTCAGTTGATCATGCAGGGTTTTTGTATGCCTTTGAGTAGGTGAAAGGATAGTTCTTTAATATGTGACACCAATGGTCAAACATGGAGGAGGAAGCATGATGGTCTGGGGCTCTTTTGCTGGATCCAGAGTTGACGACTTGTACAAACTGAATGGCACCCATAATCAATACTGCTTCCATCATTTTGCAGCGCTATGCAATACCCTCTAATGGTCCCCTAGTCCATCAGGGGTTGATCCTACAGCAAGATAATGACCCAAAACATACCTGTGTCAGAACTACCTTCTGACACAGGAAAAAGAAAAGAACAAGATTCCAGGCTTCAAATCATGGTTTATTCCACTCAAAAGGTGGCTACTTTGAGCAGCAGGGAGACAGGGGCATACAGTTCTGTGGGGCTGGTAAGGAGAGTCCATAGAAAATACTCTGCAGGAGGACAACAATGAGACCTAGGCAGGACATATGATCCCCAGGAAATAGTTCAGATAAGGGGGAGGAAATAATGTCTCATTCTGATGTCAGGTCAGGTGTTAGGGCAAAATGTCTAGGAAGAACATTTACCTTTGCAGATTAAGTTTGATGATATAACAGAAGATCTGGTGAGACCAGTGTGAAAACCCAAATATTTTTTTATAAAGAACCAATAACATAACAATATTATAGTATTTTCCCAATGCCACTCTGGGATTAACGGTATTGCTCCCTTACATTCAAGAAGTGGTTCTGCCACCTTTAACTCCAATGACAACAACCAAAGGCTTTCCTGTGGAAAAACACAAGGTATCCTCAATAAAGCCTAGAACAAGTGAATGAAAATGTTTTGGTATAATCTACTTTTTTAGGTACAAACTACCTTTGTTTTGGTCTGTCAGTAAAAAAACAGCTGAAGAATTCACAGCCAACATAGATACTGCCTCCCCAATAAAATGGCACATAGTGACAACAATCATGTTTAGAAGGTGAAAAATACACTTTTAAACAGTAGATATAATTCAAACACCAATGTAGATTACTTTAATCAGCACAACAGTTTTCAGCTGTGCTAATATAATTGCAAAAGGTTTTTCTGACGATCAATTAGCCTTTTAAAATGGTTAACTTGGATTGGCAAACACAATGTGCCATTGGAACACAGTAGTAATGGTTGCTGATAATAGGCCTCTGTATGCTAGATATTCTGTTGAAAATCAGCCTGTTTCAGCTACAATAGTCATTTACAACATAAACAATGTCTGTGACCCCAAACTTTTGAACGGTAGCTTATGTAAACCTGTCTACAAGTAGAAATATCTACAAATTCATGCTTGATCTACTCTCTATAAACTGCACTTTAATTGTGTTAGTCTGAACATTGATTAGGCCATCTCAACATGTTAACTGTTAACTTTTCAGCCATGCTGATGTAGACTGATCTCTTGTATAATTGTTATTTTTCTTCCCAGGTACGCTTTAGCTTAATCTCACAGACAAATGACCTGACATTCTCTGTTAGAATTATTTGATGCAGAACAGAATACATGGTTCTTTCAATGATAGCAATTTTTCCATGGCTTGAGGCAGTAAAGTATACTCAAAACGTCATACTACTACCACCATGCTTGACTGTTCACATGCAGTAATTAATGTGAAATGCAGCATTTGATTTTTAGCAGACATAATGTCTATAGGGGTGGATTAGTATGCAGCCTATTCGTGCAGCGCTTGCATGATCATTGAGAAGTGAAATAGAAGTTAGTAAGGCACGTTAGATCTGTCAAAAAACATTTCTTTCTATGCAGGATGTCAACCATAAGGAAGACATACCTTAGACATGCTGTCTAATTGTCATTTTATTTTTTGTTAAGAGTCAGGCAGTTAAAGGTAGACAGGCAGTCATAGTAGTAATATTATTTTTTCCATGACCTCTGGCCAGTGGCTATGATATGGCAGCTATTAAAGTGGAATATTATGGAACATTTCTCTGGTTTATAAATTCCATTCACTAAGTCATTGTTATACAGCATGAGGCACTCTCAGAGGAACTACGTCACAAAGTGATGTCACTGAAGCACTAGACTGAACTTTGTGGAATAAGAATTGTCTTTTGCCTCCTCCTTTTTTTCACGAAGAAAGTCTGAATGGGGGATTTCCTATCGACTGTAATGGTTGGCTTATACATTTATTGTGATGATATTTAATTTTATGTTATCAGCCTAAGGTTGCCAATTTTACATTTTCTAACGTCTCTGCCAAGATGAGGAAATAGCAGTCTGTGGGCTTACCATGCATGCAATTACTACATGTCAGCTACATGAAAATCTGATGAAACAATAAATCCTGTTTGTATTATGCCAGACTACAAGGTAATACATGACAAACGTTATATTACAAATCTTTACTGAGACCACAGAGATCATACTGAATGAAAGAGCCTGTATTTAACTTTTACGATTACACACATAAATAAGTGTGTGCACTGGTCAATTCCTTGCAAGTAAGAAAATATATCAATTTCAAATTATATAAAACGGCCTAGTGATACAAAACATGGGACAGTTTCTATTGCTAACTATTTATGATTTTGATGTAACAGCCACACTGCATTTCTTAATGTTGTCCCAAAATGACCTCATTCAGTGAAGGTGCAGTGGGAGGGAAGCATCCCATTGTCCTGCATTTGGATCTTTTAAATGTGTTCGCACCAGGATGAGAATTGAAAGGGCTATATTTTGGATTTTTATGAGAAATATACATTTTATAAAGAAAATGTCCATAAAATATCTGCAGTGCAGTGGAATGATAGTGTTTCACAACATATACAATATTCACCCACTTGGACTTTTCCAAATTCTATTCTGTCACAACGTGCAATCAAAACTGATTAAATTAGTTTTTGCATAATGCCAAAGTAAGTCTGCAAATTGCTCTGCAATAATAACATACAGCTCCGGAAAAAAATGAAGACACCACTGCACCTTTTTCTTTCATTTCCAAAGAAGTTGAAAAGGAAGGTTTTGAGTGAGGAACAGAAGGGTTAAAATTAAGAGACCACTACAAATTAAACGCTTCTGTTCCTCACACAAAACCTTCCTTTTAAAATTTTTTGGAAAGGAAAGAAAAAGGTGCATTGGTCTCTTAATTTTTTCCGGAGCTGTATATAAAACTAATAATTGAAAATAATTCACTCCATAAATGTTCACCCTCTTTGCTATGACTAACCTGAATAAGCTGTGGTGCAACCAATTGTCCTTAGAAGTCACATACATATTTTAATGGAGTTCACCTTTGTGCAATTTAGGTGTTTTCAGGTTAAATACACCTGTCCCCAGTAACTCCCAGAGTTGGTTGTTGCAATTCTTAAGAAAAGGTACATCATGAAGACGAAGGAACATTCAAAGCAAATCCGGAATACAGTTCTTCAAAGCACCAATCAGGTTGTAAGATATAGGATAATTTCCAAGGCATATCATCCAAGCACAGAAACGTTTATTATTAATTAATAAATGGAGAGATGAGTGTATAACAGTCCATCCTCAAAAACTGAGTACCCGGGCGAGAAGTACACTACACAGGGAGGCCACCAAGAGTCAAGTCTAAAGGAGTTCCAGTCTTCCACGGCTGAGCTGGGAGACACTGTGCATTCTGCAAAAACAGGCCGGGAAGTTTTACAAAAATTCATGGGAGTTTGGCAAGAAGAAAGAAGCTCACATCAAATCTCATTTAATGTTTGCTTGAAGGCATGTTGGAGAATGAGTCCAAGTGGAAGATTTTAGCAGAGGTTTTTGCCTAAATGCTAAGCGTTACATTAGGCTCAAGTCTAAAACTGCACATCATCCTTCCCTATCCGTGGATAATGTTTTTGACAGCATCATGCTATGCGGATACTTCTCAGTGGCAGGTACTCAGAGACTGGTAAGGTTTGAGGGAAGGATGAATATAGCTAAATATATAAAAGTCTTTTAAGAAAACCTGATTTAGCGTGTGTATCGAAACTCAGACTGGGGTGAAGATTAATCTATCAGCCCAACATCAACCTTAAGCACATAGCCAAGACAACACTTGGAGTGGCTTCAGGACATACCTGTAATTGTCCTTGAGTGGCCCGGTCAAAACCCAGATCTTAATCCAATTGAGAATGTGGAAAGAGTTGAAAATTGCTGTTCAATGGTCCCCAAACTTTACAGAGCTTGAGCAACTCAGCAAAGAATATAGAGGTTGATGTTGTACTGATAGATGAATCTCAACCCCAGTCTGAGTGCAAAGCTGGTTAAGACTCATTGCTGTAATTGCTGCCAATGGCGCCTCTACCAAATAACCAAATATTGATTAAAGTGGGTGAATACTTATTATCTGTTTTGTATTTGTAATCAATTCAGAACAATTTGTAGATTGTATTTTTCACTTTGACACTATGGACTTTTTTTTGTGGTGATCAGTGATGAATACCCCAAATTAAATCCATACTAAATTCATGTTGTAATGCAATACAAAATGGAAAAATCCAAACATGCTGTATTTTTCATAACCACACCAGTGCAGCCTAAAAACAGAATTTCTGTATATCAACACAAGACATACCAGTGCAAGCTGACTGAAAATTCTGAAGCGCATTCCCACAAATGTACGTTTCTTTTTGCTAAAATTCATCACAGTTCATTCAATTGCTGTTCAAATTCCATAACATGCACTGAATAATGTATGGAATCATTGTGTCATCGAAACTGCTTTTTTAAATATATATTTTTAAATATCAACAAATATAATTTTTCAGCTACTGTAACCAGGTCACTTAGAGGAAGTGAAACGTACTACTGCTAGTGTGTAACATGGTCTGACGTAGGACACGTTATGAATAGGCAAAAATGCATGATATGTAAGGAATTTGCTAAAATGTACGATGATACAAATATGGTTTAAAATTAAAGTGTTGCTGCTGCAATTTTCCCTGGAGAATATCTTGTACACAGAGTCTGTTAAATCCAACAGACTGGGATTTTCTCAAATTGTCAGGTAATCTAAAGGTTTGAACTGGCGCACACACAATAGTTGGTTGAGATGCTGACTATCAGAAAATATAAAGAGAATAATAAAAAGACACACGTCAGAAATTGTTAGATTTCAACCCGCTACTGAAATGTACCGCATAAAATTTGCCATGTATCAATTTATTAGGGTTTCCCAATCTAGAATTTTCAGTGAGACACAACTTTCCCTTTAAATTCACATGTTAACTTTATTCTAGAAAGTTCTTTCTAGCACCTCAGTGAGGGCGTAGCCATATCCTCCTGTGATGTTGCTTTTGTGTTTTACTTGACCCTGCACTCCCTTAGAGAGACAACAACTGTAAGAACCATTTTGTAACCTGTTTTTTATGTAGAGGGAAGGGACTGTGTCCTTCTTGTACATCTGTTTCACAAGAACAACAGAGAAGGTTGTAGCCTTCATAACATATATTTTTGTGGAATGTTAATTCAAACCGCTGCAGGGTTTTTACTTCAGCTGTTCAGAAATACAAGGCAGAGACATAGGCTACATCATCATGGTTCACAAGGGGCAAATCGAGAGAAGCAAAGGGAGAGAAGCAGAGTGCGAAATGAAGCTACATAGAAATATGACATACAAACTATGTGATCCAGATCCTTTATTTTGAGAAAGAGGTTTCTAGAGGAGCAGGGCCATTATATTGCCGATCAAATACTGCTAGTGTTCTCTTCAGGCATATTATTTGTTTGCATACAATCTTACAAAGCAATAACATCAAGGCTTTATGGACAAATCATTTCGTAATCATTCCAAAATAACATATTTTTATATTCCCCTTTCTTGTATTTTCCCCTGTACTTATCCTTTGATTTAAGACTACATCTGCTGTATATTACATATCTATCTTAATAAAATCCAATGGTCTTGTAAGTCTGTTGGATTTCTAGAAATGATTTCCAATTTCTTCTGTATGAATTGGAGCATTTTTATAAAGGTACAGGGCTGTCCTGCCTGGTAAAGCGGGGGGTCATAATTTCATCTGTGGACAACTGTCTTTTTTTCCACTCCAATAAATTCAATGCATTTCCGAATTAATGCATTACAAGGCTGATGGTAGTGATATTAAAAAATGTTTTAAAAATAAAAACTAATCCTACCAGCCCAGTCACATCTGTAGCCAGCCATACACACAAATACATGCACAAAAACACAAGCAAACACACACACACAGTGTTCGGGCTGACCCTGAGCACTCCCAGCCCTCTGCAGTATGAGTTATGATATTTGGTGTTCTGGGATTACACTTTAATATTTCATTACATGCACAAAATCCTCCTCTATATATCTCTCCCAGGTGTGTCACTATTAATCAACCACAACATTGTGAAAAGCCAAGGCTGTCTAATAACTCACAGAGTACAGAGGTACACACACGCATACAAACACACACACAAACACTTTAGCAATAAACACATATGTGAATCTTCAGAAATACACTGTGACTCTGTAGCAACATTACATAGTTAATACATAGTAATATTGTCAGCAGCCCACATCAGACCTACACTGGTCAATTCTACTTTGTTAGTTTATTCTTCCTCATCATACATGATACTAAGGGCTCAGTTAATAGAAGCAGTCATTGAAAACCCCTAAGAGGAATGCTTTAACTTTTTACTATTAGAATTGTGTGGACACTCAATGAGTACGAACCAAACAGACTCAGAAACAAACTAAAGTGTCGATATGTTGATCGGTGCCAGTCAGTCGTTATGTCCCATATGTTGTGTTCTATATCCCGGCCTTCCTCAGGGCTGCAGTGAAGGAAACATTTATTCATCACTCACATCTCAGCCACAACGGGGGACCTCTAAAACTGGAGCATCGGCGCAATCTAAAGTAGGGCTGACCACTTCATCTGCTAAACATACTATAGTCACTACTGGCAGTTTCCAACCCTGTTTCTGGAGAGCTTATACCCTGTAGTTTTTCACTCTAATCCCAGTTATAAGTAATCTAATAAATGTTATCAACCAGCCAATTATTAGAACTAGGGGGCCTAGATTAAGGTTGGAAACCACTGCACTGCACACTACACATGTCAAGCAGTGCTGAACAGCGGACTGACACTTACCTCCCACAGCTTCTTTAGATACACGTAGACAAGGACACCAATGAAACATAGAAGGATGAAAGCAGTGCTGATGCCGACAATTTCAATGAAGATTGCGATGACGATGTGATGATTGCAGTGATGATGATAATTGTGATGATGACGGCGATGACGCCCTGCAAGGCTCTCCCTCCCTCCACGTCCCTCTCTAAACCAGCCCTGCAGGTTCCTACTAAAAGTCAGACGTGGTGGTGGTGATGGATAGCAGGCCACCTGGAGGAGTGCCTCGCAGGGCACGACAAACCCTGCTATAATGTTCCCCTTTATCGGTTCCCGCAAAGTGTTCATTTTCTCCCCTGCCATTACGCCTGTAATACCTCCATGGTAATTGCAGTGTAATAAATACGCTCTTTGTCTATCCTCCATTGCACCCTGACAACAGAGGAACCATATATGGCCGCAATTCGGATATGGGTGCATTTCCTCATTTTCCCCATGGCTTTTTGTGTCTTAGCGGCAGTAATATATTTCTCCCTAGGCCTATTCATTTCCAGCGTGCTCTGTTGGCCGCGTGTTGATGTACAGCTGTATCTGTCACATAGCTTATTGCGTGGGATGAGTGTATTGCCCGGAATATTCTCAAATTGATTCCTTTTTTTAGACATCATCATCTACTCTGAATTCTTTTCCTGTCTTTTGATTTTATTTCTGAGAGCAATTTTCCACGAGTTGCATGATGAGTCATCACACAAGCACAGCACCATTGTAATGCTCTGACACCTATCCGTAGAGGAAGAACGGTGAGTGTGTGTATGTGCCGGCGGCAAAATGCGTGCGTGTGTGTTTGTACATACGGTTTGTGAGTGAACTTTAAATGCCAGGCATGAGTTAGCTACACCACACATGGGGCCCTTCTAGACTAGCTAGAAATGGGAAGGTTCAGACATTCTGGCATGGCCTTGTCTTCAGCATGTGAGTTCCTCTCTAGGGGAGACAAGTACTGTTTTCGACGGTACAATAATCCAGCGGTAGGCAACTTGGGTCCTGCTTAAACACTTCTGTTTTTATCCTTTTTGCTTATCTTTCTTAATGCTTACTCTGTAGATGTTGTGTGCCGTGTCACAATATTTTCACTGTTCAGAATGACGCTATGTAATTCAGTGCAAGTGACAAAATACTTTTACCTTTTTGTTTCTTTCTGGAAGTTAGTTGCAGCTGGTACCCCAGGTCTGAATCATTCTCACACTACACAAAAAACATAGAACGATGGAAAGTAGAAGCTTCTCTTTAAGAATAGTGTTGCCTACCTTTGAGCTTGTTTTCCTTGCTTGTAAGTCTGTGCGTGTAAGTCTGTGCATGTAAGTCTATAGGCAATGTGAGTCTTTTTGGCAAGGTACCAGAGTTTTTTTTTTATCCAACCCCCGTTGTAATGTTATCCAACACCAGCTGTAATCTTATCAACCATCTGATTACCAGAATCAGGTGCACTGGATTGGAGCAAAAAACATATCCAGGGAACAGGGTTGAAGAGCTCTGCAATGTGTACATATGATTGTTTTATAAAGGGCAATATACAGTTTATTCATGTCATGTGTACATATTAAAAAAAGGTTTTCATAGCAAAGGCTGACAGTGAAAGCAAAATAAATAACCTTTGTATAATGAATTCAAAGTTGCTTTGTGCAGAGTTGCTTCAGGCCAGGCCGGAACCATGAGCCAGGGAGACACTGGTGCCCGCCCGCATAGATGAAAAAAAAAATCTGAGCCTCTAGGCGCCAGAAGCCCAAAACCAACACATGTCCAGAACAACCAGACTGGCCCAAGTACAGAGGAGGCCTCTGCCTGCTGGACGCTACCTCTGGCTGGCCAAGCGGGTGCATAAAGAAGGGGGATAGTGTCCTGGAGGAGTAGGGGCAGCAGCTGGCAATGGCTGGCATCATGTACTGTAGGGCACCATAAACCCGATCCAGGCCAACAAAAACAGGCTGAAGTCTGATCTGGAGCCCAGTACTCTCTCGTTCTGGCAGACAGAGAGGCAGTAAGTAGAGGAAAAGGACTAGAGAAAGGTGGAGATTCAGAATTAGACCACCGGCGGTGAACATCCAGGAAGGACAGCATCCCTAACCCTCTGATCCATGGTCTAACCCTCTGATCCATGGTCTAACCCTCTGATCCATGGTCTAACCCTCTGATCCATGGTCTAACCCTCTGATCCATGGTCTAACCCTCTGATCCATGGTCTAACCCTCTGATCCATGGTCTAACCCTCTGATCCATGGTCTAACCCTCTGATCCATGGTCTAACCCTCTGATCCATGGTCCATCAATAGTGTTTGGTAGGAAATGACTCCTCCCATGTGGTGTGAGACATTGGGGAGTGGCGAGGAGTGTCCAGACCAGTCCGGCTAGATGGATGGATCAGAAACCATCTCATTTAAAAACCACAGGCCACCAACAGAGAGTCTGATCAGAGGGGAGCTCATGTTTTAGAAAACAAAGAAAGAATAAGTTCAGGTCACCCTAGGAATCAGAGAGCTGGGACGCAAGGTGATGCACAGGGAGGGCCAATGTACTGGGTGGGAGGAGGGGAGGAAAGGAGAGGAGCTAGCTGAGCCTTTTGGATTTCCTTATGGAAGTTTCATGAAACACAGTAAGGTCATTATTAATTATGATTTAGGGGAATGCAGTCCATCTCATTTACTCTCTACTGCAGAGCTAAGGTATCTTAAGGCCAAAAATGCAAGTGTTATTGATAGGAATGAAAAAAAAATTATAGTAACAATATTACTAAATATCTATGGCAACAACAAACATTTGCTTGCTACACTATTAAACCACACCCCTTAGGCTGTGAGTTTGAAGCATTACTTGGGATCAATGAATAGAACCTACCGGCATGTCTAAAATTATTGATTACCTACTGGTTATATTTTAGAGTGAGAAATAAAACCATAGCAAATATTTCAGTTCAAATGAAGGTGTTCTGTTCTTGTTCCAAATTCCAGGGCTTTGGTAGTCAGCCCTGTGTCCTGTAAATAGTGTAACTTTAGTTTTCTGTGTTGATAATACTGATTTATTTCATTAGTTGTATTTTAAAGATGTCTGTAACTGTTCTCTCACGGTCATGTTGGGAAGATACTGCTTTGGCAAAAGGCACCAGAATTATCAAAAGACACAACGGCAGACAAAATCCAAAAATGAATTCAGAAGGAAATTATTGTCTGAATATTGGTTCGATATCCTGGTGGCTACAGATTGATAGCTCTGATAGATACAGAGTAGAAATGGATAGATACTTACTTGTCTGGTATACCAGTAATGTGATTGCTTCTGTCCTCATGATGCAACAGATTACACAACAGATTATAGGTGGATGAACATAGAAAACACAATTTGACAGATTAGGCAACCAATTGTGGATCATTCTGGGTCTTGAAAATGGGCCAGATAACTGCCATTCATACACACAGACACACACAATGTAGCCAAATCACCTCGACATGGAGAGGAACAATTTCATTCCACCTGCTGGCCTAGCCTCCTTACTGACGATAGAATGAGCACATACTTCAGAAGTATCATACAAACTTACACGTCGCAGTACACCAAAAACACATACACAACATGTACACACATCACACTAATAATAAAAGAAATCAGGAAAAATATTTTCTCTTAGGCATGTTTAAACAAGTAAAAATAAATAAAAAATACATTAAAGTATAATTAAATAACAGTGTAATTAAAGCTGTTTACTCATAAAGACCAAGGGGTGCAGCTAATTGTTTTATGAAGCAGATAAGAGGATTTGATCAGGGTGACATGATTATTTTAATATTCTTAAACAGACAGTAGTGGGCAGAGCTTTATCTATTTCTAAATATTAATATTGCTTTATTATGTACCTGAATTGTGCTAAATAAATACATAATTAGTCTGCTCTTTTTTATATAAATTATATTAGATACACTTTGTAACGTTATGGGTTATAGGATTGTCAAACATTGGAAGTCAAACATACAGTTCCAAAGAATATCATAGCCATTTAAAGTGGGCATTAAAGAAAATATTAAGGCCTTCAAGCTTAACAGAAATTAGTATTCAATAGTATTATGATATGAAATGTAATAATACAAATAAGAATAATAATCAAAAATATCTACATTTTTATATTATTGATAAAATATGACAGAAAATATAATTCCATATCAACCAATGGAAGCTACGGGTAAGATGGACCAATGGTCGATAGCCGTTTTACATCCACCATGAACATGTATGATCATCCCTCTTCAGTGCTCAGTGCCACGTACTGCCTGAAGACTTAAATATCTCTTTCTCTCTTGTTTACCACCATTTCTTCTATATTCTGTGTTTCTCATCCACTATTGCAATTTTCCTGTTCTCTCTTTTTTCCACTCTCCCTTTTCTCCCGTCTCTCTCTCTTTCTCTTGCTCCCCCACTCTCATTCACTTTCATTCCGCAATTCTTTTTTTATCCTCTCATTTCTCATTGACTCTCTCTTGCATCAACATGCAGGGCCTTTTAGTAAGTAATACATGAATTTCACCCTATCAATTACCAAATGTTCTCTTTATTTAATATACATCCTGAAGACAACCAATAGAATATTGCAACAACACATATGAATCCAAATGGTAGTCAATCCAACATTGGTCAAACCAATACAGTTGCACATGACTCATTCTGATGTGAGAGCAAAGTAAACAGATAAATTACTGTTTATTAGAAAGTATGTATTTAATTCTTCAAACAAAGTAAGTGTCATCTGTCACAATGGTTGGCATAACCTCAATCTGCCAGATGACAGGATGTTTGAAACATCAACATGTCTTCTTGTACACACACACACACACACGACACACACACGCTCACAGCATCGGCTCAACATCTCCTCACAACCCTACTTACACTAACGTTTGTGATTTGGTTTCCATTCCACACTAAAAAGAAACACTTGCTTTACACTTCAATGCTGCTTTTAAGTCATTTTAAAAATAGCAAAAGAGCAACTAAGCTGTCAGGCTAGGTTCTAAGCAAGATTTGAGTAAGTCTGTTCTTTTTTCTCTGATTATGGTTTTCATGTGATTATAAACACGATGACAAGAATTAGGGTAATGTAATGCAGTGATGAAACAAATGACATCACATCCGACAGGAGGAGTAAAATGTGAAGCATTTAGAGTATAATCTCTGAAGATCTCAATATTCATAGTACTTGTACATCCGAATGTGTGATTTAGATCGTTTGGGTGTCACCATTTAGTGTTTTATATCAGTGGATTGTATTTAGGGGATGAAGATGAGGACCATCCAACTATATTAAAAAAAAAAATACTTAAGAAAGTTTGGATAGAAATATATAAAATACACATCATCATCGCTAAATCCAAATTGCCAATTTTAACATCTTTGGAATGAAGTTCTATTGTATTCTAAACAGCACCCTCTGGGGTAGCAGGAAAAGCTCTATTTTCCAGGAAATATAAGTCATTTAGCAAATGCTGTAATTCAGCGACATACAGAACTAAATGCTTACATTTGTATACTTATTTGCTCCAGTCCCGGTGGAAATCAAACCCACAACCATGACATTGCAACAGCCATGCTCTGTGTTGTTCTGACTAGAATACTATTCAATTTGGTTGTTCTCCTACCCATTCATAGAACAACACGTGAATATGAAGTTGTCTCCTCAAATTGAAATTCTCCTGCCAAGTTCATGAGAACTTGCTGATTCTGCAGGTACAGTACCAGATTACATTAGCACCTGGTAAAATGCATAAGCTAAATCATCCATAAAGGCAACTACCATCCATTAAGCTGCTAAATTCAGCTCTTACATTTTATGTGTACAACTCCTGTGTGAGGCATTTATTTTTATTTTTATTATATTAATCAAATGTCAAGCCATGCCTTAATTCTCTTTCTGCAGTACAAAACTGTTGTATACAAATAATACAGTTAAACATCACACAGATTGTGTAAAGCAATTACATCTGGAGCAGACCAACCCTGCTGGATTTTTGCTGGGTCTGCAGGGTTCTGCTTCAGCCCAGCAATAACACACCTGATTCCTCTTATCAAACCGTGTAAGCTGATAATCGAATGTGTTGAGCTAATGGATCAGGGACCAGTGGAGCAAAGCTGCATGGACATATTTTGTTCACCTCAAATTATGCTTCAGTAATACTTGTTTCTAAACAAGTTATCTTTCGTTTTCACCTGCCCTTCTGCACCCCTGAAATTAAAGAACTGAATTCCCTGGTCATTTGACATGGCCCATGGGTAATTTCATTCCCAGGTGCTTTGACAGTTTCCTTTCTAAAAGTTGTTAAAATGTATTTACATTTTATGTAATTCTTTGGATTTCTTTTTTTGTGGTAGGTAATTTTATTTATGCTTTCAGTCCTCTGTGAAAAAGTTGAGCTCTTCTCCAACACCATCTATAATGAGTCCTTTCTGCACCGCTACTACTTAGATGAACCTGCCCTTGTCCCAGGTCCCTTTTTTACTTCTGCTGTGGTTAGTGTTTTCATTTGTGTGTATGACATTATAAAGTGGTTGGTTTATATTTCCTGAATGCTGATTCGTTGATAGCCATGGTTTATAAGAATGTATACCACAGGCATGACATCACATGACCTTTTACTGCTCTAAATGTACTTGTAACCAGTTCATAGTTGTAAAAAAGGATTGCGGAGGTTTGTGGTATATGTCCAATATATTACGGCTGAGTTCTGTGTTCTGGCACTCTGTGGTGCGTCATGCCTACAAACAGCTCTAAGCCTTTTGTATATTGATCGTACACCACACACCCTCATGACTTATGCTTAAGCCTAACATTATCCCTTACAGTAAGTGTTGGCTGTTTAGTACTGATACTGTACCTAAATCTGGTCTCTGACCTGTCATACCTTTTTATTTTTATAAAATGAAACATGTTGCAAGCAACTGATCTTTTTATCAAATTTCAAAATAAGGTCTTTACTATATTTTTTCTCCCCTCCCACTTACCCAGGTCCTTAATTTACACTACAAAGTACTGTACATGCCTCTTCTCAATATACATGGTAAATAAACAACTCAAAAGGGGACCTATAAAAAGTGCTTAACCCCCAATAATAAATGCAATTACTTTATATATTGTTTATATAAATTATGTTACTCTATTTTATTTCTCCTAGTTTTGGAATATTTATTTTACTTCACTGACAACAATTATTCAAAGAGAAACAAGGACATTGGTGGTTCTGAATTAATGTTATGATTACATTACATCAGAAGAAAAAAGGGGGGGGGGGTGATTGGGTCTGAAAGAAAGCTATACAATTTTAATTTGATTCCCCTTTAATAGTGCATCTGTCCCTTTAATTATGTATCTAGCAATAGAGGAATATGCAGGTAAAGCAATTATAGCCAAAAGATGGGTATAATTAAGCTGGTTATTGATAAAGTAATAGATTTAATAGAATGTGCGCACCACACTGACTGAAGGGCAATATTGCTGAAAATTACTCATATTATGCTAGGTGTGTCTTTTTAAGCCAACAATGGCTAAACAAGTGTGGGCTAATGTCAATGATGACAAGCTTGCCATGTCTGATACTTTTGACATTTATGAGATTTTGCTGTTGAACACAATCAAATTGTATGCATTTCCAGAATTTGGTGAGCTACTAGTCTTAAGAACTATTCTTATTACTCATAGATACTGTTCAAGTGTTCTTGTTGGAGAGACCCCTGGCCTAGGCAACCTGGCATTGGGCTCTTCTATTAGGCTAATAACATTTGATTAAGTGATTTCAATAAAATACTTCACCTGTCTTAGATTTTACTTGTCTTAGATTTTGCGTGTATGTTCCATCTGCTCCCAAACACACACCTCTCCCAATCCTCAACTCGACTCAAGTCCCCAGTCACCACTGCTTATTGGTGATATTGTTAAGAGCAATGAAGATCCGTCACAAAGTATGTGGTGAACCTGGTGCCATGTACAGTATATTTGATGGATTGTAACATTTAGACTCTCAACAACTGTACTGTATGATCATATGAGGAGAAACAAGTTTTCCCATTCCATGAAAAGTTCCATTTGTATTCTTGCCATACATTCTAGTGTTGAAAATCGTGCTTAAACTCGTGTGTGTGACATACACGCGCGCACACACGCACACACACACACAATTTACACAACCCACAAACTATTTGCTTAGTATTACGATGTCGAGATAACAAAAGCCTCGGGCATGTTTAACTTCTGAAGAAAAATTAAGGAAGTTGCTGCAAGCGCAAGTTGATAAATAGATAACAGAGGGATGCTTAAGTGGGTAAGGGCAGCGCTCAGACGGCATAATTGAGTCAGCGAGGAGCGAGGCTATGAGCTCGTAAGAAGCGCGAGCTGTGTCAGCTGCTTCACGATTGGAAATCAGACAAGCGAGCCTCTGCGCGTGGCAGACTGTGCGCGGGAACGCATGTAGCGCATCTGAATTTAAGTGGTCTTGCTTCACAAATCATTCAATTCTAGAAAAGCTCCGCTCACATCTTTTGACCGAACTGTTAAAAAAATACATAATTATCGGGTACATATGGTTCGTCAAGAGTTACAACCAACCGTGTAAACACCAATAACTTCGAAAAAGTTTACGTTCATGAGCAAATGAAATAATGCGTTCTCACACACGTGGAATTGTCAAATAGTATCATATTCTTGCGTGGATATTGGGAATGAACCAGACTTAAATGTTACGTGTGCCTAGGAATTTAAACCGTTTAATAAAATATTTTCAATTTCTTTTGGAGGACTTTGGTAACCACAATTTAGAGGCCAGATGTTTGTCGTTTTACTCGAAAATAAGTGAAAGGAGCAATTCCTTTAAGTTGATTCAATAGTCTATACATGACTGCTTACCGATTGTCTAGCACTTACCTTTCGTAGAATCCACTGGGAGAGGATCAAAATGATCCAACCGATCACCTTCATTGCAGCACACCTTCCGTCGCGGACCACCCAGACACTACGAGTCTCCTAGAGTTAACATATACACAGCAGCAATGGCAGGTAGAGAGCGCACACAATCCAATAGGTAGACCTCACAGAAGAAAAACAAATGTCCCAAAAAAGTTTTGATGTTGGTATTTCTCAGTCTATTTTCGAGATCCGGACTATTAATTGTAGGTTTAGCTTCTCCGATCCTTTTCGTTATTGTGATGCATATCCATAGTCTAGTTGGACGGGCGCTGTTCTGGAAAGGAAGTCGCAAAGTTTGCACTACAAGGCAAAGTCACCTTCGCGGGAATTGAAAACGTGATAATGAAGATCAGTAGAGCATCTTCTGTTCCACTTGCAGCTCGAGAGGTTGGATTAAAAGAAAATGACTAGCTGGTTTCTGTCCCTCTCTCTCTCTCTCTCTCTGCGCGTAAAGGCGCGCGTGGAGTCCAATTTCCTCGCGCCTCTGACAGAATATCGACTCGACAGGAACCGTTATACTTCTCCCTGAACCTTTGTTTTGCAATACAAGATAACAGCATCATTACTAGAATAGCTTAATGATATATTTATGTTTGATGTTTTGTACATCCCAGAGTAATCCACCTAAGCGCAATTAAAGTGTACACCTTTTCAGGACAATAATAAAAGTTTGCATACCAAATATGTTGCCTTTGTTTAATTCTTTCACAAACGATCTTGGTTTTACACGACTCAAGTCGTAATTGTAAGTTATGACCGAGGAGGTGGCTTATGGATGAGATGATTGTGAGGCTATTCTCATCAGTATTCTAGATGTTTGCAGTCAGCAGACCACGATATTGTAATTATCTCAGACCTTGGTCTTGCTTGACACTAGGCTAGGCTGAGCAAAATATCTCTAAACTATAGCTATTAAATGGCATACTTAAAATGACACACAACCATAATAAACCAGGCAAGAATTAGGCATAATAAATATTAATATTTACATAAAAGTTTCCACCCAAATCTGCTATAGGATAATTTGTTTGAAAAGACAATGTCAGGTCGTTTTTTTCCATGTGCATTGCAAATCATAATATTGGTCTGCTGTAGTAGGCTACTATCCCTATCACTTTCTCTTTTTCTAAATTTACTGTTGCATGTTTTGGACATTTACCCTCATGAATAAATGACTGCAATGTGTTTATTTAGTCTAAAACAATGTCACCTAAAATTCTAATAACCATGGAGACAATAATTGTATCCCTATGGTATCAGAGAAAATGATATAGTTTTTTGATTGACATTTGTTCAAAATGATGCAATGTTACTACTCTAAAATAGATAAATTGTGTGTATAGCTGGTTTACACTGTTGCTTTAAAAAGCTGCTGTAGCTACAGGAAGGAACTCCACATCACCCTTAGATGATTCAAAACTCTGTTCTCAGTAAACAATTTTGAAATATTAATGTTCCATGGTTATATTAGAGCATGTTGGTCCCAGCTCTCTCTCAGTTAACAGCCAAGCCACAGCTGTTTAGTGTTGCCATCCGTGTCAGTCTGTCAGCACACACAAATGTGGGGCCTTTGGTATATGTAAAGCAATTATGGCCAAATGTGCTACTGTTCCTCAGTGACTGTTGTGGAAAATATCTTAGTCTCACACACAGCCCTGTTTTCCATCCTTTGTGCACTACTTTTTACCATGGCTAATAGGGCTTTGGTCAAAAGTGGTGCACTACAAAGGCTATGAAGTTTCACTAACAGTCAGACAGTGGTGGCCAGGGAGCACTATAACAGAGGAGCAAGAGTGCACAAAGCGCAAGCTACAGATGGAGAATGACTGGCCATGTGATAGAAAACTCTATCACATGGCCAGATGAGTTATGAAGACTCTAGGTGAACAATATTCTTTTTTTCTGATCTGTTTCTTCCCAAAGTATGAAAGTAAGTGGTTCAATGCTGAAAATGTGTCTCTTTACTGCCACCTGGCGAAAGTAAATAGACATGATCTATGTTAGAGGGTAGATGATATGGCAAAGTTGCGAACACTGATATTGGGGAAAACAAAGAAACATGTTTTTCAATTTCTGGCCCATACTGTTTTGGCAGCATTTTAAACAAAAGTAAAGACAACAAAAAAAATTGTAGTATCATGTGACCACCCATGCAGGCCAATTGTTTACATACATTCTCCTGTAGGGTCTCTACTCCCTCCCTGTGGATACACTCACTGTGTAGCATCTTAAAAATGATTTCAATGTAACAGTGAGAACAAAATAGACTAAAAACTCTACTGAACATAATTTAGGCATTTGCTCAATTTGGCTGCATCACTCACAAGTTTTCACTTCACCCTGCATGATAATGTGACAAAGTGCCAGAAACTTAGGTAAGATCCTTTACATAGCGTTACATAAACCTATCAATTCTTATTCAACTTCAAAGTTCAGTCGAGAAGTTCTATTGGAACATAGAACCTTTATTCCAACTGCTGCAGTGACAGTGACAGACATGTCCTATCAATCCTGATTTCACATCAATGACAGTTGGAGGTTTTCTGTGTTGCAACCCTAGCCTATGTAGACCTAGTTTTTCTCACTCCAGTAGTCTCAAATTGCAATGCAACTATGCATTTATTTATTGTATATCTTTCTGCCATGCTGTTTTGTAGGGTCATAAACAAATGTCTCTTCTAACTTTCATTTCATCTCTTTCCCAGATGCGGTGCGATGCTGCTGCCTAGCAAGTTGCAGGTTGGTGCGAGTTGCAATATGTGACCAACATTGAAAGTGTCAGTTGAATTTCACCCAGCTGACGCTGTGTTCCTAACCATTTAATAAAGCCACTCTGCTTGGGTCCCTGTCCTTGCCATACGGTGCACTGTGCTGCGCATCGCTGTGTGGTTAGGGCTAATGAAGGAACATGCTCAGGGAGAATGACAACCGTTTTCACAAATTCTCTGCCTCCATCATGTCAACATAACCTGCTGCATCTTCCGTCAGCACTTCCAAACTGCTTAATAATTCAAGAATGAGGAGAGGGAATACAAGTTGAATTCTCTTGAAAGGCCTTTATGATATCCACAAATTCTACCTGTTTTAGCCTAATTTTCACTGTTCTGTATTTTTTGGATCCCCAAAACAGTTTTGTTTGTTAAGTTATTGAGAAAACTGGTTATCATCTACATTTGACATCAGTCCTGCTCATGGATCCTGGAGGAAAGTGCGATATGCCAGCATTACTAACAAATTGGTAAGATTGGAATTGAATATAGTTGCCTGGACTCATTGTGCTCCAGCGACTCTTTGTGGCGGCTTGGCCACCTGTGAGCTCAATTGAAGTAGAAAGCTGATGAGTGTGTTCCTTCCACTGCGTAAGGATTACTGTCTGTAAGTCCTAGTTGAATAAGCATTTTCATAAGAACCAAAAAGACAAAGGATGTGCTACAGAAGAGACATTGACTTTCTCAAGTCTTTTTGCAGATTCTATAATGAAACAGGGCCTTAATTACAAGCAATATCATGAAAATGGGAAGAACAACTTGGTAAAAGCAAAAATAAAGTTAAATGAATGCATTATAAAATTGTGCCTAAGCATGTTATACAATGCTTAAAAAAAATATCTAAAAAACTGATACTAAATCAGAATCTCTTTCGGAATTATTTCTTTGCAATAAAATGTTGCCATACTTTCTTTCAAATCAGAAAATTGCTAATTTAACCAATTACATCACTGATTGAATTGGTTCAATAAAAATGTGTTTAATGGATCAACTATACACACATCAAGTGGGTTAAATGGAAGCACTTCCCTTTACTGACTTTGCCTAGAAACAGCAGCATCTGAAACCTTTTTGTTCCATGTTGTAGAAAATATGGTTATAGAGTTCTATCAAAACCCTAAAATATGAATACATAAAAAACATGTAGATTCCATTTAAATGTTTGTGGAATCTCACTGTGAATTTAATTTATTTTGGTCAAAACATACAATGTATTCGCAGAGTGCTCCTGTAGTGTGAACTCCACTGTGGACATTGGTCACTGGAGTCAGCGATGCCTTCTCTCTCTCTCTCTCTCTCTCTGTATGTATATGTGTGTGTGTGTGTGTGTGTGTGTGTGTGTGTGTGTGTGTGTGTGTGTGTGTGTGTGTGTGTGTGTACTACTATTGCAGTCAGTGTAGTCTAAAGGAACAACAGCAGAAGCAGTAAATCACACAGGCAGGACAGACCAACCTGGCACATCACTAATTACATCAACACTATCTCAGCTACACATCCTACACAACATAGACGCGCGCATGCACCCACCACGCACACGACACACAGACACACACACACAAATAGCCAGGGAACAAGCTCTCTGTCCTACGATACTGGAAATCAATTGAATTACCCAGCTGACTTTACCCTTGTGTAGTATTTGAAATAGCTGTTCAAATACTGCACAAGACACACACACCAAGCACAATCAGAGATGGAAACCTAGGGTCTCATTTATTAAAGGTGTGTACACACAGAGAAGACAAAACCTTGCATTCACCACTTTTCCCACAAAGGTTTCCAAAAAAGTTGCGACGATGCGTAACATGTAAATGAATGCAATGACGTGGAAATAATTTAAACCCTATATTCAGTAGAAAATAGGACAGAAGGCCAGCCTCCCGGAGTTGCCTCTTCACTGTTTACATTGTGACTGGTATTTTGCTGGTACTTAAGCTGCCAGTTGAGAATCTGTGAGGCTTCCGTTTCTCAAACTAGACACTCTAATGTATTTGCACTGACACAGTTGTGCACCAGGGCCTCTCACTCCTCTTTCTATTCTGGTTAGAGCCAGTTTGAGCTGTTCTGTGAAGGGAGTAGTACACAACATTGAATGAGATCTTCAGTTTCTTAGCAATTTCTTGCATAGAATAGCCTGAATTTATCAGAACAAGAACAGACGGAGAAGTTTCAGAAAAGTATTTGTTTCTGGCCATTTTGAGCCTGTAATCATACCCGCAATAGCTGATGCTCTAGAAACTCAACAAGTCAAAAGAAGGGCAGTTTGCTTCTTTAATCAGCAGTTTTTAGCTGTGCTAACCAATATCCAAAAGGGTTTTCTAATGATCAATTAGCCTTTTACAATGATATACTGGGATTAGCAAACACAACATGCCATTGGAACACAGGAGTGATGGTTGCTGATAATGGCCCTCTGTACGCTTGTAGATATTCCACTGAAAATCAACTACAATAGTAATTTACAAATGACTATTGAAAATTAACAATGTCTACAACGTATTTCTGATCAATTGATGCTGTTAATGATGATATTATGGACAAAAAAGGTTTAAGTTACCCCAAACTTTTAAAACAGTAGTGTATGTAAAAATTAATTTAATGAAATAAAAAAAAAATAGGTGCACATGCCATGCCAGCCTTTCTGTAATCTAGGCCTGTGGCTAGTTTAAAAATTGTTTAAAATAGTTAGAATACAGTGTGGTTCTACTGATGGTGTTAAATCAAGTTTCCTGTACATAGTGAGTGGTGTTACAGGGATCAGTTCCTGGACTGGTTCTTTAATTATCTGACATCGCTGTCAGTGTTGAATCCAGTCTTAGTTTATGTTTTATTTGAAAGCAGACTTGTTGAAATAACCAGTTTTTCCATAATTGTAGATCTGAAGATCTGAAAATTCTCTTGCTTTGAAATTTCAAACCAGTGTGATCCATGTGGAAGGGCTTGGCTGATTGATCACGTGCTTGTTCCAAAGCCTCTTGTAAAATTCTGGCTTCTATGGTTGTTCGATGCCTGAGACTTTCAAACACTGACCTGTACTAATCACCTTATTAAGTAATTTAGGAAAAAAGTATTTTCAATCCAGAGACGGCGCAATTGGTAGGGTCTTGGACACAATCATTGATGTAGTCATGTGAGATCGAATCCAGATTAGCTTTAGTTTACTTTGAGCTCAAACAATACTGATAATTCTTGTCCATAGAATGTTTCATTTAGTGTTTATGACAGATGTTAGAAGTCGGCCGTTTCGTATAGTTGTTGAAATAATTATCGAATACCCGGTTGTTAAGGGAGAGAGAAATTTAATTATTTATTGCAGCATTAGATAGTCTTGTTCATGAGGTTACGGACCTGGTCTTCCTTATACAACCTCAATCTCATCTCACTCAATCTCTTCTCGCTGTAATGTTGGTTATAAGCTGATATATACATTGAAGGGTGTGTCTACCTAGCAAAGATAAGGTTTCCAAGACAATTACCCCCATGTCAAATGGTCAATGTAAACATTCCTGTCGTTATCAGAGTGCAACCTACAGAGAGAATATAAACAAAGAGGTTTCTGTTGTTTTCATTATCTAGGCCAGAAGTCTCAAACCGGTTCCATGGAGGGCCATGTGTCTGCAGATTTTTGGGTTTTGCTTTAAATTGGTTTCCAGTTCAGACCTAAACAACCAGGAGGGGGTAGAAACAAAACCAATTAGTGACCTAATTAGTCAATTATGTACAAGGTGAGAGCAAAAACCTGCAGACACTCGGCCCTCCGTGGAACCGGTTTGAGACCTCTGATCTAGACACATTCACTTCCAATGAAACGCACATTCATATTGTAATTGTTAATGCTCAGATTCCACACAGTCATGCCTTCATAATCCAAAACTTTAGAATGAATGCACAATTTAAAAAGCTATCAGGAAAGGCAAGAAGAATGTGGGATATGACCCCGTAATTTAATTCCACTATAGCAGAGGTGTCAAACCGGTTCCACGGAGGGCCGAGTGTCTGCAGGTTTTTGCTCTCTCCTTGTACTTGATTGGTTAATTAGGTCACTGATTGGTTAGTTTCTACCCTCACCTGGTTGTGTAGGTATGAACTAGGAACCGATTTATAGGAAAAACCAAAAACCTGCAGACACTCGGCCCTTTTTGGAACCGGTTCGACACCTGTGCACTATAGGATACTATGGGAAGAATTGTCTATATAAACATTAAAGAAGTGAAATGTATTCCTGACCAGCAAGGGACAACACTGTGCAGTGAGTTCAAAAGCCCTGAGAGAATGAACAGTTTTTCAGCCCAATTTGGCAAAAGCCTTGAATGCCTCAGAAAGCCTCGATTTCCCATCACTAGCTTTCCGGGAACTCTTTCATCCTTCCCCTGATGAGTCCAGATTAGGGCAGGTGTGCCTCATCAAGGGGTGTGTTTAAGGATAGCAACATGATCAGATACAGCTGCAGCTGGGAAAATTAATGGTATTCAGCCTGGAGTGGCTAGGACTGTATGTCCCAAGGAATGTTGGTGAGTGACGTCCAGCATCCTGTGATGCACAATACTTCTTGATGCAGGTACAATACCAGTCCAACATTTTGAAACACTCACTCATTCAAGGTTATTTCTATATTTTTACTATTTTCCAAATTGTAGAAGGCAAATGAAAATACATTTATTTCATATTTTAAAGCATTCACCATTTGCCATTATGAAAGCTTTGTACTCTTGCCATTCTCTCAGCCAGCTTTCATGAGGTAGTCACCTTTCCTTCACTCTGTGGGCAAACACATCCCAAACCATCTCAACTGGGTTGATGTCAGGTGATTGGAGAAGCCAGGTCGCCTGATGCAGCACCATCACTTTCCTTCTATGTCAAATAGCCCTTACACAACTTGGGGGGGGTGTTTTGGGTTATTGTCCTGTTGAAAAATAAATTATAGTTCCACTAAGTGCAACCACAGTGTCACCAGCAAAAGCACCCCGACACCATCACACTTCCTCCATGCTTCACGGTGGGGACCACATCCAGAGATCATCTGTTCACCCACAGTATCACACAAAGACTCAGTGGTTGGAACCAAAAATCTCATATTTGGACTCATCAGACCAAAGGACAGATTTCCATTGGCAAATGATAATTTGCAGTGTTTATTGCCCCAAGCACGTCTCTCCTTATTGGTGTCCTTCAGTTGTGGTTTCTTTGCAGCAATTCAACCATAAAGCCCTGATTAACATAGTTTCCTCTGAACAGTTGATGTGTTTTACTTGAACTTTGGAAAAAAAAATTGTTTTAGCTGCAATCTGAGGTGGAGGTAATTGAAGATTTCTGAAGTTGATAACCCTACTGATTTTATACTCTGCAGCAGAGATAACTTTAGGTCCATCCCTGTGGCGGCCCTCACAAGTTTCATCATAGTACCTGATTTCTGCGGGTGCACTTTCACGTCTTTCATGTCTTAATGTAGTGATGTACCAATGATTAGCCCTTATTTGGGTTGTTCATGCCCTAATATGGACTACTCTGGTACATCACTACATTAAGACATGATGATCGTCAGTATACCAACCCTACCTTGTCACAACACAACTGACTTGCTCAAACGCATGAAGAAGGAAAGTTCACAATTAACTTTTACCAAGGCACAGCTGTTAATTGAAATGCATTCCAGTTGTCTACCTCATGAAGCTGGTTGAGAGAATGCAAAGAGTGTGCAAAGCTGTCATCGAGGCAAAGGGTGGCTACTTTGAAAAATGTACAATATGAAATGTATTTTGAAGATTACTGGGACCTGGATCTTTCCCACTTTCCACATTTTTGACCATCTTTGGTTTACTGGTGCGAGATACCCTGATTCTTTTCTCTGGACCTTTATGGGGTGTTTTTGCTTAAAATACCAAATCTGACCCAATTGCATCTAGCAGAACTTCTATTAAATATTGTGAGAGATGCCGAAGGGAGCAGTTATCTACTGGTAGCATAAGATCCTTGACATAGGTCAATACTGAATCAAAACAGATTACAGATTTTCAGCATTACATTTCACTCAACCTCTTGGGTGGTTTGGAATTATACCCTCTGGGAGAATCATTGAATTTGTCTCCCAAAAGGCACTGCTCAATCTGCATGGCCTGCCCATGGCAGGACATGGACAATGAAAATGATAATAGGAAGGCAACTCTTGAGTTTCACAACTGCTTGCTAAGAAAACCTAAGAACAAAACTGAGTACCTGAACGACATAAACCCTCATATTAGATAAGGAAATCATCATACTGTGTTTGGAGTGGTATTAAATTAGGCCCATGCATTGCACTGGGTTCCCAGTCTGAACTTGATGCACTTATATGATGTCAAGACCGTCTTTATGACATAGATGAAAAATTGCCCCACGAGTGCATTGCAAAGATCAGGAAAGAAGTATGACAGGGCAAGGAGACAGGTTGTCAGAAAGGCTATTGAGAGCTGGCCCAGCCCTGCTGCCCCAGCTTTTCTCAGTGAGAAAGCTAAAGTTAAAAACTAATTGAATAATATAACCTTTCAAGACAATAACCATCAACTAAGTAATGGCTTGCAAGAAGGAAGATTAAAGTAATGGAATGGCCAAGTTGAAGCCCAGACCTAAATCCTATAGAAAATATCATGAGAAGGCTGTTCAAGGCTGTATCATGAGAAGGCTGATCATAAAAAGGCTGTTCAAATAAGACCCCTAGCAATTTGATTGAGCTTGAACTTTTCTGCAAAGAGAGGGATAAAATTGCAGGTTTCAGACCTGTGTGAAGTTGGCCCACAAACCAACGCAATAACTTTGTGAAAATAGGCTTTATTGTTTGGGCTCTGTTTGTGCCATTACAATTTTAGTTTGTGCTGCTATAATTTTTTTGATATTAAAGTATATTTCACAGGTCATTCTGACCCAGAAGCAGCACAACAAAACTATTAACGGCAGAAAGAGAGCACAACTGATTGAGCCTATTTTAAGGGGGGGTTGGTGACGTCATCAGGTTAAAATAAATGTATAATAAATAAAACACTGCAACAGCATAAAACAAACTTTTAGCCCAAATGGAGTACAAACAAACAATACTATTTTGGGTGAATTTGGAGCATGTTGGTGGGCTGAGTGACCCCAGAATGAGCTATAAAATATTCCTTAATATGTAAAAAAAAATTTTTTCAAAGTAACTGTAAAGTTCCCTTTCACTTTAATATTGGTTTCACAGTCAGACATGATTTGTCTTGATTTAAGCATTAACATAAAGAATAGCTGAATTTTTAGTAACAGTATGTAGACTTCTGATATCCATTGTCTCATGACAGACTGTCCAAACTCCACTGAGAGTTGCTATGATGAAGCAAGGCCTTAATCACAAATTGGATATCATAGAATTGATGTGCTTAGGTTGGTGTGCTCCCCTTTGAAATTTAACGTGTGAGGACAACATCAAAGCGATCACAGTGATCACCAAAAATCTTCCAGTCCATCTTGACCCAGTTCTACATACAGTGGCTATAAAAAGTCTACACACCCCTGTTAAAATGCTAGGTTCCTGTGATGTAAAAGAATGAGACAAAGAAAAATCATGTCAGAACCTTTTCCACCTTTAAGGTGACCTATAACGTGAACAATTCCATTGAAAAACAAACTGAAATCCATACATACATACATACATACTAGGGGTGTAACGATCCATCTACTACATCAATGTATCGATTTATATTCCTATGATCCAACTACATCGATCTGTGCTCAGCAAGTTGGCCTTCCGGACGATATATATCGATCTAACATCATTTTAAAATGTAATCAATCGATTGTATCGATACTAGGAAATAATCCATTGGATTTAAGTACGTCATACTTTATAGGAATGTTTTTTTCTTAGCACTTTTAATGATAAAGGCGATAAACGTTGCTCGATTCAGTCTGCCTATCCGTGACGTCATCGCCCCGGGCCAGCAGCAGCGCAAAGACAACAAAACAGCATGGCAGATGGCAGAGGAGAAGCCGACAAGCGAGAAATTATCAAGCCACCATTGCGGTCCAGTGTGTGGAAAGTGTTGGTTGCACTTCATTTTTGATATTAGTACTGTATTTGTATTATTTCTATGTTGAAAAAACAACAGCAAAAGTAGCAGGTAAACCTACTGTTAATTCAACCTGAAGAGATGTTGGTTGCACTTTATTTTTGATATTAATATAGTATTATTTTTATGTTGAAAAACAACAGCAAAAGTAGCAGGTAAACCTACTGTTAATTCAACCTGAAGAGATGTTGGTTGCACTTTATTTTTGATAGTAATATAGTAGTATTTTTATGTTGAAAAACAAAAGCACAAGTAGCAGGTAAACCTACTGTTGAAATGTTGGTTGCACTTACTGTACTTTTATTGAAAATGTATTGAATATTGAAAATGAGAGCAGAACATTTTAACTTCCTGTTAATTCAACCTAAAGTGTTGGTTGCACTTTATTCAAATAAAATGTGAATGCATTTGCCATTAATTGTTGTTTACTTGTTTTTTTATATCCATAATCCATAATTGATACCTGATTCCCTTACAAGAAACAACAGGAATCTAGGAAACTTCACCTGCACTGTCCAGTATCCAGGTATTTATTTCAGTCAAACGGGTTGAATTTTTGGCTGAAAAGATACTGAATCAATTTCAAGTCACTGAATCGTTTCGGATCGTATCGTTCTAAATGAACCATTTTCGGCCTTGAATCGTATCGACAACCACGAATCGTGATACGAATCGAATCATGGTTAAAATGAATCGTTACACCCCTAATACATACATCTTCTTCCGCTTCATCCGGGGCCGGGTCGCGGGGTTAGCAGTCTAAGCAGAGATGCCCAGACTTCCCTCTCCCCAGACACTTCTGAAATCCTTGAGAGAAAAAAAAAGAACTCACAATCACCTGATTGCATAAGTTTAAACACCCTTAAACTAATACTTTGTTGAAGCACAGCACTCAGTCTTTTTGGTTAGGAGTCTATTAGCATGGCACATCTTGACATGGCAATATTTGCCCCCTCTTCTTTGCAAAATTGCTCCAAATATGTCAGATTGCGAGGACATCTTCTGTGCACAGCCCTCTTCAGATCACCCCACAGATGTTCAATTGGATTCAGGTCTGGGCTCTGGCTGGGCCATTCCAAAACGATAATCTTGATCTGGTGAAGCCATGCTTTTGTGGATTTGGATGTGTGCTTTGGGTCGTTGTTGTGCTGAAAGATGAACTTTATCTTCATCTTTCTAATGGACGTCGGAAGATTTTGTGCCAAAATTGCCTGGTATTTGGAACTGTTCATAATTCCCTCCACCCTGACTAAGGCCCCGGTTCCAGCTGAAGAAAAACAGACCCACCACCATGCTGGTCAAAAAGTTGAACCTTGGTTTCATCAGACCATAACACATTTCCCCACATGCTTTTGGGGCACTTGTTTGTTTTAGCAAACTTCAGCCAGGCTTGGATGTTTTCCTTTGTAATAAAAGGCTTCCGTCTTGCCACCCTACCCCATAGCCCATTCATATGAAGAAGACAGGAGATTGTTGTCACGTAGCACATAGCCAGTACTTGCCAGAAATTCCTGCAGTTCCTTTAAGGTTGCTGTAGGCCTCTTGGTAGCCTCCCTGACCAGTTTCCTTCTCGTCTTTTCATCAATTTTGGAGGGACATCCAGTTCTTGGTAATGTCTCTGTTGTGTCATATTTTCTCCACTTGATGATGACTGTCTTCACTGTGTTCCATGGTATAACCAATGCTTTGGAAATTCTTCTCCTGACTGACATCTTTCATCAATGAGATCCCTCTGATGCTTTGGAAGCTCTCTCCGGACCATGGGTTTTGCCCTGAGACTAAGAAAGACTAAACTAAGAAAATGTCAGGAAAACCATACTAGAACAGCTGAACTTTATTTGTGATTAATCAGAGTCACTTTAAATGATGGCAGGTGTGTAATGACTTCTATGAATGTGATTGGTTAATTCTGAACACAGCTACATCCCCAGTTATAAGAGGGTGTCCACATAATAGGTCACATTAAAAGTGGAAAAAGTTCTGACATGATTTTACTTTTTCTCATTCTTTTACATCACAAAAACCTGGCATTTTTTGCAGGGGTGTGTAGACTTTTTATATCTACTGTACGTCTTTTTTGTAAAGTCCATTGCCTTTTTCATTACGAGAACGTTTGATCAGGACCACGAGTCAATTCATTTTCCACAAAAATAACATTTCAAAAATCCACCCAACTCCCCCAAATCCTTGGCGCTACATATGGAGGCAGATTGGGGCCAAATATATTGGCTGTAAACAAAATAATGTGGCTGAAATATTTATTTTACATGAAAATTAAAACAAGGTAAATAAAAAATACAAAAGTAAATGTTTGAAAAATTATACACTTAAAATGTAATAATAAATATTCTGAAAGCATTAAGCGGATGCTTGCATCCAATCCTGTTTTTTTTGGTCAGACATACAGATGCTGGTCATATAATTAGAATATCATCAAAAAGTTTATTTATGTCAGTAATTCCATTCAAAAAGTGAAACTTCTATATTATATTTATTCATTACACACAGAGTGATATATTTCAAATGTTTTTTTCTTTTAATTTTGATGATTATAACTGACAACTAATGAAAATCCTAAATTCAGTATCTAGGAAAATTTGAATATTACTTAAGACCAATACAAAAAAAGGACTTTTAGAAATGTCGGCCAACTGAAAAGTATGAACATGAAAAGTATGAGCATGTACAGCACTCAATACTTAGTTGGGGCTCCTTTTGCCTGAATTACTGTAGCAATGCAGCGTGGCATGGAGTCGATCAGTCTGTGGCACTGCTCAGGTGTTATGAGAGCTCAGCCTCAGGTTGGTCTGATAGTGGCCTTCAGCTCTTCTGCATTGTTGGGTCTGGCGTATCGCATCTTCCTCTTCACAATACCCCATAGATTTTCTATAGGGTTAAGGTCAGGCGAGTTTGCTGGCCAATCAAGAAAACAGGGATACCATGGTCCTTAAACCAGGTACTGGTAGCTTTGGCACTGTGTGCAGGTGCCAAGTCCTGTTGGAAAATGAAATCAGCATCTTCTTAAAGTTGGTCAGCAGCAGGAAGTATGAAGTGCTCTAAAACTTCCTGGTAGATGGCTGCGTTGACCTTGGACCTCAGAAAACACAGTGGACCAACACCAGCAGATGACATGGCACCCCAAACCATCACTGACTGTGGAAACTTTACACTGGACTTCAAGCAACGTGGGTTATGTGCCTCTCCTCTCTTCATCCAGACTCTGGGACCTTGATTTCCAAAGGAAATGCAAAATGTACTTTCATCAGAGAACATAACTCAGCAGCAGTCCAGTTCTTTTTGTCTTTAGCCCAGGCGAGACGCTTCTGACGCTGTGTCTTGTTCAAGAGTGGCTTGACACAAGGAATGCGACAGCTGAAACCCATGTCTTGCATACATCTGTGCGTGGTGGTTCTTGAAGCACTGACTCCACCTACTCTTTGTGAATCTCCCCCACATTTTTGAATGGGTTTTGTTTCACAATCCTCTCCTGGGTGCGGTTATCCCTATTGCTTCTACACATTTTTTTACCGCATCTTTTCCTTCCCTTCGCCTCTCTATTAAGGTGCTTGGACACAGAGCTCTGCAAACAGCCAGCCTCTTTAGCAATGCCCTTTTCTGTCTTGCCCTCCTTGTGCAAGGTGTCAATGGTTGCCTTTTTGACAGCTGTCAAGTCAGCAGTCTTCCCCATGATTGTGTAGCCTACAGAACTGGACTGAGAGACCATTTAAAGGCCTTGGCAGGTGATTTGAATTAATTAGCTGATTAGAGTGTGGCACCAGTTGTCTTCAATATTGAACCTTTTCACAATATTCTAATTTTCTGAGATACTGAATTTGGGGTTTTCATTAGTTGTCAGTTATAATCATCAAAATTAAAAGAAATAAACACTCCAAATATATCAGTCTGTGTGGAATGAATGTATACATTATACAAGTTTCACTTTTTGAATGGAATTACTGAAATAAATAAACATTTTGATGATATTCTAATTATATGACCAGCACCTGTATATTTTTTTTGTTAAATTTCTCCTTGCGCTAACTATTATTTTCCACATCTGTTCAAGTAATTTTTTTGGAAAGTTAAAATTAAACCCCAGAGTACAATGCTTTACATTTTTGGATTTCACTACTTTATTTCACTTACTTTATATTTGGGCTTATAGACAATATGTAATGTAAATCGATCATTTTGTATTTGGCATCAAATTATTCCAAAGTACCTCAGGTAATATAAGCATGCATGTTTTAGGGAACAATGCCCAATATAGTAATTTCATAATTTCATCAGATCTTTTCTATATATCATTGAATTCTGATCATAACACACCCATACGGAGTGATACTCCCAATACAAATGTTCTGTGCACACACAATGCACATTTGTGGAAGAAAAGGCTTCACAATGAATGTGAACAGATTTCATTGAAATCAGCCCAAAAACCCATGTAGAACTGTTCTACCATTACACAAACACTTTTCAAACCCCTTTTCTTGCACAAAAATGCATTGTATCACAATAAATGTGAACAGAACAATGAAATTAGTCAACTTTTGTGCAAGCATTCCAATATGTTTATGACAGCCATAATTATGTCACTATTTGTCCTTGAAATCTGACCACAAAAAGCCTTGTGGAACTGTTCTGCCATGCCTTTTTCTTACACAAATATGCATTGTATCAAAATAAAAGTGAACAGAACAATTAAATAATTCACCTTATGTGCATACAGGATAATATGATTGACACCCATAATTATTTTTCTATTTATAATTGAATTCACACCACACACAGCCATGTGGAGCAGTTTTTCCAACAGAAAAGTTTTCTGCAAACCCTTTTCTTACACAAATATGCATTGTTTCACAATAAATGTGAACAGAACAATGAAATAATTCACCTTATCAAATGTATTTATGAAGCCCATAATTATTTTTCTATTTACTTGAATTCAGACCACACACAGCCATGTGGAACAGTTCTCCCATTCCAAATACACAAAGCAGACAATATCTATAATGATCACATTTGTATAACATTATTTCATGATAAATAGGTTATTAGGATGTTATTTACCCCACTGTTCTTGCGTTAGCATTAGCCTGTTGTTAGCATTCGTCCGTTTGTTGTCCGGTAACTCAGCTATCCAGCGTTTGATAACCGTAACGGACTAGGTCTACATTAAGTAAAAGTGTTCATACATTTTGCCATTTTATACTTAAATTAATAAATATCCTTTCTTTGTCTTTTCGACAAGTTAGCGTTATGCAAGGACACAATGCTAAAACATTTGCTAATGCTAAGTTAGCATGCTAGCTAAGCTGACATACTGTTGCAACCTCTTCTAAAGTCAGAATGAGCAAATAAAGAAAATGAAACTTAAGTCCCACCCAGCAACCTTTTGATTTGATCAAATGCATCACAGATACCTTCCCCTGATTGGGTAAAATAAACTATTCTGCCTAGCAACAGCCTTCCGTTGGATGCTGTCACCCAACAGCCCATCCATTGGTCAGGTGGACAAAGGTTTGGTTGCATTTGGACAGGATGACGACAACAAGGAAATGTGCCATGTAAACACAAAGCCCATCTGCGTTTAATAGGAATTTCATGGAAACAGCAAAGAAAACAGAATCTCTCTATCATAAACTGTTTTGAAAATATGTAATACAATGTAATTGTTATGCAAATACACCCCAAGCGTGGTCGGTACTGCCTAGTCCGTCCTCAGGAGGTTTAAGAGACCACAGCAAATTGAAAGGGGTCTCTTTAACCCTTCTATACCTCACTCAAAACCTTCCTTTTCGACTGTTTGGGAAAGGAAAGAAAAAGGTTCAGTGGTCTCTTCTTTTTTTCCAGAGCTGTATGTTGAACACATTTAACTGTATTCAAAATACATTTCAGAAATAAAAATCCTAAAGTGTATGTCAAATGTATGAATACATTTAAATTTTGTTCAAATATATTTAAAAGTTAATTAATCTTCAGTCCACAATTACATACATTATATATTTTATCCCCTTCACAGCAGACCTGAAAATTAATACCTTTATTTCAACAAGGAACACAAACTGAGACCAAGATCTTTTTACAGCTAAAAAGAAAAAAAATGATATTGGGCCTAGTAAGGACTGGACTTCGGTGTAACACAGGGATGGGGATTTTGCTGAAATCAATATTACATTACAGCCAATCATAGGACAGGAATTTCAAAACAATTGTAGCGCACTTGTCTTAAAAAAGTGAATAGACAACAATTTCAAAATAACGTATTGATAACACCACTTTTAAAAACAATTTATTGATATACATTTACAAAATGCATTTATTCTTGCTTACACAAATGCGTTAGCATTAGCCTGTTGACGCTGGAGCCAGGCCCGGGGTTGGGGCTCGTACGCGAGCGCCTGGTGGCCGGGGCCTTTCCCCATGGGGCCCGGCCGGGCTCAGCCCGAAGGAGCAACGTGGGGCCGCCTTCCCGTGGGCTCACCACCCACAGGAGGGACCATAAGGGGCCGGTGCAGAGAGGATCGGGCGGCAGTCGAAGGGGGGGGCCTAGACAAACCGATCCCTGGACACGGAAACTAGCTCTAGGGACGTGGAATGTCACCTCGCTGGCGGGGAAGAAGGCTGAGATGGGGAGGTAGTCGGGATCACCTCTACGCACGGCTTGGGCTCTGGAACCACACTCCTTGAGAGAGGATGGACTCTTCACCACTCTGGAGTTGCCCATGGTGAGAGGCGGTGGGCTGGTGTGGGTTTGCTTATAGCTCCTCAGCTCTGCTGCCATGTGTTGGAGTTTACCCCGGTGAACGAGAGGGTTGTTTCCCTGCGCCTATGGGTCGGGATAGGTCTCTCACTGTTGTTTGTGCCTACGGGCCGAACGGGAGTGCAGAGTACCCAACCTTCTTGGAGTCTCTGGGAGGGGTGCTGGAAAGTGCTCCGACTGGGGACTCTATCGTTTTACTGGGGGACTTCAACGCCCACGTGGGCAACGACAGTGACACCTGGAGGGGCGTGATTGGGAGGAACGGCCCCCCTGATCTGAACCCGAGTGGTGTTCAGTTATTGGACTTATGTGCTAGTCACAGTTTGTCCATAACGAACACCATGTTCAAGCATAAGGGTGTCCATCAGTGCACGTGGCAGTAGGACACCATAGGCCGCAGGTAGATGATCGACTTTTTTGTCGTTTCACCTGCGGCCGTATGTCTTGGACACTCTGGTGAAGAGAGGGGCGGAGCTGTCAACTGATCACCACCTGGTGGTGAGTTGGATCCGATGGTGGGGGAGGAAGCTGGACAGACTCGGCAGGCCCAAGCATACTGTAAGAGTCTGCTGGGAACGTCTGGCCGAGTCTCCTGTCAGAGAGATCTTTAACTCCCACTTCCGGCAGAGCTTCGACTGGATCCCAAGGGAGGCTGGAGATATTGAGTCCGAGTGGACCATGTTCTCCACCACCATTGTCGAAGCGGCTGCTCGGAGCTGTGGCCGTAAGGTCTCCGGTGCCTGGCGAGGCGGCAATCCCCGAACCCGGTGGTGGACACCGGAAGTAAGGGATGCCGTCAAGCTGAAGAAGGAGTCCTATCAGGCCTGGTTGGCTTGTGGGACTCCTGAGGCAGCTGACGGGTACCGACAGGCCAAGCGGACTGCAGCCCGGGTGGTTGTGGAGGCAAAAACTCGGGCCTGGGAGGAGTTCGGTGAGGCCATGGAGAAGGACTATCGGCTGGCCTTGAAGAGATTCTGGCAAACCATCAGGCGCCTCAGGAGAGGGAAACAGTGCCCTACCAACGCTGTTTACAGTAGAGGTGGGCAGCTGTTGACCTCAACTGGGGATGTCGTCGGGGGGTGAAAGGAGTACTTCGAGGATATCCTCAATCCCGCCGTCACATCTTCCATTGAGGAAGCAGAGGATGAGGGCTCAGAGGTGGACTCGTCCATCACCTGGGCTGAAGTCACAGAGGTGGTCAAGAAACTCCTCGGTGGCAAGGCACCAGGGGTGGATGAGATACGCCCTGAGTACCTCAAGTCTCTGGATGTTGTGGGGCTGTCTTGGTTGACACGCCTGTGCAACATTGCGTGGCGATCGGGGACAGTGCCACTGGGATGGCAGACCGGGGTGGTGGTCCCTCTTTTTAAGAAGGGGGACTGGAGGGTGTGTTCCAACTATAGGGCGATCACACTTCTTCACTGTGCCTCTTGCGGCATCCTGTGGAGAGTGCTTCGGGAATATGGGGTCCTGGGTCCTTTGCTAAGGGCTGTCAGGTCCCTGTACGACCGAAGCAGGAGCTTGGTCCGCATTGCCGGCAGTAAGTCAGACTTGTTCCCAGTGCATGTTGGACTCCGGCAGGGCTGCCCTTTGTCGCCAGTTCTGTTTGTAATTTTTATGGACAAAATTTCTAAGCGCAGCCAGGGGCCGGAGGGTGTCAGGTTTGGGGACCACACGATTTCGTCTCTGCTCTTTGCAGATGATGTTGTCATGTTGGCCCCTTCAAGCCAGGACCTTCAGCATGCACTGGGACGGTTTGCAGCCGAGTATGAAGCGGTGGGGATGAAAATCAGTACCTCCAAATCCGAGGCCTCAGTCGGAAAAGGGTGGCTTGCCCACTTCAGGTTGGTGGAGAGTGCCTGCCTCAAGTGGAGGAGTTTAAGTATCTAGGGGTCTTGTTCACGAGTGAGGGTAGGATGGAATGGGAGATTGACAGACGGATCGGTGCAGCTTCTGCAGTAATGCGGTTGATGTATCTGTCTGTCGTGGTGAAGAAAGAGCTGAGCCACAAGACGAAGCTCTCGATTTACCGGTCAATCTACGTTCCTACTCTCACATATGGTCATGAGCTTTGGGTCATGACTGAAAGGACAAGATCCCGGAGACAGGCGGCCGAAATGAGCTTTCTCCGCAGGGTGGCTGGGCGATCCCTTAGAGATAGGGTGAGAAGCTCGGTCACCCGGGAGGAGCTCAGAGTAGAGCCGCTGCTCCTCCACATCGAGAGGGGTTAGCTGAGGTGGCTTGGCATCTGTTTCAGTTGCCTCCGGAACGCCTTCCTGGGAAGGTGTTCCGGTCCCGTCCCACCGGGAGGAGACCCTGGGGAAGACCTAGGACACGCTGGAGGGACTATGTCTCCCAGCTGGCCTGGGAATGCCTCGGTGTCCCCCCGGAAGAGCTGGAGGAGAGGGAAGTCTGGGCATCCCTGCTTAGACTGCTGCCCCCGCGACCCGGCCCCGGATAAGCGGAAGAAGATGGTATGGTATGGTATGGTAAATACTATATTTTTTAAAATTCAAAATACCTTTGAGGTACTATTTGCACTGTTTTTGCCATTCAACTGGTCCTATAGCAAGAGGAAAGTGATGACCACAGCAGTAATTTTTATACTTTTCCTCGTTAAATTAGATTCGGTTCAGATAACCAACTAATCAGTACCTTATTAAGCAAAATGAGGTGTGTAGAGATGGGCAGTTCTAGAGATGCTGATTTAAGAAAAATTAGGACTGTTCTCTTAATTTTTTCCAAAGCTGTATTTGTAAATGCATTCTAAATGTATTGCATTTCCTTAAAGATCCCTAATGCAACTTAACGACACCTATCGGCAGTGAGTTGTATATCGGTTCTATAACTCTATTAGGATCTTACATTATCATTACAAACTATTAGCATACTGACCTGTTTGAAGCAGTGTCACTTCCAACCATCGATGCTGGAACAATGAACACAGACTCATTTCAAATGGGGTTAAATTTGATGGTCCCTTTACATAACTACAGAACACAGAATAAAGTAAACAGCTAAACCAATCAAAACATAATCTGGGCTATCTATTGGATTAGATGCATCCCCATAATTCAGAGACTCGTTGATGGCTATCTAGCAAAAATGAAACCATAATTGTGAACAAGCTCCACTCAGTTGGCTAGAACATGGACCTGGAGGGCTAGTGAATTAAAGAACAAACATCAAAATTAGTATAATGTTACTTCATGTCTTACCCTTCTGTATCAAACCTACCACTACTGATGCCATTCTGGTGGTTTGTCTTTGGTCTCACAACCAATTGCAATGGAGGAGGGGCTTTAACAGCAGCCTTCATGCTAAAGTAATAAAAGAACCAACTAATATTTTCTCACTTGATACATTGTCAGCCCCTTGGCATTCTTGCTCCTGGACAGTGTTGAGGTCTGATGTCACACATTACTTTTCCCACCGCTCCACAATCTTGTGAAATGATTCTGTAACAGATGACAAGGACCATGCACAGTTAATTAAGGTAATACAAATATTATGCATGTGCACTATTACAAATACATACACCTAAAAAATAAATAAATCTGTACACAGAATATTACCTGTTTCAAAGAGTACCCGTGCTGGGTATTGCTTCCATCCTTTGGCTAGTTGTGGGCAGATCTTCGGAACAATGTGTTTAACACTAGAACCGCCTTTCAGACAAACAGTACCGCCAGAGCCGAACGCTGTTTCTCGTTATTAGAATATGAATTGGGCCTATTAACATACACATTCTCCTCCACAGCATCACCATCCAGCCAGAGCATCAGTTCATCTACTGGGTCGTCATTAAACTATATAGAATAGTCTAACAAATAATGAATTATAGTTTGTTTGTTTTAAATGGACAATGGATTAAAAAAAAATACAAGAATGTGTTTGTACTGAAGGTCTTATCATACGAAAAAATAGACTAAATACATAGAACGATTATTTCTAAGAACACAGGCTATATGCGTTCTCATTTTTATCTAATTTTGATGTACAAGGTAAAATATCAGACATTATCGACCAGTTTGAGATGATCAAAGGATATCCGCATGAATAGCCACACAATGGTTGCTTGATCAACACCAAAAATGTCAAAGAATGAATAACACATTCGTAGAAATAAAATGTATTGATCCAAGGATATGTAGCCTCTCCAAGTAAAAACATGAGTGTATTACTCAATACATTTTATTTGTAAATTTGATTAGCAGAGTAAAAGGATGATCAAAGGATGATTTACAGTGGCCTACACTGTCACGGTGCCTCCTGTGATGCCTCCTGTGATCACTCCTGTGAGCTCGACTACATTGCTCCCTGTCGCCGGCCTACTAGCCACCCCTGATAGCACCGCATTCATGGAACACCCCAGACTCTCTACTATTACACACACCTGTTCCTCATCACATCACCCCGGACTTCCCATCATTACACACACCAGATCCTCACTACTACAGCCTAGAACTGCCCTTGTGTAGTAAAACCCTTGTTTCACCGCTCATACTGCACCTGGGCTCCTTGCTTACCACACTGTGACATGCATGAATAACGAAATTTTAAAATATAAATATGATGAGCAGAGTAAAAGGATGATCAAAGGATAACTTACAGTAGTGTCTCGCAGTGGCATTTGCGGTTGCTGTTGATTTGTTTCTTTTTTTTGCAAGTAGGCTCTGGCATTGGAGATGGTGGCTCATTATGAGAACCAGATAAAGACCTGACACATGAGACGATATCTGACTCCATCTCATCTATATTTTGCAGCATCTGCAATGCTGTCAGGGCGGCAAATCGTCGGGTTCTGTTTGCCAGTGTGAACTAAGCGCTGTAAATTGTGTCTGAGTTGTGTCTTACTTGCACACGGAGTTCAGATTATATACAATTATATACCACAATTTCTACCCTCATCATTCTTCATCATTGCACTTCAGTCACATGCATTGGTGTGTCTGGGTTGATCAGGGGGTTATCGCCCATTCATCCATAAATGTAATTGCTATTTCATTGCTATTCATTAGATTCAACTTTATTGTCATTGAACAAGTACAGTATAACAAAATGCAGTTAGGATCTTACCAGAAGTGCAAATAGAAGAGTGGACATTTTTTACAAGTGAAACAATTAAGAATAGTGTATGTTATAAGTGGGATGTATAAATGTGCACAATGAAGGTGCAAGGTGGCATATGCAACTGAAATCCAGGGATAGCTGCAATGAGGTTCCCGAGGTAGACATGTACATGTAACAACTGAACAATAATGTAAGCAACATGTACACTATTTCAAAGAATGATTTACAGTAGCCTACATGAAAATATATAAAAGTCATTTGTCGATTATATTGATGAAAAACAGTAACATGTAATACATTTGCCTCATTGATAATTGGTGTTCGTTGGTATTTTGTGAATAATGATTTAGCGTAATTAATTTGTAGAATCTTAATCTTCAGTAAAATAAGCAGAGAAAATTCAAAGAGAGATGATAGGATGTGTATGCAATTTTGTTTCTCACTCTCCAAACTCTCAATATTAAACAGTAACATGTATTAGGTTTGCTGAATTGATAATTGGTGATCGTTGGTATTTCCTTTCGTGAATAATGTAGCTTAATACATTTGTAGAATCTTAATCTTCAGTATAATAAGAAGATAACATTCAAAGAGAGATGATAGGATGTTTATGCAATTTTGTTTTTCTTTCTCTCCTAAGATAAACAGTGACGTGTAATACTTTTGTTGAATTGAAAGTTGGCTATTGGTAAAGAATGTCTGGTATTTTGTTTCTTAAAATATTTAGATTTAGATTTTTGATTTACATTTGATGAATTAGCCTACACAAGAATCTGAATCTCCTACTGAAAAACAGAAACATATGATACATATTTTTCATATATCGTTTGTAATATGTTTCATTAATAGCCCAATTAAATTGTTGAATGGCCATAGAAATCTTGTATTTCATTTGTAAGTTCATTGAAATTCAACCAAGACACTATCATTAATCTGGGTGTATCGTGCATTCATCCATTGACGTCATGCATTCAGTGATGGGTGATTTGTACCATTTGGTTACCATTAGCAGGCTGCCTGGGTACCACTGTTAAGTCTGACGTTACATGGAGATAATGGCGCACACTCTGACGTTACAAGGAGATAACGGCACACACTCTGACATTACAAGGAGATAACGGCACACACTCTGACGTTACAAGGAGATAACGGCACACACTCTGACGTTACAAGGAGATAACGGCGCACACTCAGACATTACAAGGAGATAACAGAACTCTGACGTTACATGGAGATAATGGCGCACACTCTGACATTACAAGGAGATAACGGCACACACTCTGACGTTACAAGAAGATAACGGCGCACACTCAGACATTACAAGGAGATAACGGAACACACACTCAGACGTTACAAGCCAAATTTTTGTTTTCCCTGTAAAAATCTCTGTTTTTCAAAAGGTCAGTTTTCAGTGACCTAAAACACAGTTTGTCTGTGGACGAAAGGCCAAAATGAATAGAAAAACCCCAGTTAAAAAAAATACACATGTACTTCTGGACTAGGCCTTAGTTAGCTAGCTAGCGTGGTACAGTGTGCACGTTGCTGTAATTCACATTATTAGACAGAAACACAACTTGCTTAGCTATGTATACAACTAAATTAGATTTTGAGATATAGTTTATGTACTTATCTTATGTTCTACGAAAAATAATTGCAGTAAAAACATCTTGTCGCTAGCGGACGATGTCTATATTGCAGTAAGCTCAGGAAATAAATTAACACAAAGGACAGTGCAGAATTGCACAGAGTAAATGCATTGAACCGCCAATCGCAGACCCATTTCTTGGCAACACATTTCTTTTGATCATTCACACTCGCAGCCGACCTCCACTCGATTCTCTAAACCACTTTCGATCTTATGCGATCTTAGGCCAACAACATCTAGACGTATGTGTGCTATCTGGGGCTCCAATGTCCAGGAATTCTTGTCAGCTGTATAGTGTGTGTGCTAGGCTGTACAGAGTGAATAAACTAAGAACTTTATAAGTAATTAATTGCTAATTTGTAAAAACTGGTAGACGCTGAGCACCGCGATGTACACGCACCGCCATCTTGGTCATTAACTACACCTCTTGCCCAAATAGTTGTAGGATGTAGTGGTGGGGGGTCTACATTGGAAATTAAGAACAGCTTAGGTATTATTCCCACATAGGGAATGGGTCTTATTTGGGCAGACCGGGGAAGCCTCACAGTACTACATTGACATTTATCATGTTATAGGGCTCAAATTAAACTATAAAGCAGTCTTAAATATAAAATCAGTGCACACCGAAATAAACTGGGACTTTGTGTGCTAAGTCTTTCAATAAATATGTCATTGTCATTTTTGACTTCTTAAGAAAGGTGGTTGCATGACCCATGTAACCTTCAATAATGTAATTCCACACAGGGTGAAACACAGGGTTTGCATCCTTCACTTCATTTTTTCATCTCCTCCAGATAATGTTCCTGGGAGACTAAACTAATAACAAGGCATCCACCGTACTTGACTTACTTACAATCAGTTGAAAAGTATGGTTTTCCTTTGAGGTAAGAATGTTATTGTGCTAATTTCAACTGACATATGAAATTGTAATATAACTGACTCCTGATAGAAGGTTACACTACTTGCCAGTTGACCATATACGTTAACTGTCATTGTTGTTTTTTAAGTCTGGATGGTCAATATCAACCAGTATTATGCAATTTGAAAAAGTAAACTAATAGTGACAGATGCTTCACAAGTTAAGGTAGCACTATACTACCTGCTGTATGATGGTACATTAGTTGTGATACTATTGTACTACCTGTTGTATGATGGGACATTAGTTGTGATACTACTGTACTACCTGCTATATGATGGGACATTAGTTATTAGTTATGGTACTATTTTACTACCTGCTATATGATGGGACATTAGTTATTAGTTATGGTACTATTGTACTACCTGCTATATGAAGGGGCGTTGATTATTAGACATAGCCATAAACACACAAAGCAGATTAACATTTCATGCCTTATTTGAGTAAAATTGTCTTCTCATGACTGAAAAATGATTTTGTAGATGTAGCCTACATAATATGTATATATTTTACTATAGTAGTAATACAACTCAGTTTCCAAAAAAGTTGGCACGCTGTGTAAAATTTACACTCACCTAAAGGATAATTAGGAACACCATACTAATACTCTGTTTGACCCCCTTTTGCCTTCAGAACTGCCTTAATTCTACATGCCATTGATTCAACAAGGTGCTGAAAGCATTCTTTAGAAATTTTGGCCCATATTGATAGGATAGCATCTTGCAGTTGATGGAGATTTGTGGGATGCACATCCAGGGCACGAAGCTCCCGTTCCACCACATCCCAAAGATGCTCTATTGGGTTGAGATCTGGTGACTGTGGGGGCTATTTCAGTACAGTGAACTCATTGTCATGTTCAAGAAACCAATTTGAAATGATTCGAGCTTTGTGACATGGTGCATTATCCTGCTGGAAGTAGCCATCAGAGGATGGGTACATGGTGGTCATAAAGGGATGGACATGGTCAGAAACAATGCTCAGGTAGGCCGTGGCATTTAAACGATGCCCAATTGGCACTAAGGGGCCTAAAATGTGCCAAGAAAACATCCCCCACACCATTACACCACCACCAGCAGCCTGCACAGTGGTAACAAGGCATGATGGATCCATGTTCTCATTCTGTTTACGCCAAATTCTGACTCTACCATCTGAATGTCTCAACAGAAATTGAGACTCATCAGACCAGGCAACATTCTTCCTGTCTTCAACTGTCCAATTTTGGTAAGCTTGTGCAAATTGTAGCCTCTTTTTCCTATTTGTAGTGGAGATGAGTGGTACCCGGTGGGGTCTTCTGCTGTTGTAGCCCATCCGCCTCAAGGTTGTGCATGTTGTGGCTTCACAAATGCTTTGCTGCATACCTCGGTTGTAACGAGTGGTTATTTCAGTCAAAGTTGATCTTCTATCAGCTTGAATCAGTCGGCCCATTCTCCTCTGACCTCTAGCATCAACAAGGCATTTTCACCCACAGGAATGCCGCATACTGGATGTTTTTCCCTTTTCACACCATTCTTTGTAAACCCTAAAAATAGTTGTGCGTGAAAATCCCAGTAACTGAGCAGATTTTGAAATACTCAGACCGGCTCGTCTGTCACCAACAACCATGCCACGTTCAAAATTGCTTAAATCACCTTTCTTTCCCATTCTGACATTCAGTTTGGAGTTCAGGAGATTGTCTTGACCAGGACCACACCCCTAAATGCATTGAAGCAACTGCCATGTGATTGGTTGATTAGATAATTGCATTAATGAGAAATTGAACAGGTGTTCCTAATAATCCTTTAGGTGAGTGTATATATAAACAGAACGCAATGATGTGCACATTTCTTAAACCCTATACTCAATAGAATATAGTACAAAGACAACATCAAATGCTGAAACAGAAAAATTCTACAGTTCTTGAAAAATACTGGCAACAGGTCTGTAACATGATTGGATATGAAAAGAGCATCCTAGAGAAGTTGAGTCTTTCAGAAGTAAAGATGGGGACAGGTTTACCACTATGTGAAAGACTGTGCAGGCAAATAGTGAAAAAAAAAGAATAAAATGTCTCAATGTAAAATTGCAAAGAGTTTGGGGATCTCAAAATCTGAGGTCAAAATCTGTTCCCAATTTAACTTTGGGCAATGAGACACCTATGAAATCCTGTAAATGCTCCAGACATAGAAGAAGTACTGGACCTTTGTGACAACTCATGCAAATTGCTTTAAACAAATAGCTGCACTTAAGACATTGTAGACCATTGTAAAACATTCTCTGTATGATACATAGGACATGGAAGACTGGACCACTGTCAGAGGGTCTGTTGAATGCCCACTGAGTGAAGAAGATATGACCAGCCTCAGGACAGCTATTGATGTAACAGCCCTTTCCCAGTCCTACAGCAGAGATATTTACATGGCTGCACTAAACTATGTTTTAGTTCACATATAGTAGGCTTAAACACGCCCTAAGACAACATATGGGTTGCAAGGGTTTTTGAGAATTTACCAGTTTCTTTCATAGTATTTTTATTATTGCATTAACAAAATAAGAAATTGCAATTATACTACACTCATTTGAATTTCTTAAATACATTTGTGTTATTCCAAACAATAGATCTCATTGTGGGATTGTTGACGTGTTGTACTCTGCCTGCTGTTACCTACCTGGCTACCTGCCAAACTTTTTCGAATTTACTCAATATAAACTAATTGGTCAAAATTATATTTTAGAGTTTTACCAACGCAATATTTATCTGTTGACCTCTTACCCAACTTTTCTACACCGGGACTCTTTTTGGACATAATTAACAGAACTGCTCACCCCTGAACACCCGAGGCTAAGTATCATTACAATGCCTTATCACTGTAATTGTTGTAGCAACAACACGGAGGAGAATGTTTGTCTTAAGTTAAAGATAGCAGAGTTAGAGGCTCGGCTTCTGACGCAAATGCCAGGCAAGGATTATGCTAGTGTAGAAATAGAAAAATCTGCGTCAGTGCCACCAGGTAGAAACGATAGTTTTGTTAGCACCCCGGCACAGCTCCTGCGGCCGGGCAATAACTTTCTCTTGGTCACTGGGAAGAAATGCTGTCGACCAGTTAAACCTGAATCGTTGCTAAAACCAACTGAGACTTTGAACAGGTTTTCCCCACTGGAGTCGGAGTCAAGGCCCGAGCCGTCTTCGGAGGGGAATGGTCGGCAGGCATGTTCTACCGGTGGACTTGAAAAACTGAAAACTTTAGTCATTGGCGATTCCATCACACGCAGTATTAGACTAAAGAATCAGCCAGCGATCGTACATTGTTTACCGGGGGGCAGAGCCACCGACGTAGCCGCAAATCTGGGGTTGGTGCTTGCGAAGTCTAAAACTGGCAAGTATAGAGAGTACAGAGATATTGTTATCCACGTTGGCAACAACGATGTTAGGATTAAACAGTCAGAGGTTACGAAGCAGAACATAGCATCAGCGTGTAAATTAGCTAGAAAGATGTGTTGGCATCGAGTAATTGTCTCTGGCCCCCTCCCAGCCAGGGGTGGTGACGAGCTCTACAGCAGACTTACGCAACTCAATCGCTGGCTGAAAACGGAGTTCTGCCCGTCGCAGGAGGTATAGTTTGTAGATAACTGGCCTTCTTTTTGGGACTCTCCCAGAAATAGGGCCAGGCCTGATCTGCTGAGGAGCGACGGACTCCATCCTAGCTGGAGTGGTGCTCTTCTTTTGTCTAGGAACATTGACAGGAGTCTCACTCCTATAGCTTTAACATGAGATAGGGTGCAGGTCAGGCTGCAGGCTGTTAGCCAGCCTGCTAGCATAGTGGAGTCTGTCGATTGCATAGCCAGAGTAGTTAGTACAGCTTTACCTATTGTCACTGTGACTTGTTCCAGGCTGAGAAAAGTTAAACAAGGTAGTGCTAACAAAAACAACCTCATTAAGATAAAGCCTTCCTCCACCTCGGTCAAAAATAAAAATAATCGTATCACTTCGCATTTCAAAATGGGACTCCTAAATATTAGATCTCTTGCTCCAAAGGCAGTTGCAGTAAATTAATTCATCTCTGATCATAAACTAGATGCTATTGGTTTATGTGAAACGTGGCTAAAGCCTAATGAATTCAATGCCTTAAATGAGGCCTCTCCTCCTGGCTATACTAGTGATCATATCCCTCGTGCGTCCCGAAAAGGAGGGGGTGTCGCTAATATTTATGACAGTAAATATAAACTTACTCTCAAACATATCACAGAGTTTCATTCTTTCGAAGTTTTACTCATGAAAGTTAACCAGGCCGATAAATCATTTTACATAGCTACTATTTATAGGCCCCCCGGGCCATACACATTGTTCCTCAATGAGTTTCCAGAATTATTGTCTAACCTTGTAGTCGTGGCAGATAGTATTCTAATTTTTGGCGATTTCAATATTCATATGGAAAACCCCAATGATCCTCTTCAAAAAGCCTTTCAAGCCATAATTGACTCAATGGGGTTCTTCCAACATGTCTCAGGTCCAACACATTGCCACAATCATACCTTAGATTTAGTCCTGTCACGAGAAATAGATATTGTAGATTTAATAATTTACCCCCAAAATCCTGGATTATCAGATCACTGTCTTATTACATTTACCGTTAAAACAAGAAATCCACTTGCCCCCCAAACAATGAGTTTCAAAAGCCGTACTATAAATTCTCGGACTACAAATAAATTCCTTGATATTCTTACAAGTTCGCTCATTAACGACAGAGTAAATAAATCTGTAAACGATCAAATCGAGGATCTAAACTCAATACTGCGAAATACATTAGACATAGTTGCACCACTAAAAACTAAAGAAATACGCAACAAGAAACTTGCTCCTTGGTACACCGACAATACTAGAGCACTTAAGCAAGCCTCCAGAAAATTGGAGCGAAAGTGGCGCTCCACCAAGTTGGAAGTATGTAGACTAGCCTGGATAGACAGTACAGTACAATACCGAAAATCACTCACGTCTGCTCGATCAGCTTATTTCTCCAACCTGATTGAGGCGAACAAAAACAATCCAAAATTTCTCTTTGATACAGTTGCAAAGTTAACAAAAAAGCAAAGCTTAGCAAGTGAAGTGGGTCTTCACTTTAGTTGTAATGAATACATTAACTACTTTGATGAAAAGATCGTCACCATTAGAAAACAAATAACTGAATCTTTAAATAGTTATGGTCCTCAAAATCTCAGTTGTCCAAAAAATTTCAGGAACCTCCCTGACCAGGTGTCAATGGGGACACTTTAATTTTTTGATACCGTATCGCTCGACACATTTACAAAATTTGTAATGAGTTCTAAACCCACAAACTCTCAGCTAGACCCGATTCCTATAAAATTACTTAAGGATTTATTTCCTGTGCTAGGTCAGCCAATGCTGAACATAATAAATTGCTCCCTTTCCTCCGGATGCGTACCAAACTCACTAAAAATTGCGGAAATTAAGCCTCTTCTAAAAAAATCTAACCTAGATCCCGACATATTAAACAAGTATAGGCCAATATCGAACCTCCCGTTCCTCTCAAAAATCTTAGAAAAATGTGTTTCCCAACAACTGAATGCCTTCCTAAAGACAAAAGACATTTATGAAATATTCCAGTCCGGTTTTAGATCCCATCATAGTACTGAGACTGCACTCGTGAAGGTAACAAATGACCTTCTAATGGCCTCAGACAAAGGTTCCGCATCCGTCCTGTTGCTTCTTGATCTTAGTGCTGCTTTTGACACTATTGATCACTCCCTTCTCTTAGAGAGACTGGAAACCAATATTGGGCTACGTGAACATGTTCTAGCCTGGTTTAAATCTTATTTATCTGAAAGATATCAGTTCGTTAGTGTGGATGGCATATCCTCTGACAAGTCAAAGGTATGCTTTAGATTCCTCAAGGCTCGGTTCTGGGCCCATAATTGTTCTCACTATACATGCTCCCTCTGGGCGATGTAATCCGAAATCACAATATTAACTTTCACTGTTATGCTGATGACACACAGTTATATATTTCAATGAAGCATGGAGAAGCCCCTAAATTAGCTATTTTGGAAGCATGCGTTTCAGATATTAGGAAGTGGATGACAGAGAATTTCTTGCTCTTAAACTCAAATAAAACAGAAATGCTCCTTTTAGGACCCAAAAAACAAAGAGCGTTGTTAGCAGATCTCACTGTGAACCTTGACGGCTGCATGGTCGTATCCCAAAAAACTGTAAAAAACCTTGGCGTTACCCTTGACCCTGACCTCTCCTTTGAAGAACATATAAAACATGTCTCAAAGGTTGCTTATTTTCATCTTCGAAATATCGCAAAAATTAGAAACTTTCTATCAAAAACTGATGCAGAGAAATGAATCCATGCTTTCGTTACTTCTAGATTAGATTACTGCAATGCTCTTCTCTCTGGTTATCCAGACAAATTAATAAATAGACTTCAATTAGAGCTGCACACAGCTGCTAGAATCCTAACTAGAACAAAAAAATGTGAACACATTACTCCTGTCCTGGCATCCTTACATTGGCTGCTGTTGAAGTATAACACTTCCCCGAGTTGGTTTGTTGGAAAGGAGAATAAAACACAGGGAGTCAGGGCAATTACCGTAGTTATATGTCCATTTATTACAGAAGCTTCTGGAGACACGTGTCGCCGCACAATGTCTAAGGATCAACAGTCAAAACATCATTTTTATACTTCTACTACGCCCAAAAAGATAGAGGCGTTAACTTACAAAGTGTGTGCCATTGGCCCTGCAAGTATCCCCTTGCCCCCCTTTCTGGTTTCTGTCTTGTCTGTCCGACTATGTGTGTGTGTCTCTGACCTGTGACCTGTTTCTCACAAAACAGACATACTAAATCTTTCTATCCCCGGCAACCGCTTGAACAGGTTTTCCTATTCTCCTACTTGCTCCTTCAGTTTCGGTTCATATTACAGACATTTAATATTTTGTTTCATTGGTTACAACAGCTTATAACAGTTCACTAACTTATATAATCAATACATCTACATTGGTTACAACAGCTTATAACAGTTCACTAACTTATACAATCACTACATCTACACTGCCTGTTAGGGTTAGGGCAGATTTTAAGGTTTTACTCTTAACCTATAAATCAATACATGGACGTGCTCCTACTTACCTTGCTGAAATGATCCAGCCATACATACCTAAACGTAACCTTAGATCGCAAGATGCAGGCCTTTTAATTGTACCTAGAATTTCTAAACAAACAGTTGGCGGGAGGGCCTTTTCTCATAGAGCTCCACTCCTGTGGAATGATCTGCCAATTAAGGTTATAAATGCAAACTCAGTGCAAACTTTCAAGTGTCTACTAAAAACTTATCTCTACAGCACGGTTTATAATTAGGTGTAGCCTGGCCCGGGGGCGTGAAGGTGACCAGTAGGCTTGATACCGTCCACCCTTGCTGTCTTGCCAGGTGGGCTCTCGTCGCCACTGGGATGCCCTCCCTCCAATGCCTTTTCGGGGGAAGAGTCACTGGCTTGTTGTTGACTCTCTATTGCGCACTTGTGCAACTGGGCTGTACGCTGCTAGCAATACTCGGCCCTCATTCAGGGGGGTTGCGGTTGGTGGGTGTCCCTTTGGTTGATGCCTGGCAATGTGGGTGGATTGATTTCCTGCCTGTTGGGCCCTGTCCGGGGCCTCCCCCGGGTAGGGCCACAGTGTCGCCGGACCCCCCCGTCTCAGTTTCCAAGGTGTTACGCTGCTATATTATTGTGCTGGGGGACATGAGGGATGTACTACTAACTTTTCTCAGTTTCCTCCAGTTTTAAATTTTAGAAGGAGATGAGGTCCTGGTCCACACCTGCGGATTACCTGGTTTGGGGGGCCCGTTGCTGTCCCTGTCCTTGTCCACCTGGTCATACTTCTGACCTAGTCTAAAATCAAATAGACTCTGGATTTAGCCCAGAGAAATGTATTTATTATTCCAATTGGACTCTTAATATCTCACCCGGCACAGCCAGAAGTGGACTGGTCACCCCTCTGAGCCTGGGTCCTCTCTAGGTTTCTTCCTAAAATTCGACCTCCTTAGGGAGTTTTTCCTAGCCACTGAAATTCAACACTACTGTTGTTTGCTCCTTGGGGTTTAAGACCGGGTGTCTCTGTAAAGCACTTTGTGACAACTGCTGTTGTAAAAAGCGCTTTATAAATACATTTTGATTGATTGATTGATCTCAGCTGTGCTTTGAAAAAAACCAGTAGGCTTCGGCCCTCGTAGGGTGAAACTTGAATACCCCTGTTGTAGACCTACACAAGATGTGGAATGGGCTACAAGACCATCGCCAAGCAGCTTGGTGAGAAGGTGACAACAGTTGGTGCGATTATTCGCAAATGGAAGAAACACAAAAGAACTGTCAATCTCCCTTGGTCTGGGGCTCCATGCAATATCTCACCTTGTGGAGTTGCAATGATCATGAGAATGGTGAGGAATCAACCCAGAACTACATGGGAGCATCTTGTCAATGATCTCAAGGCTGCTGGGACCATAGTCACCAAGAAAACAATTGGTAACACACTACACCGTGAAGGACTGAAATCCTGCAGCGCCCGCAAGGACCCCCTGCTCAAGAAAGCACATGTACAAGCCCGTCTGAAGTTTGCCAATGAACATCTGAATGATTCAGACCCAGTGAGCAATCGATGGCGGGCCACCAGCTTTTGCCGCTTTTCACCTGATCTCAATTTGCATAAGCTAATTTGCATCTCAGTTGGCTTTCCACCAGCAGCCCGAATGCTTTATGCTGGCAGCTAGCTGCCAAAGAGAGGGTGTGTGCTGTGATCTGCTGTATCTGCTTGTGTTGCCATTTTCTTCCTGCAGAGATGCTATAGTACCCCTTTTATTCCCCTTTTATTCTTGTACTGATTATTAACTTTATTTTAATATTGTTAAATCTTATTATACAGAATTTTGGTCCACATTGGTAGTTTATAAATAAAATAGACTTTGACTTATGCCCTATTGCTTGTGTAAGGGACCTTTGTGTAGACATGTACAGTAAACAGATAGAAACAGTCGTCTCTCGCCATTGCTTAGTTTTTTTCCCGAACTAATGGCCATTTTCCACTGCATGCTGCCTATAGCCTTGACTTTAATCGCTTTATGGGGGACAGTTTTTTAATGTGTTTAAACACCGCCGTGTCCGTAGATGGCACTGTAGCGAATGTAAATTGCACGTACGGCAAGACAATCACCATTTTGCAAACTAGGAATCCCACGTTCTAGTATTGTGAAAACTGAATAATTTTTAAGTCTCGTTCAGGAAGAGTTACAACTCTTTTTTTTAAAGGATGTGAGGTATAAGATGCTATATGCTCTGAATTGGACTGTACAACATGTGGATTATGACATTGTGTTTCTACAATTTGATGAATTCTCTAAACAAACGAAGATCAAGATTTTTTGGGACGTCGGACATAAAATTATACTGAGTAACCTACATATAGCTATAGTGAGTTCTGTTCTGCTTTATTATAAATAACTAAGTGTTATTAGGTTACTGAGTAAGAACGTAATGACTGTATTAAACAATGACAGTTTGCAATATTCTATTAACATTTAAATCATTAGTCAAAGTCACTGGTAGCTGATTGCAAGTTCTAAACCATTGGCGGGAAAACAAGGAACTGGGCTTGAAAAAAACAGCATTGGCCTGAGATGAAATTCCTACAGTAACCCATGTGTTTCTTTGTGTGTACACAAGTTTGGTTGTTTACAGTTTTTTGTTTCTTTGTTTATCCTCAAATACGGATGTTTTGTGCTTATCAACAGTTTAACAGGTATGGTAACATCGTTAGCTAACATGTCTAAATCGTGTTTCTTAGTGTATCAACAAGTTAGAATGTTATAATATATGTGCTTATTCCTTGTAACTTTTATCAACTCATACGCAATGTTAGCTAAATCATGTTTCTTTGTGTAACATTATCCAAATCATGTGGATAACGTTAATCTTGGCAGTAACATTTTGCTAGACTAGCTAAACCTGCACTTGTTACAATTCTGTTACTGAGGTATCTTGTGTGTCTTTGTGTATCCACATTGTTCTTAGCTAGCCTGTGTGTGTCTTATGCTGCCGTTTTCTTAAACCTCTTTTCAAAACATTACTTTCAGGTCATGACGTTTTCTGTAGTTTTGTTCCCGGAGGAGGATGACTGTGTGGCAGTAGTTCCACGCCTGTGGCTCAAAGGGGGAGTTTGCTACTGGCCACCACCCAGCATCACCAGCAGGAAGTCCTTCAGCCACGACAAGTTTGCCAAAACTTGTTCACCACCTGAAGGCTCCAGGGAGGATGTCCCTTGTAAGCTCATCAAGCATGTAGGTGAATTTGAAAACGTAATAACAATTTGAAACTTGGAATGAATATATGTTTTGCAGGGAAAATGCTTACAAAACCTTAACTTTTCCTAGACACGTGAGAGAACGGACGTTTGTATCGCCAGAGGAGCGAAAAACTTTCCAGCGTGGGCCCCTTCTACCCCAAGGATGCACATCTACACCACAACAGCCTGTGGATCGCAGCCCCAGAGGTATGTGAATTACATGACGATCTCAAAATTGCTGCAATGTTTATTTGGTTTCACCTTATTTACCTGTTCACCTACTTGTTTTTATTTTTAGGATGGAGCAAGCACAGTACTCCAAGGAACCAGAGAAGTACTCCACGCCACCATGCGGAGGACTGCTACATAGGTATGTGTGGGTTCATTCACTTAACTCAGATGCTTAACTTGTTATTGAAGCATGGGGCTTCCAATTTTATTCATCAATTTCAATTTAATTTTAAGGGCAAGAAGGCAGAGGTCAGGGGAAGTTTAAGTTCTGCGCATGAAGTTAAGAGTAAACATTTTGGCGGACACTGCGATTTGGGTTCAGATGGTAAATTAACCAGATATTTAGGACTGAATAATTACCTGTCTGTCTTTAATTTCAGAACATTTGGAGAAGTTCAACCCAGATTGCAATGAGTCGGCGGACCGGAGGCGGTCCACCAGAGACAGTAGAAGCGTCAGAATGTCTAAATCGCAAACACGTTTGCTGGCTCACCACCAGCCGCTTTTTAAAAGGCGGACCTTCCACGGGAAACCCTATTTTCGAGCGATCTGCCGCTTTTATTTATATATATATATATATTTAATATTTATAGCATGCAGTTTATCGAGAATAATGATTGATCAAACCAGAAAAATGTCCATTTGGTGTTTTAATTCCACATTTCAAAGTACAGTAACTGTCATTCAAACAAGATGTGTCAGATCACTGAAATAAATAACAGGCAGAAAAAAAATATACATATAAATACACACTACAGAACATGCAGGTTTCCAATTAAATTTTGGTAAAAAAAAAAAAAAACAGCTATACAAGCAAATTATAACACAAACACAATAATTGTTAATAATATAAAGAGGTCAGCTCTGGGATGAAAATACTTACCAGTAAACATAAGTAATGAGGATATTTGGTACCAAAGAATGTGCAGGATACCAAATAAATCGAGGTATAACATCACATTTTCAAGCCATTTCTAACAATAGGAAAAGTGGTAATAATTTAGAGTAAAGCTCTAGAGTAGAATAGACCGTTATAATGGCATTGCTGACCTGGAGCACAAGATTTACACCGTGCTGCAATAAGATCTGTGTCTCTTGTATCTGTGATAAACAAAACTTGACATATATACACACATATATATATATATAAAAATACGGAGGTAAAAACAGTAGTAGAACAGACCATTATAACTGCAATGCTGACCTGTGGCACAAGGATTTACAAGCTATATTTAACAATAGAATACCAGTTAAGCACTGTGATGGAATGAAAAATGCATATGTTAAAAACAGAGTAAGTAGAATATTTGGTACCAGGTAATGTGCAATATCAAGTATCAGAGGTACGAAATAGTATTTCCAAGCTATTATTAATAGAATAACAGTTAAGCACACTGATGAAATGAAAGTAAAATTTTGGTACTAGTTAATGTGCAATATCAAGTAACAGGTATGAAATAGGATTTACAAACTATAATAGAATCGTTAAGACGGAATGAAATAAGCCAATACTAAAGTTAAAATACAAAAAAAAAACAGGGTGGATTTGGTGAGTGTAGTCTGGCACTTCTGGCTTATTGATGTTACTGACTGCAGGATAAAGAAAGTGTTCCAGTTCAGTGATGCTGGGGTGTCAGTAGTCAGCCTAGGTTTAAGGGGTCGGCTGTGGGTCCTTCTCAGCTGTGCGGCTTTTTCTGCCTTCACGGTCAGATGCTCCTTTCAGGTAACTGGGGAGAAACCTGGTTCTGAGAAAGAGGGAACAGAAATTTGAAAATCTAACAAAGTGTATAGTTTAGTTACAGGATCACAAATTAAGCATCACAGCAATACATTTTACATACCAGCTCTGAAGTCTACAGATGGCTCAACATTTTCCTGGTTTTCTGGAATCGATGCAACATCTGTAGCATGTAGTGATTCAAGTGAATGTCCTGTTTGTCCCTCTCAACTCTTTTCAATATTATTTTCCTTTTGGCCCAGTAACTAGACATTGTGACTGACAATGCATTTACCTTTAAAACCAAAACGATTGACCAACAGTAGGTCTCTTGGGTGAAGATAACCGCTTATGCTCTGGCCAAGGTATCTGCAAGAAAACATGAACAAAACCGGATTGTTAACGTTAGGAATATACAGTAGCTATGCTGTGGGGGGGAAACATTATCAGCCAAATGTGGAACAGTGAAATTGTTAAAAATAAAATGTATTCACCGAGTGTTGTGATTCAAGTGAACACAGAATTTTTTTCAAACATAAAAAGTACAGCAGTTCAGAGAATTAGAAATCATAATCGCCTTAAATCCAGTACAGTAGCAACACAGCACAAAACTTGCTTGCCACAGTGTGTAACGAAGGCAAAACAGCATGTACTAGCTAACACTTACTAGCCACTCTAGCTACTGGACTAACAGCATACTTGTTCAGGCAAAAAAAAATATTAAATTTAGTCTTTCTAGATGTAAAGCTTTTGCTACATATTATAGCTCGTTAAAATTCTACATGTACTAACAACATTGCGTAAACAAGGCTACTTTAGCTAGTTAGGCAAGAACAAAGATGACTACACATTTTAAATATATAAACTAAAAACAATGTAAGCATAATATTGCGTTACACAAAAAGGAAACATGTACTTACTTAAACGATGGTAGTCGATGACTTTGCTAGCTAGCAAACTGCAGGCTGTAACTCGCGATTGAGCGACGAACTGATGCGAATGTGTGTCCAAACCAACATGGCCGGTCGATTTTGAGCGTAGCCTTGTATTTAAAAGCGTCTTGCCGCCGGAGGACCGGGGTCCTTTAGACCCAGGCAACCGCCAGAGAAACTGAAGCAGTCAAGAAGTCTCGCAAGAAATGGGAGTGACGAATTCGGCGGCAAACGTTTCATCCCCGCCAGCAGGACACACCTATAGCCGACAGCTTAGGGCCGGTGTCAAAAAGAAGCCGTGCGGATATTTTTTGCTATCTGGGAAGCAGCTGACTGAAGAGAAGCTTTACAATCAGGTAAAAACAACACTATAGTTACGCTAGCATCTTGTCTTCATTAAACTGCATTTGTCTGAATGTGTGCCCTTTACTAAAATGCATTATTGTTGGAGTTGGGGAGTAATGGATTACAAGTAATGACAAAAAAACTGTAACTGTAATCCGTAACATTACCAACAATAATATTGCAATCGAATTACATACTTTTGAAAAAAAAAATTGTTTACTTTTGGATTACTTCAATTGAAAAAGTTTGACACCGCGTTGTATGTTTGAGTTTATTATTTAATGTTATAAAACCATAATTGTTTGAACCAAAATATGAATTGCGCGTCTCAGTTGTATGCCTCAGTCGTGCGCGCAATGGTGCAAGCCCTAGTTAAATTTCTCCGGTTTTGGTTGGTTGGATGGCTGGTAAAAGCAGAGTATATCTTCGATAATATTAGCCAAGTCATATACATTTGTATTTAGTTATCTACTCGACACATCATTCTCAGAACAATGATAGGCAATAGACCTAACTGGTGTTATATCTTTTTCAAGTTTCAAGGTTTGAATTTTTTAATAGATAGCTGTAACATGGCGCTGCCTTCGAAATAAAACATTATATGGAATTTACCACGACATTTGAGGAGAAAAGGTGTGTTGGGAAGCACTCAGCCAAAGGATGATTATTTGCATTTGATGCAGCCACATCAACTCCGTCCATACAGGTAGGCTATGTGATTTAGCTTGCTTTGTATCTCTGAAAATTGTGTTAATTGGTTATCATTGGCAGTTGACATCATTTACTTTAATTGCATTTTCACCTGTGTGTCACCTTGTGTGTCTGTAACAAGGCCAAACATTCAAGGGTATGTAATTTTTTCATCAGGGCCATTTGGGTGATTTCCTTTATCATTATGATTTAAAAAAGAGCCACACAACTATGTGATAATAGATGGCTTCATGTGGTCCCTATCCTTAAAATAAAATATATTTTTTTCTGCCAGCGTATGCAAACTGTACATATGTTTATGTACATCCTTAGAAACAACTTTTAAATTACATAAAATTATATTACACTTTTGGCATCACGCTAGTTGGCATCGCCACGTGGTTCCTGTGTTTGGGCGCGCCCAGCATCCTTTACTAAGTGACATTTACAGCCTATTTGAACCACTTCACTGTGTTGTGATACCAAATGGATGGTGTATAGAACCATCATAGAGTCATACAAACACCTATGAATACACATCAGTTTGGCAGTACTTGATTAAACACTGTTGGTCTGGATCCCTGGATTGCAGACATATCTTTAGTAGAAGGTTAAGGCCAGAATTTATACAACTAAGCAAACAATAATTTACAGTGGAGCCCAGGAAATGATAATACATTTAAAATGCATTTAAATAACTGTTAAATATGCTGAGCTTTATAAACATGTTGCTTATTTGGAGTATTCTGTTTATTTAGATCATTTGAACTTATGCACATTGTCCTATGGTCGGTTGAAATTTTTTGCGATGCTCCTCGTTACCTGTCGTGTAACCTAATAAACCTGTTCATTTTATTTAATTAGAACAGCCTCATGGATTTTTCATATTTTTAATGTTATAGGGTTGTTTTAACTTTTCCAAACATCTAGGAAAATATGAATATTGTAACACAAATACTGCACCAGCTGATACACAGCCTAATATGCACAATGCTTCATAATGCTCTTTTTTTATCTCATTATTGTAAGCCTGTTATTTGAATTTTAATAATAACCATTATATTAATAATAAGGAATTTTCATTATCCTTTTGCCGCTTTTCACCTGATCTCAATTTGCATAAGCTTATTTGCATCTCAGTTGGCTCAAGACCGCAGTGCATCTACTGATTTCCGGTGAGCTGGCCAAGTACACTGCGAGGGCACCAAGGCCGTGACCAAGCATACCAGCACTAAATACACCGCTACTTTCAAGCACTCTACACTTTTTTACAATACTACTCATATCTGAAAAGAAGCAACATGTTGATTGGATGAACAAAGGTCATAAGTGTGCACTAGAATGAGTTTAATACGCTGCATTCTTCCGTGAGCGGTAGATCGGATAGCCTTATACCTTTGAGTATTTGTTAAAGAAGCGGGAGCAACATAGAATCATTCTATCATTTCACTCACCATGTGAGAATCACATGGGGTCAGTCTATAGTGACTTTATGTGTCTGTTTTATTTGTCACCAGATTGCACCATGCTGCTGATTGGCATGCATACCAAAATGTGTCTCAATAAAATAAAAAGCATATTTAGAAATCGTTCAATGAAACCCTCCCAAATCATTTTGTAATTAGTTTTGTATTCCTTGTGTATCTAATTTTTCTTTATTTTTATCCCAACATTATTGTAATGGAACAATATCATTATACCACAAATGTATGAGTCATTCATGCTTTTTAATAAAATACGTATTTATACACTGCTGAAAAAAAATAAGGGAACACATCATCATCACAGTATGACACCAAGTCAACTAAAAATCAGGGATATCAATCTACCCAGTTAGGAAGCATAAGCGATTTTAAATCAATGTCCCCTGTTTTTCTGCAAATTAAAGTGACAAAATTGTTGCACTGGAGATTCAACAACAAGACAACTGCCAATTAGTGAATGGTTATGCAGGTGGTGGCCACAGACAACTGCTCTTTCTTTATCCTTCTGGACTGATTCTTCTCTAGTTTTGCGTTTTGCTAATGTCCTTGTCACTACTGGTAGCATGAGGCGGTACCTGCAGCCCATTCAGGTTACACAGGTTGTCCAGCTCCTCCAGGATGAAACATGTGCCATTGGAAGAAGGTTTGCTGTGTCTCCCAGTACACTCTCAAGAGCATGGAGGAGATACGAGGAGACGGGCCGTTACATAAGGAGAGCTGGACAGGAACATAGAAGGGCATCAACCCAGCATCAGGACTGTTATATCTTCCTTTGTGAGAGGAGGAACAGGAGGAGCACTGCTAGGGACCTACCAAATGACCTCCAGCGGGCTACTGGTGTGCATGTTTCTGAACAAACTGTCAGAAACAGACTCCATGAAGGCTGGCATGAGGGCCCGACATCTTCTAGTGGGACATATACTCACAACCCAGCATCATGCATCTTGATTGGCTTTCACCAGAGGACACCAAAATTGGCAGGTCTGCCACTGGCGCCAGGTTCTCTTCATAGATGGTCGATCAATCAATCAATCAAATGTATTTATAAAGCCCTTTTTACATCAGCAGTTGTCACAAAGTGCTTTTAGAAAACCCCCAGTCTGGAACCCCAAGAAGCAAACAACAACAGTGTTGAATTTCAATGGCTAGGAAAAACTCCCTAAGAAGGCTGAAATTTAGGAAGAAACCTAGAGAGGAACCAGGCTCAGAGGGGTGACCAGTCTTCTTTTGGCTGTGCCAGGTGAACATTTTAAGAGTAAAAGTTGTAATAATTAATAAATGCATGTGGGCTGAGTGGAAGCTGAAATTGTCAGGTATCGTCTTGGTCTGCAACACAACCAGGAGGACTTTGGACAGGGACAGCAACGAGTCTTTCAAGCCTGGTACTCCTGGTACTCTGCACTCATAGACCATGCTAAAGAGATCTCGTGAGCTCGTGTTACCGACCAAGATGGCGGCGCGTGTGCATCATGAGGCCCAGAGTCTACCCAGTTTTTGCAAATTAGCAATAATATAGTTTATAGTTTCTAATTTATTCATTCGATACAGCCTAGCATACTATTTATATAGCTGACAAGAACTCCTGAATATTGGAACACAATGCACAGAGTTCAACTCCAACCAGAGATTGTAAAGTTGTCCCTGGAAAAACCCCATCTATACCATCGACAGGAAGTGCACGCAGGCGCCATTGAAACCTTAAACAAAGAAGAGGGAAGTGGGTTGGCCTCCAGATTAGGCTAATGCTAACCCCCATCGGCCTTCACTACCTATCCTTTTCCTCGCTAACGTACGGCCTCAGATCTGACCTAACAGTGGTGGATTCCAGTAAGACCAGAGGAGGTGGCCTGTGCATTTATGTAAACAAAGCATGGTGTACTGACACAAACGTAACCGGGAGTCACTGCTCAACCGATCTGGAGTCCCTGATGATTTTTACTTGCCTCAGGAGTTTACATCTACTGTTGTTCTGCAACCTACATACCACCAGATGCTAATGCTAAACTAGCTATGGAAGAGCTGCAGGCTGCTATTAGCAAGCAGTAAACTGTCCAGCCGGATGGTGCCTTTATTGTAGCAGGCGATATCAATCACTTAAATCTGAAAACCATCATCATCATCATCTTCCGCTTATCCGGGGCCGGGTCGCGGGGGCAGCAGTCTAAGCAGGGATGCCCAGACTTCCCTCTCCCCAGACACTTCCTCCAGCTCTTCCGGGGGGACACCGAGGCGTTCCCAGGCCAGCCGGGAGACATAGTCCCTCCAGCGTGTCCTAGGTCTTCCCCGGGGTCTCCTCCCGGTGGGAAGGGACCGGAACACCTTCCCAGGAAGGCGTTCCAGAGGCATCCGAAACAGATGCCCAAGCCACCTCAGCTGACCCTTCTCGATGTGGAGGAGCAGCGGCTCTACTCTGAGCTCCTCCCGGGTGACCGAGCTTCTCACCCTATCTCTAAGGGATCGCCCAGCCACCCTGCGGAGAAAGCTCATTTCGGCCACCTGTATCCGGGATCTTGTCCTTTCGGTCATGACCCAAAGCTCATGACCATAGGTGAGAGTAGGAACGTAGATTGACTGGTAAATCGAGAGCTTCGCCTTGCGGCTCAGCTCTTTCTTCACCACGACAGACCGATACATCGACTGCATTACTGCAGAAGCTGCACCGATCCGTCTGTCAATCTCCCGTTCCATCCTTCCCTCACTCGTGAACAGGACCCCTAGATACTTAAACTCCTCCACTTGAGGCAGGCACTCTCCACCAACCTGAAGTGGGCAAGCCACCCTTTTCCGACTGAGGACCATGGCCTCGGATTTGGAGGTACTGATTTTCATCCCCACCGCTTCACACTCGGCTGCAAACCGTCCAAGTGCATGCTGAAGGTCCTGGCTTGAAGGGACCTTCAGCATGCACTTGATGAATGATGATGAATGAAATCGTGTGTTCTGTGACGTCGCCCGGCATGGCGCAGCCGGGGCCCCACCCTGGAGCCAGGCCCGGGGTTGGGGCTCGTTCGCGAGCGCCTGGTGGCCGGGCCTTTCCCCATGGGGCCTGGCTGGGCCCAGCCCGAACGAGCGACATGGGGCCGCCCTCCCGTGGGCTCACCACCCACAGGAGGGACCATAAGGGGCCGGTGCAGAGAGGATCGGGCGGCAGTCGAAGGCAGGGGCCTAGACAACCCGATCCCTGGATACGGAAACTAGCTCTAGGGACGTGGAATGTCACCTCGCTGGCGGGGAAGGAGCCTGAGATCGTGCGTGAGGTTGAGAGGTTCCGACTAGAGGTAGTCGGGATCACCTCTATGCACGGCTTGGGCTCTGGAACCACATTCCTTGAGAGAGGATGGACTCTTCACCACTCTGGAGTTGCCCATGGTGAGAGGCGGCGGGCTGGTGTGGGTTTGCTTATAGCTCCCCAGCTCTGCCGCCATGTGTTGGAGTTTACCCCGTTGAACGAGAGGGTCGTTTCCGTGCGCCTACGGGTCGGGGATAGGTCTCTCACTGTTGTTTGTGCCTACGGGCCGAACGTCAGTGCAGAGTACCCGACCTTCTTGGAGTCTCTGGGAGGGGTGCTGGAAAGTGCTCCGACTGGGGACTCTATCGTTCTACTGGGGGACTTCAACGCCCACGTGGGCAACGACAGTGATACCTGGAGGGGCGTGATTGGGAGGAACGGCCCCCCTGATCTGAACCCGAGCGGTGTTCAGTTATTGGACTTCTGTGCTAGTCACAGTTTGTCCATAACGAACACCATGTTCAAGCATAAGGGTGTCCATCAGTGCACATGGCACCAGGACACCCTAGGCCGCAGGTCGATGATCGACTTTGTTGTCGTTTCATCTGACCTGCGGCCACATGTCTTGGACACTCGGGTGAAGAGAGGGGCGGAGCTGTCAACTGATCACCACCTGGTTGTGAGTTGGATCCGATGACAGGGGAGGAAGCTGGACAGACTCGGCAGGCCCAAGCGTACTGTAAGGGTCTGCAGGGAACGTCTGGCCGAGTCTCCTGTCAGAGAGATCTTTAACTCCCACCTCCGGCAGAGCTTTGACTGGATCCAGAGGGAGGCTGGAGATATTGAGTCCGAGTGGACCATGTTCTCCACCGCCATTGTCGAAGCGGCTGCTCTGAGGTGTGGCCGTAAGGTCTCCGGTGCCTGTCGAGGCGGCAATCCCCGAACCCGGTGGTGGACACCGGAAGTAAGGGATGCTGTCAAGCTGAAGAAGGAGTCCTATCAGGCCTGGTTGGCTTGTGGGACTCCTGAGGCAGCTGACGGGTACCGACAGGCCAAGCGGACTGCAGCCCGGGTGGTTGTGGAGGCAAAAACTCGGGCCTGGGAGGAGTTCGGTGAGGCCATGGAGAAGGACTATCGGCTGGCCTCGAAGAGATTCTGGCAAACCATCCGGCGCCTCAGGAGAGGGAAACAGTGCCCTACCAACGCTGTTTACAGTAGAGGTGGGCAGCTGTTGACCTCAACTGGGGATGTCGTCGGGCGGTGGAAGGAGTACTTCGAGGATCTCCTCAATCCCGCCGTCACGTCTTCCATTGAGGAAGCAGAGGATGAGGGCTCAGAGGTGGACTCGTCCATCACCCGGGCTGAAGTCACCGAGGTGGTCAAGAAACTCCTCGGTGGCAAGGCACCGGGGGTGGATGAGATCCGCCCTGAGTATCTCAAGTCTCTGGATGTTGTGGGGCTGTCTTGGCTGACACGTCTGTGCAACATCGCGTGGCAGTCGGGGACAGTGCCTCTGGGATGGCAGACCGGGGTGGTGGTCCCTCTTTTTAAGAAGGGGGACCGGAGGGTGTGTTCCAACTATAGGGGGATCACACTTCTCAGCCTCCCCGGGAAAGTCTATGCCAGGGTTCTGGAGAGGAGAATACGGCCGATAGTAGAACCTCGGATTCAGGAGGAACAGTGTGGTTTTCGTCCGGGCCGTGGAACATTGGACCAGCTCTATACCCTCTACAGGGTGATGGAGGGTTCATGGGAGTTTGCCCAACCAGTCCACATGTGTTTTGTGGATTTGGAGAAGGCATTCGACTGTGTCCCTCGCGGCATCCTGTGGAGAGTGCTTCGGGAATATGGGGTCCTGGGTCCTTTCCCTGTACGACCGACGCAGGAGCTTGGTCCGCATTGCCGGCAGTAAGTCAGACTTGTTCCCAATCTGAAAACCGTTTTCCCCAAATTGTATCAAAATGTCATCTACCCTACCAGAGGAGACAATACACTGGACAAATATTCCAGAGGCCTACAAAGCTATTCCCCTCCCTCACCTGGGTCTGTATGACCACCTTTCATTGTTCCTTCTCCCCAAGTATTTACCCCTCATTAAATGAGTGAAACCTGTTATGGACATTTTTAATTAAGGTGCATTTGAGAAATGTCTCCCTTTCTTATGCCTGGTATGTAACTATTTTCTTTGATTGTGACAAACATGTCTGTATAATATCAGAGGACTACTAGGTACTCTGACCATATGTTCTTCTGCCTAGACCAAGAAGGGTATCAGTCCTTTGTTTCTTAGAAATCTGGTCCTTGGGGGGAAGTAAGGTCAGTTGGCTTCTTTAGGTAAACAACACAGTTAACATTATGGCAGGAAGGATAGGTTGAGGGGATAGCCCTTCCTTTGGGTAAAACTTATGTGACACCAGACAGATTGGCAACAACTTACCACGCCCCTTTTATTACTATAGGCACTGATGATTGTCATGTATTAAGTTAGAGACTCCTCAGATGATTATTCGGTAAGCGTTTGACGTGTCTCTCTCTTTGCAAATAAACTATTCAATTGTGCAAGAGAATTTTGTCTCTGTCCTTACTCCTGTGATGGCAATTCCATCGATCGCCACTCTTAAAGGAGTAAGAAACAGAGACAAAATTCCCTTGGCACAATTAACAGTTTTTTAATTATTTGCAAATAAGAGAGACGTGTCAAACAAAATCGTCCGAGGGAGTCTCTGACTTGATACAGGTCATTCAACAGTATATATTAGATAGAAAAGGGGTGTGGTAAGTTATTGCCCATCTGTCTTGTCAATAAAACACATTCCCTTTGTTCTATCACATGTCCTAGGTCACATGTTGTCATCCCCCCATCTGGGTAACCTTCTCAACCCTTGAGGGGGACCTAAAGCATCTGGACAACCTACAGATTTATGATTAACCCTATAATCTACTGTTACCAATAAAGAATGCCCCTTAGGACAAATACCAGATCCCTTTCTAACACATTCCTCTATATATCTAAACAATTGGACCTTTACTCAGTAAGAATGCATCAGGTTTCAGAATTTCCCCAACAATCCATCCTCTTGATAACATGTCAAACCTTGGTATCAAACCTTAAACAGTTCACTCATTAGGATGTATACTGCAACAAAACAGTACTCTTAAACAACATGACCCAGTCAATATCAGTACCCTTACTGATTAGAGAACGGAACAAATCAGAAATGTCTGGATCCTCATTTACATGCTTCTAGATCATTACCTTCGTATTAACTCCAAGATCACACATTGTCATTATTCAGAATTATAACATAGTGCAACAAAACCTTTTATGTTAAAATCATTGGTCAAAGGAAATTAATTCAAGTGACACATACACTCATCTAAAGGATTAGGAACACCATACTAATACTGTGTTTGACCCCCTTTCACCTTCAGAACTGCCTTAATTCTACATGCCATTGATTCAACAAGGTGCTGAAAGCATTCTTTAGAAATGTTGACCCATATTGATAGGATAGCATCTTGCAGTTGATGGAGATTTGTGGGATGCACATCCAGGGCAAGAAGCTCCCGTTCCACCACATCCCAAAGATGCTCTATTGGCTTGAGTGACTGTGGCTGTGGGGGCCATTTCAGTACAGTGAACTCATTGTCATGTTCAAGAAACCAATTTGAAATGATTCGAGCTTTGTGACATGGTGCATTATCCTGCTGGAAGTAGCCATCAGAGGATGGGTACATGGTGGTCATAAAGGGATGGACATGGTCAGAAACAATGCTCAGGTAGGCCGTGGCATTTAAACAATGCCCAATTGGCACTAAGGGGCCTAAAGTGTGCCAAGAAAACATCCCCCACACCATTACACCACCACCAGCAGCCTGCACAAGGCATGATGGATCCATGTTCTCATTCTGTTTACGCCAAATTCTGACTCTACCATCTGAATGTCTCAACAGAAATCGAGACTCATCAGACCAGGCAACATTCTTCCAGTCTTCAACTGTCCAATTTTGGTGAGCTCATGCAAATTGTAACCTCTTTTTCCTATTTGTAGTGGAGATGAGTTGTACCCGGTGGGGTCTTCTGCTGTTGTAGCCCATCCGCCTCAAGGTTGTGCGTGTTGTGGCTTCACAAATGCTTTGCTGCATACCTCGGTTGTAACGAGTGGTTATTTCAGTCAAATTTGATCTTCTATCAGCTTGAATCAGTCGGCCCATTCTCCTCTGACCTCTAGCATCAACAAGGCATTTTCGCCCACAGGACTGCCGCATACTGAATGTTTTTCCCTTTTCACACCATTCTTTGTAAACCCTAGAAATGGTTGTGCGTGAAAATCCCAGTAACTGAGCAGATTGTGAAATACTCAGACCGGCCCGTCTGGCACCAACTACCATGCCATTGCTTAAATTGCTTAAATCACCTTTCTTTCCCATTCTGACATTCAGTTTGGAGTTGAAGAGATTGTCTTGACCAGGACCACACCCCTAAATGCATTGAAGCAACTGCCATGTGATTGGTTGATTAGATAATTGCATTAATGAGAAATTTAACAGGTGTTCTTAATAATCCTTTAGGTGAGTGTATATATAAACAGAACGCAATGATGTACACATTTCTTAAACCCTATACTCAATAGAAAATAGTACAAAGACAACATCAAATGCTGAAACAGAAAAATTCTACAGTTCTTGAAATATAAATGCCCCTTTGAATTTGATGCCAGCGACACGTTTCAAAAAAGCTGGGACAAAAGTTGTGTAATGTGAAAAAAAACTGGTGGAACATCACACAACTAATTTGGTTAACTGGCAACAGGTCATTGGTTGATTAGATAATTGCATTAATGAGAAATTGAACAGGTGTTCCTAATAATCCTTTAGGTGAGTGTATATTGACAGTATGGGATATGCATCATCGACATGTGAGTGCGTAAACACCTATCACTGAATACATCCTTCAATTTGTCACTGTTACAAAGTCCTCTCATGCCAATTACTCAATTCACTGAAAAGTCCTCTCATGGTTCCAATTAGATGTACTTCCAAAGTCATCACAAATGGTCTGCTCCTCCAAATGTCAGACAGTCAGTTATGAACCATTTCTTGGCAGGCCGGTGTAACAGAACATAAAAGTCAGATGTATATTCCAAGATGTTGTCCTTCATAGCTCAAATGCAGACACAGCTGTAGTTATCTTCATTCTAGCTGCTTTATCAGCTGAGTCAGGAGAATCTGTGTGCTCTCCCTTGTGAACGCCAAGATGACCAGTTTTTGCTCAGGGCTCTATAGCTGCAGGCTATAGAGCCCTGCAGTCAGAAGTGATAGTTACTAGCACCTGCGTGTGTGTGTGTGTGTATGAGATCCATCTTATCCTAGTCCACCTCACAGTTGTCCTTTAAGTCAAACTCAGTCTCTCTCTGGGCTCCCACCAGTCCTCTATTGCCAAATCGCTTTCATGTGTCCTGTACCAGAAGTGTGAATTCTCCTTGAAGTTGCAACTGCACAGTACACCATAACAAATATGTCCATTAGCTTGTTGCATCTCGCTGATGCAGTAGAACCAAACACTATCAAACGCTCAAACCCTATATTTCCAATGTCTTTCTACTTCCTTTGTCTAAATAGATTAGAATAGTTGTAATCAGTAACAGTATTTCTGGTGTTTCTGTTTTGCTAGTGTAGCAAAGTAACAATTCCACTCTTTTCTATGGTTGGTTTAACAATCAACAAATAACAGAAGAACACTTTCTTACTTTCTATTTCTGTTTCAATTACTCATCATTTAAGATAGTTTGCTTACATTGAAGTATCACTCTCAAGGAGTAGTTTATGAACAATTCTCAGTTCACCATCTAACCAGATCACAGTTGCTATATAATTTACATCTGATTGTGTTGTATCAGAACTACAATCAAATTCCCCATTGTTTCACATAAATGTTCAAATACCTTATTGTTAATCAAAACATTTCACACCATCTTGAAGGTCAGCTAACATAACTGTTATTTAGCCTAATTTCTGTACAAGACGAAACTCAGTGTGAACCTTTACGCCCTATCCCCCAGGGCTCACGCTGGAGTGGGGGGTGGTCTACTAACCTAAGAATAACAGACCCTGTTCTTGAAGAATGGTCACCAATTCAATAAGGGGTTATCTTGAGAAACAACCCAGGCCAGACTATAGTGAGCAAACCTTTATTTTCTCATCATTCGCCTCAAAGAAACCTCTGTTAACCATTAACATTCCAATGATCATCTACTAGGACAGAAATTAAATTAGAATTAGAATACCCAATTTTGATAATGTCACCAGTAAGTCTGTTTCTCTTCTAAAGAGTTCAAACAAGTAAAAAAAAAACATTTCAAACAGCCCCCCCCCCACCCAACACACTGTTTTTTTTGTCAGTGAGTTGAGTGCTCCAGGGGGTCTGTTGTCTTCTTTGTTTTCAGTCGCTGCCTTTTCTTGAAACGCGTAGACACGCTCAACACTTTCAAAGCGGAGCAGAAAATGGCCTCCAGACGGCCGACAGCATTACCATGTTCACAACGAATGTCCACAGAACTCCAAGGAGTCCCAGCGGTCGGTTGAAACTCCGCGAGAGGGTGAGGGCGGTCAGAGGGGATGATCTTTCTAACCTGAGCCAAAAGGACTACAACACACAGATCAATACACTCCACACAAACTTACCCAAAGCTTCCATTAGTCATCACGTTCTACATACCATAGCCTACGCCTGCCAAACAACCTTATAGTATACCTTCTGTAACATCCATACGACAACTCTGCCATAATCCTCCAACCAGCCCGGCAGGCCGCGCATCCGTCACCGAACCCCCAGAAAACCTAATAACACTCAAAGAAACATTTGTTCACATGTCCAAACACCATAAACCTCAGGTAATTAATAAATGTATGTATTTCTCATTTTAGTTGGTTCTGTCACGGCCCACGTAACTATGAGGGACGATCAATGGCAAACCGTCGCACCTACCCATGTTCCCGATTTACCCAGTGAATCTAATTCAAAAAGGTCTAACCTTTACTGCAGGTCTGAAGAAATCCAATCTCTCAAAAAGTCAAACTTTTGCTGCAGATTTAATCGATAAGGTCTAACCTCAACTGTAGATTTTAACCCTCACGGTCCAACCGCAACTGTATTGCGCTCTAACCTCCTTAGTATTAAGGAGGTACGGATGAATCCCAAAAATCATATAAGCTGGGCGCCCTCGCGTTCACCCCTTTCGCAGCCAGTCCACGAGCGGGGGTGGGGAATCGGGCTCCAGAGACCTAGTCTCCGGCCGTGCATGGATAACCAGCTAGGATATGATTAGAGACACCAGGTTAAGGAACCAAGGACGTGTTCCCAAAATGTGATGATAATTCCATCGATCGCCACTCTTAAAGGAGTAAGAAACAGAGATAAAATTCTCTTGGCACAATTAACTGTTTATTAATTGTTTGCAAATAAGAGAGACGCGTCAAACGCTTACAAACATAATCGTCCGAGGAGTCTCTGACTTGATACAGGTCATTCAACAGTATATATTAGATAGAAAAGGGGTGTGGGAAGTTATTGCCCATCTGTCTTGTCAATAAAACACATTCCCTTTGTTTTATCACAGAGTTCTATTTGTGTTCTATGTCCTAGGTTTCAAACAAGTCAAATGTCATCAGAGGGTAACCCTCTCAACCCTTGAGGGGGATCTAAAGCATCTGGACAACCTACAGATTTTACAGATTTACGATAACCTATAATCTTCTGTTAGCAATCAAGAATGCCCCCTAGGACAAATACCAGATCCCTCTCTAACACATTCCTCTATATATCTAAACAATGGGACTCAGTCCTTTACTCAGTAAGAATGCATCAGGTTTGATAATTTCCACAACACTCCTTTAAGAGTTCTGATCGATGGAATTGCCATCACAAACCATCAGTGAGGTCAGTCAAACTGTGGACAGAGGGGTCAGATCATCTACAACACTAGTACCAACACACAGACTGGAGATTTTTTGCCACACAAGCCACCCTTGACTCTCATACTGACATTGAAACTTATGCTTCCTCTGTTCTGGATTACATCAACACCTGCACCAATGACGTTACCACCCATAAACTAATAAAGACCTTCCCCAACCAGAAGCCTTGGATGAACAGTGAGGTACGACAACTACTAAAGGCATGTGGCACTGTGTTAAGATCCGGCAACACGGAGGCCTACAGCTCAACCAGGGCCAACCTGAAAAGGGGCATCAAGTTGGCTAAAAATGACCACAAACTGTGGATCAGGGAGCACATCAACAACTACTCTGATCCTCGACACGTAGCAGAGCATCCAAGCCACCACAGACTACATGGCCAAATAACACCACCCCCACAGCCAGCGACGTCTCCATCACCATAGAGTTAAACAGGTTCTACGCTCCCTTCGACAGAGACAACAAAGAGCCAAAGAGCCAGCCATCAAAGCTGAACTCCCCCTGAACTCCCCCAGTCTATCCACCGCAGTTGTGCTCTCTGCACTGAGCAGGGCAGGCACGCAAGGCCGCTGGTCCTGATGGAGTCCCTGAATGTGCTGGTCAGCTGGCTGAGGTCTTCAAACATTTTCAACCTGTCACTGGCCCAGGCACAACAATTGTGCCAGTGCCGAAGCAATCTTCTGCATCTAGCCTGAATTACTTTGGACCCCCACAATCACAAAGTACTTCAAAAGGCCCACCTCAAGTCCTGCCTCCCCCCAACACTGGATCGCTACCAGTTTGCCTACCGATCAAACAGGTCTACAGAGGATGCCATCTCCACAGCTTACACTCTGCCCTGACCCACCTGGACAAAACCAATACCTTTTGAGTGTCCCTTTGGTTGATGCCTGGCAATGTGGGTGGATTGATTTCCTGCCTGTTGAGCCCTGCCCGGGGCCTCCCTCGGGTAGGGCCACAGTGTCACCGGACCCCCCTGTGTCAGTTCCAAGGTGTTACGCTGCTATATTATTGTGCTGGGGAATATGAGGAATGCACTTTCTAACTTTTCTCAGTCTCCTCCAGTTTTAAATTTTAGGAGGAGATGAGGTCCTGGTCCACACCTGCGGAGTACCTGGTTTGGGGGGCCCGTTGCTGTCCCTGTCTTTGTCCACCTGGTCATACTTTTGACCTAGTTTAGAATCAAATAGACTCTGGATTTAGCCCAGAGAAATGTATTTATTATTCTAATTGGACTCTTAATATCTCACCTGGCACAGCCAGAAGAGGACTGGTCACCCCTCTGAGCCTGGGTCCTCTCTAGGTTTCTTCCTAAAATTCGGCCTTCTTAGGGAGTTTTTCCTAGCCACTGAAATCCAACACTACTGTTGTTTGCTCCTTGGGGTTTAAGGCCGGGTGTCTCTGTAAAGCACTTTGTGACAACTGCTGTTGTAAAAAGGGCTTTATAAATACATTTGCTTGATTGATTGATTGACCTATATGAGAATGCTGTTCATAGGCTTTAGTTTAGCATTCAACATGGTCATCCCCTCTAGGCTGGTCAACAAACTCCATGACCTAGGGATCAGCCCTTCTCTCTGTAACTGGACCCCAGTCTGTCAAGTTAGACAGCTTCACCTCCTCCACCCTGAAACTGTACGTTAGTGTTCCACAAGGCTGCATGCTGTATGTACAAGTGAGACAATTAGTTGTGGCAATTCTTAATGGCATTCTGAATTTGTAATTGAGGCAAATTGAAGGAGTAATCCCTGAAATGCAGGGATAGCAGCAATGAGGTTCCAGAAATAGAAGTGTGTGTAACAATTGAAAATGCAAGTACAGTGGCAGTCCTAAATGTGTAATGTGCATGGAGGGCAGGGTTAAGGTGCAAGTCGGCATGTGCAAATGAAATACAGGAATAGCAGCAATGAAACGTGAAAATCTTCAAGTTTGCAGACGACACAACGGTGGTAGGCCTGATCATTGACAATGACAAGTCAGCCTACAGGGAGGAGGTCAAGCGCCTGGCGGCATGGTGCACTGACAACAACCTGGCCCTTTAACGCAAAGAAAACAAAGGAGCCTCTTGTGAATTACAGGATGTCTAAAGGCTGCAGTCATGCCCCAGTTCTCATCGATGGCACTGAGGTGGAGCGTGTGTCCATCTTAAAATTCCTGGGTGTCCACATCTCCAAGGACCTCTTGTGGACACTCAACACCTGAGCCCTGGTCAAAAAGGCGCAGCAGCTCCTGAACATTTTGAGGAGGCTGAAGATAGCCTGTCCTCCAAGATCCTTGTGAACTTTTACTGCTGCACAATCGAGAGCATTCTGACTAACTGCGCCGCAGTCCTGCAACGAAAACCGCCCAGCACATCATTGGTGCACGGCTCTCAGCCATTGTAGACCTCCAGCTAAAGTGGTGTCTGCGCATTGCGCGCAGGATCATCAGAGACGCTTCACATCCAGGCCACAAATTGTTTGCCCTCCTACCATCAGGCAGGCGGTACATGTCTCTTCGTTCCCACACCAACAGGCTCAGGAACAGTTTCTTTCTATCTACTGTAACCCTGCTAAACTCTGTGACCTAGAGAACTTTGTGAACTCTGTGACCCATCACTAAACATAACCCCCTGGCGCTCAGGGACCTTGTTGCACTACTCCCTTTGTACTACTCTAACACTGTCTTGCAATGTCTGATGTTTTCAATTGTTAAAGGTACATGTCTACCTCAGAAACCTCACTGCTGCTATCCCTGCATTTCAGTTGCACATGCACCTTCAATTTGCCTCCTTGCTCATTTAGAATTGGCATCATGCTTGCATTTATATAGTTGTTAGCTACGCATGTCTAACTCAGGGACCTCATTGCTGATCTCTCTGCATCCTGGTTTCACATGCTGCCTCACTCCTTCAATTTGCCCCGACTGCACATCTAGAATGCCATTTAGAATTGCCACTTGTACCCGCACAACTATTATCCCACTTGTAACATACACTATACTCAATACTTCTACATTTTCTGCCCTCCTCTGTTTGCCTTAGTTGCACATTTAGTATTGCTAATTGTACTGCATTTACCCTATCTATACATTCCTCTTGTTATATGCACCGATCAGCCATAACATTATGACCACCTGCCTAATATTTTGTAGGTCCCCTTTTTGCCGCCAAAACAGCCCTGACCCATCGAGGCATGGACTCCACTAGACCCCTGAAGGTGTGCTGTGGTATCCGGCACCAAGATGTTAGCAGCAAGTCCTGTAAGTTGCGAGCTGGGGCCTCCATGGATTGGATTTGTTTGTCCAGCACATCCCACAGATGCTCGATTGGATTGGGATCTGGGGAATGTTTAGGTCAACACCTTGAACTTGTTGTGTTCCTCAAACCATTCCTGAACCATTTTTGCTTTGTTGTGGGGCGCATTATCCTGCTGAAAGAGGCCAATGCCATCAGGGAATACCGTTGCCATGACAGGGTGCACGTGATCTGCAACAATGCTTAGAAAGGTGGTATGTGTCAATGTAACATCCACATGAACGGCAGGACCCAAGGTTTCTCAGCAGAACATTGCCCAAAGCATCACACTGCCTCCGCCGGCTTGCTTTCTTTCCATAGTGCATCCTGGTGCCATGTGTTCTCCAGGTAAGCAACCCACACACACCTGGCCATCCATGTGATGAAAAAAAAGTGATTCATCAGACCAGGCCACCTTCTTCCATGGCTCCGTGGTCCAGTTCTGATGCTCACGTGCCCATTGTAGACACTTTCAGGAGTGGACAGGGGTCAGCATGGGCACACTGACTGGTCTGTGGCTATGCAGCCCCATACAAAAAACTGCAATGCACTGTGTGTTCTGACCTTTCTGTCAGTACCGGCATTATATTTTTCAGCAATTTGAGCTACAGTAACTCGTCTGTTGGATCGGACCACACATTCCAGCCTTTGCTGCTCATGTGCATTAATGAGCCTTGGCCGCCCATGACCCTGATGCCAGTTCACCGCTTTTCCTTCCTTGGACCACTTTTAATAGGTACTGACCACTGCAGACTGGGAACACCCTACAAGGGCAGCAGTTTTGGAGATGCCCCAGTTGTCTAGCTATCAACAATTTGGCCCTTGTCAAAGTCGCACAGATCCTTACGGTTGACCATTTTTCCTGCTTCTAACACATCAACTTTGAGGACAGAATATTCACTTGCTGCCTAATATATCCCACCAACTGACAGATGCCATGATAACAGGATTATCAGTGTTATTCACCTGTCAGTAGTAATAATTTTATGGCTGATAGGTGTACATATACTTAATACTTGTAAATACTTACAGGTCTGTGGAGGGCCACACAGACCTCGACATGCTAGCCAACGGTACCTTGACTGCTTTTAGGACCCGGGATGAAATCGTCAGACCCATCATCAGACCTGATTTCCTCCTGGTGCAGGACAATCCCCGGCCTCATCTGGCCAGAGTGTGTAGGCATATTGGAGGGAATTCTGGCTGCACAAACTGCACGCCCCCCTTGCAGCTAAAGGAGAGACTGCACATTTTTATTATTATTCTTTAGCCTATTGTTGTGTTTGTTTTTTGCCGCATGAAATTGTCACGTGAAGAAGACCATGAAAACTTGGTAAAATGATTAGTTCTGTTACGGAATATCACCACATTCAACACCACACTGATATTGGAGGGAATTCTGGCTGCACAAACTGCACTCCCCCCTTGCAGCTAAAGGAGAGACTGCAAATTTGTATTATTATTCTTTAGCCTATTGTTTATTGAAAAAGCCCAGCCCAAATACAGTATAATTTAAGGACCATCCCGGTCATGATCGGGTATGGGCTGAGAATGAAATCCCTGCCTCTGGGCTACAATGTTTTCAGTTGCAGTTTTGCTAGCCTCCATGCTATCCTCCATGCTATGCCTTTTCTCCAGATCACTCAACCCCTTTTAGCACAGGTAGGATTTAGGCCTAGCAGAACCTGTTCTGAGACTGATTTGTTTGCACAGAGGAAGGCGGTGGCGACCCTCTTATAGTATTTATTTACAATTAAGTCAATGATCCGATGTACAAATTCCTGCACTGAGTTGTGACTCTTCTCTATGCAAAGCAATATGGTTTTCATTGAGACGGGCAGTGATGGGCAGTATTTCAATTTAATGTATATAAAATACGTATTTAATTAATTTTGAGTATTCTGTAATTTGTATATTGCTGTACATAAAATAATCAGATGTAATCTGTAACAAAATACTTTGAGTGATTGTATTTTGTGTAATTAAAATTCTTTATTATCATCATCTTCTTCCTCTTATCCGGGGCCGGGTCGCGGGGGCAGCAGTCTAAGCAGAGATGCCCAGACTTCCCTCTCCCTAGACACTTCCTCTAGCTCTTCCAGGGGACACCGAGGCGTTCCCAGGCCAGCCGGGAGTCCCTCCAGCGTGTCCTAGGTCTTCCCCGGGGTCTCCTCCCGGTGGGACGGGCCCGGAACACCTTCCCGGGAAGGCGTTCAGGAGGCATCCGGAACAGAAGCCCAAGCCACCTCAGCTGACCCGTCTCTGACTTGCTTCAAGTGGAGGAGTTTAAGTATTTAGGGGTCTTGTTCACGAGTGAGGGAAGGATGGAACGGGAGATTGACAGACTGATCGGTGCAGCTTCTGCAGTAATGCGGTCGATGTATCTGTCTGTCGTGGTGATTTACCGGTTAATCTACGTTCCTACTCTCACCTATGGTCATGAGCTTTGGGTCATGACTGAAAGGAAAAGATCCCGGATACAGGCGGCCGAAATGAGCTTTCTCCGCAGGGTGGCTGGGCGATCCCTTAGAGAGGGTGAAAAGCTCGGTCACCCGGGAGGAGCTCAGAGTAGAGCCACTGCTCCTCCACATTCTTAATTAAATATGTCATTTTATTTTCAAATAAGACAAGAACTTTCATCACCAGGCTTAATTGGACTACTAAATATACATTGTAAAATAAATCCTGTTGTTTTTACGGAAAAAAAACTGGCAGCTGTGGTTGCCAGAATAATTTTGTAAAAAAAACTGTACAAATGTAAATATGTTTACAGAACAACTGTACATTCTACAGTTTAAAACTGTTATTTACAAACAAACAAACAAACAAAATTATGTAAATCCAACAGCTCTTTTCTGCTGAATTAGCACAATCATGCTGCTAATGAACAACAATTTTCAGTAGGATTTACATGCAGTTGCTGCTTAATTTACAGTAAATCCCATTACATTTAAATGAATAAATACCCTACAATAACATTCTTTAGCTGTAAAATGTACAAGTTCTGTGAAGTTATTTACAACTGTATTGCGGTTTTTTTACAAAATTATCCTGGCAACCACAGCTGCCAGGTTTGTTCCGTAAAATCAATGAATTTGACTGAATTTTCTTGTAAATGTTACCCAAAGTTCATACAAAAAATGGCGGATGTGATAGGTTCTTTAGGGGAATGAGGCATACAAAATGTTTTCATGCATTCATGGTTTACTTTTCCATTTTTCACAACATCTGGCTTGGAGAATTAAAACTGAAGCATTATTTACAGCATTTATAATGGCATGCCTTTAGGCCCTGCTTGAGATACTCGTCCATGTGTAATTGGTCAGTGACAAGTTTTATTCTTTTGGCTGTACACATTTTTTTAGTTGTCAAAGACAGAGGAGTGGAGCTATTTGTTCCAGTCCAATCATGCACATTGACCCAGAACCCAAGAAAGACACCTGGCCAGTTACTGAAATCAACAGATACTGTATGAACTAAAAGTATGAACTTTTATTTTCTGATTCACAGTAGTAAGTTTACACAACACGTCTGGAAATCATGAGACAAGGAGATGTCTAATCAGATCACAATGAAAGCAGTCTTATGTGAGCACACCGGTCACAGACTTAAATTCATTATGCAGACATTTGAATTATGAAGTCCACCTGACAACGTTCAGATAATAGTAATGTAATGTATAGCCAGCGTTAGTGTCTTGCACCAGCTCAGTCTAAGGCTTGCTAGTGCCCAACCAGTGGACTCCCATCCTTTGTGATGCACAAACTCGGGTGACTGATGCACCTGGCTCTATAGTTGGCACTGACCGCTCTCTTGCACTTTACTCTATCACTCTTGTGTGACCTTCAAGCTCTCCAAAGTTCAGAACAGATTGTCGTTTGGGACTCTTAACTTCATTCAAAATATGGGGATTTTGGGAGAAAGACTGGAGCATCTGGGTGTTTATAAATTTTTCTTCTCAAAACATGTAGAAACTGGCAGGACGGCACAGAACCACAGGACAAATCCAAATCTGGCATCAACTAGAGGCAGTTCAAATAAATGGCAAGACAGAGGTGATCCTCTGTCCAGCTTGTCAAAGCCCCTCAAGAAGATAATCCCCTCCTCATCAGAAAGAGTCCTGAAATAACCAAATTATACTTTTAGGTTAGAGGAAGTGATAACTGCTAAGACTAAAGGGGTTCTTATTATAATTGTTATTCGTACATGAAAAATAATTGGTTACCAGTTTTGTCAATATGCTTGGAAGATCTTACAATTGTGTTTTTTTCTCAGACAACAAGCTGGTGTGTTGGTTGAGGGCGGATACCAAATAAAACAAGTACTATTAAATATTACATAAAAAAATGTACGAACTGAAAATGTATAATTATAATCCCAAGTACAAAGTTCTGTCATATAGAAAGTGTGCATCAGCAACCCCAGAGGGTTCTGCCATTTTGTACAGCTTCCCATTTTGTACAGTTTAAAAAAAAAATAATTACGAATGCTTGACACAGGCCAGCGAACAGTATTCATGAACATTTTAGGGACCACTACTTTTTATAGCTCAACTGTCAAAGTCATAAATATCACAGAGGTTAGCAGTCATTGCTCTGGAACAAGCAGAGAAGCAGGATAGGGGTTGAAGCCTGGGAAAATATTAGAAAATATGATTACAGTGATAATGTATGGGGAAGCAAAGTGGCTCTTATTAATGTATCTTACCATTAAACTAGAATGCTTTAAAATAAATTTAGATAATACACAATTTATTAGAGGAAGGGAATGGGGGAAGCTGGACTAGGCATTAGAGATTTAAAAGATGTGTTCTCATACATTCTCAAATTGTGTCTGTCAAATCCTAACAACCAAAGTTGCATGCAGCCTCATGAAGGTGTCTTCCCCAATGAAGTCAAACAGCTCCCATGATCTAAATAGACTTGAGACTCTATGCAACTCTGAGGGACAGCTCAAATTAAGGATAATAGCGTTATTCACACCAAGCTATTATGGAATAAGCAAATACATTTTATTATCAGCGGAATGGGGATTTGTAAACATCTACACCAAGAGTTTTACCACATTGGTTGGTAACAAAACACATTGAACTCCAAAATGATTTGGACAGAGACATATTTGGACAATGACCCATACATATCAAATTGCAGACTTCAGAAGAATACCCTAAAATGAAAGCAGACAGTGTGTACTTGAACCTCAGTGGCGGCCGCTTTTTTTTATAGCGCGCGTCGCAGTTGGGGCACCGGTGGGCCACTTTCATTACAATGCCTTCCAACAATACCCTGATCAGCAGCCCAACGGCAGCTAGACACTTTTATGCAATAAACCCAGCGGGATGCCTCACGCCCCAATATTAGGTTTTATTTATAATAATCCTTTACAATAATTTCGGTCATATCACAAATGAAAATTAACTGAATAAAATCTAAACAATTGATTTCAAATAGTGCACAGCTTTAAATATATTAAGTGGAAAATGCATTCATATACATAACACTGTACATAGCAGCAGTTAAAAAACAAGTAAAGCCGCAAGCAGCATTTCAGGGGGCCAAGCGGGGCACTGCATGCTCTCACTAGAGAAATGTTTTGCTATTTAAAAATGCCCAATGCCGCTAGTAGTCAGGATGTCCAATCGAAGGAGAGGAAATCAAAACAAAAAGACCCTGAAACCAGAAAATGAACCAGAGAATCCTAGTTCAGCCGATTATGAGGGATGAATATTGTTTGTGGCTGGCAGGTTTCAATCCCTAGTTTTCTATGTGGCAGACTGTCTTTAATCATTACGCTATTTAAACAGCAGAATGCAGCTTTTACCTCAGCCATTACATTTTTGCTGTAATAACGTGGACAACAGAACATTTATTAACATAACTAAAGAGTAGTCTTGGACAAAGACTGTATAGATAATAGCTATACAGCCTACTTATAACGAAAACAATGACTCCAATCACTCCATGGCTGATTCGTCTCTTTGGAAAACAATAACAGTATATAAGGGTCACGTAAAACAATTATTCTCCTAAATATATGAGAATCATGGTATTACAAAGGGGATATATATTGTTGTTTGAATTCTGTCTTTTCTGAACAAATCCAAATATGTCATTTGTTTTGTCTGCAGCGAGGCTGGAACAACGGTCGGCTGCATGGCAGTCTGTGTCTCTAACCACTATGCTTTTTAACAAGGGATTGCCTATCACTTCCTCACTTACTCAGTAAGAGACATTTGCTCTTCTTGGCAAGCTTCACTTATGCGGTCTGGCAAAAACCATGTGTGTATAAAGTGGAGAATGTGTGTATGTGTTATGTGTAGAGATATGGGACATTGTGCTTGTAGGGGAGGAGTTGGGTTTCTTGGAAGAAATTAGGAATGTCTGTATGCTGAGTGACAGGAGAATGTGTGTGTGATTTTATGTGGCGATATAAAAGTGTGTGTAAAGAGAGACGGGTAGAGGGTAGGGTAGGAATATATGTGGAGCAAAGAATGTGTCTTGGTGAGGAGTGGGGGGAGGAGAGTGTGGATTGTGTGTGAAGAGAGATTATACTGTGTGTGTGATAGTGTGGTGGGAGGACTGCATATATCAGCCATTGTGTTAGCCACCCTGCGTTAGCCACCCTGCATTTGCCACACAGCTGAATGACAGCTAAAATCCTCTTCCTCTAACGTCACATGCACACGCAGTGGCCAAAATGATATGTCACCCTGGTTGAATTCCTAATACTGTTGACTTTGAATGGGAAAGGGTTTAGCTTGTTAAGCTGAATAATTTTTGGCTCAGTTACTTCATTTAGTGATTAACATCTCCAGAAAGTTGTCTCTGACATATTTGGTAGATTTTTGTTGAATTTCTTAAAATCAGTGAGGTTTGTAGCACCACCATTAGAGCTAGCTGTTCATACCTTTCAGGGTTCATTCCTGGCCTTGGTATTTATCTGTAAAGCAAGTAGCATCTTTCTTGGATAATCCTTTTAGGATTAATAGTCTTATATAAGATTGGCCACAACTATGTCAAATTCAATTGCGGCTACATCGTTTGAGTTATCAGCTTTATTACAGACTTTTAGAGATAATGGTCCACAGATTCTTCACAGCAAACAGAATGCCAATCCATTCAATTCCGGCTCTCACAGACCTGTTAGTAGGAAGCATGAAGTGCTCTAAAACTTCCTGGTAGACGGCTCCGTTGACCTTGGACCTCAAAAAACACAGTGGACCAACACCAGCAGATGACATGGCACCCCAAACCATCACTGACTGTGGAAACTTTACACTGGACTTAAGCAACGTGGATTCTGTGCCTCTCCTCTCTTCCTCCAGACTCTGGAACCTTGACTTTCAAAGGAAAATGCAAAATGTACTTTCATCAGAGAACATAACTCAGCAGCAGTCCAGTCCTTTTTGTCTTTAGCCCAGGCGAGACGCTTCTGACGCTGTGTCTTGTTCAAGAGTGGCTTGACACAAGGAATGCGACAGCTGAAACTCATGTCTTGCATAAGTCTGTGCGTGGTGGTTCTTGAAGCACTGACTCCAGCTGCAGTCCACTCTTTGTGAATCTCCCCCACATTTTTGAATGGGTTTTGTTTCACAATCCTCTCCAGGGTGCGGTTATGCCTATTGCTTGTACACTTTTTTCTACCAATACTAATACTAATGTGCTTGGCCACAGAGCTCTGTGAACAGCCAGCCTCTTTAGCTATGACCTTTTGTGTCTTTCCCTCCTTGTGTAAGGTGTCAATGGTCGTCTTTTGGACAGCTGTCAAGTCAGCAGTCTTCCCCATGATTGTGCTGCCCACAGAACTAGACTGAGAGACCATTTAAAGGTGATTTAATTAGTTGATTAGAGTGTGGCACCAGGTGCCTTCAATATTGAATCTTTTCACAATATTCAAATTTTCTGAGTTACTGAATTTGGGGTTTTCATTAGTTGTCAGTTATAATCATCACAATTAAAAGAAATAAACACTTGAAATATATCAGTCTGTGTGGTATTCTTAAATACTCAGTCAGAGTTTGGATTGAGAGAAAGAGAAACGCTATTCAAATTGGTGCATTGAAGAACATCTGTTGGTTCTTATTCATATTATTGCAGATTTCAAATTGCTACATCACAATAAAGAAAAAAAAGAGCTGTGTGCTCCTGCAGCAGTCCCGAAATCACTACAATTGCGTTGATGACAATGTGAAGTTTTAGTTGAGCTTCATGTGTCTTTTACCCATTACACTTCTGAGGGTGGGGATTACATGGCATCTTGTCTTTAGAGAGTGTGGAGGTGGTTTAAGTGACTAATATGTCCTAAGTTAATCCTAGTGTTACCGGACCTTTTTTATCATTACAGAGGCAATATGATCATCATAAAAGAACACATTTAGCCCTGCTTCTAGCATTACTATGAAAATGATTTCATGAACACATAGTTGAATGCAATTTGTATTATATCATAACCAGATTTGGTGTATGATAAAAAAATAAAAAAAGGACTGGAGCTTCATCTTACTTGACCAAACATCATTGTCACATGTCTGCACTCAACCACAGTTGATATAATTTTACATTCTCAAAACCATTTTCCTAAATTAACCTGCTGGGGTGTATTATAGGTGACTCTCAAATGACTCCATCAGAGAATATTGATGTACTTTTGGACTGGCACCAGTTCAATTAAATTCTAGTTAAGGCATGATCTTGAAGAGGACTCCATTTTTTTGGGTCTTGGTCTTGACTTGGTCTCACTGTCATTTGGACTCAGTCTTGACTCGATCTTGACTATTCCTGGTCTTGGACTTAACATGGGTGATCTTGACTATGTCTCTGATAGCAACCCCCTTGGAGTTTGCCAAAAAGCACTTGAAGGACTGCCAGACAATGAGAAACAAGATTTTCTTAGGCCTAAATGCTAAGTTTAATTTCGGGAGGAAACCAGGCATTGCTCATCACCTGGTCAATACCCTCCCTACAGTGAAACATGGTGTGCAGCATAATGCTTTGGTTATGTTTTTCAGTTGCAGAGACTGGGAGATTTATCAGGCTGGGACACCACAATAACTAATTGGCACAGAGACCTATTCCTCAACACAAATTTCCCAATCATAAAGCTTATAGACTTGAGTTGAGAGTTCAAATCGGGTAAGTTAGTGTTAAAAAAAAAAAACTATGAAAAATTAAAACTTGATGACAACTTTGGAGTAATGCACCAGGGGTGAACAAAGCATACAGGATGGGTTTAAAACCACACACATGAGGGGCTCCATTTTTGAGGATGAGCTTAGCAGGTTTGTTGTTACTTACCCTCCTCAGGGTTTGTGAATCTGTGCTGTTATTTAGCATCCGTTACATCGAACCAGTTCCTAATTGCAATTCTGCTTCTTCCTTTTTTTGTTTATACTTGCAGTTACTTTAGGAAGCGTGAGAATAGAGTTTTGATCAGATTTGCCACAGGGACAGTGGGAGATGGCCTGTCGGTTTTTGTGGGTGGAGTAAACGTGATCTGAGTTTTTTCACCTTTTGGTGTACAATCTGTATGTTGGTAAAAATAAGGTAAAAGGATTTCAGTTAAACTATGCTAAATTTAGAGGTAGTGAGAAACCTGCCTCTGTATGCATTTTCCACTGTGCTTATGGATTTTCACAGCTCCTTAACAGCAGTCTTAGTGCCAGAATTGGTTTGTGGTGAGTTATATATAATACCAAAAAGAACAATATATTTACACTCACCTAAAGGATTATTAGGAACACCTGTTCAATTTCTCATTAATGCAATCATCTAATCAACCAATCACATGGCAGTTGCTTCAATTTATTTAGGGGTGTGGTCCTGGTCAAGACAATCTCCTGAACTCCAAACTGAATGTCAGAATGGGAAAGAAAGGTGATTTAAGCAATTTTGAGCGTGGCATGGTTGTTGGTGCCAGACGGGCCAGTCTGAGTATTTCACAATCTGCTCAGTTACTAGGATTTTCACGCACAACCATTTCTAGGGTTTACAAAGAATGGTGTGAAAAGAGAAAAACATCCAGTATGCGGCAGTCCTGTGGGCGAAAATGCCTTGTTGAAGCTAGAGGTCAGAGGAGAATGGGCCGACTGATTCAAGCTGATAGAAGAGCAACTTTGACTGAAATAACCACTTGTTACAACCGAGGTATGCAGCAAAGCATTTGTGAAGCAACACGCACAACCTTGAGGCGGATGGGCTACAACAGCAGAAGACCCCACCGGGTACCACTCATCTCCACTACAAATAGGAAAAAATAGGCTACACTTTGCACAAGCTCACAAAAATTGGACAGTTGAAGACTGGAAGAATGTTGCCTGGTCTGATGAGTCTTGATTTCTGTTGAGACATTCAGATGGTAGAGTCAGAATTTGGCGTAATCAGAATGAGAACATGGATCCATCATGCCTTGTTACCACTGTGCAGGCTGCTGGTGGTGGTGTAATGGTGTGGGGGTTGTTTTCTTGGCACACTTTAGGCCCCTAAGTGCCAATTGGGCATCGTTTAAATGCCACGGCCTACCTGAGCATGGTTTCTGACCATGTCCATCCTTTTATGACCATCATGTACCCATCCTCTGATGGCTACTTCCAGCAGGATAATGCACCATGTCACAAAGCTCGAATCATTTCAAATTGGTTTCTTGAACATGACAATGAGTTCACTGTACTGGAATGGCCCCCACAGTCACCAGATCTCACCCCAATAGATAATCTTTGGGATGTGGTGGAACGGGAGCTTCGTGCCCTAGATGTGCATCCCACAAATCTCCATCAACTGCAAGATGCTATCCTATCAATATGGGCCAACATTTCTAAAGAATGCTTTCAGCACCTTGTTGAATCAATGCCACGTAGAATTAAGGCAGTTCTGAAGGCGAAAGGGGGTCAAACACAGTATTAGTATGGTGTTCCTAATAATCCTTTAGGTGAGTGTATTTTTACCTTTATGTTACAGGGATTGTGTTTATGACTGCTTGGAATGATTATGTTGCCATCATGATATAGGGGCCAGATCAATCAATACAATTTATTTATAAAGCCCTTTTTACATCAGCAGTTGTCACAAAGTGCTTTTAGAAAACACCCAGCCTGAAACCTTAAGGAGCAGGCAACAACAGTGTTGAAGCACAGTGGATAGGAGAAACTCCCTAAAAGGGGCCGAAAGAGGGGTGACCATGTGTCCCAGATTGGACATTTATCCAGTTTAATACTCCTACACATCCAATCATGGTATTTTCAGTAACTTCTTATCCAAAAGACGGCATCCTACACAGGGTTAAATCCCCTTCACTCCCCTAGTGAATTGGGATTTGATGATTAGACCAGAGAGAAAAGTGCCCTCCAAAATCACGTCAGCATCTGGTTTCCCTTCAGGGACAAACTAGGAGCAGCCCTGTTTAGCTTCAGAGGCATGGTAGCAGTGGATTGTTTGCTTGCCGTCGTTGTCTCATTATAATAATGCCCCGTCTACCTTGCTCTCGTTGTCTTTTAGTCTTGGGGATGAACACTTGCCTGCCAACTCGTGGAAATTACACTTATAGTCCACAAATAGGTGAGTGAACGCTGTTTATATTCAGAGGTTTATCCAGGTCATAGGAAATTATGGCAGTCATTATTGACCAACATTTTTTTTCCCCAGGAATTGTCAGGTGCCTGTAAGGTACCAGCTACACATAGCAGTGCCATCTTACAGACAGACAAAAAGACAGAGATAGGCAGAGAGAGGTACAGACAATATTCCTAGCCTCCTTGTGAAGCATGTATGAACCACACCGGTACAAGAGAGATTACAGCACAGAGCAGTCTCCATCCTTATGCACCAAATTACACACTAGTCCCTATATTATTCACTACTTTAAACCAGAGCCCTATAAACATTAGAAAGGGAATGCATGGGGAATAGGGTGTTATTTGGGACACAAGCATGGTCTCCCCCATCCCAGGGTGGCCTCCTCAGGGGCCATGCATCACAATGGGACTAGGTCAGCCACAACTAATGGAACCTTTTGTACCATGGAAACACTCATTTCCTTCTATAGTGACAAGCTATTTGAGACAGCACTGTGTTTGTGTGTGTGTGTGTGTGAAACCAAGTCGTTTGTTTTCCTTCTGATCGATTTGCGATGGGAGAACCCAGGAAAAGCAAGGGAAGGGAGCTGTTCGGAGTGCTAGTAGACGGTGGGGAAATTATGGTTAGGAAGGTTATAGGACTATGCCATTGTCATTCAAATGTTTTGTTACAGGTGGGAATTTCCACGAATGGGTAATGACTGTTAATGTGCAGCCGTGGGAGCAGAGGAAAGTGGAGAGGAGAGAAATAATTTGACATGATTATATCTGTCTGTCAGAACATGATGCTGACATACAGGGCTTTTGACAGTCCCACTACATCGGTGTGTAGTGGACTGTTGGAACCAAGTATGTCAAACTTAGGGCAAGCTATTCAATCTGCATTGCGGAAGTTTAGCGCTGCAGCGTGATTTAAAATGTAAGGTTAGGTTAGTGCAGACAATTCCTGGAAAAAGCTGCATATGTCAGCTCCTTAGGAAAATGACCTTTACATTTCTATAATGCTACAACAATACGTATTGAATAGAACCTTCAGATAAACCAAAATGAATTTGCCTGGCATACGCTCACTGAAATGCAACATATGTACTGTAAGAATTTGCGCTCTCATTCACGGACGCACACATATACAAAGACATAAGTAACACTTTCCCCAAATGTTCCTCCTAGCTTAAAATCACCTCCCTCACAACTCAAATACACCCAAATAAACAAACAAGCAGCCAGTCGTGGTGTTTTGTGTTATGTCTGACAGACGCCGCGGCTGCTGGAGATAGAAGGCCCTTTAAGCACAATGGTTATAAATTACCAAAAATAATCTGGCATCGCAACAGCATGGAGCCCTGTCAGCGTTCTGCTTTTCCCCATCTGTCACACACACACACACACACACACACAGCCCCTCAGCCACCTCCACCACCACCCACCTCATTAAGATTCATATCCCTGAAAGGTGACTTCTCAGGCGGGCGTAGTGACAACCTCACCCCCCTCCTCCCTCTTACTCGCTGGTTCAGCTGCCGGGAGGCATACGCAATGACAGGTAGCAGCCCACTCCCTGGGGGCCTGGGCAAGGGATCGGGGGTGGGCTTCAGGGGGCGAGGAGGGCGAGGATGTTGTGAGAATGGGAACGTGTATGTTTATTTGTGTTTGTGTGTGCGTCTGGTGCTGAAGCGACGAGCAGGATTATCAAGTCAAAGAAAGATGCCCTCCTGGAGATAAGAGGTCTCAAGGGAGGAGTTTGTGATGTTAAAGTTTCTCTCTCCTCTCTTTTCCACTATCTCCTCACTCTTCTCTCTCCTCTCTTTCTCTTTACCTCTCTCTCACTCTGTAATTCTTTGTACCTACCTACCTTGCTATCTCTCTTTTTGCCACTCCTCTACATCTACTCTCTCTACCTTTTTTCTCTCTCTCTTTCTATTTCTCTCACTTAATCTTTGTAGTTCCTTTTATTTTTCGATCGCTTGTTCTCCTCTCTTTCCCTGGTGGTGCTGTCTCACAAAACGAACTCTTAAATCTCCTATGAGAAGTGCTTGTCCTTCTGGTTCCTACCTGGTTCCTTTTTGGTTCCGTACAGTTTCTTGCATGTTAGCAGAGATCAGCTGTGTCACCATTGAGTCAGTCTGACTAGTTCTACGGCCACCTCTCCAATGGCACTTTATTCTCTATGTAGCGCACTACTTTGTACCAAGGCTCCAGTTTTAAGAAGTGCAGTATGTCTCTCAGTTGGGACCCAGCTCCTGCAGTGGCTGTGTTGAGCTAGTTAATGAGGTGGTTAAGGAGACAGACCTAGCTAATGCCTTCACACACCTCTGATTAGTGTGAAGGACACCAGCTTGTCTTCCCCAGCAAGACACTCATTATCCCCAGAAATCAGGGAGGGGGCACTGAACCTGCTCAGGCCCAGGAATAGGGCCTGGTTTCAGGGGGATTGACACCCATTCGCACCAGCTCTATGCTATGATGAGTTCACTGGACATGGTCTAGTTAATCTCAATAGTATTTCAATAAGTATTTCCAGGTTTCTAGGCCTATACCTTCATATTACAGTTCCAGAATTAATTGAATATTTCAGCCAAGCAAACAAACTTAATTTGTCCCCTTGATCTTCCAAAGCAGTTAACATTGTTGGTTGTGTCCTAATCTTAGGGTCTACACATGCTGTATAACTAGATAGTTGGGGTCTACACATGCTGTATAACTAGATAGTTGGGGTCTACACATGCTGTATAACTAGATAGTTGGGGTCTACACATGCTGTATAACTAGATAGTTGGGGTCTACACATGCTGTATAACTAGATAGTTAGGGTCTACACATGCTGTATAACTAGATAGTTAGGGGTCTACACATGCTGTATAACTAGATAGTTGGGGTCTACACATGCTGTATAACTAGATAGTTGGGGTCTACACATGCTGTATAACTAGATAGTTGGGGTCTACACATGCTGTATAACTAGATAGTTGGGGTCTACACATGCTGTATAACTAGATAGTTGGGGTCTACACATGCTGTATAACTAGTTAGTTTGGGGTCTACACATGCTGTATAACTAGATAGTTGGGGTCTACACATGCTGTATAACTAGATAGTTGGGGTCTACACATGCTGTATAACTAGATAGATGGGGTCTACACATGCTGTATAACTAGTTAGTTTGGGGTCTACACATGCTGTATAACTAGTTAGTTTGGGGTCTACACATGCTGTATAACTAGATAGTTGGGGTCTACACGTGATGTATAACTAGATAGTTGGGGTCTACACGTGCTGTATAACTAGATAGTTGGGGTCTACACGTGCTGTATAACTAGATAGTTGGGGTCTACACGTGCTGTATAACTAGATAGTTAGGGTCTACACGTGCTGTATAACTAGATAGTTAGGGTCTACACATGCTGTTTTACTTGATAGTTGGGGTCTACACATGCTGTATAACTAGATAGTTGGGGTCTACACATGCTGTATAACTAGATAGTTGGGGTCTACACATGCTGTATAACTAGTTAGTTAGGTGTCTACACATGCTGTATAACTAGATAGTTGGGGTCTACACATGCTGTATAACTAGATAGTTGGGGTCTACACATGCTGTATAACTAGATAGTTGGGGTCTACACATGCTGTATAACTAGATAGTTGGGGTCTACACATGCTGTATAACTAGATAGTTGGGGTCTACACATGCTGTATAACTAGATAGTTGGGGTCTACACATGCTGTATAACTAGATAGTTGAGGTCTACACATGCTGTATAACTAGTTAGTTTGGGGTCTACACATGATGTATAACTAGATAGTTGGGGTCTACACATGCTGTATAACTAGATAGTTGTTTATTCTATTGATACAGATACTTTGGATGATTAGCCACTTTTAAGAAGCTACAGTGGTTTTGTTTTTGTAAACATGACTAAACCTCAACAAGGTGTAACAACAGTATTGTTAGTCACAGAAAATGTTGCAGACTCTCATCAATTCAACCTCACACGTTAACCACAGAAAATGGCACTAACGATTCTTGAAGAATGAGAGATTTATTTTTATTTTACTCTCTCCTCTTTCACACCAATTTTGAAAGACTAGACATCATGAGAGCACAACCAATTAAACATGTTAGAGATCCACAGTGCAAGATGTTAATTGCAGAGGAAACCAACCTTTTTTTGATAAATGATTTTGTGTTGCAACCATTTACTTTTGACTTCATAATAACCTACACAACTTATTCTTCATTATTATTATTATATTTTTTACGATTGGTGTCCCACTAAGCATGTTCTTGCAATCCGTTCTGCTTCTTATCAAACACTTCGCTATACTCTCTAAAACTACTTTGTGGGGAACACATTTTCTGACATTTGACAAAAATTTGCTGAAAGGCGCTCAACACACCATAAGAAGTTACTGGGGCACAGGTTGTATTCCACTCTCCTACTCATGGAGGGCATATATAATACATATGTATTGTGGCAGACCAACAAACATCTTGTTAATGCAACAGGAATATCATGTTGGAGTCAAAGGGATGCAACAGATGCTCGCCCACTTTTCCAACCCCATGCACACACACACACACACACCCACACACGGTCATTAGCATGTATTCATTCTTTCTCTGGACTGGAGTGCAAGGCTCAGGCCCTGTCCTTCATTTGGGTAGGAGAACAAAGGTGGAGGGAGAGAGGGAAGAAAAGGGAGACAGGCCAAGTCTACAGTGTTCCACTCTGCCTTTGGCAGTTAATGAGGTCCTCAGTGTGTTTTCCACACATACATACATTAACGCGAACACGCAAACACACACATGCACACACACACTTTCCAGGAGAGCTGGAGTGGATTTCAGACAACCTGAGATGTTGTTAGGAAGCATTTTGTTTTAAACTATCATCCTCCCTCTATTTTTGATTAGAACTCCTTCCCTCCCTCCTCTCCCTTCTATCACCATATGTCCCTTGCTCTCCCTCTCTCTCACAAGTTATTCAGATACATTTTTATTTTATTATTCAAATCCCCCTGATGTTCGAGGCAGGTGAGGAGTCCCCTGAGGGCTAGAGAGATCCAGATCTAGACATGTGTTAAGAGCAGGATGACTGTGAGTACTGAGTGGCATCCAGAAGCTTACAGAGATAAGTTGTGAGAGGAGAGAAGAGAGTAGGATAGGAGACAAGGGAGGATGTGAATGGATAGGGGAGGAGACAAGGAGACGAGAAGAGGAGTACAGACAAGGGGATAGGCTGTGAGTGGATAGGGGAGGTTGTGAATGGAGAGGGTTGAAGAGACCAGATGAGAGGTTGAGAGTGAAGAGAAGAGAGGAGGAGAAAAGACGAGAGGAGTGGTTGTGAGTGGAGGGAGGAGGGGGATATGAGACGGGAGGTTGTGAATGGAGAGGGTAAGGAGACGAGATGTTGTAAGTGGAAATGAGAGGAATGTACTAATCACATTTCTTCACCTTTTAACATATAAATTATTATGGCTGTCAAAGTCAATGCGTTAACACCTGCAATTAATATAAAATGCTTAAATGCATATTTTTTTGTCACTGTTTTTCGTTTTTGAACCTAAGAACCATTGGTAATAGGAAAAACATCACCATTCTTTTGCTTGTTTGTCAGCCCTTAGCTGACACATGCCACAGTGAGAGGGCTAGCTTTGCCGTACAGCAACCAGACACTCCCAGCATCTAGATAATAGGAAAATCTAGCCTTGTTACTCCCTCGTTAAGCCAGGCATAAGCTAACATCATTATAGCCGCTAAATACAGTGGACTCCATACTTGTGCATTGCCTGAACGGACCAGGACCGAATACAATATTAACAAAAAAATTATTATATCTTAAAAGTATTACATGACTGCATTTTTATGTTTTTAAGGGGATTACCTAATCTGCGTCCATCAGCAAAGTTGTACACGCACAACTATTTATCCCACTTGTAACAAACACTACACATAATACTTGTACATTTTCTGCCCTCTTCTATTTGCACTTCTGGTTAAATGCTAACTGCATTTCTTGTACTGTACTTGTACTTGTTCAATGACAATACAGTTGAATCTAATCTAATCTAAAATTAGTTTTATTGTAAGAGACACCATCAACCAGTGTCTCCCAATTCTACAAAAAGAAGAAAACATGCATGGCTACCGTTTAGATGTACATTCATTCTATAGAGCATGAAGTCTAAAGTACATGTCATTTCTTGTACTGTCCTTCTTTTGCTAATGCATACAGACTCAGAGTACAGAAATCAGGATAGTCATCACAATTGTCAGATACTTTCATTTCAGAAATGGCAATAGGTTATATTGTCATTTCAAGGCCAGTTGCTGCAACTGTGAAACAGTTCAGGTTTGGCTTTACTCTCAGGGTAGCTTCCCTCATTTTCATACAAGAACATAGTCAAGTAGTGTCACAAATCTTATTAGAGGTCATTATTCTTCTCTTAGTTATTGTCAAATTGTACTTTGTTTACACCTCGCTGTGTGTAGAGTGTTACAGTTGTGATTATTTGAGTTTGGTATTTTGAATGGCAGTGTTTTCTACATGACAACATGGTGACAATTGTGCTTTACAGAGAGAGTTGTGTGTAAAGCTTTAAAAAAAAGGTTGAATGAAACCAAAATGTGCTTAAGAATTTGGGTAATTTTCTTGTGGAACGTTGCAAATGTTTTTGTGTAATTAATAGTAGAACATGAATTAGTGATTGTGAAAAACTGTAATTATTTTAACTTTTGGCATTATTTTAACTTTTAGCATTTGGCAGCACTAATATATTCTATATACTGTATATGTTTATATATGATATATATTACTATATATTAGGGCTGCCAAAGATGCTGCAATTCATTTACAATACTTTACCCCATTTCTGTCTCTGTTAATGCATTTTTCTTTTTATATGCTAGAATTGTGCAGAGACTATGGTGACTATGCATTAATGTTGTGAATTGTGCAGAGACTGTGTTGACTATGAATTCATGTTGTGAATTGTGCAGAGACTGTGGTGACTATGCATTCATGTTGTGAATTGTGCAGAGACTATGTTGACTATGCATTCATGTTGTGAATTGTGCAGAGACTATGTTGACTATGCATTCATGTTGTGAATTGTGCAGAGACTGTGGTGACTATGCATTAATGTTGTGAATTGTGCAGAGACTGTGGTGACTATGCATTAATGTTGTGAATTGTGCAGAGACTATGGTGACTATGCATTCATGTTGTGAATTGTGCAGAGACTATGGTGACTATGCATTCATGTTGTGAATTGTGCAGAGACTATGTTGTATACGAATTCATGTTGTGAATTGTGCAGAGACTGTGGTGACTATGCATTCATGTTGTGAATTGTGCAGAGACTGTGGTGACTATGCATTCATGTTGTGAGTTGTGCAGAGACTGTGGTGACTATGCATTCATGTTGTGAGTTGTGCTTTCCTCAATACTTTAGTGTTGTTTGAATCCTGCCTAACCCATCCTTTAATACCTACTGTTCCAAGTTGTCAGTAATTGGAATATCTCTCCTTATGTTCCCAATCCCTGTCTCCTCATGCCCCCCATCCCTGTCTCCTTATGCCCCCCATCCCTGTCTCCTTATGTCCCCCATCCCTGTCTCCTTATGTCCCCCATCCCTGTCTCCTTATGTCCCCCATCCCTGTCTCCTTATGTCCCCCATCCCTGTCTCCTTATGTCCCCCATCCCTGTCTCCTTATGCCCCCCATCCCTGTCTCCTTATGCCTCCCATCCCTGTCTCCTTATGTCCCCCATCCCTGTCTCCTTATGTCCCCCATCCCTGTCTCTGTGTGTCCCCAATTTATGTCTCCATTTGTTTAATGTTGGAGCAACTGCCTGCACATCGAACAGCTCTCCAGTAAGAGGGGCTGATATGTGTTTTATACTGTAGCATAGCAGTTATTGTAATTAGTGCCTTGATCAAGAGCGCAATTGTAGGTGATGATAGAAATATTGGATCAGAGCCCACAACCTTATATTTATACTAGAAATAGATGCTGACAGATATTGCAGTAATTTGAGAGAAATGTAAGACCATATGACACAAAAATTAAAAGCAATTTTTATGTCCATTGAAATAATATCAAATTGATCATAAATACAGTGTCGACATCAGTGTTGTAAATGACTGTTGTAGTTGGAAATGGCAGATTTTCAATGGAATATCTACAGTATCTCACAAATGTGAGTAAACCCCTCACATTTTTGTAAATATTTGATTATATCTTTTCATGTGACAACACTGAAGAAATGACACTTTGCTACAATGTATAGTAGTGAGTGTACAGCTTGTATAACAGTGCAAATTTGCTGTCCCCTCAAAATAACACAACACACAGCCATTAATGTCTAAACCGCTGGCAACAAAAGTGAGTACGCCCCTAAGTGAAAATGTCCAAAGTACATAAACACAATTGACCACCTACACTCACCTAAAGGATTATTAGGAACACCTGTTCAATTTCTCATTAATGCAATTATCTAATCAACCAATCACATGGCAGTTGTTTCAATGCATTTAGGGGTGTGGTCCTGGTCAAGACAATCTCCTGAACTCCAAACTGAATGTCAGAATGGGAAAGAAAGGTGATTTAAGCAATTTTGAGCGTGGCATGGTTGTTGGTGCCGGAAGGGCCGGAAAAACATCCAGTATGCAGCAGTCCTGTGGGCGAAAATGGCTTGTTGATGCTAGAGGTCAGAGGAGAATGGGCCGATTGATTCAAGCTGATAGAAGAGCAACTTTGACTGAAATAACCACTCGTTACAACCGAGGTATGCAGCAAAGCATTTGTGAAGCCACAACACGCACAACCTTGAGGTGGATGGGCTACAACAGCAGAATACCCCACCGGGTACCACTCATCTCCACTACAAATAGGAAAAAGAGGCTACAATTTGCACAAGCTCACCAAAATTGGACAGTTGAAGACTGGAAGAATGTTGCCTGGTCTGATGAGTCTCGATTTCTGTTGAGACATTCAGATGGTAGAGTCAGAATGTGGTGTAAACAGAATGAGAACATGGATCCATCATGCCTTGTTATCACTGTGCAGGCTGCTGGTGCTGGTGTAATGGTGTGGAGGATGATTTCTTGGCACACTTTATGCCCCTTAGTGCCAATTGGGCATCGTTTAAATGCCACGGCCTACCTGAGCATTGTTTCTGACCATGTCCATCCCTTTATGACCACCATGTACCCATCCTCTGATGGCTACTCCAGGATAATGCACCATGTCACAAAGCTCGAATCATTTCAAATTGGTTTCTTGAACATGACAATGAGTTCACTGTACTGAAATGGCCCCCACAGTCACCAGATCTCAACCCAATAGAGCATCTTTGGGATGTGGTGGAACAGGAGCTTCGTGCCCTGGATGTGCATCCCACAAATCTCCATCAACTGCAAGATGCTATCCTATCAATATGGTCCAACATTTCTAAAGAATGCTTTCAGCACCTTGTTGAATCAATGCCATGTAGAATTAAGGTAGTTCTGAAGGCGAAAGGGGGTCAAACACAGTATTAGTATGGTGTTATTAATAATCCTTTAGGTGAGTGTACTACCATACTACTATGTATATTAGTACGTTCCTTTAAGCGTAATCAAAAATTCAACAACAAAAAAGATTTGATCATCTCCATCATACAACAATTTATTTCATAAAATTGTCTTGAAGACTTAAAACACAAATAAGGAATTGTGACTTGAACTTAAGACTTAGTTGAGACTTGCACATTATTACTTGGGACTTGGCTCAAGACTTGAAGGTTTAAGACTTGAGTCTTGCTTAGGACTTGCAAAATTGTGACATGGTCCCAATGTCTTTTGAGCATATGTAGCTTAAATTGCTTTGCACGCCCTCAGTCCAAGGAGCTGGGCATGTTTTTTATCATCCTAAACAAGCTCCTGTAATTCCTATGGCAAATGTTCAAAAAGTATTTCAGCGCAAAGAACGATCCAACAGAATTGTGCTTATTGTGAGAAAACACACTATTTGTTACTGTATGTTTAGCATTTCCCAAGCCCTGTTATGACAGCACATTTGTAAAAGGTTGTATGTATTTGGTCACATGACAATTTGTTGTCAAAGCTTTGTCCATAAAAACTGTTCAGGTGCTTACTTTGTGCAACACAGCAAGGCAGACATTCAAAGTTTACATAGTGACAACCAGATGTTTTCACATGGAGAGCAGGTCAGGAAGAGACGTTAGGTGCTGGATAGGGTGATAGATGTACTGAAGGTAATGGGAAACTGGACTCAGCTACAGAGGATCTAAATTTGAAGCTGTATACTTTGGAAAAACCTGTTAGTGGATCATGAGCATGAGAATTCTATTATTGAGCAAATATGATGAGCACTCACAAAAGAATGTCACTGACTGCATAACACAAAGCAAGAAGTTGTGTGAATCTGTGGGGGAGGAAACATTTTCCCTTTTCACATTACTCTCAAAGACAACTGTTAATTTAGTAATTAATGCCATCAGCCAGATGATCCAGGAAACTATTGCCAATAAAGTTAGGAAAGCTGGATTTCAGTTCAGATTGATACTACTCCAGTTCTGTAATACTGAGATACGTTACAGACGTTGTCAATGAGAGAATCATAGCCGTGTTGGATTGTCACTCAGTGGAGTGGAGAGTCCTTTGCAAAGTTACTGACATAAGGAAAAAGACAACCTAGATAAAGGCAAATGTGCGGGTAATGTCACAGATGGGGCTGCCAACATGCTGGGAAAATATCAGGGATTCTCTGCACTGCTCTCTACTGACTGTCCTACACAAGTACATGTCTGGTATTATTGCTCACATATTAAATCTATTGTTGGCAGAAACTACTGAAGTTGTATTTCAAAGTGCTACCCTGTTTTCACTGTTAAATTATGTGGCAGTATTCCTTGGTGACTCCTAAAACGGATGAATACCTGGGAAGGTGTGAGTAAAGACCCTCACCAAAGATGCCTGTCTCCAATAGGAGAGACACACTGGTGGGCCAAAGACGAGACCCTGAAGAAGGTTTTTGGTTCATTTGGCACAGCATGCCTTATTCATAGACCTGGTTGTTACACTAACAAAAGAGAGAGAAGGCACTACCATGAAAGCCACAGTGAGAATCAAAGCAAAAGGCTACACAGTCTCTCCTCAAATACAAAACAAATCTCACTGAACAGGTTTTCCTTGGAATATTTGTGCATACAGCACCCCTCTCAAAGTGTCTTTAGACAAGTGGAATGGATATCCTAACTGCCCATGGGACCCAAGACTACTTAAAAAGTGTCTCAGGGACTTATGTGGTGTTTAGAGAGCAGCTGGAGTGTCATTGGTTGGGCCTACAAATTCCTTCTCACTCAAATGGCATGTCAGTTTCCCTCCTAAGGTCTTGATATACTCCAGTTTTGGAGGTGTATTTATGTAGGTACGCAAACACTATGCAAACAGCATTGCTAACATACTCCACTGCGTACTTTGTCTAAATGGATATTTAAAAGGCAGTCTGCAACAAAACATGTTCTGCGTGCCCAGCAATACGTTGACAACTGCCGATTTTGTTCAACCACAAAGAACATGGCGACAGAAGAGGTACTGTTATTAATGTATGTCTTAAGAAAACAATAAAAAAGAGCTAGTGACGACGCCAACGAAGTGCATTAGACCATTAAACTTATTCATTGGGTACTACAACTTCGATGTTTCAGTCTTGCAGAACCTCAGAGGATCTTGGGTATACTGCCCCACAAGTTCTGTTGGTGTTGCAGGACCTAGGAAGACATACACAAAGTACAGACCAAATGTACGCAGGATACGTGTGACAGCCATCCTGCGTTTGCGTACACATACTCAGTGAGACATTTATTTGGGCCTTCAGTGTAATAAGAGCGATGTTCCACAACTGATTAATCACACCACCACAGAAAAAACATGCATCAAAGCAAAGCAACAACATCCTGCAACAGAGTGAGGTCAGACAAATATTTGTAGTTTTTGGCTAAAGTCAGCAATTACACAAGCTTTGGTGAAGACAGTGAAACGACATAGGATCATTGATAATTTATGAAAACATTGAATATTTTTATTAATTTGTTTAATTTCAGACATTCATTACTGTAACATGTTATGTTTGGCATTGGCCCATGTAATTTCCAGCTAGTCATTTCATTTTTTGGAATATAATGTACCAACATTTGACCTGGGTGGATGTATAAGAGTAACAATTTACAAAAATACTGAGGACGTCAATAAATAGTGTAAAATAATTTATTCAACACATAGTAAAACTGGAATGTGTTGTTTACAATGATAAAAGACACCTTGGCGTGACTGAGAAAAGTACAATCTATTTATTTTATGGTTATTGTATATGTTTTCTTTTTACTGAAAGTCCAGTAAATTGCCTTTGGGATGTGCAGAAAGGTAATAAATTAAAAATTATTCAATTAAACATGTTGCAATTTATATTTCTGTGAATTTTTCCTACTACGTTTAAAAAATATGAATGAAACAGAATTACTAATTAAATAATACTTTACATAATGTGAAGAATATTATAAGGTGGACATAAAAAAATGGTTAGGTTTAGTAAATTAATGTAGAGAACATATGTAATATGTATAAAAAGCATATTTTTTATAATATCTGTAACGAGGACGCGCATGGAGGACGCGCGTCACCCCTCCCGACGTGGTGTTCGGCGCGCGTCATCGCCGGCCTTCTAGCCACGCCGCTCCTCCTCCCACGGCACTGTCCTGTCTTGTCATTGCACACACCTGGTGTCCATTCCCTCATTAGACCGCTTATATAAGTTCCTGTGTTTCTGGCTGTCTTTGTGTGGTATTGTTCTATGTTTGGTGTTTGTATTGCGTAGCAGTTGCACGCTTGTTTGTTTTACGTGTGCCTATTCTCTAAATAGAAAGAAGAGTAACTACCTCCCTGCGTTTGGCTCCCTTATTTCACGCACCTTGACACACCTTTGACAATATCGTTGTTCATTTGTTGGTGGACAGGGACTGTGTTATATATCCAACAGCACTGTATTCTCCAGAACCCCCCACAGGAATACACAAGGATACTTTTTGCCTTATAGTGGAAAAACTATTCCGTACCACAGTGAATGTTTTGTACAAAACACTCAGGAGAGTGACCTGCACTGGCCACCCAGCCTATGCAAAACATCGGCAAAATAGGCTCAATCGTTTGTGCTCCATTTGAGCTGATGTAATTTTTTTGATATTAAATACAATTTTATAGTTTATTCTGAGGTCACTCATTTCCCCAACATGCTCCAAATTCAATCAAAATAGTCTTGTTTGTTTGTACTCTGTGCCAGTTTGTGCCATTAAAAATGTTGTTTGTGCTGCTGTAATTTTTTTTGATATTGAATAAAATTGTATAGGTCATTCAGAGATCAATCAGTCCTCCAGCATCCTTCAAATTTGACCAAAATAGTCTTGTTTGTTTGTGCTTTGTTTGTGTTGTTAAAATGTTAGTTTGTACTGCTGTTATTTGTTTAGATGTTCAAGAGTATTTCATTGGTCAATCTGAGGTCACTTAGCCCACCAACATACGCCAAATTTACCCAAAATTGTCTTGTTTGTTTGTGCTGGTTTGTGCTGACGCAGTGATTTATATATTAGAAATGTTACTTTCAGTGAAGGGCGTCACCAGCCCCCAACCTGGCTCAGTCGTTTGTGCTCCATTGGTGCCTGTAAAAGTTGTTTGTGCTGCTACAATTTTTGGTACATAACCTACATTCCTACTCTCTCTCTCCACTATAGCTCTGTCATTATCAGTAAGAAAGACCCAAAACTAAACTTTTACACAAACGGAGCACAAAATATTGAGCCTATTTTCTGTGAATTTGACCTATAAAATATTATTTAATATTAAAAAAAATTATACTTGCAAAAATAAGCATTTTAACGGCACAAACCAGCACAAACAATTAAGCCTATTTTGCTGTAGTTTTGCGTTGGGTGTGGGACCATCTTTATGCAGATAAAATACCTTTAATCGTTTGCGCTCCATTTGTGCTGCTGTAATTTTTTTGATATTAGTCCTAAACAAAATTTTTAGATCATTCCATGGTCACCTTCTAACATGCTACCATTACACTCAGAAAAGGCTCAATTCTTTGTATTCCGTTTGTGCCAGTCTTTCTTATTGATACAGCTGAAGAATTAATGACAGAGCTATAGCAGAAAGAGAATAAAGCCAATGCGTTAACCATTAGAAAAGTAGGTTATGTACCAAAACTATTTTGGGTTAATTTTGAGTATGTTAGGGGGCTGAGTGACCTCAGAATGACCAGTGAAATATTTTTTTTATATCTAAGAAATGATAGCAACACAAAAACATTTTGAACAGGACAAACCCAAACAAATGGGACTATTTTGGTAGAATATTGGGGGGGCTGAGTGACCTCAGAATTTTATTTAATATCTAAAATATTACATCAGCACAAATGAAAATTTTAACAGCACAAAAGAATGAGCCTATTTTGACTCAACTTGGAGAATGTTGGGCGGCTGAATGACGCCATCACCTATAATTAAATGTCTAATACATAAAACCCCAAAGCAGCACAAACAAAACTTTTAACAGCACATACCTGCACAAATGAACCACAAACAAATTAGACTATTTTCATTGATTTTGGAGTGTCCTCAGAAAGACCTATAAAATATTCTTTAACATCTATAAAATGATAGCAGCACAAACGAAAAATGTAACAGCACATGGATAGGGGCCAACTTCGCACTGGTGGCACTTTGTACTACATTTAGCAAAACTATATATTCTACCCCTTCTTTAACCACAAATGCAACACACTAATATACTGCACATGGAATAAAAATTGTCTCTTTAGTTAGTAGTAAGTTGTGTCTGGGAGGCGATTTATAACCTGTTTTAGAGAATGGTTAATTGAGGGGGAGGACATAGGTTATTGTTAGGGAATGTATTCTGAAAGTATTCTGAAATAATTAAGTAAAGAAAATACATTTGAGAATAAAAACAGCTTGGTAGCATTTAACGTATCTACCCCACAGCTGCTGGAAAAAAGGAGGTGAAACCCTGGGTATGTGAATGCAATTTTTCAACAATTTCCCAAGACCACTTGGAGGGGTTGATCTTGATGGCTACAGAGAAAGTGATACTAATGGGCCTTCGCAGTGACGGGATTATAGACATGGTTGCAGAGAGCAGTACACAGATGTGCTGCCTACTGCTAACCATGTTCAGTAAAGTAGGACAGTCTTTGATTTCATGGATTTTTATAGAGAGGCAAACTACACTGAGGAAATGGTTTCTGACTTGATATTGACTTGAATAGTTTTAAACTCCAGTCATTGGCTGCAGCTGACTGAATCCCATTCCTAATATATGGCCATACACATTAAAAGACTTAACATATATTCTGAAATAAATATGTTAACATAATGCTGATTACATATTTGAATGTGACATATATTCAGGGGCGCCTCTACGAATTTTGGACCCTATGAAGAGATTAAAATTTGGGCCACCCCCCCCCGGAAAGTCACAGCCCTGTGTAGTCACTAATGAACTGTTCACACCACATTTAAATAGGTTATATTAATCTGTGATATACTGTATGCTTAAGTCTGCAGAATTTAACCTTTTCCTTGCTCTTTTCTCTTTCATCATCCTCTGTCTATCAGATTTTGCTCACTATCTGCTACAAGGACAGATCCCTCTACATACATGAAGCATATAAATCCTTGATTTAAATTAGCCTCTTAATCTGCTTATAGCCTAACATACAATACAACAGGCAACGTGATGTTAGTGTTGCTAATGTTTGAGTTGAAACTCCTACGAATGATTGCTTGGAATACATTTTAGTTTTCACTATATGAGCTCACCTGGTTTCACATCCTTAGAAACTCATTTAGAAGATGATGAGGGACCAGCCGCTGCTCCACTCTCTGGCTGTTTCTGAGACTAAGTGCCATTTCTCACCATTTCATGATGTTAAGCTTTTGTAGGTCATTTTGATATACACTCACCTAAAGGATTATTAGGAACACCATACTAATACTGTGTTTGACCCCCTTTCGCCTTGAGAACTGCCTTAATTCTACGTGGCATTGATTCAACAAGGTGCTGAAAGCATTCTTTAGAAATGTTGGCCCATATTGATAGGATAGCATCTTGCAGTTGATGGAGATTTGTGGGATGCACATCTAGGGCACGAAGCTCTCGTTCCACCACATCCCAAAGATGCTCTATTTGGTTGAGATCTGGTGACTGTGGGGGCCATTTCAGTACAGTGAACTCATTGTCATGTTCAAGAAACCAATTTGAAATGATTCGAGATTTGTGACATGGTGCATTACCCTGTTGGAAGTAGCCATCAGAGGATGGGTACATGGTGGTCATAAAAGGATGGACATGGTCAGAAACAATGCTCAGGTAGGCCGTGGCAATTAAACAATGCCCAATTGGCACTAAGGGGCTTAAAGTGTGCCAAGAAAACATCCCCCACACCATTACACCACCACCAGCAGCCTGCACAGTGGTAACAAGGCATGATGGATCCATGTTCTCATTCTGTTTACGCCAAATTCTTTACCATCTGAATGTCTAAACAGAAATCGAGACTCATCAGACCAGGCAACATTCTTCTAGTCTTCAACTGTCCAATTTTGGTGAGCTTGTGCAAATTGTAGCCTCTTTTTCCTATTTGTAGTGGAGATGAGTGGTACCCGGTGGGGTCTTCTGCTGTTGTAGCCCATCCGCCTCAAGGTTGTGCGTGTTGTGGCTTCACAAATGCTTTGCACTATACCTCGGTTGTAACGAGTGGTTATTTCAGTCAAATTTGCTCTTCTACCAGCTTGAATCAATCAGCCCATTCTCCTCTGACCTCTTGCATCAACAAGGCATTTTCGCCCACAGGACTGCCGCATACTGGATGTTTTTCCCTTTTCACACCATTCTTTGTAAACCCTAGAAATGGTTGTGCGTGAAAATCCCAGTAACTGAGCAGATTGTGAAATACTCAGACCGGCCCGTCTGGCACCAACAACCATGCCACGCTCAAAATTGCTTAAATCACCTTTCTTTCCCATTCTGACATTCAGTTTGGAGTTCAGGAGACTGTCTTGACCAGGACCACACCCCTAAATGCATTGAAGCAACTGCCATGTGATTGGTTGATTAGATAATTGCATTAATGAGAAATTGAACAGGTGTTCCTAATAATCCTTTAGGTGAGTGTATATAATGTTATTTGACATGGGGTGGATCTTAAGGATTTTTGGCACTAACGAGCAGGGCTAGTATACCAACAGGGCTTATAGTTTATAAACAAATGTTTTCTATATACATTTTCACAGTATTCATGTTAAGTTAGTCTGTGCACGATATTATATACAGTGGGGAGAACTTTTTGATACACTGCCGATTTTCAGGTTTTCCTACTTACAATGCATGTAGAGGTCTGTAATTTTTATCATAGGTACACTTCAACTGTGAGAGATGGAATCTAAATCCAGAAAATCACATTGTATGATTTTCTTTATAATTAATTAGCATTTTATTGCATGACATAAGTATTTGATCACCTACCAACCAGTAAGAATTCCGGCTCTCATAGACCTGTTAGTTTTTCTTTAAGAAGCCCTCCTGTTCTCCACTCTATACTTGTATTAACTGCACCTGTTTGAACTCGTTACCTGTATAAAAGACACCTGTCCACACACTCAATCAAACAGACTCCAACCTCTCCACAATGGCCAAGATCAGAGAGCTGTGTAAGGACATCAGGGATAAAACTGTAGACCTGCACAAGGCTGGGATGGGCTACAGGACAATAGGCAAGCAGCTTGGTGAGAAGGCAACAACTGTTGGTGTAATTATTAGAAAATGGAAGAAGTTCAAGATGAAGGTCAGTCTCCCTCGGTCTGGGGCTCCATGCAAGATCTCACCTCGTGGGGCATCAATGATCATCAGGAAGGTGAGGTATCAGCCCAGAACTACACGGCAGGATCTGGTCAATAACCTGAAGAGAGCTGGGACCACAGTCTCAACGAAAACCATTAGTAACACACTACGCCGTCATGGATTAAAATCCTGCAGCCCATGCAAGGTCCCCCTGCTCAAGCCAGCGCATGTCCAGGCACATCTGAAGTTTGCCAATGACCATCTGGATGTACCAGAGGAGGAATGGGAGAAGGTCATGTGATCTGATGAGACAAAAATAGAGCTTTTTGGTCTAAACTCCACTCACCGTGTTTGGAGGAAGAAGAAGGATGAGTACAACCCCAGGAACACCATCCCAACCGTGAAGCATGGAGGTGGAAACATCATTCTTTGGGGATGCTTTTCTGCAAAGGGGACCGGACGACTGCACCGTATTGAGGGGAGGATGGATGGGGCCATGTATCGCAAGATCTTGGCCAACAACCTCCTTCCCTCAGTAAGAGCATTGAAGATGGGTCGTGGCTGGGTCTTCCAGCATGACAATGACCCGAAACACACAGCCAGGGCAACTAAGGAGTGACTCCGTAAGAAACATATCAAGGTCCTGGAGTTGCCTAGCCAGCTCCAGATCTGAACCCAATAGAAAATCTTTGAAGGGAGCTGAAAGTCTGTATTGCCCAGCGACAGCCCCGAAACCTGAAGGATCTGGAGAAGGTCTGTATGGAGGAGTGGGCCAAAATCCCTGCTGCAGTGTGTGCAAACCTGGTCAAGAACTACAGGAAACGTATGATTTGTTGAAGTCTAACACTTCCCCGAGTTGGTTTGTTGGAAAGGAGAATAAAACACCAGGAGTCAGGTCAATTATCGTACCGCATATTCCGTTTATTACAAAAGCTTTTGGAGACAAGGTGTCGCCGCACAATGTCTAAGGATCAACAGTCAAAACATCATTTATACTTCAACTACGCCCAAAAGATAGAGTCGTTAAGTTCACAAAGCAAGTGTGCTATTGTTCCAGTTCTTTTCCTTATAAGGATAACTGCAAGTATCCCCTTGCCCCCTTCTGGTTTCTGTCTTGTCTGTCAGACTATGTGTGTGTGTCTCTAACCTGTTTCCTGTTTCTCAAAAGACAGACATACTAAATCTTTCTCTCCCCGGCAACCGCTTGAACAGGGTTTCCTATTCTCCTGCTTGCACCTTCCGTTTTAGCTCATATTACAAACAATTAATATTTTGCTTCATTGGTTACAACAGCTTACAACAGTTCACTAACTTATACAATCAATACATCTACAGATCTCTAATTGCAAACAAAGGTTTCTGTACCAAATATTAAGTTCTGCTTTTCTGATGTATCAAATACTTATACTTAATTACTTAAATTATACAATGTGATTTTCTGGATTTTTGTTTTAGATTCCGTCATTCACAGTTTAAAAATTACAGACTTCTACATGCTTTGTAAGTGGGAAAACCTGCAAAATCGGCAGTGTATCAAATACTTGTTCTCCCCACTGTATCCACTAGAACGAGAATTATTTTGTGAACTGAAACTAACCCAAAAATGTATAAATAGCCAATGCATAATGCAAACATTTATTTTTTATATTATTTAAGTAGTGCATACAAAACAACCCACATAAATACAGTGAACAAAACATTATTGGAGCTGACTTAAGTGCCTTATTATAGATATGTATCAATCAGCCATGCATTAACCCTGTCTAATCAGTCATATTCTCAGCATTTTGGATGTTCATCCATTCATACAAAAAGAAAGCATTTCTGGCACCTGCCTTTTCTCCCATATTAAAACTAAAATGTGTGCTGAAAAGTTGATGGACGAGTGGTTCTAAAATTAGACTTGCCCGAAATGTTAACTACTCGCTTTAGGCGAATGGAGGGTGTGCAAGCTTTATTTCCAGCCCTGCATATGACATTGTACCAATGATGTTGATTAATTTATGATACTGATTGATTCATGTTATACAATGCAAATATGCACCAAGCTAGATTCCTGGCTGCCTGCCTTCAATCTAAGCAACTGCTGATATTAGCTTAAACCATTCTTAAACTGTGTCAATTGTGCTCACCTTTGTTTTTAAAGAAACTGTTTACCCTCAGTTTGCATTCTCTCTATTCTTTTTTTTTTGGTATCCCGTTTTCCTTTTCTTGACATTATCATAGAGTAGTATAGTAGTATAAAGTAGTGGTATAAAGATATGACTCTATCACAGTAGTAGTCACTCAGCTCGATTAGCTGGGTTCAGAGACAAATCCTGGTGCAGGGGTTGACTAAACCAATTCGTGCCTTATGTATAAGGGGTGAGAGTGGCTCAGAGAGCCTCCACTATATTTTTGGATACAAATTCCTGTCAATCAACCGATTTCTTCAGCCAATAAAAATGTAGTAATGACAACATTTTGAAACAAAAAATTGCTAACAAAAAAATGAAAGATTTAAAGGCAGTCCTCCAATTGGGGCCCTGGGTAGTCAGTCCTACCACCCCCCCTCCCCCAACTTCGACTCCCCTGCATACATTTAAACAAGATATGATAAAATATGTATTTAACATACATTCCACGCCCCAAATGTTCACCACATTCTGTATACTGTATATTATATCAAAATCCAACAAATAAGTTATATTAATCATTCGTTTTTGTAGGCTATAAGTTAGTTGTTAATTGAAATAAGGTTAATAAGGTGTTAGTTGGCTGAATAAAAATAAATAAAAAATCAGTGTTGCCAAGTAGCGACATTGTCGCTAGATTTTCACAACTTTTCAGACCACCTTAGCAACTTTTTTTCAAAAAAGCGACTAGCGACAAATCTAGCGACTTTTTGTGGTGTTATTGGAGATTAGTTCTTACTCTTTTCAACGAGCAGTTCCTCTGAGCTGCAGTCAGAGCAGGAGATGTTAACTCCTCCGCGTCCAGACTGAAAATGAATCACGAATACGCATGCGGGAAGCCCCCACTGGCTTTTCCCGCCCATAATGTAAATGTTCTTCGTCAAAAATAAATCACTGCAGTTCTCTTAATCCATGACCATGATGATATCTTCCCTTGTGTGTCACTCTAAATGTAAAACATTTTACTAGCCTTTTGACTTAAATAGCGCCCTCTTTTTTGATTTGTTCTTTGTTTTTTTGCTCAGGTGATTATTTCTTGTACATGGACAACATTTGTAAATACGCATGTATATTCTTTTCCCCAATGAGAGTTTTGTATGTTAAAAAAGAAAAAGAAAATCCATTCATGATGCTAATGGGAAATTATGCAAATTAGGCAATGACGTCATTTAGCGATTTATAGCGACTTTCCTTACTGAGGAGTTGGCAACACTGATCACAATCATGCATGAGACCGCTGCTTTTGCATGCTTCCAGTAATTATTTGGGTCAGTCCTGGCATTTCAGTAATATATATGCTAGCACATTGGCTATGTGCATACAGAAGGTAGTATGAAATATAAAAAAGAATTTGCAAGAAAACAGTGACATCCCCAGATGAATAGTTCGCTGATGGAAAAAGTAAGATGAAAACCGATTGACAATTCACAAACCCTGTTTAGCTAGCTAGCTGATGTCAAGGTGAGAATAACTTTTATTCAAACACATTGCTAGCTAAAACGTCCACACATTTTCCAAGAAATTAAGGTAATCATAGGCGCAACATCTGTGCAGTCAATCTGACCTACCCGGTAAACTCTGAGCATTTTTGTGACTAAAACAGACAACTCATTCCAAACGACACATTACTAGCAAGTGCAGCAACATTACGCGGATAGCGATTAGATCCGTAGATCACTTGTTAAAATCTATCTGACATTTGTTTTTGTTTTTCAAACAAAAGCTGTACTTATTCGATTTCCGAAAGCAACAAAAGGACAAGCAGGGATGTCTCCCCAGACACTTCCTCCAGCTCTTCCGGGGGGACACCAAGGCGTTTCCAGGCCAGCCGGGAGATATAGTCCCTCCAGCGTGTCCTAGGTCTTCCCCGGGGTCTCCTCCCGGTGGGATGGGACCGGAACACCTTCCCAGGAAGGCGTTCCGGAGGCATTCGAAACAGATGCCCAAGCCACCTCAGCTGACCCCTCTCGATGTGGAGGAGCAGCGGCTGCTCTGAGCTCCTCTCGGGTGACCGAGCTTCTCACCCTATCTCTAAGGGATTGCCCAGCCACCCTGCGGAGAAAGCTCATTTCGGCCGCCTATATCCGGGATCTTGTCCTTTCGGTCATGACCCAAAGCTCATGACCATAGGTGAGAGTAGGAACGTAGATTGACCGGTAAATCAAGAGCTTCGCCCTGCGGCTCAGCTCTTTCTTCACCACAACAGACCGATTCATTACTTCAGAAGCTGCACCGATCCGTCTGTCAATCTCCCATTCCACTGCCCTACAGACCGCAGAGGCCCTGTTTACACACGTCTTCCGGCACTATGGGGTGCCCGAGGACATTGTGTCTGACCATTGTGGCTACCATCCCCAGTCCAATGGGCAGGTGGAGCGTGTCAATCAGGAGGTGGGCAGGTTCCTTCGATCCTACTGCCAGGACCGGCCGGGGAAGTGGGCGGAGTTCCTGCCTTGGGCAGAATATGCACTGAACTCTCTGCACCACTCCTCCACGGGTATGTCACCTTTCCAGTGCATGCTGGGATACCAGCCGGTTCTGGCACCCTGGACGCCGAGCCAGACCGGTACCCCTGCGGTGGAGCGGGCAGCGGGCACGGACCACCTCCGCAGGGAGATCTTCGCGGACTGCCTCCGCAGGGAGGCCTCGGTATATCGTCCGGGCGACCGGGTCTGCCTCACGTCCAAGGACCTGCACCTCCGCCTGCCCTGCCGGAAGCTGGGCCCGCGGTTTGTGGGGCCCTTTAAAGTCCTGAGGAGAGTCAGCGAGGTGACGTATCGATTATGCCTTCCCCCCGACTACCGTATTAACCCCTTGTTTTATGTGTTTCTCCTCAGGCCGGTGGTGGCTGGTCCCCTTCAGGGGTGTGAGTTGATTTATTTCTGTAGAAAAGTTGATTTATTTCAGTAATTCCATTCAAACAGTGAAACTTGTATAATGTAGACATTCATTCCACACAGACTGATATATTTCAAGTGTTTATTTCTTTTAATTTTGATGATTATAACTGACAACTAATGAAAAACACAAATTCAGTATCTCAGAAAATTTGAATATTGTGAAAAAGTTCCATATTGAAGAAACCTGGTGCCATACTCTAATCAGCTAATCAACCCAAAACACCTGCAAAGGCTTTTAAATGGTCTCTCAGTCCAGTTCTGTAGGCAACACAATCATGGGGAAGACTGCTGACTTGACAGCTGTCTGAAAGACGACCATTGACACCTTGCACAAGAAGACACAAAAGGTGATTGCTAAAGAGGCTGGCTGTTCACAGAGCTCTGTGTCCAAGCACATTAATAGAGAGGCGAAGGGAAGGAATAGATGTGTTAGAAAAAAGTGTACAAGCAATAGGCATAACCGCACCCTGGAGAGGATTGTGAAACAAAACCCATTCAAAAATGTGGGGGAGATTCACAAACAGTGGACTGCAGCTGGAGTCAGTGCTTCAAGAACCAAAACGCACAGACGTATGCAAGACATGGGTTTCAGCTGTCGCATTCCTTGTGTCAAGCCACTCTTGAACAAGACACAGCGTCAGAAGCGTCTCGCCTGGGCTAAAGACAAAAAGGACTGGACTGCTGCTGAGTTATGTTCTCTGATTAAAGTCAATTTTGCATTTCCTTTGGAAAACAAGGTCCCAGAGTCTGGAGGAAGAGAGGAGAGGCACAGAATCCACGTTGCTTGAAGTCCAGTGTAAAGTTCCCACAATCAGTGATGGTTTGGGGTGCCATGTCATCTGCTGGTGTTAGTCCACTGTGTTTTCTGAGGTCCAAGGCCAATGCAGCCATCTACCAGGAAGTTTTAAAGCACTTCATGCTTCCTGCTGCTGACCAACTTTATTGGCACCTGCACACAGTGCCAAAGCTACCAGTACCTGGTTTAAGGACCATGGTATCCCTGTTATTAATTGGCCAGCAAACTCGCCTGACCTTAACCCTATAGAAAATCTATGGGGTATTGTGAAGAGGAAGATGCGATATGCCAGACCCAACAATGCAGAAGAGCTGAAGGCCACTATCAGAGCAACCTGGGCTCTCATAACACCTGAGTAGTGCCACAGACTGATCGACTCCATGCCAAGCCGCATTGCTGCAGTACTTCAGGCTAAAGGAGCCCCAACTAAGTATTGAGTGCTGTACATGCTCATACTTTTCATGTTCATACTTTTCAGTTGGCCAACATTTCTAAAAATCCTTTTTTGTATTGGTCTTAAGTAATATTCTAATTTTCAGAGATACTGAATTTGGGATTTTCATTAGTTGTCAGTTATAATCATCACAATTAATAGAAATAAACGTTTGGAATATATCAGTCTGTGTGTAATGAATGAATATAATATACAAGTTTCACTTTTTGAATGGAATTACTGAAATAAATCAACCTTTTTATGATGTTCAAATTTTATGACCAGCACCTGTATGTTCCCTCTGCTTCCCCTGTCTTTGTGTGTTATTGTCTCTCTATGTAAAGAGTGCTGTTAAGCTTTGCCGCTGTCTTGCTATTGAACACAGCAAAAACACATTGCCTCGTTCTCCTGCTTCTCCTTCCTTCCGTGAACCCACAACATGCGGTCAAAGGAACTCTTAATGCATGTGAAACAGGCCATCCTTAGGCTGCAAAAATATATATATACTACACTGGTGAACTCTGCAACACAAAAAGGCATGGACGTCCACAAAAGACAACTGAGGTGGATGATGGTAGGATCCTTTCCATGGTAAAAATAAAACCTTCGCAAACATCCAGTAAAGTGACGAACACTCTCCAGGAGGTAGGCATATCATTATCCAAGTCTACCATAAAGAGTAGACTTCGAGAGCCAATACATCACAACGTGCAAACCATTCATAAGCTTCAAGAATAGAAAGGCCAGATTTTGACAAAAAAAGAAACACAATAATGGGAGAAAAAAACTATGGAGAAGGCTTGGAATGGCTCATGAACCGAAGCATACCACATCATCTGTAAAACACGGTGGAGGCAGTGTGATGGTATGGGCATGCGTGGCTTCCAATGGCACTGGGTCACTAGTGTTTATTGATGTAACAGAAGACAGAATCAGCCGGATGAATTTGGAAGTCTATAGGGATATATTGTCTGCTCAGATTCAGACAAATTCAGCAAAATTGATAGGACAGTGCTTCACTTTACAGATGGAAGGTGACACAAAACATACCGCAAAAGCAACCCAGGAGTTTTTTAAGGCAAATAAGTGGAATATTCTGCAATGGCTGAGTCAAATCACCTGATCTCAATCCCCTGACAAAACTTAAGGTAGAAAGACCCACAAATGAACATCAGCTGCAGTAAAGGCCTGGCAAAGAATCACAAAGGAGGCAACCCAGCATTTGATGATGTCCATGTGTATCAGACTTCATGCAGTCAAGTATTAAAAATGAACATTTTATTAATGATTGTGTTATTTTGTCCAATTACATTTTAACCCCTGAAATAAGGGCACTGTACATGAAAATGGTTGCAATTCTTAAGTGTTTCATGTTTTTGTTCAACCCCTTGAATTTAAGATGAAAGTCTGCATCTCAATTGCTTCTCGGGTGTTTCATTTCAAATCCAATGTGATGGCATATCGAGCCAAAATAATGAAAATTGTGTCAGTGTCCAAATATTTCTGGACCTAACTGTGTATGCTCAAATAAGACATTAAGTTACATAAATATTTCTGTATGGGAAATTATGAGGGACCAAATTATGTTTTTTTTTAACTGACTATGGAGGGAAGACCAGGTATTGTATGCAGGATATTTGGTGCAGGAAGTGGTATGGGTAGTGGGGTGACCAAGGAGAGTTTTGTAAATAAAAGTGAACCACTGACTATTTTGATGGGTATGCAGGGAGGGGACAGTTAATTTCAGAATAAACTGTGCAGTGTGCATTTTAAGGTAGGTAATTTGTGGTAAACTGGATTGCAGAGTTTTAAATATACAACCAAGATGGTGGCATGTGTGTATCCCGAGGCCCAGCATCTACCCAGTTTTTGCAAACTAGCAATAATTTACCTAATAGTTTCTACTTTATTAATTCAGTGCAGCATAGCGTGCAGTATATATAGCCGACAAGAACTCCTGAGTATTGTAACACAATGCACAGATAGAGTTTTTGACAACTTCCAACTCCCACCAGATTGTAAATTCTTCCAAACACCAACTATACCGCCGGTAGGAAGTGCACGCAGGCGCCGTTGAGACCGTAAACAAAGACAAGGGAAGCGGGGAGGCCTCCGGGCTAGGATAATGCTAACCCCCCATCGGCTTTCACTACCATCCTCTGCCTCGCTAATGTTTGGTCTCTGGTGAACAAAATGGGCTAAATACAGCTAAGAATCACCTCACAAAGGATTATGGATTGCAGTGTCATGATTTTCTAAGAAATCTTCAGATCTGACCTAACCGTGGTGGATTCCGGTAAGACCAGAGAGGATGGCCTGTGCATTTATGTAAACAAAGCATGGTGTACTGACACTAACATAACCGGGAGTCATTGCTCAACCGATCTGGAATACCTGATAAGTGCAGTCCTTTTTACTTGCCGGGAGTTTGTATCTATTGTTGTTACTGCAACCTACATACCACCATATGCTAATGCTAAACTAGCAATGGAAGAGCTGCTATTAGCAAGCAGCAAACTGCCCAGCCCGATGGTACATTTATTCTGGCAAATCAAATCTGAAAAAAAATGTTTTCCCAAGTTCCATCAAAATGTGTTCTGCCCCACCTGAGGAGACAATACACTGGACCAGTTGTACACAAACATTCCAGAGGCCTACAAAGCCATTCCCCTCCCCCACATAGGTCAATCTGACCACCTTTCATTGTTCCTTCTCCCCAAGTATTTACCCCTCATTAAACATGTGAAACCATCAGTGAAGACTGTAAAAAGTGTGGACAGAAGTCAGACTCACTACTACTACACCAGTTTCAACAAACAGACTGGAGACTCTTCGCCACTCAAGCCACTCTTGACTCCCATACGGACATTGAAACATATGCTTCCTCTGTTCTAGATTACATCAACACCTGCACCAATGTCATCACCACCCATAATCTAATAAAGACCTTCTCCAACCAGAAGCATTGGATGAACAGTGAGGTCTGACAACTACTCAAGGCACGCAACACTTCTTTCAGATCCAGCGACACAGAGACCTACAGCTCATCCAGGGCCAACCTGAAAAGGGGCATCAAGATGGCTAAAAATGACCACAAACTGCGGATCGAGGAGCACTTCAACAACAACTCTGATCCTCTACTCATGTGGCAGAGCATTCAAGCCATCATAGACTACCGGCCAAATAACCCCACCTCCACAGCCAGCGATTCAAACAGGTTCTATGCTTGCTTCGACAGGGACAACAAAGAGCCAGCCATCATAGCTGAACTCCCCCTGGACATCTCCCCCTCAGTCTATCCACTGCAGAGGATGCCATCTCCACAGCTTTACACTCTGCCCTGACCCACCTGGACAAAACCAACACCTAGAATTGCTGTTCATAGACTTTAGCTCCGCATGGTTATCCCCTCAAGGCTGGTCAACATACTCCATGACATAGCAAGCAAGTATTTTTTATATAGCACAATTCATACATCGAAGCAATTCAATATGCTTTACAAAGAAAAATATATGAAAGTACAATAACATAAAAACAAATACTCAAATGAAAACATCAAAACAAGTGAATACATCATAATAAAAATACCATAAGAAAACATAAAACATGGGATAAAAACATAGGAAGCTATAAGGCTAAACAGTGTGGTTTTCCTCCACTTGCGTTCCACTTTCCTACATTATCTTTTCAGGGTTCTTACCATCATGGTGGTTCTCCATAGTGTTTTCTGTTTGGTCATAGTTTTCTTCACCTTTACTGGTGCCACATGATCCATGACATGCAATATTTTGGCATAAAAATTATCCAGGAGTATATCAACTGACTCAGCACTTATTGTTGGAGAGATAGCTATGGCTTCAATAAACTGAGCATTGGTACTCTCATTAATTTACCTTTTCTTAACAGAAACATAGTTTACTGGAACATTTGGGGTGATAAGTGAATCAAAAAAAGACATTGTAGCTCTACAATCTTCTGTTAGCCACGTTTCAGTGAGAATAATCAAATCTAGGTTGTAGGATATTATAATGTCATTTACCAAGAATGATTTGTTGGCGAGCGACATAGGGAACAGCCCTTCTTTCTGTAACTGGACTCTGGACTTCCTAACCAACAGACTCTTGCTCCATTGTACATCAGCGCCTCCCACTTCTATTTCTATTCTGGTTAGGGCCAGTTTTCGCTTTTCTATGAAGGGAGTATTACAAAATGTTGTAAGAGAGCTTCAGTTTCTTGACAATTTCTTGCATACAATAACCTTGATTTTTCAGAAGAAGAATAGACAGATGAGTTTTCGAAGAAAGTTCTTTGTTTCTGGCCATTTTGACCCTGTCATTTACAACATTAATAATATCTTCATCTATTTGTGGGGAAGCTGAACAACTCAGATAATTACAGGCCAATAGATCTGGCCAGTGTTATGTCCAAAGTGCCGGAGACCTTTCTATTGTGTAGACTTGAGAGATACGTCCTGTCTACCGATGACCAATTTGGTTTTAAAAGAAAGCATGGCACTGATTTATCTATTTTTGCACTAAAGGAAATTTTAGAGAAATATAATAGGAAAAATTCCACAATTTTCATGAGCTTCATTGATGCTTCTAAAGCATTCAATCGTGTTTTTATTGTCTAAAAGTAGGGTCCCTGTTTTTTTAATAAGAATCTTGGTGTATTGGTACTCGCATCAGACAATGAGAGTGAGATGGGGGAATGTAACATCTGTTCCCTTCCTAATGACCAATGGTGTCCGCCAGGGCGGAATTCTGTCTCCTTTTCTTTTTAATATGTACATGAATGATTTGTCGTTGATTTTAAATATTGGTTGGTGACTCACTAATTAATCACCTTATGTATGAAGATGATTTGGTCATCTTTATCCCATATAGTGCTGGTCTCCAACAGCTTTTGAGATTATGCACACAGTATGGTGTTGATTTTGACATAAAATACAATGCCAAAAAGAGTAAGATCATGATTCTCAGGAGTAGAGAAGACAGACAGTCAACCTTCCCTGACTTCTGTCTGTCTGGCACTGCACTTTGGGCCATATTATTGCAAATGACCTGTCTGATGATAAGGATATCTATAGGCAGCGTCGGAAGCTGTATGCTCAAGCGAATATGCTGTGTCGTAAGTTTAGCATGTGCTCTGTATCTGTGAAGATCTCACAATTCAGAGCGTTTTGTACACCCTTGTATACTGCCTACCTGTAGTGTCGTTATAAGCAAGGCAGCATTAGAAAACTCATAGTGGCTTATAATGACAGCATGAGGCTGCTGCTGAGAGCCCCAAGAAGCTCTAGTGCAAGCCATATGTTTGTCAGTGTCGGGGTACTTACCTGCTCTGCTGTTTTACGTATATGTATAGATTTCTGTGTAGGATATGTATAGATTTATGTGTAGGATATCTGAGTCGGAAAATGACTTGATTACTGTTCTGGCTAACCCTGTATGCAGTTGTGTCAGATTTACTTCCAGACTGTGGAACCATTGGCGAAGATGACTGTATGTCAGACACTGAACATTGTGGAAGGTTTTTTATTTTATGTTATACTCTGTGTATTTATTAAAAATTTTTTGTGTGATATGGATCCCCCTGGGTCTGAAATAAAGTTTATATATATTATTATTTGATAATATTTGAATGGACAAAAATGTGCTTTGCTTTTGAAACCAAGGAAATTTCCAACTCTTATGGGGTCGGTATTGAATATTGAGTATGTTTGACCGATATATTATTGACTGTGTGGAAACATACTAATGTTCTTTTTTCAAATGTTCAAATTCATTATTCTGAATTAAATGATTCCAATAATTCGTTCCCTTTGTAATGCACAGTGCACAATGCAGGCGCCAATGTCAAAAAGAGACAGGCCATGGTGACGGATTAGAATTTGATTGGTGGATGAGCTCTGTTTATTCATTTTCACAGGGTAAGATCCACTTAATCTGGTAGATAGCAGGCTTAGTTCAGAAAATTGTTTGTTATGGTTTCCTGCATAGACCCAGAAGTTTGCTCAAATTCTGGTTTGACGTAGCTCACCAGCAAAGTTATTATCGTTAACGAAAAAACGAAACTAGGAAAACTGTGGAAAAACATTTTTGTTAACAGAAATAAAAATTCTAACGAAGCTTGACAAATAAACAAAAACTAACTGAAACTGTATTGTGTGTTAGCAAAACTAGTAAAATATAAACATTTTAAAAGTAAAATAAACTAAAATTATAAAGAAAATACATTTTTGTTTTCGTCTTTGTTGATTTATTTCTTACATAAGCCTAGTATTTTGGGAGGACATGAACTCAATCTTACAATTTCTTAGCTGTGCAAGTTAAGGCTGCACAATATATCGTTTCAGCATCGGCGTTCATTGCTGCACGTGGTTGACATGCAGGCTCTGCTTGCGCGTGACGTAATGATGAACGAGGAACAGGCAAAAAAGACCGAAATGGAGAATTTGCTTGCAAAAAGAAATGCAAACAATTTATATTTCAGCAACAGAAAGGATGATGATGACCAAAAACAGGTACTTTGTCGAAAATGCCTTGCAATTGTCGCCACAACATGAGGCATATATTTATTAAATCAAATAAATGGCTCAAGTTGGATTATAACTAAACTGTATGACTCTTTTTTTGTGCGTTTTACATTTGATACTTATGTTTTCTTTGCTAAGAACAATACCTGCTAGAAGATGGAGAGAACAACAAGTTCCCGAGAATGCCACGCCTGGCCCACACCCTCCAGCTCACACTTAAAGATGCCATGAAGCACCCATGTGCTGATTCAATCATAAAGAAAGCAAGAATGCTGGTACACGCTGTGAGGATATCGTCAGTGGCAAATGAAGAATTGATCAAAAGGTGTGGCAAAATTCTGGTCCGGGGTTTGTTGCTCATGCTGGAATAAACATTTTGAAATGCTGAGAAGACTTCTAGAGACCAGAGCTGAACTAAACTATTTACTTGAATATAAGGGCATGTAAGAGATCCCTCACCTTCCTCATGATCATTGATGCCCCACGAGGGGAGATCTTGCAGTTAATACAGGTAATGGGTGGAGAACAGGAGGGCTTCTTAAATAAAAACTAACTGGTCTGTGAGAGCCAAATTCTTACTGGTTGGTAAGTAATCAAATACTTATGTCATGCAATAAAATGCTAATGAATTACTTAAAAATCATACAATGTGATTTTCTAAATTTTTGTTTTGGATTCCATTACTCACAGTTGAAGAGTACCTATGATAAAAATTACAGACTTCTACATGCTTTATAAGTGGGAAAACCTGCTAAATCGGCAGTGAATCAAATACTTGTTCTCCCCACTGTATGACAGATATTTGACTGATATCCTAATATGACTGCAAATATGACTGATATCCTTAAATAAAACTGTATTTTATTTAAGGATAGTGATCATATGAAGCCATTGTTTGGCTCCTTTTTAAATCATATCATTAAATAAATGTACCTATAGTATTGAATAATTAAATATATTACTAAGTAAATAAATACATACTTTTTTTTTTTTTGCATTGTGTACACTTCTGCATTGTCCAAATGCAATACACCTTTCAACGAGCTTCAGTACTGTTTATCCAGAGAAAATATATTGTTAGTATGTGGCCTGTTTTGAGTTACTTTCATTACGGTCACCACATGATCAGGTGGAGGACCAGGGAAGTGTGTGTCTTGGATGTCAGGCTGCCAGCACCATTTCATAGCTCAATAGTAGACACAAACCCTGACATGTTATGTCTTAGAGACATTTTAAAACATCTTGAAAAAGACAAGATGTTGTCAAAAAAATACATTGATCCAAGATGTTAGAAAAAGGAGTTGAGCCAGGTCGCACAGGCTGGACAAAACAGACACATTTAACATCACGTTCCACTTCCCTGTTATAATCAGATTCAACATTCACAATATCATGTTGTTCCCGACATCCCAAAAAAATGCAAATAGGCCTAAATCTAACAGGCAGACTACACATAGACATTAGCCATCTGACATGCTGTATCCACAGCAGCCCCAGATGAGCTAGCACCACCAGTGCTCTGGTCTTTCACACCGACATGTCATTATGCTTTCTGATGCATTTACATTAACTAATTGCCAATTTTCCAGATTGTGATCAATATTTGACGTAATATATCACTAACTCATTGAAATAAACAGAACTTTCTTTGATACATTTTTAACAACTTTCTTATAAAAGTTAAAAAGCTATGAATAAATCTGTCGGGACTTCTGGTCCCCACATATAGTAGACCACACAACACACCCATTCTGAAACTATCTTTGCCGTACTACCATGGGACTAATTACTGAATTGCTTTGTTCTGCTGGGGACATGGAGTCCATGTGAACCATGTGTGGGAACAGATACTTTGACCTACTCCAGTCCTGTTGATGTGGAAACTGTCAAACAGAACAGAGGGTGGTACGAGGGCAAAAAGAGGAGCCAGGGTGAACTCAGGTATCAGTCCTGGGGGAAGATAAAGGGATGGCATATGCTATTGTGTAATGTATGTGATCTAAGTGTATATGTACATGTGGGGATCTGAAGTCCTCACAAAGATAGTAAGACCTGACATGTCGGTTCCACACATTTTATTTGGCAAGTCCCCACTTTGGAAAATGCAAACTCTGATATAGGTTTAGGGAAAAAACATACAATTGGGCATAGTGTTTGTATTAGGGTTACTTTTAGGTCTATGCATTACTGGATAGGTTTAGGCGTTAGGGCTAGGGTAAGTTTAGGTATGGAAGTTAGATTAGAAAGGTTACGGTTAGTGTAAGAGCTAATGGTTAGGTTTAGTGATTGGGACTAGGGATCATTTAATGGCAAGGATAGAAAGTGTGTGTGTGTGTGTGAGTGAGTATTACACAATGCCTTTTTATTTTTTTGGGAGGATGAAGAAGCAGCAGAAAAAAATATTAAATTATGTTTTCTCTTTGCAATCAACTCAAATCAATGTTTGCAATTAGTAAGTGTTGATACTGAAACATTTGAATTTAATTTAAGCTTCTTCAACAGAATGGAACATAGCAGGTAAGGACAAGCCTTTCTATGGATTTGGAAGACATTTAAAATATGCTAACATTTAAAAAGAATATCAGTCATTTACCAGACTAGAATTTGATCCAGAACAACTCATAGCAGCAAACAGGGTTAAGTTGTTTGCTTAAGGGCACAACTAAAGATGGTTTTGTTTATCGTTTTCAGATTCTAAACAGCAACCTTTCAGTAACCAACCTAATACTAACCATTTGACTCAATATGGGCCTCCACTGCTAAGCATGTTCCTCAACATCATCACTATCTTGTAGAGGGTTATCTATTTAACTTACAGTCTACAATTGACCTTTCATAGGCCAAGTAACCTCACCATTATATGAAATTATCAGTTTCTATGCAGCAAAAGACCTACAGTACTTCCCCATTGCAAACGCACTGATCTGATGTGTGCAGCAGTGTATTGGGTTAACATTACTTAATGTTATGACAATAACCAGGATAAGATCAAGAAACAGATGTATACAGGAAACATTATTGAACACGATAAGGAGACGACAATACAACATTAAGGTGGCAGCCCGGTTAGATTTCTTTATCCTTATCCTGCTGAAATCAGCATCCTCAACTCCCCCTGTAGACTGCATGGGGCTCCTGCTTGACAGTGAAAAATGTCCATCCTCTGAGCTAATGCTGAGACTGTGTCGGAGTGTGTGTGAGGGGCTGTTTGTGCTTATGTGTGTGTGTGTGAGAGAGAGAGAGAGAATGACTGATTATGTTGAAGTGAAGTAAATGATCAGTCTATGTAACTTTATGCTCATGTGAGGGTGTGTGCCTGTGTGTACTTGCTTTTTTTCAGCATGAGTATGGGCTCGACATGTGGGTGAGTACATGGAAGGGTGTGCTTCCATTCAACCTTGTGTACAAATACTGCACTGTAGAATGTCTGCTGATCAATTGCAACAGGTGACAGGTTGTGAACCTGCACAGTTTGCCATTCAGCCCTGATGACGTTCCCCCACCAGCTGGCCCTGTACAGCTCAGCGAAGACAGACCACAACCAGATGGGGGGATGGGGGAATGGCCTCTGCACGCCATTTATGATTGACAGTATACAGTAAGGAGTAGGGCTAAGGAAGGAGGGGTTAGCATTCATTTTGTAGTAACGTTTGCTCGCATCTCATCAATAGCCTGTCTCTCATGGATCTTGCTCTCACTCTACTTTCTCACAGTTTCTCAATTAGATTATATTTCAATGCATTATTGGCATAGGAAACGTGTTTACATTGCCAAAGCAAGTGGAAAACATCCTATAAAAAACCCTCCCCCTCTCTCTGTTTCTCTCTAATCTCTCTCTTGCCGACGTCTTGCTGACAGAGCTGAAAAACTTTGTTGGTTGGACTGCCTCACCATTGTGTGTTAGTACTCTGATTAAACTTCCTCTTGTGAGAAACTGACCTCTACCAAAACAAATCAGGGATGAGGCAAAGTGTTTACAAAAAAGTATGAATTCCTTAAGAAGGTACAACAACCTGATATTCTTCATTCATTGCCATTTTAGCTATTGATTACTTGGGTGGGGTCTATAGTCTTTGAAGTCAATGAATTTGAGGCGGTTTAAAATTAAATCCATGGATTGAAAAATATTCATTGAAAATCAAGGGTGCTTTTTTGATACTTGAATGGAATGTGTGTATGTGGTGGGGGTGTTAAGTATTTGAGTGTGTTCGCGTGTGTATACACTTCTGTGAGAGTGTGTGCGTGTGAGAGGGAGAGTTTTGGTTTCTGTTCTTTGGCAGAAAAAGTAAGGGAGGTGCCAGGTTGGATACATCTTAAAGGTGTTAAAAGTTTCCATCATGGGCACAGCGGGTACAGGTACAAAGAAAATGAACTCATGTTTTTCTTCCACTATACAGCCAGTGTGAGGATGAATATGGTGACGGCAGAACAAATCTGTAGCAGTGAAGCAGAACGAGGTTGAGATGGGACAAGATGGGGCTGCTTCTCTCAATACAATAAGAAGTCTCCAATACAGATGCTGTATATTAATTTGAGACAGAAAAGCAAAAATAAATGTGAATTGTTGTGTAAATTTTAAAGAATGGTATTTCTGTAGAAAGTGGATTTTAGAGCTGCAAGTGGTATTTCCAAGTTTCAGCAGTGTGCCCACAGTGGAAATATTGAAATAAATTAAGTTAATTACTCATAATCAGCCTCTTCTCTGCACTTCAGCCTGCTTACCAAAACATCACAAATAAACAATGACAAGGTAATGCAATGAATTAAAATTTTTCGTACAAATCTGCTCATGGGTTATTCCTGAAAATAGTGCTCTCAATCATACTTACCATATAAAATAAGGTTAAAGATTTTACATATTAATAATAATAAGCCATTGACAGACATTCTTTTCCCATCATTGTGCAATATACACAGTTCCAGGTAGCACTCAAGCTACAGATTATGCTGGGGCCCAAACAGGTCAGCATCTGCTCCTTGACATTGCTGCCCTGATTGCCACTCAGATACATTCCTGACACGGCCAAGTCTTCTCATCACATACAGTAATATCCCCGTCATCTCCTCCTCTTCTCCTTCTGCTGGGGAAAAGGTGATAGCAAGAAGGTGCTAGAAGATGCTAGACCTTCCATCAGGATCTGTCAGCCACTGACTTCCCTGCTATAATTCTCATTCTCACCCTCCATCCACTCTGCACTCTGACTTATATATATATATATATATACACACACTCATTCTCATATATATATATATATATATATATATATATATATATATATATATTTTATTTAAACAGGGAGAACCACATTGAAGGCAAAGTGTCATTTTCAAATGTGCCCTGCAAAAAAAGCATCATGAATAAGAGATCAAATCAAAGATTTCAGTTTGTTTTTCAATTGAATTGTTCAGTTTAAAGGTCACATTAAAAGTGGAAAAAGTTCTGACATGATTTATCTTTGTCTCATTTACATCACAAAAACCAGGCATTTTAACAGGGGTGTGTCGACTTTTTATATCCACTGTACAACAATACCATAATCTAAAAAGGACATTGGAAGTAGCATTCACAATTTTCTTCCTATTTACACCAGTTAAAACAGATTTTGTTTCTCCAGAGAAATAGTCTTGAGTTAGAATTTCTTCACCAACACAGTTACTAGGGATGTGCTGAAGGTCCTGGTTAGAAGGGGCCAACACGACAACATCATCTGCAAAGAGCAGAGACGAAATTGTGTGGTCCCCAAACCTGACACCCTCCGGCCCCTGGCTGCGCCTAGAAATTCTGTCCATAAAAATTATGAACAGAACCGGTGACAAAGGGCAGCCCTGCCGAGTCCAACATGCACTGGAAACTAGTCTGACTTACTGCCGGCAATGCGGACCAAGCTCCTGCTTCGGTTGTACAGGGACCTGACAGCCCTTAGCAAAGGACCCAGGACCCCATATTCCCCAAGCACCCTCCACAAGATGCCGCGAGGGACACAGTCGAATGCCTTCTCCAAATCCACTAAACACATGTGGATTGGTTGGGCAAACTCCCATGAACCCTCCAACACCCCGTAGAGGGTATAGAGCTGGTCCAGTGTTCCACGGCCCGGACGAAAACCACACTGTTCCTCCTGAATCCGAGGTTCTACTATCGGCCGTATTCTCCTCTCCAGAACCCTGGCATAGACTTTCCCGGGGAGGCTGAGAAGTGTGATCCCCCTATAGTTGGAACACACCCTCCGGTCCCCCTTCTTAAAAAGAGGGACCACCACCCCGGTCTGCCATCCCAGAGGCACTGTCCCCGACCGCCACGCGATGTTGCACAGGCGTGTCAACCAAGACAGCCCCACAACATCCAGAGACCAGGACCTCATCTCCTCCTAAAATTTTAAACTGGAGGAGACTGAAAAAAAGTTAGTAGTGCATTCCTCATATCCCCCAGCACAATAATATAGCAGCGTAACAGCTTGGAACTGAGACGGGGGGGTCCGGTGACACTGTGGGCCCCAGACAGGGTCCAACAGGCAGGAAATCAATCCACCCACATTGCCAGGCATCAACCAAAGGGGCACCCACCGACCGCAACCCCACTGAATGAGGGCCGAGTATTGCTAGCAGCGTACAGCCCAATTGCACGAGTGCGCAACAAAGAGTCAACAACAAGCCAGTGACTCTTCCCCCGAAAGGCATTGGAGGGAGGGCATCCCAGTGGTGACGAGACCCCACCTGGCAAGACAGCAAGGGTGGACAGTATCAAGCCTACTGGTCACCTTCACGCCCCCTGGCTAGGCTACACCTAATTATAAACCGTGCTGTAGAGACAAGTTTTTAGTAGACACTTGAAAGTTTGCACTGAGTTTGCATTTCTAACCTTAATTGGCAGATCATTCCACAGGAGTGGAGCTCTATGAGAAAAGGCCATGCCGCCAGCTGTTTGTTTAGAAATTATAGGTACAATTAAAAGGCCTGCATCTTGCGATCTAAGGTTACATGTAGGTATGTATGGCTGGATCATTTCAGCAAGGTAAGTAGGAGGAAGTCCATGTATTGATTTATAGGTTAAGAGTAAAACCTTAAAATCTGCCCTAACCCTAACAGGCAGCCAGTGTAAGGACGCCAGGACAGGAGAAATGTGTTCAAAAATTGTTGTTCTAGTTAGGATTCTAGCAGGCGTGTGCAGAACTAATTGAAGTTTATTTATTAATTTGTCTGGATAACCAGAGAGAAGAGCATTGCAGTAATCTCGTCTAGAAGTAACGAAAGCATGGATAAATTTTTCTGCATCAGTTTTTGATAGAAAGTTCCTAATTTTTTGCAGCGTTTCGAAGATGAAAATAAGTAACTCTTGAGACATATTTTATATGTTCTTCAAAGGAGAGGTCAGGGTCAAGGGTAACGCCAAGGTTTTTTACAGTTTTTTGGAGTTTTTGGGATACGTTCACAGTGAGATCTGCTAACAACCCTCTTTGTTTTTGGGTCCTAAAATGAGCATTTCTGTTTTCTTTGAGTTCAAGAGCAAGAAATTCTCTGTCATCCACTTCCTAATATCTGAAACGCATGTTTCCAAAATAGCAAATTTTGGGGCTTCTCCATGCTTCATTGAAATATATAACTGTGTGTCATCAGCATAACAGTGAAAGTTAATATTGTGATTTTGGATTACATCGCCCAGAGGGAGCATATATAGTGAGAACAATAATGAGCCCAGAACCGAGCCTTGAGGAACACCAAAGCATACCTTTGACTTGTCAGAGGATATGCCATCCACACTAATAAACTGATATCTTTCAGATAAATACGATTTAAACCAGGCTAGAACATGTCCACGTAGCCCAATATGGGTTTCCAGTCTCTCTAAGAGAAGGGAGTGATCAATAGTTTCAAAAGCAGCACTAAGATCAAGAAGCAACAGGACGGATGCGGAATCTTTGTCTGAGGCCATTAGAAGGTCATTTGTTACCTTCATGAGTGCAGTCTCAGTACTATGATGGGATCTGAAACCGAACTGGATTTTTTTAGAAGAGGCTTAATTTCCACTATTTTTAGTGAGTTTGGTACGCATACGGAGAAAAGTCAGTGATCCGATAATCCAGGATTTTGGGGGTAAATTATTAGATCTACAATATCTATTTCTCGTGACAGGACTAAATCTAAGGTGTGATTGTGGCAATGTGTTGGACCTGAGACATGTTGGATGAAACCCATTGAGTTAATTATGGCTTCAAAGGCTTTTTGAAGAGGATCATTGGACTTTTCCTTATGAATATTGAAATCACCAACAATTTGAATACTATTTGCCATGACTACAAGGTTAGACAAGAATTCTGGAAACTCATTGAGGAACATTGTGTATGGCCCAGGGGGCCTATAAATAGTAGCTATGTAGAACGATTATCGGGCCTGGTTAACTTTCATGAGTAAAACTTCAAAAGAATGAAACTCAGTGATATGTTTGAGAGTAAATTTATATTTACTGTCATAAATATTAGCAAAACCCCCTCCTTTTCGGGACGCACGAGGGATATGATCACTAGTATAACCAGGAGGAGAGGCCTCATTTAAGGCAATTAATTCATTAGGCTTTAGCCACGTTTCACATAAACCAATAACATCTAGTTTATGATCAGAGATTAATTAATTTACTGCAACTGCCTTTGGAGCAAGGGATCTAACATTTAGGAGTCCCATTTAGAGATGCAAAGTGATACAATCATTTTTATTTTTATTTGTGACCGTGGTGTGGGAAGGCTTTATCTTAATAAAGTTGTTTTTGTTAGCACTACCTTGTTTAACTTTTCTCAGCCTGGAACGAGTCACAGTGGCAATAGGTAAAGCTGTACTAACTACTCTGGCTATGCTATTGACAGACTCCACTATGCTAGCAGGCTGGCTAACAGCCTGCAGCCTGACCTGCATCCTATCTCATGTTAAGGCTATAGGAGTGAGACTCCTCTCAATGTTCCTAGATAAAAGAAGAGCACCACTCCAGCTAGGATAGAGTCCGTCGCTCCTCAGCAGATCAGGCCTGGCCCTATTTCTGGGAGAGTCCCAAAAAGAAAGCCAGTTATCTACAAACTTTACCTCCTGCAACGGGCAGAACTCCGTTTTCAGCCAGCGATTGAGTTGCGCAAGTCTGCTGTAGAGCTCGTCACCACTGTTAGAATTCGGCGGTTTCGTATAGTGGTCAAATAATGTAGAACCTGTATCAAATCGAGGCAGAAGTTCGTTCACGTTTATTGGAAAATTGCAGCACAGATGTCATACGGTGAACGTTCCATTCTTCTCATTGTAATGTTGGTTACAAACTGATATATACATTGAAGGCGTTTCTGAGTAGCAAAGACCATGTTTTTAGAAGTCAACCCCCCATGCCATATGACCATTGTAAACATTCCTGTCATTAGAGCACAACCTACAGAGAGAGAATCTAAACAGAAAGGTTTCTGTTGTTTTCATTATCTAGGCACATTCACTTCCAATGAAACGTACATTCATATTGTAATTGTTAATGCTCAGATTCCACAGTCCCTCCTATCAAACATTTAAAGAAAAACTTTACATGTTTGATAAAACATTACAAATCCTAATGAAAAGAAAAGGCCCATACGCATATGACTAAGACGAAGCAACACAATTAGTATCTGACCAATCAGGTCTTATTGTTCCTCAAATTAAAATAAATTTAAACAAGACAATTGACACAACCCACTCCGACACATAACTCTATGTATGACAGTCATCAATCCCGTCCCCACCTAAGATTATAAAGGTCAAGAAACATTATGACATCAACAGGTTATTATCAGTCTTAACGGTGTTCAGCAGAAAATCAGACTCAACATGACATCATGATTAAAACATTTCCCCAATGTCCATTGAACAATCAAACCCCCCCGGTCCGTATCATGATCCATGCAACAATATCATACAAATGTCTTATGCATATCCTGTTGTACCTGTGACAGATTTCTACCTTTAAAATAGGGAAAACATCTACCTTTGACAGGAACCACCTATAATAGGGAACAATTCACTGTCCAAACATACCATGATAGCCATCATAATCTAGATCATTAAGCATCATCACAAATACGCTGAAGTCCAATATGGGGATTGTCATCGTATAGAGTTTCCCACCTATTTTGCGAGAAACAAACCTTTGTACATATGAAATCACCATATCAGTTCATTTAGGAAAATCTTAGATTGTAAGGAAAGAAGTTCGTTTTCAATCAAGTGTCCTTCAGTTCTTGTCTTCAGTTTTCTTTGTCTTGTGTCAGTGATGAAAGTTCAAATATCAGTTATTGGAGTCAGTGTGATGTGGACCCAGCAAATTGCCTGGTTGTCCTAAAAAGTCAGTGTAGGTGTATAATGGAACAGTGAGTTTCCAACACTTCACTATTTCAAGATTAACACCACAACAGTGTCTTCCACTGTGTTGGGACCATGTGACCTTTCCAGTCAACTGGCCCGTGGTACTCTGACCTGTAGTATGTGGAGTCCTTCAGGTCCTTCAGGTGGATTCTCCTCATCTCGCTGTCAACGATTCATCTATATATGGAGTGTGAAGCCAAGTGATCTCACCCTGGCATCGTTCTGCCATGTGAGTGGTCAGGAAGATTTGAAACAGATTCAACCAATGTGGTTGTAGAAGTCCTTCTTGAACATGTTGCTGTACTCACACTCAGTTGTCTGTTTCCAGTCAGTGACCTGATGTATCATCAGAAAAGGGTTTGTGATGTCCTGATCTGTTGAAAGTATAACTGCAAAACAACGATTAGTGTGGTTCAACATCCATCAGACTTTCATCCACTGGGTATGGTTCCGTCAACTCCCAACAATGAAGACAATAGATCAGTCCTGAAAACTTGTGGATCTCAGAAATTCCATCTTCAGAGTGAAGTGTATACCCTATTCTGACAAGTTTCCTTAAAAGTCTATGTCAAAGTTCCTTTTCTATCCAGAACTGACTTGGTTGTTGTTTGAGTCCTTGTACTATATTAATGCTCAATAGCAACTAGCAGTAGAATAAGATTGTCAGACTTGACTTTGCTTAGCCATACCAGAAATGGTTAGATCTATTCTATTCAACCATTAAAATGATAGACCTAACATCAAACAAAACAATCTCCAAATAAACCAATTAAAAACATCCTGTAAATGGAAAATGTAAAACATAACAGATATCAATGCTCCGTTATAACTATGCAAAGAGGAAAAACATTTTTTTTTACATAACTCCTTATAAATACCAACTTGATTTGCCTTAAGCCCTAAGCTCAACTCTTTCCAATCATAATCAATTATCATATCATACATCCCCCCTGCCTTCACTTCATTAAGTCCATGGAAAATGACACCATGAGTGAATGCAGAACAATGACAAATACGGCCACAGGAGGCGCCATCCTGAACCCGCACTGGCCATCATTACAGGACAGACATGAACAATAGAGAATTGGTAGTAGGGATGGACCTATAATCCATTCGATAAGGAGTTGCATCCTGTATATTCAACAAAACAAAGTGAACAAGTTAAAAAAACATGAACATTCACAAACACCATCAAAGACATCAATGTGCAACACGGTCGCTTGTGCGAAGGAATTATAAACCATATAACCCATTAACAAATTTTACAACATAGCTAAACAGCTCTCAAATTTGACTTACCACAGTATCATCACACAGGTCTGTGAAATTGGCTATTATGCATTTAGAATTTCCTGTAGTTTCTTGGCACATGCCTAACTAAATTGTTTGGCCCCCAGGGGATAAGCTGCGCAACTATATTGTAGGAGTGAAAAAACCCCAGCCCATGTGGAGTGGTTTACCTGTTGCAACCACCAGGGCAATTGTATTAGCTCAGCTACAGCATACAAATTTAGCTTTTTTACAGGCAACGGCCAAACTACCTCATGGCAAACGCAAAGTGTCTTGAGTAACCTCCTAAATTTTAGGGAATTCGCAAAGTTTGATTAATTTTTATTCCAAATAGTGGCGGTCAGCCAAACCCTAAATCACAACTTTTATGCTTTATCTTTGTTCTATCATCAACAATGGGGGATGACTTTAGGTCTACCCTCACTTCAGTAGGTTTCAAAATCATACATTTCAACATCAAAGCTAATGAGAGGAAAATATATTTAGCTTTCACTTAATGTCTGTTATCCCAACACTGAATATGCTTGTGTTTAAAAAATTACCATAGATGAGACCAGACTGAACACTCAAATTTAACCCTTAGTAATAGGCTACTCTGATGTAATGGGAAAGGTTGCTACTCTCAGCTCCACCCATTTATGGTAAGCCAATAAAAAGGCCAAATGTTTGTTTATGGTCCTCAGACTATCCTATCAATATAGCCGACATCCTTCATTAACTGGAGATATTGATTTAGTGTCCAACCCATCTAATATTTCTGCAGTTTGTAAAAATGTGCTTATCATTATCTATACAACAACTCAACATTAGGGTGGAAATTAAGAAACTCTTAAGAATGGCAAATGTAGACAGAAAACAGATGTATGACATCACTAAAATTAAGGTACAATAATTAATCCTAAGGAAACTCAATGTAGGCCTTAAACAATGTTACATCAATACCCTATTTGTTCATTAGTCAATTTAACATTTTAAAATGTAGGCGTTGGTTTTAAAACATATTATCCCAGTTATCATTGGTAAATACAAATAAGAGAAACTATAGTATTTAACCAAACTTAATTCAGCATTTAAAATACATCTAATTGTTATTGTGGTGAGTAAACTCGCTTAAGCTGTATTACTCGTTTTTTAAGGTTTTTACTATATTGGATTCACATGCATTCCTCATGGAACACAGCATGTCTCTTTAACGTTAGACTATCACCATGTGGATTCTTCATTCTACCACTTATACAATATATAAGGAGAGCGAAAACACAATATTTTAACCTTTTGTAAGACAAACATGAGACTATTTTACCAGTTTAGAAAATAATTGTACCAAATTCCAATTCATCACAGACGTACCCACTTGTGCTAGCGAACAGCTTAGCAAGCAACAGACAAGTACCACGTGGTGGGCCTTGATTAAGGCCTACCTACATTGTCGTGAGACCCCCCTTGAGGCCTTACGGTTTTAAACATCATCAACGCAATAAATACGTTTGACTCAAAAATACATACGTACACATGACAAAGCACAACAAAATAGGTTATTTCTTGAATACCTATTAAAACATGTTCAAGCATGACAGAACAAAACAATTTTGAATGCCCATTAAAATATGCTATATAACATTCAAGTGCTTCTCAAACTACATCATCATCATCTTCCGCTTTATCCGGGGCTGGGTCGTGGGGGCAGCAGTCTAAGCAGGGATGCCCAGACTTCCCTCTCCCCAGACATTTCCTCCAGCTCTTCCGGGGGAACACCGAGGCGTTCCCAAGCCAGCCGGGAGACATAGTCCCTCCAGCGAGTCCTAGGTCTTCCCCGGGCTCTCCTCCCGTTGGGACGGGACCGGAACACCTTCCCAGGAAGGCGTTCCGGAGGCATCCGATGCAAATGCCCAAGCCACCTCAGCTGACCCCTCTGGATGTGGAGGAGCAATGGCTCTACTCTGAGCTCCTCCCGGGTGACCAAGCTTCTCACCCTATCTCTAAGGGATCACCCAGCCACCCTGCGGAGAAAGCTCATTTCGGCCGCCTGTATCCAGGATCTTGTCCTTTCGGTCATGACCCAAAGCTCATGACCATAGGTGAGAGTAGGAATGTAGATTAACCGGTAAATCGAGAGCTTTGCCTTGCGGCTCAGCTCTTTCTTCACCACGACAGACCGATACATCGACCGCATTACTGCAGAAGTTGCACCGGTACGTCTGTCAATCTCCCGTTTCATCCTTCCCTCACTCGTGAACAAGACCCCTAGATACTTAAAGTCCTCCACTTGAGGCAGGCACTCTCCACCAACCTGGCAAGCCACCCTTTTCCGACTGAGGACCATGGCTGCAAACCGTCCAAGTGCATGCTGAAGGTCCTGGTTTGAAGGGGCCAACACGACAACATCATCCGCAAAGAGCAGAGACAAAATCGTGTGATCCCCAAACCTGACACCCTCCGGCCCCTGGCTGTGCCTAGAAATTCTGTCCATAAAAATTACGAACAGAACCGGCGACAAAGGGCAGCCCTGCCGGAGTCCAACATGCACAGGGAACAAGTCTGACTTACTGCCGGCAATGCGGACCAAGCTCCTGCTTCAGTCGTACAGGGACCTGAGAGCCCTTAGCAAAGGACCCAGGACCCCATGTTCCCAAAGCACTCTCCACAGGATGCCGCGAGGGAAACAGTCGAATGCCTTCTCCAAATCCACAAAACACATGTGGATTGGTTGGGCAAACTCCCATGAACCCTCCAACACCCCATAGAGGGTATAGAGCTGGTCCAGTGTTCCACGGCCCGGACGAAAACCACACTGTTCCTCCTGAATCCGAGGTTCTACTATCGGCCATGTTCTCCTTTCCAGCACCCTGGCATAGACTTTCCCGGGGAGGCTGAGAAGTGTGATCCCCCTATAGTTTGAACACACCCTCTGGTCCCCCTTCTTAAAAAGAGGGACCACCACCCCGGTCTGCCATCCCAGAGGCACAGTCCCCGATGTTGCACAGGCGTGTCAACCAAGACAGCCCCACAACATCCAGAGACTTGAGGTACTCAGGGCGGATCTCATCCAACCCCGGTGCCTTGCCACCGAGGAGTTTCTTGACCACCTCTGTGACTTCAGCCCGGGTGATGGACGAGTCCATCTCTGAGCCCTCATCCTCTGCTTCCTCAATGGAAGACGTGGCGGCGGGATTGAGGAGATCCTCGAAGTACTCCTTCCACCGCCCGACGACATCCCCAGTTGAGGTCAACAGCTGCCCACCTCTACTGTAAACCGCGTTGGTAGGGCACTGTTTCCCTCTCCTGAGGCACCATCGGATCCAACTCACAGCCAGGTGGTGATCAGTTGACAGCTCCGCCCCTCTTTTCACCCGAGTGTCCAAGACATACGGCCGCAGGTCAGATGAGACGACAACAAAGTCGATCATCGACCTGCGGCCTAGGGTGTCCTGGTGCCACGTGCACTGATTGACACCCTTATGCTTGAACATGGTGTTCATTATGGACAAACTGTGACTAGCACAGAAGTCCAATAACTGAACACTACTCGGGTTCAGATCAGGGGGGCCGTTCCTCCCAATCACGCCCCTCCAGGTGTCACTGTCGTTGCCCACGTGGGCGTTGAAGTAGAACCCCAGTTTGCTTATAGCTCCCCAGCTTTGCCGCCATGTGTTGGAGTTTACCCCAGTAGAACGATAGAGTCCCCAGTCGGAGCCCTTTCCAGCACCACTCCCAGAGACTCCAAGAAGGTCGGGTACTCTGCACTGCCGTTCGGCCCGTAGGCACAAACAACAGTGAGAGACCTATCCCCAACCCGTAGGCGCAGGGAAACGACCGTCTCGTTCACCGGGGTAAACTCCAACACATGGCGGCAAAGCTGGGGAGCTATAAGCAAACCCACACCAACCCTCCTCTCCTCTCTCAAGGAGTGTGGTTCCAGAGCCCAAGCCGTGCGTAGAGGTGATCCCGACTACCTCTAGTTGGAACCTCTCAACCTCACGCACGATCTCAGGCTCCTTCCCCGCCAGCGAGGTGACATTCCACGTCCCTAGAGCTAGTTTCCGTGTCCAGGGATCGGGTTGTCTAGGCCCCCGCCTTCGACTGCCGCCCGATCCTCTCTGCACCGGCCCCTTATAGTCCTTCCTGTGGGTGGTGAGCCCACGGGAAGGCTGCCCCACATCGCTCCTTCGGGCTGAGCCCGGCCGGGCCCCATGGGGAAAGGCCCGGCCACCAGGCGCTCGCGTACGAGCTCCAACCCCGGGCCTGGCTCCAGGGTGGGGCCCCGGTTGCGCCATACTGTCACGTCACGGAACTCAAAATGTTACTCTTCATTAAGAGGATTTTGAACCGCTCTTAGTCTGACCCGTCGCCTAGGACCTGTTTGCCTTGGGAGTCAGGGGGGCATATAGCCCCAGACAACATAGCTCCTAGGGTCACTCGGGTACTCAAACCCCTCCACCACGTTAAGGTGGCAGTTCATGGAGGGGAACTACACATGTAATATTTAATTAAATAAGCTTGGCTATTACCGAGGAAGGTGATCAGGTTTCCTTGATAAGTTCCAGCTTCAATTAATGGTTAGGTACAATACATTTTAGAAAATGAACATTTAAGAAACAGAATGAATCTTTTTCCATTTCGATTGTCTCCTTTACCGCCTTTCGACTGTTGTCCATTCTTGCCCATCTTAACTTTCCTCTGTCTTCTCTCTTCGTCTGTACCACACGCTCCATCTGTCCCTATACAACTTCCTCGGAATCCATCTTGTTTAGTCGGAAAACGTTCTTTTTCTTTCTGTCCATTTCGAGTCCAGGCATCGTTGTTAATTATCCCTTTCGTTCTTGATGGTATCCTATTCGCGCCATGCTATTTAAAGATGAACGCGTCATGCCAGAGGCTGCACTCCTTTTCCCGTCATATTTGTACAACTGGATGGCATTATATTTTACTCGTACTAGTCACTGTATAATCGCCTAAAGCAATTCGCATTGTCAACGAAATACAGTTTAGCGCTAATCTCCAATTTATCCACCCCTGGAGATTTTTGCACGTTACACAATGTAATTCGTGGCCCAGTCAGGGAGTAACTAGGTCTTCTCTCCAATTTATCCACCCCTAGAGATATTGTTCACGTTTGCAATTCGTGGCCTAGTCAGGAAGTAACTAGGTCTCCAATCACTACCTGTGCTCTTGAATTACTCGATTTGTTCGTTGAATGGTGTTGATTTCAGACTCACTAACCATTCAGCGGTTCGCAAGAAACAGGAACAAAGACCGACTCCGTTGGGGGTGCGCGCAGCCAGCTTCGTCTCAGCTTCGTCTCAGGATTTTTTTGGTAAAATCTAAATCTCCAACCGTACGGCTCACAGCACCAAAGTGTTAGAAATCGGCGGTTTCGTATAGTGGTCAAATAATGTAGAACACGTATCTAATCGAGGGAGAAGTTCGCTGACGTTTATTGGAAAATTGAAGCACAGATGTCATACGGTGACCGTTACATTATCTTCTCATTATAATGTTGGTTACAAACTGATATATACATTAAAGGCGTTTCTGAGTAGCAAAGACCATGTTTTTAGAAGTCAACCCCCCATGCCATATGGCCGTTGTAAACATTCCTGTCATTAGAGCACAACCTACAGAGAGAGAATCTAAACAGAAAGGTTTCTGTTGTTCTCATTATCTAGTGTTGAAGTCTAACACTTCCCCGAGTTGGTTTGTTGGAAAGGAGAATAAAACACCAGGAGTCAGGTCAATTACTGTACCGCATATTCCGTTTATTACGAAAGCTTTTGGAGACAAGTGTCGCCGCACAATGTCTGAACATGTATCGTCATAACAGCATTATTTATACTTCAAACACGCCTAATAATGGGGGGCGTTAAGGTAGCCAAGCAGTGTGCCATTGGTCCAATTTATGTTCTATACTTTATATGTGTACATACAGCACAAGCGTCATATTTGGGCTTTATGTCTTCAGCTTGAAGTTCCTCAGTATGTGTGTGCGTTGTCAATCTGTGTCCTGTTTGTCTAAGACACCCAAGCTAAATCTACCTCCTCTTCCTAGCAACCGTCTAATTAAGATTTCCTGTTTTCAACATTTGGCCTTAATGCCCACAACAGTTTAACAGCTTATACAGTCAATATATCTACACTAGGCACATTCACTTCCAATGAAATGTACATTCATATTGTAATTGATAATGCTCAGATTCCACACCACCCCTAGCTGGGAGGGGGCCAGAGACAATTACTCGATGCCGACACATCTTTGTTGCTAGTTTACACGCTGATGTTCTGCTTCGTAACCTCTGACTGTTTCATCCTAACGTCGTTGGTGCCAACGTGAATAACAATATCTCTGTACTCTCTATACTTGCCAGTTTTAGACTTCGCTAGCACCAACCCCAGATTTGCGGCTACGTCGGTGGCTCTGCCCCCCGGTAAAGTGTACGATCGCCGGCTGATTCTTTAGTCTAATACTGCGTGTAATGGAATCGCCGATGACTAAAGTTTTTAGTTTTTCAAGGCCACCGGTAGAACCTGCCGATCATTCCCCTCCAAATACGGCTCGGGCCTTGACGCAGTTTTTCTATTTCTACACTAGCATAATCCTTACCTGACATTTGCGTCAGAAGCCGAACCTCTAACTCTTGGGCTATCTTTAACTGAAGATAAAAGGTTAAAATATAGTGTTTTCTCTTGTGGTAGAATGAAGAATCCACATGGTAATAGACTTTCATGTTAAGGAGACATGCTGTGTCCCATGAGGACTGAATTTGAATCTAAAATAGTCATTAAAATTAGATGACCTATTTTAAATGCTTAATTGAGTTTGGTTAAATAATATTGTCTCTTTTGTTTTATATTTACAATGATAACTGGGATAATACGTGTTTTAAAACAACGCCTAATACCCGTTAATGGAGTTAAAATTCTAAAATGGTAATTGACTAATGAACAAATCTGTTTTCTGTCAACAATGTCATTTTTAGAGATATTGGCTAAATTGAAAGAATAATGATCTTACTACAGACAGTCTGTGGATATGTCCGATGTTTTATGTGTGGAAACTTAAACTTCATAAACATTTTAAACAAAGCATTTGGCCTTTTTAATGGCTCACTATAAATGGGTGAATCCAAGGGCTTCAGGAAGGGGGGCAGACCCCCTAGGATTGCCCCGAGCATTGTTTCCCATCAAATCAGGGTCGCTATTGCTAAGGGTTTAATTTGGGTTCAGAATGGTCTCACCTGTGGTCATTTCCCCAACATGAGCATATTCAGTTTTGGGATAGACAAACATTAAGTGAAAGCTAAATATGTTTTCCTCTCGATAGCTTTAACATTGAAATGTTTGATTTTTAAACAACTGAAGTGAGGGTAGAGACATAAAGTCATCCCCTATTGTTGATTATAGAACAATCTTAATGTCAATAGAACCACAGACGTGGTCAAAATATGCATTAGGGTTTGGCTGACCGCCACTATGTAAAGTAAAATAGAAATGAGTTAAAATGTAAGAGTTTAATCAAGACAATGTTTGTGTTTGTCACAAGGTAGTTTGGGCGTTGCCTGTGAAAATGCAAAATTTGGGTGCTGTAGATATGGTTATACAATCGCCCTAGTGGTTGCAGCATGGACTGGAGTTTTTAGTTGAGCAGTTTTTGAGCAGTTTAGTTGAGCAGTTTTTCCCCTAGAGGGCAAATTGATTATTTTGTCGGGCATGTGCCAAGAAACTACAGGAGCACTATAGATGCATTATAACCAATTTATCAGACCTGTGTGAAGGTACTGAGGTTAAGTCATGTTGGACATTTGTTAATTGGTTATATGGTTTATAATTCCTTAGTAGTTAATGTAGGGTATAATGTGTCAGAATGGTGATTTATGGGGCTTCCATATTGATGTGACAGGTGGGCGGGACATCCGGTCTGTAGGGTGGGAGTTCCGGTATGACGTATGTTAGGGTGGGACTTCCTGTATGACATGTGTACAGGCGGGGCTTCAGGAGTGACATACACATGTCCGTTGACTTTGTGATTTATGATTACATTGATGTGTCCGTGTTTGATGTTTTACAACGCCTGATGAGCAAAACAGACTATTGTTATAACAGGAGGGTTATGTTTGATGATTAACAAATGGGGCTTAGGGTTCCGGAATGTTAAATTCACAGGCAATAAATAAGTATTCTGTCAGCTGTAAGCTGTTTGATGTTCAACAAATGGTGTTCGTCAGATCTAAAACCCCCGCTGTTTAATCTTCTGACAAGTGGTGCAACAGATGGCCTACAACCGGTGGTTGTTAACCTTTCATGTTTTATGGGTTGATTGGCGTGGTCTGCGTATTTAAATAACGCAGACATCGGTGATGGTCATTCAGTCTTGCCTGAGCAAACTTACATACACAGTACAAAACATGAAGGACTGTGCTACGATCAATGTTTTGGGTGAAACACCGGTGAAAGCTAATATCTTAAACACCGCTCAGCGATTTGGCAAGAAATTACAGGTGGACCGCAGAGATGCAATCAACATGCCAGCCCCGAAGAAACCGATGCAGAGTTTAACCCGAATCCATCAAGTACACCAGGATATGTTGGCACAGGAATGGGGATTGGATGATGGTCGGATCGGTGGATACATTTTCAGCCCAGAGCTACCAGAGGTGCCATTTTATGAAATACCCGAAGGCCATGTGTTTAAGGCCGGTGTGACTGATCAAATGGTTTTTAATGCCGGATTATGGGCCACCTTTCGAAAAGTGTTTTATTTGGGGCCAAAACAAGGCCCACATAATACAGTAGATGTACTGTTTAAAGTTGTCGAGGGGTTTAATGAGTATGACTCTGTTAGATTGGAGCTATTTCTGGAATATGTCAGCTGGGTAGATTGTGACTGCGGACGGATCGACTGACCTAAGACCCTGAAGCCCCACCTTAAGCTAACACCGACCTCAACACAGCATAAAACCAGACAGACTGCCTGAGACTATCAAGCAGTCAGAAGAATTTACGAAACATGTCTCAAGAATACAACCAAGCAGTGATTTAAGAACCCAAGGCCGAGGACTGGCTGTGTGACACCTGGGATGACAACGCTGAACCCTTCTACGGAACCCCTGACCCAGACAGCTTGATTCCACCAGCATACCCTGCAAGAAACTACCACTGGAATGACCGGATTTGTGATTAGCTAGGTCCTCTTAATCTGTCATACATTTCAAATGCTAACAAGAGTTATCACAAAAAGTACAAACACCTTGTAGCAAAAGATCATCAAAGCAACAATGGGTATGATTCTGGAAAAGTTGTTGGGGCTATTCTACACAAAGCATGCATCGGATGTGAAGTGGACCACCCGAGCCAGACAAGACATTCATGTCTCGAACCGCCTGAGTATTTTTTTGAGGCCCATTATGATGACATTGTGGCGACAGTTTTAACACTGCGACTGAAACATGTGTTGCTCAAGGCTTTGAACGCATCAGGTTTTCACGCACCAATGACTGATGTTCACGCGGCCGCTGAGAACTTTCTGCATGAGCTGAAGTTGGAGCCGAAAATCACACAGAGACTGAGTGAGAACAGGGATGAGTACATGGACAAATTTAATGAGGATGTTGTATGCGACGCAGCGGCGTCATGGTGTGATGAAAGCAAAGAGTCTGTTGTCTACGGCCAGGGTAGCTTCAGTTCTCATGTTAACATGTATATAAACAAAGACTGAGAAATCTGAATGTTTGTGTAACTTTTCTGAATATCTTTGTTGTGTAATTTCGAAACCTCAAATAAAACGATATTAAACCTATTAATTCTTATTATTGCTCGAACACTCTACGATGTCTGAACAGGTTATGAAAATGATTTACTACGACCCGGCAAATCCTGGTGCTGGTATGGGTAGAGAGGGTTGGAGAAGAGCATACTTGGAAAAAACCGGGGAGATCCTAAAAAATTGTGAGGCCGATGACTGGCTGCTCGCCCAGGATGCATACACGCTACACAGGTCTGTAGCTATACATTTTAAAAGAAATAGAGTTATTGTTCATGATATAAATTCACAATTTCAGCTGGATTTGGTTGACATGAGTGCTTACAGTGTGGAAAACGATAACATGAAATGTATGTTAACATGCATAGATGTATTAAGCAAATACGCATGGATTCGCGTGCTGAGAAATAAAAGTGCTATCGAGGTAAAGCAAGCATTTGAAGATATATTAAAAGAAGGAAGAACAGTTTTTTAATTCACATTTTGAAATGTTGATTAAGAAGTACAGCATAAAACATTTTGCTACAGGAAATGATGTCAAAGCGAGTATCGTTGAGAGATTTAATAAAACAATTAAATCACGAATGTGGAGGTCTCTCACAGCTGCCAACACTCATCCCTATGTTGAAGTTATTCAAGATTTAGTTCATGGATACAACCATATCTACCATCGGTCTATTAAGATAAAGCCTGCTGATGTTTGTGAAGAAAATGTTAGATTAGTTCTCAAGAACCTGTATGGTACAACATTAACGAGAAATGGTAATCATAACTACAAGTTCCAGGTTGGGGATACTGTGAGACTCTCAAAGCTGAGAGGTGCATTTACAAAAGGCTATGAAAAAGGGTACACAGATGAATATTTTACAATAACAGAATGCATTCCACGGGTACCTCCTGTATATAGAATAAAAGATTATGATGGTGATGTGATAGTTGGGACCTTTTATGAACAGGAATTGCTGAAAATAATCGTGGCTTAGGATAAAACTTTTAAAGTGGAAGCAGTTTTGAATGAGAAAGTACAGAATGGGAAGAAAATGTGTCTTGTGAAATGGCTTGGTTGGCCTGAGAAATTCAACAGCTGGATACCATCGGAACAAGTGGTTGACCTAGAAACTGGATAAAACTCCAGGATTTTCAGGATCACATCATTTGCATTGACTGCGATCAGCATGGGTGACGGTGGTTTCTACATAACGCTGCCCAGTAACACATCAAAACATGTCTATCCAAGCAATACGAGTTTGTGCTATACCACAAAATTTGCCAAAGGTATAGATTTGAAAGGTGACTGGGAAGTATCTTTGATAGAATTCCAATACCCGCATACGTGGAAGACTTACATGGGGTGAAAACGCATTTGAACTACATGATGTAGATGTATTGATTGTATAAGTTAGTGAACTGTTATAAGCTGTTGTAACCAATGAAGCAAAATATTAATTGTTTGTAATATGAGCTAAAATGGAAGGTGCAAGTAGGAGAATAGGACATCCTGTTCAAGCGGTTGCCGTGGAGAGAAAGATTTAGTATGTCTGTCTTGTGAGAAACAGGACACAGGTTAGAGGCACACACACATAGTCGGACAGACAACACAGAAACCAGGAGGGGGGCAAGGGGGTACTTGCAGTTATCCTATAAGGAATAGAACTGGGATTGGGCCAAGGACACACTTGCTTTGTAAGTTAACGCCTCTATCTTTTTGGGCGTAGTAGAAGTATAAAAATGATGTTTTGACTGTTGATCCTCAGACATTGTGCGGCGACACTTGTCTCCAGAAGCTTCTGTAATAAATGGATATACGATACGGTAATTGACCTGACTCCTGGTGTTTTATTCTCCTTTCCAACAAACCAACTCGGGGAGGTGTTAGACTTCAACAATGACTCGAATAACGACAAAACTTGGAAATATGAACTCAACACTGGTTATTACAGCAGCATATTAAAACTAGTGACAGAGATCAACCACATGGTGTATGGGCGGGGCACGATTAATTTAAAAATAGAATGTTTCTAAAAGGTGAGCCCCAGTTTAGTTTGAAATTTAGTGCAAAACTGGAACAGATATTGGGCTTAAAACCAGGCGAGCGGTGGTACGCCCCATGGTACGGGACATTCCCCACAAGATATTCTGGCTGAGTTCAACACCCTATACATCTACACAGATATAATTGATTATCAACGTGTTGGTGACAGCCATGTCCCACTGCTGCGAACTGTACCTATTGCTAGGATAAAGAACGAAGTTGTCACAGTGACGTACGACAACCACACTACGTACCTCTTAGTAAGAGCCAGTTTGATGAGATCTGTATTGAAGTAAAATCTGATCAAAACCAGCTGGTTTAATTTGTAGTAAGTAATTTGTGGGTAAGGTGATTGCAAAATTACACTTCAGACCCGTCAAACATTTGTTTAGAATTTAAGATGCAGCCTCAGAAACTCTACGATGATCCTCAAAGGTATGCTGTATACTATACAACACAGGCCGGTAACAGTTTACCGGGATATCATGGTAGCGCTGCAATGTATGGGGCTGGTCTAGGGGGCCTTTTACAAGGGCTTTTCCGGATGGTAATACCTTTGTTGAAACGAGGGTTCTCAATAGCAAAACCACATCTGAAGAATGCGGCTAGGAATATAGTTGGCGATGTTGTCAACAGTGTTATGTCACAACAAACAAAACCGCAGGATTGTTCTGGATTGATGGTTATGACTCGAGGTGTTAGAAAGAGACCACCTGGTAGGCAGAGCCTACCCAAGAGTAAAAAATGCAAGAATGAGACAAAAACAAGAGACGCGGTTAAAAGAGGACATACACCCTGGAGGACACAAAGGGAACACGACAAATCTGATTAAGAATATATTTAAGAAAGATGGCACTCCTACACCGTATGTCTGGCGAATGTATGAAAACAGAGTTGGATTTATTCACAGTTCCATTCACACAGACATCTATCGAGAAAAATACTTACGTTGAAATACCGACCCTATCAGCAGCCCCTCTGGAGTTCTTTATTGCCGGAAATGGTGAAGACTACATTGATCTAAACAATACATTGTTGTACCTACGTGTAAAAGTCACTAAACCGGACAGAAACTAATATTGATGCCGGAGCACGTGTTGGGGTTATCAACTATCCGATAGCCACCCTATTTTCACAAGTGGATGTCTCCTTGGGTGTTCGTTTAATTAGTCAGATTAGCAACACATACCCCTACAGAGCCGTTATAGAGAGCATTCTGAATTATGGATGTGATACATTAAAGACAGTTTTCAGTTGGTTTGTTTTACAAGGATGCCGCAGGTCACATGGATGTTACGGACCCTGCAGGCGAGAACGATGGACTCACAAAAAGGGCTGCCTATTCAGCGGATAGTACAACATTTGAAATGATTGGCCCTGTTCATAGCGATATCTTCTTTCAAGAGAAACTTATGTTAAACAGTGTTGATATAAAGGTTAGGATGGTACGCGGTAAAGATGAGTTCTGTCTTATGGGGGTCGGGGATGTGAGTTATCGTTTGCATATATTATCAGCGTCACTATTTGTCAAGAAAGTGTCTGTTTCACCAGCCGTGAAACTTGGACACGCTCAAGCGCTACTCTCAACCAATGCCAAGTACCCAATTGAAAGAGTGTGTATGAAGACATTTAGTTTACCGGCTGGGGGTCGCGTTTGCAACCAGGAAAACCTATTTTTAGGACCACTGCCAAAATGTATTGTCATCAGATTGGTGGACAATGACAGTTTTACCGGAAATTACACAAAAAATCTATTTAATTTCAATCATTATAATTTGGAGTTTATGGCTATGTATGTAGATGGTCAGCAATTTCCTAGCAAACCATTCCAACCAAATTACACAACAGGGTCAGCAGTGCATGAATTTTACCAATTGGCCTTAGCTTCAGGAAAACACCTAAAGGACCAAGCCTTGGCTATTGACAAGCCACAGACTTCTTACACGGCTATGCCCTTTATGCATTCAACTGCGCACCCGATGAGGAGTGTGGTCAGCACCTATCTTTGATCAAGTCAGGGAATGTACGACTTGAGATGAGGTTCAGACAACCACTACCCACACAATTAATTTAGTTGTTTATTCAATCTTTGACTCCATTATCGAAGTGTCAAACCGGCGACAAGTCATGGTTGACTACTATTGGGAAAACGGTGTGGAAATGAATACCGCAGAGTTGACTAGTGTGGTGAACCAATTTTCATCTAGGACCCATTTCTATGGTGTGTTGGCAAGCGACCAACTACCCAGAGGGCCAGTCCGAGATGTTGCATCAATGATGATTGTTAATACACACCCAAGCAATCACCCCAGGGAGCACTGGCTGGCTATTTACATAACAGACGATGGTATTGGAAGGTTTTATGACAGTTTTGGAAACCACCCAGATTTTACATATTTTCCCAAGTCCATCAATGCCTTTCTGAAAACCTGTGAGAATGTGGAATACAGTTCAAAGCAAGTACAGGACATGGTTTCAACCACGTGTGGGCAAAATTGTGTATTCTTTCTCTATCTAATGACAAAAGGTCGGAGTTATAAAGATGTTATGTCTTTTTATGTTGATGATTTACGAGAATATGTCAAAGTTTGTAGCTAAGATGTACCAGAGTAAGCGTGATAAGCAAATGTTTAATTGCATACAACATGCTCAATCTTGTGAATCGTTTAATTTGTGCCATGGTTGTTGAAGAAATAAAAAGCAAATCACGTGTTTGTCAACTTTATTATTCAAAAATAAAACCATTTGTAAAACCACATCAATGTTTACATAGCATTTTTCATACAACATTTATTCAATGTAAAACATACATTTTGACAATGGATCACAAATGATAAAAAAGCATGAAATAAAAACACATTAAAAAGGATGCACACCCCCCACCCCAACGGTCTTCTATCATCAGCAATTTTATTGGTTGCTGTCACACTTTTAACAAGATCCAACATGTGGGAACCCCTGATTATCTCTTCTTTGAAAACAAATTCACCATTTGAATTCCATGAGGTCAAATCTTTAGACCGGTGCATTCTATTAAGAATATATTCAACATTATTTCTACGCCTCACAGGCACATTATCCAAAATTTCATCAACAAGGTCAACATTTCGGTGAACAGTTTGCTTAGTCTCAGCCACGTTTAATACATCAGACCCAGTCTCAGACCCAGGTTGACTTAAAGTCAGTGTGTTTGTATCAAGCTCCCCCTGTCGCACAACAGTCAGAAATCTTTGTAAAATGGCAGAGTATCTTTTAGCTTTCTCATGTAAATCCATATCAGGCTTCAACAGTATATTGCGAATCGATGAGTCCAAATCATTTTCCACAGACTGTCTTACATCGGTGCTAGTCGTTTTGGATTCTCGCAGTTTTTCTAACTGATGTTGTGGCACCAGAAACATTTTCTGTTACGGTGGAGTGAATATTGTGTGAAAACACTCTCCATCTCCAAACTCTCTGATGCACTTTTCATTAACCCTTAAATGGGCAAGCACATATAAATAATCAGGAAAATGTATTAAATGCTATTTTCTAATATATCTAGGCTAAAATGACAAAAGTTCATGCTTTTTTCAAAATCTGATCTTTATTTTCTAAGTTACACTCTGTATCTCCCAAGATACATTGCCCATTTAGGGTATACATTTTACCTTTTTTTATATTTCATGTGCCAACTTTAAAAACATGTCATAAACAATTAGTTATCTACTTTCATTCATCTTTTGCATACAAAGTCTAAAAAAGTGGAGAAAAAATTAACTTCATCTCCAAACATACATTGTAGGATATGAAGGATAAGAATTGAACGCTTTTATCCTTTTTTTAACAGTTCATGTGCCAACTTATTCCTGTTTTTATACTAAAATCTTCCCTGTGGTGCCCCCACACTAGAAATATCCTATCGGCAATGGAAGCTGAGAAAACAGTTGCGAGCGTTTTGACCCGTGACCATGCAAAGCCTCACTTTGCACTTCTGACACATGATGGACATCTGTCCATCCTGGCACATCCTGCATCGGCCTTTCACTGACAGGATAGGGACGTGGTCAATCTTGTCATATCTCGTATCATCCACAGGCCTGGGGACTTTTGGCTGTTTGATTACTCTTGGTGGTGTACTGTCTTCATTTCCTTTGGAGGGACGTCCTCTTTTCTGCTTTTCTGGGTAGTCCTCTGGCAGCATCCAACCTAAAGTCCTTCAGACACTGGTGCTTCTGACCTAGTGCTGCTGTATCCCGCCGGTGCAGAAGCCATGAGTTACTGACAGCAATGTCAACAATCTGCCAAAATATGCCCAGGTACCACTGGTGGGACACTGCTGGAGTACGATACAGGGCAATCATCATATCAGCCAAATCCACTCCACCCATGTGACTGTTGTACTCAGACACAATCTTTGGGCATGGCACATTTATCTTCCTCTTTTCCTCCTTAGAGTAGCGTCTTACCTGGGCAACAGGATTGACAGAAGCAAAGGAGCTCACCAAGGTGACTGTTTTGTTGTCTGCCCATTTGACAATAGCGAGCTTTGCATCGTTGTCTACACGGAAGTCAAAGCTGCCCCGTCCTCTTCGTAGGAGGTCTCGATCTTCTTCCAAACTACAACCCATCAAGCAGTTCTTTTCGAATGGTGCTCAAACTTCTGAGGCCCATAGACACTTTTAGATGAGTTATCAAACTCAACAAAGTGAAAAAGTTGTCAAAGTAGACAACACAGTCACAGGGGTTTCTGATGGTTCTACACAGCTGCAGAACAACATTTGCACCTAACCCAAACTCTTTGCCTAGATTTTGAGGAGCACCATCAAATGTAGACTTATACCCTTACATCCCTGTTTTATACCCTTATCTGGGCAATTTATCCTACAGGATACAGACATTCAATACCTAATTATCAAAGTTCTGAAAGGGTAATTCATTATTTTTCAAGAAGAACATATCAAACCATCTTTAAAGAACATCATTCCCTAAAACAAAATCACTCCACAGTACAATAAACATGAAAAAAATCACAACACTTTCATCATGGTCGGTGTCTTTGTCCACATACGCTGCCATTTTGGAATTTGATACAAATGTTTGGAATGTTGGCATAAAGTCATATGACCTGAATACTTGACCCATCCCCCCCCCAGCCTGTATCTCATGAAGTACACACACATTATGCCCCCCCCGCCCAGCCTATCAAAAGACTGTATCCCCCAAGATACAGAAACCGTTTAAGGGTTTAATTGTCAATAATTAAAAGGTTGTTTTTCTGAATCGGTAGCAGATTGTCATCACACAGTGATGTTGGTAGACATTCTATAAAAGTAATCTCCCTTGCATTCAACATTTCATCATACAGCGGTTGCCAACATGAATAAACCCAGACGATATTTTTAATTTCTTTGGAGAAAACAACGTTAGCATTATCCAGCAACATCTTCACAAAATATGTTTTACCAGAGTTACTGGGGCCATTAATGACACAGCTGAATGGGTGTTGTAGTCGTGGGTCAAAACCACTATCCATCCTAGACTGTGGTTTAGTACCCATAAGGCCTTGTGCTGTAATCAGGGAGCAGTACACGCTTGTTGTACACAACTCTGAAACGCTTAGACACTACTCGATTTTTCAACGTGAATGTTCTTTTATCTCTAGCAATTGTGTCTGCATTAGCAAGGACATGATCATCATCACCGCCCTCACCCCGTACAAAGTTATCAACCAGTCGTGTCAGCGTCTCCATATTAACAATGGTTGTGTTGTAGCTGTTGAGCGTAATGCCTTTTGCTTTGAGACAGGTCAGACCTTTAACCGTTTTGTAACCGTATGTCTTTGGCCCACCACTAACAAATTGAACTATGCTGTCACCATCCGGTAACTCAACGGTCAAGTCACCCAAGAACAGACCCAGTGTGGGCACCCAATCCCCAAGGCATGTGACAAAGATCACAGAATCAGTGTCTGTGTAGAGTACACGTCTATCCAACTTTTCCAAAAGTGAATACAACTCGAGTCTCGCATAAGCGGTTGTGAACGCGGCAATAAAAATGTTGCCGTTACATGGTTTGATTGGTGTCTGTTTTGTGTAACGCCACTGTACTATCGCAACAGTGTCCGAGATGAACGAGAAATAACCAACATCTATTTCACTGGAAAAAAGGTAGTGGCTAAACTCCTCCGGATCTGTAATTAACATTGTGTTCATAAGGTTAGTCCGCTCACCCATCTTACCCCAAAGACTATTCATTGCCAATTTAGCTAAAGATCGCCTAGCACTGTTTTTAACAATGTTTTCCTTGTCAAGCTGCACACCCTCCTTTTCATGATATTCACGGATATACTGGTCTTTAGCCTCATCGTCAACCACAGATGGCAGGAAGCCGCTAGCTTCCTGCTTGTGCTTCAGGAATGTTCTCATGTAATCTGCAAAAAGATCATCTGATGTCCTAGTGAAATCCCAGACTTCAAATATTTCCACAATGCGATAACCTTTCTCAACAGCCTTAACCAGATCAATAGAAACCCAGGTACCAGTTAAAGATCTTTCTGAATCAGTATGTGAACAATCAGTTACCTGGTTTTCAGACTCTGCACATAATCTACATGATGGAATGAACAGCTTACCGCCGACCCTGTGTGGTAAAACAGAGTGATAAAGGCCTTTCGGTGGACACACCATAGCCTTAACAATACCAAAGTAGGTGTCTAGTAGTTTGAAATCTCAAAAGATTACGTCTGGATGCCCAATCGTATAAGTCTTTGTCTTGTTGCAGAATGGGTAAAGACTACAGACATCGTTATACTGAATAGTCTCCCCTTCTCAAGCCGTAAACTTCAGATGAATCGCATTAGTACGACCTCCAAAAAGAGCATCCCGAGGGTCAAGGCGCTCTGGAGCATCCAAGGTCTTCAAGAAAGCTTTGACATCTGCGGATGTGTTTTTAAGCTGATTCCACTCACACTCCCATATGTATTGAACATGTACGTTGTGTTGTTCTTTCAAAGCCTCTAGCTTTGTCAACCATTGCTGGTGCATCAACCAGTACTGAATCTTTGTCACTGGATTGATGCTTGTTGAACAATGACAGTTTGGGTGACCGTGCCAGAAACAACATAGAAATTCATTGGCCGTGCTCAATCCATCGCGTTCTGCATATCCATCAACGCAGTAGGCACCGATTTTCACTTCACCCTTGTTCAGGGCGTGCTGCATTGATATATTCTCATCGGAGGCCACATATTCAAGCCACTGGATTGAGCTGTTTGAGAACGTTTGTAGTTGTCTGAGGGGACCAATACAATGGTGTCCTTGGTGAGGAATCTGTTGCAAAAGACTTTCATGCATGCCGAAGCAATCGTAATTGACCGGAATGGGTCAACACCACCACACTCCAGGAACTCGAGTCTGTAGCACATACAACCCTCTCTCAACCCCCCTTGCATACAAGCCATCATGGTATTCACACCATAGTATTGTTGGGTATGACCATCTTCATGAAGACAGACACTATGTTTACAACCATGATCACCAACAGGTGTTGAAACCGGTATAGCACCAGTCACAAACATAAGACACACCCAGAAAACCCTTCAGATTCATGATGCCGTAGAAGTGGTTATCGTGTAAGTACATAAAGACAGTTCTAGGGTGGGTGTCCTCGCTGTTTTGAAACTTATTAAAGTGACCATCCCGTGTTCGGTGAAAGACAACAATTTTACACCCTTTCATTTCTTCAAACCGGACAATATCTAAAGCTATGTATGTAACTCACGACCACTAACCAGGGCCTCAGGATATGTGTACTGCGGGTTCAACATACCTATCAAACAAACAGAAAAACATGTAGAATCATTATTCACAGCCACATATAAATGCCTTCTTTTTTTATTGATAATTTGCTCTATCAAAAGTGTTTGAGCTTTACGTCACGGGGAACAACCCTCACGGTAGCTGTAGCTTAACGTGTAAACAACGATACACTATTCAGGTTAAAATATTCTAACTCAAACATACATTTACATACAGCCCAGTTTTTAATGGGTTGACGGTATTACCTTCAGCTTTCAAACATGAAAGAAAACAATGAAACAGAAATCCCCTCATGCTGTGCAGCCACAAGGTAGGGTGTCTGTACTCTGTATCATCACCTGTCCTCAAGCTGTCCTCAATCTGTTGGAATAAAGAATGTTGTACCAAGGTTCAGCTGTATGCATAGTCAATTGTTAATAACACTTTAGAACAACCCTAAAAATGTCTGTAAATATTACACAAATACACAAAAAGTATCTGTTCAGGTTGTGTAAGATCACAACCGCCCAGTCCAACTGACACAGATGCTGGTCACTTGGTCTAAATACAAATAGGATTAACAAGCGTATACAGGTAATAAAGCTGATTAACAATAATGTCAAAAGTCTACTTACCAAGATTTGAAGGCCCAAAAATGTGTTTACCAAACACGGCTGGTGTTTAATTCCGCTCAACCTAAACCGGAGATTTAAACAGGCAATATGAAAGACAGCTAAAAATGCATGGATTGCGCAATCGTAAAATTGATTTACATATTCTTAAACAAATGTCTCATTTGTTAGCGTTTGTAATTGCAGCACAATTCAAATAAATTACTTCAAATAAAAGAACTTGTACTTACAACAGAAACGATATACTCCGCGCTTGAAACAACAGCTGACTTCTGTGGATGCTGCGGGTTTAATTACTGTCTTTACATCGCAGCCGGGGCGCCTCCAGCAAGTCACGCCTCTTAACTTTGTCATTGGTTACATGTCATTGTTCTTCACGTAAGATAAAAATTGTGTTAGAACTATACAGGCTGCAATGATTAAAATTCAGGATAAAACTTATCTATTAAGTTCTGTTGATTGTTGATGTTTGACAACCAAATATATTGATACTTCCTGTCTGGTAGAAACGCCATTCTCGTTAATTTTCGCGGCTCAGCCGTGACATTGCGTAATATAATTGTATATATTAATGATAAACTAATCTGCTTATATATATAAACGCTGGCGATTGTCACCATATCGCCATTAATCTGTTCAACATTTAACAAACACAAGACCGCAATACAGCAATCAGATTTCAAGAGTTGGTCATTACGAGAATGCAGATACTACAGTATTTTGTTTTTAACCACGTTGCCTATTATTAAACATTTCTATCAATGTGTGGGAAACAATCTCGCATTGATCCCCGTTGTACAATTTCAAAAGACGCCTTTACGAATGTTTTAATTTCCTGAAATAACGTATCCTGACCTATCAATGATTCGCCATTGTTCATGTAAATTTATACGCTACCTGGCGGGTAACTTTGTAAAGTTTTGCCGTATGATGCAACTTAAAAGTTAATGCTAACTTAAAACAACCATTTTTATTACAAAACTCAGCATTGCTCATACATACACGTGCATAAATCCATATTTTTATTTATAACAATATTTTAAAGCCCAAACCGCGACACAATCCACCTTTGCGTAATGTGTGGTTGGCCCTGGCCATGATTCTTCCTTCAAAATAATAGTGTTACTCATGCGATGTTAGTTTGCTGTAGTGCTGTGTTGGACTACAAACCGTGAAACACGGGATGATTTTCGACTTGCATATACTACAGTATGTAATAGTGGTTATTAAGGGACCAATACTACAGGGCAGATATCATCTCCTGTTAAAATGAAAAGTGGGCTGAAAGTCTCCAAATCGTAAGTCCCTACCCCTCCTTCTTTATATCTTACACAAAAAGTCTCTCAACAATTTACCGCTGACACAACACTTATTTATTGCCTGTGAATTTAACATTCCGGAACCCTAAGCCCCATTTGTTAATCATCAAACATAACCCACCTGTTATAACACTAGTCTGTTTTGTAAAACATCAATGTAATCATAAATCACAAATCCCGCCCGTACACATGTCATACAGGAAGTCCCACCCTAACATACGTCATACCGGAAGTCCCGCCCACCTGTCTCATCAATATGGAAGCCCCGCCCTCCAGAGCCATAAATCACACATTATACCCTACATTAACTACTTTCCTTCGCACAAGCGATTGTGTTGCACATTGATGTATTTGATTGTGCTAGTGAATGTTTTTATTTTTTTTACATTTTCACTTTGTTTTGATGAATATACAGGATGAAACTCCTTGAATGGATCCTTGAACCATCCCTATTACCAAATCTACATTTATCATGTCTGTCCTGTATGTGCCTCCTGTGGCCGTATTTGTCATTGTTCTGCTTTCACTCATGGTGTCACTTTCCATTCCCTTAATGAAGTGAAAGCAGGGGGGGATGTATGATATAATAATTGATTATGATTGGAAAGAGCTGAACTGAGAGTTCAGAGGGAATCAAACTGGTACTTATAAGGAGTTAAATTTAAATACTTCCTGTTTGCATAGTTATAACAGAGCATTGGCATCTGTTATTTTTCACATCTTTCATTCACAGGATTAGTTTTTTATTGGTTTATTTGGAAATTGTTTTGTTTGATGTAAGGTCTAATACTTTAATGGTTGAATTGAATATATATAATAATTTCTGATTTCGCTAAGCAAAATCATGTCTGATAATCTTATTCCACTGCTAGTTGCTATCGGGCATTAATATAAGGAACTAAACATCAACCAAGCCATTTCTGGATGTAAAAGGAAATTTGACATAGACTATTACGGAAACTTGCCTTGATAGGGTGTACGCTTCACTCTAATGATGGAACTTCTGAGATCCACAAGGTTTCAGGACTAGTCTAATGTCTTCATTGCTGGGAGTTGACGGAACAATACCCAGTGGTCGAAAGTCAGATGGACTGTTGAACCACACTAATCATTGTTTTGCAGTTATACTTTCAACAGATCGGGACATCACAACCCCTTTTCTGATGATACATCACGTCACTGACTGGACACAGACAACTGAGTGTGTGAGTAACAGCAACATGTTCAAGAAGGATTTCTACAACAACACTGGTCAAATCTGTTACAAATTTTCCTGACCACTCACATGGCAGAACGATGCCAGGGTCAGATCATTTGGCTTCTGTTGAAGTCTAACACTTCCCCGAGTTGGTTTGTTGGAAAGGAGAATAAAACACCAGGAGTCAGGTCAATTATCGTATCGTATATTCCGTTTATTACAAAAGCTTTTGGAGACAAAGTGTCGCCGCACAATGTCTAAGGATCAACAGTCAAAACATAATTTTATACTTCCACTACGCCCAAAAGATAGAGGCGTTAAGTTACACAGCAAGTGTGCCATTGGCCCAATCCCAGTTCTATTCCTTATAAGGATAACTACAAGTATCCCCTTGCCCCCCTTGTGGTTTCTGTGTTGTCTGTCCGACTATGTGTGTGTGTCTCTAACCTGTGTCCTGTTTCTCAAAAGACAGACATACTAAATCTTTCTCTCCCCGGCAACCGCTTGAACAGGGTTTCCTATTCTCCTACTAGCACCTTCAGTTTCAGCTTATATTACAAACAATTAATATTTTGTTTCATTGGTTACAACAGCTTACAACAGTTCACTAACTTATACAATCAATACATCTACACTTCACACTCCATTTCTAGACGAATCATCGACAACGAGATGAGAGGAGAATCCACCTGCGTCCTAAAGGACTCCACATACTACAGGTCAGAGGACCACGGGCCAGTTGACTGGAAAGGTCACATCGTCCCAACACATTGGAAGACACTTGTGATGTTATTGTTGAATTAGTGAAGTGTTGGAAACTCACTATTCCACAACACACCTAAATAATTGAATTACTCTCTCCCTTGATGACCGGGTATGCAATCATTATTTTAACCACTATACAAAACGGCTGATTTCTAACGTTAGAGACTTACTCAGTGGTTGAAAAAAATAAGGCTTCAAGAAATTACATGAAGCCCAAGTACACCCTGCCCTCATGCACCCACTTCAGCAGAACAGTGGTCCCTGACATTCACAAAAAGGTGAAAGATTGTGGGCTGTAAGCACTGTTGAAGGAGTGCTGACCCATTGCACCAGTGACCTGTGGACAAGCATAACAGCCATGCATACCTCTGCATTACATGTCACTGGTGTGCAGAATATTTCAGAAAAATGTCCTGGAGTGTTTCAGGTACAAGATGAAGGAATAGAAAGTGATGACTGATGGGCAGATGTTGGATGTACTCATGAAATGTTTGTTCTATACCCTTAATTTTGCGATTTAAAAAAAGCTTTTGCTTTAAAAAAGCTTGCAAAATCTCTGGGTTCAACCATCAAACAACCAAGGCCAACCACAAGCTTCATGACCTACAATTCCAGCAAAATCTGGAGCAAAAGAGAGCTGTTCAATGAATGACATGAAAATAAATGGGTTGCTGTAGGGTGTAGGGTATAGGGTGGGGGGGCATTCATCTACCCAGACAAATGGGACATGCCCTTGGACCTGATCACTGTCCTTCCTCCTATTGAGGAGGTCACAATGACTTTGTCCAAGCACAGCTCATCCATACCAAAGGTAATCCCTTTGGTGCATGACCTCTCCTCTGTAGTCAACTCTATGCACACACAGCCATTGCCAGAGCTATGTGACACAGCACAGCAACGATTTCAGCCCACGCTCAGGGAAAAGAGGCTTCCTCATTGACATACTGCTTGACCCGCATTACAAGATAAGCGATTTCCCTGAACAAGTCGATGCTGAGTCTGTCAAGGGTGCTCTACATCAGGAGGTGGGTCTCTTTCACACTCCGGCAGCAGCCCGTGTGTAACCGGTCATTTTCTGATTCTGCGTTGTGTAGTGCTTTTCCACAAACAACTCGAGGACGGTTGACCCGATTGGATCCTGTTTATTTCTGATGTTAATGGAAACAGGGTTTTTTTGGTGAGTAATATGCACTACCAACCTCACTGAAAGACAGTTATAGAAAGTTACCCATTATTGGCAAATTAACCTCAACATTAACAAGAACGACACAAAACCCTGTAGCTTTATAGACTATATCAACCTAGACACTGGCCTGATAACTCTACCAAACGTAGAAGCGTGTGTACCCGTGTGTACCCGCTAAACCACCTTGAGCATTATCTCGGACAGGTGGACTAGTAAAGGTGTTGGCAGGAACAGCAGGTGTAGGAGAACTGGTGTCATCTTTCTCACTAGGAGAGGCTTGCTCTCACGCCCAAGGGGCAGTGTGATCAGTATTTGTCCCATCCAACTGGCATAAAACCCTATTGAGGACCTTTGGAGCATCCTCAAGCAAAAGATCTATGAGGGAGGGAGGCAGTTTGAATCAAAACAGCAGCTCTGGGAGGCTATTCTGACATCTTGCAAAGAAATTTAAGCAGAAACTCTCCATAAACTCACAAGTTCAATGGATGCAGGAATTGTGAAGGTGATATCAATGAAGGGGTCCTATGTTAACATGTAACTTGCCCTGTTAAGATGTTTGATTGAAATAATTTTTGATTTCTGTAAATATGACCTCCTAATGCTGCAAGTTCAACAAATGACTCTGATGTGCATGATAACATTTTGAGTTCTTTCATTTTGGAAAGAAATACTGTTTGAAGTCTGGAATGCATGGACATCACCAAATGCTGGTTTCCTCCTTTGTGATGCTTTGCCAGGCCTTTACAGCAGCTGTCTTCAGTTGTTGTTCGTTCGTGGGGCTTTCTGCCTTAAGTTTTGTCTTCAGCAAGTGAAATGCATGTTTGATCAAGTTGAGATTAGGTGATTCCACTTCTTTACCTTAAAAAACTCTTGGGTATGTTTTGGGTCATTGTCCATCTGTAAAGTGTAGTGCCGTCCAATCAACTTCGTTGAATTTGGCTGAATCTGAGCAGGCAATGTTTTCCTATACACTTCAGAATTTGGCCTTCTCCATAGTTGTCTTCCTATCATTCTGGTACAGGTTGATCTTAGTTTCATCTGTCTAAAGAATGCTGTTCCAGAACTGGGCTGGCTTTTTAAAAAATGTTTTTTTGGCAAAGTCTAATCTGGCCTTTGCACCTTGTGGTAAACCCTCTGTATTAGCTCTCATGAAGTCTTGTCTTTATGGTAGACTTGGATAATGATACATCCTGGAGAGTGTTCTTCACTTGGCTGGATGTTGTGAAGGGGTTTTTCTTTGCCATGGAAAGGATCCTACGATCATCCATCACTGTTGTCTTCTGTGGACGTCCAGGCCTTTCTGCGTTTCAGAGCTCACCAGTGTGTTTTTTATTTTTGGAATGTACCAAACTGTTGATTTGGTCACTCCTAATGTTTCTGCTATATCTCTGGTGGATTTTTGCAGCCTAAAGATGCCCTATTTCACTTGCATTGAAAAATCATCAGCTTCTAAATGTGAATGCCACACCTGGAATCAACTCTAGAGCATTTACCTGCTTAATTGATGAAGAAATAACAAAGGAATAGCCTACACCTGCCCATTAAACAGCTTTTGAGTCAATTCTTCAATTACTCTTGGTCCCTAGAAAAAGGGGGCTACATATTAAAGAGCTGTAATTCCTAAACCCCTTCCTCCAGTTTGGATGTGAATACCCTCACATTTCAGACCATATTCATTATTTAAGTGTAACTTTAATATATTTTGGTAAACAGCCAAAATAACAAAACTTTTCAGTGTCCAATTATTTCCGGACCTAACTATACGTTGTAGTCACAAACATGAGGTCAACGGGCAGCCTTGGAACTCTGCCGAACATCAAGTAGAAAGGAGCAAAGCCTGTTGTCTTATGTACTGTAGAGTTATACACGAAAAGCGATATTCGAACCACCAAAAATGCTGTGCATCATCCACATGAACGATGTTGGACAGGGGAGACGGTTGTACTCATACAGGCCCAATGGTGTTGTGAAGGCTGCGTACTTCCTGCCAGACTCATGGAGAGGGATATTGTCGAACTATGAATTTAGGTCCATTACATCTGTGAGCTCCTGAACAGTCTGTGGCGCCACTTGAACTCAGAGGTTCTCAATTGGATTCAGGTCTGGGGAACGTGAGGGCCAGTCAGTGGAATCAATGCCTTTGTCATCCAGGAACTGCCTACACACTCTAGCCACATGAGGCCAGGCTTTTTCCTGCACCAGGAGGAACCCAGGGCCCACTGCACCAGCGTAAGATCTGATGATGGGTCTGAGGATTTCACCCTGGTACTGAACAGTCGTCAGGGTACAATTGACTAGCATGTGGAGGTCTGTGCGACCCTCCAAGGATATGCCTGCCCAGACCATCCCATCAGAATCTGTGGATGTATGTTGCGTTTTGGTGAAACTTATCAGTCACAAACATAACCTTTTCCTATGTAAATCGTGGTTATTGCGACCAGACTACACACTCACATTAGATTATATAATAGGACCAGTAATGCTATAATATAAAAAGTGTGGATGCTGCTTTAATATTATAAAGAATTAGCGCTATGGTGAGGGGAAAAGACTAATTCTAAAGTGAACGAAAAGAGGTGGTGCGGCAGTCTCAACCCCCAGATGTACCAAATTTCCGTCTAAAGAATTGTCTCTTCCTCCATCTCGTTTTGACCTGCTTACGCTGCTGCGATTCCTTTTGCGTTCAGAACACAAACCTGATCCTCGATTATTGAAATCAGTGGAGTTACCACTAGCATCATTGATCTGTCTGTTTTAAATTTCAGTAAATCGCAGGCTGTCGGCCATTCTTGATGAATTAAACTTGTACCATAGCCTTAATGGAAGGAATGCCAAAACATTAAAAAAAATTCAGAACAGCATTTAAGCAGGTAGGAACCAAAAACTTGAAAGAAATGTGTTCTACTATTTCGAATAAATAGCGAAACCATGCTAATCTAGCCTTCAACAAGCCTATGAGTGGAGGTTTATTTGAAAACTAACATCCAATAGAAATCTTGCTGCTGAGAATTCAGTGGCAACTTTTTTTAATACGTTTCCAGACCTCCAAGGAGGCCAGACGAGATTGGAGGTGTGTCCTTGTGAGATAACAGGCAACATACCATTCACCATGGCCTCTCCAGACTCTTTCACATCAGTCACGTGCTCAGTGTAAACCTGCTATCATCTGTGAAGAGAAAGGGGTGCCAACAGCAGAGAACACCTGCCATTTCTTGTGTTTTCTGGTGAATGCCAATCAAGCTGGATGGTGTTGGGGCTGTGAGCACAGGTCCCACTAAAGGACTTTGGGCCCTCATGCCACCCTCATGGAGTTTGTTTCTGACCGTTTGGCCTTGTGACGGCACATGGATGTGCCACCCTGGAGGAGCTGGAAATACCTGTGCAACCTGAATGGGCTGCATGTAAAACCTCATGCTACTGGTAGTGACAAGGATTCTTGAAAAATGCAAAACTAGAGAGGAATCAATCAGGAAGGATAAGAAGAAAGCGATTCTTTGTGGCCACCACCTGCAAAACCATTCCCTTTTGGGTATTGTCCTGCTGTTGCCTCTCCAGTGTACCTGTTGTCACTTTCATTTGCACCCAAACAAGTAGCATTAATTCACAATCTTGGAATAGTCCTATGAATTGAGCCCATGCTAGCGAGACTGAAGATGAACATGACATTGCTAAGGCTATTTCAATTAATGGCACAACAATGTTTGTTTTTATTTCATATGCAAATGACAGTGATGCAATAAATATCAATTTAGGTGACATTAAATCAAGTGAAAAGACAAGAGAATTGTGAATCCTCTTTTACTGCACAAAGGGTTGTGGTCTATATTACCCCAAAAAGCATGCATGGATGCGTACTTCAAAAATCTATGAGAAATAGTAGATAATCCGGGAATGTTTGGCAAGCTATTTTCAGCGTACTATGGTTTGGGACATACTAATTTTCTTGCATATTAATCTGGCATAATATATGTTCTCTGTGTGTGATTTTCATGTGTGTGCATTGGTCCTGCAGAATGCATCCCATTTAAGGGGATTGGCAGGGTGTTTACCTATGCTAATTAGGAACAACTGGAATGCACTTTCAATTTATGAGGACAATGGGATTCATCATTATAAGAACATAGGTGCAAACAATTTAGCAGTTTAAGATCACATCATGAATCTGACAGAGAATTTCTTAGGACCTTTCTCAAGAACAAATTTAAGAAAAAATGTAAGAAGATGATATTTTTGAATGAGGCCAAATGTTCCTGCCTCCAGCTATGTTGTGGCATACATAAGAGATAGTGAAATCAGATTCAATGATGACCCTGTGATTTACTGAGCATGTAAAATCCAATGCTAGCCTACCCTTGCACATGTAGCTCTAAAATCTGTAGCATGCCCACCAAAAAGTGTGCAATGTACATTTGTACATTTTGTGGGCCCATATAGATCAAACTTTGATCCCATTCATGTGGAGTAACTTGTTTTATATAAAGTTAATAAGGATTTGGGATTTTGTGCCTGAATTAAAATGATACACACACTTTTTGGGGCCCCACCCTGGAGCCAGTCCCGGGATTGGGGCTCGTACGCGAGCGCCTGGTGGCCGATCTTTCCCCAAGGGGCTCGTGGGAGCGACGTGGGACCGCCTTCCCGTGGGCTCACCACCCACAGGAGGGACCATAAGGGGCCGGTGCCGAGAGGATCCGGTGGCAGTCGAAGGCGAGGGCCTAGACAACCCGATCCCTGGACACGGAAACTAGCTCTATGGACGTGGAATGTCACCTCACTGGCAGGGAAGGAGCCTGAGATCGTGCGTGAGGTTGAGAGGTTCCAACTGGAGGTAGTCGGGATCACCTCTACGCACGGCTTGGGCTCTGGAATCACACTCCTTGAGAGAGGATGGACTCTTCACCTCTCTGGAGTTACCCATGGTGAGAGGCGGCGGGCTGGTGTGGGTTTGCTTATAGCTCCCCAGCTCTGCCGCCATGTGTTGGAGTTTACCCCGGTGAACGAGAGGGTCGTTTCCCTGCGCCTAAGGGTTGGGGATAGGTCTCTCACTGTTGTTTGTGCCTACGGGCCGAACGGCAGTGCAGAGTACCCGACCTTCTTGGAGTCTCTGGGAGGGGTGCTGGAAAGTGTTCCGACTGGGGACTCTATCGTTCTACTGGGGGACTTCAACGCCCACGTGGGCAACGACAGTGACACCTGGAGGGGCGTGATTGGGAGGAACGGCCCCCCTGATCTGAACCGAGTGTCTTGGACACTCGGGTGAAGAGAGGGGCGGAGCTGTCAACTGATCACCACCTGGTGGTGAGTTGGATCCGATGGCGGGGGACTCGGCAGGCCCAAGCGTACAGTAAGGGTCTGCTGGGAACGTCTGGCCGAGTGGAGGCAGAATCTCGGGCCTGGGAGGAGTTCGGTGAGGCCATGGAGAAGGACTATCGGCTGGCCTCGAAGAGATTCTGGCAAACCGTCCAGTGGCTCAAGAGAGGGAAACAATGCCCTACCAACGCTGTTTACAGTAGAGGTGGCCAGCTGTTGACCTCAACTGGGGATGTCGTCGGGCTGTGGAAGGAGTACTTCGAGGATCTCCTCAATCCCGCCGTCACGTCTTCCATTGAGGAATTAGAGGATGAGGGCTCAGAGGTGGACTCGTCCATCACCCGGGCTGAAGTCACAGAGGTAGTCAAGAAACTCCTCGGTGGCAAGGCACCCAGGGTGGATGAGATCCGCCCTGAGTACCTCAAGTTTCTGGATGTTGTGGTGCTGTCTTGGTTGACATTCCTGTGCAACATCGCGTGGCGGTCGGGAACAGTGCCTCTGGGATGGCAGACCGGGGTGGTGGTCCCTCTTTTTAAGAAGGGGGACCGGAGGGTGTGCTCCAACTATAGGGGGATCACACTTCTCAGCCTCCCCGGGAAAGTCTATGCCAGGGTTCTGGAGAGGAGAATACGGCCGATAGTAGAACCTCGGATTCAGGAGGAACAGTGTGGTTTTCGTCCGGGCCGTGGAACACTGGACCAGCTCTATACCCTCTACGGGGTGATGGAGGGTTCATGGGAGTTTGCCCAACCAATCCACATGTGTTTTGTGGATTTGGAGAAGGCATTCGACTGTTTCCCTCGCGGCATCCTGTGGAGAGTGCTTCGGGAATATGGGGTCCTGGGTCCTTTGCTAAGGGCAGTCAGGTCCCTGTACGACCGAAGCAGGAGCTTGGTCCGCATTGCCGGCAGTAAGTCAGACTTGTTCCCAGTGCAAGTTGGACTCTGGCAGGGCTGCCGTTTGTCGCCGGTTTTGTTCGTAATTTCTATGGACAGAATTTCTAGGCGCAGCCAGGGGCCGGAGGTTGTCAGGTTTGGGGACCACACGATTTCGTCTCTGCTCTTTGCGGATGTTGTGTTGGCCCTTTCAAACCAGGACCTTCAGCATGCATTGAGACGGTTTGCAGCCGAGTGTGAAGCATTGGGGATGAGAATCAGTACCTCCAAATCCGAGGCCATGGTTTTCAATTGGAAAAGGGTGGCTTGCCCATTTCAATTTGGTGGAGAGTGCCTGCCTCAAGGGGAGGAGTTTAAGTATCTAGGGGTCTTGTTCACGAGTGAGGGAAGGATGGAACGTGAGATTGACAGACGGATCGGTGCAGCTTCTGCAGTAATGCGGTCGATGTATCGGTCTGTCGTGGTGAAGAAAGAGCTGAGCCGCAAGGCGAAGCTCTCGAATTACCGGTCAATCTACGTTCCTACTCTCACCTATGGTCATGAGCTTTGGGTCATGACCGAAAGGACAAGATCCCGGATAAAGGCGGCCGAAATGAGCTTTCTTCGCAGGGTGGCTGGGCGATCCCTTAGAGATAGGGTGAGAAGCTCGGTCACCTGGGTCACCCTGCTCCTCCACATCGAGAAGGGTCAGCTGAGGTGGCTTGGGCATCTGTTTCGGATGCCTCTGGAATGCCTTCCTGGGAAGGTGTTCCGGGCCCGTCCCACCGGGAGGAGACCCCGGGGAAGACCTAGGACACGCTGGAGGGACTATGTCTCCCGGCTGGCCTGGGAACGCCTCTGTGTCCCCTCTGAAGAGCTGGAGGAAGTGGCTAGGGAGAGGGAAGTCTGGGCATCTCTGCTTAGACTGCTGCCCCGCGAACTTGCCCCGGATAAGCGGAAGATGATGATGACTCACGCTTTGCAGTTACATTTGAGCTAAAAAAAAATAAAAAAATATGCTGGGAGGGACTAGCCAATAACACAAAAAAATATAAAAATAAGTTTGATTAGTAGTTATTAGTTCTGACTCAAAATTAATTAGCTCACAGTAAAACAGAAGCAAATGGTGGAATAGTGGATGTCTGAAGTATAATTACGTAGGTATCTCTAAATCCTTTGTTTATCATTGAATTATTTTTCAAATTAAAGCATATTCATAATACTTTTCTCACCATCAAACATGGTTTTGAAGCCGCATTTCCTCCTCTTAACTACTATGAAATGTAAACCTGGGGGATGGCCAATTCTTAACTCTTTTCAGGATTTAACTTTCTTTCCAGTTCAAACATGTAATATGTAAATTAGTATCCATATTTGTTCAGCATTATCCTATTTAGTCAAAAATAATAACCATAAACATAGTTTCTTTGTCTAATTAATGTTATTTAATGGGCAATATTTGTGTTCCACTGATGAATAAGTGTATGGTTAGGAGCAGGGTTGTGGGGTAATGGATTACAAGTAATGCATTACATGTAACTGATTACAAATAAGCAGTAATCCATTACAAGCAAAAATATTGTAATTGGATTACAGATACTTTTGAAAAAATGTATGACTACTTCTTGAATTACTTTTAAAGAAAAAAAAACTAAAAGTGCACTAAATAGTTATTACTTGTTGCATGTAAAGTGCTGACTAACTCTGAACAAAGGACAATAGATGGGATGTGGTGCTGGGCCTGTTATTGATGAGGATCTGAGGATGAGGATCTGTTTCACAAACAGTTGGTATGCACTATTGAGGGGCCCCACACAACCTGATAAGCGTGTGGAGCCAGGAAATCAAGAGGGGACACTACCAGGCCATGTAAGGTTAGGATATAGAATACATGTATGTGATTGGAAAACAGACAAATATTGGAAGGGATGTGCTGGAGGATAATGGACTATGTAAAGGTTGGCTATGTCCACTGATCACCTCCTATGTGTCCTGGCATAAAAGACTGTGTGAACTTTGTAATTATTGGAGAACATGTAAGAATTATGGAAGATCAACATCTTGGATTCATGCTAAATAAAGGTTCTCTCCTGACTACAGGTAGCATTAATTTTGTTCATGGATCAAAAGTGGACAGAATCTAACATTTAAAAAAAACATTGTCATTCACTCCCAAAAGATGCGTGCCTCAGCTGTGAGTGATCAGCATGCATGCATAGGTGGCCGTGCCTAATTTGATAAGGGAGATTAGTCACCAAAGCACATGTTTAATTATCTTGGGTTTTGACTGGTAAAAAGTGAATATGCCTACGTTAATATTAGCATACCCATAAAAATAGCTGGTTTAGTAATATCTTTAACCGATGCATATTTCTCGAAACAATAATATATAAAAAGCCTTTTAGAAATGCTGGAGATAATTTTAAAATCATCTGCAAGTATTAGACCCCAGTCTAAGTGATGACAATCTATTGAAAATATTTACATTGTTTACTGTATCAAAAGCTGTTGACAAATAAACAAACATAGCAACACATCATTTTCTATCCTCTAAGGCATTTTCAATATAATTTATGATAAGCACTTTTCTGGAAATCTGACCCACACACAAATGGTATTAAATGTGTAGATGCGGCACGCAAAGTTCACACTGACCAAAAATGTCACACTGCTACATATTAACATGAATTTGGCCAAAAGTTACAGAAAGACTGACCTGTTAATCTTAGCCCTGTTGACATACATGCCTGTGCTGGTCCTAAAGACTCGGGTGAACATGCAATACCACTAGGAGCTCCATGTAATTGATGTGTTGACCAGTCTGTGGTCAACTTGTCCAGTCATTTTCACAGAATGCTCCAAACCACCCTGTTGTAATGATCTAGCGTGATGGGAATGCCCGTTTGACAATTGTTGTGGAATCGTGCATGGGCTTAAGGCACAACAGGAACACATAGACCCTCCAACATAGTGTTCAAAAATACTGACAAAAGTATTAATTAAATAACTGTTTTTCAGAGGCTTTTGACGAGACGATAACTGACTAAATAGTTCCAGAAAAGACAATAACTAAATGAAAGCTATTTTTTATTTTGGCTATTTTACATTTTTGTATGTACATTCCCCTTATACATACATATACTTAATACTTGTACATTTTTCTGCACTCCTCTATTTGCACTTCAGTTAGATGCAAACTGCATTTCGTTGTACTGTACTTGTACTGTTCAATGATAATAAAGTTGAATCTAATCTAATCTAAAAAAAGAGATTACATGAAATTCTCTTTATGATAAAAGTTGTTGTGAACAAACCCACTTGCCCAAGGCTTATCATCGTGGCCTTGGAGGAGCCTGTAGCAGGCAAAGTCAATGGAGTATGACTTTAATCCCGCTGAAAGAGCCCTAGCCACTACCGGGAGCTATACGCAAATACTCCATCTGCTCCACTCACTCTGATCTGCATCGGGAACCATTGATAACTGTACGGAAACCAAAAAATGCTGGGAAGACAACACCAATGCAAAGAGATGCCTTAAATTTGACAAACAGATACCAGGAGCTGGAAGTGTCAGAGGTCCCTACCGCTGACCCCAAAGGAACAAAGAACTCTGCCCAGGAGCAAGTAGGCCCCCACCATCCAAACAATCTTCAACAAAACCGCCCTACAACTAGCCTCAAACAACCTTCTAGGAAGAAAAAAACTCATGAAAGAAGCATTGACAAAAATATTTCTGTGAGGAAAGCAGAGACCGTTACCCTGGTGCCCGGATCTGGGATATTGACTGTATGTTACCGCTAATCATTAGTGAACACCCGTCTGCCTCAGCTATCACTGTCCGCGTAGGGTCAAATGATTTTAAACTACGGCAATCTGAGCAGCATGCCTGGCTTAAGGGTTGTTGTTGCTCATTAAGAATACAATTGGTGAACAATTTCACAACTTTCCTACACCAACCGAAATTGTTTCTCTGGAATGGATTACATCTGAATAGATATGACACAAGCATTCTCTCCCCAAACCTGGCTCTCACTTTAGCCTCATGCAAAGCATATGGGAACTGACAATGTGCAGCTTTGGGGGTTGATACTCGGAATGGATGGCTTCCTCATCAGGCTATTCTCTTTGACTTTTGATGGTCCTTATGTTATTGATACACTATTGTTAAGGTACCGTTTTGCCACCTCCTCGCACAGACAGAGGGGTATTATTAGAAGTAATCTCGTTTCCATCCAACTTAGGCCTGATAGTATCTGCACGAGGAAGCATTTAATATTACCTTGAATAGTCCATCTGATATGAGCTCACGAGACAGTGGTCTTGGAATTATACATTTGAATGCTAGAAGCCTGGTCCAAAATGTAGATATATACTAGTCTCACAATCACATGCTGACATATTGATTATATCTGAACCCTGGCTCTCTGTTTCTTTACCAGACAAATATGTTCTGTTAGCAGGCTACAGTATCTACAGAACAGACAGTGGGTAGAGGTGGTACCTCACAAATACATAGCTATTGGGTTATTTGCGAATTACATCACTGACCACTGCCCTATTGCATGTATCAGATAATCTATAAACACTTCTCAGAGAAAAACTTTATCCATGACCTTTATCAGTCAGAGCTTTTATCCAGAATCTGCAATAATGGACCCAGTTTTAGCATTCTTCTTTCCATAATTTTTACCTCCATGGCGGATAAACACGCCCCGCAAATCCTTGGTTCACCTGTGATTTAAAAAAAACCTCTTCCTAGTAAATAATCAGTTATGGGCTTTGGGGAGGAAAACTGGTGAAACTGGCAAAAAGGGAAAAATCTAGGTATTTTCTCAATGCTATGACAGAGACTGCCAGTGATCTCTCTAAATTTTGCTAAACCAATTACTCACTTGGAAAATACCTTAAACTACCAAAGAAAATTATTTAAGATACTGGGATCATCAGTGACTGAACTGAAATTTGTAATGCCTTTTACAAGCACTATATTTCTGCTGGTTTTCTTTTTGAAAGAAAGAAATTGCTAATAGATTCCTGACCGGTCTAATGCTTCTGCCCCTAGGCCCCCAGTTGATATGGAAAACAATAAGCTAGTTGTGGGGAAAATTCCTAAAGCTGGGAAAACAGCTTTTCACTCCTCAAGGGAGGCAGTGAATTGTATAACTGTCGGCCCACCTCTAAGCTCTCCTGTTTGGCTAAAATTCTAGAGTAATTGTTGAATAGGGAACTACAGTAATTTTTTACTGTTAACAACATTCTTTCTAGCAATCAATCTGGCTTCAGACCCAAACTCAGTACCTATACGGCCACAGTGCATGTTGCATATGATATCATTAATGTACTAGACAATAGTAAGTGCTGTGCCGCCATGTTTGTAGATTTGTCTAAAGCCCTTGATACTCTAGACTATGCAATACTTTTGAGTAAGTTATTGTAAATAGGACTAGGACGTTGGTTTCATGTCTACCTTAAGGATAGAAGTCATGCTTTTATAGTAGACAGGCACCCAATCAGAAGAACTGGAATTGGTTAATGGGGTCCCACAAGTTTCTATACTTGGTCCATTACTGTCCACTCTTTACATAAATAATATCGGTGATAAGATAAGAAATTGTAAAGATCATCTACACTCACCTAAAGGATTATTAGAAACACCTGTTCAATTTGCCTTGTTGATGCTAGAGGTCAGAGGAGAATGGGCCGACTGATTCAAGCTGATAGAAGAGCAACTTTGACTGATATAACCACTTGTTACAACCGAGGTATGCAGCAAAGCATTTGTGAAGCCACAACATGCACAACCTTGAGGCGGATGGGCTACAACAGCAGAAGACCCCACCGGGTACCACTCATCTCCACTACAAATAGGAAAAAGAGGCTACAATTTGCATGAGCACACCAAAATTGGACAGTTGAAGACTGGAAGAATGTTGCCTGGTCTGATGAGTCTCGATTTCTGTTGAGACATTCAGATGGTAGAGAATTTGGCGTAAACAGAATGAGAACATGGATCCATCATGCCTTGTTACCACTGTGCAGGCTGGTGGTGGTGGTGTTATGGTGTGGGGGATGTTTTCTTGGCACACTTTAGGCCTCTTAGTGCCAATTGGGCATCGTTTAAATGCCACGGGCCTACCTGAGCATTGTTTCTGACCATGTCCATCCCTTTATGACCACCATGTACCCATCCTCTGATGGCTACTTCCAGCAGGATAATGCACCATGTCACAAAGCTCAAATCATTTCAAATTGGTTTCTTGAACATGACAATGAGTTCACTGTACTGAAATGGCCCCCACACTCACCAGATCTCAACCCAATAGAGCATGTTTGGGATGTGGTGGGACGGGAGCTTCATGCCCTGGATGTGCATCCCACAAATCTCCATCAACTGCAAGATGCTATCCTATCAATATGGGCCAACATTTCTAAAGAATGCTTTCAGCACCTTGTTGAATCAATGCCACGTAGAATTAAGGCAGTTCTGAAGGCGAAAGGGGGTCAAACACAGTATTAGTATGGTGTTCCTAATAATCCTTTAGGTGAGTGTATATACTGATGACATGAACTCTATTGCTTCGACGACTGACCAAGCATTATTGCAGTTGGAGACAGATTTTAAGAGACTACAGGGGTATTTTTTACAACTTAAACTAGTTTTAAATGCAAAGAAAAAAATAATTGTATGATTATTAGGTCCAAAAATTCACTTGAATTCACTTGTTGGGGTGGCATTTAAATGAATCAAGTCTGTACATATAAATGTAGGGCCAGTTACTCAGACACAGATTAAGTCTAATTTAGGACAAAAAAAATTAGTTCAATAGAAAACTGCATTGAGTTTGTTTTCAGTGCTAGACTAGGCATAATCTGTGTCTGCAAAACCAGCCCATAAATACTTAGGGACATGGCTGGATGATAATGGTCACATTGTAAGGACATCAGGGAGAGCTGGAATTCTTACTGGTTGGTAGTTTATTTTATATACAGGTTTTATTTTGTTTTAGTTTTATTTTACTTTATGCCTAGAGGCACCTCTGCAGTCAGGCCCAGGCTGTGACCCCCAGGTGCGTAGAGATGCCTAGATGATCCCAGCCAGGACCTGACACCCACTTCATGTACAAAAGTATTTGATACACTGCTGATTTTGCAGGTTTTCCTACTTACAAAGCATGTAGAGCTCTGTAATTTTTATCATAGGTACACTTCAAATGTGAGAGATGGAATCTAAAACAAATATCCAGAAAATCACATTTTATGATTTTGAAATAATTAATTTGCATTTTATTGCATGACATAAGTATTTGATCACCTACCAACCAGTAAGAATTCCAGCTCTCATAGACCTGCTAGTTTTTATTTAAGAAGCCCTCCTGTTCTCCACTCATTACATGTATTAACTGCACCTGTTTGAACTCATTACCTGTATAAAAGACACCTGTCCACACACACTATCAAACAGACTCCAACCTCCCCACAATGGCCAAAACCAGAGAGCAGAGTGTAAGGACATCAGGGATAAAATTGTAGCCCTGCACAAGGCTGGGATTGGCTACAGGACAATAGGCAAGCAACTTGGTGAGAAGGCAACAACTGTTGGCGCAATTATTAGAAAATGGAAGAAGTTCAAGATGACGGTCAATCTCCCTTGGTCTGGGGCTCCATGCAAGATCTCACCTCATGGGGCATCAACGATCATGGAGAAGGTGAGGGATCAGCCCAGAACTACACTTCAGGACCTGGTCAATGACCTGAAGAGAGCTGGGACCACAGTCTCAAAGAAAACCATTAGTAACACGCTACGCCACCATGGATTAAAATCCTGCAGCGCTCGCAAGGTCCGCCTGCTCAAGCCAGCGTATGTCCAGGCCAGTCTGAAGTTTGCCAATGACCATCTGGATGATCCAGAGGAAAAATGGGAGATAATTATGTGGTCTGATGAGACAAAAATAGAGCTTTTTGGTCTAAACTCCACTCGCCGTGTTTGGATGAAGAAGGATGAGTACAACCCCAAGAACACCATCCCAACCGTGAAGCATGGAGGTGTAAACATCATTCTTTGTGGATGCTTTTCTGCAAAGGGGACAGGACGACTGTACCATATTGAGGGGAGGATGGATGGGGCCATGTATCGTGAGATCTTGGCCAATAACCTCCTTCCCTCAGTAAGAGCATTGAAGATGGGTCGTGGCTGGGTCTTCTAGCATGACAACGACTCGAAACACACAGCCAGGGCAACTAAGGAGTGACTCCGTAAGAAGTATCTCAAGGTCCTGGAGTAGCCTGGCCAGTCTCCAGACCTGAACCCAATAGAAAATCTTTGGAGGGAGCTGAAAGTCCGTATTTCCCAGCGACAGCCCCAAAACCTGAAGTATCTGGAGAAGGTCTGTATGTCAGGTCCTGTCTGGGGTGCCACTAGGCATCTCTATGTGCCTGGTGGCATATCCCCAATCAGAAGCAGCTGCTCCCTATTGCCTTTTATTGGGGATCCTATTTAAGAAGTATTAAAGGATGTTTGCTAGCTCTGCGCCTTGTGTCCTGCTTACACACAACTGTAATATAAGATGGGTCAAACAACATTAAACTTCAGCTAGTGATGGCCATTCGAGGCTTCATTACCGTTATTCTAGCAGCAGGATATTATGCTAGCAGCGCTAACTCAGATTTTCTTTTTCAAAATAAAAGCCATCATTGAACTATATATTATTTAGTTAACTATATGGCCTTATTAATTTTTATTATGTATATTATTGTGATAAAGAAAATCTGCGTGCTGCCAGCAAAATATCCTGCTGCTAAAATGACGCTAATGAAGCCTCATTTGGCCATCAATAACTTCAGCAGTCATAGAAATTGAGAGAAGATTAAAACATTGATAAATACTTTATTTGGTAAGCAGTGCACTATTTCCGGGCCATTTCCATCTCCCCGCTACACGGATATAGTTTTTAGTCGTATAGGCCAATTATACACCTGGCTTAAGGGAATTCTATTTGTGGTTAACTTTGCAGCTTTTATAGACCGGCCGGGTCTATTTCTTTGAGATAATCTACATCTTAACTGCTATGGCTCCAGCATCCTCTCTACCAACATGTCGCTTACTCTTGACTCATGTAGAACCTTTAATACCTGATGTTGTGTTTATACGGGTGTAGAATTTCGGGATTGTACGCTCTCCAATCTCACTGTGATCAGTGATCCTCCCCCAGTTTCCTTAATTAGAAATGCAATTATGGAACAAACTACAGTTAACTGACTCTATGCAACTCCTAGATTAAAGTCCAATCAGCATATTGCTATTTCCATCCGCATGCAGAGAGGTGTTGTTAGATGTAATCTTCTCCCCATATAATTGATCCCTGGCAATAGCTCGCCAATGTCTTATGGTTTTTCAAGTACAGCCTCAGGTGCTACCTTGGATGCTCCATCGGTAATGATCTCCTGTAACTGTGGCATGGGAATAATTCATTTAAATGAAGCCTGATCCAAAATGTATACTTTACTGAAATATTTGTCTGTCAATCAAATGTTGACATACTTATTGTATTGGAATCGTGGCTGTGTGATTCTATGCTTGATTCAGATGTTCAGTTGTCTGGGTACAATATTTATAGAGCAGATTGAATAGGTACAGGTGGTATCAAAATGTATGTAAAGTGCTGCTAAATTGTTTCTGTGTCCATGTCAACCTCTGTCCTGAAGCAATATGAATACTTAGTTCTAAATGTGTTACTTGGTAATTAATGCTCATTTAACTCTAGCAGAGGTATATCGCCCTCCCCCAGCTCCTCCTTGCATTCTAAGCAAACTCTCAGATGTATTGTCTATTTATGCAACCTCTGCACTGTAAAAAATAATGTAATTTCATGGTAATTAACTTTAAATTTCACATGTAATATTCTGTATTTCACATTTACAATATTTTAAATTTTATTTTTATTAGACATAGAACCTTCATTTAACGTTAGTCCTGTAAAATAACTGGAAAAGTCTGTTATGAGGAAACACAAGAATTATCAGTTTCTCCGCAGACTTTGATTTGCTTTTTACAAAAATTAACTGTATAAATATTTCTTTATTATCCATGTCCCAGCATGCTTTGCGGCATTTCATTTTGTTCATGTTTATATTTGTTGTAACTGATAAGAAGGTGAGTTTTTTGTGCCATCATATTATTTATGTAGAGTTTTAAGCATTGGAATGTTTTGGGGATTATGGTAATTTGTGTGCCAACCGTAGAAATGAAGATGATTCTGTTTGGTTTGGTTCACTGCTTTAGAAACTGTTCTGTGATCTCTGACAAAGCAGAGCTCTGACTTGCATATTTCAGCTAACCTTTTATGGAACCAGATTGCGGTCAAATATATTGACTGTATGAAAAGAAAAATGCAACTGAAATATTTAATTATATAAAAGAAATAGATTCAAGCATGGAAAAAGTGTATGCTAAAATCATTAAATGGATTTTTTGTGTCCGATCTGAAAATGTCTTGCTTCTTCTTACGAGTACCAGTGTTGACTTTAAAACGATCACAATGAACAGGAAGCCTACGTAACACTCATATTACATTCTAGTTTTCCACTTTTTAATACATTTGAAAGTAATGAAAGAGTACAGTGTTCGACATTGATTGTACCTACCAACAGCAATTGACCAACGGCTTCTGTTGGGATACAGCAACAGCACTTGGACAAACCACATACAGAACTGCAGTAAACCGTAAAACTAGAACCGGATGTAATAATAACGGCAATTCGTTTAGTTTATTAAGATTATGTTTACATTTGCTAATGATTATTTTTAATTTATAATTTATACATCAATACATGTCCATGACATGCAGAGTTCCTCAGGGATCAGTTCTCAGACCGTTTCTGTTCAATCTTTAAATGCTACCTCTGGGCTAAATTCTACAGAACAACAACATTAATTAACTACCACAGCTATGCCGATGATTCGGGTTCTAAACCATCAAGCAATGTTAACCAGGACCAAGAGAACAGAGCACATCACTCTGGTTCTTAAATCTTTGCATTGGCTTCCAGTCAGTTAAAGAGTAGATTTCAAAGTGGTGCTTTTAGTCTATAAATCTCTGAATGGTTTAGAACCCGAATACATTTCTGATATGTTTGCAGAATATAAACCGAGCAGGGCTCTTAGATCCATGAACACAGGTCAGCTAGTAGAGCCCAGAGTACAAACTAAACACATAAACTCATTTAGCACTTATGCTGTACATAACTGGAATAAACTACCAATCACCTGCCTATGACTGAGCACTTAAACTTAACCACACTGTTTAGCCTTATAGCTTCCCACTTTTAATCTTTATATGTTTTCTTATTGTATTTTTTCTTATCATGGTGTATTTATTTTCTTTGATGTTTTCATTTGAGTATTTGTTTTTATGTTATTGTTTTCATATATTTTTCTTTGTAAAGCACATTGAATTGCTTCGAAGTATGAATTGTTCTATATAAATAAACTTGCTTGCTTGTTATATTGGGAGGGGGTCATTTTGAGCCTATCTGGAAATTGGGGGGATGTGTCCTCAGTCAGTCAGTAAGAGACATTCACTCTTCTAGGCCGGCTCCGCTTACGCGATCCGGCAAAAATACATGTTGATGTATTCTGTAAAATGCTAAAGATCAAGCTATGCATCCTCTATTGTCTTTTACTTTCATGTCGGTTATACATTATGATGGATATTATCTACATGCTACGGCATCCACACTTAAACCGCTGGATGCTACTTATCATTGCGCACTTAGGTTTTTTACGGATACTAGCTACAGAACTCAACACTGTATTTTATATCCAAGTGTGGTTGGACATGCTCTCGTGTTTGTCTATAAAGCATTTCAAAATAAACTACCTCTTTATTTATCATCCCTTATCAACATTAGAATTAGAACTCATAAAATCTGATCTCAAGCCTTGATTACACTAGAGGCCCCTAAGATCTCCCCAGAATTGGGTATGGCTGCCTTTTCCAGTTACGCTCCTTGCTTATGAAATAGCCTACAAACCAAACTTGAGACTCTTTTATTTTTATGTTGCTTGTAACTGATTCGGATAATGCAAGCCCATTCACTGACAAAGGCGTAAGACTTACAAAATGCTACATGTATGTGTTGAAGGGTTCTGTGCATGGTCTGTGGGTCCCTGGGCTAAAAGGTATGAGTCCCTCCCCAGGTTAAAATATGCTTACAACCACCATGCATTGACATTATACATTTTTTTATAGTGAAATGCACATATTTGTAGGAGAAACTGTGCAACTATTTTAAAAACTGATGTACGTAATCCTCCGGAAAGGCTGTAATATAAATATTGATTCCAACAAAGACCCGTCCCTGGGTTAAACCTAAGGGACCCCACAGTCCTTGCCATGCCCAATATCCACTAAAGTCTGAGGCCTCTAAGGGAATAACACCTGTGTTTAAAGCATTGTATTTTGTCTTCTGCTATCAGTGATCATCTTGTTTTGGCTGTTCTCTGTGTTTTTGTTTGTTTTTATCATTGTACCTAGACTGAATGTCTAAACATATATACACAGGGCCCAGCTGTAAAAGAGACCTTGGTCTCAGTCTGTGTTCTTTGTTGAAATAAAGGTATAATAATAATAATAATGAAAGTCTTGTACAGTATAACTACCATAATTGGATAGGAGGATTTTGGAAAAACAGCTTCTCAGAGTTTTCTTGCCCAATCTAAACCATGAATGGACATTAGTAGAATTGTTTTTCTTTCTCATCCTGATGTTGAAATGCTATTGTTGGTGGAAAACAAATATCATGCCAAAGATACCTTTCTGACTGTTATATAATAATATATAACAGTGGCGAAGGATTGGTGGCGAAGGATTGACTGGTCTCACTATGGCTACTCTAATGGTACAAATTACTATCTTCCCAATATATACGCACAGGTAAAGACTGTGGAGTGGTGCCTGCAGAAGTGGTTATACCAATTTGTCAACAATCAAATCGTTTTATAATCTTCTCCGGATTTCTTACATTTCAAACTGAAATTTCCATCCATGTCAATTAAGCTGCTCGATCAATAATGTTTCTAGCTAGCTACGATATGGTGTGGGAGTTATGTTCACATTAAGTTTGATCTGTTTTCCTTTTGATTACCTATCAGTACTGTTGTAACTGATTTCATTGGAAAAATACTTGTTTCAAGTGTTTTAGACTTAAAATAATTTAATGTCACATAGTCAGTGAATGTGCTGCTGCAGATTAATGTGTTCTTCCATCAATTTGAGAATAGAATCATCCAAAAATGTTTGTACAGAAAAATGTGTTTGTAAAACAAGACTGTTTGTGTACTTGGAAGTTAGTGATGCTGTATGTTTTCTATGCCTATAGGTTAATGAGGCAATACTTTTGTTTTGACTGAATAAGGCACATAAGGGCATTGTATCGACTAAAATAGACTAAATCTTTATTCAAATGATAAGAATGTGACTAAAACATTCAGATACATTAAAACTGACTAAGACTAGACTAAATTAAAAAAAGGGGCCCAAAATGATCACTACTCCATGTAAGTTGGCAGGATGCGTTCAAGTGTATAGAAATTAGCCAGTACTAAGAACATGTATCTTGAAGTAGGATCTCAAGAATTTGTCAGAAAGAATTGTTCTATATGGAACAAACAAACACACACAAAATCATGCATGTATGTTTTCCTATGTTTAATATCCTAACCTTTAACCAAACCTTAAAGCTAACCTTAACCCAAGACTTTAACCCTAACACTCCTAACATTTAACCCTAATTCTTACCTAACCCTTAACCAAACCTTAAAGCTAACCTTAAACCAAGACTTTAACCCTAACACTCCTAACCTTTAACCCTAATTCTTATCTAACTCTTAAGCATATTTCATGAGACACTGTCAACATATACCCATAAAGCCGAATTGTCTTTGTTTTATGTCCATAAACACATACAAAAATACACATGCACTGCACTGGTTTTAATGTTTCCTCACCAAACACCTCACCTCCCTATAGCTTTTTTATTACAGTTAATATTTGCTTTGCTGCTCCAGCCAACTCAGCTATGACAAGAAGACATTTAATATTAATTTGTTGAAGGAACGCCCTCGGGCCCTGTGTATCTTTGTGGGCGAGGGGAGCCGAGTGGAGCTGGCCGGCCAAGGAAAGAAGATAATGAGAGCCATTTGATTCATTATCTGATGGCTGATTCTCCTTGTTATTGTTTCTTTCCCCCACTTTCACACTAGCAAACTCTGTCGGGAAACACATACACACACAATCCATGCATGGGAAGGACTGTATTGGTTATATGTCGCTCAGAGACACTTTAAATGAATACACAGTGTAACACAGTCAGTTCCTATATCCATGCAGGTTTTATTATGATGACTGACTACCGGACACATATATGCACATGAACACCCACAAAAACCCACGTTTGTTTTTCTATCCTTGCGGGGACCAGTAAAATTATTCCCTCTTTTTTGTATCCCTTAAAGGGTCCATAAGTTCCCTCCACTAATATTGGCACACTCGGTAAATGTGAGCAAAACTGCCTATGAAAATAATATATATGCTGTTTATCCGTCTTTCATTCAATATATTCTCAGGAATTGAAACTTTAAAGTGATTAAAAATGTTTAAATTAGAGTGGCTAGAGGAGGGATTCCTGCTGCCACCCCCAAAGGGGTGGGACGACAAGCCCCTGCCAATGCTTACTGCATTTTGTTATACTGTACTTGTAATTCTTCAATGATAAATTTGAATCTAATCTAATAAATTGCAATGATGTCAATGGATGAGTGATAACCCCCTGATCAACCCAAACACACCAATGCATGTGACTGAAGTGTAATGATAAAGAATGAGGGTAGAAATTCTACATAATCTGAACTGGGTGAGCAAGTCAGACACAACTCAGAAACAATTTAGAGTGTTTAGTTCACAATGACAAACCGAGCCCCATGATTCAATGCCCTGACAGCATTGCAGATGCTGCAAAATTTAGATGAGATGGAGTCAAAAAGGATCAGAAATAGATCCTGAAATCATCATCTTAGATGTCTGGTCTTGGTCTGATTCTGATAAAGAGCCGCCACCTCCAATGCCTGAGCCTCCTCGCAAAAAAATAATAAAAAAATCATCCTTTTACTCTGCTAATTGAATGTATATTTTTTAATATTTTTATATATATATATATATATATATTTCAAAACAACGAACACACACGGACAACTTGCAGACAATTGTCCACAAAGACTCCGACAAACACAAGGGCAGTTCTAGGCTGTAGTAGTGAGGATCTGGTGTGCATAATGATGGGAAGTCCAGGGTGATGTGATGAGGAACAGGTGTGTGTAATAGTGGAGCAGCGGCTCTACTCCGAGTTCCTCACGGATGGCTGAGCTTCTCACCCTATCCCTAAGGGAGAAGCCAGCCACCCTTCTGAGAAAACCCATTTCAGCTGCTTGTATTCGTGATCTTGTTCTTTCAGTCATGACCCAGTCTTCATGACCATAGGTGAGGGTAGGAATGAAAATTGGTCGATAATGTCTCTTATTTTACTTTGTACATAATCAAAATGAGATCAAAATGGAAACTACATTCTAATGGATTTATTTTGAATAATTGAAGTGTTGTACAATTTCATTTTGTACATTTGTAGGGCATAATTTATGATATGAAAATACTATAGCCTGTGTTCTTAGAAATAATGTGTTTTTTTGTAGTTTTTTTCATATGATAAGCCCTCAATACAAACACATTCCTGTATTTTTTCAAATTCATTAACCCTTTAAAACAAACAAATTCTGTAAATCATAATTTTTTGACTGTTCTATATAGTTTGATGATGACCCAGCAGATTTACTGATGCTCTGGCTGGATGGTGATGCTGCAGAAGAGAATTTGTATGCTAATGACAAGAGAAATGGCTTTTGGCTCTGGCTGATACTATTGGTCTGAAAGGCCTGGCGGTTCTAGTCTTAATGCAACTGGAGGTGTTAACAATTAGCCCAGAAGAGGACTTGTGTCTATATTAACCCAACGCACAGTGAGGAGGGGTTCAAGTGGCCAAAGAATCTCCAAGGATCAGAGCTGGAGAACTGCAGACGTTAGTTTGATCTTGGGGTTAGAAAGTCTCTAAAACTAGAATCAGATGCTACCTAGATAACCAGACATTGTTTGGGATGGTTGCCATAAAAAATACTTTGCTGTCATGAAACAACATGCTAAAGTACCTACAGTTGGACTGGGTTCTATGGTCAGATGAGACCAAAAAATAGCTATTTGGAAACCGACATCAAAGATGGGTTTGGCATAGAGAGAAAGATTGCCATGCAGAAAAGTACCTCATCCCCACTGTAAAGTATGGTGGTGGATCTTTGAGGTTGTGGGGCTGTTCCTCTTCCAAAAGCTCTTGAAAACTTTTTACGGTAGATGGTATCATGGGCTCCATTTAGTACAAACACATTAAGTCAAAACCAGACTGCCTCAGCCAGGAAGATTAAACCAGGATGTGGTGAGATCTTCTAGCAAGATAATGATCCCAAGCATACCTGAAGAGTTATACAAAAGTTGTTCACTGACCACAGAATCAAAGTTTTGCCATGGCCATCTCAGTCCCCTGATCTTAACCCTATAGAAAATCTGTGGGGTGAGCTGAAGAGAAAAGTCCACAAGCTTGGACCACAGAATCTGAAGGATCTGGGGAGATTTCTGTATTGACAAATGGTCTCAGATCACTTGCCATGTTCTCCAACCTCATAATGCATTAAAGGAGACCTTTAGTTTTATTAGCAAACCTTTGTTATATATTAAAGACCTTTGTTATATTGGCAAAGGGAGGTTGCACAAAGTATTTAATGAACGGGTGCCAATAATTGTGGCACAAATATATTTCTGAAAAAGATTTGTTTTATGATTGTTTTTCTTTCAATTGTTTTACATTAAATATTTTATTTTGTAATGATAATATTTCAATTGTTTTACTTGTACTTGATTTTTGCCTGGTTTGCTCATATTTACCAAGTGTGCCAATATTAGTGGACGGCACTGAATGTAAAATGTTTACTGTATGGCTACCATAAATGACCAAAATATATTTGCACTAAATGTTTTCAGTTAATGTTTCAAATATTTTTTCTACAGAATTGTTCAGATTGGCTGAAAAATTCTGATTTTAAACTTTCTAGCGGATCCATCTATCAGTTTTCATTGACTTTTTGTCTCCTCAGACACAGGACAATCCCCCCAGCCTAAACCACAATGAAGTAGCTAATACTATTTCGGTCTTTTTCGGTAAGAGACGGGGAGAAGGAAAAAAGTTGTGTTATTGTTGAAAAGGGGCACTTAGAACATTCTACATCTAATGATTACAATACTGAATTCAAACATAAACACGTCTCATACTCCTTTTTATTTACCCAACAAAACTGAAATAGTATTAACTAGTCCAGAGTGGCTTTGAGACGGGGGATCGTACTGTGACTGTCTGAAGTGAATGTGTATGAGGCGACTACATGTCAATTCAAACTAATTGATGGAAAGAGTTGTTCCATATGCCAGTTCTCAACATTTTCAAAAATTGACAAAACATGACAAACAAGAGCAATAATATTCTGGGAGAAGTGTGTTCTATTTACAAAATAAATAAAAAACATTAAAATTACTCTGCTTAAACACTGAATATATTTTGGGGGGGGGTTTAGCGTGGTACCTACAGATTATGGTAAAGGTTTACCAAGCATGGCAACAGTCTGATTATTGAAAATGAAAGTGGATAAATCATTCATAATGGTAGTTTCTTATCTGATTTCAACAATCGGAAAAGGAGTTGGTGCAGCATATGCAGGTCAAAATGAGTTGGATTACAAAAGGAGACAATATAATCTTTGGGACTACTAAAACTTTTGTTGGCTCAAAGAAATAGCAATGCATGCTCTGTTGTTCAGTCATGTCTCATTGAAATACTAGGCAATGAGGTCTACATATGATTCACTAATGAGTTGAAGAGTATTTTACTTTTTTTGCATCTTTTTAGCAAAGTTACTTAAATGGCCTTAAGAGATGTCAGGCGAGAAAGGAACGTTGTCATGTAGGTAGGTAGATTCTTAGGATTTATAGGCACTCAAGTTAGTTGGCATGTTGCAAGGAGTTACTGAATTACACTTCTACCCCTTCTAAAAAAGAATCTTCAATGCAAGTTCACAAGGGCTAATAAAGCAAGGCCTAGTCATAGCCTTTATTTCTTCAGTCCCAAAACAAGTAGATCACACACACACACAGTTGTCTTAGTACTGGTCCTAAAAGAATAGTAATACACACACACACACATTTTAACAGTTTATTTTTGACACTTAAGGTACCATTTGCATAGGGCCTTTTTAGCTTTTATTTAGACATTATTAATTCACATTCACATTTTTACATATAGCTCCAGAAGAAATTAAGAGACCACTGCACCTTTTTCTTTCCTTTCCAGAAAAGTCAAAAAGGAAGGTTTTGAGTGAGGAACAGAAGGATTAAAATTAAGAGACCACTGCAAATTGAACGCTTCTGTTCCTCACTCAAAACTGTTCTTTTCGACTTTTTTGGAAAGGAAAAGATGCAGTGGTCTCTTAATTGTTTCTGGAGCTGTATTTCCCTTTACCATATTATTCATATCTCAACACACTATTCTGTAAAAGTCCATGTTATATAATTGCTCTATGATTGTGAAATGATAACTTTACAAACCTTTGCCATCATGAGAGTTGCCATAGGTTATGCTGAGACTCTAGCCCACCAGGCATGGCCACAAATTAGGTAACTGGAAAAAAGGGCATATTTTTTCCTCAATCGGATGTCAGTGGAAATGTTTCTGCAAGAACAAATTATGATCAGTATTAAAAAAGACCCCTCTGACAGCTGAATGTTTGTGAATGTGTGCTGATGGTGACCCCGCCTGTATCATCTTTGAAAACCAGCTGCCGGCCAGTTAGTACCTGGTTGACACCAGCTGTCGACCAGTTGGTACCTGGTATAGAATGTATCGTGGTTTGCTGGTTTCCAGACTGCTAAATTGTGCCATGTTGGTAAAACCTGTTATTTCACAGTAAATAGGAAAAGTAAGAATTTTAAATGATCTCAGTGCATCCTGATCTGACATCTAAACATCTAAACAACCATCATAGTATCCACCCTCAACTCCTCTGATTTGGGTCTGTATCAACTGAGCTGCTGAGTGAACCGAAACACATATATGGTCTTCAAGAGGACCTTTATCTTCTCCCTGAACCATCTTGATCCAACATGACACAAGGGCTAAAAAGTACATTGCTGACCTCTCCCACACTGTTCCGACAGTTCTCCTCTGACTGTCAGTGGGTAGGTGAGATGACCAAACTTCTCTTCCCTGAACAATTTCTTTCCCCATGCTGTGGCTCTCAGTAAATTCATAAAACAGGTGCACCCTTGTGGCCCCAAAACTCTGCTCACCTCTCTACATGTTAATTTGTACTACTGTAAATGTCTACTGTAAATGAGTGTATTGTGTATACTCATTGCTCAGATCTTATGTTTTACTTTCACCACTCCTTGTAAAAAACCCATGTCAAATTTGTGTAGATTTTATAAATTTTGTCCCTACTTGTGGTCTACTGCTAGCAGCACAATTAACACCATGTCACATTCTGGTATATAGTTGTGCTCATAAGTTTGCATACCCTGGCATAAATTGTGAAATTTTGGCATTGATTTTGAAAATTATTTTATTCAGGGATTGTGATCATATGAAGCCATTTATTATCACATAGTTGTTTGTCTCCTTTTTAAATCATAATGATAACAGAAATCACCCAAATGGCCCTGATCAAAAGTTTACATACCCTTGAATGTTTGGCCTTGTAACAGACACACAAGGTGACACAAACAGGTGAAAATGGCATTTAAAAGTTACTTTCCCACACCTGTAGCTTTTTAAATTGCTATTAGTGTCTGTGTATAAATAATGAGTTTATTAGCTCTCACGTGGATGCACTGAGCAGGCAAGATACTGAGCCATGGGGAGCAGAAAATAACTGTCAAAAGACCTGCGTAACAAGGAATGGAACTTAATAAAAATGGAAAAGTATATAAAAAGATATCCAAAACCTTGCAAATGCAAGTCAGTACTATTCAATCACTTATTAAGAAGTGGAAAATTCAGGGATCTCTTGATACCAAGCCAAGGTCAGGTAGACCAAGAAATATTTCAGCCAAAACTGCCAGAAGAATTGTTCGGGATACAAAGGAAAACCCACAGGTAAACTACATACAGGCTGCTCTGGAAAAAGACAGTGAGGTTTTTTCAAGGAGCACAATACAACGATACTTGAACATGAATGAGCTGCATTGTCGAGTTGCCAAAAATAAGCCTTTACTGCTCTAATACCACAAAAAAGCCTGGTTACAATATGCCCGAAAACACCTTGACAGGCCAGACAGCTTCTGGCTCACTGTAATTATGAGTGACGAGACCAAAATAGAGCTTTATGGTTACAACCATGTTATGTTTGGAGAGGGGTCAAGAAGGCCAAGAAGTGAAAAGAACACCATCCCCACTGTGAGGCATGGTGGTGGCTCACTGATGTTTTGGGGGTGTGTGAACTCTAAAGGCACAGAGAATCTTGTGAAAATAGATGGCAAGATGAATGCAGCATGTTATCAGAAAATTCTGGCAGACAATTGACATTCTGCACGAAAGTTGCGCGTGGGACACTTGCGTGTGGTTACAGCAGAAAAAGGTGAAGGTTCTGGATTGGCCATCACAGTCTCCTGACCTTAATATCATCAAGCCACTCTGGGGAGATCTCAAACGTATGGTTCATGCATGATGACTAAAGACTTTGCATGACCTGGAGGCATTTTTCTAAGACGAATGGGCAAAAAATATTTCAAAAGACTGTATGCTGTCATTGATGCTAAATGGGGCAATACACAGTATTAAGAACTAAGGGTATGAAGACAATTGAACAGGGGTCAGTTCGATATATTGTTGCCATGTTTTGTTAAATGATTTTGCCATTCAGTTATGACCTACAGTTGAAAGTGAATCCTGTAAGAAAATACATTTTCAGCGTTCACTCATGTTTTCTTTAAAAATGGTACATATATTACCAATTCTCCAAGGGTATGAAACTGTTGAGCACAACTGTATGTACTGAAGGCAGTGTTGATTCTGATAATCCCTAACGTAAATATTTATCCCTAACTAATACCCTAACCCTTAATCCAAAAATAACTTTTTAATGTCATTGTGACTGGTGGTTTCCCCTCAAGGTAAAGTTTTTCTAGTGTTACTATCCCAGAAGCGATTTTTGGTCCCCCCCAGGTTAGAAATACTTGTACACTCTCACGTTTGTCTTTCAATCTGTCAAGTCATGTCTATGTTTTTTTTTTTGTCTATTGTACAGAGCCAAATTTCCTCCTTGTTTGGAAGAAGACTGAAAAATATGGATTAATCTGTCTCTCTATCTTTCTTCCTGTCTGGTTTGCACAGCGCAATGGTTCCATAATTAACATTTGAGAAGCAACACAACCCCATGCTCATTCACAGGATCAGAGGTCAAACACGACTTTTCACTCCCTTGATCTATTCTTGACGAGTACAAGGGTCAGGATGAGAGTGGAAGAAAGTGTGGAAGAAAGTTGAATAAGAATGTGTTGATTTATTTCTATGTCTGACCAATTCCCACCAAGCAGAGTATTTTTTTTGGGGGGGGGGGGGGGGGGGCAGAAAGGAAAGCAGACAATTAGTTTACAAAAGAAGCCAGGTTCAAAACTCCCACCACATAGCAATTAAAAGGAGAGCAAGAAGAAAGAGTGATTATTTTTAATTGGAGTTTTGTGTCACAGACGCAGAGGTGTCGCTATCCCCCCCAACACATCATCAGGTCCCTTCGTTGCTTCCTCCCTCTTTCCATCTCTGCCTCAGCTGTGGGCTCTTCTTGTCTTCAATTAGTCTTGGCCAATCAGTGGTCCAATTAACTCACTTCCTCCGCCTCTCTCCTGTTGCTGATTACCCAGTCGGTTCCCAACACACACGCCTGCACACTCTCCACTTTTCTCCAATTAGTTTTCCAGTAATTACAAGTGACGAACGAGAGGTGGCTGACCACAAATCTCCTCATCATGCTGCACATCTTCAGTACCCCTCTCTGTGAACACGTGTGAAAGAATGAGAAAAAAAGAAGAGGAAGAATAATAGAAAAGCATAACAGAAAGAAGCCGTGGTAATAAAATGTATGAAAAGCGGAAGGAAATATATGCACTCCCTATTGACTGCTAAATTACAAAACTGTAAATATGTGAAGAGCCAACATGTTGTGCTGCACATCTCTGCAGAGAAAAGACAGTTAAGACACAGAGACACAGGTGTCAAACGACTTTGTCTTACAACAACCCATCTTAAAGATTCCCCAGGCAACAGCAGCCCTCCTGAGAATCTTCCCCTCCCCTCGTGTCTCCCTGAGTTCCCTAGCCTAGCAGACAAAGTACAAGCAATGACTCAAGCTGCTGATGCGTGGCTGCTCTGCTGTAACTGTGTAAGCTTTGTTTGAGCTGGAGGATGGCATGTGCGTGCATGCGCACGTGCACGCATGCGTATTCTCTGTAGTGTAGCTTTGTGAGCTTTGTTTGAGCTGGAGGATGCTCAATGAGACGGAGAGAGAGAGAGAGACAGAGAGAGAGAGAGAGAGAGACAGTCATTTCTCAGGCCCGGTCCCCGAGGCTCGCCGTGAGGGTGTAGAGGGAAAATGGAATGTAGCAAACAGACTGTTCAATTAGGGGTGGAATGGTGTGAAATTGCCTCCAAATGATAAGCCTCCTTTATGGCTACTACTGCTGGAGCTACTGCAGCTACTTGCCTGCTAGGCTAGCTGTACATGTGTGTATGTTGTGGTTTTGTCCACATGGATTTGAGTGTCTTACAATAGCAACTACACTGTAATCAGTACTACACATCTAGTAATTGTGACATAAAAAAAAAGAAATGGTCCAATATCGGAATAAGTAGGGAGATTTGGAGAATGCATTGTATACATTACTTCTGTCTCTGTGGGGGTAGTTTAAACAATTAATCGAGACAAGACACTCCCCCCACAAGGTCCATAATTCAACAAATGACACAATAAGACTTTGTTTCATTAATGATTTTATCAACCCTTACATCTGGCTTTTTCACACAACATTTAGTATACTGTATGATACACAGCACCCTATTTGGTGATTTATTGGCCCTCTTGAGGTATAAAAAAACAAACGTTTTTTGTTTGTTTGTTTATTAGCCTGATCTTACACTCAAAATATGAGTAATATCTAAACTTAAATTAAGGTACAATTGTTCGAAGAAAAACATTTCACAATTATTAGCACCCTTACATTTAATACTTCGACAACCCTCCCCAGACCAAGATAACAGCACTGACTAATTTTAAATTAGTTGGGAGAACCCATGGTAAGGGACCTCTCTAGAATCTCTCTAGATCCTCCATAGTGCTTTTTCCTTGAGGCTTGTGACTCCCCTCTTCATCTCACCCCACAGGTTTTCAATAGAGGTTAAGTGTGGAAAAAAACTTTTTTCAGTGGTTAGTTAGCTATTTTTGGGTCGACCTTGAGAAATATATCATTCATTGTTCTGTTGGAAGATCCAATACCAACTCAAGTTTACCTCTTTGCTGAGGCAGACAAATGTTGCTGGACAGTCACCTAGTACTTTAAGCTAAAATGCCATGTATCCTAACCAGGTTACCAGGGCCATTCAAAGAAAAACAGCCAAACAAAACAACATATACACCATTACAATTCATAATGAAAATTAGGTAATTTTTTTTTATATCAAATCCACTTGGTCACCAAAGATTGTTAATTATGTGTTATCTGACTATGGAACCCGATTCCAATTAAGGTTCCATATATGTTAAGCAAAAGTCTAGAAGCTGATGATTGTTTTAATGATAGTAGAGTCTTTCTTCTGTCAAGACATTCAAATAGCTTATTGGCATGGAACTGAGGTCTAATTTATGGTGAAAGATTTAACCAACTTCTGCAATTGTCTAACAGCGATAATTGGATGATTTGATGATAATTTTGTGATTTTAAGACAAATATTTTTTTTTGTTCAGCAGTTTCTGGGAAGACATTTGTAATGTTTACTATCTAGTTAGCTGTCTGATTAGCTAGCTTTGCATTAGCTTTTGTGGTTGACGCCAAATCATGGTTTTATCAGGCTGACTACAGAAGTAATTTGTATCATGTCCTCCATATGCTATGGAGAGCTAGGTGCATCATGGCTTTAGATAAATGTGGAAATGTTGTTAGTTAATATGAGGAACCCCCCTCATATTACACTCATCTAAACCAGTTCATTTCAAAACGAATGTATGTGGTTTGTCATATATAATGTACATTTAAACTAAAAGAGGTTACTAATGACTGCCCTCCACTACAATGCCCGTGGCCATAGAAAGGGGCCTACAACCAGCATGAGTCCACCTATCCAGTTTGTTACCAACGGTTTCACAGCAGGTTGGACTGTTCAGCTTGTCATGGGAAAATCTTAATACGGTTTGCATTTTTATTCCTATCAGATCTTTTAACTCAATACAAAAAAGTAAGGATAGCATCTTAGTTGTGATGCATTTAGCCTCCTTACTTGATTCGACTGTGGAATTATATGATCGTATGTTTCATTGGAAGTTAAATGTGCCTAGAAAATGAGAACAACCGTTTCTCTCTCTGTAGGTGACACTCTGCCAACTCCCAGGAATGTGGAGTGTTTGCATTGACCATTTGGCATGGGGGTTCTTATGGATATGTGATCTGTGATAGGTTGACATATCCTTCAATGTATATAACTGCTAGCAACCATCTTTACTTTGGAACATTCATTTAAAATGATAACTCTGCTGCATTATTCCAGTAAATACTGAATGTTTTTTCTCCCTTGACTTTTCTCTGTTATTTAATCAGTATATGTAACTGCTAAATTCTGACACAACCGCAAATTGAATATTATCTTCTAGCATATGCATGTACCCAGCTTATCCCTCTACAACTGCTCTCCACAACAGCATAATTTCTTGTATTTCTCGATTTCTCGCAGACAAAGTCCAGGCCCGAATTCTCCCAGAGTTCAGCTTCTAGTTTGCAGACCACCTGGAGACACACACAACATTTTAGATTTGTAACTTTTTCTCTCAAATAAACCATAATAACCTATTTACCATAATTCATGTAAATAAATAATTTACATACAGTATAGCCAGCATAAAACCACTAAGAACAAGCAATCACCCGTAAGATACAATCTGTTTGTGGAGATCTGAGAGGTTTTGCATTCACTGTAAAATCCATTTCATATGTCCATAGGGTCTAGGTGTTATTTTCTTTACTATTTGTTCTTGCAACTACTTTACATAAAGGTATGTACCGTAGTATTCTGTTTATATCCTCTGTAAACTTCAATTAAAATCTCTACCACATGACCAGCAGTGTGCTACAGATGTCGCTCATCTAATTCCAGCAATTTCTTATCAGGTAGATTGCGTCAACATGCGGTAGATTGTGTCAAGATGTGATTGCACTCTTCCAAACACATGGGGGAACTAGAATGCTGAAAATGCTATTTATTCTCGAAAATCTTTTTCTGAATAATAGTAGCACACAATGTTTTCAATGTTACTAAAATTACAGCTCCTATCATAATAAATGTAATTTAAAAGTTAAATGTTTCCAGGTGTCTGCATTACTGCTATACAGTAGACGAATTACAAAATGTTTTTATACAGAAATACACTAATAGCCTACACAGAAATAAACACTTTGTTTAAACACTTAATTTATCAAATTAAATAATGTAATTACAAATCTCCACTATTAGCTTAGATCATGGTTTTTAAGTACAGTATGGTAGAAGAACACATCTTGTGACAGTTTGCGAATTGACTTTAAAACCGGCAGTAGGCTATACTGTAGGCTATACTCTACTAATTAGTCAGATGAGAACAAGAGATAATGACAGAACCATAGATATAAAGCTGTTCTATAATCTATGGACAGAACTACCTTTTTTTTCACTTCTTGTTATTTTCATTCTGCAATGCTGAATATAGCTTGAGAATGAGAGTTCAGTTGTCGGAGAAACAAAGTTATTATATCCTTATTATGTTGGGCTTTTCTGTGTTGACTTGGGCAAACCATAAAACAAAGCACAAGCTATAAAACCAAAAATATTATACTGTAATTTCTGCTTCACTTAAACTATAGTTTACAAAAAATAATTTTGACATTACTGAATACAGTATTACACTTGTCTACAATGGCCAGGCCTTTCAGACCCCCAGTATCCATGCTGAGTTAGCATCGTTAGCATTCAGTAGTCTAAAATAGAGTAAATTAGAGGATTTGTTTGTTTTAAATGTCAAATGAATTTGAGCAATACAAAAAATATTACATTCTTACATTTTCCAACTTTTTGAATATACAATGCTACATCAGTCGCTAAACTACGAATGTAAGTTCTTGTATTATGTGTTCAATGTAGTATGTTGTTGCAGGCCTATATCATCGGTTTCTCAAGTCAAGACATTATGATGACAGTAGCAAGCTAATATTCACTTGACTGCTTGCCCCGCCTACAAACAAAGGTTTTCAGTTAATTCCAAACATTTTCTATCGGTTCAAATCTTGGTCTTGCCTCGGACTTGATTTGCTTTGATCTAGGTCTTGACTTGGTCTCCATTCAGGTGGTGTCGAACACAGCTTTGGCTATTTGTTTAGGCCTATGCAATCAAAATCTCGAAATGCATTGTAATTCAAATTAAACCAGCCTAGATGTGGTTTTGAAATGAAATTGATTCACGCTAACAGAAAAAAATGCTAATCTTACTATTGTGCTGTACCATTGGTTTTTAAGTATGGTGGAAGCACTCACATCTTAAACAAATCTCAAAGTAGACCAAATGTTGGCCAGATGTTGGTACCCAGGCAGGTGCTAATCACTCTGATTGGCAGATACACCCAGATAAAAATATCATCCTCCTTGAGGTTGAATGTGAATTAGCTTAACAATGAGAATGAAGCTGTGTAACATTGATGACAAAGTTGATCAGTGTTGATCACATGCAGCAATACAAAATCCTTTTCACCTCTAAACTTAGTATTGAATTCATGAAATTCCATTTTCATTAGGAAAGAAACAAAATATGAAATTCTTCATCATATAATCAATCTAAAAGTCCTAGCTGTTCTAGTGTTAATAACTGATTAGGCATGTGACAATACAAATCTTGTAACAAGCGTGTTGTCTCACCCACCTCTCCCCTTGGGTTATTGAAGAATAAATAAGTTACTTTTCTAAATGCAAATAGTCCTACGTTAAAAGAAACGCCCGGGTCTAGAGCACACAATCTACTTCTCACTATCTAAAACTCAGGTTTGGTTGATCTATGAATTAGGCTTTAAATGACTTCAAAACACCTCTTTCAAATGCAAAATAATATATATAGGTTCAGATGCAAGGTTAAACAAAATAATAGGTTTAAAGACAATAGAATAAAAAAGTTACAATATTGCTCTAAATAAAATACAGACCTACAGCTCTCAACATGGAATTCGAACTTGATTTTCCAATGGGAGGGAGGTGGGGGCAGGAAAGATCAATTTGGGGATTTGTAGTAGAGCGAATTACACTACAGGACTTATATTATTGTGAGGCCGAGCAGACAGTGTCAATCAATGCATTTAGGGAAAGTAGTGACCATAAATGTAAAAAAACAAAAAACAAGCAAAATCGCTTATTATAAGCGGACCTGGCAACTCTGCTCTCTCGGTCTCCCTTGTTGTTCTCCCCTTCCTCTCTTAAATCCCGCCTCTTTTTTATATAAAACTTTACCTGATAGGTAGAGCACTTACAAATAACAAATTAAATTTATTGAGGTCTATTGAGGTTAACGGGTTGATTTTAAAATGAGCACGTTAGATCCTATCCTATACTACACGTTTAAGCTCATGTACATTCCCAACATGTCACGCCCTGATGCCTTCCTCCTGTGCTGTCCTTGGGGCCCGCCCCCGCCAGGTGTCTCTTGTCATTCCATTATCCCCTGTGTATTTAATCCATGCCCTTGTTCCTGTGCCAGTTCTTCTTGTGCTTTTCCAAGAGTCCTCGCGGTTCTCCTATCTTCTCCCTGTATTGTCTCTATAGTTCCTGTGTTCCAAAACTCTGCCTGTCTCTGACCACGTTCCTGTCTGCCGCCCGTCTGTCTCGTAAGCCCATCGATTGTGTACTGAACCTCTAGTCTTTCCCTCAAGCCCTGTCACAACAAACTTTATACAATTAGGGAACATCTGATAATAGTCAGTAAATATATATTAAATGTTTCCGTATCTGTATAACCTACTTAAGTATACTATTATTTATATTTTATTGACTAAAATAGTCTGAGGGTCTATGCATTTAAAGGACAGACAGTGGTCTACCAGGCTGCATAATACACTTTTATTTAGCTCGGAAGATATTCATGAAACAATGATGAGTTGAAAGTGTAGCCTATTGCCCATTTGACCAACCAAAACGTCCTTCTTGTTAACACGCTATGTTAAATACTAATAATATTTTTGTTTGGGTCTACTCTGGCATATTACAATCATATTTATCAAAGAAATTTGGTTGGAAAAGTAATTTCTTATCAGTTTAAAGTTTTTATTGAAAGAAACAGATGCGGTCTTCAGGAAATATTTGTGCAGAAAAGTATCATCAATGAAGCAAAAATGTATGTTGGCTTGGTAAAAGTCTGCAATTATCCTGCATAAATGTTAACTTAATCATTGTATTCAACAGCTATAATTCCAGTCAAATAATTGTAGGTTTTCAGTTTTCAGTATAATTGTGATTAGGCCCTATTTTAGTATAATTGTGATTAACGAAATGGAAAGATTTGGGCTATGTGTGTAGACCTATAATTAAATTGACATTCTCCAAAATAACAGTTCATCACTTCAAATTAAAACAATTATTAAAACTTGTTTTAAAACAAGGCAAAGTTTAATAAAAAAACATTGTATTACTTTACAGAAATATCCAACATCTAAATTATGATTCAGTAATGTCAGAGGTTGCGTGACAGTTGGGAGTATATGGAATCAAACACAGCAACACAGTTATTCATGAATAGGATTATAGTAGAAATTATTTGTCTACTAAAAGACAACAATTTGAATGTTTTATTCTGCCCACGTAAAAACAAACACAGTTAAAAGCAGTACTCAATACGTTGTTTCAATAACCGCAGATCAGGCGGGTGTTGACGTTCTCACAGATGCCCCGTGGTTGCCTTTCTTATTTTTATTGTATGTTTTTGTCCATGCTGCGTGGTACTGCAAGGTGCCGCGGTATACCACAGTATAACGAGGCATGCGTCATCACGGGCCGCCCCCTTGGCAATGCAATTTGATGAGCAACATATGTATAGAGGCACAACCTCCTATTTCTCATGATGTCTCTGATTGCATGTGCAGTGCCAGTGACGGCCTCTACCATTTTAAAGTAGTAGTCATCTGGGTGCAAGGACTTTCAGCTTCATTCTCCGACACCCAACTCCAGCTCAGTCATCAGTTATGTGATCTTGGCTCCAAACCTGATCATCAGTAAGACAAATTCAACAAGACTAATTGCTTAACATTAGCCGTAGGTGATCAACAAAACAGAATGAAGAATGGCAAGTGATCGCCACAGTGTGCCACCTAATTTTTATACCCCAATGAAACAGGAACATATTTTCAGGTATTGTTTTAGAGATGTTTTTGGAAGATCTGGCTGGTGTTGGGAAGTGTGTTGACAAAAGCATTTTTGTGAACTGAGCTGTCATGTTGATAGCAACCCAGTCATACTGTAATGACTTCATCTGACCGTGTCACTTCCTGAGCTGTGTGCGTGTAGGAACACAAACATTTCTCTCTTGATAAACGTTTTGCTTTCATTGCTTTACTTGTATTTTACTGGGATTTACTATTTAAACAACAAAAGTTGTAAGTTTTACTTATTCATCTATTTGTTTTGTTTTTAGTTCAAATCAAATGAGAGCGAAACAGGGTAGGTTGCCTCTTGTTTCATTTCTATATGAATCAGTGGATTTAGACAAGAATACAGTGATGAAATGCAACACCTATAACATGGTTGTAAAACATGAATTCAACATAACATTCATGTGTGAGAAATATTGTCAGAACATACAGCTAACATACAGCTGTACATTCTGTGGCCTTCAAGCACCTTATCTGCACCAATTAAGCATTGAAACAATGATGCTGACCAGAAAACACTACCAAACCAGAAGGGACTGCTTAATGCTGCCCACCGCTGGTGCTGCACTCTGGTTCATCTTTTGTTGCCATGAGGAAGTAAATGAACAAAGAGGAGGTAGAAATACTGTCCCTCTGTCTTCTCAACAGAAGCTAAAGATTACCAAATGGTTTGCACCTTTTGCTCCATCGTCACCACCGGAACCTGTACCTGTTCCAGCACTTCAGTGGAGGGAAGGCCTTGCTCAAACCTAGATGAAAAACATGGAAATGGGAGGTTTTCCTCTACTCCATCTTCATCCATTATTTTTGGCAGTCACTAGTTAGAAACGTAGAAATTCCCGGTGCTAAAACTGTTGTGTCCAGGAGGTAGAGTGAAATTACTACATTGATCCCGAACTTTCTGCGCAAACACAAATTAATTCTATTGTTGTTCATGAGGGAACAAACAGCATAATGAAAGGCAGCTCAGAACAGCTGAAGCATAAGTTTGTGGAACTGATTTAGTCACTGCTAGCCAAATAAAAAGTAAACATTTGTTCTAGACCCATTTCCACTATGTTGTGGTATTAAATGTTTCAGCAGACTTGCATTTCATAACCGGTTACAGAATCACTGCAAATGTTTGGGGGTAACTTATAGATTTTCAATACTGCAAGTAAAGTTAAATTTATAAAGCACGTTACCAACCCAAATCATCTGGGTGCCTGGGTTTTATCTCCACACTACATGACAGCCTTAAAAGACGTGTTTTAACTGCTCACTCATGTTCTCTTTACAAATGATACATATATTACCAATTTTCCAAGGGTATGCAAACTTTTGAGCACAACTGTTTATAAGGATGTTGTTTGTGGACTACAGCTCAGCATTCAATACTATTGTGCCCACTAAGTTTGCTCTTCAGCTCAGGACCCTGTGACTTACCACCCCCCTTTGCAATTGGATCCTGGATTTCCTAAAAGGCAGACCCCAGGAGGTGAGAATGAGCAACCTCATCTCCTCTACACTGACCCTGAGCACTGGAGCCCCGCAGTCTGTGTATTCAGTCCCGTCCTGTGCTCCCTGTATACGCATGACTGCGTGGCCACACAGCTCCAACGTCATCCTCAAATTCACAGACGACACCACCATCCTGGGACTCACCTTCAATAATGATGAGACCGCTTACAGAGAGGAGGTAAAGAAACTGGCTACATGGTGCCAGGACAACAACCTCTCTCTTAACGTCTGCAAGACTAAGGAGATGATTGTGGACTTCAGGAAGCAACAGAGGGGGTCATGCCACCATACACATTGATGGAGCTGAAGTGGAGATTTCCCCAGTGTGTTCATCAAAGATGACTTCACAGAGTCCAGGCAAGCAGACTCTGCAGTGAAAACTGCCCAAAAGAAACTATACTCCCTGAAGGGACACAAGAAGTTTGGCATGTCTGCAAAAACTCTCACCAACTTCTACAGGTGCACCCTTGAGAGCATCCTCTCAGGGTGCATTTCTGCACTGCTTATCACAAGGCCCTTCAAAGGATGGTGAAGCCTGCGGAGTGCATAATTGGTTGCCATCTCCCCTCCCTTCAAGGCATCTACCACACACAATGCCTTAGGAAAACACGGAACATCAGCAAAGAGTATAGCCACCCAGGTTATGGTCTGTTCACACTGCTGCCATCTGGTAGATGCTACCGGAACATCGGAGCATGCACTTCCAGACTCACAAGCAGTTTTTTTCCTCAGGCCATAAGGCTTCTCAACCAGCAACACTCATCTATGATCATAATCATCACATAAACATTCCAGATGCTCTGATGTACCATTCATAGGCATATTACACTTACAGTGGATATAAATAGTCTACCTTTGATTAAATGACAGGTTTTTGGGATGTATAAGACTGAGACAAAAATAAATCATGTCAGAACGTTTTTCCACGTTTAATGTGACCTATAATGTGACAAAATGCAATTGAAAAACAAACAGAAATATTTGATGGGGAAAAATGACAAATAAAAACCTTACAATAACCTGGTTGCATGAGTGTGCACACCCTCTTATAACTGGGGATGTGGCTGTGTTCAGAATTATCCAATCACATTCAAACTCATGTTAAATAGAAGTAATTACAAACCTGCCATCATTTAAAGTGACTCTGATTAATCACAAATGAAGTTCAGCTGTTCTTTTTCCTGACATTTCTTAGTTGCATCTCAGAGCAAAAGCCATGGTCCGCAGAAAGATTCCAAAGCATCAGAGGGATCTCATTGTTGAAAGATATCAGTCAGGAGAATTTCCAAAGCATTAGATATACCATGGAACACAGTGAAGACAGCCATCATCCATAATTACCAAGAACTGTACGTCCCTCCAGAATTTATGAAAAGACGAGAAGAAAACTGGTCAGGGAGGCTTCAACAAAGTATTAGTTTAAGGGTGTGGACACTTATGCAACCAGGTTATTGTGAGTTTTTTATTTTTCAGTTTGTTTTTCAATTGAATTGTTGATGTTATAAGTCACATCAAAGGTGGAAAAAGTTCTGACATGATTTGTCTTTGTCTCATTCTTTTACATCTCAAGAACCTGGCATTTTAACAGGAGTGGGTAGACTTTTTATATCCACTGTATATTAATAATATTCAATACTCCTACTGCTACTTGTTCATATTCCCCCTTTTACACTCTCTAAAATTGCTGCTAGTTTACATTGTTACCTAAAGGATTACTAGGAACACCTGTTCAATTTCTCATTAATGCAATTATCTAATCAACCAATCACATGGCAGTTGCTTTAATGCATTTAGGGTTGTGGTCTTGGTCAAGACAATCTCCTGAACTCCAAACTGAATGTCAGAATGGGAAAGAAAGGTGATTTTTAGCAATCTTGAGCGTGGCATGGTTGTTGGTGCCAGACTGGCCGATCTGAGTATTTCACAATCTGCTCAGTTACTGGGATTTTCTCGCACAACCATTTCTAGGGTTTACAAAGAATGGTGTGAAAAGGGAAAAACATCCAGTATGCGGCAGTCCTGTGGGCGAAAAATGCCTTGTTGATGCTAGAGGTCAGAGGAGAATGGGCCGACTGATTCAAGCTGATAGAAGAGCAACTTTGACTGAAATAACCACTCGTTACAACCGAGGTATGCAGCAAAACATTTGTGAAGCCACAATACGCACAACCTTGAGGTGGATGGGCTACAACAGCAGAAGACCCCACCGGGTACCACTCATCTCCACTACAAATAGGAAAAAGAGGCTACAATTTGCACGAGCTCACCAAAATTGGACAGTTGAAGACTGGAAGACTGTTGCCTGGTCTGATGAGTCTCGATTTCTGTTGAGACATTCAGATGGTAGAGAATTTGGCGTAAACAGAATGAGAACATGGATCCATCATGCCTTGTTACCACTGTGCAGGCTGCTGGTGGTGGTGTAATGGTGTGGGGGATGTTTTCTTGGCACACTTTAGGCCCCTTAGTGCCAATTGGGAATCGTTTAAATGCCACGGCCTACCTGAGCATTGTTTCTGACCATGTCCATCCCTTTATGACCACCATGTACCCATCCTCTGATGGCTACTTCCAGCAGGATAATGCACCATGTCACAAAGCTCAAATCATTTCAAATTGGTTTCTTGAACATGACAATGAGTTCACTGTACTGAAATGGCCCCCACAGTCACCAGATCTCAACCCAAAGATGTGGTGGAACGGGAGCTTCGTACCCTGGATGTGCATCCCACAAATCTCCATCAACTGCAAGATGCTAGCCTATCAATATGGGCCAACATTTCTGAATAATGTTTTCAGCACCTTGTTGAATCAATGCCACGTAGAATTAAGGCAGTTCTGAAGGCGAAAGGGGGTCAAACACAGTATTAGTATGGTGTTCCTAATAATTCTTTAGGTGAGTGTATTTCTTAATTCTTACTGCGTAGATGCCATGTGCCATGTCACAAGAATTTCAAGATTTTGTTCAGAGTGATTGTGTTATTTGGGGCATTTGATAAATACAATTATTTGACTTGATTGTATGCATTAGAGATGCTAGAGCTCCAAAGGCCAAACCATGATTTATAATTTAAATAAAATGTTTTAAATGTTTGTGAATAAGCTTTTTTACAGGACCTCTCCCAAAATCATCCTCACAACATTTCAGCCATTCCAGAGGCCTAACTAGAATTACAGTATTTCACTAGTGGCTTTACCTATACAGCATATAAACATACCCTTTAGATGAAAATAATAGTAAGAAACAGAACCAATCCCTGGTTTAATTCTGAAATATCTGATGCTATTCAAAAAATAAATGTGGTGTGGGAAAATGCTAGAAAAACAACTTCTAGCTTGGACTAGCTTGGACAGGAATAAATTATAAAGGAATGCATGGAAATCAAATAATGATGCAGAAAAACACTTGATTTTAATAGTCAAGGGTTTTCGCTGGATCTGTTCTTTGAAAAAGAGGTACTTGATTCATTGCTTGTTATAAACATTAAGAGAACCACAGGGGCTGATATGTTAGGTCCATGCTTATTAGTGCTGCTCCAATTATCTTTGGAGCGCTAACGCATATATCTAATCTAACATCCCTGAAGTCTGTATAACTGCTCATGTGCTCCCACTGCATAAGGGATGGGACACTAGTGTCCTTAATAACTATTGACCTATCTCTAAATTATCATCCCTTGCTAAAATCCTGGATGCATTGTTAAATAAACAGTTTCAGAAAATGGCACTTTGAATTTATTTCAATCTGGTTTTAGACCTGGGCACAGTACTATCATAGCAAGTACACTGGTTTTAAATTATATTATCAATGCCTTAAATGAGAAATGTTGCTGTGTTGCTCATTTTGTTCATCTGTCAAAAGGTGTTTGGTATCAAAGATCTCTCAATCTCATTGAAAAAGCTGTCTTCATTGGGCCTGGCCAAGGACACTTAGTGACATAACACTGGCTACTGTAACTGTTAAAAAATACATTCCTTGTAATCAACAAAGGAGTTCAACAGTATTACATTTTGGGTTCTATATTGTTCATCATATATATCAATGAAATGTGGAACTTTTTAAGCAAATTTGCATTTCCTGTTCATGCTGATGAAACAGTAATATACGATATGGCTCACTCTCTTGAAGAAACTGTTGCAAGGCTGCTGTCCATTTTCCAACTATTTCAAAAATCTCTTAAGGACTGTAGGTTGCTACTGAATGCAAATATCTTGGGATTTTGGTAACATTTAAATATCTTTTTAAACACACATTGGTGAGTTGGTGAAAAAGCTAAAGATTCAAATTGGATTCTTCCAGAGGAATAAATCATGTCTGTCACATCAGCATAGAAAAGATATTGTTCAAGCGCACTGTTATGTTGCTACTAGATTGTGGTGATACAGTATACTAAATATGCATGCCTTAACTTCTGTACTAAAATGTCTGGATGCAGTTTATCCTTTTGCCTTTTATCACTGGTGCAAATTGTCACTCTCATCACTGTTTGTTATATGCTGGCTGGGGCTGGGTAAAGCTGCTTTTGAATATTTGTTCTTATATTTGTTCTTATATTTGTCTTATAAATTATATTTTTATTGTCAATTGAAATGTTTTTCTTAATGCATGTTTCATTTCCATTTTGTACGCATTTTTACAGTTGTAATATAGGGCTCAGTTGTAAGACAGACCTTGTTCTCTGTTGATTTCTCTGAGTAAACAAAGGTAAATAATGAATAAATAAATAATTGTTGTCTCTTCTTGATGCGTCCAGTAAATTGTTTTGAAACAATCATGTTGCAGTTCTTACAACATGACAGGATGGACATGACTAACTGTAGAAACTCACCAATGTAAAATTCACATTATTCTTTTAAAGAACAAGGCAACAGTAAACAAGTAAAAAAAGGTTTGGATTACTATAGCAAACGCAATCGGCCAATCACTTTACTTTTCTAAATTGTCAGTTCTCTATAGCAAGTGTAATCAAAATTGGGCCAGTGGAGGGTAGCATTACATACTAACACGTCCTACTCTAGTTCCTCTCTTGGTTATCACTAACAATTAGGTCAGATCTCTTCTACTGAGAGGGAGAGATCTGTAAGATAAACATGTTTAATTCACTTCTTTCCAGCATTATGGATGCACTGTCCGGTGGGGGCAGAATATCTAAGCTACAGATCAACAATTAAAATGTTTTAAAGAATAACACCCTGTTTAAACAATGGAATGGATAAAAGGCCACATGTAACTCATTGTAAACTGACCTTTTCATAGGTTTCACACAACAAATAGTGTAGAAGCCCTTGTTCAGTATGTAAACAGTATGTTTGTTAACTCTGGTGGGGAGTTGATGTGAGGAATAAACTAACAAAACAAGAAAGAAACACTAGGCAAGCCTACTGTTGTTCAGCCAGCCTTTGTATAGAAGTGACTGTGGTGAGCCATGTGGGTTTAAAGAGCAGCTATTTATGGGCCAAGTGCAGATACCAATGTACACTGAACAAAATTATAAACGCAACACTTTTGTTTTTGCGCCCATTTATCTTGAGCTGAACTCAAAGATCTAATACTTTCTCTATGTACACAAAAGGCCTATTTCTCTTAAATATTGTTCACAAATCTGTCTAAATCTGTGTTAGTGAGCACTTCTCCTTTGCTGAGATAATCCATCCACCTCACAGGTGTGGCATATCAAGATGCTGATTAGACAGCATGATTACTGCGCATGTGTGCTTTAGGCTGGCCACTATAATAGGCCACTCTAAAATGTGCAGTTCCATCACACAGTAAAATGCCACAGATGTCGCAAGTTTTGAGGGAGCATGCAGTTGGCATGCTGACTGCAGGAATGTCCACCAGAGCTGTTGCCCGTGAATTGAATGTTCATTTCTCTACCATAAGCCATCTCCAAAGGCGTTTCAGAGAATTTGGCATTACATCCAACCGGCCTCACGACCGCAGACCACGTGTAACCACAACAGCCCAGGACCTCCACATCCAGCATCTTCACCTCCAAGATCGTCTGAGACCAGTCACCCGGACAGCCACAATCGGTTTGCATTACCAAAGAATTTCTGCACAAACTGTCAGAAACCGTCTCAGGGAAGCTCATCATGCTCGTCGTCCTCATCGGGGTCTCGACCTGACTGCAGTTCATCGTTGTAACCGACTTGAGTGGGCAAATGCTCACAATCGATGGCGTCTGGCACTTTGGAGAGGTGTTCTCTTCACGGATTAATCCTGGTTTCCACTGTACAGGGCAGAGGGTAGACAGCGTGTATGGCGTGGTGTGGGTGAGCGGTTTGCTGATGTCAACGTTGTGGATCGAGTGGACCATGGTGGCGGTGGGGTTGTGGTATGGGCAGGCATGTGTTATGGATAACGAACACAAGTGCATTTTATTGATGGGATTTTGAATGAAAGATAACATAACGAGATCCTGAGGCCCATTGTTGTGCCATTCATCCACGACCATCACCTCATGTTGCAGCATGATAATGCACGGCCCCATGTTGCAAGGATCTGTACACAATTCCTGGAAGCTGAAAACATCCCAGTTCTTGCTTGGCCAGCATACTCACCGGACATGTCACCCATTGAGCATGTTTGCGATGCTCTGGATCGGCGTATACGACAGCGTGTTCCAGGTCCTGCGAATATCCGTGAGGCAAATGGTGGTCACACCAGATACTGACTGGTTTTTGGACCCCCCCAATACAGTGCAACTGCACATTTTAGAGTGGCCTTTTATTGTGCAATAATCATGCTGTCTAATCAGCATCTTGATATGCCTCAACTGTGAGGTGGATGGATTATCTCGGCAAAGAAGTGCTCACTAACACAGATTTAGACAGATTTGTGAACAATATTTGAGAGAAATAGGCTTTTTGTGTACATAGAGAAAGTCTTAGGTCTTTGAGTTCACCTCATGATAAATAAGGGCAAAAACTAAAGTGTTGCGTTTATAATTTTGTTCAGTGTACATGTTGCACGGCAGTGGTGAATCGTTTTGCTGTGTAACTTCAGCCCCTTTGTTTTTGTTCAGTGTTTGTTTGTACTCTGTGTTTGTTTAAATAACATTTCTACATCTAATACAATTCTGCCTGTGCCTGGTTCCTCCTCTCTATCACTACATTGTGACAAATAGTCTACAGTTAACAGATAAGAGGGAACATTAAACAATATGTACCCTGCTAAATATTTGGAATTGTACAGATCTAATGGTCTAACAAGAATAAAGCCATTAGAACCTTGACACCTGATTGTTATAAACACATAGGCATGTGGCTTATAATAACATACTTGAAGCAAGATTGCGGGTATATTCCCCATATTTAAGATTCAAATTGTATTGTTCTAGGTAAAACACATAATATGAAAATGAAATTTCATTCCTCTTGCAGCCTTCTCATGTAATGCCTAAAATGTCTGTCTCTGTAGTACATAGTTCACCACTTTCTGCCAGGTGAGGTATAGGAGCATTCCCCAGCACAGGATATTGGTCCCTGTCTTTGGTTCTGAGATATCGGCTAATGTCCAGCATGCGGTTTTTAACTAACACGCTCTGCTGGCTTGCAGGATAGATATAACATCATTAAATATCCATTTGGATTTCACTTCTCAAATGGTTACAACAAGGCAGTTTTTGTAGACTACCAACATCCAGCAACCTCAGGAGAAAAATCTCTTCTTTTTTTTTTAAAGCAGCTTATTCTGGGAAGGCCGGCAGCTGAAGTGATCCAAGTTTGGATAGGCTTTTTAATTCTGTTCCTGATATATTATTCTTTTTTTTATTATTTAATCAAACAGTGGCTTAAGGCATAGAACAAGTTGGTTTTATAACAAATGACCAGATGAACAAGGACAAGGACAATCAGGGTGGGGGGTGGTCAGCAGAGTGGCAGCTGAAAACGTCAGATCATCAGCTACTTGATCTGCAACACAACCAGGAGAACTTTGGACAGGGACAGCAACAAATACTTCAGTACATCCCAGTGGAGAAGGGTGGTTAGTATCCAAGCTTTTCCGTTCACCTTCACATCCTTGGGCCAGACTACACTTCACAGGCCTTGCTGAAGAGATTAGTCTTTAGTAGACACTGGTTTAAACTAAGTCTGCGTCTCTAACCTCAGCAGATCATTCCACAGTAGTGGAGCTCTATGGAAGAAAGCCCTGCCTCCGGCTGTTTGTTTAGAAATTGTAGGTATAATTAGATGGCATGCACCTTGTGATCTTAGGTTTCATGTAGGTATGTATGACTGGACCTATTCAGTGAGGTAAGTAAGAGCGAGTCCATGTAATACTTTATAATAAATGCTGCTAAAAACCAGCATTTATTTTTTCTGAGGTTAAAAGCAAAAGGTCAAAGAATCCTCCATTTGTAGCAATTACAGCCTTGCAGATCTATGGGCCATTCTAGTTGTCATTTTGTTGAGGTATTCTGAAGAGATTTCATCCCATGCTCCACAAGTTGGATTGGCTTGTTGGGAACTAACAGGTCAAGCTGCTCCTACAACAGCTCAATAAGGTTGAGATCCTATAACTGTGTTGGCCACTCCATAATAGAATACCAGCAGACCGCTTCTTCCATAAATAGTTCTTGCATAGTTTGTAGTTCTGCTTCGGGTCATTGTCTTGTTGTAGGAGGAAAATTGGCTCTAATCAAGCACTGTCCACAAGGTACAGTATGGTATGGCATTGCAAAATTGAGTGATAGCTTTCCTTTCTCAAGATCCCTTTTACCCTGTAAAAATGTCCCACTTTACCACCAGATTGCCCCCACCATGCTTGACAGATGGTATCAAGCACTCCTCCAGTATCTTTTCAATTGGTCTGCATCTCACAAATGTTCTTTGTGACCCAAACTCCTCAAAGATTTGTTCCAACCCTTTTTACCAATCTTCTTCTGACCAATGTCTGTGGTCTTTTGCACACCTTAATCTTTTATTTTTATTGGCCAGTCTGAGATATGGCTTTTTATACTTCTATGTGACAGGTGTGCTCTCAAGGCAGTATCTCTTCAGCTGGTACGTGGTGTGCACTCCACCAGGGTAACGGTGGCCCCATGGTGTTCTTGGGAGGATTGTCGATGGCAGAGATTAGCGTAGCGCTCATGTGTTTTTTATACGTCTTCTTTGAGCATCTTTTATGTCACCACCCCTGGACTGGTGCATTTGGTTATTTTGGCTTGGAAGGCGGATGGCTTGGCAACCCTGCCCATTGGGCCTATATTCCTGTGGCCTGTGTATTTGGGCCCTCGTCACCATTCCGCCTCTCCAGCTTAGCAGCACTCTGTATTGTCCCTATTGTGGCACTGAAGTGACCAACTCAAAGGGACCCTTGGGATATGTCTATTAGCTTTGTTCCATGGGGGAGGGAATGAGCTATTTGAAATGACCAGTACATTCTTGATTCCTACCACGATAGAAAGCTCAGTATGAGGCCACAGCCCCTGACACTAGCAACATGTCTCCCTGGCTGGTTATCCCAGTCCAGGAGAGGAGCATCCTGTGACTCATTCATGAAAGACAAACCAGCTTTAGTCTCCTGGGGAGACAAATTGGGGTCCCTATAGGGCAATTACTAGTCCATCAAAGATGGTGAGGGTCTTATGGTGAGGGACTTCTCAACCCAGCAAGTAGGCTAGCCCTCTGTTTGCTTAACATAGCAACTTATTGTCTGTGTTAATCTTTTCCTCAGAACAAGGCAAAATATACACAGCTCCTAACGAAATGCAAAGAATCCAGGACAGAAAAACCAGCAGTCCTGGTCTTGAAGGCAAACCTCATCATGGAATTGTTTTGGTCTTTAAAAACAATTATGTTAAAAAACTTGAAACAAAGTAAAGTAAAAAAGAACAACAGGAGGTGAAATCTGAAAATATTCCTCCACTCTCTACTTTTACAAAAAGTGAATGGAAAGTTTTTGTGTTACAACATGAGATCATGGATTTAGGATTTTAGGATTTTAATGGATTTAGAATTTTTGGAAACACACAAATGCCCACAATGGCAAAGTGAATAATATGATCTAGAAATTGGACACAGTGATATTTGCCTTTCTTGTATGTTATTTAGAGTTTCCATAGGCCTGTTGGAGTCCTCCTTGACTCGTGCCTATCTTGCCTGGATACAACATTTTGGAGGAATTTCGAGATTGAAATGTTGACATTTTTGTCATTTAGCATACGTTCTTGTCCAGAGGGGCTTACAGTGGGTGCATACATTTTAAAAGAGCTAGTCTAGGTGAAACAACCACACATTTTAGTAGTAAGTGTTAGCAGAAGTCCATCCTGGAAAGAAGCCTATAGACCAATTTGGAATGGACATCACGGTTACATCACTGAAGTTTGGTGGTGGCAGAAAACTGCAGGAACAAGTGTATTGTTCCTGCATTGAAGAAAAAAATATATATATTTTCATGACATTGGTCACAAAACAGAATAGGAATGCAAAAAAAGAGCTTTAATTTTTATACAATACAGTCATCGAAGACACCCTTTGAAGCTAAATGCAGAAATTTATGGTTGCAATTAAACAGACAGGCTGGACAGATGAAATCATCTGGAATACTCGTCTCTGCAGTGTTCATTTCATATCAGGCATGGTTTTGTCCACTGTTTAGCACACACTGGCAAAATCAATGATGTACTGTAGTTATTGTATAATAATAAAGATAAATTAGTAACAGCAGCGACCACAAAACTGGCTTTGAAGGCTACTTCATAAAAGTAAACACCATTGACCAACGTTAAGTACATTTGCTAGCATGTAAGCTGAATTAGCATGAAAACAAGACAAATTGCTCATACTTATACAGGTTATGTCACAGATCCACCAGGTGCTCCGCCTCGGAGAGATACGTCACCACTCCGGGGGTTTGTTGTCGCTGACCTTGTAGCTGCCACCATTCTATGAATGCATACTGGACTGTCATTATGCATACCTGTTTCACATTCCCTCATCACACATTGCTTAAAGCTCTCCTCTGCCAGCCACTCGTTGTCCAGTATTGCCTTGTGTTTGAAGTGCGTGCTTTCGTCTTTTTACTAGTTGGGTGTGGAGAGTCTTCTTTGAGTTTATCACATTGTCTCAACGCTATTTGTTTTCCTCGTGTTCGAGTTAGGGAATGTTATTTTACATTGTGATTGAAGGCTGATCATTCCGATCTCCACGTCTGGTCCCTCACTCTCCCACATCGTGATTGAATACTGGACCAAACAATGGAACCAGCAGAGACATCCAAAATTCACAGCTGAAGTTGCAGAGTTAGCCGCATGTACGGAACGCCATGAGGAGTGCCTGGCCAAGCTGGAGACTGCCATGGACCAGGTACACCGCAAACTGCAAGACCTGCGCCTCACCTTCCACCAGAGTCTATAGCCACTTGAGACAGGTGCTGCGGGACCATCTACACCCTCTTCCCTTGCTGGAGCAGAGCTGGGCCAGGCAACAGCAGGCCAGTGGGAGACAGAGACCTGTGCGTTATTGCTGCCAGAAAAATACAGCGGGCCAGACACGGCCCAACTAACACCATGCATCGGTCGGCACCTGAGCCCGTGGAGCTGGGCTCGACACTGGTGCCAGAGGCATGCCCGGGGTAGCATCCTAACTGCCCAGAATGCCTCTACTGTGGCGCAAAGGCGCACTATGCAGCCAAGTGCGCTCAACACATCGCTCATCTGGGAGGAGGCGGTAAGGAAGGCGGACCCGTGACTACTCAGGTGGTCCACTACCTTCCCATAGTACCCATGTTAAACCCACATGTAGTGGTGTTGGTAGAGTTCCCCAGGGAGCACAATTTGCGTGCACTAATCAATTCAGGGGCTGCGGGGAACTTCAACGATTGTTCTATGCTACAGAGGTTAGGAATGCTTCAGGTCAGGTTGCTGCAGCCTTTACTTATCGCGGCGATAGACATCCGCGATAAGTAAAGGGAAGTGAAGGTAGAAAGCATCACGGTGCCCATACAGTTAATCACTAACTGTAATCATCAGGATTTTATCTCTTTCTTAATCATGGAATCACCCACTTACCCCGTAGTGTTAAAGCTGCCTTGGCTAGGGTGTCATAAACCCCTAATTTCATGGTATATCGGTAAGGTGGTGAGTTGGTCGCGGGAATGCCAGGGAAGGTGTCTGCCAGCTGCGCAACCACCATCGAGAGCCCTGCCAATGTTGCCCACGTTCTCATTCTGGAGGAATACAGGGATCTGGCTCAGATGTTCTCAAAGGTCAAGGCCACGCAGCTGCAGCCTCATGGGGACTGGGGACTGCGCCATCCAACTGAAGCCAGGAGTCCCATCTACAGCCTCTCCTACGCTGACACTGAGGTGATGGAGACCTAAGTGGCAGAGGCTCTAAAGCGGGGCTTTATACGTCCCTCCACCTCCCCTGTCTCCTCGAGTTTCCTCTTTGTGCATTGATTATCGAGCTCTCCCCAAGGCAATGGTAAGGTACAGTTATCCCCTACCATTGATTTCAGTTGTCATGGCGCAGCTGCACAGGGCGCGTATCTTCACAATGTTAGAACTCAGGGGCGCATACAATTTGGTGTGTATTAGGGAGGGGGATGAGCGGTTAACGGCCTTCTCTACAACTATCGGTCATTACGAATATTTGGTGATGCCCTCGGTTTTTCAGGCCTTTGTCAATGACATCTTCCGGGACATGCTGAGCAAGGGCCAATTGTTTATATTGATGACATCTTCGTGTACATAGCCACCCAGGCTCAGCATGTTGCCCTAGTGCTTGAGAGATTGCTAGTACACGATTTATTGGTCAAAGAAGTGTTTGTTTTTTCACTCATCCCTCTCCTTCTTAGGCTACAGATTTACATCTTCTGGAGTGAAGATGTAGGGACCCCACGTGGTGGCTGTGTGTGTTTGGCCACCTCCGACCTCAGTCAAAGCACTCCAAAGATTTCTGGGCTTTGCAAACTTCTATCAGAGATTTATCAGGTCCTTCGGCACTGTTGTTAGTCCTTATCAACTCTGCTGCGGGGAAACCATCCTCCTTAAAGTGGACAGACGAGGCTAGCCACGCATTCCAGCGGCTGAAGGACCTGTTCTCCTCCGCCCCCATCCTGGCACACTGTTGTGGAAATTCTTGAACTGATGTATACTTGGTCCTATACATGTATAAATGGGTTATTAGTTGAAGGGACTGAGTACCCATGTTTGGATAAGAAAAGGAATGTAGGAGAGGGGGATTTGGTGTTTAGGGTCATTATTGACTGGTATCAGCAGATTATAGGGTTACTCGTTAATCGGTAAATCTGTATAACCCATCAGTGTCTATCTGTTGTTTGTCCAGATGCTGTGTCTTCTCCTAGAGTTGAAGAGGCTACCCATGTGTGGGAGGATAGCTTGCCCCTTGTGTGAAGCCTAGGTAGTAATAGAACAAAGGGAATGTGTTTTCTTGGGTTAAGACAGTATCTTGCCACACCCCTTTTTCTTCTATAAATACGAACTGTTCATCTATTAAGTTAGAGACTCCTCGGATGACTATGTTTGTAAGCATGTAATGCGTCTCTCTATTTGCAAATAAATAAATGGTTAAATTGTGCCAATAGAATTTTGTCTCTGTTCTTATTCCTTTAAGAGTGTCGATCGATGGAATTGCCATCACATGCACCTGGACCCTTCCTTACCCTTCGTTGTGGAAGTGGATGCTTCAGAAGTGGGAGTGGGGCAGTTCTGTCCCAGAGAACTGGGACACCTCTGAAGTTGCGTCAGTGCACTTTCTACTCCAACAAAATGACACCCACAAAGCGCAATTATGACGTGGGTGACAGAGAAATGTTAACGGTTAAGCGGGCTCTGGAGCTGTGGTGGCACTGGCTTGAAGGCGCGAAAAATGCCTTTCTTGTGCTAACGGACCTCAAGAATTTGGAGTACATACAGGCAGCACGAAGACTGAATTATCATCAGGCCAGATGGGCTCTGTTCTGTACTCGGTTGGACTTCCACATTTCATACCGACTCAGCACCAAGAATGTGAAGGCGGATGCCCTGTCTCGACAATTCAAGGAGGAGGGGGTCCATGAGGATGGCCCCCTCATTCCCCCTCTCAAGATTCTGGGACCATTGCTGTGGTAGATCGACTGGGAAATTCAACATGCCACCAGGACTGACCCAGGACCGGCTCAGTGTCCAGAGAACAAAGTCTACCTCCCTAAGTCTGTGTGCGCCCATCTGCTACCCTGGGCGCACACCTCCCCTGCCGGACATCTGGGCATTGGGAAGGTCATTACCTGTCTAGGAGATAATTACATGTGGCCCTCGCTGGTCAAAGACGTCAGGCTCTATGTTTCGTCCTGCTCCGTGCCCGAAGCAAAACGCCTGAAACCATCCATACAGGAAGCTACAGTCCTTGCCGGTTCCACAGCGACATTGGTCACATCTGTCCATTGATTTTATTACGGACCTGTCATGGATCACTCCAGGGATCGTCGTCGCTTAGCTAACACCACTCAGTATTTATGCAATCATTTAATGAATGAATGGGATATACGTTAATATTATATCCGTGATATTTACTTTACAAAATAATTGGAGAAGGCATCGAATGATCCATATGTTGTATAGGTCTGACACCGCTACTGTCACTTTATGACAATACCTCGGCTCCACCCACAAAATACATCATCTCTGTTTACTAACAAAAAAGTGGTCTATAGAAATAAACAAACAGTTAACAAAAAGCTTGTGCCAGTGGAACTATTTTAAGTACTCTGTGAATAGGTGAGTTTTCAGGTGTTTTTTGACTCTGCTTTCCTGGCCTCCAAGGGAAGTTGGTTCCACCATTGGTTAGGTGCAGAAAATTATTTTGACTGTGTGGATCAGGAACTGCTCTAAAGGGTTTGGACAAGAGCCCAGAAGTGGCTGAACGAAGAGCCTGGGTAGTAATGTAAGGTTTGAGCATTGCATAGAGGTAGGGAGAAGCGCCTCCTGTTACTCTGTAGGCAAAAAACCATTGTCTTGAAGTGTAGTGTTAAGAGCGGGGAGACATGGGTGTACTTGTCATCTCAGACTTGAGATGACAAGTGCCTGGACAAGTACCTGTGCTGCTTCCTGAGTGAGGTTACGTCGTACACTGTGAATGTTGTAAAGCATGAACCTGCAGGAGATCGTCACTGCCTTGATGATAGAAGAAAACGACAAGGATCAAGGATCACGCCTAGCTCCTTTGTATACTTTGCGAGGAGGACACTGCAGATGTCAACCATGGATATGTCCTGGAGAGGACAGGCCTTCAAAGTTTGCCATATTCTCCCTATTTCTTAATAGTAAGCTTTGCTGTGCTCTGGGGGATATTTAATGCCTTGGAAATTATATTAACAAGGTGACAATGGTGACGCTTTATAAAAAGAAAAAACATTCAATTAAACATTAGAATTCTGAATTTTTGTGTGTAAATTCAAGCTAATTAACAACATTAGCCTTTAATACCCTTTTTTGCCTTCTTTACTATTGATTGTAGAGTGCACTGTACGTGCGTTTCTACACAATACCATAATTCATGAAAAGACCTAAACTGTTATTGGTAAGGAATGTCCAGGTCATATCTGTAGTCCAAATGGCCAAAACATTTTTTGTTAAAATGGGAAGAATTTGCTTACTTGCTCCCCCCCAATTTCTGACTGACTGTTTAACATTTGGCTGTTATCAAGCTAAGAAAAGGTATCAGGACAATTAAAATGATATATGGACAACATTAGCCCTGAACCATGTAAGTATTTTCGTACCATCTTTCCTACCATCTTTTGGTAATGTGAGAGATTTTCACTGTTCTTAAGAGTGGTGAGAGGCCGAATGGGGAACTTAGTAATCTAACAGCATCTGCGGTCACAAATTGTAAACCTACCTGTAGTAATCCATTATTTATTGACAATCCACTTGTTTTTAAAATCTGTAGGGGATTTGGATTTCTCCACCTAAATATATGAAATATATTGTCTAACTTGTACTTAGATCTTGCTATCTCAGGCAAATCCATAAATGTTTGTTATCTGAAACTTGCTTATCAAATAAGACAAATGATGCAAATATTGCACACTAGATGGATAAAATGTGTTTCGAGCTGATAGGAAGTTAGTGTTGCAGTCGTTACAAAAACAATGACTTCTCAGTATCTCCCTTAAAGCTTCTGTTCCTAAGCAATTTGAATTCTTAGCCTCCAGCTATGGGTGTAAATCAGCCTCTCTCTTCTAAGAAAGATATGCTTAACCAGTGTAACAGAGAGAGACACAGGGAATGGGCACCGGACAAGGGTTTAGGGCCCTGGAGGGTATATTAGACTCAGAGGGGTAGGAGGGCAGGGGATAATCAAAAACAATAAACTCCTTAAAAGGGGAGGAGGCATCAGTTACCAGTAGCATTGTGTGAGGAATGGATGCAGGGTGCAGTTTCTGAGGAATGGAAGAAAGGGCCTCTGCACTCTCCATCTTCTGTCTGTCTTCCTTTTCCTCCGTTCTGCAGCATTGCGTGTTTCATCTTCACCCATGTCAGCCTCGGCCCAAGCTGCTCCTTCTGAGCTCTTAAATGCCTCCTCTGACAATAGGAAGCAACTGTGTGGGGGCGAGGCTGACCCTGCTGGATTCTGGAAAATTCTGGAAGCTGCCAGCTTGGTTTTGGGTGCGTTGGTGCAACACTGATGAAGCAGGTGGGGGAGGAGTGTTACCACCACACTAGCCAACCGACTTAATAGCCTCTTTTATAACATCTGTAATTATCCTTGGAGTTTTAAACTTACACTTAGATGCACAGGATACAAAAGTAATTTGTTGAGCTCAATGTTACCCAGCAAATCACTAAGCCAGAGGTTCCCAGACTAGGGGCCGCGACCCCATGTGGGGTCACTTGATATGAAAATGTAGTCGGCGGAGAGTGTCGACAGGAGTGGGGTAAAGCATGCTGCCGCTGGACTCTGGAGCAGTGGAGACGTGTTCTCTGGAGTGATGAGTCACACTTCACTATCTGGCAGTCTGATGGACGAATCTGGATGTGGAGGATGCCAGTAGAATGCATAGTGCCTACTGTAAAGATTGTTGAGGAGGGATAATAGTCTGGGGCTGTGTTTCAGGGTTTGGACTAGGCCCCTTAGATTCAGTGAAGGGTCATAGTAATCCTACAGGATACAAAGACATTTTAGGCTATTGGGTGCTTCCAACTACATGGCAATAGTTAGGGGAAGGCTCTTTCCTGTTCCAGCATGACTGTGCCCCTGTGCACAAAGTTTAAAAGACATGCTTCAGCAAGGTTGGTGTGGATGAACTTGAGTGGCTTGCACAGTGCCCTGACCTCAACCCCATTAAACCTTTGAGATGAAAATGGTCAGAAACAAAGAATTTCGGTAACAATTTATTTAAAGGCCATATGCATAACGCATTATACAGCATTATACATGTACTCATAATGTAATATAGTAACAGTAAGAATTAAGTATAAGCATACTAAAGACTCATGATGCTGTATATAAATATTCATAATCAATCAAATTTATTTAAGCCCTTTTAACATCAGCAGCTGTCACAAAGTGCTTTTACAAAACACCCGGCCTTAAACCCCAAGGAGCAAACAACAGTAGTAAAGAAACCTAGAGAGGACCCAGGCTCAGAGGGGTGCCGGGTGAACATATTAAGAGTACAAATTGTAATAATTAATAAATGCATGTGGGCTGAGTCCAGAGTCCATTTAAAATCAGTCCAGGTCGAAAGCATGACCAGATGGACAAGGACAGGGACAACACAGGGGAGGTGTCAGCACAGCTGAAATCGTCAGGTATCATCTTGATCTGCAACACAACCAGGAGGACTCTGGACAGGGACAGCAATGGGTCTTTCAAGCCAGGTACTCCTCAGGTGTGGGCCAGGACCTCATGTCCTCCTAAGTTAAAAATGGCAGGAGACAGAGAAAATTTAGAAAATGCATTCCTTATATCTACAAGGATTTATAGTGGAGAAGGAGAACTGACCCTACTCTCCCAGCACAATAATATAGCAGTGTAAGACCTTGGGGCTTAGACATGGGGGTCCGGTGACACTGTGGCCCTATCTGGGGGAGGCCCCGAACAGGGCCCAACAGGCAGGAAATTAATCCACACACATTGCCAAGCATCAACCAAAGGGACACCCATCAACCGCCCACCAAATGCATTACATGTATAATTATAATGACTTATTATTTCAGACATATTATGCTTCAGAATTACTGGTGGGAAATCTTTCCGCAAGGATCATACAACATTATAATTATCAACACTGTGATTCATCCAAAAGATGGGGTCAATGAGCAGAAAATCACTATTAGTGCATCAATCTTTTTCATGGTGTGTTATAGCATATTTACCAGCCACTATTATGCAATCTTTGATTGCTTTAGGTAAAAGTATGAAATGTCTTATCACACTAACATTATACACCATAAGACATTACAAAGTGGTCATTGGCCCTCCAACAACGTGTTGGATGAAAAACAGGCACTTATTTATTACCGCAGAAATACACCTGTATTCAAACAACTCACATTAAGCTCAAAGAGGTGCCATTTGCTATTTATGCCCTTGAAAAGGCAAATCCTTTTCCACCATGGTTTTTATTTTCTTGCGTAAAACGGTCATTAGCAATCTATATCAACATGATATGCTTATTCTACAAAAATTATAAAACTTATAAATAAACTATCAAACGCTCTTCTACTAAATGAATCATTTCTTATTTTCTTTGGTATTGTTTTCATATACCTATATACAACAATGATTGATAGATTATATGTATGTTGTCCAATGTCAGGTCCAGAGGCAGGCCGTCAGGGCCAGCAAGGCCTTCTCAACAGGCCTAGTGATGTCAGAATAATTTATTATTATATATATTCATTATTGCAATATGTATTTAACAAAGTTTGTTCCCATCAGTCTATTAACTTAATTTCATTGCTATTCTCTCCCTCAGTTGGGCTGCTTCTGTCATGGAAAAATGTATCTTCTTGCCAAAATGGATGCAACAACTGAAAAGGATGCAATAACTCAGGAGTTTGTGGATTCAAATTAGACTTTTAATGATCAATCATAAAAACCGAGTTGACCTGCAGGAATAACTATCTTGCCAACTCTGGACACACACATTTATACAGTGTTATCTTGCATAACCTTTCCGGCCATCCCCTTCTGCTAATTCCTGGGCGGATCTTTTTACCCTATTTTCCGACTTAATCGACCAACAACCTATTGCACTTAGTGTTGGTACCAAGGCAGCCTACTAATGGTACCAAGGCGCTAATCACCCCTCACTGAATGCATGATGTCAATGGATGAATGTGTGATACTCCCAGATGAATGATAAAGGCTTGGTTGAATTTGATTGAACTTACAAATGAGGTTTCCATGACCATTCAACAGTTTTCTTTGGCTATTATTGAAACATAATACAAACAATATAGGCTACTTGAAAATTCAACATATGGATAAAAATGTACAGTTTTTCAATAAGAGATGCAGCATCTTGTGTAGGCTAATTCATCAAAGGTAAATCAAAAAAATATAATTATCTGCTTATTTTTCAGACGATTTCTCATGGTACGGTGAGCAGCAGCGCCACCGTTCCATACACCTTTAGTTCCCAACACATATGAATGCATCCCGGACTTGTTCTGTGTCACATGTCTTCAATCATCTTGCACACCAGGTCCCTATTTACTAATTTGTGTGTGTTTAAATAATTCCCCTCTGCTCCCCACAGTGTGGATCATTGTTGTTGTCATGTTTGTTGTCAATTGTAAGTACATTATACCCGTTGCCTGCTTTTGTTTTGCTGCTTTACTCACCCCTTTTCTTTTGTTGTGTTTTGTTTGCTCTGTGTTTGTTTAAATTAAAATATCAACACCGACTACCCCTGCCTGCACCTGGTTCCTTGCTCCCGCAACACTACACCCATTCATTACACGATTATTTGACTGAAGATTCTACAAAGGCATTATGCTAAATAATTTTCAACAAAACTATACCAATGATCACCAATTATCAATTCAGCATTACATGTTACTGTTTTTATTTGGAGAGAAAGAGAAATAAAATTGCATACACATTCTACCATCTCTCTGAATTTTCTCTGCTTATTTTACTGAAGATTAAGATTCTATTAGTATATTATGCTAATTACTTATTCACAAAATGAAATACTAATGATCTCCAATTATCAATTCAGCAAACGTGTTACACGTTACTGTTTTTCATCAGTGCAATCGTTTGTGCTGCTATAATTTTATAGGTACATTTTATAGGTCATTCTGAGGTCACTCAGCCCCCCAACATTCTCTGAAATCAACAACAATATTATTGTTTGTTTGTGCTTCGTTTGTGCCGTAAACATTTTAGTTTGTGCTGCTTAGGAATTTTATATATTAGACATTTAATTACTGGTGATGATGTCACTCAGCCCACCAACATGCTCAAAATGTAGTCAAAATAGGCTTGTTCGTTTGTGCTGGTTTGTACTGTTTTAATTTTTGTTTGTGCTGCTGTAATTTTTTTGATATTTAATCAAATTGTGTAGGTCATTCTGAGGTCACTCAGCCAACCAACATCCTCCAAAATCAATCAAATAATTCTCATTTGTTTGTGCTTCGTTTGTGCCATTTACATTTTCGTTTGTGTTGCTTTGGTATTTTATGTATTAGACATTTTATTATTGGAGATTACATTAATCATCAAATATTTCATATCAATAAAATATCTATAAAATGATAGCAGCACAAACTAAAAGTTTAATGGCACAAACGAAACACAAACAAGACTATTTTCATTGATTTCGGAGGATGTTGGGGGGCTGATTGACCTCAGGATGACCTATAAAATATTCTTGAATATCTATAAAACGAAAATGTTAATGGCGCAAACCAAACGATTGAGCCTATTGTGACAAAGTTTTGCGTTGGGTGGGGGGCCAACTTCACACAGGTGTCTATTTTGGGAACATCATTGCTGCTATCCCTGCATTTTAGTTGCACATGCTACCTTGCACCTTGGATTTGCAGATTTATCACGTTATAAGTGGGATTTATCACATCCCATTTATAACATACATTGTTCTTAATTCTTTCACTTTTTTTTGCACTCTTCTGTTTGCATTTCTGGTTAGATGCTAAATGCATTTCGTTATAACTGTACTTGTTCAATGACAATAAAGTTGAATCTAATCAATGAAATAGCAATGATGTCAATGGATGAATGGGTGATAACCCCCAGATCAACCCAGACACACCTATCCATGGGACTGAAGAGTACGGCAAAACAAACCTGACGATTCGCCGCCCTGACAGCATTGCAGATGCTGCTAAATGTAGATGAGATGGAGTCAGATAGAAATACATCCCGAAATTGACGTCTCATGTGTCGGGTCTTCATCTGATTCTCATAATGAGCCACCACCTCCAATGCCAGAGCCTACTCGCAAAAAAAAGAAACAAATCAACAGCAACCGCAAATGCCACTGCGAGACACTACTGTAAGTTATCCTTTGATCATCCTTTTACTCTGCTCATCATATTTATATTTTAAAATTTCGTTTTTTCATGCATGTCACAGTGTGGTAAGCAAGGAGCCCAGGTGCAGGATGAGCGGTGAAACAAGGGTTTACTACACAAGGGCAGTTCTAGGCTGTAGTAGTGAGGATCTGGTGTGCATAATGATGGGAAGTCCGGGGTGATGTGATGAGGGACAGGTGTGTGTAATAGTAGAGAGTCTGGGGTGTTCCATGAATGCGGTGCTATCAGGGGTGGCTAGTAGGCCGGCGACAGGGAACAATGTAGTCGAGCTCACAGGAGTGATCACAGGAGGCACCGTGACAGTGTAGGCCACTGTAAATCATCCTTTGATCATCCTTTTACTCTGCTAACTGAATGTATATTTTTACATTTCATCATTAATGTATGTCACGGTATGGTAAGCAAGGAGCCCAAGCACAGGATGAACTGTGAAACAAGGGTTTACTAAGCTGAAAAGTGTAATGCATAATGCAAACAATGAAGGCTGAAACTGCTAGAACTGATACAAAGGAACAAGCGCACTAGGCAAGAAAAACAATGAGCACACATACAACTAGCAATGACTCCGCAATGACACAGACAAACAAATGGGCAGTTATAGGCTGTAGTAATTCTGGCTGGAGAGAGCCCCTGCAGCCTTGGGAGGTGGAAGGAGAGTCCTTTTCGGCCTTCCACGCTCGGGGACAGGGTGCCATCTATGCCAACACCACGCACCAGGGCTCCTACACCTGTCCCAAGCCTGGAACCGTCTGCAACATTTCCTTGTCCGGTACCCCCAGTGCCGGTCCCCTGCACCAGAACCTCAGTACCGATTCCCTGCACCAGGGCTCTGGTGCCGGTCCCGTGCCCTGAGCCTCCGGTGGGACCCTTGGAGGGGTGTGTCAACGAGCCACTATTGCCACCGTCTCCGGAGTGACGGGCTGATGAGCACCTTCCGTCCCCACCTCCCACCTCTGCTCCAGCACCCCGTCCTGCCTTGGGGGCGTAGCCTCCCCCTTCTCCGGTGCCCCGTCCAGCCTCGGGGGCGGAGTTCGTTCACACACTAGTGTCCTGTACTGATTTGGGGCCGGAGCATCCTCTAGCTCACCTCGTGCCTCCAGCTCCCCTGGCACTTCCTGCTCCCCCGATTCCTCTTGCTTCGGCGCCCTGTATGGATATGGGGGCGGAGAGTCCTTCTGCTCTGGTGTCCCTTCCTGATTCGGGGGCTGACCCTCCTGCCTCCACCAGTCCTGGTGTCTCTTCCTGCTCCGGGGGAGGAGCCTCCTCCGGTCCCGGTTCCGCGTGCAACTCCAGGGGCGGAACAGTCTACAGACTGGGCGTCGGTGTCCCCCTCAGGTGTTCCTGTTAGCATGTTCAGGAGTCTGTGCCTTCCAGGGGGGTACTGTCAGGTCCTGGCTGGGGTGCCTCTAGGCATCTCTATGTGCAATATTGTTTCATTATCCCCAGTCAGAGGCTGCTCCTCCCTATTGCCTCTGGGGATCCTGTTTAAGTTGCCCTGTTTTGTCACTGTGACAACTGTTGATGTAAAAAGGGCTTTGTAAATAAATGTGATTGATTGATTATGTAATAATAGCAACAGCTATGGTTAGAGCTCAGTTCGCAAAGATGTTGAAGTCTTTACCAGTGCTGGTCATAAAATTTGAATATCATCAAAAAGTTGATTTATTTCAGTAATTCCATTCAAAAAGTGAAACTTGTATATTATATTCATTCATTACAAACAGACTGATATATTTCAAATGTTTATTTCTTTTAATTGTGATGATTATAACTGCCAACTAATGAAAATCCCAAATTCAGTATCTCAGAATATTAGATTACTTAAGACCAATACAAAAAAACATTAGCCAACTGAAAAGTATGAACATGAAAAGTATGAGCATGTACAGCACTCAATACTTAGTTGGGGCTCCTTTTGCCTGAATTACTGCAGCAATGCGGCGTGGCATGGAGTCGATCAGTCTGTGGCACTGATTAGGTGTTATGAGAGCCCAGGTTGCTCTGATAGTGGCCTTCAGCTCTTCTGCATTGTTGGGTCTGGCGTATCGTATCTTCCTCTTCACAATACCCCATAGATTTTCTATAGGGTTAAGGTCAGGCAAGTTTGCTAGCCAATTAAAAACAGGGATACCATGGTCCTTAAACCAGGTACTGGTAGCTTTGGCACTGTGTGCAGGTGCCAAGTCCTGTTGGAAAATGAAATCTGCATCTCCATAAAGTTGGTCAGCAGCAGGAAGCATGAAGTGCTCTAAAACTTCCTGGTAGACGGCTCCGTTGACCTTGGACCTCAGAAAACACAGTGGATCAACACCAGCAGATGACATGGCACCCCAAACCATCACTGACTGTGGAAACTTTACACTGGACTTCAAGCAACGTGGATTCTGTGCCTCTCCTCTCTTCCTCCAGACTCTGGGACCTTGATTTCCGAAGGAAATAAAAAATGTACTTTCATCAGAGAACATAACTCTGCAGCAGTCCAGTCTTTTTTGTCTTTAGCCCAGGCGAGACGCTTCTGACGCTGTGTCTTGTTCAAGAGTGGCTTGACACAAGCAATGCGACAGCTGAAACCCATGTCTTGCATACGTCTGTGCGTGGTGGTTCTTGAAGCACTCCAGCTGCAGTCCACTCTTTGTGAATCTCCCCCACATTTTTGAATGGGTTTTGTTTCACAATCCTCTCCAGGGTGAGGTTATCCCAATTGCTTGTACACTTTTTTCTAACACATCTTTTCCTTCCCTTCGCCTCTCTATTAATGTGATTGGACACAGCTCTGTGAATGGCCAGCCTCTTTAGCTATGACCTTTTGTGTCTTGCCCTCCTTGTGCAAGGTGTCAATGGTCGTCTTTTGGACAGCTGTCAAGTCAGCAGTCTTCCCCATGATTGTGTTGCCTACAGAAATAGATTGAGAGACCATTTAATTTTTTAATTGAAATTCATCAGCAGAATACAGGTGCTGGTCATGAAATTAGAATATCAAAAAAAGTTGATTTATTTCAGTAATTCCATTCAAAAAGTGAAACTTGTATAATGTTTACATTCATTCCACACAGACCATTATTTTTCAAGTGTTTATTTCTTTTAATTTTGATGATTATAACTGACAACTAATGAAAATCCAAATTTCAGTATCTCAGAAAATTAGAATATTGTGAAAATGTTCAATATTGAAGACGCCTGGTGCCACACTCTAATCAGCTAGTTAACCCAAAACACCTGCAAAGGCCTTTAAATTGTAATTATTACATACCCCACCACGTCAGTAAAATGGGATTTTTATCTAGTATCCAATTATTACATTACAAGACATCCCCCATATCCGCCAGGGATCGGTTCTGTGAACCCTCATCGATGTGGAAAATGGCGGATAAGTGACGCACCCTTAAAAATAACTCCCTGACACCCAGTTACCCTACACAACATGCCCCATTACCCCAGTTACCCTACACAACATGCCCCATTACCCCAGTTACCCTACACAACATGCCCCATTACCCCTTATGCCCCTCCAAGAACTGCCACCCCTCCAAGAACTGCCACCTTAACGTGGTGGAGGGGTTTGTGTACCCGAGTGACCCTAGGAGCTATGTTGTCTGGGGCTATATGCCCCTGGTAGGGTCTCCCAAGGCAAACAGGTCTTAGGCGACGGGTCAGACTAAGAGCGGTTCAAAACCCCCTTAATGATGCATAAGATTTTGAGTACCTTGACGTTGCCTGGTATGGCGCAGCCGGGGCCCCACCTTGGAGCCAGACCCGGGGTTGGGGCTCGTATGCGAGCGCCTGGTGGCCGGGCCTTCCCCCATGGGGCCTGGCCGGGCTCAGCCCGAACGGGCGACGTGGGGCCGCCTTCCCTTGGGCTCACCACCCACAGGAGGGACCATAAGGGGCCGGTGCGAAGAGGATCGGGCGGCAGTCGAAGGCAGGGGCCTAGACAACCTGATCTCTGGACACGGAAACTGGCTCTAGGGACGTGGAATGTCACCTCGCTGGCAGGGAAGGAGCCTGAGATCGTGCGTGAGGTTGAGAGGTTCCGATTAGAGGTAGTCGGGATCACCTCTACGCACGGCTTGGGCTCTGGAACCACACTTCTTGAGAGAGGATGGACTCTTCACCACTCTGGAGTTGCCCATGGTGAGAGGCGGCGGGCTGGTGTGGGTTTGCTTATAGCTCCCCAGCTCTGCCGCCATGTGTTGGAGTTTACCCCGGTGAACGAGAGGGTCGTTTCCCTGCGCCTACGGGTCGGGATAGGTCTCTCACTGTTGTTTGTGCCTACGGGCCGAACGGCAGTGCAGAGTACCCGACCTTCTTGGAGTGGAGGGGTGCTGGAAAGTGCTCCGACTGGGGACTCTATCGTTCTACTGGGGGACTTCAACGCCCACGTGGGCAACGACAGTGACACCTGGAGGGGCGTGATTGGGAGGAACGGCTCCCCTGATCTGAACCCGAGTGGTGTTCAGTTATTGGACTTCTGTGCTAGTCACAGTTTGTCCATAACGAACACCATGTTCAAGCATAAGGGTGTCCATCAGTGCACGTGGCACCAGGACACCCTAGGCCGCAGGTCGATGATCGACTTTGTTGTCGTCTCATCTGACCTGCGGCCGTATGTCTTGGACACTCGGGTGAAGAGAGGGGCGGAGTTGTCAACTGATCACCACCTGGTGGTGAGTTGGATCCGATGGCGGGGGAGGAAGCTGGACAGACTCGGCAGGCCCAAGCGTACTGTAAGGGTCTGTTGGGAACGTCTGGCCGAGTCTCCTGTCAGAGAGATCTTTAACTCCCACCTCCGGCAGAGCTTCGACTGGATCCCGAGGGAGGCTGGAGATATTGAGTCCGAGTGGACCATGTTCTCCACCGCCATTGTCGAAGCGGCCACTCGGAGCTGTGGCCGTAAGGTCTCCGGTGCCTGTCGAGGCCGCAATCCCCGAACCCGGTGGTGGACACCGGAAGTAAGGGATGCCGTCAAGCTGAAGAAGGAGTACTTCGAGGATCTCCTCAATCCCGCCGTCACGTCTTCCATTGAGGAAGCAGAGGATGAGGGCTCAGAGGTGGACTCGTCCATCACCCGGGCTGAAGTCACAGAGGTGGTTAAGAAATTCCTCGGTGGCAAGGCACCGGGGGTGGATGAGATCCGCCCTGAGTACCTCAAGTCTCTAGATGTTGTGGGGCTGTCTTGGTTGACACTCCTGTGCAACATCGCGTGGCGGTCGGGGACAGTGCCTCTGGGATGCCAGACTGGGGTGGTGGTCCCTCTTTTTAACCCTTGGTAGCCTATGGGGCTTTCGGCCGGATTTCACTAGTGGGACATTTTGGGTCCTAGATTCATTTCTGTAACAGATACAACCTATTATGATGTATCCTTTTAATAGCAACCCCTCTGGCTACAATAAAAACACATAAAAACAGACTTCTGGGTCACTATTTATAAAACTCATCTGTTTGAAAGGCAAAAAAATTGTTTTCGGAAAACATTTCTGCCATTCAGCATCAAGATTTTTTTTTGAAAGCATTATGAGATTTTGTGTCAATGGTATTTCCTCATACTTTCATGCCTTTACTATCAAATTACACTGTAATTGGGTTGAAAATAATGAAATAATTATATAATAGAAGGTAAAAAATATAGGCACCCCCAAAAAATTTGGTTCTTCTACCTAGAAATAAAACAGATTATGAAATAAATAAGATTGAATGTAAAATGGGTGTAATGACTCAAAACGGCCAGCAGATGGCAGCACTAGATCGCTAGTTACGTTTGGACTTATATATTTTATGAACTCAGAAAAATTACCAACTTCTTCCCAAAAACTCAAGAACATCCCCATACATCCCCGACGGGACCGGAACACCTTCCCAGGAAGGTGTTCCGAAGGCATCCGAAACAGATGCCCAAGCCACCTCAGCTGACTCCTCTCGATGTGGAGGAGCAGCGACTCTACTCTGAGCTCCTCCCGGGTGACCGAGCTTCTCACCCTATCTCTAAGGGATCGCCCAGCCACCCTGCGGAGAAAGCTCATTTCGGCCACCTGTATCCGGGATCTTGTCCTTTCGGTCATGACCCAAAGCTCATGACCATAGGCGAGAGTAGGAATGTAGATTGACTGGTAAATCGAGAGCTTCGCCTTGCGGCTCAGCTCTTTCTTCACCACGACAGACCGATACATCGACCGCATTACTGCAGAAGCTGCACCGATCCGTCTGTCAATCTCACGTTCCATCCTTCCCTCACTCGTGAACAAGACCCCTAGATACATAAACTCCTCCACTTGAGGCAGGCACTCTCCACCAACCTGGCAAGCCACCCTTTTCCGACTGAGGACCATGGCCTCGGATTTGGAGGTACTGATTCTCATCCCCACAGCTTCACACTCGGCTGCAAACCGTCCCAGTGCATGCTGAAGGTCCTGGTTTGAAGGGGCCAACACGACAACATCATCCGCAAAGAGCAGAGACAAAATCGTGTGGTCCCCTAACCTGACACCCTCCGGCCCCTGGCTGCGCCTAGAAATTCTGTCCATAAAAATTACGAACAGAACCGGTGACAAAGGGCAGCCCTGCCGGAGTCCAACATGCACTGGGAACAAGTCTGACTTAATGCCGGCAATGCAGACCAAGCTCCTGCTTCGGTCGTACAGGGACCTGACAGCCCTTAGCAAAGGACCTAGGACCCCATACTCCCGAAGCACTCTCCACAGGATGCCGCGAGGGACACAGTCGAATGCCTTCTCCAAATCCACAAAACAAATGTGGATTGGTTGGGCAAACTCCCATGAACCCTCCAACACCCCGTAGAGGGTATAGAGCTGGTCCAGTGTTCCACGGCCCGGACGAAAACCACACTGTTCCTCCTGAATCCGAGGTTCTACTATCGGCCGTATTCTCCTCTCCAGAACCCTGGCATAGACTTTCCCGGGGAGGCTGAGAAGTGTGATCCCCTATAGTTGGAACACACCCTCCGGTCCCCCTTCTTAAAAAGAGGGACCACCACCCCGGTCTGCCATCCCAGAGGCACTGTCCCCGACTGCCATGCGATGTTGCACAGGCGTGTCAACCAAGATAGCCCCACAACATCCAGAGACTTGAGGTACTCAGGGCGGATCTCATCCACCCCTGGTGCCTTGCCACCGAGGAGTTTCTTGACTACCTCTGTGACTTCAGCCTGGGTGATGGACGAGTCCACCTCTGAGCCCTCATCCTCTGCTTCCTCAATGGAAGACGTGACGGCGGGATTGAGGAGATCCTCGAAATGCTCCTTCCACCGCCCGACGACATCCCCAGTTGAGGTCAACAGCTGCCCACCTCTACTGTAAACAGCATTGGTAGGGCACTGTTTCCCTCTCCTGAGGCGCCGAACGGTTTGCCAGAATCTCTTCGAGGCCAGCCGATAGTCCTTCTCCATGGCCTCACCGAACTCCTCCCAGGCCCGAGTTTTTGCCTTCACAACCACCCGGGCTGCAGTCTGCTTGGCCTGCCGGTACCCGTCAGCTGCCTCAGGAGTCCCACAAGGCAACCAGGCCTGATAGGACTCCTTCTTTAGCTTGACGGCATCCCTTACTTCCGGTGTCCACCACCGGGTTCAGGGATTGCCGCCTCGACAGGCACCAAAGACCTTACAGCCACAGCTCCGAGTGGCCGCTTCGACAATGGCGGTGGAGAACATGGTCCACTCGGACTCAATATCTCCAACCTCCCTCGGGATCCAGTCGAAGCTCTGCCGGAGGTGTGAGTTAAAGATCTTTCTGAAAGGAGACTCGGCCAGACGTTCCCAACAGACCCTTACAGTACGCTTGGCCCTGCGGAGTCTTTCCAGCTTCCTCCCCTGCCATCGGATCCAACTCACCACCAGGTGGTGATCAGTTGACAGCTCCGCCCCTCTCTTCACCCGAGTGTCCAAGACATATGGCCGCAGGTCAGATGAAATGACAACAAAGTCGATCATCGACCTGCGGCCTAGTGTGTCCTGGTGCCACTTGCACTGATGGACACCCTTATGCTTGAACATGGTGTTCGTTGTGGACAAACTGTTACTAGCACAGAAGTCCAATAACTGAACACCGCTCGGGTTCAGATCAGGGGGGCCGTTCCTCCCAATCACGCCCCTCCAGGTGTCACTGTCGTTGCCCACGTGGGCATTGAACTCACATGAATTTTACATGGTTGATTAGGGAGTGATAGGTGTTGGGTTGGTTTTCCCAAGCATCGTTAGCAAGGTTGAGAATGTCACTGCAGGGTGTGCCATTGAGCACAGGGTGAGCCAGTGGAAGCATGGGACACCTCCAGGGGCACGAACATCAGATTGGTAGAAGAATGTCCCAGTTTTAGCTGGGATGTTTCCACCACCCTGCGAAGCATGATTTTCATGGTTTTGTTTAGCTGCTCACAAAGCCATCCATTTATCGTTGGGATGGCCTCTGGGTACTTGGTTGTGTTATCTACCACCACCAGGATGTATTCATATCTGATCACCAGGTCCACCACCTATTTAGCACAACTTTACCTTTGGCTAACTGCAACACACCTTACCTCCTTCTTGACCAGCATGTCAGGACATCTTCTTGCTAAACTGTGTTGTTGCTCTGTCTGTATTTCCATAGCTATAGCCTGAAAAGTTAAGGATGAAGGACACTGCACCTGACTCCAGGTAATGAGTATTCAACTCTATTAGCTTCCCAGAGGTATTTTACTTATTTTATCAAAGAACTCTAAACCCTGAATCCATGAGCAACTGATGGGCTTTGGTGCCTTACAGGCACAAGTCATTGGTGAAACTTGGATGGCAGCTTCTGGTAGTGGACTCCTGTTCTGTAAAGTTTGTGAGTAAAATAAGACCCCACTTTCCATCTCTTTAGAACTGGTAGGATTCAAGCCAAGTGTGGGCTAGCTGCAATCTGAAAAGTCCTGTCAATGAGGTGTCACCGAACTCACGCAAAGCTAGTTTCTTGAGAATTTATTATAGGAACATGGTACTTGGAGCGTGTCAGCCAATTCCATTAATGAACTACAGTTCATTTAAAATAGTGTTTATTTTTTTGTGGGTAAATGGACAAAAAATAGTTCCCCTTACCTTCCCAGATACTACATGTGGCTAATGAGGATCTCACTCAGAGTCTATTGGATTCGAATGAGTGATGACAAATGATGTCGTACTCCATGTAAGAATAAAAACCCCTTCCAGGTTAGTGGTTCGGGCCAAAGCGCTGAGTAACTCTAGGTTGAATCGAAAATGTTATTTAAATTTCAAGTTAATTTTATTGAAATTAAATTGTGTTCTGTGAAAATGTCGTAGTGTAAATACCCTGTAAGTCTGTAGATATCACAACTTCACACAACTATGTTTTCCAGCGCTCTCCGATGTCTGCTCCCCTTCGTCTCCTGGGAGAGAGCTACCACCCCCCCACCAATAATCATTCCTCAATCAGTTCCTCATCCCTTATCTCACTCCATCAATCCCTTCATCCATCCACCCCTCCATCCATCCATCCTTGGACAACCACATAGGACCTCTCATTTATCCTCTCCTGAGTGGCTCAGGGGCTTTACCATTACCCCACTTGCTCCTTCTAACTGTCTGAAATATGATGAAGTGCACATCTGTAGTCTGCTGAAGTACGTGTATTGAGACAGTCGGGAAGGTGTGATGAAGTGCGCGTATTGATAGTCACTCAGGTTTCCTGCCTTCGTTCTCCTTTATCTTGCTGTTTGGACTGCCAGCGTTATTCATGCTGCTCTGATCTGGACCCAGACCCAACCACTAGACATGGGGACAACAAAGAGAGAGAGAGAGAACGGCAGAGCAGACAGAGAGGGAGAAAGAAAGAGACAGGGAGGATGAGAGAAGAGACAAATGAGAGACAGTGAGAGATATTTACTGAATGAGAGATGGAGGAGAGGAAGACAGCAAGAGGGAGAGAGAGAGGTGGAGAGCAGTAAATTAAAGAAAGACAAGAGAAGAGGAGGTGTAGCGTGTGATTTATGGGCCAGGTTTCATTAGGCAGCATTGCAAAAGGTCACAAGTCATTGAGATAGAGTCAGAGGGCCATGTGACTGATACAAACTGCAAATGGTCATAAGTATTCTTAGATACAATTAACCTTTTATATATCTCTCTTACTGAACAACAATCTCTCAGGTTGGGGAGAACAGGAAGCCATGACTGTCGTTGTGTGTGTGACTGTCACTTAACACTTATTAGACTCAAACCATACTCTTAGGGGTTGGAATCTTTCTGGCTCATTCTCTTTTTTTCTCTCTCTTTCTCTGTCTTGCCCTCATTTACTCCTTGTCTTTCTTTCTTCAATTATTTTGGTCCCTACAGCCATTACAGTGTTGCGTAGCTATGTCGCAACATCTGAAGTTGTTGGAGCCAAAAGTGTCTTATTACACATTACAAGGTGCAACAATCATTTGAATAAACCTGTTATGTTTGTAATTAGTGAACATTAACAGCTTTGCACATCTAAGGTACCTTCATGCTAATATAACATACATGCCAACTATGTAGCATCCTAAATTGAAAAGAAAAGAATGGATTTAAATGTTGTTTGTTTCTCCCACACCCAAAAAGAAAAATAATACATACAGTATATGTGTGTAAGTAAAGATGTTGTCAAAGATATAGGATAGAGTATGCTCAAAGCAGTAGGTCAGACTGAAATGCTACAGCAGTACATGTACATCGGAAGCAGCAGCTTAGACCTCTGGACCCCCCAAGGCCACAACATCTTTACAATTTGCAATCATTGCATTGAACAAAGCCACAAAAAGTTCTGTTGTTTAAACAGGGGTCCCTTTAGTGTTTATTGGTTCACTTTAAAATGTTGAGGTAATTCGGCTTATTCAACGAAGAGTAGCCATATTGGTAATTGATGATTGGTTTGTGCTGCTGTGTCGTTACTTGGTTTATTAACAGGTGCTCTGGTACCTTCTAGCTGAGGACTGGATGAACATTTAGGCTAAACTGCCTCCACAGCGCTGTGACGATTTCACAACACCACCTGTTCTCACTTTCTATTCTCTGCATGCGGAGAGGTTCTTTAACAATGCTGCGGGTGACAACCACTAGCTGCGAGACACATACACAAACACTAAGATACACAGATACACTTGAATGCACACAGGCACGCATAAAACCTAATGTCTATATAAAACAATAATGGTGCCTGCTGATGTAAAGTACATCACACTGATTGCTTAGTGAGGGCTGCCTCCTACCGATTTGTAACAAACCTGGCTCGAACCCGGGACCTTTGCTTGGCAAACACATTTAGTCGTCTTCTCTGAAGCATCTCAGCCGGTCGCGCCACTTGAATGCTAGCCAGAGGGATGGTGTGTGATTCCCTTTATAATTGGCAGAGGTTGGGATTTGTTTGTGTGTGTGTGTGTGTGTGTATAATGTATGTGTGTGTCTGCGCACACAAAAGTTATGAAGTGCAGGCTCCAGATTGAGCAGAGACCAGAGGCCCAATAAAAACTGGATGGATTACACAAGCATCTGGGTGACTTGGAGGATAGAGGTTACGGTAACACACACACTATGGGTGGTTGATGATGTTGAATCCACAACAGCAACTCTAACTGGTTCATTTCACACATAACTAGTTTCAGATAAAGCAGGAGAATTACTTCAGATGTTCTAATGACGTACATCTGGTTGTTCACACCCCCAACTCAGCCTTAAACTATTGTCAACTCTCCCTGTTCTGGTAGGGGAAACAACCTTGGAGGTGTCAGGTTATATACGTGTATGTTTGCATGTTTCACATCCAAAGTGTGAAAAATAACATGAGAGGAAGAAGTGGGGAAGGAACAAGCTAATTAGACAAACAACGGTGGCATCAAACATAACTATGGTTAGTTATGTTTGATGCCAATGTTGGCTTTACAAAGGAAGTTGTCAGGGTTTAGACATTTTATGGTGGTTAATGAGAGAAAAGACAGATATTCTGCAGTTCGATTTGATTCTATTCTATTTCTCATTAAATAAATGTCTTTCCAATGAGAGCTCAGTGTGGTGAGTGTGAGAATGTAAGCGTGTGTGGCCCCAACAGCTCAAGTTGGGCTACTCGGGAAGACGACAGATGGGAGTGTGTGAGTGTGCATGTGGCAGAGTGGCGCGCTAGCTGGCTAGGTGACCTTTCCCTGTGCGTAGTGGTGGCATCATTCTGACAGTGTGACAGAGGGAGACGTACCCTCCTTTTAATGGATGAGCCCTCTCAAGGTTACCACCTCTCCCTCTCTCTTTTCTTTCTCCTCTCCCTCTCTTTCTCTTCCCTTTTCTTCTTTTTCCTGTCCCCTTTTCTTCTCTGTTTCACACATGTTTTACATTCTCCTTCTCTCTCTCAACCATTATCTCTTTCCCTCTCAGCATCTCTCCTTTTTCATTCTTCTCTAGCAGTCTGTAAAACTTCATATTCACTCTGGTATTCCTGTCTTTTGCAGTTTTTTTGTAGTATTTTTTTTGTTAGGGTACCACATGTTCCTCATAATCTAGAGGTGGTAAAATTGCTTTATCCTCCCGTTGGCATAAAGAAACATTTCCTCTTTGTATCACTGTCACTGTGAGAGATGGAGCAGACAGTGTTATGTTGTACAAGGTGCAACGATGCGTCTGTCTTATCTTGCCGTGACAAACCTCTGTCAAGGAGTTCTGTAGAATAGAAAAACGATAGGCATGACGACAGTTCTAAGTTGCAGAGGAAGATGATAATCACCCTGGGAGCACTCAGCGTTTTGACTTGGGTTTCATGACTTGTGTAGTGAATGACATCGTATGGGTTGTACGGTTGGTCACGGTTTCAGGGCTGATGTCCAACACGGCACTGAGGTGAATTGGCACAAAATAAACATATTGTAAGGGCCCCAATTTTTATTTTACAGTGAAATATTAGCTAGCTTTCAAAAATGTTGGTGAAACCACCAGATCAAGCTAATGCCAATTAAGTCATTATGCATGAAAAGTATGCCAAATTTATTCCTGCAAAATATTAGCTTTCTTCAGCAATGCCATAGAACCGTATAAACAGTACAAGACGTGTACAAGTCTGTACACGTGCACTGCAATTCATTGCCATCATAGGAATTTTGGTCCCAAACCATCTGCATTGTTTGTAGCTTGTTAAAAAAAATGCACGATATGACTGTTACCTTCGTAGTGACGGAATATTTGCTAACCATTTGACATGACAAACTCCAAACAGTATTTATCTCTCTAGTTCCTTTATTGCAGGTACAGAAATGAACTCAGCAAACCTAAACAGTTTGTTAAGTTCTGCTGGAAGTCCTGCAGCCTCTTCTCTGAATGGGAAAGGGAGAGAGAGGGAAAACACAGGTTACAGTGAGATAGTGAGAGCAAATGGGGAGAGGGAGGGATGGTTTTACAATCTTCTTCCATTATCAATTTGAAAGAAAACATTACAGAAAAAGGTATGTAGCGGCATACATCAATAATGATGTCCCAGACCCACCCACTGTCAATAGAAATAGTGTGTTTGTGTTTGTGTCTGTGTGTGTACGTATGTGTATGTGTATGAGAAAAGTAAAGGACTGAGAGTGAAGCACAGTACTCCTAATGGCTTGAACTCTGCCAGTCAGCTGAATGTCAGGGCTAGTAGGGCCAACCTTTTATCTTCTCTATAGTAAATATCTGGTGAATTACAGTAAAATGCTTTAACAGCTAAAGACGCCTCATGTTAGTTAATTTCCCATTCCTTTAAAGAATTAACATTGATATAGCGTTTGCATTTGTTACTCTGCACAACCCATGTGTTAATTGCCCAATCATTAAGCGTTAATTATACTATTAGGGGTCTGTGTGCGGGTGCAGCTCTGTACACCGTCCCCAGTTCTGTGGAACAGCAGAGCGATTCAAAGAAGATTGCATTTGTGACAAACATCCTCACTTTCTCATCCATCACACATTGCCAAACCTAGACATTCATTACAAAAGTTACGCCTATGCAGCTCTCTCTCTCTCTCTTTCATTTTTCCTTCTCTGTCTCTCTCTCTCTCTCTCTCTTTGTCACCTTAAAACCCCAGCTCAAGCATTTATGATAGGACGGCATGATTTAATATTAGTTACTTTTCCCGCTCTGCGTTGATCAGCGTTGTCGATGGAAAAATGCTGAGCAGCACGATAACAAAAGAGGCAGTACATTCATTAAATGCAGCAATTTGCTTTCCTCCCTTTCGTTGTACGGACAGCGCTGGTAAGATTGATGGTGGTGGCGCTTATACATGAGAAGCTACTACATCTATATCTTTGGATAATTATGACAGAGCACCCATTAGGTGGCCTGTATATATTAAGATGTCAACTTTTATATTCTAATCTTCATTGGCTTGTTTTTCTTTCTGTTGCGGAGTCCTTTTGCATAATATATATTTCTTTAATTTTTTACCCTGCTGCAATAATATTAATAGAAGCTAGTCAACGTAGGCAAGCAGGCGACACAACAAGTGCTTTGGGCACTGAAAGGAGCAAAGGAGTGGTAGAAGAAGCAGAAGCCCAAGGCTTATTATCTTTTTAATGGTTTCTTTTACAGATTCGTATATCTTTCATTTGAATAATGAGACGAAGAGATAATCATTGTAGTGTCTGGGTTATAGCTTTTTTTCAGATTTCCTTCTGATTCACTGAATTTAATTGAGGTACAAAACAATATTGTGGTCCTCTGGCAGGCTAGCATTAAGAATGTTCCATTTGACTCCTGTGAAACTCCCTTTGCAATGAAAGTTTTAACTTGCTGCAGTTACTGCACTCTACCTGTAGTCTTTTCTTTTAAGGGTAGGGATGGGTAACTACAATCTCAGGGTAGCTGGTGAGTTCACAAAGAAGGTCTTGAGAAAGGATAGGCAGTCCTCTGTTGCCTGGGTGATCTGACAAAATGGAATTTCACGACGCTCTGGCGTTGAAGCCCCGAAAATCATTGTATGCTCTACGGCCACCATGGTCTTTTGTGCCCCTGCTATTGTCAAAATGTTGTGGTCAGCAGAAGTTTTTTTGTCTGTAAGTTTGTTTGTAGTTAACAACTGGGAACAACCATAAGAACAGACTACATGCAGTTAAGCAAGCTAGCTAGTTATCGACTGAAAGATAGCTGACTTATTGTGCATACCTTAATCAAACCTCTTCGCTTTGGAAGGTGCGTTTATGAACAACTGGGAGGGGGGAAAGTTCTGACCTCCGAATGGGAGAAGAACGCTTTTGTGAGCTACAAGAAGTATTGTTAGGTTTAACATCACTAAACATCATAGCGTTTGTGGTGAAAAATAAAAATAAAAAACATTATTTTACATTACATTACTTGCTCCGCAGACAAATAAGTCAATGCATGTGTTTATTTAGGTCGTACTTATTAGAGCAGGTGATTATTATGGTAAAGGACATTTCGCCATTTACTTTTGTGTAACTGAGATAATGTTAGCCTTCTGGCTAGCTAGCCTTAACATTACTTTACTGTCAATATGGTTGCCTGTTTGCTGTCCTCTTTTGAATGCGTGAAATGAAACAAATGTCATAATCTATAAAAATTGAGGGAGGAGTAAATGTAACTTCAATGATTAAAACATGATAATTTACCTTTTATGTGGAAAAACTATATCAGTTATAATAAGTTATTATTCAAAAGTTAGTGTTTTTTCTTTTTGTAAGCTCCAAATCCTCCTACTTCACTCAATGTCCTTTGTGCCCTGGCATATGGCCTTGGTGCCCTAAGCATTTTTGTCATGGTTGGTGTAGTGGTGGAGACTGAAGGAACCAGGCACAAGCAGAGTGGCAGTCGATGTTGTGGGTTTTTAATTGAAAATAACACAGAGCACTTGAAAACTCTAAACGAAACAAAAGGTATAAAACGAAACACTCACTCACTCACTCACTCACTCACTCAAACGCAGACATGTAACAAAGACCGACAAGGACTGGGAGAACATGGCTGAACTAAATACACAAGCTAACAAGGAGAACAGAAACAGTTGGGGGCTAAATGCAGGTGAAAGGAATAGACTGATAAACTGAACCAAGAACAGGAAGGACCATACAAGGACAAGACAAGTCAAGGAAAAACAGAAAACACGAAGCGGACCATTACAATTTTTGTGACATGGAAGGCCAAATGGCCTTGCCCCTAAAATGACAAAATTCCAAGCCTGCCTAGGACTGAGATTGTGTTTAGTTAATCATCTGGAACAACAGAATACCTGCAGTGTCAGAAAAACATGGTACCAGTTGAATATTCTGATTAAATTAGTAGTAGTAAACGTCTTGTGAAGATCTAGGTGGCTTCAAGTTGAGTGATTTTAGATCATCAGGGCATGAGGACTCTCCTTTGAAATTTTTTGTAAATTATTCTGCACTTCGCCATCAGATTTGTAAATGATTCTCCATCAGATTTTATTTTAATTTCCCTGGAGTCTAGGATAATCTTTCACACTCTATCAAATCAACTTCAACTTAAATGGCTACCATCCCACCCCAGAATTCACTGAATGGCTCAGGCAACTCAGACAACTCAGGCGGCTCAAGCAACCGTGGAAGTTATCAGTGGTTCTGTGGCATTCCGTACCTCCACGGTAGTTGAAGTTGAGGCCTTGTTGTCGTGCTACAGCGACCAACTCACTATGCTGGGAACCAGGCTTGACAAGGTGATTGCCGCCTAGTGTAGCACATGTAACTAGAGACAATGGGTAATTATACTAGTAAGGCACTGCATTCAAGAAAACCAGCCTGGATTCGCCACAGAGCTTGATTGTGTAAATATTCATTAATTCATCCATTAATTCATTCATCTTCTTCCGCTTCATCCGGGGCCGGGTCGCGGGGGCAGCAGTCTAAGCAGAGATGCCCAGACTTCCCTCTCCCCAGACACTTCCTCCAGCTCTTCCGGGGGGACACCGAGGCGTTCCCAGGCCAGCCGGGAGACATAGTCCCTCCAGCGTGTCCTAGGTCTTCCCCGGGGTCTCCTCCCGGGGGGAAGGGACCGGAACACCTTCCCAGGAAGGCGTTCCGGAGGCATCCGAAACAGATGCCCAAGCCACCTCAGCTGACCCCTCTCGATGTGGAGGAGCAGCGGCTCTACTCCAAGCTCCTCCCGGGTGACCGAGCTTCTCACCCTATCTCTAAGGGATCGCCCAGCCACCCTGCGGAGAAAGCTCATTTCGGCCGCCTGTATCCAGGATCTTGTCCTTTCGGTCATGACCCAAAGCTCATGACCATAGGTGAGAGTAGGAACGTAGATTGACTGGTAAATCGAGAGCTTCGCCTTGAGGCTCAGCTCTTTCTTCACCACGACAGACCGATACATTGACCGCATTGCTGCAGAAGCTGCACCGATCCGTCTGTCAATCTCCCGTTCCATCCTTCCCTCACTCGTGAACAAGATCCCTAGATACTTAAACTCCTCCACTTGAGGCAAGCACTCTCCACCAACCTGAAGTGGGCAAGCCACCCTTTTCCGACTGAGGACCATGGCCTCGGATTTGGAGGTACTGATTCTCATCCCCACCGCTTCACACTCGGCTGCAAACCGTCCCAGCGCATGCTGAAGGTCCTGGTTTGAAGGGGCCAACATGACAACATCATCCGCAAAGAGCAAAGACGAAATCGTGTGGTCCCCAAACCTGACACCCTCCGGCCCCTGGCTGCGCCTAGAAATTCTGTCCATAAAAATTATGAACAGAACCGGTGACAAAGGGCAGCCCTGCCGGAGTCCAACATGCACTGGGAACAAGTCTGACTTACTGCCGGCAATGCGGACCAAGCTCCTGCTTCGGTCGTATAGGGACCTGACAGCCCTTAGCAAAGGACCCAGGACCCCATATTCCCGAAGCACCCTCCACAGGACGCCGCGAGGGACACAGTCGAATGCCTTCTCCAAATCCACAAAACACATGTGGACTGGTTGGGCAAACTCCCATGAACCCTCCAACACCCGGTAGAGGGTATAGAGCTGGTCCAGTGTTCCACGGCCCGGACGAAAACCACACTGTTCCTCCTGAATCCGAGGTTCTACTATCGGCCGTATTCTCCTCTCCAGAACCCTGGCATAGACTTTCCCGGGGAGGCTGAGATGTGTGATCCCCCTACAGTTGGAACACACCCTCCGTCCCCTTTCTTAAAAAGGGTAAATAATGACAGACAAACAAGCATGAGTGCAGGAAAATAAAAGCTGGCTTGTACTGAAAAACAGTGGCGTCGGACCGGGGGGAAAAGGGGTACTAAGTATATAGGGCCCTAACGTGTAGAGGGCCCCTTGAAAATGTTTGAATCTTGAATAAAGGGGGGAGGGGCCCTCAGAGACCTCCTATGTACAGGGACCAGAATTATGTGCTACAGTGGATTTAAAAAGTACACACACCCCTGTTAAAATGCCAGGTTCTTGTGATGTAAAAGAATAAGACAAAGATAAATCATGTCAGAACTTTTACCACCTTAAAAGTGACCTATAACGTGAACAATTCAATTGAAAAAACAAACAGAGATCTTTGAGGGGGAAACATTTAAAATAAAAAACTCACAATAACCTGGCTGCATAAGTGTTCACCCCCCTTAACTAATACTTTGTTGAATCACCTTTTGATTTGATTACAGTACTCAGTCTTTTTGGGTAGGAGTCTATTAGAATGGCACATCTTGACATGGCAATATTTGCCCACTCTTCTTTGCAAAAGTGCTCCAAATCTGTCAGATTGCAAGGACATCTCCTGTGCACAGCCCTCTTCAGATCACCCCACAGATGTTCAATTGGATTAAGGGCTGGGCTCTGGCAGGGCCATTCCAAAACGTTAATCTTCTTCTGGTGAACTTCATCTTCAGCTTTCTAACGGACGCCTGAAGGTTTTGTGACAAAATTAGCTAGTATTTGGAACTGTTCTTATTCCCTCCACCCTGACTAAGGACCTGGTTCCAGCTGAAGAAAAACATGCTGCCACCACCATGCTTCACTGTGGGTATAGTGTTCTTTGACTAATGTGCAGTGTTGTTTTGCCGCCAAACATACCTTTTGGAATTATGGCCAAAAAGTTCAACCTTGGTTTCATCAGACCATAACACATTTTCCCACGTGCTTTCCCAGTTTGTTTTGGCAAACTTCAGCCGGGCTTGGATGTTTTCTTTGTAAGAAAAGGCTTCCGTCTTGCCACCCTACCCGTCAGCCCATTCATATGAAGAATATGGGAGATTTTTGTAGCACACAGCCAGTACTTGCCAGAAATTTGTGCAGTTCCTTTAATGTTGCTGTATGCCTCCTGGAAGCCCCCCCGACCAGTTTTTTTCTCGTCTTTTCATCAATTTTGGAGGGACGTACAGTTCTTGGTAATGTCTTTGTTGTGCCATATTTTCTCCACTTGATTATGACTGTCTTCATTGTGTTCCATGGTACTTTTAATGCTTTGGAAATTATGTTGTACCCTTCTCCTGACTGATATCTTTCAAATATTAGATCCCTCTGATACTTTGGAAGCTCTCTGCAGACCATGGCTTTTGCTCTGAGATGCAACTAAGAAAATGAACAGCTGAACTTTATTTGTGATTAATCAGGTTCACTTTAAATGATGGCAGGTGTGTAATGATTTCTATTTAACATGAGTTTGAATGTGATTGGTTAATTCTGAACACAGCCACATCCCCAGTTATACTTATGCAACCAGTTTATGGTAAGGTTTCTCATTTTTCCCCCTCAAAGAATTTGTTTTTCAATTGAATTGTTCACATTATTGGTCACATTAAGAATGGAATAAATTCTGACATGATTTATCTTTGTCTCATTCTTTTATATCACAAAAACCTGGCATTTTAATATGGGTGTACAGACCTTTTATATCCAATGTATAACCCTGCTGACTAAGTTTAGAAATTTTAAAGTTTTGTTTTCCAAAAGCACAATAAAAAATAAAGACTACCATATGCAAAGTTAATGTGCGGTGCTCATAAATTTGCATACCCTGGCAGAAATTGTGAAATTTTGGCCTTGTTTTTGAAACGACGATACTTGAACAAAATTTACTGCGTGGTGGAGTTGCCAGAAAGAAGCCTTTACTGCGCCAATGCCACAAAAAAGCCTGGTTACAATGTGCTCGACAACCCCTTGACACTCCTCAGTTTCTGGCACACTGTAATTTGGCCGCCCATGAACCTGTTGCTGGTTCACCGCTTTTCCTTCCTTGAACCACTTTTGATAGGTACTGACTACTGCAGACCGGTAACACCCCAAAAGGGCTGCATATTTGCAGCTCTGACCCAGTCGTCTAGCCATCACAATTTGGTCCTTGTCAAAGTCGCTCAGATCCTTACACTTTCCCATTTTTCCTGCTTCTAACACATCAATTTTGAGGACATAATGTCCACTTGCTGCGTAATATATCCCACCCACTGAAAAGGTGCCATGATAACGAGATTATCAGTGTTATTCACTTCACCTGTCGGTGGTCATAATGTTATGGCTGATCGGTGTATACAAGAATTGGTGAGGGTAAGAAATTACATAGTCATCCTCTGAAAACAACATATGTTCCTTATCTCTTCCTACCCCCTATTGTGTGTCTTCCTTTATACTGTCCTAAAATTCATTGATCTGTGTCTACCCCAATTCTGACAAGAGCATTGCATCTACTTCAATATCAACACCTCTGGCATTCCTCTTCTGGCATTTCTCAAGTCTCAGTACTTTTCTATTAAGCTCAATACTAAACTAGAAATATACAATGTACAATCAGTTAAAAAAAAAATCACTACACAGTTCACTGGAATCTGCCAAGACAGAGCAGAACACAGCGTGTCATTGTGTGCCGAAGATCTACTATTACAGTGGTGTTAAAAAGTGCCCCCTTGCTGATTTCTTATTTTTTTGCATTTTTGTCACACTTAAATGTTTCAGATCATCAAACAAATTTCAATATTAGTCAAAGATAACACAAGTAAACACAAAATGCAGTTCTGAAATGAAGGTTGCTATTATTAAGGGGAAACAAAATCCAAACCTACATGGCCCTGGGTGAAAAAGTGATCTCCCCCTACAACCTAATAACTGGTTGGGCCACCCTTAGCAGCAAGCACTGCAATCAAGCGTTTGCGATAACTTGCAATGAGTCTTTTACAGCGCTGTGGAGGAATTTTGGCCTGCTCATCTTTGTAGAATTCTTGTAATTCAGCCACATTGGAGGGTTTTCGAGCTTGAACTGCCTTTTTAAGGTCATGCCACAGCAATAGGACTTTGACTAGACCACTCCAAAGTCTTCATTTTGTTTTTTGTCAGCCATTTAGAGGTGGACTTGCTGGTGTGTTTTGGATCATTGTCCTACTGCAGAACCCAAGTTCGCTTCAGCTTGAGGTCACGAACAGATGGCTGGACATTCTCCCTTAGGATATTTTGGTAGACAGCAGAATTAATGGTTCCATTTATCACAGCAAGTCTTCCAGGTCCTGAAGCAGCAGAACAGGCCCAGACCTTCACACTACTACCACCATATTTTACTGTTGGTATGATGTTCTTTTTCTGAAATGCAATGTTACTTTTACACCAGATGTAATGGTACACACACCTTCCAAAAAGTTCAGCTTTTGTCTCATCAGTCCACAGAGTATTTTCCCAAAAGTCAAGATGTTTTCAGGCAAAAATTTGATGAGCCTTAGTGTTCTTTTTGTTCAGCAGTGGTTTTGTCTTGGAACTCTGCCATTCAGGCCATTTTTGCCCAGTCTCTTTCTTATGGTGGAGTCATGAACACTGACCTTAACTGAGGCAAGTGAGGCCTGCAGCTCTTTGGATGTTGTTGTGGGGTCTTTTGTGACCTCTTGGATGAGTCGTCGCTGCGCTCTTGGGGTAATTTTGGTCGGCCGGCCACTCCTGGGAAGGTTCACCACTGTTCCATGTTTTCGCCATTTGTGGATAATGGCTCTCACTGTGGTTCGCTGGAGTCCTAAAGCTTTAGAAATGGCTTTATAACCTTTTCCAGACTGATAGATCTCTATTACTTTCTTTCTCATTTGTTCCTGAATCTCTTTGGATCTCTGCATGTTGTCTAGCTATTGAGGATCTTTTGGTCTACTTCACTTTGTCAGGCAGGTCCTATGTCAGTGATTTCTTGATTGAGGACAGGTGTGGCACTAATCAGGCCTGGGTGTGGCTAGAGAAAGGTAGGTTTGGATTTTGTTTTCTCTTAATAATAACAACCATCATTTCAAAACTGCATTTTGTGTTTACTTGTGTTATCTTTGACTAATATTGAAATTAGTTTGATGATCTGAAACATTTAAGTGTGACAAACATGCAAAATAAGCAATCAGGACACGGGAAAACACATTTTCACACCACTGTATATATCAATACCCTGTGGACTCCCTGAATTATCATTATTTGACTACAAAATGAACATTCAGAAAATTGAATTTTTCCAATCAACCCAGCAGTTAAACAAGTTTGCTCTGGAGTCCTGAATTTGCACCTGTCACTTTCAGTTTTTTCCTATTCGGGTCAGTAGATGACACACTGTCTGGCTACTCTCCATAACACTAACTTTGCATATAATTGCTTATGTTAGACAGGCTCATCACTTCATTTATCTGTGCAGGAAAATCACACAGGATACATAAAGCAATGTTTCAAAGGTGATGAGGTGGTTGGTTGACACAGTTTTTCGACTGGGTAGCTACATTTTCAAAAGATTCTTTTCTGGTATGATCCTCCAAGTACGAACAGATGTTTAATAGAAGCACACTCTTGCTAATCATCCTCCCTTTGTTGCTTTCACTTGTGCCCCACTCTCCTCATGTCCTTCAACATATACTGGAAACCCCATTGTGCTTTCTACTATGAAGATCTGTAAATAATTTTGTTAGTTTTTTTGACTTTCTGCCCCTTCTCTTCTGAAGACCTGTTTTAACAACCACATATTGTTGCCCTCCAAATTTGACCAAGCTTTTGTTTTGTGGAGAGAGAAGGGTTTGATAGGATTCAAATGCTTATGTTGAATTTTTATTTGCCAGTTTTAATAACCTTGTTGTAAAACGTTATCTTCTGTGTTTCAATTTTCTCTGCTATTTTCAACTTGATTCGTTTCTCAATTACCTCCCGACATATGGTTAGAGGAGATTCTTTTTCTGCTGTGGATTCAGAAGTTTCATTTCTGGGCTATATCATATTATGCTTCCCCCTGAAACCTCTCCACTTAACAAAATTACACAGACTGGGGTGGTGAACTTGGCCTGGACCTTACAGATGATTGGTTGGTGCACTCTCTTTTTAGAGTTAACTCCACATCGTGTCCTCGGTTAGGTTTAATTCAGTTCAAAGGCTTGCTAAGGCTTTCAAAGAATTCACAATACCAAAGCAAAACTTAGTAAATTTATGCAAGACACATGATACATATTATAAAAGTTTAATCTCTCCAAGCAGACCACACTCATGTGTTTTTTGATGTACCTAGCTGAGTATTGATGAGTCTTCTTTACTACTTTTGGATATTGACCTGGAGACTTTTCCTTTGATAACTGTATTTGTAGTTCTTTGTATCACCAAAAATAAAGCAGATTTGCATGACTACAGCCTTCCGACAGCCTCTAAACCTCCCACTGTATCAGCTTGGTTCAGCTAATGTATCAGCTAATGTCTTTGCACGTGTAAACCTTCCGAGATGATGTTCTGATAACTTTTTCCTTTTCTTTAATATAATGTTCACTTTAATATCCTTTTCTACAATTACATTCTATTGATCCGGAGTGGGTCAACAATTTAGGTCAACAAAGGATACTGGAGAGGGAGGGAGGACAGTATAGTGGGTTTTTATTTTTCATTTATTTTTATTCTCCATTGTTATCTGTGGATGTTAATGTGTGTGTACTTTTGTTAGTCGGAGGAAGGATGGTCTTGTTTTGTAATAAGAATAAGCGCATACATTTTGTATCTGTACCAAGTGTAAACTGTAGTTCATTATACCCCCCTCAACCACACATTTCACATATAGTAGGGTAGATAAAACAGTTAATCCTTGGTATGGCTCTATCATGCTCTTCCTCTCTCTAATTCCCCTTTCTATCACTTCCTGTCTCACCTGTGCCCTCTGTTGGGCCAGCCTCCCTCGTTCATATGTAATGAGTGCAGACACTTAGCTAAGATGTCACTAGAAATCATCTAGACTGAAAACACAATGACAGCAAGCCACTAGCTCTCTGGCACCATGAACCTAACTGGTGTAAATTGGTGCTCTGAAAAAGGTCAGCACTGCCTGTGCCCTAGAGACCTGGTGAAAGAGCTAGAAAACAGCACGTGCATGCATGCATGCATGCGCACACACACACACACACACACACACACACACACACATAACCATACTGCCCTCTAGCTGCCTTCTCTAGCCGTCTATCTCAAAACACAAACAAACATACACACACACACACGCTTTTTAATAGAAAATAATCATTGCCAGCACCTTTCTGACCTGACCATCTAGCTATATTTCCAGGTGATTAGCTGACAAAAAAAAAAGTTATTGATTAGCAAAACATACGATTTTATACAAATATAGATTTCGGATGACCAGAGAAAGCGAACTTTAACCCAATGGAAATGCTTATGTAAATGTTAAAGAAGGTCAGCGAATCAACTTATTAGTGACCTTTACAGTGATAAGACTCTAAGCTCTGTGTAGGCCACCCTTGGGAAGAAGGGGACCACAACACCCATCCATCTCTTATCGAAGTACAGGTCAAGGGTGAAGTCAGAGAAAACAGTAAGCAAAGAAGAACATCTATTGACTGACAGAGAGATGAAAAGAGAAGAAAATGATGTCATCGCTGCTTTTTGAGTCCTGCAGTGATGCAAATGAGCAGCATAGTACATTTCCAGGAAAGAATATATGCTGAAGACAACAAGTAGTTTCATGCAGCTGTTTTTATTGATTTTGTTAAAGCCTGTGAATCAGTCCACCAATGCATTTTTACCAATACACAGCAACCCAAGGTTAACACAAGGGTGTCTAGCCTAGCTTTAAAACTACACTGCTCAAAAAAATGAAGGGAACACAATCATCACAGTATAACACCAAGTCAGTTAAACCTCAGGGATATCAATTTGTCCAGTTAGGAAGCATAAGTGATTGTGAATCAATGTCACCTGTTTTGGTGCAAGTGGAAGTGACAACAGGTGTACTGGAGAGGCAACAGCAAGACAACCCCCAAAATAAATTGTTTTGCAAGTGGTGGCCAAAGACAATTACTCTCTCCTTATCCTTCCTGAATGGTTCTTCTCTAGTTTTGCATTTTGCTAGTGTCCTTGTCATAACTGGTAGCATGAGGCGGTACCAGCAGCCCATTTAGTTTGCAGTCCAGCTCCTCCAGGATGGCACATCCATACGTGCCGTTGCAAAAAGGTTTGCTGTGTCTCCCAGTACAGTCTCAAGAGCATGGAGGAGATACCAGGACGCCAGTCGTAATGCGAGAAAAGCTGGACAGGGCCATAGAAGGGCATCAACCCAGCAGGACCAGTATCCTTTGTGCGAGGAGGAACAGGAGGAGCACTGCCAGAGAACTACAAAAAGACCTCCTGTGGGCTACTGGTGTGCATGTTTCTGATCCCCCAGGACAACATCTGCCGTCTCATTAGGAGCATGCCTAGATGTTGTCGGGAGTGAAAAAAGGCACGTGGGGGCCATACATACTACTGAGTCCCATTATGAGTTGCCGTGATGAAATTCACGCAAGTTGGAACAGCCTGTGATTTCAATAGTTTACTTAGATTTTTGGTGTGAGTTTGAATCCAGCCCTCAATTGGTTGGTGATTTTGGTTTCCATTGACCGTTGTTACGTGATTTTGTTACCTACTATTTACATAACATACAGTAAAGACTTTGATCTTTTATATATTTCTTTCGTCGTGACCCGATGTATGATTTAAGTGTCCCCTTAATTTTATTTAGCAGTATGTTTTTGTGACCATGAAAAATTGAGGGCCTGCTGGCTACAACGCTGGTGTTGCCTATGGGTGTTCCTCAAGTTTAGATTTTTGCGCTGGCCATATTCTCTGTTTATGTTAATGATGTTACAAAGGCTGAATCTCTTCTGGAGAAGAGATCATCTGGCTGTCCATTGATGTAAAAGTAAAATGTTGTGATTTGTGCCACAGTAGACCTGTCAGTTTAGACCAGACGGGATTGCCCTCGAGGATCTATGAGCTATTGACAACGGTACAAACATGGTAAAGTTTGCTGATAGCAATCGGTAAGTGTTGTTTTAAAAGCAGTTTGATTTATTATTTAAATTATGTTAATCCTATTATCATGTGCCATGGAGCATTGTGATCTCAGACAATCAGACAATCCTCGAAAAATCGCACATAAAAGTTGAGGGGTTGAGGTGACCCCACACCACTAGATGCAGCACAAATTGTGGACTGGAGTTGCTAAAACAGCGCTAGGTCTAGGATAGGAGGCTCCAACGGCAAGGGCACGAATCGGATGTGAAGACCCACAAACACACAACCTCATGACATTGTCATTGTATTAATTTCTCTGTTGTTTGGTCTTTTTTAATGAGTCCCATAAAGGGATGATTTTTCCAATATGTTTTATTATATTTTATATACACTACTGTTTAAAAGTTTTGGGTCACTCAGAATTGTCCTTTTGTTATGGTAATCTGAAAAGAGATTTTCACCCCATGCTTTCTGAAGCACTTCCCACAAGTTGGATTGGCTTGATGGGCACTTCTTACGTACCATACAGTCAAGCTGCTCCCACAACAGTTCAATAGGGTTGAGATGCACCAACTGACTGCTTTTTCCATGAAACGTTCTTGCATAGTTTGGAGCTGTGCTTTGGGTCATTGTGCTCTTGTAGTAGGAAAAGTGGCTCCAATATGGCTTGGCTTGTAAAATGGAGTGATAGCCTTCCTTCTTTAAGATCCCTTTTACCCTGTACATATCTCCCAGTTCACCACCACCAAAGCACCCCCAAACCACCACATTGCCTCTACAATGCTTGACATAATTTTTTATTTGGTCTGCGTCTCACAAATGTTTTTCTGTGTTATCCAAACACCTCAAAGTTAGATTTGTCTGTCCATAACACTTTGTTCCAAACTTCCTCTGTCCAGTGTCTGTGTTCTTTTGCCCAACTTAATCTTTGCTTTTTACTGGCCAGTCTGAGATAAAGCTTTTTCTTTTCTATTCTGCTTAGAAGACCAGCATCCCAGAGTCCCCTCTTCACTGTTGACATTGTGACTGGTGTTTTACAGGTACTATTTAATGAAACTGCCGGTTGAGGACCTGTGAGGTGTCTGTTTCTCAATCTAGACACTCTAATGTATTTGTCCTCTTGCTCAGTTGTGCACCGTGGCCACCTCTTTCTATTCTGGTTAGAGACAGTTTGCGCTGTCCTGTGAAGGTAGCAGTGCACAATTTATTATGAGATCTTCAGTTTCTCACATGGAATAGCCTTCATTTCTCAGAACAAGAATAGACTGACGAGTTACAGGTGACATTTCCTTATTTCTGGACATTTTGAGCCTATAATGGAACCTACAAATGCTGAGGATACTCAACTAGTCTAAAGAAGGACAGTTATATTGCTTATAATCAGCACAACAGTTTTCAGCTGTGCTAAAATAATTGCAACAGGGTCTTCTATTGATCAATTAGCCTTGTAAAATGACAAACGTGGATTAACAAACACAACACGCAATTGGAACACAGGAGTGACAATAGGCCTCTGTAATGTTGGAATATATCATTCGTATAGTGATTAACTTAGTAAGAACGCACTTGGTCAAATTTCAAGGGAGAAAGAGAAGCTTTATTGAAAGCACCACAGCAGAGATGTCTGATGTTACATGTTCTATCAATCGCACTGTAAAGATGGTTGCTAGCATTACACGTCCCTGAAGTTGGCAGAGTGTGACCTAAAGAGAAATAATCTAAATACAGATGTTTCTGTCGTTCTCATTTCCTAGGCACATTTTACTTCCAATGAAACGTACATTCATATAATTCCACATACCGTAAAACAATGTCTACAGTGTATTTCCAGTCAATTTGATGTTATTTTAATGGACATAAGATTTGCTTTTGCTACATGATCTTACAATGCAGAATTTGCTATTACACAATAACCAGTTCTTCCTAGGGTCCACACAAACGATCAAACACATGACAGAGTACAGAACTGTTAAAATAATGACCCATCTGATCTCCTCTTCCCCTTCACCGAGTGAGACCAGAATAGTTGTATCTAGTCCAGTGTGGTTTAGGTTGGGGGGCAAGTGTGGCCTCTAAGGCAAATATATAATTATTTTCAACATATTTAGCAAAAATGTCTAAAACTTGTTTTTGCTTCGGCATTATGTGGCATTGTGAATAGATTAATGTGGGAAAATAAATAAAATTTATATTAGAATAAGGCTGTAACATAGCAAAATGAATACTTCCCGAATGCACGTATCTCAGTCACTTCAAACAATAGAAAAACGTATTTGAAACATCTACTTCGATGTCTTCCAGTCATTGGTTATCAGTTATTGTTTCAATGTTGCTGTTGACCGTGTTGACCTTTTTATAAAAGTGAAGAACATGATCATCTGTGTTTGTGTTATTTTGTTACTTTCATTTTTTGCCTCTCGTTTATGCACTTGCTACCCTCGTACCACACAGAAACCTGCCCCATAGAGGCACTTTATTTTAGTTTTTTCGATCAGTACGTTTGTTTACGGTTTTTCTTTTTGTTTACCCTGCACACCTAGGTTAACCCTTGGTAGCCTATGGGGCTTTCGGCCGGATTTCACTAGTGGGACATTTTGGGTCCTAGATTCATTTCTGTAACAGATACAACCTATTATGATGTATCCTTTTAATAGCAACCCCTCTGGCTACAATAAAAACACATAAAAACAGACTTCTGGGTCAATATTTATAAAACTCATCTGTTTGACAGGCAAAAAAAATGTTTTCGGAAAACATTTCTGCCATTCAGCATCAAGATTTTTTTTTTAAAGCATTATTAGATTTTGTGTCAATGGTATTTCCTCATACTTTCATGCCTTTACTATCAAATTACACTGTAATTGGGTTGAAAATAATGAAAAATAATATAATAGAAGGTAAAAAATATAGGCACCCCCAAAAAATGTGGTTCTTCTACCTAGAAATAAAACATTATGAAATAAATAAGATTGAATGTAAAATCCCATGTAATAGGTGTAATGACTCAAAACGGCCAGCAGATGGCAGCACTAGATCGCTAGTTACGTTTGGACTTATATATTTTATAAACTCAGAAAAATTACCAACTTCTTCCCAAAAACTCAAGAACATCCCCATACTATTTTGACTAAATATTAATTTTTATATCTTATATATAATACAAACGATGTATTATGGTTAAAAACATCATATATAGTGATGTACACGCTTGTAATATTTATACTGATGTACAAATGAGCCTTTCTAAGATGAATAGGCAATGTCGTTGCCTGGTGAAAAGTTCTCATAGCAACCCAAACTATACAACTATACAACCCATATTATACACGGAAAACCCCAATTATACACGGAACGCTTCAGGAAAGTGGCTACAAATAATATACCATTGGAATCGGACGATTATGGAGAATCTATTTTTCGAAATATTTATGCAAATTAGCACTGTCCGCGGGATCGCGGACGTCGACTATGAATGGTTAAGATGAGTGAAGGTGGGCACAGGGATGGGGCTAGAGCCTCGGGTTGTGTGCTGGGGCTAGAGGATAGTCTCCACACCATGGAGGGACGGATCGCTGGATTGGTAACAGTGTTCAGTGAGATGATGTCGCACATGGCAGCATGATTTTCAGGGGAGAGCCCTGTTGAGCCAGCGACCGTGTGGAGTCTGGTCGTGCCCAGATAAGGGGGGGGGGGGCAGCTGAAATTGTCAGGTATCATCTTGATCTGCAACACAACCAGGAGAGTTCAACCCAATTGCATGATGGGCGCAACAGAAGGCCAGTGACTCTGCCCCCGAATGGCATTGGAGGGAGGGCATCTCAGTGGCGATGAGAGCCCACCTGTCAAGACAGCAAGGGTGAACAGTATTAAGCTTTTCAAGTCACCTTCACACCCCTGGGTCAGACTGCACTTCATTCATACACCCCATCATCCTGGGTGTTCCGTGGCTCCAGAAACACAACCCCAACATTGTGTGGAGCAAGTGGAAGATCCTGGGATGGTCCCTGGAGTGTTGGAAGACCTGCTTGACATCACGTGTGGAGCTACTTTGGTGGAAAGCCCAGAGGCCTCCCAGCCAACATCCCATGTACACAGATTTGGGCGTGGTGTTTTCTAGTGAGATAGTGTCTCCCTCCTCACCATTCCTGGGACTGCGCTGTTGAACTCATACCAGCAGCCTCGCCCCCCAAAGCCGGATCTGCCTCCTCTCAGTGGCCAGAAACTATGCCACAGAGACCTAAATCAGAGAGACACTGGAGCAGGGACACTTCTGCCACTCCACCTCCCCTGCTTCAGCGAGCTTCTTCTTCGTCAAGAAGAAGGATGGGGGGCTTTCAGCCCTGTATTGACTACTGGGGGCTGAACAACATCACAATCAAGTACCCAATGCCCCTTGTTCCATCGAGCAGCAAAGGGGGACGTGCTTCTTCACTTAACTCAACCTTTGGAGCGCCTACAACCTGGTGCATATCCGGGAGGGAGACAAGTGGGAGACTGCCTTCAGCCGGCCGTCGGGCCACTATGAGTATTTTGTCATGCCATATGGGCTGGCCAATGCCCTTGCTGTTTTCCAGTCCTTCCTCAACGAGGTGTTCCGGGACATGTTGGGGAAATATGTGTTGGTTTACATCGACGATATCCTGGTGTACTCCCCAACATACCTGGAGCAAGTGGCCCACGTCCATGCTGTCCTACAACGTCTGTTTGACCATCAGCTCCATGTCGAAGGCAAAAAATGCTCATTCCACCAGCCCGCCATCTCCTTCCTGGGATACCACATCGCTCCAGAGGGTGTCCAGTTGGAGGAGCTGAAGGTGGAGGCTGTGAGGTCATGGCCAGTCCTGAAAACCATCAAGGAACTAGGTGTTTTACTCTGGTTCATCAGGGGATTCAGCACCATCGCCACGCCGCCCATCTCACTGTTGAAAGGCCGTCCACAGCACCTCCACTGGACCCCAGAAGCAGAGAATTCCAGACCCGCTCAAGCCCTTCGCAGTCGAGGTGGATGCATCCAAGGTCGGAGTGGGGGCGGTCCTGTCCCAGCAGCACGGGACTCCTCCCAAGCTCCACCCCTGTGCGTAATTCTCCAGGAAACTGACTGCTGCGGCGAGGAAGTACAACGTGGGTGCCCGTGAGCTACTGGCGGTGAAGTTGGCACTGGAAGAGTGGAGACACTGGATCACAGTCCTGACAGAGCTCAGGAACCTAGAACACATCAGGGCTGCATGGCGCCTCAACTCCCACCAGGCCAGATGGACCCTGTTCTATGAGTGCTTCCAGTTCACCCTGAGGAGTGGTTCAGGATGTCTGACGAGTTCCGGTCCGCCACCCATGTCTGCCTGCAGGAAGCAGTGTGGTGGCAGAAAGAGCAGGCGGATCAGTGGCGGATCGGCGGCAGAACGACGCTCCTGAGTTCCGTCTGCGGGACAAGGCGTGGTTGTCCACGAGGGACCTCCAGTTCCGTCTGCCCTGTCAAGGTCCTCTGGAAGGTGTTATGAAACTAAGGTGCATTTGAGAAATGTCTGTCTTTTTATTGGCTGATATGTAAATCTGTACTTTGATTGTGACACACATGTCTGTATAATATCAGAGGATTATTAGGTATTCCTGCCTAGAAGAAGGATGTATTCTTTGTCGTCATATACATTTATGAATGAGTTACTAGTTAAAGATACCGAGAGGGGTCTGGTGTTTGAATAGGAGACATCCTTGACCGGGACAGGTGGATTAGAGGGGTACACGTAAATCTGTATAATCCCTTTAGTGTTTCTGTTGACTATCCAGACATTGTGTCTCCTCAGGAGTTGAGAAGGATAAAGTGGGGGGACAGCCCGCCCTTTGGGTAAACTCTTGTGACAAGACCGATGGCAGCATCTTACCACACCCCTTTTTCTATGTAATAAATACGGATTGTTCATGTATGGAGTTAGAGACACCTCAGACGATTATGTGTGTGTAAGCAGTTGACGCGTCTCTCATAATAGTCTCTGTGCATAATAATTAATAAAACGGTTATAATGTACAAAGATAATTTTGTCTCTGTGTCCCTTACTCCGAGTGTCGATACATTGGAATTTCCATCACAATTTGGGGGCTCGTCCGGGATCCTTCTCCTGCTCGGTTCGAGTCTGTTTCCTAACAGGTTAACCGTGCACGGCCAGAGATAGCTCTGGAATTCTAGTATCGTCCAGAAGAGACTTATCCTTTGACGGGCTGAGAAAGAGTGCCTGACTGGAGCTGGGACTCGTGCCTGATCAGTACAGGTATACCCTGGCTTAAATTTCGAACTCGGGAGTTAAGGGCACTTTAGTTTGCGTTTTGGGCGCATTTATATGGGGGTTAGGGCTCCTTTTTGCGTTAGGACGCAAGTACGTGTGTTAGGGCACATTTGAATTCTGCAGACAAGGCTAGGGCCTTGAACATCTCACTTAAGGGCCGACAGGTCTATCGACGATGTTAAGGGCACGTTGATTGAGATGAAAGCGTTAGGGCGGTGGTATATGTGTTGGGGCACATTGGGTTTGAATGGTTATGAGTTTTGTTAATTGAATTGAGTTTGTTTCGCTGTGTTAGTTTTTTGTTGCGTTTAAGCCTTGTGGTAAGTTTTTGGCGACGGTGTTATTGTGTTTGGACATGTGAACAAATGTTCTTTGAGTGTTATTAGGTTTTCCGGCGATTGCCGTTTTCGTTCGGTGATGGATGCGCGGCCTGCTGGGCTGCTTGGAGGTAGATGGACGATGTAACATATGGCAGTTGCAGGAGGCATGATGTGAAGTTGTTTGGAAAGCTTTGGGAAAGTGTGTGTGGAGTATATTGATCTGTGTTGTAGTTTTTTTTGCTCAGGTTGGATGGCTCGTTCTCCTCTGATCGCCCGTCACCCCACACTGCGGAGTTCAGCTGGACCGATACATGGTCCCATCCCGCTCGGGACTCTGCATTGTTGGAGTCGTACAGTCAACGTAGCCAAACTATATGGACCTTTTTCGTTGTTTGAGTCAAGAAAAGTTCCAAAAGTGGGGAGTTGTACACACCAGGTGTACACATCCGTAATCTCCGGTGTTTGCGGCTGAGACCAAAGAAGACTACAGACCCGGGGTTGAGGAAGAATTTATGAAGCTACCGCTAGACATTCGACTGGAAATTGGATTTGGGAAGATGCCTGTGCGAATCGAGACAACGGCTGTACCTATGTATTGTTCCCGCAAGAATAGAGAACAGTTTCGGCTTCTCTTTGGCCTCGCCATGAGCGATCCAACGGGAACACGCAGGAACGCTGAACCGCCTGAGGGAGGTGTGCGGACGGTCAGACAGGAGACAGACGGAGGGAGCATCGCCCGGTGAGATTGTTCCTTTATACAGTTTCATTTGCTTTAGTAAACAATATGGTTTTTGTCAGATTTGTTGGTTTTGTGGACGTTGATAGATGGATTTGAGAAAGTATGGTAACTAGAAGTTATTTTTGAGGTGTTTTGGTTAATAGCGAATGTAGTTAGAAACATGTCGTTTTTGTTTTGTCCTGACACCCATTCCTGTGCAGCTAAACTTTTTGCGTTGCTATTAGTGCTGAATTATAAGCAGTTGGATTGCTTGAAAATCTGCAATTTAGGTTGGACTTAAATATGCATTTGAGATTGGATCTCATACTTTCAGTGTCTGTAGAAGGGAGTAGGGATTGCTCCTGTAAATTGCCGCCATTGTTGGTCAGCTTATGGTTTGGATCAGTGGTTATGCTACAGAAGTTGTGTATGCGCGCGCCACTTCGGTGTGTGGTTGTGGCCCGAGTCACGGGCATTTGTCATTGTCTGGTTGTGGTCGGTCTAGTAAATGCACTTGTCCATTTTGGTATTCCCTGTGCACGAGGGATCCGATTGGCTGCATTGTATATTCCTTGATAGAATATTAGATCTCGTTTGCCGAGGTTGGTGTTAACTTGGAAGTTTTGTAATAGCAATGTTTTGTCCTTTGTGCTGAAATTGCGAAATTGAATTTGCCTTCTAGTGTTGTGCTGATGGCTGGCACACGTGGGAGTGTTAGCCTGATAACTTCGCTTTGAATATGGAAATAATGTCCTTAATGTAATTAGAGGAATAGATTGGAAATTGGTATAATGATGCTTCTCTGATTTGGTAAACTATGGTCTCGTGGTTTCGTAATGAGGGGTTAAAATAGTGTTTTCTCTCTCCTTGTATGGAGTGGGATGCAGACCATAGTGAAAGTTTTAATTTTAAGATAACTCGCTGTTTCCAATGAAGACTGGATACAGCAAATATAGTCATAGCCTGCAAAAGAGGGTAAAATGACTACGGCCTGTTTATTCCCCAAATAGCCAAAGCCCGTTTATTCCCTGAATAAATAACCCATAGGATTAGATGTCCTATTTTAAATGTTCAATTGGATTTGGTTAATTAATTATATACTTTCGCTTAGTTTGTATTTACCAACGATAATTGGGATAATACTTGTGTTTTTAAAACCAACGCCTGATGCTCGTTGCTGGCTTTTAAATTCTAGCCTGGTTAACTGACGAATGGGGTTGATTGATGTGACTGTGTTTAGAGATCTAGGTTGGAGTATCCTGGGGATCACTCACTGATTTTTCCTTGATTTTGGTAACTTCATGTGTCTGTTTTCTGTTGACTTGCTTTTATTTTGAGAGTTTTTCCCCCCCTACTGTTGCTGTGTTGATGAGTTAAGCGATTTTTTTTCGAACAGCAACGATATTAGATGGGTGGAGCTATAACTCTGGACTTTTAGTTAATGTAGGTTATCGGCTAAATTGTAGGCATGACATCTTTTACTCCAGGCAGTCTGAAGACCATGTCACGTTTTGTGTGGGGACTTTCATTGGCTCCAGGAAGGGGGGCACACCCTCTGGGTTGGCCTTTGCTCTAAGTTTTCCATTCAAGTTTTTTCTGCCTGTCCTCACCCGTGGTAATTTCCCCTACATGAGTATGTTTAGTTTTGGGGATGAGTATGTTTTAGGAGACCCCGGGGAAGACCTAGGACACGCTGGAGGGACTATGTCTCCCGGCTGGCCTGGGAACGCCTCGGTGTCCCCCCGGAAGAGCTAGAGGAAGTGTCTGGGGAGAGGGAAGTCTGGGCATCCCTGCTTAGACTGCTGCCCCCGCGACCCGGCCCCGGATAAGCGGAAGAAGATGGTATGGTATGGTATGAGTATGTTTAGTTTTGGGGATAATCAAACATTACGTGGAAGCTACATGCGTTTTCCTCTCCATAGCCTTAATGTTGACATGTATGGTTTTGAGACGGATTGTAGTAAGGGTGGATACCTTAAGTCATCCAACATTGTTATTTTCTAGAACAAATGTGATGTCTTTGCATGACTTATACATGGAAGCAGTGATTTTGGCTGTCCGCCACTATTTTGAGTAACATAGACATACATCTAAAGTTGAGTATATTCACTAGACTTTAGGAGGTGAACAACATCACAACATCACCTATTAACTCTGACTGACTCCACCATATACTAACATCTCTCTTTCCATGTCTCTCTCCTCAGGCCGGTGGTTCCTGGTCCGCTGGGGGATTCAGTCCTGCAGTGGCGCCTCCAGTGGACGTAGCTGGGGTCAGCCATACAGGGTCAGCCATACAGGGTCGTACATCCAGCATTTACACCCTGCTGATTCAAGCTAATCTCTTGAATGATTTTAGTTCATTGGCATTTTTCATCCTCAGGAAATGTCCAGAGGTAGTCCCATCAAATCAACTTACAGCTTTTGTAGCTATTGTTCTAGATCCTTTCAAAGTTTTCTTAGACAATGTACAGAAGAAAGCGTAGGCTGGTCCGGCGGCCTAAGCTGCTGACTATGATACAGCTGCAGAATGGGTTTGATTCCTGCCTACTGCTGTGTAATCACTCCTTCTTCTGTATTTCCACACTTCCTCTTCTCTATCAATGAAGCATTAAATGCCCAAGAAAATAAGGTTGCAGATGACACATCTCATTATTTAACACTCTTGCCAAACATATCCAGCAATTTAAGTCTTATGCTGAAGTTGTATCCATATTTAGCCCTGCTTTTAACACCATTGAAATACTTATTTTGCACACTGATCTGAGGGGGAATGGTTGTCTCATTCTCTGGATCAAAGACTTCCTCTCCAACCTGCAAACAATTGTCTCTATTAACAGTGGCTTGTCAGAGCAGTTTTTTTAAAACACCAGGCCACCTCAAGGTGCTGTTTTATTTTCTACCTATACCAATAACATCATTATTCAAGACAATGTGTTTAACCTATTTTTATACAGTACACCGTAGATATTACTTCAATTTGCCTTATGATTAAATGTATCTATGAGGGCAGCGAGTGTGCAAAAGGAGAGGCAAAAAATCATCATCATCATCATCTTCTTCCGCTTATCCGGGGCCGGGTCGCGGGGGCAGCAGTCTAAGCAGGGATGCCCAGACTTCCCTCTCCCCAGACACTTCCTCTAGCTCTTCCGGGGGGACACCGAGGCGTTCCCAGGCCAGCCGGGAGACATAGTCCCTCCAGCGTGTCCTAGGTCTTCCCCGGGGTCTCCTCCCGGTGGGACGGGACCGGAACACCTTCCCAGGAAGGCGTTCCGGAGGCATCCGAAAAAGATGCCCAAGCCACCTCAGCTGACCCCTCTCGATGTGGAGGAGCAGCGGCTCTACTCTGAGCTCCTCCCGGGTGACCGAGCTTCTCACCCTATCTCTAAGGGATCGCACGGCCACCCTGCGGAGAAAGCTCATTTCGGCCGCCTGTATCCGGGATCTTGTCCTTTCGGTCATGACCCAAAGCTCATGACCATAGGTGAGAGTAGGAACGTAGATTGACTGGTAAATCGAGAGCTTCGCCTTGCGGCTCAGCTCTTTCTTCACCACGACAGACCGATACATCGACTGCATTACTGCAGAAGCTGCACCGATCCGTCTGTCAATCTCCCGTTCCATCCTTCCCTCACTCGTGAACAAGACCCCTAGATACTTCAACTCCTCCACTTGAGGCAGGCACTCTCCACCAACCTGAAGTGGGCAAGCCACCCTTTTCCGACTGAGGACCATGGCCTCGGATTTGGAGGTACTGATTTTCATCCCCACCGCTTCACACTCGGCCGCAAACCATCCCAGCGCATGCTGTGAAGGTCCTGGTTAGAAGGCAAAAAATGAAAACGATAAAATTAGGAATTAATTCTTATTCCTCTTTTAATATAGCAAAAAAGCTGCACCACAAGGTCAAATGGAACAGACACAATAACCTGTGAGGTACGAGTGAAAGACAACATAAAGATGAGGAGCAGGTGTGAGTGTGTGTGTGTGTGTGTGTGTGTGTGTGTGAGGTGCGCTTCTGCCATTATCTCCTGCCAGTGGAGCGCTGGATAGGGAGAGGGCACGCAGTGCTACAGAGAACAACCATCACAGTATCTGGATAAGTTAGTGTTTCCCATAGAGTTTTATTAATATTCAAACTATTTTTAATGCCTTTTAGCATGTACATTAAAACATACCAATATTTCCAAATACAGTTCAGGTATTTCCAAATCTACTTTAATGCCTGACCAATATTTCAGAATGTATTTTATATGTTAAATTCATACCATTCTTTGAAAAAAAAAACATTTGGAGAAAAATTTGAAAAAATAAATTTGACTTAAATATTTAAATTGCATATACGCATTTACACAATACAGTGCTGCCTGATAGTATATGATCCGTGTGTGGTTTGTTCAAACTATATTCTTATTTAGCAACGAAGACAGGTAATCATTCCCACTGCCTGAGTTCAAGTTTCAAATGTTTTTCACAAGGTAGCACATAATGAACACAGACTCCATGTGTGTGGAGAGTTGGGGGTACACATAACTACGTGAACAAGTGGTTTTCCAACTAAAAGACTATTTGGCTAAAAGCTAACTTGCTGCTTCATCTATCTATCTATCCTTCACACTAGTTTGTTAGTTTGTTCTTTGGTTAAGAAAGTAATTGATTAGATAATTATTTTGGCCTATGCCCAACTATAGTATACTCACAAATAACCATTGAGCCTCAGCAATAAGTACAAAGACAAATAGAGACTCAGTTATGACAGCTGACAGAATGCTTTTTGGTAGACTTGCTCCTGCAGACAGCCAGCTGGGTGCTAAGAGAGGGTGAGAGAAGGGAAGACACACCAAGGAGAAAAACTGACATTGGTTACTATCCTGATTGTTGAATAACCCGTCAACTTCCACTTTTGCTTTAACAACAAGCAAAGAGAGATAGAACAATCCATCTTAATCCTTCCCATCTCCCATTAGTGAAGGGAAGGGCAAACTATAGGCCTAGCCACTGTATACCTAAACACTGTGGTGTTCAGTGGGCATATGGGAAATCCTTGCTGGCATGCTTGCGTATCATGTAGGCTATATCACTGCCTAAAAACCTAGACTATTGCTGATGATGAATTCATAACGTTACTCACATAATTTGCCTGTGTGTGTGTGTCTGTAGGTGAAGTGGATGTGGAAGGTGAAGAGGCTACGAGCTACAACAAGTGTTGATACATGTAGTGTTAGTAGTGGCATCTGGATGTCGGTGAAGTGAGAGACCAATAATTATTGTTTCTCATTTCTTATTTTGAGCAAGTCACTCAGTGTTCTTTTGTAGTTTGTTGTTATGCTTTATTAGTCCATGGCAAGTCACTAGGTTACCCATGCTGGTACTGTCACCCATCCTCCCTGTGGGGCAGCACGAATGTCACGAGCAAGAGACTTGGAGGTGATTCCATCCGATTTCTGGGCCAGGCCATGTTTGCAGAGAAAGTACAATCGACAGGACTGATAGACAAAGCCTTTGAAATCATTTTATTTCCATCTGCTGACTCGTGCTTTTCCACAACTTTATATCATCACTACCAAATATGGATTTAGGCAGTACTCCAATTCTTTGTTGCAGATTCTCTCAAGCATTGTCAGATTGGATGGGGAACATCCGTGAACTGTGATCTTCAGTTCTCCACACATATGTTTTGAGGGGCTTAAGTCTGGGCTATCTCTGGGCGACTCAAAGAAATTCACAGACTTGTCCTGAAGCTACTATAGTGTTTTCATAGCTGTGTGCTTCGGTTCGTTGTCATGCTGAACGATTAATCTTCTCCCCAGTTTGAGGTTTTCTCCAGTTACCTTTTTGTATTTTGCTCCATTTATCTTTCCTTTAATCCTGACCAGCCTTTCAGTCCTGCTGCTGAGAAGCATCCTGTTAGCATGATGTTCCCACCACCATACTTCACCGTAGGGATGGTATTAGCCAGGTAATGAGCGGTACTTTGCCAGACGTAGCGCTTGGCCTTCAGGCCTAATAATTTTATTTTGGTCTCATCAGACAGGAGAATATTTTTCCTCATGCTTTCAGTCAGCATTTTAAATGGCTTTTACTCAGTAGTCGCTACCTTCTGGCAGGTTGTCCCATCTCTGCAAAGAAGCTCTATAAGAGTGGCCATTGAGTTCTCGGTCCCCTTCCTGACCAAGGTTCTTCTTGTCTAGTTAGTTTGACCGGACTGCCCGGTCTAGGAAGCGTCTTGGTGGTTCCAAACTTTTACCATTTCACAATGATGCTCCTGATACGGATAAGCGGATGAATATGAGAGATGAGACAATGATGCTCCTGGGAAGAACTGACACCTTATATAGAATATGACACCTTATATAGAATATACAAGTGCTGGTCATAAAATTAGAAGATCATCAAAAAGTAGATTTATTTTAGTAATTCCATTCAAAAAACTTGTATAATTTATACATTCATTCCACACAGACTGATATATTTCAAGTGTTAATTCTTTTAATTTTGATGATTATAACTGACAACTAATGAAAACCCCAAATTCAGCATCTCAGAAAATTAGAATATTGTGAAAAGGTTCAATATTGAAGACACCTGGTGTCACACTCTCATCAGCTAATTAACCCAAAACACCTGCAAAGGCCTTTAAATGGTCTCTCTGTCTAGTTCTGTAGGCAACACAATCATGGGGAAGACTGCTGACTTGACAGCTGTCCAAAAGACGACCATTGACACCTTGCACAAGGAGGGCAAGAAAATCTATGGGGTATTGTGAAGAGGAAGATGCGATACGCCAGACCCAGACCCAGACGCAAGAGCTGAAGGCCACTATCAGAGCAACCTGGGCTCTCATAACAGCCGAGCAGTGCCACAGACTGATCGACTCCATGCCACGCTACATTACTTCTGTAATTCAGGCAAAAGGAGCCCCAACTAAGTATTGAGTGCTGTATATGCTCATACTTTTCATTTTCATACTTTTCAGTTGGCCAACATTTCTAAAAAAACATTTTTTTTATTGGTCTTAAGTAATATTCTAATTTTCTGAGATACTGAATTTGGGATTTTCATTAGTTGTCAGTTATAATCATCACAATTAAAAGAAATAAACATTTGAAATATATCTGTCTGTGTGTAATGATTCTGAATGAATGAAAGTTGAATGAAAGTTAAATTTTTTGAATGGAATTACTGAAATAAATCTTTGAAATTTGTTATGATATTCTAATTTTATGACCAGCACCTGTATGTATATATGTCCAATCAATTGAATTTGGCACAGGTGGACTTCAAATATGTGTTTTTGTCATTACAGGTTATTTAGTGTAGAAGATAATTGCAAAACAAATCTTCAACACAATAAATATTTCTATTTTTAGAAAGCACCATATTTTTTTATGTATTTGTTCATATATTTCATGTGTCCATATATTGTTTATATTTATTTGATATATGGTAGCAAACCTTGATGTAAAAATTTTTGAAGTCACATGGATAACCAGGTTGCCTTTAATATTGATGAAGGTGGTGTTGGTGATTTTGAGATTATATTGAACAGCAACAAAATAAGTTACAATGCTGTTTATTCAAAATTCTACTTCTTAATTGATCGACATTTTTTAATTCAAATGCGATTCAAATTTCAATGTCAACCTAAACAAACAAACATTGTCTATTTGCCACACGTGTCCAAGAGACCTACGTTTGCTATTGCCTCCAATGTAATGTGTTGGTGAGTTGGATCAATATTGTACAGTTGTTTGTGCTGAATCGGGCAGATTAATGCTGTGTTGTATAATTGTCTTTGTTCTATGTTCAGCCACATTCTATAGATACGTACATGTCTTGTAGGTTACACGGTATTTCATGCACTACTGAATCAGGTGATCACTGTTAACAAGATTGATGCTTTGTTAATTAAATGTACTGCCCTCGAGTGGCTTTTAAATGCTCCTCAGAGTAAAAAAATACAAAAAATAAACAGAATGCCATCTATAAATGTATGTAATGTACAACTTGTAAACTAACTGATTGTCATACAATCATTAACACAAATGCAAATTGATTTCTAGTTGATGACGCAGCTTATTAAGGCAACACTCAACAGAGTGCTGGCTTTCATTTAGATTTCTCTAAATTAATTCTGAATTGATTATTGGAAAATGTCTCTTATGTGTCACTAATGTTAGCATGTTGCCCACAAGCCAGAGAACGGAATTACAATTCAAGTTGATAGAATTGGGGGCATTAACCTTGGAAAGAGGTTAAAGAAAAAAGATGGAGATTGAGATGAGGCACGTTCCAGAGAGACGCTCCACATTCTCTCAACAACTTTTAATCTCCACATTGGAATAGTTCTACAATGGTGTATGTGAAGAACAATATACTCATTGTGCCAACATTTACAAAAGGAGAGAAGACAACATGGCTGCGGAACAGTATCTCTGAAACAGCCCCTGTCCTGTCAGAGAAAATGGATTGTAGTTCTTTTCCAGTAAGGTGCTTAAGGTGGAAGTCTAATCACATCTTTAATTAGAATCCCTAGTCATTGAGGAGAGATAACTCTGTGACAAATACCCGGGCTGGTCTCTGAGGAGGGGAAAGAGCTGGTCTATGCTCCACATGAAAACTACTGTGTCTGAAATGGTACCAAATACCTATTTTGTGGGGCCCAAGTCCTAGTAGTGGCCATTTTGAATGCATCTATGGGGTCAGATGGAGCTGGTCTAGCCAGAGCCCTTCCTCTCCATAGGGCAAATTCAGCAGGCTTTCCTTCACAGCTACATGGTGCTGTAGCCTATATCAAGCCAGAGACCGGAGGAAAAGTAAGCCTACTAACGCATAAATCTCTCGGTTTACTTATACAATATCAGTAGATTGCCTATGCACACACTCCCCATCTCCTCCCCTGCCCCATATCCCTGGCCCCACCAACCGGCAAGGCAATTCCAATTTGTCCTGAAGCTCTGCTTCGTGGCTCTGTGGCTCCGTGGCGGGAGCGCGGCTCCCTCTCTGGCGGCGCCGGTCACATGGAGTTAATGAGGCGAGGCCTTGAGCTCTAAGTCATCCTGCCAGCGCTAGCCGATCCCACTCTGATTACTGCAATGAAACGGTCAGGGGATTATTAACCAAACGCCACTATATATCTATACACACACCCTACAGACAGATAGAAGACAGATACACAGAAGAGAGAGAGCTTGGCCCCTGTAATATCCCTGAATCATTCCCACCATTCGTCTGGGTTGTGTCTGTCGGGAAGAGGGGTTGGGTGTAAGGCAGGATGATTAAGAGAGGTTGTATACCCTCACACACTTGCGAAATACTCATGTACACACACAGACACTGGAAAACCTTTTAAAAACAAGCTGACGACCGGCGTGTTGTGAGGACATCCCACCCTCAAAGTCTGCCAGACGGAGAAGCTGATCGCGGAGTACAGGAAAGGGAGAGCGAAGCATGGCCCTGTCCACATCGAGTGGAGCAGGTCCTGAGATTTAAAGTTCCTTGGTGTACACATTACCAGTAAACTAGCGGGATCCTGCCTTTCCTTGACCTCTACCCCAGGCAGTGTCAGAGAAAGGCTCGACAAATTGTTAAAGCAAAACAACCCAGAGACAATTTTATGTACCACTGTATTTCAGGCATGTCATGAGGTACCAATGCTTTATGTTTGAAACCAGCAGGAGCCTGTGCAACTGTTACCCTAAAACCAGAAGACCATGCATCTATCCACAGTTCTCCACCTTTTGGCACTATCATTTCAATATTAACTAGTGTTTATGCACACACTAGACTCTAACTGAATACGCACACAGCCATACATACTTCAACATACAAACGCACACATTCATAAAATTCATATAACACACTTCATACACATCACATACATCGATAGCAACTATTGTCTGTCCACTGCCACACCTATCTTTTAGAACCTAAATGACCACATATACCCTTCCTCCACAGACACACACGCACACACACACAAATTGGTACTGGTACTCACTGTAAATTGACAAGTTATTGTTATTCATGTCACTGTGTATATATTACTGTCGTTACTATTTTCAGTCCAAACATCTTTGGCATCTTAAGATAATTTTAGTTTAGGATTTCTGTTTCATCCCAAGGGCTTTTTGATGTTAAGTCCTTTATTGATTTACAGGATCAATCAAGCAATTAATCACCTCATTAATTAGATAGAGTTAAGATCAAGTGATGATAGTGAACAAGGTTAAAGTTCCTTCCAGCTTGAGAGACCTGCCAATACATTATTAGTCTGTCTGTCCGTCTGGTGTCTGCATGCCTGCCGGCGTATGTCGTCATGCCTGCCTGTTTTTGTCTGTCATGCCTGCCTGTTTTTGTCTGTCATGCCTGCCTGCGTATGCCTGTCATGCCTGCCTGCGTATGCCTGTCATGCCTGCCTGTTATTGTCTGTCATGCCTGCCTGTTTTTGTCTGTCATGCCTGCCTGCGTATGCCTGTCATGCCTGCCGGCATATGCCTGACATGCCTGCCTGCGTAAGCCTGACATGCCTGCCTGCGTATGCCTGACATGCCTGCCTGCGAATGTCTGTCATGCCTGCCTGTTTTTGTCTGTCATGCCTGCCTGCGTATGCCTGTCATGGCTGCCTGCGTATGCCTGTCATGCCTGCCTGTTTTTGTCTGTCATGCCTGCCTACGTATGGCTGTCATGCCTGTCTGTCTAGCAACTACAATGAGGTTTTTCCTCAGTCAGCTATATTACTTTCAACAGATGCATTTTATTAATTTCATAATTGCTGCAGGAATGATCCTACATAGCAAGAACTGCCAACATGTAGTCTATTCAAAGTTTGTTAGTCTTAGTAATTTCCAGTTCAAAATTTTGATTTGCCTATAGAGAAGTTAATTATAAACCAACTGACAATTCACATTTACTGTTGTAAAACGGCACACCTGGCATATTCCAACTTAAAAAACTGCATTGTTTCTTCATCAGCAGTAAGATGCAAACTCTCAGGTGTAACGTTGCTAAGATATATTCTTACCGTTACACAAAAGGAGTGCCAATTGTCACCTTTTCAAAAACAGAGTGCAGGGGGATAATATTTACACACACACACACACTTACAGCACTGCAACGTGTAAGGTGTTAAATGGAAATACATTTCTTTGCATTTCCCAACTCCCCCGAGACCCCCTTTGGAGAGCGGGGTCACAGCCAGGGGTCAACCGTTATTGAAGGCGACCCTGAGTCAATTAGGCATAGGTGGCTTGCTCATTTGGCTAGGGACCATACAGTCACCTTTTGGTTACTGGCTTAACGCTATAACGGTTAGGCTGCACTGCTGCCGCTTGTGTGGCGGGAAACCACTTTTACTTGGGTTTGGGGCATAGCAATAGAGAAAACACTCTATAACCAGCCCAGCACAGATACATGGGGCAGACAGTGGCCCCTAGCATTCATTCTGCCTGAGATATCCTCTCTGCTTTGATCACCAGACTATATACTTACACTATTGCATCTGCAACCGAGACTTTTCTCACACAACCTCTACAATTGCTTTCGTTGTATCCCTTTTGAAGTATAAAGCCCACTGCTGTGTTTAATATGATCTAACCGACCCGAACATATGCATTCATTCTTCATCTACATGCAGCATCGAAGCAGTGGTTGGGAGATTGGGCCTTTGTAATTGATTGCGTGGCTGGCTACTAATTGCATTACGCCCGGTGGGTTAATTAAGTTTTGCTCCATAACTTGTGGTCATTGCACCAAAAAGATAACCCGAGTCACGAACCCAATCAGCAGCCGGAGAGGTGGAGCGGAGCGGTGTGGAGCGGTGCGGAGCGGCGACCAGCGTGGCGCCCATTACTGTCAGCCATGGCGGAAATATGGAGCTTATTTTATTGAGCAGAAGCTCTGGGTGTGTGTGTGAGATGGCAAACCAACAGAGTTATCGTTTGGTGCCATGGTTAAGAGTTCCCAGGGTTTATAGAAATGTTACGTTTTCAGGGCTTTATGACTTGACTCGTGATAGCAGAAAGACCAACTTTTTATTTTTTTATTTACTTACTCATCCTCTTTGCTTCTCCGTGTCCATTCCTCCATTGTGGATTTGAGGCATTATGATTACATTTAATGATAAGACGTCTCAAGCTGATTGCTAATTCTTACAGACCTTGGAGAGGGATGGGGTGGGTGTGTGGAGGGTGTGAACGGGCATAAGGTTTGGGCCAATCAGGACAAGTCATTATCTCAATCTCTTAAGCCTTGGGTTTTAAACACGCACACATCCAGACATACACCCAAACACACACCTACACTTGCACACAAGACACACACACAGAAACATACTCAGGCCCTAATGGAAGACTTCTTTCCAGAGAAGGGTAGTTTTGGGGGGAATGAGAGGCTGGGAAAGGGGAGGGAGATTGGGGAGACTGCTTCAAGGCAGAGAAGGTGACCCTGTGTCTGTGAGAAGCCAGTGTGTTCATTTAGGAAGGCAGGCAGGAAGCTGGCCAGTCAAAGTCAGCGACCACCCAAGAGACCGCGAAGACTAAGACCTGTGTCAGATGGAATAAGGCCCTTTAGATGGAAACAGAGAACACAGTGTTCTGGCTGTTGTTGGGTTGTCGTTGCTGCCATGGGTCTTTGGGTTATGTCTGTGTACTAGGTTGTCTTGAGACACCTTCCATGTGTTTCTAGTATTACGTTCAGCCCAGAACTAATCATGTTTGACCTTAAATTATTTCATGGAGCTATGCACATAACTGCGATTTTTGTCATTTAGCAGACACTCTTATCCTGAGCGACTTACAGCAGTAGATGCTTTGTGTATGGGCTAACCACTGTAAGTTGTTCAGAATGAAAGCCTCTGATGAATTACTAAAATGTCAGTTTTTAATGAAAAATCGAAAAGAAGCAGGAATGAGTTTAAATGAATTGCGAAGTAGGAAGAGTGGATTGAACAAACTGTACTGGGCCTGTCTGAGAACAGAGCTGCGATAGGCTATCTACTTTCTGCCGCTCCTCACTCTTGTAGCTCGTTTCAAGGGCATGTTGATGCTCAGAGCATAGCAAGGTGTGAGGGTGTGTGTTCCCATTCTGGGCCGTCTGGCCGCCTGATGCATTTATATTTCCTGATTACTGCAACCAGCCCAGATAAGATCCCATGGAAGGATAGCAGGGATAGCAGCTGGCTAGAGTGACAGGGATTGGTGCTTGTGCGTACATGGGCATGTGCGTGCAGGTTTGTTTGTCTGTGTCAATGAATACCTTCAGACGTCAGCAGAATCCTCCAGGTTGTGACAGAAGAGGAAAACACTGCCGTCAGTTAGTCTTTAGACAGACACATACACACTTACACATACACACAAATCGCAAAACTACCCAGAGAGGTCATGACAGTGATGTGTGCTAAGGTCAAAAGCTGGGGCAAGTAAATAGCATGAAATGAATGAAATAGCGAATGAAGACAGAAGTTAGTTACACAAGAACTATATGTCTGAACAATGTCTCTCACTCATTTAACAAAATGTTCACTGTAAGACGCAAGTATAACACTAAAACAAGGGTGGGCAAACCTTTCCAAGGGCTGCACATTTTTGTTTTTATGTACGATTTCTTTTTGCGGACTAGAAAAGTGCAGTTACTGAATCACGTATAGGTTTGTTATAAATTCTATATTCAGTAAACCGATCAGCCATAACATTATGACCACCTGCCTAATATTTTGTAGTTCCCCTTTTTGCCGCCAAAACAGCCCTGACCCATCGTTGCATGGACTCCACTAGACCTCTGAAGGTGTGCTGTTGTATCTGGCACCAAGATGTTAGCAGCAGATCCTTTTAGTCCTGTAAGTTGCGAGCTGGGGCCTCCATGGATTGGATTTGTTTGTCCAGCACATCCCACAGATGCTCGATTGGATTGAGATCTGGAGAATGTTTAGGTCAACACCTTGAACTCATTGTGTTCCTCAAACCATTCCTGAACCATTTTTGATTTGTGGGAGGGGGCATTATCCTACTGAAAGAGGCCAATGCCATCAGGGAATACCATTGCAATGAAAAGGTGCACTTGGTCTGCAACAATGCTTAGGTAGGTGGTACATGTCAAAGTAACATCCACATGAATGGCAGGACCCAAGGTTTCCCAGCAGAACATTGCCCAAAGCATCACACTGCCGCCGCCGGCTTGCCTTCTTCCCATAGTGCATCTTGGTCCCATGTGTTCTCCAGGTAAGCGACGCACACGCACCTGGCCATCCACGTGATGTAAAAGAAAACATTATTCATCAGACCAGGCCACCTTCTTCCATTGATCCGTGGTCCAGTTCTGATGCTCATGTTAATGTGGCAGTGGACAGGGGTCAGCATGGGCATCCTGACTGATCTGCAGGTACGCAGCCCCATACAAAACAAACTGCGATGCACTGTGTGTTCTGACACCTTTCTATCAGTACCAGCATGAACTCTTTCAGCAGTTTGAGCTACAGTAGCTTGTCTGTTGGATTGGAACACACGGGCCAGCCTTCCCTCCCCATGTGCATTAATGAGCCTTGGCCGCCCATGACCCTGATGCCAGTTCACCACTTTTCCTTCCTTTTGATAGACCACTTTTGATAGGTACTGACCACTGCAGACCGGGAACACCCCACAAGGGCTGCAGATTTGCAGCTCTGACCCAGTCGTCTAGCCATCACAATTTGTCCCTTGTCAAAGTCGCTCAGATCCTTACGCTTGCCCATTTTTCCTGCTTCTAACACATCAACTCTGAGGACAGAATGTTCACTTGCTGCCTAATATATCCCACCCAGGTGACAGGTGCCATAATAACGAGATTATCCGTGTTATTCACCTGTCAGTGGTCATAATGTTATGGCTGATCTGTGTATTTTTCATAGACACCTGGTGTCTATGAAAAAGGCCACATTGGAAAATGTTTCATTGTTGTCCACAATGGATTGTCTTTTTTCTGTTCTGTTTCTGTCTAACACAGCCAACTCCTAATATTTTGTCAGCAAACGCCCACGGCCACCCACAGGGGCCATCTGTCAATTAAAAGGATAGAAATTAGTATGACTATTAATCTGTCATACTGATTAATTCCATCTATAGGGACCATATTGTGTGAATTGACATGCATTTGTATGTAATTTCAAGTTATAGTATTGTGCATATTTTGCAGACTTTTTTCTTGAAAAAAATTCTCCAGATCGTATTGACAGTGGACCTTTTCAGATTTGGGTTCACTAATCTGGCAGCCTCTGTCATGGTGAGGCTTCAACTGACCACATGATCAACCACAATTGCCCGTACATCATCAGACACAACTGTTCCTTGCCCTCTGCCTCTCCCTCTTGGATGGCCACCTCCCTGACGAGAGCCTTGCTCTCCTCTCTGACAAGGCCTCTGTCTGCCTCTCAAATCGACTCCATGCCCACCTCTTTGATGACAACTTGTGCACAAGTTGTCTGATTCCTGCTCAGTGTTGACAGGAATTGCTCGTTTTCTCATTCCTTTTTTATTTGGTTACCAGTGATGGTTACTATAATGTGAAATCAGTTAGCAATATGAATATGGATTGTAATCATGTATTTTACATTGGGCAACTCTGGTTGAAACTAGTAGGCGAATTTGTCGAATTTGATTTCTAAAAATCCTTTTTGATTCCTCCCAATAACGACGCACATGGGAGAATATAGCAATTTGTTCATACTTCTAGAGGACAGAACAAGCAAGAGAAAAAACAGAAAACTGAGGTAAGCATTTTCACCAGTACAATATATTATTTAGTGATTTTTTTTAAATGTGTATTCTACCGAAGAGCCTATTTATATTTACATTCAAGTAACATTTCAATATGTTGACTTTAATCTAATCTAATGCACAAACGAGGAAGAGGAGGAATTACCCTGCCCGGAGGAAGCCCGGGGCCCCCGTCTGGAGCCAGGCCCAGAGGGAGGGCTCGCCGGCGAGCGCCTGGTGGCCGGGTTTGCCACCGAGCCCGGTCGGGCATAGCCTGAAAAAGCAACGTGGCACTCCCTCTCCATCCTATGGGCCCACCACTCATGGGAGGAACCGCTGAGGTCGGGTGCACAGCCATATGGGTGGCAGTGAAGGCCAGGGGCCTCGACGGACTAGACCCTGGCGGCAGGCGCTGGCTCTGGAGACGTGGAACGTCACCTCTCTGTGGGGGAAGGAGCCGGAACTTGTGGGGTAGGTGGAGCGCTATCAGTTAGATCTGGTGGGGTTTACATCCACACACAGTCTGGGTTCTCCTGGATAGGGGATGGACTTTATTCTTCTCTGTAGTTGCCCAGGATGTGAGGCGCCAGGCAGGGTTGGGATACTCACAAGCCCCTGGCTGAGTACCAATATGTTGTAGTTTACCCCAGTGGATGAGAGGGTCGCCTCCCTTTGCCTACGGGTTGTGGGGGGGGGGGGGTGGGGGGGGGATCTCTGACTGTTGTTTGTGCATATGCCCCGAACCGCAGTTCGGAGTATTTGGCCTTCTTTGAGACCCGGAATGGAGTCCTGTATGGGGCTCCAGTAGGGGACTCCATAATTCTGCTGGGGGACTTCAACGCACACATGGGCAATGATGGAGACACCTGGAGAGGCGTGATAGGGAGGAACGGGCTCCCTGATCTGAACTCAAGTGGTTGTTTGTTGTTAGAGTTCTGTGCAAGTCATGGATTATCTACACTCACCTAAAGGATTATTAGGAACACCATACCAATACTGTGTTTGACCCCCTTTCACCTTCAGAACTGCCTTAATTCTACGTAGCATTGATTCAACAAGGTGCTGAAAGCATTCTTTAGAAATGTTGGCCCATATTCATAGGATAGCATCTTGATGGAGATTTGTGGGATGCACATCCAGGGCACAAAGCTCCCGTTCCACCACATCCCAAAAATGCTCTATTGGGTTGAGATCTGGTGACTGTGGGGGCCATTTCAGTACAGTGAACTCATTGTCATGTTCAAGAAACCAATTTGAAATGATTCGAGCTTTGTGACATGCTGCATTATCCTGCTGGAAGTAGCCATCAGAGGATGGTGGTCATAAAGGGATGGACATGGTCAGAAACAATGCTCAGGTAGGCCGTGGCATTTAAACGATGCCCAATTGGCACTAAGGGGCCTAAAGTGTGCCAAGAAAACATCCCCCACACCATTACACCACCACCACCACCAGCCTGCACAGTGGTAACAAGGCATGATGGATCCATGTTCTCATTCTGTTTACGCCAACAGAAATCGAGACTCATCAGACCAGGCAACATTCTTCCAGTCTTGAACTGTCCAATTTTGGTGAGCTCATGCAAATTGTAGCCTCTTTTTCCTATTTGTAGTGGAGATGAGTGGTACCTGGTGGGGTCTTCTGCTGTTGTAGCCCATCCGCCTCAAGGTTGTGCGTGTTGTGGCTTCACAAATGCTTTGCTGCATACCTCGGTTGTATCCTTTAGGTGAGTGTGTAACGAACACCATGTTCGAACATAAGGATGCTCATAAGTGTACGTGGTACCAGAGCATGCTAGGCCGAAGGTCGATGATTGATTTTGTGATTGTGTCATCGGATCTGAGGCTGCATGCTTTGAACACTCGGGTTAAGAGAGGGGCGGAGTTGTCAACCGATCACCATCTGGTGGTGAGTTGGGTCAGGGGGTGGGGGAAGACTCTGGACAGATCGGGAAAGCCCAAACGGGTAGTGCGGGTGAACTTGGATCATCTGGAGGAGGCCCCCGTCCGAAAGCTTTTCTGGCATCCCTGTGGAGGTTGGGGGCATTGAACCTGAGTGGTCGATGTTCAAAGCCTCCATTGCCGCAGCTGCGGCAGGGAGCTGTGGTCTAAAGGTCTTATGTGCATCAAGGGGCAGTAACCCTCGAACATGCTGGTGGACACCGGTGGTCAGGGAAGCCGTCCGACTGAAGAAGGAGGCCTTCCGGGATATGTTATCCCAGAGGACACCGGAGACAGTTGCAGTGTACTGACGGACCCGAAGGGCTGCGACCTCTGCTGTGAAAGAGTCAAAACAGCGAATGTGGGAGGAGTTTGGGGAAGTCACGGAGAAGGACTTTCGGTCGGCACCAAGGTGCTTCTGGAAAACCGTCCAGCACCTCAGGAGGGGAAAACGGAGAACTATCCAAGCTGTGTACAGTAAGGATGGGACACTGTTGACCTCAACTGAGGAAATAATTGGGCGATGGAACACTTTGAGGAACTCCTAAATCCCACTAACACACCCTCTATAGTGGAGGCAGAGCTGGAGGCTGATGGGGAAGCATCGTCAATCTCCATGGCAGAAGTCACTGAGGTAGTCAAACAACTCCACAGTGGCAAAGCTCCGGGGATTGACGAGATCCATCCAGTAATGTTGAAAACTTTGGGTGTAGAGGGGATGTCTTGGATGACATTGCATGGTAGTCGGGTACAGTGCCAAAGGTGTGGCGGACCGGGGTGGTGGTTCCCCTGTTCAAAAAGTGGGACCAGAGGGCGTGTGCCAATTACAGGGGTATCACACTTCTCAGCCTCCCTGGGAAAGTCTACTCAAAGGTACTGGAAAGGAGGGTTCGGCAGATAGTCGAACCTCAGATTGAATAGGACCAATGCGGATTCCGTCCTGGTCGTGGAACAACCGACCAGCTCTTTACTCTTGCAAGGATCCTGGAGGGGGCCTGGGAATATGCCCATCCAGTCTACATGTGTTTTGTGGATGTGGAGAAGGCGTATGACCGGGTCCCCCAGGAGATACAGTGGAAGGTGCTGCGGGAGTATGGGGTGAGGATGTCCCTTCTGAGGGCTATCCAATCCCTGTATGTCCAAAGTGAGAGCTGTGTTCGCATTCTCGGTAGTAAGTCGGACTTGTTCCAGGTGGGAGTTTTCTGAAAATGGGTTTTCTCAGAAGGGTGACTGGCTTCTCCCTTAGAGATAGGGTGAGAAGCTCAGTCATCCGTGAGGAACTCGGAGTAGAGCCACTGCTCCTTTGCATCGAAAGGAGCCAGTTGAGGTGGTTCGGGCATCTGGTAAGGATGCCCCCAGGACATCTCCCTAGGGAGGTGTTCCAGGCACATCCAGCTGCGAGGAGACCTCGGGGTAGGCCCAGGACTAGGTGGAGAGATTATATTTCGACACTGGCCTGGGAACGCCTCGGGATCCCCCAGTCAGAGCTGGCAAATGTGGCTCGGGAAAGGGAAGTTTGGGGTCCCCCGCTGGAGCTGCTGTCCCCACGACCCGATACAGGATAAGCGGATGAGGATGAGAGATTAGACTTTAATCTACATTCATTGGGCTAGCTAGCTAGCTATAATGTAGGCTACTTGCAAACTTAGCTAGTAAGTGTAATCACTTACATATAGTAGCTAACTACAGCATAGTTAGCTATGGAAAACGTTTTTGACAGTACAGTAGTTGAGTGTCTGGACACATATTTGAATTGAACTGCTGTAGCTCTGAATTTCACCAAGTTATACTGTAGTAAAAGTAAATTACAGCAGTTCCAAAATAATCAGAGGTTTGTCAGTCTAAATTCCCAATTAACAGATGTTATAGTGCCTGCAAGGCAAAATGTATTTCATTACGTTTCACTCTTCTGAATATGTTTGAAAAAAATAATCTGATTAGCTAGAATGAGTTCTGGAATGCATACTGATTTCTGATATCGGGACAGTAGAATGGATATTAATTTCTGATATATGGGATATAATAATGTAAAAGGCTGCAAATCCACTATATTTAGAAATCTTGTGTGTAAGGAATATCTGCAGACCGCCAGTCGGGTGCGTTACTTAATATATGGGGGTTCCTGAATATTAAGTTGCACCCACTGAATATTAAGTTATGCCCACTGATCTTCGCCATTGGTCAGTTAATTGACCGAAATAGTTGACATTTCATAATCCCCATAAACCCTAGCGGCAAAATGCTAAACTGGCTAGTTTCTGGTTCTTTTTGCATATATCCCATACATTTTTCCCACAAGGGATTTTAGAATCGATTTAAATAAGGTCTTTGTTTCGTGTAGAATTACGCCTCCTTGCCGTTTTGATAACCATTTAAATCTTGACAGAACAAGATGATGAATGTCAACGTATTTGCTTAAATTACCCCTACAAACGTGTGCATGCTAATTAGCAACAACATAGCATACCTAATGTAAGACTACAATATCCTGAAGTAAACTTCTTCACATAATTTCTAACCTTAGCTAACGTTGACCAGCGCGATCATTCCAAAATCCTTGTGCTGTTGTGTTGAAATGAAGTGTTACAAAGCTTCTGTCCTCTTTCTATGCTAGTCATTGCCATTAGCGAGCTAGCAGTGCAGTAACAAATAAATTGTTTTGTTTTACTTATAGAAATTTGAATAATAGTTAGCTTAGTTTGTTGACGTTACTGTCAATTTCAGTGTGGACATTAGCAGAGGTGCAGCAATTGTGAAGGTTAGAAGTTTATCCAGTGATAAACTTTATCCTGTGATACAAGATAAAAAACACAGAATGTGTATATTACCATTAAACATATTATCCAGGATACTACCATGGACACCATTATGATTTCTAATGCTGTCATTATTTATATTCTAAATATAATTTTCTGTTTACCCATCTAGCTTGTGTTGTATGACCAGATCATATTAGAGATTTGGGAAATTCTGTTCAATTGCCAAGCTCATAAATCTGGCCATGCAGCTGCACTGGCTATTTTTGATCTGCACAACATCAGATGTGCATGTGTCGAAAGAACTCCCTTAGATGAACCTTGACTTCACCACTCAACATCAGATGTACATGTGTCAAAATAACTCCCTTAGATGAGCCTTGATCGCACCACACACATTACTTTATTCCTGGCACACAACTCTAATACCATGACAAGTAATGAAAAATACATTGTATTACCAATGGGTCCTAGACTAGACCAGTAAAACAATTCATAAGGCCAATGTTCCACCTTCCACAACTGCCATCCTTTTATATTTCCTGGTCAATGTGGGCACAACAGAGATTTCCAAACATGGCTACCCTCCCATGTGCTAATAAGGTATGCAAATGAAAAACTATGCACTCTACATTCATTATTTAGGATTTGTGTTGGGGCGAAATAAATTACTTCACTGCTAAAAATTGTCCTAGGCTCACAAGCACTAGATGGGGTGTAAGTTTGAGAATTTTGGCACAGACAAATGGCTAGTGGAAAGGATGTGCAGCCAGGGCTGAAGGAAAAATATTAAAAATAATTACTATAGCATACACAAATTGTAATAATAGCCTGGTAAAATACATCAACAAAATAACATCAGTTTTGCAAGTAGTGCTTAACTAAAATAACTTCCCTGTAACGTTGAGTGCCAGCTGTAGTGGTATGCATACTTTCATTGGTGTGCTAGTTATCTTTCTGGTTGTAATCCAATTTCTCGATGCAGCGCACACTGGCACAGACGGGAAATAATGCATATGAGCATAGCTTACGTTTGCATAACTAAGTTAATGTGCACAACCAATTTTTCAAAAACGCAAAACATGATAGCACGCTAGGTAGCATGTTCATATTTATATACATGGCCTGGAGGAAAACCTAATTCCATACTGTACATCATGAATATCTTGTAAATAATAAAGTTAGCAAAAATGTTATGACAAATGATACAAAATGCTGTTTGCAGCTAACACATTTTAGCCCACAGTTCCAGTGACGCCTCTCCCTTGGTAGAAAAATTATAAACTTGTGCTCAGCCAATCAATTATGAAAATGAGAAACTACAAAGGCTGATTTGGAGAAAAAAAGCTCAACAATCAAACTATATTCTTGCTGTTTACATCCTCCTCTGTGGAAAACGTGGATGCTTTCCAGCTACCACAGTCTTCACTTGGTGATGACGTTGAATGTGTAGTTCATTGAGATACAAATTAGCTTTCCATTGTTTTTGGCAACATTTAGTCAAATATATTGATGTGTCACCTTGTCTTATATATATTTACTCAGTTATCAAAACAGTGAGGTGGTGTAATCATACGCGAAACACAAACCTTATTTGAACTGGATCTAAAATCCACTATGTGAAAAATGACAAAAGAACTGGAAATTAGCCAGTTTGGCATTTTGCCGCTAGGTTCTATGGGGATTATGAGTTATACTATTTCAGTCAATATGGGGTTTTCTGAATATTAAGTTACGCCCACCGCTGTTGGTCAGTTTGGGGACATCCTGGTTTGATACATGGTTTGACGCTAGGTGTCATGTCTGGTATGAACATCATTAGGTTGAGAGTACCAATGGAGGAAAAATGGGTTAACTAATGTTGATATTTTATGTTAGAGTCCATGTGATTTCATTCGATATCTTTTGTCAAGATATAACACTAGGTTCAAGTGGTTCAGGTATGAATATAGAAAACAAAAGTGTATTTGCTTCAACTACATGTTGAAAAAGCGATCTAGTCTCATTATGCTTGTATCAATTATGTAAAAGTACTGCTTTCCAAGATAATTTCCAAAGATTGAAACATAATTTAATTGTATGGTGTTTCAGGATAAAAATTGTTTGATAACATACAGCTGAAATATTTATTAATGTGAAGACTGAAGTGCCTCTAAGAATAGTTTTTAATGTTTTGGTTACAGTCAAGAATGAGACACTGGTGGTTTAGAAAGCTGCTGAGTGCAGTTACAGTTCCATTATAGTTCCATTATCTGAGCTCTACATGTTACAAAGTGAAACAGGACACCCATTTGCACATTTATACAGGTTTACCATTAATGCATTTTCCAAAGATTCAAAATATTACACAAATGTGAACGTGTTATGTAAGGTACATTGTGCAGTGGACCTGTGAGCAACTACTTCAGCGTCAGCTTAACTGTTCTGAAGGTCCTTTGCCGAGACCTGTGGATTCTGCTGTGTAGTTCTGAACAGTTTTCATACAAATCATTGTGATATTTTCTCCTTCCTTTGACTTGCACTGTTCAATTTTAGAGCAATGTTCTAGAAAGTGGAGATTGGTAACTGGAAGTGTTTAATTTCTATAGCCTGTTGCAGAAAGGTGGCAAGTTTCACCATGTGAAATGTGGCATGTCTTTACACCATGTAGAGGTCAGGTCAACATCTGTTTATATACATATTAATTTATCCAGCGGTGCCGGGAACAAATACATTTTCTAATTCTAGAGTACATTTATAGTTATGGACTTAAAACATTGTAGGTATATAAAATGTCTTTGGATTGATTATCTGAGGTCTAATTTAACCTTATCCTAAAAGTTGTTAAAATAACATAAATTACATTACTGAAAATCGATGAATGTACTCTACAAAGTAAATGGCATAACCTCAGAGAAATACACAGTTAAATGATTAGCCAGTTAGACAATTAAACATTTAATCACTCCATCAAATATTCAAAACATTAAATTCCAACACTGACAAAACTAAATTGTTTCTTTATGTACTGTGTATTCAGCTTTGCCCAGATTCTGTAGGCTTTGGTTTCATGTTGTATGGCCAGGTGAACACTTCCAAAATACTTTTACTGTTTACTCTTGCAAAACAACTGATATTTCTGGTCTCTTCATCTGGTCAAACTAATTTTTGGATCTTGTAGTTTTTGTTGTGTGGAAACCACCATTAGCTCATGGTTTAAAGACAGCTAATAGGTATCATCATCAACAAGAATAATTTACTACGTACGTCCTCTTTTATCCATTTCATCCAGGAATGTTTCAATGTCTTCAGAATCATTAAACAAAAACATGAATGGGAGAGAGCTTCTTGTTCTTCCTCTAGAGTATGAGGCCTCTCTGAGCATCTGCACAGCACCCTCTATTTCCTCATCATTCAGGGGTGAGGACTTGTACCCGGTTTCAGAAGAGGCCCATGGTGGCATTTACCCAGGCAACAGCATCCCCCAGGTCAACATTGCATCTTTCAAGCAAGTTCATGTATATAGCACAATTCATACATAGAAGCAATTCAGTGTGCTTTATAATTAAAAGAAAAATATAAAAATGCAACAGAATTAAAACAGTCAGATTGTTACAATTCTCTTACTCAGCTGTTTCCAGGGGGAGACAGGGGGTACAATTTCAACACCCTGGTATCTGAATCCTCGCAAATCCAGGGCAACTCCAGCGCTAGGATGAACCCGTCATTCCCTTTCTGAGATAATATTTGCATCAATGTCTTACTTGGCTCTCTCCAGGGGGACATTTATGCCATGTCTGTACATGCATTTTATATTCATCCTCAATGAATTACAGTTATCGTTACTGTTTACTGAACCACACCAGTATCTCAATCCTCGCACTCCAATGCTTGGATAAACTCGTCAGTCCTTTTGTGAGATAATACCCTACATCGATGTCTAAACAGCAGATTGTTACATTTTCACAGAGGTTATTCCTCTGATAGCACCAGAACCTGCATTACAGAAAACGATTAAAAGATAGCAAAATAGAAATATAATACCAAAATCAATCAAAGAAAGAGAGAAATATAAAATACATCATAATAATCAATGTGCTTTACAAAGAAAAAGAAAAAAATATAAAAAATACAATAGCTTATAAATAAATAAAACATCAAAACAACAGCATAATAATAAAACATAGAATAATAAAATACAAGTAGAATAAAACAGGATAAAAACATAGGAAGCTATAAAAGCTGTATGGCTAAACAGTGCGGTTAAGTTTAAAATAGAAGTGTTTTTAACCTGGATTTAAAGATGTATATGTTTGGGGCACATCTAAGTTCTTCTGGTAGTTTATTCCAGTTGTGTGCAGCATAATTGCTACACACCGTTTGACCATGTTTAGTTTGGATTCTGGGCTCTACTAGCTAATTAACCTGAGTTCATGGATCTACGAGACCTGCTTGGTTTGTATTCTTCAAACATATCAGAAATGTATTCGGGACCTAAACCATTCAGTGATTTGTAGACTAAAAGCACCACTTTAAAATCTATTCTGTAACTGACTGGAAGCCAATGCAACGATTTAAGAACTGGAGTGATGTGTTCTGTTCTCTTGGTCCTGGTTATTATTCTAGCAGCAGCATTCTAAATGAGCTACAACTGTTTTACAGTCTTTTTGGGGAGTCCAGTTAAGAGGCCATTACAGTAGTCAACCCTACTAGAGATAAAAGCATGGATGAGCTTCTCTTGATCTTTTTGGGACACAAAGCCCTTGATTCTTGCTATATTTTCAAGATGATAGAATGCTGTTTTGGTGACCGCTTTGATATGACTGTTAAATGTGAGGTCTGAGTCTATCAGAACACCAAGATTACCCACTTGGTTCCTGGTGATTAGGGCCTGAGAATAATACTAGTTCTTTTATTTCTGTTGCCAAACACAATAATCTCTGTTGTATATAGGTTTAATTGTAGACAATTTTGGTTTATCCAGGTATTTATGTGCTCTATACAATGACACAGTGAGTCTATTGAGCTGTTGTCATACGGTTCGAGAGCCATATAAAGTGGATATAAAAAGTCTACACACCCCTGTTAAAATGCCAGGTTCTTGTGATGTAAAAGAACGAGACAAAGATAAATAATGTCAGAACTCTTTCCACCTTTAATGTGACCAAATGAATTCTTTAAATCTTTGATAAAAAATTTTTTACTCTCAATAACCTGGTTGCACACCCTTAAACTAATACTTTGTTGAATCACCTTTTGATTTTATTACAGCACTCAGTCTTTTTGGGTAGGAGTCTTTTAGCATGGCACATCTTGAAGTGGCAATATTTGCCCACTCTTCTTTGCAAAAGCGCTCCAAATCTGTCAGATTGCGAGGACATCTTCTGTGCACAGTCCTCTTCAGATCACCCCACAGACGTTCAATTGGATTCAGGTCTGGGATCTGGCTGGGCCATTCCAAAACGTTAATCTTCTTCTGGTGAAGCCATGTTTTTTTGGATTTGGATGTGTGCTTTGGGTCGTTGTCGTGCTGAAAAGTGAACTTCAGCTTTCTAACAGATGCCTTCTAATGAAGGTTTTGTGCCAAAATTGCCTGGTATTTGGAACTATTCATAATTCCCTCTACCCAGGCCCCGGTTCCAGCTGAATAAAAACAGCCCCAAAGCATCTTTGGAAAATACATGCTTCTATGGTTGTTTGGTGTGGTTGGGTGCCTGAGACTTTCGAACAGCAACCTCTACTGGTCACCTTATTTAGTAATTTATTTTTTAAAGTTGTTAACGTTAGATGTCTAGAAACGGCGCAGTTGGTAGGGTGGCTGGTTTCAGCTTTCTCAACTTGTTATGGTGTGAGATCAAATCTACATCGTGTTAACTCTTTGAGTGCAAACGATGCTGTTTACTGTTTGTTGAATAAATTGTTTTATTTTGTGTATCTTATGATACACTTGCCTTAATAATACAAAACATTAGAACGGATTAATTGCAGAAAAATGCTAGCTGGAAAGGCAAGTAGAATGTTGGATACGAACCAAGCATTTTAATTTCCTTTCAGAAAGCACACACCTAACCACTGCACCACAAAGACATCTACATGATCATTAAACATTGGATATTTATTCCTGACCAACAGGTGACACCAATGTGCAGTGAATTTCAAAGCCTTGAGAAATCAAACCAATTTTTTAACCATTTTGATGAAAGCCTCATATGCTTCAGAAAGCCTCAGTTGACCATCAATTTAGGAACCCACATATTAGGTAATGCCCCCAACTTGCAGTCTGCAAATATACCCTCCTTGTATATCCTGCTTACAACGCAGATGCCAATGACCAACAATGTACACAAATATTTGATACACTGCCGTTTTTGCAGGTTTTCCTACTTACAAACCATGTAGAGGTCTGTAATTTTTATAATAGGTACACTTCAACTGTAAGATACTTATGTCATTAATTAAGTAATTAATTAAATGCTAATGAATTACTTAAAAATCATACAATGTGATTTTCTGGATTTTTGTTTTAGATTCTGTCACTCACAGTTGAAGAGAACAGTACTTGTGATAAAAATTACAGACTTCTACATGCTTTGTAAGTGGGAAAACCTGCAAAATTGGCAGTGTATCAAATACTTGTTCTCCCCACTGTATAACTTCATATCAAATAGTGGCATATGTACCAACATAATCATGAAAAAGCCTAAATGAATTAATGAATTAATTTAATGTTTGCTTATGTTGTTGTTCGCATGTCTCCTGAGGAGACTTAAGAAATGTGGCATGTAAAAACTCTCATCAACTTCTACAGGTGCACCATTGAAAGCATCCTCTCATTCGGGTGATTCTCATGAACATTTTATTACTGTGGGTATATTTTGAAAAGCCTCAGGCCAAATTATTAGAATTAGAAATAGAATCCCAAATTATATTCTATGTTAATTTAGAATTGTAATTCTTCAGATTTAAGGTGGCCACAGCATCATGACGGAGGCAGTTGGAAATGGAGGCAAAAGATTAAAATCTTCCGATAGATCACCCCAGTGTGCATTGTCACCTGCTGATGGGATCCTCCAAAGTGAGCATCCTTGATTTCCCGATGCCACTTGCAAGTATAGTTCTCACCATAGTCCACATGGATTACAGCTTCATCGTCCTCCATATTTTCATTAAGGGTGTTCAGCCAATCAAACTGATTCCCTATGTTGTACACATGAGTACAGAAACAGAGTGGGTGTTCCAGGGTCAAAGTGTCCAGTTTTTCAGTGGTGGCATACTATTTTTCAAGGACATGACTTTGATTTCACATTCTTTTTTAGTGCTTTCTTTTCTTTTTTGGTGAATGTGGTTGACCTATTCACCCCTTCACTCCAATAGACAACATTGTTTTTTGTATTGGGAGTGCCGTTGGAAAAGTCAGCTTGTTGCAAGTATTGCATTTGTTGTACATTCAGTCCATGCTTTTTTTGCATATTGCTGAAGCTAACAGATCAGAAACACTGATTAAGCTTTTTAACTTTGCTTCCAAAATTCTCATGTATCTTACAAGCACGTTTCCCTGTCAGCAACTTTGGAACTGGCTCCGCGATGCTTCAAGAACTGTGCCCGGGAGATTTTATTGTTGGGGTTCTCTTAGGAACCTCTTGTGCTGGTTCCCCATTGTATCAGTCAGAAAACATTTTCTGAACACCTGCCCACTTTAAATATGTTTATATACACCTGACACATCAACAGTTTAATTCACAAACATCCTGATTTCTTTCAGAATAATTGTAAGGCCTCAATTAAGTAAAGGTGCCATTAATAGTTCCCTAGTGACAATCCAATGATTAAGAGTATTCTGTAGAGAGCATTGTACATTGGCCCCCCACCCAACGGAAAACTTTGGCACAATAGGCTCATTCGTTTTTGCTGGTTTGTGCTGTTAACATTTTTGTTTGTGCTGCTATCATTTTATAAATATTAAATAATATTTTATAGATCATTCCGAGGTCACTCAGCCCTCCAAATTGAGTCAAAATAGGCTTGTCCGTTTGTGCTGGTTTGTGTCGTTAAAAGTTTGATGCAGCGTTTTATATATTAGACATTTAATTTTAGCTGTCACCAGCCCCACAACATGCTCCAACCTGCTCCTCAAAATAGGGTCAATCATGTATGCACCGTTTTATCTCTCATCTCATCTTCATTCGCTTATCCGGTATCGGGTTGCGTTCCCAGGCCAGTATCGAAGTAGTAGCTTTGCCTTCTGGCTCATTAGACATTTAATTTTAAATTTTTGCTCCTCAAAATATCCTAAGTCGTTTATGCTCTGTTTGTGCCGTTGAAAGGGTTGTTTGTGCTGCTACAATTTTAGGTACAAAGCTACATCCCCACTGGATAGCACACTTGCTTTACTCTCTTTCCACTAAAGATCTGTCACTATCAGTAAAAAAGCATTCGCAAAAACAATCCTTTATCGGCACAAAAGGAGCACAAATGAATGAGCCTATTTTGAGTGAATTTGACCTATAGCAGCACAAAAAAAAAACGGCACGATGAAGCCTATTTTGCGGTAGTTTTGCGCTGGATAGGGGACCATCTTTACGCAGGTAAAATAAGTTTAATCGCTTTTGCTCCAGTTGTGCTACTTTAATTTTTTTAGATATTAGTCCTAAAAAATATTTTATAGATAACTCAGAGGTCACTCAGCCCCCCAAATCCTCCAAATGTTGTGCTTAGTTTGTGCTGGTTTGTGCCGTTACAAGTTTCATTAGGTCTGTTTCGGTGTTTTAAATATTAGACATTTAATTATAGGGTGTGGTGTCACCAGCCCCCCAACATGCTCAAAATTCCATCAAAATAGACAATTGTTTGTGCTGGTTTGTGCATTTTAAATGTTTGGTTGTGCTGATGCAGCGTTTTATATATTAGACATTTCATTTTAGGTCACCTGCCTCAAAATAGGCTCAATCTTATGTGGTCCATTTGTGCTGCAAAAACTGTGTTTGTGCTGCTATAGTTTTTTGTAAATAGCCTACATTCCTTCTAGATAGTTAATGGATTTACTCTTTCCACCATCTTTAGCTTTGCTATAGCTCTGTCATTATCCATTATAAACACTGTCGCAAAAACAGAAATGTTACCAACCCAAACGGAGCACAAACTATTCAGCCTATTTAGAGTGAATTTGACCGATAAAATATTCTTGAATATCTAAAAGATGAAAGCACCACAAAAATTGTAATGGCACAAACCAGCACAAACAATTAAGCCTATTTGCCCTAGTTTTGAGTTGGGTGGGGACCATTTTCACGCAGGTAAAATACCTTTAATCGTTTGTGCTCCATTTGTGTCATTTTTTAGATACTAGTCCTAAATAATATTTTATAGATCATTCCGAGTTCACTCAGCCCTCCAACATGCTACAAATTCACTCAAAATATGCTAAATTGTTTGTGTTCCATTTGTTAAAATATAGTTTTTGCGACCTTCTTATGAAATCAGTTGAAGTAAGGACAGAGCTATTGTGGAAAGAGAGTAAAGCCATTGCAGTATCCAGTAGAAAATTAGGTTATACCAGAAACTGTACCAGCACTGTAACGGTCCCTGCCTGAAGGGACCGTTCCACTTTGTGTTTTCTGTTTGTCCTTGTCTTGTCCTTGTATGGTCTTTCCTGTTCTTGTTTTGGTTGATTGGTATATTCATTTCACCTGTGTTTAGCCCCCAACTGTTTCTGTTCTCCTCGTTTGTCTGTGTATTTAGTTCGGCCATTTTCTCCCTGTCAGTGTTGGTCATTGTGCTTGTGTACCTGTTATGTTTTTTGTGCTCCTGTGCTGTTGAACCCCTGAACTCTTGAGTATTTTTGTAGTGGCCGGCCCGCCGTTTGGTTTTCTTTGTTTTGGTTAAATAAAAAGGGGAAACACCTCAACCTTCTGCACCTGCCTCCGTCTCCTACTATACAATGTGACAAGCACAAATGACTGAGCCTATTTTGAGACAATCTGGAGCAGGTTCGGTGGCTGGCACAAACTAAACTTTTAACGCACAAACGAAGCACAAACTAACTAGACTATTTCAGGTGAATTTGAAGTATGTCGGGGAGATGAGTGATCTCAGAATGACCAGTGAAATTTTCTTTAATGTCTTAAAAATGATAGCAGAACAAATGAAAATTTGAACAGGGCAAACCAGAACAAACGGACCATAAATGATTGAGCCTATTTTGAGTCAGTTTAGAGTTGGGTGGCTGGTGAAGTCTTCACGTTTTTACTAATATTAAAAACACTGATGCAGCACAAACAAAACCTTTAATGGCACAAACCCACACAAAGTAAAAACTAATTATACTATTTTGACTCAATTTGGAGCATGTTGGGGGGCTGATTGACATCACCAAAAATTAAATGTCTAATATACAAAATACCCAAGCTGCACATACAATTTTTTTTAACGGCACCAACTAAGCACAAACAAATGAGACTATTATGACAGATTTTGGAGGATGTTGGGGGGCTGGTGACAACATACCCTACAATTAAATGTGTAATATTTAAAACACTGAAGCAGCCCAAATGAAACTTTTAATGGCACAAACCAGCACAAATGAAGCACACACACACAATACTTTTATGGGTGAATTTGGAGGATTTGGGGGGCTGAGTGACCAGCACAACTGGAGCAGAATTGATTAAACGTATTTTACCTGCGTAAAGATGGTCCTTCTTCCAGCGCAAAACTACAGCAAAATAGGCTTAATCGTTCGTGCTGGTTTGTGCCATAACATTTTTTGTGCCGCTATAATTTTTTTCATATTAAATAATATTTTATAAGTCAAATGAAATATTAACGGCACAAACCAGCACAAAAGAAGTACAAACGATTGAGCCTATATTGACAATGTTTTGCGTTGGCTGGGGGGCCAACTTCACACAGGTTGCTGTGGGGCTGCAGCTGGATGCCTCTCATTTGCCCTCATTTATCATTCTTGCGTAGAAACTGGCGTAAATGTTGGCGTAAGATTTTGCTTACACTCCTCTCACCGCCTGATTTATGAAGCTGTGCGTACCTTTAAAATCCAGGTGTACGCTGAAAACGATCGTCATTAGAATAACACGCCCCTATATATTCAAGTCTCCGCTTCCCCCACGCCCTCATTTTACGCCATGGACACTCGGAAGACGGCAAAAAAGAGAAACTTCTCTGACGTGGAGATTGAGACGATCACCAGGGAGGTAGAAAGAAATAAAATTGTTTTATTTGGCAGTTTAAAAAGCGGAATAAAAGATGGTGTGATGTGGAGTACCATTCATTGACATTAATAATTGCATGACAATTTGTAATATTCGTCTTATTATTTTATGATATTTATTATTAATGACGTTTATTGTTAATTAGAAGAAGAATTTCGTTATTATTATTCCTATTATTATTATTCAAAAGAAGAAGAATGTGATTTTTATTATTTTGTCAGTCTGAATTTAATTTTGATCATTAAAAGCCTTTTATTACTGAACCCAGTCCGTGCGCAACTGCCGGGTCTAACCCTGAAACGTCATGTAAAGCCCACAGGCTCGCATCTGAAGGAATACATATAAATCAAATGCTTTGGTAAATTACACAAATTAAACATTGAAGTCCATGTTTCACAAGTCCATGTTTCACATGGGTCATAATATATCATATCTTTTAGTTTGTCAGTGCGTTAGGATTTTTTTTTCTGCGCATTTCCGCACTAACTCAAAACGTGCGTACACCACCTCCTGAGCTGGCGTAGGATTTGAGAGTGCCGTACGCCAACGTCCATATTGATAAATCTCAAAGTCGCCGTGGTTTTGGGTGTACGCCAGGTGTATGCTGGAAATTTGGTGTACGCACTTTTGATAAATGAGGGCCATTATGATTCAGTTAAATCTTGTATCAGTTCATACTCCTAATCAATTATCTTGAAAAAGAAAGTATCAATAACTTAAATCAAACATCAAGTAAAATATCCCCAGTAAAAGGTCCCCAAATTCTGTCCATAAAAATTACGAACAGAACCGGCGACAAAGAGCAAACCTGCCGGAGTCAAACATGCACAGGGAACAAGTCTGACTTACTGCCGGCAATGCGGACCAAGCTCCTGCTTCGGTCGTACAGGGACCTGACAGCCCATAGCAAAGGACCCAGAACCCCATATTCCCGAAGCACCCTCCACAGGATGCCACGAGGGACACAGTCGAATGCCTTCTCCAAATCCACAAAACACATGTGGATTGGTTGGGCAAACTCCCATGAACCCTCCATCACCCTGTAGAGGGTATAGAGCTGGTCCAGTGTTCCACGGCCTGGACGAAAACCACACTGTTCCTTCTGAATCCGAGGTTCTACTATCGGCCGTATTCTCTTCTCCAGAACCCTGGCATAGACTTTCCCGGGGAGGCTGAGAAGTGTGATCCCCCTATAGTTGGAACACACCCTCCGGTCCCCCTTCTTAAAAAGAGGGACCACCACCCCGGTCTGCCATCCCAGAGGCACTGTCCCCGACTGCCACAGACTCAATATCTCCAGCTTCCCTTGGGATCTAGTCGAAGCTCTGCCGGAGGTGGGAGTTAAAGGTCTCTCTGACAGGAGACTCAGCCAGACGTTCCCAGCAGACCCTTACAGTACGCTTGGGCCTGCCGAGTCTGTCCAGCTTCCTCCCCCGCCATCGGATCCAACTCACCACCAGGTGGTGATCAGTTGACAGCTCCGCCCCTCTCTTCACCCGAGTGTCCAAGACATACGGCCGCAGGTCAAATGAAACGACAACAAAGTCGATCATCGACCTCAAACCCCTCCACAATGTTAAGGTGGCAGTTCAAGGAGGGGAGAATTGTATAAGCTAGGCTAAAGGTGTACATTTAAAAAGAATAATAAACTGTTTTTCCCAGGTTGCACGGATGTCACTGTTGCCATGGTCACAGATACTGATGAATGTTTAACGTATTTGGCCGTCATATATGTCAATTATATATTTAAGTGTGACACATTTAAACAAGATTTGATCAAATATTTATTTATCATTCACTCCGCACCCCAAATATTCATCACATACTTTAAGTTACATTCTCATTTGTTTTTGTAGACTAGTTGTTAATTGAATTAAGGTAAAAGTAGTTAATGTAGGGTATAATGTGTATAATGGGCGGGGCTTCCATATTGATGTGACAGGTGGGCGGGACATTCAGTTTGTAGGGTGGGACTTCTGGTATGATGTATGTTAGGGTGAGACTTCCGGTATGACGTATGTTAGGGTGAGACTTCCTGTATGATGTATGTTAGCTTGGGACTTCCTGTATGACGTATGTATGGGTAGGACTTCAGGAGTGACGTACGCATGTCCGGTGACTTCGTAATTTATGATTACATTGATGTGTCAGTGTTTGATGTTTTACAACGCCTGATGAGCAAAACAGACTAGTGTTATAACAGGAGGGTTATGATTGATGATTAACAAATAGGGCTTAGGGTTCCGGAATGTTAAATTCACAGGCAATAAATAAGTGTTGTGTCAGCGGTAAGCTGTTTGATGTTCAACAAATGGTGTTCGTCAGATCTAAAACCCCCGGTGTTTAATCTTCTGACAAGTGGTGCAACAGATGGCCTACAACAGGTGGTTGTTAACCTTTCATGTTTTATGGGTTGATTGGCGTGGTCTGCGTATTTAAATTACGCAGACCTCAGTGATGGTCATTCAGTCTTGCCTGAGCAAACTTACATACACAGTACAAAACATGGAGGATTGTGCGGCGATCAATGTTTTGGGTGAAACACTGGTGAAAGCTAACATCTCAAATGCAGCTCAGCGATTTGGTAAGAAATTACAGATGGACCGCAGAGATGCAATAAACATGCCAGCCCCGAAGAAACCGATGCAGAGTTGAACCCGAATCCATCACCTACACCAGGATATGTTGGCACAGAAATGAGGATTGGATGATGGTCGGATCGGTGGATACATTTTCAACCCAGAGCTACCGGAGGTGGCATTTTATGAATTGCCCGAAGGCCATGTGTTTAAGGCTGGTGTGACCGATCAAATGGTTTTTAATGCCGGATTATGGGCCACCTTTCGAAAAGTGTTTTATTTGGGGCCAAAACAAGGCCCACATAATACAGTAGATGTACTGTTTAAAGTTGTCGAGGGGTTGAAAGAGTATGACTCTGTTAGATTGGAGCTATTTCTGGAAAATGTCAGTGGGGTAGATTGTGACTGCGGGCAGATCAACTGACGTAAGACCCTGAAGCCCCGCCGTAAGCTAACACCGACCTCAACACAGCATAAAACCAGACAGACTGCCTGAGACTATCAAGCAGTCAGAAGAATTTATTCTTAAGAATACAACCAAGCGGTGATTGAAGAACCCAAGGCCGAGGACTGGCTGTGTGACACCTACCACTGGATTGACCGGATTTGTGATTAGCTAGGTCCACTTAATCTGTCATACATTTCAAATGCTAACAAGAGTTATCACAAAAAGGACCAACACCTTGTACCAAAAGAACATCATGGCAACAATGGGTATGATTCTGGAAAACGTTGTTTGGGCTATTCTACACAAAGCATGCATCGGATGTGAAGTGGACCATTCATGTCTCGAACCGCTTGAGACGGTAGTCTTCTGGTGTTGTAAATAACCAAAAGGCGGATGTTTTGCATCTGTAAAACTCTCCATGAAGAATCGAGAAAGACCGGGGTATATCTGTCTGCCTAAAATGCTAATCTGCTGATTGTCGCAGGGTTTTTAAACAAGATGAGGTAGTTTGTGTTCAAGTTAATAGTTCTACTAGATTTGCCTTTAAAAAACATTTTTTGGACAAGGTAAATTGCACTCCGGTTATGGTGGTGTGAATATTGTGTGAAAACTCTCTCCATCTCCAAACTCTCTGGTAGCAGATTGTCATCACACAGCGATGTTGGTAGACGTTCTATAAAAGTAATCTCCCTTACCTTCAACATTTCGTCATACAGCGGTTGCCAACATGAATAAACCCAGACGATATTTTGAATTTCTTTGGAGAAAACAACGTCAGCATTATCCAGCAACATCTTCACAAAATATGTTTTACCAGAGTTACTGGGGCCACTAATGACACAGCTGAACAGGTGTTGTAGTCGTGGGTCAAAACCGCTATCCATCCTAGACTGTGGTTTAGTACCTGTAAGGCCTTGTGCTGTAATCAGGGAGCAGTACACGCTTGTTGTACACAACTCTGAAACGCTTAGACACTATTTGGTTTTTCAACGTGAATGTTCTTTTATCTCTAGCAATTGTGTCTGCATTAGCAAGGACATGATCATCACCACCCTCACCCCATACAAAGTTATCAACCAGTCGTGTCAGCATCTCCAAATTAACAATGGTTGTGTTGTAGCTTATGAGCGTAATGCCTTTTGCTTTGAGACAGGTCAGACCTTTAACGGTTTTGTAACTGTATGTCTTTGGCCCACCACTAACAAATTGAGCTATGCTGTCACCATCCGATAACTCATCGGTCAAGTCACCCAAGAACGGACCCAGTGGGGGCACCCAATCCCCAAGGTGTGTGACAAAGATCACGGAATCAGTGTCTGTGTAGAGTACACGTCTATCCAACTTTTCCAAGAGTCAATACAACTCGAGTCTCGCATAAGCGGTTGTGAACGCGGCAATAAAAATGTTGCCATTACATGGTTTGATTGGTGTCTGTTTTGTGTAACGCCACTGTACTATCGCAACAGTGTCCGAGATGAACGAGAAATAACCAACATCTATTTCACTGGAAAAAAAGGTAGTGGCTAAACTCCTCCGGATCTGTAATTAACATCGTGTTCATAAGGTTAGTCCGCTCACCCATCTTACCCCAAAGACTATTCATTGCCAATTTAGCTAAAGATCGCCTAGCACTGTTTACAACAATGTTTTCCTTGTCAAGCTGCACAACCTCCTTTTCATGATATTCACGGATATACTGGTCTTTAGCCTCATCGTCAACCACAGATGGCAGGAAGCCGCTAGCTTCCTGCTTGTGCTTCAGGAATGTTCTCATGTAATCTGCAAAAAGATAATCTGATGTCATAATGAAATCCCAGACTTCAAATATTTCCACAATGCGATAACCTTTCTCAACAGCCTTAACCAGATCAATAGAAACCCAGGTACCAGTTAAAGATCTTTCTGAATCAGTATGTGAACAATCAGTTACCTGGTTTTCAGACTCTGCACATAATCTACATGATGGAATGAACAGCTTACCGCCGACCCTGTGTGGTAAAACGGGGGTAAAAAAGGCCTTTCGGTGTACACACCGTAGCCTTAACAATACCAAAGTAGGTGTCTAGTAGTTTGAAATCTCAAAAGATTACGTCTGGATGCCCAATCGTATAAGTCTTTGTCTTGTTGCAGAATGGATAAAGACTACAGACATCGTTATACTGAATAGTCTCCCCTTCTCGAGCCGTAAACTTCAGATGAATCGCATTAGTACGACCGCCAAAAAGAGCATCCCGAGGGTCAAGGCGCTCTGGAGCATCAAAGGTCTTCAAGAAAGCTTTGACATCTGCGGATGTATTTTTAAGCTGATTCCACTCACACTCCCATATGTATTGAACATGTACGTTGTGTTGTTCTTTCAAAGCCTCTAGCTTTGTCAACCATTGCTGGTGCATCAACCCGTACTGAATCTTTGTCACTGGATTGATGCTTGTTGAACAATGACACTTTGGGTGACCGTGCCAGAAACAACATAGAAATTCATTGACCGTGCTCAACCCATCACGTTCTGCATATCCATCAACGCAGTAGGCACCGATTTTCACTTCACCCTTGTTCAGGGTGTGCTGTATTGATGTATTCTCATCGGAGGCCACATATTCAAGCCACTGGATTGAGCTGTTTGAGAATGTCTTCTGACAACGGTTGTAGTTGTCTGAGGGGACCAATGCAATGGTGTCCTTAGTGAGGAATCTGTTGCAAAAGACTTTCATGCAAGCTGAAGCAATCGTAATTGACCGGAATGGGTCAACACCACCACACTCCAGGAACTCGAGTCTGTAGTGCATACAACCCTCTCTCAAGATGACTACATCATTCACGCAGTAAGCCTTTATTTCATCCGGCATGAAAAAGGGGTCTGCAGAAACAGTTAGATTTTTTCGAAACCTTAAAACTCATAGCACGTGGCAAGGCCGGCAGCTTCATAGGTAGGAAGCAATGACTATCAATGTATCTCTGATTGAATGTGCGGTCTGTAAAAATCATGTGCTTGCTAACATTAGCAATAAGTGTTGTGCTAATACCATTGTTAGCAAGGTATTGCATCAAGATGTAACCATTGAAAGCTTTAGAGTTGTGTGCTATAAATGTTTAGTCATTATATTTCGGTTGCCTAAACCTTTGGAAAAAAGCAGCGACACAACCATCTCCGGCTGAACACCACGTCTCGTTATCCAAGCTTATTGCGCATACAAAATTTGCAGTCTGTACACCATTCACCGGATTGGCAATTGTCTCGAAATCATAAAATATGTAGTGCTCACTGGGGTCCTCGGGCTTGGAGGGTTTTATAAAACACTGATGTTTCATTTCAACCGCCAGATCCACATTACAATTGTGACACATGTTAGCCATGCACCTGTGCGCCTTATAGTTGGTAATACTAACATTGTAATAACGGCCGCAATCGACACAGTATTTCTTCTGGTCACACCTGCTAACCCAACGATCCACACTTTTGTGGTGCTTCAAACGTTTATGCTGGCTATAACAAAAATCTGAATAACATATCCGTTTACAGTCAGGGCACTGCTTTGTGTTATGGGGTTGGGTATGACAATCTTCGTGAAGACAGACGCTACAACTATGTTTACAGCCATGATCACCACGTGTGTTGAACCCGGTATAGCACCAGTCACAAACATAAGACACACCCAGAAAACCCTTCCGAGAAATGGTTATCATGTAAGTACATAAAGACAGTTCTAGGGTGGGTCTCCTCGCTGTTTTGAAACTTGGTAAAGTGACCATCCCGTGTTCGGTGAAAGACAACAATTTTACACCCTATCATTTCTTCAAACCGAACAATATCTGTGAATGCCACACAATCAGCTAAAGCTAAACCAGCGCCCGTATGTAACTCACAACCACTAACCAAGGCCTCAGCCTTGTACTACGGGTTCAACATACCCATCAAACAAACAGAAAAACATGTAGAATCATTATTCACAGCCACATATAAATGCCTTCTTTTTTTATTGATAATCTGATCTATCTACAGTGTTTGAGCTTTACGTCGCGGGGCACCACCCTCACGGTTTTTGACAATTTGTAACACCAGCTCTAGTGATTCATCAATCATAATCTCAGCATTACTCTGCATAACACTTTCAAATAAATTATATTATATTCAGATATTCATCTGCTCTCATGGTCACATGTACGGGGTCTATCAGAGATTCACTAATCAACTCAATCTGCAGACAATCACCAGGCCCGTGTACAAAGTCTGAAGGTCTAAAAGTCAAAGTATCCAAGCCTGCCATAATACTTGCGTAGAATGTGCCAAAATCTTCACCAGTATTTTGTAAATTTATCAACTGTCGTAATTCAACATTGTCAAACGCATTACGTTGTATAACTCTAACATCGCCATCACTGCATTGAGTTTGCATCAGAAAGCTCAAAGGAGAGTCAAATAGATCGTGTGAAAAATTGGGGCTTCTAAGCTCGGTTAACAAGCCTTGTATCTGAGGATTATTGTGCGCATCGCTGTGTAACAAAGTAATTGTTGGTTCATTTGTATTTTGGGGTGTGGTCGATTGAGGTTGTTGGATGTTCCATGTCTGGTCTGTTGTTAGCATTATCTTTAGCCATTTCTCTGGCTTAACGTGTAAATATCAATCCACTTTTCAGGTTGAAATGTTCTAACTCAAACACACATTTACATACAGCGCAGTTTTGAAGAGTTGGCTGTATTACCTTCAGCTTTCAAGCATGAAAGAAAACAATGAAACAAAAATCCCCTCACGCTGTGCAGCCACAAGGTAGGGTGTCCGTAACTGAATCCATTGTGGTAATGTACTCTGCATCATCACTGAGCTGTCCTCAATCTGTTGGAATAAAGAATGTTGTACCAAGGTTCAGTATGCATATTGTCATAATTGTTAATAACACTTTAGAACAAGACAGAAAATGTCTGTAAATACTTAAACTTACACAAAAAGTATCTGCTCAGGTTGTGTAAGATCACAACCGCCCAGTCCAACTGACACAGATGCTGGTCACTTGGTCTAAATACAAATAGGATTAACAAGTGTATACAGGTAATTAAAGCTGATTAACAATAATGTCAAAAGTCTACTTACCAAGATTTGAATGTCCAAAAATGTGTTTACCAAACACGGCAGGTGTTTAATTCCACTCAACCTAAACTGGAGATTTAAAAAGGCAATATGAAAGACAGCTATAAATGCATTGATTGCGCAAACGTAAAATTCTTTTACACATTCTTAAAAAGTTCAAATGTCTTGTTTCAAATGTCTTTACATCGCAGCCGGGGCGCCTCCAGCAAGTCACGCCTCTTAACTTTGTCATTGGTTACATGTCATCGTTCTTCACGTTAGATTTTTATAAGTTTCCTCGTTAAATTAGATTTGGTTCAGATAATCAGCTAATCAGAACCTCATTAAGTAAAATTAGGTGTGCCTGTGTTGGAATTTAACATACACTGGAATGGAATGGCTGCCATACATATAGAGATGCTGATTTAGGAAAAGTGGTCTCTTCATTTTTTCCAGAGCTGTATATGTTACATAGATATGTTGCCATGTATTACTTTTCCTTATGAGCATGCCTTAATCACCCTATCTTGACCCATGAATAGATCACTCTGTTTTACAATATGGTGCCAGGATGCATAGATAGGAATGTGTTGCTAATTGATACAGGGTCTATTCTTCAGGACTGGTCTTTTCAAACTTAGGTTAGCCAGCCAATTCCCAAAACCTTAGTTATGAGGATAAAAGCAAGACGGGGATGTAGAGAGGGTCTCTGTTGAATTTTCCTCACCACTCCATCTATCTTTGCTCTTGCAGTGTCTGAAAACTCAGAATAACTTTTATTTTTGACACTTGTATTTTAATTGCAATATTCTCTTTATATATTGAATACATTGGTTATATGATTTTTTTTTTGACTATTTGGAATTAATCTATAATGGGTCAAAATCCAGTTCTATCAGCTGGTAATGTCTTGGTGCCAGATACTACAGGACGCCTTCAGGTGTTTTGTAGAGTTTATGCCTTGCCGGGTTGTCGCTAATTTGTTGCCATGCGGAGGACCAAAAGAATATTAGGCAGGTGGTCATAATGTTTTGGCTCATTAGTGTATATAACAAAATAATATAAAATCTATGTACTAACGGTTTAGAGATGATCAATTAAGAGTTTAATTGAGGGACCATAAGGGGCCGGTGCGAAGAGGATCGGGCGGCAGTCGAAGGCAGGGGCCTAGACAACCCGATCTCTGGACACGGAAACTAGCTCTAGGGACGTGGAATGTCACCTCGCTGGCGGGGAAGGAGCCTGAGTTAGTGCGTGAGGTTGAGAGGTTCCGATTAGAGGTAGTCGGGATCACCTCTACGCACGGCTTGGGCTCTGGAACCACACTCCTTGAGAGAGGATGGACTCTTCACCACTCTGGAGTTGCCCATGGTGAGAGGCGGCGGGCTGGTGTGGGTTTGCTTATAGCTCCCCAGCTCTGCCGCCATGTGTTGGAGTTTACCCCGGTGAACGAGAGGGTCGTTTCCCTGCGCCTACGGGTCGGGGATAGGTCTCTCACTGTTGTTTGTGCCTACGGGCCGAACGGCAGTGCAGAGTACCCGACCTTCTTGGAGTCTCTGGGAAAGGTGCTGGAAAGTGCTCCGACTGGGGACTCTATTGTTCTACTGGGGGACTTCAACGCCCACGTGGGCAACGACAGTGACACCTGGAGGGGCGTGATTGGGAGGAACGGCTCCCCTGATCTGAACCCGAGTGGTGTTCAGTTATTGGACTTCTGTGCTAGTCACAGTTTGTCCGTAACGAACACCATGTTCAAGCATAAGGGTGTCCATCAGTGCACGTGGCACCAGGACACCCTAGGCCGCAGGTCGATGATCGACTTTGTTGTCGTCTCATCTGACCTGCGGTCGTATGTCTTGGACACTCGGGTGAAGAGAGGGGCGGAGCTGTCAACTGATCACCACCTGGTGGTGAGTTGGATCCGATGGCGGGGGAAGAAGCTGGACAGACTCGGCAGGCCCAAGCGTACTGTAAGGGTCTGCTGGGAACGTCTGGCCGAGTCTCCTGTCAGAGAGATCTTCAACTCCCACCTCCGGCAGAGCTTCGACTGGATCCCGAGGGAGGCTGGAGATATTGAGTCCGAGTGGACCATGTTCTCCACCGCCATTGTCGAAGCGGCCGCTCGGAGCTGTGGCCGTAAGGTCTCCGGTGCCTGTCGAGGCGGCAATCCCCGAACCCGGTGGTGGACACCGGAAGTAAGGGATGCCGTCAAGCTGAAGAAGGAATCCTATCAGGCCTGGTTGGCTTGTGGGACTCCTGACGCAGCTGACGGGTACCGACAGGCCAAGCGGGCTGCAGCCCGGGTGATTGTGGAGGCAAAAACTCGGGCCTGGGAGGAGTTCGGTGAGGCCATGGAGAAGGACTATCGGCTGGCCTCGAAGAGATTCTGGCAAACCATCCGGCGCCTCAGGAGAGGGAAACAGTGCCCTACCAACGCTGTTTACAGTAGAGGTGGGCAGCTGTTGACCTCAACTGAGGATGTCGTCGGGCGGTGGAAGGAGTACTTTGAGGATCTCCTCAATCCCGCTGTCACTTCTTCCATTGAGGAAGCAGAGGATGAGGTATCAGAGGTGGACTCGTCCATCACCCGGGCTGAAGTCACTGAGGTGGTCAAGAAACTCCTCGGTGGCAAGGCACCGGGGGTGGATGAGATCTGCCCTGAGTACCTCAAGTCTCTGGATGTTGTGGGGCTGTCTTGGTTGACACGCCTGTGCAACATCGCGTGGCGGTCGGGGACAGTGCCTCTGGGATGGCAGACCGGGGTGGTGGTCCCTCTTTTTAAGAAGGGGTACCAGAGGGTGTGTTCCAACTATAGGGGGATCACACTTCTCAGCCTCCCCGGGAAAGTCTATGCCAGGGTTCTGGAGAGGAGAATACGGCCGATAGTAGAACCTCGGATTCAGGAGGAACAGTGTGGTTTTCGTCCGGGCCATGGAACACTGGACCAGCTCTATACCCTCTACAGGGTGTTGGAGGGTTCATGGGAGTTTGCCCAACCAATCCACATGTGTTTTGTGGATTTGGAGAAGGCATTCGACTGTGTCCCTCGCGGCATCTTGTGGAGGGTGCTTGGGGAATATGGGGTCCTGGGTCCTTTGCTAAGGGCTGTCAGGTCCCTGTACGACCGAAGCAGGAGCTTGGTCCGCATTGCCGGCAGTAAGTCAGACTTGTTCCCAGTGCATGTTGGACTCCGGCAGGGCTGCCCTTTGTCACCGGTTCTGTTCGTAATTTTTATGGACAGAATTTCTAGGCGCAGCCAGGGGCCGGAGGGTGTCAGGTTTGGGGACCACACAATTTCGTCTCTGCTCTTTGCAGATGATGTTGTCGTGTTGGCCCCTTCTAACCAGGACCTTCAGCATGCGCTGGGACGGTTTGCAGCCGAGTGTGAAGCGGTGGGGATGAAAATCAGAACCTCCAAATCCGAGGCCATGGTCCTCAGTCGGAAAAGGGTGGCTTGCCCACTTCAGGTTGGTGGAGAGTGCCTGCCTCAAGTGGAGGAGTTTAAGTATCTAGGGGTCTTGTTCACGAGTGAGGGAAGGATGGAACGGGAGATTGACAGACGGATCGGTGCAGCTTCTGCAGTAATGCAGTCGATGTATCGGTCTGTCGTGGTGAAGAAAGAGCTGAGCCGCAAGGCGAAGCTCTCGATTTACCAGTCAATCTACGTTCCAACTCTCACCTATGGTCATGAGCTTTGGGTCATGACCGAAAGGACAAGATCCCGGATACAGGCGGCCGAAATGAGCTTTCTCCGCAGGGTGGCCGGGCGATCCCTTAGAGATAGGGTGAGAAGCTCGGTCACCCGGGAGGAGCTCAGAGTAGAGCCGCTGCTCCTCCACATCGAGAGGGGTCAGCTGAGGTGGCTTGGGCATCTTTTTCGGATGCCTCCAGAACGCCTTCCTGGGAAGGTGTTCCGGTCCCGTCCCACCGGGAGGAGACCCCGGGGAAGACCTAGGACACGCTGGAGGGACTATGTCTCCCGGCTGGCCTGGGAACGCCTCGGTGTCCCCCCGGAAGAGCTGGAGGAAGTGTCTGGGGAGAGGGAAGTCTGGGCATCCCTGCTTAGACTGCTGCCCCCGCGACCCGGCCCCGGATAAGCGGAAGAAGATGGTATGGTATGGTATGGTAATAGTGAAAAGGTTTGTGAGACGATGAGGATCTTACCTGTTTTTGTGTGGCCTCTATCTCTTCCTGTCTGTCTTTTCAGGTCTGTCACTCTCCTGCCATGATCAAGATATCACCAAAGTCTCAAAACATTGAACAGAAAGCTGAAAGCACTCGGCTAGCTTACCATATGTTGAATGGAGGCAGTTGCAATGATCCTTTGAATAAAATGTATGTATTTTTTTGTGTTCTTGGTACTGGAGTCACATTGTTAACTAAGTAATTAAGACTAGGACATTGATTCAGCCAGAAATTATGCAGCTAGTACATTCACTTCTAATCATTCACTATCAGTCTCAGTGTTAGCTAGTTAGCAAACAGGTTAATGTATTAGATAAAACCTGATTCAGCTAAAACACAAACTCTAAAACTAGTCAACAAAGTAATATTACTAGCTAGCTAGGAGAATGTTTATTGTTTATTACGTTTGTTCTAATGTAGCTGTCAGTGTATGTTTTACTCACTGTACCAGTAAAGATAACTACGTTCCTTTGCGTTGACTGTTAGTAATGATGACACAGAATTTTTCCGTCAGTGAATAGAGCAGTGTAGTATCATTACTTGTTGTGGTACACACATTGAAAAAAAGTAAGCAAAAAGAGGGAGCATTGACATGTCATTTTGCAAGTAAAGTTAATCAACGCTTTTTTAATTAAAGTATTGCTCTAATAAAGATGATTCATGACCCCCTTATCCCCCTGCTACTATGCCCTTTTGTTAGGTAAACGTAATGCATTTACACTATCTCCATTGAGCGCAACATTTTGAGCTTAAAAAATATTACAACAGAAAAGGCTCAGGGTCAAAACCAATACCTCAGGGTTACAGCGCACTACATTGCTGAGAGTTGAAAACTGCATTCACAAGCTCTTACCATCATGAAAAACTAGAAAGTCACTTTTCTGAAACATTTCAAATGTTTCATGGATGTACTGTAGCAAAGCAGTGGAACACATTCATTTTGCTTTGTGTGTGTGTGTACTGTGTTAAAAACTGTTCAGTTTAAGTATGCCTACCTTGACAATGGAAGCATGAAATATTTTAAATTATACTGAACTTTATTTTGTAAATAAACTCTATTTTTTGCTTTATTTCCCTTCTAAAATAAATACATTATGTCTTTCAAATAATGCACTGTCTTGGAAATAGGGGAGTGAAATTGTTAAATAAGGTTACATTTTAACACATTGCGTTTTTAATCTCCAGTGAATGTTTCATATTCTGACAGCACTTAAATGTTTACTGATAGTTATTACTGTTGCATATACATATTTGACAGGTTATATATTTTGCTAGCTAGGTTTACTAATCCATTTTATGCACGAACAATGAAATCTGCTTAGTAAAAAAGGCAAAGCAGTGACACACTATACACTCTCTGAAATGCTGTTTCTCTGTGGAAAGGGAGATACCTGGAACATATTAGGCCACCCCTCTCCTCCCCTCCTCCTCAAGGTAGAGTGCTGCTATTTATTACATAATAAATGCATGTTGAATGCCTTAAAAATAGCCTTGGAGGTAGGGGCCCCGGGGAGGTAGGGGCCCCGGGGAGGTAGGGGGCCCGGGGAGGTAGGGGCCCCGGGGAGGTAGGGGGCCAAGAACTGAAAGATCCCCAGCCCTGCACTGTCTTTGAACATTCTGGAATAGGGGGTTCCTCAGTATAATCCTATGTGTATGCTGCCCCCTAAAGTTGCATATTTTTGTTAGCAGTCACTAAACCTAATTCAACTGATCAAATACTTGGTGGTCAACAAGTGCTCATCAAGTGCTTGATTAATATTTGACAAGTTTGGGGAAACATCGCAATAGAGGAAGCATCTAGGTCAATGCCATTTCTCTTTCTCTCATGGATGTTTTTGTCAATGTTTTGATTACTAAGCAGCAGAGGGACTATTTCTCTTGCATTCCTGCTGGTGTGTGTGCGTGCGCTCGCAGGAACTATCTCCCTTCCAGTATCAATTTTTTTTTTTACTTGGCATCATGACAGGCCAATTTTTCAAAAGGACGCTCCCTCCCGACTAATTCAATTTCCTCTACTGGAATTCTTTTCTATTATGCCCCACACATACAGACACACTATCAGTTTATTTTTTCAACAATAAAAAATAACACACTTTGAGGAAAAATATTAATGTCCTGTTCTTCCTCAATTTCAGTAATTTCTTTTGATGTTATTCCACTATAATAGTCTGTCCCAATGTACAACAACATTTTAATTGTATGGTATATTTCGTGATATTAAAGTAATTGCACTCTCAGTCTTAGTGCACATGTACCGCTCCAGCATGGGTTTGAATCCAGTGTCCTGCTCTTAGATTAAATACACTACATCACTATATCTTTCTACATTTTCTCTACACAATAAAGCAAAAATTCCCCAAAATATATATTTAAACGATTAAGCCAAAGCTCTGTCAACACTCTAGAGAGGTCCTCCTGTGTTTTAACAGAGGCCTTGAGGTAACAAGCTTCTTAGGTGTTCAACGCTAACTAGAGAAGAGGGAGATCCTTGCTTCTCCACCTCCCCTTCTCTCCATGTCTGTCTGTCCCCATCTTTCTTGACTCTCCAGTGGTTTCCCCACCCAAATGTTCTGTTAGCATGGGTCTCCCGAGGCCTAGCGTCTCAAACCCAGACACTTAAGGTTGCTAAACCAAGATTCAAATCACCAAGTGACAGCAAACAAGACGTATGCGACAGCTAATTCCTTCCTTCCCCTTCAAGCCCTCCAGCTTGTTCCACACAATAACATAAACAACTGATCTAATCTCCAGGTGTTCCTCAGGTATACCCAGCCATGATGTGAGGTATAGCCAGCCATGATGTGAGGTATAGCCAGCCATGATGTGAGGTATAGCCAGCCATGATGATCCTTGTACTGTCAGTGTCTCCAATGATGGAGGCATTGATTCTGTCAACACTTCTTGTGTCTGTCTCATCGGGTGCTGGTGTTCCTCTGTTTCTGTAGCAGGATACAGGTATCAAGGGGATTCAAAGGAGAGGTGAATGGATGTAGAACAGAGGAAGAGTGAGAAAGAGAGGAAGAGAGATGGAGGTAGTGAGAGAGGGTGAGACAACTGAGGGCATCAAATGTGATTTATCTGGTTCTGGACAGGCAGCCGAGCCAGAGAAGGATGCTGAGATGAGTTTAGGCCATAAGGCGAAGGTTGGCGCTGTATAAACACTGACATGACATTGACCACCAGGGTGTGTCCAGACATTCATTAATACCCTTTTCTCCTTGTTCAAACACGTCAGGGGAATGTCAGTGTTGGACGTGGTAATCCTCATTGACACTGTAGCATAATGCTCCTAGAGACAACACAGCACAAAAAGCTAACTACAGTAGGGATTCCATGAAAATGAACATAGCAGGTATAAATGCAATGCCTAGATCGAGTCCCAATTATGTAATTTTAAGAGGAAAAGGATTTTCGACTGAAGACCTATGCCAAATTAAAAAGATACATGAAATATTATAATTTCCTGACAAGTTTATTAAATACCTAAATACATTTAGTAATGTGATCATACATATCAAAATGCCCAAATAAAATATGTATCCAAAAATCCTCCATTCCCCAAACATTATCTAAAACTATGTTCAATGTATGTTCCCTTAGAACTGGGTTTCTATAGAAGACTAAGGATTGATGTCATGTGACCACCAAGGTTCCTTTTTCGGCTTGCTTCTTCGCACTCCATTTCTTTCTGACACTATATGCTTCCTTGTCTCTCACTCTCTCCCCCCAATCTCCCCAATCCTTCCCCTCTAAGTCTTTGTTTGCTTCTTTCTCCCCAACAGTAGAGACAATCTGAAGGTCGCTCAGCTCGTCTCCATGTCAGGGCCTGACGGATGGCACAGGCCACAGGGGCAGCAGCTCACCACCAGATCAGAGGTGTGTGTGTGTGTGTGTATAACACTATTTATTCTCTAGAGGTGAGTAGAGGAGAGTATTTCTAATAAGGTCCAGTAACAGCCAGTGCACCACTGACCTACTTGGTTTTGTTGTCCTTAAAAAACACACCACATCCCTCCTATTGACCCTCTCCTCATTTTTCTGTCTGAAGTAGCAAAACCGCAGTTTTCCTTTCCTTCTGGCACATGCAGGAAAACTGCTTACTTGTTTTCGACTTCCCTTTCATTTACCATGCTTCTTCCCGTTCTGCAAACTCGTAACTTTCCTGCCTGTCTGCTCCTTCAACACATTTCCCTCTGTAGACAGTTGCTATCTGCGACAATTATTTGCAGCGATGCTCTGGATCGATAGAGCTAATATAAAAGGTTGAAGAACCACTGCATGGCTGATATCCCAGTACCACATTAGCATAACTGGGTTTGAATAGAAGAGCCACCCTTATGGTGATATGGATTGAACAAAATGAGGAGGAAGGAGGCAGAGGAGACAGGTGGGGAGGAAATGTGTTCTGAGGATGTGTGGCTCCTAACAGCTATCGCAGCCTCTCCACCTGCCAACACCCTCTCCTCCACTCCCTTCCCTCCCTCCTCTCTCCATCCTCATCCCATTTCCAACTCCCCCTCAACCCCACTGGTTTTCTACTTTTCTGCGGTCTCCTTCCTGTATTTCCATTTCTCTCCCTTCCTCCATTCCCCCTACACCCACAACCACACCTTTCTGCTAATTATCTCCTCTTCTGTTTATCTCCCCTCTCTCCCCAAACCTCTCTCTCTCACCCCTCTCCATCTCCCCTCTCTCCCCAAACCTCTCTCTCTCACCCCTCTCCATCTCCCCTCTCTCACCAAACCTCTCTCTCTCACCCCTCTCCATCTCCCCTCTCTCCCCAAACCTCTCTCTCACCCCTCTCCATCTCCCCTCTCTCCCCAAACCTCTCTCTCACCCCTCTCCATCTCCCCTCTCTCCCCAAACCTCTCTCTCACCCCTCTCCATCTCCCCTCTCCATCTCCCCTCTCTCTCTCACCCCTCTCCATCTCCCCTCTCTCTCTCACCCCTCTCCATCTCCCCTCTCTCCCCAAACCTCTCTCTCTCACCCCTCTCCATCTCCCCTCTCTCTCACCCCTCTCCATCTCCCCTCTCTCTCTCACCCCTCTCCATCTCCCCTCTCTCCCCAAACCTCTCTCTCTCACCCCTCTCCATCTCCCCTCTCTCCCCAAACCTCTCTCTCACCCCTCTCCATCTCCCCTCTCTCTCTCACCCCTCTCCATCTCCCCTCTCTCTCTCACCCCTCTCCATCTCCCCTCTCTCCCCAAACCTCTCTCCATCTCCCCTCTCTCCCTCTCCTCTTTTTCGGTCTCTCTCTCTTTTTCTCTCCTCCAAACCCTTTTTTTCTCAGCCTCCCCTTTTCTTCCATTACCTACCCGACTGAAGCATCGTTGTGTGTCCGGCCCATCTGCTGTGGACAGCCAAACAACTTGATGCAAAACAGTGGAGGGGAGAACGTATACGTATGTGACAGTGATGTGGTAGGTTCACGCTCTGGCAGTCACCGAGAGAAGATACCAAGATTGGTGAGAGATAGATAGAAACAGAGAGAAAAAAAGAGTCGGCAAACTGCAAGCGAGTGAAATATTTTTCTTGTTTCTAAAAGCTTTTATTCAACCATCAAAGTGAAAACATAAGGCAACATCAAGCATCAGTGGAATAAAACATTAAACCATATCACTTAAAACCGCAGATGTCATTGTAATGATAATTACGAAAATCATCACTGAATGGATTGGACTATTGTAACATTAAATTGATCCAAAATGTTTGTTTCTTTTTATTGATTGGTTTTGGTATTCAAGCTTTGTGTGAAAGAGAAATGGGTAGAAATTGACAGTAAGCAAGAAAGCATTTTGGAATTGGGTTGGCGGCCCCCCAGCTTGTGAATATCCAAGTCCATATACCCTTGCAGCTTTTGTTATATTTTTAGACTTCTTACTTGTTAGCCAAAATAGTACAGAGAAGAACAAATAGTTAATTTTCTGAAAAATTATAAAAATCTTGAAGTTAGTTGCACTTCCTTAATGAAGATTGTTACTGTGTTCAGATTTAAACAATCCCTTTCCAAATCATGTACAAAGGTAATTTGCTGTCACCTAACATCAAGTGATGTGATTCTGATCAGCCTTACAAAATCAGCTGTTCCTTTAGTATTTTCTTGAAGTTGACTTTGTCATTTACTGCATAAATAAGCATAAACAAGGAGCAAACAAAAGACCTGCATGATACAAAATTACATCAGGTGAGGGATATAAAATAAGTAATTACATGTGTTGTGGAGCACTGTGAAGACAATCATGAATTGGAGGAAAGATCGAAACACCAAGACATTGTAAAGTCCAGGACATCCCTCAAAAAATTATGACAGGGCAAGTTGAATGCTCAATGTCAAGGCTACCAAGAGGCCAAGGGCAACCTTAATTAGAGAAGCTGCAGGAATGGCTGGCAGGGACGGGATATTCCCTGCATATTACAACCATTGCAGGGAATATCCACAAGTCTGGGCTGTGGGGTAGGGTGGTAAGGCGATAATCATTTGTAACAACAACAAAAAACATTCACACCTAATTACATTTAGCAAAATATCACATTCAATCTGTATTCAATCTATTAAAATGTTTTATTGTTTGATGAGACCATGGTAGAATATTTTGGCCTTATTCCAAAAGATACACTATACAGCCAAAGGTATGTGAAGACCCCTACTAATTATTTAGTTCAGGTGTTTCAGTCACACCCATTGATCACAAGTGCATAAAATCCAGCATATTGGCATTAAATCTCCATTGGCAGTACAATGGGTTGTACTGAAGAGCTCAGTGATTTTAAACGTGGCGCTATAATAGGATATCACTTTTGTCACACGCCAGTTTGTGAAAATTCTGCCCTGCTAGATCTGCCCCTGTCAACTGTAAGTGCTAAAAGTGGAAGTGTCTAGGACGCAACAACAGCCCAGCCACGAAGTGGTAGACCACGCAAACTCACAGAGTGGGGCTGCCAAATGCTGAAGTGTAAAAATTGCCTATCATCTGTTGCATCACCACAAAGTTCCAAACTGCCTCTGGAAGCAACATCAGCACAAGAACTGTGTGTCAGGAACGACGCAATATAGTTTTCCATGGCTGAGCAGCTGTATGCAAGCCTCACATCAACATGCGCAATGCCAAGCATCAGCTGGAGTGGTGTAAAGCATGCCGCTATTGGACTCTGAAGCAGTTTAAAATTGTCCTCTGGAGTGATGAATCACTCTTCACTATCTGGAAGTCGGACGGAAGAATCTGGGTGTGGAGGATGCCAGGAGAACACTACCTACCAGAACTGGAATGCATACTGTAAAGGAGGAATAATGGTCTGGGACTGTGTTTTAGTGTTCATGCTAGCTACCTTAGTTTGTGATTAGCTGTGATGCCCTGAAAATCATTGTACGGTCACCGTGGCCTTTGCTTTGTGCCCCTGCTTCTGTCAAAATATTGTGGTTACCAGTTGGTTTGTTTGTAAGTTTGTATGTAGTTCACAACTGAGAACAACCACAAGAACGGACTACATGCAGGTAAATAAGCTAGCTAGTTATCGATATCTGACTTAATTTGTGCTTAACTGAGTCAAACCTCTCTGTTTTGTAAGGTGCATTCATGAGCAACTGGGAAGTAGGAAACTTCCGACCTAAAAGTGTAAGAATACACCCCGAGAAGTAAGGTTTGACATCACATAAAATATTAACACATGATAATTGAACTTTTTATGTGGAAAATTATTATTAAAAGTATGAAATAAAAAATTAGTATAATGTATGTTTTTATGTCATGCATGTTATTTTCTTTACAGCAATTAAAGTTGTTTATTTGTAAGCTTCAAATCCTCCTATTTCACACAGTGGCCTTTGTGCCCTAAACCTTCTTGTACTGAAGGCCAAATGGCCTTGCCCCTAACATGATGAAATTACAAGCCTGGTTGAATGCAAAACTGAAATCCACAAACAGGATTCTGGTGTATGATCCAGTGGAGCCAGAAGCTGGAGGTAGAAGTGAATAGTCATGTTGTCGGCGTCATCCATAGACCTGTTGGCTCTGTAGGCAAACTGCAGTGGGTCTAGTAGAGGGTCGGTGTTGGTCTTGAGGTGTGACAGCACAAGGCACTCAAATGACTTCATAACCACAGACGTCAGGGCGACGGGTCTGTAGTCGTTAAGTCCTGTGATCCTTGGGGACTGGGATGATGATAGAGAACTTAAAACATCATGTCTTCAGTGAAGCATCATGTCTTAAGTGAAGTGTTGAAGATGTCAGTAAACAAAGCAGAATGCTGATCTGCACAGTGCTTTAGGGTGGAAGCTGCTGCTTTTCGGGGGTTCGGTCTATTGAATAGTCTGCTAACGTCCCCCTCCAGGATTGAAAGTTCCATTGTTGTGGCAGAGGTGGGAATGACTGGGATGGGTGAATGTGACTGGGAATGATTGTGATGGGTGAATGGGACCCAATGATGGGGATGACTGGGATGGGTGAATGTGACTGGGAATGATTGTGATGGGTGAATGGGACCCAATGATGGGGATGATTGGGATGGGTGAATGTGAATGGGCCCCAATGCTGGAGATTGGTGTTGATGGCTGGACACACAGATCTGCAGTAGAAATCATTCAGGTCGTTGGCAAGTTGCAGGTCATTAATGGAGTGGGGGGATTTAGGAAGCAAAGCTTTATTTAGCCTCTCTGTACCTGTCTCTGTCCCCGCTCCTGAACGCCTCCTCCTTTTCCAAACACAGCCGTCTGAGTTTAGCTGAGAACCAGGGTTTGTCATTGTTGTAACTTTCACTGGTCCGTGTTGGTACGCAGCTGTCCTCACGGAAGCTGATAAAGTCACAGCATCAGTGTAATCATCCAGATTATTAATGGCAGACCTAAAAATGTCCCAATTAGTGCATTCCACACGCACACTCTGTTGCTTCACCTCTCCACCCACTTTGCCAAGATATTTATATCCCTTCAAAATTTAACACTTGAACTCTTCTGCAAAGAAGCATAGGATGAAAATGCATAATACCAAAATATAATCAGTTTTTTACTAAAACATGTTTGTTACAAGATCTTATTAAAGGAGACAAAAGGTCTCACATGATTTATCTTAATTTCATTCTTTACAGAAACACATTTTCAAGGAGGTGTAGGCTGGTGATATCCACTGTATGTTTTTCTGTGGTACCTGTATGTAAGTTTCCTTCCTGCTGACTGAATGGAGACTATAATCTCCTATAAATTCGACATTAAAGTTCAAATGTACTGTGACAAACTAAAGAAAGAAAATTAATTTTCCTATCCAACCATAAAAAAAGGTATAAAATGTAGCCCAGTAGCATATTAATCCACCGTGCTTATAGTTGTCAGAGAAACAATATAGATTTTCTTTTTTGCTGAAGGAAAAATCTTGTCATGAGTTTAAAAATGGTTGCTGTCGACATGTTAGTTTTGCTAAGTTGTCCAAAAAGGTTGCTCTGGATAACAGAATCTGCAAAAATGTTGGATGGATGCTACATTTTACATTGATTATTAAACCTAGGTAATGTATGTGTATCTAAGTGTGATTACAGCCATATTGTTTAATGCTAGTGCAATCATTTTTTACATTTGACCACAAAACTAAATGTGTCTAGGGGTGGTTAAAGTTCTCCTTTTTTCATGCCATCAACTCAGCCAAATTGTTTTTGGGTAAGGCTAATATAATTCACAAATATTATATGGAATTTGTCTATTTTAAATCAATGGATTGTTATTACTCTACCATACTCATATTAAACCACTGGTTGTAAAAGTGGAGCTGTCAAAATAGGTGCCCAAAAGCATCCAGCCCAAAATGGACGGTATTAAAAAAATGACCATCACCATCTTTAAGGTGTGAATGATTGATGTGAAAACTTACTGAAAGTGTGAAAATTTTACTAAAACTATGAAGACTCAAAAGTTCTGCTAAGTTCATAATCATCAAGCATCCTTACTTTTGGGTTTTTACTGGAATTGCATTTGGAAACTCTTAGTCTGCAATTTTATGTAATGAAAAAAAAAGAATAATAATTGTAAAAGAAGGTGCTGAGTTAGGGATAATGTGGCTTAAGGTGGTCCAGCAATCTAAGCTGTTGCCTCCGATGAAGCAAATCTACAAATCCAACTACTCCTTCAGCAAATTCTTTCCTGTCTATCACCACTTTCCTGTCTAATACAGCATAAAATGCCTTTAAAAATATTTTATATGTGTACTAGTCAAAAGTTTGGATACACCAACTCATTCAAGGGTATTTCTTTATTCCCACTATTTTCCAATTGTAGAATAATAGTGAAGACATCAAAGCTATGAAATAACACATATGGATTAATTTAGTAACCAAATGTTAAAGAAGTCAAAATATACCTATATTTTGAATATTCAAAGCTTTGCACGTTCCACACAAACAATCAGTCAAACAAATACATTTTATGAAAGTCCTTTTTACATCAGCCGTTGTCACATAGCGCTTTTACAAAACACCCATCCTGAAAACACAAAGAGTAAGTGACAACAGTGTTGATGCACAGTGGCTAGGAAAACCTCCCTAAAAGGGGCGAAATCTAGGAAAAAAACTAAAGAGGAACAAGTCTCTGAGAGGTGTCCAGTCCTCTTCTGGCGGTGCCAGGTGAATATTTTAAGATTACAAATTTTAATAATTAATGAATGCATGTGGGTTGTGTCTAGAGTCTGTAAAACATAATCCAAGTCAGCAGCATGACCAGCTGGACAAGGACAGGGACAATCCGGGGGGAGAAATGATCAGTGGAGTGGCAGCCGAAATCGTTAGGTATGGTCTGGTACTTGATCTGCAACAAAACCAGGAGGAGTTCTACGAGTCTTTCGGGCTATCTAATGGTGAAGCTGTAGGAGTGAGGCTCCTGTCAATGTTCCTAGATAAAGAAGAGCACCACTCCAGCTAGGAATGGAGTCCGTCGTTCTTCAGCAGATCAGGATTGGCCCTATTTCTGGGAGAGGCCCAAAAAGAAAGGCAGTTATCTACAAACTACCTCCTGCGATGGGCAAAACTCAGTTTTCAGCACATTTTCAGAACAAATCACAACTCTTGGAGAAGTACATTTATTTAACTAGTACACTTATTAGATCAAGAATAATCACTTGAACCCATTTAAATAGAGCAAATAGTAGGAATAAAACTTTGGAAATGTGAATCCATTTACTCTAGGTTAGCTAACTGGCTGGAGTGCAAAGGGTAAACTACCTCTCTGAGCTAGCATGAACAAGGCTGTTAACATAAAGTAACAACAGGAATGCCACCATTCACCTTCAAATACACAATGCTATGAAATCAAACATTCCTAATACCCAAAAGGTACAAAGTTCACAAGAACATATATATATTCCTCCAAAACAATACATTATGACATTTGTCAAGCAATATGAGGTGCAGTTAATTTCTGATTTCTGAGGCTGATAACATAACTTGTTCTCTGCAGGTATATCTGGGTCTTCTTTTCCTGTAGCAGTCCTTATGAGAGCCAGTTTTATCATAGTTCTTGATGGTTAGAGACTGCACATGAAGAAATGTTCAAAGTTCCGGATGGCCTGACCTTTATGTCCTAAGGTAATGATGGACTGTCGTTTCTCTTCTTGCAATAATATGGTATACTACAGTAGACATAATGATGGTTTTCTGTATACCAACCCTGCCTTGTCACAACTGATTGGCATTCACACATTAAGAGGGAAAGAAATTCCACAAAGAAATTCCACTAACATTTTTCACACAGGGCCAGTCGGTGTTGGATAACATTATATGCTTATATAAGGATATATAATGTATATATCTTTATATAAATACAATTGTTATTTGAAAACTGATCTTATATTATATTTAGTATGAAGATCTGACACTTTTCAGTGTGACAAATACCCAATAATAGAGAAAATCAGGAAGGGGGCAAATATTTTTCATGGCACTGACATTAAAACTGGGTTATATATAACCACATTGACTGATGGATTTTAATACGGTTTCTCAATGTGTATGTGTATGCAACATGCAACAATTTCAGTTAATTTGGAAAATGTAAAATCAGTCTATTGAAGTACATTCATAAGTCTCTAATCTGTGGATTTAACATTTCACTCCCTATAAACATAGGTCAACTGTGGCATTGTGTTGTGTGACAAACCTACAAAATGTACAATACGGTAGTGTCAATTTATTCCCCAACATGAGGTGCACCTGTTTAATCATCATGCCATTTAATCAGGTTCTTAAAATACCACACCTGTCAGGTGGATTTTGGCAAAAGGGAAATGCTCACAAACATGGATGTAAATGAAATTCTGCTCAACATTTGAGAGATCTGTTTGTTTGAATAGAACATTTCTGGGATCTTTTATTTTACCTCGTGAAACAGGTCCAATAGTTTACCTATTGCATTTATATTTTTTGTTCAGTATAAGATGATCCAAATACATTTCTAAATGTTTGGCACTGGGGGGCCCAAAGCAATCACTTAGGTGGCTAATGCCTGAACCAAACTCTGGACACAGGGATGGAGAGAGTTGAAGGGATCAGAGCCAAGGTGTTTGTGAGTTTATTTCGAGCTTCATTACCTCTGTAATGAATGGATACTTCAAGAGCCTCTTGAGTCAAAGATACAGGTGGCTCCCTGGAAAACTCATCTCTCCTCCTCACTTCACCCAGTTTAGCTTTACCGCTCTTTTTATATTAATATACACTATGTTGCTATATCAAATATTTCCTATCTATATGGATTGGTTGGTCTGTTGGTCCAACTTGTTGAGGCAGCTTCAGTAAATAGTAGTCAAGTCAACAGTGAAGAGGCAACTTCGGGATCCTGGCCTTCTAGGCTGAGTTGCAAAGATAAAGACATCTCAGACTGGGCAAGAAAAAGAAAACATTAAGATTGGCAAAAGAACACAGACACTGGAGAAAGGAAGAACTCCGCCAAGAAGACCAGAATCCCAGAGTCACCTCTTCACTCTGCCAATTGAGGACCTGTAAGGCGTTAGTTTCTCAAACTGCACATTCTAATGCATTTGTCCTCTTGCTCAGTTGTACACCGGGGCCTCCCACTCCTCTTTTCTGGTTAGAGCCGGTTTGTGCTGTTCTGTGATGGGACTGTTTGTATGAGACCTTCAGTTTTTTGCATGGAATAGCCTTCATTTCTCAGAACAAGAATAGATTGACGAGCTTCAGAAGATATTTTTTTCTGTTCAGCCAGTAATTAAACCCACAAACGCTGATGCTCAAGATACTGAACTAGTCAAAAGGCCAATTTTATTGCTTCTTCAATCAGCACAACAGTTTTCAGCAGTGCTAACATAATTGCAGCAGGATTTTCTAATGACCAATTTGCCTTTTAAAATGATAAGTTTAGGTTAGCAAACAAAACATGCCATTGGAACACAGAACTGATTGTTGCTAATAATGGGCCTCTGTATGCTCATATACACTGAACAAAATTATAAACGCAACACTTTTGTTTTTGCCCCCATTTATAATGAGCTGAACTCAAAGATCTAAGACTTTTTCTATGTACACAAAAGGCCTATTTCTCTCAAATATTGTTCACAAATCTGTCTGTGTTAGTGAGCGCTTCTCTTTTGCCGATATAATCCATCCACCTCACAGGTGTGGCTTATCAAGATGCTGATTAGACAGCATGATTATTGCACAGGTGTGCCTTAGGCTGGCCACAATAAAAGGCCACTCTATGGTGTGACCACCATTTGCCTCACGCAGTGCAACACATCTCCTTCGCATAGAGTTGATCAGGTTGTTGATTGTGGCCTGTGGAATGTTGGTCCACTCCTCTTCAATGGCTGTGCAAAGTTGCTGGATATTGACAGGACCTGGAACACGCTGTCATATACACCGATCCAGAGCATCCCAAACATGCTTAATGGGTGACATGTCCGGTGAGTATGCTGGCCATGCAAGAACTGGGATATTTTCAGCTTCCAGAAATTGTGTACAGATCCTTGCAACATGGGGCTGTGCATTATTATGCTGCAACATGAGGTGATGGTCGTGGATGAATGGCACAACAATGGGCCTCAGGATTCTCTGTGCATTCAAAATGCCATCAATAAAATGCACCTGTGTTCGTTGTCCATAACACACGCCTGCCACCATGGCCCACCGCCACCATGGGCCACTCGATCCACAACGTTGACATCAGCAAACCACTCACCCACACGACTGCCATCTGCCCTGTACAGTGAAAACCGGGATTCATCTGTGAAGAGAACACCTCTCAAGTGCAAGACGCCATCGAATGTGAGCATTTGCCCACTCAAGTCGTTTATAACGACGAACTGCAGTCAGGTCGAGACCCTGATGAGGATGGCGAGCATGCAGATGAGCTTCACTGAGACGGTTTCTCACAGTTAGTGCAGAAATTCATTGGTTATGCGAACCGATTGTTGCAGCAGCTGTCCGGTTGGCTGGTCTCAGACGATCTTGGAGGTGAAGATGCTGGATGTGGAGGTCCTGGGCTGGTGTGGTTACACGTGGTCTGCGGTTGTGAGGCCGGTTGGATGTACTGCCAAATTCTCTGAAACGCCTTTGGAGACGGCTTATAGTTGAGAAATGAACATTGAATTCACGGGCAACATCTCTGGTGGACATTCCTGCAGTCAGCATGGTAATAGCACGCTCCCCTCAAAACTTGCGACATCTGTGGCATTGTAATGTGTGATGGAACTGCACATTTTAGAGTGGCCTTTTATTGTGGCCAGCTTAAGGCACACCTGTGCAATAATCATGCTACCTAATCAGCATTTTGATATGCCACACCTGTGAGGTGGAGGGATTATCTTGGCAAAGAAGTGCTTACTAACACAGATTTAGACAGATTTCTGAACAATATTTGAGAGAAATAGGCCTATTGAGTACACAGAAAAAGTCTTAGATCTTTGAGAAATATCATGATTAATGGGGGCAAAAACAGGTGTTGCGTTTATAATTTTGTTCAGTGTAGATATTCCATTGAACATCAGCCGTTTCCTGCTACAATAGTCATTTACAACATTAACAATGTCTAAACTGTATTTCTGATCAATGTTATTTTAATGGTAAGAAAAATATGCTTCTCCTTCGAAAACAAACATTTGAGCAGTAATGCATATAGTAAAAAAAAAATAAAAAACTAACAGTTTGCTAAACCATAAACTGCTAATGTAAAAAGGGTTTTAAAATGTAAGTCTTCGATAGATTAGTCCATGTTTTTCTAGGCCAAGGGTTCAATCTGAATCAATAAGCCTGTCTGCCAATTGTATAAGGCTTCAATTGTATAAGGCTTGAAACAACACTGATCAAATGACCAACAGGTACATACTTTAGGAAAAAAGGGCAGACAACCGTCGTTCTATGACGACCCAAGTCATCCCATCAGTGGCAGTAGAGTGGAGTTGTTAGTCTCTGGTTCTAATTACTTCAGCTCAGATATCTGCTTTAATTGAAATGGATTTGTCTCCTAGGTCCTCCGAGGTTCTGTCACATAATCATTCATCCCAACGTAATCCTTTGTAGTTGGAGTAGTGTGTTCTATAATGAGTACTGCTATCTGATATGTATATAACGGGTGTTCTGGAACAAGAAGATAGTCTGATAGTTAGAGCGTTAGGCCAGCAACCAAAAGGTCACTGCGTTGAATCCTTGAGCCGGCAATGTTAAAAAAAAACATCCCTGTGCCTTTGAGCAAGGCACTGAACCCTTATTGCTCATGCAAGTCACTCTGGATTAGATAGTCTGGTAATTGACAAAAATCTCTCCCTGTGTTTGTTAGCAATGGAAACTCAGAAGATTAGGGGAGTAAGGCCCAAACATATTCACCTCAAGTGAGAGACAGAGATACAAAGCAAAAGGGGACAGAGAGTCTGAGAAAGCGATAATGACATACCAAGATAAAGGGAGAGAAAATTAGAAAAAAAAGCCTCTTGGTATAGACACAGATACACTAGACAGGGGGACAGAGATAAAGAGACTGAGGAGGAAACATCCGACAAGAAGGATCTACGGATCTAGCCTTGACTAGAGCAAGGGTTGAGAGGGAGGTGTGTATGAAGAGAGAAGAGTTAAATAATAGCTGCCATGCACTGAGCAGAGTGAAAAAAGGACACTCCAGGCCACACATTAGAAAGAGAATCACCATTTTATCAGTGCACCATTCATCTCACCTCCTCCCCCTCTCCACTGACTCTCCCAGTGACCTCCTAGTCAGCCTTACTTCCCAATCAATTCAAAGGGCAAAGGAAACATATTTTTTCATTTCCAAAGCAAGTTAAAAGAAAATAAGCAAAGAAATACACAATGTCATAAATAACATTCCACACAAAGTAGAAAGAATAACGTTTCAAATATTATACTTTCTATCACTGGCCTCTCTCTTCTCCTTGTCCTCACACATTCTCCTTCTCTTCTCTCCCCCTAAAATAAACTCATTCTCTTCTTCTCTCCTTGTAGACTAAACACCTGAGCCATTAGGATTCAGTTCACTGTGGTACTGAATGCGGATGTACTGAGGAGAGTGAGTGGTGCCATCCTGGTGTCATCACAGAGTGGAGCGATGCTTAATTACTCCAGAGAGAAAGAGAGAGAACGGATACATCTGCTATTGTGTTATAATGGAGGATGTCTGCATCTCGATCTCTGTCTAACTCTCATTGTCACTCTTCCACAATCTTTCTTTCCTGCAAGAATTCCAGTCAGAAACTGTACTATCTTATACTGTCAAACCGTCTCTGACAACACTGGCCCAGTTCACACAGTCGACCTGTCTCTGGAGCAGACCACATTAGAAACCAATTACCACCTTGATTGACAGTTAATTAATCTAAAGTAAATTTAACCTTGCCACGGTAACCTTGGGAGTGAAGACAGTGGCAGTGGTGACAGAGGTGACAGAGAGGGACTGATGTGGATAAAACACACACAGGTATTGATGGTGTAGTGAAGAGGACAGCCTAATCTCTTTACTGATCACTTTTACATCTAAATTACGGGTGGTCTCTTTGAATGAGGTAAAGGAGACTGCAGTCGCTGGAAATGTATTTGTGTTACCGTAAATGAGTTCCAGTAGTCCTCACAAGAGAAGCAAACCAATGAAAATCCTCACGAGATGTTGTTGATGTTCTCAGTTTTAGGGTTTGGTTTGAGTAGATTGGGGTTAGGGTTGTGACATTGTGTGTTTTCGCTGTGACAGAACATTTGTTTTCCATGTAGATATTTCACAAAGTTCTATCAAATCACTCAAGTGGGGTAGAGTAATTTAACCTTCTGATGCTGCACTCATGATAGCTTAACCCTGCTTTCCCTGAGTGAGAGAGCTGCTTGTACATAGAGAGTCCAACAGTACCATAAGCAATTTATGAACTTAGACCATATTTTATATTTTTTGTTATTCTCTTTTACCAATATAAATAGCATTCACATTGTTAAAGGCTTAAGAAATGTAACATATCCCAAGGGACCCTCTTAAACGTCTGAAGATGCATCACTTGGACCATTCTCTCAGGCTGCATCATCAGGGTAAGGCAATTGCATGGCTCTTTTGGGGAGCAGTAAGGTCGGCCGAACGCACCATCAGGGTCACACTGCTTGCGCTTTAGGACATCTTCTCTACACAGTGCCAAAGAAAGGCCACAGACTTCAGCTGCCAAGCCATGGGGTGTTTGTTCTGTCACCATCTAGTAGACAGAGATAGTTCAGTGGTTTATCATTCAGTCAACACAGAAAGAATGCATCAAAGAAGGTTTACCCTCAGACCATCAGAACATTACACTGGTCAGCACCACACCTTAATGACTGATCTGACCTTTGTTTCCCACTCCCTCCAAAGAATCTGCTTCCATTCTTGCTCTTTTTTAAATTCAGTAGCTTTCTATTTAGCTGACTGCATTTTCTAGGAGCCAAGACAAAAGATTTTCGCCACACCTATGAAACTGTCTGCTTCTCATGTTTGACAACAATAAGTATGAATTTTGTAAACTTCAACATCAAGAATCTTCTACATTTCAACCCCACGCAACCTCTCCATTTTTTATTTTTTTTTACATTCACATTTTTTATTTATTTAAACTGTGTTGGGCTTCTCTTCTAAATATCAGTGTGGATAAATGTGTCTCTCCAGCGTGGTGTTGCTTTCTTTTGGTTGGTGTGACAAGACAAAGCTCTTCCTTCACGCCCAGCTGAATGTCTGTGATTAAAGAGACGACAACCAAAACCATCTGCTTGTCACATGCATCTGTCATAGCAGAGCATTCGCCATCAGCAGCTCATCTGTCAACACAGGGAGCGGAGGATGACAGAGAGAAGGATGACGTGATTGGGTAAGGGGGGGTGGCAGAGAGAAGGATGACGTGATTGGGTAAGGGGGGGTGGCAGAGATGCAGTCTCGGTTCTGATTTCAATGACGGACTCTCTCGGCATGGAGAGGGGCTACTGTATCCACTTGAAATATAGTTTCTGGTAACATAGAGATCACCAATTGATTTTCAGTGACTACATTTGGACAAACCACTGGTTTGTGTATCAACTACCTTTGCTTAAACCAAAACTTTGGTTTCAAATTGCTACGCATGTCTGCCTTGTGATTTTTGGAGAGACGTCTTTTCTTTCGAGGATCAACTTTGAGCAATTACTTTCTTCCTTATCAACGTCATGAAAAGAATCTGTCATATTTTTCCATAGTCCTTTTTTCGGGGGAAACGGGTGTGAGTAAGGGAGGGGGTGAGAGAGAAAGACAGTAGGAACACAACATTAGGATGCTGGCCCGTTTTCTTCCAAGTCAAGGTCCCGTACATCAACTCCGTTGACATTGTCCTTCACAGGTGAGAGAAAATCCAGCTGAGTGATGGAACTAGTGTGACTCTCTGTAGCTACAAAGGTGAAAAAGTCTCTGGGGAAAACCAGCAATACTTCAGCAGATGACACCATTTCTACCATCCCACCTTTTCTACCTCGCTTCCTTCCTTCATTCCTCCCTCAGTCTACCTGTTCTCTCCTTCTGTGATGATCTCTAATAAAAGTCACAGTCAGCAAACAGGCCCTAGGACATCGTGGGAAAACCTGCTATCATTCTTCATCCTCCCATCTCAAGTCCACTCCTACTTCTTTCTCTCTACTGTTTCTCTCTAGAGCTCTCTCACTCTTTCTCTTTTCTATCCTGTCCTCCATCTGTAGGTGTATCGATTTAGCATGTGGTGTGATTGAGTCTCAGAGGTGTAATGTGGGCCCTTAGGTGCCTGCTGAATTGAGAGCCACATGAGCGATGGCCTCACTGCCCCCAGTCTGATACTCCCCTAGACTTCACACCACACATCCCCATAACAGAAAACAATTATCATACCCAGTAGTTGACTCCTCCTAAAGTACACAGCATATAGAATGGTCTTTTCCTATAGATGTCTACTGCTCGTCTCTCTTCCACAAATCAAGAGAAAGTAGTTAAGGTCATATACCAAAGTCTGCCAAAACAGGCCTCCAAATTAGAATGCTTTATTGATAAAAGTTAGGAATAAAAGTTTGCCAGTAAAGCATAAAATGCCTAAACATATATTCAAAACATCGCATTGTGTGTTACTAGTAAAGGTGCCAGTTTGTTGGGTTGCATGATATGGGTAAAATATGAAATTGAAACTTATAAACCAGCTATTGATAGTTCACCTGGTGAAACCTATTTCAAACATGCTGTTGCTAATAGCAGATTTACTTTCCTGACTAATCGTCTTGTCCCACACTGGTGCAAACTAGGGTGCCCTCCAACGTTCCAACCGTTTCAGCTATACAAAACTTACCAATTGTATAGCCCAATCGGTGACATTTCAACCAGCTTTTAAGTGAGCTTATGGTACGTTCATAACTCCGTTACACTAAGACCTTGTAAACTCACTACACAGCAAACCCGCATTTCCACCACAGGGACCAGGGCTGCACGATATATCGTTTCAGCATCGACATTGCGATCTACGCATCCGCAATAGTCACATTGCAGAACGTGCAATTTAGTAAGCTAAACATATATAATTCCTTTCAAATGGAAAACTAGCATTATATCTGTCTGATATAAGGTCATTTCCTCTGATTTATGGGTTATTGGATACACAGTTTATTATTATTATTATTTTACACATTGAGTTCGTTTGCTGCACGTGGTTAACATGCAGGCTCTGCTTGCGCGTGACGAAATGATGAGTGAGGAACAAGCTGTCACGTCTTCGGGGGCGGAACAAGGAGGAGCAGGAGAACGGCGTAGTGGTAGTATCTTTTAATTATAGAGTGATAAATGTCGATGAGCGAAGCGTAACACAGCTCTTTGTGATACAGAGACAATAACACACAAAGACAGGGGGATCAGAGGGAACATATATACTGGGGGGAATGATGAGGATGAGAACCAGGTGCGCTAAACAAGACACAGGTGAAATGCATAATGAGATGGACGGTGGTGTCAGGAGGCCGGTGACGTCGAACGCTGGAGCCCGTCCGCTGCTGGGGGAGTTGAAGCAGCAGAGGGCGCAGTTGTCACACAAGCAAAAAAGACTGAAATGGAGAATTTGGTTGCATAAATAAATGCATCGTCAATTATATGGAAATATTTTGGGTACAGACAGGATGATGATGACCAAAAACAGGTACTTTGTCAAGAGTGCCTTGCAACTGTGGCCACAACACAACCAATGTGTTTGATTATTTAAGCCGGGACCACAAATCTTCATAAGACGAGTGCAAAGCATCTCAATGCCATCCAAAGCAAAAATCTATCTTGGATGCATTTGCCAGTATTAGAACATATGATAAAGGTTCCAAACGGCAGAAATAAATCACAGATTCAATAACATTTCACATTGCCAAAGACACGGTTACCAAAGAGGGTTTTAAAAACATTATCCGGTCGCTTGACATGCGGTATGTAATGCCATCACGCAACTATTTTTCTCAAGTTGCCATCCAAGAGCTGTACAAGAAATGCAAGGCTCAATTTGAAACAGAGCTGTCACAAGTGGAATATTATACAGCAACAACAGACTAGTGGTCCAGCCGGACAACGGAACCCTACATACATTTGACCATACACTTTATTAATGTGGACTTCCACCTAAAAAGTCGCTGTTTGCAAACTGCATTTTTCCCAGAGGATCATACAAGTGAGAACATCGCAACAGGGATGAGAGAAGCTTTAGCTGATTGGGGCCTAGATGAGAGTCGTCTAGTCTGTATTACAACAGACAACGCTGCCAACATGGTGAAGGCTGCACCTGAACAAGTGGACCAGATTACAGTGCTTTGGCCACAGACTGCATCTTGCAGTTGGTAATTGCCACGTTCCAAGGAGGGAGACTGAGGCAGGCGCAGAGGTTGAGGCGTCTTTTAATGAGAACAAAAAAAGGAAAGCCACAAAATGGAGTGCCAAGCACTACAAAACACACTTATGACACACACAATGACTGACAAGGACTGGGAGAACATGGCTGAACTAAATACACAGGCTAACAAGCAGAACAGAAACAGGTGGCGGCTAGACACAGGTGAAAGGTATAGACTGATAAACTGAAACAAGAACAGGAAGGACCATACCAGGACAAGACAAGCCAAGGACAAACTGAAAACATGAAGCAGAACGGTCCCATCAGGCTGGGACCGTTACAGTAATTTATGCCCAATTGCGCATTCTATTTTACTACTGTTGCTATTGCTATACTATTACTGTTACATATTAATAACTAGCAACCTGTTCTGAAATATAAAACATTATAAAGTTTCATAAATTTAAATTGTAGAGGATGGGGCTGGGGAGGAATGAAGGATACAGACTGTCAGGTTGATAGCGAAAGCGCTTTCTGAATACCTCCTGTATTTTTCATATCGCAATATACATCACAGAAAAACAAAATATTGCAATGTCATTTATTTCCAATATCGTGCAACCCTAGCAGGGACTCTACCCAGGAACTAGGAACCTTTCCAGGAACTTGCTGCGTTTCCACCGCAAGAACCAGGGTCTAGAACCAGCAATTAAATTTTACCCCCAAAACAGTACCTGCTCGGGAGTACTACTCTTTCCCAGAGTACCAGAACCTTTGAGGTGGGGCTTGCGGTGCTGAACATTTGATTGGTCGAGTAGTAGTAGAGTTTACTCGCATACGTTTTCAAGCGTAGTAAAGGACTTAATTGTGCTTACAAACAATAACTTTTCATGGAGAAGAAATCAAACAACAGAGAGACTGACGACAAAGTCCAGGCCTTATTGTGTTTATGCTGAGGACCAAATACAGCGGGAATTGGAAACCGCAATCCGTAATAATAAGGTGGTTGTAATTTTTACGTCGTTAACCAACTAGCTGAATATAGCAATATTTCCACAGAAATTTAAGAAATGATAATGACATGCTAGTTAATATTTTTATGTCTCTTATAATCACTAAACATTGACAACTTGTTCAAATGATTACTCAGTATAATGAGATATTTTTCAAAACTGCTGTAGGCTATGCCGACTGTGCTGGTGTATTATTAATTTATTGTGGTGTGGTTGTGATATTTTTCTTAGGAAAGAAGAAAAGAGACACAGATTTCCTTGACGCGCTGAAGGACATGGACAATGCTAATCGGGCCGTTCTGCAGCGAGGACAGGAGCAGCAGGACCAGTATATGCAGCTGCTATACTGAGGAAAGAGTCAGGCTGAGGAGAGCCGCGTAAAGAGTGATAAGGAGGCAAAAGTTGGAATTCCTTGAGTCTCAAGTGGACAAAACCGTGTTAGTTACATTGACCATGTACAGTTATGTTATGTTATTGCTATATTTTTTAAATGCTCACTACGTAGTTGAGGTTTGCTATGCCACCATTCATAAGCTTATTACACTCATGTATCAATAATATTCAACTAATTCTACCAATTACTGCCATATCCAATAATACTACCCAGATTGCTGCTAGTTTACAGTACTCTTTGTATTTTGCACCTACATTTTTGCAGATAAATAAATAGTTGTGAAAACAAATACTTGTGTATAGTGGCTGTTTGTGTAAATCTGAAAACAGAAGAACTTCCACACACTGTCTTGCTCACTGATGAAATATTTATTAAATCACAACAGATAAAGAACAAACATGTAAAACCAGGTGTATTGTAGATGCCAAGGGCCTAGATGCACATACAGGTCTAATGATGTACTTTAGACCTGTACGTGTGTCAAGCCCATTGGCCTCTACAGTGGATGGCAGTTTCCTGTCAGACTGGTTTAATGCAGTGACACCCTATTCTTCTGTACTCATCACCATTCATTTCACAGAGGATATGCAGAACACAACATTCTATCATCATGGATTTAGCCTTTTGTATGTTGCAGTCATTTCATTTTAACAAGCACCTCCAACTGCCCTTCAGTCTGCCAAAAGCGTTCTCAACGTTTGCAGAAATTGGTGCAGAAATGGAGTACAGTGACACATCGTAGTAATGCCGACTCAAAATGAGAAATGCTCTTGTACTTTGAGTTGGTCGCAGGTTTCCACAGTGCAATGGCCATCCTTTTTTGAATGGGTACACAACAGCGGTGTCATGTCTCCCCAGTTTTGGTTGCAATCGACGGCACAGGTACAGAAACGTGTCCTTAGAGATACGGAAATTCTTTATCCACTGGGCCTCAGTGAAATTTTAAACCACAGTTTCCCACCACTCCATTGTTCTATTGTTTACCCAAACAGATGGAGAAACACAATGCATTCAGTAGTACACGCATATCTGAAACTCACACAAGAAGGTGCTAATAATAAGTCAATGTAGTTTACAGTAGCATTTCCCAAATGTGATTTACTTAAACGTATATAGGCATACTAAAAAAAATCTTACCATTCTTGTTTGTTGTGCGCAATGGCGCGAATCCGTCTCAGTAATCTCTATCTTCGCGATCACTTGTAAAATCTGTTCACTTTATTTGTATGGCAACTCATCTAGACTTGAACCCGCCTGGCTACAACTGCTCTTCTCTTTTCCATCGTTGACTCAATGACCACATTTGCAAACCAATAAATCATGATCAACACAACTTGAATCTCATCTCAAGTTGCTGTGATGTTGCAGTGTTGCATAAATAATGAAGATGCCTGTCTGTCGCTTTGTATAGCGTATGGTGCATACGTCAGAGGACTAATTTGCCTAATCTTCACGGGTCCTTAGACTGCAGTGGACATGCACACAACAATGGGCTGAAGGTACCCTTTAGTTCCTTGAATAGCACTTCCTGGGACTCAAAGATACCCCGGCTGTTGAGCTGAGCTCAACCTACGGTCTGGGTCTCACAGCACCAATGGGTCTCACGGCACCAATGTAACCATTTTGATCTGAACCCCCTGCAGTCTTGAACCAGCAAACCTCTGAACACAAAAACTGTGTAACCCATGAAGCATAATTACCATCGCCCCACTAGAACTGCTGCCTTTGCTGAGCAAGGGAAAAAACAACTTGAAGGTCTCAGAGCGTGCGACGTAACTGACTGAAATGCTATCTGGTGCCAACCAAGGGACTAACTGAATACGCATTTCACACCTTTTACACTGGAAGGCTGGAAGACTTACTGCCGGGGGATTTCTGTTCGAGCATAGACCTCAAGGATGCTTACTTCCATGTCCCGATCATTCGCAGGCACAGGAAGTTTTTCAGATTTGCCTTTCAGGGCAAGGTATACCTTCCCGTGGGCTCACCACCCACGGGAGGGACCATAAGGGGCCGGTGCGAAGAGGATCGGGCGGCAGTCGAAGGCAGGGGCCTAGACAACCCGATCTCTGGACAAGGAAACTAGCTCTAGGGACGTGGAATGTCACCTCGCTGGTGGGGAAGGAGCCGGAGATCGTGCGTGAGGTTGAGAGGTTCCGATTAGAGGTAGTCGGGATCACCTCTACGCACGGCTTGGGCTCTGGAACCACACCCCTTGAGAGAGGATGGACTCTTCACCACTCTGGAGTTGCCCATGGTGAGAGGCGGCGGGCTGGTGTGGGTTTGCTTATAGCTCCCCAACTCTGCCGCCATGTGTTGGAGTTTACCCCGGTGAAAGAGAGGGTCGTTTCCCTGCGTCTACGGGTCGGGGATAGGTCTCTCACTGTTGTTTGTGCCTACGGGCCGAACGGCAGTGCAGAGTACCCGACCTTCTTGGAGTCTCTGGGAGGGGTGCTGGAAAACTTCTGTGCTAGTCACAGTTTGTCCATAACGAACACAATGTTCATGCATCAGTGCACGTGGCACCAGGACACCCTAGGCCGCAGGTCGATGATCGACTTTGTTGCCGTCTCATCTGACCTGCGGCCGTATGTTTTGGACACTCGGGTGAAGAGAGGGGCGGAGCTGTCAACTGATCACCACCTGGTGGTGAGTTGGATCCGATGGCGGGGGAGGAAGCTGGAGAGACTCGGCAGGCCCAAGCATACTGTAAGGGTCTGCTGGGAACGTCTGGCCGAGTCTCCTGTCAGAGAGATCTTTAACTCCCACCTCCGGCAGAGCTTCGACTGGATCCCGAGGGAGGCTGGAGATATTGAATCCGAGTGGACCATGTTCTCCAACGCCATTGTCGAAGCGGCCGCTCGGAGCTGTGGCCGTAAGGTCTCCGGTTCCTGTCGAGGCGGCAATCCCCAAACCCGGTGGTGGACACCGGAAGTAAGGGATGCCGTCAAGCTGAAGAAGGAGTCCTATCAGGCCTGGTTGGCTTTTGGGACTCCTGAGGCAGCTGACGGGTACCGACAGGCCAAGCGGGCTGCAGCCCGGGTGGTTGTGGCGGCAAAAACTCAGGCCTGGGAGGATTTCGGTGAGTCCATGGAGAAGGACTATCGGCTGACCTCGAAGAGATTCTGGCAAACCATCCGGCACCTCAGGAGAGGGAAACAGTGCCCTACCAACGCTGTTTACAGTAGAGGTGGGCAGCTGTTGTCCTCAACTGAGGATGTCGTCGAGCGGTGGAAGGAGTACTTCGGGGATCTCCTAAATCCCGCTGTCACGTCTTCCATTGAGGAAGCAGAGGATGAGGGCTCAGAGGTGGACTCATCCATCACCCGGGCTGAAGTCACAGAGGTGGTCAAGAAACTCCTCGGTGGCAAGGCACCGGGGGTGGATGAGATCCGCCCTGAGTACCTCAAGTCTCTGGATGTTGTGGGGCTGTCTTGGTTGACACGCCTGTGCAACATCGCGTGGCGGTCGGGGACAGTGCCTCTGGGATGGCAGACCGGGGTGGTGGTACATCTTTTTAAGAAGGGGGACCGGAGGGTGTGTTCCAACTATAGGGGGATCACACTTCTCAGCCTCCCCAAGAAAGTCTATGCCAGGGTTCTGGAGAGGAGAATACCGCCGATAGTAGAACCTCGGATTCAGGAGGAACAGTGTGGTTTTCGTCCGGGCCGTGGAACACTGGACCAGCTCTATACCCTCTACGGGGTGTTGGAGGGTTCATGGGAGTTTGCCCAACCAATCCACATGTGTTTTGTGGATTTGGAGAAGGCATTCGACTGTGTCCCTCGCGGCATCTTGTGGAGGGTGCTTGGGGAATATGGGGTCCTGGGTCCTTTGCTAAGGGCTGTCAGGTCCCTGTACAACCGAAGCAGGAGCTTGGTCCGCATTGCCGGCAGTCAGACTTGTTCCCAGTGCATGTTGGACTCCGGCAGGGCTGCCCTTTGTCGCCGGTTCTGTTCATAATTTTTATGGACAGAATTTCTAGGCGCAGCCAGGGGCCGGAGGGTGTCAGGTTTGGGGACCACACAATTTCGTCTCTGCTCTTTGCAGATGATGTTGTTGTGTTGGCCCCTTCTAACCAGGACCTTCAGCATGCACTGGGACAGTATGCAGACGAGTGTGAAGCGGTGGGGATGAGAATCAGCACCTCCAAATCCGAGGCCATGGTCCTCAGTCGGAAAAGGGTGGCTTGCCCACTTCAGGTTGGTGGAGAGTGCCTGCCTCAAGTGGAGGAGTTTAAGTATCTAGGGGTCTTGTTCACGAGTGAGGGAAGGATGGAACGGGAGATTGACAGACGGATCAGTGCAGCTTCTGCAGTAATGCAGTCGATGTATCGGTCTGTCGTGGTGAAGAAAGAGCTGAGCCGCAAGGCGAAGCTCTCGATTTACCAGTTAATCTACGTTCCTACTCTCACCTATGGTCATGAGCTTTGGGTCATGACCGAAAGGACAAGATCCCGGATACAGGCGGCCGAAATGAGCTTTCTCCGCAGGGTGGCTGGGCGATCCCTTAGAGATAGGGTGAGAAGCTCGGACACCCGGGAGGAGCTCAGAGTAGAGCCGCTGCTCCTCCACATCGAGAGGAGTCAGCTGAGGTGGCTTGGGCATCTGTTTCCGATGCCTCCGGAACGCCTTCCTGGCGAGGATCCCATTCGGCTACGCTCTAGCCCCATGCACCTTCTCCAAATGTCTGGCCAGGACGCACACTGTCCGATTGGTGTCCCTTCTCATGCGACTGGGTCTCGCGGTGAATTGGAAGAAGAGTGCGCCGAGGCCAGCCCAGCAGGTTTCTTACCTGGGTCTGGTCATGGACACGCGCATGATGAAAGCGCGCATTTCGGACACCAAGCCTCTCGATCTGCTCTCTGCCCTCAACCTGTGCCGCCCGCCCTGCAGGCGCCCGGTTCAGGCCATCATGTTCCTGTTGGGCATGATGGCCGCAGCGCACAAAGTTGTCCCCCTGGGCCTACTGCACATGCGCAGCCTACAGGCCTGGTTCGCTCGCCAGCGGGTTGACCCAGTGCGTCACTGAAACCGGACTTTGTTTCTGCCAGCTCGCCTACAAGGGGATCTGAACTATTAGAGGGACACCTTAGTTCTCTCTCAGGGCGTTCCGCTGGGCAGGGTGTCAAAGTGCGTTCAGGTTTTCATGGACACCTCTCTCCATGGTTGGGACGGCGTGTGCCTGGGTCAAGCGGTCGGGGGCGTGTGGCCTCCCGGCCCTCGCCACATCAACCTGCTGGGACTGGACACGGTCTTATTGGTGCTCATGCATTTCTCAGACATAGTCGAGGGCCCCGATGTCCTGATTCACTCAGACAATTGGGCCACGGTCACGTACATCAATCGCCAAGGGGGAGTCAGGTCTCCTGATCTCCACTGGTCGGCGACGCAGCTTTGGCTGTGGGCTCCCTGACTGCATCTCACATTCCGGCCCATCTGAATGTGGGCGCAGACATGATGTCTCGGGGAGGCCCCCATCACGATGAGTGGCGTCTCCACCCAGATATCGTCTCCCTCATCTGGCAGAGGTTTGGGGAAGCTCAGGTGGACCTGTTCGCGTCCAGACAGAATGCACACTGTCGCCTGTGGTTCTCCCTGTCCCAAACGGATTGCCCCCCTCCTTTGCCGTTTTCTTTCGGATATGCGCCCTCTGCGCCAGGCGGCCAGACTGGGTGCTCCTCAATGGGACCTTGCTAAGGTGCTGGGCGCTCTCTGTGAACCCCCATTCGAGCCCTTACAGCAGTGTTCTCTCAAGTTGCTCTCCCTTAAGACGGCCTTGCTTATCGGTCTGTGCTCTGCTAAGCGAGTGAGTGATCTCCGCGCGCACTCGGTGCGCCCGGGGTTCCTGGCTATCAGAGAGGACTTAGGTTGCGCTACGCTGAGACCTAATCCGTCCTTCGTACCTAAATTTTCACCAGTTCTTTTCGGTCGAGGACTATCAACTTACAGGCCTTGTATTCTGCACGTCCGTGAGGAGGATGAGAGGCTCCACTGTCTGTGCCCCATGCGTGCTCTCGCTCTTTACGTAGAGCGCACTAGGTCTATCAGAGTCCCCAGCTGTTTATTTGCTATTTGGATTCCCGGTTGGGCCGTCCACTTTCCAAGCAGCGTCTATCCCACTGGCTTTGTGACAGCATCACTTTGGCCTTTGGGGCGTCTGGTTCTGTTGTTCCGGAGGGTCTCCGTGCACACTCCACGTGGTGTGTTGCTGCCTCCTCCACCCTTTTCCACGGGGTCAGAGTGGACGACATTTGCGCCAAGGCGTCGTGGTCGTTGCCTTCTGCGTTTGTGCGTTTCTATTTACTAGACGTGTCTCAGTCTTCCCTTGTTCATTTGGTCCTCGGTGCGGCTGCCCAAGATCTCTGAACTTGTGTAGGAATCACGTGCTTTGCGTTGATTCTATCCTCTCTTTTTCAGTGCTTACCATGTGGCTGGTTGGCTCAAGGGTATTGTCACTGTCTACCAATACACTTGGTGTAAGTTCGCCTCCTCCCTGGCGCATTACCTATCATTTCAGATTTTTTGGTATCCTCATGCCCCTCATCTTGTGACGTGTGGTGCATGGGTATTTTCTGTTGTGCTTGTGTGGAACGGATACGTTTCCCTCTCGCTTGAGCTCAACATCCCTTCTCCCTGGGTTGGCCTGTGTTCATGGGCCTACACTAGAGGGATTCCATCATTACGCATTCGATCATCCCTTTCTGACCTTGTCAGCTGTCGGGGATGTTTTTCGTCTTTGGGTTATTGGGGTCGGTTTTTACTGGACCCTGTGATCTTACTGGTGTTCTGGCAGGGAGTACATTTTTGGCTCGCTCGCTCCGCCGTGAACCACTAGGAGCTAAAGTCCCTCTAGGGGGCAGAGCTCCACGACATATAACATCAGTTACCTAATGTAACTCCAGTAATATGAGTGGAGCGGAGCCCCCTAGACCTGTTGCCCTGCCGTCCCATGAGTTATGCTGAATAATCTCGGGAGGGCGTTCTCTGGGCTCACAGGTCATACATAGGGGCAGGCGTGCCCTGATTGGCTGACACATCCTGCATAATTAGTTTTCAGTACGACCGCGGATGCGGCCATGGTAAACCACTAGGAGCTAAAGCCCCTCTACAGGGCTCCGCTCCACTCATATAACCGGAGTTACATTAGGTAACTAACGATTTAACTACTTGCACCAATTTTAGAAATGCTTCTGAAGGCAATATCTGGGTAATCACAGTTGGCAGAGTTTTTACCTTTTTTTAATTTCACGTTAGCGTTTAACAAAGTTATATTACACAAATAATAAATCATTGGAGACAGAAGTAGAAGGCACATACTGTATATCGTGTAAGTGTGTGTGATTGATACTGGCTGCTGGAATTGTTTAAATGTATGCGTGTTCAGCCTAAAGAAAATCCTAAGGATTTACTATTAACAACAAAAACACACTTGAAACAGTATCCTAACAAAGTTGGATGATTGACATGCGTCACATTATGCGCCCCAGAATATATACGTAAATATATAGCTAGGACATTAATTCCGGACCAATGTAGCAACTTTTACGGTTCCACTAAATAATCCATATATTAAATGTCTACTGGTATTTATTATAAAACTGTGGGCTGCATCTCTTCTCCTCCAATTCCATTTGTCGTTGAATTTCTTCTCCATAATATGTTCTTCTGTTTTTGTAAGCGAAATAAACTCATTTTAATAACTCCTTTAACTTTACCCTACTGAGGACATTTAACTTCTTCGAGTACACTACTATTTCACGAATCAGAAATGTTCAGCACTGCAAGCCCCACCCTAAGAGTTCTGATACTCTGGGAAAGTCCTACCTCCCGAGCAGGGTCTGTTTTGGGGGTAAAATGTAGTCCCTGGTTCTAGACCCTGGTTCCTGCGGTGGAAACGCAGCGAGTTCCTGGAAAGATTCCTAGTTCCTGGGTAAAATTCCTGCGATGGAAACGCTGCTTTTGCTAACATTACCGTACCTGCTCAACTGTTGATGTGTAAAGAAGCACAAAACATCCAAACTTGAGGATAAATGAAGAAACACAAAATAGTAAGCTACCAAACTTCAAAAGAAACACAAGGGTTAGGTATTTCATCTCAGGCAAACGCCTGACACTTTCTCACTTTCTTTAACTTGTTTTACTGCCTTTGATTTAGAACTTCCGGTCAACTACCAGTGACTTTGACTAAAGAATTAGAATATTAGAATATTGCAATGCAGTCATTGTTTAATAGAAATCAGTCATTATGAAATCAGTCAAATAACGATAGTTATTTGTAATAATGCAGAACAGAACTCACCTGAATCTATTTATATGACTCGGCGTGCAATCATTTTCAGTCGAATGTCAAATTAATTATTGATCTTCGTCTGTTTCGGGATTTCATCAAAATGTAGTAAAACAATGTCATAATCCACATTTTGTATTGTCCAATTCATACCATATAGCTTATACCTTACACCCTTTGAAAAAGAGTTGTTTGTTTTCCTGGACGAGACTTAAAGAACCAAGTCAATAAAATGATCCAGTTTTCACATCACTAGTTAGAAAAGTGGTATTCCTAGCAGGCTAGCATTCTTGTCGGTGTGAGCAAAGATGGCCCCTCCCTAGTTATATTGTGCCTCCTGTGCAATTCACATTTGCTACAGTGACATCTACGTACACGGCCACAAAGCGAGTAGGGTCGAGGCTAGCCGCAAGGGCGTAGGAGCTAGGGGGGACAACCCCTCCCCCAATATTAGAAAAGGGTTAAAGTTTCCCCCCCAATAATATTGTTTTGCGTTATACTTTTATTTTGAAAAGATTACGCTTTAGAACTCTGTCGCAAACAAATCCAGTATTCTCATTCATTCTTTCATGACGAGCTGTGCGTGTAGGCCATAGATAATAGAACACTAGATGGTCTGATGTCATAGAGCTCTTATAAATCTGAATGGAGCAATATGACAGCCATCTTACCTGGGACCTGTTCTAAACAATCTACAATACAAACACATGGGAGAAGTGGCATTTCAGTTTTTATAGTAGTTACATTTCCTTATATTAAGACACCACTTAATCAGCATCTTTACATGTATGGCAGCCATTGCATTCCAGTGTCTGTTCAATTCCAACACAGGCACACCTAATTTTACTTAATGAGGTACTGATTAGGTGATTACCTGAAATAAATCTAATTTAATGAGGAAAAGTATAAAAAAAACACTACTGTGGTCATCACTATCTTCTTTCAATAGGACCAGCTGGATGGCAAAAACAGTGCAAGTAGTACCTCAAAGGTAATTTTCAACGAACATTCATAGTTTACTGTAGCAAACTAGCTGAGATCATTAATAAAAAAAATATAAAAAAAGGAATTGGGGTACTGTAAAGTTACGTAGTTCAACAGCTACGGTTAGGCTGGATTACCTTTCTTGTTCATTGATTAAAAACATGTTATGGAAAGATAAGTATGTTATTATACATTTCTACACTATTACTGTTTTTCTGGGCCAAATAACTGCTGCACAAAAAACCACCACGACTAGTGTTAACAGGCTTGATTTTTCTGAACTGGTCCCAGGTAAGATGGTGGAGCTATTGAGACGTCCCATCTATGCTGTATATCTATGGTGTAGGGTGGCTAATTGGATTACTGTAGCTGTAAGTTTTGTTTTCACAGTATGTACAACCTGTATAATACATTTTCATAGCTATAGAACGAACAAACGTTATAAAATATAAGCTTTCTTCTGGCAAAACAAATAGTTAAGATGTAGTTAGCTAGCTACCTTTATTTTCAAGTTTAATCAAAAAAACATTACAGTAACCTGCTTGCTAGAACACTAAGTAGTTCCTATGGATGTGGGAAAAACTGATACAGTAGTGAATGATTTGATAGGAGGAACGCCTGCTAAAAAGATTTGCACAATCTCTGTCTTAGTCTTCACTATAGGTTCTGCAAGTAGCTAGCTAAGTAATGGATGAGCCACCAACAGTCAAGAATGGAGTGTAAGTAGCTAAGGTTCTTGCTAATAATCTCCACACAACAGCTGTCAATTTTTTTCTTCAGTTAGGTGTTTTGAATCATCTAGATATAGCTAAAGTGTGTTCAATGTTTTTAGAATTTGGTTTATGCAATGTATGATCATGGCAGGAAAAACATGAACAAACAGGCAAGGAGGGAGAGAAAGAGGCAGCAAACCAACAGGTAAATCTTTGATAAGTCCCACGCCAAGATAGACTGTCTGTCTTCATGTTGATCTGTAAATCAATCAGAGTCAGTGAATAGGATCTCTGATAAATGGACGGCAGTTGAATTTAGGATAGTATTGTATGTGTTTACTTTCTGCAAAAGAGAGGCTGTCATAACAATGACCCTGGTCAGAAAGGAAGGCAGAGCGATCTGAAATTCCTTTCCAACCGAAAAGTCCCACTGTGCAAATTCACAAACTGTATAATTTACCAATGCTAGTTAGGGCTATTGCATCTTCAGAAATTACTACGAACTATAAGTGGATAAACACGTACAACTACATATTAAATTGACATTTTGGAGAATATATTAACATTCACACTGTAGTCAAATATGTCCCCCCTGTAAGAAATCAGCCGTTTTATATAGTGGTTGAAATAATTATCGCATATCCGGTTGTCAAGGGAGAGAGTAATTCAATTATTTATTGCAGCATTAGATAGTCTTGTTCATGAGGTTACGGACCTGGCCTTCCTTACACAACCTCAGTCTAATCTCACTTTATCTCTTCTCACTGTAATGTTGGTTACAAGCTGATATATACATTGAAGGGTGTGCCTACCTAGAAAAGATCAGGTTTCCAAGACCGTAACCCCCATGCCAAATGGTCAATGTAAACATTCTTGTGGTTATCAACCTACAGAGAGAATCTAAACAGAGAGGTTACTGTTGTTCTCATTATCTAGGCACATCCACTTCCAATTGTAATTATTCATGCTCAGATTCCACACCCCCAATATCAGAGTCACTCTTACACCCTTGGCTATGCGAGTAGAGTTGACCTGGTACCATGCAGTGGAAAAGGGCCATTAGTTTGGGGAAAATTATGGTAAGCAGCGGCAAGAGTGCTGTTTCTAGCGTGCGTGCATGTGTGTGGTAGAACAAAACGTGAAAATTTCTTAAGCTTGTGTTTACCACAGAGTTTATTTCAAGCATCTAGACTAACCAATAACCAGCTATTGTGGTTTGTGAATGCGTTTACTGTACATTACAACAAGCAATAGTGCATAAGTCTATTTCATTTCTGAACTACCAATGTTGACCAAAATTCTGTACACTAAGATTTAACAATATTAAAATAAAGTTAATACAAATAAAATCAAGAACAAAAGGGCTAATGCTGGAAGAAAATGACAAGACTACAAACGAGCTAGGCACATCACAGCGCACACGCAAACTTTGGCAGCTAGCTGCCAGTGGAAAGTAGTCGGGCCGCTGGTGGAAAGCCGGCAGAGATGCAAATTAGCTGATGCAAATTGAGATCAGGAGAAAAGCGGCAAGCCTCAAAACAGCCTCAAAACATCGATGGCTCAGTGGGTTATTTCTGTTGTTTGTGCTAGCTGCATCATTTTGTAACAGTAAATGGGTTACCAGGATGCTGTCACCTGATCTCTTTTTGCCGAGGTAGAGTGCCCGGAAGAGACAGAAATCTGTAAAAAATCTGTAAATATCAAACTGGAGGAAACAATCAAAAGGGGAGTGCCAGGGGAACACACTGATCGTCTCCTTCTTTGGTCAGCCTCACAGACCCTTAGATATCAGAGTAATGAGTAGCGGTTGTGCTGTCATGTAAACAGTCGCCATACCCAGTTGGATTGAGCAACAAACTCATAACCTGGTTAGAATCAGTCTATGGAAGATGTGGATGTGCTTCGTTTTTCTATGATATCCCCACATGCTATGCTTTTAACCAAAAGGTAAGCTAGGATTAGCTGGTCAGATGGAGCATAGCCATCAAATCACCTCATCACCTGCACTTACAGATAAATTGCTTAGAAATTGACAGTGAATGCAGACAGGTCTCTGTAGCACAACTCTATAACAACCACAAGCTGATCTTCAATGGTAAATGTATGCAAGGTACACTGTTAGAAAATTAGGGTCATAATTTTTTTTCTTTGTTGCCAATTTTAGATACAAACTAAGCTATGCCTAACATACATCAAAATACGTTTATTATCCAGATATTTTGGAAAACGTGGTACATTTAGCAGAATCCATTTGTTTGCAGAATAACACTAATGACTCTTTCATTGTAACCTCTAATCATTTTTGGGACAGCTACATAGGTCCATATACCTCCATATGAAAATGCATCATAATCTATGGAAACTCCATCTTAATATAAATTTGTGTCAACTGCATTAACTAGAATATAAAGAAAAATAATTCCTTGATCCTTTAAGTGTTAAACATGTTATTTATTTCTGACCAGCAGATGTCAATATTGTGCACTCTTTAAAAGCATTGAGCAACGTGCTGTTTCGATTCAAGCCTCAAAAGTTTCAGATGGCTTTGGTTGCCCTTCACTACCATAAAGGTGTTAAAGGGTGTTTATTTTATTTATTTTTCCCAGATGTCTAAGCCTCCAAAGCTTACTTTACTTCAGTGACTTAGGTCCTCATATAGGTAAAATCACTATCATACCTCCGTTTAAATAAATTGGCCACTGCATGACACAGGAGACCATTTTCAGGGACCCTTTCTGGCTCGACAACACCACTTTTGCAATCAGAGGCCAAAAACCACATAATACATCTTTAAGATTTGAATATGTTTTCACCAATGTCATAAATCAACTTTTCAAAATGCCCTGTTGGCACCAGAACATCCATTTTTAAATGGCTCTAAAAAAACAAGGCAACTTTGCCCCAAAGGTACCTTGTGGGTAATTCAGTCATGGGATTTAGTTCTTTAACTATTCTGTCTGAAATGTATTAATGTTGACAAACATTTCTGCATTAGTGCTTTATAAATTAACACTAGTGCATGCTGCTCTTTTTTGTTATACAAAGAGGTACTGCCCACTTCTTCAGCTGTGAACCCCTAACCAGTAATAATCCTAAATGCACTACTGCACACAGTAATTTGTGTGGACACCGGCATGTGTGCACACCGAAGCGTGCATATATACTACCATAGTCCAAAACCCCTGCCATAATCCAAAATGGGGTTAGAAAGTAGCATTCATGATTCTCTTCATATTTACACCTGTCAAACAGGTTTGTCTACTTCATCAACTCAGTCACATGTTTTGAAATGACTTGTCATCAAGCTAGATACCAAGATATACCAAGATATTTATAGGAAGGAACTAATTGAATTTTCACACCTCTTGAACTAAACATTTTACTTTTATTGAAATCTGGCAACCTTGGAAAAAGCATGCATCTTGTTTTGTTTGCATTTAGCAGAAGCTTGCATTTAGCACAAGCAAGATTAGAAAGTATCTCCTGCTGAGAAGGAAAGTCAGAATCTACAAGATTCATTAACGGCAATGTAATTTAATTCAAATAGTAACAATATAAGTATTGAGCCAAAAGGAGAAAATGCTACACTGTTCTTATGAATACAAATGGAACTATATCTACATGAGGCCTACCAAACAAAAATATACATTCATTTTTGATTTTGTAGCAAAAGGCAAAGCAAGGACACAGAGACAGAGGCCGGCGCAAGTTTCAAGGGCATTCTCGCAAAACAAAAATAGAGAGACTGAACTGAAGGAAAAGTAACTCAGACAATACTCAGAAGCAAAACAAGACAAGATGGCTGGCTGCTTCCCAGTTCTGTGCAGTCTGTACTCCATAGGTAGACGCCCTGATCAATTATTATGAAAGGCATTTGTGGACCTGTCCCAGAAGCTTCCAATCTTCTCCCTGCATGAACTTTCCCAGGTCCTGGACCTCCATAACCGGTGCGCCCTCGCCGGACGGAGACGAGGCGCTAATGAAACCAGTACAACACAGTATGTAGTACATGTTCTATGTGAAATACAGAAACAAAGGCCAAATGATGATCAATCAATCACATTTTATTATCAATCAATCAAATGTATAAAGCCCTTTTTATATCAGCAGTTGTCACAAAGTGCTTTTACAAAACACCCGGCCTTAAACCGCAAAAAGCAAACAACAGTAGTGTTGAATTTCTAGGAAAAACTCCATAAGAAGGCTGAAATGTAGGAAGAAACCTAGAGAGGAACCAGGCTCAGAGGGTGACCAGTCCTCTTCTGGCTGTGCCGGGTGAACATATTAAGAGTACAAATTGTAATAATTAATAAATGCATGTGGGCTGAGTCTAGAGTCTATTTAAACCTAGTCCAGGTCGGAAGCATGACCAGATGGACATGTCCTCCTAAGTTTAAAATGGCAGGAGCCAGGGAAAATGTAGAATTTCCTTATATATATAAGGATTTATACTGGAGAAGGAGAACTGACCCAACTCCCCCAGCACAATAATATAGCAGCGTAAGACCTTTGGGCTGAGACAGGGGGTCCAGTGACACTATGGCCCTATCTGGGGGAGGCCCCGGACAGGGCCCAACAGGCAGGAAATCAATCCACCCACATTGCCAAGCATCGACCAAAAGGACACCCACCAACCGCAACCACCCTGAATGAGGGCCGCCTATTGCCAGCAGAGTACAGCCAAATTGCACAAGTACGCAACAGAAAGACAATAACAAGCCAGTGACTCCGCCCCCAAATGGCATTGGAAGGAGGGCATCCCAGTGGCAATGAGAGCCCACCTGGCAAGACAGCAAGGGTGGACAGTATCAAGCCTTTCTGGTCACCTTCACGCCCCTGGGCCAGACTACACTTAATCATAGACCATGCTAAAGAGATTAGTCTTTAGTAGACACTTGAAAGTTTGCACTAAGTTTGCATTTGTTTAGAAATTCTAGGTACAATTAAGGCCTGCATCTTGCGATTTAAGGTTACGTGTAGGTATGTATGGCTGGATCATTTCAGCGAGAGAAGTAGGAGCAAGTCCATGTATTGATTTATAGGTTAAGAGTAAAACCTTAAAATCAGCCCTAACCCTAACAGGCAGCCAGTGTAAAGAGGCTGGTACTGGAGTAATTCGTTCACATTTTTAGTTCTAGTTAGGATTCTAGCAGCCATGTGCAGCACTAATTGACGTTTATTCATTCATTTTATCAGGGTAACCGGAAAAAAGAGCATTGCAGTAATCTAATCTAAAAGTAAGTAAAGCATGGATTTGTTTTTCTGCATCCGTTTTTTGATAGAAAGATTCTGATTTTTGTAAGTTTATCTGTAAGTTTCTTGTAGCGTGTTTCTTTTGTTTTTAGTGGTGCAACCGTATCTAAAGTATTTCGCAGTGCTGAGTTTAGATCCTCAATTATATCGTTTGCGGATTTATTTACTCTGTCGTTGATGAGCGAACTTGGAAGAATATCAAGAAATCTATTTGTAGTCAGAGAATTTATAGTACGGCTTTTGAAACTCGTTGTTTGTGGAGCAAACTCTTGTTTTAACAGTAAATGTAATAAGAGAGTGATCCGATATTCCAGGATTGTGGGAGGAAATTATTAGATCTACAATTTCTATTTCTCGTGACAGGACTAAATCTAAGGTATGATTGTGGCAGTGTGTTGGACCTGAGACATGTTGGATAAAACCCATTGAGTCAATTATGGCTTCAAAAGGCTTTTTGAAGAGGGTCATTGGACTTTTCCATATGAATATTTAAATCACAAAGAATTTTAATACAATCTGCCATGACTACAATGTTAGACAACAATTCTGGAAACTCATTGAGGAACATAGTGTATGGCCCGGGGGCCCGGTAAATAGTAGCTACAGTGAGGGAAAAAGTATTTGATCCACTGCTGATTTTGGATATTTGCCCACTGACAAAGAAATGATCAGTCTATAATTTTATTTGAACAGTAAGAGACAGAATAACCAAAAAAAAGTATACATTGATTTGCATTTTAGTAAAATAAGTATTCGACCCCTCTGCAAAACGTGACTTAGTAGATCTTCTCCAAGTCAATAAGGTTTCGAGGCTGACGTTTGGCAACTGGAACATTCAGCTCCCTCCACAGATTTTCTATGGAATTTTGGTCTGGAGACTAGCTAGGCCACTCCAGGACCTTAATGTGCTTCTTCTTCGGCCACTCTTTTGTTGCCTTGGCAGTGTGTTTTGGGTCACTGTCATGCTGGAATATCCATCCATTTTCAATGCCCTGGCTGAGGGAAGGAGGTTCTCACCCAAGATTTGACAGTACTTCGCCCTGTCCATCGTCCCTTTGATGCGGTGAAGTTGTCCTGTCCCCTTAGCAGAAAAACACACCCAAAGAATAGTTTCCACCTCCATGTTTGACGGTAGGGATGGTGTTCTTGGGGTCATATGCAGCATTCCTGAGTTGATGCCAAAGAGCTGTTCAAATAAACCTACCATTAAAATTATAGACTGATCATTTCTTTGTCAGTGGGCAAACGTACAAAATATTTTTTTGCTCACTCTATGTTAAACGATTTATCAGCCTGGTTAACTTTCATGAGTAAAACTTCAAAAGAATGAAAACCAGTGTTGTGTTTAAGAGTACATTTATATTTACTGTCATAAATATTAGCAACACCCCCTCCTTTTCGGGGGATATGATCACTAGGAGAGGCCTCATTTAGGGCAGGCTTTAACCATGTTTCACACAAGCCAATAACATCTAGTTTATGATCAGAGATTCATTAATTTACTGGAACTGCCTTTGGAGCAAGGGATCCAACATTTAGGAGTCCCATTTTGAGATGCGAGGTAATACAGTCATTTTTATTTGTGACCGAAGTGGAGGAAGGCTTTATCTTAATAAGGTTACAATTGTTAGCACTATCTTGTTTACATTTTCTCATCCTGGAACGAGTCACAGTCACATTAGGCAAAAAATTACAAGGAGGATTATTCACAAATGGAAGAAACATAAAATAACTGTCAATCTCCCTCGGTCTGGGGCTCCATCCAAGATCTCACCTTGTGGAGTTGCAACGATCATAGGAACAGTGAGGAATCAGCCCAGAACTACACAGGAGGATCTCAAGGCGGCTGGGACCACAGTCACCAAGAAAACAATTGGTAACACTACGCCATGAAGGACTGAAATCCTACAGTGCCCGCAAGGTCCCCCTGCTCAAGAAAGCACATGTAAAGGCCCGTCTGAAGTTTGCCAATGAACATCTGAATGATTTAAAGGAGAACTGGGTGAAAGTGTTGCGGTCAGATGAGACCAAAATCAAGCTCTTTGGCATCAACTAAACTCGCCGTGTTTGGAGGAGGAGGAATGCTGCCTATGACCCCAAGAACACCATCCCCACGTTCAAACATGGAGGTGGAAACATTATGCTTTGGGGGTGTTTTTCTGCTAAGGGAACAGGACACCGCATCAAAGGGACGATGGACGGGGCCATGTACCATCAAATCTTGGGTGAGAACCTCCTTCCCTCAGCCAGGGCATTGAAAATGGATCATGGATGGGTATTCCAGTATGACAATGACCCACAACACATGGCCAAGGCAACAAAGGAGTGGCTCAAGAAGAAGCACATTAAGGTTCTGAAGTGGCCTAGCTAGTCTCCTGACCTTAATCCCATAGAAAATCTGTAGAGGGAGCTGAAGGTTCCAGTTGCCAAACGTCAGCCTCGAAACCTTATTGACTTGGAGAAGATCTGCAAAGAGGAGTGGGCCAAAATCCCTCCTGAGATGTGTGCAAACCTGTTGGCCAACTACAAGAAATGTCTGACCTCTGTGATTGCCAACAAGGGTTTTGCCACCAAGTACTAAGTCATGTTTTGCAGAGGGGTCGAATACTTATTTCACCTATTAAAATGCAAATCAATCTATAACATTTTTGACATGTGTTTTTCTCGATTTTTTTGTTGTTATTCTGTCTCTCACTGTTCAAATAAACCTACCAATAAAAATGTTAGACTGATCATTTCTTTGTCAGTCGTCAAACATACAAAATCAGCAGGGATCAAATACTTTTTCCCTCACTGTAATTTACGGTTTTGTGATTGTCATTCTTCTTCGTTTGTGGTATCATTGGGATGGGGCTTGTAACCGAGCAGTTCACAGTAAGGGTACTAAACCTGTTGTATTCGGCACATGTGACAAATAAAATATGTATTCGCATTTACTTATTCATGCCTGTTGAGACTTCCTTAAAGCAGCTCTGACTCATTGTAATTCCTGAATTCTATTAGTGGCCCCAGAGTTGCCTGTGGGAGGCTGAGCTAAGAGCAAATAAATAATGCTAATGATGATGATCCCTCATCTTGTCATTGTCTGTTTCCCCAGAGGCCCGGGGTGGTGCCAGCACAGGTGTGAGCCGATGGCCGTGGGTCTCCCCTGGTTGTAATTGCTTCCAGCCTTGCCGCCTTCGATCTACTGGCCTTCTCTCTCTCTCTCTCCCCCTGTCTCTCTCCCTGTCTCTCTCTCCCTTTCTCTCCCTGTCTCTCTCTCTCTCATACAGATACACATTTTAATATCCTCTAACTTTGTGGGGACAGAAAAAATTATTCCCCTTCAAAATCCTATGTTTCCTAAACCTAACCATTAACCTTATCCCCACTTGTTACATTTTGCCCAAATATAAGCCATAAGCCAGAAATGCCCTTTTTCCTAGGGTTGACTCTTTCAAAATGTGAGGATTTTCAGTACCCACAAAGTAAAAAGTGACTGACATACACAAATAACTGTCAGTAACAAACAGACAAACACACCCCTTCTTGAATGAAGTATCAGACATCCGTACCATCGAATGTTCGCTTGGCATCTCCAGTCTCTCCAGCCCTTCAGATATGTGGATGTCTGGACTTTTTTCCAATCTGCTCGATACCATATTTAATTCTCCAAAAGAGAACATTTCGCTGCAAGATTGCAAACCCATTTTCAATGGCTGAGTAATGAAGATGAATAATCATAGATATCAAACTAGATAATTGAATTTGGTAAGTGGACCAAATGGCAAGCTATTCCCTATATAGTTTACTAATATTTACTATGTCCCTAGTCAAAATTTGTTGAGTATATAGGGAGTAGGCTGCCATTTGGGATCACATTCAATATATGGTAAAAAATATATATATAGAAAATGAAAGAACAGTTATTCTTCAACAATTACAAAAAAAAAAATGTCAGAAACTTAATCTTATGCTTTAGAGGTTCTGTTATTTCGGTTGTGTGACATGTTTGCACAAAGACACATATAGCCTATGCACAATTTATACAAATTATAAAAATAAGCCACTCCCCCAGCTTTGCAATTTTGTTTCTCTGAAAGGTTGAATGCAACAACATTAGGAAGAGGATACTGTAGCTATTTTAAAAACAACAATAACAAAGAGGAAATGTAATGTAGTTGTACATAATGTTTTTCAAACACATTTACAAAAAGTTAGTTTTTCTCATTAAATCCTAGGGTCAGATTTGAACATGATGGTCTGATGTGGTCTGGTTGTACATCCATAACGAGCTATACACTGATTCTAAATGATTACAATTAAATCTACATGTACAAAGATTTTCATGGTAATATTTTGAAAAAACATTAAATCAAGACAAAATCTAAAACAAATGACCAGCTCAGGATGAGGGTATTTTTCAATGGGTTAGAAAATACCCTCATCCTGAGCTGGTCATTTGTTTTAGATTTTGTCTTGATTTAATGTTTTTTCAAAATATTACCATGAAAATCTTTACAAGACCAGTTGCATTGAGGAGCATTAAACAATGTTCTATCATAGGTAACCAATAAAGTCAATATGAAGGTTACCATTTCAGTTTTTTCTGGGTTTTACTTATGGGATGAAAATCTACCAACAAAATCAGCCTCTTCATATTTTTGGGTTGGGAGGGATGAAAAGCTGTACTTTGGGTTAAACAAGGTACAACAGCCACCTCTGGTGGAGAAACCGAACATCCCAGCTATTACCGTCATTGTGAGTGACACTTCAATAAATAAAAAAATCATAAAGATTTGTTATTTAACAATGTTATAATATACAGAGTTTTGTAAACACATTATTATTTAATGTTTCTGATAACACTGTATCCCATGAGTAATTGCATTTGTTGGCACCCTTTAAATAACAGTATGAATTGCCATTCCAGCTTTTCTTATGATTCCGATAAAATTGTCATCCCATGAGTCATTGTGTTAGGTGGCACCCTTTTAGATAACTGCAAAAAGCCATTTCAATTGAGCTGAATTAAAAAAAAAATGTCACTTGGTTTTTCCACACATATGTATGGATCTCATCTCAGAAACATGTTGTTGCGACAGTCTATTGCTATGCTTCTGATGCCTCTGCTCTCTGTCTCTCTGGCCGCTTCCTGTCTGTCTGGGGTTGAGGGGGTTACAGGTCAGGGATGACACGGCAGAGTGTATGTCATATCTCCCCATCCTGCCGTCTCGACAACCGGCTCCTGAAACTGTTTATAAGGTGAAGTGACCCGTGTCTGAAGGGTTCCTCAGTCGTCCAATCAGATGGCTCCTCATACCAAGTCACCGCAACCTGTAGCAGAGATGCTTCCTACTCTCTATTTCTCTTCCCCTCTCTCTCTCTCCATCTCAACCTGTCAGTCTTTTACTCTCCCCTCTCCCTTGGTTTCTCACATTCTCTTCTCTTTCCCTTTTCTCTGAAAGTCAACAGGACAAAAAAAGGGAGACTTGGCTCAAAAACACTCAAGGCGTTATCATGGCGTTGTTTATGTGTGGTGCGTTAAATGCTGAAACCGGTTTAACTAAGCATGGTTTACATTACACCTAGGACTGGAAGCAGAGAGAAGAAAACAACAGCTAGAATGTTACAGAGAGTTTGAGAGCGAGAACTCAACATGGAGCTAGATCAAGGTGAAATTAATGCCAACCTGTCGCTGTCAATCCATCTGTTGCCATCACCCAGACAGCCTGGTATTGCTCAATGGAAGACAAAGCTGGCCTTCCCAACATGTTCCACCTCTGACCAAACAAATGAAAAAATTCCAGTACCATTTCCACTAACTTAGGGGCAGCCACTCATAAATGGGCACTCTGAAATTTGATGTATCAGGTGCATTTCACTTTATAGGTACGTTTGACAGTGGGATAGCGAGCGCGCACACACACTATGGGAAAATAATGCATTTTCTTTAATCACAGTAAGAGCTTTATTGATAGAAGCCTGAGCCATAATCACAAGTTGAATCCCACATGGAGAACTATGCAGTAATGATTCCACTAACTTTAGAAGCAATGTAAACAATGCTTAGAGCTTGACCTACAATCAAGATTTGCATCTGTTGCTCCCCAGAGCCTACTTTAGGCAGCTGAGGTCAGTCTGGCAAAATGGTTTGTTTTTTGTTGACTTCATGGTAATAAAATAGCAAGCAGAGGCAACATATATGGTTGAAGTACTGCATAATATAGTAACATGCGTTGAGTGGAACATTACATAAATAATAACGCGCAATTCCATTAAAAAGCCAAATCAAAATATAGAAAGTGGCACAATGCAGTATTTGCTAACAAAATTATAACAAATTGTCAACAGTTATAATTTAATCATCATATCACCCTCAGGGTCAATTTCTAATGCCTATATACTTTAGAGTCAGTTCAAAATACAAAGAGCCTACAGGTGGAATAGATTATGTGAAATTGGCCATTGCCTGGCATCAGATCTCCTGGAGTAGATTTGCAGGGAAGAACCCAAGCTTCCGTCCAGTGCTGACTTTCAGATAACCATTCACCTCCTCTCCTTTCTTTACTACAATCTGGAAGACCGACACAAAGATAGAAGTTATATTCGTAATAGGTTTTAAGCTGAACCCCCACACCAATGGTCTTACTTGAAACCTTATAAAAAAGGAATCAGAGGAAGAGAAACTTCAGAAATGTAACTATAATTGTTTTGATTTATTATTCAAGAGTATATACTTAGGACGTGTGTGTATTGTCATTAAAGTCAGTAATTTAAAACTGCCTAGTCAGTATATTGGTTGTCTAGATTGGTCTTTAACTAAGAACAAAACAACACAATCTATTGCCACTCCCACCCATAGGTATGTTCTGTAGCTGTGTGCCCAAAGTGCATTGACCTTTAAAATAGAATGTACAAACGTCTAAATTGGAAAGAAATGTATACAGGACATTTATTTTACTTTACATTAATATCAACTTATGTAGGTGCTTTAGTAGATTTAAACATTAAACATTTCATATTACCTAAAACATAACATTTTTACTTACATTTTTACTTTATTTGGCATTTTTTGGTCTTTCCTAATATATATATATATATATATATATATATATATATATATATAAATATATATATATATATATATATATATATATATATATATATATATATATATATATATATATATATATAGTGTGAAATTATTTTTCCTAAATGCTAATAAAACGTAAATAAATTTGCCATTAAATGCTGTCAGTCTATAGCAATATTAAAAAAGATTCCAAATAAATTATTTCACGTTTCTTTTTTTACCTTTGAAAACATGGCAATTATCCATCTGATAATGAACAATGGTTTACCTGATCTTTTTTTAGTGTGATTTGACCCATCTCTCTGTTGCCAACGAAGGAACGTGTCACTTTGTATACTCTCTCTCCCGAATGCACTCTAATGATGTAGTTAGCTGGCAGGAAGCCAGTTCTCTCCCCTATTTTACCCTGAAACACAGGCAAAGAGCAAGGTGAGGTGATACGGGTTTGACTTCCCACGTGTGTCAACAAATGAGTTTGCACTGAGATCTGACAGCTGCAGGGCCCTAGCCCCTAAAACCTGCATGAAGGTAACAAAGGTAAGAAATACAGCAAAAAATAAAACATGTCCTATCCTACATTAAATGTGGTAGGTGTTTGGATTAGAGGTCAATATGTCATTTGGACACTCACCCTCCACCATTCCTCATTAGAGTCATCTATCACTGTGATCCGGTCCCCGGCACTACATACAAACATACAGATAAAGATAAAACTGTAGATCAAGATGAACATGAAGATCAAAATGGAGAGATATCGGGACCCGGAGAGTGAATCAGTGCATGGAGTTAAGTTTACATTAATTATTATCAACTTTAAGTCTAAGTCTGTGATGACTTACTGCAGGTCCAGATCATCTTTCTCCATAGCTTTGAAGCGATACAGTGCCAGGTGGTAGTGGGACTGAGAGAAAACGCCTATCTTCCCTCCTGGCTGAGGCTTCTTGTTCTAAACACAAAGAATGCAGTCATCCACATTATCGTCATCACCAATAGTCACCAACATCACCATCATACTATTACCATTATTATTGTTGTTATTAACATCATCATAGTGACCATTATCATAATCACAATCGTCATCAACATCATCATATTCCCCTTTAGCACATTTGTCATCATCGCCATCATGATTATCATTATCACCAGCATCCCTAGCACTTTTTTCACCATCATCATTCCCATCACCATTATTGTTATCACCATCATCACCCCCCAAGTTCTTACTCTACCTTGTCATCGAGACCAGCTTTGTCTCCTTTCTTGTCTCCTTCCTGGACTGCTGTGTGAAACATGACATTACATCAGTTACATCATTCTTTACCCGTAGAGTGACACAAACAAAGCTCCCTACCAGAATTAACAAACACTCGTAAGAGCTTAGCAGTGCCACGGTGTCAACTACCAGTTAGCAGTGCCACAGATATGGCATTGCCTGATTATACATTTTCTTTGACTGATCTCTCGAGCAAGTCACCTACTCAAAAACATCTTTTTAAGTAGACACACTGGCCCTCATTTATCAAAAGTGCGTACACCAAATTTCCAGTGTACACCTGGCGTACACCCAAAACCACGGTGACTTTGAGATTTATCTATATGGACGTTGGCGTACGGCACTCTCAAATCCTACGCCAGCTCAGGAGGTGGTGTACGCACGTTTTGAGTTAGTGCGGAAATGCGCAGAAAAAAAAATCATAACGCACTGACAAACTAAAAGATATGATATATTATGACCCACTGTCAAAAAAACTTCAGTGTTTATTTTTGTGCAACATGGACTTCAATGTTTAATTTGTGTGACTTTACCAAAGCATTTGATTTATATGTATTCCTTCAGATGCGAGCCTGTGCGCTTTACATGACGTTTCAGGGTTAGGCACGGCAGATGCGCACGGACTGGGTTCAGTAATAAAAGGCTTTTAATGACCAAAATATAATTCAGACTGACAAAATAATAAAAATGACATTCTTCTTCTTTTAAATAATAATAATAATAATAGAAATAATAATAATAATAATAATAACGACATTATTCTTCTAAATAACAATAAACGTCATTAATAATAAATATCATAAAATAATAAGACGAATATTACAAATTGTCATGCAATTATTAATGTGAATGAATGGTACTCCACAACACATCATCATCTTTTATTCCGCTTTTTAAACTGCCAAATGAAACAATTTTATTTTTTTTATACCTCCCTGGTGATCGTCTCAATCTCCACGTCGGAGAAGTTTCTCTTTTTTGCCGTCTTCCGTGTGTCCATGGCGTAAAATGAGGGCGTGGGTGAAGCGGAGACTTGAATATATAGGGGCGTGTTTTTCTAATGACGGTCGTTTTCAGCCGCGGCATTTATCAAGGGCAGGTATTGCGTACACCTGGATTTTAAAGGTACGCACAGCTTCATAAATCAGGCGGTGAGAGGAGTGTAAGCAAAATCTTACGCCAACATATACGCCCGTTTCTACGCAAGAATGATAAATGAGGGCCACTATGAGGTGGTTTTCCATAGAGAGATTCAGGCATGCCCAGAACTATTTTCCAAAACGATTTTCTATGGAGACCTTAAAGTTCAGGATTATGCTTAATCTGTAAACAGTAAATGATGGGTGTTTTAATAAAACCAATTTGTTTAATGTGTTTAAACACTGTTTGATGGAATAATAACAAACAAATACAAAAATATTGTGGTTTAGCGGTTGCTCCGGAAGACAGTTCAACGGTTGGTGAAATCCACCCAGCACATCTCTGGTGCCCAGGTCCCAGATATCCTGGACCTCCAGCAAATTCCTGGTGCCCAGCTTCCAGATATCCTGGACCTCCAGCACATCACTGGTGCCCAGCTCCCAGATATCCTGGACCTCCAGCACATCACTGGTGCCCAGCTCCCAGATATCCTAGACCTCCAGCACATCACTGGTGCCCAGCTCCCAGATATCCTAGACCTCCAGCACATCACTGGTGCCCAGTTCCCAGATATCCTGGACCTCCAGCACATCCCTGGTGCCCAGCTTCCAGATATCCTAGACCTCCAGCACATCACTGGTGCCCAGTTCCCAGATATCCTGGACCTCCAGCACATCCCTGGTGCCCAGCTTCCAGATATCCTGGACCTCCAGCACATCACTGGTGCCTAGCTTCCAGATATCCTAGACCTCCAGCACATCACAGGTGCCCAGTTCCCAGATATCCTGGACCTCCAGCACATCCCTGGTGCCCAGCTTCCAGATATCCTAGACCTCCAGCACATCACAGGTGCCCAGTTCCCAGATATCCTGGACCTCCAGCACATCCCTGGTGCCCAGCTTCCAGATATCCTGGACCTCCAGCACATCACTGGTGCCCAGCTTCCAGATATCCTAGACCTCCAGCACATCACAGGTGCCCAGTTCCCAGATATCCTGGACCTCCAGCACATCCCTGGTGCCCAGCTTCCAGATATCCTAGACCTCCAGCGCAAGCGGGGTCGGTGCAGGGCGCGTGGCATCATCAGGGACCCTTCACACCCATGCAACAAACTGTTTGCCCTCCTACCATCAGGCAGGTGGTACAGGTCTCTTTGATCCCGCACCAGCAGGCTCAGGAACAGTTTCTTTCCAGCTGCTGTCACCTTGCTGAACTACTGTACTCTGACACTGCCTTGCTTAGTATGATAATGGAAGTTTTCATTTATTACATATACATGTCTACCTCGGGGACCTCATTATAGCTATCTCTGCATCCTGGTTGCACATGCTACCTTACTCCTTCAATTTCTCTCGATTGCACATTTAGAATGCCGTTTGTACCCGCACAAATATTTATCCCACTTGTAACATACACTATACTTAATACTTGTAAATTTTCTGCCCTCCTTTGTTTGTCTTAACTGCACATTTAGTATTGCCATTTGTACTGCATTTGCCTTCATTGCGCATCTATACATTCCACTTGTAATATACATATACTTACTTATATTTTATGCCCTCTTCTATTTGCACTTCTGGTTAGATGCTAACTGCATTTTGTTGTACTGTACTTGTACTGTTCAATGACAATTAAGTTGAATCTAATCTAATCTGAATCTAAAAAAATCTGCTAGATATTTGCTAATCCTTATAATAATTAGGCCCAGGTATGTAGCATCCGGGAACCTCACCTCATTTGCTGTAAAATACCCAGTTATACCTACATATTTTTACTGATCTTCACGTGTACTTACATGTTTGTAAAATCTCTTGTAAAGTCTGCTTTTGGTAGCCTTTATCTAGAAAAACGCATCAATAGTTTTAACCTTCTTTGTCACACCTTAATATCCACTACTCTCCTCAAAATAACTCTCCATCTTGGGTACATTCTCCTCAGACATTGTTGTTTGTAGTTTGTCATTGCAAGGTTGCGTTCCGCAGTCCATTGCTGTGCGGAGACCGGGCTCTGTGCCTTTCTCTGCTGGGTGTGGATGTGTTCTCTGCCTTGTCCTTGCTTATGCTTGTTCAGCCTTGCATTGATTGTTCCCTCTAGTTGTGTTTGGTGTGTTAAGCTTTGAACGTGGTTCTGCTGTTCTCAGCTCTTTCAGTTCACACAGTCTATTTCATTTGTAAGTTATTCTACTGCTGTGTTTCTAGTCTGTCATGGGTTCCTCTGCTGGTTTGTCGCCTCTGTCCCATTTCTCTATGGGGGGGGGCAGATGCATGGCTGGGCTTGTACTAGTCACTGCTGCAGGCCTTCTCTTGTTGGACAGGGGTTTCAGTAGCTGTCTCCAGTGGCTTCCTCAGGTGGATATGGTGAAACTCTGCCTCCAGTACATAGATCGGCACAGCAAGCTCGCCCTAATTATCCCAGACTTGCCAGTGGAAGGAGCTAGTGTTACTGGTGTCGCTTCATTTTCTACACGGTCTTTGCTAGTTTTTGGCTACCAGTTGCAAGCTGCTAGGTGTGCAATGATTTTCGGTTACCTTCCAGCTTTGGCATTTTAGTGATCGGCTCCATGTTTTTTTTTTTTCATTTCCTCCGCTGGCATGTTGCAGTAACTGTGTCTTGGCAGGCATGGAATTTTGTCATTTTAGGGGCAAGGCCATTTGGAGCTTACAAATAAACAACTTGAATTGCTGACATGAAAATAACATGCATAACATAAAAGCATACCTTATTCACTATTTTAATATTATATTGATAACTTATAACAAATATGTTTTTTTTCCACATAAAATGTAAAATTATCACGTTTTAATCCTTTAAATTATATCTAATTTCATATCTAATTATATCCTCCCTCAACATTATTATAGATTCTTGGAATCCATCTCATTTTAGAAGTTTTAGTTGGGGACAACAAACACGCAACAGTATTGACAGTTAAGTAACGTTAAGGCTAGCTAGCCAGTAGAATAACATTACCTCAGTTAGGGTGCGTGCACACTGTCCGCTCGCTAGAGTTACAAAGAGGCACTCTCATTCATTTCCAACCAGAGCCAGCGAATCATGGCGACATTGGGCGGAGCTACTCTAACCCTACGTGCACACTGTCCGCTCGCTCAATTTGCAAATCGCTCAATCTCTGGCGAGCGGTTGCTGAAATTTCCCTAGCGTGTACACTGCCTGCTCGGGCAGGGCGTGTCTTCCTAATCTATGCCAGCGACAGCCAGTCAACCAGTATAGGGGAAACCTGTCTCTGCAAATATTAATAATATATAATAATATTTAGTATTTGCGTGACTCCACTACAAAAAATGTATTACGACAATGCCATTTCAATGATTTGTCACTGTTAAAATAGCAATTTACTACGTTTTATGTTATACATGTATCACGCACAGGTAATCCCAACTATCTCAGAAAACCTCCATGCATAATATTTTTGGAATTCTATCTCTGCATGAAGCCAGAGAAGCATCATAACTAATGGGCAGAAGCATCATAACTAATGGGCAAACCAGGCACAGCAATTATACATTTCTCTCTCAATTTATTTAACCCTTGTCATTTTTGTAAATGTTTCAATTTTTTTATTTGTGAATCATTTTGCCTGTGTTGCCGCTAGGGGCATGATTTTTTGGCAGAAAAAGGTTGGGAAAGTGCAATGTGATGTTAATGATGGTTATGTTACAGACGTACTAAAAAGTGTGACCTAAACAAACAAATTAAGTGACTTATTTGTGCGCCGGGCAAGTCATTTTAGTTTTTTTATATTTCTCCACAAAGCTGCCATGTCAAGTGTTGTCATACCAAACGTTACTCTCAAAAAGCATGCAGGTGTATTCTCCCACTTGGAGGTCTGAACTTTCCCACCTCCCAGTTCCTAATGAATGCACCTTCCAAAACGGAGAGGTTGGATTCAGGTATGCACTAAATAAGTCTGATATCTATCGATAACTAGCTAGCTTGCTTACCTGCATGTAGTCCGTTCTTGTGGTTGTTCTCAGTTGCGAACTACAAACAAACACTAGCAGGGGCACAAAAGCCATGGTGACCGCAGGACGTACAATGATTTTCGGGGTATCACGGCCAGAGCGAATGGCAACATCTCGGTCGTGTTTCCTTGAGCCTGACAAACGGTGCCCGGAGGAGCAGAATGTGAGGGAGTGAGCACTCTGACCATGGTGGTGATGAGTGGGATGTTGGTCCTCCCTTCTATGTCCCTCCCCACATCACATCATCGGCATTGCCTCCGCCCCTCAGCATACCCCGCCACTGCGAGTGGTTGGATTCACGATGAGACCCTCTCCACAGAATACCCCATCTCTCCTTCCTCTGGTCCAGTCTACCTCCTTCAGTCTTGGCCTGTTTTCGTCCTTCAGTCAGTTTTCCTCCTTCAGTCATGGCCTGGAGGCTATTGACAACCCCTGTGATGGTGATGTGCTTGTAGAGACTTCTGTTTGTCCACTTACCGCCGAGATTTGCGGTTCACTTTCTGAGGGTGGTAATTTCTTCGCTATCAGCACTGTGTAGTTGGAATAGCGGCAAGACGGGCAGGATGTTAAACCTTCTGTTCTGGATTTGTTTGTTTTCACTATTTGCATGCGTTCCAGGTCGGACAGCTCACTGCTATACTCAATTCGGGCTACCAGTTTGGTTCACATCCATCGCTTTGGAGGACGCTTGTTTCAGTGTGTCTACCCCACCCCCCCCCCATGCATTTAACAGATTTTGTGCTTACTGATCTACTTCTCTCACTCGTCCCTTTGCAGATTCCATTTCGGGGTGTTAATGCACTTTTGCAACTGCCTTTGTCTCCTGGAATTGATGGCTTTTCTGGTGGCCATCATCTGTCTTGGGCTGTCACAGATGTAGTCAGTACAGCGCTACTGCTGACTGAAGGCCATCCCGCCATCTTCATGGGTCTGCTCTATGTGTCACCTTTGGGCATGATGACGCCTTGGAGTGGTCCCCAACTGTTTTTACAGAGAACTTCCTTGGGCAGAGTATCCTGTTGTAAATTTGTATCCACAGAAACCTGTCCTATGTGTTGGGGGGCAGTGTGTGACATCCGCTCAGTCAGGGTTTTGCACCCCACTATATTCCTACAATCTTTGGCTATTTTCCTTGCACTTCAGTGGCTCCAACCCTCCCTGCTGGGCAAGCATGTCTGGTCAAGGCTGATGACAGAATAGCGGTGGTTTGTGTCGATAGACATGGTGGGAAGCACTCCCCTAATCTGTTGAAGATGGCGTGTTCATTTTGGGTGTGGAGCAATCGCCTTCTACAGTATCTATCCAGTTTTCTCAACCTAGGTGATGATCTTATCTTATGGGGGGTGCCTCTTCCCATTGGAATGGAACCTTCTCCCCCATGCTATTGTGCAGATCTGGTAGAGGTTTGGCAGGGCCTGTGTTGATCTCTTTGCCTCACCAGGGAACATGTACTGCTCTTTCTTTATGGGAGATGTGCACACTCCTTTGGAGTTGGGCAAGTTTGCACACCAGTGGCTGGGGTCTCTCCTTTATGCATTACCACCTATTGCTCTTGTCAACCCAATGCTGGAGAGAGTACATTTGTTGTCTGCCAATCCAGTGGGACTGGCGCCTTTGGTGCTTTCAGCTTTGGGGACAGATTGTCTGGCAGCCTTACTCATCTGGTTTCTGATTTCCTATGGCCCATATCTTTTTTGGGCAGGTTGCCTCAGTCCCTAAAGTCATTAATCTGCTTATCCTGTGTACAGTCACCATTAAGGCACTGAAGTCACCAACTGAAAGGGCACCTTTGGATACGTATATAATATTTGTTCCCTGAGGGAAGAAAAGAGGTGCCACTATTCATGGGCCCTATGCCATTCATGCCACAGTGAAGAGTGTTTCTGAAATCAGTGAACAGGTGTGGCTGGGTATTTTAAATCACAGGAGGTAGGGCTCCTGGCTACTAAACACCTCTAGGGCTTTATCAGGCATGACTGTATTTGTTTTCATGAACATGCTTGATGCATGCCTGTTCTGTTCCCTATAGTGGTACCTCATTCCCTCCCTCAAGAAACAAAGGGTACAGTGAAAATAAATAGTCTACACACCCCTGTTAAAATGCCAGGTTCTTGTGATGTAAAAGAATGAGACCAAGATAAATCATGTCAGAACCTTTTCCACCTTTAATGTGACCTATAATGCGAACAATTCACTTGAAAAACAAACTGAAATCTTTGAGGGGGAAAAATAAAAAACTCACAATAACCTTGTTGCGGAAGTGTGCACACCCATAAACTAATACTTTGTTGAAGCACCTTTTGACTTTATTACAGCACTCAGTCTTTTTGGGTATGAGTCTATTAGCATGGCACATCTTGACATGGCAATATTTGCCCACTCTTCTTTGCAAAAGTGCCCCAAATCCATCATATTGCGAGGACATCTCCTGTGCACAGCCCTCTTCAGATCACCCCACAGAAGTTCAATTGAATTCAGGCCTGGGCTCTGGCTTGGCCATTCCAAAACATCAATCTTCTTCTGGTGAAGCCATGCTTTTGTGGATTTGGATGTGTGCTTTGGGTCGTTGTCGTGCTGAAATGTGAACTTCATCTTCAGCTTTCTAACGGACGCCTGAAGGTTTTGTGCTAAAATTGCCTGGTATTTAGAACTGTTCATAATTCCCTCCACCCTTACTAAGGCCCCAGTTCAGACCCAAAGCATGATGCTGCCACCACCATGTTTCACTGTGGGTATGGTGTTCTTTGGGTGGTCTGCAGTGTTATTTTTGTGCCAAACATACGTTTTGGAATTATGACCAAAAAGTTCAACCTTGGTTTCATCAGACCATAACACATTTCCCCATGTGCTTTTGGGGAACTTGATGTTTGTTTTAGCAAACTTCAGCTGGGCTTGGATGTTTTTCTATGTAAGAAAAGGCTTCCGTCTTGCCAACCTACCCCATAGCCCATTCATATGAAGAATACGGGAGATTGTTGTCACATGTAGCACACAGTCAGTACTTTCTGCAGCTCCTGCGATGTTGTAGGCCTGTTGGAAGCCTCCCTGATCAGTTTTCTTCTCCTCTTTTCATCAATTTTGGAGGGACATCCAGTTCTTGGTAATGTCTCTGTTGTGCCATATTTTCTCCACTTGATGATGACTGTCTGTGTTCCATGGTATATCTAATGCTTTGGAAATTGTTTTGTACCCTTCTCCTGACTGATATCTTTCAACAATGAGATCCCTCTGATGCTTTGGAAGCTCTCTGCAAACCATGGCTTTTGCTCTGAGATGCAACTAAGAAAATGTAAGGAAAATCCTACTAGAACAGCTGATCTTTATTTGTGATTAATCATAGTCACTTTAATTGATGGCAGGTGTGTAATGACTTTCATTTAACATGAGTTTGAATGTGATTGGTTAATTCTGAACACAGCCACATCCCCAGTTATGAGAGGGTGTGCACAATTATGCAACCAGGTTACTGTAAGTTTTTTTTTTTTCATTTTCCCCCTCGAAGATTAAATTTTCTTTTCCAATTGAATTGTTCAAATTATAGGTCACATTAAGAGTGGAAAAGATTCTGACATGATTTATCTTTGTCTCATTCTTTTACATCACAAAAACTTGGCATTTTAACAGGGGTGTGTAGACTTTTTATATAAACTGTATGTACATAAATAAGGTTTACAGACAAGTTAATTACATTGGAACTCATTAGGGCTCTGCAAAACACACTCATCAACAAAGGCATGTGTAAAATCTCTATTTACTCTACTTACCATCTGGGAATATTTTCTTTGCTCTCAACAAGTTGTTCAAAATCATATCTTTTCACCAGGCAGTGCAACTAGCAAAGTCATCAATCTTTTTTTGTTGTTTTCTAATGTCAAAGATTGATGACTTTACTTAGAAGAATGTTTTTTGTCGAGATTTTGTTGATAGCGACAAATTAAAATATGATATGTCAAAATATCAAAGCAAATGGATGTAAAAAAAATGTAAGTTAAAAAAATGTACCATTAAGAAAATAAATTAAACAATAATGCATTCAATTGTGCTTTATAAAATCAGTAACCCAACAAACAGCAGCTGTTATTGCCAGAATACTATTGGTGTAGTAGCCTAACAATGTTGAACAGCACAGTACAGTAAAGATATTCTTAACTTACCTGAATACTGAAAAGTCAATATAGTTTTGCTCTGGCAACTAATTTTACAATTTATGTCCAGCATATCTGACCACATTCACATCTCTGTATTCCTCTTTCTACCTCAGTAAAACCTTAGTAATTTGTAGGTACACAAATCATGGGCTACAATTGTGCTTCAGTTCATGTGCTGTCTGCAAAAATGAAAAGCAGATAAATGAAATGGGGTATTTGACATTAGGCAAGGCCTCATTACAATAACAATTTGGAAAAGACATGTGATAAAAGTATATAATTTATTAGTGTCTTATACAATATATAAGACAATATATATTGGACTTATACAATATAATCATATAGGCTACAATTTTAGTACATATCATGAGTGATGGACCATCTAGCTTAGTTAATGCAAACCATATGACTACACAGCCAATAAAAAATCAAGCAACAGACCTACAAACAACCAACTAGTTGATTGTATGGGGTCAGCCCTAGCTCCAGCATTTGCTTTTGGTATTTGTGAATAAACTTTGTGAACAGATACCAGAAAAGAGTCAGTAAAATGACTCACCACACTCCCCTCCTCCTTCCTCTGGTTTGTCAGGCTGCTGTGAGTCATCTTCATCCATCATCATCATCATCATCATCTTAAAGGAGAAAAAATATTAGATCAGTAATGGCAACTCCCATTTTTAAATGACAAAACACTTCTGCATTTATCCTTTCCTTCCAGTAGGGCCTGCTCTTGACCATAGACACCAGATGAAGGAAATATCTTACCATCAAATGTACACCCTCAAACTCACGTTTTTCTTGTCCTCGGATCCCTTCTTGCGCTCCTTGTTAGCCATGATCACACCAATACGCAGGGTCTCAAAGACTGGGTCAGTGCGGTTGGACTGAGCTGGTCACAAAACAACAGTGGATAACAGCACTGAACCCAAAAATATACTGCTACCCTACAAACTGCTACCCAAGTGTCTTTAGGATGACGGTTTGTCCCTGGAACACCAGGAGTTTGTGTCTCTGTCCTAAGGATGCCCTGTGTTTACTGGGTATTTGTACATTTTAATTAAAATCATACAATACAGTAAGTCACTATGAATGCGGCACATCTTTGCATGAAGGTGGTCACTGAGAAGTTCTATCAACATCTTATAGTGTGCTAACCAAAGTGGAGACACTTTCTCTGCATGTAATATAAGGTCCTAATGAATAACTCTTGACAATAGTTTGGACTGAAAGTATCCAGAGTGTGTGACTGGATACACTGATCTACCCAAAGAGTAAAATCATTTGAAAGATATTCTTTGTCTTCCCATGTCTTTTTAACATCTTGTGCTGATAAGGTACTCACAGAAGGGCAGAAGTTGACTGACTGTGGCATTCTGTTGACTGCTGTACAGAGGAGAGCTGTAGGCCCGTCTGAAACCTGGGGGCTGAGAGGAAGAGGAGGAGGAAAAGGACAAAGATTAGGAAGAGCACAGAGTAGGAGGGCAAAAATACAAGAAGGAAAACAACTTGATTCCAACCATACCTATCAGGAATTACGATCATATGTCACTATTTTGTATCAAAATACAGTTGTGTACATAAGTTTGCATACCCTGACAGAAATTGTGACATTTTGGCATTGATTTTGAAAATATGATTGATCATGCAAAAACATGCATTTTATTCAAGGATATTAATCATGAGCTATTTATTATCATATATTTGTTTGGCTCCATTTTTAATCATAATGACAACAGAAATCGCCAAAATGGCCCTGATGATACCCTTGAATGTGTGGCCTTGTTACAGACACACAATGTGACAGAACACACAGGTGAAAACACACCTGTGGGTTTTTAAATTGCAATTAGTGTCTGTGTATAAATAGTCATTGAGATTGTTAGCTCTAATGAGGATGCACTGAGCAGACTAGATACTGAGCCATGGGGAGCAGAAAAGAACTGTCAAAAGACCTGCGTAACAAGGTAATGGAACTTTACAAAATAAAATGATATCCAAAGCCTTGCAAATGGCAGTCAATACAGTAAAATCACTTATTAAGAATTAGAAAATGTGTGGATCTCTTGATACCAAGTCAAGGTCAGGTAGACCAAGAAAGATTTCAGCCAAAACTGCCAGAAGAATAGTTCGGGATACAAAGAAAAGCCCAAAGGAGAAATACAGGCTGCTCTGGAAAAAGACGGTGTGGTTGTTTCAAGGAGCACAACATGACGATAATTGAACAGAAATTTGCTACACTGCCGAGTTGCTAGAAAGAAGCCTTTACTGCGCCAATGCCACAAAAAAGCCTGGTTACAATATGCCCGACAACACCTTGACATCTCTCACAGCTCACTGTAATTTGGAGTGACAAGACAAAAATAGACCTTTATGGTCACAACCGTAAGCATTATGTTTGGAGAGGGGTCAACAAGGCCTATGGTGAACAGAATACCGTCCCCACTGTGAAGCATGGTGGTGGCTCACTGATGTTTTGGGGGGGGGGGGGGGGGGGGTGAGCTCTAAAGGCACAGGGAATCTTGTGAAAATTGATGGCAAGATGAATACAGCATGTTATCAGAAAAATACTGGCAGACAATTTGCATTCCTCTGCATGAAAGCTGCGCATGGGATGCTCTTGGACTTTCCAGAACGACAATGACCCTAAGCACAAGGCCAAGTTGACCCTCCAGTGGTTACAGCAGAAAAAGGTGAATGTTCTGGAGTGCCCATCACAGTCTTCTGACCTTAATATCATTGAGCCACTCTGGAGAGATCTCAAAAGTGCGGTTCATGCAAGATGACCAAAGACTTTGCATGACCTAGAGGCATTTTGCCAAGATGAGTGGGAAGCTATACTACCTGCAAGAATTCAGGGGCCTCATAAACAACTATTACAAAAGACTGCACGCTGTCATTAATGATAAAGGGGGCAATACACAGTATTAAGAACTAAGGGTATGCAGACTTTTGAACAGGGGTCAGTAAAAAAAATGTCTTTGTTGCCATGTTTTGTTTTATGATTGTGCCATTCTGTTATGACCCACAGTTGAATGTGAATCCCATAAGAAATAAAAGACGTGTTTTGCCTGCTCACTTATGTTTTCTTTACAAATGGTACATATATTACCAATTCTCCATGGGTGTGCAAACTTTTGCGCACAACAGTAAATTGCTGCAATTACGTTTGCTGTTAACATATCCCCAGTTCTATTGATCCTTAAATGAGTCGCTATTACGTTGCTCCTTCACATTTCACTATTACGTTAGTCCTTAACACAATAGCCCTGGGATATGTTGATATTGAATGTTATAGCACAGTTGTTATGTAACGGAATTGCGTTTTCCCAAAATGCTTTTTTTTTTTTATTGATCCTTGATCAAGTACTGGGCAGCAAACTCACAATCTTTCCAAAGCATTTCTGGAACTCCACATAGGACCGGCATTGGTGGTGGATGTTGGTTTTACAGTTCTTACACCTCAGAGCAAACTTATTATTCACTGAAAGACATTCAGAACAGAGAATACAACACACAGGATCCATCACTTTAAAAAAAAAATGTTTTAGGTATGAGTAAATCAAAAAGACGATGTTCATCCCCTTTACTAACTCTGTCTAAATAATAATGTCTGTACTGTTCTATGCTGAAAAGAATCACCTCACTTTGTGAAACTGTGTCAGTGCCACAGATTGCAACCCACTGAGTAAAGTCTCTTACACCTGCAGAACTTACGGACTATCATGCGGGCACAGACGTCACAGAACTTAGGCTTCTTGCAGTAGTGGTCCTTAAACTTGTGAGGTTTATCATTGACAGGTCTGACTGGCTCAGGGGGAGGGGGCTCCTCCTCCTCCTCTTCTACCTCCTCATCATAGATGAAATACACCTGAACAGGCAGAAAGAGGAAGGATTTGCAGGTGAAGAGGTGAGGGAAAGAAGAGAACAGAGTGAAACAGGAAAAAACAGTTGAAGAGAAAGGGAGAGACTTTTGAAACATGTACTGAGTCTCTCAAAAGTATTCTCTCCTCTTGGACATTTTATTGAGTTACAACGCAAAATCAAAATTAATTTAATGAGTATTTTTTGACACTATTCAACACCAAATGGCCCATGCTGTCAAAGTGAAAATAAAATCTATACATTTATTACAAACACAAAACAGAAAATAATTGATTGCTTAAGTATTCACCCCTTTAGTCAATATTTCATTGAGACACCTTTGGCAGCAATTAAAAGCCATGAGTCTATTCAGATATGTATCTACAATCTTTGCTCATTTGGACACCGAAACGTATCCCCATTCTTCTCTGCAAAATTGTTAAAGCTCCGTGAAGTGGATGGGGATCTTTGGTACAACAATTTTCATCTCATTCCAATAATGTCCTGGTCTCTCCAGTACATTGACATTTTTTGTTTTCATGCAACTTGTGTTAATTTTGGGTCATCATCCTGATAGAAGATTACTCTTCTCCAATGTGCCATGTCTCTTGTAGACTTTCTAGGATTTTTCTGTATTTTGATTAATCCATTTTGCCCTCTTTCTTCACAAGCTTTCCTGGCAGCAGAGAAGCATCCCCATAGCATGATGCTGCCACCACCATGCTTCATGGTAGGGATGGTATTCTCAAGATGCAAATATAACGCTTAGGGTTGAGCTCAAAAAGCTTTAGTATGGTCACATCAGATAATATAATATTCTACCACTTGTTCTCAGACTCTCCCATCGGCAATACTGGCTTTCCTTTTGCCATTCACCCATAAATTACTCTTTTGTGAATCACCCAGGCTTTTGTTGCAGTGTCCACAGTGTCTCCCAAGTCAGCCGTGGAAGACTGTAACTCCTGTAGAGTTGCTATATGGCTGTTGGTGGACTCCCTGACTGATGGCCATTTTGCCTGGATACTCAGTCTTTGAGAATGGCCAGTTCTAGACAGATTTGCAGTTGTGCCATATTCTGTGCATTTCTCAATAGTGGACTTTATTGTGCTCCAGGGGACATTTAATGCCTTGGAAATATTTGTATGTCCTTAATCCGGATTTGCTTTGAATGTTCCTTTTTTGTCATGTTTTGGTTCTTGTTAAGAATTGTAATAACTATGACTTCCTTGAGATGTGAATTTAAACTAAAATCATGTGAAAAACCTTGATTGCAGGTGGACTCCAACTAATTAAATGTTTTCTGAAGATGTTTGTAATGCTTGTAATGTTGCAGGCAGGAGGCAGGACACATTTGCAGGGAAAACAGGATTTTTAATAAAATAACAAATATGTTACAAAACAAAATCTGTAACTGAAAACACAAACTGGAAACAAAAACAACATTACAAAGGAATGAAATGCAAGTTATAAATGACAAGAGGACAGAAGGGACAGAAGGAACATAGGTAACGGCAATATCAACAAACAGGTGTCCATGCAACAAATGAGGGAGAGAGGGTGTCGGATTTCACATTATATTTCTAATAAATTTTGAACAATTTGCACTATTTTATTTTATTTTTCACTTTGACATTATTGACTTTCTTTGGGTTGGTCGTGTCAAAAATCCCTAACTACATTTTGATTTGATGTTGTAACACAAAATGTGAGTGAATAATATTGGGAGGCACCGAAATTGGTGCAAGTTGCATACACAAACACACAGCTCTTAAAATAAACTTCAACAGAAGAGAGACCCAGAGGACTGCTACTTATTACTGACACGGACATTGTTACTAAATAAAGTTTATGCTCACACACACATACACACACATACACATACAGGATTAAAATTGTTGAACTGTCTACCTATTGTCCACACATTACATATGTTGGTTAGTCAGTTGGGGAATGTGTGTGTTTGTGTGTGTGTGAGTCTGTTTCCCAAAAGGCACACTAACCTACCTTTGTGCACTACTTCTGACCAGGGCCTATGGAGCTATGGGGAAAAGTAATGTGCTACAGTACACGGGCTGTCATTTGGGGAGCAGTCACTTCTCACCGTGTTCTCCTCCTCTTTCACTAAGTTCTCTGGGTGTGGAGGGTTATCATGGATATCAACAGAGTCTTTATCCTCCAATCTGAAAGGGACAGAAAGTCTTGACAAACAGGTATTTAATACAAATGGTATTTAAAATCACTCTGGATATTAAAAAAAGTTTTATCAAGAATATCTTACGCATCATATGTAGCCATGGTGCATGTGTTACGCCCTGGTTCCTGTCAGACAGCAGAGGGAGCCGTACGATGCAGAAAAGACTGCTAAAGCTGCTGCTTCTTTTGTTGTAACCCTAACACATCAGTTATGTATTTGGTAGTGAAACATGTACAATGACATAAAACAAACACAATAACTGTGTTAACAAACAGAATTACTGTGTATTTAGTATTACCATGTAATGATGTCATTTTTAATAGCATGTACTGTAGTTATCTGGTAACTTGCCACCAAAGTAGATATAGAAATCTACATGAATGTTTAATGTCATAGGTTTCGTAATCATTCAGTTTATGTTGCTTGACCGTGAACAGTCATGTTAGTACAGACGTGGAGAACAGGGTTAGAGTATTAAAGTGCCATCTTCTAAATGTACATTTTGAACAATTTCTTAATAAAAGACATTACAACATGAAGGCCTCCTAAACGTTTAACTTAATTTTGACAATTGAGTGAGATTATTTGAACTCACCGTCCCTCAAAGTTCCACACCAGTGAAAGAGGTTCTCAACCGGCGAGTGTTCCACTCAAGGCATGCCCAGATGAATAAAACCATAGACGGTTGGGTGGGCTCTGTGCATCAGTTCTAGATTATTCCCCTGGTCCCTTCTAAATGGCACCCTAGTCTTTGCATAGTGACCTACTGTGGACCTTAACATTATAGACCCAGTTTGAAATGAGTGCACTAAATAAAGAGTAAGGTGTCATTTAGGGCACAGCAATAGCAACTGTCCAAACAGGGTTTAACAGGTGGGAGTTTGAGTTATGCTGCAGCCCAACCCTGTCTCCTGTGGGAGGTTAGTGTGTTTGTGTGCGTGTGTTTGTGATTCAAGTCTACAGTACATGTGTACGTTGGGATGCGATGTCCTCACAAAGATATTGAAATCGGACAAATCAGCCCCACTAAGGAAAATGTGATTTTCAGCTGCGGGGTTAAGTTTAGGGAAAAGGTTAGAATTGAGGCTAATTTTAGGTATTCGGTATTAGAGGTTAGGTCTAGTGAGTGTCTTGGACCATTACTCACAGTGCACAATGGTTTAGTAGATAAAAGACGACAACTCTCTTAACCTAAAATGATTAGAACATCAAGAAATGTTTATTCAAAAACCATTATTCATCCATTTGTTGTATGTGGGTAGGTGTGCCATGTCGACGAATAACAGGAAAGCTTTGAACCCCTGAAGTCCTATTTACAGTTATTTGATTGAGTGATACTTTGTGGTTTTCTAGAAATATTAAATAAATCACAGTTGCGTAAAGAGGTTGATAAAATTGGACTAGAGCTAATAGACTGTGTATGGATGAGTCAAAGTTAAAATTGTCTTTACATATTGTAATCATTTATAAGAAGATAAAACTATATTTTTGGCCACTGGTGAACACCAGTCTAAAATGTGCATATTGAGTTTGTTAATTCTTATTGATTCTTATTGCTAGAAAGGAGACTTCGCAATGGGTGATGACAATTGCAATTGGTAACAACATACCCCCTCAAATTAAAACAGAAAATTACAATTTCTACAAGAGGATTTTACTTCTAGATAACCTTTCCTAAATCAAGTGCTAAGTGTTAGGATAAATCTGAATACTTAATAGGACGACATTGCGTCAGGATCACGTTGTTCGTACCTGAGTCAACATCTGGACAGTGAGTGAGATTTTTAGCCCATGGAAGAAGAGCAGCTCAGTCTTGTGAAGGTTAAGCTTGAGGTGGTCGGTCTACAGCCTGGAATGCAGAGATGCGTGTTGTCATCTGGGTGTAAGAAGGGGGAAAGGAAATAAAAAGCTGAGTGTCATCTGCCATAGAAAAAACTATGTGAGGATATGACAGAGGCAAGGGACTTTGTGGATAACAAGAAAACATGAGAGGGTTTAGAACCAAGCCTTTGGGAACAACCAGCAGTTAAAGTTTGCACTGCTGGCACACATCCTCTCCATGTCCCCAGGTTGGAGCGGCCTGCCAAGTCAGATGGAATACAAGAGATTGAACCTGAGACACCCAGATTTGAGAGGGTGGAAAGTAGAATGTTATGGGTCACAGTTTCTTAGGCAACAGATAGATCTAAGAGGATGACAACAAAGGAGAGAAAGTTAGCTGGGGTACGAAGAGGAGAGCGTAACAGATAAGTAACAAGACAGTTGGTTGGAGACAGCACACTCAAGTGTCTTGGAAAAGAAAGGGACAGAAGGGATACTGGCCTGTAGGTTTCAAGAAACCACAGATCAAATGTTGGATTCTTTATTAGGCCATCTTTGAGAAGACAGTCAGTGCTCAGTGAGAAATTGATAAGGGAGTTAAGGAATGGGAGCAGGTTTCTAGAGATGGTAAGAGAGGAAGGGGATAGGGTCAATCAGTGCACACAATCTGCAAGATATCATCTGGTAAGAATGGCAGAAACGCAGTTGGGTGTGTGAACATCTAGTGGGCCCTCAAAGCTGAGTGAATGAGGATGGCAGGTGGAGGGTTAATGAATGAGGTGGTGAAAAAGAGTTTCCTGGTTTTAGATGAAGAAGCTTGTTTTCAAGTGATAGAAAGTAGATTCAACAGCAGCAAAAAAGCAAAGCTAGCAAGAAGTGATTGGAAGGATGCTGGCTCTCATTTGCTTCCATTTCTGCTCATCTGCCCGAAGACCACCTCTGTCATTTAGCATCAGAGGAAGAGAGAACAGAGCAGGCCTGGAAGAATGGGGGCAATGAGGACTTATGGCTTGGAAAGCGAGGAGGGTATGGTAGAAGAGACAGACTCAGAAGGCGGCCTTAGACAGGTGGAGGCTGACACAGTTGGGACTCTCTAACTTCCAGAAAGGACAGACATTGGTTGATGATTGTTTATGTGAGGCTTTATGCAGAAACTTTCAGACTGTCTATTAGATGGATCTAGAGTAGGTCCATTATGTGTTCCCCTACTCATAGCAGAAGATTCATTATTGTTATCTTGGCTAGGGGAGGGGGTACACAATGTTTTAAATGCAATGTTATCAATAATTGAATGTGAATAACAATTTGAGTTCTGATTGTCGTTTGAGTGTATCCAGTAGTTACTGACGGTCTTGGCTTAATCCAAAATAAATAGTTTGAATTATTCTTTATGGGCACAGTTAAAATTACCTTATGTTTTTCCTCCTTTTGTTTCCGTTATACACATGCTACTATCTTCTGACATTAATACAATTGCCTTTGTCCTTTCCAGCAATACAGTACACAAAAAATATTAAGAGCAGGGATAGCTAATGAGTGTGATGTCCATGTTTTTTTAATACATAAAAAAGTTGAAAAAAGTTGAAAAAACTTAGACTTGGGGCCTGGGCCCAAGGGACTCTGACCATTAGGGGCCTCAGGCTACAAGGCACCCTAAGGCCCCTAAGTGTCTGTGAAATCAATATGTAGATTAAGAGATCACTGCAAAATGATCAGTTTCTCTGGTTTTATTCATAGGTGTGTTTGAGTAAAATTAACAGTTTTGTTTTATTCTATAAACTACTGACAACATTACTTTATGCCATTCCTGGCACAAAAATTCAAGTAGCTCAGCTTTGTTTGATGGCTTGTGACCAATGCATCTTCTTCTTGATTAAAGTCCAGAGGTTATCAATGGGTTTCAGGTCTGGAGATTGGGCTGGCTATGACAGGGTCTTGATCTGGTGGTCCTCCATCCACACCTTGATTGACCTGGCTGCGTGGCATGGAGCATTGTCCTTCTGGAAAAAACATTTCTCAGGGTTGGGGAACATTGTCAGAGCAGACCTTTTACTTGGCTTGATTCATGCGTCCTTCACAAAGACAAATCTGGCTGATTCCAGCCTTGTGAAGCATCCCCAGATCATCACCGATCCTCAAATTTCACAGTGGGTTTGAGACACTGTGGCTTGTAGGCCTCTCCAGGTCTCCGTCTAACCATTAGACGACCAGGTGTTGGGCAAAGCTGAAACCTTACCCCATTCCTCAATGGTCCAATCCTTATGGTCTTTTACAAACTTCAGCCTGGCTCTTCTTTGCTTCTCATTGATGGGCTTTTTTCTAGCTTCAGCCCTGCCCCTAGGAGCCTGTTTCGAACCTTCCTCGCCGTGCACTTCACCCCAGCTGCTGTTTGCCATTATTTTTGTAGGTCACTTGATGTCATCCTACTGTTGTTGAGTGACATTCAAATTAGTTGATGGTCATCTCGGTCAGTGGACAGTTGTTTTTGCCCTCTGCCAGTCTGTAGCTTTGTTGTCCCCAATGTCTGTTGCTTGACCTTGTTCTTATGAACCGCCATCTTTGAAATTTTCAGGATGGAAGCAACCAGACATTCAGGGTATCCCTCTGCCAGTAATGCCAGAATTGAACCCTTCTTTTCCTCAGTCAACTCTTTTGTCATGCTGAATAGTTATTTTTTTATTCAAATTACCTTTGAGGTACTACTTAAACTGTTTTTGCGATCCAGCTGGTCCTATTGCCAGAGGATAGGGATGACCACAGCAGTGATTTTTCATACTTTTCCTCGTTAAATTAGATTTGGTTTAGGTAATCACCTAATCAGTACCTCATTAAGTAAAATGAGGTGTGCCTGTGTTGGAATTTAACAGACACTGGAATGGAATGGCTGCCATACATGTAGAGATGCTGATTTAAGAAAAAATAGGAGTGGTCTCTTCATTTTTTCCGGAGTTGTATATTGAATTTTAGAATTATTTTGTAGGGGTTTTAGTTGTAAAAGTTCCTATGTTTGTTCTCAGCCTCACTAAGTAACTTTGGATAAAACAAAGCATTTGCTAAATGACTTAATGTAAATGTAATTTTTTATATTTTAGTTGATATTAACACAATAATAATATTGATACAAAAGCACATTATATCACTTTCACAATATTCATTCATTCATTCATTCATTCATCTTCTTCTGCTTCATCCGGGGCCGGGTCGCGGGGTGGCTTGGGCATCCGAAACAGATGCCCAAGCCACCTCAGCTGACCCCTCTCGATGTGGAGGAGCAGCAGTTCTACTCCGAGCTCCTCCCGGGTGACCGAGCTTCTCACCCTATCTCTAAGGGATCATCTCATTTCGGCCGCCTGTATCCGGGATCTTGTCCTTTCGGTCATGACCCAAAGCTCATGACCATAGGTGAGAGTAGGAACGTAGATTGACCGGTATATCCAGAGCTTCGCCTTGCGGCTCAGCTCTTTCTTCACCACGACAGACCGATACATCGACCGCATTACTGCAGAAGCTGCACCGATCCATCTGTCAATCTCCCGTTCCATCCTTCCCTCACTCGTGAACCCCTAGATGCTTAAACTCCTCCACTTGAGACAAGAACTCTCCACCAACCTGAAGTGGGCAAGCCACCCTTTTCCGACTGAGGACCATGGCCTCGGATTTGGAGGTACTGATTCTCATCCCCACCGCTTCACACTCGGCTGCAAACCGTCCCAGCACATGCTGAAGGTCCTGGTTTGAAGGGGCCAACACGACAAAATCATCCGCAAAGAGCAAAGACGAAATCGTGTGGTCCCCAAACCTGACACCCTCCGGCCCCTGGCTGCGCCTAGAAATTCTGTCCATAAAAATTACTGTACATTGTGTAATTTGTGGAGAACAAAACCTAACATCTGTCAATGGAAACCAAAATCACCAACCGATTGAGGACTGGTATGAGGGAAGTGAGTGCGTAAAAGGAGGGGGAAAAGTGAACTCCTCTAAACTGAGAATAATGTCTCCTTTTAATAAAATTTATGAACAGAACCGGCGACAAAGGGCAGCCCTGCCGGAGTCCAACATGCACTGGGAACAAGTCTGACTTACTGCCGGCAATGCAGACCAAGCTCCTGCTTCGGTCGTATAGGGACCTGACAGCCCTTAGCAAAGGACCCAGGACCCCATATTCCCGAAGCACCCTCCACAGGACGCCGCGAGGGACGAATGCCGAATGGGTCGAATGCCTTCTCCAAATCCACAAAACACATGTGGACTGGTTGGGAAAACTCCCATGAACCCTCCAACACCCCGTAGAGGGTATAGAGCTGGTCCAGGGTTGCACGGCCCGGACAAAAACCACACTGTTCCTCCTGAATCCGAGTTTCTACTATCGACCGTATTCTCTTCCCCAGAACCCTGGCATAGACTTTCCCGGGGAGGCTGAGAAGTGTGATCACCCTATAGTTGGAACACTTCTTAAAAAGAGGGACCACCACCCCGGTCTGCCATCCCAGAGGCTCTGTCCCCGACCGCCACGCGATGTTGCACAGGCGTGTCAACCAAGACAACCCCACAACATCCAGAGACTTGAAGTACTCAGGGTGGATCTCATCCACCCCCGGTGCCTTGCCACCGAGGAGTTTCTTGACCACCTCAGTGACTTCAGCCCGGGTGATGGACGAGTCCACCTCTGAGCCCTCATCCTCTGCTTCCTCAATGGAAGACGTGACGGCGGGATTGAGGAGATCCTCGAAGTACTCCTTCCACCGCCCGACGACATCCCCAGTTGAGGTCAACAGCTGCCCACCTCTACTGTAAACAGCATTGGTAGGGCACTGTTTCCCTCTCCTGAGGCGCCGGACGGTTTGCCAAAATCTCTTCGAGGCCAGCCAATAGTCCTTCTCCATGGCCTCACCGAACTCCTCCCAGGCCCGAGTTTTTGCCTCCACAACCACCGGGGCTGCAGTCCGCTTGGCCTGTCGGTACCTGTCAGCCGCCTCAGGAGTCCCACAAGCCAACCAGGCCTGATAGGACTCCTTCTTCAGCTTGACAGCATCCCAGCTTGACGGGTTCGGGGATTGCCGCCTTGACAGGCACCGGAGACCTTATGGCCACAGCTCCGAGCGGCCGCTTCGACAATGGTGGTGGAGAACATGGTCCACTCAGACTCAATATCTCCAGCCTCCCTCGGGATCCAGTCGAAGCTCTGCCGGAGGTGGGAGTTAAAGATCTCTCTGACAGAAGACTCGGCCAGACGTTCCCAGCAGACCCTAACAGTACGCTTGGGCCTGCAGAGTCTGTCCAGCTTCCTCCCCCGCCATCGGATCCAACTCACCACCAGGTGGTGATCAGTTGACAGCTCCGCCCCTCTCTTCACCCGAGTGTCCAAGACATACGGCCGCAGGTCAGATGAAACAACAACAAAGTTGATCATCGACCTGCGGCCTAGGGTGTCCTGGTGCCATGTGCACTGATGGACACCCTTATGCTTGAACATGGTGTTCGTTATGGACAAACTGTGACTAGCACAGAAGTCCAATAACTGAACACCGCTCTGGTTCAGATCAGGGGGGCCGTTCCTCCCAATCACGCTCCTCCAGGTGTCACCGTCGTTGCCCACGTGGGCGTTGAAGTCCCCCAGTAGAACGATAGAGTCCCTAGTCGGAGCACTTTCCAGCACCCCTCCCAGAGACTCCAAGAAGGTCGGGTACTCTGCACTGCCGTTCGGCCCGTAGGCACAAACAACAGTGAGAGACCTATCCCCGACCCGTAGGCACAGGGAAACGATCCTCTCGTTCACCGGGGTAAACTCCAACACATGGCGGCAGAGCTGGGGAGCTATAAGCAAACCCACACCAGCCCGCCGCCTCTCACCATGGGCAACTCCCTCCTTGAACTGCCAACTTAACGTGGTGGAGGGGTTTGAGTACCCGAATGACCCTAGGAGCTATGTTGTCTGGGGCTATATGCCCCTAGTAGGATCTCCCAAGGCAAACAGGTCCTAGGCGACGGGTCAGACTAAGAGCGGTTCAAAACACCCCTTAATGATGAATATTTTCTTGAGTTCCGTGACGTCGCCCCGTATGGCGCAGCCGGGGCCCCACCCTGGAGCCAGGCCTGGGGTTGGGGCTCGTACGCGAGCGCCTGGTGGCCGGCCGGGCTCAGCCCGAATGAGCGACGTGGGGCCGGTGCAGAGAGGATCGGGGTCGGGATCGGGGTCGGTGCAGAGAGGATCGGCGGCAGTCGAAGGCGGGGGCCTAGACAACCCGATCTCTGGACACGGAAACTAGCTCTAGGGACGTGGAACGTCACCTCGCTGGCGGGGAAGGAGCCTGAGATCGTGCGTGAGGTTGAAAGGTTCCGACTAGAGGTAGTCGGGATCACCTCTACGCATGGCTTGGGCTCTGGAACCACACTCCTTGAGAGAGGATGGACTTTCACAATATTTAGGCTAAAATAAAGCTACAAACTATTATGATTTGAAATCATTTGTACACAAGATCAATAATGCAGAAATTACGCTAGAAGAATATGATTGACCACTGTTATATTTCAAGAGAAGTATAAAGGAAGCAAGAGAGGTGATATTACAGAAAATCTCAAAATGTTTCCGGAATCAACTTGAAAATCTAAGAGGACAAGGAGATGTTCTATATGAAGGGGACTTTATGTGCGCAAACATTATGCGAATTCAGGGGTGGGGGGCCTCATTGAATGTAGATCCGTCCTTGGGAACACTCCTTTGATTGTTTATCTATTTTAATTTATTACATCTATTTTTGCCAGGCTTTTTTGCTGAAAGAGCGGTAGTCAGCAGTTTAAACCAATGGAACACACTGCATTTGATTTTGACTGAATTAAATATATACAGTACCATTAAAAACATAGAACATACCTACTCATTCAATATTTCTTTGACTATTTTCCACATTGTAGAATAATGGTGAAGGCACCAAATGAAACAATACACATGTGGCAACCAAAAAATTAAAATACATCTCATATTGTAGGTTCTTCAAAGGTGCCACCCTTTGCCTTTTCATTCTCTCAACTAGTATCATGAGGTAGTCACACATTTCAATTAACAGATGGGCCTTGTTAAAAGGCAATGTGTAGAATGTATTTCATGCTGAATGTGTTTGAGCCATTCAGTTGTATTGTGACAAGGTAGGGTAATATACAGAAGACCATCAATGTCTCCAGTGTAGTAGGCCAAATTATGGCATGAACAGCCCAGAAACGCTAAGAGGAATGACAGTCCATCATTACTTTAAGACATTAAGGTACAGACAGTCCATCATTACTTTAAGACATTAAGGTACAGACAGTCCATCCAGAATATTTCAAGAACTTTCAAGTGTTCAATATTTTTTTAAGTGCAGTTGCAAAAACCATCAAGTGCTATGATGAAACTGGTTCTCATGAGGAAACAAAGACCCAGAGTTAACTCTGCTGTAGAGAATACCTTTATTAGAGTTACAAGCCTTAGAAATTAGCAATTAACTGCACCTCAGATTGCAGCCTAATAAATGCCTCACAGAGTTCAAGTAACAGACACCTCAACATCAACTGTTCAGAGACAGCCTGAATCAGGCCATTGTGGTCGAAATTCACCCATTTGGGAATGATGCAGAACCTTCCATTTAGAAAGGAAAGAAAAAGGTGCAGTGGCCTTTACATTTTTTCCAGAGCTGTATAGTGTATGATGGGATGCAGTTTAATTATAACTGTTTTATCAAGAATGTCATAAATAGCTTTTAACTAAATAGCTTTTATTTTTGGGGTTTCATTTTTTATTTATACTGAATTTTATCATCCCAATGCCCAGGATTCACAATGTGTTTTTATAATGATTCGATATATTGTCACATTTTTTAAATCCTACAGCAAAGACTATATGATTATACAGATCTGTTCAAACAAGGAAGACAAAAGACACAGTAACATTTTATAGATTTTTTTACTCAGCTTTTATATTTTTTAAAACAAAACAAAATATAACAGATTAAATAAAAATGTACAGTAGACATAATGCAATCGTTGTGAACTTTAAACTACTTCTTCTGATACGTTCTGCACAGCTGTCAACGAAAAACGCAAGCACAATGAGGAGGGAGAGTGGGGTAGAGGGTAGCCAGGTAAATGAGGTAAGTTGGGGGATATCGGCTAAAGAGGGATATCGGTACAGGGGAACGAGGTAGTTTGGGGTAGTGGGGAGGGGGGGAACAGGGAAAAAGGTTAAACAGGGAGGGTAGTGGGTCAGGGAAGCACAGGGTCAATTTGGAAAGTAGGGGTTTGGAAGAAATTGGGACGGCAAGGTGCAGAGGGAGGAACAGGTCAAGAGGGTCACGGGGGTGGGGGGGGGGGTTCCTAAACTTATCCACTGGAAAAGAAAATCACTGAATATATAGATTTCTTTTATTCCTTACATCACTTATAAATATATCCAACCGAAAAAAGAACAATACTCTTCTGAGGAAAACAGCGCGATACGGAAACCCACAACAGCAGTATAAGGCAAACAGAAAGCAAGAGGAGAGAGGAGTGAGAGGGCGAGTGTGCAGAGTGAAAGAGAGCGAGAGAGCATGAGACGAGTGGAAAGAGAGGGTACAAGAGAAAGAAATAAAGAGACTGCGTATGAAATATTGTGAGCCTAAGAGAAAGGGATAGTGGGAGGGAGGGAGGGAGGGAGGGAGGGGGAAAAGAGGAAGTTGACAGAATAAGGAGAAAGACTGGAGGAGTACAGGGGAACAATGTACTGAGGTTGAACTGTCCGGTAAAATCAGGTGTGTGCTACGTGATCCTGTTGCCTGTCTGTGCGTGTGTATGTATTTGCATCTGTATGTGTGTGTGTGTGTGTGTGTGTGTATATGCATGTGTGTGTGTGTGTGTGTGTATATGCATGTGTGTGTGTGTGTGGTGTGTATGTAATGGTATTCATGGCAACAGTGATCCACATGCTCACGTGTCTTATGTGCTCTTCAGTTAACAATATTATAAAACTAAACAATCCCAAAAAAAAAATCAATTTTGTCTCTCACAAAAAACATTCGCTCCGATTGTGTTCGCCCCTTCACTTTAACATGTCCTGTCCCGCCTTCCTGTCCAAAACCTGTCAAGCTTCCTCAGTCCAACTCCTACCACTCCTCCATTCTGAAAGTCTCTGTCCCCCTCTCCTTCTCCCCCTCTTGTACGGTTCACTGGGAGCTTGCCCTTTCCAGGACTCGCAGGTCATAGTTCTTTTTGGCGGCCCTCAGCTTGAAGAGGCTGGCCCCGCTGTTGTTGAGTTTGAAGGAAGCGCTCTGTGCGGCCATGGTGGATGGAAAAACGGCTACCACTGTGTAGAGGTGAGCCGGGTCGTTGCAGTCACCCTTCCCCCCGCCAGCCCCCATCCCTGCCCCGGAACCGTGATGGACCCCTGGGCCACTATAGCCTCCGCGTCCCCCGGACACTGGGTCCTTAAGCCACTGGATCTTGGCACCGCACATGGATAGCTGGTTGAACAGCTTCTCTGCTTCGGGACGACTAATGCCCTCTGGGAGATCGGTCACCTCCAGCACTCGGCTGACCACTGGAGAGGGTAAAGAAAGGTCAGGCATTGCTATTATGCAACACGCATTAGGTTACTGTTGAAATACATTTTGAAACATTCCAGTCGATGGCCCTCATTCACAAAACGTGCGTACAATCAAATTTGATCTTAAAAAGGAACGTAGGATCATTTCACCGACAGAGCTGGTATTCATCAATACTATCTTTGTTGTATCCTTACGATTAAACTCACGTCTGGTTGATTTATGCTTGATTTGCGATAAGACCATTATTATCACAAAAAACTACAATTCTAACAGCCTTAGTAACAACAACCACAATTATAATAATAGGTCATATAAAATAAGATGACGAGGAACATAACACATACAAACGTACCACAATATTAAATGGTATTATTTATTTCACTTTATTTCTGCATTTTCATGCGTTTGTCATGTTTGAAATGCCTTTTTGTATGCATTGCGCTAGACAAACTTGCTTTGCCTTGTTAATTTCCAACGTGGTGGAAAACTACAAATATCTACAATTTGTGTGTGTGTGCCTGTGTGTGTGTTAGGGTTGGGGATTTCCTAGAACCTCATATGATATTATCACAAACAAGATGTGGATACGATGAGTACTTTCACGACTTTCATGGTTCTTTATATACTGCGATTCGATCCTGTGGTTTAAATGTAATGTGATTTTCTAATGATTGCTCACATTATATCTGCTGCTAAGGGACTAGACAGAACCATAAGCTTTTTATTGTTGATCAGTGCTGAAAACAAGGTAGCTACCTATAAGATAGACAAGACATGACGTGAAATCATTTGAGTTTGTGTTGATGCTTAAAACCAGCGCTGAAGAAACTACCGATAAGCTATAATCCCCGCATGCTAGAGCTGTACCTGAGTTTGCACTGCCATGTTGATTACTGGTCAAGAAGTGCAACTTTTCCAATAGTATGTCCCACAGAATGAAATGCGAAGTGGCTAATTTCCAACGTGGTGGTACCTGACGGAGTCCCGCAGGGGGAGCTCATTGGGATGGTTAGACACACGGAAACACACTCAGTAAATGTAGCGCCCGTCTCTGTCATCTTACCCACGTCAGTGGTGCCCAGGTCTGTAGACTGAGACTTCAGTGTCTGCCTCTTCCCTCTCGCCACATGCTTCATTCCAACTTGGCTCTGCCCCGGGGCCAACCAAAAAAACCAACATATGTTTCTAACACTCTGCGGTGATGCCATGCACTACCAACTGAGCTACAAACAACTATGAGCTTGTGTGTGTTACACTACAAGGGGTCAGGGTCATGGAGAAAAGGGTGGTTAGCAGCAGTGAGCGTCAAGTTTGTTAACAAAGGAGGGCCAGTAAGAGAGAGTGATGAGAAATGATTAAGAATGAAGAGAAAGAAATGGTTGGAGTACCTGATGTGAGCTGTAGTTTGTCTGGCTGTGCATTAGAGGAGGGGGACAGAGGCTATACTGAAGAGGCTGCCCCAACAGGGAGTAGCGCCCGTCACCTGCAGACACACACACACACACACACACACACACACACAAATAAAGGTGTCTGACAGCATACAGCATCAATGGTGAATGTGTTTGAAGCATGAGCTGGGAATGGTGAAAACAGCCGTGTAGATGACTTTGTGTGAGAGAACGTTTATTAATATACTTGTGAGAATCAGAAGTATAGCAACCCATGATAGATAATGCTACTTTAAATACATTTTGCTGGTCCTCACTTGTATATAAAATAAGGAAATGTTTGGCTTGGTGTTAACGTTAAGGCTAGACTGAAGCCTGGGGTTAAGGTTAGTAGAGGGTTTTGGTGTTAGGGAAAATACAATTTCTAATGGGAATACATTTTGGACACATACAATTCCATAAGTACAGAAAAACAAGCATGTGCAATGTAACTCTTGCATGTGAAGCAGCGTGTGAGGACATCTGTGTGGGTGGGAGCTTGTGTTCTTGTGCGAGGTGTCTAAATGGGCCATTGGCAGTCATGTCAGGCAAGTTGGGGTTGGTTTCTGCTGGTGGTCGGCCAAAGACAACATGAGCAGGTTGTCGATAGGTAAGTGTGTGAAAAGTCACTCCGGAAAAGGGTGAAAGTGCAGTCAGCTGGACTGATCCAGTCTCAACATACTGTTGTTGAGAGTGTGTGTGTGTGCGTATATATAAATATATCTATATCAAATATCTATATCTCTATAGATATGAAATCACAAAATCAAAAAGAACACACAATAAATAAAACCGACTAAATCAAAAAGAATAATGAACTGGAACCAATACAATAGCGTCTCACCAGTGAACTGCTTACTCCCTAAATATAGACAGCATTCACAAGGAGTATATGCATAGCATATTTTTATTCTAATGCTGTAAATGAATACAGGGACAACCAGTGCTTATATGTGTGTGACCATGTGTGGCGTTACCTTGCGCGGGGCCCGGTACGGCCCGGGGGAACTGTGACAGCAGGGAGAGAGGGCCGAGGCCGGGACAGACGCTGCTCACGCTGCCAGAGGGGGAGGGGGTGGGGGACTGGGTCGGGGAGGCCAAGGGACTGCCCTGCATCTGGGTACTGGCCTGGAGGGAAGGGAATACTGTCACAATGGGAACTCTTAAAATAGTCTTGACGTGAACTGCACCGCATGTTTGTGTGCTTCATTACATGTGTGGGAAATAATGATGGAAGCATTTTGTTAGGCCTGATCCGTCTGTGCCATAGTTGTATTCACTGGGCCAAAACTAAAAAAGCGTTTTAAACTAAATGAGGAGCAGCTGAACTACGTGTCCATTCGGTGGTTGTAAATGTTAGAGAGTTTGGACAGATTATAAACACACCGGGGGTCTCATCAATACTGCCTAGATCAATCCCACATTTGCACATAGTGGGTTAAGAATGTGCACATGGAGAATGGGATTTATAGTGGATTAATAATGTACACATGGAAATAGGGATTTATAGTGGATTAAGAGTGTCACATGAAGAAAGGGATTTATAGTGAATTAATGTACACATGGAAAAAGGGATTCATAGTGAATTAAGAATGTACACATGGAGAAAGGGATTTACCCAACGAGAGTATCGTTTTACACTCACTCGCTTTACACCCACCATGTTTATTAAGAATGTGTGTACACATGAAGGGATTTATCCAACGAGAGTATCGCTTTACACCCACCATGTTGCATATTGAAACTCCTCGAATTAACCATATATGGTCGAAATCATTCCTTCAAGCCTGTGGGAATCAATGCCGAAGCATGACATACAACAATGGAACCCATAAATCCAAGAATAAAAATGTATAAGATTGACAGATAAGTAATAATGCATAACATGTTGAATGCATGCCATAATTATTTTGGGCTCGCTCCGTATGGCTCACTTGAAATGTTGCTAACCAGAGGACAGTTGGGACAATTCAAGTGTCTAAACCATTGGGAAATATGCTCTTCTTTAAATGAGGACTCAACCAATAGGCCATTTTCGACGTGACGTCTATACAAATGCCATCATAATGCCATCATAGTGAACCAGGCATATGTCCCACCTGCCGCCTTCACATTCATCAGCATCTTTTGCCATTTTTCATGCAAATATAGTGGAAGAATGTTCTGTTCTCATAATATTCTTGGGTGTTTTTTTTCTTTTGACCTGGGTGGCCATGCTTGTTCAATGACACTAAAGTTGAATCTAATCTAATCTATTCCTCCGGGTGCTTCCGAAACCTATGAATGGCAAATAAACTAATAAACTACTTGACTCCAACCTGTTGGGCAACAGTGTATGGACAGTATGAAACTGTGTTTTCTGGGCATTTATCTGTGGCTTATCCTGTTTGACATGCCAGAATTACTAGTTCCTGTCTGTTGCACATAACCTGATGGGGGGTGGTAGCGGGATATGAACTGGAATTGCATTTATCTTATTGTGCCTCTCTCCATGTCATGAGCCTGGCATGCTCTGTTAAATGCATGAACATAGAGTAATGCAATTTGTGGGAGACAACTTGTCAGTACATACACCAAAAGGGGCGAAATGTTTAAACTTTAAAGTTTTTTCTAGAGGTATCCCAACACTGCACTCCTATTGTGGTTGACTATCATGGCATACTGAGATACAATAAGAGGTGTTGGCATGATGGTGAATTATTCTGTCATTTTTCTTCGGTACAAATTATACTATATAACAAACTTTCTTTGGTACTTGGAATTGATTCTTGTTATATCAATAGTGAGTACACATAGTGACGGCTGTGTGTAAATTGAAAAACATTTCCAAGCATACATTCATATTGATAATATATAAGATCACTTTGATTAAAAACTATCACAGGCATGGTTTACGCACGCATGTGTGTGTGCGGAAGCTTGAAAAATGAGCTTCACAATGGGACTGGGTTGCAGGCTAGAATGCTGTAGTTGTACAGTAGTATTCCGGTCATATTACCTGTTGTGTGTTGTCGGGTTTGTACAGTTCTCCAGGCTTGCTGGGTCTCTGCTCTATGCTGTAGTACTTGCAGGGGTTCCACTGAACCAGAGGAGGATTCTGGGTAGGCTGAGGTCCGTTAGGGACGCTAAGCTGCATGACCATCACCCCAGGGCCTGGAGGAGGCACTCCTATAGCACGACACATTGTGAAGCATCCCAAATATTTACGTACAATCCAAAGTGCTCGAGTGCTGAGCCAGAACAAACAAAAACGTGTCACTGTTCAAAACCTTTTGGACCTCGCTCTATTGTGTAGAACGGCGTCTGTATTGCTAACTGGTTGGCCCCAGTGCTAAACTAGGTGACTGATGTAATTGCCAAAGTCCGAAAACATCCGTTCTGTTAAGGTTCAGAACGGACCAGAGTGACCTCTCACCTGAATACTGCTGCTGCATCTGCTGAGGGTTGCAGGGAGAAGTAGACTGGCTCATCTGGTACTGCTCAGAACTGGGCTGTAGGTACCCCACCGACGGACTGTGAGACACAGACACACATAAAGAAACACTAAACTGGCAACCATCCACATCCACTGACGGCAGGCATGTCACCTCTTGCTGCAGTCTGTTGGGCTTCCATTACAATGCAAATATTTTGTTTAGCTAGCGTATACTAGGAATGTGTATGTTTCGCTCAGTGTGTGTATGTTTCTTGCAAGAAACAAAGATCTAGAGAGGTTTCTTATTGATTCAAGGAGTGAGAGTTTATATCCTATTTGATCGTTTGTAATTAATCTTCAGCACAGCATTCCGAAGTGTAAGACAATTACTGTGTATTCAAGCGGATGATGGGTCTTCCCGGAGAACTTGGTACAGACAGATGTGGCGCTAGAACAATTAAACAACTTTATTTACACCTGGATGTATTCAGACCAGTGTCCTGCTTCTGTAGATTAGATATATACATTTGGTGGCACATTGAACTGACTGTAGGCCTTGCGATCACTGCGTAGGATCTATAACTCACCTTTTGCTTATCACCCAGAGCTAGCCATTAGCCTTTAGCAATTGAGCTAATCAGAAAGAAGGTGAAAACGCTAGTACAAATCAACAACAGAGTCATGAATACTTAGTCATGAATACTTAGGCTTCAACATAGCTTTTGCTTCTGAGAATAGCCTGTGTGAATGCAATGATCACGATTCGGGACTCATCTGAGAGAGGTGCTAATTGCAACCCGAAAACCAAGCACCTATATGTCCATCACCCTCATCACAGTCTTTTCACGACCCTCATCATGGTTTACTGTTCCATTTGGGAAATTCTATAATTGCAAAGTGTCCCTGATAATGACTTATTTAATTTGTTCTGTTGCCTCAGATAAATTGTTTTGAGGTTCAGCAACAGAACAAATTACCTGAGGTTCCAGCCAAAGTTATTTATGCGATGCATCTGTTAAAAATTGTGGTTATTTGAATTGTATTATCTTTACGTACCTTGTGCTATTCTGTTGTGTGGGGGTGATAACGCTATAGTATACTGGCATGCCTTGGCCTGGCATGGGTCCCTGGACAGTCTGCAGGGATTGGCTGACTGGTACCATGACCTGCTGCTGGTACTGTTGTTGGTGCTGGACCACTTGTTGTGACTCGTTGGCCACCGGCACCTGGTTTGGGAAAGCACAAGGCCATATTAGTCTAAGCCAGATGGAAACAGTACATTTTTTTATCTCCAAAAGGAAAACATGTCCATCTGCGAAACTGAAACTTTTCAGGAAATTGAGAAAATCATATTTTTCTTTTGGAACCATCAAAAGCAATCTGAATATATTTTATTTTTCCTAGGGGCAGGGCATGTTCCAACTAAATTGCGGGTGTAAACTGCTTTCAATGAATGACAAAAAAAAAAGTAGTTACAAGGTTTTTATCACACAGCATGACTAGATTTGTCCTAGCCCATGACATGATGGAAAACTTGACTAGGGAAAAGGTTTTATGCATGGTCTGGGGTTTGTCTTTATTCCTGGTGCGAGACGTGCAAGTCAAAGAAAGTTTTATTGCATAGGGATGGGGTCAATTCTATTTCAATTCAGAAAGCAAACCACTCTCTTGTACACACTTCCCCTTTTCAAAAGCATTAAAGAGATTTGGAAAATGCATTTTGTACTTCCTGAAAGAACCGCAAGACAGGTATCGAATTAACTCAAGAACTTGGCGTACCTGATACGAGGGCATTTGTGGGTATTGGACCATCATCCCAGTCATCTGGCCTTGCATGCCCTGCCTCTGGGTGGGGATGAGGGCTTGGTTCTGGGGCTGTTGAGGTACTCCCATCATCCCCTGGTACTGAGGCTGCTGGCTGGGCATCATGGGCTGGAGGCCTGCTGGAGACAACATGCACTGTTTTAATAAAGGTACATGTACATACTGCACAGTACAAACACAATTTACATTAGAGATTTGGTTATTTTCTGCATACAACTTTTTTGGTGTGCTCCACTTTGAATCTGACCATAATACTGGGTATCAATCCACGTTCCAATATTGTTTAGCATACTCCAGGCATTACTTGTCGGCTTCTCCCAAAACCTTTCTGGCAACCTTTCCAAAAGGTACTTGGGTCCAATTGGGATTCATGAACGTCAAAAAACATTTGTCTTGTTTTACTGTGTGTGTAATTTCCAAACCCCATGGTGATGAAATAGATTTTAACTGTATTTTACAAGTGTGTTAACTTGTTTTTTTTTACACTGGTGAAACAGGAAAAATATGGAAGTCCAGAATATATCCAACTAGAACACTCTCACAAAAGTAGATTATCACTGCAGATTTTATTTAGTTTGATTTCTTTTGTGATAATGTATTGATGTTAAAAATAATTTCCTCATTTCAGTTGTACAAAAAAAAAAAAAAGAATAAAAAAGAATAGATCTCATATCTTTTTTTAGGCTATCTAGAAGCAACGGGATATACAACTACAGCAAATGTAAACCAAGGCCTGGTTCTGGGGGTGAAGCTAAAAAGGCAGCCAAGGATTGTCCGGCAGGGGGTAGGCTTGGATCCACAATCCTGGTACACAATCCAGCAAGTGTCATTGCATCAGCAAAGTTCTTCCCCAGACTACACAATGGGGAGACTAAAATAGACGTTATTCCTGGTACCTATTTAGCTGACCTCGATCCTTGGGTTATTTGACATGGGTGTCGATAGTGTTGTTTCTGTTGATACGGTTAGAGTCTGACCATGTTTACGGGGTCCGTGAACACACTCCTGGCAGGGCTTCGGTCACGTAATGCTGCAATGATGAGATGTGTGTCTGACAGAATTACATGCCGTGGAACAAAATGTTTGTTCAGTAAATATACACAATGATGGCATGACACAGCATTACTAGACACCTGGCTTCCCCCGTTTGCGCTTACCTTTCACCTACAAGTGAAATTCTTACTCAACTGCATAGCCTTTATCTGAAGTGAAGACATTTTGTCTGACATTTAGGCAACTCGTGTTTGAATTCGACATTGCAGTGATCACGTTTATAATCAGGTACATTTGTTGAAAATCGGAACTTGTGTCAGCAAGGATGTGGTCAATTGTCATTAAAGATGCATTGGCGACTGGTTGTAAAAGCAGTGCTTATTTGTACCATGTCATCAAAATCACACACTTTCAAACTTGGAATATAGTGATTCTACTTATAGATTATGCGCAAAAACCACTAAATTACACCTCCAGCTGAAAATGCAAGTTTTAAAATGTTGTTAATCGCTAGTCCCAGACTAAACACATAAAACTACACAGCAAAAACAGTGACCAAAATATGAATTGAAAAATAAATGGCATTACACTGGCCAGACTGTTGTGTGGGCTGGGGCATGGGCTGGGAGTGGCCGGTATGGGCTGGATGTTGGGCAGGGTAGGACACCTGGTGGGTCATGGGTCCTGGCCGGTACTGCTGGCCTGTATTGGGGTACTGTCCTGGAGGGTAATACGACACCTGGATCTGTGGGTTGGCAGAGGGAGGGAAGTGATACAGTTAGCTGAAAGGCAAACATTTCAAAAGTAGTTGTTTGGAATGCCAGGGCTGTCATGAAAACATTGTAAGAAGCTCTGGATAAAAGCAGTGGCTGTCCTGAAGGGCACACTGCACGAAAACAAGTGCTAAAGAGAAGCCATATATGCTATTCTTCCTGCAGAGAATGCACTGCCACCTTCTCCTTTACAAAGTGCTGAAAGAGCTGCCACTTCGTCACAGTGTCAAGACCTGAATACACTTTAAGAATTTAATATCTGGTGGGAATGCTGAATGCAAAAGATATTTAAAGGTTTAGAATGGCAAAACCAGCCTGCAGATCAGGTCCAGTCAACATGGCCTACAGCCGTACAGCGTTCTCAGCCACAGATCAGGGGAACATATCTAACCCATGCTGGGGCAGTGTTCCAGCTCACTGCTGATTCAGCTCCCTTTTCATTGCAGGTAAACACCAAGTACCTTCCCTTATGTCAGTCCTAATAGTTTGCCACTGTAAGTGGCAAAATGAGGCTGTTCATCCAAACCCTTTTAAAGTCAGTATACCAGGATCAAGTTATGCGAAATATGATATCACCATCTGTAAGACATGAATTTACGGTGAGCCCTGACAGAGCTGACAAACAGATTAACTGACTATGATAATTCAAAGCCAGCAGGAGATTACAGTGAAGCAACTTGCTACTTAAACTTTTGTAGGTAGTCCAGGTCAATGACGTTGTGGTTTCCTACTCTGGTTTTTTCTCTGTTGGTCCACAACAGGTAAATGAGGGCATTACAGATGTGTGGTTGACTGATGGCAAAACCCAGTACATTACCTGTTGCGGAGGAGGCGGTTGCATGTATCCTTGTGGCGGTGGTGGGGGCTGCATGACGGCCTGGGTGGGAGGCGGTGGAGGAGGAGGGGGGTGGGGGTGTCCCGTGTTGGGCTGGTAGCCGGACGGTGGGGCCAGGGGCTGGCCTGCAGTGGCCATGATGTAGCCCGTCTGAGGTGGGGGGTGCTGGGTGAGGACACTAGGCCCCTGGGTCTGGTACATGTTGGGGGGCTCCGGGGCCTCACTGGAACCCTGTCGGCTGAGAGTCATCTGGCTGAACTGGGGAGCCAGCTCCTCTGCCTGTGAGAAACAGAGACATGCACACAAAGACAAAGTGAGAAAGAGAAGATTTGTTAATGTAAAAAAAAAAAAAAAAAAAAAGAAATATATATTTTTTTTATTTTTCTACTTGGGCAACGTAAACAAATGTCACTCATGCCAATAATGCTGTTAAAATTGAAATTGACAGAGAGAGAAAATTAGTAACACAATAGTTCAACAAAGTAACGATTACGTCGCAAACACAGATAAAACGTTTACAATTCCGTGGAGGTTTCTAATGTTGCTGCAGTGGGCTGCATTGAACTTTGCATTTTGGAACCTGAGCAACAATATACAGCACAGGAACATAAAGTTGTTAAACAGGGTATCAGCAGGTTTCAGCAAGTTATATTTAATACTTTTTAAGTTATTTTTAATCCCACTTCGAATTCAATTTAAGACCAATTTCTCAACAAAACCACAAGGACACCAATTCGACAGAAGTAAGGCATGTACAGACTTTAGTTGTTTAGCTGTTTAAGGTGCTTACACATCTGCATGCAACAAACGTTAAAAAGACGAAATAAGACAATTTATGACTTTAAGGCATTTAATTTTGATAAATTAATTGAAGACTTTTTAAGACTTCTTAAGGACCCGCGGATACCCTGTTAAACCACAAGATGATTAAAATAAGTGGCTTTGCAGCGCAAGATGACAGAATAGAGAAAATACACAAAATCACCTTCTTACATCTAATGAGTGAATTATTAACATCACCCATAGAGATTAGTATATTGTTCTAACGTTAAGACATCTCAATCAGAAAAGAAGCATCTGAAATGCATGTGGTATTACCACAATTGTCTATGGCGAGTTCCATGTAGTTTGGTGACGGAGTTGCAGCAAGTGTATTAGGAGAGACGTTTTGCCTGAATTTCTGTCTTGAATCGGGTCATTATTGACATATGTTGCCATGAGCCGGGGGCCAGAGCATCGCGGGGATGGAGAGGATCAGCCAACCTAATGGCTTGTAATTCTTTAATATTCTGTCTTCTGTAATTTTGACAAATCCCCTAAAATATTAATTAGCCACCCCTAAATAAATCAATATATCAGTCGATATATTTTCTCCGTAATTTCTTTTTTTCATCAACCTTTCCATCACATATAAACTTCTTACAAACTGTATAGAATCGTGTTCATTTGGCAGCATGTTTAGTTGGGTTTGATGCTTTTAACGAAACTTGCTCATCTGAAGCGAGCTGTCTTATGTAAATGTTAGCTAACGTTTCTAGTGGTCAGAGAAGTAAATCCTAAAGTTAAAATTCAAAATGTAAATGCACTGGAAAGCAACGGTACGTTTTGCTGATCACTATAACCTTTCAGTTAGCCCACTGCCATTTTTTATAGAAGTGTATGGAGGTTAAATTTATATTTGGGAGTTCGTAAAAATGTCATGTATAGAAATTGCTTACACAAGGTGCAGTTCGTGAAACTGTTTTGGATACATAGTACAGCCGTTTTTGTGACTTTTGTCCGCAGAGTGGACTTTAATTTCTTTATTTTGATAGAATTCATATTAGAACAGTGTATAACACTATGAGACAGGTATACTTTTAGCCAATCTTGACCAAAAATAACCTTATTTTGATCAATTTCACACCAGTTGTTACTCTATAAATACATGCTAAAAATATGTTTAAGGGAATATGCCCAGAACCCCCCAAAACGAGGCTTAGAATTGTTTTTTTTACTAAAACTAACCCAAAATGTTCAAGATTTGAATCAATGGTTTTTAGTGACTAATGGTATTGGAAAGTGTATGAAAACTTCAGGGCAAATAACTGTCTCATAAAAAGACGTGCATTGCTTTTAACTGCAATTTTGTCTGTCCTACACAGCTTGCGAGCGTGATCATAGCGGAAAAAAGAAGTCAAACATTTTTAAAAGCAAATAACCCAAACTGTTTAGAAGCTACAGTCAAATATATAGGAGAAAAATATGCTTCATGTGCCACACTCTAAACAGCGGACATTGATGAATACTTGCTCAACTGGAACCAGTTATATGAACAAAGTATGAATGCAATCATTAGGACTTTTTCATGAGCCATATTCGGCTGGACTGTGTTTTAGAAACACTGTTCTACTTGCTAACACAATATTCTTGGCCAATGTCATGCAATTTATTTCATTGTTTCATTTTGGTCCTTTAGCAACAAACTAGTATTTTCAAGCAAGTATTTACAGTTATAAAATGAAAAATAAATTTGCAGCAGTGGTTAGTGGGGCTGTTTTAATTGGTAATTGTGAAGTTGTTTCCATGTCATTCATCAAAGTTATTATTTATTTTGCTTACAGGCAAAGTATAGCAGTCTCACTAGCAGGGGATTGTACTATAGTCCTTACACATCACTGTCTGATGAAAAACGTGTAACTCTGTAACTAAACTCTAATAATTGAATTCAATTTTGTCCACCTTTACTAAAAGCAGCAAATAGCACCAATTTATTTGGACCAAGTCTCTAGCAAGAAAACATTCAAAATAGTTTCATTGTTAAGTCAAAAAGATGTATTCCTGAAAAGTAACTGTTTAGGAAAGTAAGAGATTTTCATCTGACAGCAGAAATATGTACCAGAGCTGGGGATGAACCAAAACTATTTGTACACCATTGTAACCACATTGGCCTCTGGCTGATATCATTTAAAATAGCAAGAAGCTTATACTGGAGAAGAGTGTAGTTTGAAATAAAATAACTGAAAAATCCTAAATGGGATTTAGAAACTTTGTTTCTGCATTTTCTTTATAATACTTTGTATATTAAATTGTTTTAACAACGATCTTCGAGAAATTTCATTCACTCATAATAAATCTACTAGATCAAATGCATTTTATAAAGCCCTTTTTACACCAGCAGTTATCACAAACTATAGATCCCAAACCTAAAATCTCAAAAAGCAAGCAACAACAAGATATTGATGCACAATGGATAGGAAAAACTCCCTAGTAGGGTCGGAAACTAGGATTTATAACCCAAACTTTGTTTATGATAGGTATTAAACCAAATAGAAATCTGAAGAATTTAGTTCTATGGTTGTAGTTATTGGAATGAATTAAAATAGCATTAGGAAGTACATGAAATAGTTTGGGAAGATCAGCAATTAATCATTGTGTGTATGAATGGCATGCATTGCTTTTGGTTGCGATTGTGTCCCAGTTAATGTGTCCGATGGAGCTTGCGAGCACCACAGCAGCAAAACAGACACGCATGTTCCTGACAGTTCTACCTTTAATTAAATGGTCATAATAGCTAATAGCTCAAACTATTGAAATGCCAGAGTCAAATACTTAAAAGTGAAATGGAAAGCACTGTATGTGCCAACTGCTAAATAGATATTGGAGTGTTTATGCACGCAACTCTGGTACTATAAAGGAAGTGTCAATCCAATCAATGGGACTTCATGACAGATATGCTACATATAGTTATACTGTGATGCAATTTGCTTGTATCAATTATATAAGAACAAGAATAACAAATATGTTTTGGGGAATACTGTTCAAATTATGTCCTCTGTAAGTAAGGAGGTATTCAGCTTTGCTGCTGTATCCCATCACATTACACTGAAAAGTATAATGCAGACTGTTCGTCTCAAAGCATTTGCACACCCAGTGGTTAGACGTTGTTACAATATGTACAATTACAATATGTACGTTTCATTGGAATTGAATGAGCCTAGACAATGAGAACAACAGAAACATCTCAGTTTAGATTCTCTCTCTGTAGGTTGTCCTCTGATGACCATAGGAGTGTTCACATTGACCATTTGGCATGGTTGGCTTCCTGATCTTTGCTATGTAGAAACGCCCTTAATGTATAGGCTAGCTGGCAACTAACATTACAGTGAGAAGATAATGGAACGTTCACCGAATGACATCTGTGCTGCAATTTTCCAATAAATTTAAGCGAACTTCTCCTTAGATTTGATACCGTTTCTACATTATTTGACCACTATACGTAACCGCCAATTCCTAACACCGCGAACTTGGCATGCTAAGTTAGCCGTGAAACCATAAACATATGCAATATGTGGGAGACAACTTGTCTGTACAGGGATTGGAATGTTAACTAACCACATTAAATATTTTTTGAAAGAGGCTCACTGACTTGTGTTAACTTTGGCATGTCTACTAGTTTTCCAATTGGGCATTTTCCTCATAGGCAAAATATCTCCACAACACCCACATTCTCTTTCCAGACTAGGTTGTTGAGATGTTTGTTGAGGTTCTGCACTTGTGCATTCTGTCCTTCTTGTAGATTTGTGACGCGAGCATGTATGATCATCTACAGTTGAAACTACTGAAAGTGTGAAAAATTGAGATTAGAACGAGTTTTTTCGCCGTACTGAATTGGAACCTAAACATTGGTTCTCGTGACATCCTTAAATCAAATGAATACAAGTAGCTAAAAGGGTCAATACAAGAGAAAAAAAAGTAACCAAAATCAATGCTATAAACAAACGTTTTAATCATAATTATCGCTATACATTTTTGTTCCCAGGTATAATACAAAGCACTATTTAAAGTTAAACAGGTAGGTATTAGTACCAGATACTGCTGAGGAGGTGAAACAGGCAGGATGACCTGGGGACAGGAAGAGGCGTACGACACAGGCTGAGAGGGCTGCAGAGACCCCACCGTCTGGAGTTGGTAGGGAGGAATGGGGAGGGGGGAGGGAGATGCAGACAGTGATTAGGCTGAGTCACAGGGGACAGTTAAAAGGCAAAAGAGGAGGGAAAGTACAGGGGGAGTACACAGTACAAATGTCTTGTTTCATTTTTTCTAAACACAATATAATTTAAACATGAAAGTCACCTGAGCAATCAAGTGGTTGTGATTGTGGTTGCCCATGGGGTGTTGCTGTGGTGTGGGCAGCAGGGCAGTCTGAGGGGGCTGGACCTGGGGCTGTTGTGAGGGGCAGGGCAGCAAGCTACGACCGCCTTGACATGGACCTGGCTGGGGGGCTGGGGGCTGAGGGCCAGCGTCTGGACTCAGCAGTGGCAGACCTGAAGGAGAAATTTTAGTCCGAAACAGGAAGAGTGACACATTTCTATAGGTCTTCTCCCAGTTTTCGTTTTAAAAAAGAGGAGGGACTGCCTTCTGTTACTATTAGGTCATCCTGTTTAACAAGGACAGTGGACATCTGAAGCCACTAGGGGGCAACCAGACTTTCAGATTGAACAAATCATTGTTTCATTACTCTATTTAACAATTCAAATGGCCAGTATAATAAAGAGGTAAAATTGCAATTTTCATCTATAACGATTTTCCATAAGATTACACACACCTCAAAAAAATTAAGGGAACACAATCATCACAGTATAACAACAAGTCAATTAAACTTCAGGGATAGCCTGTCTAGTTAGGAAGCATAAGCGATTGTGAATCAATGTCACCAGTTTTGGTGCAAATGAAAGTGACAACAGGTGCACTGGAGAGACAACAGCAAGACAACCCCAAAAAAGGGAATGGTTTTACAGGTGGTGGCCACAGACAGTTGCTTTCTCCTTACCCTTCCTGATTGATTCATCTCTAGTTTCGCATTTTGCTATTGTCCTTGTCACTACTGGTAGCAAGAGGCTGTACCTGCAGCCCATTCAGGTTGCACAGGTAGTCCAGCTCCTCCAGGATGACACATCCATACATGCCATTGCAAGGTTTGCTGTGTCCCCAGTAGTCTCAAGAGCATGGAGGAGATACCAGGAGACAGGCTGTTAGAAGTGGAAAGCTGGAAAGGGCATCAAACCCAGCAGCAGGAACAGTATGCATGTTTCTGATCAAACTGTCAGAAACAGACTCCATGAAGGTGGCATGAGGGCCCGACGTCCACTAGTGGGACCTTCGCTCAAAGCCCAACACGGTGCAGCTCCATTGGCTTTCGCCAGAGAACACCAGAATTGGCAGGTTCGCCATTGGTGCCCCGTTCTCTTCACAAATGAGAGCAGGTTCACACTGAGCACGTGTGAAAGACATGAGAGTCTGGTGACACCATGGTGAACCGGTTTGGCGGTGGGTCAATGATGGTCTGGGGAGCCATATCCTTGGAGGGTCGCACAGACCTCCACAAGCTAACCAATGGTACCCTGACTGCTGTTAGGTACCGGGATGAAATCCTCAGACCCGTCGTCAGACCTTACACTGATGCAGTGGACCGTGGGTTCCTTCTGGTGCAGGACAATGCCCAGCCACATGTGGCCAGAGTGTGTAGGTAGTTCCTGTTTGATGTAGGCGCTGATGCCATTGTCTGGCACTCACCTTCCCCACACCTGAATCCAATTGAGAACCTCTGGGAAGTTATTTGATTGCTGCCAAAGTAGTGCTACAGACTGTGCAGGAGCTCACTGATGCCCTGATCCAGGTCTGGGAGGAGATCCCCCAGGACACCATCCTCCATCTCATCAGGAGCATGCCCAGATGTTGTCGGGAGTGCATACAGACACGTGGGGGCATACACAGTACTGAGTCACATTATGAGTTGCCGTGACGAAATTCACACAAGTTGGAACAGCCTGTGATTTCAATAGTTTACTAAGATTTTCGGTGTGAGTTTGAATCCAGCTGTGACGGTTACTCCGCGTGGCACTCCGGCGCACCACCTGGCGGTGTACTAACGGCAGGGGAAGACGGCAGCAGCGCACCCCACACACACCCGGTCTCTCATTATTCATTATGTTGTCGATTTAAGCTCCTGGTTTTCACTTGCACCTCACAGGTTAATTTGTCTGTCAGTTTGACCATGTGGTGCTGCTTTTTTGACGATTGCATTAAAAGGAGACATTATTCTCAGTTTAGAGGAGTTCACTTTTCCCCCTCCTTTTACGCACTCACTTCCCTCACACCAGTCCTCAATCGGTTGGTGATTTTGGTTTCCATTGACAGATGTTAGGTTTTGTTCTCCACAAATTACACAATGTACAGTCATTTTTATGGACAGAATTTCTAGGTGCAGCCAGGGGCCGGAGGGTGTCAGGTTTGGGGACCACACAATTTCATCTCTGCTCTTTGCAGATGATGTTGTCGTGTTGGCCCCTTCTAACCAGGACCTTCAGCATGCACTGGGACGGTTTGCAGCAGAGTGTGAAGCGGTGGGGATGAGAATCAGTACCTCCAAATTCGAGGCCATGGTCCTCAGTCGGAAAAGGGTGGCTTGCCCACTTCAGGTTGGTGGAGAGTGCTTGCCTCAAGTGGAGGAGTTTAGGTATCTAGGGGTCTTGTTCACGAGTGAGGGAAGAATGGAACGGGAGATTGACAGACGGATCGGTGCTGCTTCTACAGAAATGCAGTCGATGTATCGGTCTGTCGTGGTGAAAAAAGAGCTGAGCCGCAAGGCGAAGCTCTCGATTTACCAGTCAATCTACGTTCCTACTCTCACCTATGGTCATGAGCTTTGGGTCATGACCGAAAGGACAAGATCCCAGATACAGGCGGCCGAAATGAGCTTTCTCCGCAGGGTGGAAAGGGCGATCCCTTAGAGATAGGGTGAGAAGCTCGGTCACCCGGGAGGAGCTCAGAGTAGAGCCGCTGCTCCTCCACATCGAGAGGGGTCAGCTGAGGTGGCTTGGGCATCTGTTTCGGATGCCTCCGGAACGCCTTCCTGGGAAGGTGTTCCGGTCCCGTCCCACCGGGTGGAGACCCCGGGGAAGACCTAGGACACGCTGGAGGGACTATGTCTCCCGACTGGCCTGGGAACGCCTCGGTGTCCCCCCGGAAGAGCTAGAGGAAGTGTCTGGGGAGAGGGAAGTCTGGGCATCCCTGCTTAGACTGCTGCCCCCGCGACCCTGCCCCGGATAAGCGGAAGAAGATGGATGGATGGATGGACAGTAAAGCAATTGATCTACAATATATTTCCTTCATCAAGACCCAATATGAGTTTTAAGTGTTCTCTTAATTTTTTTGAGCAATATATGTCCTACCAGTGCGGGAACCCCTACAGGAGCTTTGGGAGCTCTTGTTGCTGCCCAGGCTATCCCCTCTGGTCAGGATGGAGATGCCAGAAAAGCTGGATGCCTTGGTGACCGGGGGCCTCAGGGTCCGGTTGGAGCTGTCTGAGTCAGTGCTGCTCCAGGGCCTCGGATCCAGGCACTTCATATCGCTGTCCGTACTGCTTTGGCGACTGCTGGACGCTCTGCTGGTGCTATCACCATTACCCCTGGAGTGGTGGTGAGGAAGGCCGGGTGACAGTGCAGAGACAGAGAGGGGTGGAAGGGGTGTGGAAGAAGACCGTGATGAGCAACAGGTCAAGGTGGCGGTTCACTTTAGACACGTGGTTGTGACAATGTGGGCCATTTGAGAAAATCTATTGAGAAAAATGGAAACGCAAAAGACGTCGACTGTACAGCAAAAACAAAAGGTCAAGCAACATAGCAACCACAGTTTAACACCACACGCTTATGTGCCCGTTTCCCCGACCACCATCTACCAAACCAATCACAACACAGAGGACAAAATGTGCATGCTGCAGAATTCTGATGATGCATACAATCAACACTGAGGTGAAAGAGGAAGAGACTGATGAGGGTGGGTGAATGACTGACTAAGACAAGGTATGTACAGAGAGTCCCACCAGAGAAAACAGCCCGACTACAGTTCTACTAGTGTATATGGACCTGTTAGAAAATAGACAACACACGTTTTGGGGCACACACACAAGAGAATTGAAATAAATCAGTGGGTAAACAAGGCTGTTATGGGAGACCGGTAACCTAGCAGTTTGAGCCCCTGACCGGTAATGGAAAGGTTGCTAAATTGAATCCAAGTTGAAAAAAGCTGCAGTTAGCCATAACTGCTCTAGGGTGGCCATAAAAAAAAATTTGTCAGTGGGGGTTTCCTGCAGTACAGTGGGCTATACAAGAAACATTCCCAACTGACATTATAATAACACCTTGTATGTGTGGAAAAGCACAAATAAGCGCTCACCAAATGATTATAAGGTAATAAATATGTTTCTTGTAGAAATCATGAAAAGGATGGTGAGTTGCCATGTACCTCTTCCACCCTTAGCACGGGTTTCTGGTGCCTGAGAACTTAAATAGTCTTACATATTAGCGCTGTTAGTACGGCTTCTCCACTCGTCATTTCTCAATAAACTACCCCTATCGGTCACTGTCACAAAGATGACATCCTACAGCTTACTTTCATTCAGAGCGTCGTCCAATATGGATGTTATTGCACAAAACAGGAACAAAGAAGAAAAAACATGACAAACGCAGATTTGGGGCGTGATGACAGAGTGTTTGAGCATTCAGACTTGTCACTTAAAAATGCTGACAGCAAAAGCTTGGATTTGTTAACTCACAAAGGAAAAATACAACTTGTCTGAAAATACAGTGGGGAGTGCTGACTGCACATAATGTGGTCCCCTCTTTGATAGGCATAACTGTGGCCCAATAACGAGCTACACCTCCACTAGACAACAAAGGCAGATGAAATGGCCAATCTAGTCTAAACCAGCCTGCGCTAGATATTTGGAAAAACCGCAGAGGTGGCCTAATGAGGTAGTTCAGAGATGTTTATGTTTAAGTCATTAGGCTCACATAGACAGTGAGATAGAAGCTGCGAGGGTATACATTATCGCATTTGTCAGCTGTGGGATTCGAACCCACAACCACTGAAACACAAAAATAACCCCTCTAGCTGTTATCTCAGGATATTTTATTTTTAAATGACTAAGGTATACCCTTAAAGGGGTTCAGGCTCTGCTATTGAAAATATTTAAAACAGAACAAAATGCAGGGAGGGGAGTCCCTTTGATAACCTCAGCTGAAGTATAACAAGAAAAAAGGCAGAAAAAAATGAGGCAGAAAGTGAAGGAGGTGGATGAATATTTCAGAGGAACGTTAATGAACGGAGGAGCTATTTTAAGCGGTCCTCCTGCCCTCCCCAACCCTCCGTTCTCTGCTGGCGCCTCCTTGCTCCGTCTTCACCCTGTCTTTCCCACCCCTCTATTGCTCTGCCCAGTGTTTTCTTGCTTTTCTGTCTACCTTTTCACTCCTTTTGTCCTTAACCTCTCCCCATCTTTTTTTTGGAAGATCTGAATTGCTTCCTCACATCCTCATCTCCCCCCCGAAATCCATTGAATGAGAAAGCCAGGGATCCCCTCCTGTTTGATCTTCTCCTCCAATGAGTTTTGAGAAGGAGACATCTCAACTTCCTGCCCCCTCTTCACCAATCTGCCTCCCACATTCCACCGACTATATGAAGGAAAGACAGGCAGAGAGATAGCTAGCTCAGAGCTGCACAGACAAAGATGACGAAAGTGAGTGACAGGGAGATAAACAGTTTTTTTAAATCACATTCATACTTCTCAGTAAAAAAAAAAAAACAAGAAGAAAAAATTCTCAGGCCATCATAGCAAGAGACCCCCCCCCCCCATCCACCAAATAAAGCACAATAAACAGTTATGTAAACAACAATGTTCATATCAACAGTAGCCTACATATCAAATGGTAATCACTGGCAGAGAGGTATAGGAGAATATAGAAATATATATTAATTATCATCATCTAATAGGTTGCACGCTTTGTAGTTAACCAGCATAAAAAAGGATAATTGTGAGGAAAAAGAACTGTTCTCTTAAGCAGGAGAGACTTACTTTGTAATTCACTTTCTGTGAATTGTTACTGACAGAGAAAGTCTATCAAACTACGCCGATTGAACTACCATCCCAACCAAATATCTATTTTTAAACAATACTAAAATCCTTGGGCTCATAACATTTCAGTGTGAATATTTCACGGCTGTCTACACCTCAGTCACAGTCAGCGAAGACAAAAACTCATGAAAAATGATTAACTGATCTGAAAACAAAAACAATTCTATATTTATAAAATGTTTATGGTTTTTTCCCCATACTCATTAGGGTACAAATACAAGTTTATTGTAGCCATCAATGGTCCCACATTAAGACCACAGACAGTAGGAGACTATTCTTAAGCTACCAGACAGAAGTTGTAGACAACCAATACTGTACAAGTAGTAGACAAAACAAGCAGATCACCAAATCTACAAAAACAGAGGGAAGAGATGCAATGCAGTAGTACAGGTCTATAAGGATGTAAAAACAATGACAACTGGTGAATAAAGCATACCCACTCCCAGAAATAAAAACACAAAGTAGCCATGCAGTAGGTCTTGGACCTCTTGGTGCCACTAAGCCAACCCCACACCAAGCAAGAACACCCACAGTTGGAGGCTGTGGCTAAAATTGCACCCTGTCCTCAATGCAGCGCAGCACACTTAACCCGAGGTCAAAAGCAGTGCAGCACGCTTAACCCGAGGTCAAAAGCAGTGCACCACGCTTAACCCGAGGTCAAAAGCAGTGCACCACGCTTAACCCGAGGTCAAAAGCAGTGCACCACGCTTAACCCGAGGTCAAAAGCAGTGCACCACGCTTAACCCGAGGTCAAAAGCAGTGCACCACGCTTAACCCGAGGTCAAAAGCAGTGCACCACGCTTAACCCGAGGTCAAAAGCAGTGCACCACGCTTAAACCGAGGTCAAAAGCAGTGCACCACGCTTAACCCGAGGTCAAAAGCAGTGCACCACGCTTAACCCGAGGTCAAAAGCAGTGCACCACGCTTAACCCGAGGTCAAAAGCAGTGCACCACGCTTAACCCGAGGTCAAAAGCAGTGCACCACGCTTAACCCGAGGTCAAAAGCAGTGCACCACGCTTAACCCGAGGTCAAAAGCAGTGCACCACGCTTAAACCGAGGTCAAAAGCAGTGCACCACGCTTAACCCGAGGTCAAAAGCAGTGCACCACGCTTAACCCGAGGTCAAAAGCAGTGCACCACACAAGAAAAAAGGTTTCTGGAGGATCCTTCAGGGGTTCTTCAAATATGAATCAGTTGCGGACGATTTCTTCATGACCGTCTAGGGCCTCCCTACCAAGGCTTGAATTTGAAGAACACCTCAGGGATCTTCCAGGAACATTTTCGTTGCGATAAGGAGCCATTTTTGACATAGCCAGTCATACAAAAACCCGGCTAGGTAAAGGGCAGATGGGTATGGCAACACAGTTACAGATTACTGGAGTCACACGTCACCCGGCTGTGTCAGTACCTAAAGATCTGCCTCCTCTTTTGAGAGCTAGAGGAGTAGCCTTCAGTGGAAAGTCTGTTGGGTGACAGTGGAAGGAGAGAAATGCAAGACGCATGGTTACCGGGTGGCTAGAGAGAGGGCCAGAAACAGTGCTATGAAGAAGTATTTGCCCACTCTGATTTTCAGCATTGTTTGCATATTTGGGACCCTGACATCATATCAACAAAAACCTCATTAAATATAAGGGAGCCTGAAGGAACAAAGATGTGACAAAATTACAATGCCATTGGATGTATTAAATAGTTACACAACACACAAAACCCCTGTATGATAAACTACCACCACAAAAGTCTCAATAGCTAAATATTGTATATTTAGCAACTATACAGTTAATGAAACCAAGCAGTGTGGAGGGATTTCTGGACCACATGTCCATGGCAAACTGATCCTGGTTCTGCCACAATATCTTATTGGGGTTTTTTCTGGATTTTGAATAAGACATTCCAAGTTATGTTTCTCGTACTGGAGCCATCCTGAGTTAGGCTTGGTTGGTTCTTTTGACTATCTGTCCATACATTGTTCCAGGATTCTTGTGGATCATCACTGTGCTTTTTGGCAAACCTGAGAGCATTCATGTTCTTCATAGTTAATCAGTTTCCTACATGCTGCACTGTCACAAATCTCATTAAGGCCAACTATCTTTCCGAGAGTGATAAACACTGATCTTAGCAAAGGCGAGAGACCTGCAACTGCCTAGATCTTCTTGTCTTATTTCTTGGTGACTTCCTGGATTATTTTATATATGTTTGAGACATTCTGGCAGAGAGATTCAGTACAATCCCAAACATTTGAAGAGACTTAGAAACAGCTTGGTGTTACATAAAATGATTTTTTTCCAAAGGTCTACAAGAATGTATTTAGGTTTTGGCATGAGGTACCTCCAGAACCTGTGTGATGATAACTTGATCTGTATGGCAAGGGCTAATGGTACTAGATTCATATTGGCCCAAAACAGGCCTGGTAGTTAACCAAAACACTGGAACAGCTATGACTTTCACACTGGAAACAGCAACTTGAAAAAAAAATATTGCACACCAAACAAATGAAAATGGCATATAACAAAAACAAAAAAATCCCTTTTCTGACACTTTCTACATACTACTACAATGCACAAAAAGTGTTACCTATGCAAAAATGTCAAAAATCAGCCAGGGCACAATTACTTCTCAGAGTACTGTAGGTAGGTAACACTGTCGTCCATGGGCCTAAGCCATGGTCCCACAGTAATAACAAAGCAGAAATGTTGACCGTTCATAACAATAATCACAGTTTTTTTTTTTTTATCTTTGCACATCTCGTTTTAAGAATATGCCTGAAATGGGGGGGTGGGGAGGGTCCAAAACATCCGGTCAACTATTCTTGGCTACACACAAATACCTTATCACCCCAAATTCAAATCCTGCAACACTAACCCTGGTCCTTGACACATAAACGTATTCATATTGCCGAAATAATTACAATACTAGCGTCAGAGCTTGTGAACTTTTTAATGTATTCAAATGAACCTAAATGTAACTGGGTGGCCTAGTTTGACACCACCAGGGTGATTGGAACATGATTTTTGGAGGGCAACAATGCAGCCCCCTGACAGCTGCTCCTAGGGTAGTAAACTGGGGAAACTCCATATACTCAAGGAACCCTTTTTACAAATGCACACAATCTCTCCACTGAGATTTTGTTACTGTTAGCTTACCTGTTGTCGTTGATGTATCCATTTTGAGAGGACTGAAAAGGAAAAGACACCTGTAAATTACGAATAGCTTGAGCTGGTCTATTCCCAAACCTAGATTGACTCATTGGCTTTTTATTTCACCAGGTAGCAAGGTTAATGAAGAAGATAATCCCACATAGGAAAAAAGCTGGGGCCATGGACAGTGACTCCTGACAACATTGTAACCAAGGTTCACTCAAGACCTCAATATGGCCTTTACTAATTACTTCTAAATCCAGTCCACATTATCGGTAACCTGTTCTCCCTCAACCCAGAAGTTACTTGAATGAACTATTAGTTGATGCAGTGGGAGGAATGGTTGGCGGTACAGACGGAGTGGTTGAATGAGTTAGTCCCACTGCCCGTGCTCACCGTTGGGTCTCCTCTGCCACTTACTTCTCGGGCAAAGATCCGGTCTCGTACCCTCTGATACTCCTCTTCCCTCTCCTCGATAGATTTGCTGCGCCGCCCGTCCTGCAGTGGAACGCGGATCTGCGATGTGGACAAGAGGGAGATGAGGGGGCGGGATCAGCAGCCTTCGTGGACAGGAGCATTCTATGCAGATTGCCACTTGGACCATCTTGTCACATCCAAATAGATGTATAAGTGAAAACTGAGGTGTGAGAACTCTCTTTTATCTCTAATTATTTAACTACATTTAATCACTATATAACAAGGACAAAACTTCGGAAGTAGTTTAAATGTGTTGATCGTCACCTGATTATCGTCCTTGTCCATGCTGGCGTCGTCTCGTTTGAGGATAAACTTCTTCTGGAAGTCCATGCTCCTTTCATCCTTGATGTGCTCAGAGAACCTCTGCTCCGGGCTGAAGATGAATACAAACTCATCAGTTCATTGTAGGACAATGGAGATTTCCTTACAAACGTTCAATTATGTGCCGACTGGAAAGCCTGGCCCACCCAGATGGAGCATACGATTGACATTATTACTTAAAAAAGTAGATCTTTGTCTAATAAAACAAAAACACAAAAGCTGACCAGGGCAGGCTTCCCAAAATGTTTTGCGTGGCAGCTATCTAACCTGGTCCAATTTCACTCTGGTACCACTCAGCCATGAACTCTGGGGAACTCCCTACCCAGCAATTTTCCTCCCCTTCATCACCTTTTTTTTTTATTTAGGCATAGAGTAACACAGGCTGTTGAATAGTTGAGTGATTTTTGCCGGCATACTGCTCTCCCTGGGTCTCTACTAACAGGTAAAAAAAATAATATTATAAAAAAATAATAATACATGTGTGGGTTAATAAGCATTTACAGTCAAACATGATGAGTAGCCTGACGGTAAAAATCTAGTAGTCACTAGCTTGGAATTCTCCCCAGACAACGTATACCCTGAGCTTATTAGTATGCCTAAGGAAGTGATCGAAAATCATGACTTGCCAAATCATAACTGCTTTTCAAGTTTGACTTCTAGATAAAAGTTAAAATATGCGCTCTTCATGTTCACCCTGCCCACCCAAACTGTACACCCTGATGACTGTGATGCTTTGGAAAAATATGCTCAATGGCATGTATTATTGTGTAACTAACTTCTTTCAATGGCATGTATTATTGTGTAACTAACTTCTTTCAATGGCATGTATTATTGTGTTACTCATTTCTTTTAAATGCCCTCCGAGTCCTACTCATGGTCTTTGAAGTTCTCCCACTTACATCCGTGTGTTGCCAGTCTTGTTGATAATGACAGCCTTGCCGGTCTGGTCAACATTGTGGTCCATTCCAAAGTAGGCAGCTACACGGTGCAGCAGCATGCGGTGATACGACGTCATCTGGGGGAACTTCTTGTACTGGTTACTGGAGGGGGAGAGGACAGGATCCAATATTAGAACTCACTTGAAACAATTACGGCCAGGAAAACCAAACCTGTTTATCTAGTAATGTAGTCCCTCCGCTGTAACGATGGGGAGAGGACACTTTTTAGGAGGGTGTTTTAGCATGGATGCCACTGAGTGCACCTGCCATTTTAAAGTAGGCATCTGGGCGGGACGTCCTGTGGGTTAAGGAAGGATCGCATGACTTGGCCTGGATCAAATAAATGGGATCAAGAAAGGAATTACACTTGTGAAGAAAATTAACTAGTTGGAGATTGCTTCAATGGTACACATGCTCCTGTAGCTGACATAAGTCAGATAGTTACAAAAATGATACAGTCCTGAGGTCTCTGCCCAAGATATTTTAAAGGGTCGGCAAAAAAAAAAAAAGTAGTCAAACTGCTAGATCAGAACGTGGCTCATTAATGAAACAGGATTCCACATTAACAATGGACCTGCTGGCCTGGGGCCAGTAAGACCTAACGGCAGGCCAGTAGACAAGGACAGTCACTGGCCCGGTTGGGCCAAAGCTCACTTTCCCCATTTAAATTCATTGTATCGTATTAAAACGTTTGCATATCATCTTTGTCACTCTTCTTGCTTTGATTTCCACTTGTTCTCGCATTAAAATGCCTCTGTGTTGCATCTTCTCACACCTCGGTGTGGTACAGTACTGGTGTCGTCTTTTTGACCAATAATATTCGATGGCTTATCTGTTTTGACCAATCGTAGTTCATAGTGCATTCTAGAGCAGGACCCAAATATGGTATCGTGCGAGGCAAAGCAAATGCGATATTTTTTTTTTCGCGGAAACAACAGATTCCATTGGTCGAAGGCAATAATGGCAAAAGACACATGTACTGGCGGTCATGTTCTGCGTTCCCGACGAAAGATAAGGCGTGGTTGTTTATTAAGGGAACAAACAACTACCGAAAACCTGCTCTTAAGTCCCTGCAGCATGTCGCGAGTATTCCAGGCAAACGGGCTGGTAACCCCGACCCTGCAGCTGCACCAATGAATGTCTGCCTGCTCAATTATTTGATTTTCACGCTTTTGTCACATCAAATAAGCAAATATCTTCATGAAAAGATGACAATGATATTTATAGTAAGTAATATTTTGATAACCATTTATTAAAAAGTAATGATGTGGGTTGCATATTTACGTAAACAGCAATTGCTTGTATCAGCTTTTATATCACATGCAAATCTGTGGTATACATCAGTATTCTGATTTATTGAAATTTTCAAACTATAAAGGCATATCTGTAAAATACAACTATGTTTTATTTTTTTTATTCAGTTCAGGCCAATAAAAATACAGTCCGGGCCAGAAGATTTCAGACCAACTGGCCCAAAGGGCCAGTGAGAAAATAAGTTGGCGTTGGTCCCTGTGATACCATCCCAATTACAGGGGAACAGAGTTCTAGGCAGATACCAAAGTACAATCTAACATACACTCACCTAAAGGATTATTAGGAACACCATACTAATACTGTGTTTGACCCCCTTTCGCCTTCAGAACTGCCTTAATTCTACATGCCATTGATTCAACAAGGTGCTGAAAGCATTCTTTAGAAATGTTGGCCCATATTGATAGGATAGCATCTTGCAGTTGATGGAGATTTGTGGGATGCACATCCAGGGCACGAAGCTCCTGTTCCACCACATCCCAAAGATGCTCTATTGGGTTGAGATCTGGTGACTGTGGGGGCCATTTCAGTACAGTGAACTCATTGTCATGTTCAAAAAACCAATTTGAAATGATTCGAGCTTTGTGACATGGTGCATTATCCTGCTGGAAGTAGCCATCAGAGGATGGGTACATGGTGGTCAAAAAGGGATGGACATGGTCAGAAACAATGCTCAGGTAGGCTGTGGCATTTAAACAATGCCCAATTGGTACTAAGGGGCCTAAAGTGTGCCAAGAAAACATCCGCCACACCATTACACCACCACCACCAGCCTGCACAGTGGTAACAAGGCATGATGGATCCATCATCTTCTGTTTAAGCCAAATTCTGACTCTACCATCTGAATGTCTCAACAGAAATCGAGACTCATCAGACCAGGCAACATTCTTCCAGTCTTCAACTGTCCAATTTTGGTGAGCTTGTGCAAATTGTAGCCTATTATTCCTATTTGTAGTGGAGATGAGTGGTACCCGGTGGGGTCTTCTGCTGTTGTAGCCCATCCGCCTCAAGCTTGTGCGTGTTGTGGCTTCACAAATGCTTTGCTGAATACCTCGGTTGTAATGAGGACTGCCGCATACTGGATGTTTTTCCCTTTTCACACCATTCTTTGTAAACCCTAGAAATGGTTGTGCGTGAAAACCCCAGTAACTGAGCAGATTGTGAAATACTCAGACCAGCCCGTCTGGCACCAACAACCATGCCACGCTCAAAATTGCTTAAATCACCTTTCTTTCCCATTCTGACATTCAGTTTGGAGTTCAGGAGATTGTCTTGACCAGGACCACACCCCTAAATGCATTGAAGCAACTGCCATGTGATTGGTTGATTAGATAATTGCATTAATGAGAATTTGAACAGGTGTCCCTAATAATCCTTTAGGTGAGTGTAGATTCATATTTAGTACTTGGTTGCAAATCCTTTAACTCTGATGCCTGCAAACCACATACATAACCAGATGCTGTAGATCTTCCCTGGTAATGTTCTGCTAAGCCGATATTTCAGCATTCTACAGTTCCTCTTTGTTTTGGGGGATTTTTACCTTCAGTTTTGTCTTAAGCAAGTGAAATTCATGCTCAATTGGATTCAGGTTAGGTCATTTTAAACAGCAGCGGTAGGAAGAATTCACAGATTCGTCGTTTGCGCAGGTCAATTCAGATGCCTCAATATTCATTACATGGCATTTCCTTCCAGCAATGACCCCGAACATACTACTAAGTCAATCAGCGCCAAAAAGTGAAATGTCCTTGAATGGCCTCTGAATTGACCTGAGCAAGCAAGATGATTCTGAGAACTCATCCTACCGCTGCTGTTTAAAGTTACATCATCAATGAAGACAACTGAGCCAGTTCCAGTGCCAGCCATACTGTACATGCACAACATCACCTCAACCATACTTGTATGCAATTTCCTTCTTTTTCTTGAAACTGTCTTCTTTCCATCACTTTGGTAAATCAATATCTGTCCATCATCTGTTCATAATATATTTCTCCCAAATTATGCAGGTCCTTTTTGGTAGTTTTAGGCCATCCTATTTTTGAAGCTAACTAATGTATTATCACATTGGAATCCAACCTCTGTTGCTTGCCTGGGGAAGTCTTCTGTGAATGGTAGTGCCTACCTCGTGGAGAGTGCTCCTGATCAGTTGGACAGTTTGTTAGTTGTTTTCCAATGAACTAAGCAATACTTTCTTCTTAACACTTGTGTTGGCACTGATTCCAAATACAAAAGCAAAGCCTAAAACCAATACTACACATTGACAGCTCTCTTATGCATGCACTAATGATGCAAACAAACACACCTGCCTAATAAGACAGCTGTGAAGCCAAATGTCTTCAAAGAAGAAGGAATAAAGACCTTAAGGAATAACCGTCCACCTTGTTCTTACCGGATACCCTGTAGAAGATCAGATACAGTTGTGAACCAGGTTTAGTAACACAGAGGGTGAGGGCATAGCCAACCGCACAAAATGGGTGAGGGCATAGCCAACCGCACAAAATGGGTGAGGGCATAGCCAACCGCTCAAATGGGTGAGGGCTTAGCCAACCGCTCAAACGGGTGAGGGCTTAGCCAACCGCTCAAACGGGTGAGGGCTTAGCCAACCGCTCAAACGGGTGAGGGCTTAGCCAACCGTTTTTACACTTTTGGTACCCTTACATGGGGGGAGACTTGATACAAGACCTGCTATTAATTCTGAATGTTTTATCCAATAATGATGAAAATATCCTCAAATGAAAGCAGACAGTCTGTACTTTACCCCATTTTCACTGTTTAATTGTAGATCCAAATGTGCTACAGAGCCCAAACAATAAAATGTGAGTCACTGGCCCAATATGAGCTACACTGGATATATTATATATAGTTCTGTTTGAGGTTATAAAAAAAAAAAAAAGACAATCACAAGGAAGTATTTTATAGTTACATAGGTTTTGTTTAGAAATATTTATAAGATATAAAAATATAAATATTTTGCTTGCATAAGTATTCAGTCTCTGTGCTGTATAAAAAAACCCTTTTTATAAAAATATATAGAAACAGCCAAACCAAGAACACATTTACCATACCATTGGACCATTTGCAGTCACAATTTTTGGATAAAAACTCCACTGATGAAAAGGCAGAGCAAGAAACAAAAAGGCAGAGCAAGAAAATTCCACAAAAGTTATAGATGAAGACATACAAATGTACAGATTAAAAGGGCAAACACTTATATCATATCACCCAGACAATGCCAAGAAACAGCCATCCCTCAAAACACAACAGTCAAACAGCAAGACCAACAATCCCTTCGACAGAGCTGTATAGAGTTAAATGGCTGGGAGTAAGGAAGCTCTGATCAATCATGCAATGCATATACTGAAAAATTGGAAAAACTGAAATGTTTTTGAAAATCTATCTTGCAAACAGACAGAAAATTCTGAAAAAAGGCTACAGTGTAATTCAGACAAAATGACAAATCTGAGCCTACTGAAGTTCCCCGTTTAGAACACACCATTAATTTAACAGCTTTGTGTATATACAAACCCAAGGATTAAGGGCACCCATACATACACAGCATTTGCTCGGAGAAATATGACTCGTACATATATTGTACATTAATATTAAACATCTATCATAAAGCGCAACCAATTTTTTTTTTTTAAGAATAAAAAGGTTTTAAAATCCAGAAATGCCAATTGTATCACATTTACTACGAGTTCCTGACACCTTTACATTGTCAAGCAATCATCCATGAAAAAGTTCACCGGTGGAAACTGTTTCAAAACTGTAAACTTGTGTATTAGCCGCACCTACGTATTAACAGCTGTGGTTGAAAATGTTTGCAAAATCCATCTATCTGCTTACAGAGTAGGCTTGGGTATCAAGTATTGATTGGAACCGGGACTAGCTTTGCGATTTTCCCCGGAATCGCTCAAAAGTCAAAATTTCGATTCCTAGATTTGATTCACAGTCCACCGACCGGAAGAAGAAACCGCTGAAGACCAACAAAGAAGCGTCCACCGGAAGTGTTGGCATAACCGAGCGAGTCGAACATGGATAGCGTGCGTCGGCGGTCCAAAGTGTGGCGTCACTTTTCTAAACAGAACGAAATCTCGACAAAATGCAACATTTGCAACAAGATTGTTTCGTGCATAGGAGGGTGCACATCCGAGTTCATGGAGTAGAAACAAATGTGTGCCCCGTCTTTGACGCGCTGCGCCGACTGTCCTCGTTTTCTCCTATTTATGCGTTCAAGCTTCTTCTACACCCAGCGAACGTGTTTTCTCCACAGCAGGAGATACATCCTGCTTGAGAAGGCAGATATGATCATTTTCCTAAACAAGAACCGTTTCTGATTTTATACTGTACCTGCTGCTAATCTGGACTGGGTTTTACAAGTTGTTTCTTGTTGTTTATTTGCTATTCTGCACCAGGTTAGCCCATCAGTGGGAGCACGGTAACATGTTTACCTGCAGCATCATACACTCATGTGTAAATGTGTTTTCATGAGGTTTTCAAAAATAAAGCTCTCTTGAGGAAAGTGTACCCCTGTGAAAATATATTCATAATTTATAATATTTATATTCAAGTTCATAGATTTGATATTTATAATGTAGTTATAAACGGCCCTGTGAGAAATTCATAGTAAAGCTATTAAAAAGTAAAAGGTTAATATAATTAAAATTGATAGAGAAGGTCAGACTATTTCCTTCAGAAAGACCGTTGATTAGCTAGCTCATTTAAAATATCCTCAACTTTTTTGACCCTGCCTCTTAAAAGAATCGGAATCGAGAATCGTTAGGAACCGGAATCGAAACAAGGAATTGGAATAGGAATCGTTCAAATTCAAATGATACCCAACCCTAGTACAGAGGCCCATTATAAGCAACCTGTGTTCCAATGGCATGTTGTGTTAGCTTATCCAAGTATGTAATTTTATAAGGATCATAAGAAAACCCTTTTGCAATTATGTTAGCACAGCTGTAAACTGTGGTGCTAATTATGGAAACAATAAAACTTCACCATCAGCAATTGTGGGTTTGATTACAGGCTCAAAATGTCAAGAAACAAATAACTTTCTTCTGAAACTCGTCAGTCTATTCTAGTTCTGAGAAATTAAGGCTATTCCAAGCGAGAAAAAAACATCAAGAAACTGAAGATCTCGTACAACGTTGAGTACTACTCCCTTGACAGAACAATGCAAACCGGCTCTAACCAGAATACAAAGAGGAGTGTGAGGTCCTGGTGCACAACTGAACAAGAGCACAAATGCATTACTGAGAAACAGACTCTCAGACTGGCCAATAAAAATAATATTAACATGGGCATAACAACACAGACACTGGACAGAGGAAGATGGAAAAAACAAGTTTGAGGTGTTCAGATCACAAAGAAAAAGAAATCTGGGATGCAGACCAAATGAAAAGATGCAAGGGAAGTACATAACGCTTAATCTATCAAGCATGGCGGAAGCAATGTGATGGTCTGGGGTCGCTTTGGTGGTGGTACAGGTAGATTTGTACAGGGTAAAGGGATCTTGGAGGAGGAAGGCAATCACTCCATTTTGCAATGCCATGCCATGCCATAACCTGTGGACGGCACTTGACTGAAGCCACTTTCCACCTACAACAGGACAATGACCCAAAGCACAGCTGGGAGCTATGCAAGAATATTTAGGGAAGAAGCAGTCAGCTTGTATTCTTTCTATAATGGTGTGGCCAGCACAGCCACCGGATCTCAACACTATCAGCTTGACCGTATGGTACGGAATCAATCCAATCCAATGTGCATGCGTGCCAAATACCCTGTGTAGCTCAATGGGCGCAATTCAAAAGTAGTGCACAGCTGTAGGGAATGTGTTTCACTCACTTGTCGTCATTAATGAACTCCAGGATATCTTGTTCAAGTTTCAGCAGCATCATTCGATCCCTGTAGAAAAAAATATATATACTTATATATTATGTACATACACTCAAATAAAATATTCAGTACACACATACATACAGTATACACATCAGTGTTTACTAGACCATTACTGTATACTGGAACAGCGGTACGCCACTGCTAAATCTGCACAACTGAGCAACAATCTTATGTTTTGGCTAACGTGTGAGTGTTTTATTGGCATTCATTTTGTATTGCGAGACAACCCATGTTCGATGGGAGATGCTCACCGTCTGTTCCACCAGCGTACACCAGCGCCGCGGAAGGGCCGCCTTCGGTATAACGGCGGCAGAACGGAACGAAGGCGAAAGGAAGGCGGGTACCGCTTTTAAAAAACGGCTGACGCTGGCGGTGGTCCGCCGACTCATTGCTATCTGGGGTAGCGCAGCGTAGGGACAAACACGACTGTGGTTTGGCTCTGCCCTAATGTTACTAATGTTATTGAAGTGAAGTAAGACGGGTCAAAATTAATCAGTACTGTAATGACAGCAGAACGCAATCCGGCTAGCTAGTGCCAGCTAATAGTCACTGATATACATTTATTTTACAGATGAGCTTACTAGTGTTATTCCAAGAAATGAGAGTACAACCAAGTTCAAGAGCTTAACTATCGCTATTTAAAAGGCTCACAGTGGCAGCAACAAAAAGCGCATTGTAGCCTACCGAAATAACACATTTACATTGCTTAGTGATTTTGGTTTTAATTCAATCTGGAGATTGTCAGGTTACTACTGTGTAGACAGATTCAAGCTAGCGAGTGGCACAATAAGGAGGGTCGTAAAATACCAAAAACAAATGTTGTTGGCGCCATTACCATGACAACCCTCTGCTCATAAAAGGGCAAGATATGGGTGAAATGTTGATGAAATACAGCGTTACTTGGAATATACATTATTTAGAAATATTACACTGGATTCTCATTTTCTGTGTGTTTTATGGTGTAATTGGGGGAAACATTTTGGCTGTTAAAAAAAGTATTACGGACTCCTAGTAGATTTCAATCAATCAAAAATGTATTCACAAATACCAAAAGCAATATAATAATACAGTCGTTGCAACAAAATCACATCGGTATGAATGGGTCCCCCAAAGAAACTAGAGAAGCTTATGGGTGGGGGCCCGTAATTGTACAAAAGAAAGGTGGTACAATAAAGATACATGGTCACCATCAGTTACCAGGCGATGATAACAAAGCTCACAAGAAAAAACGCACAAAAACATACAGTACATACACATATATTCATGCTCATTACATCCCAGTAGTCCATGAGAAAGCGGTTATATATTAAATATAAGTTGATAAATAATATTTTTTTAGTTGTTTTTTAAAATTGGAGATAGAGGGCAGCACCTTAAGGTCATCATCAATCCCGTTCCAAATCTGAGGCCCCCTACATACAACTCATACTAGTGCGCAAATATCGGCGATATTTACCAAATATTAGTGATTTAGTTCTCGTTTGGTATGTGTGCTGGGGGCTATAGATAGGAATGAGACTATTTAATCTAGAGTTCAGATTATTTACAATTTGGAAGATAAGGCAAACATTATGATATTTATTTAGCTCAACTACTCTTAATAACTCAAATCGAAAAAATATAGGGTATGAAGAGGAATTTATCTCTGACCAGGAAAGAGCCCGTATGGCTTTGTTTTGTAATGATATAAGTTTTTTAACTCATACGTTTTTTAACTTATATCAGTATTTCCAATAAGGTGAACCAAGCTGGTAGAGAGAACGCCAAGAATGTGCAAACCAGTCATCAAGGATGGTTGCTAAAAGCAAAAATATCCATGTACTTTTGATTTGTTCAACACTTTTTCGATTACCACGTGATTCTGCGTACTGATGTCTTCACTATTATTCTACATTGTGGAAAATAGTAAATGAAATACCTTTGAATGAGTAGGTATCCAAACTTGTAACAGGTATTGTACACACACACACACACACACACACACGCATACACAACACACACACACACACACATCATAAAATTTGAATATCATCAAAAAGTTGATTTATTTCAGTAATTCCATTCAAAAAGTGAAAATATTATATTCATTCATCACACACAGACTGATATATTTCAAATGTATATTTTTTAATTGTGATGATTATAATTGACAACTAATGAAAATCCCAAATTCAGTATCTCAGAAAATTTGAATATTACTTAACACCAATACAAAAAAAAGGATTTTTAGAAATGTTGGCCAACTGAAAAGTATGAACATGAAAAGTATGAGCATGTACAGCACTCAATACTTAGTTGGGGCTCCTTTTGCCTGAATTACTGCAGCAATGTGGCGTGGCATTGAGTCGATCAGTCTATGGCACTGTTCAGGTGTTATGAGAGCCCAGGTTGCTCTGATAGTGGCCTTCAGCTCTTAGCTCTGCATTGTTGGGTCTGGCGTAACGCATCTTCCTCTTCACAATACCCCATAGATTTTCTATAGGGTTAAGGTCAGGCAAGTTTGCTGGCCAATTAAGAACAGGGATACCATGGTCCTTAAACCAGGTACTAGTAGCTTTGGCACTGTGTGCAGGTGCCAAGTCCTGTTGGAAAAAGAAATCTGCATCTCCATAAAGTTGGTCAGCAGCAGGAAGCATGAAGTGCTCTAAAACTTACTGGTAGACGGTTGCGTTGACCTTGGACCTCAGAAAACACATTTTCTGAGATACTGAATGTGGGGTTTTCATTAGTTGTCAGTTATAATCATCAAAATTAAAAGAAAAAAACACTTGAAATATATCAGTCTGTGTGGAATGAATGTATACATCATACAAGTTTCACTTTTTGAATGGAATTACTGAAATAAATCAACTTTTTGATAATATTCTAATTGTATGACCAGCACCTGTATACACATATATACACATACAGTGGGGCAACAAAGTATTTAGTCAGCCACCAATTGTGCAAGTTCTCCCACTTAAAAAGATGAGAGAGGCCTGTAATTTTCATCATAGGTACACTTCAACTATGAGAGACAAAATGAGGAAGAAAATCACATTGTAGGATTTTTTATGAATTTATTGGTAAATTCCTCTGTAAAATAAGAATTTGGTCATCTACAAACAAGCAAGATTTCTGGCTCTCACAGACCTGTAACAACTTCTTTAAGAGGCTCCTCTGTCCTCCACTTGTTATCTGTATTAATGGCACCTGTTTGAACTTGTTATCAGTATAAATGACACCTGTCCACAACCTCAAACAGTCACACTCCAAACTCCACTATGGCTAAGACCAAAGAGCTGTCAAAGGATACCAGAAACAAATTTTAAGACCTGCACCAGGCTGGGAAGACTGAATCTGCAATAGGTAAGCAGCTTGGTGTGAAGAAATCAACTGTGGGAGCAATTATAAGAAAATGGAAGACATTCAAGACCACTGATAATCTCCCTCGATCTGGGGCCACTCAAGATCTCACCCCGTGGGGTCAAAATGATCACAAGAACGGTGAGCAAAAATCCCAGATCCACACGGGGGGACCTAGTGAATGACCTGCAGAAAGCTGGGCCCAAAGTAACAAAGGCTACCATCAGTAACACACTATGCCGCCTGGGACTCAAATCCTGCAGTGACAGACGTGTCCCCCTGCTTAAGCCAGTACATGTCCAGACCTGTCTGAGGTTTGCTAGAGAGCATTTGGATGGTCCAGAAGAGGATTGGGAGAATGTCATATGGTCAGATGAAACCAAAATAGAACTTTAAGGTAAACTTGTCGTGTTTGGAGGAGAAAGAATGCTGAGTTGCATCCAAAGAACACTATACCTACTGTGAAGCATGGGGGTGGAAACATCATGCTTTGGGGCTGTTTTTCTGCAAAGGGACCAGGACGACTGATCCGTGTAAAGGAAAGAATGAATGGGGTAATGTAACGTGAGATTTTGAGTGAAAACCTCCTTCCATCAGCAAGGGCATTGAAGATGAAACGTGGCTGGGTCTTTCAACATGACAATGATCCCAAACACACTGCCCGGTCAACGAAGGAGTGGCTTCGTAAGAAGCATTTCAAGGTCCTGGAGTGGCCTAGCCAGTCACCAGATGTCAACCCCATAGAAAATCTTTGGAGGGAATTGAAAGTCTGTGTTGCCCAGCGACAGCCCCAAAACATCTCTGCTCTAGAGGAGATCTGCATGGAGGAATGGGCCAAAATACCAGCAAGTGTGAGAAAACCTTGTTAAGACTTACAGAAAACGTTTGACCTCTGTCATTGCCAACAAAGGGCATATAACAAAGTATTGAAATTAACTTTTGATATTGACCAAATACTTATTTTCCCCCATCTCCCCAGGCCCGCAACCTTGGTGTTATCTTTGATTCTACCCTCTCCCTTGAGCCTCACATCCGTCAAGTCATTAAAACCTCCTTCTTTAACCTCCGCAACATCGCCAAAATCAGACCCTCTCTCACACCCCCCGCTGCTGAAAGACTCATTCATGCCTTCATCTCCTCCCGACTGGACTACTGCAACTCACTTCTCCTCGGCATCAGCTCTACCAACATCAACCGACTCCAACTGGTCCAAAACGCAGCAGCCCGACTCATTACCCACTCCAAATCCTGGCACCACATCACTCCAGTCCTAAGACAACTTCACTGGCTTCCTATCTCCCACCGGATCACCTACAAAATCCTGGTCCTCACCTACAAAGCCCTCCACAATCTGGCCCCCTCATACCTCACTGACCTCCTCTCCCCGTACCAACCCTCACGGTCCCTCAGATCCTCCTCAGCTGGTCTCCTCTCCATCCATAAATCCCACCTCCGCAGTTTTGGGGACAGAGCCTTCTCCAGGGCGGCTCCCAGGCTCTGGAACTCCCTCCCCCAAGAAATCTGCACCACTGAGTCCCTCACCATCTTCCAGTCCCACCTCAAGACGCATCTCTTCACCTCTGCCTATCCGTAGACCCCCTCCCTTCTCACCTGTGTCTAATCTTGTTTTGTTTTGTTTGTTTTGTTTTGTTCTGTTTTGATCTATCTGCATTGTAAAGTGACTTTGAGTCCAAGAAAAGCGCTATAAAAATAAAATGTATTATTATTATTATAATTTACCAATAAATTCATTAAAAATCCTACAATTTTTATTTTGTCTCTCATAGTTGAAGTGTACCTATGATGAAAATTACAAGCCTCTCTCATATTTTTAAGTGGGAGAACTTGCACAATTGGTGGCTGACTAAATACTTTTTTAGTCAGCCCCCCCCCCCACACACACACACACACACACACACCTATACAAACACACATAGTGTTTTTTTAAATTTATTTTGACATTATGGACTGTAGAGAGCCACTATATCTACAGTCCATAATGTCAAAAAAAAAACCCAGGGAAAGATAATACAGGTTAGTGTAGTATAGCCAGTACGTGGATAAAACTGACTGCGGTGAGCCAGGGAGGGGCTAAAGGAGCAGATATTTAAGGGCCAAGGCCATCTTTGTAGTGAGAAGGGGCAGAGACTGGGTTTAAGCAGGGTTAATCCTGCTTTTTAAAACACAAAGGTAATTGCCTTCCCATAACCTTGCACTGCCTCTGTGTGTTGGCATGGTAAAACTTGATCCTGCACTCATACATAAAATACCAGTGAAATACAGTGAATGTGGTAGGAGAAACGTTTCCTCCCAAATTAGGATATTTTTAAAGGGCTTGAGCATGTCAATTTTTGTGGAATCCGTGGGAGATTTGCGGTTTACAGCCAATAATATCTGGCAACCGTGCATACAGGACACCAGTCCAGACATCATGGAGATGAGTAATGTCTGAAAAAATATTGGATCCTAGTTTTACACCCAAGCATGTTAGAATGTTTCAATAAAATTAAGTCTAAACTACATCCAATCCACACAATATTTTAAAGTTTCAGATTACTTCTAATAGCCAAGAATTACAGTTTTTTTTAAAGAGAGTTAAAAACGAAATGAATGGTGAAACACTCCAATCCTGGGCGGACTGGAACCTGAATCCAGCAAGGCAGGGCTGGAATGTAAATCTATTTCATAGCTAGAATGATTGGAAGATCATAACATAGTGGAAAACTATCAAGGTGATTTTCCTGGTTAAATAAAGTTTAAATTAAAAAAACTAAGAAAACAGCAATTAACTTCAATTAACATGAGCAAGTCATAACCATCTTGAGCAAATTTGTTTTTTAATGGCGTTTGAGAGTTTTTTGTAAAACATGCTCACACACCTTCATAACTTAATTTTCCACTAGAAAAAGTGGGGGCTAGAATTTTTTTGTGGTGGCTAGAGGTTTTTAATGGCTGATTGAAGAAAACTGAAGAACATTTTCTCTTGGCCCATAGACTATTTTCAAGGTAAGGAACCACATGAAAATACGTCAGTTTCTTTTTCTTTAGATATCCTTTAAAACAACTGTTTTTTGATAGCTGTGTTGCGCCATTTTCACTACTGGAAACTTGACAATTCGCCCTGCAGAGAGAATCAGATAACCAAACACTACAGTTAATCTAAACGCTATTGAGGATTATGGCTGTGCCAGGGGATCGATAAGGATTCCCTGTAATTTTTAGGGTTGTATTTCTGTGTGTGGTTGGTTGTGTGTTTATGTGTGTGGCCTGGTTTTTCAAAGTTGCAGGTAGATTTTCTTTAGCAGTTGTTGCAGGAGAAGCAAAAAACATGTTTCTATGCATGTTTGTGAGTGTGCATCTGTTGTTTTACCTGGGGTTATTTTTTAGAGTGTTGACCAGGAACTCGTGGACGTCGATGCCAGTGGAGTCTGTGTACTCCTGACTGGAGTCTGTAATGAAATAAATACTTAACATAGCTCTGACAATGACACAAGACAACACAGCGCTTGTATTTCTATCCTTGGAGACCACCAACAACAATAATCAGTATCATCAAGAATCCGACATTTAAGGCTCTGTGGCACTTCCTGACTGATCGCATTTTCTCCCTCCAAAAGGCACTATACCTCGTGACAGCATCTTGCGTGGAGTCTTGTCTTTGCTCTTTTCCTTCTCCTCATTCTCGTACTCATCCTTGGAGGACTTCTCTTCCTCCTTGTCGGAGGGGCAGCTGATGTGGAGCTGAATGATGTCGGGAGGACCATCGGTGCAGAACGGACCTGACGACTCCTCGCACACCGCAAGACTCCTCACCAGCTTCAGCTTGGCGTTAGACTGGAAGGCACACACAGAGAATGGAGACATTATAACAGCTTGGTAATTTAATACAAAAAGACCAAACACAGAACACCAATATTTAACAAGATACTATATGTTACAAATGGAAAGGAGCTCAAAGTTAACTATGAGAGACAAAATATTGCATGCAAGCATATGTTTTGAGATATATGAAGACTTCCCAATGCTTTAGGTTTAGATTCTATTTGGTGTAAAGGGGCTAACTAGATAGTATACCACATGAAAAGCGGATAGTACAAACCCGATTCCAAAAAAGTTGGGACACTGTACAAATTGTGAGTAAAAAAGGAATGGAATAATTTACAAATCTCAGAAACTTATATTTAATTCACAATAGAATATAGATAACATATCGAATGTTGAAAGTGAGACATTTTGTAATGTCATGCCAAATATTGCCTCATTTTGGATTTCATGAGAGCTACACATTCCAAAAAAGTTGGCACAGGTAGGAATAAGAGGCCGGAAAAGTTAAATGTACAGATAAGGAACAGCTGGAGGACCAATTTGCAACTTATTATGTCATTTGGCAACATGATTGGATATAAAAAGAGCCTCTCAGAGTGGCAGTGTCTCTCAGAAGTCAAGATGGGCAGAGGATCACCAATTCCCCCAATGCTGCAGCGAAAAATAGTGGAGCAATATCAGAAAGGAGTTTCTCAGACAAAAAGAGTTTGAAGTTATCATCATCATCTACAGTGCATAATATCATCCAAAGATTCAGAGAATCTGGAGCAATCTCTGTGCGTAAGGGTCAAGGCCGGAAAACCATACTGGATGCCCGTGATCTTCGGGCCCTCAGACGGCACTGCATCACATACAGGAATTAAACTGTAATGGAAATCACAACATTGTCGGTGAACACAATCCACCGTGCCATTCGCCGCTGCCGGCTAAAACTCTATAGGTCAAAAAAGAAGTTTTCTCTGGGCCAAGCATAATTTAAAATGGACTGTGGCAAAGTGGAAAAGTGTTCTGTGGTCAGACAAATCAAAATTTGAAGTTCATTTTGGAAAACTGGGACGCCATGTCATCTGGACTAAAGAGGACAAGGACAACCCAAGTTGTTATCAGCGCTCAGTTCAGAAGCCTGCATCTCTGATGGTATGGGGTTGCATGAGTGCGTGTGGCATGGGCAGCCTACACATCTGGAAAGGCACCATCAATGCTGACAGTTATATCCATGTTCTAGAACAACATATGCTCCCATCCAGATGTCGTATCTTTCAGGGAAGACATTGCATTTTCCAACATGACAATGCCAGACCACATACTGCATCAATTACAATGTCATGGCTGCATAGAAGAAGGATCCGGGTACTGAAATGGCCAGCCTGCAGTCCAGATCTTTCACCCATAGAAAACATTTGGCGCATCATAAAGAGGTAGGTGCGACAAAGAAGACCTAAGACAGTTGAGCAACTAGAAGCCTGTATTATACAAGATTGGGACAACATTCCTATTCATAAACTTGAGCAACTTGTCTCCTCAGTCCCCAGACGTTTGCAGTCTGTTATAAAAAGAAGAGGGGATGCCACACAGTGGTAAACATGGCCCTGTCCCAACTCTTTTGAGATGTGTTGATGCCATGAAATTGAAAATCAACTTATTTTTCCCTTAAAGTGATGCATTTTCTCAGTTTAAACATTTGATATGTCATCTATGTTGTATTCTGAATAAAATATAGAAATTTGAAACTTCCACATCATTGCATTCTGTTTTTATTCAAAATTGTACAGTGTCCCAACTTTTTTGGAATCAGGTTTGTATACCGCATGAAAAACGGATAGTATACCGCATGAAAAACGGATAGTATACCATAGTATACCGCATGCGAGTGTGTATGTACGGGAGCATGTGCATACGTGGGTTTGTGAGAAAATGAGGGGGCGAGAACATTCATTACCCTATTACAGGTTAAGGTGAGTGCATGCGGGCACACACAGTGACCTCCATAAATACACCAGGTAAGAAGCTGTGTAGGAGCAGATGGCTCAGAAGGCCTTACCTCTGTGTAAATCTCTGGATTAGGATCAAGTTATGGGAACATATACAGAAACAACCTCACCACCACAACAGAAAGGTTAACAGAGTCCTCACCCTGGCCCTTTTCCTCCCATGGCCGTGGTTCTGAGACCGTCTCTGCAAATAAAGACAATTAATGGAACACTGGGAGTAACAGCTAGCTGAATTAAAAGAAATCTATTTTTTATTTAAAATTGGAAATGTTTGTTTGAAAAGCATATATTAGAGGGGAAAAAACATTACACATTGAAATGAAATGCATTTTTCTGTAATTAAACATAGTTTAACAAAAACCAAGATAATAAAGCATAACTTATTAATGAATAAAGTTTTGTTGTAACAACTTATATAACACTACACTGTCAAAGAGTGTGTTTATTCCAACGTATAAGGATTCTGTAATAAACTCTGTTTAACACTAGAACCACCAGGCCTTTCAGACGCCCAGTATCTGTCAGAGCCGAACACCGTCATTAGCATACAAATCCTCCCTATTAACATACACATTCTCCTCCGCAGCATCACCATCCAGCCAGAGCATCAGTTCATATACTGGGTCATTATGAACTATATAAAAGACTAAAAAATAATGAATTACAGAAGTTGTTTGTTTTAAATAGTTAAAGAATTAGAAAAAATACAATAATGTGTTCTATTTTAAGGTCTTACCATATGAAAAAAACTATTAAGAATACATATAACAGGGTATAGTATTCTCATTCGTTTATTAGGGTCTACAAATGTACAAAATGAATATTCCACAACACTAAAATTATTGAAAGATAAATCCATTAGAATGGAGTTTGTATATGGTAAAACGATAGACAGTATCGACCAGTTGGCGAAGATCAAAGGACCTACACATGAATAGCCATTCATAGGCCTAAAGCACAGTTGCTAGAAAAACATGGTAAATGTCAAAGGATGAATAACTCAAACTACAGCTTATTCATAGAAATAATATTGATTGGTGAGTTTCATCCTTCCCCAGGTATGGATAGCCATTGTACATGTACTTTGCGGACATACAAGAGTGCGATGAACACTGAGTTCGGTTTGTCATTATGAACTAAATGCTGGAAAATTTGTCGGAGTTGTGTCTGACTTGCTCACAGAGTTCAGATTATATACAATTTCTACCCTCATCATCATTCTTCATTATCACCCTTCAATCACATGCATTGGTGTATCTGGGTTTATTGCACCCATTCACCAAAGTTTATTGATCTTTTATGCAGGGTTATCGCCTATTCATCCACTGATGTCATTGATATTCATGTAAACAATTAAAAAAATGTATTTAAAGTAGCCTGCATGAAAATATAGAAAAGTAATTTGTCAATTGTATTAATCTCCTATGTTCAATCGTAATCCTAGCCCACAGTCAGCACACAGTTTCACAGGTTTGCTGAATTTTGCCTACATAAGGAGTGGAATATTCAGTAAAATAAGCAGAGAAAATTCATAGACAGATAATAGGATGTTTGATATTTTGCTTCTCTCCTAATGAAAAACAGTAATGTGTAAAACGTTTGTTGAACTGTTGAGGATTTAATTTGTATTATATTTCCATAACAATTCATTTGTTGAACAGTAAAGAATATTGTTTGTATTTAATTCCCGCTAATAATTGCTTAGCGTACTACATTTGATGAATTACATACAAAGCTGAATCTAAGTATGTTCAATCAAATTCAACCAATTAGTGCCAGGGTAACATTAGGGGCTGCCTGGGTACCAACCCCAAGTGGCATGTGCTTTTGGCAGATGAAGTCACAAAACTGGGGAGAAAAATGGGGATAAATATATAACCTAGTTCCAAACAAATGCCTAAAGACTTATAAAAACTCCAGACACTGAGGTTTGTCTTGATGATAGTAGAGAAGAGACTCCGAAGTATAGTGTCCAAAGAAAGTTACAGTCCCAATAATTATTCTTCATCTACAGTGAATTGAGCTAGCTACATAAACAATTTTGCATTAAAAAAAATATTCAAGAAAGGCATAAAGTGAACAGGAAATGTCTGTAATGTTTCAATGAGTCATTTAATCTAAGGACAAATTGTTCTGAAGAGAAAATAAATGTAATCCAACCCACCACAACTACACAAATTATGCAGGGTAGAAGCGTGTGCTTATAGCGGCTGTAAGCAGCATATAGGAGATGTCCCAAGCTGAATAAGACGTCTCGTTGATTATTTTAGGTACTTTGAGCTGAACCTATACTTTCTTCATCACAATACCATTATTAAATTCTGAAATATATGTCCAGAAAATGCAACTCCACTCCAGTACTAGAAACAATATATTATGTGAAGAAGGTATTCATTTAGTACTCCACAAAAATGTAAAACCACTGGATTGGATTTCCCATATATACTTTACACCAGTGTGTATATTTGGAAAAGTGACCGAAAGCATAAGGAAGAACAAAAGATTACTGCCACGGGATGTAAGAAGATAGGTTCCATGGAGGCGGGTTACCTGTGAGTCCTGAGCGGTGCTCTCTTCGGCCTCTGTGGCCTCCCCGGTACACCCAGAACCATTGCCCTCTTTTCCCTGGCAAGACTCAGGGGATGGGGAGAGCTGCCCGCGGTTGCTGGAGTCCTCATTGAGCGCTCCACTACTCCCACTCTGACCCTCTGTTAGGATGTCCTCCCCAGACAGTCTCACAGACATCTTCACAGGGGAGGGTGGAGGGGGTGGGGAACAGGTGGAGAAGAGGAGCCAGAGACTACTACAAATTGGGAGGGGGGGGGTGTAGATAAGTGAAATGGTTCTCAGGTTCAAGGTGGTAGTCGGGACTTGACTTTGAATTGTACCTGAGATCAGCTGTGCAGTGCGGTTTCTTTAAAGAGCGGGTTCCTAGAACAGGGCTCTAAAGAGGAGGACTGTGCCGCTCTGCTGGGTGAGGGCATTCCATAGCAAGTTCCGTACAAGGGGTGGGGGGTGAAGCAGCCGACACAGAGAGAGTGGGGGATGAGGGAGACACAAGCACCAGCCAGGATCAGTCTTTCCGTCCACCCGTCTCAGTGCAGCAGCATGTCAATGAGAACTCCTCCGGCTAGGACCCCTGGGGATGACAGGATGACAGAATGGCGTCAGGAAACAGTTACAACACACAGGCTCTTTGACTGGGTCGGAGGCTGACTCACTGCTCAAAGCGTGGGAGGAGCAGGCTACAGAGCTGGCTGGGAAATTAGGAATTCAGCCGGTGCATTGATGAACACTTTGCATGCCTGGGCTGAAATTGGTTTGCATTTCAGAACTGTTCCATTGTGAACTTAATGCTAATCGAATGACAGAGGAGAAACGGCGTGCACTTAGATGCAGCAACTAAGACATGGTGAGGGTGGGTTTGCGAAACACTCCATCTGTCCCAAAAACACCTATTTCGGATTAATGCGGTTTCCTGTGATGTCATTGGCAGCCTTTGTGTGCGCGCGTATGTGTGCGCGCGCGTATGTGTGCGCACAGTGCTGCAACACAGGAGAGAAGGGCAGGCAGGGATTCCCACAGCAGGGGAAGACCCAGGCACAGGCACAGCGAGTGCGTCATCAGTGAGGCAGCAGCACCGCACTGCATCAATGACCAGGGCCGACGCGCACTCGCACGCGCACTCGCACGCGCACTCGCACGCGCACTCGCACGCGCACTCGCACGCGCACTCGCACGCGCACTCGCACGCGCACTCGCACGCGCACTCGCACGCGCACTCGCACGCGCACTCGCACGCGCACTCGCACGCGCACTCACACGGATGACTGCCAACCAAATGCACTCGGAGGAGTCCCGGGTTATACAACCCTGCACCACAGCACGCAGCACAGAAAAGCCTTATTCAAGCAGATACACTGGGAGACGCAGACACGCTGTGAAAATGTGAAATGGACACACACACTTCAACATTATGGAAATACCAGATGAGGTCTGAGCAGAACAAATATGTCATTTTTGTAGTGTGGAGAATAACAGCTGAAGGACTGGCAGAGGGGCAAAAAGGACATGCTGTAATAAAACACACATCCATCCCTCCCGGCCAGAAAAATGAATGAGTGTGAAATTGGGGCGCTTATGAATGAACCAAGCGATGCCAGCCAGCCTATTCTCAGTCACCCGTTCCCTGCCTCTCCCCTTCTCTCACCCTCCCTCGGCCTTTTCCACCCTTTCTCACTGGCATGCAGGGTTGCCAGGGAGACAGCGACGTCATTCTCAGATGCTGCCATTTCCGTTGATAGAGATACAGAGAGAGAGCAAAAAAGAGCGAAAGAAACAGAAGAAATATATTTAAAAGTATATACACATACGCTTATGTCAGAGAGACTGCGCGCACACACCAGCAGTGACTCACAGAAACACACATTTCCAGTAGTTGGCCCGGTTCTGGGGAAACCTGGGAAGATTTTACCGGATCCACAGTGCCATGGATATGGTGATACTGGGGCGGGACCGTTTTATAGTATTAACATTTAAATGGACATGAGACCCATGAACTGTATTAAAAGTATTTTAATTAAAGTATCATAGGAGGTTATTTTTACAAAACGACCACAAACAGGTCAAAGTCATAATTTAATGAAAAAAACTAACGTTAGTAGACACAAATTGAAGTATTTAGGCAACTGTACTGAAACTGTCTGCAATGCAGGAGAAGCACACAGCGTCTAATGGTAACCTCTTTTCTCACCGGCCCTATTGGGACAGTTGATCTGACATCTTTTCATATCATTTCAACGGAACAAGTAGGCCTGTTTAAACGTTAGGGAAAATTGTAGTCAACCAGTAGTCAACAGAAACATAAGTCGTCAATGGCCTACACTATACATCTGCCACAGTTACGACCAGGCCCCAGCATTTTTAACTTATTTTTCCATGGAGGTTGCCAAGGGGAAAGACTCCTTGTCCCTTATTGTATTACTGATCCACTTCACACCTGTGCAGGGTCTCTTTAAGGGGCCTTGTGTGGATTAGGCCACTGACTCACATGACCACAGCATCCACGTCAAGGAGACTGCAGCCCTGGACCAGTACGGGATTCAACATTTCCAATAGTTTTCAATGCACACATTTTGTATTATATTAATATAAAATAGTTTCCACCTAAAGCTACCTGTGACCTGGTGCTTGATGCCAAGTTAAAGCAAACTGACTGCCAGACTTCAAAGCTATTAGAATGTGAGAGCCTGTGGTAGACCCACCCAGACACAGGTAAGACCCTCCGTCTATTCAAGCAGTGTGCGGGTGGAGGCAGGTTTACATTACATTTTAAATGAGCCCTGTTAGCCAACGTTATAAAAAACATGGCATGTATGTATTATCGTGCTCTACAAAACCAGCTGTATTTTCAGACAAATAAGTTGTTTTTGGTGATAATTCTTTTTTATATCTCACCTTCATACAATCATCCTCACAGGTAAGCTCTTTTTTCCACCAACACAGGCCTGTAATTCCAAATAAGGTATCCCCACCACTTGACTATAAGGCTAAAGTAAAATTCAGAAGCCCGCACCTCACCCTAATGCCGCAGTTCAGAAACCAGTGTTTAGATCAAGAACTTTACAATGTTTGAATGACAAAAAGAATGCAGGCGAGCAGATGAAACGTAGCTCATTTTGACAGACATACTATGGCCTATTTCTCATTAATTATCGTTACTGTAGGACTTGCAATATCATTCAACACGTCCGCAACCCAACTACCTTTTATGGAAATAATAAGGAACAACACATACTGCAATCAGAGTTGTTGAAATGTTCTTCCAGATGTGCATTGGACACCATCATGAAAATATGTCCAATGCACATCCCTATGTCAGATTTAGTTCAAGCCCTGAAGGAAACTAATCAGACCTAATCAAGGGAGTGAACTGTGCTAGCTCTGCAAGAGCGTCTAGCACCTCTGGTTGGGAACCAACTGTCTACATTTAGAAACTGAGGTAATGTAGGGGTCTGAATTTAGCCTTGATCTGAGGGAAGGGAAACAATGTAGCCTATCGTCACCTGCTACTAATCATTCAGAAACTGCAGCTGCGATCACATGGCTGGCATTAGTGTGTTGGGAGTTTCATAACTGGTGTGTGCGCGCATATTTGAAAATAGAAACTGGCGTCTGTCTCTGTGTGTACGACAGATCTGCAGGAGAAGCTGAATGAAAGATGAAGGTGAATGGAAATGTTGCACCGGTCTGACCTACTTTCAGTCGTGGGCTTATTTCTTTTAAAATATTTTTTCCAGGGATTTGCAATGCTTTATTTGGACAACAAAGTGGAGAAAGATAAAGCATTCTTGATGAGCGCACTGACAGCCGGATTCGAAACCTGTGTGGCAGCGGCCTACGGAGCAGATACACTACAAGCGTTGCATTGCCTTGCTATTAGCATTATATCAACGTTCTAACTGTTACAATGTTATTTTTCTATTCACAAATTGGCAGAAAGACCGCGTCCATCAGGCACCCAGAAATTGGCGCTTCGTGAAGCTCAGTCATTGACGGATGGTGACGCAACACTAGTATAGCAGTTGTCATTTATTTCAGAGGACGCAGTCCTTAACAACTAACGCCGGACGAACGCCAACTCTACAGTGGCTTAAGAGTTAAACCACCATAGGCCACCACAACGCTTCTTCTATATCAGCATCAATGCAACCACATCTTTCCCTGGTCACTGCACCATCACATGCAGAGGGACTTGGGTGGAGCTATGACGACGCTCATGGGAGGTTCTGCTACACAACACAGGCCGCGCACATACCACTTTCACTGAGCTTGCCAACACACAGCAAACATGCCACATGTCCTGTCGAACAGATGGAGGGAAGGAAGAGAAAAAGGGGGAGGTGAGAGAAAAAAGGGGGGAGGTGAGAGAGAGAGAGTACAAATGAAGGAGCGAGAAAAGTGGGACAGAGGTGAAGAGAATGGGAGAGAAATAAGTGTTTGTGGAACACAAGGGAACAGGAAGGAGAGAGTGACAAAGTGGTTGAGGAAGTTGTGCGGAGAGTGAGAAAGGAGGTAGAGGAGGAAAGACAGCATTTCAGAGGAGAAAGAGAGCAGGGAAAAGAGAGACAGACTGAGGTGGTGAAAGCAAGCAGAGAGGGAGAGACAGAGGGAGGTAAAAAGGGAGGAGGGAATGAGTCAGAGTTAAGCGCGTCCCACAGGAGTGAGTGGGCTTTGCAGAGAGGAGGAGGATGGCGTCAGCATGACTACTTAAGAGGACCCACTCAGAGAGGAAAAGAATGAAGGGAAAGAATGGGAAAAAAACAGCAGAGAGAATGAGGGGCAGAGCAGGGGTATCCTCTATGACAGAGAAGAGAGAGAGAGAGAATGAGGGGCAGAGCAGGGGTATCCTCTATGACAGAGAAGAGAGAGAGAATGAGGGGCAGAGCAGGGGTATCCTCTATGACAGAGAAGAGAGAGAGAATGAGGGGCAGAGCAGGGGTATCCTCTATGACAGAGAAGAGAGAGAGAGAATGAGGGGCAGAGCAGGGGTATCCTCTATGACAGAGAAGAGAGAGAGAGAGAATGAGGGGCAGAGCAGGGGTATCCTCTATGACAGAGAAGAGAGAGAGAGAGAATGAGGGGCAGAGCAGGGGTATCCTCTATGACAGAGAAGAGAGAGAGAGAGAATGAGGGGCAGAGCAGGGGTATCCTCTATGACAGAGAAGAGAGAGAGAGAATGAGGGGCAGAGCAGGGGTATCCTCTATGACAGAGAAGAGAGAGAGAGAATGAGGGGCAGAGCAGGGGTATCATCTATGACAGAGAAGAGAGAGAATGAGGGGCAGAGCAGGGGTATCCTCTAAAAGACAAAGAGATATAGTATGTATGTTACACATCAGGACACAAGCAGGAGACACAGAAGCGAAGAGACAGCAGAAGTAGAAAGGATGAAAGGAAAAGACAACAAAATAAATAAATAAGACAACAAAGAGAAAATAACAAAGAATTAGACACCCTGCTTGGCCTAAACAATCCTTCACAGCAATAAAACCAGTGATCATGAGACAAGAGAATGGCACTCGGACACCTTGAGAGCACGTCTTTCTGAACTTTCTAACAGACAACCACCCTACTGCCTCCCTCAAACAGCTACAGCCATCAATAAAAGAACTAAGAGTTGGTTAATTACACTGAAGATAAGTGTCTTGCTGGGATGAGATGAAGCCTAAAGAGCAACTGACCACAAAACTTGTGAGCCCTTTTTCCATTGCTCATTAAGTGATTTCTTTTCTTGGAGGTATATGGTTTGATGTGGAAGTTACTGATGTTTGTATTGTTAGAGACCATATGAAGGAAGTCAGTATCACAGTATCTCATATAAAGATAACCCTAACCCTAAATTAATCTAGGGTAACTGAAATAAAGTTTTTTGCTGTTTTTGCCGAGGTTTTAGACAAAGTTACAAATGAGAGATTTGGTGCAGGATTTCTTAAGTTAAAATATGCATGATTTGTTTTATGTAAATAAAGTCAGAGTTGCTAGGCATGTCTCTCGCTTTCTGTGCCACTGGATACATGGCAACCTTTGCATTTACTCAACACTTGTTGCAAAATTAACATTCAAGGAAACAAAATCCAACCTTGATACACATTGTGACGCAGACAAAACTAGGTTTTCAATGAGAATGATGAATGATTACACATTGTAGTACATTTTGACACTAGAATCATTTTGTATGATTGATTTTCCTTCAGAGCAGTCACACTTTAATTGCTCAGAGAAAATTATTTATTTTGTAAGGTATTAAATTACATCAAACCCAAATAATGTTGTTGAATTATATAACAGACTTATGATGGCAAAGTATAAAGTGGAGAATAAGCACCACAACAACACCTCTCAAATGTTTAAAGGGGCCATGTAAAAATGTACTGTACTGTACTACTAGCAGAAATACAAGAATAAATCAGAAGACACGTGCAAATAAAGTTTTGAAGTATTTTCTTTCTATACATTTATTGCCTTAGATATTCCCCATTAAAATATATATATATATTGCCAGTCCATCTATCACTTTGCACGTACATGGACTAGATAATACTATTCTGGTCCTGTACGGTAAGGATAGGCAGATAGTTGTGTCATTGTATACATTTCTGTCTGTTCGAGGCAGGATTCCACACAGATGATGTCATAAGGCTGAGGAGAATTAACTGGCCAGTCAGTGGTCTAGCAAAGAATAAACCTGGCCAATCAGATGTCCTGAGAGCTTTCAGCTTTCGACTCACAAACTATTTTGTTGTTACCGTCAAATCATTCGGTTTTTAGGGTACACCCACACAAATCCAACAGAGAAAAGCTGCTTTTTAACACAATTAAGTATTTATTTAAAGGTTCTATTTATTAGAACTCCAGAAACATCGGGCAGTAACTTTGTGACCAAAGCAACTACAGGTGCTGGTCATAACATTTGAACATCATCAAAAAGTTCAATTATTTCAGTAATTCCATTCAAAAAGTGAAACTTGTATAATGTATACATTCATTCCACACAGACTGATATATTTCAAGTGTTAATTCTTTTAATTTTGATGATTATAACTGACAACTAATGAAAACCCCAAATTCAGTATCTCAGAAAATTAGAATATTGTGAAAAGGTTCAATATTGAAGACACCTGGTGGCTAGTTAACTCAAAACACCTGCAAAGGCCTTTAAATGGTTTCTCAGTCTAGATCTGTAGGCAACACAATCATGGGGAAGACTGCTGACTTGACAGCTGTCCAAAAGATGACCAATGACACCTTGCACAAGGAGGGCAAGACACAAAAGGTCATAGCTAAAGAGGCTGGCTGTTCACAGAGCTGTGTCCAAGCACATTAATAGAGAGGCGAAGGGAAGGAAAAGATGTGGTAGAAAAAAAGTGTACAAGCAATAGGGATAACCGCACCCTGGAGCGGATTGTGAAACAAAACCCATTCAAAAATGTGGGGGAGATTCACAAAGACTGCAGCTGGAGTCAGTGCTTCAAGAACCACCATGCACAGACGTATGCAAGACATGGGTTTCAGCTGTCGCATTCCTTGTGTCAAGCCACTCTTGAACAAGACACAGCGTCAGAAGCGTCTCGCCTGGGCTAAAGACAAAAAGGACTGGACTGCTGCTGAGTTATGTTCTCTGATGAAAGTACATTTTGCATTTCCTTTGGAAATCAAGGTCCCAGAGTCTGGAGGAAGAGAGGAGAGGCACAGAATCCACATTGCTTGAAGTCCAGTGTAAATTTTCCACAGTCAGTGATGGTTTGGGGTGCCATGTCATCTGCTGGTGTTGGTCCACTGTGTTTTATGAGGTCCAAGGTCAACGCAGCCGTCTACCAGGAAGTTTTAGAGCACTTCATGCTTCCTGCTGCTGATCAACTTTATGGAGATGCAGATTTCATTTTCCAACAGGACTTGGCACCTGCACACAGTGCCAAAGCTACCAGTACCTGGTTTAAGGACCATGGTATCCCTGTTCTTAATTGGCCAGCAAACTCGCCTGACCTTAACCCTACAGAAAATCTATAGGGTATTGTGAAGAGGAAGATGCGATACGCCAGACCCAACAATGCAAAAGAGCTGAAAGCCCCTATCAGAGCAACCTGGGCTCTCATAACACCTGAGCAGTGCCACAGACTTATCGACTCCATGCCACGCCGCATTGCTGCAGTAATTCAGGCAAAAGGAGACCCAACTAAGTATTGAGTGCTGTACATGCTCATACTTTTCATGTTCATACTTTTTAGTTTGTTGAAAAGTATCCTTTCTTTGTATTGGTCGTAAGTAATATTCAAGATACTGGATTTGGGATTTTCATTAGTTGTCAGTTATAATCATCACAATTAAAAGAAATAAACATTTGAAATATATCAGTCTGTGTGGAATTAATGTATACATTATTCAAATTTCACTTTTTGAATGTAATTACTGAAATAAATCAACTTTTTGATGATCAGCACCTGTATATCAGTCACCACCTCTCAGCACACCATCCCCAGAGAGGGAAGTCCAACATCCTTTCATGTTCAAATATTAACATTAACATGCACTAAACCAGGCAGATGATTCAAGGCACGGACATTTTATTGGGAATAACAAGGCAAAAAGGGGTTACAGGCACTGCAATTGAGGTAACAACTGCTTAGCCACGTGATGTAATGTTGGAAACCTGTCTTTCAATTAATGTGTATCTTGATAGGCCTAATTGAAAAAGTAATCCGGAATCGGATTGGTAGCTACGTATTCACTAGCACCAAAGAAGTAACTGTGTCAAGACAAACATCGGAAACTGCTCCTGCTTCTGATACAGACCTTATGTAATTACTGCACTTCTTTCAGTTTGGGAAAGGGAGATCGGGAGAAAGTGACTGAGAATGTGTGTGAAAGAGACATGGCAGGGAGCTGAAAAGAAAAATTCTCAATGATGAAACCAACAGTGGTGCCGTGCGATTGGCCCAGACGTCTGCCAATGGGAGACACAGCTCCATGGCAACAGGCTTTGTCACCAAGAGAAAACCAGAGCGCTCCCTCTACACCCCCCATCTCTCTTTCTCTCCATTCCTGCCTTCCAAACACACACCTAACCCTCTCTCACGGCCTATATTTAACCCTGCTTCCTTCCCCAATTACCTGGCTCTGTGGATCCAAGTTCAGCAACACAAACACACAACTGACAGCGAGAGAGAGAGAGAAAGGGATCCAATTCACAAACACTCACTCAGTGGTTTATGTACAGATGGCAGCTCTATTCTGTGTTGTGTTTGTGAACGAGGGCATGCTGCGCCAGATCCGTTCCAAGTGAACCCCAAACTAAGCAGATTGAGACGCAGACAGCCACTGAGACAGAGTGAGGCAGGACTGAGGCCTGAGGGGCTCAGTAGTAAACCTCAACAGACAGGGTGAAACCTTCCTTCCTGGGGTCCCGTATCACATATGTACAGCTAGTGGCTGACTCAATCTGTCCTGAGCCTCATGCAGCCTTATTCCCTACTCGCACCAGCATAGACAAAAGCATTCTCAAAGTTACTGAAATTATTTAACAGTTCCCCAAATATTTCTAGTTAGAATGCACACTCCTTGTCTGTGCCATGGATCATACCAATATGTTTTTTTAGTTAGTTCAGTTTTTTTGCAGTTCTTCATACTAATGTCGTGGTTCAGTTGGGCTTCTCCAACCATTACAGAAATCATCATGAAGCAATCTGAATGACATAACTCTCTGAATAATTGGCCATAGTGGAATTCAGACTATGCTAAGCAAAGGAAATGTTCTTTCATTGTAAGCCAATTTACTTTTTTGTAGCTGCTAGCCAAAAAGTTTTGCACTTCTGTAGTCAACTAATGAAAACAGCTACTTTGACAAATGTTTTTTGCTTTTCTCTCATTTTGAGTAATGTAGTTCTATGCCCATTATCACTACTTGGAAAAAACATGTTGTTCAGTTAGGTTTATGAAGGCTTAAACTAGATTACAGAAATCTGGCACCTAGTACAATCTGCATGTGCATTGCGGCAACCAATTGAGCCCTGAATTCAATTTAAGGAACGCCCATCCCTTCCTCGGTCTCCCTTCCTTCATCCATCCAGGGGTTTTCCAGGAAGGCCTCAGCCCATTGGTTGCCCTCTGAGGAAAATAATATGTGACACCAGAGAGGAGACCCAACATTCATCTGGATCAAGGAAGATGGACCGAAAAATCATTGCCACCAACATCCCTGACCAAACAGGCATGTTACTGTTACCATTCATTGCGATTAGAAGGCCATTACATAGAAATCCATGATTTAAATTAAATAATTTTGCTAATGTGGGAAATTGTGAAGGAGACAAAAGATGGCTACAACAAAAAAAACTAACTAGTTTAAAAGGTAATAAGTACATTAAAACTGTGGCACAAATTTGAAACGTACCATTGTATTCACTGTTAGCACACAAATACAGAATTGATCATGACATTAATTTGTGTACATATTGCCCAGCTTTACATTTATCTATCCATCCAGCCTGGGAACATCCTCCCATCCCCCAATTCCCCTCCCTCCCTCATCGCCATCCATTCAGCCAAAAATACTCGCTCCCTCAGACATCCAACACCAGCCTGGGCTACATATTTGGCCAAAACTTTTGTCTGGTGGCACCCATCCAAGGCCTGTCAGAAAGTAAGAACATAAAAAAATTATAATTGAGTGTATAAGTGTATAAAAAAAATTATAATAATGAATATGGTGGGAAAAAAATACTGACTCAGCATGTGATCAAAGTGTCCTCTGGATGCCGTGTGTTGCACACTATTCTCCCAGTCTGCAGAGAACATCAAGGTAGAAATGCAGTACTCAATGAAACCTTCTTTCAATAACCTGCATGTGAAAAGATGGGAGGGGCCCACTAGCCATCTGTACAACATCTGGTGAAATTCCTTGCAAGTTATTGAGTTTTATATTTTCCCAGGAACTGCTGATTTCTGGTCAGCAAACCGGGTTTATTTGGTCATGAAAAGCAGAGAAGGCCATTGCTGGAGGAGAGGGAGACACCACAGTAGCAGATAGAAAATGAATGAAAACAAGCCAATTCAAAAATTACTGTGCAGCCGAACAAATAAAAGTTAGCATCATGTGTCAACCCTGGTTGTGGCTGTTGTGTGCTGCCATATCCTGCTGCCTTTCACTAATGCACAGAGAAAATAAGCACAAGCATATGACGGTTCAAATTTCAAATGAAATCGCTTAGAGCTGTGAATATTTATATTCCTCTTAAAGCAGTGAAGTGAGGTGTTAATCTAAACTAAAAACCTATTGTGTATGTTAACCATAAAACTCTGGCATGGCCAATACCACTCTGCCCCTTCAAAGAGTCAGATAACAAGCCAGACCTCAACCAAAAAAGTTAAAAAACAAAGCAGCCGTACGACTAGCAGCATCTGTCCTGACTACCAAGTAAAGACTTTTCAAATTTAAGCAGCCAACAAGCTGGCAGAGACACAGCAGGGCCTACAGCTCTCAGGTCAGAATCTAGAAACAGAAACACACACACACACACACACACACACACACCTGCCATGAAAGACATTGTGATACCACAAAAAGAAAAAAAATCCCGAACCCCTAACTAACCCTAACACCAAAATCCTTATTGTTTAAAGTTAATCCTTACCCAAAGAGTAAGTATTTTTTTGAAGGCTTCCAAAAGGGTACTCACTTCACCAAAATGATCTCAGTGTAAAACCTAAATGTACATACCCCCTTTGGGGTACTACCCCTTTATTTCATTACAATACCAAAATGGGACTGAAATAGATGTGTAATTGATTACAGAGAAAAACTGGAGTCATATAAGGGGGAATTTGTCATAGACTTTGGTATTTTATTATTCTTTCAAATCTGTCAAATCTAGACAGGATTGTGGCAAAACAGCAATTCAAGTCTTGTTATAGGTTTTCGAGTTGATTTAAGTAGGCTATGGAACATTCACTTTCCTTTTTGGTAAGGAGCCAATGTAAATTTGGCACAGTGTTGTTGGTTATTTTTTCCTGCTGATAGGTGAATATCTTTCAGCATATAGTGTGAAGCAGGTTTTGGTCCAGGATTTCTTGCCTGTGCACTGCCCATTCAATTTTGTTCTGAAAAAAAATAACATACTTCTGAATAAGCAGATAATTACCCAGTGATGTGTTGTTTTGCATATGTCTCAAACATATAACTTCGCATTCAGGCTGGAGAGATACATTCTTCAGCAGTTTCCTTCTTGTCCTTCTGACTACTTCAGAAAGACAATTAGATACAGTGGGGCAAAAAAGTATTTAGTCAACCACCAATTGTGCAAGTTCTCCCACTCAAAAAGATGAGAGGCCTGTAATTTTCATCATAGGTACACTTCAACTATGAGAGACAAAAAAATGTTTCCAGAAAATCACAATGTAGTATTTTTAACGAATTTATTGGTAAATAATGGTGGAAAATAAGAATTTGGGTCAATGACAAAAGTTAATCTCAATACTTTGTTATATACCCTTTGTTGGCAATGACAGAGGTCAAACGTTTTCTGTAAGTCTTCACAAGGTTTTCACACACTGCTGCTGATATTTTGGCCCATTCCTCCATGCAGATCTCCTCTAGAGCAGTGATGTTTTGGGGCTGTCGCTGGGCAACACATACTTTCAACTCCCTCCAAAGATTTTCTATGGGGTTGACATCTGGTGACTGGCTAGGCCACTCCAGGACCTCGAAATGCTTCTTACGAAGCCACTCCTTCATTGACCGGGCGGTGTGTTTGGGATCATTGTCATGTTGAAAAGACCCAGCCACGTTTCATCTTCAATGCCCTTGCTGAAGGTTTTCACTCAAAATCTCACATTACATGGCCCCATTCATTCCTTCCTTTACACGTCCTGGTCCCTTTGCAGAAAAACAACCCCAAAACATGATGTTTCCTCCTCCATGCTTCACAGTAGGTATGGTGTTCTTTGGGTGCAACTCAGCATTCTTTCTCCTCCAAACACGACGAGTTGAGTTTTTACCTTAAAGTTCTATTTTGGTTTCATCTGACCATATGACATTCTCCCAATCCTCTTCTGGACCATCCAAACGCTCTCTAGCAAACCTCAGACAGGTCTGGACATGTACTGGCTTAAGCAGGGGGACACGTCTGTCACTGCAGGATTTGAGTCCTGGGCGGCATAGTGTGTTACTGATGGTAGCCTTTGTTACTTTGGGCCCAGCTTTCTGCAGGTCATTCACTAGGTCCCCCCGTGTGGATCTGGGATTTTTGCTCACCGTTCTTGTGATCATTTTGACCCCACGGGGTGAGATCTTGAGTGGCCCCAGATCGAGGGAGATTATCAGTGGTCTTGAATGTCTTCCATTTTCTTATAATTGCCCCCACAGTTGATTTCTTCACACCAAGCTGCTTACCTATTGCAGATTCAGTCTTCCCAGCCTGGTGCAGGTCTAAACATTTCTTTCTGGTATCCTTTGACAGCTCTTTGGTCTTAGCCATAGTGGAGTTTGGAGTGTGACTGTTTGAGGTTGTGGACAGGTGTCATTTATACTGATAACAAGTTCAAACAGGTGCCATTAATACAGATAACGAGTGGAGGACAGAGGAGCCTCTTAAAGAAGTTGTTACAGGTCTGTGAGAGCCAGAAATCTTGCTTGTTTGTAGATGACCAAATTCTTATTTTACAGAGGAATTTACCAATAAATTCATAAAAAATCCTACAATGTGATTTTCTTCCTCATTTTGTCTCTCATAGTTGAAGTGTACCTATGATGAAAATTACAGGCCTCTCTCATCTTTTTAAGCGGGAGAACCTGCACAACTGGCGGCTGACTAAATACTTTTTTGCCCCACTGTATCTTTGAAGTGTCCAGGATGTTTAATACATAATCCAAAGCATAATTTTTACCCTTAAGTTGTATAGACTTACTCAATAATGGCATTTGTTCTTTAAACATGTACCAATCTTTCGGACAAATCATGCAGTAAGCACGATTGGTCCGCATACAGTAAAGGCAATGAGTTACCTTATGACAAATCTAAGCATTTTCTTGTTATTTCGGACCATTTGATCACACACGCGCACGCTCGCTCGCTCACACACACGCTCGCTCCTTTTCACCTAATCTAACCCTAAACCTAACCCTAACCTTAACCTCAATAAAGTAACATTTATGCCTAAACTTTACTTAGATGTAATGCCTACCCTTAACCCTAAACTTAACCAACAACACCTGGACCTTAAAGAAACCCCAATTCTAACTATAAAATCAATTTTAAGTTTGACCCTAAACCCTGAGCCGGAAATTGACTTTTGCCTCACGGGGACCGGCAAAAGGTCCCAATGAGGTCAATTTTTTCTGGTTTTACTATACTCATTGGGACATTTGGTCCCCATTCGTTCAGGAAGACCTATCCCGCTCACACACACTAAAACTAAACAAAGAATATGAATGCAAATGCAATTAATTAGATTTCCCACATAGAAGGTAACTTGCTGTATTATAATTTTCCCTAGAATGACCCAATAACACAAAAAGTATGGGGTGATATTTATTTATTTATTTGGCAGGCCATAACTATGGGCCATATGTAATTTGTTCGGAAAGGATATCACTGACTGGTTAGTAGGAGTTACTTTAATAAGCATGTCATTTTTAACATGGTATCACACTGTCCTATTTGATGAACAGGCCTGAAAGCATGTGCTCTGTAGTCACGATAAACAATCACCTCAAGAGGAAGAGATCAGCCATTGAGGATATTCTGCACTCAGAATTTTTTTTGGGAAAAAAACCACAGTCTGAACTGCAAGGGCGAATGACTTGGAATGTTGTATGTGGCTCAACGATATACATGTTACAGTAATTATCAAAGCTAAGCAATGCGTTCAAAAAATAATCTGAATCAATGTTGAATCAATGCAAAAAATATATAGGGTCAAATTACAAATGCTAGTTACTGTGTACTGAAAAAGAATTAAGGTCTTTAAACCAAATAGCGATTTACTAACAACACTAAGATGAGTGAGTATGTCAAATGTTTTTGATATTTTGAAATATGGGAAACTGTAGGCAAATTATTCCTTACCAGGGAGTGTTAGCTTGAGAAAATTTCACAGTAACGCATTTACTTGTGAAACATTCATCCTATTGACCCAGGGTGTCATACATAAAGTATTTTTGGGAATGCATTGAAGGACTTGACAAAATATTGCTATTGTTGAACTTAGTTTCATTTAAAAAAAAAAATCTGTGACCTTGACGTGGGTGTAGGCATGGTTGAACTATTCTATAGTTGGGTGCAAACTGTGTAGTGATGTTCTATCAATATGTACTGCTCAAAGGATTCAGGGAATGGTTACAATGGGTCAGCATTTGCAGTGCCAGATAGAGGTCAAGGTTGGAAAGCGATTGTCAGACCACCAGGCTGTGTTTACAACAGAACTGACAGCTATCTTGCTACACATTTTTATTTGGAGAGTGGGCAATTCCACCCTCTTGTAGTATTTTCTCAATTTAGATAAAAGAAAAGCAGACACGTACAAAACCTGACACTTGATGGGACATCAATTGAGTACTATGAAAATTGTCAAATTACTGGCCCAGAGCTGATTGTAAATGTGGACAGAAGCAAAAATAGATGTCCGTGGGAAAGAAGGATGAGTAGGTTTTTGTTGATGATTGGCTATTTGTGGATAGGACCCTACATGTAGAAACATTTTAATCGCTATACACACACACACACACACACACACACACACACACACACACACACACACACACACACACACACACACACACACACACACACACAGAGTGGATATAAGAGGTATACACACCCCTGTGAAAATGCCACGTTTTGTGATGTAAAAGAATGAGACAAAGATAAATCATGTCAGACCTTTTTCCACTTTTAATGTGACCTATAATGTGAACAATACAATTTAAAAACAAACAAATCTTCGAGGGGGAAAAATGAAAAATAAAAACCTTATAATAACTTGTTGCATGTGTGCACACCCTCTTAGAACTGGGGATTTGGCTTTGTTCAGAATTAACCAATCACATTCAAACTCATGTTAAATAGAAGTCAATACACCCCTGCCACCATTTAAATTGACTGATTAATCACAAATAAAGTTCAGCTGTGCTGACATTTTCTTAGTTGCATCTCAGAGCAAATCCATGGTCCCCAGAGAGCTTCCAAAGCATCCGAGGGATCTCATTGTTGAAGAATATCAGTCAGGAGAAGGGTACAAAATAATTTCAAAAGCATTAGATATACCACTGAACACAGTGAAGACAGTCATCATCAAGTGGAGAAAATATGGCACAACAGAGACATTACCAAGAACTGGACGTCCTTCCAAAATTCATGAAAAGACGAGAAGAAAACTGGTCAGAGAGGCTTGCAAGAGGCCTACAGCAACATTAAAGGAAGTGCAAGAATTTCTTGCAAGTACTGGCTGTGTGCTACATGTGATAATCTCCCATGTTCTTCATATGAATGGGCTATGGGGTAGGGTAGCAAGAAGGAAGCTTTTTCTTACAAAGAAAAACATCCAAGCCCGGCTTACAAAAACAAACATCAAGTCCCCCAAAAGCACGTGGGAAAATGTGTTATGGTCTGATGAAACCAAGCCTGAACTTTTTGGCCATGATTCCAAAAGGTATGTTTGGCGCAAAAACAACACTGCACATCACCCAAAGAACATCATACACACAGTGAAGCATGGTGGTGGCAGCCCCATGTTTTGGGGCTGTTTTTCTTCAGCTGGAACCAGGGCCTCAGTCAGGGTGGAGGGTTCTAAAAAGTTCTAAAAACCAATTTTGGAACAAAACTTTAGGCATCCGTTACAAAGCTGTAGATGAAGAGGAAGTTCACCTTTCAGTACGACCCAATGCACACATCCAAATCCACAAAAGCATGGCTTCACCAGAAGAAAATTTACATTTTGGAATGGCCCAGCCAGAGCCCAGACCTGAATCCAGTTGAACATTTGAAGAGGGCTGTGCACAGGAGATGTCCTCGCAATCTGACTGATTTGGAGCGCTTTTGTAAAGAAGAGTGGGCAAATATTGCCACATCAAGATGTGCCATGCTAATAGACTCCTACCCAAAAAGACTGAGTACTACAATAAAGTTTTTTATTTTTCCCCCTCAAAGATTTCAGTTTGTTTTTCAATTGAATTGTTCGCATTATAGGTCACATTAAAGGTGGAAAAGTTTCTGACATGATTTATCTTGGTCTCATTCTTTTACATCACAAGAACCTGGCATTTTAACAGGGGTTTGTAGACTTTTTATATCCACTGTATATATATTTTGTCATTATTCCTTTGTTATTAAGGAGTATTTTGTGTAAATCAATGAAAAGTAGAGTGATGAAGACCCGTTCGTACTTGGATATGCACCCGACGTTTGCATCCTAAAAAATGTAAAGGTGCCTTACGCAGCATTTTCCATATTAAAGGGGTTGGGATGTTCATAGGCATGAACTTCCATGAAGTTGTGTGAGGCAAGGGCCAATGAAAGGCTTTGGATGCAGTTACACAAAGCACTCCAAACATGCCTCAATCATTTCTGAACAGGACCTAGGCCCCGCCAGCAGAGATAGCACAGAGTAAGACAAGGATAACTCTGATTCTGGCATTTATTAAATAGTGACAGCTGAAGTTAGAAATGTTGTGCAGTGATGCAGTTGGATACCATTCAACAGGACTCAAGACACCTTAAATTTAGCTAGTTAGTCAAGAAAATGTACGTAAAATTAGAGCTAGATTACTATTTCACTAGATATCAAGCTATCATTTTATTGGTCATATACCAATGATGACGGTGAAAGAATTCTGCTAATTTTGACCAGCTTGCTAAAATACTTTTTTTTAGTCAGTGTTTTTGTTTCTTATATTTCTAGGACCACAAATACATTTTAGTTAGGTTACTCCAAAGACATTGGTCAAGAAGATAAGCTAACATCAGCTAGCTAAGTTGTGTCTGAGCAGACACTCCTTAATTCCATGTGCTGCACAGTGTTACAACCTAGCTAATATTTGTGCTGCAATTCCGCAAAAGAAAAAAATTGCATTGCGGGAAGTTTGAACAAACCTAATGCCTAAGCGACCATTGCAAAGAAAAAACGATTGCAATCAATTGCACTGCCTTTTAGCCTTGGTCAAAATGTGCATATTACTATATCTGTGTCAATGGTATAACTAACGCAAGCTGGTTAGCACAATTATGCTTTCAATTAAGCTAGTTATCACCAACGAGTCTCTGAAATATGCCAATACATCTAAAGCAACAGATAGCCCAGAAGAGGTGTGGAAGGTTTCAACTCACTCTCGATAGGTGGCGCAAACTGACAAAGCGCACCCTTTACACTAGGACCACCAAATGCCTATGGGAATTGGCATTTGATTTTGTTATGAAAACTACATTTTTAACGCCTACACCCTCCTCCTTCCATGACTTTTCCTAAATAGGCGTATATTACATTAGAATCCTGGCAATGGAACAAACTCACAAACGGAATATTATTGGCAGACTATTTACCTGTTTTTACCTACTTAATCAGCCAACAGCCCAAGGCGCTTAGCATTGGTACCCAGGTTCTAATATCCCCTCATTGAATGCATGACATCAGTGAATGAATGTGCGATACTCCCAGATGAATGATAGAGTCTTGGTTGAACTTGAATGAACTGACAAATGAAATACAAGAATTCCATGATGATTCAACAATTTAATTAGGCTATTATTGAAACATAATACAAACAATATACACATACTAGACAAACGTATCACACAATTTTTCAATACGAGATTCAGCTTCTTGTGTAGGCTAATTCATCAAAAATAAATCTAAAATGTAAATCTAAATATCTTTTAAGAAACGAAATACCAGACATTCCTTACCAATGGCCAAATACCAATTCAACAAAGGTATTACACATTACTGCTTATCATAGAAGAGAAATAAACAAAATCGCATACACATCCTATCATCTCTCAAATTTCTCTGCTTATTTTACTGAAGATTAAGATTCGGCAACTGAATTAAGCTAAATAACTATTCACTAAATGAAAAACCAATGACCACCAATAATCAACTCGACAAACGTGTTACAAGTTATGGTTTTATTTGGAGAGTTGAGAGAAAGAGAAAAAATAAACATCCTAAGATTAAGATTCTACAAATGTATTATTATTCACGAAACTAAAAACCAAGTATCACCATTTATAAATTCAGCAAATATATTGCACATTACTGTTCTTCATCAATACAATTGACAAATTACTTTTCTATATGTTGATGTAGGCTACTGAGGGTAGAAATAATCGAATCTTTCCATGTATCATTTTTTTCATGATAAGACCTTCAATACAAACACATGCTTGTATTTTCCATTAACCATTTAAAACAAACATTCTGTAATTCATTGCTTTTTCAACTATTCTATATAGTCTGATAACTATACCCAGCAATTTTGAATCCACAAAAATTTAGGAGGAAAATGTAATTGCTGAGATAGAGCTTTAATAATTTCTAGCGCAGGCAATTAACCACAACAACTACGGACAATAATAGAGCTCAAAACGTATTACAGAAGTCTCGAAATGTTTCAGATGTGAGTGACTTACAAAATATAACATGTCAATGGCTACCCTTTTATCCCCCATGCTAAATTGCTAATATTTCTCTCCCCCGAAACTTCTCCCTACGTCATTATTGTACTAGAGAATGTTTTCTGTCAATATACATTGGGAAAACAACTATTTGATAGACTTCCGATTTTGCAGGTTTTCCTACTTACAAAGCATGTAGAGGTCTGTAATTTATATCATAGGTACACTTCAACTGTGAGAGACTGAATCTAAAACAGAAATCCCATTGAATGATTTTTTAAAAATGTATTTGCATTTTATTGCATGACATAAGTCACCTACCAACCAGTAAGAATTCCGGCTCTCACAGACCTGTTAGTTTTTCTTTAAGAAGCCCTAATGTTCTCCACTCATTACCTGTATTAACTGCACCTGTTTGAACTTGTTACCTGTATAAAAGACGCCTGTCCACACACTCAATCAAACAGACACCAACCTCTCCACAATGACCAAGACCAGATAGCTGTGTAAGGACATTGTAAACCTGCACAAGGCTGGGATGGGCTACAGGACAATAGGCAAGCAGCTTGGTGAGAAGGCAACAACTGTCGGCGCAATTATTAGAAAATGGAAGAAGTTCAAGATGACGGTCAATCTCCCTCGGTCTGGGCAAGATCTCACCTCATGGGGCATCAATGATCATGAGGAAGGTGAGGGATCAGCCCAGAATTACACGGCAGGACCTGGTCAATGACCTGAAGAGAGCTGGGACCATAGTCTCAAAGAAAACCATTAGTAACACACTACGCCATCATGGATTAAAATCCTGCAACGCACGCAAGGTCCCCCTGCTCAAGCCAGCGCATTTCCAGGCCGGTCTGAAGTTTACCAATGACCATCTGGATGATCCAGAGGAGGAATGGGAGAAGGTCATGTGGTCTGATGAGACAAAAAAATAGCTTTTTGGTCTAAACTCCACTCGCCGTGTTTGGAGGAGGAGGAGGAAGGATGAGTACAACCCCAAGAACACCATTCCAACCGTGAAGCATGGAGGTGGAAACATCATTCTTTGGGGATGCTTTTCTGCAAAGGGGACAGGACGACTGCACCGTATTGGGGGGGGGGGGTGTGGATGGGGCCCATGTATCGCGAGATCTTTGCCAACAACATCCTTCCCTCAGTAAGAGCATTGAAGATGGGTCGTGGCTGGGTCTTCCAGCATGACAATGACCCAAAACACACAGCCAGGGCAACTGAGGAGTGGCTCCTTAAGAAGTAGCTCAAGGTCCTGGAGTGGCCTAGCCAGTCTCCAGACCTGAACCCAATAGAAAATCTTTGAAGGGAGCTGAAAGTCCGTATTGCCCAGCGACAGCCACGAAACCTGAAGGATCTGGAGATGGTCTGTATGAAGGAGTGGGCCAAAATCCCTGCTGCAGTGTGTGCAAACCTGGTCAAGGACTACAGGAAACGTATGATATCTGTAATTGCAAACAAAGGTTTCTGTATCAAATATTAAGTTCTGCTTTTCTGATGTATCAAATACTTGTGTCATGCCATAAAATGCAAATTAATTATTTAAAAATCCTACAATGTGATTTTGGGGATTTTTGTTTAGATTCCATCACTCACAGTTGAAGAGTACCTATGAAAAAATTTACAGACTTCTACATGCTTTGTAAGTGGGAAAACCTGTAAAATCGGCAGTGTATGAAATACTTGTTCTCCACACTGTACACTACTGTTCAAAAGTTTGGGGTCAAGAATTTTTTTTGTCCATTAAAGTAACATCAACAATACTGGTATGAAGGCCTTCTAGATAGAGTTGCAAAGAAAAAGACATAGATCAGACTGGCCAAGAAAAAGAAAAGATTAAGATGGGCAAAAGAACACAGACTCTGGACAGAGGAAGAACCAGCATCCCAGAGTCGCCTCTTCACGGTTGATGGGGAGAATGGTGTTTTGCAGGTAATATTTAATGAAGCTGCCAGTTGAGGACCTGTAAGGCATCTGTTGCTCAACCTAGACACTAATATACACTCACCTAAAGGATTATTAGGAACAACTGTTCAATATCATATTAATGCAATTATCTAATCAACCAATCACATGGCAGTTGCTTCAATGCATTTAGGGGTGTGGTCCTGGTCAAGACAATCTCCTGAACTTCAAACTGAATGTCAGAATGGGAAAGAAAGGTGATTCAAGCAATTTTGAGCGTGGCATGATTGTTGGTGCCAGACAGGCCGGTCTAAGTATTTCACCAACTGCTCAGTTACTGGGATTTTCACGCACAACAATTTCTAGGGTTTACAAAGAATAGTGTGAAAAGGGAAAACCATCCAGTATGTGGCAGTCCTGTGGGCGAAAATGCCTTGTTGATGCTAAAAGGTCAGAGGAGAATGGGTCCCACAGTCACCAGATCACAACCCAATAGAGCATCTTTGGGATGTGGTGGAACGGGAGCTTAATGCCCTGGATGTGCATCCCACAAATCTCCATCAACTGCAAGATGCTATCCTATCAATATGGGCCAACATTTCTGAAGAATGCTTTCAGCACCTTGTTGAATCAATGCCATGTAGAATTAAGGCAGTTCTGAAAGCGAAAGGGGGTCAAACACAGTATTAGTATGGTGTTCCTAATAATACTTTAGGTGAGTGTATTTGGCCTCTTGCTTAGTTGTGCACTGGGGCCTCCCACTCTTCTTTCTATTCTGGTTAGAGCTGGTTTGTGCTGTTCTGTGAAGGGAGTACTACACATCACTGTACAAGAATTTCAGTTTCTTGGCAATTTCTCACACAGAATAGCCTTCATTTCACAGAACAAGAATAGACTGACTGGTTTCAAAAGTTCTGTTTCTCAACATTTTGAGCCTGTTATCAAACCCACAAACGTCACACGCTGTAGACATTTAAATAGACTAAAGAAGGCCAGTTTTATTGCTTCTATAAATCAGTACAACAGTTTTCAGCAGAGCTAGCATAATTGCAAAAGGGTTGCTAATGATCAATTTCTAATGATAATTTTTCCTGGAATGTGATTCGGAAGTGAGTTGTTTGTTTTAATATTTTGAATACTAAGAGAGAAAAATAACATTTTAAGGCATCATTTGCATCTGAATCCCCCGGTTCAACCAAACCCAGCCAGCAAACAGCTGTATCGGTTTGAACGACTTCAGCCTATGGAGGAGAGGTGTCTGTAAGGCCACTTGTCACTCACAATATTAGTTTATGAGCTGAGGATCAAACGCATGCCCCACAGACAAGGGCAAGCAATTTCTGGTGGACGAGGAGGAAAATCATGTTATTGTTTAGAGGCAGGATTCTACACAGTGCCTCTTTAACTAGTCTGTGTTGGAAAAGCAGTTCCCTTATTCCACCACTTGATAGTGTGTACCCATGGTTATTCATGGTTACACACTATCAAGGTTATTTGTATATACACAAGCTTAATAAATTAGCCCCTAGGCCTTTTTCAGTGGAACCTCTGAGCAATGAACATTTTTGGTCCACAGCAGTTTCTCACTCCTCTGCGTGGATTCAAAAGAATAGAATTGGTATAAAAATGTCCCACTGTCAAATCCACACACATGAAAGGGCAGAGAACTGGAATGCAAGTTACCCTAATCTAACAGCACTAGGCAAGCAGTTACATTCAGAACAGAATAGTGGGCTGGGTAGTGTTAATTAAGGACCACCAGATAACGGTCAACTCTCTGACCTGGTGCCACTGATAGGCCCGCCACTCACTATGAGCCATTTGCTCCCCTACAGTGGAGAGAACAAGTATTTGATACACTGCCGATTTTGCAGGTTTTCACACTTACAAAGCATGGAGAAGTCTGTAATTTTTTATCATAGGTACTCTTCAACTGGGAGTGACGGAATCTAAAAAACAAATCCAGAAAATCACATTGAATGATTTTTAAGTAATTAATTTGCATTTTATGGCATGACATAAGTATTTGATACATCAGAAAAGCAGAACTTAATATTTGGTACAGAAATATTTGGTACAGCTGTCGCTGGGCAATACGGACTTTCAGCTCCCTTCAAAGATTTTCTATTGGGTACAGGTCTGGAGACTGGCTAGGCCACTCCAGGACCTTGATATGTTTCTTAAGGAGTCACTCCTTAGTTGCCCTGGCTGTGTGTTTTGGGTCATTGTCATGCTGGAATACCCAGCCACGACCCATCTTCAATGCTCTTACTGAGGGAAGGAGGTTGTTGGCCAAGATCCCACGATACATGGCCCCATCCATCCTCCCCTCAATACGGTGCAGTCGTCCGGTCCCCTTTGCAGAAAAGCATCCCCAAAGAATGATGTTTCCACCTCCATGCTTCACAGTTGGGATGGTGTTCCTGGGGTTGTACTCATCCTTCTTCTTCCTCCAAACACGGTGAGTGGAGTTTAGACCAAAAAGCTCTGTTTTTGTCCCATCAGATCACATGACCTTCTCCCATTCCTCCTCTGGATCATCCAGATGGTCATTGGCAAACTTCAGACGTGCCTGGACATGCGCTGGCTTGAGCAGGGGGACCTTGCGTGCGCTGCAGGATTTTAATCCATGACGGCGTAGTGTGTTACTAATGGTTTTCTTTGAGACTGTGGTCCCAGCACTCTTCAGGTTATTGACCAGATCCTGCCGTGTAGTTCTGGGCTGATACCTCACCTTCCTGATGATCATTGATGCCCCACGAGGTGAGATCTTGCATGGAGTCCCAGACCGAGGGAGATTGACCATCATCTTGAACTTCTTCCATTTTCTAATAATTGCACCAACAGTTGTTGCCTTCTCATCAAGCTGCTTGCCTATTGTCCTGTAGCCCATCCCAGCCTTGTGCAGGTCTACAGTTTTATCCCTGATGTCCTTACACAGCTCTCTGATCTTGGCCATTGTGGAGAGGTTGGAGTCTGTTTGACTGAGTGTGTGGGCAGGTGTCTTTTATAAAGGTAATGAGTTCAAACGTGTTCAAAGGTGCAGTTAATACAGGTAATGAGTGGAGAACAGGAAGGCTTCTTAAAGAAAAACAGGTCTGTGAGAGCCGGAATTCTTGCTGGTAAGTGATCAAATACTCATGTCATGCAATAAAATGCAAATTAATTATAAAAAAAAAAATGTGGTTCCGTCTCTCACAGTTGAAGTGTACCTATGATAAAAATTACAGATCTCTACATACTTTGTAAACAGGAAAACCTGCAAAATCGGAAGTGTATCAAATACTCCCCACTGTACCTGGCAGCTGCAACACTTCTCACTGCTCCCCTTGTCTCCTAACCTTCACCCTCTCACTTCTCCTAAACCAGACTGTACCTCCTAATGCTCTACCTCCTCTTTCCCTCACCCATTTTTCTTCTCACTGGCTCATAGCTTCCTTTTCTCTTGCTCTCCTCGACAAAGCTTGTGGTTCCTAAGTTTTGCGCTTTTTACACCCTCCCGAATCAACGTGTATTAGGGCTGGGCCTTTTTAATGGGATTCTTGTTTGGACCATCTGAAATCAATTCTTAAAATCCAGAAATTGATTTCATTGACCTATGCTTTGTCTCTTTGGAGGTGTTAAATGAGCAGGAGGTTAGAAAGAAGGAACCAGGCATCGTGACGGAGAATGCTGCTAAAATTACGTGTTGGGGCATTGAAGGAGCTGCTTCATGTTGGCTTTTTGCACACATTAAACTTAAGCCCAGCTGCTCTCAAACTTCCAGCAATTGTGTGCTTGCATGGTCAGGTGGAGCATATTGCAAAATGTTTACCATAGCACTAGCCATGTGCTTGAATAGACTCAGAAGTTGCAAGACCTGCCTTTACATGAGGTGCTGACTGACAAGGTTACCCGACGGGATAGTGTGCTGCAGAATCCGAAGGTTTCCTGGAGCGGCACCTAGCAATTCCGGCAGGTCTGGTAGATCGCTGGTTGGTACAATATCGTTGGTTTTATATGCAGTCCTGCTAAATGCCCCGAAGAACAGCCGTTTACGTTGGCAGCATAAAATAGATCAAGCCAGGCAGAATTAAAAACACGTAACTAATAACAGGACGCAGGTTGCAATAATGAATGCAGATAACAGATTGCGATGATAAACTCTGTTTTCATGTAAATGTGTGTAATTGATTCAATTACATTTTATTGTTCATTTGAATGACTATTTCATTCATACGAACGGCTGGTAGAAAAGTTCTGCAAAATCTTGCTTTTATACGCAACATTTTTTATTTTGGGCTATTGTTAATGAATATGAAGGTAGAATATCAACAGGTTTTGTAGGCTAAAAAAGATGTGCAAATTGGTAGTTGTAAAAAAGATTTGCACACATGTAAAACGTTTTGCAAACATGTAACACATTTTCTAGTCCTAAATGAGGACTGATTGGCACAGCAATAGCTTTTCATGACCAATGCATGCTTTTTCACATGAATAGATTCTGAAATACACAGCTCCAACGATTTCAACTCAGTGATACAGAGGAAGAAAAAAATATCAACATGGTTAGCTAGTCCTACCTTGTAGTTTTTGATAGAATAATACGCTTTTTACCCAGTGACAATACATTAGAAAAGTACGAAAAACTGATTTGAATAAAAACAAAAAGTTTATCGGAAAAATTATAATTTACTGAAATTTAAATAATTAGTAATTAGCTAGAAATTGGTATGACTACTTAACATTTTGCATATGATTTTTCATACTTTTGCCTTTTCCCAAACAGTGGTGACAGCACTAGCAGATTAAATAAATGCAAACACAACAAATGATAATAAATACATGTTATGATGTGAACCATATTAAACTGAGGTAGGTGAAGCCGACCGTACAGAGCCATGTTTTTCCTCTGCATCACTACTAGTTGAAAAACAAAGTAAAGAAAAAAAAGTTTAAAACAATATAGAAACAAAAAAGTTTAAAAACTGCCACTGCATGTTCCAGCATCTATTCAGGTTGGTAAGTGAAAACATGACACGTTCACCATGCATTCAGTTCATTGGTCAGAAAAAGCACTCACATGCCAATTAAAGTCTTCATGGGACTCTGCTTGCAATCACCGTGATTTAAAAGTACATATCGTTTTGTCACGGGTGTAGCAAGATTTTTGTGACAAAACTCATGCATGTGTATTTTACATTGGCAAGCGTAATTAATTAGTTGCGTGATTCCAAATATCAAGTTAAATACAAGTATGCAAAACCCTTTTACAACTACAAAATTAATTACAAAAATTGAATCGTGACCATGTGAATCAAAATAGAATTGGAATCCCTCCTCTCTGATGACCAGTGGCCTACTATGCCTCCAGTTCAGCCTTTCGTTCCCTTACCACCAGCCCAGACCCTTGGCCAGCGGAGAATCAAACCAATGTGGTGATGGTGGAAGGAGAGAAAAGCATTAAGTCTGTAACTGTGAGCAGGGTGGGGACGGGCTACTGTAAATTGGCTTCGATCTAATTTGGGACTCAACATGGCTGCTGTGAAAGGGAAAAAAGAAGTGTACTTTCTGTGCCTTCTTTAATAGCTGGCTTAGAATAAAGTGTGCATATGGATATTTAGATTTTCAATTTAGGCATTTTATTTGCACACCGAACATACATTGCATTCCGTGCGCATCTAAAGAGAGGTCAGTGCAGAGCCCTGCATAATTAAAATAAAATACACATAAATGCACTCTGTGTTACACAGGGACAGCAGTACAACACGACAGCCACCAGCAGCACCTGCTGATAATGAAGCCTGGGGAAGATGGCTATGTTGAGAATAAGAGATGGAGAGTGTGAGAGCGATCGGTGTGAGGGAGGAGAGGAGCTGCATGAACGCTATGGCTATAAATAGCAACCCATTTTTATTCAAGAGAGCTTTGCTACCGCACCGTCTTTTCCCTCGTTCTCTGCTCTCTTGCAAGCGCTCCTCTCCCAGGCTCTATTCCTCTCTCACCCTCTTCCTCCATCCCTCACCCTCTTCCTCTATTCCTCACCCTCTTCCTCCATCCCTCACCCTCTTCCTCCATCCCTCACCCTCTTCCTCCATCCCTCACCCTATTTTTTCATTGCCTGTTTTAAAAAGTTATCTTCTGGGATTTTGCCTATAAGATAGGATTAAAGACATTAATATATTATGAATAGAGGAGTGATTGCTATTAGATTCAACTTATCCGTGCTATTCATTTCATTTGTGAATTAAACCCTATCCAATAGGAGAAATCCAGGTAGATAGTTAATGGATTAAACTAAATAAAACAGAGCTCAGCACCCTCTTCCCTACATTGCTCTCAGATTCAGCCTGCATATATGACTCTTTGTTCTAGTTGCAATAGTTAGCTAAATGTTTCCGAGATAAGAACTAGATATTTGCTGCCATCTCCATGGATACCGTTGTGACGAACATGCATCGGTCCGTGTCCCCTCTCCGCTCTGCATGGATACAGTACTCCAACTGACTGAGCCACCCACGGGGGTGCCCTCTCTCTCTCTCTCTCTCCCCCTCCCTCCCTCCCTCCCTCCCTCCCACCCACCCACCGGACGAAGCAGTAGCAGGGAATTCCTCATTACCTCAGCACTGGCTTTGACGACAAAAAACAGCCAACCCACCCCACACACGACCCACTGACACCACAAAAACATCCAGATGCGACACAGTTTACAGCAGCACAAAGACACCGGTCTATAGGGGCAGCTAAGCTGCTCCAATAACTAGTGATTTCATTAGTCTCATATCATGACCAAAAAAAAACATTAAAAAAAAAAAATCAGCTTTCGAAACCATCATCAACAACAACAAAAATGTTGGCGATCCGATTCCCTCACATCCCACAGAAAGATAAATTAGATAAAATGGCACTTTCTATAAGCTCTTCTAATCCCGGATAGCCCGGCAGTAAGAGCCGGAGAATTAAAAGCATACCTCAGCTGCAAGACGAAATGCAGAGCGCCAACACAGCCAGATGACAAGCAATTATGAATTGAAGCGGTCTGCTGAAGAGTTGTCTTTGCTTTAACACGTAACCTTGGGTTGGAAATAATAGAAACAGCTGCGCGCCCAGACAAACACACCTTACGGACTGTGTATAAAGTTGTGCAGCTCCGAAGCAGAGAAGATCTTGCAGGATGCAGGAATAAGGCTTTAGAGAGAGACGAGGAGAGCGAGGGGGGGGGGTTACAGCTCTTCTTTTGCTAACTGTAGCTGTGGACCAGCTAACAGCAGGAAATTATTCCACTGATCCCCCCACACAGTCGTCCGACCTACCTAGCTATTCTTTTCCATGTAGCTGCGAGAATATTATTTTCTACCACGCCGTGAGGGTTTCGCAAACGAGGGAGGAAGGATACCTCTCTTTCGACTGCCCCCTTTTTCTGAATGAAATACACAAGCAAAGGGGAGAGGGACTGAGAACGAGAGAAACCACTCCTCACACTCCAAGCGGACACTGGGTCTGCCTTACTCTCTTTGACTTTACCAATCCACCCTTTCAAACATGCCCCTTTCTCTCTCCCTCCCGCTCTCTTTCTGTCTCCCTAAGGAACACTATGGTCGTGCTGAGAGGCAGCCCAGGCTGGGGAGAAAACCCAGCTGTTTTCAAAAGACTAAGCAACAGAGGGAGAGCGACTCAACGACAACATGACAGCCTTGAATGAAGAAGCAGACAACGGAAACATTCCTTCCCCCTTCATCACACGCAGCCCAGATGGGCAGGAGCAGGTCACAAGACCATCTCAACACATCACATCCTCCCTAAACACTCATTTGGTGGCTCTTGCGTTTGGAGGAAAACATTAAATCTGCAGGGGTGGGCGAAAGGCAGGGGTGTGGATGGACAGACAAGAAGGCAGATGTAAAGAGAGCAAGACACCTCATTAGTGGGGGGTAAAGACAATTCCCCAGGCGGTGGGACAAATCTACAGCTCCCTTAGTTCTCCCTGTCTGCAACAACCTCTCGCTGCAGCATTGGATGTTTAAATGTGGTCAAAAGTTCAGACTGACAAATAAGCAGAGTGTGTGCACAAGGCCGAGAAGCAGAGTGAGTGAGGCAGAGAGCGGCTGAGTGAGGCAGAGAGCGGCTGGGTGAGGCAGAGAGCGGCTGGGTGAGGCAGAGAGCGGCTGGGTGAGGCAGAGAGCGGCTGGGTGAGGCAGAGAGCGGCTGGGTGAGGCAGAGAGCGGCTGGGTGAGGCAGAGAGCGGCTGAGTGAGGCAGAGAGCGGCTGAGTGAGGCAGAGAGCGGCTGAGTGAGGCAGAGAGCGGCTGAGTGAGGCAGAGAGCGGCTGAGTGAGGCAGAGAGCGGCTGAGTGAGGCAGAGAGCGGCTGAGTGAGGCAGAGAGCGGCTGAGTGAGGCAGAGAGAGGTAGGTAGTTCCAACTTTTTAAGTCAGTAAGAGGACATGACTGTCATACATCCACAGCTTCCTTCCACATTTTACAGTGAGTCAGCTGCGGGACAAAAACAGAGGCAATGTCGTACCTTAAGATTTAACACTTTCTTCAGTTGCATAAATTGGCCCTCTATGTTGTTTGTTTACTTTCTGCATCTAATTCATTTAGCTGAGTCTATCTTAAGCCACAATAAAATTAAATAGGAACTGATTTGAAATGACACTGACCATAACGCTTCAGAACAGTACAGGGTCATTTAAGGTTGACCTGTCATGTGACCAGGATAAGGATCTGATACTAATGCTACCTAACGCTTCCTTGCCAACCAGAAGATTGGCTTGTTGGGTAAAGCCTGCTCTTCCTCCAATAAGGCCCAAAAAAAAGCCCTATTTATAAAACAGGGTGCCTTTCAGACCTACATGAGGATGAGGTCTAGAGGACAATCAACAGCATCTAAAGATATCAGCCAAGCAGGCTGGTTATTGGATAACAGGCATCGATCCAATCGAAGCATTAATGGCCTTGTTACATTAGTAAGTCGTACTAGAGCGATTCCAGCGCTGAGTGTTGCCAGCAAAAATCTCCATGTTAACATCTCAGCAAACAGACAACCAACAGTGAAACCGAAATGTTTGAGGTGTGGATCTATAGGACCCTTTTGGTACAAGATGAAAAGAAATCGCATGATAAGGAAAGCAAATAGGAAGTGTTATCAATGTTACATGAAATGGACAAGCTTTAGGGAGACATTGAACATAAGTCTATGAATTTGTAAGTCAAAGCATTTAGCCATTTAAAAAGAAGAAAAAAGACACCTTCCATTCTTACTTTGGAAAGCAAAAAGCACCATTAAAGAGGTTTTAAGCGCCATTAAAGAGGTTTTGCCCTGCTTTATAGGAGATAGAGTCTGAACAAGGTTTCCAAATGTTGTGTCAAAATCATAAAGTCATTCCCAATATGACTGGAACCCGGGATGAAGATTATCAAAAAATTTACAGAAATAGAAAACTTTTTGTTGTTTAACATAGCCCTGTAAATCCGGGCACCAAAATGTTTAAGACAGTATAAGACAATGTCCAAATTAGTAGGGCTGACCCCATTCAGTCGACCAGTGAGTCAACTACATTACCTGGTCAGCAGGCTTTTGGTTGGCCATGATTGTTTTAGTGGAGCTGTTGCACGGCCTTGTTAAATCTGTACCAGTCCATTACAGAGGGCATGAAGTAATTCATCTCACAAAAATATGAATGTTCTACTGAAAATGTATACGTTTCTATCATCATAAAAAAATGTGAAACAGTAATAACAGGTAAATTATATAAAAAAATATGTATTCTCTAAATTGGTATTGTATGTTGGGAGTAGACTAACATCAAACATCCCCTTTCATTTCTCTATGTTCTTTTTAAATGCACACATCACCAGCAAGCGTAATTGTATCCAAACATTTGGGTCTAGTGTCATAGTTCCCCCACTCGTCTAAACCAAGCGTGCCGCACAAGCCCTGAAAAGTGAAGCCAAAACGTCTCGATCGCCCCCCTGGTGAGTGGTCTCAGTATAGGTCATAAACCCCGCCCTCCCCATGTTCTTCAATGGGACGCGAGACCAACTAAACAATTAAATTACCCTTCAATTATCTTTTTTCCGAAGCTGGTTTCTGTCATTTACTGTAGTTTGTATCACGCTAATGTAAATTCAAGAGTTTGTTTTTAAAAATAAGTTGGTTTTTAGTTAGTTTATTTAATGCTCTAAAAACGGTGGTGTTACGTCGTGATTCACAGCTTTGATTGACAGCTATCTGAGCCAAGCAGCCACTGAAGCGCCATCCTCTCTTCGGAGGACTGAGGAGATTGGAGCTTTACATTTAATCTCTAAATTTCTATAATTGATATAATGTCACATGGACATAATGGGTTGTTCTGCAGTACATTGTGCTAACCGATCTGGCATTTCCAATCGATCTTGAATTTTTTTCGGGTAAGTTATAATTTATAAGCTATTTAATTAGTAAATAATGTAATGGGCTTGCTAACGTTAGCTAAAAGACAACAAGCCTCAGTAATAGCTAGCAGGTGATCGTTAGCTAGAAGTTACCAATTATTTTTGTATTAAGGCCTATTCTAAATTAAGGTTAAACATGATGTAAGTTAGGCTATAACATATCGTCTAGGTTTAACAAGCAAAGGTTTACTGTACTTGGACTTGCGATTGATTACGGTATGCGTCATTCTGCGAGGGAGAGTGAGGGCGGGGCACAGGGGAGGGGCCGTTGATTTTCGCGGCTTTACGGCTTTACTTCCTGCTCGCTACTTGCGCATAACTACTGCGCAGAACTGGTCCCAAGATCGCTATCTGCGCAGACGCAAGTCCAAGATGTCAGCGCCGTATCGGGACACTGGCGGCTTCATTTTTCACCAATGGAAAAGAGCGAAAGGGCGTCGTCCATTTTATATACAGTCTATGGTCTAAACGTTGTGGGACCGAGGCAGTGTGCAACAGTAAGAGAATTTTCCAGCAGCGGATGACGGTCACTGTCTTCTGAAAATAATAATCCCCAGTGTGCAACATTTTATTGATGCGATCTGCTGTTGTGCAAGTTAAACAACACTTTATTTTGTACTTGAATTAAGCTTCTCAAATAATTACAACATGGCAATTGTTGCAATTGTTGTAATTGCAGAATGCCTATCGGTATTCTGCAATATAAGGACAAACATTGGAAGTAGCATCAAAATCTGGAAAGCACAGCAGATGCAGTCAGGTCAGGAACATGTTTTTATACCTCTGGTTAATCTTGTTAACGCCCCTCTTTAGTTACTTAATTCTTCGTTATTTAATCCAACAGTGTCTCAAAGCATCAAACAACTTGGTTTTATTAGAGGGAAATAACATTAGTCTAAATTCATATATCGCTTGAAGTAATTGTTGGACTGCCTCTGCACACATCTCTCTGGGAGGATATGGTCGAGTTGAGAGAGTACAGTGTCCACTGGTTATTACTCTGCCCCCACAAATGCGATTAGATAAAACTTGGTAATAGAAGGATTGTCCACATGAAAATACACATGTTCACTCACAACGATGCAGTTGGGGAACCAAATTGTGGTATACACCACCCTGTTTCCAAGAAATTGAGGACACTGCATTCAGTATGAAAATAAAAACAGAATGCAATGATGTGCAAATCATTTATCCCTATCTTTAATTGAAAATAGTACCAAGACAACATATCAAATGTTGAAAACTGAGAAATTGTATTGTCCTTAGGAAAAATGCATGTCCATTTGAATTTGATGCCAGTAAGGGGCAATGCAAGAACTAAATAGTTCATGCATAGTTTGGAGCTGTGCTTTGGGCCCTTGTCCTGTTCGAGGAGAAAACCTGCTCCAATCGAGCATGGTCCACAAGGTATGGCATGGCGTTGTAAAATGGAGGGATAGCCTTCCTTCTTCCCTTTCACCCTGTATAAATCTCCCACTTTACCACCACCAAAGCCCCCCCCCCCAGACCATCACATTGCCACCTACCACGCTTGACAGAACGACTTCAAGCACTTACTACAGCATCTTTTCATTTGGTCTGTCTCACCAACATTATTTTTGATCCAAACAACTCAAACTTACATTACTTAGTTAATTACACTTTTTCCAATGTTCCTCTGTCAAATGTCTGTGTTCTTTTGCCCATCTAGAAGGTCAGCATCCCAGAGTCGCATTGAGACAGGTGTTTGCAGGTACTATTTAATGAAGCTGCCAGTTGAGGGCCTGTGAGACATCTATTTCTCAAATTAGACACTTGTTCATTTGTCCTCTTGCTCAGATGTGAACCAGGGCTTCCCCCACTCCTCTTTCATTTCTGGTTAGAGACAGTTTGCGCTGCTCTGTGAAGGAGTAGTACACTGCATTGTACGAGAGCTTCAGTTTCTTGATTATTTCTCACATGCAATAGCCTACATTTCTTAGAGCAAGAACAGACTGATGAGTTTCAGAAGAAATGTCCTTGTTACTGGCCATTATGAGCCTGTAATCGAACCCACAATTGCTGATGCTCCAGATATTCTAGTTAAAAGGTCAGTTTTACTGCTTCTTTAATCAGCGCAAGGTTTCAGCTGTGGCTAACATGAATGCAAAATTATTTTAGAATGATCAATTAGGCAAATCAAAAAGAACTGTTTGGTTCCGACCGTCCCTGTCAATGTATGTGCGACCCAAATTTATTTTATGAGCTTGGGGAAGAAATAATACTAATCTACACGTTCGTTCACAAAAACATTGTCGTCACTTACAAAGGCACTGGTAACTTTGGTTTTGTTCTGAATATTCGGCAGTAGGTGGCGAGAACGCAATATGCACAGTAAATATGTAATGTGTAGAAGGAGAGTAAGTAAGAGTTATTCTGCAATTCAATCCAAGACTCATTTTTGCTGACGGTAAGTGAACTATAATATTTGAATGGTAACACAGCTTGAACGGAACGTTGTTCTTCTTTTCACAAGTTTAGACAGCTAGCTAAACGCTACGCTGACGTTTGTTAACGTTAGCGCAACAGCGTTAGCCTAAATATTACGACTGCCTTCGGAGTTTCCCATGTCTGCTTCCACGTTGTCAACATAAGAACTGTGGCGTTAGTGCTCCTTTTGTACCATCATTTTATGGTACAAAAGTGCGTGTGTTGGGACACACAATGTGGTACTGTGCATGTACTACAGGTAGGCTATGAAAAAATTTAGTATCCATCGCTACTGTAAAGAAAATAAATAATCCTACCTATTCCTTGCTGCTACTTGAAGAGAAAAAAAAAATCCCTACCGACCCATGACCTCAGCTGACCTCATGCCATAGCCTTTTAAAATGAATAAACTTGGATTAGCAAACAATGTGCCATTGGAACACAGAATTGACGGTTGCTGAAAAATGGTTACGCCTATTAGTTATTACAGTAAAAAAATGGTGATGCTTTGCCAGGTCTGTACTGAAAAACATCTACAGTTGCTTGCTTTAAAGGTATTTTTGCCTTAGAACTTTAGCTAAAGCAAATGAAAGGTATTCAGCTACTGTTGTCAGCAGTTACATTCCACTGAAGTGGCAGCCCATACAGACTATGGTCACACATGGCCATGCCAAAACACTTGATTCATTGTATTCTTTCCCTAGAATTCTACAGGCTTTTTTAAGTAGTTAGTTTTTGCAAAATAATCTTGGCCATTCTGTGAATAATGCCAACTAGTGGTTTGCAATTTACAGTATACCCTTAGTGTGAAGTCTTTTGAGGATGGTAGTGAGTGACACATCCATGCCTATGTCCTGGAGAGTGTTCCTGATCTGTCCGACAATTCTTCATTACGGTCCTTTGGTCAACCACAGTCTTCCTTGGATGTTTTTTTTTTCTTGACATCCAACGCTGTTGTTATAGATAAGCTTAAGGTTTTGTCTATTTTTCAATGATTTGTTCTGATATTTCAGCCAGTTGCTAATAGCGCTTTTGTCTCTGCCCTGAAAGCTAAGCCTGGCTGAGTAGTCTGGGGCAGACCAACATGGGAGAGGCAGAATCCATACCAAGCGTGCCGCACAAGCCCTGAAAAGTGAAGCCAAAACGTTTCGATCGCCCCCTGGTGAGTGGTCCCAGTATAGGTCATAAACCCCGCCCTCCCCATGTTATTCAATGGGACGCGAGACCAACTAAACAATTAAATTACCCTTCAAATATATTTTTTCCGAAGCTGGTTTCTGTCATTTACTGTAGTTTGTATCACGCTAATGTAAATTCAAAGAGTTTGGTTTTTAAATAAGTTGTTTTTAGTTAGTTATTTAATGCTCTAAAACGGTGGTTTGACGTCGTGATTCACAGCTGTGATTGACAGCTATCTGAGCCGAGGAGGCCACTGAATCTTCTGAGGACTGAGGAAATTGGGAACTTTACATTTAATCTCTAAATTCTATAATTGATATAATTTCCACACGGACATCATGGGTTGTTCTGGCAGTACATTGTGCTAACCGATCTGGCATTTCCAATCGATCTTTGAATTTTTTTCCAATCGATCTTTGAATTTCCAATCGATCTTTGAATGAAGTTACCAATTATTTTGTATTAGGCCTATTCTAAATTAAGGTTAAACATGATGTAAGTTAGGCTATAACATATCGTCTAGGTTTAACAAGCAAAGGTTGTACTGTACTTGGACTTGCGATTGTTTACGGTATGCGCATTCTGCGAGGGAGAGTGAGGGCGGGGCACAGGGGTGGGCCGTTGATTTCGCGGCTTTACGGCATTACTTCCTTCTCGCTACTGCGGCCATAACTACTGCGCAGAACTGGTCCCAAGATCGCTATCTGCGCAGACGCAAGTCCAAGATGTCAGCGCCGTATCAGGACACTGGTGGCTTCATTTTTCACCAATGGAAAAGAGCAAAAGGGCGTCGTCCATTATTTTTACAGTCTATGATCCATACACTGAGGGAGCTTCAACAGCCAAAGAGAGTGTACCAGAACTCTTAAAAGTGACATCAATTTTTACGCCAAGTCACAGTCAGTTTGGATGGTCCCTTTACCTTTGTACTGTATTTACATGTTGTGACTCCTATTTTGTTGTGTTTTTATGGATTTGGCGCTCTCTCAAGCAGAGACTGTTACTACTTTTAAGAACTGCCATATTGTTGCGTTTTGACAAAACAATAAACACAAACAACAACAACAACTCAATATCGTTGTCACAGACTGATTTACTCTTCTACCTGTGTGGTTTTATTAATTTGGGAAGGTTGATCCCCCAAGTCTTCACACCTCTGTAAAGCCACATGCCCCGATACTTGAGATGCCTTGAAAAAGGGGGACCGTGTCTAAGAAGTACTGTCATTTTTAAGTGTTAAAACAAAAACAAAACTGAATGTAATTGTTTGATTTAAAATCAAAACGACAAGTAAAAAGTCAAAACAAGAACAATGTTGCACTGTACCAAAAATTTCAGAGCACTTTACATATTAACTTCCAAAAATATGGAATGTTGTAGCTGACTTCAAACTGAAAGAGATTCTAGACTATACCACCACAACGCATCTTTCCAGATACTTGAGATCCTTCACTCCACACAAATCACATTTTGTCAATAGGATTCAGAGTTCAGAGACTGAAATGTCGGTTTTGAGGTCAATAAAAAAATAAACAATATGCAATTGGGATCATATTTAACCTGAGACCAGGCAATAAGGTCCTTCTTCATGAAAAAAAATTATTACATTCCATCTCCAGGCTTTGTAAGGGCTATATGAGAAAGTGATGACGCTGCAACAGATGACCTGGCCTACACAATCATCTGACCTCAACCCAATTGAGATGGTTTGGGATGAGTTGGACCGCAGAGTGAAGGAAAAGCGGTCATCAATGCAAAGGGAGGATACTTGGTAAGGTGTCCATTCAGTGCTAGCGATAACCCTTTAGCAATTGGCCATGCGCAATTGCTAGAAGCTAATCGCGATCTCTGAGCCAGTCAGACAACAGGAGAAGAAACTGCTAATAAAATTCAACAAGGAAGTCAATGAGGGAGGAGGATATGCATTTCTTGTGCAAAACTCATTCTACATAGTGTTTCGCTGCAGGGGGGCCCGGTGTGAATGCAATCATCACTCATTCGGATGGGCTCTATTTGCCTTAGCGTGTGAGCGCAAACCAAGTGCATATATGTGCACAAGACTTTAACACATTCTGCACTTCATCCCCAACCGCATCTAGATTTAACTCTTTATCTCCTTATGTAGCCAAATTATTTTTGTCCATTTGAGGTACAGTCCACAAACCAAAAGACCCCACAGATTTAATGGAATTTTGAGATGTTAAGGGCAAGGCTATCTGGCTTTAAAGGGGTGCCTTATTTGCCAGAGCACAGGGGCCATCAAACAAAACAGCCAATTACACTGCTTCAAAACTCACAAAACTATTCTGTAAAAGAACACACAAGCAAAGAACAATTTGAAATACACTCCTGTCCCTCTCCGCCTAAACAGTGTATGTGTCCTCAAACTAACCTTTTCACCCATGAGCCACTATTCCAGGCAGAAAAAAATAATAATACCAGTCACTTAAATGTTATTTACACTTTAAAATGTTTGGCCAAATATTGCAATTGTGATCTTTAGTGGTGATTTTTTAATTTAAGGGCAGAAGATAAACTGACCTACAAAGAAATTGAAATCAAATGAAATATTAATAAACACCTGTATTTGTTAGGCAAGACACATTGCAATATTTCTGACCTGTTGCCCTGAGAAATGGTAAACACTGGAACACAAACTAAACTGTAAACTTGTATACAGTCAACATCAATATTCATGTCTCCATTTTCGCTTGTCACTTAGTCCCAGTACATAGCTAATAATACAACATTTCAAAATGTAATTGGTTAAGGTTTACTTAATCAAAAAATAATTTATTTTCAAATGTTTCCCAAATCCCTTAAAATTGAGAGGAGGTGGAGAGACAGAAGCGAGAGGGAAAATAGAAGGGGAGAGAGGGATAGAAGCAGCAACACCACTTGCTCTGTGCTCAGGCAAAGATCTATAAATAGCTCTTCACATCTCTCTAGAAAAAAAAAAAAAAAAAACGAATCTCCACTACTGCAACAAACACAGATACAGAAGCAGATCCCAGGTAGACAAACTGATTAAGGACTACGGATTCAATGATGTTGATGCTACCCACCTGGATGAAATGTTCCAATTGAGAGCTAGAGCCCTAACTGTCCTTTTTCTTTGTTAAAACAAATCGTGAGCTAAATCATCGGTACAATGACTATTCGTTTTAGATGGAAAGGCTGAGGTAGAGCTCCTAAATTGTAAAACACACACAGTGAATATTCAGGCCCTGGCATTATACAACCCCCAAATCTAGGGAAATCTCTGTTATTGGCAATATCCTGTGATTTACCCATCAAATGACTGTCGTCACTATTACAACTTTTACCAATCGTCTCAAGAAAACAACATGCCACTTTCATTTATAGGCCTCAATTGTTTGGTGGGAGAAGGGTTGAGGAGACATTAAAAACATCACCTATAGCCTTTGAGATAACAGCGGTGTTGTACTTGCTTTACCACTACTATAATATACTTACCGAAATTGGTTATTTTTCTTTACCCAAATCCCAATATAAATTAAATCTACTGCCATGTCATTGTAGAATGTTCTACCAAAAGATGTGTCAGACCAAAAGAAAAAAACATGGTATCACCGCACCTCATTAAATATCTTACAGTTTAAAAACCCATCAGGAATATTTATCTGGGTTCTAATGATGTCCTTTAGGCTTTATAATTCACCAATTCAAAACCAGATAAAATGACAGGAGGAATCACATCTTAATATTGTGTATTAAGGTTAGCCATGACTAGTCAGGGAACATCCACCAGTGCAAAAGCAACAGCAGGCAGCAGTGCTGTCCTATTGACAGCAGACTGTTGATTCAGCGGGTCATCAGTCAAAGACATGTCTGTTCCTAATACCAGTTAAACCAAATAAGCTATTCTCTAAAAACGATATGCCCAATCCGTAACGACCTGATCATTTATATGCTACACCACAGAGCAGTTACACAAAATAAAAAGCATCAAATCATGCTCTTCATATCTAAGCTCCTTGAGTGCTCATTATGCTAGATGGGTTTGAGGGAGGTGGAAGAGAAGATGGCTGCATCAACAAATCTAATAAGGCAATGTTATTATATCAGAGTCAAACCAATCTGGAGAACTGGTAGTACAGGATAAACCATATGGTACATCATTTGGTATTCATCCCCTCAGAATTAAGAACATGTCAAGTTCTTTCCCAATGTACACGGTTAGCATAGGCTACCTTCAAAAAATTACTTCTAAACGACACAATACATAATACACTGGATCAAGAAGCAATTCAACAAGATACCTAGAAAACAACATTTCTATTCCTAAATAACCTAAGACAGGAATGACTAACACATACACAGACCTAAATATGAGCTGTAGCCCCAATCTTCTCAAAACATTGTGCTTGGCACTGTCCATATGTATGCAGTTATTTATTATGATTACAAAATCAAACGAATGAGTTAGCCTAAATAAATTTAGTGACACGGTGTTTTTTTAAATTTTTTTATATATGTTGGGCTTTGATTCAACTGGTTATTACATGTTTCAGAGCAAAGCTTTGCTTCAATAATGTGATAGGTAACTATGTAGACAGTTAGCTACTACAGCAGTTACGCATACCAGTGTTTGGTAGAAGATTTGGAACCTCTCGCTTACCGTTCAGCTACTGTAGTTGAGTCTTCCCTCGCTTAAGGTCTTTTCGAGTCGAAGGGGGTTGACGACGTTTAATAACGTTACTGGTGTTGGTAAACAGACAAGCTAACGTTAACGTTGGTGCAGTGCTGAGTTTGTGAATGTTTAGTTAAATAGACATCTTACACCAACAACACGCAGCAAGCAAGCTAGCCTTTTCTTCAGCGCTAAGTTAGCTGTCAGTGTCAACCAAGCCCGTGCAAGGTGTCAGCTCGCAACTGCTCTTCAGCTTACTACAGTAAAAAAACATTCGCTGCAAAAAAACAGATGAGATAATCATAAGTTATCGACGAAAAGCTTATATACCGCTTGTTCGCTCACAATAAAGTTACCTATTGTTAACCACCATCCGAATGAATGGCTTTATTGGCTTACCCGATGGTAGCTAATAATGGTAGCTAGCTAGCCGTAAATAGCTAACAACCTAGCTAGCTCAATGGCTAACCAAACGCTACTTGCCTAGGCTGAGTTGGCTCACGGTGACAGCGACTGTCAAACGCTGTCAACTCTAAACAGCACGCGCGTGAGTGGTACACCGTCCATAGAAGGCCAAATCAGATCAGGGAGAAAGCAATCAATGACTAAAATTACTTCTAAAACTAAACAAAAACGAGAACCGTACGCTTTAAATTAAAGATAAAACAAACAAAAAACCGCGATTCACTTCAGCTCCGGCTTCGTGTCGGCGTGACTGTTTTCGCCTATGCTTTACGTCACCTTACAGTTATTCCTATTCGTCGCAAATAATAAAATATATAATGTATGCGGACATTCACTATAAATAAACGAATGCTACTACAAAACAGTCAATATTTTAACATGGACAATTTAAATATATTATTGTAACTCTACATGAAAATACTTTTGAGTGTAACTGTAACGTCACATCTTTTTTTCTCGAACATTATGCTTAAGTATTTTTGATCATTAAATGGCAAGCAATAGCAGTAGCACATGATACAAATGTATCTATATCTCTATTCTGTCGCTCTGACTGATACAATCATTAACATCAGGTCCTCTCATTATCTTCATATTTTATTTCAGTGTATCTAGCCTCGTTTATATTGTTCATTCTCTAAACGCAAATATTATCGTGATAGGGACGTGTCACAGTAAAATCCAAACCTGTTGTAGTTTAAGTGCATATGAATACCCTGCCATTTGGTTTGAAGATTTATTTGTTTGACTAATAAATATCACATTATTTGCTGTGCCCCCTTTTATAAATTTTCCCGTTTTCTGTATTTTCCCTAAGTCATGAAAATGATGGGGAGTGGCTAGGAAATATGGGTGAAAACTGCTTTGATTAATAATTAACTATTGTTATGATATAGCTCCTGGCCGTACGACGTTTCACTATGGCCACGCCCCCCTCTACAGATGTAAGAACAAATATATTATTCTGTCATTGACGCACATTCAGGTCAGCTCTACAATATTGCTTTGTTAGATCATGTTCATTCTCTTGACTGAGGAGTCTAAATGAAATGGCATAGTTTCATGATATCAGTCTTTTTCATAAGTTCATGTCATTTTTCATTCACAAAGGATACAGTGGTTTTGGAAATAGATTACATTTTAAGGCTGTTGCATTACAGCCATATTCTAAAAAGAATTACAGTCATTTTTTACTCATCAATCTACACACAATACCCCATACTGCCCAAGCAAAAACAGGTTTTTATTATATTTTTTTGCAAATGTATTAGAAAATTACTGAAACAGCTTTAGTTTAACTATTTTCCACAGTGTATAATAATAGTGAAAACATCACAACTATGAAATAACACACACAACCATGTAGTAACCAAAAAACTGTAAAAAAAAAAAACGTTAATATTTTAGATTCTTCAAAGTAGCCTTGATAACAGCTTTGCACACTGGTTGGCATTTCCTCAACCAGTTTCATGAGGTAGTCACTTAAAATTATTTTCCAGCAGTCTTGTAGGAGTTCCCACATAATGCTGAGCACTTTTTGACAGCTTTTCCTTCACTCACAATTAGAATAAGCTTGGGTGATTGTGGAGGCCAGGTCATGTGATGCCCTCACTCCATCATTCTCCTTCTTTGTTAAAACATCCTTACACAGCCTGGGGTGTGTTTGGTGTTTGGGTCGTTTTCCTGTTGAAAAACAAGTGATAGTCCCACTACTTCTATCCAGACAGGATGGTGTATCGCTGCACAACGCTTTGATAGCCATGCTAGTTGAGTGTGCCTTAAATTCTAATTAAATCATAGACAATGTCACCAGCAAAGCACCCCCTCACCATCACACCTCCTCTTCTATGCTCCATGGTGGGAACCACACATGTACCCACTCTGCGTCTCACAAAGACATGGCAGTTGGAACCAAAAGTCTTGAATTTGGACTCATAAGACTAAAGGGCAGATTTCCACTGGTCTTATATCCATTTCTTGTGTTTCTTGGCCCAAGCAAGAAGTGGTTTCTTGGCAGCACTTCCATTGAAGGCCTCATTCATGCAGTCTCCTCTTAAAAATGTATGTGAAGCATTTATTTGGGCTGAAATCTGAGGTGCACTTAATTGCCAATTTCTGAGGCTGGTAACCCTAATGAACATACCCTCTGCAGCAGAAACTTTTAAAGTTCTTGAAATTTTCCGGACTGACTTTCATAACCTTCAAGTAATAATGACTTTCGTTTTTTTTCTTTACTTTTTGAGATGTTCTTTTTGTAATATGAACTACTACAGGACATGCAAAATGATGGTCTTCTGTATGCCATCGCTACAATGTCACAACCCAACTGATTGGCTCAAACGCATTTAGAAGGAAAGAAATTCCACAAATTAACTTTTAACAAGGCCCACCTATTTATTGAAATGTAACCCAGGTGATTACCTCATGAAGCTGGTTGAGAGAATGCAAAGAGTGCCTACAATATGAAATGTATTTTAATCTGTTTAACACTTTTTTGGTTGCTACAAGACTTCATATGTGTTATTTCATCATTTTGATGTTTTCACTATTATTCTACAAGGTGGAAAATAGTAATACTAAAGAAATACCCTTGAAGGAGTAGGTGTGTACAGACCCCCGGATGTGACATGAAGGGAAAATTTTTATAACTTGCACGCGCAGTTTACTAAGTTGCACACGCGCTTTTCATGTGCTTTAAAACCCTTGGTAGCCTATGGGGCTTTCGGCCAGATTTCACTACTGGGACATTTTGGGTCCTAGATTCATTTCTGTAACAGATACAACCTATTATGATGCATCCTGGTAATAGCATCCCCTCTGGCTACAATAAAAACACATAAAAACAGACTTCTGGGTCACTATTTATAAAACTCATCTGTTTGAAAGGCAAAAAAATTGTTTTCGGAAAACATTTCTGCCATTCAGCATCAAGATTTTTTTTTGAAAGCATTATGAGATTTTGTGTCAATGGCATTTCCTCATACTTTCATGCCTTTACTATCAAATTACACTGTAATTGGGTTGTAAATAATGAAATAATTATATAATAGAAGGTAAAAAATATAGGCACCCCCAAAAAATTTGGTTCTTCAACCTAGAAATGAAACACTATAACATGAAAGATTATAAAGCAATAAACGGTTCCTTTACGTGTAATGACTCAAAATGGCCAGCAGATGGCAGCACTAGATCGCTAGTTACGTTTGGACTTATATATTTTATAAACTCAGAAAAATTACCAACTTCTTCCCAAAAACTCAAGAACATCCCCATACTATTTTGACTAAATATAATTTTTTATATCTTATATATAATACAAACGATGTATTATGGTTCAAAACATCATATATAGTGATGTACACGCTAGTAATATTCATAGTAGTGTACAAATGAGCCTTTCTAAGATGCATTGGCAATGTCGTTGCCTGGTGAAAGGTTCTCATAGCAACCCAAACTATACAACTATACAACCCATATTATACACGGACAACCCCAATTATACACGGAACGCTTCAGGAAAGTGGCTACAAATAATATACCATTGGAATCGGACGATTATGGCGAATCTATTTTTCGAAATATTTATGCAAATGAGCACTGTCCGCGATATCGCGGACGTCGACCATGTTAAGGTCCCACATTTGACAGATCATGTCAGAGCAAAAACCAAGCCATGAGGCTGAAGTAATTACATATAGAGCTTTGAGACAGGATTGTGTGAAGGGGGAATCTGGGGAAAAGTCCCAAAACATTTCTGCAGCATTGAAGGTTCCCAAGACCACAGTGGCCTCCAATATTCTTAAATAGAAAAAGTTTGAAAATTTGTGTCACTTGCTAGTCAACTTTAGATTCATCACATGGAAAAACTCTATAATGGCAGTGACTAGCTGCATTTTAATTTATTTCAGCATTTCCATTGCCATTTATTTGTATGTATCCATCATAATAATAATGATTTTGCCTGAACTTGCCTAAACTAAGTTGCAATTCTCAAGTGTTCAAGCAAACCACAAATGCTGTTGGAATGCTCACATGCTAGGTCAGTTTCAAACTGAGCAATCGTCAGAGAAGATCAGGGAGGTTAGCCAAAACCTAATGGCCACCAAAGCTCCAGAGTTTCTGTGGGGAGATCGGAGAACCTTCCAGAAGTACAACCAGCTCCGTAGCACTACAACAATCAGGCCTTTACGATAGAATCACCAGAATGAAGCCACTGCTCAGTAAAAGGCACATGACAGCCCACTTGGAGTTTGCCGGAGGGCACATTAAGGAATCTCAGATCATCAGAAACAAGATGCTCTGGTGTGATGGAATTAAGATTGAGCTCTTTGGCCTGAATGCCAAGCGTCACATCTGAGGAAACCAGGCACTGCTCATCACCTGGCCAATACCATCCCTAGCATGGGTGGTGGCAACATAACGTTGTGGGGATGGTGGAGGATCTGGGTGGAGGATCTCTTTCAGGACAACGATTCTAAACATGCAGACTATGCAGGAATGTCTTACAGAAAAGTCTTTAAATGTCTTTGAGTGGCCAAGCTAGAGCCTAGACTTGAACCTTATCGAATATCTCTGTAGAGGTTTGAAAATAGCTGTGCTGTGTCATTTCCCATCCATCCTGATAGAGCTTGAGAGGATCTGCAGAGAAGAATGTAAGAAACTCCCCAAATACAGGACGGATACATACACACACGTAGGCTGAAGTTTGTGATCGCTGCCAAAGGTGCTTCAAAAATGTATTGAGTGAAGGGATCTGAATACTCATGTAAATGGGATTTATTTGTTTGCAAAAATTTTAAAAATAAAACATTCTAATATTATGGGATATTGTTTTAAGATTGATGAGGATTTTTTTAAACCTGTGACGTAGCAAAATGTGGATAAAGTGAAGGGGTCTGAATACTTTCTGGATGCACTTCAAGGTTTAGCTGGTCAAGCCTCATGCTGTGCTGGTAGTTTCATGTTTCCTGTGCCTTTATGTTTCCCAGCCTTCACGAACACATCCAGTACTCGCCCCCTGCTGCCCAGGAGCTGCAGCCGAAGCACCCCCTGCTGCCCAGGAGCCCAAGCGCACCCTGCTGCCCAGGAGCCCAAGCGCACCCTGCTGCCCAGGAGCAGGGGGTATAGTGATCATTACCCAGTTGTTTGTAAATTAAGGTTTGGGGTGTGTAGACAAGGTAGAGTGGTGGACGCAAAGATGGTTGTTTTAGGAAGGCAGATTGGAAAGAGTATAAGCATGTGTGTGGAGGATTGGGGGAAGTTGTGGTAGGGGAGGAGTCTGTGGATGTGTGTGCAGAGAGGGTGACGGCTAGGATTGGCAGCTGCATTGCTGGTGATACCAGTGTCCAAAAGTGGGTGGTGCTGTGGTGGACGGATGAATGCACAAAAGGAGTGGTGGAGAGGGTGTTGTATTGAGAGTCCTGAAGAATGGTCTGACAGAAGTGAAGTTGAGGGATTATCAAAGGAAACGAACGGTGGCAAGGAGGACAATTAAAACAGCTAAAAGGGAGGCGTGGCGTGAGTACTGTTCGACTATTGGGAGTGGGACAGATCTTAGTAGGGTGTGGAGGATGTTTAAGAAGATGTTGGGGAAGGACACGTGGATTCCAGTGTTGGTGGAAGGTGGTGTTCCTGCGGTCACAAATCTGGATAAAGCTAATGTTATAGCTGGGGCGTTTGAGGGTGTGATCATATCACGGAGGAGGGTATGAGAAGGCAAGTGGATGTACTCCGGGAACCTGGGGATGTAATGGTGAGGAAAGAGGAGACCAGTGAGGGGATGAATATAGAATTGTATGAATTGGAGAAAGCCTTGGAGGGGGGTAGGAAGACGGCCCTGGGAAAAGACCGGATATGCTATGTGATGGTTGAAAAAGCGTTGGATTGTGTGAGACGAGCAGTGTTGGAGCTGTATAACAAGGTGTGGAGGTCTGGGACTGTTCCAGCTGGGTGGAAAAGAGCAGTGGTGTTACCGTTTTTGAAACCAGGTAAGGCGGTGAGTTATAGGCCTATAGCATTGACGTCCAACCTGGGTAAACCGATGGAGAAGATGGTGGTGGCTAGGCTGGAGTTTTTTCTGGAGAAGAGTTTTTTTTTTGAATGATGCACAGAGTGGGTTCAGGAGGGGTAGATCTACTCCAGATGCATTGGTCACGGTTAGCACTGAGATAGCAAAAGCACTGACGTTGAAGGAAGTGATGTGTGTGGTGTATTTTGATGTGGAGAAGGCATATGACACCATGTGGAGAGAGGGGCTGTTGATTAAGTTATGTAGGTTGGGTGTAGTAGGTAGGCTGTATTACTGGATTTTGAGTTTTTTGTTTGGAAGGGTGTTCCGGGTGAAGGTGGAGGAGGTCCTGTCCAGGGAGTTTGAGGTTACTAATGGTACGCCGCAGGGGAGTGTGGTCAGCCCAGTGTTGTTTGTGGTGATGATTGATGACATGTTTGGGGCAGTGGGTCCTGGGATGGGGGTGGCTTTGTATGTAGATGATGGGGCAATGTGGAAAAGAGGAAAGGCTGTGTCTTGGTTGTCGAGTGGAAACAGGGCTGTGTCTTGGTTGTCGAGTGGAGGAAACAGTTGAACATGTGTTGATGTATTGTGAGCATTATGATGTTGAGAGGGAATGGTTGAATGAGAAGGTTAGAGGGGAGGGGAGGAAGTGGGATGTAGAGGGGTTGCTGGGGGGCGGGGAAGGGGAGTGGGATGGTGGCTAAGGCTGTATGTCGATTTCTCAGGGCTACAGGTCTGAGCGGGAGGATATAGGAAAGGCAGGCTGTGAGCGGCCTCACACTTCGGTAAGGTAGGTAGTGGTGTATGCACCTTCAATGGAGGTTAATTTAATTTAAGAGAAGAAGAAGAAGAAGCAGGGGGTAGCCGGGCCCTAGCCTGGGGGTACTGTCTTAGTTTAGCCAGTACAGCCTCATGCCGGTAGTTACATCTTTCCCAGCCTTCACAAACACATCCTGGACTCGTTTTTGTCTTTGATTACTGCACCTGATTCCCCATGTATCGTTATGTTTTTATAAAGGTTCCCTCTACTTGTTCTGTAGTGTATTTGTTGTCACAAGTACCTGGTGAGTTTTTCATCTCACTGTTAAGTATCAGAGCTTTATTTTGAACCAGTTTTTTTTTCATATTTTTTTGTTCATTTCATTAAAATGACGATCGAATGCAAATAAGCCTGCGCCTGGTTCCTCTCCACCACCACATTACAGGTCTTTTGTCGCTGATTGGCTAATCTTACAGTAGCATGTTTGTATGAAGGAAGTTAAGGCAAAACCATTTGTATTATGATGGAAACATAAATTGCAATGAAAATGCTAAAAAAAACAAAAATCAGCTAGTCGCTGCCATTACAGATTTTCTTTTACATGACTGATCTAAAGTTGGCTTGCTAGTGACTTATAAGTCAGCCTGCTTGGCACCATTTTTTATAAAAAGGACAACCAGTCCTTTCACATGGCAACTGCACAACAACAACAACAAAAATGTGCACATGTCATGTTTGTGGTAACATGACAATTAGGGGTAATGGTAGTTTTTTCCCAAACAACGTAGATGTTAATCTTGTAACTGTAAATTGAGTGAAAATACATTATGGGCCATGTCCACTAGACATTTCAAAGATGAAATTCGGCAACCAAAATGTTACCTCTAATTAAACATTCAATGGAGTCATGTCACCATGTGCATTGTTTTTAGCACTATAGAATACAGGGAAACCACTGGCAATATGCACAAAGTAATCATTCTAGCTAGCCTGCCCGCCAGCCAGACCCATCTGCCAGCCAGGCCCCACTGCTAGCCAGCAAAGCCGCTCTGCAAGCCAGCCAAACCCCTTCTTCCAGTCAGCCAAGCACTCTACAGGTGCTGGTCATATAATTAGAATATCATAAAAAAGTTGATTCATATCAGTAATTCCTTTCAAAAAGTGAAACTTGTATATTGTATACATTCATTCCACACACACTGATATATTTCAAGTGTTTATTTCTTTTAAATTTGATGATTATAACTGACAACTAATGAAAACCCCAAATTCAGTATCTCAGAAAATTTGAATATTACTTAAAATATTTTTAGAAATGTTGGCCAACTGAAAAGTATGAACATGAAAAGTATGAGCATGTACAGCACTCAATACATAGTTGGCGCTCCTTTTGCCTGAATTACTGAAGTAATGCGGCGTGGCATGGAGTCGATCAGTCTGTGGCACTGCTCAGGTATTATGAGAGCCCAGGTTGCTCTGATAGTGGCCTTCAGCTCTTCTGCATTGTTGGGTCTGGCGTATCGCATCTTCCTCTTCACAATACCCCATAGATTTTCTATAGGGTTAAGGTCAGGCGAGTTTGCTGGCCAATTAAGAACAGGGATACCATGGTCCTTAAACCAGGTACTGGTAGCTTTGGCACTGTGTGCAGGTGCCAAGTCCTGTTGGAAAATGAAATCTGCATCTACATAAAGTTGATCAGCAGCAGGAAGCATGAAGTGCTCTAAAACTTTCTGGTAGATGGCTGTGTTGACCTTGGACCTCAGAAAACACAGTGGACCAACACCAGCAGATGACATGGCACCCCAAACCATCACTGACTGTGGAAACTTTACACTGGACTTCAAGCAACATGGATTCTGTGCCTCTCCTCTCTTCCTCCAGACTCTGAGATCTTGATTTCCAAAGGAAATGCAAAATTGACTTTCATCAGAGAACATAACTTTGGACCACTCAGCAGCAGTCCAGTCCTTTTTGTCTTTAGCCCAGGCGAGACGTTTCTGATGCTGTGTCTTGTTCAAGAGTGGCTTGACACAAGGAATGCGACTGCTGAAACCCATGTCTTGCATACATCTGTGCATGGTGGTTCTTGAAGCACTGACTCCAGCTACTCTTTGTGAATATCCCCCACATTTTTGGATGGGTTTTGTTTCACAATCCTCTCCAGGGTGTGGTTATCCCTATTGCTTGTACACTTTTTTCTACCACATCTTGTCCTTCCCTTCGCCTCTCTATTAATGTGCTTGGACACAGAGCTCTGTGAACAGCCAGCCTCTTTAGCAATGACCTTTTGTGTCTTGCCCTCCTTGTGCAAGGTGTCAATGGTCGTCTTTTGGACAGCTGACAAGTCAGCACTTCCCCATGATTGTGTAGCCTACAGAACTAGACTGAGAGACCATTTAAAGGCCTTTGCAGGTGTTTTGAGTTAACTAGCTGATTAGAGTGTGGCACCAGGTGTCTTCAATATTGAACCTTTTCACAATATTCAAATTTTCTGAGATACTGAATTTGGGGTTTTCATTAGTTGTCAGTTATAATCATCAAATTTAAAAGAAATAAACACTTGAAATATTTCAGTCTGTGTGGAATGAATGTATACATTATACAAGTTTAACTTTTTGAATGGAATTACTGAAACAAATCAACTTGTTGATGATATTCTAATTATATGACCCGCACCTGTATCTGTCCAAGAACCATAAACGCTCACCCAATAAAAAAGACAAACATACATATATCCATCACAGCCTACCTCCATTGGATTAGTTAATCTAAGATTGAGTATGCATATTAACAAAACAAAATATTAGTCCAAAAGACTTCTCGTTATGGCTGGGGTCCAGCCCTTACATCTTCTTGTAGATACTGAGGATGACAAAACATAAAGGTTGTAGAATGATGAACCAAATATTTTTCTTGTAACCAAAATATAAACCCAAGGGACTTTGTGGATTTGTGCTTGTGCAGACAGTGCAATGGGGTTTCTGATGGTGATTTAATGGATACAGCTCAGGTGATCAGCAGAAAATGGAAGAATGCTCATTTAGGTTTATTGTCGATGGCTCTTAAAAGAGACATTTGTTTTACAGAGCTGAGCATACTACACCACTTGGTCTTGCCAGGAAACACCCCGAGTACTGAAATAAGAGGTGACAGTGTCTCTAATGTTGATTGGTGCCTTTGCTGCGTGGTTTCTCCCCATCCTCAACACCTCTTGCAGTCCACCAGACATCTCTACAAACACAACAGGAGCAGCTGGTCCTGCTCTGGCCTCCCTGGTTCTCTTCCTCAGGACATTATACAGTACGCATGTCACCTTCACACACCACTGTGCTGTGGCTGGCTGGGCTGGTACCGATTACGAGATGATAAATGCGCCACTCTGTGGCAAGAATCCCATAGGCACATTCAACTGTCATCTGAGCACGGATTAGATGGGAGTTCCTCTTCTCTCTTGGGATGCTGGTGCCAGGGAAGGGACACAGACGGTTCACCCACAGAACATCCTCTGGGAGGTCCAGGGTGCCATCTCTCCAACTAGGACAGCAAGATATCCACACTTTCTTCCACTGGCATGCTACTGTATCTTGCTGTCCTGATTGTTAGCGAAGTGGTTCACGGTGCCTGTACTATGTAATGGCTGCCAACTGTTTACTGTTTGCCAATTGTGCCTCGGTTTTGACTGCTGTGTATATTTCTATTACATAGTCTTAGTAAGCCATATATGCTAAAATTATTTGCTTTCCTTTGCTCATGCTAAAGTTACTATTTAATATTGTTAAGTAGAATAAACGTGCCTGCCCATGAAAATCAAATGACAGTCCAAAACGATTGTTCTAGTCCCGGATTGGTTTCAGAATGTTGATGCGCTTTTGAGCCCGCCTTCGTCTCCTGTGACTGATGGCTCTCTTGGTGGCTGTTGTGGATTTGTCCGGTTCAGCTCTGCAGCTGGCCACAAGCCGGCATATACAAGTTTCATTAACACTGTGATCATTAGAGATTTGGTAATCTTTTCTCATGGCCGGTACCCAACCTGATTGTTGTGGTGTTCTATTTAGGCCAAGATGCCCTTTTGCAACATGGGACTCTTAAGAGACTGGGTACAAGTCCCTACCTCCAGTGAGCAGGAAATTATGCTGTGAAGACATACACAGAAGGCATAACTCTGAATGAAGAAGGAGACGTGCACTCCCCATTCATGTTTTGAGGACTTTGAGCTTCTCCATTAAAACCACTTCGTCTGGTGAGAAGATAGCCCATTAGCTTTTTTCTAAACCAGCAAACCAGCAGCTACTCTTGTTAGCTTCCATACTGATACAAATACAAAATACAGTTAGAGTTCCTATACAGGTTGCAAACTAGAGTAAAACAATATAATCTGAAAGGAACATTTTTGAAGACACCTCAGGGAAAAACATATACTCATAGGATGGAGAAATCTAACAACAGGATGGATATACAGTGAAAACATTTCGTTGTAATTTTTAACTAGCTCTGTAGTTCAGAAAGAGTATCAAGTGTTGAAATGGACATTAACAGTAATTGATGGGATAAAACTAAAGCCTATCTGATGACAGCTTAAAGGGGCACTGTGTATAATCCTGCCTCTAAACAATAACGCAACCTTTCTCCTCCCTCACCAAACGAGACAAGTATACTATGCTACTCTCTAGTCTAGGGTGGTTTAGGGTCAGAAGAATAGTATAGTACTGTGAGTGTCTAAAGCGAGAATAAGGAAATTACAAATCAATGCAAACTGATAAAGGCAGAGAAACTTTAAATCGAGAATATGTCAGTCATTGGATTTATTTGCTTGTTTCTATGGCAGTAGTACATTAAAAATCTTACATATTGTCCATTTAACACACACTGTACACAAACACGCAATTTAGTTGTGTCGATGTTGAAATGTAATGTTTGGAATGTTTGATGGTATACATAAACTTTGTCTAACTGGCTCAATTTTATTTTTTTACTATGTCAATTATCCCAACTCAGAGTAGACCCAAATGCAGACACAGGAGGCAGGAATAATGGTCCAGGTATTTATTTAAATAGAATCATCAGGCAAAGAGCAGGTAGTGGGCAGGCAAGGGTTCGGTATACAGGACTATAAAAGGGAAGGTAAAGACTGTCAGTGAGCAGGAAATCAGGTTGTTAAACAGTCAGGGGTTCAGTACACAGGAACAGGCACTGGAAACACTTAGAAAACCAAGAACTGCGGGAACGACTTGGGGGAAAACACAAGACGAACTGGCAATATGGAAATGCACAGTTTATATACACAAGGGATAATGGGAACATGGGAGACACCTGGTGGGGGCGGAGACACAAGGTAAGACAGGTGAACAGAATAGACTCTGTGCACCAGTGTAGTGAGGAACATCCGCTTTTGTCTAGAAGTCGGTATTGCAGTTTCCGGTTTACTTACTAATACTCATCCGCATTAGAAAACACCTAAACTCACAACAAGATGAGTGATGCTGTTATAATGTACGTGACTCATTTAAGTTTCAAGGTACAACTGGGGCATCATTTTAATCAGGGGAATGTCCTCTTTTTAATAAAATATGGCTTGCGCGACGCGGGTGATCGCCTTAAACTTAAACTGGAAAATGATATGCCGACATCTGGCTAAAGCGGAAGTTCGTCCATATGCTTGTGCACAGAGCCTATTAGGGTGTGGGTGGGACAGGACCCCCCCCCTCCTAGGGGTACCTGTTTAACTGGGGTGGCGGCAATGGAAATCTGGGATGAGGGATGTGTTCAAGATATCCTTAGTAGGGATCCGGCATCTCTCCTCTGGACTATACCCCTCCCAGTCAACCAGGTACTGGAAACCCCTGCCATGAGGCCAGAAATTATAGGGATAGTTCGGCCCGGATACATATTTGGGTAAAGGTCCACTTACCCTGAGTTGTTCCTGAAGGCACATAGAATAATTGTTCAAAACTATCCATTATTCAGCTCTGTCCCTCTCTGACTGACTGTGAGACTGTGGGTGGAAGCCTGAGGAGAGGCTGGTTGAAACACCAATGACAGAACAGAATGCCTTGGGATGAGAACCCCAATCAGACACCATGTTGGGGGGGAGTCCATAGACACAGAAGAGGTGCTGCACAAGTTGGGCCATCTCCTTGGCTGAGGGCAGCTTGGGCAAGGGGATGAAGTGGGCGTCTTGGGAGGAACTTGCCTTGGTCTTACTTTGGGCACACACTATGCAGGCTTCAATTAATTTGGGAATGTCCACCCCCATGGTGGGCCACCAGAACCGTCAACGGATTTGCGAGGGCCCAACGATGAGCAGTTGAAATTAGAGGAATGGCCTCACTCCAGGACTTGGGCTCGGACTGGATCGGGGACAAACAGACAGCCCAGTCAGACCACCTCCGGGGTCTGGGTGCACCTCCAGAGCATTATGCACCGTTGTTTCAATTCCCCAGACAAGGGAAGCAGCAAAGCAGGAGGCAGGAAGGATGGGCTCGGTGTCCAGGCCAGCCATAGTTCGGCTGAAAACAGGGAAGAGGGTGTCCGGTTTGGTGTTTTTGGAGGCAGTATGACAGCGTGAAGTTGAATCAGGCGAAAAGGAGAAGCCATGTGGCCTGTTGGTAGTTGAGCCATTTGGCAGTTTGGAGATCTTCTTAAGTTCTTATGGTCAGTCCAGAACAGGAATGGCTGCTCCGAACACTCTAGCCAATGCCTCCACTCCTCCACTCCATCTTGACGTCAAGCAACTTCCCGTTGCCAACGTCATAATTCCTCTCTGCAGGAACACAGGTGAGGACAATATTGGCAAACAGGTGTCGTAATGAGAGAAAGAGGATGTTGGATCTCACTGGCAAGGCAGGCCAGTTTTTCATTTGATTTCACAAACAAAAAAGGTGTTTTTGCATCAATGACTGTAGATTGTCTTCATTGATCAGACATGGACAGAAATAATACAATTTCAGTCAATTCTGCTTGTTAGTGTTTTCCCTAAAAAGGAAATAGTGCTAATATTTTATTTTGTAAAGGATTATGGTACAATACATTTGTGGTAAATGTGTTTATATTTTACTGTTTATAAAATATATGGTTTAAAAAGCTTTTCAGTTACCTGCTACTCTGTGAGCTGCTGCTCTGGGTGTTGAACTGAATGGTTACGTAATAAGCAGTCAGCCGAAGCTAAAATAGGATACAGCTCAACTGGGCTGGTAGATTGTTGAAACAAATTCCCTTTCAAATTCAACTTTTGAGCTGGCAGTTAGGGAAAAAGAAACCAAAGAATTAGAGCACCAAGAATGTTTTGGCATTTTGGACATTTTAATTTGGATACAATTGAAATTAGTACAATCAACAAAAGACCATTTGAAGGGCAAACCGGAATGTATTGATTATTTTCCTAGTTTTTAAAATTATTGTGTATCATGCAACATATTTTGATGAGTCACATGTGTTTGTTGAACTGCAATTATAATTCAAGAACTGTACACCATTTCCCTGTTTCTCATTGATGAATAAAAGTAATTTGAGTAAGAATATATAAACCGGGCATATTATTTATGGCGATTTTCTAAGTTTTAATGCCAAGGATCCTCAAATATGATGAGCTACTAAATCTCTACTTTACAAATGTTGCCATGGCCTATGATGTGTTCATATGCTATTTAAGAAAGACTGTGGTTGAAGGTACACACCTGTCTCTGGAAATTATGGTAATAACTGGGTTGTGGGCTGCAGGAAGATGGGGCCCTAGAGGACTTGCCTTGCTTGTCAGTAGAAAGTCCATAACTACCACTGGCGATCAAACTGAAACAGTCATGAACAAGGTTTATTTTAATAAAAGGATTATTATTATTTGCAATATTTATAATTTCATTCCAATTATTCCAATTTCTTTTAGATTTCAAATTAGTTTTTTTGGCCTATGTTAATCCTAGAAACTCCAGCAAGTTTGTTCAAGACAAATGCCCTTCAATGCAAATCATTGTATACCGTTCAGATTTGTATCACACTACTCGCTCAGCCAGGATATTTGCTGGAACCTGGAGGAGAGAGTCACTAGTGTGTGACGTGGCAAGTCAAACCTGTCCAACATCCACCCCCGGACAATGCTGAGCAAATTAGCACCGCCCTTTGCGGGACCACGGGGGAGAGTTAGAATGACACAATCAAAGTTAGAACCTGGTTGCAGAACATAGTTATACAGGCAGTGAAAATACCACTGTTCCCTTCAAGTACCCGGAAGGCAGGGTGATTGAGCTACATTTTCTATGTTTGGTAATAATATTTTGAGAGTCCCAAAAGTGTGTATGTAGATGCTCTACAGATAATATACTGACTATCAGTAACATTTTAACTATCTACTTACTGTAAACTTTACTCTAACCTTAACCTTTAACCTAAACCTTCTAAACCTAACCCTACCAAACATTTGCTTATCAACAGTTTAGTGAATGTTTCTTGATAGTCTATAGAATATCTTCAGATGGAAATTGTGACTCAAAATAAAATGGAACCCTACATTAATCTAGTTTACTAAACAAATGTAGATGAAACATTTTGTGAAATAAAATAAATAATAAAAAACTATAAAACTATGAAAACAATATAGTTGAACCCTACTAACCACTATTTGAACAAAAAAAAGCTATAATACTGTTCAGGACAAACAACTTCAAACTTTAAATTTGTTGATAATAAAAATTTATGAAACCTCTGCATGTACGTTGCTGTGCTGTATGGAGAGTAAGCACAAGATAGTGTGAACAAAATACATGAGGAAATATCCCAGAGATAAAGAAGACTCGTAACAGAGCTGAAGACTCGTAACAGAAAACCTCCATATTGAAACAATAACACACAAAGACATTGGAGAGCAGAGGGAGTTTATATACTGAGACTAATGAGGGGATATGTACCTGGTGTGTGAGAAAACAAGACAAGACCAATGGAATGATAAAGGGAGGAACGGTAGCAGCTAGAAGGCCGATGACGATGAACGTAGAAGCCTGCCCAAACAAGGAGTGGAGTGAATAGTGACAGTTGCTGCAACCAATTGAACAACCAATTAAAGCCAGTGGAAAATGCCCATCCCATCCACCTGCCTACCTTCAGCGATACATTCAGGGGTTTTCCAGGAAGGCCTCAGCCAGAAATGTATGAAGTGAACAAAATCTGTCTCTTTCCAGCCCTATTTCTTTCTTTCATCCATCTAGCCAGCCAAAACCAGTCTATTCCTCAACAGACATACAACAAGCCTGGGCTATAGATTTGGAAAGCACTTTTGACAAGTGGTTTGTCTAGTGGTGTCAGATAGATATGTCCTTTTGAACTCCTGAAGGAAGAAGCTCAGTTCAGAAGGACAGTTCTGTCTGGGTGGCTTAGTACAGGATAATTATTAACTTGACCTTGCTTAAAGTTACGCATTGTCCTTATCCACAGCATAATTGTTAAGGTGCTATTTGGGGATTTCCACCACAAAAATGCATAAAATGCAAATTGTGATAGAAAGAGTATTAGGGAAAGATCTAATTTGAAATAGAATACTTCGTTTTTTGTCGGTGTGCTCACGCTGACTTGATAGAATCAGTGTCTTCCTGATGGTTTTCTCATGTTTATTTTCGAGCAATCGTTTTGCATTGCCAGTCTCAAAGTGATTGTAATAAAAATCAGGAGAGAACTCAAAAAAAGGCATAGCTATCAAGAAGTATACTACAGCTTGAATGATCTGGATCGTTTAAGCTGTTGGCCTTATTTTCCTCCAGTTAAGCTCTCCATAAGTAGCAGCTAGCTATCTAGTAGTAGCAGTAAGCTAATGCCACACCCTGGCATAGCGGGCTTGACACACCAGTGAAATTAAACAACCTCTCTCCCTGGTCATCATTGTCCTCACCTGTGTTCCTGATCACTGTCCCTATTTAAGTTTGTACTTTGCTCATATGATTGCTGGTCATTGTTTGTACCCTGTTGAGTTGTTCCGTTTCATTCCTGAGTCTGTAAGTCATCTTTTGTTCCTTTAATAAAGTACTCTGTGTCTCCCTGCTCCTGTGTCCGGTCTCCCTTCCTTACACGTGACAGCTACCTGCTTGCTTGCTTATCATTTGTTTGCTTAGTTATAGTTATTGATGGGCAACTGATGTTTCTGAAGCGTTTGAGGCTTTCATCAAAATCGGTTTGATTTCTCAAGGCTCTGAAACTCACTGCACAGTGGTGTCACCTGTTGGTCAGGAATACATATCTAATGTTTAATGATCATATAGACGTCTTTTCCGCAGTGTGCTATGTGGCGCAGTGGTTAGGTGTGTGCTTTCTGAAAGGGAATTAAAATGCTTGGTTCGTATCTAACATTCTTCTTGCCTTTCCAGCTAGCATTTTTCAGCTATGAATCAATTGTCTAATATTTTGTATTATTGAGGCAAGAGTGTCATAAGATACACAAAATAAAATGATGTATTCAAAGAAGAATAAACAGTAGGGTAAGATGGAGTAACTACTCCCCCTAAGAACATTGTCTACTTGCGGACAGGAAAATGAAAATGTTGGGGGAAAAAGGTTATGTGGATGATGATTAGGCTTAGGAGAATAAACTATAAGGGACCAAACTAATTTAGTTTCATATGTTTTAAAGCATGGTTGGAAATTGCCATGCCTTTAAATACCCCATTAGATGGTTGTATGACATCCAAAGCTTCAAAATGTCATCAATCACGTGATATTAAGCCTCGGCCATTTCACTTCCAGCAGACTTGAACAGAGCCAGCCTCAAATCCTTGTATTTTGCACGTCCCGTTACTACTGTTAAGATTTGGTGGCTGAGTGGGTTGAGCAAATTAGATGCGCTGTGTAAGTGCGTTCGTAGCCTGCCTCTCGAGGATATTTTATTTCCTGTTTATTTATATCTGTTTCATGTATTTACAGGCAATTTTTCTCAATCTGACATTCTACAGTAGCAGGGATGTCATTAGGCCTATTTTAGGGGGGCCCCCCCTAAAATATTAGTTAGCCCCCCATAAATATATAGTCAATATATTTTCTCTGTGTTTTCTTTTTTCATTACTGTTCCACAGCATATTGAACTTGTTACAAATTGTATAGAATCATTTTCATTAGGCAGCATGTGTGGTTGAGCTTGACGCTTTGAAAGTAACTCGCTCATCTGGGAGCTCTCTTCTGTAAATAGTACCTAACGTGTCCCTGCTATAGGCCACCCCCATTATCATATGTTTCTTGTGGTGGAAAAACTAAATGCTCTCAAGTTCAGAATGAAAATGCCCTGGAAAATAACGGTACGCATGTCTAACAAAAACTATGAGCCAGGTATACTTTTTGCCAACCATGACCAAAAATAACCTTATTTTGATAGATTTTACACCCATTGTTACTCTAAAAAACAAGGCTTTCCAGTGACGTCCCTGTACAGTAGTATATAAAAGTTCAATATATTAGCCGTCTTTTAAGTGAACACAGCCAAAAGAGATGTCTCATTGAAAAAACGCAGACACTATTCTAGTAGCCGTTCGCTAACAACTTCCTGACATGCGAGAAATTAAAGAACATACAAAATCCAGTTTTGAGCATTGTTGATTGGTAATTGCATTTGTTATCCCATTAAAAAATGCAATATCAAACGCATTATATTTGTATGTGTATAATGCTGTGTAATGTTTTATTGACAAAATGAATAGGTTATTTGGCTATATAGCTAAGAAGCTTTGTCAGTAGTTTAACGATTCTGTGTGGTTTCTGTAATTATCCAATTTCTTTCAGTAGCATAAATTAGTCTACATAGGCTAGGCTTACTCAACTGTCAGTATTGTAAATGAATCACGCTTTGTTTTTGCTCAATTACAATCCTTGTGATTTGAAGGTTGAATCATACTATTTAACATAAATCCTGCAATCTCCTGTCAACATTTGCTTAACGCCAGGCAAATGTTCTTCCTTTTTGGGTAGAGGGTTAGTTTGGTGCCGTTCACCTACAACAACCATGCTTGCCGAAAAGGCTCGGAATGCCCTACTAGTTGGAAAGTGCTTTGTCTTTTTATTTATTTTTTATTTTGCATGAACAACAATTACAGAACAGGAACAGAAAATAAAATTACAAAAGATAAAAATAAAAAGATAAAAATGCCAGGGTAAATATACACATATTCAAAATACAAAAAAACTGAATGAAAACAAAGCTAAATATACCAGACAAACAATAAAAAAGCTTTGACGTATCATAAAATCTTAAAAGTATTCAACAAATGAATGGTTTTAAACAGCTTTTTTGTTTGTACTGAAGAAATAGCACCAATTACAGAGGCAAATTCTTTAGGGGAAACAGGGAAGTTGAAATATGAAAAAATTCATCATAAGTCATTAAATACTAATGATAATTCAACAGCTGTCCAACCACCAGTATTCCCTCGTCAAACCAAGTTTTCAAAAATATACTGTTATGTTTGTACAAAATATTAAAATTATTCCAGATGTAATAATAATGTGGAGAAAAATTATGCTTGTAAATTAACTTCCAAGCCAAAAGCGCTTGCCTATGAAAAGTTGACAGTTTAACTGGAAGTTTCTTGATTTTATAATCACACATAAGCAAAAATGGAAGATTTAGAAATCATATTCCACACAGAATCAATGTTTTTTTGAAAATATTTCAACCAGTTAATTTTGAAGGTCTTATTTAAAATAGAAACATCTAAATAATCAAGCCCACCATTTTTATATTGTATTTATTTATTTTATTATCTGAATGAATCGTAAGTAAGCCTAGAAATACCTTCCGCTTTAGCCAGCAGAACACGACCTTTGAGAGACAAGTCCCTTTGCAACCAACCATTCTTTACTTTTTGAATCACCAGGTCAACATTTTGTGAGATTCTCTCCTGATAATTTTTTGTAATAACCATACCCAAATAAGTTGGAGCATCTTTTACAAGAATATTACAAATTGTTCTGGAATGGCAACCTTTTAAAGCAAATAGTTCACATTTTTGAAAGTTAAGGCAAAGACCTGAGGCACTGGAAAAAATTTCTGTGGACTTGACAGCTGACTGAATTTGATCAAAATGTTTCAGGAAAAGAGCAATGTCATCAGCCAACTGTTTTATCAGGACACTTCTCTCTTCAACTTGAATTCCTTTTAAATTGGATGATTTAATGAAGCTACATAACACCTGAGCAACAATGAGAAAGAAGTAAACAGAAACTGGGCAGCCTTGCCTAACTCCTCTTCCTAGATCAAATCTTTGCGTAGTGCCATTATTTAATTTCACAGAACTATTTCCCCCTGCATAAAGAGTCTTCATGGCATTACAGAAATAAGCCCCAAACCCAAAGTGTTCTAAACAGTAAAAAATAAAAGAATGCTCAACAGAATCAAAAGCTTTGAAAAAATCTTAAAAAGGTATAAAGCTATCATCTTTTATAAAGTCAGAATAATCAATAAGATCAAAAACAAGTCTGATATTGTTTTATATATGCCGGTTTCTCATAAACCCAGAAAGATTTTCAGCAATAATGGAATCTAATACTAACTTGAATCTTTGGGCAAATACCTGAGCAAATATTTTATAGTCATTATTCAACAGACTAATGGGTCTCCAATTATCAATAAGCAACAAATCTTTCTTGGGCTTAGGAATCAAACAAATTATACCTTGCGTCATAGTTGTAGGAAGCTGTGAGCATTTTAAGCTTTCAGAGTATACTTAAAAAAGAAATGGGGCGAGAATTTCAATTTTCAAAACTGTTTATAGAACTCTGTAGTAATTCCATCATAACCGGGTGATTTATTACATTTTAAACGTTCAATAGCTTGCTTAATTTCCGTAACAGTTATTGGAAAATCACATAACTTTTGGTCCTCCTCAGTAATTGTATTGACATTCTTAAACCGTTTACAAAAGATGTCAGATTATGCTCACTGAATTTAGAAGTATATAAATTAGAGTAATAATCATAGCAAAAGCTAGAAATTGTGTAACGAGGACGCGGTTGGAGGATGCGCGCCACCCCTCCCGACGTGGTGTTCGGCGCACGTCTTCGCCGGCCTTCTAGCCCCGCCGCTCCTCCTCCCACGGCACTGTTATGTTTTGTTTTTGCACGCACCTGGTGTCCATTCCCTCATTAGATCGCATATATAAGTTCCTGTGTTTATGGGTGTCTTTGTGTGGTATTGTTCTATGTCCTTTGGATGTACTGGAGTATACGAATGCACGCTTGTTTTGCGCTTGTGCGCTTTTGTTTTGCGTGTCATTTCACTGTGTTCAATACAAGAAACGTTCATCGCCTCCCTGCATTTGGCTCGCCTTTTTTCGACGTACTACACTACACCCACACCGTGACAAATTGTATCAAAATTATCTGTAATAGATCCATTAATATTCATTTTAGAAACAGAATTTAGTTTAGCTCTAGACTTTTCAAAATCAAAAAAATAAGCAGACATCTGCTCTCCATGCTCTTACCATTTTTGCCTTGCTCGAATAAAGACACCTTGTGCCTGCATTCTGTACATATTATCAAGCTCATTTTGCTCTCTGTTAGACGCAATCTATGTCCTTCCAACAGGTCCACAGTGTGAATGTTAGAAACGGCTAAGATTTCACTAACAACCTTTTCTTCCATGAGACGTGCTACTAATGTGCTACTAAACTTCCTCAAATATTTTCCCATTTCAAATTTTTATCATCATCATTTTCTTCCGCATATCCGGGGCCGGGTCGTGGGGGCAGCAGTCTAAGCAGAGATGCCCAGACTTCCCTCTCCCTAGACACTTCCTCTAGCTCTTCCGGGGGGACATAGTCCCTCCAGCGTGTCCTAGGTCTTCCCCGGGGTCTCCTCCCGTTGGGTCAGGACCGGAACACCTTCCCAGGAAGGCGTTCCGGAGGCATCCGAAACAGATGCCCAAGCCACCTCAGCTGACCCCTCTCAATGTGGAGGAGCAGCAGCTCCACTCTGAGCTCCTCCCGGGTGACCAAGCTTCTCACCCTATCTCTAAGGGATCGCCCAGCCACCCAGCGGAGAAAGCTAATTTCGGCCGCCTGTATCCGGGATCTTGTCCTTTCGGTCATGACCCAAACCTCATGAAAATATGTGAGAGTAGGAACGTAGATTGACCGGTAAATCCAGAGCTTCGCCTTGCGGCTAAGCTCTTTCTTCACCACGACAGACCGGTACATCGACCGCATTACTGCAGAAGCTGCACCGATCCGTCTGTCAATCTCCCGTTCCATCCTTCCCTCACTCGTGAACAAGACCCCTAGATACTTAAACTCCTCCACTTGAGGCAGGCACTCTCCACCAACCTGAAGTGGGCAAGCCACCCTTTTCCGACTGAGGACCATGGCCTCGGATTTGGAGGTACTGATTCTCATCCCGTCCCAATGCATGCTGAAGGTCCTGGCTTGAAGGGGCCAACACGACAACATCATCCGCAAAGAGCAGAGACGAAATCATGTGGTCCCCAAAACTGACACCCTCCGGCCCCTGGCTGCGCCTAGAATATTCTGTCCATAAAAATTACGAACAGATTTGAATAATTCCCAATTATGACTAAACAATCCTTCCTTTTTAGCTTCAATCCAATAATAATTAATGAGTTTTCCCAATTCCTGCTTAACTGCACTTAATTTAAGCAAAGAACTATTCATTTTCCAGTATGAATTATACTTGTTACAATTTGTGTTTGGAGAAATATTAATTTTAATTAATATGGCCTTATGGTCAGTTAATGGTGTTGCCAAAACATTAACCAAAATATTGTTCCCATCAAAATGGTTAGAGACAAGCCAAAAATCAATCCTAGAACGTCTAGAGCCATCCTTATTACTCCAAGTATACACAATATCATCTTCATTTTTCTCTCTCCATATATCAATCGGGTGAAATCTGTCCATAAACAGCTTCAAGTTAGTATTTAAATTTGAAGGTCGTCTCGGTGGCCATCTATCTATTGACTCGTTTAAAACAACATTAAAATCACCCCCAATTATTAAATAAGAATGGGGAAATTTGGATAACCAATGTGTAAGTCTTTCCTCCAACAAACATAATAACTGGTCACTATCCGATTTACAATTATAACCATAGATATTAACTACAAATTTTTTTTGACTAAAACGTCTTATAATTAGGCATATAAAGTGTCCATTTTCATCACAGTCCGAATGCAAAACCTCACCTCTATAGTTATTTTTTAGGCAAGAAACTCCTGCTGAGTGTTCTGTTCCATGTGACAGCCAAATATCACTACCCCATTGTGATCTCCAAAAATTTACATCAGAAGCAATAGAGTGAGATTCTTGAAAAAATACAAAGTCATTATTAAACCGCTTGGTAAACAAAAACAAAGCCTTACGCTTAATGTTTTCTCTCGAATCCCTGGCATTCAAAGATATAATAGAAAATGACATAAACAACTAACTCTGAACAAAACAAAAGAAGAAAAAAATTCACTCTTATAAACAGTCAGTTATATTAGAATAAAGTTGGCAAAAGGTCAACCGCATACTGCAGCACCATAATGTATTGTATTATGTGCAAATAAGCACCCTTCAATAAATAAATTATCTTGCTTCAACCAATGAAACAGTACACTGCCCGAAAAAGCAGATATGCATATAAGATCACGCAAACACGCATATTACGTCATCAACTCTCCAACAAAGTCAACATGTCTTCAACAGAAATAGTTTCCAGCTCAGTCCACCATGAGGATAATTTCACCTTCCCCTTGTACAAAGGCTCTGCCTTCAGCCGCTCAAGCTTTTTGAACTTCCGGCCACAACTTCATCCTTCTCTCGCGATCTCCTTTGGAAAAGTCCTCTCTGAACTGCAAACCTTTGTCCCGTAGATACGAGGAGCTGTTGGCGGCCTTCCAAACGGCATCTCTGTAGGAGCGCATGGAAAACTGAAGTATGGTTGCTCTAGGCCTACCGCTGCTCTGTTGTGCACTCCCAAAACGGTGGACAACATCAATGGCACCTGGAAGCTTATCACTTTCGCTGGGAAGAACAGCTCGACAAATCTTGATGACTTCTAGACTAATATTTTCATCAGCTGCCTCTGGAATGCCTATGATCTTCAGATTGTGCAGTCTCATGTAGGTTTCTATATCATCCATCCTTTTTCCAGTTTGTTAACCGGCTGTTCGATTTGATCCACGTGCCGCTCTAAGCATACCACCTTTGCTGTGACAGTCTTTAAATCAGACAACACAGCATCCACTTTTTCTCCCAAGTCAGAGATCCTTCGCTCTATCGCGTCAGAGTGGCAGTTAATCAGCTGCGTTATGTTTGCCAGCTGAGAAGAAATATCAACAATACTATCACTGGCCTTTTTTTTAGCAGCTGGTGACTTCCTCGGAGTAGCAGGCAGAGCTGGGAAATCCTCTTCTGCTAGGCTAAATATATCCCCTTCGCTCATGCTGACAACATAATCATGCCCGCTGCTAACCACTGAGATTGTGCTTGTGCTAGCAGCACTAGCAATACCTTTTTCAGAACACGCCAAGAGCCCTCGTTTACGAACCATGGTGAAGCAAAAAGAAGTTGTCAAAGATGCAACAGGCTGTTACCACTCAATAAAGGATCAGAACATCTAATTACTGCTTAAAAGCAACATTTATTGAACGACTTGGTGCAAGCACTCAAAATTGCGACCGTTCAGGCTGCCATCTTGGTCACCCCATGCTTCATCTTTTAAGTAAGCATGTTCCGAAATCTGTGACGTCTGCCACGTGGTATTTTTTCTCTGAAGCAAGTTTCCGCCCTTTTGCTTTGAGCAAACTGGGTTGAAATTTAGAAGAAAACCTTTTACGGTACATCCACACTGTTCGCGACATTTCAGATAGCCAACGCTAGCATCGCCCAGAGTGCTTAGCCTTTATGGAATTAGATATCTGCCAAATGGTTAAGCGTACGTATTGTTGGGATTGTAAGAAAATACATCCGTAAATTGGTATGATCGTAAAATAATGTCATACAAATCCTCTTTTGCTATTGGCCATTTTAACAGCTAATTGGCCATTTGTGAATTATATTGATACAGTTAAACTGGAGTATTCAAATCTGGCCCTCGAAGCCAGTTCCACTCCATTTTTTCATTGCAACCCTCTAATCAGGGACCTATTCAGACTTTAGACACCATGTGGGTCCAATTATTGATGAGGTAGAACAGAAAACCAGCAGGCTCTTTACAGTTTCGAAGAGCTACGTTTGGGTCTTATCTTTGCCGATCCCAGATTAATGACAAGTTTGTAAGTAGAAAAACAATTTGTAAATATATAAATGGTGATGTAAAGCAAGAATTTAACGCGGGAAAAGTCGTAAAAGAGTATATGTACATTCACATATTTAATTTCACGCTTACGTTTCATGTTTTACGTCTGACCTTTTTTATGATCATACCAATTTCCAATGTATTTTCTTACGATCCTAACAATACGTTCGCTTAGCCGTTTGGCAGATATCTAACTCCATAAGCTGTAGCATATTTGTGGGTGTGTCTTTGAGAGAACCAGCGTCATAAAAGTTTGAGCATAGCAAATTTGTATGAAGAAACATCAGATTATTACAATGGTTAAAATTTGAATAGAAACTTATTTTAATAAATTTTTACGTTAAACATCTCTACTCAATTCATATGCCTCATTGATGTAATTATTACTCACCGCAATACTAGCTAGCAAACCAGCTTGGTAGAATTAGGTAGCCACCAGTCAGCTAAGTTCTATATCGTGAAGCTTTGCCCATAGGGGTTTGCTCCTATTGGTTTACCCTCTCTGCCAATAGGCAGTCACTGACGCGGCGCGTCCTGCACAACGGGAGGTGAGAGAACCTCGTCCCCAGAGGTTGTTCCCTCCTCCTCCTCCACGCTGACAGAACAACGGGGGTCGTAAGGCCCCTCTGTTTAAGAAAAGGCGTACCTGACTCTTTGGGGGGGAGTGTCCCTCGGACACTCCCCACCCTGTGTGCGTTTGGTGGGGAGCTCCTCTTGTTTGGTCTGAAATGAAGGCTCACTCACAGGTAAATAAGGTAAACACACAGTTTTATTTACCTGTGAGTGAGTCTTCATTTCAGATGGCCGTTGCAGGCCTGGGTATGGTTAGTGAGCGGTCTCCCTGCCCTCAGTCTCTGTCTGAGGTCAGGGGTGTCAGACTCCATGAGTCTGTGAATTCCCTCCCCGTCGACCCTGTAGGGGTGGGCCGGGATGGGGGTCCAGGCAGGTTTCCATTGAACGTGGCAGATTTCTCTGCTCGTCCCTCTGTGAGCTCAGGTCTGCTGTGCTCGGATGCGCCGCCTGCTGGAGCCTCTGTCTCCTTGGTTACGGTTGTAACCGGTGGGGAGATGGACGGCTCGACACAGGTGACGCATGCGTTGTCCTCTCCCTTTCGGGGTGGCCCCGCCATGGGCGGGTTGGCTGTTCATGGACAGCCCTCCCGCGGCGGTCGGGGCGGAGGACGCGTACAATAGGTGGCTGACCACGGCCCCTCAGCTGCGTGCTCGCCCGCTCTCTCTGTTCTATTCAGAGTGGCGTCGGCTATGCACTCTGCCGGGGTGGCTGAACGTGACGCTGAGGAAGGGGAACAAGCTGCAGTTTCACTGTCAGCCTCCCTCGTTCTCGGGGGTTGTGGAGACCGTCATGACGTCTCCTGTGAAGGTCGCTGCCCTACAGGGGGAGATTGCGGACCTTCTAGAAAAGGGGGCTTTGTCCCTAGTCCCATTGGGACAGAGGGAGAAGGGGCTGTACTCCCCTTACTTCCTGGTGCCCAAAAAGACGGAGGACATGCGGCCGATTCTGGACTTGAGCGTTTTGAACAAGTTTGTGTGTAAAAGCGGCCCTTTCGCATGCTCACGTCTCCTGGAGTGTGTGCATCCCGGGGATTTTTGCATCAGCATCGATCTGAAGGATGCTTACTTTCATGTTCCTGTTCTGCCGCGCCACAGGAAGTTCCTGCGGTTTGCCTTTCAGGGTCAAGCATATGAGTACACAAGGATTCCGTTTGGGTACGCGTTGGCCCACCGCACTTTCACCAAGTGCGTAGAGGCAGCATTGGGATCACTGAGGTGCCAGGGGGTCAGGGTTCTGGCCTACCTGGACGACCTGTTGGTTCTGGCGCATTCGGCAGAACAGGCAAGGGTTCACACGTTCCGGTTAGTGACTCAGCTCACTCGCCTGCCCCCCCAGCCCAGTCAACTAGTGGTATTTCTGGGGCTCCAGTTATCCTGAGTCTCTATGAGGGCTCGGATATCCGAGGTGCGGAGAGAGGTCCGGAGAGAGGTCCGGCCATGTCCGTCCGTCACGCACAGTGTCAGTGTATGCGGTCATGTCTCTCCATGCGGTGGTCCCACTGGGTCTGCTACACATGAGGGGCCTTCAACACTAGTTTGCCCGCCTCCGTTTGGATCCGGTACGCCACCGGCGATGGTTGGTCGAGATCCCGGTCTCGTTGGAGTGGGATTTGGCTTTCTGGAGAAACATGCGCACTCTGCTGCGTGGGGTTCCCATGGGCAGAGTGTCGGTTTGACTCCCTGTGTTTACGGACGCGTCCCTGATGGGTTGGGGAGGAACGTGCCAGTCACGCTCGGTCAGAGGCGTGTGGCCTCCTTCGGAGCGCCACATCAACTGGCTGGAGTTGGACACGATCCGACGCGTGTTGCTGCACTTTGCACCGGCCCTGCGGGGCCAGGACGTGTTGGTATGGTCAGACAACCGGTTGGCGGTTGCTTACGTGAAAAGGCAGGTCTCTGCCCCTCCACCTGTTGGCGGTGCAGATTTGGGAATGGGCGCAGGTGCACCTCCGGCCGTGGCCGAGAGTACTGTTTTACGCATTTCCCCCTCTACAGTGCGTTCTCCCTGTCATGTCTCGGGTGCTGTCAGAGGGGTTTTCGCTCATACTGATCGCCCCCTTTCGCCCGGGTGCCCTGTGGTTTGTGGAGGCGGCCCAGATGGCGGTGGGGACGCCGTGGCTGATCCCTTACCGGACTGGGGCGTTGTCGCAGGCGAATGGCTCGATCGGGGCGTTCCCTGTACTGGGTCAGCCGCTGCAGGCTTGGCTCTTGAGAGGGCCAGGCTGCGGTGTCAGGGACTGACTGTGGAGGTGGTCGCGAACCATTCAGGGTGCGAGGGCAGCCTCGACATCGGCTAACTATTCTAGCCGCTGGGGTATCTTTGCCAGCTGGTGTGAGGTCGTGGGGGTTGACCCCCTCTGTTGCGACGTGGGCAGTGTCCTGTCGTTCCTGCAGAGTCTTTTTGAGCAGCAAAGGTCCCCTGGAACGCTCAAGGTGTACACTTGTGCAATCTCGGCGTGTCATGAGGGTTTCAATGGAGTGTCTGTGTTTAGCCACCCCTTGGTTAAACGGTTTCTGGCCGGGTCCCGCCGTTTGCGGCCAGTGACCAGGCGGACATTGCCTCAGTGGGATTTGGCTTTGGTTCTGGAGGCGCTGTGCGACGCGCCGTTCGAACCTCTTGATCAGATACCATTGCGGATGCTGTCCCTTAAAACAGCGCTTTTGTTGGCTCTGACCTCTGCTAAGAGGGTCAGTGACCTGTGTGCGCTGTCGACGCAGCCTGGCTGTCTCACCATTAATGGTGATGGCAGCAGGGCCGTGTTGCTCCCTAACCCGGCCTTTCTGCCCAAGGTGATCAAGGCGTCTTTTCGTTCAATGAACAGTTCAGTGTTGTGGGCGTTTTCTCCCCCTCCCCATGTGGGTGCGAGGGCGGAGAGGTTGCATTGTTTGTGTCCGGTCTACGCTTTGGCACAGTATGTGCAGCGCACGGCCGTGGTGCGGACCACGCCCCAGCTCTTTGTGTGTCACAGTGGCCCCAAGGTGGGCCAACCGTTATCGAAACAGCGTCTGTCCCACTGGTTGTGTGAGGCGATTGATCTTGCCTACAAGTCACATGGTGTTCCTACGCCTAGTGGGTTCGGGGCCCATGGCGGCATCCAATGCACTGTTTAGGGGCGTAGGGGTGGAGGACATTTGTTCTGCCACATCTTGGGGGACGCCGTCGCTGTTTGTCTGATTTTACTTGTGTGACATGGCCACAGGCACGTTGGCTCAATCTGTGCTCAGTGTGGCTGTGTCTGGGGTATGAGTTGGGTCCATTGAGCTGCTGGGACGGCACCATTGACGTGGGTCTCTCTGCTGCTCCGGTGTGCCTGCGCGCTTGTTTGTGTGACGCTCGCATTTTGTGTGCTGGAGTGTCTCCTTGTGTGCCGAGCCCGGGTCTCAGCGTGTTCTATGGGCTGGCCTCGGACGCTCCTTTTCAGTCGAGGCTGATTGAAGAGGTACCGGTTGGGTTGGTGCTGTGTGTACATTCGTTTGGGGGCTGTGTTCAGCGCGCAACTGTATGTGCTTAGTGTGTGCAGGATGGGAGCGGTTCAGTGTCGTGGTTTCCACGCCTGGGCCGTCCTGTTTGGCACTTGTCTCTTAGGTGAGGTGGGTGTCAGGCAGGGAGTACATCTTGGGCTCGCTCGCTTTGCCCTAAACCAATAGGAGCGAAGCCCCTATGGGCAAAGCTTCACGATATTGAACGATGGTTACTTTCGTAACCCTATGAGTGGAGCGTCGCCCATAGGGTTCATGCCCTGACCTGTCACTGACTGCTTTTCTCATGAAGAAAGGTATGTCGGGAGGCAGATTGGGGTGTGAGCACCTCTTTTATAGCCATGGGGCAGAAGGCCTAGAAAGGTGCTATTTGCATATTTAACATTTCACAACCACCTACGCAAAATGCTGTGATTGGTCAGTCCCCAGCGATAGGCGCAGGTGATTTTCATAAAGTTGGAATATCTGAAAAATTTCTTCGTCTCTGTAGATGTAGTGATTGTATAAGTTAGTGAACTGTTATAAGCTGTTGTAACCAATGAAACAAAATATTAAATGTTTGTAATATGAACTGAAACTGAAGGAGCAAGTAGGAGAATAGGAAACCCTGTTTAAGCAGTTGCCGGGGAGAGAAAGATTTAGTATGTCTGTCTTTTGAGAAACAGGACACAGGTTAGAGACACACACACATAGTCTGACAGGCCAGACAGAAACCAGGAGGAGACAAGAAGATGTTTGCGTTTATCCTTATAAGGAATAGAACTGGAACTGGACCAATAGCACAATTGTTCTGTGAATTTAATGACTCTATCTTTTGGGTGTAGTAGAAGTATAAAATGATCTGTTGAATGTTGATCCTTAGACATTGTGCGGCGACACGTGTCTCCAGAAGCTTCTGTAATAAATGGACATATGATACGGTAGTTGACCTGACTCCTGGTGTTTTATTCTCCTTTCCAACAAATCAACTCGGGGAAGTCAATCAATCAATCAAATTTTATTTGTAAAGCGCCTTACAACAGCCAAAAGGTGCACAAGGCGCTTTGCATTAAAAGCTTCAGTAGACAACAGAATATAAAAAATATTAAAACATATAAAAATATAAGATAAATGAAGAAAAATGTATATGTACATATATATACACATACACCCGCATACGCATATACACACACATACACATACATACACATAAAATATATAAAATGAGCAGACGAGTCAGAGATTACGTGTTAAAAGCCTGTCTGAACAGATGTGTTTTCAACTGCGCTTTAAAAACACTGAACACGGTAATGTTACGCAGGGATGGTGGTAAAGCGTTCCACAGAGTTGGGCCCTGAACTGCAAATGATCGGCCTCCAAACTTTTTGTATTTGAATTTGGGAATGACCAGAGAGGTGTGTTCAGAGGAGCGGAGAGCTCTAGCAGGTTGGTAGACCGTTACTAATTCGGTGAGGTAGGCCGGGGCCAGTCCATTGATGGCCTTGAATACAAACAGCAGGACCTTGTACTCCACCCTAAACCGCACCGGAAGCCAATGGAGCGAGCAGAGGACTGGGGTGATGTGTGAGCGTTTGGAGATGTTTGAGAGGAGACGTGCAGCTGCATTTTGTACCAGTTGAAGTCGATTTAGGAATGATTTATTAAGTCCAGTGTAGAGGGCATTACAGTAGTCAATCCTCGAGCTGATGAAGGCATGAATGGCTTTTTCAAGGTCAGCTTGGGACAAGAATGTTTTGACCTTACTAAGAAGCCTTAGCTGGTAAAAGCTCGCCTTAACAACCGCACTAATCTGTTTATCAAATTGCATACTTTTGTCAAAAATAACACCCAAGTTACGCACAGTGGGTGCAAACTGGGGTGTGAGAGGGCCAAAACTTGGAGAACTGCAGGGTGAATCCGGGCTAAACAGAATGTATTCAGTCTTACCTTCATTCAAGTGAAGGAAATTCTGAGAAAGCCACAGTTTAATGTCCTGAATTGAGTTATGGAGAGGGTCCAGCGCAGAACGATTGTTCAGAACCACAGGAAGGTAGATCTGAAGGTCGTCTGCATAGAAATGGAATTGAACGTTATGATTGGAGATGAGTTGACCAAGAGGCAGCATATAGAGTGAGAACAGAATAGGACCGAGAATGGAACCCTGAGGCACACCGGATGACAAAGGGGCAGCTGAGGAGGAAAAATCATTTAGCATAACTGAAAAAGTTCTATCAATAAGATATGAAGAGAACCAATTGAGCACTGCGCCCTGCAGACCGACAACATGTTGAAGACGGGAGATGAGGATGGCATGATCCACGGTGTCAAACGCAGCGGTAAGGTCCAGTAACACCAAAACCACAGAGCTTTTACTGTCCAGGGCTCCGAGAATGTCATTATGGACCCTCAGTAACGCTGATTCGGTGCTATGTCTAGACCTGAAACCAGACTGAAATGTATCCCCCATGCCGTGCAGTTGGAGGTGAGACTGAAGCTGGGTGAAAACAAGCTTCTCCATCAGCTTGGACAGAAATGACAGGTGGGATATTGGGCGGAAATTGGACAGTATGGAGGGATCAAGGTTGGGTTTCTTGAGCAGCGGTCTCACAATGGCGTGCTTGAGAGCAGTGGGAACAATGCCCAAACTAAAACAGCTGTTTATGAAGGAGACAAGGAAAGGACCTATGATGTCAATAGCCTCTTTCAAAATCCTGGCAGGAACAGCATCTAGAGGACAGTTGGTAGGCTTCAACTCATGGACAGCTTTTTTTAGGTCCACAAGAGTAACTGCATCAAAAGACTCCAGCACACATTGTGTCGGTTGGGAGGGAATGGCAACAGCAGGGGCTTGTGTGATGGTTTGCCTAATAGACAAAACTTTGTCCAAAAAATACTGTTTGAATGCAGTGCAAGTATTTACTGATGCCTCATTCATTACACCAGACACCGGATTTATGACAGAGTTAATAGTGCTAAACAGGATTCCAGGACGGTGGCTATTGCTATTGATGAGATTGGAAAGGTATTGACCTTTAGCTTCCTTCACTGCTCTCTGATAGGTGGCAAGGCTAGCTCTAAATATCTCTAATGACACCTGCAGCCTATCCTTCTTCCACTTACGTTCTGCCTGTCTACACTGGCGCCTGAAGGCCCGAGTTGTATCATTGAACCAGGGATCCGATGGGCCTTTGGTCGACTTAGCCTTGTAAGGGGCAACAGAGTCCATAATCTGAGAGCAGATGGTGTGAAAGGATGAGAGGAGCTGGTCAGGACATAAAGGCAATGCCAATTCTATAGTAGAGGCGAGGTCGGAAACAGAGAAGGCAGCAACAAAGTCATCAACTGGAGATGGAGAAGTGTTAGACTTCAACAATTTTGGGGGCACGTCCGGGATTGGAAAAAGGGAGAAGGAATTCGACTCGGTCCAGTTGAACTACACGGGACTCACAGGTTCCAGCACCGGTGCATCATAAAAAAGGTAAGCAGAGCCTGTTATATCTAAATCTGCATATTGGCTATGAACTAAATTTTGAACCTGTGGAAAACGTATTGGGAGACTGGTTTAAATTCAGGGGGTCAGAGGAACGGTCTGTGAGTTAGAGTCTCACTGTAAGTCGGGTTAGAGGCCCGTTAATGGTGTGTGAGTTAGAGTCTCACTGTAAGTCGGGTTAGAGGCCCGTTACCGGTGTGTGAGTTAGAGTCTCACTGTAAGTCGGGTTAGAGGCCCGTTAATGGTGTGTGAGTTAGAGTCTCACTGTAAGTCGGGTTAGAGGCCCGTTACCGGTGTGTGAGTTAGAGTCTCACTGTAAGTCGGGTTAGAGGCCCGTTAATGGTGTGTGAGTTAGAGTCTCACTGTAAGTCGGGTTAGAGGCCCGTTACCGGTGTGTGAGTTAGAGTCACACTGTAAGTCGGGTTAGAGGCCCGTTAATCGTTCTGGGGTTGACTACCCTACGCCACTTCCCGACGGGGACGGTGGAGAGTTGCGAGTTAGAGTCTTGGCAACCAGTCGGGTTAGAGGCCCGAGGACTTAGGGGCACCTCGAAATACTTATTGTGTGTAAAAGTTCAGCTGGGTTAGAGGCCCGGGGAGTTTGGAACTCCCCAAATTTTTTATAAGAAAACTGGGTTTGAGTCCCAAAAGTGTTGGGTCAGGTACCCATTAATCATTTGTTAATTATTGTCTGGGACTCACAGTAACGTAAGTCAGGTTGAAATGGACGGGGACTTTGAGAGAGAAGTTGATGACGATGGTTGATGTCCAGGCACGGGAAAGTGGAAACAATTGGGGATACAGGTGGCAAATGTAATGACTGTTGTAGGCAGGATGGACCCAATTCAGAAAGAAAAAGAAGGGACAGAAGAGAAATTGTGACAAGTGGTGAGTGAGGCAGGATTAAGGATGGAGGAAAGGAGACCATTACATGTTATTTTGTGGAATAAGGAGAAGGAGTGTTCCAAAAATCGAGATAGAGTTAGAGACAAGAAGGAAATAGCAAATTTGGTCAAGAGAGGGAGATATAGAGAAAAGGAGAAGGAATGGGAAAAGCACAGAAAAGAATGGTGTAAATTAGCAGTGTGGTGTCAGGGCGTAGACCATTTGAACAAAGAGAAAAAGGGACAGAAAATTAAGGAGGAAAAAGAGGGAGGAGAGATAGAACCCCCAGCATATGAAGATGACTTGGGGCTTGGTATGGACCGGGCACCATTATATCCAGTGTTACGTTTACAGAGTGGTATATTGTCTTTAGACACACAGAATAGCAAGCCCATAACTCAAGTCACAGGAAAGCAAGATGAGAGAAAGTTGAGTAGGAAGGCGGAGTCAGAGAGCGAGACAGACACTGAGGGGGAGGTGAAACCGTTCAAGGCAAGGGCCGAGAGAGAGTACGGGAGATACGAGGAGAGGAGACGACTAGGAAAGAATAAACAAGATGAGATTACAGGGGCCATAAAGAGAAGGTCAGGCCGTACTAAAGGCAGGGTAGGTGAGGACTCAAGGTCGGGGTCGGACGATAGTGACACAGTGAGAAGAACCAGAACTAGTCAGAACAAAGGAAATTCACATAGAGGACGGGTGGTACTCACGGGCAATGCAGTAGGGAGATGGACTGACTCAGACGAAGACCCTGACGCAGACAGTAGTGGAGACGGGAGTAAGGGAGACGCAGATGTATACCCTCTGCCGCGTATGCCCCCACCAGAACATAAACTACACCATGACGCAGTAGAATCAATTCAAAAGACTCAAAATAAAATGTATACGCGGTCACAAGCAGGGGAAGCTGGGTGTGCTGGGTTTCAGCTGCCTCTCTTTAGATATAAACCATTGGGGCTGGGAGACGTACAGGCATTGGTAGATAAATTACCTCCGATGGGAGAGGGAGGTGGACTATGGTTGTCACAATTTGATAAACTCAAAGCTGGTCAAATGTTGGCACTAGGGGACTGGAGGGCAGTAGCCGCCCGAGCCGTGTCCGCCCAGGCTATGACTGAGATAGAAAAAGGGGCCGCCACTAGGCGGAGCCCTGATAACACCCCTTTCAGTCAGGTGGTCGGGCGCATAGCCACGGCCCTGAGGGAACGATTTCCCTTGCCCGCTGGGGCCCCGATGCCCAAGTTACCTTGGGAAAAAGAGCAACACCCTAGACAGTATCTAGAAGCATGTAAGGACACATGAGCCAAACACACAGGGCACCACCCGGGGAAAGGGGGTCTGCAGCAGGAGTGGTTTAGAAGGGCGGTCTTAGAGGGACTTCCAGAGAAAATAAAAGAGGCAATGATGGCAAATCCTGACTTGCCGGGTAGTGAATCACACGTATGGGAAAGACACATAGTACATCATTTACAGAGGGCTAAAGATGAGGAGACAGAGAAAGACAAACAGATACAGGAACTGAAAGAGAACCTGTTGCGCTTACAGCTGGGTGAAGCCAAAGGGAGGCTCAATGAAGGGAAAAAGAAACACAGACAGATGGCAGCCTTAGGCTCACGAGAATCTGACACACCCGATTTATACCCTGTTCCCACATGGGCACCCCAACCTCACGGTGGCCGGGGGGCATTCACCGCGCCCTATCGACCAGGGACTCCGAGGGGAGGTTATGGTAGGGGGAGGGGGCGGGGTAGAGGCAGAGGGGCTCCAGGAGCCCAAGTCCCATACGGAACCTGCTTTACGTGTGGTGACCCGAACCACTGGTCCAGAGAGTGCCCACAGAACACTGCAGGGGGCAGAGGATACCCAAACCAAGGGGCAGCTCCAGTTCCCAACCCACACGCCGTCCCACCACCTAGCGCACCTGGACAATACCCACTCTCTTATGAGGGAGGGTGGGACCAGGCGTGACGGTCTACAGGGAGGGGAGGGGACAGCGGGGGAAGGGCAGACCCTATGCTGTCCCTGAATGTCGACGGGAAGGATTTCTCCTTTCTGGTTGACACAGGGGCCACTTCTTCCACCATCACCGCCCCTCCCGTCACAGGACTACTATCCTCCAAGACAGTGGAAGTTGTGGGGTTTGAAGGAGTGGGACAGACTTTGCCAGTGACATTTCCTCTTAAAACGATACTGGGTAAACAGGCCCTCAGCCATCCGTATGTGGTGTCGACAAACACACCAGTGAACTTATTGGGGAGAGACTTGTTGATAAAACTGGGGGCTAATATCTTATGTTCTCCAGATGGACTAACTGTCACGTTACCAGACGGGACATCGGCGGTGTGCAGACCTGAAACCACACGCAAAGGGCAGTATCTGGTACAACCGGTGAAGGGTGAAATAGCAGAGATATACTGGGGACTATTGACACCGGAAAAGCCGGACAAACAGGGTATTTTGTCCCAGTACTTCAAATGGAGGCCGTGGATCTCCCTCCTCGAGCCGTACTTTCCTCCGCCAGACCCCCCACATGTAACCCTATTTTATGATCGGCAGGGCAACGAGGTGTATAGAGAGGGGTTTGGGGATGTAGTGTGTGGGGACACGTGGCAGGTCGGGTCTAAATTCATATATGTAGGCCTTGAGGGGGTGGCGGCAGATGTACAGTTGACAGAGGAGCAGGATCAGTGGTACATGATGGCGGAGGAGTCCGTCCCGTATGTGTCACTGGCCCTGCATCCTAAACACCAAGCAAAAGACCTGGGGCCCATGGTTAAAAGGGCGGTCGAATGTACTGATTGGACACTCACTCAGGCGCCAAACGTATGGTACTCACACAGCTGTAAGACGTAAAAATGGTTCACCTGCATTGACCTGGCTAACGCTTTTTTCTCTCTCCCACTAGCAGAGGAACGTTGTGATATTTTTTCTTTCACACATAGGGGTCGGCAATGGCGATACACGAGACTACCACAGGGGTTTGCGCTTTCCCCTGGTATATTCAACCAGGTACTGAGAGAAGCGCTGCAGGGATGCTGCCTGCCGACAGGGGTAACTTTGGTCCAGTATGTAGATGACCTGCTGCTGGCGGCCCCGACGGTGCTACAATGACGGTCCTCACCAGACTGGCTGAGAAAGGGTTCAAGGTGTCAAAAGAAAAGCTACAGCTGGTAAGGACGCAGGTCTCCTTTCTGGGCAGAGTAATCTCGCAGAAGGGAGCGGGGCTTTCCCCAGCTCACCGCACAACCATCCTCCACCATCCTAAACCCACTACTGTTCAGGAAATGCTATCATTCCTGGGGCTCACGGGGTACAGCCGCAATTACATCCCAAACTATTTAGGGCTCACAGAGCCACTTAGAGCGCTAGTTAAGGTGCAGGGAATGCGTAAACTTAAAGCCACTCTCGATTGGACTTGCCCGGCCGACCAGGCCTTCATTTTGCTGAAACAACAACTAGCCACCGCAGCTAATCTGGCCATACCTGACTACACAAAACCCTTTTTTCTAGATGTTTCTGAAACAGGACAAGTCATGAACGGGGTCCTGTTTCAGAAAAAAGGGGGAGATAGGAACATCCTTATGTACATAACCGTAGGATTTGACAAAACCGAAAAAAGGCACCCCACCTGCACACAGCATGCAGCGGGAGTAGCGAGACTCATTCAAAAATGCGCACACATAGTGATGGGGCATCACTTTCAGATACTCACAACACACAGTATAGTGGCGTATGTAAATTCACAGATGTTCACTATGACTTCCCTCAGGCAACAACACCTAAGCAAAATTCTTGGGGCTCCAAATTTGATTTTCACACATGAAGGGATAAATATTGCAGACCGAATGGGGACGGGTCTACCACATGAGTGCGCGCAAGAGGTAGTGAGGGAGAGTAAGACACGAACCGATCTGGAGGCAGAACCCCTCCCAGGGGCAGAGGACCTCTTCACTGATGGGTGCTGTTTCAGACACGAACAAGACGGCCTGAGGGCGGCCTTTGCGGTAGTGAAACTAACACCAGAGGGTTTAGTCACGCTGAAAGCAGAGAGGCTCCAGGGGATGCAATCAGCCCAGAGAGCAGAAGTTAGAGCACTAATAGAGGCCCTCAGACTGGCCCAGGGAACAACAGTAAACATTTACACTGATTCGGCATACGCAGTAGGCGCAGCACACGTGGAGCTAGGACAGTGGTTAAAAGCGGGGTTTAGAACAGCAGGAGACAAACCGATTAAACACAAGGCAGAGATGAGAGAACTAGCTGAGGCCCTAGACCTGCCCGAAAAGGTAGCCATCATAAAATGCAAAGGACACGATAATTCAAATAGTGTAGTAGCTCAGGGAAACCAAGCGGCAGACACAGTAGCAAAACAGGCAGCAGGGTACACTCCGCGAGTGATGGCGGTAAGAGCAGAAGAGGAAGTGGGGTGGGGAGAAGGCCCTGAGAGAGACGGGCTAGTGAGACATCAAAAGGGGGCTTCCCCACAAGAGAAAACAATTTGGCAACAGAGGGGAGCAACAGAGACGAGCGGGCTCTGTAGAGGGCCAGACGGTAGAGTAATACTTCCACCAGCCATGCAGGGAGATAAATTTGCAGAAGCCCACGGGTTGGGCCATGTAGGGCCAGCACAGATGTTGAGGAACTTGTGCCATTGGTGGCACCCGTTTATGGTAGACATGGTACGTAACTACACTAGGACATGCACCATCTGCACACACCACAATCCAAAACCGACGATCAAACCTGAGATGGGGGCGTTCCCCATGACGACGAGACCTGGACAAGAGATAGTGATAGACTACACGGACATGGGGGAAACTATACGGGGTGCCGCTACATGTTAGTGTGTGTGGACATGTTCACAGGGTGGCCAGAAGCCTGGCCGGCAAGAAGGGAGGACAGTCAGACAGTGATCAAGTGTTTAGTGAACCAGTACATTCCCAGACACGGCTTCCCAGAGAAAATTAGGTCAGACAATGGGACTCACTTTAAGAACAGTGATTTACAGAAGGTAGAGAGATTATTGGGCCTAAAACGTGCTTTTGGCACTGTGTACCATCCACAGTCCCAGGGAAAGGTAGAAAGGATGAACCAGAACTTAAAAAACAAGTTGGCTAAGATATGTGCACAGATTAAATTGAACTGGGTGGATGCACTGCCACTGGCACTCATGACGATTCGGTGCTTGTTAAATCAGACCACTGGGTTCACCCCATACGAGCTGCTGACGGGGAGACAGTTTCCAGGACCAGCCGCGGGGCCTGCGGTCCCGGAAGGGGAAAAGTGGCCCAAAGACCATAAAGTGTATTTTGATGAATTGCGAGCTCTCGTTTCAGAATTCACCAACAGAGTCGGAGAAAGGAGGGACCTGCACCCGCTGGACCAGAACCTGCCCCAGGCGGAGTGGGTGTTGCTGAAGGTCATCAAGCGAAAGTGGTCAGAGCCAAGGTGGACGGGTCCTCATCAGGTGGTGGAGAGAACGAGTCATGCGGTCCGCCTGAGGGACAAAGGAGAGACGTGGTACCATTGGAGCCAGTGTACACCAGCGCAGGAGCCAGGAAGGTCGTTAACGGACCTCATCCAAACCGGGAAGGAGGAGCTTTCCCCCGTGTGGACGGAAGAAGGACCAACACCAGCCGGACCGTTCCCAGGAGCGGACCCCAGGACACGGCAGGACTACGAGCGAGTGAAGGAGATAAAGGACGGCGTCAGGGGAATAGACTCTTAGGGGAAAGAACTGAAGAATACTGTAACAAAAGGGGGTATAGGACACCGAGTGGCTACCACTCGTACCAAGATGACAGGGTTACAGAGAAAGGTCTGGGGAGATGATAGTAGAATGAAATGGTATATGGGAATTGTTGGAATAATGATATGTGTGTTGTATGTTGTTACAGGTTTCCCAGGTTGGCATCGGGTCTTCATTCCCCCAGCGAAGAGGTTCGCGACCCCACCTGAGGACACCTGTTTGAGGAAATTTGGGGGATTGAATTGGACTATGTCAAGGGGTCGCATACGAGCATTCTGGGATAGATAATCCGCTGGAGGAATGGATGATCTCGATGTTCGGCCAGTGGAGAGGTTTGATAATGTCTGTTCTTTTATCGCTTGCTACATTTGGTGCTATAATGGTTACTTGTGGGTGTTGTTGTATCCCATGCATAAGAGGGCTTGCCATGAGAGTGATCTCTACAGCCATTGAGAAGGCTCCAGGATCGCCACCAGGGATGCTGATGCCTCTACTGGAGCAGCATGACCCGGGAGAACTGGAGCTTGGCGAATACGGGTGATCTCTCTGGGGAGAGATCAAAAGGGGGAATTGTAGATGTAGTGATTGTATAAGTTAGTGAACTGTTATAAGCTGTTGTAACCAATGAAACAAAATATTAAATGTTTGTAATATGAACTGAAACTGAAGGAGCAAGTAGGAGAATAGGAAACACTGTTTAAGCAGTTGCCGGGGAGAGAAAGATTTAGTATGTCTGTCTTTTGAGAAACAGGACACAGGTTAGAGACACACACACATAGTCTGACAGGCCAGACAGAAACCAGGAGGAGACAAGAAGATGTTTGCGTTTATCCTTATAAGGAATAGAACTGGAACTGGACCAATAGCACAATTGTTCTGTGAATTTAATGACTCTATCTTTTGGGTGTAGTAGAAGTATAAAATTATCTGTTGAATGTTGATCCTTAGACATTGTGCGGCGACACGTGTCTCCAGAAGCTTCTGTAATAAATGGACATATGATACGGTAGTTGACCTGACTCCTGGTGTTTTATTCTCCTTTCCAACAAACCAACTCGGGGAAGTGTTAGACTTCAACATCTCTCAAGGTTCCCAGGCATCACCCTACAAGCCACTCGCTCGCCACGCTTCCCTTCATTGAAATTAATTGAGCCATTGCGAACAGTGTGAATGCACCATTACGGTACATTCACACTATTCGCGAAATGTCCGATAGCCAACGCTAGCATCGCCCAGTGTGCTTCGCCTGTAGCATACTTGTGGGTGTGTCTCTGGGCGAACTAGCGTCATAACACCAGGTAAGCTGTGTATTAAGGTTTGAGAATAGCAAATTTGTATGAAGGAACGTCAGATTATTTCAATGGTTAAAATTGGAATAGAAACTTATTTTAATACCTTTTTAAATTTTAAATGTCTCTACTCAATTCATATGCCTCATTGATGTAATTCTTACAACCTGCAATGCTAGCTGGCAAAACAGCTTGCTACAATTAGGTAGCCACCAGTCAGCTAACGTAACCACCTACACAAAATCCTGTGATTGGTAAGTCCCCAGCGATAGGCGCGGGTGATTTGAATGAAGTTGGAAAATTTGAACTTTTTCTTCGCCTCTCACGGATCCCACGCATCGCCCCGCAAGCCACTCGCTCGCCACGCTTCCCTTCATTGAAATTAATTGAGCCATCGCTCCCATCGCGAATAGTGTTAATGTACCGTTAGGGCCACGGCTTCATGCGTCCCATCACTAGTCATAGCTATGCCAAGGAGGGGCTACAGGAATGGGAGTTCCAGTTACATTGGAATGGAAAACACTTCTATAGCAGTGAACTTTATAAGTTACATTTTGGTAATAATTTAGTTAAAAGCAATGACAGATCATAGAGTCCAAGGAGCTTTGCAAATATTCAAACCCCTTCACATTAAGCAATCATCTACATAAAAGTTGTTCTTTACGGTGTCTGTAACCTCTGCCGGAAAGTGAGCTTTGTTATTTTCAGCTGTCTGTCTTAGTGCAAAGTTTGCACAACTCGGTGATGACACTGCTCCAAAGAGGTGTACTTTCATCCGGTATTCAACAAGATCCCCGCTGCACATCACCATCAGGCCACCATAGGAATCACAGATAGTCAATATGATTTTCTGACACTTTGACTTGGTGAAACATTGCTTTGATGTCAGCCATCAGGGTAACTGGCTCTTGTCTGAATCTGATGAGTACTCCGATGAGTGACTTGGTAAGATCTGGACCCTGTAGCAATTGTTCATTGAGCGATGTTCCCTTAAAGACAGCTCCGCAGTCGAAGACCACTCTTAAGGCTCCTTTCCTCGGGTGATACACCCCGTGATGTGGGATATACCAGAGTCCCCCATCATTACGATTCAGTTGATCTACTGGTATCTTTTCAGCATAGTCGCTGTCAATCATTTCTGTGAGAAAAGTTGTATATTCATCGTGAAAAACCTCATGTTTACCAAACTTGCGTTTCAGGCTTTGGATGCGCTGCTCTGCTATGCAACGGTTATTTGGCATGCTGGGATTTCCTTGCCTGAAAGGTATGTCTAGACAGTATTGACCATCTGTAATTTTTATTGAGTTATTCACAATATCCAAGAATTTTATCTCTTCTCTGGACATTTCCTCTGTTTCCTTGCTGGTTACCTCATTGAAATCATGATTGTATTGTTTAACCAGTAGCTCCTCTAGATTCACAATAGACATTCAATTGACAGCAGCAGCAGGGCAGCCATTCTCATCCCTGACGTTGTTGTCTCCTCTCAAGGGACCATAGATGACCCACCCCAGTAGGGTCCTCACAGCGTATAGTCCATCCCCTTGGCTATTGACCACCTCCCAAGGTTCCAATACCTTAGAAGCATTTGTGCCGATGAGCAGGTCAATGCCAGCGTCTATTTCATGAATCTTGACATCCTTCAAGTAAGGCCATTGAGTCAGGTCTTTTTGTCTTGGAATGTTGAGCTTGGAAACAGGCATGGTCTTATGTGTAAATACATTGGACAGTTGTATGAAATCATTTTTGTCTTTGTGTGACTGCGTCAAGAACTTCACTCCCACCTGTCCTGAATTTTAAAGCTAAAGGTACAGCAAGCAAAGATTGCCATTACAAAAGTGAGAACTGTTTGCGCTCCTCCTACCTGTCTACTACTTCCTGTCACCTATGCCCCCTATATACAACCAAGTGTGCATCTAAATCACTGTCTAAACAAAACTAAACAAACTAAACAAAATAAAAGCCCAACAATAAGCATAAATGGCTCCTACACACCGGCCCCTAATTATCTTATATAACAAATAACAATTACCATAAAATAATGAAAGGAGCTACATACATTACACTTTTTGCTTGGGCCAGAGGTTCCAGACATGGCACAAGGTGAAATCTGGTCTTTACCACCAGTCCTTCTTAAATCTCAGTCTCTTTAATCAGACATATCTTTGTTATTGGTCTCTCCAATATATTGTTTTTTGTCTGAAGTCGAACGGTATGCACAAGTCCTTGTGCATCTGCTTTCGTCTCCAGTATTCTGCCCATTAACCAGGAGCCTTGTGGTGCAGTGGAGTCAACCACCACAACTATGTCACCTGGAGCAAAGTTCCTCTTTACCTTTGACCATCGCTGACGTTCTTGGATTACAGGTAAGTACTCCTGTGTTCACCTTTTTCAGAAGAGATCTGCCATGTATTGCACTTGTCTCCATCTGCGCCTTAGGTATAAGTCCTCTTTCACGAAGAGTCCAGGCAGAAGAATTGGATTGGTTTTCAACAGAAGAAGGTGGTTTGGGGTGAGTGCTTCCAAGTCCTTTGGGTCCTCAGAAAGCTTTGTAATGGTTCGATCATTTAAAATTGCTTCAAATTCACAAATTAAAGTTTGCAACCCCTCATCATCCAGAACTTGTTGGCTAAGTGCAGCACATTTCAAACCATGCGGATCAAACGCTCCCATACACCACCATGATGCGATCCTGGTGGGGGGTTAAAGCACCATTTTATTCCCTTCTGAAGCATAGCAGTCTGGATTTTGTCCTGATTTAAGGGGTTTAGTGCTTCTCTCAATTCTCTTTCAGCTCCAATAAAATTTGTGCCATTGTCTGATTTTAAAGACAAATAAATCTTTGTAATGCATGGATGCAGGAGTCTGTGTCAAAAGTATGTGCAACTTCAAGATGTACTGCCCTGCTTGCCATGCAGGTGAAGATTACGCCATATCTTTTAACAAGACTTTGTCCTCTCTGGATCTCTATAGGACCGCAGTAGTCTACTCCTACATTTGTAAATGGAGGCATATCTGGTAGAATCCTTTCCAGGGGTAAGTCTGCCATTTTCTATTCTCCAACTCTTCCCCGATGTTGTTTGCACACAACACAGTCTGTTATGATCCTTCTTGCTGCAGAGTTGGCTTTTATAATCCAGTATTTTTTACGGAGTCGAGATAGCATATGATTTCTTCCTCTGTGGCCAAGTTGTTCATGGATATGTCGTAGCAATAGTGTTGACATGTCCAAGTCTTTTGAGAGAATAACAGGATGCTTAGCCTCTTCAGGCATCGCTAGTCTACTCAGGCGACCACCTACTCTCAGAAGTCCATCATCCAACACCGGGTCCAGTTTATAGAGACGACTGCTTCTTTTAACACCACTTTTACCAGCCTTTAGCGTAGATAGTTATTCTTCAAAGCTTTGTCTTCGGTTCAGATCCTCAGGATTTAAACAATGTCTTTGGAGTGTTGCTTTAAAACCTTGTATCTCCTTCAATTGGCTGGACTCATCTTTAAAGTTACTCGCAGCAGTCTGAATCTCCTTTCTTTTTCTAGTCAGCAGTAAGATAGTTGTTTTTACTTTAAGTAGCCAAGCTACAGCTGTCATCAGACATCTCCATGAAGAGAAATAATTTATGAGAGAGCTGGTGGGATTCAATGGACCTTTAACAATGAGGTTGCTTGTGATGTCTTGCTTAACTTCCAGATCATTTGCAGAGATTGCAGTTTCCAAATGAAGTTTCTGCCATTCTCTGTCTGACTGACAGAGAAACTCTGGTCTCTTGATCCATCTTTTGCAGCTTAAGAAGCGGTTTGCTGTTAGCCCCCTAGAGGCTTCATCTGCCAGATTTTCCTTTGTGCTAACATACACTCACCTAAAGGATTATTAGGAACATCTGTTCAATTTCTCATTAATGCAATTATCTAATCAACCAATCACATAGCAGTTGCTTCAATGCATTTAGGGTTGTGGTCCTGGTCAAGACAATCTCCTGAACTTCAAACTGAATGTCAGAATGGGAAAGAAAGGTGATTTAAGCAATTTTGAGCGTGGCATGGTTGTTGGTGCCAGACGGGCCGGTCTGAGTATTTCACAATCTGCTCAGTTACTGGGATTATCACGCACAACCATTTCTAAGGTTTACAAAGAATGATGTGAAAAGGGAAAAAACATCCAGTATGTGGCAGTCCTGTGGGCGAAAATGCCTTGTTGATGCTAGTGGTCAGAGGAGAATGGGCCAACTGATTCAAGCTGATAGAAGAGAAACTTTGACTGAGATAACCACTCGTTACAACCGAGGTATGCAGCAAAGCATTTGTGATGCCACAACACGCACAACCTTGAGGCGGATGGGCTACAACAGCAGAAGACCCCACCGGGAACCACTCATCTCCACTACAAATAGGAAAAAGAGGCTACAATTTGCCCAAGCTCACCAAAATTGGACAGTTGAAGACTGGAAGAATGTTGCCTGGTCTGATGAGTCTCGATTTCTGTTGAGACATTCAGATGGTAGAGTCAGAATTTGGTGTAAACAGAATGAGATCATGGATCCATCATGCCTTGTTACCACTGTGCAGGCTGGTGGTGGTGTAATGGTGTGGGGGATGTTTTCTTGGCACACTTTAGGCCCCTTAGTGCCAATTGGGCATTGTTTAAATGCCACGGCCTACCTGAGCATTGTTTCTGACCATGTCCATCCCTTTATGACCACCATGTACCCATCCTCTGATGGCTACTTCCAGCAGGATAATGCAACATGTCACAAAGCTCGAATCATTTCAAATTGGTTTCTTGAACATGACAATGAGTTCACTGTACTGAAATGGCCCCCACAGTCACCAGATCTCAACCCAATAGAGCATCTTTGGGATGTGGTGGAACGGGAGCTTCGTGCCCTGGATGTGAATCCCACAAATCTCCATCAACTGCAAGATGCTATCCTATCAATATGGGCCAACATTTCTAAAGAATGCTTTCAGCACCTTGTTGAATCAATGGCATGTAGAATTAAGGCAGTTCTGAAGGCGAAAGGGGGTCAAACACAGTATTAGTATGGTGTTCCTAATAATCCTTTAGGTGTGTGTATCTCCATTGTGAAACATCAGTAGAATCCCTTACAAAGGAGATCCTATTTGCTACAAATGTTCAGAAACATTTGGTTTCGTTGTTGATATATTTAAGCACTGTTGTGCTATCAGTCCAAAAGATGGATTTGTTCAGCTGAAGCTGTAATTCCCTCCGAAGCATTCTGTCAACTTTGACGGCTAGAACTGCAGCTGTGAGCTCCAGTCTGGGGATCATTACTTGCTTTAACGGTGATACTCTTGCTTTCCCCATCATGAAAGCAACATGCACCTCTTTGTCGTTGTTTTCCAGTCTAAGATATGAAACCGTATCGTATCCACTCTCGCTGGCGTCTGAGATGTGATGCAATTGTGAGTTTCTGATATGACCAAAGCATCTGGGCTTCATGCAACGGTCCACTCTAAACTCTGTCATCTTTTTCAGATCTGCCAACCATCCAGTCCACTGCTGAGAAAGAGTTTGGGGTTTGTTTTCATCCCATCCAAGGTTTTTTCTACAGAGTTCCTGCATAATCAGTTTGGCTGGCAGAATAAATGGTGCTAGAAGTCCTAAAGGGTCGTATACAGAGCCAACCACGGACAAGATTCCGCGTCTGGTGTATGCTCGTGGCTCTGCAGTAATTCTGAACATGAACACATCTGTTTCAACGCACCAGTGCAATCCTAGCGCTCTTTCCATTGGCAGGTTGTCCCTGTCCAAGTCCAACTCTTATGTCTCTTTGGTTCTGGCTTCCTGTGGAATGGATGTCAATACTTTACGGCTGTTGCTGATCCACTTTGACAGAATGAAACCTCCCTTCTTGCGTTTTTTTGATTTCTCGGCTGTGTCAGAAGCTTCACTCCTACCTGTCCTGAATGGTAAAGCTAAAGGTACACCATGCAAAGATTGCCATTACAATGACAAAGCAAGAGAATGAAGAATGAATGAAAAACTGAAATATCTAATGTACATACTTCTTCAGATCCTTCACCATGATACTCCAAATTTATCTCAGATGCATCCTGTGTCCAGTCATCACCCTTAAGATTACTCTAGAACTGTAATTGGCACCTGTGGAAAATTTGATTGTTTGGACATGATCTAGAAAGGTACCCTCCTTTCAATATGAGGTCCCACACTTCATAAAGCCACTAAGTAATTGCATTTTTATATGTCCCCTTCCCTTAATTAGGCTATGTGGTGTCTGTAAATAGTGTTTGATTAATGTTCATTTTTCAAATATTCTGTAGAATTAACAACCATGTTTGTCACTGAACTTAGTTGCATTTATAAATTTTCTGTTAAAAAAAACAATGCAATCCGGATGTAAATGTATTAACTAGATGCTCTACCTGAGGCAACAGGTGAATAATAAATTAGCTATGTCTATTTACATTAATTTCTGTAGGACTATAAGATTATGGCTTTTAAATAAATGTGTCCTAACAAACCATTTGACTGTTAACACACAAACTATTGCTTAAGAATGATTTATAATGGAAACTGTAACTGTATTTCTTTTTGAATTATGTATGAGTTTTGAAGACGATTGGAGAGCTCAAATGTATGAGTTTTGGTGAGGATTGGAGAGATCAAAGTAAAGGATACACATGGGCAATTCACTGTAGTATACTGATCTTGGTTATGTAAAATACAGATTAGAAAACATTGTAATTAAAGAAAGAGAGGAAAAAGAGAATCTCAAACGCTCCCATTTTTCTGCTCCTATAATACATTTTCTCACGGTAAGGATAGATTCAACAAAACAATCCCAAAGACATCCTCTCCTCTTGTATTTTCATTATACTTTCCAAAATTCTCCACATGGTGTCATGCAAGTGCTGATAGCTGTGACAACACAACCTAATGAGGTATTGTAGAATTGTATTGTAAAAGCTTCATTTTATTATCTTGTTCTAGATTAAAGTTCATAATGAGTTATAATTGTTTAAAAAAATTTTTTTCTCATTACCACTCCCTTGTCAAGCCATTTGAAGCGTGTGTACGAGGAATCATTAATTTCCAACTAAGTATGGAAAACATTTTCAATTACGTATAAACAGTATAACAGTACACATAGCTCAACATAATAATAATCTGATATGTCTTAGCCCCTGTTATTGGGCATTAGGCCAAGGGATTCAAGTGGTTATACGTGACCCAGAAATGGCTTAAAATATACAAGACTTCACATTAATATCCTAGGTAACTAAGTAGGGTAAAGTTCATATTTTGTGACGCGTCGGACTGAGCTATGCTGGGCTCCGTGCCATAAAATAATGATGCGTCAAAGTTGTCTAAGGTTACAAGTCTACGTGGCATGTAGCATACCACATGTGTTTTTTAGCTTCTGTAATTTATTATTCAGTATTTTATTATGGCTGTGATCGATAATCTATTTTATCCTTCCTAGTAGTGTACGTATTTGATCACGGTGCAATATTGCGCATCTCTTGCCATTGTGCGTGTGTGTGTGTGTGTGTGTGTGCGTGTGTGTGTGTGTGTGTGTGTGTGTGTGTGTGTGTGCGTTTATGTCCTGTCAGAGATTGCAGCGTTTGTCATTTTCTTGATGCGCTCATTGGTGCGTTCCTCTAACGTGTCACAACTTTTGTTGGATTACCCCAAGGATGTGGAGTATCATCAGGTGTTAAAGTACCACCCCACACTCTCAACCCTTGTCTTCGAGGGATCTTCTGCCTGCAGGAACAAGGACCATCAGACTGGAAACGTCCTGGAACTCGTTGACTGCAAAATATAGCAGTACCCATTGCAACTCAGGGAATAACCTATTCCTCTAAAATGTATACAGCCAATAGGTATAGACAGCCCACCAACATGCCATTCTCGTCTTCTACGTTGCCAGTGTTTTTATTTATGATATATCTAGTGGTAAATGGACTAAAGGCAGCCGCCACGACGGGGACCACGCTGGGCTGCGCGTCCTGCGGCATGTCGCTGATGGAAAAAGATTCTGAGCAGAGGCTCATGGTTGAGATCGCCAAGCAACAAATCTTGAACAAACTGCACATGAAAGAGAGACCAAACATCACCTCAACTGTGCCTCGCGCAGCGCTTCTAACTGCGCTCCGCAAACTACACGCGGGGAGAGTAAGAACGGACGGAACCATTGAACTTGAGAATAACATCAATAGGGATACCAAAGACCAGGGATACGAAATAGTGAGCTTCGCAGAAATTGGTAAATTCAGTTATTTTGAACATAATGTGCGGGTTTAAGTGTATGTCATTGTTACTTTATGGCGTATATGGGCTACTTTATCATACTGTGTTTTGTTTCGCTCCAATGAACCATGGCCAAATGTACCTTTAGAACTTACTATCAATGTCAAATGAAACACATGGGTTTGAAGCCTTCCCACTGAAACCCTGACCTGAGAAAACTGGTAAATTAAGACAGATCGAGCTTTTAGCGCGCCTTGTTCTATTTGACCCAATTCCTTGCGTCGCTTTTGTGTCCAAAAATCCGTTGTTACCTCTTTCCTCAAGCACATTTGAACAAAATGTATTAATCAATTAATTTCGATGTTTTGAAATAACTCAAACGTTTTGACACTGTATCGTTATTTATATGCTGTAACTTTGTGACTTGGGAATGTTGATGTATGGACAATAGTGGCATTCTAGAACTACTACAAAAGAGTTACATTCAGGTAGCTACAGCTGCTGGCAGTGAAATGTCACACTAATCCTCACACTCTGTCTTCTCTGTGGGATCTAGATGATAAGGTCACTTTACCTGGGGCTGAACCAGGCCTTACCTTCCAGTTCCTTCAGGTGAAAGGCCACAACATTCAGGTGATCCAGTCATCCCTGTGGCTCTATGTCCACTCCTCTGACACCCCCGACCCCGGTCCACGTCCTAGTGCCATTGCCCAAATCTACCTCTCTGGGCCTGCGGAGAGTGGCTCCAATCGCACCCTCCTCCTGGAGAAGATCCTTGATGTGCAGAAGAGTAACTGGCACACCTTCCCCATCACAAACACCCTGCAAGCTTTCATGGACGGGAGCCAGCAGAGACTTCAGCTGGGAGTCACCTGCAAAGAAACCAGGGCGACAGGGGAGAACGGGGTCACCCGCGACCTGTGTGAGCTGGGAAAAGCGATGGACCTGACCCACCAGCCGTTCCTGGTGGCCCGGGTGAGACGCCGGGAGGACCCCGAGCACATCCTCCGCAAGAGGTCTCTGCGTTGTGGAGACGACGTTACCGTCTGCTGCAAGAAGGACTTCTACGTCAAGTTCAAAGACATCCAGTGGCAGGATTGGATCATAGCTCCAGAAGGTTACCACATGAATTACTGTATGGGCCAATGTCCCCAGGCCTTGGCGGGTTCTCCAGGCATCGCATCCTCCTTCCATGCAACGGTTTTCAGCCAGCTCAAAGCCAATGGCATCAATATGGCGGTGTCCTCCTGCTGTGTGCCAATCCAACGCCGGCCCCTGTCTATGGTGTACTTCAACTCACAGCACAGCATTGTGAAGACTGACGTGCCTGACATGATCGTAGAGTCCTGCGGCTGCACGTAAAGGGGTGGAAAAACAGACAGACACAAGACATTCAGCAAACAATGCTTTTAGTCTGGAAAGACTAGATTGAATTTGTCACACACACAAGCACACATGTAGGTGCAAACATGCAACTACTTTCACATTCATGCAGTGTAGCAAATTTGATCTGGTTTTTTTTGCATGCAAATGGTATAATGCGCAGTGTGTTCTGACTTGTTTAGTCACTTGGTCACACACAGATGACAACGTCCAGACAGAATCACTCATAGCCTTTATTCATTTTTAATTGATTGTTAAACAATTACATGTTTTATTGCATTTTCTTTTTATACAGTGTGTTTTGTATTACTGGTGTGGGTGAGGTGAGCAATTAAGATACAGAATGATGTATGCAAGTCAGTGCCTGGATCTTTGTAATGTGGAGTAGAGGTTACTTATTAATTGGCTTTGTGTTGCGTTGACCATCTACACACACATACTGTATGCATTAGTATAACATCCTTTTGTCATTTAAGATGTGTTTGATTCCTTCTTGTTCAACACAAGTATAGTTACTTGCATTTTAGTGCATTTAGAGCTCTCGAAATGAGGAAAATGGGATTACTAAAATGAATATGTGCCTTCCCCATTGTTTTGTTTTGAAGGCGAAAACTGAGGTGTTCTGATTCTGTGGGCTCGTTCTAAAGATCCACAGAGAATATACTTTTGAAATTGAAATGCATTGGTGATGCAATGCTGTTGATGCATGCAACACAAGACAGCAGTATAACCATACAAATTATCTAAATAGATTTCCCCCGGGAAACCACCCAGACAGGAGTATATATTTGATATTCAGAGGTTAAAAATTGTTTCATCAGCATCTGAGCTGTATTATTTGCTTAGATAATCAGTTAGGCAATGGCGGCATGAACTCAAGGTTATTACTCGGTTGTGTGAGCAAACATTTAGCTATTGCCACAGTTTCAGGCAACGTGAAGGTCCATGAAATACACCGGTCAACGAGCAAGCATGCTCTAAGGCATGTTGGAGTTTGAATTTTCCAAAGTCTAAATGTTTTTAGGGCTGATATAAATTACATGCATTCAAGCAATCTCTGTCTAATCGTTGTATTCAGTGTTCTTTTTATAATGTTTACAATGTGTGAGGGTATGTGGGTGTTTATGTGTGAAATGTTTAAGCCTATTCGCTGCTTTCTAAATGCTATGCATCCTGTGTTGTTGGCAGTAGCAGTGTATAATGTACTGAAGACTGTATTGAAATGTCCTAGCCTAGCCTGGCATCCATAGTGTTGCTGTATTATACATATCCTAGCATGGGCTTCAAGATCCTATAGCAAGCACTTCCTAGCTACCTGGCTCTTAGACCATTAGAACATTCTATTGTTCTTATGCAAGCACTTCCTGTCCTTCTGTCCTCCTGCTTCCTGTATGTCATCTAAAAGGATGTCTTTCCATTGGAAACGTACTGCAGTTTGGAATGTATTGTGAAGATAACTAATACCACTGATTTATAAAACCAACAAGTGAAAGTTGATATAAACAGAAACCCTCACATAACTTTCATGATTGGCTATTATTTCTGCCTGAGCACTTTATCAGATTACTGTATATTTATAAGATTCTTCAACAAGTTTTTTTGTCACTTAGTTAATGAAATTTAAAACACAGTTAAAGGCAAAATTACTGTTAGCACGTTATGTTTTCTGAATCATTGTCTTGTGTAAACCTTGATTTTATTTCCTATTGAAACAGTTGAGAAAAAAATTATGAATTAATTTACCTTTACTGTAACTGGAAAATTATACCAGCATTTGATTGTGTATCTATTCCAATCTCTGTCAATATCTTTGTATATACCATGATATTTTGAATAATATATAGTAAGAATAGATGTTATTTTAACTTTTTCTATCAAGCTATAATTCCATTGAAAATACATTTTAAAACCAAAAAATATTTTTGACTTGACACTAATTACATTTTTCATGTAAGGTTTTTATTTTTCATTTTTCCCCCTCGAAGATTTCAGTTTGTTTCAATTGGGTTGTTAACATCATAGGACACATTAAAAGTGGAAAAAGTTCTGACATGATTTATCTTTGTCTCATTCTTTTGCATCACAAGAACCTGGCATTTTAACAGGGGTGTGTAGACTTTTTATATCCACTGTATGTTATTGTATGTACAGTGTGCTGGCTAAATTCCCATTCTCTCCCTCATATCATCATGGCCTTGTAATAATCTCCAGCTTCCATTTCATTACTTCCCTCTCTTCCCCATTTTGAAAAGAAAAAAAGAAATATTAGATCCTATGCCTATAGGTATGCAATCAATAATGTACTGTAAATATCTCAGGTTAAAAAAGCTTCAGACAAATTATTTAAATATAAATGTGGATTCAAAATAGGGGGAGACAGAGAAGGAGTGAAAGTGGAAAAGGTGGAAGTGGTAATTGGGTGCCTTTGGGGCAGTAAAACTGTCAATTTAATTATAAAGTAATATAAAATGACAGCCCTAAAAATCTTGGGGGAACTGAAAATTACACACAAAACATCCAGATTTTATTATATATAAAAATAAAAATTATTACTTTGATTTGTTAATTAATATTTAGCTGAAAATGCATGTTTCCTTAACGATAATGAAAGACACAAACAGAAAAATTATTGTCTAAACTAGGACTAGGGACTTGAAGTCTAGTTTTAATCTCCTTGCACTTCATATCTTGCCAAATGTCTCTTTTTAGAAGATTCTGGGTAATTGTTTTAGTTGTTATAATTCATTTACCCAATGTTGTAAGCATGTTGGGCAAAATAAAAAAAAATGTAATGTAAATTTAAAGCAGCATGTAGTGAAATAGATTGTGATGGCCAGTTTTTAAAACCATCAAACAAAATTACGTTTAATGAAAAGATTACTCATTCCCACCTTATCGTCTTTTATCAGAAGAGGCAAATGGAGTACTCTGCTGTCTGTGCTATGAGCACTGTTCTCAACAAGACCAAATAAAGTAAGCAAAGTAGCCTGATTATAAAATCCATAAATCAATGTTAAACATTAAAAAACTTCAGAAGAATTAATTTAATTCTGCACTAAATATAACTTGATACACTATAGTGTTTTCAAACTTGGAATGTTTCAAAACCTCTCAGAGTGATTGGTTTCAATACCTCAGGAAATATTTTGTCTTTTAAGTTGGTGGCAGCTCAGTTGCTACAATACTAGTGTTTTAAAAAAACTTTGTTTTAACATTGTACAAAGAACAACACAACTCTGCAACTTAAGTGTACCATGATTTTAAATATATTAATCCAAATATCAAAGTCACCCACGTAAAAAAAAGTAATTAAAGAAATTCCATTTTCCAGTTTTATCTTGAACATACTTGGACAGTAATGGAATTAAAAATCATAGAAAATATAAATCAATAACATCTGAAAGGCAAAGAGCGTGTTTGCCGGACAAATACTGGAAGTGGTTTTATGGACGGTCTCTGTTTGTCAGGTAAATATTTGTCAAATATTTCTGGCACTCTACAGCCTCTAAGAGAATACCGTGTCGTGCATCCACTTGCCTCCGTTCCCAAAGAACAAAGAAGAACCAGCCAAGTTTGAATTAGGTTACAGTAAGCAGATTTTTATCAGACAGATACACGTGAATGCTAGGCCGAAGGCCGAAAAAGCCTGAAACGCTTGAATCATAATAACACTAAAAAAATACTAGAATATTAATTCTAGAACTGTTAGTTTGCACGGTTAGTTTGCTATTGAGTATTGTATTGTTATACACAGTGAAAAAGTATTTGGACACAGTGACACTTAAAACACAAGATGTTCTGTATTTCAGCACTTATACAATGACTGTGGATTTAAAGTGCAAGTCATAAGCTTTCATTTGAGAGAAACTAATTAGAAATGTATTCGGACAGATTAACATTATGTACAATGAATGTGTTGCATCACCTCTTCTTTAAACCATACTCTGTAAGCGTTTGGCAACTGAGGAGAGAAATTGCTGCTCAACAATTCAGGGTCTTCATTGTCATAATTTTAATTTCATAATGCGCAAAATGTATTCAATGGGTGATGGTCTGGACTGCAGGCAGGCCAGACTTTTTCTGGATGGCAGCACATGTTTCTCCAAAACCTGTATTGTTCAGCATAAATTCACCGATTTGCAAGTCACCCATGACATGTGCACTAATGCACCCCCAAACCATCATGGATGCTGGATTTTTAACTGTGCACTGATACGAAGCTGGATGGACCCTCTACTCTTTAGTCCGGAGGATGCAGCATCCATCATTCCCAATAATAATTTCACATTTTGACTCTTCAGAGAAACTTTACACATTGCCTCAGTCCATCTTAAATGTGGTCGGGCCCAGAGAAGGCACCGGCAGTACTAATTCTTGTTTATATTTGGTTTCTTCTTTGTATGGTAGAGTTTTGACTTGCATTTGTGGATGCCACAACATACTGTGTTCACAGACAATGGTTTTTGGAAGTGTTCCTGAGCCCATGCAATGATTTCCACTACAGAATCGTGACTGCTTTTAATGCAGTGCTGCCTGATGGCCCAGAAATTGGTTTTGGGCTTTGTCTCTTTGCATTCAGAGATTTTTCTAGATTCTCTGAATCTTTTCATGATATTATGTACCGTAGATGATGAGATCCCCAAATGCTTTGCAATTTTATGTTGAGAAACATTATTCTTAAATTGTTGCACTATTTGCGCACACAGTCTTTCATAGAGTGGTGAACCCATCCCCATCCTCACAGTCACATCATTTTTGAAATTATCTTTTAATACCTAATCTTGTTATTGCCAAGTGACTTAATTAGTTGTGTGATATTCCACCAGGTTTAGTTTTTCAGCATTACTGCACACAACTGTTCCAGTCTTTTGTTGCCTGTTGTCCCAACTTTTTACTATGTTACTGGCATCAAATTCAAAGGGGGTTGTACATTTTTCAAGAAACAATCAAATGTCTCAGTTTCACCATTTGATATTTTGTCTTTGTACTTCTCTCTATTGAATATATGGTTTATATCATTTGCAGATTATTGCACTGCTTTTATGTTCATTTTATGCAGCTTCACAACTTTTATTATTTGCCTATCTCAACAAGTTATTTGCATTATATGCTTAATAAATACTGCCTTGCTCCATGACAAACACAGCTCAAGGATTCAATCTAGCAATCTTTGACTCCTTGACCTGTGTTTGTCTCAGTTTTCTAATTTGCTCCAATAAAGCCAATACAGTAAGTAGTAATACTGATTTCTCTATAATTATACTCTTCAACTTATGTATGTTGGCATTTGCATTGGGGTTTCAGTGGAGTGCTCTGGCTGGTCAGGATTGAGATTATAGCTTTAGTGGAACACTGTAGTGTGTCTCATACTAAAGAACATTCGGAAGATCTGGAGAAAGCCGATTGCATGCTATTAATTAAACCATTACATCCCAATGTGCTTATGTTGCATTTATTTTGTGCATATCTTAACAAGACTGATTCCTTTGATGTTTAGTGCGCTATACATTATATTCCCAATGTACGCAAGTTGAAGAGTATAATTATAGAGAAATCAGTATTACTACTTACTTTATTGGGGCAAATTAGAAAACTGAGAAAGCCAAACACAGTTCAAGAAGTCAAAGATTGCTAGATTGAATCCTTGAGTTGTGTTTGTCATGGAGCAAGGCAGTATAATTTTTGGTTTAAAATATATTTATTGAAATCATATTACAACCCAGAATCTCTTCGATTCTGGCAAACCGTCCGGCGCCTCAGGAGAGGGAAACAGAGCCCTACCAACGCTGTTTACAGTAGAGGTGGGCAGCTGTTGACCTCAACTGGGGATGTCGTCAGGCGGTGGAAGGAGTACTTCGAGGATCTCCTCAATCCCGCCGTCACGTCTTCCATTGAGGAAGCAGAGGATGAGGGCTCAGAGGTGGACTCGTCCATCACCCGGGCTGAAGTCACAGAGGTAGTCAAGAAACTCCTCGGTTGCAAGGCACCGGGGGTGGATGAGATCCGCCCTGAGTACCTCAAGTCTCTGTATGTTGTGGGGCTGTCTTGGTTGACACGCCTGTGCAACATCGCATGGCGGTCGGGGACAGTGCCTCTGGGATGGCAGACCGGGTGGTGGTCCCTCTTTTTAAGAAGGGGTACCAGAGGGTGTGTTCCAACTATAGGGGGATCACACTTCTCAGCCTCCCCGGGAAAGTCTATGCCAGGGTACTGGAGAGGAGAATACGTCCGATAGTAGAACCTCGGATTCAGGAGGAACAGTGTGGTTTTCATCCAGGCCGTGGAACACTGGACCAGCTCTATACCCTCTACGGGGTGTTGGAGGGTTCATGGGAGTTTGCCCAACCAATCCACATGTGTTTTGTGGATTTGGAGAAGGCATTCGACTGTGTCCCTCGCGGCATCCTGTGGAGAGTGCTTCATGAATATGGGGTCCTGGGTCCTTTGCTAAGGGCTGTCAGGTCCCTGTACGACCGAAGCAGGAGGTTGGTCCGCATTGCAGTAAGTCAGACTTGTTCCCAGTGCATGTTGGACTCTGGCAGGGCTGCCCTTTGTCACCAGTTCTGTTCGTAATTTTTATGGACAGAATTTCTAGGCGCAGCCAGGGGCCAGAGGGTGTCAGGTTTGGGGACCACACGATTTCGTCTCTACTCTTTGCGGATGATGTTGTCGTGTTGGCCCCTTCAAACCAAGACCTTCAGCATGCACTGGGACGGTTTGCAGCCGAGTGTGAAGCGGTGGGGATGAGAATCAGTACCTCCAAATCCGAGGCCATGGTCCTCAGTCGGAAAAGGGTGGCTTGCCCACTACAGGTGGTTGGAGAGTGCCTGCCTCAAGTGGAGGAGTTTAAGTATCTAGGGGTCTTGTTCACGAGTGAGGGAAGAATGGAACGGGAGATTGACAGACGGATCGGTGCAGCTTCTGCAGTAATGCGGTCGATGTATTCGTCTGTCGTGGTGAAGAAAGATTTACCGGTCAATCTACGTTCCTACTCTCACCTATGGTCATGAGCTTTGGGTCATGACCGTAAGGACAAGATCCCGGAAACGGTCGGCCGAAATGAGCTTTCTACGCAAGGTGGATGGGCGATCCCTTAGAGATAGGGTGAAGACCTTGGACACGCTGGAGGGACTATGTCTCCTGGCTGGCCTGGGAACGCCTCGGTGTCCCCCCGGAAGAGCTGGAGGAAGTGTCTGGGCATCTCTGCTTAGACTGCTGCCCCCACGACCCGGCCCTGGATAAGCGGAAGAAAATGATGAAAATGATGATGATGATATTACAACCCAGAATGTTTAGCGTGAGGATGTGAGGACAGCTTGATATGTTGATATAGAAGGCAGACACAGCATGAACGACCAATGCACAGGCCCAGGAAGGGAATTAAACAGAAAGGAGATTGTGCTCTGGTGGAAACAGACCTAGTGGCTTGCTGATATACTAACACACTGACCTAGAGACACACTACAGCGTTCCACTAAAGCTCTAATCTCAGTCCTGACCAGCCAGAGCACTCCACTCAATCCCCAACGCAAATCCCCAATACAGCGTTAAGATGTTAGCTGTAACCTGTGTATAGGACACATTTGTCAACCCTTATTTTTCTAAGTAAGTCATATATTCTCATTTGAGGCAACAACCTGGGAGCACTTATTAAGGCTCAAACTGAATAAAATGCAGGTACTACATTTTAACCCCTTAGCAAAGTAATACACTTCTTGGTGCTGATACATGGAGGTCATTTTATTGTCGTTTTTGATTAAGTTTATAAAGGTGTAGAAAAACACTTTTTGCCATTGTCAGGTAACATCAACCCCTTTGAAAAGTTAGGGTAAGCATTATGCTAACAATCTTCAGACTAATAAGAAGAAACATACAGTAACATTGACCAGCATAGAAACATGAAGCCTATGTCTAATCAAGAAAAACAATATGGAATCACTATGTACTGCAATAGAACAGCATTTCAATGTATATTGTTACATGCATAAAAACCGGTTGGGTAAAATATTTTCTATTAAACCTTTTCGCAATTCTAATACACCACTTGGTAATTTTTATTTGAAAGTCCCACACTGATATCCAGGTATTTTAAACAGCATTTTTTATGGATACAGATTACCAAACAGGAACTTAACTTTCCAGCATTAAACAGTTGCACAGCTCTAGTGTAACACCATGCACTTTCTTACTAAGCTGTAGGCTAATTTCTTACATTCTCTCCTATTCTTCTGTATTTCTTTCTGTTTGTTTAGCTATCAGCTGTTTGCTGCTGTCTGTTTGACTTATCCAACACTTACTAGATTTGAGTCGACTGACAAGAGAAACCTAAAAAAAGGCCCCTACAGAACTTCATCATTCTCAGTTGGAGGACTGATCAGGCATTTTCTCACCTAATGTATTCTAGACATAACCTAACGTGTTATAGTTTATTTTATAGTTGTATTTTTATTTTCTCAACAACAAACGCAAATAACTACATTGGATATTTGTTGAAAAATCTATACCTATTACAGAATTTCCATGTACGTAATATTATATATTTTCGGAGAATATTATACACGTCAATACTATCTCCTAATTGACTTTAGTTCATGACCCAGGTCGGTCAATGTTCCCGTACTACAGACAGTGTACATAAGACCTAAGGTTAAGGCCATGATGTCTGCTTCTGTCTTGCAATTTGCGAGGCACTTCAAATAACTGTTAATCCCATTACGACAGCTAGACCTAGTTACCTGATATATATCAGCAGTGGGTTACATCACGAAAGAGAGAGCTATGCCCAGATTGAAGTGAACTATGTCGACAACTGAGTGGAACTCAGTCTGCTCTTATGAACTAAAACATTACGAGTCTGGAGCAGTGTTAAGACCTTGTTTGATAATGAATACAGTTGATTAAATGACTATACATTGCCGCCCCTCCATCCAAGTCAATACATCAGGCCAGCAGGTAGCCTAGCTTATAGAGTAGCTGACCACTAACTGAAAGGTTGCCAAATGAAATCCTACATGGTGAAACATCCATCAATTTCTCCCTTACAACTGCTTCCCAGGTTGTTGTTGTTACTGAGAATGAGTTCTCAATCAGCTTTCCTGTTAAAGGGTATGTCTCCAAAATCTGGAATACCTTGATTGTGCGTTTTTCTTTTAAACATTCTTCTTACTGACAAGGTGTAGAGGATTTACGAAGGAAAATCATTTTTTTAGAGCACTGGACTATAGCAGATAGTCAGTAGTTTTAGGCAGGCATCCAAATAGCTGAGGACTTGACATGGACCATTAACTCCATCGGTGTTGTTAAGAGTATGCAAAATCCACTGTACTCCCTAAAGCAACTTAGCAAGCACCCTGGGTCTTCCTCAAACACTACCATATCCTGATTAGCTCCATCATGACCTGGCATGAGAACTCACAACTGCAGGGCCTTCTGAACTGCTGTGTAGCATACATGTAGTGACTTCAATCTGATAAGCCATTGAAATGTTAATGTCATGAATAAGTTTGTCACTAATTACATAGATAGTTAGGGCTCCAGGAAGTTGGTGTGACAATTATGAAAGGCACATTCCACTGCCAGTTGACCCCACCTACTGGCAAGGCAAAGCTGGACTTGTACTCATCTTTTACCCATGCGATTATAGGATGAAATGACACTCAGCCCAGATCCCGCTTTGTTGACATAGCCCCGAGGAAGAAATAATGCTTTTCACTGCCGGTCTGTCAACAGATGGCTGTTGTTGCATGTAGTGATAGGCTGAGCAGGCACAACACATTTCAATTCAAAAAGAGATTGCATGCTATTTTAGCTTTATTAGCAAGCGTTTCTCCATAGTGTCATTTTTAGAATTGGAAAAAAAGAACCTGGGCTACTCCAAAGTGACTTGCGGCTGAAACCCCAGAAGCCCAGCCCTAGCAACACCAATGACTCTTTGTTGGGTTCACTGGTGTACTTATTTTTGGAAACTGCACTCATATTGGAGCAATATTATCCAGGCATCACCAATGCAATGCATCAAGAATAAAACAAGAAGTCTTATTTCTTATATTTTGTTTGTGCCAGATTAAAAAAAAAGGCCAAACCCTTGTAGCTTTTATTATCCAATGAGTTTGCATTGCTGATATCAAACAGTTGCAAAGTGCAAACATTTGGTTACCTATTCAAGCCAGCTAGCTACAGTATTTAGCTACCCTGTCTCCCAATTAATGCATTACAGTAATTAAAGTATAACTGTTCAGTAGTACTGTTGACAGTGGTGACAGCAAAATTGTGGGACACCATGTTTCTTAAAGTGTAATGAAATAATCCTTTCATATAATACTTCTGGTTGCTTGATGTTGGCTACTGCCAACACCGTTTCTTCAACCCTGTTTCCAAAAAAGTTGGGATGCTGTGTATAATGCAAAATAATTTTAAGATGGGCAAATCATTTAAACCCTTCAACAGAAAACAGTATAAAGACAACATATCAAATGTTGAAACTGAAATATGTTATTGTTCCTTGAAAAATATATGCCAGCAACACATTTCAAAAAAGCTGGGACAGAGGCAACAAAAGACGGGAAAAATTGCTTAATACAAAAAAAGAACCAGGTGGAACATCTCACAACTAATTAGGTTCATTGGTCAGTAACATGATAGGGTATAAAATCAGCATCCCAGAGAGGATGAGTATTTTATCCTCCAGAGAGGATGAGTCTTTCATCCTCTCTGGGATGCTGTGTCTGTTGTAAGAAAGCCTTTTCCTTTAAATGATTGCACCACATTTAGGTTACATGAGGGAATCGTTGAGGGAATCGTTGAGAATGACACTTATATTTTCCTAACAGTCCTTCCTTTAGTAACGTTTTATTACTAGCCAAGCAAGCAACAAAGGAGCAAGCCTAATAAAACAATGTTTTAGAAAAAATGTGAGCACCCTCATACATAACATATGAGGATTTGAAAGAAAAACTGAAAGAAAAGATGTGCAAATCATTTAAACCCTATATTCAATAGAAAATAGCAATAAAGACAGCATATTAAATGTTGAAACTGGGAAATGTTATTGCTTCAAATATATGCCCACTTTGAATTTGATGCTAGCAACACGTTTCAAAAAAGCTGGGATAGATGCAACAAAAGACTGGAAAAATTGTGTTGTACAAAAAAGAACCTGGTGAAAACTAAGTAGGTTAATTGGCAACAGGTCAGTAAGATGATGGGCATCCCAGAGAGGATGAGTGGTGCATTAGTGCACATGGCATGGGAGACTTGCATTTGTGAATGCACCATGGCACCATTAATGCTGAACAATATATACAGGTTTTGGAGCAACATATGCTGCCATCCAGAGAACGTCTTTTTCAGGGAAGGCATTGCTTATTTCAGCAAGACAATGCCAAACCACAATCTGTACGTATTTCAACAGCATGGTTCCATAGTAAAAGAGTCCGGGTGCAAAACTGGCCTGCCTGGAGTCCAGACCTGTCCCCTATTGATTACATTTGCATTATGAAACGGAATATATGACAAAGGAGACCCTGAACTGTTGAGCTGCTTCAATCCTATAACAAGCCAGAATGGGAAAACATTTTACTTTCAAAACTACAGCAATTGATCTCCTCAGTTCCCAAACGTTTGCAGAGTATTGTTAAAAGAATAGGTGATGCAACACACTGGTAAACATGCCCCTGTTTCAACATTTTTGAAATGAGTTACTAGCAGCAAATTCAAAATGGCCGTGTATATTTCTCAATTTCAACATATGCTGTCTTTGTACTATTTTCCAAAAGATATATAGGGATAAATTATTTCTGTTTTTATTAGCATTTTTCACAGCATCCCAATATTTTGGAAACGGGGTTGTACATGCCATATCTGCATACCAGCTAAAATAAGTTTTCTATGTATTAATTGAACACGGTGAACTCTGTGTCAGGGCTTAGGGGCGGCATCAGGCATTTGAACAGGAGCGGTATTTATCAAATCCATATCAGAATTAAGCGAATCCATATTGTATTTAATAATAAACATGAAACAAATGTATATTTGGAGAATGCACACCTGTAGCTTCTATTGGCTGCTAATGAACTAATAACCTTGTGATCAACATAATCACTAGGAGACAGGGTTTGAGGCAAATGCCTTTACACAGTAGTGCTCAAAAGTTTGCATATGGTTGGAGAAATGGTAATATATGTTCCATTTGTAAATAAAACATGAGAAAGCAGGGATTTATTTTCAACTGTAGGGCATAACAGAATGGCACAATCCCAAAACAAAACATGGCAACAAAGAAAAGCATGAATGGAACCCTATTCAAAAGTTTACATTCCATTAGTTCTTAATACTGTGTATTGCCACCTTTAGCATCAATGACAGCGTGCAGTCTTTTGTAATAGTTGTCTGTGAGGCCCCGAATTCTTGCAGGTGGTATAGCTGCCCATTCATCTTGGCAAAATGCCTCCAGGTCATGCAAAGTCTTTGGTCGTCTTGCATGAACCACACATTTGAGATCTCCCCAGAGTGGCTCGATGATATTAAGGTCAAGAGACTGTGATGGCCACTCCTGAATTTTCTCCTTTTTCTGCTGTAACCACTGGAGGGTCAACTTGGCCTTGTCCTTAGGGTCACTGTCGTGCTGGAAAGTCCAAGAGAGTCCCATGCGTAGCTTTCGTGCAGAAGAATGCAAATTGTCTGCCAGTATTTTCTGAAAACATGCTGCATTCATCTTGCCCCCAATTGCCTTTAGAGCTCACACACACCCCCCAAAACATTAGTGAGCCACCACCATGCTTCACAGTGGGGATGGTATTCTGTTCACTATAGGCCTTGTTGACCCCTCTCCAAACATAACGCTTACGGTTGTGACCATAAAGGTCTATTTTGGTCTTGTCACTCCAAATTACAGTGTGCAAGAAGCTGTGAGGCGTGTCAAGGTGTTGTCGGGCATATTGTAACCAAGCTTTTTTGTGGCATTGGCGCAGTATAAGGCTTCTATCTGGCAACTCAACCATGCAGCTCATTTATGTTCAATTATCGTCATGTTGTGCTCCTTGAAACAACCACACAGTCTTTTTCCAGAGCAGCCTATATTTCTCCTGAGGTTACCTGTGGGTTTTTCTTTGTATCCTGAACAATTCTTTTGGCAGTTTTGGCAGAAATATTTCTTGGTCTACCTGACCTTGACTTGGTAACAAGAGATCCCTGAATTTTCCACTTCTTAATATATGAGTGAACAGTACTGGCATTTGCAAGGCTTTGGATGTCTTTTTATATTCTTTTCGTCTTTATAACGTTCCATTACCTTGTTACGGTGGTCTTTTGGCAGTTCTTTTCTGCTCCCCATGGCTCAGTATCTAGCCTGCTCAGTGCATCCAGTTGAGAGCTAACAAACTCATTGACTATTTATACACAGACAATTTAAAAAACCACAGGTGTTGGAAATTAACCTTTAATTGCCCTTTTCACCTGTGTGGGTCACCCTGTGTGTCTGTAACAAAGCCAAACATTCAAGGGTATGTAAACTATGGCCCAGGGCCATTTGGGAGATTTCTGTTATCATTATCATTTAAAAAGGAGCCAAACAACTATGTGATAATAAATGGCTTCATATGATCACTATCCTTAAATAAAATAGTTTTTTTTGCATGATCAGTCATATTTTCTAAATCAATGCCAAAATGTTACAATTTCTGTCAGGGTATGCTCTGAACTATCTATAGTCAGTTCTTGAATTCTTGAAGCAAGAGCTAAATGTAGCTGTTCAACATAACTACGGAGAGTATGCAATCATGCCATAAATCGTGTTAACTCATTATTTGTCAGCAAATCCTGTCTAACAGCGCATTATTAGACATCAGCAAGTATATAGAACATTTGTACATACAGAATTTCTAGTTGCTTGTAGCATGGTAAGTTAACAATATTTAATGTTTTTGCTAGCCTAATCATTAATGGCGTCGCCAGTTTCCACCAAAAAATAATAGAAAAGCGGAATTAACAAGCTTCCATGCTATGCATAATATTGCTGATCTCTAGCCATCTTGCCTATGTTATACTAATAATATGCAAAGGCATAAGTATTATTATATAAGTACCCTACCTTATGCATTTGGCTGAATTTGGGAATCATTTAAAAATAAATACACAAGTATTTGGTTGTGGCCAACCATCCATCAAGAAAGCTAATGTTTGCACACTCAGCAGCTCTCCAGAAAAGAGGGACTGATATGTGTTTTACTGTAGATACTGTAGACATAGCAGTTATTTTACTTGGTGTCTTGATTAAGAGCACAATGGTAAGAAGTGGTAGTACTACGGAATCATGGTAATACTGGTGATCCCCAGCCATTCAAAATGTTTGATGTATTCCACACCTGGAATGCCTGATTCAACTTAAAAAGATGGTAGTAAACCCATAATGACTTCTTAAATTATAGAAGCCACTGCCATCAGGGAATACCATCGCCATGAAGGGGTGTACCTGGTCTGCAACGGCTGCATTAGTACACCAGTCTAGCGGTTTAGAGGCAGTTGTCACTCTTTTGTATTAAACATGGTTAGATAGTTTAGTTAGCGTAGTGATTTAGGGTTAATTCTTTCTCTGATTGATAGGCTCCGTGGTCTGGTTCTGATGCTCACGTGCCCATTGTAGGTGCTTTCACAGGGGTCATGGGTACCCTGACTGGTCCCCATATGCAACAAACTGCGATACACTGTGTGTACCTTTCTATCAGTACAAGCATTAACGTTATCAGCAATTTGAGCTACAGTAGCTCATCTGTTTGATCAGACCACACAGGCCAGCCATCGCTCCCTACATGCATCTGTGAGTCTTCATCGCCCATGACCCAGTTGCCGGTTCACCGCTTTTCCTTCCTTGAACCACTTTTGATAGGTACTGACGACTGTAGACCGGGAACACCCCACAAGGGCTGCAGTTTTGGAGATGCTCTGAACAAGTCGTATAGCCATCACAGTTTGGCCCTTGTCAACGAGCGCTCAGATCCTTATGCTTGCCTATTTTTCCTGCTTCTAACACATCAACTGTGAGGACAGAATGTTCACTTGCTGCCTAACATATCCCACCCACTGACAGGTGTCACGATAACAAGATTATCAGTGTTATTCACGTCACCTTTCAGTGGGCATAATGTTATGGCTGATCGGTGTAGAATCGGTGTAGAAAGGACATATCTTAACGTAACTAAGTAACTTAACGCCTTACTTTATACAGCAAGTAACTAAGTAACATAACAAGTTACTTTATGGGAACTTTAACTAGTAACTGTAATTAGTTACTTTGAAAAGTAACATTCCCAACACTGTTTGTCACATACCACCTACCTGAGTATTGTGGCAGATCATGTGCACCCTTTCATGGCAATAGTATTCCCTGATGGCATTGGCTTCTTTCAGCAGGATAATGCACCCTGCCGAAAAGGGAAAATGGTCCAGGAATGGTTTGAGGAACACAAGAACGAGTTCAAGGTGTTGACTTGGCCCCTCCAAATTACCCAGATCTCAATCCAATAGAGCATCTGTGAGATGTGCTGGACAAACAAGTCCAATCCATGGAGGTCCCACCTCGCAACTTACAGGACTTAAAGGATCTGCTGCTGACGTCTTGGTGCCAGATACCACAGCACACCTTCAGAGGTCTAGTGGAGTCCATGCCTCGATGGGTCAGGGGTGTTTTGGTGACAAAATAGGGACATACACAATATTAGGCAGGTGGTCATAATATATATGGCCATTAAATTACTTTGCACTGTTGTTCTTGTCATGGAGTACCTTTTGATTATATGTTAGTGAGATTTAAGTGTTATGTTCCCACTCTCCCCCAGATTATGACTGCAGAGGAGTGTAACAATTGCTCTCGCGAATCGATGAGCACCCAACACCCTGTTGCTGGTTTGTGGTTTGTCCATCCTTGGACCACTGTCGGTAAGTACTCACCATTGCTGACCAGGAGCACACCAAAAGCCATGCCATTTTAGAGATGCTCTGACCCAGTCGTCTGGCCATAACATTTTGGTCCTTGTCAAAGTCACTCAGGTCTTTACTCCTGCCCATTTCTCCTGCATCCAACATGTTGACTATGAGAACTGATTGTTCGATTACCATCTAAACTACCTAAACCTTGACATGTGCTCTTGTTAGGAGATGATAAACATATCGTGGTCATTATGTTTTAGCTCATCAGCATAAAGTGCAGTGGTCTGTAAGGGCTTTACAGTTCCAAATCAATGTCAGTGCTCCATGGTAAAGGGTGTGATTTGATCTAAGGGATTGAGCAGAAGCGTTCATGTATAGAATATTGCCATAGTCCAGTATAGGCATAAAATAAGCTGATACAAGCCTCCTTTTGGCTTTACTGGAAAACAAGCTTTATCAACAAGCCTTATCAGTTTCTTATCAACAGATGTTTTGTGGTGGAATTACTATATATAGAACTACAGGCCTATCAAAATAAACTGTAACTCAATTCAGCATTTCAGTTTTGTCGTAGACAGCCACAAGTTCTAATTCTTGAATTTACTTTTAATGGTGAACATTCTCTAGACAGTTATTTTGGTCAAAGTGTCATTAAATGAGATTTATTTAGTATTCAAGTTGCCTGCATGAGCCATAATAAATGGACTAGCTACTTCAAATGTGGTACGTTCAGAGTTGTTTCCTTCACTAACCAATTGGAGTAGGCATGTCTTCTCTTGCTTTTCTACACAGGCTGTGTGTTTAAAATCACTGTAACATAGATTAAATGGAGTAGTGCTAGAAAGTGGCATCAACACTAGGACCAAGAACGTTGAGAACCGGGGTTTGTTGAAATTTTCGGATTTGCACATAACAACTTCTGACTAAAAGTGTGTAGACTTAGAAATTACTTCCAATACAAGAACAAAGCAGGATGTAAAAATAGTTAGAGTGATACACATTTATGATAATAATAGTAGAAATAGCAAAGCATGTTTGCACTGAAATGCCTTTATAGACTTCAAAGTTATGAAGTGGTTGTGTAGTTTATTTTGGCGTCATTTGGAAGAATTTCCTTTGCTGTTTCTGACAACTGCAGTATATAGCTAGTGCATTCAACTAGAAATCCAAATTAATCTAAGAAATAGAAATTCAACAAAATAATCTAGCACTGACATTAAATTGGTCCATGGAATGTTGCTTTGGTGTTCAAATGTATACATGATTTGTATATATAAAATAAGATATATAAGATTTAGATTTTCAGTTTCTTCACCCATTCACAAATGTCATCTCATCTTCATCCGCTTATCCGGTATCGGGTCGTGGGGGCAGCAGCTCCAGTAGGGGACCCCAAACTTCCCTTACCCGAGCCACATTTGCCAGCTCTGACAGGGGGATCCCGAGGCGTTCCCAGGCCAGCGTCAAAATATAATCTCTCCACCTAGTCCTGGGCCTACCCCGAGGTCTCCTCCCAGCTGGACATGCCTGGAACACCTCCCTAGGGAGACGTCCTGGGGGCATCCTTACCAGATGCAAAGGAGCAGCGGCTCTACTCCGAGTTCCCCACGGATGGCTGAGCTTCTCACCGTATCCCTAAGGGAGAAGCCAGCAACCCTTCTGAGAAAACCCATTTCAGCCGCTTGTACTCGCAATCTTGTTCTTTCGGTCATGACCCAGCCTTCATGACCATAGGTGAGAGTAGGAACGAAAATTGACCGGTATATCGAGAGCTTTGCCTTCCGGCTCAGCTCTCTTTTCGTCACAATGGTGCGGTAAAGAGAATGCAATACCACCCCTGGTGCTCCGATTCTCCGGCCAATCTCACGCTCCCCTCACTCGCAAACAAGACCCCGATATACTTGATGTCCTGCTGCTGGGTTGATGCCCCTCTACGGCCCTGTCCAGCTCTCCTTGTGTAAAGACCCGTTTCCTGGTATCTCCTCCATGCTCTTGAGACTGTACTGGGAGACACAGCAAACCTTCTTGTGATACCACGTACAGTGGGGAGAACAAGTATTTGATAAACTGCCAATTTTGCAGGTTTTCCCACTTACAAAGCATGTAGAAGTCTGTAATTGTTATCATAGGTACTTCAACTGTGAGTGATGGAATCTAAAACAAAAATACAGAAAATCACATTGTATGATTTTTAAGTAATTCATTTGCATTTTATTGAATGAAATAAGTATTTGATACATCAGAAAAGCAGAATTTAATATTTGGTACAGAAACCTTTGTTTGCAATTACAGAGATCCTACGTTTCCTGTAGTTCTTGACCAGGTTTGCACACACTGCAGCAGGGATTATGGCCCACTCCTCCATACAGACCTTCTCCAGATCTTTCTTCTTCCTCCAAACACGGCGAGTGGAGTTTAGACCAAAAAGCTAAATTTTTGTCTCAACAGAACACATGACCTTCTCCCATTCCTCCTCTGGACCATCCAGATGGTCATTGGCAACTTCAGACGGACCTAGACATGCGCTGGCTTGAGCAGGGGGACCTTGCATGCGCTGCAGAATTTTAATCCATGATGGTGTAGTGTTACTAATAATTTTCTTTGGGACTGTGGTCCCAGCTCTCTTCAGGTCATTGACCAGGTCCTGCCGTGTATTTCTGGGCTGATCCCTCACCTTCCTCATAATCATTGATGCCCCACGAAGTGAGATCTTCAATGGAGCCCCAGACCGAGGGAGATTGACCGTCATCTTGAACTTCTTCCATTTACTAATAATTGCGCCAACAGTTGTTGCCTTCTCACCAAGCTGCTTGCCTATTGTCCTGTAGCCCATCCCAGTCTTGTGCAGGTCTGTAACGAGGAAGCGTGTGGAGGACGCGCGCCACCCCTCCCGGCGTGGTGTTCGGCGCACGTCATCGCTGGCCTTCTAGCCACGCCGCTCCTCCTCCCACGGCACTGTCATGTCTTGTTATTGCACACACCTGGTGTCCATTCCCTCATTAGATCGCATATATAAGTTCCTGTGTTTCCGGGTGTCTTTGAGTGGTATTGTTCTATGTTCAGTTTGTTCCTGATTTGCTGTGCGCAATTGTTATGCGCTATTTGAGTGCTACCTCCTTTTTGATAGAGGAAAGCAATACATATACTTTGACTGCCTCCCTGCATTCGTCTCCTTTTTTGTATACACACCATGAAGACCAACTGTGGTCTACAATTGTATCCCTGATGTCCTTACACAGCTCTCTGGTCTTGGCCATTGTGGAGAGGTTGGAGTCTGTTTGATTGAGTGTGTGGACAGGTGTCTTTTATACAGGTAACAAGTTCAAACAGGTGCAGTTAATACAGGTAATGAGTGGAGAACAGGAAGGCTTCTTAAAGAAAAACTAACAGGTCTGTGAGAGCCGGAATTCTTACTGGTTGTTAGGTGATCAAATACTTATGTCATGGAATAAAATGCAAATTAATTATTTAAAAATATTTTTTTCTGGATTTGTGTTGATGTGTACCTATGATAAGACCTCTACATGCTTTGTAAGTAGGAAAACCTGCAAAATCGGCAGTGTATCAAATACTTGTTTTCCCCACTGTAGGGATGTGCCATCTTAGAGGAGCTGGATTGCCTTTGCAACCTGAATGGGCTTTAGATACCGCCTCATGCTACCAGCAGTGACAATGACACTAGCAAAACGCAAAACTAGAGAAAAATCAGCCAGGAAGGATAAGGAGAGAGGAATTGTCTGTGGCCACCACCTGTAAAACTATTCCCTTTTTGGGGGTTGTCTTGCTGTTGCCTGTCCAGGGCACCTGCTGTCACTTTCATTTGCACCAAAATAGGTGACTCTGATTCACAATTGCTTATGCTTCCTAACTGGACAAATTGAGCCTAATTCAACACTCAGTTTATTTTCTCCTTTGTAAATAAAGTAATTGTAAACTGACCTTTAGTTTTTATTTATTTGTTTGCATTAACCAAATGCTTGCAATTAGTAATCAGTCTAGGTGTTGCTGTACAATAAGGAAGTAGATACTATACAATAACGAAATGTAATAGGTACATATTACATATAGATTACATATTGAGTGGCTCTCAAAATTATTTCTCAAAACTTTATATGGATAAGTCTATTCCAGCTTTGCTCTTCTAGACACTGCAATTTTTGCGCATTCTTCTGCAAAATTGCTCACGCTCCATGAAGTGGGATGGAGACCTTTGGATGGAAAGAGAAGCCAGAAGTAAAGAGGAAGAGGAGGAGGACTAGGAGGAGGAAGAGGAAGAGAAGGAAGATGGCCAGGAGATGGAGGGTGTTGGAGAAGCCACCAAATTCACGACTAATAAAGGCCAGGTTAGAATTTGTTAAAAAGCACAGAGATCAGACAGTACAGTTTTGGAAATGAATGGACAGATGAGACAAAGGTGAACCTTTATCAAAGTAATAGGAAGGCATTAGGGTGGAGGATGAAATGAACTGAAGATGATCCAAAGCATGGTGGGTCCAGTGTTATGGCATGGGCATACATGGCTCCCTCTGGAATGGGCTCACTCATCTTTATTGATGATGTATCAAATGATTGCATGCAAGGGATTTGCAATTAAATACTAATTATGGGCTGCTCGGCACTCACGCTTGACACTGTTCTGATCGGACCGACCCTCTTGTCTCAATGTTTCAAGATGTGTTCCGAAATCCTTATGGTCACATGATGCCGGATGTTGAAAGATCACGGTATTGAACACAGGTTATTAAAAACCTGTGTTTTTACACCACAAATAACAGGCTGTCACAGGTTTTGAAAACCAAGTGCAAGTTAGTCTAGTTTAGAATCAGAATCAGAAAGCGCTTTATTGCCAGGTAAGTTACACAACATAAAGGGTTTGTTCTGGCCCATTAGTGCCAACAACTAATTTTAGAGAAACGAAATAAAAACAAAGACAAACAAAAACAAAGACAATCGTTAGCCCTCTTGACAAGGGGAGGACTGACGATTGACAAGGGGAGGACTGACGATTGACGAGGGGAGGACTGACGATTGACTAGGGGAGGACTAAAGCTTAAACGGGGTGATGTTTGACAAGGCGAGAGCGGATACTTGACCAAGGGAGGGGTGACGTTTGACCGGGGGAGGGGTGATGACTGAGTAGGAGGAAGAACGGAGTTTCTGGGGAGGAATGATAATGTTCCTAATATGGATGCTGTACATTATAGTTTTGAGGGTTGTCTAGCGGTCCAGTGCACCACTTTCATTTGCGACATTGTGACATTGATTTTCAATCGCTTATGATTGCTAACTGGACAGATTGATATCCCTGAAGTTGAACTGACTTGGTGTTATACTCTGATGATTACGCCATCATTTTTTTTAATGTCATTGTTTTGGTGGAATTTAGTATTTATATTATAACATTAAAATAAGGCCACATGCAATTGTATTTACATTTCTTTGTTAATAATTATTTTCTATTTTTAGTAATTACACTGCCGTTATTGTTTTGTTGGGAATTTGTATTTCTATTTTATAAATCTAAATAAATCAAAAACATTTTGTGAGAGTCTTATTTAAAACTCGATATGTAGAAATTACTATTATTATTCATTATTTTGACATGACAAAAATGGGAAAGAATTAAATAAAAGGAGACTTGACATACGGGTTATCTTTCAATGCATGTGTTTTTTTCGGTATAGTAAGAAAGTTTAAAGTTTAAGTTTCACAGTTTATCAATTGCACGGAAAACATAGCTTCATCCTGCACAATAACATTTTTGTCACCTAGCACCCGAGATCTACGTAGTAAGAATTAACCCAAGAATAAAGCGATAATATAGGCCTACATTACACTGTAAACTATAGCCTAACCAAGACATATTGTTGTGTGAAATTACACTGAACAAAATTATAAACGCAACACTTTTGTTTTTGCCCCCATTTATCATGAGCTGAACTCAAAGATCTAAGACTTTCCCTATGTACACAAAAGGCCTATTTCTCTCAAATAATGTTCACAAATCTGTCTAAATCTATGTTAGTGAGCACTTCTCCTTTGCTGAGATAATCCATCCACCTCACAGGTGTGGCATATGCTGATTAGACAGCATGATTATTGCACAGGTGAGCCTTAGGCTGGCCATAATGAAAGGCCACTCTAAAATGTGCAGTTCTATCACACAGCACAATGCCACAGATGTCACAAGTTTTGAGGGAGCGTGCAATTGGCATGCTGACTGCCGGAATGTCCGCAACTCACCGGCTTCAATTAATATGAAACCGGTATGGGGAAAAAAGTGCTTGTTCGCAATCTCCAGCAGATCCAGAATATGTAATTGCTGTCTTTCTGGCAGGTTTAGTTGATGAGGTATTGACGATAAAACTCCCAATCTTGAATATAAAGCTAACTTCACCGCAGTTACAGTGAAGCACATTCAAGTGGTTCTAAAACATTTATTCTTACGCATGGCTGATGGAAATACTGTGTCTTTCCGTAATTTAAGATTGCATTCTTGCAATGGAGAGTTTGGAAAACTTTTTTAAAAAGTAAAATATATAGGCCTACTATACGCTCTCCACCAGCTAAATAGTAGAAAAGTAGTGCAGGAGCGCTTCGGTGACTAGCAAGGGCTTTTTCAAGTCAATCCTCTGCGGATCAGAGGTGAAAAACAAAAGTTACTGGTTATGTTGTGCTCATCATGTATTGTGCAGATCATGCAGATAGTCAATGTTATTTTGGCCCGCGCAAATTACATTCTATTTGTCTTTCAGTAGGAAAGCGTTAACAATTAGCCTACAACAGTTTTAGGTTATATTTGTTTTGTTCGAGCTCAACATTGTCTCAACTGTTTATTTTCCGTAATGGAATGGAGAGGTATTTGCATCTGGAAGTCGAGATATGATCAGAAGCTTTTTTGTGTCTTGGTTAGACTTGGAAAACTAGTTTATTCTTTATATCATTACAATACAATACCAAATCATAACGACATTTAAGAATTTAATTTAGATTTGTATTGTAATTGACACAATTATTTTATTTACGCTGGCAGAGCCATTTGGCTTCACTGACCATACATTGCAGAGGATGTTTAGTGGCGTAGAACGACGTGAGATGATGTGCGCTCCACTTGTAAAATAAAACAACCGGTCAGGGAAACCTCAGGGACTTGCAGGACTTCACTCATGTGAGGATTATCCTGATTTACGATTATCCCGATTATGGAATTTCTCCACGATTTCATAATCGTATTTTCCCTCGCGATTAGTAGGGTGATATCAGGTAAAATGTGCCATCAGGTAAAATGGGCCATTTAAGGTTTGGGGGTCCCAGCCCCTCTGGAATTTAGAGCCAATGACTGCAAAAGATTTCAAACTATTGTCATAACTGTGCTTGACAAGTAACAGGTGATTTGATTGGTTTATGGTTGCTATGGTGGGCAGGGCAATACTTCAAATCAAGACTGCACCAGAAAGCTGCATGGTAAGTAACCTGGCATACCAAATCTAACTAAACTATTATAAGGATGATAAATCTATTAAAAAAAAACATGCACATAAAAAAAACTATGCATAATATCTGTCTTGATGGCATCAATCAGAATTAATGTTGTTAGTTTTGTATATGAACATATTTTTTGAAAAAGTTGTGTTTTTCTTGGCGGCCCAATTTACCTTAACCCACTGAGGTAAAATGGGCAACATGGTTTCAGCTAAAATGGGCCATCATCTCTATCACTCACAAACACACATACATGTGTGTTTGAGTGTGTGTGTGTGTGTGTGTGTGTGTGTGTGTGTGTGTATGTACGTGCGGGTTAGGTCTTACTGAACGATTTGGGACCAAATGTTCCAATGAGTATAGTAAAACCAGAATTTTTTTTAGGTTTAGGGTCAAACTTACAGTTGATTTTATAGTTAGAATTGGAGTTTCTTTAAGGTCCAGGCGTTGTTGGGTAAGTTCAGGGTTAAGGTTAGGCATTACATCTAGGTAAAGTTTAGGCATACAAGTCTGGGCTTCAGGACCAGTTCAGTTCGACAAAGGTCGTTGGACAGGTTGGCCAGCCATGTGTGGAGGTGTGTGCCGGAGAGAAGGGGGAGACAACAACTTGTCTGGCAGCACACACACACACACACACACACACACACACACACACACACACACACACACACACACACACACACACACACACACACACACACACACACACACACACACACACACACACACACACACACACACACACACACACACACACACACACACACACACACACCACTGACATCAGTTCACTGATCTATGCTGTTCCAAAATGGCCTTTTTTTAATGGCACATATGAACATGTTTGTTTAATGCAGTTTAAATGTTATGTGGCTTTATAAGCAACTGTGTTTTAAAATTAAAATGTATGATAAATTACTATTTCCCTTTGCAGTTTGACTGGCCCATTATACCTGAAACAACTGGCCCATTTTACCTGAAACTGCTCATGCAAAAAAAGTTGGCACAGCTGATGTTTCAAGAACTGTAGGGCCTAAATAATTATATTTTATTAAATAATTTCAACACAAAATTATCAAAAACAGTCATTATTAATCATAAAAACACATGGAAAAGGCATATATGGTATTGTATTATTGTCCCAAACGATTTACCAAAAAGTGGCCCAATTTACCTGATATCACCCTACTAAAATCGAGGGGTTATAGATTAGTCCAGCTGAGGGTTGTGTGTATGTGGGGAGGGGTTATAGATTTGTCCAGCTGAGGGTTGTGTGTATGTGGGGAGGGGTTATAGATTGGTCCAGCTGAGGGTTGTGTGTATGTGGGGAGGGGTTATAGATTGGTCCAGCTGAGGGTTGTGTGTATGTGGGGAGGGGTTATAGATTGGTCCAGGTGAGGGTTGTGTGTATGTGGGGAGGGGTTATAGATTTGTCCAGCTGAGGGTTGTGTGTATGTGGGGAGGGGTTATAGATTTGTCCAGCTGAGGGTTGTGTGTATGTGGGGAGGGGTTATAGATTTGTCCAGCTGAGGGTTGTGTGTATGTGGGGAGGGGTTATAGATTGGTCCAGCTGAGGGTTGTGTGTATGTGGGGAGGGGTTATAGATTTGTCCAGCTGAGGGTTGTGTGTATGTGGGGAGGGGTTATAGATTTGTCCAGCTGAGGGTTGTGTGTATGTGGGGAAGGGTTATAGATTTGTCCAGCTGAGGGTTGTGTGTATGTGGGGAGGGGTTATAGATTGGTCCAGCTGAGGGTTGTGTGTATGTGGGGAGGGGTTATAGATTTGTCCAGCTGAGGGTTGTGTGTATGTGGGGAGGGGTTATAGATTTGTCCAGCTGAGGGTTGTGTGTATGTGGGGAGGGGTTATAGATTTGTCCAGCTGAGGGTTGTGTGTATGTGGGGAGGGGTTATAGATTTGTCCAGCTGAGGGTTGTGTGTATGTGGGGAGGGGTTATAGATTTGTCCAGCTGAGGGTTGTGTGTATGTGGGGAAGGGTTATAGATTTGTCCAGCTGAGGGTTGTGTGTATGTGGGGAGGGGTTATAGATTGGTCCAGCTGAGGGTTGTGTGTATGTGGGGAGGGGTTATAGATTTGTCCAGCTGAGGGTTGTGTGTATGTGGGGAGGGGTTATAGATTGGTCCAGCTGAGGGTTGTGTGTATGTGGGGAGGGGTTATAGATTGGTCCAGCTGAGGGTTGTGTGTATGTGGGGAGGGGTTATAGATTTGTCCAGCTGAGGGTTGTGTGTATGTGGGGAGGGGTTATAGATTGGTCCAGCTGAGGGTTGTGTGTATGTGGGGAGGGGTTATAGATTGGTCCAGCTGAGGGTTGTGTGTATGTGGGGAGGGGTTATAGATTTGTCCAGCTGAGGGTTGTGTGTATGTGGGGAGGGGTTATAGATTTGTCCAGCTGAGGGTTGTGTGTATGTGGGGAGGGGTTATCTGCAGAGCGAACCAGACGGTGATGGAGGAGGTCAGGATGGACTCTATGATGGCAGTGTAGAAGGGCACCATCATAGTCTTTGGCAGGTTTAACATTTTGAGCTGCCGCTGGAAGTACATCCTTTGTGGTAAAAGAGGTGTTGTTCAGCCCCTTGAGGTCCTGGGCGATGGTGGTGCCCAGGAAGTGAAAGGATGGAAATAGGGAGTTCATTGTCACCCAGGGCGATTGGGGGAAGGGCAGCTGGGCTTCTCCTTAAGTCCATTATCATCTCCACTTTAGGTTTAGTTGGTAGTAACCATAGATATGTTCTATTATCTATGGTAGTAACTCTTTCAGCATGCTGTTCAACCTCTACTGGCCACCTTATTAACAATATCGGTACTAATGTTGCAAATGAATTTCCGTGGTGGGGTCAGCGGATTATGTTGTACACTTCCCAGCACAATTACATTAATTCAAATCCTGATTAGCTTTAAAAAAAAAAATAATACGTACAAATTAGTCATTTAATTGAGTGCATCCTATGACTCTGCCTGTATCATCCAAAACATTAAAATGCATATGGAAAGTAGTGATGGGCTGTTCTTTTCGACACTCACTGCGTCGGAACAATGTCATGAGTAGTGATGGGCTGCTATGTACAAACGCTCCGTTACTGTTCCGATCTGTTCACTACCGTTCGACACTCACTGCATCGGAACAATGTCATGAGTAGTGATGGGCTGCTATGTACAAACCCTCCGTCTGACACCTGACTATCTCAGTTTTTGAAAATGAAGTGGCAATACCAACAAGTTTAAAATAATTGTGTCAATTTGTTGTACGAAAGACATTTATGAGATTACTCAGCGATTTTGTGAGAGTTAGCTGTGTGACAATTGTTTATAGGTAGCCTGGTTAATATTAAATACGTTTAAATTGCTTGTTGCAAAGTGCAGGTTTCCACAGTTCTAAGGTGCCTGTACGCCTTTGCCAATACTTTCAAATGCAGAGCTCTAATGAACTAGTTATTTGGGAATTGAATTAGAAGCTTGTCTGTTATCATTACTTTAGTAGTGGTTTAGTGTGTAGGGGAGACAAGGTACAGTTGTAACACCTTGAATTCCTCCAATCAGAAACAAGCTAGAGTGACAACACTCACTCTGGACATGCTCAGTTAGATTGTCTCCTTTCTTACAAAAAAGGAGCCACATTTGAAAACCCCTGGAAAAACGTTTTAGGTAAAAATGTTACTTTTCTATCAGATGTATTTTTTGGATAAGGTCCTGAGATCACATGAGGTGAAAACATGGCTGGTGATACTGCGACAGTATTGTTACAACCGTCCCTGAACTTTCTTTTATTTTTTTTAAAACCTAAAGGCCTACATAAACTAGATTACATGCTAAGTTAATGATAATCAGTTGCATGCTAATAGACAATAGAAGCACATGTTTGCTTACAGTATGACAAGGCAAATCAGTCAGTGGAGTGGCCAAATCATATGGTATTTGCCATGTGCAGGGATGGGTAGGTTGCTTTTAAAAATGTAATCATTAGTAAATGTAGCGTAAATTCCGTCACTTTGGTGATTTATGACCCTGATGGGCGGGGCTTCCAGGTTGATTTGACAGGTGGGCGGGACATCCGGTTTGCAGGGTGGGATTTCCAGTGTGAAGTATGGACTTCCTGTATGACGTGTGTTAGGGTGGGACTTCCGGAGTGACGTATGCATGTCCAGTGACGGTATAATTCAATCAAAAATTAAACAGTCACTCAACCTGGTCTCAGAATGATGACGTAGACTATTTTACGTAAATTTTAGGCAGGGGATTTCGTAAGATACAGGTGCTGGTCATAAAATTAGAATATCATCAAAAAGTTTATTTATTTCAGTAATTCCATTCAAAAAGTGAAACTTGTATATTATATTCATTCATTACACACAGACTGATATATTTCAAATGTTTATTTCTTTTAATTGTGATGATTATAACTGACAACTAATGAAAATCCCAAATTCAGTATCTCCGAAAATTTTTATATTACTTAAGACCAATACTAAAAAAGGATTTTTAGAAATGTTGGCCAACTGAAAAGTATGAACATGAAAAGTATGAGCATGTACAGCACTCAATACTTAGTTGGGGCTCCTTTTGCCTGAATTACTGCAGCAATGTGGCGTGGCATGGAGTCGATCAGTCTGTGGCACTGCTCAGGTGTTATGAGAGCCCAGGTTGCTCTGATAGTGGCCTTAAGCTCTTCTGCATTGTTGGGTCTGGCCTATCACATCTTCCTCTTCACAATACCCCATAGATTTTCTATAGGCTTAAGGTCAGGCGAGTTTGCTGGCCAATTAAGAACAGGGATACAATGGTCCTTAAACCAGTTACTGGTAGCTTTGGCACTGTGTGCAGATGCCAAATCCTGTTGGAAAAGAAAATATGCATCTCCATGAAGTTGGTCAGCAGCAGGAAGCATGAAGTGCTCTAAAACTTCCTGGTAGACAGCTGCGTTGACCTTGGACCTCAGAAAACACAGTGGACCAACACCAGCAGATAACATGGCACCCCAAACCATCACTGACTGTGGAAACTTTACACTGGACTTCAAGCAACATGGATTCTGTGCCTCTCCTCTCTTCCTCCAGACTATGGGACCTTGAATTCCAAAGGAAATGCAAAATGTACTTTCATCAGAGAACATAACTCAGCAGCAGTCCAGTCCTTTTTGTCTTTAGCTCAGGCGAGACGCTTCTGACGCTGTGTCTTGTTCAAGAGTGGCTTGACACAAGGAATGCGACAGCTGAAACCCATGTCTTGCATACGTCTGTGCGTGGTGGTTCTTGAAGCACTGACTCCAGCTGCAGTCCACTCTTTGTGAATCACCCCCACATTTTGAATGGGTTTTGTTTCACAATCCTCTCCAGGGTGCGGTTATCCCTATTGCTTGTACACTTTTTTCTACCACATCTTTTCCTTCCCTTTGCCTCTCTATTAATGTGCTTGGACACAGAGCTCTGTGAACAGCTAGCCTCTTTAGCTATGACCTTTTGTGTCTTGCCCTCCTTGTGCAAAGTGTCAATGGTCATCTTTTGGACAGCTGACAAGTCAGCAGTTTTCCCCATGATTTTGTTGTCAACAGAACTAGACTGAGAGACCATTTAAAGGCCTTTGCAGATGTTTTGGGTTAATTAGCTGATTAGAGTGTGGCACCAGGTGTCTTCAATATTGAACCTTGTCACAATATTCAAATTTTCTGAGATACTGAATATGGGGTTTTCATTAGTTGTCAGTTATAATCATCACCATTAAAAGAAATAAACACTTGAAACATATCAGTCTGTGTGGAATGAATGTATACATTATACAAGTTTCACTTTTGAATGGAATTACTGAAATAAATCAACTTTTTGATGATATTCTAATTTTATGACCAGCACCTGTATATTACGTGCAGTAAAGTCAGAATGAAAAAAAAAGTATAAACCTTGGCAACCCTCCACATCTTAATTAGGCACACTACCCAGTACCCCACTGAGAAACCTGTAACTATTCCTGGCAAGTGGTGCTGTCACAACATATGTTTGAACTGTTTGAAGTGATTTTCTTTGTAATTCTAACCCAAACCATATCCCCAACCTTAACCCTACCTTAACCCCGGTGCTGTGAGATCTAACCTTAACCCTAACCCCAGTGCTGTGATGCCTAACGTCAACGTAATGTTGATGATAAAATGCTTTTATAACATATACTAGCGACCTTGCTATTGCTGTTACTTATCCCAAGTCCCCATATCTAGTGTGGGTTAGTGGTTAAGGCAACTGCTTTGTAATCCAAGTGTCACTGGTTTGAAATGCAGGTCTAACATTTTGTCAAATAATCATCTTTCATAGCGTTCGTAAAATATCATACATTTGTCTGGCGTTCGTATTCTATTTTACGTTTTATTAGCGGTCGTAACATTTGATATGTTGTAATAGCGTTGTTTGCCATCTAGATCATCCACACACAAATAGGTTTAACCCGCGTGAGCGTAACCTGTGATTATTAGGGCAACCAGCGATGGATTTTGAAAACGCTAATTAAATGAACAAAATGTGATTATACACCTACTGTCTTTGCTTAAATTCGATGTTGTCAGTAGCCTATGATAAGCAATGAAAGCAATTTTCTGAGATGCAAAGCAAGCAGAATTACGAGGCCTATCTGTATGGAGTTGAGGTTGCTGCATCAAATACAAATCATCACCCTTAGGCAGTGTGCTTCCCAACACCTTTTCTCATCAAATATTGTGATAAATTCCATATAATGTTTTATCTTGAAGGCAGTGCCATGTTACAGCTATCTAACAAATAGTTTCCTAATATTCGAAACAATTCCTGTCTGAAAAATATATAACACCAGGTAGGCCCACTGCCTATCATTGTTCTGAGAAAGATGCATTGATAGTAGATAACTAAAACACATTTTATATGGATCGGCTAATAGCGTAGATATACTCTATTTTAACCAAACAAAACCGAAGAAAATTAAACTAGATCTTCATCTGTCACTAATCTGTTTATGTGCGCCCACCTTTGCACGCATGATGATCACACACAAAACTGAGGCACACAATTGTTATTTGGTTTCAAATAACGATGTTTTTAAAACATTAAATAAAAAAATCTAACATACGTGATATAATATTTTCACGCACCTATTCTATTTCAGTTGAAGTCATCTTTTTTCAAAAGTGTCTGTAAACCGATCACAATATTTTTGTAATCGGTAACATAATCGATTACAGTTATTGTTTTTACATGAACTTTACTTGTAATCTGTTACTCCCTAGCTCTGGCCATGTGACCCTGTACAGATTTCACAAGAGGCAGAGGCTAGAGTGCCAGGGATCCAAAACTACCTGATGCAGGCAGCTGATTAATAATATGGGTTGAGCACAAAGGAGGTAGGCCCTATATATTAAGATATGGTGGATATAAAAAGTCTACCCACTCGTGTTAAAATGCCCGTTTTTTATGTAAAAGAATGAGACAAAGATAAATCATGTCAGAACTTTTTTTCCACTTTTAATCCATCCATCCATCTTCTTCCGCTTATCCGGGGCCGGGTCGCGAGAGCAGCAGTCTAAGCAGAGATGCCCAGACTTCCCTCTCCCTAGACACTTCCTCCAGCTCTTCCGGGGGGACACTGAGTCGTTCCCAGGCCAGCTGGGAGACATAGTCCCTCCAGCGTGTCCTAGGTCTTCCCCGGGGTCTCCTCCCGGTGGGACGGGCCCGGAACACCTTCCCGGGAAGGCGTTCAGGAGGCATCCGAAACAGATGCCCAAGCCACCTCAGCTGACCCCTCTCGATGTGGAGGAGCAGCGGCTCTACTCCTCCCGGGTGACTGAGCTTTTCACCCTATCTCTAAGGGATCGCCCAGCCACCCTGCGGAGAAAGCTCATTTCGGCCGTCTGTATCTGGGATCTTGTCCTTTCGGTCATGACCCAAAGCTCATGACCATAGGTGAGAGTAGGAATGTAGATTGACCAGTAAATCTTCACCACGACAGACCGATACATCCACCGCATTACTGCAGAAGCTGCATTGATCCGTCTGTCAATCTCCTGTTCCATCCTTCCCTCACTCGTGAACAAGACCCCTAGATACCTAAACTCCTCCACTTGAGGCAGGCACTCTCCACCAACCTGAAGTGGGCAAGCCACCCTTTTCCGACTGAGGACCATGGCCTCGGATTTGGAGGTACTGATTTTCATCCCCACCGCTTCACACTCGGCTGCAAACCATCCCAGTGCATGCTGAAGGTTCTGGTTTGAAGGGGCCAACACGACAACATATTCCGCAAAGAGCAGAGAAGAAATCGTGTGGTCCCCAAACCTGACACCCTCCGGCCCCTGGCTGCGCCTAGAAATTCTGTCCATAAAAATTACGAACAGAACCGGCGACAAATGGCAGTCCTGCCGGAGTCCAACATGCACTGGGAACAAGTCTGACTTACTGCCAGCAATGCGGACCAAGCTCCTGCTTCTGTCGTACAGGGACCTGACAGCCCTTAGCAAAGGACCCAGGACCCCATATTCCCGAAGCACCCTCCACAGGATGCCGCAAGGGACACAGTCGAATGCCTTCTCCACAAAACACATGTGGATTGGTTGAGCAAACTCCCATGAACCCTCCATCACCCTGTAGAGGGTATAGAGCTGGTCCAGTGTTCCACGGCCCGGACGAAAACCACACTGTTCCTCCTGAATCAGAGGTTCTACTATCGGCCGTATTCTCCTCTCCAGTACCCTGGCATAGACTTTCCCGGGGAGGCTGAGAAGTGTGATCCCCCTGTAGTTGGAACACACCCTCCGGTCCCCCTTCTTAAAAAGAGGGACCACCACCCCGGTCTGCCATCCCAGAGGCACTCTCCCGACCGCCACGTGATGTTGCACAGGCGTGTCAACCAAGACAGCCCCGCAACATCCAGAGACTTGAGGTACTCAGGGCGGATCTCATCCACCCCTGGTGCCTTGCCACTGAGGAGTTTCTTGACTACCTCTGTGACTTCAGCCCGGGTGATGTCACAGAGGTAGTCAGCCCTCATTCTCTGCTTCCTAAATTGAAGACGTGACGGAGGAATTGAGGAGATCCTTCAAGTACTCCTTCCACCGCCCAACGACATCCCCAGTTGAGGTCAACAGCTGCCCACCTCTACTGTAAACAGCGTTGGTAGGGCACTGTTTCCCTCTCCTGAGGCCTCAGACGGTTTGCCAGAATCTCTTCGAGGCCAGCCGATAGTCCTTCTCCATGGCCTCACCGAACTCCTCCCAGGCCCGTGTTTTTGCCTCCACAACCACCCGGGCTGCAGTCCGCTTGGCCTTCCGGTACCTGTCAGCTGCCTCAGGAGTCCCACAAGCCAACCAGGCCTGATAGAACTCCTTCTTCAGCTTGACGGCATCCTTTACTTCCGGTGTCCACCACCGGGTTCGGGGATTGCCGCCTCGACAGGCACCGGAGACCTTACAGCCACAGCTCCGAGCGGCTGCTTCGACAATGGCGGTGGAGAACATGGTCCACTCGGACTTAATATCTCCAGCCTTCCTCAGGATCCAGTCGAAGCTCTGCCGGAGGTGGGAGTTAAAGATCTCTCTGACAGGAGACTCGGCCAGACGTTCCCAGCAAACCCTTACAGTCCACTTTTAATGTGACTCATAATGTGAAAAATCCAATTGAAAAACAAAATGAAATCTTCGAGGGGGAAAAATTTACAATTAACAAAAATTACAATAACCTGGTTGCATAAGTGTGCACACCCTCATATAACTGGGGATGTGGCTTTGTTCAAAATTAACCAATCACAAGTCATTACACACCTGCCATCATTTAAAGTGACTCTGATTAATCACAAAAAAGTTAAGACATTTTCTTAGTTGCATCTCAGAGCAAAAGCCATGTTTTTTTATGGAAGCAGAGAGCTTCCAAAGCATCAGAGGGATCTCATTGTTGAAAGATATCAGTCAGGAGAAGGTTACAAAATTATTTCCAAAGCATAAGATATACCATGGAACACAGTGAAGACAGTCATCATCAAATGGAGAAACTATGGCACAACAGCAACATTACCAAGAACAGGACGTCCCTCCAGAATTTATGAAAAGACTAGAAGAAAACTGGTCAGGGAGGCTTCCAAGAGGCCAACAGCAGCATTAAAGGAACTACAAGAATTTCTGGCAAGTATTGGCTGTATGCTATGTGACAACAATCTCCAGTATTCCTCATATGAATGGGCAATGGGGTAGGGTGGCAAGATAGAAGTATTTTATTACAAGAAAATACTTCAAAAGGTATCTTAGGCGCAAAATCAACACTGCACATCACCCAAAGAACACCATACCCACAGTGAAGCATCATGCTTTGGGGCTGTTTTTCTTCAGCTGGAACCAGGGCCTTAGTCAGATTGAACAAAACCTTTCTCCATTTCTTCTTCAGCTCATATGGAAACTTTGAAATTATGGCTTTCATGCTGCTTGGACAGTCCATCTCCTCCATGAAATCAACATCTCCAAAGGTGTTTGAACATTCAAAAAGAAAGATTGCAATGGCCACTCTAGTGCCTTGATTTTATGTAAGTCACTGCAATTTTATACTCATTTCCATGTTCAAAGGCACATATAAAAAACTTGTAATTCAAAGGATCTCTTTTCTACACTGGGATGCTAAGTGGAGGTAATGTTGATAGCGTCTGTTGTTTAAGCAGTACTCACTAGTTATCATATTTTGATGTTGCATGATGTTAATTATGCAATTGATGTTCACTCCCTATATGTGGGCTATACAGCGGGGAGAACAAGTATTTGATACACTGCCGATTTTGCAGGTTTTCCTACTTACAAAGCATGTAGAGGTCTGTAATTTTATCATAGGTACACTTCAACTGCGAGTGACGGAATCTAAAACAAAAATCCAGAAAATCACATTGAATGATTTTTAAATAATTAATTTGCATTTTATTGCATGACATAAGTATTTGATCACCTACCAACCAGTCAGAATTCCGGCTCTCACACACCTGTTAGTTTTTCTTTAAGAAGCCCTCCTGTTCTCCACTCATTACCTGTATTTACTGCACCTGTTTGAACTCTGTATAAAAGACACCTGTCCACACACTCAATCAAACAGACGCCAACCTCTCCACAATGGCTAAGAACAGCGAGCTGTGTAAGGAAATCAGGGAAACAATTGTAGACCTTCACAAGGCTGGGATGGGCTACAGGACAATAGGCAAGCAGCTTGGTGAGAAGGCAACAACTGTTGGCCGCAATTATTAGAAAATGGAAGAAGTTCAAGATGACGGTCAATCTCCCTCGGTCTGGGGCTCCGTGCAAGATCTCACCTCATGGGGCATCAATGATCATGAGGAAGGTGAGGGATCAGCCCAGAACTACACGGCAGGACCTGGTCAATGACCTGAAGAGAGCTGGGACCACAGTCTCAAAGAAAACCATTAGTAACACACTAAGCCGTCATGGATTAAAATCCTGCAGCGCACGCAAGGTCCCCCTGCTCAAGCCAGCGCATTTCTAGGCCCGTCTGAAGTTTGCCAATGACCATCTGGATGATCCAGAGGAGGAATGGGAGAAGGTCATGTGGTCTGATGAGACAAAAATAGAGCTTTTTGGTCTAAACTCCACCCGCCGTGTTTGGAGGAAGAAGAAAGGTGGGTACAACCCCAAGAACACCATCCCAACCGTGAAGCATGGAGGTGGAAACATCATTCTTTGGGGATGCTTTTCTGCCAAGGGGACAGGACGACTGCACCGTATTGAGGGGAGGATGGATGGGGCCATGTATCGCGTGATCTTGGCCAACAACCTCCTTCCCTCAGTAAGAGCATTGAAAATGGGTCGTGGCTGGGTCTTCCAGTATGTCAGCAACCCGAAACACACAGCCAGGGCAACTAAGGAGTGGCTCTGTAAGAAGCATTTCAAGGTCTTTGAGTGGCCTAGCCAGTCTCCAGACCTGAACCCAATAGAAAATCTTTGGAGGGAGCTGAAGGTCCGTATTGCCCAGCGACAGCTCCGAAACCTGAAGGATCTGGAGAAGGTCTGCATGGAAGAGTGGGCCAAAATCCCTGCTGCAGTGTTTGTAAACCTGGTCAAGAACTACAGGAAACGTATGATCTCTGAAATTGCAAACAAAGGTTTCTGTACCAAATATTAAGTTCTTCTTTTCTGATGTATCAAATACTTATGTCATGCAATAAAATGCTAATTAATTACTTAAAAGTCATACAATGGGATTTTACTCTTCAACTCACAGTTGAAGAGTACCTATGATAAAAATTACAGACTACATGCTTTGTAAGTGGGAAAACCTGCAAAATCGGCAGTGTATCAAATACTTGTTCTCCCCATTGTATATGTCTGGTTCAGCAGAATTACTCTTACCAAAGAAAAGTTGACGTGGTCTTGCAGCTGGCTGTCGGCCATCAGAAGTTCTAATTTCTGGTTTTGTTGCTCCGATGTGGTTCTACTGTGCTATGCTCGTGGGCCGTGGCCTGAAAGACTGTTCTAGGAGCAGTACTCCTTTTGACCACAGTCGCTGCTGTTCCTCATACTGGACCTAGCTGGCAGGAGAAGGGGTATCCAAATGGAGTAGGGTTGTTCCTGTAACGCGCTCCTGGATAGTTCTGCAGTGTCCAAATAGTCATTCATTCCATCACCGACCTTATGAACTTAGAAGGACATGAAGTCTAGGCCCACACCTCCTGAGTACCAGGCTTGAAAAACTTGTTGCTGTCCATGTCCAGAATCCTCCTGGACATGGACAGCAGGCATGGATACCAGGCTTTATAAATACATTTGATTGATTGATTGAACTGGTTTACCTGAGAGTCTTATCTGAACACATTCATCTTGGAACTAGTGGCTGCTAATTCAGCTTCAAGTTCTAGTCTCTTTCCCAGAGGAGAGCCTCTTCTGTTGCTAATGCTTTCTTTCTTTCAAACATTTTTACACATTCTATAGCTTGTCTATGGCTTGTTATTCTTCCAGCTGGAGTCTAACAGTAGTTGCTTGTCTGGATTTTCCTAAAAGCTGTAACATGCTTCTATGTTTGGATATCTTTGATGCACTGTCATCTGGTTCAATTTCATCCTCCGCACCATTATTCTGGCTTTGACCAGATTCATGCCAAGACCGTGCCTCCTCAATCCATTCCTCCACTGAGGCCAGCAACTCCCCTGTAGCCTCAGATTTGGGTTCGTACCATTCAAGTTGCTCTTTTTCCGCCTCTTCAGCAGATAAAAGATGTTTAACAGATTCATTGAGTTCAAATAAACTGCTACACAGGTATGGAATTTCAATACTGACAATTTGCCCAACCTCTTCCATATTTCTACAATCCACCATAAGCTGTACAACATAATTTTTCCATTTTGTCATTGCTCCAAGTTTACCTCTTCTAGAGGCTTTCTGTTGCTTAAGCTTTTCTAATACCATACAGTCAATGTCAGTTTCCAGTACATCCATTATTGCAAACAGGTGATTTCTTCAATGTCCAATTTTTTTTTTTAAATTTATCAATTGCAGCCTTGAGTTAGACAAGGAGGCATTCTGTGGTTTTTATGAATGAGCACAGCATTCTGCTGTTCCATGTACCGTGGCGCAGCCACTGTGCGAAGCACACAGCAGTACAGACTTTTGAATGAGGTTCAGCGTGAACCAGTAACAACAATTCCTCCAAATGTCAAGTCCAAATTCTGAATTAGCTGTTGTCCATATTCATACGTAATACGAAACAGACCGTTTTACTATGCAATCCAAAAGGGTTTCGCTGACCATTCCTTCACCGGGATTCAATGGTAAATTTTTGACAAGTTGTGAGGTCCATTTAATGCTTTACCTTTCCTTGAATATTACTCCTAACATGTCCAATATAGTGAAATTGATGAATTATTAGAAACGAAATAATGACCATAACTTAAACATACTTAAATTTAAAAAAAATGTCCCTTGCACAGTTTTGATGAAACACATATGTAGTACGTTGAGAAAAGGTAAAAAACTATGTGCTACCATCATCCTAAGCCAATCATGATTCCCCCATGATCAGACGTTAATCAACAGGTAGGAACACCTGTCCAAAATAAGGAGTAGCCAAACAGGGCAGTAACACGTAAACAATATATCTAAGAAAATAAACAATAACCATAATCAAATATAAATCATACATTTGAATTCTTAAGTAATAGTGCATATATCTAAACATCATATAAACTATATACAAAATACAATGCAACCCCATCACGGGGTTGGTTGTCACAGGGGGTAGGGTTGGTTGTCACTGTAATATTCTAATGAGAAGTGCAACAATATATACACAGTGCCCCCTAGTTTGGCTGTAATAAGCTCTGTGAAAACCAACCCGGTCTCCCCTAAATGGTTTTTGATATTTGGGAAAATTGCAAAGAAATTACTGTCCCTGGTCTCCCCTAACGTCACGGATTTCTGAGCGAGAATATGAGCTGTCGAATCCATATGATCTTTCGATATTTTTTTTATTGATTAACGTTTATTGCTGATCAAGCAATTTATCGCATCCTATGAAACCCTTTTCATCCAGACGTTTTTATGATCCAAAACATTATAATGGATGGTTAAATGAAAAGCAAGCTGGAAAAGCAAGAGAAGTGTGGGAGACGAACTACACATTCCAATTTCAATTTTAATTGGGTACACACCCCACACTGTTGCGCCACAAAATCACGAAATACGTCTTTATGAACATTGAACATCTTATTTTTTCTAACCTACAGATGTCACTGCCGAGTAAATGTTTAAGCCTCGACAGAAATTTTTCGATTGTATCGATGTTTCGGAAAGCGCCGTTCTGCCTTTCACTAGGGTACTAGCTTTAATAATTATTTTGCGTTAAATTGATTTGTCCAAAAACTGGGGGATAGAACTCTGAAAGTGCTTTTAATCGTATTTGACAAAACACATTTGTTGAAACTGTAATATTGAAACAGGAGGCAGGACACAGGCCCAGGGAGAACGGATGACTTTTAATAAGGAACTAAAAGGTAACAGAAACTACGCGAAAACACAGAAGAGGTATGAAAAATAATGGAAGGAGGAACTAGGGAAGGAGGAACTTACATGGGGATAGTGATGAGGAACACTGGTGGGGGCAATAATGACAAACAGGTTTCCGTGCTCCGAATGAGCAAGACAGACTTGATGTGCGGGGGATGCGACAGAGACACAAATTAAAGGTGACAGTCTGTATTTTAACTTCATATTCACCATTTAATTGTATTTAAATATGCCTTGACTGTACAGCAAAAATAGCAGTTGACTTTACTATCCCAATCCTTATGGAGGGCACTGTATGTAGTATAAGAAATATAGGCCTAACAACATTATACATTAAGATAATAACATCGCTTTTTGATGGTTTCTTACACCCCACCCCAGGTGGTTTGAACTGCAGTCAAGTTCCTGGCATGCACCTGAGCTCATTTTGGATTCTCATGACAAATGGTATGGATACATATGTAGCCTACAGTATATTAGATGTTTCATTTTAAATGAACTATCAAACATTTCTAAAACTCTATTTTCCCTTTATCATTATCAAGTATTTCAACAACCAATATAATAAAAATGATTATCAATAAAATAGAAGAAACTATAAATACAGACGTTTGTGCAAAGAAATGCTAATAATTTGACTGCAGCTAGAAACCCTAATGTTCATTCTCAATATTACAGAGAACAGTCAGAAAACAACATGCTGTTTGAGAAACCAAAAAGAAAAGGATGGAACTGAGGCCATCCACTCACAGCTCCTTTGTATGTGAACAATCATTGCAACATGAAACACCTGATCAATTAGAAGTCATTGTGAGCCAAATGTCCCAATACATATTCTCACATAAAATGGTGGATGGAACTCTGACAGTGCTGTTATTCTTAGTTGTGCAAGTGTTGAAACAGACGTAAACTGTGATATTCTGTACTTTTTCATCGTTAATCTTTTAGTTGTGTTTTCATATATCAACAAAAATAGCAAATGTATTGTCCCAATACATTAGGAGGGCACATCTAAATCTAAATTACATAATTCATGGCTAAATGCCCAACGGTGATGTAACTTTGCCTTTATGTCAACATTGGGTATCTATATCTGATTATGTTGTTTTTTACAGCTAGGAAGGTTTATGACTTTCCTTGCATCATTTGACATCATGTGTGGTGGTTGGAAGTGACCCATTGTCCACGTGGTTGGTTATTTCCCCACAGGGTACCACAACCTGTGTGCAACAACCGGAATATGTTCTTGCATCAACTGAGGTGACCTCTGAACCAATATCTAAATATCCAGCTGAGTCCTGATAGAACCGGGGAAATAAACAGATGTACAGGACTTTCGACACAGATATTCTGAAAGGAAGTGAGAAATCCGAATAAGCAGCAGTTATTGGGCATTTCAATATTTAAATTTTCAGGGTTGACATTTCAATATTTACAATATCCTCAAATCTTAAACATTTGAGGAAAAAGAGTACGTTACTTAAAAAAAATAACAATAATAATAGTCATTATAAGGTGTAGACAATTGCAACACATGATTATTAGAGTCTACAGTAGACATATATAGTCTTTTGATAATTGTTAATAATAAGCATGTCTGGAAGTCTTAAAGTTGAATATATTTTTATTTTCTGTTTTTTTACCTGTGTGACAGTGCCCTCTGGTGATGGTGAATGGAAAACAGATTATTTTGAAAAGAGGTGTTGATCACACAGATATATTATACATATTAATATATCCCGGACGAGCCCTTTAGAATATGAACAGTTTAAAGGAAAAGACCATGGTATATTTCTCTATCCTTTCCAAAAAAGTTGAAAAGTTTTGAGTGAGGAACAGAAGCGTTCAATTTGCAGTGGTCTCTTAATTTTAACCCTTCTCTTGCTCAATCAAAACCTTCCTTTTCAACTTTTTGGGGAAGGAAAGAAAAAGGTGCATGCACTAACGGTTATGTGCTGTAGATTAGAGCATCTGCAAAATGACTAAAATCTAATAAAGTACAGCATTTTTGTTTCTGCCATGCCATTTTGGATTTTATAACTTGTCACCCCACTAACCTTCAGCCAAAGTAGAAGGTGCTAAGCTTTGTGATTGTCTAAATTGATTTGACTAAGTTCCAATGAGGAAAAGTGATGGGCTTTGGTACAATTTCTCCTTTTCTCTCACCTCTATGAATAGTTATCCAGGGCCTGGCATATTGGCCTAGGTTTGACTGGCTGCACTACATGGGCTTGGTTGATGTGCTAATCTGTCTAATGCTGTAAGCTCTCTATGAGCTTTGATGGACTTATGAATGAACAACTGGAACTTTCCTTTCGACTCCATCCCATGCCAACTTATATTTACTAATGTTTATAAAATAAAATAACATTTCTTACAAAGATTTTAAAAACCCAGATTAGTCAGTCAGTAAGCTCAGAAAACAAATGTGCCAAAGGAAACTACACATTTCTGTTCTGGACTTTACAAATAATTTATGCAAAACCTGTTTTATTAATCGTTGCTAATTAAAATAAGTACAACTCTCTTTCTCTCTCTCTTATTTATATATATATATATATATATATTCTGAAAAGTATTTTCAACATAGGTAATAAATGATTCAAACAATGTCAAAGAATATTTTTTATTTTGTGTGGGTGTTCTATGTGTATTTAATAACATGAAGGTTTTGCATAAATTATTTGTAACTCAAGTCCAGAACAGAAATGTATAGTTTCCTTTAGCACATTTGTTTTCTGAGCTTACTGACTGACAAATCTGGGTGAAAAAATTTGTCTACAATGAAAGTTTTTAAAATCTTTGTAAGAAACACATTTTTAATTTTATTTTACCAGTAAGATAGAGGACGTTTTTGCTGTTATCAAGGACAGCCAACTATAGGAAAATTATTGGTGGATACCTGGATCCGAACCTCTCCAAACTTCTGCCATTTCCCAATGATGGAGCCAACTGTGCTCCTGGGAACGCTCAGTGCTTTAGCAGAGGTCAACAGAGAGTTTCTTGGAATTCATGGCTTTGATTTTGCACTGTGAAGTGTGGGACCTTATTTAGACATGTGTGCCTTTCTAAATATATATATATACATATACATAATGTACATGTGTGCAGTGTAAGGGAATTATACGCAAGTCAATAGTAAACAAAATAAAATCTCTTTTGCCTCTTGGTCAGATCTTATTGCGGTCTACATAATGGTTGGAACATGTCTGGACATACATATAATTTTGAATAATAATACTTACAATAATAATTAAGAAATCCTCACACTCTTTTCTACACACAAACACACCTAGAATAATGCAGTATAAGCAAATTAATTCTTATTTCATCTGAATGTTTTCTTAAAAATTTTCTGGACCAATATACTGTGTATAAAAACAATATCTAAAGGAATTCACACATATTCCCCCATAGAATAGAATACACAGTAGATTAAGCAAATCCAATGCAAGTCAATGAGCAGCAGTATCTTCCCTCTTTATGTCCCCTTTTCAGTAGCACACTTCAACACACATAAGTCATGGTAGACCAAGGTGCTTGCATCGCCATGGTTGTGGGTTAAATTCCCACAGGAAGCCAGGGAAAAAAGTGTGAAATACATACACTCATTACTTGAAGTCGGTCTAGATTAGAGCATTGACTAAATAATTTCATTGTACAATATAAAGCTTTTCCTAAATTACAAAAGTGGTGAAAATGTACATGGTGAAAATATCAAATTTAATAGGTATTTGATACATTATATCATGGGTGGTGTGTACAGAACCCAATCTCATCGTGGAGGACAACAATCACAGGCAGTTTGTTCTGAAACATATCTCAACACATAGCTAAACCAGATGAGTGGGCTTAGTGGGCTCTGTGTTGCTATGCCAGGCCCAGTAATGGCTGTAGATGTCCATCAGGCTTGATTCAACTGAGTGTGTTAATCCTAATAGGCCTAAACATTGACATGGTCACTATTAATATCCAGATGTCAAGATAAACATATAACGTAAATTACAAATAATAACCCTCCCAACTAGCTCAAGCAAAAAAGTGTTAAAGAGATCAAAATTAATTTAATATCGTAGATACTTTAAAGTAGCCACTCTTTTCCTTGATGACAACTTTGCACATTGTTTGCATTCTCAGCTTCATGAGGTAGTCACCTGGAAAACATATGAATTAACAGGTGTGCCTTGTTAAAAGTAGATTTGAGAAATGTCTTCCCATAATGTGTTTAAGCCAGTTTGAGCCATCCTTTATGTTGTGACAAGGTAGGGTTGGTATACAGAAGCCCAACATTATGTTAGTACTGTAGTAGACCATATTATGGCAAGGACAGCTCAAATAAGCAGTCTATCATTAACGTAAAGACATGAAGGTCAGTGAATTCAAAAAACTTCAAGAAGATCAAGCAATTTGCCATCCCATCTGGCTTAGTGGGACTATCATTTGTTTTTCAACAAGACAACCCAAAACACAACCCATGGCTGTGTAAGGACTATTTAACTAAGAAGGAGAATGATTGTGCTGCATCAGATGACCTGGCCTCAACAATCATCCGATCTCAACCCAAGTGAGATGGTTTAGGATGAGTTGGGCTGCAGAGTGAAGGAAAAGCAGCCAACAAGTTCTCAGCATATGTGGGAACTCCTTCAAGACTGTTGGAAAAGCATTTCAAGTGCCAAGTGTGTGCAAAGCTGTCATCAAGACAAAGGGTGGCTACTTTGAAGAATCTAAAATATAAATGTATTTTGATTTGTTTAATACGCATTGGTTACTGCATGATTCAGTATGTGTTATTTCATACTTTTGAAGTTTTCACTATTATTCTACAATGTGGAAAATAGTTTTTAAATGAGTAGGCATGTCCAAACGTTTGATAGGTACTGTTTACAAATGTTATGAATGTCAAATAAAAATGCTAAAAAAAAAAAAGTGTGTGTGTGTGTGTGTATGTACTGTACTGACACATTTTACTGTCAGTATTGTTCTGGGACTTTTTTTGTATGTCTTGTAATGTGATATTAAACACTGTTACGGGGATGCGAAATAACTGGATGTGAAGCGTTACCAAAGTACCCTAGCGTACTCTAGTGCACGATTACATTCACTCACTGTGTAGTTATTTTTAACATTGACGCTACTGCACATTTTTCAGTATTTTATGTTGTGTACAGGATACACTATTGCAGCCAATATTGTGCCACGTGCCTTTTGTGTCAGCCCCATTGCACTCCAAACCTACTTGAACCCTTCCTGAGACTTCGTGGTTTCACTCCAGTCCATGTTTTGTGGTGTACCTTGGTTTCCAGTAAAGCATAACATTCAGCATCCCTAGAGCCACACACGCTGCATGCCCAAGAAAGAAAAAGTAGAATTTCTCAACAAATGTTATGAATAAACGCTAAATGAGATCGCGTATAACTTTTACATGTTCATGATAAAACAATAAACGCTTAAAAATAATTTAGTGAATATGATAGTGAACACCGAGTTCTATTGAAATATTAAAACGTTTAATAATTATAATAATTTGATTATTAACCTCTACAATATGTTGTTTATTTTGTTCGCTTGCATTACATGGGTTTTAGCTAGTGGAAGAAACGATGTTATTCCACTAACAAAACTCCAAGAAGCCAGCATGGTCTTTTTTCAAGAAAAACAAAAAGTGAACTTCCTGTTTCGGGGTGGTCCACAGACTTCGAGAAAGGAGGGAGGGAGTGGGGAGGAGAGGTCTTGCATTCCCCCATTGACTGTGCAACCAACTTCGGGCTTTCGGGAGTTTGGTTACCGAAAATGGGGTTTGTTTAGTGTTATCCTGCACACTGACTTCGTGAATAAAGAAAATCATGGGAAGAAACTAATAAAAAGTGGATAAAGACGTTAACTGAACAACGTAAAGACAGAAGAGAAAGAAAGGAGAATTCCGGCAGCACCATCTGTATCTGCCAGAAAGCAGAGAGAGGGAGCTTTATTGGAAATTCTCGAACCCCCAGCGGGACGCTCTAGCCCTGAGCTTCCAAAAGTTCCAAAGCCTTGGTATGAAATCAGCAAACTGATGCAGACTTCTTCAACGTTTCATTTAAGGTATTGCATTAATCCATTTACTTTGTATTCTATGGCATCAAGATTCTGAGTGATTTAGAATGAAATGTGGTGTTACAAGGGCATTTGTTCTCACGTATTTAGGTAACGTTCAGTAGGCTACACTATGACTATTGCCAAATTGTCCTCACGTCGGTTGATGGCGTTCTAATTGGATAGGCCTTGTTTTGGGAATAGTGTGGCGTGCGATAACAGTCAGTCAAAATGGCAAGTTCTATGTCTTTAGTTATTTACATTTGTTGATTAAAATGTTTGCTGTCAGCTGAGAACATCTCAGATATATCAAACATATTTAATGAATCTTACATTTAGATGAAGGAAAAATTACTTTAACTTAGCTGGATATCCCCAACCTTATTTTTGGCTTGTAAATAACTTTTGATTGTTGAAAATTGCTTTTCAAGAATCAGGGCATGTCTTGGCATTTGCCTTTTGCGCATAGATGTTGGTTTTCGTGCCCAAGACGCAGTGACACAAGCGTAAAGCAACACATAATTACGTCTGCCAGCGTTTTTGAATTACTTGTCCCCTCGAAACGCCACCACATCTACATATGCTACTATGGGTTTACTCTCCTCGTACAGTGCCACAGCCAAACAGACTAAAAAGCCACCGGCCTCGTCGTGTGTGTCTTCATACCGGTGTTAGGCTATAGAATTCCACCGAGGGTCGTAGGGGCACATGAGAACAGCTGTTTCTTGTAACCTGAAATACTTGAGGTGCCAATATCTTTTCCAAATGGGATCTGTCAGGACACCCACCACCACTGCAAAACGACATCATTATTATTGCTTGCCACTGTATTAAAGGTGAATGAGGGAAAAGTTAGAGAGTGCCCAGTAAATGTTTTATTTTCAAATGGAAAGTATCCTGAGAGGTGGGAAAAAATACATTTAATGTCCAAGCTGACATGTGTGGGCCCTTTACATAGAACTCTGAAATCCTACATACATCTTGTTAATCTCAGTAATTACTCTTAGAGATTTTCAGATTTGATCTGCTAATGTGGTCAAATTATGGTGGTTTGACAACATTCTACTGAGGTTGAGGGTTTGTCAACAGAAGACTGAACTCAACAGGCAAACACCTTTTCATCCTTTATTGACAAGGAGGACAGCCAAAAGACTTTTGTATGGTAATCAACACTTCACAACTACAAATAGGGCCGAGATGTTTTCCTGGTTCGGTCACACATAAAACCTGCATATACAGAATGTCCAGGAGGTTGTCCTGACCCCATGACCTGACAAGAACAATCTCCTGACCTTATGGAACAAAATGGGTCTTTATTGCTGATCTGGTTTGAGATCGAGAGCAGCAAGGTGAGGAGAAAAGAGGAGATAGAAGGGGAAAATAGAGAGTTGCACTTGGGAATGGTCTGTGGTCTGGTTGGTGTGAAAACCTCTGCAGGGGATCTTCCATCTCCCCCACAGTCTTTCTCGGAGTGAGGGTTCTGTGTCACGGCCAACAGGATCCATGTAAGACAGTGTTTCAACAAATAAATCATACTGGAAGGAGCCTTCGTACTCTCTTATGCTAACTGTTTCTCAGAGAAGAGCGCTTGTACGGTTTTAAAACTGATGAGTCACTTTTCTAATTTATCTAAGAATATATTAATTTAAACTTTATTTAACCAGATGGCTCTGTTAAGATTATATTATTATTTTAAAACATATGATTGATAGGCAGTGTTGTTAATGTTTTATTGTTATTATAGCAAACTGTTTGATTATAAATTCAGATTATATGAGAATGAATGTTATGTAAAGAAAGGGAAGTAGTGATTTTGTTTAACCAGGGAACATATAGCGGAGACAGATGTATTCTAAGTCACTTTTTTGAGAAGTTATCTATGACTTTTGACCTATCCGATAACATTAAAAGCATAAAAAAAGGATCCCAGAAAAATACAATTTACCAACCGAATCCACTGACTTGAATGTTTTATTGTTATTTCTATGCATTTAATACTATCCGATAGTCAAAATAGCTTTTGAATGCCTGAACCCTGGGAATTTTATTTTACCCTGGAAGTCACCCTGCAGCCTTCCTAAACCCAACTGATATGAATACTCAAATCGAACATCTAAACAAAGGTGTAGAAGAACATGCTATTTTTCAATTTGGTCAGATAACATTGCAGAGAACACCCACGTCTCATTCCAGATATTAGCAGACCATGCCAGACCAATGCCAGGCAGGCAGCAACAAGTGGTGTGTTTTTGTCCAGCAGATTCCATTTTGGTCCGCTCAGCGTGGAGCATGTCACGTGTCTCCCGGTGCTGGTCCCATTCCCCCTCCCATTTCTAAGAGAGAGCGAGAGAGAGAGACCACCCTCGCTGGGATCAGAGACCCTCAATCAGGCCCTTTCACGCCCTGTGAACCTGAAAGAATCAGGCTGTAATAGCAGCTGTCTGTCCCTGGCACATAGGCCCTCTCAGAGCAGGGCGGCAGCAGCTACCCTACCGCTGTGGGTGACAGGGAGCCATGGACTAAGCTGTGGACACACACACACACACACAGGTAGACCTACATGCATGTGAGCATGGTTGGACTCCTCGGAAATACACACAGGTAGACCTACATGCATGTGAGCATGGTTGGACTCCTCGGAAACACACACAGGTAGACCTACATGCATGTGAGCATGGTTGGACTCCTTCTCGGAAACACACACAGGTAGACCTACATGCATGTGAGCATGGTTGGACTCCTCGGAAACACACACAGGTAGACCTACATGCATGTGAGCATGGTTGGACTCCGTCTCGGAAACACACGGAGGCATGCATGCACATGCTAGTGCATACAAACACAATCCTTCGAGTGTCTTGGGCTCTTTTCTTTCCCTTCGGATCCCTGCAACTCTACCTTTTTCCTCACACCTTGCATCTCCTTTTCTTAAAATAAAGGAATATATGGTGAGTTTTACTTCTGTCAAGCCTCTTGTCGCTGTTGTTTGACGTTCAAACGTTGTTCCCTGTAGCGTTTTTGTTGCTCAGTCTGTTCCTCACTTCAAACCTTGTATCCACTCTCCCTGTAGCTCCCTGTGTAATTTCCCGATGTCTGCCAATGCCTCCTGTCAGTAAATCAAACATTATTTTGCTTATAAAGACCCAAGTTCAGTTACATTCTTTGAATACCTACTCATGTACAAGGACCATTTGAATCTCTTTAAAAAGCTCTTTCATTTATGTATCCTTGATGGCACAAATTGTGTTGTGAGTCGGCATCAGAAGGAGGTGTGGGGGAAGAGCACTGGCTTTACTAAGTAGTTGGTTGACACAAGAGGCCAAAGGCATTAGGCATTTTGAAAGGTTGAAAGGCTTCAGCCGCGGGCCACACAGAATGGAATGGGAAATGTCGTAGTCATGGGAAATATCTGTAAAACGTTTTTTCAGTGGTGGCTGGTTCAATTGAATATTTTAGACCGAGCTTGAGAAATTAAATTACATTTTCCTTTAATTCAAGAAGTTATATTATTTAGGAAGTTATATTCCTCTTTCCCAAACTCCCAAACCCTTTGTAATTTAACCTGTCAGTTGAGAAAACTTTTTCAATCAATGCCTAATGAAGTATAATTTTTTCTTTCTTATTCAGAGTTGTAACACCATCATACAACACTGAATAAGCCTTGTTCCTTAAATCATAATAACAAAGAGCTTAGACTAGAGAAACCTCAAGATTGTTGAGAGCACAGGTTTTACTATATACGTGAATGTCCCTAAACTGTGGTCAAAAGGAATATATGATTACAGTTTTTCTGAATCGCTATACCTAAAAAAAAACATCTGTCCAACCAGGATTTGTTTTTTCAAACAGTTAACGCGCAGACCAAAACTGAAACACAAATGGCCAAAATGCCAATATCTATTTATAAAATGCTCTAGGACCCTTAGCATGAAGTACATGACAAAGTCAACTAGTTGCATCAAAACATACAACTTGTGAAAAGGTATTTCAATCAATCATTACACAATGTCACAATAAGTACTAACTAGAACCATCAAAATACCCTAGCATGGTTAACCACCTTTTATGATTGAATGTTACATTTTTTGATACTATATAATTATTTTATATTATGTACCATAAAAGGCAGGTCAACTATTATCAAAGCATGGGTTGTGTTCGTTCTCTTTATCCTTTTACTTAGTCAGTTGTTGCAAAATGTCAACATATTTTATGAATTAACAAGGACGGATTGCCTTTTAAACAAAAATTATGCAAAGATATTTTGTACAGTTTTTGTAGCAGAATTGGTTCACATTCAAGGAAGTTGTTTGTCTCAGCAGTGAACAAATGTTTACAGTTTTTGTAGAATTGAGAGACATCAGTTGATGGTGGTGACCATGCATCATTTCTGTGGCCCAAGAACTAAGTTGTGGACATGGTTGTTGAAAACAAACGTACAGTATAGGTTTAAAGAAATCCAGACAGGAAGAGGAATTCAAGATAATGTAATTATCTTCTCAGGCAATGTAAATATTGCCTGAGAAGTATGTGAAAGTCTCTGTCCCAGATCAGATACAGGATGCTGTAAAAACAAGTATATTTCTTATAACTATAACCCTATACCTTTCTAAAAACACATACTTTTCTCTTCTTGGGCTCAATTTCAGGTGTTGGTGAATATACAGTGCAAAGACCCCTCAGAATGAATGGAATGGTATTTTCTGTTCACTTCTGATGATTAACTGTCTATAACCTGCAAAGTGGAAAATTCCTAGGTGAAATTCTGGAACACATTACGTTTATTGATTAATTACAGTATATCTCAATTGCAAATATAATATTAATGAAACCGGGATCAGGTTGAGCTCAGTAATATCCTAATGAGCACAACCATGCTCTTATTTTCTGAACAACAGTTAGACAACAGTTAAATGCCAACGCTAAGCACATTTTACCTTACAGTAAACACAACACTACAAAAAAGGCAAAACTCAGTTGAGTAAATAAAAATAAAAACATTTGGTCAAAGCTAATACAAACTACTTCCTTGAATGTGAATCTCATCTACCTGTAATATGCCAAACAACTTTGCACAATTGTTCAATAAGAAATCAATCCATATTCATGCATTAATGAGGTCACATTTGAATTGCTATTAGCAGGAATGGGCCAAGCAAGGGAATGGAAGGGGGTTGTGCTGTTGGAGTAGCTCAAAGTGGAATACAAAGAACTATAGTTTTTGTTTAAATTCTTGCCTCATATATGGACCATGTTGTCAGAAATTTGTAATGGACAAAATAGAAAAAGGTATCTGGATATTCATGCTGACATTCTACATTGGTCATTTTTAGTAACATAATTTTAGGGAGAAATACAATACAGCCGGTGCTGTTATGATATGTTTACTTACTTTTTATGTGTATAATATAATTATAGTATAAATGGCATGTACTTACACAGTTTTTCTCAACTGCTTAAGCACTTTTGTCCATGCAGAATATTACATTTTCAAAACCATTAACACGCAGGTCCCAAAGAACAGCACTGTTTGAACAAAACAAGTTTCACTTGCAAAATGTACTAAGACTCTCATAACATTAAATAAATGACATAACATTAAGTACTTGCATTAAAAGTTGAAACCTTATCTCATGAAAAGTTATTACAATCAATCTTTACACTATGGCCATATAAATAGTAACTACAGGGTTAACTCGTATGTGTATGAGACATTTATTGAGACTGTTATATTTGTACCATTAATGGCAAGTAAAGATATTACAATATACATGTTTTATATTAACATTATTTAACTGAAGTTGACCAATACAGAATGTCACTGAAGCGCGTGAATATCCAAAGGAAATCTTTCAAAATCTTCAAATTTTCTTGCCTTACAGCCTGAAATGAAAACATGACTTTATTTACACACAGAAACCTACAATATCAAAGTGATTTTTAAATGAGTAAAATATCCTATTTGGATAAGTGAACAACCCCGCTCCCCCTTAGAATTACAATTGCAAACCTGCTGAGGTATAACCAACCACCTTCCAGATCACAAATCAAGCTAACTGGTCATAGAGAACTCCACTGCACTGTAGTGCAATTCAAAGCAAAGAATCCGCTATGGGCAGAAAGGTACTTTCAAAAGATCTACGAGATAAAGTTGTGGAAAAGCGCAAGTCGGATGGATATATAAAAAAATTCAGAGGCACAGTTAACACCGTTATTAAGAGCTGGAAGGCGTATGGCACCACCAAAACCCTGCATAGATCAGGACTGGGCAAGGTCAAAAACTGATCAGAGAGGCAACCAAGAAACCAATTGCAACTTTGAAGGAGCTTCAGGCCTTTATGGCAAAGACTGGTCAATGTGTTTAGAGTTTTGTGTCTTTTTTGTGTTAATAAAAAATACTTCTGTGCTCATTAGGTTGTGATGAATATCAACTGGATCCCAGTTTCATTTAAATTGCCTATGCAACTGGAATTTCTTTTAGGGTTCATAACATTTCCATTTTGAAAAATGTTTCTCTTATGTGTTTCAGTGTAAACATAAAAATGTTGGTTAGGATTGGAAATTGGGGAATATGTTTTGTTGTCCCCATTCAACTAGGTACGTTAGTGTGTGTGTGTGTGTGTGTGTGTGTGTGTGTGTGTGTGTGTGTGTGTGTGTGTATAAGAGACCTGGGGTGTTGCTTGTGTATGTGTTTGCGTTTGTGTACGTTATGTTTGGCATGCACATGTGTGAGTGTAGGACAATGTGTCAAAGGAATGTGTGGTGTGGTAGTTTGGTTGTGAGAGGGGGAGGGCATAATGGGGGAGAAAAAGAAATAGGAGAGAAATAGGGAGAGAGTCTGAAGAGAGAGAGAGACAGAAAAGAGTGTAAAAGACAGAGAGAGGGGTTGCATGAGAGAGAGCAGAGAGAGAAAGAGAGAGAGAGACCACGGCTGCTGACAGTGACAAACCAACTGGATTCTCCTCTCTTTCTTGCTCTGATCCCCTAAGCCTTTGAATGAGGGTGGCGGACTGGGAGACATACAGAGAGAAAGAGAGAGAGCAGTGAAAGAGAGAGGCTGCTGACATCTCATGTGGTAGATATTAGAAATGAAGCACATTTTAATGGGGACCGGGTGAGGGGACACACACACACTTAACGGAGTCGCATTGGCACAGTTTCCCTGTTGTGTTAACTTGGCCCATCACAATGAGATCATGGTACTGACCCACAGGATGCACATGAGAATTCTAAAAGGAGGTTAGTATATCCACACAATTATTTAATGTTCAGTCTTACCCGAACCCTTGCTCAGCATAAAGATCTGTTGAGGGATGTAGCCTGTTTTGGCCTGCTGATGGGAGGTCAAACCTTAGATGGGAAGTCTGAAAGCCAACAGGGCAAACTTTAAGTGAATTGTGAAATTAAATGATAGTCAGTGGAAATAGTTGTCTAGTGAATGAAATGTGAGTCTAGTGGATGAAATGATAGTCTTGTGAAAAGGGGGTCAAGTAGCCAGCCAGGACACAAGCTGAGGGAAACCCTATGTTTTAATGTAATGAATGGCACAAAAGGATAGTACAAAAACTAAATGTATGCAAAATGCTTTGCATGTATAATAAAAGGAGTGGAGACAGCCATTTGGATGTATTCCCTTTAGATCACAACATGCATTGACTTGATTTTTGAGACTGTTGGCTGATCAGGTTGATGCTATAGTCTGTTTTACCATCCAACATCATGCTAGAGGCAATAAGAGCTACACATGAAAGACAGAGATTACAGTGGCTCTCAAAAGTATTCAACACCCTGGGCTTTTCCATGTTATTGTGTTACAACATAAAATCTGAGATTTTTATCAGAGGTTATCTTCACTGATCATCACAAAAACGTCCATACTGTCAAAGTGAAAAATGAAATCTGCATAATTAATTCAATGCAAATCCGGAATTAAGGTTCTTCAAAAGCACCAATCAGGAGTATTTCAATAATATTTCTAAGGCATTGAATATCCCACAGAGCATTGTAAAGTCCATTATTAAGAAATGGAGTGAATAAGGCATAACTGTGAATCTGGAACAAGCTATCCTCAAAAACAGATTAAGTAGTCAGGGAGGCCACCAAGAAGCCTATTGAAACTCAAAGTTACATCCATAGCTTCCATGTCTGAGCTGGTAGGCACTACATACTGCAACAATAGCCCGGGTGCTTCACAAAAGTGGTCTTTATGTGAGAATGGCAAGAAGGAAACAACTCACACCAACCAAATCTCAGCTAGAATTTGGCAGAAGGAATGTAGGAGGCTCAGAGACCACGTGGAAGACACTTTTTTGGTCTGATTAGACCAGAATATAACTTTTTCACTTCAACTCAACTTTGTTTGGCACAAACCTAACACCACACATCATCCCGAGAACATCATCCCTACCGTGAAGCATGGTGGTGGCAGCATCATGCATTGGGGATGCTTCTCTGTGTCTGGGTTTGGAAAGCTTGTGAAGACTGCAAAATGTATGCAGCAAGTACAGACAAATGGAAGAAATCTGCTGACTTCTGCAAGAGACCTGGGACAATGACCCAAATCCTTTATCCAAAGCCACACTGGAATGTCTTAAAATCAAAAGGTCAATGTCTTGGAAATGCCCAGTCAAAGCCAAGACCTCGATCACAATGAGAATATCCAGAAAGAGCATCAAATTGTAAAAGTCCCTATCAAATTTGAGATTTTACTAATTTAAAAGAAGGGGAAAACATTGCTGTGTCCATATGTGCAAAGTTGGGAGAGTCTTATCCAGATTAACTCATTTTTGTAAGTGCTGCCAAAGGTGCCTCGCTTCATTTTCCTAGTCCATTTAAAGAATGGGTGGCTGTAAAGGTTATACAGCACTTGAATGAATGCATCTTCGTAGAATACAATGGATGCATTGATTTGGGTTTGATTAGTTGCTGTGTGATCGCATCAATGAGCACTAGCTACATCTTTAAAACTGTGTGTGTGCTTTCTTACGAAATGCTGTTGATGACTCCGGCCATGTTGTCCTCTCTGCAGACAGAAAGAGAAGAGGTGTCAGTGTTTATTATTTCTTCTGGTTGCCATGGCCACAGTCCATTTGGGTTCCATCATCAGAAGACTCCTAAGTTCTGATGTTCTCTCTCCTCCCCCTCTTTTCTGTAAACGTTATGAATGAGAATTTGGTCTTTTGCGACTTAGTGGATAAAGTGGTGAACTTGCAGTGCCAAAATGACGGGTTCCATTCCCAGGGCCACCAACACACATGGTGATGTGTGGTAACAACACCCCAGGGTTAACAACCTCCCCCAGTTAAACTCCATTCAATTCAGTCGAAAAGTTAATACACAGCCAATGTCAACAGTGTTTATGTGATAAGCTATTATATTTTATGGCTGAAACAATTACTTCCAGCTTTGCACTCATGTGCCCACACAAACAAACCTACATGGACACAAAACACACTCTTTAGCCTCGGTACGACGGTTAGCACATTGCGTGTGTTAATGGGCAACCATTCAGCGATCACAGTTCAGAGATAATGATCCAGATCAAAGTGGGAGTTGGCTGGCAGAAGTCCTGATTCCTAAACAGACTAGTCCCATACCCACACAGAAATGACAGAAGATAAAGGAGAAAACTCTGTCCTTTCTCATACTGTGTGTGTCCTACCTTTTTCTCTTTAGATCTTTGTCCTTTTTAACTCAAGTCTGTCTCTTGCTCTCGGTTTGGTCTCTGTCTCTCCGCCTTCCTCTCTCTTTCTGTTTCTCTTCTTTCTCTCTTTATATATACGTATGTATATTTAAATTAGTGCATGGCAAAAGTATTCAAATCCCTGACTAGTTCTTTCATTTTATTGAATTAAAATGGTACATTGAAATTGCAGTCTATTTGATATTTTATCTAAAAACACTGACACTCAAAATAAATTATTATACATTGACAGAAATGGGTTTCTTGCATATGTATTTTGACCCATTTGTCTTGGAAGATTAGCTCCAAGTTGTTCGTCTAGTTTGCTTGTGGACCGCATTTTCTAAATTCTCAGTAGGAATGAGATCAAGATGTTGACTAGTCCACTGACGGACATTCACCTTTTTGTTTTTACACCACTGTAATATTGCTTTGGCCTTCTGCTTGGGATTAACCCTCTGAAAAGTGAATTATATCACAGGCATCAGGTTTTATTGGACTAAAGCAGGTTCTCTTGCAGTTTATTCCTGTATTTTGCTTTGTTCATTCTTCCTTCAGTTTTGACAAGATGAACAGTCCTGCTGATGGCAAACAGCCACACAGCATGATGTTGCCACCACCCTACTTCACTCTAGGGATGGTGTGTGTTGAGGCATGGCAGGGTTTTGTTCATGGCATTCATACTGATTTGAGTTTTGACCAAAAAGCTCTATCATGGTCTCATCTGTTTCTCATATTGCAGCTGTGACACTCTTATGCTTTCCGATGGCACTTTTTGAACAACAGTTTCTTTCTTACCACCCTCCAATGTAGGCTACTTTTATGCAGAGCTCTTGATATGATTGATCAGTGCACCATTACCCTACGCATCTCCAACTTGTATCGACTTCAAAGTGATTATTCTCTCAAGTCTTGTTTGAACAATGAGTGTTGAGGAACAGACTTTTCTAGTCTGTGTCTGGGTAATGTGATGCAACTACCAATTCTTGATTATTGATCGATTGGTGCTCACTGGGATATTGAAACACTTGTATATGTTTGTACTTTTTTCCAAATGTATGCATTTGTATTACTTCATAACTACTGTGGAAAGCAATTTGGTATGCATTTTCCTAAAGGTTCACAGCCTGACAAATGCTACTTTGATATGATAAAGAAGAGAATTGGTAAGGATATGAATACTCATTCAATACACTTTGTTTGTTTTTAAACTCTGTCTCATTTTCTTCTTTTCTCTCTCTTTCTCTTAATCCAATTTCAAGGCTTTATTGGCATTGGACGCATTTATTACCATTACCAAACCAAGTGGAAACGAGGAATAAATAACTGAAAACCAAAATAACAAACACATATTCAAAAAGACATTTGAAATGTTATGTTATACATGCACAGTAAGTGTGCAAATATTTACTTATGACTAGGGGAATTAAATAATAAATTCTCTCTCTATGACCAGTAGAATGTATTGGTATTAATCTGCAGTTTTTGGGTATGAAACAAGTATTCTTTGAGACAAATATAGATCTTGTGATCTCTTAACCATTTGTAATAAGTGGGCCTTAAAATATTACAATTGGTCATTTTTGTACCGGGTGTGTATACATTTTTATAAAGGACCTATGGAATGTTCTAAAACTCCCCAACTTCAATACTTTGCTGGACATAGTGTATAGGCAAAGGTAATCTTGTAAGTAACAAGATGCATGCATACATACACGACAAGTACAATTCTGGGTATGTGTAAATGAACTGAGCAAATAAAGGTGATTAAGATTGTAAATGCTGAAAGCAGTCATCCCAAAAAAAGTCTTACATAGACTTGTGGTCTGTTCAGATTACATCAATGCAATGTTTGAGTCCAAGCTCAAGAATCTCCAAGGTTTGATTCTTTGAGTTTGTAAAAAATCGAAAACTGAACCATGGATTACAATTCGAATCTGTATCTCTTTGCCCATAAACTACTTTAGTGGTGTAAAAAAAATCTAACATCAAAAAAGGAGAGTGCAATTCTCTTTTTACTTTTTAACTCTTAATCCTGCATGCTGTTTTTGATGTGATTGTTTTTTTATACCTATGGTACTCTGCACCTGCTGTCCCTGACCACATTTCTATATATACTAAAAAGGTCATTTTTTATATATTTATAGTAAGCAAGGGAGTTTGGGAAATTGGAAAACAGGATAACCAGCCACAAATGTTTGACTTTATGATCAACTAAACCCAATAAGATTAATACATGTTCTGTATTATATTATGTTTGTTCCTATTGCGTTTCTTGCAGCAAACACAAGTGAACAACTGTAAAACAATATAGATGTTGGGTTTATTTACTTTCCTGATGGAGCAGATTGAGATTTCAGGTTACAAGAGCTAAAAAGTATAAGCCTGTGCGTATTTAGCTACACGCACCACCACCAATACTCTTTCTGTTCATTTACGGCAACTCGTAAGACAACCCCAATTATGCCTTTAGAAAAATAATATTATTGGAAGTAACTTCAGTCTCATTACCGCTGAGCTTTTCTCTCTTTAAAGGAAGGAACCTGAAGTGAGAGCGGGTCGACGAGAGTGAATGTCGAGTTAGAGAGATTGTATGAGAGAGGGGGGGGGGGTGAAAAGACAGGCAAGGAGAGGCGCTAGCGACACAGATTGTTTTAAATCCGAAGTGAGTCAAACTCAGATTTACGCCCATGGGCTGCTTCTTGGGTGGGCTGCAGGCTGCAGCAGAGAGAGGGAGAGGTTGGAGCAGTCCGAGAAAGGGAACGTTGCTGACTGACTCCAGACGGTTCGCTCTGCAGCTTCATGGTTCCTGCTGGAACGCATTTACAACTCAACCGTCTTGGTCTGACTGACAGTGTGTCTCTTGCCCAATGCTCTGTTAATGCCCCCCCCCCCACACACACTTTTTATATAGCTCTCTTTCATTCTTAAAATCCATAGGGATTGTTTTTTCACTTATCCCTTCCTTCCCAATCTTAACCTATCCCTAAAATAGTATTATACCTTTAGGTTGAGGTTATTTTATGTTGTTTTCAAGCTGTGTTTTTTTTTAGCTATTTTGTTATTGTGAAGATTGGAGACTTCTTGTTAACTCATACAACAATACAAGTTTAGTTTAAACTGCATGTATCCTTTTTAAATATGTTCCCCAAACGACACGTGTTTATATTATAACTATGAACTTTTCCATAAGTCAAAGCAAATATTTTATCCAGAAATTACATGATTTTCCAAACTCTCAAAGAGTTAGGGTATAGTAAGTAAAAACACACACACACACAAACGTGCGCGCACACACACACAGAAATCCCCCAGTCCCCAGTCAAGGTCTTGGATCGGATAAGGGATCATTCTACCTCTAATGTGTTTCGTGCCAGTATCCCAATGTTTGTTTTGTACACCATGAGAAAGATCAGGCATCTCTCACTCACTCACTTACTCTCTCCTTTTTTCTTTTTCTATATGTCTCTCCTTTAAACCAGCTTTTTCAGCTCTTCGTCTTTCTCTCTCTCTCTCTCACTCTCTCTGACACACACAGACGCATACACATCCACTCCCTTCCATCACCTCTATGTTAGTTACTCGACATATTAAACCGGGTTCTTTGAATCCTGAATTCTGATTGGCTTATAGCAATGACAGATGAGACCGTATACCACGGTTATGACATCCCATCACTTTTAGTCCCCTAACTGAGTTGGTAACCAGATTTTAATAGCAATAAGGCATCTAAGGGGTCTGTTGTGTATTGCCAGTATACAACAGCTAAGCCGTGTCCAGGCACTCTGTGATGCTCTTAGCTGTGAAATCGTTGTCATACACCTCACCCCCTTGTTCCTTATAGCTTTACTATTTATTTATGAATTAGACACTGTGAAGTCACTCAAAAACAATATGAAATTATCTTTATATTGTCAAGATTTAACTAGGGATGCCAACAGACTTTCCAGATTATAAAGGCTCTTTTGTCTAAAAGGGATGTTCCTGAGTATGAGGGCTAAAGTGTCTTAAAGGGGAAGAACAACAAATATAAAAAAAGTTCATAAATCGAGAAGGGTCTGTCTGTGGCCCGCAGCAGGGAAGATCCGGAAAACTCTGACCATATAGAACACCCTCCCCCTCTTCCAATTGGTTCATCAAAGCTTGCAGCACCTGGTTTCTTTCTTGTTATGTACCGACTTGTTCATTTCTTTGAAGAAGATTAAAAACTATGTTCTTATCTAACAATTTTATCGCGTCTAAAATAGTGAAAATCCCATCATGTCTTGCTTTTTTTTTTACTGTAAAACCATGGATATAGATTGAGGAAATACGTATTTTGACGAAATACGTAAAAAACAAAACAAACCAACGGGTAATAAAAGGAATAATCTTACCTAACTCTGTGATGGAATTAAAACTGAAAACACCTGGCATTGTTAGTAAACATTTCTTCTGACTTGGGTAGGTTCATGAGTTGGGGAAGGTAAAATCTGAAATATGCACTGTCACAGGAAAGGTGACATTAACTCCTATTGTAACAAAGACATTGGAATACAAGGAGAGACGTGCAGTAACATAGGCACAAAAACCACAATAATTGCAAATAAAATATCAGATACTAAAAAATAGATAACCATTAGGGGTGTAACTGTACACATTCGTACTGTTCAGTATGGGAAGTTTGGTTCGGTACACGCTGTGATTCGAATGAATATGGCCTAGTTTTAACGATGCACGTAACTACGAGTTTCCCCCCAGAGACGGATCTTGGAGCCGTAACTTAGTAACTGAAGTAGCCTAGCACGCGATGCAGCTTCGTAAATAAATGCGACGAATGCAAACGACAAGCCGAACCTTTATTTGCCTTATTTTGTTCAGGGAATTATGGCCAATTAGCCACTGTTTACAACTTTATAAGTTCATAATAAATAAAAACAAATTGTTTTGCATGTATTTTTTCCACTGTACCCCTAATAACCATTGTTTTATAGACCTCCCTAACCATGCAAAGAGGAAGCGAATAGTTGAGTAGTATACTCTAGTATTATATAAGAAGAAATCACTGATTTGGGCCAATGTAGCCCATTGGATTTGCAGTCTGTGCTGTCGATAAACAATCTAAGATCGCAATGTAAATTAGACATATAAACAAAATACTTTGAGTCATTTTGGCTGTTATTGCGACCCGTAGAACAAGGATGTAGTCCAAATAAACGTTATGCAATGAGGCACCCTGAGGAATGAATTGGAAGCAGTGTTGCCAACTCCTCAGTAAGGAAAGTTGCTATTGGCTGTCCTAAAAGTCACTTGCAGTCGCTAAATGACATCATCGCCTAATTTGCATAATTTCCCATCAGCATCATGAATGGATTATTTTTTAACATACAAAACTCTCGTTGGGGAAAAGAATATACATGCGTATTTATAAATGTTGTCCATATACAAGAAATAATCACCTGAGCAAAAAAACTAAGAACAAATCAAAAAAGGGGGCGCTATTTAAGTCAAAATCAAAAGGCTAGAAAAAAAATTAACATTTTGAGTGACACACAAGGGGATGGATTAAGAGAACTGCACCAACTGCATGTGATGAACGCTGCCTGTAGGAGAAGAATAACATTGTAGGAGAGACAAAAAGTGAGTAGAAACCCTAAATTTGTTTAGAACTACAAATTAACTTTCTTCTGTCGATTCTTTTTTATTTTTAAGGGGGTCTGAAAAGTCGATAAGTTGGCAACACTGATTGGAAGAGAGGGAGCATGTTTTATATTGATGGAGCATGCGTGGGTGGAGCTTCTTTGCCTGTGGTCCGCCAAGGAACAAATTGCAAGAGGGGGAGGTTGTTCAATATGGGCGGAGATTCCCTGGGCGGAGCTTCCCTGCCGCGGGCTGCAGACAGACCTTATTACATAAATCGGTTGAAGTAATTGTGGACTACCTTGCCTCTGTATGCACGCAACTGTCTAAACATCTCGTTGCTTGTGCAGTCAGCCTATGGGCGTCTGTGGAGACGTTAGAAAAAGTTAACTTTAAAACCCGCCACTGACATTTATCACACAAAATGTATTTGTTATGTACCACAATTGATTGGGGTTCCCAAACTTTGTATTTTTCTCTATGACACAACATTCTTTAGAATATTATTTCACAAATTTCTATCAAATCTCATTAGCGGGGAGACCAGTATAATCAGATGTGCTCGTGCTAGTGTAGATCGATCGTTCTCCCTGAGTTAGAGAGCTGTGTGAATAGAAATAGACAGTATAACAATTACTTCAAGCAATTTATGAACTTAGACCTTTTTTTGAGATTCGTCGTATCCCTTAAAAGGGATATTTTACTTTGAAACGATCAGAAATTACATAGAAACAGAAATTAAACAAACAACATAATGACTCAATTTCTGCTTCGACAAAATGTTAAAGGGTGATGCAGTACTTCTGTTTTGGTGAAGTGGCAGCACTTTGCTCTGTGGTCTGAATAGTGATCTTTGCAAATGTACTGTATGACCAAAATATATGCAGAATAGTTTCTCCCTACATTAACAAAAATATTCCTCTTAGCTGCAAATATTTTGATAGATTTGTTCCATCCTGGTATTCTTTTCAGCCATCTTTGTTGTACCATAGCATTGGCCACTTAAAATCTGCATAAATCACACCAGAGCTGAACTTTCCCCCAATTTTCTGCAAATGTTGTCAGTTGGCCCTCATTCAAAACAAATCATGCTGGGTCTTCTGCAGATATTTTGTAGATAAGTACCACCGTAACTGTGTGACACAAACATGAACATGGGTAGATACATTTTTGACTCTGTATCTGTGGTGCTGCATATAGCAATGTAATTTTCCTTTGAAGAGTCTGCTTTGAAGTATTTTGTTCATTAGTCTCTTTTACAATCACAACAAATGACATGTTCTTAACTCATGAAAATGCTCAGTCTTATAAACTTGGTGAAAAACTGTTAACAGTTACATAGGAATGGTGATGACCTGTTTGATATATCTTTTTTAGTTCATATTGATTAACCTTTTTCTGCAGGCTTTAAAGCTGAATTACGTACTTTTTTTTATAGTATTAACACATCGCTATTCTTTTTATCTGGATTGTGGATGAATTCCTACCATGTCAGATGGTCCCAGGCCTGCATATGAAAAACCTCTGTATGCCGTGTACTGTTGCTAAGGAAAAAAGTGGTGGGCTCGCGTACTGGTGGGAAACATTTCCAGCGCACTGGAAGTGATGTGCTTGATGTATCAAAAAAAGAGCTGACGCTGAGGTAACCTCTCTCATTTTGTGGATCAAGCAGTGAGACAATTTTATAAAATATTGAAGAATCTCAGAATGTAACGGTACCTAAGAAAATAAGTTTTAGATCAAAAGAAAGCAAGTCTGTAAAAGAAAGGCAGATAGACGCAGTGAACTTTGGTGCAGCTGGATGCTATTGGCCTATCCACGATGGATGGAACCCAAGGAGCAAAATGCAGTACATGGCGACGCTGATGTGGCAATTCCTCTGTTAGATAAGTAATTCATTTTTATATATAATTAAAATAATGGCATGTCAACTCACCTTTTCGGATGAAGCTTTTTTTTTAGATAAGCTAAATAAAGTGAACAGATAATGTGTGGGGCTTTAAGAATAAACTGACGTCACACCAGCGACAGGCGAGATTTCCAGGAAAATGATGCGGAAATACTTCCTGTTCTTGAAAGTTGCATACTTCAGCTTTAATTGCTGAGACATGGTTACACTGTTGATGGGTACTTTGGTACTGGGAGGCATTCCTCTAAATCAGTGGTTTATAACTCTGGTCCCCCAGTACCCCCAACAGTCCACATTTTTATAGTAGCCCCAGCCAAGCGCACCTGATTCAACTTGTCAACTGATCATCCGGCTCTCAGTGAGTTGATTTGTTTATGTTAGTCCTTGGCTGAAATAAATGTGTTCTGTTGGGGGTACTTAAGGACCAGATTTCTAAATCAGCTGCTTTAAATCAGTGGTTCTTGTCTCAAACCTCTCCTGGGGAACCATTTCACAATTTTGTTTTGGCACTGAAGTTGCTCACCTCAATCAACTTGTCATGGGCATAATAATTAGCAGAGAAGTTGGTTCAGGTGTGCTAGCTTTAGAGTACACCCAATACAGGGAATGATTGGGGTTCCCAGGAAAGGTCTTGGTTTGAGAACCAGTGCTCTAAAATGTGGTGGGAGGGTATTTCACTAAACCTACCTCTCCCCTTAAAAACACTGTTACCTTAGGTCTAACTTTATCCTCATATTAAGACCGAAAAGCATGTGTGTTGTCATTAGCTTTTACTGTATCAGGTAATAGCAATTTTTTTATTTGATTGTGGAATCAGACTCTGTAGCAATAGATTGAGATTGAGTTTGCAATGGAAATAAATGTTTTGGAAAGCCTAAACAATGCTGAGTGTGCCATATAAACCTACTTATAAAATCACTTCTATTGCCTGTTTTATTAGAAATGTACATGTACTTTCATGCAACAACTTAAATTTCCAGCTTTCCTGTCTGTTCCTCGATAATCATTTTACCTTTAGCCATTTCACCTTTAGCCAATCACATTTCAACTGAGAGCCTTTGACATGCACTGTTTCTAGGACATGAAGGTAATGGGTGAAGGGAAACATAACCTAAGTGATTTCAGATTCCCAACCTTTGGAGGTAGAAACAACAAAAGTTCAAATACCCCAACAAAAATTTCTGTGGAACAATAGCTTGTATTTTACTTTTAGCTATATATTTCATAGATTTAAAAATGTATACTTATCCATTTAGATTCAGTGGACTCTCAAGAAGCTGAGTTTTATCTCTCTGATTTAGGAAATAGACTTCAAAACAATATTCCTTATGATTTATTTTTTGGGCTCTCTATACTCCATAGTAGTGAAGACCTATTTCAATATTATTTCAAATATGTTTTTTATAATATTACAAACTTTTCCTTATTTTAGTTTACAGGCAATATTCTAGGGGTGATGTATAGAGATCTGCCAATGAAAAGTAGTGGGTGATTTGCCCGCTATACATATTCATTGTGTTGTATTTGAGTTGCTGAGACAGTTCTACAGAGGAGAGCCGGCTGGTGGACAAGTTTATTATGGAGTAACCTGAGTCTGTGTTCTTTTACATTGAAGGACCATGTTTCATGTTCTCTGCTCCGATTCTGCTCATCACCCTATGGGCCCTGGAGAGCATTTTACCAGCTCTGTTTTGTTAGTTATTGGCTAGCATGAAACGGGGGAGTTCTTCTAGAAATGAATGGCCGCAATTATGCAATGGAGGCGATGGAGGAGCAGAGGAGGGGTCTGCTCTCTACTCTTCAATGAATACCAGATGTCTCCCTGTCCGGGACGGCTCTGGTCTCAAGAGTTCAGTTGTTCTCAAACACTTACAGTGGGGTCACCCTGTATACCAAAGCTGTAGTCCAAATGGCACCCTATTATCAACATAGCGTACAAGACTTGACTAGAACCCAAGGGGCCCGGGTGAAAGTAATGCATTACATAGGGAATCATTTACATAGGGAATCATTTAGGACATTGCGCCAAGCCCTCTGCAGCCACCCGCCCACTCGTCAACCAATCCCCAAGAGCCCCATGCCAGCAAATAATCACCCCTTAATGGTTTACAAGTCTTTCAATAACCATAATACTCTCAAGTTGTGTTACCTCACAGAGATGCAGACAGACTGGCTGTGCTCAGCTGGGAAGAAGGGAGAACTACTTGCTGAATAAAAGCCTTGAACAAATATTGAATTTAAATAATGGAAATATTTCCTATGGTTTTCTCCACTTCTTAAGGCTGTTTTTGGTATTGTGTCAGCATATGTGTTACCAACGTCTTTAAATTGTTCATCCAATCATCTAAGTCAGCTGATTCATGCAGCAATGATGTCATCATAGTACACGTTCTGGTTTCAAATGTGGGAGAGTTTGGAGTTCTAGAACTGCTGCCTGTATGAATTCTCTGACCCAAGTCAACCGTGTTGCAATAACCAGAAGACAAACTTTTGACGGACCACATCAATGCATTCCACACACCACATCGCTAAAAGAAAGTAACCAAAGAATGCCTTTTCAGTTGCTAACAAAAATATGTCATTAAAACGACAGGGCATATTATAATTTTTTTCCTACTGCAGTAACAACTTAGTTTAGCCTTTTTGGGACCGTGTCCGTTTTGACCACACACCAAGTTTCATAGGTCTCCTCTAATCACCTACACATTGTGTTTGGCTACAAACATTTTAAAACGACTGGAGACCAATTTCACACCAGTGACTGGCTGGAGACTGTACTGTCCAGCTGTTGTTGGTCTTGCTACTGGAGCCTTTTCCCATCAATCACCTAGTCCTAATTCTTTCCTAATTTTTGTCCAAACCAACCAACCAATTTTTGTTTGTCTTTTTTGGTGGAGAAATAATCTCATCTCATCTTCATCCGCTTATCCGGTATTGGGAGAAATAATGCAGTATATAAATGGAAGATGTATAGGAATGTTGAACATGAAATGGGAATTAAATTGTAGTATCAAATCAAATTGGATTAACATTAACAACAAGGTGAAGAGGGACAATGAAATGCTTACTGTATTGGTCTGGGGCCAATAAGATGTGTATTATCTATTACAGAGCCATACATTACTAGTTTACTTTAAGAATGATCTGAAGTGGAACATACTTGGTTGCCATTGTCTTCATAGATTGGCTAATGTGCTGATCTGCTTGAAGCAAATGCTGGAATGACAATGTGACTTTCTTGCTGTCCTGCCTGTTGCAGCTGTTGTTGTTACAGCCTCCCTCCAATCCAGTCATCTCCTCCTCCTTCTAATTTCTCCTCCTTCCTTCCCTACCTCCTCTACCTCTCAGAGGGGACAGGACGAGTGCACCTGCCTTTGGAGTGTGAAAGAGAAAGTAGGGAATAAATAAAGAGACTGGTGATGGAGAGAGGAAAAGAAAAAAGGTATATAAAACTCAGTGTGTGTGTGTGTGTGTGTGACAGTGTGTGTGTTGTGCTAGGGACGCTGTAAGGGTGAAATGGAGACCACGAAAGGGAGGGTACGTGTGAGAATCTGTGAAAGTGCATCGGTGGCCCTTTGATGTGGGTCTCTCTCCGGGTTGGCCTGTTGTGTGGTGCTTGGACTGCTGCTGGGCATTTAAACCAGGCTTACCCTGTTTGATGCTTCACGTGCTAGTCCAAATACTGGAGGAACAAAACAAAACCTTGCCTACGCTGGGCTCTTTTCACCTCGCACAGGCAAGTTCTTAAGATGTTCCTGACGTTCTTTGTCCCTTCCCATGATCTGCAAGGTTCTTTTGCCTTCTCTGAGTAAGAGTTTGTACTGATGTCTCTTGTCGAATATTGAATTCAAGATGCTTTGAAGGAAGATTGCGCTACGAGATGTGTTAAGATGTGCTTATCTCCATTCTATCCTCCGATTTGGTAGAGGTGGCTGTATGCTGGGGGTTTTCTTGCTGATTCCACACACACCTGGTCAAACACCCAAGACCCCCCATGAATGGCACGCAGGTAGCCGAACCATATTGACATTTCATTTGAAAAATCTCATATGAAACGTTGCACGTATGAGGGAAACGCTAGCCCCCACATAGCCACAGAGTCTTACGGTTTTGTAAAATAGGTATGCAGCTACTGCACAGTCTTGACCCCAACCGTGACTTTACTGCCGTGGGGCTGTATGTTCTCTACAGCCGGTCATCAATTGAACAGGTCCAACCAACATTATAGTTGACTTCTCACTGGCTCAGTGATTCGATCTGTCAAACCTTTAGTTGCTGGTCAGTGGCTCTAACTGTTGGGCCACCTGGCCTCTAATGACAGTAAGAGTGCTTGCTTAGATGTGAACTGTGTGACTTTGGCCTGGGATTTCATGGCCCTTTTCCCGGACAATGAGCTGAGTTGAGTCATTCCAATAACAGGTTCAATGCACTTGTCTTATGTGGTCCACTTTCAGCTGTCTGGGTTGGACAGTTGTGCATTTGTGGCACATTTCTAATCATTTATGGACCCTCACTACAGGGTGCCTGGGTGAGTACCATTCATTTCTACCAGGCCCTAATTTAGTGACAGACAGAATATCACCTGTTGATTGGGAAAGTGAACTTGTGGAAAGACCATCAGCTTTATTTTTCTCCGGAAAGACACCGTAAAAGTGACCGGTGCGGCCATCGTTGAATGTGGCTGCATTTGTTCCATTTGAAAGCCTGTCAAACTGAGTTAAGCCTGCAACAACGCTAAAATGTAATTTTTTACCCAAGGAAAGTCCTGGGCATTGTAGCACAAGCACATTCACTCGCATGCAGAGTTAAAGACAGACTAAAGTCGATTATTCTTCAATGGTGCTAGAGATCTGCAGCTGCCAGAGATCTGCTCAGCACATGTGCAGTCTGTGTTGTGAGTGCGTGGGTGTTGGGCAAAGAAGACGGGTTAGGAAGGGGCCGGATGTTGTTTAGTAAGAAGGACGTTTGTTCATCACTGGCAGAGATCTGAGGTCAGCTTCCTCAGGGAGAGGGCTCAGCCAAGGTAAGGGCATTGTGAGGTAGGCCTACAGTGTGCTGGACTCCCTTTTGGGTTAAAGGGTCACATGCTCAATCTCTCTGCTAATCCTCCGCCTCTCTCCTTCTTCATCTTTTCATTTTTGCCAGACCGTGTAAGCGGAGCCGGCCTAGATGAGCAAATGTCTCTTACTGACTGACTGACTGACTATCCCTTGTTAAATAGCTTAGTGGTTAGGGACGCGGACTACAGAACAACCGGTTCTGCGTTCACATCCCGTCAATGTCAAAACATATTATGTCTCAGGGTTTGTTCAGAACAGACAAAAGCTTTGCTAGCTACAATTTTCAGTAGCTATGTAATAGGAAGCCTAAAATAAAATAGTTCTGGAGGATATTAGGAGTTGTTCAGGAAAGACAAACACTTGCTGACTACATGATTCTCTTGTCTTTTCACTTGACGAAAAATCAGTTATCATCATCAATACTATTAGATATTGTATCAATGGCATTCACAAATGGCTAATTAGCTGTTAAAATTGCCAGTGGCAAAAGAGGATTTGTTCAGGATAGACAAAACTTCACTGGCTACAACCTTCAGTAGCTACTTATAGGAAACCAAAATTGAGACTGTTTTTCGAATTATGTCTTAGGATTTGTTCAGGATAGACAAAAACTTTGCTGACAACACAATTCTCTCGTCTTTTCACTTGACAAAAAAGTCTTATTGTGACATTGATACATGAGTTATTGTATCAATGCCATTCACAAATGGCTAATAAGCTGTTAAAATGGCCAGTGGCAAAAGCCAAACAGTTCATAGATGCTATTTGTGGTGGAGGTAAACTTAATAAGAAACGTTACTCAGTTTAAAACGAAAATAAATATTAAAAAATGATGTAATGTCAAGAGGCTATACCGACAATGTACAGCTCTGTGGCATAGTGGTTAAAGACAGCCTTTCATGTGGGCGACCTGGGTTTGAACTAGGCGTGCCTGGTTTGTTGTTCTTCTTCCTCTGTTCTTTTTATTAATTCAGGGTTTTTTCTGCCATAGATGAGCCGCCAAAATGTTTTTCGGCTAAACAAATAAAAGTGCATTGATGCTTGGGTTCACAAATTAAAATGTTAATCCACTGGAATTTGGTGAACATTTTCTATAGAATATGGTTATATCCTAAGCAGAAAGCGAGTGCTGATACGCCCTCTATGAACAACAAAGCTAGCCAGTGGCTTCTTTCAGAAGGATCTAGTGGTACTAGCTACAGTAGTAGTGATGGGCATTCCTTTTTGTTGGCGCTACTTGTGACTCATGTTTGAATAAAATAGCCAGCTCATTCTGGATAATTAATCGCTGCTAATTAACAAGTAGTAACGAAATATGCAGAATTTCTTTAGTTGTGGATTTATTGAAATGGCCATAGCATTGTTTTTGCCAATACTGCGACCAGTTGCTTACTAATTGAACGTTAACATGTATTGCTAATCCTTGAGTCATTCAAATGGTGCATGTCCACCAATTTGCATAATTTCATATGAGTCAGTAGCAATCTAACAATACAAACTACTGCCTTGATATGCTGTAACTTACATTGTGAGGTGAAAAATGTGTACACCTTTCCCAGTGGTTTTTTGGATTGTCAACTGCTCTCTGACTCAGACACATTTTTGTGCTGTTCCTCCAATAATGGCTTGACTAAATACAAATTATTAGAAACTGCTCAAAAAAAGTTAAGGGAACACTTAAATCACACCTTGGGCCTCAATTAATGAAATATATTAAAGATCACAATCTTTACTGTACATTGTGTAATTCGTTGAGGACAAAATGATGTAAAAACGGTAAATGGAAACCAAAATCACCAACCGATTGAGGGCTGGATTCAAACTCACACTGAAAATCAAAGTTAACAATCAAAGTAAAAATAACAGGCTGTCTCAGCTTGTGTGAATTTCATCACGGCAACTCATTGTGTGACTCAGTAGTGTGTATTGCCCCCATGTGCCTGTATGCACAATGTCTGGGTATGCTGCTGATGAAATGGCAGATCGTGTCCTGGGGGATCTTCCAGCCCTGGACTATCTATGCAACCTAAATGGGCTTCAGGTACCACCTCATGCTAAAGTAGTGACAAGGACACTAGCAAAATGCAAAACTAGAGAAGAATCAATCAGAAAGGCTAAAGAGAGAGCAATTATCTGTGGCCACAAACTGCAAAACCATTCCTTTTTTTGGGGTTGTCTTCCTGTTGCCTCTCCAGGGCACCTGTTGTCACTTTCATTTGCACCAAAACAGGTGAAATTGATTCACAATCGCTTATGCTTCACAACTGGACAGACTGACCTCCCCGAAGTTCAATTGATTTGGTGTTATAATGTGTGTATGATTACATGCTCCCTTAATGTTTCTGAGCTGTGTAGTTTTCAAGGCAGAAGGAGTAGCCTAATGTTTAATGATGAGACATGGAGAAGGTAGCGAGTGAGTCCTTTTTTAACTTTAAGCCTATGTTTCTTGTCCAAATGCATGCAAATAAATGAGAATACACGCAAGGTGGAAAATTATCACATCCCATGCTGAATTAGCCCATGCTTGAAAACTTCTCATCTGTCTATTTATCAACAAGTTGCCCTGAATAAGATCTGCTAAATGACTTCAATATAGATGATATCATAGTACATGGAAAACATCCAAAACAGTTTGACGAAATGTCCGAATATGATTACATAGGAAAGTTAATTAATATATTTTTTTATATGTGAGCAATGTTTGCAGTGCTGTTCTTGTCAGTTCCCTCAGATTTTTTTTTTAGTATTGCATTACAAATTAGCTTTAAAATTACATTTCATTTACATAACATTTCTATCAACTCCTGGGAGAAATGTGTGGAATTTCAAGATATTGTTTATTGACTCAAGATAAGTAGGGGTCTATAAAGTTCAGAAATTGTGTTGGGTGATGGGCCAATGTTTTGTCTTTCACCACTCCCCTGGCCACTGCCATGACCACACCCACCACCTAAGCCCCTTTTTCATCAAGGACCCTGTCATTCTTTCTTCTTTTTCTTGTCTTTCTTGTCTTTTCCTCTCCTTCCTTTCCTTATTCCAAACGCAGAGGGTCCCATTCAGAGAGTGGAAAGGGGATAAGTAAATGCATGACCTTTGGGACACACTTAGGGCTTGAATGATTTCATTCGAGGTATATTATCTTTTACATGTGTCACACAAACAAATGCAGATGACGTAATTAGGCACATATAGCCTGCTGCCGTATAGGATTCCAATTTGCTGATGGAAACTGCATTGTTGCACACTAGCTGGAAGGAGCCTAATTAACCCATACAACCTCTGTCATTTTTACTCCCTTTGCAAATTGCGGGGGCATGCGTGAACATGCAAATAGAGAGAAGAGGGCACTTCTTTTCTTTTTTTGCATTATCTAATTTGATCTTTGTCCCTCTGCCTTGCTAGTGTCTTACTCTAGCTTCCTGTGTGATAAATGCCCGCAGGTAAAGTGAACAAGTTCAGTCTCACATGCTGTAGCTTGTCAGTGTGTGTGTGTGGTAGACAGGGGTGTTTTGTGAATGTGTGTGTGTGTGTGTGGTAGACAGGGGTGTTTTGTGAATGTGTGTGTGTGTGTGGTAGACAGGGGTGTTTTCCTACGTGGGTGGGGGAGCCTGTCTGTCTGCACCATGAAATATTGAATTAATTTGCAAAAGCAGAAACAGAGCTCGGAATAAACTTTCTCAAGTTTCCTGTACAAAACGTTTTGTTTATGAGTTTTATCCTTCAGACAGCAAATGGTCTTAGTAAACTTTTAGAGGACAGTCAAATATTTAGCATCTCTGGTTTCAGTGGAAAATAAACAGAGAATGTCAGCCTGATAACTGGGCAGGGCTACAGATGAGAGGAGGTGGAGTTTATTTAGTACCACCCCTTTTTTCCTCAAATTATCCTCAACGTTTTGAACATACACTGTCTCTTAAAAGATAATTTGACAATTTTAACTTTGGAGTTAGTTGGTTCCTCAACTTTACCTTGGCTACCCATACTTTGCTACTGCCTAATGCTACTCTTTGCCCACAAACGTTTATGCTCTGTGATCAGAGATGATTAATTGCAAAACACTTGGGGTGCAAAACACTCAGGGTTATTTTCTGAGGTACTTTTAAGGAGTTACTCAAAGAAAGCAGTATTTCATATTAAAGACAGTTTTTTGTGTGGTATCTTTCATGCAAGTATATAGTTGAAACACATTTTTAAATCAATCTGTAAACACAGAGCATATACTTCGAATTCCCTGCCGGTTAGCCAGTAACTGTTGGTATATCTGAAGTGTGTGCCTTACCACTGTGCCATAGAATTGGTTGGGATGGTTATCTTTTCAGCCACACGCTCACACACACACACCCATGAGCCAATAAAACACACACACATATAAAACATACACACATGCTAATTCATGCCCATTGATAAACACCACTCACTGGTCAACAAGAGAGTTGTTTTAACCTCCGCTCCTCGTCCACTACTCACACACTCTTCACACGCTCCACCACAGCCCTCAACCCTCAGACAGGGATAATTCACTGCCTCATCCCTCTTCTCCACTTTTCTTTGCAAACACACCCCAGAAAAAGGAGAGCAAACGTAGTTAACTTCACTTGGAGAGTAGTGTCCTCTCCTCAGAGCTCTTCTGTTGACTGACCCAGGCCCTGTGAAGAGCTGCTGTATAACAAGCACGTAACTGGCTCGCATTGGCTTTTGTCTGGGAGAAGGGTCTTTACATAACCCACATAACCAAGCCACATTGTCTAGCAACCGGCCGGCTGCTAAAGAGGGAGCTTTGTAAAAGGGAGAGGTGTGTTTCTGTCTGTCTGTCTGTGTGTGTGTGTGTGTGTGTGTGTGTGTGTGTGTAGAGGGCCTGTTTAGGTCTCCAAGACCCAGCCAGCAGGGAGGGTTATAGCTGGGATGCAGGCCAAGCAGTTAAAATGCTAATGCCCTATGGTCTGGCTAGCAGTCACAGGCTCCGACACAGCTCTCTGGTAGCTATATTAGCAGTACTAATCATGGCATCATTAGGAGCTTTCAAATTGAGATGATTGCGTTTAACATAAACAGGGCTCAGACACAGCTCTTCTACATGTCCACCGTGCCTCTCTGCATGTATGTCCATGGTCACTACATAAAGCATTGCCTTTTGACTCTGTGTGTGTTTGAAATTATATGATAGTCAGTCTGTCCTCTGGTTTGCCTCTGGAATCATCTCAGGAAGTTGATGTATATTTTCCCTCTGACTTCTCCAAAAAAAAAAAGTGAAATGGCATTTTGGCAATGTATTATGTACAGTTATTTGTAAGCATATTGCTTGTGTAAAATTTATGTTGTTTTTCCCCTCCTTCAGATAATGAAATGCATCATCTTATCAAACAAGTTAAAGGAAACATTTAAATAAGATGAATAAGCATTTTAATAGAGAATGGATTGTGATAGAGGATTAACAGTGATATGGGATCAACCATGATTAACAGATCCTCTTCCCTTAGTGTTATCTACCAGGGCTGAGTGAGGTGCCACCACTAGCCCGACAGGTGTCCCTGGTACTTGTGATAATTCTAATGGCATCATTATGACTTCCTGTTCTGATGATAACGATCTATTAAGCTGGGACTGCCCTCCTTCAACCCTGCTCAACTCCCCACGGAGTAACAGGAAGTCTTTATTACCTTTGTGCCGTGACACCATTGTCTCCCAATACACAAAGACAAGGTGTCCCAATGGCCACTGCCACACTGCTGTTCTCCCAGTTGTCATGGAGCTGTGAAGCTGTGAGTGGCTGGTTAAGTATTGTATGGAGGTGCTGGGCACTGTGGAGCAAACCTGGTTTCAAATAGTATTTGAAGTGATTCAAATAACTGTAAGCCCTTTTTTGTCATAAGACTGAACTGCAAGAAATCTTTCTTATTTTTTAGCTCTTAAGAATGGGTTCGCTATTAACAGGCTTGCTCTGTCGAGCAAAAGTTACAAATTTTGAAAGGCTTCAAATAGTATTCAAACCCAGGTTTGGTGGGGCTGACAGCTACGATAGTGGCTTTGTAAAGATGGTGTGAAATGGGAGCATCGGTATTAAGGGTCTTGTCTCAGTCGGGGGTCCATTGTATGGCTGGCTGAGCTCTGGCATCTATGATCTGCTTCATTCACATGAATAGTATGGATGGGTCTCTCCCTCCCTCTCTTTACCTCATTCCACTTCTCGTCCTCACTCTCGCCGTACCTCTTTATAACCCTCTCTCATTCCCCCTTTTATCTCACCCTCTCTTTCCCTCTTTTCTCTCTCCCTCTTTCTTCCACTCTGTCCTCCTCCCTCCTTGTTTCCCTTCCTCTTGCCCTCTCTCTCTTTCTGTCTCTCGCATCACATTTTTTTCGGGCCAAGGTCTCCTGTATCCCTTCCCCTCCTCAGTAATTAACAAGTTGTCCCAAACAGCCTCGTCTTTACCCCTCACACACCGCGGACCACAGGACGCTGGTGGCACCTTCAATGGGAAGGACAGGCTCATAAGAAAAAGCAGAATGGAATTTGTGGAATGGGACCAAACAAGTCACACGTGGTTTCCATGTGTTTAACACCATTCCCATTACGCCATTGGAGCCATTTGTTATAGGCCGTGTTCCCGCGCCACTGTCCTGTAACTCTCTTTTGAGGAACAGTTCTTTTTAAACCAAAAGACAGCCAACAGACCTAGTCAGACAAATAGAAATCACAATGCCAGACTCTCTGTGGAGGACACGTTCTTCAGTCTTTCAAGTCGTCTAACACTGCACCATTCGCCAGTTTGATTTATGGCTTTGTGTTTTTTCTGACCAGGAAAGTGGCTTTTCCATAGAAATGTTTGGCAATAGTTTGATCAAGGGAGTTAGTTCTTGCCACTCAACATTTGTGTTATGCGTTAGGCTTTTTCTCCAGAAGTCTATTGCATGGGTGTCGTTGATTGCTAACATTTTCTCTCAGCTGTTGAAGTCTGCCGGCAGTGCACTTGGATGTGTGTGTTTGGGAGATTGCAGGTCGGCCGGGTGTGTGTACATACACGTATTTGCACAGTGTTATCCAGTTTGCCAACAGCCCTCGTGCGATTGTCAATAGTGAAAGTCTATAAAAAAAAAGAAGCTCATTGACAAAGAGTGAACAAACAGCTGGGGTTTGCTCAGGATTTCCTAACAAACACTGGACAAGGAGAGAGAGTGCATTCGATAGAGGAGGAGAGAGAGCATGTTTGGGGGGCAGAGAAAAATCAAGGGAAAAGAGTCTGGCTTGAAGGTTGTGCCCTGATTCTTGAACCTACTACCTAGAGTGCACTTGCCCACTTCCCATCTGTCCACTGCACGCCAACACCCACCCCCAAATAGAAGGCACAAATCATTTTCCTCAAGGCGATACTACTAGAGAAATGCACATGTATTTATTGTGTATTTTAGGTTTAAAGAGGCTTCTGAAGTGTTAGCTTTAAACTGTCCATATGTATTAACACCCTCCCACTGATAAAAAAAAGTTGTTCATTATAATCCACATGACAATGGACATTTCCCTTCGCAACGGGATTACATTGTTGCTACGGTAATTAAGACAGCAGTACTCTCTGGGACTGTTGGCATGGTGTCGGGTGGCTTGTGTGACAGCAGCAAATGTTACCTCCGTGCTATGATCTATCGGCCAGCGCAGCACAGAGCGAGTGACGATATGAAAGGAAAGTGGAACCTCATGGAAGGTGTCACTTGTAACAAGTGCAACAGTTTGATTCAGTGGAGTAATCTGCCCCCACCCACAACCCCTCCTAGGAAGCCAGGAGCAGTGGCTTGGTCCGGGGCTGCACTGTCTCCAGGGAAAAGCTACTGCAATTGGGGGTGTTAGGGTTAGAATGGCTAAAGCCCTTGTTCAAACAGTGAGTTCTTGAGTGAGGGGGGCAGTCTCCACTGTCAGATCATGTACCGCCAATTTCCCTTCAAATTAAAGACAGGAATGAAGACTATTAAAAACAGCTTGAAGTTTGAATTTGATAAAAGTTCCATATTCTTTTGTGTGTTTTAGTTTTGGGGTCTGGAGGCAAATGTGGCGCGACGTGGCCTCAGGTTGAGGTGAAGAGGTAAGGAGATGTTACAGTATTTGTGACTGAGAGAGAGACAGAGGCACAGAGAGAGAGAGAGGATTCCAACTCAGAGGTGGAAGGCTGGGTGATTAAAATTCATCCCACGGTGCAGACAAAAGCAGGAGAGAAAAAGGAGAGAGAGAGAGAGAGAGAGAGAGCGGGGTGGGGGCAGATTTGGGGCAAAGAAAAGATTGTAAGCCTCCCTTGTAGCCCCACAGATCCCGGAACAGTTTCCCCTAAATCACAAACCCTTTGACTCACGACACAATTACCCTGGTAGACAATGGAAGAGAGAAGGAGAGGAGAGGAGGAACGGATGGATGAAGAGGGAGGGAGAGAACATTTATTATTCCTCAGGCACCCCCCCAGCCAGTTCCATCATTGCTGAGCGGGAGGTCAACAATTGACTCGATTACTAGACAAACTACCCAAGGGCCCTACATCCCACTCAACACAGCTCCTGTTCCCTCTTGGGCCCAACACTGTGGGCCCCAGAGGCTCTTGGGACCTCTAATGTTTTTCTCCCAAACCCCTTTATTTATGAGCCGGGTCCTTGTGGGTAAATGTCTGGCCCTCTTCAGGTGCCCCTGTCTGGCACTCTTTCTCTCTCAGCTCTGGCCAGACTCTTTCTTGGGTACTTGGTTTAACCTTTTGAAATTGCGAATGATTCTTGTTCCCGATCTATACTTTCATAAGAGCTATAGGTAGAGAGAGAGAGAGAGAGAGAGAGAGAGAGAGAGAGAGAGAGAGAGAGAGAGAGAGCACATGAAGGAATACAAGCAGTCTCTCATTGTCTGTGTTTCTAGTGGCTAATGAGTAGCAAACGGGCAATTACTCAAAGGGATTTTCTTCATCCCGCAGGTGAAAAGTTGCCTTGTTCTTTGTTTCTTGATGGACTTTTTGAGTGAATGAATGAAAGGATTCTACAACTCCTGTGGCTGTCTGCGTTCCAGCACTTTAAGCATCAGTTACCTTGCTATATGGAAACAGATATCATACATTTATCGTTGTCTGGAAATACATTAATCAAATTCTCGACCGTTGTGGAGAGTTCTAATTTAGCTGCTGCTTCCTTCAGACAGCATGTAAATGGGTGAATGTAAATGGGTCAATGAGGTAAAAACAAACACTGCCAGCTGTGGAAGGGAATGACCAGCGCTGATGACCCTACGTTGATAAGGTCAGACAAAACAGTGAAGAATGGCTTTCAACAATAGGCCTCAGTCTCTCACGTCACTCTAAAGGATTGGTCAAGCAGAGGAGTCCCTGCTTGTCCCAGTGTAACTCTGGTTTCCCTCTCTTTCTCTGTACTCTGTCTTTACTCTTTTCCTTCTCTTTCTCTGTCTACATCTCTTTTTCTTCTCTTTCTCTTTTTTTCTCTCTGTCCTCTTTTTCTCTGTCTCTTTCGCTGAAGAAAGGAGAGGGGAGCAGGAATACCACACACAGTCAACTCACTCGCTGCTCTGCTGCACAGACACAGCCAACAGCTCTACTCACAGACAGATCCTTTTTTCCATTTCATGTTAAGAACTCCACATCTTCCTTTCAGAACGAAAAGTTAGATTTTCTTCTTCTTTGCATCTGTCTGTAGGGTGTTTGGGTTTGTGTCTGCATTTGTGCGTACATTCACGCATGTGTGTGCATCTGTGTGTGACTGTATCCTATGTGAGTGCATGTATGTGAGTGTGTGTTTGTGTGCACGCTTGTGAGTGTAGTATGTCATTCCCAGTCTACTGAAACTCCCTTTTCTGGCCAAATGCTCTGCCACCCCAAAAAGTACGTACCAGTCAATTTATGGAATGCAAATACGTTCAATATGTTCTGATTGGTCCTAGAAACTAATGGATTACCCCAGCAAACAAATCAAACAAACTTCTAAAGTGTGTCATTTCTGCTTTTAATTGTGATCTCTATAATAATTCACATTTACTGTTTCTGCAAGATAATTGCAAGTTTCCTGTTGTTTGAACTTTTTGTGAATACCACATGCACAGGCAATGCTTTGATCATGCCAAAACATGATCAGAGGCGGATATGTCCAACATTCATAACTAGCTAGCTGACATTGGTTAAGCTATGGAATAAGGATGCTGCTAATCAGTGCAGCACACATAAAATGGAATATGTCAAACCATGTAGAACCAAAATCAGTCCAGATAGTTGCTATTGCTGAGTTGGTAACCAGCTAGCTAAGGTCTTACAATGCTGATGGTAACCCAATTCCACAGATCACACTCAAAAACATTACCTTGTAACCATTTCTGCATAAAAGGGCCTTATGCAGAAAGTTTGTACACATCAACCTTTAACATCATATAAATTGGCTAAAATTAGAACCAAACCAAAACATGAAAATGATTCAAAGATCATTAGGCAGTAACTTGAGAGTATCCAGCCATCCATAGAGATTAGAAACAAATTAATTGATTGATCTTAATCATAAGGTTACAAATAATACCAAAGACCTTTCTGAGGCCATCAGAAGAAAGAATATGCATGTTCCTTACTCAGGGAGGGGTTACAGACCCATTTCCAAGCAATTTGAGGTATATTATTCCACTGTCTGATGTATGGTCTACAACATTTCAGACCACTGGCGACTTACATGGGATATGTTGTCCCATCAAATTCAGGCCCAGCGTTGTCTGAAATATGCTCATAGAATTCTCTAAGAACCCCTGGGTAACATCAACAGGCCTTTTTTGCACACTCATTGTGAAAGTGCATGAGTCAACTGTCAGAGACTACATAAACTTGTCTTACATGGGAGGTCAAGAAGGAAGAAGCCTCTGCTCTCAAAACATTTGAAGACACAACTGACTTTTACCAGACAAGACATAGGTAAAGACCAAAGTAACAGAAACAATCTGCTATGGACAAATCAGTCAAAGGTGGAATTGTTTGGCCAAAATGCCAGGTGCCATGTCTGTCAAAAACAAATCTTTGAACAGTAGGACCTTATACCAAATGTAAAACACGGGGGCAGAGGCTTTATGGTTTGGGGCTGCTTTGCTGCCTCAGAGCCTTGGCTTGCCATCAGTGAGTCAACCTTGAATTCCATATTGTACCAGAGAATTCTTGAGGAGAACGTGAAGCCATCTGCCAAATAGCTGAAGCTGAACCAATCATGGATCTTGCAACAGTAAAATTCTACAAAAACCACAAGCAGAGCTACAACAGAATGGATGAAAAATAGGGTTATGGAAGGCAGAGCCAAAGCCAAGATCTCAAACCAAATGTTGTGGAAGACTTATTGTGTTGTACATGCCAGAAAGCTGTTTTCTGCACAATGAAGTAGCATTTCTGTTAATTTGTGATGAATAAATTATTAAATAAATTAATAAGTATAAACTTTCAGTGTATAAATAGGTTACCTTAATCTGTTTTACATTACCTAAAATGTATGCATTATTTAGATTTTCACTAGATTTCAATATTGCAATTTCGAGAAAAGGTTATTCTCAACAAAATTATTGTAGTGTGAATAGGGCCTTAGCTGGAGAGTTAAAGGTCGCTTTCTGCTCGCTTGCTCATGATCTTGTTTCAATGTGAATCTCTCTTTGTGAGGGCACACACATAATCAAACACACCCACGCACACTGCACACTGCCTGTCCAGAGCCTGTTCTGTTGACGAAGTGATTTGTTGTTTCTTAGTTATGTAAATGAGACTTAATTGCAGCTCTGGTGGGACTCTCCTACTCACCAGTGCCCCCCAAACCTCTGTTCCCACGTGAATGGAGGCATTCTTGGTTTCAACAGAAGTGAGGAGAGGAGAACAATGGGGTTGGCCAGGCTGAGAGGAGATCGGTGACACTCTGAGACCATGTTGCCTACAGGTGTCCTCTCTGAAGAGGAGAGACATGGGGTGGGGGGGCAAACACTCAATGTCATCCAGTGGGGGTATGTAACTTTATTCAGGAGGTTTGTGGTTGATTAAAGTTACATATCGGGATGAAAGTGTTGATGGTGCATCATATTTGTTGGTGCAATACCACAATAATACAGTGGATATAAAAGTCTACACACCCCTGTTAGAATGTCAGGCTCTTGTGATGTAAAAGAATAAGACAATGATAAATCATGTCAGAACTTTTTACACCTTTATGTGACCTACAATGTGAGCAATTCAATTGAAAAAAGAACTCTCAATAACCTAGTTGCGTAAGTGTGCACACCGTTAAACTAATACTTTGTTGAAGCACCTTTTGATTTTATTTGCAAAAGCACTCCAAATCTGTCAGATTGCGAGGATATCTCCTGTGCACAGTCCTCTTCAGATCACCCCACAGACGTTCAATTGGATTCAGGTCTGGGATCTGGCTGGGCCATTCCAAAACGTTAATCTTCTTCTGGTTAAAGCCATGCTTTTGTGGATTTGGATGTGTGCTTTGGGTCATTTGACGTGCTGAAAGGTGAACTTCATCATCAGCTTTCTAATGGACGCCTGAAGGTTCTGTGCCAAAATTGCCTGGTATTTGGAACTGTTCGTAATTCCCTCTACCCTGACTAAGACCCCGGTTCCAGCTGAAGAAAAACTGCCCCAAAGCATGATGCTCCCACCACCATGCTTCACTGGTATGGTGTTCTTTGGGTGATGTGCAGTGTTGTTTTTGCACCAAACATTACTTTTGAAATTATGGGCAAAAAGTTCAACCTTGGTTTCATCAGACCATAACACATTTTGCCACATGCTTTTGGGAGTTTGTTTTTGCAAACTTCCGCCGGGCTTGGATGTTTTTTCTTTGTAAGAAAATACTTCTGTCTTGCCACCCTACCCCATAGGCCATTCATATGAAGAATACTGGAGGTTGTTGTCACATGTAGCACAGAGCCAGTACTTGCCATAAATTCCTGCAGTTCCTTTATAGTTGCTGTAGGCCTCTTGGAAGCCTCCCTGACCAGTTTTCTTCTCGTCCTTTCATCAATTTTGGAGCGACGTCCAGTTCTTGGTAATGTCTCTGTATGTCTGCCATATTTTCTCTACTTGATGATGACTGTCTTCAACAATTATTTTGTACCCTTCTCCTGACTGATATCTTTCAACAATGAGATCCCTCTGATGCTTTGAAAGCTCTCTGTGGACCATGGCTTTTGCTCTGAGATGCAACTAAGAAAGTTTCAGTAAAATCCTACAAGAACAGGTTAACTTTATTTGTGATTAATCAGAGTCACTTAAAATAATGGCAGGTGTATAATGACTTCTATTTAACGTGAGTTTGAATGTGATTGGTTAATTCTGAACACAGCTACAACCCCAGTTATAAGATGGTGTGCACACTTATGCAACCAGGTTATTGTAAGGTTTTTATTTTTAATTTTTCCACCTCGATGATTTCAGTTAGTTTTTCAATTGAATTGTTCACATTATAGGTCACATTAAAAGTGGAAAAAGGTCTGACATAATTTATCTTTGTCTCATTGTTTTACATCATAAAAACCTGGCATTTTAACAGGGGTGTGTAGACTTTTTATATCCACTGTATGTGTGTGCTTAATATATGTGCCTGCCCCTGACTTCTAGTATTTTAGCTTCATAGCTTGTTGACTGTTGTCTTTTAAAATGGGGAGCCAATTAGAATTCAGTGCTTTTATTGCCATGACCAGTCAAAATGGTTCTCCTCATGCTGCCTCTACAGCAGACATAATGTAGAACTACATCTTTGGAATATCTAATTGCATATGAAATTCCAATATCAGATCCTCAAAGTGTGTGGAGTTCCAAATGTAGGTTTTTTAAGAATCCCTGTTTGCTTCTGCCAAAGGCCACAGCCACTCATCCTGTGGTCAACACTAAATATTAAACATGGCATAATGTTGAACAGAATTAGAACTTAGTAGTACAAAAAGATTAATTTAACAACACTGCAGGATAATCTAAATGATTGGGAGCATGGCAGTCACACTTCTTAATTTATATAATTTATTTGTTTTCTGTTGAATGGGACAGTGAGGAATAATAAGCGTAGAGGGTGTTTGTTAAAACAGCAACGAGTCGGCTTAGACCCCTAGACTGCCTCAGGGCTCGCTGCAAGTGTATTTTGATGTTGGATTTCAATGACTCATATCATCTGGCAAAGACCACTTGGATAAGGCCATATTGTGCTGTAATTCAGGTCAGGCTGTAATTCAGCCTTCATCATTGTGTATCAGGACAACCCGATGCTGGTGTGTGTGGGGGGTCCTGATGATGCAACATATAATGATCCCGCAAAAGTCATGTTGTATTGTCTTCATCTACCTCATTTCTTTGTAATGGACAGTCTTCATCCTGCTTTGCACGCACACAAACACACAAACACATACAAACACACCCACACACACACACACACCCACACTAGGACAGAGCCCTTTCTCAAACCAAGACATTGCTGCCAACTCCCAAACATCGGCCAAGTGAGTTCTTTGCCATTTACAAGCTAATACACCTCCAGAAGCCCTAACTTTTCTCTCTCTGACTCTTGCCCTCCCTCACTTCTTCTATCTCTGGCTTTAACATCTGGGTATTAAACGTCTGTTCTACGTTAGTTATGAACTGGGGACCACACATTGTGAGGCAGAAGGAAGTGTGCGAATTGGCGTCCATGCACACACGTGTGAGGGGGTGTGTGTGTTGGCTGAGGGGACCGGTCTGTAATTTGTACATTGGGTATGTTCGTAAGGTTTGTTTAAGTTAATGGAATGTAAAGAGAAAGGCATGAGAGAAAGAGACCTATTATATTCCTTTCGTTGCAACGTCTGAAGTGCTGGTGATCACCACATATTGATGATCATTTGATTTATGTTCAGTATTAAGAACTCCCTATTTCCTTTTGTGGACCAGCGAGTTCTTAAAACATTTGCAGAATAAACCAAATGCAAACACGGCTCCAGGCTTTTGTTAATAATCCTACTAATTCCTTACAATTCTCCTTTGTTTCCAGTCAGAATGACTAGTAGTTCAGAAGGGAGCAGCAGGGGCAATTTTTGAGAAAGCATAGAAAAATGACTAAAAGAGCAGTGTTTGTGACATAATACATAACGTAATAACTCACACATAAACACACACTCTGCTGTCTGTGTGTATGGGATGTGATAAAGACAAGTCTGAACAGGTACATTCAGCTGCTAATTCAGACAGATACAAGGTAGGTAATCACATGGACAGACTACACTGCTGCAGGCAAAGGAGTTGATGCCGTTCTTCTCAAGGACAAGGTCATTTTAGGTAGACATTTTTGGCAAAAAGGAAAAGTGAAGGTATTTCAGGTTCCTGAGAAGAATACCTACTCTCTGTGGATTAAAACTGAGAAAGTCAGGGCCCTGTCAGGTCATGATTGGCAGTATGTGGGTGGGAGTTATCTGTCAGGAAAAGTGAAAATAGTTTTGCGCATACTGGCCTGACAAAGATCCCATTTGGATTGAAACCTGTTTTTTTGCGTTCAACTAAATTCACCAAGGGAGCATACCAGAGTTGTGGATTTATTATTTTTTGTTTCTCTGTCAATCTGTCTGTCGATCAATCTGTATTTTTATGCATCTAATTATATTTTTTTTTATATTGGCCCATCCATGTTTAGCCATCTGTTTTTCTGTTTGTCATGATACCATGCTCTCCTGTCTGTCTGTCATGATACCATGCTCACCTGTCTGTCTGTCATGATACCATGCTCTCCTGTCTGTCTGTCATGATACCATGCTCTCCTGTCTGTCTGTCTGTCATGATACCATGCTCTCCTGTCTGTCTGTCTGTCATGATACCATGCTCTCCTGTCTGTCTGTCTGTCATGATACCATGCTCTCCTGTCTGTCTGTCTGTCATGATACCATGCTGTCCTGCTACAGTAAACAAAGGTCTGGGTCAACATCCGCAGTCTGGCCTTTACACCATACACACACAAACAAACACACCATCACACACACGCCACTACACCACACACACCACCAGAAACCACACAAGCACTACACACTACCACCACAAACCACACACACTACACACACCGCCACCACAAACCACACTCAGCATTCACCACACATCCCCAAACACACAACGTCACACACACATTACCACACACACCACCACACACACACCAGTACACCACACACCGCACCACATATACACCACCACACATACTATGTTCACCACACACACTACCAAACACACAACACCAGAAACACCACCACCACACAAACCACACACACAGCATTCACCACACAACGCCACACACAGATTACCACACACATCACCACACAAACACACCACCACAAACCACACAAAGAGGTCAAGGTGTGTGCATTTCTTGTCCACCCTCGTACCACTAGGATCCTTCTTCCGCTCCCTCTCTATCTCCCCTCCATCCTCCCTCTCTCTCTTTCTCTCTCTCCCTTTCTTTCTTCCTCCCTCTGTCTTTCTGTCTATCCAGAAGTTTTTAGCTGCTGCCTAATATTCCCCAGTTATAGCCAACTCTATGCGCCCTTGTTATAATAGTGGAAATATACTAAAAATAACTCTCCTGGCTCCGTTGCTCTGGCCACCCAGGACCAACCGTTATGATGATTGTTTCTCTTGTAATCCCTGTGGTGAGCTATATACCGAGCACATTATTCTTAGAATTGGTTTCTATACTACTCCCAGCTTACAATTCAAGCACAGCACGTGTCCATGTGTTGTATGCTGAGGCTTTGATGAGTATTGTACATACCCCAGGGAGAGTATTAACCAGAGTAAGACAATTAGAAGAAAGGAGAACCAGTGAAAGATAGGGAGGCTGAACGAGAGGGAAGGAGAGATGGGCTCTCAGTGGTAAAGGTGAAGACGACACCAAGTGTTCCTTTGGAGGATTTATGATGACAAAGTCTTTTTTCTTTTTTTCCGGTTGGGTTGGGCTGTTTATTCATTGGCGCTGTTCCTTTCCCCCCAGAGGGGACAGCAGCTGGTTCACAGCTGTGAACCGGTCTACACTACTACTCCTACCACTCATCAGCGTCCTCCCTCCCATTTCCTTCCACACTTCTCCTTAAATGCAGATCAAAGAGAGTCTATGATTTTGGGGCACTGCTGACCAGCTAGGCTACAAGGACAGACAGAGAGAAGGCTGAGTGCCTTACCAATCCGGAAGCAAGGATGGTGTTGTAAACTGGGTGAGGATGAAGGGATGGCCAGAGGAGAGTGTGGTGAAGGAGAAGGGTTGGTAAGTAAGGAGAGAGGAGAAATGGAGGAGAGGGAGAAGTAGGAGCAGAGGGAGGAGAAGGAGGAACAGGAGGAGAGGGCAAAGGTAAGCAAAGTGCAGAGAGGGAGCAGAGGAGGTGGTGGAGGAGAGGGCAACAGGAAACCACAGGTATGTGCAGGATGGTGGGTGGGTAAGCTGAAGAGTAGGAGAGAGGGTGGGAATGCAGTGGGAGGAAGTCAGGGAGAGAGGAGGGCTAGAGAGCTGGTAGAGATGGGAAACAGAGAACCTCCACAGTGTTTAGTCACAACAGTGTCATTGCTGTTGTTGCTGTCTCACTTTCCCCATCCACTCAGTCAATCGTTCTCACTTTTTCTTGACCTCTCAAATTAATATTGGTTTATTGGCATATTACATAACAACATATTCAATTTCGCTAAATCACAATACTAAACACAAGATACTGTGCGCTGTAAAGCGATAAAATATGTTGATAACAGTCATCTTAGTTACCATAATAATAAATAAATAAAAACAAATTCTCTCACTCTTTCACACTCTGTACAATTTCATTTAATGATTGTGTAAACTGTTTAACACGTGTAAAGTCTATGCTTCTATCACATTCTACTCTATCTACAAGCAGGTGGCAAAAGGTGTGTGCGTGTGTGTGTTGCGGTGTGCTCAAAGGTGTTGAACAGCATGTGATCTGTCATCAGTCACTCAGTCTGTGTAGCAACAAGGGATAAACGTTTCATTCTTGGTTATCCAGGGGTAGAACCACAGCATGGTAAAATCTGCTGCAGCTTACTAGCATAGCAGTCCTAGGAAAAACATGGGTAGACTCAAACAGTGTAACAAACAAACATATACTGTACATATCCAAACACATGCACATTATGGACGCAGTTTTACATAAGTATTCAGTATTTAACATAAGTGTAAATTTAACCAAATGTAACATACAAATCCGTTGTATATGCTCAAACTTCAAAAGTCCCTACATTAAGTTGCACCCAACTTTTTTATTTATTATTTATTGAGAATCATTTCTAAAATTGCTGAAATTGTGCTAGGCTTCTTTTTTTTCCAGAAATGGACATCATAAAGGAATCACATTCACTACAATTTAACTTTGACAGAAACATTTGCCAGAAACTTCTTAAAATGTACTTTATGTATTTGAACCACACCACTAATCTGCCCTGATAACTACTGGTTTTAATTATATTTTCCACACAATGTTAAGCAAATACACAATTTATTTACTGATACAGTTCAGAGTGCAAGGTTGGTATTTAGCATTCTTGCTAGCTAAGCCATTACATTAGCAACTCTTAACTCAGCCTGGGGATTTTAACGCATAACACTAAATAGCTTTTTAGCCAGTTAAGTAGCCTAGCAAAATAGTTAGCCTAGCTATTTATAAGAGCCAAACAACAGAAAAAACCCACATAATACAATTGAAAGAACAGGCCCTTGTCAAAGCAAAGATCTAGTTACGCCCCATTTCCACCTCAGGGACTTTACCCAGGAACTAGGAACTTTTCTAGAACCAGGGTCTAGAACCAGGGACTGCATTTTACCGCCAAAACAGTCCCTGCGCTCGAGGGGTAGGACTTTCCCATAGTACCCGAACTTTGGGGTGAGGCTTGCAGTGCTGAACATTTCTGATTGGTCCATTAGTAGTGTAGAGGCTACTCACCGAAGTTTTCAACCGCCATTTTTAGATGTCCTCTGCAGAGTAAAGTTAAAAGAGTTAATAAAGGAGTTTATTTGGCTTTCAAAAACAGAACAACATATTATGGAGAAGAAATTGAACGACAGATGGAATTGGAGCGTAGTCAAACAGCGAGGAAACCCAGCCCATGGGTTAATTGCATTTCTGAAGCATTTTTGAGTTTGGTGCAAGTGGTCGAATGCTTCTTCAACATTTACTTGGAGCTCCTAGTTTAATTTGAACTCCGTACTAATTACAGCACGTGATTTGTCTCCAAACCATATTGTTTGCCTCGTATTTAGTGTCGCTTTGTATTGTGTGCGGTGCGTACATCAGAGTAAGAACATTCGTCAGCGGACTAATTTGCCTAATCTTCGCATGGGCTGAAGGAACCCTATAGTTCCTCGGAAAGTCTGTTCCTGTGATTAAAAGTTCTGGGTATTTTTGGTGGAAACGCGGCTTCAGATAGGTTAACTAACTCACTTCCTGCACTCCATGCTTAGTTTGTTTCCTTTACCGTCAACTTGTAAAGTAGAGCCCAAAATATAGTGTATGTTATCAGACATCAGTCAGCATTTTTCTGTTATTTCTCTTTTGATTAGCTGTGCACATTGGTTGTAATGTGCAGGGAGTTGCCAGTTTCTGACAGAAATTCCTGCAGCTCCTGTAAAGGTGGAGGCATTCTGCAGCGATTGTAGGCCTTAGGATCACTTGGTGTTCATCTTACCTCTGATCTCTAAGTCACCTCATGCTGTTCCAATGCTGTGTTTTGTTGACCACCCATGGCAAGTGCCTAGCCTTTAGAAGTTCACCTTGCTCAATCACTAAACAATAATCGTGACCTCTGAACCAATCAGAAAACGTAGGCACACACAACTTATCTTCTGCATAGCATTCACTCCTGAGAACAGACGAGTCGCTAATCGGGACTCGTCTACTTGTCTGAGAGATGCTAATTTCTTTAGTGTCTGAGCACAAACCAAGCTCCTCTGTGTGCAGGACCCAAATAGGCAGCCCACGTCCCCAATTAGCACCTCCCTCTGGTTTAACACCACAAAAGCAATATGTGACAGTTTCCACATACTAGAAAACACTTTCATGCCAGCGTCCAACCTTCCTGTGCGGTTGACAGTCCTGTCTCACCTAACTGGACAGGACCTACAGTCTCTAATTGTAGTCATGTTTATCTATGCACAGGTCCTTTTATGCCCACCAACCCCTTTAAAACATGATCAACAGACTCCTTTATATTAAATTCTGTATGTAAGATACAGAACAGATCCTGAATTCTAAGTTATGAGAGTGCTAGATTGTAGGCTGTTGGGAGAACTTGTAGTCTTGTTTTGACACTGTTGATGAGGCAGGACACAGGCGTGGGGAGAACAAAGGACATTAATAACAGAACTAAAATGTAACATAACTAAAACAGAAAAGATAATGCACAAAGCAATGAAATCCAAATTAGGACCGACAAGACACATGAGGAAAAAAGGAACTGTACTAAAATGGAGACAGGGAACAGGAACACAGGTGAGGCAATAACAACAATGAGCAGGTGTCTGTGTTCTAAATTAGGCAGGGTGGCATTGAGGGAGGACGTGACACTCCCCTTAATAGTAAAATTGAAAAGGTCCTGACCAATAGTAGCACAGACACACACACTAAACATATCTATATAAATCATCAAAATGTATTCCCCTTAAAAAAACATATCCACCCTACTCCTAACATTTAAACTGACTTTAAAATGACCTTCTTCGACGCTGCTGCCAATTCTATAAATTGGAATTAGAAAGAGTTTTCACAAAATATTTTAGATGGATAAGGCATATAGCAAAGACTTGTGTGCACAACGGTTTGCCGTAATTAGAGAGCACATACAATCCCTGCAGAAACTGAACCCAAGACCTTGGCTAGCAGTGCCCTCTTACTCAGTCACACAGGACCACACATGTACAGTAGGCTTAAACAGATGAAGTACCTGGAAGGGAGAGATTCTCAGATTTCAACAGTATAAAGCCATGTTTAAACTCTCCAAATAATTCATACATGGATTAACTTTAATGGTCCCAAAGGATATTTCGTTCTCCAGTACATTCTGCTGTGTTGCGTGGGCAAGTACTGCAGGGCTAAAACATATTTTTTTTGTGTTGTAGATTGTTTTAGTAGTCCACTAGACAGTTTGGCATGGCTTTTACTGTACGATACAATGACGTCTCCAACGTGGCTTTTAGTTCAGTAGAGAGTCACTGATTGGCTCCCATTACACAGGCTGAGAGGAATTCAGAAAGGGAGTGGCAAGAAGGGGGAGAAAAGAGAGCAAGTGGGGGGGACAAGGGAGACGGGAGAGGAAGGGGGAGGCCGGTTTGAGTTGGGGGTTACAAAAACAAGAATTTAAAAACAATGTTTACTGCTGGAAGGAAAACAACAGTATTGAAAAGTGAGGGAGATATTGAAAGAGTTGGTCCAAATAAAAAGGGGAAAAGCAGAAGTAGAATTTGCCTGTGGGGTTGGCCTGAACCCAAGTCCGCCTGTCCCACCTCCTGTCTCCCTTATTTCTCCCTCCCTCTCTCTTTGGACTTAACACAACAGAATCCCCCACAAGTACAGCCACATCGGCAACGGCAGTCTACATTATAGCTGCCATTATCTTCTCCCAAGTCATAACAGCCTGAGAACACCCACCTCGACTGCTGCTCCGCTCAGAGGCCCTGCCCAGATGAGGGAAGGAGGGGGAGGACGCAGAGATCGTAAGAGCAGTAATGAGCCAAGATACGAAAAGGGAGGGAGAGGAAAAGAGTCGGGGTGGGACAGGGAGGGAGAAAGGAGAGAGTGGGGAATAGAGAGGAACAGAAAGGGAGAGAGAGAGAAAGGGAGGGAAGAAAATACTTTCAGATGACTGTCTGTGTTTCTTGTCCCGTTTCAAAGATGTGCTTTAGCACAGTTCTCAAACAGGGGAATTAAATACAATAAATAGCCTCTTCATTCATGGGGCAACGTAGGCAGAGGACTAAGCCAAAAGTGTGTTTTAACACGAGACCTGTCATAAATGACCCCTTTTATGGCGTGGAAGGGGGGTCAAAAGGTAGTGTTACCCGGGTGACAAGGGGGTCAGAGCGAGCTGGTTTGTATTATATCTGGGTTGTTCTTTGTGAGGCGAAGTCACTGACCTGTGGAACTATGCTGCTAGCTAGCTCTCCGTCCACCCTGGGGACGTTTCAGAAGGGAGGAGCAGCTATGGGAGTTCAGGACACACTCACAACACACACACACTGACCAAGTCCCACAAAACAGTGAAGTGGATGCAAGCCCCCTATGAGAAAATGTAGGAAGGACATTCAGTTAATTAATGAGGAGTAGAAATTGCTGTATTTTGCTACTTGGTAATAATAAAGTCATAGTAATTGGGCCGGACATGTGGATTTTCCTGGTTTGGTGGAAAATAACTTGTAACCCTTTCGCCTTCAGAACTGCCTTAATTCTACGTGGCATTGATTCAACAAGGTGCTGAAAGCATTCTTTAGAAATGTTGGCCCATATTGATAGGATAGCATCTTGCAGTTGATGGAGATTTGTGGGATGCACATCCAGGGCACGAAGCTCCCGTTCCACCACATCCCAAAGATGCTCTATTGGCTTGAGATCTGGTGACTGTGGGGGCCATTTCAGTACAGTGAACTCATTGTCATGTTCAAGAAACCAATTTGAAATTATTCGAGCTTTGTGACATGGTGCATTATCCTGCTGGAAGTAGCCATCAGAGGATGGGTACATGGTGGTCATAAAGGGATGGACATGGTCAGAAACAATGCTTAGGTAGGCCGTGGCATTTAAACGATGCCCAATTGGCACTAAGGGACCTAAAGTGTGCCAAGAAAACATCCCCCACACCATTACACCACCACCACCAGCCTGCACAGTTGTAACAAGGCATGATGGATACATGTTCTCATTCAGTTTATGCCAAATTCTGACTCTACCATCTGAATGTCTCAACAGAATTCGAGACTCATCAGACCAGGCAACATTCTTCCAGTCTTCAACTGTCCAATTTTGGTGAACTCTTTTTCCTATTTGTAGTGGAGATGAGTGGTACCCGGTGGGGTCTTCTGCTGTTGTAGCCCATCCGCCTCAAGGTTGTGCGTGTTGTGGCTTCACAAATGCTTTGCTGCATACCTCGGTTGTAACGAGTGGTTATTTCAGTCAAAGTTGCTCTTCTATCAGCTTGAATCAGTCGGCCCATTCTCCTCTGACCTCTAGCATCAACAAGGCATTTTCGCCCACAGGACTGCCGCATACTGGATGTTTTTCCCTTTCCACACCATTCTTTGTAAACCTTAGAAATGATTGTGTGTGAAAACCCCAGTAACTGAGCAGATTGTGAAATACTCAGACCGGCCCGTCTGGCACCAACAACCAAGCCACGCTCAAAATTGCTTAAATCACCTTTCTTTCCCATTCTGACATTCAGTTTGGAGTTCAGGAGATTGTCTTGACCAGGACCACACCCCTAAATGCATTGAAGCAACTGCCATGTGATTGGTTGATTAGATAATTGCATTAATGATAAATTGAACATGTGTTCCTAATAATCCTTTAGGTGAGTGTATAGAATAAGCAATAATGGGTCGACACGTTCTCCTATGCTGGTTCTATAATGGTGATTTAGTGACTTCTGTGGTTGTCAGGCTTATGGATAGGGGCTTTGGGGCTAGGGAATGGGTTGGGGATTGGGGCTGGTGTCAATAGGTCAGCCCTGCCCTCACAGCCTAGCCATGACACCTTCAAGAGGACGTTTGGTTAGCAGTTTGATTTATGGGTTTGGGTTTTTTAATACGCAGCCGGGCTTTCGCTCTCAGCCCTGCCTTAGTACCACAAAAATGGCACTGTGAAGTCACTCTTCTCGTAGCTGCAACTTAGCATTTCTTTCCAAATATTGACCTAAAATAGAGGAGAACGCCGGATACCGCTGCACCTGTCTAAAGTACCACAGACTCTGAATTCCCTCTTTTTCCAGAGAAATATGCCAGCACACACACACAGAAAAACACACCGCCTCCTCTATAAATATGACCTCCTCTATGTTCAGCCACCCCAAATGTTCCTTCACACATTCACTCATACAACATTCTATTTCATTCACACTCAGATACATTCTCAATCTGAGGCGTAAACATAAACACACACACCAACGTTAAATCCCTCATCATGTGCGACGGCACTCACACCACAGACACACCCACCACGGGGCTAACACACTGTCATATTCACACCACAGACACACCCACCACGGGGCTAACACGCTGTCATATTCACACCACAGACACACCCACCACGGGGCTAACACGCTGTCATATTCACACCACAGACACACCCACCACGGGGCTAACACACTGTCATATTCACACCACAGACACACCCACCACGGGGCTAACACGCTGTCATATTCACACCACAGACACACCCACCACGGGGCTAACACGCTGTCATATTCACACCACAGACACACCCACCACGGGGCTAACACGCTGTCATATTCACACCACAGACACACCCACCACGGGGCTAACACGCTGTCATATTCACACCACAGACACACCCACCACGGGGCTAACACGCTGTCATATTCACACCACAGACACACCCACCACGGGGCTAACACACTGTCATATTCACACCACAGACACACCCACCACGGGGCTAACACGCTGTCATATTCACACCACAGACACACCCACCACGGGGCTAACACGCTGTCATATTCACACCACAGACACACCCACCACGGGGCTAACACGCTGTCATATTCACACCACAGACACACCCACCACGGGGCTAACACGCTGTCATTTTCACACTTACAATTGCTCTTTCTTACACAAACACCACATATATACCCTTGACATGCAGTTTGTGGATTTTCATGTGAGTCCCTACCCCCACCAAAAGAGGATTGTATAACAGTGTCCTGAAGGAAATGAGACGAGGAGGGGCCATGGGGACAGACAGAAAGTTGGGGTGTCAAGTGGGGAGGAGAGGGGGAAACACTGTGAATAAGGATGCAGTGGGCCGGTGGTAATGGTGGTGGATTTTAGGCAGGGACTGCGGAAGTTGGAGTAACAGGGAGACCCATATGGGTCGGCATTTATTGGTGGTCGACAGCTGGTACGTTCATAAGAGATCTCTATTTAGCCTCGGCACTTCCTCTTTCATCGTCTGAATCCCACGCGTGTGCTGCTGCTGCCAAACGATCTGCTCTCGTTCAGTGACAAAAGCGATCAGCGACGTAACGTGTCATAGCTTCCCTCAGCATCGCTGTGTGGTCTGGAAAAAGAAAAAAACAACGCTGATTCAACGTAACATGCTTTTAGTTAGCTCCCCATTTTTTACAAGGTTACAGTTGAAGTAACGATGCTAATACAGTCAATCAATTTATATACAGCTCCGGAAAAAATAAGAGACCACTGCACCTTATTCTTAACTTTCCAAAAAAGTTTTGAGTGAGGAACAGAAGCGGTCAATTTGCAGTGGTCTATTAATTTTAACCATTCTGTTCCTCACACAAAACTTCTTTTTCGACTTTTTTGGAAATGAAAGAAAAAGCTGCAGTGGTCTCTTCATTTTTTCCAGAGCTGTATTTTTTTTTCTTGCAGTGTAACAGTTATGAGGGAAGACCTCAAAACCCCTGTTGCTAACCAGTAACTTCCACTACTGGCTCTGGCAGAATTCTAGTCATAGAAGGCAGATAGAAATGTGTATACTAGAACCTGGCTTTCTTCTGATGGAAGGCAGTTACTCATGTCCTGAAGGAATAGGCTTGTGTTCTCATTTGACGGTTTCATGTCATAGGTGTGTTTAGCAATATGTTGTACTAATTGCTGTACTAAATGCCTACCGAAGCCTACAGCGTTATTCTACTTGGAGTGATGTGGGTGTTTGTAATGAGCAGGTGTTCACTAGCTTTCTAAGGCTAATTGCCCACACAGAATTATACACACACATGTACACAAGCATTCACACACCTGCCTCAAGAGAATGTATGTATGACGTATGACAAATTGTGAATGATAAGCACAAGTGTGTGTGTGTGTGTGTACACATGCATATTTGAGTTCGGCATGTGTTTTCCAGAACAATGCCATCACTAGCCTAAGACATACAGCTCCGGAAGAAATTAAGAGACCACTGCACCCTTTTCTTTCCTTTCCAAAAAAGTCGAAAAGGAAGGTTTTGAGTGAGGAACAGAAGGGTTTAAATTAAGGGACCAGGAAGGTTTTGAGTGAGGAACAGAAGGGTTTAAATTAAGGGACCATTGCAAATTGAACACTTCTGTTCCTCACTCAAAACTTTTTTTTCCACCAGTGGCTCCAGTTCCCAAATTGTTATTGTGCTATTCTACTTTTGTCTTTTCTTTGTTTTTTTCTCTCATCATAACGGTGGTGATCGTTGTTTTCCCCTCCTCAGGTCGTAAGGCTGGCGGTCCGGTGCCGTCGCTGACCAGAGCGGAGCAGAGTGCTGAGAAGAGGACAGAGCCCCAATGCCAGTGGACATGCAACCTCATCAGGGGCTGTGCCACTATGACTCTACAACCAACCACCCGTCCAGAGGGTAACATTTGTTTTTGTGCAAAAACCTTTCATTTTATCTTGTTATAGTTTGTATAGTTGCATATTTAGACAGAATATCTTAAGATAGTCAAAACTAACAGCAAACATTCAAGGAAAACATTTTATAAAAAAGAAGCTACATTAGATAAAATCAGTGATTCAACGCAAACATCAGTCAATTATCCTGACACATTGAGTACATCTACTATCCATGCCTACATTGTCTACTCTCTAATTCTGTCAACACGTTGCTGCTATCATCTAAAAGAAATGACCACATGTAGGCATACACCAATAGCAGAGGCAAACGCCAAGCTTAAAATCAAGAGTAGACATAGATAGCTATCTTATGCCTGCACAAATGAAATTGAACACACCTGACTAAACAGACAAATGTGTCAAGATCATTTTTACAATGCTTTGGTGGGCTGAAGTAGAGGTACTATGTATGTAAAGGTGTGTAATTCCTACACGGTTCACGGATGTACACACCCTCAAATTAAAGCTTACGGCCTGCACTTTAACATGTTAGTCATTGTTTCATTTCAAATCTAGTTTGCTTGAGCCCAAAGCCAAAACAAAAAACTTCTGTCACAATCCAAATACTTATGTACTGCATTGTATATACAACAAAGTGCTAAGGTAATACTTGGAATAAAGATGATAAATTAAAAAAAATATGACAAGGGAATATACTTTATGGTCTAAATGCAGAGCTGTATGTTTGAAACAAATTGAAAATGACATTGACAATAACGACTCCTTATTTTTAAGCATGGTGGCAGCCGCATCATGGTATGGTTGTTTGACATCAGCAAAGACTGGGGCGTTTTTGTCATAAAAATCCATGGGGTGCAGCTAAGTACAGGCAACAAACTAGAGGATAACTTACTTCAAGTCTGCTTATCACTAGACACTAGGGGAGGAATTCACCTTTCAGGACAACAACCAACAACACAAGATCTACATTGGAGTTGCTTACCAAGAATAGAGTGAGAGGCCGATATACTGTAAGTGTATTTAAGTATGTTCTAAAATCTTTGGCAAGGCTTGACAATTTCTGTCTAGCTATGACCCTAAAAACCTTATACAGTCTGAATGATCGTGGAAAGAATAATGAGTAGATATTACCCAACTCAAGTGTGCAAAGCATTATCAGATTAACCCAAGAAGACTCAGCTGTAATCAAAGCCAGTTGTGTTTCTAAAATGTATTAACTCAGTGAGTTGAATAGTTATCTAATGAAGAAATATACAGTATCTCACAAAAGTGAGTACACCCCTCACATTTTTGTAAATATTTAATTATATATTTTCATGTGACAACACTGAAGAAATGACACTTTGCTACAATGTAAATTAGTGAATGTACAGCTTGTATAACAGTGTACATTTGCTGTCCCCTCAAAATAACTCAACACACCGCCATTAATATCTAAACCGCTGGCAACAAAAGTGAGTACACCCCCAGTGAAAATGTCCAAATTGGGCCCAATTAGCCATTTTCCCTCCCTAGTGTAATGTGACTCGTTAGTGTTCCAAGGTCTCAGGTGTGAATGGGGAGCAGGTGTGTTAAATTTGGTGTCATCTCACACTCCCTCATACTGGTCACAGGAAGTTCAACATGGCATCTTATGGCAAAGAACTCTCTGAAGATCTGAAAAAAAAAATGTTTGCTCTACATAAAGATGGCCTAGGCTATAAGAAGATTGCCAAGACCCTGAAACTGAGCTGCAGCACAGTGTCCAAGACCATACAGCGGTTTAATAGGACAGGTTCAGCTCAGAACAGGCCTCACCATGGGCAACCAAAGAAGTTGAGTGTACATGCTCAGTGTCATATCCAGAGGTTGTCTTTGGGAAATAGACGTATGAATGCTGCCTGCATTGTTGTAGATGTTGAAGGCCTGGGGGGTCAGCCTGTCAGTGCTCAGACCATACTCTGCACACTGAATCAAATTGGTCTGCATGGCTGTTGTCCCAGAAGGAAGCCTCTTCTAAAGATGATGCACAAGAAAGCCCGCAAACTTGTGATACAAGCTGTACACTCACTCACTCAACATTACTGCATATGTTTTAGTGATTGTTGACAAAAAAAATCTTGTTTAAAATGTATTTCCAACTCAGTAAATGTGATAGGTCCAAGGGGCGTGATTAATGACATGATAAATAAATGTAACATTAAAGATGCATCCTGGGATTTTTGTGGAACCAAAACGGGGTTGGCCGAAGATTGTGTACTACTTCATGTTTGTGCAGAAAGTTGCCCTGTGTCATCAAAACAACGTTTTAAACATGGAATTTGGCTGACTGTGGTATGATAGTGGTTCTACTTACAGATTAATCACACCTAGAACAACGTATTCCACATCCAGCCCAAAATACGTGGTTTAGAACATTGTTATTTGCAAAAGTCCCAGACTGCATCACACAAAACATAGAAGACACTAAAAGTCAAATGAATGGTTCATTCTCGGCCCTCCATAACTAATTCAAAATGATCCAGGGACTTATCCAGTCCAGGGGCTCAAATCTTCCTAATACTCATAGACTGACAGCATTCCTCTTATAGCTAAAAGCCTAAAAGGCCAGGTCCTGCAGCAATTGTTGTGGAGATAGCTAGCTGAGCTCAACCCGTCTCTCCTCCCCCTCCCTCTCCTCTGATACCACCCAGGTTGCGAGTCGAGCGGGCGAGTCAGCCTCTCTCTGTCCCGCTCCCTCTCTCTCCCTCTCTCTCTGACAGCTGCTAATTACAGGCCAACCAGGCCCCGCTGCGCTTTGCATGACTGCGCTCCCTCCCTGCCGCCCTCCTGTACCCTGCTCAAGTTACCCTGCTAGCGCGAGAGAGAGGGAGATAGAGAGAGGAAGGACGGGAAGAGAAAGAGAGAGGAAGGACGGGAAGAGAAAGAGAGAGGAAGGACGGGAAGAGAAAGAGAGAGGAAGAGAGGTTGGAGAGAGTGAGGAAGAGAGAATAAAGAGAGAGAGAGGTGCACAAACAGTGAGATGGAGAAATGGTGAGGGGAAAGCAGGAATGTGTAAACAGAGAGGTAGAGAAAAGGGGAAAGGCTTGGTGGGAGAAAGGGGAGCTTCATGTAGTCCTCCCAGGTTTTGAGAGGAGAGAGAAAAGGGTGAAATAGGGAGAGAAACAGGAGGCAGAGAGAGAGAGGCAGATAGTGGGAACCCGTCATGGCAGATTAGACAGACCAGAACAGATGAAGCTCCTGTGTGGAGGAACACACGTTGTGGAGAAAGAAAGCTGAAGGACGACTTAGAAAGTACAGGGATGAATGAAGTCTGAATGGATGGAGAGACACAGAGGGAGAGAGATATAGACCATGATGGGGAAAGAGAGGGTGGAGAGACAGACAGAGGGAGAGAGATATAGACCATGATGGGGAAAGAGAGGGTGGAGAGACAGACAGAGGGAGAGAGATATAGACCATGATGGGGAAAGAGAGGGTGGAGAGACAGACAGAGGGAGAGAGATATAGACCATGATGGGGAAAGAGAGGGTGGAGAGACAGACAGAGACTGAGACAGTAAGAGGGAGGGGGTTGTTGGGATTATTGGAGAAAGGTTCTTAACATCCATGAGGGAAAGGGAATAAAAATAACCCATTTAAATGTATGAGGACATTGGAAAGTTCCAGCCGGGCTTCCCTGGTCTGTTCAACTGAAGGGAAAACCCTGTCTGTGTTGCTGGCGGCTATGGCCCATAACAGTACCTGAATTGGAGTACAGCGCCATCTAGTAGAAAATGGGAGGGATCACAACAGCTCAGATGTGTTGATAGCTCTGGATTTGGGCTGTTTTGTTGCTACAGCGTAATTAGTACCAGGTGTCTTAAATCCTGAATGTTAATTGGCTTAAAGCCATTGTATATAAAGCTGTATATTACAGATATGAGATCGCATAACGTTTTACTGTTCTTATTGCCTTGGTAACAGGTTTACTGTATAATTGCAAAAAGGCATCTCAGGGGTTTGGGTATATTGCAGTATTCTGTGTTCCTTCCCTCAGCGATGTGTTGTGCCTAAGAACAGCTCTTTGGCCATATATCACACCCCACCCTAATTGCTTATTACCTAAGTATACTTCTGCATGTATCTTCTTTTTCTGTCCCTCTTACCACGTCTTTCTGACTGGCAGTGTCGGGCCACCTCTCTCTCATTGTTGGTTGTGTAACTGCATTATCCACGTCTAATATATGTGTCTGTCTGTCTAGGCTCACTCCATCAGGTAGATCCCCCTACAGTGATGTGTCGTCAATGCGCGCTCAGCTCCACAACGGCCAGCTTCAGGAATGCAGGAACATGTACAGCCCCATGACCCCTAACCCCATGACACCAAACCCCAGGGTCAACCCCAACTCCGGGGTCAACCCAATGGACCAGTTTATGCGTCCCCCTTTGGTTCCCCCACCGCACAGCATGATGGGACATCGCAACATGAATCAGTCCTCCGAAGGTGAGTCCCAGTCCTGCGTCAAGTGGCACTCTTCTAAATCCGATCATAATGTGACTAGAACTTTCTTGGTTTTCTTCAGGTGGGATTAGCACCCCCTACTGTCACAACAACCTCATGTCTTCTCACCACGGTTTCCCCCATGGACAGGGATCAGACCATATAGGAGATGGTAAGAAAATAACTTCAGGTATTATAGAATACTAGCTATAAAGAAAATACTCTGCACTGAACAGTCTGGAATGCGCAAAGAAATAGTCATTGGATCATCTCTTCTGAAACTGCTCATTAGTCTGTAATTTCTAGAAAACAAGTCCAGCAACGGCTGGCAAATCTTAATATTTAAATTCAATAAATATTCAACTTTATTGTCCCTGAACAAGCACAAGTACAGTACAACGAACTGCAGTTAGCATCTAACTAGAAGTGCAAATAGAAGAGGGCAGAAAATGTAAGTAAGTATATGTATATTACAAGTGGAATGTATAGATGTGCAATTAAGGCAAATGCAGTACAAATGGCAATACTAAATGTGCAATTAAAGCAAACAGAGGAGGCCAGAAAATGTATAAATATTGAGAATAGTGTATGTTACAAGTGGGATAATAGTTGTGCGGGTACAAGTGGCAATTCTAAATGGCATTACAGGTGTGCTTTCGCGGGCATATTGAACATGTAACAACTTTAAAAATGCAAGCACGATGGCAATTCCAAATGTGCAAGTTGAATGTGCAAGGTGCATGTGCAGCTGAAATACAGGGATAGCAGCGGCGAGGTTTCTGAGGTAGACACGTACATGTAACTACTGAAAGCTTCCATTATCAGACTTTGCAAGGCTGTGTCAGAGTAGTACAAAGGGAGTAGTGCAACAAGGTCCATGAGAGGTGGGGGGGGTATGGTTAGTGATGGGTCACAGAGTTCTCTGGGTCACAGAGTTTAGCAGGGTTACAGTAGATGGGAGGAAACTGTTCCTGAGCCTGCTGGTGTGGGACCTAAGAGACCTGTACCACCTGCCTGATGGTAGGAGGGCAAACAGTTTGTGGCATGAATGTGAAGGGTCCCTGATGATCCTGCATGCCCTGAGCAGACACCATTTCTGCTGGAGGTCTGTGATGGCAGGCTGCTGAGCACCAGGGCCTTCCGGTCGGCTATGGAACAGCTGCTAAACCACACTGTGGCACAGTTTGTCAGCGCCTTCTTCAGGCGCTGCTGTGCCTTTATGACCAGGGCTGAGGTGTTGAGGGTCCAGGAGAGGTCCTTAGAGGAGATGTGGACACTGAGGAATTTGAAGCTAGGCACACGCTCCACCTCAGTGCCATCGATGAGAACTGGGGCATGACTGCAGCCTTTAGATTTCCTGTAATCCACAATGAGGTCCTTGGTTTTCTTTGCATTAAGGGCCAGTGATATATCTAGTGATGTATCAGGATATATCCCTGGACCTGCAAACTGTTCAGGTCAGGGAGTATTAGGGAGTATTTATATTCTATTAAAAGAAATTCTGCTAGATAGTCAGTGACAGAATGGGTGTTTATGATATCCTGTGGAAACTACCAGGCTGTTTTTGTTAGGGAACAAATGAAAGAAACAGGAAGGCATTATTCTGCCAATGAGAAGTGCTTATTTTATTTTACCACTGCGGGACTCAAACACAATGTTCTGGTGCAATGCTTTCTCTGTGCTCCTCCACTCACCCTCACCCTCACCCTCCACTCCCCCGGCGCCACCAGGCTCGCGCTTCTCCACACCTCGCTCCATGCTGAAGCTTAGCAAGAAGCGTGCCTTGTCCATCTCTCCACTGTCGGACGCCAGCGTGGATCTCCAGACGGTCATTAGAACCTCGCCGAACTCGCTGGTGGCTTTCGTGAACTCACGCTGTGGACCAGGCGGAGCCAGCTCCTACGGCCATCTGTCTGTGGGCTCCATGAGGTCAGAACCTTCCACCATTCATTACAGCAGTGGACGTTGCCCGTGCTCTGGTTTCTGGAGAACTACCCTCCTGTAGGTTTCCTTGCATTAAAGAGACTCAAGAACTACCCTCCTGTAGGTTTCCTCGCATTAAAGAGACTCAAGAACTACCCTCCTGTAGGTTTCCTCGCATTAAAGAGACTTTGGAACTACCCTCCTGTAGGTTTCCTCGCATTAAAGAGACTCAAGAACTACCCTCCTATAGGTTTCCTCACATTAAAGAGACTCTAGAACTACCTTCCTGTAGGTTTCCTCGCATTAAAATACTCTAGAATTACCCTCCTGTAGGCTTCTTCACATTAAAGAGACTCTAGAATTACCCTCCTGTAGGCTTCTTCACATTAAAGAGACTCTAGAATTACCCTCCTGTAGGCTTCTTCACATTAAAGAGACTCTAGAACTACCTTCCTGTAGGTTTCCTTGCATTAAAGAGACTTGAGAGCACGGGCAGCGCTATTGAGAGTTTTCAGCATTTCAGTGTAGTCATCCAAGTGTAATCTGAAATTTCAATGGTTGATCACTCCTAATGACCTGGTTGAACATGACACAAACCAGGTCATCAGGAAGGAGCAGCTAATTCAGTAGGAGGTCCAAGCCAATTGTACATGGTGGAAGCCATCAATGAAGGCCTCATGCTAAAACAGCCTTTTGGCAAGCCGAGGACTCTACAATAATCTATTTACTCGTTGTTACATGTTGATCATTTAGCTGATGCTCTCATCCAGAATAACTTACAGAAGGAGTGATAGGTCAAAGTACCTTGCTCAGGGACCAAGTACATTGTTTTCATTTTGTCAGCTCAGATATTCGAACTAGCAACCTTTTGTTTGCCGTCAAAAACACTGAACCACTAGGCTGTCTGCTTTCAGGGTTAGCCATGCACCACACTGTCCTTAGTTCATACTGTATGTACTATATTATACTCTATGTACTTTACACTGCTGCGGACCTAACGGAGCCCACTTCACATCTGTCAAGGTCAGGCACCAAAGCGCCATACCCGACACGACAACAACAGTTGTTTTTCCCAGACTTTAATTCCATGTTAATCAGCAACACTGACTGTTGCCTGTTCCTATTAACCCCTCATCTCTGCTCCTGCAGTCCATCCCTAGGATACTCTAACTACCAGTCCAGGCAGCAGAGCTCCATGTATGGAGGACACACCCCCTGCCACGCCCCACCGCCACGGCTGCCCCCCCACAACCCCCGCCTTCACACTCCGAAACACGGACACGTAAGACTATTTAGGAATCTCTTTGGATGCCTGCTATGGGCCCCTTTAAAAATGTAGCGGCAGAGAGAGGTTTTCAGGTACAGAAGTGCAGATGGGTGACAAATTAAAGGAAAAACCAACACAGTGTCTCAGTAAGGTGTTTGGCCTCCAGAACAGCTTCAGTGCACTTTGTCACCCATCTGCATGTCGTTGAGGATAGACCTATCTGAAGACAGAGATGGTATATATTTTTTTACATTTCTCTGCATGAAATCTGTTAAGAAGCACCATCTTGTGTTGCGATGGAGAAACTCGCCTGGTTCTGGGTAGTATTATTGTAGTTCCAGACATACTGTGGATATAACTGAGTGTAATCCTGTTGTGCTTTGCATTGCTCTGTCTATGCAGCTAAAGACCGAGCCAGTGTTGGGTAGTGTGATGGATGGGATTAACATTAAAAGTCTGGATGAGAGGTCTGATGGAGATGTTGCTAGTCCTTCCTCGATTGGTACACAGGTAACAGGCTACACACGCGCGCACACACAGGCACGTACACACACAGGCACGCACACACACAGGCACGCACGCACACACACAGACAAATGTTACCTTTTGCTACCCTTGTGGAAACCCTGAAACATTCCCAATAATTATCCAACATTCGCTAACCAACTTTTCTCATTGACACTAAGCATAACGTTTTACCACTAACCCTAATTCTATTTTATATTTTGCCCTCACCGCCCTCAAATTTTCCCATCTCTGCCCTACACTCATACAACAAACTTGGTGCCATTTTGCTAACCAGATGTGTGAGATTGTCATTTTTGAAAGAGAAGAGAGTGTGTGAGAGAGTGAATTGAATTGAAGTGAGAGATTTAGACTATATGTCCTGCCTCTTTTTCTACATGACTGTGTTAAACCGATCTCAGAACTAGCTGAGAACGAACTTCCTGTTGTGTTGTTAACCCTGACCCCATACCCCTTGACCTCTACCCAGGATCCACTCATGGGTCTCCTTGACGGCAGGGATGACCTAGACAAGGAGGAGAAACCGGAGCCGGAGGCGATCTACGAGACCAACTGCCACTGGGAGAGCTGCAGCAAGGAGTTTGACACCCAGGAACAGTTAGTGCATGTGAGTAGAGGACAGAGGTTTTTGCTAACCCTGCGACTTGCCCTGGGAAAACACACAGGCCCCAGGAATAGTAAGGTCCCAGAGATTTACCCTACAATCATGGAGGGTGGGGAGGGGTTGAGTTCCTTCAGAAACGCGGCCTCCACTGTTTTTCGAGAGCCGCTCTTGACACAGTGTTTCAGCACCACGACATGGATAACTCTTTCTGTTTTTCCACAGCACATCAACAACGAGCACATCCACGGTGAGAAGAAGGAGTTTGTGTGCCACTGGCAGGAGTGTTCCCGGGAGCAGCGGCCCTTCAAGGCCCAGTACATGCTGGTGGTTCACATGCGAAGGCACACAGGGGAGAAACCACATCGGTGCACTGTGAGTATTCTGCTGGGTCCTGATCTCTCTCTCAAACTGACCTTTGAAGTAGATCAGTGCACTAATCCACACTTGAAATGCAACACATTTCTAATTCAAAGCTCAGTTTGAGAGCGAGATGTCCTCTACAGGTAGAATACTCACAGTACACGTATATGGCTTGAATGAAAGATTTTGTTAAAAATACTTTTTGTCTAAGTTTTTTTTGTTCGAGCATTGTTGTAATTAAGCAAAAAGGCACAATGGTGTTTGGCCAGTATCCCTTGGGTAAGAGCTGTTCTTAGGCCCTGGAATGTGCCTTGGGGACACTGTTGCCTCACACACACACACTGATGTTTAAGCAGCTTCGCCCATTCTTCCGCATCAGCCAATGAAATTCAAATATTACAATAAGGTATAAGCTTCTTTACTGGTTTGTTATCAGGAGGCAGCAGGCATGTAGCAGTCAGCCTAGCGGTTATAGATTATTTTTTTTGTCATTTTATCTCATAAACACACCCAAAATGTATAAGTCACTATGGATGAGAATGTCTGCCGAATGAATTTCAATGTAAAATGTTATCTTTACAAACAAATTAGCTGACTTTGCATAGCTAGCTTCAAAACAGCTGCCTATTTTAGAGGTAATGTTTGGTTAAAGATTAGGGTTATGGTTCTTTTACCTGGAGCATGCTTGCACCGATCCAGTTTTTTATTTGATTGGCTGATACAGAAGAATGGGTGGCGCTGCTCAAACCTGGGTGCATCACTGTCATGCAGGAGACATGTTGCAGAATGCCTGGATACACCAATTAACCATGGCATGCTGGCAATAACACACATTGGATACCTTATTGCTAATATAAACTATTATACCATACCCATGGTATATGGTCTCTTATAAACCGAGTGGTTTCAATCTGGCTGATACCCATGGTATAAGAGACTGTATACCATGGGTATGACATTGCATCATGTTTTACCTAAGAATAGCTCTAATCCATGGTCTGTTGGCCATATACCACACTCCCTTGTGCTTTATTGCTTACATAAACCACAGCTCTAAGACTAATTCAGCATTTTGGGTTAGGAAGCGGGTTTATTTTGTGTTTTGGGTGTTTTAAGTTTAAGGGCTTCACTAAGATCATCCTATTGTTTCAGTTTCAAGATAATACCATAGGGTTACTTGATGTAAGGGGTGTTATAACACTGTGAATTTGTTTCAGGTTGAAAGCTGTAATTCTCGACTTAAGTAAAATGTGTGTTTTCTGTGTTGTTTCAGTTTGAGGGCTGTAATAAAGCCTACTCTCGTCTGGAGAACCTGAAGACACACCTGCGGTCCCACACGGGGGAGAAGCCATACGTCTGTGAACATGAGGGATGTAACAAAGCCTTCTCCAACGCCTCAGACAGAGCCAAGCACCAGAACCGCACACACTCCAATGAGGTGCATACTATCACTCAATCACACTCACTCCAATGAGGTGCATACTATCACTCAATCACACTCACTCCAATGAGGTGCATACTATCACTCAATCACACTCACTCCAATGAGGTGCATACTATCACTCAATCACACTCACTCCAATGAGGTGCATACTATCACTCAATCACACTCACTCCAATGAGGTGCATACTATCACTCAATCACACTCACTCCAATGAGGTGCATACTATCACTCAATCACACTCACTCCAATGAGGTGCATACTATCACTCAATCACACTCACTCTAATGAGGTGCATACTATCACTCAATCACACTCACACCAATGAGGTGCATACTATCACTCAATCACACTCACTCTAATGAGGTGCATACTATCACTCAATCACACTCACACCAATGAGGTGCATACTATCACTCAATCACACTCACACCAATGAGGTGCATACTATCACTCAATCACACTCACTCTAATGAGGTGCATACTATCACTCAATCACACTCACACCAATGAGGTGCATACTATCACTCAATCACACTCACTCTAATGAGGTGCATACTATCAGTCAATCACACTCACTCTAATGAGGTACATACTATCAGTCAATCACACTCACACCAATGAGGTGCATACTATCACTCAATCACACTCACACCAATGAGGTGCATGCTATCACTCAATCACACTCACACCAATGAGGTGCATACTATCACTCAATCACACTCACACCAATGAGGTGCATACTATCACTCAATCACACTCACACCAATGAGGTGCATACTATCACTCAATCACACTCACACCAATGAGGTGCATACTATCACTCAATCACACTCACTCTAATGAGGTGCATACTATCACTCAATCACATTCACACCAATGAGGTGCATACTATCACTCAATCACACTCACACCAATGAGGTGCATACTATCACTCAATCACACTCACTCTAATGAGGTACATACTATCAGTCAATCACACTCACTCTAATGAGGTGCATACTATCACTCAATCACACTCACACCAATGAGGTGCATACTATCACTCAATCACACTCACTCTAATGAGGTGCATACTATCACTCAATCACACTCACTCTAATGAGGTGCATACTATCACTCAATCACACTTCCTCTAACTGGTAGCATCATTTCTTACTAAGTTTACCTCCACCACAAATAGCGTCTATGTATGGCGTTTACCATTGGCCGTTTTAACAGCGTATTAGCCAGTAATAGGCTTCACCAGTATCTACTAACGTCCTGGAATAGTCATAAGAATTTAGAAATTTCTATCAAGTCTGCCAAAGCTATTTCATGGCATAAGAATGTATTTTTTTCTTTTATGGCAAAATAACTGACTTTTTTCTTTCACACGTGAATGACATTGATACAATAACTATCAATAAAGGTGACATGACTAACTTTTTCATCAAGTGAAAAGACGAGAGAATCGTGGAATCTACCAGAAATAATTAATAAATGTCCGGCAAAGAGAGTCAAACTGTTATTTAAAGAAATACTATCAACAACAACAACAGCAGATTAAACACACTTTTGCCAAGTGTTCCATAGAATATGTTTATAGGTTGATATACGCCAGAATGTGTCAACCTGCAGAACATTTGCTTAAATTGTATTATCTCGGTTACCAGGAGGTGGGCATTTAGTGTTACTTCTCAGGGCCCGAAACGTGGTCCTCTCAGCCATGCGCTGTTGAACCCCTGTGCATTGTTATAGAGTTTAACAAATCAGTATGTAGAATATATTCTGTGTGAAAGCGGGGGGAATTGCGGCAGCAGCATTTGGCATTACATTCAGCTTCAGTTATTAACCGAATGTCCATTATAAAACTAACTTGCACCCACAGCGCAAGTCATTTTTAGTTTCACTTTTGGTCAACCATCTTACCAAAACTGTCAAAACTATATTTTAAATATATTTAACAGTGATTTTATAGTGATTTAAATGCCACAATTATTCCTTACTTGTCAAATCCACCCTTGATGAGATGGGTAGTTTAACAACTAGGAATGACGGTTCTAGCTTCTATTACCCAATAGAAATTCAGCATTTTAAAATGTGTTTTGAAGGCACCCAAGATCATTTATACTGAATAAATGTTTTGAAACACTTTCAGTCCACTATTATGAAGACATATTATGGACATTTTCAGATATAACAGTGCAAAAATGATTTGCTGGTGAATGATCATTTGCTAATGATTACATAATATATTTCACATCATTAGAGAAATTATTTCAAATGATTAGAAATGCCTCATATTTGCCTGAATACAAGTTGTGTCCTGTCCAATTACAGAAGCCTTATGTGTGTAAGATCCTTGGATGTACGAAACGCTACACAGACCCTAGTTCTCTGCGGAAGCATGTGAAGACAGTCCACGGCCCTGAGGCTCACATCACCAAGAAGCACAGAGGAGACACTGGGCCAAGGCCACCTGGCTCTTCACTAACCCCTAGTGGACAATCTGGTGAACTGCTGCTGGAGAAGGAGGAGGCTGGAAGAAGAGGGGACTGTAAACTTTTGGTGCCTGAATCTGCTCTTGTGAGTTTAGACCAGATAGCTGAGAAGTCTTTGTCTTTTTAACGTTTAAAGCTACTTGAATTAGACTAGATTATTCTATGTCTGTCCCCCCAGAAGTCTCAGCCTAGTCCGGGTGGGCAGTCGTCCTGCAGCAGTGAACGCTCTCCACTTGGTAGTGCCAACAACAATGACAGTGGTGTGGAGATGAACCTGAACGCCGCTGGCAGTCTGGAGGACCTGACTGCTCTGGAGGACGGTGGGGCTGGGGGGGGGGGAGGCGAGGCGACCAGAGGAGGGCCAGGCACCGCCGGGATGGGGGGCATGTCGGCTCAGGCCCTAAAGAGACTGGAGAACTTGAAGATAGACAAGCTCAAACAGATCAGACGGCCCACTCCACCTGGACACTGCTGTGGGACTAACAAGCTACCAGCACTCTCAGGTATATAAAGTTGCTCCTGGATGAATAATGGTACTTTAAACAGCTACAAATCCTATGTAAAGGACAATTTATTACTAATACCCTATGCGCTCAGCTTGGTTTTACAATAATTCGTTTTTTTTATTGAAAAGTCTTTGAAGAGTACAGCTAACTAAAACTTTTGCACCATGCAGCAAAGCTTGGTCACCTGGCAATTCTCATCCGGTCTTGTTTCTCCAGGCGGACAAGGTGAGATGATGGGAGGGATGTGTGCTCCCTCGCCCCTCCTCTCCAACCGCCGTGTCATGGAACTGTCCAATCACGAGCTGGGAGGCGGACCCTCTGGCATGTCCTGTCCTATCAACGACCGGAGGGGGAGTGGCACTAGCAGCCTAAGTTCTGCATACACAGTGAGCCGTCGGTCTTCCATGGTCTCCCCCTACCTCTCCAGCCGGCGATCAAGTGAGGTCTCCCAGTTAGGAGGAGTAGGAAATGGAGGAGGTAATATTTTTTATTTTGTAGCTTTGTCTACTTGTAATCATTAACTACCATCTTGGTTTGATGGGTGCATTAAAATATACCCTGCATCAATCAAACATGGTTTATAGGACACACTTTAATATTTCTGTCCACCCTAAGGATGGCATTCAAGCAAGGTGGGAGGCACTGAAATCTCCATAGCATACTGGGAGAGTTTCAGAGGCCCTGAACAGTCATGGCCCCAATTTCATTCATTGTAGTTTCTGACAAATAATGTATCCAATGTTTTGGATAAAGTTTGGATAATTTTGGATAAAATGGTTTTCTTTCAACGAAGTAGGTATCTGCAAAGTTGGTGCTAGTAGGAAAATACTTTTCAGATAACTACTGGGGGGAAAGCGTACTTGTTATGGTGGTGATATGCTGTCAAATATAGCTGTCTTAAGAAGAATGCTGTAATGTATTTCACTCTAGTGCTGATTGACTGAAAACATTTAAATGTCTTTAACCATTGATGACCACTTTGGAAACAAGTGTTTTAATTCATTCAAGTGGCATCTTCTGGGGATTCATGCAGCCATTTGAAAAAATACACAATTTGGCCATTCAATATCTAATTCTGTCGAATAACTGTGAATTAAGGGTTCCTAGGTCCTGACCAGGGAGGAGGTGACCCCCTCTCGCCTGAGACTATTCGCCAAGGGGGGCCCTGCCATGGTGTTGGAGGCGGAGGAGGGTTGCCAGGTTTGCCTAGTCTAACACCTGCTCAGCAGTACAGCTTGAAAGCAAAATATGCAGCAGCAACTGGTGGCCCACCCCCTACTCCGCTTCCTAATATGGAACAAGGAACAGGGACAACCGGGAGACGAGGTTTCCTCAGCGACTATCAGGTATTTTGTTATGGACGTTTGATTGTTAATCTGCTTTGGGTTGCTAAATTCCAACACTCTTACATTCTCAAAATGTCCAAATCTGGAAAACCTGTGAATTTTGGGAGAGTTACCAGAATTTGGCAACTCTCGATCTGGCTTATTTTGTATAGATATATATTAGTGTTGTTGTTGATTATTAACAGTATCATAATTACTATGGTTATCATCCCCAGGGTCAGCCAATACCTGCATTCCTGCAGCAGGGAGGTCCAAGGAGACACAGTGCCAACACGGGGGATTATGGCACCGGGGTCATCTACCCCCACCAAGCCCCAGGAAATGCCACTCGGCGTGCCAGCGACCCTGTTCGCTCCAGCGGAGACCAACAGGCCCTTCCTAAGGTTGTTATCGCTTTTCTTATAGTAGTACTGGTACTTATAGTGTTATGCCACTTCCACATTTCTGGTGTTGTTGTGAGAAAACTTTGATACATTTTTAGGATACTGTTTTTGACAGTAGCCAGTTGGCTATTGTGGCTCTTTCAGCATAATGGCATAAAGTAGGCCTGTCAGAATGCCATACCAACAAAAATAAGGCAAATCCTTATAAAAATAAGGCAAATCCAAAACAAAATAACATAGAAACAGCATTAGATGTCCATGTGAAGTTTTTATATTGGAGCTTTACATTTTGACATGTTGTGTAACACCATATGCCAAAACTGTAAATGTCATTGTATTAGGTTGTATGTTGCAAGAAAACACTTTACACAATAAAATGAATAAATATGACTATAGGGCGTACAGACAATTAGAAACTCTAGGCTACCCTCTGCCAGTTATTATTTGCAAATTCACAGTTTGAAAATAACACAGTTTGAAAATTAGCATGTTTTTTGCTCTTGTGAGAAGAAATAATTTCCTGATTGTTAGACTAATAACTTGCTGAGTTTTCAAAGAATACCAAGAAATTCTTTGCACGCTTGGCTGCGCAATGAGCTTTGGTCTAGATAGTGCATTCACTTGCTGATAGGAAACAACTATGTTAACTACCGTACTACTGTTAATCGAATTTTACTCTGACGCGTGCTGGCTTTGCACCAAAAACAAAGACATAATTTTGCTGCTATTATTTTGATTTGATCACATTTGAGAAAAACCTTGATCTATCATATAGTGCAAATTAGGGTGAACTCAATGAAGTTGAATCTAGTGCTTCTGCTCGATAGTCCTGTTACAGTTGCGTAGGCGTGCATGTGCAGCACCAAGACAACATTGCTAATAAGACAGTTTTATGGTTGTTTCTAGCATTGTATTTGAGTATTTGCATTTGGATTTTGTTTTCCAAGGTGCAACGCTTCAACAGCTTAAACAACGTGGCCATGATGGGACGGAGGAACGCCCTGCATCACTGCGGGTCGGACGCTAACATAGCCCGCCACATGTACTCGCCACGGCCACCCAGTATCACAGAGAACGTCATGATGGAGGCCATGGCGATTGACTCCCACGGGGGAACCGCGGATGCCAGGGACCACAGCATGATGCTTCCCCAGGGAGAGAGAGGCTTCCTTGGCTACCAGTCCCACCACATGGGAGGTCCCTCCAGCCAATTATCACCCAACCACGCCAGCCTGGGATGCCCAGAGCAGGGCTACCAGACCCAGGGACAGATGTCCATGCACGGTGGGCTCTACCAGGTCTCTTCCAGAGGACTGGGTCAGGCCCAGGTGGGTCAGGGGGGACCCAGCCACCCCGACGGGATGTCCAACACCTTGTTACAACAGACGGAGTACAGTCTCAGTACGTGCCAGCTTAGTCCGTCCGGACCGAACTACTCCAATGGCCCGGTTGGCGGCGCGGGGCCCTGGGGGGAGATAAGTCAGGCACAGACCCCTCATGTAGCTACTCAGACTGGGATGCAATATCAGGACCCGGCCTCCATGCAGGGCCCGACGCAGGGTCTCTACAGTAACCAACCGGGGCTGTACAGCCAAGGGCCTGCTGGCGAACACAAGGTGAACATCAAACCAGAGCAGCAGCAGTACCACCCGGCCCTGGCCAATCCGGACGCCTGCCAGAAACACCTTCACCAGCAGAAGCCTCACCCAGGGCAGACGCCCACAGCCGTGGGACACGTGTCGCCCCAGAGCGGCTACCCCCAGCCTAGTCAAACCCCCCAAGGCATGATGAGGACCGCCAACCCCAGCTGCGACTTCCTCAGAGGAGGCATGGACAACCAAAATCAGGCCCCTATGCAGCAGGGTTCCTTCCCCCAAAGCGGTGGCATCAGCCTTGGGTCGACTGGGTTGGGTCCCGGGGGTCGCTCCCAGACGCCCATGATGCAGGTGAAGGAGATGATGGTGAGGAACTACGTGCAGTCCCAGCAGGCTCTGATGTGGGGTCAGGAGCCGGAGCAGAGGCCGGTCGGAACGGATGGGAAACCTCTTCCTCTGTCAGACAGCATGGACGTGACAGCCCAACAGGTAATTTCTCCATACCTTTTCAAGTTCTGTAAATGAAACCGCCCCAAGAAAATGTGTGCTCAATAGGCTTGAAATATTTATGGTGGCTTTTTAGCTAAATGTTGATCTCATTGGATTTGATTCAGGTGGCCGTGATGCAGCAACAGCAAAGCAATCACCAACACCAACAGAACCTCTACACCAACCCAGGTCCAAGCTACCCCGGCTACGCCATCAACCAGAACCTGATGAGCCCCCCAGCGCATGGCCCCAGCTCAACCTCTTCCATTCCGCCTAAAGACTTAGTCATGATGGGCCTGCCTGCAGGTCCAGCCCCCTGCTACAGCCAGGACATGGTGGTCCCCGTGGTTCCCAGACCCCCACAGTCCCGGAAGCCCCTCAGCAGGCAGAATAGTCTTCAGTCCCAAGGAGGCGGAGGGTACCTGGGTAGTCCTCCTCACCTCAGCCCCGTCCACTCCACCTCGAGCCCCAGGAGAGTGGTCCGTCTACCCCCGGTCCCGGTCCGTCAGACGCCTCACCAAGAGATGTTCTCCCCCTCAAACAATAACAACAACGTGTACTACTCCGGTCAGATCTCCATGCAGCACCCTGACATAGACAAGCAGCAGATCCAGCAGATCAACCACCCTCTCCAGGACCCTACGCAGACCAGGCCCTGCCTCAACCAGCACCGGCCGCACATGGTGACCCACATGGACCATCAGGGTAATAAATCGGCATCCCTTGCATACCCCAATGAGTCCACACCAATTTCCAATGCTCTCGAGAACCTAGATCTGGACAACGCCCAGATAGACTTTACCTCCATCATCGATGACCCAGATCCCTCGTCGTTCAGCCCCGTCAACCCTCCTCTCCACGGGGGTTCGTCTCAGACCTCTTCCCGCCTCACCACCCCCCAGACGTCTATCACCCTGCCCCCCACTGGGCTCTCCAACATGGCTGTAGGTGACATGACCTCCATGTTGACCTCGCTAGCTGGAGAGAACAAGTACCTTAATACACTATCTTAGGACCGGAACAATACTGTCCAGGACAAGTGCCGAACCAGAACTCACCAAGAGTGGCTAAGCTCCACGGCTAAGGAGAGTAGTTACCCAGATGCACTCTCTAGCCTCAACTAAACTAAATAGCTAACGAAACAGATGTGGTTGATTAGACAAGTACCTAATCACTTTGTCCCAGAACAGGGGTAGGTTTTTACTTCAACCGAATTGAAAAAACAGGTGTGTTTAATTTAGTCAACCTCTAAACTGAACACTTGGATCAGCTGGTCAGTTCAGTGATTGACAGAATTTGACGCCACTGGCCTTTCAGCAAAATCCAGAAGACCCAGTGACTTTCTTGATGTCCTAACCCCATCCTAGAACAGGTGCATATGGAAGAACACATGACTAGACTATAAGGTCTTAGATCAGTGGCTCTGGGTTAAATAATGCCTCCCTCTTTGGCTTTTCTCTCTTGGTCTTGCACACCCTATTCCTAGCTACTCCTAGAGGCCTTCAACTTGAACCAACTGTGCCTATTTAGATCTTGACCCCAGATACCAGTATAGTGTATCTGGTCTTCCTGCACCCAGAGACGAGGACAATGGAGCTGCTCAGCATCCGTGGCGCAGAACTGTTTCAAAATAACTCACAGGACTTTTCAAGGATGTGTTGTTTCCGTGATGACGTCAACGGCCTAACTAGGAAAATTTAATTTCTCGGGCGACAGTCATTCCAGTCACATAGGTTTGATATGGCAATAGTGTAGGCTGAGAGGGTACAATGTAAATAAGCTACACATTTATATATATGCTGTGTACATGACAACGCTGGCGGTGACAGGAATCCACTGTGTCATGGACTGCTTGGGGAGTTCTGAGCCCAACAGATCCAATTCTAGACCTGAGGTGAACAATGCTGTTTCTGAGGAAGAATGTTTAGTAAGAACATTGTTTAGTGAAAATTGCCTCAGTGCTTTGAAAATAATTCTTTATTCCCAGGGACACAACATTATGATCATACATGTTATGATAACGTTAGTTATATCATATCAGTATTCATTCAGAGGCCTTTATGGAATTAATCTTCTTTCATACTCTGAATCTGTTGTATGGTTAAGAGGCTTTGTGTTGAGACAGCAGGTTTGTTTGCACTCCAGACATTACATGTTTACTGTAGCTAAGTGTTTATAAAGCAGCTTATACAGTTACAGGAGTCATAAAATAACAACATAAGAAATTGCCTTTGTTATGCTTGAGGATATAGAGGAAGAGAGCAAGTGGGAGATAGAGAGAGGCATAAGGGGAAAGGTACCACATCATTAAACGTTTTATATTGCATGGTGCAATATCACAGAACTCTGCACAATAATGTGTAGTTTGCAGGATCTTAAATGCCTTCCACCATCATGAAACCTTAAGCAGAATGTGTAATGAATCGTGTGTGCATCATCGAGGTACTTCGGAGTTTATGCGACCTCCGAATTGCTGATAGACAGTCTAGTTTATAGAAATAGAATTGCCTTGATCAGCGGTAAAGTCAACAGCCTTGCTGTTAGCTCCATCATTGTGGAACCAGGGTTTGATTTGCCCAGGGGTCCCATTAGCCTGCGGTTGGCACCGTTGAGGTCTGGGGGGTTAGCCTTGACTCATCGTGCTCTTTTGGCAGCTGAGCTTGGTCACAGTGATTGACCAGAGATTGCGTTCCTTCCGCAGCACAGGAATTCCGGTCTAGACTTCTTGGTTGAGCGCGCAGCATAACATCCAGAACAGCATTGATGTGCTTAGGGTCTTCATTGCGAATTGGATATCAGGTAACCGCCTGACCATGAAATTAGGTAACTGCCTGACCATTATGCCACCGTAAACTAGAATGGGGAAGTCAATAGATTGTCTTTCTATAACAAATGGGTCCGTGGCCATGACCTGGAAAGGAATCACACTAGCAACATGCTTCATAGCATTGCACTGACTGTAGCATTGTGTGGATGTGGACGGGTCTCTCTCCTTGGCTTTGTGGCCTAGTCTATCCTACAGGGAGAACGCCGGAGTGTCTTTGATTTTATGTAACCTTCACTTTGGAGGATGATGGATCGGTAGTATAAATCTGTTTTGAATGTTTTTTCTAGATCACGTTTACAACCTGCTACAATAGATCCCTTCTGCCTGTACTTCATTTCAGCATTGGTGTCTTTTTTTAATGCTGTTTTATATCACTAGTGCTTTGCTGTAGTTTTGTATTACAGGAGTAGGGCCCAGAGTTACTAGTCAAGATTAACTTCTGGTCCTTGCCATGAGTAAGCATTGACAAGCCCTTTAGTTAACAAGAAAACGGTGTATGACTTACCAACCAAAGACGATTTGAACTAACGATATTCAAGGAACAAAAATGCACAAATTTGTTTTAAATAATACTAATAATCGCAATCACAGCTATCAAGATGTGAATGGTTTGATAGTGCTGTTACTTAGAATGTATGAATTGTTTTGTATAAAAGTAACAGGTTTTGGTTTGTATAACAACTGCTTTTCCTGTCTTTGTTGTCTGTTTTGATGTGTCTGTTTGCCTTTCAACCAGACGTTTTGCTGGCAAGAAGAATATGTTAAGCAACATTGGCTATAACAGTAGCATTACTATATACACAACAGCCGGGTGATATATTTTGTGTACAATTTTCTACATTTTTATACAAATGTACTATATTTTACCAGTTAAAAAATAAACGTGTTCAGCTTGGGATGGATTGAAAGTGTCTCTTAGAACTTGATTTTAGCGTACTGAATGTTACTGTGTTTGTATTGACTTGAGCTATGGTACTACCACACACTATTGACCATGTCTGAGTAAATGCAGTGTCTCCATATAGCCACTAGAGGTCCCTGTAGTATGATTCAAAATGGTAACCTCATCTGTCTCTGTATAGACGGTCAACCAGGGATGGAAATACAGGGAAACCCCCTTATGTAGGTCTATTGGGGAACCTGAGAATACCAGGGTCTATGAGGAAGCTCCTGGAATAAAATGTTGTCTTTCATCCACTTACCCAGAAGACAAAGGAGCACCCCTGTTCTCCAGAGTAAAACACAAGTAACATTAACATATTATGGACTTTCATCAATCCCTCCCCTTAAATAAATAAACACACAAAATATAACATCCATATTGTTAATTGTATCAACTTTGAATATTTTATCTATTTAGAATTCTAGATTTTTGTGTCGATCCATTTCGTATATGCGAATTTGTTAAAAAAAAAAATATACGAAATTTTCTATGTCGCCTTCCGCTGTCTTTAAAAGCCAGTTATAAAGTGGTTGTAATAGCAGACCAAAACGAGAGTGACCATTGAATGACATCAGCCTCTGAACATGATCCAGTGTGGTCAGTGGGGCTGGCCATCATGGTCTACTGGGGCCAGTAGGGATTGGCACCTTGACTGTTTCCATGGTCCTTCCGCTGGCTTGGCTACCCAGGCCTTTCCCTGGTGCACAGGGCCAAAAGGCCTGCCAGATCTCCCTAGACTGTTCCTTTGTCGCTGGACTTTCACTCAGAGTTGTTCCTCTGACTCAAACCACATAATTCTGGAGTAAGTTTCAAGTTCTATTTGTGGGATGAACAGGATACTCAAGGTATGGACCCTTCAACACAGTAAGTACATGCAGGTTCCTCATACCTGTCCAAAAAATATAGGTGATTTTTTTTATGCATAAAAACATTAGGAAACAATACTTACATTATAATGCAAAGATAAAGTTGAAACCATAGAATCTATGAATCGTTAAACAGTGATAGCAGCAGTTATGAACTGTGTGTGTTTATAATACTACAGGCCGTCTTCAGGCACTGCTTGTATTTACTGGGCCATCTTAAACGTCAGTTGTGACTGTGTGTAGAGAGTCTCCTGTACTAGGCTGTGATGCAGCCAGTCAGGATGATCTTGATGCTGTTGCAGTAGTATTTGGAGAGGTCCCAGGCTGGCTTGCCAAACCTCCTTGCTCATCTTAGGAGTAGTGTGACTTTCTTATCACTTTCTTGACAGCCCAGGACAAGTCCTTGGTTATGAGGAACTTGAAACTGCTGACTGTCTCTGCTGCAGCTTTGTTGATGTGGATCGGGGCGTGTTCCCTCCTCTGCTTCCAAAAGTCAACAGTCATCTCCTTTGTTTTGCTGACGTTGAGGGAGAGCTTGGTGTCCTGGCACCACAATGCCAGTTCTGCTTACCTCCTCCCTTTAGGCTGACTCATCGTTGTTGGTTATCAAGCCTACAATCGTGGTGACATTGGCAAACTTGATCAAGGAGTTGTTGTTGTCATGCAGAGTCACGCAATCAATTTGAAGTTGTATTAATTTAGAAAACCCTTTGTATTTATTCTTAGTTGTGGTTAATAAGTGCATTAGAGAGCTAAGAACACACTCTTGGGGGCCCCCAGTGTTCAGAGTGAGTGTTTGGGCATTTGCTATTGTCAGTCCTCACAGCCTGGGGTTTGCACAGAAAGACCTGTATGCAGTTGCACAGGAAGATGTCCAGGACCCAGGTTGCATTGGTCACATTGGATGAGTTCTTGGAACAATATTTATCTAAAAAATGACAGTATTTGAGATCTTTTTTTTTTTTATCTTAAAGCCCTGGTTGCCTAAGCAGACATTTCAAGTTCTGGGTGTCTCCTGCATTTTAATAGCGTCTCCCTGATGCCCGCAAATTATAAACAATATCCCGGAAATCAGTTAAGGGCTGAATGTCAAATTACATACTGTGTAGTACAGGTGATGGAGATGTACATACTGTTTAGTATACAGCTCCAGAAACAATGAAGAGACCACTGCACCTTTTTCTTTCCTTTCCAAAAAAGCAAAGCTCTGAGTGAGGAACAGAAGGGTTAAAATTAAGAGACCACTGGAAATTGAACGCTTCTGTTCCTCACTCAGAGCTTTGCTTTTTTGGAAAGGAAAGAAAAAGGTGCAGTGGTCTCTTCATTTCTTCTGGAGCTGTATGTAAGGAGGCTGTTATGCCAGTCTTTGGGACTAATTGTGGCATTCTACCTCGTCATGAAATTGCGTCTCGAGGTGGGGTGGGGGGTTGTTGGTGGTCCATTGGGGGCAGTGGCCTGTTCTTAATAGAAATTGCAAGGGGTCTCCTGTGCACAGCCCTTTTTAGATAGTTGAGAGATGTCCAAAAGGATTGTGTTCCAGGCTCTGACTAGGCCATTCCAGGACATTGATTTTCCTATCTTGCAAGGTATTCCTTGGTTGATTTGCCTGGGTTCTTTGGATTTTTGTCATGTTAAAATGTCAAATTATTATATTTCAGCTTGCTGGCAGAGGGCAGGAGGGTTTGTTGCCAAAATATACTCTCTATTCTGACCTGAGCCCTCGTCTTCTGAGGAGAATAGCATGGCCCCATAGCATGACGCTGCCACCACCAAGCATGACTGTCTATGTATTTTGGGCAATGCTTTTGTATTTTGGCTTTGCACCAAACATCTTTAGAAATTCAATCCAGAAAGTGGTCTAATCAGACAATAAAACATTGATCCACATGGTTTTGAGTGAATTGAAAGTGTCTTCTTGCTGAATTTATACAGGCTTCAATACTACACACAAGTGTTGTAATAAGCTGGGAGTTCCCAGTGTCATACAGCTCCGTTAAAGGTTTGAGAGAGGAAATGAAGTGTTCAATTTGCAGTGGACTCTTAATTTGAATCCCTCTGTTCCTCACTCAAAACCTTCCTTTTCAACTTTTTTGGAAAGGAAAGTAAAAGGTGCAGTGGTCTCTTAATTGTTTCCGGAGCTGTATGGCAGCGATTGTAGGCCTTGGGATCCCTTAGCGTTTGTCTTACCGCTGATTGCTAACTTGCCTCATGCTGTGTTTATTGACCACCCGCAGCTAGCGCTTAACCTTTAGCGATTAGCCTTGCTCATTTGCTAGATGCTAATAGCGACCTATCAGACAATCAGGAAACAGAATAACAAACCGCCAGTAAAAGTAAACGAGTCACAAGGAAGAAGGACTTTATATCTCTACAATGCATGCAAAGATTACAGCAAAACGTAACTTCTACATAATGTTTACAGCTGAGAATGACCAGTGTGAATGCAATGTTCGGTAATCAGGAGTCTTCTGAGAGAGGTGCTAATTGTAATACTGTATCGATACTTTATGCTGCTGTATGTGCATGACGCCCTAGATTGCCACTGGTTTCTTGCTAGCCTTCCTGATTTGGTTCTTCTTCGCCCTGTCATCAGTTATGGGTCTTTGCAATATCCTAGTGGTACCATCTTGCCCCCACCTTGTAATGATTTTATGTAGGACTAATCAAAGTAACTGTAATCAGAGTATCTTTGTCAGTTGAAGTCAAATACCTTTGTGCATGATTTTGAGTGTGATTGGTAACACAATCCCAATTGTAAAGTATGTGCACATTTATTTAATTGTGTTATTTTTTTTATTGACTATATCTCCATGATTTAACCTAGTCCATCTGTGAAATCAGGAAATCATGCAATCATGTGGCATAGTTAAAGTTAGGGTCTCTAAAAAATAAGTTGATATTGACAAAATTATTTGGTCCCAACAAATCTTTATTTCACTGTTAATATTACATCATTTTGTTTTAGTTTCAGAAACAAATGTATCCTTTTAATTTAGAAAATAAACTAAAATTGCTTTGGCAAAAGCATTGACACTCTAGACTCTATATTTGATAGAACAATTTGGACCAAAATAACAGCATTCCAGTGCTTCCTACAACCGTGGGTGACCTTCCTGCACCTCTGTACTGCTGGGTCGGCCTAGTATTCTTGTACAAACTGCTCCACTTCAGATTTTAATGGAGATTTAAAGGGTGAAAACTGCTGTTTTTTCCACAAGTTTTCTATTGGATTTAAAGCTCATGTGCCACTGTTCATAAGGCACGTGCAACTGTTCTGACTAAATCTACCATTAAAGGACTAAACGCTGTATAACACAATTGAAATTATAATAAACCAATTACGAATTACGAATTTGGCTCTTACATGCGCCCTTCCTCTTCATTTGCGTCTGCTAGCAGCTTCTTTGTCAAAAAAAAGGATGGTGGTTTGCGCCCCTGTATCGACTACCGACCGCTCAATCTCATTTCCAAATGCTTCACCTACCCTCTCCCTCTATTTTCCGCAGTTATTGAGCAGATGCTTGGGGCGCGCTGTTTCACAAAGCTGGACTTGCAAAGTGCCTACAACCTGGTGTGTATCCAAGAGGGAGTACAAAACGGCATTCAGTACCACCACAGGCCATTATGAGTACTTGGTAAAGTCTTCCAATCATTCGTCAACGAAATCATCCGGGACTTGTTGCCACAGGGGGTGGTGGTTTACATTGATGATATATTCCTTGGATACTGAATCCTGTCAGCCGGGGTGGAGATGGAAAGGGACCACATTGATGCCGCGCGTAATTGCCGTAATTGACGGTTAAGGCAGTACAACGGATCCTAGGCTTCGCCAACTATTATCGGAGGTTCATCAGGGGTTGTGGCAGGGGGGCAGCCCCGATCACCTCACTGATGAAGGGCTCAGCAAGCTCCACTGGATGGCAGAGGCGGACTGTGCCTTCTGGAAACTGAGGGAGCTGTTCACCTCGGCCCCCGTCTTGGCTCACCCCGATCCTGAGTTGCCCTTCATGGTGGAGGTTGACGCTTCCAACGCACAGAGTCTCCCCCCAAGCTCTGACCCTGTCCCTTCTACTGAAAAAAGCTGACCCCTGCAGCGCGCAACTACAGTGTGGGGGATCGGGAGTTGTTTGCCACAGTCAAGGCCCTGATGGCGTGGCGGCACTGGCTCGAAGGGGCCAAACACCCTTTTCTCATGCAGACTGACCACCGCAACCTGGAATACCTCCGAGCTGAGAAGAGACTTAACCCTCGCCAGGTCATGTGGGCCCTGTACTTCGCCAGATTCAAATTCACCATTTCATATATACATGGTAGTAAAAATGCCAAGGCCGAAGCCCTGTCCCGCATTCATGGTCCTGAGGAGAGGGTGGCCAGTGATGAGCCTATATTGCCAGGCGGTTGCATTCTGGCCCCCGTTGTGTGGGCACTGGACGAGGAAATCCAGAGGGTGTTGCGTGTAGAGGGTAACAATACTTTTGGCCATGACTGTACAGTGTGGGAAAAAAGTATTTGATCCCCTGCTGATTTTGCATGTTTGCCCACTGACAAAGAAATTGTCAGTCTATCATTTTAATGGTAGGTTTATTTGAACAGTGAGAGACAGAATAACAACCAAAAAAATCCAGAAAAATGCATGTCGAAAATGTTATAAATTGATTTGCATTTTAATGAGTGAAAAAAGTATTTGATCCCCTCTCAATAAGAAAGATTTCTGGCTCCCAGGTGTCTTTTATACAGGTAATGAGCTGAGATTAGGAGCACACTCTTAAAGGGAGTGCTCCTAATCTCAGTTTATTACCTGTATAAAACACACCTGTCCACAGAAGCAATCAATCAATCAGATTCCAAATCAATCAATCAGATTCCTCTCCATCATGGCCAAGACCAAAGAGCTGTCCAAGGATGTCAGGGACAAGATTGTAGACCTACAAAAGGCTGGATTGGGCTACAAGATCATCGCCAAGCAGCTTGGCGAGAAGGTGACAACAGTTGATGCGGTTATTCGCAAATGGACGAAACACAAAATAACTGTCAATCTCCCTCGGTCTGGGGCTCCATGCAAGATCTTACCTCATGGAGTTGCAATGATCACGAGAATGGTGAGGAATCAGCCCAGAACTACAGGGAGGATCAATTGGTAACACACTACGCCGTGGTACTGAAATCCTGCAGCACCTGCAAGGTCACCTGCTCAAGAAAGCACGTGTAAAGGCCCATCTGAAATTTGCCAATGAACATCTGAATGATTCAGAGGAGAGCTGGGTGAAAGTGTTGTGGTCAGATGAGACCAAAATCAAGCTCTTTGGCATCAAGTCAACTCGCCGTTTTTGGAGGAGAAGGAATGCTGCATATGACCCCAAGAACACCATCCCCACCGTCAAACATGGAGGTGGAAACATTATGCTTTGGGGGTGTTTTTCTGCTAAGGGTACAGGACACCGCATCAAAGGGACAATGGACACGGCCATGTACCGTCACATCTTGGGTGAGAACCTCCTTCCCTAAGCCAAGGCATTGAAAATGGGTCGTGGATGGGTATTCCAGCATGACCCAAAACACACAGCCAAGGCAACAAAGGAGTGGCTCTAGAAGAAGCACATTAAGGTCCTGGAGTGGCCTAGTTTGTTTCAGACCTTAATCCCATAGAAAATCTTTGGAGGGAGCTGAAGGTTCCAGTTGCCAAACGTCAGCCTCGAAACCTTAATGACTTGGAGAAGATCTACTAAGAGGAGTGGGCCAAAATCCCTCCTGAGATATGTGCAACCCTGGTGACCAAACGTCTGACCTCTGTGATTGCCAACAAAGGTTTTGCCACCAAGTACTAAGTCATGTTTTGCAGAGGGGTCGAATCACATTACATAACACTTAAATCAATTATTTGCTTCCAACATTTCAACATAGTCATGTATTTGACTATGTACAGGTGCTGGTCATAAAATTAGAATATCATCAAAAAGTTGATTTATTTCAGTAATTCCATTCAAAAAGTGAAACTTGTATGATGTATACATTCATTCCACACAGACTGATATATTTCAAGTGTTTATTTCTTTTAATTTTGATGATTATAACTAACAACTAATGAAAACCCCAAATTCAGTATCTCAGAAAATTAGAATATTGTGAAAAGGTTCAATATTGAAGACACCTGGTGCCACACTTTTATCAGCTAATTAACCCAAAACATCTGCAAAGGCCTTTAAATGGTCTCTCAGTCTAGTTCTGTAGGCAACACAATCATGGGGAAGACTGCTGACTTGACAGCTGTCCAAAAGACGACCATTGACACCTTGCACAAGGAGGGCAAGACACAAAAGGTCATAGCTAAAGAGGCTGGCTGTTCACAGAGCTCTGTGTCCAAGCACATTAATAGAGAGGCGAAGGGAAGGAAAATATGTGGTAGAAAAAAGTGTACAAGCAATAGGGATAACCGCACCCTGGAGAGGATTGTGAAACAAAACCCATTCAAAAATGTGGGGGAGATTCACAAAGAGTGGACTGCAGCTGGAGCAAGAACCACCACGCACAGACATATGCAAGACATGGGTTTCAGCTGTCGCATTCCTTGTGTCAAGCCACTCTTGAACAAGACACAGCGTCAGAAGCGTCTCGCCTGGGCTAAAGACAAAAAGGACTGGACTGCTGCTGAGTTATGTTCTCTGATGAAAGTACATTTTTTATTTCCTTTGGAAATCAAGGTCCCAGAGTCTGGAGGAAGAGAGGAGAGGCACAGAATCCACGCTGCTTGAAGTCCAGTGTAAAGTTTCCACAGTCAGTGGTGATTTGGGGTGCCATGTCATCTGCTGGTGTTGATCCACTGTGTTTTCTGAGGTCCAAGGTCAACACAGCCGTCTACCAGGAAGTTTTAGAGCACTTCATGCTTCCTGCTGCTGACCAACTTTATGGAGATGCATATTTCATTTTCCAACAGGACTTGGCACCTGCACACAGTGCCAAAGCTACCAATACCTGGTTTAAGGACCATGGTATCCCTGTTTTCTTAATTGGCCAGCAAACTCGCCTGACCTTAACCCTATAGAATATCTATGGGGTATTGTGAAGAGGAAGATGCGATACGCCAGACCCAACAATGCAGAAGAGCTGAAAGCCACTATCAGAGCAACCCGGGCTTTCATAGCTCCTGAGCAGTGCCACAGACTGATTGACTCCATGCCACGCTGCATTGCTGCAGTAATTCAGGCAAAAGGAGCCCCAACTAAGTATTGAGTGCTGTACATGTTCATACTTTTCATGTTCATACTTTTCAGTTGGCCTACATTTCTAAAAATCCTTTTTTTGTATTGGTCTTAAGTAAATATTCAATATTCAAACACAGACTGAATTTGGGATTTTCATTAGTTGTCAGTTATAATCATTACAATTAAAAGAAATAAACATTTGAAATATATCAGTCTGTGTGTAATGAATTAATATAATATACAAGTTTCACTTTTTTAATGGAATTACTGAAATGAATCAACTTTTTGATGATATTCAAATTGTATGACCAGCACCTGTATATCATAGGAATTTGAGGTTTTTGGTGCATAATCACTGCAGGCGTGGTCAATTATTGTAATTTTTTTACCAATTTTTTAACCCAATTTTAACCCAATTTATCCCAATTGAAGCTTAGCCCCTCTCTAGTAACAGTAACTCCCAAAAGAAAGCATTCCATGACCAACCATTCTGCTTACACACTGCACAATTAACCAGGAAGTCAGGTAAATCAGTGCACCTGTGGATACGCTAACTCACAAACTGGTGATCTCAGTTTGCGAGACTCAAACCTAGTCTGGTGGACAGCAAGGCATTACAAGTACAGCTTAGGTCTTAAGCCTTCTTGGAGCCCCTTTATGCTGTGGCCTGAAACAACTTGGCAGCCTTATTAAGTGAACGCATTTCTCTTTTCAGCCTTAGTTTGACCTTGGTCTAACTTCTCTCCAGGGTGAATGAAGGGTCAAATAACAAGTGGCAAAGTGAATATATTAAGAAAAATGTTAATTCCTTTTTCTCCCAGAGCATTGAACAGTTTTAAAGTGGAAGCACGCCATGTTTACGTGTGCATTCTTTCTATGCTTATAGATGATACCCCAAAATGTACATTCTATTTTTTTATTTAAAAAAGGTTTTATATGTACAGAGAAAATGTATTGTGATATTTGGTCATTATCTACCATTTACCGTGATGCATTATGGAAATGTGTGTCAAAGAGTCTTATAACACTTCAATACACTCCATTAAAAAAAGAATTATATTGATGAAAGGATAGTGTGAGCTACACTCAGGCACTTTCCCCTCACAACTTTAACAACGTGATTTATACAAATGGAAATCTCCCAAAATAAGAACAGTTTTTTTCTCAAATGCAAAAACATTTTGGTTGCTGAGCATAATGACTTTTTTCCCCCTTTTCTTGTCTTGCCATCTATTCTAGTGAAAGCTTTTTCTCTGCCTTTGTCCCAAAGGTTGGCATATAATTAACTTGTCCTTAATATGCTGTTAAAGAGATCTCCTCCCCATGCTACCAGCTTTGAACCCAGGCCACAGACAGGGACAAAACCACAGTGGGACAGTTTTCCCCCAGCTCCACCCAACAGAAAGAGAAGAGAGTTGGGGGGGGGGGGGGGGAATATATATATAGAGAGAGAGAGAGAGCGATGAAGAGAGATGGTAAGGTATAATGTGTGTGTGAGGGTGTGTGTATGTATGTGTGTGTGTGTTTGTGTTTGTGCCCACACTTGTTTAGAAAACAAACTTCAAACCTCAATCGTAATCACTGACAATTGGCCACAAAGCTATTTGTTTTTCTGACTACGTATTTCTATTGGAAATTAGACCCAGTTCCTCCTCAGTTCACTTCATGACTCTGGGACCAACAAACACAATAATTGAAAACACCTTGTGAAGCTATGTGAACAAAGCAAAATATACTTTTTTTCAATCCTGCATTTGTTTTAGTATGCCATTTTAGTATTTAAATGTTTACCTCATTATTATGTGCACTCAAGTTCACATTTTTGCTCTACTGTATAGGCAGAGAAGTACACTTAAATCAACATTTCTGAAGGATTTTTACATTAAATTGTAGTAGAAACCGTTGAACATCTTTGAGAAACCCAACTCTATTGACACCACACTCTCAGAAGAAATAGCCCTAAATGGACCTTTTGTCAGCCCTTGTTGAGAATGAAGATAGACAAAAATGTTACTCCTGATCTTCAAGTGGGTATTTTATCATGTTCCCTCTATAGGGGTCTCATCTCTTCACCACCAGCTCAGTCCCATAAGGGCTGTACTACAAGACTGGGGATTCAGGACGGACCCCACCACCCGCCTACTTCTCCCTTGGACAAAGGGGCTGTGACACCCCTTACACTCATATGTTGCCCTTCAAGGTATCCTACACTACTTTTTTTAGACTAAGAATGAGCTTAAACAACACAGATGCATATAAACCAGTCAGAAGTCAGCTGTGAAGGAATTGATGAAAAACATAGTGATGAACATTGCATCACTCCATGCTGGCATAATCAACACTGAAGGTGATATTATTTACATCCCAAACCCCTTAGAGTCTGGTTCCTCTCTAGGTTTCTTGCAAATTTTGGACCCTGGGAATTTTTCCTAGCCATTTTCCTAGGTTTTAAGCTGGGTGTCTGTAAAACCACAGTGACAATCGCTGTTGTTAAAAGGGCTTCATAAAATAAATTTGATTGATTGAGAATTTAAATGTTTGGAAAACATGTATATTTAACCAACACTTAGAATTTGATCAATTGCAAAATACCCTAAATTAAGGATTTTAAAAACGTTAGAAATGATAAACATACAACTTGACATGGGAAAATAAAATGTATAGTTAAACAGAATTGATCCTTATCGAATAAAACATTTAATAAACAATGGAATTAAAAAAGGTGACCCTCTTCCTGCGCAGATAATCATGATCTAAAACAGTATCGAAGGGTATTCTAAAGAAAACCTGAGAGAGGTCGGGGTTCTGTTCGTGGTATGTGGGTTAGAATGCCAAGGTAGGGGTCCTCAATGCCGTTTTTTCGGATGTTTTTTTTCAGTTGCTAAACAGATTACGGTCCAGCTCTTCGCACAAAAGACGGTCATTCCCTACTTCCTTGAGACATCCAGTGGTAAATAGGGTGCTGGGCGGGGGGCACGACAGGGTACTTAAGTGCAGGTGCGATGTCCATAACATTCAGGCCACAAAGCACCAGGGGGGCTTTGCATTCCCATCGATTACCTGGCCAACAGTGACCATATAAACATTTGGTAATGCATTTATTCTGTGTGTGTGTGTGTGTGTGTGTGTGTGTGTGTGTGTGTGTGTGTGTGTGTGTGTGTGTGTGTGTGTGTGTGTGTGTGTGTGTGTGTGTGTGTGTGTGTGTGTGTGTGTGTGTGTGTGTGTGTGTGTGTGTGTGTGTGTGTGTGTGTGTGTGTGTGTGTGTAGTTCGCAATGTCAACGTCTCCGCCATAGAGGAATCTAAACTCTAAACATATGCTTTTACATTGAACGCGGCCTTATAAAAACGCATAGAGTAAAAGTCCACTAATATAAAGACATTATGTATATATAATTGAGTAGTTTTATTTACTACATATGCTAAGTGACAATATATACATGCAAACAAACTTGACACTAGTGATCGAACGCGGCTTTCTGCGTGTTTGCAAAAGTCATGTTATTTTTGTCTGGATCTTGTTAGAAACGGTGTATAACTTGTCACAATATGACATTTTGGGATGTTAAAACACTCTGATCGAGAGTATATCCCTCGTGCGGTTATCACCCTGAAAGTACGCGCGGAAAGGAGGACCAAACTTCTCCAATGACATCATGCGCTCACTTCTCTCCTCGGCTCAGCTTATCGAGTTGAGGTTACAACAGAGTTCTAGACGCCCTTTGGGCACGCAAGCAATGTTTCACACCATTCATTCTCATTCTCAGGCACAGACGCACCAAAGATAGCTTCCCTGAGCAAAGTGAGGCTTTAACAAGATGATGGCAGAGGACAGCCGGGGCAAACGAAGGAAACAAGCGAACCCAAAAAGAAATCAAGGTATGGAATATGTCTTGCTCCGCGCATGTAGTGGAAGTCGGTCATTTGATGTTGAACAGTTTTTAACTGTCTTTCGCTCATGAATCATGCGGATGTGAACATTGTTTATTATTGAGGCGGCATTGGAGAGCATTGTATTTAAAGTATTTCTGTGTTTTTTATCATTACAAAACTTTGGAAACAATGAAGGCACTCAAAATGACAATTTAGAGAATTATGAACTTGTCTGTGACTCCACACCAAATGTTGACAGTATGTTTTGAGAGAAAAAGAGTGGCAGAACAGTGAAACATGCGTTTTGATGCGTAGACACGAGCCATGTAATAACTAATTCCAAAAGTGTGCAGAAACGTGAAACTATTCAGTGTTAAATAAAATTTTATTTTATATTAGCTGTTGCACAAAGTGCATTCAGTCTCATATAAACATTTTTCTACTGTATTTTAAATTATATCGTTTTGTAATGAGCACATCTTTTGAACTGGAGCCTACTTTAATCTGCTGTAATTGCCATTAGATATTTTATGTTTGTTTTTCCTGTAGGTCTGTGGGTAGTTATTTGAAAAGCAATAAGTAACAAGCAATGTTTCCTCCAAGACAACAACTAGGGTCACATTATCATTGCGCGTAACTCGTTTTGAATATAGTAACTCAATTCAAACCTGTGTTGCAATTATAAAAGCTTTGTTTTCCTATTTTCAAGCATTTACATGTTTAATTAAAAGAGACGGCGGGGAAAATAGAGGACAGTTTCATCGAACCCAGGCTGCAGCAGTACATCTGCATCGGAGGCAGGGCCTAGACCGTTGGGATCCCCCAGGCCACATTAAAAACTTGTGTAAAACTATAGTCCAACTGGAATCATGTTAATTCTAGACAAGGTTAAAACGCAACTAAAGTGAAGGGATTAAGTTTGATGGAGTCAAAATAAAGAAATATAGAACGATTATTAATACTTACAAAAAGTCTAAATAGGTCTGGTTTTAATTCATGGATTAAAACATTAGTGAATAAATTAATAAAGAATAATTATCAAATTATTAAGAGGAATCACTTTGAAATAAATTACAAAAATTGAATGCATTTGACAAATAAAAACGCATACAGACAAACAACAATGCGTAAAATTACCTTTAAATTAAGACTCATGACTTGTCGATGTAATACCCAAGACCTGTATAATACACCTACAAATACAGTAATATAGCCTACTAGTAGACTATGCATACGGTAACAATCCATTGATGCACTATTATGTAGTTTTCCGACAGTAGCTTATGTGCCATCTTATGTGGATAGGTTCCTCATTAACAGCTGCCCATCACACTCGTAATATCAATGATTGACCCTGAATAAACATTTAATAATAACAAATGAACCAGAAGCTAGTGTACTACATGCCAAATTCAGATAGGGTCACCAACCCACACACACAGACACACACACACACACAGACACGCCGTGTCATCTTATGTTGAGTTTCACTTTGGTTGTGACATGTGACATATTTGCACAGTAGTTTGCTGCGAGCAATGGATGTTTCCTCATTTTGATACAGAGTGGGATGTGTGTATGTTCACGAACTTTCCTCTGTCCTAGTCAAATGTTACACCCTCTTCTCTGGCCCGCTCTTTTTCACATACCGTAATCACACCTAAGGTTGTTTGCGAAACGCTGTAGCTTGCTTACGGACAGTAACTAAGACTGACCACCACACGTTATGAGTAGACTTGCCAAGTTCCTCTCATTTTACCACAAGATTTAGAGGTGTAGGCTAGCAGTTTTGATGATGCGTCATTTGATTAATGTTGAGTGTGCAGATTCGAGTCATGGTCAGGAGTTTGTTTCCGAGACGAAATGAGATGCGTTATTAAATTCTGATTGATGGTCGTGGGACAAAACAAGAACAGCAACACTCAAAATTGACACGTTATTTGTATTGTCACATATTGAAGTTGGGATTCATTCAAATGTCATGGCAATTTTTATGGGAACATATTTCGTTCCGAAAAGTAAAAGCATTTAAAAAGAAATTGCCCTGGTGGTCGTTCTAACACTACCCAAGACATGTTTGTGAGTTAATTTTACTGTTTTAAAACGAGCAAACAGGTAAATACCGCAACGAGGGTTTGATTGAATTGAGCCCTTAAAATAGATACTAATGCATATGTCAGAGATGACCAGGTGTTTTGACTGCCAATTGTTTTAAATTCGAATTTTACTTTCTTTAAATTTAAGGTAAGGTTGTCCCTGACCCTGAAAGTCTTTTATGTGCCAAGAGAAACTGTAAAACATTGTCCTCTCTTCTAAACATCCATTAGAAATGTCAGCTAATTTTAGCCAATCCTAGCTGAACTCATTGAATGCAATCAGTATGTGTGAGACAATTTTTATAAACGACAAATAATCTGAAATCCAAAATTTATTTTACTCTTTTTAAGAAACCTGAATACGTGATTACAGTTTCTCTTGGCCTTACATACAGGGCTCTATATTCAGGGCAAGGAACTGTCTTGGGAAAGAAAGTGAAGTTCATTCCCACAACAAGGTACTAAGACAACTGTAATGCTAAGCACTGCTGTCCCTAAAGACATTTCCTCTTGTCTTGAACAGGACTCAATGCACATGTAGAACAGATGGAAGTGAAGGGAAACCACTTATCAAAGTGAGAAAAAAATTTGTCCTTGGAGTGAGTGATCTGTGGCTTATTTTTCTAACAAACTGTAAACAACAGTAATTCATGGAAAAATGTGTTTGTGTAGATGTAGTGGGAGGCTATTTAACACAGTGAGAATGATCAGGTGATGGGAAAGATTCTTCTTAAAGTGTTTCTTTTCTCCATGTTTGTGTGCTTTCATCGTTTGAGGCTTGGGTTTGTGTAGGACTCCATGCAGATTATATGTGTGTATGTATTGTGTGTGTCTGCATCCCTGCAAATGTGTCTGTAGCACGAAAAATGTATTAAGTTGGGGCGGAGTGTGGCCCCATATCAATTTAATATGGCAACATTAACTCAGTAGATTAAAGTGTCTGTCCAAAAAAGGGGGAAAAAGCCTAAATATGTTCCCCCCTATTTTTGGTCTTAAAATGAATCTCTTGTTTATGGTATACGTGTCCCAAAATGAAAACGTCAATGTACGCAAATATCAACTAAAGTGAGGGATATTACTGCTATCCGTGGTTTCCAGATTGCAGTCAACTGTGCTTAAGGGAAGTTGTACAGAAATTAAAAGAGAACATTCAATTGGAAATGACATGTTGTCTTCACGGTGCCCCAAAACAGACTTCCCAGTTTAAAGTTAGAAACTAGTTAGCTTGGTGGTTTGACTATTTGTTTCTTTGTGAATTTTTTAACTATAAATACTTACTTAATAATACCTCATAAGCACCTTAATAATATGTTTTTATAATTTGTTTTTATAAAGAACACTATGGTTCTAACAACTTCCTGGAAACCTAAAGAAACCCATTCACAGGAATCACCTTTAATCAAAATCTAGAAGTGTATCCTCAAGTGAATGCTGTATCCTCTCAAACTGTCTCTTGGTAGAGGTTCTGATTGATGAGCGCATGTTGCGCCAAGGTGCAGCAATAGTCACGACCCTGTAACAGTTTTCCGCCTTACAAATTGAGCTTTGATCCTTTTCCAACCATGTTGTTGGGCTGATAGCTGACTTGACTTTTTCCCTCACAGATCTCACTATTTCTCGCTTTACCTCCCTCACTCATTCTTGGTTTCCTCTTTTTTCAAATGCCAATTTATTTAAACTTGTTCCCTTTTTTCTTCTTTCTCCTTCATTGATTTCCAAACCCCATTCTTTGTGTGCAGCTGGGGCCCAGCTGTGTGTGTGTGTGTGTGTGTGTATGGTCCTGCCTGTCTGTGTGCGTGCATTAGAATGTATGTGAATGTGTGATCAAACATGCACACCCATACGTGTGTGTGTGTGTGTGTGTCTGAATGTGCACACATGTCTGTGTCTCTTTCTCTGACATATCATTGTCACAGTGAGCATCAGTACAGCAGACAGACGTGAAGGGAGTGTGGGTTAAAAGGTGATGAAAATGCAAAGAATGAATGAAGAGAGGAAGCAGGAAAACAGGGAGGAAAGGAGAGGTAGAACATGTTAAAGAAAAATAATGGAGGATTAAAGAGAAAAGAGAGAGAGAGAGAGAAAGAGAGAGGAGGCAAGGGAGTAAAAGGCAAAAAGATAGGATAAGAGAACGGAGTGCTGTGGTTTGAGCAACGCAGTGACATCAGGTCTGCCTAGCTGCATCTGTAGCAGTTGCAGTGGCCAGCGCTGGGCTGAGAAGGGGAGATACCAGTGGAAAGCTAGTTCAACCCTGAGTCAGACCCAGCGGGAAGCATGGTGGGAGGAAGTGAGATTAGAGAAGGAGGCGGAAGGTAAGAGTCTTGACTGAGTTGGAGACTGTAAAACCTTTTGCCGGGGGATGGATGAAGTCAAAAAGGGGTAGACGGAATTAGACCAGAACCTGGGATCAACTCAGATAGCATTTATTTCCCTTGTTCAGAGAGCTCCCATGTAGCCCAGTTGGTAGCGCACGGTGCTTGCAATGCAAGGGCTGTGGGTTTGAATCGAATGAGGGACCCGTATATAAAAATACTAAAAAAATACATTCACTATTGTAAGTAACTCTGGCTGAAAGATTCTGATAAATTATTTAGATGTACAGTAGAGCAAAACTCACAGATTGCCTGTAATAGCCACAGAGTTGGGGAGGTGTGTGTACTGTCACAGGCCATATTCACACCTACAAGTCTTCACCCTGATGATATCTCTGTGATCTCTCACTCATTTAGATGTGTTTTTTTTCCATTCAGAATGTATAATCATGTCTTCTGTTTAATTATTTTTACATTGTAGCATACAGATGTGAGATCTTGACTTCAGCACTTGACGGATGAAAGTAACCTCTCAAAACAAATGACACTGAAAGATAATACTTTGCATGAATCATTTAATCATCAAAAATGTACAGAAAGGTAATTTCATAGCCTCAATATCTTAATGTAACCATTTCATGTAACTGTCTATCAGTCTCATACAACCAAAGAAGCTGGGATTTAAGCTGGGATTTAAACAGAATGCAATGATGTGCAAATCACAACATAACATAACAAATGTTGAACCAGTGAAATGGTTTAGTTTTTGGCAAAATATATGCTCATTTTGAATTAGAATCCAGCAAGACATTTCAAAAAAGTTGGGACAGGGCCATGTTTATTAGTGTTGCATGTCCTCTTCTTTTAACAATGTTCTGTTAGCGTTTGGGAACTGAGAAGATCAATTGCTGTAGTTCTGAAAGTGAAATGTTTTCCCATTCATGCTTGTTATAGGATTTCAGCTGCTCAACATTTCCAGGTCTCCTTTGTTTCATAATGCGCCAAATGTTTTCAATGGGTGACAGGTCTGGACGGCAGGCAGGCCAATTTAACACCCAGACTCTTTTACTATGGAGCCTTGCTGATGTAATACGTGTAGCATGTGGTTTGGCTTGTCTTACTGAAATAAGCAAGGGCTTCCCTTGAAAAAGATGTCTGGATGCCAGCATATGTTGCTCCAAAATGTGTATATATTGTTCAGCATTAATGGTGCCTTCACAGAAGTGCAAGTCACCCATGCCATGTGCACTAATGCATCCCCATACCATCAGAGAGGTTGGCTTTTGAACTGTGCGCTGATATCAACTCATGGATGTCCGGAGGACATCCCTGAGTCCTAAAAATAATTTCAAATTTTGATTTGTCAGACCACTGGACAGTTTTCCACGTCACCTCAGTTCATCTTAAATGAGCTTGGGTCCAGAAAAAAGCAGTAGCATTCAAATTGTGTTCACATACAATGGTTGTAGGCAGGACACAGGCACAGGGTTTAAGGGAATCATGCTTTTAATGTTCTTCTCCATGACTCAAACAGAAAACAACAAAAGACGTGGCACACCATAAACTGAAGCAAACTGCACAAATACCACTGGTGCAAACAATGACCCAGAAATTGAGGAAAAAACATAGCAACTCAAATAGGGTCCCCAATTAGAGGCAATGCAGGATAGCTGGCTCTAATTGGGGCAATCAAAACTGCAGCATGTTCAGGCTCTGACTGTGGCCCCCAGGCACATAGAGATGCCTAAAGGCCACCAGCCAGGACCTGACACCATGCAATGATTTCCACTACAGAACTGTGTCTGTTTTTAATGCAGTGCCATTTGAGGGTCCGAAGATCATGGCCCTCCTATATTAGTTTTTGGCCTTGTCCCTTGTGTAAAGAGATTTCTCCGGATTCTATTAATCTTTTAATAATATTATGTACTGTAGATGATGTGATCCCCAAACTGTTTGCAATTTTTACGTTGAAAAACGTTATTCTTAATTTGTTGCACTATTTGCCTTCTTTCACAGAGCGGTGAACCCCTCCTCTCCTTACTTCTGAAAGACTAATTCCCTCTGGGATGCTCTTGTTATACCCAAGCATGTTACCCACTTGTTGCCAATTAACCTAATTAGTTGTGAGATGTCCCACCAGGTTTGTTTTTTGTATTACACAACTTTTCAAGTCTTTGTTGACCCTGTCTCAGCTTTTTTGAAATATGTTGCTGGCATCAAGTTCAAAGTGGGCATATATTTTTCAAAGAACAATAATAATTTTCAGTTTCAACAACATATGTTGTCTTGGTATTATTTTCTATTGAATATAGGGTTTGCACATTTTGCATTCTGTTTTTATTTCCATTCCATGTCCCAACATTTCTGGAATCGATTGAGAGAAATTTTTCCCCGTTTTTTACAGTACTGCACAAACTGTGTTCCATGCATAGTCCACTACAAGTCTGAGATTCGGACTTTGACTTGATCCATTCTTCTTTTTGAGCCATTCTGTTTCAGCCTTGCTCGGGTGTTTAGGATCATTGTCCTGTTGCAAAAGCCTTTATGATATGCATTGACCAGTGTGGTTCTAATCCAGGCCGACTGTCAGTTTTTGGTTATTACGTTGCAGATGCTCTTATCCAGAGCAGCTTTCAGTAAGTACATACCGCATACATTATAAGAAAGCTAGGTAAAACAAACCTCACAACTTAGTAGTGAATGCATTCTAATCAATTAATTAGTTTTCGGCAAAAGTCAGTGCTTCAAAGCAGACAATAACAGTAATTAACTTAATAAGCAAAGTTTACAAAGGACAACAGAGGTGGTAGCAGTGGAACTTTTTGAAGAACTATATGTAAAGGCTGGTTTTCATGGACCGTATTCACAAAACCTTTTATCTTACCACTAGGAGCGTTCCTAAACATCAGCAAAAGTTCCTTGCTAAGAGATTCCTCTTAAAACCTATTCACAAAGCTGCTGAGACCAACTTTTACTAAGGAATGGGGAGAAGTCTTAAGCTAAGAGAAAGGGCGGGGTTGACCCCGTTGCTACGGATGTGTTCCATGAACAAGCCTACTTACTATTACCACAGTGATTGGCTGTTTGGGGAGGGGTCTGTCAGTGAATTCATCATAGCAATACTGTAGAAGTATGTGTCAGGTTGCCATATTGAAATAAAGATTAAAGATAAAAATGTAGGCTGTGTGTTGATTAAACATGAAACCAAGAATGATATACTGACTAGTCAAGATATGTTCAGCTAATTGTCAGCCACTTATATGTCTGGCAGCTCGTAAAGAAATGCATGTTCATCTTTGATGGTGCAATCATTTGTGTAATTAGGCCTATGTGTCCCACCTATAGCACCAACTACACCGGGTGGTCCAGCTGTGGCCATGAAGTCGGCTTTGTTTCTTTGTTGGGGAATGAGGAAACTGACAGATTTTTCAGACGATATGGGGTCTGGGGAGGGCATTTATTGTTTGATGTAATATTCTACTGACAGATGACTGAGATATACGTGGTTCGTCTGCGCCGCATAGATGCATTTTCCCTGTGGTCAAGTAGCGAAGAGTTGTCACAACCTTGATCTTTGGTGTTATTGGGTTGTTTCTGCTTGGTGGTGAAGTGTCTGCATCCCTGACTAGCTCTACTATGATCATAACCCAATAGCGATTAAGCCGATACCTTTTTAAAAGCTCATTGAATGTTTTTAAAAAGTTGACCTGATTATGAGGCGAATTGCCGGCAGCAGCGCTTTTAGGATTGTTGGTGACTTGGTCTTAGTGACTTATGAGTCCTCTTGACTATTACTAACTTTTCACAGATTTACGAGCTGGTTTTAGCGCTAAAATGCCTTGTGAAATACTCTTAGACCAAAAATGTATGAGTCCTAAAGTTAGGACTGACGCCCATTTTGTACAAGAGTTACTCCTAAATCAGCAAATCAGGAGGTACTTTTCACCTTAAGATGTTTTGTGAGTACAAAGCCAGATGTTTTCTAAAAATCAACAGAAAACTCATATCCTAGCCTCCAGGGGTAGCTGTTTCCACCATTGAGGTGTTAAGACAGAGAAAAGGTTTGACTGTGTAGATCAGGAACTGCCCCAAAGGGGTGGAATGGCCAAGAGCCCAGAGGTGGCTGAAAGAAGAGTCCAGGTAGGGATGTAGGGTTTGGGCATTTCCTGAAGGTTTGGAGGTGAAGCTCCTCTTGTTGCTCCGTAGACAAGCTCCAAGGCCTTATAGTGGATATAAGCCTCATCTGGAAGCCAGTGGAGTGTTTGAATAAGGGTGACATGGGAGAACATGGGAAGAAAACCAGGTGATTCAGAGTCTGAGATGCGGAAGGTGAAATGTGATGGAGGGGAGGATAGGGGTCAAAGCCAGCAATGGAGCTGTAGATCTAGGAGGACGAGAACAGAGCAGAAGAGTTAGTTTGGGAAGCGTGATAAGCTTCTGTTACATAGAGGAGAGCAGTCTCAGTCGAGCTGCCCTTTTTGAAGCCTGACTTGTAAGGGTCACTGAGAACAACAGAGTTGATTGGAGACAGCACACTCAAGTGTATTGTAATTAAATCTCTCATGTAATGTTCTCATTGCAAGTGCAAATCTATAAAGGAACATATTACATATTATATACATTTGATTTTTATAAAATCATTATCATGACAATTGTTATATTCTAAATAATGTCATTTTTATGCTACAATAAGCTTTTTTTGGATGAATAAAACCTAATGCAAGATTTATGTCTGACACTTTTCCAACTGATATTCCCTGCATCTACTAATCTCACTTAATGTGTGTTGGAGTGTAATGAGCGGTAACATAGTCTGGGAAGTCCTTCCAGCACCAATGAACATAAATTGTTGTTGGGAAGCAACTAAAAACATTTCCAACTGGCACTGAAACAAGACTACTATCATCAGGAACAGCACTTGTTTGTTGGCAGTGAATTTAATGGCCTTCCAGGTTAGCGGTCTGACCAAAGCACTGTGCAGGCACGTGTTACGCCTTATGGCGAATCTCTGGTGCAACAAGTGTGTCTTGTTGCTAATGTTAATAGAACATTTTATTTACATATTATGTAAAATGTAATTGGTCCCTTGGCCCATTACACAACTCTGGTTTGTTGGCCCCTTACGGGAGGGAAGCCCAGCCCAGTCAAATCTTTTCTCTGCTCTGCACCTCAATTGGGAAACCAGCTTCCCTTTGGAGCTACAATACAGGCCAAAAGTTTGGACACACCTTCTCATTCAATGCGTTTTCTTTATTTTCATGACTATTTCCATTGTAGATTCTCACTGAAGGCATCAAAACTATGGATGAACACATGTGGAATTATGTACTTAACAAAAAAGTGTGAAATAACTGAAAACATGTCTTATATTTTAGATTCCTCAAAGTAGCCACCCTTAGCTTTTTTGATAGCGCTGCAAACCCTTGGTGTTCTCTCAATGAGCTTCATGAGGTAGTCACCTGAAATGGTTTTCACTTCACAGGTGTGCTTTGTCAGGGTGCAACTGCACTTGGGGACACATTCAAAGTTCTCGCAATTTTCTGGATTGACTGACCTTCATTTGTTAAAGTAATGATGGCCACTCGTTTCTCTTTACTTAGCTGATTGGTTCTTGCCTTAATATGAATTCTAACTGTTGTCCAATAGGGCTGTCGGCTGTGTATAAACCTGACTTCTGCACAACACAACTGATGGTCCCAACCCCATTAATAAGGAAAAAAAAATCCACTAATAAACCCTGACAAGGCACACCTGTGAAGTGAAAACCATTTCAGGTGACTACCTCATGAAGCTCATTGAGAGAACACCAAGGGTTTGCAGTGCTATCAAAAAAGCTAAGGGTGGCTACTTTGAGGAATCTAAAATATAAGACATGTTTTCAGTTATTTCACACTTTTTTGTTAAGTATATAATTCCATATGTGTTCATTAATAGTTTTGATGCCTTCAGTGAGAATCTACAATGTAAATAGTCATGAAAATAAAGAAAACGCATTGAATGAGAAGGTGTGTCCAAACTTTTGGCCTGTAAGCAGATTCACCGCCCATTTTCCAGAAAACATTAGTCATTTTTAAAAAGTACATATATATGAAATAACACAGCCTGCCATCTAGCACTCATTCTGCTGATAGTTACTTCAATGACTAAAGTGAAGATCATGTTACTGTGTTGTGTGGTTGTCCCATGTCGCTATCTTATGATGCCTTCACTATCTGGGAAGTCTTTCTGTATTAGTGCGTCTGCTAAATAATTTTTTAAATAGCAATGGCACAATGTCGCATCTGGGGCTATTTTAGATATTTTATTCTGCCTGCACCATGCAGAAGAAATAAAAACTGCATTTACATTGTAGACTATTTCACATGTGGCATTGAAAGGGTTTTCAAACAACCAGCCAGCAAACCAGCCACCAAACCCTTTACAGCAATTTCTAAATATGTGCTGTTTAATCACACCTCAAATTAAATGTGAAAACCTGACTTCAGCTGAAAAGACGTGTTACAACACCCAGATAGGTGGCAGAGATAGAGAAAGAGACCAACCGAAAAAGAGACATGGAAAAAGGGTGAGAAAAATAACTAAAAAGAGAAAAGGTAAGAAAAACCCAAGAGAGGTAAGAGAGAGAAAGAAACAGAAAGAGAGAAACAGACAACAAACAGAGAGAGGGCCTCAAACCCAATCTCACCCAACAGCCTTGCTTACTGAAGCGATGCCAGTGTTGACTAACAAGGGAACTTGATGTTTAACTAGACAGTGGATGGGGCAGGTTGTGGGTAGGAGCTTGCTCTGATCCTGACTGTGTCAACAGAGAGAGCAGCAGGCGACTGTTTGCTTGGCCCGTTTGTCTCAACACTGCCGTAAACATTACGCCTGCTAGGAAATTCCATAGCTGGTTGCTGCTTCATCTCTGTGTGTCTGTCTGTCCATCATGTTTGTCAGTCCATCGTGTCTGTCTGTCTGCCTGTTAATCACGTCCATCATGTCTGTCTGTCCACCATGTCTGCATGTCCATCAAATCTGTCCATCATGTCTGTCTGTCCATCATGTCTGTCTGCCTGTCCATCATGTCTGTCTGTCTGCCTGTCCATCATGTCTGTCTGTCTGTCTGTCCATCATGTCTGCCTGTCCATCATGTCTGCCTGTCCACCATGTCTGTCTACCTGTCCATCATGTCTGTCCATCATGTCTGTCTGTCAGTCCATAATGTCTGCCTGTCCGTCCATCATGTCTGTCTGCCTGTCCATCATGTCTGCCTGTCAACCATATCTGTCTACCTGTCCATCATGTCTGTCCATCATGTCCGTCTGTCTGTCCATCATGTCTGTCTATCTATCCATCATGTCTGTCTGCCTGTCCATCATGTCTGCCTGTCCATCATGTCTGCCTGTCCATCATATCTGTCTGTCCATCATGTCTGTCTGCCTGTCCACAATGCCTGCCTTTCCATCATGTCTGCCTGTCCATCATGTCTGACTGTCCATCATGTCTGCCTGTCCAACATGTCTGCCTGTCCATCATATCTGTCTGTCCATCATGTCTGTCTGCCTGTCCATCATGTCTGCCTTTCCATCATGTCTGACTGTCCATCATGTCTGACTGTCCATCATGTCTGTCTGCCTGTCCATCATGTCTGCCTGTCCATCATGTCTGCCTGTCCATCATGTCTGTCTGCCTGTCCATCATGTCTGCCTGTCATCCTCTTATAGTGTTATGTCAATAGCTTGTTTTCTCTCTCTTTTCTCTTTACACGTCAGTCATTCTTTATTATTAAACAGGGGGTGCTTATATTTATAAGAGTAATGTGCTACAGGTTTAAGAGAAGCATACTGCAGGTTTGTTGGTGTGAAAGTTTACCAGTCCTCCTGAACCCCTTGCAGAGTGGGGTCACGTTCAGGGGACAGCGAGCGTGGACATCCCTTGAAGTAGTACACATACCAAACATAGACGTTTCTGAGGTTTTGCTGAAGGGCAGTCCAGGTGAACCCGGGCAGTCCAGGTGAACCCGGTCAGTCCAGGTGAACCCGGTCAGTCCAGGTGAACCCGGGCAGATGGGGAGAGAACGTGGAATAAACTGGCAGGGATGTGAGTGTTTACTTCTTCAGAGTGATTTACTCCGAACTTATTATCAGTGTCTGTGAACCACAGGTACCACCTTGATATGCGTGGTACACTAGCTGCCCTGCAGTCCAGCTGCCCCACAGTGGCCTACTCCCATCCACACAGAAAAGAACACATTCCTTTAACTGGCCTTCACCTGTGTTAGGACTGATAAAGGAAGACTGGGTTGTTTCCAGATAGCACACTATTCAGTGCATGATTTTTGACTGGTTTAAACAAGTGTGCATTTTGGTGAAACTGCAATTGAAGACACAACACTGTCTAGAAACTGACTTCACCTGAACTATGAAAGGTTTCTGACAGGTGGCATAAATCCAGCTATTTTTTGTATAAGTGGATTTACTTGTACATTATACGCATATGAAACCATATTACACACCCAGTCCAAACATTGAGATCTAAAAAAAAAATGTGTTAATTGCAAAACCCCCAGATTGTTTCTTTAATTAACTCTTTAATTAACCCTGGACTAAGTGATATTTTAGCTCAAGGCTAAGCAAGTATTCACACTTTTGTATTTTGAAGTGGGTTAGCACCACCTTATCCTAGGAGCAGGGTTAGCCCCGACTTTTCGGGCATAGTCCCAGAAACACGGTAATAAAATAACCAGTGTGAAACGGGGTCAAGAACAAAACCATACCTCGTGACGCGCGCTGTTACCAGCAGTTACAGTGTATTTCTGTTTCGGTTATTTCCCTCTGCGAACTATTGTTGTTTCATTAATACTTGCTAAATCTTAGCAAAGTAGTTATTGCAGCTTGCTTTAAGTCTAGCAAATATGTTGAAAGAATAAAGGTTGACTAATCACCCCCATATTTTCACATCGCCATTTTTCTTTGTGTAGTTTTAACAAAGTTATGAAAGCAAATCCAAGAGGTGGATTTGCTTTCATAACTTGATCAACCGATGTCATAAAGCCGTTCATTGAGGGTAGCATGACATTGATTGTGTGTCATTAATGTACTTAAGAACATAATATTTGTAGTTTGTCATAGATTTTAAAATTGTCTTGTGTCATATTTGTCAGGAATACAAGTGTGAATCCTTAGCCTAGGGTTAAAACTTAGCCCAAGATTAACAAACTCTTGTGTGAACACAGGCTTAGTTAACACAGGGCCAGTCTTAGCCTGGGGCTAAGATAGCCCAGGGCTTAGAACAATGCAGTGTGAAAAGGCCTATACTGTACTTCAGTTGCAGCATACATTATGTTTTGTTTTTGTAAGTCAGTTGGCTTCCACCCCTAATCTTAAGATGTGCCATAGGGACTTTAATGACCATAGAGAGTCCTAACCTCCTGTCTGAAAGATGATGCTGACCTTGAGCGTTTAGATTTGATATTTAGACTGGCAGGTCTCCTATCCAAGAACTGTCCAGACCAACCGTACTTTGCTTCAGAGGCAAACCATCAGTGTAATGCAGGGTGCTGTGACGCTAGCTTAGCACTTTGGCATAGGGGCATGTTTTCCCATGTGTTTCTACATTCAAAACAGAAACATTCATAGAGCAAACATCATCCTTCTGGTCAAGCACAGCACATTGGTTTTTATCAGATCTTTCAGAACATTGATAGTGTCAGCATTAAACAATCTGATGTAAATGTTTTACACAGTTGACCAACATTTATTTTGTCATTTATCAAGTGCTATACAAAGTAGCAATATTGTTTTTCCTCATTAGCTTTAAGACTTTCATAACAAGCATAAAGTGTATGAACCCAAATCCTTATTTTATGTTGTGTCTATTTAATGTTGGCAATTTCAATATGGTTTAAATCTACTCAATTAGGAAACCTTTCAGATTATGAGTGGTCTTGATGCACAACATGTGAGGAGGACCTGAACAAGGGCTCCTTACGGTGTAGCTGATCCTTCCTGATTCATTTAGCATTACATTTGTATCTATTTTGCCAAAACAAATATTGTCCCTTGTATAATTGCGAGATTAGAGATTTGGCAGCAACAATTCTCAAACATTTTATTTTTAAGAATACCTATGTACAAAGCACTGATATCCTGTGCTATATAATAACAAATTGTTGTATTTAAATTGAGTAGGCAGAAGTTACATCTTATTATTGAGACATATAAAGGAAACGCCATTGACTCCCTCAGTTATTTTTGTATGTTTTTTTAACCTGCAAACAGGTAACCTTCAACCACAATGAAGGTAGTGGTTATACATTTGTGATACAAAGGTGTTTCCCTAATTTTATCTTAATGGTCCTTAAGGTTGTTGAGGACGTTTCGATCCAAACCAGAGTTTTAATTTTTATTCACCAGAGAGCTATAGCCAGTGGTGTGGTGGTGCAAACTGCTGAAGGAGGGATTTTTCTAATTTCCACAGAATTAAGATTAGACATAATGATTAGAAAATCATGCCTAATGATCAGTGTAGTTCAGGTATGATAAGGGAACAGGATCCTGGAGGCCGGAAACGTGATGTGAGAAAGGAAACGTTATGGCCATTTAGCTTTCAGTTAATCTCCAACCTCTGGTTATCACATAGAGATACAAGCATTATCTGATATTTGAGGGATTCAATGGCTTACGTTGAAGTGTTATCTTTTTTTTTTTCATGCTATGTTACCTAGTAGCAGTGTTTGGGGCCAGCGGTGGAAATAACATATTTTAACATTTTAGTCATTTAGCAGACGCTCTTATCCAGAGTGATTTACTAGAGCAGCTGGGGTTTCATGTCTTACACAGGGACAGAACAACAAGTCTCTTTCACCTTGCCGGCTCTTGATTCGAACCAGTGACGCTCAGATGCTCCAACTGCTAGGCTATTATAAAAAATAAAATAAAGGAATGTCCTCCAGGCTCGGTGGTCATAGTGCCTGAGAAAAACCCTGGAGTTATGATTCTACGGTCTCCGTCGGGGGGGCCAAGAGGGCTCAGTGGACTCACACACCGGCAAGGAAGCCCTATAACAGATATTGGATGTGTATCTGAGGACAGTTGCGTCATCACAGTGTGCAGATGATATAAGTACTGAATAATGATGTCCTCTGAATGGGCCTGGGCTTGAACCCCTCCCACACAGCCGACCCCACACTGTGGGCAGTGGGATGGAGTCACGCTTCTTCTTCTCCCTCTTGTTCCTGCCCTTCTTCTTCCTCTCCTTCATTTTCTTGTTAATATTATTTTCCGTCCTTCCTATTATTCATTTCCTTCACCATCTCTTCCTTTTCTTTTACTCCCTCCATTCTCATTTCACATTGGTTGAGTCTCCATTGGTCCTGTGCTGTCATCACCGTGGATGCTTGTCGGAGCTGCACTGTCACCCTCCTTCTCTCTCTCTCTCTCCGCCCTCTACACCCCTCCCTCTCTCATTCCTCCCCCTGTCCCACTGACGCCACACGCTGCTCCCTTCCCCCTGCTAACCACTTCAAACACTGCAGTGCAGCCATCAAAGCTCCATGGCCAAGCACACAACTTCTGCTTCAACTTAATACTGCTCTAATCCCAGTCACAGGGCTTGTGATATACATCAAAGATCTCTTAAACTCCCAGTTTGCTTTTTAAATGGAGCCCTTTTTTCTGGTTAAATGTGAGTTTTTATTCAGTTGATTTTCTCAGTTCTTTTTTTATTCCTGGCCTCACGCACACACTCTCTGTCTTTCTCTCTCTCACACAATCAGGTTTTACTGTCTTTATGGGGACCCAAACAAATATTCTTATTCAAAATCCTACTATCCCTAACCCCTGACCCTGAATAATCTTTCCCCTCACAGGGACTAGTGAACTGTCACCAGACAGTCAAATGTTCCTTGTTTTACTATACTTGTAGGGATTTTTTTGTCCTCAAAAGTTTATAAAGAAACACACACTCCTAGCCACTCTCTCTCTTTCTATCTCTCATTTTCTCTCTCCCTCTCTTTCATTTTCTTTCTCTGTTTCTCTCTCTCCCACTCTCTCTTCTTTGGTTATTTTTTCCGAGCTGGATCAGTGTCAGTAATGACATGTACATATTCTGGTGCGGGGATTCTGCTGCCTCAGCACATTTCACACAGTTTAATTAGTAGATTTTTTTAAGGCGTTGGCTCTGATTCACACGCACACACACCACCTCACTCAAACACACACACACCATCACACTCAAACACACACACACACCATCACACTCAAACACACACACACACACACTCAAACACACACCACCTCACACAAACACACACACACATCATCATACTCAAACACACACACACACTCAAACACACACCACCTCACTCAAACACACACACACCATCACACTCAAACACACACACACACACACACCACCTCACTCAAACACACACACACACCTCCACACTCAAACACACACATCATCACACTCAAACACACACACACACAAACACACACACAACCACACTCAAACACACACACCATCACACTCACACACACACACACACACACACACACACACACACACACCACCACACTCAAACACACACACACACACACCATCACACTCCTGCACACACACCATCACACTCAAACGCACACACACCATCACACTCAAACACACACACAGTCTCTACCACACTCACATAATACAGTAGACCTTCATAATCACAATCAGACATGACTACACACACGTATGTACTCAAGCACACACATACACATTCCCCTCCTACAACAGGCATTGTACTCTACTCTACCATGTACCATGTTGTTTTTGCAGGAAAACGTTGTTTCTGTCATTTTAATAGACATAAAATCAGAGCCCTTAAAAATGAACTGTCTGAGATGACAGCACATCCATCATTTCATAGTGTGTGTGTGTGTGTGTGTGGGAGAGAGAGTCTGTGATCACACCTACAACATCAGTTTATGTTAGTGTGTGTGAGATCACGCCTACACCATTCGTCTGTGTCTGTATGTATGTGTGACAGAGCGTGAAAGATAGATCAGAGCTACAGAAGGAACCTACTATATGGATTTGTGTTAAATGTCACTGTATCATGCATGCTGTCCATGGCTTTATCAATTCATCTTGCATCCTTTCACTCTCCTTCTTTCAACCGATTGTAGAAGGTCCATGGTCCCTCCCCTCAGGCTTTCTCCAGTGAATTTAAGATGGAGACCGTATAGGCAGTCCATTTTTTTGTCCTATTAGATCCAAGTTGGCCATCAATAATGGTGGATTCACTGGCTGTGACCATAGTCTCTGAAGGTGTCTCAGGGGAGCTGAGATATGTAAAAAACATGTTTAGAAAAAAAAACATACCGTATACCCAAAGAGGTCACATATTTTACATGAGACACAAAACAAATGTATAAATTAAGTGTCCCCTATTTGACTTTGGTTAAGGAGAGAGGGCACGTCTTGCAAAATGTATTAGTAAATAATCTCATTCCACATTTGCCCTGGTGATGGAACCAAGACTAAGGATGGGGGAGTGGCTGATTTGGGTCATGACAGTGTAAGGTGATAAACATGATGCATTATAATTTCATTATTATCTTGTATTTCTCCATTGCATCAAACTTCAGTATATAAGGTTTAGAATGTGTTCTCAAATTAAAAAAACCTTCTCAAACCTGAGTGCTGATTAGCTTAAGGTGGTGGTATACACTCACCTAAAGGATTATTATGAACACCTGTTCAATTTCTCATTAATGCAATTATCTAATCAACCAATCACATGGCAGTTGCTTCAATGCATTTAGGGGTGTGGTCCTGGTCAAGACAATCTCCTGAACTCCAAACTGAATGTCAGAATGGGAAAGAAAGGTGATTTAAGCAATTTTGAGCGTGGCATGGTTGTTGGTGCCAGACGGGCCGGTCTGAGTATTTCACAATCTGCTCAGTTACTGGGATTTTCACGCACAACCATTTCTAGGGTTTACAAAGAATGGTGTGAAAAGGGAAAAACATCCATTATGCGGCAGTCCTGTGGGCGAAAATGCCTTGTTGATGCTAGAGGTCAGAGGAGAATGGGCCGACTGATTCAAGCTGATAGAAGAGCAACTTTGACTGAAATAACCACTCGTTACAACCGAGGTATGCAGCAAAGCATTTGTGAAGCCACAACACGCACAACCTTGAGGCGGATGGGCTACAACAGCAGAAGACCCCACCGGGTACCACTCATCTCCACTACAAATAGGAAAAAGAGGCTACAATTTGCACGAGCTCACCAAAATTGGACAGTTGAAGACTGGAAGAATGTTGCCTGGTCTGATGAGTCATGATTTCTGTTGAGACATTCAGATGGTAGAGTCAGAATTGGGCATAAACAGAATGAGAACATGGATCCATCATGCCATGTCACAAAGCTCGAATCATTTCAAATTGGTTTCTTGAACATGACAATGAGTTCACTGTACTGAAATGGCCCCCACAGTCACCAGATCTCCACCCAATAGAGCATCTTTGGGATGTGGTGGAACGGGAGCTTTGTGCCCTGGATGTGCATCCCACAAATCTCCATCAACTGCAAGATGCTATCCTATCAATATGGGCCAACATTTCTAAAGAATGCTTTCAGCACCTTGTTGAATCAATGCCACGTAGAATTAAGGCAGTTCTGAAGGCGAAAGGGGATCAAACACAGTATTAGTATGGTGTTCCTAATAATCCTTTAGGTGAGTGTATATGAGACTGTATATCACAGTTATGACTTTTCAAATGGCATTGGTAACCGGTTTAGAATAGCATTAAGGCACCTCTATGGTTTGTGCTGAATGGCCAATATACGGTTATAAAGGTTGTTATTGTTAATGGCTCATCACTCCACCCTGTGTCTCTTCTAAGAAAAGCCATTAGCAGGGGGATTTTATGCTATATACCAACCCACTCATTCCTTACCAATCAATCATACTCCATATTACATTCCATACTGTTTCATGATTATGTTCCTGCTATAAAGAAATAGCTCAAATATAATACATCTATATACATCTGTATAGATGTTGGTGTAATACCGGTTTACACCAGTGGGTGGTGCCCATTCTGTTTAAATAAAGCTTAATCATTCATAATAGGACAAACAAGGACCATTAAAATAACCTGGTTATTCACTGGTTGCCTTACTGCAACAACAAAAATATGAACGTAAATAAATAAATAAAGGTAGTAATAAATAAATATAAATGAATGACTAAAGATTATTGTGCAAACATCAAGTGGCAGGAGAGTATTTTCCGGCCTATTATTTTCTGGCATTAGTTTCTGACATTATTTTCTGGAGAATTAGGTATATTAGTGTGGGTGTTTAAACTGTGCAGTAATAGTATCAGTCAGTCTGTGCGTTAATACATAAGGAGTGGGTGTGTAGGTCTGGGGAAGGTCACCTTGTGCAGTGAAGAGTCCACACTCGCTATGTGAATCTGCTTGCATATGGGTCCTGGGTTAAAGTACTACACGAAATGTAGGACACTGGGATTTTTTTTGTACTTTCTAATGTGCTGAGATACACAAGAACACCATGCAGCAAAGAGCAACTAAAAGAAAGACTTCCTTTCTTGTGTGTTTAAATCTGCTTTTTCTGTTGTACAGGCTCTATTCAGTGGATATTGCAGAAGCATTACAGCTGGCTTAATTGAAATGTAGTGGTTATTGTGAATTGAGCCAATATATGTAGCATTTAGCTTGCTGTCCAACAGGGGAACGTTGCTTTGAAAGATGCACTCTTGGTTTCTATAATTCCAGCCACTAGTTATGAAATCAGGGCTCATGATTGGTCCCCGTTCTCTGTACACATACCTTTATGAATTTGTTTATAAATCACTTTTTGTTTATAAATCACTTGTTTCTTATGAAGTGCTGCAATCTGAAATCCAATCCCTAACATTGTTACCTAAATGATGCTGTAACACGGCACTCTCCCAACACATTTAGTTGTTTTCGGGGTTTTTTTCTCCTTTTTGTTTTCCTGTAAAAACAACTGTTGTTTCAAATCTCAGAATGATTTACACCATAAATTTGCTAAAGAATCAGGATCCGAATCACCTACAGTCCATGAATACATTTGAACACAGCTCTGTGCCCAAAATGCCACCAGGGCCCACATGGATCTGGTTGAGGGTTGTGCACAATAAGGTGTCGTTTGGAACACTATCAAAGTTTTGTGGATGCCAGGCATACCACCCAGACCTCAGCGTCCCCCCCCCAGCCAACCTCCCGTTCTCTAAGAAGTCTCAACTCAACTAGAAACTGAACCCAGAACTATCCCACATGATAAAGCTGTTAAACTCAAAGACGATTTATTTAAGACTACCCTATTAAAACGTTTGTGTGTCCCCATGAGAATGTTTTAATATTGTAAACGTAGAGCCACCAGAGTGTGGTTTTGTTCAAATGTACAAAATAAAGTGCCCACATCAGAAAGGAACTGGGAGAAGCAGTGAAGCATTTTCCTGTGCAAAAAATAAAATAAAAACGATAAAACAAATTTGGTGTGGGGTGGGGGGTAAGTAAGGTATTTATAGAGTTCTCTGAGAGAGATGGAGATGACAGAGCAGTAAATGAACTGAGCTGAAGTTGGGTTTTTGATTCATATGCGGTGTGTGTTTGTGTGTGTGTGTGTGTGTGTGTGCGTGTGTGTGGTTCGTTGTGAATGTGTATGTGTGTGTGTGTGTGGTTCGTTGTGTGTGAGTTGGTGTGTGTGTGTGGGGGGGTCCACTCTGCCGTTACTGAAACCCAACACAATGTCCCAACGCGGAATGGATCTGCTCAGGCAAGATGTTTCCAAATCAAACAAACTCACTGACATTACACAAACGCACACACACAAACAAACAAACACAGACACACAACACACACAAATGCACAAGTCTCTTTTAGCTATGTGAATGGGGATTTTTTTTTTGTTACATTTAGTTTGAGAGTGCCAGTTTTCGTCTCTAGATATTCTATAGATATTAATCCCATCAACACATTTTCAATAAACTTTCCACAAATTATCTGTTAAGAAGCAACTCTTTGGTTCAGGTTCAGAATAAGGTTTAAAGTAATGGTTAAGGTGAGTGTTTGTATAAAGGTGAAGATTAGGGTAGTTATGGTTAGTTGATAGTTAAAATGTTACAGATAGTCAGTAGTAAATCTGTGCATCTACAGACACGTTTGGGAGTGTTACCAAAGTTTTACTTACCCTTTAACTTAAATCTTAGTTTTTACTCAAAAATCCTATTCCTAAAGCTAACCCTTATTCCAAACCATACTCCTAACCCTTATTCCAACCATACTCCTAACCCTTATTCCAACCATACTCCTAACCCTTATTCCAACCATACTCCTAACCCTCATTCCAACCATACTCCTAACCCTTATTCCAACCATACTCCTAACCCTTATTCCAACCATACTCCTAACCCTTATTCCAACCATACTCCTAACCCTTATTCCAACCATACTCCTAACCCTTATTCCAACCATACTCCTAACCCTTATTCCAACCATACTCCTAAACCTATCCATCCCCAACCCCTTTAAGTGCCCCATTAACCGTATTTTACTGATCAACAGTTTGGGGATATTTTTGGTCCCAATTCATATATTCAAACTTGTTCACAAATACACACTCAGACACACACAAACATGCCCACCCCTAACTTTGTGCACATTTGCTCTAATGCTAAACATGCACACATTCTCACACGCACTCAAACACTCAGTACCCATGCGCACAAACACACTCACATGCAAATCTCACACAATCATTTCTCTGGGCTTTTGCATATTAGGCGGAAATTAATCAACAAAGTGTTTTCTTGGTTTGCTATCGCTGTCAATCACTTCCACTTGTTCCTTGTGAACGTTGCCATTTGTTCAGGTTCAGCCCATAGATATTCTCATCCTCCGGTTCCTGCCCAAGTACTTTGAAAAGAGAAAGCCCTGTTTAACTACACCTGTCTATCTGGGAGGCACTCTGAATGTGGATGAGAAAACTATCTTTCCACTCTTGCCCTGAATCTGAGCTCAGTCTCCCCCTCTTCACAATACAGTGTGTGAAATGGTTTGAGTCAAAATGAGACTTGCTGAGCAACAGTACAGGTACATCCGCTGTTAACCCTTTCTGTGGTGTCTTTCACATCTGAGTGCATTTCCTTCATGAGACCCCGGCCCCCAACAATACAAATGAAATAAAGACAATTAAATATGATCCATTTGATAAAGCATAAAAATGTAAGGCCAACAGACTAAATAAACATGAGAACATTTCATTGGTTATACTCACAGCCCTGTTGGTTTTACCTCTGCCAAATGTGGGTCAAATCAACATGTTTTTTTTCTCTCTTTTTTTTCCTTTTATGTTTTTTTTAAATAGTGTAGATAGAAGATGGAGCAGATAGATAATGTCTGCCTTTTTATCTTCTCATCTATTAGACCTCCTCACAGGCATGTTGCAATGCCTGAAGGTCTCATTGAAGTGTGTTGCAGTCTGTCGATTCGATCAGACAGCTCCTCTTTCCGTTCGCAGCCAATTTTGGACATTGATGTGTGTGAAAAGTCTGTGATACGTGAGTCCTTAACAAAAAACGGTATGATTTTTTTGAAGACCAAGCTTCATTGTGCCTTTTCCTAGTTGCAACGGTTGGATGTACCTGTATACAAGATACTAGTAAATGGTCATCATTATGACCCGCCTGTTTGTAGAGAAAGCCATTGTCTCATGTCTGCAGATGAAGTATGTATAACTATTTATAAACTGGTTCTTTTTAATCCTGAATGCTGATTGGCTGATAGCTGTGGTATATGAGAATGTATCACACAATCATAGGGCCAATTCCTGGTATTTATTGGTGATCACCAGTGTACCACACCTTTAGCCTTGTGCTAACTCAAACCACACAGACATACATACATACATGCAAAAACACTTAAATGCATGCGTATATATAGACATTCATACAATACACGACTCTGCACTGGATAAACCAATGGGCTAATCATGATTGACGGGAAAAAACACAAAGTCCTCCATTCCTCCCTACAGCTCTTTTACTTTCTATCTGTTTAGATCTCTCAATCGCTGTAGTCTGTGAGTGAATGCGTTGTTAGCGTGATGTCACTTTGCATTTTAACATCAAGCTTACTGTGCACTGCACAGTAATATTTAACTGCAGTGGCTAGCCCAAGGTCTGAATTTGGCTAGCCCAAGGTTTGAATTTGGCTACCCCAGGGTCTGAATTTGGCTACCCCAGGGTCTGAATTTGGCTACCCCAGGGTCTGAATTTGGCTAGCCCAGGGCTGAATTTAGACACTGCTTTCTGAAGACATGAAGACTTTAAGGGGCTGTGCTGTCTGATGCAGTAGGTCTGGTTTTCCTAGCTCTCTCACTGGGGCTGCAGGGAATTTCCCCCCACTCTGTTCATTCTTTTAGCATTTCAAATCCGTGGGTGGATCTGTGACAAGGGCAGCATGACATACCCTCTCTTCTATCTCTCAGTCTTTTCTTTTTAAGTCTCTAGCTCTCTCCTTCTACATGTGTTCTTAGTCTTTCATCATGCCATCTGTCCACCTCACCTGCTATTGCATTCTCTCTCTTTTGGCATTCTCTCTCTTTTGGCATTCTCTCTCTTTTGGCATTCTCTCTCTAACTCTCAGTCCCCCCCTCCTCTCCGTATACACATGTTCACACTCTTTTACACCAGGCGTCCATCTCAGCATCACATTCTCTCTTTTCCCCTTTCCCTCTCATTCCCTTTCTCTATGCCTCTTTCTCAAATTAATTATGCTTTAAAAGCATGAATAACAATGTTAAAGTACTTTTCAAATGTTACTTTTTGTTAACTTATATCTCATATGTCTGAGGATTTGTCTTATACTCAGATTTTTTGCAAAGCTCTATATGGATAAAAATATTTACAAAAAACACTTCAAACAGACTGTTTGAAAAATGCTCACAATGATGATACCATCCTCCTGAGAAGTTTGAGCTGTCAGATCAGTACTCGAGATCAAATCTATTTATAAAGCCCTTTTTACATCAGCAGATGTCACAAAGTGCTTTTACAAAACACCCGGCCTTAAACCCCAAAGAGAAAACAGTAGTGTTGAATTTCAGTGGCTAGGAAAAACTCCCTAAGAAGGCCGAAATGTTGGAAGAAACCTAGAGAGGACCCAGGCTCAGAAGGATGACCAGTCCTCTTCTGGCTGTGATAGGTGAACATGCAGATGGTACTCTGCAGATGTGGGCCAGGATGCCCTCCTATGTTCAAAATGGGAGGAGACTGGGAAAATTCAGAAAATGCATTCCTCATATCAACAAGGATTTATACTGGAGAAGGAGAACTTAATATAGCAGCGTAAGACCTTGTGAACTGACCAGTATACTCCCAAACATTCTGGTGTTGGGGTACTCCCACACCATTCTTTTAAAGAAAAGCAGCTTTTTACATAATTAGTACATATTGAAAGAAAAAACATTTACTCAAGCAATACTGGTCATATTTTATTGAATTTTGGAAACACTAAGTCCTTACTTACACAATGACTATCAATGTTAATATCAGTGTATCTTCATATTGGATTATGCTGTTTGAAATTACTGCACATTTTGTACATATTCCCCCTGTTTTATAGTAGAATAAGTATTTGGACTATGGGCATCCCAGCTCTTTGTCATTATGCATGTGTGTTTGTAAGCACTGTTGACATAAGCACAACCGAACTCTCAATGCATAGTCTTGATTCTAGGCTTTGCGCTAGAGCCTGACAACATGAAGACCAAAGATATGTAAATGCAAGTCGAGCCATCATGAGGCAAATAAATCTGAATGAATCGATCAAATTTATTTGTCTGATCGATTCAGGCAAATAAACCGCTGTTGAGGTCAGCAATGGAAACCTGGTACACCGAGGAGGTCCGCAATCTTGAATGACCAAAGCATACTTTCAAAGGTGGAAAAAGTTAGCAACAGTCCAAATGATCAGGAGCACTCCTGAGGTAGCAGGTTTGGATGTTTCTACCATACCACTTCCACATGCAGAGTAGCAGTTTCAGAGGGTACACCACAAAATGCAAACCGCTAGCAAGCCTCAAGAACAAACTAGCTAGGTTATATAGTTTGATTTTCAATCAAAAATGAGTTGTTATTTCAGGTTTTGAGTTCTAATAGTGCCATTAACAGATGACAGATGAGACGAAGATGAACCTTTACCAGAGTGTTAGTAAGAGGAACGTGGGGAGAAAATATGGATCTTCTCATGTTCTGAAGTATACTGCATAATCTGTAAGACATGGTGGTGGTAATGGGGGCGTTAAGGCTTAGGCATGTTTGTCTGAACTAGCTCAAGGAAGTGGCAGAACTAATTCTGATGGGTACATCTTGTCGGATCAGATACAACCAAATGCCTCAAAGCACTTCACCATGCATCAGGACAATGACCCCAAAACACAGTGCCGGAGCTATCAAGGATTTTGCATTTTCCAGGGCAAAAAATAAACAGTGCAACATGTTACACCCAAATTGATTCCAATTAAGCATGGCTTTCCCCTACTGAAGAAATCACTGATGGCAAAAACATTAATTAAAGATGGCTGCACTACAGGCCTGGCAAAGGATCACCTGTGAAGAGCTCCAGCATCTGGTGATGTCAATGGGTAAAGATTTCAGGCAATCATTGCATACAAAGGAAATGCAACCAAGTTGCTATTCCACTGAATGTTAGAATGGGCAAAACTTGGGGCGGCAGGGTAGCTTAGTGGTTTGAGCATCTGACCAGTGACCAAAATTTTGCCAAGTCAAATCCCCTAGCTGATTAAGTGAAATAACCTGTCATTCTGCCCCTGAGCAAGGCAGTTAACCCAAATTGCCCCCCATAACATTCCCCCCTGGTCATTGCTTGCCTGGTTAAACTACAGTAAAAAAAAACCTGTGCACTCCCCAGAGAACATGTAGAATCCATGCAGTTAAGAAGCTCATGGACACTCAGTGGCCAGTTTATTCGGTACATTTGCAAACAGGTCAGAACAATTTGAAAGATTTGTTGGTCCTTTGTGACCCCAAGGCATCACGCAGTTGATGCAGATTAGATGGCGCGCTAGACTCAAACTTCACACAGCCAGTTCAGTCTCATCCCAAAGATACATTTTTAACAAAGTGCTGATTAGGCCTACAAATCCCCATACCATTACAACACTGCCACCAGGCTTTACTGATGACACCAGAAAGGACAGGTCACTGTGAAGTGCTGCTTGCTTTTCCACTGCTCACTTGTCTAGGGTTTCTGATCGGTTGCAAACTGGAGCTCTTACTGTTTTTATTCTGTTTCTCTCACTTGCTACTTTTTTTTCTTGCCACCATCTCTCTCCCTCTAAATCTTTCTCTGTCTTTGTCTTTATCACTCCCTGTATCTTTATGTCTCTGTATTTCCTCGTTCTTCATGAATCTCTTTTCTATACACAAAATCACACTCTTTGCACACCGCCTTTAATTGTCTGTTTGCAGCCTGCCTGTCAAATTGCACAATCCTTCGTCATTCTTCGACATTCTGCGTTTACCTATTTGATCAATAATCACCCACAGAACTGCTGCTCATTGCTGAAGGTCGTTTTTTCCGCATCATACTTGGTAAAGCCTAGACAAAGTTTGGCATAAAAGCCCAACATCTATGGATGTTTTTAAGATACTGGAACTGATACATCTGGCACCAATGATCATATTATACTCAAAGTTGTGTGAGTCCCTTGTTTTGCCCTTTCTAACATTCAGTCAAACAGTAACTGATTTCCTTGATGCCAGTCAGCCTGCTTAATATGTAGACATTTTCGTGGACTAGGTGGTTTACCTAATATGCTGGCCACTTCAAACACTGTTTGAAGTGGCCATTTAACATATTTTCCACCAAATTATACAACATTTCTTCTATATTTGATTGTTCTTGCTATTTTTATTTGGAGATGGAGAAATATACAAGTAATCTATTTTGGGGGCAAAAGATTGTGGTTAGATTTCTGCGTTTTCTGATCTTATAGTGATTACATACTTTGTTCTTACTGGACGAACATTTTCTGATGGCATCTGATTTCAATTGTCAGACTGATCACTAACTCTGCATTTGTTTAAGCATTTTCTTTGTTTGGGGCTCTTTACACTGATTACGTTTTCAGCTAAGTGAAGTTTCTTTCCACTGCCTCTGTCTCTCTGTTGTTTCTCTCACACATTTGTTATAGTAGTCCTTTTGCTCTATTGCAACATACATTCTTTCTCATCTCATGCCCTCCAAAATAAACTTGCTTTATCTGTCTATATCTAATTCGTTATCTACTCCCACAAACACATTCACAAACTGTAACAGAGAAAAGCCACATTAAAAAAACTTTACTGAGCAACACCCACCTAATGCCAATTGGAACATGTGCTTTCAACACCCTACCCTACATGGAACGGATGTAATGCATGTTTACCATTAGCATGGTGTATAGCTTGAACATGGTAAAGGGATATGGTAGCCAGGTATGTAGGACACAAACACAATTCACCCAAACATTTCTAAAATTCCACAGCAAAAACCACAACACAAACACAGGCAATGTACAGTCAACGGTTCTTAATTACAATTAAACATTGAAAACAAGGACAATAGCTCAAAAACGTATACTTGATTTTTATGTCAATCAATCACATTTATTTTATGAAGTCCTTTTTACATCAGGTGTTGTCACCAAGTGATTTTATTAAAGAGAAATTAGAGAGAGTATTCCTTGGATCCAAAAGGACATCTCACCAAATGATTCAGACTGACACTGGTCCGCCGTCACATGAACTAATACAATGTAAACAATAGGGACTGAGACAGGACAGAGTGACCTAGTCCCACCAGCACAATAACTTAGCAGCATGAACCTAGAGACTAAGATTGGGGGGTCCCAAGATACTGTGGCCACATCCCAAGATAACCCCGGACAGGGCCAACCAGGCATGAAATCCATCATATAAAAGTATACAAATTATAATTATAAACTTAGGTTATTTGAAATTGTGTACTTCCCAAATACAGTCAAGTGAAAAAGTAAGTACACCTCCTAGAAAATGATATCTAATATTTTTGGACACATGGATATTTGAGATAAATTGTGTGCAATTGTAAACAATGTGTGCCATTAGAATAAACAGAATTGCAATTTCCTGATGCAGAAAAGTGAGTACACCCCTAGATTTACCATCAAATAAAATATCTAAAATTAGAATCAGGAGCACCAAAATAGGTGCACATAATTAGAGCATCATTACTGAGTAACTTGGGAGGGTCCAGCCTTTGATAAAGATCAGAAACATAGTCTTGTTTAGTCTTGACCATAAGAGTGTAGTAACACATCATGCCAAGATCAATGTACATCATCCCACTGTCCAGCGGATATTGTACTAATGCACATAATGTAATAAGGGAGGTCTTGTAAATTATTTTTTTTGAAAACTTGTAAGTGTAGATTTCATTTTCGTAGTTCCAAATAGAAAGGTAAAACACTCACAAAGAAGTAATTTTATATTTGCAATCATGCAACTCATTTATTATATTCAGCAAAGTCTAAAACATGGAGACAGCTGTTAAGAAGTCTGCGGTTGTACGCTTCCAAATCATTTTTAGGTACAATCATTCAAAGGACGTTTGCCACTTGGAACAACGATCCGAAACAATAGACAGAGAATCCTTGTCTGGACATCTACACATACTTGATAGTAACTACAGGTAAGTTAGATATAGAACCATAAATTATCCAGCTCTGACTTTATGACATTTAAAAACATTATCGATCAGCATAATGCTTGATTAGCAGCCCTAACTTGAGAATTAAGATGTATCTTTAGTTAGCTAGTTTGAGTGGGTATTTTCTTTTAAGGTATGCTGTATGTAATATAAGATAGTTAGACAAAATGTGTCTTAATCTTAGTATAAATGCTATGTTTTTGGTAGTTCAGTCTTACATCAATTCAAATTGTTCAATAATCATTAGGGATGCACCAAAACCAATATTTCATTGTTTAGGCCATAATTCTTGTACATGACTGAATTGTATGTCATACAAAATGTTATTAACAACTTTCTTCATATTTAAGATTTTAAGTAGAACTTGAACATGAAATCATAACATAATGAACACTACAATGTACAGTAAGGCATTTGTGTAAATTCTACAGCAATGTGGAAAAGGGAAAGTGGATACATATTTCAACATAGTGAAACCTGCAGTGAAACCTAAGCATGTGTGAAGGGTTGTTGTCCAATCTCATCTTGATGAAAGTTGCCCTAGAATAACTTTTGGCACTGTAGGAGATAGCCTATCTGGGGAATCAATTAAAGATAGAACTAAAAGGAAGAACCGTACAGCACCAAAGATCTAGGCTTGCTATTTAGCAGTGAATCTGAATGATATTGGAGACTAGAAATCGCAGTGATATGTGGTGTTTCACAATTAATCTGGTTTTTAGCTGGCTGGTGTTAGCTAGCATCAGCTACTGTCCTTAGCTAGCATCAGCTACTTTAGCTTGCTCATCTGGCGTTTTAGTACCAGTTTTACTAGTGGCTGTTTCAAGTTGAAAGTAATTCTAGACTGCAGACATTATGGTTGTTGTTGAGTTCACTAAGAATAGCCGGCATTTTTTGGTGTGTCCATTAGCAACAACTTACGTGTTTACGCCACATTGTTTGGACATCTGTTTTGAGGCATCAGCTCATTACATAGACTTGCTGTCGCTGAAACCCAATGTATCTTTTGCCAGTATCTGACAAATTTTCAATACAATCATTGAATCGGTGCACCCCTAATAATCATTAGCAACAACTTACGTGTTTACGCCACATTGTTTGGACATCTGTTTTGAGGCATCAGCTCATTACATAGACTTGCTGTCGCTGAAACCCAATGTATCTTTTGCCAGTATCTGACAAATTTTCAATACAATCATTGAATCGGTGCACCCCTAATAATCATTGCAACCCCATAATTAATCTCAATGTAAGGTCCCTGGAGAACTGAAGCAGAATGTTAACCTACTGCAAACAGCTACTGGTCTTTTATTTGTGTAATTTGATGAAATACCTAGTACAATGATAATATTAGGCCCAAAAAAACAAAAACATAAAATTCTGGACATAATGATTTTAGCCTAATATTTTCTTCTTCATTAACAGGTTACACAGCATGTAAAAGAAAGAACCACTGCTGCCTGGAAACAGCCAGGTTTTTCTCCTGGGGATAGGTGCAGACCATCTTTCATTTAAATGTAAGGACAAATGCAAACTATTTAAGAGCCAGGCAAAACCATCATGATGGGTAACCAAAAACACTCAACATGCCTGGATGGATGGAAAAAATTATGGAAAGATAATAGTTGCAAAATGACATCTTGGCAGGTTGAGGATCCACAGTAACTACATACAGCTCCGGAAAAAAAATTGAGACCACAGCACCTTTTTCTTTCCTTTCCAAAAAAGTCAAAAAAGAAGGTTTTGAGTGAGGAACAGAAGGGTTAAAATTCAGAGACCACTGCAAATTTAACGCTTATGTTCCTCACTCAAAACTTTCCTTATCAACTCTTTTGGAAAGGAAAGAAAAAGGTGCAGTGGTCTCAAAAATTTTTCCGGAACTGTATTTACAATCACCACTCAACTGACCACTGGACAGGTGAAATCTTGAGAATCCAACTTCCTTGAAAACAAGTTGCTCTTACTACACTCAGGTGTGGCTCAAAATACTTGATACCTTATCTTCCCTTAATCGTATTACAATTAGAGGTCAGTCTTTGGCAACATAAAATGAATTGAATGGAATTACACTCTGTCCTGTTTGTTTTCATGTATATCTGAAAATGTTTCCGTCATGCAGTCTTTGCGGATAATATTGCCTGGACCACACAGCAAAGTGTGAACTGATTTATTTATTATTTATTTTCCTTTATTTATACAGTGAAATCAGTCTGAGACCAAGGCCTTTTTTACATCTTCCCTGTCCAACGAGGATTTCCTCAATGAGACAGAGGATACAATATGCACATACACCATTTGTTGGTGGGAACCACAGCCCCAGAGATGGACTAGGAGATTCTGAGGTTAAAACTATATTCAAAATATAGAGAGCATTTTTTGTGTCAAATATAAGGTCAAATATAAAGATTTCATTTCAATGATTTTCAATCAAATCATTCAAATTCAAATCAATCAACTGATTTCACAAATGATAGAAGCTGAAACGACAAACAGTTCAGGCTGGAGGGCAGTACAGTAAGGTAGATGAGGAAGATGATGGTACATGCATTAATGTGAAAGATAATGAATTCATATTTTTAATGAGCTAACAATAATAATTTTAGCTTAATTGATAACAAGTCATTGCAGTCCTTTGCTGGTGCCTAAAGAAGTCAGTTCTGGTTACACTTCGGCTGATCTCTGGAATTTAGTGGTTGGACACTATTCATTCCTTAACGTGTTCTGGTTGAACACCACACTTCCTGACATTCACCAAAGCAGCACACATTGTTTACATTATTGCCACTTTACCGTTTTCCATTTCACACCACAGAAACTTCGTAAGCTGAAGAGAAAGTGCCCCATCAAGCATATGGAACATCTTCAAGCTGCTGATCACCTGCTCTCTAACAAAATGAATGACAATTGTGTTCATGGAACATGTCTTGTGACACTATGAGTTTGTAAGGCTCTACAGATTACAGGATGTGAAAAAAGTTATTGAGTGTATTTATTCTTGATACTGTGTCATTATGAGTGTTATTAGTATTGCAGAGGGTCACACTATGATTAGCTCCAAGGCATGAATTGGGTAAACCACGTGTATTCAAAAAACTTCTAAATGTTTGAAATAAATGTACCACTATGAATCCAAACACTGGATTTGATTCTGGATCCTTCAACCCACCCTGGGAGATGTTTAATGATATGGGTAAATGCGGGGAGAACAGACTGGCACCAATCATAGCAAAGATGTCTTGAAGGGTGAAACCTTGATCAGCTACGATCTGAAAGAAATAGATGAGTAAAACAAAAACACTTCTGTAGTTTTATTATAATTATGCCAGTCCTTTTCATCTTCAGCTGTAAAGTATATTCTTGGCTTTGTGCCTTCTGAAATTTGGAGAGGCTGATAACCAATTTAATCATGATTGACATTGCTGGTACCTGACTCCCTGACAATCCTTACATCAAATCATCTTTTGTCCCACACTTCTGTTAGGTATAATATGATTCCAGCTGGACTACAAGAAATTCAATATCTAACTGTTCTAAATATAATGTCATAATAAGATTTTGCCCTAAATTAAATTGGACATTCAAAGTTAAATGGAAATATTTGGAGGCAACAGCATGCAATTCTCGTTTAGCTAACTAGCTAAACAAACTCTCTAACAGCCCTGCCTAACAGAGTAATTTGCTGTACAGTAATGTCAGCTAGCTGGCTAGGTTATCATATTGGTCATTGGTGCTAGATAACTGATAGCCAACTAATCTAGCTAAGTACTTATCATACAATACAATAGCTACCATACAATACAGTTAAATCATGACATATGTACGCATGAATACATGACAAGACTGAGTTGCCAGCAATGGAAAATCGGGATGATTCCCGCTGAGCTGCTGGTTGTTGGGCCATGACGAGGGTCAGCAAATATACCATCTCTGCACTATCGCTATTGTTGCTGCAGCGCAGATCTGTGCGGTGGGCCAGCGGCCTGCCTATTTGCAGTAGTTACAGCCCGCTCTCCAAGGACTGTTTGTACTTGACATTCTCTCTCCCTTTATCTTACACACCCAATCACACAAGCGCTACCAACTGGGCACACCAAATGAGCGGCCCTCTGTCAGTCACCTGACCTGACATAATTACAAGTTTATGCTAGGAAGACACTGATGAGTGACTGATAGCGTGTTAAGACATGGAGAATAGAAAGAGAAAAATAGAAGCAGGAATGGCATGGTTGAAAAAAAGAAAGGCATTGTAGCAAGATACAACAAACTTTTTTAACTCTTTATTGGGGCTGTCAAATTTAACAAAGTAAAAATACTTAGCCTAATGCCGGTATTTCTTTTTTGTCGTTGTGAGCCTCATCCATACAGGTGCTGATCATAAAATTAGAATATCATCAAAAAGTTGATTTACTTCAGTAATTCCATAAAAAAGTGAAACTTGTATAATGTATACATTCATTCAACACAGACTGATATATTTCAAGTGTTTATTTTTTTTTATTTTGATGATTATAACTGACAACTAATGAAAAACCCAAATTCAGTATCTCAGAAAATTTGAATATTGTGAAAAGGTTACATTTTTAAGACACCTGGTGCCACACTCTAATCAGCTAATTAACCCAAAACATCTGCAAAGGCCTTTATATGGTCTCTCAGTCTAGTTCTGTAGGCAACACAATCATGGGGAAGACTGCTGACTTGACAGCTGTCCAAAAGACGACCATTAACACCTTGCACAAGGAGGACAAGACACAAAAGGTCATTGCTAAAGAGGCTGGCTGTTCACAGAGCTCTGTGTCCAAGCACATTAATAGAGAGGCAAAGGGAAGGACAAGATGTGGTAGAAAAAAAGTGTACAAGCAATAGGGATAACCGCACCCTGGAGAGGATTGTGAAACAAAACCCATCCAAAAATGTGGGGGAGATTCACAAAGAGTAGTGCTTCAAGAACCACCACGCACAGATGTATGCAAGACATGGGTTTCAGCTGTCGCATTCCTTGTGTCAAGCCACTATTGAACAAGACACAGCGTCAGAAGCGTCTCGCCTGGGCTAAAGACAAAAAGGACTGCTGAGTGGTCCAAAGTTATGTTCTCTGATGAAAGTACATTTTGCATTTCCTTTGGAAATCAAGTTCCCAGAGTCTGGAGGAAGAGAGGAGAGGCACAGAATCCACGTTGCTTGATGGTTTGTCAGTGATGGTTTGGGGTGCCATGTCATCTGCTGGTGTTGGTCCACTGTGTTTTCTGAGTTCCAAGGTCAACGCAGCCCTCTACCATGATGTTTTCGAACACTTCATGCTTCCTGCTGCTGACCAACTTTATGGAGATGCAGATTTTATTTTCCAACAGTACTTGGCACCTGCACACAGTGCCAAAACTACCAGTACCTGGTTTAAGGACCATGGTATCCCTGTTCTTAATTGGCCAGCAAACTTGCCTGACCTTAACCCTATAGAAAATCTATGGGGTATTGTGAAGAGGAAGATGTGATACGCCAGACCCAACAATGCAGAAGAGCAGAAGGCCACTATCAGAGCAACATGGGCTCTCATAACACCTGAGCAGTGCCACAGACTGATCGACTCCAAGCCACGCCGCATTGCTGCAGTAATTCAGGCAAAAGGAGCCCCAACTAAGTATTGAGTGCTGTACATGCTGATACTTTCCATGTTCATACTTTTCAGTTGGCCAACATTTCTAAAAATTTTTTTTTTGTATTGGTCTTAAGTAATATTCAAATTTTCAGAGATACTGAATTTGGGATTTTCATTAGTTGTCAGTTATAATCATCACAATTAAAATAAATAAACATTTGAAATATATCTGTCTGTGTGTAATGAATGAATATAATATACAAGTTTCACTTTTTTAATGGAATTACTGAAATAAATAAACTTTTTGATGATATTCAAATTTTATGACCAGCATCTGTAGTTAGCCATCCTTAGTGCTTGATTTGAACAGGAGCTATCAGGATTGCAGTATCGCCTGCACTTATTGTTTAGGCTACCATTAATTTTATTGGCGGTAGATTTTTTCCAATACATCATTGGAGAGTAGGCATTCGTGTTGTGAATGCTCAGCAATAATGTTTACCCAGCTGTAGTTTATGAATTCTGTCTAACAAAGTGTTCGTGGGCTACACATCCATTAGTTCAATTAATGTGTGGAAATTGGAATATCTCTCCTTGCGTCCCGAAACCCAATCTCCCTCCAAAAATTCCATCGAACGAAAAGGCCAGCGGTGGCTCCCTTAAGTTGGACCCTCTTTGGCACGAGACGTTTTGTTATGTAAATCCACCTGTTAACTCCTTGCTTATAGATCGGTAAGTTGTCATTATTTATTGTTTTTGCTAATATAAGCTAAGCATTAGCCTAATGTCATCGCCAGTCGCATTTCCACTGAACCATATTCTAATAGTGAAATGAACAAACAACTTGCGTGATCTGCATAAATTACAGATCTCTTCTGATTAATTTTCGTAGATAAACATCTCTAGCAACCTTAACTACTTTATGCCGTTGCCTATTCAAGTAGCCTATTTAATAGAGACACAAGTATTTGGTTGTGGCTAACCATCCATCAGGAAAGCTAAAGTTTACCTGAACCCCATTCTAACCACATTTCAGCTTGTTCATCAAAGTACAATAGCTTGAAAATCTTAGGTCTGATTCAGTGTTGGATCAAATGCCTGCCCACCCGGCAGCTCCCCAAATAAGGGCTAATATGTGTTGTATACGTTACCCTAATGTGGCAGTTGCACTTAATACCTTAATCAAGAGAACAATATAAGATGGTAGAACTATGGGATCATAGATCAGCAACCTTTTATTTAGATTTACATGGGCTACATATAGATGCTGCTTGTTATTGTGGTAACTTATAGACTAGTATTTAAGGGGTGTGACAATTGGCATTTATTTAATTCCAAGTCAGTCCATAGTTTACAATAAAACACATTATGTACTTAACATAATGCATTGATACAAGGAAAAGTGTGTATTAAGGGCAAAATTTGAACAACATTTTAATTAATGGTGATTAATTACAGAATATCATGAGATTAATCAGGATTGATTATATCAATCATCTGACAGCACTGTTTACATATTTTGGGGTTTCTCATTTGACAAATCTTATTCAAAAGTATTCCTTTGTTGTATTTTGTAGCAGCAACCACTTTGGTGTATGTTCTTTTTGTGGGCACCTCAGTAGACCAAGATACTGTAATTGGTGAAACTGTCTGCTTCATTTAATATAAAAGTATTGAACAAGCACAATGGTACTACAGCTGTTCAATGACACAGACAGGCCAACATACGCGATGAGAGACGGTGAGCCAATATTACCAAAAAGCTTACTCTAACAAACATCTCCTAACATAAAATAAATCAAACAGCACTTCAGAGATCAACCTTGTCTAACTCACAAGATATAACTAATATCTTGTGAGTTAGAGAATGTGTAATAACTAATTACACATTACAATTCACATTTTACCCATAATGCCTTGCACCTAGAAAACCAATCACAGCCCAGTCAGAAATGAGCAGCACACACTCACACACACACACACACACACACACACACACACACACACACAGAACACATACCAAGGTGGTTGCTGCTACGCTATATTTATATTTGTAATATAATACAGTTGTTAAGTCCCCCCCACACACACACACACACATCTAAATGGGCTGGAGCACCAAGCAACTCCTGGGCTGAATCTCAATCCGGCCCTATTCAATTTCACACTTCAACAGTTTGAGAAGACAGCAAACACAAGTTTGGAGCTGTAGCTATACTTTTTAGCTAATTATGTGTTAATATACCAATATACAATCATCATTGTTGTCCACAGATGGAGCTGTATGTGGAGATGCTGGGTTCCACAGATGTCCTCTCCAAATGGCCTATAGCCATTAAATAGTTTCATCATACAAACTGCAAATAATTTTTTACTTATTATGCAACCCACTTAACCATTTTTGCCATGATATAACACACATCTTACCTAACCTTAGCCTTTCTTTTCAAAGTTGTGATGAATTCCCCAAAAGGATATTGGGTTGTGTGACCAGTCTGTGGCTGAATTTAAACGTGATACATTGGTGTTACATGTTCCAGAATCTATTTTGATTGATTATCATGCATTCAACTCATTAAGTCAGGAAAAGTTATTCCCTGACAACCAGAGACCTTGTGGGTTTGTCTGCTTGCAAACACAGCGGCAAGTACAACCAGATTGTGATTTACAGTACAAATCATATTGTGACAGGTTCAGCAAAGATTTTCTGAACAAAACTCTGGAAGTGCAAATTTGATCATTGCTGAGTGAAATAGGCTGCACAAACTAAGCTTACACGGCAGGTCAAAAAGGAAAATTGAGACACAATGTCCAAATATTTCAAAAATCTAATAAAAACATTAAAAACATTTTTTTTTACTTTTTCACTTGATTCTAGGTTTAGAATTGTTATGTATTTTTGCTCAGGGGATTAAGCTCTAGAGAAAATAAAACATTATCCAACATGTAATCTCATTCCCAGAGACATTTGTGGATTGTCTTGTGCAGCCTGCTTCAGTTGTGGCCTTTGTAACCTGTAAGAAGACTGTCATTAGCTAACGAAGCTAATGATAGCTTTCTCCAAAAGTAGACACCCCAGAAATCTTAAATTAGCTTGTTAGCTATAGTCCTATTGGCTTTGCTTCATTGACCATCGAGACACACATCCAACATCCGGCTGTATGTCACCGGGAAAGTGTTTGTAGGTACACACTGCCAGTCCTGAAAACTACATTTATTAGAGTTTTTTCCCAATCTCCTTGGACATTTTACGATATAAATCAAAATGTTCTTCTTTTGTATAATGGAAACTTAACAAGATTATGTATAAATAGTGTATTCTAAAGTAAATAAAAAGATAATCACACTAGGCCTGAGGGGCTTTCAATAGGCAGTGGACTAAAGAGTACTGAAAACCTCCACACAAATAAGCAACAACTGAGGTGTAAATCTAAAAGCACAGTTGACAAGGCCATTTTTTTCTGTATGTCTCTTTCTTTGGTCTGCCTTAAATATACACCTTTGTGGTACAGTACCGACTTTGAAGACACTTGTATACTTGATTGACTGTAAGAATAAGAATGGCATAATGCTGCAGGTAAATGTACAGGTTTTACAAGGCAATATTTTTTATAGAATTTCATTTAGGCTTTTTGAGTAACTAATTTTCCAATTATGTGGCTTTATGCACATTCAAGTATTAAATGAAAACACCTAAAAGTTTAACAGTTACAATGGTTATTTGGTATGTTAGTTGGATGTGTGTGGATAACACAATGGTTAATGTTTAATGTATTTCTGGTTCATGTAATAGAAATAGACACCATTACTACACTGTAAACTATAATTAAAGTATTGTGGTAATCTCCCTGCAGTGAAGCCTTGTTCCCTCCTTTTGTGATACTCAATCAAACCAGGTAAACCAAGGACAGAGAGCAGAGGGCCATAGTTTGCCTGTCTGAAAGACTGACTGACAATGTTGATAGAGGAGATGGAGAGTGGGAGGTGTTTGTTCTTAGATGTGGTGCCTCTGACTCATTGTAAGAATGTCAAATAGCCGCCTTTGGTATTTGCTGTAATTCAGACATAGCGTCGTGTTAGTGCTTCGGGTCAAGTTGATCTCTAAAATGTCCTAAATATTCATCGTCATCATCACCATTATCATCATCATTATCATCAGTGATGTACTCTGGATTAATATAGTATGGATTTTCGGTGTGTGATGCTGTTATTATAGGTAGGCCAGTTAACCATATTTCCTGCTTGCTCTAACATGTGTCGCTGTCTAACTCAATGGCTCGTGCAATGAAGCGCTTGACCTTTGTTTGTTATGAGAAATGTTATCTTATCAATAACATTAGTTTATGAATTCCAAAACCTTATGTTGCTAAAATAAAAATTGTAACCGTACCGTTTTGTGGATGAATTGCCTTTTAATGCAATACATTTTCGTGATCAGTTAGATTACATTGGGCTATATGTTTTTCTTGTTATTATTGAATTTGAGAGTATTGAAAATGAATGCAGAAAACTTAATTTCATCACGTTACTGTGCAAGCAGGTGTTTTGCCATGCCCACCTTTGCAGTTTCCTCCAACTGTCTTGAGAAATACTGATGCGATTACTGTCTATGTGGCTTCCTCTCCTATACCCCGCATGTCTTACCACAGTGGTAACATTGTGAATTTAATTTATATCTATCGTTGGTATATGGAACAACTGTAGGTCGAATTAAGGATTGTTTAGTGCCGCCCAGATCGCATCATTGCCATGCCAGATTGCGCACGGTATTGTATTTAGATTGTATGAACATTTAGTATCACCCCTTTAATTACTCATGAATAATATACAATTTTACTGGGATTATCGTATTATCATTGTCTTTCAGGTTCCTCATAATTATATATAACTGTGACTCAATAATAGTAAATCACTCATTTTCATTTTACGCATCACGGTACGCCGTTTCATTAATTATCTTAACTGTAAGGATGAATACATTTTCCGTAGTATGTGGTCTTGTACTTTTTTTATTTTAGATCATTTGTATTTAATTTCGTAAAGTCCTCAATTGTCTCCTTAATTCCTAAATATTGCCTGACAGATCTAGCTACGCCTATCATCAATACAAATGAATGACACAGTCAAACAATTCTTTCAATTTCATTTTATATTGCAGTATTTTCCATTGTAGTATGATTGGACCAGTTTCACTTTTTGTAATGTAATTTAAATATAGTTTGTAAATAAATGACAAATATTGTTGGGTTATATCAGAAGTATATGGACGTTTATCTCATGTATACACAGCAACAACTGAATGACCATGTTTCACAAAATTAATAGTTTATTTCATAATTCACTTTATTGTGGGTTTTTATGTGTATTTAATAATTATGGTGGTAACGCATCACTTACTTTCAATACCAACTTTTACAACTTAGTAACTATGGCTGCAGAAGAGACAACACAACATTTGTACTAGGGATGAAATTAAGAAGCAATCGTTTGAAATGGTGGCAGGAATGGAGGGAGGGACAACTAAAGTTTACGATCCATGTTGCAGAAAGATATTGAGGTTAGCCTTTCATCCTTGCAGGGGTTTTACTATACGTTGTGCTACTTTTCCCGAATCACACCCTACTCCCTAAAAAAAGTAACTTAATTTTTTTTACTGGGACCCATAAGACACTACTCCAAAAAGTAGTGCACTTGTTAGGGATCAGGGTGTTAGTCAGTCTCCGGCCAAACAGCGAGAATAACTATGGTCTGGTCCACATTACCACAAACCAAATTGGATCTTATTTTCTCTTCATGATAGTGAGTGACACTGCACCGCATGTGCTGTCATTAAAGCAGCATCGCATGGCCCGGACTTCGGAATGGCTTTCATTAGCCTTAGGCCTACACTAGATTTATTTATCTGGATAGTGAGTGCATTCTTCCTCGACTCTTTTATATCGAGTATAACCCAATAAATCGAGGACAGTTTGGACGGTGCATGGGATTGAGTAAAGGAGGGAAAGACGAGAAGGCCGGAGAAGAGAGTGAAGAGAGAAGGGAGGATAGCTGCCATTTTGCACGTTGCGTGGGATGGGAATGGCTGAGTCATTTCGTAACCTTTTTATCATGCTACACTCTGCTGCATCATGGTTGAGCATGACGATTAGTCAGACCTCGGGGGAACGTTTCTAGGACTGTCTAACAACAACACTCCACATGTTAATTTATCTGCATTGCTGTGGTGTTGTGCCAGTCCTGCCATGCAACTCGTTTTAGCGACCAGACAGAGGAGAAACCTATGAGCTCTACCCGGCTCATGTAGGCCCTTCAAAGTTTTCGCGTAGCAGTTGTTTTGAGCCCTCTTCTCATAAGCTGAACAAAAATATACTCATATCTGTTAATGTGGCAGTGAAGAGTAAACTCGTTTTCGTACGGTGTTTGTCAAATATAAGCATTGTGAACCACACAAGTCAGCTATGCATACAGCAATTCTAAGGATGCTAGAGATGAAATTGCAGTGTATGTGGGCTGCCCCACCGCTCCACGACAGTCAAAGCAACACAGTCATAACGGAAAAGGTCACAACTCAGTTTAGTCAACCTCGGATCTTCTCTTGAGTACAATTAGCGAGAACCACAATAGCTGGTATTATTCATTTCTGAATGGTTCTGTGCTCCCCAAACATTTACTCATTTGCTTAGGCATTGTGTGGGAATCCAATAACAAGATCTTTAAATGTTATCTTACATCAGAAGTCATACATAAATTATTAAATTGCGTTTTTGAAACTGTTGTTAAAGCATACAGATAGATTAACAAGAACATCAAAAATGATCAAATACCTACATATATATTTTCAGAATAATTATTTTTAATGTTCATTTTTATTGATAAATAACAATACTGGGTGTTTAAAATTATGTATACATGGATGTGCCCTTTCTCCTTTTTTTAACCCCATTGCACAAAAGAACACACCATCAACTAAATAATACATGTAAACAGAACAGAAATGGTTGTAGGTGAGAGTGAAGTTAATATACAATAATAAATAAACAGAAAATCCATGCTATTTTTAACTGGATGTTGTATAATTATTAAATAGTTACACTAGTAAAATACACCAGCAAACTACATTTTGATTAACAGGTGGTAACAGAGTTATAGAGATAATGCACAATAACTCAAATTGCAAGGCTTAAGTTGTTTACATTACATTAAAGCAAGGAAGCATTCCATAACTTTGTTTTGATAATGAAGTATTTTCTCAAAGTCTACACACATACTTTGGACTACTTTTAATTTTACAGGCACTGTACACTTGTATTGTTGTTCATGCATACAGATGTTTGTTTGTGTTCAGCTTCATTTGCACATTAATTTTTTTAATTGAGATTTTACTCATATAGCAGACACTTATAGTTAATTTGTTTATCTGCAGGTAGCTAAATAGGACAACCACACAACCAAGTCTTAGTACGTTTTACTCAATGTTATTCAGTCAGTGCTAAAACATTTGTTTGATTACACAAGAACCTCAAGAAGACATTCTGTTGTAGGTTGACATTTTTCTGTGCCAATGTCTGCACCATCTTTGGGGAGACTATTGTCAAAGCCTCTTAAGGCTCCAGACGGGTTCTATGCAATACTGTATTGAAAAGACATCGGAATCTTAATGTCTATAGTTTGATGTGGTAATGATTAGATATTTCCAATCAGTGCAAGAGGAAAGAGACATCCCTCAGAGAGGATCTTGGGAAATAAGAGTCTACAGTTGAAATCCCCTGCATGTGTTTGTGATCCTCATCTATTGTCTTCACGATGAGAAAAATGTGTGCGCGTGTGTATATGTGTGTAAGTGTATGTATGTGGGTTTGTGTGTAAATTGTGTTGCCTTTGTGTGTGCGTGTTTGTATGTGTGTGCATGGCTTTTTACAGTCCCTCTCTGATTTGAGTGGCGCATGGATAAAAGAGCATTCTTCAAGTTTGATGTGTTTTACTCTGCTGTCTTGTACATACTCAAAGATATGTGAGTTCTGAGTTTTTAACTATTCTTTTATATTCTTTCAGTATCCTTTCATTATTATATTTTTCATTTGTATGAACCACACAAATGATGTCAGTAATACAATTCCAGGAAAAGTTGTTTTTTTAAACAATATATTTTTTATTCACTTAAAAAATTGCATCCTCAGAAGTAAGAGACAAAATGCTTAGAACTCCTCCAAATGGTTGAGATTTTTTTGTTGTAACATTAAGAAATGTTAAGAAAAACAACAAAATAGACTGTCAAAACTTGCAATAAGAATTTCAATGTCTTAAAACAAGACATTAAGGCTTATTAATATTTTTGAAGTTTGAATTCATATAGTCAGAATTTCCGATTTTGTAAGAACAACATTTACTCACTGATTGGTACAGTTTTGCTTACTTCCAACATTTTAACATGTATGCATTCATAACTGTAAGTCACTATGGAAATAGTGCATGCTAAAAAGTAAACTTTTCCCTCAAACAAGGAATAGTCATTGGGTTACATATATACAGTACATATCATTACATAAGTATTCAGTTTCCTAACCTGCATGGGATTAAATTATCCCACAGTGGTATATGTATTGCAGATGCATATTAATACATGGCTGTGGTCGATCATGTATGTTTAGTTGTAACCTTCATGGAGGGGCAGAGTACTCAGTCCAGACCACTGCAGATCCACTTTGTAGGCTGTTTGACATTTGAAGGCAATTATAAGAGTTATACTAAACGTGGGAAAATAGTTACCACAAAAACTAAGAATATAACTCTTGAGGCTAATTACATGGTACCAGGGATTTTAATGTAAGGTTTCTTTGTACAGTGTTGTTATATTTTATCTGCTGTTAAGGCAATATGACTTTAAGATGGCTCTTAGCTTTTGATTCTATGAAAAGTGAAAGTGGCCTTTAATATTTCACTAATTAACCCCCTGTCTCTTTCTCTCTGTCTCTTTCTATTGCTCCAAAAATGTCTCTCCCTCTCTCTCTAAATCCTCTTTATCAATCTATATTCCTCTGTCTTTCAATCCCCCTTCTTTCTCACTGTCTATCTACAGTAGGCATTGAGCGTGTCAATTCGCTGGGCTCAGAGGGGGAGGATGGTGATGAGGTGGGTCTGTGGAGCATGGAGCCCCATGACTACCAGGGCAGCCTGGACAAGACCAGTCTAACTCCCAGCGAGGGAGAAGGGGACAGGGAGGGGACCGAGCCAGGAAGAAGCCCCAGCCCCAGGGGCCACTTAACTCTGCCCCACAGTCTAAGCTTCAGCCCCAAGGAGGGCCACTGGGCAGAGGGGGCCAAAGAAGAAGGACATGGGAGAAGGCAAACCATGACGTACTGGGATGGAGAGAGGGAGCAGGCATCTCTTACGACCTACAGTATGTTCATCACTAGTTCAGATGATACAGCTGGGCTTGTATTTATACAAGGCATTTATAAGGCATTTTAGAGTAGGAGTGCTGATCTAGGACCAGATTCCTAGGTACATGCGATTGGATACATTGGAATCTGAAAGGTAACGCTGATCATACAGTGCATTCGGAAAGTATTCAGACCACTTAACCTTTTCCAGATTGTGTTACTTTACAGCCTTATACTAAAATTGATTCAGTATTTTTTTCCTCTCATCAATCTAGGCATAATGCCGTATAATGACCAAGCAAAAACAGGTATTTAGACATTTTTGCAAATTTATGAAACCTCCCCAGAAATATCACATTTACATATCACAAATAGTCAGACCGCTTAATTCAGTACTGTGTTGAATCACTTTTAGCAGCGATTACAGCCTCAAGTCTTTGGTTATCACGCAGCTAGCTTGGCACACTTGTATTTGTGGAGTTTCTTCCATTCGTCTCTGCAGATCCTCACCAGCTCTGTCAGATTGGATTGGGGATTGTCAATGCACAAACGTTTTCAGGTTTTTCCAGAGATGTTTGACCAGGTTCAAGTCTGGCCTCTAGCAGGGTCACTCAAGGGCATTCACAGACTTGTCCCTAAGCCCCTACAGCGTGATCTGAGCTGTGTGCTATGGGTCGTTGTCATGTTGAAGTGTGAACATTCGATTCTGAGCGCTCTGGAGCAGGTTTTCATTAAGGAGCTGACTATACTTTACTCCATTAATCTTTACCCTCAATCCCGACTAGTCTCCCAGTCCTTGCAGTTGAAAAACAGCCCCACAGCGCTATGCTGCCACCACCATGCTTCACAGTAGAGATGGTATTGGCTAGGTGATCAGCGGTGCCTGGTTTCCTCCAAAGATAATGCAGAGAGTTCAGTCTTGGTTTTATCTGACCAGATAATTTTGTTTCTCATGGTCTGTGAGTCTTTGGGTTCCTTTTGGCAAACTTGAAATGGGCTGTCATGTACCTTTTACTCAGGAGTAGCTTCCGTCCAGCCACTCCATCATGCAGGCCTGATTGATAGAGTGCTGTAGACATGGTTGTCTGAGTGCTGCCATTTTCTCTCATCTCCCCACAGGAACTCTGGGGCTCTGTCAGAGTAAGATTCCATCAGATTCCATGTAACCTCCTTGACTAAGGTCCTTCTCCCCCGATTGCTCAGTTTGGCTGGGCAGACAGTTCTAGGAAGAGTGTCGGTAGTTACATTTTACAATGATGGTGTTCTTCCATTCAAGAATGATGAAGGACATTATGTTCTTGGGGACATTTAATGCTGCAGAAATATTTTGGTACCCTTCTCCAGATCTGTGTCTTCACAAAATCCTGTCTCAGAGCTCAACAGACGGTTACTTTAACCTTATTTCTTGGTTTTTGCTCTGATATGCACTGCCAACAGTGGGACTTTATATTGATAGGTATGTGCCACCTAGACAGGTAGACTCCAATGAAGTGATAGAAAGTTTTTGAGGACGATCAATTTTGAGTGTCATAGCGAGGGTACTGAATACTGAATACTCTTTTTCATTTTTTTTTTTTTTTTTATAAATTTGCAAAAATGACTAAAAACATGTTTTTGCATTGTCATTATGGGGTGTTGTGTGTAGATTGATGAAGAAAAAAAGAAAAAAACTATTTAATACATTTTTGAACAAAGCTGTAATTTAACAAAATTTGGAAAAGGTGAAGAGGTCTGAATACCTTCCGAATGCATCTCCCTACAGGACCCATTTAACCCCCCCCCCACACTGATGTCAACTGCTATGACATCAGTGTTATTTGGTTAGTAATTTGGGGAGTTGGTTTGAATTTTTACAGGTGTTGTGCTGTTATTCAGTTGAAGTGCTTTCAGAAAGTATTCAGAACCTTTCACTTTCTCCACATTTTGTTGTGTTATAGACTTAATGTATATTTTACCGTTAATCTACACACAATACCTCATTTTGACAAAGCAAAAATATCTATAATTTTTTGGGCCAATTTATTGAAAATGATTTGATGTACACAACTATTCAGGCCCTTTGCCATGACAGTCCAAATTCAGTTCCGATGCATCCTAAGTCCTTTGATTAGAATTTAAATGTCTCTAGAACTTGATTGGTGTCCACCTGTATCAAATTAATTTGATTGGACATCTGTTCAAAGCTGGTAGAAGCATACCAAAGGGACTAGAAACTGTGATCTCTGCCAAAGGCACTTCAACAAAAATAAGAAATAAAAAATTATGTTTATAACATAAGAAAATGTGGAAAAAGTGAAGGGGTCTGAATACTTCCAAAGTTTAAAAAACCAAACAAAAATAAAGGCCCATGGCCCCCTCAGAAATCACAGGTGCGTACCCCTTAGTTTGTGAAACACACATATACAGGGCAATACTCCCAAAGGGCTCTAGTCAAAAGTAGTACCCTATGTAAAAAAAAAATGGATGCCATTTGGGGACACTGTATTAGTATTTGAATATCATATTTGAATATGGTGCAGCATAACAAGAGAGTTATTCTACCACAAAGTCACAATATGTCCATGCATCAAAGAGGTGACGTTACAGTACCAAAATCAAAGCAGATTCTGAGAGGCTTTCCCTTTCATTTAACTCAGAGACACACATATTTGCACACACACAAAACACATACGCTTTCCCTTTTATTTAGAGAGATCAAAGGGCTCACATAGCTTGCCCCCAACAATCACATATAGCTCAGTTTTCTCTCTCTCTTGCACTTGCGCACACACACACAAAACACATCTCTACACACAAAATGCTCTCTCTCATGTAGCCTCATGTGATTTGGTTGTGCCTGATGAATGCAAAGCCCAGTTCTTGCAACACTCAATCACACAGGCTCTTTCCTCGCCACATGAAGAACAGATCGAAATATGCCACCATCTGCAAACATTACAAAAATCTTCTTCAAAGTCTCTTATAGGCGGATTGCTCAGTATGGCACAGAATGCTCTGGCGGGCTCAAGTCATGGTATTAAGAAGGACAACTTCACTTGTCTTTACATCTGTGGGTTTCTCTGCCTGTTATTGCACTCAAGGACATCGGGAAATGCTTGGCTAAATTTGCTGATGCCCGCAGCAGAAATTCCCTCTTTTATAGTTTACAAAATTCAAAACACTGTAACTATGTATGTTATCTAAGTGGGTGAAGCAAAGACTAGAGCAGTGTCCATACTTTTGAACAGAGTATTGCAAGATAGTTATACATTAATATACCTGTCATAAGATTACATATATCATAATATAATATAGGACAGGTTAGGATTTTTGCTATGATCTACATTCCCCAGAGTCAAATGAACTTGTGGATGGCATTTTTATGTATCTGCTTCCAGTGTGAAGGAATGCATTGATAGTTTTGTGAGTCAATACTAACTTGCATTGAAGCAGTTCCAGCCATTGCGGTGATTGTTAGCAAATGCGAACCTCCTTCAATCTGTACACAGCGATTAGACTCTGGAGAAGTACAGTAATGTCTGTCTGTTTGTCAAAAATGTATGTATATATACATATCCATTATAATATCTAGATACGTTTGAAGCGATCACTAATTTCAAAATAAAGCAAAGTCTTGACTCAAACCTAGAGAGATACAGTTTCTCGTTTGGGCATTCTAATTCATATTGTATGATTACAGCATCAGAACCAGTATATACCCTTCCATCACTTATTCCCCCAACAGGTCAAAGGTCAGATAGTCAGGCCTTGGAGGACATGGCCCACTGTGAATTCCTGGTGCAGCTGAGAAAAGAGTCCTCCAACCACCGCCCATCCCAGTACTACCCCCAGCACCAGCAGCTCACTAACAGCAGCCCTACACCCCAAACCATGTATCTCCCTGCCAGCCTGAACCTCCACAATGACCCCCCTTCCATTTGGTCTCCTGCGGCTCAGCGCTCACCTCTGGGACAAGGTACTGTAAGCTAACACTCAATCTGCTTACACAGAAACTCTCTGCCTGTCTATCTATTCGTATCTGTGAAGCATTACAGATTATGTGATATAAATGTCAAAGTCAGTTCTCATTGACCTGACACATTTAGGATTTACAGTAATTGTCATCACCATTAGCTCCTGTTTGTTGCCTTTAACTTGCTTAGTTGCAGAATTTTTACAATACAGCTTGAATAGAAGCCTTTAGCATCGAATTGGGCCTTTGTGGCTTTGGATTCATATAGCTACAACAGAAGTACTATATTTAAGTGGCCTTGTGTATGTATGCAAATATAGCTTGAGTGCTCCACATTGTATTTTCACAAGAATTTAGTTCACACTTTTTTATCATTAACCCTTTTCACTCTCTCTCCTAGACCATGTCTCTCAGAGTCCTGACGCTATGAGGAACCTTCACATGTGTCCGTATTGCCAGCGTTCCTACCACCACAGTGCATCTCTTCGCGAGCATGTCAAGTTCTGCCACAAGCGCGATGGGGAGCACATGGTGTACACTGCCTCCTTTAGGGAACAGATGGAACAACATATGGCACTGCATAGTCAGGTACAGGACTATGGAGGACCAAAGGATTCAAATTAAATATATATATATTATTTTAAGTGGCACGTTATTATGAAATCTTTTTTTATAATACCCCTTTTTGAAACAATAGTAGGATATTTGATAATAATACATTGTATTTCCCAATGTTTTTCTCATGTCAAGGTGCATTTCATAAAATTATGACAATTTTCATAATATTATGACTTAATATTATGACCTATTTCATAATGTCATGGCGTATTTCATATTTCATGGTATATTTCATCATTTAATGTCACACTGCCAAAACAGGTGTGCTACATTGCTGAAACAAGCAATATACTATCTGGAGCTATCTGTTTAGCAAGATACAACCCTGCAAAATTGAACCAAAGCATGCGCTATAAAAACTTCTGCTCTCTTTTCATTCATTTCTTAACCCCTTTCCAGCTGCCTTAATGTCAGCTCCAATACAAGCAGACAGCTTCAACTTATTTTTGGAATTGGGTCAAAAGACCCGGTGCTATTCCAGAAACACCAGGTCTAATGACACCTCTGGCAGTGACGACCTTCATTTTCGTTGTTATTTATTTTGCCAAATACTAGAATATGTACATAATAATGGTGATTTTGCCAGAACCTTCATATAAACTTGATCAATTGCAGTAACTCAGTACAACTGTTAATGCTGCAAAATCCTGTTTGAATGCCCACAAACAAGCAACTGTTAATGAACAGTGACATGTTAATGTCACTGGATTAGCCTGGATCAGTGGTTAAAGACCACCCACTTGCATTGACTGACATATACCTTGTGATCATGAAATATGCTATGAAATACAGAATTAAATGTTGAAATATGTCATGAAATTATATAATACGACATAAAGGCCATTATTTTATAAAAAACATATTGTCTTGAAAAAAATCGTTGGCAAATACAATATATTATTATGAAATATCATACCATTATTTTAAAAAGGGGCATTATAAAAATATTTCATAATAATGGACCACTTAAAATAATATATTCATTCAATTAATTATATATATTTTTTGTATATTTCATTATTTAATTTTGACTTCTTTGGTCCTCCATACAGGACAAGATAGAACAATGAACTATTTATTTTTTGACAACATATAATATTACTTTTTGCGCAAGTCAGATACACCAAACTCTTATTATCTTTTTTTTGTAACTAGTGAGACAATTTAATTTGAGAAATGTATTTTCCATTATTAAAACTCCTTTTATTCACGTCCTTCTGCGGCAGAAAAATTATAAACAATTTGTTTGGATTGGAATATTTATTCACAATAAAATCAGAGTTTAAAAAAATGAATAGATTTCGAATTGTAAGAATAGGAAGAATTGTACCTACTGTCAATATTGTGAAAATATTTTGAGGTGCCTCCTAGTTCCTACATAATTGACACAAATCTGAAAGGACTTAATAGGTACCAGCAATATGGGACTAGCTCTAACTTCTCTATATTGCTTCTAAATCTGAATTAGATCTAAAGATGTTGTTTGGTTCAGTTTGTAAAGCTTGGTGTTTGCAGGTTATAGTTAGGGGTATATTATAAAAAAAGACAAAGTACTAAAATGTTTATTTAAAAATGCTAAATATAGGAAATGGGTTAATATGAAGTCACCTCATTGACAAGGCCCCACTACTTCTGTTTTCATGTATTTCTGTATAGCTGCATCCTGTATCTGAACATGGCATGGAGAGTAGAAAGTTCAAGTGTCTGCAATGTGGAAAAGCCTTCAAGTACAAACATCACCTCAAAGAACACCTCCGCATTCACAGTGGTAAGAACAATATTAATCAAGTTCTAAACTCATAGGACATGATGTGTTTAATCCATTATGCCAATAGATTATTCTGAGCACCTAACACTTGTGTAAAATATGTACAAGTACATAGATTTTGAGAATGCAACATTAAGAAAAATACAAGTGCAATTATTAAATTACATTTAAAGTCTCAGTATTTCAATTGGAAATGGCTAGTGAGTTAAGTTTTTTTGGCAGACAGATATTTTTAGTAAAGACTTTTTCTTTCCTTTCCAAAAAAGTTGAAAAGGAAAGTTTTGAGTGAGGAACAGAAGCGTTCAATTTGCAGTAGTCTCTTAATTCTAACCCTTCTGTTCCTCACTCAAAACCTTCCTTTTTGACTTTTTTGGAAAGGAAAGAAAAAGGTCTGTGGTCTCTTAATGTTTTCCGGAGCTGAATATATTAAAATGCATTACTACATTTAAATCCATCCCAGCAGGGCTTTTTGACAGTAAAATAAAGCAAAGACCTGGACATTGATGCAGTCATTAGTTTTGAGTGAACTAGGCGCATAGCGCCTGTTTACAGTAACAGTTATCAGGACAGCATTTAATTTGTATAGCATATATATTTAACCTGGCAATAGAATCTATGCAAGTGCATATTAACATTTTAAATTGTCAAGCAATAATTCAGTGAAACAGATAATGCATTCAAATGGCATCAATACCACATACAATTTAAGATTCCCTCAATAAAATATTATCTCCAAATGGATCTGATGATTTGTCTTGATCAATATAAATTGCCTTGATCAAATATAACATAGAAAGCATGTATAAAATAAGTAGTATGCTAACTAACAACGTAGCTGAGCCAGCCCATGAAACGTCATATGATACAAAAATGAAGAGGTTCAGCGATGCTAAATAGCTAACATACATTTCCCAAGATTAGCATTAGTTGCCTCCTCCCACAACTACTCTCAGTTCCTTCTAAATGTGCACAGCTGATCACTGGCAAGTCTCAGTTTCAATTGTGAAGAGAAGAGTTTGAGCTGCATGTTTGACAGGTCGAGTGGCAGTAAGAAAGCCATATCTAAGATGGCAGAATAGGAAAACAGGTCTTGCCTGGGCCATGAAGCACCACCAGTGGACTACTGAAGACTGAAAGAAGGTCTCATGGAACAATGAATCAATATTTAATATTTTCGGTTCTTCATGCATTGTTTTAGTATGCCGTTGAGTGACACCAACTGTCAAACGTGGAGGAGTAGGCAGGGTCTAGGGCTCTTTTGCTGGATGCAGAGTTGGCAACTTGCACAGAGTTGCACCCTGAACCAAAACAGCTACCACAGCATTGCTATGCTATATCCTCTTCTGTACACCTAGTTTGTCATAGCCTGGAGGTTTATCCTATATCCTAAACCTCCAGGCTATGTTACAACTACACTACCGTTCAAAAGTTTGGGGTCACTTATGCAATGTCTTTGTTTTCCAGGAAAACATACATTGAATAAGTTTGAATAGGAAATATACCAGCAATTACAGCCATGCAGACCTTTGGCATTCTAGTTGTCAATTTGTTGAGGTTTCACCCCATGCTTCCTGAAGCACCTCCCAGAGGTTGGATTGGCTTCTTACGCAACATACGTTCAGGCTGCTCCCACAACAGCTCAATAGGTATGAGATCCGGTGACTGTGTTGGCCACTCCATTATGGACAGAATACCAGCTGACTGTTTCTTCCCTAAATAGTTCATGGTTTATAGCAGTGCTTTTGGTTATTGCCCTGTTGTAGGAGGAAATTGGCTCCAGTCAAGCGCCGTCCATAGGGGATGGTATGGCATTGCAAAATGGACATTCTGAAGTGACCCCAAACTTTTGAGCGATAAAAAACAAGATGGTAGGCTTCAAATCATGGAAATGCCAGCACAGTCTCCAGACTTAAACCCTATTGAGCTGATTTGGGATGAACTGAGTACAAGGGCAAAAACACAAGAACACAAGTGTAACACATTTGTGGGAACTTCTGTAATGGTGTTGGGAAGAACTTCCCTTACAATATTTGATTTCCATTATAGAGAGAATGCTACGAGTGTGTTCTGCTGTAACGTCAGCAAATGGTGGCTACTTTGAGTCAACCAGAAAAGTCTCTAGCAAGACTGAAGATGAACTATACACTGCCAAAGCTATTTAATTTCATGGCACAAAAATCTATCAATATATGTGACGATAACTTACTTTTTCGTCAAGTGAAAAGACGAGAGAATCGTGGAAACCCCTACTTTTTTACTGCCCAAGAGGTTTTGATCTAGCCTATATTATTTCAAAAAGCATGCAGATGTGTACTTCAAAAATCCACCAGAAACAATCGCAATTTAACCATAAACAGTTGTATTTAAGGCTTACTATAACACAGCTACTGAAGGTTATATCCAGCAAAGAACAGATCCTAATGCATTTTGAATGTGACGAGATTCAAATGCAGGACCTATTGTTTGCAGGTTTGTGTCTCTAACCACTACGCTATTTAACAAGGGGTAGTCAGTCAGTCAGTCAGTCACTCAGTCAGTCACTCAGTCAGTCAGTCAGTGACATTCTCTCTTCTTGGCCGGCCCCGCTGACACACTCCAACAAAATTGTAGATTAACTTTGGCTGAACACATTTTTTTTTTTTTTATTGACAGGCTGTTGATATAGTTTGTCATTCAATCTTGCTAAAGAAACTCATTAGGCCATGGACACTTGCTTATGGTTTCAGAAATATCTTGGGCTATTATAGCAGATGGGTCTGAATCTGATTTTCTTATAGTTGACAAAGGATTTCCCCAGTTCAGTTTTAGGTCTGTTACTGTTCAATCTGTTTATAAATTATGTCTGTAGGTCATTAAGAAACTGTACTTTTAATTTTTATGAGTGAGGAACAGAAGCATTCAATTTGCAGTGGTCTCTTTATTTTAACCTTTCTGTTACTCACTCAAAACCTTCCTTTTTGACTTTGTTTGAAAGGAAAGAAAAAGGTGCAGTGGTCTCTTACTTTTTTCCGGAGCTGAATCTTCGTATTCTCTTGCACAAGTGTTTGCTAATTTACAGTCTGATTTCCAATTCCTACAAAATTCTCTTGTTATTCTTAGGTTGGTGCGAAATACAAATAAGAAAATGCTATTCACTCTGTCCCAAAACATAGGTTTGGTTGATCTCTATATTATTTCTCTGGATGGTTCTGTTACAGTTTTTCTCAATCGCTTTGGCAATTTTTTTTAAACAGTCTTGCAGTTTTTCTCAATCGTTTTGGCTCATTTCTCGAATTATAATTATTTTTAAGTTCAAATCTCTGAACAATTAGTTTCTTACTCACACCAGATTAGAATTTCTCATTCATTTAAGCAAATTGCACGTGTTTTGGCACGTGTGCAAAGAGTAAGTACAATTGTCTACAATAGGCCAAATACCTACATGCACATGGCTTGCTGATCAAAACTGATGATGTGATTCTCAGCGAAATTGTCATACTCTTCACAACTTCTAAACTTTCTTTCATCGTTCGTGCCATCAAATGCAAAATGATCCATTCAATTATCAAAATCTGTCAGACATAGATGTATATTCCATAAATATATTTGACATTAAATGTTTGTGATATCTGCTATATTTGCAAATGACCTGTCAGGTGACACAGTAATGAAATAGGAATCGCCATTTTATTTATATTTTTCGAGTGCATTGCAAGGGAAAAAATTAGATGTGATGTTGATGAAAGTCTCTTGCCAGATCAAGAAGAGCGACAGGATAGGATGGGAACTTGTAGTGTTACGTACCGTGAGGAGTTGCAATTCATTGTTTTTTACAGAACTACCGCAGGATTTTTCATTATTCATTTTTCCGCTCATTATATATGACTTTATATATAAGAAATATGTAAAAATTGACATGCAAAAGTGAATTTTTAGTTTTTTGTAACACACCGCTAAATTTTCTGAATACATACAGATGTGCATATACTTTTTCTGTGTACTACAGAATTGTACAGTATTCACTTTTTCCAGTAAACTTTTACCACTGTTGAAACTGGTATCTAAAAAGCTCAGTGTGATACACACCAGCATTTAGCAAGACAAAAAAGTAGAACAAAACAGAAATGTATATATAACAAACATTTACAGGTTTTACTGCCATGGTGAAAAAACATCTATACATTTTGACCAGTATGGCTCTATAAAAGGTTAAAATAAAATAAAAATAATAATAATAACAAGTATATTCTTGTATATAGTTTGGTAGCAGTTAGAGTATCTCCAATAAAATTGAGCCGTTGGGCTACATCTGCTAGCATCTTCCAGTCTTTGGCGGAATCCAGCTGTTAAAACGATGTGTTCAGAGAGAACTTCCTCTGCTTTTTTTCTCCTCTTTGGACAAATTATTTTAGTTGGGCTGTGTCACAAGTTTTTGGCGGGCAAGGCATTGATGGTTGGTCACTAGTTCTGAAGAGCATCTGCCAGGAACTTGGCATTTGATTGTGTCTCCAAGTGTAGTTTCTTTTGGAGGTCCCATGAGGAAGTTCTTTGTTGGTTGCTGGTTTTGAATACACGATGGATCTTCATCCAGCCACTGGATGAGTTTTTGGAATTAATAAATAACCCCTAAGATGGTCTAACAATGAAGCTTATTGCTTGCATTAATCTAGCACAGATCCTTAAAGCTGAACTTTCTCCTTGCCATACTTTTCCACCTCATCCACTGCCCTTCTTGGCTTGTGACACTGCCTTGACGCACCAAGCCGATTCTTTCTAAAGGCACATTTATTACTCAGCTAGCTTTGACCGCTCTGAATGTGTAGCCTTTTGTGGAGGAGCAATGACTTTCTCAGTGGCTGACCACACTTCTTTCCTGTAGTCCTTCGATTATGATGTTTCCATTTTGGAGGGCTTCTTTTGCATGTTGAACCACTTCCTTTGAATTCCAAAAGTCCTGTTTATGTTAGGACAATGTCGATGCAGCAACTCTTACTGTTCTTAGACTCTGACAGTTTCACTATTCTTGGTGCATTTGAACTCCTCAGATACAGAGGGCTACTTTTCAGTAAAGGCCAATGTTATTGAAGAATTGTTGGGCTTAGAACCAAATTCCTTCATTGGGGCTGGGCAACGAATCCATTCGCTGAAGCTGTATAAGGGAGATGGACACATCAGACTGGGTAGCAGTCTAGCCTTCATCAAAATGTAGCTTGCCAGGAAACATGGACTTGCCAATATACTCATGAACTTTGATGGTCCTTGATGTCCTTAAGGCTTGCAGCATGAAATCTTCCAAGGATTTTATGGGCTGAAATTCCTTTTTATGAAAATCATTTTGTCAGGCAATTTACCTTCGGCCAAGACGATTTTTCTTGACTTGGAATTCATCTAAATTCTGGCCAACTTAATTTTACCTACAAATGTCCCTAGCAGACATCCCTTTCATTTGACTGGTTCCAGTTATGATTTTCATGTCTTCCATGTACACCCTGATGTCTGGTTGACTCACTCTGGACTCGCTGGGGTCATGTGAAAGGATGGCCCATGCAAAAGTCAATCTTTCATTTATGAAGATAAGATACTTTTCTAGTCTTGGAAAAGGTAAAATGAGGCATAGAAATGTTTATGCTGCTTGTGATCAGGATCGCCCTGATTGTAGTGGTGGTTTTAAAAACAGTACTCAACAGCAGTCTGAAATGTTTTAATTATTGAATAAATAGCTATTGTGTAAATACCGCAATACAGGTTTGATTTGTATTAATCCTACTTGACAAAACTAGTAGTATTTCAAGCATGACTGACTGATGTTCCATATTTGTGCTCCCTCTTTTAGGTGAAAAACCGTACGAATGTTCCAACTGCAAAAAGCGCTTCTCTCACTCCGGCTCCTACAGCTCTCACCTCAGCAGTAAGAAGTGTCTGACCGGAGGAGCAGGCAGTGGAGGAGGGGGCAGCTACAATAACGGACATGGCATTCACAGGGCCTCCAATTACTCCCCTGTGTCACCGTCTGCAGGCAGTGGAAGGAGCAGCAACAGGAAGGGCTCTCCCTATCCTCTCCACACCCATGACATACATCCGCTAAGAAGGTTTGAGAGGGAGCGATACCCCGGTGGACACCCGGATGTAGGCCTCCTTCGGGGCCAGGAGCTCGGTAGGGAGTTTAGTCCCTTGTGGGACCCTCCGGTGGAGCTCTCTCCACAGGACAATGTGTTCAAGGGGACCACACTGCTGCCATACCTCCATGCTGGGGGCAAGTTTGACCAGATGCTGCAGTTGATGTTACACAAGGAGGAGGGAGGGTCAATTGCAATAAGGGAGGAAGGGGGACCGGGGGTTCACAATGGAGGGAGAGATGGAATGGCATCGCCAGAGACATTAAAACACCACCGAGCCAAGTTGGGTGAGGGACAAGATCAGGAGGAAGAAGGTGGGGTTGCCTGTCGCTGGTGCTCCCAGCTATTCCCCAGCCTAGCCGTCTTACTCCAGCATGAGCGCTATCTTTGCAAGATGAACCGAGAGGCCATGGAGGTGCCTGAAGGTCCTTGCAGCAAAAACCACCACTCCCCCCTTTACTTGGCCCCCAGACATCTTCTCCAGCCACTACCACCAGCAGACAACCATAAACCAGCCTTGACCAATGGCTTCCCCAAAGACAAGTCTCCTCTGCGAAGACCGAGCTGGCACTCTGTCCCTCAGCAGCTACTGGTCGCCATGCACTCTCCCCAACCACGTCCAGACACACTTGCCATGAGGTCCTATTGGTCCAGACAGGAAAGTGGTGGGAATGGTGGCAGCCCCAGCCAACTAGCTCCAAGCAGCCCTGCTACAGAAATGTCTCCCCCTCCCCCATTGGTGCGAAAGGAAGTTCACTCCTCAGGGTTTGGCTCACCCCTATGTCTGGACCTGTCCTCCACTTCTCTCACACCTCCTCTAAGTCATGCCCGCCCCCAAATCAGGACGCCCGGGTCAGATAGTTCCCAGACAGACCAACCGCTGGATCTCTCGTTCCCAAAGCCCCAGGAAGGTAAAGCCCTGGAGAACAGCACGCTCATTAACGGAAACCTTCGTTGGGGAGAGAAGATCCAGAGAGACCCAGCAAAGAACCAGTCCCATCGGAGGCTGACTCTCAGTCCACCTCCTCACCAGGTGTGCATGCAGCTGGGGGCAGGAGGAGATACTATTTATGTACTAACTGCACTGTAGTTTATTTCCTGTTATTGGTGTCATGTGGTTTACTTATGTGGTTAACATGTACATTTCAAAATTTTAGTAAATAAAGTTAATGCTCCTATCGAGAGATGCATTGCATTAATACTATACAATTATGCATTTATTTTTATTAGAATTGTGGAATTGGATATTATTTGGGATAAAGTATATTTTGTACGTTTTGAAATGTCTAATTAAATCTACTCTGTAATAATCTCAGCAGCATCCAGCAGTCTACAGAGGAGCTCCAATGTTTCGACGATCGATCTACAGTGCCTACCCTCTGTTGAACTCTGCTGGGTTAGCTGGCTCAAGGCATGACGGGGTCCCCACTTTGCCCCTCAGTATTCCCACTAGTAACCACAGATTTGTCTCACCGATGACCTTCATGATGGAGTCAGACACAGATTCTGTTCTAAAGAGGATCCACATGGAGAGACAAGCATTCATGGTAAAAAAAAAATGTTTTGTTTGTTTTTCCTTGATAGGCTGGCAAATTCTGTATTGTACTTGAAATAGTGTGCCTTTTTTGTATTTTACATCCACGCTTAGAACCAAGCATAGAACAATGCATTTGCCCATCTCTCTTGTCATGAAAACATCTGTGAACCTGTTTAACAGATAAAGGTTGGATAGCATCTCTGTCAGTTTAGAAATGGACATCTTTATGATGTCATGCAAGATATTTGCGTTTTGTGTAAGAGACCTTTCTGATCATACGTTTGTGTGTATCCTGCAGAGTGAGATGATGGCCCGTGGAGGCCTGGACTACATTTCTCTGATGGACGAGGGGGCAGACATAGATGGGGGACAAGGCAGGAAAAGACTTAAAAAGACAGATGAAGGCCTGTATGCTTGTGATATCTGTGACAAAACCTTCCAGAAGAGCAGCTCTCTGCTCCGACACAAGTATGAACACACAGGTACAGCCAGTCTCACTAGTAACTATTTAACTCACCTGTTGAAATATATTTGGAAGCACATGATTTATATCAGGGGGCCAATAGCACACAAGTAACCCTTTTTACCGTAATTGAGTACTTCTTGGATTATCTTTCGGGATAATTTAGTAATTTCACTTTTACTCGAGTAGGATTTTTCAACACCCCTTATGATCAGGCAGATATTCAACTGAACAGAAATGGAAAATACAACATACAAATAATGGTTCCTTAACAATTGCAAAAGAGTTGGTCAAATCATAAAATGGCCACAGTTGATGCTGCCTGGGGTTCCAGCAGAGGGCAGGGCATATCTGCTCAGTGCCACACATTATTGAAAATGTCGCCTCGTCTCATTACATTCTAGCAACTACTTGAGGTAGGTTGAGCAAAAGCACGTTCAAAGTTTTGGGTTGGAGAATGTTTCATCCAGCGCATGTCTGCCTTGTTAAGAATTCCTGGTTGAGCGAGCACTGGGATGAGAAGCAGAACCACTTGGCGATATGTGCGTTGGAGGACACGTCTATCCAGAACCTGCCGTGGTACTTGTTGCTACGAGACAATGTAATGGAAACCAATTTTGTGAATCGTGTGGCGCTATAAATCATAAGCCTTCTGACTCTGTTCTGTTATATTTCCCCAAGGTAAGCGTCCTCACGAGTGCAAGACCTGCAAGAAGGCTTTCAAACACAAGCACCACCTGATCGAACATAGCCGCCTCCACTCCGGGGAGAAACCCTACCAGTGTGACAAGTGTGGCAAGCGCTTCTCCCACTCAGGCTCCTACTCCCAGCACATGAACCATCGGTACGCCTACTGCAGTCGGGACCAGGACCAGGAGGGGGGTGATGAGCTTCCGCTAACCCCAGGAGGGTCCACTGACCCGGGCCACATGAGCGGAGGCACCACACTTTCCATGGAGGACACTCCAGTGTTTCTTAGTGACTCAAGTCTTGACGGAGGGATTGAAGGGAGATTAGATGTAGAGGATGAGGAAGAGGAGGGCGAGACGAAGGGTGTAAATGGGAAGGAGGCATGTAGTTTGTCAGGGTCCGGTGAAGGGCTTGGTCTGAACCCCCGTCTGGTCATTGGGTCCCCTGCAAAGAGAGACAGAGAGAGCAGACTGGAGGAGAGAGTTGGAGAGCTAGTTGACAGACATGACAAAGAAAGAAAGAGTGCTGGTCTAGGGACTCTGGGTCTTGAGCACAACCTTAGCTGGGAAAGAGAGATGCAAAAAGGAAATGGTGATCAGGACACAGATCCATACAAAGTGAGATCGGAAACGTCAGTGTCCCAATGAAAACAAGTGTGGCGATACGATGCATCCAGTACAAATCTGCTTGAGAGCCGTGTGAATATTTTTTTAACATGCACTGTTCAAAAATGTATATACAGCTAGAAAAGTGCCTTCTAATGCAAAGCTATGAGACAACCAAAATGCTGACAAGGTTAAGATAAATGAGTATGCATTACAAAGAAATGTTGTTCATGCTGTCCTGAACCAGGAAATATTGTCTAATGTATTTCCAGTTGCCTTATCAGTATAATCAATTCTTTATTTGCCAATAGTTTACTTGAGAAGGTTTTTATATTACATTTTACATGGTATTTTCATGAGTCTCTCTGAGACCTCTGTGTTTTACAATAAATAGGCAGTGAATAATAATGATTGTTCTAATTAGGATAAATGATGAAATATGTATTATTTTGTGCTAAAGCCATTTCTTTGTAGGATGTATCTATTATGACTGTGGGCATTAATCATGGGCATTAGTACGGTGATGCATTAGTGGGTAAATGATTATTATTGCTGCCAATATATATCTCCATACCAATAGTGACTAATAATTAGTTGATATAGCATTTAAATGATCCTCATCAAAGCCACTCACCATAACGCTGGCTGACTTTTAAACTGAGCCATCAGGAAGTTGAATGTGTGGTATCCATCCCAACTTTAATAAAGTGAAACAATGTCTCTACGCCTCTAAAGCATTTCTTCACACCAGCCAAAAACAAGAATATATAAAAGAGAAAATGGATGTATTTATTTTTCATTGAAAGAGAGAAAATTTTATGTGCGCTGCCTCAAAATTTTTTTCATGAGGAAAAACTTTAATATATTGGTACCTTTGCACAATTCACTATTTATTCTAAAATATGTTGAAATTGAAAGGCCCATTGCAGTCAACAATGTGAATTGTGTTTTACATATTGTTCAATATTAAGGTGAAATAATACTGTGAAACTGGGGATATTTTGATTATGCCCTTTCAGTACACAAGCTGTTTGAAAAGACCACCTGAGATTTCGGCCTGTTTGGGTCAGATAGAGTTTTGACCTGCCTAAAAGAGTTGAAAACCTCTCAGCCAATGAAATGTTTTAAGTTTCCCCTCCCCAATAAGACAACTTGTTGACAGTCCTGGACAAGTAAGTCGTTGCCAAGGATCTTATTTATTGTAACTATTTTATTTACAGAAAAACACAGTAAAATACTTTAACTGTTACTCAAATTATTTAATATTAATATGACCTTAATATCATTGGAACTTTAAAAATATTTTCATGTTTACACAAACACAACAGGTATGCATTTTTCAACAGCTGCACAAGGCCAACTAAAATAATGCAAACTCGGTTCAGTTTAAAATAATAAACTAAATAATGTGGTTGAAAGCAGCTGATTAATGTTTGCTATTTTATTTAACATGTTCTAAGTTGAAGGTGACAACAGGGTAAAAATAGCCATTAAACCACTTTTGAAAAGAAAAAAACATAACATTATGCTCCATTACACTCATTGTAAAATGTCAGTATATTTCTACAACTGTATCTGGTGTCTCAGTGGAAGTATCGTGACATTTATTTAATTGCTGATTTAACCCAAAACATTTTATAAAAAAAATGTTACATTCATGGACTGGATATTCTCATTCAGACTCTACCTCTTGGCGTGTCCACGACGACATTGTCAATCAAGGTCAAGACTCAGGTCAGATTCTACAACATTTATCATCTGACTTTGGTTGATATCATGTTATCCATTGGTAACATTTATTTGAGTAGGTGGCCACTGCCAGAGATTACAGTATAACTACATGCATAAAATATAATCGAGGAAAAAACACAACTAGGTTTATTTCCACTGTGGTTCTAGCTACTGGTGTATAGTCAATGTGAAAGCTGCCTTAAAAATATTCTGCCAATGTGAGTCATCTTTTACATCCCTGTTACGGGCAATAACACAGGCACAGTGATCAAGCCTGTGTCTTTGGTACATACTGAACTAGCGTACTTGTTCACATTTTGTAAATAACAAGTGGACTTGATTTGAACAGTTCTGAACTTGTGTTGAGCAATATAAATATGCCGACATTGTCTATCACTACTGCCTTATCAATCTCTAGTAACAGAGAGAGGGTAGTCATGCCTTCAGTCAAACAACTTCAACATGTTTTGTTTGTTTATTTGTTTGTTTTTTGCATTGAACTCCAAGCCTACAGCTGCTTGAACCCCTTTTCTTCATGTTTTCAGAAAGAAAACTAAATATTTTTTCTAACACAGAATTTATGTCTGCACAAACATACTTTCATCAAGTTGTATTTCTTTTATGCATTTTTTTTTATTGAATTGCATTCAGTATTAGATTTTTAAACTGTGCATATATTTGTAATAAAAATGTGTGTATTGCTTTATACTTTAAGTCATTAATTTACTGTGTAGGGCCACATATGTAAACCAATCACCATAATCAAGGCTGATGAGGTTTTGATCAAAGAACTGAGTCCCCTTTTATTTTTGCAGATCAGATTCTGCACATGTATTTATTCTCTATACAAACTGAGTAGCATGTCAACCCCTCGGCACCCTAACCCACTGCTTCATACTGCTCTGTCCCTTCCTACCTTCAGGTTTCTCACACACTGCCCTGATTTGATCAAATCATAGAATCTCATCTTTGAACATCTGAGATTAGTCTGCCGAGATACTGCAGCTATCTGAACAAGCACTCCAAAAAGAAATTGCCTGTGTGGGTTAAAGAGACAGCAAAGCTCTTCAAAGTTGTGTTCTTTAACTCAAGCAACGATATGACCAATGTCTGAGCAGTAGGCTAGTGCTATTTCTAGCTTCATTCAGTGCACCGGAACAAACTGAACATCGCCACTTTCAAACTGATAACCGGTACCATCTGGCTTCTCAGAGGTATACCTCTAGTGTTTGCCAGCTAGTCTACACCATATACAGCGTTATAATCAGATAATCAGATGTTCAGAAGGTTCTGGATGTTCAGCGGAAGTGATACTTTTTTCTAAAGGTCAGAGAAAAGACTAATGTGCAACCACAGCCTTTACAGTAAATGGCACCCTCACCTTACTGCTCAGGGGGCTTATCAAATTTGCATTATGATTCAGTAATAGTGGTGACAGCTTCTACCCTGAAACCTGTGGCTTTGGCTGTGCCAGGCAGGCAAAACAGGGCTAAGTAACTATCTTAATTCACAGATACCTTAGTCATCAGTCACCAGTCACTACTCTAGCGTAACTTGAAAGAGAGCAGGGAACTTTTGACTCAACAGTACTTTTACATTAAACAAATTTAGCAAACATAACTAGAGCCGTTTACATTGGTGCATACATAGTAAACCATGTGGGAATTGAACGCCCAACCCTAGCGTTGCAAGCACCAACTCTAGCGTTGCAAGTGCCAAGTGAGGTATTAACTACAAAAAGGGCATAGTCACAATCAAGTTTAGTTTTAATTATGTTTTGTAACAGAATGGTTAGGTAAATATTTTTTTCATGTTTTTAAGTAGAATTAGTTCACAAAAAATATATTTTGATAAAAGCCAGAAATTGTACGTCCTTTATCTGACCACGTAAATATATAATTAATTACAAATGATACGTGAAATGCATAAAGGCGAAACTCCCAAACCTATTTCAATGCTAAGGCTTAACACAACCTCAGAAGTCGAATCCCCTTATTTCTTATTTGTACTAAGTGAAATAAGCCTACAAATGTTGTGCAGCTAATGTAACTTCGTAACTTTGTTACATTACCAGCAAAAAAATATATAATCAGATCACAGATACTTCTGAAATACCTAGATGATTTCCACTTGCATTACTTCACTAAATTAAAAAATGATGAGGGTCCACGGGCAACATTTATGACGTTTAAAGATCTTGGTTCTAATATAAGGCCTCCTCTCAAAAAACTTAGTGTGCTCACAAAAAGTTGTGCCATGTCTTGAATAAAGATCAACACAGCATGGCCGCGCAAATGCTGGCTTGCATATCCAAATTAGTGAGATCGAAGCATTGTTTCATTTTCTCCAGTTTTGTCTGGTTACAATGCATGCCTACGTTTATATTTGCCTATCCATTGAAATGCAGTTCAGTTATCTCTTTGTCAGAATAAATAACCCACTTTATTTATCATTTCAGATGTGACTAGAGGTGGCTATAGCTACTGTGTTTAAAGATTACTGTAAAATTGCACAACTACATATTCTGTATACAGGTGGGAAATTCAGCTTGCCCTGTACATGTGACATGCTTAGTTATTGGCAGTGTGGACAACATTGAAGTTAGGTTAAAAAGGCAGGTATACATCACAGCTTTCTTCCTCTCCTCCGATCGCGTAAATCAATCAGTGACGGCCAAAGTATCTCAATCACAGTCTACATTTGAGCACGTATATTTGTGCCCACGTTCACGTTGTTCACGTGCGTGTGCGCGTCGGTGGATCTGCCAGCTTTATTACAAATGCTGGTGGTTGTGAGGAAAACACTTTTGAGAACCACTAGTGTTAAACCGCGGTAAAGAGTTTCACACTCACATATTCGACTATTCCCAAGCCCGGATAAAACTGTTTTAGGTCAACCGAGTGCGGGACAAGGTTGTATTTACATGCGGGCGAACGGGTTACTTAGGGACCGGGGTAAAAGTGCAGTCCTCAGGAATCAGGAAGATGGCTTTTCATGATTAAGTTGGTAGCTTATTACTTGAAATCGATTTTTCAGAAGTGGAGATATTCATCAGAAATCACTACAGTATATTGTACATGACATTATCTAAATGCTGCAGCTTTGATAATTCACGAAAAAACCGTTACCTTAAGTTTCCTTTTAAAATAGCATATTAAAATGTTGAGATAATTATCCCAAATCGCATCAGTATATTATTATATAACAGCCTCAGTTTAGATAAAAATAAAAAAAAGTATGGGTTTTTGTGAATATTTAAAAGTTATTAAATATGGTATTATTATTTGAATTATAGCCTATTATAAATGGCCTGGGCCTATACATTTTTCGTGATCCAGGGACATTAACACACGTCACCAATAGAAACTCATTCAATATTGTTTTTCCACTGGCCTAACAGAAACATTATGATCAGGTATGTGACATTCAATAGACTTTGCCAGTGTAAATATTGAAATATTCAAGTTTGACCAAAAGAAAGTACACAATCTAGATGTGTTATTTAATGACAGCTGCATTAATTTTTTTTAACACATTTCTCCCGAATTAATGATGGGATTAAGGTCCTGCTATATTGCTGCAACTACCAGTCACTGAGGTAAAGTTAGTTTTATATTCAGTGATTCAACAGACATTCGCTGCAAACATATTCAAACTTTAAAATTACTTTACAATTACAATTTTTCACTGATAACTATGACAGACCTTTCAAAATAGTCTGTATTAGGCTGGACAACTTTTACAACCTTTGATTTGATCAAAACATCACACCTAGATTTTACAAACATTTTCTAACATTGAAAAACACTGTTACTGTATCGCAATATCTTTTTCAGAAATTGACATACAATTTTTATTCCAGTTCAAAATATTCTACAATTACCAAATCCTCAAACCCAGACGGTGCTGGTTAATCACACCATCATCTGCAGGACGCCTGGAAGAATCTGCGAACAGTTTCATCCTGTGTTAGATGTCATTCTGTTGGTAGCCTAATATTCCATTTCTCTTCTAATGGGTTTCAGGTTTCAGTGTTTATTCTTCAAATGCTCCGAACAACATAGCACCATGCTGCACAATGAAATTCTTGAGACATGGCACCTGACAACTACATAGTGAGAGTTTAGAAGAAGGATATATAATCAGAAATATAGCCAGACAAAATAATTAAGTAACAATAAACAACAGTATATACAATATACAACTGTACAATGTAACACTGCACAATAGCAGAAGTTTAAAAAAAATAGGAGCAATTAGGTAAGAATAAGAGTATATTACAGATACAGTGGGGAGAACAAGTACTTGATACACTGTCGATTTTGCAGGTTTTCCTACTTACAATATTATCATAGGTACTCCTCAACTGTAAGAGACAGAATCTAAAACAAAAGTCCATAAAATCACATTGTATGATTTTTTAATAATTAATTAGCATTTTATTGCATGACATAAGTATTTGATCACCTACCAACCAGTAAGAATTCCGCCTCTCACAGACCTGTTAGTTTTTCTTTAAGAAGCCTTCCTGTTCTCCACTCATTACCTGTATTAACTGCACCTGTTTGAACTCGTTACCTGTATAAAAGACACCTGTCCACACACTCAATCAAACAGACTCCAACCTCTCAACAATGGCAAAGACCAGAGAGCTGTGTAAGGACATCAGGGATAAAATTGTAGACCTGCACAAGGCTGGGATGGGCTACAGGACAATAGGCAAACAGCTTGGTGAGAAGGCAACAACTGTTGGCGCAATTATTAGAAAATGGAAGAAGTTCAAGATGATGGTCAATCTCCCTCGGTCTGGGACTCCATGCAAGATCTCACCTCGTGGGGCATCAATGATCATGAGGAAGGTGAGGGATCAGTCCAGAACTACATGGCAGGACGTGGTCAATGACCTGAAGAGAGCTGGGACCACAGTCTCAAAGAAAACCATTAGTAACACACTATGCCATCATGGATTAAAATCCTGCAGCGCACGCAAGGTCCCCCTGCTCAAGCCAGCACATGTCCAGGCCCATCTGAAGTTTGCCAATGACCATCTGGATGATCCAGAGGAGGAATGGGAGAAGGTCATGTGGTCTGATGAGACAAAAATAGAGCTTTTTTGTCTAAACTTCACTCGCCGTGTTTGGAGGAAGAAGGATGAGTACAACCCCAAGAACCCCATCCCAACTGTGAAGCATGGAGGTGGAAACATCATTCTTTGGGGATGCTTTTCTGCAAAGGGGACAGAACGACTGCACCGTATTGAGGGGAGGATGGATGGGGCCATGTATCGCAAGATCTTGGCCAAGAACCTCCTTTCCTCGGTAAGAGCATTGAAGATGGGTCATGGTTGGATCTTCCAGGATGACAACAACCCGAAACACAGCCAGGGCAACGAAGGAGTGGCTCCGTAAGAAGTATCTCAAGGTCCTGGAGTGGCCTAGCCAGTCTCCAGACCTGAACCCAACAGAATTATTTTAGAGGGAGCTGAAAGTCCGTATTGCCCAGCGACAGCCCCGAAACCTGAAGGATCTGGAGAAGGTCTGTATGGAGGAGTGGGCCAAAATCCCTGCTGCAGTGTGTGCAAACCTGGTCAAGAACTACAGGAAACGTATGATCTCTGTAATTGCAAACTAAGGTTTCTGTACCAAATATTAAGTTCTGCTTTTCTGATGTATCAAATACTTATGTCATGCAATAAAATGCTAATTAGTTACTTAAAAATGTGATTTTCTGGATTTTTGTTTTAGATTCCGTCACTCACATTTGAAGAGTACCTATGATAAAAATTACAGACTTCTACATGCTTTGTAAGTGGGGAAAACCTGCAAAATTGGCAGTGTATCAAATACTTGGTGGGTGTCCCTTTGGTTGATGCTTGCCAATGTGGGTGGATTGATTTCCTGCCTGTTGGGCCCTGTCCGGGGCTTCCCCCAGATAAGGCCACAGTGTCACCGGACCCCCCCTTGACTCAGTCTCAAGGCTTTACGCTGCTATATTATTGTGCTGGGGGAGTAGGGTCAGTTCTCCTCCACTATAAATCCTTATTGATATGAGGAATGCATTTTCAGAATTTTCGCAGTCCCCTCACGTTTTGAACTTAGGAGGACATGAGGTCCTGGCTCACTCCTGCGGAGTACCTGGCTTGAAATACCCGTTGCTATCCCTGTCCACAGTCCTCCTGGTTGTGTTGCAGATCAAGATGATACCTGACGATTTCAGCTGCCACTGTGCTGACACCTCCCCCTCCCCCGTGTTGTCCCTGTCCTTGTTCATCTGGTCATGCTTCCGACCTGGACTAAGTTAAAATAGACTCCGGACTCAGTCTATATGCATTTATTAATTATTTAAATTGTACTCTTGATATGTTCACCCGGCACAGCCAGAAGAGGACTGGTCCCCCCACTGGTCCTCTCTAGGTTTCTTCTTAAATTTTGGGCTTCTTAGGGAGTTTTTCCTAGCCACTAAAATTCAACACTAATGTTGTTTGCTCCTTGGGGTTTAAGGCCAGGTGTTTTGTAAAAGTACTTTGTGACAACTGCTGATGTTAAAAGGGCTTTATAAACAAATGTCATTGATCAATTGAAGTATGGCAGTAAAATACATAACAGTGTAAATCAGCAGCAATTGGTAGAATTATGAATATTATAGATACATGAGGGTAATAAGCTTATGAACGATGGCATAGCACAATACAACTACACAGTGGGAATTAAGAAGAACAATATACTGTATACACAGCAAAAATAAATCAAGAAGATAAATTAATAATATACATAACACTGTACACAAGCAGCAGTATAAAAAGAGCAATGTAAACTAGCAGCAATACTGGTGGTGGTATTGAAATGATAGATATGGCAAATATGGCAATAATATACATAATGTAAACTAGCATCACTTCTGAAAGTGTAGGATGGGGAGTATGAATAGCACAGTAGAAGTATTGGATAATATACACTCACCTAAAGGATTATTTGGAACACCATACTAATACTGTGTTTGACCCCCTTTCGCCTTCAGAACTGCCTTAATTCTACGTGGCATTGATTCAACAAGGTGCTGAAAGCATTCTTTAGAAATGTTGGCCCATATTGATAGGATAGCATCTTGCAGTTGATGGAGATTTGTGGGATGCACATCCAGGGCACGAAGCTCCCGTTCCACCACATCCCAAAGATGCTCTGTTGGGTTGAGATCTGGTGACTGTGGGGGCCATTTCAGTACAGTGAACTCATTGTCATGTTCACAAAATCAATTTGAAATGATTTGAGCTTTGTGACATGCTGCATTATCCTGCTGGAAGTAGCTATCAGAGGATGGGTACATGGTGGTCATAAAGGGATGGACATGGTCAGAAACAATGCTCAGGTAGGCCGTGGCATTTAAATGATGCCCAATTGGCACTAATACACATGTTTACCTTCAAACAACTCTTCTAAAGCATGTGTTCATCACAGTGTAACTGTAGCCAAAATGGTTTTAACCAGTTTTGTAAGAAGACAAATTCAGAAAGACATTCTTGTAATCTCACGAAGTGAGCATAAGTCATAGGCAAATCAACAACAGCCTCCCTGTTTTCATTGTGTCAGTGGTTTCTAGTTCACACTGTTAGGGTTATTCAGACTGATTGTTTTACTGGAACCTCTCAATGCAATCATTATCCCAGTTTTCTCTACACTCAAACAGCACCGGAAAAAATTAAGAGACCACTGCACCTTTTTCTTTCCTTTCCTAAAAAGTTGAAAAGGAAAGTTTTGAGTGAGGAACCGAAATGTTCAATTTGCAGTGGTCTCTTAATTTTAACCCTTCTCTTCTTCACTCCTCAACTCTTTTGGAAAGGAAAGAAAAAGGTGCAGAGGTCTCTTAATTTTTTTACGGAGCTGTGTAACAGAGCTTAGACATCCATACTCACCCAACAAGAAATGCCATCCAAGGTCTCCTCACAGTCACCAAACCCAGAACAGAAGTGAAAAATCCTACTGTACTGCTCTGAGCCAGCATAGATCACTCCAAACCCCTGTTGTTAAGGGTCCATGGTATCTTTAGTAACCACAGAGATTCAGGACAGCCATTTAAAGTCCTATCTAAAAAATCAACACCTTATGCTGGGGGCAATGTCCCCTTCACTGCCTTATGGCAGTGGGATTTGAAATTTACACCAGAAGAGGGTCCCCTAGTAGCCCTGCAACACAAATCCCAACAGCATCTGGTCTCCCATCTAGGGACTAAGCAGACTGACCATGCTTAGCTCTTAGGCAAACCATAAAAAATAAAATGTAGCTCTCATGAAAGGACACACCTTCATTGCTAATGTTTTTTTTGATGAAGCTTCAACATCTTAATGTGTAAAATGTTAACCATTTTTGAGATAGCCCTGGGTCTTTTGATCCAATTCCAAAGAAGGAAGATTCAGATGTCTGCTCGTTTTGCGAGTTGACATTAATGTAGCTGGTAACGTGTGCATGAAAGCCAACATTTTCATAGCGCACATGCTTGGTTTCACTTGCGCTGGGCTGTATCTTACTTCAACGCAGTCATCTGATTTGTAACCCTAGAATTGCTCCTGCTGCTGCTCTAAAAGACACTAACTAGTATTGACTTCTAATGAAATTTGAAATTAATAGAATTTTTTAAACGTGTCCATTGTAAAATCTTGATTGTATGCAAGTTATTTTTATTTACATTTGTGTCGTTATGGTTTTAGGTAATAGAAAATCTAAATAAATACTTTAGTAACCCAAATAACCTCAAACAGGGACCCAAACATACTATAAGGAACATATCAAGAAACCGGTAACATCCCTAAACAGGTATCCATCAAACCTTAAAACGTTTTGTTGAGGTTGTAATTTAAAATGATGTAATTTATGTTGTTTTAAGACAGTGTTTTATGATACATATTCCAATATTTTCCAAAGTGATTTTGCATGCACAGAATATATGACCTCTCATTTCGGCAATTAAACAAAAAGCTGATAAATCTTAGAAAGAATCTGAGGTTTGTAAAACAAGTTCTGATTGGAAACAATGTATCAATTTGGTTGAGTGTATAAGTTAGATACAGAGTAAGATGCAGGCAAATCAACCATGTTAAGTTAGAAATTAACGAATAGGCCAACTTAAAATCCTTAACCATTTTAGCGTTTGGTAATGTATTGTCAATGCAACCAGAAGAAATGTAAGTAGCACTCAAAAAGTAATTTAGTTCTCTTTGGCAAGAGAAAATTATTAAAAGACTTTAATTTTAGAATACTCTTATTATTATCAGAATGTAGAATGACCCTTAATTCAGTCAAACATTTTCTGGTGACACAAAATTCTTTCCCCTCCCATGACACTTTCAGTAATAGCAAATAAATACATATATCATTTAAAAAATATTTTCCCTTTAGCCTTCTCTTCCTTGTGATTTGTTGTCTTCTTTTGCCAAACCCTGAGTCAATATAAAATGACTGAACCCACAGAGTGAGTTCTTATGGGTAAATTCAATTTTCCTTTAAAACATATGTATTTCAAGTCCTTCTTTTGTTCTGTTTATTAAAAGCACTGTTTCCCCTAATCACAGGGGAGCTGTTCGCCCTAGCTGTCTCTGCAGAGACGTAGTCTGCATACCTCCACACTTCCAATATCTAGCACGCCAAGTGAACCCACTGCTCCACAACAGATGGGGTGGATTCAAATACTATTCTGTATAATTGAAAATACTTTAAACATCTACATCAGCCTGCTTGTGGCTGGTGACACAGTTTGCATCATCTGAGCTATAAGATTAGCCCATGAATGGTGCCAAGTGGTTAGAGCATTGGGCAAATAACGTAAAAGCTGCTGGTTTGAATCCTTGAATCCAAAAAGGAAAATAGTTGTGCCCTTGAGCAATGCACTCCAATAGCTCATGTAAGTCACTCTGGATAAAAGCATCGGCTAAATGACAAAATGTTGAACATTTCCATCAAGTTCAGCCAAGTTCAGATAAAGTATTTGAAATTCAAACATAATTTGATCCTGTATTTGCAGTGAGACAGCAGAAAATACTCTGACCCTAAAACATGACTATATAATATAATGAGCTGAAAAAGTGTCACATAACACTTCACAATTTTTATTGAAGGAAATGTACAATCAAGTATGCTATATGTTGTTTCATTGTTTACTTCAGAACAGTGGTCAATAAAAGCTTGCTTTATTGTGGGTAAATTTTTTAAGGTTAGGTGCAATTCAGTCTCTAAGTTGATTACACATATGTACAAACATTTACTAAATAAATCAGTAGTTTTCTATTGAAATTGTAATTCACCATGTTATATATCACACCAGGGAGTTTCAACTGTCTATTTAATGTACGTACATGAAAAGATAAGTAAATCAGTGCTTGGCGTTGCTATTATAAACCCTTGTCCACCGCACAAGTTGGACCCAGGACCAGTCCGACAAGGATCGATTCGAAAGACCTAATGACTAAAACCTAGACAGTTGGTAGAAAGTGGCACATGGAGGAAACAGCTGCGTTTCTGTTGATTCCGTTTGGCACCGGTGTGCGTTCTATGCCAATATGCCAATGTATGTCATCCATATTGGCTTTTCCTACTGTACCAATTTCTACATATGTCTCTGTGGGGCAAGTTGAACAGTTCTGGTGCTGATATTAGAAGGATATAAGGGGGAAAGTCATTAGGAGATGCTGGTACAGTTTCACAGTGTGCTGGTTCAGTTGGTTTTGGTGTTTGGCTCACGCTGGCCTGGGTTTCAGGTAAGTTCAAGAGGTACCACAAATATGGTTTGGATCACTGAGTTTGGTCCGGACCATTGAACTGCTCTGGCCGGGGGGTGTTTAGGCTGGCATGGGTTTGGATAGGCTAGGCTAGGAGGTTTATCGTGCCCTAGATTGGGTCTGTGTGGTTTGGTTGGTTGGGTGCTTTGGGCTGACTGGGTGTCAGAGGGATGTTGAGTTGTCGGGTCCAAAGATGCGGTCATACTCGTTGAGTATGAGCTCCACGGCCTGGTTCTGATAGACCATGTTGATGGCCATGTTAGCATTGTCTCGCTCCGGACGCATCAGGGTGGGGCCAAACACTATGCCGATGTTCTGGGTCGACATCCGGTTTGAGTCAGAATGCTCCATCACCCTGGGGGAATAAGAGCGGGAAGCAAAATATGATCAGAATAGATGATTACTGCCCAGTCTGAAGTTCACCCAGTTTTGAACGCTGCATTCAGTGAAGTACATAAGGGTGGGTCCATCTCTGTCATTCCAGTCAAAAGCCTGACATCAAACATGCTTCATTTCAATGTTGACTGTAGTTTTTATTTTAGTATGATTTCTTCTGTTCTGGGTTTGATGATTCTCAGAGTAGGACGAACAGGGTCTACACACTGTAGACAATGTGTGTGTGAGTGTGCGGGCATGCGGGCAGTACAGTATGGATGTCTCTGTGTGTCTGTGTACATCATGTATTCATTTGTGCATCTGCAAGTGAGTGTGTGAGGGGACAACGACACAGGAATGGGTTAAAGCCACAGCATGAGCCATTCTTCTAAAAATGCCATTCCCACCAAGCCACAGAGGCAGCCAGCACTGCTCAAACCTTCCACATTAAAGATGAGGGGGAAAAAGAGGGCGAACAAGGGAAGAAAAAGAGAGAGAGAGGTTCCAGTGGTGGCGGCGGTGGTGTTGCTGTTCCTTCCAGCAGACGAGCCACAGAGATCCCATGGGAGGAGGTTGGGAAGGAGGGGGCGATAAGGGGAGAGGAGGTGAGGAGAGGACGGGGTGTCTGCTAGATTTAGAGGACAGAAGGAGATTGATTGATTTGCAGCAGCTGATGAGCAAATAAGAACCAGAGCGAAAGACAAAAAAAAAAGTAAAAAGAGAGAGGGAATCAAAGAAAAAGAGAAAGAGAACAAGAGAGAGAAAAAAGAGAAAGGAGCAAGTGTGATAAACAGACTCAATGGCTTACAGACAGACACATTAGAACTAGTTGGTGCAGCAGATAACATAGTGGTTAGAGAGTTGCACCAGTAAGTGAAAAATCTGCTGCCGTTTTGCCCTTGATTGGAAGCCCTTAACCCTAACTGCTCCTTTTAGTTGCTCTAGATTAGTTGCATCTGCTAAGAACCTATTTTTTCCATAGAAACATTTTCATTAAATTAACAATATGTGAATACAATTTTCGATTCACACTAGCAACGAGAAACTCCTGTAAACTGAAACACATGCTCGTGCAGCGATTTGTCCAAACCACTAATCTGGACAATGTTGTTTAGCCGGTAACTAACATGGCGCTCTCTGTTGAACAAGTGCTGTTGCTGGTGATAGTGGAATTGTTTCGGTATCAGTGTGAAATGTTCTTATTCTCTTCCAAACAAAGACATTCGTTTTGTGTTCAGATTCTGTTTATGTCACCACCCATTCCACACCTACGTGCACTGAGCCAGACATGGTCTTCAGACCTCACTAGGCCTGGGAGCAAAAAAAGTTAAAGTGTCCAGCTCGGAAGGTGATTTTCAAACAACTCAAATATTTAATTGCATCAAGAGTCTCGTGCATCTAATTAAACTATTGTAGTGAAAAAACGCCCTAAGAGACTAAAGTTGAATGTGACGGCACAAGCGTTAAGCAACTATTTTCTTTCTGTCAGCAAGCAATCTCCTGTGGGCAGAGTTGGCATGTTTAGTTGACCAATTTACGTGAGATTTTACTTCTGGGTTTCCGAGATGAGTCAGCAAGAGGTGGACTTAGTGATATTGAGGCCCCAGAAAGAGGCCAGTCTAATGCCCATACCCACTCGACCCACTTAATCTAGTTGTCATTTTACCCAAAATCACCCTACAACTGACCTTGTTACATTCAGCCCCGCTCTCCCAATGTGCTCACGTAGTAACTGTGCTACTTAAAAAACTGCAGCTGTTTGTGCATACTTAGTGGAGTTGAGAAATAAAACAAACAGAGACCACGTAGTCGAACTAGCTAGCTGTAGCCCACAGTCTCTGAGTGGGAATGGCATTACTCTTCAATCAGCTCCACCACAGGAGACTACATAGGGCCCCAGCTCATTAACTGAAATGTGCTGAAGCAAGAGAGTACAACAATACATTTTGAATAAAACTGAGCAACACTAAACTCATTTTGTTTGAGAAATTCTTCATGCTGTGATGCCCTGGTCAACTGGCTTTTCTTCCTAATGGTGATGTTAATGGTGATGGTAATGTTGATGGTAATGGTAATGCAATTGGTGATGGTAATGGTAATGGTAATGCAATGGTGATGGTGATGGTAATGGTTATGGTAACGATGATGGTAATGGTGATGTAATGTTGATGGTAATGGTGATGGGATGGTGATGGTAATGGTAACGGTGATGGTAATGGTGATGTAATGGTGATGGTAATGGTAATGCAATGGTGATGGTGATGGTAATGGTGATGGTAATGGTGATGTAATGTTGATGGTAATGGTGATGGGGATGGTAATGGTAACAGTGATGGTAATGGCGATGGGATGGTGATGGTAATGCAATGGTGATGGTAATGGTGACGGTAATGGTGATGGGGATGGTAATGGTAACAGTGATGGTAATGGCGATGGGATGGTGATGGTAATGCAATGGTGATGGTAATGGTGATTGTAATGGTGATTGTAATGGTGACGGTAATGGTAATGTTTGGAACCTCACAACCCTTTCTGTCACTCATGCTGCTTACACCATTAGGTACAGTTTCTCTTGGCTTTTAGACTACTTTCAAGTTGAGGAACCATCTAGTATCAAGTAGTAACAGTCCAATTCTCCTAGAAAACTGTGAAATTACAATTGAGTATGATCTTTGTATTTTATTTACTACCATTAAAAGAGAAAAAAGTAATGGAGTGGGATGTTTCAATTCTTTCGGTTTCAACCACAGCAAACGAGCCATGGCACTGTTTCGTCCAGACTTCAGTGACAGAACAAATAGAAAGGCAACAGCTGAGAAAAATGCTAAGGATACTATGCCCTCTATTGTTGAATTGTACACATTGCATGGGACTGGGCTACCGGTAAACTAATGATTCAATTCAACTACTTTTGGCTGTCAGTTGCACGAGTTCCAAACCTAATATGACATCAGCTTTTACCTCAACCTCCTCTGAAATAGATGAGAGTGGTGGGCTGTCATACTGGGCACCGGGGGACTAATGAACTATTTTGCTCAAAGGGCTTAATGGCATTTGTTTTCTCCTGTCAGCTCTGCGAGGTTGCTGGGCCAATACTTCAAATACTTCAAACTAGCTGTGGAGGTCTCTTACCGTTTCAGATGTCTGAACATGAACCTCATGGTGTCGTGGTTTGGAGGAGGCATGCCCAGAACCAGACATTTCATTCGGTCTACTTTATCCATGTAGTCGGACATCTCTGGAACACACACAGACATCCAGATGACAGTGTTAAACTCCAGATAGACTGACCGTCCAATTACATATATTCTGTGTTTGTTATGCATTTCGTTGTTCATTTATTCTTTCTCCAATGATCCACTCCTTTGTCAATTCATCGTGGAGCCAGCCAGCCAGCAGGTAACAGTCTCTACAATGTCTAGAAATAAGCATTTACTAATGAATACATTAATTAATGAATTCCTACATTTAAGTGCTATTCCCAAACACAGTCTACAATACAGTATGTGAAGGATAAATGAATACATTCATTAATGAATCCCTACATTTAAGTGCTATTCCCAAACACAGTCTACAGTACAGTATGTGAAGGATAAATGAATACATTCATTAATGAATCCCTACATATAAGTGCTATTCCCAAATACGAACAGTCTTCAGTACAGTATTTGAAGGATTAATTAATACATTCAAGAGCTACTCCGAAATGGTCTCTATGATGTCTGTTAAAACCAAGCATCAGTAAACATTGTCCTACATTTTTGCTGTTATACCCATGGTTCTAGCCTAACCAGTGATCTCAATCAGTTTCATGGGGGTATGTATTTAGATTTCCCCGAGTTGTACAAAGTTGCACTGACCAATAGGCTACAGAGCAGCTTTGTGCGGCCAGCAAATTTTCCAGCAGTTTGATGTATGTGGCATGTGAATTTTCCATATACAAACATGAAAATTAACATATCAATGAATTCATACATCTTTACTTGTACATGTGTCAATCAAAGTCATTTTGACAAAGCCAACTCTGAACAATAAGACATATCATTCACCAAAGTTTTGTTACAATGTGTTACATTATGGAACATAAATAAATAGCATAGTATAACAAAATAAAGCATCGCCTTCCGTCTTTATAAAAAAAAGTTAAGCCTGGATCGGGATTCTTACAACCTATGGCTGCAGAGACAGCAGTTCTGACCAATGAGCTTGTCAGGGCCAGCAAATCTTCCATATACAATTCAACTGAAACTGATGTCAAACATGTTGTTGCTAACAGTATTGTTACTCTGTATATCAACGCGCCGCCAACTCTGCTTCGCAACACACCCGACCTCCTTCTGGGCTACCTAAAGGCTACCAATTTTATAGCCCCATATCAACATGTCAAGCTTGCCGTGGAGAGAGCTTACGGTTCGTTGTTAACTCTTAGACTCGCCCCCGCAGAACTCAACACAACGAGCTACCACGGTCATCGAGCTGAGCTCAACTTGTGAAATGTGCTGTTGTTGACAATTGCTTCCTCCCTGACAGTTTACCTCGCCACACCAAAGGCAATGAATCCATTCCGAATGTTAAGAGCTACTCACTAACTGTCTCTATGATGTCTGTGAAGAAGCCATAGGGAACCAGTGGTTCAGGAAGCTCCCTGAAGAACAGCTTTAGGGCCCCAGTTATGACATGAATATCCTCCCATTCGGTCTCATCCAGATTCAGCTTCTCTGTTAGTGGAAGGAGAGAAGGGGGTGTAGGTGAGAGGGGTATAATGTGAGAGGATGGGATGGAATGTAAAGAGTGAGAGGTAAACAGAGATATATAAATGTCCCCAATGAAACTGTGCTGTTGTTTGGCAGCGAGAGAAATTGTCGGTGAAGACAACAGCTGAAATGCAGTGGCTGAGCTTGTAGGAAGGCAAGCAGTGATAAAAGCACCCATAGAATACTGAACTGTGTTTCTCAAACCACCACGTTTGTACACCCAATAATATTTGAAATAATGCATACAACCTCAACAAAAGTCTATCAAGAGGGTTATTGAGCCATATTGCTCAGGAGTGGGGTTGTAAAATTCCTGAAAATGTACACAAATTCCATGTTTTTTGCTGATAGTCCAGTTTGAGGATCCACATAATCTGAAGGAAATAAGCAGACATTTTTAATCCTCCAACAAATATTTCTGAAAACCCTGAAATGTGTTAGAAGTTCCCATAGTGCTGCAACCGTATAGCCAGAAATTAAGACAATGCTTTTAAGGCAGGACAATTCAACTCGTATCCTGGAGGGCCAAAACACTTCTGTTTTTTGTTTACCTAGGAATCGTTTGCCCTCATTCAGTGACTCAGGTATGAATACGTTTCATATTAAGTAAAGGATGAAGTCTGTGTTTGGGATCAGGAGTTGAATAGCCCTACAAGCAAAATACAAGCTGCAGTAGTCTATATTAGCCACTTGATGGCATTAACAGACAGTGTAAAAACATAACATAAAAAGAGAAAAAGAAAAATTAAATTGTATTTAGCATGTCAAAACAGCTGAGACTTCCAGCAGCTGAAAAGCTTAAAGGCAGACAAACAAGTGTTTTTGCATGAATGCAGACAGTGATGTGGCTCAAAGATGTAAGCTGCCATATCAGTCTGACTGAGTTCTACCTTGAACCATCTCCGCAGGGAACATATAACGTCCATCAGTGGTCACCGCTCGCTCTGGAATTAACCAAAAGTTACTTAGAAAACCTATTCTAAGTTATGTTGTTCCTTTTCACTCCCTTCCCTCTCACCCTCCCTCACCCTCCCTCTCCCTTCCCTCTCACCCTCCCTCTTCCTTCCCTCTCCCTTCCCTCTCACCTTCCCTCTCCCTTCCCTCTCACCTTCCCTCTCCCTTCCCTCTCACCTTCCCTCTCACCTTCCCTCTCCCTTCCCTCTCCCCCTCCCCCTCCCCCTCCCCCTCCCTCTCCCTCTCCCTCTCCCTCTCCCTCTCCCTCTCCCTCTCCCTCTCCCTCTCCCTCTCACCTTCCCTCTCCCTTCCCTCTCCCTTCCCTCTCATCCTCCCTCTCACCCTCCCTCTCCCTTCCCTCTCACCCTCCCTCTCCCTTCCCTCTCCCTTCCCTCTCACCCTCCCTCTCCCTTCCCTCTCACCCTCCCTCTCCCTTCCCTCTCCCTTCCCTCTCCCTTCCCTCTCCCTTCCCTCTCATCCTTCCTCTCACCCTTCCTCTACCTTCCCTCTCACCCTCCCTCTCCCTTCCCTCTCCCTTCCCTCTCCCTTCCCTCTCATCCTCCCTCTCACTCTCCCTCTACCTTCCCTCTCACCCTCCCTCTCCCTTCCCTCTCTCCCTTCCCTCTCTCCCTTCCCTCTCACCCTCCCTCTCACCCTCCCTCTCCTTTCCCTCTCACCCTCCCTCTCACCCTCCCTCTCCCTTCCCTCTCACCATGGTTGACAAGGAAGCGTAGTTTTTGGATGACAGACAGATTTCCACTCACTCTGTAGATACCGTCCGTCTCCAGACCTGAAATAACACCACACACAGGTACTGAAAACCCTGGCCTCAACAAAAAGCCACCCTGGCAACAACACCTATTTATACAACTTGTAACAATAAATGTCCTGTTTTTCAGTTATATAAAGTTGAAATATGTATTTAAACTACTTTTGGGATTAATTAGCATTTCAATGGGCTAAACTAAAGTCTGATGTGTGCTGTGACAAAATACTCTAGACATTCTTGTCTTTTCAATAAAAATGTCACAGCCCTGGTAGAAATATGGTTTCGTTAAGGGGTTGTGTTCATTTAAATAATTGTAATACCTAGCAAGCTATGGCATTGTTCATTTTGACATTTACATTTGGATCAAGACGGTTTGCCTAAAGCCAGCCTGTTCCCCGAGGGGAGGGCTAGAGCTGTGCTGTAACCTCTACACTGTACAGCCATCTGACATTGGTCAAAGCTCCATGTGCTCAGTGCAATGCCGGATGAATCAAGGAACCATGTTCTTCTGTCTTCCACACAGCACTTCCCACTCGCTCCCTCCTCCATGCAGTACCTCTCCTCTCCACTGCCTGGGTGCAGAGCCGCACAAAACCAGGCACGGTGCTCTTCTCTCTCTCACACAGCATTTCCAGATGACAACCAAACACCTGGTCTGTAAAACAACAACAACAACAACAGGGGCAAAATGGTCATAATAGTCTACATTACTAATCTACTCCAGATCTAAAGGTCAAAAGGTCAAGAGAGCCACTGTTGCCCACATCATATCACTTCCTCAATCCAAAAATAAACCCCCTTTTCTGTGTAATTGGATTGTTCCCCATTTCCAAGGAATTAAAAGGCACTCACTGTCCAAGAGATTTAGTATTTAAAGTGAGATCACTAACGGGTAAATCCTAACTTCCACCAAAGTCGAACATTCACAGAGTCACATGTTGTTGCCAGCGGGAGACTGCAATGAAATTGGACCGAAAGCATAGGGATTTACCCCTGAGTGATCTCATTCTCCGGTTCAGTCAGAAAGCCCAAGACTGAAACAAAACGAGAAGGGCAATAACAGGAGCAAGACGTGAGGACAACCAGTGGAGTACCAAACACTGTACTTTTGAAACTTTGGTCTGCATAATGATTACTTCAAAAAACTAACTGTCTTCTTTTCCACTTGCTTTAGCAATGCAAATAATGGTTTTCATGCCTATATAGCTACTTTAGATTGAACGGAAATTGAGAGGAAAAGGGAAAAAGAGTGAGAAAAAGAGAGACAGAGAGTGACAGAAAGAGAGTGAGAAAGACAAAAAGAGAACCAGAGAAAGACAGTGTTAGAGAGAATGGAGCATCTGCATTCATACCCTTGATGAGTCCTTTCTCCTGTAGGATCTGTAGTGGAGGTCTCTTCAGGATGAGCCTCTTCAGCCGACTCCTCACCCGCTTTCTCTCAGAGTTCTCCAGGTTGGAAATGGACCGGGGAACTAGAGTAGAAGTTAGGAGAAAGAAAAGGGGTAAGGAGGTAAAGAGGGGTACATAAGTAATACACCAAGTGGAAAGAGAAAGAGATGGACTGACTTTATCCTCCATATTAGAAAAATAAAGACTTCTTTATTTCTAACAAACCACCTAAAAACACACCCACACCACCAGAGGGATATATGGTGAGCCACCGTGGTACAGCATAGCACCCTGGGAGTAGTTGGATAGAGGGGAGACTCACGTGATGCTTTGAATCCCCCTCGACTTTCCTCCTCGTCCCCACTTTGGTCTAACAACTCTAAGCTCCCTGCCCTCCTCAGAGAGTACAGCAGGACATTGTCAATGGGGTTCTCACGGTCCTTCACAGCAAAGGAGAGAATTTTAACGGTCAGATGTCTTTATTATGTACCTTTTTGGGGATGGGGGGGTGTTGGAATGTAGTGTTCAGTATGTTGCACATGACATGACAAATGTAAATGTTCAAGCAACTGTGTATATTCCCACCATTAGTTCATTTTGGTAAAGAACATCCCCTCTAAACATTTAAGGGTTCAGAAAACAAAGGGACTTAATCTTTCTCAACAGTGAATTCAACTAGATTAAGTGCAGAAATGAGTATAACATCCTTGCGTTTAAAGTATACATTTATTTTAAAAAACGTGGGGCCAGTTACCAAAGATCTTTTTCATGGTCTACACCAAAAGAAAGGTTTTTTGGAAGATCTTTTAGGTTAGTTCTTACAAGATCTTTAGATCTTTAGTACATCCTAAAAACCAACAATGGGGCAACCAAAAAACAACCAACGGGGCTTTCCCCAGAGTTTCAATAAAACCCCCAGAAAGGATCCTCCAAGAACCTATCCTTTTTAGAGTACCATATTCAGAAAGCATATTCACATTTTTTTTATTTGAAGAATCCCTTAAGGAGCCTTCAAGATCCACCACGGTCCTCCACACAACCACACCAAGACTCACTAGTTTGTTGATGACACTCTGAAGAGTGTTGAACCATTCTGTGATCACAGAGTCTGTCTCTGACTGCAGTAGGAACTCATTCCCCGTCACAGTCCTCAGCTACAGGGCAAATAAAAAAAACAATGACTTAGTGCCACATAATACGGTTCACCCCAGTGTAGAACTTGTAGCGTATGCTACTAATGCTTGCACTGGGTCATTTTCCATTCAGAAAATTCTCAAAATTACATTTGCGAATGAGAGTTTAATTAGAATTGAAGAGTTTTAATAACCTCCAACCCTAGTGAACACAGAGTCAAGTAACTAAACACAGTCACTGAATGAACTTCCTCCTCAGAAGAAGAGGTGAGAGTTCAGTTTTTTGCAGAAAACCTCTAGAGCAGTTCTCCGACACTGGGACTAAAACTGTCATATATGATCAGAAGACAGTGTGAATTTATAGGCCACTTAAATAAGACAACTTCCCAGTGTGCATCTGACCTTGAACACATTCTTCTTGCTGGACATTTCATTGGCCCAGTGTAGCTGAGCACCTCTCAGGTCCACACTGCTCTCTGGATGACTATTTCCTGGTTTCTGGAGAAAAAAAACATACACCTATACACACGCACGCACACTTAAATTATGAACTGTAACATCTAAGAAACCAGAACCACACCTGGTGTCTAAGGTGCTTCCTTAATTTGAGCCACTGGCTAGCTACTCCTTGACCATATATAATACAATTATGTCCCTTAAATACCATTAGCAGTAGTTAACATGTAATTAAACATGAGTTTGTTCTCAAAGTCATTGTTACCATCTTACCCAACTGGAGGGCGTCTGAGATTTAGGATCCTTGAAGAAAACCAGGCTATTCCCAACCAGAACAACCCAGGAGGGGTTCCAGTTTTTCCTAAAAACATACACCAAGTTCCTGGTTCAGAAAAAACTCCTGCCATTGACAGAGAACATTCAATGTTACACAACCCTGTTTCCAAACACATTGGGACGCTGAGTAAAATGTAAAGAAAAACAGAATGCAATTAAGTGCAAATCATTGAAACCCTATATTCAATAGAAAATAGTAGAAAATAAGACATCATACCAAATGTTGAAACTGAGAAATGTTATTGTTTCTTCAAAAAATATATGCACAAAAAATATTGATGCCAGCAACACCTTTAAAAAAACTTTGACAGAGGCAACAAAAGAGTTGTGTAATGCTAAAAAAAACCTGGTGGAACATCTCACAACTAATTAGATTAATTGGCAACAGGTCAGCAATATGACTGGGTATAAATAGAGAATCCCAGAGAGGATGAGTTTTTCAGATGTAAAGATGGGGAGGGGTTCACCTCCCCATCTTTGTGAGACTGTGCTGGCAAATAGTGCAACAGTTTAATAACTTTTCTCAATGTAAAATTGCAAAGAGTTTGGGGATCTCCTCGTCTTCGGTATATAATATAATTAAATGATTCATAGAATCCAGAGAAATCGCTGTATGCAAGGGACAAGACCGAAAACCAATATTGGATGGCCGTGATCTTTGGGCCCTCAGGCGGCACTGCATTAAAATCTCTTAATTAGTTTCAGTTAGTACAAAATGCAGCTGCTCGGCTTTTAACTGGAAAAAGAAAGTGTGAACACATAACACCAGTCTTGGCCTCACTCCATTAGCTTCCTGTACATTTCAGGACTGATTTTAGATTGTACTGCTTGTTTTCAAGGTTTTAAATGGGTTGGCGCCACCTTATCTGGCTGAACTCTTACATCACTATCACCATGAGGTCGACTAACCAGATGCTCTTGGACGTCCCAAGATCCAGGCATAAAAATAGAGGGGATGGAGCCTTTGCAGTGGGTGCCCCCATCTTCTGGAATAGCTTCCCTGGCTTTTAATCCCAGCTGACCTTGGCATCAGATGTATTTTACTGTGCTGCTGTTCTGTTTATTTTTCTGTTCTTTTTATTTGTTATTAACTTTGTATTTGCTTAATCATTTAATGTTGTATTGTATCCTGTTCAGCACTTTGGTCAACTTTGTTTGTTTCAAATGCACTATATAAATAAAGTTGACATTAAAAACAGACATGATTCTGTAGTGGACATCACTGCATGGGCTCGGGATCACTTTTGCAAACCATTGTCTATGAACACAGTACATGGCTGTATCCACAAATGCAAGTTAAACTCTACCATGCAAAGAAGAAACCAGATATAAACAAGATTTGCCTTTTAAGATCGAGGCAAAGGTGAACTGTCCTGTGGTCTGACAAATCAAAATCTGAGATTATTTTTGGGAATCACGAACGCCGCGTCCTCCGGACTAAACAGGAGAGAGACAATCCAACTTGTTATAAGCGCACAGTTCAAAAGCAAGAATTTGTGATGGTATGGGGGTGCACTAGTGCACATGGCATGAGTAACTTGCACTTCTGTGAAATAATGCTGAACAATATATAAAGGTTTTGGAACAACATATGTTGCCATCCAGACAACATATTTTTCACGGAATACCTTGCTTATTTCAGCAAGACAATGACAAACCACATTCTGCATGTATTACAACAGCAAGGCTCCGTAGTAAAAGAGTCCGGGTGCTAAACTGGCCTGCCTCCAGTCAAGACCTGTCACCCATTGAAAACATTTGGCGCATTATGAAATGAAAAATACAATAAAGGAGACCCTGAACTGTTGAGCAGCCGAAGGCCTACATCAAGCAAGAATGGGAAAACATTTCACTTTCAAAACTAAAGCAACTGGTCTCCTCAGTCCCCAAAAGCTTACAGAGTACTGTTAAAAGAAGAAGTGATGCAACACAGGTGTAAACATGGCCCTGTCCCAACTTTTTTGAAACGTGCTGCTGACATCAAATAAAAAATGTATTTTTCCAAAAACTATACATTTCTCTATTTGCACCATTTTCAATTCAATACAGGGATAAATTATTTGCACATCATTGCATTCTGTTTTTATTTTTATTTTACGCAAACCTTTTTGGGGTAGTATTGAGTAGTTTTAACCGAAAACCTCCAAGATGGCTTACCTCAGCTTTCGGCCTCCCTCAGCTATTTTGGTCTTGTTTAGCAGGCCAGCCTTCTCCAGCTCCTGTTGATGGTGAGAGAGTGATCATTAAATAAAGATGCCAGTGGTTCTCAACTCCAAGAGTCAGGACCCAGGGTACTGGTGGCTTTCATTCCAGCCCTCTCATCGGGGACTGTTGGGGAAGTTTCTGCAGCCTGATGCATTCCTACTTAAAGGACTTGAGTCCCATTGTTTAGATAGGTAGAGGAATGTGGGGGATCTGGTATTTGCCAAGGTGGTATCATTGACTGGTATCAGCTGATGAAACGGTTACTCTTTATCTCCTCATCTGTATAACTCATCAGGGCATCTATTGTCTGTTCGGGTTTGGTTGGAACTCTTAGAATTGAAGAAGTTACTTATGGGAGGAAGTAGAGCTGTCCTTTGTGTGAAGCTTAGGTAAACACAACAGTAAACATTATGGCAGGAAGGATAAGGTGGGGGGACAGCCCGCCCTTTGGGGTAAACAGATGGCAGCATCTTACCACACCCATTTTTCTATGTAATAGATACTTTTGAATTCATGTTTTGAGTCAGAGACTCCTCAGACGATTATGTTGGTAAGGGGTTGATGCGTCTCTCAAATTTGCATAATAGTTCATAAAACTGTTAGAATGTGCCAAGAGAACTTTATCTCTGTTTCTTACTCCCGAGTGTTGATACATTGGAATTACCATCACAGGATTCATTTAGTCCTGGGACACCAGGTGAATGTTATTAACTTCCAGGTATGATGGAAAACCAACTGTCCTCCAGGTCCCCACTTTCCAAGCCATGCGTAGAGCCTGAATTTGAATTAAAGCTACAGGTGTAGGATCATTATTTGATCACCCACTTGCTGTTAAACAGAAATGTGTATTGTAGCTTTATAAAAGAATAAATGAAATAAAATCATATTTGTTACTGTTCACCATCATCATATTAAGTAAGCTGACTAAGAAGACATTCTCCTATATAGCAACAACTTAAGTTGAGACAGAAAATGCTGCGTTTAAGATTAACCATTTAGAACATGCACAACATAATTTATACAGTTCTTGGTGTTAGATTCTGCTACTCTGGGATAACTCTCTGCCATTACATGACCGTGTATACGATGCTACTAATAACAAAATCAACACCCTAATATCATTAATAACAATCCCCATAGGCAATGAGACAGTGCCGATCCCCCCCATGAAAAGGAAACACAGAACCTAACAGGTGGAGGCAGAGTGGTGGGTGGGTTCACACCTGCACGCTAGTAGACCAGCACACATGAGTGAGAAACCTGATGTTTAAATAGTCAGTATGAAACTGATACTGTGCAATCCCAGGAGTCAGCTGATATGTCACTGACCAATGACTACTCAGGTTTCCTGTCTGAACTGACTATGCTAATAAATAGATACTGTGAGAGGAGATGGGATGAAAAAGTCAGTTGGAAGCTGGGAATATCAGGTCACCTTCAATCAATCAATCAATCAAATGTATTTATAAAGCCCTTTTTATATCAGCAGATGTCACAAAGTGCTTTTACAAAACACCTGGCCTTAAACCCCAAGGAACAAACAGCAGTAGTGTTGAATTTCAGTGGCTAGGAAAAACTCCCTAAGAATGTCAAAATTTAGGAAGAAACCTACAGAGACCCAGGCTCAGACGGGTGACCAGTCCTCTTCTGGCTGTGCCAGGTGAACATATTAAGATTACAATTGTAATAATTAATAAATGAGTGTGGGCTGAGTCTAGAGTCTATGTAAACTAAGACCAGGTTGGAAGCATGACTTGATGGACAAGGAAAGGGACAACACGGGGGAGAGGGAGGTGTCAGCACAGTAGCAGCTGATATCGTCAGGCATCGTCTTGATCGGCAACAAAACCAGGAGGACTTTGGACAGGGACAGCAACAGGTCCCCCAAGTCAGGTACTATGCAGAGGAGTATTGTGATTCCGGATTACATCACCCAGAGGCAGCATATATAGTGAGAACAATAATGGGCCCAGAACTGAGCCTTGAGGAACACCAAAATATACCTTTGACTTGTCAGTGAATATGCTATCCACACTAACAAACTGATATCTTTCAGATAAATAAGATTTAAACCAGGCTAGAACATGTCCACGTAGCCCAATATGGGTTTCCAGTCTCTCTAAGAGAAGGGAGTGATCAATAGTGTCAAAAGCAGCACTAAGATCAAGAAGCAACAGAACGGATTTGGAACCTTTGTCTGAGGCCATGTGAAGGTCATTTGTTACCTTCACGAGTGCAGTCTCAGTACAATGATGGGGTCTGAAAGTGGACTGGAGCATTTCATAAATGTTATTTGTCTTTAGGAAGGCATTCAGTTGTTGGGAAACACATTTTTCTAAGATTTTTGAGAGGAACAGGAGGTTTGATATGTCGGGATCCAGATAATAATTTTTTAGAAGAGGCTTAATTTTCGAAATGTTTTGGGAGTTTGGTACGCATCCGGAGGAAAGGGAGCAATTTATTATGTTCAGCATTGGCTGACCTAGCACAGGAAATAGCTCCTTAAGTAATTTTGTTGGAATCGGGTCTAGCTTACAAATTGTGGGTTTAGAACTCATTATAAATTTAGTGAATATGTTGAGCGATACGGGATCAAAAAATTCAAGTGTCCCCATTGACAACTGGTTAGGGAGGTTCAGGACATTCTCAGGACAACTGAGATTTTGAGGACCATAACTATTTAAGGAGGAGTCAGTTATGTGTTTTCTAATGGTGTTGATCTTTTCATCAAAGTAGTTCATGTATTCATTACAGCTAAAGTGAAGACTTGTTGAGTGTTGCTTTTTTTTTTTTTTACTTTGCAACTGTATCAAAGAGAAATGTTCTATTTTTTTTTTGTTTGCCTCAATCAGGTTGGAGAAATAAGCTGATTGAGCAGATGTGAGTGCTTTTCGGTATTGTAGTGTACTGTCTATCCAGGCTAGTCTGAATACTTCCAACTTGGTGGAGCACCACTTTCGCTCCAATTTTCTGGAGGCTTGCTTGAGTGCTCTAGTATTGTCTGTGTACCAGGGAGCAAGTTTCTTGTTGCGTATTTCTTTTGTTTTTAGTGGTGCAACCGTATCTAAAGTATTTCACAGTGTTGAGTTTAGATCCTCGTTTTGATCGTTTGCGGATTTATTTACTCTGTCATTGATGAGCGAGCTTGTAAGAATATCAAGGTATCTATTTGTAGTCAGAGAATTTATAGTACGGCTTTTGTCAGTATAAGGGTCAGATTGGAAAGGTTTTGTTCAAATAATATTGGGTTGAAGCAGAACACCCATGCTGAAGCAGTAAATACTCAACTGGGAAATAAAATGAACATTAGGAAAAAAGGTTGTCACTTTCTTTGTATTGTTTTTCCAAGAATTTGATTGACAGATGGAATGATATGGAAACCAGTGGAGAGGAGACATAGTGGTGAAAGTTCGTGTTGGGGATTGAACCCTGCTCTTTGTCAGGGAGACATGTACAGTAAGTATTTGAAGCATGGAGTGTTACCACTGGACCAAACCTCCTCCCAAATGTTTATCATTTCCACTTTTTGAATTTCCTGTTGCTGTGGCATTATTTACCTGGTGTACCAAACTGTCTCAAATGAACATCCCACAAACTAGGTCAAATTAAGATCCTACATCTGGTAAGTGAAAGAACATCAGGGACTGTGGAGACACGGGATAGAAGGACGCGAGTCTCACCGGTGTGGAGCTGTCACTGCTGTCTGGAGAGCTGGCCGGAGAAGGAGGATCCACCACGATACTGTCATAGTCCCTGCACTGCTGACACGGATGGGAAGGACACGCGTGTTAAGTGTACTCTGACACGGATGGGAAGGACACACGTGTTAGGTGTACTCTGACACGGATGGGAAGGACACACGTGTTAAGTGTACTCTGACACGGATGGGAAGGACACACGTGTTAGGTGTACTCTGACACGGATGGGAAGGACACACGTGTTAGGTGTACTCTGACACGGATGGGAAGGACACACGTGTTAGGTGTACTCTGACACGGATGGGAAGGACACACGTGTTAGGTGTACTCTGACACGGATGGGAAGGACACACGTGTTAGGTGTACTCTGACACGGATGGGAAGGACACACGTGTTAGGTGTACTCTGACACGGATGGGAAGGACACACGTGTTAGGTGTACTCTGACACGGATGGGAAGGACACACGTGTTAGGTGTACTCTGACACGGATGGGAAGGACACACGTGTTAGGTGTACTCTGACACGGATGGGAAGGACACACGTGTTAGGTGTACTCTGACACGGATGGGAAGGACACACGTGTTAGGTATACTCTGACACGGATGGGAAGGACACACGTGTTAGGTGTACTCTGACACGGATGGGAAGGGCACACGTGTTAGGTGTACTCTGACAGGTGGATGTGGGTGCCTGGGTTTTCCTCTATGGTCAAAGTGCTTACACTGCTGATGTACTGCAGGTTGTTCATCTTACAACCATGCAGTAAGATGCCGTCTGTATGAGTGCATGTGGATCTACCTGGCCATTTTCAGGCAGTATCCTGGGTCGTGTGCTGCTGAGCTCTTCTGAACCGTGTTGATGGAAGGCCGAGTGACGTCGCTGGACCTCGTTGTCTCCCATCCCGAAATCTGGTGTACTGATGGTTTCTGATGACACTGCTCGCTGCATGCTCTAGAGGACACAGACAAAACATCCATAGAAAGGAGACAGGTCATTCACACCGTGTGTGGATCAGACAGAAAAAAAGAAAACTGGAGACTGGGCTACCTTGTTTGATGGGTATAAAATATACAAGCCCAACCCCAGTGTCTAACATTGAGCCATTGGCCACCTGTTAACCAAACATCACCGAAAGGATTCTCATCCATTCAACTTCCATTTTTGTTCCTAAATACAGTAGCTCTTGAAAAGCTGTTCCATTACAGGCAAGGCTGGGCTCTTACTAAACCATCTGGAATTATTACCTAAACATATCTTAAACCTCAAATCTTTACTTAACCAGCCTTTACTTAAAACCTAAACACAACAGCAGACCAAGTAGAGGTTTGACTTAGATTGTTTGTTTTGTATTTTTAAGTACCTCAACTTAACCACATCAATGTTTATAGACATTGACCACCCCTGTAAAACACATTAGATTAGGAAATTATGTAGTGGAGGGTACTGTCATGCCTGTCTCCTATTCAGTGCCCCTTCCTTGGCTTCGGAGATCAAACTCCCCGGCCTTCTGACCCCCGGCCACCCAATCATCCTCTTCTCTGTTTCCTGGACAGCTCAACCCAACACCCCTCTGGTTTATCATGCACACTTGGTCGTTGTTAGTGTCCTTAAATTGCCTTGGTTTGTGTTCAGTGTCAGGTAACATTGTTTAGGAATTCTGTTGTGTTTGTGACCAGTGCAAGTACCAGTTTGTTTTTCTGTTATATCTGGGGCTGTTTTCCAAAACGTATCAAGACTAAAAGTAGCTCCTAACCTGCTGATTTAGGAGAAAAATGGGTGTGTCAGTCCTAACTTTAGGACTCCTAAATCTTTGGCCTAAGAGAATTTCACAAAGCATTTTAGCACTAAAACCAGGTCCTAAATCTGTGAAAAGTTAGGAGTTGTCAAGAGGACTCCTAAGTTACTAAAACCAAGTCATAAACAAGCCTAAAAGGGCTGCTGCCGACAATTCGCCTCATAATCAGGTCGACTTTTTAGAAACATTTAATGATACTGAGCTTTTAAAAAGGTAACATCTTAATCACAAGGGTATTATGATCATATTAGAGCTAGCCAGGGTCACTTCACCACCAAGCAGAAACAACCCAATAACACCAGAGATCAAGGTTGTGACAACTCTACGCTACTTGGCCACAGGGAAAATGCATCTACGCAGCGCAGACGAACCACATATATCTCAGTCATCTGTCAGTAGAATGGAGACAGATCATTCGGTTTCCTCATGATGTTCGCCGAGTACAAAAAAACAAAGCCAAATGCATGGCCATAGCTGGAACACCCGGTGTAGTTGGTGCTATAAATGGGACACATAATTACACTAATTAATATCTTGACTATTCAGTATATCATTCTTGGTTTCATGTTTAATCAGTGACACCCTACATTTTTATTTTTAATATCTTTATTTCAATATGGCAACCTGACACATACTTCTACAGTATTGCTATGATGAATTCACTGACAGACCCCTCTCCAAACATCCAATCACTGTGGTCATAGTAAGTAGGCTTTTTCGTGGAACACATCCATAGCAACGGGGTCAACCCCGCCCTTTCTCTTAGCTTAAGACTTCTCCCCATTCCTTAGTAAAAGTTGGTCTTAGCCAGTTGGTCACAAACACAACAAAAATAGGTTTTAAGAAGAAACTCTTAGCTAGGAACAGTTATTAATGTTTGGGAATCCTCCTAGTGGTAAGATAAAAGGTTTTGTGAATATGGAGTCCTAGTTATGCCAGTTTTGTTAAGCAGGTTCCTTAGCCTGCTGTGCATGGTTGCCATTTGAAACCCATCCTTATAAGATACGTTGCTTACATCTGCGCCTGCTTCCGGCTCCTCCCTTGTCCCAGCGTTCCAGGTACAGTATATTTAAGCAATAATGCATGCATCAGATGGACACAGTATATATCATAAAACCCCTTAAAAGCAATAATGCATGCATCACATAAACACAGTATACACTCACCTAAAGGATTAATAGGAACACCATACTTATACTGTGTTTGACCCCCTTTCGCCTTCAGAACTGCCTAAATTCTATGTGGCATTGATTCAACAAGGTGCTGAAAGCATTCTTTAGAAATATTGGCCCATATTGATAGGATACCATCTTGCAGTTGATGGAGATTTGTGGGATGCACATCTAGGGCACGAAGCTCCTGTTCCACCAACATCCCAAAGATGCTCTATTGGGTTGAGATCTGGTGACTGTGGGGGCCATTTCAGTACAGTGAACTCATTGTCATGTTCAAGAAACCAATTTGAAATGATTCGAGCTTTGTGACATGGTGCATTATCCTGCTGGAAGTAGCCATCAGAGGATGGGTACATGGTGGTCATAAAGGGATGGACATGGTCAGAAACAATGCTCAGGTAGGCCTCTTTTTCCTATTTGTAGTGGAGATGAGTGGTACCCAGTGGGGTCTTCTGCTGTTGTAGCCCATCCGCCTCAAGGTTGTGCGTGTTGTGGCTTCACAAATGCTTTGCTGCATACCTCGGTTGTAACGAGTGGTTATTTCAGTCAAAGTTGCTCTTCTATCAGCTTGAATCAGTCGGCCCATTCTCCTCTGACCTCTAGCATCAACAAGGCATTTTCGCCCACAGGACTGCCGCATAATGGATGTTTTTCCCTTTTCACACCATTCTTTGTAAACCCTAGAAATGGTTGTGCGTGAAAATCCCAGTAACTGAGCAGATTGTGAAATACTCAGACCGGCCCGTCTGGCACCAACAACCATGCCACGCTCAAAATTGCTTAAATCACCTTTCTTTCCCATTCTGACATTCAGTTTGGAGTTCAGGAGATTGTCTTGACCAGGACCACACCCCTAAATGCATTGAAGCAACTGCCATGTGATTTGTTGATTAGATAATTGCATTAATGAGAAATTGAACAGGTGTTCCTAATAATCCTTTAGGTGAGTGTATATCATAAAACCCCTCAAAAAAGCAATAATGCATGCATCACATGGACACAGTATATATCATAAAACCCCTTAAAAAGCAATATTGCATGCATCACATGGACACAGTATATATCATAAAACCACTTTCAAGCAATAAGGCATGCATCACACATGACAATATACCACAAAACCCATTAAAATGTTCTATGGGCTATTGGGAGACCTAACTGTTTTAAGCTCAGTGATATGTCCTCCACTTTGTGAGAAAATACAATGGGCACTCAAAGCATTATTACATTATTTATCAACTAAATAGCCCACACGTTAGATGTGGTCCTTAAAACACTTAACTATTAGTAAATGGTTTGGAAGGATCCATTTTCAACATGTCATGAATAATTTAATTCGAAAACAAATTGTTTGTAAAATAGAATATATTTCCTGAAGCAAATGTGGTGCCCTTGCCTTCTTGTTTATGTTAAGCAGGATCATTTAATAGGTATTCTTCTGTATCTCTGTGGCTCTCATTGAAACCCATGTTATGCACATTTTAAACTAATATTTTAAAACGAAAACATTGTATAGCAATAGTGCTATATATATGGACATTAGATAGCTTTTATTATTTAGGCTCAAGAGCAAATGGGAAAAATGTCTATGATTAATAATAACAATATTAAGACTATCTAGAAATATTTTAGCAAGCACATCTAATAAGTACAGTGGGGAGAACAATTATTTGATACACTGCTGATTTTGCAGGTTTTCCCACTTAAAAAGCATTTAGACTGTGAGTGACGGACTGAGTGACGGAATCTAAAACAGAAATCCAGAAAATCACATTTTTAAGTAATTTATTTGCATTTTATTGCATATAAGTATTTGATACATCAGAAATGCACCACTTAATATTTGGTACAGAAACCTTCGTAATTACAGAGATCATACGTTTCCTGTAGTTCTTGACCAGGTTTGCACACACTGCAGCAGGGATTTTGGCCCACTCCTCCATACAGACCTTCTCCAGATCCATCAGGTTTCTGGGCTGTCGCCGGGCAATACGGACTTTCAGCTCCCTCCAAAGATTTTCTATTGGGTTCAGGTCTGGAGACTGGCTAGGCCACTCCAGGACCTTGTTAGAAATCGGCGGTTTCGTATAGTGGTCAAATAATGTAGAACCCGTATCAAATCGAGGAAGAAGTTCGTTCACGTTTATTGGAAAATTGCAGCACAGATGTCATTCGGTGAACGTTCCATTACCTTCTCACTGTAATGTTGGTTACCAGCTAGCCTATACATTAAGGCCGTTTCTAACTAAGACCATGTCTTTAGAAGTCAACCCCCATGCCATATGGCCATCGTAAACATTCCTACAGAGAGATGAACAGAGAGGTGTCTGTTACAGAGAGATAATCTAAACAGAGAGGTTTCTGTTGTTCTCATCATCTAGACACATGCACCTTCAATGAAACGTACATTCATATGGGAATTATCAATACTCAGAATCCACAACCTTGAGATGCTTCTTACGGATCCACTCCTTAGTTGCCCTGGCTGTGTGTTTCGGGTCGTTGTCATGCTGGAAGACCCAGCCACGACCCATCTTCAATGCACTTACTGAGGGAAGGAGGTTGTTGGCAAAGATCTCGCGATACATGGCCCCATCCATCCTCCCCACAATATGGTGCAGTCGTCCTGTCCCCGTTGCAGAAAAGCATCCCCAAAGAATTATGTTTCCGCCTCCATGCTTCACGGTTAGGATGGTGTTCTTGGGGTTGTACTCATCCTTCTTCTTCCGCCAAACACGGCAAGTGGAGTTTAGACCAAAAAGCTCTATTTTTGTCTCATCAGACCACATTACCTTCTCCCATTCTTCCTCTGGATCATCCAGATGGTCATTGGCAAACTTCAGACGGGCCTGGACATGCGCTGGCTTGAGCAAGGGGACCTTATGTGCTCTGCAGGATTTTAATCCATGACGGCGTAATGTGTTACTAATGGTTTTCGTTGAGACTGTGGTCCCAGCTCTCTTCAGGTCATTGACCAGGTCCTGCCGTGTAGTTCTGGACTGATCCCTCACCTTCCTCATGATCACTGATGCCCCACGAGCTGAGATCTTGCAAGGATTCCCAGACCGAGGGAGATTGACAGTCATCTTGAACTTCTTCCATTTTCTAATAATTGCGCCAACAGTTGTTGCCTTCTCACCAAGCTGCTTGCCTATTGTCCTGTAGCCCGTCCCAGCATTGTGCAGGTCTACAATTTTATCCCTGATGTCCTTATACAGCTCTCTGGTCTTGGCCATTGTGGAGAGGTTGGAGTCTGTTTGATTGAGTGTGTGGACAGGTGTCTTTTATACAGGTAACGAGTTCAAACAGGTGCAGTTAATACAGGTAATGAGTGGAGAACAGGAGGGCTTCTTAAAGAAAAACTAACAGGTCTGTAAGAGGCGGAATTCTTACTGGTTGGTAGGTGATCAAATACTTGTGTCATGCAATAAAGTGCACATTCCTTATTTAAAAATCATACAATGTGATTTTCTAGATTTTTGTTTTAGATTCCGTCTCTCACAGTTGAATTGTACCTATGATAAAAATTACAGACCTCTGCATGCTTTGTAAGTAGGAAAACCTGCAAAATCGGCAGTGTATCAAATACTTGTTCTCCCCACTGTACATAAGAGAAATCTAGAGTCCTGTTTTGTCTTTGGCAAACACACCTTCTGAGAGGATGACTAGAGTACTAACATTAACAAATGCGCTAGTAATGATAAACGAATGCTTTATAAACAGTACATAAATGGATAATTATGTGTAGTCATTATAAGCATTATAAGTATTGTAACACCCCTGGTCGGGATGCTAAATCAGGAGCCGGAGTCAGAGGTAAAGAATGCCAGGTAGAATTTATTAACCCTAACAAGACAGCTGTGTGGCCACTGTCTACGCCCAACAATACCTGTTAACACACAGGTTCTTTACAAACCCTCTTAGATCTGTAGCTAGCTAAGACAAGTACACCTGTCACGGTCCTCTATCACACACAGGAGTGGAGCCACGAGAGAGAGAGAGCTTCCCAAAACCCCACCTTATATAAGCTATGGCCTGAGACCCCTGGACCCGCCCCTGCTGTCCCCAAGTCCCCCAGAGATGCCCTCCTCACTGCGGGACGTCCCACCAGGTAAACCAGCCCCACCTAACTGTCAGGCCCCACCCCCTAATGAAGCATAACTGACCAACTTAGAACTTTAAATGAACACAGGGTCGCTACAGTATGTTAGACTTGAATGCAGCTGCTGTAAGTACAGTTAATCAGAGAATAGTTATTTTTTTCTATGTAATTCAGGCTGTCAGCACTAATATTTAGGTATAGGCTGCTACAATTATGTAATCGTTTTCGGTCTGTCGGGAGTGATATGTTATCACGCTTGCTGAATAAATAGGCTACTGAAGAACAGTGGAGAGAGCGCCTTAAGCTGAGTGCACGGCCCGCTAGACCTGCAACTTCAGTGAATTTGATTGGTCAAGACACGTGAAGATCCTGAAGCAGCACTCGGATGAAAAGGACAGAAAGTGTGCCCAAGGTGACGAACCATACAGCAAATCAGTCACAAAAAAAAATAAATACACTTTGCCATTTAATAATAATTCTTTAAAAATGTTGCGGTAAATGTAGCCCTGATACACTTTTTCCACGTTTTCCTCTGCCACTGTTTCTGAAATACTGTTTTACACTGAGTGCCTTTTCTTTGCTGGGCAAAATTAGGGTGTACCAACTCTCCTGAATTGAATGGGGGTTCGTATTCATAAAACATTTTTTATCTTACCACAAGGAGGATGTCAGTGAATTCATCATAGCAATACTGTAGAAGAATGTGTCATTGCAGTATTGAAATAAAGATATTCAAATAGAAAGGTAGGCTAAGTGTCACTGATTTAACATGAAACCAAGAATGATATACTGACTAGTCAAGATATGTTCAGCTAATTGTCAGCCTCTTATGTCTGGCAGCTCGTAAAGAAATGCATTGTTAGTTCATCTTGGGATGGTGCAATCATTTGTGTGCCCCATCACCAACTACACAGAGTGGTCGAACTATGGCCATGAAGTCGGCTTTGTTTGTTTGTACTCGTCAAACATCATGAGGAAACCGAATGATTTGTCACACAATAAGAGGGCATTTATTGTTTGATGTAATATTCTATTGACAGATGATTGAGATATACGTGGTTCGTCTGCGCCGCATAGATGCATTTTCCCTCTGGTCAAGGAGCGTAGAGTTGTCACAACCTTGATCTCTGGTGTTATTGGGTTGTTTCTGCTTGGTGGTGAAGTGTCTGCATCCCTAAGCCGATACCTTTTTAAAAGCTCAGTATCATTAAATGTTTCTAAAAAGTCGACCTGATTATGAGGCGAATTGCCGGCAGCAGCACTTTTAGGATTGTTGGTGACTTGGTCTTAGTGACTTAAGAGTCCTCTTGACTACTACTAACTTTTTACAGATTTACGAGCTGGTTTTAGCGCTAAAATGCCTTGTAAAATACTCTTAGACCAAAAATGTATGAGTCCTAAAGTTAGGACTGACGCCCATTTTGTACAAGAGTTACTCCTAAATCAGCAAGGAGCTATTTAGCCTTAAGATGTTTCGTGAATACGGCCCCTAATTCTGGAGTGAATCGCATCATCTGACATACTTTGTTGATTCACAAAATAGAAGAGAGAACAGAGAAATTGAAGAATTAAATGAACAACAGCGTTATATCACTTGAGAGCAGAGGGATGAGAGGTCCTCAATCTTGCCACCAAGATACCTCAGCATCTGCCACCTGGCCTCTGCCTACAAGGTTAGGCATGGCATCAGCAAGACAAAAAAACTCATTTTCCATGAACAGACTACCCAAACATGCTGTAGATGCTACAGTAGAACTGTCATGATACAACAGGTTCCATAGGACAACCAGCAGCATTAGTTCTGGTGCTTGAGATGCATCACAATTTCACAGGTGTCAGCATATTCTGAAGCTTGCAAAAACACAGGTGTGTAGCTCTTTGTTCCGGTTCTGAACTTAGTCTAATCTCCTATCGCGTCTCTTAATAAAAAAATCACAACATGATTTATTAGACATGTAGTGATGATTTAAAAATAAAACTACAAAGAATGCATGAGGGCTTTTAGGTAAGACTGTTATTCTCGGTTGACAAAGAGCCAGCTGGTGAACCAACAGTGGAGCGTTTTGTAAGAGGTTTTCATTGGCCCATTTCTGTTCTGTTCTGATGAGCTTTGTTCTGCTCCACTTCACATGGACGGTCTGAGAGACAGAAGGCTGCTGCTATTTCCTGTGACACACCATAATGGCACACCTGATATATTCCTATTTCTAGAGATGGGGAAAACTCAATAGCAGTGTACCATAAACAAAATATTTAACACAAAATATTTTTTCTTTTATAATTTCACTATTTAATGTTCTCCTTATTTCTGGTATAGGGTGAAAAGGGTGAAAAGGGGACACAAGAATGTAAGTTGGTATAAAAGAAAATACTAAACTGTGTAGAATTCTTTTTTGTATTTATAATACACGAAAGACAAGTCTCAAAGTATCTTGTTACAAAATACATGAGACTATAGTTCAGACGTACCTTGATGAAATACAGGACATATTGTATTTCAAATACAGTCTGTGCTCAATAAATACTGGCCATCACTGCCTATTTCCCATAATGCAACACATTACAGCCAGGACCCGACAGAGCTTAGGGGCATTTTGTGCAAGTTACAACGTAACTTAAGCATTACAATGATTTTACCAGATGCATCATTACTTAGGAGCCACCTTGTGTTTCCCAAATAAGAACAGAGTAAACCTGCAAGTATGACAGCTACCAGTGTTGTTGGTCCTCTGGTGTGTAAGGTGTCCAGTTCCCTGGGGCTGAAGAACAGCCTCCGCCATCAGCAAACAAAATAATTGGCCACATTGGATGTAAAATATGCAATGGCAATATTTATTAAAGATCGAATGAAAATAAATAACACAATTTAATAATGTTTATGCTGTATAATTTTCAATTTGAATCCAGTCTTTTTTCCTTCACAGTGAGTTAACAAATCTCGTCATCAGAAATGGGATCAAAGGAACTCATGTTAACCTGTAATGCATGGCGTTTGGTTGACAGGAGGTGACATTTTAATTGTTGCATTGATTTGAAGCAGAACATTTTATCAAAATGGAAAAATAGACATAGCAGCAAATTTAAAATATTTTATTTCTCCAGGCCGTAGAAGAGATAAATTAATGTCAGAAAAGTGCTGTCCACATTGTGGAGAGACAAGAAGAACATAAACACTCCGGGCCTGAGGAAACACTGCCGTCCTGGGGACAGTGGTGGATGTCATTTGTTTCTTCTGGGTCACTGTTCAGGGTCGTGAGTTGCCTGGTCTCTACACGACCATGAGATAATGTGCCTCAACGACAGCATCCCCACCGCTGAATAGCACAAGGTTGTTAAATGCTGCACATCAGCAGTTGGAGCAAAGATGCAGAAGCTTGGTTGCCTGAGCAAGATAGCACTTTTCAGCCATAAAATTATGACTACCTGCTTAATAATGTGTAGGTCCCCCTTGGACCACTTTTGATAGGTACTGACCACTGCAGACTAGGAACACCCCAAAAGGCTGCAGTTTTGGAGATGCTCTGACCCAGTCGTCTAACCATCACGACTTGGCCCTTGACACAGTCGCTCAGATCCTTACGCTTGCCCATTTTACCTGCTACTAACACATCAACTTTGAGGACAGAATGTTCACTTGCTGCCTAATATATCCCACCCACTGACAGGTGCCATGATAACGAGATTATCAGTGTTATTCACTTGTGGTCATAATGTTATGGCTGATCAGTGTACAAGCATGAGCAGTCTCCATATCTCCTCTCGGGGAACCTATATTCTTTTAAGACTATTTCCTTCAATTTAATTTCAATTGTATGTCTGCAAAATGTTCTGATGGTTCTGAATGTCGTGATCAGACGATGAACCATTCTGATCCTCAAGCCTTATCCTGAAGCCTTTCTCAATTCGTAATACCAAACACCTTCAGCCTGACCACCATAGTCCCTGTGTCCAAGAATGGAAAGGCAACCTATCTTAATGACTATTATCCAGTAGCACTGACAACTGAAACCATTCAATGTTTTGAAAGGTTGGTCATAGCTCACATCAACACCCTGATCCCATACACACTGGACCCACTTCAATTTGCACTTCACCCTGACAGATCCACAGACGATGCAGTCTTGCATGCACACCCCACCACCTTCTCCCACCTGGACAAGAGAAATACTTTGGTGAAAATCACCGACAACAGCCCAGTTTTCAACATTGAAACACCATCCAAGCTCATTACTAAGCTCTGGGATGAAATTGCTCCCACTGCAACTGGATCCTGGACTTCCTGAGAGTTTGTCCAGAAGTGGTCCGGGTAGGTAACAACATATCTGCCACCGGGGCCCCTCGGGGGATGTGTGCTTAGTCCCCTTCTGTAATTCCCACGACTGCATAGGAAAGCACCAATCCAAAACAATTATCATGTTGGCTGTTGACATGATGCTGGTAGAACTGATCACAGATGGAGACAGTCTAGTGGAGTGAGTACAGAGCTTCAACTTCACTAAAGTCACCAACAAACTAACAAAGCCAACGTTGGCCTTGAATTCTATTTGTTATTGGAACATATTTTAGAAAGCACTCATAAATGACAACATACAGTGGGTAAAGTATTTGATACACTGCCGAATTCTGTAATTTTTTCATAGGTACTTTTCAACTGTGAGTGACGGAATCTGTTGTGAAAATTCTTGAACTGATGTATTCTTGGTCGTCCTATACATGTATGAATGAGTTACCAGTTAAAGATGCCGAGAGGGATCTGGTGTTTGAATAGGAGACATCCTTGACCAGCACCGGTGGATTAGAGGGTTACTCGTAAATCTGTATAACCCTTTAGTGTCTCTGTTGATTATCCAGACATTGTGTCTCCTCAGGAGTTGAGAAGGAAAAGGTGGAGGGACAGCCCGCCCTTTGGGTAAATGTTACACAAGACAGATGGGAAACAACTTACCACACCCCTTCTAACATTTGAAAAAAATACGGATTGTTCATTTCTTACGGCAGAGACTCCTCGGACGATTATGTTGGTAAGCGTTTGACGCGTCTCTCTTATTTGCAAATAATTAATAAATATTGTGCCAAGGTAATTTTGTCTCTGTTTCTTACTCCTTTAAGGGTGTCGATCGATGGAATTACCATCACAAATCTAAAATAGAAATCCAGAAAATCCCCAAAAAAGGCCCCATCCATCCTCCCCTCAATACGGCGCAGTCGTCCTGTCCCCTTTGCAGAAAAGCATCCCCAAAGAATGATGTTTCCACCTCCATGCTTCATGGTTAGGATGGTGTTCTTGGGGTTGTAGTCATCCTTCTTCCTCCAAACACGGCGAGTGGAGTTTAGACCAAAAAGCTCTATTTTTGTCTCATCAGACCACATGACCTTCTCCCATTCTTCCTCTGGATCATCCAGATGGTCATTGGCAACTTCAGACGGGCCTGGACATGCGCTGGCTTGAGCAGGGGGACCTTGCTGCAGGATTTTAATCCATGACGGCGTAGTGTGTTACTAATGGTTTTCTTTGAGACTGTGGTCCCAGCTCTCTTCAGGTCATTGACCAGGTCCTGCCGTGTAGTTCTGGGCTGATCCCTCACCTTCTTCATGATCATTGATGCCCCACGAGGTGAGATCTTGCAAGGATTCCCAGACCGAGGGAGATTGACAGTCATCTTGAACTTCTTCCATTTTCTAATAATTGCGCCAACAGTTGTTGCCTTCTCACCAAGCTGCTTGCCTATTGCCCTGTAGCCCATCCCAGCATTGTGCAGGTCTACAATTTTATCCCTGATGTCCTTACACAGCTCTCTGGTCTTGGCCATTGTGGAGAGGTTGGAGTCTGTTTGATTGAGTGTGTGGACAGGTGTCTTTTATACAGGTAACAAGTTCAAACAGGTGCAGTTAATACAGGTAATGAGTGGAGAACAGGAGGGCTTCTTAAAGAAAAACTAACAGGTCTGTGAGAGGCGGAATTCTTACTGTTTGGTAGGTGATCAAATACTTGTGTCATGCAATAAAGTGCACATTCCTTATTTAAAAATCATACAATGTGATTTTCTGGATTTTTGTTTTAGATTCCGTCTCTCACAGTTGAAGTTTACCTATGATAAAAAATTACAGACCTCTACATGCTTTGTAAGCAGGAAAACCTGCAAAATCGGCAGTGTATCAAATACTTTTTCTCCCCACTGTAGATGTTCAAAGTATTTACCATGAATGTTCAAGTGTTGAAGCATCTTTCCCATATCTAAATAAAATATTATATTTTCTGGACCCATATTTCAACATGTTCCTATTTTAAGCCTCACCACTGAGAAAAGGCACAAGGCTGTTAGAAGGTGCACCTCACCATATAGTTTAACTTATTTGTAGCAGCCAGCTGATTGGCTAACTGTTTCAATATCACCTCTTGGGGCAGCATGTATTTTTAAAGATATTTTATTAATTGCGTCATTCCAAACATACTAACATTCATGTAACTGACTGGAAGAGCTGGATTGCAGCCAGAGAATACTACAGTTTTTTGGCTGACTTCTGACAATGGCTTGGTGTTTAGTGTTCCATTACAGATCTTTCCAATTAGTATTTAACACTCAGCTGTGGATGAAAATTTTATTAAATCCCATACATTACCCAAATGAAACTTCATTGTATGGTGAAGCTCATTCAAACAAGAAATATCTTTGGAGGCAGAAAATGAGAGCAACGATATATATCCTGGCTACAGAACAACGGGTGTGGATTCATTGTAGATGTGCAGCGTTTTTACAATTACATTACTAATAAAGGCTCTGGCAAACTGCTCGGCTGCCACAGACACATCTTACAATGAAAATTACGACACTCAAAATGGAGGAACCAAGGGACAGGACAGAAGTACTAGAAAAATGAACTTCTGCAAACCCTCAATAAAATGACAGATATGAGTTGCTTATATTGTTTACAAGTAATGGAAATGTCCACCTGAGACAAAGCCCATATTGATTGACGCAATGGACAATAGCATGTACAGTGGATATAAAAAGTCTACACACCCCTGTGAAAATGCCAGGTTTTTGTGATGTGAAAGAATGAGACAAAGAGGAATCTTTTAATGTGACCTATAATGTGAACAATTCAATAAAAATAAAAACTGAAATCTTCGAGGGGGAAAAATGTAAAAATAAAAACCTTATAACCTTATAAACCAATAACCAGGTTGCATAAGTGTGCACACCCTCTTAGAACTGGGGATGTGGCTGTGTTCAGAATTAACCAATCACATTCAAACTCATGTTAAATAGAAGTCATTGCCCACCTGCCATCATTTAAAGTGACTCTGATTAATCACAAATAAAGTTCTGCTGTTCTAGTAGGATATTCCTTACATATTCTTAGTTGCATCCCAGAGCAAAAGCCATGGTCCGCAGAGAGCTTCCAAAGCATCAGAGGGATCTCATTGTTGAAAGATATCAGTCAGGAGAAGGGTACAAAATAATTTCCAAAGCATTAGATATACCATGGAACACAGTGAAGACAGTCATCATCAAGTCGAGAAAATACGGCACAACAGTCCCTCCAAAATGTATGAAAAGACAAGAAGAAAACTGGTCAGGGAGGATCCAAGAGGCCTAAAGCAACATTAAAGGAACTGCAGGAATTTCTGGCAAATAGTGGCCTTGTGCGAACTTGTGACAACAATCTCCCGTATTCTTTATATGAATGGGCTATGGGGTAGGGTGGCAAGACGGAAGCCTTTTCTTGCAAAGAAAAACATCCAAGCCTGGCTGAAGTTTCCAAAAACAAGTCCCCCAAAAGCACGAGGGAAAATGTGTTATGGTCTGATGAAACAAAGGTTGAACTTTTTGGCCATAATTCCAAAAGGTATGTTTGGCGCAAAATCAATACGGCACATCACCCAAAGAACTCCATAACCACAGCGAAGCATGGTGGTGGCAGCATCATGCTTTGGGGCTGTTTTTCTTCAGCTGGAACTGGTGGATTAGTCAGGGTGGAGGGAATTATGAACAGTTCTAAATACCAGGCAATTTTGGCACAAAACCTTCAAGTTGAAGATGCAGAGAAGGTTCACCTTTCAGCACGACAACGACACAAAGCACACACCCTAATCCACAAAAGCATGGCTTCCCCATAAGAAGATGAACGTTTTTGAATGGCTCTGCCAGAGCCCAGACCTGAATCCAATCGAACATCTGTGGGGTGATCTGAAGAGGGCTGTGCATCTGACAGATTTGGAGCGCTTTTGCAAAGAAGAGTGGGCAAATATTGCCACGTCAAGATGTGCCATGTTAATAGGCTCCTACCCAAAAAGACTGAGTGCTGCAATAAAATCAAAAGGTGCTTCAACAAAGTATTAGCTTAATGGTGTGCACACTTATGCAACTAGGTTACTGTGAGTTTTTCATTTAAAAAAATTCAATTGAATTATTCACATTATAGGTCAAATGTGGAAAAAGTTCTGACATGATTCTTTGTCTCCTTCTTTTACATCACAAGAACCTGGCATTTTAACAGGGGTGTGTAGACTTTTTATATCCACTGTATTATAAAGGGCACACAGTACTTATGACCTGAACTACATAGGGACTGCTACTGTGCCACAGCAATGAGCCAAATAAATACCCATCTTGATGTGCACCGATTTTCTATGATGCGTGGCCGAGGGGGATTAGTATCGGAGCCAAATTAATCTTCTATGTAAAAAATAGGATTCAGACGGACGAGGCACATGCCTTGATCCTTGCCTGACTGTAAAGGCATGACGCCATGTTACATCACAAGATGACGTGCTGCTTTTGTAACACAAATGCTCCCAAAAACATTTGAACATAATAAGAAGGGTTTTAACATTCTATAATCTGTTTGGGAGCTTGGCCCTTCCTGCTTCCATTCTTGAACATCAGATCACAGCCTTATGTACCAGGTTTGACATGGATAAACTCATTAAGACTTGTCTTCTGTAGATTGACCCAGTGGGGGATTGAGTTTGTTGAAAGTTGAAAAGGAAAGTTTTGAGTGAGCAACAGAAGTGTTCAATTTGCAATGATCTCTTCATTTCAGCCCTTTTGTTCCTCACTCAAAACTTTCCTTTTCATATTTTTTGGAAAGGAAAGAAAATGCAGTGGTCTCTTAATTTTTTCCTTAATATAACCCTGTTTCCAAAAAAGTTGGGACACTGTTTAAAATGGAAATTAAAACAGAATGCAAAGATGTGCAAATAATTTAAACCCTATATTAATAGAAAATAGTACAAAGACAAAATACCAAATGTTGATAGTGAAAAATTATATCGTTGCCAGCAACACATTTAAAAAAAGCTGGGACATGGGCAACAAAAAACTGGAAAAGTTGTGGAATGTAGGTTGGGTATAAAAAGAGCATCCCAGAAAGGATGAGTTTTTCAGAAGTAAAAATGGGGAGGGGTTCACCACTCAGTGAAAGACTGTAAGCAAATAGTAAAAAAATTTAAGAATAACGTTTCTCAACATAAAATTGCAAAGAGTTTGTGTCTCATCATCTACGGTATATAATATAATAAAGAAATTCCGAGAATCCAGGGTTAAATCTCTGTACCCAAGGGACAAGGCCGAAAACCAATATTTGAAGGCCGTGATCTTCGGGCCCTCAGTGAAGGCACAATATAAGTGCAGACCAAAACAACAGAACTTACATACATACATAGATGAAAAAGGAAAATCTAATTCCCTACATTTACAGTCCATTTGTCTTTTGCATTCATTTAAACTACAGCATAAACCTAGAATGATCAACAAATGAATCAACACCTACTGAAACGGATACAGAATACACAGTTTTGTCAGATGACTGAATATCATATTTCACAATTACCACTATAAAAAACTGGATTCAGATTGAAAAGTTAGCAGATGTCAATTCCATATGGAACTGCACAGAGTATCCCTCATTGTAAATAATATAAATGCATACTTTAAACCAGTCTAATGCAAGTCATTATAGAGTGAGGCATGCTACAGTATTCTACATATTTTTCTCCATCTCTCACAAGTACACGTGTCCACACACCCCACAGGCATATTCTCACACTCACACATCCAATGCACACACTCACACATCCAATGCACACACTCACACATCCAATGCACACACTCACACATCCAATGCACACACTCACACACACAAGGATTTCTAGTTTTTACAATCCCCTTTAGCGATTGCAAAACTTTCTCTTCCAACATAAAACATGACCTAATACAGAATGCATAGAAGGAACTCAAGGAATAACAGAACATGTATTTAGAAGGTATGAGGCGGACAAAACACTTACTTACAAGTGAGTGATGTCAAACAGGGAAAAGGAGTGGGAGTGAGGCGTTGTTTCATTTGTTGAAAGTAATTTTGGGGTCATATCAGATGTTAGAAAGTCCCATTTTGATGTCATCGCAGTGATATAGCTCAAGAAGTTATGCAGTCCATATATTTGGCCAGAAGAGACTTTCATGCATAAAATAGTACAAATATTTGCCAGCTCGTTTACAGTGAGGTGAAACATACACATGGACCTTACCTTCTCATCTTAAAGATGGCAGCACTAACATGAGCCAGTGCTCTAACTGATGACACAACACACGTTAGTCTGGTCAATATCACACATGACCTTGGGAAAAATTGTACTCTGTACTTACAGGAAAAAAGTTCATCAGCTCCTATCCCTACGAACAGTCCAGATGAAAACAAAAACCAAATGGAGGCGACGTGTTCCCTTTAATCCATTTGAGCCCGTAGGCCTACGCAATGCCGTCAGTTAATCGTTGCAGTTTTCTGACACAATATTTCATCTGAACCAAGCAACCACAACCCAAAATCTACCTTTGTCCTTCTATCTGATGGAGCCCAAACTTCCCCTTTCTATAAGGAAGCTAGCAGTATCAATGCACACCATCACCCTCACACTGCAAAACCAGGAAGCCATGTGCCCGAACAAACAACATCACACCAAGAATATAACAAGACTACCACTAACGGCAGTATCACTTCATTACAGAGTCATACTAGTTCCTCATGATCATATCGCAATTGTCACCATGGCAATACTAGCCAAGAGGTCGGTGTCGGCGTTAAATGAGGCCCAGACACAATGTAGACATGTTATAGGGCCAGTTTCACAGATTAAGCCTAGTCCCGGACTAAATAAATCTGTATAGTCCCAGTATTAATACCTTCTTGACAAATATTCTATTATGTATTATGTTCTATTTATTTAAATTAGATTCTACAGCTTCTACTCACCTGGCTTAATATAGAATGGAAAGACCGATGTTTTAACTAAGCCTCAAAAAAGCTGGAATTTTAACCATTTACATTTTTAGGGTTAACTGTCCTGCTCAAGGATAGAACCTTGTTAGCTTAGGGTTTTCAACCTTTTCTTTTCCAGGGACCCCCACAGTGCCAAGTGGTGGGTATATAAAATGTTACTTCCCAAGACGGTTTAATTCAGCCACTCACTACAGAAGTCATTACCTCCCACTTCTGAAGCCATTATAGTTAAATAACTCGTGTTGGGTTCTGATTAGGAGTACATGATGAATTTGCAATCACAAGAGTGGTACCTGGCACAAAAACATTTTGAGGACCATGTGACTTAACAGATGCTCTTATCTAGAGCTATGTGTGCATATGTAAATGTCAGTGTACGTAATGATTTGATGATAACTAATGATATTGTCTGTGAAGTTAGAAGCAGTGTTTTGCCAGAGTAATGGCACCCAATGTGAATGCCCATTGGACCCCAGAGGGGCTGGGTACCAAACAGTTTAAATTTGATTTAACCCTGTGTTCTACTGGGGACTAGGACTTTATATATTTAAGTGAACTACTACCTAAACATTTTATTTGGGTTAATGCGTTGTCCATTCACTTCCAAAATGTTTTTCTAGAACCTTCTAAATACAAAAAGTGTCATTGTGTTAAGTATTTACCCAAAAGTACATATGTGTGTAATGCTTAGATTCTCTGATGATAACAAATTGAAAAGACAACACTTAAAGTCAAAACAACACTTCACCTTCAGAACACTTCCCTTTCCTCAGGCACACCATGACAATAAATCTAATGAATATCAATAATGCAGTTGAACACTTTGCATAGACATTGGTATTCAAAGCCCTATACTGGGACAGACACTGTATGAAATTAAGAAAACATCTCTGGATGGACCTACCATGTGCATGTTGCCATTGCCTGTGCTCGGGATGGGTAGTGACAAGTGGTTATTGTGCCGTGGAAGTGTCTGTGGATGCGCTGGGCTAGACTGTAAGCAGGGAAGAGGGTGTTACTTTGAAAGAACTCAACAACCATTTTACATTGTCAGCAACACTAATATTAAGAGATACTCACAAAAAAATCGACAGATCCACAAAATGTTTGCTTTCTTATAAACATGTCACCCTGCGTTGCGTTACCCAAATGACGGTGCGTTGCCGAGCTCTGCGGGGGGGTTTCCAGGACCTCTCCCTGGTGACGGTGTTAACGTAGAAACATCGGCCAGTGGTGGGGTCTAAGTACTGCTCCCATAGGTCCAGCACCTGCAATACCAAAACAAATGGTTCCATCATTTATTTGTGTCATGAACTATAAAAATATACATTTTTATATATATATATATATATATATATATATATGTTTGCTCTGGGCATTTAAAAAAAATAAAAAAATTTAAGAGCTATCGAAAAACGAATTAGGTTGTCTGTTTTTGGTTAAAAAGCTAAAACCCAAAAGAAACCGCCATTTTGGAATTGGGTTGCCTTTTTCAGATTCAACTTTTGAAACAGATGAAAAAACTAAAATCACCTGAAGGGGTTGCTGACCAGGGAAGGGGCAGGGGGCTTCTGCTTGGCTGCTCCTCTTCACCTGCTGCAAGGCAGAGTAGAGAGGAGACTCCATCAGAGACTGCTGGGAGATGTAGGACTGGGGAGACATCTGGAGGCCAGAGAGAGAGAGAGAGGGAGAGAGAACATATTATACAAGGTCAGGGACACTAATGGTGTCTGCATGCCTGTATATGTGTGTGAGGGGGTGTTTGTGCTCGCCTGTGTGTTTCTGTGAAAAAACATCAGTGGGCACTCAAGAAAAGACACAAACAGCAGAGGATGTGGCTTTAACAGAAAACAGTCATTTGTTGAGCGAGAACCACAGAGACTAACTGAAAGAGAGTGAGAGAAAAACGGAACCTATCCACCGCAACATAGTTAGGATAGCAGGACTGAGCTTATAGAGGTTTATAGAAAACATCCATTTACTTACAACGGTGAGCTCACTGAGCTAAAGGAACTGTAATCATCTACTGCATAATGGAAAGCAGGCTATAGGACGCCATCTGTTGCACTAAAATAGACTGAAGTTTAGAGTGTAATGGAGAATAATCTGCCCACTGAAGTTTTGGCAATGAAGAGACTGTACAATGCATCTGTTTGTGTTACATACCTATAACCATTTCACCTGTGACAGCTGTGGCAGTGACACGTGCAATCTATACAATGTGTAGTTCATATTGTCTAACACACACATGGGAGCACATACACACTAATTTCTAAACTTTTACCAAAACCATAACCCCATTTCTAACCGTGAAATAAATGTTAATCCTCAACCTAAACCCTACTCTGGAAATGGCCTTTTTCTCTCAGGGGAACTGGCGATATGTCCCTACGAGGTCACATAACCAAGTAACCAAATCACCAACCACAAACTCTGAATGTGTATAAACCTTAACGTTACCTCAAAGCCAAAAGTAACTTTTTCCAACATGACCCCACAAGGTCACATTTTCATGTTAGTCCCTATACCAACACAGTTAAGCATTTAGGATGCTATGTCCGTAGTGCACTCCAGAGGGCAGAGCTTAAAAAAAGAAAGAACATTGTTTGGTAGCATGTTAAACTAATAGAAATACTGATTAAGGTTGAGGCTGGATTGATGTTCAAGTACAAAACAATGCCATTGCTCACTCAGCTGTATTTAAATGTTTGTGCAACAATCCATTCATGTGTTTGGCTGAGAGCAGTTACAACACTTCAATACCATTTTTCTAGAACTCTCCCTCTCTAAAAGCTAAGGCTGAACAGACTTCAGGCTCTTCAGCATCTGGTGGTTACTTTAATTAAATGGTGGCTAGGAATTACCGGCTGTCTCAATATGATATTATCCATTATGATATTATCTCAAAATGATATTATCAGCAGATATTATCAGCTTACAAGTCTCAATATGTATTGTGATTCTATAAACACCATCATTCTATTGTACTGTGATTTTATATGTATTATTATCAGAGTAAGGGATTACAAAAAAACAGTAACTCTAATCCATTACGTTACCAACTAAAATATTGTAACTGGATACAAATACTTTTGAAAAAAGGTATGATTACTTTAGGATAACTTCAATTGAAAAAAAAAAACAGTTACGCAAAATAATTGACATGTTGCATGTTTGATTTTTTTATATAAAGTTTTAAAAACATCATAATTTGAACAAAAATAACAATCACGCGCCTCAGTTGTTGGGTGTGATCATCATGCGCACAAGGTGGGCGCGCATAACCAGGTTAGTGACAGATGAAGGGCTAGTTTTATTGGTAAAAACAGAGTGTATCTACGATAATACAAGCCTACCCATATAAAATGTGATTTAGTCATCCACTCGACGCATCTTTCTCAGAACAATGATAGGCCTACCTGGTGTTATATATTTTTCAAGTTTAAAGGTCTATTTGTCAAACGCACCGAACAACACAGCCAGAAAGAATTTCGATGATTAGGCAACTATTTGTTTGATAACTGTAACATGGCGCTACCTTCAAGATAAAACATAAGGAATTTATCACGACATTTGAGGAGAAAATGTGTTGGGAAGCACTTTGCCAGAGGATGATACACTGAACAAAATTATAAATGCAACACTTTTGTTTTTGCCCCCATTTATCATGAGCTGAACTCAAAGATCTAAGACTTTCTCTATGTACACAAACAGCCTATTTCTCTCAAATATTGTTCACAAATCTGTCTAAATCTGTTGTTAGTAAGCACTTCTCCTTTGCCGAGATAATCCATTCACCTCAAAGGTGTGGCATATCAAGATGCTGATTAGACAGCATGATTATTGCACAGGTGTGCCTTAGGCTGGCATTTGACGCAGCCACCTCAACTCCGTCCATACAGGTAGGCCTGTGATCCTGTTTTTGCATCTCAGAAAAGGGTGGTTATCCTTGGCTGCTGACTGCATTTAATTTAAGCTACGAGGGCAGGTGCATATACAGTTTATTTCTTACATTGCGTTTTGAAAATCCATCGCTGGTGGCCCTAATAATCACAGGTTACGTTCACGAGGGTTAAATGTATTTGTGTGTGGATGTTCACGGTTACAACCGCGCATTCGTGTGTTTGAGGCTTTTGCAACGTTTTGACATTTGTGGTTTTGGAGCAAAACATCACACTACTGCAGATTTACTGTACGCAAGAGTATGCAAATTCCGTTTTCGGCCAGCTATGTAAACTCTAACATTGATTGATCCCGGAAAATGTGTTCAATTGGTTATAAGCTATTCCTATTTGTTTTCTAATGCCTCTTAATATTAAAGTAATCTAAAAGTAATTCAAAGTAATCAGATTACATTATGAGTTTGAGTGTCCACAAATGTGGATAGCTAATTTGTAATGGATTACATTAAAAAAGTAACCTACCCAACCCTGCTTATTGGTACTCTTTCATTTACAAAGCCATTCTTGGTTTGACACCATCTTATATGAGCAAAAAAAGCTCTAAAAGCTATTGCTTATGATCACAGGATCTCTATTTACTGTCAGTTCCCACTGTCCACTCAGAGATGGGCAGAAAAGCCTTATGATCATAGTATCTCTATTTACTGATAATTATACATATTGCAATTCTAAATGTATCATCATTAATTTAGTGTGACACTAAATGTATCTTACATTTGTATGCATCGTGTATCACAGCTCTACTTATATACATTGCAGAATCTATAATTTTTTTTATTAAAATATGATAATTAAACTGTATGTGGAAAAAACATATCAGTTATAAGTTATTCAAAATATGATATTGAAAATTGAACATGGTTTTTATGTCATGCATGTTTTTTTCTCATCAACAATTCAAGTTGTTTATTTGTAATCTCCAAATCCTCATATTTTGTTTTTAGTTCGCATGATGGCTTTTATTTTGAAAAAGAAAATCTGAGTGCTGCCTCAGTAATATCCTGCTGCTACAATAACGCTAATGAAGCCTCGTTTGGCCATCACTACTTCTCGGAGCTCTCAAAAAGCGTTCAGTTGTATTCTCCCACTCGGAGGTCGGAACTTTCCCACATCAGAGTTCCTCATGAACGTACAAACAAATTTAGGAACAAACTGCTGACCGTGAGGTTTTTACAGTTACAGCGGAACAAAAGCCATGGTGGGCGTAGGGCATTCAAAGATTTTCGGGGCATCATGGCCAGAGCGAAAGGGCAAGGACGGCCATAGCCATCTTGAAATTCTTACACTGGTCACAATGCATTTATAGTTATGATGATGTAGCATCACTTTCATTTCAGAAGTTTTAGTTGGAAGGAAGACAACAAACAGGCTATGGTACAGTTAAGTAACGTTAAGGATAGCTAGCCAGAAGGATAACATTAACTCAGTTACCCAAGCGTAAACTGCTGTATCCTTTAACATCATGATCACCTGGGCTAAAGAATACAAATATAGTGACTTATTTGTGCACGGAGCAAGTCATTTTAGTTTTTTTAATCTTTCACTAAAAACTCTGCCAAACCTAGGTTCAGGTGTATTCTCCCACGCCATGGTTGGAACTTTCCCACCTCCCAAAACACAGAGGTTTGATTCTGGTAAGAACTAAATAAACCTGCAATCTATTGATAATTAGCTAGCGTGTTTACCTGTATGTAGTCCGTTCTTGTGGTTTTTCTCAGTTGCGAACTACAAACAAACTGCTGACCGTGAGACAGTAGCAGGGTAACAAAGGCTATGGTGGGCGTAGGGCGCACAATGATTTTCGGGGCATAACGGCCAGAGCGAAGGGCAACGCTGGTCATGGCCGTCGTGAAATTCCCACGCTGGTTGTAACCCAGGTAAACAGCAAGACATATTTAGTATACCGTTTGTTAAAAGAACTGGCAAACCTATGGTGCAATGAAAGCTCATTGACAATTCTGTTTAGTACGGTACTGTGACGTAGAAGAATTGGCTAGAATGACAATGTATGTAACAAGTTCTGAAGAAGAGTTGGTGCTACAGCACTGAATAGAATTGATAGGAAGTGCCAGGGTGAATTATGCCTGTTTTCTGGCGATTTCTTTTAAACTACTGCAAGTAACTTTAATATAAGTGAAACTTAAAACTGGCCTCCATGAGGAACACAATGATATAAGTTTCATCCAGAAATTAATTGTTAAATTGTTCATCTGTCCTGCCTACGAGAAGTCAGTCAGAGCCAAAATTGCACTCAGTGTCATTTCTGTGTTTATAATCCATGTTTTGATTTCCTAGTGGTTTTACTTGCTCAAACTAAGCCCTTGTTTGTGTTTCCACATTTCAACCAGTTTTACCTTTTAAGGGTCAAATGCTTGCTAGAATTAGCTAGCTTATCACTACCCAGCCTGCTAATTAGTTCCCATTATTAACAACTTAACAATGGAGCAAATTATGTATTTCATCTTTGACCAGGTAAGCCGATTAAGAGTAGATTCTCCTTCTAGGCCAACTTGCCGCCCATGTTTTTTTCAAGGCAAGCCTCAAGGTTTAAAACTGTCAGTGAAATGTTTCTTTACCATAGCTGGTTAGTATTTTAAGCCAAATCATTTTTTGCTTTCTTTCTCCATCAGGATGAGCAAAGGCAGAGAGATCCATGCATTGTGGTCACTGCAAGTTTGTAAGTTGTTGCAAGTGATACTAAGCCCTGACAACATTCAAAGACTAACACCTTCTGAAAAACCGCTGTCAATCAATCAAATGTATTTATAAAGCCCTTTTAACATCAGCAGTTGTCACAAAGTGCTTTTACAAAACACCCAGCCTGAAACCCCAAGAAGCAAGCAACAACATTGTTGAAGCACAGTGGCTAGGAAAAACTCCCTAAGAGGGGCTGAAATTTGGATTTAGGAAGAAACCTAGAGAGGAACCAGGCTCGGGAGGACCAGTCTTCCTCTGGCTGTGCCAGGGGAAAATTTTCAAGTTCCGAGCAGGGGCCAACCAACTATCCCATTAATCACCAGAAACTACGCTCTGAAGGGTGCTCTGAAGTACAGATCAACAAAAGATGCAGAGATGGGCAACAGAATGCAGGAGGGCAGAAATCTACTTTCTTCCTGATCACCCTGCTGGACTTAACAAAGATGTTCTGGAGACAGAGAAAGCCTGGCTTGTATAAAAACTCAAGAAGAGGAATGTAAACATGACTGTTGTTAATGCTAAAATGGACCTGACATTTTCCCTCAGAAGAAAGGAGATTGATGTCCAACCACATGTATCTGTGATCAAACAAAGATGGCCAGGTCTCTTCTTGGATCAACAGGTATTTGTAAAATATACCATTATATCTGCTGAATATGATACATGTTTACCTTCAAATGTACATCTTGTTTTGCAGGTTTATGCTAAATTCAACAAACTATTTACATGTTGTGTGTGTCCTTGAAAGTCAAGCCAGTTTATTTTCATTTCATTCAGCAGTGGCTTGATCTTTAACATAGGACAGGTGATGCTTGCTTGTGTCTGTTTTTATATACTGTGTATATTTTTATATATCTGTTTGCATGTTTTTGCACAAATGTTTTACATGTATTACATGCACTACTACTATTGAACAGATGTATACATTGCAGTATGCTTCTTTTTAAAGAGTCTTAAGAGTTCTTAGCAGAGGTCCAAATCTCCAATATATCAGACATTTTTATTCCACTTTAAGCTGGCCGGGGACTCTCCCTCAGGCGGCGAGAACCGGTACGGCAGGTCCCTGAAGCCCCACCAGTCCTCACTCCGCCCAACTACCGGGAAGGCCTCCGGGGGAGGCAGCCGCGCCTCAGGCTCCTCTGGCTGCCCCCATAGCACCCCCCAGAAATTTCTTGGGGCTGACTTACGGAGGGTTTAGTACGTCGCCTCCGTTGACTGAGCTGGCCAGGTTTGCAGCGGGGGACGGTAGGGGTTCTCCTCCTCCTCCTCTGTGTCACTATCAGGCCAACAAAGGAGTTCGACCGACCGACACCTGCCTCCAATTGGGGAGACCAAAAGGATTGGCTAGATGTGCCACCTCCTGTCCTGTCCTGTCCTGACTATGCCCCGAGCCCAGCACAGAGATGGCTAGGGGCATAGCCAGGACGTGACAATAAATAATCAATGAGTTTGTTGGCTCTCACATGGATGCACTGAGCCAGCTAGATACTGATCCATTTTGCCAGCTTTCTATCGATTTTTAGCATAAATTGCTACGATATTTAACAGTTCATGTTAAATTTTGGTGTTGGAGTGGCCTAGGCTAAATTGTTTACCAGTTTACGTAATGTTCTAGCCAACTATTTGATCCAAGTTGCAGCCCTTACAGTTTACGTTAGCTTTCTACTTCCAGCCTATGTATAGTTTTCATCAGTTGTGCACGAAGATCCAATATAGGGTACGAGATGGTTGCTGTTTAGTAGGATCATGATTTTGCATACCATGGCAATAAGACATACAGTATGATTAACAATCAAATGATTAATTACTTAGAAACTAGTTGCTATGAATAAATGTGCCATCAGTCGTTTTCTTATGAATTACTTGTTCGTTATTGAGTCAATGTTGCTGATGCAAAGTAAGCCCTTCATTACCAAACACCAAGTAACTGAATTAGGATACAATTATGAGTCATTAGCAAACTGTTAGTTAAACAAACTGTTGGTAACTTTAACCTTCATCTGGGTAATCACAGGGATATGTGAATATTTGATTTGTTAACTGGTTGCATATGTCAGATTTAGGCAGAGCAAAGCTGTTGCTATCAAACATTTCTACCTAATCAACTGAGTCAGTGTACTGGTGAAGGGATAGATCAAATAGGTCGATAGATGGAATGTTTGTGAAGTGATTTCATGCTCCCTTGTAAAAGTATTTTTAAAAAGCAAAAATACAGTAGTTTATTTTGATACATGGTGTGGCTGCTGTATTTTGTAGTTTATTGTGATACCAAATACCTTAATTGTAAGTGTATCTTATTTTAAAATTAATTTTGATATATCTTTGCCCATCTCTGATTTGCTGGAACGTCAAGCTCACACATTCAATACTGTCTATTAACACCAATGATGGAGTACTATTGCACCATATGGTGTTAATTTACAACTGTATTAGTGTTTGGTTAGGTGTCAGAGGTTATTGTTGGGTTAAATTTCATGGGTTAGGGGGTTACAAACGTTGACTGTTAAGGTATTCGGGGAGGATGAAGGCCTTGTTAACCAAACTCCTGCCAATGGCTTGAACATCCTAAGCTAGTTTCAGTATGATGAGGGCTGAGAGAGACAGAGAGGGAGGGAGAGAAAAACGTGTCATATAACAGTGTAACATGTCTAGTCCTAACCCCAACCAGTCAACTGTTCCATCATTCACAAAATACTTAAGTTTTAGACTGAGAGTTTAAATCACAAAGCCACTGCTGAATGCTGAAACTCTACTTTGCCCAGGTGCTCTGGCTATGCCAGAAACCCATCCATTACTTTATTAACCAATCAGAAAGATTTCCCTTCTACAAATCATTGTGGAAGTACTCAGATCCAGAATGTAACAAGTTGTCTGTGTAACCAGGCAATGACCCCAAGTCTGAAATATGGCATACAACTTTAGGATCAATCAACTGTAACTTTTGACCCCTGACATCTGTAAAAAAAGAAAACATCCTACACATCTTAGAAAGATATATTTTCACAAATCTGTGAAAGTAGATGGAAATTAAAATGAATAAAATGTATTGTAAGAAATATATATAGTAAGTGTCAGGGTGTGGATGTGTGCATGCATGTGCAAGCCTGCAAGATGCACGTGATTGTGCGTGTGTTTTTTACGTGTGTGTTTCCGTATCATAACCTGCCATATGGGGAAAAGGAAATGCTTGTGGTTTCATGATAATGACGTTTATTTTTCCACACTGCTGTCACTTTGGTTGTTTTACCTTAAACTGACAAAAATACTGACTAACAATTATCACCCTATTTTGGAAGTTAGAAAAAACTAATTTGTGGCTAATGTGGAGATATCACGATCCCATGTGAAGATTTTGTGTGCACTGTATGTGTATTACTCTGTATCTGAAGTCCTCAAAATCAGAAGTCCTCACTGTCAGGAAATGTTGCCTTTCCTCAAAAAAATAATAATACTTTTAGGCCTATGGTTAATTGTTAGTGTCGTATTAGAAGGTTAAGTTTAGGTTTAGGGTGGTTAAGGTTCATTTTAGGGTTCATGGACATTTCAGTTTAAGGTTAGGGTTTAGAGGCATTACAGTTTTAGAGTTAGGTTCAGGTTGTGTGTTATCTTGAAAATGAATGCACTAACTGTAAATCACTTTTAATAATAGCAGCTGTTAAATTATTAAGTTAGGTTTTTGGGGTAAGGTTAAAGTTAAAATATGGTTTAAGATTTTTAAGTTTTTTATTTCAATCTCTATACTATTTCTGCCCAATACTGGATGTCATCTACATGTATGCTTCTTGCCAGTACTTACATTCTCTGGACACTTGACCATGGTGTTTTAAGGTTCATTACCAACTGTAGAGCGCTCACTCATCACTGTGTTCTGTACAATAAAGCAGACTAGCCCTCACTGTCAACACGTAGGCTCTCTCAGTGGCAGAGTTGGGGAGTAACTGATTACATATAACAGATTACAAAAATCAACGCACACGTGGGCAATGATGGAGACACAGGCCTTTTAATTGTACCTAGAATTTCTAAACAAACAGCTGGCGGCAGGGCCTTTTCTCATAGAGCTCCACTCCTGTGGAATGATCTGCCAATTAAGGTTAGAAATGCAAACTCAGTGCAAACTTTCAAGTGTCTACTAAAAACTCATCTCTACAGCACGGTTTATAATAAGGTGTAGCCTGGCCTGGGGGCGTGAAGGTGACCAGTAGGCTTGATACTGTCCACCCTTGCTGTCTTGCCAGGTGGGCTCTCGTCGCCACTGGGATGCCCTCACTCCAATGCCTTTCGGGGAAAGAGTCACTGGCTTGTTGTTGACTCTCTGTTGCGCACCTGTGCAATTGGGCTGTACGCTGCTAGCAATACTCTGCCTTCATTCAGGGGGGTTGCGGTTGGTGGGTGTCCCTTTAGTTGATGCTTGGCAATGTGGGTGGATTGATTTCCTGCCTGTTGGGCCCTGTCTGGGGCCTCCCCCGGGTAGGGCCACAGTGTCACCGGACCCCCCCCGTCTCAGTTCCAAGGTGTTACGCTGCTATATTATTGTGCTGGGGGATATGAGGAATGCACTACTAACTTTTCTCAGTCTCCTCCAGTTTTAAATTTTAGGAGGAGATGAGGTCCTGGTCCACACCTGCGGATTACCTGGTTTGGGGGGCCCGTTGCTGTCCCTGTACTTGTCCACCTGGTCATATTTCCGACCTAGTCTAAAATCAAATAGACTCTGGATTTAGCCCAGAGAAATGTATTTATTATTCCAATTGGAATCTTAATATCTCACCCGGCACAGCCAGAAGAGGACTGGTCACCCCTCTGAGCCTGGGTCCTCTGTAGGTTGCTTCCTAAAATTAGTTTTTCCTAGCCACTGAAATTCAACACTATTGTTGTTTGCTCCTTGGGGTTTAGGGCCGGGTGTCTCTGTAAGGCACTTTGTGACAACTGCTGTTGTAAAAAGGGCTTTATAAATAAATTTGATTGATTGACATGGAGAGGCATAATAGGGAGGAACGGCCTCCCTGATCTGAACTCGAGTGGTCGTTTGTTGTTAGAGTTCTGTGCTAGTCATGGATTATCTATAACGAACACCATATTTGAACATTAGGATGCTCATAAGTGCACATGGTACCAGAGCACCCTAGGCCGGTAAAGAGAGGGGCACTGGTAAAGAGAGGGGCAGAGCTGTCAACCGATCACCATCTGGTGGTGATTTGGGTCAGGGGGTGGGGGAAGACACTGGACAGACTGGGAAAACCCAAACGGGTAGGCTCCGGGGATTGACAAGATACGTCCAGAAATGTTGAAAGCTTTGGGTGTGGAGGGGATGTCAATGTCTTCAACATTGCGTGGGAGTTGGGGAAAGTGCCTAAGGAGTGGCGGACCTGGGTGGTGGTTCCCCTGTTCAAAAGGGGGACCAGAGGGTGTGTGCCAATTACAGGGGTATCACACTTCTCAGCCTCCCTGGGAAAGTCTACTCAAAGGTACTGGAAAGGAAGGTTCGGCAGATAGTCGAACCTCAGATTGAAGAGGAACAATGCGGATTCCGTCTTTTCTCTTGCAAGGATCCTGGAGGTTGCCTGGGAATATTCCCATCCAGTCTACATGTGTTTTGTGGATCTGGAGAAGGCATATGACTGGGTCCCCCGAGAGATACTGTGGGAGGTGCTGCGGGAGTATGGGGTGAGGAGGTCCCTTCTGAGGGCTATCCAATCCCTGTACATCCAAAGTGAGAGCTGTGTTTGGGTTCTCTGTAGTAAGTCGGACTCGTTCCAGGTTGGGGTTGGCCTCCGCCAGGGCTGTGCTTTGTCACCAATCCTGTTTGTAATTTTTATGGACAGGATATCGAGGCATAGTCGGGTGGGGAGGGGTTGCAGTTCGGTGGGCTGGGGATCTCATTGCTGCTTTTTGCGGATGATGTGGTCCTGATGGCATCATCCGTCTGTGACCTTCAGCACTCACTGGACCGGTTTGCAGCCAAGTGCGAAGCGGTTGGGATGAGGATTAGTACCTCTAAATCTGTTCTCAGCAGGAAACCGATGGAGTGCCTCCTCCGGGTAGGGAGGTGTTACCCTAAGTAAAGGAGTTCAAGTATCTTAGTCTTCTTCGCGTGTGAGGGGACAATGGAGCGGGAGATTGGCCGGAGAATCGAAGCAGCGGGGGCGGTATTGCATTCGCTTTACCACACAGTTGTGACGAAAAGAGAGCTGACCCGGAAGGCAAAGCTCTCGATATACCAGTCAGTTTTCGTTCCTACCCTCACCTATGGTCATGAAGGCTGGGTCATGACCGAAATAACAAAATCACGAGTACAAGCAGCTGAAATAGGTTTTCTCAGAAGGGTGGCTGGCTTCTCCCTTAGGGATAGGGTGAGAAGCTCAGCCATCCGTGAGGAACTCGGAGTAGAGCCGCTGCTCCTTTGCATTGAAAGGAGCCAGTTGAGGTGGTTCGGGCATCTGGTAAGGATGCCCCCAGGACGTCTCCCTAGGGAGGTGTTCCAGGCACGTCCAGCTGGGAGGAGACCTCGGGGTAGGCCCAGGACTAGGTGGAGAGATTATATTTCGACACTGGCCTGGGAATGCCTCGGAATCCCCCAGTCAGAACTGGCAAATGTGGCTCGGGTAAGGGAAGTTTGGGGTCCCCTGCTGGAGCTGCTGTCCCCACGACCCGATACCGGATAAGCCAATGAAGATGCGGATCTCATGAGATGAGACTACAAAAAAACATTAACTCTAGTCCGTTACGTTACTAACTAAAATATTGTAATTGGATTACAGATACTTTTGAAAAAAAGATTTGATTACTTTTGGATTACTTCAATTGAAAAAGAATAGTTGTTTTTTTATATAATCTTTTAAAAACATTGTTATTTGAACCAAAATAACAATCGCGTGCCTCAGTTGTTGGGTGTGATCATCATGCGCGGAAAGGTGGGCGCATAACCAGATTAGTGACCAAAGAAGTGCTAGTTTTATTGGTAAAAACAGAATGTATCTACCATAATATAAGCCTACACATATAAAATGTGATTTAGTCATCCACTCGACCCATCTTTCTCAGAACAATGAAAGGCAATAGGCCTACCTGGTGTTATATATTTTTTTCAAGTTTCAAGGTCTATTTGCCAGGAAGAGTTTAGAAGATTAGGCAACTAATGTTTGATAGCTGTAACATGGCGCCAATTACTTTTTTGGTCATTGATTGGTCCCGCAAAATGTGTTCAATTGGTTATAGGCTATTCCTATTTGTTTACTAATGCCTCTTAATATTAAAGGCATCTAAAAGTAATCAGATTACATTACTGATTACAAATCTGGACAGGTAACTTGTAACTGTAACGGATTACATTTAAAAAGTAACCTACCCAACCCTGCTCATTGGTACTGTTTATTTTACAAAGCTATTCTTGTTTTGACATCATCCTACATGTGAACTTATGAGCAAAAAAAGTTTTAAAAGCTATTGCTTACGATCACAGGATCTCTATTTACTGTCAGTTTCCACTGTCTACACAGAGATGGGCAGAAAAGCCTTATGATCACAGTATCTCTATTTACTGTCAGTTTCCACTGTCCACACAGAGATGGGCAGAAAAGCTTTAAGGGTTTCTGCTCCAGCATGGAATGGCCTTCTATTGGACCTAAAAATACAGAACTTATAGTACTGGGTGTGTTTAAAGACAGTTCCTGAAAATATTGGAGGCAGGCCTATCTAGTTGTCAGTGCTTTTAAAATTGCATAATTTTTTGAATTGTTGCTGTATTTATTTAGTTATTTATTGGCACTGGATGGTATGGTTGCAGTATTTTGATTTCCTAATTTTTTTGTTGTGTTTTAAATTAGTTTTTTGTTTGCTGATGTATGTCTTCGCCAGGAAACTCCTATAAAATATATTTATACTCCTGGTTAAATAAAAAACAAGATTGTGGTTTAGTTGAACAAATATTACATTTGTAATGGATGTCAATGTCTCGATTTGCATAGCTAGGTTCGATGTGTGTGTGTGTGTTTTGAGGGAAAATAGGAGCTTGTGACATGGAAGTTGCTCTAATCCTACTTACTAAGCTTAGAGACACGAGGGAGAAAGGCCCTCAGAAAGAGTGAGAGAGAGATGGGGGAGACATATTTTACATTATTTTCCCTTATGACACCCCCCAGAAAAAATAAAAGTCCAGTAATCTAAATCCACATGATAATGGATTTTCCCTGACGGAAAATGAAAAAAAAAAAAATGGAAAGATTTCCATTAACTATAATCCACATAATAATTTACATTTTCTGTTGCTGTGGGATTACTTTGCTGCTGTAGAAAATAAATTAAGGTTCTACATTTTGCCTTATCATGCCTAATATGGCACGACAACCATGTAAGAGTTGGGTACAGCACATACAGGTGCCATGTGTTAATTTGAGCCTGTAGGTTTGTTTCAGGAAAGCATTAATAACATACATTTTCAAATAACTTTTCCATGAAAACATATATTAAATTAATTTGAATAGGAAATAAAGCAAAATGAATAGGAAATATTGTCTTTGACAAATTTAAAAATAAAGATTTTTTATTTAAAAATTATGTCCTTCAAACTTAGCTTTCGTCAAATAATCCATCATTTGCAGCAATTATAGCATGGCAGACCTTTAGCATTCAATTTGTTGGGGTAATCTGAAGAGATTTCACCCCATACTTCCTGAAGCACCTCCCACAAGTTGGATCGGCATGATGGGCATTTCTTACATACCATACAGTCAAGCAGCTCTCACAACAGCCCAATAGTATTGGGATCCAGTGACTGTGCTGGCCACTCCATTATAGACAGAATACCAGCTGACTGCTTCTTCCCTAAATAGTTTTTGCATAATAGTTTGGAGCTGTGCTCTGGGTCATTGACCAGTTATAGGAGGAAATTAGCTCCAATCAAGCGATGTCCATAGGTTATGGTGTGGCCTTGCAAAATGGATTGATAGCCTTCTTTATGGTCCCTTTTACCCTGTACAAATCCCCCACTTTATCACCACCAAAGCATCCCCAGACCATCACATTGCCTCTACCATACTTGACAACTGGCGTCAAGCACTCCTCCAGCATCTTTTCATTTCACCTGCACCTGACAAATGTTATTTTTTGTGATCCGAAAAACCTCAAACTTAATTTGTCTGTCCTTTACTTTTTTTGTCCAATCCTCCTCTGTCCAGTGTCTGTCTTTTTGCCCATCTTAATCTTTTCTTTTTATTGGCCAGTGTGCAATAAGACTTTTTCTTTGCAACTCTGCCTATAACTATAAATTGCAACTCTTTGCAACCTTCCCGGAAACGATTCTTCACTGACATTCCGGGTACTCTTGAAACACCATTCTGTCAGTGGCTCCTGTTCTTTAACACAGGGTCCAAGGTGCATTCAGTCTGTCTCCAGTACATGAACACAGGACCCAAAGTACATACTGTCTGTGGCTCCAGCACCTGAACACTGAGCCCAAATCATATTCTGACTGTGGCTCCGGTATCTGAACACAGAGCCCAAAGCACATTCAGACACAGTCTCCAGTACCTGAACTCAGGGCCCAAAGCACATTCTTTCTTTGGCTCCGGTATCTGAACACAGGGCCTGTTGCACAGTTTCCCCATGGCTCCAGTACCTGAGAACAGGACCCAACTAACTTTCTGTCCACTGTGTGTGTGTCCTGACCATGTGTGTCCTGTTTGTATGTGTCATCTCCTGTGTGTGTATATCTGGGCCGTCTTGGCCTAGTCTTACCTGCAGATGGCTGTGTCCGCGGGCGGCCATGGCCATGTCCCACTGGCTGAAAGACTTGGCGACACCCCGGCCAGGCGTGCTCTGTCCACTGAGCCTCACCTCCAGACCAGTCTCCTCATCTTCAATCTCCTCATAAGGGTTCTGAGGCAGGTTGCAGGAACTCTTGCCTGGAGCACCACATGGGAAATTATCATTCAGGTTATTGTTTATCTATTTTTAGCTCTCAAGTTTCTCATGTTTCTTCAATCCCAAAATTACCACATTCCCAAATTCTTTATGTCCAACTCGTGATTTTTCAAACGACTCCCAGTAGGTCCTCAGATGCATATCTCATCAATCCATTTCACTTCTGCTGACTCTGTTCACTCAACCGGAGAAGTACTCACCAGCCCTTATGCATTCATCAGCCAACCACCGCAATTGAGCATGCAGGTGCACCAATCAACCATAAGGAGTCGGTAGAGCACAACAAGACATGGCAAATCTGTCTGATTTTCTCGCAACAACCCCAGATGGACCTTTAACCACGTATATTATAGAAACCCTGGGCACTGTCTGATTATTGCAAGCAGCATTAGAACCCCAGTAGCCAGGCATTTTCTGTAGGTTTTATTGTGTATGATAAACCAGGTGGTACAAATCCTAAATGCTGGTTGGTTGAAAGCCATGGTGAGTACAGATACGACACTATAGCATTACATCGCTTTTACTATATTCTAATTACTATTTTAATATTCTAATAGCACTGGTAATCAGGTTAAAATACCAATAAGGCATCTCAGGGATTTGTGGTATATTGTGATTACAATATGGTTAAGTGCTGTATCTAGGCAACTAAAATTTGTAACATGCACTGACTCTAGTATCCAGTGAAAGAAGGTCTCCTAAAGTACTCAAAAGTCAGTCTCCATTTAATGATCAAATAAATTAAATCTTACTGCGTGGGATCAGCACTGAGGTGGGCTGGGGGCCTTCAGGAACCATTAGGTGTCCAGATGAGGAGGTGGAGGTGTAGGATGGGATGGCAGGGAGGGGCATGGTGGGGACGCGGCCCCCTCCTCCACCCAAACTCGGCGTGGGGCTGTGGCAGTTTAACCCTCTGAAGTCACTGTGACAGTTGATGTCCTCCATGGAACGACAGAAGGTTTTGGGTACTGAGAAGGGGTAAGGAGGAGAGTGACTAAAATTGATTTAGAATTGTTTAGAGATGTATTTGTTTAGAGATCAATTTCATAACTGAGCAAGACAGTTGGTTTCTGACTCAATTTTGGGTGTAGGCACTGTTGATATTTTGGGAGAAGTAGCTCCACAATACTTACACAATTCTGAGGTAATAATCTATATGAGGAACAGAAGCTCAAGCAGTCAAACATGTTTCCAATTCAAGCACTGCACACACCTGTGCACCTGCACACACACACACACACACACACACTCACTATGACACCCTTGTACCTGTGCACTGGCTATTGGAGTAGGGTGAGAAAGATGAACTGGGCTGCAGTCTCATGTTGGCGGGTTTGGACATGTTGTTGTTGACATGATGTTGACGTACAGACGACAGGGGGGCAATGGGCACTTCTACTACATAGGTCGCCGGAACATACAGGGACTTGGCCTTACTAGCTGCACCAATCCTCCGAACCTGGGGGAAACAACTGCCATTTAGGAGATGCTCCAATCCAAGTAATCACAGAGAACATTCAACTTCCCGATTAATAATGGGTCAGCCTAGCAGGATTTTAACCCGTAACGGCAGAGTTGCAAACTTCCTAGCGAGACGCTTGAGCCCACTGAACCACACATGACATCCTTACCTGCCACCAGTCAGAGTTCGTCTTCCTGAGCAGAATAAAACGCTCCCCCTCTCGGATGCAGACCTGCCGTCCGTCTGCTCCGCGGTACTGGTAGTCATACTGGGCCTCTAACACCACCGTGCCACTGGGTACGCCACACACGGTGGGCACGCTGGCACTGCTGCTTACACTGACACTTTCCCCGCTGGACATGCTGTCCACACTGGTAGTTCTCCCCCTGATGGATGCTGAGGAAGTGACGGGTGAGGCAACCTGGGAACGGCGCCAGCTGCCTGACAGCATGGTGGATGGATACTACAGGCTGGTTGGACTGGGTCTCAGTGGATGGTGCTAAGCGACGGTGGTGCTAAGTGGGTGGTGCTAAGGTATAAAGGGACGGGTGGCAAGGGTGGTGACTGTTGGCGAACTGGTGACGCTGGCACAGGGGACCGGCGGTGACTGGAAGCAGGCCAGCGCCATGCTCTGAAACATAAACAGAAGACAAATGGGTCAATTGGGACTAAGTATAACAGAATCACACCTTTTGATCTTATAATCTCAGAGCCCATTAGTAAAGACAACGAAATATTTGTATTTATTTATTTAAAACGGCCATACAGTTGTGCTCAAATGTTTGCATACCCTTGGAGAATTGGTACACATGTTTAATTTTTCCAAATGGGATTCACATTCAACTGTACAGTTGAACAAAAAATATAATTAAACCAAACATGGCAACAAAGAAAAAAAAATTACTGACTCCAGTTCAAAAGTCTGCATACCCTTTGTTCTTAATACTGTGTATTGCCCCCTTTAGCATCAATGACAGCGTGCAGCCTTTTGTAATGCCTAGAGGCACATCTGTGGTCAGGCCTTGACTGTGGCCCACAGGCAAATAGAAATGACTAGTGGCCCCAGCCAGGACCTGACAGTTTTCTTCAGGTCCCACTTAGAAAAATGAGATTTCCAAATGTCATGGTTAGGTTTTGGGTAATGTTTAAGCATTACCAGTTAAGGTTTTCTGTTAGGTATTAGGACACTGTTAGGTTATTGAGGTTAGGGTAAGGGTTTGCTGTCAGTTTTAAGGCTAAGGAATAGGGAACATGGATTTTTGAGTTCGAGTCCCTACAAGGATAGAAAATAAATTCTCAGTATGAATGCATACAGAAATGACAGAATTTCTGAAATATAGTAATTAAGACTTTCAGAATTTGTCAGTGTGACCAAGTACCTTTTCTTTACCTTAAAACATTCAGTTTCAAGGTTACTGCAAATGATACCCAAAAACTATTAAAATCAATCCACAACCATTAAAATAGCTGTTAAAAAGCAACATTGTAACTGATGTTAATTCCAAGGCACCAAAAAACATAAAACTGTGTCAATGCAAGTAATAATACACTTGAAGAAACTAAATACAGTACCTTCCATACACAGTTGTTCTCAAAAGTTTGCATACCCCTGGAGAATTGGTAATATACACTCACCTAAAGGATTATTAGGAACACCTGTTCAATTTATCATTAATGCAATTATCTAATCAACCAATCACATGGCAGTTGCTTCAATGCATTTAGGGGTGTGGTCCTGGTCAAGACAATCTCCTGAACTCCAAACTGAATGTCAGAATGGGAAAGAAAGGTGATTTAAGCAATTTTGAGCGTGGCATGGTTGTTGGTGCCAGACGGGCCGGTCTGAGTATTTCACAATCTGCTCAGTTACTGGGGTTTTCACGCACAAACATTTCTAGGGTTTACAAAGAATGGTGTGAAAAGGGATAAACATCCAGTATGCGGCAGTCCTGTGGGCGAAAATGCCTTGTTGATGCTAGAGGTCAGAGGAGAATGGGCCGCCTGATTCAAGCTGATAGAAGAGCAACTTTGACTGAAATAACCACTCGTTACAACCGAGGTATGCAGCAAAGCATTTGTGAAGCCACAACACGCACAACCTTGAGGCGGATGGGCTACAACAGCAGAAGACCCCACCGGGTACCTATCATCTCCACTACAAATAGAAAAAAAAGGCTACAATTTGCACAAGCTCACCAAAATTGGACAGTTGAAGACTGGAAGAATGTTGCCTGGTCTGATGAGTCTCGATTTCTGTTGAGACATTCAGATGGTAGAGTCAGAATTTGGCGTAAACAGAATAAGAACATGGATCCATCATGCCTTGTTACCACTGTGCAGGCTGGTGGTGGTGGTGTAATGTGTGGGGGATGTTTTCTTGGCACACTTTAGGCCCCTTAGTGCCAATTGGGCATTGTTTAAATGCCACGGCCTACCTGAGCATTGTTTCTGACCATGTCCTTCCCTTTATGACCACCATGTACCCATCCTCTGATGGTTACTTCCAGCAGGATAATGCACCATGTCACAAAGCTCGAATCATTTCAAATTGGTTTCTTGAACATGACAATGAGTTCACTGTACTGAAATGGCCCCCACAGTCACCAGATCTCAAGCCAATAGAGCATCTTTGGGATGTGGTGGAACGGGAGCTTCATGCCCTGGATGTGCATCCCACAAATCTCCATCAACTGCAAGATGCTATCCTATCAATATGGGCCAACATTTCTAAAGAATGCTTTCAGCACCTTGTTGAATCAATGCCACGTAGAATTAAGGCAGTTCTGAAGGTGAAAGGGGGTCAAACACTGTATTAGTATGGTGTTCCTAATAATCCTTTAGGTGAGTGTATGTACCATTTGTAAAGAAAACATGAGCAGGCAAAACACATTTTATTTCTTACGGGATTCATATTCACCTGTAGGTCATAACAGTATGGCACAATCATAAAACAAAACATGTCAACAAAGACAAAAATGAAATCACCCCTGTTCAAAGGTCTGCATACCCTTTGTTCTTAATACTGTGTATTGCCCTCTTTAGCATCAATGACAGTGTGCAGTCTTTTGTAATAGTTGTCCGTGAGGCACTCAATTCTTGCAGGTGGTATAGCTGCCCATTCGCCTTGGCAAAATGCCTCCAGGTCATGCAATGTCTTTGGTCATTTTGCATGAACCACACATTTGAGATCTCCCCAGAGTGGCTCAATGATATTACGGTCAGGAGACTGTGATGGCCACTCCAGAACCTTCACCTTTTTCTGCTGTAACCACTGCAGGGTCAACTTACAGCCATTGTCGTGCTGGAAAGTCTAAGAGCATCCCATGCGCAGCTTTCGTGCAGAAGAATGCAAATTGTCTGCCAGAATTTTCTGATAACATACTGCATTCATCTTGCAATACATTTTCATAAGATTCCCTGTGCCTTTAGAGCTCACACACCTCAAAAACATCAATGAGCCACCACCATGCTTCATGGTGGGGATGGTATTCTGTTCATTATAGGCCTTGTTGACCCTTCTCCAAACATAGCGCTTATGGTTGTGACCATAAAGCTCTATTTTGGTCTAGTGTACCAGAAGCTGTGAGGCATGTCAAGGTGTTGTCGGGCATATTGTAACCAGGCTTTTTTGTAGCATTTTAGCAGTAAAGGCTTCTTTCTGGCAACACAACCATGCAGCAAATTTTTGTTCAAGTATCATCATATTGTTCTCCCTGAAACTAGCACTCTTTTTCTAGGGCAGCCTTTATTTCTCCTCAGGTTACCTGTGGGGTTTTCTTTGTATCCCGAACAATTCTTCTGGCAGTTTTGGCTGAAATCCTTTTTGGTTTACCTGACCTTGGCTTGGTATCAAAAGATCCCTGAATTTTCCATTTCTTAATAAGTGATTGAACAGTACTGACTGGCATTTGCAAGGCCTTGGATATCTTTTTATATCTCTTTTCCATCTTTATAAAGTTCCATGTCCTTTTTACGCAGGTCTTTTGACACCTTCTGTGTCTGGCCAAACATTCAAGGGTATGTAAACTTTTGGCCATTTGGGTGATTTCTTTTATCATTATGATTTAAACAGGAGTCAAACAACTATGTGATAATAAATGGCTTCATATGATCACTATCCTTAAATAAAAGACAGTTCTTTTTTGCATGATCAGTCATCTTTTCAAAATCAATGCCTATATTTCACAATTTCTGCCAGGGAATACAAACTTATGAGCACAACCGTATGTAAGATATGTTCAGATATTTATATTTACCATTTAAACGTCCTCATTCTCACTTTAGACATCCATAGTACTAACCCCCCACCAGTGGCGGCTGCTGGTCTTTCAAAGAGGGGATTTTATTTTGTAACAGAACAATATTTTCTTTTTTTACAAATATAATTTTACTCAGTTTATTAATGTTTTTACTCAACATTTCTGCAGTTTCTGTAGGATTTATGATATCTTAAAAATTTCTATAAATACATAAATATTTTTACAAAAAAAAAAGCATTTTGAGTAAAATTCACTTTATAAAAGACCCAGATTTCTAACTTTCATTCATGGGGATACCATGGATAAATGTATAAGGTTTAATGTAAGATTTTTGCATTTTCTTTGGAAAATTCAGTTTACAAATTTTTATAAATCACTTTAACCACTAGATGGCTAACCCCACCTTTGACCAAACAACACATCCGTGAGATGGTTTCATCAAGAGATATGGCCAGCAGTACATTTTATTTGTCACAGCACTTCCAGTCAGCCAGCTAACTGTTATACCAGGAGAGCTGAAAAGACCTGTTATTTTTCCCTATCTTTTGCACTAAATTAATCTTAGGTGTTGATCTGCCCTGCTGTTTAATTCAAATTTTTTCCTCGTAAGGAAGACTTCCAAATGGCTTCGCTAAAATCAGGTTGACAATATTAGCACTGTCTTCCATCGTGCGCAGTTTCACCCGCGTACGGCGCTAGCCTTGCCTACTAATGTATATGAATGAACGAACTAACTAACTAACTAACTAACTAACTAACTAAAAAAAAATATATATTAAACTTTGTAAAACTGAAACAAGGATTGAGGTGTAGACTATAATTGTGTGAAATGTATGGTGCAAATCGGCTAGTTTCGCCAAACAAATATCAAGAAATATTGCAGCAGTTTGTCTTTCAAATACACTTGAGAAATCTGCGATGGGACTGAGGGCCAAATAGCTTTAGTGACTTCTTATAGTACAGACCGCTGTCAGTCAAAAGGAGATGCAGTTTGACAGAACGTCAGATCCTTCAATCATCACGCGGAAGCCCGGAGTCCGGGCCAGCCCACTCCTCATTCACCATCAGAGACGCTGAGCGTCCGTGGGCAGGACATAATCGCAGCATTTATCCAATCACCGTCTACTTTCAGAGAACTGAAAAAAAAACTGTTCTAAGCAGCCCCATTGAAGTCAATGAACACTCGGCTTCAACAGGGAAATGCACTGTGACGCTGCGGGATTGTATGAGAAGAAAATCGAGTCAGCCGACCTGTAGCTGATTCTGAACTAACTAGTTTTAGAGATGAACGTGTTTTAACGCATTTTTAGTCAATAAAATGTTTACACAATAGTACATATTTGACCATTATTTTTTTTTTTACATTATAGGGGAAGCCGGGCTTCCCTTGCAGTCTTAAAGAAACCACCACTGCCCCCACCCTAAACCACCCTGAGCTAGGTAAGGGTGTCATTTTTTTTTATTCAATGTTGTAAACATTATAAAGCAGGATTCTACACAGTGCATTGTTTTAATACTGTATTTATTTTTATTTTGAAACCATTCCTTTGGTTTCTGCTTCTCTTTCCTTTTAATATACAGCTCTGGAAAAAATTAAGAGACCACTGCACAGTGCACAGTACAAGTACAGTAAAACAAAATGCAGTAAGCATCTAACCAGAAGCGCAAATAGAGGTTTGGCCACTCCAAATTGGGCTTAAAGAGCAGTCTCTCCGCTTTAATTTGAGGGTAATCACACCACATCCAAATTGGAGGAAGAGTTACAGCTCTTTAAAATGTAGGCCCCTCTTTTTCAAGGGACCAAAGGTAATTGGACAATTGACTCAAAAACGGTTTCATGGACAAGTGTGGGTTATTCCATCATTTTTTTTTTATCAATTAAGCAGGTAAAAGGTCTGGAGTTGATTCCAGGTGTGGCCTTCACATTTGGAAGCTGTTGCTGTGAACCCAAAACATGTTGTCAAAAGAGCTATCAATGCAAGTGAAACAGGCCATCTTTAGGCTGCAAAAAAATATCCATCAGAGATAGCAGGAACATTAGGAGTGGCCAAATCAACAGTATGGTACATTCTGAGAAAAAAATAATGCACTGGTGAGCTCTGCAACACAAAAAGGCCTGGATGTCCACAGAAGACAACAGTGTGGATGATTGGGGATCCTTCCCATGGTAAAGAAAAACCCCTTTCATGACATCCAGCCAAGTGAAGAACACTCTCCAGGAGGTGGTCATATCATTACCCAAGTCTACCATGAAGAGAAGACTGCACAATATCAAATACAGAGGGTTACCACAAGGTGCAAACTGTTTATAAACCTCAAGAAAAGAAAGGCCAGAAAACATTTTAAAAAGCCAGCCCAGTTCTGGAACAGATGAAACTTTGGGCAGATGAAACTAAGATCAACCTGTACCAGAATGATGGGAAGAAAAAAGTATGGAGAACACAGACATAAAATCACACTGACTCCATTGTTTTTACATCTGTAAAACACGGTTGAGGCAGTGTGATGGCATGGGCATGTATGGCTTCCAATGGCACTTGGTCACTAGTGTTTATTCATTATGTGACAGAAGACAGAAGCAGCCAGATTCATTCTGAAGTGTAACATATCGTCTGCTCAGATTCAGACAAAGTTGATTGGATGCCACTTCACTGTACGGATGGACAATGACACAAAAAGAAAGCAAACCAGGAATTTCTTAAGGCAAAAAGGCGAAATATTCTGCAATGGCCAAGTCAATTATCTGATCTCAACCCGATCGAGCATGCACTTCACTTGCTGTGGACAAAACTTAAGGCAGAAAGACCCACGAAGAAACAACAACAGAAGACAGCTGCAGTGAATGCCTGGCAAAGCATCCCAAAGGAGGAAACCCAGCGTTTGGTTATGTCCATGGGTTCCAGACTTCAAGCAGTTATTGCCTGCAGAGGATTCTCAACCAAGTATTAAATATGAAAATTGTATTTATGATTGTGTTAATTTGTCCAATTACATTTGTGCCCCTGAAAAAAGTGGACAGGGTATGATATTTTTGTTCAACCCCTTGAGTTAAAGCTGAAAGTCTGCACTTCAATTTCATCCTGGTTGTTTAATTTCAAATCCACTGTGGTGGCATTCAGAGCCAAAATGATGAACTTTTTTTCAGTGTTCAAATATTTCAAACTGTATATATACTAAAATAACAAAACAATATTTGTTTAATTTAATAAACACATGTTATAGTAGTGTTACAAATCACATTAAATTCTAAAAAGATAGCAATTTATCAATGTTTTTTTTTTCTGGAACTGCATGCAATACAGAGCAAAAATTTGCAAGCTTGCCATGGCATCATCACACAGTTATAACCATCCAACAAACATAACCACTCACACATACAAAAAGCAAAAGAGCCTGCGATCCAGAAAGAGAGAGAGCTGGGGAGCCGAGAGATGAATAGAGAGGATGGAGAGAGAGAAGAGAGATGTTATGACCTCTCTTACACACCCACTCTTGACTGCTGAGCCATTAACTTAGACAGTGAGAGAGGACAGCCCTGAGCTGCTTTTCCTGCTCTGCCAAAACACTAACATGATGCGCACACACACACACACACACACACACACACATGCACTCAGCCATACATCCAGACACACACACACAAACTACAGTGGGGAGAACAAGTATTTGATACACTGCCAATTTTGCAGGTTTTCCCACTTACAAAGCATGTAAAAGTCTGTCATTTTTTACCATAGCTACTCTTCAACTGACGGAATCTAAAACAAAAATCCAGAAAATCACATTGTATGATATTTAAGTAATTAATTAGCATTTTATTGCATGACATAAGTATTTGATACATCAGAAAAGCAGAACTTAATATTTGGTACAGAAACCTTTGTTTGCAAATACAGAGATCATACGTTTCCTGTAGTTCTTGACCAGGTTTGCACACACTGCAACAGGGAATACGGACTTTCAGCTCCCTCCAAAGATTTTCTATTGGGTTTAGGTCTGGAGACTGGCTAGGCCACTCCAGGACTTTGAGATGCTTCTTAGGGAGACACTCCTTCGTTGCCCTGGCTGTGTGTTTCGGGTCATTGTCATGCTGGAAGACCCAGCCACGACCCATCTTCAATGCTCTTACTGAGGGAAGGAGGTTGTTGGCCAAGATCCTGCAATACATGACCCCATCCATCCTCCCCTCAATACGGTGCAGTCGTCCTGTCCCCTTTGCAGAAAAGCATCCCCAAAGAATGATGTTTCCACCTCCATGCTTCACGGTTGGTATGGTGTTCGTGGGGTTGTACTCATCCTTCTTCTTCCTCCAAACATGACGAGTGGAATTCTGACCAAAAAACTCTATTTTTGTCTCATCAGACCATATGACCTTCTCCCATTCCTCCTCTGGATCATCCAGATGGTCATTGGCAAACTTCAGACGGGCCTGGACTTGCGCTGGCTTGAGCAGGGGGACCTTGCGTGCTCTGCAGGATTTTAATCCATGACGGCGTAGTGTGTTACTAATGGTTTTCGTTGAGACTGTGGTCCCAGCTCTCTTCAGGTCAATGACCAGGTCCTGCCATGTAGTTCTGGGCTGATCCCTCACCTTCCTCATGATCATTGATGCCCCACGAGGTGAGATCTTGCAAGGAGCCCCAGACCGAGGGAGATTGACCGTCATCTTGAACTTCCATTTTCTAATAATTGCGCCAACAGTTGTTGCCTTCGTACCAAGCTGCATGCCTATTGTCCTGTAGCCCATCCCAGCCTTGTGCAGGTCTACAATTTTATCCCTGGTGTCCTTACACAGCTCTCTGGTCTTGGCCATTGTGGAGAGGTAGGAGTCTGTTTGATTGAGTGTGTGGACAGGTGTCTTTTATACAGGTAACGAGGTTCAAACAGGTGCAGTTAATACAGGTAATGAGTGGAGAACAGGAGGGCTTCTTAAAGAAAAACTAACAGGTCTGTGAGAGGCGGAATTCTTACTGGTTGGTAGGTGATCAAATACTTAAGTCATGCAATAAAATGCTAATTAATTATTTTAAAATCATAGTGATTTTCTGGATTTTTGTTTTAGATTCCGTCTATCATGGTTGAAGTGTACCTATGATAAAAATTACAGACCTCTACATGCTTTGTAAGTAGGAAAACCTGCAAAATCGGCACTGTATCAAATACTTGTTCTCCCCACTGTAGTTTGTGTGTGTGTCTGGATGTATGGCTGAGTGCATGTGTGTGTGTGTGTGTGTGCGCATCATGTTAGTGTTTTGGCAGAGCAGGAAAAGCAGCTCAGGGCTGTCCTCTCTCACTGTCTAAGTTAATGGCTCATTCTGGTCCATTTGTGTTAGGCCTATTGCCTTGCACACCAGCGACCAACAATGTGAACTAGACAGGCTACGATGGAGCAAATAAAACTTAATTTCCCAGCAACAAAATGGTGGTTAAGGAAAATGCTGAGTGGCTATTATCTTTGGAAAACCACTAGCCACAATGGCTGGTGAGCCAAATAGTTAATGTCAAGCGCTGCTCACTTTATATATTTCTCTTATCTCTGTGTGTCTCTCCACTCTCTCCCTCACTCTGTATCTCTCTCCATCTATCTTCCTGATAATCCACTTCACAGCAGAGCTTCAATAATGCAATACAATCTGTGTTCTGATCTCTGCCTTGCAGAATCTCTGTAAAACCATCCATATGGACCCCAAAAACCAGGCACTGCAGCTGTAACAGGTCATGGTGTCAGATGAGAGGGTTTTATTTCCAGGACTAATCCAAATTCTGTAGAACGAACAGGAGCAGATCAATGCACAAGGCATAGACATCTGTTCTGATCAGACAGAATGACTGCACCCCAAGTGCAGTCAAAACCTGAAAGTCCCACCATGTTGTTGTCATGGTTCGGGAAGGCAGCACACAAGGAGTAAAGGGTAACATCCTTTTATAATAAAATAAAGGCGAGGCAAACTGTGAACTAATTGTGTAACTACAACACAAACACCAACAATGATCCACAACTGAAAGGTCCACAAGGGCAACTTAAATAGGGTCCTCAATTAGAGGCAAAGTGGGGCAACTGCCTCTAATTGGGACCAACCAATGTCTAGAGGCACATCTGTGGTCAGGCCTTGACTGTGGCCCACAGGCAAATAGAAATGACTAGTGGCCCTGACAGTTTTCTTCAGGTCCCACTTAGAAAAATGAGATTTCCAAATGTCATGGTTAGGTTTTGGGTAATGTTTAAGCATTACCAGTTAAGGTTACTGTTAGGTATTAGGACACTGTTAGGTTATTGAGGTTAGGGTAAGGGTTTGCTGTCAGTTTTAAGGCTAAGGAATAGGGAACATGGATTTTTGAGTTCGAGTCCCTACAAGGATAGAAAATAAATTCTCAGTATGAATACATACAGAAATGACAGAATTTCTGAAATATAGTAATTTAGACTTTCAGAATTTGTCAGTGTGACCAAGTACCTTTTCTTTACCTTAAAACATTCAGTTTCAAGGTTACTGCAAATGACACCCAAAAACTATTAAAATCAATCCACAACCATTAAAATAGCTGTTAAAAAGCAACATTGTAACTGATGTTATTTCCAAGGCACCAAAAAACATAAAACTGTGTCAATGCAAGTAATAATACACTTAAAGAAACTAAATACCGTGCCTTCCATATACAGTTGTTCTCAAAAGTTTTCATACCCCTGGAGAATTGGTAATATACACTCACCTAAAGGATTATTAGGAAAACCTGTTCAATTTCTCATTAATGCAATTATCTAATCAACCAATCACATGGCAGTTGCTTCAATGCATTTAGGGGTGTGGTCCTGTTCAAGACAATCTCCTGAACTCCAAACCGAATGTCAGAATGGGAAAGAAAGGTGATTTAAGCAATTTTGAGCATGGCATGGTTGTTGGTGCCAGACGGGCCGGTCTGAGTATTTCACAATCTGCTCAGTTACTGGGATTTTCACGCACAACCATTTCTTGGGTTTACAAAGAATGGTGTGAAAAGGGAAAAACATACAGTATGCGGCAGTCCTGTGGGCGAAAAAGCCTTGTTGATGCTAGAGGTCAGAGGAGAATGGGCCGACTGATTCAAGCTGATAGAAGAGCAACTTTGACTGAAATAACCACTTGTTACAACCGAGGTATGCAGCAAAGCATTTGTGAAGCCACAACAAACACAACCTTGAGGCGGATGGGCTACAACAGCAGAAGACCCTACCACTCATCTCCACTACAAATAGGAAATAGAGGCTACAATTTGCAAGAGCACACCAAAATTGGACAGTTGAAGACTGGAAGAATGTTGCCTGGTCTGATGAGTCTCAATTTCTGTTGAGACATTCAGATGGTAGAGTCAGAATTTGGCGTAAACAGAATGCAGGCTGGTGGTGGTGGTGTAATGGTGTGGGGGATGTTTTCTTGGTACACTTTAGGCCCCTTAGTGCAAATTGGGCATTGTTTAAATGCCACGGCCTACCTGAGCATTGTTTCTGACCATGTCCTTCCCTTTATGACCACCATGTACCCATCCTCTGATGGCTACTTCCAGCAGGATAATGCACCATGTCACAAAGCTCGAATCATTTCAAATTGGTTTCTTGAACATGACAATGAGTTCACTGTACTGAAATGGCCCCCACAGTCACCAGATCTCAACCCAATAGAGCATCTTTGGGATGTGGTGGAAAGGGAGCTTCGTGCCCTGGATGTGCATCCCACAAATCTCCATCAACTGCAAGATGCTATCCTATCAATATGGGTCAACATTTCTAAAGAATGTTTCAGCACCTTGTTGAATCAATGCCACGTAGAATTAAGGCAGTTCTGAAGGCGAAAGGGGGTCAAACACAGTATTAGTATGGTGTTCCTTATAATCCTTTAGGTGAGTGTATATGCTCCCTCTGGGCGATGTAATCCGAAGTTTTGTTGGCAGATCTCACTGTGAACCTCGACGGCTGTATGTTCATATCCCACAATCCTGTAAGAAACCTTTGCGTTACATTCGACCCTGACCTCTCCTTTGATGAACACATTAAATATATCTCAAGAGTTGCAAAAATCTGATTTCTTTTTATCAAAAACAAATGAAGAAAAATCCATGCTTTTATTACATCTACAATAGATTACTGCAATGCTCTTCTTATTGTTTACCCTGATAAATCAATAAATAAACTTCAATTAGTTTTTAGGATTAAGGCAGTTCTGCAGGCGAAAGGGGGTCAAACACAGTATTAGTATGGTGTTCCTAATAATCCTTTAGGTGAGTGTATGTACCATTTGTAAAGAAAACATGAGTGAGCAGGCAAAACACGTATTTTATTTCTTATGGGATTCATATTCACTGGTAGGTCATAACAGTATGGCAAAATCATAAAACAAAACATGGCAACAAAGAAAAAATAAATAAATCCCCCCTTTTCAAAATTCTGCATTCCTTTAGTTCTTAAAAATGATTTCCATGAGGCCCTGAATTCTTGTAGGTGGTATAGCTGCCCATTCGTCTTGGCAAAATGCCTCCAGGTCATGCAAAGTCTTTGGTTGTCTTGCATGAACCGCATGTTTGAGATCTCCCCAGAGTGACTTGATCATATTAAGGTCAAGAGTCTGTGATGGCCACACCAGAACCTTCACCTTTTTCTGATGTAACCACTGGAGGGTCAACTTGGCTTTGTGCTTAGGGTCATTGTCATCCTGGAAAGTCCAAGAGCGTCCCATGCGCAGCTTTCGTGCAGAAGAATGCTATTTGTCTACCAGTATTTTCTGAAAACATGCTGCATTCATCTTGCCATCAATTTTCACAAGATTCCCTGTGCCTTTAGACCTCACACACCCCCAAAAACATCAGTGAGCCACCACTATGCTTTACAGTGGGGATGGTATTCTGTTCACTATAGTTCTTGTTTATCCCTCTCCAAACATAATGCTTATGGTTGTGACCATAAAGTTCTATTTTGGTCTCATCACTCCAAATTACAGTGTACCAGAAGCTGTGAGGCGTGTCAAGGTGTTTTCGAACATATTGTAACCGGGCATTGGCGCAGTAAAAGCTTCTTTCTAGCAACTCAACCATGCAGCAATTTTTTTTTCAAATATTGTATTATGCTCCTTGAAACAACCACACCATCTTTTTCCAGAGCAGCCTGTATTCTCCTTAGGTTATCTCTGTGTTTTTCTTTGTATCCCGAACAAATCTTCTGGCAGCTTTGGCAGAAATCTTTCTTGGTCTAAAAACTTTCTGAAATCGTTCTTGGTTGACAAATAGAAGAAATATTTTTCTGTCCCAATTCCTATGGAGGACACAATATTTAACCAAGGAGAATGTATTATTGGCCAGGGAGGGCTCAAGCCTAGACACAATTGCATCTTTTCAAAATCCTGCAATTTCTCGCCCGTGCCAGCACAACACCCATCACTGTTGTTTGTGAAAATAGCAAGAACTATTTCTAACACACAATCAAACATATCTGTAACACAGGATTTAAAATGTACCAATACAAATGCATTAGATGCAAAACAGAACACAAACAGGAATAGCACTAAAACAGGAAACTATCTTCAGCTCATCAAAACCCAAATGCTGAGGTCATATTCCTGCCATACCAAAAGCTGCAACTTTTTACACTGCCATTGCTACATCAGCTACTCTCTATACCAAAACGATTTAGAAATGAATTGGCTTCATAAGTCTGTTATGTTGAACAACATGAGAGAAAAAAGTCCAATAGAAATAGTTAGACACTGGTTGACCAGCAGAAATATTTAGAGAGACAAGTTGACCATCAGAAATTGCTGCAGAGACAGGTTGCACCATATTAATAGCCGGAGAAATGGCAGGTAGGCCAATACAAATAGCTTTAAACACATAGTGACCAACAGAAATAGGATGGATAGAGAGACATGTTGACAAATAGAAATAGCATAGAGAGAGAGACAGGTTGACCAAAGGAAACAGCAGTAGGGAGGGAGACATCGATGAAACTGGTATCCTGTGAAAGACCTGAATAACATAAATACATCAAGCCAACCCAGAAGATATTTGGTTCTGTGTTCTGAGAATTAAAGCTAAAGTCCCAGACATAAACAGATAGACAGGCAATGAGCAGAGAGAGACATATGGTGCCACAGATGCACAAAGATGTCCCCTCAGATCTGGGGTGGGTTAACAGTTAGCTAAACCCAATGCCAGGCTGTGCCTGCTAGAGAGGGCACTTCAGGCCTGGCAGCAACAACAACCACACAGACAACAACAAGGAAAGAGAGAGGGAGAGCAGAGGGAGAGCAGAGGGAGAGCAGAGGGAGAGCAGAGGGAGAGCAGAGGGAGAGCAGAGGGAGAGCAGAGGGAGAGCAGAGGGAGAGCAGAGGGAGAGAAGAGGGAGAGAAGAGGGAGAGAAGAGGGAGAACAGAGGGAGAGAGGAGAGCAGAGGGAGAACGAAGGGAGAGATGAGAGAAGAGGGAGAGAAGAGGGAGAGTGGAGAGCAGAGGGAGAGAAGAGGAAAGAGTCTACAGTCCGGTCAGGCGTACACCGACATGCTCCACAACATGTTAGTGCTCGTGTTCGTTGGGAATGCATTCCTTGACAAACAAGGAGTTTACCTCAAAGGAGAGACACATGTTTAAAATTGAATCATCTTGTCTGTGTTTTACATGGCTGTATCAACATCAAGTTGTAATTGCCCAGTCCATCAGGAGCATTGCCATGGCAACACTTCAATGAGAATGACAACACGAAGGAATAGTGGCAAGCAGTGTTCTAACTAAAGCTTCATGGGCTTCTGTGAAAGAGTTTTTACTGGTCCCCTTAGGCAAAATGATTTTAAAACCCTGTGTTTAGGTAGTGGAGCAATGAGTTCTAGCTGAAAATATCTAAAGGGCCTTGTGTGAAGGAGTTCAAGACCCTGTCTACGAATATCTGGTGGGTCTGCCTTTTCTTCCACTGGTGGTGTGACAAAACAGTTCAATTTCTAGCTAATTTGATTGTGATCAGGTGTTCATTTGGTGTACAATGTCCATCACTTACTTGTCTGAAGTTGCATTTGATAGTCTAAAGACAACAAGTCCCTCGCTCACTCAGTTAATTTGCAGACCTGGATGTATTTACTTTTTACGTCATTAAAGTGAATCCGATTGAAATCAAGTGTGTATGTGCGTGTGTTTCAGCTGAGGCCTAAGGCCCCCTGGGCTGTGTCACGTGCAGCCCAGCACCAATCGGTTCACCTCATTGATCATCCAGCCACTGGTGATTGATTCACTCGCAGCTCAGAGCTGCCTGCATGCCCTGCACCCGACAGAGGCCTGTTCTTAAAACTTTTACTCCCTTACTCCAACTTCAAAGAGCATGCAACAATGAACATTTATGAAAGAAATGTGACATGTCACTGCCACTCTACAAGCAAGAAAGCACATCCGATTCACTGGATGAGCTTCTGGTAGTATGAGCACAGAAGTGGAACTGGAACTCCATTTGTTGACATGAGTGACCGTTTAGTTTCCTGAACAAGAGAGTGGAACAAGGGTTATGTGGCTAAAACAGACAGCTCTGAATTTTCCCTTCCGGTTGGTAACTTCGGATATGTTCCATTTCAGTTGGTTACTACTTAGCATTGTACTAATTAATGAATGGAAACTGTACGTCCCCCTATCGCAAATCTGCATTGCAAGCGGAAAACTACTCTAAAACACTCCAGAGTAAGTGGTGTTGTTTACCTCAAAGAACATGGCGATGTTGTATTCCTCGAAATAAAGTAAACATTTTTGGATAGTACCTGGTACCAGATACTTTTTTTTGTACCTAACATGAAAACACAGAAGACTTCTGATTGGACAAGAGTGACTGAAAGCGTGCAACAAAGCAAAATAAGCTGTTCTGCTGTTAGCCGTCCAGTGTCAGATAATGGTTTTATGAGTCGAGAACAACGTGTCTTTGTGGGTCTGTCCCAGGAGTCCTTGCATTGAAATAGGTTAATTTCAGTGTCAGTGCATAGGACCAGACTCGTTATTTTCCCAAAACACCTCTTGGTTTGGACCTGTGTACTGGTGTTGAAATCAATTCGGTATCCCAGTGAGAGACCCACAAAGACGCACTGTATTTCTAGCCTACAAAAGGAACTTGTCTTTTTCCTCCTCTGGGTTTTCTATAGGCTAACTTGCATACATTGCACTGGTCAAAGTAGTACTGTCAAGCCAAACAGAAGCAGCCTACCAAGCTTTCTAACTATTTTTGCAGTCTCTAATGTACAGTAGGGAGAACAAGTATTTGATACACTGCCAATTTTGCAGGTTTTCCCACTTACAAAGGATGTAGAAGTCTATAATTTATCATAGGTACTCTTCAAATGTGAGTGACGTAATCTAAAAAAAATGATCAGAAAATCACATTGTATGATTTTTAAGTAATTATTGTATTAATGAGTAAAATGGAAGAAGGCATTTCCTAAAGTAATGCTGTAGGCTGGACATCAAAGTGAGGATTCAGAATATATGATAGTATTTCTTATTTATATCTGCAGCCATAGTAACCCAGATTAAGCCAAAATGCAATCATATTGGAGCAGTGGACTATTTATTGTGCCATTTTGGACAAATCCCCCTCAGATTGTATTCCTGTGTCCTGCTCTGCTCCGCTTATCAATGATTTACACAGAAAAGAGAGCAGAGAAAATGAGAGGCTATTTTGGCCGGGGGGCAACATCTCAGTGCACGGATACACCAGCACCAGTAAGGAAGGGTGAATTTCACAGCTCACAGTCACGTGTTTGTCTTGGTATAAGCAGGGTTAAAAGGAGGGCCACTGCTGATCCGTTTGATTCATCCATCAGTTGAAGCTGTATCACCTGTCAGTCAAACATTTGGATTCAAATTGAAGTTAGTGAGATTGTAGGGTGGAAAGGTCAAGAGATTGATGAACATTATAAACATAAGTTGTGGATAAACCCAGCCATAACAAACTGCAATTTCTGGGGCAAGGTGTGAATACACTGGTTGGCAGAAGCTGAGACTGGTGGCAAATAATATTCTTTGCTGCATAAGCTGTCACACATCAGTAGGTGTACTTACATTACTTTGCCCTCAATAGGTATTGGGACAGTAAAGTAAATGTATATATAATTTGCAACATTCCATTCCCCTATTTCATGCCTGCATAAACATTGGGAAAATTCAAATTAAAGCAAATGTAAGAAGTAGAAAAGCTAGTATTTAGTTGCAATATCCTTCTTTGAGATTCTTTGACTAGCATTTTCTGCTGCCATTTTGAAGTTTCTTCAGTCCCCCTTCATCAAATGAAATGCATTTTCAATGTAATATAAATCAGGAGATTGACATGAACAGTCTAAAAGTTTCCACTGTTTTCTCCATCATGATCTTGTGCTTGTGTTGGCAGTGTTTCTTGGGTCATTGTCCTGTTGGGAAGCGCTGCCCAATCTGAGTTTGGTGGCATGTTCTTGTACATTGGTGGCCAAAATGCTTCTGTGCACTTGTAAATTCATATTGCTGCTGCCATTTGTTACTTCATCAATAAAGATGAGTGAGCCCATTCCAGGGGGATGACATTACACCCACCATGCTTCACAGATGAGTTGGTATGCTTTGGATCATCTGCAGTTCCTTTTTTTTCATCACACTTTTGCCTTCTCATCACTTTGAATAAGGTTCACCTTCATCTCATTTGTCCATAAATATATTTTCCAAAATCGTACTGGCTGTTCTCTGTACGTTTAAAAAAAAAAATTATATGGCCATTCAGTTTTTGGTGCTGATCATAGGTTGGCATCTTGCAGTCTAGCTTTTGTAATTCTGCTCCCAAAGTCATCTGCGAACAGTAGATTGTGAAACTTTCACCCCAGCATTCTGGAGGTTGTAAGTAATTTCACAGACACTTTTTATCATAGGTACTCTTCAACTGTGAGTGACGGAATCAACAAACCTGATTCCAAAAAAGTTGGGACACTGTACAATTATGAATAAAAACAGAATGCAATGATGTGGAAGTTTCAAATTTCAATATTTTATTCAGAATACAACATGTTTAAACTGAGAAAATGTATCACTTTAAGGGAAAAATAAGTTGATTTTAAATTTCATGGCATCAACACATCTCAAAAAAATTGGGACAAGGCCATGTTTACCACTGTGTGGCATCCCCTCTTCTTTTTATAACAGACTGCAAACGTCTGGGGACTGAGGAGACACGTTGCTCAAGTTTATGAATAGGAATGTTGTCCCATTCTTGTCTAATACAGGCTTCTAGTTGCTCAACTGTCTTAGGTCTTCTTTGTCGCACCTTCCTCTTTATGATGCGCCAAATGTTTTCTATGGGTCAAAGATCTGGACGGCTGGCAATTTCAGTACCCGGATCCTTCTTCTATGCAGCCATGACATTTTAATTGATGCAGTATGTGGTCTGGCATTGTCATGTTGGAAAATGCAAGGTCTTCCCTGAAAGAGACGACGTCTGGATGGGAGCATATGTTCTTGTAGAACTTGGATATAACTGTCAGCATTGATGGTGCCATTCCAGATGTGTAGGCTGCCCATGCCACACGCACTCATGCAACCCCATACCATCAGAGATGCAGGCTTCTGAACTGAGCGCTTATAACAACTTGGGTTGTCCTTGTCCTCTTTAGTCCAGATGACATGGTGTCACAGTTTTCCAAAATGAACTTCGAATTTTGATTTGTCTGACCACAGAACACTTTTCCACTTTGCCACAGTCCATTTTAAATGATCCTTGGCCCAGAGGAAACGCCTGTGCTTCTGGATCCTGTTTAGATACGGCTTCTTTTTTGACCTATAGAGTTTTAGCCGGCAACAGCAAATGGCACGGTGGATTGTGTTCACCGACAATGTTTTCTGGAAGTATTCCGGAGCCCATGTTGTGATTTCCATGACAGTATCATACCTGTATGTGATGCAGTGCCGTCTGAGGGCCCAAAGATCACGGGTATCCAGTATGGTTTTCCTGCCTTGACCCTTACGCACAGAGATTGTTCCAGATTCTCTGAATCTTTGGATGACATTATGCACTGTAGATGATGATAACTTCAAACTCTTTGCAATTTTTCTCTGAGAAACTCCTTTCTGATATTGCTCCACTATTTTTCGCCGCAGCATTGGGGGAATTGGTAATAATCTGCCCATCTTGACTTCTGAGAGACACTGCCACTCTGAGAGGCTCTTTTTATAGCCAATCATGTTGCCAATTGACATAAGTTGCAAATTGGTCCTCCAGCTGTTCCTTATCTGTACATTTAACTTTTCTGGCCTCTTATTGCTCCCTGTGCCAACTTTTTTGGAATGTGTAGCTCTCATGAAATCTGAAATGAGCCAAGATTTGGCATGACATTACAAAATGTCTCACTTTCAACATTCAATATGTTATCTATATTCTATTGTGAATTAAATATAAGTTTGAGATGTGTAAATTATTCCATTCCTTTTTTACTCACAATTTGTACAGTGTCCCAACTTTTTTGGAATTGGGTTTGTAAAACAAAAATCCAGAAAATCCCATTGTATGATTTTTAAGTAATTAATTTGCATTTTATTGCATGACATAAGTATTTGATCACCTACCAACCAGTAAGAATTCCGGCTCTCACAGACCTGTTAGTTTTTCTTTAAGAAGCCCTCCTGTTCTCCACTCATTACCTGTATTAACAGCATGACAATGACCCGAAACACACAGCCATGGCAACTAAGGAGTGGCTCCGTAAGAAGCATCTCAAGGTCCTGGAGTGGCCTAGCCAGTCTCCAGACCTGAACCCAATAGAAAATCTTTGGAGGGAGCTGAAAGTCTGTATTGCCCAGCGACAGCCCCGAAACCTGAAGGATCTGGAGAAGGTCTGTATGGAGGAGTGGGCCAAAATCCCTGTTGCAGTGTGTGCAAACCTGGTCAAGAACTACAGGGAACGTACGATCTCTGTATTTGCAAACAAAGGTTTCTGCACTGGGACGGTTTGCAGCCGAGTGTGAAGCGGTGGGGATGAGAATCGGCAGTGTATCAAATACTTGTTCTTCCCACTGTATATAGCTTCACATAGCTCCCCTTCAATACCAATTTCACCCACCTTCAGTGAAAGCTTAAAGCCAGAACAGGTTTCATCCTTCACCCACACTGCCAACTATACCCTTGCTAAAAACACCATCCTACCAATTCTTGACTATAGAGACAGTGTAGGAGTTTGTTGCATATAAGCTCCTCAATACATTAGATATAATTTATCACACTGCCATCCACTTTTTCACCAGGGCCCATTCAACAATCATTACTGTGACCTTGACAATCTTGTTTCCTTGTCCTCGCTATATACCAGACTCACTGATACCAACTACTTCACAAATTCCATTTCGGTAAAGGGCTCATCTACCTCAGATCACCCTTTAACATTTGCTATTCCAATTGTAACATGCGCACTGTTTGATATCTCACATTGGTCACTCCTAATGCAGAAATTATGCATGGAAATATATTTCATAAATTTTGGTTTATAATAAAACATACACCTCCTTTGGTCAATTAATTTCAGTTCTCTACTACCAATGACTGGAATGAAATACAGAAGACACTTAATCTTGACATCACAACTCACTTTTTCAAAAACAACCTAACCAAGCTGTTATCTAATCAAAGCACCTGTTGAACTTCCAAATGATATACCTATACATACAGTATCTCACAAAAATGAGTGCACCCTTCACATTTTTGTAAATATTTGATTATATATTTTGATGTGACAACACTGAAGAAATTACACTTTGCTGCAATGTATAGTAGTGAGTGTAGAGCTTGTATAACAGTGAACATTTGCTGTCCCCTCAAAATAACACAACACACAGTCTTTAATGTCTAAACCGCTGGCAACAAAAGTGAGTACAGCCCTAAGTGAAAATGTCCAAATTGGGCCCTAAGTGTCAATATTTTGTGTGGCCACCATCATTTTCCAGCATTGCCTTAAACCTCTTGGGCATGGAGTTCACCAGAGCTTCACAGGTTGCTACTGGAGTAGTCTTCCACTCCTCCATGACGACATCACTGTGCTGGTGGATGTTAGAGACCTTGCGCTCCACCTTCTGCTTGAGGATGCCACACAGAAACTCAATAGGGTTGATGGCTTGTGACATGCTTGGCCAGTTACCCTCAGCTTCTTCAGCAAGGCAGTGGTTGTCTTGGAGGTGTGTTTGGGGTCATTATGTTGGAATACTGCCCTGCAGCCCAGTTTACAAAGGGAGGGAATCATGCTCTGCTTCAGTATGTCACAGTACATGTTGGCATTCATGGTTCCCTCAATGAACTGTAGCTTCCCAGTGCCGGCAGCACTCATGCAGCCCCAGACCATGACACTCCCACCACCATTTTCGTCTGAGCAGTGACAGGCTGACCCCCCACCCCTTCAACCTCTGCAGCAATGCTGGTAGCACTCATACGTCTATTTCCCAAAGACAACCTCTGGATATGACGCTGAGCATGTTCTTAGTGGAACCTGTCCTGGTAAACTGCTGTATGGTCTTGGCCACCGCGCTGCAGCTCAGTTTCAGGGTCTTGGCAATCTTCTTATAGCCTAGGCCATCTTTATGTAGAGCAACAATTATTTTTTTCAGATCCTCAGAGAGTTCTTTGCCATGAGGTGCCATGTTGAACTTCCTGTGACCAGTATGAGGGAGTGTGAGATGACACCAAATTTAACACACTTGCTCCCCATTCACACCTGAGACCTTGGAACACTAACGAGTCACATGACACTGGGGAGGGAAAATGGCTAATTGGGCCCAATTTAGACATTTTCACTGGGGGTGTACTCACTTTTGTTGCCAGCGGTTTAGACATTAAAGACTGTGTGTTGTGTTATTTTGAGGGCACAGCAAATGTACACCGTTATACAAGCTGTACACTCACTACTATACATTGTAGCAAAGTGTAATTTCTTCAGTGTTGTCACATGAAAAGATCAAATCAAATATTTACAAAAATGTGAGGGGTGTACTCACTTTTGTGAGATACTGTATACATAACTATATGTCTGTATCTAAATGTCTTGCTCTAGTGTAATTTGATGTTTATTTTCCTTCATATACATTTTATAAATGTATCTGGTACTGTGTGTTCCCCTCTCCTTTTGCAACTATATGATTGTGGCCAGATCATCATTGAACATTAAAATTGTTTCTCAAATGACTTATATGGTTAAATAAGGGTGAAAATAAATAAAGGAAAATAGCCTGTCAGAATTAGGAAAATTGATGTGTGGGTGTTTTTATGTGTGAGAGAGAGGTTGGGTGGTCTGTTCAATACATTTTGTTAACCAGTAGCACTCAACATTATTGAAAATCTATTTAGCAATCATTTTAAACCTGCGGCTGTTACTCACAAAGGACTAACCTGACAGATTTTCTAAACAATGTAGTAGCATATTGCCAATGTATCACAGCTATGCACTGGATAAAGGCACTCCGTGATGCATCGTGCCTTCAAAACAACTTTTGGCCGTGATACACTATATTGGCCATATACCACCCTGCCTTGTGCCTTACTGCAAAATATACATTTTTATAGTCATTACTGCATTCTTATGTTTGTTCATGCAATCTGTTGCAATTTATAATCCTAACTAAAGCTTACAAAAATCCCCCTGCAGTCCAATTACATGTTTGCTTCAAGGTTTGTACTCTTTTTAGGACCATTAGCAGTTGTATTAAAAGTCAATCTCACATTGCTTCATCTTTAATTGTCTGCCTTTTTTAATGCAGATGTTACAGACATCAGAAGAACAGGATACTGTTTGGCATACTGTTATTTTCAATAGAATTCCACATAGGTCTTTTTAACCTTTCAAGTCATAATGGAAGAAACAGTTTCTTGAAGAAACAGTGGATGTATTCTAGGCCCATCTAGAATAATGTGAATCTGAGACCAATAGCAGCAGCTGATCCTGCATTTGGGTTTTCATACGAATCAGGATTGGATAAATGTGGTGCCTAAACTTTAAATCTTTGCACTGTCTTCTAGTCAGTTACAGAATAGATTTTAAAGTGGTGCTTTTAGTCTATAAATCACTGAATGGTTTAGGCCCTGAATACATTTCTGATATGTTTGAAGATTATAAACCGAGCAGGGTTCCATGAACTCAGGTCAGCTAGTAGAGCCCAGAGTCCAAACAAAACATAGAGAAGCTGCGTTTAGTAGTCACGCTGCACACAACTGGAATAAACTACCAAAAGATGTGACGTGCCACATAAAGCACATTGAATTGTTTCTATGTATATGAATTGTCCTATATAAATACACTTGCTTGCTAAACTGGGATGGTGATTTTAAACCTGTTTACAGATGATAAATGATTCCACAGCAACAAAGTAATAAATGCTCATAGCATACAAATTCATGAGGGAATAAAAGTGCCTTTGACTGCAATGGAGAAGACTTTGCTACCTTCCTTCAATATAATATTATTACAATATTATCCAAATTTATAATGGCATTTTCCCCAAGAGTAAAACAGGAAATGACATACTTTCACAAGATAATTTCACTTCTGGGTAATCGAGATTAGATGAGGAAAAGCACAGCACTTTTCAAGAAATGGGTATGATTAGAACCACTCAAAGGAAAATCCATTGACTCCGTCCCCACCACTACCAGTAGCCTGCAGCTTCTCCATTGATGTTTCTGATTAAAAGCATTGATTCACCAGGGATGGGAGTGAGGCTGGGAGCTGTCACAACACAAGCTATCAGCAAAGTCAAAGACCTACTTTTTTTGCAAGAGTGACATCATGCAGAGAGTGAATCACTCTGAAAGCGTGATCCAGCCAGGGACTGCTGCAGTACATAAAAACCTCCTATAAGTGGTGCTAAGTCAAACAGTGGCAACATAGAAACCTAAGCTTTCACAGTGAACTACTGTATTTTACCAGGTAAGCATGTTTTAAAACATTAAGATTTCCAGCAACGATGTGCAAAGAGTAAGGGTTAACAGCCTGAAACAACTAGCACCTGAAACAACTAGCACCTGAAACCACTAGCACCTGAAACCACTAGCACCTGAAACCACTAGCACCTGAAACCACTAGCACCTGAAACCACTAGCACCTGAAACGACTAGCACCTGAAACGACTAGCACCTGAAACGACTAGCACCTGAAACCACTTGCACCTGAAACCACTAGCACCTCATGTTCTGGTTTAAGTTCCATTTCTGGCTGTCTATTAGTTCAGTAGCTGGACACACCAAAATAAGTGCTTTAAAAGATCCCCAAAATTAACTACCCAGCCATCATTGAAGTCTACAGTATAAAGACATTTCAATTCAAAAACACTTAGCAATTTCCACTATTATAATCATATATGTGAATCACTCTAAATGTGTTTACTTCTTGCTTTGAACTTGTATCGGAACTAATTTAAACCCTCGCACTGCTGGTCTTGCATAGCCATACCTCCAAAGATCCATGGAGCCTGGTTCTTTACAGCTACACTTTTCAATCCAAATGTCTGTATGTGTAGCCATGCGGCCTGTGTAGACAGGCAAGAGATGACATGCCTACTCACATTCATCAGTCAGTGGAACACAAGCGGAACAACAAAGGCAATGTCTTATGTGGAGACGGTTTAGAACACGTTTTAGGGTGAGTTCTATCGCTACAGTATAGGCCAAGACAGCCAAATACATCTCAGAAATGTTACTTTCACTAAAACAAATGCCTGTATGATGTTTCAGTTCTAAATTACAAGTACAGTAGTTGTAGGCATTCTTTTATTTATTGTGGTTATTTATGTAATATTAAGAAAATGAACCCTTTTAAAACTTATAATGCCACTTCTACCATGCATTTCTATTGGAGCTGTTTTAGATCAGGTTCCAGGCAGGATGGCTGTCAAATCGCTCCATTCTGATGTAAAGCAGCTCTATGACATCAGCCTGTCTAGTGTTCTATAATCTATGTGTTAAATAACTTCAGTAAAGTGATTGTGTGCATTCCGTGCCCTGTCCATCTGTGTACATTTCCTCTCTGTCCAAAAAGAAAGGCACTGCTCAAGACATAAACATGGACAGCACTTAAACACACACAATATGCACACACCTAGCCAAGCATCAAGCCTGTTGCCAAATACCAGGCCTGGCTTTTCACCATTGAAACCAAGACAACACGCTACCAACCAAGTAATCCTGGCTCACAGAACCAAATCAGCAACTTGATTTTAATGTTCAGGCTGTTGGGAGAGAGAGAAACACTGCCAACAGAGAATAGAGGAGCGATCATGCAATCAAAGCAGTGTTGTGAACTCTAACAAATGTCTCACTAATACACAAGGTATATCAAGCAGCTTTTAATCAGCAGAAATAGCAACCTTATTTTGTGGAGTATAATCTTCCAAGGCAGCATATGTGCAGTTATTTTTGGTGTACACAGTATGTACACAGTATTTTGGTGTGTGTGTGTGTGTGTGTGTGTGCGGGTTAGGTCTTACTGAACGAATGGGGACCAAATGTCCCCATGAGTATAGTAAAACCAGAAAAAATTGACCTCATTGGGACCTTTTGTCGGTCCCCATGAGGCAAAAGTCAATTTCCGGCTCAGGATTTAGGTTTAGGGTCAGACTTACAATTTTATAGTTAGAATTGGGGTTTCTTTAAGGTCCAGGCGTTGTTGGTTAAGTTTAGGGTTAAGGTTAGGCATTACATCTAGGTAAAGTTTAGGCATAAATGTTACTTTATTGAGGTTAAGGTTAGGGTTAGGTTTAGGGTTAGATTAGGGTTAGGTTAAGGTTAGGGTAAGGGTTAGGGTTAGGTTTAGGGTTAAGTTTAGGGCAAGGGAGCATGGTCCCCATGAGGGTAGCTGTACAAACTTGTGCGTGCATGCACGTGTTATCCAAGTCTAACAATACGAAAAATAGGTCCCCACAAGGCTATATCCAGTTTATCGTTGAGGATAAATAAATAAATAACTGGGATTATTTGTATGTTTAGGCATTCGGGTAAGGTTAAGTTTAGGCATAAATGCTATGAATTGATTATTTAGGTTAAGGTTATGATTACAGTAATGGTTAGGGTTAAGATTACAGTTAGGTTCAGGCAATAGGGAACATGGATTTCTGGTTATCCGGTCCCTGCAAGGATAAAACAAACGTGTGCACAGAAGTATGTGCTCGTTCATGTGTGCTTGCCCTAAGCAGTAATAGTTAGCTCTGAGTAGGCTGCAAAACAGTCAGGAAGAAATGTGTAAATCCTAGCTCAGCTGAAACACACAGATTACCAAACGGAATGAAAAGACAATGCTTCTAACTGTTTCCTTCAGATCTGATCTGGTGCAACCTTTTTTTTTGGCTATAACTCAGTCTAGTGTACAGTGAAACATGCAAATGTGGCTGTGCAGTAGACCAGGCAACAGATAAAGAGGTGTCTCAGTTCTCAGTCTTACTCATGCTGCTTAAAAGCCTTTTATAGACTCTCTACATTATATTTGTTTTGAGGGGTTCAGCTAAGAAAATGTGTAATAACATGTGGAGATATGTTAAAACAGGCTATTCTACTGCAGTTGATTATGAAATATAAAAAAGAGTACAAAAAAAGGAAGTGTGATGATGGCCTCAGTGCATCTAACCACAGATCCCACAACCTCAAAGAATACTGACATAAGCTATGCTTGATATCCTGTCCTAACAGACTTTTGTTCGAGAATGATACCAAATAAAACACACACTACAGGATGTCAACAAGATAACTTTCAGAATATTTTACATTCTTGTGTTATAGGCAAGGTGGGAAAAACCAAAGTAACAAGCACTCACATTTCACCGCACTAAGCATTGAGTTGAATGTCTTTATTTGCTTCATGAATATGCATTGCCGTAGCATTTGCACTAGCAAGCTGCCAAGTATGTCAGTTTTCAAAAGGTTGTCAATAAATAAAAAATACACGGCTATCACTGTCCTCTTCCATTTTCAATGCTACAAACAGTAATTTTTGTTATAACCTGTAAAATGTTACATTTAATTACGAAAACACTGGAGACAGGTAGCCTAGAGGCCCTATCATATAGCAATACCTATAAAAAGAGAGAAATATATGTTTTCTTCAGTCTTTGAGGGATCATAACTAGGTAGCTAGTAATACGATTTTTTCTCTCAATGGTAATTCGTTTTTGTCTCAAACGGGGGGGAAATAATCTCAGTAGATTGCATGAATGTACATCCATCTGATGTTTGAAGATAATTTGCAAAGGTGGATATAACATTTTCATGACCTGATGCTGTCAGATATTTCTAATGCTGTTTTACAAACTTAACTAAAACTATGTCTAAACTGTGTTTTCTCTAAATTAGGTTTGATGTTTAGTGTAGAACTTGCTATTATATACAATGTAAAGTGTGAATTAAAGACATCATTTTAATGTTCTCAGATAATCTTCCCCTTCCAACCCAATCTCCTCTAGGAGACCTCTCTTAACCCACACCATAAATGTCTCTAAATGCACAAAGTAGACAATGCAGCAAAAACAACAATAGGTAACATTTCCAACCTGGTAACCTATTTATTAGACAGTTGTATCTAGAAAATATTACAGTATGATTCAATATTACTGTGGAATTGGGATGTTACTGATCCTGCAAATAACCCTTGAAAATGTCCAATTCATTAATATTGAACAACCCCTGACCTCTGTGAAAAATATGAAAGCTTGGGAGTTGAGACTGATGCTTTGAATATGTCACCTGAAAACTAGTCTTGAAGGAGTTGCTGAAGTAGCTTGCCTGTATCTTTTTCCAAACCCAAGATAAGGCCAGAAATCTATAGAATTCTTATGAGAGTCTCCATACAATTTTGACCGTTTGTGACCGCACTAAATATGCAACCATACAAAAATAACAATAGGTAACATTTCGGGAGGATTAAATCTAGCAACACTAATATCTAAAGGTTGGAATCCGATCAGACAATTTTACTGTGGAATTCTTTAGTTATTGATCCTGAAAATGAACCTGCAAAGCATTCAATTCAAAACTATGACATACAGCACCAGTTGAAAGTTCGGACACATGCACCAGTTAAAAGGAGATCTCACATATGCTGAGCGCTTGGCTTCTTTTCCTTCACTCTGCCGTCCAACTCATCTCAAATCTTTTCAATTGGGTTGAGTTTGGGTGATTGTGGAGGCCAGGTCATCTGATGCAGCGCTATCATTCTAGATCTCCTTCTTGGTCAAATATCCCTTTCACTGCCTTGAGGTGAATTTAGGATAATTGTCCTGTTGAAAATTAAATCATAGTCCAACTAGCACAAACCCAATGGGATGGCGTATCAGTGCAGAATGCTGCAATATCCATGCTGGGTGAATGTGCCTTAAATTTGAAACAAATCACTGACAGAGTCACCAGCGAAGCACCCCCTCACCATCAAACGTCCTCCTCCAAGTTTCACGGTAGGAAACACACATGCGGAGATCATCCATTCACCAACCCTGCATCTCAACAAAAATCTCATATTTGATCTGATCAGAAAACCAGTTCCATCACAGCAGTTGATGGTTTTTGCAAATGAACTTGAATAAACTTTCAAAGTTCTTGACATTTTCCAGAATGACTGACCATCACATAATGACTGTTGTTTTCTTTTGCCATAATATGGACTACTACAGCACATACATAATGATGGTCTTCTGTATAACCAACCTACCTTGTCACCCTTTGTATACCCACCCTAATGTATTAATAAAATCCACAAACCTTTAATAAGACACACCTGTCAATTGAAATGCATTCAATCTCACTACCTCATCAACCTGGTTGAGGAAATGCAAAAAGTGTGCAGAGCTGTCATCAAGGCAAAGAGTGGCTGCTTTGAAGAATCTAAATTATGACATGTATTTTGATCTGTTTAACAACTTTTTGGTTGTAGTATGATTTCATATGTGCTATTTCATGTTTTTGAAATCTTCACTATTATTCTACAATGTGTAAAATAGTAAAATTCAAGAAATGCCCTTGAATGGATAGCTGTGTCCAAACATTTGACTGGTACTGTATAAAACAAAATGTGTACACATTTCCACAAATACAAAAAATCTACAACAGAAAGCATCTACAACGTGTAAGAAAAAGTGCCGCAACATGATTCATCAAAACGTTTACATGTTTAAATTCCTTTCTAGACTTCATGCATTAAAACCTGGTTTCCAAAAAACTCTAGACAAAAAAACTTAACAAAAAAACATTAAACACTTTCTCACCTTTTAGTACGTTTGTGCGGTGAGTTTCATCAATGAAATCTCAATAATGAAAATTCCGGACGATACAGTAATGAGCGAACGTGGTGTAGTCCAAAATGATCGCACTCGTAGCCTCCAGTGATGTGTAATGTAGACTATTTACGCCTCGGTTCCTTCTCTTTCATGTGATGGGATGCATTAAAAAAAATGCATCACATCACTCGAGCTCCTCAGATGATGAGGGCATGTTTTAATGTGTATAAAATGTGCACACTATTCACTTTTACAGATTTGTAAAATTACTAAATGGAATTAAACATGTTGGTTATAATTCTCAACCCTCCGATGATGACGAGATCTGTCAACGTATATGAATGTTTTTGACCATTTATTTGGCTTAAAGCTACCATGTGATTTAACATGAACCAATCAGATGTCTTGACAGTAAAGCGTCAGTTTGTTGTGTCTATGTTTTTTGCAAACTGATGGAAGTTGTAGTTTAATTCAGATTTTGATTGCTTAGCTGTCATGAAATGTATTGGTTATATAAAACTACAATATGCGCCATTTGCAAAAGGGGTCATTCAGTAGTGGTTGCATCAGCGTGAGGAGCCAGAGTAACCGGCTGAGTTGCATGCTTTTGTATTTTTCTTGAAACTTCTTCACATGTTCAGTCCTTTATCGACCTTTGTATATACTTATACATATATATTCAGCATATAAGTAATTGAATACAATCAGCCACATGAAACTGTTCGTGAGTGAAGGAAATCCGCACTGTTTAAAGGTGTTAGCAGTGCTTAAACTTACTGGAGTCAAATGTGACGTTCAGCATGTCAACCACGAAGGTAAGAAGTACTAGCTAGTTACGGTATTACCTAGCTAATCAATATCTAGCCAGGAATAGTCAGTTAGACGTGTTAGCTGTAAGACTAACGTTATTTATAAGTCTAGTTTTTTTTTTTACCTAGCTACACTGGCTACTACTGACCTACTTTGCAACGAACCGTTCATTCATTCTATGTATATATTTAACATTTATAAAATATTATTTTGATTTCTGAAGATACAATTAATTTTGTTAAGCTTTTTGTTTTAAGCTTCTTTTTTTTTTGTTCATCTGCAGTTGTTACTAGGTTCCTATACAACCCAGCCTAAAAAAGTGAGAACAAGTTGCTGTAGAACAGTGGATAGAGGATATCTGATTAACAAGTGTTTTCGTTTAGAATATCAATATTGGTTGAAATGCAAATGAAAACTATCAGTTTTCACACTGATGGACATGTAATGACAAATTGACAAGACAGAAAATACTCTCAGTTACAGATCTGTGAAAGCTGAGAACTGACCAGAAATGGTCATGATTGTGTTAGTCCAACAATAAACAGTACTGTTCAGCTGGGCATGTATCTTTTCAAAACACGAAAACACAATCATTGTTAATGTAGAAACAGTGGTTTGCGTATCATTTGCATTACATTCTTCAAAACTAATGCAGTCCCTGAAAAAAAAGCATGGACTTTGGTGAGTCAACTTGAATTCCTGTTCAACAGTATCTAATTTAATAGCTAAGTAGCCTACATTTACATACTTCAAATTTTACTTAATATTATGGTGCTGCAAGTGGTAGAAAACATATATAGAGACAGAAACAATCTACACAGGGTTGATGTACCATTATGCAAAGAGAACATACTGCTCGTAAACCATTATTGAATATCATATGTAACTTAACTTTCCAGTTTCATTGTAGTATTTCTGGATGCATGGAGATGAGCAAAGTTTTGACTGCAGTTTAGTGCTGCTGTTAAATTAAACATTTAGAGGTGCCTTGTTGTGGTGAGTGAAGTCATGATAGTCTTTGTGGGACAGCTGGCTAGTTGCTGAGGGCCACAAAAGATGGAAAAAAGACATTGTCATATTTCTGGACAAAATGTAGCTGTACTGCCCACCTGCACTTGGCAGCTGATTGCCTTTTCTGCAGACTGTACAATACTGCCCAAACCAGAGGGTAATGGAGGAGGTAAGGATGGACTCCTGTTATGGACTCCTTTACTCTGTAAGTCTCCGAATGATTAAGCTGCACTAACAGTTGGGCCCTCAATATCTAGAGAAGGGTGTTTTTTTTCAAGTCAACCACCACCTTTCCACAACTATGGGATTCAACTGGGAATTAGGATAAGCACAGGTACTCAGTACTGTTTCTATATATGCATATTTGAAGTATATTGAAGTTCTGAGTGATTGTTCACACTTCCTAACAACATACTCCACTTGGATTGCTGTGGGGCCAGATAAACCAAATAAAACACAACTTATCAAATGGACAGATTTTAGCACAGAACGAGTAGGCTGCATTTACACATGACAAACACAGGAACAAGCAAAGCTTTAAAGAAGAGACATTTTTGTAAATACCAACTGACAGAGACTCAGTGTACTCCGAAGGGCAGTCCTCCCACACTCGTCTGCAGAGTTGTTAAGTCAGCTACTGGTTGAGGAGGACTGCTCGTCCCCTAACAAAGAAATGTCAAATATGTAGCCTACTTTAGTAGATTAGAGGGAAAAGATGTACGTTATTAGAGTAGAGATTTGCCTCGGTCTCTTGGTAACTTTATAGAACAGCTGGAGGATTTTTTTTGCCAATGTTAGGTGTGTAAGACATTGTAAGAGTGGGCTGAGTGTTTTTTTTTTTTGCCAATGTTAAATCATGAACAGTTTTTTTCCTTGAACCAACCGGCAATCTGTTCCACAACTACTGACAGGACAGGTCCGACCACATGCCGCACTGAACAGCACTCCGTGCGTCTAGAGGGCATTGCATATACTGGAAATGTGCATGCGTAAATAGTCACGTCCACTGTACATTCATGTATGTTATATACTCACTGCTCGTATCCTATTGTCCTAAATGCTCATATCTGATTGTCCTAAATCCTTGTATGTGTGTCAGCATTGTAGATTTGGGGAAAGCTATTCCAAATAACATTTAGAGTTTGGCAAACTTGTTGTGAGGCTTGTGATACTTTGCAGATAACATTATTGATCTTTTAAGTATTCATGTTTTGTGTCCTATGAAGATGGGCTCAACTTCTCCTTTTCTCATAAACCTAAATCTGTTAGAAGCTAGGGTAGCCCCCTAACTACAGTTTTTCATTCCTCAGACACTAGGGCCAGGTTTCCCAAAGCACTGAGATGATCGTAAGACATGTTAATGCCTTGTTATTTTGTTATCACTCGTTAATTAGTCCATGGTAACAGGCACTTTACTGGTTTTGTGAAATAGAGCCTCCCTTATCTTGCGAGGAGTGATCACAAACACATAGGGTTAGCGTAATACAGGTAATACAGGTAAAACAGGCAATAGAACAAATACAAATTATAAAAAGTTTTGATTGAGACCAATATATTTAGACAAATTATAAGTGCGTGAGTGGATGTGAATGTAATTGAATCAATTGTCAATGGAGGTGTTAAAAATGTACGTCCTAGAGTCTGAAACCCTGCATCGTAGGCCACTGTCTTTGATGGATCGGTGATGGTGACTCTACCTCATCAAGAAGAACATTGATTCATTCAGCTCTGAATGCTTGTTCTCTCTTGCGTCCCATTTTTATTTCAAAAAATTAAAATAGATTTTTTTAACTATGCTTTATATTCCCAGTTAACCAATCATGTGTTCATTGCTAAGTGAAGTAACATGTTTTGTAAAAGCACTTTGTGACAACTGCTGATGTAAAATGGGCTTTATAAACATATTTGATTGAATTTGATATTCTCTATAGCTACCGGAGGAACTGATAATTCTATGTCAATCAATCAATCACATTTATTTATAAAGCCCTTTTTACAACAGCAGTTGTCACAAAGTGCTTTTACAAAACCCCAAGGAGCGATTAATTTCAACAGTCACAATGTCACGTGATCGATTTCCAGAGATATGATTTTGATTGGCCGAAGTCCACCCCATTGGTTGGATATAATATTTAGTCCCCCCTAAATTTCACTACTTTCTTGAGTCAAAAATGTTCCTAATGATGCCGAAGTAGTAGTAGAATACATCGCCAGCGATATTATATGCTTCTAATAAGTAATCAAGCTCTATCGAAATGCAATAGGCTATATTTTAAAATGTATTCATGACCTAATTCCATTCCAAACCCCACACATGGCCTAATTCCATTCCAAACCCCAAACATGGCTTAATTGCATTCCAAACGGCCGTAACGTTGCAGGTATGGTATACTTTATAAAGAGCGACGCACGTGATGGTTTGGGAAACCGGCAAAAGGCCCTTGTAACAAAGTCCATGTTAAGGCTATGTGCATCGTTAAAAGTTCTAAGTGCCAGATTATCGGGAAACCGCGCCTAGGGCTGTAACTTGCCATGTTTACATATTGCACTATTTAATTTCATATTCTTTTTGCAAATAAACAAAAAAGAAAGATATTTAGTAACTGTTATTGCTAATTAAAAATGTTCTGCCGACTGAACTGTGACCCTAAAACCGCAGTATGTATCATACCGTTCCACCTCTATCAGCGACCTTAGAAATGTCACATTCTCCAATAACTGGGTTATCCCATAACTGCCAAGTCAGCAGCATACAATAAGGTTAATATTACCCAACATGTCTGCGACTCTTTCTCAAAGTAAAGCCGTTTAGGCCTTCCTACTGTCCCTGTACTGTTACATTTTAGCCCACGGATTATAAATCCCAACATTTTGTATTTTTTTTTAGGCCATCCTCTTGGTTGGCTCCTAAAGCTGTAATCGTAATACCTACCATCCCTCTCTAACTCTCTGATGCTTCACCATGGTTCAGCTGGTCTGTGAGCTGATTGTTTCTGGCATGTGGTTGTATTGCCCAGCTGCGTAATCCTTGTGATCTCCGCTGTGGTCAAATTGGCAGACCAACAGACCGATTGACTGACAGACAAGAACATCTGGCAGGTGGCCATGTCAGGACTATCCTAAGGCTAGTTCTTTGGTTCTTTTCCCTCTGGTTCAGAGATCCAGGCTTCCCTGACTGAAGTTTTCAGCATTCTACTACACAGATTATCACCTTTCCTTATCTCTCTTTGCCTGCTACAGACTGTAACAATAAGTCTATCGAATTGACCAATTGATTTCAAATGGGTGTTTTTGTACTTATTTGAAGTTGCTTCTGCCCTTTGAACTCTATTAATTATATAAAATGATAGAAAAATTATTATTACTGCTATAACACTGTTTTGGGCTTTAAACTCTAGCCAAAGTACTCTATTTTGATTATCCGTGCTTAGTTTATTAGCAAAAGTTTGGTTTCCTGTACTTTGAACTGTTGTTGTTTTCAGAGAAAGTGGTTCCCCACCTCAGCCGTCCAACCCTGCCCGCCTTACTCCTTCCCAGCGGCATGCATCTCTTCAGCGCCAACAGTATCTGCAGGTCAGTAGTCTTCTGTTCTACCTTCCATGTGATACTCAGCTGTGTAAACCTACAATCTGTTTATGTTCTAACGCACAGTCATTATTTTAATAAATCCAAAGCAGTTATGCGTCACAATGTCTTCGGCTGGCACTATATGTGCCCCACCAGGACGAACATATGTAGGAAACTGCTCAGAAATGTCCCCAGGGGAGGTCAGTTGTGATTTAAAAACCGCAACAGTTCAATTGTTGTGATGGGAGAACTGAGGATGGATCAACCACATTGTAGGGACTCTACAATACGATTGAAACAACAAAATGAAAATAATACAAATATACAAAATACAATTTAACGGGCATCAAGGTATTAACGTCATCCAGCAACTAGCAGTATGTGATTGGAGTGGAGCTGCAGCAGTGTGAGGAGTTGAGTAAGCATCATTTGGCTTGAGCAGGTATGGACCGACTGTCAAACGTGCCATGTGTTCTGCTCAGTGTTGCTCAGTTTCCCTCCGGTACTGCTCAATTAGGGCTAGGCAATGATACAGTATTCATTTTGTCTTTATAAAACAAGTGATGATATTAGTGATAACCATTTGAGATACGTTTTTGTTTGGTCTATTTTCCTCAACCTACATTATTTAGCTTGCTTCAAACAAAGTGTTAAAATGCAACCTGGTAGGGAAAGCAACAGCTATTTTCAAGATAAAATCTAATTATGAAAGAAATTACTATTGCCCTGCACAAGATATGCTGCCAACAAGTAGATCAGATTGTAATGTTTCGGGGACCGGCTGCACATAGCCATTGGTAAATTATAATTTTGGAGGGGTAAGGGGTGTCAACAGGCTATTGCTAGTTAGATTTGTCAGATACAGTCACAGTACAGTGTATATACAGTGGGGAGAACAAGTATTTGATACAGTGCAGATTTTGCAGGTTTTCCTACTTAGAAAGCATGTAGAGGTCTGTCATTTTTATTATAGGTACACTTCAACTGTGAGAGACGGAATCTAAAACAAAAATCCAGAAAATCACATTGTATGTTTTTTAAATAATTTATTAGCATTTTATTGCATGACATAAGTATTTGATCACCTACCAACCAGTAAGAATTCTGTCTCTCACATACCTGTTAGTTTTTTTTTTTAAGAAGCCCTCCTGGTCTCCACTCATTACCTGTATTAACTACTCCTGTTTGAACTCGTTACCTGTATAAAAGACACCTGTACACACACTCAATCAAACAGACTCTAACCTCTCCACCATGGCCAAGACCAGAGAGCTGTGTAAGGACATCCATCCATCATCTTCCGCTTATCCGGGGCCTGGTCGCGGGGGCAGCAGTCTAAGCAGAGATGACCAGACTTCCCTCTCCCACATCCTCACATCCTCCAGCTCTCCCGGGGGGACACCGATGCGTTCCCAGGCTAGCCGGGAGACATAGTCCCTCCAGCGTGTCCTAGGTCTTCCCCGGGGTCTCCTCCCGGTGGGACGGGACCGGAAACACCTTCCCAGGAAGGCGTTCCGGAGGCATCCGAAACAGATGCCCAAGCCACCTCAGCTGACCCCTCTCGATGTGGAGGAGCAGCGGCTCTACTCTGAGCTCCTCCCGGGTGACTGAGCTTCTCACCCTATCTCTAAGGGATCGCCCAGCCACCCTGCGGAGAAAGCTCATTTTGGCCGCCTGTATCCGTGAACGTATACTCGTGAACAAGACCCCTAGATACTTAAACTCTTCCACTTGAGGCAGGGACTCTCCACCAACCTGAAGTGGGCAAGCCACCCTTTTCCGACTGAGGACCATGGCCTCGGATTTGGAGGTACTGATTCTCATCCCCACCGCTTCACACTTGGCTGCAAACCGTCCCAGTGCATGCTGAAGGTCCTGGCTTGAAGGGGCCAACACGACAACATCATCTGCAAAAAGCAGAGACGAAATCGTGTGGTCCCCAAACCTGACACCCTCCGGCCCCTGGCTGCGCCTAGAAATTCTGTCCATAAAAATTATGAACAGAACCGGCGACAAAGGGCAGCCCTGCCGGAGTCCAACATACACTGGGAACAAGTCTGACTTACTGCCGGCAATGCGGACCAAGCTCCTGCTTCGGTCGTAGAGGGACCTGACAGCCCTTAGCAAAGGACTCGGGTGAAGAGAGGGGCGGAGCTGTCAACTGATCACCACCTGGTGGTGAGTTGGATCCCCTCTCTTCACTTTCCAGCACCCCTCCCAGAGACTCCAAGAAGGTTGGGTACTCTGCACTGCCGTTCGGCCCATAGGCACAGACAACAGTGAGAGACCTATCCCCGACCCGTAGGCGCAGGGAAACGACCCTCTCGTTCACCGGGGTAAACTCCAGCACATGGCGGCAGAGCTGGTGAGCTATAAGCGTCCAAGAGTCCATCCTCTCTCAAGGAGTGTGGTTCCAGAGCCCAAGCCGTGCGTAGAGGTGATCCCGACTACCTCTAGTCGGAACCTCTCAACCTCACGCACGATCTCAGGCTCCTTCCCCGCCAGCGAGGTGACGTTCCACGTCCCTAGAGCTAGTTTCCGTGTCCAGGGATCGGGTTGTCTAGGCCCCCGCCTTCGACTGCTGCCCGATCCTCTCCGCACCAGCCCCTTATGGTCCCTCCTGTGGGTGGTGAGCCCACGGGAAGGCGACCCCATGTCGCTCCTTCGGGCTGAGCCCGGCCGGGCCCAATGGAGAAAGGCCCGGCCACCAGGTGCTCGCGTACGAGCCCCAACCCCGGGCTGTGTAAGGACATCAGGGATAAAATTGTAGACCTGCACAAGGCTGGGATGGGCTACAGGACAATAGGCAAGCAGCCTGGTGAGAAGGCAACAACTATTGGCGCTATTATTAGAAAATGGAAGAAGTTCAAGATGACGGTCAGTCTCCCTCGGTCTGGAGCTCCATGCAAGATCTCACCTCGTGGGGCATCAGTGATCATGAGGAAGGTGAGGGATCAGCCCAGAACTACACGGCAGGACCTGGTCAATGACCTGAAGAGAGCTGGGACCACAGTCTCAAAGAAAACCATTAGTAACACACTACGCTGTCATGGATTAAAATCCTGCAGAGCACGCAAGGTCCCCCTGCTCAAGCCAGCGCAAGTCCAGGCCCGTCTGAAGTTTCCAATGACCATCTGGATGATCCAGAGGAAGAATGGGAGAAGGTCATGTGATCTGATGAGACATAAATAGAGCTTTTTGGTCTAAACTCCACTCGCCATGTTTAGAGGAAGAAGAAGGATGAGTACAACCCCAAGAACCCCACCCCAACCATGAAGCATGGAGGTGGAAACATCATTCTTTGGGGATGCTTTTCTGCAAAGAGGACAGGACGACTGCACCGTATTGAGGGGAGGATAGATGGGGCCATGTATCGTGAAATCTTGGCCAACAACCTCCTTCCCTCAGTAAGTGCATTGAAGATGGGTCTTGGCTGGGTCTTCCAGCATGACAACGACCCGGAACACACAACCAGGGCAACTAAGGAGTGGCTCCGTAAGAAGCATCTCAAGGTCCTGGAGTGGCCTAGCCAGCAATACAATGCTAATTAATTACTTAAAAATCATAGTGTGATTTTCTGGATTTTTGTTTTAGATTCTGTCACTCACAGTTGAAGAGTACCTATGATAAAAATTACAGACTTCTCCATGCTTTGTAAGTGGGAAAACCTGCAAAATCGGCAGTGTATCAAATACTTGTTCTCCCCACTGTAGTTAACTGACTTTGTTAGTCTTAGTCAATGTTTAATTAAGATTTGTCTTTGCATTGACTTGTTGTCTCCTCATACTGGCTTTAAACAAGTATGAGACTTTTTGCATTTGCTAGTTAAAGAAATGTAAAGCAAATGCGAAAAATAACTGGTCGCATTTGTGCTGAGTGTGATACATTTATATTTTCCAAGTAACATTATGAGGATCCCACAACTTGATAGACTGTAATTGTGATCCACATCACAATTATGGTGGCCAGCACAGTCAACAGATATCAACCATATTGAACTATTGTGGGAGCTGCTTGACTATATAGTACATAAGAAGTGCCCATCAAGCCAATCCAACTTGTGGGAGGTGCCTCAGGAAGCATTGGGTGAAAGCACAGTTTGAAGGACACTATTTTTGTTTTAATTAAACATCATTATTTCTAACTTTGCCAATGTCTATATTTCCTATTAATTTTGCTGTATTTTCTATTCAAACTCTTTAAATGTGGGTTTTCATGGAAAACATGGGCATTCCTAAGCGACCCCAAACTATTGAATAGTAGTGTACACATTTCTATGTGTGAACGTCCATATAATTCATTATAATATTTTTTTATAATAATAAAACAGTTCGGATGGATATTAGGATTTGTTCAGGATGGAAGAACACTTCGCTGCCTACACGTTTCTCTCGTCATTTCACTTGACAGAAGTTAGTTATCGTCACCTATAATGATTGATACTCAATGTCATTAAAAAATTGCTAATTAGCTGTTAAAGTGGCCAGTGGCAAAAGAGGATTTGTTTAGAATAGAAAAAAACTTTGCTGGCTACAACCTTCTGTAGCTACCGGAAGCCTACAATGAAACTGTTTACTGTAGTGATGGCCAAACAAGGCTTCGTTAGCATTACTTTAGCAGCAGGATGTTATGCTGGCAGCAGTCAGATTTTCATTATCATAATAAAAGCCATAATTGAAATGTATAAGGCCATATAGTTAGCAATCTAATATGTAAAAAAACAACAGACAAGAACAACATTGGAACGGACATTAAACATAAAATGACAGACTACATTAACTATTTTGCCTTATATAGTTCCATGATGGCTTTAATTTTGAAAAAGAAATCTGAGTTAGCACTGCTAGCATAATATCCTGCTGTTAGAAGAAAAGCCATCACTAGTTTACTGTTATATTGCGACTATTTCTGTTGGATTTTTGAATTGTGTCTTATGATTTCTTCAGGATACTCAAACACCTTGGGTTCGAATACAATGCATTCTAATTGCGGGCCGGCTGAACTAGGCTTTCCTGGTTTCATGTTATTATAAAGGTCGTAGTTCACTTTAAATCGATCTGAGGGCACATCCAGTGAGGTAAAAAATATTATAATACATCTTTCATTTATTTAATGTTTAATATTTGACAACATACATTTATATTTTATTGCACTTTCTTTGAAATTGTAATTAATCATGGTAATACCAAATTTATTTTTATCCTGTAAAGTAATGTAGTGTGACAAAACGTGAATGTTCGTAAGTATCACTTGAGAATATAAACTGTTTCAAAATTAAAATGTTTAAAACCATATTCGTCATTGGCTCAGTTACTGGTACTGTATATTATTTTAAACATATACAGGTGCTGGTCATAAAATTAGAATATCATTCAAAAGTTGATTAATTTCAGTAATTCCATTCAAAAAGTGAAACTTGTATAATGTATACATTCATTCCACACAGACTGATATATTTAAAGTGTTTTTTTCTTTTAATTTTGCTGATTATTACTGACAACTAATGAAAATCCCAAATTCAATATCTCAGAAAATTAGAATATTACTTAAGACCAATACAAAAAAAGGGTTTCTAGATATGTTGACCAACTGAAAAGTATGAACATGAAAAGTATGAGCATGTACAGCACTCAATACTTAGTTGGGGCTCCTTTTGCCTGAATTACTGCAGCAATGCGGCGTGGCATGGAGTCTATCAGTCTGTGGCACTGCTCAGGTGTTATGAGAGCCCAGGTTGCTCTGATAGTGGCCTTCTGCTCTTCTGCATTGTTGGGTCTGGCGCATCTTCCTCTTCACAATACCCCCATAGGGTTAAAGTCAGGTGAGTTTGCTGGCCAATTAAGAACAGGGATACCATGGTCCTTAAACCAGTTACTGGTAGCTTTGGCACTGTGTGCAGGTGCCAAGTCCTGTTGGAAAATGAAATCTGCATCTCCATAAAGTTGGTCAGTAGCAGGAAGCATGAAGTGCTCTAAAACTTCCTGGTAGAGGGCTGCATTGACCTTGTACCTCAGAAAACACAGTGGACCAACACCAGCAGATGACATGGCACCCCAAACCATCACTGACTGTGGAAACTTTACACTGGACTTCAAGCAACGTGGATTCTGTGCATCTCCTCTCTTCCTCCAGACTCTGGGAACTTGATTTCCAAAGGAAATGCAAAATGTACTTTCATCAGAGAACATAACTTTGGACCACTCAGCAGCAGTCCAGTCCTTTTTGTCTTTAACCCAGGCGAGACGCTTCTGACGCTGTGTCTTGTTCAATAGTGGCTTGACACAAGGAATGCGACAGCTGAAACCCATGTCTTGCATACGTCTGTGCGTGGTGGTTCTTGAAGCACTGACTCCAGCTGCAGTCCACTCTTTGTGAATCTCCCCTACATTTTTGAATGGGTTTTGTTTCACAATCCTCTCCAGGGTGTGGTTATCCCTATTGCTTGTACACTTTTTTTTCGACCACATCTTTTCCTTCCCTTTGCCTCTCTATTAATGTGCTTGGACACAGAGCTCTGTGAACAGCCAGCCTCTTTTGCAATGACCTTTTGTGTCTTGCCCTCCTTGTGCGTCGTCTTTTGGACAACTGTCAAGTCAGCAGTCTTCCCCATGATTGTTTTAGCCTACATAACTAGACTGAGAGACCATTTAAAGGTCTTTTGCAGGTGTTTTGAGTTAATTAGCTGATTAGAGTGTGGCACCAGGTGTCTTCAATTTTGAACCTTTTTACAATATTCTAATTTTCTGAGATACTGAATTTGGGGTTTTCATCAGTTGTCAGTTATAATCATCAAAATTAAAAGAAAAAAACACTTTAAATATATCAGTCTGTGTGTAATGAATGAATATGATATACAAGTTTCACCTTTTGAATGGAATTACTGAAAATAAATCAACTTTTTGATGATATTCTATGACCAGCACCTGTATATTCATTAATTTACCATGGTCTATTCCTACATTCATTGACTGGTGCGGTCTTTAATCAACACATGTTTTCATAGGTATCTGGGTGAGGTGAGCGGACAGCCATCCAGTGATCTTAATAACCAGTGGCTTGAATGGGAGGCCTCTGAACTTCAGGTAATTTGGATTGTCTGTCTACATCAACAAAAGGCTGACTACCAATCAATGGATATCCAATGTCTAATTTCTGCCTTAAATGTTCAAAAATACTTAGTGTAGCAACAGCTGTTTTGCACATACTGTACCATACTGCTCATTCTAGGGTAATTCTTTAAGTATGACTGTTTTTCACAATGTGAAGTGTAAAGACATCAAAACTATGAAATAACACATAGTAATCAAAAAAGTGTTAAACTGATCAAAATACATTTCATATTGTGTATTCTTCAAAGTAGCCACCCTTTGCCTTGATGACAGCTTTGCAAACTCTTTGAATCCTCTCAGTAAAGCTTCATGAATTAATTACTTGGAATGGATTTAATTTAATAGGTCTCTTCTTAAAAGTTAATTACTGGAATTTATTTCCTTCTTAATTGCATTTGAGCAAATCAGTTGTGTTGTGACAAGCTACATTGATACAGAAGACAATCCTTTTGTCTGTACTCCATATTATGGAGAACTGCTCAAACAAGCAAAGAGGCAGCTTGTCATTAGTTTAAGAATTGAAGGTAAGTCAGTCTGCACAATGTCAAGGGCCTAGAACATTTCCTCAAGTGCAGTTGCAAGAACCATCAAGCACTATGATGAAACTGGTTCTCATTAGGACCACCACAGTAAAGGAAGACCCAGAATTACCTCTGGTCTAGAGGATAAGTTAATTACAGTTACCAGCCTCAGAAATTGGCAATTAACTGCACCTTAGATTGCAGCCTAAATCAATGCTTCACAGAGTTTAAGTTACCGACGCATCTCAACATCAGCTGATCAGATAATGCTGTGTGAATCAGGCCTTTATGGTCAAATTGCTTGCAATAGAAACCATGACTGAAGGACATCAATAATAAGAAGAGACTTGCTTAGGCCAAGAAAACACGAGAAGGGGACATTAGACCTGTGGTCTGTCCTTTGGTCTGATTATTCTAAATTTCAGAATTTTGGTTTCAAACTCTGCGTCTTTGTAAGACGCAGAGTGGGTGAACAGATCTATATGTGTGGTTCCCACCGTGAAGCATGGAAGAGGAGGTGTGATGGTGTGGGTGTGCTTTGCTAGTGACACTGTCTGTGAAGCTTTTGACTGGTCCTCTATATTATATGAATAGTAATTCCTATACATTAATGTATACAATTTTTATTATGGATAAGTGTTTGCTAAATTACAGACATTTTCATGTTTTCTCTTCAGCCCGCAGTGGCTCAGGCCCTCCACCTGGCAGTGCTGCAGGGGAAAGGATCGGAAGCCTCTAGTGCTCTACAGGGACAACTCAGTTACCTGGAACAGAGTCTGTGCAAGAAAACTACGCCATTCCTTACTGCTGTATGTGTACCCAACACACCTTCATAACTCACCACGCACCTTCACAACTTATCTTCGCAAAGACCTTCACCTCCACAAATTCATTATTTTTAACAGACACACACTCATCATAATACACTGCTTCAACTCCTCCGATTCCTTCAGCTTTGGGAACACCTTTAACTTTACAAATGTCTTCAAATCTGTCAGAAAATGCACAAATGTCAAAAATAAAGAGCACAATGACATTCATTTCAGGAAATCGTTTCTGTGGCAGACGTTGTTCTCTGGGCAGCTCTCTACCCCATCTTGTCAGACCACGGTTTGGTGTTAGGTGAGTGTTTTTAAATTAGGGTTGTGACCATTTACACATTAACGTTTAAGGGAACTGAGATTCCTGATGTTTCAAAAAATCCCCAAACCAAAAATATGCAAATATGTGAAATATTATTCTGTGTAATTTTAATGGAACTGATAAAATTCCTGTTTATGCGCTAAGGTTTGCCACAACCCTAGTTTACAATCCAGCATAGGTGTTGAATTGAACTTCAATGTATGACCGCGTGTGGCTTTCGTTCCCAACGGCCTTTAACTTTAGGTGACCAGGGAAAGGTGCAGAACTGGTTTGAGCGTGTTGGCATGCTGGCGGCCTGTGAGTCTGCAGCCCAGGAGGTACTGCAAGGGAAGGGACTGAAGTCTGAGGCTCTGAAGGCCTACATGCAGAAACAGCCTGCCCCGCCCCATAGCCAGGCTCAGAAGAGAGACAACCAGCCCTGCAACAGCCCTGAGGTAAGGGACAACAAAGTCAAGTGAGCATAAACCGATTTGAAATCCACACTGCACCATTTACCCATGTTTTTCAGTCCTAGTTTTCTTTACTCCTCTTACAAATGTTGCCAATTCCAAGTCTTTAATTACTTAACTCTCCAAAGCTGGTTCATGTCATGACTTTTCACGAAGAGTAACCGCTAAGGAACTATCAACATTCATGGACAGTCAAAATCCTGACTGGCAACGTTTCTAGCACGGACCATTCTCCTAATCTTCCCTACTTTTATCACTTGAACCGCCAAATGCCTACGACAATTGGCGTTTAGGTTTGTAATTAAAATAGAACTACCCTCCTCCTTCCAAAAACTATTTAGAGGCTATTTACCTGTTTTATTTTATTTTTATTTGACAGAGACACATGCCACTTGGCGTTGGTACCCAGGCAGCTGCTAATGGTAACCAGGTGCTAATCAGCCCCTCACTGAATGAATGATATCAATGGATGCATGGACAATACTCCCAGATAAAAGATTAGTGCCTTGGTTGAATTTGAATCAACTTACAAAATAAAACAATAAAACAAACGATAACTCTGCAAATGGTGTGGGGCAAGTGTAACGACTTGTCGTGGTGTAGTGTTGGAGGAACCAGACGCATGCATATATCGCGTTTGTGGGTTTTATTAAAACAACAAACAAACCAAACACGAACGGAAAACGAAACTAACTACTGACTGAATGAAATAAAAGTGTGCAACATGCGTCTTAATAATCAACATTCAACAGTACATTAAACAACACTCACCGATTAACAACCAGACAGCAACAATGATCCACAATGTGGGGAGCAGAGGGGAAACATATATACACATACAAATGATGACAATTGGGACCTGGTGTGGAAGATGGGAAACATGTGACAGTCCGGGATGTGTTCGTGAGATATGGGAACTTGAGAAATTATGGCACGGGCCAAGACGAACCCTAGCCCAAGACGAAATCTCGGACGGGCCAAGACGAACCCTAGCCCAAGGGAGGGGGGGCGGGGTAGCGCAGAACCCCCATCGGCACAAACCCGCCGATGGGGCGGAACAGCCGAGACTAACCAGGGCGGCGGAGCCGTCGGGACAGGCCGGGGAGGCAGAACCGGCGGAGGTTCGGTAGCCGGCGGAGGGTCAGGGGCCGGGAGAGCCGACGGAGGGTCGGTAGCCGGCGGAGGGTCAGGGGCCGGGAGAGCCGACGATGGGTCGGTAGCCGGCAGAGCCGACGGTGGGTCGGTAGCCGAAAGAACCGACGGTGGGTCGGTAGCCGGAAGAGCCGACGGTGGGTCGGTAGCCGGAAGAGCCGAAGGAGGGGCCGGGACAGGAGAGGGCGCCGGGGCGGCCGGGACAGGAGGGGGCGCCGGGGCGGCCGGGACAGGAGGGGGCGCCGGGGCGGCCGGGACAGGAGGGGGCGCCGGGGCGGCCGGGACAGGAGAGGGAGCGGTGGCGGCCAAAACCCGGCAAGCTCAGGCGGTGCAGGCCACTCCTCCTCGACCTCAGGCGGCAGAGGCCACTCCTCCATGTCCTCAGGCGGCAGAGGCCACTCCTCCACCTCCTCAGGCGGCAGAGGCCACTCCTCCACGGCCTCGGGAGGCTCGGGATGCCACACCTGGCACGTAGGAGGCGCTGGCTGCTACTCCACTGCAGCAGGGGGCGCTGGCTGCCGCTGCTGGCAGGTAGGAGCCGCTGGCTGCTGCTCCGATGCAGCAGGGGGCGCTGACTGCCGCTGCTGGCAGGTAGGGGGCGCTGGCTGCTGCTCCGATGCAGCAGGGGGCGATCAGCGCCGTGGCGCAGGGACAGGGGCAGCGGAAGGCCACGGAGCAGGAAGCGGTGCGTGCCTAATGGCCAGCCTACAGCCTGGCCAGCCTGCACGGGGTCGAGGAGGCACCGGACATAGAGGGGGCGCCGACGGGACTTCCCTCGGGCACCCACTCAGCCCCCCCCTAAAAATTTCCTGGGGGGACCTTTATTAAAACAACAAACAAACCAAACACGAACGGAAAACGAAACTAACTACTGACTAAATGAAATAAAAGTGCGCAACATGCGTCTTAATAATCAACATTCAACAGTACATTAAACAAAACTCACCGATTAACAACCAAACAATGACAGCAACAATGATCCACAATGTGGGGAGCAGAGGGGAAACATATACACATACAAATGATGACAATTGGGACCTGGTGTGGAAGATGGGAAACATGTGACAGTCCGGGATGTGTTCGTGAGATATGGGAACGTGAGAAATTATGGCACGGTGCTATAATATAGCAGCGTAAAGCCTTGGGGCTGAGACCGAGGGTCCAGTGACACTGTGGCCCTATCCGGGGGAGGCCCCAGATGGGGCCCAACAGGCAGGAAGTCAGAAGAGGACTAAAGGCAAATGCAGTTCCATAAGTTACCTAGTTCAAACCGTGGGGACAAGACAGATTGTTAGTAAGGCTTCAGATTGCTATGTTATAATACAAAGTACACATTGCCTCCGGATATTCTGGGCAAGGGTTGGGGATTAACTGGTTCACCATCACCCCCCTTTTGCTGCTGGCAAGCTTCAGTCAATTCATTATCAGTGTATTACGGTTAGAACAAGTAAAGCTATATCCACCAAAAAAAAAAATCCTGCTCGTATTCAGAGTTAGAACTAATATATAGCCTGTGTATTTTCCTTTCTCTCTCAAGCATTTTAATGAGTGAAACTAAGTATTCGACCCTCTGCAAAACGTGACTTAGTATTTGGTGGCAAATCCCTTGTTGGCAATCACAGAGGTCAGACATTTCTTCTAGTTGGCCACCAGGTTTGCACACATCTCAGGAGGCAACTCGGACCTTCAGCTCCCTCCACAGATTTTCTGTGGGATTAAGGTCTGGAGACTGGCTAGGCCACTCCAGGACCTTAATGTGCTTGTTCTTGAGCCACTCCTTTGTTGCCTTGGCTTGGTGTTTTGGGTCATTTTCATGCTGGAATACCCATCCACGACCCATTTTCAATGCCCTGGCTGAGGGAAGGAGGTTTTCACCCAAGATTTGAAGGTACATGGCCCCGTCCATCGTCCCTTTGATGTGGTGAAGTTGTCCTGTCCCCTTAGCAGAAAAACACCCCCTCAAAGCACAATGTTTCCACCTCCATGTTTGATGGTGGGGATGGTGTTCTTGGGGTCATAGGAAGCATTCCTCCTTCTCCAAACAAGGCGAGTTTAGTTGATGCCAAAGAGCTTGATTTTGGTCTCATCTGACCACAACACTTTCACCCAGTTCTCCTCTGAATCATTCAGATGGGCCTGTACATGTGCTTTCTTGAACAGGGGGACTTTGCAGGCACTGCTGGATTTCAGTCTTTCACGGCGTAGTGTGTTACCAATTGTTTTCTTGGTGGCTATGGTCCCAGCTGCTTTGAGATCATTGACAAGATCCTCCCGTGTAATTCTGGGCTGATTCCTCACCGTTCTCATGATCATTGCAACTCCACGAGGTGAGATCTTGCATGGAGCCCCAGACCGAGGGAGATTGACATTTCTTTTGTGTTTCTTCCATTTGCGAATAATCACACCAATTGTTGTCACCTTCTCACCAAGCTTCTTGGCAATGGTCTTGTAGCCCAATCTCAGCCTTGTGTAGGTCTACAATCTTGTCCCTGACATCCTTGGACAGCTCTTTGGTCTTGGCCATGGTGGAGAGTTTAGAATCTGACTGATTGATTGCTTCTGTGGGCAGGTGTGAAGCCAGAAATCTTTCTGATTGAGAGGGGATTAAATACTTATTTCACACATTAAAATGCAAATCAATGTATAAAATTTTCCTGGATATTTGTGTTTTTATTCTGTCTCTCACTGTTCAAATAAACCTACCATTAAAATTATAGACTGATCATTTCATTGTCAGTGGGCAAACATATACAAAATCAGCAGGAGATCAAATATTTTTTTTCCTCACTGTATCGTAATTAAAGCAATAAAGCATTGACACAATACCAATGCAGCAATAGAAAGACTAAAATCAAGTAAAAAACAATATTAATTAATGATTACAAAATAACTACATCCAGATGTAAGTAGATGGATGGCAGGGGTATAGTGCTGATTAATGTGCCCATTTCAGACAATGCTTTGGGTAGATGCCCTGGAATGAGTAAATCCAAACCTTATGAAGCAGTTCTGATATTAATACTTGTAAAGACTTGTTTTCTTCTATTTTCACTTCTGGTTAGATGCTAACCGCATTTTGTTATTCTGTACTTGTATTGTTCAATGACAATTGAATAGCTTAAAACAATGTTGACTTTTTGTGAGGTGATGAAAAAATACTTACAGAAGCACCGTAACTCTTGAGGGACGTTCATTTTAAGTACTAGTAATCAAGCATGTTTATTTATATAGCACACTTCATTTATAGAAGAAAATCAATGTTATTTACAAAGAAAACAAAATATAAAACAAATAAAACAGAGAATAAGAAAATCATAATAGAGTAAAAACTAATTAAAAACACATGAAGCTGTAAGGCTAAACAGTGTGGTTATGTTTATGCACTCGGTCATAGGTGCATGAAAAGAGAAGTGTTTTTTAACCTGGATTTACAGGTTTTATTAAAACCTCCTATAAAACGGTCTGAAAACCTCCCATCAAAAGGCCCGAAAACCTCCCATCAAAAGGCCTGAAAACCTCCCATCAAAAGGCCTGAAAACATCCCATCAGGAGGTCTGAAAACCTTTTCCCCCAGTGGAGTGAAGCACTCATTCATAGGGGCGTGAAAAGAGATTATTCCTCTGATAGCACCAGAACTTGCATTACATAGGAAGCTATAAAAGCAGTACGAATTGTTTTTAACCTGGATTTTAAAAAAGTATACGTTTGGTGCACATCTAAGATCTTCTGGTAGTTTATTCCAGTTGTGTGCAGCATGGGCGTCATGGGCGGCCAAGGCTCATTGATGCACGGGGGGGAGCAAAGGCTGGCCTGTGTGTTCCAATCCAACAGACGAGCTACTGTAGGTCAAATTTCTGAAAAAGTGAATGTTGGAACTGATATAAAGTTGTCAGAGCACACAGTGCATTGCAGCTTGATTAATCAGTCACTTTAAATGATGGCAGGTGTGTAATGACTTCTATTTAACATGAGTTTGAATTTGATTGGTTAATTCTGAACACAGTTGCATCCCCAGTTATAAGAGGGTGTGCACACTTATACAACCAGGTTATTGTAAGATTTTTATTTTTCCCTCTCAAAGATTTCTGTTTGTTTTTCAATTGAATTCTTCACATAATAGGTCACAATAATAATAATAAGTGGAAAAAGTTTTTCTTTTTTTTCTTTGTCTCATTCTTTTACATCACAAAAACCTGGCATTTTCACAGGGGTGTGTAGATTTTTATATCCACTGTATCATATCACAAGGTACTTGCCAATACCCACCCCTACTTTTAGATTAGTTGAGAATCTGAAGCGTCTGCAATTGTGGGTTCACTTACAGGCTCAAATTGGCCAGAAACAAACTTTCTTCTGAAACTTGTCAGTCAATTCTTGTTTTGAGAAATGTAGGCTATTCCATGGGAGATATTGCCAAGAAACTGAAAATCTCAACATGAAGAGTCGACCTTGGGATGCTGGCCTTCTAGGCAGAGTTTCAAAGTAAATGCCATATCTGAGACTGGCCAATGAAAAGAAAAGGTTTAGATGGGCGAAAGAACACAGGCACTGGATAGAGGAAAGACATTTTTAGTTTTAAGAGCAGAGTTTTTTTCCTTTGTGTTGTGTTATTGTATTGCCTGTTTCTTCTTCTTTTTTTTTTTTTAAAGGTACATAGCTGTTAACCATTCATCTCAAATACTTGTTGAATATGAGTTTTATTTGATATTGGAACTTTTTTAATGAGGGTACAGTCAGATATTTATGCGTATAGGCTCCATACCTCTTAAGCTGGGGGGATTTTGACCCAAGAGCCATATTGAGTCAAAAGTGGTCAATGCAATTCATAATTTTAATTTCATGACCTAATCAATCACCTTATTCTTAGATGGGAACAACAGTCACATGATCACCTTAGTCAAATTGATGAGGTCCTCCAAAAACAAGCAGCAACATTTTGTTTTTATTATCTATAATTCTTGCTTTCACTTTCTTTTTTTAAAGGAACTCAAAGAAAGATAAGCCTACAAAATGTCGGCTTGCCCAAGTAAAAATAGTAGTATACTTACACTGTATTCTTTTGGAATCACATTTATTGTGCTTTAATTACTATTTTAAAACAATGTAGTTTACTAAATGTATGTCTAAACTACATATACTAAATATTCAGTGTGTTAAAGTGGACACACTTATAATTGTGTATACTTATATGATTAGAAATAGGGTTTTAGTTGACTTGATATATACTCAGAATGTATTTAAAATATACTATATATACATAAGTACACTACACTTTTAAATAAGTAGGTCCATTTAAACGCACTGAAAAATCTAAATACTATTTAGTTTATTAAGTAGTATTAAGTAATATTAAGTAGTATTATATTTTAATTTTTTTACTTTAGGCTGCCTGCTGAGTGTAACTGTGGAAATTAGAATGAGGACAAAAGACAAGTGTTAAGAGGTCATTTGCATGTACAAAGGTCCAGGAGTTTCCAGAGCTGACTTGTGATGACTGGTTAAAATATTTTTATATCGCAACTTCTCCGTACTGGCCTTTTTTTCCTCATCATTACCCACATACAAAATTAGCTGTTCTCGTGGCTTGGGTATAGTCCCCTTACAGCAGAAAACTACTGTTGAAGTTCTGGGAATAGAAAGTCCCATCAGTTGATATATCTCTCAGCAAATTGGCAAAGAAATTACATTAGGAAAGAATTCAATACAGTTACAATGTATCCCAATTGGATAAGATCTGAAATCCATTCTATTTAAAAAGCTATACACCACGATGCTGTCCAAATTGGTGTACCTGGTGGGGTTCTCGGCTCTGTCTGGCAGGCTGTGAGTCTAAGGGGTGTTGATGGGGTGGGGGGTACCCAAGGTCATGTAAAAGGTGCTAATGCTTGTTTATAATGCTGTTTTCTGGAATAGTGTGATCCTGTAATATTTTTTGTTTGTGTTGAATAAAAAAACATTTAAAACATACAATGTTCTTTATGCTCCCAATGAGGGGTTCACTCTGTCACTCTTCTCAGCCTCACAGTTTGGACTGATGAGTGTATATTTTGTCTCCAGCAGGTTGCTGATGGGGATCGTGTGATGTCAGAAGAAGAGATCCTGTCTGCAACAGTCACCTGGGCTAAAGGATTGGCAGACAGACCCATGATTTCAGATAGACAACATCCCATGTTAGTATACCATACAACTGGTTTGAATCCCTTCGCTGACCAGGCGAAGACTCTGCTAATGTTAGCAAGGCACTTAACCCTAATTTGCTCCTCCAAGTCGCTCTGGAATATAGAGTCTGTTAAATGGTACTATAAGTAAATACAATAACATTTTAATAATCCATTGTACACAGCAATACTAAACAAGCTTATTTACCCTAAAAATATACCTATGCCTTATTTCTTGCTCTTTTGTTAGTCATATATATTTCTTTAGCCAGCTATGTCTTTGTAGTGCTTCACTGGTGTTCAACCTTCCCAAGTTCCCCAATATCACCCCACTCCTCTGAACGCTACACTGGCTTCCAGTTGAAGCTTGCAACAGCAAAGGGAACTGTCCCTCTCTACCTTCAGGCAAAGCTCATACCCGACGTCTCTACCTATGGTAGGGCAGCGCCAGCTAAAAGCTCTACACTTTCCTGGCACAACAATGGTGGAACTATAGCTTCCCCTTGAAACTATGACAGCTGAACAATAGCTTCCCTTCTAAGCTAGGATTTATTTTATTTGCCGGGCCATGTAAGCAGAGTGAGAGAGTGACTGACTGACTGGCAACCAATTGTTAAATAGCGTAGTGGTTAGAGATAAAGTCTGACACACAGGATCGAATCCGGCCAGAGACAAAATAAATGACGGCTAGTTGGCTACAAGCTTCATTGGCTACATATAATAAGCCAAAAGTAAAACAGGTGGTTATGTTGCGACATCATGAATCGCTTGAAGTGTTGGACTCATTGTCTTGAAACATGCTGCTCTCTCACTCAGGAAGAGCAGGTTAGAGTTAGGGCAATGAAACATGCTGCTCTCTCACTCAGGAAGAGCAGGTTAGAGTTAGGGCAATGAAACATGCTGCTCTCTCACTCAGGAAGAGCAGGTTAGAGTTAGGGCAATGAAACATGCTGCTCTCTCACTCAGGAAGAGCAGGTTAGAGTTAGGGCAATGAAACATGCTGCTCTCTCACTCAGGAAGAGCAGGTTAGAGTTAGGGCAATGAAACATGCTGCTCTCTCACTCAGGAAGAGCAGGTTAGAGTTAGGGCAATGAAACATGCTGCTCTCTCACTCAGGAAGAGCAGGTTAGAGTTAGGGCAATGAAACATTGCTCTCTCCCAACTAATGCACTTGACTGCACTTTGTGAAGAAATACATGAACTAATATGAAAAACTAACAACAACAGTATATTATGTTGATTGACAAACAATTATTATATACATTTTCCATCCACCAATGTTCTAATTAGTCTTTTAGTTTCAGTTCCTCTTCTGTCTATTTTTAAGTAAAATCATTATGCACATCGAAACTATTTGACATTCATTGTTTTCATTATTGGTACTCAATTGCTATCTAATAAAATGTGTTAAATGTAATTCTACCAATCAGGGAGAGCAGGGTCAAACTATCGCATCGTCTGGTTTTATTGCCCTCCTCCCATTAATGCGATTTGATATCACTTAGAAATAACGATTATCTACATGTTACTTAAATGTTCTGTCGCAAATAAAAACGCAAAATCAGGGTACCCCGATCAATTGTGGTACTTAACATATACACTTTATGCTATAAATGTCAACCTTTTTAAAAGTCAACCTTTTTTAACCCCTAGTCCAAACACGGATTGTTGGCTTGAGTTGTGAGCTTGAGCAGTAAGATGTAAATGTAAAATGTTAATAACATGTCTGGCTGGCTGTTTCTGCCCTTTCCAGTCTCCCTAAAGAGGGCAAGAGGAACATCCTAGTGACCAGCGCCTTGCCATATGTAAATAACGTCCCCCACCTGGGCAACATCATCGGCTGTGTTCTCAGCGCTGACGTCTACGCCAGGTAACACCAACGCTCTATTCACATCTCTCTCTCGTTCTCCACGGTCTTCAGACTGTCTGGAACGGGCTGTTGGTTTTAGGGTCAAATTAGGATTGTAAAGACAACGTCTCCCACTCGCTCCCTTTCACAACCCTCTGCCAGGTATGGTCGTCTGCGTGGCTGGAACGTGCTGTATGTGTGTGGGACAGACGAGTATGGCACGGCTACAGAGAACAAGGCCCGTGAGGAGGGCCTGACGCCACAGCAGATATGTGATAAGTATCACACCGTCCATGCCTCCATCTACCAGTGGTTCCAGGTCGACTTCGACTACTTTGGCCGCACCACCACGGAGAAACAAACCCAGTGAGTAGTTGTTTTCTGTGCCCGTGTTTGTTGTCAACACTGATAGAATTTGACAACTACTGTAAATGTTATTTAAACAATATTATTTAACCAAACTCCTAAAGGCACCATTTGGGTTCAATTGAAAGAGAATCTTTGGTTAAAACCTAAGCAGATTTATTTTCACTTGTGTCAGTTTCATGTATAAATAGCCAACTTCAAATTCTTTAGGTGTGTGAGCTAAAATCTTCAAAAACCCATTTGTTTGCATTAAACGCTCAGTACGCACATCATACACTGATTTATAAAAAGTTGTTTTTATTACTAACCAAAGCAAAAGTACTGGTGTTGGATTACAATTTAAATGGATGGGATAGGAGGGCCACAGGTTTCCAAACCCATCAACCATCCCTTTAATTACCTATCATCAGATTGTTAAATAGGGAAGCAATTGATTAACAACAGTAACTAAGCACATATAAAAGACGTGCAGTCGATGCCTATTCAGCAGTTGTAGGTTTAAATCGCTACACACATACAGCCACTTTTGTGAGGAGCAAAACATGCCAAAGACAATGTAATTACAATGGTCTCTATGGAAGACATTTTTAGTCTTTCTGTCATTACCAAAGCTTTTGTTGGCAGCGACTGAGGTCTCTTGTCGGAGATGGACTCTTTAATACATTCTGTAGTTGTACATGTCTGCCTGACGAATGTTTTCTCTGGATATGGTCTAATAGGCATGTCAACAGTTTTGAATTAAACATTCAAGAGTTATAAGTCCCGTTATGGCTAATGTCTAGTTAGACAGCTGTTCTTTTTTGAATTACATTTTCTGTTTGTAAATGTTTACTATTTTCCACATTATATAGTGAATACATCTTAACTATGAAATAACACAGATTAACACAGATGTAGTAACTAAAATAGTGGTGATGGCCATTCGAGGCTTCATTTACCGTTATTCTAGCTGCAGGATATTATGCTAGCAGTGCTAACTCAGGTTTTCTTTTTTAAATAAAAGCCATCATTGAAATATATCTGGTAATGTAGTTAACAATCTAGTCTACATTTTATGTCCATTCCAATGTTATTCTTGTCTATTCTTTTTCACAGACTAGATTGTTAACTATATTGCCTTATACATTTCATTGATGGCTTTTATTGTGATAAAGAAAATCTGAGTGCTGCCAGCATAATACCCTGCTGCTAAAATAACACTAATGAAGCCTCGAATGGCCATCACTACAAAAAAGTGTTAGACAGATCAAAATACATTTAATATTAGATTCTTCAAAGTAGCCACCCTTCGCCTTGATGACAGCTTTGCACACTGTTCGCATTGTCTCAACCACCTATCTGACAGGGCCTGTGAGCATTGTTCCCTCAAATTCTTTGGGTTACTGAGAACATGTCTGATCTCCTGAGCAGAAACTTTTGTCCAAATTCTGTGCAACTTCCAGCACATGATTCCAGTGAGCACTGTGGCTGTACCCACTTTAAGTTACAGTTTCTTAAATAAATGTCTTGAGTCTGAAGTTCTATCATGGGACATTCAAAATATGTCTGCCTACGTATGACTGCACTCTGAGTAATCAGCTGCCAACTTCATATAAAATAATAATAACATCAAAACATAAGTTTCAGATTTCCACCACAAGTTTCAGACAGTAGCCAGTAGGCTATTGTAGTTATTTCAGCATAGTTTACACCTATAGGTGTGACTTACAAATCCTATGTCATTTTCATATAGAAAATTGTAGTGTTAAATAAGGCTGTGTTTTGCACTGTTATCCCGATTCAATTCGTTTTGTTTCACAAGATCCTGATTTGATTCAAATTAGAGTTTGATTTTATTTGGTTATATTTATAAATAGAATACCAATATATATTATCAGAAAGATTCTCTCAGAATGAAGGCAATGAACTTCACAGGGAACCCTCTAGCTTGTATTACATGGGAGATTACTAAGCATTCATTTTAAACATGGAAGACTAGACCCAAAACATTTAATTGAATTGCCTTTTATTAACCAAATATAACTAACCAAAATATATTGATGATGATTTTTTTCCCCCTACAGAATATCAGTAATTAAAATAAAAAGTACCTAATTTATATACTACTGTAATGTGCGAGTGTGCAGTGGAGACAAACAGGCACCAGGAGCACAATGTTGAATACTTAGGTTTGTATATAATCAAAAAGGAGCACACATATATGGCTTGAAAAGAAACACATATACAAATAATTTGCGCTGTACATGAGTTCTGCAAGTGACAATGTTATTAAACTCCTTCAAATTAACTATGAAATTGAGCAAGTCAATTGTCACAATACTTTTTTTGAACAAAACCACTGTCAGTGTCTTCCAATTAATGAATGTGTATCAAAATCAATAATTATATGCATTAATTACTGCAAACTGACCATTATTTATCAGTTATAAACATATATTTATAATTCTGCCTGGCTTGATCTATTTTTTTCTGCGAATGTAAAGAGCTGTTGTTCAGAGCACTTAGCTGGAGGACCAAATTGATGTTGGAGAAGTTTGACAAACTGTTCGAATGAAATGAATAGTTGAACGAGTCACTAAAAAGTAGTTTAAAAAGAATGAATTATTCGAACTGCACATAACTAGTGACAGTGGTGCTACCAAGATTGCTGTCTGCTGCTCGATGAACCTTTCATGGATATCCAGCACACTTCCGCTGGGTCACCACATCAATCAGAAGGTTGTGTACACCCATGTCTAGCTACTTGTGCTTCTCTTTATACACTTGAATGGCCGTAGTGCTACCGTGAAAAATGGTTGCAATGTGCTTCACTTGCACAAGCAAGCATGCAATTTCTGGAGGTTTGAGGGCAGCCTGGGAGGCTACATTTGTGTTAATGTGAAACGTTAAACAGCTCTGTCAGTGACACAACACATTCTATTAGCAGCATTGTACGTCACGTTGACTGGATCGTCCAAACAAAAATCTAATCTTTTTTACACAGACCTGTTCAGAAGAGTCACAACAGCCTAATCCTGTTTTTCTGAGCCAGACAAGTGGATGGAAAAATCATGTTTATTTAGTTTTAATAACGCTACATTTAAACAATTGCAACCAAGTTTCTAATTTACTTTTCCCCTATGAGAGGCATTTTCATACATTTTATACAGATGGGTGAAAAGTTAAAGGAAAAATAAACATAAAGTGTCTCAGTTTAGTGTTGGGCCACCATGATGCGCCAGAACAGCTTTAGTGTGCCTTGGCAGAGTGTCTGGAACTCTACTGTAGGGATGAATCACCATTCTTCCAAAAGATATTCTCTCATTTGGTGTTTTGATCATGGTGGTGGATCACACCAGTCCAAAATCTCCCATGAAAATTATTTTGAAGGACATAGCTTATGACTTCCTCATTTTTATACTAATCAAGTCATTCAGTGACCACTAGTGTCCTGTAGATGGGGGAATTGTGATACTGGAAGAGACACAATAATGAACACTCCTTCATCCAAAAACCGGGTTAACTGGGCCTGCTCAATATTGGACATGCCACAAAGCATGATAGGATGTTACTTTCTTAATTGTATCATGTAGTACACCTGTATGGAAGCATCTGCATTTGTTCTGTTCCTTCACAATTTTTGGTAAATTTTTTTCATTTGTCACCTGTCTGTACATTATATAAGTAAATAACATTTGTACAGGTTAAAACAAACTCACAAACATTAACATGAGAAAAAAAAAATCCTATCATATACAGTGGGGAGAACACGTATTTGATATACTGCCGATTTTGCAGGTTTTCACACTTACAAAGCATGTAGAGGTCTGTAATTTTTATAATTTTTTAGTAATGAATTAGCATTTTATTGCATGACATAAAAGCAGAAAAGCAGAACTTCATATTTGGTACAGAAACCTTTGTTTGCCATTACAGAGATCATACGTTTCCTGTAGTTCAGGTTTGCAAACACTGCAGCAGGGATTTTGTCCCACTCCTCCATACAGACCTTCTCCAGATCCTTCAGGTTTCGGGGCTGTCGCTGGGCAAAACGGACTTTCAGCTCCCTCCAAAGATTTTCTATTGGGTTCAGGTCTGGAGACTGGCTAGGCCACTCCAGGACCTTGAGATGCTTCTTACGGAGCCACTCCTTAGTTGCCCTGGCTGTGTATATCAGGTCGTTGTCATGCTGGAAGACCCAGCCAAGACCCATCTTCAATGCTCATACCGAGGGGAGGAGGTTGTTGGCCAAGATCTCGCCCCATGCATCTTCCCCTCAATACGGTGCAGTCGTCCTATCCCCTTTGCAGAAAAGAATGATGTTTCCACCTCCATGCTTCACAGTTGGGATGGTGTTCCTGGGGTTGTACTCATCCTTCTTCTTCCTCCAAACACGGTGAGTGGAGTTTAGACCAAAAAGCTCTATTTTTGTCTCATCAGATCACATGACCTTCTCCCATTCCTCCTCTGGATCATCCAGATGGTCATTGGCAACTTCAGACGGGCCTGGACATTCGCTGGCTTGAGCAGGGGGACCTTGCGTGCACTGCAGGATTGTAATCCATGACAGCATAGTGTGTTACTAATGGTTTTCTTTGAGACTGTGGTCCCAGCTCTCTTCAGGTCATTGACCAGGTCCTGCTGTGTAGTTCTGGGCTGATCCCTCACCTTCCTCATGATCATTAATGCGCATTAATGAGGTGAGATCTTGCATGGAGCCACAGACCAAGGGAGATTGACCATCATCTTGAACTTCTTCCATTTTCTAATAATTGCGCCAACAGTTGTTGCCTTCTCACCAAGCTGCTTGCCAATTGTCCTGTAGCCCATCCCAGGCTTGTGCAGGTCTACAATTTTATCCCTGATGTCCTTACACAGCTCTCTGGTATTGGCCATTGTGGAGAGGTTGGAGTCTGTTTGATTGAGTGTGGAGACAGGTGTCTTTTATACAGGTAATGTGTTCAAACAGATGCAGTTAATACAGATAATGAGTGGAGAACAGGAGGTCTTGTTAAAGAAAAACTAACAGGTCTGTGAGAGCCGGAATTCTTACTGGTTGGTAGGTGATCAAATACTTATGTCATGCAATAAAATGCAAATTAATTATTTAAAAATCATACAATGTGATTTTCTGGATTTTTGTTTTAGATTATGTCTCTCACAGTTGAAGTATATCTATGATTTAAAAATTACAGACCTCTACATGCTTTTTAAGTGGGAAAACCTGCAAAATCGGCAGTGTATCAAATACTTGTTCTCCCCTATGTAACAGTAAATGTTCCTTAATAGTAAATTAGATGGACCTACTTGAGATAATACATAATTGTTTATCTCGAGGAGTACTACTTAATGTGTTTTTCTTAAAAAGGGATTTGATGTTAGCCTTCAAATAGCTGCATGTGGTTTTTTTTTACATTTAAGAACACTAAAAACCTTTGTGCTATTGCTCTACCCAGACTGGCTCTGTCTTTTAATTTACCCAAAGAGTTTTGCCCATATCTACCTTTGAATTTTCATTTGGTGCTCAGTAACTAGCCAGGGAGTAGAGATTAAACTGATATTCTTATTTAACTGTTGCAAAATTATGTCTTCCCAAGCTGGCAAGAAGAATCATTTTCTTCTAATGCGGTGTACGTGTTTGACTTGTGCATATCCTTCTTTGATTGCCAAAATAATATTGGGGTAGAAATTGCCATTGTGCCTCAGGATAGACCATTTCTCTTAATTACATTACCACCATCATTTTTGCATTGTCAGTTATCTCCTGTGCACATCAACTAAAATGTAACTAAATTGTAATATTATTGGCGATTCTAAGTATGTATATCAATCCTGTTACCATTATGTCAACCCTGTTACCATTAAAAAGGTAACAGGATTGACGATTTAGGCATAAACTTGCAGTTGCTAGCCGTGTGATGAAGCTAATGACACTGCATAGGCAGCACTGATGAAATTTAACATTTAAGTTATTTACTATATGACTTAAGGGTAATTAACATGAAGTATGTACCTCTCTATCAAACATCAGAAAATCTTTTTAAAAATAACTAATTGGAGACAATTACTACCTATCAGGCTATGCTGTTCCAAAGAGGCATTTGATAGAAAAGTAGTAACACAGTTAAATATTCATTTTTAATACATTATTCATGGTCTTGAAATACACAGCTCTGGAAAAAATTAAGAGACCACTCCTATTTTTTCTTAAATCAGCATCTCTACATGTATGGCAGCCATTCCATTGCAGTGTCTGTTAAATTCCAACACAGGCATACCTCATTTTACTTAATGAGGTACTGATTAGGTGATTACCTGAACCAAATCTAATTGAATGAGGAAAAGTATAAAACCACTTCTGTGGTCATCACTATCCTCTTGCAATAGGACCAGCTGGATGCCTAAAACAGTGCTAGTAATACCTCAAAGGTAATTTAAATTAAAAACAAAAAACTATTCAGCATGACCAAAAGAGTTGAAAAGAAAAGCTTTGAATGAGGAAAAGAAGGGTTAAATTCTGGCTTTACTGGCAGAAGGATACAGTGAGCGTCATGTTGCTTCCATCCTGAAAATTTCAAAAACAGCGATTCATAAGAACAAGGTCAAGCAACAGACATTGGGGACAACAAAGCTACAGAATGGCAGTGGGAGAAAACGTCAACTCATTCAAATGTCACTCAACAACTGTAGGATAACATCAATTGACCTACAAAAAGAATGGCAAACAGCAGCTGGGGTGTAAAGTGCACTGCGAGGACGGTTCGAAACAGGCTCCTAGGGGCAGGGCTGAAGTCGTGCAAAATGAGAAGCAAAGAAGAGCCAGGCTGAAGTTTGCAAAAGATCATAAGGATTGGACCGTAGAGGAATGACTTTTTTCTGAGTCAAAATTTCATCTTTGCCCAACACCTGGTCATCTAATGGTTAGATGGAGACCCAGAGAGGCCTACAAGCCACAGTGTCTCGAACCCACTATGAAATTTGAGGATCGGTAATGATCTGGGGATGCTTCAGCAAGGCTGGAATCGGGCAGATTTGTGAAGGACGGATGAATCAAGCCAAGTACAAGGTTATCCTGGAAGAACACCTGCTTCCTTCTGCTCTGACAATGTTCCCCAACTCTGAGAATTGGTTTTACCAGCAGGACAATGCTCCATGCCACACAACCAGGTCAGTAAAGGTGTGGATGGAGGACCACCAGATCAAGACCCTGTCATGGCCAGCCCAATCTCCAGACCTGAACCCCATTGAAAACCTCTGGAATTTGATCAAGAGGAAGATGGATGGTCACAAGCCATCAAACAAAGCCGAGCTACTTTAATTTTTGTACCAGGAGTGGCATAAAGTCAACCAACAGCAAAGTGACAGACTGATGGAGAGTATGCCAAGACGCATGAAAGATGTGATTAAAAATCAGGGTTATTCCACCAAATATTGATTTATAAAAAAGATTAGTATAATAAAAGATTAGTATATTGTTGTTGAACAATGAATATACATTTGTTTTCTTCTTTGAGTTCTGAAAACAATGCACCTTTTTTGGGATATTTTGATACAAATAAATAATTTAAATCACAATATTTTATTTGGAATTAGGGAGTAATGTTGTCAATAGTTTATAGAATAAAACCAAATTGTTCATTTTACTCAAACATACCTATGAATAGTAAAACCAGAGAAACTGATCATTTTGCAGTGGTCTCTTTTTTTCCAGAGCTGTATATTTAAAAATGGAAAAAGAGTTTCACTTTTCCTTAAATAATTTTTTTATAATTAAAATCACTTTGTTTTTCACATTATTGACTTTTAGAAGCTGGGCAAAAATCCCAGGGGACCAGTCAAAATGCATATTTTTAAGATTTTAAGTGGTTTTCATCTGTAATGATGGCAATAAATGATTAATATTCATTGGTGTTTCTCCTCTTGGTCTTTCATTCAAAATATTCTCAAAAATATAACCTTTAATTGAAGTAAAAGTATTTAAAAACCAGAAATGGAACCAGTCAAGCCTAGTTAAGCCGACCCGCAATTAAAAGGGATTGCCCTAACTGGATTCAAACCCCTTTCTCCCACATGAGAGGCTGCACCTTTAACCACTACGCCACAGGGCTATCAATTTGCTAGACACTATTGAGCATTGTGTTAAACTGATTAAAAATTTTTATTAAGTTTACCGCCACCAGAAATAGTATCTATGAAATGTATTTGCCACTGGCCATTTTAACAGTTTATTAGCCAGTAACAGGCTTACTAATATCTACTAACTTACTACTTGGAATAGTCATAACAATTTAGCAGTTGCTAGCGAAACTGAAGATGAACTTTTCCCTACCTAAGCTATTTCATTTCATGGCACAAAAACATTTGTTTTTCTTTCATTCGTGAATGACATTGATACAGTAACTATCAAGAGAGGTGATAACTGACTTTTTCGTTAAGTCAAAAGACGAGAGAATCGTGGAAACCCCTGCTCTTTTACCCTATATTACCCCCAAAAGCATTCACGGATGCATACTTCAAAAATCCACCAGAAATAGTCTCAATACTGTAAACAGTTTTAGTTTTGGCTTACAATAACATAGATACTGAAGTTTTTGTATATCCGGAACAAATCCTATGCTATTTAACAAGGGGTAGTTAGTCAGTCACTCACTCAGTCAGTAAGAGACATTTGCTCTTCTTGGCTGGCTCTTACGCGGTCCAGCAAAAGATTTCCCATAGTCATCACCAATTAATACAGTGATGTGCGACGAAAGGTTTTTGAGCTGCATAAAACAGGAAATGGCAATAAGAAGATAGGTCAGTGGTTGAAAATGCAATAATTATGTAGTTTAATGCAACTGGAAATGTTAACTATCAGCCTGGGAGAGGACGTGTGTTTATATTGACCCCACGCATAGTGAAAAGGATAGTTTAAGTGGCCAAAGAATCTCCAAAGATCACAGCTGGAGAACTGCAGATGTTATTTTGATCTTGGGGTCAGACAGTCTCCACAACTATGATCAGACTCTACCTACATAACCACACATTGTTTCGGAGGGTTGCCATAAAAAAAAAACCTTGGCTGTCATCAAACAACAAACTTAAGCATCTAGTTTGCCAAATGTTACTGGAACTTTCAATGGGACCAAATTCTTTGGTCAGATGAGACTAAAAGCTTTTTGGAAACCAACACCAGAGGTGTGTTTGGCGTAGGAAGAAAGATACAGATCATCCTCATCTCCATTGGGACAACTTGGACCAGAAGATATTAAATCAAAACCTGACTGTCTCTGCCTGGAAGCTTAACCCCTTATGTTATGTTATGTTTGAATACTTCGAAAGAAGATTTGTTTGCATCTAGGTTTTTTTGATCTGCATGAAACTTGATATCCTTAACATTGTTTTTATGAAAATATGAAACGAATGGCAACCAAATTGAACAGTTTCAAGGGCCTCTAAAAAAAAAGTGATATCTTAATGTTAGGGTCAAAATGACCCGGTGGTGGAGAATAGATGAAAATGCTTGTTGAAAATCCTGCTGAGTTTAGATATAGAGTGGAAACTGTCTCACCACACTTCAACACACACATACACACAAACATGCACACATACACAAACACAGTGTTACAGTGCTTCTTTAACAGTTCATATGAGATGAAGAATTGTCACATGTTAGAGACATTCGACCCACTGAGACCCTTTCAATGTCTAATATCACACAAATTAAAAGTTAAATCACCCCTTTCCTTTCACAAACACAAGCTATTATTATCTATGTTATTACCTGGAGGAGCTGCGTGGCTGCACACATTTTACAAGGGACATTAACTGTGTGGTGGGTGACTTCACTCCCTTACCCTCTCTGCTCCCTCTGTCAGGATAGCCCAGAACATCTTCTGGCGTCTCCACGAGCGAGGCTTCCTGTTGGAAGACACGGTGGAACAGCTGCGCTGCGAGATGTGCCAACGTTTCCTAGCCGACCGTTTCGTCGAGGGCACCTGTCCCTTCTGTGCCTACCCCGAGGCCCGAGGAGACCAGTGTGACAAGTGTGGCAAGCTCATCAACGCTGTAGAGCTACAGGTGAGAGGGGGACCCTCTGCAGGACATCCACAACTACCATCAAACATTAGCTTGTTTCTTTTTTGTTGTGAATGGCATGAAGGCCAAATTCTGAATGTATTCTCTCTCCAGGAGCCTAAATGTAAGGTTTGCAATCAGACTCCTGTGGTTCGCTCCTCAAAACACCTCTTCTTGGACTTGCCAAAGGTATGCTCACACACTCCCAGTTGCTGTCACAGTTTACACCATGCTAGTAAGTCAGTGATAACATATACAGTTGGATCCGGAAATATTTGGACACTGACACAAGTTTTGTTATTTTGGCTATTTACCAAAATATATTCAAGTTGCAGTTAAAAAAATTATATGGGCTTAAATTGCAGTTTCTCCGCTTTAATTTGATGGTATTCACATCCAAATTATAGGAACGGTTTAGTATGTAGTATTTAATATGTAGCCCCCTCTTTTTCAAGGGACCAAAAGTATTTGGACAATTGACTCAAAAGCTGTTTCATGGACAGGTGTGGGCTATTCTTTTATTTCTTCATCAATTAAGCAGGTAAAAGATTCCAGATGTGGCATTCACATTTGGAAGCTGTGGGTGTGAATCGATAACATGCGGTCAAAGGAGCTCTCAATGCAAGTGAAACAGGCCATTCTTAGGCTGCAAAAAAAAAATATCCATCAGAGAGATCTGAGCTCTGTTACACAAAAAGGGCTGGACATCCATGGAAGACAACAGTAGTGAATGATCATAGGATCCTTTTCATGGTAAAGAAAAACCCATTAACTACATCCAGCCAAGTGAAGAACACTCTCCAGGAGGTAGGCATATTATTATCCAAGTCTACCATAATGAGAAGACTTCATGAGAGCAAATACAGAGAGTTCACCACAAGGTGCAAACCATTTATAAGCCTCAAGAATAGAAAGGCCAAGTTAGACAAGTTAAAAAAGCCAGCCCAGTTCTGGAACACCATTTTTGGGCAGATGAAACTAAGATCAACCTGTACCAGAATGAAGGGAAGAAAAAAGTATGGTGAAGCCTTGGAACGCCTCATGATCCGAAGCATACTACATCATCTGTAAAACACAGTGTTTGCAGTGTGATGGCATGGGCATGCATGGCTTCCAATGGTACTGGGTCACTAGTGTTTATTGATGATGTGACAGAAGACAGAATCAGCCAGATGAATTCTTAAGTGTATAGTGATATATTGCCTGCTCAGATTCAGCCAAATTGAGTGACATTGATTGGACAGCGCATTACTTTACAGATAGACAAAGACTAAGTAAATGATACACATCGCTATTCGAATAGGACAACATGCCGCATTTTCACACCACTTTACACATCAACCCACAAAACCCGCCCTAAATCCTAGTCCGGGGCTTGGCACAAAGTGAGAGCCGGGCTACTCGGCCGTGGCCAAATGGCCCTGGCCCATGAATGTGGAAACCGAAAAATTTCTGGACTTTAAGGCAAAACTCGGCATAGATGTGTTTTTAAAGACCTCTCACATTCCCTGTCTGTCTGGGCAGCTGGAGGCGCCGTTGGAGCAGTGGCTGGAGAAGTCAATGGGGTCTGGAGACTGGACGGCCAACGCCAAACAGATCACCCGTTCCTGGCTGAGGGACGGACTCAAACCCCGCTGCATCACCCGAGATCTCAAGTGGGGAACCCCTGTGCCTCACCCAGACTTCTCTGACAAGGTATCTGGCCACCTTCTCTCAACCTCTCTCTGCTCACTCTCATTCCAATACACTCTAACAGAAGTCTACTTTGGCTTAACTTCTTCTGTAGGTGTTCTATGTGTGGTTTGATGCTCCTATTGGGTACCTGTCCATCACTGCCAACTACACTGACCAATGGGAGAAGTGGTGGAAGAACCCAGAGCAGGTATGCCCAGCCAGTCCTTACAATGTTTATGTCATTTTTGCCTTCTGTTATGTTGTACTTTTCAGGCATTGGTCACTGTTCCGTTTTCTTTCCCGGTGCAGCACTAATGACACTTTTCCACTGCATGTTACCGGCTCGACTCATGGTCACAGACTCTGTTTGAAAAAGAGTGAAAAGCTAGAATAGAATTATCACCCTGCAGTATAAAAGAAGACGTAACTCCAATGTTCTGTTAGATTTATGTGTATACACTTAACAACTCAACACTAACACATTTAAAACAACCTACATAACCTCAATAATACCACGCTGATTGACTCGAGTAGCCTACTGTACACAAGGCCGTGTTTATACCGGTAGGAGCCTACTGTACACAAGGCAGTGTTTATAACGGTAGTAGCCTACTGTACACAAGGCAGTGTTTATACCGGTAGTAGCCTACTGTACACAAGGCAGTGTTTATAGCGGTAGTAGCCTACTGTACACAAGGCAGCGTTTATAGTGGTAGTAGCCTACTGTACACAAGGCAGCGTTTATAGCGGTAGTAGCCTACTGTAAACAAGGCAGCGTTTATACCTGTAGTAGCCTACTGTACACAAGGCAGCGTTTATAGCGGTAGTAGCCTACTGTAAACAAGGCAACGTTTATAGCGGTAGTAGCCTACTGTAAACAAGGCAGCGTTTATACCGGTAGTAGCCTACTGTACACAAGGCAGCGTTTATACCGGTAGTAGCCTACTGTAAACAAGGCAGCGCTAATACCGGTAGTAGCCTACTGTAAACAAGGCAGCGCTTATACCGGTAGTAGCGAGGAAGCACGCGTGAGCAGTAACTTTGGTTTTAATACATTGCAGACTGCAAAAATAGTTAGAAAGCTTGGTAGGCTGCTTCTGTTTGGCTTGACATTACTATTTTGACCAGTGTAATGAATGCCAGGTAACATCTCTCACGGGGATGGTGAGTTGATTTCAACACCAGTGCATAGGTCCAAACCGAGAGGAGTTTGGGGAAAATACGATTGCTTGAAAAACGAGTCTGGTCCTATGCACTGACACTGAAATTAACCTATTTCAATGCAAGGACTCCTGGGACAGACCCACAAAGACACGTTGTTCTTGTCTGATAAAACCATTATCTGGACGGCAAACAGCAGAACAGCTTGTTTTGCTTTGTTGCACGCTTTCAGTCACTCTTGTCCAATCAGAAGTCTTCCATGTTTTCAAGCTCGCTTGGAACCTCGACAGGGCAGGTACAAAAAAAGTGGTACCAGGTACTATCCTAACTTTTGGCCAATGGAAAAGTGGTGTGAATCAAATGGAAAACAATCGTACCACAGACAACAATGAGCATCCAACATGTTTAATCGACACACTGACTCAGGTTTTCTGGTCTGATTTCACTTCTCAAATAGTTAGAATAAGGCAATCATGGATGAATCTGGGAAGGTTTAGCAGGAACATGTTTTCTATTTCTGGTATTTTGTTCCTACCTCTCTTGATTTTTTTATTTATTGTTTCATCAAACAGTGGCTTAAAGCATTAATCAAATTGGTTTTATTAAAACACATAGGGTGTACATTTATATGGGGGGGGGGTGTTTTATACTTTGACTCCAGAGATCAGAGATTTTGGTAGATGAAAAGTAAATTGTAGTCTGGCACAGCCCTACTCTCTCCATCTTGTCTCGCCAGTTGCTCTCTCACTTTAATTTGCACTTCTCTCTGAATTAGCAACACCTATGTGGAGAAGTGCATTCCACCTATCGCCATGCAATACCTTTGAACTACCAATACGTCCAGACTTGTGGTCCCCCTTTTGCCACTAGAGGGATTAATCTGACCGCATGTCATTGCTGTGTTTGAACACCAGGTGGAGCTGTATAACTTCATGGCCAAAGACAATGTTCCCTTCCATAGTGTTGTCTTCCCCTGTTCTCTGCTGGGAGCCCAAGACAACTACTCACTGGTCAACCACCTGGTGGCTACAGGTAACACACACTAATTTAATATATCACAAGCAATTTAGTTACAATAAAAGCAAATATAGTTGTTAATATTTAGTCTATTAAACGATCCAGGTAACAGTTGCAACATTGCCACATCGCCAATTATAACTTAACAAGGACTGCTGACGTTTTTTGTCTCTCAGAGTACCTGAACTACGAGGACACCAAGTTCTCAAAGAGTCGTGGGGTAGGTGTGTTCGGAGACATGGCCAAGGACACAGGCATCCCTTCTGATGTGTGGCGATTCTACCTGCTCTACCTGCGTCCAGAGGGGCAGGATTCAGCCTTCTCTTGGGCTGACATGGCCATCAAGAACAACTCTGAGCTGCTGAATAACCTTGGCAACTTTATCAACCGGTCTGTGGAAACGGGCCTTTAAAGAGAAAAAAATATATATATATAATCAAATTTCTCTTCCACTGATTGCGTTTTACCTCCCTCCACATCAGTCTCTCTTTTTTCTCTCTTTTAGAGCTGGTATGTTTGTCAGTAAGTTCTTTGAGAACTGTGTGCCTGCTATGGACCTTCAGCCAGAGGACAAGAGGCTGTTGGCCCTGGTGGGATGGGAGCTGAAGCAGTACATCAGCCTCATGGACAAAGTCAAGTAAGTCAACAGATTACACACGCAAAACACACTACCAAGTAATACGTCTTATCAGCATGTTACTATGCAATTATTAGCTTTTTATCCTAAAAAGTTCATTTGATAAGCATTACCTCTTTTCTGGAGGAAAAAAAAGAAGATTTTAGTGCACACCATAACAGGTCTGCACTACAGGGTTCAACAAGCTAATGAAATGGTTGAGGTTTATGTTTTGGTAAAAACATCAATGTCACTCCTTTCTGAACTACTTACTCAGAACTTTGTTCTGTCCCCTCATCAGGATCCGGGACAGCCTAAAGTGTATCCTCAACATCTCTCGCCTTGGCAACCAATACATCCAGGTCAACGAACCCTGGAAGAAGATAAAAGGGGGAGACACAGACAGGTTTGTCAATAATATATCTGACTATTATTCAAGCCATTACTGTTGAGATTGAGAGCAAGATAAGATGCACAGGATGGGATAATTTGGCACCTGGTTAGTATTTTTTCTCTTGCATTTTAACAAGAAGTAAGATTGTAAAGTTACCCACCATCAAATACAGTGGGGAGAACAAGTATTTGATACACTGCAGATTTTGCAGGTTTTCCCTCTTACAAATCATGTAGAAGTCTGTCATTTTTATCATAGGTACTCTTCAACTGTGAGTGACTGAATCTAAAACAAAAATCCAGGAAATCACATTGTATGATTTTTAAGTAATTAATTAGCATTTTATTGTATGACATAAGTATTTTGATACATCAGAAAAGCAGATTTTAATATTTGGTATAGAAACCTTTGTTTTCAATTACAGAGATCATACTACGTTTCCTGTAGTTCTTGACTAGGTTTGCACACACTGCAGCAGGGATTTTGTCCCACTCCTCCATACAGACCTTCTCCAGATCCATCAGGTTTCGGGGCTGTCGCTGGGCAATACGGACTTTCAGCTCCCTCCAAAGATTTTCTATTGGGTTCAGGTCTGGAGACTGGCTAGGCCACTCCAGGACCTTGAGATGCTTCTTACGAAGCCACTCCTTAGTTACCCTGGCTGTGTGTTTCGGGTCGTTGTTATCCTGGAAGACCCAGCCACAATCCATTTTCAATGCTCTTACTGAGGGAAGCAGGTGCAGAAAAGCATCCCCAAAGAATGATGGTTTCCACCTCCATGCTTCATGGTTGGGTGGTGTTCTTGGGGTTGTACTCATCCTTCTTCTTCTTCCAAACATGACGAGTGGAGTTTAGACCAAAAAGCTCTATTTTTGTCTCATCAGACCACATGACCTTCTACCATTCCTCCTCTGGATCATCCAGATGGTCATTGGCAAGCTTCAGATGCTGGCTTGAGCAGGGGGACCTTGCGTGCATTGCAGGATTTTAATCCATGACGGCGTAATGTGTTACTCATGGTTTTCATTGAGTCTGTGGTCCCAACTCTCTTCAGGTCATTGACCAGGTCCTGCCATGTAGTTCTGGGCTGATCCCTCACCTTCCTCATGATCATTGATGCCCCTCAAGGTGAGATCTTGCATGGAGCCCCAGACCGAGGGAGATTGACCGTCATCTTGAACTTCTTCCATTTTCTTATAATTGTGCCAACAGTTGTTGCCTTCTCACCAAGCTGCTTGCCTATTGTCCTGTAGCCCATCCCAGCCTTGTGCAGGTCTACAATTTTATCCCTGATGTCCTTATACAGCTCTCTGGTCTTGGCCATTGTGGAGAGGTTGGAGTCTGTTTGATTGAGTGTGGAGACAGGTGTCTTTTATACAGGTAATGAGTTCAAACAGGTGCAGTTTATACAGGTAATGAGTGGAGAACAGGAGGGCTTTTAAAGAAAAACAGGTCTGTGAGAGCCAGAATTCTTACTGGTTGGTAGGTGATCAAATACTTATGTCATGCAATTTAATGCTAATTTATTATTTAAAAATCATTCAATGTGATTTTCTGGATTTTTGTTTTAGATTCCATCTTTCACAGTTGAGATTGTACGTATGATAAAAATTACAGACTTCTACATGCTTTGTAAGTAGGAAAACCTGCAAAATCGGCAGTGTATCAAATACTTGTTCTCCCCACTGTATCATCAACAAACTTGCTATAGTCTCGGCCTTGAAATATATTTTGACTAGCACTGGGCAAAGTTGCTTGCATTTTAGCATATTAACGCAGTAGTTTTCAATGTTAGATTTTCCCTGATTCATATAATATTATGCCAAGCTAGTGGACATGTAAATAAAATGTGCCATTCGCCTGATTGATGGTTAGGCTCTCATCTATACATGTTAGCACTACAGCGAAAAATATTATCCTTTTCTCGCAACTACTTGCTAGTTACTAGTGATTAGTTATGGATATTTTAGTCGAACAGGAGTCACAAGCCCATCACTAGTATGATCAAGACCTATGATATAATTCTTCTTGGGAGATTTTTTAAAATTGAAAATCAGTTCTGATGTTTCAATTTAATTTGGTTTGATTGTGTAAATCTAATTAAGCAGAATGAAGAAAGGTTTAGGGAGCATGTGTGAAAGTGTATATGGCAGAAAAAAAAATATTATTACTATGTACCTTGTTCTATCAGTATGAATGATATGAGAAAATTGAGACACAGTGATTATGTTTTCAGTTTCGTTTGGGCAACAGGTCAGAAGTCTTGTTGCACTGATTGCAAGTTGCGGTCTTTTGCCCTTGTTTTGTGGTCTGTGTGGACACCTGTTTTCTCTAAGGAGCCAGATCTGTGTATGGCGGCTCAGTAACAATGCCATGCTCACTGAGTGTCTCTCTCTCTCATACTTCACACTTTAACAGGTTCACCTGGAGGTCCAGAACATACTGAGTTCAGAATTTTGTGTTTGTGGCATTTCTGTGTGCAAGTCTGGCCATTCCCCTCTAAATTCTTTCATTAAAACATGGTGTTTTGCCCACATAATTACCACTCTGTGGATGTATTTTGTTTATCTGACAATAGTCTGTGAACTCTAGAGACTGTGGTGTAGTCTAAAAATCCCAGGAGGTCAGCTATTTCTGAGATGCTGGAATCATCATGTCAGTAACGAACTTGAAACCACAGTCTTCTCCATTCTGTCGTTTGGTTGAACTACCACAGAACCTTCTCACCTTCTCTGCATGGTTTATATATTAAGTTACAGCTTCACGATTGCTGTCTGGTTATATGTACTAACGAGATGGTGTACCTAAGGAAGTATTTTGGTGCCTAAACAGAGTTTTGGCTCCAAAATAATACCTACAAGTTCTGATTTTCAGACTTTCATCAAATTAAAAAACGTATTAGAAATGCATGTACAATCTGGTTGTAATGGACATAGAGCCATTTGTTAGGGAATCCAGCCAATTCTGGAAAATCGTAAAAACCCTGAAGAACTGTTCATCCACCTCACTTCCACAACAGATTATTTTGGACTCTTGACACATTTCTGATATTGTTTGTCATAGTCTGAGAACCCTTTAGGGGCCTTTTGGCAAACTTCAATCAGGCAGTCATGCGCCTGTCACATAGGAATGGCTTCCGTTTGGCCACCGTGACCTTAAGGCCTGATTGGGAGTGTGGCAGAGGTGCACTCTCAGTTTGGCTGGGCAGTCTGCTCTGGGAAAAGGGTTGGTGGATGCAAATGTCTTCCATTTTAAAATGCCACCGTGTTCTTGCATTCCAAATATCTTATAAATACCTTTTTATTGTTCACTGTGATTGCTTTTCTTAATGTGTGTGTATTTTATATCCACATTTTTGCATGTGTTTAATATTACAGAAATTAGGCAAGAGTTAATGTTGCCACTTTTCCCCTGCCAGGCAAAGAGCGGGCACAGTGACGGGAGTGTCGGTGAACATAGCATGCCTCCTTTCTGTCATGCTCCTGCCATACATGCCAACCGTCTGCCAGACAATCCGCGAACAGCTCAACGCCCCGCCCACCGTCACTGCCACCATGCTGCAGGGCACTGGGAACTTCGTCTGCTGTCTGCCAGCTGGACATCACATTGGCGTGGTGAGAAGAGGCACCGGCAAAGGGAAGCGTCATTGGCACATATCTGAATCTGTTTGATTCTAACATTGTATTCTTTAAGAGGGACAGCTTCTCTTTGCTATATGATGTTGTCTTGGAGCCGTTTGGGTGTTTTAAACATTAGTGCTTTCTATATATTTCAATTAATGACATTTAAAACATGTGGTGTGTTTTTTTTATATATAGAAGATGTTATTTTCAGATTATCATGTGGTGTCTCTGAATGCCAATGTAGGATTGGGCTCTATAAAGATGTCTCTGTTTACACAATCTCCGGTTTCTTCTGTTACCTTGTCCTCAGGTCAGCCCTTTGTTCCAGAAACTAGAGGCAGATCAGATTGAGGATCTGAAGAAGAGGTTCGGAGGCCAACAGGTCAGTACAATGGTTGTAAGGGTAAAGGTCAAAAGGTGAAATAAATAAGGAACCAATAGTTAAAGAAGCATTCAGTTGATGCAAAATAAAGTGCTTATTATACACTTCTTATTGTACAAAACTAATAAGTGGTTGGCATTAAACCTAGTGCAGATATTCTCAAAATGTGTTGTGCCAAGGACCAGTGAAGCATGGTATTCCTCTGGGGACCACTTGCATAAAAATATATTAACCATTATTATTTAATTTTTTTAACATTACAATTTCTCTGATTTCTATTACCCTAATCATTTGAGTATTTTTAACAAAGTCATAACATCATCCATTTTCTGTTTTTGAAACACATTGGGTCTTTAAAGCATTATACTTAAATAAAGCGCAGACCATTTTAGAGGTAGGTAAGACAAATTGAAATCAGTGAGTTTGAGTTCTGTGGTTTGTAGTGACTGAAATGCATCAAAATGGTATTGGGATCAATCCATCAAATGTATTTATAAAGCCCTCTTTACAACAGCAGTTGTCACAAAGTGCTTTACAGAGACACCCGGCCTTAAACCCCAAAGAGAAAACAACAGTAGTGTTGAATTTCAGTGGCTAGGAAAAACTCCCTAAGAAGGCCGATATGTTTGAAGAAACCTAGAGAGGACCCAGGCTCAGAGGGGTGATCAGTCCTCTTCTGCCGTGTGAACATATTAACAGTACAAATTGTAATAATTAATAAATGCATGTGGGCTGAGTCCAGAATCTATTTAAACTTAGTCCAGGTCAGAAGCATGACCAGATGTACAAGGTCAGGGACAACACGGGGGAGGGGGAGGTGTCAGCATAGTGGCAGCTGAAATCGTCAGGTATCGTCTTGATCTGCAACACAACCAGGAGGACTCTGGACAGGGACAGCGACAGGTTTTTCAAGCCTGTTACTCCGCAGGTGTGGGCCAGGACCTCATGTCCTCCTAAGTTTAAAACGCCAGGAGACAGGGTACATTTTGAAAATGCATTCCTTATATCTACAAGGATTTATATTGGAGAAGGAGAACTGACCCTACTCCCCCAGCACAATAATATAGCAGCGTAAGACCTTGGGGCTTAGACAGGGGGGTCCAGTGACACTGTTGCCCTGTCTGGGGGAGGCCCCGGACAGGGCCCAACGGGCAGGAAATCAATCCACCCCATTGCAAACACCCTGAATGAGGGCCGAGTATTGCCAGCATATTCATAACAATGTCAGGGAAGATAATCAGGTGATAAGTGGGTGTTGAAAAAAGACGCATTGTTTTCAGTTCCAATATTTAAACATTCCCTTCTAATGGGTCTTACACAGCTTGTGGGTGTCATAAAGGGTAACAGAACAGACACGTCTCAGAGTTAGTAGGTCAAACCGATCCAATACTAGAGTAAATTAGTGAAATAGAAAGCGCTTTATATGTGCTAACTACCAAATACTGAACATTCTGGTTTAGTAGCATAATTACAGTTCAATGAAGGAAACATCAATGCAATTAATAGGAATCTTTCTTCAGGTATACTGCTGTTCAAATGTTTGTGGTCACTTGTCCTTGTTTTTTAAAGAAAATCTATTTTGTTATCAATTAAAATAACATCAAATTGCTTAAGTCTGAAAACAGGTTAAAAAAAAAACAGGTAAATAATCTCTAAATAGTTTTCTGCTCATCAGTTCAGAATTCCGACAACGAAATAATGTAATATACGCCTATGTAGGAAAAGTCATGGAAGGAGGAGGGTGTAGCTTTCAAAATGGCAGTTCTATTTTAATTACAAACTCAAATTCCAATTGGACTAGGCATTTGGCGGTTATAGTGTTAATATCTTCAAGCCACATTGGGGAAATCTCAAACATGTGGTTCATGCATGTCAACCAAAGATTGTGCATGACCTGGAGGCATTTTGCCAAGACATTTTGCCAAAGACGTGTTTTGCCTGTTCACTCATGTTTTCTTTTCAAATGGTACATATATTGACAATTCTCCGGGGGTATGCAACATTTTGAGCACAACTGTGCATAGGCATACAGAGGCCCGTTATCAGCAACCATCACCTGTGTTCCAATGGCACATTGTGTTTGGTAATACAAGTTTATCATTTTAAAAGGCTAATTGATCATTAGAAAACCCTTTTGCAATTGTGTTAGCGTCACTGAAAATGTTGGTTCTGATTAAAGAATCAAGAAAACTAGCCTTCTTTAGACAAGTTCAGAAACTTCAGCATTTTTGGGTTTGATTACTGGCTCAAAATGGCCAGAAACAAAAAACTTTCTTCTGAAACTTGACATTCAATTCTTGTTCTGAGAAATGAAGGCTATTCCATGTGAGAAATTGCCAAGAAACTGAAGATCTCATACGCTGTTCTGTGTAGTACTCCCTTCACAGAACAGCGCAAACGGGCTCCAACCAGAACAGAAAGAGGAGTGACCATTAATTGAATCCCCACGCCGGCAAAGTAATCAATTCCGTCCTTTATCAAGAACGTTAACCCTGATTGCCCCTTTTAATTATTCTGCATAAGAGATTCTGCTGAATGACTACTGTGTAGAAAAACAGTATGTGAACAATGACACCTGAGGCCCTTTGACACTTTAACATACAGTACAGACCAAAAGTTAGGACACACCTTCTCATTCAATGAGTTTTCTTTATTTTCATGACTATTTACATTGTAGATTCTCACTGAAGGCATCAAAACTATGAATGAGCACATGTGGAATTATGTACTTAACAAAAAAGTGTGAAATAATTTGAAAACATTATATATTCTTATATTCTAGTTTCTTCAAAGTAACCACCCTTTGCTCTGATTACTGCTTTGCACACTCTTGGCATTCTCTTGATGAGCTTCAAGAGGTAGTCACCTGAAATGGTTTTCCAATAGTCTTGAAGGAGTTCCCAGAGATACTTAGGACTTGTTGGCCCTTTTGCCTTCACTCTGCGGTCCAGCTCACCCCAAACCATCTCGACTGGGTTCAGGTCCGGTGACTGTGGAGGCCAGGTCATCTGGCGCAGCACTCCATCACTCTCCTTCTTGGTCAAATAGCCCTTACACAGCCTGGAAGTGTGTTTGGGGTCAGTGTCCTGTTGAAAAATAAATGATGGTCCAACTAAACGCAAATCGGATGGGATGGCATGTCGCTACAGGATGCTGTGGTAGCCATGCTGGTTCAGTATGCCTTCAATTTTGAATAAATCCCCAACAGTGTCACCAGCAAAGCACCATCACACCTCCTCCTCCATGCTTCACGGTGGGAACCAGGCATGTAGAATCCATCCGTTCACCTTTTCTGCGTCGCACAAAGACACGGCGGTTGGAACCAAATATCTCAAATTTGGACTCATCAGACCAAAGCACAGATTTCCACTGGTCTAATGTCCATTCCTTGTGTTTCTTGGCCCAAACAAATCTCTTCTGCTTGTTGCTGTGAAAACATCTTACGTCTTATATTTAAGATTCCTCAAAGTAGCCACCCTTTGCTTTTTTGATAGCGCTGCAAACCCTTGGTGTTCTCTCAATGAGCTTCATGGGATAGTCACCTGAAGTGGTTTTCACTTCACAGGTGTGCCTTGTCAGGGTTTATTAGTGGAATTGTTTCCCTTATTAATGGGGTTGGGACTATCAGTTGTGTTGTGCAGAAGTCAGGTTGACACACAGCCGACAGCCCTATTGGACAATTGTTACAATTCATATAATGGCTAGAACCAATCAGCTTAGTAAAGAGAAACGAGTGGCCATCATAACGGAAAATTGCCAAAACTTTGAATGTGTCCCCAAGTGCATTCGCAAAAACCATCAAGCGCTACAACGAAACTGGCTCACATGAGGACTGCCCCAGGAAAGGAAGACCAAGAGTCACCTCAGCTGCTGAGGATAAGTTCATCCGAGTCACCAGCAACAGAAATCCCAGGTTAACAGCAGCTCAGATTAGAGACCAGCTGAATGCCACACAGAGTTCTAGCAGCAGACACATCTCTAGAACAACTGTTAAGAGGAGACTGCATGAATCAGGTCTTCATGGTCAAGTAGCTGCTAGGAAACCACTGCTAAGGAGAGGCAACAAGCAGAAGAGATTTGAGACTTTGAAACCATTTATGCAAAAAGAATATACTGAAATGCAATTTCCTTATGCAGAAAAGGTTAATACGACCCTACTTTTACCATCACATAGAATGAATAAAGTTATAATCTACACAGACCAGGTCATCCCACCAAATTCAGGCCAAACGCTAATTCAGTTGAAAGATTTTCATAGAAGTCCCTCAGAACCCCAGGGCAACATCAAGGGATCTAGATTAGATTAGATTCAACTTTATTGTCATTGAACAGTACAAGTACAGAACAATGAAATGCATTTAGCATCTAAGTACAAACAGAAGAGAGCAGAAAATGATTTACAAGCATTAAATATATGTATTTTACAAGTGGAATGTATAGATGTGCAATGAAGGCAAATGCAGTACAAATGGTAATACTAAATGTGCAATTAAGGCAAATAGAGGAGGGCAGAAAGTGTTAGGTATAGTGTATGTTACAGGTGGGATAATAGTTGGCAATTCTAAATGTAATTGTAGATGTGCAATCAAGGCAAATTGAAGGAGTAAGGTAGCATGTGCAACCCGGATGCAGAGATGGCAGCAATGAAGTCCCCAAGGTAGACATGCGTATGTAACAACTGTAAAAATGCAAACATGATGGTAGTACTAAATGTGCAAAGAGGCAAATTGAATGTGGCAGGTGCATGCACAACTGAAATGCAGGGATAGTAGCTCCTGAGGTAGACACATACCTGTAAGAACTGAAAACGTTAATTATTAGACTTTGCAAAGCAGTGTCAGAGTAGTACAAAGGGAGTAGTACAACAAGGTCCAAGGTCCAGACACACGCTCCACCTCAGTGCCATCGACGAGAACTGGGGCGTAACTGCAGCCTGTAGACTTCCTGTAATCCACAATGGCGCTTGACCTCCTCCCTGTAGATTGACTTGTCATTGTCACTGATCAGGCCTATAACCGTGGTGTCATCTGCGAACTTGAAATGGGAGTTGGAACCATGTACAGGAATGCAGTCATGGGTGAAGAGGGAGTACAGGAGGGGGCTCAGAACACAGTTTTGTGGAACACCAGTGTTCAGGATCAGGGTGGAGGAGGTTAAATTGTCTAACCTGACAGACTGGATTTAAATCTAGTTGCAGAGAGAGGGGCTGATCCCTCGGTCATACAGGCCTTTCTTGCCACAGTCGATGTTCAAAGGCATGGGTCAGTTGTCTTAAAAGGATCGTCGTAGATTATAATAACGATTGGGAACTCAGGATGGCAACGTCCTGTGGCTTCATATCACATTATATATTTGGGTGAAATAACACAACTTGAGTTGTTCTTGAAGACTTGAGTTGTTTTTGAAAGTTGTTCTTGTTCTTTTCACAAGCCAATATGCAGCTCTGTCACAGTCTGGAATGAGCATTATTAGCATTGTCCAAATTCATGAATTGAAACTGTGCGTCCTCCCGTGGGCTCACCACCCACAGGAGGGACCATAAGGGGCCGGTGCGAAGAGGATCGGGCAGCAGTCGAAGGCAGGGGCCTAGACAACCCGATCTCTGGACACGGAAACTAGCTCTAGGGACGTGGAATGTCACCTCGCTGGCGGGGAAGGAGCCTGAGCTAGTGCGTGAGGTTGAGAGGTTCCGATTAGAGGTAGTCGGGATCACCTCTACGCACGGCTTGGGCTCTGGAACCACACTCCTTGAGAGAGGATGGACTCTTCACCACTCTGGAGTTGCCCATGGTGAGAGGCGGCGGGCTGGTGTGGGTTTGCTTATAGCTCCCCAGCTCTGCCGCCATGTGTTGGAGTTTACCCCGGTGAACGAGAGGGTCGTTTCCCTGCGCCTACGGGTCGGGGATAGGTCTCTCACTGTTGTTTGTGCCTACGGGCCGAACGGCAGTGCAGAGTACCCGACCTTCTTGGAGTCTCTGGGAGGGGTGCTGGAAAGTGCTCCGACTGGGGACTCTATTGTTCTACTGGGGGACTTCAACGCCCACGTGGGCAGCGACAGTGACACCTGGAGGGGCGTGATTGGGAGGAACGGCCCCCCTGATCTGAACCCGAGTGGTGTTCAGTTATTGGACTTCTGTGCTAGTCACAGTTTGTCCATAACGAACACCATGTTCAAGCATAAGGGTGTCCATCAGTGCACGTGGCACCAGGACACCCTAGGCCGCAGGTCGATGATCGACTTTGTTGTCGTCTCATCTGACCTGCGGCCGTATGTCTTGGACACTCGGGTGAAGAGAGGGGCGGAGCTGTCAACTGATCACCACCTGGTGGTGAGTTGGATCCGATGGCGGGGGAGAAAGCTGGACAGACTCGGCAGGCCCAAGCGTACTGTAAGGGTCTGCTGGGAACGTCTGGCCAAGTCTCCTGTCAGAGAGATCTTTAACTCCCACCTCCGGCAGAGCTTCGACTGGATCCCGAGGGAGGTTGGAGATATTGAGTCCGAGTGGACCATGTTCTCCACCGCCATTGTCGAAGCGGCCGCTCGGAGCTGTGGCCGTAAGGTCTCCGGTGCCTGTCGAGGCGGCAATCCCCGAACCCGGTGGTGGACACCGGAAGTAAGGGATGCCGTCAAGCTGAAGAAGGAGTCCTATCAGGCCTGGTTGGCTTGTGGGACTCCTGACGCAGCTGACGGGTACCGACAGGCCAAGCGGGCTGCAGCCCGGGTGGTTGTGGAGGCAAAAACTCGGGCCTGGGAGGAGTTCGGTGAGGCCATGGAGAAGGACTATCGGCTGGCCTCGAAGAGATTCTGGCAAACCATCCGGCGCCTCAGGAGAGGGAAACAGTGCCCTACCAACGCTGTTTACAGTAGAGGTGGGCAGCTGTTGACCTCAACTGAGGATGTCGTCGGGCGGTGGAAGGAATACTTCGAGGATCTCCTCAATCCCGCTGTCACTTCTTCCATTGAGGAAGCAGAGGATGAGGGCTCAGAGGTGGACTCGTCCATCACCCGGGCTGAAGTCACTGAGGTGGTCAAGAAACTCCTCGGTGGCAAGGCACCGGGGGTGGATGAGATCCGCCCTGAGTACCTCAAGTCTCTGGATGTTGTGGGGCTTTCTTGGTTGACACGCCTGTGCAACATCGCGTGGCGGTCGGGGACAGTGCCTCTGGGATGGCAGACCGGGGTGGTGGTCCCTCTTTTTAAGAAGGGGGACCGGAGGGTGTGTTCCAACTATAGGGGGATCACACTTCTCAGCCTCCCCGGGAAAGTCTATGCCAGGGTACTGGAGAGGAGAATACGGCCGATAGTAGAACCTCGGATTCAGGAGGAACAGTGTGGTTTTCGTCCGGGCCGTGGAACACTGGACCAGCTCTATACCCTCTACGGGGTGTTGGAGGGTTCATGGGAGTTTGCCCAACCAATCCACATGTGTTTTGTGGATTTGGAGAAGGCATTCAACTGTGTCCCTCGCGGCATCTTGTGGAGGGTGCTTGGGGAATATGGGGTCCTGGGTCCTTTGCTAAGGGCTGTCAGGTCCCTGTACAACCGAAGCAGGAGCTTGGTCCGCATTGCCGGCAGTAAGTCAGACTTGTTCCCAGTGCATGTTGGACTCCGGCAGGGCTGCCCTTTGTCACCGGTTCTGTTCGTAATTTTTATGGACAGAATTTCTAGGCGCAGCCAGGGGCCGGAGGGTGTCAGGTTTGGGGACCACACAATTTCGTCTCTGCTTTTTGCAGATGATGTTGTCGTGTTGGCCCCTTCTAACCAGGACCTTCAGCATGCGCTGGGACGGTTTGCAGCCGAGTGTGAAGCGGTGGGGATGAAAATCAGTACCTCCAAATCCGAGGCCATGGTCCTCAGTCGGAAAAGGGTGGCTTGCCCGCTTCAGGTTGGTGGAGAGTGCCTGCCTCAAGTGGAGGAGTTTAAGTATCTAGGGGTCTTGTTCATGAGTGAGGGAAGGATGGAGCGGGAGATTGACAGACGGATCGGTGCAGCTTCTGCAGTAATGCAGTCGATGTATCGGTCTGTCGTGGTGAAGAAAGAGCTGAGCCGCAAGGCGAAGCTCTCGATTTACCAGTCAATCTACGTTCCTACTCTCACCTATGGTCATGAGCTTTGGGTCATGACCGAAAGGACAAGATCCCGGATACAGGCGGCCGAAATGAGCTTTCTCTGCAGGGTGGCCGGGCGATCCCTTAGAGATAGGGTGAGAAGCTCGGTCACCCGGGAGGAGCTCAGAGTAGAGCCGCTGCTCCTCCACATCGAGAGGGGTCAGCTGAGGTGGCTTGGGCATCTTTTTCGGATGCCTCCGGAACGCCTTCCTGGGAAGGTGTTCCGGTCCCGTCCCACCGGGAGGAGACCCCGGGGAAGACCTAGGACACGCTGGAGGGACTATGTCTCCCGGCTGGCCTGGGAACGCCTCGGTGTCCCCCCGGAAGAGCTAGAGGAAGTGTCTGGGGAGAGGGAAGTCTGGGCATCCCTGCTTAGACTGCTGCCCCCGCGACCCGGCCCCGGATAAGCGGAAGAAGATGGTATGGTATGGTATGGTAAACTGTGCGTCCGGAGCAACCAAAGCTGCACTGCAAGCAGTAATCTGCTCCAAAATACTTCCAACTAAGACTAGTGATGTTGTTTACCTCAACAAGTGACAACAAGTGACCTACAAAAACAATGGCAAAGAGCAGCTGGGGTGAAGTGCTCATCGAGGACTGTACGAAACAGGCTCCTAGGGGCAGGGCTGAAGTCGTGCAAAGCTGGAAAAAAGCCATTCATCAATGAGAAGCAAAGAAGAGCCAGGATGAAGTTTGCAAAAGACCATAAGGATTGGACGGTTGAGGAATGGAGGAAAGTCTTCTCTGACTAGTCAGCTTTGCCCAACACCTGGTCGTCTAACGGAGAAGACGCATGAATCAAGCCAAGTAAAAGGTTATCCTGGAAGAACACCTGCTTTCTTCTGCTCTGACAATGTTCCCCAACTCGGAGAATTGTTTTTTCCAGCAGGAGAATGCTCCATGCCACACAGCCAGGTCAATCAAGGTGTGGATGGAGGACCACCAGATCAAGACCCTGTCATGGCCAGCCCAATCTCCAGACCTGAACCCCATTGAAAACCTCTGGAATTTGATCAAGAGGAAGATGGATGGTCACAAGCCATCAAAAACAAAGCCGAGCTACCAGGAGTGGCATAATGTCACCCAACAGCAATGTGACAGACTGGTGGAGTGCATGCCAAGACACATGAAAGCTGTGATTAAAAATCACGGTTATTCTACCAAAGATTGATTTCTGAACTCTTCCTAAGTTCAAATATTAGTATTTTGTTGTTAAAATTAGTTTTCTTTGAATTATTTGAGTTCTGAAAACAATGCATATTCTTTTGGTTATTTTGACCAGTTGTTATTTCTACAAATATATACTTTAAATGACAGTATTTTTTGGGGGAATTTGAGTAATGTTGTCAGTAGTTTATAGAATAAAACAAAAATGTACATTTTACTGAAATACACCTATGAATAGTAAAGCCAGAGAAACTAAATAATTTTGCAGTGGTCTCTTATTTTTTTTTTATGTACCATTTGTAAAGAAACCATGAGTGAGTAGTCAAAACACATGTTTTATTTCTTATGGGATTCATATTCAACTGTAGGTTATTACAGAATTGCACAATCATAAAACAAAACATGGCAACAAAGAAAATATTTACTGACCCCTTTTCAAAAGTCTGCATACCCTTAGTTCTTAATGCTGTGTTTTGCCCCCTTTAGCATCAATGACAGCATACCATCTTTTGTAACAGTTGTCTATGAGGCCCCGAATTCCCATTCGCCTTGGCAAAATGCCTCCAGGTCATGCAAGTTTTTGCTCGTCTTGCATGAACTGCACGTTTGAGATCTTCCCAGAGTGGCTTGATGATATTAAGGTCAGGAGACTGTGATGGCCACTCCAGAACCTTCACCTTTTTCTGCTGTAACCACTGGAGGGCAAACTTGGCCTTGTGCTTAGGCCAAGTTAAATATTAAATATATATGTTCAAATTGTGATTTCAATAAGATTTTGATTAATCATGCTGCCCTACTCTTCAGCTGCACTTCTTATATTGCCCTTGGAATAATGATTTTAAAAAATACCGTACACCCATAGCTGCCAGAATCAGATGCCAACAAAGACAAGCCCAATTACCAGTGCACTCTTTCTCTCAGTGTGCTCACACAAAATCCGCACATTCCAAGTAGTGCGAAGTAGATCTGCTGCTTGAATGACACACAGAGGACCCAGAACATTTGCTTTTTTCTACTCAACTATATCTTATTTTTAGGGCTTGATTGGAATTGCATGATCAGATTTACAGATGAATAGATTAGGAGATTTTTTTAAAAATTTTATTCTAACTAATTTGTTTAAAATATATATAGAAATTATTTGCGATCCGGGTCTATTCATAAAAGATCTGGAACTCCCAGGCGCTACCCATTACTGAATTTAGTGTTGTTTTTTTCGTTTGTTTCCACTTGCAATGCAGCTTTTGTTTCTCGGGACGCACACCTTGAATTTATTAATTTGGACAATGCTAATAATGTCCAACTCCAGACTGGGATAGATCTTGTCGTAAAAAATGACTCAATGGGTGTTCAAGAACAACTTCACCAAAATATGAATCTAGGACAAACTATCTCTTTAAAAATACTGCACAAATGTGACCTACATTGGATATCAGGAGGAAATAGGTGAATTGAGTTTGCTTTCTAACCAACCCTCCCCAATTTTCCGCTTTACATGTGTGATAGTCTTTTACTTACAGTTTTGGTTGTCCAGCTTACAAATGCTGTAAAAAAATAATAATTATATATATATATATAAAAGAGACAATAAGAATTTATATGGGAAAATCAGTTAGTGAACATTGTAGAATTTTAGCAACCAATAGTGAAACACTATCATTTCACTATTACTACTAATTTATTCATTTATTACTACCGGTTTATTAATTTATTCATGATACATTTTCTGATACTACCATACAAACATTCCATATATTGCTCCTCTAAGCCTCTCATCAATATCCAGTGGTGAAGACATTTTGTTTTTATATAATTGAGTGCCCTTTATCTAAACCCTGTCCTCAATCCCTCCTTCCAGACTGAGGAAGAAGAAACCATATGGAATAAGGTATCACATGCTTTGTAGAGAATAATATTAGTGCCAAACTCATTGAACAAATGATTGAATTCAAATTTAATTTCACTGGGCAGTTATATCTCTCCACAAAGGTGTTGCACAAGTGTTGCCAAAATATGTACTTTAACTCCAGCTATCATTTTCATTTTTATCTGATTATAAAAGAAAAAGAAAAATCAGATAAAAGGAAAAAAGTTCTGGGTGTGTTTTAATTTCATTCACATTTTGAGTGTGTTCTCCTAACATAAGTGTTATAATTTGTGATTTATTAATGGACTAACTAGTGTAGGTAGTGATATGCTTTAGTTGGAATAGCTCGCCATGATTGTTGGAGAGAAATGGCTTATTAAATATTAAAATCATCTTTACATTCCAGCCAAAAGCATCCACCCAGGCGGATGTCGTCACACAGCCCGCCACGACCTCAGCTGGTCAGACTGTGAAAAACGGAGCAGACCCTGAGAGGGCCAAGGAGCTAACACTCGCCGTGGCAGGCCAGGTAAGACTGATGGGTGTAGGGAGAATGGATAAAACAACTAAAGTCTGTTACGTCAGAGGCATCCAACCCTCTCCTCAAGGACTTCTCATACCAACACACTTGATAAGACGTGACAGCCAATCATCAGGCCCTTGATTAGTGAATTGTGTGCTACAACACTATGGAGAGTCAGGGGGTCCCGGAGAAAACTTTATCCATATTCATGTATGAATATCCCGATCAAAAAATCTGTGTATATAGATTGAAATAAATATATACATACATATAGTGTATAGATATATTCTACTTGGCCGTTAATCCGCCCGTTTCCTCACCAGGGCGAGAAGGTCCGAGCGCTGAAGGGGCAGAAGGCAGAGAAGGCTGTGATAGCTGTGGAGGTGGACAAACTACTGGACCTGAAGAAGCAGTTAGCCCTGGCTGAGGGGAAGAACCAAGAACCTGACCAAACAAAGGGCACAAAGAACACACAGCACGCCCCAAGCCCAGCCACTACTGCTCAGGCTGTGATAAACAAAGCAGATCCTGAGAGAGCCAAAGAGCTAACGCTGGCTGTGGCTGAACAGGTAAGATGGGGCGCAGAGGCAGAAAATTAGTGATGCATTTACAATTTAAATATGAAATATGTCTCTCTTAAGCAAAATACACACTTCATATTTTCATGTTCCGAAGTATTTTATTTAATCACTTGATCATACATGTACAGTCATTAGTACATGAATGTATGCAGGTAAAATCTGCTTCAATAAAAATTATTCCCAATCCCTGAATTGATACATTAACATGATTTTCACATTAAATACCTTATTATTATGGCATCGAGGACATCAAATGTGTAATGGACACTTTCCCAGCTTTTAACCTCCCAATCACATGCAAAACCACAATGTTTCTTATCCACAGATGCCAAACAGTTAATGATGGACTCTTGAGATGCTAAGTTTTCATCATAGGTTGACACTTTGATATTAGAACCACCGACTGTCTAAATTGTGTCAGTGTGCCCATTGGTGGTGTCAAGAATGTGGTTCCTCAAGTTCCTCTTAACAGTACAACGTTCCTCCGTAGCCTCTGTAATAACTTCAGTCCTGTGTAATTCACTTGGTAAGAGCATGGTGCTAGTGACTTCCAGGGTTGTTGGTTTTATTCCCATAGGGGGCAGAATGAAAATATTTCTGTACTAACTAACGTATGTCGCTCTGGATAACAGCGTCTGCTAAATGACTTAAATGTCAAGTGTAAGTACAACTGATTCAACCTGCCAACCTTAACCATCAAGCCCTCCATGGGTTCATGCCAGGTGTGTTTATCTGGGGCAGCCCCAAAAATGTGGGCGGAAGGTGAAGTAAACAAGCAACGCAGTAGGAAACTACTGAAATCTGCTACCAGCTAACTTGAACCCACTCTCATACCTGACCCTGCAGAGAGGTCTGCCCCTTTTACAGACTAAGTGAAGGGGCATTTCAGTTATTCATTTACGTATTGGTCATGACGAGCATAGCTTTAAGGACGAATGTGCCTTGCTAGTAAATGATTTACCCCTTCATAAAACCAATGCTCTCGGTCCAGTTTCTTCCCCTGCCTTGTTTCTGTGTCATCAAGGTAATAGTTTATTAGCTAGAAATGGGAACAGACTCCATTTGTGTTTTATTTATATATATATATAGGAAAAGGTAGTTAATGATTTCAGCCTACTGGTTAACTATTTTATCCTACTAGTTAATGACTTAGCCTGCTGTGTCTGATATTAGCCTTCTAGTCAATGATTTAGGTTTTTAATTGAAAATAACTAAGCCCAAAACCACCTCTTCTATTCATTCTTTTTTCCTCACCAGGGCGAGAAGGTGCGGATGCTGAAGGGTCAGAAGGCGGAGAAGGCTGCTATAACCACGGAGGTGGACAAACTACTGGACCTGAAGAAACAGCTAGCCCTGGCTGAGGGCAAGAACCCTGAACCAACCCTTACCAAAGGCAAAAAGAAGTGATCTGACCTGAGAAAGGGAAGGAAGTTAAGGGAACTACATTGAATAATTACTGTAATGAAGAATGGGATCAACATTTACATAATGAAAGAAACATGAATATCAATGACTGGATGGGAAGAGATTATGGTACACTGGTATAAAAAATATTTACTCTATAGTGACAGATCAATGGATTTATCAGTAGGGATCAGAAAGCAAGAACAGCTACAGAATATTGTCTGAATATTTCTACTCAGACTAGCAAGTTCTAGTAGCCTGGTGGAAAGCAGAGTGAATGCTGTGGCGTTCGCCATTCTGCTTTACCACACCACGAAAATGGTAAAGCAGCAATTAGGGTGGTACTGCCCCAGGCTACTCCGAACAGGTCAGTTTTTGATCAGTGTCAGGTTTGAAATCATGTGTAATGAAATAATATTGTTCTCAAAATTTAATGATTTTTCATATTCCCTATACCCATTTATTCAAATAAATACAATTTGTTACAAGTAACGTTTGTTTGGAGCATTCTGTTTCTTTTGGAAAATGAAATTAGAAAAAACTTGTGCAAAGCTGCAATAGTTTTACTTTCTATGTTTAAAAGCATTAATTGATATCGTAATGCATCAAACAACTTTCTATCGACCATAAACTGACTGGGGGAAGTTAAAGAAATATTTCAAGACACAAAACTAGTTTTAATGATTTATTTGCAAATTTGAGTTTACGATAGTTAAGTTACTAACAAAGCAAATACAATGCTTAATGTAATAAATGATCAACATGCATGTACGTTTCCTCTAGTTCCGCCACTAACTGATACACGTTTAACAAACTGCCAAATGAATATGGGTACAGTCATTGATGTATAGATAAATGTATAACTGGGTATAATACAGGATTATATAAAATATATATGTATCAGGGTAGAGCTCTACATTGTAAATATTCCTGCCAGAAAATTCAATACATTTGATAGAAAAGATCAGCGCAGAAAGAACTGAGTCCTATGCGTAAAACTATGCATATGGAAACACACACACACACACACACTAAGGCTGCAGCGGGTTATATAAAAGTAGAAATTGAAAAACTTCCAATCATCATTCTCACACCTTACTCTGAGTACAGACTGGCAAACTTTCCTGAGGTCCACAAGAAATACTCTCTATTGGCCTCTGTTAAGCTCCTTAGGATTCATCTTTAAAGGTGGGCAGATAAGGGATAGCCTGGGACCCAACCTGATTGTGCAGTGTTTCACAGGAAACAGCCCAGAACTCAGTCTGGTTGAGCCGGGTTCACATACATAATGGGATGACCATGAAATGCTCTTTCCTTTTTGAAGTCGAACCCTTCATTTATTTTTTTAATTACTATCTTAGTAATGTGGAGTAAAAAATCTATAGTTCCATATTGTGATATTATTTTAGAATATATATTGTATATTTTTGACTCTTACCAATATTTCTGCTCTAGTTGGCTGTACAAGATAAAAATGGATGTTGGAAACAGAAATCACAATACACAGAACAGAATTGCAATATGCTTACATGAAATCGCAAGACAACAATCGTGAGACGTTTAGAAACATGGAATTGCAATACATTCAGAATCACAATACATAAGGCACCTTAGTATTGTGATATTGTATTGTGAGGTCAAGTAGTTGGTCATGATTGCTGGGGAGAATTTTGTGCAATTTTCTATAATTTTGAAATCTATACCGACCCCTGATGAATTAATCGGATAAACCTACTTATCCTTACATCCTACAAATCATTACGCTGAATTAACGAGGTGGAAAAATCCCAGTCCGATTTGCGGTCGGTAGGGCAGGTAGCGTGATTTTATTTTCAGTGTTTAGCAACAGAAAAACAAGTTTCTTTCCATTCAATACCAAATGAAAATGGACTACACAATGTCCATGTCCACAATGTTATGGGCGATGATTAAAAATGGTCATTGATCAACGCTTCCAATCGCTTCTCAAATTTTGGAATTGACAGGTATGCACTGAATTAATTGAATCAAACTCATCATACACATTTTTCACAGACAGGTTCACTAGGCCGGATAAGTGGGAATAAAACATTTATAACGACGATGACGGAAAAGGCTCTTAAAACTGGAAAATCCAGCAAGTCCTTGTTTCTTTCCATTTGACGCTTAATGAACGCCACCCATAAAATGCTTGGGATTGGTGTTAACTGCAAACAGTCTTCAGATACGTGCTTCCAATCATTCCTGAAAATTTTCATTTTTCATCGACTCGATATGTTAACTACATATATCTAATCATCCTCCTGACATCATACTGAACCCATACTGAACCCACGTGTCTGAATGAGCTGAATTCCCCATTCACGCACAGCTTCTGGTGGGCGTACCGTGAACAGTAATTATCTAGTTCAAAGATGCTTCCTGACATTCAGCCCTACTTGTATACAGTACTCCAACCTCTTAACAGAGGCATTTGCACAATCTTTCTCATTTGCTACATTTGCCGCAATACTGCAGTTGCCACAGTTCAATCGCTCTCTGGTTTCCCTCGACTTTGCTATTTCATCGCTTTCTTTCGACCTTCTTCCTCTCTTGTAGTGGTTTAAATCACTTATCAATTGAGTTCCTTCTCGAAACAAGCACGCATCTTTTGTCTTTCTAAGTCCGTCTGAAATAGCATTTTATGGTCACCCCGGTAATCCCCCTTTGCTGCAGACCTACTGTTCTAAATGTTTATGCTTTCTGTCCTACCTAGTTTCCACATCTCCCCTGTTATTTATATCCTCACTTCCTGGTGTTGACTAGTCTCTCTATCAGGGCTTTGCGTGTCCTCTGCACCTCCTCACCAAGACGATCAATCTCCGCTTTCAACCTCTCATTCTGATCGGTCAGCTCTTGCACCTTCCTCTCATTCTCCTGTTCCCTCTCCCTCCTGCTCTTCTTGGCGGACGACGAAGAGGAGGATGAGCGCGAGCCGGAGGAGGGGAAGGACGGCGAGTGGCCCCTTTTGCGCTTGCCTTGCCGGGGCGAGGAGAACGCAACGCTGGTGGGTGAGGAGACAGGGGAAGAAGGGGGTGAAAAGTTGAGCGAGGGGGAAGGAGAGGTGGAAGAGGAGCAAGAGGCAGAGTCTGGGACGCAGGGGTGTTCCTCCCCCTCGCTGGCGGAGGGAGAGGCAGGCGGTCGGACTTCGTCGGAGTGAGGATGGTGGTAGTGGTAGCCACCGCTAACCCCCATCCCAGCTGTCTCCACACCCAGCCCTCCCTCGCTGAGCAGCTCAAAGAACTCTGGGGGCAGAAGGTCTCCACCTCCCGAACCTCCTCCATCCCTCCCTCTCTCCCCGTCCCCCGGCCTCTCTGTCTTCTCCTCGGCCGGACTCAGACAAGAGGAGTTGGAGGAAGATGTAGAGGAGGACATGGAGGAGTTGTGGTGAGGCAGATGGGTAGGAGGCTCCTCCAGGACAGTCACCCTCTGGACACCCTCGCCTGAGCCCCATGTCTGCCCTCCAAACCCCACTCCAGCTCCGTCGGTCAGCCACGTCAAGGAGCAGCTCTCCAGAACGTCCAGGAACTCTGGCTCTTTCTATGAAGAGAAAAAGACAAGAAACAACAGGAAGAAGACAGAGTTGGAAGAAAGAAAGAAAGGAAAGGAAAAGAAGATTGAAAAACAAACAGAAGAGGGAGAGAAATTGAACATGACACGTTAGGGAGAGGTAATGTCAAAGACGCTTCTTACATCCGCCCTGTTGAAAGAGTTGCGTCATGAAGGCAAGAAGACGAAAGGAGAGCAGACGAACTGTGGTGTAACAAGCATTGGATGAAAAGACAAAACACATCAAGGAGACTGTCAATCAGCCAGTCACCATTACATCGATTAAAACCATTAAAAATATATATACATATACACAAAAATCACAACTAACCTCTGAGCAAGGAGGGGCGCGAGGCAATTTGGCCCCGCCCGAGTCTGATCCCAGTATATCCTGCAGGTCCTCATACCACGCCTCCAACTCTGCACCACATAGCGGCCCCACTCCGGGGGGGTACGGAGGGGGCAGGTGAAGCCACTCGGCAGTCATCGTTCTGGTCTCTTCCCTCCGTCAATCAGTCGCACAGATAGTCTTCCACAGCCACACGCTGGTACACACTGGACCTGGACAGGCGGCGGCGAAATATGGAGTCGGCTTTAACATCATACTGAGGGAGGAGGGTTCGGGTTTTAAGAATGATGAAATAATTAATTTAATATTGGGTATGAACAGTCAACGGTACAGTAGGCTAGACATCGGGATCGACGTGCCAGTGTCCGAGGGGAAAGCAAGATGGGACAGCGATGTAATACAACCAACTATGTTACCTCAAGTCACCTCTTAAAATCAATTGTTGAAGAAACAGAAGTAATTAAGTAATATTACTAATTTATATAGTGTGAAACGTTCACTTTTAATGAAATTGTAAACGAGTGACACTTGGTGGAGAAATAGGTGTACTGCATTCATCAACTGATGATAATGGGATACAATGGCCAGTAACTATTTGTAGTAATGCCTTCATTTGAAGCTTGTTAACTTCAAATCTTGAAAAATCCATTTATATAATATAAATATGATGAGGTTAACTTGACATCCATAGACAAAACATTCAAACACTCAGTAAAAGCCATACAAATCTCAAGAACAAATAAGGAAATGCAATTCACCCTTTCAAAGTGTCTTATAATCAAGTCTGGCAATTGGGTGTCGGTGATAATTTGTCCCAACAAGTCTAGAAAGAAAGAATTCATTAGATTAATTATTGCCAATTACTCCAACACACACACATATATATAAATAATACAGTGTCAAATTGTAAAAGAGTTGTTAAGAACATACATTTATATTAAAAAGAGATAAAAGCTGTTGTACTCAACTTGATAAGCAACCTGGCAACCATATATTGCAAATAAAAGAGGTTGAAAAGCTGGGCCTGTAAAATGATTTTACATGACGAGTAACTTGATCCAATAATGACTGATTCAATCATTTGCAAACTACTGTATTATGGCTTCACATGTTCTGAGTATGAATATTTTCTGAGAAAAATCACAACAAAATCAGGTCATTGATTTTCTCATGTAAACAAAGACACTACAAGAGCTCTAGGACGCCCCCAGTCTGTCAAGCTATACAACGAAAAATATTTCTAAAACATTCGTCTCTAAGCGTTGAGTTTGTTTTGCATTATCTCATGAAAAGACAAATCGGCATCCAGCCCTCCAACGAGAAAAAAAAATTGTTTTCATGAAAATGTAGGTTTATCCTTGATGTTCAGTAGTTAAATTAGGGTTAAACTTTGAACCCTCTTGCCGAACACAGGAAATACCTGGCTGTCTGACCACAATGCAGCTGGCCGGGCAAAGCAGGTAGGCAAAAGTCAATAAATGCAGCCCAACAAAACATTCCGAAATGCTTGTATGAGGAATATCTATATTTCTATAGTCTATTCTCTCACTACTACTACCGTTATTTATGTTACTGTAGGTTAAATGCTTTTTCTGGATGTGGTTAAATGAGCACGCTCTCCATCCAGCCAAGCCAAGGCATTACGTCATGGAATCAAAGTATGGGACGAGCGAAACAAAAGCCAGGGTGAAAACGGACACCTCCAATAAGACTGGGACAGGAACAAAGCCTCTCTAGTTTACAGGAAGATTAATTCAACACAAAACAGCAACTTGTCAATACAACCACTTCACTTTAAGCGTCTATCATAATAACACATACGATCTGGACACATGATATCCTCTTATTTATAAAAGCGTTTTTATTATTACAGTAAATTAGCAGTTGATAAAACAGAAGCAAAAGTTTATGTAAGCGTTTGACAGCCCAGCTGTCACTTGGATGTCAAACGTCTGAGAGTTCGGTGGAGAGAACCAAACTTGGGTCAAAGTCAAATAGGCAGATAAATGCCACCCTGAATCTTGTTTAAAAATATAACAAATGTCAATTATAATTGAACTCACCAACTGCTCTCCTAAAACGGACATGGGAAACTTGCCAAAACATTCACATTCCTCCTTTCTAAACGAGATTGCCATAGACGATCAGCTGCCAACTTAAAATAGAACTCCTAAAGTCTCTAAAGCACATTCAACTACTGTAATAATTGTATAAAATGCACTTACCCTTTTCCTTTTATTATTTCGCTTTCTCGTCTGTCTTGGATTCGGAGTATGAATGTATTTTAGTTGAGATTGGTGATAGCTCATGTTAACCATTGTTCAGCTTAGGATACTGAATGTGAATTTTCGGAAACTCCCGGTGATCTTTATATAGGTGGACGCCAACCGAACACTGTAGGAAGGGTTTTTGCACAACCGAACAGACCATAAGCTGATGATGAAATTACTGACGTCCAGATGGTCCAATCATAATATACACGCTGCATTATTTTGCTTGGTGACATCCAATGCGTAAATCTCGTCTCCAGTAAAGGCGGGTTCTAAATAGACTTTGCTGGTTGTCTCCATCTGGGTAGTTTGTGTGACATGAAGATGTGATGCAGTCATAAGACGGTCAGGACGAATTTGGGGCGTAAGGGAGTCACATGAAAGGAATGATGCAATGCTTGGCAACCAATTTCTAGTCGGAGATAAGACCGGGAAAACCAGCGCATGTTTTATTTAACAGGCTCTCTCTGGCTCTAACAAAAATCTAAAAATACACTTATGCAAGAATATTTTAGAATGTCTAAGCAAAGTTTTTTTTCTCACACATATTACACTATAGGCTATTTGTCATTTATTTTCAATAAATGATATAAGCAAGTGAAAAGAATAATACGATTTAAAAAAGCAAGTGCGCTTAAAATAATGGTATACTTTTTATGTAAATTCAATCATTTATATATATATTTTATTTATTTTCCATGTAGATATATATTTATTGCTCCCATAATGTTCCGATAGTTCCATTCTCTCTATTTGTGCGGACCCATAATTTTCTGTATGCGGGAGTGCCACATTGTTCAGTCAGTGAAATTGTATGTGAAAGGCTTCGATGTTCGACTGGTATCCTAGATTTCTCTGTCCAAGATGTGTCTGTTTCTGAAGACTGGCCTGCAATAATTTTAACTCCCAAACATGTACTCTCAATTAAAACAAAGACATAGCCTATTTATTGCCATATGTGACAGGCAACTTTCTTGTTCACCTTTTATTTGCAATTTTTTTTAAAGATTGCGTTAATGTCATCCTGATATTAATATCAGAACTAATTAGGTTATATTGTTTTACCCCTGTGGGAGGAGAGCCGGTGCGCGCTATCAAAAAACATCCCCACGCTTTTATACAGCGCGTCATGAAAAAGTTCCAAAATTGGGTGTTCCCTACAACTCTTCTAAGCTACAGCCTCGATGATGATTGTCTACAGGCTACAAGTGTTCATGATACAATACAGTAAGTTACAACGTCCATTTTTTGTTTAACTATTTAAAATCCACGTCTTAATTATTTCTATTATAATCTTTTGACTTCCAACGTTATTTAACAACTGACATTTCATCCATTGACATCATGGTTAGTAGTGAAACAACGTAGCATGCAGACAAGTGTTTAAATGAATGGTGCAACAACATGCGCAGTTTACCAGCCTAGCAACAGCGCAAACTAGGATGAGACGCGTCGCGTGCGGGAGTAGCGAATAGAAAGCTCAACGTGCTGTCTCCAGGACCAGGGTTAAAGCGCGCGAGGAGCCTCGGCAACACGTCACTTCTTCAGGGGCTGTTGCTGAGTAGTTGAGCGGAACACTTGCTGCCTAATGTTTATTGAGTCCCGTCGTGTCTTGTGTGTATTGTATTCATTAGAGGGATAGAGGACACCGTATATTGTTGCCACATTATTGGCACAGGCTAGTTTTTCTTTATCTCTCTGGGAATTGGAAGTAAAGCAACAGCGTTCCATAAAAGAAAAACATAAATGTAGACAACACCACAATATTATTCTCAAATTGACTAGTACAGTTAAAACATACTAATTTAATAATCATATGCCTAATACAAACGGAATAACATAATATAGCCTAACATTGCTGCTCAAGATGTAGACAAAAACAAAACTAGGGAATGTTATTCACAAGATAATTAAAAGCTCTTCTAAACGACTGTATGAAATTAACGAACTACACCCGGCCAGCAATTAGCTGTAAGTTAAATGCCTTATGTTATTTATTATTTTAAAGGCTAGTGTGTTTGTTTTGTAGGCATAAAGTGATTGTAGGCTACATCAATGTTGAAACTGAACGTAATTTTAAGAGTTGCGTCAAAGTAAAAAACAATCTGTATCACACGTGTTTATTAGTATTTATAAATGGACAGAAAGAAATCCACATATGTAAAGCGATTCTAACATCCAGTGCATTTACAAAAACAATTTTTGATTTATTATAGCAAAGGATAAAGCAAAAAGAACCGCTCAGGTCCACGGATCAGCACAGAGAACAAAAATAAGAAGTCCTTATGGGCATTGTCAGGGGAATTTCCAAACGTTCGTTTCAGCGACCATGCATTCCAGGAAAAAAACTCCCAATTTAAAATAACAACTTGACTTTGAATGTGGTGCCAATTATTCTCCAAGGAAATGCAAAGGCAGACGAGAATGCGGCGGAATGTCTACCCACACCGACCTAGAGAGCTGAGAAGGCTGCACAGGAGTCGTGAGGACAACATGATCTCAGGCTACACGTAGCACAGTATACGTAAATTGTCATAGTATACGTAAATGTCGAACACATTTTAGTATGATGCCTAGTAAGCTACTGCACCTAGGGTCGGTAAAGCCCTGGAATCCCTCAAATAATTGGTTAAAATCCATGGGGAAGTATACTCTCTCTAAGAGTCCAACTTCTACCAGACTAATATTTTTGCTTGCACAATAACCTAAGGATGTGGTTACCTTTACCCAGGAGGTTAAGCAAATTTGTAGCAGAAGTTAATGTTTAACATACGTTATGTAAATTCTAATATAATGCCATCTAACATAACTAAATTGTTAAATCGACCACTGAGACCAGGTTGGGGAGAACAAAGACCAACGCGAGGATGCCACTGCAATAGACAATATAGAGAAGAGGATAACTAACCCCTATACGCAACTTCCCTACCATGTTTTGATCAATTTCTGATAAAATAATTTTCTAATCAGTAATTGGCTTTAGCGGGAGATAAAATAAGCCAACTCTCTCTCAAAATGTTCATGTGTGCTGTTTCTAAGCTGTATTAGAGCCTACTGGCATGATGGACTGAATGCTGGGAGCCTGTAACTCTTGTAGTGGTTAAACTCAATGAACTCATACCACACTTTTTGTATAGGTGTAGACTGCCCTCTACTGGTTATGTTACACTATACACATTACAAACAGGATCCTGTTTGTAATGTTGCAGTAGCCATTATTTAATCAGAACAGCAAAACGTTCAATTTAGTTGCCTGTAACCACAAACCTAGGATCAGAGATTACTCTTTTTGTAATCACAAATGTATCTACATTATTCTGATATTTGTGTTTAGTAACACAATATTACAAAAAGCATTAGAATCCAATCCGGTGTAAGCAGATTGTACCCAGTAGGAATTTACTATAACTTTCTGAGGAAAATCAAGTCTGTCTTATATGAACTACTTAATGTAATTGAAATAATTAATAGGTATGCCATTTTGTATTCGATTGACTATGTGCAAGTTGTTTGCCAGAAAATCCATGTTTCAAGTCAAATCCATGTCTCTCCCTCTCTGAAAAAGTGAGTTTAGTGAAAGCATATTTTATTTTGATGATTTTCCGTCACCACAGACTGGATCAGGTTCAATACAGTCCATTGTAGACAATGACAGTCAATGCAGTAGATTAAAAGCATTTTGTCTGTGGCATTTTAGTCTCAGTCACAACACAGTAGTTACAAGCAACTGAGCAAGAAACATTTAAGGTACAGAGGCATATTTACAAGCATCCCTTCAGTACTTCAGGCATCCAATGAACAGCTACAGTAAGGGTTCCTGCTGCTGAATTGCACCAATAAGACTATAGATGGATGATGATGCAAGTCTTGATTCTCCATGCAGCAACCTAAGCGTGCATTTTCACACTTCACATCATTGATACCTTTTCTTCAAGTGCAAAGGGACAGAGAATTGGGATGCAACTTGATGGTTGTTTGTTTTTTGAGTTGTAAGCCTGTTTCTCTTCAAATATTCTCACCTTCTAGGTTTATGTTCTAAACCCTTCTCAAGCCCCCAGACTAGAGCCTATGATTTACATATGGCTCTGCCAAGAACAGAAAATAAGATAAGCTGTATTCATTTTGTGGAACATACAACAAACGGATGACTAGTGTGGCTGAAGAGGCTGAGAGGATAGGGATGAATCTTGGAGAAATTATGGAGAATAATTTCAGTCTGATCGCACTTTTGGAGGGAACACAACTAACGAAGTGGCATGTGTCAATATTGTGGGCATAATGGTCATGCATTTCAGCCTGAGCAAAATATTTCAATGGCGTTTGTGTAGTGGATGGCATAATGCCTTGCATATGATTCAAAATAAAATGTTTCAATGGTTGAAATAAATGGGTGGGATGGGAGAACAGAGAATATTCGGTCTTCAGTTTTGATGATCAGCATTTCCCCCCCCACTTAAATCAAACATTCTGCTTTGAAAAGACAGAGATGGAGGACAAAATGAAGACAGGGTGAGAAGAATGGAAAATAATATTTTGTCCAAGTTCTCCATTCTCCCAACCTTCCTGACAGACATTTAAATAAAAGAAAGATGTTTATTTGTTGAGCTTCTTCATCCTCTGGTCCAGAGCGGCAAAGTTTTCCTCCACCGACAAGAGGTTCTCCTTCATGGTCGTCTGCACCTGAGTGGAGGAAGACGAGGTGGAGGAGGAAGAAGGGGGAGGAGGTTAAGAGTGAAGACCTATGCAGAACGTTTTTGGAGTTCTTTCTATATAACATCCTGCACTGCAGTCTTGAAGACACCAGCGGTTTAGCTACATGAGAACATGGTGGAAAAAAGCCTAAACACACAGCATACAGGACGTGACAACTGAGGTCATGATAATGTTTGTTCCCTTGATCCCCACTTCTCACACAACCACGCTGAGTCGATCTATGCTGGCAAACTTGTAGCTTCGTCTCTCCTTTCTAAAGGTTTCGGGGGGCAGAGGGTGGATGCAGCTTCTCCTACCTGGGAAAGCAGAGTCCCGTTGTCCTTCAGGGAGTTGTTTATCATCTGCTGGGTGGTGTCCAGGTGGGTGAGCAGCTGGCCGAACTGCATGGCTGTGGACGAGCACAGAGAGATAAAGGGCGGCGCGTTTACACGGGCGGACTAATTAGGACGGGTACGCCTCTGTCTTTAGACCAATCAAATACACAGAGACAGGGCCGTTTGGGGGGAGGGGGGCTCTGGAGGCCAGGTGAGACTAACTGGTCATTACCTTGCTCATGAAGCTCTTTGACAGCCATGAGCCTCTGCACCACCTGGGGCAGAGAGGTTGCCATGGCGTCCCACTTCTGCACCACGTCATACAGCTGGGAAACCTGACAGCAGATATTGGAACAAGGCAAAGTTGAAAATACTGACCACTTAAGGGTAACTGGGAACAATAGACAGAGTTAGCGGAATCCAAATGCAGTCTTGGTATTCTCAGTTATTCAGAAGAAGAAATTCTCAAAGATAGGTCAGTCACTTCCTATTTTACTTCCAGGGAATGTTAAAATCCAGCCCCAGAGTGGCAGTGTCATGCACTGCTGCAGACTTTCTCCAAGACTAACTCACAAAAGAAATGTCATCCAGATAAATGTATCAGATTCTACTTAACCAAGTTTGCCCTATTTGTTTTCCACTGAACAGAATAAATGAAAAGTGTTCTATAATGTGATTAAGTCAGGCATTTCGCTGTAGGCAAGGCCAGAGTGCATTGGAGTAGAATGAGTGTCAGTAGCCCACAAGTTGTCTTTCCTATTGTACAGCATACAAACATTCATTCCAGCAGTAATGGCATAATTTTTCCTCATCTTGCACAATGCTCCAGGGCTGCAATGATTTTGACTTATTTGACTAGTAACATCTGTTGACTTCAGTTTTAGTCATTGATTAGTCACTTATATACAGACAAGAAACAAAGAAAAAAAAAAAAGTGTCTCAGTAAGGTGCTGGACACGAGCTGCCAGAACAGCCACAATGCACCTTGGCATAGATTCTACCAATCTCTGGAACTCCTGGAGATTTCTTTGTGTTCTTCCACTCATTTACTAAGGTTTTTCTTTATTTGTCTGTCTGTTGCCCCTATTAGCATAGATGTGCTTGACAAATGTGTGAGTACAATGATCTCATGTACCTTGCTTGAAACATTTTTGAGCCTTCAGGCAGCAGTGAGCCTACACAGCACAACCCAAAACGCAAATGAATCAATCTAAGTTTGGGAGTATTAGAAAAATAATTATAACCAGATGGTGCAATGTGGTCTGTGTATGTCAAAATTGGCTTTCAAATAATTGTACATGTCAAATAAATCTATTAACCAATCACGAGTGAATTATTATTTCCCACCACTTAATAATGTAATGTGTTCATCATTCAAAATAGTATACTATCACTTCTAATTTATGTCACAGTGTTTCACTGTGATGCAGGTAAAGTTGTCGGCACCCGTCGCTGTATGGAAAACCAGAACCCATCGCACATTATCAGGTTCTGAAACTGCTGGTTTGAAGAAGGATAAACAGCTGATGGATTGCTACAATGTTCTCCTGAAAAATACTTCTCTGTACTCCTTACGCATAAGATAGTTTTCATTGATGGTCTTTTGGACTCGGTCTGCTCAATTAAGTCATGAGTAGATTAATCTAATTAGCTTCTATATTTACGTTAGCTTTTACTTGGATAATGTAGTTCCCTCGTTTGTTAAGTTCATAATCTCTCAAGTTATTTTCACTCAGCTAAAATGTCATTAAAATAAAACAAGTGGATTTCTAAATCATTGCTAAGAAAAATGTAAAAAGGTCATTGTTTTTAGCTGGTTATATAAAGGATCAAATGCACTGATATCTGCTGCTTTTATTACAAAAGAAAAATGAACATTTCAATTGCACCATTCTGTACTGTAGCTTAGTGGGCATCACAGCCTAGGCCAGGGCCTATCTGAAAAACAGTTTCTCAGAATGTTCCCGCTACTTTTCTCTTAGTATATAAACTAAACAAAAAAATTAACAACATGCAACAATTTTACAACAACATGCAACAAGGTTTTACTGTGTTACAGTTCAAAAACAGAAAGGTGTCAATTCACAAATGTATTAATACCTAATCTCTATTTTACATGACTGGTAATATACAGTTAATAATATTATTAAATTCAGGCACAACCATTGGTTATTATTGAGTGCAGACATGCAGGGGACTGTAGGAAACATTGAAATAAGGCAGATCCACCTGCACACAGCCCTGAAACATTAGTTAGTTAACCACCACAGCTCCAATAGCATATGTTTATTTTTTTCTTAAATGAGAGGCCTGCCTTTGGCATTCAAAAATACCGTTGTCCTCAGAAGTTTGCATACCCTTGCAGAAATTGTGAAATGTTGGTATTGATTTAGAAAATATGACTGATCATGCAAAATAACTATTTTATTCAAGGATAGTGATCATATGAAGCCATTTATTATCACATAGTTGTTTGGCTCCTTTTTAAATTATAATGATAACAGAAATCACCCAAATGGCCTTGATAAAAAGTTTACATCCCCTTGAATGTTTGGCCTTGTTATAGACACAGAAGGCTTTTGCTTTTTAAATTGCAATTAGTGTCTGTGTATAAATAGTCAATGAGTTTGTTGGCTCTCACATGGAAGCACTGAGCCAGCTAGATACTGAGCCATGGGGAGCAGAAAATAACTGTCAAAAGACCTGCGAAACAAGGGAATAGAACTTTATAAAGACGAAAAGGATATAAAAATATATCCAAAGCCTTGCAAATACCAGTCAGTACTGTTCAATCTAGGGCTGCACAATATATCGTTTCAGCATCGACATCATTGATGTACGCATCCGACAACAGTCACATCACAGAACATGCGATTTAGTAAGGAAAACATATATCAGTTTACAATATAAATATATATATTTATTTTTTTAATGAAAAACTAGCATTATATCTGTCTGATATAACGTAATTTACTCAGATTTATGGGTTATTGGATACACATTTAATTATATTTTTATTATTTTAAACACAGAGTTTGTTGCTGCACATGGTTGACATGCAGGTTCTGCTTGCGCGTGACGAAATGATGAGCGAGGAACAGGCAAAAAAGGCAGAAATTGAGAATTTGGTTGCAAAAAAGAAATGCATCGTCAATTATATGGAAATATTTCTGCTAAAAACAGGATGATGTTGACCAAAAACAGGTACTTTGTCAAGAGTGCCTTGCAGTGGTTGTCACAACACGAGGCAACACGACCAATTTATTTGATAATTTAAGGCGGCACGACAAATCTTTGAACGAGGAATGCAAAGCATCTCAATGCCATCCAAAGCAAAAACACCATACAAGAAAGGTTCCAAACGGCAGTGAGAAATCACAGATTCAATAACATCTCACGTTGCCAAAGACATGGTACCAATTAACACGGTTACCAAAGAGGGTTTTAAAAACATGAAGTGGTATGCCAAGGTCAGGTAAGCCAAGAAAGATTTCAGCCAAAACTGCCATAAGAATTGTTCAGGATACAAAGAAAAACCCACAGGTAACCTCAGGAGAAATACAGGCTGCTCTGGAAAAAGACTGTGTGGTTGTTTCAAGGAGCACAACATGACGATAATTGAACAGAAATGCGCCAATTCCACAAAAAACCCCAGTTAAAATATGACCGACAACACCTTGACACGCCTCACAGCTTTTGGCACATTGTAATTTGTAGTGACGAGAAAATAGAGCTTTATTATCACAACCATAAGCGTTATGTTTGGAGAGGGGTCAACAAAGCCTATAGTGAACAGAGTACCACTGATGTTTTGGGGTGTGTGAGCTCTAAAGGCACGGGGAATCTTGTGAAAATTCATGGCAAAATGAATACAGCATGTTATCAGAAAATACTGGCAGACAATTTGCATTCTTCTGCGTGAAAGCTGCGCATGGGACGCTCTTGGATTTTCCAGGATGACAATGACCCTAAGCACAAAGCCAAGTTGACCCTCCAGTGGTTACAGCAGAAAAAGGTGAAGGTTCTGGAGTGGCCATCACAGTCTCTTGACCTTAATATCATCAAGCCACTCTGGGGAGATCTCAAATGTGTGGTTCATGCAAGACGACCAAAGACTTTGCATGACCCGGAGACATTTTGCCAAGATGAATGGCCAGCAATACCACCTGCAAGAATTTGGGGCCTCGTAGACAACTATTACAAAAGGCTGCACGCTGTCATTGATGCTAAAGGGGGCAATACACAGTATTAAGAACTAAGGGTATGTAGACTTTTGAGCAGGGGTCAGTTTATCTTTGTCGCTATGTTTTATTTTATGATTGTGCCATTCTGTTATGACCTACAGTTGAAAGTGAATCCCATAAGAAATAAAAGACGTGTTTTGTCTCCTCAGTCATGTTTTCTTTACAAATGGTACATATAGTATAAATTCTCCAAGGGTATGTAAACTTTTGAGCACAACTGTAAATACACACATATGAAAATTTCTAGGATCTCTGATTTCAGCTTATGAAACAAGAGCAAGAATTTACAGTAAAAAAACAAAAAAATAACACACCACATAGACCAAGAGCCATGTTTTTGTTTCGATTATTAATTATTGTTTCGGTTATGCATAAAAAAATCTATTAGCAAAAGAATCAATAGCTGCCTTACAATGTTCTATTTTAAAGCACACTTCAGGCTCAGCACAATACATTGTCCCTGCTTCAATATCTTCTATTACTGTAGGTGTGCATAAATCCCTCACACTCCCATGCCATACGCATTATTCCACAAACTGTTTTTTTATTTTTATTCTTTGACGTAAAGTACAGAATTGACCTCCTCGATAATAAAATTACCTATTTTTCATCATTGATTGGTTATTACAGCCCAAGTCATATATGCAGTTTTGTTGCGTGTGCAAAGGAAGTCTTCTACCTCGCAAAAGGAAACTTTTGGCAATAGGCCACACACAGACTTGCTCCATTCACACACACAGTCTACAAGAGAAATGCATGTAGTCTGTGATTGATTCCGGGTTTGATTTAAAGCTGTGGACAATAGTTTTTCCTAGCCAGGCCACACATAACCACAACTTCAAACGTTTCTGTGCAAACTTGTCCCCATATAGCCATATCAGGTTTTCGCAGTTAGAACATAACCAAGCAGTTACCAACCTTGTTTTGAGTATCAGCATCTTCAATGGCTGCCTTGTGCTTGGCGATCTCGTTCATCTTCCCAAGTACACTCTATCCAAACACAAAAACATCCTGTACAACATGTACAATACAGAAAGGTATAATGGTAAAACTAAAATGGCGTTAGATTATCAAGGTCCCTTCAAGCCTTCTGACCCTGGTGACCTGACAGCCAGACGAAAATTAAGAAAATGTGTGATGGGATCTGTGGTTTCCTCTAGGCACAGAACCACGGATAGTTTTGCTGCTGTTGGTTACCTGCAGCCTAGCCTCCACCTGGTCCAGAGTGGCTGAGTCCAGGGCACTGACCCTAGCTTGAAGCAACTCCATGGTGTCCTGAATGGATGGATGAATAAAAAGAAAGAAGACAGTGAAGACTAAGACATTGTGAGTGGCTCAGTCACCGAGCTAACAGGTATTGTCTTCAGTCATGACAGAACTGAGTGGTCATCTAGGAGGATCGGAAATCACTTTCACACTGCGTTTGTCTTAGAAAAATGACCACAACCAGGCAGAATATCTGTCAATCAAAATGTGAACATGGATTAATGGATGACCGGGGTTGAGTTGACTCCTGAAAGAACTCACCATGAGACTGGCTCCTTGCACCCCAGCACTCAGAGGACCCTGTTTGTCTGACCCAGGGCCCACAGCAGTCTCCAGCTCAGCCAGCCGCCTCTCCAGCTCTGCCATCTACACACAGGTGACATGGAACATTTCATAAGAAATGCTGTTTAATGAAGCTTACGGTGATCCAGTGGGCTATGGTTGTCTAGCCATTTGAAGAGAAAAAACAAATACACTCAGTGGCCACTTAATTAGGTAAACCCTTTTAGTATTTTTTTTAAGTATTTGCTTAATTTATAAAAAGCTAGTCATACCTTTTTATTTCATAGGAAATATACTTCAGAATTCCACATTTGAGGCATTTGTCATAATGCCTGATGACATCTTTAATAATGTCCATATTTCATAGCTTCGTTTTTACTGGCTTATAATGTATAAGGCTTGGTGTCATCTTAAACAATAATTCCCATGAGATGCCTCAAGCAGTACTGACTGCTTGTGAATTTCATGATTATTATCATTAATGAAAATTCTTTACACCATCAAAGGTGCCAGTTTAATATCGGGTGAATGCAGGCTGGAAGTCAAAAAAGTCAAAGCGCAAGCATAAGCAATGCATTAACTGCTGGTGGAAAAGGCATTAAAGCAATGCTTGAATGAATGAAGTGCTAAAGAGCCTTCTAGCTAGTTGTCAACTATCGCCCAGTTTATACCTTCTGCCCTATATAAAACAACAACTGGGCACATTTACTGAATCAGCTTCCAATGGTCTCACTTGCTATGAAAATCGTTCCCAGAACAACAATGTAGCTGATAGCCACACACAGACACAGACACACACAGACACACAGACACACAGACACACAGACACACAGACACACAGACACACACACACACACACACACCCCCCCACACCCACACCCACACCCACACCCTCTCAAGCTAGCTAGAAAGTTATAGTCCTTTTGATGCTGAAAAGCGTGACAAGTGGTCCGACTGCCATGCGGTTTCCTCGATTGCAAAGTCATTTTAATGCACGCTCCCCCCCAAAAAGGTAATGACTATAATTGGCTATAACGCAGATTACCGATTGTTTTGAAAACCTTGAATCCCAATTTAAATCATCATAATTTTCTTCCGCTTATCCGGGGTCGGGTTGCGGGGGCAGCAGTCTAAGCAGAGATGCCCAGACTTCCCTCTCCCCAGACACTTCCTCTAGCTCTTCCGGGGGGACACCGAGGCGTTCCCAGGCCAGCCGGGAGACATAGTCCCTCCAGCGTGTCCTAGGTCTTCCCCGAGGTCTCCTCCCGGTGGGACGGGACCGGAACATCTTCCCAGGAAGGCGTTCCGGAGGCATCAGAAATATATGCCCAAGCCACCTCAGCTGACCCCTCTCGATGTGGAGGAGCAGCGGCTCTACTCTGAGCTCCTCCCAGGTGACCGAGCTTCTCACCCTATCTCTAAGGGATCGCCCAGCCACCCTGCAGAGAAAGCTCATTTCGGCCACCTGTATCTGGGATCTTGTCCTTTCGGTCATGACCCAAAGCTCATGACCATAGGTGAGAGTAGGAACGTAGATTGACCAGTAAATTCTTCACCACGACAGACCGATACATCGATACACCTTAAATCAGCCCTAACTAATTGGCCAAGACGATCAACAGGCAACCTTTAATTTGAGTATCTGTGGCCTTTCTGTCAGTGAGAACAAGTTTTCTTCTCTGACCTCTTTCAAAAAAGGTATTTTTGACCACTGAACTGCCGCTCGATGGATGTTATTAATTTCTTTTTAAATCTTCTCTTTAAAATCTAGAGAATGTAGCACATGAAAATCCCAGGAGGTCAGCTGTTTCTGAAATGCTGGAACCACAATGTCTGGCAGCAGACGAGTGGATTCTCAGAGAATCACTCACACACCATTCATTTTCACCCATTTCTCTTCCATTACTGAAGCTTTTTCTTCTCTGAATACATTTAGTCTTAAACAGAATACTTTGATAGCTTGCGATTAAGCTAGTATATTTTCCAATTTATTTTACTGAGGTGACAATGCAATGAAAATAGTTTTTGGTATTGGTTTTAGTATAGGTGTATTATAATTCTTTAAAATGAACGACATAGTAAGTTGTCTGTCTCGCAATAGGTTTTATAGGGAAAGACACAAATAGTAGTAAGAGATAACTGTGCCAACACCAGACCGTGGCCCCAGGTCATTTTTGGTCAGCCCTGAGTGTTTTGCAAGCTGACATTAACGCAGTTGGGATGATGTTAAGGACCATGTGATTAAATTGCACAGGGTTTGTATGACAAATCAGCGGAGCTTCTGGGTTTTTCCGATCTTGAGTATATAGAGTATGATGAGATTGGCACACCCCTACTCTTCACCATGTACGTTATGCCATCCTAATACCACAAGTCAATTGACCAGTCTGACAGGAGTGAGTATTTAATCAATTACTAAACAACTAAATGTGATTACAAAAATCAACACACTCCTGGTGTAGCATCAGCGGACCATCTGGTCACAGGATCTACAGTCTTTGCGCTGTCTAACACACTTGTACACTTCTGGAGACATCTTCTGGAGACATCTTCTGGAGACATCTTCTGGAGACATCTTCTGGAGACATCTTCTGGAGACATAAGGAAGATCCCCAGGAGGACAGAAACACAGGGCCATACAGACCAGGTTTACCTTGGCAGCGTCCGTGAACTTCTCCTGCTCTGGCCGGCTGTGAAGCTCATAGAGAACCACTCCATCAGGACCTTTGGAGGCGACCGGCGCCCTCCCCTCCCCTGTGCTCCCCCTACTGCCCCTCGCTGCCTCTAGCTGGGTCAGCAGACGCCTGTGTGTGAGGGAGGGGAGAGTGTTTATTAAGAAAGGCAACTGCCGAGACATCCTGTCCAATTCTGACAGCTATGTGCCATGAGCGATTTACAGCTGTCTGTATCTTGTGCGCCGAATGCTCCATCGGGCTCAGAGCCCCCCCCCCCTCGCCCCTCCTCTTACTTGGCAAGCGCTCCGTCGGGGTCAGCCAAGTTGATGTGGGCCTGTGGCCCTAGCAGAGAGTCCAGGTGGGCGGAGACAAGCTGCTGTTTGAGCTGTGCGGCCTGTTGGGCCAGAACCACCGGGGTCAGACGCTCCTCTGCATTGCTGTCATTGGTGGTAGCCTGGGAGGAGGCGGAGACAGACCGGGATCAGCACACGTGAGGTGCAGTGGCCTAGTCACCGCTTTGGAGTAAAACTGCATCACGGTGGCTAGGGGTTCAGACAGGGAATTGTCAGGAACCTCACGATACGGTTTGATCCCAAAGCTTAGGCGTGTATATAATATGTATTGCAATTAGGCATGTGACATTTTTCCACAGCATTTTAAAAAGACTTATTTTTTGTTGTTTTCCATTAAATCTGTAAGAAAACAAAATGAAATTCCACATGAATTCACATTTCATATTCACATCTGATATATGTGAATATATATAACCAGACCATTAACATTAAATCACAAAAATTCATAATTTTCATCCTTGTGGCTATATTCACTCGTTGTTCTATCGAGATTAAACTATAATATTAAACAAACAAATATAACCAATTAAAAAAGCAAGCTAGACAACTCTATAGGCCTGTTGCCCTGAAGCAACACAATCATTTGACAAAGCAAGTCGGCACATGCGCAAGTCTAAATACAAAGTATTATTGACATAGTATGGAAATGTAATTTCAATTAAATTGTTTTAAACGGTTTGTCTGAACAGGCCCTTAGAATTTTGGTGCAGCAGGTCAGCATCCTAATGGAGTGGTTCTGCATACTGCAATAGGACTGGGGTGTAGTCAGTCAGGGTTGGGAAAATATGGATTATTTGGGCTGTTGGTCTGGGCTCTACCTGGATGGTTTCCACCTCCTGACTGAGCTCCTGGATTTCATTGACCAGCCGCTGGTACTTCTGCTGAGGGGTCTCCTTCACCCCACAGCCCTCCGCTAACTAAACCGGGATGGAGAAAAACAGTGAAAAAAAATTGACACCCAGACAAAATAGAAAGGTAGTCGAAGGAGAGCAAACCAGAAACTAAAAGGATCCGCTGTTGATTTCCCTAAAATTCTAAATTGTCTAAATCTAAAAATTATTGTTTATTATGTGTTTCAAAAGACTCAAAAATGGTGTTTACAAGATGATCAATGCTGACATCGTTTTAGGGTCTACTCACAATTTCATAGTCTCCCGACTCATAGCCCACTCTCTTGTTTTTACTGATACGGTCTGAGAAGTCTGAAAAAAGACAACATTACGGGATAAGAATATTAGGGGGATTTGCAACCCAATTCACATCTGGGGCCGTGGGTGTTCCCTTGACGTGACTATGACGTGACTGGTCAAGTGCTCTGCATTTACAAAATAAATAATATGATACAATGGAAATGTTGTTCTGAGGCAGGGCATTTGGGATAGAGCAGCTGGCCCTGTGCCTGGACATCCAGCTGTTGGTAGTTAGCATACTGACCGAGTCCTTTGGTGCTGACGCGCTTGTCTTTAAACTTGTCGTAGGCTGCGTTGGGGTTGACCACGATCCTCTCCACGCTGTCGCTGCACAACTCCTCCTGTTACAGAAGCATCCGGAACAATGACACACCACGGAAACGCACAACAGACAAAGAGACGCACAGAGAGGCCGCATCTCAATACATCAACGTCCTCATCTCCATCATCTACCCTGTTTTAATCTGAAGAAACAGGATGGGCGACAGCAACAGTGGAAGATATTCAGTTTTTCTGCTTGTGCAGTTATTTCTGGGTATTGCAGACACAGGAGAGCAGAATGGTGGAAAAGGAAGGACGCTGAACTTAGATGACTGAGATGCAGCCAGGAATTTTTGCTTCAATCAAAGAAAAATAAGAAATGTGCAGATGATTATGGACCAACACATGTCTCAAGGGCTGAATCATTTAGATTTATGGTGATTTTAGCAGCTTTTTCTCCATGGTTATCAGTCACACTGGCTGATTCATATCATTTGGAATATACGCCGGTACCTAATTATTCTATATCTGTAAAATATTAGATTGATTAGACTCTGTATACAGCCTCTCAACAATTAATGTATTTGTTCATTTGACAGGGCCCACCAGTTCATTTGACTGGGTCCACCAGATTCTCCCTACTAAGCTATCAATCATCACAATCCAGTTGTTCAAGAGGCCTACCTGGATTTCACGTGTTTATTCGAATAGGATTGAATGCATAGAAATAGAATATATAGAATTGGAAGATTAACGTCAATGACTTTTCTTTCCATTTGCAGTCATTTATTCCTCTAAACAGAAACAGCTGTGGCCTGGGGGGTCCCAGCGGCCCAGGCTGCTGCCTCCGGTGCACATGTACTGCTGCAGCCTGGGTTCAAAACTGGCCCACTCATTTCTCTCTTCACCCTTCCCAGTACTATAAAGCATAAAAACGCATTCTCAAAAGATACAGCTGCCCAGTTGAACTTCTTCCCGGCAGTGTGACAGGAGACCCATGGGAAACACCAATCAAATATAGTTCCACCCCCAGACCTCTCATTAACCTCTACACAGAAATGATAATGGATCAGTTTTCAGTCAGAGCACCCGCCCGTTCTCCAGGAAGATGAAGAGATGGTCGATTGACGATTCAGTAAGGACAGAAACAATACCAAGCCCTTAACAGTTCACCCAAAAGGTCATCAAGTGCACAAGCAGTGTCCTTTCTTGCAGGTCCACAATCAATTATCTTTAAATTAGCAATAATGTGACAAAATAAATATGACACTTGAATTGTTTAAGGGGGTGTATTGTGAAGCGACAATTTGAATGCCAGCACTGGCGTATGCAGCACCCGTCCAGGACAATCAACAACTACTCTACAGTAGGATTTAGCACAACCATTTTGCAGAAACATTTCCACCTTTAAATGCCCCAATACCTCATCCGTATTATATAACCTATATGTAAAAGTGAATACATGTTCTTATCTATACGGGATTGTGTGTGTGTGGAGTGCCCAATTTATTTTGTGTGTGAAATAGTGTAGGCCAAATATAGCTGTAGTTCTCCAAGAGTTTAGTAGTCTTGTCAAATAACTTATCTAATAACTTGTAGTGTAGCATAACACAACCAGTAATAAGGCTAAATTCATTATCAAACAATCAATTCAAAAGAGCTTCTTAATCTTACTACTCACAAAATAATGTTAGCATCCAATCTGGATTTGGGAGGATGGCAATAACCGCAATATTGGAATAAGAAATGTTAGTGTAAATCCTCAGTGTAATGACGTTTGTCAATTCTCATTAGGACCTATTGTATATTTGAACTTCCCTTATATTTTATATTTTCGTGTTTTTGTCAGACCACAACATAATTTGAAGGGTATATGTTTCCATCTGTAAGTCAATTTGTAAATGTTAAGGGGGCTGGCATGCAGTTATGTTAAATAATGCATACCTATGTACTTTAAATAACAATGTACATTAAGTGAACATATCAAGCCAATGTACCCTACCAAGTTTGTTTTGAAAATATGGTGGTTTTGACTGCATTCAAACATAAACCTATGTTATCTTTACCTGTGATGTGATGAAGAAACAAATATAATTTGTGCTAATGTTGAAAGAACTCATTGATGACATTGATAATACAAATATTGATTTAATATGATTTCATTATCAAATAATTTTCCCCAAAAGGTGGAAGATCTAAGAGGCTACAACAGTGGAAAGCTTTTCATGAATAAAGTAATGTAAAGTATGGGAGCTCTTCACAGTTTGCTGTATAAAGCAGGGCTCTATGCTGGCATTTTTAAAAATGTTTTACAAGAAGCACAAGTGCTCCTAAGTTGAAATATGTAGGCGCCCACAAATTAATTCAGCAGCACAATTAAATTGATGATGTTGAGTTAAAATGTTTTCTAGTGGGGACAATTAACCAGAACAATAATGGACACTAACAGAGAAATATCTTACTATACATAATATCTATTGAAGGGGTCTCCAACTTTTTCAGGTATCAGGGCTACTTATACTGTGTACTGTACTATTAATATGTTAACCCGGCACAGCGAGAAGAGGACTGGTCACCCCTCTGAGCCTGGGTCCTCTCTAGGTTTCTTCCTAAATGTTGGCCTTCTTAGGGAGTTTTTCCTAGCGACTGAAATTCAACACTACTGTTTGCTCCTTGGGGTTTAAGGCCAGGTGTTTTGTAAAAGCACTTTGTGACAACTGCTGATGTAAAAAGTGCTTTATAGATACATTTGATTGATTGATTATAAAAAAATCAAAAGGTAATCTTTTCTTTGCTCTCAATTAGGCACATTCCTCTCTCCCCTGAAACTTTTCACTGTACTAAACTTTGTCAATAAGTTGATAAAATACTCTAAAGGGGACCCTATAAAATCTGTAACGTTTCCAAAATTCTGTTGAACAATTTCAGGATTTTTTTATTTATTCTTACCTACTAATACTACAAATACTCAAAGAAACAAACAAAACTGGCAGTCCATTTCAATGATTTACTAACATCAGAATAAAAAAAATGTAGGTCTGGAAAATTTTATTTTGTTCAGTGTAATTGTAATTAGATTCTGTCTGTTTCACTGCATTTCTAGCAAAAGAGGAGTGTGTGGTGTTGGATTAATGTAGACTCCTGCTACTCATTCTTGCCAACAGGTCCCACGTTCGACTCCTGTCACAGTCAGTACAAATTATGCCTTAGGATCTGTTCAGGATAGACAAACACTTTGTTGGCTCCAACCTTTAGTAGCTAGGCACCGTTATAGGAGGCCTAAAAAAACGTAACTGTTATATTGCAACTATTTCAGGTGGATTTTCTAATTATGGATTTTTTCAGGATAGACAAAAACTTTGCTGGCTACACGGTTCACTTCTTTTCACTTGACGAAAAAGGCAGTTATTGTCACCTATATTGATAGTTAATGTATCAATGTCATTCACTAATGGCTAATGAGCTGTTAAAGCGGCCAGTGGCATAAGCCATACAGTTCATAGATGCTATTTATAGTGGAGGTAAACTTAATAAGAAACGTTACTCAGTTGAACACAATGCTTAATGGTGTCTAGCGACATATTACTGGCTAATTAGCTTTTAAAACAGTCAGTGAAAAAAGTCATACAGTTCAAAGTTGCTGTTTATGGTGGATGTAAGTATAACAAGAAATGTTACTCAGTTTAACACACTGCTTAATGGTGTCTAGCTAAATATTCAAACTGTGTGATGCTACTGTGTGACAGAATTATATAATGTAATTAAGCTATGTATTGCTCTGTGGCGTAGTGGTTAAAGACAGCCTTTCACGTGGCAGACCTGGGTTCGCCTCCAGGGAGGGCAACAACGATTATCTCTTTTTACTGGGTGGCCAGCTGAATTAGGCTTGCCTGGTTTCTTGTTTCATACAAAAAGGAAATATATCCAAATTATGTTTTAACTATTTGCAAATACAATTGCTGCATGGAGGTTACTCTGACAGATTGGCACTCACATGAGTGAATACCTTATACATTTTATAAATATTTCCACAGTCATTTTTACTAGCATGTGCAAGTGAAATTGTTGCAATGTAGAGCCCTGAAATTTGCAAGCTAACTCACATTGCACAGGAGCATTACTGATGCATGAAGAGAACACATCGGAGCGATAAGTTCTAAAACGTGTGTCACTGTCTGCTTTCTAGAGAACTTGCTTTAGTTAAGCTCCGTGGCATAAGTTGTGTTTTTGATGTGAGAAATTGTTAATAGTGAATGCATGGTTGAGTTGCATATTAATGAATGTTAGCACCAATATCACGGCACGTTCTTTTGATGTGGGACCTGGACTAAGGGCCAATGTGGGACTGTACAGGACATGTAGTTACCCTAAACTGAAGTTAGTGTATTTCTGTCCTGTCATTTGTTTTGGACCATCCTAACCAGTTCAATAACACTGTAAAAGAAGGCATGTGAGAAAATACAAATTAGGTTTGTAAAAACACTTAGAAAATGTGTTCCTACAACTAGAAAATGTGTCAAACCCCAATGGTGTAAAAAGTGGCAAAGCATAATAGAAAAGCTTGTCCTGTTCAGGTCTGAAGCACAGTTCGGCATCCAGAACCCATGAGAGACTAGGGTTTCTCTTTCATTCTCACAACACTATTTCAGTAAATTATAAATCCAGGTCTTGGGCTTTATCTGCCCATTTGAGGAAACAGATACCCTTAATGAGAGATTATTAATGAGTGGAAAGAGCTTTGCACCAGGGTAAGTATTAATGCTCAATATGAAGGGATCTACTGATCTAAGCTCCAAATAATCATTTTGTGTGAATCAAAGTGGGTCATAGGAACCATCAGCACTAAATCCGACGGTTAAGACATAATGACAGACACGGCACAGACAAACGCATGCAACGCAGACTGACAAGTGGACGTTAGGGCGAGGTAGGGATGAGTGAGTTAGCAGCTGACGCTCTTACCAGCTCCTTGGGTTCCCAAAGAGAGTTAGAGGAAGAGCACAGGGAGAAGAAAAAAAGAGAGAGAAAAGAGAAAGAAAGATTAATGTGGTTATCACACGCCATGCTACGGCTAGCCCGCCACCTCCGGGGAGATAAGAAAGGCAACAGCGCTTTGAGCAATGGCCACCGCACACACTTGGGACATTCACTGTGAGACATCTGACTCTCTGATCATCAGGACGTCTCTGTTCTTCTGTCTCAGCTCTGTCTGATCCCCAGTATATAGTACTGGGTGTAGGCGACATACGTCCAGAGCTTTTATCTATTCCCTCACGCCTGTTTCTAATCCTGTGGTCTGGTATCGTTGGCCTCACGTTGTCTGCAGGAAAAGGGATTCAAAGATGAAAAGCAATACCCTGAGACTCAAAGGCTGTGCTTACACAGGCAGCATGATTCCGATCTTTTGCCCCAATAATTGGTCTTTGATATCGTATCGGATCTTTTCACAGTATAAATTTCACTGAGGGGGGGGGTATAAAATATATATAAAATGTGGAGGCCTATGCAACCTAAGTCGAAGGTAAAAAGATAGGATGTAAATAGAAAAAAATACATTAAATAAACTCAAACAAGTCTGACTCCCACCTATTCAGAAACTGTGTGAATGGGAGGAAATCCTGATCCCTGATATTAACAGTTGAGAGAGTGAGACTCAGCAATGCCATTCTATCTGAAAGTGTTAGTGTGTTGCCGCATTAAACCTGATGTTTGATTATAAAAGGAGAAAGTTACAACTGTTAGTATGATTTTGTTAATCTAAACACAGCTAGAAATGGGGAAACGTTGCAGATCTCTTCTCATCAGCAGACAATAACAGACAGAGACAAAAAGAAATGCAGACTAGATTCAATATCCTCTTGACAGATGGGTGCTACTATTCTATTCCAATATAAAAATGGAGAATCATTAGGCCTCAAAAATATCTAGCATGGGAAGCATGGAAAAAGAAATTCCCCCGCTTATAATAATAAACCATTGTGTAATGATCCCGTGTGGCTCAGCTGATAGAGCAGGGCGCTTGCAGTGCAAGGGTTGCAGGTTCAACTCCCAAATGGAATTACAAAGACTCAGAAACAGAATAAATGCATTGGCTAAATGCCTAAAATGTATACTGTGATAGAAAATCTAAAAATAAGTAATCACAACACAATTTAAAGTCAAATCACTGGGTCTGCAATATCATCAAAATGTTGTGCAAATCTCAACCCGATTGGAAATGGAAAGGGTACAGGAAGAATTTTCAACCCATGCAGTTAACTCAATAAATGCACAGACAGAAAAAGAACCTCTTACTTGTACAAACTAGCATCCAAGGAGGGGTGGGTGAGGAAAGTACACAAAACAAGACAGGTGGAAGGAGGGGTTGGGTTTGGGACATGGGAGGAAAAGTGCTATTAGGTTTAGTGGTGGGACTCAGACAAAACATATGTATTCCACACCAAACTTGATCCATGAATTAGCAGGATGGCTCAGACATGTTAGTTGTTCAACCAGACTCTTTTCATTGTTATCACTGATGAAGTAATGCTGCGGGACCACAACATCAGCAACAGATTATTCCAAAGGGGGTTGAAAATCTCTCTCCTCCATCTCTCTGTCACTCACCGACTCAAACTGTGCCTGGTCATCTTCCGGCAGGTCACTGGTCTCATAAACATCTGGCTCGTTGGACGCCTATGGGAGATATTGAATCATTTAATATCTGAATGAGATAAATCTGAATTTGCACAATGAATACTTTATCCAGACATATAACGTTAAATAAAGTTGGCCTGCTCAGATAAGACTATGTAAACCGAATTCTGTATGAGTCACTTCTAGATTTCAAGGATAAAATTAGATGGACGAACCACATTTGTTTCCTTTATTGACTGTAGCTGCCAACGCCCCACCAAAGTATATTCAACTACTGAACTCTAGCTAGCTGGCTTCCAATACGGCTGGCCAACGCCCCATTCAATCACAAAGCTTGTTTAGCTAGCTAGTCGGTACATTTGCTGTTAGCCAAGCTAAACTAGCTAGCTGTCCAGGGACAATGTGTATTTTAACGCACGGTTAGTTACACTAACCAACTAGATAATTAACGTTGGTTAGCTAATGTAGCCAACTAGGTAACGTTTATGTGCTAAGCTACAATGCATCAGCTACACAGGTTACCATCCCGTAGCTTCAGCTAGGGTAGCTGCTGTACCACTGATGTTTGCATGAAAGTTTAACTACCTATAATAATGTTTAAGAACGTATAACAACCAATAAATAAACATTACTGCTAGTTACAAGCTAGTATAAAGCGAAACGTGCTAGCAAGCTTGCAAAGTAACAAGCCACCTACTATTCCAGGCAAGTTAGCGTATTTGGGATCAGCCATTGTTGTTGAAGCTGCAAGGACGAGGCCGGTGTCGTTGAATAAGTAGACAAAAGCGAAAATGCTAATCTTGGATGTAACGATGGACTGTGTGGACACGTTATTATTCCGTAGTAGCAAATTAATGAAAACTCAAACAAATCCCTCTACCGCTACCCGGACAAACCCCTAACATAAGTAGCTTTTGTTTTCACAACTGCACAGTATTATCGAGTATTATGACAGCTCGATTGTCCAGCATCGAGTGATGCTAAACATCTCGCGACATTTTCCTCGATGACTGTCGGAGGAAAGGTTGCTGGTCTTTGGAGTTTTATAAACAGAACGCTAGTCCTGGAGTAGACGTTAGAAATTGCAATAAACTTGCAATGATGATTTGGGGAAATTGTACCATGCAAATACATCAAGTAGGCTAAAACGAGCTTAAACAGCTCCAAAAAGTTGTATCCGACCCAAGCAGACACAATAAATGGTGACCTGAACCTAGGAAAAACTTGAACTAAAAGAACCTACAGGCCTAAACCAGACTATGGACCTGAATGACATAAAGTGATGACGATCAACATGATCCAAAGGACTGTTACAATATCCAAAATTGTGCCTGGTTCGGGTCTTGTCAAGGGCCAGTTCTAAGTGTAAGTGATATAAGCAGTAGCCTTGGGGCTCTTGACCACTATGGGTCCCCGACCGCTAGCCCCTGACTGCAATGGGAAAGGGGGCCCCAAATAAAATGTTGCTTTGGGCAACCAAAAGGCTTGTGCCAGCACTGGGTCTTGAGTATATCATGTCCACCTGGATCAAAACTGATTTTGTCAAACCCATCAATTGGCAGGGCAGGCTACCTGATCTGCATTTTTAGACCAAGTGAATATTCCTAAAAGCAGTAAATTAATTTAATTAAATGGACCATTATGAAAAGCATATTCTGAATCAGAAGATTTGTCTAACTCAGTTGTTCCCAACTCCGGTCCTCGAGTACCCCCAACAGCACACATTTTTGTTGTAGCCCTGGACAAGCACACCCAATTCAACTCAATGAGAGCCTGAAAATTAGTTGACAAGTTGAATCAGCTGTGCTTGGCTGGGGCTACAATGAAAATGTGTACTGTTGGGGTACTTGAGGACCATAGTTGGACCACTGGTCTAAGTTAAACAGAGAGTAGGTCTATATTGATGAGTCTAATTTAAAAAACAAATGCTCAGTTGTCTCATTCTAAATGCCTCAATTAGCCCTATTAGAATTTCAAAAGAGTTGTCAAAACATTTGGCATAGTTTGAATGATGGGGCAGGTTATTAGGTAGGCTAAATTATACCACCGAATTTGGTTAATAAATCATCGCTCTGCCGTCAGTGGTGTAGATTGAAGTGATGAGAGTATGCCTTATGCCGGTGCTGCCCCTTTAACATTGGTTTATCCGTTCAGACCACGCCCCGTGCTTCTGCTACATTCAACAATAGATGGAAGTTGAGTGATTACCAGTTGTGGAATCGTAGATATCAGGTGCCTTTGTTCATGCGTTTATCTGGCCATTTCCTTAGGTGTTTTTAGTCAGAGTGCACCATGTGAAAACAATCGGATTTTATGGATTACAGGGGAATTTCTCATTAGAAATTACCCGAAAAAGGGCGGTTGGAGTTGATAATTCCATTTCGTATGCGGTAAATGCCAAACTTCCCGCTTACTTAAGAACGCACCATTAAATAATTGGGAGCTGCTGCTGATGCTAGCGCTCAGCAAGGCATGCTTTAAAATTCTCTTCCCTTGCATCTTTCTCACTACAACAGCTGACCGTCTTGAGCCGGAGCCGAGCTTATCGGAATACATTCAATTTAATACGGAGTGCATGGACAATTTATCGTAGGGTTTATTTAAGGAGATTAATTTCTTTGTGGGATTAAAGTTAGAACACTCCAAAATTTATATAAGCCTTTTTTTATTTTAATGGAAATTGGTATTAACCAATTTCCCAAGCAAAAAAAGCTACAAAAAAATCCCAATCCTGAAAAAGGCTCGGTTTGATCATTGGAAAAAATATTTTCTACATCGTAGGTTTAATTAAATAGTGAAGGATAAAGTTACTTATAGTGTTCCAAAAAAATATCCTTTCTGTATAGGCGCATCTCGCATTCGATTCCTTTCTCACAATGGCCGATGCTAGCGCAGAATGTAACATCAAGGTGCTATGTCGCTTCCGTCCACTGAATCAGTCAGAAATTATCCGTGGAGACAAATTCATCCCCTCGTTCCAAGGAGATGACACGGTGATTATCGGGGTAAGTTACTTCTGATCATTCTTGGACAGATTTGTTGCCAATTCATTTTAGGTATGACTGATGATAATGCATCATCCGAAAAGGTGATGCAGGGGTAATCGTTTGCAGTGTCTTTATGACCCATCATACAAACATCATCACCAAACATCATCACTCAGTCAACTCAGGACACCTCATCCCTGAAGTTCAGACTTGTCATTGCGCCAATAAGAATCAGTACCGTACACATACTGATTGTCACCACCCTGTTCAAAAGAAATGCCAAATGCATGATTTAAATCCGTTAGAGGTGATTTGTAATAAACCACACACCTCAGTTCGTTTAATTAGGTAGTTATAATTTTGAATCAGCCAACAAGGCTTAATCTATTGAGTATTGACAAAAAGCACCTTACATTACCCACAAGACATGGATTTGTCATCTCAATTGAGACAGATTGTTGGTCTTTAGAGTGCTGATTAATGATAACATCCTATGGGCTTGACATTTTCCAGAACTGCATTCTAAGTTACACCATATTCTCTATAATAGTGCATCACCTTTTACCAGAGCCCCATGGGTCCTATGAAAAGTAGTGCAATACAAGAGAAGACTCTGGCATTTGGGACAAGACCCAGGTCATAGATTCATTATTGACTGAATGATCACCTTGTCAATGCATTCACTGGCTGGAGGTTTAATTAATGTGGCCTGGATAGATTGGATAGCTATGTATGGGTATGTCCTATCTTGTTAATAACATAGCTAGCTTTATGAGTTTCCGAAACGGAGTGAGCGCATGACCTTCTGAGTTATCTTTTGTGTCTTGTGTATACAGACATTGTCTTAATTTGAGCCAGAGTTCTGCAACAGGAAAATAACCTTGCAATCACAGGAAATGTAAATTGTTATGTGGATTATAATACATAGCCATTTGAATTTGAAGTTTAGTGTGACTTTGGAAAATGGAAATTACAAACTAAAGCTGTTTGAGGTTTGTGACAAAATGTGAAACCTGGTTTGTGGATGTGTGTATATGTGCTTGTACTTCAAAACGACAGGGCCAGGACAGAGACAGTGGCGAACAATAGAAGAGAATGTTTTTATTGAAAGAGTGGGACGGATTTTAACACATACTAAAGCAGTACTGGAGGCCACGCAAAGCCTTTCAAACACTGCTTGTTTGCCTTTCTTATTCTGGATGAAAATGCAAGAAGATAAAATTAAGATACAGAATTGGTAGTCATATGTCAGCCATGGTTTAGTCTTTCTAAAGGTGATAATTCACATTCTGGACCAGTGTCTTGGCAGTGGGTGTGGCTCGTATTTAAATGAGGGAGTAAGTGATGTGATAGGGGAGAGAGAATGCCGTTTTATTTATTGCTGGGAGTGGAACATAATGTGTCCAAGCTATATGAAAAGTGAAACAATTGAATACATTTGTTTCCACCTTCATTTCATAATCAACCAGCTAGGCATCTGTGAAAAGATTATGCTACTCTATATTCAAATGAAAAACAGAAAGCTTGAAAGAGGACATTTTGATCATCATGCAAACAGTAGAATCTACATTAAATGGAAAATAAGAAGAACAACAACATTATAATAATGAACGCTATTCTAATTACAGTCAGGCTTATATGATAATGACATATTATTGTCCTGGGAGCGATTGTGATCAGACGCTGTGAAATTACAATTAGAAACATTTTGTCCATATGTACACAACGATTATTTCTCAATCAGTCTCATCCATTTACAACTGAGAAAAGAGAGCACTAGATAATGAGGGACAGTGACAGAGAGGCTGGGGACACAGAAAAAGAGGTAGCAGGAGGAAAAAGAGGTAGCGGGAGGAAAAAGAGGGAAAGAAAGGGGGGGGGGGCAATATGTTCCAACAGAGATCATATCCTGAAAAATGGCATTCTAATACCATTCCAAATGAATTCCATGTGCCACACACACACACACTAACTAACAGAACCAGAGACAGAGGATAGCAAGATATTGAGGAGAGAGATCGAGAGATCGAGAGATCGAGGAGAGAGAGGAGCAATAGAGAGAGGAGTGATTGAGAGAGACAGAGATGGGGAAATTATGAAACTGATAAATAGCATATATCACCTGACTGTGACAATGGGATTTGGTTAATTAGCTGAAGAGTCATTTGACCTATGCTTCACCATGTCTTTATCAGGACACAACAGCAGGGGTAGATTCAATGATACTTTGGGACTCTGCAGCTGTTCCTATGACATGAATAACCCCTCTGTTCTCGTCTCCGCCTGGGGGACAGGGAAGCAGACAGAGGGTGTACGCGGACCCACTCCTCTGTGTGTCTGCAGGTTGATGTTAACAATTTGTACCCCCCCCACACACACATACACACACACATACACAAGACTGGAGCACATACATATATACATTTGATCCCATTTCTGCAGGTAAAATAGAAATGCAATTTCCTCATTTGGAAAAAGCTACTATACCCCTATTTTTACCATCACATAAAATGGCTTCCATAAAGATTAGTTTGGTCTTAACCACTTGGGTGTGTAGTGAAGCATCATGTCAAGATCGAAAGATCTATCCGTTAAATAAATATTATTGATGCCCATGAGTCTGAGAGGAGTTACAAATCCACTTCCAAGCAATTTGAAGTACATCATTCCACTGTCTGACAGATCACCTAGAAATTGAGAAAATTCCAGACCACTGGCAATCTACATAGGACAGGTCGTCTCACCAAATTAAGCCCAAGAGCGGACTGAAAGATGCCCATAGAAGTCTGTAAGAACCCCATGGTAACATCAAGGGATCCACAAGCCTCTATAGACACAATCAATGTCAAAGTTCATAAATCAACTCTTGGAAAAAGACTGCGCAAACCTGGCCTAAAAGGGAGGTCAGGAAGGAACAAGCCTCTGCACTAAAATAAACCCCCATCAAATCATGACTGACGTTTGCCAGACAACACCTGGGTAAAGACCAAAACTGCTGGAACAATGTGCTCTGGACAGATGAGCTAAAGGTGGAGTGGTTTAGCCGCAATGCCAAGCACCATATTTGAAAATGAAAGACTTTGAACAGAAGAACCTCCTACCAACTATAAGGCATGGAGTCACTAGAATGGAGGTTTGGGGCTGCTTGGCTACCTCAGGGCCTTCACTGAGTCAACCGTTAATTACAAAATGTACCAGAGAATTCTTGAGGAGAATGTGAGGACATCTGTCAAAAAGCTGAAGCTGAACAGAACATACATCTTGCACCATGACTGTGATCCAAAAAACACGCATGCAAAGCTACAATAGAATGTGTCAAAATGAAGAAATGTAGGGTTATGGAATGTCTAAGTCAAAGCCCAGATCACAATCCTAATGAAATGCTCTGGGGAGTCTTGAAGCAGGCACGCATGAAAGACATGACACAATTGAAGCAGTACTGTAAAGAAGAGTGGGCAAAAAAATTAAGAGACTGATAGACGATAAAAAAACGGCTACATTAAGTTATTTCAGCCAACAGGGCAACACCATACGTATACTTCTTTTATCTCAGGTTATGATGTTATCAAATACACTTCTATACATTTTTTTTGAATGAATTATTTGGAAGTGTAATCTTTCAGTGTCATTTGTTAAATTATATGACCTGGATGTACACCTACCTGACAATGATGTACACATTCCAGGGAGTGAACTTCCTTCCTTTTTCATATGACTGTACATGCACACAGTTTCACACACACAGAAAGATGTAAGCACACCCTCACACTGACACACAAAACAACATACTGTATGCTATGCTGTTAAAATTGGTGTTTGTACCATGTAACACACACACAATCAAAGCAGACAGTCATTTTCACTAACATCAAGGTCAGTGCGACACAGCTGTTTCTGTAGTAATTGGTAATAATGTTCTGCTATCCAACTATTAGTCTGCTACTAGCCACACACACAAACATACACACTAATTGTATCTCATAATCTTATTATGAAATACAGAGGGTAATAATAATATGCATCATATTATTATGAATACTACTAGTACAATTACTAATGATAATAGCTTAATTTATTTGTTACTTGCTTTTCATTATACAGAAATAATTACAAAGTCCCCAGAAACATGATTTTGTTTTACATTTACACAAGCAAAGCAACACATATACATAACCATATCGTAAACAACAATTAAAGTCAAGGAGGAAGGGTAGGCCAGCTGATAAAGATGTGTCTTAAGGCCTGCTTTAAAAACCCCTACAGCCATGAACAGCCCTGAGGTACTAAAAGCAAGGTGAGGAAAAGGCATGGCCCCCTATTTGTTGAAGATGGGTCCTTGGTTTATTAAGAGGTTTGGTGTGACTTGACCATAGGGGGCATGAAGGTTTGAGAGGAAGGGTAGATCAGATATACAGTAGGTGGGCTTTGATACCATTTGGGGCTTAAGACTATGAGGATAATAATTAAGTAAAATCTTTGCTAGACAGAAAGCCTCTGGAGGTCAGCAAAGATGGTGGTGGTGTAGGCAGCATTGTTTTAAATCAACTGTAATATCTGAATTGAGTTTGAAGGCAGGCAGGCAGAAAACGTAAGTACTGACAAGCCTTTCTGCATCAGAGGTGGTGGGAGCCTTTTAGGCGAGAGATATTATTCAGATGTTTCAGGACATGGCTAATGTGGGTGCTAATGTAAACCTGTGTCATTAGTAGGAAACTCACCAATCTCTTCCAGGACTTCAGACAGAAATAGGAATGGTCCTGTAGTTGAAAGGAGGTCTGGGTCAAGGGATGAATTGAGGCTGATGGCAGCCATCTTGAATTGTGACGGCATCGGCCCAGTGTCGAGGAACTTGTGGAATAGGGTTGCTAGGGCAACTGGCTACAGGTGATACCAGAGCAAAGTCACTTGACGAGCAGTACTGATTTTATACTTGAAAATCTCAAAAAAGCAAATTTGTTGGTAGTTGCAATGTGTGTGGAAGAGGTCTGAAACAACTTGGTCATTATTAATCCAGAACGTCTGCTTGTAGTATTTTTAAATAACAAGCTTGGTGGTCTTTTAAGGCCATTAGGTGGACAGTTATGGCTGATTTACATTTCCACAGCATTTGAATGTACACTACAGTAGCATGCAGGATTGTCGAGGGAAAATGTAGCAATATGCATGCCCACTGCACAGAAACTTAACACAGTCCCGACACAATCTGTCTCCACACTTGCAAACCTCTAAGGATGCAAGGGGTTTGTGTGTTTTGATCTAAACATATAGAAATTATGAATATGTTATAAGGATCTAAAAAAGAAAAGGTTATTCAATAAAAATGCACATGAGAAACACTAAAAACTATCCGAATTGATTAAGATTGCAGAGAAATCGATGTAGGCCGTTATAAGACACCATGACAAACCATAGAGGATGAATCACGCCTCCTGCCTCAGCGTGATGAAGAAGTCTGTTTTGGAGATTTAAAGAGAATGGGTGTTTTATTGTTCTTGGCTGATTACACCTACATAATCTCTCACAATTGGAGGTGGAAAAGAATATGTCTGCTGGCACGCATTTTGAATGTAACAGAATTAAATTCCCCTTCAGTGAAATAAGTACTCTTATATTATTAAGGTTTTGTTTAATGGTTCGGAACAAAAGTAAATAGGCTGAATTTAATATTATATATTAAATTCAGCCTATACACAATGCTTAAAAAAAAGTAAGACATATACACACTGCTAAAAAAAAGTAAGACACATATACACACTGCTCAGAAAAATTAAGGAATATAACACATCCGGTCTCGATGAACAAAATATATTAAATTATTAAATTAAATTGACTGTACATTGTGTAATTCGGTGAGAACAAAATGACATGGCAAAACTACGGTCAATGTAAACCAAAATCACCAACCGATTGTGCCTGTATGCACAATCGGAAAATAACACCCGCCAAGTGCCAAATGCGGTTACAGTAGGCTTTGTTTGGTGAGTAATATCAGAAGGCTTTCCGCGACACTGGCGGGTAAATGTTTTTACCCATTGTTTCCCTCGTATTGTAATCACAACGGCGATGCGCTAAATTGTGATGCGCCGCACCAAATAGAAAAACAGAAAGCTTTTATGACATACGATTTTTTAGACCAAGTTTAGCCCAGTTTACTATAGCACGAGCATCATAGCAGGGCAACAACCCGCACCCGACGATCGGAGTATCAAGCTAGCGAGTGACGTCAGAGAAAAGAAACAGGCTGCGTCTGTGAACGCGCACGTTTGTGTTGAACTGTCAGTAAGTGGCTGTCACATTGATATAAAGAGGGAAACATCATCTGAGCGACAAACCAAGGTAAGAAGTTAACTAGCTAACTGTGACAACTCCATAGCTACAATTTATTAGCGTCTTGCAGGCAATATTAGAAATTCAGCGGCAACAACAAGACCTCCGGTTTTCGTCGAGCTGGTACCATGTAGTAGGAAAGCGCCATTAAAGACTTCCGATGTTCGTGTTTTGCATTCAAAATAAAAGTCTGCGATAGGTATTGTGTACATTTTCGAAATAAAAATTACGTGTGGTAAAATATAAACTTAAACATATTACTATTTAAATGATTCATTATCTATGGCAAATAATATTATAAGGTGGAATAAATTGAGAAATGGTTAGAGCTTAAGCATGCTAATGTAGAGAAACCTTTCTAATATAAAAAAAAACGGATATTTGATGTTGTTAATTTGCTTTTGCTCATTAGCTTTGGAGAGGGATAGTGTTATTAATCTGCGAGGTGATTCATGAACTGTTTTAGAGAATGGTTAATTGAAGGGGTTATTACATAGTACATAGGTTATTATTATGGATGGATGTTAAGAAAGTGTTGTCAAACATTTTTAAGAATGTTGAAAAGGAAGAGAGACTGGTGTAAAGGGATGACATTATTGCAATACATAAAAACATGTTTGTTGCATCACATAGAAAAAAAGTGTGGGAAAAAAAAGTGTGGAGATAAAGGATTTTCAAGAGGCTGGAATGATGCTGGGGCTGTGGTGACGAGTTGCTCTGTGTGTGGCCAGTATGCTTAAGGTAAAAGCAGAAACAACTAATTTGTCACCGGAAATAAAAAGTTTGTATTCAGCATAATCCCCTATTATTTCAATGAAATGTACTGAAAGTAATGTATATGTGACTAAAAAAACAATTTATAATTTTGGCCGGTAAAAATTATGCTTGGCTGGTGGATTTTTTCGTGTACCAGTCCCCTTGGCAGGTGAGCCAAAAAGTTAATTTTGGACACTGGATTCAGGTCTGGGGAACTTGAGGGCCAGTCAATGGCATCAATGCCTTCGTCATCCAGGAACTGCCTACACACTCTGGCCACATGAGGCTGGGCATTGTCCTGCACCAGGAGGAACCCAGGGCCCACTGCACCAGTGTAGGGCCTGAAGATGAGTCTGTGGATTACATCCCGGTACCTAACAGCAGTCAGGGTACCGTTAGCTAGCACGCAGAGATCTGTGTAACCCTTCAAGGATATGTCTCCCCAGACCATCACTGACCCACCGCCAAACCGGTCATGCTGAATGATGCTGCAAGCAGCATAACGTTCACCATGGTGTCTCCAGACTCTTTCATGTCTGTCAGATGTGCTCAGTGTGAACCTGCTCTCATCTGTGAAGAGAACGGGACACCAATGACGGACCTGCCAATTCTGGTGCTATCTGGCGGATGCCAATCGAACTGCACAGGTCCCACTAGAGAACATCAAGCCCTCATGCCACCCTTCTTGACTCTGTTTCTAACAGTTTGGTCAGAAACATGCACACCAGTAGCCCGCTCGAGGTCCTTCTGTAGGGCTCTGGCAGTGCTTCTCCTCTTCCTCCTCGCACAAAGGAGCAGATACCAATCCTGTTGCTGGGTTGATGCCCTTCTATGGCCCTGTCCAGCTCTCCTTGTGTAATGGCTCTTCTCCTGGTATCTCCTCCATGATCTTGAGACTACTGGGAGACACAGCAAACCTTGCGATGGCATGTATGGATGTGTCATCTTGGAGGAGCTGGACTACCTGTGCAACCTGAATGGGCTGCAGGTACCGCCTCATGCTACCAGTAGTGACAAGGACAATAGCAAAATGCGAAACTAGAGATTAATCAATCAGGAAGGGTAAGGAGAAAGCAACTGTCTGTGGCCACCACCTGTAAACCATTCATTTTTTGTGTTTCTCTTGCTGTTGCCTCTCCAGGTCATCTGTTGTCATTTTCATTTGCACCAAAACAGGTGACATTGATTCAAAATTGCTTATGCTTCCTAACTGTTTTCTTAAAAGTTTAATTGACTTGGTGTTATACTGTGATGATTATGTGTTCCCTTAATTTTTTTGAGCAGTGTATTAAGACCACTCTCAGGTGAACTGCATAATGTGGATAATCTCTTAACAAGGGCAAATGTCAAGGTTTGGGTAGATTAGATGGTAAGGGAACAATCAGTTCTCATAGTCTATGTGATGGATGCAGGAGAAATGGGCAGGAGTAAAGACCTGAGTGACTTTGACAAGGACCAAATTGTTATGACCAGATGACTGGGTCAGAACATCTCTGAAACGGCAAGGCTTGTGGATTGCTCCCAGTCAGCAGTGATGAGGACCTACCGACAGTGGTCTGAGGAGGGACAAAATACAAACCGGTGGACAGGATTTTGGTGCCCAAGGCTCATCGATGCGCAAGGGCAATAAAGGCTATCCCGTCTGGTCTGAACGGACAGTAAGCCTACTGAGACACAATTCACAGAAAATGTTAATGATGGTTATGGGAAGAATGTGTCACAACACACAGTGCATCACACCTTGCTGGGTATGGGGCTGTGTAGTGCAGACCGGTCAGAGTGTCCATGATGACCCCTGTGACCAACGTCTAATGCGCCTATAATGGGCACGTGCGTGTCGGAACTGGACCTTGGAGCAGTGGAAGAAAGTTGCCTGGTCCGATGAGTTGTTTTCTTTTACGTCTCGTAGATGGCTGTGTACATGTGCACCAGTTGCCTGGTGAAGTGATGGCACCAGGATGCACTGTGGGAAGATGACAAGCCAGTGGAAGTAGTGTAATGCTCTGGGCAATGTTCTGCTGGGAAACCCTGGGTCCAGGCATTCATGTGGACATTAATTTGACACGTTCCACCTACCTAAACAATGTTGCAGACCAGGTAAACCCCTTTATGTCAATAGTATTCCCTTTCAGCAGGATAATGCGCCCTGCTACACTGCACACATTGTTCTGGAATGGTTTGAGCAATATGATAAAGAGTTTGAGGTGTTGCCCTGGCTTCCAAATTCCCCAGATCTCAATCCGATTGAGCATCTGTGGGATGAGCTGGGACAACAAGTCTGATCCATCTCATAATTTAATGGAGTTTGAGGGATCTGGTGCTAATGTCTTGGTGCCAGATACCACAAAATACATTCAGGGGTCTTATATAGTCCATGCCTCGGCGGGTCAGTGCAGTTTTGGTGGCACGCAGAGGACCAACAGCATTTTTGGCAGGTGGTAAAGTTTTGGCTCATCAGTGTGTACTGTACAGTGAGACTGGGTATATTGATTTTTACTGAAAAGGTTATACTAAATTAGGTTGGATTAATAGATATTTACTGTAAAGACTGGATACATTACACTGGATTAATAGATATTTACTGTAAAGACTGGATATGGTACATAAAGTGCTGTATAGTACTGATACAGTATACAGTATGTCATTGCTTTACCCCACTGTTTGTCAGTAATGATTAGTCCGTTTCAGGGTTCATTTACAATGCTGTGTCCTGTCACCCATGCCTCTCCTGAAGAATGAGATGAGTCAATTAATCAGACACTATCAGCTACACACGCAGATAAACACACAGACGAACACAGACACACACAACTTATTAATGTGCTGGCTTGTTGTTAGTGTTCAACCGAAGTCTAACAACTGCACAAGTGGTGCCTTGAGATTATCATGGCCTCACGATACAGTGGGAGTGAGTGTTTTGATTCAGTGTCATGTGTTGAGTAGTTGTTTGAATTGCTTTGGTTTGAATTGGTTGACTATTTCTGTTGCTGTTCTAGCAGTCAATAAATCCGCCTAGCCATGTTATGACCCTGCAACAGACATACTTCACACAGGCTATACTCCAATGCCTGATGGGGTATGAAGACAAGTGGCATCCACACAAAATTGCAAACCTTGCAAGTAAATTGCTGGAGTGTTTTTCAGTTCAATTCGCTGGTGGCTCAATCATTGACCCTAAGTGGGAAGCTTAGTGTTATTTTTTACTTAACTTCTTTTATTTAACTTATCGCTTCTATATTTTATTTTACTTCTCTATTTTATTTTACTTTGTAAGCCCCCCCCCCCCCCCATTCTGTTATGTTCAGTTAAAGGCTCATCTCAAGAACACCACAGCAGGTTTGGGAGAGTTGAAGATTAGGATGTGTCATCCAATGGACAGCCCGCTAAGTCATTCTGATACTACTAGTACGATATGTCCCTGGCCAACAACCCTGACTGAGCTTGCAGATGCTCAACCTACCACAAGGATTCAATAGAGTGCAATGAGACAGGGCAGTCCTGTCCGACATCCACTCCATCAGCCCAGGACATTGCAGAGCCAATTTGAACCTCCCTATTCAAGACCCAATGAACTGTTGGTATACTGCAATCAGGGAACAAATGAATGGCCACCATGATACAATTGTAGTTGTATCATGAAACAATCTTTATTTAACGATTTTTATGTACATTTTTTCTTAAATTTTTCTGTCTGTTTCTCCTACAGAAGAGTAATGAAATAAATTCACATGCAAATTAGTTTTTCTAGTTCAGTTTACTTTATTCCCCAATACATGCCGATCTTACATGCAGATCTTATTTCAGTTCAAATGTACTATTTTAACATGGTTTCATTGTTATGTTTAAGCAGCTATATTGCTGGCAACTGAGGCTTTTGCATGATTAGTATACCACATTTACCTATTAACATTTATGATATACACTCACCTAAAGGATTATTAGGAACACCATATTAATACTGTGTTTGACCCCCTTTCGCCTTCAGAACTGCCTTAATTCTACGTGGCATTCATTCAACAAGGTGCTGAAAGCATTCTTTAGAAATATTGGCCCATATTGATAGGATACCATCTTGCAGTTGATGGAGATTTGTGGGATGCACATCCAGGACACGAAGCTCCTGTTCCACCACATCCCAAAGATGCTCTATTGGGTTGAGATCTGGTGTCTGTGGGGGCCATTTCAGTACAGTGAAGTCATTGTCATGTTCAAGAAACCAATTTGAAATGATTCGAGCTTTGTGACATGGTGCATTATCCTTCTGGAAGTAGCCATCAGAGGATGGGTACATGGTGGTCATAAAGGGATGGACATGGTCAGAAACAATGCTCAGGTAGGCCGTGGCATTTAAACAATGCCCAATTGGCACTAAGGGGCCTAAAGTGTACCAAGAAAACATCCCCCACACCATTACACCACCACCACCAGCCTGCACAGTGGTAACAAGGCATGATGGATCCATGTTCTCATTCTGTTTACGCCAAATTCTGACTCTACCATCTGAATGTCTCAACAGAAATCGAGACTCATCAGACCAGGCAACATTCTTCCAGTCTTCAACTGTCCAATTTTGGTGCAAATTGTAGCCTCTTTTTTCTATTTGTAGTGGAGATGAGTGGTACCCGGTGGGGTCTTCTGCTGTTGTAGCCCATCCGCTTCAAGGTTGTGCGTGTTGTGGCTTCACAAATGCTTTGCTGCATACCTCGGTTGTAACGAGTGGTTATTTCAGTCAAAGTTGCTCTTCTATCAGCTTGAATCAGTTGGCTTATTCTCCTCTGACCTCTAGCATCAACAAGGTATTTTCGCCCACAGGACTGCCGCATACTGGATGTTTTTCCCTTTTCACACCATTCTTTGTAAACCCTAGAAATGGTTGTGTGTGAAAATCCCAGTAACTGAGCAGATTGTGAAATACTCAGACCGGCCCGTCTGGCACCAACAACCATGTCACGCTCAAAATTGCTTAAATCACTTTTCTTTCCCATTCTGACATTCAGTTTGGAGTTCAGGAGATTGTCTTGACCAGGACCACACCCCTAAATGCATTGAAGCAACTGCCATGTGATTGGTTGATTAGATAATTGCATTAATGAGAAACTGAACAGGTGTTCCTAATAATCCTTTAGGTGAGTGTAAGTCTACTACGCAATAGGAACAATGTTTATTTCTCAGTGCTTTGTTGTGAAGGATGTACTCACTACAGCTCAATTTATAGGATGCACCACATCAAGATCTTATTAGGCTCTTGATGTGCTTGGCTGATTATTTCTGTGTATTTGTATTCCGGCAGCTACACGGCACTCGGGCTACGGATGTATTGTGTTCACTACCATACCTTCCATTAATACCTGAGAGCTCTTCAATGCTTTTCATAGTGCATAACTATCTCAAGGCTGCTGCAGGTACTGCAATCTGGTAGGCAATACCTCTGGATTCCATTACCTTTGTTTTGGATACCATTTTTAGGCAGATGCTTTTGTGAGTGGAATGAAAACATAACCATTATAGAAGAACTAATGTTATGAGAGACAATGAAACAAATCTCATGTGCAATGGCATGTACTGGCTGGGACTCCTCATTTTGTGTTCCTCATTCGTGCAGGTACCATTCTCTGTCTAGACTGAGACTAATGTTGCTGCTGACTTCGAGCCACTTGACTGAAATACATGTGGGCCTATTTAATGAGAAATGATTCACCATTCATCAACTAACCTAGCACTTCAGTTCATAATTCTAGTGGTTCCAAGATGGCTATCCCTGCATGCATTTCTTTTTTCTCATTGTCATTAAGCAGGTACAAGGAACTTTGGCTGGTGATATACTACATATTATTTCTGCAGTTAGCCTATTACCTGACCAGTACCCAAAATATTTATTTATCCTTACCAGAGCCCCTGTCCCAGCTGAATAGATCTAACCCTGTAGCTTGATGTTGCTGCATCTATGCTTAATAGTTGTTTCTGTTTACTTTGGGTGATATATACATGGCATATATGTTTTGGAATTAAGCCCCCAAACAATTATTGTCGCCCCTAAAAATTTGTACAAACAAAACAAGACAGTTAATAAACACAAGAAAAAGTATTGCTGTAAACACTAGTGTTATTCCCTCAGTGACCTCATGTTTTTAGTAGGTATTGGGCCTGGCAAGGTCTGCGCCCTCCCTTAGGTGTACTAAACAAATGCAGTGCACCTGTTTTCAAAGCATACATGTATATATCAATGAAAAATCTATCAGATCAGATCATGCCTGACGTACCACTCTGGAGGATTTACGTACATCAGATACCTTTACCCAGGGACCTACCGACCATGCAAGGCCTTTCAACACATCAAAACATGTAGCTTTTTAAAAGTTTTATACTTTTGTCAGTGCACAGAAAACAAAAAAGTAAATCTGTCAGAATGATCACCGAAATAAAACTCAATTTTGGTCAAGAAAAAACTAAAATCAGTTACGGTAAAAAAGAAAACGTAACTGATTTTTAAATTAACCTGAGTGGTTAGGAACTCTTAAGTGGTTAGCCGTGACTTCCTGTTTCACAGGTGTATAAATATAAGGTACCACACAGACTAATTTCCTATAGTCATCCATCACTATGGGAAACATCTGGGAATACAGTAATGATGTGTGACGAAAGGTTTTTGAGCTGCTGAAATCAGGAAACGGCTATAAGAAAGTAGATCAATGATTGAACATATAATTTCCTCTTTGAGGACAATCATTAAGAAGTTTAACACTAGAACCGCCAAATGCCTATGTCAACTGCCATTTGAATTTGTAATTAAAATAAAACTGCCATTTTGAGCTACACCCTCCTCCTTCCATGACTTTTCCTACATAGGTGTATATTACATTGTTCCGTTATCAGAATTCTAAACTCAGAAACAAAAACTGTTTAGAGACCATTTACCAGATTTGTTTTACAGTTTTCTGGCTTGATCGGCCAACAGCCCATGGCACTTAGTGTTGGTACCCTGATAGCCGCTAAAGGTACCCAGGCGCCAATCCCTCACTGAATGAATTTCATCAATGAATGAATGCACGATACTTCAAGATGAATGATAGAGCCTTGGTTGGATTTGAATGAACTTACAAATGAAATATAAGATTTCCATGAACATTCAACAATATAATTACACTATTATTGAAACATAATACAAACGATATAGGCTTCTTGACAATTCAACATATGTATCACACGTTACCGTTTTTCAACAGGAGATTCAGCTTCTTGTGTAGGCTAATTCTTCGAATATAAATCTAAAATGTAAATCTATATAATTATTCACAAAACGAAATACCAATGATATTCTTTACCAATCACCAATTACTAATTCAACAAAGGTGTTGCACGTTACTGTTTTTATAAGGAGAGAAAGAGAAACAGAATCGTACACACATCATATCATCTCTCTTAGAATTTTCTCTGCTTATTTTACTGAAGATTTTACAACTGTATTACTGCTAAATAATTATTAAAGAAATGAAATACCAACAATATTCTTGACTATTCAACAAATTAACAAATTAAATAAATAATATAATTCTGTGTAGTCTTTATTTAGTCCTTTTTTTCATATGATAAGACCTAGATCTGTGTGAGGCGCCATTCGCATTGCCTATTCATTTGGAGAAATTTACCTTTTTTTAAAAAAAAACCTCTCAGTTTGTCGATAATAATTCATGTCACCTATAGACTGGCTGTGTAATTCTTATTTTGTACATTTGTAGGGCCTAATAAACAAATGAAAATACTATAGTTTTCATAGAAATAATTGTTCTGTGTATTCTTTTTTTTAAATGTTTTATATATGATAAGACCTTCAATACAAACACATTCTTGTATTCTTCAACGATCCTGGAAGAGTGAGGAGAATGGTTAAAGTGGCCAAACTATATGATCAAACGCCACCCACATAACCACAAGTTGTTAGGGGCGGTTGCCATAAAACAACAAACTCAAGTGCTTACGGCAGGGGTGTCCAAACAGTTCCACGGAGGGCCGAGTATCTGCAGGTTTTTGGTTTTTTCTATAAATTGGTTCCCAGTTCAGACCTAAACAACCCGGTGTGGGTAAAAACTAACCAATTAGTGACCTAATAATTCAATTAAGTACAAGGTGAGAGCGAAAACCTGCAGACACCCTCCATGGAACCGTTTGGACACACCTGGTTTACAGTTTGCTAACATCACTGGAAATTTCAATGGGACTGGGTTCTATTTTCAAATTAGACCAAAATAAAGGAAATAAACTCCAGAGGTGGGTTTGGTGTAGAAAGAAAGATGCTGAAAAGTGCCTCAACCCCACTGGGAAGTAATTGATTTATTGGTTTATTGATATTTTGGGGATGTTTTTCTTCCAAAGGCCCTGTACAACTTGTTATGATACATGGTGACATAGACTCCATCAAGTACCAACAAATATTAAATCAAAACCTGACTGCCTCTGCCAGGACGCTTAAACTGGGCGGTGGTTGGATCATCAAGCAGAACAATGATCGAAGCACACCTCAAAATCAAAACATAAAAGTGGTTCACTTAACAAAGAATCAAGGTATTGCCATGGTCATTCCAGTCCCCTGACCTAAAGCCCATGTAAAACAATTGCTATGAGCTGAGGAGAGGAGTCCACAAGTGTGGACCTCAGAATCTGAAGTATCCGGAGAGGTATTAAATGAAGGGGTACAAATATTGGTGGCACACATATATTTGAGAAAATTAAACACAGGTCAGTATTGTTCACAATCACATCAATCCATGCGAAAAATTATAACACGAAAATTAAAAACTTTGTTTCAACGAATACAACATCGCCATTTTCTTTGAGATAAACAACACCACTTGTCTTATTTTGGAGTATTTTAGAGTCGTTTTTCACTTAGCGGTATGTACCGTTTCCATTCATGAATTTGTATGATGCTAATAACACTATTTACTGACTGAGACAGAGCTGAATAATGGATTGCTTTAAGAAATCACTCTATGTGCCTGAAGGAACAACTCGGGGTAAGTGGACTGTCACCAAAATAGGATTTTTAGACAATCTTTCCCTTTAAGGAAGGACCAAGAGGATGACCAATAAATCATTAACATGTTTTGCTCATGTGTACCAAGGGTGCCCAATTAGGGGAGGACAATGTATTTTCTTTCAAAATTATTTTATATCCCTCTCCTGATCTGTGCAGCGAGATTGGCATCAGCCAGAGAACACCAGAAGTGGTAGGTCCGCCATTGGCACCTCGTTCTCTTCACAGATAAGAGCAGGTTCACACTGAGCACATGACAGATATGAAAGAGTCTGGAGACACCGTGGTGAAAGTTATGCTGCTTGCAGCATCATTCAGCATGACCGGTTTGGCGTTGGGTCAGTGTTGGTCTGGGGAGGCATATCCTTGAAGGGTCACACAGACCTCCACGTGCTAGCCAACAGTACCCTGACTGCTTTTAGGTACTGGGATGAAATTCTCAGACCCATCGTCAGAACTTACGCTGGTGCCGTGGGCCTTGGGTTCCTTCTGGTGCAGGAAAATGCCCGACCTCATGTGGCCAGAGTGTGTAGGCAGTTCCTGGATGATGAAGACATGAATGCCATTCACTGGCCCTCACATTCCTCAGACCTGAATCCAATTGAGAACCTCTGGCACGTAATGTATCGGTGCCATACACATTACTGATGTTACATTATGAATTGTCGTGATGAAATTCATGCAGGTTGGACCAGCCTGTGATTTCAATTGTTTACTTTGATTTTTGGTGTGAGTTTGAATCCAGCCCTCAATCGTTTGGGGACTTTGGTTTCCATTGATCAATGTTAAGTCATTTTGTTCTCAAAGAATTACACAAAATTCAGTAAAGATTTTAAAATGTCCTTCATCAAGACCCAAAGTGTGATTTATTTTTTCACTTACTTTTTTCAGCAGTGTACTTTATACACAGGTATGAAGTGCTGTAAGACTTCACCCCTACAGATGTAATAGGTTTATAAACCATCCAAAATAACCATAATATCATTAAGAGCTTTTCCAAGGATTTACACAGAGCAGTATATAGGCAGGTAGAAGGCCATCTGCGTTTTATAATTCTTAGGCACTTTTTCAGGATTTCCATGGACTTGGCTGGTTATCTCTCAACCTATTGTAATCGAGCAGCTTTGAGCCTCTTAAGGTTGCACCTGGCTGCAGCCTACCAAAGCTTTACACCGTTTTGCCTTCAGGCAGGTTAAGAGCTGCTCTCAGCATTGCAGCTGATGTATTGCTGCATAGTCCATAACTTTCAGTTATATTGTAGTCAGAAAAGACATTAAGAACAAAGAGGGCATGACAAGACTTTAAGGTAGCAGCAATGGGCATAAGGAGAGCAATGGTATTCTGCCTCAAGCTGAGAAACAGACATTAAAAGCTCAAAACCTTCTTTCATGGGTTACATACTCCATTTCCTCTCACTGCAGGGGGAAGAGAAAAGTCAGCCACCCTTTTGGTCAGCCTACATTGTGCAATGAAAACAATATATGAATACATTTCAGTATATTTGGATTCCAAGATCGAATGGTCAGTAGAAATATGAATAGGTTTGAGTAGAGAAACATATTCAAAAGCCTTGTTTTTTAAAGAGGCACAGCAGGTTAACATTTACTTTGGTTCAGGCACTTGTGAAAGTGGTACTCAAAAGCAAAATAGGTCCCTGTTTTTTGTGAACCAGGTCATTAAATTGTGTCCTATATCACCCATTTGTTGTGATCTGTGACAGCCTGCAAAAAATAAACATGAATTTATAATGTGAAACCTTGATTTAGTCAGAACCAGTCTATTTTATCTGACATAACAGGTTTCAAGTAACCAATACCATATGTTAGTTCAGAGGAAATCATCCATCTCATAGAAAAATAAAAAACATTAAAAAGGAATTAGTGCAGGTGCAAATACGACATTCAGCCAAAATATTATGACCACCTCCTTAATATTGTGCAGTTCCCCCTTTTACTGCCAAAACAGCCCTGACCCATCGAGGCATGGACTCCACTAGACCTCTGAAGGTGTGCTGTGGTATCTGGCACCAAGACGTTAACAGCAGATCATTTGTGCCCTGTATGTTGCGGGGTGAGGCCTCCATGGATCGGACCGGTTTGTCCAGCACATCCCACAGATGCTTGATTGGATTGAGTTCTGGGTAATTTGGAGGCCAAGTCAACACCTTGAAATCGTTGTTGTGTTCCTCAAACCATTCCTGAACTATTTGTACAGGGGTCAGCATGGGCACCCTGACTGGCCTACGGCTATGCAGCCCCATACGCAACAAACTGCAATGCACTGTGTGTTCTGACACCTTTCTATCAGTACCAGCATTAACTTTTTCATAATGTTGTGAAAAAGGTCTGTTGGATCTGTTGGATCTTACCACACGGGCCAGCCTTCTGTTGGATCTTACCACACGGGCCAGCCTTCTCTCCCCACATGCATCTTTGAGCCTTGGCTGCCCATGACCCTGTTGCTGGTTCACCTGCTTTTCTTTCCTTGGACCACTTTTGATAGGTACTGACTACTGCAGACTGGGAACAACCCACAAGGGCTGCAGTTTTGAAGATCCTCTGACCCAGTCATCTAGTCATGTTGCTCAGAACCTTATACTTGCCCATTTATCCTGCTTCTAACACATCAACTTTGAGGACACAATGTTCACTTGCTGCCTAATATATCCCACCCGCTGATAGGTGCCATGATGACGAGATTATCAATGTTATTTACTTCACCTGTTAGTGGTCATAATGTTGTGAACCAATCAATGGAGGTATCATTAGGAGAGAGTTTGGGCGGGGCTCTGATCAATAAAGACAATATAGAAATATACAAAAAAGATACCTGGTCAGTTTGGTGGACCTCCCTTGCTGCATGTCATGTTACTGTCCATACTTCAACATTAAGAACACTGAATGGAAATGGCATTCATGGGAGGGTCTGATGTAAAAAAACAACCAAACTGCCAATGTCAAGATGTGGGGCTGCTTTTCCTCTTCTGGTCCTGGTCAACTGTACATCATTAAGGGATCCATGAATTCTGAGGTATACCAGGAGATTCTTGAATAGAACATCAGGCCCAAGTCAAGGAACTAAAGCTGGGTTGAAAATGGGTCTTCCAACAAAGACAACAACCTAAGGCTTTCAAGCAAATCTACCAAAGAGCTAAGGAGAAAGAAGATTAGTCAGGACTGGCCAAGTCAAAATCCTTACCTTAATCCAAATGGAGATGCTGTGGCACGACCTGAAGTGGGTACATGCCAGACACCCCCCAAACCTTACCCAATTGGCTGAGTTCTATAAGGAGGAGTGGGCAAAAACGGATTTGTGGCTATAGGAGACATTTATTCCAAATAATCGCTCCCAATGGGGGTGCCATAAGAGTAGGTTAACATGTTTTTGCAGCCATGATATTTGCATTTGTGTTGATTAAGACATTTTGGTAAATAAACAATGAAAATATATCAGATGTTTTTGTTTGTGTCCTTTATTTGGAATGCCTTTATTACCAATTGAGGTTTAGATATGAATTTTATGAGATTGTTTTAATATTTTCTAAAAAGAATAATGTCCTTTCAAGCAGCAATGTATATCATATTCAAATTCCAAAAATATCTGAAGAATATGACATTTTTAATATCCCAGAATGAATCTTTAAGACATTATTGTAAATAATGACAAGCTGTACCACATTTCACTGACATGGTATTGTTATTCTCTCTTATTGTTTTAAATAAGTGACTTTATCAGTAGAAGGCCAATTTGCCCATGCTGTCTCCTGTCAAAAAGCTAAACCATATAAAATAGCCTGGCTTAATTAGGCTATTTTGTCCAATTGTAACTCACAAAATGTGAATATGAATTGATTACTTGCCTGCACTAGCAAACGAGCTGAATGTCAACAAGCTACAACAGCAATAGAGCTTCCGAAATGGTGCCCTGATTCCAGTTTAGTACCAATGACCAGAGCTGTAGTGCCTTAGTCTACAGTAGTGTACTAAAACACACTGCCATTTTGGACACAAACCTGAATGTCATCAAGTTAGACCATGATGATGGCCTAATTATTTCCCAGTAGCTTTTTAACTGGACTTTAGATGGGTCAATAGTTTTCAATTATGACATAGCATTATCCACCTTGTCACAGCTGACTGCTATTCACATCCACCACTCAGAGCACAACAGAACTGAAATGAGTGATAAGATCTGCTAAGCTTCACAGGTAGTCTAAAAGGTTGATGAAACTGAATGCTTTTGGAGAAAAATATACTATAATTGTTTCCCCACCCCAAGTGGAAAAAGCAAAGTATTATCAATGGAAAGTTGCATGAAGTGATAAAACTCAGTGAGCTGCATTTTCTAGATTGGTTTGCCAACAAAGATTGGCATCTCCTAGCTAAAGTCTGAAGGTTGAACAATTTAGTGTTTTCTTATTTCTTGCTCTTCCAGACAGACATGTCAGTTTTTCACTAGGAGACATTTCATAGAAACAACATTTGAATCTCAAGGCATAAATACATGCACTTGAAAGGAGTTCTTAAGTGAATGTCCTTCACCACATTTTTGTCTAACCTGGTCTTTTCTATATTTGAATGAGTCAGCTTTAGTACGGAGCCAGGAGGTAAGCAAAAGATAAAGAGCACCTGCAAATATTGTTGAATTCCCTGGTAAAATGTAAAGAATTTAAATGTTTAGATTTATTTACCAAATGTCAGACCATTATTTAAGGTTTCAAAGGCCTCTTTGTTGAGAATAGGTTACCTGCCTGTTTTTGCAGGAAGTTCACAGAGTACCATATTTCTGCTTGCATTATGATGTTTTGGACAAACCAGCAGACATCCAGTTGTTTTATAGACTATATTTTTATTGTCTATTCTGTTATTTTCATCCCAGATGATTATGTTAACGAAATTGTCTCATTGACAAAATATTTATATTAGTATTATTTTAATGATGAAAATTAAGCACTTAATTTTCAAAGCACATATTGGCAATGTAGCTACATTGTTATGTCATGCCAGTGAAGCAATTTTAATTTAATTCAGTGAGGGAGAGAGAAACAGACAACATAGAAGAGAAAGGCTCCAACTAATAATATAGAAATGGAAGAGATAAGAGTGATTGAAAAGAGATAGGGAGAGGGGTGGAAAGAGAGGCAGAGAGAGAGGCTGAGCAGTAAGAGGAAAAGCTCATTTATTATTTGGTGTGTATGAAAGAGGTGGAGTGTGGAGTTGTTTTCCTGACAACTCAGACTTACAGTGTCTCACAAAAATGAGTACACCCCTCACATTTTTGTAAATATTTGATTATATCTTTTTATGTGATAACGCTGAAGAAATTACACTTTGCTACAATGTATAGTAGTGAGTGTACAGCTTGTATAACAGTGTACATTTGCTGTCCCCTCAAAATAACTCAACACACAGCCATTAATGTCTAAACTGCTGGTAACAAAAGTGAGTACACCCCTAAGTGAAAATTTCCAAATTGGGCCTAATTAGCCATTTTCCCTCCCCGGTGTCATGTGACTCGTTAGTTTTACAAGGTCTCAGGTGTGAATGGGGAGCAGGTGTGTTGAATTTGGTGTTATTGCTCTCTCACTCCCTCATACTGGTCACTGGAAGTTCAACATGGCACCTCATGGCAAAGAACTCTTTGTGGATCTGAAAAAAATTATTGTTGCTCTACATAAAGATGGCCTATGGCTTTAAGAAGATTGCCAAGACCCTGAAACTGAGCTGCAGCACAGTGGCCAAGACCATACAGCAGTTTAACAGGACAGGTTCCACTCAGAACAGGCCTCACCATGGTCGTCCAAAGAAGTTGAGTGCACATGCTCAGCGTCATATCCAAAGGTTGTCTTTGGGAAATAGATGTATGAATGCTGCCAGCATTGCTGCAGAGGTTAAAGGGGTCAGCCTGTCAGTGCTCAGACCATACGCTGCACACTGCATCAAATTGGTCTTTATGGCTGTCGTCCCAGAAGGAAGCCTCTTCTAAAGATGCACAAGAAAGCCCGCAAACAGTTTGCTGAAGACAAGCAGACTAAGCACATGGATTACTGGAACCATGTCCTGTGGTCTGATGAGACCAAGATAAACTTATTTGGTTCAGATTGGATTGTGTCCAGCATGTGTGGCTGCAACCAGGTGAGGAGTACAAAGACAAGTGTGTCTTGCTTACAGTCAAGCATGGTAGTGGGAGTGTCATGGTCTGGGGCAGCATGAGTGCTGCCGGCACTGGGGAGCTACAGTTCATTGAGGGAACCATGAATGCCAACATGTACTGTCACATACTGAAGTAGAGCATGATCCCCTCCCTTCGGAGACTGGGCCCCAGGGCAGTATTCCAGCATGATAATGACCCCAAACACACCTCCAAGACGACCACTGCCTTGCTAAAGAAGCTGAGGGTAAAGGTGAAGGATTGGCCTCCAGACCTAAACCCTATTGAGCATTTGTGGGGCATCCTCAAACGGAAGGTGGAGGAGCGCAAGGTCTCTAACATCCACCAGCTCTGTGATGTTGTCATGGAAGTAGCAACCTGTGAAGCTCTGAGGAACTCCACGCCTAAGAGGTTTTAAGGCAGTGCTGGAAAATAATGGTGGCCAGACAAAATATTTACACTTTGGGTCCAATTTGGACATTTTCACTTAGGGTTTACTCACTTTTGTTGCCAGTGGTTTAGACATTAATGGCTGTGTGTTGTGTTATTTTGGGGAGACAGCAAATTTACACTGTTATACAAGCTGTACACTCACTAATTTAGATTGTAGCAAAGTGTCATTTCTTCAGTGTTGTCACATGAAAAGATATTATCAAATATTTACAAAAATGTGAGGGGTGTACTCACTTTATCGTTAGCCACTTAAATCTGAATTGGAGTCTAAAGATTTTGTGGTGATCCAATCAGAATGATTATAACGTGTTCTCATTCTAGGAACTGTCAGAGATTGAGTCAGATTCAGACTCATCGTAGAGGGGATATATTCCTAGGTGTGGCATTTGTCCAAAGCAGTGAGTTTAGCTAGTCAGGCAATGGTATTGTGTACTCAGAGAGGACTCTAAACAGATAAACCTCAATGTCACTACACAAACTGACCAATCACATTATCAGATAAGCTGGACTATCTTCCGCTGGCAGATACCCTGCCCAGAGAAGCCACTGTCTATCGCAGGAATCAGAGACATTGTAATGTTTGCAGTTGTGCTTGTTATAGCGCCGCCATCATGCCAATCTTTGTCATTTTGTAAATGGTGGCAAGATTCTTCTTTCATCGATGTCGTCAAAATCAGTGGCGTCTGTGTTATCACGGGTCACTGGAACTGATCCGAAGTCTCCTCCCCAATTCCGTCATGGGGAACATTGGAACAGATTGAAAAAGCACATATAAGCCCCTATATGTTGTTATCAGCTAAACTGCATCTACATTTTATTGGGTGTGGATTATCATTCTGCTTCTCCTCTCAATAGCATTTTATCAAGACCATTTTATCTCCTAAAGCAGTACTCAGTTTTATGTTAGGATGTTTTTCTCCTGTCAAATGTTATTCTGTTTGGTTTTCTGTGTGCGTAGTGAGATGGCCTTAGTAAACTACAGGGAATAGTGCCATTTGAGATGAAACCTCATGCTCTATATGAAGTAGCAAATGCTCTATTTTTTTCTTTTGTTTTACCATGGCCCATAGCGATTAGCTATAGAAAACAGGTGCAGTTTCATATAAAGCCCAAGAAGCAGTATACTTTATAAGAAACTTCTACATTCAGGGGGGCATTTTATATTCCTAGTCGGTTCTGATGGCTGGCTGCCCATGGGACTGTTAGCGCTTACATCTTCAGATCATTAGCACAGATCTTGCTTTCTCGTATTCCCTGTCTGTTAGTGGGATAAGCTTGCACATCCAGATCAAAACACACAATCATGTGCTGCAATTATTCACAACCTCAGACGTGCACCACAACACTGGATAAACACTCCAAAAGAGAAGGCTCTGTATCTTTGCTTTTTTTTTAGAGTCTTTGCTTTGTTTTACTCTTCATTCTCAATTTTCCCTTTTTTGTAATAAGGTAGATCCTTCAAAAGATACTTCTGCGATTTTAGAAATGATTCCTTTTATCTACATCCCCAGAGTCAATGAACTCCGCATCAAGTAAGAATGAGGTTAAAGCTAGTTTGGTGAGCCAATGCTAACTACCGTGAGCGAAGAGATAAATACTGTAGCTAAGGCTATGGCAAAGCTGAGTCCTGGGTCTCAGTTGATCGATTTCCTCTGTATGAATTAATGTAATATAAATAAAATAACAATGACCGAGTATTTCTCTTTTCTATCCGCTATCCTTTCCTCTCTTCCTCCATCATGTTCCCCATGCTTACTGAATTAATTTACGCAAATTAAATATAAAACCCTCTGTTCCTGAGGATAGCACTTAAAAGTATTAATTAACCCAGTGCCTTCTGTAAGAATTGGGACAGAATATGTTTTGTTCTTTTGTCTGTATGATCCTAAAGTTTAAATCTGAAATCAAATAATTACCATGAGGTTAAGTAGAGGTTATCAGTATTTTTGCACATACTAGTTTCATCATTTAGAAATGAAAACAGTTTTATACATAGTTTTATACTTTTTTCAAGTCATCATAGCTTCAGGACACATAATTTAATAAAAAAATAAACACTGTTTCTAGCAAAACTATTCAGACCCCTGACCAATTATCTAATTTTAGTAAATTACAATTGGTACAAACATATTCTTTAAATACTCAAAATAATTGATTGTTATGTGACTGGTTTTTGTTGGGAAATAGCTAGTATTCAGCTCCTATCCTGTGGTGTAATGATGGCAGAAGGATTCATACGCAGAGCTTCATGTCTTTGTTTCATTTCCTTTAATTTCCTTTTCCTTCCTGTAATCAAAACAGAAAACCCAATCAATAAACCTGTGAGTTGCAGTGGTGAATCAAACACATAAACAACTGATTGGTGATGGGAAACAGGTGCGACCTCAGCGTGACCTGCTGCCATCAGTCTTCAGACGGGGGTTAGTGCACTGGCGGAGAGGTGGGAGAGCCGCCGTGCCATGCGGAGCAGACTTTACATAAACTCTAACACAAAACCGCTGTAACTCTTTGTTGGTTCAGTCACTGTCTCACTACTCTCTGGGCCACTCCTGCTGGCTGTCCCTCAGCCTGCTGCTCCTCCAGCACCTCTACCCCCCTAGCTTCAGTCACTGGCTCTCTAGCTTACAATTCAGTTTTCAAAACTAAAAACTTACTTGAATTGTATGAAGCAGTTACAGGGCATAATTGAAATGAAATAAATATTTTTACTTTATTTTTACCATTTTATAAAAAATAATTGTCTGAGAAATGTTTAGGCTTTGTGGTCACTTTGCTAACAAACCTTTTATTCGTGACATCATTCTTAGAGTTAAAGAATTACATTATTTTGCCTTTGTCCATGGTTTCACAGGCAAAATATGATCCTGTTATCTAGCTACCTGTCTAATTCTTCACAAAAACTAAAACACAGATGGCAGCATTACCAGTTCAAACTTTTAAACATATAGACAACATAGCTAATAGAAACGGTTTCTCTCGCTACATATCGTAACAGTTTCACTGTCAATATAGAAGCAATTATCTTACTACGGCGCTAATAGTTAGCTACCAGTCACTTCTGCCCAAGATCTGACGAAAAAGTTTGTTGCGAGTGGATTGGCTGTCCAACTTTGCTCCTGAAATTTGTTTGTTTTGCGAGTGGATTGGCTGTCCAAGTTTTGCTTAAGAAATGCACGCCTATTATCTGACCAAAGTAATGGATGGATTTCAAAGTATTTTCTGCATTCCCGGGCCGCCCAAGGGTTTCTATAGCAGAAAATTTCCTGAAAATATTCCAAAATGTTGTTTATGTCTAAGAATTACAGGATATTTTGTTCAGATTTTTCAGCTTCATAATATCTGCCTTTATATTAATTGATACTGTGTCTCTTTGGTCCTTATGTTGACAGACACCAATAGCAGACTCCAAAGGCAAACACAAAGGCTAGAATCCAGACTTGGCACTAACTGCTCTCTTAAACTTGCACAAATTTTGTGACAGAACACACTTGACCAACTTTTGGTGCCCTGAAATATTACTGTGTACCGTATGTTATATTTTCTGAATAGTGAAACCAACTTCAGAAAAATGAAGCCTAAGAATTGTCACTTCAACCACATAGCATTTTTAATTTTTATAAATCTTTCTGTGCTTACTGCATTTACCCATATCCAGAATGTATTACCCATACTTGGTATGAAGGTGCTGCTAGTGGTAGACAGCACACAGAGACAGAAAACACTAAATGTACTTAAAGTCAACATACAGTGCATTTCTGTCCCTATACACTTTGATTTGAGATGAATAGATAAGGTATATGATTGGTAAGAGTGTATTCAGTATAAGACTTCTATCAGTAGTATATTGCGAATGTTAAATTAATAGTTCACCGTTAGTATTTGGACCTCTGGTCCAATGAGACTATGCTAAGTCCTTTGGTGATAATTGACCTGGACAGGCCACCTGGGCTTCTTGGCAAAAAGAGCACTTTAGCCTATTTCTCTGTCACTGTCTCTTTTCCCCTCCTCTTCTCTATCAACCAGGCTTTGCTCTTGTCTTTTAAGCAAATCCTTTACTAAACATAGTTGAAATGGGAGACATCATTCAAACAATGCTAATGTTTGAGATAACTGATCAGATGCTTCACCGCAATAACACCAAAGCTTATTTCTCTTGTACTTCCACTTCATTCTTCCTTCTCTTCTCCCTGACATTCACTCAATCTCCATCAAATTTCACTTGCTAACCACATTTTAATTAAAGGCGTTTCCCAGTTTTATTCTGTAATGAAACAAATGGGTTCTCCACCTCGTTCTTTTATGAGAGTCGTTCTGTGCAGCAGCGTTCTGGTTTTATAGGTCGACATGTCTACTAGTGACTTAACTGAGCCAGCACTGTTTTTAAAAATGGTGGTCTTCCAGTCTAAGATATTTAGTGGTCTTCATTAGCTTATTAATATTGATGTAAGATTGATATATGAGATGATTAGCTCCCATGCAAGCATGTGGATATATGGACACACTGATTATACCACATTCATTATTCTGACTGGTTATGGCTTGATTTATGGCCAACCACCATATGGACTTAAGTCACAAATAGGACTTACATTAATGATATCACATGCCACAGTTAGTTAGATTCTCATGTATGTTGCAATTCTCCAAGCATGACGCCAGTAGCCTGTTCCATCTGTAGCCACAGCAATTCCAATCTGTAAGCTTTTTCTTCCTTCTATCTGTGTTGACGTAGGTTGAAATCCTTATGGAGTGTCGCTCTGTTTTGCTCACTGTGATGTTTAAGTGAAGCGAAACAGTTTAATAGTGATACAGGGGGATATTCAGGAGGGATTCCAAGCTATAGCAAGCCACTGCTTTGAAATAATAGAGGCGTATTCTACTTGGAATCCTAGGATAGTATCAATGAGCCACTCCGAATGGGCTTGGCTTTCCAGATAAGACAGAGATTGTCACGATTTTATCTCACTTTCTATATACAATAAAGAACCATTAGTACAATGAATTACCATTAGTTCACAGGTTGAGTTTCACATATAGGATTAATTTCTTAATGCCTTAAACATTGCAGTTAAGGCATATTTATAATGTAACTTATCTTGATCTTAATTTACCAATGAAGAAGAGCTTGGAGCTATAGCCAAAAGCAAGAGATTTGCTAGATTGGGTTTCTGTTAAGCTAGTCAATGGGCAGTTAAAGTCAAAGGGCTGGGTTGGTTTTTGTAGCTCTCCATCACGAACAGTCAATACATTAGGCCTTGAGATAGTTTGTTAATTGAATTACAATACAGTTAAATATTTTACCAATGGCTACAGGGAGCCTGAAAGCCGTATCTTTGTCTGGCTTAAGGTTGAGGGATGCCACATGCTTGCATCCCAGAAGGCACCTGTTCCCTAAAATAAGCTCTGTCCTAAAGTACTGTACACCGTGTGAAGAATATAAAACATCTGTTGAATGTTGTTGAGCAAACTGCCAACCATTTTGCAAATACACTAGTTACTTTACAATAGAATGTTGAATCTCTTTCTCTCTATGTATAGTTCCAGTCAAAGCTTTGAACACACTTACCCATTCACTTGAATTTTTGACTGGTCCAAACATTTGTCCAGTTCTGCATGTATATATATATATATATATATATATATATATACATATAAAGTATACACACACATATACACTATGGTTTTTTAAGTACAGTGCACCATATATAAATATTTATGCATGACATAGTGCACCATTTTGGAGGCTTGCTTTGGCTCTGCATCACTTTTGCATGCAATGGCCAGAAATCCCAGGATTCAATCTAGCTACATGGTCCGATGTGCTAACCACTTTACATATTAAGTCACTTCATTTAGCGTTTGAAACATTGCATTGTAACATTACATGAAAAATCCTCTTGAACCTAATAGTTACTCATTATCTGATTTGTGACTCTATGCATGGTATTCCATTTCTGCTATTGAAGACACATACAGTGTCAGACTAGCTTTCTGGCTGGAATAAATGGTCTGTGGGGAGAGACTAGAATCTCTTGGTTTGGAGAATTCAGTATGTTGATTAGATTTCCTCTTCCTGTAAACAAGCCTTTTGTTGACATCTATTTGATTCAGTCATGTAATACTTCAGTGCAGGAGAAACATTGTTATTCTCTTGTAGCCTGCAGGGGGCCAATGGCTAGGGGGCCACTGGCTAGGGGGCCACTGGCTAGGGGGCCACTGGCTAGGGGGCCAATGGCTAGGGGGCCAATGGCTAGGGGGCCAATGGCTAGGGGGCCAATGGCTGTCTTATTGCCTTTTAAACGTGCTATGCCTGATTCAGTAACAAGGCTCTCTGGATGAGTTTCGGTTCTCTAGCCCTGTGGTTCTGAAACAGGTAGCTACTGCGGATGGTCTGCTGTCAGATTAAAAAATATTTTAATTGTGTCAGATTTTTTATATTTATTGTGTTTTTAATAAAAAAACAAAAGCAGATGACAAAAATGTATTTGAAGGGATTTCTGTTAGAATTTTGGAGTGTGTAAAACTATGTAGAATATTAATCAACACACATGGTATCCATGGTACTGCACCAATCATATCCAACGTAATGTCATGGCTTCTTGTAGATAGGAGACACAGAAAAACCAAAGGATACTTAGTCACAATCATGAACTGCGGTGCCAAACTGAACACAAACAATGAACCACAAACTGAAGAAAATACAGGCAACTGAAATAGGGTCCCGATCAGAGGCGATGAGAGACAGCTGCCTCCAATTAGGGACACACGAAAAGGAAGCGCGGAGATGCAACGAGGCACCTCTGTGATCAGGTCTTGACTGTGGTCCCTAGGAGCACTGAGATGCCTAAATGACCCCACCCAGTACCTGACCGATAATACTTCTTGATTACCTTCAACATTCATTTCAATTCAAGCTTTAAAGCTGCAACAACAAAATGTTGTCTGCCCCATAACAACATTTTAAAATGCTAGATAATCTGTTTGAAAACTGCTACGATTTCTTTCCCAGGCTCCAACTTGATTTGTTCAGCCATGTACTACCAAAATTATACTCAAACCCCTTAACTGCTATTAACACGACTGGGTCCTGGTTATGAAGGGACTTGCTGTCACTCTGGTGATCCCTGCCCCAAAAGGGTTGGGAACCAGCACTCCACCAACAGCTTCTAAATCCACCACAGTGAACACTTTAAGGAGAAGGAAGTCTCTTAGATTCAGAGGTTTAAATGAAGCTCAGTCATAACGCTGTGGTTCATTTAATCTATTCAAATGTATGTAATTTAAGTAAATTAACATTTTATTTGTGTGTGATTTGACTTTGAGTGTTTGTTGGTTGTAGTGTATATCGTTGTGTATGGTGTGTCATCTAAAGTGTGTTTTCTACAATTCCTTTGCTGGATAAAGTGTGTTTGTCAGCTACACTTTTTTGTTGGTTCTAGGGTGTGTGTCAGTTGTTGTGCTCCTCTGCTGTAGTGTGTGTCAGTTGTTGTGCTCCTCTGCTGTAGTGTGTGTGTCAGTTGTTGTGCTCCTCTGCTGTAGTGTGTGTGTCAGTTGTTTTGCTCCTCTGCTGTAGTGTGTGTGTCAGCTGCAGTGTTCCCAGGCTGAACCTTCACATGTTACATCACTGAAAGAATGAGAAACACAGAAATGTCAGGATGATATGAAAGCGCTTGCATTATTTCTCATCAGATTCGCCTGTGTAAAGGCGAGAACATGTAGATGAAATGAAAAAGGCTCTATGCTGTTTCTCTGGGTCATTCTTTCACATTCTTTTCACCTTCTTTCCCTGTATGCCCTTAAGGGAACGAACCAGTTACTCCCTGGAAGCCTTGGTCTTCTTTCTCTTTACATTACCTCTGCTCCCAGCCTCTCAAGTTGTGAAAGAGTCCATGAACAAAGAGAACCTTATTGCTCTTTTGCACTTTCCTCTTTCTTTCTTTCATTCTCCTTCTTCCTCCACTTTGTGAATAATGCAGGTTGCTCCAGTTCCATAAAAGACTAATTTTGCCAGATTTTGAGAGTTGAAATAATATCTTATTTATGTGGCCTAGGGTGGTCCACTGGTCTAGGCTGCTGACACTGATACATATGATGCTGCAGTGTGAGCTGGAATCTGACCCACTGCTCTTTTAGCCCAACTGTCTTCACCTAAAAATCCTTTCAGACACAACACCATAATATCATTAATAACAATATCCATAGGCAATGAGACAGTGCCGATCCCCCCCATGAAAAGGAAACACAGAACCTAACAGGTGGAGGCAGAGTGGTGGTAAAACCACTGTCTTTTGTTGAAGGATAGTGATCATATGAAGCCATTTATTATCACATAGTTGTTTGGCTCCTTTTTAAATCATAATGATGACAGAAATCACCCAAATGGCCCTGATTAAATGTTTACATACCCTTGAATGTTTGGCCTTGTTACAGACACAAGGTAACACACACAGGTGAAAATGGCAATTAAAGGTGAATTTCCCACACCTGTGGCTTTTTAAATTGCACTTAGTGTCTGTGTATAAATATTCTATGAGTTTGTTGGCTCTCATGTGGATGCACTGAGCAGGCTAGATACTGAGCCATGGGGAGCAGAAAATTACTGTCAAAAGACCTGCATAACAAGGCAATGGAATTTACAATTACAGATGGAAAAGGATATAAAAAGATATCCAAAGCATTGCAAATGCCAGTCAGTACTGTTCATATCGCCATATATATCGCAGAAAAACTAAACATCGCAATGTCAGTTATTTCCAATCTTGTGCAACCCTAGTTCAATCACTTATTAAGAAGTGGAAAATTAGGGGACCTCTTGATACCAAGCCAAGGTCAGGTAGACCAAGAAAGATTTCAGCCAAAACTGCCAGAAGAATTGCTTGGGATACAAAGAAAAACCCACAGGTAAACTCAGGAGAAATACAGGCTGCTCTGGAAAAAGACGGTGTGGTTGTTTCAAGGAGGACCACCTCCAGTGGTTACAGCAGAAAAAGGTGAAGGTTCTGTAGTGGCCATCACAGTGTCCTGACCTTAATATCATCGAGCCACTCTGGGGAGATCTCAAACGTGCAGTTCATGCAAGACGACCAAAGACTTTGCATGACCTGAAGGTATTTTGCCAAGACAAATGGGCAGCTATACCACCTGCAAGAATTTGGGGCCTCATTGACAACAATTACAAAAGACGGCACGCTGTCATTGATGCTAAAGGGGGCAATACACAGTATTAACAACTAGGGCTGTCACAATATCAGATTTTCACTACACGGTTATAGTGTATTCACGGTAACGATATTGTCGCAGTATCTATAGAAAATGTGTCAGTTAAATTCATCTTCAACTTTGTTTAATGTGTTTCTTTTTATCTTTTTTGGCAAATGAATTACACACAGTGTAGTGTATGGAGGTAGAGAGAGTCTGTAACCATATTTTCTAAAGTATACAAAAAGAACAATTACACTTAATGGATAGTGAAAAGGCAACCAGATGAACTGATAAACAAAAGACCCACAAGAACTAACACCAAGAGGAGTTTTTGGAAAAATACAAAACATTTTCGCCTAGTGAATAGACTACGAAAAGGCTTTCATTCAGACACTCGTAGTTTAAGCAAATGCATTATTTGTCTGTAGATGATATAAAAAAGGTATTTAAAAGCCGAGAGTTTTTGGAAAAATACAACATCCTTCTTTCCTTTTGAATGGGATACAAAAATGGATTTCAACCCCAGTGCATAGGTCCAGTCTCCTTGTTTAACACCAGTACATAGGTCCAGTCTCCTTGTTTAACACCAGTACATAGGTCCAGTCTCCTTGTTTAACACCAGTACATAGGTCCAGTCTCCTTGTTTAACACCAGTACATAGGTCCAGTCTCCTTGTTTAACACCAGTACATAGGTCCAGTCTCCTTGTTTAACACCAGTGCATAGGTCCAGTCTCCTTGTTTAACACCAGTACATAGGTCCAGTCTCCTTGTTTAACACCAGTACATAGGTCCAGTCTCCTTGTTTAACACCAGTACATAGGTCCAGTCTCCTTGTTTAACACCAGTGCATAGGTCCAGTCTCCTTGTTTAACACCAGTGCATTGGTCCAGTCTCCTTGTTTAACACCAGTACATAGGTCCAGTCTCCTTGTTTAACACCAGTACATAGGTCCAGTCTCCTTGTTTAACACCAGTGCATAGGTCCAGTCTCCTTGTTTAACACCAGTACATAGGTCCAGTCTCCTTGTTTAACACCAGTACATAGGTCCAGTCTCCTTGTTTAACACCAGTACATAGGTCCAGTCTCCTTGTTTAACACCAGTACATAGGTCCAGTCTCCTTGTTTAACACCAGTACATAGGTCCAGTCTCCTTGTTTAACACCAGTACATAGGCCCAGTCTCCTTGTTTAACACCAGTACATAGGTCCAGTCTCCTTGTTTAACACCAGTGCATAGGTCCAGTCTCCTTGTTTAACACCAGTGCATAGGTCCAGTCTCCTTGTTTAACACCAGTACATAGGTCCAGTCTCCTTGTTTAACACCAGTGCATTGGTCCAGTCTCCTTGTTTAACACCAGTGCATAGGTCCAGTCTCCTTGTTTAACACCAGTGCATAGGTCCAGTCTCCTTGTTTAACACCAGTACATTGGTCCAGTCTCCTTGTTTAACACCAGTACATTGGTCCAGTCTCCTTGTTTAACACCAGTACATAGGTCCAGTCTCCTTGTTTAACACCAGTACATTGGTCCAGTCTCCTTGTTTAACACCAGTGCATAGGTCCAGTCTCCTTGTTTAAGCACATACATCAGTTGTCATGAATAAGGTACCAAAAACCCGAGAGGGGTTTGTGGAAAAATATAATTTTTATAAGTTTCGCCTAGTGAATACGATATTATCATGTGTATTATTAACATGATATCAATATTTAATTTCTTAAATATCACGGTTATCGTCAATACTGGTATATCGCGACACCCCTATTAAGAACTAAAGGTATGCAGACTTTTAAACAGTGGTGATTTCATTATTTTCTTTGTTGCCATGTTTTGTTTTATGATTGTGCCATTCTGTTATGATCTACAGTTGAATGTGAGTCCCATAAGAAATAAAAGACGTTTTTTGTCTGTTGATGTTTTCTTTACAAATGGTACATATATTACCAATACTCCAAGGGTATGCAAACTGTTGAGCACAACGGTATCATAGTGATCAATCACATAAACGTTGCTACATACAATTCTAGAGCTGGTGAAGGCTGTGAAGCTAAATGGAAAAAAAGTTAAACGTTTAATTTGTCTTTCTTTTATGTGTGTGTGCAAAATATGCCTTCTTACAGTAATAAGTAAGCATGCCGTATGCATCGACATGCCCCTTATTTAGAGAGCTTGATGGTATCCAGAGATTTACTAGCTTAGCAGAGAAAACGATAGGGAAGGAGAAAGGAAGACTGGGGTAGAGAGACCAGAGAGGATTATTTGTCTCTTCTGTCATGCATTTTCTAAATACAATTAATGTAATACGTTCCAGGATTGTGTGTCCACCGTGGTTGATGCGGGGGTAATGATGCCTTCATCTGTCTGTGGTTTAGCTGTAAGCAGCCCAGCAGGGCAGCACAACAGAGATTCAATTGAATCGTGTTTTGTTTACTGGAATTCTGTGTCCAGTGTGAAGCTGCCTGGAGCTGCTGCTGCATCCCAATATAGGCAGGCCATCCGGTTTCACACACACACACACAGAACCACACACTGGAGGAGGAGGAGATGATACAATTGCCCTGCTAGGGACAAGGCAGAGAGATGGGGGTTGAAGGGTGGGTGGCTGGGAAACACAAGCAGGGACAGTCACTGATTCCCTAAGCCTCTTACATATCAATCTGTGCTTTGTGTGTATTTATTTATTTATTTGCCAAGCCAGCAATGCGTTGAGATGCAAAGCCAGAGATAAAGGACATAGGCTACTAGAATGTGAGAAGGAAGATCTAAATCCACCCCAAAAGTCACGCCCAACCCTCTACCTAACAGATATACACACAGACACACACTGACACACACTGACTCACACAAACAAACACACTGACACACACAGACACACACAGACACACACTGACACCCACAGACACACACAAACACACACAAACAAACACACTGACACACACAGACACACACAAACAAACACACTGACACACACAGACACACACAAACAAACACACTGACACACACAGACACACACAGACACACACTGACACACACTGACACACACTGACACACACAGACACACACAAACAAACACAAACAAACACACTGACACACACAAACAAACACACTGACACACACAGACACACACAGACACACTGACACACACAGACACACACAAACAAACACACTGACACACACAAACAAACACACTGACAGACACACACAAACACACTGACGCACACAGACACACACTGACAGACACAGACACACACTGACACACACTGACACACACAGACACACACTGACACCCACAGACACACACAAACACACTGACACACACAGACACACACAAACAAACACACTGACACACACACAGACACACACTGACGCACACAGACACACACTGACACACATAGACGCACATGTTCAGGAACACGCCCAAGCCTCATCTGGCTAGAGAGCAGAGCTGGGCTGTGATGGTCCCCAGAGTAGGGCCCATTAGAGCATGTCTCCCTCCAACACAGCCATTTACATGCAGCTGCTGTCTCACTACCCCTTTCTCCCTCCCTCCTCTGTCTCTCCCTCCCCACTGTTTCTCTTTCCCTCCCTCGCTTTCAGTCCCTTTCTATCTCTCCACTTTCCCTCTCCCTTCACCTCTCTCCAGTCTCACTACTCCCTCTCTCTGTCTCTGTTTTTCTCCCTCCATCTCTCGTCTGTCCTGTCTCCTTTTCCAGTTTTTTCTTTTGTCTCTCCCTGTAGCCCAAAACCTCTCTCTTGCCCATTCTTTTAAAGGAAGACCTTGGCCTGCTGTGTTATGGATGCAGCTCACACACACAACACACAAACACTCAGAAACAGACATACATGCAGACACAGAAACAGAATACCACACAAACAAACTCATATTTGTCTTTCTAGCTTTGTGGGTACCTGAGATCTAACCCTAAACCAGAAATAGATTTTCGCTATTCTTTAAGGTTAACCCTAATCCTTAACTAATACACACACACACTTGTATGCCCTGACACAGACTAAGCATTATTAAGTGTATGCTCAGAACATTGTTGTGTACGTGCAGCAGATCTGAACTCATGGCAACAACAGCTTTAAAGGGATTGTTTAAGACTCTGTCAACAAGGCCCTTTAGTTACCCAACCAGAGTCAGATGAACTTGATGAATAACTTTGTCTGTGCAGTAAATCTGCATGCAGCATTAAAGAAGTTGAGGCAGCATTCCAGGGGATACCATAGACTTCCAGTCATTGCACTAATACTAACAGTTAGCAGTTGCATCGGACTGGGGGAGTTAAAGGCCAAGTAAACTGAGGTGTGTAGTATTCTTACATTCTGCTAAGAACCAATCACATTCCAGAAATATTGCATTGTTTGTTCTTATTGGCTATAGCATTTGTCAGCAATGTTTATGCTCTAGAAAGTTCAGTGTGTATGCTGCCGCTGAAGAGTGAGCACTGATGTAACGTATCTGAAAGTTGTTAATAAAACCTCATGGTATAAGTCAGTCTGCGTGCACCCAGAGCCTCCTTGAATATTTCTACATCTTAACGAAAGTATAACAAGGTGTCCCTTTCAAGAGGGAGCTTAGATGAACAAATTGCTTTTGCAAAGCAATGTGTTTGATCCTGATTATTTAATATACGCATTCAATTTCATTATTGGTGAAGGTCAGTGTTTCAGTTTTCTGCTGAGTGCAGCATTCTCTTTTTGTGTGAAATCTGTCATTAAAGGTGACTGGAGGTCTAGTTGTTTTTAATAAAACATATAATGTATATTAATGGTCTAGGTTTTTTGACAAATAAAGTTTTTTACTAGTATAATGTGGTAGTGACATGATTTAATATTGTTTTTTTTTGCTAAATCAAATCCAATACGTTATTTCAGTTGTTATCTATGCTGTTTGTTGCGTCTACTTTGATGCACAGTGTTACCAGCCAGGAATCTAACTGTTCTTGCTAGCTAAAGTGGGTGAAAACTCCTGTTTGTTCTGTCATCTGTTCAGAATGAAACACCTATTTGTCTCCATTGTCTTGCTTTCTGCAACGGCCCCAGGATTTCAAATATATATATATATTTTTTTTATAAAACAAAAGCATTAGCAACAGCATTAGATAACACAAGGTTTTGCGCAGGAGTAAATATTATTATCCCAGTGCATTGGACGGATATTAAATCACAGTTGTTGAAGTGGTCATCACAACGCTGAGCTAGTTCTGCAGTAGTTCTTTAACTTCTTTCTCTTCACTGCCTTTAACCAAGCCTTTTGACGTTAACACATTTGAAATAGATTATCAGAATTTCCTCATTCTCCCCCTTTTTTAACCATAGCTGCTGAAATAATTGTATGCATCCAGATTTTTGCTGGCTCTATTCCATGTATATTTCTAAATGTAGTAATGCTAATGTTCAGAATGTTTGTTTCTTGACCTGAAACGAAGTGTTTACTTGATCATTTGAAATATTGTTTTTCTTTGAATGCACATTTGATGAAAAATTAAATAACTATATAATAATAGTACAGTATATTAGAGTATTAATATGGTATCTGTCAAATGTAATCACCCCCTTGGAATTAACAAGGATTCACACAACAAATGTCCATAATGTCAAAGTGAAAAATGAATTATTCTAATTCCTATAAATTAATTTTTAATACACAACAGAAAATAATTGATTGCATAAGTCACCCCCTTTGCTATGACAAACCTGAAGCTGTGCTGCAACCAGTTGCCTTTAGAAATCACATAATAAGTACACCTGTGTGCAATCAAGTTGTTTTCACATGAACCTGAGAACACCACCCTAACAGTGAAGCATGGTGGTGACAGCATCATGCTATTGGGATGCTTCTCTGCACTGAGGCCTGGAAAGCTTGTAAAGATAGAGGGCAATATGGATGCATCAAATTACAGAGAAATCCTGGAAGAATACCTGTTCTGTGCAAGACTTGGGGCTTGGGAGAAGATTAATCTTCTAGCAGTACAATGACCACAAACATACAGCTATAGCCACATTGCAGTGGCTACAAAACTCCTTAAAAAAATCCTTAATTGACCCAGTCAAAGTCTGCATTTCAATCCAATTGTGAATATCTGGAGACAGTTGAAAACTGCTGTTCTGCAAATGCCTCTATCACATATATATGATGGAGCTTGAGCAATTTTGCTTAGAGAATGGGTAAAAATGGCTGGGTCCAGATGTGCAAATCTGGTAGACACTCCAAATAGACTCATGGTTTTATTTGCTGCCAAAGGTGCCTCTACCAAATATTAACTAAAAGGAGTGAATACCTATGCAATCAAAAAAAATGGTTTTTGTGATGTAATAGAATGAGACAAAGATAAATTATTTTTCCACTTTTAATGTCACCTAAAATGTGAACAATTCAATTGAAAAACAAACTGAAATCTTCAAGGGGGGAAAAATGAAAAATAAAAACCTTAATAACCTGGATGCATAAGTGTGCACACCCTCTTATAACTGGGGATGTGGCTGTGTTCAAAATTAACCAATCACATTCAAACTCATGTTAAATAGAAGTCATTACACACCTGCCATCATTTAAAGTGACTCTGATTAATCACAAATAATGTTCACCTGTTCTAGTACAATTCTCCTGACATTTTCTTAGTTGCATCTCAGAGTAAAAGCCATGGTCCAGAGAGAGCTTTCAAAGCATCATCAAGTGGAGAAAATATGGCACAACAGAGCCATTACCAAGAACTGGACGTCTCTCCAAAATTTATGAAAGGACAAGAAGAAAACTGGTCAGGGAGGCTTCCAAGAGGCCTACAGCAACATTAAAGGAACTGCAGGAATTTTCTGGCAAGCACTAGCTGTGTGCTACATGTGACAACAATCTCCCATATTCTTCATATGAATGGGCTATGGGGTAGGGTGGCAAGGCGGAATCCTTTTCTTACAATGATGTTTGCAAAAACATACATCAAGTCCCCCAAAAGCACGTGGGAAAATGTGTTATGGTCTGATGAAACCAAGGTTGATCTTTTTGGCCATAATTCCAAAAGGTATGTGTTGCACAAAAACAACACTGCACATCACCCACAGAACACCATACCCACAGTGAAGCATGGTGGTGGCAGCATCATGCTTTGGGGCTATTTTTCTTCAGGTTGAAACCGGGCCTTAGTCAGGGTGGAGGGAATTATGAACAGTTCCAAATACCAGGCAATTTTGGCACAAAACCTTCAGGCGTCCGTTAGAAAGGTGAAGATGAAGAGGAAGTTCACCTTTCAGCATGACAACAACCCAAAGCACACATCCAAATCCACAAAAGTATAGCTTCACCAGAAGAAGATTTTGGAATGGACCAGCCAGAGCCCAGACCTGAATCCAGTTGAACATCTGTGGGGTGATCTGAAGAGGGCTGTGCACAGGAGATGTCCTCGCAATCTGACAGGTTTGGAGCACTTTTGCAAAGAAGAGTAGGGAAATATTGCCAGGTCAAGATGTGCCATGCTAATAGACTCCTACCCAAAAAGACTTGAGTGCTGTAATAAAATCAAAAGGTGCTTCAACAAAGTTTTAGTTTAAGGGAGTGCACACTTGTGCAACCAGGTTATTGTGAGTTTTTTATTTTTATTTTCCCCCCTCAAATATTTCAGTTTTTTTTATAATTGAATTGTTCACATTATTGGTCATATTAAAGGTGGAAAAAGTTCTGACATGATTTATCTTTGTCTCATTCTTTTACATCACAAGAACCTGGCATTTTAACAGGGGTCTGTAGACTTTTTATATCCACTGTATCAGTCACGAGCGTCTCAGAGTAGAACTCAGCCCAATCAGCCACGAGTGTCTCAGAGTAGAACTGAGCCCAATCAGCCGTGAGTGTCTCAGAGTAGAACTCAGCCCAATCAGCCGTGAGTGTCTCAGAGTAGAACTCAGCCCAATCAGCCGTGAGTGTCTCAGAGTAGAACTCAGCCCAATCAGCCGTGAGTGTCTCAGAGTAGAAAACTGGTTGTAAGTGCTGACACTGCAGACCTTTTACCTTTACTCTTATGGGTATGAAAAAAATCTATGCATGAGGTGGCTCATGAGCTGTCCTAAACAGGAGAGATTTGCCAGCAGCAGTCTTGATTATTTAATACTTCATTGGATGTGCACAGCCTATTTCTTGTACTTTGGACAATAATTTCCCATGCAGCATGATTCATGACATGCCTAAATAAAAACAGGATGTGACGATGGAAAGCAGATTTACATTGCAGCTCAGAACAGCACCACATTTGAACAGAATGCATCCCGTAGGCCCAGAAGACAATGTGTCACAATGCTTCAAATCCATTAGTCAGTGAAAGTGGGTGATCCTAAAAGATTTTTTGGGGTGAAATATGTGCCTACCTAATCTAGGAAAGGAGAAAGATGAGGAGGATGTGAAGACGAGAGGAAGAGAGAAGAAATGGACTAGGAGGAGAGGAGGAGAGGAGGAGAGGTGGAGAGGGTAGACTAATTATGGAGTCTATTCTGGCTTACAGTGGGAGGGGAGGAATGGAGGGGAAAGGGATTGGGGGGTGGCTCGCTAGTGACTGAAGTCTGTTTCATTAGAGATTTTTCCTCCTGCAGTGTCTTTTCAAGTCCACCCATCAATTATTCTGACCCTTTATATTTCCATCTTTTCATCTTTCTGCCCCTTCTAGTACTTTTGCCAATTCATTCCTCCACCATCTTTTTTTTCATCACACAATGTTCCTACATCCATCCAGAAATCTGTTCCTCTACACCTCTGTTCTACAATTCCTCCAACATTAGTTTCCTTCATACCTCTGTTCTTCCATTCCTCTGTTCCTCCACCCTTCAGTTCCACCATCGCACCATCCCTCTGTTCCTCCATCCATCTGTTCTTCCATCCCTCTGTTCTTATATTCCTCTGTTCCTCCACCCGTCTGTTCCTCCATCCCTCTGTTCTTCCATTCCTCTGTTCCTCCATCCCTCTGTTCTTCCATTCCTCTGTTCCTCCATCCCTCTGTTCTTCCATTCCTCTATTCATCCATCCCTCTGTTCTTCCATTCCTCTGTTCCTCCACCCGTCTGTTCCTCCACCCCTCTGTTCCTCCATCCCTCTGTTCTTCCATCCCTCTGTTCTTCCATTCCTCTATTCCTCCATCCCTCTGTTCTTCCATCCCTCTGTTCTTCTATTCCTCTATTCCTCCATCCCTCTGTTCTTCCATCCCTCTGTTCTTCCATTCCTCTGTTCCTCCACCCGTCTGTTCCTCCATCCCTCTGTTCTTCCATTCCTCTGTTCCTCCACCCCTCTGTTCCTCCACCCCTCTGTTCCTCCATCCCTCTGTTCTTCCATCCCTCTGTTCTTCCATTCCTCTATTCCTCCATCCCTCTGTTCTTCCATTCCTCTGTTCCTCCACCCGTCTGTTCCTCCATCCCTCTGTTCTTCCATTCCTCTATTCCTCCATCCCTCTGTTCTTCCATTCCTCTGTTCTTCCATTCCTCTGTTCCTCCACCCGTCTGTTCCTCCACCCCTCTGTTCCTCCGACCCTGAACTCCAACTCAACAGAAGTCTGATTGAATCAGGAAACCAGATTGTTCTGCCGTCTGCCATGAGAGGCCTTTTACTCAAATCATTGTCTCTGTCTCTCTGGTCTCACTTGTATACCCATGCACACACACACACACACACACACAATTCTTCTATTAATCTCTCTCTGTCACTTTGCACCAGACCCTTTTCTCTCTGCACAATTAACTGCATCTATCCACACATCCACCTTCCTCCTCCTCTTCCTCTCTTGGAGCCAGTATGGTGGACTGTGTGTATCAGTCTAATGGGTTGGCCTGTGATGTGATCCTCCTTAGGGGATAGCTGGCTGAACTTAAAACGCTCACATTTGTAACATTAATCGCTATATAGCTAGTCAATATTGGTTCAGTAGCACATACACATACACTCAAAAACCTAGAAACAGACAGTCACAATACACACACACCGTCAATAAGTGGCACTAAAAAAACCTCAGAAACACACACCTTCACACACAGAGACATAAACACACACGCACTATATCTTTCTATTGAAACACAGCCTCGCAATACAGCTGTGTCATTGCGGTCAAGGTTTACCGACAGTGCATGGAGGTCTTGGATAAGGCAGTGCTAATATTCTCAGTGCTGTCTGGGATGGCTGTTACACCCACACTCAATTATGTGTCATCATACTATGTTGCTCCATAAGGAAGGCTTATGGTGAGGCACTCACACAGACACATGCATGCAGTGCTTGCAGGATGATGGGTAGGTATTGACTGTAAATGAGGTGATGTGTATTGCTTTACTGACTCAAAAGGACAATGCTGAGTGCTTGTCTCTGTATGAATCCTAAATGGAACACAAAACCCGACATTGCGCATTACTTTTACCAATGCGCCATTACTTCTGGTCAAAAGTAGTGACATTTGATTAAAAAATATATATATATATATATATACATATATAGGTGCTGGTCATAAAATTTGAATATCATCAAAAAGTTGATTTATTTCAGTAATTCCATTCAAAAAGTGAAACTTGTATAATTTATACATTCATTCCACACAGACAGATATATTTCAAGTGTTTATTTCTTAAAATGTTGATGATTATAACTGACAACTAATGAAAACCCCAAATTCAGTATCTCAGAAAGTTTGAATATTGTGAAAAGGTTCAATATTGAAGACACCTGATGCCACACTCCTTTAAATGGTCTCTCAGTCTAGTTCTGTAGGTAACACAATCATGGGGAAGACTGCTGACTTGACAGCTGTCCAAAAGATGACCATTGACACCTTGCACAAGGAGGGCAAGACACAAAAGGTCATAGCTAAAGAGGCTGGCTGTTCACAGAGCTCTGTGTCCAAGCACATTAATAGAGAGGCAAAGGGAAGGACAAGATGTGGTAGAAAAAAGTGTACAAGCAATAGGGATAACCGCACCCTGGAGAGGGTTGTGAAACAAAACCCATTCAAAAACGTGGGGGAGATTCACAAAGAGTGGACTGCAGCTGGAGTCAGTGCTTCAAGAACCACCACGCACAGACATATGCAAGACATGGGTTTCAGCTGTCGCATTCCTTGTGTCAAGCCACTCTTGAACAAGATACAGCGTCAGAAGTGTCTGGCCTGGGCTAAAGACAAAAAGGACTGGACTGCTGCTGCTGCGGCACAGAATCCACGTTGCTTGAAGTCCAGTGTAAAGTTTCCACAGTCAGTGATGGTTTGGGGTGCCATGTCATCTGCTGGTGTTGGTCCACTGTGTTTTCTGAGGTCCAAGTTTAATGCAGCCGTCTACCAGGAGGTTTTAGAGCACTTCATGCTTCCTGCTGCTGACCAACTTTAGGGGATGCAGATTTAATTTTCCAACAGGACTTGGCACCTGCTCAAAGCTACCAGTACCTGGTTTAAGGACCATGGTATCCCTGTTTTTAATTGGCCAGCAAACTCGCCTGACCTTAACCCTATAGAAAATCTATGGGGTATTGTGAACAGGAAGATGCGATACGCCAGACCCAACAATGCAGAAGAGCTGAAGGCCACTATCAGAGCAACCTGGGCTCTCACAGACTGATTGACTCCATGCCACGCCGCATTGCTGCAGTAATTCAGGCAAAAGGAGCCCCAACTTAGTATTGAGTGCTGTACATGCTCATACTTTTCATGTTCATACTTTTCAGTTGGCCAACATTTCTAAAAATATTTTTCGTACCCATGCCAATTTTTGATTTATAGAGAACCTTTATATGACCAATAGGTTTCATCTGTCAGGATATGACATAAACAAGTGACAAAGGACTTTAAGACATTGTATTACAAATGTAAATAAATGATAAATGTTAACCATTTCTATGTTTTTTTTTACATGTTCACTTAAAATGCCATGTCCACAATTATTCGTACCCCTATTCTTTTTTTCATTTATATCTCTACCACAATGTCTTACAGGCCTTTCTCACATGTTAATATAATTTCCTGCAAGATGAAACCTGTTGGTCATATAAAAGTTCCCTATAAATCTTACTGTATATAATGAATTTATTGTTACGTCTGCATAAAAATCTTCTAAATGTGTTTTTTGGCAAACAACAAGTATTTGTTGACCAGCAGGAATGGATTGTTCCGAGGATGGTTGTCTATTTGCTCTACATAAAATGTATCATGCATGTTTTTCCTCAGCTTGACCCATCCAGAATCACAGAACATATATGTTTAGAGCTATGTTTCTCTGTGTGTTTTGTGTGATGTATTGACTGACCAAGGAACTGTGTGTTTTGGCTTCACAGGGGAAGTCCTATGCGTTTGACCGTGTGTTTCCCACCAACACAACACAAGAACAGGTGTACAATACTTGTGCCAAGCAAATAGTCAAAGGTGAGTGCCAGTCTTTCAAATTATATACCTTCTATATCTTTCTCTCGGTCATGTCTTTCCTTCCTTTTGTCTCTTCTTTTTTTTTTCTTTTTCACTCCATCTCTCTCTTCATCTTTTTTTATTTCTCTTAGCATACCCAGGCCACAACCTAAGCTAGCCACAACACAATCACTCACAATCACTCACTCCCAATCACTCCCACTACACACACACACACACACACACACACACACACACACATTTACCTAAAGGAGGGAAAAAGGTAAGACCTGCTTTGGAAACACACCCTCACAACCAGAATACGAAATGCAATCATGTCTTCCAAGGATAGGTCTCCCAAGGTCTCGAGTTGATCTGTAAGCACTGCTTTTCCCACGATGATTAAACCCAGGCTCGATAAATTCACATTGATGGAAAACACAGGACACCTGTTTACCTACTTCCGCCCCTCTGGCATTGAGGTTATAAAAGGTCACATGTGTGAGGCGATGCCCAGTTTGCTGGCGTGCAGATGTCCCCTGGAGTCAACCCTGTTAACAGTGCCCAGTATGCCACTGTACCCCTGGTGGAGAGAGTGTAACCCAGTGAGACAGGTGCTCTGCCTTGAGTTGGTTTGGCCTGAAAAGACCTGGTCACATAACCGAAACCTTTCGGCTTGGTCGATATATGTGAGAAAATCATTTATGGGGTACAGATGACATATGTTGGTCCTCGAGCACATACAGTCGGGGTGAAAAGGGAAAAAGCTTTAGTCTATAGGACTTGGAGATGACCGTAATAGTGAAACCTGGATTGGTACGCAAAGTTAATTGAGTTGGCAAAATCACTATAGGAGGGGTCACCCAAAAACATATGAAGATCCCTTACATGTTTGACTGGCGAGGGCCAGAAGTAAGGAGGTATCGTGGAAGGAGATTTTAAGATCTACATAGTCTAATGGTTCCCGAAGGAGTCACATAGAGTAAAATGTGTACAGAACCCATATAAAGTGTGTCCAGAACCAGAATTCTGACATGACATTTGTTGTGGAAAAGGACTGGCCTTGTTCAAGGAGCTATGTAGAAATCTCTATATGCCTATAATATAACTCCTCAGGGGAAGAACACCCCATCCTGGCACCAACAATGGAAAGCTTGCCACTTGTACACACATAGCACCCTCATAGAGAGTGGTTTTACTGAGTCAGTAGTAGCAATGACATTTAGAGGGATTGACCCTTCAGGGGCCAGGGACATAGATCCTAATCCTGACTGTATAACTGGGACTGTATGTCCTCACCACATGGTACTGTCCCTTGGATTCTCTTCGAAACAGATAGATGACATCCAGGAACCATGATTAGTTTGGGAGACCACAAGAATCAAAGACAGAACCACCAAGCGCACATTGTCCAGTGTGGGTTGAATCTGGTCTAATGGGGGACATGCATATAGGACAGTCTGAAGCCACAGTCGTGTGGGTTGAATCTGGTCTAATGGGGGACATGCATATTGGACAGTCTGAAGCCACAGTCGTGTGGGTTGAATCTGGTCTAATGGGGGACATGCATATAGGACAGTCTGAAGCCACAGTCGTGTGGGTTGAATCTGGTCTAATGGGGGACATGCATATAGGACAGTCTGAAGCCACAGTCGTGTGGGTTGAATCTGGTCTAATGGGGGACATGCATATAGGACAGTCTGAAGCCGCAGCCGTGTGGGTTGAATCTGGTCTAATGGGGGACATGCATATAGGACAGTCTGAAGCCACAGTCGTGTGGGTTGAATCTGGTCTAATGGGGGACATGCATATAGGACAGTCTGAAGCCGCAGCCGTGTGGGTTGAATCTGGTCTAATGGGGGACATGCATATAGGACAGTCTGAAGCCACAGCAGCCATTCCAGCAGATGCATGATTTATCACAAAACGTTTGGACACCAAAGATCCTTCTCCCTTTCCCCTTTCTCCACCAAATAATCGTTGAGAAGCATTTGTATCAGCCACATGAAACAGAAAAGAGAATGGACCATCATTTGAACCCAGCAGCAAAGCCTTCTTTGGTTTCAATAATGATAGTTTTTCACAAAACTTACTCTGAAATAATTTTGAGTGCCTTCAATTTCTATTTGTCAAAAGCAGGCTTCTGTTGTCGTATGGAAAAGTGGCATCTTCCCGTAAGACAAGATCATCTCTCCTCAAACACACAATGGCAGATAGGGGCAAATAAAATCCCTCATGTTATTTCCTGTTTGCAAAAATGTTATACAGACCAAACAATTTATGTGAAAGTGAGAGAAAAAGCATTGAATAGTCTAGGGAATCATTATTGATTTGAATGTGCTTTCACTGTAATTCAGCTAGCTTCTACAAGGTTGGAAGACAATTAGGGAGATCACCCTCGAGCAGATGCAAAAAAACAGGTGGTAGAGAATCAAGTGCTCTCTACGCTCAGAGGTAATGTCATATTGTCTAATGTCTAAGACTTCTTAGAATCAGCACGGTGATGAATGTGGGCGTCTAATTGGGGGCCTTATCACTTGGAAGGCAGGGCTTCTGAGCCAACATGTGCCCTTTCTGGCCTTGTAAGGCATCATTGAATTTTGTATTCTGGTTGTGCGTTCATGAAGGCATGTTCAGCATAGCGTGTTGTACCGAGTGACCCACTGATGGACCAGCTGGCAGGCAGTCAAACCACTAGTAGCTGGTAGGCTGTTTGCTGCATATCTTTTTGTCTTTTTAAATATTAATTCCAGTAGTAGCTAGTAACTGATAAAAAGAATGCAAATGCAAAAACATACAAGCTTATGTTGAATAAAATATGAGTTAGAACCCACCTCAAGCTTTACTGCTGGTAGTCTCACTCCCTTTCGGTCTCTCTACCTCTTTCCCCTTCTCTTTCTCTCTGTCTCTGTTTCTCTACCTCTCTTTCCCCTTCTCTTTCTCTCTGTCTCTGTCTCTCTACCTCTCTTTCCCCTTCTCTTTCTCTCTGTCTCTGTCTCTCTACCTCTCTTTCCTCTTCTCTTTCTCTCTGTCTCTGTCTCTCTACCGTTCTTTCCCCTTCTCTTTCTCTCTGTCTCTGTCTCTCTACCTCTCTTTCCCCTTCTCTTTCTCTCTGTCTCTGTCTCTCTACCTCTCTTTCCTCTTCTCTTTCTCTCTGTCTCTGTCTCTCTACCGTTCTTTCCCCTTCTCTTTCTCTCGGTCTCTGTCTCTCTACCTCTCTTTCCTCTTCTCTTTCTCTCTGTCTCTCTACCTCTCTTTCCCCTTCTCTTCCTCTCTGTCTCTGTCTCTCTACCTCTCTTTCCCCTTCTCTTCCTCTCTGTCTCTGTCTCTCTACCTCTCTTTCCCCTTCTCTTCCTCTCTGTCTCTGTCTCTCTACCTCTCTTTCCCCTTCTCTTCCTCTCTGTCTCTGTCTCTCTACCGTTCTTTCTCCTTCTTTCTGTCATTGTCTCTCTCCCTGTGTTTGCCTGTCTCTTTTTTACCTCTCTTAATTTGGTTTTCTAGCTTTCCCTCTCCGTTACCTTTTTACATTTTAATCCTGTTGTCTAACATAAAACACGTGGGCTATGCTGTCAGTGTGTGATTGAGCCTGAGACAGATGAATGCATGTGGTAAAGAGAATGCACTGAGGAGAAAAACAGAGAAAACAGAGGGAAGGAACAGACACCAGTGAGAACACAGCCAGAACAGGGCCTAGGATAGTCATACACAATGTAACTGAAACCTGTTGTTTTTAACAAATTATGTTAAACATAAGAGAGAGTATAAATGTACCCATCATATATGAATCGTGCGTGTTCTTAATACCATGTACCAAATAATGTTACAATGAAAATAAGATTGAAGAATTTACAGTGTATTAATTTACATACCAAATGACACCCATTGGAAAATGTTTTGGTTAGTTTGGAAATTTTGTTTTAGGTACTAATCAGAACATTTTTGCGTGTTGGAATCTATGTCCATACAGACATACTGTATGAAATTTCTGCAGGTCTTCATTTGGAGCCTATGTATAAAACTTCAAGTCAAATGGAGTGAGGGGAGGGACAATTTTAAATGACTGTTACAGCAGATCAGTGTTATTTTATTACTCTATGGCAAAATACATAATTTACACGAATGTTGTCAAAATCAGGGCATGTGACGTGAATACTCATGCATAGACAGCAATAAACAGTCCATAGAAGCCACACAGTGGTCAAACTCCAGCACCTTCTGGCATGGACGAAGACATGGTCTAGGGAGGCGACAGCGTACTGTCAATGGGGCTGAAGAACTTGGTTCACTAGCCGCTGGAAGGTGGCGGGGACCCCATGGAGACCAAAGGGCAGAACCCATTACTGCCAGTGTGTACTCCCAGGTAAGCGGGGGCCAGGGGCACCTGCCAATACCCCCTGGTCAGGTGGAGGGTGGCGATGAACTGGGCCCCACCCAGCCGCTCTACCAGCCCGTCCACTCAGGGCATGGGATAGCTGTCGAGTCGGGAGACTGTGTTCAGCCCCAGGAAGTCACTGCAGAAGCAGAGAGAGACGTTTGGTTTTGGCACGACCACCACCCTGGGACTGGCCTTAATCACGTACATGGCCCACACTATGGAGAAAGATTTCTATATATACAGGTGCTGGTTATATAATTAGAATATCATCAAAAAGTCGATTTATTTCAGTAATTCCATTCAAAAAGTGAAACACAGACTGATATACACTCACCTAAAGGATTATTAGGAACACCTGTTCAATTTCTCATTAATGCAATTATCTAATCAACCAATCACATGGCAGTTGCTTCAATGCATTTAGGGGTGTGGTCCTGGTCAAGACAATCTCCTGAACTCGAAACTGAATGTCATAATGGGAAAGAAAGGTGATTTAAGCAGTTTCGAGCGTGGCATGGTTGTTGGTGCCAGACGGGCCGGTCTGAGTATTTCACAATCTGCTCAGTTACTGGGATTTTCACGCACAACCATTTCTAGGGTTTACAAAGAATGGTGTGAAAAGGGAAAAACATCCAGTATGCGGCAGTCCTGTGGACGAAAATGCCTTGTTGATGCTAGAGGTCAGAGGAGAATGGGCCGACTGATTCAAGACGATAGAAGAGCAACTTTGACTGAAATAACCACTCGTTACAACCGAGGTATGCAGCAAAGCATTTGTGAAGCCACAACACGCACAACCTTGAGGCGGATGGGCTACAACAGCAGAAGACCCCACCGGGTACCACTCATCTCCACTACAAATAGGAAAAAGAGGCTACAATTTGCACGAGCTCACCAAAATTGGACAGTTGAAGACTGGAAGAATGTTGCCTGGTCTGATGAGTCTCGATTTCTGTTGAGACATTCAGATGGTAGAGTCAGAATTTGGCGTAAACAGAATGAGAACATGGATCCATCATGCCTGGGCTAAAGACAAAAAGGACTGGATTGCTGCTGAGTTATGTTCTCTGATGAAACTAAATTTAGCGTTTCCATTGGAAATCAAGGTCCCAAAGTCTGGAGGAAGAGAGGAGAGGCACATAATCCATATTGCTTGAAGTCCAGTGTAAAGTTTCCACAGTCAGTGATGGTTTGGGGTGCCATGTCATCTGCTGGTGTTGGTCCACTCTGTTTTCTGAGGTCCAAGTTTAATGCAGCCGTCTACCAGGAAGTTTTAGAGCACTTCATGCTTCCTGCTGCTGACCAACTTTATGGAGATGCAGATTTCATTTTCCAACAGGACTTGGCACCTGCACACAGTGCCAAAACTACCAGTACCTGGTTTAAGGACCATGGTATCCCTGTTCTTAATTGGCCAGCAAACTCGCCTGACCTTAACCCTATAGAAAATCTATGGGGTATTGTGAAGAGGAAGATGCGATACGCCAGACCCAACAATGCAGAAGAGCTGAAGGCCACTATCAGAGCAACCTGGGCTCTCATAACACCTGAGCAGTGCCACAGACTGATCTACTCCATGCCACACCGCATTGCTGCAGTAATTCAGTCAAAAGGAGCCCCAACTAAGTATTGAGTGCTGTGCATGCTCATACTTTTCATGTTCATACTTTTCAGTTGGCCAATATTTCTAAAAATATTTTTTTTGTATTGGTCTTAAGTAATATTCACATTTTCTGAGAAACTGAATTTGTGATTTTCATTAGTTGTCAGTTATTATCATCACAATTAAAAGAAAAAACACTTGAAATATCTCAGTCTGTGTGGAATTAATGTATACATTATACAAGTTTCACTTTTTGAATGGAATTACTGATATAAATCAACTTTTTGATGATATTCTAATTATATGACCAGCACCTGTATATAATGCAACTGTCAATGTCTCGAATGGTGTGGTGGTGGAGAAGAAGGAACCAGGCGCAGGCAGAGTGGCAGTCCATGTTGCATTTTAATGAAATATACACAGAAATCTTAACACTAAACAAAACAAAAGGTACAAACCAAACTGGACCCCTCACCACATACAGTAACAAACGAAGACATGGAACAGTGACCGACAAATGAGATGAGCAGAGGAGCAACATTTTAACACATACAAATGACCGGATTGGGACCAGGTGTGAGTGATAATCAAAGACACATGACAAGTCGGGATGTGTTCATGAAGGAAAAGTAAACCGGGAAAAGCGGGAGATGGCGGGGCTGTCCGTCACCTCACCGTCACAGTCAAATAAAAATCACAGTCAACAAATATGTGCTTATAGTTTTACAAATATATGTAAAAATACAAAAACATATCATTAATTGTTAACAAAAACAAAGGATGATTATCAAATAAATATAAGACAATTTATTATGTTCAAACATGTCTTTGTGAATATCAGAGCATTTGTCATCTGCATTTTACAGAAGGACATAAGTATTTCATGCTGGGCCACTGGTTATGCTTACTCTCCCGAACCCATATATGTTTAAAAGTTACTTTCAAAATGACAAAGCAGATAATTACTTGTATAAGTGAAGTGGTGGTTTCACCCTGGACGAGCTGGTGGTTGATAACTTTCCTTAAAAATATAAAATTATCATTTCATTTCAGAATTTTGTGTTTAGATTACATTTTGTATGAAGATCTGAAACCATTCAGTGTGACAAAAAGGCAATCATAGAGGAAAAGGAGAAGGCAAATACTTTTTCACAGCACTGTAGATTAGAATCAAATTAGTGCCCCATATGTGTAGCCTACCTCTGAAGGTAAATTGAGTATTTTTTACCTCAGTGTAAACTTTAAGTTTTATAGGGCAGTAAACGGATCACCAGGCTGAGATTAAGACCAAACCCAGAATATGGCAAAGCTATATTTTTGGAGCGGGTGTTTCAGGGTAAATTATTGTAAAACCACAAAATGATGGATTCACTGGGCAAATAACTTCAAAGACCTCCAGGTAAGGGCTGGTTAACATATTTATTTACAGAATTACATTATGAAGGTCTCTACCTGTAAGCATAAGATTGCAGTTGCCTTTTGAAGATAAACACCAATGGAACAATGTCTGGTTGCACATTGTTTCGTGAAGTACATTTCTCCTTTCCTTCACTGGCATGATTGTTTTTATTTCTGTGTTTGGAAAAACAATTTACAAAAGACTCTGGTAGTAAAGAAGTAAAATTATTTTCTAATTAGTTTTACACAGTTAGACTGCACATAAATGTTTCAGGATAGTAGTACTTTATGCATAATGTTAATTATCCCAAAGAGGTACTTAATGCATTTAGCAGAAGCCTTTACCCATCTTTGTTTTTGAGGTGAGTTCAAGACCCAGGACAAAGAAACAGTCTGTATGTCATCATTTTAGTCCTTCTCTCCTTCTAAATACATAAAGTTATACCAACTATATACTTCTGGTACATCTTGACCACATTAAGCTATTATTAAATTGTGTGGTCTTTTTTGCTTGTCTGTTAATAATTGTATGGTGAAGCACCAAGGGATAATTTAGACAATAATATTAGGATCAGGGACGTCGTTAGGCCTATTTTAGGGGGGCTTTTGCCCCGTAAAATATTTGTTAGCCCCATTATCCGCCGTTTCTAGTGGTCGGAAAAGTAAATCCTCTCAAGTTAAAAATGTAAGTGCCCTGAAAAACAATGGTACGTTATGCTAATCAATATTCCTTTTCAGCTAGCCAACCACCATTTTGTATAGAAAGGTATGGAGGTAACATTTTTTTGCAATTCGTGAAATACTATTAGCTAAAACTATTAGCTAGCCATCTACAGTAATCTCTTTCTTATTCAACTCGTTGAATGTAGTGTAGCAACCCTGTTATAGCTACCTGTTGTTGGTTTCGATGTTAGCTAATGTAGTGAACTAGTTTCAAGATCCGTGGAGTTGGTTTAAAAATGCAGAAGTAAACAGACACCACATCTCTACATACGTATCACGTTCAATAACACCTGTGAGAGTAGATGATTCAATCTCTAAAATTCTAAAACACTTGAAACAACTCAAATGCTATGTATTTATCCAATTAAGTCAGTAACGACATAATTGACTGGTAATCTGAAAAAGAAAAACATTATTATTTTTTCGTTTAGTTATTGTCTTTCCTGGATCCATTTATTCAGTTATCATCTCGTCAACAGCCACTGAAAAACAAGTATTTAACATATATTTTCGTTGTTATTTTTGTTGACGAAATGTGCGTGTGATGGACATGATTTGGCCCCAGCAGCGTTTCAAACGGTCATCCTCTAGCTGGTCCTTCCTGAATGAACCCTGCCGGGTCACCTTGATGGGACAGATTTAGTCTGGTTTAGGTTTAGTCCAGACTCACCCTCCAGATCCGCGTCATGGTCCCCCTTCTCGGCCTCATGGTTTACCAGGTTGATAACGCTCCCGGTGTCCAACGTGGCCGTAGTGAGGTGACTGGGAAGGAATAGCTGAGGCTGTGGATGGTGCAACCTGTTAGCCAGGCTTTTGGTGGAGTCTGCCTACTCCCCAGTCTCGGTGGACATGGGCTCATACTGGGCACTGGCTCAGAAGGGCAGCGGTCGCATCTCCATGGCGTGGGGGGTCTCCGGCCTGCTCACCCACCGAGGTGGCTCATTCCCTGTGGTTTTTAGCAGGCCGCCCTGCCCCACCTCTCCCCGACTGAAAGACCACGGAGAATGCTGTTCATTATCACTCGCTCCACTATCTCTTCAGAGCAGCAGAGATCGGGCTGGAGCCACTTTTTCACCAACCGGCGTAGCTGGGCCTGGCGGCCCACCGTCACCGTGGACAAGCCCAGCCGTGCCAAGGCTTCCTCGTTCAGCCTGGGGAAGTGATGGGCCTCTCAGTGGGGCAGTGCACGGTAGGCTTGCTGAGCCTCCCCTGTTAGGAACGCTTACCACGGCCCGGGTGAGGGGTGGCCTGCTCCACCATGTTGCTCCAGCAGGGTGGCCAGCAGTTGATTGGGCTGCTGCTATGTGGCTCTTTGGGCCAGGCTCTGGAAAGACTCTTCCGTGGCACTAGTATGCTTCAGGGCGGTATGGCTGAAGAAGGATGGGAAAAACTCAAAAATGAAAAATGAAACCAAATAAAATAATCTGAAAAAACACTGTTAACCAGTCCGAGGATGCAGGCAGCCAAAATAGGAAAGGGAAAAAATGGGAAGAAACAAGAAAAACTTGTGTGTCCGCAGCTTCCAGTGGTTTGCCCGCGGCCACCATGGGCGGGCCCTTGGCCTCCACTGGCACAGAGTCACAAGGAGCACAAACATGATTTTTCAAGATCCTCTGTAAACCTAAAGCATAAGTAGTTTGTTAACATACACAGGTATTAATACAGTCAAAATGTCTCTTGTCTGAATGTTTGTTAACATAAAGACACTCATATTTGGATCATGTGACCTGGGAGAGAAACCCATTGTATTTCAGGGGAGAAATATGCAAGGCGTTGATAAAATTAATTCTGCAGTCAAAATGTACTCAAGGACTTGATATGTAGTACATTATTATCTTTATACAGAATGTCAGAGGCTATTAAGGATAGCTACTGTAACTGGTGAGATACAGGGAACAGACACCGTACCAGTGTCTGTCCCAACCATCAGATCACCAAAGGGGCACTAACCAACTGCTAACCACCCTGAGAGAGGGCCAAGTATAGCCCACAAAGTTCACATCCATCTCATGAGCATTAGGGACGGCAAGGGGTAACACAAGTCAGCCCGTGACTCAGCCCCCGAATAACATTGGGCAGATGTCCCAGTACATCATCTTTAGTTTAAATCATTGTTGTGGAAGCTTCATGCTATAGGTATATTTCTTATAGTCAGAAACATGGGCGCTTGGCAGGATATTAGGCAATATGTAGGTTGCTGGATGCTTGTAGGCTATAGAACAATGTGAAATAACCATTCATCAAAGAGCTGCTCTTAGAGATCTCTAAAAGACCTATCACTACTGTGGTCATTCTTGCTTTGAAAATAGGTGTGGCATTGGTAATAAGGTTATTGAAGAAAATGCAAATTGAACTTTATAATGATTGGAAAAGGATATGAAAAGATATCCAAAGCCTTGCACAATGCTTTATTCAGGTAGACAAAACTGCCAAGGCCTATAGTGAACAGAATACCATCCCCATGGTGGTGGCTCACTGATGTTTTGGGGTGTGTGAGCTCTAAAGGCACAGGGAATCTTTTAAAAATTGATGGCAAGATGAATGCAGCATGTTATTAGAAAATACTGGCAGACAATTTGCATTCTTCTGCACGCAAGCTGCGCATGGGACGCTCTTGGACTTTTCAGCACGACAATGATCCTAAGCACAATGCCAAGTTGACCCTCCAGTTTGTTACAGCAGAAAAAGGTGAAGGTTCTGGAGTGGCCATCACAGTCTCCTGACCTTAATATCATCAACCCACTCTGGGGAGATCTCAAACAAGCGGTTCATGCAAGACGACCAAAGACTTTGCATGACCTGGAGGCATTTTACCGAGATGAATGGGCAACTATGCCACCTGCAAGAATTCAGGGCCTCATAGACTACAATTGCAAAAAACTGCACGCTGTCATTTATGCTAAAGGGGTCAGTTATTTTTTTCTGTGTTGCCATGTTTTGTTTATGATTATACTATTCTGTTATGATCTACAGTTGAAAGAAATAAAATACATTTTTTTAACTGGTCACTCGTGTTTTCTTTACAAATGGTACATACTGTATATTATCAATTCTCCAAGGTTATGCAAACTTTTGTGCACAACTGTATAAGCTATATTCTAAGTTAATGACTTGCCAGGTTTGAGGAATAGATGTCACTTTGTCTATGTGATGGAAGATTTATAGACTGTTTCAATGTTTGTCAATTACATTTGAGTTATTTATGAATAGTCATAGATAAGAACCTTTTAAAAAAAGACCTACAGGATCAATTCAGGCCTATTTAGGAAGCAAGCAATGAACTCAATTGAGCTGCTATAAAGATTCATATTACTCCTCCTAGTTAATGCTGGCCAAAAGTAGAGTAACTGAGCAAAACCAATGTTAATAACCTATATTAAAACTCCTGATATTTTATATTTTGGGGAATTAAAAATATAAATGGGAGAAAAACGGTTTGGCAGTTTTGTAATTTCTATGACAGTTTTCATCCATAACCGCCAGTCTCACAATTTTTCAATTGCCATCACAGACCTACAAACATACAAAGCTGGAGTGTGAGTACCTAAAGAATAACCCACCTTTTAAATGGACCAGTCAGAACCTCATCCTAAATATAATTGAAAATGATTGTTATGACTTTTGCTGTTCAATTATAGTTAATCAATGCTCCCCAAGGAACTTGCTTTGTAAAGAGGAATGGTCAAATATTTCAAAATCTAGGTGTGTAAAGAGACTTATTCCAACAGAATCGTAGCTGTATTGCCACAGGTGTTTCCACCAAGAATGAACTCAGAGAGGTTAGAAATACAGTTAGGTCCAGAAATAATTGGACACTGACACAAGTTTTGTTGAGTGTATTCACATCTAAATTGAAAGAACAGTTTAGAGTGTTGTTTACAGTTTTTCCCTATTACTAACAAGTATTGATCAATACTGAAGTTACATTAACAAAACACTTAACACAGTCGGCAAAACAAAAGTGTATGTGGACCAAACTGTGAATCATTTTTCATTGCCTTCACACAAAACGCAAAAAAAATAAGAAACAATGTTCAAGATAAAAGTTGAGAATTGTTGCCAGTGTTATGGTTGAACAACCCTATTTTGAGACAAGTATGAAGAGTTTTGGTGGTTTTAGGGAGTTTTGGAGGTGAGATTAACTGTTAGGCAAAGATGCATGTTAGAAACGCAGACTGTGTGAAGAGTTTTGTTATTGCGGTTTCTGTATTGACCAATGCTTGTTAGCAATCGAGAAAAACTCTAATATTTAGCCCCCTCTTTTTCAAGGGAGCAAAAGTAATTGGACAATTGACTCAAAAGCTGTTTCATGGACAGATCTAGGCTATTCCTGTGTTATTCCTTCATCAATTAAGCAGGGAAAATGTCTGGAGTTGATTCCAGGTGTGGAATTCGCATTTGGAAGCTGTTGCTGTGATCCCACAATATGTGGTCAAAGGAGCTCTCAATGATAGTGAAACAGGCCACAAAAGGCTGCAAAAAAAAAAAAATCCATCACAGAGATAGCAGGAACATTAGGAGTGAACAAATCAACAGTTTGGTAGAATCTGAGAAAAAAAGAACACACTGGTGAGCTCTGTTACACAAAAAGGCCTGGATGTCCACAGAAGACAACAGTGGTGGATGGTCATATGATCCTTTTCATGGTAAAGAAAAACCCATTCACAATATTCAGCCAAGTAAAGAACACTCTCTTGTTGCATTTCAAATCCACTGTGGTGGTCGAATAGAGCCAAAATTATGGAAATTGTGTCTGTGTCCAAATGTTTCTGGTCCAAGTATTTCTGGACCCAACTGTACAAATACAAATATTCATCATACTTATGACTACAAACAACCATACCAATAACCATAACAAGAAAAGTAATAATATAATAGCAAGTTGTGTTGCTTATTAATACAAACTTAGTCCCTCAGGCTATAGCAGGAAAATACATATTTTGCTGCAAGATGAGCAATTCCTCCTTCAGCTAACAGTTTTTAAACATTTTCCTCTGGGTTTAATTGTTGAAAATTTGAAATAAATGTATTAATGTGTTAAAAGAATGACTCTCTTGCTGAAAGCAATTTTAGACAATGGAGGGGGAATGTTTCTCTGTCTCTACCTTCTCTGCCACACATTTACCATGCACACACACTCTTCTTTTTTAATTTAACCATTATTTAATTATTGAGATTTCCAACTCTTTTATAAGTGAGCCCTGTCCAAGAAACAGCATAGCATGCATATTACATATTAAAACACGACAAAAACAACATTTTGTATAACCAATTGTTGTTCAGGATCTGTCTGTGTTTTGAGTGAACTATTTTGGCAATTTATATACAGCTCAAAAAAATTTATCCTTTCCAAAAAAGTCGAAAAGGAAGGTTTTGAGAGAGGAACAGAAGCATTCAATTTGCCGTGGTCTCTTAATTTTAACCCTTCTGTTCACCAAAAATGTGAACAATTTAATTGAGAAACAAACTGAAATCTTCGAGGGGGGGAAAATTTAAAATAAAAACCTTACAATAACCTGGATGCATAGGTGTGCACACCCTTTTATAACTGGGGATGTGGCTGTGTTCAAAATTAACCAAACACATTCAAACTCATGTTAAATAGAAGTCATTACACACCTGCCATCATTTAAAGTGACTCTGATTAATCACAAATAATGTTCACCTGTTCTAGTAGGATTTTCCTGACATTTACTTAGTTGCATCTCAGAGCAAAAGCCATGGTCCGGCAGAGAGCTTCCAAAGCATCAGATCTCATTGTTGAAAGATATCAGTCAGGAGAAGGGTACAAAATAATTTCCAAAGCATTAGATATACCATGGAACACAGTGAAGACAGTCATCATCAAGTGGAGAAAATATGGCATAACAGAGACAAAATTGATGAAAAGACAAGAAGAAAATTGGTCAGGGAGTCTTCCAAGAGGCCTACAGCCATATTTAAGGAACTGCATGCATTTCTGGCAAGTACTGGTTGTGTGCTACATGTGACAACAATCTCCCAATCGCCTTTTCTTATAAAGAAAAACATCCAAGCCCGGCGGAAGTTTACAAAAACAGACATCAAGTCCCCCAAAAGCACGTGGGAAAATGTGTTATGGTCTGATGTAACCAAGGTTTAACTTTTTGGCCATAATTCCAAAAGGTATGTTTGCCGCAAAAACAACACTGCACATCACCCAAAAAACACCATACCCACAGTGAAGTATGGTGGTGGCAACATCATGCTTTGGGGCTGTTTTTCTTCAGCTGGAACCGGGGACTTAGTCAGGGTGGAGGGAATTATGAACAGTTCCAAATATCAGGCAATTTTGGCACAAAACCTTCAGGCATCCATTAAAAAAGCTGAAGAGGAAGTTCACCTTTCAGAACGACAACAATGCAAAGCACACATCCAAAGCTTCACTAGAATAAGATTAACGTTTTGGAATGGCCCAGCCAGAGCCCAGACCTGAATCCAATTGAACATCTGTGGGGTGATCTGAAGAGGGCTGTGCACAGGAGATGTCCTCGCAATCTGACAGATTTGGAGCGTTTTTGCTAAGAAGAATGGGCAAATATTGTCACTTCAAAATGTGCCATGCTACTAGTCTCCTACCCAAAAAGACTGAGTGCTGTAATAAAATCAAAAGGTGCTTCAACAAAGTATTAGTTTAAGGGTGTGCATACTTATGCAACCAGGTTATTGTGAGTTTTTTTATTTTTCCCCCGCAAAGATTGCAGTTTGTTTTTCAATTGAATTGTTCACGTTAATGGTAGAAAAAGTTCTGACATGATTTATCTTTGTCTCATACTTATATGTCACAAGAACCTGACATTTGAACAGGGGTGTGTAGACTTTTTATATCCACTCTATATAAATATATGTTTTTAGACATAATTAAAAAATCTGTGTTTTTGTTGCCTTTTTCTGAATTGCCAAATAATTGGTATAATTATAATAATAATTAAAAAATATCCTCCCAAATCTATGACTATGATGTTTCATTGCTACAACTCAACACCTGGTGCAGGAGAGTCAAAGATGTGACATGTCCTCCAAAAAACATCTCACCTAGCTGTTTTTTTTCCAGAAGTTTTTGGTCAACACACAGTGGAGGTGAACACATGCCAACACGAACCCATTCATTCTGACATCCACCCAATGCTCAACCAATTTTGTGGTGCCCTCTTATTGACCCACAGGCTTCTGAATAAATGACCGCAGTAATGAAGCTAAACTGCACTGCCGTGACTTAGGCCATTGCGTAACTGCGACACCCAAATGTCTGTAGCAATTTTCCTGTAAACTGGATAAGAGTGTTGTTTAGCGTTTTTAACAGCTGCCTTGTAGGAGACTGTTTTCAGGATCATGGTCTTGGGCTTCCAGTGTATTCAAGTGTACATTTAGGGATGTTTTGGAAGTTTGCAATCGGATGATAGTTCAGAGTTTTATCCATACTTGGTACATTCTTTTACATTTTTAGAATAAATCTGTAGAATTCTGTGTACAGAATTTCAATTATTTATTTCTCTGAATACTTACTATCATAATTGCCAGTTGGACCCAAAACCTGTGTAATTGGTAAATATTTTACTATTGAATAATATGCACCAAATCTGGAATTGGAATATTACTTTGGAGAATATTATTTTTATTGATAAAAAATCTCTTAATCTGGAATTGGAATATTACAATTTCCTCCCAAATATTTTATGCTATTTATTCCTTCAGTCTCTCTTCTTTCCCTGAATTCAATTTTATGGTATGGGAATCTGTTTACACTGCCAAAACAAGTGGAACATTTGAAATAACAAAAATAATTTAAACTTTACACATACTGAAAGTTTCAAATGGATAAAAACCTTTCAGATGTTATATTATTATTTAAATACTATATCTCTGATCTCCATTTCTCACCTTTTTCATCTCTGCCTCTTTCTTTCTCTCTTTCTCTCTCTCTTTGCTGCGTTGGCCTGATTCTTTTTCTGACTCTGGCCTTTTATTTTTCTTGCCTTCTTCCCAAAGATGGATTCTATCTGTCCTTAATTACTTGTTTATTTCACGACTCTGTTTGCTCCAACATTACATGACTAGAATAGCTAACAGAGGAAGATTTCTTGTGAATTAGAGGGAGAGAAAAAGACAGAAAGAGAAGACAGAAGAGAAAGAGGAGAGAGAACGCTACAGAAGGAATGCTGATAAAGGAAGCAGTGTGAAATTACTATGAAACAGGGATGAAAGCAGTGATGGTTCCCACCGGCTCCTAGCTCCAAACCCTTCTTATAGACTTCTCTAACACCATATGTGCTTTTGCTCATGTTCCACTTTTTGTCCGCAGTCAGCCAAGATGGAGGTGGCACTGCTAGTTAGTGTTCCTTGTATTGTGCTGTCTATATATGTATGTTTGTGTGCGTGCGTGCGTGCGCATGTGTGTGTGTGTGTGTGTGTGTGAGGATGTGCTCATGTTTGTGCTTCTGTTGTTTATGTGTGGAAAATCTTTGATGGTGCAGAAGATGTCTATTTTCCACTGGCGGAATAAAGAAGCAATTCTCCATCCTGTGCTTGTCCTGACAGCACATAGTCAATCCTCCTGCCTCCCCTGTCCCTGTCTCCTTTCTTCAGATGCTCTTCATTTGAACAGGGAGCCTATTCCCTCTCCTGTCTTCTAACTAGATTGGAAGCTACAATGTATAGGCCTAACCACCAGCCTCCCATCCTGCCTCCAGATGTACCATTGTGTTGAAATCTGTGTCCTGTCTCTCATGCTTGTAGATGTGCTGGGAGGATACAATGGCACCATCTTTGCCTACGGACAGACCTCCTCCGGAAAAACACACACCATGGAGGTGGGTTCTCACTATAGAGATCTAACAGGGTCCTAATAATATTTGCTTCCCAAAGGGCTCCCGATCACGTATAAAGGAATGGTTTCCAACTGCTGTCCTTGAGTACCGCCAACAGCCCACATTTCTGTTGTACCCTGGACAAACATACCCAAAGGACCTCATTAAGGGCCCGATGTTGACTAAATGAGTTGAATCAGATGTGCTTGTCTGGGCCTTTGTTAAAAAAGTGTGCTGTTAATGGTACCTGAGGCCCAGAATTGGGAATCACTAATATATATAATATAATATAAGTGTGTACTCGAGTGGTGATCATGGAGAATGTTATAAACTAGTGATTCTCAACTGCAGTTTGAGTGTGTTAGAAATGACAGCTGAATCTGATCCAAGTCCCTTTCCCACTATTCCTCCTTTTTACCCTCTTCAATTCATTCTCTCTTCATCCCTCTATTTGCCGGACCGTGTAAGCAGAGCCGGCCAAGAAGAGCGAATGTCTCTTACTGAGTGAGTCACTGACTGACTACTCATTATTAAATAGTGTAGTGGTTAGAGACGTGGACTGCCATGTGGGCGATTGGACAGAAAAAAGTATGCATTAGGATCTTTTCAAGATAGACAAAAACTTTGCTGGTTACAACCTTCAGTAGCTACGTTATAGTAAGCCTAGAATATAACTGTTTATGGTTATATTGTGACTATTTCAGGTAGATTTTCGAAGTACACATCCGTGCATGCTTTTTGGGGAAATATAAGACACAACCCCTTGTGCAGTAAAATAGTTCTTTCATCTTTTCAGTAGACCAAAAGTTTACTTACCAAAAGTTATCGTCGCCTATATTGATAGTTATTGTATCAATTTCACTCACGAATGAAAGAAAAACTAATGTTGTTGTGCCATGAAATGAAATACCTTTGTCAGTGTAAAGTTAATCTTCAGTCTCTCTAGCAATTGCTCAATTTATATGAATATTCAAAGTAGCAAGTTGGTAGACACTAGTAGGTCTATTACTGGCTAATAAGCTTAAAACGGCCAGTAGCAAAAGCAATACAGTTCATAGATGCTGTTTGTGATGGAGGTAAATTTAATAAGAAACATTAGTCAGTTTAACACAATGATTAATGATGTCTAGTGAAATATTCAAACTTGGCGTGATGTTAGTGCGTGACAAAATGATCTAATGTCTAGACACAATTTCATGACGAGGTGATATGTCCTAGTCGGTCCCTACAGTAATCTCTTTCTAATTTAACGAGTTGCATGTATCAACCCTGTTATACCTGTTGTTGGTTTGGATGTTAGCTAATCAACATAGATTAATAGTTTCGAGAACCATGGAGTTTTGACTAATTGGTTTAACAATGCAGAACACTCTGCACACGTATAGCTTAGTGGCGTAGTGGTTAAAGACCCAGCCTGTCACATAGGAGATCCCGATTCGAATCCAGTGAGGGCAACAACATTAATTATTTCTATTCGCCGCCTGGCCTATCTAGGCTTGCCTGGTTCCTTTTCTTATTTCATCCTGTCTATCTTTGACTAGTCTTTTTTGCCCTTCATCTTCCCTTATGTCCACTTCCTCAAATTGTCTCTGACTCACTTTCTCTCTGATTCTCTTTTATCTCTTATTGTCTTTTCTTTCTGACTTCCTATCTTTTGACTCCCCCATCCCTCTCTTCCCTCTTTAACTCCCTCTCCTATAACTCCCCCTCTTTGTCTCTAACACACTCTTTTCTCAGACTCCTTCTCATCCTCTTTGACTCCCTCTTCTCAGACTCCTTCTCATCCTCTGACTCCCCCTTTTCTCAGACTCCTCATCCTCTGACTCCCTCTTCTCAGACTTCTCTTCCTCTTTGACTCCTTCTCATCCTCTGACTCCCTCTTCTCAGACTCCTTCTCATTTTCTTTGATTCCTTCTCTCCTCAGACTCTTTCTCATCCTCTGACTCCCCCTTTTCTCAGACTCCTCATCCTCTGACTCCCTCTTCTCAGACTCCTTCTCATCCTCTTTGACTCCTTCTCTTCTCAGACTCCTTCTCATCCTCTGACTCCCTCTTCTCAGACTCCTTCTCATTTTCTTTGACTCCTTCTCGCCTCAGACTCTTTCTCATCCTCTGACTCCCCCTTTTCTCAGACTCCTCATCCTCTGACTCCCTCTTCTCAGACTTCTCTTCCTCTTTGACTCCTTCTCTTCTCAGACTCCTTCTCATCCTCTTTGGCTCCCTCTTCCCAGACTTCTCTTCCTCTTTGACTCCTTCTCTTCTCAGACTCCTTCTCATTCTCTGACTCCCTCTTCTCAGACTCCTTCTCATCCTCTTTGACTCCTTCTCTCCTCAGACTCTTTCTCATCCTCTGACTCCCCCTTTTCTCAGACTCCTTCTCATCCTCTGACTCCCCCTTTTCTCATACTCCTTCTCATCCTCTGACTCCCTCTTCTCAGAGTTCTCTTCCTCTTTGACTCCTTCTCTTCTCAGACTCCTTCTCATCCTCTTTGGCTCCCTCTTCCCAGACTTCTCTTCCTCTTTGACTCCTTCTCTTCTCAGACTCCTTCTCATCCTCTTTGGCTTTCTTTTTTCTCAGACTCCTTCTCATCCTCTTTGACTCCTTCTCTTCTCAGACTCCTTCTCATCCTCTTTGGCTCCCTTTTTCTCAGACTCCTTCTCATCCTCTGACTCCCCCTTTTCTCATACTCCTTCTCATCCTCTGACTCCCTCTTCTCAGAGTTCTCTTCCTCTTTGACTCCTTCTCTTCTCAGACTCCTTCTCATCCTCTTTGGCTCCCTCTTCCCAGACTTCTCTTCCTCTTTGACTCCTTCTCTTCTCAGACTCCATCTCATCCTCTTTGGCTCCCTTTTTTCTCAGACTCCTTCTCATCCTCTGACTCCCCCTTTTCTCATACTCCTTCTCATCCTCTGACTCCCTCTTCTCAGAGTTCTCTTCCTCTTTGACTCCTTCTCTTCTCAGACTCCTTCTCATCCTCTTTGGCTCACTCTTCCCAGACTTCTCTTCCTCTTTGACTCCTTCTCTTCTCAGACTCCTTCTCATCCTCTTTGGCTTTCTTTTTTCTCAGACCCCTTCTCATCCTCTTTGACTCCCTCTTCTCAGACTCCCTCTTCTGTCTTTATGGTTTCATCTTGTATTCTCTTCCCCTTTTTCCCTTTAACTCCATGTATTTTCTTCTCTTTAGGGCAAGCTACATGACCCCCATGGGATGGGAATAATCCCCAGAATTGCAGAGGACATTTTCGATCACATATTTGCCATGGATGAAAACCTTGAGTTCCATATCAAGGTCTGTATTTCAATAACTTACTGTAGCAGGTAGTTGAGTATGTCCTAGAATGCTCTACTGTTCTATGCTGCTGACCCTGCCAGGCATGTGCAGTACTGTGTGTATTGACATGAGTTTGAATCCATCGCTTTCCTCTCTCTTCTATACAATTGTTTTTCTTTTACAAAAGGAGTAGGACTGCCCCAGCCCTAAAATAAGGAGTAGGTCTGCCCCAGCCCTACTCCCAGCCCTAAAATAAGGAGTAGGTCTGCCCCAGCCCTAAAATAAGGAGTAGGTCTGCCCCAGCCCTAAAATAAGGAGTATGTCTGGCCCATCCCTAAAATAAGGAGTATGTCTGGCCCAGCCCTAAAATAAGGAGTATGTCTGCCCCAGCCCTAAAATAAGGAGTAGGTCTGCCCCAGCCCTAAAATAAGGAATAGGTCTGCCCCAGCCCTAAAATAAGGAATAGGTCTGTCCCAGCCCTAAAATAAGGAGTATGTCTGCCCCAGCCCTAAAATACGGAGTAGGTCTGCCCCAGCCCTAAAATAAGGAGTATGTCTGCCCCAGCCCTAAAATAAGGAGTATGTCTGCCCCAGCCCTGAAATAAGGAGTATGTCTGCCCCAGCCCTAAAATAAGGAGTATGTCTGCCCCAGCCCTAAAATAAGGAGTAGGTCTGCCCCAGCCCTAAAATAAGGAGTAGGTCTGCCCCAGCCCTAAAATAAGGAGTAGGTCTGCCCCAGCCCTAAAATAAGGAGTATGTCTGGCCCAGCCCTAAAATAAGGAGTAGGTCTGCCCCAGCCCTAAAATAAGGAGTAGGTCTGCCCCAGCCCTAAAATAAGGAGTATGTCTGGCCCAGCCCTAAAATAAGGAGTATGTCTGGCCCAGCCCTAAAATAAGGAGTATGTCTGGCCCAGCCCTAAAATAAGGAGTAGGTCTGCCCCAGCCCTAAAATAAGGAGTAGGTCTGCCCCAGCCCTAAAATAAGGAATAGGTCTGCCCCAGCCCTAAAATAAGGAATAGGTCTGCCCCAGCCCTAAAATAAGGAGTATGTCTGCCCCAGCCCTAAAATAAGGAGTATGTCTGCCCCAGCCCTGAAATAAGGAGTATGTCTGCCCCAGCCCTAAAATAAGGAGTATGTCTGCCCCAGCCCTAAAATAAGGAGTAGGTCTGCCCCAGCCCTAAAATAAGGAGTAGGTCTGCCCCAGCCCTAAAATAAGGAGTAGGTCTGCCCCAGCCCTAAAATAAGGAGTATGTCTGGCCCAGCCCTAAAATAAGGAGTAGGTCTGCCCCAGCCCTAAAATAAGGAGTAGGTCTGCCCCAGCCCTAAAATAAGGAGTATGTCTGGCCCAGCCCTAAAATAAGGAGTATGTCTGGCCCAGCCCTAAAATAAGGAGTATGTCTGGCCCAGCCCTAAAATAAGGAGTAGGTCTGCCCCAGCCCTAAAATAAGGAGTAGGTCTGCCCCAGCCCTAAAATAAGGAATAGGTCTGCCCCAGCCCTAAAATAAGGAATAGGTCTGTCCCAGCCCTAAAATAAGGAGTATGTCTGCCCCATCCCTAAAATAAGGAGTAGGTCTGCCCCAGCCCTAAAATAAGGAGTATGTCTGCCCCAGCCCTAAAATAAGGAGTATGTCTGCCCCAGCCCTAAAATAAGGAGTATGTCTGGCCCAGCCCTAAAATAAGGAGTATGTCTGGCCCAGCCCTAAAATAAGGAGTATGTCTGCCCCAGCCCTAAAATAAGGAGTATGTCTGGCCCAGCCCTAAAATAAGGAGTATGTCTGGCCCAGCCCTAAAATAAGGAGTAGGTCTGCCCCAGCCCTAAAATAAGGAGTATGTCTGGCCCAGCCCTAAAATAAGGAGTAGGTCTGCCCCAGCCCTAAAATAAGGAGTATGTCTGGCCCAGCCCTAAAATAAGGAGTAGGTCTGCCCCAGCCCTAACATAAGGAGTATGTCTGGCCCAGCCCTACTCAGGGTGTCATTGTCACCACGTATCTGGATTGCAGACAGAAATCCTTCAACTACCACCACATTTCCTGTATGCTACCAGCTTACTACAGTATATCAGGAGTTAACATTTAGTAGTCACTTTGTCTTAGCCTGGAGAGACAATTTGTAAATGTTACGCAGTGAAGGCAAACAAATAATGTAATTATGTAAGACATTGCGTATCTTCCCAATGTCTACCCACTTAGATCACAGTTATAAACTGTGCGCAACTAACAGAGTATCAACAAAGTATCAACAGCTTTCCATTAACCTCTTTCCTACATCTATTGTGATGCCTCAAATTTTTCTCAGGTCCAGGTAATTTATAATCCTTATACATATACACACACACACACACACACACACACATATATACACACACACACACAAAAGAACAGTAAATGTACAACAATATTATCCTACAAACAATGTGTATATTGTGACCTCAGTGACCATGACAGTTGGAGGTGTCAGATCTGCCCAAACTCACACTTCTGGACCAGGCTAGCAGAAAATCCTCATATATTAGTGTGTGACGTCTTTATACTAGTGTGACACACTGCTCTTATGACATCGATGTTCTTCAGTTGGGCAGGGGCTCTACAGAGCTCTATGGCTCCTCCAAAGTTCTCCTACTTGAGCCTCTGTTTCTCTTATAGAATATTAGCTGAACAGTATTGTGGATCTCCTGTCCCAAAATATAAACAGTACCTACACCCAAATGTCAGGCCAGTAATGTTCTGGACCACATACCACCCTGTTACCGACTCAGTTTCCTCGATGTAAGATACAGTTCTTTGAATATTAAACATTCTCTTTCTCCAGGTGTCCTATTTTGAAATCTATATGGACAAAATCAGAGATCTTCTGGATGGTGAGCATATTAAGGCATATAAAACACACATGTTCACTGCAGCGTTTAATGTGACACGTCGTGCCAACTCGGGTCTAAGTGCAGCATTATATTTGTTGTACGTGTGCAGCAGTATAACTCACACCGTAATACTGTGTTGGTGTGACATTCTAAAGAGGGTAGACTGCCCACATCCGTGTTGGAAGAACACACAAGCTGAAGGTGATGAATGTGTTGTGATAAACATACAGTACCTTGTTAACTGAAGGTGATAAATTAAATATAAAATATGTGAAATGACGAACGTCATATGTTTTCAACTTAGTGATTGAGGCTTCATTCCCTGTAAGGTAGTGAGTCATATCAGAGTAAGTTAGTGCCTCAAATGGTGTCCTATTAACTATATAGAGCATTACTTCAGACCAGAGGTCCCCAAAGTAGTGCACTAAAATGGGAAGAGAACGCCATTTTGGGGACTATATCAAAGCTGTCTAAAGCAGTGAGGGGATGAGAGCTCCAATCTGTATTCTGCAGAGAGAGAAGAGGGAAAGAGAGAGAGGAGAGAGAGAGAGAGAGAGAGAGAGAGAGAGAGACAGTTAATCACCAGAGCAAGACCGGAGGTAATAAAGGAGAAAGCAGACAAATCAAAACTGATGGATGGAGTAAAGGGAAAACAACACGCACCTCTGAGAGTTTCCAGAGCCCTGAGGTAAATCTGATCTGATTGGTTATGATCTGTCATCGAAAAACACAAATCTGAAACATAAAGTTGCTATGCCCGTGACCCTTGTTGCCCTTCTGTCCTGTTCCGCAGAAGTGGAGTGCAGTCTTCATCGCTCATTTCCAGGCATGACGGGGCAGCAACAGGCTTATCAGACTTTAATAAAAAGATGACACACGCCTCTAAGATGCAGAGCCATGACTGTAATCTGAACTGATTGGATATAAACTCCCATCAGAAACACATAGTTAAAACAGAAAGTGACTGCATCATGACCTCAGACGTCTGTTTCACCATAGGTCTTCTGTTGGAATTGCATTGAGTTGACATTTTCAGCCTGAGGATTCCTGAGTCAGAGGAGCAATAGGTGTGTCTAATGTAGGTTTGAACGTGATCATGGCCTTCCTATTCATTCCATTTTCCATGCAGTAAATACCAATCTAGCAAAAAGAAAGATGAATAATTATGTGGATTATAATTTAAAAAAACATTTAGGTTTAGATTATGATTTGTTTTATTTCGAATCAAGTCCGACCTCAAGAAGCCTTTTTATACTTCTAATTCACGTTTTCCTGCAACACGATGATTAAATGAATTTCTGCTATCAGTATTTCTTTTGTAAAGAGTGCTGTGTCTGTGTTGGTAAAATGACTGTGAAATACAATTTGATTGGATTTCACTGTTTTGTGCCTTAGGGAAGATATTAAACTAATGTTTTTTCAACTCAATAAGGAAGAATTGTGGCTTTACAGTTTTCCTGAATGTCTCTGCTGGGTAATAAAAGACATCTCTCTTTTTCTGCCTCTCTCAGTGACTAAGACCAATCTGTCAGTGCACGAGGACAAGAACAGAGTTCCGTATGTGAAGGTGAATCAGCAGTCAGAATACTAACTGTCCGTCTGTGTTCTGTTGAGAGCATCAGACCCAAATGTCTGTTTCAGGAATTAGGAATGATTGCTAATTCAAATTATTCTTCCTGTTTTCTGTCAAATTGTGTCTCAGGGCTGCACTGAACGCTTTGTCTCCAGCCCAGAGGAGGTGATGGATGTTATCGATGAGGGAAAAGCCAACCGCCATGTTGCTGTCACCAGTAAGCCCAATGACATTGGTCATTTTAATGTTACCTGTAAATCAGCAGTTGCAGTGTTCTTGTTTTGATTGAGGAAGTGTTTGTTTCACCTCAGCCATGTTGCTGTCTAAATCCAGGGGTGGGGAGAGTACTGAAAATCTGTCATTTTAAGTACTGTGACATAAAACATATTCAAATGTCCTCAAGCGAAAGAGGCAAAAAGGAAAATCAAATTAACAGTAAAAAATTTGTTCAGGTAGACAATTGCTTGCGGTAGTAGTTGTGTGGTAGTAGTAATAAGCACAAGTTTTTTTTTGCCTGACCGTGTATGCTGAGCTGGCTAGGAAGAGCAAATGTCTCTTACTGAGTGAGTAAGTGAGTGTGTGACTACCTGTTGTTAAATAGCGTAGTGGTTTACAACCTTCAGTAGCTACGTTATAGTAAGCCTAAAATAAAACTTTTTACAGTTATATTCCAACTATTTCTGGTGGATTTTAGAAGTACGCGTCCGTGCATGCTTTTCACATTGTATGATTTTTAAGTAATTAATTTGCATTTTATTGCATGACATAAGTATTTTATACATCAGAAAAGCAGAACTTAATGTTTGGTACAGAAACCTTTGTTTGCATTCTACATGCATTTTGCATTGCAACAGTACGTACTTCACCATCATCTGCAAAATACATACTCATAGTACATAGTATGCCATTTGAGATTCAGCCAATGCTTTCAATTTCCTCGTAGTTCACATAGCATAGTGGTTTGTTATTCAATAGTTTTTGTATGGACGACCATCTAAAGTAATCTTTGTACAAAAGTACACTTTAGTTCTGTTAATAAACGTTCTGTTTTCCATGTTATTGCAGCAAAACAGTATTGGCTGCATTTGGAGACCATATGGAGGTTGATTGGCCATTAGCAAGTATTGTTCCCTACCCTTCAATCTTTTGCCCCGGTCCGATTCCCATCTCAGACGTTACATTTTTTCTCTCTCAGAAATACAGTGTCTCACAAGTGAGTACACCCCTCACATTTTTGTAAATATTTGATTATATCTTTTCATATGACAACACTAAAGAAATGACACTTTGCTACAATGTAAAGTAGTGAGTGAACAGCTTGTATAACAGTGTACATTTGCTGTCCCCTCAAAATAACTCAACACACAGCCATTAATGTCTAAACCGCTGGCAACAAAAGTGAGTACACCCCTAAGTGAAAATGTCCAATTTGGGCCCAATTAGCCATTTTCCCTCCCCGGTGTCATGTGACTCGTTAGTGTTTCAAGGTCTCAGGTGTGAATGGGGAGCAGATGTGTTAAATTTGGTGTCATCGCTCTCACACTCCCTCATACTGGTCACTGGAAGTTCAACATGACACCTCTTGGCAAAGAACTCTCTGAGGATCTGAAAAAAATTATTGTTGCCCTACATAAAGATGGCCTAGGCTATAAGAAGATTGCCAAGGGCCCCTGAAACTGAGCTGCAGCGCGGTGGCCAAGACCATACAGCGGTTTAACAGAACAGGTTCCACTAAGAAACAGGCCTCGTCATGGTCGATCAAAGAAGTTGAGTGCACATGCTCAGTGTCATATCCAGAGGTTGTCTTTGGGAAATAGACGTATGAATGCTGCCAGCATTGTTGTAGATGTTGAAGGCCTGGGGAGTCAGCCTGTCAGTGCTCAGACCATACTCTGCACACTGCATCAAATTAGTCTGCATGGGTGTCATCCCAGAAGGAAGCCTCTTCTAAAGATGCACAAGAAAGCCCGCAAACAGTTTGCTGAAGACAAGCAGACTAAGGACATGGATTACTGGAAACATGTCCTGTGGTCTGATGAGACCAAGATAAACTTATTTGGTTCAGATGGTGTCAAGCGTGTGTGGCGTCAACCAGGTGAGGAGTACAAAGACAAGTGTGTCTTGCCTACAGTCAAGCATGGTGTTGGGAGTGTCATGGTCATCGAACAACAATATATCCACTCTGTAATACCATGAATCTTATACATTTTAAAGTATAATTGTACAGATTATTGGGTGGTATGTCTTTTACTGCCCAAAACACCAATTCACATGGTGATGGTCCAACCTACATCAATATGTCATCCATACACTGGATAAACATGGGAAGGTGTGGAATAAGGAAACAAGTATGGGGAGTAACATCATTCTTGCAGACAAGTTAAGCACAGTTAATCTCTCATCCTCTCTTTTCCTCTCCAGATATGAATGAGCACAGCTCCAGGAGTCACAGCATCTTCCTGATCAACATCAAGCAGGAGCATGTGGAGACAGAGCAGAAGCTGTGTGGGAAGCTGTACCTGGTTGACCTGGCTGGGAGTGAGAAGGTGACTTAAATTGTAACAAAGCATCATTACTGAATCTCAATAGGCTTAGAAGAGGTCTAAAGCCAGATGTTTAGAGAGAATTTCCTGGACATACATTAATCGTGAACATATATTTAGTAGGGACGTCTTCTAACTTTACTATACTTTAGTAGGGAAAGAACCTCAAGGAACAGATGCTAGTCAATGATTCATATGTTGTTCTTCGAGGAACCTTTAATAGTAGCGAAGGGTACTGAAGGAAGTCTGGACTGAGCCCCTTCAATAACAGAACGAGTCCTGTTTAAACCGTAAAATTAGTTTTCTTCAAAAAGAGGGGTTCCTCATGGGATCTCTTTCATCTTAAGAGGTTTTTAGAACCCCATAGGGGATCTTACACAGAGTAGTCTTGTAAAAAAAAAACATTTAATGAGGAAATTTCAATTGGGCAAGCTTTTTAGTCTAAGACTAGGCTTAATTTTCATCCCATAGTGAATTCATTATATCTCTGGTGAAGACCTGGTCAGGAGTAACTAATGAACTATGTCTGATGCACCAAAATACTTCTCCTTCCCCTTCATCCGGTGGTTTCGTTATCTAATCCTCAAATGAATCTCTGCCACAGATGGCGCAGTACCCTGCCATAGTACCCTGCCACATTACCCTGCCATAGTACCCTGCCATAGTACCCTGCCATAGTACCCTACCACAGTACCCTGCCATAGTACCCTGCCACAGTACCCTGCCATAGTACCCTGCCATAGTACCCTGGCATAGTACCCTGCCATAGTACCCTGCCACAGTACCCTGCCATAGTACCCTGCCACAGTACCCTGCCATAGTACCCTGCCACAGTACCCTGCCACAGTACCCTGCCACAGTACCCTGCCATAGTACCGTGCCATAGTACCCTGCCATAGTACCCTGCCATAGTACCCTGCCACAGTACCCTGCCATAGTACCGTGCCATAGTACCCTGCCATAGTACCCTGCCACAGTACCCTGCCATAGTACCCTGCCACAGTACCCTGCCACAGTACCCTGCCACAGTACCCTGCCACAGTAGCCGTATTTCATGTTAAAATGGCTCCTCATTTAAAGTGGGCCGCAGGTACTTTACCTCTATGTGAACTGGGACTGGTGTAATGACTACTTGTTACTGCAGAAAATGCTAGATTCTCCTTCTCTTTTCATCCCCACTTTGTTTGTTAGGGTTGTATCGACCCAAGCCTCTGCCCTTTGCAGTTGGTCGTTGGTGAATCTGCGACACATCAGGACCCTGCTGGAAATCTATTTTAATGAACTGGGTTTAACACATACCAATGCCTCAAGGTACAGGGCTGTGCAATTGTCAAATGTGCATCTCAAGGGACAGTCTGGGCGATATGCCCAGACACAAAGCCTTCACATTGATTTCTACATGGATATCCCCATGTGAGTTGCTCGGACCTAGTCAGTGTGGTAATAGAGACTAGTGTGGGAATAAATTGGGTTTAATGTGTCCCAAGGGCATTGTAGACCTATGGGGTCTGCACACGGTACATTAACAGCATATGAAATGCAACCCAACGTATAAAGGGGCTACAGTAGGTCTTCAGCTGGAGTTTCAACAGTAGTGCTGGAGGTCCTTAACATGTCTGATTTTCCCTCTTTAAGTTGACATTAATAGTTCAGTTATCCATAACTGGCTATACACCGACAGCTGTTGGTTCCATAGAGGGCCTGGGCTGGATGTGAGCCTTGTCTGTGCTTACCTCCTGGACTGTATGTGTTTTGTAATATCCTTCCTCAGGTGAGCAAAACAGGAGCGGAGGGGGCTGTCTTGGATGAAGCTAAGAACATCAACAAGTCCCTGTCCTCTCTAGGGAATGTTATCTCTGCTCTGGCCGAGGGAACTGTAAGGATACTCTCATTAAATCAAATTTGTCTCACTGATCGATTTAAAGGATTTTATTTTCTATTGTTATTAATACATATAAAAAACATTGAATTACACTGGGAGCTGGAATACTGACCAGTGGTTCAGCGATTCAAATGCTAGATTCTCCTTCTCTTTTCATCCCCACTTTGTTTGTTAGGGTTGTATCGACCCAAGCCTCTGCCCTTTGCAGTTGGTCGTTGGTGAATCTGCGATTTTCTGCGCTCTTTCTCTCCCTGTTCTCCCTCTATCTCTCCCCCTCTACTCCCTATATCCACCCCCCCCCCCCCTTCTTCTGTCTCCCCCTGTAGAAGACCCACGTGCCATACCGGGACAGTAAGATGACTCGCATCCTGCAAGACTCTCTGGGGGGGAACTGCAGGACCACCATGTTCATCTGCTGCTCCCCCTCCAGCTACAATGACCAGGAGACCAAGTCCACACTGATGTTTGGACAACGGTAACAGACCCACAAAACACACACACACAGTGAAAGTCCATGAAAAGATGCACACACGGATGCAGCACATACAGCACACTCTCACACACACAGACATGCCCTAAATGGTATTGAATGTACAATGCAACTGCCAACCTAATTGCAATGTTTATATGCTGGATTTGATGGCAGTAAAAAAAAAAATGCCTGCACTTACATGAGATTCGCATCTCACTTACACGAGGTACGCATCTCACTTACACGAAGTACGCATCTCACTTACACGAGATACACATCTCACTTACACGAGGTACACATCTCACGTACACGAGGTACACATCTCACTTACACGAGGTACACATCTCACTTACATGAGGTACACATCTCACTTACACGAGGTACACATCTCACTAACACGAGGTACACATCTCACTTACATGAGGTACACATCTCACTAACACGAGGTACACATCTCACTTACATGAGGTACACATCTCACTTACACGAGGTACACATCTCACTTACACGAGGTACACATCTCACTAACACGAGGTACACATCTCACTTACATGAGGTACACATCTCACTAACACGAGGTACACATCTCACTTACATGAGGTACACATCTCACTTACACGAGGTACACATCTCACTAACACGAGGTACGCATCTCACTAACACGAAGTACGCATCTCACTTACACGAGGTACGCAATTTACTTACACGAAGTACGCATCTCACTTTATAGTCAGTCTAGTGTTTGTAGGTTATAGACTAACAAAACCCCAAACCACTTAACTGTAGGACATATGGATTTCTCAGAACACTGCACTGCGCTAGACGGATCCTACAGCAGTTATATATAGATCTAAACACTACAGAATATGTGCCCAAAACATTTATCCATCGGGTATTTCGTTTTTTTTGGGGTTTAAACCCACACTGCGGCATTACATGAGCCGCTATGGCAACGGCTTAGATGGCTGGGCTGCCATCGGCCACGGAATTACAGAATATATATACATAAGATGTCCAAGTTCAAAAGCCAGTCCTGTCTCCTTCTCTGACCCCTCAGAGCAAAGACTATCAGGAATACGGCGTCGGTGAACCTGGAGCTGACGGCAGAGCAGTGGAAGAAGAAGTACGAGAAGGAGAAAGAGAAGAACCGGGTGTTGAAGGACACGGTCCAGAGACTGGAGGCTGAACTGAACCGATGGAGGAACGGTGAGGACTCCCTTAAAACAGGCAAGTCTGGTCGCATGCACAAACACATAACATACACACACTTACAGGCACGCATGGAAACAAACACACACACACACTCTGGAAAAAATACTGTACACACTGACAGGAAGATTCACAGACTCTAGCTCCCTTTCTCGATGATTAAGTGTATTCCCCACAGTATCCTGAAGGCAAATTTCTTTGAGCTTTTGTGTTATATTCATTATATTTTAGTAAACCACAAAGAAGGCATGTATTGTTATCTCCTAAGCAGATTCATGTGGGTGAATACACAAAGAGTTACAGCTCATTGTATTCTATAGACAGACATGGACACACCTACCAGAACCACACAATAGAACGATGAAAATGTAGTTTACTAAAGACATTCATAGGTTTATAGAAACTGTAGAAACCTGGTCTGCCACTCTGGAGTTACAGCAAGACAGGGACACAACATGCTCACACAAACATGCTAGAATTCTCTATACTTGAAGGAACAAAAAAAATTTTGTCTGCAAAATCCTGACTGGGATCCCTTTAACACAAACATAACCACTATCCACTAACTCGTATTGTAACCTTCTGCCTGAAACATAATGGCTGTGATAAAAATCCCTTAATTTGAAAATTAACTTTTTCCTCATGCTTTACTATGGTTGTGGGGTTTTTCAGTCCCTGACGTGTTATTCAAATATGTACACACTGTACATCATGGATACACACTGGTCACCCGGTCACCCAGTGTTCACCCAGTGGTCACCCAGTGGTCACCTGGTCACCCAGTGGTCACCCAGTGGTCACCTGGTCACCCAGTGGTCACCCGGTAGTCACCTGGTCACCCTGTTGTCACCCAGTGGTCACCTGGTCACCCAGTGGTCACGCGGTAGTCACCTGGTCACCCTGTTGTCACCCAGTGGTCACCTGGTCACCCAGTGGTCACCCGGTAGTCACCTGGTCACCCAGTTGTCCCCTAGTGGTCACCCAGTCACTTTTACCCCCAGTCAAATTCACATCTCATGACCAATTGTCCCTCTCCAGGTGAGGAGGTTCCTGAGATGGAGGTTCCCATCCAGTCTGTTCTGCCCAGAGAAGATAGCCTAGCCCGTCTCCCCAGAGAAGACAGCACCTCCTCTAGTCTGAATCGTCTCCCTAGAGAAGACAGCTCCTCCTCTATAGTAATCAGGATCTCAGAGGAGGAGAGACAGAAGTACGAGGAAGAAATACGGAAGCTTTACAAGCAGCTGGACGACAAGGTCAGAGCTTAACACACACAAACACACAGACTTGCACTAATGACACATCTACTTTAACTTAACAACAAGGACATATAACTGATATATTTAACAATTACAGATTTCCAATGTAGTCATTTAGCAGGTGCTCTTATTCAGATGGACTTACAATGAGTCCATGTTAAGATAGCTATGTGGGAAAACCACACAACCCAGACACACAATACACTGATCAGCCATAACATTATAACCACTGACAGGTGAAGTGAATAACACTGATAATCTCGTTATCATGGCACAAGTCAGTGGGTGGAATATATTAGGCAGCTAGTGAACATTCTATCTTCAAAGCTGATGTGTTCGAAGCAGGTAAAATGTACAAGCGTAAGGATCTGTGTGAATTTGACAAAGGCCAAATTGTGATGGCTAGACGACAGGGTCAGAGCATCTCCAAAACGGCAACCCATGTGGGGTGTTCCCGGGGTGGAGTGGTCAGTACCTATCAAAAGTGGTCCAAGGAAGGAAAAGCGGTGAACCGGCGACAGGGTCATGGGAGGCCAAGGCTCATTGATGCATGTGGGGAGAGAAGGCTAGCCATGTGGTCCGATCCAACAGAAAGGCTACTGTAGGTCAAATTGCTGCAAAAGTAAATGCTGGTACTGATAGAAAGGTGTCAGAACACAGTGCATCACAGTTTGTTGAATATGGGGCTGCGTAGCCGGTTCCCATGCTGAACCCAGTCCACTGCTGAAAGCGCCTACAATGGGCACATGAGCATCAGAACTGGACCACAGAGCAAAGGTGGCCTGGTCTGATGAATCACATTTCCTTTTACTTCACGTGGATGGCCGGCTGCATGTGCGTTGCTTACCTGGAGAACACATGGCACCAAGATGCACTATGGGAAGATGGCGAGACGGCGGAGGCAGTGTGATGCTTCGGGCAATGTTCTGCTGGGAGACCATGTGCACCCTTTCATGATAACGGTATTTCCTGATGGCATTGGCCTCTTTCAGCAGGATAATGCGCCCTGCCATAAAGCAAAAATGGTTCAAGAATGGTTTGAGGAACACAAAAACAAGTTCAATGTGTGGCCTTGGCCTCCAAATTCTCTAGATCTCAATTCAATCGAGCATCTGGGGGATGTGCTGGACAAACAAGTCTGATCCCTGGAGGCCCCATCTCACAACTTACAGGATTTAAAGGATCTACTGCTAACGTCTTGGTGCCAGATACCACAGCACACCTTCAGAGGTCTAGTGGAGTCCATGCCACGACGGGTCAGGGCTGTTTTCGCACGCAAAGAGTGACCTACACAATTTTAGGCAGGTGGTCATAATGTTATGGCTGATTGGTATACAGCAACACTGACTTACCACTTTCTTTTCTTTCCAAAAAAGTTGGAAAGGAAGGTTTTGAGTGAGGAACAGAAGGGTTAAAATTAAGACACCACTGCAAATTGAATGCCTCTGTTCCTCACTCAAAACTTTCCTTTTCAACTTTTTTGGAAAGGAAAGAAAAAGGTGCAATGGTCTCTTAATTTTTTCCAGAGCTTTATGTGCCACAGTAAAGCATTTCAGATCTGTAAAGAAATTCAAGCAAAACTGTAGGAAGGGTAAGGAGAAAGCTTCTGATTCCTGACAAGGTTGAGATTTGAGTATGTATGATGAAAACAATGGATATATCTCGACAGGATGATGAAATCAACCAGCAGAGCCAGCTGGTAGAGAAGCTGAAGGAGCAGATGCTGGACCAAGAAGAGGTAAGCACCCTCGGGGGAAATCTTTTGTCATGCACTAAACCAAATTATCTGATTTCATTTGGAGAATGGCAGGTTCATTGACACACGTTGCATAATAAACCTTCCACTTCTACTTAAAACTTGATGGTTATTCAGCCTGGGAAATGGCTGAGAGTAGAACAGAAGGGAAAGCCAAATGTTGAGATGTGGGAGTGATTGATTGTTGTTCGGGTTTTGAATTATTCCCAGCTCCTGGCCTCCTCTCGTGGGGATAGTGACAAGGTTTCATCAGAGTTGGGAAGGCTACAGATGGAGAGCAATGTTGCCAAGGCCGAGGTTTGTTGGTCTCATTTAGTTAGTATGATGTTTTAATACATATTCAGCCAATATATAGAACAAATGTGCAAATCAGTGTAATTTTGAAAATATGTAACTATGAATAATACAACACTCAGACAAGTTACTTCAAACTTGTAAGTAAATTTGAGATATTATATGGGCTAATGAAATCTCATATCACTGAACATTCCAAAGACCATGAGGCACAACAAGGGACCTTATAAATCATTTAAATATGATGACGTCAACAATGCTTACTATTTTACCATTACATTAACTGGATTTGTTTCACAAATGCCACATGCTACTGATAGAAATAATAGTATGGGTGTAATATTAAAATAATCTCTATAAAATGCTAATATAGGTATCTGGAATTAGATGCCAGCAGGTAAACTAAAGGAAAGCATGTATTCCTGTTATTCTTTGTCCATAGATTGCTTACAGGGAATGGACAACAATGGACAGTTTTTACATTTGGGTTAACTGTACCTTTAAGGTTTTTCACCGATTTAGAAATGGAGGAAAATCCATTATGGTTGATGTTATGGGTCCTTTAGGCAAATGTGTTCCTTGTAAGTAGACACATCTACAATTTGTTCCCAATTTAATGGCATACAATTTTTAAATTGCTTGTTATAATGCCACCATCAGGTTAAAAACTACTGTAACTTTTTAAATGCAGGATCTCTATGGCAAGTCGCATTCACATCGACCATTCACTCCAGTTTAATCAATATGGGGCCAGTGGTGTCCTAGGGAACGCGTTAGTCGCATGCACTCATGCAAGGAGGGGGACAGATCAATAGTTCCCTGCTTGATTTCATCGTTGTAGGGGACAACAAATCTAGAATAACATTGACTTATTTCCATTGTTGTCTTTAGGTAAAAGAGGTTCTACAGGCATTGGAGGAACTGGCTGTTAACTATGACCAGAAAAGTCAGGAAGTAGAGGATAAGACTCTACAGAACAAACTTCTGGCTGAGGAGCTGGCCAAGAAAATGGTACATCAGGGGAGGGAAATACAACAGATATTCTCATCTGTCCTTCATCCATCTATCCATCCATCTGTGACAGAGTTAAGAATGTACCCTAGCTCACTCCACAGCCAGCTTGAAATGGCACCAATGGGGCTAACCAATTGGTACCTTTTGGCTAACTGTGGAGGAATCTAAACAGACAGTATCGCCTTCTACTTTCACTCCTTTTTTCTTCAAATTCTTCTACTTCTCCTGCTTTTTCTTCTCTTATCCAGGCTCAACTAATGCGTATCGAGGCAGAGCTGTCTCGTCTCCAGGAAGTGAGTGGTCATCAGAGGAAACGCATCGCTGAGGTTCTCAACGGCCTGATGAGGGACCTTTCTGAGTTCAGTGCCATAGTAGGCAACAAGGACATCAAACTGGTCAGTACTATACTTTAATTATACCATAAAAGGAACACATTTGACACCACTACTGTAATTAGCTTGATCTTTGATTATTGAGACGTTTACTTAAACAGCAAGTACTGATATATTTTTGCCGGACTGCGTAAGCGGAGCCTGCCAAGAAGAGCGAATGGTTATATTGCAACTATTTCTGGTGGATTTTCAAAGTACGCATCCGTGCATGATTTTTGGGGTAATATAGGCTAGATAAAAAACCTTTGGGCAGTAAAAGCTTCTCTCCTCTTTTCACTTGTCGAAAATGTCAGTTATCATCACCCATATTGATAGTTATTGTATTAATGTCATTCAAGAATGTTTTTGTGCCATGAAATAGCTTTGGCTGTGTTAAGTTCAAGTAGTAAGTTAGATCCTAGTAAGCCTATTACTGGCTAATAAGCTGTTAAGACGGCCAGTGGCAAAAGCCATACATTTCATAGATGCTATTTGTGGTGGAGGTAAACTTAATAAGATGATGATGTCTAGTGAAATATTCAAACTTGGTGTGATGTTAATGCGTGACAAAATGATCTAATGTCGAGTTGCTTTGCCAACACTGGGCCAACATATAGCACTGTAGTGTAGCAGTTAAAGACACAGTCACGTGGGAGGCCCAGTTTTGAATCCAGTGAGAGCAACAACATTTATCACTTTTAATTGCTGGCCGCCTGAACTAGGCTTGCCTGGTTCCTTTTCTGGTTTTATTAATTGAGTTATTTTGCAGATGCTTCCATCCATGAACTTACAGTTATTGCATATTTAAATAGCTAGTTGGGAAAACCACAAAACCCAGTAAGTACACTTTTGGATGTGGAGTTAAATACTCTTTAAAAAGGTTGGGTTTCAGGGGTTTTGGGGAAATGGAGAGGGACTGAGCTGGCCCAGCTTTAAGGAAAAGCTAGTTCCATTATTGTTCTGTGAAGAGCACTGTCTGGGCTTGGAAAGAGCTGCCCTCCTTTCAAGGGTGGGTGGAGTCAGAGGCAACAGGTGGTTTAGAACAAAGAGTTGGGGTTGAGGTTAGAACCTGGAAGAAAGGTAAGAAGGGTCAGTTCTCCTTTCGGCTCCATAGACAAGCACCATGTTTTATTAGTGGATTCAGCTGTTGCTTTGTCTGTGAAAACTTCACTGCAAACTTTTTGAGTTACTTTTGATCTTACTAGGATTTACTTTAATTTATTTTGTTCTGTTAAATCTATTGTTATTTAATCCATTTTACCATCCATTTACCATCTCACTTGGATTACATTTTTATCATTGCAGATTCCCATTTTTCTTTTATTTTTGATTGTAATTTTTTTCTGTTCAAATGTCGCCTCATCCCTCAATGGAATCTAATTCCATGAACTGTGATAAGAACAAAGCAATGAAATGTAACACTCATATGTGAAAACATTTCTTCAGAACATATGGCTGAAGGAAAGGACTATTGTTCTGTTAAATCAAGTGCACATTTTAAATGAGCATTTTGCAGCCTCAAGGATATTCCCTGCGCCCTGGAACCATTTGAAACAACAATCTCTGCCACCAGTGCCCTTTTTGGGCTCATCCTGCCCCACTCCCTGTTTACCAGGGTCACATTTTGTTGCGGTATAGTAAAGGAGAAGGCCTAACAAGAGTCAGTATGAAGAGGGAGTCGGATCACTGTCCCTCTGCTTTCACAACAGGAACTAAAGTCCATGATCCGCAAGCCAAAAATATAAAAAAGTATAATCCAATATAATATCATTACTTTATTCTGAGGTAATTATTACTAAATCTGTTTTGAAACTGATCATGTATTTAGATGTTAAATTACTGTAAACTATAGTTGGCAAGAGGGAAAAATCTCCCTGCTAATACTGTACAGTATTGTTTATCCCGCCAGGAGACATAATGAGTAGTGCATCTGGCTTTAGATCTGAAGGTGGTGGGTTCAAGACTGTTACTGTGCTTCTTTTTTTGTGTAGTGTATGTCTATGTGTGTAAAAGTCACGTCATACAATTATTCTCTGAATATTGATTCAGATTGAATATTCGTTTGCCTGGAAATGGTAGAGGGTGATTTGGGTTTAAACCTTGGTTGTCCAACAGGGAAGAGATTTCAGCAAAACATGACAGCAACACCAGTGATTGGTTATGGCCAAGCGTAATCATGATTTTGTCTAAATAGTTTTATGCTTCCCAAGCCTGAATTGTGCAGCTCTGCCTCCCACTACACAGATCACTTGTAGATGCTACATATTCATTGGAAACTAATGGGGGCGGCGTGTGTCCGCGGTAGGTGTATCAGATCCTTAACACTTGCTAACAGGTGCCTCGCTCAACCTCTGACAAGAAGCGTGAAGATGGGTTTTATTATCGCTGGCCATGATTATCTTAATTATTATTAATCCTGCTTTAAAAACATTGTTGTCCCCAGAGCTAAAACTTTGTGTTGTCGCACGGCTCCAGCAAAATGAAATTACTGTAATGCTCCAAAACTTTCTGCACAGACACACGCACAAATGTATTTTATTGTGGTTCATGTGGGATTAAACTACATTATGAAGGGCAGCAGGGAACAGTTTATATTCTTCAAATATATCAGAAATGTATTCGGATCCTAAACCAGAGATTTATAAACTAAAAGCACCACTTTAAAATCTATTCTGTAACTGACTGGAAGCCAATGCAAAGATTTAAGAACCGGAGTGATGTGCTCTGTTCTCTTGGTCCGGGTTAACATTCTAGCAGCAGCATTCTGAATGAGCTGCAGCTGTTTTACAGCCTTTTTTGGGGAGTCCAGTTAAGAGGCCATTACAGTAGTCAACCCTACTAGAAATAAAAGCATGTATGAGCTTCTCTTGGTCTTTTTGGAACACCAAGCCTTTGACTCTGGCTATATGTTTTAGACGATAGAATGCTGTTTCGGTGACCGCTTTGATATGACTGTTAAATGTGAAGTCTGAGTCTATCAGAACACCAAGATTACGCACTTGATCCCTGGTTTTAAGGGCCCGAGAATCCAGCTCTTTACTAACACTTGTTCTTTTATTTTTGTTGCCAAACACAATAATCTCATAACATGAGATCTTGGTTTAATTGTTTAATTGTAGACAATTTTGGTTCATCCAGGTATTTATGTGCTCTATACAGTGACACAGAGAGTCTATTGAGCTGTTGTCATTTGGTTCGAAAGCCATTTATATTTGAGTATCATCGGCATAGCTGTGGTAGTTAATGTTATTGTTCTGTAGAATTTGGCCCAGAGGTAGCATTTAGAGATTGAACAGAAGCGGTCCGAGAACTGATCCCTGTGGAACTCCACATGCCATAGCCACCCTATCAGATTCATGATTACCAATGGTGACAAAGTAACTCCGGCCATCTAGATAAGATCTGAACCAATCAAGGACTGTCCGGGAGACCCCTACCCAATTTTCCATCCTATCTATAAGTGTTCTATGATCTATAGTGTCAAATGCTTCACTGAGATCTAATAGAACTAGAACTGTTATTTTATCTGAATCAGTATTCAGCCGTATATCATTTAAAACTTTAATCAGGGCCGTTTCAGTGCTGTGGTGAGATCTGAAACCTGACTGACATTTCTCTAAGAGACCGCTTGAGGTCACAAAATTGTTGATTGAGTTGATTGAAGAAAACCTTCTCAATGATCTTGGCTATAAAAGGGAGATTTGATACAGGTCTATAGTTGTTCATTATAGATACATCCAGTGTTCTCTTTTTTAATAGGGGAACACTGTAATAATAGGGGTTTAATAGCTGTTTTTAGAGACGTTGGGAAAATGCCTGATTGCAGAGAACCATTAACTATTTCCATTGTTATAGAGATAAAAAAAATATATATGTATGTCTGATGGCTGTGTGTCAAGACAACACGTGGAAGCTTTAAGATGTCAAACTGTTTCTTCTAGGGATTTTTGATCGATTTTATTATAATGCGACACAATAACCAAGTTATGTCTTGGTGGTCGTGGTGACGGTACAGAGTGCTTATTAGACTGTGTAGTTCTGATGGTGTGGCTAATACTTATCATTTTTTCACTAAAGAAACACGCAAATTCATTACTTTTCTCAGTGGACATGAGTTCTGATGCTATCTGCTTTAGGGGGTTTGTAAGCTTGTCGACCATGACAAATAGAGCGCGGGTATTGTTGATATTCTTGTTGATCATTCCCGATAAATGTTGCTGTCTGGCCCTGCGTAACTCACTGTTGAAGCTACCAAGGCTTTGTTCATAGATGTCATAGTGGATTTGAAGTTTAGTTTTCCTCCACTTACGTTCCGCTTTCCTACATTCTCTTTTCAGGGTTCTTACCATCATGGTGGTTCTCCATGGTGTTTTCTGTTTGCTCATAGTTTTCTTTACCTTTACCGGAGCAACACGATCCATGACATTCAATATTTTGGCATTAAAATAATCCAGGAGTACATCAACTGACTCAGCACTAATTGTTGGAGAGATAGCTATGGCTTCAATAAACTGAGCATTGGTACGCTCATTAATGTACCTTTTCTTAACAGAAACAGAGTTTACTGGAACATCCGGGGTGATCAGTGATCAAATAAAACACAGAAATGATCAGACAGGACCAAGTCTTTAACCATGACAGAGGAAATATCAAGACCTTTAGAGAGAACCAGATCTAGAATTTGGCCTTGAGTGTGTGTATGCTCTTTCACATGATGAGTGAGATCAAATGTGTCAAGTAGTGCCACGCTGCCACAACAGATTTAAAGTCTAAAACTTGTGTTCAAGACAATTTCAACGTGTAATGTGTAGGAAGAGGAGGGAAACCACCAGTCGCCGAATCAGGTCATCGTTTATATTATCTTGAATAAGCAGCCGCACACTACGTGGCCAAACACAACACAATGCACAATAACCCATGAGGGATGAATAGAAAACAGGGCAACTTAAAGGAATGGTAATCACCACAACGAGACACAGGTGGCTGCCCCCATCCCATACCGGTGGTTAGTACACCGCCGAGGAGGAGAGCAGTGGAGGAGTTAGGCCGGCCTGACCAAATGTCTGTTAAACAACTGCTTTATTGTTTATTGTGGTCTTTTTTATAACTTGGGTATTTCATATTTACATTTTGTATGTGTTTTTATTATTGTAATACACGGCTCAGCTCTGAAAGAGACCTGCGTCTCAGTTGATTGGTGGCATTTGAAAGGAGCCCTACCAACAGCGAGTTGCCGCAGTCCAGATGTGAATAACATTTGCCTAGTACCTTTCTGTGAGAGTTGAGGTTGTACCCTACTAATTTTGCAAATCATGAACCTGCAAGAGCGAGTGACAGCCTGGATGTCTGCAGGGAACAACATGTTATCCAGGATTACTGCAAAGTGATTTGCACTTTAGAAGGGAGAGTCTGATGTAGCCCTCTAATCTAATATGGATCAAGACACTCACTGATAAGCATTCTTTGAACACTGTGAGTCAAGGCCAGGTCCCCATGACCATATTTCAGAGAGAGAACAGATTTTCAGTGACTACATAAAAAATTTTTTATCATATCTGTTCTAATTGATGTGTTTGTTTTTTCAGTCACACTTCATATTGGGAATTGTAGAATTTGCTGTTGTTCTCAATTGCAGAAGTAAATGAATAATTGAACTGGACTGTTTCCCACCTACTGTACTAGCACTGACTTGTACATATTATGAATAGGTTATGTTGTTGTCACACATAGCTTTCTTAAGATGAATGCAATATCTCACTCTCGTTTTCTGTCAACAACAACCAGTAATCATATTTTGATCGTAACTGATGTGTTTGTTCTCTCAATCCCGCTTCATTTTAGTGAATATTGAATATGCAAAGTAACTAAAATTTGTGTTTTAACCTCCGCCCCTCCTCTTCAAGAGTGTTTAAACCTCCGCCCCTCCTCTTTAGGAGTGTTTTAACCTCCGCCCCTCCTCTTCAGGAGTGTTTAAACCTCCGCCCCTACTCTTCAGGAGTGTTTAAACCTCCGCCCCTACTCTTTAGGAGTGTTTTAACCTCCGCACCTCCTCTTTAGGAGTGTTTTAACCTCCACCCCTCCTCTTCAGGAGTGTTTTAACCTCCGCCCCTCCTCTTCAGGAGTGTTTTAACCTCCGCCCCTCCTCTTCAGGAGTGTTTTAACCTCCGCACCTCCTCTTCAGGAGTGTTTTAACCTCCGCCCCTCCTCTTCAGGAGTGTTTTAACCTCCGCCCCTCCTCTTCAGGAGTGTTTTAACCTCCGCCCCTCCTCTTCAGGAGTGTTTTAACCTCCGCCCCTCCTCTTCAGGAGTGTTTTAACCTCCGCCCCTCCTCTTCAGGAGTGTTTTAACCTCCGCACCTCCTCTTCAGGAGTGTTTTTAACCTCCGCCCCTCCTCTTCAGGAGTGTTTTAACCTCCGCCCCTCCTCTTCAGGAGTGTTTTAACCTCCACCCCTCCTCTTCAGGAGTGTTTTAACCTCCGCACCTCCTCTTCAGGAGTGTTTTAACCTCCGCACCTCCTCTTCAGGAGTGTTTTAACCTCCGCCCCTCCTCTTCAGGAGTGTTTTTAACCTCCGCCCCCTCCTCTTCAGGAGTGTTTTAACCTCCGCCCCTCCTCTTCAGGAGTGTTTTAACCTCCGCCCCTCCTCTTCAGGAGTGTTTTAACCTCCGCCCCTCCTCTTCAGGAGTGTTTTAACCTCCGCCCCTCCTCTTCAGGAGTGTTTTGAACTCAGCTGCAGCTCTCTGTTCTTCCCTTGCAATGCTGCCTTACCGGCTCTCTACCTTTTGTTTTCACCTCCCCTTTCCTCTAAATGCTTTATTTTGACTCCATAATAGCGTAATCATAGAGGTATCTCCCTCCCTCCAGCCCATGGAAATAACGGGTGCAATTGAAGAGGAGTTCACTGTGGCCCGTCTCTACATCAGCAAGATCAAGTCAGAGGTCAAGTCAATGGTGAAACGCTGCCGTCAGTTGGAGAACCTTCAGATGGAGTGCCACAGAAAGATGGAGGAGACGGGGAGAGAGCTGTCCTCCTGCCAGCTCCTCATTTCACAGGTCAGTGACAATGGATCGATACTCAAAATGTCTTTCAGCAGATTTTCCTCTTTTATGGAGTCCTATCATCTGGTTTGGTTGTGCTTTGCACTCCTACTGATCTTAACATTGGTGCTAGCGTTGAGTTATCACAATCGTTGACTGTTTTTGGTGTGGTTACAGCACCAGGCAAAGATCCGCTCCCTGACAGAGTACATGCAGAACGTAGAGCTGAAGAAGAGGCAGCTGGAGGACAGCTACGACTCTCTGAGTGAAGAGCTGGCTAAACTCAAGGCACAAGGTAAAACTCCTGAAACGACTGACCCAAATAAACAAACTTTGAAATGACTGACCCAAATAAATAAACTTTTGAATACTTAACTACAAACCCACAACTAACGTTCAGCCTCTTTAGTTCATAGGGGGACTGTGTAGTTTTGTAATATCTATATAAATACCATGAAATAAAAGCTAAGTATTTTACATTATGTAGTAATTGTTGATTTCCAGTCCAAAATCTGGAGTGTAAAAGTTGAAAGAAGAAAACATTCTTCACTGTCCCAATACTTATGGATGGCACTGTGTGTGTGCTTACTTCATATCATAAATGTTTTTTTTTTATATGAGGAAAATAATCCTGCAACAAGAAGAATGTGAATTGTTATATATATTATAATGTAATGCTTCTAGTTGTGGTGTAGTGTTGGCAAGGGAACCAGGCGCAGGCAGTTATCTTGTTCATGGGTTTAATGAAAACAAACAAACCAAGCACGAACGGAAAACAATACTGAGGACTGAATGAAAATAAAGTGCACGACAATGCGACTTAACAACTAACATTCAAACAGTACATCAAACAACACTCACCGGCATACAAACAGAAGCAACAGCAACAATGATCCACAATGTGGGGCGCAGAGGGGAAACATTTAAACACATACAAACGAAACAAATTGGGACCTGGTGTGAAAGATTGAAAACATGTGACAGTCCGGGATGTGTTCGTGTGATATGGGAACTTGAGAATATATGGCACGGTGGCGCTGCTGCTCACCGCACCTTGACATATAATGAATGGGACTTAAATTTTTCATCAAGGGAGACCAAGCCATTACTTTCATTCTTTTTAATAATGAAATATACAGGACATCCCCATTACCCCAGTTACCCTACACAACATGCCCCATTAACCCAGTTACCCTACACAACATGCCCCATTAGCCCAGTTACCCTACACAACATGCCCCATTAGCCCAGTTAACCTACACAACATGCCCCATTAGCCCAGTTAACCTACACAACACGCCCCATTACCCCAGTTACCCTACACAACACGCCCCATTAGCTCAGTTACCCTACACAACATGCCCCATTAGCCCAGTTACCCTACACAACATGCCCCATTACCCCAGTTACCCTACACAAAATGCCCCATTACCCCAGTTACCCTACACAACATGCCCCATTAGCCCAGTTACCCTACACAACATGCCCCATTACCCCAGTTACCCTACACAACATGCCCCATTTCCCCAGTTACCCTACACAACATGCCCCATTACCCCAGTTACCCTACACAACATGCCCCATTAGCCCAGTTACCCTACACAACATGCCCCATTAGCCCAGTTAACCTACACAACATGCCCCATTAGCCCAGTTAACCTACACAACACGCCCCATTACCCCAGTTACCCTACACAACACGCCCCATTAGCTCAGTTACCCTACACAACATGCCCCATTAGCCCAGTTACCCTACACAACATGCCCCATTACCCCAGTTACCCTACACAACATGACCCATTACCCAGTTACCCTACACAACATGCCCCATTAACCCAGTTACCCTACACAACATGCCCCATTACCCAGTTACCCTACACAACATGCCCCATTAACCCAGTTACCCTACACAACATGCCCCATTACCCAGTTACCCTACACAACATGCCCCATTACCCCAGTTACCCTATGCCTTTCTTTATGCCTTTCAACATGTCACTATAAACGGTGACAGATGATTATAGTACAGAAGATATAAAACACTTATAAATACATTAAATATACATAAAACAATGAGTTTTTATATAGAAATAATTCATGCAATTAACCGGATCGACGCTTGGATGGCTGAAATTAGCGCGTTTTTAGAATTTCTGAGTTCTTGAAAAATAATTGCGGATACTTGAGTTTGCGAATGTGGAACCATGGATAGCTGGGGGAATACTGTACTACAATTTTGCATTTCTTGCTGTGCATTAAAAGTCTTGCAACAATAAGATAGAGAAGTTTATATACGGCATCTTTATGACTGTGGCCAAACTCAATGACTCACACCACAAGTGAAGCTAATATCAGGAAAGCTGAAATGACCAGTCAAATGGCAGGGAAGACTGTTTGATGAGAAATGCAAATGTATGTGTATCTAGGGGTGTGCCTTTGTGTGTTTCAGAAAGCATACTTGTGGTCACAAAGGGAGAGAACCCGACGGAGATCGAGGAGGCGGCTGATGTCAGGGTAACCATGGTAATGGACTGTGTGGGATGCAATTAGCATGATTCAAACAGTGATATTGTATGTGTGTATCCTCCTGCACTGTTTGTCTCTATGTGCCTGTGTTGTGTGTGTCTGCCTGTATGTGTTTCTCCCTGAGTGTGTTAACTGTGTTGTGTTTCTCCCTGAGTGTGTTAACTGTGTTGTGTTTCTCCCTGTGTGTGTTAACTGTGTTGTGTTTCTCCCTGAGTGTGTTAACTGTGTTGTGTTTCTCCCTGAGTGTGTTAACTGTGTTGTGTTTCTCCCTGAGTGTTTTAACTGTGTTGTGTTTCTCCCTGTGTGTGTTTACTGTGTTGTGTTTCTCCCTGAGTGTGTTAACTGTGTGTGTTTACTGTGTGTGTTTACTGTGTGTGTTTACTGTGTTTTGTTTCTCCCTGTGTGTGTTTACTGTGTGTGTTTACTGTGTTGTGTTTCTCCCTGTGTGTGTTTACTGTGTGTGTTTACTGTGTGTTAACTGTGTGTGTTTACTGTGTGTGTTTACTGTGTTGTGTTTCTCCCTGTGTGTGTTTACTGTGTGTGTCTGTGTGTCTCAGAGAGTTCTGGAGCAGCAGATGGAGTCTCACCGCGAGACGCACCACAAGCACCTGGGACGCCTCAGAGACGAGATCAACGAGAAACAGAAGATCATTGACGACTTGACCGAGTCAGTGGCTCTCTCTCCTCCGTTCTCCCTCCTGCTTCCCCTCTCTCCCCCCTGCCCTTTCCTCTCTCACTTTGTCTCAAAACTGTTGCGTCCTAACGTGGATCACTCTGTGTGGCGACCTCTGAGAGTCAACACCTATCTACATATATGTTCCCCGTTCCTTGTTCTCGTACCTCTCCCTGCTTGTCATGGTCTGTTAGGCTTCAGCACAGCGCTCTGTATGTTCTGCACTGTCTGTCCTCACTCTCCCTCTCCTCTTCTTTTCCTTCACTAGCCTTCCTCTCACTCTCTCCCTTTCTCCTATTATATTCTACATTCTACAGCCGCCACCTCCCATCTGTACCTTTCCATATGAGCATGTGGCGAGTACCCGACCCTCCCTCCAATCCCGTCTCTGGGCTTCTGTCTCTGTCTCTTTACATTTACACAATGTCCTTTAGCAGACACTCTTATCAAATGAGACCTTACAGTCAGTGCATTCATCTTAAAACATTTAACTTGGTGGAAATACTTGTATTAAGAAATACCTTAACAGCTCCTCACATTATTTCTTGGTTATATAGATTTTGGATATAACATCAATCATTTTTCATTAGGGACCATAAAATTTGAGGTAAATGTATTTAACATGTTGTAAAGTTTAACACCCTTTTAACCTCAGTAGATTCTTCACAGTATCTGCTCTGTGGCTCATTCTGCCCTCTCACCTGTCTCCTCTCTCTGCTCTCCTCCCCTCACCCCTCTGCTTTCCTTCGGGCCCATGACCAGAGACATGTTTTCTTCTGCCAAAATCTGTCCTGTCCAAAAATAAAAAGAGAGTGAAACCTATTAATATAGATAGTAAAATGACCCACCTGGTGTCTTAGACTGATGGTGGCATCATGAAGCTGTCATGTGAAGTTCACTCCGTCCGTCCTTTTCCCAGCCGTAACCATCGGCTCCATTTGGAGCTGCAGCAGCTGAGAAGCGACTTTGACCATCTGAGGAGCCAGGAGCACCACAAGACCCTACAGCTGGAGGAGCTGACGTGAGTCGCCAGCGCAGTCACACACCAATGCACTCATATACAAACATACACACAATGGCAAAGAAGTCAAGAAAATCTGAAAGGGATTTTTTATCGCTCATAAAAAAAAAAGAACATTTAGATTTTTGACGGGCCAACATATACCTTAAATAATTGGAAAAGAAAGCAGCACTTGAACCATTCATAAAAGCAGCATTTGCAAAAACTCCAGAGTCAGTTCTGTCACTCCCTTTAGCTGGGAAAAATGTCAGTTGACACAAGTTGGACCAGGCGTAGTGCGGAATGCAATTTTCTTCACCTTTGAGCGCTGCAAGGAACAATTAATATAAGCCTGACTGAACAGGCTGTGGGTCACTCAGCGCTTGCACACGCAAACATTAACACTCAAACACGTTCTCTCTTTCTGTCTCTCTCTATGGCTGATTGAACAGGCTCAGGGCCACACACACACACACACACTCGCACACATACACACTGATCTATGCTCTGGGATAAATATATTGTAAAATGATTGTACACAGTACGTGCCTGCATTGGCTTACATTACAGACATCCACAAGCACAGAAGAAGCATAAACTAGGCAATCCAACTAAATAAGCAGTCTACCCCAAGGCATCCGCTCCAAGCAATTCTGCCGTTCTCTACACTTTAGGTCCATCCAGGAATTCGGTCAGATCAGCACGTTTGAAGACATGCTCACTCGACTGGCAACCAGTCAGCTTTTAAATAAACCAAACCCCCGCCAGAGGGGATCAATAGAGCTCAGTGAGACAAGAAAATCCCTGCTTACAATAGCTCCCCCTTTCTGGGCCAATATCCATCCCCAATCATGGAGTTTACAGCCACACATCAGCCATTGGGGCAGTCCTACATAGCTCAGACCTTGAAAGCTTGGCACTACTAAACAGCGGCACCTGGGAGCCCCCAGTATGTTCATTATTGATCTACTGTGTTTCTGAATGGGATTTATTTCCTTGTCTTGCCAGATTTCTTCATGAGCGCCATGAGCAGTCTAAACAGGACCTTAAAGGACTGGAGGAGACTGTCGTGAGTATCTCTTTTCCCAATAAAAGTTATGACTTCAAATTGCTTTATTGTCATTATGTAATAATATACGCATATTTTTGAAAATTAATTATTAATATTAAATTAATATTAAATTATAAAAAAATTAAAATTAATATTGCATAATTAAAATAATTATAATCAAAACTGTCAACATGACTTTAAGTAAAACAATATTTAAGAAGAAATAATGTAGTTAAAATATATTAAAACATGTGGATTTGCTGGTCTGTCATACAGTGTCCATCATCTTATGGCAGTCAGCAATCTACTGTTGTTCACTTTCAATCCACAGCTCTGTGTCCTTGCCGAAAACGAGAGAGGTCTTTGAAAAATCTTACATTAAGGACATTTTGTCAAGAGTGTATATCTTTCTCAGGTTCTGCTGTGGTACAATGATGGCACAGTCTTTGCTTTACAAGAAGCAAGTTTTCTTGTGTATTCTATTCTAAAGGGAAAAGCTGAGCTCAAATGGACCCTAACTGTTACACAGCCCTGATTCCCAAAGAGTTGGGACTCTGTGTAAAATGTAACGAAAAACAGAATGCAATGATGTGCAAATCATTCAAATGTTGAAACTGAGAAATGTTATTGTTTCTTGAAAAATATATACCCATTTAGAATTTGATGCAAGTAACATGTTTCAAAATGCTGGGACAGGGGCATCAAAAGACAGAAAAAGTAGTGTCATGCAAAAAAAACATCTCACAACTAATTAGGTTAATTGGCAACAGTGCAGTAACACGGAATATCGTTTTGGGTTCAGGTCAAGAAGTTACATTTTGGTCTTATCTGATCACAGCAAATTTTGCCACTTGCCCTCGGTATCTGCAATGTGCTTATTGGCAAAGTTGAAACAAGACTAAATGACTTTTTTGAGGAGTGGTTTTTGCCACTCTCCCATAGAGGCCAGATTTGTGGAGAACTTGTGATATTGTGGTCACATGCACACATTGACCAGTCTTTGCCGTTAAGGCCTAAAGCTCCTTCAAAGTCCCCTCTCTGATCCATTTTCCCCTTACCCAGTCTTCCAGTTTGGAGGAAAGACCTGATCTATGTGAGGTCTGGTTGGTGCCAAACTCCTTCCACTTCCTAATAATGGCCTTAACTGTTCTCCAAGGACATACAAATCCTCTGAAATCTTTTTATATCCATTCCCTGACTTGTGCCTTTATCTCGTAGATCTTTTTAAAGTGGATTCTTTGCTACTAAGCAATTCAATGAACAACTGCTTTTATTCTGAACTAATCAAAATCACTACAATTGATCACAGATGGAAGCCAGTTTTTTGTGATCTGGAAGGTGTTTGGTTATACATTGGGGTCATTTGCTCATCCAAACAGGGTATGTCAGTGTTTTAATTGTAATTCATTTTCAGTATTTTTTCATTCGCATATTGTGGGTTACTGTGTGCAAATAAATATGGAAAAGGTCTGATTTTACATGTTTTTATTTCAGGCTGTAAGGCAACAAAATGTGAACATTTTGAAAGGGTTTGGTGACTTTCTATACCCACTGTTCCACTGTAATAATAATTAAATACATTTAGCTTCTCAATTTAATTAAACTGTTTCATTGACATGGAAAGTGTGATTGCATTGACAAAACTTCTCTCTATCTTTCTTTCTCAATTTCACAGGCTCGTGAACTCCAGACTCTTCACAACCTGCGAAAGCTTTTTGTTCAAGACCTCACGACTCGAGTCAAAAGAGTGAGTGATCAAAGGATGAAGAGAAAGAGAGGGAATGAAAGAGGGAAGAGGACAATTGAAGGAGGAAGAGACATTCTAAATGATTCAATAGTACAAAATACCACGATTGATCTCTTAACTGCAGACGTGTTTATCTCACTGTCTTTCTTCTCTCTTCCCTCTCACATTCCCGTCCCTCACTCTCACTGTTCCACAGCATTCAGAGATGGAGGCAGATGATAGCGGTGGATCGAGCCACCAGAAGCAGAAGATTTCCTTTCTTGAGAACAATCTGGACCAGCTTACAAAAGTTCACAAACAGGTGTGCTGTTGAGTGGTTCGAAGTGTGACAGAGGCTGGTGCTCTGAGCCATGTACTCACAAAGGGGTAACCTTGCCTAGCAGACATTCAAAGTACCACGTGACACACAAGGTCTACACAAAAGAAAGAAATGTCAGCCCTCCTCTAAACCAAATCCGTAAATGTGGAGTAGTTAAAATGAGTTGTTGTTAACATCTAAGAGTGGAAGTCATGTCACAGGCTCTTTCTATTTTTAAACACATGCCTATCATCCACGTCCACGTTCTTTGTATTCTGCAAGCATTCTAGAAGGCAATGGGTACTTACAGTCCCCCTAGTGGACAGTTTGCTTGTACAGAATAAGTACCTGTGGAATTGACATGTGCTACCGAATCCTGTAGAGTAAGAGGATGGGGAAAACCCTATCTAGTCCAAGATAGAACTCTTATAGGTAGAAACTATATGAAAACCCAAAAAGCTTCTGCATAGAATAAAAAAGGTTAAACCAGAGAGCAAAAGACAAGGGTTTTCCTGGTATCAGGAAACTACATACTGGTATCAAACCTACATATTCCATTGAGGGCCAAGTGTCTACACGTTTTTCCTCGTACCTTGTACCTGGTGGAATGTCACCAATTTGGAAATTCCTTAAATTGGTTGTCTTAATCTGACACCAATTAAAAAGAAAACTTTAAACCCAGCCAACACTAGAGCCCTTTGTGGAATGAGTTTGAAACCTTGGCCTACAGGGACAGCTGAAGAAGGAACTCTGTCTATTTCAGGAGTGTAAAAATTCCTTCTGAAAAACAGGGCATGCATAATCCAATTTCTACCAAAATCCAATTTCTGGTCTGTACAAATGACATAGCATTATTTTACCTGTGAGACCCTGAGGTGAATTCAAAAAGTTGAAGGGACGTAAATTATATTGGTCCTGGCTTTGCTGTTTGTCACTGAAATCCTCTGGGTACAGCCAGAGTTAGCTTCATCAATCAGGCAGTGCTGCAGAACTGGATAAAAGTCTTTAGGAAAACACAGCAGCAGGAAATGTTCTGTTAGCTACTGCTGCAATATGGAGGCACACACACTTTTGGCAGATTTAAAAACTGACTGGCACACAGACACAGACAGGCAGGTTGGCAGTCAGACATTTAATGGTACCTGCACTGCAGCAATCTTCAAACCCAATTTCAGTCTCAGCTGGATTCCGCACACATCCTGGTTATAGAGGTTACATATACACACAAACATAAACGCTGGAGTCCACACACATCCTGGTTATAGAGGTTACATATACACACAAACATAAACGCTGGAGTCCACACACATCCTGGTTATAGAGGTTACATATACACACAAACATAAACGCTGGAGTCCACACACATCCTGGTTATAGAGGTTACATATACACACAAACATAAACGCTGGAGTCCACGTACATCCTGGTTATAGAGGTTACATATACACACAAACATAAACGCTGGAGTCCACACACATCCTGGTTATAGAGGTTACATATACACACAAACATAAACGCTGGAGTCCACGTACATCCTGGTTATAGAGGTTACATATACACACAAACATAAACGCTGGAGTCCACACACATCCTGGTTATAGAGGTTACATATACACACAAACATAAACGCTGGAGTCCACACACATCCTGGTTATAGAGGTTACATATACACACAAACATAAACGCTGGAGTCCACGTACATTCATGGTTATAGAGGTTAACATATACACACAAACATAAACGCTGGAGTCCACACACATCCTGTTATAGAGGTTACATATACACACAAACATAAACGCTGGAGTCCACACACATCCTGGTTATAGAGGTTACATATACACACAAACATAAACGCTGGAGTCCACGTACATTCTGGTTATAGAGGTTACATATACACACAAACATAAACGCTGGAGTCCACACACATCCTGGTTATAGAGATACTTACACACAAAAACATAAATGCTGGAGTCCACACACATCCTGGTTATAGAGATACTTACATACACAAACATAAATGCTGGAGTCCACGTACATCCTGGTTATAGAGGTTACATATACACACAAACATAAACGCTGGAGTCCACACACATCCTGGTTATAGAGATACTTACACACAAAAACATAAATGCTGGAGTCCACACACATCCTGGTTATAGAGATACTTACATACACAAACATAAATGCTGGAGTCCACGTACATCCTGGTTATAGAGGTTACATACACACACAAACATAAATGCTGCAGTCCACACACATCCTGGTTATAGAGGTTACATACACACACAAACACATACGCTGGAGTCTAAACCCAGCCCTATTGCCAAACCTTAAACCAAGTTCTAAAGCTATGCCCAATTGTGTTTCTCTCCCTTATCCTAACCACATAGCCAGAAATAGCATTTTCCCAGTTTGCGGCGTACCAAAAATATATATATTTTTGTGCGGAACAATTTGTCATGTTTTACCATCTTTGTAGAGACTTTGGGTGCCCACATGTACACATTTTCCTGGATCACACACACAATATGCAGTCTTTCTTCTCTCTTTTACTCTTTCTCTCACACATACCCACACAAAATGTGTGGTGCAAGGGGTGACTTCCAAAATCCTATCAAAGCACCTGGGGAAAATCACCTGATTATTTAATGCATGACTGTGTGCTTTTTTCTCAGGCAACATCGAGCTAGCTTCTCAACCTCACAAAGAGCATCGGACACCTAAGGAATACACTACATCTAGTTAATCCATTATGTTTTCACCTTGTGCTTATATTATTGAGGACCTCAGGGGAAAATGTATCCTGATTATATTAAGCCATCTATAATAATAATATGCAAGCTTCCCGTACCCCACCATGATTCAGCTGATTCATTACTCCACACTTACACTTCCTCTACACTTCTCCCTAGTCTACCTGCCAACGTTGGTACAATGCAGATCTGACACTAACTTAGGTGGCTAAGAATCCCGGTTAGATATTCCTGATAGGTGCTTTGTTGGCACTGGAGAAAAGTAGTGCATTACTGAACCTTAGGCTATTTTTATCACTCTTGGCCATTGCCCTGTCCTCTTTCTCTATTCAGTTGGTACGTGACAATGCAGACCTGCGTTGTGAGCTTCCTAAGCTGGAGAAGCGTCTTCGGTCTACGGCTGAGAGAGTGCGGGCGTTGGAGGGTGCACTGAAGGAGGCCAAAGAGGGGGCCATGAAAGACCGGAGACGCTATCAACAGGAAGTTGAGAGGATTAAAGATGCAATGAGGGCCAAGAACCCCCTCCGCAGGCCTCACACCGCCCAGATAGGTAATGATACATACCCAGTGTGAATCACGGTGATGACCATAATAATACACACACTGGCACAGGCCCACGCTCGCCTCCTCAGATACCCAAACACACACAGCTCAGGCAGGTAATGATACATACCCAGTGTGAATCACGGTGATGACCATAATAATACACACACTGGCACAGGGCCCACGCTCGCCTCCTCAGATACCCAAACACACACAGCTCAGGCAGGTAATGATACATACCCAGTGTGAATCACGGTGATGACCATAATAATACACACACTGGCACAGGGCCCACGCTCGCCTCCTCAGATACCCAAACACACACAGCTCAGGCAGGTAATGATACATACCCAGTGTGAATCACGGTGATGACCATAATAATACACACACTGGCACAGGCCCACGCTCGCCTCCTCAGATACCCAAACACACACAGCTCAGGTAGGTAATGATACATACCCAGTGTGAATCACGGTGATGACCATAATAATACACACACTGGCACAGGCCCACGCTCGCCTCCTCAGATACCCAAACACACACAGCTCAGGCAGGTAATGATACATACCCAGTGTGAATCACGGTGATGACCATAATAATACACACACTGCACAGGGCCACGCTCGCCTCCTCAGATACCCAAACACACACAGCTCAGGCAGGTAATGATACATACCCAGTGTGAATCACGGTGATGACCATAATAATACACACACTGGCACAGGCCCACGCTCGCCTCCTCAGATACCCAAACACACACAGCTCAGGCAGGTAATGATACATACCCAGTGTGAATCACGGTGATGACCATAATAATACACACACTGGCACAGGCCCACGCTCGCCTCCTCAGATACCCAAACACACACAGCTCAGGTAGGTAATGATACATACCCAGTGTGAATCACGGTGATGACCATAATAATACACACACTGGCACAGGCCCACGCTCGCCTCCTCAGATACCCAAACACACACAGCTCAGGCAGGTTGCACACACACAGTGATGATGACAGTGGTGAAGAGGATGACGTTCATTGGAGTGATGGTGACGACGGTTTTGTAGAAGAAGGTGAGAACGAAGATGAAAACTGTGATAACTGATTTTCATAATGCTCTTGCTGTGTTTTCTCTTCCCAGCCAAGCCAGTCCGTCCAGGCCAGTTCCCTCTCTGCTCCCCCACCAACCAGTGGGTACGCGTCACTGAACAGCAGCACTCCATCCATTTTAGCAATGCCATGTTCCAAACCCCTAGCCAGATAGCTAGCCATCACACTAGCCACCCAGCTGTGTCCAGCGCCCCGAACTCCAACCCCTGCCAGACCAACAAGCACAACTCCAGTGACACCGGCTTCCCTCAGACTAAGACGTGAGTCACATCAACTAAATTATGGCTAAGCGAATTGACAAACACAGTACATTTAGAGAGAATCAAATATGCTGTGTAACAATCTATCCACATTCCATAAAATCTGGCAACCGTAATATCACTTTCTACACTGGGACAATGCCCTTGTCTTTGTGCCAGTAGACTGGGGGCTCTGTTTACTGGCCCTTTTGTCCAAACACCCAGTATAGAGCATTTTTCATGGAATCCATGTACTGCTCATCTTACTGTATTACATTTTTTTTGGAAAAAGAAGTACTAGATTAACAGTGGGCCTCTGTCTGTCTCGTAGGCTGCAGACTGAGTCCGCCAATGCCACCACAGTGGACAACAATATCACAGGGCAGACTACCACAGTGGATAACCCAGTGGTAGATAACTCTCCAGTGAAGGACCTCCCAGTGGATAACCCAGTGGTAGATAACTCTCCAGTGAAGGACCTTCCAGTGGATAACCCAGCGTTAGATAACTCTCCAGTGAAGGACCTCCCAGTGGATAACCCAGTGGTAGATAACTCTCCAGTGAAGGACCTCCCAGTGGATAACCCAGCGTTAGATAACTCCCCAGTGAAGGTCCTCCCAGTGGATATTCCAGCGTTAGATAACTCTCCAGTGAAGGTCCTCCCAGTGGATAACCCAGCGTTAGATAACTCTCCAGTGAAGGTCCTCCCAGTGGATAACCCAGCGTTAGATAACTCTCCAGTGAAGGTCCTCCCAGTGGATAACCCAGCGTTAGATAACTCCCCAGTGAAGGTCCTCCCAGTGGATAACCCAGTGTTAGATAACTCTCCAGTGAAGGTCCTCCCAGTGGATAACCCAGCGTTAGATAACTCTCCAGTGAAGGTCCTCCCAGTGGATAACCCAGCGTTAGATAACTCCCCAGTGAAGCACCCTAGAGGAAAGAACACCAGGGAAAAGGGCCCTATGTTGAAGAACCCTACAGTCAACTCCTCAGAAATGGTGGATGTGGACAGTGTCAATGGTAAGGTTAACAGATTCAGTGTTTACTCACTCCTCACTCTGTCTGTTCCAAAGAAATATATATAATTAGGAAGTATATAAATGTGTTATCTGCAGTAATATAATTATATCATATAATTATATTGTTATAACACAGATATAATTTAATATAATTATATAATTGTTAATTACAATTATATAATTGTCTTCCTGGTCTGTTCACTGGCTTGAGTGCATCCTCACCCTGACACCTGCTCTGTCCATCCACAGGCAACAACACAGATATCAATGACAACAGGTAAGACAGGTCACCACTATTACCAAGCTAGCTGCCACTATGTGTTCAATCCCCAAGCAGGCCTGCACCACACACCTTTCCTACACACAATGCTTGATAAAAATGAGCAATAATTGATTTGGATATACATTCAATGGCCACTTCATTAGGTAAACCTATCCAGTATTGGGAAGGACTCACTTTTGTCTGAATTCTTCATGGAATGGAAATAACAAGGAGCTGGAAACATTCATTGGGGATGTTGATCCACACTGACTTGATAGCAAGCAAGTTTATTTATATAGCACAATTCATACATCAAAGCAATTCAATGTGCTTTACAACGAAAAAGAAAAAAATATATAAAAATACAATAACATAAAAACAAATACTCAAATGAAAACATCAAAACAAATGAAAACATCATAATAATAAAAAATACAATAAGAAAATATAAAAATAATAAGAACGGGATAAAAACATAGGAAGCTATAAGGCTAAACAGTGTGGTTAAGTTTAAGTGCTCAGTCATATGCACGTGAAAAGAGAAGTGTTTTATCTTATATCATCGGCATAGCTGTGGTAGTTAATGTGGTTGTTCTGTAGAATTTGGCCTTGAGTGTGTGTATGCTCTTTCACACGATGAGTGAGATCAAATGTGTCAAGTAGAAAAAAAGTTATTTGCCATTGTTGTCTGTACTATTGTCTATGTAGATGTTAAAATCTCCTGTAATAATAAACATGTTATAATCAACTGATATAACAGAGAGTAGTTCAGCAAAATCATCAGTAAAATATGCAGAATAACCCTAACCCTAAACCTTCAATGTAAAACAGAGATAATAAAAAGAAATAAAATTACCTAGTGTATTTTCTTTGCAATAGTATAGTATCTTTGAATAGGGCAGCCGCTCCTCCTTTTCTACCATTTCGACACATATTCATATCGCCACATTTTTCGGGTGTTGTCTCGTTAAGAATGGTAGCACTACAATTTTCTGTTATCCACGTTTCAGTGAGAAACATAAAATCTAGGATTTTATAATTTTGTTTACCAAGAATGATTTGTTGGCGAGAGATCTGATATTAAGTAAAGCCAGTTTAATAGATATAATAGGGGTTCCTGGACTGGTAGGTTGATGTGTTACAGTTAACAGTTTGGACAAGTTTACTTTATAGGTTGCATGCTCATGATTCCTTCTATTTCTAATCAACGCTTGTACTCAAAACAGTCGGCATTGCTATTTTCACAATAGCAGGGACCCGAAGCACATCACAGAGTGCATATACAGCAGCACGCGGTCTCTGCAGATCTTCTGTACACACATTGCCGTTGCGAACCTCCCGCCCCACCTCATCCCGAAGGTGCTCTATGGGACTGAGAACTGGAGTCTGTGCAGGCCACTAGAGTAAACTGAAGTCACAGTCGTGTTTGTGTAACCAGCTTGAAATGATTCTTGCTTTGGGACACGGCACATTGTCCTGCTGGAAGTATTCATTTGAGAACAGGAAGACTGTGTCCATAATGAGATGCACATGGTCAGAAACAATGCTTATGTACGCTGTGGCATTTTCAAACCAGGCAATTTCCTCCAATCTTCAAATGTCCAGTTTTGCCCCCACATACCAATTGTAGCGCCATCTCTTTGTTATTCCTGTTCCTGAGTATTTGTAGGTTTCCTGTCATCTTCAATGAGTCTGGTCATTCTCCTCTGTCATTAACAAGAGGTTTTTGCCCACAGAACTGCCGTTCAATGGAGGTTTTTTTTATTAATCACACCATTCTCTGTAACCTCTGCAGACTGTAGTCCTTGAAAGTCCCAGTAGGCCAGTTGGTCTGTTTCTGTGATGCTGCAACAACCAGATCTGGCACCAACAATCATACCACGATCAAAGTAGCTTAGATCATTCATCTTCTTGTAGTATTTGTTCGAGCTAAACCTCTTGACCCTGTCTGCATGTTTTATACGTACTTTATGTTGGCTATTTGCGTTAACAAGCAGGTGTACCTAATAAAGTGGCCAAGTGTTTTTTGTAGACACTCAATGCTTAGATATAGTTGACCTAGGACATAGCTAAAACACAGCAAATAGCATTCAGAGCATAATTAAATGGCATTAAATCTGGTTTTAATTGCACGCCTTAAGCCTTGCACTCACTCCTGCACTTTCTGCCTCACTGCTTCCCTTCACTCTTGTGTGGCTCTTGGTTTTCTGCTGCTGCGTCGTACCGTCCTACCTGCCTCTGTCTCGGGCTGTGCAGCATGTCTGTCAGTGTCCACTCCACTGTCGCTGTGTCCAGGAGTGATGTCAAGCACCGCGCCAATAACAGGAACCAGGACAACTCGGCCAGGTTGCACCACGTCATCCAGCCAGAACCGGCTGCCAGCTAGTGAGTCAGCTCCTCAGGTGAGGAGGGAGAATATTTAACATTCAGTGTTTCATGGAAGATTTGATACAAGATGGCGCATTTGTCAACTTGTGTATTTCTGCCCATCTCCCCCCTCCCTTCATTCTTCCTCCCTCTCTTTCCTTCTCTCTCCCCTTTTCCATTCTCACTCCCTCTCCCTTTCTCCCTCTTCCTGTCTCTCTTCCTTTATCTCTCTCCCTCTCTGTTATTCTCTCTCCCTCTTTCCATTTCTCCTTTTCAATTCAATTGGCTTTATTGGCATTGGAAACATTTGTTTACATTGCCAAAGTAAATGGAAATGAAATACAGCGAACACCACTGAAATAATTAGAGATAACACATTAACATTAAAAAAATTGAATGTGCCTTTTTACATACAAAGTTTTAAAAGGATAAAGACACTTGAGTGTTATACAATATATGAAGTCACTGGTGAGATTGGCAAGGTAAAGTCAGTAAAGACATTTCAAAGTGTTGTTTTTGTGGCACTGACTGCTCTTTCCTCATGGCAGCGAGTCACAAATCGAGCTGCTGTGATGGCACATTGTTCCACCTTGCTTAATAAGTATGGGATTTTGTCAGTGTTTGGTTTAATTTCGAAATCTTTGCGTGTGTGTGACCTGTGGGAAATATTTGGCTCTGATGTGATCATACATTTTGCAAGTGGTTAGAAAGTTCAACTTTGATTCCACCTCATTTTGTGGGCAGTGTTTACATAGTGTCTTGGGAGCCAGGTCTGCCTATGGCGTCCTCACTGAGTCTGTACATAATCAAGGCCATTGTAGCGTTTACTACGTCACGGGTGTTCAACAGCAATGTAACGCAGGTAACTAGGTGGGAGGTTCAGTTACCTGATTAGAGCACGGGCCAGTCAAGAGTTGAAACGTGGACCAGTAAAATCGGGAGCGGGAGCGAGCATTGGTTTTGACATGTCTCGTCAGGAGAGATGCGCCACCGGTAAGCTGTTGTTTCTCTACATTGAGCTACGTTTTAGGTTTGTTTGTCTGTTGCGCTGCTACTGTGCTGCGGTTATGTATGTGCGGCTTGTATGCTTGATAACTGTTACGTTGGTCACGCTGATAAAACCGTATTTGCGGTCTGATGTTCAACGCTGTCAGCTCGATATATCCGTGACTATATTCTAGTAAATGTTTGAAATTGGAGCGTTTTACTGTCACACGAGTTACTTCCTGGTTGCGGTGCTGAATGGGTAATGTAGTCAATCGCTTTACTTTGGTAATGGATTGCTATGCACAGCAACTACACTCACTGTATTCACTTTAGACCAATATACACCTTTGTGGTTTTGGGCTATTAGTTCAATATGTAACATTGACATTGCTGTACATTTGATGTGTTTTACATTGATGTATATTTCTGTGTTTAGAGAAATGTGCTGTGTTTAGTCATTTTTAAACACTAAGTATATTATAATATTTATAATACTGATTATATTGAAATGTATATTCTATTCATATTAGTATGTTCAGAATTTGGTATATTATGTATGTGGCTAATGTTGTTGTTTATACTATAGCCTTTGTATTTCTACAGGTTTATAACCTGCTATTTGTGGACTAATTAGCTGTTTGTGGAAAATCACTCAGTTTAAATAAAAAAACCACAACGAGTCATAACAACGTGTCCTCTCCTGATGCCCCGTTCAGTGGGGAGATTCTTAAAGAACCGACCAGCCATGATCACTGAGTATGTACAGTTAGGTCTGGAAATATTTGGATACTGACACAATTTTCATAATTTTGGCTCTGTACGCCACAACAATGTATTTGAAATGAAACAACCTGAGATTCAATTGAAGTGCAGACTTTCAGCTTTTATTCAAGGGGTTGATCAAAAATATTCTATGAAATATTTAGGAATTGCAACAATTTTCATACACAGTCCACTTATTTCAGGGGCTCAAATGTAATTGGACAAATGAACACAATCATAAATACAATTTTCAATATTAATACTTTGTCGAGAATCCTTTGCAGGCAATGACTGCTTCAAGTCTGGAATGCATGGACTTCACCAAATGCTGGGTTTCCTCCTTTGTGATGCTTTGCCAGGCCTTTACTGCAGCTGTCTTCAGTTGTTTGTTCATAGGTCTTTCTGCCTTAAATTTTGTCTTCAGCAAGTGAAATGCATTTTCGATCAGGTTGAGATCAAGTGATTGACTCAGCCATTGCAGAATATTCCACTTCTTTGCCTTAAACTCCTGTGTTGCTTTCGCAGTATGTTTTGGGTCATTGTCCATCTCTAAAAGCGCTGTCCAAACAACTTCACAGAATCCATTGGAAGCCATGGATGCCCACAGGGCCTCCACCATGTTGTACAGATGATGTGGTATGCTTCGGATCTTGAAGGGAGTGCTCCTAATCTCAGTTTGTTACCTGTATGAAAGACACCTGTCCACAGAAGCAATCAATCAATCAGATTCCAAACTCTCTACCATGGCCAAGACCAAATAGCTATCCAAAGAGCCATCCAAGTATGTCAGGGATAAGGTTGTAGACCTACATAAGGCTGGAATGGGCTACAAGACCATCGCGACTTGGTTAGAAGGTAACAACAAGAAACACAAAAGAACTGTCAATCTCCCTCAGTCTGGGGCTCCATGCAAGATCTCACCTTGTGGAGTTGCAATGATCATGAGAACGGTGTCAACGGAATCAATTGGTAACACACTACGTCGTAAAGGACTGAAATCCTGCAGCGCCCACAAGGTCCCCCTGCTCAAGTACAGGCCTGTCTGAAGTTTGCCAGTGAACATCTGAATGATTCAGAGGAGAACTGGGGGAAAGTGTTGTGGTCAGATGAGACCAAAATCGTGCTCTTTGGCATCAACTCAACTCGCCGTGTTTGGAGAAGGAGGAATGCTGCCCATGACCCCAAGAACACCATCCCCACCATCAAACATGGATGTGGAAACATTATGCTTTGGGGGTGTTTTTCTGCTAAGGGGACAGGACAACTTCACTGCATCAAAGGGACAATGGATGGGGCCATGTACCATCAAATCTTGGGTGAGAACCTCCTTCCCTCAGCCAGGGCATTGAAAATGGGTCGTGGATGGGTATTCCAGCATGACAACGACCCAAAACACACGGCCAAGGCAACAAAGGAGTGGCTCAAGAAGAAGCACATTAAGGTCCTGGAGTGGCCTAACCAGTCTCCAGACCTTAATCCCATGGAAAATCTGTGGAGGGAGCTGAAGGTTTGAGTTGCCAAACATCAGCATCAAAACCTTAATGACTTGGAGAAGATCTGCAAAGAGGAGTGTGACAAAATCCCTCCTGAGATGTGTGCAAACCTGGTGGCCAACTACAAGAAACTTCTGACCACTGTGATTGCAGAGTAAAGGGATGGATAAAGGATGATTTACAGTAGCCTACATGTATAACGAAATGTATTATTTGATAAAATATAGAACATTTATTTCTCATTTCTTTGGATGATGTGGGCTACAAAAATCCATGCATTTATACATCTTGCTCAAACTTCTAATTTCTACCCCACAGTCAGCACACAGCTTCGGGGGTTTGTGTGAGCAAGACCCGCCAAAAAATTTTTTTGCACTGCACACAGTTCTCATTGGTCTTGACACTGTCTTCTTGCCAGGTGTGACCTGACAAGGCTTGGGAAGAGGAAGAGTGGGACCTGCTGCCTCCTTGGTGGCTTGCTTCTTAGCTGTCTTGGCGTTTATGTAGTTTTCACAAAGCTCACATACAAGATCCATTATGAATTGTCTTCTACTGATTGTCTTGTTGAGACATTTCTGCTGATTGTCTTGTTGAGTCTACGGAGGACGCCATCCCCACGGCTTTACTCTCTGCCCGGACCCACCTGGACAAAACCAACACCTATGTGAGAATGCTATTCATAGACTTCAGCTCAGCATTCAACACAATCATCCCCTCTAGGCTGGTCAACAAAACTCCTTGACCTGGGGATCAGCCCCTCTCTTTGCAACTGGACTTCGGACTTCCTAACCAACAGACCCCAGTCTGTCAGGTTAGACAACTTCACCTGCTCCACCCTGATCCTGAACACTGGTGTTCCACAAGACTGTGTGCTGATCCCCCTCCTGTACTCTCTCTTTACCCACGACTGCGTTCCTGTACACAGTTCCAACACCATTGTCAATCTCCCAAACTGTGCCACAATATAGAGCATTCTGACTAATTGCGCTACAGTGTGGTTTAGCAGCTGATCCATGGCCAACCAGAAGGCCCTGCAATGGGTGATGAAAACTGCCTAGCACATCACTGGTTTCCAACTTCCTGTTATCGCAGACCTCCAGCAGAAATGGTGTCTGTGCAGGGCATGCAGGATCATCAGGGACCCTTCACATCCATGCCACAAACTGTTTGCACTCCTACCATCAGGCAGGTGGTACAGGTCTCTTAGGGCCCACACCAGCAGGCTCAGGAACAGTTTCCTCCCATCTACTGTATCCCTGCTGAACTCTGTGTGACCCAGAGACTTTCCACTGGTCATGGAATTTCTGTAATATCGTGGGATTTTAAAAAGTATTTTCCAGACATGGAAAGTCAAGGGGATTTTTAGTTAAAATTTTTCAACATGTTAAAATGTATTTTTAGTTAAAATTTATCAACATGTATTTTCCATGCAGTATTCTTCTTTATATGGGTTGTTTCATGCATTTCCTGTATTGTTATGGTTAGGCTACTTAATTTTTCAGCGTCCATTTATCTCCTTCCCTCATCAACTGGCAACCACTTCAGTCACCTGTACCTGCTAACAAGGGAAAAATTCTAGGAAAATTTAAATTTCAAGAGCTTTGGCTACATAAAGATGACTTCAAAGACTAGGTGTTAAAAGTAGATGACAGCAAAGTTAAATGTAAAGTTTGTAAAACTACTATCTATCTATCAAATATGGGAGAGGGAGCACTTCGCAGCCACGCAAACAGTAAGAAGCATGCTACCTGCATGAAACCGACAGAAGCATAATGTTAATGATGATTATAATTGTGCATTACACCGATCAGCCATGACATTATGACCACCTGCCTAATTTTGTGTAGGTCCCCCATTAGCCGCAAAAACAGCCCTGACCCATCAAGGCATGGACTCCACTAGACCTCTGAAGGTGTGCTGTGGTATCTGGCACCAAGACGTTAGCAGCAGATCCTTTAAGTCCTGTAACTTGCGAAAGTGGGGCCTCCATGGATCAGACTTGTTTGTCCAGCACGTCACACAGATGCTCGGCTGGATTGAGATCTGGGGAATTTGGAGGCCAAGTCAACACCTTGAACTCGTTGTTGTGTTTCTTGAACAATTTTTGCTTTGTGGCAGGGTGCATTTTCGTGCTGAAAGAGGCCAATGCCATCAGGGCTATGGTGCACATGGTCTGCAACAATGCTTAGGTAGGTTGTACGTGTCAAAGTGATATCCACATATTATACAGTTATTGTAAGACCATGTGCACCCTTCCATGGTAATGGTGTACATTGCCATTCAAAAGTTTGGAATCACTTAGAAAATTCCTTGATTTCCATGAAAACATACATGAAATAAATTTGAATAGAAAATATAGCAAAATGAATATGAAATTTAGTCATTTAAATATAATTCTCCTTCAAACTTTCCTTTCGTTAAAGAATTCTTCATTTGCGATAGTGGATAGTCCACTTCTAATACGCAGCTTTGGGCTTCTTTTTTTAAGTTGCTTGAAATAATCACAGGTCACAGGTTGCATTTTTTTGGGCTTGATTTAAAAAATATTGTCGCTGGAAAATCTGACAAGCGACTTAGTTTTTTACATTTATGGTTGCTACTTTCCCTAAATGCTAAATGTCCTACTAAAAATCCCCACGTGGATCTATTCCTCCCACTCCTCCCTCCCAGTGGTGAAAAATCATGTTAGAATTCCAATCAATGACACACAGCAGTGATGATGAGTCATCATACATAACATTAGATGACAGAGCACTAGATACATTTCCACACATTGTGCCGCCAACAAAGTATGGCAAAAAGTACAACAAAGACTGTGTACATCAAGTGGTCCATAATGACAGTAAAGCTCTGTGCAGATACTGCAAAGCAGAATCTATTAATACAGTTTATAACAAAAAAACAAGCATAACATAGCATACTCATAGCTTACTAATAGTAGTTACACACGGTACTTAAGTATTTTACGCTCCCCATTAGAGCTCCTCTCCTTTTCCATCTCTCCTCTCATTCTGCCCTCTGAGGGGTGGATTGTGCATTTAATCAACATGTCGTGTATAATGGAATGTCTGAATAACACTTTGTGTTAACGTTGCATCTATGCTCCGTGTCTATGGTCGTGTATAATGGAATGTCTGAATAATGTGTAGTGTTAACGTCTCGTCTATGCTGTGCTAGCAAGTAATGAATCACATCTTTGTTGTTAGCTCTAGGATTGCTGTGAGCTAGCTCCATTAAAGCGAAAAAGGAACTGATACTACTTGGTACTACTTGGGTATGAGTTTTGTTTATATTGATCTGACCATTTGACCATTTGACTAGCCAAATAAGTGATTAATATTAATTTAGTACATTGTGAAAACACTTGGCCCGATGTATCTGTTTGTTATTTAGGTATAGTTGCTGGGTATGTTTGACTGTGTTATAAAGTGAATGCCTTTTGTATTAAGGCGCTGTTGCTCAACTGCATGTGTCGTACGCAGTCCTCAGAGGTAGAGTGAGGAGTTTGTGGGAATAAGGGGAACAAGTGGGAAATGCTGTGAGACCTGTGATGATTGAGTAGCACGCATAATAAAGCCATAATTGATATCGAGTTGGAGAACTGTGTCTTTCATCACTTATGGATCACTAATACAGTTGGGTTACAATAACCCTGTATGTTGGGTCTGATGATTGACTTTTAAAGTAATCATTGGGTTTTTCTTACTTGTGCACACACACATACAAGGTTACATTTCCTAATTAATTTCTATATCATGAGTGAAGAGTTTGGCTATCATCCAGACAGTTACCTATACATACACCTCAAAATCAAAGAAAATATTGTTCCCTTTGTTTTCACAATAGCATAAGCCAGGGGTCTCCAACTCTGCTGCTAGAGATACTATCCTGGTTGTTTTCACTCCAACCCTAATTTAGCACACTTTATTCCAATAATTAGACAGTCAGTAACTGAATGAAGCAGCAAATACATGGGATTGGAATGAAAACGACAAGGACGTCTTTCAATACATAAGATCTTGATTAGATTAGACCTTTCACTTGTGTTGTGTACGTCTTAACATAGACTTGTAATTTGCAGTTTTTGTTTAAAACAAATGCTAATAGTGTCTTGAATTTGCCACATCGGGTGCTCTACACATTTCAGTATATCATGAGGGGATATAATTTTGCTTGCATAAACTACTGAAATTTAGAACTATAAAAGATCTAACATTGTTGTGATGCCTATCCCTTGATACATTTAATTAAAATATGACTAGTTTATATACAAGACCAGGGTTCTCACACTTTGGTCCTTTAGACCTTTAGGCTTTATGTCCAGTAATACACATTAAAGAAATCCTTCTATTGATTACTAGTCTGGACTATGATTAGCTGAGTAATGTGTTCCAACTGGGCAGAAAATAAGCTGCACTGTAGATTTGAGGTCCCAGACCTACATATTGTTAACATTGTTTTACATCTGACAGCTGATGACCAGAAGTAGAGAAAAAGAGATGGAAGACTTGACATTGGCATTAGCCTACAAGGATGGAAATGTTACTTTTAATGCTTCAGTTAGACCAGAATTAAGTCATTTCCATTTAAAACTCCACATTGCCCTTTCAAATGATTGTGCATACAAAATAATTTAGCAACTTTGTTTTAAGAAATGTATTTTATTGAGGCTAAAACAATTATGCATCCTGTACAGTATATCACACAATTTATACATGATAGACTATAAATAAGCTATACATTTATTATAAGCTTTGCTGTTTAAAGAACATAGTGTGAATCCTTTTTGATTGTTTGATACAGCTATTAATGTGAACATAAGACAGTTTTACATAGTTTAATATGTCTGAATGCCTATGAATACGTCTAGAGGTCTGAATGTCTGGGTTCTAATATATTTCATGCAGTGTCTATGGACCTTAAGTTAACTATTGCAATCCCAAAGTATCCATTGTGGTTATGCAGGCATCTGAGCACAAGGCAATCAAATAATAGGCTTACATTTGATACATACATTAATATATTGTAGTAATAGCAACTATTTCATTAAAGGTGGGATAACCCAAGGAAGACTTTAACACCATCATAACCCTGGATAAACATTAGGTGATCTACCTGTGACACTGTAACCCTGAGTGTGTTGTTTTGGTGATTCGATATTGGTGATTAGGTCTCTAATATCTGCGCTCGACAGCAGAAAGAATTGTTGTGTTAATGATCATTCACCAATGGATGTCTCGATTTTGAAATGACTAAAGCAGTAATCTATCGACTCAATTCAAGTCCCATCACTAATAAAGCCATACAAATAATTTGACAGTGTAGCAACCTATACAGATCATTTGTCACTAGAAATAATGAGAATTATATACATACATACATACATACATACATACATACATACATACATACATACATCTTCCGCTTCATCCGGGGCCGGGTCGCGGGGGCAGCAGTCTAAGCAGAGATGCCCAGACTTCCCTCTTCCCAGACACTTCCTCCAGCTCTTCCGGGGGGACACCGAGGCGTTCCCAGGCCAGCCGGGAGACATAGTCCCTCCAGCGTGTCCTAGGTCTTCCCCGGGGTCTCCTCCCGGTGGGATGGGACCTGAACACCTTCCCAGGAAGGTGTTCCGGAGGCATCCGAAACAGATGCCCAAGCCACCTCAGCTGACCCCTCGATGTGGAGGAGCAGCGGCTCTACTCTGAGCTCCTCCCGGGTGACCGAGCTTCTCACCATATCTCTAAGTGATCGCCCAGCCACCCTGCGGAGAAAGCTCATTTCGGCCACCTTTATCCGGGATCTTGTCCTTTCGGTCATGACCCAAACCTCATGACCTTAGGTGAGAGTAGGAACGTAGATTGACCGGTAAATCGAGAGCTTCGCCTTGTGGCTCAGCTCTTTCTTCACCACGACAGACCGATACATCGACCGCATTACTGAAGAAGCTGCACCGATCCGTCTGTCAATCTCCCGTTCCATCCTTCCCTCACTCATGAACAGGACCCCTAGATACTTAAACTCCTCCACCTGAGGCAGGTACTCTCCACCAACCTGAAGTGGGCAAGCCACCCTTTTCCGACTGAGGACCATGGCCTCGGATTTGGAGGTACTGATTCTCATCCCCACCGCTTCACACTCGGCTGCAAACCGTCCCAGTGCATGCTGAAGGTCCTGGTTTGAAGGGGCCAACACGACAACATCATCCGCAAAGAGCAGAGACGAAATTGTGTGGTCCCCAAACCTGACACCCTCCGGCCCCTGGCTGCGCCTAGAAATTCTGTCCATAAAAATTATGAACAGAACCGGTGACAAAGGGCAGCCCTGCCGGAGTCCAACATGCACTGGGAACAAGTCTGACTTACTGCCGGCAATGCGGACCAAGCTCCTGCTTCGGTCGTACAGGGACCTGACAGCCCTTAGCAAAGCACCCAGGACCCCATATTCCCGAAGCACCCTCCACAGGATGCCGCGAGGGACACAGTCGAATACCTTCTCCAAATCCACAAAACACATCTGGACTGGTTGGGCAAACTCCCATGAACCCTCCAGAGGGTATAGAGCTGGTCCAGTGTTCCACGGCCCGGACGAAAACCACACTGTTCCTCCTGAATCCGAGGTTCTACTATCGGCCATATTCTCCTCTCCAGTATCCTGGCATAGATTTTCCCGGGGAGGCTGAGAAGTGTGATCCCCCTGTAGTTGGAACACACCCTCCGGTCCCCCTTCTTAAAAAGAGGGACCATCACCCCGGTCTGCCATCCCAGAGGAACTGTCCCCGACCACCACGCGATGCTGCAGAGGCGTGTCAACCAAGACAGCCCCACAACATCCAGAGACTTGAGGTAGTCAGGGCGGATCTCATCCACCCCTGGTGCCTTGCCACCGAGGAGTTTCTTGACTACCTCTGTGACTTCAGCCCAGGTGATGGACAAGTCCACCTCTGAGCCCTCATCCTCTGCTTCCTCAGTGGAAGACGTGACGGCGGGATTGAGGAGATCCTCAAAGTACTCCTTCCACCGCCCGACGACATCCCCAGTTGAGGTCAACAGCTGTCCACCTCTACTGTAAACAGCGTTGGTAGGGCACTGTTTCCCTCTCCTGAGGCGCCGGACGGTTTGCCAGAATCTCTTCGAGGCCAGCCGATAGTCCTTCTCCATGGCCTCACTGAACTCCTCCCAAGCCCGAGTTTTTGCCTCCACAACCACCCGGGCTGCAGTCCGCTTGGCCTGCCGGTACCTGTCAGCTGCCTCAGGAGTCCCACAAGCCAACCAGGCCTGATAGGACTCCTTCAGCTTGACGGCATCCCTTACTTCCGGTGTCCACCACCGGGTTCGGGGATTGCCGCCTCGGCAGGCACCGGAGACCTTACGGCCACAGCTTCGACAATGGCGGTGGAGAACATGGTCCACTCGGACTCAATATCTCCAGCCTCCCTCGAAGCTCTGCCGGAGGTAGAAGTTAAAGATCTCTCTGACAGGAGACTCAGCCAGACGTTCCCAGCAGACCCTGTCCAGCTTCCTCCCCCGCCATCGGATCCAACTCACCACCAGGTGGTGATCAGTTGACAGCTCTGCCCCTCTCTTCACCTGAGTGTCCAAGACATACGGCCACAGGTCAGATGAAACCACAACAAAGTCGATCATCGACCTACGGCCTAGGGTGTCCTGGTGCCACGTGCCCTGATGGACACCCTTATGCTTGAACATGGTGTTCGTATTGGACAAACTGTGACTAGCACAGAAGTCCAATAACTGAACACCGCTCGGGTTCAGATCAGGGGGGCCGTTCCTCCCAATCACGCCCCTCCAGGTGTCACTGTCGTTGCCCATGTGGGCGTTGAAGTCACCCAGTAGAACAATAGAGTCCCCAGTCGGAGCACTTTCCAGCACCCCTCCCAGAGACTCCAAGAAGGTTGGTTACTCTGCACTGCCGTTCGGCCCGTAGGCACAAACAACAGTGAGAGACCTATCCCCGACCCGTAGGCGGAGGGAAACAACCCTCTCGTTCACCAGGGTAAACTCCAACACATGGCGGCAGAGCTGGGGAGCTATAAGCAAACCCACACCAGCCCGCCGCCTCTCACCATGGGCAACTCCAGGGTGGTGAAGAGTCCATCCTCTCTCAAGGAGTGAGGTTCCAGAGCCCAAGCCGTGCGTAGAGGTGATCCCGACTATCTCTAGTCGGAACCTCTCAACCTCACGCACGATCTCAGGCTCCTTACCCGCAACCGAGGTGACGTTCCACGTCCCTAGAGCTAGTTTCCGTGTCCAGGGATGGGGTTGTCGAGGCCCCCGCCCCCTTTGACTGCTGCCCGATCCTCTCCGCACCGACCCCTTTTGGTCCCTCCTGTAGGTGGTGAGCACACGGGAAGGCGGCCCCACGTCGCTCGTTCGGGCTGGGCCCGGCCAGGCCCCATGGGGAAAGGCCCAGCCACCAGGCGCTCGCATACGAGCTCCAACCCCGGGCCTGGCTCCAGGGTGGGGCCCCGGCTGCGCCATACCGGGCGACGTCACGGTGCTCGAAATGTAATTCATCATTAAAGGGTTTTTGAACCGCTTTTAGTCTGACCCGTCGCCTAGGACCTTTTTGCCTTGGGAAACCCTACCAGGGGCATATAGCCCCAGACAACATAGCTCCAAGGGTCACTCGGGTACTCAAACCCCTCCACCACGTTAAGGTGGCAGTTCATGGAAGGGTAATGAGAATTAAATACGCAAAAAGAAACGATTCCGCAACTATTTCCTTTTGCATGCTACAAATTGTAAACCTCCATGCTCAGTCCCATGGGAGCATCTCTGTCCTAGTAGGTTTTATTAAGAAAATAGAGCAATCGACCGGAGGAATTGTTAACTTTTGTGCGGCACACTCAGTTCCTAGTTTTTAGTCATTTGATTGCTCTGACATTCTGGCAGGCAAAACATTGTTGAAACATGGTGGCTAACACTGGGAATTCTATAGAGCTACTGTATAATACGGTCAAATGTTCTGCTTCTACAGCCCATGAGTGTTTAGATCACCTCACAACATGAAAAACAAAGGGATGCAAACACACTGCAAGTCTCAGGCACTTGTGACCCAAGTCACATACTTCATTTTTACATCATTAAAAAGAGTGAAGCTGAAATTTGGGGATGTGTACATATACTTTGTGGAGAATCCATCCCCTTACTGACTGCTACCGACAATTTACAGACAGCTATCTGTACATTCGATCAGTGTGGGTCAATAATACAATTATTTGGGAGGTGGAGGAGAAGAAATTCTTCATTGTCAAAGCAAAGTTGAGTGCTAATTTACCTAAATTACTGTTGGTTCTATGGGTGGTCAGTGTAGCGTTGTGCAGCCAGTATAACACAGAATCTTGTGACAAATGTACCGGTAATAAACATGTTTTCCCAATGTGAGGTAAATCATTCCTACTGTTTAAATGACCCACCATTGACAGCCTGGGTTGCTGTGGAGAAGGTTGGATTGGTGACATTTTCTCCTGTATTAAAGGGATAGTTTGTCCAAAAATCATATTTTGGTCAGTCCCCTTACCCCGAGTTTGTCCATCAGGAGTTTGTCCATCAGGATTTTTAAAGCAATCCATTATTCAGCTCTGTCTCTATCAGTAATTAGCGTCATTAGCATCATACAAATGAATTAATGGAAACCATATGTCCCCCTATCGCAAAGCTGCATTGCAAGCGGAGAACTACTCTAAAACACTCCAAACTAAGACACATGGTGTTGTTTACCTCAAAGAACATGACAATGTTGTATTCCTCCAAATAAATGTATATAATTCTCATTACTAATAAATGGGTACTTGTGTTTACAATTGTATCAATCCACACATTTGTTTGGAAGAGTACATTTATACACAGAAAACGAAAGTACAACACCACGTGACCAATGACGTTCAAAGCTTCGGACGTCACAAAATCACCTTTGAGTTCCAACCGGGCCTAACATGTTTCGTTTTCTGAATGGCTGTTTTGAAACTGTGTGCATAAAAGGTTAATGAAATCCGGTCAATTCGAGGGTTGGCATTAGGAGTTTGAGACACACATGCGAATGGGTGGAAATTAGAGAGCAGTATTTCAAAGAGAGTCATAGAGCTAGTTATTGATATTAGTCATAGAACAGTAATTTGAGAGTCATTCAAGAGAATGTGTTGTAGTGTTGGTTAGCTTTTATTTGAGTCATACAAAAGAGTAGGTAATTTGAGAAGTAGACAAGATCATTTTTAAGAGTGTTGTTTAGCTAGGTTTTTGGAGAGCGTAATAGGATTGTGTACGTCAACAGAAATAGTGACTAAATTATTTGTTAAATAACAATTTTTCAGTGGTTGATGAGACGATAACTGAATAGAAACAGAAAAAACTACAAATACATTTCGTTTTGGTTGACAAAATGAAATTATCTTTGTGACAATAGTCTTATTTAACTATCATAGTTGGAAAGGAGGATTTTGGAAAGAGAGGTTCTCTGTGTTTTTTTTTTTCCAAGATGCGCTTTCAGATGTGATCAAAAGACATCCCAATATATACACACAGGCAAAGAATGTGGTATGGTGCCTAGAGACATGGGTATACCCTAATTTGTTAACTATCAAAATGTTTTTGAATCTTCTCGTTCTTATTTTTTACAAACTGATATTTCCATCCATGTGAATTAAACTGCACGAACAATAACTAGATAATTATATTTAGATCATTTCACCCTTCCATAATGTGCACAACGCTGCACTTACTTTTTAATTAATAGGCCTAATTGTAGGCAATATCAACATAGTCTAAAACCAGGTTATTTTTATTCTAAATTTTTCCCCCTCAAATATTTTGTTTGTTTTTCAATTGAATTGTTCATGTTATAGGTCACATTAAATGTGGAAAAAGTTCTGACATGATTTATCTTTGTCTCATTCTTTTACATCACAAGAACCTGGCATTTTAACAGGGGTTTGTAGACTTTCTATATCTACTGTGTGTGTGTGTGTATATATATACACACATATTATATATATATACACATACATACATACATACATACATACATACATACATACATACATACATACATACATACATACATACATACATACATACATACAGTGGGGAGAACAAGTATTTGATACACTGCCGATTTTGCAGGTTTTCCTACTTACAAAGCATGTAGAGGTCTGTAATTTATATCATAGGTACACCTCATCTGTGAGAGACGGAATCTAAAACAAAAATCCTGAAAATCACATTGTATGATTTTTAAATAATTAATTAGCATTTCTCCCCACTGTATATATAATATATAATATATATATATATATATATATATATATATATATATATATATATATATATATATATATGTGTGTGTGTGTGTGTGTGTGTGTGTGTGTGTGTGTGTGTGTGTGTGTGTGTGTGTGTGTGTGTGTGTGTGTGTGTGTGTGTGTGTGTGTGTGTGTGTGTGTGTGTGTGTGTGTGTGTGTGTGTGTGTGTGTGTGTGTGTGTGTGTGTGTGTGTGTGTGTGTGTGTGTGTGTGTGTGTGTGTGTGTATGTATGGTGTGTGTGTGTGTGTGTGTAGATACATTAACATGAGGCTTGTATTATTAATCTATAAAATGTAATTGACTAGGACTCTCCTGCTGGTGCTTATGCATACAGATTCAGAGTACAGAAAACAGGGTAGTCAGCCTAGTAGTCAGATTAATCTTCAGTAGGTTACAGTGAAACAGCTGGGGTTTGACTGTAATCTCAGCCCAGCATTCCTCTTAGTCATACCATACCAGAAAATGGTCAAGAACAGTGTCACGAACGTCATTAGAAATCATTGTTAGTCATCCTAGTCCACATCCTCTCATTCTTCCTCTGACTCTCTCTGATGTTCTCAACCATTGCTCCAAAATACAAATGAGGTTAACTGTGGCTGTTTTTATTCATGCCAGCATCCTGATTTCTTGTTTACTAATTATGTTTGTATGTGTTTATACCTCAATAACTGTGTTAGAATTGCAATGATTTGAGTTTAGTATATTGATTGGCAGTGTTTTCTGCCTAACAACCTGTTGACAGTTGACCTTTACAAAGGGAGTTATGGGTAGGGTTTTCACTAAAATGTTGAATAAAAACAGGTGAAGAGTGCTTATGGGTTGGGGTACATGTTCTTCCTTCTGGAAATCTGCAAAAGGGTTTTGTGTATATTGTTCATAGAACCATTTTTGGTGTAAAAAAACTCCAACCTGTAATACTCTTTTGTTTTTTCACTGTTTGGTTGCCCTCTCTCTTTCAGTCACCGGTTGCATTGAATTCTAAATAGCTAGATAGACCCTAATATATTTCATGATTAGATCTTGGCTCCTGATTGGCTGGCTGGGGGTATTTGTACTAGATATGTGTCCCAAAAAGCACCCTATTCTTTGTATAGTGCACATATTTAGTGCTTGAATACAAATAATATAATCCTTCCGAGTTTATGTGAATCACAGATTTGTTTATATCTCTTTCTCCTTCCCTCTCTCTTTTTCTCCCCAGGCAGCCGGTTTTGCCAAGACCTCCCTCGCAAAATCTGCATGCTGCCGACCAGCGACACTCTGATCACTCCTTCCTCCCCCTCACCGAGTCGGACCGTCTCTCTCCTACCTCCTGCCTCCATAGGACTCTCTGTGGCCCTCCAACCCTCTCTACCACTCTCCACCTTTCCCCATCTCCCTCTCCTGCTTCCTATTAGTCTATACAAACCCCTTTGTTAAATTATTTGTAGGTGGTATGAATACAGCAACTGATGTGACCATGTGGGCTCTGTTTAATATGGGTAGTACAGGGTCTGAATCTTGGCAGCAGAGAAAAAGCTGGGAATGAATGACTTGGCTTGAATGGAAATGGCACCCTGTTCCCATGGGCCTGGGTCAGAGGTAGCGCCCTGTGTAAAGGGCTACAGTGCCATTTGAGACAGCCTGGGTTTGGCAGCTTACATTTCCTTTTAGGACCCTGTTGGATCGAGCTAAGGCTGAACTAGCCAATGAGGTTAGAGTGTGAGAGTGAGCAGTATTCTACATGGCCATTAGGGAGCACTCTCACTGCTCCTCTCTGTCTAGTAGTCATGCTGGGAAGGTAAACATCGGATCTTTTTAGGCTCTTTCTGCAATTTCTGGACCTGTATCAACCCAATATGAACCTAATGTCTCTATTGCACACAAAAATAATATTTAGGCAAATATGGGCAAAAACCTAAACAACCACCTTGAAATGGGAGATTAAAAGATCTAGTCAAAGCATGGAATAGTCTTCAAGTGATCACATTATTCTTTTCACACAATTAATGTACATAGAAAAGTATACTATATATTGCATATGTATGTACATGTAGGCAGTCATATACTGTATTTACTCACACACATATACAGTATATATACTTATGGATCCCCTTAGTTGATGTGGCAGTATTTAAATGCAATAACAAATTCAGATTGAGCTTACAAGCTTCATGCTTAGAGCAAATAGCATCATGCTTAGAGCAAATAGTTGATGTGTGTGGATGAGTGTATGGATGAGTGTATGGATGAGTTAGGTCATAGGAAATCCACAAACATCCTGAAAGAGACTCTGGCTTTTACTCAGATGTGTGCACATTATCCTAGCTATAGAATAACAGCAGCTCCGTCTGATCCAGGCACAGCATGTCTACCTAGGCTGACGACCCGACCAAACATTTCAAGGTTTTTTCTGAAAAAAATGATGTGTGCTTACTAATGCAGTAACTCTTTTCATCTGCTCAGAAACATACTACATCTGCAGGAAAATACATTTATCCTATAAAGGGAGAGAAAAATTATATTCTGGGGCTGTAACATACTCCTGTTTGGGTTGGAGATATTGGCAGTTCCATAGGGTTCTTTGTTGTTCTAGAAGTTCTACTGGGTTTTTTAGGATTCTGTGGGGTTTTGGAGGGTGAGGGATAAATATGTAAATAACACAATTCCAATTCACACATGAATATGAAACCTTGTACATGTGTGAACTATGAACTATATATACTGTAAGAACCCATATAAATATAATGATAAGCTCCATTTACTCTTGAAGTATTCTATAGGGTTCCAGGGAGGGGTTCTAAAAGTTCCAATGGTTTCTCTAGGATTCAACAGGGTTCTGTAAGATTCTATAATCTATATGCGGTTCTACAAGATTCTTTATGATTCTCTAAGATAGGGTCCTCGAGGGTTCGATATTGTTTTGGAGTGGGTTCTTTGATGTTCTCGAGGGTTCTGTGATGTTCCCTAGGCTTCTATGGGGTTATCCAGGGTTTTCTAGAAATCTGTATGTTGGACCTTCATCTCAACATGTCTGTCCTGTTGGCGTCTGTCCAGTGGTCTCTAGTTACATTCACCAACAAAAATAGAGAAAATGTTATTGGGAAAAGATATACATTTTAGTAACTGTGTAGCAACTATTTTTATACTGTTCATTGTTTTATTATCTAAGATTATTTATGCTATTTATGATTTGTTGTATTTAATTATTTATTGCAAGCTTTTTTCCTGTTAGGTGTGTCTACTCTGATTTACACATGTTGTTACTATTTATTAATTTATTGTTTACTGAATGATGATATTTCCGATCTCAGAAAAAAAAATTTGTGAGAAGACAATAGTCCACAAAGAGACTCAATCAAATCATTAAGAATAAGCTGTGTTTTTGTTAAGCTGGCATTCCAAAACTACCTAGACTCACCAGCCACTTAGGTACACCTGCTTGTTAACACAAATAGACCAACAGCTGCAACTCAAAACATAAAGCAAGCAGACATGATCAAGAGGTTTAGTTGTTGTTCAACCAAATAGAGAGGGGAAGTCGAATGATCTAAGAGACTTTGACTGTGCCAGATGTGACTTTCACACTTTACTGCCTGTAGAGCAGATGCATTCAAACCTAGGGTCATAGCGGAAAGGCGACCCGCCTTTTATTTTTACAGAAAATAATAAAATATTAACTAATATAACTATAAACATCTTGACGAGAAAGTTCAATGGATTAACTTTCACAACATCAAAATGTATTGTTTTTAATAGGCTACAATATATAGCCTAGTCTGATTATTTTGCTTTAAGAACAACAAACTTTGCATGGCCAGTTGCTACCTGGCAATGAAAATATTCGTTTGAAAATAAAAGTATTTGTTTTTGAATTTTTTTATTTTTCATAAGCTGTGTTCACTGCTAGTTTGATTACTGCTTGTAGGGGCTAGTGCACGGTTTGCCAGAAAAAATGACAATTATATGATTTGTCATTGTGGGTTGACTTTAGCGCTGCTGGAATGTTGTCAACAAAACGTACACAAGGCTTCACACATGGGAACAAATTCTGGTCCCTCCCAAAACAGTCTGAATACCACTGCTCTAGAGTTCACCGAGAATGGCGCGATAAGCATAAAATCATCCAGTGAGCAGCAGTTTTGTGGGCAAAAACATGAGAGGTCAAAAAGGCCACAAACACAAAAATAGCGTTGGTGTGCAGAAGGGCATCTTTGATCGCACGTGTTGAACTTTATGCTGAAGGGCGACGGCAGCAGAACAACATGCTAGGTTGCTACTAGTTTACCTGCTACAGTGGGCAGTCAGTGCCTGATTCCCAAAGGCCTGTCTGCATTTACAGAGAAAGAAATAAGAATGTAAAGAACAGGGACATTTTGTTAGTTTTAGTGTAGTGTGGGAAACCCTTCACTGTCTAATGTCTCACTAATACCCCTTTTGAAAGACTCCCACTAGTAGGCATCTGCTTGGTGTGATGGCTGAACTCTGTTAGACATGCAGCCTGGTTTACCAATGCGGTGTGTAAACTCTTAACACACACACACACACAGCAAGTGAGCTCTCTTCCCAGCAAATGGGTCCGTCCTCAGGATACAACAGCACAACCTCCTTAAGGCCTTTTATTTGAGTTTGCAGGGTTTGAACACCTCCTCTGTTCACCTCCTGATCAATCAGTCAGGATTAGAGAGGGGTGAAGGGTGCAGGCTGGGGAGAGATTGTGTGCGTGTGCACCTGGGTGTTGAACGAAATGGGTTGGAGTTACAGTCCTCTCTCATGCACTGTGAGTCTTTAAATGTAGGGTTGGCAACAGTGATTCTTTTTTTTAATAACTTTTGTTTCAATGGGGGAATTTTGTTTTGCTAAGAAATAGGTGATTTTGCAAAACAATGATCAAAACCACAAATTTGCTATACATTAGTTTAATTGAGGAAATGTGTTCCCAACCATTCCCAGAAATAAAATATGAAAAAATGATTTTGTATATCAATGTGTAATGAATGTATGACATTATTGGTAATTTTTATTGTCATATCCACTTTTTCAAGTTATTGTACCCCAACCATCCGCTATACCTAATCTAATCTAGTAGCCTACCCCTGCTAAAACATGAACAAAAGTCTCATTGAAATCTATAATGCATTGTGCACTTTAGGTCAAGAGCTTGTTTGACCATTGAACATAACATGCTGTTAAATTAGAGTTTGAACCCTGGGGGGAAAAAGGTACATTGTTTACAATCCAAGGAAACAGAATGTGGGAAGTGGACAGTATCCTATGTTTTCCTAGTCTTACATTATACAGGGCAAACAGATATTGGTCCAAATCTCTGCACTGTATGTATAAATGTGTTATCTGTAATGTCTGGTGACGGCAATGATGATGTTGATGAGAATTATTATGATGTTGAAGACGACGACGACGATGATGATATTTGGTGATGATGATCACGAGTATTGTTATGATGATATTGATGATGGTAATAATGAAACTGAGTGTGAGTTTGTCTGTTTGTCTGTTGCTTGACTAATCAGTCAGTTGGAAAGATGTTCTGGTCATATCTCTGATACTGTAGCAATCACAATGCATAGTGTACAGAGCATTATGGGTACTTTAGTGTATCGTGATACTTCAGCAGCCTAAATGCATAGTGTACAGAACGTTATTGGTTCTGTAGTACATCACCATACTGTAGCAGCCTAAATGCAATGTAGAGAGCATTATGGGTACTGTAGTGTTTCATGCGCCAAAATCAGAAACATAAAAGACTGGTTAATACAGTATACCCAAAAAATATAAAAAATAAACATACAGGCTAGTGGAACCACCTTTATTGGTTGGCTTGTTGGATTGTTTGTTTATTTGTGTGTTTATTTGTTTGTTTGACTCTAGTGTGTGTGATAGTGCATGCAGTTGATGCCTCAGTAGCCACTGAGATACGAAAAAATGTTATTATAATGAAACTCTTTCAATAAAGATTATCCACATCACAAACGGCCTTGTGTAATAAATTACAGTATTTTCCTGAAAGATCTTTTAGAGGTTCTTCAAATGAAAACTGTTCTTCAAAGAACCTTTTCAAATTGGCTCTTCAAAGAACCCCTGTTCAACATTTCCTCAAAGAACCTTGGGAAGAACTTTTGGGGGGTGATTTTTGAGTGGGCAGGTTCTTCAAATGATTCTTTGAAGAAGGAGTTATTTTTCCTCAAAGAACCTATGAGGGTTTACCCACAGTTTCAGTGTGAAGAAATCTTAAACCAGAGCTATTCCACTCTTACCCTACAAGGACTGGAGACTGCTGATTTGTTGTTCTAGTGTCATTGCACCTACCTGGGGTCATAGGTCTAAACCAGTCGTTGATTAGAGAGTCGCAATTCAAAAAAGGAGTGGAACTGACCTTGAGGTCCAGAGTTGATTTTGAGTGCTCTAAACAATTCTCCAGAACCTTTTGTTTTTACTAAGTACTACACATTCAGTTTATTTTCCATTACTATTTAGCATTCATTTTAGATTTTAAATAAAGATGCACTCCAAGAACCTTTTGTTTTTACTAAGTACTACACATTATGTTTATTTTCCATGACTATTCAGCATTCATTTTAGATTTTAATTGAAGATGCATTCCAGGGCCTCGACAGATAATGTTTTTTTTTGGGATGGGTTGCAGGATGTGTATCTGCATAACCCACTAGTATCTCAGCTAGCCATGACATGTTGATGGTTCTGCTGACATGGGACATTTATTGACCTATACATAAAATAGTATGTTCATTTTCAGGGAACCATTTTGGCTTCACTTTTACAACCAATGGCAAAAAATAATTGGTATGATGTTTTTGTAAATTCTCAATTGTATGCTTTGGAGACAAATGTCATTAGGACAACAACAATATTTAGTTACAGTATGAGTTAACAGAATACAGACTTCTGAATGTTTTTCATCCAAAAACTGTTATTGTCAATTGGATGTCTTAGGTCAAAACGATCAAAATGACTGTTTCCACAGCCAATTGTGTCAAAGGAGAAAGAGGACCTCAGTAGGTCAGAGATCTTGATGGATTCTAAATAGACTGATAGCAGATGGAAGTGCCATGAGGGAAGGCTGGCAGCACGCATTGGCTTGGCCTCATAGGCCTCAGAAATGGGGCAACACACAAAAATGTGCAGCCCTGCAGGTATATGGGGACATACACAATCAGGCAAAGTGGCCAGAAAGAACCCACAAACAGATCTGAAACGGATTTACAAGTAGGTCAGCCAGACTAGGAGACTATAGGAGAAAAGTAGGACTACAGCCAAACCATGATCAAAACAGGGCAAAGATCATCTGCTCAGATGAGGTAAGAGGGACACAGTTCACATATACACAGACACAGAGTTACACGCTGCTTTTCCCTGAAGATCACTACATGGGGACTAGAACCTGAGAACACACACACACACACAAGAGTGAGTAGAAAGAGATCAACAATGAAACCCACTGTATATTACTGCTGTATAGTTTCTACTATTTAATCTTGTTATCCAAATGACAATTGTTTACAGTATCCATAGCTATATATGACTATGGATTCAACGTGGCTTGGGTTTCAGCTCAGTGATAGAGTTTTGATATTGTTGTATGTGAAAGGAAATGAAAAGAAATGGCTGATAAACATATTTTGGACAAGTTTTGTGAAAAGAGATAAAAGGTAAAAAATCATCAATTTTCTCTGATATCCTTTTTCATGGATTACATAATTTTTTTACAGATAACTTTTAATAATTTTCATAATTGTCGTGAATTCCATAAATAGTTTTTTACAACTAATTTAATGAATTTTTTTGGGCAATGACCTATAATATTTGGTGTTTATTTCATTGTACCATACTTGGAGTATAATGTTATCAACTGTTACAATGTCAGGTCAACAAATTATGCAATGAGTTGATTAAAAATACTGCCTGTACTGCAATGTCAGTAATCATTGTACAAATGATTGCATCAGAAACAGAAAGAGAGAAATTGAGATGAGAGAGCTAGAAGCAAAATAGATATGGGGGGGGGGTGTTGTGATGTAAAAGAATGAGACAAAGATAAATCATGTCAGAACTTTTTTCACTTTTAATGTGACCTATAATGTGAACAATTCAATTGAAAAACAAACTGAAATCTTCAAGGGGGAAAAATAAAAACCTTACAATACAACCTTACCTTGCCAAAATATTGAATGTCATGGATCGTGTTGCTCCAGTAAAGGTAAAGAAAACTATGAGCAAACAGAAAACACCATGGAGAATCACCATGATGGTAAGCGCCCTGAAAAGAGAATGTAGGAAAGCGGAATGTAAGTGGAGGAAAACTAAACTTCAAATTCACTATGACATCTATGAACAAAGCCTTGGTAGCTTCAACAATGAGTTACGCAGGGCCAGACAGCAACATTTATCAGGAATGATCAACAAGAATATCAACAATACCCGCGCTCTATTTGTCATGGTCGACAAGCTTACAAACCCCCTAAAGCAGATAGCATCAGAACTCATGTCCACTGAGAAAAGTAATGAATTTGCGTGTTTCTTTAATATAGAAATGTTAAATATTAGACCATCAGAACTACACAGTCAAACAATGACACTGAACCATCACTACAATACAACCAAGACAACTTGGTTATTATGTCGCAATTTTAATACAATTGATCAAAAATCCCTAGAAGAAACAGTTCGACATCATAATGCTTCCACATGTTGTCTCGACACACAGCCATCAGACTTAAAAAAAAAAAGTATCTCTATAACAATGGACATACAGCAAATAGTTAATGGCTCTCTGCAATCAGGGATTTTCCCAACGTCTCTAAAAACAGCTGCCATAAAGCCCCTATTAAAAAAGAGATCACTGGATGTATCTATGACAAACAACTATAGACCTGTATCAAATCTCCCTTTTATTGCCAAGATCATTGAGAAGGTTGTCTTCAATCAACTCAATCAACAATTTAGTGACCTCAAGCGATCTCTTCCACAGCACTGAAACGGCCCTGATTAAAGTTTTAAATGATATACGGCTGAATACTGATTCAGATAAAATAACAGTTCTAGTTCTATTAGATCTCAGTGAAGCATTTGACACTATAGATCATAGAACACTTATAGATAGGATGGAAAATTGGGTAGGGGTCTCCCGGACAGTCCTTGATTGGTTCAGATCTTATCTAGATGGCCGGAGTTACTTTGTCACCATTGGTAATCATGAATCTGATAGGGTGGCTATGACATGTGGAGTTCCACAGGGATCAGTTCTCGGACCGCTTCTGTTCAATCTCTAAATGCTACCTCTGGGCCAAATTCTACAGAACAATAACATTAACTACCACAGCTATGCCGATGATACTCAAATATAAATGGCTTTCGAACCAAATGACAACAGCTCAATAGACTCACTGTGTCACTGTATAGAGCACATAAATACCTGGATGAACCAAAATTGTCTACAATTAAACAATTAAACCAAGATCTCATGTCTTGTGTTTGGCAACAAAAATAAAAGTGTTAGTAAAGAGCTGGATTCTCGGGCCCTTAAAACCAGGGATCAAGTGAGTAATCTTGGTGTTCTGATAGACTCAGACTTCACATTTAACAGACATATCAAAGCGGTCACCGAAACAGCATTCTATCGTCTAAAACATATAGCCAGAGTCAAAGGCTTGGTGTTCCAAAAAGACCAAGAGAAGCTCATACATGCTTTTATCTCTAGTAGGGTTGACTACTGTAATGGCCTCTTAACTGGACTCCCCAAAAAGGCTGTAAAACAGCTGCAGCTCATTCAGAATGCTGCTGCTAGAATGTTAAACAGGACCAAGAGAACAGAGCACATCACTCCGGTTCTTAAATATTTGCATTGGCTTCCAGTCAGTTACAGAATACATTTTAAAGTGGTGCTTTTAGTTTATAAATCTCTGAATGGTTTAGGATCCAAATACATTTCTGATACATTTGAAGAATATAAACCGAGCAGGGCTCTTAGATCCATGAACACAGGTCAGCCAGTAGAGCCCAGAGTCCAAACTAAACATGGAGAAGCTGCGTTTAGCACTTATGCTGTACACAACTGGAATAAACTACCAGAAGATCTTATAAGTGCCCCAAATGTATACATTTTTAAATGCAGGTTAAAAACACTTCTCTTTTCACATGCCTATGACTGAGCACTAAAACCTAACCACACTTTTTAGCCTTATAGCTTCCTATGTTTTTATCCCATTTTTTATCTTTAAATGTTTTCTTATTGTCTTTTTTATTATTATGATGTTTTCATTTGTTTTGATGTGTTCATTTGGGTATTTGTTTTTATGTTATTGTATTTTTGAATATTTATATATATATTTTTTGTCTTTGTAAAGCACATTGAATTGCTTCGATGTATGAAATGTGCTATATAAATAAACTTGCAATAACCTGGTTGCCTTAGTGTGCACACCCTCTTATAACTGGGGATGTGGCATGTGTTCAGAATTAACCAATCACATTCAAACTCATGTTAAATAGAAGTCATTACACACCTGCCATAATTTAAAGTGAATATAATTCAGCTGTTCTAGTAGGATTTTCCTGACACTTTAGTTGCATCTCAGAGCAAAAGCCATGGTCCACAGAGAGCTTCTAAAGCATCAGATCTCAATGTTGAAATATATCAGTCAGGAGAAGGGTACAAAATAATTTCCAAAGCATTAGATATACCATGGAACCCAGTGAAGACAGTCATCATCAAGTGGAGAAAATAACAGAGAACTGGACGTCCCTCCAAAATTGAGAAAACTGGTCAGGGAAGCTTCCAAGAGCCCTACAGCAACATTAAAGGAATTTCTGGCAAGTACTGGCTGTGTGCTACATGTGACAACAATCTCCCGTATTTTTCATATCAATGGGCTATGGGGTAGGGTGGCAAGACAGAAGCCTTTTCTTACAAAGAAAACTTCCAAGCCCGGCGGAAGTTTGCAAAAACAAACATCAAGTCTCCCAAAAGCATGTGGGAAAATGTGTTATGGTCTGATGAAACCAAGGTTGATCTTTTTGGCCATAATTCCAAAAGGTATGGCGCAAAAAACAATACTGCAGATCACCCAAAGAACACCATACCCACAGTGAAGCATGGTGGTGGCAGCATCATGCTTTGGGGCTGTTTTTCTTCAGCTGGAACCAGGGCCTTAGTCAGTGTGAAGGGAATTATAAACAGCTCCAAATACCAGGCAATTTTGGCACAATACCTTGAGGCATCCGTTAGAAAGCTGAAGATGAAGAGGAAGTTCACCTTTCAGCATGACAACGACCAAAAGAACACATCCAAATACTCAAAAGCATGGCTTCTCCAAAAGAAGATTAACATTTTGGAATGGCCCAACCAGAGCCCAGACCTGAATCCAATTGAACATCTGTGGGATGATCTGAAGAGGGCTGTGCACAGGAGATGTCTTCGCAATCTGACAGATTTGGAGCGCTTTTGCTAAATATTGCCACGTCAAGATGTGCCATGCTAATAGACTCCTATCCAAAAAGACTGAGTGCTGTAATAAAATCAAAAGGCGCTTCAACAAAGTATTAGTTTGAGGGTGTGCACACATGATTTATCTTTGTCTCATTCTTTTACATCACAAGAACCTGGCATTTTAAAGGGTGTGTAGACTTTTTATATCCACTGTACTTTAGTAAATCCTGATCAAACCATAAAGATAAAATAACATTTACTGTTAACTACAGGGGTACTCTTCTTTTTGTTTAGCAGACCATCAGGGTATAATGTTTCATCATCTATTATCTTGTGGTTATTCTCAACTTTTATATTTTGATATTAAAAAGTGATGTGTAGAGCTTGTACTGGATGTTTATATTTTCAAATGTCTGTGATTTTCTGGTCTACAAATTTCTTTAAATAATGAAAATGGTTCATTAAATAAATATGCAGACATCCATTGAGTTTTCAATCCTGATGTAGCCCTAGTTAGAGGATTTCTGGAAAACCAGGAACTGTATTGAGTTTATTTAATTTTCCAAACCTATTTATGTTTGTATCATCCTCAATAGTACTCACTACATTTCCTGGTTTTCCATCATCTATTAAGACAGATGTTTACAAATCAAATTCTTTCAAATGGAGTCAGCAAATTTAGATGTGTGAGGAATTCTAAGGTCATGACTAATCCTTTGTGTACTTTGCATGGACGAGCGAAAGAGATGAAGAACTGAGAGAAAGCAATAGATACAAGGAGCAGAGAGGCACTAAGGTTACTGCTGGTCAAGCAGACCCTCTTTATCAGGCATTGACAATAAGGTCACTTTTCTTTGACCATATCCCCCCCACATTCCTCTAGGCATTTCCTCGAATCTGCATGTTATCTGGGTGGTGCTTATCATTGTTTACATTCTGTACAATAACCCCGTGACTAGAGGGGACACTCCTGTCAGCACAGTTCAAAATATATAGAGCATTTGGTCTGATAGGACAGAAGTTGTACATCATTGCAAAATATAGTATTCAAATAGACTCTATACTTAGAGCTTTCTGATTATAAATTTTTTTAGTACAGTACTTTTATATTGTTTCACAAAATACATGCCTACAAAATAAAAACAACTGGTGTTTATTTTTTGTATAATTTGCTCGGAAATCTACACTAGAAAGAAAAGGGTCCTTTAGGGGTTCAAAATAAAACTGTGAGGGGAACGCTCTAAGTCTTTTAAAGCACTGATATTTGAGTGGTTAGGATCTTTGAATTGCTCTTTGAGGAACACCTAAAATGGGTTTGACATACGGTTTCAGTGTGAAGTATCCTACAATAAACTTATTTTTTACAGTGAATTATGATTATAGTTAGGCGGGGTCTTTAGCCATGGAGGTTTTCTATCCAATTTAATTCTATTTCCACCTTTTTCAGGTTACTCAAGTAGGGCTTTGCCCAGATAAAAAGCCATCCTGCATCTTGGACCTGGAGGTACCATGGCAGACATAGATGCAAGCAACCGACTCAAAGACACCAAGTCCACCGAAACATTAACCAGACTGGTTCACCGAAACGTCAATAACACCAAAACTGCAGAAATGAATGACTGTAAGGATTCAATACTGAGAGAAGAGAGGAGCTATATCCTACAAGATAATCTTAGAGTTAAGCCCCTAATGTTATGAGAACTATCATGTCACTTCTCTGGAATCCCAAAGTAAAAGAATTAAGGTCCAATCAAAATGTTCCCTCAGATTTTACACAGAAGAATAATCTAACTGGTAGCAAAGGTTTAAAAAATGCTAAAAACTTTGAAGCTACATTGTTTCAAGGTGGGGGTTTATACATATATCTACTCTTTGCCACCTAGGACTTTTTGGAACACCTTAGGAACCAACGTATGTGTTGATGATTTTGATTATTTCTGTGAGCAGGGGAGAAACATGCTGAGGACTTGGATTTGATTCAGTGGAAGAACCATGTACAGGTAGGTCCATCATGTGTGTAATCATCTGACAATTTTCTAATTCAGCTAATTCCTTTAAAGTGAAATATACGACCAAAAACATCTATAAGACCAGAAAAATGTAGCACGAGAGCTACATGTATAGAATGTAGCCTATGTAAATGCACCCATCATTTTGGGCTAGGAGTGACCTACCAAACAGTCTTTCAGCTAGATGTTAAATAACCAACCAGTCTGTGAGCTAAATGTTATTTTACCAACCAGTCCATAGTGCTAGCCACCATGTAACCCAATTTTTGGGTGACAAAACTTACTTTTTCTGGCCTTCATTGCAGCAAGTTAAGAGCGAGGTCCTGGAACAGATGCAGAGCCAGCTCAGTGACCTGCTGGACAAGGCCCTAACAGAGTCCTTCCAGAAATTCATACAGAATGGGCACTACGTCACGAAGGACGGGACAGCCTTAGCCAATAGCACCAATCCAAACAGGTAAGGCCCTATGGTTCCGCTTAGTACCATACTACACAATGCTATACTTTATTAGAATATACTTACCAGAAAAGACAACAACATACAGTTTAGGACCAAATGTACTTTACAAAATGTAATTTTTGTACCCTCCTTGATTGGCTAAAACCTCTGGTGCATGACAAAAAACATTTGATGTTCAATCCATTTTACAATAGTAATAAGACACCTTGGGGGTTTGTAGTACACGGCCAATAAACCATGGTATACAAAGTGATGTATCCGTTCTTATCTGTGGTATAGTGGCTATATAAATACCCCTTGTAACTTATTGCCTCAAGTATGTTGTTTCTCGTCAGATGTTGGGAAATACTGGTGACGTGCCATTGTAGTTACCTTCTCATGCTAAACTTATTTATTCTTTTCAGAACACATATGGAAAAAGATGGAAAAATATTTATGGAACGACGATCCATTCTAGAGTAAGCATTTTATATTGTGTGTGGGACACCCTAAACGGATAACCAGAAAATCTTAATCATTAGATTCATGGCGTGACTTTGGCCACGTTGATTGTCATATGACCTACCTGGTAAAATAACAGAGATATAGGAATTCACTAAATCTGTAGCATGAAATACATTTGAATCCTCTTTACCTTGTTATTTAGGATTACCTCACTCTACCTAGAGCTTAAGCTTGCCTAGAATGCATGTATACACGAATGAATAAACACTTTCAAAGCTTGAGCTATCCTTCCACCCTTTCTTTTCATGCTGTTTTGTACAGTGCCTCTTTTCAACATCTTACCTTGTTACTACATGAAATTACAATGGATTTAATTAGGAGCTTTTTACCTCTGATCAACACAAAAAAGTCCATTATATCAAAGTAAAAAATATACTTCTCTAAATTAAGTACCATGACAAAAAAAATGATTGCACAAGTATTCACTTCCTTCAGTCAATATTTGGTAGAGCCACCTTTGGCAGCAATTACAGCCTTGAGTCTATTTGGATAAGTCTCTATCAGCTTTGACACATCTGTACACAGCAATTTCTGCCCATTATAGTCTTTGTAAATTGCTCAAGCTCCGTTTAAGTTGGTGAAAAGCAATTTTTAACTCTTTCCACACCTCAGTTGGATTAGGGTTCCAGGCTGTGACAAGGCCACTGCAGGATACTGATCTTTTTGTTTTTAGACACTTTAGGGTGGCATTGGCTGAATGTTTTCGGGTCATTGTCCAGCTGAAAGATAAATGTCATTCCAAGTCCCATGGGCCTCATTTATCAAGGACAAATCTGTGCGTAAAACATGCATGTAATCATTTCTACCCAAAAAAATCTGATTTATCAATATAAATGTTTGGTTAAGAATTTATGCAAATCCATAACCATGAGTATGCAAAATCTCAAGTATTAGAGAAAGGAACTTAAAGGTAGACTAGATAATTTGGAGGAAATTAAATCTGTATGGAAAGCTGTTCCTCAGATGGAGGATTGCCACTGGCACCATTCAAACCAGTTTAAAATTATAATGGCTCAACAGACATTGTTTAGGTGTGAAAAATAAACGTATTTTAGATACATCCAGGTACCATCCTTCATTGTGTTAATGTAACAGGCACATCTCAGTAGGGCATCTTATCATCCAGAACGAGCAAGCCTACAAAATGCCTGCAAAACTAAGAGTTTAAAATGGACTTTCTGTACAGTATCGCTCAACGGGTTGTAAAACGAGATAAAATGTGTTTATTTTACAATGATGGGTTCCTAAAAATTATTAGAGGATTGACATAAAAGTATCATGCCAACTAGATAGTGAACATAATAGCCTTCCACTTACTTAATTTGCAGATGATAGCATATTATCCATAAATTATGCTGCATGTATTGTTAGTTCTTTAATAAAACAACACTGATGACATTGAAACCTAGAGTAGGTGAGGAGCCTGCTTAAAGGGATGATTTGACCAATGGATAATAAGGGGCTTGTCAAAATGCAAATAGTCAAGGTTGTGCATGAAATCTAAGATTCTACGTTTTTACACATTTTATAAATTAGTCCCATGGTCTCTTGCAGACTTCAGCAGGTATTCTTCCATGATTTCTCTGTGCTGTATCCATTTTGCACACTATCTTCACACGCTTTCCAGACCATGACACAGAGAAGAATCCCAGTGCTGCCACCACCATGTTTCTCGTAAGGGATGTTGTTCCCAGGATGATACGCAGTGTTAGGCTTGCGTCAAACATAGTGCTTAATGCTAAAGCCAAAAACCCTAGCAAGGATTTGATGTGAGTTGCTTTCTTTTTGCCACTCTCCCATAAATGCTACTTATGTGAAGAACCTGTGCTATTTTTTGCAGCATGCATAGTGTTTCCCAGCACAGCCGTGGAAGACAGTAACACCATTAGAGTTGCCATAGGCTTCTTGTTGGCATCCCTTATTCTGATTTAAGAATCTTATTCTGGATTTGCTTTGAATGTTCCTTTGTGTTATCTTTTAGTACAGTACCTTTTTACTTTCACAAGATTCCACAGCTTCAAAATAGTATTTTTAAAGGGCTTGCTTTGAATGTTCCTTGGTCTTCATGATATGGTTTTTGTTTGAATTGAACTAATCAACTGAACTAACCTCCTAGGGACAGGTGTGTTTAACCTGAAATCACGTAAAACACCTTATTGCACACAAATGGACTCAATCCAACTACTTCCGTGACTTCTAAAGATCAGTTGCACCCCAGCTCATTTCGGGTGTGTCTTAGAAGGGGTGAATATTATAGAATCAATTATTTTCTGTTTTGTATTTTTTAAATAATTTATGAACAATTTACACATTGATTTGCACGTTTACATAGTGGAATGTTTTGTTTTGATCAGTGGCAAAACTCCAAAGGGGATGAATACTTTTGAGAGCCAATGTACTTCATCTGTTGTGAAATGAGTAAAAAACATGAATTGCTAGCATTATGTTTAAATTTTTTTTATTGTTTGATAGATTGATCTTTTTCTCTCTTATAGTGAGCTATTTGAGATCAACCACATCAGGACCATATATCACATGTTCATATCCGTCCTCTTCCTCTTCATCATCAGTACACTGGCTGTGGGACTACATCGACCAGGGAAGGTGTGCATTTATAATGTGTGTGTGTTTTGTGTGATTCATGTGGAAACAGGTAATTGATCATGTTTTTTCACAAGTAGTTTGATGTTCATGATGATCATGTTACCTTCACCTAAGATGGCATTTCCATGACCCCATGGAAACCAATGTTTTGTCATTGGTTGAACGTGAGCATTGCCATTACACCCCGTTGACCCATGTGACATTCTGAGTGAGCATGCCATTACACCCGTTGACCCATGTGACGTCCTGAATGCGCATGCCATTACACCAGTTGACCCATGTGACGTCCTGACGTGAGCATGCCATTACACCGCTTAACCCATGTGACGTCCTGACGTGAGCATGCCATTACACCCGTTGACCCATGTGACCATCATGAGTGTGCATGCCATTACACCCGTTGACCCATGTGACGTCCTGAGTGAGCATGCCATTACACCTGTTGACCCATGTGACGTCCTGACGTGAGCATGCCATTACACCTGTTGACCCATGTGACGTCCAGGTTGGAGAAGCAATTCAGGAAGGTGTGATGCAGATGGTGTGGTGTGGATAGCTATGATAAAGGCTTGCACAATCTTCTAATTCACTGGGCATTGTCGCAACAAGATGAGCAGTAGATATCTAAGAGACGGGCAGTAGATATCTAAGAGACGGCCAGTAGATATCTAAGAGACGGGCAGTAGATATCTAAGAGACGGGCAGTAGATATCTAAGAGACGGCCAGTAGATATCTAAGAGACGGCCAGTAGATATCTAAGAGACGGCCAGTAGATATCTAAGAGACGGGCAGTAGATATCTAAGAGACGGGCAGTAGATATCTAAGAGACGGCCAGTAGATATCTAAGAGACGGCCAGTAGATATCTAAGAGACGGCCAGTAGATATCTAATTTGCATTTTTAGATTGAATATGACTGAAACTGGGTGAGGGAGACAAAGGGGGTAAAAAGAGAAAGTGTCTAAGTAGTTGTGTGTGCATTACTCTAGGACACTCCACATGTGGGAATCGACTTATAGCCAATACTCTCTGGGTGGCTGCCTCATAGAGGCAATATTATTATTGACACCTCGATCATCTTCACTGCTGAGTTTCCACCGTTCTGTTATCTGTCTTCCACATCCCTCATATCTCCCTCTCCCTCCCCTTCCGTGGCACCTCACCAACTGCCTGTCTAGATTGTGTTATTCTGCCTTAAGGAAGTTAATGCCTCTTTAGGAAAAAGCTGCATGAAAAATCAAACCCGCATGACAAAATGTACCATGTTACCCCTCCAATTGCATCTCACTCCCTTTTTAAACACAGTTAAAAAAATAAAAAATTCACTGCTAACTACATTTGCTGTTACCAAACCATGTTTAAATAGAAACAAGTTCTATTTAATTCAACTACTCTTGTGTTTTCTTTCCCAGACTGGTTCTTGAATTTGATCTGTTGTTCTATGCCTTTGGTAAGATGCACACAGTAGTGTGGGCATGGCTTGTTGATGTTCAGCTACACCCTAGCTGTTCCGTACTACACCCTTACTCTATGGGGATCCCTGGGACCCCCGCAGCCCCCTGAGGCTGGTGCAGACGCTGGGGTGCCCGGGCTGGTTCTCTGCATCCTGCAGGCTGCCATCCTGGGGGTCCTTCCCTGTATATGTCGTCTTTCATTACCAGCTACCTCCAGCCTCTCGATTCATCATGATATTTGGAACAGGTATGTTTGGATGTGTTGGATTCTGTATGTAAAACTAAAATCCAATCTAATAACTGAAAAAACTTTTTTTAAAGGTGCTTATTGGTATGTATTGTTTTTGCTTTGTTCTGTGTCTACTGATAGAAACAGTGAGTAAAGATAACAGATTTTTCTTACTGAAAGAGCAGTAGGCCAGATTCAAAACCACAGTGCAGCAGTACAATTGAACTGGAGACATCGGATTAGACCAGTGGCCATCTATTTTTCAATGACAATCTATTAATAATCAATAGATGTACACAACCTTGACCTGTGTACCTACAGCAGGGCACTGGAAATCTGTCAAATAGTGGAATGTTGAGTGAGATATAAGTAAACACAATGACCTTACACAAGATAAGCATAAATATACTGTCTATTATAAAGTAACGATCTTGCACATGCTGGTTATAACTGTGTTTAAATATATCTCAAGGTTGTACTACATCTCTTATCTCTGAAGAGCCACTTTCAATAAAAGGTTGCTTTTATAATAATTACCATCTGGGTCATTTGTTATCTTTTTTATATAGCATCCAGAATGATTCATAAGGTCAGTGTGTCTTTACAGTTGGCAGGATAAAAGAGTAGGCTTCGGACTGAGTAACCTGCCCTGGGTTCAAGTACTATCTGAAATCATTTAAAATTATGTAGCCAGACCTCACTGCAAATACCCAGGTCTAAGGGTTTTATTATTATGAACTTGCTTTATTTAAAGGCAGTCGTGTTTAATGTCATGATAGACTTAACCACGTATTGTATGTATTTATTGAATTGTTTCATAAGTGTATTTGCATATACTTGCAGTATAACCTTTTATACTTTGCTATATTTGGCCTATTTAATTACTGAAATATGTACATTATGTCTATCCCCTATTAGATTCGTTTCCTGATGAAAAGTTACTCTTTCATTCGAGAGAATGTCCCAGCCATCCTGAACCACAATGCAAAAGAAGGTAATGGCAAAGATAATGTCATAATTCACCAGTAATTCAGACTGAATGGCTAGCTGACCGACAAGCTGGCTGGCTAACTGGCTGCTAATGATATCATTGTGTCTCTCAGGAGAGGGGCCCAAGTTCCCAAAGTTCTCCAGCTATCTATATTTCCTGTTTGCTCCCACCTTGATCTACAGAGAGTCCTACCCGAGAAATCCCAAAATTAGATGGAACTACGTTGGCGTAACATTTCTTAAGGTACATTATTTTTCTTATTTTGGTTATGAAATGGATTACAAGTAGCATATTGTTAAGTCATTGTAAACTACACTTTCAGAAATGAAGCAGAACCGTTGAACGTTCTTTTAATTTGTCCCTTTAGGGAATCCCTTGTTGGTGCTAGGTAGAAATTTGCAGAGCGTTCTAACTATAACCTTTTATGTAGGGATCTGCAAATAATTGCCTTTAAATGGTTCTAACTAGAACACACATTTAAGGGTTCTGCAATTAATCCTTAATAATGGGTGCTACCAAGAACCCTTTCATTCTTTAATAGAACCCTTTGGTTTTACGTAGAACCCTCTAAAGATTTATAACATGAACCCCTTCATCAGTGAGGGGCTCTTCCCAGAGATTTCTTTGCAGTTCACAAAATTGTTTTACCTCAACATGGTTCTACCTAAAAACACTGCAAAAGGTTAATCCAATAACCCTTTCTTCTATTGGCCAGCTCTTCCGTAAACCACCTATAAAGTGTTATTCCTACAAGCATAAATATGAAAATGTTAAGGTCTAGCATACTGCACTTTCCTATATTTTTTATCCTGTTTGATTTTAAATAATTACTCCCCTGGCGCAATATGCAGCGTAAATCCTCCGGGCTGAAACAAGGGGACAGTGACACTGTGGCCTTTTCCAAAGGGGACTCTTGTTTTTTGTTTAAAAACAAAAAGTTCTCAGTCATCCACTTCCTTATGTCTGAAACACATGCCTCCAGAGTAAATAAGTTTGGGGCTTCTCCATGTTTCATCAAAATATACAACTGTGTGTCATTAGCATAACAGCGGAAATTGACATTGAGACAGCATGAAAACAATAGGGGTCCCAAAATCAAGCCTTGAGGAACACCAAAACATACCTTCTCCCCCAAGCAAAGGGAGTGATCAATGGTATTGAAGGCAGCACTAAGCTCAAGAAGTAATAGGACAGATGCAGCACCTTTGTCTGAAGCCATTAAAAGGTAATTTACCACTTTCACAAGTGGAGTCTCAGTGATATGATGGGGTCTGAAACTGCCTGGAGCATTTTATAAATATTATTTGTCTTCAGGAAGGCATTCAGTTGCTGGGAAACACATTTTTTCTAAGATTTTTGAGAGGAATGGGGGTTCGATATTGACCTATAATTGTTTAAAATATCCAGAATAAACTTATATTTTTTGGTAACACTTTTATTTAAAGCCCATATATGTAACGCATTATATTATGCATGTACTCATAATGCAGTATATTACAGTAATAATGCAATATAAGCATAGTTATAGACACTTAAGACGCATAAAGACGTGATGTTGTATACTAATACTCATAATGCATTATATGTATAATTATAATGACTTATAATGTACAGAAACATAGTGCTTCACAGTTACTGCTGGGAAATCTTCCCGCAAGATCATACAGCATTATAATTATTAACACTGTGATTCATCGAAAAGATGTGGTCAATAATATTTTTCAGGATGTTTTATAGCATACGTATACGTCACTATGAAGTCTTCTTTGATTGCTTTAGGCAATGGGATGAAATATCTAATCACAATAACATAAAACACCATAAGACATTACCATGACATTATAAAGTGGTCATTGTCTGCATTCAGTAAAGTGAAACGTTCTGGACATTTCATATTGACACAATACAAAATCTGCTTTATTGAAAATGTAACATTCATTGCCACACAATCCAACACCTGGCAATTTGATACTCAAAATACATTCACACAAATTTTCCAGGAAAGAATGCAAAGTCAAAGACCTGCACGTCTGTTTTATCCAAATCAATCTAACATACACAGTGTAAATGTCAGGTCCTGGCTGGGGTACCTCGAATTGGGGACCCTATTTATGTTCAGATGTTTCTACACCCGATGTGGATCATTGTTAGTGCCAGTTGTGTTGTGCCTCTGTTCTCCTTTTGTTATTTTGTGAATTATACTCACTCTGCGCTTCGTGTCCTGCCTACCCTAAACCGTGACAGACTGATCCACCACCAAACCAGGACCAAGCAGAGCTCGACCCTAGCTCTGGTTCCCGTCCAGGAACCAGGGAGTCGGCCAAGTTGGCGACCCCACAGCCAGCTCCTCGCACCAGAGCTCCTGCGTTCATCCCCAGCCCACAGTCTCCTGTGCCATCCCCGAAAGGGGTGGTACGCCAAACTCCTGCTGTCCCCACCTCCTCCCTCACAAATCCTTTCCCTGACTGAGACAGGGCTGCTAGTTTCAGGGCTGGTCGAGCCTTCCTCACAATTTCCAACATTTCTTGAAAGGTCGTTCTCGAAAAATGCTTTGCCAAATCTGCCACCAAATCCATTTATTTTCCTCCTTCAGCAATTGTGTATTAAAAACAACAGGTACAGTAAAAGTCTAAACAAAAAATCTAAATCACAAAATCTAAAAATCTATATGTCACAAAAGAAAGTTTTAATATACCTTAGACGTTGCTACATTACGTGCTACCTAGTTTTACTTCAACTAGCTAACTGGCCCTCCGAGCACACCACACAAAAAATGCTACGGTAGGCAGCTAGGCAAGCTTGAAGACTCCAACGTGTCAAAGAATACACCCAACATGGCAAACTCTAAAACTGATTGGTTAAAAAGTATGACAATCAACAACATCGCCCCATTTGTTTTCTACAGCAGAGGGGATTTATTCAAAATTCTGAAGGCCTCTAAGTAGATTTTTCACCTGGAGACAGAAAATCTGATTGGCTAAAAGCTCTGATTTATATGAGCTGCACTGGAAACAGCCCGACTGAGGGAAAGAACAACAAGAAATTGAGGTTAATAGACTGATGGGAACAAACTTTGTAAATTACATAAGGCATTAATGAAAATATATGAAAATAAATGATAAACCTATAATTAATGTAATAGGTAATTCAGAGGCGGAGCTTAATTGGGTACGCGGAATCCATGGCAGCCAATCAGAGGGCCCCAGAAGAAGTTTATCTTAAGGTTGAAAAAAATATTGCAAGCAAAATAATATATTATGCTAGATACTATTTAGTTGACATTGAATTGATAAACATCAATATTTGTTTTGTTATTCCAATATGCATTTGTATGATGACCAATATGTGACCGTGGGGCTGTAACCAGTGTTGCCAGATGCAAATGGGTTGTATAGAAGAAATAGCCTTTGTGTAGTTTTAATGTGGAGTCCGCAGATGGTTTGGCAGTATAAGGGTCATTCTAAGAAATGGGTGCATTTTCACTTTTAAAAAGTTGTTTTTTCAAAAACAAAAATGGGGGCTCATTGGCATTCTGTTGTAGAGAGGAGGCTTAACTGTGTCATACATTATTGTGCCATCTTTTTATCTTTACTAGAGATTTATTAACACAATGTTGTACTCAATGTCAACCCTGTTACCAAACTTTGCATAAGTATTTAAAGAATTTAAAACAAATGACTAATGGAAATCCAACATATTAAAGACTATTAAAACACACCTTTGTGTACAAGTGCTATTTTGAAATAACTAACACTTAAGAAAATACTTATTTTCTAATATTTAACCAAGAACTTGCCATTTATAATCCAAAGCACTTGTGTCTTTCAACAAATTACTAAAATATTAGTAAGTAATTTACTTCCAAATTCTAATAATTATATCCAGAAAACTTGCCAGTAACAGGGCTGACAATTCAGTAACAGGGTTGATACTAGTTACAGGGTTGAGGGGATGGGCAAATATTATTGTCAGTGATTTCTTTTTTTAATGAAAAATGTACTTCAGATTTTGCCACGATATACAGATTGAGTACTTTTAAATAAGATCTAGTCCCATTCAGAAGGGTCACAACTGAGCCGGACAGGTGGATGAAAAAATATAATATTTATTAGGTTAATTCAACCTCAAAACAAGAAAAATACAAGAAAATGCTACCATTCTGACTTTTCCCTTATGAGAGGCACAGACAACAATTTGCAGAAGTAATTATTTTAAGTCTCGATGCATGCATTTGACCTGTACATTTCCCTCTTCAATGGCCAAAATGATACCAGGGTAGAGCCATTCTATTGAATATGCAAGTAGATTAGTCAACACATTTCCCCCAATCACCTGCATTACGTTTTGCACTCTATAACAAAATATTTGATTGCAAATATATTTGATTACTTTGACGCCTCTTTTGCTTTCAGAACAATTATTTAAGTTTACTTCCACTACAAATAGCATCTATGAACTGTATGGCTTTTGCCACTGGCTGTTTCATCAGCTCATTAGCCATTTGTGAATGACATTGATACAATAACTTTTCGTCAAGTGAAAAGACGAGAGAATCGTGTAGCCAGCAGAGTTTTTGTCTATCCTGAACAAAACCTAATACACAATTTGTTTTGACTGAGACGGAAGTCAAATGTGGAACCTGTTGGTCGGTATTCCGCCTCTCTACCCAATACGCTACTTAACAAGAAGTAGACAGGCAGTCAGTCAGTCAGTCACTCAGTAAGAGACATTCACTCTTTTAGGCTGGCTCCGCTTATGTGGTGCGGCAAAAATGGCCAAAGGATATTAGCTAATTTGTCTCCAACAAACCCTATAAATGTATGTTCTTTAGGGGAGAGGTAACCACTCACCTAAACACTAATGCTCAACATGGATGATAAACTCAGTCAACTCAGTTAAGGAGTAACCCTTTTAAACTTAGATTTCCTTCCAAACATTCATCTAATAACCCTTTCTTTCATAAACCATTCTTTTGAACACAATAGGTTTTAAGTTCAACTCAGCCAAACAAAGTAATCCAGAAAGGGTTCTTCAGATGAACATGGTTTTTGGTAGAGCCTTATCCATTTGCCAACAACCTTTTTTGGACCCTTTTTACTCTCCATAAATGTACTGAGAACACAGGTCCAGCGGATAGATGTAGTAATGGTAGCCTGCATCAGTTAATGTACATAAATAATGTACATAAAGGTTTTTATGGTATTTTGTGTTTCACTGTTATCTCTGAAACCATATTACTAGGTTTGTTCTGTGTACGCCATTGTATATAATACAGCTCCGGAAAAAATAAGAGTCCATTGCACCTTTTTCTTGATTATTGAGTGAGGAACAGCAGCAATTTGCAGTGGTCTCTTAATTTTAACCCTTCTGTTCCTCTCTCAAAACATTTTTGGAAAGGAAAGAAAAAAGTGCAGTGGTCTCTTAATTTTTTCCAGGGGTGTATGTCTTTGATTTCTTATGATTATGCTTGAAGACTATTTTCTTTTGGAGGGCAATAATTATGGTTTTAAAACTAATTATGATTTTGAGATAGTATTGTTTCATGCAATGTCGATACATCTGAGTTTTAACTCTGATCACTGACAAGAATAAAACCATGGGTGACTTTTCCGTAAAACATTCTTCTCATCTTTCCTCCTCACACAGATTCTGGGATGCCTCTTTTATGGCTATTTCATTCTGGTCAGACTGTGCGTCCCTGTCTTCATGAATAACAGCAACACACCTTTCAGCACCAGAACACTTGTCCTGGCCTTGTTCCACGCTACACTGCCAGGTATTCAATAAATCAAAAGTATTTATTAAACCTTATGTGATAACTGATTTGTCTTAGATTACTTTTTATATACAGTGGTAATCAAAAGTCAGTATGATCTTATTGATAATGTATCTTTGTAGATGAAAAGCCAGAAATCAAGACAAATAATGTCATAAAATGTTATGTACTGTATGCATTTTGACAGAAAAGTACCAACACCAGGGGCAGTAGTACACGCATGATATAGCTTTGAATAAAGTTTCAAAAGGTCATCATTGCAAGGGAGTTGTACTCAAGCATGGTTGATTCTGTATTGCCACTCTACCCCGCTGATCAAACTTCTGTAGAATACATGCAGTGGTTGTAATATGTAGTGAGTTCCCAGTTCCTGACAGAAAGTCTTGCTTCTCCTTAAAGGTTGTTGTTGTCATGATGAGCTTTCTCCTTGTCATCAGTTGTGGAGGGATGTTCTGAGTGTTGCAATGTACTGGTTGTAACGTCTTAATGAGGGTATTCACAGTGTTAGACAAGGTTAGAAATTATGATTTTGTATTGAAATAATAATTGTGTCCTTCAACCTTTGCTTTCATCAAAGAATCCTCAATTTGCAGCAATTACAGCCTTTCAGACATTTGGCATTCTAGTTGTCAATTTGTTGAGGTAATCTGAAGAGATTTCAGCCCATGCTTCTTGAAGCACCTCCCACGAATTGGATTGGCTTGATGGGCACAACTGTTCCCACAACAGCTCAATAGGGTTGAGATCTGGTGACTGTGCTGACCACTCCATTATGGACAGAATACCAGATGACTGCTTCTTCCCTTAAAAGTTATTGCATAGTTTGGAGCTGTGCTTTGGCTCATAGTCCTGTTGTAGGAGGAAATCAAGAGCCGTCTACAGGGTATGGCATGCCACAGCAAAATGGAGTGATACCCTTCCTTCTTCAACATCCCTTTTACCCTGTACAAATCTCCCACTTTACCACCACCAAAGCAACCCCAGACCATCACATTGCCTCCACCATGCTTGACAGATCGCATCAAGTAGTCCTCCAGTATCTTTTCATTTGGTCTGCATCTCACAATCACATCACTCTTCGTTGTGATTCAAACACCACAAACTTAGATTATTCTGTCCATAGCACTTTTTTCAGTCTTCCTCCTTCCAGTGTCTGTGGTCTTTTGCTCATCTTAATGTCACAACCCCTTAATAACGTAAACCCGGATTTACGTATATATTGTAAGATATTTTTTCACCATAAAGTCATTTATTCCAGTTGAGAAGCTTAGTATAATAGCGGAAACAGCATGTCTGCATTCTATCCAGAAAGGTGACTCCTTTTGTATACATTGGTAACAGAACATTCTGAAGCGTGATTTGGTGGATTGCATCATTGGAAAGAATTATGTTCTACAATGGGCAATGCTGTTCTCTGATTGATTACTGGCCAGGAAGGATTACTTCTGTTGCCATTACATTGTAATGCCACTCTTACAAACCATTAATGTTCGTGCATAATCCCAGGGTAAGGAGAATCCAAAAATGTGCAATTTAATTTCACTGTCTGCCTGTCTTTTATCATGAACAAGGAGATGATAGTGCTTCATTATATATTCAAAAGTGAGCTTTAGTGTAGAGACAAACTGAAAACCAATACTACTTGAATGCCACTTGTCAGCCTTGTTGTACAATCAGCTGTTCCAACGTTTACCCCAGGAACCACAAGGTTTAGCCCACGGTTTCTAACCCCATCGCCAGAATAATGCGTTGAAGGTTTTTTCTTGGAGTGGAGAATTGCTTTCTGGGAAAAATATCTCTGATGTAGTCTACATTGAAAAACGTAATTTAAAGTCTGTCGCGTATTTATGGCAGACCCTCTCCAGCGCCAGCGCTCAAGTCTCACTAAATCAAGAAAGAGTGCCATTCTATGGGGTCTTTAACAGTTATTTAGATTACTATCAGGAGTTAATCACACGCACACTTTCAGCAAAAGTGGCCCCCAAATGATCAGATATGGCCATTGGCCGATAGTTGTGCTAGGTTTGTACTTACAGCTAGCCAAATTCTAACAAACATGCTTGCTAGCAAAACAGAAAGTGCATGCTTTAGAGCAGCAGTTATCTTCAGTCTAATGTATTAATAATGTCAGTCTATAACCAATAACCTTAACATGCTCATAAAAATAAAATGCTGTCTTAAAGTTAACTTTCATTTAAATATAAATGATCTCAGGTACAGTACACAGTGACATTACCTTGACTTCATGTATGGAGCCCCCAGCTCATTGCAAGGTGACGTAAGTCAAAGTGACCAGTAGAGGCTGCACAACCATCGACCACTATCAGGGCACATTTCTGCTGATAGCAATAGTGTGTAAAACGTCCTATTGGTGCCCATTAATCGGCCAAAGGATAAATTGCTTGACCCATAATTTGGCCCTTGTCAAAGTTGCTTAGATCTTTACGCTTGCCCATTTTTCCAATGCTTTTATTACATCAACTTTTAGAACAGAATGTTCATTTGCTGCCTAATACATCCTACCCACTGACAGGTGTGGTCATAATGTTATGGCTGATTGGTGTATGTGGCTGTTGATCAAGTTGCTTCCACCATTAGAACAATCCTTCAATCAAGTTTTCTCTTGCGGCCACAACCAGGGAGGACCTTAAACTTCTTGACAACATTGCATACAGTGTGAAGAGGAACATCAAGGTCTATGGAAATAGACTTGCCATGAGACTGTCCACACTTGGCTACACTCTTCAACAGTTTTCTGGAAAAATTTGTGCAATTTATTTTAATAATAATAATTTGTAGTGGTTTAAGTACAGTTCAAGGCAGGTTTAAACAGTTCACCTAAATGGTGTAAGAACTTACCCAGTGTGCACTTATCAGGGGTCAACAGTTCTAGGTAACAGACAAAAGGTTTACTATCGAAGTGTTAGGTTAGGTTACAAGCTAAAGATCAATGCTAATGTTTTTCCAGGTGAATGTGTACTATGAGAAACATTGTAAGCTGTAAAACCTTTTTCATAGTTTGTGATAACAACCAAAAATCACCCTTACCCATTGCTCAATGCTTTAAAAAAGCCATAATGCAAACCTCTCCATTTATGGCTACATATCAGCACCTTCAAATGGACAGTTAATTAGTTGTGGCGGTAACCCTTCGAACTGACCTTAATATTAGTTGGTTTTGAGTTGCCGTAATGTAGGTAGAACTATAAAATCAGCAGATGAGTCTGCTAGGTTTTTCAGTTACATCATGTATGTTCTAAAAGCAGGGTGTTCAATACCTCCCTTCTCTCCTCGCACTGCTTAATCTTCTCTCCCCCCTTTTCCCCTCCTCTATCTCAGGCATGTTAATGCTACTTCTGGCGTTCTTTGCATTCCTCCATTGCTGGCTGAACGCATTTGCTGAGATGCTACGCTTCGCAGACAGGATGTTTTATAAGGTGCATTTCCTGTTCACACACACAAACACATGCATACAAAAACACAAAGAAACAGATAGTATAACAGATCAATAGTTTATGTAATTATTCTGTAACATATATACCTGGATAAAAGGGAGAGGACAAAATGCTGTAGCATTTCACGGTTAAAAAGTTCCACAAAGTGCACTGTGAGGCAAGAAAACATACCGTGAAATAAATATTTCTATATATTTTTTTTTAAAAGCTCTTGTTCAAGCCATACGTACCTCCTATGCATACTCTTTGCATGATTTGAAACGTTAAGCTTCATCTCAACGTGAAGCAAGTGCTTCTGGTAAAAACAAAAAAGACGTCTGATCCAGCAAGCTTATTAATACACGTTACATGGATATCAGTCTGGTCGCCCATACGAAAATAAATGTATTTTAAATATATTTTTGAATACATTTGGAAAATATATATTCCGAACACATTTGGAAAATATTTTCCTGAATACATTTGGTAAATATATGTCAAAATGTTTGAAATTGGATGCTTAAATATATTTTCAAAAAATGTATTTAATGCATTTTTACAATGTACGCCTAAATATATTGGACAATCGGCAAGGTGGTGTTTCAAACCTGCAACCTTTTGTTCCACAGTAAGGCGCGCTACTCCAAACTGGATTAGGTTGATAGAAGAGGCAAGTAGTGGTATTACTAAGTTTACCTGTAAGATTAAATGTATTTTGGTAATGTGCACATCTATAAAATGTGTTTCAACACCTAAATGTGATATAATCAATACGTCTGTAATTATATCTAATCTTTTTACTTTCACAGGACCTGAAAAATGCATTTTAATATGGGCTTCAAAATACATTTTGTAATGTATTTTCTATAATACATTACAATTGTAATGAAAGCATTGTGGACGGTGAAATACATTTTGACAAAACTGAAATTTATTTATACATTTTCAAATTCATTTTGAAATAAAAGTTGAAATGTATTTTGAATAAAGTGAAATGCATTTATACATTTTTAAATACATTTCAGAATAAAAGGTGAAATATGTTTTGATACCTGAAATGTATTTTGAATTAAGTTAAATGTATTCGATATTCATCATACATTCTACATACATTTTGCATTGTAAAAATATATTTATTTTCCATATGGGCGGGCTGGGATTCAAACCGTTTGGGCATGGCCGCGTTTCCAGTGAGTGTTGAGAAAAGTTACAAATCAAATTAAATTGGATCAACCTTCAACTAACAACTAATAAAACCAACAATGTACATGACAGTATAGTACCAAAGCGACATAATTTAACAACACAGGCACTGTACATCCAGCAACAGCATTCAAACAAGTAGATCAGTAAGGGTAGTTGATTATGGCTGTCTTGGTCACAAACATTTGCGGATCAAAGGAACCTTAGTGAGTACCATGAAAATATTCAAAAAAACTAATAAAACAAATGAACAAAATGTAATTGTCGTCTCCTAGACCACACCCATAATTCATCAAAGTGATTGTCCCGGTTAGAGGGTAGCCGGCTTCAGACCTAAGCCTACTGTGCCGAACCAGTGCAAGGCTAGTTTGATGGCATGGTGATGTCCAACATTGGAATTGAAATAGAGGATGCACCGCTCAGATTTCAATTGCATGTGTGGCAATACTTCGGTTTTCCAGTAAAGATGTAAAACGATTAAATGGTTGTCGACAAGAATAAGACCATTTGCAAGTTATTTAAATGAACAGTTCCCTACTACATGGCCACCACAACAAACATGAGCCAAAAAAATTGCTTTTTATTATATTTTAAGAAAACATTATTTAAACTTTATACTGTTAAGCATGTCCAATAGTTGGTTAAAATAAACACATCCTTTTGCACAGTCATTCTATGTTGTTGTTATTAACTTCTTAACTTTTTTTCAACCAAACCATTGCAGAACCATACTGTGAGCTCTGAACCGTTATACAAACCGAACCATGGGATAAACAAACCGTCCCATCTCTACAGAATAAACTCCTGTTACTATTCAAAATGGTGTCAAACTATATTAAATTATGTTTTGCTTATTGCTTTGTTATGAAGGACTGGTGGAACTCAACATCGTTTGCCAACTACTACAGGACCTGGAATGTGGTGGTTCATGACTGGCTCTATTGCTACGGATACAGAGATTTCCTCTTGGTAAATATCTCCCGAAAAGTTGGTGTTCATTAAAACCTGCATTAACAATATTAACACCTGCATTAACAAGAATGTCACCTAAGCTCGTCATAGCATTTCACCTTTTCAAAACTACTTAATGCAATAAATACTATAGCAAAATTATAATGTTAGCAATGATACATTTGTGTCATAAACACAAGATCTCCTCAACACAATCTAATGAGCGGTATAAACTACTTCCTCTCTTTGAATGTGTTGATAATACCACCAGTTCCAGAATTCAAAGACAACATACATACCACCTCCAAAACAAAATGGCACTCACAGATTAAGATAATACTTTTTAGAAGATGAAAAATACACTTTTTAAAATAATTATTATTTTAGAAACACTGAAGTTGATCATGCCCTTGTGGTATTCTGTGTCTGGCTGAGTAATTACAAGCAAATTCAGAAAAGCAGTCTTTCGTCATTTGCTTGGTGCCCGTACAGTAAAGCACCCAAATGACAACAGATCTCACTGGTAAATTTGCGTTTAACCGGCTTATATATGGAGGATGAAATGTGCCATATTATGAAAATAATTAATTTATAAATGAATATATGTATAAATAAGTACATACAAATTTGTATTGTGTATGTTATATTGCAAATGCAATATAGAGTGGGATTTTTATTTAAATTGAGCTGTTTTGATTGGACTTCAGTGTTGTGCCCTGAGAGGGCTGTGATTGGAAGTGTCACCCAAAGATATGTTTTTACAGTTTGTAGTGGAGGAATTATTGGGCATGAGGAAATTGCAGTGTTAAGTGATTCTGATCTTGACTATGTTGCTGGCATTGCAGAAACTCAGTTGGACAGACAGTTGGATCATAATATAATATTATATTGATTTTGATTGATATTACATTATCTTCCCTATATGAAGTCTAAACAGTTACTGTCTTTTTTTGACTTTAATTACACTGGTCTGTTGAAACGTGTTCTCCTGGCCAGGTCCTGAGTCAGTTTTTTGGTGGTTTTAAAAATAATTAATTGACTTGCAGAAAATAGAGATATCTCTTCTCTATTTCTCACATCAGAGGAAAGTATAGAGTGCACATTGAGCAATAGAAGATCGGTGCTGGCAAATTGAGCTATAGAAGATTGGTGCTGGCATATTGAGCTATAGAAGAAAGGTGCTGGCACATTGAGCTATAGAAGAAAGGTGCTGGCACATTGAGCTATAGAAGAAAGGTGCAGACACATTGAGCTATAGAAGAAAGGTGCTGGCACATTGAGCTATAGAAGAAAGGTGCTGGCACATTGAGCTATTGAAGAAAGGTGCTGGCAAATTGAGCTATAGAAGATTGGTGCTGGCATATTGAGCTATAGAAGAAAGGTGCTGGCACATTGAGCTATAGAAGAAAGGTGCTGGCACATTGAGCTATAGAAGAAAGGTGCAGACACATTGAGCTATAGAAGAAAGGTGCTGGCACATTGAGCTATAGAAGAAAGGTGCTGGCACATTGAGCTATAGAAGAAAGGTGCTGGCACATTGAGCTATAGAAGAAAGGTGCTGGCACATTGAGCTATAGAAGAAAGGTGCTGGCACATTGAGCTATAGAAGAAAGGTGCTGGCATATTGAGCTATAGAAGAAAGGTGCTGGCACATTGAGCTATAGAAGAAAGGTGCTGGCACATTGAGCTATATAAGAAAGGTGCTGGCACATTGAGCTATAGAAGAAAGGTGCTGGCACATTGAGCTATATAAGAAAGGTGCTGGCACATTGAGCTATAGAAGAAAGGTGCTGGCACATTGAGCTATAGAAGAAAGGTGCTGGCACATTGAGCTATAGAAGAAAGGTGCTGGCACATTGAGCTATAGAAGAAAGGTGCTGGCACATTGAGCTATAGAAGAAAGGTGCTGGCACATTGAGCTATAGAAGAAAGGTGCTGGCACATTGAGCTATAGAAGAAAGGTGCAGACACCCTGCTGGTCATCCGTCCCTCCCTACAGTGCACTAAGCCACAGTATATGTATTGTGAAATAATTAATACATACATTTTCTAAAGCAATGTCATGGTCGGCCGTGATACAATTTCAAAGAAACCCAAAGAACTAGCCCAATTTTGTATTCACTGGAACACTGAATATCATTCTTGTGCCCCTTGATTAACTGCTCACATTGGAACTGCATTGTTAATTGGCTGTCAATTGTCCAATCTCAGCATACAACACTGCAGTCCAATCAGAACAGCTCAACTGAACTAAAATACACCCCCATATCATATTTGCAATGCACATACACAATGCAAAATAAAATGTGTATTTATACATATTTATTCATACATTTATTTATTCATGTATATATTTATTGACATAATGATTTATATATTTATTTGACCTTTTTCACCATATAGCTGGTGGGTTAGATAGGCAACTGTATTGTTTAGTATGGATGCCCTATTCACATGATGAGTGGGCTATATGTTTACCAGTAGAAATAAGAATTCATGCTTACCCAACATTCTAAAAAATCTGGTTGTTCTATGAAGGACTTCACCATTTTGTTGCCAGAAGAATGTAATTCTAAAATGGATTACATTGATATTAATCTATTTTGTCTAGTTGTGTGCACAAGCAATATACTGCAGTGGTCCTACTCATGTTCAAAACTCCTTTTGAAGAAAAATGCATATTGTTAGAAAGCTGCTGTATGAGCCTTCATGGAATTTGAGGTGTACATGGCTACACAAGACTAGCAATGCGCATATTTAGAAATGAGTTCAAAGATAATGGCTCAGCAGGAAGTAAACACATTGAGTGATACACATATATGGTCATTATCATGGAAATACTAGTGTTTCTGCATTGACATGCCTTTATAAACCTCATATACATGAGATGGTTGTGTCGTTTATTGTGGCAATGTTTTGAGGCATTTATTTTGCTCTGTCTGGCAGTTGCATTATTATATTGTACATATCTACAATGTGAAAAAATGTATTATCTCTTTTAACAATGCACATCATGTGCCCACACTCAGTTCTATGTTCTTTTTGAATGAAAAGTGGGGAAAGATTGAGGAGATTGTGTTTGCTGAAAAAGCAATGGGCCGGATTCTACTATGCCATAGCAGTATATTTAGCTCTATGCTGAGGGAACTGGTTAGACTGCTGGACAATCGTAGGCAATGTCCAAACACTTTTAATTCTGAAAAGTGAATGCAAACCTATGAGGAGGATTGCTCAGATGGCAAAAATATAGTTTTATACAGATCCCAAAACGAGTCTGGTAGTATTTTTTGTGTCATTTATATTTATATCACTCCTATAGCAGCTGTTGGAATTGAGAAACATAGCAAGAGTTCAATATACACAACTCAATGCGTTGTGAATAAGAACAGCTCTTAGCCAAGGTATACTGGGTGTGTTCCACATTTACTTATGCGTTAAAATACATATAAGGATTGTGTATGTGTGTGTGTACGTATGTAAACTGTTAGTTAGCTGTATTTGTGAGTGTAAACTAATTTAGCAGGTCAGAGAGAGCACCCAAAAGTTGTGCCCCATGATAGCAATCTGCGTAGTGGGCAACTGCCAACAACACACAGAGATATACACTGAGCTAACAAACTTGATGCTGAGCCAACAATGCTGTCTGTGTCTGAGAGTGACAGATCAATTTAGAAATGAATCAACAAATCTCATTCACTCTCCAGGTCCTGCCTCAAATACTGAATCCCTTAAAAGCAAATACTTCATTCAAATCAGTTTAGAAATTAATCAGAACCTGAAAAAGGTCCTTAGTGACTGAGCTGAAACAGAATGGTCCAAACCGGTTTGTGGGTTTCTCTGTGGACCAGGTCGGGGGGGGGGGGTTTATACATGTAAGAGGTCATTACTGTTCTGGATTGTCTGCTAAAGGAATACAGTTTCATAGAGTGCTGTTGTCTCAAGAAAATGTCTGCATCACCAATTAATGCTATTCTGTATTTAGAGCACTGTTCGAAAGTAGTCCACTATATCATGTATAAGGTGTTGGGATGTAGACCAGAAAATGCAACCCTGGAGAAATAACAGTGTGATGAGAGCGTTTGATGTTTAGATCAGTTGATATGTTTATTTATTCCTGTGACCTGGCCTAAATGTTAACCCCTGACCCCATGTAGCTGTCCAGGAAGAAGTTCCGTACGGCGGCCATGTTGTCAGTGTTTGCTGTGTCGGCATTGGTCCATGAATATGTTTTCACATTGGGCTTCGGATTTTTCTACCCCGTCATGTTCTGCCTATTTGCTTTTTTCGGAGGTAACACACAAACACACACACCCTCTCTCTATTGTATCGTAATTTCTGAGCCAGAGTCATGAATAAATTATAGTATATTTGCCAGTTTCCTCAATACCTGTTAAGTCTACTTCTGAATTAAAAAGCAGGCTCAACGGAGAACTGCTAATAGTAAAGAACGAGGCTAATTAGTCTGTCTGGTAGAAAGCCTATATGGTGTTATAAGACATTACATAATGGCATGTATGTATAGTCTATAATATAGAATAAGCCTTTAATATTATCTACTTTGTGTAGACATTACTATGGCAGACTCTTGCTTCAGCAGGCTTTTAAATATAACTCTCTCAAGACAGACTGTCACTTCACATTTCTTATTCTGACAACAGAACGTAGTTGATGGTGACCACTACAGTGACACTATGGCAACCACAATTCATATCTTTGTCTGACTCCTTGCTTTAAAAATCTGTAGGTATAAAACTAACAAAAGATATTCTGACGGAATGACTTTGATTGTATTAATGGTAATAGAACTATAGTCTGAAGTGTAACTTTCTTTTTGGTCCTGTTCTCCTGCTCTAGTTGGTTTTATAAAACATTAAGAAAATGTCTCTGGTTTGATCTTTAAGTAATTTGTGAACATTGTTCCATTCCTGTTTCAGAACTTCATCTTGTTTCATTGACTGAGTTTTACACCTAACTGAGTTTTTATTCCTGACTCTGAGTGTATCTGTTTGTTATCTCTATCAGTTGCATTTAATTTCACCCTGAATGACAAGAGGAAGAGTCCTGTATGGAACATCATGATGTGGACCTGTCTGTTCATTGGTCAAGGTGTTATGGTATGCCTGTACTGCCAGGAGTGGTACGCCCAGATTCACTGTCCTCGTACTGGGGTATGTATAACCCAAACACAGCATATATATGTTGAAACCGTTTACGCAAATTAAATAAATAGAAATTACTAACTGCTTCCTTATGCGGAAACAGTACACCCCTAATTTTACCATCACATATTTTGGTTAAAGTTAGAATCAGCTGAAACAAAACAGGTGACTTGAATGTGTCCAGCCTTCCAAAAAGATTAGAAACACGTCATGCCAAGATCATCTACAATTTTAGAAATTGCAGAATGGAACAAACTTGTATCTTGGACAATGATCAGGACAATGACAGTGATCCAAAACACATAAGCACACAACAGAATGTCTCAAAAAGAAATGGAAGCAGACCGTGTATGCAAGAAAAACCTTCAAACATGACACAGTTGAAGCAGTACTGTAAATAGTGGATCGAAGATCCTTCCAGTTAATGTAAAAGACTAATAGACATTACAAGAAACTAATTTAGGGTAGTAAATATTTTTTCACAACAATGAAATTACATTTTGTTGATTTTTGTGGAATACATTACTGTAGAAGATCCCAGCAAAATATTTGTTGAATGGTGGAGAAAGCACTGAGAAAGAACTGCCACAAATATTCAAGCTGACCTTCAGACGTAATGTACTACAGTTTCAGCTTGCAGCATCCTTGGTCAAATAAATGAAAGGGTTGCATATATGTTGGACCCAGGTGGACCTCACTTCTGAGAGAGACAAGAATACAGTTTGCAAACACACCTGAACATCTCCTGTGGACAGATGAGACCAAATTTGAAGTATTTGGTAAAGCACACCACCTATGTTTACAGAAATGTAAATAATTCCTTCCTCATAGTCAAATAAAGAGGGTTAGCACTGGGGATTTTTTTAACATGTACACTCCTTAGTTAAAAATCAACGTTATGTATAGTGGTGAAATAATGATTGCGTACCCAGTCGTCAAAGGAGAGAGTCGTTCAGTTATTCATTACAGCATTTGATAGTCTATTGTTCATGAGGTTACAGACCCGATCTTACTCGGTCTTACAAACAAACTCATCTCAAAGAATCTTCTAGTCGTCCTCTATAGACATTGCAAGATCGAATACACAAAACAGTACTGTAAGCCCATTGGCTAATTACTGTTAGGCTTTGACTGAACTTGACTTCCAGTGTGCGGATCTAAACATAACAAGCATACGTTCATACACTTCTACAACATCATGAAGACAGGGGAATACCAAGGCTGTTTGGAGCACATTGTTGAACACTTAATTAGAAAGCGAAGTGTCCAGAGAAGATTCCAGCAAGTCAATGACCCCAAACACCTTTCAAAAAGCACCCAGGAATGGATCAAGACTAAACATCTGACTATTTTAAAGTGGTCCACATCTAAATCTTATTGAAAACCTGTGGAGAGATCTTGAAACAGTGGGAACAGTTTGCACAAGAGGGAAAACTGCCAGTACATAAGTGAAGGAAGCTCATCCATGGTTATAGGATGTGCTTGAATGCAGTTATTTTCAGTAGAGGCTATGCTGATTGAAACGTTTTACGTTCTGAATCACCAACAATGGTTTTGTCATATTTACAGTAAGATATTTATTTAATTGTGGAGTCCAAATACTTCAGTTGTAACTAGATATATGTAACTACAGTATTATATAAAGTGCAAGGGTGACAATACATTTGGCCATGACTGTAAGACCTCTTCACTTTCTCCACATTTTGTTGTGTTACTACCTTAACTTATAACTGATTACATTTTCCTTCATCAATCTACACACTACACCCCATAATGACAAACCTAAAATGTAACTATTCATTTCCTTTATTTAGTACTTTGTAGAAACACATTTGCTAGCGATCACAGCTTCAAATAATTTTGGATATACCTCTACTGGCTTTGCACACCTGTGTATCTTGTCAAATTCTGTCAGACTGGATGGGGAACATTTGTGACCTGCAATCCTCAGTGGGGTTTAATTCCAGGCATTGGCTGGGCCACTCAAGGCTGGGCCACATATACAGTTGTGCTCAAAAGTTTGCATACCCTTGGAATATTGGTAATATACACTGCGTGCACAATTATTAGGCAAATCTTATTCCTCAAGATTTATTTTATTGTAGAACTAACCTAATGCTCTCAATCAATATTATTGAACCTCAAAACTGAATGTGAGTTTTGATCTTTCTTAGGAGATACATAAGAGTGCAGAATTATTAGGGCAACAATTGGTGTGCAGAATTATTAGGCAACTAATTAAAACAATTATTTCTCCCAACTCATTTATTTATTCTACATTTTTAAAAGAAGTGTAACAAATAAATAAGACAAAATGACAATTAATTAAAATGTTTGTCCTTTCAAAAATCAATATAACCATAACTGCCATGAGCCTTCCATCCATGCAGTCTGTCAGTTTCTTGATCTGTGCCTGATCAACTTTCGCTGAAGCAGCAACCACAGCCTACTAAATGCTGTTCAAAGAGTTGTATTGTATTGACTGTAAATCTCACGTTTGAGAAGGGCCCAATAGAATTTAAGTCAGGAGAGGAAGAGGGCCAGGTCATTATTTGGGCATCTTTGTGGCCCTTGCTGGCTACCATAGAGTACATGGATGCATGTGATGGAGCATTGTCCTGTATGAAGATCATGGCCTTCTTGAATGCTGAGGACTTCTTCTTGTACCACTGTTTGAAGAAAGTATCTTCCAGTAACTGGCAGTAGGTTTGGGAGTTGAGTTTCAGTCCATCTTCACCCCGAAAAGGTCTAACTACCTCATTCTTACTGATAGCAGCCCATACCAGTACCCCTCCTCCACCTGGCTGGAGCCTGACTGAAGTGGTGCCGTGTCCATTAGTGATCCAGCCACAGGCCCATTCATCTGGTCCATCAAGAGGCACCCTCATTTCATCTGTCCATACAACCTTTGAAAAATCTGTGTTCAGGTATTTCTTTGCCCAATCTATATGCTTAAACATGTGACTCTTATTTAGTGGTGGTCTTCTTTCCATCTTCTTGACCATGGCCATGTCTCTGAGCACTTGACACCTTGTACTTCTGGACACTCCAGGTGGGTTGCAGTTCTGGAATGTGCTGGCACTGGAGGATAATGGGTTCCTGGTAGCTTCACGTTTAATTCTTCTCAAGTCTTTTGCAGGTAATTTGCGTCTTTTCCTCACCATGCGTTTTTTGCAACAAAATCATAAAACAAAACATGACAACAAAGAAAAAAATGAACTGACCCCTGTTCAAAAGTCTGCATACCCTTAGTTCTTAATACTGTGTATTGCCCACTTTAGCATCAATGACAACGTGTAGTCTTTTGTAATAGTAAAATGCCTCCAGGTCATGCGAAGTCTTTGGTCGTCTTGCATGAACCGCTTGTTTGAGATCTCCCCTGAGTGGCTCAATGATATTAAGGTCAAGAGACTGTGATGGCCACTCCAGAACCTTCATCATTTCTGCCCTAACCACTGGAGGGTCAACTTGGCCTTGTGCTTAGAGTCATTGTCGTGCTGGAAAGTCCAAGAGCGTCCAATGCGCAGCTTTCGTGCAGAAGAATGCAAATTGTCTGCCAGTAATTTCTGATAGCATGCTGCATTCATCTTACTATCAATTTTCACAAGATTCCCATGCCTTTACAGCTCACACACCCCCAAAATATCAGTGAGCCACCACAATGCTTCACAGTGGGGATGGTATTTTGTTCACTCTGGGCCTTGTTGAACCCTCTTGAACAGAGCGCTTATGGTTGTGACCATAAAGCTCTATTTTGGTCTCATCAATCAAAAAAGGCGTGTCAGGTGTTGTCGGGCATATTGTAACCATGCTTTTTTGTGGCATTGGCGCAGTAAAGGCTTCTTTCTGGCAACTCGACCATGCAGCTAATTTTTGTTCAAGTATCATTGTATTGTGCTCCTTGAAACAACCACACCGTCTTTTCCCAGAGCAGCCTGTATTTCTCCTGAGGTTACCTGTGGGTTTTTCTTTGTTTCCTGAACAATTCTTCTGGCAGTTTTGCCTGAAATCTTTCTTGGTCTACCAGAAGAAGATCTGAAGAATTTGGAGGCCAAGTCAACACCTTGAACTCATTGTTGTGTTCCTTAAACCATTCCTGAAACAGTTCCATCAGGGTATACCGTTATCATGAAAGGGTGCACATGGTCTGCAACAATGCTCAGGTACAGTGGATATAAAAAGTCTACACACCCCAGTTAAAATGCCAGTTTTTTTTGTGGTGTAAAAGAATGGGACAAAGATGAATCATGTCAGAATTTCTTCCACTTCTAATGTGACCTATAATGTGAACAATTCCATTGAAAAACAACCTGAAATCTTCGAGGGGAAAATTACAAATAAAATCTTACAATAAACTGGTTGCATAAGTGTGCACACCCTCTTATAACTGGGAATGTGGCTGTGTTCAGAATTAACCAATCACATTCAAACTCGTGTTAAACAGAAGTCATTACACACCTGCCATCATTTAAAGTGACTCTGATTAATCACAAATAAAGTTCAGCTGTTCTAGCTGATAAAGTTCAGCTGATTTTCCTGACGTTTTCAGAGCAAAAGCCATGGTCCGCAGAGAGCTTCCAAAGCATCAGAGGGATCTCATTTTTGAAAGATATCAGTCAGGAGAAGGGTACAAAAGAATTTCCAAAGCATTAGATATACCATGGAACACAGTGAAGACAAACATCATCAAGTGGAGAAAATATGGCACAACAGAGATATTACCAAGAACTGGACATCCCTCCAAAATTGATGAAAAGACGAGAAGAAAACTGGTCAGGGAGGCTTCCAAGAGGCCTAAATCAACATTAAAGGAACTGCACGAATTTCTGGCAAGTACTGGCTGTGTGCCACATGTGACAACAATTTCCCATATTCTTCATATGAATGGGGTAGGGTGGCAAGATGGAAGCCTTTTCTTACAAAGAAAATTTCCAAGCCCGGCTGAAGTTTGCAAAAACAAACATCAAGTTCCCCAAAAGCATGTGGAAAAATTTGTTAAGGTCTGATGAAACCATGGTTGTTCTTTTTGGCCATAATTCCAAAAGGTATTTTTGGCGCAAAAACAACACAGCACATCACCCAAAGAACACCATACCCAAAGTGAAGCATGGTGGTGGCAGCATCATGTTTGGGACCTTAGCCAGGGTTGAGGGAATTATTAAAAGTCCAAAATACCAGGCAAATTTGGCACAAAACCTTCAGGCGTTCGTTAGAAAGCTGAAGATGAAGTTTGCATTTCAGCACGACAACAAACCAAAGCACACATCCAAATCCTCAAAAGCATGGCTTCACCAGAAGAAGATTAAGGTTTTGGAATGGCCAAGCCAGAGCCCAAACCTGAATCCAATTGAACATCTGTGGGGGGATCTGAAGAGGGCTGTGCACAGGAGATCTCCTCGCAGATTTGGAGTGCTTTTGCAAAGAAGAGTGGGCAAATATTGCCACGTCAAGATGTGCCATGCTAATAAACTCCTACCCAAAAAGACTGAGTATTGTAATAAAATCAAAAGGTAAAGTACAAAGTATTAGTTGAAGGGTGTGCACACTTATGCAACCAGGTTATTGTGAACATTTTTATTTTCCCCCCTCAAATATTTCAGTTTGCTTTTCAATTGAATTGTTCACATTATAGGTCACATAAAATGTGGAAAAAGTTGTGACATGATTTATTTTTGTACTTTTACATCACAAGAACCTGGCATTTTAACAGGGGTGTGTAGACCTTTTATATCCACTGTAGGTGGTACATGAATGGCAGGACCCAAGGTTTCTCAGGAGAACATTGCCCAAAGCGTAACAATGCCGCCATCGGCTTGCCTTCTTCCCATAGTGCATCCTGGTGCCATCTGTTCTCCAGGTAAGCAACACACACGCACCTGGCCATCCACGTGATGTGAAGAAAACATGATTCATCAGACCAAGCCACATTCTTCCATTGCTCTGTGGTCCAGTTCTGATGCTCATGTGTCAATTGTAGGTGCCTTTGGCATGGGTACCCTGACTGTTCTGAGGCTACGCAGCCCCATACGCAACAAACTGCGATGCACTGTGTGTTCTGACACCATTCTATCAGTTCCAGCAATAACTTTTTAAGCAATTTGAGCTACAGTAGCTCATCTGTTGGATCAGACCACACAGGCCAGCCTTCACTCCCCATGTGTATCGATGAGCCTTGGCCACCCGCCCATGACCCTGTCGCCGGTTCACCACTTTTCCTTCCTTGGACAACTTTTGATAGGTACTGACCACTGCAGACCAGAAACACCCCACGAGGGCTGCAGTTTTGGAGATGCTCTGACCCAGTTGTCTAGCCATCACAGTTTGGCCTTTGGCCTTTGTCATTTTTCAGAATGTTCACTTGCTGGCTAATATTTCCCACCCACTGACAGGTGCCATGATAATGAGATTATCACTGTTACTCATTTCACCTGTCAGTGGTCATAATGTTACGGCTGATCGGTGTACCGTAATACAAACATATGATGTACATACCAGTGTTTCCTACAGGATTCTGTATTAGCAGTAGGAACATTGATTGTCCTGGGGGGTGAGTTTATGTCTCCAACCGCGTCATAGCTCGATAAGTCTATTTTTTTCACCTCTGTACACACAACTCTTGTAAATGAGCTGACATATTGTTAGGAATAGCTGGTTTGTTCAATGCCTCCAACTCAAATACTATGTAAAAATTATAATTAGTGTAGATAGTTCAACGTGCATAGTGCATAGTGCACAGGTCATCAGATATGGTCAAGAGATTTTAGTGGGCCTTTGTAGAAGAATAATTAGCGGGGTTCTCCATGCTGCATGATCTTCTCTAAATTGCTCCCTTACCTGTTTTGATATTGACTATGTAGGCTGGAAAACTTTACAAAATCTATGGAAGCCGTTTTACATTCATTTCCTGGAATTTAGTAGTCATTATTCCAAAAGTTTTAGTGTCTAATGTTGTCCAGTTTTACTACAATTTACTTGCAAAACTATTTATTTTCTTCATTTTTAATTCAATGGGGCACACTGCAGAGAAGACAATAGGTGCCTGGAAATTTACCAGTGATTGACTGTTGTCTTACAAGCCAATGTTTAAGCAAATCTGTCAAAGTTAAAGCAACTTCTCCCATTCTTCTGAATCTGCCAATCAAGTTCAAATATCAAATATTAAACTTTTGCTGCAAATTCAAATATCAAATATTAAAATGTTGCTGCTTTGTTGTCAGGAGAAAACAGTCAGCCGTCAGCCTACCAGTTATAGCGTATAACTTGAAACTAAACGTTGTTAGATCAAATCCCAAACTGGCAAAGGGAAACCTTAAAACATAGCAGTTACCTAAATATGTTAGTCACGTTAGATGAGTCTACTAAATGTCTTAAATGTATGTAGAATTTGATATTTTCAGCAAATTAGCCAACTTTGCAAAGCTAGCTGAATATTAAGTACCTGTTTTACAGTAGGGTTTAGGTTAGGTTTTGGTTAAATCTTGCATACACATTTGATATTTCACTTAATATTGCAGGAGAATTTCTTAACACTAGAACTAGGCTAAATAATCATTAACAAAACGAAATTCCAACAATATATTTTTCTAATAACTCCTCCCGGTTTTTCAATAACTTATTCATGTCACCTACAGAAAGATCTTACATGTCAGTAATCTACAGTACCTAGGAGACTAGAGCTATGCATTGGCGTTGAAATCAACTCGATAGCCACACTCCAGCCTGCGGAAGAGACCTGCAAAGATGCGCCGGTGTTCACAGCCTATTCATTTCGGACCTTGTCATTTTCTATGTATTCTTTTTTTAGTCGTTTTTTTCATATGATGACACCTTCAAAACAAACACATTCTTGTATTTATAGCTTTTTGTGTGTTTTTATATGAAAGTATTAGTTAGCAAATGTATATCAGTCAAGCAGACTTGCTAAAATTATCATAACATAAACAGCTAGTTGGTTAACAAATATATTCCATGTTTTAAAGATAATTAGGCAAGCTGGTTATTGGTAGATAAACAATGACAGAAAAATATACAGCTATATTTTCATTCCATATTTCTCTCTATCCACTGCTAGTAACCCAGAAACATCACAAATGAAGACACACACACACACACCACACACACAATAACATAGACACACCCACCATACACATAAACACACAGACATGCACAAGCAACTTAAGACACACACTCACACAGACACCAATAAACACACTCATACAGTACTAACAGGACCCACGTGGTTGCGTGCGGAAATAGTCTTTAGAAAGTGTGTGAAGATGGGGTTTTGAGAGGGATTACCAGTGGTAATGAGACAGCAGCAGATATGGGGTCCTTGGATTGGTTTTGACAGATGGCCCAAGACGTACATACTTACGGCAGCACAGTGCTTCACTCAGTTAAGGCTCAAAGCAATTCTCAACTAAGTCATCATTGGACAAAACCACTAGCTCTTCAGTCACAGTGTAATAATCATTTACATACAAATATATGAATAAAAAATAGAAACAAAGCCACAGGAACATTAAAATCTGACTTACATATACCTGCAGGGGTATCAAGTCAATTGGATTACCACAGCTGAACTGGGCGTAAGGGATTACAGCTGCCCAAAACAGTGACAACGCTTTTCTAAACAATGTGGGTATCTCTGTATGTGTGTGTGTGTAATCTCTCCCAAACAGAATACCTTCTGGGAGTTGGTCACACCCCGATCTTGGTACTGCCGTTCCCAGGGATGAAACCACCACATACAGCTGCTACCATCCATAGGTGAAAACCCCCCAAAAAATGTACAAATCCCATTTTTTCCGGTCTTCAAACTTTTTCTTCTACCCTTATCTACAACTCATGCCTGATGAGCATTTTAAAATATCCTAGAATGATGCACCTATTATTTTTATCTATAGAAAACATATGTATTGTACATGAAGCCTGTTTGTACTGAATGTAATTGACATAATTAAGGATATTTATAAAATGTTCAAATGTTTTATTGGTTCAATTTATGAGATTTGAGTTTGTAAATTGTAAAAATACAGTGGCTCTGAAAAGTTTTCACACAAATAATACTTTTTACTTTGTAAAAAAATGAAATAAAATAACATATAATATGCAGTTTTACCACAGATCAGCACAAAAAGTCAATGACATTAAAGTGGAAGATAAAATATACTCATTATTCTAAATTAATTAGAAATACAAGATAAAAATTAACTGTTGCATAAGTATTTGCACCCTTTAATATTTTGTAGAGGCTGCAGTCATGGCATGAGTCTATTTGGATAAGTCTCTACCAGTTAGCACATCCGGACAAAACAATTTTGCATAATTTCTCAAACCCATCAAGCAGGATGTGGACCTTTGGTGAACAGCAAATTTCAACTCTTTCCACATAATCTCAGTTGGATTTACAGCTTGATTTGACTGAGCCACTCCAGGACATTGACCTTTTTTTTAAGCCACTACAGCAGCTTTGGCGGTATGTTTGTGGTCTATATCAAGCTGAGTCGTCTCCCATGTCCCAGGTCTCTTGCAGATTTCAGCAGGTTTTCTTACAGGATTTCTCTGTACTTTGCTGCATCCATTTTGCCCTCTATCTTCACAAGCTTTCCAGGCTCTGATGCTGAGAAGCATCTTCATACCGTGATACTGCCCTCAACATATTTCCTGGTAGTATAGTGGTGGCAGCTTGCCCGAAACATAGTGCTTATTTTTCACTTTGATCAGTGGCATACTTAAATTTCATGTTGTAACACAATACCATGTGGAAAAGTCCAAGGGGGTGAACACTTTCAAGAGCCACTGTATTTGTTGAGTAAGGCATTAAAATAGACTTTGAGCAAACATGCAGAAATGACAGCTATAAACTGTGTAATTTATCAATACACCATCATAACTCATCATTTAAACCTTAAAAACGAATTGATGAATACAATATCCGGCTGTGGAAGCTCAATTTCTTGTCAATCTCTACAGTTCCCATCTCAAAACAAACACTGTGAAAATGATTTCAGCAAATTCTTGCAGATGGAGTCAACAACAGACCCAGCTGACTTCTAAGTTTCCCTCTCTGCCCAGAAACTATAGCAGTACATGGCAAATGGGAGTTATTTATCAGCCAGCCTTGAACAACCAAAGACATACTGTCCTTCCCCCATTTCCGTTTTAACATTGATAAAAGGCGGAGTTTATCATTTTCTGTGTCAAAAAAAAATCATATTAGATTTGTTAATATATGCTATTGTCTGTTCAAGTGTAATTATTTATGAAAATACAGTATTAAATATGTTTCTTAACATTGCACTTTATAAAGATGTCTCAATTTATAAAATGTGCTCAGATATGTAATTATATCATCTGAATTCCATCACTCAATCACAGAGAACCCAAACTGAACCAACAATGACATGAAAAAGTAACTGTAGCAAATAACCATATTACATTGATTCATTGACCTTATGACATGTCTTATCTAGATCACTATCTTCAACTCCTCCATCCAGGAATGTCTGATCCAACATGACAGTCATCCTAAGTTACTTAAATGTATTGTATCTCCAGGAGAAATACTATCCTAAACCCTCTAACCCTGTCCCTCTAACCCACCTACCTACCTCACTATTGTGTGTATAGTTTTCTACTCCAAGAAAACCAAAGTTAATTTAAAGAGGGCATGGCAGATTTAAAAACTGGGATTTTTAAGTTGCATCCTGCTTTGGTCACTCCTTCAGCCGATTTGGACCTGAAACGCTAACTGAGGTTGTTAGGTGAGTGAACCTGCCTTCACACTCATTGACACACATGACTTCCCAGTTGGAAGAACACTGAGAAAAATCGGAATGGCTTGGTGCATTGGAGCAATGGCTTGAAAGCTTCCTCAACACTCACAAAACCATTAGTAGTTATTGAAAAGCCACATAAAATTTGCACAAACTGTTCCACTAGCCTATTTGTCAATTTCAGGTTGACAACAGACAGCAGAGAGACATAAACCTAATGATAAAATGTCTTACAGTACAAATTTATATTCTGGTTTGAAATCATCTGTAATCTGCCTGGGATTTGGTTTGATAGGTAGTTGCGTAGACTTTTCGTTGGTTGATGTCCATCCATAACAGCCTGGGACAGCAGACATTGTGGGGCCACTTAGGCCTAACTGCTAAGGATAAGGTCGCCGGGTGTTGTTCTAGGTTTCTTTGTGGCTTTGTGGATGATTTTACACTTTGTTCTGGGAATTTGACAAAATAGCCACTTCTGTGGTGATTCATTACTCTCTCAAACTTTCTTCCTTTGGAAAATTTGGTTCGGGCTATGGTTAAACCCCGGAGCAACAGAAATGGCATTGTGACCGTTTCCAAACTGATAAGCATCAACAACTGTTTTCCAGAGGGGTTCAGGAGTTTCTTTTGATCATAGCATAATGGGGCTATGGCAGCTGTTTGCTGACAACCTCAGTCTAATGGCACGAGCCAAAGTTTGTAAGATTTATATTGAGCAGGGCATGATGTTTATCAAGGTTTCCAAACACCTGACCCTAATAATCCCTTTTATTGGAATTAATGACCTAAGGGGGCAATAACATTTTAACACAGGAAGATTACGTTTGATTACCCTACATACCATACAAACGAAACAAGCACCTTACTTGGTATATTTTTTCTCTCATGCATAAATAGAGTGCATGAGAGAACATTTTAAATAATAATTATTGTGATTTTATGTTAGTATTTGTAAGAAAAATAAAGTATGCTGCTTGTATGAGTATTCAAACCATGTGCTGTGGAAGATCCCAATTTGCATGGAACCAAGAAATGGCCCTAACAAGGACACAATTACATTACCATTAGCCTCCAACTGTGAACCATTACATTTGCTGTATAAAAACACTGCTGATTGATCATTGGTCAGGCTGTGAATCTGAACAGTAAGATCCTTAAGCATTCTACAGAAGATAAACTCATTCAAATAGGAAAAGGGCACACAATAACAACCAAGAGTTTGGATGTCTCAGTGAACACAGTTCAATAATCATGAAGTGGAAGCTCAGCACTCAAGCAGTAAGGAGACTTGTGAGAGAAGCCACAGAGAGGCAAACAATCACTATGAAAGAGGAATTGGACACACGAGTTAGGGGGTCGACCGATTAATCCTTTGGCCGATTAATCGGCGCCAATAGGACGTTTCACAAACTATTGCTATTGGCAGAACTTGGCTCCGACAACGGCTGGTGGCTGCGCAGGTCTTACTGGTCACTCGCGACTTACATCAACGTGTGATGAGCTGGAGGCTCCATACATGAAGTCAAGGTAATGTCACTGTGTACTGTACCTGAGATCATTTATATTTAAATTAATGTTAACTTTAAGACAGCATTTAGTTTTTATGAGCATGTTAAGGTTATTGGTTGTAGACTGACATTATTCATTCATTAGACTGAAGATAACTGCTGCTCTGCCGTAATTTCAAGCCTTGCACAACTATGTTCAATGGCCATATCTGATCATTTTGGGGCCATTTTTGCTGAAAATGTGCGTGTGAAATTAACTCCTGATAGGTTAAAGACCCCATAGAATGGCACTCTTCTTGATGTTATGAGACTTGAGCGCTGGCACTGGAGAGGGGCTGCCGTAAAAGTACGACTGACTTTAAATTACGTTTTTCAATGTAGACTAAATCAAAGATTTTTCACAGAAAGCAATTCTCCACTCCAAGAAGAAACCTTCAACGCATTATTCTGCCGATGGTGTTGGAAACCGTGGGCTACACCTTGTGGTCCCGGGGTAATTTTAAGAACAGATGATTGTACTACAAGGCTGACAAGTGGCATTCAAGTAGTATTGGTTTTCAGTTAATTTCTCCCCACTAAAGTTCTCTTTCTAATATATAACGCAACACTATCAGCTCCTTGTTCACGATACAAGACAGGCAGACAGGGAGGAAAATAAACCATTAAACTTTTACTTAACTTAACAATGTGGCGTTCTATCCAGCCATGTAACTATCCATTCATGAAATTAAATCACACACTTTTGGATTCTCCTTACCCTGGGATTATGCACGAACATTAATGGTTTGTAAGAGTGGCATTACAATGTAATGGCAACAGAAGTAATCCTTCCTGTCCAGTGATAAATCACAGAACAGCATCGCCAATTGTAGAACATAATTCTTTCCAAGGATGTAATCTACCAAATCCAACCTGGACTCAGGTGACTATTCAGAATTTTACATAAATCTTTGACAACCGAATTCGTAAGATATATTACATTAGATAAAGTAACGTTAGAATAACGATCCAGAAAAAAACATTATGAAATTCAGTAGCAAAATGGGACAGCTCAAGAACCCGATGCTGACAGTGGCGTCGCTATTGGTAGCCCTAATGGAGGTCCTGATGCGGTCAATGCTATGCAGCTGTACATAATGACAAAGACAACACAGAAGTGGTTTTGGGAATGTTCTTGAGTGGCCAAGCCAGATATGAAAGGAATAAACTCCCCAAATCCAGGTGTGCAAAGCATGTAGTGTCATTCCCAAGGAGACTCAAGGGTGTAGTTGCTGCCAAACTTGCTTCAACATAGTGAAGGGGTCTGAATACTTATGTTAACTGTTTAACACTGTCTTAGCTTGGTCATTATGGGAGGTTGTATGTAGATTTGCTAAGGGAAAAAAACAACGTAATACATTTTGGAATACAGCTGTAACATAACAAAATGTGTAAATACTTTCCAAACCCTGGAAAGTATTCCTCCACCAGCTTTGCACATCTGGATTTGGGCCGTTTCTCCCATTTTTCACTCCTGTGAAGCTCTGTCAGATTTGATCGGGTATGGTGGTGGTGCAAGGGGGCTAAATGACATCCACATCAGCGTTGTCTTGGCTGTGTGCTTTGGGTCTTTGTCCTGCTGAAACATCAATCTTCTATCATAGTCTGAATTCCACTGTCCTCTGGATCAGGTTTTCTTCAAGGACCTCTCTGTAATTTGCTCTGTTCATCCTTTCCTCAGATCAAGTCCCCAAATAGCTGCTGCTTAGAAGTGTGACAGAGTTAGAATGTAAGCCTTTTAAATAGTAGGTACCTCCATACTTGAGCAGCTGAATATGTGTCTAGTCATTATAGAGCCCCCTGGTGGAGAGTTTTTTGCACCTACTTTGTGCACTTACGTTCATGGAAATGTTTGCCTATGCTGGAGGTGTGTATTGTGAACGAGGCCGATGCTAAATTGAATATTTTTTATGAAACACAATGTGTTTTGGATCAACAAGCATGTTAACTTTCTAACTAACTAGAATCTCTTTCCCCCTCATGTGAGATCTTCATTACCTTCTAATTCTGTAGGCTGCTTTGTTCACTTGTCACCACTCAATGTATGAAGGTATTTTTGTTTTATCCAGAACCCTATCTGTAGCTGCCTTGCATCATTTCTCACAGACTATGTTATACTGGGTGAAGGGATATGTTACATGCCAACTGAGTAATGGTGGGTGAAGGGATATGTTACATGTCAACTGAGTAACGGTGGGTGAAGGGATATGTTACATGTCAACTGAGTAACGGTGGGTGAAGGGATATGTTACATGTCAACTGAGTAATGGTGGGTGAAGGGATATGTTACATGTCAACTGAGTAACGGTGGGTGAAGGGATATGTTACATGTCAACTGAGTAACGGTGGGTGAAGGGATATGTTACATGTCAACTGAGTAGAGGTGGGTGAAGGGATATGTTACATGACATATAGAATTAATAAGAAAACCAAGGAAATGCTTCCCTGTCAAACATAAAGGATGAGATGGACACAGCAGAATAAAATCTTCAAGATTTAAATGAACCACTATACAATCACAAATTAGTATTACTTTGTTATTGTAACAGTTATATGTAACTGTAGCTATATGTGAAAAGATTATGCATACGTAAATCTGTATTATGAGTTTCTAAATAATATACACTATATGAGGACATTTTTGCATATGCTGGAGTAGAGTACATGTACAGCTTTCTTTTGAATATGTCACACATCATGTTATGCTGTGTTTCTCAAGAATAAAAGCAACATAGAGAAGCAAGTCAAGTCTCTCCCTGTTCCTGACCTTATACAGACCATTAAAGAACCATCCCCATAGCATGATGCTCCCATCAACATGCTTCACTGTAGTGATGGTATTAGCCAGTTGATGAGCGATAGCTTGTCTTCAGCAGACGTAGCACTTGGAATTCAGGCCTAATACTATGATTTTGGTCACATCAGACCTCATCAGAGAATTGTGAACCATTTCACTATTTCATTTTTGACAGAGCTCACCGGAATTTTCAAACCTTCCTCCGATCAATGCTGCAACATAATTCTGAAAAATCTAGGTATCGTCTCGATCTGCAACACAACCAGGACTTTGGACAGGGACAGCAATGAGTCTTTCAAGCCTGATACTCTGCAGGTGTGGGCCAAGACCTCATGTCCTCTTAAGTTTAAAACAACCAACAGGCAGGAAATCAATCCACCCACATTGCCAAGCATCAACCAAAGGGACCCCCACCAACCGCAAGCACCCTGAATGAGGGCCGAGTATTGCCAGCAGAGTACAGCCCAATTGCACAAGTGCGCAACAGAGCGACAACAACAAGCCAGTACTGGATAGATCAGTACTGTGCAATATCAAAAAGTTCTGTTCAATTGGCCAACTTTCCCAACCTGATTGAGGAGAAAAAAACAATATAAAAATGTATTCCACATTAGCATTCCAAGAGTTAAGATAGCATTTCAGAACAGAGATATTCATGAACCTCAATACTGCTACAATGTGGGTATTCACAGCATATAACAAAAAAATGTGTACCATGTGTTAGAAATTGGCGGTTACGTATAGTGGTAAAATAATGTAGAACCCGTATCAAATCGAGGGAGAAGTTTGTTGTGGAAATTTCTTAATACAATGTATTCTCACTGATTAAAGGTCCCACTGTTTAGATAGGTAAAGGAATGTGTGGGATCTGGTATTTGCATAGGGGACATCTATTGTCTGTCCAGGTGGAGATCAATGGGTTTTAGGACAGGATAGGAGAAGATACAACAGGGGGCAGTAAGGCCAGTTGGCCCCTTTGGGTAAACACAACAGTAAACATTATGGCAGGAAGGATAAGGTGGGGGAAGATAGCATTTGACTTGTGGGATAGAACAAAGGGAAAGGTGTTTGATTGACATGAAACAGATGGCAGCATCTTACCACACCCCTTTTTCCTATGTAATAAATACTGTTGAAATGATGTTTTTATTTAGAGACTATCCACTGTTACTTTGTAACCTGTATACTTTCTCCTTGCAAGCAAGATTAAAACGTTTATTGCGCAATTGATTTCTCCTGTCTTACCTACCATTTTCATAGAATTACTTGGATTTTAGAAATTGCCATCACAAGTTCGCTCAAGTTTATTGGAGAATTGCAGCACAGTTGTCATTTGGTGAACGTTCCAGTATCTTCTCACTGTAATGTTGGTTACAAGCTAGCCTATACATTAAGGGTGTTTCTAACTAGCAAAGACCATGTTTTTAGAAGTCAACCCCCATGCCATATGGCCATCGTAAATATTCCTTTGGTCATTAGAGCACAACCCACAGAGAGAGAATCTAAACAGAGATGTTTCTGTTGTTCTCATTATTAGGCACATGCACTTCCAATGAAACGTACATTCATAACGCTCAGATTCCACACATGATTTGTAAATTAACAGCACTGTGAGACTATAGGCATGAGAAACTTAACACAATGCATAAGTGCTGACTGACAGGTGAACAAAGGACAATAGGTCAGACAGGTGATGCCTATTACTGGTGGGCCCCACACATCCTATCCATACATCGTGTCCGTACCTCCTGTTAGGAACTGTGCATGTGACTGTCATTGTACTCTATGTACAGATGCATAGAAACTGTAAGGCTAGGAACTCTAGACTGATTGGAGGATAATTGACTCTGTATCACTGACCGCCTCCTATGTGTTCAGGCATAGAAGTCTGTATTATCTTTGTAATTGTTGGAGAACAAGTAAGGAAGATCAACATCTCGCTACGCATGCTACTAAAGAATGTTTAATAGCATGAGTAATTTTGTGTGCAGTGATTGGAAAGACTGACTTTCTGGTTTGATGATTTTGTTCATGGACAAATTCCAACAGCACACAACAAACAAATGTAAACCAGATACATGTTTAAACAAACAAAAAAAAAAGAAAATCACAAATGCATATCCTGTGTAACATTCTCTGTTTCTATGGAGAAACAATCCACAAATTCCAAAATGATCTTAACTTACATCATCTTGATGACATCCTCTTTTCCTCTCGCCGTCTTTCTCTAAGGCAGATCCTAATTTCATAATTTATTATGTGCTTGTGTTAGGTTGTGCTGATTTTACAACAGCTAAGTAAGAGGAGTTACACAGCTTGTGGTTATTCTCTGTGAAGGTGACAACAAACATTGCATCACAATTTAGTCCTTCATTTGGTGAATACGCCATTCAGACTTGCTTTTCTCATGTTTTTACATTGGACAGAACTAAGATAATTGACACTGAAGATGAACAAATCTTTTTTTGTTACGGAATTGTTAAATTAGCTAAAACTAAAGGAACCTAAAATGATGCAATAGGTTGTCTTCATGTATTTTTATGTTGTAAATTTTTTAAATTTAATTAGATAGAAATATATGTTTAAATAGTAATCCAAAACCTATGTAATGATGTAAAAAATGCTGTCCACTTTTAAATAAAATGCTAGAGGGAGCGATAGTTATCAAACTCTCCGGAGTATTTCGTTCAGGTTTTCCCACAACAAAAGGATCACTTGTACATTACAGTGGGGAGGGACAATCTAATGTGGTTGGAATTATAACACAACATAACTCAATGTGCTCCACATAATAATATTCTTTACCTTATGTAAAATATTACTGAAAGAGTAATTTAGTTTTGTTTCTATTTTTCCCACATAGTTTTCCCTCGGGACGGCGCTGTGGACAAGACTGTGTTTACGAGCTGGGCCATCCTCCCTCTTCAAGAGCGGATGACTTGGCTGGCTTGTTTTGCTGAGGCAGTCCCTCCCACTGATGTCCGTTCTTTCCTCTCCTTTGTGGAGGAGTCAGAGGAGGACGGCTCCAATCGCCTCCGGGACTGTTCTCCCCTGCTTGCCTGAGCGAGCGTGGAGTTGTCCCGACTCCTCATCCTCGTGGGATGGGAAGGAGGCGCACCACAAGGAGGAGAGATGTGCTGACCCTCTGGCTGTGAAGGAGTTGTTCTTCACTGCCATCTCCGCTGCTGCCAGATGCTTGCGCATTCCAATGCCGGAGCAGAAGGGCTTTGAGGAGAAGGGAGACATCGATTTCGCGGAGGTCTCCTCCCTCTGGAAATATTCGGAGGAGGCGTGGGAGCCCCGTTCATGACGCAAGGGATGGTCAGGTTTCACCTCACCTTCACTATGGTGGAGGAGAGGATGGAGAAGTGGGGTAAGGGAATCCCACATCTGGTTAGACAACACTGAGGAAAGGTTGACCTCCAAGGGGAGAATGCGGGCCTCCTGGAAAAGGAGGCAGTGCCACTGATCCTGTTAGAGCAGAGGGAGTAGGGGCTTTGTGCCCAAAAAGATGGGAGGAATGAGGCCGATTTTGGATCTGCGCATTTTGAACAAATGCGTGTCCAAAAGGCCGTTCCACATGCTTATGACGAAACGTCTCATGGAGTGCATGCACCCTGGGGATTTTTGCATCAGCATCAATCTGAAGGACGCTTACTTTATTGTGCTGATTCATCCACACCACAGAAAATTTCTGAGTTTTGCCATTCAGTTATACACTGGCACCCCGCACTTTTAAGTGCATAGAGACGGCATTGGGACTTCTGAGGTATCAGGGGGTCAGGGTTTTGGCCTACTTGGACGACCTGTTGGCGCACTCTTCGGAGCAGGCCCGTGTTCACACATTTAGGTTGGTGACTCAGCTCACTCGTTTGAGTTTCGCTGTGAAGTGAAAGAAGAGCGCTCCTTAGCCCAGTCAACCGGTGGTATTTCAGGGTCTCCAGTTATCCACAGTGTAGATGAGGGCGCGCATCTCTGATGCATGGAGAGAGGCGACTCCGTTGGGGCTGTTGCGCATGAGGTGCTTACAGCGCTGGTTTGCATATCTCCGATTGGGCTCTGTGCATCATCGGTGGCGATTGGTCGTAATTCCAAGGTCTCTCAGAGTGAACCTTGTGTATTGGAGGGACCCGCGCAATATGTTGCATGGTGTTCCAATGAGCAGAGTGTCAGTGTGCGTCCCGGTCTTTACAGATGCGTCCCTTACAGGCTAGGGTGGAACATGCCGGTTGTACTCAGTGAGTGGAGTGTTGTCTCCTTCGGAGCGCCACATCAACTGGCTGGAGTTGAACACGATCAGGCACGATGCAGCACTTTGTGCCGACCTTATGGTGTCAGGACATGTTGGTGTGGTCGGACAATCGCGCGGCAATTGTGTGCGTCCACAGACAGAACGGAGTCAGGTCTCTGTCTCTCCAACTGTTCGCAGAGCAGATCTGGGAATGGGCTCAGGTGCACCTGAGGTCGCTGAGATCCCTCCACATTCCCAGGAAGCTCAATGTGGGCGAGGACTTTTTGTCTCTGGGAAGTCCTCAAGACGACAAGTGGCATCTTCATCCCAACATTGTCGTCAAGATTTGAAGATGTTTTGGGAGAGGTGGATCTGTTTGTGTCCTGGGAGGACCCGCACTGCCCTCTGTGATTTTCTCTGCATGCACAGGACAGGCCGCTGTTGGGCGTGGATGCATTGCCGCACCGGCTGTGGCCGAGAGTGCTGCTGTACGCATTCCCCCCTCTCCAGTGCATTCTTCCTCTCATGTCTCTGGTACGGGCAGATAGCCCTTTTTCAATCGGGAGTCCTGCATAGTTTGTGTCCTGTGCGGGCTTTGGCACAGTATGTGCAACTAACGGCTGCGGTGCCAGCTGCTCCCCAGCTCTTCGTGTGTAATGGGGGTGCACTTCCCCATGACGTGTGAGGGCGCTGGGAACCCCCCTATGGATCAAGCAGGTATGTTGCTTTAGGCGTGTGTTCTTCTGTGCTGCTTGTGTGCAGCAGTGGATGTGTGGTTAGCATGCATGCCTGGGTGTGTGCTGGGTCTCAGGTTCAGGACTCAGCATGTTTTTGTGCTGGCCCAAAGTGTTCTGATTCAGTTTTTATTGATTGTGGAGGTGTCGGGTGGGTTGGTGCCATGTGTGTATTAGTTTAGTGTCTGAGGTTTCAGTACTCATACCTTTGTGCCGGCGGCTGAGCTGGATGGACGTGGATCTGTGGTGCGGACTGTGTTCCCTGCTTGATCTGTCCAGTTGGGCACATGTCTCTGTTTTGGAGATGGTGGTGACTGGCAAGGAGTGCATTTTGGGCTAGCTCACTTTGCCCTAAACCAATTGCCTGCTGAATTGTCTGTGCCTGCTGATTGGCTGAGGGGTTACACCAATAGGAGCAAAGCCCCTAAAACTGGAGTATATAATAACAATAGTTGTCGCTCTACTCCTCTACTTCAGTGGTTCCCAACTACGGTCCTCAAGTACCCCCAACAGTACACATTTTCATTGTAGCCCCAGCCAAGCACAGCTGATTCAACTTGTCATCTAATTATCAGGCTCTCATTGAGTTGAATTGGGTGTGCTTGTCCAGGGCTACAACAAAAATGTGTACTGTTGGGGGTACTCGAGGACCGGAGTTGGGAACCACTGCTCTACTTCTCCTTTGGTGTCCTGCAGGAGCGTCGTAGCTGTGTAAAGGATGAGTTGTAGCATAAGTCCCCAACCCACAAACGGCGACAGAGAATTGTGATTTGGGGGAGCTAAGGGGCTGGATTGTTTACAGCAGGTGTTAAGAATTTTTATACAATAAACAATAACAAATAATATTACTACAGAAAAAAAGCTAATAGGCAAAATAATTGAAACGCATGTTACTAAATGTTTAGCGTTATACAACAACGCAAGCACAATTATCTCAAACCAAATGCATACAAAAATTACCCGACATCAAACACGAACAAACAATCACAATCCAAATCATATTTACCACAAATAGTTTTCTTTCTGTACTCTTACAAAACATAATCCATTCCTCTCCTTCCAAAACACTGAACTCTTACACACATAGGTTAAATGCTGACGGTATGATCAACCTACGCAAACAGTCATTTAAACGAGCATATCAACAAAGACTGTTTTGCTGTACTCACCAGAAGAACCACCTGTTGCAGTGATTTACAGTCGGAAGCCAAATTGCTTATTGCCTCACGTTCGTTTTTTTTTCATGTAATAAAATAAAACTCAATTTATATTGAATTATTTGTGCGACATTTTTAAATCAAACTGGCCTACCCAGGTTTACCTGACGGCTCCGTCAGACCTAGGCTCAATCTCAAATTGCATATTATACTGTATAGCAGAGATGGGGACAAGTCACACATGGTCAAGTCCAAGCAAGTCTCAAGTCTAAACCATCAAGTCTCGAGTCAAGTCTCAAGTCACAGTTCAGATAAATCAAGCAAGTCAAGTCAAGGGTTCACCCTAAGCAAGTCAAGTCGAGTCCTTATAAGTTTCAAGTCAAGTCAAGTCACAGTACTAAAGAGATGAACACACATACACACTGTCCTCTGTTTCTGACGTGCGCTCGGTACGAAGCTCGATTTCAAAATCAAATATTTTTCTCCTCCGCGGTACAATTTTTTGGGGGGACGAAGCGGAGGGATCTTGAATCAGCCTGAAGGAGTTGTATTCGCTATAACAACCGCCTCGCTATACCTTATCCCGCTTATTACATGGCTACCTACCAAATAAGTCAATAATTTGGCACAAAATATTGATTTCAAAAGGAATTTATTGATTCAAAAACGATTGTATTGCTTCCTCTAAAGAAAATAGTCCGTTCCGTCTCTGGTTAGAAACCTGCTGCGTCCATAGCAACGCGCTGTTTTTCATGGCAACGGTCTGTTATCAAGAAATAACAAGCATTCTGCACTGGAATTCAGCCAATCCATATAATAAGGGCTAATAATAACAACCTTATAAACTAATTATTGTGACTGAAAAACTGCCTAATATGTAATTACGCTGTAATTATTCTTGTCTGTGTGTGTAAAACAAAAACCTCTTCGAAATGTTTAGGTGCTAGTAATCACATCGGCGCCTCGTGTTAGCCTTTCATGCAGTAAAGTTAACTGTTATGGTGTAAGCACAATGCTTTTTAGTTTCCACACGCAGTCCACAAACACTTGAAAATGTACACATTTAATACAGACATTATGGCCTACGTGTAATAATATACATGCCCGCTCATTTTAAGATGCCCATCAACATTAAAATTCAGGCTATGCCACTGTTATAGTCAAATTCCCATACATCTATTTACCAGACGTATTCTGTAATGATAATGGTCACATTTCTAACAAGAAAAAAACAAAAACATAATATGCAACCAAGGCCAAATTATGACAAACAAAAGATGAATTCATTACATTAGTAACTTAATCGTTATAGATCTTAGTGAAACTGAATATAAAGAGATTACTTTCTTACTTTTCCTTGTGGTTCTTAAAATGACGAATGAAATTTGACGTTGTTGCATATTTTGCATCTGGCAAATCTTTTTTTATTCACACGGTCCAGTTCAAAGTCCTTGTATTCAAACGATACTATTTGCGGAGCTCGACTAACGTTACTGTCTGCCATGTTTGGCGCAGTTTGAATTGTGCAGCGTTAAAGGTACATACGCTGATTAGTGGTGCTGATGTCACAACATATAAAATAATTGTATTGCTGTTTGTTTATTATAAGTTCAAGTCATTGTCGAGTCTTACACTTCAAGTCAAGTCAAGTCTCAAGTAACTTGTTCTCAAGTCAAAGTCAAGTCATTTTCATACTTTAATCAAGCAAGTCACAAGTCCTGAAAATTGTGACTCGAGTCAGACTCGAGTCAAGTCATGTGACTCGAGTCCCCCACCTCTGCTGTATAGTATGTCAGATTAGTATGCCAGAAGATTAGTAGTATATGTCCCAAACCATAGTATATTGGGAATGGTATACAAAAGTGACCGGACTATTTCCTGTGGATTTTAAATGAAAAATATGACATATTGGTTTAGTTTTGTTCTATTTAAGTCAGTCCGGAGTCTTCATATATATATTTTTTTTCATAAATATTTTATCACAAAATTACTAGGGTTTTGGGGGGCTTAGGGGAGCTTAACTAGGGTTTTGGGGGTGCTCATCCTTTTTTGGGGGATGCTATCCTCTCCCTTATGCACCTGTTCATTTGGGGTCCTTGCGCCGAAGGAGTTCAGGAGCCCTATTATTTTTGTTAGGATTATTATTATTATTATTCCTTTATTTGGACGCATATCCCCTTTAAATGGCATGCGCTACAGCAGACCTGGCCAAGATAAGGCCCCCGGTCCGGATCCGGCCCGTTCGAGTTATTCTATCCGGCCCGCGATACATCAAAAACTTTTAAAATAATACAAAATAAAATATCCCCTCCTTGAACTGCCACCTTAACGTGGTGGAGGGGTTTGAGTACCCGAGTGACCCTAGGAGCTATGTTGTCTGGGGCTATATGCCCCTGGTAGGGTCTCCCAAGGCAAACAGGTCCTAGGCGACGGGTCAGACTAAGAGCGGTTCAAAAACCCCTTAATGATGAAAACTAACTTGTGTTCTGTGACGTCGCCCGGCATGGCGCAGCCGGGGCCCCACCCTGGAGCCAGGCCCGGGGTTGGGGCTCGTATGCGAGCGCCTGGTGGCCGGGCCATTCCCCATGGGGCCCGGCCGGGCCCAGCCAGAACGAGTGACATGGGGCTCACCACCCACAGGAGGGACCATAAGGGGCCGGTGCAGAGAGGATCGGGCGGCAGTCGAAGGCGGGGGCCTAGACAACCCGATCCCTGGACACGGAAACTAGCTCTAGGGACGTGGAACGTCACCTCGCTGGCGGGGAAGGAGCCTGAGATCGTGCGTGAGGTTGAGAGGTTCCGACTAGAGGTGGTCGGGATCACCTCTACGCATGGCTTGGGCTCTGGAACCACACTCCTTGAGAGAGGATGGACTCTTCACCACTCTGGAGTTGCCCATGGTGAGAGGTGGCGGGCTGGTGTGGGTTTGCTTATAGCTCCCCAGCTCTGCCGCCATGTGTTGGAGTTTACCCCGGTGAACGAGAGGGTCGTTTCCCTGCGCCTACGGGTCGGGGATAGGTCTCTCACTGTTGTTTGTGCCTACGGGCCGAACGGCAGTGCAGAGTACCCGACCTTCTTGGAGTCCCTGGGAGGGGTGCTGGAAAGTGCTCCGACTGGGGACTCTATCGTTCTACTGGGTGACTTCAACGCCCACATGGGCAACGACAGTGACACCTGGAGGGGCGTAATTGGGAGGAACGGCCTCCCTGATCTGAACCCGAGCTGTGTTCAGTTATTGGACTTCTGTGCTAGTCACAGTTTGTCCATAACGAACACCATGTTCAAGCATAAGGGTGTCCATCAGTGCGCGTGGCACCAGGACACCCTAGGCCGCAGGTCGATGATCGACTTTGTTGTCATTTCATCTGACCTGCGGCCGTATGTCTTGGACACTCGGGTGAAGAGAGGGGCGGAGCTGTCAACTGATCACCACCTGGTTGTGAGTTGGATCCGATGGCGGGGGAGGAAGCTGGGCAGACTCGGCAGGCCCAAGCGTACTGTAAGGGTCTGCTGGGAACGTCTGGCCGAGTCTCCTGTCAGAGAGATCTTTAACTCCCACCTCCGGCAGAGCTTCGACTGGATCCCGAGGGAGGCTGGAGATATTGAGTCCGAGTGGACCATGTTCTCCACCGCCATTGTCGAAGCGGCCGCTCGGAGCTGTGGCCGTAAGGTCTCCGGTGCCTGTCGAGGCGGCAATCCCCGAACCCGGTGGTGGACACCGGAAGTAAGGGATGTTGTCAAGCTGAAGAAGGAGTCCAATCAGGCCTGGTTGGCTTGTGGGACTCCTGAGGCAGATGACGGGTACCGACAGGCCAAGCGAACTGCAGCCCGGGTGGTTGTGGAGGCAAAAACTCGGGCCTGGGAGGAGTTCGGTGAGGTCATGGAGAAGGACTATCGGCTGGCCTCGAAGAGATTCTGGCAAACCATCCGCCGCCTCAGGATAGGGAAACAGTGCCCTACCAACGCTGTTTACAGTAGAGGTGGGCAGCTGTTGACCTCACCTGGGGATGTCGTCGGGCGGTGGAAGGAGTACTTCGAGGATCTCCTCAATCCCGCCGTCACGTCTTCCATTGAGGAAGCAGAGGATGAGGGCTCAGAGGTGGACCGGGGGGGGTGAGATCCCTGTGCATGTTGGACTCCGGCAGGGCTGCCCTTTGTCACCGGTTCTGTTCGTAATTTTTATGGACAGAATTTCTAGGCGCAGCCAGGGGCCAGAGGGTGTCAGGTTTGGAGACCACACGATTTCATCTCTGCTCTTTGCGGTAGATGTTGTCGTGTTGGCCCCTTCAAGCCAGGACCTTCAGCATGCACTGGGACGGTTTGCAGCCAAGTGTGAAGCGGTGGGGATGAAAATCAGTACCTCCAAATTCGAGGCCATGGTCATCAGTCGGAAAAGGGTGGCTTGCCCACTTCAGGTTGGTGGAGAGTGCCTGCCTCAAGTGGAGGAGTTTAAGTATCTAGGGGTCCTGTTCACGAGTGAGGGAAGGATGTAACGGGAGATTGACCGGGAGATGGATCGGTGCAGCTTCTGCAGTAATGCGGTCGATGTATCGGTCTGTCGTGGTGAAGAAAGAGCTGAGCCGCAAGGCGAAGCTCTCGATTTACCGGTCAATCTACGTTCCTACTCTCACCTATGGTCATGAGCTTTGGGTCATGACCAAAAGGACAAGATCCCGGATACAGGCGGCCGAAATGAGCTTTCTCCGCAGGGTGGCTGGGCGATCCCTTAGAGATAGGGTGAGAAGCTTGGTCACCCGGGAGGAGCTCAGAGTAGAGCCGCTGCTCCTCCACATCGAGAGGGGTCAGCTGAGGTGGCTTGGGCATCTGTTTCGGATGCCTCCGGAACGCCTTCCTGGGAAGGTGTTCCGGTCCCGTCCCACCGGGTGGAGACCCCGGGGAAGACCTAGGACACGCTCTTCGGTGTCCCCCCGGAAGAGCTGGAGGAAGTGTCTGGGGAGAGGGAAGTCTGGGCATCCCTGCTTAGACTGCTGCCCCCGCGACCCGGCCCCAGATAAGCGGAAGAAGATGATGATGATGAAAATAAAATATACCTGACGAGGTCCGCAGATTACGTTAGTTTATTTACTGTTGCATATTTATTTCTTTTAAAAGTCCCGTGGCACACCCAGTAATAAGTACAACAGTATCATACTGTCTGTTTAAAATACCTTTAAGTTGAAACAAGGTATTTACGTTGCTATGATGCGTAGGGACCAGCACCACAATCCACGCGCGGAAGTACTACTACACGCAATTGATGGCTAGCGATCTCTGGAAATGAGCCTAAGAAAAGTTGATAACGAAAGCAGGGTATTTAAAAAAAACTATTGACAGGAATATATTTATTTGCAGATGTCGCAGGTAAAGCAACTTGCACAGTTTTAAAAGAGTACAATTTGCAGAGGCACTTCCAGGGCAAGCATGCAGTGAAATTCAAAAACTGTCACCCGATGCTACAATTCAACAAGTACAAGCGCAGATGCAGCATCACTGCTAAACATCTTGCAGCAGTACTGTACACTGCTTCAACAGAACCGCACACTGCATCAACAGTACCGCACACTGCTTCAACAGAAATTACTCCTGACTTCACCTCACTTGTCAACGCCCATACGAGGCTCTCCTGTTCATATTGAGTAGCCCTAAAAGTTGATTTCTTGGGTCTGGGCTGCTGGAATCGCTGTCGTTAAAAGCACGTAGTACAAACAATATACTGTATGAAGTTAGATGACGGCAATTATACCAACATTTGCTTTGAGTGAAAATCTTCAGAAGTGATTTCATAGACTTATGTCTACCTTAATATCTATTATACCTATATAACTGTTATACACTATACCTTATGTAATGTAGCTTACTCTGTAGAGTTGAAAGTTAAGTGTTGCAACATTTCTGTTGAGTAATAACCCTAAAAAGGGATTTTTTAGGCCTTTGCCTGCCATACTAACAGTTGTTAACAGAAAATAATTATAAAGAACATTGTTATAGTAAATTAAGTTCAATTATGAAAACGGTAAAATGTGGAAGATAAATATGCATAAATATAATATGCAAGTTAACAGAGTTAGCTATGTTGTGTGTTTTCTAGGCATGTTGGTTAAAAAAGTAATGTGGCCCACGATGCTCTCTGGCATTTTCAGTGTGGCCCCCCAGTGAAAAATATTGCCCACCCCTGCGCTACATACACGTCGCTTTGCCCATAGGTGTATACCATTTATTGGACTATGGTTCCAATTGAACCCTAAGTGGTGATATAATAAGCAATCTAAATCACTCTAAAAGCCTCACTTGCATTTCCGTCCCTTATTACCTAGAGGTCTGACATTTGGTCCACAGGTCCCTCTTCACCTACGGAACAAATTTGCCTCAAGAACTCATAAAGTCTGCCATCTTGGAATTTCCACCATTTTGAAAGTTGTCTAAAACACCAAAAAAATTATCTGCAGCTAGAGCGCGGCACCAATCTTCACACCGCTTCGTATATAGCATCTTGGGACAAGTATCTAAAGATTCAGTATAAGGTTGATATCATAACACAATGGCTGATATAAGCCAATGAAAATTATTGTGGGCGTGGTCTCAATTCAAATGCTAATTTATGCTAGATGGTTTTGCCTACTGCAACCAAACTAAGTAGTATGGGTTCAGGCCTATAGCAGGAAGCCTCCACAATGTTTCAAGCTGATCGGCTTGATGGTGGCACTATAATCAACAACTTACATGGGGCTCTATAGGAAATTAATGGAAGTCAATGGGGAATTAATGCAAGTCTATGGAGAATTAATGGGGTCAATGTTGATTCAATGGGAGTCTATGGTAAATGCAAGAAGGCCAAAGGGGTATGAATGGAGGTCTATGGGGAATTAATGGAGTTCAAAGGGGAATGAATGAGAGTCAATGATGATTCAATGGGGGCCTATGGGGAACGCATAGAAGTCAATGTCAAATTAATGGAGGTCAATTGGGAATGAATGGTCAGTGGGAAATGAATGGGAGTCAGTGGTGATCCAAAGAAAGTCTATGGGGAACGCATTGAAGTCAGTGAGGGAATTAATGGAGATCAATGGGGAATGAATGGGAGTCAATCGTGATTCAATGGGAGTCTATGGGGAACGCATAGAAGTCAATGGGGAATAAATGGGGGTCTATGGGGAACGCATGGAAGTCAATTGGGAATGACAGGAGATCAATGGGGAATGATTGGAGGTCAATGAGGGATGAATGGGAGTCAATGGTGATTAAATGGGTGTCTATGGGGAATGCTTAGAAGTCAATTGGGAATGAATGGAGAGCAATGGGGAATGAATGGAGGTCAAAGGGGAATGAATAGGAATCAATGGTGATTCAATGGGAGTCTACGTGGAACACAGAAGTCAATGGGGAATAAATGGGGATCTATGTGGAATGAATGGAGGTCAATGAGGGATGAATTGGAGTCAATGGGGACTCAGGGGTGTCTATGGAGAATGAATTGGGGTCAATGGGGAATGAATGGAGGTCAATGAAGGATAAATGGGAGTCAATGTTTATTTAGTGGGAGTCTATGGGGAATTAATGGAGGTCAATGGTGAATTAATGGGAGCCAATGGTGATTCAATGGGAGTCTATGGCGAATAAATGGGTGTCAGTGGGGATAGAATGGGAGTTAATGGGGAGTGAATGACAATGAATTAAGATTAAATCGGTGCCATGGTGGTCCTGGAAGGAAAGGACCCCGCCATTTCTGCTTGCGGATATATTTTATTTTGCAACTGTGTGTTTTATTAGTTTTTTATTAAAGTTTTTAGTAAACTACATTAAGGTTAAGCGACGAGCTAAGTAACACACAAGAGTTTTAAAAATTGTGTTGGGTGAACATGCCCGGACCATGTGAAATGCGCGCTACTCTGAGTGGTACTTGAGCAATTGAGAGAGCCCATTCACACTCTAATCAGCTAATTAACCCAAAACACATGCAAAGGCCTTTAAATGGTCTCTCAGTCTAGTGCTGTAGGCAAAACAATCATGGGGATGACTGCTGACTTGACAGCTGTCTAAAAGACGACACACAAGGAGGGCAAGACACAAAAGGTAATTGCTAAAGAGGCCGGCTGTTCACAGAGCTCTGTGTCCAAGCACATTAATGGAGAGGCGAAGGGAAGGAAAAGATGTGGTAGAAAAAAGTGTACAAGCAATAGGGATAACCGCACCCTGGAGAGGATTGTGAAACAAAACCCATTCAAAAATGTGGGGGAGATTCACAAAGAGTGGACTGCAGCTGGAGTCAGTGCTTCAAGAACCACCACGCACAGATGTATGCAAGACATGGGTTTCAGCTGTTGCATTCCTTGTGTCAAGGCACTCTTGAACAAGACACAGCGTCAGAAGCGTCTCGCCTGGGCTAAAGACAAAAAAGACTGGACTGCTGCTGAGTTATGTTCTCTGATGAAAGTAAATTTAGCATTTCCTTTGGAAATCAAGGTCCCAGAGTCTGGAGGAAGAGAGGAAAGGCACAGAATCCACGTTGCTTGAAGTCCAGTGTAAAGTCTCCACAGTCAGTGATGGTTTGGGGTGCCATGTCATCTGCTGGTGTTGGTCCACTGTGTTTTCTGAGGTCCAAGGTCAACGCAGCCATCTACCAGGATGTTTTCGAACACTTCATGCTTCCTGCTGCTGACCAACTTTATGGAGATGCAGATTTCATTTTCCAACAGGACTTGGCACCTGCACACAGTGCCAAAGCTACCAGTACCTGGTTTAAGGACCATGGTATCCCTGTTCTTAATTGGCCAGCAAACTTGCCTGACCTTAACCCTATAGAAAATCTATAGGGTATTGTGAAGAAGAAGATGCGATACGCCAGACCCAACAATGCAGAAGAGCTGAAGGCCACTATCAGAGCAACCTGGGCTCTCATAACACCTGAGCAGTACCACAGACTGATTGACTCCATGCCACGCCGCATTGCTGCAGTAATTCAGGAGAAAGGAGCCCCAACTAAGTATGAGTGCTGTACATGCTCATACTTTTCATGTTCATACTTTTCAGTTGGCCAACATTTCTAAAAATATTTTTTTTGTATTGGTCTTAAGTAATATTCAAATTTTCTGAGATACTGAATTTGGGATTTTCATTAGTTGTCCATTATAGTCATCACAATTAAAAGAAATAAACATTTGAAATATATCAGTCTGTGTGTAATGAATGAATATGATATACAAGTTTCACTTTTTTAATGGAATTACTGAAATAAATAAACTTTTTTATGATATTGTAATTTTATGACCAGCACCTGTATATACACTCACCTAAAGGATTATTAGGAACACCATACTAATACTATGTTTGACCCCCTTTCGCCTTCAGAACTGTCTTAATTCTACGTGGCATTGATTCAACAAGGTACTGAAAGCATTCTTTAGAAATGTTGGCCCATATTGATAGGATAGCATCTTGCAGTTGATGGAGATTTGTGGGATGCACATCCAGGGCACGAAGCTCCCGTTCCACCACATCCCAAAGATGCTCTATTGGCTTGAGATCTGGTGACTGTGGGGGCCATTTCAGTACAGTGAACTCATTGTCATGTTCAAGAAACCAATTTGAAATGATTCGAGCTTTGTGACATGGTGCATTATCCTGCTGGAAGTAGCCATCAGAGGATGGGTACATGGTGGTCATAAAGAGATGGACATGGTCAGAAACAATGCTCAGGTAGGCCGTGGCATTTAAACAATGCCCAATTGGCACTAAGGGGCCTAAAGTGTGCCAAGAAAACATCCCCCACACCATTACACCACCACCAGCCTGCACAGTGGTAACAAGGCATGATGGATCCATGTTCTCATTCTGTTTACGCCAAATTGTGACTCTACCATCTGAATGTCTCAACAGAAATCGAGACTCATCAGACCAGGCAACATTCTTCCAGTCTTCAACTGTCCAATTTTGGTGAGCTCGTGCAAATTGTAGCCTTTTTTTTCTATTTGTAGTGGAGATGAGTGGTACCTGATGTGGTCTTCTGCTGTTGTAGCCCATCCGCCTCAAGGTTGTGCATGTTGTGGCTTCACAAATGCTTTGCTGCATAGCTCGTGTGTAACGAGTGGTTATTTCAGTCAAAGTTGCTCTTCTATCGTCTTGAATCAGTCGGCCCATTCTCCATTTTCGCCCACAGAACTGCCACATACTGGATGTTTTTCCCTTTTCACACCATTCTTTGTAAACCCTAGAAATGGTTGTGCGTGAAAATCCCAGTAACAGATTGTGAAATACTCAGACTGGCCCGTCTGGCACCAACAACCATGCCACGCTCAAAATTGCTTAAATCACCTTTCTTTCCCATTCTGACATTCAGTTTGGAGTTCAGGAGAATGTCTTGACCATGACCACACCCCTAAATGCATTGAAGCAACTGCCATGTGATTGGTTGATTAGATAATTGCATTAATGAGAAATTGAACAGGTGTTACTAATAATCCTTCAGGTGAGTGTACGCTGCATGCAAAATACATGCAATAATTTTTTTGAGCTAGGCCCTTGGTCTGTGAGCATGGGGCAGCGTCAGCAGACTGAAGTGAGAGGGGATGGGAGTCTCTCAAGTCCAAGTTAAGTCATAAATCATGAATCAAGTCGGGTTGCAAGTTTTCTCTTTTTACCAAGTCAAGTCACAATAGGTGACTTGTGTCATACTCAAGTCTAAGTCATGTGACATGAGTCCACACCTCTGGATAGAGGTGTCTTCACCACACAGCAATGGTGAAAAATCTGTCTGTAACAGTGCTCTGTCCCTCTCACCTCTTCCCCACTTTAGACAGAGCCTTTGTACAGCAGTGACTACCACAAAAGGACATGAAATGGAGGTAACACACTGAGTTCCTGTTGTTAAATCCTATGAACTCTGCCACTCATCTCTCTTATCTCCCCAAAGACTTAAGCCTACAGACACAGGACAGCCATAGTGTCAATTCTCCTAGGAATTATAATCAAACTCATCCACTAATGCTGCATTCAATAATAAAATTGCCATATAATCTGTTATCTTCGTTATACTGTATTTTGCTGTAAGAACATTTTTGTAGGAATCCTGCTGATTTTTTTCAGTACTATCCTACAGGATATTGTGAAGATTATTTGCAGGATTCCTGCAGGATTTATTTCCCGAAGGACTACATGCAGGATTCTCACAGGATACTAATATAGTACTTCCTAATCCTGAAGGATATACTGTACTATATATACAGCATGATTCCTGTAGGATCTTTCCTGCAGGACTTTTCTGTAAAGGGAGACTCAACGATATATCCTTGACTCTCAAAGCACAGCATTTAATTACTACATTTAATGAGTAAATTCAGTCACTGTCAGTCATGGCTCTGGCCATCTCTGGGCCATCATTGACACAAAGGTGCACAGTAGACCCTGGCTAAGAAATGCAGGCACAATGTCACAAGATAAATCAATATTAATTGCCAACCAAATTAGCATAGTAAAAGACAACCGTTATCTTTACATAAGGTCTATACAAATGTTGTTAGGCATCAAAATAATCATACATTAATTTATAAATGTGTACAGTATATCAGGGCTGGTTTATTGATGGCAGTATAACCATAAAAAGCACCATAACAAAACTCAACATTAAATACAACTTTATGTACTATTTTTTTTTAAGTTTACAAAATGCTCCAAAAAAAAACAGAGATTATATGTAAACAGAAAACTGCTTTTTTGATTGACAGCTTCATACTTTAGCTACAGATGTTAAGAGCAGCTAAAAAAGGCTTAACACTTTGCAATATAATGGTTGATATTTCAGACCATTTTCACCAAAAATGTATCAACCCCTAAAAAAATTCCATTGTTATTCTCATAATTATTTTGTGTTTTATTTTTCTGCTGTTGGGCTCTGGTCAGAGTAAAGAAACGACATTGGTTGCCATTATAAAGACACAAAGTCACATTTCAAGAAATGAGCGTAGTTCTGGAAGCTTCCTATTCAACATGTTCACAGCCAGACCTAGCTGGGCAGTACCACGTCATTAGATAAACCAAATGTCAAAGTGATAATACACAGTGATAGCATGGTGGGGGAGGGTTTACAGAGGGCTGAGCTATAAACACAGGGATTAAGGAAGGAGCAGAGCACTAACAGCATATTCAACACAAACATTCTGTCAGTGCAGCACTCTCCGCCGCACCATCACTTTAACTCCTTCCTTGTCTGTTCTCTCACTCTGTAATTACACCAAGTTAAATGACCATTGTGTTCATTTAGTGAGCAATTAAAGTTGATTCCAATTCCAAATCATATCTGTCTGTTTTCTCTCTTATTCCATCATTCAAAGCTATGATGATGTGATCACACAGTGATGGAGCAGGCCAGGAGCACCGTTTGAGGTTCGACAGCTGTAGGATAAACCAGCTTTTCACAAATTGATCTCTAAAAGTAAGTAGATCACATTCCAGAACATCACAGATCACACATTTGTTTTGTATTTTTGTAGTAAATATGATAACTTCAAGAAATGAGTTTTGGTCCATCACAATGGGGGGGCTTTAATTCCTAAATGTTCACAATTTATGGTTGTACATACCCTGACATTAAGGCTGACAGTCTGCAGTTTAACATCTTAATCATTGTTTCATTTCAAATCCATTGTGCTGGAATATAGAGCCAAAACAAAACGCATGTCACTGTCCAAATAATTCTGGACTGCACTGTACATCGGCTTTATGACAGTTTGTAACTCCTGTTATTGTGTACTAAACATTCATTACTATAATTTATATTATGTAATCAAAATACCTGCTTACATTTCATAATTGCATGTTTGGAAATGTGGTAAGATACATTTTTGCTAGGCGTAGTGGACAATGGGACTCAATATTAGTGTCCTTCTGTCTGTCACAGGATGGTAAGTTTGGACACAGACTGAAGACATGCCCCGACAATGTGAGAAAACACCATGCACTGCCAGGTTTATGTGTAACATTTGTAGTTTTCAACATGGTGGAATCGCACTTAGCATAATAGGCCAGTGTTGTGACAGTGCCCATACACAAGCCAGTCAACTGACCTACATGCTGCCGAGGGAAGAGCACCTCTTAACCCCACTGCCCAAGGGCACAGCTGTTTCATTTGAGAAAAATAACAAATGGCAACCGTATTCCTATTTGAAGCAGGCCTACATGGCATAAAAAAAGGAAATATTAACAGTTTTCATCTAACCACCATACAAACATGTAAAAACACACTGAATCAATCTGGAAACAATCATTAACCATTTAAATTGACTATCCTAAAAAACAGAACAGCACATGACTTCACAGTGACACAATAGCCAGTAACTACTCAATAGATACAAATGGTTCCAGAGGAAACAATTTGGTATTATCTTTTTTCCCCACCGCCACTCTAATAAAACCACCAAGCGATACATAAGAGCTTCAAAACAAATATTGATTGAACCTTTAAGTAATCTGCCCCAACCAGTGTGAAACAGCATTTCAAGTAGTCTTGTCATCCATTTTTAGTAGGAAAAATAAAAACTATTTTGATGGAATATTCTATTCCGTACAACACATTTCAGCTCAGTGCATGAATGCTAACTATCTTACATTTAGGCAGTAGCTCTTATCCACAGGGACTTTAGGGTTGCTCAATTAGAGTTAGGAGTCTAGCAAAACCGTGTCAGATCATGGATTCAAACCGGTGTCCTTTCCCTTACTTGCCATACATTTGAACTATTAGTCTATCTACTGAACTGTGCCTATTATCTAACATTATCTCTCTTCAAGTATATACAGAAAAATATAGTTTAAATTGGCAGAATGTCTGAAATGCAGGTTAGTCTAAACTGATTTATTCTACTTCACACACCCTAGTAGTAGAATCCTTGGCTGGTTATTGATCTGTGTTGTCTTGACATGTCCTAGGTTTGGCGTGACGAGAGACAGCAATAGAAGATGTCAAAACAGTACCATCTGATCTGGGACCAGGCTCCTCTGTATATTCAAACAATGTGGTGGTTTACATGGGTGTTACCAGTACGTAAAGCTTAGTGGAATGTTCAATTGAACAGAATTGCTAGTTAAAAGACGGAGACGATGTGGTTGTGTTGAAAATGCACCGGTACCCTTAAAATACGTCACTCGACAATGCACCAGTGAGGAAAAACAACTCTAGTACTGGTGGTCTCACTGAGATGGGTTTAACAAGGCAGTGCCAGTTTTAGTAGAGGTGTGGACATGTGTTGCATTTTAAATAATCAGAGACAACTCAGTTTAATTGTGGGACCACATTGGAAAGGTAAACATTTTCAACTTCAGGCAGTATTTACTGTGGTTTAAAGGACACAAACAAGCTGGATGCAACATACTATAAACATTCAGAAAAGATTCATACCATATTCAACAAACAGGCTGGATGCAACATATTCGGAGAAACTGAATAAATTATTGGTACCATACAGAATACAAAACACTTGTCTGTAGAAAAAGTACCATTAGTTTTGTTCCCTGGAAGGCAATGGGGTTATTTGTTAGTTGGCATACAACACCCAATCGAGTGCTGCTCTAACCTCTATGCTACATGCAGCTCATTGTCCCATGACATTAATTGCTGTAAAGATAGGGGGTTTGCTTAATTTTCCCTAAATAATTTTCTACATCTACGATAAGATAAGGTATTACGGATTTCATGTAAAATGTGACATTTACAGACAAACGTATATTTTAAACCTATTTTTGGGGACTTCAAATTAGACTGATTAAGTCAATGGTTTTGGTAAGTTCAAAAACAAAAAACATAACCAACATAAAGTATCCTACCGTCTTGCCAACAACGATTACTAAGTGAAGTACACTGCTGCCTTAACCTTGCATAACCTTGCCCTTTGTTTGGGTGTTCTCAAAAAAAGTGTCCCTTATTCATTTGATGCACTAGGAAAAATATTGTGAAAATCATGCAATCTGCCTCCGCAACATGAAGAGTTCCACTTTCTTCTTTTCAAACTTTTCAATGGTTCCTTCCTTTTCTTCTTATTGTCTTCATCCTGACGATGACCCTGTGGTAAACTTCTTTGTTGTATTGGTGAACTCCTTATTTTGGGGAGCGCTGTCTGGCTAACCTCTTCATGAAGCAACAGGTCACTGTGGCGATGATGACCACACCAACAAACAGGGCAGAGGATACGCCCACCACCAAAGGGATGAGGAGCAAGTCGGCCGCTGCGGAGGAAGACAGAGATTAGGAGAAATGGGGGAGAGGGTAGAGAGGTAAAACAAAACATTGTAGAGAAAGTAGGGAGGTATAGAGAGCAAAAGGATGAGTTTGTTATGTTTGGAAGATTACTACACTACATGGCCAAAATTATGTGGACGCTAGTGCTTTTAAAATATATAACACAAATGGATTATACAAAGAGTTCTATGCTGAAGACCGATGCAGTTCTAACACGAATGGTCACAGAGTTCCAGCAGCAAGCGCTAATGCTACGTGCACAAATAGCTCTGGCGAGCTGTTGCTGAGCCTTCCCTAGCGTGCACAATGCCTGCTCGGGCAGGGCGTATCTCCCTAATTCATGCCAGCTACAAATATAGTCAACCAGTATCGGGGAAACATCAGTCTCTACAGGCAATAACAATTATTTAGTATTTGCATGACTCCACTACTAAAAACGTATTACGACTATGCCAAGTCAATGATGTGTCAATCTTCAAATTGAAATGAACTTTGTTTTACGTAATGAATGTATCATTCACCCGTGATCCCAACAATCTCTAAAACAATGAACACATTTTTAGAATTATATATCTGTATGAAGCCAGAGAAGCATCATTAAGTTTGTCTCAATGTTTTTTAGCTAGCATGTGAGGTTTTTAGCTAGCAAGTAGAAAAGAAAAGGGACATCAAGAGGCGGATAACATCTGCCCTGCCATTGGTAGTCGCCGAACTCGCTAGCTTAAATAAATTGACGAGAGAAACTTATAATTGCGGTATCTGGTTTCCCCATTATTTATGATGCTTCTCTGGCTTCATGCAGAGATAGAATTCTAAAAAATTGTATATATGGAAGGTTTCAGAGATCGTTGGGATCAAGGGTGATCACATGCATAACGTAAAATCACATGCATAACCTAAGTCAATTTCTATTTTAACATTGACAAATCATTGTCTTGGCATCGTCGTAATACATTTTAGCAGTGGAGTCACTGAATACTTATTAATATTTGCTGAGACGGATGTTTCGGTTAGTGTGTTTTGAGGAAAGATTCGAGCTTCACCAAAGCCTTTTTAACATATATATTGACGAGTATAATTGAGAAAAAAAACATAACAGCTTAATGATACTTTAGGATCATTGTTTATTGAACTGAAGGGAAACTAAAACAATTGTGCAAAAATGTTTTACACTTCCTAACCACCTTTAAATTCAACAACCTATCTTTGCATAGCTCTTTGTCACTAAACCATTTGTCGGTAACTTCTAATTCCGTTAATGTATTCCATCTTTCCTATCATCCACTTGATACCAGTACATATTGTGCCTTTCCGACTAGGCTACCACACCACTAGTGCCCCTTCAAACACCTTTGGGATGTACTAGAATGCCCACTGCAAGCCAGGCCTGATTGCCTCACATCAGTGTCCAATCTCATTAATGTTCTTGGGGCTGAATGAAAGCAAATCCCTAAAGCAATATTTAGTGAAAAGCCTTCCCAGAAGAGTGGAGCCTGCTATAGCAGAGAAAGGCCAGACCAACTCTATTACTGCCCATGATTTTGGAAGATGTTTGACAAGCCTAGGTATCCACATACTTTTAGAAATGTATGGTAACTGTCAAAACAAGCATTAGCTTAATCATTAAGAATACTGTATTTAGCTGTCAAAACAAGCATTAGCTGAATCATAAGGAATATGTGCCTTCACTCACTGTGTGGGGATAAGCAGTGATTCAGAGCACCTTAAATATCTACAATTGATGACTCAGCCGATCACTCTAAATTTTAATCCTACTCATTAAGAAGACTTAAACTGCAACTAAATCAGCCATCATATGTCACCATGTGGGATTTGACGCTGTCTTTCCCCACTATGAAACACTAGTCGAAGACCCAAAATTAGAAGTGAACAGTATTACTTCAGGGACAGGTTGAAATACAGATCAGGGATTGTTCTGTTATAGAAACCATTGGGCGGGCCGCTTGAACGGTTGTTTCGGCCTGTCCAAAAAGAAAATGCCGAAAAGACATTGAAATCAATCTATCACTTCAGTAAGAATATATGCATGCATTTTTTAAAGGAATATAGTACTAAGAAGCAAAGTTGTCTGTCCACTCTTAAACTAGTTATTTGCATCTTCAGCAGAAGTGTTTGGTAGCTACAAAAGTGTCTGCCAGCTACTAGCGCTGTAGTAAGATAATTATTTCTGCACTGACAGTGACACGGTAAAGATACTTTGAAGCGAGAGTAACCACCCAGACTGAAGATTCTACCATGTCTATCAGATATGTTGTCTATAAGTTTAAAAGTTAGCTATGGTAATGCTACCGTCTGCGTTTTAGTTTTGTGAAGAGTTAGACAGGTAGCTAGATAATATATTTTGCCTGTGAAACCATGGAAAAAGGAAAAATAATGTAATTATTTACCTGTCAGAGTGAGGCCACGAATGGAAGCTACATTTGCAAGGTCACCACAAAGCCTAAACATTTCACTAAAAAGTTAAATATAAAGTAATAATATCTCATTCCTTTCAATAACCCCCTATAACTGCTTTATACAATTCAGTTTTTTGGAGGGAAAATAAACTAGAGAGCCAGTGACTGAAGCTAGGGGGGTAGAGGTGCTGGAGGAGGAGCAGGCTGAGGGACAGCCGGAAGGAGTTGGAACAGAGTGGCCCAGAGAGTAATGAGACAGTGACTGAACCAATATAGAGTTACAGCGGTGAGCAAGGTTTTGGATTAAGGTATTATAGGAATAAAATCCTGACCAATGAGCATATACAGTATACAGTCTTAATAGTAGTAATAAAGCCTTTAATAGATAGGGCTTTATAAAAGGTACATACTCAATATTTTCAAATTATAGCACAAGCAATTTATTATGCTAGTTTATTATACTAGTTTACCTATTAGTAACCTTGTCAGCTTCATGGGACATCTTTTCAGAATTTCAGGTAACTGATTACTCCAATTAAGTTCTAAAGACATCAAGAATGATCAAAGGACAGGATGCACCTGAGCTCAAATTGGAGTGTCATGACCAATGGTCTCAATACCTTTTACATGCGATATTTCTAAGACCAGGATTTAGTTTTTTCATTATAGGGGTTTGTGTGTTGATTGATTTGCAAAAAAAATGTAATACATTTTGAAGTAATTCTTGTATTATTTAGTTTAGCAGACCTAGTATAAATAACACAATCCTCTAGATTACGTTTTACATTAGTTAGTGCATACATTTTCATGCTGGCATCCCCCATGGGAATCAAGCACCACAATGAGACACCAATGCGACTCACCTCGAGCGTACAGGTAAACCCTGACATTCTCTGACTGAGCTTTGGCTCCGGTGTTGTACCAGACTCCCTGGGGGTCCTGCCCCCACACCTCTGCCTGGCAGACAAACAGGCCCTGGTCCTCAGACTGAGCTGAGAAGATCCTCAGCCTGTAGGTCACTGGAGACACCCGATCTACGCTGACCTTTACGCCAAAAGGATAGTGGAAAGAAAACAGACACTTATTTTAGTCAATGGACAGAACCCTCTCATTCAGAGCATTTTTCACTGCATTCAAGTAAGGCAGTTGATGTGGCCACAGCCCCTTGTGCACATGTTCTGCTGCAGCATGGCATCTAATCCAGCCCACAGCCCTTTCAGCAAAAAGCTCTATCTTTCCCCATTGTCTCTGTCAATGAAGCATGAAATTCCTGAGAAAACATTTTTTAAATATTAACATTCTGTATTTTTTTTAATTTAGATATCTAATAAATTACAAAAATTACCTCAGAGCTGTTGTTAGTATAAAGCCTGGAAAGGCCTTCGTGGGTCAACGAGGCTAATACCCGCCCCTTCTCCTCTACACCTTCTCTGTCCAAACCGCCTTTAGTTCCACCCTCCTGGACAGGAAGAAACACTTTTTGCAGCCATTGGACCTCAACCTGGGCAGGGCCGGTGGTTACCACGGACACATTGCAGAGAAGAGTGACGGTGTCCCCTCTTTTGAGAAGAGGCCCACGGGGAAGTTGGGCAAGAGCAGACACCTTGACCTCTGCCAGGAAACAGGCACACAGATTCATACTAAGAATTCAATTAGGATCAACTCTGTTTAGGTATTAGGTTGTTAATTCAATTAAACAGATCATTTCAAAGTCAAAGGGTTAATCTTTCAGCTTTACTAATAAACAACGGAAGTCTGAAGCTACTGGCTTCATTAGCCATGTGGTCCCTGAAAGCCTGTAATTCCTAGCTAATGTCATATACACTGCTCAAATAAATCAAGGGAACACAATCATTACAGTATAACACCAAGTCAATTAAACTTCAGGGATATCAATCTGTCCAGTTAGGAAGCATTAGTGATTGTGAATCAGTGTCATCTGTTTTGTGCAAATGACGACAAGTGCACTGGAAAGGCAACAGCAAGACAACCCCCAAAAAGGGAATGGTTTTGCAGGTGGTGACCACAGACATTTGCTATCTCCTTATTCTTCCAGACTGATTCTTTAGTTTCATGTTTTGCTAGTGTCCATGTCACTGCTGGTAGCATGAGGTGGTACCTGTAGCCCATTCAGGTTGCACAAGGAAGTACAGCTCCTCCAGGATGGCACATCCATATGTGCCGTCGCAAGAAGGTTTGCTGTGTCTCCCAGTACAGTCTCCAGAGCATGTAGGAGATACCAGGTGACAGGCTGTTACACGAGGAGACCTGGACAGAGCCTTGATTGGCATTCGCCAAAGAACACCAGAATTGGCAGGTCCACCATTGGCGCCCTATTCTCTTCACATGTAAAAGAGTCTTAAGACGCCGTGGTGAAAGTTATGCTGCCTGCAACATCAAACCTGACCGGTTTGGCGCTGGGTCAGTGATGGTCTTGGGAGGAATATCCTTGGAGGGTCGCACAGACCTCTGCGTGCTATCCAACGGTACCCTGACTGCTGTTAGGTACCGGGTTGAAATCCTTAGATCCATCGTCAGACCTTACGCTGGTGCAGTGGGCCATGGGTTCCTCCTGGTGCAGGACGATGCACGGCCTCATGTGGCCAGAATGTGAAGGCAGTTCCTGGATGACGAAGGCATTGATGCTATTGACTGGCCTTAAGGTTCCCCAGACCTGAATCCAACTGTGAACCTTTGGGACGTCATGTATCGGCGCATCCAATGCTGCCAAGTAGCGCCACATACTGTCCAGAAGATCATTGATGCCATGATCCAGGTCTGTGAGGAGATTCCGCAAGACACCATCCACCATCTCATCAGAAGCATACCCAGACATTGTCAGAAGTGCATACAGGCACGTGGGGACCATACACACTACTGAGTCACATTATGAGTTGCCATGATTAAATTCACCCAAGTTGGAACAGCCTGTGATTTCAATTGTTTACTTAGATTTTCGGTTTTCGGAGTTTGAATCCAGCCCTGAAATCGGTTGGTGAGTTTGGTTTCCATTGACCGTTATGTCATTTAGTGCAAAAAAATTACACAATGTACTGTAAAGATTTTGACTGTTAATATATTTTGTTAATCTAGACCCAATGTGTGATTTCAGTGTTCCCTAAATTGAAATGAAAATTCTAAGGGCTGTGAGCGAGGATGGAGAAATGGGAGTGCAGATGTTTGGGTCTCTTAGTTTAAAAGCACTAACTGTTGAGGAATTTGATTGATCAATCTTACCTTTGGTCTTGAGGTTAACAGTGACACCCTCAGATCTCTGAGTAACAGTGGCTGTCTCAGAGGGTCCTGGGATACGTTTCCCAGCAAAGACACTCACAGCGCAGCGGTAGACCCCGGAGTCTGCCGGGTGGGCTGAGAACAGCCTGAGAGTGTACCTCCCCTCTGTCTCTTTCTCCATGGAACCCCCTCCACCACGGCTGGAGTCATCCCTCCAGGTCACTACACCATTTGGGCTGTAACGGGCAACTTCCTCCTAGGAGTGAGAGAGAGTGATGGGTGATGAATACATATTTTGCCTTTGTTGGCAGTACAGGTGGCAGGGTGGAGGGCCCTAAGCCAGATTCATTTAAGTGGTACCACGGTTGACGCCAGAGAGTTCTAAAATTAAGTTCCTGCAATTCTACTAATTTGACCATGGGGCATAGAGAAAGCTTTGCACTTTAAAAACATGTTTCTCTGCAAATCTGCACATTCTGCCTAATTTCTGTATTTCTACCCATGTTGCCATTGGGTGGAGACATTTTGGGCGTTTTATCCTGCACATTTTGCCATGACTTATGCCAGTGGTCATTAATACAACTGTAGGCAGTAGTTACAAAACAAATAAAGACATGCAAGACTGTTAGAAAAGCATTCCAGGGTACTGCATGATTCTGGTTGAGAGACTTGAATGACACTAAATGTTAATGCAAACTGTAATGCATTTAAATGAATCATTTCTTTTGTGGAGGAATATAGAACTGACCAAATTTACGCTAATGTGTTAAAACATCGTGAATGCTTAGTTAGCCGGAGCCGGAATTTTACAACTATGTAACTACTTCACATGCTGATATTGACTTAGTTTTTATTGTGTAAAAACATCTACTAGCTACCGAAGCCCCTGAACTAATAATATACCAAATCTGACATGCTGACAGCATTGCAGTGTGGGTTTTGCACATGACATGAGTCACAATAGCCATCAACAGATTTCACATGTTGCTTATTAAAATTAGGAACTGCTGAAAAATGTCACAATATGTATATTTGTTTAATATTTACCCTATTTAACAAAGCATCATAGAAATGTGTGTTTTTTGTTGGATTACCCCTTTGAGGAACTGTATTAGATTAGGATAAAGTACAGTACAACGAAAGGCTGTTAGAATCTAACCAGAAGTGCAAATATAGGGCAGAATGTTTTTACAAGTATTAAGCATATGTATATTACAAGTGGAATGTGTAGATGTGCAAAGAAGGAAAATGCAGCACAAATGGCAATACTAAATGTGCAATTAAGGCAAATACAGCTCCTGAAAAAATGTAAAGAAGGTTGGAAAGGAAGGTTTTGAGGGAGGAACAGAAGGGTTAAAATTAAGACACCTCTTAAGCTCTTATCAACCGGGCTGTTTTGGAAGCCTTCCACGTCACCAAAGAAACTGGAAGAGGTAGGAGCTAGGGTGACCAAACAGACAACTCTCAATTCTGTAAGTAGGCATGTAATAGCTATATTACATTCCTATATATTACACGCATAAATAGACAATAAGCTAGATTTAATTTCATTAACGCAATAGGGGACTGCACATTCTCGAAACATTTAGATAAATGTAAATTGTACTTGTTGCTAGCTAGTAAACTCCAATGACGTCAGCAGTGAGTTCAGCTGTTATGAAACAGCACCGAGCTGTTAGCTTGAGTGCGGAAGTTTACAGATGTTGTGAGGTAGTGCATTGTTTACGGAAAAAAAATATTCGGCTTCACGCAGAACATAACCCTTGATACAATGCTCATTTTGGCACAATTCTTTCAGGAGAACATACAGAGACCTATACCAATAAACCGTGGTCTTCTCATTACGGAAAACCGAATGTATCATATACATCTGAAAAACTCAAAAATGAAATAATTCACAAACAAAAATGTCTATATGAACTAGAACAATCATGACAGAATATCTGTAAATAGGCCCCAGGTTAAAAAAAACTTTCCTTTAAGCACCTCCGACAAGTTGGATTGGCTTGATTGGCACTTCTTACGTACCATATGGTCAAATGGCTCACACATCAAATCAACAGGCTTGAGATCCGGTGACTGCTGCCCACTCCTGTATAGGCATAATACCAGCTGACTGCTTCTTCCCTAAATAGTTCCTTGCATAGTTTGGATCATTGTCCTATTGTATGAGGAAATTGTCTCTAACCGAGCACCGTCCACAGGGTATGGCATGATGTTGCAAAATGATAGCCTTCCTTCTTCAAGTTCCTTTTTACACTGTACAAATCTCCCACTTTACCATTACCAAAGCACCATCAAGCACTCCTCCAGCATGTTTTCATTGGATCTGCATCTCACTAAAGTTTTTCTTTATGATCTGAACACCTCAGACTTGATTTGTCTGTCAATAACTTTTTTCCAATCCTCCTCTGTCCAGTGTGTGTGTTCTAATGTTTTATTTTTACTGGCCCATCTGAGATGTGTTTTTCTTTGCAACTCTGTCTAGAAGGCCATCATCCCGGAGTTGCCTCTTCACAGTTGGTGTTGTGCAGGTACTATTTAATGAAGCTGCAAGTTGAGGACCTGTGAGGTGTCTGTTTCTCAAACTAGACACTAATGTATTTGCATCAGGGCCTCCCACTGCTCTTTTGATTCGGGTTAGAGACAGTTTGTGCTGTTCTGTGAATGGAGTAGTACACAGCGTTGTTTCATTCACGGAATAGCCATTGTTTCTCAGAACAAGAATAGACAGATACGTTTTTTCTGAAAGTTATTTGTTTCTGGACATTTTGAGCCAGTAATCGGACCCACAATTGTTGATACTTCAGATACTCAACTAGTCAAAGAAAGTCTAGTTTTAATGCTTCTTTAATCAGCAAAACAGTTTTCAGCTTTGCGAACTTAATTGCAAAAGTGTTTTCTAATTATCAATTTGCCTTTTAAAAGTTGGACTAGCAAACAACATGCCATTGGAACACAGGTGTGATGGTTGCTAAAAATGGGCCGCTTGTGTAGATATTCCATAAAAAATCTGCCATTTCCAGCTACAATAGTCATTTCCAACATTAACAATGTCTACACTGTGTTTCTAATCAATTTGATGTTATTTTAATGTTTTTTTATTTATTTTATTTTTAAATACATGGACATTTCTAAGTGACCCCAAATCTTTGAATGGTAGTGCATATCTTCAGTTTGCAATTGAAGAAAACACTGAAAACTGAATCATTTATTAAATCACAGCTTATTCCAAGAAGGAATCCTCAAATGGCCTAGACAATATCCTTGGCACCATCTAGAAGTAGTTTGAAATAATTTGATTTGAAACTGAACTTACATTTGGTGAATTGCAGGTGCCTACTATGTGAAAAGGACTTATTAAACCAGACTGAATAAAGAAACGTCTCCTGTTTTGTGTCACTGAATGTACCGCAAAAATCGGAAAAAAAAGAAAACATTATGTATGTCCATATCAAGAGACTTTGATGTTCCTTTTTTTATTGTATGTAATGTTATCAAGAAAGCCCATTCTACTGTGGTCAACCTCTCTCTATGTGGTAGGAAGAGAGAAGATTGCAGTGAATGATTGTTTGAATGATAGAGTAAGCAACTACATGAAATACCACACAGATTCAAGCTAACCACTAGACACAAAGTACAACAGTTTCAAGTTGCAACTTCCATCGCCAATTCAATGAAAGGGGGTTGTATGGTTAGAGACCTACTGCTAAGAGTGAGACATAAGAAAGCCTGTCTGCAATTCGCCAACACACACCTGAACATACCACAACCTCTTGGAGACAGATGAGACCAAAATAGAGGTTTCTGATAAGTGACACTATGTTTACAGAAAACAAAATAAAGCCTTCAAAGAAAATAACTCTTTCCCCACAATCAAATACAAAGGAGGTAAAGTAATGTCAGGAGAATAACAAGGCATCTTGGAGTGCAATGTCAAACCCAGTGTCAGAAAACATTATGAGTCTTCCAGCAGCACAATGACGCCAAACACCTCAAAAAGGACCCAGTTCAAGACAAAACACTGAATTGGCCAGCATTAAGTACAGATGTAAATCTCAAATTAAACCTGTGGTGATATCAGAAAACCACAGTTTGGAGGCACACTTCAAATCTGTGAGAACTGGAGCAGTTTGCACAAGAAGAGTGGACAAAACTGCATCCATAAGGGGCAGAAAGCTTATCCACAGCTATATGAAGAGCTTAATTGCTGTTATTTTGGCTACAGGCTGTGTAGCCAAAACAGAATGCAATGAGGTGCAAATGATTTATCCCTGTATTTATTTGTAAATTGTACAAGGACAACATATCAAATGTTGAAACTGAGAAATGTTATTGTTTTTGGAAAAATTTAGAGACTGTTAAACTGTTTTTTTACCCAGTTTTCAGACTTAATCTGCCAACAGCCCACGCCACTTAGCATTGGTATCGAAATGGTACCCAGGCGCTAATCACCCCTCACTGAATACATGACGTCAATGGATGAATGTGCAATACTTAAAGATGAATGAAAACTTCATTAGGCTATTATTGAAACATAATACAAATGATATAGGCTACTTATCACACAGGTTAGCGTTTTTCAATAGGAGATTCAGCTTATTGTGTAGGCTAATTCATCCAATTTAAATCGAAAATGTAAATCTACATTATTTTAGGAGGGAAAGAAACTAAATCGCGCACACATAATCTCTTTTTGAATTTTCATGGCTTATTTTACAGAAGATTAATATTCTACAAATGTATTAGGCTAAATATTTATTCAGAAAATGAAATTCCAACAATGTCTTTTTCTAATAACCCCTCTCGTTTTTGATAACTTATTCATGTCACCTATAGAAAGATCTTATATGCCAGTAATCTAGGAGACCAGAGCTATGCATTGGCATTGAAATCAACTTGATTGCCCAACTACTACCCTCGGGAGAGATGTGCAAATACACGCTGTTCACAGCCTATTCATTTCGTTTTTTTTCACATTATGAGACCTTCAAAATAAACACATTCTTGTACTTGTAATTTATAATTTTTTTGTCTTTTATATAGTTTCATAACGACCCAGTATATGAACTGATGCTCTGGCTGGATTGTGATGCTGCGGAGGACAATGTCCATGCTCATAGGGACGATTCGTATGCTAATGACGCCAAACCGCTCTGGCGGTTACTGGGGTTCAAAAAGGCCTGGCGGTTCTAGTTTTAAACTGTTGCACTATTTGCCCACGCAGTATTTCACAGAGTGGTGAACCCCTCCCCATCCTCACTTCTGACAGACCCATCCACTCTGGAATTATCTTTTAATACCCAATCATGTTACTGACCAATTTAGTTGTGCAATATTCCACCAGGTTTAGTTTTTTTTGCTTTACACAACTCTTCCAGTCTATTGCAGCCTCTGTCTCAACCTTTTTGAAGTGTTGCTGGCATAACATCTTTCCAAAAACAATAACATTTCTCAGTTTCAACTTTTGATATGTTCTCTTTGTACTATGTTCAATTAAATACAGGGATAAATGCACATCAATGCATTCTGTTTATATTTGCATTTTACCCAGTTTGACAGCATTTTGGAAACTGAGTTGTAGTATGAGACAGTATTTTTTTATTTTACAGTTTATGATTAAAGTCAGCAACACTCAATATAATTCATACCTTTAAAAATTCACCTCACTGTCCTTATATATACGAACAAAATGTTACCACATAAGCCCTATTTTCATAGATTTTTTGGGATCAGTATATTTCAGGCATATATGCTGGAAGTCAACTCATCTATTTATTTATGTTCATATGATAGGATATGAATGTCTAAATACATGAAATTCTCAGAACAATAATTATATAGAATATCTTTCCAGTGCCATTGTCCTCAGCTTCATGGGATTTTTTTTTTGAATTTCAAGAAATTACCTTTAAATTTACAAACACATCCTTGAAGAATTTGTTGAATTTCAAGAAATCTTTTAAAATTATGACATTTTGTGGGGTGAGGGGGCCAACGTCACCTATCGCTGTGCACCTAGCTACGCCCCTGACCAAGCCCACCACCTAAGCCCCTTTTTGATTCAGAAAAAAACCCTGCAATCAAACGTTGCCGAGGTTCCATGATACACAGTGTCTGCACAAAGAATTCAGACCAATTGATTTGAAAAGAAAAACTGAAATGTATCATGCATCGGGCCTAAGTGAATTGAGTTGTGATTTGCTATGGTCAATGGAATTGAAATTTCTCTCTTTTTGCACCAAACATCTGCCCAAAGATTGAAAGATATTTCCATCCATGTTATCTTAAGAAATGTTTAATTTTGATTCCCTTGAATAATTAACAAACTAAAATATATTCCACATTTTGGACAATTACAGAATAGCTAACAACCTGTGTTATTAACATACAGCCATGTTCATTAATTTTTGTCAAAGGGTGCAAAACATTTAGTTGTGATTAGGCAAAGGTCTTAGGTTCCCATTTGTCTTAGGTAAACAATCATGTAAATTGTATTAATAGCAAAGTAGAGCGTTTATAAGGCATACTGATGACAATATGCCATTGGAAACCACATCACTTTTTTTTACCAGAAGGTATAGCACATTATATTGGAAATATGTTGCCAAAAGAATTGTCAATAAAAACAATACTAACCTCACCCACTTCCCCAGTAACAACCCGGTCCTCGCTGCTCACTGCCCTTGTCCGTATCCACTTGACCAGCAGGCCTGACCGGCCCCCAGAGGCCAAACCAGACACCTCACAGGTCAGTGTGAGAGGAGAGCCTAACTGGACAGTCACCTCACCACGTGGTGTGGATGTCACCCTCAGGGAGTCAGCTGAAGACAATGAAATGGGGAAGAGAGAAACACAGTTTCTGGTTCAGCTAAAGAATTACAGTTATAGGGAAGTAGATTGAGAACTGAAATTTTTTCTGTGAGTCTGTGATGTTCAACTCGTAATTAAGGCCATGAATCGTAACAAGTCTAAAGCAAGAAATGTTGCCAAATTGGGTTAGGTAAACTTACAATTTTGTGAACTTCCATTACAGAAGAGGCATTAATTGGCACATTCAGAGTCATGTATGGACTGAATTAGTATTGGTCATAATCCCCTTAAAAGCATAATTACAGCAGCAAAATATGACTGCAGCAATTGTTGTTATTCCACCATTAATTTCTTCCGTAGTGGATTTTTAGATCCACTTCAAATGTCTGTGTTCTGTTTTGGCTTACCCTGCCTCTGCATTTTTATTATTGAGTACATCTTGTCAGTGTAAGGTCAGGATTATCACACACTGATTATTTCAGACTTCTTAGGTTTACTCCTCCATTGCATTCACCTTTCCTTATGTCTGCCGACTTGTTTTCCCAACCTATGAGCAAACCATCCTTTATATGGAATTGCATTGGATTGATAGCAATTAATCAAGAATTATAAACAGTTTGGTGAAATATTGATAAAAGCAGAGTAATGTCCTTAATGACTTATTGTTGAATTATGAAGAACATGGCATGGATTGGTGACTGAGAAGAAAAATAGAGACAGACTGACTTTCTGTTTGGCCTGCTCAGATTGGAAATAAATAAATGTTCTTAGTTTCTTATATGATTGTAATTGTCTAGTTGATGATTGTAATTGTCTAGTTGATGGTATAATATGGTTTTGATGAATGTATTGATATAAACAAATATATTTGAAAACAAACCCATTTACTGTCATGCAAAATGCCATATACTGTAGTTCCAATAAATTATTAAGCATAATTGAAAAAAAACTGCTCTGCATCCAAATTTACTTAATTTGACACCATTAATAAAGAACAATATGTACTTCTCTTGCCCTTGCAAAAAAAGTATTATTTAAATTATTTAATGAACTGCATACGCTGAGCTTAATAATTTTACAATCAGTGAAAAAATGTATGCATTCTACCCTATAAGCCAATAGTCTGATGGGGTTGCTCAAAGACCCACAGTTGATAGGTCAAGTACCCCCAGTGACATAGTACCCATGGTTGGGAACCACTACATTAGACAAAAGGAGAAGCTCCAGTCTATTGTCTTTCACAAACAATTCAACCCATTATAATAATATAAAAGAGCAGTGTCTGGCTGATGCTCTGTGAAATGCAATTATGGATCTTACAACTGGTATCTGCTATAGTTCGACTTTTACAACACTGCCACAATAATAATACAAGAATTAGTGTTAAACTGCTACTATAGAAAAAAAGACCTAGCAGTTACAGCATCTGACCATTAACCAATAGGCTGCTAGTTCAAATTTCCAAACTGGGAAGGTATAAATGTAATTCTGTCCTTTAGTTATCACTCACACAATACTGCATATTGTATCTGATAGGAGCACATGGTATCAGTGGCCAAGTTAGTGACAGCATGACTGTCCAGATACAGAGGCAGAAAGCCTGAGGATAGTGCTCTTTGTAACCACCACATCCATACTAACCTCAAAAGCACATAAACAGCTTCGATATAAACCATTCAAATTTAGCTTTAGTGGGAGTCAACATAGATTTCCAAGTAAGGGACCTAATGAGTAGGATAGTGGTCAATATTAAATTAGCAAAGTTAGCAAATCACATGACAGAGGTGTGGCTCCCAATTTGGGAGACATGAATGCGGAGGGTTAGAGGCAAGGTGTTGTAGGAGATGATTGGTTGGTAGATTAAGCCAATGCCTATTCACTGAAAAGTTCTCCAGGTCTTGCATTTTGCCTTGTTTAATGCATTACTCCACTGGGGTCTTAATGTGTTTGGGGCATGACTGAGTAAAATTACTGCCATACAAAGAAGAAAGAGCTAAGTATAAAAGTAGAATACCTTTCCACACTACAAGAATGTATAACATGGCCTTAAGTCAAAAGAGGACTGGCCCCTTCCCAGAGCTGGTTTACTTTGTAGGTTTCTTCCTAGTTTCCGATCTTTCTAGTGAGTTTTTCGTAGACACTGTAATTCAATTCTTGCTCTTTGGGGTTTTAGGCTAGGTTATATGCCTAAACATTTTGTTATATCTGCTGATGTAAAAAGGGTTATAAAATAAATGTGACTATGGGAGTGCAACATGCAATTTCAAAGTGTAAAACCTGTTAACTGGTCTGCAAAAACATAGCCTCAAAAACAAACTAAGTGAGCACACGCCGAACAGTACCTAGTGGCTGCACGGTGAGGTTCCCAATCTCCAGGCTCCTCTGAGCAATTTTTTGCCACGTTCCGTTAGGATCCAGGATCCACTGTGATGCCTCGCAGAAGTACGCCCCTGAGTCCTCCGGGGCCACTGCACTCATCCTCATCACATACACATCCATCCCTCCAACGCCGCTCTTTTTCATCAGTGTCAGTTCTCCATCGTCATACCTCTTCTGGTAGGAGTCCCCCCGGCCGGGCCTCAAACCCAGTTCTTTATCTATAGCTATGATGTCTCTCTCTGTCCCTGTCGATGACCCTGATCCGGTCATGGCAGCCCGAACACCGAACGTGATGGACAGGTGAGTGTGCTCTTTTGACTTGACAGCAGCAGAACAGGTGAGAGTTAGCTCCGCCCCCTCCAGAAACAGCTGCCCAATCAGAGAGCGGGTGTAGCTGATCAGGAGAGTGTCAGGGATCACTAAAATAAGAAATAGGAGGAAAGGAGAATGACAAAAAAAGAGATATGAAATAGAGGGAAAGCAAAAAAAATTTAAAAGAGCAAGTACAGAGATGATAGATTATACTATACTGAACCTTTCACATAAATCTAATATCTCCTATACATATGCTAAAACAATACCCACCTAGCGCGACATTACCAAGTTAGAAAAAGCTAAGAAGCTAGGCTAAATGGTACCAGTATGTTACTCTGCGTTGCTAGTGGTTGCTAGCGGGCGATTGGTAGCCAGTCACCGTAACGTTACAAGTTTACAATTGAGGTAAGTAACCTGAAACTATGCAACAAAACGTATGCCTAAAATGCTTCATCTTCTTTTTAAATATATAAATGTGGTAATTTTGCAACTCAAGATTTTGTCGAGACGATAGACTATTAAAAATAATTCGAGACTTCAGATTAGATATTAGATTTTCACATAACTTTAGTTATGAGCATATACTGTATGGTTACGAGTCGTTTATTTGGATGTCACTTGATTATAAAATTACTTGTCAGCAGAGTTGGGGAGTCACGGATTACAAAAAAAAACAGTAACTGTAACCATTTACGTTACCAACAAAAATATTGTACATCGGATTACTGATATTTACCGAAATGTATATTACTTTTGTATTACTTCAATGAAAAACGAATAGGTCCTCGAAATATTTATGACACGTTGCATGTTTGAGTTTATTATTTAATGTTTTAAAAACATCGTTATTTGAACCAAACTAATAATTGCGCGCCTCAGTTGTGTGTGATTATCATGCGCACAAAGGTAGTTCGCTCGCCTAACCAGATTAATGACGGATTAAGCGCTAGTTTTTTTAACTCCGGTTTTGGTTGGTTGGATGGCTGGTAAAAACAGAGTATATCTACTATAATATTACCCAAGCTATATAAAATGTTATTTAGTTATCTACTCTACGCATCTTTCTCATAACAATGATAGCCCTACCTGGTGTTAAATATTTTTTTAAGTTTCAAGGTTTATTTGTCAAATGCACCAAGCACAGCCAGGACGAGTTGCACCGAAGAACTCTGACAGGAATTGTTTAATAGATTAGGCAACTATTTAGATAGCTGTAACATGGCGCTGCCTTCAAGATGAACCATTATATGGAATTTACCACTACATGTGAGGAGAAAAAAAATCTGACAAAGGATGAATATTTGCATTTAATGCAGCCACACCAACTCAGTCCATACAGGTAGGCCATGTGATTCTGCTTGCTTTGCATCTCTGAACATTTTGTTAATTGGTTATCATTGGCTGCTGACCTTATTTAATTTAAGCTAAGAGTGCAGGTTTATAATCACAGTTTCTTTATTTATTTGCGTTTTGAAAATCCATCACTGGTGGCGGGTGTTCACGATCTATGCGGGTGTTGACTATTGCAAACGTGCATTCGAGTGCCTGTGGTTTCTGCAACATTTTGACAATCAGCTATAGCCCCTGATCTCAAATGGAACAAGAATAATAATAATAATAAAAAAATAGACCCTGATCTATTCATCTATAATTACGATCGCACATTATGCTAATGTAGACGTGTTGGCCGCTAGCGTGTACATCGACGCATGTACATTCAAAACCCTGTACTTTTTGACCAGGCGGGACAGGAGTGTGGGCTAATGAATGTTATTGTGATCCTAGCAACGTGTCTGTTGACAATGTTGTTGGTTTGGGGGCAAAACATCCAACCACTGCAGATTTAGTTTATCCGCGAAAAGCTACAGATATCTTAATTTCTGTATACCACAATGTCAAAACACTTTTCTAGTAATTGCCATTTATTTTTCAACAATGATTTTAAGCAATTAAAAACATGAATAAAACATAACAAAACAGGCTTATGCATCATTAGATTTTGGGTTATGTTCAGATAAAAATTCAGATTCTGTAAAATCAGGGGTTATTGGATTAATTGGAATGACTAAATATCTGACAGACCTTTAGCATGTAATGTAGAGATGTAGCCCAATCATATTGAAGTAGAAGCAATGGTTTAGAAACCCTTTCCAAAGGCACTGTACACAACCCATAAAAATGCAAATTCTATTTTTGGCCAGCAATGTAAACTAACATTCATTGCCATAGAGATCTATGGAGATTGCTCCCTTTTGCAACCAGCATCAAGTGGCCATTCGATGAATTGCTGTCTTTGATACTTCCGGGTAGGTTTCATTTTTCAGCCTCTAAGTGATATTTCCACATATTATATAAAGTATATCAGATGGACATCCGGTAAAGCGCAGGGAAGCAGGGATTGGGGTACCACCATTGCCTAATCTTGAGCCAGGAAAACTCTGTAAATGTGGTTTGCATTACATTTCTTTTTAAATACCATGAGCCTATAGGGTCAAGAGTTAAAAAATAAATCTGTGCTCCCAAGCCAGCCAACAAGGCTGGACATATTCCTGTACAGTATGGCAGAGAGACCAGAGTCCATTTCAGAACATGGAGATATCTAAATATACAGCCTTGAGGCAACCAGGAAGTAAGAAGAGAAGGAGTGTTTTAATAGGATAAGCGTCCTCCTGTACAAATATAATAATGTTGAGTATGACCTTAAAATGGAAAGTGATTCTAGACCAACATTATGAATACAGGAGCAGACTTGTGCTGTGTGTGTTTGTGAGAGTCTTCCACCTGCTCTGGTCTACCTTTGACTGCCACAGAGGCGCTGTAGTTCCCCTGGTATTTGGAGTCAGTGCTGGGGGTGTAACACTCGTACCGACCCTGGTCATCTGCGCGCAGCCTCTGGAACACCAGACGAACACTGTCCCCCGAATCCCTCTCCACCCTCACCTCTTCGGACCTCACTCGCGGCTGGATGGGTGCACAAGTAGTGTTCAATGCACTTTAAAATAGCTAATTTAAGAGATACATTTTCAGTGCTCTTAAAATGTACACAATTATTTTGTATTCTAAATATCGCCAAGCATTTGGTTAAGGGTGTGACTGAGGTGTATGCATTTAAAAACGTTGTTTAAAAAAAATAAAATAAAAAAAAACATAGTACCTGGAAAGGGGCATAGGCAAACCCTGAGTCCCGGGTGGAGATCACTCCCATCTGTCTTCCCTGAGAGTCATCCCTGTAGAGGTACCATTCAAAGTCCTGAGTCCTGGACCCCTCGTAGCCCGTTACAGCACAGGGAATGGACATGGAGAACCCTGCCACACGGTACAACGGGCCAGGTGGAACCATTACCTCGCGACACATGACGTACCGGACCACTGGTGAGGAGTGGGATAAAGGGGGTGGTTTAGAAAACCTTTCACATCCCAATAAGTCTGTAGTTCAGGTAAACCAACGGCTATGAAACCATCATCTCTACATAGCAGCGCTTCAGACGTTTAAAAAGAGCAGGTCCCCATTGTCATCTAATGTGCAGAGAATCCCAGTAATCCCCTAGCAGATAAATGCATTTCCCATCCCTTTATTGGGGGCGGGGGGTGGCAAGACAGACAGTGATGGGAATCTGTCATTTGCACACATGCTGTGTAGGTCACCGTCTGGTTTCATATACATGCAGTGGCATGCCACCAGTCAATAAACTGACAAACTGGGCCTGACATGTAGGCTATTGTACAGGAGGTCGATGCATCAGTAACCTGGTATATAATGAAAGCCTGGAGTGTGGACGGGTTTCAGACAACAACATGCTCCCACAGATGATTTGGGTTAGTCATTTACTGGGATAACTTAGTTCATTGCATACAATTCAATGCACATTATAGAGGTCCCATATTATGTCTGTCATAAAAACAAACTGCCTCGCACATGTCAATAATAGTTTAAAGGTCTGATAAAACTTGTTTTATAATTCTGTACAGAGAACTTGAGGTTACTGAAACTTCTCATTCTAACATTAACAATGTCTGAAGTTCTGTACCACTACTTCTGCCCTAAACAAATGAAGCATTGTAGCAGGGACAAAACTTAACATAAGTTATGACAATCTCTCTCTCACTCACACACACGCACACGCTAGGACAGGAACCTCACTGTGATGACATACAAATCTTCCAAATGTGACGATAAAGCAAACATGGAACAATAACAGAAAGAACCTTGTTAGCTGGGTGATGGTTCACAAAACACACCCTTCGCGTGCGAAACCCATATAATCTATTTACTAGAAGAACTGGAAATACTGGAGTCGTTTTAACACAGGCCTGTACAAACCTGCCAAAGTATTAGAAGTCTCTACGCAAGCCGCAAGTAGACATAACAATGGCGTCAATTAAATAGCAAGCCAATGAGCCGAGACACGGGCATACTTAAGAGGATAAGGTTCGGGAGATGCATGCAACAGTTACTGTCCTGTCTGCAGCCAATTTAAATTAAGGCAGTAAATTCAACATGGGTAGTAGCATAGCTAGTGGGTGAGTCACTATGCTCAGCGCTGTCTTCGTAATATTTTAAACAGTGTGTCTGTTCTCAGTCTGACCAGGCTGGATAACAGCTTTAACAATCTTCAAGTGACGACGTTGTATTTGTGCGAGAAGCCCCTTTGCCCAGTCAGAACATTGTGATTCCGTGTAGAGAAAAAGTATGCCTGTCGCCTTTACGTAGAAGTAGACGCTAACTCATTGCACCGAGTCCGACCAGTAGTAAATGTCCATAGGTTCTTATTGAGCCACTAACCGTAAGACGACCGTAAAAATCAATGCAGACAAGAGAATTCTCGGACAATAACTTCTCCTTATACAATACAATAGCCTAACCCAAAAAACGGATGAACACGGTTTTCAGAGCATTGTGTATGAAAGTCGTAGGACAGATGAGCTATTTACTTAGAACCACCTCACCCCATAGTAAACAGTGTAGAGTTGTCCTTCGCCACGAAGCCATCATCATATGTCCCTTTGCGGCCAGCAGATTATGTTGATTCAGATTACTCTGCCGGTATGGTTGTCTCGGAATACATTTTCTCTCTTTTCAATATTGAATTCAGCAGCTGGCAAAGCGACATTCATTTAGACGCTCCAACATCAATGTAATGTCCACTTAACATCTGGTGTTTAAATATCGCATACTAAATGTATGCGCTATTAAATTTATTCACGGCGTTGCTCTAGCTAGCTATTCAAGCTAACAACAATATTAATCCGATAAGAGCAGCCTAGTTATTACGGCGCAATTCGTTTAACCTTTTCTTGCATTAGAATGTTAGGGGAACCGGAATTACCAATATACATTTTCTATTCGCATACGGATTATGTCCCTCCTATCTACAGCAAATATTTGCATCCCGTTTTTAGGTCGACTCAAACACGCCGTCTAGTCTGTCCGATAGCTGGTGTCACAGCGGGAAGGAGGAGAGGGAGGGGGTCTGTAGTGCTGCGACTCCGGGAGGGGTTTGGGCAAGAAAACTCTTTAAAAAATGAACGAATCATTGGCCAAAAAAGAATAGACCGCATTCTAAGCCAATCAAAATGGAATGCGCTGAATCAGTTGAACCAATTCAGTCGACCTATACAACTCGGAAACGGCGCCAGTTTATAAGGACGCTTCGCCTGTCCAGTGACCACGGTATTATATGATTGTAATAGCATGTTACCCAGTCCAGTGCATTATAACCATTAGATTTTATTTTTTTTGTCCACCACATGAAAACGGAAAATACAGGCAAGAATCCAAAACAGACATTTGAGGCAGCATTTCGAGGCAATACGATTCATTCAAACGGTTCACCAGAAATACAACATAGATGCGGTAACATGCGCTAAAATACAATGTCAACCAACTCATACAAATAACATCTGGTTGTTACGTGATTACTAAATGTGATGTTTTAGAGTAGTTTTGCAATGGCTGTTGTGGGCTTGTTTCTAGACTGCTCCCAGATCTGTTTGAGCTGACTGCTCCCAGATCTCTTTGAGTTAACAAGGTAAACAAGGTCATTTTATAATCATTACCTTTCTATGGAGAAACAGACTAACATCCAGGTTAACAGAAACCATTTACAGAAACATACTGTAGTGACACTTAGCAGCTCCCACAGGATATTTGCAGGATGACATAATGTCTGTCCATGAGCAAATGTGATAAGCTAATGATACAAGGTGTTTCTGTAACTGCAGTTTATGTGTGTGTGTCAATCTGTCTCTGGTTGGGTGTGTGGCTGTTTTGGATTGCTGGAAGTGGGAGCTACGAAGTGTTGGTTGGACAGGATTCTTTTCTTTCCATTATATAGTATGTGCTGTACAAGATAGGGCTAATAGGAATCTTCTCAGGCATTCCTGCAGGTCCTCTCTACTGTTTATAAAAAATTAAAATAAATATCTTACATTTTACCCATCCTAGTAAGGACCACAATTTTGCTATGATGCCCAATTTCACACTGTGATCTAGTTGAATCTTAAATGGAAATTAATGTTTTCTGATCTTTAAAAAATTATATTTTAACTGTTTAGAATGAATATATGTTCTCTTTTTTCTGAACCCATGTCCACCTCCTTTCTTAGAACAGCAATTTTAATGTTGTGGCCATTTATTCTCTGTGATCCAATCTTAATTGCTTTAGATATTTGATAAATCAGGCCTACAGATTTGGGTCATTCAAATAAATTACTAAACTAATCAGAATTTATTTACGTTTAACCATTTTTATTCAATACATTTTAGAGCCTTTTCAGTATTTCTACCTGCCACCACCCCACTTAAGAGGACATATTTTCTTAAAAATATTTTTTCATAAATTGTGTGATTCTCCTTTAGGCATTTTATAAACATACTCAACAGTTGCCTTGACATTCACAAGGGGCTGACAGTTTGGGCTTACTTCTTACTTCTCTACATTTCTTATATTCTCAAAAGTCTGTCATATTTTATCTCTTTGCATACTGTATTATAAACAAATCCTGTTGAAAAAAGCTGCAACTATTTCATAGCACCATTATTTGGTTTCTTTTGGCAAAGCCACTAACAAATGTATCCATATCAGGGCCATTTGCTATTGACTTCTCGTCAGCCAAAATCACCATATTATTTTTATACATCATACAGTTTAGTGAGATGGAAGGGGGTTTGCACCGGTGACCAAGTAGAGCAAGATACTCCCATCAGATGCTGAAGATACCCCATTATCTAAAGCAAACATGAAGTCTATGCAGATGTAACTAGTGTTAACATTTTATTTTATTACACAAAATCATAATGGTTCCCATGTGTGATTTTAGTGTGCATTCCATTTCACAGAGCTGGTATTCATCAATATTATCTTTGTCTTATCCATACGATCAAACTCACGTCTGGTCGGAGACCGTGTAAACCGACTTCAAAAAATAAAATAATGCTTGATTCGAATAAGACCATAATTATCACGAAAAACAACAATTGTAACAGCCTCAGTAACAACAACCATAATTATAATAATAGGTCATATAAAATAAGATGACACCTAGCCTACAAACATACCACAATATTACATCCTACCGTAGGCTATTATTGTATTATTTATTAATTTCACTTACTTCTGTTGTTCGTGCGTTTGTAAGGTTTGAGATGCCTTTGTGTATGTAATGCGCTAGACAAACAAACTTGCTTTGCCTTGATTTTCACTCAGTCACTCAGGCGGTATCGACATGCTTGGAGATCAATACTTGTTATAATTTCGGTGGCTGGCATATCTTGATTAGCTACAGTAACAAGACTTAAATTGACTATTGAGAGGATAAAGAAACTAGAGGTTTTAGGTCGAGCAGTTACCCTAATGATGGCACAGATTGGTCTTTTTAAAGTGCCCATATTATGAAAAAATCACTTTTTCTGGGTTTTGGGGTGTTCTTTTGTGTCTCTGGTGCTTCCACACGCATACAAACTTTGAAAAAAAACCATCCATGCTGTTTCAAGTGAGATATGGATTTCTGAATGTCCTCTGTCTTCAGTTTCTGGGTGAGCTGTTCGAAAACTCCTCGGACTGTGACGCCACAGTCCGAAAAATTTGAATATTCCCACCCTCCACCCCTCCCAACAGAGCATACCTATGTCTCCACCGTCTATAGGCTCCACCCACCAGGTACAGCAGTAACTTCTTCTCTGATATCCTCCATGTTGTTACTGATTCAGAAGCACCATGTTGAAGCACCACTTAAACTGTGTTGTTGTTGGCTGTAAAGAGGAGCACAAAACACTCCATCGCGTCCCAGCTGCAGAGGACAGAAGAGCGGCATGGCTTGAATGAATTTTTGAAGGCAATGTCCCTGCTACAGTTGGCAAAATAATTGTCGGTTTGTGCTAACCACTTTGAGACGGGCTGTTTCTCCAACTTCAGTCAGTACAAGGCAGGATTAGCCAAGAAACTTTTGCTAAAAGAGTGCGCAATTCCAACTTTGCGTGGAATACCTGCAGACAAGGGACATGTAAGTAGTTCTATACAATTAGCTGTCTTTATTTCTTGGTTAGTTCTACACGAACTAACCAAGAAGTGGATTGGCAAACTAACATTTTAGCTAGCTAGTGTTTTGCCACATAGTACAAGGTAACGCTAACCGCTAGCTTCTAGCTATTATAATATTATATTTACAAACGGGAATATGTTAGCGTTGTTTAGACTGTTAGACCGTTACTACTACGCTCTCCCCGCTACCATGGTAACAGTTAGAGTGGGCGTGGGTAAAGGAGCAGCAGCTAATGAATATGCAATGAGCAGCAGAAAACAGAACACTTTGAAAGGGACTGAAACAGAGGGTAATAGAGGGAGGTAATAATCTTTTCCTACAAGCTATTTCCAGCAAACAACTTCAGAAACATGTTTTATGGAACTTATAGACCTATTTTAACTTGTTGAAAAGCAGTCATAATATGGGCACTTTAAGGACTTCGGCTCTGGCTGAGACCCTAAAGTATTCCTTAAATGCATTGATTTCTTATTATGGAATGAAGAATGGTTAATTAGCTGTTTCAGGCTATAATATATGTTGAAATCTGTCAATTCATAGGTTGCTGATCGCCACACACGCATAAATTATGGGTGTGTCATATATAAAAAAGGACAGATGCAGCGCATTCTCGCGTACACGGCGATTTTATCGATCTGCAATGACATCTACGCTCATTTCGACCAGGTGCTACAGTTTCATGAATAGCGCGTTTTTTAAGTTTCAAAAGATTGCGGGATGAAAAGGACCATGAGAAAATTGTTATTAATGAATCTGATCAGTTTAATGGAGTCCTGACAGTTACAGTGGACTATGACCAATAGACATGTTCATACTCACCTGACAGCTGAATAACAGCCAACTGTCCTAATATTTATTTTAACTAACGTTTCTTAATCTGGAACATTAAGGATGATAATACGAGATACTTGAAGATCAGAAAGATTGAAATACTTATTTCCTCATTAGTCGTTAGCCTTCCGTTCTCACGTGATCCCTAGTGCCTAAAGATCCATGGATCATCGTTTATTTCGTTCATCGTTCCTTACGGTGAACAAGATTCGAAGATCCATGGATCATCGTTTGTTTTGTTAATCGTTCCTTCTGGTGAACAAGATTAGAAGATCCATGGATCATCGTTTATTTCGTTCATCAGTCCTTCCGCTCAACGAGATTCAAAGATCCGAACGGGATTAATCATTATTCACCAGAAGGATTCATTTAGAAAGAACGAATCCTTCGCGAACCACCGGTCACTAATCGTGCCGGCAGGTTAAGTGCATGTGTGGGAATCTGACAGTCTGTCATTGGTGGCTGACTTTCGGTAAGTACTTCAAAGGATATGTTAGAAATGTTGTTACTTCTACCATGCAACACAATAAAACAAATCACCACCAGCCTTCATTTTCGCTGCATTGAATTACAGGTCACATTTTATGTTAGCTAGGGGTTACCTGTTGTTTGCTAGCAAGCTATAGTAACACCAACCAGTGTTTGCAGCGGTTTAAATTTGAGTCAATGAGAGAATCTTGAAATGCAATGTATGTAGTGTTCCTTAGCTAGCAATGTGACAGTGTTCGTGTCTACCATCTGAAAGGCACTCAATGCACGTAGCCAACGTGAGCTTAATCCAGTAAAATGTTTTATGTTGATAGGTTTCACACACAATAAAATTCAACACTACTGTTGTTTGCTCCTTGGGGTTTAAGGCCGGGTGTCTGTAAAAGCACTTTGTGACAACTGCTGTTGTAAAAAGGGATTTATAAATACATTTGATTGATTGACAATACTAGCTGAATTTGCAGAGCTACAGTAGCGAGCAAACCAATGGCGCAAACTAAAACTGTATTACAGCACTACTTTTGGTCTTGAGCAGATTTCATGTAATTGTCCCATCCAAAGTTGATAACAGATTTTCGCCCTTGATAACTCATAAATGTTAAAAGATTTATATAAAGTTTATATGGCCAGAAATAATGCAGTACCATTGTTTCACACAATTCTATTGACATATGAATTTACATTTGACATTTATGAACTTCATATTTCTTTATTTGGTAATACTGTAGCCTACATGCTAGCTAGCGACTGCACAAACTACAGTATACGTCATCATTGGGCTAGCCAGATTATTCAAGTCCCTTCATTTTGTGTTGTAAATTTATATTTTACAGAGAAGTTCGCATAATTAGGGGAGGACACCATTTCATTTATGGATGTTGTTGCTTCATTTATCAGGTATGTAGTGAGTTTTGCTTGAGTGATGTTGAAATGTATTATGACCGTTTGCAAGTGTACATCTCTTTACTTCATGCCTGTCTGTGAGTCGGGGGGTGGGCTAGCATAGGCATATAGGCACTGTTTTGTGTTGGTGCTGTAAATCACATTATTTTATTGACACAAGATTATATTTGTCCTTGGCCTTTCTAATCTACATGTGGAATAGAGAAGTTGGCATAATTAGGGAAGGACATGTATAGATGTTGTCGTTTCTTTTATCAGATAGAATAATACACAATTAGACCAACCTTGATCCTTAGGTCATCTGTATGCCGTAAACACAACGCAGAGGCAATATACACCACTTTTACACAGAGAAGGAAATACTTCCCAGAGGTGTAAAAAGTAGGCTACAAAGTAAATGAACTCGCCTGTGTCCCCCAGTTTTAGGAAGTTCCTAAGAAAGAGCAACGTGACCAGATAAAGAGAACTAACCAGTGACCTTAATTCATTTACACTCTTCCTTTTTATTTTATTGATCACTGGTTAGTTTTGAACTCCCTTTACCTGGTTATTTAGATACTTCCCTAAAGTGGTGAACACAGCCAAAGAGTTGAGTACTTTTACTTTGTACTTTTTACACCTCTGATGCTTCCTTTTACCCCTGTATGTTTGTATGTGTACACACTGTTAAAAGATCTCCCTCTCTGTAGAATTTCTTAAGCAGCATGTGTTTTGCAACATGAATTTCAATTGTGATGATATCACTTGGTTCAGTGCCTGCTAGGCTCTATGGGCGGCACAGCATGTCCAAATCTAACAAATAAATACCTTGGGAAGATGACAATTTACTACCTTCATCAGAAGATTTCCCCCCCCGAAAATCGTGACTCACTCGGTAGTGACGGAAATGTGCTTACTGTATTTCTGCGGATGTGCTACACAAAAACCTGTACTCTTCAAGCAGTCACCAGGAACACCAGGAAACGTTCTTTCACATCTGTTGTTGTTCTATTAAATATAACCACTAGATGGCAACATTATCTTATGGATGAAGGCAGTTGCTTCTGTTCTGCTTCAATATACGGTAGTAGCCTGTCAGGTACTGTAGTACTGCCCCATCCCAGTCTTGCATGGACTAATTCAGACCTCAGAAACAAAGTGAGTGTATTTAACTACCAGGTAGAATCTAATTATACTTCTGTGAGAACATTCTTTAATTCCATAGAATAAATTGCCAACCTTGGCTTTATACAGCTTCCAACAACACACTCCAGGTGGCAGTATGCACCTTTTTAAGTTTGTTTGCAAACTCAGAGAAGTAGTAGAAGAAGAACATGTACTACTTCAAAATGGAGATGACCTCAATAGGTTTGGATGACTCCTCAAAGGCTCAATGACTGAACATGTACAACTTCATGATAACAGACAGACTGTCTGGCGTTCACATAGATCCCAGTAAATCAGTCAATTTTAAGTCCATTGGGCCCATCTAACTTCAGTTTTTTACGTTAAATTATCATTTTTGGACTAATAATGCCAGCCACCAATTATTTTTTATTGGGTTAGAAATGGGAGGGTGGATTTTAGATCCCACTCCATCCCTGGTTGCTCTTGGTAAAGTCAATTTTTCCATGTGTCTGAGTTTTGGTCATCAAACAGATCATACTACAATGTTAACAGACAGACAGTGCCCTGTGTGATATGATATGTCCCTGTTATCCCTACTGGATGCAAACAGACACAGGAACTGGACCTTAGCTATGGTGCTGGTAATGACTTCGCAATGTGACTCCTGGGTTCTGGGGTTCCACTCATTAAAAAGGAAGACGTTGGATTATTTTGGGTCACCAAGCTATGGCTGCTGCTTGGATTTGACTGCACATTTCAGCAGAAGTGTACAGCCTTGACCCATACAACAGTAGGCAGCAAAGGTAGCCATATAATAGCAGTAGCTCCAACTAGAACAATTGATCATGGAAATGTATTTTATGAAGCCCTTTTCACACAATAGCAAGGACCTTTACAGATACCCTAACTTTCACAAAAGAGCAAGCATTGCAGATGGAAAAGCAGAGTATGCATTATACCCCATAGGAGGTACGAGAGAGTATGGAGTATGATTACGTAAGATTACACACACTTGTTGGTTTCCTTAAACCATACTCTTAAACTAAACCTAATACTGAATCTTAAACATAACCTGTAATGCAAACATTTAAACCTCATTTTAATTCTAACCTACCCCTAAACTTAAGGCCAAGTCTGATAAAACATATTTTCAAAGTGAGTAGTGGCCAAAAATCCTCATGATTTTCCTTGTTTAACAATTGGTCTTAACTACAATACTAAAACAGGAGCGCACACACAAATGTATGTGATTTTGTATCCAGTCAAAATTGTCGTTAATTCCACTTGTAGTAATTCCTCTCATGAAAAACTGTACATTCATCTAGAATTAAATATCAACGTTTCCATATATTTCAAATACATATTCCGTTTTCCTTTCTGTTTCCTCTGGTTTGACCTACATTCCAGACCCGCTACCCTTGTAGATCCTCTTTCCACAAGACAAGCGCATATTTAGGCTCCATTCCTGGGCATCCCCTCAACCATACAATGTTTTATCACCAGAGCAGAGCACGCTGCGCTGTACTGCCTGGCCTCACTGCCACATGGGCGTCCGTGAGCACTGGCTGACTAACTGGGGATTTTAGCCGATCCATTCATTCATACTGAATCTGACAGGATTTCTTTTGAGGTTTTTTAACCTTTCCTCATCTATTTGTCATGTATTACTTTATTCATCAACTATTTGCTAGCTTTGCTGCTGACCACACCAGACAATGTTTTTTCTCTCAGAGACAGAGATGAGGCAGATACGTCAGAAAGACTTGAATGGAAACATAGTGTCGCCTGTAGGATTCATCCCGTTTGTGGAAGTGCCCAGTGAAAATATCAATTTATTCGGTTAACTATTAGCAAAATAATAATGATTACTTGTCTTGAAATGGTATAAGTTTCCAAAGCATACAGATTTGAGATATCAACACAAAAGAAAAACATCTCAAAACTTATATCTCAAACAAGCCTTTATAAAACAGTAGGATATCATACTCCTGAGCAAAGTGAGCATGCCAATCAGCAATAAATAGGGTAATTAAAGGACCAGTTTTTTTCCTGGCAGGTCTACCAAAATGTAAATGAGTATTGTGTTTTTTAGTAATAGGAGCAGTACTTTTTTGTTTCTATAAAGAATTAAAGAATACAATGTCTATATATGATGCATTTACTTCAAACATTATAAATGTCCCCTTCAAGCATGCTAAAATAACCAGCTATGTACATCAATGTCGTTGGTGAACATCAATGTCGTTCGTTTGGACACATTTATAGATCACATCCTAATTTCCCAGTGATAAATTCAGTTCTGGACTAAAAATTGCTTTCAAACTCTTCGAGAAACCTTTACTGACAAACCAGCTCCCTTGTTGACTGTTAGTAGACTACATATTCAAACAATGAAATCTCTTTTTTTCATTTAGTCCCTAACCATTGGAAACTCACTAATTTGCTGTAGATCTTCTGTTCATGTTATGACATGAAATGTCATAATGAATGTTCTTGAACTTTGACCTGGAATGGATACAGACTGCCCCGACAACAATCAATTCGAATTGAACAGTACAGTACACTATCTCTCCCTCTTTCTCACTCTCATTTCCTCACACATACGCACGCACGCACACACACACACACACAAACATACACATACACAGCCCTAACGTCTCTGAACTTGGCCCCAACTAACCTATTAGAATGTGTGGCTACTGTCTTGGCCAAAGTCATCAGCACATTCAAGATATCTTTTAACTAGTATCGTTATATGATTATTTTCCCCCTATTCCCAATACGATGTGTTTCTTTTTGTATGTTTTGATCCCTCTCTCTCGCGGCCGGGCCGCTCTGTGGTGGGGCGCGGGTTGGAGTGGCGCTCCAGTGTTATTTTTGGCGGCAGGAGTGGTTGGTGGCTCTTGAGGAGAGAGGAGACAGAGAGGGGAGAGCATAGAGTCCAAACCCAAGGCTGTTTAAAGGATTTCTGTCTGTAGGAATTGCTCTGCAATGATCAAGAGTCATTATGGCCAAACACACACAGGATAAGACTTGCACATGCACGCTTGTTTCATTTATAAAAAGAATGCCCATTTTCAGGCTACTTTAGGGTTATTGTCAAACGGTCATCAAGGATGAATGAAAAATTAAGATAATTGATTTACATTCAAACATAGTTTCTATATTCACACACAGTAGGTCTTGTAAATTAGTAAATTACAGTTTGTAATCTTAAAGGCTATGTTTAATTAAATATATATGTACATATCTCATGTTTAGCTATACAACCACTAGCGATTTCTATATTTATAATTTTCTCTGCATATCTCTACATATTTCAGAGACTATTTTAGATTAATATCTAATGAGAAATGAAAATTATTAGTATTATTATTATAATTTTTTAAATCTATGCTGACCACAGCATCGTGATCCACTGTAGGCTCTGGACCCCACAACCCGGGACAAATATATCCGGCTGTCAATCAGTGGTTAGACAGATTCAAGGGGGAACATAAGTCTGCAAAAACAAGCTTGACCATAATTCCACCTGATTAATATGTTAAAAAATATTATCTTCTTTAATCATCACACTTGTGTGTGCGTACCTAAGTACATATACACTAGTGTTCAAACGTTTGGAGTCACTTCAAAATTTTCTTTAAAGGAAGTCACATTTTTGTCAAATGTTTGTCAAATTGATCAGAAACACCTTGGACATTCTTAATTTTGAAAATGACTATTATAGCTGGAAATGGCTGATTATTAATGGAATATTTACATAGGCGTACAGAGGTTCATTATCAGCAATAATCACTCCTGTGTTCCAATGGCATATTGTGTTTGTTTATCCAAGTTCATAATTTTAAAAGGCTAATTGATTGTTAGAAAACCCTTTTGCGATTATGTTTTCACAGCTGACATCTTTTGTGCTGATTTAAGAAGCAATAAGTAAATGAGACTAGTTGATTTGACGAAGATGGACAAAAGAACACAGACACTAGACAGAGGAAGTTAGGAAAAAAGTGTTGTTGACAGACAAATCTCAGTCTTAGGTGTTCAGATCACAAATATTCGTGAGACACAGACCAAATGAAAAGATGCTGGAAAAGTGCTTGACACCATCTGTCAAGCATGGTGGAGGCAATGTGATGGTCTGGGGGTGCTTTGGTGGTGTTAAAGTGGGAGATTTGTACAGAGTAAAAAGGGATTTGGAAGAAGGAAGGGTAACACTCCATTTTGCAATGGCATGCCCTACCTTGCACTTCCTCCTAGAGCCGAACAATGACCCAAAGCACAGCTCCTAACTATGCAAGAACTATTTAGGGAAGAAGCAGTCAGCTGGTCTAGTCTATAATGGAGTGGCCAGCACAGTCACCGAATCTCAACCCTATTGAACTGTTGTGGGAGCAGCTTGACTGTATGGTACATAAGAAGTGCCCATCAAGCCAATCCAATTTGTGGGAGGTGCTTCAGGAAGCATGGGGTGAAATCTCTTCAGATTACCTTAACAATTTGACAACTAGAATGCTAAAGGTCTGCAAGGCCGTAATTTCTGCAAATGGAGGATTCTTTAACGAAAGCAGTTTGAAGGATACAATTATTATTTCTATTAATACTATTATTTCTCACCTTGTTAATAACTATATTTCCTATTCATTTAGCTGTATTTGTGATTCAAACTTATTTAATGTATGTTGTCACGGACAACAAAGACATTTCCAAGTGACCCCAAACTTTTGAATGGTAATGTATACATAATGTGGCCAGATGCATGGCTGTGCCTGTCTTGGGTCGTCTCGGTTTCAAAGGTGGGATCTTACCCATCTTTGGCTAATCAGCCCTCTTTACTGGCCACATTCCCAGCCTTGTATACGGGACTGTAGGATGAATTACTGTCTGCACAATTAAACATGTTGCACAAGCTGATAGTTGTCTTGTTTTCTATCTGCTGATGCTATTGCAAACTGATTGACAAAGCAAACAGTGGGCTTGACAGGGATTCACGTGTCCACCTCCCCATTGTTGTTTCTCTCCTACTTGACCCACAGTGACTACTACCATGGACCAAATGCAATGTAAATGCAAATGAATTCTTTATTTAAACCCATATTATGCTTCTCATTTGGAAAGACTGATTTGGGATCTGTCCTTATTTAAAATGTAAACACAAAAACATAGCAAATAAATTTGTCATAGATTAATAATATCACTGTTTTGTTTCAGTGGGGAGAATAATATATGAACGTAACTGGAAGTGTTTAGGAATGCATACCGTTTCATATGACATGGTAAGATACCAGGTGTAACATGACCAATCTGTAATTCAAACATTTTTTGGTTAACATCTATGGACTGCAGCAGCCGAAAATGAAACTCAAATTCTTAGAATTTTGCAAGCAAAGATTGATCATCTATTAGATCAAAATGAAAGCAATACTGAATATTTATGAAGTAGATCTTAAAAGGCACATGCCCACATGTTGAGGTCGTAAAGCCGATCTTGAAAGTCAAATGGCCTAATGATAAATAGTTGTTTATATTTGAATTATTAGGCTACTGGTATTTCTAGAGTTATACTTTCCAAATGTTTTGTTCACCTCACCTACAGATCTAAAAATATTGTGGCTTGAGCTAATTGATATTAGAACTTACTGAATACCGATAAATGCATTTTGATGCAGAATACCCTAGAGTAGCAGCTTGAAGAGTAAACAAAGACCATTTGATCCTACTTGAAATTGCTTAATGAAAGAAACAATTTCATTAATTTAACATACACCAGCTGGTTAGAAATGTATTTAAAAACTAGCTAGGAAACATCCGCAAATAACAAAGCATCTAAGTCTGTAATAAGTAACCTAGCTAACTATCTTAAGTAAATTTTTTATCACAATAATCTAGCTCGGCTACTATAGACTTTAGATTTTATTTGCCGTAACCTAAAAAATAAGAACATCTATCAAAATGGATAGTTTTTTACTCTAAATTATGTTAAAATACCTCAGTAAATCTGCTGCTTTAAGTTATTGAATCCCCTCTTCTTTTACCTGGCTATGCAAATGAGATTACATCATTGTAGTGATTAAACATAAGCACAATTAATACATTGTGGTTTTTAGTGCAACGTTTAAAGGTTGTTAAGTTGCAATATTTTAGAATGATGTGCATATGCATCATAATTTGATAACTGATCAAATATTTTCTAATTATATACCAATTTATTGGGTATTTCATGATTGCACTCTTTGAAATTGAAAAGGAACATGAAAAAACATTTCAGATCTGTGGGACATTTGGTGAGCTACACTGGGCCGTTGCAGCGTAGGCCACAGTGTATTGCACACTGCATGTGCTGGCTTGCCTCTGAAGCTAAGCAGGTCAGTCCTGGTTAGTCCCTGGATTGGAAACCAGATGTTGTTGAAATTGGTGTTGAAGAACCAGTAGGGGTCACTCTGGTGTAAAAAAGAAATCTCAGGGCAGTAAAGGTGAACATTGCCTTCCGTAGAGTGTTGTCTTTTTGATGGGATGTTAAACAGGTTTTCAAACTCTCTCTGGTCACTAAAGAATCGCATTGCAATTATTGTAAGAGTTGGGGTGTTAACACGCATCTTCAAGGCTAATCATTCCTATCTTCCTTTCCTGCTCCTTCCACTATACATACATTGCATCACTGTTTTTTATCCCTCTGGTCAACTAAATTACTAAAACAGAAATGGATAAGATTATAAATCTCATTTTTATTAGTTAAACATTAATGGATTTGTCATGAATTACACTCATTCACCTAACTTATGTTTAAATGTAACATTAAACAGCCGCACCAAGGGAATGTATCATGCTTTAAGCTAAATTGAAGTGGTTCCAAAAAAGGAAAATGTAGAAAGATGCAGTCGGAACATTTATTTAATTAGTTGTTTGTTTTTTCTTGAAAAAAATATCTTTGGACACAAAGTATAAAACCTCTAGACCAACATTCTGTTACAGAAGGGTAACCCCAGACTCATTCATTACTGACCCAAGATGAATGAACATCTCAAATGTTTCGGTTAAGGAGTGTACTTATTATTATGTCATATGTTGGTTTTCCAAGACACCTTAAGAGGAGTGCACTTTTTGTAAGTCGCTCTGGATAAAATCTAAATGACTAAAATGTCATTGTTATTGATCCACTTTTCCTCTCTACCAAGATGTGGGTCCAGCATTTTAACTTGGAAACACACTCTTTGGTCATGAAGACATATAAGTGTCATGTGTGAGGTGTTTTGCTGAATGGATCCCTGCATCCCCAAGCTACGTCAACAGCCTCAGTCCACTGAATGAGTCAGATATATGCAGCGTCAGGCATTTACTCCTCCTACTACGCTGATGTTGAAACCCTCTGTGAAAAAAGAGAGGTCTCCTCTCTGTTCTTGGCTGTAGATCAAGAGAATATTATGATTATTTTTTATTTTATTTATATGTGGCGGTGTATGTTTGCCAGTCTGTGTGTGCGCATTTGTGTGCGTTAAGCCACAAAGATATTTCAATTTCTTGAGGATATTAAATAAACATGCAGTGACTGCAGCTCCAGCATTGCCTGCCTGCCAGTGGGGGTTTGTGGCCGTGGCTTTGGGGGGGTGAGGCTGCTCATGGTCAGGGCCCCAGCCGGACACACTGGCGCCTCGCGCTGGAGGACTTCTGAACCACCACACTCCTCCCTTCACCAAAGCCCTGCCAACCCCAGCTCCTGCTTCCAACCCAAATCACTAATTTCTCCTCTCATTCTCTCTCCCCTCTATCTCTCTCCCTCTCTTTTTCTCTTTCTTTCTTCAATTCCCTCTTCTAGTCTTTGTTTGCTCTGGCGTCTCTCTTTCTCTCGTCATCCTCCTCTTCTCCATATTTTCATTTTATTTTCTCAAATTTTTTAAATATTATAATCCATTTTGTTTTTCCTTTGCTTGCCTCTTTGACATTGTGTACTTTTAAAGGCATGGTTTTCTTGTTGTGTTTTCTCTCCACCTTTTTTTCAGAGGATTTGCTGTTTCCTCTCACCATTCTCCCTCCTCTCAAATCCCTTCCCTTTAAATGTTCCAAGGAAGTATTTAGTGGCTTGTGTTGAAAAAATAAAAAAAAAGATGGTTTGGGCTTCATGTCAGTCAGAATACCATTTAATACTGTATATAGTAAGCATTTTCAGAAGGAAAGACAGTTTATGAGCGTTCTGTATATTTGCCTGATATAACACTTAGGAGTGTTGTTTTTGTCTAGGCACTGTTCAATATGTGTAATTTGGATACATGTATCCTCATCTATCCACTGTTATTGTCAATGACGTGGGTGTGTGTGTGTGTGTGTGTGTGTGATAATAGGCTTTTTGGATAAAGATTTAAAGGTATTGTATCTATTTAAATAAAATAAAATACATACTGTCATCTGCAGGTATAGAAATTCAAAGAAAGTAACGTAAAAGTAAATAAACCCAGGGTGCATTGGCAGACATTTAAAACCATGGACAACTGGCAACATAGTTTTAAAGTGATGACTATAATGGGAAAATAAATATTCAAAGGTCTTGGCTGTTGGCCCGTTCTTATATTAGTTCAGTGCCTAACTAAATTATGAATGCAAAATAATTAAGTTGCGGGTGTATGTCTTTTTAAGTGTCACATGTCATTTTCTTAACGTCGTTTATCCCTTGGAAGTAATTTGTCATCCGGACGACATTAAACGGGAAGCACATTATCTTTTTAAAGGGTCTCAGAGTCACCCACAACCTGCCCACAGTTTCTATAAACAAAATGGGCTCATTTAGTGGTGCATTTGCTGCATCTCTTTAGCACAAGCCTGTATAACTCTGCCTCAGGGCCGTGGTCTTAGCCTAAAGACAGTTTTAAATGGTTAGGCTACGAACTAGTAGCCTCATACAAACCATCCTGATTTAGCCAGTTTGCATATAGTAGGTTGTGTTTAAAGAATATTTAAGCAAGTATTAAGCAAGTTCTTAAAGATTTTTATGGGAGTAACTGAGTGTTGGCACAGACTTACTTCTAAACAGAACAAATGTGTCTGTAAGGAAATAAACCAGTTTAATTAATATGTTATTGTGTCCCTGAAAAAACGGATCTTCTCCTTGTAAACGAAGGGATTTCTTGCTTTTCCCAGTCTTCTCCGTTTTATTCTCTCTATCCTCCTGACCTCTCTGACCTTGCAGTCTCGTTGTGGTTTGGAGGTCAGTTCCCAGTTGCTGAGCCCCTGGACGTAAGGTCCACATTCTCCAACCCCCTATCCCCCACGCTTCTTCCCAGCCTCCAGCCTGGTTGATAGACCCTAGTCACACCTGTAGACACCTGTGCCTTTGTCCTGAATTTAATACCCCCTAGCCCTCCTACACCCGGGGGCTGAAGGAAGCTCTGCTCTGCTCCACAAACTCTCAGCTTTTGTCAGTCAACTACATTGTTCCAGGAGCTATTCAGCCACGCTACGGTAGAAGTAGGAAGCTCATTTACATTTTCTTGGACCATTCTACCATTGTACTTTCGAGGAAAACACAGTGACAGATTTTATAGATCTGAGTGTTCAAGATGGTTGATATTGCTGCTATAGGTTATTTAAACAGCAACTCAGTACATATTATTCTTCCATGTGCCATCTTATTTTTAAAGATACCTTTTTGTCATTTTCTGCATTTACTGTGCTGAAATAGCAGTAGGTAGGCTGTATTCAAATCCTGGCTGAAGCGGTATATGTGAACCAGAGGCAGTGGCTAAGAATGCTAGACCACCCTAGGTAACAGCTCTAGCTTTTTATATCCAAAACGAAACATTATTAGATTGAATGTTTGCCGTGAGGCCTTGAAATGACATGGGTGGAGGAATAGATGGTTTGAACTTCTCGTTGGGATTCCTTTGGATTTTTCAGGCACCCAGTAGCTTTGAAACAGGAAATAAACAAGCACACACATTTTATATGGTTGGTGAGTCTGGGATAAGCATGATAGATAGAGACACGTGGTACAGGTTGCCCAAACTCTCTTGTTTTACTTCACCTGCTGCAAGTCATAGAATACATTTTCATGAACCTGTTTAAAGCTTACTAAATTAAAAAGAGTACAAATAAATGTTTCCAGTTACCACTAACACCACTGGATGGGGGTGCTAAATAAAACAGGAATCCAAATACGAGCTGTGACTTAAAAGCCACTGACCCTCCTCTAACCAACACGCACCCCAAACCCACCCACCTCGTCCCCCACAACAGGTCTCTTATGTTGTGGACTGGACCACGGGGAGCAGGGCAGTGTGAGCAGCGCCCACTTCAGACCACCATAAACATGTCAGTCCCTGATGACAGACGGGGTCTGGAGATGTTTTATGTAAATGGACCTTGACTACAGCTCATTAGAAGAGTTAAATTGGAACCATGAGGCGAAGGACATGTAAATGGATGAGGAGAGTCAATGGGCAGCTTGGCTGTGGTGCTGAGAGCGTTTCACTGGTGACCTAGGGTGGTCCAGCATTGGTTGAAATACGTCCCTCCATTCTTTCAGCAAGAACTCAACTGTATCCTCTATCTTCCCTGTCTAATATATCTTTAAAAAATTTAAATGTTTGCCCTTGTCACACGGTGAAAACCTAGTTTCCTTACTAATCTGGGCTTGGTGCTCTAAAATGTGAGATTTAATGTATCATTCTGAATGAGTAGGAAAATATTTTGAAGAAGCAATTTAAAAGGGGAATCCCATAAACATTTGCTTTGTGCCTCCTTACGTCCACCAACCCTTCCATTTCATTCACAAAGGAATTTAGGATGTTGTTATTGACAACATTATTGCTCTCCCGTCCTCTCAACACCTGCTGTGCATGGCCTGACTTCTCTTAATTCTAAAGACACTATCAGATTTCTACTAAGTAAACCTCTGAGATCCATGCCTCCAGGCAGGTGGGTTTTCCACCAGTGCCTTTTGAGTATAGAAAAGTATAAAAGAGTAAGTCAAGAAAAAGTGTAAAATTTTGCCATAACCAGCACATTTGACATTATAAAAACAAAATTTACCCCACTAAAAAATACTACATTTAAGGGCTGATTAAGTGACCAATAAGGAAAGAGGAAAGAAATAGACTGTAACAATAGTTTTCATCTAAAATCAGCAATAAATCCCCTCGTGACATTGTGAATGAAGGTACACATCGGTGTATGTTTTGTGTCGTTTTCACGACTAAACACAGCAAATGTAATTTTTTTTTAATCAACTCACCTATCTTTACAAAATAATGTTACTGTACCATGTTTAACATTTCTTTTTGGAGAAAGTTTTGTCAAAAAATATAGCGTTCAATTCATGTTGCCGGGTTCCCCTAGAATTATGTTAAATGAATCACTAATCACTAATAAAAATATCAAAAGTAAAATAAAAAACATATTTTACAATGATTAGCATTTTGATTAAGTGGATTAAAATCTCATTCAACTCTTACTTCCAAATTGAAACGGCACTTCAGAAAACAGGGTTTTAAATTCAATTTTTGTGCATTTGTTTTAACTGTAGGCTCCGGGAAAAGAAGTCGACACGAGATCCACCGCAGCTATGGAGATGTTCTCTCCCAAACACAGAGCTTCTGAGCATGGGTTCCCTTCACGCTGTTCCAGTGAGTTAACCGAAGGGCCACAACAGTTGTGTATAGTGGTTTAAAGTAGTTGTTGAGGAAATTGACCCACTATGCTGTTAACTTCCTGCATCATTTCACTGAGTCTACCTTTAAAATATCAAAGGAACGCTGAAGACATGCATTTCATAGAACAACCTTGGAGGTCCAGTGCATAAGCAGTTTCCCTCCACTACACATCCCTGTGTTTTTCTTCATCTCATACCTTTAATTGGAGCAGTTTTGGTGTGAGTACCTCCTTCAATAAACAATGCAATTACTTCCTTCTTTCTAGCCTCCCTTCATCTCTACCTTGCCTCAATTAAAGTGGACCATCGCTATGTCTAATTAACTCTGTGAGGCTGGAGAGAGGCCTGATTGTCTCCAGGGTAACTACAGTGCTGCTGTCAAAGAGGTCATTGTGTCGACAGAGTTCATCTCGGTCGACCGCTTTGTTTGTGGCGCCCGCAAGAATATAATGAGTGTGTTTTGGTTAAGAGGCGGAATAGGTGGAGGGGGATTACTGTAAGATTTAGGCAAGACGGAGGGGGTGGAGAGAGGGATGGAGAGAATAGAGGGATGGAGAGGTTAAGGAGGATGGATGTCCAGGGTAGAGAAACAAATGCATGTAATGTGTCTGAAGTAACATTTGACCATAAGACTTGGGATCTGTTACTTATATAATATACAGTGAAAACATTGATATGAGACTTAAAATAACACCAACAAGTTAAGTCAATTGCATAGTTTTTTACTAAAGCAACAATCCATATTATGACTTTCAAAACATGTCACTCATTCATATTCATCTACCGAGTTCATGCTGAATTGCTAAATACATTATTTCATTACTATGCTCATTTCACATGATCAGATGAAGGACCTTGATTCGATAAACCTGTTGCTGAATAATTGCAATTAATTGTATATTTAAAGAGTTCAAATTTCTTGTTAATGCAGGATTATTTTCCTGCAGTTGCAAAATGTCTCAAACTAAGATCCTACATCATTACAGTCAGAACGTATTTTTAATGACACAAAAAATGTATTCTTCAAAATATCTCAAATCATTGAAGTGATAAACTTTGCACATGAACATATACCTGATCGCTATCTTACTTTACCTTCTGAGAGATATTATTGTTTTGTCATTTTCATGAGAGTTAGTTCTAAAGAGGTTTATCAACAAAACAGATAGTGGTAGAAAAATAACACACCGTACATTACAGCTCTAGAATCAGCCAAGCACAATATATACACTCAAAGCCTTCATCAACTATTAACTTGGCAGTTTGTGCAGACTTCAAAATAGAAAGGTTAAGTTGATAGTAGTTTTCAGAAACAACTAACTTCAAGATCTATAAATACATCTTCAAACACGGTAGCACCAACATTATCTGAATTATAATCAATAAATAAAAGGAAACAAAAAATCTTAATTTACTAAATTATCACCAATGGCTAGCTTAAACTATCTAGCCATTTATTAGGAAATAAAAACTGCCTGAAAAATGCAAGATAATCTTTATTGCTTATAATTTAAGACATAAATTAGATTATTTGTGTAAATATAAAATTAAATAAAACGTCGAAGCATACATTTGCAAACCCAAAAACAAAACATTAGCAGTATCTGATTAAACTATTTGTCTAAAGTACAATAAAAAAACGTTCAGGAGGCGCAATATCCCTTAAACTCCCTTACATTAACTACACTCATTTTGTTTTGGGCTTCCTAGTCCTTTTACTTCTGCTCTTGCAGATTGAATTTCACCAGTGGTTTGTCATAATTAAAAGAAAGAGTGTGAGTGTGTGTGTGTGTGTGTGTGCATGTTGGACAGATTTTACATTTCCAACCGACCTGTCCGGTTAGTTTTATCTATATGAAATGGGTCCTTTGACAAAATGAATGCTTTCTTTTGGGATACATAGTAAAACACTGAACCACTTCAACGGGGGCCTCAAAGAACCCTACAAGACAACGCATGCCATGAAGCTAAATCTTCAACAGTCCGCTGCTTGACTCCACTCCGTTGCCTGAGCCGGTTTTCTCCTCTGCGGTGTTGGCAAGGTCGACAGAGACTCCTCCGTTATTTTGGCCAGCTGTGTTGCGGTTATTGGGGTCGGCAGTCTCCTCGTTCCTGGCGTCCTGGGCTTCGCCCTCGGCACTCTTTCCCTGCTGCAGGGCAGACTCGGCGTGCGTCTTCTGGTGCTTGCTGAGGTGGTCACTGCGGGTGAACCTCTTGTTGCATAACAGGCAGGTGAACTTCTTCTCCCGCGTGTGTGTGCGCACATGCCTCTCCAGTTCGTCGGAGCGAGTGAAGCGCTTCCCGCAGAACAGCCAGTTGCATACAAAGGGCCTCTCACCAGTGTGCCAGCGGAGGTGGGCCTTGAGGTGCGACGCCTTCCCATAGACCTTACCACAGCCCGGGATATGACAGCTGTGGACCGGCTTCTTCCTCAGGGAAGCAGCCGAAGCCCCCAGCCGCTCCAACTCCTGGCAGTTGGGACAGTCACAGGATGACCTTCCAGGAGTGCTTCCTCCGTACCCTCGAGACCCACCGGTGGGCTTCAGGCCCATTGGACTCTCCATGAGCCCCGCGCCGGACACCGGCTTCGGCTTGTACATGTCCTGAGGCAGCATGTGCTGGGAGGACTGGAGTAGGTGCGTTGAAGAGCCCAGGCCCACGGATGGATACTGAGCTGGGTTCAAGGAGGTGAAGTCGGAGGTATAGCTGGGCAGCTGAGGGCTGAGAGAGGCCTGGGGTGGGACGGGCTGGAGGGAGCCCTGGAGACCATCCGACTGAGGCTGGGCAGCACTCAGCCAGTTGGAGTTTGGGTGGACATCCCACCAGGACGACGTGGCATTGGAGGGAGCAGTGGTGATGCCAGGGTGGATGCCAGCCTTGTACCAGGAGCCATAGGGATGGGTCATGTCCAGGGATGTGTAGACGCTGGTCAGGCAGTCGGCCGTGGCATGGGCTTTGGACACCAGCAGGGACTGGTCCTGGCCTTGGGACACGGAGGTCTGGAAGGAGTGGGAGAAGGGGTTGTACTCAGAAGTGTACCCGCCGGAAGATGGCGGTGGGCTCCCAGTGGGCGTGAGCAGCCCACCTCCGGAGCCGAAAGACCCGGTGTAGGTGTTCTCCATGTTCTCCCCACCTCCTCTGCCATTCTTCTGTCCCTGGAGTTCCGAGGTCATGGCGTACTGCTTCTTGCCAGGAACGGTGCTGCCTGGACCGGCCTTGCCTGGCGTGGCTGAATCCCTTACGGGGCTAGTGTTACCAAACTTGTTGCAGGTAGCGGTTAGCATAGCAAGAGGACTGGACCCGTAACGAGCTTCCTCCTGAAGAGGAGAGGAGACAGGAGGGATTACATACAGGAAATGGCTAGTAGTACTGCAGCTTCTGTGGGTGTCAGCTCTAATCAAAACAGTTAGGCAGGCCATTTCCTCTGCTTTACCATCTAAAAGTATAACAGAGTTGAGCAAATCTTATTTGATTTCAGCTGAATATAAATTGAATTATCGTTTGGTTATATGCATATATCTTTTGGGTTTTGCGAAGAGACTAACAAATGAAAGAAAATAGAAAATAGTTATTGAACATTATATAATAGTGACTGAATAATGTTTATCAATGTTGCTTTTAGACCCAGTAATTGCTGCAGTTACGGTTTTACTGTCTATTACAGAAATCTTGCCCTGCATGTTCTCCAATGGTCGCTTTGGAAACATGGTTAGGATTATGCCCAGCAACAATAGGCTCCAATCAAAAGTTATTTTTTCACCCACATTCTCTCTATTTTTTTTGTCAAAACATTGTTTATTGGGATATGTCAATAAGAAAAAAAATTACATTATTCCAACGAATGTCCTAACGACTTTTAAAAGACAGTAGATACATTCTGCCTGAAGAAAAGTATAGGTCAAATTGACAGATTTCAGCAGATTTTAAATATCGAATTTCTCGCCTCATCTCAACAGAAGTGCCAGAGACTCCAGATTATGCCAGATGCTCAAGAAACATCCAAAATGTTTAGGCTTACATTTCATTATATGGTGTGCAGGCCAAGGCCTATAGCCAACTAGTTTAGATTTGGATAGATATTTTCTGTTGCTGGTGCATGTTTGCCAATGGGACAGTTTACCCTATGCTGTTAACTTCTTGTTAAGCGTTTATCTCAACCGACACAAGTTATTCCACTTAAGGCCAGTTATTCCACTTAAGGCCTCTCGTCTCTTAACAGAAGCAACAAACTCCCTAATCACGCGGGGGTTGAGGGTGGATTTCCCCCGTCTCCCTTCGATGCGCCTGCGGTCGATTTTACGTATCCTGTTGCCTTTAGCTCCTGTTTCCAGGTTAATTGCAGCCAATCACGGAGCCAAATTTACTGCGGTAGTAATGCGTATTTTCAAAATGTTCAATCACCTCCCCGTCTAAGTTGGAACGTCATGTCCCTGCTGCTTTAGCTTAGAAATACTGTAATTGTTATGGAATCAAGTTCGTACAGTCCCGTTTACGTCTGCTTATTATTTGGAAGGCTGAATTGAGATACATTGCTTTGCGTGTTGATTTTCTGTTGACTGATTTGTCAGGCATATACCGTTTCCTTCAGTCTGTATGCCAATCAGTAGGCCTAACCAAACTTTTCAGAAATAATTATATTTGATGCTAACCATTCTTCTCTCATTCAGAATTGAATGTTTGCCGTGTCTTTCTGTCTGCTATTTGAAACAACGTGCGTAAAGGTAGCAATCTGTTTGGATAGGCCTAAAAAAACTAAATAGCAGTGGCATGTGATTGACTATTCTTACATTCATGACATGAATGTCAGTTAATAACAAACTTTTGTGCTGTTGGTGGCACTCAAACTAAATTGGGATTGGCCTAATTTTGGCAGCATAGGCTATGGCAAAGGTTTTTTAGGCAGAATATTCGATTAAACTATGACAATGCCAATGACAGTCATATTTATGCGTTTTTCTTCCATCACAATCTTTTGTCCTATCCTATGAAAGTGTATATTGTCTAATGGGGAACTTTTCTCCTATATTAACTGAACCAAATTGTCGTCGGAAAAGAGTGCTCCATCAAGGTGCGTAATGCTTATAAAATGTACCTCCACATTCAGTGCACCAAAAACACAGCAGTATTGTCGAGGAGTAACTGTAACATTACATTAAGTAGTAGACTAAATAAAAACACATACAAGTATGTTCCATACCTCCAGAATAGATGCGGCCATCCCTGAGAAACAAAATCCCAAGAGTCGAGAGGGAAGTCGGATCGACGGTTCTCTTCTCTGCTCGTGTTCACGGGACAGTTTGGAAGAACTACGGCAGGCGCGCACAGACGTCTTTGGAGAGACAGAGAGCCCGCCCCTTAATTACAGGGTCTGCGTGCTTTGAAGATTCGCTGAGAGTCAGTAAAACAGAGAGCGAAGGAAAGGGGATGGAGGCCATTGGTGGAGAAGAGAAGACATCCCACCTCCCCAATTTCAGAGATTGGCTTAAAGGCTGTTAATAATGAATTGATATTAATCGTCAGGTAATTTACACACTGCTGGCATCAATGTGACTGCATTACTGAATTCAGGTTAAATAGCCTAGCCTGTTCTCTCAGTATACGTGCCTATAACTTATAATTGTATAATTGTATATGTACCTATAACTTATAGTCCGATATAAATTATTTTATTATGCTGCTATGCATTCTACAATTCTGAAAATTGGCACTTTGATGTTTAAGATTTCAAAGCAACATCAGGCAACCAACAGAGTTCTAAAGAGACTAAGTAGTTGCTCAAATTGCAGGTGCATTGGTCACAAAAACTGCTTAATTGTTGTGTCAAGTAAGGGGAACAGTCTCAAAAATCATGCCAGCATACGCAGAACATAGAAAAATTGCAGAGGCAATGAGGAACAATATTCGCAAGTCAAAGCTTTTGGACAGGGATAGATGAACACTTAAAAGGAATCACTTAACAGGAATGAATCAGTGCTTAATGCACAGCCTCAAAAAAATTACCTCAGAATTAATTCAGCACCTCTGTAACCCAGTCTCAACAAAAACTTTACATTATGAGCTCACACATCTGGAACTTATGTTATGTTGGAAAACTTATGTGAGTCCAAGGCCGACACACAAAGACACAGAACTTGTTGTAAGGAGCACTAGAACCTGGACTCCTAAGCGATCAAAAAAGTTCTATGATCTGATGACTCATCTTTCAGCCTATTTCCTACGTCCAGTGGGGTTTACGTTTGGAGAAAGCCAAAGAATGCTTTCAGCCCACAATGTGTTCTGCCAACTGTTAAAAACAGTGGGGTATCCGTAATGGTATGGGCAGCCATCTCATGGGAGTCATTTACAAGACTGCAGTGCATACACTGTTTCGTCATGATTTTCCAATATTCCAGGATGATAAGGCCTTCAAACACACTAAACAAATTCAAGAGTGGTTTAATAAACACCAGGATAACACCTTCCATGGCCTCCACAATGACCATTTCTGAACCTATTTAAACCATTCTGGGAAGTTCTGGAGTGCCTAGCGCAGTGTAGATTTCCACCTCTTTTATCCCAGAACTGCAGGCTTTTCTTCTTGAAGAATGGTGCAATATCCCATGACACACAGTTCAGGATTTGTATTATGACAGCATTCTAATAAGCACTGGAGTTTTTTTCTAAAGGCAAAGGGGGGTCCAACTCCATATTAGATCCTTCATCTCAATATATTTTTAGATGTTTCCATTATGTTATCATCGCCCCCCCCCCCCCTCCAGGGTCTGCTAAATGCCAAAGTTTCATATTTTGAAACACATATTTTCTGAAATCACTTAAACTAGTGGCATGTGAGCTACCACCAACTTGAAGGTTTTTAAACCTTAATGGGAAATTATGTAGAATATGTTAATATAATGTTAAAATAAGAAAACATACATTGTGTATCTGCATTAATAAAGATCTGACAATGTTTCACAACATTTATATTTTTATTATACAGAAATACAGTATTTTGGGTACATACAAACAGCTCATTCTTGAATACAGAATTTATGTTGGTCCATACACCTGCTCCTTTTTCAAATTAAAAAAGCGTCACAAAGACAAGCAAGTATCTCTCCTCAAATGAGAAATGGCAGATGGTGGCAAGTGAATGATAAAACAGTTCAATCAATTCCTGTTCAAGTGAGAACCTGCATACTGTAGGGAATCATTTTGTCATGCAAATAACTTTTTTATGCATCCAAATAGCTTTTGTACATTGTCATTGAAAAGTGAATGTAAAACATGCCATAGTTCACTGAATGCACTGTTGCTGTACTTCAACTCACTTTCACAAGTTGGGAACAAATCAGAGGTATCCCTTTGTTCCCTGAAGTACGGAAACAAAGCGTTATGTGATGTTTTGAAACATCCCATAACACCTGAGTAGCTGGTAGCATTGCTGCAAAAGTCTGAACACCAAAAACACTCTTTTGGTGTTTCAAGATCTGTTTAATGCAGATGCAGTTATTCTGTAGCATTTTATTATTTTAATTGACTGACTTACTGCAATTAACCTGATCTTTTGGCTGCTTTACCCAATTTAGCAGGATTTAAAGAGCACGCTAGATGTTCCATGGATAGCCTAATAGTATACTCTACTTGTTCCTGCCATTAAGGTACTGTAAAACTTGTTGATCAAATAAGCATTGTGATTGGTTAAAACACTTTCTAGGATGCTGTAAATAGAAAAGAAAAATGTATAAATCTATGACAAGATTTGATTAATTAAAAATGTATTAAAATTATTTTCGGAAGGAATACATTTAGCCAGGACATTATTTTCCAATGTGTGGTTTATTGCAGATGCATGGTAACAACGGATGTTTGTGAAGATGTAGCTGTGTGCCTCTGTGATGTTGAAACCGTGATCTCCGTTGGACCAGCTCATAATGGTTTCAGGATGAGGCAGCGGTTTTACATTGGTGGATGCAACAGCATCATGTTTATGGACATATAAAGTATGCATAACTGGTTAAATTAAATGAAGCAGGTCTACTGTACCACCTATCTTGTTTCAGTTTAAACTTCAAAGTGACAGGCTTTAGCTGCATATCTGGGTAACATTAGAAAGGCAAGGTGAAAGAGCTTGTTTAGCATTGTCTAGTAAAGTATCAGTGTTATGATTAAAATCGTTCTCCTTTGGTGTAGAAGGTTCTGGCACATAGGTTACAGCTTATTGTGTGAATCTGCTTGCTTGTTGAGCCAGATGATGTTCTATATGTATGACTACAGACAGTGCTATCGCTGACAACAGCCTGGCTGACTGCCCAATGCCCTTAGCAACTCGAATAAATGACCAGCCTGAACAATAACAGTGCAACTAGAACAAACAACAAGTTGGTTTGAGTAACAACATACATTTTGTGTAGGAACTATTTCCTATGGGGATGATGAAATCGTATAAATACATTTATCAATGTTGTTTTAAACCTGTTGTAAAAAAGCAATTCTACGCTAAATCTTTTGTTAAAAATGACTTCCTATGACTGCAGCACAGCCATAATGAAAAGGTAGCTTACCACACCCTCTCTTGTACAATCTTTTTTTTTATAGCATTGTAATTGTGCAACGTTTGTGTGCAATATAGTGGAATGATGGTGTTTCTTAGTATTATGCCAGTATTGTGATTGGCTGGGATATTCACTTACTGACTGTTTTGATCAAATGGGAACACTGACTTCTGATGTTCCAGAAAAAAATATTGAATCCATATTCAAAAAAGTGTTTTACCTTTTCAGTATCTTGATATTACATTATCAAGATAAGTAGCCTACATAGAGGTTAAATCTTTTTTTGTGATGGGCAAAACACCATGCCACACTTGAATTGTGATTCAACATAGTAGATATTAGGCTTAAGGACATGTAAGTGAAAAGTAAATACCTCCTGTCACTATTCTCACAAAGCTGTACAGACCTACTGCAACTTCAGAGAATCAACTCTCTTGTTATTTAAAATTTTATTATATAGTATTTCCAGAATGCCTCCTAAGATGAATTGATTAGTCTATACATTGGTTGAATAAATAAACAGTTGCCATGGCTTCAATAGTCTTCTATAAGCTAGTCTTGATTTCAAGCATCCTTGTGGGGTGTCTCTTTTCTCAAAAAGAGAGGACAGAAGAATAAAATTGTTGTCAAAAATAAACATATAATTTAAGTCCTTATTTTCTCCTCAATTACAAGGCATGGTCAGGGGATGGCTTGTCTTCTGGAGAGTCTAGCCCTCACATGAACACACCACTAAGTTTAGCAGTCTGCTCACCGACTGACCTTCACTCGTTATTTTATTATACCAACCAGAAGCAGAGCATAGGGACCGGTGGGACAGTGTACTCTGTATGAACACACAATCACCAAAAGCACACGCAAGTATGAATTTGCTTAAAAAGGTACTATGTACATCTCGGGAATTACAGTTTGAAGCATCAATTAAATGATACAAATTCTCAGTCCAGTCGTTGCCCACAAGTAATATGAACTGCGTCATAAATAACATTACCTTGCCACAAATGAAAATAAACTGGAGTCTAAGTATAGGCTTGAAAAAATGTGAGAGGAATTCTCATGCATATTTCATTGAATTAATACTTACAAACACAGCATATATCCATCATACGTGGCAACAAACTCCTGACACTTTTTGCCTGTGTCCCAATTGGCATGTCCTTAAGCGTTGCACGGGCCTTGGTGTTCAAAACGACTTTAGTGGACTATGTAGGGAATAGGGCTTTATTTGAAACACGGCCTGAGGCATTTTGCTCTCCTCTTATTACCATCTATGGGCTCTTAGTGGTGTTTCTGCTTGAGCTTATAGGTTTCTTTTTCTTTCCAATGTTCATTAATACTTAACACTTTACATTAAAGTGAAATGAGAGGGTAAGCTACAGCATCTATACTAGTAACAAGTGTTGCTAAGTGGTTTTCTTCACTTTTATGAGAGTTTTTTATTCATCTGAAATCTCTGCCGGGTTCCCATTTGCAGTTCTCTTCAAACGGCAATCCAACAGCTATAATTAGAGATTTTGTTAAGTACTTAACAGCCTTTCCAAAAAGCTGTTTCAGTTTTATTTTCTATTTTTGTTTTGGGGTTTGGATTTTGGATTTTAGGAATAGGGGCAAATGGCGGGTGTTAAGGGAGTATTAGGAACTGGGGAGGGGTTGGAATCGGCCATTAAGGAGATGGTGTTCCACTGCAAAAAAAGCAATTATTTAAAGGGATATTTTTTGCTCCATTTGTTATGCTTCATTGGACATGAAAGTGTCGTAAAGAGCCGCCAGCTGGATTCGAACCTACGCTGCAGCCTTACAAGGCACAGGAGGCAGCGGCTCACACTGGACCAACCAAGGTAACCATAAAAAACGTAATTGATACATTTTGAAATCGACGGTTGTTGTAGATTTTGAATGTCTTCTTCTAATTGCTTAACTCGGGGGTTTTAGAGCATGGTCGAGCTCAGCTTTTTTACCCTCATGATTGAAGACGCACGTACATACACTCAGTGGACAATTTATTAGATTCCCCCATCTTGTATCTGGTAGGACCTATTTGCCTCCAGAACAGCCAGAATTCAGGCAAGGATTGTCTCAAAAGTTCTACGGGACTAATGGTCTATGCTGATGCAATGTCATCAGCAGTTGTAGATCGGAGAGCGGTACTTTCGTGTTGTGAACAGCACATTTCATCTTATCCTATAAATACTCTATTGGGCTGGGGCTGTTTAGAACACTTAAGTAGACTGAACAGGGATTAGTTGGACCAGGCAAGGTTTTTCAACGACACAGTTGTCCAGTGTTGGTGATTACATGCACCCCAGAGCATCTTTTTGGCTGATGAAGGTGGCCGTTCCTGGTGGACTGGAATCAGCATGCACAGGATATTTCAACATGCTCCAAACTGCTTGGGCCATCCAGGTGCTTCATTGTGGAGTCTCGTGTCATAATGGTGGAAGGGCTGCACCTTTGTTGTGTGTTTGGAGCCATCACCACCGACATGTCCCTGCGTGACCTTTACCTCACTGGGTTTCTCAACCTAAGTGCAGATCTCATCTTGAGTGTTACCCCTTCCTTTTTGGAATACAATGTAATTGTGCAGATATGGGAGTGGTTCATCAGGGCTCGCGTCAACTTCTTTGCCTTGCAGGGAAATGTTCATTACTGTTGTTTCTTTATGGAAGATGTGAACAATCCTCAGTGTGGACGCATTCGCACACCAGTTGCTGCAGACTCTCCTTCACTTGGAGATCTGTCCATCCTTCTTGTTGTTCCCAACTGGCCCATGAAGCTGCAGTTGCCAGAGTGTGCCTTCTGGGCCCAAATATTTACACCTGTGGTTCTGGCTTCTTGAGCAAGGCCTCGTTACCAGTCTAACGTCCAATTGTCTGCATCTCTGGGCCTGGGACTGAGATGCTGTGGCCCACACCTGAGTTGCCATTACTCTCAATTGATGCCTGGCCCTTGTTTGTAATCCTGGTGCCCAGAATTCCCCTATTAGTTTCTACACAGCAGTCAGCTACCTTGGTTACAAGATTGAGGTCTCACTAAGAGTATGAGTTGCAGGCCTTTGACACTTGGTGCTGGGGCAGGTTCCTGCACTCTATAGCTCGGTTACAGATGTGTTGGCTTTCCTACAAGTGTTCTGGGGCAGGGATGTTCTTTTCCCACTATTGCAACCCTCTCGGCATGCCATGTGTGAATTGTTGTAGGATTTCTGGTGGAGCTCAACACACTGTGAGTGGCCCCGTAGAAGCCTTTCACGGTTGTATAATGTCTGATAGTTTAATCTTATAGAAACCATTATTTTTGGCCCTGGCTTCAGCCTAGAGTGTCAGTATTCCACACGCATTCAGATGAATAAAAAACTCTCCTAAAAGAGAAGAAAACCACTTAGCAACAATTGTTACTAGTATAGATGCTGTAGCTTACCCTCTCATTTCAGTTTAATGTAAAGTGTTAAGTATTAATGAACATTGGAAAGAAAAGGAAACCTAGTTCAAGCAGAACCACCACTAAGAGCCCATAGATGGTAATAAGAGGAGAGCAAAATGCCTCAGGCCGTGTTTCAAATAAAGCCCTATTCCCTACATAGTCCACAAAAGTAGTTTGGTACAAAAAAACTTGAAATGCATTTTGTGAGAAATGTGCTTTATAAATACAATTTGATAAAGTTTGATGATTTGTCCATGGCTTAGCGGCACTGTGAAAGCCCCCATAGTGGCATCAAAAAGGGAACCTCACCAAAAGTGACTCACCAAAAGGGAATCTCAGATTATGACTATAACCTTCCTTTCCTGAGGCCCCATGCTGTTCCAGGAAGTTGCGTAGAGCGATTCTGAAATCAGCGGCTGTGTGCAAGGTGATGTTCTTCCTTGGTTTCATCAAACCATAGCACATTTTCCCACATGGTTTTGGGAGATTTGAAAATTGTTGCTGGCTGGGATCATATTTTTGTGTGAGAAATGTCTTTCCATCCTAGACCACATTGCTGAAATTTGTGGTGAATACGCACAATGGTTCTAAGATGTTGAGAGTGCCAGGTTTTTCCAAAAATCGCTGCAGCATCTTTAAGGTTGGCATCGGCTTCTAGCCACCCTGATGAGTGTTCTAGTAGCTCTTTGATCAATTTCGCAGGGATATCCTGATCTATGCAATGTCTTGATTGGACGATCTTGCCGCCACTTCATAAGAAGTTGTTCATAGTGTTCCATGATACGTGTAGTGCTATTTATGATCTGTACCTTTCAACAATAGGATCTCATAGGTCTTTGGTGTGCTCCTTGTGAAACATGTCTATCTCCATGCAGTTTATATTATTCAGAGAAAATCTAAATCACTTCAAATGATGTGATGGTAGTTTACCATTGCAAATGATTTTAATTTAGGTTAAATCTGAACATAGTTACACTTTCTGATTATATAGGTTGTGCACGCTTTCGCTTGAACAGTTTAAATGCCCTCAAACGAGCAACTGTTCGTGAAGCTAGTGTTACTGGCTAACCAACACCCGCTTGCATTGATTGAAATATCCTCCGTGATCATGAAATATGCAACGAAATATGGCATTTAATTATGAAATATCCTTGTAATTATGAAATAGGTCATGATATTATGAAAAAGGCTATGATTTTATGAAATACTTTTGATGAAAAACATTTGGAAATACAATGTATTATAATGACATATTATATCATTATTTTAAAAGGGACATTATAAAAATATGTTATAATAATGTGCCACTTAAAATAATATATTTAATTTATTATTTAGTTATTTCTATATTTAATTATTCAATTTTGACTCCTTTGGTTCTCCATATATTATTCTGCAATGTGGAAATTTGTAAAAATAAAGAATACCCTTGAATGAGTAGGTGTATCCAAACTTTTGATTAGTACTTGTATGTTTATATCACCAATTTGACTGTTTTGGTATATCCCAATTACAGAATTTCATATATTTATGTATTTATTAAATATAGCTGTGGTATATGGCAAATATACCACAGCTAAGAGCTGTTTTTAGGCACTATGTTTCACACAGTGTCTAGACACATTGCTCAGCTGTGGAATATTAAAGGTGATGTGATGTCTCATATACCAGAAATTACAGCCAATCAGCATTCAGAACTAATACCAACCGATTTGTAAATATATACAGTGGATATAAAAAGTTTACACACCCCTGTTAAAATCCCAGGTTTTTGTGATGTAAAAGAACAAGACAAAGATAAATCACGTGAGAACTTTTTCCACTTTTAATGTGACCTATAATGTGAACAATTCATTTGAAAAACAAACAGAAATCTTCAAGGTGGAAAAATGAAAAATAAAAACCTTACAATAACCTGGTTGCATAAGTGTGCACACCCTCTTATAACTGCGGATGTGGCTGTGTTCACAATTAACCAATCACATTGAAACTCATTTTAAATAGAAGTCATTACACACCTGCCATCATTTTAAGTGACTCTTATTAATCACAAATAAACTTTCCTGACATTTTCTTAGTTGCATCTCAGAGCAAAAGCCGTGATGAAAATACGAGAAGAAAACTGCTCAGGGAGGCTTCCAAGAGGAACTGCAACATTAAAGGAACTACAGTAATTTCTGTCAAGAACTGGCTTTGTGTTAAATGTGACAACAATCTCCCATATTATTCATATGAATGGACTATGGGGTAGGGTTACAAGACGGAAGCCTTTTCTTACAAAGAAAAACATCCAAACTCGGCAGAAGTTTGCAAAAACAAACATCAAGTCCCCCAAAAGCATGTGGGAAAATGTGTTATGGTCTGATGTAACCAAGTTTGAATGTTCCAAAAGGTATGTTTGGCACAAAAACAACACTGCACATCACCAAAAGAACACCATACCCACATTGAAGCATGGTGGTGGTAGCATCATGCATTGGGGCAGTTTTTTTCATCTGGAACCGGGGCCTTAGTCAGGGTTGAGGGAACAGTTCCAAATACCAGGCAATTTTGGCACAAAACCTTGAGGTGTCCGTTAAACAGCTGAAGATGAAGTTCACCTTTCAGACAACGACCTTTCAGACAACGACCCAAAGCACACATCCAAATCCACAAAAGCATGGCTTCACCAGAAGAAGATTAACGTTTTGGAATTGCCCAGCCAGAGACCAGACCTGAATCCAATTGAACATCTGTGGGTTGATCTGAAGAGGGCTGTGCACAGGAGATGTCTTCGCAATCTGACAGATTTGGAGCGCTTTTGCAAAGAAGAGTGGTCAAATATTGTCATGTCAAGATGTGCCATGCTAAAAGATTCCTAACCAAACCAAGACTGAGTGCTGTAATAAAATCAAAAAGTGCTTCAATAAAGTATTAGTTTAAGGGTGTTTACACGTATGCAACCAGGTTATTGTAAGGTTGTTATTTTTCATTTTCCCCCCTCGAAGATTTCAGATGGTTTTTCAATTGAATTGTTCACATTTTAGGTCACATTAAAAGTGGAAAAAGTTCTGACATGATTTATCTTTGTCTCATTCTTTTACATCACAAAAATCTGGCATTTTAACAGGGGTGTGTAGACTTTTTATATCCACTGTATATACTACTGTTCAAAAGTTTGGGACACTTCCTTGTTTTACATGACAACATCCATGAAATGAGTTTGAATAGGAAGTATAGCAAAATGAATAGGAAATATAGTCTCTGACAAGGTTAGAAATAATGATTTTTAATTCAAATAATATTTGCTTTCATCAAAGAATCGTCCATTTGCAGCAATTAGTTGTCGATTTGTTGAGGTAATCTGAAGAGATTTCACCCCATGCTTCCTGAAGCGCCTCCCACAAGTTGGATTGGCTTGATGGGCACTTCTTACATACCACAGAGTCAGGCTGCTCCCACAACATCTCAACAGGGTTGAGATCAATCAATCATATTTATTTATAAAGCCCTTTTTACATGAGCAGATGTCACATAGTGGTTTTAAAAAACACCTGGCCTTAAACCCCAAGGAGCAGACAACAGTAGTGTTGAGATCCGATGACTGTGCTGGCCACTCCATTATAGACATAATACCAGCTGACTGCTTCTTCCCTAATTAGTTATTGCGTAGTTTGGACCTATGCTTTGGGTCATTGTCCTGTTGTAGGAGGAAACTGGCGCTGTCCACAGGGTATGGCATGGCATTGTATAATGAAGTCATTGCTTTCCTTCTTCAAGATCCTTTTTACCCTGTACAAATCTTCTAGTTTACCACCACTAAAGTACTCCCAGACCATCACATTGCCTCCACCATGCTTGACAGATGGTGGCAAGTATTCCTCCAGAATCTTTTCATTTGGTCTGCATCTCATTAATGTTCTTCTTAGAACTGAACACCTCAAATTTAGATTTCTCTGTCCATAACACTTTTTACTAATCTTATTCTGTGGGTGTTCTTTTAACCAAATGTAAAATTTTCTTTGTATTGGCCCGTCTAAAGTTTGGCTTTTTCTTTGCAACTCTGCCTAGATGGAAGAGAAGAGTCGCCTCTTATGAAGTTTAGACTGATGTGGGTACTATTTAATGAAGTTGCCATTTGAGGACCTTTTGAAGCATCTGTTTCCCAAACTAGACAATCTAATATATTTGTTCTCTTGCTCAGTTGTGGACCAGAGCCTCCCACTCCTCTTTCTATTATGGTTAGAGCCAGTTTGTGTTGTTCTGTAAAGGGAGTAGTAGATATCATTGTACGAGATCTTCAGTTTCTTGGCAGTTCCTCACATGGAGTAGTCTTCATTTCTCAGAACAAGAATAGACTAATGAGTTTCGGAAGAAATGTCTATGTTTCTGGCCATTTTAAACCTGTAATTGAACCCACAACTGGTGATGCTCCAGATACTCAACTAGTCTTATGAAGGATTGTTTTCTTGCTTCTTTAATCAGCACCATAATTTTCTATTGCTGATCAATTTTATGTTTTTTAATGGACAAAAAACTTGATTTCTTTAGAGAACTGTGACATTTCTAAGTGACCCCAAACTTTTGAACTATAGTGTATATTTATAAAAAAAAATTAAGTGATCACGTTATCATCACAGTATTACACCAAGTCATTTAAACTTCAGGGATATCAATCTGTCCAGTTAGGAAGCATAAGTGATTGTGAATCAATGTCACCTGTTTTGAGTGCAAGTGGAAGTGACAACAGGTGCACTGGAGAGGCAACAACCAGACAACCCCGAAACCCAGCAGCTGGACCGGTATCTGCTCCTTTGTGTGAGGAGGAACAGGAGGAGCACTGCCAGAGCCCTACAAAATTACCTCCAGCGGGCTACTGTTGTGCTAGTTTATGACCAAATTGTCAGAAACAGACTCCATGAAGGTGGCATGAGGGCCCGACATCCTCTAGTGGGACCTATGCTCACAGCCCAGCACCGTGCAGCTCGATTGGCATTCGCCAGAGAACATCAGAATTGGCAGGTCCACCATTGGCGCTCCATTCTCTTCACAGATGAGAGCAGGTTCACACTGAGCATATGTGACAGATGTAAAAGAGTCTGGAGACGCCGTGGTGAACGTTATGCTGCCTGCAACATTTTCCAGCATGACTGGTTTGGAGGTAGGTCAGTGATGGTCTGGGGAGGCATATTCTTGGAGGGTCGCACAGACCTCCACGTGCTAGCCAACGGTACCCAGACTACTGTTAGGTACCAGGATGAAATCCTCAGACCCATTGTCAGACATTACACTGACGCAGTGGACCGTGGGTTCCTACTGGTGCAGGACAATGTCCAGCCTCATGTGGCCAGAGTGTGTAGACAGTTCCTGGATGATGAAGGAATTGATGCCATTGACTGGCCCTCACGTTCCCCAGACCTGAATCCAACTGAGAACCTCTGGGATGTTATGTATCAGTGCATCCGATGCCCCAAGTAGCGCCGAATTCTCTCCAGGAGCTTATTGATGCCCTGATCCAAGTCTGGGAGGAGATCCCCAAGGACACCCTCCGCTGTCTCATCAGGAGCATGCCCAGATGTTATCAGGAGTGCATACAGGCACATGGGGGGCATGCACACTACTGAGTCACATTATGAGTTGCTGTGAAGAGGTTCATGCATGTTGGAACAGCCTGTGATTTCAATTGTTAACTTAGATTTTTGGTGTGAGTTTGTATCCAACCATCAATCGGTTGATGATTTTGGTTTCCATTGACCGTTGTCACAGCATTTTGTTCTCAACGAATTATACTGTAAACAGTATACTGTAAAGATATAGATTTATTTTATATATTTCAAGATGTTTCATTTAAGCGTGCCCTTAATTTTTTTGGAGCAGTGTATATAAATGCATTATAGTTCTAGGAAAAATATTTGTGTGAATGGGAATGGCACAAATTTAATCTTGATTCACAAACAAACTTAAAATAATGTCTGTCTCTGTGTTCGTCAGTCTGTCCCGCCCGTCTGTCTATTTGTTCTCCTTACTGCACTAAATGCCTTTAACTGTGTTCTTGGTCGGTCAGATTGGCTCCCGAGTTCCATTATGGCTTTGGAAACAGCAGCCAGCTAGACTGGGGGAAATGGAATGGGAGTCCATGGAAGATCTCTCTCTTTCTCTCTCTGGGTAATGCATTTCCCTTAACACCCCCCCACCCCGCAATCTGAAACCCTCCGAAAATTAACAACGTTAATAATACTGCTATGGATGGGGGAAATTGAAATGATTAGATGTGTTTTACTTGCTTGGTGATGGAAATGTGGTGGTAGGGAATCAGGGTCAGGGACAGACTGAGATTTTGCCTCTAAGGCAGGCTGCATGACTGTGTTATATTTCCACTATGTGTGGTCAACTAATCAGGCATGTCAATGGAAAATGAGAGGGCAAGAGAGAAAAAGCAAGAAATGGGTGAGGAAGGGAGAGCGGTATACACAGAGAGCAAAAAACTTGAAGATAGCGGCAGGTATCACTAAAACATTAATTACTGTCTGATAAAAACCAGACAATTCTCAGGAAATGGAAAACAAATGACCATATTTTCCCATTAGCTAGCATAGGATGTAGAAACTTCAGAAGCTGCTTCATTTCAAAACGCATTCCCGTGGTCCAAGAGTCATGAATTGTTCTGAGTACAGCAGAGATTTTTTTTTCAAAGAGTTACATTGAGTTACATGACAATAGGCAACTTTTTTATATCATTTTTTTCCTTAAGCCACACTGACACCCTGATCAGAGTTGTAGCTATACAATTTCACTTATACCCTAAATTGATTAGGCTACTGCCTCCAATTAAATGCTGAGTGTATCTATTTAATCTACAGCAGGTTGACAGCAGTGTTTAGCTTTAATGTAATATATAGTATTTGAATTGCCACTTTGCTTGTTAGTTATTGGCAATACAATCCAGAAACTGCCATGCTGGTTATGACCAGTCAACACCATTAACAGAAATCCTGTGTGATCATTTCTTTCCAATTGAAAAGTGTGTGTTGAATGCTGGTTGTTTGCTCCGCCCAAGCTAAATTAGCATATTCTGCTTATAGTTTAAGAACTAACAATATGTTACTCTTCACACAAGCGTAGTTCATAAGCATGATGCAAGTGGACACCAATGTAGTGTAGTCTAGGCCTACAGCAGGCTATTATAACTATAACATGCAGACATACATTTTACAAACACTGAAATACTTCAATACATCAACTTTAAACAGAGCCCACTGCCTCCTTCGTTCTGTATACAAGTTAAAGGGTAGTCTGTAATCTGTCTGTCTGTGTCTGGGTTATGCGACATAGTCAGAAAGGCGGCAGCCCCAAGGTCCATACTCTGTAAAGCTGGAGGGCAACCAAAAGATCCCCAAATCCTGTTTCAGTCGTAACAACGATCTAACAACGTGTGCCTGTACTGTAATTACACTGTGACTGCCTATGTAACTGCCATGTCGAGTTTTAGGAACATTTTAATTTAACAGTGCAAATACATGTTTTACGTCTCTGCTGCGAGCATCGATTTGAGCTTTCGGCCATTGAGGAAGCACTTCCCTTGAAATCAACAAAAAGCACTTTTCTGTCCACCTTTTGTCTTGTTCATTGCTTGTGGATTAGCCTGGGGGTCCCACAGAGGGTATTGCAAATGGCCAGCACCATTTGGGTTTGGGGGGTTAGCTCTTGAAAATGGTTGCTTTGCTTCATCATGCTCTATCAACCCTCTGTGGCAGTTTAGGCGCCTGCAAGCTCAATTGAGGTAGAAGGCCAGAGAGTACCATCCTTCTGGCACATAAGGATTCTGGTCCCGACTTCCTAGTTGCTGGCGATGAAGCAGGACGTCAGTTGTCAACTCGATATCATGAAATTGGGGCACAAAAAGTGTAATAATTGCTGACATACACCTTGTTTTATATTTCAGTAATATAAATGGGGGCATTTCTTGCTTTATTGACAGACGGGAGAAAGTTTTGAATGATGGACCCTACAGTGGACCTTGAGAGCATGTTTAAACAAGTTAAAATAATGTGCTTTTGGTTGGTTTCTGGTGCAACATGTAGTAAATAATGTAGTAACATGTAATAAAGCTGTTGACAAAACACCAATCAGAATCAAACCTTGGCAATTCTTGAGTTTGGACAGCATCATCCGCAACATGGGCAGTGCAGCAGCACTACTTCATGTGAAAGGAAATGTTCCTGTGGTGACTAATGACTGATGGCAGTGCCTAACGGCTGTTGTGTAGTTTGCCATTTGTGTGCAAGCGCCTTTTAGTGAGACGTTATCAAACCCTGATGAAACACCTCATAGTAATCTCTAGAGACACCACCAACATGGAGAAAAAGGGGAAATATATGTGCAAAAAAGGGTACACCACAATTAAAAGAAACCCATGAGTCTGGGTGGTGGTGGTGTGTGTGTTTGTGTGCCATTGTGCTCAGTCTTTCATGTGATGTTTGTCATTATCACTTTAATCCTTTGGGACAATTAGCTACCACTTGATCTTTCATGTTGGCTTTTTTTATTGGAGTCTTCATAAGACTGTGAGGAGCCCTGGGGCTGGTGGGTCTGGGGGCAGCCCAGGCGACCCCCACCTTTCCCCTGCAGGATGGAAAGGGTTAGCGCCACGTGCTGGGTGCCCCCAGACCCACAGCTGCTGAGGTTTGGCTTTGGAGCTCATAACCCCCTAACTGGAGGGCTGCCAAACGGGAGGGAAGGTTTGAGACTAAATTGGGGTTTTCTTTTTTTGGTTATTTTATTTGGTATTGGTCAGAGATCTTACTTCATACAACCTGATCTGTTCCATGTGTGACATCAGGCAGCTTCTTTAAATGGTTAGTTCTTTTTATGGAAATAACTTTGCTGTACAGTGAGGCCCAAATATATTGACAATCTTGATACAGATGAACAACAAAATGACAGTAAATAAAATAAATACTGAGCGATACATTTCATGCTCTGATTAATGGGAAAATCACTATTTACATTAACAAGTAAAGAAATATGTCTCCCTCTAACCACCCACAACAAGGGTGGGTATGGTGTTGACAAAGGGATGCGTATACAGAAAATAACCTCATACCTACAGTACATTATTGTAGTGGATCTTTGAAGTTATAAGCCTCCTTTGTGTTGTTTACATCAATGGCATCAAGAACTTTATCAAGCTCCAGGACATTTCTGCCAAAAAACCTGGTTGCCTAGATAGATCTTCTAGTAAAACAATAACCACATTTAAACTTTAAATGAATGCCTGAACTTAATAAACAAAAATCAACTATCATCCAAAAACTTTGGATACTGATGGGAATTATTTTTTTGATAGGAAATACAAACCACTGTCTTTTATATACTGCTGTTGGTTGGGATTCCTTGTTTTCCAAAAGGGCAAGACACTTTTTATTGTTTGTTCATAAAGCTGTCCTACAGAAACTTCCAAATTATCTTACCTCCAAAATTGAATTAAAAACAGCACTTATCAAACACGATTGCAGGATTGGACACAATCATATCTAAGATAGGTACAATATCATTTACCTTCTGTGCCCCTCAAACTTGGAATAATCTTCAGGATGATCTTAGGTTGAAGAACACTGTGTCCATAGCACTTTTTAAAGTGTCTGACTGAACATTTTACAGTCAATTGTACTTATATCATTTTTAAATATTGTCTCATTCATGTTTTTATTGTTTCATGTTGTAATACAGGTCTGCAATGTAAATGAGACCTTGGTCTCAGCTAGTTTTCCTTATGTAAATAAAATAAATAAAAATAAATCCTTTTGCAACGGGTGTTTTTGTGTTTACATTTTACTCTGCTGATGAGGGTCTTAAATATCTACAAAGAGAGAAAGACAAGTAAAATCTAACATTTTGCAGGTCCCCAAAAGGAAAAATAAAATGTTTGGTTGAGGCATTTAGGGTAAAATGTAGAAACTGAGTAAGGGTTAGAATTTGGGGTAGTATTTATGTTTAGGGGCAATCAGAAATCTGATTTTATATTGGACTCAATGTTTGCGTTCCTAAGAGGAAAGCAATTCCTAAAATGTGTGTGTGATGCAAAACTCTTTCAATTCTGATTAACTGTCCTGTGTGAGATGGAAATCTATCACATTTTACTGTTGCTACAACCTATGAAAACTCCGGAGCATGAAATTGCCCTGAATGGGAGAGTTAGGGTTTTAAATGGTCCAATACAATATACGGATTCCTCTAATGTTGCTAAACTTCCAGTGCCAGACACATCTACCGTGACTTGAGTATTATTCAATTCAATACGTAACATGTTTTTTTTCTCGTCATGTCAAACGCTTGATAAATTATATAAGATCAGTGCCATTCTTCAATTGTCACGTGAGTCTGGCTGAACTAAAATGTTGATAAAAGACAACTCTCAAGCTCCAGTGTGATACATAACTCTCTTTTCATAACTAAAGTCATTTCTGCAAATCCTTTGGTCTCTGCCTCACAGGGTGAAGTATCCATGTTTGCAGATTTTCTCCTCTGAAACAGAGGATCCTTCAAAGCTTTTCTGATCTGATGTTGGGTCTATAACGATGTGGTTTGGGATGGGGACTGTATTGTGTATTTATAGGAGACATATTGCTTCAGCAAGAGGGATAATATCTTTAGGCATGTCAGGAGTATGATGTTAATCTCTAGTTTCTCGCAGAGTGAACAACAGTATCAGATGCATTTTATTGACCGAGAGGATCCATGACTCGTTTTTGGTCCATTGAGGTAGATTGATGTGTCCCCACTTCCTATAGATATTGATCAGAAGAGAGAAAAACACAGTCTTTACAGAGCTTTCAAAGATACAAAACTTAAAAGTGGTTAACTTATCAGGATTATAGAACAGTAAGAATCTATGAAACAAAGGAGAAAAGGAAAGGAGAGCATGGATGGAGGAGAAAAATTGAAACAAATCTAAGCAAATGTGCTAAATCATTGTACAAAATAGCTCCACTCTAAAACTGTATATTTTTTTAAGTCAAAATTCTATTAATCATTCAGTTGAAAACCCTAGTGAGACACAAAGTAAAGAAAAAGAGAGAAGGAACAGGACTCAAAAATAGAAAAACATTATACGTAGGTAAAATAAGCATGTCCTACCTAAAGAGAACTTTATTACTTAAACCCCTAAAACAAAACAAAAAGGCCAAGCCGCACCATATGTGTGGAAGCAAAGGAAGCTAAGGTTTTCTCTCCTTTAGACCACCCAGCGTCTTTCTATTCACCCACACCCTTCAACTGCCCTGCTGGAAAATAAAGTATGAGTTAGAGTAAAAAGTTAAACAAAAAATCTCTCACTCCCAAAATCATAAAAACATGAATGGAATAGTATCTTTTCTTTTTTTTGGTGGGGGGGGGGGTTACTAAAACTTATCAAACTCCACCTCTAAAGTAGACAAACTCCAATTACATGGATGTGTGGGGTCCTTATGAATGGCTTGTAAATAACACACAGGGAAATATAACAAAATAATATGGAGATGCTGAAACAATGAGGAAATATGTTTTCTTTCAACCTATAAAGGAACCCAAATAGAGAAATTCTCCCAAAGCAATGCTGTGCTAGGACTCTGCCTGCTACTCTTGTGAAAATAAAGAAGAAAAACCTTCCTTCCCCCATTTGCCCAAACCTAAAGCCACAGCATGTGGTCTCTCTAAAAATGGCCGTCGTCGGTTCTTCTCGGGAAGGAGAGCCCAGAACGGCCCTCCACCGTAATGAGTCTGTGGGTGTGGCCCCTTGTAGATGGCTTTTGAGGGGGCCCCTCCCGGCCGGCCGCACCCCTTGCCAGCGCCCAAGGGCTCCAGGCTGCCTGACCAAAGACACCACGAGACTAGGCGATGCGGCCCACGCTAGAGCAACCCTGTCCTGTCCTGTCCTGCCTTAGCTGGAGGAACTGGGGCTCCTGCCCTCTACTGAAACTATGAGGTATGACTCAGTCACTGGTGATAACAATACAAGTTGTAACTAGAAAATCTCTGATGAGACTTTGCAGATCATTTAATAACTAACGTCCTATCTTAGATCAAAGCAAAAGCATCTTAGTGCTTAAGACAAGGCAAGCAGTAACCATGTTGAATAACATGATAACGTTCTAATCAAAATTCTAAGCTAAAATTTGCCCCCTCAAGATGATTAGAACCTAAAATTGAACAATTTTGTAACATATATCATCTTTATGAAATTGACAACAGTGCATTATGGGTAAAGAATAATATATATATATATATATATATATATATATATATATATATATGAAAATCATAATGTACACTACCAGTCAAAAGTTTTAGAACACTTTAATCCACTAATTTTTTCTAATTTTTCTTTACATTTAAGCAGTTCTAGTACAGTGAATTAGCTGAAATGATACAAAGGTAAGCAGTAACTGCCAGAGGTTAAAATAATGTACATTTCAGAGTTCATTTTTCAAGGAAGTAATGGGTTAACATTACTTACAATGAAAGTAAATGAAATTACAATGAAAGTAAATTAAGAATAGAAAGTTGAATTCCTACAGGTGTCCCAAATTTAGTTGATGACAAAAAAAACTCTGTTCTTATGAAAGCAGTGTTGGAACACATTGTGTAACTATACACTCTTAAGCATTATTTGGACAGTATTCTACTTGCAGGGTGTAATATATTTAAATCATAATGGTTAGAAAAGGGCAATTAACAAAGAAACACAGACAGACCATTACAACTCTTAAAAGTGTAAGTCGTTCCTTTAGAAAAATTGCAAAGAAAGCCAATGTGTCACTGAGTACAGATTCCTACACCATCAAAAGGCAATTGGAACTGGAGGAAACTTTGACAGGAAGAGGTCTGGCAGACCCAAAGCCACAACAGAATCAAAAGACAAGTTTCTGAGAGTCAACAGCTTGCGTGATAGACAGCTCACAGGAAAACAGCTTCAAGCACATCTTAACACTAGTTGAAGTAAGCCAGTCTCAGTTTCAGATGTGAAGGGAAGACTGCAGGTTTGACAGGCCAAGTGGCAGTGAGAAAGCCATTACTTGAATGGCAAAATAAGAAAAAGAGTTTCACCTGGGCCATGAAGCACTACTGAAGACAGGAAGACGGTCTTATGTTAAATCTTCGGTTGATCATGCAGGGATTTTGTACACCGTAGAGTAGGCAGAAGGATGCTTCCTCATTGTAGGACACCAACTGTCAAACATGTCACAGGAAGCATGATGGTCAGGACAGAGTGTGTGGCACCCTGAACCAAAATGGCTACCACAGCATTTTGCAGCGCCATCCAATACGCTCTGCTCTGCGTGTATTTGGTCAGGGTTACATAATTTTATTAAAAACTGGAAAAATGGAGGCGCTCTAAAATTTTTGACCAGAAGTGTATGTTTTCAAAAACTTTAAAAAAGCTATTTATGGATTTGCAGGTAATCTTGGACTACAACTAGGTTTCTACGTTTGACCACACTGCGTTTTTCCCTTGATACCCAACCTTTAAAATCATGCCATCCCATTTCATTGGGAAAAGGGCTAATGTCCATTGATAAAGGCAAATACACCACCTTTTTATCTGCACCTTTGTCAGTTTGTCAACTTTTTTTCTTGTGGGTTTTTCATAGCTTTATTTTGTGTAAATTAAAATCGTTAAGCCAAAGCCACTTCTTTGACTGGACTGTGGTTTGGGAATGTTGTTCTTAGTACTGAGGAATTTCTTACTCAAATTGACCCATTCAACTTATTACGTTATTCTAGCTAACTGCTCTTTATCCAGTTTATAACTACTGCCTTACGAGGAGTGACTCTAATGCCTATCGAGTGTTTAGGCCAGGGGGAGTGATTGAGTGATGCAACCAGTGATGACCTGGTTTTAATTAATGGAGGGGCTCCTCTTTCTATCCTCTCATTTTCCACTCCTGTCTCTCCTCACCTCCTCCCCCTTGCTCTACTCTCGGTATAGGTTTTGTTCAATTGCTTCTCTCCTTTGCTTTTAAACAGATCTGCCTGTTTGTGGAAGTGTGGCTGGCGGTCGACTCCTCAGCTGGCAAGGCAGCGGCTTTTAATTGCACTTTGTTGTGGCGGGTTGGGGGGACAGAAGGGCCTGTGGTTGGGCTGCTGCACAATGACTCTCTGCACTGCCAGCACACGAACACACACACACACACACACACACACACGAAGCACGCATGTGCAAGGCACACTGACACACACATGCAGGCACACTAAAGTAGGCCTATATGCTATGACAGAAGTGCATTTATCAATATTCCGTATTGAATCTCCATCCAGAACAGCTGAATGGTGTTATCAAGGAGAATTAGAGGAGAACAACAAGTAGCTGGTGTTGTGTATCCCTACTGTTCTGCAACACTGGAAGCGTATAATTATCGCATTTACAAGGAAGAGCTGCTGAATGATAGGTTGGAAGCCTGAGAAAGCATGGGTCTCTGTTTTCCTGTCCGCCTTTCTGCTCCACCCAGCCAGTCCTCGTGTGTGTGTTTATGTTCTTTTCATTCAGTTATTGATAAGATAAACTGTGTGTGTTTTGTTCAGTTGCCTCTCTTTGACTCATGATCTTTTTTGATGGATGAAAGAGCCCAACAGTAGTTATCTAGATAATGCTGAATGGAAACTGGGATATGAAACAGATTATGCAATTTTGAGAGATTTCAATTTAGAAAATAAGCTTACGTTCATAAAGAGCAAGTTAATATTTCATTTATTTATTTACAATATATTTGCTTTGAATATAATTAGAAAATGCATGAATGAAAAACAAACTGTATTATAATCAATACATTTACGTTCTAAAACTCACCCCCTCGCCCCCTCTCACCTCTTGTGGCTCCGCCCCTAAAGGAGCCCTCTGCAGATCATTTCTTTGTTTTGTTTATTTTCTCGCCAGCATTGCACGTGTGTTTATCCAGAGTGATTCTTTTTCTACTCCTCCATCATAGTGGCATTTGTGCAGTCTGTGGTCAGTTTGTGTTTTTTGTGTGCAATTTACTCCTACATGCGGAGACTGATGTGCGGTTCTCTTCAGCCCCCTTCTCTCAAAAAAAAAAAAAAAAAAAAACGGATTCATTTTTCCATTGACTTGCAGTAAAGTGTTCTCTCTGGTTCTACCGCTCACCACAGCATCAGCAATGACGAGTGACTCATCACTACACACATATACAACAACGCACAAACAAACATATTCTTCAGAGAGATGCACATGGCAACACAGTGCACATCACTGTTGTATGTTACATATATCTACATAAGAAAACATAAATGCACTGTCATTATTTTGGGAAACTAAATGGAAACTGGCCCCAAATAAGGAAACCAATAAAGAAGCCTCAAAGCTTCTCTACGATGTCTGCCAAGATGCACAAGGGATTCAGTTGAGAGTGTAAGTAGGAATACATCCATTCATCGAGGCTTCAAGTTGCCATCCAGATTAAATCTCAAGTTTACAGATGCTGTATCTTTATTTGATCATCCTGTTGAATCTGGAATTGTTTTTACATAGCGGTAAAGGCAAACTTTAAGGCAAAGTTTTTAACTTGATTTGCCTTAAATAAATATGTATCAACTCCAACAAAAATTACAATCCACATCATAATTTACAATTTCTGTTGCTGTAGAATTTTTAATTGAAGTAAACTGGCTCAAACTGAGATAGAAAATCCCTATGCTGTATGGTCCTTTTTTATGAAAGCTTTCATGTTGTTTTTCCTCTTTAGGAAGAATTTGATTATTGATTTCCTTGGTATGAATATGTTATAATGTGAGTCAAGTTTAGATCATAAAGATGCAATAAAATATGTGACTGTCTTTTCACTCTTATGGCTGAAAATAACACATGGTTCAAAAATATTCTAGAGGAGATGAAATGCTGTCCTTACATTTGAGCGGGAGAACACGGAAATGTTGAGATTTTGTTTAATGTGTACTAATTATGCCCTTAACAAAAGAAGAAATCAATTACTTCCTGCAGAATGCTAACTTTAAATAAGGTGGGGGGTGGGGGGGTGGGGGGGTGGGGGGGGGCTCGTGACACCCCAGCCGCCCAATATTGTAATGGGGTAATGATATTGAGTTGCTGTCTTCTTGCCAAGGTGTGTGTGTGTGTGTGTGTGTGTGTGTTTGTGTGTTTGTGAGCTCTTCAGGAGAACCACTAATGGGTGCCACATTCACCCAGCACCGTGACGCCATGCCACACGCCTGTCAAACAATCACACACGCACACACTCAATTTTGTTACTATATGTACATTCTCACATGAAAACATATGCACATCACACACGCACACAACCTCACACACACACATGAAAACATATGCACATCACACACGCACACACCCTCACACACACACATGAAAACATATGCACAGTCACACATGCACACACCCTCACACATACATGAATACCCCTTCAGCCTTATTTGGACTCAAAATATCAGGTATTAATACCTCTGTTAACAGCTTTGAACAGTACTGTATTGACATCATACATTTAGTTTCATTGTGACTCTTCTGACTCTATGGCTGCCATTTATTTCCTATATATTGTCTGGCTTTCTCTCCACATGTCCCCCCTTTATCCATTCTTTCCCCCACCACTTCACTCCTCTCCCCCATTCCTACCCTCTGTGCTCGACTTCTCATCTATCTCCCTCCCTCTCTTTCTTTCTCTCTCTCTCTCTTTCTTTCTCTCTCTGTCTTTCCCTGTCTTTCTCTCAGTTAGCTTCATGTGGGACTGATTGAGGATTCAGCCCTCATCAAAGGCAGCGTGTGGTTGAATGTGAGCAAGCCACTGGGACTCCAATCTCGCCCTAGTTAATGAGCCCCCACCCCACTCCAACCCAATCCCCCTACCCCCTCCAAACTCCCCCTTAACAACCACTCCGGCATCACTCCAGCACGCTCGCACAATACGGCTAGCCCTGTTCTCCTCCGACATGTTCTCTCTCGCCTCCTCCTTCCCCCTCAGTCCCTCCACAGGATCTGTTCCAAACCCAGCCTGGCGTCTGTCTCTCTGTGTCGGACCCCCTCTTCCGACCACCGCCATCACCACACTGATCGTGCACTCCATCACTTTGCAACACACACAGTGTAACACACACACTCTTGCAAACATGCACACCCAAGTACAGTCAGAAAGTGGTGCACACACACACTAAATGCATGTATACTGTACCAATTATACATGGATTCATACACCAGTGAATGCAGCTACACACAGAAATATAGACAATGAAATGTCCCCTGTCTTTCATAGTAACTGTTTATATATGAAACTTTGACCAGGCATTATTGTCATTTTATGTTTTCTGCAATAGTGATGTGGTGAGTATTTGCTTGGAGTTATGCTTGGAGTAGTTTAGGGAGAGTGTTGGGTCATAAGAAAAGAAAAAATTAAATGACACAATGGCATAGAGCAAGCTCTTATTTAAAGGAGTTCCTTCTCTCGTTCCTGACTTTGTATTTACGCTCAGCACTGCTAGCTGAATCCGGAAGAATTCAGTGATCTTAACCTAACTCACCCTTGAAAACAGGATGTCCCTCACTGCAAAGATACTTTTGCCCAAAGTAACCAAAGTTTCAGCAGCAGACCTTCAGTCACTGTCTTGTCTGGATGTGTAGGAGTGGCCAGACAGAGGTGGAGGGGCCAGGGCAGAGCAGACAGCGCTCAGGCCCATCCATATGTTTCCAATTCCCCCCAGCCATCCCCTCCTCTCCGCTCGCCTCCACCAATCTGTCTGTGGTGTTCTCCGTCTAAGCTGTGCTTGGCTGTGGTGACCCCCCTCAACCCTCCATGCCTGGGGACCATTCTAGCTCAGACCTATTACTCCAACCGAGACCACTGCTGATGACATCCATTCATCCATTCATCCCCCACTGTAGGGAATGATACGCAGGGTCATGCCAGACACCATACCCCATCCTCTGAACATTTATAATGACACCAAACAATGCTACAACCCAATTCATAATACAACAACTGTGTAATGCAATACTTTAGGCCCATGCACGGTTTTCTAGCCGCACACAAAGAATTAGGTATTTGTGTTTTTTTTATATGAGAGGATTCACCATGTTTTGGATTGTGTCAAAATGTTATTTATAACAAGAAAGAGAGAACAGAAATAATTTATTTAATTACAGTCACCACCAAAATGATTGGCATGGAATTTGCCAAATGGCATTGGCTCTTGGATATGGTCAGATGCTTGCTCTCAGAGGCTTGCATCCAGTGGGTGTATGGGGCCTTAACTAAGCATCATGGTTTAGTTAGGATCTTTGTCTGAAAGGCATCCAGGGCTGAAACTTGGCAGTGACTGGATTTTCCGGCAGTCTTGTTCTCTGAGAAATTGTTTTATTTTTAAATAATATAATAATATTTTCATGTGGCATTGATGTATTTAATATATTATAGTTCAGAGTAAATGTATCCAGTTGTTCCGTTATCATTTTCTAAAACCACAAACATTTCAGTTACATACAAGTAAGTTAAAGATTCTGAAAGAATATAGATGACAAAACTGTGTCTTCAGTTTTCATTTATGACTTTCACAGGCTATGAAATAGGTAGTGGAGATGGTGGTTGACTTCAGACAAGCCCCCCCCACCTCACACTGACTGCTCAGCTATCAGCTCAACCAAATCATCTCCACACAATCTCTTGAGGGAGGAAAACATCAAAGTAATCACCAAGGATCCACACCAACAAATAAATAACCTATGAAAGGTTAAAAACATCTCCCAGTCTATCCTTACCCGGGTCTACACATCAATCATAGAGTCCATTCTCACCTCCCCCATTACCTGAACAGCTTATTTTCATGTGCCATGCCATTCAGTAACCATCTATCTGCCCCAAAACTATGTTAGCCACATCAAGACACTGCCTGTTAACTGTGATTTAAATAACTGCACTTTGCTACGAATCTCCCACTTCATCGAGAGAGAGAGTTATACAGTGGCTTTTAAAAGTATCCAGACCACTGACCAACTCTCTCATACTACTCCATTACAATTGCTACATTGACATTTTTTTATTTTTGAATTTATTTTATTTTCAAACACTGATATTCAAACTCAATTATATTACAGTGACATTGGATTTGTGTTTTGTGAAAATATTTTGTTGTGTAAGCAACCCCACATATTAATATTTGTTTATAGAAGTATTTTGCCGTAGGTATGTGTTTCAGCTATGCACACAGTACCACAGTGATTCCTCTTCACAGATTTGCTCCAGGTTGTTTTAGGTTGTTGTTGGACAACCCTTGTGGACGACACAAATAGTGTCACAGATTCTTAATGGATTGAGATCAGGACTTTGACTGGGCAGCTGTAGGACATTTACCCTTTTGTTCTTGAGCTTCGCCAATGTGTTTGGAATGATTTTGCTGCTGAAAGGTGTTTCCCACCAAGATTCAGTTTTCTTAAAAGACTAAAGTGGGATCTCTTGCAATGTTTACCTATGTCTTGCTCCATTCTTCCTTCAATTATACAACAATGCCCAGTCCCTGGTGATGAGAAGCATGCCCATAGCATGATGCTGGTACAACCATACTTCAATGTAACAATGGTGTGTCTTGGGGTATTGGCAGTGTTAGGTTTCCTTCATTTCATTTGACTACAAAACCTTCCTGCATCACAGCTGGGCCATTCTTATGCTTTCTGAAAATCTTCTGATGCACTTTTAAATAACCACTACTTTCTTGCCACCTGCCATACAGGCAAGATGGTAAAGCTCTTGATATGGTTGGCCGGTGCACTAAAACGCCACTCCCAGCTGCTGAACTCTTTAGCTTCTTTCAAAGTAAAGTAATCATTTTTGTGATCTCAGAGCGTCTACAGGACAGGGGTTTTAGCCACTGCCTCCAGTGCCCATATATTGCTGCTCCATGGGTTTTAATCCAGCCCACTGCTCTGTCAGGAAAAACCTTCTCCTCAGTCTATCCCTGCTGTGAATAAAGCAAATTATTCTGGAATAAAAATGTGTTTATTATTCATGGGTTGCACCTGCACATGTTTGGGTTATTTTTAACATTCTACAGTAAAAAAGTAAAAAAATATATACTATATTTTTAAATATGGTGCATATAATTGAGTTAAAAAAACTGCCCAAATGGCTCTGATCAAAAGTTTACATTTCCTGGAATGTTTGATCTTGTTACAGACACAGAAGGTGACACACACACAGGTGAAAAGGGCAATTAGGTTATTTTCCACACCTGTGGCTTTTTACATTGCAATTAGTGTCTGTATATAAATAGTAAATGGGTTTGTTAGCTCTCACATGGATGCACTGAGCAGGCTAGATACTGAGCCATGGGGAGCAGAAAAGAACTGTCAAAAGAGCTGCATAACAAGGTAATGGAAATTCATAAAGATGTAAGAGGATATAAAAAGCCTTGCAAATGCCAGTCAGTACTGTTCAATCACTTAGATTTTAGGTTTAGTGCAATTTATTCCCTTAAAAATACAGTTGTGCTCAACAGTTTGCATACCCTTGGAGAATTGGTAATATACACTCACCTAAAGGATTATTAGGAACACCATACTAATACTGTGTTTGACCCCCTTTCGCCTTCAGAACTGCCTTAATTCTACGTGGCATTGATTCAACAAGGTGCTGAAAGCATTCTTTAGAAATGTTGGCCCATATTGATAGGATAGCATCTTGCAGTTGATGGAGATTTGTGGGATGCACATCCCATTCCATTCCACCACATCCCAAAGATGCTCTATTGGGTTGAGATCTGGTGACTGTGGGGGCCATTTCAGTACAGTGAACTCATTGTCATGTTCAATAAACCAATTTGAAATGATTCAAGCTTTGTGACATGGTGCATTATCCTTCTGGAAGTAGCCATCAGAGGTTGGGTACATGGTGGTCATAAAGGGATGGACATGGTCAGAAACATTGCTCAGGTAGGCCGTGGCATTTAAACGATGCCCAATTGGCACTAAGGTGCCTAAAGTGTGCCAAGAAAACATCCCCCACACCATTACACCACCACCAGCAGCCTGCACAGTGGTAACAAGGCATGATGGATCCATGTTCTCATTCTGTTTACGCCAAATTCTGACTCTACCATCTGAATGTCTCAACAGAAATCGAGACTCATCAGACCAGGCAACATTCTTCCAGTCTTCAACTGTCCAATTTTGGTGAGCTCATGCAAACTTTTTCCTATTTGTAGTGGAGATGGGTGGGGTCTTCTGCTGTTGTAGCCCATCCGCCTCAAGGTTTGCGTGTTGTGGCTTCACAAATGCTTTGCTGCATACCTCGGTTGTAACAAGTGGTTATTTCAGTCAAAGTTGCTCTTCTATCAGCTTGAATCAGTCGGCCCATTCTCCTCTGACCTCTAGCATCAACAAGGCATTTTCGCCCACAGGACTGCCACACACTGGATGTTTTTCCCTTTTCACACCATTCTTTGTAAACCCAAGAAATGGTTGTGCGTGAAAATCCCAGTAACTGAGCAGATTGTGAAATACTCAGACCGGCCCGTCTGGCACCAACAACCATGCCACGCTCAAAATTGCTTAAATCACCTTTCCCATTCTGACATTCAGTTTGGAGTTCAGGAGATTGTCTTGACCAGGACCACACCCCTAAATGCATTGAAGCAACTGCCATGTGATTGGTTCATTAGATAATTGCATTAATGAGAAATTGAACAGGTGTTCCTAATAATCCTTTAGGTGAGTGTATGTACCTTTTGTAAAGAGAACATGAGTGAGCAGGCAAAACAAATTTTTCTTTTCACACATTCAACTGTAGGTTATTACAGAATTGCACAATCATAAAACAAAACCTGGCAGAAAACTGACCCCTGTTCAAAAGTCTGCATACCCTTAGTTCTTAATACTGTGTATTGACAACTTTAGCATCAATCACAGCATGCTTTTTGTAATAGTTGTCTATGAGGCTTTGAGTTCTTTCCCATTTGTCTTGGCAAAATGCCTTCAGGTCATGCAAAGTCTTTGGTCATCTTGCATGAACCACATGTTTGGGATCTCCCCAGTGTGGCTCGATGATGTTAAGGTCAGGAGACTTTGATGGCCACTCCAGAACCTTCACCTCTTTCTGCTGTAACATGCTGCATTCATCTTGCCATAAATTTTCACAAGATTCCCTGTGCCTTTAGAGCTCACACACTCCCAAAACATCAGTGAGCCACCACCATGTTTCACAGTGGGGATGGTATTCTTATCACTCTAGGCCTTGTTGACCCCTCTCCAAACATAGCACTTATAGTTGTGACCATAAAGCTCTATTTTGGTCTCATCACTCCAAATTACAGTATACCAGAAGCTGTGAGGCGTGTCAAGGTGTTGTCGGGCATATTGTAACCTGGCTTTTTTGTGGCATTGGCACAGTAAAGGCTTCTTTCTGGCAACCCTAACCATACCGCTCATTTCTGTTCAAGTATCATTGTATTGTGCTCCTTGAAACAACCACACAGTCTTTTTCCAGAGCAGCCTGTATTTCTCCTGAGGACATCTGTGGGTTTTGTTTTGTATCCCGAACAATTTTTCTGGCAGTTTTGGCTGAAATCTTTCTTGGTCTACCTGACATTGGCTTGGTATCAAGAGATCCTGAATTTTCCACTTCTTGATAAGTGATTGGACAGTACTGACTGGCATTTGCAAGGCTTTGGATATCTTTTATTTCCTTTTCCATCTTTATATAGTTCTTGTTATGCCGATCTTTTGACAGTTCTTTTCTGCTCCCCATGGGTCAGTATCTAGCCTGCTCAGTGCATCCACATGAGAGCTAACAAACTCACTGACTATTTATACACAGACATTAATTGCAATTTAAAAAGCCACAGGTGTGGGAAATTATCCTTTAAGTGGCATTTTATCCTGTGTGTGTCACCTTGTGTGTCTGTAACAAGGCCAAACATTCAAGGGAATGTAAACTTTTGATCAGGGCCATTTGGGTGATTTCTGTCATCATTATGATTTAAAAGGAGCCAAACAACTATGTGATAATAAATTGCTTCATATGATCACTATCCTTAAATAAAAAATGTTTTGCGTGATCAGTCATATTTCCAGAATAATCTGGATTTTATTAACAGTATAGAAAATAATCCATTTTCTTTTGTCAAGAACAGTATGTTAGAAAGACCTGCTGTGTTAGGTTAGGATTAATTAGAGCGTTACTGGTAAATAAACAAACCATTAGGCGAAAGCTGTCAATTAACTTCAATAGAGAGGCTAAAACAGGGAAGGAAACTGTAATTTGTAGCTCCACCCTCTGTCTTTACAACTCTAGGATTTTATAGGCCAAATATCCCTGGTAGCTAACACCTGCTGAATTGTGATTCTTCCAAATTATCATTCAAAAATGTTACCATATGTATAGCCCTATGGATATACTTCTAAAAAATGTTACATAGTTGCAGTGAACCAAGATCAATGTAATGGCCAAAAACTTTTCTTTCCTTTAGTTTTATGGGTACTTAAAAGCTGCAAAACTTCCAGTGCCATCAGTCTTTTGTCTAGATTTTGAACACTTTAGGCTGTCCACTCAGTTTCTGTTGTACAACCCCATTTCTAAAAAAGCTGGGGCGCTGTGAAAAAAGAAAACAATAACAGAATGCAAAGATGTGGAAATCACTTAAACCCTATATTCAATAGAAAATAGTACTAAGATAACATATCAAATGTTGAAACTGAAAAATTGTTTTGTTCCTTAAAAAATATATGCCCTCTTTGAATTTGATGCCAGCAGCACATTTCAAAAAAGCTGGGACAGGGGCACCAAAAGACTGGAAAGGTTGTGTAATACAAAAAAAAACATGGTAGAACATCTCACAAATAATTGGGTAAATTGGCAATTGGTCAGTAACATGATTGAGTATAAAATGAGCATCCTAGAGGGGATGAGTCTTTCAGAACTAAAGATGGGGAGGGGTTCACCACTCTGTGAAAGACTGCATAGGCAAATAGTGCAACAATTTAAGAATAATGTTTCTCAATGTAAAATTGCAGAGTTTGGGGATCTAATCATCTACAGTATATGGTATTATCAAAAGATTCAGAGAATCCAGAGGAATCTCTGTACACAAGGGACAAGGCTGATAACCAATATTGGATGGCCATGACCTTCGGGGTTCTCAGATGGCACTGCATCAAAAACAGACATGATTAGAAATACTGCTGCCTTCTCTGGGCCTGAGCTCATTTTAGACAGACTTAGGTGAAGTGGTAAATTGTCCTGTAGGCTGACAAATCAAAATGTGAAATACATTTTGGAAATCTTGGAACTACATCCTCTGGGCTAAAGAGGAAAGGGGCCACCTGACTTGTTATCAGCGCAAAAGCCAGCAACCGTGATGGTATGGGGGTGCATTATTGTAGATGGCATGGGTGACTTTCACATCTGTGAAAGCACAATAAATGCTGAACAATGTATATATGTTTTGGTGCAACATACAGTTGGATCTGGAAATTATTGGACACTGACAAATTTAGTTATTTTGTCTCTTTACCAAAATATATTCAAGTTACAGTTAAATAATGAATATGGGCACATTCTGAGAAAAAAAAAACACTAGTGAGCTATGCAACACAAAAAGGCCTGGATGTCCACGGAAGAAAACAGTGGTGGATGATCATAGAATCCTTTCCATGGTAAAGAAAAACCCCTTCACAACATTCAGCCAAGTGAAGAACACTCTCCACGAGGTAGGCATATCATTATCCAAGTCCACAATAAAGAGAAGACTTCACAAGAGCAAATACAGAGGGTTCACCACAAGGTGCAAACCATTCATAAGCCTCAAGAATAGAAAGGCCAGATGAAACTAAGATCAACCTGTACCAGAATGATGGGAAGAAAAAAGTATGGTGAAGGCTTGGAACGGCTCATGATCCGAAGCATACCACATCATCTGTAAAACACGGTAGAGGCAGAGTGATGGCATGGGCATGCATGGCTTCCAATGGTACTGGGTCACTAGTGTTTATTGATGATGTGACAGAAGACAGAAGCAGCCGGATGAATACTAAAGTGTATAGGGATATATTGTCTGCTCAGATTCAGCCAAATTCAGTGAAGTTGATTGGACGGTGCTTCACTTTACAGATGGAAAATGACCCAAAACATACTGTGAAAGCAACCCAGGAGTTTTTTAAGGCAAAGAAGTGGAATATTCTGCAATGACAGAGTCAATTAACTGATCTCAATCCGATCAAGCATGTATTTCACTTGCTGAAGACAACTTAAGGTAGAAAGACCCAGAAACAAACAACAACTGAAGACTGCTGCAATAAAGGCCTGGCAAAGCATCACAAAGGAGGAAACCCAGCGTGTGGTGATGTCCATGCATTCCAGACTTCAAGCAGTCATTGCCTGCAAAGGATTCTCGACAAAGTATTAAAAATGAACATTTTATTCATGATTATTTTACATTGTCCAATTATATTTGAGCACCTGAAATAACGGGGACTGTGTATAAAAATGGTTACAATTCCAAAATGTTTCATATGATATTTTTGTTCAACCCCTTGAATTAAAGCTGAAAGTCTGCACTTCAATTGCATCTCGGATGTTTCATTTAAAATCCATGGTGGTGGTCGAATAGAGCCAAAATTATGGAATTTGTGTTTGTTTCCAAATATACCCGGACCTAACTGTATGCTGCCATCCAGACAATGTATTTTCCAGGGAAGGCCTTGCATATTTGAGCAAGACCATGTCAAACTACATTCTGCATGTATTACAACAGCATGGCTCCGTAGTAAAAGAGTCTGGGTGCTAAACTGGCCTGCCTGCAGTCCAGACCTGTCACCCATTGAAAATATTTGATGCATTATGAAATGAAAAAAACGATAAAGGAGACCCTGAACAGTTGAGCAGCTGACATGATATACCGAACAAGAATAGGAAAACATTTCATTTTCAAAACTACAACAATTGGTCTCCTCAGTTCCCAAATGTTTATGGAGTGTTATTAAAACAAGAGGTGATGCAACACAGTGATAAACATGCCCCAGTCCCAACTTTTTTGAAATGTGTTTCTGGCATCAAATTCAAAATGGGCATATATTTTTCCAAAAATAACAACATGTCTCAGTTTCAACATTTGATATGTTTTCTTTGTACTATTTTCTATTCAATATAGGGATTAAATGATTTGCACATAATTGCATTTGGTTTTTATTTACATTTTATGCAGCGTCCCAACTTTTTGGGAAACAGGGTTGTATTTGAAAGGTAATACTCTTTTTGGATGTTGGGTGCAATATTGGATATTACAGAATATACTAAATATTGAAATTGAATATTTGGGTGCAATCAAAAAAAAATTATCTCAGAAATTGAAAATTGTATTTCAACAAAACAATGTTTCAGGAATGCTACTTTTATCTATTTCTGACAACAAAGACAATTTCATTACTCATGTGAGATGATTGGTGTTTAAATTCTTTCTTGTGATTTTCAGTTAGAACAACTCTATGTTGCTGGCAAGACTCTTGTGGTACACAACAAGGGTGAGCTGTGACACGCTCATCTGGAGTCAATGTAAAGGAAATATTTACAGTTTTCTAGACAGACATTGCTATGTGTGTATTGTGAAATGAAAAGCTGTGTCATATTCTATTCAATTCATATCTATCTGTGCTACATATACATTTTCTCACAGTTGACTCAGTCAGAGGATGTCTTTTAGTTTCAATAAGTATTACTAGCATTCATATAGTGAGATGGGGACTGGTGTAGCGAGTGACAGAGTTGAAAACCAGGAGCCCCTGAGGCCCAGAAGGACTGGGAACTCTGACCTAGTGTTTTTGTTTCTTTTTTTTTAAACAATCTGCTGCCGCCTTGAGGCGAATTCAATGCGAGTAAAATATCCCGCGAAATGGCACGTGTCGTCTTGTTAAACGAGCGAATCTACAGCCTCTAACGGGCCAATGAGAATTCGAGAAGGAAACAGTTCCGGGTGCCCAATGACGACGTCATAATTCACTGAACAAATGCATTTTTGGTGGGACTTGAAGGGTGCGACGTATCTCTTCACATGTCGCTACCACTATCGACTTGGAGAGTATCAGTTAGCTAATGAAATCAAGTGTTAGTAGGGGCGGGATTTGCAATCCGCAACCTTGGCTTTCTCTGGGTCGATAGGGAATGAACAACGAGACAACACCGGGCAGTTGCAAGAAAAACTCTGGGTGTTCCAGGTAAGCATGTTGCGATATGTGTAGCTAGGAAGTTAGCATCAGCACATACCTACCTTATTAGAAAACTAAATAAATAAAATGTCATGTAGTCTAACCAATAAGAGTTTGCTGTGTCATGTTAACTATATAACAATGAACACGCATAAACTACGTTATTATTCATGAAACTAGCCATAAAAAATTGCATTGTAGAATAGTTTGTAGTGTAGGCCAGGGCTGGCCAGACAAGCAAATAAAATCACCACCTATCCAGCAACATTTACAATACAAAATTAGTTACAAAGTAACTATACATAATACCCTAAAAACATTTATCAAAATAAAATTATACGATTATTTTGTATTGGATTTAATTTAATTACCAGCATTTTGTTTATTAAACATGCAACAAATGTTTTTTTTATTTGCTCTGAGTAAGACTTTGATGTTATCTCAGTTATTAACCGAAATCCGAACTTCACTGAGCCAGGTGATATAAACATTTCTGTCGCTCTGTGAGAAGGACAGTTAATCCTTTTTAGTCCCGTTACAGAAGTCGCTCTGGATACGTGTCTGCTAAATTACCAAACAACTCCTTAAGACTGTGTGGTTGTTACATTTTAACAGAAATTAAGTCAATCTCTGGTGGTAGTGTGTTAAAACAATGCTATTAAAAATCAAGTAACCAAGCAGCTTGCACTGATGGTCAATACTGAGCCAAATAATTCCAACTGAGTGTGGAATGTATTTATCATAATACACAAAACCTAATAGTCAAACACAGAAATGGTTACAATCGTTTCACATGCATATCTTTTTTCCTATAAGGTATTCTTGAACCACTTCAGATAATGTCTTTGTTTTCATATAACATTGTGAATCTCTTCTGATCAAGGTGAATTGTAAAAAACAATTGTTTCTGAATTAGAAATGCTATTTATTAAGAAAAGAGAAGATACAGTACCATGCAAATCCCACCAAGCTCCTGCAAGTTAACTCTAGCCAACACGACACTGTCAGCTAGCCATTAGCTATCTGCCCCAATATCAAAACATATAGGAGAGGATTTTGATGATGGCTTCTGCTCAGGATTCTCGGATGTAATCTATCATTAACCAACTCTGCAAAAGGTCTAATGACAAAATAGTCTATGCCATTACTACACAATGTTACATTCACAATATTGAAGCTCTAAAAGTCGCAGAACATTAATCTTTGGTTTAGAATGAATTCAAAGTAGAATGATGAACAAATGAACTAACCAACAGAGTGCAACAAACTGCTGCACACATGAAAGACAGCAGCTAACAATGCAATCTGCAAATATTGTAAGTGTATATACAGTACCAGTCAACTCTTTTATTTGAAAGGGTGTGTCCAAACCTTTGACTGGTCCTGAATATGTACCCCCAACAATATCACATTTATGTAAGTATTCAGACCCCTTTATTCAGTCCATTGTTGAGGCACATTTGGGGTGTTTCTCCCATTCTTCGGTGTAGATACTACCAACCTCTGTCAGGCTGGATGGGGAACATCACTGCTCAGCCCTTTTCAGGTGTGTCCATAGATGTTCTAACAGGTTCAAGTCCAGGCTCTGGCTCGGCCAATCAAGGACAATCCCAGAATCCTGAAGCCATTCCTGCATTGTCTTGGCTGTTTACTTAGGGTTGCTGTCCTGTTGAAGGTGAACCTTTGCCTTAGTCTGAGGTCCTGAGTTCCCTGGAGCAGGTTTTCATCGGTCTGTACTTTGCTCTGCTTCATTCCCACAGTCTTGACAAATCTTCCAGTACCTGCCACTGAAAAACGTCCCCCTGCATTATGCTGCCATTACCATGCTTTATTGAAGGGGTGGTATTGGGCTGGTGATGAGTGGTGCCTGGTTTCCTCCAGACTTGACGCTTTGCATTAGAGTTCAATCTTGGTTTTGTCCGACCAAAGTATCTTGTTTCTCATGGTCTGAGAGTCCTTTAGGTGCCCTTTGGCAAACTCCAATGTAGGGCAGCACGATTAATTGAAATCAAAATAAAATTGTGATTTGGACATGTGATTTCTCATCTGCAAAATGGTGCAATTTTGACTTATTTCCTTTTTACACACAATCAAAATTACACTTTACTGGTGTGCCATCCTTGCTAAACTCATATTTGTATTTGTTTACAATTCATTGGGACTTGATTTTAGAATCTGTATTATTACTTAAAAATATTTCTGATTATTTTTAAAAAGGTTGGTGCCTGCGAAGCAATCATGTCAGTCAAAACATACTTTTGGTCTGTATGTGGACATGCGACCTTCACTCCAGTATGAGCATCCCATTCCAAAACCATGGGCATTAATAAGGAGTTGGCCCCCCCTTTGCAGCTTTTACAACGGTCACTCTTCTGGGAAGGTTTTCCACAAGATTCTGGAGTGTCTCTGTGGGAATTTGTGCCCAATCAGCCAAAAGAGGATTTGTGAGGTCAGACACTGATGTTGGACGAGAAGGCCTGGCCTGCAATCGCTATTCCAATTCTTCCCAAAGGTGTTCAATGGGTTTGAGGTCAGGGTTCTGAAGCCCACTCAAGTCCCTTTACACCAACCTCATCAAACCTTGTCTTTATAGACCTCACAAAGGGCCTTTCCCCAACTGTCTAAACCTTCTTTGTATCCTGAAGCATCAAGATGACCCTTAACTGAAATGAAGGGGCCTAGCCTAAACCCTGAAACACAGCCCCAGACCATTATCCCTCCTCCATCAAACCTTTCAGTAGGCACTATCCATTCCAGTAGGTAGTTTTCTCCTGGCATCTGCCACACCCAGATTTGTCCATCAGACTGCCAGATAGTGAAGAGTGATTCATCACTCCAGATAATGTTTTCTCTGCTCTAGAGTCCCGTGGCGGCTTGCTTTACTCCGCTCCAGCTAATGCTTGTCATTGCACATTTTGATGTGAGGCTTACGTATCAATCAAATTTCAATCACATTTATTTATAAAGCCCTTTTTACAACAGCAGTTGTCACAAAGTGCTTTTACAGAAACACCCGGCCTTAAACCCCAAGGAGCAAACAACGTACAGCTGCTCGGCCATGAAACCCATTTTGTGAAGCTCCTGACACACAGTTCCTGTGTTGATGTTGCTTCCAGAGGCAGTTTGGAATTCTGTGAGTGATGCAACAGATGGTAAGCCATTTTTACACGCTTCAGCACTCTGCAGCCCTTCTCTGTGAGTTTGCTTGGTCTACCACTTCGTGGCTGGGCTATTGTTGCTCCTAGATGCTTCCAATTCACAATTATATCACTTACATTTTACTGTGGCAGATCTAACAGGGCAGAAATGTCACAACCTGACATTTGGCAAAGGTGGCATCCTATGACGGTGCCTTGTTTAAAGTCACTGAGCTCTTCAGTATGACTCATTGTACTGCCGATGTTTGTCTTTGACGTTTACCGTACATATGTCCTGTGGCTGTAAGTCTCGAATCGATCAATCAAAATATACAATACATTGTTATGACCACATGTCGCAATCGTCCAAATTTATTAACAATGAATTAAGCTGACAACTGAATTAAATACATTTTTGAGGAATTCTCTTCAATAAAGAAAAATGTATGAAAACATGCGAAGTTAGGCTTGGCAAAAAACCTGTAGAGTACACTATGTATTATGTATTGTATATTTTAACACTATGTTCTTATTGATTTTAATTTGTTAATAAGAAAAATCCTTGGATTCTTTTGTAATTTTATATTGTTAATTTATCCAGAAAGAGGACTATTTTTAGCTTTGAGTTGGTTGTTCACTAAGTCAAACTTGAATTGTAGAATTGTTTATCTTTGTTTAGCATATTGCAGTCAAATTGCGATGTCTAGAAACATTTTCAGCCCTAATCCAATGGGATTTTGTACTTTGAGTGGTTTCCGAATGGTCTACTCTTCCAAATAGGCCTGATTGGTCGAGTGCTGCAGAGAGAGTTTTTCTTCTGGAAGGTTCTCCCATCTCCACACAGGAACTCTAGAGCTCTGCAGGAGTGACTATCATGTCCTTGGTCACCTCCCTGACCAAAGCCCTTCTCTGCAATTGCTCAGTTTGGGCGAGCAATGAAGTGTGTTGGTGGTTCCAAACCTCTTCCATTTAAGAATGATGTAGGCCACTTTCTGCAGGAATGTTTTGGTACCCTTTGTCAGATTTGTGCAATCCTGTCTCAGAAGGCAATGGCAATACGTTCAACCTCATGGCTTGGTTTTTACAATGATATGCACTGTCAACTAGTGATGGGACGCGCTTAGTCATCGCTTTGCGGCTTGTTTTCGAGATTTCAATTCAGTCTGCAAAAAGCAAAAGGGCTGAGGCATGCATCCGAGCAGCCATACCACCTGATTGATGATGTTTGAAGCTTCATTTGATCACATGCTTTTTCCAAAGCCTTTTGTAAAATGCAGGCTTCTACAGTTGTTCAATGCCTGTGACTTTCAAACACTGACCTCTACTAGTCACCTTATTTAAGAATTTATATAAATTAAATGTCAGCATTTTCATTCCAGGGATGGCCTAGCCGGTAGCATTGCAGACTCATAATTAGTAACAGGTAGTAGTGTGAGATCAAATCCGGATGTAGTTTGGCCACCTTTTCAGGTCAAACAATGCTGTTTATTATTCAAATATTTTGTTTAATTTAGTGTCTTATGACTCTTGCATTTCTAATTAAAAACATTAGAACAGATGCACAGTTTAAAAGCTAGCTGGAAAGGCAAGAAGAATGTGTGTCTACCAACCTTGCATTCTAATTTTCCTTCGCAATGTGCATGCCTAACCATTGCGCCACACAGTTTTATCGGATTTTATGGAAAAAGGCATCTTATAGAAACATTAAACGTGAAATGTATTCCTGACCAGCAGGTGTCCCCACTGTGCAGTGAGTTCAAAAGCCTGGAGAGAATGAAATGCTTTTTATTTTCAAATGGAAACAGGATTCGCATGTGCCTGATTTCGAAAGTCATAGCAAATTATGTGAATACTTTTGTCAATGTGATATTTTTTTGAATACATATGCAAAAATGTCTAAACCTGTTTTTGCTTTGTCATTATATGGTATTGTGTGTAAACTGAAGAAAATTTGATTGAATCGATTTTAGAATACATTTGTAATGTAACAAAATGTGGAAATATGAAAGGTTCTGTTCTTTCTGAATGCACTGGACATAAAGTTGCCCTGCAACTATACTAATGATCTGCTTTCCAGAGGGCAACTGCAAACGGATCAGTCAATATCATTAACATTTTAGTCATTTAGGAGACGCTCTTATCCAGAGCAACTTACAATAAGTGTTTTTGTTAAGGTGTCTTGGAAAAACGTATTTTCGCATTTAACAGAAAGGATGCTGAAACCTCTTAGACATGCCTGTCCTAAATATTACCTACATTGTTGCATAAACTTGAGCAAGTCAAGTTTCCAATCATGTTTGTCAGAGATTATTGGTACGTTCACAGACAAATCATGTTAAAACAGCTGGGATACACTGAATTGCCTGTGTGCAAACCCGTTAACAGTCCTCTTTCCATCCAAAGTTATTTTGATGAAAATTGATATATTCCATTATGTGATCAATGTAATTTCCTAGTTTTAGCTGATGGGTGAGTTTCCCTGCTAGTCTTGACAATACGCTCTTGTCTCTGGTGAGGTGGGCAGTGGGGGAGCGGGTCATCTGGGCAGACAACTTACCTAGTTGCTCTGAAACTCCCCCTTTCTGTCCGTTGGTTGAGCATGCACTGCTGCCTGTCAATCATGTTGTAGTTCCTCAGAGAAACAAGATGTTGGCAATGTAAAAAGTGAAATGAGAAACATAATGTGTTCTCTCTCCCTCCAATGTCATCCTCAGTATTGAGCAAATGCTGGCTGTGAACCCCGGCAAGACGCCCATCAGTCTGCTGCAGGAGTATGGAACGCGGATAGGTAAGGCAGAGATGGTCTAGCCTAGGAATGCTTCCTCTACTGTCTCAGAGTCTGGGTAAGGTTTCATTCTGTTCTGGCTTCGCTAAATGTAACTATTCAGAATGGGCTGGTTTAAAACATTCAAACTGTTTATTAGAATGCAGGGGCTGTGATTTCTGATTTCTCTGGAACCGGAACAGGCCATGGCTAAATATACAGAGATTTCTGTGAATGTACGGACTTTTGTTTTTACCTACCTGTTTAGCTTGTTCACTCAGGTCACTGGTGAAGCCTACAATCGTTGCACACAATTGTTCAAACTTGCCATGATGTTGTAAGCTATTAAAATAAGCACAATTTCATGTGCTGTTTTCAGCTGTGGAGCAGTCTACAAATGCAGTATTGACATGATTGTGCAAACATTACGTTTTAGCAAAAAACAAGCGCACCAGACAGGCTGTTTTGTGATTTCCATGTTTTTCTAAGCTGCAGAGTTACATCATAGAACTACTCTAGCCTTGATTCATTTGTTTGTTGAATAATCTGGTCCAGATTCCCGGGCCGGTTGGTAGGCCTAGCTTGGCCAAAATCTCTATATGCATAGCCATGGCCTTATTGGAATTAAACATACTATACATGGAAGTTTTGCATTGCTATTTAAGAAAATGGACCTTTCTGATGTGCAGTAATAGTGGAATGAGCATGCTTCTTGTTACTTACAGGGATATTTTGTTTTTAGAATGTTTGGCAAACCAAATTTTCCACTTTCCAGTTTTGGTGAAACTTTCCTTTCTAGGAATTATTTGTCTGTCTTGTTGTGTTCACAAGACATTTACTGCAGTTTTCGGACACGTCCTAAAACATGTTCTAAATCGTTTCCAATTAAATTATAAAGATTAGAATATTTTTTTGTAGGGGGTTCTTTTTTCCCCCTGCATCAACATCACTAGTTGTGCATCTCTAGAGACAGACTGGCTACTCTACCCATAAGATGTTGCCAGAGCTCCGCTCCGTGATGAAACCTAGTAGGCATGTCATCTCATGCTTGTCTACATCGGCTGTGTCGCTACACCTGTCGTGTAGAGATGGAACGTGGCGACAGCACATTTAGCCTTGACGGCCATGATCTGTGGAATGCTGGATGTGTGCTGGCCATGATCTGTGGAATGCTGGATGTGTGCTGGCCATGATCTGTGGAATGCTGGATGTGTGCTGGCCATGATCTGTGGAATGCTGGATGTGTGCTGGCCATGATCTGTGGAATGCTGGATGTGTGCTGGCCATGATCTGTGGAATGCTGGATGTGTGCTGGCCATGATCTGTGGAATGCTGGATGTGTGCTGGCCATGATCTGTGGAATGCTGGATGTGTGCTGGCCATGATCTGTGGAATGCTGGATGTGTGCTGGCCATGATCTGTGGAATGCTGGATGTGTGCTGGGGCGAGACGTGCCGTACACAGGTGTAGAAACGCGTGCTGAGATGAGGGTACCGCAGGAACTGAACACCGTTTGAGTGATACACATTTATGACGGTAGTAGAGTTGTTGCATTGAAAGGCCTTCATAGACCTTGAAGACAGGAGATGGTTGGGTAGTTAATTGGGTCATTTTGATGCATTTTTTGAGTGGTTATTTAGGACTAAAAATTATCCTAAAATAAAATTAAAATGTGTCCAATATATAATTATTTTAAAAAGTACTTGAACATCTCCATTTAAATGTGAAATATGTATTTCATACTGCATTCAATATTTTTCCCATTGTGTCCAGTAGAGGGCAACATTATTTACAGCATTTATTAGACAAGTTATATTTAGGCCTTCATGCTTAAAATATAACTTATGCATACTGTGGTTCTATTGGCAATGGACTTTTTAAACACTGTATGTATTTGTATATTGAGTGCTGATGTAGTAACCGTACTAATGAGCAGTTGCAGCCGATCCCCTGTGTTTTTCAGTTACTTCTCTCTCTCAAAATCTCTGGGCTTCAGGCCTGGAACTGCATATCACAAGCTTGCCTATGGGGGCGGTGTGCGCACCAGTGATGTACTAGGGATTTTATTGTATGACTTTTACAGAACAATTTTAATGGTTTACCTTTGGGTTTTTAAATGAATGAGCTGGTCTCTGTATTCATGAAAGTAGCTCTAAGCTCTCCTATATCAGGTATAGTCTGGCTGCTGCAGTTAAGCAAGAAATATACTCACTGTGTAGAAAAAGGAAAAACTGGACAAGATAAACAGTACATATGCATGAAAAAAGCAGCAGCATCACATTACAGTGCAAAGCAATATTCTTATAACTTGGAAAAATATACTTGTTACAGGAATGGAAGAAAGCATGGCTGTGTGTCTACATGCTTTGGGAATACGTTTTTGCAATCTAAGCTGACTTAGCAAAATTGATAACCAGTTAACATGGCATACAGCTAAACAGGGAAGGAACATTGTTGAAAGAAATCAAGAGATCAAGTTCAGCTTTTGAGCTGGCAGTTACGGGACAAGAAACCAAAGAATTGGAGAACTAGGATTGTTTTGTGAAATTGGACTTTGGGTTTTGGACAGTAGAATGAACAAAAACCACAAAGTGCAAGCTGAACTGTTTTCTCTCCATAATGCTAGGTAATAGGTAATGCAATTGATAATTTTTCGGGTTTTGAGAAATTCTGATGTTGCCTCCCTTAGTTGTACTGCAGTTGTAATGCAAGAACTGTATCTCCCATGTTTCTCGTTTCACCACATTGGAAGTGGAAGTAGTTTATCTATGCCATGCCTGTTAACCATGTCTGGGGCATGCCATCCTTGTGCTGGTGGCGTGCTGTCTGGGGCATGCCATCCTTGTGCTGGTGGCGTGCTGTCTGGGGCATGCCATCACTGTGCTGGTGGCGTGCTGTCTGGGGCATGCCATCACTGTGCTGGTGGCGTGCTGTCTGGGGCATGCCATCACTGTGCTGGTGGCGTGCTGTCTGGGGCATGCCATCACTGTGCTGGTGGCGTGCTGTCTGGGGCATGCCATCACTGTGCTGGTGGCGTGCTGTCTGGGGCATGCCATCTCTGCACGCCAGACCATTTATGCATTCTGGGTGGTCAGATGTGTAATAATAGATAGCTAGACTAACCAGCTGGCTCATGTTTAGCGTTGGCCGTCGGCTGAAACTATAATTAGAAATAGATATCACTTTGTTGTCATTGCTAGCCAATGCTGAGATGACATTCTGGCGGTAGTCAACTAGCAGGGCAACCTTTGTCAACAGTGTTGCACAGTGGATTGTAGATTAGTCTTTTAATTACTTTTCAATGTTTATGGCTATTTCTGGTTTGGCAAAATACCTCTCTCCAAACAAGTATGTGAATCCGATTCCCTAGTTGGCAAGTTATTGCCATAGCGATGGATCGTGTTATGTTTTCTGTCAACCTGCCAAATCATTGTTTTTTTTTTTGTACAGTAAATCTAGTATTATGCAGCGTCAATTGCAATTAATATTCCATTGTTGGAATATTGAACTGGACTGATATTTGCCACTGTCAGTACTATTGAATTTTGTTGTCTGCATGTTAACAGAGCAAAATACAGCCCCGACTGCACAGCCACATTCAGGCACCACTGGTGTTGAATGGTCGCAGATTTCCACATACAGCTCCGGAAACAATTAAGAGACCACTGCGAGGAACAGAAGCGTTCAATTTGCAGTGGACTTTTAATTTCAACCCTATCCTCACTCAAAACCTTCTTTTTCGACTTAAAGTAAAAGGTGCAGTGGTCACTTAATTTTTTCCAGGGCTGTGGTTTCCAAACCGATGTGGCATTATTTTCTTTGACTCCATCCATTGCCCGGAAACCAAATAATTTCTATGTTCCATGTCATCTGAGTGTCGCATGTAGATGACGCTTCATAAGCGCAATAATCTAAAGCACCCGTCAGCTTTTGTTACATGCATTTCATGTCAACTCCCAAAACACTCTGGGCTGATCACAAAACAGGCTCCACGCTCAGCTGAGTTGATGCCAGCAGAAGTAGAATGAATGATGTGGTTCTGGTTGGCTATAAGCCCTACTGGGAATGAGCAGAATAACAAGGTGAGGGGATTTCAGAACCGGTGCACCTAATGTCACGTCACATGTAGGTCCTATGTAGAGCTACTGATATTGTGTTTGAATAGTCATTTTGATGATGTGAATATGTATTTCATAGCTCTAGTGTCCGGCCACTGCAGTGTATGGCAAGTGCACGTGACTGGACAGCCATTGAACCAGGGAACTGTCTGGATGATCAACTCTAACATGCTTAAAGCAAAACTTTCCCTTTAAACTCCAGTGCTGTGATTGGCTGTGATCTTGACCTATTTGTCATTATTATGACTTTGTTGCTTATGTAAAACACCATTGTAGTAATTGCCATTTCCTCAAGCAGTTCACTTAATTTATTAGAAACCATTTCTAAATAGGTTCTGTAATAATTTTACCCTCTAAAGCTTGTGTTAAATGTGCTTTCAGTATTTTTAAAAAGTAGTTGGCCGTGAGACTCCAAAATGTTATGTACCGGATGAGGAGGATTTGTTTTGAATGAGGAATAAAGTTATTATAACTCACCCATCATCCACATGGGAGGAAAATGCCCAGGTTTAGCTCCTTTAATGTGTTATTAAAGATGCATGCTGGTCGCTAATCAAATGTATGATTGTGAATACCTTAGTAGCATGTTAGGATCACACTGCAATACTACATAGGCCCCTTCTATTTGAGTTCAGTCACTTTTTAATCAAACTTTGAACATGCTGCCCATAGTAAAAGTAACTGAAAGTGAGGTGTTGGATCTGAATGACGAAACATTGTCTGATACATTTGCTGAAAGTGAACCCTTTAAAATGGAACACCTCCATACCAACCCTATTGTTCCGTTTAGGTAAGACCCCAGTGTACGACCTGCTCAAGGCTGAGGGCCAGGCGCACCAGCCCAACTTTACTTTCCGCGTGTCCGTGGGAGAGATTAGCTGCACCGGCCAAGGGCCCAGCAAGAAGGCGGCCAAGCACAAGGCAGCGGAGGCTGCCCTGAAGATGCTGAAAGGGGGAATAGGGGGACCAGTGGTGCTAGGTGGAGGTGTGGGAGAAGGGTTTATCGGAGTGGAAGTGCCTGTGGATGGGGAAAGGTGAGTGGTTTGAGAGATTGGTTTATGCAAAACTGAATTCAGTCAAGAGTAGTTGAATGGCTTCTTTAGCATTGAGGGTTATGTAGGGTCTTCTTTTTTGGAAGAAAATTCTGACTAGACAAGTATTCAAATCCCTGACCTATTTTCTCATATTACTAAAATTACTACTGAATTTCATTGAAATTTCTGTCTGTTTGATATTTTAAAATACTGAAAATCATAATCAATTATTGTATAGTGACATTGCTTTCATGTTTAGAAATATTAATAAGAAAAATTTATAAAAAACAAAACATTTTGCTTGTCTAAGTTTTCCACCACTGAGCTGTGGAAGGTCCAAGTTTGGAGTTCTCAGATTTAAGAAATTGCCTTATTGAGAACATCGTTACTTTACTATTGGTCTCCATCTGTGAACCATTAAAGTTGAGGTCACGTTTTCTGCAGGGTGGGAAGAAAGAAGCGGTTATCCAAAAAGTACCATCTGAAGGAATCTGAGTAAAAGGTTTTGTGCTCAGTTCATGATAGAGCATTTAAGCCATCTCTATAGTATGGTGGTGGCATCTTTTTAAAAGGAAAAATGGATGGAACAAAATATTAGTCCAAGAGAACCTGCTTGACAATGGGGTTCTCAATGCAACAGGTTAACTTGCATATGCAACTAAAGTATGTATTCTCTTAAAACTAACACTCTCTTGTAATGATTCTGCTATTTAGTTTCGTAGTTGGAAATCACACAAACTATTAATCCCAGAACACAACATGCATCTCAACGAGATGGTCATAGCCTTTCATAGACAGAGGCTGGGACAACCGTGGTGCCACGTTTTGCTACTGCATTTGATTATGACAGAACGAGTTTATAGTGATTGTTTAGAATGATGAAGAGCAAGACAAGACTTAGATCTAGTGTCAGTATATTGTTGTAGTTTCTCCACCAACAACACGACAAAGCTTCTTCTTGCACAAACATTAGCGTTAACACAAATTCTAATGCTAGCCATTGGCTGTGCAAGTGCCAATGCAGGATTACATACAATTAGAGTGCAGTGTGGGAAAAGCATTTTCATGGTTAGCGTTTCAGGTGAATCCCATCGTATGTTCTGTTAGTGTCTCCAATATAAAGAGCTTTGCCAGGGCCATCATTTAGCACAAGCGCATATGCACAAATTTGTGCATAAACCATGTGTGTGATCCTTTTTACAAGTTGGATTAATCAATATGAACATTTGCCATGAACATTTAGTAGAATTGCGCAAATCTATAAGCATGCATAAGCACAATGTCAGGTTGTGGAATAAGGGAACTGCTGGGACTTCTGAAACAGACTAGTTCATGTGTATTTTTTTTGCCCAGAAAGAAGGGACACATGCTGCTAATGATTTAACATTTTATGTTAATATACATGTTCTATAATCATTTATGTTAAAATATAATGCATAGGTTTGACTGTCAGTAGCTCCCTAATCACATGACCTAGATTCTTCAAATCAGTGGTTGTATTCTTCAGAGGGATGGGCCACACATTGCACAGCCCTTGGTGTTCCCATTTCAGCACCTACATGATTTTATGCAAATATTTGAAACTTTACATTTACAATAGCTTTTTCACCATGTGACCGAGAAACATAATTTCAATGCTAAATTATTTCCTACATAAGGTGGCAGGTTGCACAGTCTTTGGTTTACAATGACCCAGACTCTTCACATGGTAGAGCCACACATTACACCACCTCTGGGTAATTCATAAAGCACTGTCAAAAGGTTATATGAATATTAACACTAGATCTGCCAAATGCCTACTCCAATTGGCTTTTGGGTTTTTAATTCAAATAGAACTGCCATTTTGAAAGCTACATCCACCACCTTCCATGACTTTTCCTAAATAGGCTTCTATTACATTGTTCCATTGTCAGAATTCTAAACTGACAAACAGAAAACTATTAGGAAATATTAAAAAAGAATGTTTACCCTGTTTTCCAACTTAATCCGCCAACAGCCCTGTCACATAACGTTGCTACCCAAATGGTACACAGGTTCTAATCACCCCACACTGAATGCATGACATCAGTGGATGGATGTGCGGTACTCCCAGATCAATGATCAGACCTTGGTTGAATTTGAATGGACTTACAAATGACATGCAAGATTTCCATGATCATTCAACAACTTAATTAGGCTATTACTGAAACATAATACAGACAATATAGGCTACTTATCATGTGACTGTTTTTCAATAGGAGGTTCAGCTTATTGTGTAGGCTAATTCATCAAATGTAAATTGAAAATGTAAGTCTACAAATGTATTATACTAAATAATGATTCACAAAATGAAATACCAAGGATATTGTTTACTTGTCACCAATTACCAATTCGACAAAGGTATCACAAGTTACTGTTTTTATTATAGGATGGAATGAGAAACTAAATTGCACGCATCCTATCGTCTCTCTTTGAATTTTCGCAGCTTATTTTACTGAAGATTAAGATTCTAGAAATGTGTTAAGATACATAATTATTCACAAAACAAAATACCAAAGATGTAATTTTTTTGACAATTCTATATAGTTTGATAATGACCCAGTAGATGAACTGATGCTCTGGCTGGATGGTGATGCTGCAGGAGAATGTCCATGCTAATAGGGAGGATTAGTATGCTAATGACGCCAGACGGTGTTCACCTCTGGCAGATACTGGGGGTCTGAAAGGCCTGGCCGTTCTAGTTTTAAAGTCTTTAATATCGCTGGTCAAGAACATTACAGTCACTTTTTAGCTGTTCACTTCAGCCAAATATGGGGGAGTTACATTTAGGCCTATGAGTGCATAAACCTGACAACAAATACAATGACACCTTTTAAGGTTATGCAGGTGTAAAACCATCCAGGAACCTCGTTTCCCCAGACTGTGAACCCATAGATTCTCAAATCTCAGCCACCGGGGCTCTTGCCACTTACTGCGTTAGACCAAAGAGATACGTCATCAGTTTTAAAGGATGGTGGGGAAAAGGGTGCAATGGCACTTTGGAACTACTGCCTGCAAAGGAAGTGTAGGTGGGATGGACTGACGTGATGATCAGTGTGCTTAGGGACAGAAGCAAATATAAATTCCTATCATGCAACAAGTCCCAAGTTTTGAACGGATGCGTACAGAGCACGTCAAACACAAGGTTCAAGACCAGACGTTCCGCCCAAGCTGTAATGAGCCTGTTGAGAACCGACTAACCATAGGGTGTGAACCAGATGCCTTGTCAATTTCCACATGATACTTCATGACAGTGTAAATAGAAAGGTCAACCAGCAGGTTCAAATCTCTCGGGGTGCTAGACTTGGTGCCTTCTCAGTGCCACTGACCATTTCCCCCTGGTCTCCATTGCAGAGGGCCCAGCACTCTAACTGATGACAGTGGAAGCACCCGGGGGAAGACCCAGAGCAGCCAGGTAGTCCCTTGTTCCCATCTTATTCCTTCGCTTTTTACCGTTACCTTTCCCAATTCCTATGACGGTGACAGAGTCTTTGCCTCCCCAGGACACATGCACTGCTGTTGTTTCTGCGTTGAAGGTCCAGGTGCTCCTGTTGGAGCGGACATGTTTGCGCACCAGTCACTGCATACTTGCCTTTATGTATTTTCATCTGTAGCTCTTGTTCACTTGGAGAGTCTGTCCCTTCTTGTGGCTCCCCACTGGCTCAAGGAGATCCAGGGTTTCTGGAGTGTGTCAGTCTGCTCAATGGACGTCATTGGCATCTGCCTATCCGGCTGAACTGTCATTCCTGAGCCTAAGATCAAATTCTGCACCCAGTGCCCAGAGTGTTGGACTGGCAGCTATGTGGGGTTCCCTTGCTTAAGCAAGGCCCAGGTTCTGGTCCAACTCCCATTTATGGCATCTTCCATTGATGCCTGGCCCCAGTTTGAACTCCCGATGACCAAAATGCACATACTGGTCTCCAACCAGCAGTCATCTGTCTCAGTTGGGGAAGTGTCATTGAAGGGCCTCAGTCCTGCGTGGACGTGTCTCTTGGAAAGAGGCCTCTCCCTGAATGTTGTTGCATACATTTGGTTTGCAGGTGCTCCATCTAGGATGTAACTCTGTCCAGTTGAAATTACATTTTTAAGTCACAAGCTCAAAAAGCTAGTGATATTTTGAAGCATCAAATATTCATAAAAATTGTTAATGTGCTTAATGGGGAAAACCAAAGAGTGTGAAAAGTGTGAGCCTATCATGTCAATCATACTAAGTTAATTTCAGGGCTTTAAGTCATGTTACCAGAGAACTACTGCATATCGAAGTGGTTTTCACATAAGTACTTTTAGAAAAATTTAGAATGATTTCTTTGGGAAGTCAAAGGTTGTGCAACATGCTGGTTTATGTAGGGAATTATCTAGCATTAAAATGATATGTATCAGTCACATGTTGAGAAAGCTGTTGAAAACTTAGTTTTAAATATTTCTATAAAATTGTGTAGGTGCTTAACTTGGAAACCAAAGGGTGTACAGTATGTGTCTCTTCTCTCTGAAGAATACAACATTGATTTGAAGCATCTAGGTCATGTGATCTCGGAGCAATTGAATTTACAAGTGATTCTGTCCATATGTTTATTTTGTTACAATGTTGTTGTGTTTTTGAAAACCAAAGGCTGTGCAACATGCTGCTGTGTAGAGAATCATCTATCCTCAACGTTGTTTCCTGGTCATATGGTGAAAAGTGTATTGTTAATGTAAAGTTTATATAAAATCATGTAGGAGCTTAATGGCAAACCCAAGGGCTGTGCAATGTGTAGTCCTTCCTTCTGAAGAATACTGTTTTGATTTTGTTGGATTTTGGCAATTTTGTGTAGTGGAAAAATGATAGAGAACCCATTTGAGTCAAGGGGGAATTACATGCAGTTTTAATATGCAGCACAGTTGTTCCATTACATCGTCACATAATTTTAACGGTTGCTCCTCGATATGTATTAGATGTGTTTAGTTAGAGCAATGCATTCAATTCTGCCATAGGGACCACGATAATTCACGCCAACCCCCATTCGTGATGAACAGTCACACATTCCTGAGGTTGACAGTGTGTGACTTCCTGAGAATCTAAACACAGATGTACTGTTGTTCCTCAATATATAGACACTTCACTTGTAACAAAACATACATTCATACAGTCATAATACAATCAGACCACTACAATTTCAAGCATCTAGTTCATGAGATCAGACAGCTATTGAAAATCTAATATTTCATTAAAATATTTACAAATGTATAATAACAGAAATTTTAAGCAATCTATAAAGAGCAAATGATTTCCCTTTCTTTCTGAACAGTTAAACGTTGGTTTCAAGTTTGTTGGTGATGTATTCAAATGTTTTTCAGATTTAAAAATGTTGAAGATGCACTTGGCTGATGCTCTCTTGCAACTTGCATTGGATTTGCTTAGAATACCAACAATGTTGACCACAATGTCTCATGCTGTTTTAAAACTCTGTTTGGAATAGGAGAAATGAGACTTGTGCAGTGTTGTACACCTTTCCTCTTTGATAACTAAACTGAGGTCTGTCGTTTGAATCATTTGCAAGCTATTGATCTTTGTTTGTCAAATATCGAATGTCAGGCTAACTTTACCACGTTCTGTTATAATAAGTGGTTTTATATGATGCTAGTGTAATTCATCAAATGACTGCTTTATATGGACTGTCATTACAAATTATCTGCTGTGGTCAAATTACATGAAATATCATAGCCCTTTAAGAAACGCTGCATGAAAGGAGCAATGGAAAAACATTGAAATCTAAATGTATTTTTCACATGTGATTCACACATTCTTGAAAATGAACTTGAACAAAGTGAACTTGAACAAAATGAAGCAATTATTTGAGTGTTCTGCCACAATCCGCTTAACAAATGTGACATGTATCAGACACTGCAGACTACCAGCTACCATCTAATCAGTGCATAATTGAACTGATCAATTCCCTCTCAAAGACCAACACATTTGTATTTTGCTAGAAGTGCAATGAAAGGGCCAGGTTAGCTGTTAAAGAACAATTACACTGACCCAATTACCCTCTCTAGCAACTGGTAGGTCAGGCACATGAACTCAGTTGTGATTCTTGGCCTTACCAATGTTCGTGTATTGGTGAAACTTTTGGTTTAAGCAACATTATGATAAGATTTGGAGGGATTTAGCAACATTTGGAGAGTTATTTTTTTTTTAAGTAACTCATCAAAATATTTACAAACAATGAAAAGATGGATGGATATATGTAATGGATATACACTCACCTAAAGGATTATTAGGAACACCTGTTCAATTTCTCATTAATGCAATTATCTAATGAACCAATCACATGGCAGTTGCTTCAATGCATTTAGGGGTGTGGTCCTGGTCAAGACAATCTCCTGAACTCTAAACTGAATGTCAGAATGGGAAAGAAAGGTGATTTAAGCAATTTTGAGCGTGGCATGATTGTTGGTGCCAGACGGGCCAGTCTGAGTATTTCACAATCTGCTCAGTTACTGGGATTTTCACGCACAACCATTTCTAGGGTTTACAAAGAATGGTGTGAAAAGGGAAAAACATCCAGTATGCGGCAGTCCTGTGGGCGAAAATGCCTTGTTGATGCTAGAGGTCAGAGGAGAATGAGCCGACTGATTCAAGCTGATAGAAGAGCAACTTTGACTGAAATAACCAACCGACTGAAGTTACAACCGAGGTGTGCAGCAAAGCATTTGTGAAGCCGCAGCAAAGCATTTGTGAAGCCACAACACGCACAACCTTGAGGCGGATGGGCTACAACAGCAGAAGACCCCACCGGGTACCACTCATCTCCACTACAAATAGGAAAAAGAGGCTACAATTTGCACGAGCTCACAAAAATTGGACAGTTGAAGACTGGAAGAATGTTGCCTGGTCTGATAAGTCTCGATTTCTGTTGAGACATTCAGATGGTAGAGTCAGAATTTGGCATAAACAGAATGAGAACATGGATTCATCATGCCTTGTTACCACTGTGCAGGCTGGTGGTGGTGGTGTAATGGTGTGGGGGATGTTTTCTTGGCGCACTTTAGGCCCCTTAGAGCCAATTGGGCATCGTTTAAATGCCATGGCCTACCTGAGCATTGTTTCTGACCATGTCCATCCCTTTATGACCACCATGTACCCATCCTCTGATGGCTACTTCCAGCAGGATAATGCACCATGTCACAAAGCTTGAATCATTTCAAATTGGTTTCTTGAACATGACAATGAGTTCACTGTACTGAAATGGCCCCCACAGTCACCAGATCTCAAGCCAATAGAGCATCTTTGGGATGTGGTGGAACGGGAGCTTCGTGCCCTGGATGTGCATCCCACAAATCTCCATCAACTGCAAGATGCTATCCTATCAATATGGGCCAACATTTCTAAAGAATGCTTTCAGCACCTTGTTGAATCAATGCCATGTAGAATTAAGACAGTTCTGAAGGCGAAAGGGGGTCAAACACTATTAGTATGGTGTTCCTAATAATCCTTTAGGTGAGTGTAGATATCTTTATATTAGGAGGACTCTGTGTGTGGGCATTGGTCTTTGATCCTTATCTTCACAGAGGAAGGAGAACAATGGAGAAACATTTCGCCCCAGCTTGTTGCCTGCTGATAGCCAGTTGTTTATGTGTGGCTGTTTATCTTGCTATCGGAATTGGTTTGTCGCTGTGTTTTCTTCATCTCTTGGCTCTCTTAATGTAATCTCGTTCTTTCAAAAAGGTTAGCTGGTTAAGGGTAGCTTTCAGGCTACAATGTATCTGTAAGGCTTGTATCTCCAATGGGACTGCTTAATTATCTGGGTTCTTCATCCCAAATAATAAACAGGACAGTGAATTCAGAAAGTATCCAGACCTCTTCACTTATTCCACATTTTGTTACCTCAAAGCCTTTGATTACATTTTTATTCATGTTTTCTCATCAATTCACATGGAATACTTTTTTTTTAATGTTTACAAATTTATAAACAAATAAAAAAAACTAAAATATCACATTTACATGAGTATTCACATGTATTTTTAAATTCACATCCCTTTTCCATTGACTATTCTTTATATTTCAGGAATATCACACCTGTCTTTATAAGGTCCAACAGTTGACTGTGCATGTCAAAGCATAACCAAGCCATGAGGTTGAGGCACAGATCTGGGGAATGGTACCAAAATGTTTCTGCAGCATCAAAAAAGCCCCTGAAAACACAGTGGTCTCCATCATTCTTAAATGGAAAAAGTTTGGAACCACCAACATTTCTTAGAGCTGGCAGCCCGGCCCAACTAAGTAATCGGGGGAGAAGGACCTTTGTCAGGGAGATGACCCACTTAGAGTTCCTTTTGGCAATCTCCCTGCAGACTTTCATGTGCCTTTTATTAAGGAGTGGCTTCCAACAGGCCACTCTACCATAAAGGCCTGATTTGTGTAGTGTTGCAGAGATGGTTGTTGTCCTGAAAGGCTCTTCCATCTCTACACAATCCTCTTCTCCCCCAGTTGCTCAGTTTATCAACATGAAATGTCATGGATTTTGTGCATTATTCTGAGTTTTAATAGATCTGAATATACAAAGGCACTGACATTGCCATGGTTCTATTATTGTATAGAATCAGCTGATGGTGTTGCCGGCACAACCTGGTTCTATTGGAGGAGCTCGACAAGCTGCCAATCCCACTCTTATTGGTTGACACTAACATTTTACCCCACGTTGGACACTGAATGATGAATGTAGAGGGATTTTTTAATGTCAATGACTGAATGTTTCAGCAATGTTTCATAATCAACAACATGGAAGTAAGATTACAGACTGTTAATTGTGTGTCAGAACGCAGAAAATAACTCTGAAGCGAAATTGCAGCTGATATCTTAATTAGATTATTTTATCTAATCAGAACCTTTAAAAACGGTTGTACATCTACGTGCCAAACTGCAGCCCTGATAACAAGTTGTATTGGTGATGCATTGCAACTCCTGCACGACCAGTGGCTGCGTTACCATTCTATAAACAGCATTAGCCCCGAAATGTAAGTGAATCAAAAATTACTAGATGTAAGTTATTTAGGATAAAGATTTTTATCTACACTATTCAAAAGTATTGCTAGTCTTGTGTTCACATTAGAGGCCCGCATTTTTGCAGATATGACAATTATATTATGACACATTTCTATTGGAGTAGATTCTGAACATTTTAGTCATGACAGTGGGGACTTGGGGTCTAGGATTTATTGTTAGTTAGGTGAACAGAAAAAGAGTAGGAAGCAAAAAGCCATGCACTGCAGGACCAATCAGAAGTTTTTGTGGACTATAGTGGGGAAGTTAATTTGCCAATAAGCAAACGACATAGTTTTATAAAGCAGTGAGTCCATGCTTGTTACCATTCCTTGTTTTTGGGCTCATCTACTGTTGAAAATAGCCGACTACAGACTTGTAGTTTGAATGGGCAGGGATCTGGAAATGCTAAAATATAGAGTATGGTCCCCAGGCTTTTTCACACAGTGCTTACCCACTCAAAGCTGGCCTTAATGGGAGTGACTATATTATTTGTTTCCTTTTGATAACAGCTAATCAAAATACTGATGAACTTGACTTCCAGTGGAGCAGTATTTCTAGTGTTTGATGATGTACTGGACAACAAACACTTGTCCAGTACATCCAGTCTAGCCTAGCCAGCCACTTCATATCACAAAAAGTATGGCAACTAGTAGCACCTGCAATTTCCTAGCTCAATGCTTTAGTAAAATTACAACTGTAACTGCCTTGTTCTGCCAGAGTTGCACTATGGAGACAGTTCAGTTGTTTTGGTACCACAACAACATTAAAATGTAGCAATTTGTGCTTGGGTGTACCAGAGACATTAGTGAAGGTGTTCTGAGAGATGATTGGTTGGTAGACTAGGCAAGGAATAAGGTTAAGAAAATGTCTGGCCAATACTATATTTCCAGTATTATTTCTGGATCGATTAAGCGGAGCCAGCCAAGAAGAGCAACTGTCTCTTACTGAGTGACTGACTGACCCACAACCTTTTATTAAATAGCGTAGTGGTTAGAGACACGAACTGCCTTGCAGCGGACCGGTGTTCGAGCCTTGCCATAATCAAAACAAGTTATGCATCAGGATTTGTTCAGGATAGACAAAAACTTTGCTGGCTACAACCTTCAGTAGTTATGTTATAGTAAGCCTAAAATAATGTTTATATTGCGACTATTTCTGGTGGACTTTCGAAGTATGCATCTGTGCATGATTCTTGGGGTAATATACAGTAGATCACAACCCCTTGCGCAGTAAAAGAGGAGTTTCCACGATTCACTTGATTTTTCACTTGACGAAATTGTCAATTATCACCTATATTTAAAGTTATTGTATCAATGTCATTCATGAATTAAAGAAATTAACATTGTGCCATGAAATTAAATAGCTTTGGCAGTGTAAAGTTTATCTTCAGTCTCGCTAGCAAATTACTATTCTGAGTAGTAAATTAGTAGATACTAGTAAGCCTATTGCTGGTAATAAGCTGTTAAAACGGCCAGTGGCAAAAGCCATCAAGTTCATAGATGCTATTTGTGGTGGAAGTAAACGTAATAAGAAACATTAGTCAATTTAACACAGTGCTAAATGGTGTCTAGCGAAATACTCAAACTTGGCATGATGTGTGACAAAATGATCTAATGTTGAGATGCTATACCGACACTCAGCACACACACAGCTTAGTGGTGTAGTGGTTAAAGACAGCTTGTCACATGGGAGTCCCAGGTTTAAATCCACATTCATCCCTTCTAATTGCGGGCCGGCCAAAATAGGCTTGCCTGGTTCCTTGTTTTAGGACAATCAGCAGATGTCAATACCGATGTTTTGTTATTTTTGTACCTGTGAAGTAAATATGTAGGTTCTGATGATGTTTCTAATTTCAGCAAATAGAATACCTGGAAATACATTTAGTAAATAAAGTAGTAAACTTTATTAAAAAAAAGCTAATTTCAGATAATAAATAATAACAGTAAAACAGAAATAACTCGAGCAAAAAAAAAGTATTCTATTTCAAAGCAATCTGCCAATACCAGATAATACAGTATATATTTTTTGCCTATAATCGACCAATTAGGATTGCTGTCCAATATATCGGTGCATCCCTAGAGGTTATGGAATAAGGAAAGGAGAACTTGGATAAATCCAGTAGTTCATAACAGTGCATTGTCATTGACTGACATTAGAACCAATATTGACCCAGTTCTTTGTAGTTTTCTATTGTCAATGTGTCTATAAGGCAACAGGGCTATCAACGGTTCTGATTCAGGAGCTTTATGTACAGCCATATAGTTTTAATAGCTGTAGTGTCAGTCTTTGGTTTAAATAAGGTATTTGCTGTTTTCATGCTTAGCTCTACGTCAGAGATGAAGACTTCTGGAAGCAGCACGTCTCAACAGTCTGAATGCAACCCTGTGGGAGCTCTGCAGGTAAGATGCATCTTGGGACTTTGTGGCAATAATCATTAGTTGATATGCTGCTCTGTTTACATCTAAATGTACTGCATACGCTGTCAGTCTCTCAACTGTTTCTACCATACTCGCCTGTTTTGATGAGAAGTTAAGGATTCCCTCCACTTTAGTTGAGTAAAGTCAATATTACTTGATTTTTTTCCTCTCCTGAAAGGAGCTGGTGGTTCAGAAAGGCTGGCGTCTCCCGGAGTACACAGTCACCCAGGAGTCAGGCCCCGCACACCGCAAGGAGTTCACCATGACCTGCCGGGTTGAGAGATTTGTCGAAATTGGTAAATTTGACATTGGTTCCCCCCTTTCATTGATTGGTTTTTCCTATTTCAGGATGACTGGTAGACGAGAGAATGTTTAGTGCCTACAGCGAGTTCCAATTATGTGTAGCAACCTGATTAATCCAGTTAACTAATTACTCACCCTTCATTTGCCAGTTTGGACATGCTGCTCCTGGACACCATTTATGGAACAGCTAGGGCTACTTATTTGTCTGATTAAACGGTTTGATGGAATGATTCTCTGTGCATTACGCTCACGTTTCCACAGGCAGCGGAACGTCCAAGAAGCTAGCCAAGCGCAACGCAGCAGCCAAGATGCTGTCCAGGATCCATGACGTTCCCGTGGACCTGAGGAGCAGCCATGAGACAGAAGCAGAGGATGACACCTTCAACATGGTGAGATGTTCATTAGAGTATGAAGTCTATACATACTTTGACCTGTTATGCAGCAAGGTGTTATCGAGATCCTTTTGAATCAAATGGTACTCATTAAAGAATATTGCGGCTGTGCTTGTTTTGTCATACAATAGGTTCTGAATGAGTCTATGTAGGTACTTGTAGAAATCAAGGGAATTGTACCGTTGTGTCCTTTGTCTGGTAGCACATGGGCAGCAGGGCGGAGGCAGGGAAGTGCAAAGGTCTGGGCTGCACTTGGGATTCTCTAAGGAACTCAGCCGGGGAGAAGATTGTGCAGCTGAGGAGCCACCCGTTGGGCATGCCCAGCTCCAACTTCTGCTCACTGCTCCATGACCTCTCAGAAGAGCAGCGTTTTGACGTCAGCTACCTCGACATAGGTAGGTACTGTACCTCTGCTTTACCAAAAATGTTTTTATTCACTGTGAACTGATTAGGAGGGACCAGGCAATGGAGTTATTGATCGTTTTTATTCACTGTGAACTGATTAGGGGGAACCAGGCAATGGAGTTATTGATTGACCACCACTCATTACATCTGCATAATTGGAACAATTAAATTTAGTGTTGCTCCTACATGTCTGACGCACAAACAAGAAGTGCTTGAAGTGCTTAAAGTACTTGAGTTTGGGTCAGTAAGAAATGTCAGTCCTGGGATACATGGAAAATCACCCATTTCTGGACAAAGTCCTTGAAAAGCATTGAAATGAACACATTGCTTACATCAGAGTACAGTTTCGCCCCCTTGTTCTAAATTATTCAATCGCTGGAGATTTTTCAGAGCTGAGTCTGATTATCACATGCAATCTGCTATTCCTCTGAAAGCCGTCACAGATTATAGTGCTGTCCCTCTCTCATTGCTGCAATTTTTCTGTCAAAAAGGAGGGGTAAAGTTAAATGGATCCAGCAAGTTTGAAAATGAATCTTTACAGGTAGTTGCTTTTGATAGATGTGAGTAATATTAATCTTGAGCGAGTTGTGTTTAAGATTTAAATAAGAACATTTGTTTGTTGTGACTGTTCCTTGTTTAGACTGAAGCTAAAGTATCTGATGGCTCGCATTAACTGTGCCTTTATTGATGTGCTTACTGTAAGCCAGTGTCTCCCAACCTTTTTCAGTTACTGTACCCCCAAAATGTTTTTGCACTGCTTTCAATACCCCTGAAATACCCCCTCATGTTAATTTCACTAGTAAGTCTATGGTGTCATGAGTGTTTTCAAGTAACCCCTGTGGAGAGGCCAAGTACACCCAGGGGTCCTAGTACCCCTGGTTGGGAACCACTGCTGTAAGCAATGCACTGTATTGAACTTTTGCGTACTTATTATTGACACTTTTTTTGCCATACTACTCTTTGTACACCATTGAACCTATCAACACGTTTCAGCTTTTTCAACTATTCTGAACTTACAGTTATTGCTATGGCGACCAAAATTACAAAGTCAATGGGGCCACAAGTGTCATCACATGGCTGTGATGACACTTCACACTGCAAAATGATCAATAATTTAAATACATGAGTGAATACATAGGCTGGTTTACTTTCTAGATTCTTAAGTACAAAGATAATAGTTGATAAGTAGTATGGTGTTAATATGCTTTTTAAAGCTAATAAACAATATAGGGTGATATTACTTGGTTTAGGTGAAGTCCTGGAAAAAAGAAAATGGTGCTTAAAAAGTACTTGGAAGTCCTTGGGTTTGATTTTGTCAGGTCCCTTTGAACCAAGGGTTGGGAATTTGTACAGATTTGAACATGATAATACAGTAGAATAACTGATATAGCCGTCTAACTTGCCAAAAAATAGAAAATAACATATCTTGTAGAAATAGGATTTACTAAACGAATAAGCAAGAGACCAATTAAAGAAATGGCCTAAGATCAAAAGTGGTTCCAGGTTCCTTATCAAAGTTAACCGCCTGTTTCCCAGATCCTGCTTTGCAGTACAGCCCTGTTTTTTTTACTGTATTCAACCTAACTTTGGCCTGTGTAACTTTGTGTTCCAGAGGAGCGAAGCCTGAGTGGCCTCTGCCAGTGTCTGGTGGAGTTATCCACTCAACCGGTCACAGTCTGTCACGGCTTCGCCCCAAACCATGATGCCGCTCGTGCCAGTGCAGCCCACAATGCCCTGCAATACCTCAAAATCATGGCCGGGGGGAAGTGACTTTGCCTCCCTGGACCAACACAGGTGTCCATGGCCAACCTCAACTCTGGTCACTGGATGCCTACATTTGAGGGTCCTCTCACTAATGGTGGTCAAGGGGATGTAACTGTTGATTTACCCATGCGACAAGTTTATACAGAATTTTTATGTCGTGAGGGAGTTTAAATGTCTTTGCCAACTTGGCCCCTCACACAACCCCCGGAGCCTTCCTTTGTGTAAGTTACTTTTAATTCCTTAATGCCTCAAAGACATGGAATACCCCTTGTTGAAGCTTGATGAGGGGCTAGAACTCAAAGTTCTTCCGTGCCCCTGAAGATTCCCCATTGATGGTCACGCACTGTTTCGGCAGTTACATGCGTAGAGACAAAGACTGCATGGAAAAAGGCAGAAGATATTTTAAAAGAAAAAACATTTCACCTTTTAGTTATCACACCTAAAACGGTTTTCGTTGATTGATGAAAAGGCATTGTCTGCCTTTTCGTTACTGAAGACTTTGTGTATGACCAAGAACATTTGTCCCTCATTGTCACTTCACTTGGGTCACTGTTCAAGATGATGGTTTTGCCCCAAGTGAAATGTAATTTTGGAAATGTATATTTACTTCTCAGATTCTGAAATTGGAGCCCTATGTCCTTTTAATCAACTGTTTAACAATACTTTTTATTAGGCCTTTAGAAAATGTATCTGTGTAATATAATATTACAATGTTAGAGTAATGTTAAGGTACATGTTTTAAATTGAGTTTACATCTGCAGTACATTAGAGTACTGCAGATGTAAGTACTGATGTAAGTACTCTTTGAGTTTTAGTTATATTTTAATACTTTAGGTACTATACTAATAAATTTGTTAATTTTCAGACCCCACAAAAGTACATTTTATATTGTGTGAATAAATTGCTACTGTATATACAATTAGTAATTTTAGACATCAAATGTTTGAAGGCAACTTTGAGGCAATGTTATCTCATGGTGGCTTTCATTAAACCATATTCAGGGCCTTTCATTTTAGGAATAGAACTATTGTCTTAAATGTATAGTATTCTGTGGTCTTGTTGATTTTATCATGTCTAAAATAGAGCATCTAAATTAAATAAGACTATACTGATACATTTGATTGAATCATCAAGGCTTTTGAAATTTCAAAGGATGCTAGCGTTGGATTCGATAGAACATTTTAATTTGGTATTCTAATTGACTGGAATTAATACCAACCATATTTTATTTTTCTTCCACACCTGTTGACAAACTCTTTCTTCATCTACCTCTGCTGCATGCTAATTGTGTAACTTGAGCTCAGTATTCTCCAATGTTTTTTTCCAAGAGTTCAGATACATCGTTAACCCATCGTGTTTAATGTAGGTAAATGTCAAGTAAAGGATGGTTTTGATAAGCGATTGTATACTAAGCATGCTGGCCATAGAAGGGTACGTTCCTTTCTGGAATAGCTGTTGCATATTACTGCAGGATGTATAGCAATGGAATGAATAGAATAGACAGTCTTTACTTGAATAGAAACTTGTTTTAATCTCTTTCTGTGAATCTTTTCCTATCTTATAGGCTTAATATAGTTGGATAAAACAGGCCCCTGATGATTATATGGTTAACAGAGTGAGAAGTTTTGCTGAAATTCACAGCTGAATGTTTGGGATGTTCAGGAAAGTATTGCAGAAATACAAAGTAGAATTCAAACACAAATGTCCTATCACTGTTATAAATTGATTGATATGTTACTTTCTAAATAAAAATGTTTTTAAAAGTTGGTGCACATAAGTTGTAATTTAAGTCAGTTAACATTAATATACCCCATTTTAGCTTTGCATTACCTTTTATTAATATCTTAAATATTGAATTTTACAAAGACACAGCAATATTGATTGATTGTCATTAATAGTGTCTCTACATGTTCACAGAGGACAATCACAATTATAAACAGTGGGTTGAACCCTATATCAGATCACATATTAAGGGTATGACAAAACAAAATTGCTCTAATTGTTCATTTTTAATAGCGAAAAGGCACTTCCCAGGTTTGTGGTATATTGCTTACATACGGAGTACAGCTGAGAGAGGGTTTGAGCGCAGCCTAAAATTTTTAAAAAATCCAAGGAAGCTGAGATATAACTAATTATAATTTAAACAATGCTGAAAACTAAACAAAGGTCCAAAAATGGAAAATGATAAAACAAAAGTTTTGACTTTATGCCTCAGAGTACTTTTATATAATTTTTATTCCTGAGCACTTTGCACCTTTATGTTTAGTTTATTACTATTATACGCCAGCTGAGCGCTGTATCGAAGCACTCCAGGTTGGGTTGTGCGTAAGAACAGCTTTTAGCTGTAGGATATTGGCCATTACACCACACCTACTCATGCCTTATTTCTTTAATTAAACTGTGTGTTGATTATCTCCAGTGTAACATCTTTCGGGTAACAACTTGTTATACAATGAGTTGTTATATACAATTCATAATTTAATCAGTAACACTAACATGAAGGGAAGAAATACCTTTTAATATTCGACATGCCGAATATACCTCCAGTGGCTGAACTTGTTTTCAGTGTTTCTTGTGTTAACAATTCTCTGTTCAGTTCTCTAAAAGTTGTGGTGAGTTCCTGCCTGACCACAACGCAAAGATACTGCAAGTAATAGGTCACGTATCAGCCACATATATAGCAGTCTGTTGTGGCTCGCATCCATCAGCTGATTCAGTTGGTTGCTTGCACATTCATTTGGGCTGGAACTCCTCTCTCAGCTCTTGTCTCTTCCAGGTGAGTGGACTGAAGAGATGTCTTCATCAGCATAGCCACTACTGTCTGACTGCATGCTGTCACCTCGAACCACCAGACCTGTAGGAAAACAGACGGCCTGTTGTAAAAATGCATCTTTTGTCCTGATCTTGTGTAGATTCAGATTTTTTTGGTGTCCACAGGTGCAGACACATTCTACTATGGGCTGAGTGAGGGTTTTTCCCTCGTACCTTGTACTTATTCATTTTATTAATTAGGACATCCCCTCACCTGGTTGACTAGGTCTTAATTGGATACCAATTGAAAATGAAAAAAAAACAAGAACCAACCCTCCGTGGAATGGGTTTAACACCCTAATGTAGACCATTAAAATATGCATTGTGATCAAGTGTTAACAAAAGATCTGGATGAAAGAGGAAGATATAATCGGGGTTAATTCAGGTCTCAGTGAGAAACAGACTGATTCTCAATCAAACCTCTTCCCTACTGACTTGAATGGAGTGCTCTTTGTAGTCACATGTTGATGATGAAACTCAGAGTGGGATTTCTACAGAGAGGCTAGGGGTTTAATTTGTTTTAGAAGACATACATGTTAACAACTGAGCAGTTAAGCTGTATTGTATGTGTCAAGCCTTGACATCACACAAACATGTCATATTTGAACCTATCCCTCCACTAGTACTGTGCATTATGGGAATCCACTTCTGCTGATAGTCTTTATTGCACACCAGCTGGAAGAGGCCACTGGATGGTCTATTCACACCATACACCAGTGTTTCCTGGTCCTCTGGACCCCAAGGGTTGCACTTTTCTGTTTTTGCCCAAGCACTCACACCTGATTCAAAATAAAGACTTTGTAATGGGTTCATTACATCAAAGAAGTGTGTAAGTGGTAGGGCATCATTTGAATCAGGTGTGTGAGTACTAGGACAAGAAGAAAAAAAATGCCAGGATTGGGAAACAATGCTCTACACCCTGATCATTTTAATTCATTTAGCTTTGGGACACTTGCAAATAGATTGTGTGAATGGAGGTTTGAGTGAGTAGGGGTCCAGTTGGGATTTAGCAAGACACTTGCTGGGATTGACACAATTTATGTTACATAATTTAGTTTGAACATATAGTGAGACATTTTTATAGTGAGTAGTTAATATTTCACTCAACTGAACTACAGTCCAATATATTTTGTAACAACATTCTTTAAAGAGCTCTATATTAGAAAAAATGAACTGTCCTCCTAGAAAATTGTTTTGGGTAGTACAAACATAATATGTAGTAGTTTCTCTTTTGATCTACACTATTCACATGGATGGCCTATTTTATAATCAAAATGGAAAATATAGTCAAAGAAGTTTGCATTTCTAAAAGGAGAAACAACCACCTTGTATTTTATTTTACATTGTATTTGGACATTTGGCATTCCAACTCAGGCCCACATACAGAAATGACCTCAACTCATGTGAACTCCTTAAATACCTTTGGAAGTCAGTTGCTACTGATTTGAAAAAAATATAGTTACAAAGCCACGCTGTAAGGTCAATCAAACCCTTGAACAAGCACAAAGCCTACATCAAAGTATTACTGCCTGCAGTGTAGTACTTCCTAGAATTAAAAATGCATTTGTTCAGAGATCAGCCTACACTTTGCTCAACATTTCCTGTTAGGTGGCATTTTCAAAGAATGAGAATGGAAAAACCACCTTTTCCACCTCATTCACCCAAGTTTACTTAGCTATCTAAATGAGGACAAAGAAGTTGATATCCCTGAATAAAAAAATCCTGATCTTGCACAAAAGCTTAACCTAACATTCATTTTAGTAACCTAACATGTATGCCTAAACTGAAATGTCCTTAATTTCTAACCCCTAAACAACCCATAACGCCTAACTGGAACGTTCATTATTTAAAACCTTTTTCTGACTTGACCAGTTTGAAGATGTTATTTTCCAGTTCATTTTGTAAAAAAAACGTTCCTGTAAAATGAAAGTAAAAGTCATAATCTTTCTCTAAACAACTCCTTTGGTAGTGAGCTTATGTACAAAAAATAAATTAGCATCAGCAGAATATGACAATCATGAATCTAGGGTTGAAAAATTCAGCTAACTTTCATCAATTGTCAGTCCCTAGGGACATGTCTGGTCAACAAATGAAAAGCACTTATTGGGCTGAAAAAATATTATGACACATTGTATCAAAGTTTGTTCATTCAGTCCCTCTAGCAAAAACTACTTCACATGATGGCTAGTTGGCAATAGCAACCATCTGGATGAAATTGAGTTTTTGCTACACGCTGGCAACATAATCAGATTTTTGCAACACTCAATGTAACAATCATGAACTTACCTTTGTTTTGACTGACAGAAGACATTAGCAAAGAGGTTGACATAACTGTTTCTTGCTGTCCAAACTCTTCCTCCCCTGCACTATGCAACTGTTGTAATAAAAAATAAAAAAAATGGTCAGGGGAACATGCAATACATGTCAGGTAGCTCAGGGTGGACAAGTTGTCGACTACATCAGCCTTTCTTAAACAGATTTTTGCCAGGGACCTACAAATTATGGGCTTCTTCCCCTGAGGAGAGGAACAAAGTCAAAATATGGTCCATCAAGTAACTCCATTCTTTATTTTAGGACACATTGGGGCTATTGGAAACCATTATGTTCCCATATATATATATATATACATATACACATATACAGGTGCTGGTCATAAAATTAGAATATCATCAAAAAGCTGATTTATTTCAGTAATTCCATTCAAAAAGTAAAACTTGTATATTATATTCATTCATTACACACAGACTGATATATTTCAAATGTTTATTTCTTTTAATTGTGATGATTATAACTGACAACTAATGAAAATCCCAAATTCAGTATCTCAGAAAATTAGAATATTACTTAAAACCAATACAAATTTTTTTTTTTTTAGAAATGTTGGCCAACTGAAAAGTATGAACATGAAAAGGATGAGCATGTACAGCACTCAATACTTAGTTGGGGCTCCTTTTGCCTGAATTACTGCAGCAATGCAGAGTGGCATGGAGTCGATCAGTCTGTGGCACTGCTCAGGTGTTATGAGAGCCCAGGTTGCTCTGATAGTGGCCTTCAGCTCTTCTGCATTGTTGGGTCTGGCGTATCGCATCTTCCTTTTCACAATACCCCATAGATTTTCTATAGGGTTAGGGTCAGGCGAGTTTGCTGCCCAAGTGGCACCAGGTGCCTTCAATATTGAACCTTTTCACAATATTCTAATTTTCTGAGGTACTGAATTTGGGGTTTTCATCAAAATCATCAAAATTAAAAGAAATAAACACTTGAAATATATCAGTCTGTGTGGAATGAATGTATACATTATTCAAGTTTCACTTTTTGAATGGAATTACTGAAATAAATCAACTTTTTGATGATATTCTAATTTTATGACCAGCACCTGTATATTAGCGGTGTAACGGTACACATATCCGTACCGTTATGTACAGGGTGTTGGGTTCGGTACGCGCTGTGTTCCGAATCAATAGACTTGTTTTAACTATGCAGATCACTTTAAACTCAGTGTCCCCCCATAGACATATTTTGGAGCCGTATCTCAGCAATTGAAGTAGCCTAGCACAAGCTGCCTCGTAAATAAATATGGCGAACACTAACCACAAGCCAGATCTTGAGGACGCTCGTGTATCCTTGCACTTTGGGAAAACCTCATAATTAATACAATTAAAATATATGCTAGAATTGCTTCTAGTTTACATTGTCATGTATATTTTTTCTTTTTGTATTTAATGCTTTATATTTTTCTTGAAGCTTACTACATAGATGTTGAGTGCCATGGTCATACTGTTTTGCCTCATTAAAAAATTAAGAGACCACTGCACCTTTTTCTTTCCAAAAACGTCAAAAGGGAGGTTTTTGAGTGAGGAACAGAAGGGTTAGAATTAAGAGACTACTGCAAATTGAACGCTTCTGTTCCTCACTCAAAACTTTCCTTTTCAACTTTTTTGGTGCAGTGATCTCTTAATTTTTCTGGAGCTGTGTATATATATATACACACCGATCAGCCATAACACAATGACCACCTGCCTAATATTTTGTAGGTCCACAATTTGCCGCTAAAACAGCCCTGACCCGTTGGGGCATGGACTCCACTAGACCTCTGAAGGTGTGCTGTGGTATCTTGCACCAAGACGTTAACAGCTGATCCTTTAGGTCCTGTAGGTTGTGAGGTGAGGCCTCCATGGATCGAACTTGTTTGTCCAGCACATCCCAAAGATGCTCGATTGGATTGAGATCTGGGGAATTTTTGTAAAACAATATTTTTTGGTATATTTTGTCCAGTTGTTTTGTACAAATAAATACTCTAAATGACAATATTTGTGTTTGGAATTTGGGATTAATTCTGTCAGTAGTTAACAGAATAAAACAAATGTTCATTTTACTCAAACACATATCTATGAATAATAAAACCAGAGAAACTGATAATTTTGCAGTGGTCTCTTAATTTTTTTCCAGAGCTGTACATACTGTGGGGAGAACAAATATTTGATACACTGCCGATTTTGCAGGTTTTCCTATTTACAAAACATTTAGAGGTCTGTAATTTTTATCATAGGTACACTTCAACTGTGAGAGACAGAATCAAAAACAAAAATTTACAGAAAATCACATTGTATGATTTTAAAATAATACATTTTCATTTTATTGCATGACATAAGTATTTGATCGCCTACCAACCAGTAAGAATTCCGGCTCACACAGACCTGTTAGTTTTTCAAAAATATAGCTTTCTGGTCTAAACTCCACTTGCCGTGTTTGGAGGAAGAAGGAGGATGAGTACAACCCCAAGAACACCATCCCAACCGTGAAGCATGGAGGTGGAAACATCATTCTTTGGGGATGCTTTTCTGCAAAGGGTACAGGACAACTGCACCGTATTGAGGGGAGGATGGATGGGGCCATGTATCGCAAAACCTGAAGGATCTGTAGAATGTCTGTATGGAGGAGTCAAAATCCCTGCTGCAGTGTGTGCAAACCTACGGATATGTGTACCGTTACACCTCTAATATACAGGTGCTGGTCATAAAATTAGAATATCATCAAAAAGCTGATTTATTTCAGTAATTCCATTCAAAAAGTGAAACTTGAATAATGTATACATTCATTCCATTGATATATTTCAAGTGTTTATTTCTTTTAATTTTGATGATTTTGATGAAAACCCCAAATTCAGTACCTCAGAAAATTAGAATATTGTGAAAAGGTTCAATATTGAAGACACCTGGTGCCACTTGGCCAGCAAACTCGCCTGACTATAACCCCATAGAAAATCTATGGGGTATTGTGAAAAGGAAGATGCGATACGCCAGACCCAACAATGCAGAAGAGCTGAAGGCCACTATCAGAGCAACCTGGGCTCTCATAACACCTGAGCAGTGCCACAGACTGATCGACTCTATGCCACGCTGCATTGCTGACAACTAATGAAAACCCCAAGAACTACAGGAAACGTATGATCTCTGTAATTGCAAACAAAGGTTCCTGTACCAAATATGAAGTTCTGCTTTTCTGATGTGTCATGCAATAAAATGCTAATTAATTATTTAAAAATCATACAATGTGATTTTCTGGATTTTTGTTTTAGATTCCGTCACTCAAAGTTAAAGAGTACCTATGATATAAATCAGACTTCTACATGATTTGTAAGTGGGCAACACTGCCGATTTTGCAGGTTATCAAATACTTGTTCTCTCCACTGTGTGTATATATATATTTATATACACACACAGTTAGGTCTGGAAATATTTGGACACTGACACAATTTTCATAATTTTGTCTCTGTATGCCACCACACTGGATTTGACATAAAACAACCAAGATGTAATTGTAGTGCAGACTTTCAGCTTTAATTCAAGGGGTGAACAAAAATATCTTATGAAACGTTTAGGAATTGCAACCATTTTCATACACAGCCCCCTTATTTCCGGGTCTCAAATGTAATTGGGCATATTAACACAATCATAAATAAAATTTAGATTTTTTAATACTCTGTCGATAATCCTTTGCAGGCAATGACTGCTTGAAGTCTGGAATGCTTGGACATCACCAAACGCTAGGTTTCTCTGAATATGGCTGAATCTGAGCAGACAGTATATCCCTTTACACTTCAGAATTCATCCGGCTGCTTCTTTTCTGTCACATCATCATTAAACACTAATGACCCAGTGCCATTGGAAGCCATGCATGCCCATGCCATCAACACTGCCTCTGACGTATTTTACTGATGTGGTATGCTTCGGCTCATGAGCCGTTCCAATCCTTCTCCATTTTTTTTGTACCCATCATTCTTTGTTTCATCTGTCCAAGAAAGGCTTTTTTAGATGCTTTTTGGCAAAGTATAATCTGGCCTTTCTATTCTTGAGGTTCATGAATGGTTTGCACCTTGTGGTGAACCCTCTGTATTTGCTCTTGTGAAGTCGTCTCTATATGGTAGACCTGGATAATGATATGCCTACCTCCTGGAGAGTGTTCTTCACTTGGCTGCATCTTGTGAAGGGTTTTCTCTTTACCATTGGAAAGGATCCTATGATCGTCCACCACTATCGTCTTCTGTGGACGTCCAGGCCTTTTTGTGTTGCAGAGCTCAACAGTGTGTTCTTTTTTTCTCAGAATGTACCAAACTGTTGACTTGGCCACTCCTAATGTTTTTTTTGGAGCCTAAGGATGACTTGTTTCACTAACATTGAGAGCTCCACAGACCATGTTGTGGGTTCACAGCAACAGCTTCCAAATGCGAATGCAAAACCTGGAATCAACTCCAGACATTTTACCTGCTTAATTGATGAAGAAATAACAAAGGAACGGCCCACACCTGTCCATGAAACCAATTTTGATGTCCCTTGAAAAAGAGGGGGCCAATATTAAAGAGTTGTAATTCCTAAACCCTTCCTCCAATGGATATGAATACCCTCAAAATAAAGCTGAGAGACTGCACTTAAAGCCCATATTCATTATACAACTGTAACTTGAATATATTTTGGTAAACAGCCAAAATAACAAAACTTGTGTCAGTGTCCAATTATTTCCGAACCTAACTGTATGTATACACTGGTCAACAGTCTGCGGTCACTTAGAAACATCTTGTTTTTGAAAATAAATTATGTTTTGTCCATTAAAATAACATCAAATTCATCAGAAATACAGTGTAGACATTGTTAATGTTGTAAATTACTACTGTTGCTGGAAATGTCAGATTTTCAATGGAATTTCTACATTGGTGTACAGAGGCCCATTATCAGCAACCATCAGTCCTGTGTTCCAATGGCATGTTTGTTAAACCATGTTTATAATTTTAAAAGGCACATTGATCATTAGAAAACTATTTTGCAAGTATGTTTGTACAGCTGAAATATGTTATGCTGACTAAAGAAGCAATAAAACTGGCCTTCTTTAGACTACTTGAGTATCTTGAGCATTAGCGATAGTGGGTTTGATTACAGGATCAAAATGGCCAGAAACAAAGTTTCTTCTGAAACCCTATTTTCAATCTATTTTTGTTCTGAGAAATTAAGGTTATTCCATGCGAGAAATTCACAAGAAACTGAAGATCTCGTACCACCCTGTGTACTACTCCCTTCACAGAATAGTGCAAACTGGCTCTAACCAGAATAGAAAGAGGAGTGGGGGGTCCCGATGCAAATACATTAGAAGAGCAGGAGGACAAGTACATTAGAGTGTCTAGTTTGAGAAAGCAATGTGGTGGTCTGAGGATGTGTTGGTGGTGGTTAAGAGTGGGATTTGTACAGGGTAAAAGGGATCTTGAAGAAGGAAGACTATCACTCCATTCTGAAACACCATGTCATACCCTGTGGATGGCACTTGATTGGAGCCAATTTCCTTCTACATCAGGACAATGACCCAAAGCACAGCTGCAAACTATGCAAGAACTATTTAAGGAAGAAGAAGTCAGCTGGTATTCTGTATTCTATGTGTTCAGAAGACCAGTGTGTCAATACCAGTGGGCTGTGTATTCTTTACACAGAATCCAGATCAGATGGACAAGGATTTTGCTACAGTCCTTTTTAACGTGTCCTACAGATATTGTTTCTGATCCTGAGAACCATAACCTTAATTCAAAGGGTCATAAATGCTAATAACTGCAAATGTTTAAAAGCTATATTTACATTTACTAGGACTAAAATTGAAAGTACTCTGTATGTGCCCACTGTTAAATAGCACACTTTAGTAGATATTTGCATAGCTTTCATTCTATGGAGGAAGTGTTAATGCAATCGTTGGGACTTAAAGTGTATGCCACGGACAAGCCGTTTTGATCAACATGACTACATTACCCAGATTTGTGGACAACCCTTAGGAATTCAGAGACTGGAGTAGTGTGCACAATTTGCATTTATCAACAATGCTATACTCTAAAATAACCTGACGCTTGTTTCTCCACCCTAACAACTTTCTAAATAGTCACCATAAAGGCAGAAAAATACAGATTTCCAAGTAAACCCTCTCTTCGCCTCTTCTTTTCTGGTACAATCCTAAACAATTGTCACTTACCTCTTCCAGCTCAAAGGAGTTGGCCTGTTGAAGACTGTCCGATGCCTTCGCTTGGACCCGCAGACTCAGGTAGCTCTTGTTCCTGCATCCTTCTGGACTGTACCGGGACCCTGTCGGGTTTGCTGTAGTATCACCACTGGAAGTGAGAACTGCCTCGTGTGTGTCAGAACCAAAACTACAAGTCACATCCGTTACAGTAATAAGACAAGGAGACATCCGGCCACTAGGGAGGTCTACCAGCATGGAAGTCGACTCCACCAGTTTCCCAGTTCCTCCCAAACTTAAGTCTCCCTCTGACTCAGCCTTTGGAGTTACAGCCATTTCTATATGCATGGCAGACTTACTGGCGGCTAAGCGTTCCTCCTCACTTGGTCCGTGTGGTCCATCCAATTGATTTGATTGTCTGACATTCTCAGAGGATGGTCCAGGCAGCTGAATGGCCACATTTGTATTCCGCTGTTGCTGCTGACTTCTGTAGAGTATCTGGTGCACACTCTCGACAATCTGTGGACATATTATGTCATGTGTAACCTTGGCAACTGGTGGCATCGCAGCCACCCAACCTGTGGGACGAATCGTGCTTTTACCTCCTTTGACCTCACTAGCAGGCCTTGGAGAAGTAAGGCAAAAGTCCAGCTTCTTTCGACTAGCGGGCTCACTCTGACCTGACTGGGATGATAGTCTGGGGCTGGGAGTTCTGTAAGTGTCCATAGCCCTATTTGCAGTACCTTTCCCCGTGTCTGTATCCTGTCTTTCAGACAGCGAGCAATTCTGCTTCCTGTCCTTGTCAACAGCTGTATCTAGATGTCCTTGTATCTCCTTGTCTCTATCCTTGGCCATCGTGCTCCTGTCCATAGTGGCACTGGTCCCATTATTGACTCCTATATCTGGACATTCCACATCTCTTGAGACAGCATCGATCTTGGTTTTCTCCAGCACCAGGCCCACCAAGTCAGGCAGACTGCTTCGCTTCTTGGAGTGTGACCCATACTTAGGGCCAGGGTAGACTCCTGATCCGGGGAAAGCAGAGTCTGAACCAACCCGGGTGGAACCTCCAGAGCCAGTATAGAGGCACATCTTAGAAACTGTGTCTTTGAGTCGCTCCACTGGAGACTTGGGTTCGCTGCGGACGCTTCCCATGAAGCGCCATCCAGTTTGCCTGTCACCAGTTGGGGAGTAGCTGAACTCGGGTGGGGCGAGCTTCTGAAGGGGCGTCCGGGACACGTGGGAGTAGAGAGAGTAGAAGGCATTGGCCATGGCTGTTAGCACCTCTACCTGCCTGAAACGACCTACAGGGGGGAGAAACCTTGGTCAGCACAACTGAAAGAGGAAATAACCATTTATTTTGCATGGCTGCACGCCCACCCAAAGAACAAGAAAATTAGAGGTGCATTAAAATCTATTTTTGATAGCAAATATGTATATGTATTGGTGATAAGATTGAGCCTTCTATAAAAAAATGTGATCTGGCTTGAGTCAAGGATCAATAATTTGATAGGTTTATAATCTTAGGTACATCTGTCTGTGGATGTAAGTGTACACTAAATGTAAATATGAAGATCTTCAAACTGTTTGAACTGCATGAAAAGTGCTACATAGAAAAATATATTTAAATGAGTCTAGTACATAAGACTTTGTATTTGGCTGTGGGGTTGTATGGTAGTGATTAAACCAGCTATCGCATTCTCCTTTCAATATCCAGTGTCTATGCTGAGTTTTCCGATGTTAAGTTTAGGCATTAATTCTGATTGGATAAGGTTAGGTCCACGGTTTCTGAAAGCGTTAAAGACCCCATTTGTTTACCTACTGCCAAGCAAAAGGAAATAACACTTGAACCGGCAATGCTCAGAACTTCCAGAATGTTCTAGCAAATCCTAAGCCTTTTTGATAGTCAATTTTGCCCTAGTGGCAGGTTTGAAAGACATATTCTGGTGTCCTGAGAACCTGGCATTTGTGGATTATTGTCTTGAATTTGCTGTTAAAGCCTTTAAAATAATCCAGAAATAATGGTTAGAAGGAGAGTGTGAATGAGTGTTTGCGTGTGTGCGTGTGGGTGGGTGTCTTACTGGCCAGAGAGAGTCCTGGGTCCTCCTGTCGAAGGCGGTTCAGTTGAGACTGGAGGAAGAGGCGGAAGTTGATTCCATTCAGCTGAGAGGGGAAGTTGAGGAAGCGGGTGGGGATGCGGGCAGTGACCGCAGGCTCGTCTAAGCCGAAGCCCAACTGGCACAGCGTCTCCTCTGCATCCTCAGCACACAGCTGCAGTACCTCAGACACACTGTCAAGAGGAGAGATGGGATACACTGTCAGGAGGAGAGATGGGATACACTGTCAGGAGGAGAGATGGAACACAATGTCAGGAGGAGAGATGGGATACACTGTCAGGAGGAGAGATGAGACACACTGTCAAGAGGAGAGATGGGATACACTGTCAGTGGGAGAGATGGAACACTGTCAGGAGGAGAGATGGGACACACTGTCAGTGGGAGAGATGGAACACACTGTCAGGAGGAGAGATGGGATACACTGTCAGGAGAAGAGATGGGATACACTGTCAGTGGGAGAGATGGAACACACTGTCAGTGGGAGAGATGGAACACTGTCAGGAGGAGAGATGGGATACACTGTCAGGAGAAGAGATGGGATACACTGTCAGGAGGAGAGATGGGATACACTGTCAGGAGGAGAGATGGGATACACTGTCAGGAGGAGAGATGGGACCCACTGTCAGGAGGAGAGATGGAACACACTGTCAGGAGGAAAGATGGGATACACTGTCAGGAGGAGAGATGGGACCCACTGTCAGGAGGAGAGATGGAAAACACTGTCAGGAGGAGAGATGGAACACACTGTCAGGAGGGGAGATGGGATACACTGTCAGGAGAAGAGATGGAACACACTGTCAGGAGGAGAGAGGGGACACACTGTCAGGAGGAGAGATGAGACACACTGTCAAGAGGAGAGATGGGATACACTGTCAGTGGGAGAGATGGAACACTGTCAGGAGGAGAGATGGGACACACTGTCAGTGGGAGAGATGGAACACACTGTCAGGAGGAGAGATGGGATACACTGTCAGGAGAAGAGATGGGATACACTGTCAGTGGGAGAGATGGAACACACTGTCAGTGGGAGAGATGGGATACCCTGTCAGGAGAAGAGATGGGATACACTGTCAGGAGGAGAGATGGGACACACTGTCAGGAGGAGAGATGGGACACACTGTCAGGAGGAGAGATGGAACACACTGTCAGGAGGAGAGATGGAACACACTGTCAGGAGGAGAGATGGAACACACTGTCAGGAGGAGAGATGGAACACACTGTCAGGGGGAAAGATGGAACACACTGTCAGGAGGAGAGATGGAATACACTGTCAGGGGGAGAGATGGGACACACTGTCAGGGGGAGAGATGGGATACAATAATATTAATTTTAACCCTAACTGCCCTGGATATGAATGCCTGATAAATGACTAAAACGTCATTTAGAATGTGATGGCTGGTTCCCACTCACCTTGATGCCTTACTGGTGCTGTAGGAGAGTGCACTAGAGGTCATGCTGTGACCCAGGTCAAGTAGGGGAGGAGTCCGCCTTTGACGGGGTGTGCTGCTAAAACAAAGACATGAGACCAACAACAAAAGGACAGAAATGAAAGCCAATTGCCTTTGGCAAAAGAAGAATGAACAATGAACAAATAAACAAAACCAGAGTACAACCCTATAGCCCTCCTAGGACAAGATTACCTACTCCTGCTCTAGAACACAAGTACAGCTTGCCTTATGTCAAATTTTTACAGATCTATTTAGGGTAGCCAGTGGGTTCCAACTGACCTGGTGGTGACCCCAGTGTGTTTGGGTGGTGGTAGAAGCGGTTCGCTGCTTCTACAACAGTCAGTAAACACAGCCGTGGGAGAAGGGAGGAAAAGGTCAACTTGTCACTTCAAACATGACTAATCTAAATCTTCCTCTGGAAAGGAAGTTTCAACTGCATTTATCCAATGAATCTACACATTCTTCATTGATATTCTGTGTCTTACCCCAGCTCTGAGATTCCTTCGATATTTAATGCTGTAGCTGTAAAATATAAAAGTTGTGTTTTAGTTCACATAAGAACAGTGTGTGTTTTGCTATACTTGTGGGGACCGCCAGGATAAAAGGATAGTAAAACAAGGGAAAGCTGGCCTTCTGGGGTTAACTTTAGGTTTGGTTTTGGTTTAGGATTCTGAATAGGATGGTAAAATAAAATATGTTTGAGGGTGTGTGTTTTTGCATTCATGCTTATGTGTGTTTATTCTCCAACAAGACCGTTTGGCTATAATTATTCTGTGGCATTTGTCCTTTTATGTTGTGAGTGACAGCTCTGCAGACACGCTCCCATATTTGTTTTGTATATCAGGCTAATCTTAGGGAGCATGTCAGTCTGTCAGCAGCTAAATCACATGCACCAGGATGTCAGTCGCTCAAGGAAGAAGGGATAGCTTAAGGTTTGATACTACAATGAACCTATTGTTTTAATGCAGTGTAACTAATTACTGTAGGCTGTCACCAACATGAACAGGCTTGCCCTCTCAATTCCAGTGGAAAATTGAGAAAGAAATGTAAGTATTCACTGGTCAAACACGTAATGGACTACATTATTAGAGAAGGCCTATGTCCTTTAAACATATCTGATCACAGAGAATTAGTTGAAATGGAAATAAATAAAACTAAGAGGGAGTCTTTAATGTACAAAGGCAGGAGCACAAACAAAGATGGAAAAAAACCTTCCCAAATCCTGATTGATGATGCATTCCTAATTTCCCTAAAAAGATATGTCCTGCTTTGATTATGGGAAATTACACACAAAGGTCAACAAAAGCATCCAAAAATAACCATTTCTAAATGAAACCATGGTCCTTGTTTTCCTTCAGGTATATATTTCTGAGTGCTGACTTTACTTATGCAGTGTATCCTCAAAATGTAATAAATACATTAATTCAAGCCATTACAGCGTAGTACACATTTTCCACAATCATATTTCATGTCGTTTTCCCATGCTGTCCCAAGTGTGAGTTTTACATATTACATTTCCAGATTCAGTGTATACCAAATTGAAGTGTTTTGAGGTATTATCGCATTCTCTTGTCTACAGTGTGAAAAATATAACTGGGACAGGCAATATAACATCCAAAAAGAGTTTGTAATAAATGTAGCTTACATTGGATGAGCTTAAAATTTCAACTGCAATTTGAACTTTCATTACAGTTTTGCAGGATCTTGTAGCTGAGGGTAGTCCAGTGATAAGCTGTAGGTGCACATATAGCAGTCCATATGTAATGGCTATATTACTCTGAGGAAGACCCCAGCTGGGCATCGAACCGTCAGTCACTTTTGTTTATACATACACTATTATGGATTAAAAGATCATCACAGAGATTGATTCCTGACATTTTTGTTGAGTGCTACAACTCCTTCTTGCCTCATACTAGGCCTTTTTGGTAGTTTTCCATGGCAAGTACTTGCCACCCACTCCTACATTTTGCTTGCTGAGGAGTGAAGCCCACCTGAACTCTGTGTTATGAAATATTTTGTGTATGCTGCATGTGTTCTATGCACATGTGTGTGTGTGTGTGTTTGCATGCCAATGTGTTTCTGTTCCATTTATTTCATGCTTACCTTCGGCACCCAGACTCAGGTCATCTTCATAACTACTGGCTTTCAGCAGAGACTCTGAGAGAAGAGGACAGGAGAGGCAAAACACATCTATAATCAGCATTCTGTTCTGACTAGCATGACATTAAACCCTTTCTCAATGCTGATAGTACATTTCAGTGACCATGGATTTATTAGTCAGACTTACCAAAGGTCAGACTATGACTAGAGTTCTCTGAGCCCCTCTCCAGCCTAGTAAACAAATAAATACACATTCTCAAACACAGTCAAGCAACAACTTATAAATGAAGACATTACCCGGAAAAAAAAAAAGTCGAAAAGGAAGGTTTTGAGTGAGGAACAGAAGGGTTGAAATTGAACACTTCTGTTTCTCCCTTAAAACGTTCCTTTTCAACTTTTTTGGAAAGGAAAGAAAAAGGTGCAGTGGTCTCTTCATTGTTTCCAGAGCTGTATGTCTAATATTATCATATAAGATCATGTTGATGCTTTGTAAAGTGGAGCTGCAGCATTTCAAAGTCTGGCCACTTCCTACAGAAGACGTGCTCCCGCGTTAACAAGTGATTTACCGTCAGATTATCAAGTCACTTCAACCACAGACGTTTTAAGAATGCACCAGCATATGTTTTATCTTGACATTAGCTTCTTCAGAATCTATGCCCTGGAACAAGTCTAACAATATTTAGCTTATTAAGTCACAGTTCCAATACAGTGAAAGCCAAGTTAGTCGTGATATATATGTAAACAATAAGACATGATGGGGTGTGGTATAATGCCAATATACCAAGAGCTGTTCTTAGGCCCAACACATCAAGGTGCGCCTGGACACAGCGCTTAGCCGTGGTATATCCGCAATATATCACAAACCCAGGAGATACCTTATAATACCATGGCTAATCAGCATTCAGGATTCAAACCACAGTTTATTAATTTGTATATATTCAGCCATTGACCGGTATCAAGAAGATCCTTGTCCTTGACACACAGTCAAAAACTCTGATCTAACAAATAGGGTATTCATCAAATCTGTCATGCTTTATTTATGAGCATGTAGCATGGATAGCATATAAAAATCAAAGTGGTAATGAAAGTAATTTTGGGCTGTAATGTAGCTGAAAAGTGAAAATATATTGAGGTACAAGCATCACAATCAAAATCATGTTGAATAAACATCCAAACAATGGCCTGAAAGTTGACAATAGCTGAAAGACATTGAATATGCAAAACAAAAAACATGCCCGTTCACGCTTATAACATTTAACCAAACCACTGACGGTTTCCCTTGACCTCTTTTGTGTTGTATTTTAGTATGTGCCAGTTGACTGCTACGTCATCCTGCTTCCTTGTGAATCTTTCATTTTAAATTCAAACCATGCACAACATGCTCACTCACCCGCAGCCCAGCAGCCAGCTCTTAATCTTTCCTGCAGAGCATCCTGTGGAAACAGCAGACAGAGCACAGCCTGGTTGAGTGTTCAGCACACAGACAATATTTACACTTGTTGCACTCCTTTTTTTCTGTGTTTGGTCCCCAGGCTGCGTGATGCATGATGCACTGGCCCACCACTCACATATTAGGAGTTATAAATACATCATACCAGGCAGTCTTGTTGTTGTAAGGGGGATTTAACCACTCCCGTCCGTTGTAGTTTTTTTATGTTCTGTGTCGATGACACTCAAATGGAAAAGATTTCTCAAGTTACTAAAATAGGAAATTACCTTCTGAGAAGACATCATCCTCTGATACAGACTGCTGTGGGCCAGACAGATGGGTTCCTGTGGGTCCCTGTGGGGCAGAAGGATGGGTATGTTCTGGATGTTGCAGGGTAGAGGGTTGGATATATTTCACTGGTTCCTGTAGCTCTTGCTCTTCAAGGGTAAGCCACTGTCGTCTGTTCTGGACCCAGGCCTGACGCCTGGTTGTTGAAGAGGGGCTGTCCATCAAACCAGGGTGATGCCTTGGGACAATGTTTTTCACGTTTAATTGCTTACTCAGCAGCTTAACAACCCAAATCATGGCATAACTATCATATAATCAGTAGTGGAGTATACTGTATACACATGTTATACTTGATGTTTTCAAGCCAGGACCATCTAAATCAGGGGAGGGCAAAAATGTTGGCTTGGGGGCCACATCAAGATGATGAAATGGTCATTTGTTAATCATAAACAATTTGTGAGCCAGAAAAGGGCAGTAATGAAAGATGTATATAGTAGGTCCATTATAATGTCTAAATAACTTCAATCCTTATTGAGATGTATAAGAGTGGGCTGGTGAGTTATTTTTTTACCCCCATTTTATTAGGCTACCTACCGCGGGCCGGATGGAATTCCCACCCCTGCTGATAGTTTCAGTAGGCTACAGCTACGGGAGCCAAATGGGCATTCCAAGCATTACCAAATTCTCAAATGTCTAATCTTATAGGCAGAGTGATTAGAATAGTTCATAATTACATAATTGGAACGAACAGCCCATGTTTCAAAAATAAGTGACAGAAAACCTTTAGAATAATTGACGGAACACATTCAATCCACAAGTAGATATTATAATCATGAAACAGTTAACAATTCTCAAACAAAACACAAAAGCGTGTTAACGTTGACCATGCGCTTAAAATCTTAACCTACATAATAGTTAAATTATAAGTTCCATCGAGGGAAAATATAGTTTTTAGATAATTGTCTATACTATTGTATAACAGGTGTCCATATAGAAACATTTGAATGAAAATTCGTCATGTAATTTTTGATCTAATTTATTGAACTACTTCCTCAAGCAAAACAATGGATTTTTGAAAATAAAATATTGTTATAAAAGCAAAAGCATGCCGATTCGGGTGCCAAAAAGGTTTAGTCGGCTATTCCAATTCAGGGACTATAAGAGACAAGCAAATCTTCATTCCTACCTTAGCCAACGGACCACAAATTCCACTTTTGGTTGACAGTACCTTTTTCAGAATAGTTGTGAATACTTCGTCCATGCCATCTTTTGTTTTAAATATGTCGATTTACCAAAAATACTGAGACCTTTATCAACGCAACGCATCTCTCTTCACTGTCTCTTTTACGCGCAAATACAAGGAAGGTAGAAAGGGAAGTGGCTTAAACTGAAATGCACGAGCGTGGGAAACATTGCGACACATCCTCCGAGTCCCTACATTTGCCTAATTAATAGCGGACATTATGATACATGTAGGTCTAAATGAAGAGCTCAGTAGATCTTGTACACATTCGGAATACGCTTGATCTGGGTATTCATTATGTGATTAACAATGATAGAAAGATTAATTTGAATCAGATCACAAAACGCCCCTGCATATGCGTCTTTTGTCCTGATGTTGGGTCCATCTTTAGACGTGTGTAAGTTAAAAGACGCATTGTGATTTGATTTATATCCGACCTCAGAAATGTTAACATAAAAGGTCAGGAAAAGAGGATAAAGGAGGCATGTTCAAGGCTGGTGGAAACGAGGCTATAGGGACAGACGGCCCAACTCTGTTATTGGCAGAGCATTCAATGCAGACCAGTTTTGGCTACATAATAGTTAACCTATTCATACCATCAATTATTTGAACTTAACTGGTCAGTGGTAGTGTTATGCAAAACTTGGAGGTTGGTGGTGGCACAATCATTGTTATTATAAAGAATACGTTCTTTATAAACAATTAACCTAATTATTCATTCCGTATCCTATGCAAGCACATAAAAGGGCATATTCAAACCGCGGCTATCTGCTTGGATAGCAATACTCTAAGAGAATTTCGGGAAGGCCCGGGAAGAAATGGACTGGAGGGAGGAGCATTTTCCACTTCCCCTGGGAGGGCCAAGAGTGTGTGGCTGCCCAGACAACTCCACCCTTAAGGGGACTGCACTGTTTACCCCGGCCACATGTGCTCTTGACACCCCTGACGCAATAAAACCCTCCTACCCACGAAAATTCTCCTCCCAAAGCCACCAAACCCGATCCCTCCGTGCGTTATAGGGGATTCGATTATTTGGCCAAGGTTGGTAAGAGGAAGTTGCACCGAGTAAAAAGTGATGGCATTTATTTTGGAGCCCGCTTGTCTCCCAGGCATGAGACAGTTCCTCGTTCTGGCCTGGGTGGAAGCAAAGTCGGCTAAAAACAGAAAAAGGGTACACACGTGTAATGACTAGGATTCCGTTTTTTACATGCAAAATTATTTAAATAAAAAAGAATTCAAGCATGTTTTAGGAGAAAGACAACATGACCGAGTGGAGCAGATTACTGTTTAATTTGAGAATGGCACACCTCTTTTGACCGTTCACGTCCAGTCATCGTCCGATGTACCACGACTCGGCGTAATCGAACTCCCTATATTCGGTTTCTCCACCCAGCCTACACTTTGCGTTTTCCCCAGCTCACATTACTTTATTACCAGGGAGTGGCCAGCGGAAAAGTTCAGCCCCATCTGTTGCTGAATGTATTTCTAATTCGCCTTCCACTGGATTAGGTTGTAAAATGATTCATTTTTGTTTTATTTAGGTAGGGCCAAATAAGAACATTATTATGTTTCGTTGTTAGTATTAGCCATTTATGTTCTGGGTTTCGTCAGAAAAAAATTTAGGCCATGTTTTTCAATGGCGCCTTTTCCGCCAAAAACACTTTTGTCAACGTAACATCAATCAGACTAAAAGGTACAACCTACCATCAGTTTACCCCACCCAAATAACTGCCCATGGCCAAGTCCCCATTGGTTAGCACATCCATTTTACAACCGCTAGCATTCTTATTGGACTGCAGTCAGTGTCACTCATATATGGATTGCGCTTGATTCAAGTTGCACGGCGAGCTTGTTGGGGGACTGTGGGAGAAAGATAATTCGTTTTTTAAGTGTAAATGTTCAGTCCGTTGTGGCTCAATTACTATATCAAGCTCACACTCCTCAGACGTAGACGAGACCTGCGATGCAGTCAACTTATAAAACAAATCTGCATTTCTATTGGTCCCAAACAACACAATTCGACATCTGATTGGATCATATTTTTTCCTTCTGACTCCTTCGCAGAAGAGCCATCAAGTTCGGTTAATGAGCAAAAAGTTGATGTCAACCCAAAAGAAGCCCGAGTAACTCCTCCCGTCTCGAAATTATGAGTGGTAGGTTAACTTTTTTCTTCAAAAGTAGAGTAGTTTCTAAAAGTCTACGAAGGTAACTAATAGTAGCCAATGGTTATGGTACAGATGTAGGAACGTAAGAAGTTAGCAGGTCACAAACTGCCCAGCTATTTAGCATTTGATCCCCATTTAACGTGATCCAATCTTGGCCAAACTAACGTAGCTAGCTATCTAGCTTACTTAGCTCTAGCTAACTGGTCTTGCTAACATTAGCTAGCTGACGTTACTTTTTGTTAACCAACTACTATAAGGTTTGTGACCGTTCATGTACTATTTATATAACTGGCATAGCTAGATAGACCGTCCGTGATATTGTCAGTGTTTCTGTATAATTTAATTGTAACGTTATTATTGCCATGTCAGTGGTAATGTGTTAGCTAACAAGTTTCTTTGACAGCCATTAGCTAGTTAGCAGCTAATCCAGTTGTAACGTTACATTTTACAGACCAACAGCAAGATGAAATGGCCGCGATGGTGGAGAGTGGCGGAGGCTTCCTTCAAAAGCGGAATACAAATTCCGGACACCAAGTACGTTAACTAGATATGTTTGCCAGTAAAGGACACTTTTCCAGATGACGTGTATTAAATGTATCAAGCTACCTGTACCACTGATGTTATGTTGGGTATCGAAATGACTCCTTCCTCCAGGCATGTATGTTTAGGAAATGATCACGCATGATGAGACATTCTTTGCTAGCTATGGATCTAATGCTTAACTAAACTGTGGGAACGTCAGAGGGAATGGATTTTGATCAGTGTTGTTGGTTTCTGCCGAGCACATGTCACCGGGGTGGGGATATAGGCAGTCGTAGAGGTGGATTAGCCCACACGGGGAGTTCCCGTCAGCCCCCTACTTTAACAGCGGCTCGCACAGCCCATTTTGGCTGGCCTCTGAGGGGGTGGCTTCGGCAGAGTGAGCTAGTTTATAGGGCAAGATAAAAGTGTGGGAGGGAGGTGGGTGGGTTGGGGGAGGGGAAGAATAGCCCGCCGTTGCTCTTAAAAAAAATGTGATCCCACCCATTTGCCACTGGCGTTCCCCAATTCTTTATCGCTCTGCTCACTCTGCCTGCTGCAGCACAGATGCTGGAATGCTGTGTAGTGTTTCCCCAATCATTGTACCGCATTGCTGTTAAAAGCACCGCAAATGTGAAAACAATGTTGTTGTTAATGAGTCACTGACTTGTCATTTTATGCTTTCATTGAACCTTTACTGGTGGATTTACATTTTTAGCTCACAGGGTCAGCACTCAGCAGACCAATTTTTCTTGCAGGACTCTCAGCAGCCATCTCCACTGGCATTGTTGGCAGCGACCTGTAGTAGAATCGACACTCCTGGTGATAGCGACTCCGGCTCTGAACAACAACACCAGCAGCTAGACCTAACTCAAGCCCAGCTGACCCAGGCAGCGAATGGGAGCTGGCAGATCATCCCGGTCAGTTTGGGGAGTTCCTCCGGTTCCAACACCATCACCACTGACTCCACCGGGATGGTCATGACCACTGGGGACTTGGGGAAGAACAGAGGGCAACAGCAGGTTTTGACCACGGTCTCCAGCGGGCACCAGGGACAGCAGCAGTACGTGCTGTCTTCAGCTCCTTCCCTCCAAGGCCAGCAGGTCCTCACTATGTCCGGGGGCCAGGTTGTGTCCATGCCTAACATCCAGTACCAGGTCATCCCTCAGTTCCAGACAGTGGACGGACAGCAGCTACAATTCACCCAGGCAGGGGTGCAGCAGGACCCCAACAGCGCTGGACAGTTCCAGCTGGTGTCTTCACCGAACGGTGGGCAGCAGCTGGTCAGAACCACAGGCGGGGGGAACATTTTAACCATGCCCGCCGGGCTGTTGCAGCAAGCCATCCCACTACAGAATCTGGGCCTGGGAAACAGTGTCCTGCAGAACAGCCAGGGCCAGTTCCAGTTGGCCAGCGTGCCGGGGCTGCTGAACGGCAATATCACCCTGCTCCCAGTGAGCGCAGCCAGCGGTGATGGGAGCGGGGGGGACAACAGCACCAACCAGCAACTTCAACAGATCGTGTCGACCTCCGGAGGATACTACACCAACTCCACCACCACCACCACTCAGACAGCCACTTCCTATGGCAGTATGGCACAGCAGACCCAGAGTACCAATGGCTTCCAGAACTCAGTCGGCGGAGTCCCCATCCAACCGGACAATCGTGACCAGCAGCCGCAGCAGATCCTCATTCAGCCCCAGCAGTTGATCCAAGGCGGCACCTCCCTGCAGACCATATCAGCGGGAGGGCAGGTGTTCGCAGCCCCAACGCTCACTCAGGACGCCCTGCAGAACCTGCAAATTCAGACCATCCCCAACACCTCACCCATCCTTCTGAGGACCGTAGGGCCTAACGGACAGGTGAGTCGGGAGTACCGATCCAGGCCAGAGTTCCAAGCACTGACTAGGTTTATTGTAAGGTCATAACGGGGAAGCCTGGAAAAAGTAGGCCGGCATCTGTTTATTGGTACTAGTACTGGTGGGCGTAGTGCGCTAAATCCCAGAAGTCTGTTTTGGATAGCATTGACTTTGTTGATGAACTGACCTAATTGTCTGACCTTATGAGCCGACCACTCACTTCCCTCCCATCCAGGTGAGCTGGCAGACCCTTCAGTTGCAGAGCCCGGCAGGGACCCAGATCACCCTGGCCCCCATGCAGGGACTCTCTCAGCTGGGCCAGGCACAGGCAGGTGTCCAGCTCCCAGGTCTGCAAACCATCAACCTCAACACGCTGCAAAACTCAGGCATCCAAATGCACCAGCTACAAGGCGTCCCCATCACCATAGCCAATGCAGCAGGTACACAGAGATTCAGTCTCCAGACTCTGGTTGGTTCTTGTTCAGCACTGGGGCGCAGCTCAAATAGTGCACTGTGAAGGAAATGTGTGTGCAGGATGTCTTAAGAAACTGAAAGATGCCTTATATTTTTGTATTTCATTTTCAAGCAATTTTGGATGGGCTTTGTTTTGAAAGCAGTCACTACCCATGCGTTCTAGTTTGAAAAACAACAGATGTGTCTGTACATGGAAAAATACAACACATTTTAGCAATTTATTCAGGAAATATTCTTGGTTTTGTTAGGAAAGTCCTTATGTGGGTAATCCAGTGCCATTTTGGGGATTTGCAACACTCAGCCAATCTGCCACAGCTTCAAGTCAGTTGACACCTTGTGTTGTTGGGAACTATGAATACTATACTGGTTTGTCTAGTTTTTATTTACGTGGCAGTGACTGAATAGGGTGAGTGCACGTGCAAATATCTCAGGAGTAGACTGTTAGGGTGAGTTGACTTAGCACTCTCTGTTGTGGTCAGTGATAGTTGGCTCCACCCACCTACTCCTTCAAAAAACACACATTCATATGAATAGGGAAGGTACTATTTTACAATTACCTTTAAACCGATATTGTTATTAAAATAAATGGACAGATTACTTTTGTATGATTCATTTAGCTTTTGTTGAAATTACAAGCATTATCAGAAGCAACATTTTTATTTAATTCATGCAAGGGTAAACAGGTATGGAAATGACAAAATATCAGTATTGGTTGGTTGGTTGGTTGGTTGTTGGTCCATCCGTAGCTATAATTACACTTAGAAATGTAAACTAACAAACATCAGTTCTAGAAGTAGGTTGTAAAAAATGACCAGAAACTGCAGTCATTTGTGATTTTCTGACCAAGGATATATTAATACATGTTTTTTACTTTTTTTTTTTATCCAACTACAGTTCAGGAAAATATCTTGATAGATACCAAACTAAACAAGCTAAATTACTCTATCCAGCTGTCTACTTCTAAGTTATTGTTGCACTGTCTCTTTACGCAGCTCTAACTCATGTGTCCAAGTAAAGCAAGTGCATGGTCAGATGGTTACATTGCTCTCCCCCCACAAAAAATGTCAGAACTTTGCCAAGTAATTATCTATGTGCAAAACAAATGTTCTGTCAACAGCAAAAACACAAAATTACTGAATCAGCACAAGCCATTTTGGAGATGTTTGAATAGTTAAATTTTAAAACTCAAGTTTTATCTCATTAGTATGTTATGTGCCACAATCAATTGAATTTTCTTCCCAATTTTGTGTAACAGAGTAGACAACAATTACTCGAAGCAATATATGAACGCTTAGATATGTCGCTACATCGCTACTCCCCTTTAAATGATGTGACATGCAGTGATATTGAATTCCTGACCCAAATGATATTGCCTGACCACTTTTTCTCTGCCTCAAAAAACTTTGAAGTGGGAATGTATCAGAACAAATTGAGCTTGAGCTATTATCGCAATATGTCTTAATCATAGATTTTTTGTTGTTGCAAGAATTAGGTCATTATCTTGCCTTACCGCCCTATTATGTGTTTCTACTTTAAATAATTGTTAGGTGTTGATTTTACTTGCAGGGGTTGATTGATAAATCTGTTCAATGAATAGTAGGATATGTTTATAATCATTAAAGTTCTGTAGATAAGAATGGAAAACCAAAACTTTGACTACTTTTTGGTTAACCAGCCTTTTTGGGAGGTAAATCAACAGCCACACAAAAAATGTACCAGGGAATTACACCCTTAAATACAAATGTAAGCAGAGCCGGCTAAGAAGAGCGAATGTCTGTGACTGACTGACTACCCCTTGTTAAATAACGTAGTTGTGAGGGAAGCAGACTTTTGAACTATATGTCCCGAGTTCGTATCTCCTCGCAGGCGATGTGTAGTACACATTATAATTTATTCTGTATAGATGAGAACTTTTCTGGCTAAAACCATTTGTATCTACATTATGGTTAGCCTGAAATAAAACAGTTTACGGTTATATTGCCACTGTTTCTGGTGGATTTTCGAAGTACGCATCCGTGCATGTGTTTTGGGGCAGGATAGACAAACACATTTTCAGGCTAACATAGAGTAGTTATGTTATAGTAATCCTCAACTGAAACTGGTTATATTGCGACTGTTTCTGGCATAGAATAATTCATGTTCAGTCTTGCTAGCAATTGCTCGATTCTTATGATTAATCCTAGGTAGTTAGTAGATACTAGTAAGCCTATTTAACACAATCCTCAATGGAGTCTAGCGACTGCTGAAACTTGTAATGCCGTGGCGTAGTGGTTAATGACAGTGTCTCTCATATGAAAGATCTAAGTTCAAATCTATTGAGAGCAACAACATTTATTATTTCTGGTAGATTCCACGATTCTCATCTTTTCACTTGATGAAAAAGTTAGTTATTGTCGCCTTTATTGATAGTTATTGTATAAATGTCAAAGTATGTTGTTTTGCAATGAAATTTTTTTTTGTGGTGGAGGTAAACTTTGTAAGAGAAGTTAGTCAGTTTAACTATCAATTTCATTTCATGAATGGCCAATTAACTATTAAAATGGCCAATGGCAAAGGAGGATTGTATAGAGACAAGAGGCTAGACTGACATCTGGCAAAAGTGCAGCTCCGTGGTGTAGTGGTTAACGACACAGCCTTTAACGTGGGCCTGGTTTTGAATCTCGAGATGGCAACACTTTCTGTTGCGGGCCGGCTGAACTAGGCTTGCCTGGTTTCTTGATCTTAAAGAACAATAGTATTCCTAGTAAAAAAAAAAAAAAAAAATACAAAGTGGTATATTGCAACATTTTTGACCAGAGTCTAAGCCCCTATAACACTAGGACTATATAAAAAGCTGTAATGTGACCACCTGAGCTACTTTTGCTTGAACTCCTCATTCGTTGTTAGGCCTAGCCACCTTCTAACTTTATCTTTTGTTGTAGCTAAATGGATCTGCTCTTGCACCTCAGACACAGTATGCATTAGCTTTAACGTGGTGGTGTAGATACAGCGGCCTATCGCCGCTACGGAAAAGTATTCCAACCCCTTTACTTCATGTTTTGTTGTGTTATTGACTGAATTTATGATGGATTACATTGGTGTTTGACAAACGCACAACACCGACAAAGCAAAAACATTTATTTTGACATATGTGCCAATTTATTGAAGAATGGAAACATCTTAGTATTCTGACATTTTAGTCATTACTTTGTACAAGCAATCACTGCTTCAAGTCTCGTGTATTCATCTACCATCTATTTTTGGGTTTTATTAAATATTTATTTAAACTGGGAAATCAAACTGAGACCTTTTACTGTTTGACTGGACACAGTCAAAGGTCCTTCTCTCTGGATTAGGTTTTCTTCAAGGACCTCTGCATTTTCCTCTGTTGATCCTTTCTTCAGATTTCTGTCTTACCACACTGTAATGAAGGCCTGATTGATGGAGTACTGCAGAAATGCTTTGAGCCCACAATGATTGAGCCCACTTTGTTCCTGAGAACTTTCATTGCTTGAACAATTTCTTTATAACCTTCCCCAGATCTATGCCATGACACAATTCTTGGATGTCTACGGAGAGTTTGTTTGACTTCATATTCTGGTTCTTGCTCTGACATGCCCTGTAAAGCACCACAACAAAATGTGGAAAATGCAAAAGGTTGTGAATATTTTCAGAAACTACTATATCTTTAAATTTGGTGGTTGAGGGTGGCTATAAACCACTATTTCAGAATATTTAAATATATATAGATGGAAATGTAATGTTTAGTCATCTCCAAATCAAAATTGTGAAGTTAAAACATTTGCTTAGCTTCCAAATATAGCCATAAGGTTCAGTAGGTTAAGGGGTTGATTCAGGGTGTCAGTAGGGGAAAAGGAGACCAGCGGTGGGGTGTAACTTGACCTCACCCACCATTCATAGGTCTTATCAAGTCACAAAGCATTCTCCCAGGATCAATTTATTTTTTTATTTTTTTAAATGGGTGTGTCTTAACTTTGCCTCTGCCAACCAGTATTTATCTGCCTGTAGTGTTCTGAATTCTGGTACATTCTCAGAAAAATCTAGCTGTTTACCCCCACCTTAATTCAGGTTTCTAACTAATGATTCTTTGTTGGTTACTGCATCCTGCTTATCTATTTTAATCCACCATACTGACAAACTAGTACAGGAATATGTTGCTAGTCTTCCTCGGCTCTGACACAGAGAAGTTTAACATACAATTTAATGTTCAACAAACTTTTTGGCAATTCTATATATAAACCCGATTCCAAAAAAGTTGGGACACTGTACAACTGTAAATAAAAACAGAATGCAATGATGTGGAAGTTTCAAATTTCAATATTTTATTCAGAATACAACATAGATGACATATCAAATGTTTAAACTGAGAAAATGTATCACTTCAAGGGAAACATAAGTTGATTTTAAATTTCATGGCATCACATCTCAAAAAAGTTGGGACAAGGCCATGTTTACCACTGTGTGGCATCCCCTCTTCTTTTTAAAACAGACTGCAAACGTCTGGGGACTGAGGAGACAAGTTGCTCAAGTTTATGAATAGGAATGTTGTCCCATTCTTGTCTAATACAGGCTTCTAGTTGCTCAACTGTCTTAGGTCTTCTTTGTCGCACCTTCCTCTTTATGATGCACCAAATGTTTTCTATGGGTGAAAGATCTGGACGGCTGGCCATTTCAGTACCCGGATCCTTCTTCTATGCAGCCACGACATTGTAAATGATGCCTTATGTGGTCTGGCATTGTCATTTTGGAACATGCAAGGTCTTCCCTGAAAGAGACGACGTCTGGATGGGAGCATATGTTGTATTAGAACTTGGATATAACTGTCAGCATTGATGGTGCCTTTCCAGATGTGTACGCTGCCCATACCACACGCACTCATGCAACCCCATACCATCAGAGATGCAGGCTTCTGAACTGAGCGCTGATAACAACTTGGGTTGTCCTTGTCCTCTTTAGTCCGGATGACATGGCGTCCCAGTTTTCCAAAATGAACTTCAAATTTTGATTAATCTGACCACAGAACACTTTGGCACAGTCCATTTTAAATGATCCTTGGCCCAGAGAAAACGCCTGCACTTCTGGATCCTGTTTAGATACGGCTTCTTTTTTGACCTATAGAGTTTTAGCCGGCAACGGCAAATGGCACGGTGGATTGTGTTCACCGACAATGTTTTCTGGAAGTATTCCTGAGCCCATGCTGCGATTTCCATTATAGTATCATTCCTGTATGTGATGCAGTGCCGCCTGAGGGCCCGAAGATCACGGGCATCCAGTATGGTTTTCTGGCCTTGACCCTTACGCACAGAGATTGTTCCAGATTCTCTGAATCTTTGGATGATATTATGCACTGTAGATGATGATGATAACTTCAAACTCTTTGCAATTTTCCTTTCTGATATTGTTCCACTATTTTTCGCCGCAGCATTGGGGGAATTGGTGATCCTCTGCCAATCTTGACTTCTGAGAGACACTGCCACTCTGAGAGGCTCTTTTTATACCCAATCATGTTGCCAATTGACATAATAAGTTGAAAATTGGTCCTCCAGCTGTTCCTTATCTGTACATCTAACTTTTCCGGCCTCTTATTGCTACCTGTCCCAACTTTTTTGGAATGTGTAGCTCTCATGAAATCCAAAATGAGCCAATATTTGGCATGACATTACAAAATGTCTCACTTTCAACATTCAATATGTTATCTATATTCTATTGTGAATTAAATATAATTGTATGAGATTTGTAAATTATTCCATTCCTTTTTTACTCACAATTTGTAGTGTCCCTACTTTTTTGGAATCGGGTTTGTATTCGTGCAACACATTACTTAGAAATGAAAGAGAAAGAGAGAGAGAGAACTCAAAGATAAAAACAAGATCAACAAGAAAGATGAGTCATTCACTTTGTTCAGTCATTTAATTGCAGTAAATCATTTATTATTTTCTTGAAATAATGAAGATATAGACATAGAGTGCCATCGAGAATTGGATTCTGTAAATTACATTTGATTTGAGATTTGTCCTAGGTGTAGGTAGTAAGAGAGATCCTAGACTAGCCTGTCTGGTTAGATGGTTATGTTTGCTTCTGATGTACATGACTTGGTCTAAAACATTTCTGCGCATTGAACAATGGAGAGCCAACCTAGCTGCTTTGTCTTGAGCGAGTTTTTTCAGATCTTTCTTACCTGCGGATGACCAAATGACTGGACAGTACTCAAGGTGTGACAGAACTAATGCCTGGATTACTTGGTTCAGTGTGTTAGATGTTACATACCTAAAACATTTCATGGTAAAGGCAATGCTATTGTAAAAACCATAGTTCTTTGAAACTAGCTTTCTCTGTATAAAGTGACAGTGTTTGGACACTAAGTTGAATATTGTAACAAAAACACCTAGACATTGTTTTTTAAAATTATTTTATGTCTAGCATGCATTCAAGTTCAGGGTATTTTCTGGATCACAAAAGGGCTTAATGCTGGGTGTCGCCAGGAGAGTGGTGATTAATGTCAGCCCATCACCTGAAATAATTTACAAATGTCAAAATATCCCTCTATCTTAATGTTCTTCAAGGAGCTAATAAAATGTTTGTAATGTTAAAGCAGGTTTCCTACAATTTCCAATGGAGTTGACAATAATGGCACTGCAAACATTGGCCACGTGTTCAGCATTTTAGAAGTTGTTTTTCTATGTTGTTATTGTTGCAACAAAGTGTTCTGACTGTAGCCCATCAGCAAAATGTACGTGTCACATTGTTTTGGATATTCGATATGAATGGCCTATGATATCATTTTATTGAAGTAATTTAGGAGATGCTCTTATTCAGAAACACTTGTTGACAAATAGGTGGATGAGGAATAGACCGGTTGATCTTTGAAATATGCTGATCAAAACAGCTGTAATGTGATAAGTGTTTCATGTCTAAAATATAGACTGGCCAGGTGAAAGTCATTACAAAACAACCTGATTAGCTGTCAATGCCCATTCAGAGTAGGCTACCCATACAGTCATTCCAAATGGCTACTCATGAGAGAAAATACCCAGGTTTGAATGCTAGCTGCCACGTCTTAACCAGACATGTTCTCTGTCTAGAAAACTTCTCAGACAATTATTCAAGCAATTATAACTGTTGAGAATGAAACCATCATGCACGTTCCAGCCACCACTTCATGCTGGGGCAATTACTGTACTCTTTGTGGCCTAAGAGTTTCTGTGGGGTACATATCACTGAAGGTCCCCAACACCAGAGGCAGCAAAGCACCCCCACAGTATTATTGTACCGCCACAATAAATACTTTTTGCAACAGTATTCTTGCTCTTTAATTTTTGGGGAGGTCAGTAGTGAACACTTTAGTAAACGTTTACTGTCGACCCAATGTAATATCCAATGAAAAGTTATTTTCTAAATATGCTTACATTTTACTTACAAATACAGACTTGTCTACAGATTCTGAAAGTTCAATAACATAATTGAGACCATTTATTTTGTCTGTTTCAATACTTAAGTATGAACTGGTGACATTTGCAATGTCTACAAATCACTTGCTTAATGTGATCTCCTCCAACATGCTTCCCAGGAGACCAGAGTATGCAGACCGGCGGGGACAGTCTAGATGACAGCACCGCCATGGACGAGGGCGACACCTCCCCTCAGCCCCAGAACCGAAGGACACGCAGGGAAGCCTGCACCTGTCCCTTCTGCAAGGATGGCGAGGCTCGGTATGTCTGGTCCACCGCATGAGATGCATCTCTAACTAGGACCAGGGGGGAGACACTATACAGGTGCATCTCTAACTAGGACCAGGGGGGAGACACTATACAGGTGCATCTCTAACTAGGACCAGGGGGGAGACACTATACAGGTGCATCTCTAACTAGGACCAGGGGGGAGACACTATACAGGTGCATCTCTAACTAGGACCAGGGGGGAGACACTATACAGGTGCACCTCTAACTAGGACCAGGGGGGAGACACTATACAGGTGCATCTCTAACTAGGACCAGGGGGGAGACACTATACAGGTGCACCTCTAACTAGGACCAGGGGGGAGACACTATACAGGTGCATCTCTAACTAGGACCAGGGGGGAGACACTATACAGGTGCATCTCTAACTAGGACCAGGGGAGACACATTATATAGGTGCATCTCTGAAAATTTGTATTTTATTTTCACATAATTCAAATCAAAAAGTGGTCGGGCTCCTTTTGCACAAATTACTGCATCAAAGTGGCGTGGCATAGAGGCAATCAGCCTGTGGCACTGCTAAAGTGTCATGGAATTCCTGGTCTGTGTTGTTGGGTCTGCTGTGTCTCATTTTCCTCTTTCCAATACCCCATACATTCTCTATGGGGTTCAGGTCAGGCGAGTTGGTTGGCCAATCAAGCACAGTGATACCATTTGTTTTGGCAAGGTGGGCAGGTGGCAAGTCCTGCTGGAAAAGGAAATCACCATGTCCATAAAGCTTGTCTGTAGATGGAAGCATGAATTGCTCTAAAATGTCCTGGTAGATGTCTACATTGACTCTGGACATGGCATACCAAATCATCACTAACTCTGGAAACTTCACACGGGACATCAAGCAACTTGGATTCTGTGTCCTTCCAACTTCTGATTTCCAAATGAAATGCAAAATGTACTTTCATCTGAAGAGAGGACTTTGGACCACTGAGCAACTGTTCAGTTGTTTTTCTGCCTCGCCCAGGTAAGACTCTTCTGACGTTGTCTCTGGTTCAGGAGTGGCTTTAACAATAGGGACACTTGTGTGCGTGGTGGTTCTTGATGCACTGACTCCAGCCTCAGTCCACTCCTTGTGAAGCTCCCCCAAGTTCTTGAATCGGCTTTGCTTGACAGTCCTCTCAAGGCTGCAGTCATCCCTGTTGCTTGTGCGTCTTTTCCTTTCCAGTCAACTTTTCGTGAATAATCTTTGATACAGCACTCTGTGAACAGCCAGTCCTTTCAGCAATGACGTTCTGTGGCTTCCCCTCCTTGTGGAGGGAGTCAATGAGTGTCTTCTGGTCATCTGTCAGGTCTGCAGTCTTCCCCATGATTGTGCTTGTGTGTACTGAACCAGACAGAGATTGAAGGCTCCGTGTTAATTTGCTGATCAGAGCTCATCTTAGGTCGACATAGCAACATTATTATTCAAATATTTTGAGATAATGGATTTTTGATTTCCATGAACTGTAAACTGTAATCAATTACAGGAAAAAAATCACTTTTCCACAGTATTCACATTTTTTGATGCACCTGTAGATGGCATAACAAGACAATGCAGAGATGGGTGCTCCATCAGTCAATGGTTCGGTTTTTGCTCTGCCTAGATAATTATAAGGTTACTATAAGGTTACTAGGTTTGGAATAACCCCAGGCCCAGTTATTGACCATTGACATTTCAGTCTTTTATAGCAGACATTCATTTTTCATCCATTGTCCCGTGTGACATAAATGCTGGGCAAATCATGTATGATGTTTAAATTCTGATTAATTAAACCGCTGATGCCTGAGAAAGAACACATTCTAGATTGATTACTATCAAGATAACTAGGTCCGTTGAATGAAATGCAACATGCTATTGTAAAGCATCTCTGCGGTCTGGTCTGTTAATACTGTGTCTTGAGTAAACCTCTGGAGATGGACATACTGTTGTCTTTATTCAAAGATTAATTCAGTCATTTCATTAAATTGGGTATTCAACTCTGGACCTCGAAGCCAATTCCACTCAAATGCAACCCTCTAATCTGGGATTTATATAGATCTGAGACACCAGGTGGGTAAAAGAAGGGATGAAGGGAAAACCAGCAGGCTCTGGACCTTGTAGGGGTAAAAGTTAAACACCCCTGCCTTAGATGTTATGTTTAGGCTGCTATCCTTCACAGCTGTGATTAAGCTGTTTACATTAGGATGCGTGTCTGTGTTTTTTGTTAAGAATGAAAGTCATGGCTAGACTTAATTGAGCAAGCTTGGATTTACCTATTATAGCCTTACATTTTTGTAAATGCCTTGTGTATATTTCAACGTGGCCAATAAGGACTGGTGGTAAGTTAAAAAAAATTTTTTTACTGACAGATCTTTGAGTTTCAGTGAACATATTTAATTCATATGAACCAGTAAAGGCCAGAGCATGCAGAACCCACTAACTGCAAATTATTAACTGAAAGTATGATTTATGACTACACTAAAGCATCATATTTAGAATAGGAAGTTTGGTATTTAGACTCATAAACATTCTTTAAAATGTGCAGTAGATTTGTAAAGGCTAGGCATACAGAGTATTTGTTAATGTTTAAAACAATTTTTAGTTGCAGCTTCATCCCGATTTATATAATGAAGTATGTTGCCACAGCTTTGAAAGTGATAAGCACATTTCGCAAATAGAGCATTTCTGAAAACCAGTTGTTCACAAACTACACATCACTAAAATAGGTTTCTCCTACTTTATAATCTGTCTTTATACTCTAACATTACTTCAGGGTGAGATCTGAGTCACTTTGTGATGGGACGAGGCAACTATAACATGATTTTATAACACTGTAATGCCAGTAGACTTGGCGCACGCTGGGTATAGAATGTTGGATCAAGAGGGATTTTTTTTTGTATAACTGATTTGAATATGGCATATCTTTATTGGTGATATTATGTGGAATTTCATTACGAGCTCTGCTTCCTCATTTAGAAATTTTGAATTCTACTGGAAACAACTAACTACCTCAGCCTGTTTCACACGCCATCAGAATGCACTTGCTGTAGTTACTGCTTCATTAGGAGAAGGGGAGAGTAAGTCTACCAATAAGAAATGTAAGTCAAAAAGCCAAGGAAAAAGGTCACACTATACAACCATTTGGTGGGCGCCTGGAGCCCAGGAGGGGCGATGCTATGATGTATTTAGGAATGACTGTTATTCTCCTGGGTCTTTGGAAACCTATCCCTTTTGTTGTTGCTAAATGTGGAACGTTTTATAATCAAGTGATTTTATTTTTTTGTAAGTTAAGCATTGTTTTCTAAAATGGCACAAGTGGTGTGGGACTCAATCGGCCAACAGCAAATTACTCTGGATCTGTCTTTTCCTTCCCCCTCAGAGATCCCAATAAGAAAAAGCAGCACATCTGCCACATCGCAGGTTGTGGGAAGGTGTACGGTAAGACGTCTCACCTGCGAGCGCACCTCCGTTGGCACACCGGAGAACGACCCTTTGTCTGCAGCTGGTCCTTCTGCGGCAAGAGGTTCACGCGTTCAGACGAACTGCAGCGCCACAAGAGGACACACACTGGTAAGACGGGCTCATACGATACATTAACAATCAATTTCCAGTGTTCAGCTTGTAGATATGGTCGTCTCTGTCACCCCTGGCTAGAGTCAAGAGATTTCCTTTGCTAATTTACTGACCAAACAGGTCTAGGTCCAAGATGCATGATGTATACGTTAGAGTTAGGTTTTAAGAAATACTCCCAAGGCCCTGTTTTTGACTATTGACATTAGTCATTTATCAGACAGTGTGACTAAAACCTCTGTGCAAATGATGTATGATGTTTTAATTTCTGATTAATAACCAGAAAATTATTAAAGGATGGTCTGTGACTTGGCTGTCAGCGACCATGTCTTTAATGAAATGGCATATTTATATGTATCTGCCATCATGCTGAAGGGTAGACTCAAACCTGGTCGTTGATCAAAGTGTGAGCAGAGGTGATTACAGTCACAGAAGCGTGTAGTGTCTAACCTGTTTCCTCATTACTTGCAGGGGAAAAGAAGTTCTCGTGTACAGAGTGCCCTAAACGCTTCATGCGCAGCGACCACCTGTCAAAACACATCAAGACCCACCTCAACAAGAAAGCCACTGGTGGCTCTGCCCCTGCCTCTGACAACTCCACCCCTCAGACAGGAGATGGGGCCACCGAGGGCGGGGCGGGGGTCAACGAACCACACGCCCTCATCACCATGGAGACGCTGTCAGCTGAGGGCATTGCCAGATTAGCTAGCAGCGGGATCAATGTGATGCAAGTGGCCGACCTGCACTCCATCAACCTCAACAGTAACGGATATTAAGTACTGGGTGGCTGATTGAATGTCAGGGTTCAGAACAGCAGACAGTGGACACTGACTCAGATCTTTTCTAAGGGCTAAGAAGGGCTATGTCTGGATTATACTCAGAAAGTCCATGCAAACAGGGGCCACCGAGCTCAGTAAGATACTATTTTTGAGAGGCAGCAGCAAGGAGACCCCGTCCCTTTTATTTAGATACTAAAACTCTGGTGTTTTCCCAGGGACTTGGAGCCAAGGCAGTAGGGGGTGGAGTGTGTGGAGCGGTGAACGTTCTAGAATGTCTACGCGTCAGTGGGCTTTCATGGTCCCGCTATCATAAATTGTCCTAACTCGGAATGACGAAGGCCCTGCTCTGTAGCTGGTTTAGGTCTGAGGGTAAAAGGGGCCTTCTGATGCAATACAAATCCGTCTCTTCTAGTCTGTTTGGATGTGTTTATTGGGTAGCCCGATTTATATTTTCCCCCCTTGGACCAGTTGGTTGTTTGACCAACACTTCAGTGCAAATCTAATTTGTCCAAAAGAAATTGGGCTGCCTTGTCTAAACGCTGCCTCTTTGTACAGGAGGTAGATATCACACTACTACTATTACTACTCACAGTCCAGAGACCTGCCTCCCCTGTTTTCTATTTCCATACATCTCTATCACTCTCTCTTTCAACCCTGTCTCTCAACTCAGTCTGGATGTAGTATGCTATAGTAACAGTATTCACCAGGTGTACCAGGGCTTCCTTCTTTGGTCTACTGCACCAGCCGGGTAACTGTGGGTCAGGCCACCTTTGATCTGATCCTACCCTGTCTGACATCTGTTTATTCTCATCGGCTGCAGGAAGGGTCTCCGTTTCAGGTCCCTAATGATCTCTAAGGTCTGTTCCAAAGGACGTAATGTTCCAGAATGCTCCGCTAGGAATGTACAGTTTAGAACAGATATGATCTTCTGTTGAAAATCATGTCAGCTCTTCTTTCTGTCTTTGGAGTGGTGCGACTTGTGGAATACAACCCATACCCAGGAGCACTAATTATCAGGGGGGAGGACACTGGCAGCCTGTTCCCTAAAGTAGTGGACTACATTGATTTTAGGGTGCCATTTTGAATATAGTTCTGAAATCCTCATGAGATATTTTTGGTTTTTTTGCCTTTTATATGATTAATTATATAGGTACACATTCAAGCCATCATGCTTTGATACATTTATCATAGCAAAAAATATTTTTTTGATAATGTTTTTGTATGTATATATTTTTTTCAAAAAATGTGTAAAGCTACGTAAATTCATACCATAGGAAGGATCAACTGAACTTTATGGTCACAAGAGATTGCCTTTTGTGTGGATGACTTTCTCATACACAATCAATCTTAAACTTCTATTGTTATCAACTTTTATATAAATGTAGATTTTGTTTGTCAACTCAATGTCAAAAGTATTCTGTCTATAGAACGGCCTATGTATGTAATATAGTCCAGTTCTTACCAGTACATATGAACCTTTTTTCTGTGGTATTTTGTCAACTTGCTTCATATTCTAGCTCTTTTTCAGATGTATTTGGAAATCAAATTCCTCCTGGCTACTTTAACAACTTACATATATTTTTTTTAAGTCTTAATTTCCAAATACTGCAAAAAATAAATGTAAGCTCAAACCAAAGTCCATTATATGTTTGTAAAAGAACTCTGGGATTTTGGAATGGAACTATACATCACTGAGTTCTAAAACAGTTGCAGACAGTCAGCAAGTAACAAGCATGGCTTGGGTGGACATGTTATAACATGGGTTTTTGCATAAGGCTTCATAAGTTCAGTAACTTAAAATCTCCAGGTTTGCCTGAAATCTGGTTTGGGGGATTTCTGGATTTCCTGTTTATTTCATTGTTTCTGATTTTGTAAAACTTATTGAAATCCTTTTCCTTCCGGAAACTGATAAGGGATTGATTGGTCAAGATGTCAATTTGTTTTGTAGGCTACTTGCAGAAAGGTTTCCCCTATCCTATAGCATGGATACATTTGGAAGTCTGTCACCCCGTTTTGAGTTTATTTTGGTGGGAAGTATCTTTTTATTCAAAATGGTAGTTTATTTGGCAACTTATCATGTTTTCAGATCCATTTATGGGGAGTGAAGGTGGAAAATTTCATACAAGCACATTTTTGTTAATTTCTTCTAGCCACCTTGGATTTACCTTTTTGAATGTTTTAAAAGGTAGCCAGAGAGAAAGCTGGATTTAACTTCATAAGGCTTCGGAACCATCGAGCTGGTGTTTCTGAAAAACCAGGGCATTTTCGGTAAAGCCCATATAGCTGGAGTTTTACAAGGCTGCATGTTGTGGAAGATGTGTGTTCTTGAATAACCAGAAAGGTATCAGTTTCATGTGTTGTACCTCAGAATATTAAAGACAATGTGTAACACGTGTCTTGATAGTCCAAATACTTGTATCAATTGATAGATTCAGTACTTGGATGGGTTGTCAGTCCCTGTGGAGGATTACAGGGGAGGGAGTTAATTGGTTCATAGATTGCATTCCACGCAATAGACTGCAGTGCTATTGGCCCTGTTCAAATGGAGTACACTATATAGGTGCCAGTCCCCAGGGCTCCAACATGTTGAAAGGGGTACCTAACTATCAGTGACTAAAATGTCAACTTGGCGCTTGAGATTTTGATGTGTTTTCTACTATTTGGTTGTCAACTCCTGTCCTTGCTATGAATTATTGGTTTTCACCAGACCACAAAAAGTGCCCTTAATAAACCTTTTTGTTCTTTATCTATGGGAGTTGGTTTTTGTAATTGTGAATATTACTACAGATGCCAACAAATGGATTAAAATTGAATAAAGAAATGTGTATGACCTATTATTTGGAATGTAGGTTCTTAAGATTATCATTTCAGCTTTCAGGTCACTGGTGTTCAGCTAGGATATTGGTGAAGTTAATGAAAAGATGACTTCCATAAAAGTATTTACTCAATGTGACCTTAGGGAATTAAGTTCTTTGATATTCAGCAGACTGATCTGGAGTGATTGAGCTTACAGAACATTTTGATTTGAGAGAGACTGCTTCGTAAAAGGTTTTTATTTCATATATAAAAAGCAATTAAGGAGAACATATAACTGAGCAAGAACTTCATCCTCTGGATAAGAGCACCGTCACCGTTCTGATCATTAAGATCACATGTGCTGCTGTTCAGACCAAGATACTGGAGAAACTACAGATCTTCAGTCCTCTCCAGACTTGAGTTTACTGCGAAGACTGGGGGGGGGGGGGTTGCAATAAAGAACATGCATATCAATTGCAACATTTACCCCAACTCTTCACAATAAAAAGGCTTCTTCGCTTGTTATTAGTTGGTTTGATTTGGTGCATTTCAAGACTTACCTACTCAGGTATGAGTGGACATCAGAGAAGCCATGATACTGGGCCAGAGGTAACAGGATTCCTGTGGGGCAGCGTCCATCTCTCGCACGGCAGAAACTGCAGTTACAGATGCCTCGGCATGGGGGACACCGCCAGTCCTGCATAGGACAAGACCAGGAATATAAAAAATGTATCCCCCCAAAATTGATCCAAATATATTTCTCATGTCTGAAGTCTTAAATTGCCATTCTGAACAACCTTGGTATTAAAACATTTTTGTATTCCAGAACCATTTTGACAAAAGGCAGAGAGGCATTTCAAGGCAATGTTAATTGACAATTCTCTGTACCCAGTACATTGTAGGTGTTACTGTACAACAAGCTGCTGATAAGAACGCTGCGTTCAAGGAGCCGGCAGAGACTAACCAGTCAAAATCTTTGGCTTTGGGTCTTCTGCAAAGTGATAGTCTGAATTGAAATGATCTGGTGTGTTAGTTTTTTATATTTTGCTTTAATAAACCCAGATGCTCTAAACAGCAGTATTTACCTCTCACCCCACAAGCTCCAGAGCCTGCTGTTTGGGTTATACCTCATTAATTGCACCAACCTGGTGTCCCAGGCAGGGCCACTTCTAGACATAAGCATGTCTAGATAAGCAACAAAATTAGTCGCTTAGGGCCACCCACCACTAGAGGATAGGGGTCCCCAAATGAACTTTTGTTTAGGGACTCCAAAAGGCTAGAGCCGGCACTGGTCCCAGGTCTAAAATCAGTTTCTGATTAGAGGGATGTAATCATAGGAACTTAGTGGAACTGGGTTCAAGGTCCTGAGTTGGGGTTTAGGGCTTGAAGATGTGCGCTGTTAGACAGACCGGGTCAAGCAGTGCCTTTCTGACATCTTCTCCATATCGGTTCCTCAGACACGGACCACAGAATTGTCCCACAATACCATGACAATCCTCGTTACGGCAACATGTCTTGGTGTCTATGGTCTTTTGGCGACACTGGTGACAGGTGGAGCCCTAAGAAATCACAAAAAGTGATTAGAATCGCTCAAGCAAGCCTGGGTTTAAACAGACCACCTTACATCAGATCATTCAGAAGATAAGACTGGTCCATAGTTAGCATAATTTGTGCCTATGACCTGCGCTGCTCGAATTCCATATTATTCCCATTAAACTTGTGAGCAAACTTACTGTGACAAAGAACATTCTAATGTAGTGTAGACATATTCCAAGTAACGCACTTACTGTAGCACTGCTGTAAACCTTCTCGGTTGTGTTGTCTGCCACAAGCTGTAGATCATCAGCTGTGATCTCATCCACCGGTCGTATGACGTGTGGTTTGGTCTGCAGGGGACGGGGAGCACCCCTCCGCTTTGGCTGACCACGTACCTGGAACAAAACAAGAAGAAAAAAAAACATCCTCCAGAGTCTCTAGAAACCACCTAGATATTTGTTATTTGTTCAGAACAGTGAAACGTTTCAGAACATGCAGAATCATAGAAATTCACACATTTTTTAACAATTGATTTAACAATTGAAAAATGTCTGAAAGTTAATCGAATTACTTCCAGAAGTTCCTCCTCAAGACTAAGTTGCAGCTCCCTCATTGCGGGGGCCCCAGCTCCCTCCTGAACTCCTCCCATTGATCGGGTCTGAACGCGGGATGACCTATCCGGATTCCCCCTGGACATTCTGTCCTTGGATCGGGGCGCTCTCTGCACATTAAGAGGTTAAGCAGACAATGAAGCTGAACTGGCCAAGAACAATCAGAAAGTTTTGGCAGTACAGATCATACATCAGTTTACTTCTGCCCAATGGGGGCCACTGATTACGGGACAGATCGGGAAGATGCAGCATGGATGATAAGAAATCTTGCTAATGTATGTACAGTGCCCACATTCTTTCTTGCTAATGTATGTACAGTGCCTATATTCTTTCTTGCTAATGTATGTACAGTGCCTAGATTATTTCTAATATACATTTTACCTCTGCTTTTTAAATAGTTCAGTCACAGATGCAAAGTGCACTATTGGAGGTCAATAGGAGGTCAGTCAAACAACAACAGAAATCTGTGTTTAAAACCAGCCCAGGGACATTTTGAGGGGCCCTTCTTTGATAACCCAGTCAGAAGAATGCCATCTACTCACATTACTTTTCTCCTTTTTAAGATTGCTTCCTCCGTGACCCTTCAGCAGTGCTCCCCCTGGCATTTTATCTAGGTCTGCCATCAACTGTGCCAACTGCAGGAAACATTACAAAACAACAAATGTTAATTTACCTCTCATTGTCACATGGTGTGTGTAAGGTAAGAACAACTGTAGGTTTACCATAGCTTTATTAGCCTTGATGTTCTGATCCCTCTTGGACAGAAAGGACTGAGGTGGATAATCAGCCTCCAAATCAGAGTCTGGTTTGGTCACAGGCTTATCTTCATCCTCAGCTTTGACATGTTCAACTTTCATGTTTGGCTTCTTCTCCACTGTTTTCTGAGCCTCCTCTTCTTCACTGGTATCAGGGGTAGGGGGGGCTAGCTTACGGGGGCGCAGCGCCACCCGAAAAGTGAAGCAACAGGGAGCATGCTGTTTTGGGGAGCTGCCTGTAGTTTCCTTTGGACTGTCACTGTCTGATCTCTGTAAAGGTGTGAAACAAAATGTGTATAGTTGTTAACCAGACCTTAAAGTTATCAGTATATTTTATCCCCAAAAACCAGAACTAGGCCTGAATAACAATGTGTTCTACACATCTGACTTCAGATTTATCAGTAGACTGCATTTTAAAACAGCTTAACTAACAAGTAGCTTAACTAGTATTGTGTAAATCAGTAATTTACAAGAACCAATTGGAGTGGCCTAGCCTAAACACTTGGACTTCCTTATTTGTTAACAGGCGTAATTAATAAATAAACTGATATCAAACCTTGTTGTCACATAAATCAGTTTCAGTGTCGGAAAACCCATAGAACGTTTTTTCATCGCCTGACTCCTCTGCGAATATGTCAGCGAGTTTACTGGCAAACGAAGACATTCCCAAAACACTAGAACTCTAGAAGAACAGAAAAACAAAACAATTGAAAAGAACAACCCGTTCAGTTAAACATTTAAACACTATAACACATTTTAAATGCCAGTAGAAACAAAGTTACGTCGTCCATGGTATCGATTGTTTTTCGGGCAAGCACAAGGTACTGGAATTGTAATTGTGTCTGTATCCGGGCCAAATGATCCGCGTATCCATGTAGCCTATCCAATCATTCCAAATAAAGATAATCAGGGTGCCGTTAATTAGGCAATAAACAAACATACTTAAACAGGGAAGAAGCACCTGCCTGAGGGCTGTACTACGAAGGGAGTTATCAAGGACAGTCAGGGGTTGACAAAGTCTGATAGACTAAATTGGTGTTAAACGGTAGGTTACAACGACGGTGATTTTAATGTGCGTAAGTGATGGGCATTTCGGCTCTTTTCAGTGAACCGGCCCATTCAGCTCAGCTCACCAAAAAGAGCCGTATCTTTGGCTCCGAAATGGCTCTTTAAATATGTTTTGTATTTTTTCAAGTCAAACAGTTTGCGATAGTTTGAGTATGATTGGTGTTAAAACAATTCTAATTACATTATTAAATGAAATCATGCACTACCTTACCTTACCACAATCTATTTAAAATGCATTGGTTTGTTATGAAAAATAATGCTGTTAAACATTTGTGTAGTATAAGTATAACTTTTTAATGTGTATATACAAAGTGCATATAAACTTAACCATTCAAAATACAATCTGAAAAGCATAATTCGAATGCTTTTGGATCTGTGAACTGTGTGACCAGGTGTCCCATAGAAAGGATTTTTGAGAGGCAACTTAACATTAAGGAGCACTTATTGAAATTGAATGTTTTGCACTGTATGGTCATTTTATGCATATTTTATTACATTCTACTGTATGCACAACATGTACTCCTTAATTCCTCAATGAGTTTCAACGGTGTGTAATTGGTTATGGAAGCATTTTGCCCAGCTGCTTTAGATAAGTGTCCAACCGCCTGTACAAACGATGTCCGAGATTGTAGGTGTTATTTACGGTAACGAATGAATTCAAACGTGTTAATGAAGACTAACATCAGCCTGCGTGGTCGCGCCTTAGTACTTTTAAACTCCTACAACTTGTTTTATGCCAAATGTCATTTTTGTTTTGCTGTTTTGAACACCCCTTTATTACCTACTACAAATGTGCATCTAATTCAATGCATTTCTATATTTTCTGTGAAGTTTAAACAAATGACTAATGATTATTAGACCTCGGATCTCTTTCCGTGATTATGAAATGTGTCAAAATAGATACGATGAAAGGTATTTTCACGGCTCTCTCTAAGTTGTGCATTGCTGCGGTTTATACATGGTGCGGCTATAAACTGGTAATTACGGTAGTCTTAGCAGACAGTCAGAACGAATGTGTGCTTGAGCATTTAGGTCTATTATTTTATTTATTTTTTCCTTCTTTGAATTAGTTAACTCTATTCATTTAAATCCTTTGAATATTCGTATCTTAATATGCGAGCCGGCTCCCAACGTTCACCTACAAGAGCCAGCTCTTCGAGCCGACTCGTTCGCGAACGATCCATCACTGAAGTGCGTTAGTTGGTTCAGTGTTCACTTATTTGGAGTTTGTGCGCGTTAGCTTTAAAGGGGCGCGTTCGAGAGTTTTTGCATAATGGCTTGTGCTCCGTATTTTCCCTGGAAGAATATAGGATCTACGTTTGTAATGCCTGGATGTGAGGACCCAAACCCCATGTCCCCCCTAAACCCTTAGCCCTGAACCCTCACAGACTTAATTGACGTCACCTGGTGACGTGATTAAGTGCAAAAGGCTGCGACGGCTCAAAATGCTATGAATAGTAATGGGACAGCACTTTTACTTTATCGTGTTCCCTTGACTGAAACATGTTGCTGTAAGGATATCTTGCACCCCGGCCTGGCATCACCACTCTACGCCTACTACCATGCCTGGATAAAACTGTCTTTGGTCTACCGATGGCCGAGTAGCCTACAGAGACATGGACAAAGTTATGTCTACATCCCAGTGAATGGAGTAGGGGACACTGGGGGCAATTATAACAGGGGGCAGTTGTAACACACTCAATTTCTCCAATCTGAAACAAGCTAGAGCACTAACGTGTCTAGCTTGTATGGCTCCCTGGGCAAACCCAGAGTTTGGCGCCCCCCCATGTAAGTACAAAATATACAAAAATAAATATCAAATATCAAAAAGTAACAAAGACGCAGAAACAATGTGTAGTATATAAATACAAATAAGAGAATATAATTTGTACCCTCTTGCTAACAAAAAAATACACAAATAAAACTAAATTGCACAAAGCCTAGGGTGCTCCAAAATCTTTCAGAAGCGCCCCTGAATTCACATTGGAATACAGTATACAAGTCTGACACTCTAAACACATTTGTTGTGCAATTAAATATACATGTCATTATGCACAATTTATGAAACTTTCAGAATAGGAACCAAACGAATCATACAACATCCTTTGCTAATTCTAGGCATAAGACGCCCCAAAAGAGTCAATATATCACACAAAATAAAAAATATCAGCATAATATAGACTTCTTCAAAGTTACCCTACAGCATTGGAAATTCCCCTTACTGATCTCAGGACCTAGTAAATACAATCAGAGAAAACCTTTATGATGTCACCACAATAAATGTTAGCCAAGTCAATAGTGTGCTAGTTAGTTTGTAATCGTTTTGCTGCATGCTACACACATTATGATAAAACTGTGACATTATGTCCAATGTTATGTAAGCTAGTTGGACATAAAACTGAATATTGTCGCCCTATGTGTAATAGCGTAGCAAGCAACATAGGCTGACAAACATTAATGTTATACTCAGTGGTTGACAGCGTTCCAGTATTTCTAATTTTAGGCAGAGTTCCGGTTCCTTCTTTAGGGCATGCCTTATTGGCACATACATTTTCATGAACATAGTCCAGTGTGTGATTTGTCAGTTCTTGCACTTATTTTATCCAAAGTCAAGCCCTGCTTATACTAGCCCTTTTCATGACATGCATAATATTATACTCATAAAGAGATGACATAGTTACATACCTTTATCTTCTTTCTGCTTTTTCCTAAACTGGGCTCCTAAAGGCTTAAACCTTCACTTTATTTTAATTTGGCACACAAGCATCAACACATTACTCAAACCCCACCACTATCAACCAAGAGTCAAGACTAAACCAATCACCTTGGTGGTGTGTAGACAGTGTGACTGATTTTACTAATTGCATTAGTACTGTACAAAGTTAGAGGTGCATGGTTTGATTTCCCCACTCCCCCTACCTCAGGCTTCCAGTGGGGAGACCCTCCCATCTGGTACTTCTGAGTGGGAGACCTTTGCAGACTGTAATCTGCCTAGCACACAAATTAGAATCAGGGCGCCTACTCGGACAAGGTTAATTGACCCACAATCCAACACGGTGACATTATATCATTTACGTGATGTGCAAACGAGTGATAGAAAACCGATCATGCAAATGTCACCATTACTACTTTTTTGTGTGGGTCCCTCGTGCCGCCCCTGGAGGCTGCCGATGTTGCCTATAGCTAAAACGACTGCTAAGCTAGTGGGATGACATTTACTGTGGTCAAGGAGCCAGATCATTTCAACAACAAGAAACCAGGCAAGCCTAGTTCAGCCGGCCCGCAATAGAAAGTGTTGATCATGGCTGCCCTCTCTAGGTCACCCACGTGAAAGGCTGTGTCTTTAACCACAGCACCACAGAGCTGACCATTTGCCGGGTGTCCGTATAGCATATTAACATTATATAATGTTGTCATGCATTAACATCACATCAAGTTTGAATATTTCGTTAGACACCATTAACCATCGTGTTAAACTGAGTAACGTTTCTTATGAAGTTTACCTCAACCACAAATAGTATCTATGAACTGTATGACTTTTGCCACTGGCTGTTTTAACTACTTATTAGCCAGTAATAGACTAGTATCTACTTACTACTTGGAATAGTCATAAGAATTGAGCTATTGCTAGTGAGACTAAAGATTAACGTTACACTGCCTAAGCAATTTCATGGCACAAAACGTTCGTTTTTCTTTCGTTCGTGAATGACATTGATACAATAACTATTAATATAGGTAACGATAACTGACTTTTCTGTCAAGTGAAAAGATGATAGAATTATGGAAACCCCTACTCTTTTACTGCCCAAGGTTTTTTTTTTAATCTAGCCTATATTACCCCAAAAATCATGCATGGATACATGCTTTGAAAATCCACTAGAAATAGTCACAATATAACCATGAACAGTTTTATTCTAGGCTTACTATAACGTAGCTATTGAAGGTTGTAGCCAGTTAAGTTTTTCTTTCTCCATCCAGAGCAAATTCTAATGCATAATTTGCTTTGACTGTAATGAGATTTGAACGTGGGACCTATTGGATGCAGGTCCCCGTCTCCAACCACTATGCTATTTAACATGGGGCAGTTAGTCAGTCGCTCACTCGCTCACCCACTCACTCACTGGAGACATTCGCTCTTCCTGGCCAGCTCCGCTTACACGGTCCGGCAAAAAGTTAATGTGAATTCGGTAATACAGTTGTAATAATTATGTAATTTTTTTTATAAAACACAACAAATTGAAACCAGAAAAGCCTAGTTCAGCCAGGTCGCAAATACATTTGATAAACATGGTAACCTCTCTCACTGGATTCAAACCCAGGTCTGCTGTGTCTTAAACCACTACGCCACTGTGCTATACATTTGTACAGTGTCAGTATAGCATGTTGACATTAAATCAAGATTGAATATTTAATGTGTCTTACGTTTACCTCCACCACAAATAGCACCTATGAACTGTATGGCTTTTGCCACTGGCTGTTTTAACAGCTTATTAGCCAGTAATTGGCTTACTAGTATCTACCTTACTACTTGAACTTAACACAGCCAAAGCTATTTAATGGCGCATTTAATGTTTTTCTTTTATTAGTGAATGACATTGATACAAGAACTATTAATATAGATGATGATAACTGACTTTTTTGTCATGTGAAACCCCTACTATTTTACCCAAGGGGTTTTGATCTAGCCTATATTACCACAAAAATCATGCCCAGATACGTACTTTGAAAATCCACCAGAAATAGTTGCAATACAACTGTGAACAGTTATTTTAGGCTTACTATAACATAGCTACTAAAGGTTGTAGGCAGCAAGAATAAATCCTAATGCATAATTTGCTTTGACTGTGATGAGATTCGAACACGGGACCTATTAGTTGCAGGTCTGTATCTCTAACCACAATGCTATTTAACAAAGGGCACTCAATTAGTCAGTCGCTCAGTCAGTTACAGACATTCACTCTTCTTGGCCGGCTTCGCTTACATGGTCCGGCAAACGTAAGAGTTGGACCTTTCAGAAGAGAGGTAATGAAACACACCACACTAGTTTGGAGATCTCTAGCTCATATGGACAGTGAGCTATTAAAAAATAGTTGTATAGAACGATAGATTCTTGTAAATTCACAAACATTTTAAATGGCAGGGAACACAACAAATGCAGCCAGCAGTTTAGTGAGAGCAAGTACCACCTTGCGAACTGCACGGCATACAATATTCAGATGTTCAGCATCACAGACGGAATACATGAAATGTCCACTGACAAAATATCCCAAAACAAGGCAGACTTGTCTGTTCAGCGGTGAGAGCATTACTCCAGCAAGTTGCATTGGAGATGTGATCATTATTGAAAAAGATATTGAAGATATTGATTTTATAAATCAATAAAAAAAATCAAACAAAATAAAATCTACCATAACAAAGGTTGAAGAAGTAGGCCAGCAATTTGTAGAATAATATGTATCCGGTTTGAAGTTTCTATGACCATTGTTTAAAAAAAAATATTGAAGATATACAGAATTACATTTTTCCATTGATTTATTGACTTTTAATAAATCAACAATAGTTTTTTTTTGCCATATGAAATGTTGTATAGTATTAAGCATGTGGATTGATGTTGATGAGAGTCATTAATAATACTATACTCATCTGCTGACATTTTGGCAAGTACCTGGTTTACTATTTTACCACTGTCCCTAAATCTGGAAGGAGCCTGAAAGGAGGAACAAATGTGAATGACTGTTGAATCTCGAATATAAAGCTGGTTTCTCCTTGGTCATTTCAGCTCACACAGATTTGGTCCCCACCGTCCAGACAGCTCAGTTTCTTATGCAAATATGTGGCTGAATTTAATCATCTTTGGTAAGTTTTTAACCTTTCAGAGTAAACAGTAACTAATGTTATAATCATATAATAAGGATATCAATGGTTATCAATAATTTTCATTGTGTAATAGATTTGATGTTTTAGAATCCCAGCCTAGTATGATTAACCTATCTCAGTTTTTTTTAAACTGCAATTGAAACTAAGGCACACCATTGCGTATACTTACCTACCTAATGCCCATTGATATGTATGAAAGTAGTTTAAAATGAATGAGATATGCTGTACAATTTGTTTCGATATTCTGAATTTGCTCATCAACAGCTCCTGCGAAAGAGATACTACAAAGAGGAGAGTGATATATTAAATCAGAATAAGGTAGTTAACACCATTCAGTGAGATATTAAATCTCCCCTATTTTCTTAATATAGAAAGAAAAAGGTTTTTTTCATTGTGCTAATTACAATGTAATTGCTTGTTGCTAGCCTACATTACTTGATTCTATATTTGTTCACCCAAAAATATTTTCGGACTCTAATAGCAAAAGCTACTCACTCAGTGTCAGGACTCTGGTGACTTCTGTCAATTTCTGAATAGCTCTTTGACAAGGCAACACACGTCATCCTCATTTAGTTTTCTGGGGTGTCTATTCATTCAGCTGATGTATTCTTTTTTTCAATGTTGTAAAAATGTCACCAAATTGTGAGGCAATAGCAAATGTTCTTCGATGCAGACATTCCTAGTTTGTGCATTTCAGACCAAGATATTTTTAAATGAATTATCTTGATAATTACCTAGACAGTATTTTTCTATACAGTGCCTTCTAAAGTATTCAACCCCGTAACCAGCTCTCTCATATTACTGAATTACAAATGCTACATTTGAAATTTCCTCCTGTCTAATATTTCACCCTACAAAACATAAACTCAAAATTAATTATTGTACAATAAAATTGTTTTTATATTAGGAAATACAGTATTTGTGAGATTAAGACAAAAGAGCTTTCAAAGATGTTTGAGAGTGTAATACAAATGTATGTGTTAGGGAAAGTAAAAAGGTCCATGGACAGTTGAGCACAGTGGATACTGCATCACTACACAGGTTATCCCTCAAAACCCAATGCTTAAACAAGAAGGACATATGTGAAGGAAGGTACAAAGAGGCCAATAATCAATTTGCAGGAGCTACATAGTTCAGTAGCTGGTTGTTGAATAATGGTGCACAATTTAACCACTGACCTGAATGGGAAGGTTTCACAAAGATGTTACTCAAAAAGTACCATCTGTAAGCAAGTCTGGAGTTTGCCAGAAAGCATGAGAAAGGATGGAGGTCAGATGAGACCAAAACAGAGCTTTTGGGACAAAACTCAAAGCTATGTGTGGCAAAAACCTCACACTTGTGTTTGAATACATTTTCAAGGTATTGTATTTTAATTGTTATGTGGACTATGTATTAGTAACATTTCTGTGAAATACTTATCATAATTTGACATTTTCATATCAAGGCCACCATGGCAGCTTTCTGAGTTCCCCTTCGGGGCTTATAGCCCCCGTTGAGAACCACTGCCCAACATAACAGACATGTTTTTTGTAGTTACATTTTGAAACAGACCACTCATTTTCTACATATACAGTTAATTTGGAAAGTATTCAGACCCATTTACCTTTGACCCATTTTCTTATTATTCTAAAATGGATTTCATTATTTTTTCCCCATCCATTTTCACATGAAAAAACTAAAATATCACATTTGTTTAAGTATTTAGACCCCTTCATTCAGAACTTTGTTGAAGCCATCACAGCCTTGAATCTTCTTGGGTATGACACTATAAGATTGGCACACCTGTGTTTGAGTTTCTCCCATTCTTCTCAGCAGATCCTCTCAAGCTCTGTCATGTTGGATGGGGAATGTCGCCGCACAGCAATAATTCAACTCTCTCCAGACATGTTTGATCGGGTTTAAGTCCTGGCTCTGGGTGGACCACTCAAGGACATTCACAAACTTTTCCCAAAACCACTCCTGCATTTTCTTGGCTGTGTGCCTACTGTCATTGTTCTGTCAGAAGATTAACCTTTGCCACAGTCTTATGTCTTGAATGCTCTGGGGCAGGTTTTGCTCCGTTCATCTTTTCCGTGATCCTGACTTGTCTCTGAGCCTTTGCAACTGAAAATGATCCCCATAGCATTATGCTACCTGCACCTGTAGGGATGCTTCCCATAGGGATGGTATTGGCTGGGTGATGAGTAGTGCCTGGTTTCCTCAAGACGTTTTCTTTTGTCCATCTTAATGGTTCCTTTTTATTAGTCAGTCTGAAATATGTTTTTTTCTTTGCAACTCAAAAAGACACATCTCAGACTGGCTAATAAATGGAACAATTAAGATGGGCAAAATAAAAAAGACACTGGACAGAGCAAGAATTCTGCCTAGATGCCCAGCATCCCAGAGTCCCCTCCTCACTGTTGACGTTGACACTGGTGGGTCACTGACGCTATTGAACTTTCCAGCACGACAATGATCCTAAGCACAGGACCAAGTTGACCTGACCCTCCAGTGGTTACTGCAGAAAAAGGTGAAGGTTCTGTAGTGGCCATCAGTCTCCTGACCTTAATATCATCAAGCCACTCTGGGGAAATCACAAACGTGTGGTTCATGCAAGACGAGCAAAGACTTTGCATGACCTGGAGGTATTTTCCCAAAATGAATGGGCAGCAATACCACCTGCAAGAATTTGGGGCCTCATAGACAACTATTACAAAAGACTGCACGTTTTCATTGATTCTAAAGGGGGCAATACACAGTATTAAGAACTAAGGGTATGCAGACTTTGGAACAGTGGTGATTTCATTTTTTTCTTTGTAGCCATGTTTTGTTTTATGATTGTGCCATTCTGTTATGACCTGCAGTTGAATGTGAATCCCATAAGAAATAAGATGTGTTTTGCCTGCTCACTTATGTTTTCTTTACAAATGGTATTTTCACGCTCCACCTCAGTGACTGGTCATTTTGATGTTATTTTAATAGACAAAAAAAATGAGATTTTCTTTCAAAAACATTGACATTTTTAAGTGACCTAAAACTTTTGAATGGTAGTGTGTCGTTACCAGAACAACCTATTTTCCTAATCAAGTTGAAATATTTATCTGTATCCTTTCCTTTGTCATAGGATGTATTTTATCTCAGGTCTCAGCTCCAGCACTGACGAATGGAAGGAGATGTGTGTATCTACGTAACTCCAAACATATGAACAAAGGCCAGATCAATGGGACAGTCGAGTACTGTGCCAGAACTCAATGTTGTGCTGGTTTCTATCGTCTTATTGACAATCAGCCAGTGGCAGAAATACTAGGTAATTTTGACCCTGACAAATGAATACGCACACATTTGACAACCTTGTAGGCACTTGATTCCTATTCACTTGAAACCGTAACCCTTAATCTACACCCCCCCCCCAAAATAAATGTCCCCACAAGGTCAAACTATGCTTTTGTTCCTATATTTCATGTAAATGTCTCCATAAGTACAGAAAATCCTACACACAGACAAGCCTATATATATGTGTATATGTATATATGTATATGTGTGTGTGTGTGTGTATGTATGTGTATATATATGTGTGTATATACACACACAAACACAATAAAAAGTCATTAGCTCAGGTACATTAGAACATTTAAAGAATGGGAAATGCATTTCAACAGCTGCTTTGCTTGAAAATGGAACTACTTTTCAAACAAATTACAGTTACACGTTAGGTTAGCCAGTAAATGTAATAATGGACACTAAAAAGCTACTGAGCATAAATAATGCATTTGTGACCAACTGTGTTCATATGGCTTTCTTTATAGGTTGTGACGTGGTTGAACGTGACTGTCCAAATTCTACTTGCTCTGCATCCAGAAACTTCCACAACTACACTACATGTGCATGCAGTTCTGACTTCTGTAATGGCAACGTGACCTGGAACCCAGAAAGGGAGAACTCTAAACCCCAACGCCCCTCCTCTTCTCTGGGTATGGATCATTCTTTTTGCCTTGTTAAGTACAGTAATACGAAAGAGTCTTCAACCATCATTTATTTTTTGAGAGATTTGATTGTGAACACTGAGCTGCAATGACTGAATTAACAATTAAACAGAAAGGATTCTCAGTGTTTTGTTATTCATTTCCCATTCATTCGCCCACGCATCTAGTGAAATTCCTTACCATTTCTCCCTCAACTTGGGCTACTCTCTGTTTTGTTGTTTAACCTTGGACACAAGTGTGATGTCCCCGTCCTCCCACTTTGGTTTTATCAAACCAAATAGTATTTTTCCTAGTTCTCTCATGATCTTCTATGTGCCAATTCACAAAACGCAGACATGTTATATGTCATAACCTCAAAGGCCTGAATGATGGAGTGCTGCAGAGATGGTTGTCCTTCTGACAGGTTTTCATATCTGCAAAGAAACTCTGAAGCTCTGTAGAGTGACACTTGTGTTCGTGGTCAAGGCCCTTCTTGCCTGATTACTTTGTTTTGCCGGACATAGGCTCCATCATCTACTTGATAATTTTGAAGCCTACGATGCACCTGGGAACAATGAATTTTTTAACGTTTTGTTTTTACAGTCTTCCATGACTGAGCTGGGAGACACTGAACATGTTTCATGAACATCCCTGGGGCATCAAAAAAGCATCCGTTACTGGAGAGTGGGAAAAAAATTAAGATTTATTTTTAAAAACTCACATCAAATCTTGACTAGAGTTTGGCAAAAGGTATGTATGCAGGTGGGATATTCTCAGATGTGGGAAAATATTTTATGGTCTGATGGCTGAGCATTATGTTTGGTGCAAGCCTAACACCACCCAGCAGACCTTTTTCTAGTTGTCAGTTTGTTTAGGTAATCTGAAGAGACTTCACCCCATGCTTCCTGAAGAACCACCCACATGGCATGGCATTGCAAAATGGAGTGAAAGCCTTCCTCAAGATGCCTTTTACCCTGTAGAAAACTCCCACTTTACCACCACCAAAGCACACCCACACCATCACATTGCCTCCACCATGCTTGACAGATGGCATCAAGAACTCATCCAGTGTCTTTTCATTTGGTCTGCATCTCATGAATGTTCTTCTTTGTGATCTGAACACCTCAAACATAGAGGTGTTCATGACACTTTCTTCCAAACTTCCTCTGTCCAGTGTCTGTGTTCTTTTTCCCATCTTAATACTTTTTTTATTGACCAGTCTGAGCTGTCTTTTTTTTCCAATTCTACCTACAAAACCAGCACCCTGGAGTCACCTCTTCACTGTTGAAATTGAGACTGGTGTTTTGCGGGTACTATTTAACAAAGCTGTCAGTTGAAGACCTCTGAGGCGTCTGTGTCTTCAAACTAAACACTCTAATGTATTTGTCCTTAGTTGTACACTCCATCAGTTGTACACTCCCACAGTTGGGCATTGGGGCCTCCCACTCCTCTTTCTTTTCTGGTTCGAGTCAGATTGCGCTATTCTGTGAAAGGAATACCCACAATTGCTGAAGATATTCAACTAGTTTTACTGCATCTTTAATCAGTAGAACAGTTTACAGCTATGCTATTATAATTGCAAAAGGGGTTTCTAATGATCACATAACCTTTTATAACTATAAACATGGATTAGCAAACACAATGTGCCATTGGAACACAGGACTAATGGTTGCTGATAATGGATCTCTGTTCGCCTATGTAGATATTCCATAAAAAATCTGCTGTTTCCAGCTACAATAGTCATTTACAACATTAACAATTTCTATACTGCATTTCTGATCAATCTGACATTATTTTAATGGACAAAAATATACTTTTCATTCAAGAACAAGGACATTTCTGAGTGATCCCAAAATGTTGAATCGTAGACCAATAAAATGTTTTTTGAATAATCCTACATTTACATATATTTTACAAAAAGCATGGTCTATCATACACAGTAAGTCAATTTACAGAAAGACACAAAACTGTATTCAAACATTAGAAGGCAACAAGCATATATTTTGGGTTTTGTTTAGCTACTTCATTTGATAAGCTCATGAAGCTTTTTTTTAAGGTATATCTTTCATGAATCAATGGATACATTAAATTCATTCAGAATTCCAAAGCAGATTGCTTCTTTACTCTTAACTAGTTTACTTCAACAACATGTGAAGTACTTTATTTGGTGACTCCATTGTGTCTCTACAGACATGGTGAAAGCCGATGTAGTCACCATTGCTATCGGCGCCATACTGGTCCTGTGCAGCCTAGTTGTGGTGATCATTTGCAGGCATCTCTTCAGAGTTAACGGTAGGTGCATGTTTACACAAATGCTATAGTCATTACCTTCTAAATCACCTTCATTCCCTTCAATTTCAACTTTTACTTTAATTATTTAATTCTATGATTTAATTATATTTTGTTCACAATTGTTTGAATACATTTTCAACTGAAGTATTGACACCATGCCTTCCACAATTATTTAACCATTTTATTCAATAGAAATTACATATCCACAATTATTTATACCCTTCTAAATAATGAATTAGTAAAGGTGAGCATAAGCATGAGAAATAGTCCTCTGAAGACATTCTGCATGGATGAATGACATCAGATCCTTTCTAATTGTTCTCACACCCCATTAAACATTGTAAAAGACTCTGCTGTTATCTTTGCAAGATAAGGGTGCACAAAGAACTAAATGCAAGTTTGCCAATAATTTTGACACATGTTTTGGGAAATTCTTGAATTATTTTACTTTGAACAATTGTAGCTCGTTTAAAGGTAGAAGTTGCATAGACTTTCATATTTTGAGTGTTAGATCAAGTCAATGAACATCAATTACATTGTTCTCATCTTTACTAAGAGTGCCGATAATTCTGGATATGTAATTGTAGACATTGGGGATATTTCAGAAAGCAGGTTTAATGAACACCTACAGTTAGTTGACTCACCGTTGATGCAAACTCATGGTTTATGTGTTCAAAGAGCCAGTTCAGCGTTTGTCTGTGTCAGTTACTATGGCAACATACTCAGTTAAGCTAACCTGCTCGCTAGCAGGTTTTATTCAACTAACCCTGAGTTTGTCCTACGTTTTAACTGAAATCTGCCATCTGAATGTGTCAGACATGGCATGTCCTTTTCTCGAAAAGCCAGTTGATATTCAAGCACAAATACTCTGCAGGAAACTCAGTCGGGGGAAGGGAAACAGAGATTTTGGGAGCAGGAATTCTTTCCACAACATTAATGTGCAAGTAGGCCAACAAAATATTTTATTGCTACAAGAAAATCAGTGTGTCAATTGGTGTCTAAGACATGGGTGGGCATCACTGAGCAAAAACTGGCAAAAGGACAAATGTACAGACACTGCTCAATCTATCAATCTGTCGAGTTAGGAAGCATAAGTGATTATTAATCAGTGTCACCTGTTTTGGTGCAAATGAAAGTGACAACAGGTGCACTGGAGAGGCAATGTCACGGCTTCGGGGTTTGGGAACAAGGAGGAGCAGGAGAAGGCGTGGTAGAAGGATATGTAATGGTATCCAGGAGAAATATACAATATATATAGTACGAAGCGTCGCACAGCTCTTTGTCACAGTCGGAGACAATCACACACAAAGACAGGGGGAGCAGAGGGAACATATATACCGGGGGGAAACAGCGATGATGAGGAACAGGTGCACTAAACGGGACACAGGTGGAATGAATGATGAGACGGTGGTGTCAGAAGGCCGGTGACGTCGACCGCTGGGGCCCGCCCTCTGCAGGGGGAGGTGAACCAGCAGAGGTCGCAGTTGTCACAGTACCCCCCCCCCCCCCCCCCCCCCCCCCCCCCCCCCGACGCGCGGCCCAGCCGCGCGACGACGCCGGCCTCGGGGCCGACCCGGGGGGGCGCGGAGCAGGGCGGTCCGGCCGACGCCGATGGAAGTCGCGGACAAGGACGGGAGCCAGGACGTCCTTCACCGGAACCCAGCTCCGCTCCTCCGGGCCGTACCCCTCCCACTCCACGAGGTACTGGAGGCCCCCCGCCCGGCGCCTCGAGTCAATGATGGAGCGGACAGAGTACGCCGGGGCCCCCTCGATGTCCAGAGGGGGAGGGGGCACCTCCCGCACCTCACACCCCTGGAGGGGACCATCCACCACCGGCCTGAGGAGAGACACATGAAACGAGGGGTTAATACGGTAGTCGGGGGGAAGGCGTAACCGATATGTTACCTCGTTGACTCTCCTCAGGACTTTAAAAGGCCCCACAAACCGCGGGGCCAGCTTCCGGCAGGGCAGGCGGAGGGGCAGGTCCCTGGACGAGAGCCAGACCCGGTCGCCCGGCCGATACACCGGGGCCTCCCCGCGGTGGCGGTCTGCATTGGTCTTTTGACGGCGGACAGCGAGCCGGAGGCAGGATTGTACTGCCTCCCATGTGCCCGCTGCCCGCCGGAACCAGTCGTCCACCGCAGGGGTACCGGTCTGGCTCGGCGTCCACGGCGCCAGGACCGGCTGGTAGCCCAGGACGCACTGGAAAGGCGTCACGCCCGTGGAGGAGTGGTGCAGAGAATTCAGTGCGTATTCTGCCCACGGCAGAAACTCTGCCCACTCCCCCGGCCGGTCCTGGCAGTAGGACCGGAGGAACCTACCCACTTCTTGATTGACCCGTTCCACCTGCCCGTTGGACTGGGGATGGTAGCCCGAGGTCAGGCTGACCGAGATCCCCAGGTGCTGCATAAATGCCTTCCACACCCTAGACGTGAATTGGGGACCCCGGTCAGACACAATGTCCTCGGGCACCCCATAGTGCCGGAAGACGTGTGTGAACAGGGCCTCCGCGGTCTGCAGGGCAGTAGGAAGGCCGGGCAGAGGCAAGAGGCGGCAGGACTTCGAGAACCGATCCACAACGACCAGGATGGTGGTATGGCCCTGGGAAGGGGGGAGATCTGTCAAGAAATCAACAGAAATGTGGGACCATGGTCGTTGTGGAATGGGCAAGGGGTGCAACTTGCCCACAGGTAGGTGCCGGGGTGCCTTACTCTGGGCACACACCGAGCAGGAAGAGACGTATACCCTCACGTCCTTGGCTAAAGTGGGCCACCAGTACTTACCGGCCAGGGCACGCACTGTTGGCCCGATGCCAGGATGACCGGAGGAGGGAGATGTATGCGCCCAGTAGATGAGGCGGTCGCGGACAGACGCCGGCACATACGTACGGCCCTCAGGGCATGTGGGCGGAGAGGGCTCGTCGCGCTGCGCTCCGGCGATGTCCGCGTCCAGTTCCCATACCACCGGTGCCACGATGCATGACTCCGGGAGCACGGGAGCATCATCCACTGGCCTCTCCTCCGTGTCATGCTGGCGGGACAGCGCGTCAGCCCCGACGTTCTTACTCCCCGGCCTGTAGGTGAGAGTAAACACAAACCGGGTGAAGAACATAGCCCACCTTGCCTGGCGAGGGGTCAGCCTCCTCGCTGCCCGCATGTACTCCAGGTTCCGGTGGTCAGTCCAGACGAGGAAAGGGTGTTTAGCCCCCTCTAACCAGTGCCTCCACGCCGACAGAGCTCGAACCACGGCCAGCAGCTCACGATCACCAACGTCGTAGTTCCGCTCCGCCGCACTGAGCTTCTGGGAGAAGAAGGCACAGGGACGGAGCGTGTTACGACACCCCGTCCGTTGGGAGAGGATGGCACCGAGCCCACAATCGGACGCGTCCACCTCCACGATGAACTGGAGCGACGGGTCGGGATGGGCCAGGACCGGAGCGGTGGTGAAACGGTGTTTCAGTTCCACAAACGCCCGCTCCGCGTCCACGGTCCACCGCAACTGGGTCGCCCCCCCCTTCAGAAGGGAGGTGATCGGAGCCGCTACCTGGCTAAAACCCCGGATAAACCTCCTATAGTAATTAGAGAAGCCTAAGAAACGTTGCACGTCCTTAACCGTGGTTGGGGTCGGCCAATTACGCACGGCGTCAATGTGAGGCTCCTCCATAGCCACACCTGTGCTGGAAAAGCGATAACCCAGGAAGGACACAGACGACTGGAAAAACAGACACTTCTCGGCTTTCACGTACAGGTCATGCTCCAGCAGTCGAGCCAGCACTCTGCGCACTAACGAGACATGTTTGGCGCGGGTGGCTGTGAATATCAAGATGTCATCAATATACACTACCACTCCTTCGCACAACAAGTCCCGGAATACGTCGTTGACGAAGGACTGGAAGACTGAAGGAGCATTCATCAACCCGTACGGCATCACTAAATACTCGTAATGGCCAGACGTGGTACTAAAAGCGGTTTTCCACTCGTCTCCTTCCCGGATACGCACCAGGTTATAGGCACTCCTGAGGTCTAATTTAGTGAAAAAGCGGGCCCCGTGCATCCTCTCCACCTCCGCAGAGATCAAAGGGAGAGGGTAGCGGAACGGAATGGTGATCTTGTTCAGCGCCCGGTAATCGATGCACGGGCGCAAACCACCGTCCTTCTTTTTCACAAAAAAGAAACTCGAGGAGACCTGTGACTTGGAGGGCCTGATGTAGCCCTGTTCCAACGCTTCCGTAACGTAGGCGTTCATAGTCTCCGTTTCGGTGCGGGACAGTGGATACACGTGACCCTTCGGGAGTGCGGCTCCGTCAACGAGGTCTATCGCACAATCCCCCAGCCGGTGTGGTGGCAACACAGCAGCCTTGGCTTTGGAGAAAACCGTAGCCAAGTCCCTGTATTCGGGGGGAATGGGCACGGCGGGCGCACTGTCTGGACTTTCCACCGAGGTCGAGCCAACGGAAACACCCAAACACCTACCCTGGCACTTCCGCGACCACCCCGACAGACGTCGACTAGACCAGGAGATGAAGGGGTCGTGTAGGGACAACCAGGGGAAACCTAAAACGACCGGGAACGTGGGAGAGTCGATGATGTGGAATGTAATGGTTTCGCTGTGTCGGCTGTCGGTAATCAGGAGGAGGGGAACAGTGCAACTCGTGACCAGACCTGACCCTAGTGGCCGGCTGTCTAAAGCTCTCACGGGCAGGGGGGTGTCGAGGTCCTGGAGGGGTATGTGCGACCGTAGGGCAAAAGACCTATCCATGAAATTCCCGGCTGCGCCTGAGTCTACCAGCGCCTTACACCGGGCAAGCAGCGGAAATCCGGGGAACCTAACAGGGACAGTGCACATAGAGAGGGAAGAGGTTAGTGGCGAATGTGCATGTGCTACCTGGGGTGATGCGGAAGTGCCCTGCCTGTCGCCTCTTGACTCAGGGAGGGAGGTGCGGTGTGGTGCAGTATTACGGCCTCGTTGCCCCCTGGAGGCACTCCGCACCTGCCCTCCCCGACGTCTGCCCGGCAGTGCAGCCGCCCCCAATTCCACGGGGACGGCGGTGACGGGTTGGCAGGGTGGAACGGGCGGGCCTCTACCGGGACGTCCTCGGGCAGCTAGCAGGTTGTCGAGACGGATGGAGATGTCCGCCAGTTGGTCAAAGGAGAGGGACACGTCTCGACAAGCCAGCTCCCTCCGGACGTCCTCGCGTAGGCTACACCGGTAGTGGTCGATCAGAGCCCGCTCGTTCCACCCCGATCCCGCTGCCAGGGTCCGGAACTCCAGAGCGAACTCCTGCGCCGATCTCGTCTCCTGCCGTAGGTGGAACAGTCGTTCACCCGCCTCTCTCCCTTCGTGCGGATGGTCAAACACGACTCGGAAGCGGCGGGTGAACTCAGCGTAGCTGCCCTGGGTGGGCTGCTCGAAGTTCCAAACGGCGGTGGCCCACTCCAGGGCTTTCCCGGACAGGCAGGAGACGAGTGAAGAGATCTTCTGGGCTTCGGTCGGCGCAGGATACATTGCCTGGAGCGCGATGTCCAGTTGCAGCAGGAAACCCTGGCAGCGGTCCGCCGCCCCGTCGTAGGCCCTGGGTAGCGGAATGGCCATCGCTCCCGTGCTGGGCGGCGTGGCTTGGGAAGGCGTAGAGACGGCCGGTGCTGCGGGGTTCCGCTGGCTCAGCTCTAGGCGCTGCACCGCTTTCAGTACGCTGTCCATTGCAGCGCCTAGGCTGGCCAGCATTGTTGAGTGTACTTGGACTGCCTCCGCAACACCGACCTCGCCTGTGGCTCCTTCAGGCTCCATATCCTTGTTGTAGTATAGGTGTGTGATTCTGTCACGGCTTCGGGGTTTGGGAACAAGGAGGAGCAGGAGAAGGCGTGGTAGAAGGATATTTAATGGTATCCAGGAGAAATATACAATATATATAGTACGAAGCGTCGCACAGCTCTTTGTCACAGTCGGAGACAATCACACACAAAGACAGGGGGAGCAGAGGGAACATATATACCGGGGGGAAACAGCGATGATGAGGAACAGGTGCACTAAACGGGACACAGGTGGAATGAATGATGAGACGGTGGTGTCAGAAGGCCGGTGACGTCGACCGCTGGGGCCCGCCCACTGCAGGGGGAGGTGAACCAGCAGAGGTCGCAGTTGTCACAGGCAACAGCAAAACAACCCCTAAAAAGGAAATGGTTTTACAGGTGGTGGCCACAGACAATTGCTCTCCTTATCCTTTCTGACTGATTCACAAATGCGTTTTGTGTTTTGCTAGTGTTCTTGTCACTACTAGTGGCATGAGGAGGTACCTGCAACTCATTCAGGTTGCACAGGAAGTCTTGCTCCTCCAGGATGGCACATCCATATGTGCCCAGATCATCACCAATCCAAATTTCATAGTGGGTGCAAGCCTCTCCAGGTCTCCGTCTAACCATTAGACAACCAGGTGTTGTCAGAGAAGATGACCTTATTCCATTCCTTGACGGTCCAATCCTTATGGTCTTTTGCAAACTTCAGCCTGGCTCTTCTTTGCTTCTCATTGATGAAGGGCTTTTTTTCGAGCTTTGCACGACTTCAGCCCTGCCCCTAGGAGCCTGTTTGGAACCGTCCTTGCCGTGCACTTCACCCCAGCTGCTGTTTGCCATTCTTCTTGATGTCATCCTACAGTTGTTGAGTGACATTCTAATGAGTTGACAGTCTTCTCGGTCAGTGGACAGTCGTTTTCGCCCTCTGCCAGTCTGTAGCTTTGTTCTTATGAACCCCTTTTTTTGAGATTTTGAAGATGGAAGCATTCTGCATATGCATTCATTAATTTTTCGAACTCCACTCAGGAGAAGTAGGGCGCTCAAGCCCTTTTTCTCCTGCTGCCATGGTGAATCATGTTATCTGCGTTCCATTGATGAGGGCTTTTTATTTCCTTATGCACGTGCTTTACTCAGGGTTACCTTAACTCAGAGTTGACTGAACTAATTGTTACCACCTGTTCTGAAACCGTCAACTCTGAGTTTGACAGCTCAGTCAGTCAACCCAGAGATGTGGTTCAAACTCAGGGTATGTTAACCCTGCTTTCTGAAATATCCCCTTTTATCATGCTATGAAACTGCTTCTCTTCAGTGGAGTCAAGGGCTCTTGTCAGGATATTTGGGACTATGACTAGCTCAAGATATCAACATATTGTGCCAATCCTTTGTAAACCCTGGTGCTGCCCTTTGCCAGAAAACCAAAGTTATAGAATTTCACTGTTCATTACAACCACGACCCAAAGCAAACAGGCAAATCAGCCAAGGAATGATTTACCAAATAAAAGAATATTCAGAAAATGCATGTGTGCTAAGTGGATAAAGACCTATCCAGACTCACTGCTGTAATCCAAGCAAAAGATGATTCTACAAAGTATTGTTTGTTCACACTTGTGCAACCAAGGAATTTACATAGTTTTTGGTTTAGATTATTTTTCATAGAAACAATCCATACATACAAAGGTGAAAAAGGTCAGACATATGTCTTGATTTAACCATTAACATAAACAAAAGCTGTATTTTTAATAATGGTGTGTAGACTTTTGATATCCACTTTAACAAGCTGGAATATTTTTATATTTCATATAATGTGAGCCCCCGTCCTAAATTCTTACACACTTAAATCTTTGATTCTCTTCCCAACAACCTTCAAGGACATCTGTAGGAGTTGCAGTCTTATCAAACTTTAAAGGTTGCTAAAGATAACATTTTCTTTTTATGTCTTGCATCTGTTAGTAGCAAGCTGTGATTCTTACAGAAAATAAAATATTAGATTTTTTTTCAGTTGCCAGGCAGGTATTTACCTTGCCGCTAGATAGAGTAAAAAGAAGGACTTCCAGACCGACACACATCAGCAGAAGAGACTGGAGTGCAGTCTGTTCCCGAAATATTGAGCAAAGAGAAGAGCTAATACTCTGCACCACTCTCCACTAAAGCAAAAACAATCAGGTTCGATGGTAACACTTCCACAACAGACATCAAATAACCCGTTCATAAACATCAAAAACTTAGCAAAATGTTTTATTAGGTATAAGACACAAACAAGGCACAGTAATGGTCTTGAGGTATGAGGCCTGCAATGTGATCAGAATTAACCCTGAATGCATTCACTACATTCAAAGTTATTACCCAAAATGATTCACAACCAACAAATTCCATCATTGTGGATACACATTATTTCCCATCATGAATCAATCAAATCCTAAACCTGCTACATCATAATAAATCAGAGTCACAGAGCTTCCAATCAAAATTGCTGAACAAGTCAACGCATGAGTATTCATTGAAAAATAATCTTGAGGGTTCCACTCATTAAACATTCATATACTGTATGTGTGGGGTTGTAATATTTATGCAGCTGGAACCCAACATCCCCAAAATGCAATTGAAAATGAAATATAAAAATATACTTCAAACAGGAAAGTATAATCCAAATGTGTGCTTACTGGACATGCTGAAATTGGACCTCCATTATAGCCAATAGAAAAAAGGCAGAGGGCTGAAAAACAGGTGGGGGTCCAACAGAGTTAGTAAAGATGTCCTCCGTCAAACAGGTGTGGGTCCATCACCCGCACTCACAGAGGCTGTAAAGATGCCCTCAGTCATAACAGGTGTGGGTCCACCACCCCCACCAACAGAGTTAGTAAAGATGCCCTCAGTCATAACAGGTGTGGGTCCACCACCCCCACCAACAGAGTTAGTAAAGATGCCCTCAGTCATAACAGGTGTGGGTCCACCACCCCCACCAACAGAGTTAGTAAAGTTGCCCTCAGTCAAAACAGGTGTGGGTCCACCATCCCCACTCACATAGGCTGTAAAGATGCCCTCAGTCAAAACAGTGGGCAAACTATTGCTGAAAGCATCTTTGAAGGAACCTATTCAGACCCAACCACACCCCAGGATACAAGGGCAAGAGGTTAGTCATTCAAATGAATTATATATGTACATTCATCCTTTTGCCAGTGTTACAGAAGCTTAATGATGCCCATCCCTTCGTCTTAGACACAAATTGGCACACTGATTTTCTTGAAGCAGTGCAATTCTATGTTGGCCTACCTGCACATTAATGCTGTGGAAACTTCCTGTTCACATAATCTCACATAATGTACTGAAGCAGCTGTGATAGAATATGAGTGCCATCTATGCAGCCAATCACACCTGGAAACTCTAAAATATGAACTGATTAGTGTTTCAAGTCTCAAAGCTTCATACTAAATAAACTGATTACTGCTTAGACTGATACCTGCAATTCTGTGGAATTCATCTTTGATGAGTCTTGTGGGTCTGTGTCTTAGGGACACCACTAAAGTGTACAGTAAATGTTTCAGTGCAAGAGTCACATCTCTGACAGCCCGACCAATGGTTGCCTTCGAAATATATTCAGTGTCACCGTTGTAATACAGAAAACTGCAACATAAAGAATTTGTTCCAAACTTAGAGTATGTCCACAATGTGTCATAGGGCTGAGAATGTTGTTCAGATAAATCTGGCCCAGATCCGTGGGGGTGGGGGGCAAAGCCAGACATTGCACCCCCAGATAGAATATGTGCTGCCTATCATTGATAAAAAAAAATGCCCCCGAGTCATTTCACCCTGAGATACATGATTGATTGTGCAGAAAAATGGTAACGCTGAAAATAGAAAATCATCAGGGAATGAAACAACATCCAAGCGGGATCACCCTTCCCCGACGGATTTCTCAGTATTTGTGCTTCACTATCAACTGGTTTTTCAAGAAAAGGACACGCCCTGTCTGACACGTTCAGATGGCAGGTTTTAGTTAAAGAGTAGGAAAAACTTGGGGTTAGTCGGATAAAACCTGCAAGCAAGCAGGTTAGCTTCACAGAGTATGTTTCCGTAGTAACTGATTTAGGGAAACTCTGAACTGGCTCTTTGAACCCATAAACCCAGAGTTTCCATCAACTGTGAGTCTACTATAACTCTACATTTTCACTAAACCCACTTTCTGAAATACCCCCAATGTCGCCACCATGTTTTTTAACAACATGCTTAACTGTATATTTTGAGTAATGCCCTGTTGAAATGAAAGGGATAGATTTCTTTCTACTTAATATGCCAGCTGGATTGTGCCTCCTACACTTCCCTCATACACCCCGTTCTGTACTCTCGTTAACTGACCTTGATTTTCCTCTGACCACTTTCCCTCCCTTTACGCTTTCATTTCTTTGTTTCCCTGCTGACAATTCCCACTGACTGACCCATCTGCCTGCCTTAATAATAATGCAACACACTATCAGTGTCACATTGTCTGCAGGGCCGGATCATGGATAGGGCAAATGGGGCCTGTGCCCAGGGGCCTCTGACTGCTAGGGGCCTCGGCTTAAAAGGCACCCTGACGGCCAGTATTGGTTAGAGACTACTGGAACAATCTACTCTGAATGCAAAATGTAGATAGACCAATAGCTCCACCTCAACCCATACCTGGGCCCTTCCACAACACATACCAGAGCCCCTTGGCTCCACTTCAACCCATACCTGGGCCCTTCCACAACACATACCAGAGCCCCTCGGCTCCACTACAACCCATACCTGGGCCCTTCCACAACACATACCAGGGCCCCTCTGCTCCACCTGAACTCTTAGCGGGGCCTCTAACTACCAGATATATATGTTCAATATGTGATCTATTTACTATTATGTATTTAATATTATATACCGTTCAAAAGTTAGGGGTCACATTAACATATTCTTGTTTTTGAAAGAAAAGCATTTTTTTCCATTAAAATAATATCAAATTGATCAGAAATGCAGTGTAGACATTGCTAATGTTGTAAATGGTTATTGTAGCTGGAAACTGTTGATTTTTAATGGAATATCTACACATGCGTACAGAAGCCCACTACCAGCAGCCATCACTTCTGTGTTCCAATGGCATGCTGGCTAATCCAAGTTTATCATTTTAAAAGGCTAATTCATCTTTAGAAAACCCTTTTGCGATCATGTCAGTACAGCTGAAAACTGTTGTGCTGATTAAAGAAACAATATAACTGCTTTAGACTAGCTGAGTATCTTTAGCATCAGCATTTGTGGGTTCAATTACAGATTTAAAATGTCCAGAAACAAAGAAGTTTCTTCTGAAACTCGTCAGTCTATTCTTGTTCTGAGAAATGAAGGCTATTCCATGCGGGAGCAGTACACAACTCGTACAACGATTTGTACTACTCTCTTCACAGAACAAAAGAAAAATTATAATCTTATGATCAATTAGCCCTTTTACCCTTATGAGTCTTAATCTGCTGATAAAGCACATAGTGTATATTTCTATTAAAATGATAAACTTGGATTAGCAAACACATTACAAGGCCCCCCCGATCAGGGGTGATGGATGCTGATAAAATGCCTTTATATGCCTATGTAGATACTCCATTAAAAATATGTTTCTAGCTAGAAGGGTCGTTTACAACATTAACTTTGTCGACAATGTATTTCTGATCAATTTGATGTTATTGTAATTTTAAAAAAAAAAATCAAAAACAAGGTGACCCCAAACTTTTGAACAGTAGTGTGTTGTATATTTATATTAGGTACTTTATTTACATCAATGTGAGACAATAATAATAACTATATATTGATTATTATTATTGGTGTTTAGAGCTATGTTGTAAGTGTACGATGTAGTTGTATGCTATGATTGTTCTCATCCTCAGTTGTACAGTGGATATAAAAAGTCTACACACCCCTAAAATGCCAGGTTCTTGTGATGTATAAGAATGAGACAAAGATAAATCATGTCAGAACTCTTTCCACCTTTAATGTGACATATAATGTGAACAATTCAAATCTGTGAGGGGGGGAAATAAAAGATTTGCTGACCTGGTTGCATACGTGTGCACACCCTTAAACTAATACTTTGTTGAAGCACCTTTTGATTTTATTACAACACTCAGTCTTTTTGGGTAGGAGTCTATTAGCCATTCCAAAATTATATCTTCTTCTGGTGAAGCCATACTTTTGTGGATTTGGATGTGTGCTTTGGGTCATTGTCATGCTGAAAGGTGAACTTCCTCTTCATCTTTCTAATGGATGCCTGAAGGTTTTGTGCCAAAATTGCCTGGTATCTGGAACTGTTCATAATTCCCTCCACCCTGACTAAGGCCCCAGTTCCAGCTGAAGAAAAACAGCCCCAAAGCATGATGCTGCCACCACCATGCTTCACTGTGGGTATGGTGTTCTTTGGGTGATGAGCAGTGTTGTTTGTGCGCCAAACATACTTTTTGGAATTATGGCCAAAAGTTCTACCTTGGTTTCATCAGACCCTAACACATTTTCCCACATGCTTTTGGGGGAGTTGATGTTTGTTTTTGTAAACTTCAGCTAGGCTTGGATGTTTTTCTTTGTAAGAAAAGGCTTCAGTCTTGCCACCCTACCCCATAGCCCATTCATATGAAGAATACAGGAGATTGATGTAGCACATAACCAGTACTTGCCAGAAATTCCTGCAGTTCCTTTAATGTTGCTGTTGGCCTCTTGGAAGCCTCCCTGACCAGTTTTCTTCTCGTCTTTTCATCAATTTTGGAGGGACGTCCAGTTTTTGGTAATGTCTCTGTTGTGCCATATATTCTCCACTGTCTTCACTGTGTTCCATGGTGTATCTAATGCTTTGGAAATTATTTTGTACCCTTCTCTTGACTGATATGTTTCAACAATGAGATCCCTCTGATGCTTTGGAAGCTCTCTGTGGACCATGGCTTTTGCTCTGAGATGCAACAAAGAAAATGAACAGCTGAACTTTATTTTTGAGTCACTTTAAATGATGGCAGATGTGTAATGACTTCTATTTAACATGAGTTTGAATGTGATTGGTTAATTCTGAACACATCCCCAGTTAAATTTCAAAATTTTCCCCCTCGAAGATTTGTTTTTCAATTGAATTGTTCACATTATAGGTCACATTAAGTGAAAAAAATTCTGACATGATTTATCTGTCTCATTCTTTTACATCACAAAAACCTGGCATTTTAACAGGGGTGTGTAGACTTTTTATATCCACTGTATGTCACTTTGGATAAAACAAAGCCTTTGCTAAATGACTGAATGTAATTTACTTGATATAAAAGCACATATCATTTTTATGTTATTCCACTGCTTCAGATTAGTATGATTTAAAATAATTAGTAAATTTCAGGAAAAATGTGCAGAAATTATGCAGGAGGAAAATTGTAGGCCACTGTTATATATATATATATATAAAAAAAATATTTCTGTTAAACCAATGAAAGCCATCTATTATGTGATTTGGGTTTTTCTTTTGTTGATTATATATTAAAAACGCTGTAACAAAAAAAGCAAGAGAGGTGATATTATGGAAAAAAGTTCCTGTAATAAAAGATAATGTCCCCATGTTCAACGTGAGAATGTAATGTCATCGTTGTAATTATTTTAGACAGCCGTATATCTTCAAGTGTATTTATTCCATACTTTGAACGTAACACTGAAACAGGACCACAAGATGTACTGTATCCCTTTCTAAAGCCCTTCTGCTCCAACTGATTTACTTCCATCACGTAGACAATGTGAAGGTGCTATAGTATCCATATCAATGTGCTATAAATGAAATAGTGCTATTACATGACATCACCCTTTCCTTGATCATAAAATATAAACATGGAAACACTAGTATTCCTAAATAGTTAATCACCTAAATTACATCACCATAAATCTTTCAATTCCATTTAACTATAATTTCTGTAAACATTAAACAATACTGTATATGCATATTTCTTATCAAAAGTATTACTTTTTCCCATTTCAATGAACAGTCCCTGGGTAGACACCCTGGGTAGACTACCATTCACCTTCACTGACACAGTGGATTGTTCTGCCAAATGGAGCGATCTACCTGCTGCTCTACATATTCTCTGTATCTGTCTGGTGGTTTGACAGTGCTTTCCACGAGAAGTCATGCGCACTGGAATGTTGGGCACGGTGGTGGGAAGAAGGTCAGGAACGGGTACGGGCAATGTTATGTTGCACTCTGGTTGTTCCTCGTCCTTCTCCGGAGAAGTCTCTGGGGCACTATGGACGGGACTCAGATGTTGCCGATTCCTGCGTAGTACGCCATTGTCTGTCTGGACCAGGTATGACCTTGGCGTGTCACACTGATATAGAACGGAGGGCTGTTTGGTCCAGCCACTTTGATTGTCCAACTTTACAGCTACATCGGTGCCTGGCTGGAGTTCTGGGAGGATTCTGACTCTGTGTTTTTTGTTATATGTGTGCCTGTAGCACTGCTTTGCTCTGTCGTCAGCTTGTCTCACCTGTTGGAGATCTGGCCATGCCGGCTACAGGTTAGCCTCCAGTGTGGGGATTGTTATGCAGATCTGTCGGCCTAACATCAGTCGTGCTCGGCTCATGCCTGTGGCTTGCAGTGGTGTTGCTCTGTATGTCATAAGGCCTAGGAATGGGTCGGCCTGCTAGAGAATCCTCTTAGCTGTTTGAATGGCTTGTTCTGCCTTGCTGTTTGCCTGGGCATAGTGAGGGCTAGTGGTGATATGTTTGAAGTCGTACTCTGTAGCAAACTTTGTAAATGCTCTGCCTATAAATTGTGGGCCGTTGTCTGTAACAAGAAAATTTGGGCACCCCCATCTAGCAAAGGTGTTTTTAAGTTTTGCTCTGACTGTTTCTCCTGACATGTCTGTGAGGTAGGCTATTTCTATGTACCTGGAAAAATAGTCTACAACTACTAGATACGTTTTCTTGTTCACTTCACAGATGTCGGCTGCAACCCTTTCCCATGGATGACCAAGTAGCAGAGTGGTAGTGAGGGGTCCCTTCATTTGCGTTGGTTTGGTTTCCTGGCATTCCTTGCATGTACTGACACCTACCTGGATCTGTTTACTATCCCAGGCCACCACACGCTTCCTCGGGCACGCTCTCTACACTTTACAATGCCCTGGTGGCCATCATGAATGTGTTCTAGTATGTCAGGTCTCATGTTTCGTGGCACTACTGGTCTATTTCCATACACTGGTAGTCCCTGTGAAGTTGAAAGCCGCTGGCATTAGACATGTATACTCCGGCCATCCTTTCATCACGTATTGCATCACCATTTGCAGCTCGACGTCCTTCTGTGTCTGTTGCTTGACTGTCGAGTTTGGTGGGTGAGATGGGCCATGCTTCCCGTGCTGCATCCTCATAGGCCTCTTTGTTGAGCTCTGCGATCTAGTGGGTGACTGCCGCTTGGGGATGTCTGGAGAGTGTATCAGCTATAACAAGCATTTTCCCCGGCACATACTATGCTGTAGGGTTATACCGCATCATCCTCATTAAAAGCCTTTGACACCATAGTGGGACTGTGTCTTTACAGTTAATTAGGGGAACGAGTGGTTTCCCTAATGTAGGGTGAATGAGTCTAGGCCATATAAATATCTTGAACTTTTCACATGCCCAAACTGCTGCAAGACATAGTGCTTTTCTGCATCTGAGAGCGTTCTAGAACAATAAGCCACTGGTTTTAACTGTCCATCATGATCCTGTAGTAAGACACCACCTAAGCCATAGCTACTGGCATCTGCACTGACTATGGTTGGCATCTTAATATGCCAGCACAGGGGATTCTGTAATAAGCTGACCAAGCTCCAAGACCATGTAGTATTACTCTTAATCAGGTTGTTGAGTGGTTTTGTTGTCTCTGCTAGGCCTGGTAGGTATCTGCCTAGGTAATGGATAATCCCAAGGACTCTCTTGAGGTCTGACGCTGCTTGGCGACTCCATCTGGGTTATGGCCTGTAACTTGGCCTCATCTGGGCGAATGCCAGTCTCATCAATGTCCCTGATAGTGAAGTTTGCTCCTTTTCAAGATACACTTATCTCTGTTGAGTGTCCACCCTGCTTTCTCCTATATTTTCAGTGTGTTTTGGAGTCTCACCTTGTTTTCCTCTAGCATATTGGCATGAACTAGGATATCATCCATGTAGACTGCTACACCTTCCTGGTCCTTCAGGAGCTCTGTCATTTCTCGTTGAAGGATTTCTGGAGCACTTGTAAAGGGCAGTCTATGGAGAAGTATCTCCAAAACGGTGTAATGAACATAGTAAGTTTTGCGCAGTGTCTATGGAGAGGAACTTGCCAGAGGCCGCTTGCCGCATTCAGTAGGGAAAACACCTGAGCTCCAGCTAGTTTTGGTTGGATGTCGTCTATTGCACGGAGAACAAATTTCTCTCTTTTTACTAATTTGTTTAACTGTTTTAAGTCAACACATATCCTCACCTTGCCATTCTTTTCAAGTACAGCCACCAACGGTGCGCACCATTCTGTAGGCTCCTTGATCTCCTCAATCACATCGCTCTCTACCATGCACTGAAGTTCCCTTTTCACCTTGGCAAGCATATGCACTGACACGCATCTTGCTGTGTGGACACTGTATTGGATGGCACTGTCTTAAAGGCATATTTTTATGGGCTTTATTTTTATCATGCCAAGTCCTGTTTGAAACATACTATTGAGATCTTCAAGCCTTTTCACTAAGCCCATAGCCACAGCTACAAGACAAGAGTATTAACAAAAGTTTGGTTTGACATGGGTGGTGGGGGGGGGGGCCTCTAAAGACATTCGCGCCTCTGGGTCTCATTGAATGCAGATCAGTCCTTGGTTGTCTGAAATTAAACGCTGTGATTTTGCTTACACTGTACTTCAGTTCTGGAGAAATAAGAAAAGTTCCCACATTCTTCCAGTCAGGTGCACATTTAATTGTTGCTGAGCTTTTGGTCAACTGACCTTCAGCAGGGCATGTACTCAGAATTGTTTTATTTCTTCCCTATTTGGGAGGACTTTTTAGAAGCAGTCATTTGTGCTAGATCCAACAATAATGCGGTAGTACTCCAGGTTATGGCTGACATGTAAAATGCCCAAAGCTTCTTTTCTGGGACCTTTTATCCTCCCCCTTACAAGGCATTATTTGGGTGGGTGTGCCTGGTAAGGTGTGGAAGCTGAGCTGCATCTGAGAAAGAATATTGTATGCCGTGCAGTTCGCAAGGTGGTACTTTCTCTCACTAAACTGCTGGCTGCATTTGTTGTGTTCCCTGGTCATTTAAGCCATTTAATTTTTATGCGATTGCAAGTAACTCTTAAAATAAAAGTACTTGGTCTATTTTTAATATGCATGGGCCGGGCTTACATACAGAACGCTTTTTTTCTATAGGAATCTATAAGAAGGGTGATTGGTGGGACTGATTGTATGCATATCCCCATTAGAATGCCCCTGGGAGAAGGGGATTACAGGAAGTCATTTCACAGCATCAGTGTTATATTCAAGGTTATTAAAGACATATGAAGTGATGATTTTCTTACAATGGTATTATGTTAAAATTGCCTGAAATGTTGACATGGTCACCATTTAATTGTGACCAGTCTGGGGGTTAGGTGCCCTGGGTCGATGATTCACAAATGTTTTAATAGTATCCCTGTCAACTGTAGGTAAGACAGGCATGTGAATTACATACAAATATTTTAAACTGGGTAATCAAAACAATTAGGTTAGGAAATAATTGGACACTGACACAGGTTTGGTTATTTTGGCTGTTTACCAAAATATATGAACCCTATAAACACTTCATAATTCATCCGGCTGCTTCTGTCTTCTGTCACATCATTAAACACTAGTGACCCAGTGCCATTGGAAGCCATGCATGCCCATGCCATCACACTGCAAACACAGTGTTTTACAGATTATGTGGTATGCTTCAGATTATGAGCCGTTCCAAGCCTTCTCCATACTTTTTTCTTCCCATCATTCTGGGACAGGTTGATCTTTGTTTTATCTGTCCAAAGAATGCTGTTCTAGAACTGGGCTGGCTTTTTTAGAAGTTTTTTTGGCAAAGTCTAATCTGGCCTTTCTGTTCTTGAGGCTTATGAATGGTTTGCACCTTGTGGTGAACCCTCTGTATTTGCCCTCATGAAGTCTTCTCTTTATGGTAGACTTGGATAATGATATGCCTAACTCCTGGAGAGTATTCTTCACTTGGCTGAATGTTATGAAAGGGTTTTTCTTTACCATGGAATGGATCCTACGATCATCGACTACTGTTATCTTCCGTGGAAGTCCAGGCCTTTTTGTGCTGCAGAGCTCACAAAAAGCGCTACAACAAAAAGTGCGTTGTTTTTTTCTCAAAATGTACCAAACTGCTGATTTGGCCTCTTCTAATGTTCCTGCTATCTCTCTGATAGATTTTTTTTGCAGCCTAAGGATGGCCTGTTTCACTTACATTGAGAGTTCCTTTGACCGCATGTTTTGGGTTCACAGCAACAGCTTCCAAATGTGAATGCCACACCTGGAATCAACTCCCGACCTTTTATCTGATCAAATAGTGAAGAAATAACGAAGGAATAGCCCCACCTGTCCATGTAACAGCTTTTGAGTCAATTGTTCAATTACTTTTGGTGCTTTGAAAAAGAGGGTGCTACATATTAAAGAACTGTAATTCCTAAACCCTTCCTCCAATTTGGATGTGAATACCCTCGAATTAAAGCTGAGAGACTGCACCTTGAGCCCATATTAAATATTTAACTCTAACTTTAAGGGAGAAAAACCCACGAACCAACAACAACAGAAGACAGCTGCAGTAAAGGCCAGGCAAAGTATCACAAAGGAGGAAAATCTGTGTTTGGTGATGTCCATGCAAGCAGTCAAAAATGAACATTGTTAATTTGTCCAATTAATTTGTCCAATTGCATTTGAGCCCCTGAAATAAGGGGGCTGTGTATGAAAATGGCTGCAATTCCTAAACGTTTCATACAATATTTTTGTTCAACCCCTTGAATTAAAGCTGAAAGTCTGCACTTCAACTGCATCTTGGATGTTTCATTTCAAATCTATTGTGGTGGCGTACAGAGCCAAAATTATGAAAATTGTGTCAGTATCCAAATATTTCTGGACCTAACTGTATATTACCCTGTACATAAATGCTGTGAACATGTGGTAGACTATTATAGGTGTAGGCTACACACCATATCTGTATTGTGTATTAATCATGATATTGTCTATTAATACACACCACTTGAATATTTGTATTTCATCCTGACTTGCTGCCAGGTGTGCTTTCCACTGGGGTTGCAGGTAAAATGATTGTTAGATTTAAGTTATTCTTAAAACAATAGCATTCAATTCCTACAGGTATCCCTATAGCCCATGGAATAGATCTAAATTAATTAAAGACGAGTAATGGGTCTATTTCAGATTTGTATGGAGGTATTTATTTATTTAATTAATAGATTTATAAATTCCTTGATCATTCATTTCTGTGTTTATTTATTTTTATATGCATTTCCATTACCTTATATTTCTAAATTTATGTATGCCTTTATTTCTCTATTTACTTCAGAATAGTTATTTCTGTTTATTTCTGTATTTCCTTGTCTTTAAGCTAATGAGGGGGTGGGATTTAACAGTCTAACATAGCAATCAAGCCCAGAGCTGCAGATCGAACCTGACTGTTAAGACATTGAGTGCTGGGCCCCAATCAATATTCCTAATTTAAGCACATGCATCGTTTGTGTATAGGTGACATGAATGAGGTATTGAAAAACAAAGAGGACAGTGCAGGAGTGCATACAGGCATGTGGGGGCAGTACACACTACTGAGTCACATTATGAGTTGCCATAATGAAATTCAAAGTTGGAACAGCCAGTGATTTCAATTGATTACTTTGTTTTTCGGTGTGAGTTTGAACCCAGCCCTCAATTGGTTGGTGATTTTGGTTTCCATTGACCATGGTTACGTAATTTTGTTCTCAATGTATCATAAAAATGTTGGTCTTTAATGTATTTCATTCATCAAGACCCAGTGTGTGATTTAAGTGTTCCCTTAATTTTTTTGAGCAGTGTAGTTGCTTTTGGCATACTTATAAGTACTATACGAGATCAAGTGCAAAAATCCAGTGAAAGTTGAGGGTATTAATCCATTCAAATCAGAACATTTACAGAAATGGCATTGACACCCTAGACTCCCTAGATTTTGTAGCATAGCCTTTGGCTAATGTAAATGCAATCAAGCACTTCCTATAATCGTAGATGAGCTTCCTGCAACCCCAAACTAGCAATTCGGGCCACTCATATTGTGCAAACTCCTCCCAGATTTCAAGGATGCCTCTCAAATGTCGTTTTCAGGTCTCTATACAGGTTTTCAATGTGATTTAGATCAGGACTCATTGCTGGCCACTTCAGAACATTCCAGCCTTTTGCTTTCCAACCATTCCTGGGTGCTTTTTGAAGTATGTTTATGGTCAGAGATCCTATGACAGAGACCCAGCTTTCTGACAGTGGCTTCATGAAATGCCTCCTGATTTTATGAAGCCATGCACGTGTACCAATTGCCAGAGTCAGCCAATCAAATCCAAACCATTACTGAACCCTCTTTGTGTTTGGCTGTGGGGAAGGTTTATAAAAATTTGGGCTCATCTTTCCACATTAGAATTAGAAAGATTGTGACATGCTCAGGTGTGTTTTGGAAAATTGCAGTATTGCTTTCTTACATTCTACTCAGCAGGTGTCTTACCATTCAACCCCCTTTCACTGAGTTGGTGTCTGAAGGTCAGCTTGAATCTGTGAGGTAGATGGTTGAGGTGCTTTCGCCTTCATTCCAAAAATCCTTCTCCACAATCACATTTTCTTTTGAGACCACGGCCAGGGAGAGTGGCTGCAGTGGCATAGGCCTTAAACGTTTTGATAACATTATATTACGTACAGCAGAATTAAGAACTGTATCTGGAACTCTTGTAGCATTGAAATTGCCCATGGTTGACTACAATATTGTGCCTGACCTCCTCAGACAATTCTCTAGTTTTCATTATTCCTTAATTGAAGTACCCTCAGCAACACAAAAAAGGAAAATAAAGTTTTCTATTCAAACTGGTTGAATAAGTGATGGTCATATTGCAGGCAACTCAAACCTTACCACAAGAGATTTCATTTACAAAGGAGAATCAGCTGTTTCAAATTGAAATTATTTCTGACTTTTTCTAGAATGTGCTAAAAATATAGTCCAGGACATTTTAGGATTTCTTTGAGGAATAAGATACGATTTAGTAAATCATTCAAATATTTTGGTTTGGTTCAACTACAAACCAAATATGTGGATACCATAAGAATTTCAACAATTTCCTAAAAGTGGTGCATTATCTCAAATGCAAGCATGATGACAGTTTTACATTTTTGTTTTAGAGCAAAGGCTTTCTCCTTCCTGACCTCCCATGTAAGCCACATTTATGAAGTCTCTTCCTGACAGTTGACTTCGACATTGACTGTGGCAAGACTCGAAGGCCTGTAGATCCTTTGATGTTACCCTTGGGTTCTTACAGACTTCTGGTCATCACTTGACCTGAATATGCTGGGATGACTGGTCCTATGTACATTGCCAGTGGCCTGGAATTTTCTCCATTTGTGGACATTTTATCAGACTCAGAATGATGAACTTTGTATTGCATGGAAATGGCTATGTAACCCCTGAATAATGGGCATCAATCATTTTACTTATTAGGGCCTTGGATAGGTCTTTTAATCTTTTTTGTTTATCTTTCCCTGAATCCTGACCAGTCTCACTGTCCTTGCTGATGAGAGCCATCCCCCAGAGCATGATGCTCCCACCACTGTGCCTCAGCATAGTGAACGTATTAGCTAGGTGATGAGTGGTACAATGTTTTCGCCAGATGTAGCGCTTGGCATTCAGGCCTAGTAGTTTGACTTAGGTCTCATCAGACCAGAGAATATCTTTCCTCATAGACCCAGATTGCCTTTTACTCAGTGTCTTCCATCTAGGGGGGTGCTGTGGAGGATGCTTCTCATCGGCAGGGACATTGAGACTGCTCATGATTCAGGGAATGATGAACAAAACAATTTCTAGAGATTATCTCAAGGATGAATAATGGCGACAGGATCTGAACTCCAATGAAAATGAAATGCAAGTGACAAATCTGTAATATAAAGGTGACAAATAAAATGCTGTAAGTTTATTTGTTTATCAAAACGTTTTTTTCTCAACAATTATTGTTGTTATTATTGTTTTTTCGATCTTGTCATATGTTTGTGAAATTGTGAAATTTGTTGACTGTGGTTTATTTACTGGTTCCATTATATATATATTTGCTCATCTCCTTCAGTTTGTGACTTGCTCGGCTAACATAATTGTTCTGGAGCAATGTTCTATAGACATGGCCCCGTGCATGTCTGTGAAAAACCAAACACTATATTCCACAGTAAAAAACCCATACCAATGTTCAAGCATGGTGGTAGGGTTATGGTTTGTGGATGTTTCGCTTTTGCATCAGGACCTTGATGCCATGCATCACTGTATGAACAGATAATTTTGCTCTGTATCTGAATATTCTACAGGGGAAGTGTTATGTCATCCATCCATAAGCTAAACCATGCAGCAAGGCAGTGATCTAAAACACCCAAGCAAGGGTAGACACAAGACATTTTGTGTTTGAATGTCCTAGTCAGCCGTACAGCAGTATAAATGTACTTGCAGTAAAGACGTTAACAGAACCCAGACCAGGAAGATGTCATGCAAATGTGTGGGGCTCAGACGCAAGTGACTGTTCTTTTCATTGACTTCCCAGGAAAACGTGCCTATGTTTATCGTTTTTTAATGTTCAGGTAAACAATGTATGATGTTGGTGTGGATGTTAACTGCAATTTTGTCACAACTAATGAATTGCATTACATCTAGAAAGGAATGTGACTATTACCCCCAAATATCTGTTACATTCACTTCTACTAAAAGGGGCCATATGTAAGATTTTGACTGTACTACTAGCAGAAATACAAGCAGAAATGACAAGTAGACACATGTAGTTAACAATTTTCCTAATATTACTTTTCGTCAAAATAGTTCAGTGTGCCAGAGAGAGAACCTCACAGTATTATCCTTCACAACCTAAACCACCCCGGACCTGCTAATAATATTATGGATTTGCTCAGAAAGGGAAGATGAGGAGGAGACAAGTGTTGCTAGGAGGGCAATTTAAACTTTATTGAACAAATACTTATGGAGGGCACTGTATTTGCGATTTCACATGAGATTGTCCCAAGTTCATGCATTGGTCATGCATCTATGGGAGGCGATGTGGAAATGCAGGTGTGTACATGAGTAACAGCTTTGCTTCCTCCTCCATCCAGCCAAAGATAAACAACTACTTCAAGGTCTCATAGCTGTTGAACCAGGTCACACTACTCAAAGGCCATTTCACACCAGTTAACAGAAGCATTAACAGAAATTGGCTTAACCTAACCTTTATCTCCACTCATCTCTTAGAATTTAAACGGTGTCCAGAAGAATCTTTGCCAGAAGAATGTCAGACTTCACTGTGCTCATGCAACCAATCATATTGCTCTGAAATTGACTTCAACAACATTGAGCTACAGCAAGTAAGTTTTGACTCTTACATAACATCCTTCAACCCATTCGAGTCTATCACCATGCAGGCGTGATTGGTCATGACATTACAGTTGTGCTCATAAGTTTGCATACCCTGCAGAAATAGTGAAATTTTTACATTGATTTTCTTTAAGGATAGTGATCTTATGAAGCCACTTATTATCACATAGTTTTTTGGCTCCTTCTTAAATCATAATGATAACAGAAATCACCCAAATGGCTCTGATCAAAAGTTTACATACCCTTAAATGTTTGGCCTTGTTACAGACACACAAGGTGACACAAACATGTGAAAATGTCAATTAAAGGTGAATTTCCCACACCTGTGGCTTTTTAAATTGCAATTAGTATCTGTGTGTAAATAGTCAATGAGTTTGTTCGGGGATCTCTTGATACCAAGCCAAGGTCAGGTAGACCAAGAAAGATTTCAGCCAAAACTGCCAGAAGAATTGTTCGGGATACAAAGAAAAACCCACAGGTAACCTCAGGAGAAATACAGGCTGCTCTGGAAAAAGACGGTGTGGTTGTTTCAAGGAGCACAGTACAACGATACTTAAACAAAAATTAGTTGCAAGGTCGAGTTTCCAGAAAGAAGCCTTTACTGCGCCAATGACACAAAAAAGCTTGGTTACAATATGTCCGACAATACCTTGACACGCCTTACAGCTTCTGGCAACCTAGACCAAAATAGAGCTTTATGGTCACAACCATAAGCACTATGTTTGGAGAGGGGTCAATAAGGCCTATAGTGAACAGAATACCATCCCCACTGTGAAGCGTGGTGGTGGCTCACTGATGTTTTAGGGGTGAGTGAGGTCTAAAGGCACAGGGAATCTTGTGAAAATTTATGGCAAGATGAATGCAGCATGTTATCAGAAAATACTGGCAGACAATTTGCATTCTTCTGCACGAAAGGATGAGGCCAAGTTGACCCTCCAATGGTTACAGCAGAAAAAGGTGAAGGTTCTGGAATGGCCATCACAGTCTCCTGACATTAATATCATCAAGCCACTCTGGGGAGATCTCAAATGTGCGGTTCATGCAAGACGACTTTGCATGATCTGGAGGCATTTTCCCAAGACGAATAGGCTGCTATACCACCTGCAAGAATTTGAGGCCTCATAGACAACTATTACAAAAGACTGCATGCTGTCATTGATGCTGAAGGGGGCAATACACATTATTAAGAACTAAGGGTATGTAGACTTTTGAACAGGGGTCTGTTAATTTTTTTCTTTGTTGCCATGTTTTGTTTTATGATAATACTATTCTGTTATGACCTACAGTTGAATGTGAATCCCATAAGAAATAAAAGACGTGTTTTGCCTGCTCACGCGTGTTTTATTTTTTTTACAAATGGTACATATATTTCCAATTCTCCAAGGGTATTCAAACCTTTTAGCTCTCAGGAATTGCGTTCATCTGGAACTATGTTGTAAATCGCGATTATGTTCAGTATGAACATTAATCAGTATAATTACTTTTGCTTTTGGATTAGGAATACAGTTAGGGTTAGGTAATGACAACACCATAGGAAATAGCCACTATAATTAACTTTTTTTACATTTATAATTCCCCCAGTGGCCTGTTTCCAGTCATTAATGAACAATAGCAATTGGATATGTTGATATTGAACATAATAGCACTACTGATATATTCGTACTGAACATAATCGTGTTTTTCAAAATAGTTACATACAGTGGGGAGAACAAGTATTTGATACACTGTCGATTTTGCAGGTTTACCCACTTACAAAGCATGTAGAAGTCTGTAATTTTTATCATAGGTACTCTTCAACTGTGAGTGATGGAATCACATTATATGATTTTTAAGTAATTAATTTGCATTTCATTGCATGACATAAGTATTTGATACATCAGAAAAGCAGAACTTAATATTTGGTACAGAAACCTTTGTTTGCAATTACAGAGATCAAACGTTTCCTGTAGTTCTTGACCAGGTTTGCATACACTGCAGCAGGGATTTTGACCCACTCCTCCATACAGACCTTCTCTAGATCCTTCAGGTTTCGGGGCTGTTGCTGGGCAATACAGACTTTCAGCTCCCTCTAAAGATTTTCTATTGGGTTCAGGTCGGGAAGACTGGCTAGGCCACGCCAGGACCTTGAGATGCTTCTTACGGAGTCACTCCTTAGTTGCCCTAGTGTTTCGGGTCGTTGTCATGCTGGAAGACCCAGTCACGACCCATCTTCAATGCTCTATTTTGTCTCATCAGACCACATGACCTTCTCCCATTCCTCCTCTGGATCACCCAGATGGTCATTGGCAAACTTCAGACGGGCCTGGACATGCGCTGGCTTGAGCAGGGGGACTTACTTGCTGTAATGGTTTTCTTTGAGACTGTGGTCCCAGCTCTCTTCAGGTCATTGACCAGGTCCTGCCGTGTAGTTCTGGGCTGATCCCTCACCTTCCTTATGATCATTGATGTCCCACGAGGTGAGATCTTGCATGGAGCCCCAGACCGAGGGAGATTGACCGTCATCTTGAACTTCTTCCATTTCCTAATAATTGCGCCAACAGTTGTTGCCTTCTCACCAAGCTGCTTGCCTATTGTCCTGTAGCCCATCCCAGCCTTGTGCAGGTCTAAAATGTTATTCCAGATGTCCTTACACAGCTCTCTGGTCTTGGCCATTGTGGAGAGGTTGGAGTCTGTTTGATTGAATGTGTGGACAGGTGTCTTTTATACAGGTAATGAGTTCAAACAGGTGCAGTTAATACAGGTAATGAGTGGAGAACAGGAGGGCTTCTTAAAGAAAAACTAACATGTCTGTGAGAGCTGGAATTCTTACTGGTTGGTAGGTGATCAAATACCTTTGTCATGCAATAAAATGATAATTAATTTTAAAAAAAATCATACAATGTGATTTAAAAAAATAATAATTTAGATCCCGTCTCTCACAGTTGAATTGTACCCATGATAAAAATTACAGACCTCTACATGCTTTGTAAGTAGGAAAACCTGCAAAATCAGCAGTGTATCAAATACTTGTTCTCCGCACTGTATTTATGTAATTCCTGCAATGCATTATGTCGCACAATTTTTCTTTTATGGTGTTCAACAAAATCTTGTGAACCAGGCAATATAAGCCAATACGGTAAAGAGGAGAGTTGCCCTTAAGATGCAGACATCACTGAGACATCTGTACATATCGAACCACTATAGAAATGGTCTTTAGTTTTACTGTAAGATACCCACAAGCCATGTTATCAACCAAAAGCTAAACTGCACTTATAAATAAGTACCTTATAAAAAATATGTTGTATTCAGTAGAGGCTTTGGACAAAGGAGATATGGTTTTGGTTTTTCTCCTGGACACCCACAGGCTAATCTCTCAATGCTATAGGTAGCACAGTACACTGTGGGAAAATGGACAATAAGGGAATGTAAAAATATTTGATCTGACAATGAGGGATTTTTCTCCCAAACAATAAAATAAAAATGAATACCCCACCCCCCACCCCCATCTGGATAAATAGGAAAAGCAGTAAATAATAGTGGTACATTTTGTAGAATCAGATTTTAAGTACAGTAACAACAAACACACATTGTCAGACCAAATATTCTTCCATTCCTTTTTCAGGAATGCTATGTCTCTGCATAATTAATCTTAAAACAACTGCATATGTTAACTTTGCACAGAATTTAGTGTCTTGGACCTGTAGTATTTGATGGGTAACACTTATTAAATTATTCACATTTGACCTATTGGTTGACATTTCAGATTGTGGGTCAGGGTCACTATTCTTTGGTGTGGCATGGCAAGTACAGGGAGACAGTGGTGGCTGTGAAGGTATTTCCTGAAGGGAGCATAAGGGAGTTCACATCAGAAAGGGAAGTGTATGGGCTCCCACATCTTGCACACTCTGGGATCACTCATTTCCTTGGAGCAGGCAGGAAGTTGGACAGCAGAGAATGGGTAATTATCCTGGAGCTTGCACCATGGGTGAGTAACACATTATACTATTGAGATTTATAGATGCATATTTAACACTTCATCTAGCTTTATAAGCCGGTTGGTTTAAATCCTGAATGCTGAATGGCTGAAAGCTGTTCTACACTCACCTAAAGGATTATTAGGAACACCTGTTCAATTTCTCATTAATGCAATTATCTAATCAACCAATCACATGGCAGTTGCTTCAATGCATTTAGGGGTGTGGTCCTGGTCAAGACAATCTCCTGAACTCCAAACTGAATGTTTGAATGGGAAAGAAAGGTGATTTGAGCAATTTTGAGCATGGCATGGTTGTTGGTGCCAGATGGGCCGGTCTGAGTATTTCACAATCTGCTCAGTTACTGGGATTTTCACGCACAACCATTTCTAGGGTTTACAAAGAATGGTGTGAAAAGGGAAAAACATCCAGTTTGCGGCAGTCCTGTGGGCGAAAATGCCTTGTTGATGCTAGAGGTCAGAGGAGAATGGGCCGACTGATTCAAGCTGATAGAAGAGCAACTTTGACTGAAATAACCACTTGTTACAACCGAGGTATGCAGCAAAGCATTTGTGAAGCCACAACACGCACAACCTTGAGGCGGATGGGCTACAACAGCAGAAGACCCCACCGGGTACCACTCATCTCCACTACAAATAGGAAAAGAGGCTACAATTTGCACAAGCTCACCAAAATTGGACAGTTGAAGACTGGAAGAATGTTGCCTAGTCTGATGAGTCTCGATTTCTGTTGAGACATTCAGATGGTAGAGTCAGAATTGGGCGTAAACAGAATGAGAACATGGATCCATCATGCCTTGTTACCACTGTGCAGGCTGGTGGTGGTGGTGTAATGGTGTGGGGGATGTTTTCTTGGCACACTTTAGGCCCCTTAGTGCCAATTGTGCATTGTTTAAATGCCACGGCCTACCTGAGCATTGTTTCTGACCATGTCCATCCCTTTATGACCACCATGTACCCATCCTCTGATGGCTACTTCCAGCAGGATAATGCACCATGTCACAAAGCTCGAATCATTTCAAATTGGTTTCTTGAACATGACAATGAGTTCACTGTACTGAAATGGACCCCACAGTCACCAGATCTCAAGCCAATAGAGCATCTTTGGGATGTGGTGGAACGGGAGCTTCGTGCCCTGGATGTGCATCCCACAAATCTCCATCAACTGCAAGATGCTACCCTATCAATATGGGCCAACATTTCTAAAGAATGCTTTCAGCACCTTGTTGAATCAATGCCACGTAGAATTAAGGCAGTTCTGAAGGCGAAAGGGGATCAAACACAGTATTAGTATGGTGTTCCTAATAATCCTTTAGGTGAGTGTATATGAGACTGTATACCACTGGTCCAACAAAATATTTGGATTTACTTCTAAATCATCAGTTTTGCAGTAATTTTTTTGAAGTAATAAGGAACCTGGAAGATTTGTTGTATATGGCTGGTACTGTTTACAACAAATTATGTCTCATTGTGTTTAGGAGTAAAAACATTGAAATGTGCTTATATGTAGGGGTCTCTCAGCTCCTTTCTAACCAAGAACACCAGCGACTGGACTTCAACACTGAAGCTGGCCGAGTCTCTGTCTGGGGCACTGGCCTTCCTCCACTCTGACTTCATTAGGCACGGTATGTACTCATCATTGTTCTCATCATTACACATGTTTATCTTCCAGTGCCACTTCTGTGATATTGGCATGTATGTGAATGCATATTTTCACATTAGGGTTGCACAAGCCCGCGGTGGCCCACAGAGACCTGAGCAGCAGTAATGTGTTGATGAAGGTAGACGGCACTTGTGCCTTGTGTGATTTTGGCTGCTCCACCATCCTGCGCTCATGCTCCAGTCCTCAGAGCTGGCAGCGCCACGCAGACAACCTGAAGGTGAGCGTCTTGTCCCCCACCCCAAGCACCCTTACACTTTAGTGCTTCACAAAATGTGTTTCCATGTTTTCCGCTGCACTCTGGAACAATGGAAACGTGTTCTCTGGAGTAATGAATCACGCTTCACTATCTGGCAGTCTGATGGATGAATCTGGGTGTGGCAGATGCCAGGAGAAAGCCACCTACCGGAATGCATAGTGCCTGTTGTAAAGTTTGGTGGAGGAGGGATAATGGTCTGGGGCTGTGTTTTATGGGGTGTGGGCTAGACCCATTATTTGTAGTAAAGGGTTATCTTAATGCTACAGAATACAAAGACATTTTAGACCGTTGGATGCTTCCAACCTTGTGGCAACAGTTTGGAGAAGGCCCTTTCCTGTTCCAGCATGAGTGTGCCTTTGTACACAAAGCGGGTCCATAAAGACATGGTTCGATGAGGTTGGTGTGGAGGAACTGCACAGAGACTTGACCTCATCCCCACTGAACTGGGATGAGTGGCGATTGCAAGCCAGGCCTTCTTGTCCAACGTCAGTGCCTGGCCTCACAAATGCTCTTTTGGCCAAATTGGAACAAGTTCCCACAGAGACACTCAAATCTTTTGGAAAGAAGAGCAGAGGATGTTACAGCTGCACGAGGGGGCTAACTTCATATATTGCCCATTGTTTTGGAACGGGATGTCCAACAAGCTTATATAGGGTGTCCACATACTTTTGGCCATATTGTGAATAAATTGCTTTTCTTACTACCTACTGGACTTCAACACTGAAGCTGGCCGAGTCTCTGTCTGGGGCACTGGCCTTCCTCCACTCTGACTTCATTAGGCACGGTATGTACTCATCATTGTTCTCATCATTACATTCGTCTATCTTCCAGTGCCACTTCGGTGATATCGGCATGTGTGTGAATGCATCTATTCACATTAGGGTTGCACTAAAAGGTACTAGATAAAAAAAATATATGAACATATATAAAAACTACAATATATACAATCAAAAACTGTTAGCGAACAATGATTGAACCTATACACAACTGCCAGATGCAGTGGAAAGAAGAACTTCCTTAATACAGGTTCTTAAAAGTAATATGATCCATTTGGATCATTTTATGTCTTACATGTTCTTGTTAAGGATATAAAGTGAATTGTTGAAAAAACATATGACTCAAACTCAGGTTCTTAAATCGTAATACGTTTAGGCAGATTGTTCACACAAGGCCATGAGATATTTCAACACATTCAGGGAAATACATTGTTAAAGCTTTTAGATATTATGTGTATTATGTGACATTAGTTGGCCTTAATTATATGTATATTTTGTGTTAACTTAATAGAATATATTCTTCATTATTTACATGATCAGACATCAAATGTCCCTTATTCTATTAAGTAATTACGAAAAAGGCAGCATTTTGCAAACATTTCAATGAAGGAATTTATCTCAATAAGTTAACACAAAATATACATATCATTTGAAGGTGTTGTTAAATAATGATGGGAAAACACCTAATTGGATGGAAAGTAAAATCAACAGGGGGCAACAACACTTGGCAAGTGAACTATCAGTAAGGCCTTAAAATAGTCCAGCCTGGAAGAAATTAGAATGGAGTTGCCCAGATCCAGGGTGTGTCATTACTTTGCAATGTTTCATTTTGGTTACACTTTTAACTAGGAGTGTAGGGGTATCTGTGGAGGCATACAAAGTTACTAAGTTACTGTTTCATCAGCCTAGCTGATGTTTACTCAGTGATGTTTCCCGGTGGCAGCATGTAGATAAAAAACAGTAACTGCAGCAAAATGACGCCTTGTGTGACCTCTAGCGGACCATCACTGTTTCTGACGTACTGCTGATGGCTACAGACTGTGATCAAATGAGTGAGATAGGACCTGAACCAGTCTGTCTGACAAGACCCAGAGCTTCTACATGTGGTCCAGTAGGATGACATGGGTGACCTGACCACTTTCCCACCTCACTATAACAATGGCAACATGTTTTTAATAGGCAGGTAGTGTCCAGGTAGACAGATGACCTTGTTTTTGGATGTCTGCTGCTGTTCAGTTCCTTTCTCCTCTCCATGAACAGGGCAACATCCAGAGGGGCACTTTGTGCTACATGGCCCCTGAGTTTCTGGATGGCTGCGTGAACCTAAGCAGTGGTGGGTGTCTCATTCAGGGGGATGTCTATGCACTAGGACTGCTGCTCTGGGAGCTTTGTATGCGCTGCTCAGACCTCTTTAAAGGTAGGCTACATAACGAAAACCAAAGGTTACAGAGATGCATTGATTTCAAAATGGGTTTTTGGGTTTACAATTCTGAACTGTGAATCGATTGCCCGTTGGAGCGGATTCTGGATTTTCTCTGGTCTTTTACACCAAAGTATCTCTGATACTAAAACCCTGATGCTTGTGCTCATTATTTGCACACTATTTACTATTTAGTGTTGCTCACCCGACACCTTTTTATTTGTTTGACTTTTTGCGGAATGTCCCCCTCCTTCCCATATGTTTTGATAGATGTGAAGTAGTCTGCATTTCTTCAGGAAATTGTCCAAGAACATCAATCAAATGCTTACCACTGTCTTAGCCAATAACAATTGGTTACCAATCCTAAACAACATACTCTGTCTCCCTCTGCAGGTTTCCCAGTGCCAGAACACAGAATGGCTTATAGAATAGTTACTAGGATCTGGGGGCTTAACTAATGCTGCCTTTATGTCTTAGTAGCATGGAGTTAGACCAAGGGCTTTATGCTAGGTAGATAAACAGATTTTTAAGTGATAAATTCTTAACTCCCCCTTGGTTACAAATGCAGCAATAGAATGAAGACAGTTGACTGGGGATTCTAATGCTGCATTTATAGCCAAGTAAAATGTGGGAATTTACCAGTTATCAATAACCAGTTGGATGCATTTAATTGCTTTGAACTGAATTTTTTTTTTTTATTAATGGCCAACTAGCTGTACCAATCAAAATAAACTTGAAGTACAACTATTATTTGATTATTTTATAAATGTGTTTTGAAGTCATTGAAGTAATATATTTAGGGAAAAGCCAGGGCTCAAGGAAGATGTTCCCATTTGTAGTTATTAGTTGGATGGTCATCCAATTTATTTTGACATTATAGTTACTGTGAGTGAATGGGCAGTTTCCAGTTTGAAGTAATACCTTTTCTTCTACAATTTGGCAAACTGACAGAATGACAGAGTATAAAACACCCAATTGAAACACTACAGCCAGAATTGGGTAAAAACACACAACGCAAAACTCCAAACAATGCCGGCAGAGCAGAATTGGGACTATATTATCAAAACACATAAAAGAGACATTCAATTCCACCACCACCTTAGCCAAAGTGACATTCACATCCTCCACTATAAAGCACCTGCTTGCCAAGAAATGTTTTAGCCAGCTAGTCTGGGGGCTGCATTAGCAAACACAAACAAAGTCACAACACAACAGAAACCCAACTAGACAAAATCTAATTATAAAGAAACAAAGAGACATGCATAACAATTTATAAAGAGACCACTTAAAAACTACTGAATTAGAATGCTACCTATCACTAAGTAACTACACAGTGGCAGAATATCTGTAATTGTGTCCAACACAATTACAGCCTTAACATTTACAGCCTTAACTATGTACAGACTAAGTGAACACACTATTGTTATAGAGACAGGTTGCCACAGAATAACCCAGCTCCCAAAGGAAGACAGGCTATGGACCCACTGCATGCAACACAAATTTGAGACAGAACTACACTTCCTAAAGTCATGCGATAATTAAAGCGACATGGGAGACTCATACTTCCCACAAATTGACCACCACTACCTCTTCAAAATACTGGAGGCCCTCAGTGACAATGTCCATGCCAAAACTCACTCATCCAGCTCTTCTATCTAACTCTATGTTAACAAAATCCAAATTTCCACTTGATTAAGAACACACAATCACCATAACCCTAATTTTCTGTTTCCCTCTTTAGGCTGCCCAGTGCCAGAACACAAATTGCCTTATGAAGAGGAGCTGGGAACCAATCCTTGTCTACAGCAACTCATCAGCCATGTATTTGAAAAAAGAGAACGTCCTTCCATACCCAAACACTTGCAACAGGTAGGCAAACTATTCTGTTTCAAGTGTTAGAGTAAACTAATAATCTTGTCTAGCAAACAGATATCTCTACTTGGAGAGATACCTGGAGACTGAGTTTTGTCTGAACTCACTAACCAACTAGACGAAAATAAACAAACAAACAAACAGTGTATAGGTTATTACTGTGTGTAACCTGACTGACTAAATTGGGTTGAGCATCCCCAAAACATAAATATTGTATTTACCATATACACTCACCTAAAGGATTATTAGGAACACCATATTAATACTGTGTTTGACCCCCTTTCGCCTTCAGAACTGCCTTCATTCTACATGGCATTGATTCAACAAGGTGCTGAAAGCATTCTTTAGAAATGTTGGCCCATATTGATAGGATAGCATCTTGCAGTTAATGGAGATTTGTGGGATGCACATCCAGGGCACGAAGCTCCCGTTCCACAACATCCCAAAGATGCTCTATTGGGTTGAGATCTGGTGACTGTGGGGGCCATTTCAGTACAGTGAACTCATTGTCATGTTCAAGAAACCAATTTGAAATGATTCGAGCTTTGTGACATGGTGCATTATCCTGCTGGAAGTAGCCATCAGAGGATGGGTACATGGTGGTCATAAAGGGATGGACATTGTCAGAAACAATGCTCAGGTAGGCCGTGGCATTTAAACAATGCACAATTGGCACTAAGGGGCCTAAAGTGTGCCAAGAAAACATCCCCCACACCATTACACCACCACCAGCAGCCTGCACAGTGGTAACAAGGCATGATGGATCCATGTTTTCTCATTCTGTTTACGCCCAATTCTGACTCTACCATCTGAATGTCTCAATAGAAATCGAGACTCATCAGACCAGGCAACATTCTTCCAGGCTTCAACTGTCCAATTTTGGTGAGCTCGTGCAAATTGTAGCCTCTTATTCCTATTTGTAATGGAGATGAGTGGTACCCGGTGGGGTATTCTGCTGTTGTAGCCCACCCGCCTCAAGGTTGTGCGTGTTGTGGCTTCACAAATGCTTTGCTGCATACCTCGGTTGTAACAAGTGGTTATTTCAGTCAAAGTTGCTCTTCTATCAGCTTGAATCAGTCGGCCCATTCTCCTCTGACCTCTAGCATCAACAAGGCATTTTCGCCCACAGGACTGCCGCAAACTGGATGTTTTTCCCTTTTCACACCATTCTTTGTAAACCCTAGAAATGGTTGTGCGTGAAAATCCCAGTAACTGAGCAGATTGTGAAATACTCAGACCGGCCCGTCTGGCACCAACAACCATGCCATGCTCAAAATTGCTCAAATCACCTTTCTTTCCCATTCTGACATTCAGTTTGGAGTTCAGGAGATTGTCTTGACCAGGACCACACCCCTAAATGCATTGAAGCAACTGCCATGTGATTGGTTGATTAGATAATTGCATTAATGAGAAATTGAACAGGTGTTCCTAATAATCCTTTAGGTGAGTGTATAATGAGTCAATGGACAATCATTATATTGAGGATGACCAATATGTTTTCAGGAAACTCTTTGCTTGGTTGGTGTTGTGTTTTCAGGGCTCTGTGCTGCATGATATTCTGTTGGACTGCTGGGACCACGACTCAGAAGCCAGACTGACTGCCCAGTGTGCCAAGGACCGACTTGCCACTCTACGACTGTGTCACTCCGTATGACCTAGCTCAATTAAGATCCATTTTGGTTTAGAGAGTTGAAATTCACTCCCTTTTTGTTCATGCTTAAATAACAAACAGACTAGAAACAGTAGAACAGTTACGGAAGTAATACTTCCAGAAAGGAAATATCCTGGGAATTAAACCCTGGTCTCAGGGAGCTACAAATGTTCATGGAGCTGTGTGTGTTACTGCTCCACATTCTAAATGCATGTACTTGCTTACTCATTTTCATCATTGTCATTGTAGGAATACTTAGGTTGTCATTGAGGTGCATGTAAGGCTCATCAATCAAATGTTCTAAGATACTTTTTCTTTTTTTTTTCTTTTTTTGTAGCCTGATCTGCTACAATAATTTATAATCCATCCTGCTAGCTAAAAACAGTATGAAAACGTAATGACTGTTGTTCAATGTACTAATGCCTGTTTAGTGTATAGACATTTAGTGTATAGAACCTTGGCTGATTTGAAATGGGTTTGTATTTCAACAGTTGTTAGAATTAACCTTATCCCAGCCTCTGTACCTGTAATTTTCCCAAATAATGCTGCTGAGCGTTTAACCACCTATGGAAATTAAGCCACACACTGGTCCTTTACCTGTTTTTAGCAGCGTGTTTGCCACTGTAAACAATGTCTTAATTTGGTTAACGATTCTGGTGACATAATTTCCATTTGACCAGCTGTGCCAAAGAAAGTATTAACTCCCAGTTTTACATTACTTCTCATGTGTATTAACTCCCAGTTTCACATAACTTCTAATGTGTATTAACTCCCAGTTTCACATAACTTCTAATGTGTATTAACTCCCAGTTTCACATGACTTCTAATGTGTATTAACTCCCAGTTTCACATGACTTCTAATGTGTATTTTGGTCCCTCTGTGCTGACGATGGAGATAATTTGGTGTTTTTTACTCAGTGTTTTATCATAGAATGAAACTAAATTGTTTGTAAAACCCCAATCTTCTGAGTTAGAAACAAGTGTGACAGCATGTGATTTATAATAAAGGGTTCAGTTACTAAAGGGGTTCAATTACTGATATAAGCATGGAAAATGGAAAACAATCAGATATGGGTCTAGAATTCATGCAATATCCAACTAAGAACAGATAAAGGAATGTTGCGTGGCCTGGTTAAATGCTATACAGTTGCAAATACTGGACCCTTCTGGATCTAGACGTTGGGATAAAGTTAACCTGTGAATAATATTTTTCTCCCCCTGAGGGGAGCGGTTAAAAGTAGTTTTAAAGGGGCAATATGTAGAATTTCTCTATTGTAATATCATAAAATGTCCATAATACAGTGAGGGGGAAAAAGTATTTGATCTCCTGCTGATTTTGTACGTTTGCCCACTGACAAAGAAATGATCAGTCTACAATTTTACTGGAAGGTTTATTTGAACAGTGAGAGACAGAATAACAACAACAAAATCCAGAAAAACACATGTCAAAAATGTTATAAATTGATTTGCATTTTAATGAGTGAAATATGTATTCGACCCCTCTGCAAGGGGTCAGACGTTTCTTGTAGTTCTTGACCAGGTTTGTACACATCTCAGGAGGGATTTTGTCCCATTCCCACGCAGATCTTCTCCAAGTCATTAAGGTTTCAAGGCTGACGTTTGGAATCTCAAACCTTCAGCTCCCTCTACAGATTTACTATGGGATTAAGGTCTGGAGACTGAGGCCACTCCAGGACCTTAATGTGCTTCTTCTTGAGCCACTCCTTTGTTGCCTTGGCCATGTGTTTTGGGTCGTTGTCATGCTGGAATACCTATCCACGACCCGTTTTCAGAAAAACACCCCCAAAGCATAATGTTTCAACCTCCATGTTTGACGGTGAGGATGGTGTTCTTGGGGTCATCGGCAGCATTCCTCCTCCTCCAAAAACGGCGAGTTGAGTTGATGCCAAAGAGCTCGATTTTGGTCTCATCTGACCACAACACTTTCACCCAGTTCTCATCTGAATCATTCAGATGTTCACTGGCAAACTTCAGACGGGCCTGTACATGTGCTAACTTGAGCAGGGGGACCTAGTGGGCACTGCAGGATTTCAGTCCTTCACGGCATAGTGTGTTACCAATTGTTTTCTTGGTGACTATGGTCCCAGCTGCCTTGATCATTTACAAGATCCTCCCGTGTAGTTCTGGGCTGAGTCCTCAGATCATTGCAACTCCACGAGGTGAGATCTTGCATGGAGCCCTAGATCGAGGGAGATTGACAGTTCTTTTTGTGTTTCTTCCATTTGCAAATAATCGCACCACCTGTTGTCACCTTCTCACCAAGCTGCTTGGTGGTCTTGTAGCCCATTCCAGCCTTGTGTAGCTTTACAAACTTGTCCCTGGCATCCTTGGACAGCTCTTTGGTCTTGGCCATGGTGGAGAGTTTGGAATCTGATTAATTGCTTCTGTGGACAGGTGTCTTTTATACAGGTAACAAGCTGAGTTAAGGAGCACTATACTCAGCTCGTGACCTGTATAAAAAAAATCTTTCTGATTGAGAGGGGATCAAATACTTATTTCACTCATTAAAATGCAGATCAATTTAAAACATTTTAACATGAATTTTCCTGGATTTTTGTTGTTATTCTGTCTCTCAGTGTTCAAATAAACCTACCATTAAAACTAAAGACTGATCATTTCTTTCTCATTGGGCAAATGTACAAAATCAGCAGGGGTTCAAATACTTTTTCCCTCACTGTATGTTGTCCATAATTGTGGAATGATAGTTTTTTGCAACAATTATATGCCAGAAATAGGTTTTAGTGCATAAAACAGTGCATCATAAATGGAAACAGTGCATCATGGTCTAAAATGGAAAAGCTACATCCACCCTCTCTTCAATCTGGGTCACTATGACACACAATCTTCTCTCCTCAAATTAACAATGGTAGACTCAGAAGCAAAATCCTGGCCATTTCCTGGTTGCTAAAATTCTACACTGTTCCCTCAATTTCTGTTCAAGTGATAAAACAAGCAATGAATAGTATACAATTCCCTATGTGTGTCATCTAAATAGCTATTTTATAATTTAAACATATAAAAGCTGGCTGACAAAAAGGGAGCAAGTGTGCTATAAGCAGAGAGTTGGTTTGAATGTGATTGTCTCTTGCTATAATTCTCCTAGGTGGGAGGGAGCAAATTAGGAATATCTCCTTTAAGATAAATATATACAATTTGGATAAACTTTTTTTGGTAAAAATAAAATGTGTTTTTCCACAATGACTAGTAAAATTCTTTACTGGAAATATTCTTGCTATCTATATAGCTTTGGAATGCTTTTAAATATATATTTCAAATGAGCAGGAAAAAATATTTTATATGCAAAACATAGTCTTACTGTGGGCCGTTGAGTTAAGTTGCATCCCTTTGTTACATTGACCCCACAGCCTGTTAGAATTAATACCACAAATTGGGTTTATTGTAGATTTCACTATGCTAAATTTTCTTGAATCTTAAACTATTATGTCTTACTAGAAATGTAATTAGTAATGATGGCTGTAATATGGACTTTGGTTGTATACAGATATTAATCTAATTCATAACAAGCAAAAATGTTTGTGTCACTGTACATTTTCCCACTGTCTTAGATTGTCTGTTGTTTTTTCCTTTAGAAAACATAGTACTACATAATTTCTAGCTGTTATGCGTGTTTTAAATGTGTTAATGTTACAGAATCCAAATACCTTTACTTTGTAGAATCTGAACTTTGTCTATGCTTAATACTTTGTAAAATAAACAGTATTACATATTTTATGTTCATCATCATTTTTATGGCTGTGTTTTGATATTTGGACTAAACATATTTTATGAATGTTTTTCATGCATACAGGATTGCCTAGAGTATCCTACCTCAGAACCTGGACAGATTGTTATGAAAATAAGCAATAACTAAGAGGAGGAAATAGAGGGGTACATAAACAGGGATAACAAGGGGAATTGAGTCCATGTGTGAGTACAATAATTAACGGAATGTAGTCCAGGTGTGAGTAACGATAATTAATGGATTGTAGTCCAGGTGTGAGTAACAATAATTAAAGGAATGTAGTCCAGGTGTGAGTAATGATAATTAACGGAATGTAGTCCAGGTGTGAGGAACAATAATTAAAGGAATGTAGTCCAGGTGTGAGTAATGATAATTAACGGAATGTAGTCCAGGTGTGAGTAATGATAATTAATGGATTGTAGTCCAGGTGTGAGTAACAATAATTAAAGGAATGTAGTCCAGGTGTGAGTAATGATAATTAACGGAATGTAGTCCAGGTGTGAGTAATGATAATTAATGGAATGTAGTCCAGGTGTGAGTAATGATAATTAACGGAATGTAGTCCAGGCATGAGTAATGATAATTAAAGGAATGTAGTCCAGGTGTGAGTAATGGGAAAGGAGAGGGGCCAACCAAAGTTGGAAATGGTGCCAGTGGCAGCTAGTAGACCCTGAGTGCCAGTGCAGGAGGTGTTCAAATAGATGATGCTAAGCAATGTTGGAATGTCGTTAAATAAAACTGTCATTATATTTGAGAGGAAAAAAATCAAATTTCACTCAAGATTTATTAAAATACTTAATTGCATTGACAGCATACTAGTATACACTAAAGACTGAACATAATGAACATACTGGACTACAGCCAAAGCAAAAATTGTGCAGCCAAAGCAACAAAATAAAGTATCACCTTACTCATAGACACTGCGAAGAGTTTTAAGAAATATTAGCATCTTTGCTGTATTTACTGGTCTGAAATAGCTAGCTACAATAAGGACTTAGCCTATTATGAGTATTGGGCCTGTATGCTGGACTGTACAACTTAGAGATTGCCCACCCATGAAAGTTGATATTCGCTTACTCAGTAATACTCAAGAAATACCGTCAAGAGTCTGAACAAATATTAGCATCATTGCTCTTTTTATTGGTCTTTATATAGCCAGCCACAATATGAATTTAGCTCATTATAATTTTTTTACATACTTTTTGGACTGTACTGTTTAGTGTGTATGGCCCCCACGTGCCTGTATGCACTCCCAACAACATCTGGGTATGCTCCTGATGACATGGCAGATGGTGTCCTGGGGGATCTCCTCCCAGGCCTGGATCAGGGCATCAGTGAGCTCCTGGAGAATCTGTGGTGCTACTTGGTGGCATCAGATGCACCGACGTCACAGAGGTTCTCAATTGAATTCAGGCCTGGGTGGGCCTGTCAATGGCATCAGTACCTTCGTCATCCAGGAACTGCCTACACACTCTGGCCACTTGAGGCTGGGCATTGTTCTGCACAAGGAGGAACCCAAGGCCCACGGCACCAACATAAGGTCTGACAGTGGTTCTGAGGATTTCATCTTGGTACCAAATAGCAGTCAGGGACTGTTGGCTAACATGTGGAGGTCCGTGCGACCCTCCAAGGATTTGCCTCCCCAGACCATCACTGACCCACCACCAAACCGGTCATGATGGATGATGTTGTAGGCAGCATAATGTTCACCATGGTGTCTTTAAACTCTTTCACGTCTGTCACATGTGCTCAGTGTGAACCTGCTCTCATCTGTGAAGAGACCAAGGCACCAGTGGTGGACCTGCCAATTCTGGTATTCTCTGGTGAACAACAATCGAGCTGCACAGTGCTGGGTTGTGAGCACAGATCTCGCTAGAGGATGTAGGGCCCTCGTGCCACCCTCATGGAGTCTGTTTCTGACAGTTTGGTCAGGAACATGCACACCAGTAGCCCGCCAGAGGTAATTTAGTAGGTCTCTGGCAGTGCTCCTCCTGTTCCTCCTCACACAAAGGAGCAAATACTGGTCCTGCTGCTGGGTTGATGCCCTTCTAAGGCCCTGTCCAGCTCTCCTTGTGTAATGGCCCGTCTCCTGGTATCTTCTCCATGCTCTTGAGACTGTACTGGGAGACACAGCAAACCTTCTTGCGACGGCACATATGGATGTGCCATCCTGGAGGAGCAAGACTTCCTGTGCAACCTGAATGAGTTGCAGGTACCTCCTCATGCCACTAGTAGTGACAAGGACACTAGCAAAACACAAAACTAGAGAAGAATCAGTCAGAAAGGATACGGAGAGCAATAGTCTGTGGCCACCACCTGCAAAACCATTCCCTTTTTGGGGGTTGTCTTGCTGTTGTCTCTCCAGTGCACCTAATGTTACTTTCATTTGCACCAAAATAGGTGACATTGATTCACAATTCTTTAACTGAAGAGAATGATATTCTAGAATTTTTATTGACTTGGTGTTATACTGTGATGATTACGTGTTCCCTTCATTTTCTTTTTAGCAGCATATTTTGACATTATAACTATAACTAAGACAGTTAATGGACATCTGGGTTATTCTACAAAATGGAAGCCCCTACATTTTTCAAAAGTTGTTTTTCAACTATTTGTTATAAGGATTTCGGTATTTTGTTGGACGTAAGACATCCTTAACAAATCAAAAATGTATTGTGAATGAATATTTGGTGTTCCCCTAATATATTGGGGCACACTTGCCCCAATCAGAACTCATCAGGGGGGAAAGCAGCACCAGGCAGGAGAAAGTGGAAGGAGTTGAAGAGCAGGATAGTGGTCTCGGCCCCTGGGTTTTTAGTTCCTTTCTGTTTTTGATTTCATCCACTTTTTGTTAATAACTACCCTGCACTGTGTCCATTTCCTGTGTCTGACCCCATTACAATATTTAAATGTTTTCATTAAGCTTTGGCCATGACACAAGTTTTTTTTTCAATAATTTCAAATAAGATCCAGACCTGCTTAGAAGAGTCAGAACAGCCTTATTCTGAATAATTGAGCAGGACAAGTGGATGAAAACACATGTTTTTTGTTTAAAAAATGCAGAACTTAACAAGTTGAATAAGTCCACATTAACTACAATGTAAATAGTAACTATATGTATTTATGTAAACCCTGTTACCGTTAAAAAGGTAACAAGGTTGGCGATTTAAGGCTCAACTAGCCATTACTAGCCCTTCAATGAAGCTAATGAGACCATATGGAGTGTTGTTGACAGGTTTTTAGTAGTTTTAAACAATTATCTTGAAACTTAACATTTAAATGATTTACTATCTGAATTCAGGAAAACAGGGGTGACATAAACATGTCCCCATCTGTCAATCATCTGAAAACGTGGAAAAAAAACGAATAAAAGGAAACACTTCGGCATAGGCCATGCTGTTCCAAACAATACATTGTTCTAAGCCCTGGGCTATCTTAGCCCCATGCAAAGACTGGCCCTGGGCTATCTTAGCCCCATGCAAAGACTGGCCCTGGGCTATCTTATCCTGTGTTCACACAATAATTTGTTAACCCTGGGCTAAGATTTAACCCTAGGCTAAGGATTCACACTTGTATTCCTAAGCCATGGGCTAACGGACAAAGATGACACAATACCATTTTATATTCTATGATAAGCTACAAATGTTACATTCTCCCCAGCTTGCGAATAATGTTTCAGTAGCATACATCACTAACAAACGATCAATGTTACGCTACCGCGATTTAATGGACATGAAATCGGTTGATCAATATGCCCACCCTGTCGGTTTTTGCTTGGGCAACTTAGTTAAAAATCCTCAAAGAAATAGAAACACGTTAGTCAGCCTTCATTCTTTCGACTTATTTGCTAGATTAATGTCCAAAGAAAGCTGCAATAACTACTTTGCTAAGATTTTGCTGGTATAATGGAAAAAACAAAAGTTTGCAGAGTGACAGGACCAAAACAGACGCAGCTGTTAGTAACGGCAAGTTTTGGGATTGGACAATAAACGTTCTATGGTTTTATTCTTGACCAAGTTTCACACTGGTTTTGGCACCGTGTTTCTGGGGATAGCCCCGAAATGTCGGTTCTAACCCTGTTCCGGAGCAGGGCCAGCTAGCCCCAGGCTAAGGGTGGTGCTAGCCCATTTCAAAATATGCAAGTGTGAACACTTTCTTAGCCCAGGGTTTAGAAAGCTCTTAGCTCTAGGCTAAGGTGCAGTGTGAACACGCCTATTGCTTCCTAAAAGTAATGTGACATGTGGAATAGTCTGATAGTGTAACTGGTGGGGGTTCTAGATAGAATTAACAGGGTTGACAGAAGAGTAGGAACACAACTAAATATTCAGAATAAGGTGTGAGGCATAATATCCAAATGCATATTTTAAGGTGTTTTTCATGTCTCATGATGGCAATAAATGATTAATGTTAATCTTAGACAACGTCAAACAAACACTTGTAATTACACCTAAAGGTTTGCATGCTTAGCTTAAATGTAGTTAATATAATGCAAATGTTATCAGAGGTACGCAAAGGGCACTCGTTTCGTGGAATGACCCATCTAAAATGCTGCTTTCCATCAGTCAGTGAGAAAATTGCCTCGTTTGATTGACAACAGTTGTGTAAATTCGTTAGGCCTGGGCGTCCGGGGCTATAGCCCAAGATCTTTTTTGAATAGACCCGGATCTCAAATTGACCAAATAATAATAATAAACATATAGCTCTCCATGTATTCATCTATAATTCCGATCGCGCATTATAGCAATGTCGCTTTTTGCCTTTTAAAGTAGCTACGGTTTAGCTTTTAGTTTCCTTTGAAAAGTACATCCTATTCGTAGAGGGCAGTGCGCACGTTACATTAATAGACGGGCGGGGCCAGTTTTCAATACCAAGGATTGTATTTCCCTTTCGTCCCACGACTATCCGGAAGACAAACGTCAACGATTTACTTCTACACTTCAGATCGAAAGCAAGAAAAGCTACTGCAGGTATGAAAGTCGTATATTGTTGATGTGGCTGAACATTTGCGATCTAATAGCCTATAGTATTTATAGAAAGAAAAATATTACGTACTAAAGTTGTAGTTTGCCTTCGACCTATCGAAACAAACTCCACTATTGGGCACTCCCATTGACAGCCTTTGAACTATACACCTTAGAACACTTCATAGTTTATTGTTTATTCTAAACAAATACAGTGCACTTGTCTTCACACAGTGAATATACAAACAACACTTTCAAAAATGTTCATCATTATTGACATTTTCATGACATCACTTTTTTAGGTGTTGAAATACATTTTATAGATATACATTCACAAAATACATCTTGCAGTCACCGATATACTCTGACATACTGTAGCAACCTAGGTAAGGCCACAACTCCCCTCTCTAAATGAGATGTCCCTGTTTGGAGGATTGGGAGGCACACTTTACTTTTGTATGCATTTTCTAATACATTTCCAAATGCATCGGAATTTTTTTTTATACATGCATTTGGTAATATATTGGTAAATGTATTAAATATATTTTCCTTAAATACATAAATTGGCCAATTTTTATTTTTAAATGTTTCCTATAAAATGTTTAAACATATATTCAAGATGTATTTATTTTCTTTGTGGGATATGGCATAATTTCAAGAATTATAGATTATTCCAGATAGTACAGTTATTTTGCGGGATTTATTTCAAAAATATCTTATTTATGGGTTTTTTTCTAAATGTACACTAATAACATTTTACCATGCTCAATGTATTTTCTTACAGTAAATATATTATTTGTGGTGACACCTCTACTAAATTAATAAAAAGGCAAATACTGATATGGATACAATCTAGCGCTTGAGAAATCAGCAAGGGTATAACGATACCGGTGAGGTCTCAACTACACAGCCATGTAATAAAATATGATGTGGGAAATGAAGACTTACATAAAGAATTTCTATTGGTTTTGTTTCTTTCAGAATCATCTGAGATCAGTCTTATTTGACCTGACACAAAAATGTGGCCTAATCAAGGTAAATCACTGTATTTCTTTTAAGTCATTCATGATATAGTTGTGTTCGTGTATAGGTTATCACAGAAGGTTTGAGTATGAGAAAATTACAAATACTTATAATAATAAGTATATAATAATTTCCAGGTGCACCTGGCCAGAACCCAGGCTTCCCACCTGCCTACAACCCTGCATTCTCTGGGGCTCCAAACCCAGGGCAGCCCCAAGGCCAGAACCCCATGTATGCCCCTGGCACAAACCCTGCATATCCTCCCGGAATGAACCCAGCCATGCCCCCAGGAATGAACCCAGCCATGCCCCCAGGAATGAACCCAGCCATGCCCCCAGGAATGAACCCAGCCATGCCCCCAGGAACTATGCCCTATGGACAACACCACGGAGGGCAACACCCTTATCCGGCTGGACCAGGAGCACCTTGTTACCCAGGAGGTGTTTACCCAGGAGGCATGTACCCAGGCATGGCTGGGGGGTTGGCTGGACACAAGGCGCACAAAAAAATGAAGAAGGCGAAGAAAGGGAAAAAAGCACACAAAGCCGATAAGCACATGAAGCATCATGGGAAGGTGAGTGTGCCTGCCTGTGCATTTAAAAATATAGGTGTAGAATGTATAAGGACATATCAACTGTTTCATTTTGCTGAAGATTTTACCCACGTTTTGTGGAAAAATTCAACTAATTTGAAGTATTAGTTAGTAATTTATATGTTTTACTGTATCTGTGTTTATCTACATGCATGTGTGCATGCACAATCACAGATACAGCATGAGTCAATACAGCTCACTTGGGCTTTAATTTAGCTGGTTTTTTTCTCAATCATTTTGCTGCACCTAGCCCTTTATCTGCAGTAGACGGTAAACACGACAAAAACATTCTAATTCACTGAGTGCAGGTGACGATTCCTCCCGCTGATAAACCGATAGCATATAAATGACTCCTTCTGTGCGCACCCTATTCCATATTTAGGTCACACATTTTACCAGGTAGTGATGCATAGGAAATGGATGGCATATGATGATGCTGTCAATTGATTTGTCTTTTGTTTGTGGAAGTGAGATGCTTTCAATGAGGCTGTTTGTTTTGTTAGTTCACTGTTTTCTGTGAATATCTTCTTAACTGTCAACTGATCAGTTGACAGATGCAAGTAATATATATCGTATTGAAGCATCTGTCAACCGAGCGGGATGCAATTTGCTTTACAGAACAGGGTTTAGTGAGCACTGGAGCCCTAGGGGTATTCCAGAAAACCGGATGCACCTTCTTAAATGTTGTGAACACATGGGAGCTGTTGGATCGACCAATGTGCTCTTCACTTAAACTAACGTTTTAATCCAGGACCCTCTATTCTGGAACCAAAAACTCCACAACTCTCTTCTCTGGATAAGAGAAGACAAACATGTTCAGGAAACCCTGAATTCATCTAAATACAAGGCAGATATGGTTGCATTCAAAATAGTTATCTTCAGCTTTAAGGGCGGTAACAAAAAAATCCTAAGCATATGTACTTTCGAATAACTGGAACTGCAGTACCAAAACTTCCCTCTGGATTTTGTTTAAAGCATTGCATATTTTTGTCTGTTGCGGAACTTGGCCTCTTCTGGGAACATCCCTCAGCTCAGATGATCTTAAATGTGGAATGGTATTTTAAGTATTGACTAACCACATCATATAGCATACTGATGGCATGTCATGCAGCCATTGGTTGTTGATAGCAGGCAAACGCAACCATAACCTAAAGAGTGGACAGGTGGCTCTTGTTGCATTGGTGCCTCCAAACCTGCGTTGCCATGGCCAGAGAAAATTAGGGAAGTAGGATGTCTTCTCACTGTCTTTTGGGATGACAAATGATACTGAAATGTACTGCTTCATCATGGTGATGGCCTCAGTGGCTCTGCCCATGCTGGAACAGATGCTAAAAGGTCATGGATGAGACTGCTTTCCATCTCATTGTCTTCAAAGAAAAAGAGGTGGAGATATTTCACTGCTTCACTCATCTTTCTTGTATCTTTTCAAACACATCTGCTCTCAGAACTTAATCTAGCATCTCATGCAATAACACAATTGTTTTACTGGGTCAAGATTATCTCACAATCTGTTTACTTATTGTTTCACTGTGTAGTGTGATTGAGTAAGATTCTGTCTTTATTCAGCCTTTCAGCTACTAAGTTAATAGAAAAGTTGTAATCAAATGAATGTAATTGTATGTTTTCATTTCTTTACACTTGGAATAGTTTTCCCTTAATAGCATTAATATCACTAATGCCTAGTTTTATTTAGGCTTGCACTGACAAGGATATTTATTACCCTGTTAAATACAGTGAGTGTAAAGGAACCTGAATTAAAGAGTCACAAAAATGTAAATGTGGCAATGTTTTCTTTCCCAGCACTCTTCAAGCAGCAGCAGCAGCAGCAGTAGTGATGAGGAATGACTTCACCAATGACATCCAACACATCCTCAGATGGCATTAAAAGGGGTATATTATTGACCTGTTAAAGTCATTTTAAAATGTCCCCTTCCTCTGTTTAAAATGCAATGAAGTTAAATGAATGTGGACCATTATTAAGAGTGGGAATAGTTGGGAAATCTATCATATTACACTGTAATAAAACATGTATCCTTTATACACGGTACTTTCTTAGTCTTAACATTTGGTGATATCAGACCTATGATTGTATGCATTTCATCTGAAGTATGTGCTATAATGACCTCTTCCTCTACTTAAAATGCACTGTGGTTAAATTATATATTTTTTAATTAGCTGTATAACATTGTGACCAATGTATTTATAATTTAATTATTGATGCCTTCGTTGTCTTATAATCTGAATACCATTATTAGCATGTGCCATCATGTAGTAAAATGTGTATTTTGTGCCTTGTCAATATTAAACCTGTCTCAGTAGTTTGGCCAACATCTTGGCTACCTAATCATCCCCAGCTTCCAATTGGTTATTTCATCCCCTATTCCTCCTGTAACCCAAATAAATGTTCAATAATGTACTATATGTATGCAATCAGTTTATATAAATTCCACTAGAGCTGACTAAAATGAACAATTTGTTTTTTTGTTGTTTATTTTAACCCTATGCTTGAACTATGATAAATGTTAAAATAATAAATACCTAGTATAGTAAACATTTTCCCATTAGTCAAATATGTGTATTTTAATTCTAAAATCATTGGAATATGTGTGCTCTGTAGTAAAATCAATAAAATATTTGTGTTTTAACTGGATATTATTTATTTGATATAAATTATAGGCTACGTTTTCATCCTAAAACTCATTTTCACATTTATGTGACACTGATTATATCGAAGTTGACAACATTGCAACATGCTTCCTACATTGTAACGTCGCATTTCCTTCTGCCTACTTACTGTACGCAGTTTGTTTCATTGTAGCAATGGGCGGGTTTCTATCGAGGCTGGGGGAGGGTTCGGTGAAAGGGGAAAGTTCAGAGGTTCTAGTTTTGTTGTCTTTGTGTTAAGGAGTGGAGCCCGATCTCACACTATCACTCTTCCCTCTTCCCCGAATCCTTTTAAAACTCTCCCCCGGGTTTCTACCCTCCCGAACCTCTCCCCTTCTACCCTTACAACCCCACCCTCCCCCCGACAACACATCTCAAAACACGGATCAGGTAAGAACATTTCATATCTATTTTTGTGTTCACTAAAATCAAAAAGAAGCGCACACCGTATCTTGCATTGGCTAGCTCGTAGCAAGCTAGCATGGCACGCTAGCACTGAGTCAGGCTTCATTTGAATTTACCAGGCCGCACTACTTGCACGCAGCTCCCAATCAGCCAGCTCGAGTTTATTTATCGGTCAAATGGCCACTATTTAACTACGCGAGTCTATTTGTGTATTTACGTTGCTTGAACGATTGTAGCCAATATGAAACCGATTAATATGGTAACATCGTAACGTGAATGACAACAGGACAGCCATTCATACCATGTACACATGCTCCACATACGAATGTTAGCCACCCATTTCACTTGATTATTAGCATGCTATGCTAGGTCGTAAATCTAGATAGAACTAAACGTTGGACTCGAGCGCGCCGGCCGGTGAGGCGAAAGTACATGCGTTAGTTGTCAATGAAGGGGACTTGTAACACACAATTCAATCGCAAACTTAACCGCCTGTTTCTTTCACTTGACAACCCCTCTTTGGGATTATTACCCGGCTTGTTAATTAGCCTACCATGCTAACTAGACACCGATGTGCCACCAAGTAAGCTAAAAGATGCACATGAATCATTACTCCAGCTTTCCGGCTACGTCAGCTAGTTCTACTTTTAGGTTAAAGCAGGTTACTTCGCATGATGTTTAGTACTAAAATTGCTCCTATGCATGCGTTTCTAATAATTCAGTTTTTAGATAAAGTATCCACTGAAATGAATTTTGTTTTGGATAACTTTACGGCTTATAATAGTTAGCCAACGTGATATTGTTACCTCATGTTTCACAAAATGGATTGCATGTAACCTATTTGGTGTTATTGTACAATGTCACACGCTAATAAGAACCAGAACTGAATCAGTCCACTGACCTCACATTCTACAATCAATGTTCTCCTGCTTGTCCAGTTACATTACATGAACATTTTTGTCATTCATCAGATTCTAGAAACTATATCACTGGCCATCTCTTTGTTCTTATTTATATTCACATTTCTTTTATGTTCTTACAGCTCTCCGTCAGATCCCATCTTTGTGACCAAAGACCCCTGTCTTGACACTTCAGACGCAGCTACTCTCCCATCCAGTGGTAGTTATGGACTCCGGTGTGATTGAAGGAGGACTCAATGTCACCCTGACCATTAGATTGCTGATGCACGGCAAGGTGAGTGAGTTGTTGCAGCAGGGCTGCGTTCGCTCTGGCCAACAGAACATTTAGGTTGCAAGCAGTCTTGTTTCTGGTTGTTATTTCTCTTAAAGTTTTACAATGGAAGCATTTTTTTTTGTCAAAATGAATGCCCCCCTGTGTAACAGATAATTGGAGAACCAAGAGACTTGGTTGACTTAGGTTTGCATTATGTTGTTGAGTGGGTCTGCTTTTGTTCTCTTTTAGGAAGTTGGAAGCATCATTGGCAAGAAAGGCGAATCTGTGAAGAAAATGAGAGAAGAGGTGAGTAGATGCTTTCTTTTTCTGAATTGGGGAGCGGCAGGATTAGCTGTTTGTGCTGTTATTTGCACCTTTTCTAACTGGTGAATTCCTTTCCCCTTTTGTTTAGAGCGGGGCTCGCATCAACATCTCAGAAGGCAACTGTCCTGAAAGGATCATTACTTTGGCAGGCCCCACCACCGCCATCTTCAAAGCATTTTCCATGATCATTGAAAAGCTGGAAGAGGTAACTATACATTGCCCAATCATTACCAGGCAAAAATGTTTTTCACTTTCGCGTTTAGGGAATCTAATGTGGCTACTGTTACAAGAAAGGTAGTTATATGCTGTTTTTGCAAAATCTTATGCCGCATTTCTGCTGGTGCTTTATCCTGGTACTTGAGCTGCACCAGTGATTTATGCTAATGTTGGCTCTAGACTTTTCTGTTTCCATTATACGTTTGGTACCAAGGACTTAAGGAGGGGCTCAGGTGGGGATGGAAGAGTGAACTATCAAACTCCTGTGACTGGCTCCTTCTCCACTCGTGCCACTGCAATTGTAACCCTTCATTGTTAATTATTTAGTTTAATAAGTATTTTGACAAAATATCTACCTTTTAATAGAAAGGATTTGGCCGATTTCTGAGGTAATTTTGTGTTATAGGTTCTGCAGTCTACGACTTGGTTTTGGCGCACCGTTTTTGTATTGAGTCAATGGTATCGTACCACCTTCGGTTGTTCCAACTCTTTCCTTCCCTGTACTGTTGCTTTTTTTATCAGGCATCTGTCGGTTAGATTGGATGAAAACCATTACGAGAAGCCTAAGAATATGCATATTATACACATTGCTATTCAAAATGCACAACATGCAGCGTTTTTGCAGCATGTAACACGTCAGCCCGCAAACTCTGCCTAAAGCCCTAAAATCCCGTGTTTGGCACCCTGGGGAAGCAGGGTAGCCTAGTGGTCAAGCGTGTTGGCCAGTAAACAAATGGTTGCTGGTTCTAATCCCTGAGCTGACAGGGTTGAAAACCCTGTTCTGACCCATTTAAACCTAATTGCTCCTGGTCATTGCAGTAAATAAAAAAAGTATACTTGGCTATCATACTTACCAGTGTGTGTAAGCAGTTAAACATTTAAATGATTGTGACGTTGGTGCATTGATTAACGTTGACAGAAATACCTTACTAAAACATTTACTTTTTCTTACCAAAATTAAAATAGCAGTACTGTTATCACTGCCTGATATGTCCTAACGAACCACCTGACAGCAGATAATACAAAATCTATAACTAGTTGTTTTCTAACCTTACATTATTAGTTTTTCTCACCTATTATTCCGTTAGTTAAGTCCAAATCAAAGTGCATTTGATAATTGTTTCCATTCCTGTTCAACTCTGCACAAATTCTAGTGGGTCAAATTTTGTAAACCAAATACCATTTGGTAAATTGTCTTTCAGTCATTGCGAAAATAGAAACACAATCCCCTTGACAGTCTATGACAAGTCTATGCACTAAGCTCCCAACACGTGTATGCCATGGGACCTCAGGAGATTTTGAATGTAGCCTGCCTTATACCAATTATTTTTAATGTATTCATACAACAAAAACGTCTTATTTTCTTTCCCAAAACTTCTGTGAAATGTATTGCACACCATGTGCTGTTGTTGGATGTTTTTATTTAACTTTGACACAGCATTTTATTCACTGTTTGTTGAGTTCCCTCCTTCTTAAATATCTTGCTAAAAACTTTGAACAACTGAGGTTCTTTGGACTTGTTCCATTTCAGGGATGTGCGCTCACTTCACTGTTGCTCCACTTGGGTTCTCAGCCAATAATTATGTTTGCTACACAGCCAGTGATGCGTGACTGTTCGTACGGTAGCTAGCTGGCACAAAGTTGACGGTTGCACTTCTAATCTTATAATGCATTGTTTGGCAGAGAACCTAATTCGACCCACAATACACAGCATTTTGGGTCTCTTCCAATATTTGGTTCGGATTGCGTTCACTTGTATTCTCACTTCAGAATGCAATTTATTTGGAAGCCGTTCGCGACCACCAAAAGGCCAACGTTCACGATTTGTGACCTGGTTGTGCCCCTTTAAGTATTTTCCAAGGGTTCTGTGCGTAGGCTTGGGATATTTCGGTCAGGTTGTGTCCTTTCATGTCGGATAGTTGCTCACATACGGTGATTGGTCAGAAGTCCTCAAATCTCACATTATCTGTTATTGGTCTATTGGATTCCCGCAAAATCGTAGGAAGAAATCTCTGCAACCCTGGGGTTTAAAGTTAAAAACTCTAAATCAAGGTTAGCTAGCTGAAGTTCATGGTGAATGTCCATCGTCTTGCCAGATCAGTCTCTTGTGTACAGGCTACTCGGTCTTTCCCTGTTTCTGGTTATCCCTAATTTTTCAAAAGGAGCGATTCGGAATATACACACTAAATGTTTACATGTGCATGAGAAATGGTTCACGGTGCTATGCTACTGAAGTGTGTCCCAGTTTTAATTCAAGGGAGTGGTTATTTGATGGGCAGCTGGGTGAAATTTGTGTTCTCACCTTACTAAACACACCAGAGTAATGAGGGAAAACGCTCCTGTTTAGATCAGTTGAAATGTGTGAAAGCGACCTTAGCTAAACAAAAAGCCTACCTGTAGCTTGTTCTCTTTGTTCTTACATCTAGTTCTGTCATTTTTAGCCATGAAGGATCTCCTAATAACCTGCCACACAGAGGCAACAACATGAATTTGTAGATTTGGTGATGTTGTGACATCAAGGAGGAAGAGTAGTGCTTCGTTTTAAAGGTTCTTTGTTTCAGAGTGCATGTTTCTGTTGTCTCAGAGAGCGGCTCACACATTCATCTACAGGTGTTGTTAGGTCCATCCAATTACTCCCAAACTTCTCTTCCTATCTTTTCTTGCAGGACATCAGCAGCTCCATGACGAACAGCACGGCCACCAGCAAGCCTCCTGTCACCCTTCGCATTGTGGTGCCGGCCAGCCAGTGTGGTTCACTAATTGGCAAGGGAGGCTGCAAGATCAAAGAAATACGGGAGGTGGGTTGGAAAATGCATGTGTTCAAAATAAATCTTGTTTTTGCCGAACGTGGCATTTCTGTCCAAGTTTAATTATTTTGTATTTTTTTGCAGTGGTTGTGATTTAGTTGAACGCATTGATTGAAAGTGACTCTGAATTTTGGTCTCTGTGTTAAATGGCTATTAAAATGTCTCTCTCACACTCTTTGTTTCTGTCCCTATTTAGTCGACAGGTGCTCAGGTACAGGTGGCAGGGGACATGCTTCCTAACTCTACGGAACGCGCCATCACCATCGCCGGGACCCCTCAGTCCATTATCGAGTGTGTCAAGCAGATCTGCGTGGTTATGCTGGAGGTAAGTGTAAGTAATATCCTCAGATCATTTCTTTTTTTATTACATTTTCTGGTTTGATTAAGCACATTTTTGTATCCTGTTTTTGCTTCCCTTTGCTAATTTGTGTGAAAGTGTTTGGTAAAGACACCTGAATTAAACCTGTTTACCTTTTTCCTTCTCCCTCGCCCTCCCTCTCCTTACATCCTTCTCCCTCGCCCTCCCTCTCCTTACATCCTTCTTCCTCGCCCTCCCTCTCCTTACATCCTTCTCCCTCGCCCTCCCTCTCCTTACATCTCATTTGCTCGTTTCCTGCTCTAGTCTCCCCCTAAGGGAGTCACCATCCCGTATCGACCAAAACCTTCAGGATCGCCTGTCATCTTCGCCGGAGGGCAGGTATGTTCGATTTATGTTCAGGGTATCTTACCAGAAACTGACCAGTTCATAAATTGAATTGTAATATCTTTTTTTTTGTTGTTGTTTATTATTGTTTGACCAGATCAGTATGCTTTAAACTTTCTTATTTACAGTAACAACCTGGGGTGGTTAGGGTTTTGCTCAGGGACAGAACAACAGTTAGGGTTTTGCTCAGGGACAGAACAACAGTTAGGGTTTTGCTCAGGGATGAGAACTAGCAACATTTTGTTAACTGGTCCAACTCTCTTGGCCACTTGGCTACCCTGCTTTATTTATTTGGAAACCATTTCTTATATTGCGTATGGTTTTACATTTTGCCTCTTCCATATTCTTTCTCCTAGCCTGTTTTAATGGACTTTCATGGCATCTCTGGTGGTTCTTAACAGAAAATAGATCTTCTCCCTCAACCCACTATGTTTACTGTTACTGGAAGGATGAATAAATGAATGAACTCTAGAGACCTAAGCAAGCAGGTCAAACATTTCAAAAGGACTCCTTGACATTCCCATTTTAGTCATATACATTGTCCAAGTTTATAATCATTGTTTAATGTACATTTACAAGATGACATGGTGTCTTAGCCTGTGGTATTCCAAACACATTGAGGCTATCTTTGTCTCCTGTGCAGAAATGTTGTCTTGAAACATACACCCAGTGTACAAAAATCGAGTAACTTTAAAACGTACTTCTTTAAGTAAGAAAAATGCATGTCAATTACTACGCAGAGGTTGTGTAGCCAGAGTATAGCAGCAAACGTGGCGAACGGCGAACGTAAAACGTGGGCAGCGTAATGTTTAAGTCTTGTCAGTTGAACGGATGTCTCATCACTTATTTAGCCTAAGGATTTCCCCGTTTCCAAAACTGCTCCCTTTCACCTGCTACCATGGCATGCTCTTCATACTTCTTCTGTTACAAAGATTTCCATTTGGCCCTGCCCATACAGGTCCACTCCCACGGGTGTACAGGTTAAGCGTGTAGTTGTTGTGGGAGCTCACAAATGTCTGCCAAGGTGTGTTGACTCCCGACTTGCGAGGCTGCGACTCGATGTGTTGACGGGATGCCTGTGAACTCGTTGTTCTTTGTTTTCAGGCGTACGCCGTTCAAGGACAACACGCGATACCCCAGCCAGATGTAAGTGCTGTTGTCCCTGTCCCTACACTCTGTTTTCCCCTAACATTTTACACGTCTCGAAAATCCGTGGCGGTCACTTCCCATATGATACTGTCCCCCAGTGTACATACCCCCCTCTCGCTGTCCGTATTCATCATTCCAAGCCTGCCGCCACCACGCCCGTAAGTCAGGGGTGGCAAAAACAGATTAGTTGTGATGCCTAAATACAAAGAATCTGATCGCAATGAAGCTTTGGGAAGTTTTTCGACGAAACGGCCTTATTAGGTGAAGGATTTACAGGAGTTCTCTTATCGATCTCATCTTAGCACTGGCTAATGTAACGAATACGGCACGAGGGGCTGTGGTATTTGGTCAGTATACTATGTCTAAGTGCTGTTCTTAGGCGCAGTATGGTGTACACTGCAGTTAAACATTTGGGGTCACTTAGGAATTTCCTAGTTTTCGAAGGAGAGCACATTTTCTGTCCATTAACATAACATCAAATTGATCAGGCATACTGTGTAGACATTGATAATGTTGTAATCACTATTTTAGCTGGAAATTGATGATTTTCAATGGGATATCTACATGGGCATCCAGAGGCCCATTATCAGCAGCCATCACTCCTGTGTTCCAATGTTGTATTTGCTAATCCAAGTTTATCATTTTAAAAGGCTAACTGATCATTAGAAAACCATCTTGCAATTATGTTAGAACAGCTGAAAACTGTTGGGCTGATTAAAGAAGCAATAAAACTGGCCTTTTTCAGACTAATTGAGTATCTGGAGCATCTGCAATTGTGGGCTCGATTATAAGCTCAATGTCCAGAAACAAATAACTTTCTTCTGAGAAATTGCCAAGAAACTGCAGATCGTGTAAAACGTTGTGTACTACTCCCTTCACAGAACAGCGCAAACTGGGTCTAACCAGAATAGAATGTTTGGGAAACAAATGCCTCAGATCCTCAACTGGCAGCTTTGTTAAATAGTACCCGCAGAACACCAGTCTCAACATCAACTGTGAAGAGGCAACTCTGGAATGCTGGCCTTTTTTCCAATTTTCCTCTGTCCAGTGTCTGTTTTTCCCCATTTTAATTTTATTGGCCATTCTGATGTATGACTTCCTCTTTGCCACTCTGCCTGAAAGGCCAGCGTCCTGGACTCGCCTCTTCACTTTAGATGTTGAGGTGTTGCAGGTTCTATTTAATGATGCTGCCAGTTAAGGATCTGTGAGGCATGTCATTTACAACATTAACAATTTCTATGCTGTGCGAGTTGCCGTATTGCTGTTATAAACCGATTACCAATTGAACTTGCTGTTGTATACGTTCACATCCCATGGCTTTCAAACATTTCCTGGATTCACCCGCTTCATAATATTTTCCAAAATAGTCTACACTCAGTGGCCACTTTATTAGGTACAGTGCTCGTTAATGCAAATATTCATACAGCAAATCATGTGGCTGCGACTATATGACGTTGTTCAGTTTTTTTGACCAAATTACAATGGTTAAGATATGATCTAATCAAAATTTAACAAGGGTATGATGGTTGCCACACATGGTGTTTCCAGTGTCTCAGAAACCGCTGACCTGGGGATGTCAATGCAATACCATCTCTAGAGTTAACAGAATGGTGCAATGTAATAAAAATCCTTAAACCTCCGGTGGTTTTGTGGCCAAAAACAATGTTCATGAGAGGGGTGAGCGGAGAATGACCCCACTAGTTTACGCTGACAAAGGCCTCATACTAAAATAACCAGTCTTTACAACAGTGTTGTGCACATTTCTGAAAGCACATTGTCTAACCTCGAAGTGGATGAGCAGTGACATGAGGCTACAGTGGCCATGTAATCACCAAAACGGGATGATTTCAAGATTGGAAAAATCTCATCTGGTCTGACGATTCTTGTTTTCTGAGGTGGCATGCAGATGAATCGGTCAGAACTTAATGTAAACCACATGAGTCTATGGATCCGTCATTCCTTGTGTCAACAGTACATGCTGGTGGTTGTTGTGTAATGGTGTGGGGAGTGTTTCTTTGGCCCACATTGAGGCCCCTTAATACCAACTGAGCATAATTTAAATACCAGTGTACCTAAGCATTGTTGCTGACCATGTGCATCTCTGTATGGCCACAGTCTTTCTGTTTTGAAATGGATACTTCCAGCAGAACAATGTTCCGTGTCACAAAGCGTGTGATCTCGAGCTTGTTCCGCAAACATGCCTGGGACTTTACTCCCAATCTCCTGCACATGTCCAGATCTCAATACACACCACTTCAGAGGATGTGGGACGAGAGGTTTGCAGCTTGGATGTGTGACTAAAGTTGCACAGGGACTCTGTAGTGCGATCAGCTCAGTATGTCCAAAGACAAGAATATTTGCAGCATCTTTTAGATCTTTGCCGCAAAGAATTCACAGTTCTGTGGCCAGAATTCGCCCTATCCAATATTAGATGAGCATACCTAATGAAGTAGCCACTGAAGTGTGTGTTTACTGAGACCTCTTATACATGCATAAGTCAGGGTTTCTTACATTATTGGCTGGGAGCTGAAACAGGCCCTTTGCATGTTAGTACTATTATGGCTCACCTCTATCTAGAATTACAGACTATTTCTTCCTAATTTGGGTTAGCCTTTTGAGGGCAGCCATTTTCTCATTTAGTTTTTGAGCAGGAAAACGATTTGAAAACCTCTGGACTATAACTAAACCTCTGTAATTGATGAGTGGCTCTGGTTTGGTTTTGTGCTAGGGGCCAAGAGAGATCCTACTACATACTGAGAACCTAATTATTTACATCAACCAGAAGACTGCAAGCAAACATGAGTTCTTCTGAGCTGCACTGGAAACACCACAGGGTACAAATTAGAAAGATTCTGCAACCCACAGTTAATTTAGAGAAAGATACCAACAGCGGGAAACTTGCCAAGACAAACTGGGTTGTGTGTTCATTAGTGAATGCGATGGCATTTCTTTTTCAACAGAAGATGTGCATTCCTCTTATTGGTTAAAGTAATCCTGCCCTGTTTTCATCCAGTTGGTACCTAAATGAACACAACCCCCACCTTAAAAGTTTCTGGAATGTTCTTGTGACTTGGTGTTTTGGGTGCAGTACTGACGGTGTCCTGTCTCTCTCTCCTTTCCCCCCTTTTCTCTCCCCCCTCCCCTCTTGCTCTCATAGTCTTCCTCTGCCTCTATCTCTCCACAGCTCACCAAGCTTCACCAGCTGGCCATGCAGCAGAGTCCCTTCCCCATGGCCCCCAGCAGCCAGGGGTTCCAAGGTACAAGGGACATGACCATGTAGTTGTATGACATTTTCTACAAACATTCTTTTTATTATTTTGGGCAAGTAACATTTGAGCTGTTATGTTGGAGGAGAGATGATAGGAAAGTGGAACTGCTTGACTACAGGTTTACCCGCCCAAAATGCATTTGTTTTTGTGCTGTTGAACCGATGACACAAGTGTGCAAATACTGCTGTGGTTGTCTGTGATTTGATCTGTTTCTCTTGTTGATTTAGGAGGAATGGATGCTTCTGCCCAAACGAGCTCCCATGAGATGACCATTCCAAATGATGTAAGTACTGCTGGGAGATGGGCATCGCTGGGACATCCCATCCTGTTTAAAAGGGTGGATCTGTTCATGTAATAACACTGGTAAATTTTAGTACTTCTCCGAAACTCGTAACTTTTTGAAAGTGTGGTTTTAAAAAAACAACGACTTGACACCTTTCCAATGCCTCGGACACACCCTGTTGAGAGTGGAACAGGGGCAGCATTGTTCCCTTGCCCTGTGTGCCTGTCAAATAGGTGTCTGTACTCAGCATGATGTTCCTGAGTTTGTGTTTGGATTGGCAGTGGGTGTTTTGCACAGCGACACAGGAATTAATAGATATTATCCAGGGAGTTAGTAAATGAATCAAGAAGCTATTTCCATTTAGAAATGTGACTATAATCTTGACCCTTTTTTCTTCTCCTAGTTGATTGGCTGCATCATTGGTCGCCAGGGTGCCAAGATCAATGAGATCCGCCAGATGTCTGGTGCCCAGATAAAGATAGCCAATCCTGTGGAGGGGTCTGCAGACAGACAGGTCACCATCACTGGTTCTCCCGCCTCCATCAGTCTGGCAGAGTACCTCATCAATGCCAGGTCAGACACAATGTTACATTAACAGCATGCTTTGTTTTGTTCTTTTACCAGTGTTGTTCTTATTTGTCAGAGAGAGATACAGTATCTCACAAAAGTGAGTACACTCCTCACATTTTTGTAAATATTTGATTGTCTTTTCATATGACACTTTGCTACAATGTAAATTAGTGAGTGTACAGCTTGTATAACAGTGTAAATTTGCTGTCCCCTCAAAATAACACAACACACAGCCATTAATGTCTAAACCGCTGGCAATAAAAGTGAATACACTATCCAAATTGGGCCCAAATTGTCAATATTTTGTGTGGCCAGCATTATTTTCCAGCACTGCCTTAACCCTGTTGGGCATTCATAGGTTGCCACTGGAGTCCTCTTCCACTCCTCCATGACAACCTCACAGAGCACCTTCCATTTGAGGATGCCCCACAGATGCTCAATAGGGTTTAGGTCTGGAGACATGCTTGGTCAGTCCATCACCTTTACCCTCAGCTTCTTTAGCAAGGCAGTGGTCGTCTTGTGTCGTTATCATGTTGGAATACTGCCCTGCGGCCCAGTCTCTGAAGGGAGGGGATCATGCTCTGCTTCAGTATGTCACAGTGTTGGCCCAATTTGGACATTTTCACTTAGGGGTGTACTCACTTTTGTTGCCAGCGGTTTAGACATTAATGGCTGTGTGTTGTGTTATTTTGAGGGGACAGCAAATTAACACTTATACAAGCTGTGCACTCACTACTTTACATTTTGTAGCAAAGTATAATTTCTTCAGTGTTGTGAAAAATGTGAGGGGTGTACTCACTTTTGTGAGACACTGTACACTTTGGGATTGTAAAATTCCAGCAGAATTCCCCCTAATTGCAAAATTGCTTTCCAGTGCATTCCCTCATTCTGTGAACAGGTTTTATTTAAAAAAAAAAAAAACATTTTAAACCTGAGGACTGAGGTTTTGGGGGATCTTTCTGGAATTTTGTTTCTGGTCCTGGAGCGCCACAGTTGTTTAGTGCAGCAGGCTTTTGATTCCCCCTATTAACAAACAGTTTAAGTTTGGGTTGGAACCAAATCCTGGAGCTCTCCAGAACTGGGGTAGTCCAGAATTCAGACCCTTTGTGGTATTTTTGTATCAACCTTACCACCCTGTACATGGGCTGGTGACATTTTGAGCACTTACAGAATAAGTTGTTTTTTGTGATGGAACCCCCCTCTCCCCAAACCTTTTCCATAGCATGTACTGGCTCTTCTGAACAGTTCAGCCTGTTTGAGGGATCTGTCTAGACAAGACTGGGCACAGAATCACTAGTCTTATTAATGAAGTTATGGGTGGGGGGTGGTCAGTGATCCTACGCCTGTCGGCCTCAAACACGTTTATCTGTTGAACACCAGACTTGTAAATGATGCCATTTCTCCCTGTTTATCTCACCCACCAACCGCTGTGCTTAGTTGTCCGTTTTTTACTCTCACCCACCCCTCCCCACCCCTCCCTGACTTCCAGTCTGTGCTCGTTTCCCCCTCATCTACCCTCCCAACCTTGATGTGACTCCTCCCCCTTTCCCCATCCCCTCACTCCCCTTTCCCGTCATACTCACCAGCCGACCCTGTAACCCATCCCGACTGTGTGCTCCTCTTTCTCCCTTTGTCTCTCTTGTTTCTACAGCGTAGAGTCCTCTAAATTCTCCTCCTCCTCGAACCCCGAACAGACCCACAGCACCAGCCTTCTCTGCCCTCCTCCTCTCTCCACTACTAGCACCTCCTCTCCTGCTGCTACCTCCTCTACTGTTACCTCCTCTTCCTCCTCCTGTTTGGCACCCCCCTCCTCTTCCACCTCCTCCATATCTCTGTCCTTGTTGGCTCCCCCAGGGCCCCCTTCCTCCTCCTCTTCTTCCTCCGACTCGCAGCTTCCCCCAAGCTCCCCCTGCGTCTCCAGCCTGCTCAGTCTTAAGCCCCTCCCCCTCCTGGCGCTCCATGTTGTTTCCACTGGTCCCGCCTCCAGTCACCAGTCCCACTCGGGCAATGCCGAGCCGAAGCTCTCCTCAGAGCTGGGCTCCAAGTCAAAGAGGCGAAGGCTGTCCCCTTACTGAACCGCTGACTCCTAGAAAATCCCAGTACTGATGCCAGTCCCAAATGGTACCCCATTCTCTCTATACAGTAGTGCACTCTGGTCAGTAGTAGTGCCCTAACAGATAATGCATATTGTCCATACTTGGTACTCCTGCACTGCTTTTGTACCTGACTGTGACCCTTGCCAAATGTTCCTCCTATGTATTTCGGCCCTATGCACAGATTGTCTCTTTCCCATACCCGACACTCACCATCTTAAAGGAGACTTGAGGCCCCGCTCTAGCTCAAGAAACTCTGCATCAGCATGGATACTCTAAGCCCGACTTCAGCTTGACTAGTTAAAACCTTTTGGTTGTTTTGTCTTGCCGTGAGCTCAGGTAGCACACCTCTTTCCATCTTTACATAGACATCTAGCAGTGTATTTTAACAGATTTTTCTGAAGATCTGAATGTTGTCATACCTGGGTAATATGTGGTGTATATATTAGTTACATGTTGTGATCTTTTTATTATAATGCTGTACTTTCAATGGTTGTTTTGCCGCATTGTGTAACGTCTGGCTTTAAGTCACAATAATAGTTTGCTCTCAGGTATCCTACTGCTCATCTTGTGGGTTATTGGACCTGTACAATTTCAGGAAATTGATGTCCTAATACAGTGGGGAGAACAAGTATTTGATACACTGCCGATTTTGCAGGTTTTCCTACTTACAAAGCCTGTAGAGGTCTATCATTTTTACCATAGGTACTCTTCAACTGTGAGAGAAGGAATCTAAAACAAAAATCCAGAAAATCACATTGTATGATTTTTAAATATTGAATATACATTTTATTGCATGACATAAGTATTTGATCACCTACCAACCAGTAAGAATTCCGGCTCTCACAGACCTGTTCGTTTTTCTTTAAGAAGCCCCCCTGTTCTCCACTCATTACCTGTATTAACTGCACCTGTTTGAACTCGTTACCTGTATAAAAGACACCTGTCCACACACTCAAACAGACTCCAACCTCTCCACAATGGCCAAGACCAGAGAGCTGTGTAAGGACATCAGGGATAAATTTGTAGACCTGCACAAGGCTGGGATGGGCTACAGGACAATAGGCAAGCAGCTTGGTGAGAAGGCAACAACTGTTGGCGCAATTATAAAAAAATGGAAGAAGTTCAAGATGACGGACAATCTCCCTCGGTCTGCGGCTCCATGCAAGATCTCACCTCGTGGGGCATCAATGATCATGAGGAAGGTGAGGGATCAGCCCAGAACTACATGGCAGGACCTGGTCAATGACCTGAAGAGAGCTGGGACCACAGTCTCAAAGAAAACCATTAGTAACACACTATGCTGTCATGGATTACAATCCTGCAATGCACGCAAGTTCCCCCTGCTCAAGCCAGCGCATGTCCAGGCCCGTCTGAAGTTTGCCAGTGACCATCTGGATGATCCAGAGGTGGAATGGGAGAAGGTCATGTGGTCTGATGAGACAAATGTATCTTTTTGGTCTAAACTCCACTCGCCGTGTTGTGAGGAAGAAGGATGAGTACAACCCCAAGAACACCATTCCAACCGTGTAGCATGGAGGTGGAAACATTATTCTTTGGGGATTATTTTCTGCAAAGGAGACAGGACGACTGCAATGTATGGATGGGGCAATGTATCGTGAGATCTTGGCCAACAAACTCCTTCCCTCAGTAAGAGCATTGAAGATGGGTCATGGCTGGGTCTTCCAGCATGACAACGACCCGAAAACACAACCAGGGCAACTAAGGAGTGGCTCCGTAAGAAGCATCTCAAGGTCTTGGAGTGGCCTAGCCTGTCTCCAGACCTGAACCCAATAGAAAATCTTTAGAGGGAGCTGAAAGTCCATATTGCCCAGCGACAGCACCGAAACCTGAAGGATCTGGAGGTCTGTATAGAGGAGTGGGCCAAAATCCCTGCTGCTGTGTGCGCGAACCTGGTCAAGAACTACAGGAAACATATGATTGCAAACAAAGGTTTCTGTACCAAATACTAAGTTCTGCTTTTCTGATGTATCAAATACTTATGTCATGCAATAAAATGCTAATTAATTACTTAAAAATCATACAATGTGATTTTCGAGATTTTTATTTTAGATTCCGTCACTCACAGTTGAAGAGTACCTATGATAAAAATTAGAGACTGTGTTTTGTAAGTGGGAACACCTGCAGAATCGGCCGTGTATCAAATACTTGTTATCCCCACTGTATGTAGATTAGACCTTTTGAACCGAGCCATAGCTGCTTCCTTTACCCTGTTGCTGGAAATCACTGCCGCTCTACAATTTGTTAGCGCTGGTTGGTGGTCAGGTACAGGAACATGTGAGATGGAATGAACTCCTCAAAGAGGTTGACGTCACGTTGTAACCGCTTTCTCTTATTCATTGAGAGTTCATACTGCTCTGTGCTTTCTTGGGTACACATTTTATGAAACTCAGAAAAACATTTGTGATTTTGTAAGAGGTTTGAGATTTGTAAAAGGTTAAATTCTCCGTAAATACTAGCAAGACTTGTAAAACAGTTCATTTGTGAAAAGGTGAGCTTTTCTGTCCTGTTTTGATCAGATTTAAACCGCACAGCATGGCTTATGTTCTCCACCTTCGATCTCTCAATGTCTCTCTCTCCAGGCTCTCCTCTGAAGCGACAGGACTGGCGGCCAACTGATAGAACAGACTGCATAGATCTGATCTGCACTAACCCCCTCACTTTTACCTTCTGCCACCCATCGACTCATCAGTCAGCTTTCTCCTTTTAAAGTGGTCAATGCAACTATGAACTTAGTTTTCCCACTTGCTTTGTCGTTAAATCATGCCACCCACCCGATTTAATTTGATCAGCATTTATTTATTTTTATTCTGTTTTTACGAATGCTAAAAGAAATTGGTTTTTAAGTCCCTTTTCAGTCCCAGATGGAAGTTTTTAAGGATTTTGTTCTTAGATTCTTTTTTTTTTTATTTGTATTATTCTTTTGAATGGAAAACCCTCTCCCTATCTTTCTTTACACTTTCAATAAAGAGTAGAGGTGGAAAAATCTGAATAGGCATAGGTTTAGATCTGTAAAAGGCAGATTTTTTTTCTTTAAAAATTAAAAGGCAAAAAAAAGGAAAAATAAAAAAGTCTCAAAAATAACGATTGACTGTTTTTTTGTTTAGTTTTTTTCCTCTCTCTTACCCCACCCAACACTTCCCCATACCGCACCCCCTGGTCATCTTATTATTTGAAATTATTCCAAAAGAAGCTCACCTTGACGTCACTTCCTGTTATGTCACAACGCTCATGAAATAATACCGGGGGAATTTATCATGTTGTCACCAACAGGAGGAAATGTATAGCCTGTATAGTCATCACTGCTTGTAATTAGAGTATGACAAGCCACTGTAACACTACTAGAAGAAATTGAAAATTGCATTCGTTCAGAATAACATAAATGTGTCCGTACGCATGTCACTGTAACTTTGTTTTCACGTATTTTTTTTTGTGTCATTCCTATTTTTCCACCTTCCCCTTATTGCCTCCTGTTTGAGCATTTGTTCAGGATTTGAACCACATGACACTCTGCTCCCAGTAGAATGCATTATAAAGGGAAAAGTGTGCCATTTGGAACAATTTCCGTATATTGCTTGGGTCTGGACATTTTTAGGGGCGTTGGGGTTTGGCTCGAGGGCAAAGACACGGGGACAATTTCTTTTGTTGTAAAGACTGATAGTACTACTATAAAAAAATAACTGACTTTGTTTTAAATGGAGGAAATATTTTTTTTAACTACCAAAGGGGATAGACTCCTGAACCATGACCAGGTGTGTCTTGTGAGCGAGGAACTAAGATATTATGAATCGTTATTAAGCTGAAACTAAGATACAGAAAAGGGTGATAAATGAGTTAACACTAGTTTCCTGCTCTTTGATTTCTTTGCTCGATTCAGATTTTATTTTTTTGCAGGAAATTAAACTTCTGTGCACGTTTTTGGAAAGACTGTCGAGCTTGGGTGCCACAACATTGTTAAAAAAAAACTACAGAAATAAAGATGTGAAATGTTCAGACTACATCCCCTACTTTGTGTTCTTGTGTGTGTGTGTGTGTGTGTGTGTGTGTGTGTGATAAGTATTCAAAATAATCAAATCTGATTTGAAAATAATCCAATAAAGTTATATTCTGCTGTTCTCTGAAGTTCTTCACATTGTCACAGCATTTATGAAAACCTAACAAAAACCTGCTCTGCGTCAAACCGAAAACAACTGCATTTCCATTTTTTTAAGTGAGTTTTTTTTATTTGTCTTAGTTTGTTTCTTAAATATATTTATTGTACACAGATACAATACATAATGCAATATAAAAACCAAAGTATATTTTCTACAGAATTGGGAGTCTTAATTCAGCATATTGGATACCAGCTTGGCTCCAGATCTCTAAAAGTTTTGTTCTGCACAAACATTAATGTGACATTGATCATAGAGTTGTTAAGACAGTTCTGGCACCATGGTAATTAAAAATGTACTAGAATAACCTATTTTTGTTTGCTAGTCACTAGAGGGCAGTGGTCTTTTGCTGAATTGGCAACAAAATGACATCTGCATTTTTCTGGATGATGTCCAGTATAACACCTATTTGTCTTATAGTTAATGCTTGACAAGGGGAGAGAATAGATGTAGCTTTTTTAACACAGTTACAAATTGATGTATTACAGAAAATAAACACTATTTGTTTATATGCATCCCAATTAGCTGTTGCACATGCAGCAACTATTCTTTATAGGGTTCAAAATCCAACTTAATGATCTATAAAACCTTAAGAACACAGGAGCTGCCTTTTTTATAGCTTATCAAATGGAACCTACTGAGTCATTTTATCGATTAGTCCCAACAGAATCATGTCAGTGCTGTACACAGGAGAGGATAGAAGTAGGGCGTTTGAAACAGTCCTGGCTCATGTCCCAATTCTGAACCAGTTTGCACATGCCCACATGGACTTGGAAAAATCATTGGATTTGTAATTGTGGTTCCACCATATTTCTTCACAAGTCCTTTTCAATCCATTGGCATTTAGGTGAGGAACAGTGACGCAGCCTTTTTGTTTGGCCCAGAAAACCAGTTGGATTAGGAGGAAATTCTTGTGTGGATGTTGTGTTTGACAATTTCCACAGAAATGGATGGTTAGTGCCAGTATGTAAATGGCTCTGGTAGTGTGAGTGGTGAGCCATAGCACTGGCACTCCTTGGTTCTATAGATTAGATTTCTATGGGTTACTCAGCCCTGTGATCTGAGCCTCATGCTCTGACTAACATCCGCATTTGGACAAAAATACAATACAACCCATACATCCTATATTACAAGCATGCTTTAGCGAAACTGGTCTAGCGGTCAGTGACCGACACTTCACCTCCAATGACATTCTGTTCCTTATGAAGTAGTGTCATATATATGGGTATGGGACTGCCACTTGAGATTTGACCTGAGGTTTTCTCCTCAAAAGTACTAGTAAGTGGTGCTGCATTTTTATACAGTATAAACACTGCAATACCAAATATAATTTAAAAAAAAAGTGAATCTACAAAAACAACTCCTGTCAGACCCTGAAAGAAAAGGGCTGTATGATTAGTGTACTCCATGGTGGAGCCAGGGGAATGATTCAGTGTTGGTAGATCTATTGCTTGTTCTTAAACTATTTTTGTTCTCCTCTCTTCAACATCTATCTAATGCCATAGAAATTATTTAATTTAATTTCTATGATAAGTAATGCCCCATCACCATTGTCAGGAACTGGGTCTGGTCTCGGACCTATAGCAGATATCTATGTTCAGGGCAAACAGTGAATATTTCAGATAGAAATGTTATTCATAGAGCTGACATGAATCCTTTATTCTAAGAAAGGCACGTTTATTCTACATAACATTTCTGTCTGAGCTATCAATGTTGTGCCCCGCTGAAAGCACCTGTTATGTACTGTCTGGTTCAAAATAATAGCGTCATGTAGTGGTGTCAAACGAGTCAGTCTTAGTCTCACATTTGAACTCTATACAAGTGTGAGGTCAGATATTTACATACAGTTACTGTTAGCTAAAAAATAAATAACATTGTATAAAAATGCGGCCAACAAAATCCCTGATGCAATAAAATAATAAATATGTGAAAATGTAAACAATTTAAAAAGAATGTAAACATTGAATTTTCTCTCTAACACTAAATTAATTTCAATTACACTCAGTGCATAGTGCTTGTGAGGAAACAAAAGATATCTGACATGAATTACACCTTATAAATCAAGTAAACTTAAAAAAATACAACTCTATAAACGTTAACATCTTAATGAGGGCTTGATGATGACACATAACTTAGACAAAAAAGATTCACTATGTCACATTTCTTGACAAAACCTCAAACCACAAAGTGATTACCAATGGAGGGAGTAGTGGAGGACCCTTTGACATGTAGCATTACATCAGCATTGTGGCCTTGCAGACTTCCCTGTACGTGAGGTGACATCAGCCAGTCAAAACTATGGCTGGGATGTGAGGTTTGGCTGCACATAGTCCTGCCCGAGATGCTTGGTGCTGAGGTCTGGGGGGGTCTCAGTCCGCGCCCGCTGGGGCCTGTCCCTTTTCACCAGTTGGTGCTGGGGGGCCTCTGGGGTTGGAGTTCTGTGCAGCCTGAGTGGTCCAGCTCCGTACTGTCACAGTCAGAGTCGTCATAGAGGACCTGGATTCGAGAACAGAGGCATAGTTACATTCAGAGGATGTGATGGTGGCGTTACCGCTTTGTGCCGCCTGGCCTTATTAATACCTTTTTGGCCGGGTCACCAATGTATTTTTAACTGACCTGGAAACAAGATTTCCTCTAAAGGTGGTCAGGGAAAATAATGATTTTCAGTTACTTGAGTATATTTTTCTCTTCAATGCTTTTCAAATTTTGGCTTACTTTTTTGATTTGGCTAAGATTTAAATGTAATCGACCCAAATCAAAATGTTTCCCTATATCCTGTTTTATTGATGGGGGCCATAAAATGAGCATGCATTATAACTGGGTTTCTGACACTTGTATACATAACATTGTATAATCTCGGTCAGTTGCTATACATAACTGCTCTTATGGTAAGCCAACCTCAACTATTGTTGTCAAGGTAACCATTTGTCATAGCTGTTACAGTATCCCACCTTCATAGCTCTTTAGTTGCCACGGAAACCCTGTCATCACCTACCTCATATGTCTGCTCCGTGTGGAGCTGGGTCTTGACCTGACGGATGGCCGCCTCCTTCTCAGACAGGCCGTCGGCGGGGTCAAGGGAGGGATCGGCGGGAATCTCTGAGCCCTGGGAAAGGAGGTCATCGCTCTTGTCGTCCAGCCGCTCATCCGTGTTGGTGCTGACAACATCCGGCGTGCCGCTGTGGGAGTGGTCGCTGGTGTTCCCCTCCTCTCCATCCGACACGGACACTGCAGACAGGTTCTCTGAGCTGAAGGTGGACAAGGACTGGCACTTGGTGATGCTCACTGGCCGCCTGGGTTGAGGGCAACAGGACTTTCATTAAATAACAGGTCTCTCAAAAACGTTGTGATGCAAGCTCAATTCTGACTTGGTTGTACTTGCTAAAGCTCGACCACATCGTAGCAGACGTTATGTTCTCACCGTCTCCGTGGCAGGTCTACCTCGCTGTCTACCTCTCCCTCCTCCTCTTCCGAGGATACGCCGCGTCTCTGGAAAGGAGGAAATAAATAATCATATCGTACAACCATTTTTGCCGGACCGCGTAAGCGGAGCTGGCTAAGAACAGCGAATGACTCGTGAGTGAGTGACTGACTGCCCATTGTTAAAAAGCGTAGTGGTTAGAGAAGCGGACTTGTGAACTATAGACTAAAACTTAGCTGGCTAAAACCATATCTACATTATGGTAAGCCTGAAATAAAACAGTTTACGGTTATATTGCGATTGTTTCTGGTGGACTTTCGAAGTACGCATCCGTGCAGGCGTTTTGGGTCAGGATAGACAAACACATTTGCTGACTACAACATACAGTAGTTCCGTTATTGTAAGCCTAAAATGAAACTGTATATGGTTATATTGCAACTGTTTCTGGCATAGAATAATTCATGTTCAGTCTTGCTAGCAATTGCTCGATTCTTACGATTAATCCTAGGAAGTTAGTAGATACTAGTAAGCCTATTTAACACAATCCTCAATGGAGTCTAGCGACTGCTGAAACTTGTAATGCCGTGGCGTAGTGGTTAATGACAGTGTCTCTCATATGAAAGACCTACATTCAAATATATTGAGAGCAACAACATTTATTATTTCTGGTAGATTCCACGATTCTCTTGTCTTTTCACTTGATGAAAAAGTTAGTTATCGTCACCTTTCTTGATAGTTATTGTATCAATGTCATTCACGAATGAAAGAAAAAAGTATGTTGTTTTGCCATGAAAGAAAAAAATATGTTCTTATGCCATGAAATGAAATAGCTTTGGCAGACTCGCTAGTTAGTGTCTTTAGTACCACAGAGTGTCTTTAGTACCACAGATTGTCTTTAGTACCACAGAGTGTCTTTAGTACCACAGATTGTCTTTAGTACCACAGAGTGTCTTTAGTACCACAGATTGTCTTTAGTACCACAGAGTGTCTTTAGTACCACAGATTGTCTTTAGTACCACAGAGTGTCTTTAGTACCACAGATTGTCTTTAGTACCACAGAGTGTCTTTAGTACCACAGATTGTCTTTAGTACCACAGAGTGTCTTTAGTACCACAGATTGTCTTTAGTACCACAGAGTGTCTTTAGTACCACAGATTGTCTTTAGTACCACACGGACGCAGACCTACTTGTTTGCGTGTGACCTGTTTCCGGTAAAGCAGGGCTGCAGGCGTCAGGTGTTGGCTTCGGGGTGACCTGACAATCCCTGTTCCCTCCTCCTTATCCTCCCCATCCTGGGGTATTCTCCCTGGGCCTCCAAGCCCTGGGCCTCCAAGCCCTGACCCCCTCCCTGCTGACGCGCCCCTCCCGCAGGGGGAGTCAGGGCTGCTGGAGAATGGGATGGAGGCTGCATCCTCGCTGGGGGTGTCACTACGAGGTGGGGTCTCCGTCTGGTCATCCGTCCCTACTCCTCCATCTGCCGTCCCCACTCCTCCGCCTCCTTTCCCGGCTGTAAGTCGGAAAAATCAAAACTAGTATTGGTTTCCTTACTTCTTAAACACAGACCTAGAAATGATCCAAATGTCTTGCTTTATTGGATAGAGACAGTGGTGAACGACTGAGGAGAGACTTTCTCCTGACAGCAGTGGGCGGGATTCAAACCCGTCATTGCCGGTCATTTGCAACCAGACGAGGTCCTACTTGCTTCATGGCCCGTACCATAAACATCTTGTTTGGTTCCAGGACCAAGTGGGCCATAGACAAATAGAAATTAAACAGTATTGATATTCACTGCACTGCAGCGTAAAATGGCCATTTATGGAATAAGGTGCGATTTGAAGATGCCAAATACACATTCTACATTAACAGCCAATTCCCCTTTGAGATTATTCATCACCTCCTACTCCTCCTCCCAGGCCAGCGGAGGCGCTCTGGCTCCCTGCTCTCTCCAGGCCAGGTCTCTCCTGTCCCCTGCGACGGCCCTCTGCCTCCAGGGTGGTGGAGATGAGGTCAGGGCTGGAGGAGGACATCTTCTTCAGTAGCAGGTCGTGCTGAAGGCCTCTCAGGGCCGCGCTGGGGTCTAAGTGCTGCTTGCTGCTGGGAGGAGAGCAAACCTTTATTTATGGGCTACAGCAAAATAGAGAAGACAGCAGTGAGAGGCTACGAAGAATCACAGGAAAACAAATTGAAATCCAGACAATACATTTGCACATCAATCTATGGAGAAGCAAGTTTTCAATATGAATACCAGGGAGTGGTGGTGGTGGCCAGTGGCATGGCATTAGTCAAGCCCAGTGTGGAGGACAGGGCTGCCTTCAGCCCAGCCAAGTCTCCACTGCTGCCCTTCCCGGCCTTCCTGTAGCGGGGCTTAGCCCGACGCGACCTTCCCGGGGACGTGGAGCCCTTCTGGGGGCAGGAGGGTATGGTCACCTGGGTCATAGAGGAGTCCAGCTTCGGTAGGATCACCTCAGACTTTAGAAGGTCTGGCCTACTGAGACACAGTGAGTTAGGACAAAATGTTTTTGAGAGTCCAAGTCTGGTCAAGAGGAATTGATAAAGCTTCAGCCTTTCCCTTATCTCCTAGTATGTTCAGAAACAGTATGCAATGAGTGTTCAACTGTACCTAAGTAATGCTGTTACATTTAAATAATGTAACAGAAATAAACAACATTTGAAGACAATCAAAGCATCCCTTGTGTTGTTTTTCTATTTCTAAATCGTAAACGCACCTCATTTTGAGCAAAACCTGCAAGTTATTATAATGTTAGCATTAGTATAATGCTTTTGAAAGGTATTTCTGCTTTTGACATGAGATTCATTAAGAGGGGCACTGTGTAGTATCCTGCCTCTAAACAATAACACAACAAGTTTCTTCGTCTTCCCTCAGCGAACAAGACTGGTATAGTACTAGCTAGCCCAGGGTGGTTTAGGGAGGGAAGGATAGGACTGACTGGTATAGTACTAGCTAGCCCAGGGTGGTTTAGGGAGGGAAGGATAGGACTGACTGGTATAGTACTAGCTAGCCCAAGGTGGTTTAGGGAGGGAAGGATAGGACTGACTGGTATAGTACTAGCTAGCCCAGGGTGGTTTAGGGAGGGAAGGATAGGACTGACTGGTATAGTACTAGCTAGCCCAGGGTGGTTTAGGGAGGGAAGGATAGGACTGACTGGTATAGTACTAGCTAGCCCAGGGTGGTTTAGGGAGGGAAGGATAGGACTGACTGGTATAGTACTAGCTAGCCCAGGGTGGTTTAGGGAGGGAAGGATAGGACTGACTGGTATAGTACTAGCTAGCCCAGGGTGGTTTAGGGAGGGAAGGATAGGACTGACTGGTATAGTACTAGCTAGCCCAGGGTGGTTTAGGGAGGGAAGGATAGGACTGACTGGTATAGTACTAGCTAGCCCAGGGTGGTTTAGGGAGGGAAGGATAGGACTGACTGGTATAGTACTAGCTAGCCCAGGGTGGTTTAGGGAGGGAAGGATAGGACTGCGAGTGTCTAAAGCAAGTATAAGGAAAGAACAAGTCACTGCAAACTGGCCGGGTCACCCGGCGAGGAAATGTAAACAGGGAACATCTTAGGCATTCAAATATATTTTGTAGAAAAATATAATTTGAAACATTAACTTAAAACATTAACTGCATTAAGGTCAGTCAGATAAACTGTTAAAACCATGTTTTTGGATCATGTTGTTCCTCCCTGCTCACCTTTTGCTGTGAGAGGGCAGTTTCTGAGGTACGTTGCGTTTCTTGATGAGTTTCTCCATTGAGTTGGATGAGCGCTCTTGTCTGGAGCTGTGGTGTTTGATGCATCCTGGGTACTTTTTATCCAAAGACTGCTCCCTCCTGTATAACATGCACCGTTTTATTGTTTGTTTATCTTAGCCATCATAATCATTGAGCAGGCAGCTCTTATCCAGAGTGAATCACATTTATCATTTACATATTTTCCAATAATTCCTAATAAACACAAATATTAGTTAGATCCTATGTGTCCTATGTGTCTTCTGCAGGGTGTTGTGGAAATATTTGAACTAAGGTACATTTGAGAAAATGTCTGTCTTTCTATTACCAGGTATGTAACTCTTTACTTTGATTGTGACACACGTCTGTATAATATCAGAGGTTTATTAGGTACTCTGACCATCTGTTTATCTGCTTAAACCAATAAGGGTATCTGTCCTTTGTTCCTTAGGAATGTAGCCTTTGGGGGGAAGTAGGGGCAATTGACCTCTTTAGGTAAACACAACAGTAAACATTATGGCAGGAAGGATAAGGTGGGGGGACAGCCCTCCCTTTGGGTAAAACCTATGAGACAAAAGACAGATGGGCAGCATCTTACCACACCCCTTTTTCCACTATAAGTACTGTTGATTGTCATGTATTAATTTAGAGACTCCTCAGATTATTATTCTGTAAACGTTTGGAGCGTCTCTCTATTTGCAAATAAACTGTTAATTATGCCAATAATTTTTTCTCTCTGTCCTTACTCCTTTAAGAGTTCTGATTGATGAAATTGCCATCACACTCCCTTGACTCGACCGAGTACACTATTATTATTTCCACTGGACACAGTTAGGAATTTACTGCTTGCTTCTATTTCTGTATATATGTGTTTATTTAGAAAAAAAGTTGTTTTGGCTCTGAACTCCAACACGTCTAATTGTTTGACGTGTCTCTCTATTTGCAAACTATTAATTGTGCCAAGAGAACTTCCTCATTTAAGAGTTCTGATCGATAGAATTGCCATCACAGGTGGAATGTGAGTATTCTACACACAGGTGGAATGTGAGTATTCTACACACAGGTGGAATGTGAGTATTCTACACACAGGTGGAATGTGAGTATTCTACACACAGGTGGACATTGTGTGTAAGCAGGGCTACAACACATTGGATTATTACTTGAGTAGCTCTTTCTCCTTCAGCTCCAGCTGCAACATGACAGCATTCAGCTCCATGTACAGGTTGTTGGCTCTCTCCAGCTTCCTCTCATAGTGCTCCCTGATGTCCAGGGCATGTCTAAAGGGAGAGGGGTGAGAGAGTAGGGGTGAGAGAGAGGGAGGGAGAGAAAGAAGTGACAAATAAGGGGACAAGGAGATAGTTACATAGAGAGAGGGAGAGCAAAGGAAAAGAGAGCAGGGTTTAAAACAGGGTTAAAACAATGCACTGTAGTATTCTGATTGTATTACGACTACATGAATGTATGTTTCTGATTGTATTATGACTACATGAATGTATGTTTCTGATTGTATTATGACTACATGAATGTATGTTCCTGATTGTATTATGACTACATGAATGTATGTTTCTGATTGTATTATGACTACATGAATGTATGTTTCTGATTGTATTATGACTACATGAATGTATGTTTCTGATTGTATTATGACTACATGAATGTATGTTTCTGATTGTATTATGACTACATGAATGTATGTTTCTGATTGTATTATGACTACATGAATGTATGTTTCTGATTGTATTACGATAATGGATTCTCTCTCAGGAGGTCATGATTTCAGAAAGTCAAGCTCTCCGAAAGTCACGTTCTTTCCATGTTCTGGCTTGTGACTGTGTAATTAGCCATTGGGCTTGGGGGATGTCATGATAGTGGCCTCTGTGTTGTGGAATGAATGCACTGTTCTAGAGAGACACGCTCATCTAGTATATATCAGTGAGAACAACCATCTAATGATGAGATGACGTATGGAGCATCTGTGAAGACAACTATGCTGCAATTCCAATAAATAACTGAATGTATCTTTCCCTTGATTCGACCGGGTACTCTATTATCTTTCCACTATATGTAACTGAATGTATCTTTCCCTGGACTCGACCGGGTACTCTATTATCTTTCCACTATATGTAACTGAATGTATCTTTCCCTGGACTCGACCGGGTACTCTATTATCTTTCCACTATATGTAACTGAATGTATCTTTCCCTTGACTCGACCGGGTACTCTATTATCTTTCCACTATATGTAACTGAATGTATCTTTCCCTTGACTCGACCGGGTACTCTATTATCTTTCCACTATATGTAACTGAATGTATCTTTCCCTTGACTCGACCGGGTACTCTATTATCTTTCCACTATATGTAACTGAATGTATCTTTCCCTTGACTCGACCGGGTACTCTATTATCTTTCCACTATATGTAACTGAATGTATCTTTCCCTTGACTCGACCGGGTACTCTATTATCTTTCCACTATATGTAACTAAATGTATCTTTCCCTTGACTCGACCGGTACTCTATTATCTTTCCACTATATGTAACTGAATGTATCTTTCCCTTGACTCAACCGGGTACTCTATTATCTTTCCACTATATGTAACTGAATGTATCTCTACTGTTGTGGAAATTCTTGAACTGATGTATACTTGGTCCTATACATGTATAAATGGGTTACTAGTTAAAGGTACTGAGTCCACATGTTTGGATAAGAAGAGGGATGTGGTCCTTGGGGGGAAGTAGTAGCAATTGGCTTCTTTAGGTAAACGCAACAGTAAACATTATGGCAGGAAGGATAAGGTGGGTGGACAGCCCCCCCTTTGGGTAAAACCTATGTGACACAAAACAGATGGGCACCATCTTTCCACACCCCCTTTTCCCCCTATTAGTACTGATGATTGTCATGTATTAATTTTGAGACTCCTCAGATTATTATTCTGTAAACGTTTGGAGCGTCTCTCTATTTGCAAATAAACTGTTAATTATGCCAATAATTTTTTCTCTCTGTCCTTACTCCTTTAAGAGTTCTGATTGATGAAATTGCCATCACACTCCCTTGACTCGACCGAGTACACTATTATTATTTCCACTGGACACAGTTAGGAATTTACTGCTTGCTTCTATTTCTGTATATATGTGTTTATTTAGAAAAAAAGTTGTTTTGGCTCTGAACTCCAACACGTTTGTAAATGAAACAATGACTATGAGGTTCAGCTTTAAGTTGAGGGTATCCAATATCAACCACCTGCATATATCTTCTGCATTAAAACCAATCCCTCCGTCCTTCTGGTCCCTCTCTACCTGAGCTCCTCTTTGCGTCGTATGATCATCTCCTCGTCCAGCCGGTGTATGCACGTCCCCTCGGACTTGATTTTCTCAAAGTGCTGCTTCACCTCTTCTCGCCACTCCGCCTGTGGTGCAGAGACAGTTAACACAGGCCGCGGTGTGGGCCCGGATCAGGTGCACAGACAGGGCATCTGTGTCAGCCATGACCGTGAGCCCTGTGAATACATTCTATAAGGACATCGTCCTGCCTGCGTATCATTCTGACTTCGACCAATCCCTTCAGCCGATATCTGGCATGTGTTGTACAACTACAGATACATAGGAGAGAGTGTTTGGGGGGAGAGAGAGTGTTTGGGGGGAGAGAGAGTGTGTGTGTGTCTACAGGGTGTTTGCGTGATCCATCCATCACAGTCTCTCTGTATGTGTGTGTGTTTGGTTATTAAGCTAATGGAGTTCAGCAGCCCTCTTCTGCCTGCAGACATCCCTCTCATCCTTCATACCTCCATGTCCTTCCCCCTTTCCTCCACCCCATTAAAACAATCAATAGTCTACCAGCTTATACTTCTAGCTGCTGTCACAGGAAGAATCGATTATAAAATGAGGGTGGGGGTGGGTGAAGAAGACAGGCAGATATGGAGGAGCGGGTCAGAAGGGAGGTGAAAGGGAAAAGAGGGGGAAATTAGGAGTGGGAGGAGAGGAGGGGAACAGGGGAGAGAGAGGGAAAGGAGGGAGGGAGGGAGGAGAAAGGGGGTCTTCACAGTGGTATTTGTGTCACCAGTGGTAATCTGGGGGCTTGCCAGTGGAAGGAAATGATTTCTGTCTGTTCAGTGAGGTTGTGTGAATATATGGTGTACATACAGTACAGCCTTAGAACATCCAGTATGTATGCCTTCCCTTGCTGGACAGACACATTGGTATTGAGTGGAAATAGTTGCTAGGGGCTTTAGCATGGTCAGAAGTCATTGAGTGGCAGGTAGCCTAACAATTAGAGCATTTGACCACTAACCAGTAACTGAAAGGCTGCTAGATCAAATCCCCACGGTGGAGAAGTGAAAGCTTCCCTTAGCCCTTACTGCGCCAAGGACGGCCAGTGCGGCAGCCCCCTGCATCTCTACAACTTGCCGGTTTTGGTTATAAATAGAACTCCTTGCAACTGGCAACTAAAATGGTGTAACCCTGAATTGCAGGATGGCACTTTACTGTTCCCACAGAGATATACTGTTATGTCATGAACCTTAAACATGTCCACTCTATTTTTCGATTTTGTTATATTTACTAATGTGACATATGTTTGACACACGTATCTTGTGGAACTGGGGTTGGGCAGCAGTTCTCTATGATACTTTAGTCAAATCTACTCTAATATGTTTGACACACGTATCTTGTGGGACTGGGGTTGAGGAGCAGTTCTCTATGATACTTTAGTCAAATCTACTCTAATATGTTTGACACACATATCTTGTGGGACTGGGGTTGAGGAGCAGTTCTCTCTAATATGTTCTGCTTCACCTGAGACTTGAAGTAAGTCTCCTGTGGGGTAGACAGCAGGTCAGCTGAGGCGATGTCCAGATGTAGGAGGATCTGGCGGAACGAAGGGCGATTTCTGGGCTTACAGCTCCTGGGACCAGAACGAAAGAACCACAACATTAAACTATGTCCACTTCTTTTTTTGGGGCGTAGGTGGAGGTGTATTTTCGGTCCTCCACAACTTCCTCATCCTCTCCTCCACCCACTCAATCAATCTCTGGATTTCTGATGATCCTCCAATTCTTCTCTGCCCCTTCCATCTCTCTCTCACCAGCACTGTCGCAGCAGGATTTTGAATCCGTCTGGGCAACTCTCTGGGACGGGAAGGTTCAGGCTGTTATTGCCGACTCCCCAGATGATGGCTGAGGAGTCCACATCTTTATATGGCACTTCTCCGGTTAGCATCTCCCACAGCACCACACCAAACGACCTACAGGGAGACAGAGCAACATCCATGAGCTCTGACTTATCTCTAAGACCACACTGAAATCACAACAGAACCCGCAGTTTACTGTTGTTTTTCATTTGTTTGTTTTGGCTTATTTTACTTCATGTACACTCTTTTATTGTTTTCATCCTTGAAATAACACACATGGATCCCAAAGAGTTGCAAAAGGTCCGGACAGTTAATCAGCTTGCCAGTTAGTTAACTAGCCAGCCAGTCAGTCAAGTCAGCTAGCCAGCGAGCCAGACGGCCTGTCTGGTGCCTGTCTGCTGCCTGTCTGGTTCCTGTGTGGTGCCAGTGTGCCTGGATGCCTCAGGGCTAGTGTGTGGCTCCATCCCTGGCGTCAGGTAAAGTCTGGGGGATAAAGGAGGTTCCTTTCCCATGGGGATAACCATGGAAATGTTGTTGTTGATGGCACCGTATATCTCCATGACGACTCTGGTAAGGACCAATCACATCCTTTGTATGCGAGAGGGCACCAATAGTGTTGTGTGGGAGGGAGCTTATTATGATTATTTTTTACAGTCTGCCTCTGGCTGCTTGTTTATTGTTGTTGGAATTAAACAGTATGAACAGACTGTTCACCCTGTAGATTTATAGAATGCAGACTGTTCACTCTGTAGATTTATAGAATGCAGACTGGTCACCCTGTAGATTTATAGAATGCAGACTGGTCACCCTGTAGATTTATAGAAACAGACTGTTCACCCTTTAGATTTATAGAATGCAGACTGGTCACCCTGTAGATTTATAGAATGCAGACTGTTCACCCTGTAGATTTATAGAATGCAGACTGTTCACCCTGTAGATTTATAGAATGCAGACTGGTCACCCTGTAGATTTTCAGAATGCAGACTGTTAACCCTGTAGATTTTCAGAATGCAGACTGGTCACCCTGTAGATTTATAGAATGCAGACTGGTCACCCTGTAGATTTATAAAATACAGACTGTTCAACCTGTAGATTTATAGAATGCAGACTGGTCACCCTGTAGATTTATAGATTGCAGACTGTTCACCCTGTAGATTTATAGAATGCAGACTGTTCACCCTGTAGATTTATAGAATGCAGACTGTTCACTCTGTAGATTTATAGAATGCAGACTGGTCACCCTGTAGATTTATAGAATGCAGACTGTTCACCCTGTAGATTTTCAGAATGCAGACTGTTAACCCTGTAGATTTTCAGAATGCAGACTGGTCACCCTGTAGATTTATAGAATGCAGACTGGTCACCCTGTAGATTTATAAAATACAGACTGTTCAACCTGTAGATTTATAGAATGCAGACTGTTCACCCTGTAGATTTATAGATTGCAGACTGTTCACCCTGTAGATTTATAGAATGCAGACTGGTCACCCTGTAGATATACAGAATGCAGACTGTTCACCCTGTAGATTTATAGATTGCAGACTGTTCACCCTGTAGATTTATAGAATGCAGACTGGTCACCCTGTAGATTTATAGAATGCAGACTGGTCACCCTGTAGATATACAGAATGCAGACTGTTCACCCTGTAGATTTATAGATTGCAGACTGTTCACCCTGTAGATTTATAGAATGCAGACTGGTCACCCTGTAGATTTATAGAAACAGACTGTTCACCCTTTAGATTTATAGAATGCAGACTGGTCACCCTGTAGATTTATAGAATGCAGACTGTTCACCCTGTAGATTTATAGAATGCAGACTGTTCACCCTGTAGATTTATAGAATGCAGACTGGTCACCCTGTAGATTTTCAGAATGCAGACTGTTAACCCTGTAGATTTTCAGAATGCAGACTGGTCACCCTGTAGATTTATAGAATGCAGACTGGTCACCCTGTAGATTTATAAAATACAGACTGTTCAACCTGTAGATTTATAGAATGCAGACTGGTCACCCTGTAGATTTATAGATTGCAGACTGTTCACCCTGTAGATTTATAGAATGCAGACTGTTCACCCTGTAGATTTATAGAATGCAGACTGTTCACTCTGTAGATTTATAGAATGCAGACTGGTCACCCTGTAGATTTATAGAATGCAGACTGTTCACCCTGTAGATTTTCAGAATGCAGACTGTTAACCCTGTAGATTTTCAGAATGCAGACTGTTCAACCTGTAGATTTATAGAATGCAGACTGTTCACCCTGTAGATTTATAGATTGCAGACTGTTCACCCTGTAGATTTATAGAATGCAGACTGGTCACCCTGTAGATATACAGAATGCAGACTGTTCACCCTGTAGATTTATAGATTGCAGACTGTTCACCCTGTAGATTTATAGAATGCAGACTGGTCACCCTGTAGATTTATAGAATGCAGACTGGTCACCCTGTAGATTTATAGAATACAGTCTTTTCATCCTGTAGCTCTTTAGAATTCAGACTGTTCACCCCCCAGGTAGCACAACAGTACAGTATGGAAGTCCAATCAGACTCTGTTAATAGAATTTGGCAGTCATTGCTGGACTTCAGAAATTAGCACCAATAGACATTACCATAAAATATTATTCCATGATTGTTTTTTTATGGCAAAGACTACACAGCCTGGACTGTTCAATACCCTGAATACTGAGCATTCTTTTTGTAGCGAGTGTTCTATACAATATCTTAAACTGAAATGCATAGAGGGATAAATGTTTGATTTCTATACAGTATCAGATCATAGACCCAATGCCATGGTATAGGTACATTAAAGATATTTTCCCAACTGACTCTGATTTTATACAGCATAGCTGTTTAATCTTTTTACTTTTAATAAAAGTGCAATGTTTTATGCTTTCTATAAGTCATTTTGTGCCACGCCTGGTTTTTGACTGGTGGCAGATCAATTGATTAATTCAACCCTTTATTATTATTATTATATTAGCTGCCTCTTCTAGTGTTCTTCTAGGGCTGGAAAAAATGTATTATACTTTTGCGTAGTGCATACTTGTTAATTGTTAATTGCATGTGGAAACTTATTTTACCAACTAATTTATTAGGTTATTCATAAACATGATGCCTACTTTATACATTTTTCAGAAGAAAGTCTTTCTTTAGTCAATACCTAAGACTATAGCCATATTTTTTTATGTAGTTTCTGCCCTTTCTGGTGGATTTTATTGGAATTATAATCAACAGACAATTATAGATTGTTCCAGAGCAGGAAGGTACTCAGGTGTTTTACATCACCAGTCCTGTCTGATTCTTTTAAAGAACAAGGAGTACTTGCTGAAATTACTTCTCCTGTTTTTATTGTCTAATAAAATAGAATCCAATTATCTTTTTGATTTAACAAATTGTCTGAGCCAACTGTCAAAAGATGTTCAATCCAGATTATTCTTTACCGACAAGAACTGGATTTTTTTTTAGTTAGACCACTGAACCCTCTTCGCATCTATAGCACAATTTTTGCAGTGTACTGTACTTTTCCTTGTTTTTCACAGTTTAACGGGGGGGTGTAAAATGTGTGAAAATTTGATTATCCCGTTAGACCAGAAAAAAGACTCTATCCAATGCAGTGGGCTCTAGGCTCTGGGCCTGACCACAGGCTTTAGAGAGGAGATTTCCAACCTCTCCAAAGCACCCGAGCATCTGGCAAATCAATTATTGAATTAGCCAGCATTCCTCTCTCAGGAGAAAGAGAGAAAAAAACTGAAACAGAAACCGAAAATACGAGAGGGCGGGGCCTTGGCACTCTGGATTGTCTGCTGAATTACTCAAAGGATTTGTAAAGATGTGTTGCTATCAAAAGAAATAATGCAATACAGCAGGGGTGGGCAAGCTAAGGCCTGTGGGACGTATCTGGCCCACTAGGCAATTCCATCCAGCCCGCAGTAGGTAATAAAATAGTTTTGAAGGGAAGTAAAACAACTCAACAGCCAATTCTTATACATCTGAATCTGAATTTGAATTATTTAGACATTTTAATGGACCAACTGTGTAAATGTTTCAATGATTGCTCTTTTCTGGCCTGCAAATCATTTATGATAAACAAATTACAAAAAAATAATATACCAGATGTCCACTTTCTCTGAGACAGGTTCATTCCTGATGACTTCTGGGGCCATCCAGGCCACAGTGCCGGCGAATGACATCTTGGTGCTCTTATCACTCATCTCTTTTGATGTGCCGAAGTCTGAGATCTTGACCGCATCATCGTACGTGATCAACATGCTGGGGGTGAATAGGTACAGTCAAGAAAATGTACAACAGCTGTGTATCCATACAGTGTCCCATGGCCTAGAAATATTCAGATGAATCTAAATAAATGAATAGTGTCCTAGTGTGGTCCAGAGGTCTAAACAGCAAATTTACTGATGCAACATGGATCTGAATCCTGCCAACTGTTTGTCTATGTTCCCCACTATCCTGTGAAATAAACCATAACAATTGCAACATGATATGTCTTTTTCTGGTACTGTGAGGCTACCTCTTAAACACCCATGTTTTAAAGTTTTGTCATTTAGCAAACATTCTTTTCCAGGGTGCATAATAGCTGCAGTTCTAGTTATGTTTCTTGCTCCTATCGGCACAGGGAATCGAACCAGCATGCGTAAAGTGGCCCAACTCTCCAGCTGCTTGGCTACCTGCTGCTAGACCTGCAATTACATAGAAATATAGTTTTAGTAACTTACTTGGGTGACTTAAGGTCCCTGTGGATGATCTTGTGGAGGTGGAGGTAGTTCATGCCCCCAGCGATGCCCATGGCCCAGTCAATTAGAAGGGAGGGGGTGATCTTCCTGCCCGCCCTCAGCACCTCATACAGCTGGCCCTGGGCGCAGTACTCCATCAGGATACAGTAGCACGGAGCCTGGGTGCAGATACCCCTGGGGATGGTGAGAAGGAGCAATGGAAGAGAAGACGGGAGGGTGAAAAAAACAACAACATAGAGCTTCATGATGATGCGGGAGCATGGAACGTAGGTGCATGCAGATAGCCCAGGAGGTAGGAGAGAGAGACAAGTAGGGACATGACTCAACATTAATATAAACCTAGTGCAGACTGACCATTTTGGGCAAAAGACAGATAGGCTAGTCCATTTTAAGGATGGCCATTTAGCAGAGGCTCAATTCAAGCAGAGGAATTACTTGGAACAAGGCCAAACTAGGCCTGCGCAATGAATAAGCTAAGTATTAGCTAGCTAGTTAAAGTGGATATAAAAAGTCTACACACCCCTGTTAAAATGCCAGGTTTTTATGATGTACAAGAATGAGACAAAGATAAATCATGTCAGAACTTTTTCCACTTTTACTGCGACCTATAATGTGAACAATTCAATTGAAAAACAAACTGAAATCTTCGAGGGGGGAAAATGGAAAATAAAAACCTTACAATAACCTGGTTGCATATATAACTGGGGATGTGGCTGTGTTCAGAATTAACCAATCACATTCAAACTCATGTTAAATAGAAGTCAATACACACCTGCCATCATTTAAAGTGCATCTGATTAATAACAAATAAAGTTCAGCTGTTCTAGTAGGATTTTCCTGACATTATCTTAGTTGCATTTCAGAGCAAAAGCCACGGTCCGCAGAGAGCTTCCAAAGCTCCAAAGGGATTTCATTGTTGAAAGATATCAGTCAGGAGAAGGGTACAAAAGAACTCCCAAAGCATCATCAAGTGGAGAAAATATGGCACAACAGAGACATTACCAAAAACTGGACATCCATCCAAAATCGATGAAAAAACGAGAAGAAAACTGGTAAGGGAGGCTTCCAAGAGGCCTACATCAACATTAAAGGAACTGTAGACATTTCTGGCAAGTACTGGCTGTGTGCTACATGTAACAACAATCTTACGTATTCTTCATATGAATGGGCTATGGGGTAGGGTGGCAAGACAGAAGCCTTTTCTTACAAAGAGAAACATCCAAGCACGGCTGAAGTTTGCAAAAACAAACATCATGCATGTGGGAAAATGTGTTATGGTCTGATGAAACCAAGGTTGAACTTTTTGGCCATAATTCCAAAAGGTATGTTTGGCGCAAAAACAACACTGCACATCACCCAAAGAACACCATATCCCCAGTGAAGCATGGTGGTGGCAGCATCATGCTTTGGGGCTGTTTTTCTTCAGCTGGAACCGGAGCCTTAGTCAGGGTGGAGGGAATTATAAACATTTCCAAATACCAGGTAATTTTGGCACCAAACCTTCAGGCATCCGTTAGAAAGCTGAAGATGAAGAGGAAGTTCACCTTTCTGTATGACAACGACCCAAAACACACATCCAAATCCAAAGCGTGGCGTCACCAGAAGAAGATTAACATTTAAGAATTGCCCAGCCAGAGCCCAGACCTGAATCCAATTGAACATCTGTGGGGTGATCTGAAGAGGGCTGTGCAGAGGAGATGTCCTTGCAATCTGACAGATTTGGAGTGCTTTTGCAAAGATGAGTGGGCAAATATTACCAAGTCAAGATGTGCCATGCTAATAGACTCCTACCCAAAAATACTGAGTGCTGTAATAAAATCAAAAGGTGGTTCAACAAAGTATTTGTTTAGGGTGTGCCCACTTATGCAACCATTTTATTTATTTTTTTTCTCAAAGATTTCAGTTTGTTTTTCAATGGAACTGTTCATGTTATAGGTCACATTAAAGGTGGAAAAGGTTCTTACATAATTTATCTTTGTCTCATTCTTTTACATCACAACAACCTGGCATTTTAACAGGGGTGTGTAGACTTTTTATATCCACTGTAGCTAGCAACTGGTCAGCCAGAAAATTGTAAAAAGAAGGAAAGTTAACAATGAAAGAATGGCATTTCATTACAGATGGGAGGTTTGTCTGGCTGTAATTAAAGAATTTGCAAATGTTAGTCTTAGCAGAAATACAGTGGCTGATGGTGTGGATCAGTTTGCCATCGATCTACAAGAGCAGCTCATTGAAAAAGAGTCCTTTGTAGCTTACTAGGTGTTGATGAGAGTACTGATGCTACAGCACACCTCAGTTGTCAATTTTCATTCACTGAGTGAATTCCAATGTATCCGTTACAGAAGAGCTCTTGGGTGTTAAATCAATGCATGGCACAAGTTGAACAATGTGTAAATGAGGTGAAGTTGGGATAAACTTACTGGACTGACAACGGATGGGGCATTTGCTATGTGCAGTGAGAGAAACTGTTTGCTGGGGAGGACAATACAGAAGATGCGGGAGGAGAACAGCCTGGCAAGATGGAACACGGACTGAAGATGGTAACATTTAAGTAGTTCTTCATCAGGGGTTTCAATCATCAGTTTCAATCATTTCCAGATACTGTGAATTCTGAGTATCAAGACATGCCATATCACACAGTAGGCGGCTAAGTCAGGGCACAGGGCTGAATCAATTTGCTTTAGTAGTGTGAGGAAATCCATAGTTTCATGGTTAGCAAGGGGAAGGACATTAAAGACCTCCAGATTTGTGTGACATAACAAGCCATCTCAACACGCTGAACCTACAACTGCCGAGACGCAATCATGTGATTGCCAATATGAATGACTACAATCCTTCCAAACAAAGACATTTGCTTGTGGGATAATAAAAGTCAACAGGACAGCTTGGGACACTTCCATCCACCCAAACAACGGTAAACAAGCTGACCAGCACAGTCTTCTCAAATGGAAATTCTGCACTTGGGAAAGTATGCTTTGACCAGACTTTTGCAGGAAGACAGCTGCAACTTTAAGGCAGCTTTTCAGTAATCAGTTCACAATTGATGTGGTATGCACACCAATGGACATTCAGATGGAAGTGATAGAACCGTAATGTAACAGCGCTCTGAAGTCCCATTTGATTTGGTTGGGACTGGCCAGTATTACGATTTTGTTTGAGAAAAAAGGCCACAGCTCCGCCTGCAGGTCGCTGGTGTGCTGCGCATGTTTGGCAGCGCATATTTGAGTACTATTCTCCATGATGATGATAAACAGAACGTCTTGCAGATTGCAGCTTACAGACAAACACCATGCCATTCTCCTGAATTCACACCAAAATTGTTAATCTAAAAAAAGAAGCCAAGTGTCAAGTAGGAACAAATTCTGGAGTGCTGTTTGGGTCTTTGGATAAGAAGATGAACATGTTAAATAACAACAGTTTGCATTCAAGTGCTAATTGGTCAATAACCTTATCTTAGGTGTCAAATAGTGTTATTTAACTTGTTTAAACTAATTTCCCTTGCATTGCTAGGGTTAGGGGTAAGCGTTAGGTCTAAAATAAAGCTAAGGATTAAAGGACAGGATAAGATTCTCACTTGAAGGTGATAATATTGGGGTGTTTGAGCTTCCTCAGATGTCTGATGTCCGTCTCCTTTATGTCCCGGACCTTCTTCACGGCTACTTCCTGTCCATGGAGCTTCCCCAGGAAGACTGCCCCCTGGGCACCACTGCCAACCCACTGCAGCTCTGAGATGTCCTCAAACGGTACCTCCCACAACTCTGGAGGTGAGACAGGAGAGGGCAGAGGAGTGGTGTGGGAGAGAAGTTGGAGAGAGAGGGAGAAAGAGTCAAAAAGAAATAGGTCAGTTATAACATACTGGCAAAAAAAGCAATAAAAAAACATATCTTGTAAGACTATCTTATTTATGAGCGACAGAGTGTGTCACTGCTTTTGGAATGGCATTAACTGAAAAACTATATTTCCAATATTACTAAGGTAGGATGGATCCTATTATCTAACATAACATCTGCCTTTAACAACAGAGTTCCAGGTCAAATCATGCACATGAAAGACAACTAAAACAACATCATATAATACAGCCATGATTCTTATGGAAACCATTTTGTCAGTCACTTATAGATTCTGAAATTAACTAATCCATCAAGGCGGATCATTTATCATTCATGGTATCCTGGCTGATTTGATAGATGTATATGATAATTCTACTGGTGAAAAGAGGGAACAGCAGTGAGTTCAGCATCCTGTATTCACCGTCTGTCTGTTTCCCCTCCCTGGGCACGCTCCCCGACCCCCATCATCCCCTTCCCTGGGGAATCCTCGCCCCCACCCCCCCATTCTGCTATCCTTCCAAATTAGCCCCTAAACCCCCCTTTTCTTCTCAACACTCCCCTTGTCGCCCCCCTTTTCTTGCTACCCTTTTACAACACCCACCTAAATAATCTCTCCGCCTGTGTCCCCTCTCTCTTCCCCCTGCAGAGCACAGGAGTCGTGTTACAGCATTTTCACCACAATGGCTCTGAGTAGGATTTCGAGTGAGAAGAGTATTAACCAGAGGATTACGGTTTTCTGTCTGTCTGACTGTATGTGTGTGTTTGTTTCTGTCTGACTGTATGCATGTGTGTGTGTGTCTGTCTGTCTGACTGTATGTGTGTGTCTGTCTGACTGTGTGTGTGTGTCTGTCTCTCTTTTTGGGGAGGTGTATTCACACACTACAGGTGTAACAGACACTGGGGGTATTAAAAAATATTAAAATCAAATCACTTCCCCTGGGAGAAGATGAGGCTACGTTCAATTCCCTCGCATTTGTTTTTGAATTGAGAGCCAATATAAGAGGTCCAATACTACAACAGTGTTCCCATGTTCTACAGTGTTCCCATGTTCTACAGTGTTGTGACATTCTTCAATGATCTGATGCTCTATGGTGTTCTGATGTTCTACAGTGATCTGATGTTCTTCAATGTTCTAAAATGTTACATCTTGTCCAAACAGGCCAGCCTGAGCTGCCTTATCACAAAGGGTCTTTAAAATGGTCACATTACTTCTTTACCTCTTCTTAGAGGGATTCAGAGGGGGAACATTATGTACAGTACAAGCAAGGAATGTAGAGGGCAAAGCTCAAGAGTCTTGGAAAAAATAGGAATAAATAAATGACAGAAACAGAGATGTAGGAGACAGAAACAAAGCAGAGATGTAGGAGACAGAGGCAAAGGGTCTGAGAAAGATGTAAGAGAGGGAACCAGAGCACAGAGGGATTGAGCGATAGATGGAGGGAGAGAAAGAGGCAGAGAGAGAGGAGAGAGTTAGGGAGAGATTGAGCAATTGAGAGATAGATGGAGACAGCGTAGGACTAGTCCATAAAAAGCTTCAGAGGGCGTTTTTCCTCCATTTAATTTCCTTATCCATCCATGTGTATTCACGACTGTGTGCATGTTCATGCAGTGTGTGCGTGCATGTGCACGTGGGTGCGTGTATGTGAGATGCAGGCAGGCAGGGATGAAGGCCTGTTTTTGTCTGCAGCTTGGATGCTACAATAGCTTTGGTCTCCCCTGGGACCCTCTCCACAAAATCTAACTCATACATTATTCAATACCACACACTGACCCGACACCTTTCATCTCAGTCAACACACACAGCAGCATCAAACACCAGCTCACACGCACACACACACACGCTCACACGCACACACGCACACACTCTCACATAGACACAGATCTGCCGTTACACACACATGCACATGCAGGGACCCACACACAGATGATAATATATAATGCAAAGTTAGTATGAATATCTACAAATAAATTAAAGGAAAAATGGCTGAAACCAAAACTTTGAACTTGCAGAAATATCAGAAACCAGCAGATATGATCCAGAACCCTATGGAACCTATTCATCTAACAAGAAACCAAAGGTTTTCATCTGCTGAGAACCCTGATTCTACCTCTGGAAAGTGATGTAGGTACGTAAGTTCAACACAGTACAGGATAAAGTGTGAATATAAACAGTCTGCCAGGAGTGAACGGCACTTCACAGAATTTTTTAGATGATGTTACAGTATCCTACATTTTGATCAAATTCAACAACAGAATTCAGAAGTATTCTAGACAAAAGATGAAGACGGGTCTTCAAAATGGGTCTTCAAAAGTGTTCCTAACTGACAGTGTTACAGTATCTTAGGGATGTTAGGGAACTACATGTTATATATCTGTAACTGCAGATTTATGATTTCTTTTTCAATTGTTTAGTGTCCACAAAATGTCCCCAACAAATGATTGGCACCCTTGATAATGATGATAAAAATAAAAACAACAACACAGGCAGAACTATACTGCAATTGGAATATGTTGTACTACTGGTGATCAAGGGGAATTAACCATCATAACACCTTAACTGTACCCCCCCCCACCCCCAAAAGTAGTTTCACTTGTTTTAAATATGTTTTCAACCCTCCCCTTGCTAAGAGTTTCCTGCTATAAATTTACTATAACTTTTTGTATGAAGTTGGAAAACACATTGAAACTGATCTTATTCCATCACTCCATACTGAATTTTTTTGAGGTCCTTGAAATCATTCAGTTAGTACTTATGTCCTCAGGTTTTCAATAGAGTTGGAGAGTCTGGAGACTGAGATGGCCATTGCTAATTTTAGAGGTTTGTTAAATGAACCACTCTATTTTGATTTTGATGTGTGAGGCATTGACATGCAATAAGACTTACTGCCTAACATCAGACTACTTCCTGGCAGAGACTCTTTCTTTGCTCGGTAAGGCTTATAATGCCATTCACCTTAACAAGGCCCCAGGACCAGTGGAGCTCCACAACAAATATCTACCACCATGTTTTAGAGTACGTATGGCATTCTTTTTTGCTCATGCATTTATAATTTTGACAACAAACTGAATGCATGAATGAAAATATCTATTTCCATGTAACTATTTTGCTAAATAGAATTGGCACAGGTATTGGAACCAGTGCTTTGGTCAGATGACATGAAAATAGGGCTTGTTGGCCACGCACACTCATTTTGGCATCACAATTAAAATGCTTTAGCAGAGAAGAAAAACGACTGTAAAATACACTCACTTAAAGGATTATTAGGAACACCATACTAAAACTGTGTTTGACCCCCTTTCACCTTCAGAACTGCCTTAATTCTACGTGCGCAATTTCAGTACAGTGAACTCATTGTCATGTTCAAGAAACCAATTTGAAATGATTCAAGCTTTGTGACATGGTGCATTATCCTGCTGGAAGTAGCCATCAGAGGATGGGTACATGGTGGTCATAAAGGGATGGACATTGTCAGAAACAATGCTCAGGTAGGCCGTGGCATTTAAACAATGCCCAATTGGCACTAAGGGGCCTAAAGTGTGCCAAGAAAACATCCCCCACACCATTACACCACCACCACCAGCCTGCACAGTGGTAACAAGGCATGATGGATCCATGTTCTCATTCTGTTTACGCCAAATTCTGACTCTACCATCTGAATGTCTCAACAGAAATCGAGACTCATCAGATCAGGCAACATTCGTCCAGTCTTCAACTGTCCAATTTTGGTGAGCTTGTGCAAATTGTAGCCTCTTTTTCCTATTTGTAGTGGAGATGAGTGGTACCCGGTGGGGTCTTCTGCTGTTGTAGCCCATCCGCCTCAAGGTTGTGCGTGTTGTGGCTTCACAAATGCTTTGCTGCATACCTCGGTTGTAACGAGTGGTTATTTCAGTCAAAGTTGCTCTTCTATCAGCTTGAATCAGTCGGCCCATTCTCCTCTGACCTCTAGCATCAACAAGGCATTTTCGCCCACAAGACTGCCGCATACTGGATGTTTTTCCCTTTTCACACCATTCTTTGTAAACCCTAGAAATGGTTGTGCGTGAAAATCCCAGTAACTGAGCAGATTGTGAAATACTCAGACCGGCCCATCTGGCACCAACAACCATGTCACGCTCAAAATTGCTTAAATCACCTTTCTTTCCCATTCTGACATTCAGTTTGGAGATTGTCTTGACCAGGACCACACCCCTAAATGCATTGAAGCAACTGTAAAATATATTTCTAGATCTTTAATGTCATGGGGTTGTTTGATTTCTGTAAAATATATTTCTAGATGTTTAATGTCATGGGGTTATTTGATTTCTGTGAAATATATTTCCAGATCTTTAATGTCATGAAGTTATTTGATTTCTGTAAAATATATTTCTAGATCTTTAATGTCATGGGGTTGTTTGATTTCTGTAAAATATATTTCTAGATGTTTAATGTCATGGGGTTATTTGATTTTTGTAAAATATATTTCTAGATCTTTAATGTCATGGGGTTGTTTGATTTCCACTGGTCATGTGTCTCTTGTGAAGGTCAACGCCTTATGAACTTTACAGAGTACCCTGTAAGTGGATCTCACTGAGTAGCCATTAAAATTCACAATGAAATGAAATGGTTATTAAACCACTAAATCAACATTTTCCAATGGCTAAAGGAACCAACCAAAATATCTTAAGAATCTGAAACAATTCTACATGGAAGAATTGGAAGATCCCATCCAACGAGTTCTACATAACAAATTAGAGAAAAAGGCTCAGTGTGAAGGAGCCTAAAGAACAAAAAAATAGTAATAATATTGACACTTTTTATTATGGACATTTTTAATTTGGGCTGTTTCCCTTGAATCATTAATGAAGTGGAAATGTACAGTATTACTGCACTACCTGCGTGGTTTACATTACACAGGATTTCCCCCTCATCTATATCAATAGTTTTATACGTAACAGTTTAATTTGTATTGTTGGTTCCTGCTCAGGTTAGTTGGTCAGGACAAACTGCAGGAATCCATTTTCTTACCTTCCAAGTTGTGCTTGTGTTCGGTGGAGTAAGCCTTGCCAATCATGGTCCAGACCGGCTTGAGACACCCAAACAGTCCCTCCAGAAAGCCTCCGCTGCCTCCCGACAGCAGTCTCACATCATCCCCCTGGTTCCGGACTGCCCCTCCCTCTGCGTCCTGGCCCTCTCCCTCTGTCCTCTCCCCTCCTTCCCCATTTTCGTGTAGCTTCAACACACTGTTGGCAAAGTGCTCCTGCTGCTCCTCGCTGGGCGTGGGGCTATGGCCACCACAGGTGTGTCCTCCGTTATGGCCGCCACCCCCCCCACCCCCAGGCTCCAGAGCCCCCCCGGTGTCCATGGATAGTACATTCCGGAGGACACACTGGGTTGGGGTCAAGTCCATCTCAGGGGTGCAGGCAGGGGTATCTTCAAGACGGCCCCGGAAAGGAGGGTTGTGCTCTGAGAGAGGGGTGTTGAACCCAGAGAGGGAAGGGGACGGGGCGCGGGTCTCTGTGATGCAGGCCATCGAGAGCTGGGGTCATAGAAACCTGAGGAACCCCTGGGACTGGTCTGTCTGGCTGACTGTTGGTCAGGGCCCGGGAGAGGAAGGCCGGCCTGTGAGAAGAGGAAGGAGAGTCATTATTACATACAACTAGAGTTTACCTCCTGTCGATAGCAACCTTGAAACAACTTATGTTTTACATTGGCTACTTGTAACAGAGGCACTGAAGACAAAATGGGATTTTGGTTACCATGTCAACAACTATTCCTGATATGACCAGTCTTCAATGAGATGTAGACATTGTGATGGTAATAATAACACACATACACAGACTAATCAACGCTGACTGAAGTATAAAGATGAAGCTTGTCCTTTCATTTTGGGTGCAGTTTTATCATATTCAGATTGTTCAGGTCTTTGCAAGGACATTTTCACTTTCATTTGGAAAATAATAATATTACTGAAGTATTTAGTCATAGTTCAGTTAAAGATAATGTTGGCTGTCACAGTATGAAGAAACTTAACACTGTGCATGGTTCCTTTGTTGTCTCTCATATGCATCCCAGGAAGATAAGGGAGATATGTGTGTTAATAGATCAGTGCCACTTTAATAGGACAGCAGATCGTGTGTTGCTGTTAGTAATGAGGAACACGAGTGAGTAGCTGCTCTACAAAGCTTGGGGGTCCCCAAGGACAGACACCCCCTACAACAGTCCACAGAGAATAGGAACACATTTTCCTCTTACACTGTCTTCTAGGCTACATTATTACTAATGATGTATACACACTAAACTTCATGATAACATTCCTTTGGTAGCCGTTCAACAAAATAATCATAGCCAGATCTGGATACCAAATCAAAGCCTGATAATTCATAAGCACATTTTCCCTATTTTCCATTCCCTCTGTTCTGAGAGAGAGCCTGGCGATGCAAAGGTGAGTGTCTAATATAATTGGCCTTCTCACTCCACATTTCTAATGGCTTCATTATCTGGACACAAGCTGCATGCATACTATCAAACAGAAAAAACCTTTTTCCAAGCTAACTTCAGGACCATGGATAGCACACATTGTGCCAAAATTCCTCACCAGTTGACTGCAAAGTTGTACTAATTTTTTTGATATATATTTAAGGTTTTTACAAACCAACAAAAGTTAGGTTTTTACAAACAAACAAAAAATTCACAGGATCTCTATCCAGCACACAGAACCCCCAAAACATCTGAGTCAGGAACACAATCAAAAAATATTCCTGGCAGAAACACAAAAAACTAATTCCAAGCACTAGCTAAATGTCAGTCCTATTAATTATTTATAGGCCAAACCATGTTGCTTATCTAATACGCTCCGTTTAAAACTGAACAGACCAGAGTCAGAGTCTCACTACAGACAACAGCCACATTCACCTGCAGTTTTCGATGCGTTATATTCAGATTTGTTTAAGTAGTGGAAGGAAACCTGCCCGTTACATCTTAGATTAAGACTATATAATTTCGTACCATAGATTTGATTCTTAATGACCATGTCCGCTTGAGTAACAGCGGCAGCAGCTGCTAGTGGAAATGCAGTGCAGTATGTATTGGCCGGGCGGTTTAGTGTAACGACCTCCTCTACCGCACGAATTGGCTTTACTCCTTCTACCCGACCCTTGCGCCAAATGCACCCTCAACATAGTCTTTGCATAATCTATGCGATAGCATATGCATCGCTTTACGCAATAACATTGACAACTGGATTATTAACATTACAATGTGACTTTGCAAGCCCCCTATAGGCTCAACATTCCCTGTGCGTAAATTGCTGTAACCAAAAGCATGTAATGCATTTGTTTAACATAACGTAGCCTACCTACCTTTAGCAAATATAGCAAGCTCAAGTCTCAAACTGCATTGTTGTTAATTGTACATTTAGGCTGCAATTTATTTAATTTGATTCCGACGCAGCCGTTTAAAACAGTGATCATCGTGCTTTTCTCGTTTTGTTTATATAATCAATGTCACCGCGCGCGACTCGACTCAGCACCCACTATTCTTCCGCAAAGATCATTCTCGAATAGCCTCTTAAGCGATGGTCTTATGATTTCTATTAAGGCTGAACGAAATCTCTGTTCCGGTCCCGATGGTGATGCGATAATAGGTCCTTATTTTTTTCTGCCTCTGATGTGAAGAGATGTTGTGTTTGGCGAAGCTGTCCTTCTCCCTAAGCCCTTGTCCGTTTTATATTGTGTCTTTCTCACCTACCGTAACTAAGCGAAGGAGGAGAGAGGCATGGGGCGTGTGTCTAGCAGTGACGAAGAGATGTGCTGAGGGGGCGGGATGAAGCCTAGCGGCTAGCCTGAAGCTCTAGCTCTGATCCGGGGCGTTACGTATGGCTTGCTGATCCTTGCGAACTTCATAACGCCCAGGACCAGTGCTACATGAATCCCGTACTATGCTGCACTGGTTATGTGATGCGCTCCTCCAATCAGGAGTGATGTCGTGCTGTGACGAGCGACCGGAGTTGAACAACCAACAGCAGGTAACGGGACGGCTGGATTACTGTGCGTTCTGTTGTGTGGCCGGCTACCGTAGATCAGCCGGTGTGAGGTTATGAAAATGATGTCATCCGCAAATCATGCAGCTTTAGGTCGGTCAGGCCGCAGGCAGACTAAATCTCTTCCAACCCTATTAATTAACTCTTCGGCTATCCACTCTCTACAGGCCTTGATGTTAATCGGTGTATAATCTCAAAGATCCCGTCTGCCGCAGATGCAAATCGAGGGAGTGTTTTTGGTGAGCTCATTGTTGTGACCCACTTCTATGATTGAAAAGTTGATAGCTGTGTTATGGTTAATTTAAATTTCTTGGACATACGTGTTAGCACAGTGGACACAATGACTCATTTACCAGACATTTTAAATCAGAATGGATACAGTTTTAACATCAACATTTGTGTACAGAGAATCATGCTTAGTGGAATTCCACAACAAATTTTCAATTATAGATCCACCATGCAATTCAAAGACCTATAGCTGTCTGTATGTCATGAAAGCAACATTACTTGATTTTGTCATAAAAGTTAGGCCTATAGTGACATCCACTTGTATTAACATAACTGCTTAAACAGTAGCCTAAGGCTCAACAAAGGAGAGTTTTTGAGCTGAGAGAGAACCAAGAGACACTTCAACACTCGCTCAAGTTCACTTATCAGAATTAGATGCTGTGTTGAATTAGACAGTGGCTGACATGGAAAGGGACTATCTTAAAATGTTGCTGTAATGATCCCACGTGAGCTCTCTCCATGTGTCTTTACAAATTGTTGTCTGTGACCCTTATTGAGTGCCAAAACCCCTAAATCCCGGATTAAGCCCAGATACTGGCTTAAACCTTCCCAGCGATGACATCATTCTCTAGAGCAGCTAGGGGAAACCCCATTCAAGAGAACACAAGGGCATGTCAGAATCCTAAGCATGTGCACAAGCTTAGCCATGGGACTGGACCACTGCAACAGAAAGATGTGCTTAAATTGAGCATCAAACTCATTTATTGTCGTATACCAACTTCCAAAACAGTAATATTCATCTGAGGAATAGTGTTCCGGTGGCAGTGTTCTAAGGTGCTCTTTCGTAGCACCAAGCTGACCACCACCATCAAGGTTGACAACTGGTTGGGAAGCCCCATGGGCAATGCAGATTACTGTAGTGGGCAATGCAGATTACCATGGGCAATGCAGATTGCTGTAGTGGGCAATGCAGATTACCATGGGCAATGCAGATTGCTGTAGTGGGGGAGCGGATACGTTGTGCCCTAGTGACACTCTCCGTTTATGTTAATATAGCTGGAAATGCAGATATCCATGCTAGCGCTGCACTCGTACTGGTTCTAGCAAACTTTAACAATCATTCTAGATAGAGTCAGGTATCAACAGACGGCAAACACAAAGAGCCTGGAAGCTACATATAACAATATTCTATTGGTCAGTTGTAAGGGTCATATTTGAATTAAGTTATGACTTTTATAACTTTGGTTCCACCCTGTTCATGCTCCCACATCATGCCTGAATCGCCCAATTGTCCCTTAGCCCGCCACGCTTCCCTTTGTTGAAATTAATGGGGCTACATTGTTTCACTGCCCCCTAACAGAAGCAGTTAAGATTACCTGTAAGTGTGGTTTCGGAGCATGAAAAGCTAACTGAGATTGACATATGCATCACCGTGCCCTCAAACATGTTGACTTGCAGATCTCCCTGGTTTGACGAGCAGTGTGGAAAAACCCTTTATGGCATGGCATACAGTAAATTCTTAGGTGGAAGGATTGACGTGGGCTTCAACTTTCCCAAATCCATTGGGAGTTGTTGCCATGGGTGAAAATGGGGTACTATAAAATGTTGCTTAGTTGCTGGTATTTAAATGCTATTGCAATGAACTGTATTCCCGCTATGGCATTGACCACACTCATTAATGGGGATAATGTTGTTGATATTGGCTTGAAGTATCAGGGCAGCAGGTTAACTAGGTTTATTGAGATCTTCTTAGTGAGATTGTATTGGTGATTGATCATGATTATTTTAACTATTTCTGTCATTGTTTCAGAGCCGTAGCTAGCTTATAAATATTTGTCTGTGTGCATATTCCAAGAAACATTTGATAGTACTGATATTCTGGTTCAAGTTATTGATTTTTTCCTGGCCCATGGATATTTTTATGTTGTTGGCACTGGTTAATGAACGCAGATTATCCAATGTAGTATTACATTTAACATTCAGAGACTCTGAGCTCTCATCTTCTCTCTACAACTGAATTAACTGAGGCCAGTGAAGGTCAGGGTCAGAGCAACTCTTGGGGTGTGTGTTTAAATCCATCATGCACACATGGTGTGCACATCAACTTGAACTGATATTCCATTTAAGCCAACATCTTTTCAGACGTGTAAGAATCAAAAGCAGATGGTCCAGACATTTCATAATCAAAAGGGTTTGGTCTAGCCTAATCTCAGAATCAAAAGGGGATGTCCAGACATTTCAGAATCAAAAGGGTTTGGTCTAGCCCAGAGGTGTCAAACCGGTTCCACGGAGGGCCGTGTGTCTGCAGGTTTTTGCTCTCTCCTTGTACTTGATTGGTTAATTAGGTCACTGATTGGTTAGTTTCTACCTTCACCTGGTTGTGTAGGTATGAACTAGGAACCAATTTATAGGAAAAACCAAAAACCTGCAGACACTCGGCCCTTTGTGGAACCGGTTCGACACCTGTGGTCTAGCCTAATCTCAGATTCAAAAGGGGATGTCCAGACATTTCAGAATCATAAGGGTTTGGTCTAGCCTAATCTCAGAATCAAAAGGGGATGTACCATCAGGAATTTATTTCCTGATGGTACAGAGATAAATGTGGCTAGTGTAGTACTGTAGTAGTAACTGGTTCTTCCTATGCATCCATGTATAGGTATTGTCACTGGAAAAAGCTGTGCGTTATAATGGTAGAGAATTTGTAAGCAAACCATTAATTTATTTTCACCATTTTAACAACAAACATGAAAACCTTTAAAGTGAACTATTAAATAGTAACTTGATATGTTGTGCTCAGAAGTGGGCGCACCCTGGCAGAAATTGTGAGATTTTGGCATTGATTTTGAAAATATGACAGAACTTTGATTTAAGGACAGTGATCATATGAAGCAATTTATTATCACAGTTGTTTGGCTCCTTTTTTAATCATAATGATAACAGAAATCACCCAAATGGCCCTGATCAAAAGTTTACATACCCTTGAATGTTTGTCCTTGTTACAGACACAAAAGGTGACACACACAGGTGAAAATGTCAATTAAACGTGAATTTCCCACACCTGTGGCTTTTTAAATTGCAATTAGTGTCTGTATATAAATAGTCAATGGGTTTGTTAGCTCTCACCTGGATGCACTGAGCAGGCTAGATACTGAGCCATGGGGAGCAGAAAATAACTGTCAAAAGACCTGCATAACAAGGTAATGAAACTTAATAAAGATAGAAAAGTATATAAAAAGATATCCATCTCAGTTTCCAAGGTGTTACGCTGCTATATTATTGTGCTGGGGGACATGAGGGATGTACTACTAACTTTTCTCAGTTTCCTCCAATTTTAAATTTTAGAAGGAGATGAGGTCCTGGTCCACACCTGCGGATTACCTGGTTTGGGGGGACCGTTGCTGTTCCTGTCCTTGTCCACCTGGTCATACTTCTGACCTAGTCTAAAATCAAATATACTCTGGATTTAGCCAAGAGAAATTTATTTATTATTCCAATTGGACTCTTAATATCTCACCCGGTACAGCCAGAAGAGGACTGGTCACCCCTCTGAGCCTGGGTCCTCTCTAGGTTTCTTCCTAAAATTCGACCTTCTTAGGGAGTTTTTCCTAGCCACTGAAATTCAACACTACTGTTGTTTGCTCCTTGGGGTTTAAGGCCGGGTGTCTCTGTAAAGCACTTTGTGACAACTGCTGTTGTAAAAAGCGCTTTATAAATACATTTTGATTGATTGATTGATTGATCCAAAGCCATGCCAGTCAGTTCTGTTCAATCCCTTATTAAGAAGTGGAAAATTCAGGGATCTCTTAATACCAAGCCAAGGTCAGGTAGACCAAGAAATATTTCGGCCAAAACTGCCAGAAGAATTGTTCCTGATACAAAATAAAACCCACAGGTAACTGGTGAAATACAGGGTGCTCTGGAAAAAGACAGTGTGGTTGTTTCAAGGAGCACAACATGACGATAATTGAACAAAAATTAGCTACATTGCCGAGTTGCCAGAAAGAAGCCTTTATTGCGCCAATGCCACAAAAAAGCCTGGTTACATTATGTGTGACAACACCTTGACACGCCTCACAGCTTCTGGCACACTAATTGGGAGTGACAAGACCAAATTAGAGCTTTATGGTCACAACCATAAGCGCTATATTTGGAGAGGGGTCAGCAAGGCATATAGTGAACAGAATACCATCCCCACTGTGAAGCATGGGGGGGATCTCTAAAGGCATGGGGAATCTTGAGAAATTGATGGCAAAATGAATGCAGCATGTTATCAGAAAATACTGGCAGACAATTTGCATTCTTCTGCATGAAAGCTGCGCATGGGACGCTCTTGGACTTTCCAGGATGACAATGACCCTAAGCACATGACCAAGTTGACCCTCCAGTGGTTACAGCAGAAAAAGGTGAAGGTTCTGTAGTGGCCATCACAGTCTCTTGACCTTAATATCATTGAGCCACTCTGGGGAGATCTCAAACGTGCGGTTCATGCAAAAGACCAAAGACTTTGCATGACCTTGAGGCATTTTGCCAAGACAAATGGGCAGCTATACCACCTGCAAGAATTTGGGGCTTCATAGACAACTATTACAAAAGACTGCATGCTCTTATTGATGCTTAAGGGGGCAATACACAGTGTTAAGGACTAAGGGTATGCAGACTTTTCAACAGGGGTCACTTCTTTTTTTTCTTTGTTGCCATGTTTTGTTTTGTGATTGTGCCATTCTGTTATGACCTGCAGTTGAATGTGACTCCCATAACAAATAAAAGGCATGTGTTTTGCCTGCTCACTCATGTTTTCTTTACAAATGGTACATATATTTCCAATTCTCCAAGGGTATGTAACATTTTGAGCACAACTGTATATTGATTAAGATGCATTCTAGTGATTGGGAGGTCTGCTTTTTGTATCTGTTGTTTCTAATCAACATGTTTTTTTATGGGGACTACATTTTGTGGTAATACGTGAATATAGAGCTAGTGTTATTCTGGGAATATTTTATCTTTATGGGGGTCATTCCCCTACATACCAAGATGAAACATCTATTTATGATAGCCATTTTATCTTCATGCCTATGGAATTGACATCTCTTTAATTTCCTTCTCTTAATATAAGGTGAAATGTAAATCTATACTAGTTAAAGAAACTTGCTTATCAACCAGGTTTTTCCTCCATTGTGCATGTAAAACAAAGTCAATTAGACATCTGAAATCATCAGTGTCCACAACTTTCCAAAATAATTATTAATCAAAAGCTTGCTAATATACCCACTCACGCCTTACTGCTAACATAGACCATGGCTCTCAGCAAATCAGCATTTTAAGTATAAAAAATTTAACTACGTCCCCCTACAATCTCTCTCTCTCTCTGAATAGTGTATTTTAATGCTGTAGTCTTCCCCTTGTCTATTTTCAGAACACTCTGACATTTCCATCATTTATTTATTGCTTCTTGCCTCACTAGGTTCCAGCTACAAGTAAATACTGCACATAGTAATCCTAAACCACTGACTGTGCAGTGCTTCTGGTGTCCATAAATCCACTTGTCTACATAACTGACTTGGCTCTTTGCCTTCCTTACAGCTAGGAGATTCCAGGACAGTCCAGTATTCCTCCACCCCCCCTCTGCAGGACATCCAACATTTGGCTGATGTAATACTGTAATTGACATTAGCTGCTTGCCAATGTAACGGAGTTTACTTGAAACCACACTTTTGTGATGAGGTAGCTATGTCTGAGGCTTGTAAACACAAATTAAATCAACTTAAATGAAAAATGTACATCAACATGCCTCATATTATATTTACTACATTGTGCCCAAAAAAGTATTGATTCTCCTTGGACTTGTCCAAATTGTGTTATTATTGTGTTAAAAAATGAAATCAAAATGGACTTGATAAGGTGTGAGGCACTGAACCTTTATGTACAACAAAATGACAATCAGCGAGAATGAACAAAGGAAACTGAGGGGTACATACCCAGGCAGTGATTGTGGGAATGGGAACCATGTGTAATCAATAACAATTTAAAGATAGTATTTTTCAATTTGACATTGCAGACCTTTTGTGTTGATCGGTGGTAAAATTCTTAAAGACGTGCATTTTGTTTTCATGTTAAAGCAAATAGCAAATAATACGAATATATTGTGTACGATTCCAGGGGTTGTGATACTTTTGAGAGCCACTACACAAGAGTCATATGTCTGTATGTTTCTGGATTGTTTGGTTGGTGGCTGGTAGCACTGTGCTGTCAGAAGTTTAGGGAGCGGAATGGAGGGAGAAATTGTGAGTGGGTGCAGTAGAGACACAGACTGTCATCTCATTTTGGGGTAGAGATGGAAGAGTGTAGGGGGTTGTGTGTCTTTCCGGCTGTAACAGCTGCACCCCTGAAGAGCTGATCATTAAAAAATGTCTCTTTGTGGCCCAGAATATTTGAAATATTATAGAATGCCTATTTTTAATAATCAAGAGACAGTTCAGGCAATTCTTTATATGTATTTACACTTTCTAATGAAATGCATTTATTCTGCTTTGTTGCTAGAGAAATTAATCGTACAATGGAAAATATACAAAGTAATTTTTTTATGTGTAGTTAAATTCTGTTTCCCTTTTTGAAGTAAAAGGATATGTGACCTTAAAGTAAAAGGATAGTAATTTAAAAAATGTATGAAAGTGAATTGTTTTAATACTTGGGGTTTCTTGAAGAGGAAGCTGGCCTGACATCTATCAACCCCTCTGTTCATTTCATACATTTTGTCTGGTGTGTGTGTGTGTGTGTGTGTGGTGGGGGTGGGGGTGGGGGTGGGGGTGAATGAATGAATGGCGCCAGGAAAGGGATTCTCCATTTTCATTAATGACCTCACTCACTATTAGGAACTCAGGAAGGAGTTTTAGTTGTAAAACACACACACACAGATGCTTGATGACAAACACTGGGATACACACACACACACACACACAGATGCTTGATGACAAACACTGGGATACACACACACACACACACACACACACACAGATGCTTGATGACAAACACTGGGATACACACACACGCACATGCAAATAAATGACATCACCCACTGTCTACACCTCAGGATGGCATTTAATTAAGCAATAATGAAGAAGGGGGCGTGGGATGGCCAATATACCCAAGCCAAGGGATGTTCCTATGTGCAATGTTTTTAGCCATTTCAGAAAATTTGGCCCCACGGTTTATTCATAATAAAATAGACCCACACACACAAACCACTGGTTTCCCCTGAGAGGAAGATGATGAGGCCATGTCCAGGTGAGGTCATTGCCAGACAGTCTCCATAAACTACTGGACAATTCATATTTCCATCATATGCATATCTGTATGTATGCAGCTCGTGACCAACTATTACTTACACACTGTTTTCCTTTGGCGTAAAGACGTTTCCTGCATCTATTCTGTATATACATTATATGGCCTACATACAGTAAGAACTGATTTAGACTTGATATTTACTTCACATGGACATTCACGTGTTAATTTCCATTAATGAGTCTGGTTGTACAAATTAGTGTTGAATATCCTAGTAGTCAAAAGCTTTGGGTCAGTAAACGAAAGGTCACTGGTTCTAATCACCAAGCCCTCAAAATAAAACGAAAATGTTGTTGTGCAATTAACGCAGTTGCTTTTGTAAGTCACTATGGGTAACAGTGTTTGCCGATTGACTTAAATGTAAAGCCACTGTTTGGCCGTTATTTGTAGTAAAACTTTTTAACAGCTAGGTATTTCTGTGCTGCACATGAGGTAGGATATGTACATATATATATATATATGTGATTCCATATTTTGGGTTTTGGATGTACATCTCAGTAAGCTCAGCTAAAGTAAAGCTGGTTAACAAGACAGCAGCTCTGCCAGGATAGGGTTAACGACTATATATGAGTCTGGGAGAGACGCAATGCCTCTTCCTGAAAGTCACATGGTTCACTGGCGGGAAGGGGAGCGTGTAACGAAGGAGGAGAGGAAGAGGGAGGGGAAGGAGAGAGGTGTGCTCTCGGACCGTGTTGCTGTGGCAACAGAATCCTGGGTGAGTTGGCCATCTAGTGCTCTGCTGTGTGAAGTCAGAGGCGTAATATTAGATGTTGACTGTCGCTATAGAGCTCACTGCTTCTGGTGCTTTGGTGGGAGAGGGGCAGGGTGAGTCACACTGACGCTGCATCCCCTGAATTCTAATGAAGTAGAGGAACGCTACAGGGGAGCACAGTCTCCGCCTCCGCCGCTCTGCCTCTGGCTGTGTGTCTGTATGTGTGTTAACGGCCTCTGCCTCTGGCTGTGTGTCTGTATGTGTGTTAACGGCCTCTGCCTCTGGATGTGTGTCTGTATGTGTGTTATAACGGCCTCTGCCTCTGGCTGTGTGTCTGTATGTGTGTTAACGGCCTCTGCCTCTGGATGTGTGTCTGTATGTGTGTTAACGGCCTCTGCCTCTGGCTGTGTGTCTGTATGTGTGTTAACGGCCTCTGCCTCTGGCTGTGTGTCTGTATGTGTGTTATAACGGCCTCTGCCTCTGGCTGTGTGTCTGTATGTGTGTTAACGGCCTCTGCCTCTGGCTGTGTGTCTGTATGTGTGTTAACGGCCTCTGCCTCTGGATGTGTGTCTGTATGTGTGTTATAACGGCCTCTGCCTCTGGCTGTGTGTCTGTATGTGTGTTAACGGCCTCTGCCTCTGGATGTGTGTCTGTATGTGTGTTAACGGCCTCTGCCTCTGGCTGTGTGTCTGTATGTGTGTTATAACGGCCTCTGCCTCTGGCTGTGTGTCTGTATGTGTGTTAACGGCCTCTGCCTCTGGATGTGTGTCTGTATGTGTGTTAACGGCCTCTGCCTCTGGCTGTGTGTCTGTATGTGTGTTATAACGGCCTCTGCTTCTGGCTGTAGCCTATTCATTTAGCCTTTACGTTTTACATGGAAGTCATTTAGCAGACACTCTTATCTAAGGCTACTTTAACATAAGTCTGTACATTGGCATGTTTTCTAAGTACTGACCCCCGTGGTAATTTAACCCAAAACCCTGACATTACAAGAGGAACTGAGTATGGATGAAGATAATAATAGAATTTCCCTTTGAAGCAAGTAGCAGTCCAGTGTATTGCCCTGTTAACCTCATGGATTATTATTTCTGCTTGGGTCTATCCCCATTAGTAGGCCTACGTTTAGCTTACAAATGGAGACATGAAATTGACTGGGGCAACAGTTCCTTTCCCCGTTTTGCAAACCAGCCATAGACATTGAACACGCGCGCACGCACGCACACACACACCCACAGTGTGTCAGGTGTAGAGATCCTTAAAAGAGATTGTAGATAATGATTGGATTAACACCCACGGTTGCATCTCCTCCTAAATGCCCTTGAGGTCCATTCTGTCATCAGTTGGTGTGGAGTAGAGGGTTAACGATTCACTCCAGACATTTTGATGGATTTTAGCTGATCTATGACATCATGTGGAGCCACAATGGTTTAGCACAGTGACTCTAGTCTAAGATTTACATTAAAGTATGTTAGAAATGTTAGATTTTTTTTTTTGAAATGTTCTTCACTCTGAAAACAATTTCCTACATGGCGTGACACTTTACTAGTGTCATATTTTTAGGTTTACTACAGTAAACATAACACTTTGTGTCGTTTTCTGTGAAGTTCCTGCTGATAAACACATGTTGAAGGCCTATTGGTGTTGTTATGCTAGCTAACAAACCTCAGAAGAGATGGGCAAAACGAGAATGTACAATTTCAAATTTTCAAATGAGCAGGGTTTAGCATTCAGCCAATATTAGCCTTTCTGCACCACTTTTTCATTGAGATACAAAGATGGCCCCTGTTACCAAATAGAACTATAGTTTACAGGTTAAGCAGATTAAAATCCCTGAGCGTGTGTGCAAAATGTCTTCATGTTGTTCAAAGTCTATGTGTGTGTTTCTCTATTTGTTTATGTGAAGGGCCCTCATTTCCTTTGAGTAATGTGTGTGTGTAGTAGCTGTGCATCATTCATTCTTGTTATCAAAGGGAAATCCCCACAAGTTGAGGGCTACACCTTTACAATTTAGCATCTGTCCTTATGCAAAATTTAAAATCCTTTTGAAATCATACATTTAATAACCTCTATGAAAAATAAGATTCTATTTTTATCTAAAATGTTCTAATACCGAGGACAATACGCAATCTCAATGCGCAGTTGTAATGCCAGGGTTGTTGGTTTGATTCTCATTGAGGACTAATACGAAAAGTTACAGTATGAAACAGTATGCACTCAATATTGTTAGTTGCTCTGATTTAGAGTGTCTTCTTCTAAAGCATCGACGTATACACTCACCTAAAGGATTATTAGGAACACCTGTTCAATTTCTCATTAATGCAATTATCTAATCAACCAATCACATGGCAATTGCTTCAATGCATTTAGGGGTGTGGTCCTGGTCAAGACAATCTCCTGAACTCCAAACCGAATGTCAGAATGGGAAAGAAAGGTGATTTAAGCAATTTTGAGCGTGGCATGGTTGTTGGTGCCAGACGGGCCGGTCTGAGTATTTCACAATCTGCTCAGTTACTGGGATTTTCACACACAACCCTTTCTAGGGTTTACAAATAATGGTGTGAAAAGGGAAAAACATCCAGTATGCGGCAGTCCTGTGGGCGAAAAATGCCTTGTTGATGCTAGAGGTCAGAGGAGAATGGGCCGACTGATTCAAGCTGATAGAAGAGCAACTTTGACTGAAATAACCACTTGTTACAACCGAGGTATGCAGCAAAGCATTTGTGAAGCCACAACACGCACAACCTTGAGGCGGATGGGCTACAACAGCAGAAGACCCCACCGGGTACCACTCATCTCCACTACAAATAGGAAAAAGAGGCTACAATTTGCACAAGCTCACCAAAAATGGACAGTTGAAGACTGGAAGAATGTTGCCTGGTCTGATGAGTCTCGATTTCTGTTGAGACATTCAGATGGTAGAGTCAGAATTTGGCGTAAACAGAATGAGAACATGGATCCATCTTGCCTTGTTACCACTGTGCAGGCTGGTGGTGGTGGTGTAATGGTGTGGGGAATGTTTTCTTGGCACACTTTAGGCCCCTTAGTGCCAATTGGGCATCGTTTAAATGCCACGGCCTACCTGAGCATTGTTTCTGACCATGTCCATCCCTTTATGACCACCATATACCCATCCTCTGATGGCTACTTCCAGCAAGATAATGCACCATGTCACAAAGCTTGAATCATTTCAAATTGGTTTCTTGAACATGACAATGAGTTCACTGTACTGAAATGGCCCCCACAGTCACCAGATCTCAACCCAATAGAGCATATTTAGGATGTTGTGGAACGGGAGCTTCGTGCCCTGGATGTGCATCCCACAAATCTCCATTAACTGCAAGATGCTATCCTATCAATATGGGCCAACATTTCTAAAGAATGCTTTCAGCACCTTGTTGAATCAATGCCACGTAGAATTAAGGCAGTTCTGAAGGCGAAAGGGGGTCAAACACAGTATTAGTATGGTGTTCCTAATAATCCTTTAGGTGAATGTAGATCAGTACTGCAGTACCCTCATCCACAGCCTGTTCTGCTGTTGGACATAATCCATCCATCAATCCAACTGCACCTCCACATCAGGCCCGGCTGCAGGATAAAGTGACTGAGGGGGCAGATGAAATCAGCAAAGGGCTAACTTTTCTTTTAGCAACCATCATCTCTACATTACACTAAAACTGAGGGGGATCAAATTAAACTCCCGGGACCAAGCCCCCTTTAGCGCCCCCTTTGCGCCGGATCTGCTCCGCACATACTGGATTGGTTGAAAAAGACAAAGGAGAACCTTATTTTCTATTCAGGAAGAAAAAAGCAAAAAAAGGCTTTACACCTGCTAAGTCATGTTACTACCTTGGTTGTGCCTTACTTGTTGTACTTGTTGTGGTGAAAACAATAGTCCAGACAAATTTATTTCAATAATAAAAATTGTGTATTTCATATTTCACACAAAATTTTTTGGTCTTTTCAATAATGTAAAATAAAGTCGAGTTTGGGTTGTTATTGAATATCACCTGAAAAAAGATGGGCTACTAACTAAAACATAGCGTAGACCAAGAAAACAAGGATGAGGCCTCAACGAGATTTATCACTAGAACACCAATAACTAGTCAACCATGGATTTTGATTCACACATGAGAGGTTGTGCTCTCTCTTTACTATCTCTCTAATTACTCTATTTTCTCTATACAGTATCTCTCTTCCACTATCTTCCCAAAGTGAGATTCTAAATTATTATATTTCTATACCACAAAGTAATACTCTCAAATTATGAAAGAATAAAGAGCCTGGGATTTCAGCTTGTTTTGACAAGATGGTACTTTTGGCCAACTGCGTGATGTCAAAAGGCACATTTCACTACAATTGACACCAATTCCTTCTTGGCTGGGAAAGGAGGAGTCCTTTAGACCACCCCAGTCATACATATAGTGCCTTCAGGAAGTATTCAGACCCTGTTTTACTTTCTCCACAGTTGGTTGTGTTACAGGCTTATGTAAATAAAAAAGGTATGCCATTAATCTACATACAAAAAGAAACATACCATATGCAAAACCAAAAACATGTTTTTAGAATTTCTGTCAATTGAATACATATTCAGCCCCTTTATTCCGGACAGAGAAGTGCCTTTGGCAGTGGTCACAGGCTTCTTGGGAATGCCTCTGCTAGCGTTGCGCACCTGGATTCAGCATTTTTATAACCTTTCCCAGATCTATGCCCTCGACACAATTCTATCTTGGAAGTCTACAAAAAGTTCCTTGGACTTAATGGCTTAGATTTTACTCTGAAATGCATTGTTAAGTGTAAGACCTTATGTAGATGTATGTGCATTTCTAAATCCAATCAATTTAATTTGCCTTCAATCAAGTTCTAGAGACATCTAAAAGATAATCAAAAGACACAGGATGACACTTGCAAAGTGGCTGAATACTTATGTACCTGAAAAAATAAAGTTTAAATAAATTGCCACAAATTTCAAAAATGTGTTGGGTATTGTGTGAAGATATATGAGTCAGTGACATAACATTTTGGTGTCCAAAATAAATATTTTCAAATCTGATCAAAAGGTAATTTGGTGCAACCATCCAAATATAAACACATAAATGTTAGTAAAATATATGCAATCCCAATAAAATTGTCAAAAGCGTGTACTGGCATGATTTTGCAGGGGTCTATTTCACATAACTGCTATATGGAGAAAAGTTTTAACTACTTACAATACTTTTGACTGGGAAATTCTCTTTTGTAATTATCATTCTTTACAACCAACATTAAGTCACTATTTTGGATTAAATCAAATGATTATAGTCATGTTTTCAGAATGTGACATCATGGATAGGCTTGTGAGAGTCCCTCTGGTTAAGATTACAGGTTCGCAAGTCTGTTATAAATATATAAAAGTCTCTTACTTTACCATTCCAAAAAAACATTGAATTATCAAAAACCTTATATTCAACTTAAGTACTTAAAATGCACACTTGAGGTGAAAGAAATGTCATGCGGTAAAACAAAAATAGTCATCCAGTCACCAGAAATTATAGTCACACAATATGGCTAGAAAGTTGTAATGAACAATATAAATCTAAATTTCTTTCTATTAAGTTATTTATAAATAATGTATCTGTTTTTAAGTAAAAATATGTCAGTATGTAGAATAAATATGTTTTATGTCTGTTTTATGCAGTTTTATAGTGCACATTATTACTGAAAATATTTTAGTTAAAAACTACTGTCCAATGAATGTTGAGATGCATTTTCAATGTTTTTAATACATACTTAGCCTTTAAATTGAGGGACATCAATGCTGATGCCTTTATCAAGCAAAATGTGCACAGTAGTGCAAAAAATAGTTTTCACAAAGGTAGTGTTATGGAGTCAAAATTAAGCAATTAACCCACACATTAATTAAGCATGAGTATGTACAGTTCATATGGGAAAGATGTTCCCATATGAAGCTTTTCTCTGCCATAATGTGAAACACCAAATATAAGCAATGCATGTTTTGTGTTGGCCAGGGTCTCCAAAACTTGAATTAGACTGTGTGTTAGTTTAGGATTAAAACTAAAGTGGGAGATGTTTAGGGGTCTCAAGGAGTGGTTTGGGAAACCAGGTGTCGGTATTAAAAGAGTTGCATTTGCTGAGAATATAAATAGGCAGCAGTTGAAGGGGTGAAAGCAAGAGACAACTGTTAAATATATATACAACTTTTGTATCATTTCTATGTATAAACATTTCTCACTAAAACCAATGTTTTTAGTGTTATACACAAAGGAAATTATTTGATATCCTCAATAATGCAAAGAACATCTCAGTGAGATGAAAATGCCTTTTTTAAGATTTCATATGGATTTCATTTTCCTAACAGAAGTTACAGGCGCCTTTCAGTGATTCATTAAAAAGTGAGGGGAAAAATGTTATTCATTATACCACTTTTTACATTAATTTAATGTTGAATATTTGAAAAAAAAATCTATATTAATATTTGAATTTTCTTTAACATAATATATCAGAAAACATGTTAAAACATGTGGGAACTTCTTCAAGACTGTTGGAAAAACATTCCAGGTGAATACCTCGTGAAGCAGGTTGAGAGAATGCCAAGGGTGTGCAAAGCTGTCATGAAGAAAAATGGTGGCTACTTTGAAGATTCTAAAATATAAATATATTTAGATTTCATTAACACTGCTTTGGCTACTAGATGATTCCATATGTGTTATTTCATAGTTTTGATGTCTTCAGTACTATTCTTCAATGTGAAAAATAGTAAAGAATAAAGAAATATCATGGACTGTGTACGTGTGTCCTAACTTGTTATTGGTACTGTATGTGTATCTCTATGCTGTAGATATTTAAATATAAATATGACATACAAAACAAATTAATTATACAAACCCAAATTTAAAAGACAAGGGGATTTTAAAATAATGCAGGAGGTGGCAGGCTGGCTTTTCCATCAGAGCTTTATATAAAGATGGAGTCACATACTGAGATAATATTACAGGCCTGGGTGATGTTTGTTCTAACACGACCTCACACACAGTCTCCAGTAATGAACTTTTCAATCAGAACTTGGCCTGGTCTTTGAGCCCATACCTTGGGGAGAGAGAAAGAGAGAGCAAGAGAAAGCAGGGTAAGGAGGGCGTAAATGACGGAGGGGAAAGTGGGTGTTTTAGATCAGTGGTTCCCAACCAGGGGTACTAGGACCCCTGGGGGTACTTGGCCTCTCCACAGGGGGTACTTGAAAACACTCATGACACCATAGACTTACTAGTGAAATTAACATGAGGGGGTACTTCAGGGGTACTGAAAGCAGTGCAAAAACATTTTGGGGGTACAGTAACTGAAAAAGGTTGGGAGACACTGTTTTAGAAAATGCTGATGAACATGCCCTTGCGTACCTTAATCAGTGAGTCATCTGAGTTTTTGGAAGAAGTAAAAAGAATATCACTTCTAGACTAATATCTGGAAGGAGGATCTTTTATAAAAACCTTTCAAAGAATCTGCAGTTTCTTTGTCACGGCTTCGGGGTTTGAGGAGCAAGGAGGAGCAGGAGAAGGCGTGGTGGAAGGATATTTAATCGTATCCACTCGAACATATACAGCGTAAGCTGAACAAAGCGTAGCACAGCTCTACACACAGGTAGAGACAATCACACACAAAGACAGGGGGAGCAGAGGGAACATATATACCGGGGGAAACAGCGATGATGAGGAACAGGTGCACTAAACGAGACACAGGTGAAATGTATGATGAGACGGTGGTGTCAGAAGGCCGGTGACGTCGACCGCTGGGGCCCGCCCACTGCAGGGGGAGGTGAACCAGCAGAGGTCGCAGTTGTCACAGTACCCCCCCCCTGACGCGCGGCCCCAGCCGCGCGACGACGCCGGCCTCGGGGCCGACCCGGGGGGCGCGGAGCAGGGCGGTCCGGCCGACGCTGATGGAAGTCGCGGACAAGGACGGGAGCCAGGACGTCCTTCACCGGAACCCAGCTCCGCTCCTCCGGGCCGTACCCCTCCCACTCCACGAGGTACTGGAGGCCCCCCGCCCGGCGCCTCGAGTCGACGATGGAGCGGACAGAGTACGCCGGGGCCCCCTCGATGTCCAGAGGGGGAGGGGGCACCTCCCGCACCTCACACCCCTGGAGGGGACCATCCACCACCGGCCTGAGGAGAGACACATGAAACGAGGGGTTAATACGGTAGTCGGGGGGAAGGCGTAACCGATATGTTACCTCGTTGACTCTCCTCAGGACTTTAAAAGGCCCCACAAACCGCGGGGCCAGCTTCCGGCAGGGCAGGCGGAGGGGCAGGTCCCTGGACGAGAGCCAGACCCGGTCGCCCGGCCGATACACCGGGGCCTCCCCGCGGTGGCGGTCTGCAGAGGTCTTTTGACGGCGGACAGCGAGCCGGAGGCGGGATTGTACTGCCTCCCATGTGCCCGCTGCCCGCCGGAACCAGTCGTCCACCGCAGGGGTACCGGTCTGGCTCGGCGTCCACGGCGCCAGGACCGGCTGGTAGCCCAGGACGCACTGGAAAGGCGTCACTCCCGTGGAGGAGTGGTGCAGAGAATTCAGTGCGTATTCCGCCCACGGCAGAAACTCTGCCCACTCCCCCGGCCGGTCCTGGCAGTAGGACCGGAGGAACCTACCCACTTCTTGATTGACCCGTTCCACCTGCCCGTTGGACTGGGGATGGTAGCCCGAGGTCAGGCTGACCGAGATCCCCAGGTGCTGCATAAATGCCTTCCACACCCTAGACGTGAATTGGGGACCCCGGTCAGACACGATGTCCTCGGGCACCCCATAGTGCCGGAAGACGTGTGTAAACAGGGCCTCCGCGGTCTGTAGGGCAGTAGGAAGGCCGGGCAGGGGCAAGAGGCGGCAGGACTTCGAGAACCGATCCACAACGACCAGGATGGTGGTATGGCCCTGGGAAGGGGGGAGATCAGTCAAAAAATCAACAGAAAGGTGGGACCATGGTCGTTGTGGAATGGGCAAGGGGTGCAACTTGCCCACCGGTAGGTGCCGGGGTGCCTTACTCTGGGCGCACACCGAGCAGGAAGAGACGTATACCCTCACGTCCTTGGCTAAAGTGGGCCACCAGTACTTACCGGCCAGGGCGCGCACTGTTGGCCCGATGCCAGGATGACCGGAGGAGGGAGATGTATGCGCCCAGTAGATGAGGCGGTCGCGGACAGACGCCGGCACATACGTACGGCCCTCAGGGCATGTGGGCGGAGAGGGCTCGTCGCGCTGCGCTCGGGCGATGTCCGCGTCCAGTTCCCATACCACCGGTGCCACGATGCATGACTCCGGGAGCACGGGAGCATCATCCACAGGCCTCTCCTCCGTGTCATGCTGGCGGGACAGCGCGTCAGCCCCGACGTTCTTACTCCCCGGCCTGTAAGTGAGAGTGAACACAAACCGGGTGAAGAACATAGCCCACCTTGCCTGGCGAGGGGTCAGCCTCCTCGCTGCCCGCATGTACTCCAGGTTCCGGTGGTCAGTCCAGACGAGGAAAGGGTGTTTAGCCCCCTCTAACCAGTGCCTCCACGCCGACAGAGCTCGAACCACGGCCAGCAGCTCACGATCACCAATGTCGTAGTTCCGCTCCGCCGCACTGAGCTTCTGGGAGAAGAAGGCACAGGGACGGAGCGTGTTACGACACCCCGTCCGCTGGGAGAGGATGGCACCGAGCCCACAATCGGACGCGTCCACCTCCACGATGAACTGGAGCGACGGGTCGGGATGGGCCAGGACCGGAGCGGTGGTGAAACGGTGTTTCAGTTCCACAAACGCCCGCTCCGCGTCCACGGTCCACCTCAACCGGGTCGCCCCCCCCTTCAGAAGGGAGGTGATCGGAGCCGCGACCTGGCTAAAGCCCCGGATAAACCTCCTGTAGTAATTAGAGAAGCCTAAGAAACGTTGCACGTCCTTGACCGTGGTTGGGGTCGGCCAATTACGCACGGCGTCAATGTGAGGCTCCTCCATAGCCACACCTGTGCTGGAAAAGCGATATCCCAGGAAGGACACAGACGACTGGAAAAACAGACACTTCTCGGCTTTCACGTACAGGTCATGCTCCAGCAGTCGAGCCAGCACTCTGCGCACTAACGAGACATGTTTGGCGCGGGTAGCAGTGAATATCAAGATGTCATCAATATACACTACCACTCCTTCGCACAACAAGTCCCGGAATACGTCGTTGACGAAGGACTGGAAGACTGAAGGAGCATTCATCAACCCGTACGGCATCACTAAATACTCGTAATGGCCAGATGTGGTACTAAAAGCGGTTTTCCACTCGTCTCCTTCCCGGATACGCACCAGGTTATAGGCACTCCTGAGGTCTAATTTAGTGAAAAAGCGGGCCCCGTGCATCCTCTCCACCTCCGCAGAGATCAAAGGGAGAGGGTAGCGGAACGGAATGGTGATCTTGTTCAGCGCCCGGTAATCGATGCACGGGCGCAAACCACCGTCCTTCTTTTTCACAAAAAAGAAACTCGAGGAGACCTGTGACTTGGAGGGCCTAATGTATCCCTGTTCCAACGCTTCCGTAACGTAGGCGTTCATAGTCTCCGTTTCGGTGCGAGACAGTGGATACACGTGACCCTTCGGGAGTGCGGCTCCGTCAACGAGGTCTATCGCACAATCCCCCAGCCGGTGTGGTGGCAACACAGCAGCCTTGGCTTTGGAGAAAACCGTAGCCAAGTCCCTGTATTCGGGGGGAATGGGCACGGCGGACGCACTGTCTGGACTCTCCACCGAGGTCGAGCCAACGGAAACACCCAAACACCTACCCTGGCACTTCCGCGACCACCCCGACAGACGTCGACTAGACCAGGAGATGACGGGGTCGTGTAGGGATAACCAGGGGAAACCTAAAACTATTGGGAATGTGGGTGAGTCGATTATGTGAAAGGATATGGTTTCACTGTGTCGGTTGTCGGTAACCAGGAGGAGGGGAACAGTGCCACTCGTGACCAGACCTGACCCTAGTGGCCGGCTGTCTAGAGCTCTCACGGGCAGGGGGGTGTCGAGGGCCTGGAGGGGTATGCGTGACCGCAGGGCAAAAGACTTATCCATGAAATTTCCGGCTGCGCCTGAGTCTACCAGCGCCTTACACCGGGAGAGCCGCGGAAAGCCGGGGAACCTAACAGGGACAGTGCACATAGAGAGGGAAGAGGTTAGTGGTGAATGTGCATGTGCTACCTGGGGTGATGCGGAAGTGCCCTGCCTGTCACCTCTTGACTCGGGGAGGGAGGTGCGGTGCGGCGCGGTTGTACGGCCTCGTTTCCTCTTGGAGGCACTCCGCACCTCTCCTCCCCTACACCTGCCCGACAGCGCAGCCGCCCCCAGGGCCATGGGGACGGCGGCGTCTGGTTGGCAGGGTGGAACGGGCGGGCCTCTTCCGGGACGTCCTCGGGCAGCTAGCAGGTTGTCGAGACGGATGGACATGTCCGCCAGTTGGTCAAAGGAGAGGGACACGTCTCGACAAGCCAGCTCCCTCCGGACGTCCTCGCGAAGGCTACACCGGTAGTGGTCGATCTGAGCCCGCTCGTTCCACCCCGATCCCGCTGCCAGGGTCCGGAACTCCAGAGCGAATTCCTGCGCCGATCTCGTCTCCTGCCGTAGGTGGAACAGTCGTTCACCCGCCTCTCTCCCTTCGTGTGGATGGTCGAACACGGTTCGGAAGCGGCGGGTGAAATCGGCGTAGCTGCCCTGGGTGGGCTGCTCGGTGTTCCAGACGGCGGTGGCCCACTCCAGGGCTTTTCCGGATAGGCAGGAGACGAGCGAGGTGATCTTCTGAGCCTCGGTCGGCGCAGGGTGCATCGCCTGGAGCGCGATGTCCAGTTGTAGGAGGAATCCCTGGCAGCGGTCCGCCGCCCCGTCGAAGTCCCTGGGCAAGGGGAGATGCAGTGCCCCCATGCTAGGCGGCGAGGAAAGGGCAGGCGGAGAAACGGCCGGTGCTGCGGGGGTCTGCTGGCTCAGCTCTAGGCGCTGTACCGCTTTCAAGATGTTGTCCATTGCCGCGCCTAGGCTGGCCAGCATTGTTGAATGTACTCGGACCGCCTCCGCAACACCGACCTTGCCTGTGGCTCCTGTAGGCTCCATATCCTTGCTGTCTTTCTTGGGTGTGTGATTCTGTCACGGCTTCGGGGTTTGAGGAGCAAGGAGGAGCAGGAGAAGGCGTGGTGGAAGGATATTTAATCGTATCCACTCGAACATATACAGCGTAAGCTGAACAAAGCGTAGCACAGCTCTACACACAGGTAGAGACAATCACACACAAAGACAGGGGGAGCAGAGGGAACATATATACCGGGGGAAACAGCGATGATGAGGAACAGGTGCACTAAACGAGACACAGGTGAAATGTATGATGAGACGGTGGTGTCAGAAGGCCGGTGACGTCGACCGCTGGGGCCCGCCCACTGCAGGGGGAGGTGAACCAGCAGAGGTCGCAGTTGTCACATTCTTTCTCTGTGTCAGTCCACTGAAGTGTTTTGATAGTGACACCAGTAGGATTGGAATGCTGGCAGTTGGTAGAAAAGACACCTAGTTTAATCCATTCACCAGACTGATAGAAGAAAAACAATTGAGTCAATAAGTTCTTAGAGAATATCTTTGAGAATATCAGATAGACTAATGGTCAAGTCTGTTGTGCCAAAACCGAAAGGTTGAGCCATTTAAAAAAAAGGTGGTTGTGATCTTGAGCAATGTACTTATCCCTATTTGCTCCTGTATATCGCCCTGGATTTGTCAATCAATCAAATGTATTTATAAAGCCCTTTTCACAACAGCAGTTGTCACAAAGTGCTTTTACAGAAACATCCATCCTTAAACCCCAAGGAGCAAACAACAGTAGCGTTGAATTTCAGTGGCTAGGAAAAACTCCCTAAGAAGGCCGAAATTTAGGAAGAAACCTAGAGAGGAACCAGGCTCAGAGGGGTGACCAGTCCTCTTCTGGCTGAGCCAGGTGAGATATTAAGAGTCCATTTGGAATAATTTATAAATGCATGTGGGCTAAATCCAGAGTCTATTTAAATTTAGACTAGGTCAGAAGTATGACCAGATGGACAAGGACAGGGAGAGCAACGTGAACCCCAAACCAGGTACTCCGCAGGTGTGGACCAGGACCTCAAGTTTAAAATGCAAAATTCAGCAAATGCATTCCTCATATCAACAATGATTTATAGTGGAGAAGGAGAACTTAGTGGGGAAGGAGAACTCACCCAATCCCCCTGCACAATAGTAAATTGTGCTGAGACAGGGGGGTCCGGCGACATTAGTGTCTGCTAAAATATATATTAAATTGAAATGTTGGTTCATCTAATCAAAGAGTTGCTCTGCAGCACAGTTGCCTAAAATCTAACTACATTCTAACACAATTCCTACTGATGTACATCATAAAACGCAGTAGGTCAACTGCTGCCTATGCATGTTTCTGAAATATAGCTATGACAAAGTTTTCCCAAAGTTTTCAAATAAGCCTTTATAGTTTCTCCATTTAATAATTTATCATGTTTTTCTTGTATATACAGCTCCGGAAAAAATGTAAAGACCACTGCACCTTTTTCTTTCCTTTCCAAAAAAGGTCTCTTTATTTTAACCCTTCTGTTCCTCACTAAAAACCTTTATTTTCAACGTTTTTCAAAAGGAAAGAAAAAGGGGCAGTGGTCTCTTAATTTTTCCCCAAGCTGTATGGTTTGAGATTTTTCAGTGACAAGATTTCTTAAATGATCTTGCCACTTTTGTCTATAAAAAACCAAAGATGGTTGTGTTATGCACCGGGTTGTTACCACGACTCGGCTAAGCACGTGTATGTTTTATTTTTTTCATGACTTATTCTAACGTTAACACCAGTTAGCAGAACGCCCCCTACCCTGTTAAGCTAGTCATCATCTTACTACACTGACAAGTCCAATTACACCTAAAAACAAGAATTGTAAGCATCTAATTGTCTTGTTGCAGTCAGCTAATAACTAGCAAGTGGTAACTTGCTATGCATCATTTCCCTGGTGCGCTAGTTAACGTCTAATTGTTCAGTTACAGTCCACAAGATATCTAGACATCTGGAGTGGGTAGTAGCCAGCTATTATTAGATGGTGAAAGAAAGTAAACTTGCTAGCACAAACAAATTCTTCACAAAAAAAACATGAAAGGGTTGTTGTTACTGAAGTTACATTTTATCATCAGATCCTGGCAAAGCTGATAAAGCCCTCATTTGCAGTTAAACTAAAGATTGGTGTATTGTACCATTATTATAGTGAATTATAAAAAATGTTGTGTGTTGGTGTCTAGCTAAGACAAAGTAGATGGAAGAAATGCAACAATATGGCTTGATCTCCAATTGCATACTATCCATATGTCCCAAACCATAGTAGGCTACACTGGAAATAGTAGCAAGCGAGCAGGTTTATTTATATGGCACAATTCATACATAGAAGAAATTCAATGTGCTTTACAAAGAAAAAGTATATAAATACAATAGAATAAAAACAAATACTAAAATAAAAACAAAAAAACATAATAATAAGAAAACATAGAATAAGAAAATAGAAATAGAATAAAAAACTAAATAAAAACATAACTACTAAATTCTGTGGTAGATTCCATTAGGAAGCTATAAAAGCTGTAAGGCTAACAGTGTGGTTAAGTTTAAGCACAGTCATAGGCGTGTGAAAAGAGAATTGTTTTTAACCAGGATTTATAAATGTATGTGCTTGGGGCACATTTAAGATCTTCTGGTAGTTTATGTCAGTTGTGGGCAGCTTAACTGCTAAATGCAGCTCTGCTATGTTTAGTTTGGATTCTGGGCTCTACTAGCTGACCTGAGTTCATGGATCTAAGAGCCCTACTTGGTTTATACTCAAACATCAGAAATGTTTTCATGGTCTAAACTATTCACTCATTTATAGACTAAAAGCACCACTTTAAAATCTATTCTGTAACTGACTGGAAGTCAGTGCAAAGATTCAGCATTCTGAATGAGCTGCAGCTGTTTTACAGTCTTTTTGGGGAGTCCAGTTAAGAGGCCATTACAGTAGTAAACCCAACGAGAGATAAAAACATGGATGAGCTTCTCTTTGTCTTTTTGGGACACCAAGCCCTTGATTCTGGCTATATTATTAAGATGATAGAATGCTGTTTTGGTGACTGTTTTGGTATGACTGTTGAACCTGATATCTAAGTCTATCTGAACACCATCATTACACACTTGGTCCCTGGTTTTTAGGGCCAGAGAATTCAGCGCTTTACAAATACTAGTTCTCTTATTTTTGTCACTCCCAAAAATAATTTCTGTTTTATCTTGGTTTAATTGTAGACAATTTTGGTTCATCCGGGTATTTATGTGCTCTATACAGTGACACAGTGAGTCTATTAAGCTGTTGTCATATGGTTCATATGGTTATATATTTGAGTATCATCGGCATAGCTGTGGTAGTTAATGTTGTTGTTCTTTAGAATTTGGCCCAGAGGTAGCATATAGGGATTGAACGCGGTCCGAGAACTGATCCCTGGGGAACTCCGCATGTCATAGCCACCCTATCAGATTCATGATTACCAATGGTGACCAAGTACCTCCGGCCATCTAAATAAGATCTGAACAGATTATGGACTGTCCTGGAGAGTCCTAGCCAATTTTCCAGCCTGTCAAGAAGTGTTTTATCTACAGTTTTATCTACAGTGTCAAATGCAGCCCTGAGGTCTAATCGAACCATAACTGTTATTTTATTCAAATCAGTATTCAGCTGTATATCATTTAAATCTTTTCTCAGATTTGTTTCAGTTTTGTGGTGTAAGATTTGTCTAGGAGACCGCTTGAGTTCACAAAATTACAACCTTCTCAATGATCTTGGCTATAAAATGGAGATTTGATACATGTCTATAGTTGTTCAATACTGATGCATCCAGTGTTCTCTTTTTTAATAGGGGCTTAATGGCAGCTGTTTTAAGAGATGTTGGGAAAATGCCTGATTGCATGACAGAATATCAAGACCTTTGGAGATAACAAGATCAAGAATGTGGCCTCGAGTGTGTGTACACTCTTGCTGATAGTTGTAATAATAGTAGTAATAATCAGGGATCTTGCTAGGCCTGTTTTTTTTTTTTTTGGGGGGGGGGGGGGCTTTACAAATGATATAGAATTGGGTTAATTTGGCAGCATGTTTGGTTGAGTTTGATTCTTTGAACGTAACTCGCTCATCTGATGTGAGCTCTCTTTTTTAAATAGTAGCTAACGTCTCCCTACTATTGGCCACCCCATTATCAGCTGTTTCTAGTGGAGAAGTAAATCCTCTCAAATAAAAAATGTAAATGCCCTGAAAAACAATGGTATGTTTTGCTAATGAATGTACCCTATCAGCTAGCCCACCGCCATTTTTTATAGAAATGTTTGGAGGTTACAATATTTTTTTTAGATAAAAAACATGTCATGTATGGTTGCAATTAATGAAATTCAACTTGTGTGACAGATTAGACGTCATGTAATATCAAAGTGCTCATTCTTTTTTTTCTTTACCAGAAGGCAGGAAAGCTAGTTGAAACTTTCTAGTAGACACTTCAGAGATGACTATGAGCTATCAGTTGTAATACAAATAAAAAGCAATTATTATGTAATTCAACAAAATAGTAAGGTGGCCAATAATTGGGGACAGTGGCCGATAATTTGGGGTTGTATTTTTAGCTATGTCACTAACCAACTACTTGAAATTATACTACCCAACTACCGAAATGAAAATATATATTTTTAATGACATGCTAGCTAACATTGTTACGTCACCAATAATCATCATAAACATTGATGACTTGATTAAATTAGGATTTACAAATGCTGTTGAATGTGCTGATAATAGGGGGTTCTACAAGATAAGTTAGCATATGTTCAATTCTTTGGTTTCAATGGAACACAGTTGCAAAACTGTACATGTTTCACAGATTCATGTTTGTTTGGGTTTGAAGTCTTCAATATATTTCATCTTATTTTATTCAGAGGAAGGAAGATCCGGTTATTGTTATAAGTATATATATGTGTATAGGGTTGTTTAATGACTTCATTCCGAGATGAATAGGCTAATGACTAAATCTATTTTGAAATAATTCAGAGAAATCGTGTTTAGAAACAGAATGTGTATGTAGATGTTCATTTATTATAAACTATAGTTGACAAAAGTATTTTGGCTACATAGTACAGCCATTTTTGCGCCTTTTGTTAGTGTTGGATGGATGAGGACAGAGTGGACGTTAATTTCTTTATTTGGATACAATTTAAGTAAGGCAAATTAGATCAGTGTCTAACACAAACTATGAGACAGGTATACATTTAGCCAACCTTGACCAAAAATAACCTTATTTGGATAGATTTGACACCCGTTGTTACTCTAAAAATACATGATAAAAAAATGTTTTGCATAGCCCCCATCCATGAACTTCTAGTGACGTCCCTGGTAATAAGCAGAGAAGGAGCCCCGATCTTGCGGTCTCAGTCTTGAGACCACTCGAGACCATACAGACTTGGTCTTGGTCTGGGTCTCCAGGGTTTGGGTCTTGGTCTGGACAATGGTCTTGGTCTCCTCTGTAATATCGAGACAGATTTTTCATATAGGCTAGCTAGTCCCTTTGCGCACCTGTAGTACTGTAAACTTAGTAAGAAACATTAATCAGTTTAACTGTATCAATGTAATTTATGAATGGCTAATTAACTATTAAAATGGCCAGTGGAAAAAGATGATTTTTTCAGGATATACAGATGCCGGGTCTCAAGACAAGAGGCCATAATGACACCCTGCAACTATATACAGCTCTATGGGGTAGTGGTTAATGATACAGCCTTTCACTTGGGCCACCCGGGTTCGAATATCGAGATGGCAACATGTTCTATTGCGGTCCAGCTAAACTAGGCTAGCCTGGTTTCTTGTTTTTATAATATGTAATTTAGTTTTTTTCATACTATGAAATATTTCAGTTACATTTTTCTTTTCTTACAGTCAATACATTTGATCTCAATTTGGCTCCATAAATCATAGTTAGCTAGCACCTCGTTATCTTAAGTGGCCATGATTTGTTCAGTTATACTGCTGACATAACTCATTACAGGCTGGTCATATATTATATTCATATATATTACCAAGCTGAAGTCTTGGTTAGCTAGGCTAGGTAGCTCCACTAGCTAATTTGGCCAACGTTAACATTGTGATGTGTGAAACTTTTCATTGTGGACAGAAACTTTACATGAAAATGCCGTTTCCAATTTTGATAAGTACCCACAGCCATTGATACTATGGGTATCTAGAACAAACCTGACTGAGCAAAGTTAATGTTAGCCATCTATTTAATGTGTTCGCTAGCTAGCTAAGTTCAGAAGTGTGAAAATAAGCTATAACATGTATGGATGTGTCAATCACATAGCTTTTTTTCTTATTTCAGTCTTTGTAAACTAATTTCAACTTAATAATTTCTGTTATAATCAGTAAACTAATTTCATCTAGCAAAGTATGTTTACTTCTATAGAATAATGTTACGCTGTGGCCTACAAAATAAAATCATTTATTTCCTTATATACATTTTCTCATTGTTTTTTGTTAAGGAAACATTGGACAGTCTAAGGTCTCGGTCTCAGTCTTGGGCTTGTTTTTTGTGTTAAAAAAGACAGTTATTTGAGGAACAGCTAGACTTCCCTGTGGCGGGGAGGGGGCGGACTGATTCAAATGAACAAAATGAGTTGAATTATTTGTTATTTTTACTGATTGGTTAGAAAAGATCCGGATCAGTAAAGTGAGTCGTCGAACTTCCCATCACTACTAGCTTATATACTAAACAGTTTGTACTTCATTATCACCCGTGAAGTACGTAATTGCAGTAGGCTACATAGTATATTGTGGTCACCCCTCGATTCGAGATTGATCGTGCTGGTCAACCTTGGCTTCTATGTCGGTTAGAAAGAAGGCTTCGTTGGGAAGTTTACTCTAGGGAATTGTATGCTTACATTAGGTATTCTATGTTGCTATAGAGTATGTACACTTTTCTAAAAGTAACTGAAACAAATATGCTGACAAGTGATAGAAAATCAAGGCTTTCTGAAGCACTTGGGCCGAAAAACTGTTCACTATTTCCTGGCTTTTGAACTCATTGAACAGCGGTGACACCTGCTGGTCAGGAATAAATATCACGTTTAACGTTTATATAGACGTCCTTTCCCATAATTTTATTCAAGACTGAAATGCTAAGAACTTTCCTTTCTAAATTAGGTCTACTAAATCAGGTGACCAGAAGAGGGCGTTGTTATAAATTCACACGCATCGAACAACCGTAGATGCCTGCATTTTACAGAGGCTTCGGAAAAGCACATGATCTAACGAGGCAAAATATAAACATAATTATATTTTTCCTATAGGTTATTTCAACAAGTCTGCTTTCACATAAAACGTAAACTACGGCAGGACGTAACACTGCGACGGTGATGTCAGATTATTATCTAATTACCAATTTAACCTACTTCGTGCGTCCCATCACTAATGTCGACAATCGTGACGTTGTCCAGACGAAATTTACGGTTATAAAACCCCAAGGCGGGTTAGCCTACACTGAACACAGCGTATTTTGTCCCTAGGTTTTACGGAGATTATGACGTGTGGACTATTTCAGTCAATCGGTTAACAAAAAAAATACTAAATTGTATAAGGCCTACGCAGTGCTTATAGGGATCAACGCCAATGCCTAGCCCGAGTAGGCTTGACGTTATGAAGTGCACAACTAAATTATGCGTTCATGAAAACACAATTATCCCAAACTTAGATGTCATATTGAATCTTATAACACAAGATGATGGAAGCCAGCATGGACCGTCGGCGAAATATTTGAGGGGCTAACAAGTGAAACCCTACCACAGCACTCAACAAAATGGAACTCCAAATCAATAGGCTGAATATCGATTTCATTACGCTGAGGGAAGCTTGGAGCCCTGTCTTTGCTGGCCAGAATAGCGTCTTGCTAGTCTACCAAATGGCTAATTATTTAAATAGTGCACTACTTTAAATCGTTGTCAAAAGTAGTGCGTTGGAAAGGGTGTCATTTGCTACTCCATAACGTATGATATACGGCCGATATAGTGAAGTTGGAGCGCCCCCTGGTAGTAAAACACCTAGGCCTATTATGTGACTATCGGAGGGATTGATGGTCAGAGAGACATCCATCTCAAAGTGCATTGTTCTTTGTCCGGAATCAAGGTAGTAGACCGAGAGTATTGAATTTCAGCTGAGCTTGACCTAGCTTGAAACGCCTACAACGTAGCCCTAGTCAAAACGGTTTCATAGCAAACCAAATGATTAAAACGTAAAGAAAAGTATCCTACACTGCCTCTTTACTCCGGGAGATGTGGTTCATGCACCCAGAGCTAACTCCGGCACATACGCAGGACCTTTACCAATCATAACATTGTTACGTGAAATTACAACATAACAATGGCATGCAATGAACAACTGTATCAACACAACAGTGGGATACTGACCAATAAGCTTAATATTAACCTATATAACCGCGCAGACAGCCAGATACTGATCAAATATCAACTAATCATCCATGAACAGTGCGTCACTGTCATGAGGAAACCAGCTGCACATAAGGAATATATGGACATGGCAGCACTTGACAGCGCCCAGATAATTTCCTGAGTTGAATCACATACTGCAAAAAGAAACCTACCGTCTGTAGCTGTTACGGTTCGGTAGTGAACTGCCTTGATTGTGCACGAACAAATCGTCAATGAAAGGACAGGTAGGGTATATACTGCGTTTAAGACTTGTTTATGGATGGGAGTGATGTGTGTTGCCAAGCCCCCTCTTGCGTTTATGTTCTGTCAGAGTCAGTGTGTCGTGTGAGAGGGGTCCCATCTGGCTAATTATGTTATTGTATAAACCTGAGCGCTCGTGAAAGAGAGAGCTTGGAGGCAGTGGGGGATGGAACTGTCCCCTCTTCCTGGTTCTGAAACAGGCTTACACACACCATACACAGAAGACTGAGGGATCTCTGTCCCTAATTTTCCCCAGTCACTTTCTCAACATAAACCTTGCTAGAATGTAGTATTTTTTAAAACATGTTTTGACAGATAGGTTTAGTTGTTTTTATTTTGACCTCACGTGAGCGAAACTAACCAACCGCTTCCTAAACCAATAGAACAGAACGCATTTTTCTTCATTAAGGTGTCGCGATGATGTACACTCTCCGCTAGGCGGCGACCTTTTACTAGTTTACATCTGTCAGACGACGACTAACATGCTGCAATCATTATTCATGATTTTTTTAAATGAAATATTATTTTATGAAATATTAAATAATTCACCCTCTGTGGTCAGGATCATTAGATGTCAATAACTCTTTCGTTCTCACTTTCGCATACACCATAAACGGCTCTATTTCCATTAACTTCCATGGTTCCGAATACTATGCAGTCCATTTGTATTTGGACATCGCCACAGGTTTGGTTTTGGGTTAATACTTGAGTACTTTGGATTTGAAATGGTACAATGAGGATGAGGTACAGACTGTCAGCTTTCATTTCAGGGTATTTCCATCCATATCAGATGAATGTTAGAAAAACATGTTCAAGGGGAATAAAAAGGGAATAAAATTTGCTACACAACTGGCTTTTATTTGGTAGGTGTGTATGCTTGCATCTTTATTGCATGCACAAAAGAGCAGCCAATGCATTTGGAGTCTGACCAGCAAACCCAGGTTAACTCTAACACAAGGATGACAAAAGTATCAAAACAAGTAAAGTTGATCATCATGATGCAGATAAATCAGAACAAATCGATCACAGACATTGCCAAAACATTTGAAATAATCAACTTAGTAAATTAAGAAGAAAGGACTGGAATGGCCAAATAAATACCAAAGAGCCCATACAGAGTTATTTAAAAATTTGTGATGAGTCAAATATTGACATTTACCAGAGAAATGCCAAGCAGAAAGTGAGGAGAAAAACATTTAACCGGCATACCAACTTATCTATGAAATAAGGTGAAGGAGTGTTATGTTTCAGGCATTCATGGCTACCACTGGAACTGTCTCTCATGTCCTAATTGATGATAACTGCTGATGGCAGCAGTATGATAAATACAAATAATTTCTACTCACATTCATAACCAAATGCTTCAAAACCGACTTGAAGGCACATCTTGCAGCGGGAAAATACTAAATAAATTTTTTCAGGGTCAACAGGTGGTATGTTTTTGTCTGGGTCAATCACTGGACACAGTCAATCACTTGACATGAATCCAAAGTGAGCATACATTTTTTTTACTGTGCTGAAGACAAGACATGAGGACAGAAATGCCCAAAAACAAACAGGAACTGAAGATGGCTGCAGTGCAGGCCTGGCAGAGCATCACCAGGGAAGATATACAGCAGACTTCAGGTAATCATCGGAAAAATTTACGGGATTTACAAAGATGTACTAAAAATTATAACTTAATTTTTTGTTCCACTCAAAAGTGCAGTAATTCCTACATGGTTCACAGTTCAAGGAGGTAAATACACTACAATCAAATCTGACAGAAACCTTTTACTGTCCAAATACCTGAGGACTGCACTGTAAATTATTTTAGCTTGCAATTGCTAGTCCAATAGATGGTAGCCTAATGCCAATCTCATAGTTTAATGAGGCTGTGTTTGTTGAAATGGCAGTATAGCACATTGCTTTTGACCTAGGCCTAAAGGGCAACCAATGGTTTGGGGAAATCTGATGTACATTTCAGTAATTTCAGCAAGTACACTGAAATTAAAATGATTTTTTTGTACTTATCAATGAGGAAAAAAATATAATTACATTTTCTTTCAGTCATGTAGGCTCATAGACGGCTGTACTGCGCACAAACGATCTCAAACAACCACACAAACAAGGTGGTGGTCCATTCCCTTAGCGGAGTCTCTGTGTGAAAGGTTCCTACCATATCATCCTTCCTACAACCACCATAGAGCTGTACAAAGTGTCCTTGTTCAATAACAGAGTCACAAACGTGAAGAAAGCAACATGGTGTCCCAACAAGGCTTTTGGGGCACCTGGTGGATTTTATGAAGACGATTAATGCACATTTATCTACATAGCTGCAATCTGATGTTACCAAGCTAATAATATCATGTTGTCATCAAATACACAAACACTGTACTAAGTACTACTAAAATGTAGCTACTTTCTCTCTCTGTAGAACAATTTGAATTATGATTAATTTGATTTATTTTCATTAATGTAATTATTCCTTATCTTTACCTGTGTTCAAAAAAGAGGATTGACATCATACTACTACCAGCTACATGAGCTAGTCATTGTAAACTTCCTGTGTTGATAACCAAATTACCAACTTTTTTGGAAGAGGCAAACATACACACCCACAATCGGCAACAAAAATCTTAGAGGAACCCTGTTTGACACACAAAAAGACAAAATGCAAATGGCCACGGCCCGTTACAATGCTTACACACTACTCACGAAAATACGGATAGACCCGCTAGCATCATCCAGAGTGGGGCCGTGCTCTTGGGTGTGCATGTGGCATGCAAGCATCATAACCTATCCCATAATTGGCCGGTCCCCAGCGATTGGTGTGAGTGATTTGCATAAAGTTGGAAAAAGCAGAATTTTTGCCAAACCACATAAGCAGCGCCGGCCAAGAAGAGCTAATGTCTCTGTGAGAGTGAGTGAGTCTTGTTAAATAGCGTAGTGGTTAGAGATGCAGCCATCCACACAAGCAACTGGTTTTCAAATCTCGCTGCAAACACAACATATTACACATTAGGATCTGTTCAGGATAGACAAAAAAAATTCTGGCTACCACATTCAGTAGCTATATGATAGTAAGCCTAAAATAAAACTTTTAACGGTTTTATTGCGAATATGTTTGGTGGATTTTCGAAGATCTTATCTTGCTTTTTGGGATAATAGCCTATAAATCACAACCCCTTGTGCAGTAAAAGCGGAGGGGTTTCCATAATTCTCTCTTTTCACTTGATGAAATAGTCAGTTATCTTCACCTACAGCTCTGGAAATATTTAAGAGACCACTGCACCTTTTTCTTTCCTTTCCAAAAAAGTTGAAAAGGAAAGTTTTGAGTGAGGAACACTGTTCAATTTGTTCAATTTGCAGTGGTCTCTCTAATTTTAGCAGAATCACTGGAGTACACCCTTTCAGTACTTTAGTTTAGTTTCTCCGACAACATGACCAAACATTTTCGTGTACTCCCAGTCCATATGAATAACTCAAGTGTATTGAGAAAAATGTCAACTAAGTTTCGTTTTTGTTTCCTGTGTTGCTAATACGAATCTTTAATCTTAACTGGCCAGTTAGACAACTTTGTAGTAGAAGTAATCAACACTGAATTTGCCAATTTCAAAAAACTGAACTTACCTCCTTTGTGTCTTTGCCAAAATTGGAGTTGGTTTGACTGTGTTTTATGTGCCTGGACATGGACAGCCTAGAAAGCATTATATGAAACGGAGGTACTGTAGCGACTGGGGAGCCAAAGGTCACGGGTTCAAGACACTGCCCTGCCAGACACTACATTGGTGTCAGAAGTAGGATTGGCCTGGATGGCCATTGGAGAGGCATGTCTCCGCGAGGGACTTTGTATAGTGAAGCGTGAGGACACGCTCTCCTGTTTGCTAGGGGTTGTGTAGCGACCTTGGTAAGGCCACTACTCACTCCTCCAAAGGGGATATCCCTATTTGGAGCAGTGGGTAGTGTGCCTGCCTGGGGGGCCAAAGGTTGTGGGTTTGAGACACTGCCCTGCCAGATACTACAGTACCTTTTTCCCTCCTGTATCTCCACATTTACTCCTCAATTTCTTCTTTATTCTTATGTGTTCCTCATCAGCTTCCACCTTTTCTGGCAAGTTGCTGGCTCTTCGCCCAGAATTTCTCCTATCAATAGATCCTCAATTTGAGCCATACCTCCAGACTCCATTGTTGCTTCGTCTTTGTTGATAGAGTCAAATTTGGCCAGAATTCCATACTCTGTGTAAAACCCTCCCTCCGCCATCCAAGCAATCATCGTTAGTGCGGTTCTGCGGTTCACGTATGCATAGCTACACGCTTTTAGATTTTTGAGCAGGTGCGGGTAGCCTACGCGGCCTGGCTGTGTGGGCCTGTGCGGCTCTCTGCGCTGTCTGCCAATCCTACACATGCGTTCCATTGATGAGGGGTTTTGCACATGCTTTTGTCAGGGTAAACTCTCAAGTCATTTTGTTAATTTTAGTCAGTAGTTCAAAGGCTTGTTTTACTGTGGTTACAACTATGTTTATCATTACGATCAAAAAACAAATACTACATTAATTACTGTAGGCCATGTGCCCAATTATCTATTACAAACAATAATGCTATTGTCTTGATCTATTTTTATTTGTAAATGTAAAACTAACAGCGTAGTCGTTGGATAGAACTCCACTACCAGTCGTTCAAACGAAACAACCGTTTAACTGGACGATAAAACTGACCGAGTCCAGTCGTTCACAAGTCTTTTTGCTGGACCGCGTAAGAAGAGCTTACTGAGTGAGTGACTGACTGCCCCTTGTTAAATAGCGTAGTAATTAGAGAAGTGGACTTTTTAGGTCCCAAATTCGTATCTCCTCGCAAGTGAAGCTAACTACTACAGTTTACGTTTATATTGCGACTGTTTCTGGCATGGAAAAGCTCATCTTCAGTCTCGCTAGCAATTGCTAAATTGTTATGATTATTACTAGTAAGCCTATTACTGGCTAATAAGCTGTTGAAATGGCCAGTGGCAAAAGCAATACAGTTCATAGACTGTGGCGGAGTTAAACTTAGTCCTGATAGATGCAAGAGGCTTTACTGACACCCGGCAGATGCCGGCTGAACTAGGCTTGCCTGGTTTTTTACTTAGGCAAAGGCACCGTGCTTGTTTCAGGTTATTTTTTTCATGACATCAGTAATCAACTAACTACTAACCCAGTAAACAACTAACTAAGGCCGGGTGTTTTGTGAAAGCACTTTGTGACAACTGCTGATGTAAAAAGGGCTTTATAAATACATTTTACTGATTGAACTATATTAATTATTATAGTCTGCGTTCAATTATCACTTATAATCATGTTTTTATGATGTTCCTGCCTTGATTTATTTTTCTCTGCGAATGTACATAAACGTTGATCGGAGAACTGAGCTGGAGGACTGGGTGTGAAGCAAGTGATAATGTTGTAGACATCCGCTGTCAAACGTTCGAATGAACGATACAACTGAACGAGTCACTAGAAAAAAGGACTTGTGAGTCCTGAGTCACTAAAAATATTCATTCAAACGAACGAATCGTTCGCGAACTGCACATCACTAGATTGAACTAATTGTTATCACTTGATCTGAAACCGAAAACTCAGAGTTTAACAGCTCAGAGTTAGTTAACCCAGAGTTCAGGTTTAAACTCAGAGTTTGTTAAAACAGAAATTTGAAGGAGGGCCCTGGTCTTTCATACTCGCCTTCTCACATTCACAACCGGATGCTGTATTACGCGATATCCTGTCTGCCAGTCCAGTCTGGTCCTTCTGAAATTGCAATCCCCCTCATCAGCAACAGTAGCTGCGTTTGTTTTAATTTAATGTTAGCACCGAACCTGTGGAGATTCACTATACGGGCCTCTCTATTTACTAGTGTGTATAGAAAATTAGAAGTTAATAGTATAGCGATAACAATTACAAGATACATGTCACATCGGCCGAAGAGACTCTGCACAGAAAACATGTCAGCTAAAATAATCGGAACCCATAATGGCACATTTCATTGTGATGAAGTACTAGCTTGTTTCTTCCTTCACCAGCTCCCGGAGTACAAGGTGTATAGTAATACCATTTATTAGTTAGATTTTGTTTCGCTAAATGGTTCATATGAACGCACATATGGTTATTTCACCCCGACCACAATAAAAAAACATTTCGCTGTTTTGTTTAACTAATTCCAGATAGCTTGCTAGCTACTGTATTGGCTACATTTAGCAAACTTAACGCATAACGAGAATGTAAGTTAGATGGTCCTCTCTCCACGATACGATAGACAGGGAATGTTTTTTTTGGTCGCATTGTTTTTAAAGGAATAGTTTCAAATTGGTAATTGACATTGCTTTCCATACCTTGCTTGCACTTTATCATGGACTGCATTGCTTTGGTTTAGCTTCCTTGGCACTATTTGTAAACGCTAACGTTTGAGGTACCCATTCTGTCCAACTGTTCGTACTAGTATCAGCATTTGTGCTCATATCTAAATCATCCAAAATCTGCAATTGATTGTGATGCTCAAAAATGACTGAACATAATGCTTGAGAAATAATCTGAGGTTGAATTTGATGTTTCACCAATGCAACAACTTTTGGTCACTGATGTAATAGAGGACTTTATGTTCTGCACAACATGTTAAAATCTTCCATATGTACTTCTCAGCTAAAATGAGCATTGTTGAAATTCCTCATGTTGTCCAGAATTGGACATGTTGACATTTCTGCTGACTTTCATTTCAGGGTGCTGAGATCATCAGAACAAGAGACCCTGTGGAGCTGGCCAAGTGTGACATTGTTGTGGATGTGGGGGGAGAGTTTGACCCAAAGAAGCATCGCTACGACCATCATCAGAGGTAGTGTTGTAGCCTCTAAACTCCAAACATTACTTATCATCAACACACTGACACCACACAGAGAATTTACACTAATTACATACAAACGTATGATCTACTGTTTATAATCTGTCCACTGCCTCTACATGAACACAAATAACCATTTAAATAACCATGTTGTTGTTACTCATACAATTTTGTATTCCTTCCTTGTCACTGTGTGTATATACTTTGAAAGACTATTGTCTATCTTTACAATTTTGTATTTGCATTTTGATATTATAAGTGTTTCACTTTTAGTTCATTCCTCTTGTTAATGTGGAAAAATCCACCTTTCAGGAAAAATATACTCTGAAGAAGTCTCAAACACAGATAGCAGTGGATTTCTAAATATATAATTGCACGGGAACAAGACAATCAACAAATGGCTATGCGTTGTTCTGAAGTGACATTGTTGTTTTTACCTTTATAATCCCCCTGAGTTCCCAAATTATGTCTTCTGCTCAAGATACAAGAAAAACAAATCATCAAAAACATGATAATAGGATAGAATGCAATGCTGTCATGGCAACCATAGTTCTATGTCAGAGTTAACTGACCTGCTATACAGTGCTGCTTGAAAGTATGTGAAGCCTACAGGGATGGTCATTGTTTATGTATATAATATTAAAATAATCTCATAAAATCCTTATCTAAACTATACGTTGTAAAAAATACATTCCAAATATTGGACACAACCAAAAACATATATATTTTCATTGTTTATTTAACAAAAGTGGTTTCTTTAACAAAAAGTCAGATTTCACATGAACCCCTTCATTAAATAGCTTATTGGATGGCCATTAGCAGCAATAACTTGAAGTAAACATCTCCCATAGTCTATTGGCTATACAGTGTCTGACTTCTTTTTTGAGGGATTTTTGCCCAAGTCCTCCTTACAGAACTCAATAATGTGTATTTGTAGGGGTATTAGGAATGTACTGCCCGCTTCAGGGCCTGCCACAGCATCTCAATTGGATTAAGGACATGACTTTGACTAAGCCAATCCAAAACACAAATCTTCTTTCCCCTGAGCCTTTCTTTGGGTCTTTGTCTTGTTGGAAGACCCTTTTCGGCCCAGCCATAGCACTTTGATTGAACTGCCCCAGTTCTTCAAATTCCTATCACCATTCTTGACTTTTGGGAAGGTTATTTTGGTGTTAGGCAGTGTTTTCATCAAGCATAGAGCGGTTATTGTGACCTAAAATGTAAATTTTGGACCCATCTGCCAGAGAATAGACGTCCATAAACCTTCAGGTTTGTCCAGGTGGTCTTTGACAAAGTTAAGATGGGCAGTTTGGTTCATAGGCGTCTTTTCATTTAAATTCAGTGTTCTTATTATGGAGGCATCCATAGTTACCTGAGATGCAGCAAGGGAGATCTGCACATCTCCAAATGTTCATTTCGGGTTGGTATTTACCTGATTTCTAATATATCTTAAGGCTTTTGGGGATATTTTGGACAGGTGTCCACTTCTACGCCAAGTAGATGCCATGTTAAATGTTCTCCATTTGTAAATGATATGCCTCACAGTGGAGTGATGGAGCTCAAATCTTTTTGAGATGCCTTCCCCACTTATAGCACTTTCACATGTGCTCTCTCAGTATCCTCCTCCTGATGTCTTCTGAGATCTCCTTTCCTCTCAGCCTGTTGTCTTTCCTACAGATCCTTCCTTTGACTGTTTCAGTTGATACCCAATTATTTACCCACCTGATTCCATTTCCCTATTTCATTTAACCAATACTACTTGCGGTTCTACTACATGCACGATTTCTTCTTAACCAACAAAGGGAATGAGTAACCATAAACCCGTTGTCAGATAGAAAATACTTAAGTAAAGATTTCACGATGAACACTACAGCCATCAGTGCCAGGCATTGCCATCAGCCATAGAGATATTACTTTCCTTTTAATCAATAAAAGTTGCGGTACTGTGTGTCTTATTAAGACCGTGTCCACGTTTAAGAAGTGATTGAATTCCGATTGATGCCTAGTGGCTAACACATGCATGTGAGTTAAAATAATCAGATAAAATTCTATAATTTTTGGTGGAGTTCTGGTGTAGCAGGTACGTGTTATATTGGCCCGATGCTGATGGCAACACAATGTGGCTAAGGTATTTTAAGTGTTCGTCTACTTTTGACAAGTAGCTGTTTGTGGCAGGGCTTTTATTTTTATCGGAAATGATTTCTCCACTACCCATCTTGGTGATCCTAAATTTGTGCTCATAAGTTTGCATAACCTGGCAGAAATGTTGACATTTATTTTGAAAATATGACCGATCATGCAAAATAAACTGTATTTTATTGAAGGATAGTGATCAGATGAAGCCATTCATTATCACAGTTGTTTTTTAAATCATAGTGATAACAGAAATGACCCTAATGGCCCTGATCAAAATGTACATACCCTTCAATGTTTGGCCTTGTTACAGACACACAAGGTGAAAATGGCAATTAAAGGTGAATTTCCCACACCTGTGGCTTTTTACATTGCAATTAGTGTCTGTGTATAAATAGTCAATGAGTTTGTTAGCTCCCATGTGGATGCACTGAGCAGGCTAGATATTGAGCCATGGGGAGCAGAAACAACTGTCAAAATACCTGTGTAACAAGGTAAAGGAACTTTATACAGATGGAAAAGGATATAAAAAGATATCCAAAGCCTTGCAAATGCAATTTGTTTTTTTCCAGTTACGAAAGATGAAAGGCAATATTTTTCTGGTAGTAAAATAAACAATAACGCCATGCTCAGTTTGTTTACAATACAGCGTTTGAACTTAAGTATTAAAACAAATTTCTTCCTCAAACTGCTGCGACCGTCTCCTTCTCCACCTACACTCATTACACTGCAACTAAACCAGTTTAAGAAGTATTTTGTCAAAACTATCTACCTTTAATAAGACTTGGGAGAATTCTGAGGTAATTTTGTGATCTTATAGGTTCTACAGGCTAGGTCTCAGCGCTCCGTTTTTCTATTGAGTCAATGGTATCATATCACCTTCGGTCATCAACTCTTTCCATTCTGAGTTTTGCTTCCCTGTACTGTTGCTGCTTTTTCTTTATTTTATCAGGGGATCTGTTTGTTAAATCAGATGAAAACCATTACGAGAAGCCTAAGGCAAACGATACACATCGCTATTCGAATGGAACAACATGCCGCGTTTTCACACCATGTAACGTGTCAATCCGCAAACCCCAAGTCTTAAAGTCCAGGGCTTGGCACCAAGTGAGAGCCTAGTGGCTGACTAGCCCTGGCCTGTGTCAGTGGAAACAGAAAATATATGGACTTTAGGATAAAACACCAGTTTTACACCAGCACAAGGCCAAGTTGACCCTCCAGAGGTTACAGCAGAAAAAGTTGAAGGTTCTTGAGTGGCCATCACAGTCTCCTGACCTTAATATCATCGAGCCACTCTGGGGAGATCTCAAATGTGCAGTTCATGCAAAATGACCAAAGACTTTGCATGACCTGGAGGCATTTTGCCAAGACAAATGGGCAGCTATACCACCTGCAAGAATTTGGGGCCTCGTAGACCACTATTACAAAAGACTGCATGCTGTCATTGATTCTAAAGGGGGCAAAACACAGTGTTAAGAACTTTTTGTTGCCATGTTTTGTTTTATGATTGTGCCATTCTCTTTTAAAGTGGAACTGAACCGATTTATGAAGTATGGCCCCTATTATTGTTGTTATACGATCACAAAATGTTTGCTGACAACTAAAAGAGCAAATTTGTGCATTTGTAAATAAAAACGTTTTAAACCTTAACACTTCAATATAGGGCGTGACCATCTTGGACTCATCACGTGAGTGATGTAACGAGCATGGTTACGTCTCACTGGCAGCTAGCAGGCATTACTAGATACAAGATTGACAGATTGATAACAGGTAGTTACAAATGGCTTCAAACGAACCAGCAAAAAAGAGATGCAAAGGGGGATCATATTGTATAGCCCCAGGTAGTACAAATTAATTTTACAGCACAGAAGTCCTACCTCTCAAGTGGCAACCAGACCCGCAACCAAGTGTAGCCACTCTGTTCAGCTGGAAGAGAGAGCATGAAGATGCGCTAGCCAGCTAGAGGAGGTATGGTCTGTAGCTGCTAGGCATAATGTAGATGTATATATTGTAAGATATATAGACTGTAGCAAAATAATTGGTGGTACCAATGTTTTCATGGTTACTGCTTATTTTTAAATTAAACATGTTCTGAAGCGTGGTACCCAATTAGCTAACATCTATTTGGCTTAGGTTAGCGATGCTTAGCCTATCAATCCATTAGCTAGGCCATTATTGTAAGGTTTATAGCACTAGCACCTGATCAATTAATTACTTAAATTATTTAAAGACTACCATAGTGTTTTAAACCTGCATTTTATGACTGTTGTATTCTAGTTTGTTTCCAAGTAGTTTTTGATTAGTTATTCAATAATTATTGTACCAACCAGGCAACCACTATCACCTCAAATTGCATAATTTGATCATCACAAATCTTTTGCTGTTTAATTACCCCAGTATTTTATTTTTCTATTTTGCAACTGCCTGAGAGGACCAGTCACATTACATCTGACCGTATGAGTGAGCACCACTCGGTGTTGTTCAACCGGTTATCTATATGTAATCCCACACCAATTTTCTGCCTCATATGAAACAAACTACGGGAACACATTTACGTATTGGTTCAAAAGCATATGCCAAGGGATGAACAGGGACAGGTATGATTGGTCGGTCTTCCATTGTTACTGCAGTTTGACAGGGTTGATATCTCAAGGCAGCTGAGACTGTAGTCACCAGGAAAACATTTGGTAACACACTACACCGTGAAGGACTGAAATCCTGCAGCGCCTGCAAGGTCCCCCTGCTCAAGAAAGCACATGTACAGGCCCGTCTGAAGTTTGCCAATGAACATCTGAATGATTCAGAGGAGAACTGGGGGAAAGTGTTGTGGTCAGATGAGACCAAAATCAAGCTCTTTGGCATCAAGTCAACTCGCCGTTTTTGGAGGAGAAGGAATGCTGCATATGACCCCAAGAACACCATCCCCACCGCAAAACATGAAGGTGGAAACATTATGCTTTGCGGGTTTTTTTTCTGCTAAGGGGACATGACTCCTTCACCGCATCAAAGGGACGATGGACGTGGCCATAGGGTATGTTTGCTGGAGACCTGCATGAATTTGGCCCCCCACCCAACGCAAAACTTTGTCAAAATAGGCTCAATCATTTGTGCTCTGTTTGTGCTGGTTTATGCCACTAACATTATTGTTTCTGCTGCTATCCTTTTATAGTTATTAAATCATATTTTATAGGTCATTCTGAGGTCACTCAGACCCACAACATGCTCCAAATTCAACCAAAATAGTCTTGCTTGTTTGTGCCCTTAACCTTTTTGTTTGTGCTGTTATTTTATAGATTTTAAATAATATTTTATAGGTCATTCTGAGATAACTCAGCCCCACAACATGCTCCAAATTCAACCAAAATAGTCTTGTTTGTTTGTGCTTCGTTTGTGCCGGTTGGTGCCGTTAAAAGTTTAGTTTGTGCTGCATCAGTGTTTTATCTATTGAAAGTTTGATTACAGGTGAACGTCTCCAGCCCCCTAACATGCTCTTAAATGAGTCAAAATATGCTCATTAATTTGTGATTGATTTGTGCTGTTAAAATTTGTTTGTGCTGCTATAATTATTTAAATATTAAATAAAATTGTGTTGGTCATTCTGAGATCACTCAACCCCCCAACATACCTCAAATGCACCCATAATTGTGTTGTTTGTTTGTGCTTCATTTGTGCCGTTAAAAGTTGTTTGTGCGGCTGTGGCATTTTATATATTAGAAATTGTACTATAGGTTATGGTGTCATCAACAGTCATCCCTGAGTGCTTATACAGATACCCAGCCTAAAACCTCAAAGAACGAGCAAGATGGTTTTGACAGGTGGCTGATTGCTCCACTGTGCCTCCTTTTCCCCCATCTTTCTGTACTCCTCCTCCTCCTGCCCTTTTCCTTCCCTCGTTTAACTGCAGTCATTGTATAATTGATGTGGGTAAGCTGTTGTTAGTTCAATTAGCCAGCTAACGACCATGTGCCTCACAGCACGTCACTCACTCTTCAGACACTCTGGACATCCCAAATGGAACTCTATTTACTATGTAGTGTACTACTTTTGACCACGGCTCATAGGGTTGTGGTAAAAAGTAATGCACTATGTAGGGAATGGAGTGGGATTTGACATGCAACCGTAGTGCCTCAATTTAAACCAGAATTAAATGACCAGTGGTGGCTCACAGGCAGTAAAGCAGTTCTCTCCACATGCACTCAGTTTGACAGCACCCTTGGAGTTGATTGGCATTGACAGTTAATTGACATTTATCAAATGGCCTTCAAAAACACTCAGTTGATGTGTATGAATGGTGATGATTCTGATTAAAGATGTGCTAATATTTATTTTGATGTGCAATCAGGGCTGTAACAAAACCAATATTGCCAAATTGTTGGTATTGTTTTAAGGGAGCAAAACAAAAAGCACATTTAAATTCCAGTGTAGTTCAGTTGTTTGCACCACCAGTGTCATGGGGTTTGACTCCCACGGGAGGCCAAGGGGAGAGACACTCACTACTATAAGCTGCTCTGGGTAAGGGCATTGGTTAAATTACTTTTTTCCTTTTTCTTCAAGGAGTTTTTGTTGACTGTCAGTCTTATTTTTTTGTTTTTTGCAAAGCTTTTATTGACAGTAGGAATCTGAGAGAAACAGGTAAAGTGGAGACAGAGGGAAGGAGTGGAGATGGGAATTGAACCCTGGTCTCCAGGAAGGAGATTAATTTACAGTGGGTGGACAAAATGAAGGAAACACCACTTGGAAAATGATCTATTATTAACTAAATCACCAAATTAGAAACACAGCTACAAATAGCACTTTGATATTTTAGTTTTCAAAGAAAAATTAGGCACCTAACATATTTCCTAATTAATGTACTTGTTTTGGGTTGTGGGTCCCAGTGCAGATTTGTTTGTATTTGATCGCACATCGGGGAGTAGGTGTGCACACATTATATATATTTTTTAAACTATTAAAATAAAGTTAAAATAAAGCATTACAGATCGTTGTCTGCTCATTCATGGCAGATCTACTCCAAATAAATAAAACTAACACATTTTCCAAAGAGGTCAAATAGTCGGTGTCTGAATTGCAGTTGCATTGGTTACAAAAACTACAAAATGATTCAATCAATCAAATTTATTTTCATTCAAATACATTTTTATATCAGCAGTTGTCACAAAGAGCTGTTACAAAACACCCAGCTTGAAACCCCAAGGAGCTAGCAACAACAGTGTTGAAGCATAGTGGCTAGGAAAAACTCCAATCCTCTTCTAGCTGTCCTGGATGAACATTTTAGGAGTACCAGTTGTAATAATTAATAAATGCAGAGGGGCTGTGTCCAGAGCCTATAAAACCTAATCCATGATCATATGGACAAGGATGGGGACAACTTTGTCTGCAACACAACCAGGACTTTGGAAAGGGACAGCAACGAGCCTGATACTCCGGAGGACTGGGTTTAAACAAAGCAGGAGACTAGGAAAATGTTGAGTGCATTCCTTAGATTTACAAGGATATTCAATAGAGAAGAACTGACCCTACTCCCCTGGCACAGTAATATAAGCTGTGTAAAACCTTGGGGCTGAGACAGGGCTTTAAAGTAAGACTGTGTTTGACATAGGATGCACAGATAAGATTTTTTCTTTCAAATATAGATTTTTATATAACATAATTAGGTGTTGCTACTCATAATGCTTATAATTTCAACAAATGCCAATTCAATTATCCAAAATATATTTCTGTATATTTTAATTTAAAAAAGTATGATGTCCTTTCCATTTATGTCTGTGAATGTATCAATTATTTCATAATAAATACACATCCTCTTTTTGTAATTGTACATTATACAATGTCTGGATATAAATGTAGTTAATAAGGCATTAGACATCATCACCAAAAACACAACAGAGGGAAAAAATAACAAATAAGCTAAACTGCATGAAGTCTAGGCCTATAACATTCATTTGTAAAATGATATATTTAATACGAGAAAAAAAATATAAAGCATTTACGATACACACGGCCTAATGTATGCCAAAAGTGCTCAGCATTTATAAGGAACATTTTGCCTATAGCATGTATGAAATAAAATATTGTTTGTACTTTAGTTAAACAAAAAAAGCCTTTACAGTGAGGGAAAAAAGTATTTGATCCTCTGCTGATTTTGTACGTTTGCCCACTTACAAAGAAATGATCAGTCTATAATTTTGATGGTAGGTTTATTTGAAAAGTGAGAGACAGAAAAACACATGTAAAAAATTATAAATTCATTTGCATTTAATGAGTCAAATAAGTATTCGACCCTTCTGCAAAACTTGACTTAGTACTTGGCAAAAACACTTGTTGGCAGTCACAGAGGTCAAACATTTCTTGTAGTTGGCCACCAGGTTTGCACACATCTCAGGAGGGATTTTGTCCCGCTCCTCTTTGCAGATCTTCTCCAAGTCATTAAGGTTTCGAGGCTGACGTTTGGCAACTCGAACCTTTAGCTCCCTCCATAGATTTTCTATGCGATTAAGGTCTGGAGACTGGTTAGGCCACTCCAGGACCTTAATGTGTTTCTTTTTTTTGAGCCACTCCTTTGTTGCCTTGGCCATGTGTTTTGGGTCTTTGTCATGCTGGAATTCCCATCCACGACCCATTTTCATAAGAAACTCCTCGGTGGCAAGGCACCGGGGGTGGATGAGATCCGCCCTGAGTACCTCAAGTCTCTGGATGTTGTGGGGCTGTCTTGGTTGACACGCCTGTGCAACATCGCGTGGCAGTCGGGGACAGTGCCTCTGGGATGGCAGACCGGGGTGGTGGTCCCTCTTTATAAGAAGGGGGACCGGAGGGTGTGTTCCACCTATAGGGGGATCACACTTCTCAGCCTCCCCGGGAAAGTCTATGCCAGGGTTCTGGAGAGGAGAATACGGCTGATAGTAGAACCTCGGATTCAGGAGGAACAGTGTGGTTTTCGTCCAGGCCGTGGAACACTGGACCAACTCTATACCCTCTACAGGGTGATGGAGGGTTCATGGGAGTTTGCCCAACCAGTCCACATGTGTTTTGTGGATTTGGAGAAGGCATTCGACTGTGTCCCTCGCGGCATCCTGTGGAGAGTGCTTCGGGAATATGGGGTCCTGGGTCCTTTGCTAAGGGCTGTCAGGTCCCTGTACGACCGAAGCAGGAGCTTGGTCCGCATTGCCGGCAGTAAGTCAGACTTGTTCCCTGTGCATGTTGGACTCCGGCAGGGCTGCCCTTTGTCACCGGTTCTGTTCGTAATTTTTATGGACAGAATTTCTAGGCGCAGCCAGGGGCCGGAGGGTGTCAGGTTTGGGGACCACACGATTTCGTCTCTGCTCTTTGCGGATGATGTTGTCGTGTTGGCCCCTTCAAGCCAGGACCTTCAGCATGCACTTGGACGGTTTGCAGCCGAGTGTGAAGCGGTGGGGATGAAAATCAGTACCTCCAAATCCGAGGCCATGGTCCTCAGTCGGAAAAGGGTGGCTTGCTTACTTCAGGTTGGTGGAGAGTGCCTGCCTCAAGTGGAGGAGTTTAAGTATCTAGGGGTCCTGTTCACGAGTGAGGGAAGGATGGAACGGGAGATTGACAGACGGATCGGTGCAGCTTCTGCAGTAATGCGGTCGATGTATCGGTCTGTCGTGGTGAAGAAAGAGCTGAGCCGCAAGGCGAAGCTCTCGATTTACCGGTCAATCTACGTTCCTACTCTCACCTATGGTCATGAGCTTTGGGTCATGACCGAAAGGACAAGATCCCGGATACAGGCGGCCGAAATGAGCTTTCTCCGCAGGGTGGCTGGGCGATCCCTTAGAGATAGGGTGAGAAGCTCGGTCACCCGGGAGGAGCTCAGAGTAGAGCCGCTGCTCCTCCACATCGAGAGGGGTCAGCTGAGGTGGCTTGGGCATCTGTTTCAGATGCCTCCGGAACGCCTTCCTGGGAAGGTGTTCCGGTCCCGTCCCACCGGGAAGAGACCCCGGGGAAGACCTAGGACACGCTGGAGGGACTATGTCTCCCGGCTGGCCTGGGAACGCCTCGGTGTCCCCCCGGAAGAGCTGGAGGAAGTGTCTGGGGAGAGGGAAGTCTGGGCATCCCTGCTTAGACTGCTGCCCCCGCGACCCGGCCCCGGATAAGCGGAAGATGATGCGATGCGATGCGACCCATTTTCAATGCCCTGGCTGAGGGAAGGAGGTTCTCACCCAAGATTTGTGGGTACATGGCCCCGTCCATCGTTCCTTTGATGTAGAGAAGTTGTCCTGTCCCCTTAGCAGAAAAACACCCCCAAAGCATAATGTTTCCACCTCCATGTTTGAAGGTCAGGGGGTGGTGTTATCGGGATCATAGGCAGCATTCCTCCTCCTCCAAACTCAGCGAGTTGATGCCAAAGAGCTTGATTTTGGTATCATCTGACCACAACACTTTCACCCAGTTCTCCTCTGAATCATTCAGATGTTCACTGGGAATCTTCAGACAGGCCTGTACATGTGCTTACTTGAGCAGGGGCACCTTGTAGGCGCTGCAGGATTTCAGTCTTTTACGATGTAGTGTGTTACCAATTGTTTTCTTGGTGACTATGGACCCAGCTGCCTTGAGATCATTGACAAGATCCTTCTGTTTAGTTCTGGGCTGATTCCTCACTGTTTTCATGATCATTGCAACTCCACAAGGTGAGATCTTGCATAGAGCCCCAGACAAAGGGAGATTGACAGTTCTTTTTGTGTTTCTTCTATTTTCAAATAATCACACCAACTGTTGTCACCTTCTCATCAAGCAGCTTGGTGATGGTCTTGTAGCCCATTCCAGCCTTGTGTAGGTCTATAATCTTGTCCCTGGCATCCTTGGACAGCTCTTTGGTGTTGGCCATGGTGGAGGGTTTGGAATCTGATTGATTGCTTCTGTGGACAGGTGTCTTTTGGACAGGTAACAAGCTGAGATTAGGAGCACTCCCTTCAAGAGTGTGCTCCTAATCTCAACTTGTTACCTGTATAAAAGACACCTGGGAGCCAGAAATCTTTCTGATTGAGAAGGGATCAAATACTTATTTCACTCATTAAAATGCAAATCAATTTATAAAATGTTTAACATGCGTTTTTCTGGATTGTGTTGTTGTTATTCTGTCTCTCATTGTTCAAATGAACCTACCATTAAAATTATAGACTGATTATTTCTTTCTCAGTGGGCAAATGTACAAAATCAGCAGAGGATAAAATTTTTTCCCTCACTGTATTACATGCCTGTGGACCTTTTCGAAACTATGAAGCTTTTGGAGTTTGTTCTGAGAATTTACACGTCTTCTGCTCTCTTTACCCAGGACGTTCTCTGAAACGTTCCACACCCTGTGTCCAGAGAAGCCGTGGGTGACCAAGCTGAGCTCGGCTGGTCTAATATATTTGCACTTCGGAAGGAGGGTCCTGGCTCAGATCACTTCCCTGAAGGAAGATGACCGACAGCTGGAAGTGCTATACGATAAGGTGAGATACCAACGCTCACAGAGCAAAAAGGTTTACCTGTCTGCTTGAAAGTATGTGAAACCTACAGGGATGGTGATTATTTTTATATAAAAGTCATAAAATCTTAATCCAAACCCCAATTTGTATAAGGACATTGCAAATAAAGCACACACACAAAACATATAAACTGATGAGCAAAAACATTATGACCACCTGCCTAATATGCTGTTGGTCCTGTGCGTGCCACCAAAATAACGCCCCGCCAAGGCATGGAAAATAAGGACCTGCCAAACCGCCAAGGCATGGATTCTACAAGACCCCTGTAGGTGCCCTGTATAATCTGGCACCAGAACTTTAGCAGCAGATCCTTCAATTCCTGTAAGTTGTGAGGTGGAGCGGCCGTGGATCAGACTTGATGATCGAGCACATCCCACAGATGCTCAGTCGGTGGCCAGGGCAACACCTTGACATCTTCGTCATGTACCTCAAACCATTCCAAAACAATGTGGCAGGGTGCATCATCGTGCTGAAAAAGGCCACTGCCATCATGGAATACCATTGCTTTGAAGGAGTGTACCTGGTCTGCAACGATGTTTAGGTTGGTGGCACGTGTAAAATTGACATTCACATGAATGCCCGGACACAGGGTTTCCTAGCAGAATATTGCCCAGAGCATCACACTTCCTCCACCGGGCTTGTTGTCTTCCCACAGTGCATCCTGGTGCCATAATTTCCCTAGGTGTAAAATAACACTTGTGCCACAGTAGACCTTCTGTCGGTTCAAACCAGATTGGACAGCCTTCATGACCCTTGTGCATCGATGAACCTTGGGCGCTCAACACCCTGTCGTTGGTTTGTGGTTTATCCATCCTCGGGCCACTGACCACCTTGGCATTTACCTCGCTTATATAAAATACCAACAAGCAGTTACATTAACACCTGCCATAGAAATGACTATATCCATTGAGAATTTCCTTTTGACTAAGTTATTATATTAGGGTCATTCTCTAATTTAGGGTACATTTCATGTCAGCAAAAAAGCACAAGAGCACGGTCCTTTTTCAGTGGAACATTAAGTGTCTCAATATATTATATTAATTCAGTGTTACATATCTGTTATCTGTAGAGCTTAAACATGAACTGTTTTTATTTATTTTTTAATTAAAAACATGTTTTTACTTCAGAGTTTGTCAACTATGTTCCGGACAAACAGGGTGTTATAAAAACCATTCAATTCAGTCTTGCACTTGAAATGAAATGCAATTTAGAAGGCTCTTGAGTCTATTTCTGCCACACATACAATTGTTAATTAAAATGATTTTCATAAGCAACCTTTTTTTTAAAGATGAACATGCAATGCATTTATAATTGTCCTTATGGACAAGGATGTTTTCATCATAAATCTCCATTAAAGTTATTTTTGATCATTAAAAAAGATGTTATAGTAAACTCCAACCTATTCAAATATATAGGATGCTTAAAAATGTCAGAAAAATCAATATTGGCTATTTTAACTTTAAAAATCTAAGTGTAACCTAGGTGACAATGAAAAACACACGGTTGACACTAGTAACCTAGTTGACCGGACATAGTTAACCATGGACAACATTTTATTCATGAGACAGAATTTAATTAGCAAAGTTGCTTTCGGTAAAAACAAATTTTTTTAAAATCTAGAATTATTAAACAGTTCATAAATGCACATAATTCCACAGAGAATACATTGTAAGTGTAATTTGTTACACACTCACACAACTTTCAATTCACAAAGACCTGTGACGTAAAACCATCCTTTATGCGTTCAAAATTCTGAAATGATCAAACACTACACAGATATTCATGGGAATTTAAATATAGAGTGATCAGGAAATAGCTTTCAAATGTCCCCACAAAGCCTACAATCAATTCAATCAATCAATAAAACAAGCTAATTCTTATGGAATGAACTTAGTGAACTGAACGTCAATTATGCATTCAGAATGCAGTGACAAAAATACAAACTGCTACATATAATTTCATGGAGAACCTCCAAGTCAACACTAACTAGTCAATATTTGACAGAACAGGGATTGCTCATAGTAATAGTAATTATATAATCCCAAACAAATCCTTTTAAAGTTTTTTTTATGCATTCAGAATTCACTGAAAAAATTCAACACATACTCTTAGTAATTCATTTCTCAGCTCAATTCAAGTAATTCAACAATTCAAAAAAACCTTGAAAAGCTCTTCAACAGAACAGTAGGCTGATGCAACAGAGGCTTTAAAAAACAATGCTGTTCAAACTTATTTTTTTGCATTCAGTATGCAACGGTGAAACACTCCACGAAAAAAACATATTTCAGAGAGAATGCCTATAAGTTAGATCTTTGACAAATTTGACAAGATATCTTGATCAATTTCAACATGGCGGGAATTTACTGGCTTTGGAGGAGGAATAATTCGCAAAACATCTTCAAACCAGTACCAGTGCACATCATCTCTCAGGGACCAGAAAAAGCAGTTCACTGCACGTCCAACTTTACTCATGCACTTCACCTGCACATGAGTCTCTGTGATTTCCTGAATGGTGCCAGGGTAAATTGTCTCCTCATAGGTCACAACACACCACTGTCCAATCAATTGGGGACAGAATTTCATTGTCCTTGTTTGAGTGTACTAGAGGCAGTGCAGGGGTTGATGGCTGAACCTCAAAGCTGAAGGCATGTGTGTCTTCACACTGGCACTCAAACATTTGCCTGGTGGTACAAGGGCAACTTACTTAGTTGACAGATAGTTGAGCACTGGTGTAACTTAGTGGAAAGATAGTTGACCGTTACTTAGTTGACCATAACTTAGTTGACAATTTCCATGTTTCTTCCCCATAACAGAAATGGTGGACCTAGCCTAGCTAACCACATGTCAGTTTTTTGAGCAGGTTAATGTAAGAATTCAACACAACATTTTCATTATAATAAATAAAACTTTCTAGCCATGGCAATGTAGATAACATAGAGGTTTTGTTTGTATCATAGTTGACCAACATTTGTGGACACAAATAAATTAATATATTTTAAGTATTTAAATAAATAACTTATATTTTAAACTATTATTTTCCTTTAATATTAAGACTTTTGTAAAATATTGCAAAAATAATTTATTTATTTTAATGATTTTAATGGATGTTTTTGGACCCTAAACTTGAAATCGGACATGGACAAAACTGCACATTTAGGGCCATAATGACACATTTTAAGCAAAATGAAGAATATATTGCACACATTGTCTGTGTGATGTTATTTCATGAAGCAAGTTTACACATAAAACGAAATTTGATTGTATAAGTATATTTAACATCAGTGGACATGCAGTGTAACCTAAATTATAGAATCATCCATTACCTGTGTAGTTACTCAGCAAAAACGAGGATATTAACACACATTTGCCGGTAGAATTAAGAATTCATGCTTTCTCAACTTTCCACTAAATATAGTTGTTCTTTGAAATATGCCACTGTTTTTTGCAATAACATCTCAATTGATTTCCATAGCCACGGTTTTCTATATATATATATAAAAGTAGGCTATACACTCACCTAAAGGATTATTAGGAACACCTGTTCAATTTCTCATTAATGCAATTATCTAATGAACCAATCACATGGCAGTTGCTTCAATGCATTTAGGGGTGTGGTCCTGGTCAAGACAATCTCCTGATCTCCAAACTGAATGTCAGAATGGGAAAGAAAGGTGATTTAAGCAATTTTGAGAGTGGCATGGTTGTTGGTGCCAGACGGGCCGGTCTGAGTATTTCACAATCTGCTCAGTTACTGGGATTTTCACGCACAACCATTTTACTAGGGTTTACAAAGAATGGTGTGAAAAGGGAAAAACATCCAGTATGCGGCAGTCCTGTGGGCGAAAAATGCCTTGTTGATGCTAGAGGTCAGAGGAGAATGGGCCGACTGATTCATGCTGATAGAAGAGCAACTTTGACTGAAATAACCACTCGTTACAACCGAGGTATGCAGCAAAGCATTTGTGAAGCCACAACACGCACAACCTTGAGGCGGATGGGCTACAACAGCAGAAGACCCCACCGGGTACCACTCATCTCCACTACAAATAGGAAAAAGAGGCTACAATTTGCACGAGCTCACCAAATTTGGACAGTTGAAGACTGGAAGAATGTTGCCTGGTCTGATGAGTCTCGATTTCTGTTGAGACATTCAGATGGTAGAGTCAGAATTTGGCGTAAACAGAATGAGAACATGGATCCATCATGCCTTGTTACCACTGTGCAGGCTGGTGGTGGTGGTGTAATGGTGTGGGGGATGTTTTCTTGGCACACTTTAGGCCCCTTAGTGCCAATTGGGCATCGTTTAAATGCCACGGCCTACCTGAGCATTGTTTCTGACCATGTCCATCTCTTTATGATCCTCTGATGGCTACTTCCAGCAGGATAATGCACCATGTCACAAAGCTCAAATCATTTCAAATTGGTTTCTTGAACATGACAATGAGTTCACTGTACTGAAATGGCCCCCACAGTCACCAGATCTCAACCCAATAGAGCATCTTTGGGATGTGGTGGAACGGGAGCTTCATGCCCTGGATGTGCATCCCACAAATCTCCATCAACTGCAAGATGCTATCTTATCAATATGGGCCAACATTTTTAAAGAATGCTTTCAGCACCTTGTTGAATCAATGCCACGTAGAATTAAGGCGGTTCTGAAGGCAAAAGGGTATTATCCCAATAATACCTATATTATTTTACATATATTATTGGGTATTATCCCAATAATACCCGGCCACCACTGTAGTACTCCATTATACTCCAGTTCAATATATGTAAAACCACTTTCAAAAAGTAATACTTCAAATCATGACTACAAGCTTAGGCAAATTAGTGAGATTTGAGCTGTGTCTGGCATGTACTGCCTATTTTCGGTCCTGCTACAGAATCTTGATTCGACCCAGGATCTTGACTGATAGTCTGACGTTCTGTTCAAGTATATCCTGGTATACTTCAGACTTCATGGATCCCTTGATGAGCAGTCAACCTGCTCCAGAGGAGGAAAAATTGCCCCAGATCTTGACATTGACACCACCATGCTTTTGCTTTCCGCCAAACAAAACATTGGTTTCTATAAAAGAAACCTGAGTTAATCCTTATATTTTTCACCAACTCACTAAAGTGTGTTTTAAAAGAGATTTTAATCTAACTAGATCCTAAAGTATTTGAAAGAAGCAACACATTTTATAAAAGACTGTAAAGGGTAATGATTTTAGGGTTTTCCTCAGCTTGATTCTGTGACCGAGACAATAAGCTTAGTTTTTTAATTTATTTTAATGTAGTACTAGCCTATAGTCCATAAGTATTTTTGTAGAAGTTGGAAATCAGACTGGAGGTGTGCAATTTCTTTTTCAAAAGAGGGAGCCGTTGTGTATTTTACTGTTGTTAGCATGAAATGAAATGCGCAAATTCTTAGTTATGTATTTCATTAAAATATATAGAGCAATATAGGACCCAAGACTGGACACAGTGGAACTCCTTTGTGGACTACAAGAAATTTAGATTTAATTCCACCAGCTACAAAAACCTGTGTTCTATCATTAAGGTATTTTTTTAAACCAGAGGCAAGTGTCGATAGCCAGGCCCAATGAAGACCCTTAGATTGGTCAACAGAGCGACACCGCTTAATTTCTCATCTAAGACTTTGACAATATAATTTACAACCAGTGTAGTTGCTGTGATATTACTGTGCCCATGTTTAAAACCAGATTGAAATCTGATGAAAAGGCAATTTTCGGATAAAAAGGAATGTTACTATTTATTTACTGATGCCTCCAGGATTTTAGCAAGGGATGACAATTTAGAGAGAGGGCAATTAGTTATCATGGGCAATTAGTGTCCCCACTCTTGCAGCATATGAACCAACATGACTGTTATGATGGTTTTCCAAACTTTAGGGATAACTCCTGATATTCATTTTAGATAAGATATGTGCATTAGCGCTCTCCAGATCATTGGAGCAGCATGAACCAATTAGCCTGGATCTAGCATATCAGCCCCTGTGGTTTTTGTAGTGTCTATAACTAGCAATGATTCAAATACCTTTTTTTCAGTGAACAGACTCCGCATAAACCCTTAAAAAAATCAGTGTTCATGCATTATTTCCCCATTTTCACAATTTAGTCATCTGTCATTTGGTTTATAACCTTCCTGAGACCAATGTGCTCTCACTAACCTCTCTTTTCATCTCTGCATGATGTGTTTTGCATTCACTTGTATCGGTAACAGCAACTGACCAGGTTTCTTGTATATATCCTGCCCAAACTCTTTCCTAAAGATCCTTTGACTGGTTCAGTTGAATTATTTACCCACCTGATTCCGTTTACCTATTTGATTTAACCAATGCTACTTGGAGTTCTGCTACACACATGATTTCTTCTAAACCAACCATAAACCTTTTGTCAGATGAATAAGACTGGTTCGGATTAAATAAAGATTTAATGATTAACACAAAAAAAGTCTAATTGCACAAGGCGTTCACATACTTTCAAACAGCACTGTATACATTGGTGAGATTCATGTGCTGTGTGCAGCTTATGAAATTTGGTCGATTGACTTCAGCATTTAGAGTTGAAATAAAAAAATAAACATAAATACAAGCTTATTTCCCCAAATCCTCCAACCAGGAATTTGTGACAAATAAATAGTGGGAACTTAGTCAACTTAATAATGCTTGTGGTGTGCATTGTGTTTCCAAGCTGTATGAGAACTTTGTGGAGGAGGTAGATGCAGTGGACAATGGTATCTCCCAGTATGATGGCGAGCCTCGCTATGCCGTCTCTACTACGCTCAGTGCCCGAGTTGGACACCTTAACCCACATTGGAACAGCAAAAGCCAGGACACCGAGGTGAGTTCAAGCACACCTACTCAGATTGTAACAGAATGTTAACAGGTCAGTTAAGCTCTAAAATATGTTTTAAGCCACCGGGGGACAACTGTACCGATAGCCTTGCCTATCACCAGACCAGGTTCACTCAGGGCTTATTTACATACTGTACATACGCTACATTTTCCTAGACATATTGAAGAAGTCTCAAGAACAAGATTTATTTTGTTTTTGTAAACTTGCAAATATGAATCGCTTGAGACGCCACCTTCTGAGCTCTTGTGTGCTACATTTTGATCAAGCCCCCCCAGTCATTTGCAAGTGTGAAGACAATTGTATCCAAACTATATAAAGTTTCTGTGCAATTTGCGATTTTCACAAAGTTCATGCCCACGATCCAGCATGATAAATCTCGAACATGCCAGTGTAAATTAAAACTTTATGGAAATTATTACACAAACTAAAAAGTCTATCTAGCATTGTATTCTCTCTCTCATAATGTAAATAAGCCCTTGATCAAAGTAATAAAGGTGGCATCTGTAATAGGTGGAAATTAGCATTTACTTTGTGATTCCTACTCTGTGAATTGTGTGCCAGGAAGCTTTGAGATTACAATGTGTTTTTCCAAATGATGGGAATGTGTCCACATAAACCAGAAAGACTACCTTACCCTGCCCTACAAGTCCCCTAATTTATAAAATAATGATACACAATTGTGGGAGCCACTGTAGCCACATTGTAGCCTAAACATAAGATAGAAAACCTTGAAAAGTTTGGTTGTGATTGAGGTAGGCATGGCAGTGTAGGGAAACCTGTTCCTGTAGAGAAGCAGGGTATGCAAGATTGTGCTGTAACTGACCTGGAAGACCAGGTGTGTTGAATTGAGTTAATCATTTAACAGATCACTTGGTTCAGCCGGTCAGATCAACCCTGCTGGTCTCCCAAGTTGATTGAACCAAAATCCTGTGGCTCGCCAGGGACAAGGTTGGCTATAGGATGAAAGACAACCCAGTTTAATGGACCGATTTGAATGAAGATCCTGCACCTTTTAATCCTAAATCAAGCACTGGCTATGCTTGATTCAAGCAGTGTGGCACAGGGAATATATTCTCCCATAGACACAAGCACCTTTTGGTTCATTACCATGGTAACCTCAAGCATTTCAAAGGGCAGATGAAAATTATCTGTGATATTTTGCTCACAGAAAATGAAAATGTTCACTAGAAGATATTACTTGTAGCTAGGAAAATTTCTTTCAGAAGCAACAAACAGCATGCTTGTTTGTATATTGTGTTTTTGGCTGCAATTTATGGTAGTGAAAATTGGGTGGTTGACCAAGTTACTTTAATGGCCTGGACCTACCCTAGGCTAAAAAAGGTAGTTGAGTGTGCATCTGTTAGCACACTTTTAGCAACTAGTCTATTAATACAGACCTATGTTCGCACTTTTTTGGACTCAAAAACAGTTGGAAAAATACCGCTAGACGAAGAGGGGCTTTTTATTCCACTTTTAGATCGGAGCTCTCACTGCCAGAATTGTTTCCGTATAACTAGACTGTCTGCTTAAATCATGGTCTTAAATCATGGTCTGCTTAAACCAGCCTGTGAGTGAAACAAGTGTTCAGCGTCTATGAAAGGATGTTGAGCCATTAAACTCTGCATGCCGATCTGAAACTAGGTCAAAGACCTTGGTGAGCCCTATCATCCTGCTCAGATGGAGAGTGTGGGAGGGCAGGGCAAATCACACTGGAGATAAGAATCCTTTGAATTCCTGCCCTCCGGGTTCACTCTATTCCTATGTCCAAAATGTCACCCTATTTCTTATTTAGTGAACTACTTTAGACAAGAGCTGTGGGTATAAGTAGTACATTATATAGAGAAGAGCGACATTGAGGATGTACGCTATATGTTGCCTTGGCAACAACTACTTCCATTGTACCTATGGAGCCAGTTTTTTTGTCCATTTCTATTCATGTAATCCCATCTGATGGGCCAAATGCAGATAGATAACTTTGGAAAAAACGGCCTCTGGCGACTCAGTCTCAATGGAGTGTGTTTTCTTGCAATTTATTTTCAATCTCCTTTTTTTTCTCCCCACTGTTGTCAGTAAAGGATCACTTTCTATGGTCAGGGTGATCCAGTGGTCTAATCTCATGCCCTTGGTGCACATTTACTGCTGCGGCATGGGTTCAAAACCAGCCCTGGGATCTATATTTCCATACTCTGTCCATTGAATAAATCACTGACATTTTATTAATTATGATTGTAAGACCCTGGAAATGCTAAATAGGTTCTATTGAATTTTTTCTGTCACTGTGTCACTTCATGGAAAAAGGTTTCTTCTGATCCAAGCCGTATTTTTGCATGTGTGGGGAGTTATTGCACTTATATCTTGTGTTGGGCTTTTGTGGAAAAATTGCCTGCTGCCAAACTTTATGGAAGGAGCCATTTGTCAATGTCTCAAATGTTATACTGCTCACTACAATCCTCATTAAAATCCTTTGTGGGTCTCAAAGGGATCATATTTAGCACAAATGCTTGCTAACGCGACAATTTTTCAGACATGACTAGACTGATTTTGACTATTGTGAATCATGCTTGCCCAAAACACTACAGACCAGCATTATGCCACACAATCCTACTTGAAAAAACGCAAAGCCATGCCAACAGACCATACTTTGTTCTCTACAAGGAATCTGTGTCTAAACACTCCCCGAGGACAGATCAAAGTTGTAGCAGCGCAACAATATCCTGCCCCCAACATTCGGAGTAGCAAGCCGTCGAGTGAGGTCAGAGAAACATAATTGGCTGTCTGTGCACGTGCACATTTGTGTTGAATTTTCAGTGGCTCTCACATTGATATAAACCAGAAAAGGAACTAGGCAAGCCTAGTTCAGCCGGCCCGCACATTTTATAGCAGCCTTTTATTGTGGCCAGCCTAAGGCACACCTGTGCAATAATCATGCCGTCTAATCAGCATCTTGATATGCCACACCTGTGAGGTGGATGGATTATCTCAGCAAAGGAGAAGTGCTCGCTAACACAGATTTAGACAGATTTTAGACAGATTTAAATAGAATCTATGCCAAGATGCATTGAAGCTGTTCTGGTGGTTCCTGGTGCCGAACACATTAATGATACTATTTGGGCTGGTTTCACAGACACCGATTAAGCCTACAGTAGGACTAAGTTTAGGACTAAAACAACATGCTCAATGGAGCGTTCTGTTGAAAAATATTTTTTGACCTTGACTAGGCTTAATCCATGTCTGTGAAACTGGCTCTTTATGTTGGTTTTTCCTTTCATTTGTCATCTGTATGTATCATACCCATGGCCACAACCAGACTGAATCATATTTTCTTCCTCTGTGAAGGATAAGGAAAACAAGGTATTTCATCCAGAAACATTTAGGAGTTTTATTCGGGACTTGGTTGAAAAGCGCTACTGTTTGGTGGTCGTCTGAACACCTGTGGGGAGGGCCTTAAATGTATCTTTGAGATCTGGTTCAGTTTCAAGTGTGTCAACTATTTGGACCGAAGTCAAAACCAAAGGAAAAGCTTGGTTTTGGAGTCCGATTAAAAATGGCAACAAGTAGGAAAACTAGAGAACCTTTTCACATCTTCAAGTTTCCAGATCAACAAGTAGATGCCACCTGTATTCCATGCAGACATTTTTATCAGTTGTTCCAATCCTTGGTGATGTTCTTTGTTGTGACAATGTTTGTTTCTCTTTCTGTTGCATGTGGTAGGAAGGCTTCCACAAGGCCTTGGCCATGGTTGGAGCAGAGTTCCTGGATCGGGTGGACTTCTACCAGAACTCCTGGCTGCCTGCTCGCGTAGTGGTGGAGGAAGCTTTAAAGATGAGAAACCAGGTACGCTGAGGATTACGCATATGGATATTCACTTGCTGACAGACGGGGTGCTGTTCTGAAGCCACCCTCCATGTATTGGTCTATAAGAAGATGGAAATCCATATAAATAGAAGTGGTTTTTGTTACTGTATTCAATAAAAAAAGGATGCATCGGGATCTTAAGCACACATGCAAAACAAAATACAAATTGTGGGTTGTCTACTACAGGCGCATTAAAAAGGGACCTTTTTATATTCAGGGGCACCACTATTAAAATGACATGCTATTAAAGCTGAAGGACATAACTTTCAAAACAGGAAGTATTTCTGCCTCATTTTCCTAGAGATCTCGGCTGTCACTGGTGTGCTGTCAGTTCACTCTTATAGCCCATGTTATCTGTGCACTTTATTCAGCTCATCTAAAATAAATTATTCATCCGATCAGGTGAGTTGACATGATTGTTTTAATTATATACTAAAATGAATTAAACAAAATGTATCTGATGTAGCATAAATATAGAAACATGAGAATAGTTAGCTACTAGTCTAGAGTTGCCCTTGTAATGTTTTCCGATTACAGTACTACCAGCTAGGCTACTAAACAAAGCTAACAGCATGAACAGACGTCTAAAGTTGGTGAGCTGCTGAAATGAAGTTGCGGGCCATGCATTTTACACCTATGCCTTCAGCACTTTTCTCATAATTAAACCACATTCTAATAACCTCACCATGACACTATGGGGCTATAGGCTATATACATAACAAACCCATATTCACAATGACGATAACCTTTATCGAGTGGAATAAACTGATTTGACACTTGAATACAGGTGACTGAATCCATCAAGAATGTACCACTATAACGCAGTTTGACAGGATTCTGCATGGCGCATAGCCATTGCATAAACTAAATCAATGTCCTTACCAAATAAACACAAACTCACAATAACCAGTCACATCTACTCATATGACCACAAAGCAAGCAAAAATGCCTGGAGGAACACAATCAGGATTCCACAGGCTTCCCTAGAGATTCCAGCCATGCTGCTGGACCTAAACGCACGCATATGCCACCAAGCACACTCAAAGGCACAGCCAGCCACTGTAGGCTACTGAATCTGAACGCTTCACACCAGCAGCATTGATCTAAAGCAACAATAATACATAGCTATTAACAGGCCCGGCGCCAGGATGAAATTTGTCTGTTTATCAATCTCCTCTTGCTGTTTTTCAGTCCTAAATGCAACTAAATACAAAAACACTAAGCCCCTTAAGACCCCTCATGGCACCGACCCTGGTAGGAAAAATACATACAAATCCATCAAACCAACCAAAGCTGCTTATTGTTTGAAGCCACATTCTATCCTCCTTTCTTTTCTTTTTTTTTATATGAATGTTTTTGTAAATTTGCGACCAAATCTATTTCTTTTGCCATTCTGCCAAAAGGAACAATCTAAACAACAAATCTAAAGCACTCCAGCTAAAAATCTAAAGTTTCAAACAACCGGAGATAATGCTAGGTCAGGTGTCAGCTTGTTTTCTTCAGTTCGCTAACTGCTACTCCTATAGGCAACAGGAAAAATGTTGATGTAAGGCTAGGCCAGCTAGAAGCCTCCAGTGTGTCAAAGTATACGCCCAACACGACAAACTCAAATGTGATTGGTTAATTAATATGACAATCAACAACAAAGTCCTGTTCGCTTCAGCAGGAGAGGAGATTCACTCAGAATTCAGAAGGCCTCTAGTTTACAGCACAGGTGAAAAATCTAATTGGATAAAAGCTTTAATTTATATGAGATGCATTAGAAACAGCACAACTGAGGGAGAAAGTAGCATTGAATTTACGTTAATAGACTGATGGGAATGAACTTTGTAAAATACATATAGCGTTAATGAAAACATATATTAAATCATAAAAATAGAATTTTCCAATTCGGACAATCTTTAGGACAGAAGTGAAGGCCTTGCTTGCCCTGACGGCCCACCACTGCCAAAATGTGTCTGATGTAGCATACATACGGAAACATGAGAATAGCTTGCTGCCACACATTTTTTTTTAACTAGTCTCATTGCAATGAGAGTGACATTACCACTTATGTCCCTATAACTCCCATGAGCACTACCTACATACAGTGTTTGATTCTAGTCCATTTGTGTTAGGCCTATTGCCTTGCACGCCAGTGACCAACAGTGTGAACTAGACAGGCTACGATGTAGCACTGATAAACAAATAAAACATTATTTCCAAACAACAAAATGGTGGCTAGTGAAAATGCTGAGTGGCTAGTATCTTTGGAAAACCACTAGCCACAATGGCTGGGTGAGCCAAAAAGTTAATGTCAAGCACTGCTTGCTACTAGTCTAAACTTGCCCTAGTAATGTTTTCCGATTACAGTACTACTAGCTGTGCCAGTAAACAAAGCAAACAGCTTGTACAGACGGCAGCTCTCCTCTATATCCACAGAAAGTAAGCTAGTTAACCAAATTGGCCAATCGTTTTTGCCACGTAATTAGTTATAGCCAGTTACTAACAACAGTGTGAGGTTATTCTAGGCAGCTATCATTGTTTTTGCTGGCAAGCTGACGTTATTAGAAGCTGGTAGTAGTAGCAAAACTTGCGAACAACGTCTGCTGGATAGATGTACAGTAAGTAACTATTGCCATGTCTGTATAGCTGGCCACATTAACACTGACAGGGCAATTACTAACAACAGTGTGAGGTTAGCTAGGTAGCTAGCGTTTTAGTTAATTTTACTTAGTTATTTAACAGAAGAATTGCCACATCAGCATCGAAGTTTCATGCGTTTTGCTCCATGAGTTCCATCCATCGTGGATAGGCAGCTGCACCAGTGTTCATTCCGAACAGCCTCTATCTGCCTCTTTTACCAGATTTGCTTTCTTTTGATCTAAACCGTATTTTCTTAGGTACTGTTACATTCTGAACTTGTAAACATTTTGTATAGAATTAGCATCTAGCATCTCTTGCTGCTTGACCCACAAAATAAGTGTAGCCACTTCCTTACTTTGTCCAGCCTCAGCTTTTTGTTTGAAACGTCAAACCCATCACTTCCTGTGCGAAGGATAACATTTCCCGGCCACTGCGAGAGCCGACCACTTTTTTCCCTTACTAGCAGTACACCACTTACAGAGGTTTTTCAGATGCAGGCCTGGGACCATTTGATATGGTAGGAATTCATCCACAATCCAGATTAATAGAATAGGGATGTGTTAATGCAAAAAACCTAAGTACTTCAGCTTTAAAGATTTAAATAATTCTAAATTGGGTAATAGTAATTAGTATACCTGTGAATTTAATGCCAATATTGATGCAGTATGATTCAACACTGCTAATTTATACTACCTTTTAAATGAATTACTGGATATTTTTCAGGTGGACCCCAGTGGTGAGGTGATAGTGTTTTCACAGGGAGGTTGTCCCTGGAAGGAGCACCTTTTCTCCCTGGAAAAAGAGCTGAATGTGGAGACCTCTGTTAAATTCGTCCTCTACCCGGACCAAAACAGACAGTGGAGGGTGCAGTGTGTTCCCGCAGGACTACATACCTTCAGTAACAGGTACTGTATTTTTACGTGGTGCCCTAAATTATTTGACTGGTCCAAAGAGCAATGCTGCATTTATACATGCGTGCTTTATCTTGCTTTAAAAACAATGTTTTTACTTGTTAACTCTCAATTTATCTAGTGGTTAACAGTTGTTGGCTAGCAATCTAAAATCTGAGGTTTGTTACCAGCTTTGTTGTTCACCTTACTACTATAATGCATTGGATTAGATAAATATTAGATTATATAAAAAAAAAATAGGAGGTACTGTTCATTTACTGTTGTCCGAGATGTTGAAAAAATGAAGGTTGTCAACTATTTATGTTGCACTAGTCTGCTGTCTGATTTAGATTTTTGAATTTTTTGAGATGATCATGTATAATTCTAAAATTTTTGATGAGTGAAAGTTGTTTGTTAGAGCAGCAGTTCCCAACCTTTTCCATTTCCAGGTCTACTGAGAAAAAACAAATTTATTTAAAAAGCTCACTTAATGTATGACTCCATCTATCTCTACGCCAGGGTCCCATATCAGTCTCTATTCTTCACTTCATCTGTCTTTCACAAATTCCTACTGTCAACAAGACATTACAATTTTTTTTTATGTGTGTATACTGGATGTGACAAAGTGTGCTGATATTCTCTAATTAGTGAATTCAGTTTTGCTGTAGTCACTTCTATATACTTTCTTGAGTTTGAAAATTGTATTCAGTGCACTTGTCCAGGCACAAACACCTACACACCAACGCACAGACATACACACTGCAGCGCAAACTTACAACTCAGAAGTTAAATTGTGAATGTAGCCAGGCTTTTACCCCCTTTTAGTATAAATCACACTCACAGACTCCCTTCAGTTATTCATGGATAAGTAATTCTGCTTCCCTGGCCTTTTATTGTGGCCAACATAAGGCACACCTGTGCAATAATCATGCATCTTGATATGCCACACCTGTGAGGTGGAAGGATTATCTCAGCAAGGGAGAAGTGCTCACTAACACAGATTTAGACAGATTTGTGAACAATATTTGAGAGAAATAGACCTTTTGTGTACACAGAGAAAGTCTTAGATCTTTGAGTTCATCTCATGATTAATAGGGGCAAAAACAAAAGTGTTGCGTTTGTTCAGTGTAGTAATACCACTCTGGTCTTTTAAATATTACCTTTTCTCTTCAGAAGCTGGGGCATCAATATACTCCGGGAGTTAAGAATCCATCATGATGGATTAATGTTGTAAAAACACTTGAAATGCCGCTCCTCTAGCCCACAATTAATGATGAGCACAAAACTTGAAATGCCACATCTTTGAAAAAATATTGCTCAATACTAGTTTTCTCACTAGTACCTAAAACAAATGGGTCGCTTTCAATCCTCAATCAATATCCTTTCAACCTTTGCCACCACAGTAGATGTTCCCAGGAAATGGAGAATACAACTAACCTGATTAACTCTCTTACGATTATATGTGACAGCTTATGGGTTTGTAAGGCTCTAAATGTCTGTAATATTGGTGGTATCTTTGAATGCTGGCGGGTGATGCTTGTATGGCATTTAGCCTAATAGTTAGAGCATCTGACCAGTTACAAAATGTTTCAATCGAATCCCAAGCTGGCAAGGTAAAATAAAATGTTCTTGGTGTAAATCATCTGCTTAAAGTATATTTATAGAAATAATCATTTCTGTCAAGTACTGTATTCCACATGCAAATATAATCTGAAAATGCACCGTAATTAGTATATTGAAGGCAATCCTTGAGGATCTAATTGAACAGATTGGACCTCATTGTAACGCCTCTCAAATGCAGGCTACTTTATCAGCAAACATCAATGGAATTTTTTTGAAATATATCTTTCAAGTTTCAATGACGTGAATTTTTTAGCCACCTTAAGCATTCCTATGGTAGATTGTTACTGTTAATATAGCCCGACAGTAGACATATTTCCAGGCTGATATGTTTTCTTTTTTTGATTGTAACCTGTGCTTCTGTCCTCACCGGTCCCTAACATCCTTTTCCCATAGCAAAATACTAATGGATGAATTACATGCACTCATACTACCCACACATGCTTATCTGCACATCATCTAATCTGCCCCTTCATCCACCAATTATATTACTGTCACACTCTCTCATACACATTTCGTTGTCAATTCCAGTAGGGACCCAACATCGAATTGTACATTTTACCCTAAAGATAACCCCTAAACTGGAAATAGCTTTTTTTCTTTGTGGCGACCTGCTAATAAACATAATGGGGACCAGTTTGTCAGGTTTACTATCTATGTACAGTAAAACCATATTTACATACGTAACCACAGTCAATTTCACTGTTGTTCTCACCCTAAGCCCTGTTTGCAAATGTATGAAGACAAAGAGAAGTATACCAGAATTTGGTTGGCATGTGCCTTGTTAGGAGATGGTCAACAGTATTTGCTTCACCTGTGAGTGTTCATAATATTTTGGCTCATCAGTGTGTAAGTCTAGTGGAAATACATTTGATGCCGTATGTACATTTTAACTGTACTACAAGTTACTGTTTCAAGTATTCTTTGTACCGTAGATATCCCTTATTTTAACTTTCTTGCCAGTCTGTCTATCAGCTTGGATTGACTTGTAATCTCCTTATACTCACTTTAGAGACTATAGGCCAGTTTCACAGACACGGGATTAAGCCTAGGCTGGGACAAAAAAATCTAGTTTAATAGAAAATGCCATTGAGCTGGTTCTTTTTATCCTAGACTAGTGTCTGCAAAACCAGCCTTATCAGTGCTATTCCACCAGGGGCTGCAAAAATATATTATGAAGCAGTGCAGGATTTTGCTCTAAAAATGCACAGTAAAACCAATAAATGATGCATTGAGCAACAATTTTTTAAATGTATTATCCATTTATTAGCCAGTCGCAAAAGTGGAAAAGTAGCCTATAGAGCACTGATGAAAATGGCCGTAAAAATTATCCTGACGCTTTACGAAAACGTTTGCCTACAGGTAGAGCTGCACGATTAATTAAAATTATATTGATATCGCTATTTGAACGTGTGATTTCTAAACCACAGAAAGCTGCGATTTAATATTTTTTTATTTTTTTTTATGCTCAATCAAAATAATTATTTTTACTGGTGTGCCATTTTTACTATAATCATATTGATTTTAGAATCCATTTGCCTACTTAAAAATAATAATTCAAATTATTAGTATAGTGCTAGTATCGTGCCAGTCAACATGTTCCCTTACCTTTTGCTATTTTAAGACAGTAAACAATAAATGTCTCGAATCTTTCAATCAAAATATACATTGTTCTGATCTCACTCGTCCCAATTATTAAAAGTGAGTTAAAGTGAGTATTCTTAAAATATCCCAGTTCCGTGATGGTTCTATTTCCAATGAAAATGTGATAGCGCTCAACCCAATAAATTAATAATACATGCGGGTCGGGGTGATATTATCAGAATTAGCTGCAGGGACTCTGAACAACAAATTCTAACCAGTTTGAAGATGCGACGTGGAGTGTGGGGTGGCTTAGGTTTAAATGCCTCCATGCTTTAAACGCCCCCTCCATAATTCTACACCAAACCACCAAATTATGGTAAATTTCCACACATTCCTTGGTTGCCACTTCTTTTTTTTTTTACCAAAGTTTATCTTATTTTATGTCATTTTGAAAACATTGTCATGTGATGTGATAAAGGTAGACCTCAACATTTTTTGAGAAATAAATTATAATACTTTTTTTTGGTAATCCTGTATTATGGGGGTCATTTTGGGGCTGAACGCCCCTTCTCCTTTGGGGCAAAATGCCCCGGGGGTATTTTACTCCTGAGAATATATTATTAAAATATAACAAAATTATACGAAAACATATAATTGAAATTTAACAAAAGTTCAAGATGTTGCCTAATATTGCCTAAAGTTTTTAGTTTAATAGCTAATTTACTGAGCATATATTAACATCTAATATAATAGGCCTATCAATTGGCAATGATATTGAATGAATTGCTCAGTATGACTGATTTAATGTTTTTAACTTAATTATTTTGCATGGTTAACAAAAAATATTAAAAAATAATCAAAAGTTATTTGAAATTGTAATAAATGTTATACATAGCTTTTTGCCTTTGGATATTGGAATGTGCAATACGGTTAAAATTGGTTTTGTGAACTCACTTAAATACTGCTGTACTCCATTTACATAGTTTGGCATTAGACAAATTTGCAATAGAATGGGATCATTCTGCCCAATATTTTTTTTCCTAAATGTGTTTGTCTGACAATAGTCAATATGTTCATATAAAAATCTGACCAATCATTGCTTTTTTTCTGAAAATACAGATTTCCCTTAAGGGGGGCTTTTCCCCCCAAGTTACCCTACTGTGAAAGGATAATGTGGAGCAGGGCTTGATGTTAGGGAGAGGAAGAGGATCAATGAAGAAAATGAACCCAGAGGACGAGATTGTAGAGGGATGATTTGTTGCTGTTTGGGAATATTTTGGGTTCCAAGGAGATGTCCCAAACTGATGTAGGCCTAATATGCAAAACCTGTAAGATGGTGGTTAGAACAACACGCGGCATCACAACAAACGTATTTCAACATGAGTCAGTGCCATAGGGACTTGCATGAAAAATGCATGGCAAAAAAGTCTCTTGACCGAACCAAAAATACTTTGAAAATCCAGCCCGGACCAGCCAAACAATCATCAGTAATCAGGGATGGCAGAACTGTTTTATGATGGGGCTGGATTTCCTATATTTTATTTCCTATATTTTAATATGCATATTAGTTAAGAGGTAATTTAACTAAATATGCGGTCATACCAATATATGATGAATTGATCAACAACAGATAATTTTTTATTTATTAGTTTATAGCAAAAGTGGAAAAATAGCCTATAGAACACAGAAGAAAAAGGCCTAAAAAAATTACAAAATAATCCTTTATGCTTTAGAAAAACGTTGCCTATAGTCACAAATGTGAATCATCCCTCTTGAAACAGCTGGTCGGAGACATTTGCAAATGAAAAGTGCCCTCACTGGGACTTGAAGAAATAACAGAGCCAATCACATATTATTTAGCCAAAGACTTGTTCTAAACCACATCAAAATGGCATGTTAATTGATGTTCATCATATTGCAAATTAAATCGCAGTGTGTAGCAAACAAATCGCAATTAGATTTTTTTGTCTGTTTCATGCAGCCCTAGTTAAAAAGTTGATTCAGGTGTGCTAGTTCTGGGATACATCTAATCGATGGAATGGCTGGGGGTTCCCCAGGAGAGGGTTGAAGACCTATGCACTAGCAAAACGCAAAACTAAGGAAGAATAAGTCAGGAAGGATAAGGAGAGAGACATTCTGAAGCCACCATCTCTAAAACCATTCCCTTTTTCAGGGCCTCTCCAGTGCCCCTGTTGTCACTTTAATTAGCACCAAAACAGGTGACATTGATTCACAATCGCTTATTCTTCCTAACTGGACAGATTGATATCCCTGAAGTATAATTTACTCTGTGTTATACTGTGATTGTGCCTGGCCTATACAAAGTGGATACAAATTGCTCAACAAACAGTAAAGAGAGTTCATGACCTAACAAAATTGTCTTCATGTGCATTTTAAACTGTAGTTTAATAATTTTCCCACTGAATTTTATTCCTAAACATTCCCAAAAAGGATAGTCTGTATTTATGTGTATATGTTCAGTTAAAATACTTCAGACAATACTTTACTTCTATAATTTTTCTCATTTTCTTTATTTCTGAGATGCTAAGGCAGGGGTTTTGCTGCATCCCCCTGTACCCCTACTTCTGCAATTCTTGTATTCCCCCACCCTGGACTAGCTATTCCGGTCTCTTTCGATAAAGGGAAATGGAAGTGGTTATTGTTTAACACTAGAACGGCCAGGCCTTTCAGACCCCCAGTATCTGCCAGAGGTGAACACCGTCTGGCGTCATTAGCATACTAAACATCCCTATTAGCATGGACATTCTCCTGCAGCATCACCATCCAGCCAGAGCATCAGTTCATCTACTGGGTCATTATCAAACTATATAGAATTGTCAAAAAAATTACATCTTTGGTATTTTGTTTTGTGAATAATTATGTAGCTTAACACATTTGTAGAATCTTAATCTTCAGTAAAATATGCAGAAAGAGACAATGGGATGTGTGCAATTTAGTTTCTCAATCCCTCCTATAATAAAAACAGTAATTTGTGATACCTTTGTCGAATTGGTAATTGATGACAAGTAAACAATATCCTTGTTCAGTTAAAATACTTCAGACAATACTTTACTTCTATAATTTTTCTCATTTTCTTTATTTCTGAGATGCTAAGGCAGGGGTTTTGCTGCATCCCCCTGTACCCCTACTTCTGCAATTCTTGTATTCCCCCACCCTGGACTAGCTATTCCGGTCTCTTTCGATAAAGGGAAATGGAAGTGGTTATTGTTTAACACTAGAACAGCCAGGCCTTTCAGACCCCCAGTATCTGCCAGAGGTGAACACCGTCTGGCGTCATTAGCATACTAATCATCCCTATTAGCATGGACATTCTCCTGCAGCATCACCATCCAGCCAGAGCATCAGTTCATCTACTGGGTCATTATCAAACTATATAGAATTGTCAAAAAAATTACATCTTTGGTATTTTGTTTTGTGAATAATTATGTAGCTTAACACATTTGTAGAATCTTAATCTTCAGTAAAATATGCAGAAAGAGACGATGGGATGTGTGCAATTTAGTTTCTCATTCCATCCTATAATAAAAACAGTAACTTGTGATACCTTTGTCGAATTGGTAATTGATGACAAGTAAACAATATCCTTGGTATTTCATTTTGTGAATCATTATTTAGCATAATACATTTGTAGACTTACATTTTCAATTTACATTTGATGAATTAGCCTACACAATAAGCTGAATCTCCAATTGAAAAACAGTAACGTGATACGTAGCCTATATCATTTGTATTATGTTTCAGTAATAGCCTAATTAAGTTGTTGAATGGTCATGGAAATCTTGTATTTCATTTGTAAATTCATTCAAATTCAACCAAGTTCTGATCATTAATCTGGGAGTATAGTGCGTTAATTCATTGACGTCATGCATTCAGTGTGGGTTGATTAGCACCTGGGTACCATTTGGGTACCAACGCTAAGTGCCGTGGGCTACTGTTGATTTAAGTCGGAAAACAGGGTTAAAAAAACAAACGTAAATTATCTCTAAATAGTTTTCTATTTGTCAGTTTAGAATTGTGACAACAGAACAATGTAATATACGCCTATTTAGGAAAAGTCATGGAAGGTGGAGGGTGTAGCTTTCAAAACAGCAGTTTTATTTTAATCAAATGTAAATTGCTGTAGGCATTTGGTGGTTCTAGTGTTAAATTCACTCTTGTAAACATTGGAGGCAGGATTCTACACACTGCCCCCTGAACTATAATCATCCCAACTGGCAATAATCTACCAATCAGTCCTCTGGCGGCACACGATTTGCAACCTGCTGCAGTCGGACCTTCATCCGACCACATAGCAAGCCAATAGTCTGCAACGAGTTATCCGCCTGTTCGTGCTTGTTGGGTTGTAGTCAGAGGTGTAATCTTAGCTAGACTAACCAGCTGGCTCATGTTTAGCGTTGGCCATTGGCTTGATACTATTATTAGTAATATATATCATTTTGTTTTTCATTACTGGACATTATTCAGGTGACATCTTGGCTGTAGCTAGCTAACTAGCAAGGCAACCTCTGCAACAATTTTGTACGAGGTGGGATTATTAGATCAGTCTTTTTAATAACTTTCATATATTGATGGTTACTTCTGGTTAGGGGAGACATCTCTAATTTTCCCAAACATTTTTTTAATCAGAATACCTAGTTGGCTATTTAATGTGTTAATATGTTCTGTAAACAAACCATACCATGTTATTTTCTGTACAAAATGCTGTGCAGCGTTAATTGTGATTGATATTCATTGTTGACGTCAGTCATTAGCAGAACCCCCTATTACCTGCATATCCAACTGCAGTTATGAAGTTGCTTTATAATCATTTGACCAAGTTGTGTGTTTTGTGATAATTAATGACCAAAATATTAGATAATGTGTCATCAAATAGCATTTCTGAACATCAATATCCCATAATAATAGTATAGGAGTCTTTAAAAAAAAAACTTTTTATAAGTATGCATACCCTTTGCTTTGACGCTCAATTGAGCTCAGGTGCATCCTGTTTCCATTGATCATCCAGGATGTTTCTACAAGTTGATTGGAGTCCAACTAGAGTCCAACATTTCTGTTTATTGGACATGATTTGGAAAGGAATGCCGATTTATATAAGGTCCCATAGTTGACAATACAAGTCAGAGCAAAATCCAATGGAAGGGTACCAAAACATCTCACCCACATTGAAACTCCTCAAGAACACAGTGACCTCCATTATTCTTAGATGGAAGAAGTTAAGAACCCCCAACACATTTCCTAGAGCTGGCAGACCAGCTCAACTGAGCAATCGGGGGAGAAAGACCAATCAACTTAATCAATTTTAGAACATAGCTGTAACAAAATGTGGAAAAAGTGAAGTGGTCTGGATTCCTCTGGATACGTCCGAATGTAATGTAACATTTAAAACAATATCAAAGCAAAATTTGAGTTTAAGATGTGACAAACTACTACAATATATAGTAAAACAATTAGATTTTGGGTATTTCATAATAAATATTTAGATTTTGAAATGTTGTTATTTTTATTATTATAACATTTAATTATTATGAATGTTGTTATTATTATTTATTATACTCTAATGCAGAGCGACTTACAGTAGTGAGCGCATACATTTTCAAACTGGCCCCCCATGGGAATCAAATCAACCAAGTGAGCTACATGTGACAACATACAGGGGTTCCAGGATTTACTTATGGCTTGGGTGGGGGTCCCTGAAGAAGAAAAGATTGTAAATTTATTCAAAATCTGTTACAGGTGACTCAACTTGTTAACTAATTAACAATCCCTTCACTCCTTCATTCAGGTGAACTAATTCAAGGCTAAAACCAGATTTTAATTGCTGAGACTGCCCAGGAGAGGTTAAATACAGTGGATATAAAAGTCTTCACACCCCTGTTAAAATGCCAGGTTGTTGTGATGTAAAAGAATGAAACAAAGGTAAATAATGTCAGAACCTTTTCCACATTTAATGTGACCTACAATGTGAACAATTAAATTGAAAAACAAACTGAAATCTTCGAGTGGAAAAATGAAAAACCTTACAATAACCTGGTTGCATAAGTGTGCACACCCTCTTATAACTGGGGGAGTGGCGGTGTTCAGAATTAACCAATCACATTCAAACTCATGTTAAATAGAAGTCATTACACACCTACCATCATTTAACCATCCATAGTCGACATCTGCGATACCGCGGACAGTGCTCATTTGCATAAATATTTCGAAAAATAGATTCGCCATAATCGTCCGATTCCAATGGTATATTATTTGTAGCCACTTTCCTGAAGCGTTCCGTGTATAATTGGGGTTGTCCGTGTATAATATGGGTTGTATAGTTGTATAGTTTGGGTTGCTATGAGAACTTTTCACCAGGCAACGACATTGCCAATGCATCTTAGAAAGGCTCATGTGTACACTAGAATAAATATTACAAGCGTGTACATCACTATATATGATGTTTTGAACCATAAAACATAGTTTGTATTATATATAAGATATAAAAATAAATATTTAGTCAAAATAGTATGGGGATGTTCTTGAGTTTTTGGGAAGAAGTTGGTAATTTTTCTGAGTTTATAAAATATATAAGTCCAAACGTAACTAGCGATCTAGTGCTGCCACCTGCTGGCCGTTTTGAGTCATTACATGCAAAAAGAAGTGCTATACATTCAATCTTATTTATTTCATAATGTTTTATTTCTAGGTAGAAGAACCACATTTCTGGGGGGTGCCTATATTTTTTACCTTCTATTATATAATTATTTCATTATTTTCAACCCAATTACAGTGTAATTTGATAGTAAAGGCATGAAAGTATGAGGAAATACCATTGACACAAAATCTCATAATGCTTTAAAAAAACGAATAAAGTTCAGCTGTTCTAGTAGGATTTTGCATCTCAGAGCAAAAGCCATGGTCCGCAGAGAGCTTTCAAAGCATCAGAGGGATCTCATTGTTGAAAGATATCAGTCAGGAGAAGGGTACAACATAATTTCTAAAGCATTTGATATACCATGGAACACCGTGAAGACAGTTATCAAGTGGAGAACATATGGCACAACAGAGATATTGCAAACAACTGGACATCCCTCCAAAATATATGAAAACACGAGAAGAAAACTGGTCAGGGAGGCTTCCAAGAGGCCTACAGCAGCAATAAAGGAACTGCAGGAATTTCTGGCAAGTACTGGCTGTGTGCTACATGTGACAACAATCTCCCGTGTTCTTCATATGAATGGGGTATGGGGTAGGGTGGCAAGACGGAAGCCTTCTCTTACAAAGAAAAACATCCAAGCCCGGCTGAAGTTTGCAAAAACAAGCATCAAGTCTCCCAAAAGCACATGGGAAAATGTGTCCAGCCAGAGCCCAGACCTAAATCCCATTGAACATCTGTGGGGTGATCTTAAGAGGGCTGTGCATAGGAGATGTCCTCGCAATCTGAGAGATTTGGAGCGCTTTTGTAAAGAAGAGTGGGCAAATATTGCCACGTCAAGATGTGCCATGTTAATAGTCTCCTACACAAAAAGTGCTGTAATAAAATCAAAATGTGCTTCAACAAAGTATTAGTTTAAGGGGGTGCACACTTATGCAAGATTTCAGTTTTTTTTTCCAATTGAATTGTTCACGTTATAGGTCACATTAAGGTGGAAGACGTTCTGACATGATTCATCTTTGTCTCATTCTTTTACACCACAAGAACCTGGCATTTCAACAGGGGTGTGTAGAATTTTTATATCCACATTTACTACTTCAAATAAAGTTTGAATTCACCACACCAAATATTTTATTCAGAATTTTAAATACTCTAGCTGTGATTTATTATGTTTATAAAAGCCACAAAGCTAACCCTGCCCATCTGGCATTTGACAAACACAACCACTGAAAGTATTTGAACAATTTGGTGTAGATTTTGAACCCATATCTGCTGACACCCTGCATCCAGATGGCTGGGTCTAAGGGAAGGGGAGCAGAGAACAGGGATGGGAATTGAGGGCAGATGGAAGGGAGTGTGTTTCCACATTGAAACGCAGCCCATGGCTCCAGATGGTTCTGACTGAGAGAAGCACGTTTCACCCAGCAGGTACCTGCTGCCGGATCTGCTCCCACAGGCTAACAGGATGGGTGTCGTTGTCACCTGTGTCTCTAGTATAAACACCACCTGAATAGAATAGGCTATTTTTATCACGACTCTTCACACCAGCAGATGAACGGGCTGGCTCTTCCGTTCATATGCATGTTGGAAAAATTGTCAAAACTGGTAAAATGGTTTTAAGGAATTACATTTTAATTGTTTTTGAGTTTTGTTTTTCTGAAAAGTGTCAAGTCAGTTTTTATCTAAAATCTCAATGTCTGACATCGGTTGATTATATATTAAGATTTTTATTAAAATAAAATTGCATCAGTTTTTCATGTTAAAGCAACAGTTTTGTCAGTTATCCAGAGAAGACAAAAACATGCAATCTGGCTTCTTGGTATTACATTGGTTCTCCTCCAGAACTGTGTCCAAATGAGAATGCCTGACTCACAGACTGGAACAGTAATGTATTCAAGGCATGACGCAACACTGAGTGCCTGCACAGCCCTTAGCCATGATAAATTGGCTATATACCACAAATCCTAGATGTTTCTTATTTTCATGAATGAACCACTTATCAATATAACTAAATCAGACACCCTGCGAATCCAGCATTCTGTGATTTGCTACGGTTTCCATCTAAATCTAGGTTTTCCTGCTTCATCTCTAGCCATCTCTTGTAATTTTTTGACTTATTGCTCACCCCTACTGTTTTTTTCCTTGACTGAGATTGGATATTGACAGATAAAGCACCAGTATAGTCTTCTACCTTACATTGTCCATCATAGATTTTCCACCCAGTTAGAGAACCAGGACACTGGATCTATTTGCTGTGCGACCAAAGGGACAACTTGCATGTTTGTAGGTGCACAGTGGGGCTCGAAAGTTTGGGAACCCCAGGTAAAAATGTGAAATAATGTGCATAAAGAAGCCAAGAAAATATGGAAAAATCTCCAAAAGGCATCAAATGACAGACTAGACATTCTCATAATATGTCAAAAAAAAGTTAGATTTTATTTCCATCATTTACACTTTCAAAATAACAGAAAACAAAAAAATGGCATCTGCAAAAGTTTGGGCACCCTGCAGAGTTTATACCTTGTACTGCCCCCTTTGGCAAGTATCACAGCTTGTAAACACTTTTTGTAGCCAGCCAAGAGTCTTTCAATTCTTGTTTGAGGTATCTTTGCCCATTCTTCCTTACAAAAGTCTTCCAGTTCTTTGATATTTCTGGGCTGTCTGTCACGCACTGCTCTTTTAAGGTCTATCCATAGATTTGCAATTATGTTGAGGTCAGGAGATTGTGAAGGACATGGTAAAACCTTCAGTTTACGCCTCTTGATGTAATCCACCGTGGATTTTGAGGTGTGTTTAGGATCGTTATCCATTTGTAGAAGCCATCCTCTCTTTAACTTCAGCTTTTTCACAGATGGCATCAAGTTAGTGTCCAATATTTGCAGATATTTTATTGAATACATTTTTCCTTCTACTCATGAAATGTTCCCTGTGCCACTGGCTGCAATACAACCCCACAGCATGATTGATCCACCCCCATGCTTAACAGTTGGACAGAGGTTCTTTTCATTAAATTCTGTGCCCTTCTCCAAACGTACCTTTGCTCATTTCGGCCAAAAAGTTCTATTTTAACCTCATCGGTCCACAGAACTTGTTTCCACAATGCATCAGGCTTGTCTATATGTTCATTTGCAAACTACAAACGCTGATTTTTGTGGTGAGGACGTAGAAGAGGTTTTCTTCTGATGACTCTTCCATGAAGACCATATTTGTACAAACCCGATTCCAAAAAAGTTGGGACACTGTTCAAATTGTGAGTAAAAAAGGAATGGAATAATTTACAAATCTCAAACTTATATTTAATTCACAATAGAATATAGATAACATATCGAATGTTGAAAGTGAGACATTTTGTAATGTCATGCCAAATTGGATTTCATGAGAGCTACACATTCCAAAAAAGTTGGGACAATAAGAGGCCTGGAAAAGTTAAATGTACAGATAAGGAACAGATGGAGGACCATTTTGCAACTTATGTCAATTGGCAACATGATTGGGTATAAAAAGAGCCTCCAGAGTTGCAGTGTCTCTCAGAAGTCAAGTTGGACAGAGGACAACCAATTCCCCCAATGCTGTGGCGAAAAATAGTGGAGCAATATCAGAAAGGAGTTTCTCAAAGAAAAATTGCAAAGAGTTTGAAGTTATACAGTGCATAATATCATCCAAAGATTCAGAGAATCTGGAACAATCTCTGTGCGTAAGGGTCAAGGCCGGAAAACCATACTGGATTCCCGTGATCTTCGGGCCCTCAGACGGCACTGCATCACATACAGGAATGATACTGTAATGGAAATCGCAGCATGGGCTCAGGAATACTTCCAGAAAACATTGTCGGTGAACACAATCCTCCATGCCATTCGCCGTTGCCGGCTAAAACTCTATAGGTCAAAAAAGAAGCCGTATCTTAACAGGATCCAGAAGCGCAGGCGTTTTCTCTGGGCCAAGGATCATTAAAAATGGCCTGTGGCAAAGTGGAAAAGTGTTCTGTGGTGAGACTAATCAAAATTTGAAGTTCATTTTGGAAAACTGGGATGCCATGTCATCCGGACCAAAGAGGGCAAGGACAACCCAAGTTGTTATCAGTGCTCAGTTCAGAAGCCTGCATCTCTGATGGTATGGGGTTGCATATTTGCGTGTGGCATAAGCAGCCTACACATCTGGAAAGGCACCATCAATGCTGACAGTAATATCCAAGTTCTAGAAAAACATATGCTCCCATCCAGACGTCCTCTCTTTCAGGGAAGGCCTTGCATTTTCCAACATGACAATGCCAGACCACATACTGCATCAATTACAATGTCATGGCTGCATAGAAGAAGGATCCGGGTACTGAAATGGCCAGCCTGCAGTCCAGATCTTTCACCCATAGAAAACATTTGGCGCATCATAAAGAGGAAGGTGCGACAAAGAAGACCTAAGAAGCCTCTATTAGACAAGAATGGGACAACATTCCTTTCAACATTCATAAACTTGAACAACTTGTCTCCTCAGTCCCCAGACGTTTGCAGTCTGTTATAAAAAGTAGAGGGGATGCCACACAGTGGTAAACATGGCCTTGTCCCAACTTTTTTGAGATGTGTTGATGACATGAAATTTAAAATCAACTTATTTTTACCTTAAAGTGATACATTTTCTCAGTTTAAACATTTGATATGTCATCTGTGTTGTATTCTGAATAAAATATTGAAATTTGAAACTTCCACATCATTGCATTCTGTTTTTATTCACAATTGTACAGTGTTACAACTTTTTTTGGAATCGGGTTTGTACAAGTATCTCTTTATAGTGGAATGGTGTACCACAACTCCAGTGTCTGCCAGGTCTTTCTTGATGGATCGTGCAGTCAAATGTGGGTTTTGACTTGCTTTTCTCACAATCCTGCCGAGCTGTTCTGTCTGATATTTTTCTTGGTCTTCCAGATCTTGCTTTAACTTCCACTGTTCCTGATGACTGCCATTCCTTTACTACATTCCGAAAAGAGGATATTGGCATCTGAAAACGCTTTGCTATCTCCCTATTGCCTTTTCCTGCTTTGTGAGCATCAACTATTTTCAGTTTCAGTTTTCTTAGCAACTGCTTAGAAGAACCCATGGTGCTGATTGTTGGGGCAAGGTCAGATGAGTCTGGGCATTTAAAACCTTTGAGATTGACATCACCTGGTCTTTCCAGACGATGATTGAGAACAATCCATGACACTGTCAGGTCTCAGCTTTCCAAAGGGGTCGGTGCATGCTATAAACTCTGCAGGGTGCCCAAACTTTTGCAAACGCCATTTTTTTGTTTTCTGTTATTTTGAAAGTGTAAATGATGGAAATAAAATCGTACCTTTTTTGACATATTATAAGAATGTCTAATCTGTCATTTGATGCCTTTTGGAGATGTTTCCATCTTTTCTTTGCTTCTTTATGCACATTGATACACATTTTTCCCTGGGGTGCCCAAACTTTCGAGCCCCACTGTATCCAGGGAACTGTGTGAGTTTGTCCTTGTTCCTCACAAATTCACCTGGTGACCTGGAAGAATTCTGGGCCCCCAGTTTCAATCAACACATCACCTAGAATGAAGCCACCACATTAACTTTCATTCAAAGTACTAGAGTATGTCAGTGCAGCTTGTAGACTGTTACTTTTGCATTTTACCTCTGTCCTAGCAGTGTCTATCTGTATGTCATGAAAACAGCTATTTATTAAATAGACTTATTAAGCCTTTCTCATTGTCACTTGCTTCCATTAACTTGACAGCCGACCAATATTCTAAGACCTTTTGTCAAATTTAAATAAAGGGACAAGAGGTGTTTCAAATTCTCATGACATAGGACACTTAGGACTGGGATAAAGTCCAAAACAAGATTACGAGACAATAGCCGCATTAAAATGGTTCTCGTGCCAACGTATCACAGTGCCTGTCATGGTAAAACCTCCCTAGATCTGGAATGGTAAAACCTACACCCAGCCAACCAGAAAAGCAAAGTGAAACATTTCAGGCATTTTTGAAAATCCTTGTCCTCATTCAAAACAACCTTTTGTACTGTTGAAAATGTTATTTAGCATGCAGTAGGTGTTTTGAATCATAAGTGGAGTGGAGCGCATAGTCAAGACATATGACCGCATACCTTCGCAATTATTCTGCAATCACAGTGTTTTATTAAAACAACATAATAATAATAAAATTCCAAGGCCACGATGAAGTTATGTTTCAGTCTGACAAGTAGCTGGGAAGCCCCATGGTCCATGCAAATTGGACAGTGTTGCCTAGGGAGCAGTGAGGCAATGTCACAAGGTCCTGATCCCAATGTGCTGCAAAGCTAATTGAGGTTGCCGTCACATGCTTTCACCCACATGACTTCCTGGTTAGATGTGTTATAAGAATTACTTAGGGCGGAAGCCTGTGAGTCAAGCTAGCTGCCATCATCAGAATGCCTTGTTAGATCATGTAATGACACATGGTGGTAGACATTTGATATGACAAAATTAGGGAAAGGAACTGATTAAGATGTTGTTGATTATTTGAAGCACTTCTATAGCTGCTGTTTATTTATAGACAAATTCTGGCACATTGCTTTAATCAACTAATCATTCATCACATTTGTCACCATGTATTTAAATAAGAAATTGCACAACAGTGTGAGTTGGGCAGTGTCTCTGTGTCTGTCCTTCCAGTCCTCTCTGCCCTGACAGTCCCTGTTTTTACCGCCTTGCTGACTGACGTAAGTTGGTAAGAAGAACCACCAACATATCTAGGACTCTTTCTATTTTGCTACCAGCCATTAGCCAGCTTTTGTCATTTGGACTTGCTCAAGTACAGGACAGATTTTTCACCTACTTCTTACGGGTACTGGTCAGATGCACTAACTGCCAGGCTACCTGCTGGTTTAACCTTAGGTGTGACTTGGACTGTTTCCCAAACACTGGAGGATCCCCAGTCTCCACCCTGCTCCAGCATGTACCTCACTGTCAAATTGGCCGTGGGTCATTATTCTGAGGCTGCATCTAAACCTCAATACTTGGTCCACGGTCCATCTTTACCTCTTCTGTGTGTTTATGTCCCAGGTTGTCTCTCTTGGAGGAGTGGCGCGGGGTTCGTGACAATGCCCTGTCAGAGTTAAGTGGGATCCCCTGCTGCATCTTTGTCCATGCCGGAGGGTTCATCGGGGGCAACGAGACCAAGGAGGGGGCTCTGGAGATGGCCAGGAGGACCCTGCAGGCTGCAGCCAAGCCCGCATGCAAAGATGCCAATGGCAGCTGACCTAGCATTCCCGCCTGCCGTTAACGCACTCGTTCAGTCAGTCTCAGCCCTAACAGATTCGTCATGTTTTTGTTCTGTGATTTGACCTGTTACTCTGCGTTGTGCTGCACATGTTTTGTAATAAAAGACATATATTGCCTTAAAGAGTTTTGTCCTCTCCTAAAGCAGAATCGTGACAAAGGGAGTCTTTACAGTGTATGCTGGTGTAGTTTTGTGAGTTTACAGACAAACTGGCACAAACACATAGGGACCATACAGCGCACACAGGATCAGATTTACTACCCTTAATGCATGTTGTGCTTTTTTGGTGGTTTCAAGCAGCTTTAATTAGCCAAATTAATTTCTCGATGATGTGAGGTTCTCATCACACATTGCTATGAAAATGTGAGCAGTCTTATGATTAGGTTCTGCAGTCAATATACTGCTAATAAAGTAGAGGAAGACGTGTCATGGATTTCCAATAAATAATATGGCCTTTCTCTCCCACTTAACTCTTTTTCCTCACTCTTGTTCTCTCTCTTCTGCCAGTCCTCTTTCATTCTCCATTCACATGCCCTTTGTTTCTCTTGTTCTCTCCTGTGACAGTTTCAGTCTGTCTGTTATCAGTGTTTTACTGCAGTGAGACATTGGCTTTTGTATGGGTTAATTTGTCTGTGTGATTTAGTCCCTTTAATTGTCCTTCACGCTTCATTAATGAACGTCAATAGGCTTCACTTTTTATGTCATGAGTAATTGTTTTGCTGTCTGTCGTATGTCTCTGTCGCTCTGTTTTCTCTCTATACATTAATGAGAAAAGAACTGGCCTGTGCTTTCGACACACTGTGGAGATGGATACAACTGGTTTTCTTAAGTTAAGGTGGGAGTCGATGATCCATTGGTTGATTATTTAATGCTAAGCAATTTCTTCCCTCCAGAGAGTTTGAAATAATGCTATATGGAAAGGCAATAATACAACCTAGTAACCTTTAACTCCAAAGCAGGTGTTTTCCAATCAATCATTAGACTATGGTAGTGATTGTTTGATGTCCATTCAGAGGTAAGTGGCAAATGTTTATTGTGCCAACTCATTGTGTAAAAGTAATTTAGTTGTATTATTTGGTCCACTTTTTTATTCAATGTAAATATTTTCACTTAGATTTGCCTATGCACAGACACTTTTATAGTATTGTGCCAGCTTTTCAAATCTTGTGGACCTAAAGTGAAATCTGTCGATCCAATATAAAATATAGGAAGGAATTCAAACACCTTCAAAATACACATAGAAAACTAAGTAGATAGAAAAAAGAAATGCCTATTCACTGTATTGCTTTTCTTTAACAGAGTTAAAGCTGTGGAAATGGACTAGAAATGTTTTTTTTGATTATGTGGGCCTACTCCCGTCAAACCCAGTCTGACAATCCTTGGCAATCACATGGTCAACCTTTTAATCTCTATCAGAATAATCTGAATTAATGAGAGAAACGAGACTAACAAAATGTCAACATGCTTAACAAAATTTCAACATCTGCACACAGTGGTTACATGACAGCAACCCTTACAAAGATGTTTTTCTGCTACTCCAGCATCCAAAATATCACCATACATTGCAGTTAGTTGCACTTTTATTTCAATTTCAAAACTGTCTGTATTTTTGGTGAGGAGGGTAGGGCCTTTGAGGGTTTTCCAAGACTGCAATAGTCAGCACGTCATAATCCCCATAAAGTCCAGCGGCAAAATGGGATATTGGTCCATTTGACATTTCACCATTTTAGAATCGCTTCAAATTAGGCATATGTTTCGTTAACTTTCTCTGGCTAAGCATTCTGACAACTGTGTACATCTCACCAAGAACAGGTGATGTTTGTCAAAATATTTGATTCAATTAGGCTAGCTCTACAAACATGTACTTATATTTAGCCATCACTGATAAAATTCAACTTGTCTAATCGATATTTACACGATTATGAAAATGGCGATTTGGTGTAAGCCAAATCAAAACACACCTCATTTGAAGTGGATCAAATATTCCCTATGGAAGAAATTAATGATGCAAGAACCGAAAGAAACGCTTCTCCAGTTGTGCTGCAAGGGTTTATGGGGATTATGACTCATACTATTTCAGTCTATGGCATTTACCATTACAAACCTCTGCAAACAGAAATGTCAAAACACATCAATTCTAAATTAATTTCACTGGTATAGATAACATTGATAGAATGATTCTGACACCTAAATATGGAATTCATCTTAATTGGGGGTAAAATATTTTACCCTATAGGGAGGGGTGTTTGCCCTGATAGTGGGGTAAAATGCACCCTTTACACAGTTTGGCATTTGATTAAGTTGTAAGCAGTTTTCCCTTAAGGGGGGCGTTTCCCCCCAAGTTACCCTACTTAACGAAATTACTATAAATATATAAGCTAGTATGTAAGCTAATGATAATTTCGAGAAACTTTTCTAATGCTGGATCAGATGATTTGTGCTGTTGTAATTGTGTTAGAACTAGACCATTTTTCGTTTTACTTTTAAGTAAATACCATCCGTAATGGCAGCAATGAGGATTGTTGCACTGTAAAACTCCCTATTTTGCTGTGTAACAATGTTATTTTGCCATTATACCTTTCTAGAGCTGGCAAACGCTATACTCTATAGGAAGCAGATGCATTGACAAGAACAAAAAATATAACCATCAATTAAGACTTCAAAATGCTTGTTTATTAACTTGCTTCATCGTGTATGAATGACTAATAATTGTAACTAACAGGTTGCACACTATAGTCCCTCATTTGTAACTAGGGTATAATACCACCTGAAATTAGTAGAACAACGGCCCCTTTAAATAAAAAGGTTGGGGAGAGAGCAAGTGAGAGAGTTGTAATTTAAATTGTATTGTGTTCAAATGGTGTATCCGTTTGATATGATCAGTTATGGAGCTAAAATACGTGGATAATGTTTCCCAAACTTTTGAATATTGTTCATATGAAAATATCTGAGTTGTCATAGTCTGCGAATAGGCTACCACATATTTCTGTCGGACACATCGACTGATCCTCTGGAGGAAGAGACATTTCAACTTAATTTTTTCCGAGGTTACACGTCACAGGTAAACATTTTAAACATACAGAATATCAAATTATGTTATTTTTGCAATAAACGCTCAATAATAATCGCTCTCTTTGTATGACTAAACTGGGTTAAAGTTTTTTTCTATATTAGTGTGATCCATGAATGGCTTTTCTGAGATGTTTTCATTATTATACGAGATATTTTCCTACTACCGCGCATATAGCATTTACACTACAGCTCGAGGGTATTCTTAAATTAATGTTGAGGATAATATCATTTAAGTGTTGAGTGAATTCCGTTATCTGTAAAATCGACCAGTTACTGCCATTAACAGAAACCCTTCATTCATAGCCTAAAGATAAGCTGTACTATTGATGAAAGCTTTTATAAACTGAGGTTGGGCTCGTTTTCCATCTTTTTTATTCAATCTAATGCCCTAGGGAAATGTCATTATCTTTCTCTCCTACCTTTCTCTCTTTCTCTCCTACCTATCTCTCTCGTATCTCAATTTCACACCATCTCTAAAATGGTTAGTCCCCCAACACAGAAACGTATTGCTTTAATGTGTTAATTGGTGTGATATGTAATGTCTGATGTTTTTTTTAACGTACTGAAGCTATGTTTGTCAGATGGCACAGGGGATTCGCTTGGTGAATATGAAAATTTCCTCTGATTAGGATAAACACAGTACATTCTTATGCATGTAAAAATAAAAGCATGCTTCTAATTCTCCCGTAGTTATCCAGGTTTAGTGAGTTGAGTCTCATGTAGTTTTCCCTAGCTTGATATAATGTATAATCCTATCTTGATTCCAATTTGGTACCTTTATTTACAGATAGGGTTGCTAGGTGCATTGCACTCTGCATTCCACTACAGGCTTGTCTGTGAAGGTGGGTATTCTGAAAATTCTACCTGAAAATTGTGTACTCTGTCATGTACTGTCTATACCAATATGTCATTAAAAGAAATTGTTTACAAATTTGTAATTTCATGGCTAACTGAGGTATGATAGTTATTCTACTTATACAGTGGGGAGAACAAGTATTTGATACAATGCCGATTTTGCAGGTTTTCCTACTTACAAAACATTTAGAGGTCTGTAATTTTTTATCATAGATACACTTCAACTGTGAGAGATGGAATCTAAAACAAAAATCCAGAAAATCACATTGTATGATTTTTAAATAATTAATTTGCATTTTATTGCATGACATAAGTATTTGATCACCTACCAACCAGTAAGAATTCCGGCTCTCACAGACCTGTTCTTTTTTCTTTAAGAAGCCCTCCTGTTCTCCACTCATTACCTGTATTAACGGCACCTGTTTGAACTTGTTACCTGTATAAAAGACACCTGTACACACTCAATCAAACAGCCTCCAACCTCTCCACAATGGCCAAGACCAGAGAGCTGTGTAAGGACATCAGGGATACAATTGTAGACCTGCACAAGGCTGGGATGGGCTACAGGACAATAGGCAAGCAGCTTGGTGAGAAGGCAACAACTGTTGGCGCAATTATTAGGAAGAAGTTCAAGATGACGGTCAATCTCCCTCGGTCTGGGGCTCCAAGCAAGGTCTCACCTCGTGGGGCATCAATGATCATGAGGAAGGTGAGGGATCAGCCCAGAACTACATGGCAGGACCAGGTCAATGACCTGAAGAGAACTGGGACCACAGTCTCAAAGAAAACCATGAGTAACACACTAATGCACGCAAGGTCCCCTGCTCAAGCCCCATCTTAAGTTTGCCAATGACCATCTGGATGATCCAGAGGAGGAATGGGAGAAGGTCATGTGGTCTGATGAGACAAAAAAATAGCTTTTTGGTCTAAACTCCACTCACCGTGTTTGGAGGAAGAAGAAAGATGAGTACAACCCCAAGAACACCATCCCAACCGTGAAGCATGGAGGTGGAAACATCATTCTTTGGGGATTATTTTCTGCCAAGGGGACAGGACGACTGCACCGTATTGAAGGGAGGATGGATGGGGCCATGTATCCCGAGATCTTGGCCAACAACCTCCTTCCCTCAGTAAGAGCATTGAAGATGGGTCGTGGCTGGGTCTTCCAGCTTGACAACGACCCAAAACACACAGCCAGGGCAACTAAGGAGTGACTTCGTAAGAAGCATCTCAAGGTCCTGGAGTGGCCTAGCCAGTCTCCAAACCTGAACCCAATAGAAAATCTTTGGAGGGAGCTGAAAGTGCGTATTGCCCAGCGACAACCCCTGAAACCTGAAGGATCTGGAGAAGGTCTGTATGGAGGAATGGGCCAAAATTCCTGCTGCAGTGTATGCAAACCTGGTCAAGAACTAAAGGAAACATATGATTTCTGAAATTGCAAACAAAGGTTTCTGTACCAAATATTGAGTTCTGCTTCTCTAATCTATCAAATACTTATGCCATGCAATAAAATGCTAATTAATAATAAAAAAATCATACAATGTGACCTCTACATGCTTTATAAGTAGGAAAACCTCAAAAATCGGCAATGTATCAAATACTTGTTCTCTCCACTGTATGTATATTATTAAGCACATATTATTACTTCCAGCCCAAAATGGGAGGTTTATTAAAATAGTCCCAGAATTAATCTGTAATCATCTACAGCCGGGGTATTCAACTCTTTCCCTCTGAGGTCCGGAGCCTGCTGGTTTTCTGTTCCACCTCATCGTTAATTGCACCCCCTGGTTTAAATCAGACTCTGATTAGAGAGTTAAAATGAAAAATTTAAATGGAACTGGCTTTGAGGTCAAGAGTTGAATACCTGTGATCTATAGTTTTCAATTGCATCCCTTTATTCCTCTGGTAACTGTTCTCCAAGTTGTTGCTGCAAAAGAGAATGTGTCCTCTGTCAACTTACCTGATAAAATAAGGGTTTTAATTAGAAACTGGTTTGATACATATTTTTTTCAAAGACACTGCAAAACCCTATCAAGCTTCTATTCAGTCCATATTTTTATTTAGAGGTTATTTATTAAAAAAAAAGATAAACAATGTCTTTATTTGAACGATGAAACAATAATCTTGGGATTTATATATTGTCCTAAAGTCGTAATTGAGGAGACCAGTTAACTTATAGTTTGTTGAAGCTACTTTTGATCATGGGATAAACACATTTAATTTATTCTCCTAAAGACACCCATTGGTTTCTTAGAAGTCTGAAGTTTGTTTTACTTTGCTGCGCCAGTAGGTAGCTTCAGTTTAGCCCAAGCTGTTTTTGATCTTTGCATAAAAACACATTTAATATATTTGAATGCAGTTGATTGGCAGTGTACACATTTTCTGCTTCTGTTGTTTGCTTTTTTTTGCATATGCAATACATAAAACCTGGCTAGGCCAGATTCTAAACAGGACCATAGCCATAGTTTTCTCAGATATTCTCATACAGTCAATCAACTATCACATTCTGTGCTGTCTTATTGGGCCAATAAATAGTTCCAGTTCATCTCGTCCACACTGCTCGAACACCATAAATTCTGCCATAAATCATTTGATAAATGTGTACTTTCCCTTCTAGGCCAGTACATATGTCCAACTCAACCAGGAGGTATAGTTTGTTGTTCCATGCTAGACCAAATTCTTCCTCTGGGCTCTCTTGAAAAAGAGATTCATATCGCCATTGGAATTCAGAAGGCAGTGTGCCTCTGTGAGCCAGTTGTGATGGTATGTGATAGAGGGTTTTTCAGATGAAGAGGCTTAATCTGGTTTTAAGTTTTTAATTCCCAATGTTACTGTGTGTATCCTGAAACGTAATCCCCCCACATCTCTCCTGTCTATCTTTCACTTATTTGGTTGAACAAGTGATTTAGGGTGCATGGGATTGTATTATCAAGTCACTTGGTTTTGTTGCACCACATGGCAAGGTCTGCAATAACCTTACATGAGGAGCCGCTTGTGGATTTTTTCAATTATAACGAGTTCAGACACTGCCAAAGCGTTGTGGTTTTTCCCCATAGCTCGGATGTGATGGAATCTACAGTGTGCACAATTATTAGGCAAGTTGTATTTTTGAGGAGTAATTTCATTATTGAACAACTAGTGCTCTCCATCAATCCAAAATGTTAATAAACCTCATACCTGAATATTAAAGAAAGTAAAAGTGACTTTCTTAGGAGAATATGTGTGCACAGTTATTGGGCAACTAGATGACAAACGAAGATTTTCCCATCTCACTTGTTTATCTGTTAAAGTGAGAATATGAATTCTAAATTTACAAATAAAAATGTGTGACCAGTATAGCCACCCTTCTTCTCAATAACAGTCATGAGCCTTCCATTCATGGAGTCTGTCAGTTTCTGGATCTGTTGACGATCAACCTTTTGTGCAGCAGCAATCACAGCCTCCCATACACTGTTCACTGTAAATCTCCTGTTTAAGAAGGACCCATACATTCTCAATAGGGTTCAGGTCAGGTGAGGAAGGGGGTCATTATTCTTTCATCTTTAAGGCATTTACTGGCTAGCCATGCACTGGAGTACTTTGATGCGTGCAATGGAGCACTGTCCTGCATAGAAATCATAGTCTTTTTGAAAGATGCAGACTTTTTCCTATACCACTGCTTAAAGTGTCTTCTAAAAACTGGCAGTAGGTTTGGGAGCTGAGTTTGAGTCCATCTTCAACTCGAAAAGGTCCAACTCGTTCATCTTTGATAATACCAGCCCATACCAGTACCCCACCTTACTGGCATCTGATTCGAAGTGGAGCTCTGTGCCCGTTACTGATCCAGCCATCCATCTGGACCATCAAGAATCACTCTCATCTCATCAGTTCATAAAAAACTGTCTTCAGATATGTCTTGGCCCTGACTTGACATTTCAACTTATGTGTCTTGTTCAGTGGTGGTCATGTTTCAGCCTTCTTGACCATGGCCGTGTTTCTGAGCACTTGACACCTTGTACTTCTGGACACTCCAGGTGGGTTGTAGTTCTGGAATATGGTGGCACTGGAGGATAATGTTCCTGGTAGCTTCACACTTGATTCTTCTCAAATCTTTGGGAGTTAATTTGCATCTTTTTTTCTCTCAACATGTTTCTTGCGACCCTGTTGACTATTTGCAACAAAACATTTGGTGTTTCTGTGATTACGCCCCAATATCTTAGCAATTTCAAGAGTGCTGCATCCCTCTGAAAACGTTACTTTTTTTTTTTACTTTTCAGAGTCAGTTAAATCTCTTTTCTGGCCCATTTTGCCTGAGGAAAAGAAGCTGCCAAATAATGATGCACACCTTGATATACGGTGTAGATCTCCTTAGGCCACAACCTCCCTCATTACACAAACGCACATCACTGGATATGCTTAAATCCAATAAGAATTCAACTTTATACAGCTTGGAATTGGAAAATATGCATGAAAATAATATGGTCAAAATACTCACTTGCCTAATAACTGTACACACAGTGTAACAATAAGATCTAGTCACCTCCCAAGTTATTGGCACCCTTGATAACAAAGAAAAAAAAGTCTGTAGAAAGCTAAAATGACAGGTAATATGCTACATCGTAGTTTAGCATACACTCTATCCTGAAGAACAAACACAAGTAGTAATTTCAGTAGCCATTTCACAGCAACTTACAATAGATGTTCAGTTGCCCTTGCAATAGCAAGAGTTAGAACCAATAACCTTTTTGTTTCAAGTGCAATGCTCTATCATCTGAGCTACAAGGGACCTGCTACTGTACTTGTACTACTATTGTATTTGAAAGGAAATCAATAAAAAATATGTATATAAAAGGTACCCCCCCCCCAGTACTTTACAAACCCCTTGCAAGGATGATAACACAGTTGGAATATATATCGTTCGTGTAGTGGTTAACTTAGTAAGACTGTACTTAAGGGAGAAAGAGAAGCTTTATTGAAAGCACTGCAGCAGAGTTGTCTGATGTTACATGTTCATTCGATCTCACTGTAAAGATGTTTGCTAGCGGTTATATACATTGAAGGGCATGTCTATCTAGCACAGAATGCATATCGAATCATCATGCCAGATGGTCAATGTAAACATTTCACATTCCTGTGGTTACCAGAGCATAACCTACTGGAAGAGAGACTCTAAACACAGATGTTCTTATTGTTCTTTTTATCTAGGCGCATTGAACTCTCAGTGAAACATACCTTTAGAATACATTTAGAATACTACATTATTATACAGATTCCACAACTCTAAGCCTTTTCCTATAATGTTCCATTAGACTGGAGAAGATATTGAAAGGGATGTTTGACCACTGTGTCATTCAGAGTGTCACTGTGTCATCTCCAGGTCTTTGAGATCCTTCTGCCTGCTCTAACAAGACTGCCTTATTCAATTTAAGCTAAAGGTTTTCCATGGGATTTAAGTTTGATGACTGAGAATAAGGCAGTGCAAAAGGTTTTTGGTAAATTGGTAGATTTCTTTGTGGATATCTGTGTGGACAGAGCCCTTGTATACTTAGTTGCTTTCAGATCCATCTTCCATACTCTGTGTGGGGAAAAGATGCACTTGTATCCTATATTTCCAATTTGTTTTTTAAGAAAACCTAGAGTGGCCAATCATGATGACACCTCTTTTTGAAATAGAAATACACTGCAAAAAATATTTTAAGGGAACACTAAAATCTCACACCGGGTCTCAATGAACTAAAACATATTAAAGACCAAAGTCTTTACTGTACATGGTGTAATTCATTGAGAACAAAATGAGGTAACAAAATGAGGCCCTGATCCAGGTCTCGCTGATGCCCAGACATGGATCAGGACATCCGAGAGCTCCTGGACAGACTGTGGTGCTACTTGGCGGTGTCAGATGCATTGATACGTAATGTCCCAGAGGTTCTCAATTGGATTCAGGTCTGGGGAACATGAGGGCCAGTCAACGGCATCAATGCCTTTGTCATCCAGGAAATGCCTACACATTCTGGCCACCCTAGTATAAGAATTTCATCCCGGTTGCTAACAGCAATCAGGGTACCGTTGGCTAGCACATGGAGGTCTGTGCGACCCTCCACGGATATGCCTCTCCACACCATCACTGACCCACCGCGAAACCGGTCATGATGGATGTTGTTGCAGGCAGCATAACGGTCACCACAGTGTCTCCAGACTCTTTCACGGCTGTCACAAATGCTCAGTGTAAACCTGCTCTCACCTGTGAAGAGAACGAGGTGCCAATGGCGGACCTGCCAATTTTGGTGTTCTCTGGCGAATGCCAATCGAGCTGCACGGTGCTGGGCTGTGAGCACAGGTCCCACTAGAGGACGTCGGGCCCTCATGCCACCCTCGTTGAGTCAGAAACATGCACACCAGTATCCTGCTGGAGATAATTTTGTACGGCTCTAGCAGTGCTCCTCCTCGCAAAAGGGAGCAGGTCTCGGTCCTGCTGCTGGGTTCACGCCCTTCTACAGCCCTGTCCAGCTCTCCTTGTATCTCCTCCATGCACTTGAGACTGCACTGGGAGACACAGCAAACCTTCTTGCGACGGCACGTATGGATGTACCATCCTGGGGGAGCTGGACTACCTGTGCAACCCGAATGGGCTGCAGGTACCTCCTCATGCTACCAGTAGTGACAAGGCAAAATGTAGCAAAACTAGAGAAGAATCAGTCAGGAAGTATAAGGAGAGAGCAATTGTCTGTGGCCACCACCTGTAAAACCATTCCCTTTTTGGGGGTTGTCTTGCTGTTGCCTCTCCAGTGCACCTGTTGTCACTAATTTGCTCAACTTTATCCTGTTCCAATCATTTTTAGAGGTAACTGTATATACCAATGCGACCTGAGTATTTAGTGGATAAATAGTTCCTTTATTGTTGTGATCTAGTCCTAGGGTCCAGACAAATTATCGTTAAACCTGTTTCCTACCTTGGCCTGCATTTAAGATATTTTCTTAATTTTACATTTCAGATTCCTACCTGAATTTACTGTTTACCGTTCAAATTGACTTACATTTCAAGCAGGCTGACTGCTCTGCCAGGTCATTTGACCAGGGTAAAATGCTTGCCCTTACTCAAACCGTCACCACAACTCTTTAGCTCAACCATTTCTCATTTAAAATCATTGTCTTCACAGTTGGGATGTAAGCTCTGCACTGAATCATCCAATCACATATTTTCTGTTTTCAGTTTAAAACTGCCTCCAGAACAAGACTCATGATGAAAATTGCTGTCCTCTGCATTAAAGCCAGTGGCAGTCTTTTGTGTGTGTTTTTAGTGGTTGTGGTTACAGTGTTTTTTTTTCTTTCCTTCTCCTGAGTGTAGAGCCAGTGGATGCTTTTTCTATGTGGACTATACTCTCATCATGTTTTCTGTGTTGTACCCCAATGTATTTTCTGTCCGTGTATTCTACTCACTGTAGTTGTATCATGTTCTTACCATTCACTAGTGGTCCATCTGATATATAATCCTTTTTCTTTCTCTTTTGTGCTCTGTCCTCACCCAGGCTCAGCTTGCCCTGGCGTCTCCCTCTGTGGCGTGTCAGGGGCTATGGTGAGGCCATGTGCCCCAACTGAAGGCCTGGAAGTCACAAAGGTGCATGTGAGCGAGGGACAGGAAGAGGAATGGCAATTATTAGGAGAAAAGGTTCCCAGGAGAGAAGAATGGGGACTGGATTGTGTCCTGGGACATGGCTGGAGAAAGACACAACACGGGGAGGGAGCTTGGGAAAGATAGAGGACGCCGGAGTGCGAAGGAGCAGGGGACACATGCAGAGACAAGACTTATTTACACTGCTGCTCCTGCTCCTGCTGCCTCCAGTGCTCCCCCAGTGCCCTGACAGCTGCCACTGTATGTGGGAGAGCAGCGTTGTGCTGTGTACGGATGCCAGACTCCGCGAGTTCCCCCAGGGCCTTCCTCCGGACACAGTCACCCTCCACCTAGAGAGAAACTACATCCGTTCGCTCCCGGAGGGCGCGTTCAGGCAAGGAAGATAACAGTTGTGTTTTTATGCTACTTTTGAATAATAATGGCATTATTATAATACATATTTTAGTTTGGCTTTAGTTCTGCGTTATGATAATTTGGTTTCTCACATGACCTCTTATGTTCCTTTCATTCAGGGAGCTAACCCACCTGCGGCACCTCTACCTCTCTCACAACCGCATCAACACCCTCTCTTCTGGTGCTCTGCGTCACCTGAACTCTGAACTCCGTCTCCTTGACCTCTCACACAATCAGTTGCGCTCTGCCAACCGAGAAGAATTTGGCTCCACACAGGCCAAGACTCGCCTTAACCACAACCCATGGCACTGCGACTGTAAGTTACAGGAGCTGATGGAGACATTGATTCTAGAGGCAGAGACAGTCAGTGGGATCATATGTGAGAGCTCGGTAAGAGTCACCGGGGAGGGAGGTCGCTGGGAGGACCCAGGAGGTGCAGGGGAGCATGCGGGTCAACCCCTGCTTAAGCTGCTTGACTCTGGGGTGAACTTCTGTAGCCTCCAGACCAAGACTACAGATGTGGCCATGCTGGTGACTATGTTTGTCTGGTTCTTCATGGTTATTGTCTATGTTGTCTACTATGTTAGGCAGAACCAGGCGGAGACAAGAAGACATTTGGAGTATCTGAAGAGTTTGCCCAGTCCTAGAAAAACAGTGGCAGAAACAGATACCTTCAGCACTGGTTTTTGAATGATTAATTTACCTGATTGACTTTTGTAACACATTATAATGAAGCATATATAACACACATTGTTTTATAAATGTATTAATCATTACTCCCACATTTGCAGTTGTTAGCAAGCTTGTTATTCACACATTTAGTGAAACTTATAAAGTATGGTACAATCATCATCATCATCATTTTCTTCCGCTTATCCGGGGCCGGGTCGCGGGAGCAGCAGTCTAAGCAGAGATGCCCAGACTTCCCTCTCCCCAGACACTTCCTCCAGCTCTTCCGGGGGGACACCGAGGCATTCCCAGGCCAGCCGGGAGACATAGTCCCTCCAGCGTGTCCTAGGTCTTCCCCGGGGTCTCCTCCCGGTGGGACGGGCCTGGAACACCTTCCCGGGAAGGTGTTCCGGAGGCTTCCGAAACAGATGCCCAAGCCACCTCAGCTGACCCCTCTCGATCTGGAGGAGCAGCGGCTCTACTCTAAGGGATCGCCCAGCCACCCTGCGGAGAAAGCTCATTTCGGCCGCCTGTATCCGGGATCTTGTCCTTTCAATCTCATGACCATAAGTGAGAGTAGGAACGTAGATTGACCGGTAAATCGAGAGCTTCGCCTTGCGGCTCAGCTCTTTCTTCACCACGACAGACCGATACATCGACCGCATTACTGTAGAAGCTGCACCGATCCGTCTGTCAATCTCCCGTTCCATCCTTCCCTCACTCGTGAACAAGACCCCTAGATACCTAAACTCCTCCACTTGAGGAAGGCACTCTCCACCAACTGGGAACAAGTCTGACTTACTGCCGGCAATGCGGACCAAGCTCCTGCTTCGGTCGTACAGGGACCTGACAGCCCTTAGCAAAGGACCCAGGACCCCATATTCCCGAAGAACTCTCCACAGGATGCCACGAGGGACACAGTCGAATGCCTTCTCCAAATCCACAAAACACATGTGGATTGGTTGGGCAAACTCCCATGAACCCTCCAGCACCCCGTAGAGGGTATAGAGCTGGTCCAGTGTTCCACGGCCCGGACGAAAACCACACTGTTCCTCCTGAATCCGAGGTTCTACTATCGGCCGTATTCTCCTCTCCAGTACCCTGGCATAGACTTTCCCGGGGAGTTGGAACACACCCTCACCTATAGTTGGAACACACCCTCTGCCATCCCAGGGGCACTGTCCCCGACCGCCATGCGATGTTGCACAGGAGTGTCAACCAAGACAGCCCCACAACATCCAGAGACTTGAGGTACTCAGGGCAGATCTCATCCACCCCCGGTGCCTTGCCACCGAGGAGTTTCTTGACTACCTCTGTGACTTCAGCCCGGGTGATGGACGAGTCCCCCTCTGAGCCCTCATCCTTTGCTTCCTCAATGGAAGACGTGACGGCGGGATTGAGGAGATCCTCGAAGTACTCCTTCCACCGCCCGACGACATCCTCAGTTGAAGTCAACAGCTGCCCACCTCTACTGTAAACAGCGTTGGTAGGGCACTGTTTCCCTCTCCTGAGGCACCGGATGGTTTGCCAGAATCTCTTCGAGGCCAGCCGATAGTCCTTCTCCATGGCCTCACCGAACTCCTCCCAGGCCCGGGTTTTCGCCTCCACAACCACCCGGGCTGCAGTCTGCTTGGCCTGCCTGTAGCCGTCAGCTGCCTCAGGAGTCCCACAAGCCAACCAGGCCTGATAGGACTCCTTCTTCAGCTTGTATGGTACAATGATTGATAAAATCATTCAGAATTTGTTTGACATATGTCTTTATACTTAGAAAGTTTTTTTTTTTGTATGAGATTATGCTGTTATACTATGTTTTAAATGACCAGTACATTTTCTCACAACGAAGGACATGCCATTGGTTCCAGCCATATAAAATTTAAGATCTCACAGTAGCCTAACACAGGATGCTAAATACATTTTATGAATAATGTTCGGTTATAATAATGTAAACATAACATTTTGTTTTCAACCTAATCGTAAAAGTACTGATATGTGACTGCTGTAGCAATGTTGAATGTTCAATTAATAAGTACTGATATGTGACTGCTGTAGCAATTTTGAATGTTCAATTAATTAACAGGTAAAAATAAGTAGAAATTAGCAGCACTTTTAGGTAAGAATAGGTAGAAATTGGCAGCGCTTTTCCAATTTTCTAGACAAGCAACTAGAAAATGGGAAAATCTTCCTAAAATGAGGTAAGAAAATACATTTAAGATATTAGGTTAACAGAATGTGGAGCCAACAAAACATTGGAAGAAATTTTCAGGCAAATTATTAAAGAAAGATTTTATCTAGCAGGGGAGTCAACAGAGCCTGGCTATATGTGTTTTTTGGTCAGCCCTGGGTGTTTTGTAATGCTGCAGGGATGATGTTAAGAAACGCATGCAAAAAGGAGGATATCTTCTACTTTCACAGCACACTCCATTTAAATTACACAGAGTAGTATGACATTTCAGCAAAGCATTCCACACCTGCTCAGCACCATGATGATCTGCCTAAAACCGAAGTTTCACGATTCTAGCGATTTCCCTGCTAACAAGCATCTTTTTTGCCACAAATGAGCACTGGGCTAGTACAGGTGTAACTATTTATATCTAATGAAGATGACAAGTGCACAACATTGTCACCAACAGGGATGATTGCAGAGTGCATTACGCTTCAACAGAACCAATGAAAATAAACAGAATACCAAAAGCTTGTATCATGACCTATACTAAACATGTCAAGAATAATCTTGTGGATAATAACTGCATACTTTAAAAGGTGTTTTTACAGTTTGTAACTACTTCATTAATATAATACATAATATGGGTGTAATGACAAATATATTAATGAACAATTTACTTATTCATTACACAGTAAATGCTTTATTATAAGGTGGAATTATAATATAATATTTTATTTGCTCTAAACCAGGGAAATAATTGATAACACACTCAATTTTATTATGGAAGAGTGGAAAAAAGCCCAAGATATGACATTATTTACTTGCCACAATATTATGTGTTGCCTTTTGTCTACAGAAAAGTCAAAACCTTTCAGGTATCTGTGTTTGCTGTAATCCAAGCTACCTTATTCATTAGAATATATATCAGGGCTTTTTTACAAATCTTAAGTCTAATCAGAGTAAATTTTAGTTTCTCATCTGTCAACCTGGTTCAAAGGGAATATCAGGTTGTTTAATGTTCTGGATCATTAGGCCTAGCTACTCCAATATGGCATTGTACTTGAGGATGTGTGAGGGATGTTTAAATGATAATTAAATGTCTCACGCTACAAGGCTACCATTCCCCAATTCTCACGTCATTGATTCCTTCCTGCTGTTCTAAATTTACCCTGGCTCTGGGAAGAGTGTGATGAATATGTTTTTCAAATACATAGCAAGCAATCTGTGGGAGAGACCAGAGTATACCTGCAGTATCAGCTGTCTCTGCATCAAAGACATTTTTGACCTGATTCAGAATTAATTTAATAACTAACATGATCTTTGTTAAAAATGATCTGACAAATGCAATGAACATGTACTTTTAGAACGCCTAACCTCGCTGGAGGATATTTTATCTCCAGACTGCTGTTTTTAAAGCTATGTGTTTTTAACAGACTGATTGTATGTAGTGGTGGAGGAAACTGGGTTTCACGCTGAATGGTTTTGCCCTTTTTTCAGATGTTACATTTCCAAAAATGGGAATTGACAGGATTAGAATGACAGCGTCTAATGAATATTGCTGTTACACAGATCAGAATAGGATGTTCCGTGTTTCATGAGCCAACTTAGTTTGTATAGTCGTTTTTTTCTGAGGTAATATTCTGTTAAGCGTATGAGTATCATAGTACAACTAGTACAAGTTGTGGTATTGTGTAAGATCAAGACAAATCGAAAATAAATAACAAAACACTTTGATATTGTGATTATTGAAAATAATGTTGAAACCTGTTTAAATGAGAGTACTTTTAAGTTGTTATTTTTTTCCTAAATATATGACTGTTTAAATTATATAATTTTGCCTTCCATTAATAGTACTGAGTTGTAACTAACTGTTGAAAAAATTATTCAGCTGTACACTGGGGCCCCTCACTCTTACTTTTCTGGTTGTAGCCAGTTCACGCTGTTCTGTGAAATGAGTAGAATACAACTTTGTACGAGATCTTCAGTTTCTTGGCAATTTCTCACATGAAATGGCCTTAATTTCTTAAAACAAGAATAGACTAACGAGTTTCAGAAGAAAGTTCTTTGGTTCTGACCATTTTGAGTCTGTAATCAAACTCACAATTGCTGATGCTCCAGATACTCAAGGCTAGTTTCATTGCTTCTTTAATTAGCACAACACAACGTGCCATTGGAAGACAGGACTGATGGTTGTTCACAATGGGTCTATGTACACCTATGTAGATATTACTTTAAAAATGAAATATCTCCAGCTACAAGAGTCGTTTACAACATTAACTATGTTTACACTGTATTTCTGATCAATGTTATGCTATTATAATGGACAAAAAAAACTTTTCTTTTGAAAACAAGGACATTTTGTGCCCCCAGAGTGACCCCAAACTTTTGAACAAAGGCTATCCCGTCTGATCTAAAGTGAAGTCACAGAAATATTTCATGAAGGTTATGGGAGGAATGCGTCACAACACAGTGCATCGCTCTCTGCTACGCATGGGGTTGCATAGCCACCGTCTGGTCGGGAGTGTCCATGATGACCCTTTCTAAATGTTGTCCACCCAGAGACCACTAAAGAAATATATTTTATTAACCCTTTTTTTTTTAAAACAAACTGATTTTGAAAGAATATTAAAATAATTAAATAATTTAAAATGATAATATAAGAGATTTTTTTTATCAATCATTATGACTTCTGTGAAGATGTAGAAGTTCCTGACCATTCACTAGTGGTATTGTGACAGTTAAGTATAGCTACCTTCAGTAACTTATACCTTAATAAAGAGTCATTACTGCCATCTGCTGGAACATACAGGCTGCTATAAAACAGCAATTACATTATCATTTTCTCAAACGTTTAGCCAACAATTACTTTAAATACTACATATGAGGGACAGTTCACTGTTATGGTTCAATTGTTAGAGTAATCGACCATGGTTCGATTGATAGCTAATAAGTCAATCTGACCATTTAGTCTAATGGCCAGGAATTACATTTGTATCTGATTTCAATCCAACTATAAATATGTTTTAATAGTCTGAATTTAAGTAACATCTATAGTTGCAGACTTCAGGCATTTTCATGCAAAGAATATGCAAGAAAGTACATATCATGTCTACTTTATTGTATATAATGTTAGACTGTACAAATACTTATTGCATTTTAAAATAGATTGACTTTTTACAAAATAAAAAGCTGACAGTCTGCATTTTAATCACATTGGGGAGACGGGTAAGATTAACCTGTGTGTACAGTGGATATAAAAAGTCTACACACCCCTGTTAAAATAACAGGTTTTTGTGATGTAAAAGAAAGAGACAAAGATAAATCATGTCAGAAATGTTTACACTTTTAATGTGACCTATATTGTGAACAATTCAATTGAAAAACAAACTGAAATATTTCTATCGCCTATCATTGTTCTGTGAAAGATGCGTCGAGTAGATAGCTAAATCACATTTAAATGGGTCGGCTAATATTATCGTAGATACACTCTGTTTTCACCAATTAAACTAGCACTTCATCAGTGCTAAACTGGTTACCCCCGTCCACCTTCGCGCGCATGATGATCACACAAAACAGCTGGTGCTCACTGTTATTTTGGTTCAAATATCGATGTTTTTAAAACATTAATGAAATGCAACCTGTCATTATTATTTCAAGGACCTATTCTTTTTCAATTTATGTAATCCAAAAGTAGTCATTACGTTGGTAACGTAACTGATTACAGTGACTGTCTTTTTGTAATCTGTTACTCCCCAACTCTGGTTATCTCTACCATAAACCCCCATTCACACAAGCGGTGAAATCGCTTGACATTCCACTGATGAAAATGGCAGGCAGCTGAAATCGTCCCCACCCCTGCAGTTTTGACCAATCAGTTACTTTAAACGTGCAATCCCAAATATCGCAGCCTATCACTACAGGCGCAACAACAATTTCAGTGGATTTCTCTGCTATAGCCTACTGGCAGAGAACTGTGATAGCCCCCGCAGAAACGGTTCATTAACGAAAATGAGTGCATGCAAAAAAAAAATATCCAGCTAGCAAGTAGGTAGTATTTCGTTTTGGTTGATAGCACAATCTAGCACTATTAAATATGTAGTACGTATTATCAGAGCAAGGGCAACTGAGCAATCCTTGACCATGCTATATCTTTTTCTTATATTTTCTCGATAGAACCTGAGGGTGACGTTATAGATTTTCTGTTGTTCTAGTACTAGTAAAATGAGCTGTTCGTCGGACGTGTTGGTGTAGGGTAAAAGGGGTGAACTATTCTTGTAGTACCTCCTACAAGCTTTCCTCTTGGTTTTCCGCTATGCTCTGATTGACTTTCCACGACAAAGAAGGGGGAAAAAATTGGACACCGCTCAATATTTACCCTGTCTGCCGTTCCACCATAGCCAGCACTGCCATCCTGCTGCAAGGAGCGGGGTTGGAAACCTATTTTGAATGGAGCGCTTCCCATTTCGATAGCAGCATGCCGCTTATGTGTGGAAGGGGGTAATGTTGCCAGTAGCTAAAGTAATTCATGAATACTTGATTTTATGATCATAAATAAGTTGGACATATGAAAGGGGGTGATTTGCCCATTCACATTGGTTGTCAGTGTCCTCTTGATTATCTGTCTGTTTTTAGAGTACGGTTTCTTTTTGAAGCCACGCCCGCGGTGTTATTATTCGCAAAAATTAAATGACTAAAATAATAGGTCCCTCCCATTAGGCCAACATTGAATGGAAGCTGTATTCATCTGCGCTGTGCACAATAGCGTGGGGCAGAGGTTAGACCTTCTCAAACCTTGTGCCCAGGCTATTGTAATCAACGCTTATTAGTTTGGTACACCTTCAATTCGATGTTGGCCTTAAGGAGGGTCTGCATCATTCTGTGTAAAGTATTTCATCTTTAATTTTCAGCAAATCAAAATACAGCAAGATGAGGCATCATGGAGCAGCATTTCTGGTATTTGATCATGTAAGTGAATCCAATCTAGCCTGAGTCAGCCACTTCATGCTACTGGATAATAACCTACAATACTGTTATGGGGTTAAGGTTATTGGATAGATAATGAACTAGTTTTAATGAAACAAAAACAAAACATTGAATGGATTGGCCAATAAGAGAAACTTTTAATCAAAATGAGCATGTTATAATGAAAGAATAACTAAAAAGTTACCAATAACAGTTATGTTCTTTTCTTCATGAATTACACCTTGTGTCAGCCAATCATCGAGACCATAAATCCAAGAAGTCATACCCCATGACCCTGAGGTGGGACTTCATCCAGTTTGTCTTTCCCACATCACCACATACGTTCATTGAGGTAAATTATTAACTTGCAGCTAGCCACTCACAGCAATCTGCCATCCCAGGGTGCAACGGCAGGAGACTCATTCTCATGCATATATCTTCAGTAAAGTTTTGGGGGCGACTCAGCACTCTTGTTTGTGTGGTTCCTAATTCTACACAACTGTTTGTAACGATACACCGTTATTCATAGCCAGTTGGAATTTGAATAACATTTAGAATTTTGACTTTTCAGTTTTTTTTCAACATGCTCCAATATTCCTAAATGGCAGGTATCACTTGTATGTAATGTTATATACCTTGGTTGACTTTCACCAACAGTGTAATGGGGAACAGAGTATTCCGTACCTCCAGCCAATGTCCGAAAATTAACTTTTTGGCTCATCTGCCAAAGGGACTGGTGGATGAAAAAATCCAAAAACGCAGGCAGCACCATTACCATAGCAATAATTAAAAAAAACATATAGACAACATAGCTTAGACACTGTAGAGTCTTCAGTCTGGGAGATTTCCTGCATCAAACATCCTCACCGCTTCACTACATAAACGATTATCTTACTACGGTGCTAGCTATTAGCTGCCAGACAATTCGAGAGGCATCCACCTGCAGCCCCCCATATATCGTCAATAGCATCCAGCTATGGTGCAAGAACACCAACAAATTGTCCTACAGGAAAGTGGCCCCTAAATCTTGTAAGTGATCCTGCAGGATTTGTCCTACAGGAGTTTGGGTCCACTTTCCGGCAGGACAATTGTTGTATCCTGTAGGTAGTCCTTCAGGAAATAAATCCTGCAGGAATCATGCAAATAACACTCAAAATATCCAGCAGAATATTTTCACTAAGACTATATGCAGGATATGGCCCTTTAATCCTGTGAAATAGCCTTTAGTTCTGGTTACTGGAGGTAAAAAAAGTCAAGACAATTTTTATGTACAACCTACTTCCTCATCCGTAAGAGAATTTCCTTTACATGCTTTAAAAAGAAGACAGAAAGCAGTATACATCAGATTGCATGGCAATTTTATTTTTCACTGCAGCATCTGGTGTTCTCCGGCGAATGCCAATTGAGCTGCACGGTGCTGGGCTGTGAGCATGTCCCACTAGAAGATATCGGGCCCTCATGCCACCCTCATGGAGTCTGTTTCTGACAGTTAGGTCAGAAACATGCACACCAGAAGCCCACTGGAGGTCATTTTGTAGGGCTCTGGCAGTGCTCCTCCTGTTCTTCCTGGCACAAAGGAGCAGATACCGGTCCTGCTGCTGATTTGATGCCCTTTTATGGCTCTGTCCAGCTCTCCTTGGTATCTCCTCCATGCTCTTGAGACTCTACAGGGAGACACAGTAAACCTTTCTTGTGACAGCACATATGGATGTGCCATCCTGGAGTAGCTGGACTACCTGTGCCACCTGAATCAATCAATCGATCAAATGCATTTATAAAGCCATTTTTACATCAGCAGTTGTCACAAAGTGCTTTTACAAAACACCTGACCTTAAACCCCAAGGAGCAAATAACAGTAGTGTTGAATTTCAGTGGCTAAGAAAACTCCCTAAGAAGGCTGAATTTTAGGAAGAAACCTAGAGAGGACCCAGGCTCAGAGGGGTGACCAGTCCTCTTCTGGCTGTGCCGGGTGAACATATTAAGAGTACAAATTGTAATAATTAATAAAGCAGAGTACAGCCCAATTCCACAAGTGCCCAACAGAGAGACAACAAGCCAGTGACTCTGCCCTTGAATGGCATTGGAGGGAGGGCATCCCAGTGGCGATGAGAGCCCACCTGGCAAGACAGCAAGGGTGGACAGTATCAAGCCTTTCTGGTCACCTTTACGCCCCTGGGCCAGACTACACTCAAACATAGAATGTGCTGTAGAGATGTGTTTTTAGTAGACACTTGAAAGTTTGCACTGTTTGCATTTCTTACCTAAATTGGCAAATCATTCCACAGTAGTGGAGCTCTATGAGAAAAGGCCCTGCCTCCGGCTGTTTGTTTAGAAATTCTAGGTACAATTAAAAGGCCTGCATCTTGCAATATAAGGTTACGTGTATGTATGGCTGGATAATTTTAGCGAGGTATGTAGGAACAAGTCCATGTATTGATTTATAGGTTAACAATAAAACCTTAAAATCAGCCCTAACCCTAACAGGCAGCCAGTGTAAAGAGGCTGGTACTAGAGTAATGTGTTTAAAAAAAATTTGTTCTAGTTAGGATTCTAGCAGCCGTGTGACAGCACTGTCAGGGTAACTGGAAAGAAGAGCATTGCAGTAATCTAATCTAGAAGTAACAAAAGCATGGATTTGTTTTTCTGCATCAGTTTTTGATAGAAAGTTTCTGATTTTTGCATTGTTTCAAAGACGAAAATACCGTCTTGAGACATATTTTATATGTTCATCAAAGGAGAGATCAGGGTCAAGGGTAACGCCAAGGTTTCTTAGTTTTTTGGGATATGACCATGCAGCCATCAAGGTTCACAGTGAGATCTTGGGTCCTAAAACAAGCATTTCTGTTTTTATTGAGTTTAAAAGCAAGAAGTTCTCTGTCATCCACTTACTAATATCTGAAACGCATGCTTCCAAAGTAGCTAATTTGAGGAACACCAAAACATACCTTTGATTTGTCAGAGGATATGCAATCTACACACACAACTGATATCTTTCAGATAAATAATATTTAAACCAAGCTAGAACATTACCACGTAGAGGTTCGATATTGGCCTATAATTGTTTAATATGTCAGGACCCAGATTTTGTTTTGAAAAGGCTTAAATTCTGCTATTTTTGGTTTGTTTGGTACAATTCCAGAGGAAAGGGAGCAATTTATTATGTTCAACATTGGCTGACCTAGCACAGGAAATGTCTCCTTGAGTAATTTTGTTGGAATCGGGTCTAGCTGACAATTTGTGGGTTTAGAAATTAAGTGAATGAGTCGAGCGATACGGGACAAAAAAATTCAAGTGTCCCCATTGACGCCTGGTCAGGAAGGTTCAGGACATTCTCAGGACAACTGAGATTTTGGGGACTATAACTATTTAAGGAGGAGTAAGTTATTTGTTTTCTAATAGTGATGATCTTTTCATCAAAGTAGTTCATATATTCATTACAGCTAAAGTGAAGACCCACTTCACTTGTTCAGCATTGCTTTTTGGTTAACTTTGCAACTGCATCGAAGATAGATTTTGGATTGTTTTTGTTCACCTCAATCAGGTTGGAGAAATAAGCTGATCGAGCCGATGTGAGTGCTTTTCGGTATTGTAGTGACTATCTATCTAGGCTAGTCTGAATACTTCCAACTTGGTGGAGCGCCACTTTCTCTCCAATATTCTGGAGGCTTGCTTGAGTGCTCTAGTATTGTCTGTACCAGGGAGCAAGTTTCTTGTTGCGTATTTCTTTTGTTTTTAGGGGTGCAACCGTATCTAAAGTATTTTGCAGTGTTGAGGTTAGATTCTCGATTTGATCGTGAATCGATTTTGATCCGATATTCCAGGATTCTGGGGGGAAATGATTAGATCTACAATATCTATTTCTCGTGACATGACTAAATCTAAGGTATGATTGTGGCAATGTGTTGGACCTGAGACATGTTGGATAAAACCCACTGAATCAATTATGGCTTCAAAGGCTTCAAGACCATATGAATATTGAAATCGACAAAATGTAAATACTATCTGCCATGACTACAAGGTTAGACAAGAATTCTGGAAACATATTGAGTAACATTGTGTATGGCCCGGGGGGGCTGTAGCTTTAAAACGATCTATCAGCCTGGTTAACTTTCAGGAGTAAAACTTCAAAAGAATGAAAACCAGTGGTGTTTGAGAGTTCATGTATATTTACTGTCAAAAATATTAGCAACACCCCCTCCTTTTCGGGATGCACGAGGGATATGATCACTAGTATAGCCAGGAGAGGCCTCATTTAGGGCAACGAATTCATCAGACTTTAGCCACATTTCACACAAGCCAATAACATCTAGTTTATGATCAGAGATTAATTCATTTACTGCAACTTCCTTTGGAGCAAGGGATCTAACATTTAGGAGTCCCATTTTGAAATGCGAGGTGATACAGTCATTTTTATTTGTGACCGAGGTGGAGGAAGGCTTTATCTTAATAAGGTTGCTATTGTTAGCACTACTTTGTTTAAATTTTCTCAGCCTGGAACGAGTCACAGTGGCAATAGGTAAAACTGTACTAACGACGGCTATGCTATCGACAGACTCCACTATGCTAGCAGGCTGGCTAACAGCCTGCGCCCTGACCTGCACCCTATCTTATGGTGAGGCTATAGGCGTGAGACTCCTGTCAATGTTCCTAGATAAAGAAGAGCACCACTCCAGCTAGGATGGAGTCCGTCGCTCTGCAGCAGATCAGGCCTGGCCCTATTTCTGGGAAAGTTCCAAAAAGAGACGGGCAGAACTCAGTTTTTAGCCCGCGATTGAGTTGCGCAAGTCTGCTGTAGAGCTCGTCACCACCCCTAGCTGGGAGGGGGCCAGAGACAATTACTCGATGCCGACACATCTTTCTAGCTAGTTTACATGCTGATGCTATGTTTTGCTTTGTACCCTCTGACTGTTTCATCCTAACGTCGTTGTTGCCAACTTGAAATAACAATATCTCTGTACTCTCTATACTTGCCAGTTTTACACTTCGCTAGCACCAACCCCAGATTTGCGGCTACTTCGGTGGCTCTGCCCCCCGGTAAACAGTGTAAGATCGCCGGCTGATTCTTTAGTCTAATACTGCGGGTAATGGAATCGCCGATTACAAAAGTTTAGATCATAGTAAAACGCTGTTAGCGTTTCACCTGTTTCATGTATTATGTTGTGTTGGGTAGTATTGTAAAGCATGCGGAAGTTATTTTATCACAGTTTTATCTCAAAATATTGTTTATGGCGGTTGTATATTCCTCCAGTTTTTGAAAATCTAGTTGTTTATCATTAATATACACTATGCTGTATAGGGGTGTTTTAACCTGCACATTGCTCTTTAAAAAATGTATACAGTGTGTTATTAGACTTAATATAATCAAGTTAATGGTGCGTTTTTAAAATGGTTAATAACTAATTTCATGCATTGGCTTTTGCTATGTTTATGTTGTTTTCTCCAAATTAAATATATTTGTAGGCACCGACGTTGAGGCCGAAACTTTTGACAACCACGCTATTGTGTATGGGACAATGTCTTGATGCCACTCGCTAGCTTGAAGCAGAAATATTCGCTCGCAGTTGCAGTGTTAACTTAAAACATTTGAAAAAAACATCAAGCATTTAAACCAAATCAGTCCATGTATTAAAGTAATCTACGACCAACCTACAGCACCCGCAAGGAAAACAATTACGGACGTACGGTGTATCTCATTCACTTTTGGAGCTGAAAATCGCGTAAATTAGCGATTTGGGAATTCTGCTACATTTTCAATTATCATTTCTATTATGTCATGAGCATCTGACCAGGGATTCAAATTGCTTTCAATACAATGTGCGAAATCCAATATTAATGGCACTAGCCCTGTTGCCATTGTACCGCATTGTACCCATACATCTGTGATTGCAGCCTACTATTTTCGCGCCTTCAGAGAATGACTCACAAGGCCTTGGAACATGAAAATGAAAAAGTTGAAAAGGAAGGTTTTGAGTGAGGAGCTTTTTTGGAAAGTAAAGAAAAGGCTGCAGTGGTCTCTTAATTTTTTCCCGAGCTGTTTTATAATGTAAAATCGCAGTTAACTGTTACCACAGGAAATAAAGCCATTTACACCTGCAATGTATTTTATGTTTTATTCTGTATCTTTTTTTACAACCATTTATCCGCATCGTTTACTAAAATTCGTTTACGAAAACTATTTAATATTTTCTTTTTTTGTATGTTGACTGTATTTAACTGTTAATTGAATGTCATTGTAGAATCTAGTGTTCTATTATCTGTTAGAGCTACTTGGCTTCTATGTATTGATATTCTGTGATCCATTAAGCATACAAACAGTAGCTAGTGTCATTATAGTTATTATAACAGTGTGTTCTTAAATATGTAGCCCATGACTAGCAACCAAATGTAATTTTTCACATTATTTATTACATGAAAATAATTTACATCTTAAATATATTTTGGACAATTTTCTTTCTGATTTTGTTAATTGCGTGTTTAAAAAAAAACAGCCTGGTGGTATATGTAATTTTGAGCATTGCATTTAATCATTTAATCTGGTGTGGTGAAAATTCCTTCTTTGTACCAGTAGATGGCACCACACACACAAACACATACACTTTGGTTTTTCTATACTCGTGGGGACCTGAGACTGAACCTGGAACATCATGTTCCCTATTTCCTAGTCCTAAACCTACCCCTTAACCTAACCATAACCTTCCCCTAAACCCTAATCTAAACCACAATTCCCCAATTTGTATGCCTAAACTTTGCCTAGTGATAAAGCCTTACACTAAACAGCCTTGTCTCAGTCTTTTCTGCACCTATGGGGACATCAGATTAAATCCAGGGTCCCTATTCCTCTAGTCCTAGATCTAACCCTAACCTTAATAACCTAAACTAACTAACCCTAAATCAAAATGTTAATGTCTAAAACTAAAAGTAACCCCAAGCCTAAAAGTAATCCCAATATTCCAGTTATAGGTTTTACCATTAAACAAACTGCTTAGAGGAATGTCCTCATCAGACAAACCCAGACCTAACCGCTAAGCCAAAAATAGCATTTTACCTAGTGTGAAAAAAGCTTGCCTAAACGTAAAAGCAATATCAATTCTAACAATTACCTCAATTGTAAGTTTTACACTAAACCTAAACATATTTTTCCTAATGCAGAGTGACTGAAAATCTTTATAGAGACAGATTTATCAGGTTTTATTATCTTCATGAGGACTTCTGTTTCTCATGTGTATTGTTAGTTCTGAATGTCAATTTGTATTTATTGTTACTAATTATAACCAATACATTTAAACATACAATATGCTGTTAGAGGCAAATAAACAATGCCTCCTGTGACTGCCAAGGTAAATTAAGTTTTATGTGCAACATCTAAAAGGTATAATTGCAGACCACAATTCAGTTGGTTTATTTTATGCATGTAACACATTGCACACCATCAATCTTCAATTATAACAATATCAATAATGTATTTTCATATTTGGAAATGGAGAAACACTACATATTATTATTAGTTTGCCAGGCTTTTTATGGCCACCGTACATTATCCAAAATTGGGATAACCAGAGGTAATGGTTTTGTGAGTTGCAAAGCCCAGTCCAAGGTCACAGTTGGCCCTTGATACTTTGACCCCAGCATTCTAATCAAAGAGCCTGTTTGCCATGTTTGAGGTGCTGTCAGTGCACTTTGGTGGTGTGCCTGCTCAATACATTCCTTCCGCCCAGTTACATAAATCTCAAACTCTTGAGATCAGAAAAGCTATTTGAAAGCAAACCACCATTAAGGTGTTTTTAAGACCAGGAGATTATAGACATATGGAACAATTAATGTTTACTGATGTTTCATAACCAAATCCACTCTTTAACTCCTTGTTATCAATCTTTTCCTTGCAGTGTCCCTAACAAGTTTAGTGCACATCTCTCTGCCGTAAACCTGGGGAGGAAAATTATTTACTTTTTATGTACCCTGCACCTAGCCTAATAAACCAATAACTTAAAGCACTGCTTTGAATACTATTACACATCACCCTGCAATGTGTTTGTTATTGTAGATATAAAAATGAAGTTGATGATTGGTGAAATACGGTTTAATGTTTGGTCATGTTAATGAACAATTCAGTGTGTCTTAGGTGAGACAAATTCAGACAAAACAAGTCTAAAGACTACACCTCCAGCACACAAACAACATAATGACCCACCACTGAACTTGCGCACCGTTTGCAATAATCACATAACTTATCAGTAGTTGTTGAGCAAGGTGGTCATGTAACCCACCCTGTCCACTTATTATCAGTTGTTTATGTACTCTGTAACTTATAAATGTGCATGAATGAGGAATTTTAAGGCAATGCATATCTCAAATTCATAACAATATTGTTTTTATCAAAGTTTTATATGTTTTACAAACAATTCTGGGCTTTCAATAAGCTTGTTGTGTGGCTTTTCAGGTATATTTTCCTGACATACAGTAGATATATAAAGTCTATAAATATCAGGTTCTTGTGATGTAAAAGAATGAGAAAAAGATTGTCACCTATAACGAGAAAAATACAAATGAAAAAAAAACTCTTTGAGGGGGAAATTCACAATAACCTGGTTGCATAAGTGTGCACACCCTTAAATTAATACTTTGTTGAAGCACCTTTTGATTTTATTACAGAACTCAGTCTTTTTGGGTAGGAGTCTATTAGCATGGCACATCTTGACGTGGCAATATTTGCCAACTCTTCTTTGCAAAAGCGAGGACATCTCCTGTGCACAGCCCTCTTCAGATCACCCCACAGATGTTCAAATGGATTCAGGTCTGGGCTCTGGCTGGGCCATTCCAAAACGTTAATCTTCTTCTGGTGAAGCCATGATTTTGTGGATTTGGATGTGTGCTTTGGGTTGCTTGCTGAAAGGTGAACTTCATCTTCAGCTTTCTAACGGACGTCTGAGGGTTTTGTGCCAAAACTGCCTGGTATTTGGAACTGTTCATAATTCCCTCCACCCTGACTAAGGCCCCGGTTCCAGATGAAGAAAAACAGCCCCAAAACATGATTCTGCCACCACCTAGCTTCACGGTTCGTATGGTGTTCTTTGGGTGATGTGCAGTGTTGTTTTTGCGCCAAACATACCTTTTGGAATTATGGCCAAAAAGTTCAACCTTGGTTTCATCAGACCATAACACATTTTCCCATATGCTTTTGGGGGACTTGATGTTTGTTTTTGCAAACTTCAGCCGGGCTTGGATGTTTTTCTTTGTAAGAAAAGGCTTCCGTCTTGCCACCCTACTCCATAGCCCATTTATATGAAGAATATGGGAGATTGTTGTCACATGTAGCACGACATCCTCTAGTGGGACCTGTGCACACAGCCCAGCACCAAGCAGCTCGATTGGCATTTGCCAGAGAACACCGGAATTGGCACATCTGCTATTGGCACCCCTTTCTCTTCATAGATGAGAGCAAGTTCACACTGAGCACATGAAGGACATGAAAGAGTCTGGAGAAGCTGTGGTAAACGTTATGCAGCCTGCAACATCATCCAGCATGACCAGTTTGGCATATCCATGGAGGATCACACAGATCTCCACAAGCTAGCCAACAGTACCCTGACTACTATTAGGTACCAAGAGGAAATCCGCACAAACATTGTCAGACCTTATGCTGGTTCAGTGGGCCCTGGGTTCCTCCTGGTGCGGGACAATGCCTGGCCTCATGTGGCCAGAGTGTGTAGGCAGTTCCTGGATGACAAAGGCACTGATGCCATTGACTGGCCCTCATGGTCCCCAGACCTGAATCAAATTGAGAACCTCTCGCATGTTATGTATCGGTGTATCCGAAACTGCCTAGTAGCGCCACAGACTGTCCAGGAGCTCACTGATGCCCTGATCCAGGTCTGGGAGGAGATCCCTCTGGACACCATCCACCGTCTCATCAGGAACATGCCCAGACGTTGTCGGGAGTGCATACAGGCACCTGGGGGCCATCCACACTACTGAGTCACATTATGAGTTGCCTGTGATGAAATTCACGCAAGTTGGAAGAGCTTGTGATTTCAGTAAATTGCCTTTTAGCTATGTGCAAACTGGTCGAAGTGCGCATATGATTGTTCCAGTTAGCGCTAGCTAGCATTATTATGGTTTCATGTTTGCTAGATAGCCACCATGAGTCTCTGAAATATGGCAATGCATCTAACGCAATAGATAGCCCAGGCTACATTTTGATTGGTTTAGCTGTTTGTTTATTCTGTGTTCCATAGTTATGGAAAGGGGCCATCAGCTTTATCCCCATTAGAAACAAATTTTTGTATTCATTGTTCCAGCATCTACTGTTAGAGGTGACATTGCTTCAAACTTGTCAATATGCTTGTAGTTAGTAATGACAATGTCAGATCCTAATGGAGTTATAGAACCAATATACAACTCACTGCTGATAGGTGGCGTTAAGCTGCATAGGGCACCTTTAACCTTAATCCCCTGCATTCTCAATACAAATATTTTTTACTTAGTTATTTGTTAATTACTTAATGTTGTAGGGACATACTACAGTGATTTTCTATCTTCAAAATAAAAAAACTCTAAATTATTTGTGTTTTCCTATGAAAAAGTAAAAAAAGTATGATAATAGTATTAAGGGGTAATTCACCTTCTGGAACAGAAATCATCATTTGGGTAATACCTAAGTTTTATTAGTATTTTAAGTTTATAAAAAATACATTTTCAAGTTGTATTCTAAATATATTCTTAGAAATTGAGACTACTGACCATATTTTTTAAACTGCCAATTTGAGGCGATTTGTGTAATATGTTGTCAATATCTATGCAATCTGTAAGTAGAATTATTCACAGTGTACCAACACCAGCAGATGACATGGCACCCCAAACCATCACTGACTGTGGAAACTTTACACTGGACTTCAAGCAACATGGATTCTGTGCCTCTCCTCTCTTCCTCCAGACTCTGGGACCTTGATTTCCAAAGGAAATGCAAAATTTACTTTAATCAGTGAACATAACTTAGGACCACTCAGCAGCAGTCCAGTCCTTTTTGTCTTTAGCCCAGACGAGACGCTTCTGACGCTGTGTCTTGTTCAAGAGTGGCTTGACACAAGGAATGTGACAGCTGAAATCCATGTCTTGCATACGTCTGTGCGTGGTGGTTCTTGAAGCACTGACTCCAGCTGCAGTCCACTCTTTGTGAATCTCCCCCACATATTTGAATGGGTTTTGTTTCAGCTGGCTGCTCTGTGAACAGCCAGCCTCTTTAGCAATGACCTTTTGTGTCTTGCACTCCATGTGCAAGGTGTCAATGGTTGTCTTTTGGACAGCTGTCAAGTCAGCAGTCTTCCCCATGATTGTATTGCCTACAGAACTAGACTGAGAGACAATTTATAGGCCCTTGCAGGTGTTTTGAGTTAATTAGCGGATTAGAGTGTGGCACCAGGTGTCTTCAATATTGAACCTTTTCACAATATTCAATTTTTCTGAGATACTGAATTTGGGGTTTTCATTAGTTGTCAGTTATAATAATCAAAATTAAAAGAAATTAACACTTGAAATATATCAGTCTGTGTGGAATGAATGTATACATTATACAAGTTTCACTTTTTGAATGGAATTACTGAAATAAATCAACTTTTTGATGATATTCTAATATTATGACCAGCACCTGTATAGTTATGTACATTAGTAGTGCCTTTAGGAGGTAGATATTAATATGCATACAGTGCAGTGTGAATCTGAGAGTGTATAAAAAGTTCAGGGGGTAGAAGTCCTAAGATGCGGAGGTGACGGGGGTGTGTGCTGGTGATGACAGTGATGACGGTGGAGGGTATCGGGGGGGGGGGGGGGGGGGGTGTACCGCTAAGAGAAGCAGTGTAACAGCTACAAGGAAAAAAACTGTTCTTAGGCCTGCTGGTGGAGTGGAGGCTTCTGTACCGCCTCCCAGATGGGAGGAGGGCAAACAGTCCATGGTTGGGGTGGGAGGGGTCCCTGATGATGCTGCAGTCCCTCCGCAGACACCGCAGGCATTGGAGGTCAACAATGGCAGGAAGCTGAACACCACTGATGTACTGGGCGGTGCGTGGTGGCTCTTGATGCACTGACTCCAGCCTCCGTCCAGTCCTTGTGTATCTCCCCTAAGTCTTGAATCAGCTTTGCTTGACAATCCTCTCTAGGCTGCGGTCATCCCTGTTTCTTGTGCACCTTTTCCAACCACACGTTTCCCTTCTAGTCAGCTTTCCATGAATATGCTTTGATACAGCACTCTGTGAAGAGCCCGCCCTTTCAGCAATGACGTTCTGTGGCTTTCCCTCTTCGTGAAGGGTGTCAACAAGTGTCTTCTGGACATCTGTCCAGTCAGCAGTCTTCCCCATGATTGTGGTTGTGTGTACTGAAGGCTCAGGGAGTTAATTAGATGATTAGAGCTCTTCTCAGGTCATCATTTCTGTATTATAAATTTTTTGAGCTACTGGAATTCTTATTTCCAGCAGCTGTAAGCCGTGAAACAAAAAAGGCTTGACATTTTTCACTCCGCGGCCTTCCGCCGCCCCTGTTCTAGTTCCGCGGCCTTCCGGTGCCCCTTTTCCAGTTCCGCGGCCTTCCGCTGCCCCTTTTCCAGTTCTGCGGCCTTCCGCCACCCCTTTTCCAGTTCCACGGCCTTCCGCCGCCCCTGATCCAGTTCCGCGGCCTTCCGCCGCCCCTGTTCTAGTTCCGCAGCCTTCCGCCGCCCATGCTCCGGTTCCACGACCTGCCCCGGTCCCTACTCCATCTCCCGCATTGGAAAACCCCATGCCCGACAGGTACGACGGCACGCCCGGACGGTTTCTAGAGTTCCTGGAGCAGGTAAGCCAGTATGTGCGGGGCTGTAGAACCTTCATATCCGCCGACTTAGAGCCGTTCATACTCTCCCTGCTCACTGACCGGGCACTTGAGTGGGCAGGGGAACTATGGGAGAGAGGGGACCTCCCTTGTGGCTTCACAGAAGTGTTCCTTGGACTTTTGCGAGGAGAATTTGGCCTGACAGCGTCCCCTGCTGCCCTGGAGCCGTGGCCAGCGCCCCCTCCTCTCCTGTCCCGGCCGCAGCGGCGCCTTCCTCTCCTGTCCAGGCCGCAGCGGCGCCTTCCTCTCCAGTCCCGGTCTCAATGGCGCTCTCTCCTCTCCCGGCCCTTGAACCTGTCCTGGCCTCTGACCCTGTCCCGGCCCCTGACCCTTTCCCGGCTCCTGACCCCCCGCCGGCTCCTGACCCCCCGCCGGTCATGACCCCCTGCCGGCTCCTGAACCTCTGCCCACTCCTGAACCTCCCCCGGCTTCTGGCCCTTCGCCGGCTCCTGACCCTCTGCAGTTAATCGGTATATTCATTACCACCTGTGTTTAGCATGTTCATTTCTCCCGGCTCCTGGTCCCCCGCCGGCTCTCCCGGCTCCTGGTCCCCCGCCGCCTCCCGACCCGGGACTGCAGCATCATCAGGGACCCCTCCCACCCCAACCATGGACTGTTTGCCCTCCTCCCATCTGGGAGGCGGTACAGAAGCCTCCACTCCACCAGCAGGCCTAAGAACAGTTTTTTTCCTTGTAGCTGTTAAACTGCTTCTCTTAGCGGTACACCCCCCCCCCCCCCCCGATACCCTCCACCGTCATCACTGTCATCACCAGCACACACCCCCGTCACCTCCGCATCTTAGGACTTCTACCCCCTGAACTTTTTATACACTCTCAGATTCACACTGCACTGTATGCATATTAATATCTACCTCCTAAAGGCACTACTAATGTACATAACTATACAGGTGCTGGTCATAATATTAGAATATCATCAAAAAGTTGATTTATTTCAGTAATTCCATTCAAAAAGTGAAACTTGTATAATGTATACATTCATTCCACACAGACTGATATATTTCAAGTGTTTATTTCTTTTAATTTTGATTATTATAACTGACAACTAATGAAAACCCCAAATTCAGTATCTCAGAAAATTTGAATATTGTGAAAAGGTTCAATATTGAAGACACCTGGTGCCACACTCTAATCCGCTAATTAACTCAAAACACCTGCAAGGGCCTATAAATTGTCTCTCAGTCTAGTTCTGTAGGCAATACAATCATGGGGAAGACTGCTGACTTGACAGCTGTCCAAAAGACGACCATTGACACCTTGCACATGTGCAAGACACAAAAGGTCATTGCTAAAGAGGCTGGCTGTTCACAGAGCTCTGTGTCCAAGCACATTAATAGAGAGGCGAAGGGAAGGAAAAGATGTGGTAGAAAAAAGTGTACAAGCAATAGGGATAACTGCACCCTGGAGAGGATTGTGAAACAAAACCCATTCAAAAATGTGGGGGATATTCACAAAGAGTGGACTGCAGCTGGAGTCAGTGCTTCAAGAACCACCACGCACAGACGTATGCAAGACATGGGTTTCAGCTGTTGCATTCCTTGTGTCAATCCACTCTTGAACAAGACACAGCGTCAGAAGCGTCTCGTCTGGGCTAAAGACAAAAAGGACTGGACTGCTGCTGAGTGGTCCTAAGTTATGTTCTCTGATGAAAGTAAATTTTGCATTTCCTTTGGAAATCAAGGTCCCAGAGTCTGGGGGAAGAGAGGAGAGGCACAGACTCCACGTGTAAAGTTTCCACAGTCAGTGCTGGTTTGGGGTGCCATGTCATCTGTGGGTGTTAATCCACTGTGTTTTCTGAGGTCCAAGGTCAACGCAGCCGTCTACCAGGAAGTCATCTCTAGTAGGATTGACTACTGTAATGGCCTCTTAACTGGACTCCCCAAAAAGACTCTGCTGCTAGAATGTTAACCAGGACCAAGAAAACAGAGCACATCACCCCGGTTCTTAAATCTGGCTTCCAGTCAGTTACAGAATACATTTTAAAGTGGTACTTTTAGTTTAAAAATCTCTGAATGGTTTAGATCACGAATACATATCTGATATGTTTGAAGAATATAAACCAAGCAGGGCTCTTAGATCCATGGACACAGGTATGCCAATATAGAGCCCAGAGTTCAAACCAAACATGGAGAAGCTGCATTTAGCAGTTATGCTGCACACAACTGGAATAAACTTATAAGAGGAAGGTTAGGAACAGAATGGTTAAAATTAAGATACCTCTGCAAAATGAATGCTTCTGTTCCTCACTCAAAACTTTCCTTTTCAACTTTTTTGGAAAGGAAAGAAAAAGGTGATGTGGTCTCTTCATTTTTTCCGGGGCTGTATATATACACATACACACACATGTACAGTACATATACATAAAAGATACTCAACATCTCTCTTCAGATATGTAGGGGACATTTCGACCTGTGTGACAGCACATAATGAGCAATACGGATATCTGAGGGAATGCCCATTCTCAGATGTTAGACAATCTGAGACGATCACGTCATTTACATTCCAGCCCTAACCTGAATGTTTTGGTTCTTTCTGCACATTATCCAGCTATTCCAAGTCAGAGCCTTGTCTTCTCCAGATTTGACTACTTCAACTCACACCATGCTGGACTTCCTGAAATCTCAGATTATCCTCCACTGATTTGCACCTTGCTCTCTTTATGTTCAGGATTCCAATTCTAACCTACAATGCCAGAAAATGACTAGCTCCGTAAAATCTCTCGACCTGCATGAAGTTATGTACTGTTGTTTTTTCTCTGTGATCTACGATGTTGGCATTCTTTAAGTTGCCTTCTCTTTAGGGATTCACTGGACAATCTCCCGGACATCACTGTGTGCTGTTGCCCAACTGCTTGAATGAGTTTCATTCATTATAAATCCAAAGTCCCTTGTTTGTAAATGCAGATTTAAGAACCACCTATGCATGTATATTTTTTTGTGGAATACTGGTGGTCAACATGAGCCACAAAAATTATTATGAAGTGTGCCAGACTTTGCAGACCCAAGATTGGGGGCAGGAAAAGGGCCTCCTGAAATTAACACCCCCCCCCCAACTTTGTGATTAAAGTCAAATACTTTTTGAGGCACCACTGAGTTTGGCAGGCAAGAATATGGTCTTATCCTAATTAGTTACAACAGGACCACATTATAAATATAATTTATAAAATGATATAAACATTTCAGAGCAATGATGGCTGAATTATTATCATTACACTTTACAAAACACTAGTCGAATAAGAAATATGAGATATGACCGATTTTGCGAATGATTTGTTTATAGTTATACACTTGAAACAAATTGCCTACCACAAACTACACACAGTGCCTTCCCAAGCGATCACCCTGCCTTAAAAAATCTAATGAAACGCATCTTAACGCAGTCATCGAATACTGCTTTGATGTAGACAATTAAATGAAAGCTTTTTGATACGAAGATTAGTGAAATATGTAGGCTAAACTGTCCTCTCAACAAGCAAACAAGTCGCAGCAATGAGAACCGAGAGAGTGCGCGTTTTGGGGACCCCGAACTCGGCGGTCGGCAGACCGAAGACAGTTTTACCGATATTTAAGCGAAGTCGAATTTGTGAATCTGTAACTATCTTTACCGCAGTGTTGCAGGCATCAAATTCAAAGCGGTGTAGATGTAGTGATTGTATGAGTTAGTGAACTGTTGTAAGCTGTTGTAACCAATGTAGATGTATTGATTGTATAAGTTAGTGAACTGTTATAAGCTGTTGTAACCAATGAAACAAAATATTAAATGTTTGTAGTATGAGCTGAAACTGAAGGAGCAAGTAGGAGAATAGGAAACCCTGTTCAAGCGGTTGCCGGGGAGAGAAAGATTTAGTATGTATGTTTTTTGAGAAACAGGACACAGGTTAGAGACACACACACATAGTCTGACAGGCCAGACAGAAACCAGGAGGGGACAAGAAGATGTTTGCGTTTATCCTTATAAGGAATAGAAATGGAACTGGACCAATAGCACACTTGTTTTGTGAATTTAACGACTCTATCTTTTGGGCGTAGTAGAAGTATAAAATGATCTGTTGAATGTTGATCCTTAGACATTGTGCGGCGACACTTGTCTCCAAAAGCTTTTGTAATAAACGGAATAATTGACCTGACTCCTGGTGTTTTATTCTCCTTTCCAACAAACCAACTCGGGGAAGTGTTAGACTTCAACAGCGGGCATATATTTTTCAAGAAACAATAACACTTTACATGTTGTCTTTGTACTATTTTCTTTTGAATTTAGCGTTTAAATGATTTACACATCATTGCATTCTGTTTTTGTTTAAAATCTACACCGCCTCAAATACAGTGAAACTGCACGTTTTAGAGTGGCCTTTTATTGTAGGTTCGACAATACATGTATGTTTGTGCCAGAAGCTTTAAAGATACCCTACACTTACTTTTTAATCTAACACACAGTTCAGCCAGACATTAGGCCTCTGCTGCAGCGAGGTAAAGTTCGTTTTATAATGGACATTCAGTGGACATTCTTATTCGCCAGACAAAACCAACTAAAAGTATGGGTTCTTGATCAAGTGAAGGTGGACTACAATCCACACTTTTCAAAGTATAAATCAAAGATTATTGTGTTTTTCCCCCCAAAAAAAATCTTTATTGTGATTAAAACCTTAGAAATTCAACAGTGTCTACAAACATTGTGACATGATAACAAAAGGGCTATATTCCGACTCGGGGGAGGATGGGCTGCAATCTACCGCTTTGAGTTTTCTGAAAGTAACAACAACAAAAAAGTTTAGCCTTAGAAATTCAATACCATCTGCAAAAAGTGTGGCATGACAACAGAATTTGTATATTTGAACTCAGGGATGATGGACTACAGATTATGGAATCTTTCCCAAATGTCCAGAATGCTATATTCTCTAACAACAACAGTTCAAATATTGAAGAGCTACGAATGCAACAGGCAAAATACATCCTGAAGTAATCTGGTAAAACTTGTTATACATTTTTTTGTTACTTATTATTGATACTGAAGTGGCAAAAATATTGGTACCCTTTCACTTTTTTGTAAGTCACAATGTCTCACATTGAATGATGTAACAGTCTTTAAACACCCAAAACTGGGAGCCGGACAAAAATATTATGATTTTTTAAAAAATATTTTGTTCCATTGTCTTAGACAATAACTGCAATCAAGCGCTTTCTGTGGAAGTCACGAGTGCCGTCCCATTCTTTATTTCAACCCTTACCCTTATAGATCTCTTTTTGAGGGTCACTCCCCCACTGAGGTTGACTCAAAACTGAGGTTGACTACTCACCTAGGATTTTAGCACTGTTCGCAATGTGGTATGGAGAACCTGGAGGGTGGCAAAACACCATTTGATTGGGTAAGTAAATACAGATGTTGTAAAATAATTTCAAAAATAATATTCTAACAGATCATTGAGAAGCTTATGGATGGTGAAATACATATGTTTTTCTTGATAAATATGGTACAAATTAAGCACTGCTCTGTGTAGTTCAAAAACATATTCTTTGTTGATGCAACTGTAGAATAAATATGATCTGTATTACACGTAACATGGCTCTGAATCTGTTGTACTTAGTGTGGGGCCTTCTTACAATCAAGGTCTGTTTCTGTGGCAAGTAAAACGAAAATGCTAATCTGAGAGCTGATAGGGTTTTACCATGTCAAGCTGCCCCTGAGTAAAATGCTTGTGCCTCTCAGACAAATTTGGAAACATGTTCAAGGATTATAGGGATGTGACTGTTTATTAGTTTTTAGTAGAAATGTAACTGACTATTTGACATCTTGGGAATTACTTATCAAGTAATTAAAAATTGAACTCTGTACTTTTTTTGGGAAACCTGTTTTGTTTAAAACTTAATATTCAACAAAATTATTGAGCATGAGTGAGATTTTAAAAGTCAATCACTATAGCCTGGGAGGTGAGGGTCCAGATTTGCTCAACACCTGAATGGCCATAAAGGCATTTCTCTAGCTGTTCTAGATCAATGCTTCCCAGAGTTTATATACAAACCCAATTCCAAAAAAGTTGGGACACTGTACAATTGTGAATAAAAAAAGAATGCAATGATGTGGAAGTTTCAAATGTCAATATTTTATTCAGAATACAACATAGATGACATATCAAATGTTTAAACTGAGAAAATGTATCACTTTAAGGGAAAAATAAGTTGATTTTAAATTTTGTCCCATTCTTGTCTAATATAGGCTTCTAGTTGCTCAACTGTCTTAGGTCTTCTTTGTCGCACCTTCCTCTTTATAATGCGCCAAATGTTTTCTCAAATTGTCATGTTGGAAAATGCAAGGTCTTCCCTGAAAGAGACGACGTCTGGATGGGAGCATATGTTGTTCTAGAACTTGGATATAACTGTCAGCATTGATGGTGCCTTTCCAGATGTGTAGGCTGCCCATGCCACACGCACTCATGCAACCCCATACCATCAGAGATGCAGGCTTCTGAACTGAGCGCTGATAACAACTTGGGTTGTCCTTATCCTCTTTAGTCCGGATGACATGGCGTCCCAGTTTTCCAAAATGAACTAATATTTATTTGTCTGACCACAGAACACTTTTCCACTTTGCCACAGGCCATTTTTAATGATCCTTGGCCCAGAGAAAACGCCTGCGCTTCTGGATCCTGTTTAGATACGGCTTCTTTTTTGACCTATAGAGTTTTAGCCGGCAACGGCGAATGGCACGGTGGATTGTGTTCACCGACAATGTTTTCTGGAAGTATTCCTGAGCCCATTGTCATGGTGCGGTGAGCAGCAGCGCCACCGTGCCATGTTTTCACAAGTTCCCATATTCTCACGAACACATCCCGGACTGTCACATGTTTTCAATCTTCCACACCAGGTCCCAATCTAGCTCGTTTGTATGTGTATATATGTTTCCCCTCTGCTCCCCACATTGTGGCTCATTGTTCTTGTCGTGTTTGGATGTCGTGTGTGTTGCCGGTATTTGTAAGTACTTGTGTCATTTCTTATTGTCGTTTTTGCTGCTTTAGTCAGCCCTTTGCTTTGTGTGTTTTGTGCTCGGTGTTTTGTTTATTTCTTATAATTAAAGTATCAACACCGACTACCCCTGCCTGCACCTGGTTCCTTGTCCATGCAACACTGCACTACACCACCCTGTTTGTGACACCCATGTTGTGATTTTCATTACAGTATCATTCCTGTATGTGATGCAGTGCCGTCTGAGAGCCCGAAGATCACGGACATCCAGTATGGTTTTCCGGCCTTGAACCTTACGCACAGAGATTGCTCCAGATTCTCTGAATCTTTGGATGATATTATGCACTGTAGATGATGATAACTCTAAACTTCAAACATTTTCTCTGAAAAACTCCTTTCTGATATTGCTCCACTATTTTTCACCGCAGCATTGGGAATTGGTGATCCTCTGCCCATCTTGACTTCTGAGAGACACTGCCACTCTGAGAGGCTCTTTTTATACCCAATCATTTTGCCAATTGACATGATAAGTTGCAAATTGGTCCTCCAGCTGTTCCTTATCTGTACATTTAACTTTTCCGGCCTCTTATTGCTACCTGTCCCAACTTTTTTGGAATGTGTAGCTCTCAAGAAATCCAAAATGAGCCAATATTTGGCATGACATTATAAAATGTCTCACTTTCAACATTCGATATGTTATCTATATTCTATTGTGAATTAAGTATACGTTTATGAGATTTGTAAATTATTCCATTTCTTTTTTACTCACAATTTGTACAGTGTCCCAACTTTTTTGGAATCGGGTTTGTACATAACCCAAAGTTAAAAATGTTTTACATTTAGATATTAACTTTGACTGTACTGTATTAAGTGTCAAAGATTGAACAAAATATGAATTATCAAACTTTCAGATTGGGTGTGACCAGTGCATCAGGTGGTCCCATCAGAAGTGCCTGCGAACGACTGACAATATATACCACAAACCAAACAAAGCAATGGAAATTCCCTTTTTGTTAATGCCATTTCATTTGTAACAACTGTTTATTTATTAAAAAAATGTATGTTGCAATGTTATATTTTGTTAGATCCTTATTATAGAATTATGTACTGTTTAACAAGCTATTACAGTATTATTTACTCTTTAAAAAGCTATCAAGACAATATTTAGCATAGTATTTGCATAGTTTTTGTAAAAGGTATTAAATATTTTACTTTGAAACAAGGGTGTTTTATTTTCTCCTATTGTGGGTTATAGTGTCTCCTCCACAGAATCAACATCATGAGTCATTGTTATAGTAGTTGCACATCTACTGGAGCTCCCTCCAGTAATAGATTCAATGGTTTGAGGTTTTGATTAAAACACAGGGATTTATTCTTCAATTGAACCAACCCTATGTAAAATGTGTTAAAAAAGAAAGCTCCTCCTCCCCGAGTCAGAATATAGCATGTTTTTGTAGACACTATTGAATTTCTAAGGCTAAACTCGAAAATGTGCTAAATATTTTCTAAACACTGAAGCCTTAGATTGTAGCCCATCCCCTACCGAATCAGAATATACTACTTTTGTTGTTATGGCACACTTTTCGTAGACGCTATTACATTTCTAAGGCTAAACTCAAAAATGTGCTAAATATTGTCAAAAAACGTAAAGCCGTAGATTGTAGCCCATCCACCTCTGAGTCTGAATATACCACTTTTGTTGTCATGGTACACTTTTCATAGACACTATGACATTTCTAAGGCTAAACTCAAACATTTTAAAAAAACGTTCAGAAAACTAAAAGCCATAGATTGTAGCCCATCTACTCCTGAGTCCAAATGTACCACTTTTTTTGTCATGGCACACTTTTCATAGATGCCATTGAATTTCAAAAGCTAAAATCAAACATTTTCTTAAAACTATAAGCCAGTAGATTGTAGCCCATCTTCCCCCGAGTCCAAATATACCACTTTTGTTGTCATCACACACTTTTCGTAAACACTATTGAATTTATAAAGCTAAACATTTTGAAAAACCAAAAGTTTGGGAGAGAACCCAAAAATAGTCTGCCGAAAGCCCGGGTCTGATGATGTATTTTAAGGCAATTGTCAGGCTGATTTTCAACTGGTGAAAATGACACTCTGTAGTTCTAGACTAAATGAATAACATTGCTGTAGAAGTAGCTGTGTTTTGTTATTTATTAGGCAGATTCAAAATGTTATTACGGCCTGAATTTATTACTGTGTATGTTAGGTGTATTTCGCTATCAAACATTACTTATCAGTGAAGACGTAATGAGAAATGTTTGTTGTAAAACCTGTTATAAGAACATAGATTGACATTTCCATTAGCAGAGCCCAAAGGTCGCAATATGCTGTTTTCTGGTGCGTCACTGATTTAGGGACCATCATGAAAGTGCAATACCGCTTATTGCCTGAGTAAAAACATATAATTTTTTTTTGCGTCAACCTTTTAAAACCTTCCCCACCAAAGGAAAAACATACGTAAAACATTATTTGAAAACATATTTTTCTACGTATATATTTGTTGCTATAGCTGTTCACTATTTCACACTCTGATATTCAGTGGGTATAGAAAGTCACCGCCCCCTTTCAAAATGTTCACCTTTTGTTGCCTTACAGCCTGAAAACACATCAAATCAGATTTTTCCAGATTTATTTAGACACAGTGACCCGCAAAATCCAAGTCTAAATCCAATTCTAAAAAACTTACAATGAGAACAGTCAAATACCCTATTTTGTAAAACAAAAAAAAAGAAGAAATATGGGGTGTAATTTTGAGAGGAGAGGTGAAGGAACACAGCACAGTTGTTTGCAGATCTCTTGCTCATTTGGATAGTGAGTTATTCCAAAAGTTCTAGGCTACTAATACATACTTGTAAAATAAAATAATAAGAGTACCTTTCAGAGTAGAAGGTATCAGGAAACACCTCACTTGTTAGTAGATCTTATATGGATTATGAGCTATTTAAAGAAAAAACAGCTGGAGGTAGGTTTTCCTAGCCACTGTGCATCAATCCTGTTGTTGCTTGCTTTTTGGGGTTTCAGGCTGGTTGTTTTGCAAAAGCACTTTGTGACAACTGCTGATGTAAAAAGGCCCTTATAAAATACATTTGATTGATTGACTGAAGAGAGAGAGAGAGTAATTCACGTTAATTCATGGAAATTAAAAACTGCAAATCTAATTGTTGTACTCTGGACAAGGCAGTTCAGATAGAAACTTATTGTAAAAGTAATCTATAAGTTAGTAGTTGTAAGAATGCAAACATTTGATTACAAATAAATATGAAGGAAAGGGAAAGGAACACAGTAAACCCTTCTGTAGATCTCTAGCTCATGTGGATTTGAGCTATTAAAAAACATCAGTTTAGAATGATAATTTAATGTAAAATTAAAACCAGCAATTATAATTTGTGTACTTTTGACAAGGAATGTCCGTGACCAGAGTAGAAGTTGTTTAAAGGTACATGTCTTTCAGATAGTATTACTATGTGTAAAATAATGTGATTTTCTTTACCTTTTATTTTTATAATCAGAATATATACCTAGTACCTTGGCCTTCCTTCACCTTGTTCTACTGTACATACATGAATGTCGTCTTTGTAAAACATTTTGGTAGAGCTATTGACGTGCAAACTCTTTTTACTAAAGTTTGTCAGGCTACACATTTTCCTGATGGCAGCCCTCCTATGGACCTAGCCCAAGCAGGAAAAATAATAGAAGCCTCAGCATTCTGTACCTGACAAAGGCCACAGATTTGTATCTGTTGTTATGTGTTCTGACCAAAGCCGTAGCCATGGAGTCAACATTGGGTGGGACCAAATCAGCCAGGAGTCTAGGGGCCCCCCCAGAAAAACATTTAAAAATGCTTAAAATATTTATCAGACTCTTAGCCATCAATATTTGCACAATCTGATAGTGCCATGTTGATGTTGTTCCTAAGACATCATAATTAATGTTGCTCCAGGATCATCATTGCAACTGACCTGTAGTTAGTTGGTTACCCCAGTCCAAAGACAGAATATTCCCCTGCCCCCCACCCTTTGACCTAACCCTAACCTCAGAAACCTGTGCCTAAACCTAACCTTAGTGGTACTTGTGGTACCTTGTAGGTAGTGGTACAGACAACCCACTCTTCTCCATGTAACTTGCTCTCCCTGCCCTGTTGGCATCCTCATACCCTCTCTCTCCCTCTCTTTCTTTACTCTGAACGCACCAGAGTGAACATGAAAGAAATATCAGTAAACAAGTTTCTTGCCATGATGTTCAGGAATGGATAACCAACCACTTCTGATCTGAATGGCAATGATTATTATAAAAATAAACATTGACTCACCTCTTGTACTACTGCACACTTATCATCTGACTGGTATGCATTTTCTCACTGCTCTCAACTTTTCTGAGGCTGCCCAATAAACTGATGAATGTCACTGCCACCCTTCCTCTTGCTAGTGATGACACTCACTGTGAATGAAAGCTAACACTAATAAAACTGCTTGCACTTTAATCAAACAAACATTAATAATGCTATTTATCATAAGCAAATACAGCCATACAGTATACTAAACAAATATGCAATAAATGAAAACGACTACTGTCTGCACAAATAACACATGCAGCGCAACATACATGATTGACACTTTACTCAGACTTCGTGTGTGCTTTCTGACATTTCTAACAAAATAATTAACGTAGGACATTAACGTTAGTTGAATACGCACATGAGCACCATTGTGATGATTGATTGATTAGCACTCGCAAGTCGGCCCGTTTTTACCCAAAACCTGTGTTTACACTCCATGCAATTACTGACGCTTTTTTTAGCAAACTAATATTTATTTCCACAATTGGTTCCAGCGCAAAATGACTTGTTGATGTTAAAACTATCACAATCGACAGGAAGATATAGGTAACACTCACATTACATTTTAGTTTTCAACTTTTTAATACATTTGAAAGTAATAAGAGAGTATAATGTTCGTCATAGATTGTACCTACCAACAGCAATCGACAGACGCCTGGGGTATGGCAAAAGCAGTTGGACAGACCACACGCCGAACTGCAGTAAACCACAAAACTAGAACAGATAATAATAATAACGGGAATTTGTTAGGTTTAGTTATGATTATGATTATGTTTAAATTAGCTAATAATTATTTTTGGACGGCGGTGCAAAATATGGTTGCCTGTCGTAGCATAGCGCATTTGTATTTTGTTAATAATTTATATATCAATATATGGGGGGGGGGGGGGGGGCGTCATTTTGAGCATATCTGAATATTGGGGGGATTGGGTGTCACTCCAATATATATTGTGATTACAGCCTTGGTTCTGACGATCTGTAACCTACCTTAAAGAATTCCACTATCTTAAAATATTTATCCTGACGGGCTTTCACTATATGTTCACAGTGGCTATTCTCAGGCCTCAGAAATCACGCATCGTCTACGGCCATCACCTGATCTCTTTCAATTCTACAGAAAGAAAAAATGATGTGTTTTACAGAATATGAATATTAATCTAAAGTTTATGGAATTTTCTTGTAGCTACTGTCCTGCGTATGCTAATGCAGAAAGTATTTTTATTTCTGAAAGTCTGAACAATTTCATGCAACAGTGAAACGGCTCATGTTTGGATGTACTCTTTTCAAATTCACTAATTGTAAAATGTCACGAATGTCAGATTGACACGTTGACAGATGACTGTTTTTCTTCCTCTCCTCCCTCGCCCACCTAAAATGTTTCCTCTACCTATACCACTCTGATGTTGTCATCCACTGTTCCAAAAAATAGGTGAGCTTTCCAGATTGCTTATTGACTAATTTAATTTGGTCTCTGAATGACAGTATTTTATAAATGACAACGGGTGTTACGTTTCGTATACAGTTTTAAGTTATGCATCGTTAAAATATGAGAATTCATGGTCGTGCCTGTATTATATACTTTGATCAAATTTTGTGCAATAAATCGAATCTTAAAGGTTTACCTACGACTTTTTAATTGTACTTTATTTTCTTATGTAAACAATAAATGCCCCAATACATTCTGACATGTCCTACTAATATTCAGATCTAAAACGCTCTGGTAAATAGACACATTTAAACGTTAGCGTCACAGTCCGGAAAAAGTACAGCAACAACCGTTACTATTGCGTTGTCAGTATTTAGATACCCATCATACGAAAGACCCTTTGCCCATCGTCGGCAAGCCTCCAACAATGCGCCAATCGAATGGATCTATCACAGTACGTCACGGGATGGTCCTCGGACTTAAAGTCTTGCATCACTGGTGATGTGGGTCAATGTTGAACTTCTGATGGATGGTTTGGCACGTGTTACGAGAGGCGTTGTGTGTACCAGCACTTTGAAAGAACAAGATGCTCAGTTAATGATTAACTCGACCAACGACGTATTTTTTTGTATTAATGATTCACTGATGACTGTCGAAGTACTTTCTGAGCTGGATTATGCAAATAACTTCAGGTTCGTGACTCCTTTACCCCCCCCCCCCCCCCCATGTTCCCAAAGTATAAGAAGACATGGTTCTCCACTGTATATCATACAACTCAGTCCAACAAGGAACACATGCATTGATGCCTCATCAAGATTAAGCTGATGAAGCTTAACTAACTCATTTAACAAAGACAAAAAGGTATTGTAATATTATCTGTATTTTTGGTATGATTTAATATAGAAATGCATTGGATGACATGTCTTGCAAGCGAAACATGTTCTCTTGTTTTGTTACACAACAGTTTCATTTTTTTCAGTGTATTATGTACATTATGTTAAAATGCAAACATATTGTATACTTTTAATTGCTGCTACAATAGATTGTTCAGTTCATACAGTACTGTCACAAACGTTGTTCTCCAAATAGTTATGGAGGATGTTCAAAATTATTTTACAGTATAACACCTTAACCTTTATATGAACAAATATATATATATTTATATATAATATATATTTATATTTATATATAATATATATATGTATATATATATATTTATATATATTAATATGGGACCATACATATCCTTGACTAAGACCAGTCTTTTTTGTGTTAGGTCAAATAATGATAACAAAGCAAAACATTTCACCTGAGACTTTTTTGAACTCATATGCTGAGCTAATGTATTTCTTCTCTTTCCTTTATCCTCAAGGACCTAGAGAGGCTCCACATTGAATCACAACTCAATTTGTCCAGTAAAATCCACTCACAGCCAACAGAATCAACCATGCCTCCTCAGCTGCAGTCCCAGAACCAGACAGGCATCCGGGTTGTCCAGGGGGACCTAGGGGCCTTGACCCCAGCCGTCAGGGAGTTTGTGGAGTCAAATATCAACCTGTGCCAGCCCGAATCACTGCACATCTGTGATGGCTCTGAAGAGGAGAATTGTACAATCCTAACCCAGCTTGAAGAGCAGGGCATGATCAAAAAGCTGATCAAATATGAAAACTGGTATGTTTATTGGATTGATTTTAAGATCAGTTGGGGACCCTGGGATATTGTTTGTGATAACTATAATAATTTAGGGTGTTGATCAGAGCATGATGAAGAGGAAGACCAACTATAAAACATGTTATAATATTAAAGGAGGAAATATTGCTTTTGTGTTTCTATAGTTACATATGACCAAATAAAAACAGATATGTGTGGTTTTCTTAGAATTTTTTTCTATTAAAATATAGGCAGACCAGACACTAGTTATAACAACATAGTTGACAGGGAGTTGGCGGTGACCATGTTATAAATCTTGACCCAATGGTCTTTTTTTGTCTTTTGTTTTTTAGCTGGCTAGCCCGGACAGACCCTAGAGATGTGGCCCGCGTGGAGAGCAAGACAGTCATTGTGACCGAGGAACAGAGAGACACAGTTCCGTCTCCACGAGGAGGTGGTGTCAGCCAGCTGGGGCGCTGGATGTCTCAAGAGGAGTTGGACAAGGCCATGAACCTGCGCTTTCCAGGCTGTATGAAAGGTACGGTACGAAAACAACTAGACTCCTTTTACATGTCATTGGTACATTGACTCAAAGCAATGTTGAGACTGGGAGTAGCACTATCTTGTATTTATATTTATATAGCAATAAATCCCACAGTTGTTTGGAGCTTATTTGTGCGGCCAACTGTATTTATTTGTTAACCAATGTTTTATTGGGACGAGGATATTTGTCAGCTGCATAGAAGGTCCAATCCAGATTTGGCATTGAAACCCCCCCGGAACAACATTTAGCAATTACCATATTAACATAATATTTAGCAGCCTCATTCAAAATGACGTACAGTCCTAATATCTCTTGTCTCTTGTGTATTCTAGGGCGTACCATGTACGTGATTCCTTACAGCATGGGGCCTGTGGGCTCCCCCCTGTCCAAGATCGGGGTGGAGCTAACCGACTCTCCCTACGTGGTAGCCAGTATGAGGGTGATGACTCGCATGGGCAAAGCCGTTCTCACTGCACTGGGAAATGGAGACTTTGTGCGCTGCCTTCACTCTGTGGGCGTTCCCCTGCCACTTAAAAGTAAGCCCGGCACAAGGCTATGCACTCAACCTGCATGGAAAACTCTGAAAACAAGCATTTTAGAGAATTTGATAGATAACACATTTGCTGATTATATTGTAAAAAAGCCTACGATACTGTCCAATAATACTTTGTATAGTTATCTATGTTAATCTAAAATGGTACTCAAGTCTAAGCTGTCTTTCTCTCTGCCAGAGCCCCTGGTCAATAACTGGCCATGCAACCCCGAACTCACTTTGATAGCCCACATTCCTGACCGCAGAACAATTGTTAGCTTCGGTAGTGGCTACGGAGGCAACTCCCTGCTGGGAAAGAAATGCTTTGCGCTTCGAATAGCCTCTCGCATTGCCATGGAAGAGGGCTGGCTGGCTGAACATATGCTGGTAAGCAGTCCCAATAAAACTCACTTAATAGGTGCATTGTTTTCTGAGAGCAGCAAAGGTTAACGTAAATTCTAATTACAATTGATGCTTTTTCTACATTTATTTCAGTTAGTCACTCTGTATTAAATGGATTTGAAATGTTAAATGCACCCATTCTTTGTTCAGATCCTGGGCGTCAGCAACCCGGCTGGTCAGAAGAAGTACATTGCAGCGGCTTTCCCTAGTGCTTGTGGCAAAACCAATTTGGCCATGCTTAATCCAACACTTCCTGGTTGGAAGGTGGAGTGTGTCGGGGATGACATTGCCTGGATGAAGTTTGATGACAAAGGCAACCTGAGAGCCATTAACCCAGAGAATGGCTTCTTCGGTGTGGCCCCCGGAACCTCGGCCAAGACTAACCCCAATGCCATGGAAACCATTCGTAAGAACACTCTGTTCACCAACGTGGCCGAGACCAGTGATGGCGGCATCTTCTGGGAGGGCATGGACCAGAATCTTCCAGAGGGAGTCACATTGACTTCCTGGAAGAACAAACCCTGGACAGCCCAGGATGGTAAGTCCCCGCAATACTGGTCCTTAGCAAGCCGCCTCCCAGTTCAGTAAAACATACATCTTAAAACACTTCTCTTGCTTTGGAATAATTTTTACTCTGCTCTCTGCTCATGTTTTTTCTTTCCATAGGTGAACCATGTGCGCACCCAAACTCGCGCTTCTGCACTCCAGCCAGTCAGTGTCCCATCATTGACCCCCAGTGGGAGTCCCCAGAAGGCGTACCAATTGAGGCAATTATCTTTGGGGGACGCAGGCCAGAAGGTGTCCCCCTGGTCTATGAGGCCTTTAGCTGGCAACACGGCGTGTTTGTTGGAGCTGCCATGAGATCTGAAGCCACTGCTGCCGCAGAGCACCATGGTGAGTTAAAACCACAGTTGCAATCTCTGCGCCAATGAATAAGTAAATGTATAGAAACATTCATTACTTAGAGCAGAATTGAAGAATGCCATTTTCTAAACTCTCTTCTTCTGTTGACCGTCAGGCAAGGTGATTATGCACGACCCCTTTGCCATGAGGCCCTTTTTTGGTTACAACTTTGGCCGCTATCTCTCCCACTGGCTGAGCATGGCCGAGCGTCCCAATGCCAAGCTTCCCAAGATCTTCCACGTTAATTGGTTCCGAAAGAGCCCATCTGCTGGATTCCTGTGGCCCGGCTTTGGGGATAACATCCGCGTGCTTGACTGGATGTTCCGTAGGTTGAGTGGAGAGGCTGGAGCTATGCCCTCGGCAGTGGGCTACCTGCCCTGTCCGGGCTCCCTGAACTTGGATGGCCTCAGGGAGAATCAGGTAAACATGGAGGAGCTGTTTGATCTGTCCAAGGACTTCTGGCAGAAGGAGGTGGAAGATATCAGATCCTACTTTGACGTCCAGGTCAATGACGATTTGCCCAATGAGGTGTCCCAACAGCTAGAGTCCCTTGAGCAAAGGGTGAGGCAGATGTAGGCAAAGAGAATGAGAGAGAGAGAAAGGGGTAAAGATGTGGCCCTTCAGAGCCGTTATGACCTAAGGCTAGAAAAGTAGATATTTATGATCATTCTGCAATATTAAACAAGCTAGTTTTGAAAGACACTTTAGAAATCTCTTTTGACAAGAAAACAAGGTGGCTCACTAATTCCCTTGTTGAAACACGCCACTGTCATATTAGCATCTCAATGAATTGAACATACAGCCAAGTTACACTTGAAAAGGGGAACAGTCTTTTTAGTCCTAAACTGATCAGTTGTTCACATCTGTTTTTCAAAGTATGTGATGAGTTCCAAACTACTGATTCATGTGTTATTTATCATTAACTTATTAACAAGCAATATCCAAAGCTACTGTAGCTCAATTTTGGTACAGCTGATTACAGATGGATTTAACCCGTCATATATTTCGCCCCTACACTTCTCAACTGTGTAGGACTTTGCTTTGTCCAATTTATGTCCTTATTTATTTGTATTTAATGGTATTATTTGTATCCATGCTTTTTTGTTGTAATCTGAAATCTTACAAAGATTCCCACAAGAATAAACTTTGTTTAAACTGTTAACTCGTTCATGATTCTTCAACTTATTTGTCTGTGGGATTTCATATGATGGACTGTATTAGAGAAGAAGGACTGATTTACATGATATTAACAGTGAATTATGTAACACAAAGGGTGACACACAGAAAGGGCTTTAGACAGGTACACTCGTGGTGATTTGTAGTTGATGGTTTGTCAAAGTGGTTTGTCATTGGTACTTGTAAGAGATTTGTAAAGTAACTTTTAAAAGACAAAAGGCACCACCTCAACAAAACAAATGTCTCGTATCGCAATGGTTAATCAAATAGTTAGGGGGTCCATTTGTACAATTCTTACTGCACTGCTAGCATACACACAAAGTATTATACATACAGTATACATCTGCAGTTAATGTTTTAAGTTATTCCAAGAGATTTTCCAATTTAGACTTTCTTGCCAGTCCGTCTATCAATTTGCATTGACTTGTAATCTCCTTATACTCGCTTTCAACACAATGCTTGCCAAAATTACTGTCTGTGCCCTTCCTCTTTCCCTCTTGACATACCTGTCTTTTTAGCCTCTGCTTCTGTCATTAAAAAATTCAGAAAAATGCATAGTCTAAATATTGATGCAAATACTGATGTATAGTCTAAATGTCACAATTAGTTTGTTATATGAAGTAAACATAATGTTATATACGTTTTTATAATTATATCTCCCTTATTTGGGTATATGCTGTCTGCATTTATATACCTGGAAAAATTAATATAAAAGGGTTGAACGGGGCTACAACAGTCATAAAGGGGGTTCATCTTACAACAATCATCAGTGATGCCTAGACTGCCTCAAGGATACTCGTTACACATTTAAAAGGAAAAACTTTGGCTCAATGCATTGATTATGGGCTGTATTTTATGTAAATTTTGCCCAAAGCTTATGTCGCCGAAAAAAGTATTTTAGTTGCCCCTTTAAGGGCAGAAGGTTACCATGGTAACAGAGCCAACAGCATATCTGACTATACTGTAGTAACCTGGTGTCTTCGCTAGTAGTTGCTGATAAAATTAAAAACAACACCAACAAGCATGTGTGTTAGTTAGTACATTATTCCATATGTTATTTCATAGTTTTGATGTCTTCACTATTATTCTACAATGTGTAAAATATTGAAGGTACACAAAGGTGTGTACAAACATTTGACCGGAAATACATACATCATGGTTTTTTCTTGTAATACATTTTCTTGATTAAATGTAATAAATAAACACAAATATTGTTAAAAATTATAACTTGTAGTAGCTCCCGGGCCCCTGGATGAGGACCCCTGTAAACACTACGGATTCATTTCATCAGACATACGTACACAGTTACACAGTTGGTAACTTTTAAGCAGAGCCTAAAAGCAGAAGTAGCTACCAGGGTGGGACAGCTGAGCCATTCAAAATATATGTAACATGAATGCCATCATAATACAAAGTTGAATGTGGACTGAACAAAGGCAGCCTAAAGATTTTTGTCATGGCAGTGAAGATTTTATCAGCGGCATACCGCTGATCCAATTTAGTAGTGTCGGAAATACTGGAAGACACCATAAAATGAAAAAAAGTTTTCTTGTTATGTAGGTGCTGAAATGTTGTGCTAAATCTTCATTTCTGCGTGACCCACTTCATACTATGTCCTGTTCACCTAAGTGCATGTTACATGGTGGTTGTGGAAGAAATGTGCTTACGGCGCAAAGCAATTTGTAAGTCAAGAAAATTTACTCTGATGAGCCAAAAATTACAACAATTCAGAGGTGCAAATTACGTTGATCATCTCAACAGAAGAATTCAAGTGACAAACAAATGTCACAGGTAACAGGCAAATTATTAACAACTATACTAGACCACAATGTACATACATACAGTCATACAATCAATGTATGTAGCCTATACAAAAATTATTTTAGTTATTATTAATTATTATTTTATTTATACATAAATCAACCTCAAAGATTATATTAACCTTGCAGACATGTAATCTATAATTCAAAACATTTATTGCATTTATTAGGAGGGGGCTCTATTGCCTATTGCCTCAGTGGTGTACAGTGTTCTTGGGCAATCAGAGACCAGCATAACAGGGCTGATTACCGGGCAGAATGCTGGCAGCAGCCCTTTTAGGATTGTTTGTGACTTGGTTTTAGTAACTTAGGAGTCCTCTTGACTACTCCTAACCTTTCACAGATTTAGGAGCTGGTTTTAGCGCTAAAATGCTTTGTGAAATACTTTTAGACCAAAATCTTTGTAGGAGTCCTAAAATTAGGACTGACACACCCATGGTTTCTACTAAATCAGCAAGTTGGGAGCTATTTTTTGCCTTAAGATGTTTTGTGAATAGGGCCTCAGATATGCAAAAAGGTCAGTTGAATTCCTTCTAAATCATCACCTCCAATATCATAGTTTTGCTGTGGTATCGGTGAGGCCTGTACATTTATATCAGCTGTACTCCTCCATTGTTATTACCTAATTTCTATAGAGGGTTGTGTTTCTGCTTCAATGGAATGTTTACAAACCTACAGTATCAGCAGAAGACACTACATACAAATTACATATGATTGTGCTATGAAACTAGTGAATGTCCTTATTTTCCATTTTCTTTTTGTTCAGAAAGAATGTTTTATTCAGTGTGTATAACATTGTTTAGTGACATACAGTAACCATCATGGAGTGCTCAGAACATACAAAAATGCAAACAACAACTGTGAAAACTGAATGTTCACTCCCAGACACTGACTGTTTCCTGGTCTGCTGTGTGGGGCTGTGAGTAACCAACAAGGGCTTCCCCAAAACAGAATATGAACCTGGGGTCGAAGTTCTGTGTGTTGCAGTGCAGAGAGCTTCAGGGCCTCTGTGATTGACAAGCGAGCGGAATGTCCAAGTGCATCAGGAAACTGCATACAACTTAGCCCAATATTTTGAGCTCCTGCCCTGTAGAAGGACATAGATGCCCATGCCACACTGACACAATTTTCAAAAGGTTGTCTCTGTACGCCACCACAATGGATTTGATCAAAAATCCTGTGCAGGCAATGACTGCTTGAAGTGTAGAATGCGTGGACATCACCAAACGTTGGGAATCCTCCTTTGTGATGCTTTGCCAGGCTTTACTGCATCTGTCTTCAGTTGTTGTTTGTGAGTCTTTCTGCCTTACGTTTTGTCTTCAGCAAATGAAATACATGCTCGATCGGGTTGAGATCAGGTGATTGACTTGGCCGTTGCAGCATATTCCTCTTCTTTGCCTTTAGAAACTCTTGCTTTTGCAGTATGTTTTGGGTCATTGTCCATCTGTAAAGTGAAGCGCCGTCAAATCAATTTCACTGAATTTGGCTGAATCTCAGCAGACAATACACCGATCAGCCATAACATTATACTGACAGGTGAAGTGAATAACACTGATAGTCTCATTATCATGGCACCTGTCAATGGGTGGGATATTCTGTCCTCAAAGTTGATGTGTTAGAATCAGGAAAAATGTAAGTGTAAGGATCTGAGCAACTTTGACAAGGACCAAATTGTGATGGCTAGACGACTGGGTCAAGACATCTCCAAAACTGCAGCCCTTGTGGGGCGTTCCCGGGCTGTAGTGGTCAGTACCTATCTAAACTGGTCCAAGGAAGGAAAAGCAGTAAACCGGTGACAGGGTCCCCAAGGCTCATTGATGCATGTGAGGAGCGAAGGCTGGCCCATGTGGTCCTATCCAACAGAAGAGCTACTGTAGCTTAAATTGCTGAAAAAGTTAATGCTGGTTTTGATAGAAAAGTGTCAGAACACACAGTGCTTCGCAGTTTGTTTCCGTATGGGGCTGCGTAGCCACTGCAGGATGCCCATGCTGACACTGGACCACTGCCGGAAGCACCTACAATGGGCACGTGAGCATCAGAGCATCAGGGAGCAATGGAAGAAGGTGGCCTGGTCTGATGAATCACGTTTTCTTTTACATCACGTGGATGGCCGGGTGCGTGTGCATCACTTGGAGAACACATGGCACCAGGATGCACTATGGGAAGTAGGTGGAGGCAGTGTGATGCTTTGGGCAATGTTCTGCTAGGGAACCTTGGGTCCTGCCATTCATATGGATGTTACTTTAACACGTACCACCTACCTGAGCATTGTTGCAGACCAAATGCACCCTTTCATGGCAACAGTATTCCCTGATGGCATTGGCCTCTTTCAGCAGGATAATGCACCCTGCCACAAAGCAAAAATGGTTCAGGAATGGTTTGTGGAACACAGCAACGAGTTGAAGGTGTTGACTTGGCCTCCAAATCCCCAGATCTCAATCCAATCGAGCATCTGTGGGATGTGCTGGACAAACAAATCTGATCCATTGAGGCCCCACCTTGCAACTTAAAGGATCTGCTGCTAAAGTCTTGGTGCCAGGTACCACAGCACACCTTCAGAGGTCTAGTGGAGTCCATGCCTCAACGGTCATCAGGGCTGTTTAGACGGCAAAAGGGAGACCTAGCTAATATTAGGCAGGTGGTCTTAACGTTATGGCTGATCGCTGTATATCCCTACACACTTCAGAATTCATCTGGGCTGCTCCTGTCTTCTGTCACATCATCAATAAACACTAGTCACCCAGTGCAGTTGGAAACCATGCATGCCCATGCCGTCACACTGCCTCCGACCTGTTTTACAGATGATGTGGTATGCTTTGTATCATGAGCCGTTCCAAGCCTTCTCCATAATTTTTAATTCCCATCATTCTGGTACAGGTTGATTTTAGTTTCATCTGTCCATAAAATGCTGTACCACAACTGGGGTGGCTTTTTTAGATGTTTTTTGGTCTAAGTCTAATTTCTGGCCTTTCTATTCTTCTAGTCTTCTCATTATGGTAGACTTGGATAATTATGTGCCTACCTGCTGGAGAGTGTTCTTCACTTGGCTGGATGTTGTTAAGGGGTTTTTCTTTACCATGGAATGGATCCTACAATCATCTACCGCAGTTGTCTTCTGTGGACGTCCTGGCCTTTTGTGTTGTAGAGCTCACCAGTGTGTTCTTTTTGCTTCAGAATGTACCAAACTGTTTATTTGGCCACTCCTATTGTTCCTGCTTTCTCTCTGATGGATAATTTTTTTTTGCAGCCTAAGGATGGCCTGTTTCACTTGCACTGAGTGCTCCTTTGACCGCATGTTGTAGGTTCACAGCAACAGCTTCCAAATGCGAATGCCACACCTGGAATCAACTCCAGACCTTTTACCTGCTTAATTGATGAAGAAATGATGAAGGAATTGCCCCCACCTGTCCATGAAACAGCTTTTGAGTCAATGGTCCAATTACTTTGGGTCCCTTGAAAAAGAGGGCGCTACATATTAAAGAGCTGTAATTCCTAAACCCTTGCCCCAATTTGTACGTGAATACCCTCAAAGAGACTGCACTTTAAGTCCATATTCATTATTTAACTGTGAATATATTTTGGTAAACAGCCAAAAGAACAGAAAAGGAGGCTGAAGAGGAGGCTGAAGAGGAGGCTGAAGAGGAGGCTGAAGAGGAGGCTGAAGAGGAGGCTCTGGTACAGACATAGACCCGATGCTCAGTCGCCCTGTAGACAGCAGACTTGGAATGTTAAAAGTAACAATGGTTGATGCAATCAACATTTTATCTCATCTGGCTCTCTTTTCGAAAAAACATTCACTGCAACTAATATTGCAGTGGAATATAGAATAACTGACCATCATGCAGTAATACAGGGAAACTCTGATGTTGTTATTCAAGGTTTTTCACTTATGCCCTTTAATGTAAATGATGGCTATGATGCTTTATTATTGATTGATATCAAAAAAGCAACTGGGGCTGATAAACTTGACCCATGTCTGCTGGAAGCTGCTGCATCAGTAATCTCTGAAGTTAGAACGCACATTTTGAATCTATCAGTTACTACTGGGTCCATCCCTATGTAAGGAAAACAGCATGCGTTGCCTCTTCATAAGAGTGGTGACACCAGTAACCTGGATAACTATCATCCAATCTGCGATGATAGTTGCTTTTTTGTCTGATAATTCTATCCTGAACCAATATCAATTTTAGGCCTGCTTCATTGGTTATCAATGCAGTTGATGAGAAATATCATTGTGTAGCGCTGTTTATTGATCTATCAAAGGCTTTTGATACAGTTGACCATACAATTTTATTGAGAAGGTTTTCCTCACTGGGTCTGGCGTGGCGGGACACTTGTTTGTGGCGCGGGACACTTGTTTGTGGTCCGACACACTTGTCTGTGTGATAGATCCCAGGCCATTGTAACAGATGGTCTTGAATAAAAGTTTCGGGATGGTCAGAAAGGAGTACCGCAGTGTTCGGTTTTGGGTCCCTTGTTACTCACTATTTATATAAATGACATCTGTAAAACAGTGAGGAACTGTAAATATGATTTTTATGCTGATGACACAGTACTTCTCAGATTTTTTACAGTTACAAAAATCCCTTATTGATTAAAAACTGACACTGAATGCAGGGAAAACAAAAAAAATAAGAGTAAAAATAATCATGTAAATGATTTTAGGATTTGTACCCTGGATGGATCCAAGATAGACCGTATTCCTGCTTACAAATACCTTGGGATTTCGCTGGAGGAGCATCTTTCTTTCAGAACTCATATTGCTGAATTGGTGAAGAAGCTACGCATTAAATTGGGCTTTTTGTTTTAGAAATAAATTGTATCTGTCTTATGAGAATAGACTTGATATTGTTGATACTACTTTTATGTCAGTGCTTGACTATGGGAATATTCTTTATATGCATGCATCCGCGTCAGTGCTGACACCTTTTTAATTCAGTATATCATGCCGCCTTGCGCTTTATTACTGGTACCAACTATCGCACACAACATTGTCTCCTGTACTCTCTAATTGGCTGGGATTCCTTGACTTCTAGGAGGTCCAGGCACTGGATGACATTTGTCTATAAAGCTTTAATGTATAAATTGCCCAGTTATATTACTACAAAATTAGTGTGGAGATCTAGCAGCTATCATACTCGGTTCCATGAGTGGTTAGTGTTGGAGATCCCACGGATTTATTCAAATCTGGGAAAAACTGCATTTGCATACCATGCCCCTTATGCTTGGAATGAATGTCAAAAAAGTGCTTGAATGCTTGGTTTTCTAGTAGTTCATTAAAAGGAATTATAAATGGTCGATTTCATGTTGAGTGTAACTGATATTCTTAATTATTTTGTAATTTTATGTATTTTAAAGGTGTACTTTTTTGTTGTTTTATGTAAGCTTCTTATATTTTAAATCTGTTGTAAACAGGGCTCAGCTGAAAAAGAGTCTCTGGACCTTTTCTGTCAAAAAAAATTATAGTGCAAGTAAATATAACCTCTAAGACAACATGTTGATCACTTCTGGCCCTAAGTGTACTATACACCTCTTGATTACAGGTATGAACTGCTTTAGACACATCCCTATCATTCACTATCATCCAGTGTTCAGAGACTTATGTTACATCACTAAATGACCTTTGGATCTAATCCGGTGCAATACTCAGCCTACATTTCATTCAAGGAAGCAAGTTTATTACATTGTAACTTGTCATCTTTATGTTTCCCTTGCTACATGATCAATTCAGTTATGTAACAGCCTGCTGGATTCCAAACAGTATTTGCTCAGGGGAGATAGCATGGTGATAGCGTCAGCCTGCGCACAGTCGAGTTGCTCAATGGTAAAGACATACGCACCAAAGGTGCGAGTTTATCTGAAAGGCCTGGGACACTTTGGGTAAATGGAGCACCAGTGGGAACCAGCTGGACCCATGCTCTGATTTGACTTGATCACAGATGGCTGGCAGCTAGAAGCAAAAAAATCAAAAAATCCATGAATGGAGCAGAGGTGATTCTTAAATTTATATGTTGGAGGGGCATGTTTGCTCTACATAGTATATTTCTATTTGAATGTTCCAGCATATTAGCACAGTTGTGGTTTTGAGAAACTCTACACAAAGTCCTATCCAGCAAATGTGCAGACATGTATTTTGGCAGAAAGGTTGTCACACCTCACCCCCACACAGGGATTTGCACAGAACTTTCGAGGGGCATGTCCTGAAAGAAAAAAAGGTTCTTCCTGGGATTCTGCGTATGCCTTTTGGAAGTGAGTGACACAAATGTCAATGTAACTCAGGTGGTGGAACCACAAAAACCCCATACCCCAAAAACCCCTCAAGCCTTAAGTTCCAGGACAAAAAATTAAACCCCATGCCCTAAAGCAGCCTCTATCAGAAAATGTTGTGCCAGGGATCGGCAAATGATTTCCTTCTTCCTCTGGGGACAACAAAACACATGTATTGTTGTAACATAGTCAAAGACCATCAGGCAATTTAATTCTATATTCTATGAAACTTTGGGGCTGTTGGAAATACAGTGCCCTCAGTAAGTATTAGGACAGTAAATTCAAAATAGTCTCCTGCACCCAATCGATCAGCATTGTTCCCTGAACACACCCTGTGTGTCCATTCCCTGTTTCACCCTGTTACAATAGGTATTTCTGCTGTACACTCAAGGCATATGAAAATACAAAAAATGATTTCTGTCTGTTTCAAAACATATGTTTAACCCACTAAGAAAAACAACAGAGTTCCACCTCCCATTTTATGTGAGCAAAGTATTGTGACATTTGGCTTATAGGTGCTGCAAATTGATTAGATTTCCTGTTGCATTAATTGTTTTTAAAAGAATTATGAATGTGTAGTCTCAGTTCTGTCCTTTACTTCAGCCTTTGGACCAGTAGGCATAATCCAATATGAAAACTAGGGAGCTATCTATGATAGACAATTTAGCAATTTTAGATGCTAAAAGAAGAGGAACTCAATTAGAACCATAGCACAGAAGTTGGGCAAGGGCAAATTAACATTTGGAAATGTCCTGAAAAAGAAATAAATACATTTTTTCTTCAGAAATTGGCAACGACCAGGTCAGCTTTGGAAAAGAACAGCAAATGATGACAGAAAAATTACTAGAGGTGTAAAAAACAACGCTAAAATAAGTGTCAGGGTCCATATTAGAATTTGCTAGAAAGTACAGAGATTATCCAGAACAGCTTTGGAAGAGAGGTTTATGGACAAATGAGACAAAAGTGAACCTTTATCAAATTCATGGGAAGGCAAAAATGTGGAGAAAAAAATGCAAATTATCCAAAGTTTCAAGTTTTAAGTTAAAACTGCCACCACCATGCTTCACTGTCACCACCATGCTTCACTGTGGGAATGGTGTTCTTTGGGTGATGTGCAGTGTTGTTTTTGCGCCAAACATACCTTTTGGAATTATGGCCAAAAGGTTCAACCTTGGTTTCATCAGACCATAACACATTTTCCCACATACATTTGGGAGACTTGATATTTGTTTTTGTAAAATTCAGCCGGGCTTAGATGTTTTTCTTTGTATGAAAAGGCTTCCGTCTTGCCACCCTACCCCATAGCCCATTCATATGAAGAATACAGGAGATTGTGTTCGAGCCAGTACTCGTCAGACATTCCTGCAGTTCCTTTAATGTTGCTGTAGGCCTCTTGAAAGCCTCCCTGACCAGTTTTCTTCTCGTCTTTTCATACATTTTGGAGGGACGTCCAGTTCTTGGTAATGTCTCTGTTGTGCTATATTTTCTCCACTTGAGGATGACTGTCTTCACTGTGTTCCATTGTTTATCTAATGCTTTGGAAATGGTTTTGTACCCTTCTCTTGACTGATATATTTCAACAATGAGATCCCTCTGATGCTTTGGAAGCTCTCTGCGGACCATGGCTTTTGCTCTGAGATGCAACTAAGAAAATGTCAGGAAAATCCTACTACAATAGCTGAACTTCATTTGTGATTAATCAGAGTCACTTTAAATGATGGCAGGTGTGTAATGAATTCTATTTAACATGAGTTTGAATGTGATTGGTTAATTCTGAACACAGCCACATCCCCAGTTATAAGAGGGTGTGCACACTTATGTAACCAGGTTATTGTAAGGTTTTTATTTTTTCCCCCTCGAAGATTTCAATTTGTTTTTCAATTGGATTGTTCACATTATAGGTCACATTAAAAGTGGAAAAAGTTCTGGCATGATTTATCTTTGTCTCATTCGTTTACATCACAAAAACCAAGCATTTTAACAGGTGTGTAGACTTTTTATATCCACTGTATATATTTTCTTATATTTAAAAAATGAAAAATCAATTTAAATTGCACATAAATTCTCTACACTATTCAGTGATTGTTTTCTACCTTTGTTTTCTCATGCAGAAATTGAGTTAACTGTGTATGATTTTTGCAAACAGAAAATGACCAGGCTCAGGTGATTTTAGGGTTATCTTTTGCATCGAAAAACCACTGTCATTCCATTTTTAGTGCTGATATCCTGGGGCAGTTTCCCTTCCTGGGGCAGTTTCCCTTTCTGGTGTTGTAATGGATTTGAGCTTTGGAAATGAAAGTCAGTGGAGTGAGCAGGGTGACATGGGTTGAATAACAGGTTGACTGCCGCCTTCTGGAACCATTTCAGGGGTTTGATGACACATGCAGGGACTCAATAAAAAGAACTGACGAAGCAAACACCCTCTTCTTGGTGTAATATTTAATGGAATGTTTTGTATGGTTTGCATTGTAACCGATATGGCTTATCGTTCTAATCATTCTTTAGATTTCATAAAGCACATTTAAGTTTATGACTCTTCAGTACCCATTATCTACTGCACAAGATATGTCTGTAGTACAGAACATCTGCATGAAAGGTTGCCATGAATGGAAAATCAGGATTGTAATCATTAGGAAAATGGAAATGGACAAAACAAACATGAAAGGAGTACCTGGATTTTCTATTGTAAAACATTCTTAAAACATTTTGCCGTTCATGCCTTAATGCAATGCTTCTCAGCTGACATGTGATGCCAATTTCAAGATTTTAATGTTTTTGAATGTGTTATGTCTTGGAGCTAATTTTTTGTGTCCTATGTAGATCTCCCTACCTGTAGTTATAGCACTAGGGATTGTGGGAATGTAAATTGTATCTAAAAAATAAGGAACTACCTGACCTGATGCATTGTACAGTTTTTCCAGTAAGGAATTTATTATGGCTAACCTATGTTTCCACCTCCATTCATATTAATGAGTGGGTCTAATGAATAAAAAGGAGCTAAAACACAGGAGAATGGGTCACTGGTTTTTAGTAAAAATTTAAAAAAAATACCCTGGAGGCCATAGTTGGTCCAGTGTCCTGTCGTTACCTTTGTGGTAATGCTGCAACATGGCTTTAAATCAACTATGAATGTCAGGGATTCTCATGGGCATGATGTAAATGAGGCATTGTCCGGTCAGCCTGAAGGAATAAATCCCTAATCATAATCTTATTATACATCATACAGTAGCAAACTGTCTCTGGAAGCACATTTGTACTCAAGACCGATGTAATTCCTCATCCCAACAACGAGAAACCACTCCTTACCCCTTCTAACCTTGATATTAACTATATTAACAATGGAGAGACCTGTTGGTTCCTTCTGTATGGGATGTGCACATAAAAGAAGCATTTGCCCCCTTTGACTTGTTTAGGAAAACCGACCCCATTTCCTAAAATTACTTTTTCAGATACCTACATATTTGAGACCATTAGAAAATACCTAAAACTTATGAAAATGTTAAACCTTTTCTGGTCGACATATGCTTCAAAACAAACAACACATCAAACAAACCATATCTATATCTTTTCTGTTTGATGCATATAAATCAGTCAACCCATCCTGAAAAGGTGCAATCTGGGCAAGATGAGAGGAGACACTACACATTGACATGTCCTTGGCATAATGGAAGGGTATGCTGGAATACATTCATACTTAATCAAATCCAGTCACCTACAGTACAATTCAATATTATATATATAGCCCTATTTCAAAAGCAAAATACAAAGGATCTTATTCCCGGATTCCTCTCTTTAATGTTTCAAACTCCAGAGGGCATACTGCTGTAATGTTTTTGCCATGTGCTCAGTGCAACTACAGGTCTGGAATCTTTGAAATCCTCTCAGACATCCTTGACCCAGATCCACAATAAATTTACATGGGAGTTGAAGAACAGAACACCAAGTCCAAAAAACAGCTAATGTCTTACAGTCTTATCTAGATTTTTTGGGAAAAGACAATGATGGTATCTGGCTTGGGGTGTAATTGGGGATATTTCTGTTTTGTTATCATTTGTTTTTCTTATGCTCATTGTGTTTTAGTTTCCATCACATCTTGTATTTTTTTATTTTTGCGATGGCCTACAGTCTTGAACGATACATCTTGGCGTATGACCTAGACAGCCGTGGCATGTTAAGATTATAAAACATAAGTTAGCAGGGCATTTCTTTATGCCAAATCAAGAAAAACAATGTGGAACCTAACAAGAAAACACTATCAACAGACAAAAAACCCTGTTCCAAACAGAGACAACATTGTCTAAGGAAATGAATGATAAATATTTACTCAGTCAATGGATATTGTGGTGTTAATCATGAACACATTTCCCCTAGATTTTTCTATCAAGAACAGTTACATAAGTCATGAGTGAAAGACCTCATGGCAGGGAAACACAATGTTTGTTCTATCCGTTGATAATAAAGATAGGATATTTGTTTAGATGTACATTTCTAGAGACATTTATGGTAGTGGGTGCATACTGTTTTGTACTTTCTTTTTTGAGAGTCAACGGTGGAGGTGCCCTTTCTCAATTCTTGCTGACCTTAGTGATTAAGGGAGGGTACCTTTCTCATTCATTCCCCTTGTTTTCGCAGGATGGAATGTCCTCCTCCCTGTAATTGGAGAAACAGCCATAGGTTTCATCAGAATGTCAGCCCAGGGAGGTATAGTATAGGAATCATCTTAAGAACTCTGGGTTATTGACTGACACTGGAGCATGCTTGACACCTTGAAGGCTCTGCAGACTTAATGTGAATTGTTGACTGACATGGTGCATAGGAAATATAGCTGATCTAAGAAAAATGTGAAAAGGAAGCTAGCTTAGAGGTGTGCTCCCAGCCAGGTTAGTTAGCATAGTGCCAACCTGAAAACGCTTACCATTCTCAAATTGAAAATGTTGCTAGTGTTTGGCACATAGGCTAGTAAATTAATGGGTTAGCACGAGGATAGAGTAAGTGAGAGCTAAGTTAGTCCCTTGTAGGTAGAAAATCTGTTCAGCCAAGTTAGGCAAATCCTCTTGACCTACATATGGAATTGATAACTACAAACCTGTTATGTCAGATAAAAAAGACTATCCATCCATACATCTTCTTCCGCTTATCCGGGGCCGGGTCGCGGGGCAGCAGTCTAAGCAAGGATGCCTAGACTTCCCTCTCCCTAGACACTTCCTCTATCTCTTCCGGGGGGACACCGAGGCGTTCCCAGGCCAGCCGGCAGACATAGTCCCTCCAGCGTGTCCTAGGTCTTCCCCGGGGTCTCCTCCTGGTGGGACGGACCCGGAACAGGCGCCCAGGAGGCATCCGGAACAGATGCCCAAGCTACCTCAGCTGACCTCTCTCGACGAGGAGCAGCGGCTCTACTCTGAGCTCCTACTCTGAGCTATCTCTAAGGGATCGCCCAGCCAGCCTGCGGAGAAAGCTTATTTCGGTTGCCTGTATCGTGGATCTTGTCCTTTTGGTCATGACCCAAAGCTCATGACCATAAGTGAGAGTAGGAACATAGATTGACCAGTAAATCGAAAGCTTCGCCTTCCGGCTCAGCTCTTTTTTCACCACGACAGACCGATACATCGACCGCATTACTGCAGAAGCTGCACCGATCCATCTGTCAATCTCCCGTTCCATCCTTCCCTCACTCGTGAACAAGACCCCTAGATACTTAAACTCCTCCACTTGAGGCAAGAACTCTCCACCAACCAGAAGTGGGCAAGCCACCCTTTTCCGACTGAGGACCATGGCCTTGGATTTGGAGGTACTGATTTTTATCCCAACCGCTTCACACTTGGCTGCAAACCGTCCCAGTGCATGCTGAAGGTCCTGGTTTGAAGGGGCCAACATCATCCGCAAAGAGCAGAGACGGAATCGTGTGGTCCCCAAACCTGACACCCTCCGGCCCCTGGCTGCGCCTAGAAATTCTGTCTATAAAAATTACGGTGACAAAGGGCAGCCCTGCCAGAGTCCAACATGCACTGGGAACAAGTCTGACTTACTGCCGGCAATGCGAACCAAGCTCCTGCTTCAGTCGTACAGGGACCTGACAGCCCTTAACAAAGGACCCAGGACCCCATCCTCCCGAAGCACCCTCCACAGGATGCCGCGAGGGACACAGTCGAATGCCTTCTCCAAATCCACAAAACACATGTGGATTGGTTGGGCAAACTCCCATGAACCCTCCAGCACCCCGTAGAGGGTATAGAGCTGGTCCAGTGTTCCACGGCCCAGACGAAAACCACACTGTTCCTCCTGAATCCGAGGTTCTACTATCGGCCGTATTCTCCTCTCCAATACCCTGGCATAAACTTTCTCGGGGAGGCTGAGAAGTGTGATCCCCCTGTAATTGGAACACACCCTCCGGTCCCCCTTCTTAAAAAAGAGGGACCACCACCCTGGTCTGCCATCCCAGAGGCACTGTCCCCGACCGCCACGTGATGCTGCAGAGGCGTGTCAACCAAGACAGCCCCACAACATCCAGAGACTTGAGGGACTCAGGGCGGATCTCATCCTGGGTGATGGACGAGTCCACCTCTGAGCCCTCACTGTAAACAGCGTTGGTAGGGCACTGTTTCCCTCTCCTGAGGCGCCGGACTGTTTGCCAGAATCTCTTCGAGGCCAGCCGATAGTCCTTCTCCATGGCCTCACCGAACTCCTCCCAGGCCCAAGTTTTTGCCTCCACAACCACCCGGGCTGCAGTCCGCTTGGCCTGCCGGTACCCGTCGGCTGCCTCAGGAGTCCCACAAGCCAACCAGGCCTGATAGGACTCCTTTTTCAGCTTGACGGCATCCCTTACTTCTGGTGTCCACCACCGGGTTCGGGGATTGCCGCCTCGACAGGCACCGGAGACCTTACGGCCACAGCTCCGAGCGGCCGCTTCAACAATGGAGGCGGAGAACATGGTCCACTCGGACTCAATATCTCCAGCCTCCCTCGGGATCCAGTCGAAGCTCTGCCGGAGGTGGGAGTTAAAGATCTATCTGACAGAAGACTCGGCCAGACGTTCCCTGCAGACCCTTACAGTACGCTTGGGTCTACCGAGTCTGTCCAGCTTCCTCCCCCGCCATCGGATCCAACTCACCACCAGGTGGTGATCAGTTGATAGCTCCGCCCCTCTCTTTACCCGAGTCTCCAAGACATACAGCCGCAGGCCAGATGAAACCACAACAAAGTCGATCATCGACCTACGGCCTAGGGTGTCCTGGTGCCACGTGCACTGATGGACACCCTTATGCTTGAACATGGTGTTCTTTATGGACAAACTGTGACTAGCACAGTTTTAAGTTGGGCTAAAATGTCTGATCTCTCCTTAATCTTGAGTTTTAATGCCATTGGCATATGCTATCTGCCTGAGTCTGAGAAGAGAAAGTAATGTTTTTATTTCATATTTTGGAGTGTGATTCTGCCTCATTTCTGCTCTTGGGTCTAACCTACACAAACCATCACAGTGATCACCTTTATGAAACATTTCTGTCCTGATGGGTGGGGCCTCTTTCAGGATGATTTTCCCCCATCCACAGGGCATGAGGGTTTACGAATGGTTTGATAAGTATGAAAATTATGTAAATGATATGCTATGGCCTTTACAGTCCCCAGATCTCAACCCAATTGAACACCAATGGGAGATTTTGGACTGATATGTCAGAAGCGTTCAATTTGCAGTGGTGTTATTTTAACACTTCCGTTCCTCACTCAATACCTTCCTTTTCGACTTTTTTTGGAAAGGAAAGAAGAAGTTGCAGTGGTGTCTTATTTTTTTCTGGAGCTGTATTTAAAAGCCTACGGTATCTGCCATGGGAGACTGAGTACAACTGCCTACATTTTAGTGTACACATGGTGAGGAAGCGGCAATGTAGAAATGCCCCAATTACTGTACATGACTGCCATCTTGTGGTAGTACATTTTTACATTTCAGTAATTTAGCTGGCAGAAGCTCTTACTCAGAACCACTATAAATGTACCCAATCAGCAAAGATTTGTTCCCAGAACATTCTGGGAATTTTTTGGGGGTTATGGGAAACGTCCTTGATGTTCCCATGAAGGTTCCCATGGATGATTTTTCTACATGTTTTTGGGGGGTTGTATGAATGTTTAGAGAATGTTTTATGAATGTTCTCTTAAGGTTACATTGTTGAGAACATTCTGGGAACGTTTTCTATTTCCTAAAGTTTCTCTAAATGTTTCTGACAGTTTTACAAGTTTATTTATTTATGCTTCTTATGTTATATGGCATATGGATATAAACAAAAATAGTCTACTAATAAAGATAAAGATAAGTATTTTTTTAGCAAGTACATAACCATCACAGTAACACCAAATCAGTTAAACTTTAATGATATCAATCTGTCCAGTTGCAATCACTTATGTCAATGCATAAGTGATTGTGAATTAGTGCCATCAGTTTTTGTGCAAATGAAAGTGACAACAGGTGAATTGGAGAGGCAACAGGAAGACAACCCGAAAAAGGGAATGGTTTTGCAGGTGGTTGTCACAGACAGTTGCTCTCTCCTTATCCTTCCTGACTGATTCTTCTCTAGTTTTGTGTTTTGCTAGTGTCTTTGTCACTACTGGTAGCATGAGGTGGTACCTGCAGCCCATTCAGGTTTCACAGGTAGTCCAGCTCCTCCAGGATGGCACATCCATACGTGCCATCGCAAGAAGGTTTGCTGTGTCTCCCAGTACAGTCTCAAGAGGATGGAGGAGATATCAGGAGACGGGCCATTAAACTAGGAGAGGTAGACTTGGCTGTAGAAGGGCATCAACCCACCAGCAGGACCAGCATATGAGGAGGAACAGGAGGAGCACTGCCAGAGCCCTAAAAAATAACCTCCAGGGGGATACTGCTGTGCTTGTTTCGAACCAAACTGTCAGAAATGGACTCCATAGGGTGGCATGAGGGCACAACGTCCTCTAGTGGGTCCTGTGCTGACAGCTGAGCACTGTGCAGCTCGATTGGCATTCGCCAGAGAACACCAGAATTGGCAGGCCCACCACTGGCGCTGCGTTCTTTTCACAGAGAAGAGCAGGTTCACACTGAGCACATGACAAACGTGAAAGACACTGGAGACACCGTGGTGAACGTTATGCTGCCTGCAACATCATCCAGCATGACCGGTTTGGCGGTGGGTCAGTGATGGTCTGGGATGGCATATCCATGGAAATTCACCCCAGATGGAACAGCCTATCATTTCAAATGTTTGCTTTGATTTTTGGTGTGAGTTTGAATCCAGCCATCAATTGGTTGGTGATTTTGATTTCCATTGACCGTTGTTACTTCATTTTGCTCTCAATGAATTACACAATGTACAGTAAAGACTTTGATCTTTAATTATTTCCTTCATCGAAACCCGATGTGTGATTTAAGTGTTCCCTTAATTTTCTTGAGCAGTGTATTTAACTGAAATCAAATCATTATGAATATAACTAGTTAAGTCATTCTGTTCATTAGTTAGCTTACTGTATAGTCATTATATAGCAATGTACCATAATCAGTTTTCTAATTTCATGCATTCAATGTACATTTTTGATATGCAAATGGCATTCCATAAACTAAGTTTTGGACAGGGACAGAGAATTGTCAACTTCTCACAACAAAGCTAGCATTGGTCCATAAATAGGTGCTCTTCAAATACCCTCCCTTTGTTCACCAGAATAACTTCTACTTGCGGCACAGGTAAACTAGGCTTGCCTATTTGTTCTTTCATGTTTTACCAACAAGAAAGCTGTTCCATAAGAATGCCGTTTTGTTTCTGTACTCCAGCACATTGGATTTTAAATTAAGCAATGAATAACAGGTTAACATTCAGATTGTCAGCTTTAATTAGGCCATTTAGATCCATAAACCATGAACAGCGCAGGAATTACAGCTAGTTTCATACATAGGACAACATCCATGCGGTTTTACTTTAAGTAGGCCACATTCATATGTAAACCCATGTTCTCTCTATTTTGACATTTAAAAACAAATTGTGAATGTTTAATTTGTTGTAGAAAATATGCCAACATTATGATTGATTACATACATATTTGAATGTATGTATTGTTTTGGTAAATTGATGCGGTTTGTCTACATTGCAATGTTTGTCATGAACAGTTTACTTCAGGTATAAAATGTTCCGTGGCATTCTTACAAGCCCCATCAACACTAGTCTGAGTAACAACTTGTTTAGCTTACATTCCAATGCTTGCCCCTCCTTGTCATTGTCGATGAAAAAAAGACTGATACCCATGCTGCCTAATTACTGCACTATAAATAGCACTATCAAAAAACTATTTAAAGTCCAATAAAAATAAGAAGTATGCATTCTGAACTCTTTCAGTCAGTGATTTGAGTGAGTAAGAAAAAAGACAAAGAAGCTGACAGTTTTTATAAAATGTTTTTATTTATTTAATTGGGGGCTACTTGAAATGTATCAGATTCATAGCATGTTCTATAATAGACAATGTCTCCTGTTATCAAATATAGATACAAACCCAGTAACACTTTAAGGATCCAATATAAATTAAAATAAACAATGTTGATACACGTAAGCAATTATTGTTGACAATAGTAGGCATCTATATATTTACTGCAATACATCTCGGCATGGAACATATTATAGAATAGAACTGATTTTATATAGACAGTATAACATTACCTCTTCATCAGTACACAAAGCGTCATTACAAAATAAGCACCAGGATAGTTTTTTTTCTGTACATTTAATAAATTGCTTAACAGTTTTATTAATATGCTTATACTGCATATTATCATCCCTCTGTTTTTTTTATTTTATTTTCAATTCTTAAAAAAAAGACGCAACGCAGAGCTGATTTGAAGGGCAACACGGTCAATGCAACCGAAGAGTTTAAAAAACAGTGAAAAGAAAGGAAAAACAATGTTCAAGTCAGTCTAATAGTAATAATAGTCTGGTTAGGATGATTCCTTCTTTGGAAATGCCTTTTTTCACACTGAAACCCTCAACAGTAGGACATATCAGAATTAGCAGATGATTTACAAATCAGCAAAATATGAACTTTGCATGTGATGCAGTAGAGGGACATAATATGGTGTACTTGGACAGGTTCTGTTTGCAATGTTCTATGTGTATTCATAAAACCGGGCCCTTACGAACATGTCCATCCCAAGCTTCATTGTTTTGGTTTACTTCAAGTTTGACATTTACTCTTATTGGTATGCATGCTGTGAAGTCTGAAATGATCTGATAATAAAACATGGACTCAATTCTCAATTGTATGTTTTTTTTTTGGTTTTGCAATAAAGAGGGTGATTGGTTTCATGTGAAAAAGGCAACAGAATCCAGAACAAAAGAAATTGCACTATAACACATTACAAAAAAAATAAATCAACCATAGAATCCTCAAAGGCACACATCTAAGAACTGAGCATAAGGTGGAGAAGGGAATCTATAGTCTATACTGATTTGGGTATGTAGACTGGTAATATGGCAGATTAGAACCTATTCAGGTCCAATATACTGTGTCCTTATACAATAGCCTTAATCTCAGATTTCTTAATGTGGACACTGTACGAATTACACTGATCAAGAAGATTGTAGTTGGGAGAGTGGAGGAAGGTCAAAAGGTTTCTTACCCAGGGTGATGCCTTTGAACCTGGCCCCATTCATGTCTTCAAAATGGCGCTCCCAAAAGCTAGAGGCACATATTCCGCGCAGAAAATTACAGGACATATCAAAGACTACTAATGGGTTGTCTATTAGTGAACAGGAACAAAGGCATAATTCTGGCACCTATTCACCTTATAGTAATACCAATCCAATCTACCAGTTTGACTTGCAGCAATATACGGCCCTGGATGCATTGAAACAGCCTTGTTTGGGGCATTGGTCTCCAAAATATCGCTAGTGAAGACACCTGGTGGTCAAACCATGGAATGAATAAATGTTCTGTTATTCATATGTGAGTTACACAGCAAAACCCTTTATACGTATGTAAAATGACCTTTTAAAAGTAAAGAAACAACAACAATGAAAAAAAAAAATACATTTCTCTAAGTTAAACAATGACTACATTATCAAAAGGCAAATAGTAGGTATATTGCAACGCTCTCTGCGACACCTCTATCAACATTATCATCATTATTATCATCCATACGTCTCGGTCACTATGTGAGTCAGTCTACGGCCAGTCTAGGCCAACTGACAGCGCAGACGGAGCCCAATCTGTCAACGCAGGCAGGCACATACAAACACTGAACATTTCCAAGGGGACTGAAAGCCAGCCAATGGCAGCACAAGCTGTGTGCACAAGTCTGTGTGGAACTCCCTTTCATTGGACACAGGCATCTCTATGGAATAGGAAGAGCTCATTTCAGACAGGGGTGTGGGTGGTGACATAGCCTACCCTAAAGGCACACCATTTGGAATCTTCTGGATTATTTGCTTGGCTTTCATCAGTGTGCCCAGTCTAGACGGTACAGTTCATTAGTGGGGCCAGGCTGTGTACATTAACCATACTTGGCAGGGGAGCATGAGAAGCACTAGAACTCGCTATGCTTTCAATTTCACTATGACATGCATTGTATTAAGAGATATGTTTAAAAGTGAAGCAGTTCTGAGGAGAAAGTAGTATTTTTACTTGATTCAACTTGACATGATACTCACTTTATGCATTTCAAGTATCAACAAATGTTTTATGTAACGTGAAGTCAGAACATTTTCCGACAGACTTAACGCTATGCTAATGACAGCCTCATGGACTGTCATATCAACTATATCGGTTACGCAGTGGTATAGTTCGATATGGTATGCCTTTTAGGGTCCTCTATTTCAGTTCCTTATGTGCCACTCCCCACCCTGTCTGCAAAGTAATCAGTCAGCAATGGTTTCCCTGAAGCAAAGACTGGAATCGAACCAGGAAACCTACCCAAGCTACCCTCTGAGGACATCAAACTGCATAATGGTATGTCACCAGGAGTGATAAACGGACATGCCCCTCAGAACAATCCTTTGCAGGGGTTAGACCTTTTAGCTTCAATTCAGTTATTTGTCCTCAAAATTAAAATGTAAACATATGAAATAGAGCAGACGAATGGGGCAATTGGACAGCCTTGTCTGGTGTTTTTTCTTTTTCTTTTGTGGACTTGTCCTCCCTTCCTTTCCACCCTTATTTGCTGTGATACCAGCGTTGTTTAGGGCAATTTGAGTTTCGCCTCAGAGGGAGCAGTTGCATAATATCAATAGGGAAGCGAGACCAATGCTGACTGAGGGAGATTGTCGCTCTCCTTTGTCATTAAAGTGCTAAGAGATGCCTGTTGGAGAGAAGCCCAGACGGTAGGAGGATTTGGGCATCGTAGTTGCCTGCTAAGCGCTCGGTCATGCTATAATGTACACAGAGCGCACTCTTTCTCTGTCCCACCAGGCCAACTCAAAGGCCTGATGATCAGATACAAGGCCAAGAGGGATTAATTGCTTTACTTTCTAAACCTAGATATGGCAAGGTCCGTGCTTTAAGAACCAACTATCTGTGAGTCAAAATGTAATATGGGCACTAAATTTGAAAATGTCTAAATAGGTGGATGACGCTATGTGCTTGATGACGACTGAGGTAGTTTGTCAAAATGAAATATTTGACAAATACGTTTTGAGCTAATATTTTATAGAGGTCAGCTGGGTTTTCAATTGCCTTTTGTAAAGGACCAGAAAAGTGAAAGAAAGTGAAGCCTATGACAATAATCCTGAATTGATATATGCACATCTGATGTTGGCCAAAAGTAAATGGAAGACCAATTATAAAGTAGTGAATTGGCCCTTAATGATTCAGCCCTACTTTACTGCTGTGTTGTGCAGTAGGCGTCTGTGCGCTGATCTCCTGTGGTGATCAGACGAGGGGCAAATATCCCCCTAGGTACAGATCTTGGATCAGCTTCCACTCCGACGATCATAACTAACTGGAGGAAATATTTAAAACTGACCCTGAATCAGCATCTAGGTGGAACCTCCCCCAACTTCTGGTCAGGCCATCTGAGCTCTCTGCAGAGAAAGGACTTGAGCTGGAGCTCAAGAGGTTGAGAGCTTTGTCACTCATGATACCACATGCACACAAAAACCAAGTCTCCTCCACAACAGAGGTGTTTTTTCTCTCGTTCCATTTCGTTATATTAAAAAATAGTGCAATTCTTTTCAACAATTATATAAATAACTCTAAAATCGTGCTTTTTAGTTTCGTTTTTCCATTTCCATATACGCGTATATATGCCGTATACACACATACATCGACACATACATACAGACGTACATGTATGGAGAGCACAATGTTAACATGTTTGAGTTGGCACCCCGACAGATCGCCGCTTTCATTTTTTATAGAGCAGACAAACAAAATGAAAAAAATCTCTTTAGAATCCATTTGTATAGAAAAATACCCCCATCTTACACTCATCTCTCGTGACACATGTTAAAGATGAATTTTTGTTTTCTCCCGATAAACAGTCTTGAATCTTGTGCAAACATCTCTTTTAAAAAGATTTAAAGAAAAAAAGAGAGAAGAAAAAAAAGAAAGACAATTTGCCAAAGATGGTACTGAAAGAACTGACTGGACAAAGACTCAAAGTACAGGATTAATCTCTAATGGGCCCGGATAGTAGTCCACAAAGGTGGATGTCAACTCAGTGGGTGCAGTAGTTACCTGAACTGATCTCGACCCAGTACTTGTTACATTGACACATGCAGCCTGACATTACAGGCCTACTCAGCTGTCAGTCATGTGTTTCCATGGACACCGACTCTGACCACCGCATCGCTAAGCTGACTAACCCTCTGATGCGGATTGATGAGGAGCGATGGGGGTCTGTCTGGCGCTAGGGCTAACTGGGTCATGAGCTAAGAGGCTAACTGGAGCTCAAGTTTGAGCCTCAATCTGGCATCCCATGAGAGCCTGAACCTGTTAGAAGAGCGCTATCAATGCCCTGTACAAGCCTGTACACGGACAGTCCTCAAAGCCAGAAGGGGGTTTCGGCTCACTAAAATAATCCTGCATCAAAAAAATCTAAGTAAAAAGGAAGACCTGGCCAATCTAAAAGACTCTCGGATCAACAGGAAGCTATAAGGAATTAGAAACGCAGCTTTTAGTAAAACCCAATGCAAAAGGATATAAAAAACAAAATAAACTGAAATAAACTTTTTCTGTTTTTGTCAGTATAGAAAAAAAGCTGTTAGCACAGAGACGACATAGAACACGTAAATATTTATACAAAGTAAGTCGGGGGGGACGGGTTTTAGTAAAGATAGCGACTGCGGGGTAAAGTTAAGAAGGGAGCGCGGCTCTGTTCCTTTTGGGTGCCTGTCTCCCACCCCTGCCACCCCAAAACAATCTAGCCATGACACCAACTGTTCAGATGAAGCACGGCCTTTGGGGAATAAACGGCGTCCAACACCGTCATCACACTGACTGAGGGTTTTGCTTCTCCTTGTTGTTGCGTGCATTCCTGCTCTCCAGGCTGCCCAGGTGGGCCTGCTGGAGTATTCCGTGGAGCAGAGAGGGTGGCGGCGAGGGACCTGGGCCCCCTATACCGCCTCCACGTCCTGTGCCCCCGCTAGGAGTCTGGTGGTGGTGTCTGGGCATCGAAGACGGGTGATAGTAATGCCCGATCACCTCGCTGTATGTCGGCGGAGCTCCCTCCACCCGGCTGGAGTACGTCTGGGCGGCCGTGGCTACAGTTGTGGCACTGACCCCCGGGTTGAGGCTGGGCGGCGGGCACAGGGAGGTGTCGAGGAGGTGGCTGTCGTAGACCGTGCGGTTGGGGGGCGCTCGCACCGACTCCCTGTTGAGCTCTAATTGCTGCTCGGGGTCACGAAGCTGAAGGGTACATAGCCCCTGGTATGGTGGGGGCTCCTCGCCATCAGACAGCGAGATGGTGGGTGGAAGGTCGATGATGGCGTGGGGTAGATAGGGGTAGGTGGGCTGGAAGCGGGCCAGGTGATCCCTCTGCAGGTAGGAGGGGACACGGTCTGGGGGCCGGGGGGTGTACACCTGCTGCTGGGAAAGGTGATGAAAGGGAGAGTCAGCACACACATTTACATTTGGGTCACTGTTTCAAAATTGCACGCAGAACTTTTAAACATCCCTAATTGTTCAGACCCCCCCCCCCGTGGCTGGACAGTATATTGAATGAACTGTTGTTGTATTGAAAGAGAGCTGAGCTACTATACAACAAGATACAGCATTGTACCTCTCTTCTTTATTTTGGAAGACAAATCCATAATTAATTTCCAGACAATTGCAATTAGGTGTTCCTGGGTAGGATCTTCTGGACAAGGAAATCCTAAAATGCGCCCTGGTCCCTATATAGTGCACTACTTTTCACTACTTTTTACTTGTCAAAAGGGACCTGTGCAGGTCCTTGCACTTTGTGATGATCCTTATATACCTAAAGTCTTAAGGGGTTAATGGCTAAACAAGATTACCCATAATCCACCTTACCTCGCTTATTCCACTGGAGGGCCCGGGGCCATCTGAGGACCACAGACTCCCGTCCTGAGAGGGGGACAAAACATGGGGGGGTAGAGAGAGCCGGGTAAGCAATTGTAATTTCATCAGATGTTGCGTTGTGCCACTAGGTGGAGTACTTTCCTATCCGTACAACCCAGTCAGAGCACAGGGGGAGTTGATGACATCCACCCCAGAGCCAGACAGACGATAAAATACCCATGTGGGTGATTCCAAATGGCTTCTACTGGAGGGGGTATTTGTAAACTTCCTTCTGTCCTAGCACTCGCAACCCCCCCCCCCCCCCCCCCCCAGATGGACTACGGGTATGACAATAGCTACCTGTAATACACAAGGGCTCTACACAACCCCAGACAGGCACATGGAAAGACACAGTGACTGAGGGAGGGAGGTGAAACAGAAAGACAGAGAGGCGGAAGGGGGGGGGGGGGGGGCGCTCTGTCATCTCTGACTCATACCCCCTCATGCAGAGTACACAGCCGTCTGCGTTGCCCAAATAAACACACACACGCGCACGCACGACATCATGCCCCACATTTCCAAAAGGATTAATCACGGAGCTGTGTGTGTGTGTGTAGATGATTCAGAAAGCAGCAGTGCAGTCATATGGTTCTAGAATCTTCTGATTGCTGCACTGTGTGATGTGGCAGAAGTGTGGCAGACAACCGGTCTCCCGTGAGCCTATGACTGTCTCACCAAGAGACAGAGAAAGAAACTTCAGACATTTAAATACACCTTGTATCAACATTTTGACATTCCAGGGGCAAAAATCAGTATTACAAAAGAATGAATGTATCATTTGAATACCATTGTCTTTGATCATATTTGTTTGCATTGAAGGTGGGGGGGGGGGGGGGGGGGGGGGGTTGCCAGCTCACCTAGTTTGGGCATGTATGGACCTTGGCTTGACTCTTTTGGAAGTACTTTATAGGTACATTTAAGCCCATATACAGTGTAGAAGCTGTCAAGTCCATTTTTACAATTTTATTTTAGTTTATTAGCGGGCATGATAACCCACAGAATTTAGAGGAACACTGTTTTGCCCAAGGACTGACCTTTTTTTTCACCGTGCTAGCCCTGGGATGTGATACAGCAACAACTACTTCTGAAAGTTGTTAAGTAGTTTATGTCCTACTCTACACCCTGGTTGGTAAGGAGCACTTATGAAAGTTGTTAAGTAGTTTATTTCCTACTCTACACCCTGGTTGGTCAGGAGCACTTATGAAAGTTGTTAAGTAGTTTATTTCCTACTCTACACCCTGGTTGGTAAGGAGCACTTATGAAAGTTGTTACGTAGTCCACTGTTTTGGGTGAAGGCTTGTGGTGGTCAATAACCTGGTGCGTTGTGATTAAAATTAACTTGGAGATATGCAACTTAGACCATAGTCTTTCTTAAAAACTACCTGTCAAGTGGACTGGGTGTGAAAGTACTTACCGAAGCCAGTGGTAGGTGGCGCCTGCGGGCCTGGTTGTGCCTGGAGATGAAGGAGCGTGCCGACAGGCGGTAATGGTTAAGCAGGCAGGTGATCACCACCACCATGACCATCATCACCACCACAATCACCAGAATCTGCACAAACTCCAACTGGGCTGTAGAAAGAGGGGGGGGTTGTATCATGAAACCAGAGGCGTCGTTAGGCCTGGGTGTCCGGGGCTATAGCCCTGCATCTTTTATGAATAGCCCCGGATGTCAAATTGACAAAAAACTAAAGTTAGGGGCGTCTTTAAGCTGTATTGTGATCCTAGCAATGCCTCAGCAAAAATTCTCTTCAAAATATTACCATTTTACAGTTTAGGTTTCCCTTGTTTTTATATTGAATGCATACTTTTATCTGACTGCACGATCTAGGAAACAAGACATGAACCCCTCCACAATAACCTATGCTAATGTCTATGCAACCAAGATCAAACATGAAACATTTGCAACTTTTGAAAACATACTGTCATCCTGACTGGCAAATTCCAGTGAAAAATGTAATCATGGTAGAAAAAAAAAACTAGGAGAATGATTACAATGCTTAAGAAAACAAGATTCCTGTATTCCAGGAATAGAGGGAAATCATGTCCCATTCCAACAGAATCACTTACATTTTGTTGACAATATGTTTGAATATCAGTAGTGATTATTTGCAAAGTGTCTGTGTACTGTGCCTTCAGAAAGTACTGAGGCACCTTTAGTTTCTCCACATATTGTTCGGTTATAGACCTAATTTGTAATTGATACCCAATACCCAATAATGCCAATTTATTGAAAATGAAAAACTGAAATATCTTATGTACATTTTGTCAGTCTCTCCCATCCTTGCAGATCCTCTCAAACATAATCCTATTTGATGGGGCGACATCAGGGAACTGCAGTCTTAAGATTCCCCCATAGATGTTCAATGGGTTTCTGAGCTATGGCTGGGCCACTCAAGGACATTCGCAGACTGTTCCCTGAAGCCACTCCATCTGAATGCTATGGGTTGTTGTTGTGCTGAAAGACTTATCTTCTCCTCAGTCTGAGAGCCAGCATGCTCTAGATCCCATTTTTTCAAGGACCTCTGTATTGTTGCTCCATATTTCCCTCCACCAGTCTACCAGTCCCTGCTGCTGAAAAGCATCACCATAGCATGATGCTCCCACCACCATGTTTCACTGTTGGGATGGTATTGGCCAGGTTATGAGCGTTACCTTTTTTTTTTACCAGACACACCACTTGGCATTCAGATCTAATAGCTTTGATTTTGGTCACATCAGACCAGAGAATTGTTTTGTTCATGGTCTCAGAGTTCTTTAGCTAGCATTTCATATGCCTTTACTCAGGAGTGACTTCAGTCTAGCCACTACTATAAAGGCATGTTGGATGTGGTGCTGCAGAGATGGTTAAGGCCCTTCCTCTTTGCTCTAATCTGCACTGTGAAATGAGGGACCACATAGTCCCTTTGTGTGTGCCTTCGTAAATCATGTCCAGTCAATTGAGTGATTGTAAGAGGTGGACTCCAATCAAGTTCTAGAGACATCAAAGATGATAAAAGGACACAGGAGTCACCTGAACTCAATTTGGAGTGTCATGGCAAACTATCTGAATTCCTATATACATATAAATCAGTTTTTCAATAAATTGGCACAAAATCCTAAAACGTGTTTTTCACTTATGGGTTCTGTGTGCCTATTGATGTCCAACAAATAAATATTTTATCACATATACATAAAGATCTAAACATTTGAGAAAGTATAGGGGTCTGAATATGGCTATGCTGAGTTTAATGAGTCAGGTTATTGGTCATCTCTGAGGCTCTATTGATCCAGAGACGATGGGAGCTCGTTCCCAGCAGAGTTCACAACAGTGTCGAGCCAGACAGACAGAGCAATCTTTGTTTGGAGAAAGGGCAGGACAGCCTGCCCTTCCCTTCCCCCATGTGACCCCAGGCAGACAGGCTGCACACACACACGCACGCACGCACACGCCCCAGAAGCACACAGACATACACATAAATGAGTAAATTCATTGTCTGACAAGTGATTGGTGTAGATGATTCTCCCTCTCTCTAAGTTCATGGACAGGCCTGGATAAGAAACCCAGCCGGGACTTTAGCTGCAAGCAGTAACTCCAAACAAACACAGACAGTCTAACTGAACATATAAGCAAAGCATAAGTTAACACAGTAGCACTGTGAAACAGCCTAACCTATTTTAACAGACAGAGATCAAGCTATGTCATGAGCATGCGCACATAACCCAGATACTGAAATGATCTCGCAGGCTAGACAGACCTGATAGTTTGTTCCAACATTCCAGAACTGTTACCAGTAAAAATTACACAACCATGTCTGACCTGCAGCTGCATTCAAGGAGTGTGTGCCGTCGTCAAAAGGCTTTTTATCTTGCTAGGAAACAGGCAACCAAACACTATCCAACTGAAACTGAAATTCAAGATTCGAGAGTCCACAAAATCAGCTCAATGACTCATTGCACAATCAACTCACTTTTTAGCTTGTGTAAAAACAATCTGCTGTAGGTAAAACATTTTATTCCCACCAATTTACACAATTGCTAAAATTCAATACACACCAGTATTTATATCCAAATATATTGATAACTCACCGCTACATGGAGTTTGAAAGCAGTTGTGATGGTGGTGGGGACCACCTGAAACCGGCTGCATGGTTTTACCCCTAATACCTCAGCTCTGGGGAGCTCCCCAACCTGTGTGCTTACTGAGCAAGAAAACACACTGCGGCTTGCAAAGTTGGCCGCCTTGTCAACACTTTTCTCACACACATTCCTTGACACACAATACACAGAGACACACACACCAGCTGACTGGCCCCCTACTGCTCAGAACAATGGGGGGCAAAGTGAGGCAGAAGAAAGAAGGGAAAGAACAGACCTAATTTCCAACGGGGAAAAGCGAATGGGGGGCAGTCCAGAGAAAGACAGATGGGTCAGAGATGCAGCGAATAATGATGGGAGCGAGACAGAAAGAGGGGTCGCGAGACTAGACAGCGTGAATGAGAGAGGACCAAGAGGGTGAAGAAGAGGGAGTTCTGATGTGGCCCAAGTCACTGAGTCTAGACTCGTTTGTTTGATTGAGTCAATTTATTATGAAAGGAAACTAAATGTTGGATGCATCACATAGCCCATCTTGCAAGTACAAGTATGCAGTGCACTGGATGTCATGACATGGTGTCACTTCAGTGCTCATGACATGATTACTAATGAAGGTATTACACACCCGCTTGCACAGTGTTCTTATTTTGCGTCCTTAAAATAAATAAATGTATTACTGTTTTCCCAAGTGAATGTGAAAGATAAGTTGATAGAACATTAAAAAATCTTCTCACACCAGATTCTACTCGACAGGATCACCTTCTGAAGAAATTACAACTATGAATTATTTGATAAGAGTCTGTTAACTTGGTAACTCTGAGGGCAACATGTCTAACCTCGTACAGTGCATGATCATGTGAGCTAACATTAAGTGATAGTTTAAGTTTGTGAAGAAAGTCTACAACATAGACCACTGTTAAAACGGCTAAAGCTATGTAATCATCATTGAATGACAAAGGATTTTGAAACCATTCTCCAATTTACAAACTAATTTCAGACAGAACTGAGATTGGACCCTTAAGAGACACTCAACCCCTATTAGAAAGCACATTTGTTGTGTCTTTGGCATTAACATTTTTTCCATCCCTTTATGAACCCATAGCATGAAGAATCACAATAGTTCACCATACAGAGAATTACCAACATTGCTCTTTATATTAGAGACCTTAGTTACGTTTTTGTAGCAGGCAATTACAAAAATGTTCATGCCTAAGACGGCAGATGGCTTTTCAAGGGGTGTTGACTTTGGAAAGATTTTACTTTTATATTTAGTTATTTTTAGATATAATATTAAGACAGCTAAATGCAAAAACTTTGTTTGTGTGTATATTTTATGTATACAAACAATCAAAGAAAATACAGACTTATAATAAAAGTATGTTACAAGAAATTAATCTGGTACGGTTAAGAAATCCAAATGGCTTTCTCAATGTTTATTCAACTTAAATGCATGCCTGTAAAACCAACACTCCCCAACCCTAACAAACAAAGGATGTTACTAGGGTGTCTCTACAAAAACATTGGGGTTAATATATGGCCCAGTAGCTTGTGCCAGCGACTGTCCGAATCTACTGTCTGGAACGGCCAGGCCCTGTCAGCTGGAGCAAAGCCTTATTCCCTGACACTGTGCCCGCAGGCACGCACGACCTGCATGAACACACACGCACACAAGATAGAGACACCCACACCCACGAGATAGACTAACACACACAGACACACATGGATGAGGCCGGCCCGCCCCACACAGATGGCACACTGGCAGGGCTAGCAGCAGGATGATGGTCAGTGTGTGTGCCAGGCGCGCAAGCTGAGAGGGTGGGGGATGGAGGGAGGGCAGGACTGAATGGCTGGGCACAGTGCCCTCTGGCTGGCTGGCTCTCTCTCCATCCTGTAGGCCCCCACTCATCCTATCCAGCTGGGCCTTGCCCCCCAGCCCAAAACACTCACTCTGTCCCCTTAGGAAAGGGGAGGGGGGTTCCGTAGACAGGCCCTGGTTCTCAGGTGCAAAACACAGCCAACTGTGCCCTTTCAGGTTCTACTGATATGTCTATCTGGATATTATGATGTGGACTGGGCCAGATTCTACTGATATGTCTATCTGGATATTATGATGTGGACTGGGCCAGGTTCTACTGATATGTCTATCTGGATATTATGATGTGGACTGGGCCAGGTTCTACTGATATGTCTATCTGGATATTATGATGTGGACTGGGCCAGATTCTACTGATATGTCTATCTGGATATTATGATGTGGACTGGGCCAGGTTCTACTGATATGTCTATCTGGATATTATGATGTGGACTGGGCCAGGTTCTACTGATATGTCTATCTGGATATTATGATGTGGACTGGGCCAGGTTCTACTGATATGTCTATCTGGATATTATGATGTGGACTGGGCCAGATTCTACTGATATGTCTATCTGGATATTATGATGTGGACTGGGCCAGATTCTACTGATATGTCTATCTGGATATTATGATGAGGACTGGGCCAGATTCTACTGATATGTCTATCTGGATATTATGATGTGGACTGGGCCAGATTCTACTGATATGTCTATCTGGATGTTATGATGTGGACTGGGCCAGGTTCTACTGATATGTCTATCTGGATATTATGACGTGGACTGGGCCAGGTTCTACTGATATGTCTATCTGGATATTATGATGTGGACTGGGCCAGGTTCTACGGATATGTCTATCTGGATATTATGATGTGGACTGGGCCAGGTTCTACGGATATGTCTATCTGGATATTATGATGTGGACTGGGCCAGGTTCTACGGATATGTCTATCTGGATATTATGTGGACTGGGCCAGGTTCTACTGATATGTCTATCTGGATATTATGTGGACTGGGCCAGATTCTACTGATATGTCTATCTGGATATTATGTGGACTGGGCATGCTTTTAAGGTAGGCCAATGACATATCTCAGGCGATAATAGATTACAGCAACAAATAAAACCAACCACATTGCAATAAACCAATGCTGGATCTGTGAAATTTATTTGACATGATATTACTGGCCTATTTAAAACTATTGGAACGAATACTGTTTCAACAGTTAATCTTTTAACCATTTTCTTTTGAATTATTGGGAATAAATGTTAAAGAACTGAAAGAAATGGATAATAGTGCTTGAGAATGGTAAGGTAAATGGGAGTTATTCCCCTTATCGTTGCTTGGCTTCCACTCAACTTTATGCTCCTGAAACAGCTTGCTGTGAGGAATGCAAATGGAAACGCTCAAAAAAAGGGATGGTCAGGTTTGAGGAGAAAATGGCCGCTGAGTAGTTGTTGCCAGACCGGACAGAGTTTACCACAGCTTTCCAATAAAGCTTCCAGAATAAATCCCCAGAAACGGATTGTGGAAAAACTGAGCAATGAGGAGACTTTGCAGTGGGCTGGGAAAAAAAGAGAGAAATGAAGGCAACAACAGCTCAAGCTAAATTTAAACAGATATACTCACAGAAATAAACCAAAAAATAATCATAACCATCACGCGCACGCGCACCCACACCCACCCACCCAACCCACCCACCACTGGTCAAGCTCAGCCAAAAGAATCAACTGACATGGAGGATATTCAGGGGAAGGGTCTTTTGTGTAATTGTGTGTGTGTATGTTTGTTCGACTCGGAGAGCAGCAGCACCCCAGCCGTTCTAAACAATGCAGCCTGTTGAGATACTCACTCAGCCCCCAAATAGGGAAGGTGAGAGGGTCATGGGAGCCCCCTGTCAAACAGGGAAGTCAACCCTGCCCTTCCCCCTTCCAGTGTTTTTTTGTTCCTTCCTGCCTCGCTCAGTGTCACGCCGGGGCATTCGCGGTCACTGCTGAGCCAGACAGCTCTAAGCACGCAGGCAGACAGGGGGGTGGGGAGGGCAGGGTTAGCAGGCCACTCGTTCTCTTTCTCTGTTACGGACTCAACACTCTGTAGTCTAGGGAAGTTAGGAGTGGGCACATAGCAGTGTGTGTGCAAGGAAGCAGGGAGGTTACATTCGTCTGTATAACTGTCTGCTCACATGGGCAAGCCGGAGGGGCATGTATGCGTGCATGTCGGTATGCATGTACTTAATAGACCAAGATGGCAGCCTGTGTACATCGCGAGGCTCAGCATCTACCCAGTTTTACTGCATTTCTTGTACTGTACTTATACTTGTTCAATGACAATAAAGTTGTATCTAATCTACTCTATGTATTCATGCATGTACATGTGTGTTTGTGTGTGTCTATGATGTTGCGTTTTGGATCAGAGGCGCACAGAATTTGCTTGGCAATTTCCATGAGAAAGGCAGAGCTGGAGGGGGTTGCAGTGCTCAGAGCAGACAGGGCAGGTCTGCACTGTGCAGTCACTGAGAAAGGCTGAGCAGGAGAGAACCAGACAGAGGGGAGTGATAGTGAGACAGTATGGGGGGGGCAACGAAACACACCCCTTTTCATTGACTTTGGAGCCATGGCCTCAGTACCAAGAAGGGTGGGAACTTTAGATTGGGACACTCACACTATTAATATGGACGGGAAAATAGGGGTGGCAAATGGAGACTTGAGCTAAGTGAATTATTAGCTTTTGGGTGACACCTCACAAAATTAGAACAAAAAAACACCAAAGAACCTGGGATTTTCACTCAATGCATGACATAGAACTGTAGAGAAAGGATTGTTGATCCATTTTTGCATTTGGTCTTAAAGCTAAATTTAGAAATGATTAACTAAAGTTGTTATGTGACATTATGGTCTTACCCGAGACAATGTTAAGAAACCATGATGTTTCATTCATATGTGTTACTGTAACAGAGTTAACAACTACACTGCAAAGACAGCTTCTAATCACAACTGGTACCTTATGTACAACTCAAACGGCTGGTATGTTGATTTGTCAGTATAGCATTCTTTGACAATTTGATTTTTGTGCATAATTCAGTTTCAATAGATCATACATGACCCTAGCCCTTCAAAGTGGCTTTCTCCTTGAATGTAGTAACTATCCCATAATTACATTTTAGAAGTTCATTCTTCTGACATGATGCCAACCGGCATACAGTCATGTTAAGTGCTACACTTTCTGCTGAAAGTATAACTTTTTCTTATTTTAGATTGACCTGCATGGAAACCATGCACCACCCACCCAGCTTATGATTGGACATTTGGTGAACTTTACAGGCGTTTGAATTTGTGTTCCTACATGTCTGGTGGGATAGGGAGTTTGGAGTTAGAGAGGGTGAGGAGAAAAATCCAAAGTAATGGGAAACCCTACTGGAGTCTTTGTTTGAACAAGTCTTGGGGGGGGGGGGGGGGGGGGGCATATGTTCAATAAACAAAGCTGGCGGTGCTTTAATCAAACTCAACCATAGTAATTATTTTAACCCAAACAACAGGGTCATGGAGTGGAGTCGAGATTGGGTTTGATAGAACAAGCTGCAAGTCCAGACAAGAGCTGTCGGAAAACAGGTCTAGTGGAAATATGGTTGTCATCTAGTTGGGAGGAAAGGGGGCAATTTTGACAAACAAAACCGGAATTGTTACTCTTTAAAATCTCTGCCGCGCTGTATTTTAGGCTCCTCAGATGTAGCTGAACATCTAGGAGCAAGTCTCAATTGCAACCCACCGTGTCTGTTAAGCATTTCCAGATGCAGTGGCAGATGCCCGGGTAACCCTTACACACCCACACTAAGTGGACAAAACACAAACACCAGGAGGTAAGCATACCACCAATAATTTCTCAAGGCTTTTTAAGCAAGCTCACCAAACTAATTTCTCGACTCTCAGCAGTCCCGCAGAGTTAGCTATGAAGATGAAATGTTAATAAAGCAATACAGACAAAATTAAAATGTCCAAAAAAAAATATCTTTTAACATTTAAGATCTTATAAAGAGGAATGGGGGACTGGGACCAGCACTGTAACCAAGTTTTGAAGGAAATGTTTTCGTAAAAGAATGTCGGAAGTATACTTATAACAAGGTTTATAATTGGTCTCTTTTCACTATCAGTGTGCTTGTTTCAGTTTCATAATATCAGTAAGATAGTGACTGTAGATGTGATGGATAATGATACATGAGGTCATAAAATCAAGGATTTACCACATTTTCTGGATGCTCAGATGTTTTTTCAGAAGCAGATTAAAAATAACAAATATGTCTGCTGAAATGCTTGCATAAGATTATAACAAATGTTTTTTGAAATGCATTTTTCATGCATGTCTGTATTTTTTTTTGTGAGAGAAATTAGAAGTGTTAACCCATGTGAGCAGACAGTGTGTGGGACCATCAATTAGGCAACACTAACACTTACGCAAAAAGTTACACCAGACAGCACAAAATCCCAGACCAATGTAGGGCAAACCAAGGCTGTGACTATAATATACTTTGGGGGGGGGGGGGGGGCATTCCCCCCAAATAAATTGATATAAAAAAGATTAATAAAAAAAAGCGTGCTATCCTACGACAGGCAACCACGAACCGCAGTCTAAAATAATTAGCAAATGTAATCATAATCATAACTAAACTCTGCAGTTCTGCGTGTGGTTTGTCCAAGTGGTGTTGCCGTACCCCAGCAGATGCCGTCGCTCGAGTGCTGTGAGTAGGTAAAATCAATGTCAAGCACTGTACTGTCTCTATTTAATTATTTTCAAAAATGTGAAAACTAAAATGTAATAATTGTTACGTAGGCTAGATCAGTGTCGATTGTGATAATTTTAACGACAATGTCAATACTTATTTTGCGCTGGAACCGTAGCCTAGTTGTGGAAATAAAATAATATTTTGCTAAAAAGTGTCAGTAAAACATTGTATGTGCAAATAAATGTTTTTGGTGAAATCTGCCCCCGATTTGCGAGTGCTAATCAACCATCACTAATGTTAGCTATCATAGCTAAGTTACCTGGAACGTTAATTAACCAGACATTCACCCTGCGAACAACAATGTGTATGCAACTTTAATTACGCTATTTTTGTCAGAAAGCCCAAGTGAAGTAAAGTGTCAGTCATTTATGTTGCGCAGCATGTGTAATTTATGTAGACAGTATTAGCTTTCATTTAGTGCACACTCATATAGTATACTGTACACACATGTACATGCTTATGATAAATAGCATTATTAATGTTTGTTTGATTAAAGTGCAAGCAGTTTTATTAGTGTTAGTTTTCATTCACAGTGAGTGTCATCACTAGCAAGAGGAAGGGTGGCAGTGACATTCATCAGTTTATTGGGCAGCCTCAGAAAAGTTGAGAGCAGTGAGAAAATGAGTGTCAGTCAGATGACCCAACTATACAGTAATACAAGAGATGAGTCTATGTTTCTTGACATAATAATCATTGCCATTTCGATAAGTTAGTAATCCATGGCAAGAAACACCACTTGTTTACTGATAATATTTATGTAATGTTCAATCCGCCTTCAGAGCAAAGAGAGAGCATGAGGATGCCGACAGGGCAGGGAGAGCAGGTGACATGGGGGTGAGTGAGAAAAATAGCAAATATTGATGACTTATTTGATATTGCCCTGTTGGTATTGTTCCTACAACATCATAATTGATGTTGGCACAACTGAGGTTAGGCTTAGGCACAGGTACCACTAAAGTTAGATTTAGGCACAGGTTTCTGAGGTTAGGGTTAGGTCAAAGGGTGGGGGGCAGGGGTCTTTGGACTGGCGTAACCAACTAACTACAGGTCAGTTGCAATGATGGTCCTGGAGCAACATTCATTATGGTGTCTTAGGAACAACATCAACATGGCACTATCAGATTGTGCAAATATTGATGGTTAAGAGTCCTTTTTTAGGGGAGGACCCATAGACCCCCAGGCAGATTTCGTTCACCCCAATGTTGACTCCATGGCTACGGCCTTGGGGCAAACAATAACCTCAAGAACCAAATAAATTCCAAAACCACTATGCTTTAAACAGTGCAATGCTGTGTGTCCATCATGGGACAGTGCTTTGTGTTAATTATTTTAAGTACTGATCCTACACCAGTGATGAGGAAATTAATCAACTTAATGCAATGCTGGGGCTTGAAAGAAAGGCCTACAGACTGTAAACTGTATGAAGAGAGATCCTTGGAAGTACAGAAGCACAGCCAATGTATGTGCTAACCCACTCCTGCAGATAGGATTGAATCCATCAGGTTTAGAAATAATAAAATTTTGGGGGCTGAATCCAGATTTGTTGTAACCAGGTCAAGGTGCCAGGGGCAAGAATAATGATACACCTGTGCCATTTGTGCCATGTCCGCCATGTCCATCCCTCTTCAAACACATTAAATAGGGCGAATGCGGAGAATTCAGCATTTCCTTGACAGTGTGTTAGAAGATAAATAAACACATTCTAATTTTTTTTCTCAACTAGGATTCGTCCCAAGGGAGGGGGGTGACAGACATTGCCCCTCCCTATCCTCTCTGACTAGACAAGGCTGGCGGCTTCAAGGAATCCTAGACTACGCCCCCCCAGCACCCCGCCTGCTCTTGCCCCCCTTCCGACTCCCACCTACTAGACACACAGGGAAGACCTGCTGGCAAATTACTGAAACAAACAAGTGAAGGGAAGAACAAAGGATTTGTCAGGCTACTGGATTAACTTGACAACTCCCACAGAATACAAGAGTGTCCTAAAGCAAACAGAAGTTATATGGGGGAAAGCAACTCTGGAAATGGGAAGAATAGGGATGCTTGATTTGGTGACTGCAGGAAATGATAGCGACTCGCATGAAGGTCCAGTTCTGTCTAGACAGATCATGGGATGGAGGGAAGGTTGCAGGTTAATGGCTTTACAACCAGGATGAGCGAGTGTGTGTGTGTAAACTTTTCTTCAAAAGATTGAAAAAGGAAGTACAAGAATGTGTCTGCACCCACCATTTTCAAGGCAGATTCTCAAATGGAGTTTCCTCTTCCATGCCATCCTTCACAGCTCAGTGACAATTAACACACTGGCACCTCTGCCCACTACAAGCATACGGTTGTCTCTCCCAGCAGTAGGTACCCTAAGACTGGACTGTCTGGAGTTTATGAAAATCTAACCTTATAATCAGCTGGCATGTCTGTGGGCTGAGAACGGGTGGCGGGGTGTTGAGGGGGAGTGCTCATTGTTATTCTAGGGAGCGTGAGCTAGCCTTAGCCCTGAAAACCCTGCCCAGTAATGATGGACATGAGTCTTTCTGGCTCTTGTGGCTCCATTATCCTAATTTAGCACCGGAGTGGCTTTTATTTAAAATGTTTAAAAATAACCCCAGAACAAAGTAAAAAATTGCATATCTCCAATGTTAAAGCAAAAAGGGTAGCCTAGAATTAAGTGTGAAATGTACATTCAGATAATTTGGACAGGTAAGAACCTATTTGTTGTTTTTTTTACCCTAATTGAACACAAAAATGCATTCTCTGCTGTTTGGATATGCAATATTGTGGCTATATTTGCAACTTATCTGAAACTAATCACTGGTTGAGCAAAAAAATAATATTACGAAATTACGAAGCCAAATGTTCAATAGTTCACCATAAAGAGCCGTTTGTGAACCATCCATCACTACTGTCCAGTGATTGCAAGTGATGGCATATACAGGATGGTTTAGGATTCTGAACTCTACACTTTGTCAGTGTGTGGCCGTGTTTATATTTGCGTTTGTAAACAAGAAGCTGACAAGGTTTCAACAACCACTGACTTTTGTTGGTCGCAGAGGAAAATGTTTAAAAACTACTGTGGTGTAGGGCCGATAAACTACAGATATCGCCTTGTGAAAAAATTCACAAGACACACCATGATCAGACTTAAATAAATACATTTCAACAGCTGAAATTATGAGATAAGTACCACAAACAAAAACATAAACATTATTCCTATAGCAAAAGCAGAATATGGTAATAATTTTACACATTCAAGAAGACCTTTTTGGGAGTACTAAATGGAAGCTATTTCATGAAAGCAGTATTTATTTTTCATGGTTTGAGTCCTCCATGGCAAGGAAAACACAAACATAAGACTATTCTAATAAGGGCTTCATTTTTAGGTTATAAATAGAAATAACTGGAAATCAAACAGATATACAGTTGTGATCATAAATTTGCATACCCTGGCAGAAATTGTTAAATTTTGGCATAGATTTTGAAAATATGACTGAGCATGCAATAAAACGTTCTTTTATTAAAGGTTTGTGATCATATGAAGCAATTTATTATCACATAGTTGTTTGGCTCCTTTTTAAATCATAATAATAACAACAGAAAACACTCAAATGGCCCTGATCAAAAGTTTACATACCCTTGAATGTTTGGCCTTGATACAGACACACAAGGTGACACACACACAGGTGAAAATGGCAATTAAAGGTGAATTTCCCACACCTGTGGCTTTTTAAATTGGCATTAGTGTCTGTGTATAAATAGTCAATGAGTTTGTTAGTTCTCATGTGGATGCACTGAGCAGGCTAGATACTGAGCCATGGGGAGCAGAAAAGAACTGTCAAAAGACCTGCGCAACAAGGTAATGGAACTTTATACAGATGGAAAAGGATATAAAAAGATATCCAAAGCCTTGCAAATTCCAGTCAGTACTGTTCACCACTTATTAAGAAGTGTCAAGATCTCAAAACATGTGGTTCATGCAAAACGACCAAAGACTTTGCATGATCTGGAGGCATTTGCCAAGACGAATTGGCAGCTATACCACCTGCAAGAATTTGGGGCCTCATAGACAACTATTACAAAAGATGATCATTGATGCTAAAGGGGGCAATACACAGTATTAAGAGCTAAGGGTATGAAGACTTTTGAACAGGGGTCAGTTCATTTTTTTCCTTGATTGTCATGATTTGTTTTATGATTGTGCCATTCTGTTATGACCTACAGCCGAATGTGGATCCCATAAGAAAAAAATAAACGTGTCTTGCCTGCTCGCTCAAGTTCTTTACAAATGGTACATATATGATCGATTCGCCAAGGGTATGCAAACTTTTGAACACAACTGTACCTTAATCATATTATTGTTTTGAGGTAAAGGCCATTGATAATACTGCTGTTGTTCATATTCATATTTTTTTGTTGCTTTATTGGATATAAACAGAGGGGAAATGGTTTACCAGGCTTCAAACCCCTATGTCAGCTATATATCTGCACCCCAGGCAGCAGTTTACATCTCTTGACCACCCTAGGCAACACTATTTTTCTTCTATTATCTCCTAGGAATAAGGAAAGTAATCAAAAAGCAACTGAAAGTGAGATTATGTCAGTGAATTTTGCTAATCCAGATGTAACGTTACTAATTACCCAACCCTGACTGTATCACATTACACACTGATGGAATGTGACGATATTGTGGCTGAACAAAGTCCTGAAAAAAAATCATACATAGAAATTGTATTGTGCACTGTTTTGAGATGTTATTATTTGTTGACAACATTACATGACCAGACTTTGTAAATACAATTTATTGATTTTCCCAACACTCCTAAATATGAATGTGCACCTATAAACAAAATATGGCAATTGTGTGTTTGGGTTCATTGAGGTTAGAGTCTATAGCCAGCATCCTGACCATGACTCAGCAAAGCAAAGGATGGGGGAAACATAAACATGGTGTTCACTGCTGAAAATGTGTATGTGTTGATCACTAATTGTAATTTACTATTAACCAAAACCTGTCACTAAAACTGAAAGTAAACTGTATACAATTAAAATACAAACATATCTAAAAAATGGAAAGTTAGTTAAACTAGGAAAAAATACTTAAGAATTAAGTTTTGCAGTTCGGGTGAAAATGTATCATGTTAACCTTGATAATGAAAATAAAACAAATGTCAGCTATGGTGTTGTAATTAAAAGCTTGTGGGAACAGACAAAACAGCTAATGACTGCCTGAAAGGCAGATAAAGAGTGGCCATTCCCAGGTGCTTTTGCAGGTGCTGGGTTTTATGTTCCAGGTCTGTGCTGTGTAAACTTTCTCTTGGAGGGAACACAGACGTTCGCCAGCATGGCTGCCTCATCTATAAACAGTTGGCTGCCAAGTTCCTCCAGCACTGAAAACTTGCCATACCTGTCAACTGCAGCTGTAGACAGACTCAACACTCGTCCAGACATAACAATGTCTGTGTAGAGCGAAAACACCAACTCCACCACCACTGTCAAACTTGTCTAACAAGAGCCCTGGGGCAGGAAGCCAGTTCATTTTCATCCGGGAGGCAAACAGACAAAACGAACCTAAACAAAACCTTGCTAAACAAATCCCAGTAAATGAATTCAAGTACAAATAAGCGAGGCTGAAAGGAAGATGATGATCTGAATTGAGGTTATAATTGTAGACACTGCTCATACCAATTGAAAAGTACAATGTAATTTTTTCTTAAACACAGATGAGAGATTAGAGGATAAAAGCCTAGTTACCTAAGTATTTCATTAATTGAAAAATATTTTTACAATTCTGACAACCAAAATCCAACAGAAAACATGATTTCTCATGATTCTTTTCTTTTGGGCAGAAATGTAAACTTTTGTCATACTATATTGATAGTAGCCTCAATCCCGCAGTACGGTAAACAAAACAAACACGTTTTTACTTTTCCTTTTTTCCCCCTTGTTTTTTATAGAAAGAATGTTAGCAAGCGGAATTGTTTGAGAGAATACAATCTGCTAACTAGTGCTTCTTATTGTTTAAAGTACACTACAGATTTGGGGTCACTTAGAAATGTCCTTGTTCTCCATGAAAACAAACATTAAATGAGTTTGAATCAGAAATACAGCAAAATGAATAGGAAATATAGTCATTGACAAGGTTAGAAATAATGATTTTAATTGAAATAATAATTGAGTCCTTCAAACTTTGCATTTGTCAAAGAATCCTACATTTGCAGCAATTACAGCCTTGCAGACCTTTTGCATTCTATTTGTCAACATGTTTAAGTAATTTGAAGAGATTTCACCCGATGCTTCTTGTTGGATTGTCTTGAAGGGCATTTCTTACCTAGCATATGTCAAGATGCTCCCACAGTTCAATAGGTTTGAGATCCGGTGACTGTGTTGGCCAGTCCATTATAGACTAGACCAGCTGACTGTTTCTTCCCTAAATAATTCTTGCATAGTTTGGAGCAGTGCTTTGGGTCTTTGTCCAGTTGCAGGAGGAAATTGGCTCCAATCAAGAACCGTCCACAAGGTATGGCATGGTGTTGCAAAGTAGTGCTAGCCTTCCTTCTTCACTTTTACCTACCACCAACACACCCCCAGCCCAGACTCACATTGACTCATTTCTTCATACATTTGTCTCCCCCAAAGAGGCCGGAAACCCATTTAAAATCAACTGTGACCTAACTGAGAACCTCTGCAGATTACACTGCAAATGTGTTTTTCTGTACTACACACATCTGTGCTATACTTATCACTTACATTAATATGTACTCATATTGGGATGTTAGTGTATAGTGGTGACAACTGAAAATGTGAACATTTGCTCCCCTCACCCAATTTACCTAAAGTCATGAGATTTAGTACACAGGTCCTGCTACTGAAAAGAAACACATTTTTTTGAGACTAGCAACATGGGCACCCCTGACCAATACATAATGACATGGAAGTTATCTTGAACGTAACGTCAAACGACATCAGTTAAGGATAGCCTTACATCATTTGGTAACAATGGCAAACAATGCCATGACTTATAGAATATTCACATCAACCACGCAGTGGTGCTACAGTGGGCTCGTTTAGATCTCTTGATCTGTTGGATCGTCAGAGAATGTGTATCATTTGTGGGGGACAGCATGTCTACTGTCATCTTATTTCAGGATGAAAAATGGTTTGAAAATGTAATTGACTTTATTTCTCAAAATATAAAATTGGACCTTTCATTTGAAAACCTGAATCAATGTTCTCTTATGGGTCTTTTTACATGGCCATTCGTTGTTTGTTGAATCCAAAACGTTGGCCTGTGATGCCACACTCAACGCAATTTCCTCTGGGATCTGCAACAGTTTACACCATGACTCAACAATATTGTTCTGGATATTCATTTTATGAGCCATGTCCCTCCAAGTACATAATGTAACGTTTTTCAAATCCAGATATTTTGTGATGGTGTGCTGCTGGGACTTGGCTGGACTTCTCTTCCTTGCACCTAATCAAGTTGGCAAGCCACACCACACACACACACACAGCTTGGTACTAGTGCTAACTGGAAAGCCTAAAAAGCAAGGATGTGGAGGAAAACAAAAGAAGAGTTGTTTGCTTTGGTCAGGAAACCCAGCGAGCTGAACACATGGCATACAGCCACAAGGACTACTGAGACACACGGGGCCTTAGTCCCCTCAACATCAAAGCAACTAGCTTTACACCTAATGGGAAAACTAGTCATTATATGTCAAGGGCTTATCAGCATTTATCCTATGGTAGCTCAAACAAGTCCAACAAGTCTGAAAATGTGTTTAGACTACAAGGTCAACGATGTTAAACTACATCACTGCTGTAGGGAAGCTTTGTGCAACATAAAGTTGCACTTACTAACAGACTCTTGCCCAGCACCAAGGAGGTTTGTTGAGTCTCTTAAGGAGATCAAGACATCTGCCAGGATGGAGAAATTACAATAACAACAGCAATAGCTCCATGTGTTGGGTTATAATTATGGCTGTAGGCAGGAGTAGGCAAGACAGAAAAAATGAGCGATGAAGGAAGTAAAGCCACCCCCCAAAGCCAGCAAGTGAACACAGGTGCAGCGGAGCCAGTGTGTGGCCAACACCCTCCCAACATCCATCCACACTGTTCTCTACAGACCTCTGGTAGCAGCCGAAGCCTGACCCCAAAGAAAAAGGCTGCTCTCAAAAAGGTACTTCCATGAAGAGATTTGCTGTTCGACAGAGGCCTGGATTGATGGTTTACAGCTGCACATGAGCTGTTAATAGCTGAATTCAGTCTAGATGAGGCATTTCTTTGTCTGAGCACAGTTTTTCTGGGTTATGGATCCACGTCCTTTTTTAGTCCAAAAATGTAAGAGGAAGCTATTTGGCTTTTTAAAGCTCTCTGGTTTATGTCACATCTGCTCCCTGGTTTCAGGTTGATGAACCCACAGAAGCATTACAAGTGTTGACAGGTGGTCCTCATTTACCTTGCATTTTTTTCCAGTGTGGAGACTAATGATAACTATACAGAAACCAGTAAAGGAGAAATATAAGGTTCAACATGAGTAAAACTAAGTAAAGAAAGGAGGTGACTAATTAACAAATTGCATTACAGATTTACATAAGGAACGAGACAACAGTCCCCAGCACCCTATAGACAAACACAATAGCAAGTAAATCTTGTGTGCTTATGTGAATAGGCCTGTCCCAGCTGTTTCCTATTTCAAAGATGGAAAAGACATGGACACACCCCTTTTATCATAGTCCGCATCAGCAGGGCGGGGCGAGGGGGTCAGGTGTCCCTGCCGGGCCGAAGGGGATCCCTTTGTGGCCACACACACATAAACATTAAGCAGTAGCTCTCTATATTGTTTGATGCCTGCATCAGCAAGCGTGCTGGCCCGGCAGTGAGTCTAGACAAGGCCACTAACAATGGCCACTTTAGACCAGAGAGGAGCCTCAATTCACAACATAAACATTCAAAATCTTTAACAACATGGCAACAGGTGTCAGACACAGACTGACTTCATTCCATTTACTCTACATAAAAAATTGTCTTCCACAACAATCACATTAAGTTAAATGTAACTCTAAACTAAACTTTGTTCCCATCGTCTGAAAAGTATATTCTAGACAGAAGCAATGCAGACAAACCAGCTTAAAAGTGAGGGGAAATAAGTCCTCGATACAATAAGCTTTAGGCCTCTGTCTGCAGTTAGTAAAACATGAAAGTAAAAATGACATAAATCCAGGAGATTGCCTCCAAAACAAACACTCAAATATAGTAAGCATTAGAATAAGTAAGAGGTGAAGAAACAAATATGGACATTTACCTTATGCTAACTGCTCCAGCCTCATTACCTGTGGATATTCTTTTCAGACAGACAATTAGTAATTAATTTAGACAATGGCAAAGCCGGCTATGCTAAACAGTCATGCATAATACATGTACAGTTATCAAGCTAAGACCTTTGGGACCTGTGGTTGTGCAAATATTATTACACATGTCATTGAAGATTTCCGAGGACATTATACTTGGGTGGTTGAACTAAACAATAGGTTTGAACAGTCATGTTGCCCTTAAAAGAGGCTAAAAGATTCATACAGACCCCTATTTCGCTCCTTTCCATTTATTCACTTAGAAATAAACAAGGCAAATTGGTCAAAAAGATTTATGGTGTTGTTGCATCACTGGAAACAGCCCAAAATGGTCCACGTAAGCTCCCCAAGTGAGTCACAAAGGGCAGAGAAGGCAGGGAGTGGATGTGCAGATGACTATGGCTAATGAGATTGATCAGTCGCACGGGATGCAGTCAGCAATGCATGCTGTACTGTACAATGACAGGATGGGCTGGGTGAGTCTGTTCAGCTGCAGTCTGCACAATGCTTCAGCTGAGAGGGACATACTGTACTCTCTCACACGCATGCACGCATGCACACACACGCGTGCACACACACAAGCACACGCACACAGCCAGCAGCCCTTCTCTGGTCCAGACAGAGGCACATCAAGCAGCCATGAGTCAGTTTTCAGGAAGAGCACATCAAGCCCAGAGGGCTGCTTCCTGGGTTTAAACTTCTATAGCTCAATTCGAGTGGAGAAAAGGGGCTTTACTTTCAACTCTGTCAACGTTTACTCATGCCTGTGCATCAGGTTCAGATTACTTCAGTCTGGATGCTTCTTTGGAAGTCAGAGGTAGACAGGAAAATACTTTAACGACTGACGCTATCCTCATATCTCCTGCAGACTTGTTTCGAGGAACGATTTGTGCCATGTTATGTATCACAGGCAGCCATTGGAAGGACCAAATTGAAAGGAAAGTGTAGTATGTTTCAAACAGATTGGGAGGGGGAGCAATTGGAAAAGACAGATTGGAGTGTGGACTTCAAATTAAAGTAGTGTCATTTAAATAAAATTATGTCTGAAATGAAGGCCACAATTGTATGCACGATATATAAAGAACAAAATAAGCATGGGTGTGGAAGGTAGTGGGGTTGATTTAAAGCTAGCTCTGTTGTCTTAGCGCAATAATAGCTACCCCCACCACACTGGCACTGTTGTCCCCCACCCTCAGTCTCTGTGACAATGAACCCTTTGCTTTGTGAAGCCCCATAACAAACAATGACCTTTCCCCTCTGACCTTCACCACAGACACTACGAGGTTGCCGAGAGACTCCCCCTCTCCCCACGTCCCTTCCAATATTCTCTTGCAGATGCACGTCGAGCCTGGTTTCATATGCAAAACTGCAATATAAGACAATTATTATTGTGGGAATGGTGGATGGGACGTGGGATTTGGGGTTACAGCTCTGGTCTGTGTGACCAGCTGGGTTTTATTAGGGGACAGCCCCCACAGCTACACAGAAAAGAAGAACATCAGCAAACTACTACTACACCATATCAAGGGGCTGGGAAAATTGGACAGGCTTTACAACTCAGCATTATATGTTTTTATGGGTTAATACAAATACATATACATATACAGGACTTAGGTACAGGCTCACCTCAGTAAAAAGAATGGCTATGTCCTATTGACATTAATTCATAAATTCAATTTCTAATAGTAATTTTAAGTTTCTGTGTACAGCCAGATCAAACAGGAATTATGGCATTTGAACACATTTCTTAGGGACTTAAGTAACTGGTTTCAAAAGGCTAAAATATTACAGTGGCAACAACAAGATGAATGGCTGCAATCAATTGGTGGGCAAAACGCTGTCACCGATCCAAAGCTTAGTTTCCCATTTTACCTCATTTGGTATGCAGATTACGCATAACACATATATGACCCAATTCCCAATGTTCCTGACCCCAGCACACACACACACCCGCACGCACACCCGCACGCACACACGCACGCACGCACACAACCAGATGACTTTTGGGAGTGACAGGCAAGGGGTCAAAAGGTCTTTCTGTGGCAGTCTGTGTTGCGGTACAACTGTATTCGTCTTTGCATCATGTCTAGACTTGGGAACAAAGGCCAGTGAGAGAGCAGCTGGGAGGAGGAGACTCACTCACTGATCAGATAGAATAAGCACCATTAACAGCTAATGTGATGGAAATTGCGCGCCAGGTCAGACTGCACTGAGCAGAACTAGCTAAATAGCCTCTATACAGTATTTACTTTGGTGATTTACACAAACATTGATTAGTTTAGTTCATGTCTGCACCAAGGTTTTGTGGTTCAATTAGACACGAAGGACCTAGGCAATTGGGGTTGGAAAGGCAGAGTGAACTTTACAAGGTCTTCCGGTGATGACAAAATATGGACAACATTCATTGACGTTTACTTTAACTATGATTAGCCATAACATGGTGTGTGCTTGCCATGAAACAAACACTGACCATTTGTTTTTATGTACTGATATTAGATTATGTGGGGATGTTTTGTTTGCTACAGTGGATACAAAAAGTCTACACACCCCTGTTAAAATGCCAGGTTATTGTGATGTAAAATAATGAGACAAAGAAAAAGTATGTCAGAACTTTTTCCATCTTTAATGTGACCTATAAAGTGAACAATGCAATTGAAAAACAAACTGAAATCTTTGAGGGGGAAAAATAAAGAATAAAAAAAACTCAACCTGGTTGCATAGGTGTGCACACCCTTAAACTAATACTTTGTTTAAGCACCTTTTGATTTTATTATAGAACTCAGTAATTTTGGGTAGGAGTCTATTAGCATTTATATAGCAATATTTGCCCACTGTTCTTTGCAATAGTGCTCCAAATCTGTCAGATTGTGAGGACATCTCCTGTGCTATAGCCCTCTTCAGATCACCCCACAGATGTTCAATTGGATTCAGGTCTGGGCTCTGGCTGGGCCATTCCAAAACATTAATCTTCTTCTGGTGAAGCCATGCTTTTGTGGATTTGGATGTGTCCCTTTTTTGTCGTTGTCATACTGAAAGATGAACTTCCTCTTCAGGTTTCTAACGGATGCCTGAAGGTTTTGTGCCAAAATTGCCTGATATTTGGAAATGTTCATAATTCCCTCCACCCTGACTAAGGCCTGGGTTCCAGCTGATGAAAAACAGCCCCAAAGCATGATGCTGCCACCACCATGCTTCACCACCCCATAGCCCATTCATTTGAAGAATATAGGAGATTGTTGTCAAATGTAGCACCCAGCCAATACGTGCCAGAAATTCCTGCAGTTCCTTTAATGTTGCTGTAGGCCTCTTGGGAGACTCCCTGACCAGTTTTCTTCTCGTCTTTTCATCAATTTTGGAGGGACGTCCAGTTCTTGGTAATGTCTCTGTTGTGCCATATTTTCTCCACTTGATGATGACTGTCTTCACTGTGTTCCATGGTATATCTAATGCTTTGGAAATAGTTTTGTACCCTTCTCCTGACTGATATCTTTCAACAATGAGATCCCTCTGATGCTTTGGAAGCTATCTGTGGACCATGGCTTTTGCTCGGAGATGCAACTAAGAAAATGTCAAGAAAATCCTACTAGAACAGCTGAACTTTGTTTGTGATTAATCAGAGTCACTTTAAATGATGGCAGGTGTGTAATGAATTCTATTTAACATGAGTTTGAATGTGATTGGTAAATTCTGAACACAGCCACATCCCCAGTTATTAGAGGGTGGGCACACTTATGCAACCAGGTTATTGTAAGGTTTTTATTTTTCCCCCTCGAAGATTTCAGATTGGTTTTCAATTGAATTGTTCACATTAAAAGTGGAAAAAAGTTCTGACATGATTTATCTTTGTCTAATTTTTTACATCACAAAAACCTGGCATTTTCACAGGGGTGTGTAGACCTTTTAGATCCACTGTAGGTGGATAAGTAACATTTTCATTGATATGGACACCGGAGCAATGAGCAACGCATTGTTGAACTCTGCTTTCAGGCTTTTGCTACTATAGTGCTGCTTTCTCTAGGTTACTGTGTAGACAAATGAACCAGGTGTGGAAATGTCATGGGTGTCAACCAGCTGTCCCAGGATGCTGAGAAGTCCCTTTGGAAACTTGTCAGCTATCTCTGTGTCTATAGACCCTTTTCATGTCTTTCCTTTATACACAGTATTTTTGTGTAGAAGTCAGCTGGGTCTCCAACTTTTCCAGTACTTCCAGGTCATTGCTCTGCCCTTCCTTCAAATAAAAAATGCTTACAAAATTATTTTAGAATCCAAAACACATTTTAGTCTTTGTTGCACATACTCTAAACCACACACATAAGCTTACAGTGGTTTCATGTGTCCAGAAAACTACCTGTTGCTTGAGCTGGAAGCTGCATCTAGTTCAGCATCAAAGTTGTTTACGTGGGATTCTGGGTGCCAATAACAGTAGCTACTGAACTGCGTGGTTTACACAAGCCATACTATACATGGGTTTAGTTTTGGGCACAACAGTGGGTTAAGATGCTGTTCTTATAATCCAGTTGATCCCTTAAATGAACTGGGGAAAATATATCCAAAAAGATGCCAAATGAAGAGACCATGCTTACTGTTATTTAGTTGCCTAACTTAGTTAGCACAAAATGTAGCTGACTAACGTTACATAGCTACAGTTGCTAGGTAGGTAACAAACAGCAGATGTCACAGGATATTTTAAATACAAAAAAAACATGCAAAGGTGACAACTAAACATTATCAACCACAAATACTTACCAGTTTATTTTGCTGCACAGTCCCAATAGCCTTGAAGTAGCAACTTTTAGTAGCATTAAGAAAAAAATGTTTTTCTTAATATCGAGTTTGAGTTTATCACTAATTTGTTTTGAGATCCTTCGACTTGTTGGGCCAACTCAGCAAATAGAGATCATTCTGGAATTTCTGGCAAATAGTTGCAAAAAAGTGGCACTGTTGAACCAAAATGGTTCCCAGGAAAATGTACTGTATCGTATCGTGTGTGTGTGTATATATATATATATATATATATATATATATATATATATATATATATATATATATATATATATATGCCCCATATTACACATTCCCAGCCCAATATGGGAGTTTGAAAGAAATATTTTTAATTCTTGTAATTAGAAAAAGTCCCATACCTTTAGTACACCTTTCATTTAAGCAGTTCTTTTTACTATTTTCAACATTACTGGTTAAAAAGTTAGTATATGTAGATCATTAGACAGCAATAAATAACATCCCTTGATTTGAGATTAGATATCTGCAATGGAATGTGCCATTGATATTTAATAGTTACTTTCTATGGATGTGAACATTTGTTAAAGCATTCTTTTGCCAGTGTGCAAATATTGTATCACATCGACACAAAATAACATATTAAAGACACTTTTTTGGAGAGGATATCATAAAGAATTCAGTAGAGTACAAGAAACAGTAAAAAAAACATTAAAACTTTGCTGCCCCAAAATTGCATTATTTTTGGTCTGGACCATGTAACAATGTGTTCATTTAGTCAAATAAATATGGAGCTCCTAAGGATTCTGGGTTAAAAAATTACATTTTACACAAGGCTTGTCCTGAGTGAAAAAGTCTGCAAAAGAAGTACAAAGAGTTGTCTTTCATTGCATTTGCATTTCCCAGATTTTTAAGTGCAGAAATAAGAAAAAAGTAACTTAATGTTGAGCAACATATTTTCATGGGAAGAAAAAATGTGCCCAGATTGAGTGACAATAATTCCTTTCTCAGGAAATTTTCTACAGCAAACCAGGGCAGCATTACATATAAAGACACACACAAATTTAGATGCCAGATGCCAAAAGTTTACATAATAGTCTAGGAGGATTGCCAGCACTTAGCTAAGATACATCATAATTTCATTTAGATTACTCAGAGCTAAAGCAACCTCCTGGGATGTGAAAGAAACATTTTCTGCTGGAGTGGTAGACATTGTTTTAGGCCTTTCCAGACGTGAACATATGCAATATGCAGGGCCAATATGTTTCAATATGACAGACAGACAGACACGGCAGACCCCCAGTCTCAGTGGGGCAACCAGACATTGCGAGTGACTAGCTGCATGACTAATGAAGGCCCGGGAAGGGGTTGTTCCCATGCACCACCCCACTGACCAGGCACTGCAGTGAATAACCCCTTTGTGGCAATAAATGACTTCAGTTTAGGGTAATATTTATATGGGTGAGATAGCAGACCCTATAAGGTCTTGGTCTCAATGAAGAGCGTGACTGACCAAGATCAATTATGACCTATAGGAAAATAAATACACAAATGAGTCAAAATCTTTGCTAACACTAACATAACTTCAAGCCCTGAATAGCTGAACTAAATAACGTGCACGTAACTTACTATAAAAAAAGTTATTTGTGCCCTATCACAGATGATGGGAATATCAAAACATTTGGTGTGCCTTCTTTTTCACAGACCATGCCAAAAAATACCCCAGACTCCAGCCCATAAAAAACCTACAGGGTTTGCCTTCAAATTGACTTTGACTGTAAATCCATAGGCGGATGCCAGCAGCCAGCTCAAAGTGCTGAATAGCACAGAAACAAAGCTGATCTCCTTGGAGCTTTCACACTGGCTGCCAAGAACCAAAGTCACTAGGAGAAAGGCATATGGCTCAAGGAGAATCTACTACAACGCAAAGAGGAGGAAGGGACATACACTGATAGAGCGATAGAGACAGGATAAGAGAGGCGGTGTAATGAATGAGTGCTCACAATAACAGCACCACTGGGCTCTATTTGTAACACATGGTGTTCGGTTTATTGCTTGACTCTGGGGACCAGCAAACCACTGATTGAGGGGCCAAAGTTGTTGTGGCCAACTAGCATCCAATGAGGGGAGCTGGAGAGCATATTGACACTTAGCCTAGCCATGCTAACTCTATGGCAGGTCATGCCCATGAAGAATGTACAAGTTTACAGTAGCCTATATACCTCAACACAATCCAGGCCCTCAACAGGCTGTAAAACTCTAACCTGGGTTAGCCTACATAGCAAAAGTGGCCATTTGTCAAGGAAGATCCAGGCCCAGTGTCAGACAAAAGCCCAGGGCTGCCTGCCAGTCACTGTGGTTAATAATTAAATCACAAAAATAGACACCACCTGTAAATGGGTATAAAAATAGCAAGGGACCCCATGTGATCTCAGTGACTTTTATACTTGGTGGCAGAAGAAGGTTAGTGTGACTGCAAGGCTGTAGAGGGAAGGTGACAGAGACTGGGATTGGACGGGAAGGGGGTTTAGTATTTATAGAGGGAGAACCTCTGCTTAACGAGTGAGAGAACTCGAGCCAGATGGGCAGTGTGGGATCCTTCAGTTTTAATGGGGCAGAGAGGGGGTGGGCACTGGCACTTTACAAAGGGTACCATGCTGAATATAGGTGCCCTTGTATCCTCAGCTGCAACTGTTCCGTTTCCTCCGGCTTGTTTTTATAAACTTCCCATGAGGCCGCAGTGTTTGGGGACAGGATGTATCCTAGTACAGAACTAGAATCCTTTGAGCTAAGAGCCCAACCTAAACTGAATATAACAGGGCCAAATGACTCTGAGCTCGTCTGGGTTGGCGGACTAGCTCCTACACTAATCCTGCAGATAGCGATCTGAGAGGAGTGAGTCGAAGCACTGCCAAAAGACAGACACAAATAACTAATCCCTGTGATACGTAAATTCTCCAGGTGATTATGTTTTAATTTGAAAAAGTGCCGCAACAATAGTATGTTTCCATCTGGTATCTTTGAAGTATTGTCTGGGAGTAATTGCAACCAAATGATAGTAGATCAAAGAAAGTCTCAGTGAGAGTTAGTTAACAGAATAAACCCTTCCTTTAATGTTGATATTTTCCAAATAGGCCAGATGTGCTGGTGGGACCAAACTAACCTTCATAGAAGACTCTGGGGGAAAGCTAGACAAAACTTGAAGTCGATTAATTCAATAAGACAATTCGCTAGCACAAATATACATTCTGACTCGCCAGCACATGCTCCCAAATTATTTGCACAATTGCTTGCCCAAGCGTTCACTAGGGCCAGACAGTTTAAGTCGCATTGCCCAGTATGCTTAGTCAATTCTTGCTCAATGGTCGTCAACCAGGCACAATCCAGTCTTGTAAACTTGACGCACTCTCTCACATTATTTCAGAGAGTCAGCCATGTTAATACTGCTTCTCTCACTGGGGCCGCGGGCTAGAGAAAGAGAAGCATCTTTCTCTTAATATTATGGATCTCTTCCAAACAGGTTGGCAAGCTTCTCTCAAGTGTGTGTGCGCGCAAGTGTGTGCAAGCAGGCTAAATAAAGCCAGACTTGCAGAGAAGAGCGGCCTGTAAAACAGCTGTGTGCAGCTAGCGAAGGGCCTCGATTCCTTGGCCAAGGGAAGTTTACAAAAGCTTGTGATGTGGTTTGCATGCTTCTATATAAATATAGTAATCCAAAAAAAAAAAAATTGTAAAATGGAGGCCCTTGTTGAACACAACAATAAAATTGTGCTCTATGGTCTCTGGGCAGGTTGATATCACTCTCCTTCATTCCTCCTTCTCACTCTCATTCTTCTTCCTTTTGGATGTTTTAGAGAAACGTAACTATTTTACTGAGAGGAAGAGGGGAAGGGTTGTTATGGTGTGGAGTGGGCTGTGCACAACAGAGAGAGCAAGAGGCAGCTGGTGGAACAGCCCAGTGCTTCTCATTGTTGTGGTTACTGTGTTGATGGTACAGTCCCAGATCCCACAGCTCAGAAAAAAGGCACAGAATGTTCAAGGGTGGAAAGAGAGAAACAAAAACGGAGGATGAGTGGGTGAAGAAATTATGGGAGTTTTTGCAGAGTGGAGGAACACCTGTGTTGGCGGTTGATAAAGCCCAGTACGAAAATACGTTTTTCATAAAAATTCCCAGACGGAGAGTTGGGGGGGGGGGGGTGAGCTTGAAGGTTGTGTGTGTGTGTACGCATGTGTGTAAAAGACAGCGTGTTTTTAAGAACCAGACACAATGACCATACATGATGTGGTTACACAGACTACCCCCAAACCCGTTCTAGCATTCCCTCGCACATCCACAGGCACACACAAACACTAAGGTGTGAGTAGCTCCGGCCTGTCTGCTACCCTGAGGGCTTGGTAGACAGACAGACCCCTGACAAGTGTCTAGGCTCCAACCTAAACTCTGAACACACACTCAAATCACACACACACACGTCCACATAGACACACACACACAATTAACCAAGGTCTCTGACCCAATTCCATCCCATCCCCATTGCTCAAATTGCATTAGCCCTGTCTTCACGCAACCACTTACATGCCATTTAAAGCTCCTTAAGCAAGATGAAATACATATGAACCTAGGCATGTGCCTACTCAACACATCCACAATACACTGGCCAAACAAGCTCCCAACGAGATTTCAAGTGCGGAACTCAGGCACAAAGCTCCACACCTCTGACGCTGTTTGGAATTGTGAGGTAACTGGCCCCCAAGTTGATGGGGGGATGATCCTAAAAATAGAGTAGGTTGTTGTGATGTTTGTGAACTAAATGAGTCTGATGTGCGTGCGCATACTCACACACACTTACAACTACACGTACAAGCATCCTAGTGCATGCCCTATCACAAACCCACAATCAAACGCTCAAATAAGAAGAACACTCCTCACACACAAATAGCACTCTCCTTCTTTCAGTTCCTCTTTTCCCAGAACTGAATAACCCAGATAAATGCTAACTAGCAAAAAAAATAAAAAATCTGTAGTCTGGCACTCTGGCCAGCGTCAGACAACAAAGGACACGCATGTTAGTGCCTATCCCCTAGGGCTGGGGGTGAGGGAAACGGGTGGTGGGAGGGATGAGGGAGGTGGGTGGATGGGAATACAGACGGGGACTAGAATGATAACAGGCGGGGGGGCATTATACAGCACGGCATTAGAACTGCTTTTAGAGCCCTTATCCCCCTACTGAATACAGGCAAGTCTCCACAAGTGCCCGACGGAACCTGCAGATAGAACCGTGGGGGAAGAGCTGGGAGTTCAGGCAGAAGCCTGATAGGCTTGAGAAGTAGGGCCGAGGGAGTGAGTTAGTAAGGTCTGCGGTCAGGACTCCCTTTGTGATTTTTTTTCACCCTGTGTTGCTGTCAGGTTTTGTGACTTCCACCTCATTTCCAATGCAAATGGCTGCCGGTTGGCTAGTAAGGTTGGGCGCAGCCGGTGTGTCATTGCAGGCGAGCGAGGACTTCAAACGCCAATGGCCTGTGTTTTCTCTATGACTGGGTAGTGAGTGGTACTGATGTGGTCATAGGTTTTGGCTGCTGTAACCCACGGATGGCTGGGAGGGTGGGGAGGGTGTGCACAAAGAATCATGGAGAGTGACTAAAAGAATCTTACCCTGCAATTACAGCATGTGTAGGATCCGGGGTGGGAGTACATTTGAACGTATGAGCAAACACTAGTCCACAAAATTACATTCCTTCAACCTGAGTAAGATATGTAAATGAGGGTTTGATAAAAAAAATAATAATAATAATCACAAGCATTCAGACACTCCAGTATCCAACACCTGTAATCCCTCATTTCGACTCTCCGTTTTAGAGCATTTAAGTCAGTTTCATGCCCAATGAACATGACACTAATGTTCTTTAGGGTAAATTATAATTTAACCCTCTGTTGGGCCTTGGTAACCAGAACATGCCACTTTTGACTGAGATCAGACAGGAAAAAACAACATACTCCATTTTCAAAAGAACAACAAATACAGGAATATTTATAATGAACTATAATGAACAGGTGATTGAGAACATCAAAATATAAAAATTCAAACACTTTTTTCCATTTTATTGTGTAGGATTAGCCCAACAGCTCATTTGATCCCAATCTACCCTTTTAAAATTATCTCAGGGGAAATCAACCAACTAGCATAATGTTCTGAATTTAGAGAAACGTTTGAATATTTTGGAAACAAAACCCACTTAATGTCCTAGGAGGAATATTTCCCATGTTTCCTTTTAAGTAAGAGCAGATTTGATTCCCTGTTTTAGAGGAATTGGGGGACTGGCAATGTGAATATCCTGGGTGGTCTCTCATCAGTGCCCGGATCAGTTCTGTGCTGTCCACAACATTATCATTTCCTTCTCCAAAATAAGTAAATAGAAAGAAATATTTAAATAAACACAATATGGTGGGTTTCCGCCACAATAAAATGAAGGCACTTGATAGTCGTGAGGCAACTTCCGTATTCTCATTCCAACACAATCCCTGTCTCCAAATTAATTTCTAAATTAGTACACTTTTGGCGTAGCCTGTACAAGCAGAGTGGAGAAACAAAAATATGCACAAACACCTTTTTGGGGAGTACAGGATCCTGTGCAGATTGCCCAACTAAAGACCTGCCAGGACAGGGAGAAAGAAAGAGGACAATGTTGAACGAAGGAGAACATTCCTTGGTGTGTGTGGTTGGTTATGTTCCCCACCGGCTGCTTTGCCGCCTGTCTTCAGAGCGAGGCTGCAGGAGAATTATGTTGCGTGCCAGACTCACAGCGTGGCTTACAGGTGCGTACGTGTGTTCATGTGTGTATTTGCTTGAGTGTCTGTCTACTTCTGGTGAGTGTATTTGGGTGTGTTGGTGTGAAAAAGCCCCTTCTCTTAAATACATGCAGATTGCAGATGCAGATGGAATTTGAGAGGGTACAATGCTAGGCCTTTTTTACTTTGAATTCCTTACAAATGATTAGGCCTACCATCCATGCACTGGATCCATCCTTTTCTTCTGATTTTTGGGGCGAGAATATGGACAGAACCCACAGTGTATCATATTCGTTGTCTTAAGAGTAAACTTCATTGAGAAATTAATTTCCCATTGAAAAAAGTGACACAACCATATCTTGCCCAAGGCCCTTCCTTGTTCCCAAATCTCGGGAGCGTTTAAGGTGGATTTAATGTCTGTAAGCCTCATTAGCTTTGGCGAGACTGACTGCTTTGTTGGTTTCGCACCTCCAAGGCTTTCTGACGTATACCCCACACTGCTGTTAGTACATTGGTTGTACAGCAGCATTATAGCCCTGGTAGCACAGACACGTCTAATGAATGTGGAAGTGATCAACAAATGAGGGGAAAAAAACATGACTGGCCAATCCGTAGGATGGTCAACCTGAGCACCCACAAATAAAGGGTGTCAATTCCCACACAAAAAATATCATTAAAAATGCATTCTGGGATTACATAAATGTCAATGTTGGGCCAAAACGGGTTCCATAACATTGTATACTATGTCAAGTATATGATGGAATGCTCTATGTAATCAAAACCACTTGCTTTCAAGCGTGGAATTTCACAGCTAACTAAAGAGTGATAGCAATTCTACTTATAGATTATGCAAACAAACAATACATTTAAAAAACCTATCCAAAATGGAAGGTTTAAAACAAGTCTGCTACTCGCAAAAGATCCTGACTGCACATTTAAAGGGATAGTGCAAGATTCCTAGAGCCACTGTTATGTCTCTGCATGCAGTTTAGAGATTATTCAAAGTATTAATTTAGCACAACTGCTATAAGTAGCCATCTCCTCACAAAAAAGAAATTATTCAAAACTGGAGTCCACCTCACTCTTTTCCCTGTTGTGGCAAAGTATTGAGATTGCAATGTTGTATCTATGTATAGCAGCTCTGACTGACATATGTATGACAATATGTATGACAATATGTATGACAATATTTGGACATATGTGTATTATTTTTGAAGATGTGTACTATCTACCACATTCATTTCTTATGTTTTTGTCATTATTCTATTGTTTGCGTTATGATATGTGTAGCAACCAGCCTTCCAATGTCCATAAAGGTGGGTTGGCAGTACAGGCACAGCACGTATAGTCTCATTTGAATATTTCAGAACAATTATAATACAAAGCATGTAGGTGTTTATATTTAAGAATATTTAAAATTATAAAACGTGTTTTTACTGTAATTGCTTTGGTAACCAGTTTATGATAGGAATAAGGTATTTTAGGGGTTTCTGGTATATTATCAATATACCTGTGGTCCAGGCATTCTGTGATGTGTCGTGCCAAAGACCAGCTCTTAGCTGTGTTATATGGGCCATACACCAAATCCTCTCGTGCCTCATAGCTTAAATATACAAAGAGGAGAAAAGTGCCTATTAGGGTGTGGTAATTTTCAGGCTACCTGTACTTAAGGTATGCCATATTCTGCAATTTAACATTTCAAATGACAAGAATTCTTACATTAATAACGTTTAAAAAATAACATTAATCATTTGTAAAGCACTTTTCGTTATGGAAGAATAATATCAACCTCCAGAGAGTCAACTTTTCAAAAATAAACCGTTTTGGTGCTATTGCATTTCCTTAAAAATGGCTATCGATGTTTGATCCAAGACGTAGAAAACTCACAGAATTTTGCTAATACATTCAGTCTTCCCCAAAAAACATCCCTAACACTTCTTATTTGCTTATTTCTCAGACAAGCTAAAGGTTTCTTCTACAGAAGTTCATTTCTGTGAGACACTGAAGTTATGATTTTACAGAGTCCTGGAATTGCCCTTGGTGTTTGAATAATGTGAAAGTATTACATTGCAATGAATTATAATCTTGGGCAATCTCAAGATGTATTACTTTCTTTGTCTTCAAAGCCTCTGCCATAATGAAAATCATAGCTTTGACAGAATGACAGTATCCTCAAAAGAAATGTGTCACATCAAGCACAGCAAAATGTTTTAGATTTTTTGTTTATTTGGCCTTTTCCAGTTTGGGCACAGCAAAATAACCATATGAAAGGTCAAATATATGATTGACAACATGGTATAATGCACCAAGAGCTATTTTCCACAAGTTTTCTGTTCACTGCACCATGTAAAGTGTTGAGCAGTGTTGGAAGCATAGGCTAGTTTCACTGAAGAAATTTTGAGGTGTGCACTGAAAGTGCATTGTATCGGTTGACGAGTACCATTGATATAAAGAGTGTCAAATAGCTTTCGTTTTGTCACCTCTTGTAGAACTGTACATATTAGCTTTCTAAATCTGCATTCTTTAGAACACCAGACGACACCAAATCGAAGCTGGAGATGAGCTGCATGCGCCCCCACCACCCACACAGTCAGATAATAAGCCTTGAAATTGATTTTGAAAAATTATAATGTCAATGCAAGAAAGAGGTGGAGTGTGTTCCAAAATAGCCTGAGATTTTGGTTAACTGGAAAACTATGAGAGAATAATCTAATTCAGGCATTTTGATTTTGCATTCCTGTTCATACCATTTTGAAGCTTGCATCCACCACCTCTTGTTCTAAAGGTAGGATGTATGTTAAGGGATGCTTTCTAGACAAAACAGGCGCTTCACAATGCATTTGTGCCTGAAAACATGAACACATTTTAAGACACGCAGCATACAATTGATCTTCAGTCAATATTTCACTACCACAGAAAAGCAAAGATTCAATTTCATTATGGGGGAGCCAAAAAAAATAACCCATTCAAATATCCATAATCTTAGCACAAGCACTAAAAATAAATTAAGAGAAGACAGTACAGAGAAGGAGACAGGCTCTCAGCACATTGCTTTGAAGAATACAAAATCCCCATAACTTTCCCTAAGATATCAAGACCGGTTGTCACTTTTGGGAAGGTATATCTCATGAATCCAGGGAGCTTCGCTCTCATTTTTATTCCCTCAATCTCTAGACAAAACATGAGGCATTTATTGCAGATACAGCTTTGCTTTTTGTTTGTTTTGGGGACTATAGGGTCTGTCAGCACAGTATTCTCTAATGCAGACATACCTTCCAATTGTCAATAAAAGAACACATCATACACATGCACACAATTCAATGTTTTGTTAATTGAATCATGAATCTCTGACTAAAAAAAAGTATCAATTTAAATGGAGATCATCTTAGACAATGCCTCCACATTCCCCGTTAAAGACATTTATTTCACTTAGGGAAAAAAATAAACAAAACATTCACTCCAATAACCTGAATTAATAAATGTACTCTCAATGCCGACAGACTGAAAATTACTTTCGACGGTTTGCATTATAAAATGTATTCAATAAGTCACCTACGGAAATAACCTAACTGACCTTATTTACGGTAAATTACTGGATAACAGCGATAGCCAGACGTCTGGCTTACACAAGAGTCAACTTTGTTGTGACGACCAGATAAGCTTTAATTTCATCATGCCAAACTATGGCAGACGCAGTTAAGCCATTTTCAGCTGAGGAAAATCCCAATGTTAATCACAAAAGGTTACCGAGTGTTAACTCGTGATAAGGCGCACAAACGTTACACATTAAAACAAGCCACGTAAAAAATTATTTTAAGTAAAAAGCTGCGATAACAAAAAAGCTATTGTAGCTAGCCTACCAGCCTTGGAGGACAGCGCGAAGTAACAGATCCCACCAATCTTGGTCTTGCAAGTGAGAAAGAAAAGTGCATAAAAGTATCAATAATTCGCTTTATCATAATAAAAAGTACTTACTGATCTCCATGCTTTGGAATGAAGTCGAGCGTTTGCAGTTACATGTACAGGATACATTGGTCTGTATGGCCGCTGTACCGTTTATTAGACCCATTAAGTTGAACATTTAAATCTGGAAATCTATTAGAAAAACGTCTCGAATATTTCTCTCCAGTTGACTTGTATCGCGCACGCGGCGGGTTCGAAATCACATAAAAACAGACGATATTTTCTTTCTCTGTAAAGTCTTCTGCGGGTGGAAGTCAGGGGTCTAAGGTTTCAGTTGCCTTCGTCCTCCCCCCCCCTCCCCGGGCCGCAGCCTGCCGTCCGTACTCCAGTATCCCTGATGTTTGTGAACAGACAGCTTGTGCTACTTTGTATCCGTCTGTCTGACCGGCTTCTGAGCTCACCTCATTCAAGTCCAAGTCGGCTGAGCTCCTCTTGAGGCGGGGCTTGGATGCAGACAGGATTACGTCAACGCCAGACTACTGGCAAGAGTGGCAGAATATCCGTCCAATCGGATCGCAGTCTCAACGTCAACAGTTTATATAGAAACTGGATGTACGTTTCTTTTTGAGAAAGAACATCTACAGTGAAACACTAGTGTCATACTGATTTTTCCAATATTTTTCCATGATCAAAAGGAATTACTCCAATCAACAATGCATACGTTTTATCCAACTATCCCATAGCCTTAATGTGTTTCTTGTTTACTCTAATGCCTACACCAGCGTATTATTACATCTACATTTATTTTTGTCATAATTTATTCTATTACAAACACCTTAATTCAAAATGTAAAATTATAATATAACATACATTCTGTATTTTAGTTTGAGACTCCTGTCCAACGCTTTCATTTGGGTCAAACATTTTTAAAAGGGTAGATATAGTTTTTCAAAAATTCCACAGTTGCACACAGCTCCAGAACCATGCCCAAAGTCATCAGTGATTAGATACTTTGTAAATGTCTTTAAATGTTCTTCACTCACATTCTATTATATCGATTTCTGGGACCGATCAGATAGAAACCGATCAGTTTCTGGGACCAATTTTTAGGAATCTAAAAATCATCCTGGCCCTACTGAGATTCAGGGAGAAGAAACTAACGTCCGTTGGAGTGGAGTTCTGTTTGTCTGGAGAGAAGAGTTGGTGTAACCAGGCAAGACTTTCAGGGAAGTGCCAATAAGATTGTGCACATATTATGGCTAACCGGTAGCTTCAATGCCTCTGAGTAATCAATACATACCATCAGCAATCCATGGGATTTACATATCATTCTTCATTTAAGGAACAGCTGCCCTCCAATGGACAAATATGGAAATACAACATAAGACCTAATAAATGACCGTGACATCATTATGTAATTTCACTTGAGTTTGGTGCATTTTATCGTTAATAGGAAACATTTTCACTGCTGACAAAAATGATTATTGTTTCTTACCTGTATTCCCTGGGGTGTTCACTAAGTTTCAAACATTCGCAAACAGGCTGAAACAGGAAAAGGACAAACCCAAACTTGTTGCAAAAGGTTTTCTGTTTCAAAATGTTTTGCAATGGTTTGCAAAAGTATGCAATACTGAACACACCCCAGCGACTCATTGACATTATCGATCTCAACCAGCAGGTGCGTTACCATCTCTCGGTTGTCTAGTATTGCCTAATTGTTGTATTAAGTCTTTGTTGCTATGCTATGGATGTCAAACCATTTTTGTAATGTCCTATTTATATTTAACAACATATTTGCAACATGCAGTGTAATAAACAGCTATTACCTTTTATATTAGGTCAGTTACACCACAAATAATGCCACCTTCCTTCATATTTCAAGCACGGAGAGCTTGCTTCAAATGACATGAAATAAAGCATTGCATAATGTATTACAATAGATATGTAACGCACATTTGGGAAGAAGCCTTTGTTTATATTTTTCATATGACACACCAAGTCTAGACAATGTAAATACCTCCTCCAAGCGCTGATAAGTACAAAGTTTAATTTGTAGGTTTGGCTGAAATAGTTAATCACAGCTCCATTTTACCTAAGGGCAAACAGTTTTCCTTGAACTCCTGTTTAGGTAAATACACTATCAATGCCAAAGATGAAAAATAAGTATTAGTCATACTTATTTACATTTTTATAAAGTGTCTTTGTGCTTACCAACATTGTGTGTTTGTGTGTGAGCATGCCTGTGGTATTATGTGTATGGGTGTGTGCAATGGTTTATTTTCTAGTTACATTTTTGGGGTTGATTTTTTTCTGTATTTCAGGTGGCACTAGGTGATGTAAAATAATATAATTGTTGGTGTTAAAGGAGAAATCCAGACCCCAAAAAGAGTTGGACCTTTACAACTTTGTTTCACAGTTTGGTTGACTTGTAACATCCAACCATATGTACACTATATGGCCAAAACTATTTGGTCACCCTACTAATTATTGAGTTCAGGAGTTCCAGCCCCACCCATTACTCACAGGTACATAAAATCCAGCACATAGCCATAAAATCTCCATAGACAAACATTGGCAGTACAAAGCGGCATACTCAGTGACTTTAAACCTGGGACTGTCATAGGATGCCACCTTTACCACAGGTAAGTTTGTGACATTTGTGCCACACTAGATCTGCCCCTGTCAACTGTAAGTGCTATAATTGTGAAGTGGAAGTGTCTAGGAGTAACAACAGTCCAGCCATGAAGTGGTAGATCACACAAACTCACAGAGCAGGGCCAGTGAGCGCTGAAGTGCAGAGTGCATAAAAATTGTCTATCATTTGTTGCATTCCTCACCACCAAGGTCCAAACTGCCTCTGGAAGCAAAATCAGCACAAGAACTGAGCTGTACCCAAGCCCCACAATGACATGCACAATGCCAAGTGTCGGGTGGAGTGGTGTAAAGCACGTTCTCTGGAGAACGTGCTTAACACCACAAACTTGTTCTCTGGAGTGATAAATCACGCTTCACTATCTGGCAGTATGATGGAAGAATCTGGGTTCAGCAGATGCCAGGAAAACGCTACCTACCTGAATGCATAGTACCTACTGTAAAGTTTGGTGGAGGAGGAATAATGGTCTGGGGCTGTCTTTTAAAATTTATGCTAGGTCACTTAGTTCCAATGAAGGGTTATCGAGACTCAACGTATATGTACTTCTAGAGCTACTGTCTAATTCTAATAAATCTAAATTTTGTTGGAATTCATATCAAATGAAATAATTTTTACTACAAATCTGATAATAAATGTTTTTGTATTTCATACACTGAGGAGTATCTGCCTACTGTTTTATTTTATTTTTACAAATGTGGATGATGCTTTGAAAGAACTATAAGCTTGTAATAAAAAGCTGAAATGTCATTACATTCTTTATTATTTATGCTTCCCCCTGTTGACCAGCTGCTCATGCAAAAATATGTGGCCTAAAAAGTTAACATGCTCTGATAATCTTCATATCACTTTGTGACAACTGCTGATGTAAAACATGCTTTATAAAAAAAATGTGACTAATTCATTGATGTTGACCCTGCTCAGCTGCCAGTTTCCTCAAATTGGAGAGTTAGACCTTTGAGTCTAGACACTTGAGTGGCTAACACTGAGGACAGAGGCCTGCCCCTGAACATCACTGAGACAATTGTCTAGCAAGCAAGCATGTTTATTTATATAGTACAATTCATACATAGAAGCAATTCAATGTGCTTTAAAAAGAAACAGAAAAAATATAAAAATACAATAGCATAAAAACAAATACTCAAAGGAAAACATCAAAACAACATAATAATAATAAAACATAGAATAATGAAGTAGAAAAATAATGAAAAGGGGATAAAACATGTTGTAAGGCTGTAAAAGCTGTAAGGCTAAAAGCTGTAAGGCTAAACAGTGTGGTTAAATAAAAGTGCTCAGTCATAGGCGCGTGAAAAGAGGTGTGTTTTTAACCTGTATATAAACATTTATATGTTTGGGGCACGTCTAAGATCTTCTGGTAGTTTATTCCAGTTGTGTGCAGCGTAACTGCTAAATGCAGCTTGGCCATGTTTAGTTTGGACTCTGGGCTCTACTAGCTGACCTGTGTTCATGGATCTAAGAGCCCTGCTCGGTTTATATTCTTCAAACATATCAGAAATGTATTTCGGGCCTAAACCTTTCAGAGATTTATAAACTAAAAGAACCACTTTAAAATATATTCTGTAACTGACTGGAAGCCAGTCCAAAGATTTAAGAACCGGAGTGATGTGCTCTGTTCTCTTGGTCCTGGTTAACATTCTAGCAGCAGCATTCTGAATGAGCTGCAGCTGTTTTATACAGTCTTTTTGGGGAGTCTAGTTAAGAGGCCATTACAGTAGTCAACCCTACTAGAGATAAAACCATGGATGAGCTTCTCTTGGTCTTTTTGGGACACCAAGCCTTTGATTCTGGCTATATTTTTAAGATGAGGGCAATGTACACTACCGTTCAAAAGTTTGAGGTCACTTAGAATTGTCCTTGTTTTCCATGAAAACATACATGAAATGAGTTTGAATAGGCAATAAAGCAAAATGAATAGGACATAGTCATTGGCAAGGTTAGAAATAATAACTTTTAATTTAATTAGTTTTCAGCAGTTCACTGGTGAAACCCTATTGTGTTTGTTCCGGTTCATTAACGCTTCAGCAAGCAAAGGCGCTGAAGCCCTATTGTGTTTTTGGCATTCATTATTACTGTTATTATTATGATTATTATTCTGCCATTTTGTAAATTCCAGTGAGATAAAAGGCTGCACTGGGTCCATAATTTACATGACAGTACAAGTCCAATGGCCTCTTGGTGGTGTTGTGACTTGCCTCTGGCATTACTTCCAGTGTGCCATAGAGAAAGGTCCAACTAACAATGGCTCCGAATTCACTAGGTCGTTTTTTGCCTATTATTGTTTTTATTTTTGTTCATGCTGCACTGTTGCTCATACAGTGTGATCGACAAGCACTTTTTGACAGGGTACAACGGCGGACTCAAATGCACGACTCAGAGGGGTGTCTTTATTGGCTTCCAAGAACAAAATGCAGGCAGAGTTACAAAAACGGCAGGCAAAAAAATCGTAGTCGAGAACCGAAGCAAGAGGTCTAGTAACACGGGACAACAAACACTGGAGGAAAACGCTGGAGAGAGTGACATAAATACAACTACAATCTGGCACTGGGAAGTGGGACTGGTGAGTATTTATGAATGGGGAAGCTGAAAACAAACAGGTGAAACACATTAGGGGCGGGGACAGTAATCAAACAGGCGGGAAAGCAAACGATGGGAGGAAGACGAGTGACCTGGGATAAGAGCGACTAATGATGTCAAAATAAAACAGGAAGTGCAGATGAACAAAACAACACACAATAAAAGCAGGAACATGACACTTTTGGATATTCGTTCATCATTGAACACGGACTTAACACTATTCACCAGAGCGATTGCTGCAATTCCTTGGTTTTGTCGCCAACCTGTTTATTAATACGCCGATGGAAGAGAAAGATGAGGGGCAAACATGCAGATCTCGAACGAGATACTGCTATCAGCCATTACAAGCATTTTACTGGCAAATGTTCAAGCCTTGGACAATTAAATGGACAAACCACACGCACATATTAACATTCAGCAGGACATTGCAAAATGTTGTGTGGACATTGCAGGCCATTGCAGGCTTTTCTATCTACCTGTTGGGCAGAATGTCAGAGTCAGGTAAACATAAGGGTGCAGGGGGTCTGCATTAAGGTTAACCCTCTCTGGGGATGTTGCAGTGCTATCAACACACGACCCACCAGACCTAAAGCTACTGTAAAGATATGGCCCTTCTACCTTCTGTGGGAATTCAGCTCAGCTATTGTCACAGCAGTCTATATAACCCCCAGGCGGATAAAACACGTGCACTGGAAGTCCTATATGGAGTAATTAATGGACTAGAGGACCTCCACCCTGAGGCAGCTGCTATTGTTCTTGGCGATTTTAATAGAGCAGATATGAGAAAAGTTCAACCAAAATACCAACCACACATTAACTTTCCTACCCAGGGTAATCAGTCTCTTGACCATTGTTATTCACAAATATGGAATGGTTACAAACCCCTCCCCGGCCTGCATTCAGCAAGGCAGATCATACACCAATTTTGCTCCTCCCATCCTACAGACAACGCCTAAAACAGGAAAAAAACTGTTTCTCAGACAGTTCAACACTGGAATGAGGGATCTGCTCTACAGGACTGCTTTGAAACAATGGATTGGCAGATGTTCTTTGATGCAGCCGACGGGAACACTGATGAATACACAGACATTGTCTCAGTGTATATCCTAAATTAATCTATGATGTCATCCCAAGCGTCAATGTCAGGACCTTCCCCAACCAAAAGCCCAGGTTAAACAGTACTGACCAAGTTAAGCTCAGAGCACGGTCCTCCACCTATAGCTCTGGGGACCTGGAGGCTTGGAGGAAATCCAGATATGACCTACGGAAGGAAATAGCAATGATGCTTGTCTCGCCGCCTCGCTCCCTGATGAGCTCAACACCTTCTATGTATGGTTTGAGGCGACCAACACAATTCATTCAGTGAGGCTTGCTGAGGATCAGGATGACTACACTCTGTCCCTAACCACAGCAGACATGAGGAGATTTTTTTTTAAAGTGAACCCTCGGAAGTCACCAGGTCCAGATGGCATTCCAGGCCGTGTCCTCAGGAGGTGCGCTGACCAACTAGCAAAGGTTTTCACCTCCATATTCAACCTCTCCCTGTCCCTGTCTGTAGTCCCCTCCTGCTTCAAACAGACCACCATCATCCCTGTACCGAAGAAACCTTCCATCACCTGCCTGAAACACTAAGGCCCTGTAACATTGACCTCCACCATCATGAAGTGCTTTCAGCGGCTTGTCAGAGCTCACATCGGCTCCACACTTCCTGACACCTTGGATCCCTTTCAATTTGCATACCACCCCAATAGATCTACAGACGATGCCATCGCCCTGACAACACACCTGGAAAATGGCAACCCACTTGAGGATGCTGTTCATAGACTACATCTCTGCATTCAACACTATTGCGCCCACCAAGCTTTTTCCTAAGCTCAGGACCCTGGGACCTAACAGGCAACCTCACCTCCTCTGCACTGACCCTGAGCAATGGAGCCCCCCAGGGCTACATACTCAGTCCCATCCTGTACACCCTGTTTACGAATGACTGCGTGGCCACACACAGCTCCATCAGTGTCATCCTCAAATTCACAAATTAATCTCCAACAACGATGAGGCCTCTTACAGAGAGGAGAGATAGTGTCAGAATTCAAATTTCTCTGTGTGTTCATCTGAGATGTCCTCACTTTGTCTAGAGAAGCGAACTTGGCAGTGAAAAGTGCCCAAAAACAACTAAACTTCCTCAGGAGACTCAGTACATTTGGAATGTCTTTAATAACTCTCACCAAGTTCTACAGATGCACAATTGAAAGCATCCTCTCAGGCTGCATTACTACCTGGTACGGAAGCTGCTCCGCTTTAGACAGCAAGTCCCTCCAGAGGGTGGTAAAGTCTAGGGAGTGTGCCATCGGCTGCTATCTCCCCTCCGTGCAAGGTATCTACCATACACGATGCCTGAGGAAAGCACAGAACATCATCAAAGATCACAGCCACCCAGCCTATGGTCTGTTCACGCTGCCATCTGGTAGACACTACAAGAGCATCGGGTACGCATTTCCAGACTCAAAAACAGTTTTTTCCCTCAAGCCATAAGGCTCCTCAACCAGCAACACAAATCCATGATCAAACTGATCACACATGAACTTTCCAGATGCTCTGTTGTCCTTTCAGGTACTTTTATTGGGCATTAGAATATTCCTTTCCATGTACCATTCATAGGCTTATTATGCTCATATGTATCTATATTATCCAATACGTCTACCATACTGTTCATACTACCCATCCTAGATATTATATCCTTACTTTCCATATCAATAATTTCAATACCACTACCAATATTGCTGCTAATATACATTACTCTTTTTAAACTGCTGCTAGTTTAAAGTGTTTGTATATTATAAATGTATCTTCTTGTTATATTTTTGCTCTGTTTATATTTTTCTTCTTAATTCTCACTATGTAGTTGTGTAGTGTGCTACGACACCATTCATACACTTATTACACTCATGTATCTATAATATTCAAAAAGTCTACCATTGCTGCTAGTTTACACTGTTATGTACAGTGGATATAAAAAGTCTACACACCCCTGTTAAAATGCCAGGTTCTTGTGATGTAAAAGAATGCGACAAAGATAAATCATGTCAGAACTTTTTCCACCTTTAATGTGACATATAACGTGAACAATTCAATTGAAAACAAAGAGCAATCTTTGAGAGGGAAAAAAAAAAACTCACAATAACCTGGTTGCATAAGTGTGCACACCCTTAAACTAATAGTTTGTTGAAACACCTTTTGATTTTATTACAGAACTCAGTAATTTTGGGTAGGAGTCTATTAGCATGGCACATCTTGACGTGTGTCACGGTTGTGGGATGAAGAGGACACAGGCGCAGAGTAGAGGTAGGTAAGGTAATCCATTTAATACAAAATAAAGAATGCAGGACTCCAACAAAACAAAAAGCAGCAACCAGTGACGTGGGTATTCCTTACACAGGATAAACAAAACCAAAATGAACCACGCCTTGGGGCCTACAAACTAAACTTAAATAGGGTCCCCAATTGGAGGCAATGACTAACACCTGCCTCCAATTGGGGAAACCAAAAAAAGGAGTAGAGGTGGCTAAAGGCCACCTCCTGTCCTGTCCTGGCTATGCCCCGAGCCCAGCGCAGAGATGGCTAGGGGCACAGCCAGGACGTGACAGTACCCCCCCCCAAAGGCGCGGGCTCCCGACCGCAAGACCGGGATGACCACACCCGGACCGGCGGAGGCTCAGCGCCCGGAGCCGCCGGCACAGGCCGGGGAGGCGGAGCCGCAGGGACAGGCCAGGGAGGCAGAGGGTCAGGAGACGGGAGAGCCGGCGGAGGGACAGGAACCGGCAGGAGAGCCGGCGGCGGGTCGACAGCCGGCGGAGAAGCAGGAGCCGGGGGAACCGGCGGAGGGTCGACAGCCGGCGGAGGAGCAGGAGCCGGGGGAGCCGGTGGAGGAATAGGAGCCGGCGGAAGAGCCGGCGGAGGAGCAGGAGACGGGGGAGCCGGGGGGGGAATAGGAGCCGGCGGAGGAGCAGGAGCCGGGGGAGGCGGCGGAGGGTCCAGAGCCGGCGGAAGAGCCGGCGGAGGAGCAGGAGATGGGGAAACCGGCGGAGGGTCAGGAGCCGGCGGAAGAGCAGGAGACGGGGGAGCCGGCGGGGGAATAGGAGCCGGTGGAGGAGCAGGAGCCGGGGGAGCCGGCGGAGGGTCCGGAGCCGGCGGAAGAGCCGGCGGAGGAGTAGGAGCCGGGGGAGCCGGCGGAGGAATAGGAGACGGGGGAGCCGGCGGAGGGTCAGGAGCCTGCGGAAGAGCCGGCGGAGGAGTAGGAGACGGGGAAACCGGTGGAGGGTCAGGAGCCGGCGGAAGAGCAGGAGACGGGGGAGCCGGCGGGGGAATAGGAGCCGGTGGAGGAATAGGAGCCGGCGGCAGGTCGGCAGCCGGCGGAGGAGCAGGAGCCGGGGGAGCCGGCGGAGGGTCCGGAGGCGGCGGAAGAGCCGGCGGAGGAGTAGGAGCCGGGGGAGCCGGCGGAGGCATAGGAGACAGGGGAGCCGGCGGAGGAATAGGAGCCGGCAGCAGGTCGGCAGCCGGCGGAGGAGCAGGAGCCGGGGGAGCCGGCGGAGGGTTGACGGCCGGCGGGGGAGCAGGAGCCGGCGGAGGAGCAGGAGACGGGGGAGCCGGCGGGGGAATAGGAGCCGGTGGAGGAGCAGGAGCCGGGGGAGCCGGCGGAGGGTCAGAACCCTGTGGGAGAGCCGGCGAAGGAGCCGGAGACAGGGAAGCCGGCGGAGGGTCAGGGAGAGCCGGCGGAGGGTCAGGGAGAGCCGGGACAGGCGAGGGCGCCGCTGAGGCCGGGACAGGCGAGGGCGCCGTAGGACGATGCGGGGGCTCCTGGGCAGGTGAAGGCGCTGCGGGACAAGGCGGCCAGTCCACCGCGGGCTCGGGCGGCGGCCAGTCATCCGCGGCCTCGTGCGGCGGCGGCCAGTCATCCGCGGGCCCGGGCGGCGGCGGCGGCCAGTCATCCGCGGGCCCGGGCGGCGGCGGCCAGTCATCCGCGGACCCGGGCAGCGGCGGCCAGTCATCCGCGGGCCCGGGCGGCGGCCAGTCCACGGCGGGTCCTGGCGGCGGCGAAAACAGGGCAGCGGGAGGAGCTGGCGGCTGAGGCCACTGGGCAGCGGGTGGAGCTGGCGGCTGAGGCCACTGGGCAGCGGGAGGAGCTGGCGGCTGAGGCCACTGGGCAGCGGGAGGAGCTGGCGGCTGAGGCCACTGGGCAGCGGGTGGAGCTGGCGGCTGAGGCCACTGGGCAGCGGGTGGAGCTGGCGGCTGAGGCCACTGGGCAGCGGGTGGAGCTGGCGGCTGAGGCCACTGGGCAGCGGGTGGAGCTGGCGGCTGAGGCCACTGGGCAGCGGGAGGAGCTGGCGGCTGAGGCCACTGGGCAGCGGGAGGAGCTGGCGGCTGCGGCCACTTGGCAGCGGGAGGAGCTGGCGGCTGCGGCCACTGGGCAGCGGGGGGCGCTGGCAGCGCTGACTGCGTCTCCCAGGCAGCCTTTAGCCACCTCTACTCCTTTTTTTGGTTTCCCCAATTGGAGGCAGGTGTTAGTCATTGCCTCCAATTGGGGACCCTATTTAAGTTTAGTTTGTAGGCCCCAAGGCGTGGTTCATTTTGGTTTTGTTTATCCTGTGTAAGGAATACCCACGTCACTGGTTGCTGCTTTTTGTTTTGTTGGAGTCCTGCATTCTTTATTTTGTATTAAATGGATTACCTTACCTACCTCTACTCTGCGCCTGTGTCCTCTTCATCCCACAACCGTGACAGAATGAACCACCACCAAGAGACACAGCAGAAATGGACGGTAGGGGAACTCCTCGGTTGGCCGGACAGCGACACCGAGGAGGAGGAGAACCCCTACTGTCCTCTGCGGCACACCGGGCCTCCACAGCATCCACCCCGGAGGAGACGTCGACGGAGGCGACGTAAGCAAACCTCCGTGTGTCCGCCCCAAGAATTTCTTGGCGGGGTGCTGTGGGGGCAGGCGGAATGGAAGGACGCGGCCGTGCCACCCGTGCTCACGTGTGGGGTAGTCCAGGTGCCCCAGCCCTGCCCGGTGCCAGCTCCTAGGCGTCGGGCAACAAAGCCGGGGGGGCCTATGAGGGCTTTCCCTGATGTTGGGAGATGTGAGGACTGGTGGGGCTATCGGGACCCTGGCTGCGGCTCCCAAGCAGCGGGGGGCGCTGGCTGCGGCTCCCAAGCAGCGGGGGACGCTGGCTGCGGCTCCCGGGCAGCAGGGGGCGCTGGCGGCACTGGCTGCGGCTCCCAGGCAGCGGGGGGCGCTGGCTGCGGCTCCCGGGCAGCAGGGGGCACTGGCGGCGCTGGCTGCGGCTCCCAGGCAGCGGGGGACGCTGGCTGCAGCTCCCAAGCAGCGGGGGGCGCTGGCTGCGGCTCCCAAGCAGCAGGGGTTGCTGGCGGCGCTGGCTGCGGCTCCCAGGGAGCGGGGAGCGCTGGCTGCGGCTCCCGGGCAGCAGGGGGCGCTGGCTGCGGCTCCCAGGCAGCGGGGGGCGCTGGCTGCGGCTCCCAGGCAGCGGGGGGCGCTGGCGGCGCTGGCTGCGGCTCCCAGGGAGCGGGGAGCGCTGGCTGCGGCTCCCGGGCAGCGGGGGGCGCAGGCTGCGGCTTCCGGGCAGCGGGGGGCGCAGGCTGCGGCTTCCGGGCAGCGGGGGGCGCAGGCTGCGGCTCCCGGGCAGCGGGGGGCGCTGGCTGCGGCTCCCGGGCAGTGTGGGGCGCTGGCGGCGCCGGCTGCGGCTCCCGGGCAGCAGGGGGCGCTGGCTGCGAGAACCGGTACGGCGGGTCCCGATAGCCCCACCAGTCCTCACATCTCCCAACATCAGGGAAAGCCCTCATAGGCCCCCCCGGCTTTGTTGCCCGACGCCTAGGAGCTGGCACCGGGCAGGGCTGGGGCACCTGGACTACCCCACACGTGAGCACGGGTGGCACGGCCGCGTCCTTCCATTCCGCCTGCCCCCACAGCACCCCGCCAAGAAATTCTTGGGGCGGACACACGGAGGTTTGCTTACGTCGCCTCCGTCGACGTCTCCTCCGGGGTGGATGCTGTGGAGGCCCGGTGTGCCGCAGAGGACAGTAGGGGTTCTCCTCCTCCTCGGTGTCGCTGTCCGGCCAACCGAGGAGTTCCCCTACCGTCCATTTCTGCTGTGTCTCTTGGTGGTGGTTCATTCTGTCACGGTTGTGGGATGAAGAGGACACAGGCGCAGAGTAGAGGTAGGTAAGGTAATCCATTTAATACAAAATAAAGAATGCAGGACTCCAACAAAACAAAAAGCAGCAACCAGTGACGTGGGTATTCCTTACACAGGATAAACAAAACCAAAATGAACCACGCCTTGGGGCCTACAAACTAAACTTAAATAGGGTCCCCAATTGGAGGCAATGACTAACACCTGCCTCCAATTGGGGAAACCAAAAAAAGGAGTAGAGGTGGCTAAAGGCCACCTCCTGTCCTGTCCTGGCTATGCCCCGAGCCCAGCGCAGAGATGGCTAGGGGCACAGCCAGGACGTGACAACGTGGCAATATTTGCCCACTCTTCTTTGCAAAAGCGCTCCAAATCTGTCAGATTGCGAGGACATCTCCTGTGCACAGGCCTCTTCAGATCACCCCACAGATGTTCCAATTGGATTCAGGTCTGGGCTCTGGCTGGGCCATTCCAAAACACTAATCTTCTTCTGGTGAAGACATGCTTTTGTGGATTTGGATGTGTGCTTTGGGTCGTTGTCTTCAGCTTTCTAAAGGACGTCTGAAGGTTTTGTGCCAAAATTGCCTGGTATTTGGAACTTTTCATAATTTCCTCCACCCTGACTAAGGCCCCAGTTCCATCATTTTGGAATTATGGCCAAAAAGTTCAACCTTGGTTTCATCAGACTAGAACACATTTTCCCACATGCTTTTGGGGGACTTGATGTTCGTTTTTGCAAACTTCAGCCGGGCTTGGATGTTTTTCTTTGTAAGAAAAGGCTTCCGTCTTGCCACCCTACCCCATAGCCCATTCATATGAAGAATACAGGAGATTGTAGTCACATGTAGCACACAGCCAGTACTTGCCAGAAATTCCTGCAGTTCCTTTAATGTTGCTGTAGGCCTCTTGGAATCCTTCCTGACCAGTTTTCTTCTCATCTTTTCATCAATTTTGGAGGGATGCCGAGTTCTTGGTAATGTCTCTGTTGCCATATTTTCTCATTTCGATGATGACTGTCTTCCCTGTGTTCCATGGTATATCTAATGCTTTGGAAAGTTGTTATCTTTCCACATTGAGAGCCCTCTGATGCTTTGGAAGCTCTCTGCGGAACATGGCTTTTGCTCTGAGATGTAAATAATAAAATGTCAGGAGAATCCTACTAGAACAGCTGAACTTTATTTGTGATTAATCACTTTAAATGATGGCAGGTGTGTACTTACTTTTATTTAACATGAGTTTGAATGTGATTGGTTAATTATGAACACAGCCACATCCCCAGTTATAAGAGGGTGTGCACACTTATGCAACCAGGTTATTGTAAGGTTTTTATTTTTCATTTTTCCCCCTCGAAGATTTCAGTTCACATTATAGGTCACATTAAAAGTGGAAAAAGTTCTGACATGATTTACCTTTGTCTAATTTTTTTACATCACAAAAATCTGGCATTTTAACAGGGGTGTCCACTATATACTGATAGAATATGGGCATGAGGAACTTAACACAACGTATATGTGCTGACTAACTCTGAACAAATTACAATAGATGGGATGTGGTACTGGGCCTGTTATTGATGAGCCCCACACACCCTACCCAAGCACCCTGTCCATACCTCCTGAGTTTTCCATGTGACTGTCATAGACTATAGGTTGGCACCACCATTGTGAGGAAGCCTGTCTTTACCTGATGATACGCATGTATTTTAATTCTATTCTCTTGTTAGAGGAGTGGTACTTCGTTATCTTGTGCTATATAAGGTACTGTATCGCAAGCAGTTGGTATCCATTATTATTAATAATAATAATACATTACATTTATATAGCGCTTTTCAAAGATCCAAAGACGCTTTACAATACATACATAACAAACAACTACGGGTAGAGCAATGAGACAAACGGTAGCTAACAAAACAAAAACGGGGAGTGGGTCAAACAACATAGGGCTGGGATTGGGGATAGGTTTGTTTGAACAGATGAGACCTGAGGTGATGGATGAAGATGGCAATAGATTTGGAGTCACGGATGAATTGTGGAAGGGCATTCCAAAGTCTTGGAGCAGCCCGTGAAAAAGCCCAGTCTCCAAAGCTCTGCAGCTTGGATCGAGGGATGATAAGGAGGCCAGCAGTGGCAAAGCGGAGTGACCTGGAGGAATGGTATTGGGGAATAATATCAGAAAGATAGGGTGGAGCAAGTTGGTGGAAGGCTTTATATGTGAGAAGAAGAATTTTGTCTAGAGATTGGGAGCCAGTGTTCTTGTAGGATGGGGGTGATGCGCTGCCATGATTTGGTGTGTGTCTGCCTGGTATATACTTCTTTTGAACTAGTTGTAGTTTAAGGAGAGATGAAGAGTTAATGCCAGAAAGGAGAGAATTGCAATAGTCAGGACCGGCAGAAATGAATGCATGTATTAGGGTTGCAGCAACAGTGCGGGACAGGGAAGACTGTAATTTGCCAATATTGCGAAGGTGAAAGAATGAGGATTTGACTGTCTGTTTTATATGTTGTTGGATGCTGAGTGATGAGTCCAGTATGACACAGAGGTTTGTGTGCATGAGGGGACGGAGATACAACAGAGTCATCAATAGAAGGTGTCGGCATTGGTTAGTGTGGAATTTGTACCAAGTAGTAGAAGTTCAGTTTTGCCACCGTTAAGCTTGAGGAAGTTCTGCTGCAGCCAGGTTTTTATTGTTGCCAGGCAAGTTTTAATATGAGACAGAGGAGTGTTGCTGAGGTAGATCTGAGTGTCATCTGCATAGCAGTGGAAGTCCAGTCTAAGGTGACGGAGGATCTGACCAAGGGGATGGATGTAGATGATAAAGAGCAGGGGCCCAAGAACGGAACCCTGGAGGACACCCTGTGTGACTACAGCTAAGTCAGAATTATGACCATGGACCGAAATGTTGAGTACGGTTGGTGAGGTATGAGCGTAACCATGAAAGTGCGGCTCCCTCAACACCCAAGGCTTTGAGTTTGGTGAGGAGGATCTGGTGATTGACTGTGTCGAAGGCAGCACTCAGGTCAAGCAGGATAAGGATGTTGAGGGCGCCAGAATCAGTAGAGAAGGTCATTAACAACTTTGAGGAGGCAATAAAGATTCTCCCCTGACTTGTTTGTTTAAAGACTCTGTTCATGGATCAAAAGTAGACAGAAGCTAACAATATTACTTCCATACTTGTCATATCTAAATGTTCAATAATACTACCCAGATTGCTGCTAGTTTATAGCACTCTTTTTTTAAACTGCTGCTAGTGTACAGTGTTATGTATATTGTTACTTTATTTTATAATTTTTTGTGTCTATATTTTTGCTTATTTATTATTCTTAACTCTCACTACTTAGTTGTCGGGTGCCATGTCACAATAATTTAATTGTGGATGATGCTGTGTTATTCGGTGCATTTAACAAATAAAACTTGAAACTTGAAAATCCAAATTGATCAATTTTGGAAGCTCACAATGCCCACCCTATGGGACGTAGAGTCAAGAAAATTGGTACATGGGTCAATCTCCACACAAGGAAAATGTTTGCCAATGGGACTCATGAAGTCTGCCGTATTGGATTTTCCTCCATTTGGATTTTGTCAAAAAATCATGCTAAATTACAGTTTTTCACATAGCTGGATATTTGGCATCTATGGACCAAGCACTTTCAACTCAAGTCAAGCTAGACATGTTCGTTGGGAAACATGGCCACCATGGACCAATAAACATTAGTGTGGGCGTTGCCTGGTACATAAATGCATATAAATAAGACATGATATTCATATTGCAAAATATGCATTGGTACACATGTTCATAACAATCTCAAGATATGCAGGAACTTTCGACCATACGAGGGTGCTATAAAACAAATGTTTATAATGGTTCATATCTTTTGATCCGTTTGACTCAGAGTGATGATATATCACACCCATGCTGAGGGACATGAATCTAGCTAAGCAGTAAAGTATGATTCAGTTTTGTTATGGTTTGCTCTCTCTCTGGCCTGAGTCGGGTGGTTTTGTCCCCGTTTGTCTTTGTGTTGTCTGTGTTTTCCCACCTGGAGTGCTGGAGGTGTGTTCAGAGGAAAGTAGGTCAAGGGGCGTGGCCGAGTCTTCACTGCACAGCCATTCTTCACAGCTGCATGTCACGATACCCGGACTCAGGACCAGGATCCAGAAGCAGATACAGACACCGGGGTAAAAGGACAATGATGATGATTATTGTAGTAGTCGGAGATGACAGTGGAGATACGTAAGAATTACGTAGGTGGGTATGAATGTATTGTTGGAGGGTGGATAGTGGGTAGCAGAGGTACGAAGTCCGGGAGGCAAGAATGGTCGAATGGTCAGGCAGGGTTCAGTTAACAGAGCGGGGAGTCAATACAGGGGAAGGTCGATAACGGGAAGGCAGATAAGTGATCCAGTTAATTGGAAGGGAGGTGCAGGACGGGTCTCGGAACAAGGGTGTGGCTGTACAATAATCCGGCAGAGACTGAAAGCAGAACTCTCCTATTTATAGGGAGAGTGGCAATCAGCCCCCCAGGTGTGTAGACTGGTGCAGGTGCTCAGGATCAGTGGTGATTACGGGTGCCTTCGTGGAGTGCCAGCAACAAGGAGACTGGTACTCGGGGAGATGTAATGACAGACAAACAGCTCAGGAGGGTTGAGTCTTGACACTGCTGCTCATCCACATGATTCACTCCAGCACTACTTAAACCCAGGCTGATCACCTCTTTGGTGCCAGTTCATTATCTACTACCCATGTAGTACTTGGCTCTCAGTTCTAGCTGTTCCCTAGTATCGTCCATGTATTCTTGTGCACTTTAGTTTTGCCTTTGTTCCCTGAGCTCGTACTTACTCTGTGTCTCTCTCCTGTTCCCGCTCAGACCTGCTGCTTCCTCCGCTGCGCCTACTAGCTTCAAGCCTCTCCATCCAGCCTCCACCTTCGAACACCATCTGTGTACTCCTCTCCACCTGTTCACCTCATGTCCAGTAACAACTCGGACTCTTTGCCGTCAACTCGCCTCAAGCTTCAGACCAGCCAGGAGTTTCTCCGCCCTGACCCTGTACTCAGAGTTTTCTCTGAGTACCCTTTGCTTCATTAAACCTTTTGTACCTGCCTTACGTTGTCAGTGTGATTTCCCTGTATTCTGGGTCAGACGAACCTTACAAGTTTGGCCTAATGGTTGCACTGTTGGAACCGAAAAAGCATAAACAGTCTAGGTATGAGCAATTTGGTTTGTTTGCATGCTAATTCTGCTTACACACTAGCTAATGTTGCTAACGTTGGTCCATCATGTTTACCAGCTTTGTGGTTGCTGCTGTTACTTATCATTTGTCATTATTCTTATAACTACATCACTGATTTCCCTGTGTGATTAAAATTGGACAAATCTTTGCCTGATATGAAATGAGCACTGCAGAGACGAGCATTCCGGATGATTTCATCAGACCAGTCTGTTTAATGGCTTGCAACCATAAACATCTGCATTTAGCTTCAAACAGTGGCTTCGACAACAGTATTCTATAAAAATGAAGGCCATATTTTTATCATCTTATTCTAACATCCAACGGCACAACATTTTTTTTTTCTTTAGTTCAAGCATCTTGCCCATTTCCTTACACTTGTTCCTGCAGTTTTGTGCCACCACCAATCTTCAGTGACGTAACCATGACATCCACTCCAAATGGTTCTATTCAAACCACAATGTGGTAATTAAGACAACAATGACCACCATCCTTTGCACGATCAAAGGATCCGGAGAGTGGAAGGGTTGGTGTAGGGGTGTATGTGCTGTAATTTAATGTACAGATGGCTCAGAGAATGACAGACCAGGTGTCTGTATATACGGCGTCCGTTCCCTCACGTGTCTGGGAAAAGTTAAGGTTTTGGAAGCATTTAACCTGCAAGACATATTTTCATTCCAAGTTTCAAATTGTTATTACATTTTCAAATTCACCTGCATGCTTGATGAGCTTATAAGGGACAGCCTCCCAGGTGGTGAACAAGTTCTGGCAAACTTGCTGGTGATGCTGTGTAGTGGCCAGTAGCAAACTCCCCCTTTGAGCCACAGGCGTGAAACTTCTGCCACACAGTCATTAGAAAAGAGGTTTAAAAAACCGGCAGCATAAGACACACACAGGCTAGCTAAGAACAATGTGGATACACAGGCACATCAGTAACGGAATTGTAACAAGTACAGGTTTAGCTAGTCATGTTAAATGTTGCTGCCAAGAGTAAAGTTATCCACATTATGTGGATAACGTTATACAAATAAATATGATTCAGCTAACGTTACGTATCAGTTGATAAAAGTCACTGTATGTGAAAATCTTGATCTTTTGTTTCTGGAGTTCAGCAAATTGTATAAAACAATCATTTTATACAGTCATAATCCACATGTTGTATTGTCCAATTCAGAGCATATTGCTTATACGTTACACCATTTGAAAAAGAGTTGTTCCTTTTTCTTAATGAGACTTAAAGAACCAAGTCACTAAAATGATCCAGTTTTCACATTACTAGAACGTGGGATTCCTAGCTTGCAAAAATGGCGATTGTCTTGCCAAGTGCAATTCACATTCACTACAGCACCATCTATGGACACGGCGGTGTTTAAACACCGTAGAGAACTGTCCCCCATGAAGGGATTAAAGTCGAGGCTACAGGTGAGTAGTTGAGCTGGTACCATGTGGAAAATGGCCATTAGTTCTGGGAAAAAGTTATGGTAAGCAATGGCGAGAGACAGCTTTTTCTATGTGTTCACTGGACAAGTCTACACAAAGGTCCTTTACACAATAAAGTGCAAAAGTCAAAGTCAATTTTATTTATAAACTACCAATGTTGACAAATTCGGTACACTAAGATATAACTATATTAAAATAAAGTTAATACAAATAATCAGTACAAGAATAAAAGGGGTACAATACCATCTCTGCTAGAGTAAAATGGCTACACAAGCAGATACAGCAGATCACAGCGCACGCCCTCTCTTCGACGTCTAGACGCCTGTGTAAAGCAGTCGGGACGCTGGTGGAAAGCCGCCTGAGATGCAAATTAGCTTATGCAAATTGAGATCAGGAGAAAAGCGGCAAAAGCTGGTGGCCCGCTGGCTGTAGTAAATTCTAGCTTCCTGTGGCCCGCCAGCAGCAAAACGCCGGCAGGCCACAATCAATTGCTCACTGGGGCGGTGTTAGGCAGCTTACAGACTGGAAGGTCAGACAGAGGTGACTTGTTGGTGGAGATGATAGTGTTTTTGTTGGGATTGGAGAGGATGGGTGTGGTGGTTCGGTTCTGCTGGGTGCCAGCTCATGTTGGTGTGGAGGGTAACGAAGGGGCTGATAGGTTGGGTAGGTGTGCGTGTAGAAAGTAGGGGGTGGGTGTACAGGTACTGTTAGGACGGGGGGAAATTAAAACGTTGATAAAGGGGGTAGGTGTTGACTGTTGGCAGAGGAAGTGGGATGGTAGCAGGAAGGGGAGATGGTATTATGGGGTGTAGGAGAGAAAAGGTGATGTGGTGTCGACTATGGTTAGGGCATACAGGACTAAACGCGTCATTGAAGGTGATAGGTAAGCATGAAACAGGGCCGTGTCTTGGTTGTCGAGTGGAGGAAACAGTTGAACATGTGTTGATCTATTGTGAGCAGTATGATGGGGACGCGCTAGCGTTCCAGCTCAGCCAGCGTTCTTTTGCCGTTTTTGAGGCTAGGGTGAATTTGTATGTGTTCTATTGTCCTGCCTAATACTACACTAAGAAGGAACACGTCGCTAACTAGCTTAGCCGATAGCTAGTCGGCACACCACAGTAAACTACTTACCCTCATAGTTGTGCAGATAACTCGATATGTAGAGTTTGAATCCCTTGTTCCACTTGCTTGTTGGAGCAGGGGACCAGGCATCAACAATTCGATGGACATCACTAATGCTTATTTTAGGCAGGTCTTGGAGACGTCTACTAAAAACTGAAATGTTGGGCAACGCGGGTGATTGCCTTAAGTATACCGGAAAATGATATGCCGACATCTGGCTAAAGTGGAAGTTCGTCCATACGCTTGTGCACAGAGCCTATTTAAGAGAAGATAAGAAGAATCCTTTGCACAAGCTTCCCCTTTGGAAGTGAGGGAGACTGGTGTTGACAGAAGAGATGGGTAGCTAGCTACATTCTCTGCCAAATAAAACTGCTTACATGGATCTGGTTTAATGTCTCCATTCAAATGGACACATTCTACTAAGGTAAGAAACCTATTGCAAACAGTTACAGTGATGTTATCATGCGTTAGCTGGTTTGTAGGTTTGCTATACAGTTTAGCGTTACACCGCCTTTGCTAATGCAAACGCTAGTTGAGGAAGTGGACGTGAAGAGAATAGTGAAAACCTGAAATTGTATATGGTTATATTGCGACTGTTTCTGGCATGGAAAAGTTCATCTTCAGTCTCGCTATAGTTGCTCAATTCTTATAATTATTCCTAAGAAGTTAGTAGATACCAGTAAGCCTATTACTGGCTAATAAGCTGTTCAAATGGCCAGGGGCAAAAGTCAACAGGTAAACTTAGTAAGAAACGTTAGTCAGGTTCACTCTTTTGATATAATATAAGGTTGCATTAAAAGATGTAGATTGGATGGAAAGATTATAGATGTCTAGTATGCTTAATGCCACACGAATTGATGCATGTCCATTGGTTTTCCTTCCCTCCCTAGGTCTGCCTGCTACCCAGCACAATCACTGAACTCCAAACACCCCACACAAGACAGACTTCACCCTTGCCTCTCCTCATCTTTCCTCCTCCTGATGGACTCTTACTTCCACATTGGCCCTGTTTCCTGTTCCTACTCCTGCTGGCCTACCATCTACCAGCTGCACATGCGCTCCTCTTCCATCCACATCTACTTTAGAGAACTTTGCATTCCGCAAAAAGACCCAGCTGCTGCTCCAACATGAAGCTCTCCTGCATATTCCTTACTCATGTAAGTTTTCCTTATCACATTCATGCATCATGCAAGCCTGTCTACATGTTTGATTCATGATTCTCATAGTCTTGAGATATAGAGACTGTATGACTTGTAAAGACTTGTATTTATAATATATTGCTTTGCCACAATGATTTCCAAAGTTTTCTGTAGGTTTGAATCAATATATTCCTCTGACCTCATGATTTTAATACAGGGAGTATATTGCTAATTTTGTAACTTGTTTACCTCTTTTGATAGAACATGGAAGACCAAATTATATTTGAAAGTGAATTTAGTACTGACAAATGTTTAATATACACTGATGAGCCAAAACATTATGACCACCAGCTTAATGCTGTTGCTCTTCCGCGTGTCAAAACAATACTGACCCGCCAAGGCTTGTACTCTACAAGGACCCTGAAGGTGACCTGTATACCACAGACACCAAGACATTAGCAGCAGACCCTGCAAGTCCTGTAAGTTGCAAGGTGGATTTGCCGTGGATCGGACTTGTTGGTCAAGCACATCCCACAGATGCTCAGTTGGATTTAGATCTGGGGAATTTGGAGGCCAGGGTATCACCTTAAACTCTATCATGTTCCTCAAACCATTCCCGAACAATGTATGCAGGGTGCATTACCCTGCTGAAAGAGGCCACTGCCATCAGGGTATACCATTGCCATGAAGGGTTTACCTGGTCTGCTACAATGATTAGGCAGGTGGCACATGTCAAATTGTCATCCACATGAATGCCTGGACCCAGGGTTTCCCAACAGAACATTGCCCAGAGCATTACACCTACTCCACCGGCTTGTCGTCTTCCCACAGTGCATCCTGTTGCCATCACTTCCCCAGGGAAATGGTGCACACATACGCTGACGTCCACATGATATAAAAGAACACAAGACTTATCGGACCAGGCGACCTTCTTCCACAGCTCCAATGTCCAGTTCCCACGCTCACATGCTCTTTCTAGGTGTTTTTGACAGTGGACATGGGTCATTATGGGCACTCTGACCAGACTGTGGCTGTGCAGCCCTAAACTGCATTTAATTTAATCGAAATGTAAATCTAAATAGAAGGTTGCTGGTCTATGATCCCATAGTTTTACTCAGGGTTCAAAATGACCTATGATTCTTGGGGGAGGGGTCCCCTAAAATATAATCATTAAATTTAATTCTGAAGACTTATCTTATTTGTATCTTTGCCACTTTTTAATGTTCTGAAATCTTAAGTTTGGCACTTGAACAATAACTGATGATTATATTATATCAAGCCGTACTAACGTGTTACATATGAAAAATGCCAATTTTAAAATGTTGCTAGCAAGCAGCTGAAAACAAGTCAAATTGTATCTGTCTAGTATTTCTTAATCCTACAAGATATGACAAAGGAAGTCAAGCCATTTCACTTGATATTGGGAGTAACCACATAATTCACAATAATGAAATCTAGGAAAAACCTATGAACTGTCATGCTGTGACTATTGTTGATTAAGAATGAAAAAAGAATGAATTTGAAAACACTATGTTGAAACACCTAAGATGTACTAACATAACTAAAGACAAAATATAGCAAAATATTGTTTCAATATCTAATTGGTGAATTGCTATGTTCAAACATTCAACTATTTTACATTCATTAAATTTTCACAACAAAGCATGTTACGCAAAAATTATTTCAGCTACAGTAACTAACCAAACTGTAAGCTTCATGTACACAGACATTCATGCTCAAATGAAATTAAGTCGATCAAGTCACAAACCTACAGTACATCCTGGTTATTACTCGTCATCACTGGCGGGGGCAATGAGGTTGGTTAAGCAAGCCATGAATAAAGTGAATATTTAGTGGATTACTTTGTTGCCATTTATTTTTTTTTATCAAAAAGAATAGCTAGCAGGGTCACTAAAAATAGCTAGTGATGCTACTGTTAGCAATACATGCTAATTATGTTAGCTAGCTAGTGTTGCCAGATGGGGAGGTTTCCCCCTCAATTAGGCTATTTGTAATGACAGTGTGTGGGCAAAAATGGGTTTGTGTAACCCACTCTTAATCGTTCTCCAAAAGGACTGGACGAATGCCCACGCTTCGGTTGACTTGATTTATTTTGTGTTGAGTAAAAGATATCAACAGTACAGGATGACAGGACGGCCATCAAACAATCTTCTGTTCTCAGAATGTAGGAAAACACAAGATCTCTTTTAGAAAGGAGCAGGTTTCATTGCATATATACAATTGAAAATGATACTGAACACGAGTTAAATATTTTCTTCAAATAAAAATCTAGCAATCCCCAGCGCAAGCACCTAATAACTCAGTAAACCGGGTCAATGACGATGCTAGCTAGCTCGTCACCACGTGGGTAGCTAAGCCACCAGAAACTCGGCTAATCTGCCGAAATGTTATTTTAACGTTAATTCCAGCATAAATATATAAAGCTCTGGAATTTTTTTTTAAGAGACCACAAGTAAAATGTTCAGCTTTACCCAACACTTTGTTGTGTAATGGTTAAACAGAGACCTGGAGAGGCCTACAAGCTACAGTGTCTCACACCCACTGTGAAATTTTGTGAAGGATCGGTAATGATCTGGGCATGCTTCAGCAAGGCTGGAATCGGGCAGATTTGTCTTTGTTAAGGATGCATGAATTAAACCAAGTACAAGGTTTTCCTGGAAGAACACCTGCTTCCTTCTGCTCTGACAATGTTCCCCAACTCAGAGAATTGTTTTTTCCAGCAGGACAATGCACCATGCAACACAGCCAGGTCAATCAAGGTGTGCTTTAAAAACATTATTTAAAGCTGAAGGGGTCGGGTGTGCCCCCTCCCCCCCAACTTACAGTCAGGTGGTCAACATGAGCTAACAAAATTATTATAATTATTATGAAGTGTCCCAGATGTTGCAGTCCCAAGTTTGGGGGCCTGCAACATGAGATTTTGACAGACTGGTGGAATTTCGGAAGGCAAGAACATGCCCTTGCTGAAATTATCCCCCCTCTAAACTTGCTTAAAATTGTGACTTGAGTCAAATACTTTGTTGTGGGATACTTTTTTTTTTTTTAGATGCGCTGAATAAAGTGCTCAGATAACGTGTGGGGCTTTAAGAGTGAACTGACTTCACACCAGCGACATCCGACATTTCTGTCACGTCCTGGCTGTGCCCCTAGCCATCTCTGCGCTGGGCTCGGGGCATAGCCAGGACAGGACAAGAGGTGGCCTTTAGCCACCTCTACTCCTTTTTTTGGTTTCCCCAATTGGAGGCAGGTGTTAGTTATTGCCTCCAATTGGGGACCCTATTTAGGTTTAGTTTGTAGGCCCCGAGGTGTGGTTCATTTTGGTTTTGTTTATCCTGTGTAAGGAATACCCACGTCACTGGTTGCTGCCTTTTGTTTTGTTGGAGTCCTTCTTTCATTTTCATTAAACATGGATTACCCTTGTGACCTTCAGTCTGCGCCTGTGTCCTTCAACCACCACAGCCGTGACAATTTCTGGGAAAATGAGAAACAAATACTTCCTGTTTTGAAAGTTATGTCCTTCAGCTTTAATGCTTTTATAGTGGGGAGAACAAGTATTGATATGATACACTGCCGATTTTGCAGGTTTTCCCACTTACAAAGCATGTAGAAGTCTGTAATTTTTTATCATAGGTACTCTTCAACTGTGAGTGACGGAATCTAAAAGCAAAATCCAGAAAATCACATTGTATGATTTTTAAGTAATTAATTAGCATTTTATTGCATGACATAAGTATTTGATACATCAGAAAAGCAGAACTTAATATTTGGTACAGAAACCTTTGTTTGCAATTACAGAAGATCATACATTTCCTGTAGTTCTTGACCAGGTTTGCACACACTGCAGCAGGGATTTTGGCCCACTCCTCCATACAGACCTTCTCCAGATCCTTCAGGTTTTGGGGCTGTCGCTGGGCAATACAGACTTTCAGCTCCCTCCAAAGATTTTCAATTGGGGTCAGGTCTGGAGGCTAGGCCGCTCCAGGACCTTGAGATGCTTCTTACGGAACCACTCCTTAGTTGCCCTGGCTGTGTGTTTCGGTCGTTGTCATGCTGGAAGACCCAACCATGACCCATCTTCAATACTCTTACTGAGGGAAGGAGGTTGTTGGCCAAGATCTCGCGATACATGGCCCCATCCATCCTCCCCTCAATACGGTGCATTCGTCCTGTCCCCTTTGCAGAAAAGCATCCCCAAAGAATGATGTTTCCACCTCGATGCTTCATGGTTGGGATGGTGAGTTGTACTCATCCTTCTTCTTCCTCCAAACATGGCGAGTGGAGTTTAGACCAAAAAGCTATATTTTTGTCTCATCAGACCACACAACCTTCTCCCATTCCTCCTCTAGATCATCCAGATGGTCATTGGCAAACTTCAGACGGGCCTGGACATGCTCTGGCTTGAGCAGGGGGACTTTGCGTGCGCTGCAGGATTTTAATCCATGACAGCGTAATGTGTTGCTAATGGTTTTCTTTGAGACAGCTCTCTTCAGGTCATTGACCACGTCCTGCCGTGTAGTTCTGGGCTGATCCCTCGCCTTCCTCATGATCATTGATGCCCCACGAGGTGAGATCTTGCATGGAGCTCCAGACCAAAGGAGATTGACCATCATCTTGAACTTCTTCCATTTTCTAATAATTGCGCCAACACTTGTTGCCTTCTCACCAAGCTGCTTGCCTATTGTCCTACAGCCCATCCCAGCCTTGTGCATGTCTACAATTTTATCCCTGATGTCCTTACACAGCTCTCTGGTCTTGGCCATTGTGGAGAGGTTGGAGTCTGTTTGATTGTGTGGACAGGTGTCTTTTATCCACCCATTCAGTTAATCAATAGAATTGTCCATGGTTTCGATAGGCCATTATAGCCTATTGAATATTAAATAGCTGGCTCAAATAATTGCGATCAGGCAGTAATGTAATAATTGCGACAGCCTATTATGCTCACCCCGCAAAGATTGTGAAGAGTTAATATTTCTGACAAATTTAAATAAAAAAATGTATTGGAAAGTGAAAGATGAAATATAGCCCTGCAAATGCATTTACACTCACCTAAAGGATTATTAGGAACACCATATTAACTCTCCTTGAACTGCCACCTTAACGTGGTGGAGGGGTTTGAGTACCCGAGTGACCCTAGGAGCTATGTTGTCTGGGGCTATATGCCCCTGGTAGGGTCTCCCAAGGCAAACAGGTCCTAGGCGACGGGTCAGACTAAGAGCGGTTCAAAAACCCCTTAATGATGAAAGAAATCGTGTGTTCTGTGACGCAGCCGGGGCCCCACCCTGGAGCCAGACCCGGGGTTGGGGCTCGTTCGCGAGCGCTTGGTGGCCGGGCCTTTCCCCATGGGGCCCGGCCGGGCCCAGCCCGAACGAGTGACATGGGGCCGCCCTCCCGTGGGCTCACCACTCACAGGAGGGACCATAACGGGCCACTCTGGAGTTGCCCATGGTGAGAGGCGGCAGGCTGGTGTGGGTTTGCTTATAGCTCCCCAGCTCTGCCGCCATGTGTTGGAGTTTACCCCGGTGAACGAGAGGGTCGTTTCCCTGCGCCTACGGGTCGGGGATAGGTCTCTCACTGTTGTTTGTGCCTACGGGCCGAACGGCAGTGCAGAGTACCCGACCTTCTTGGAGTTTCTGGGAGGGGTGCTGGAAAGTGCTCCGACTGGGGACTCTATCGTTCTACTGGGGGACTTCAACGCCCACGTGGGCGACGACAGTGACACCTGGAGGGGCGTGATTGGGAGGAACGGCCCCCCTGATCTGAACCCTAGCGGTGTTCAGTTATTGGACTTCTGTGCTAGTCACAGTTTGTCCATAACGAACACCATGTTCAAGCATAAGGATGTCCATCAGTGCACGTGGCACCAGGACACCCTAGGCCGCAGGTCGATGATCGACTTTGTTGTCGTTTCATCTGACCTGCGGCCACATGTCTTGGACACTCGGGTGAAGAGAGGGTCGGAGCTGTCAACTGATCACCACCTGGTTTTGAGTTGGATCCGATGGCGGGGAGGAAGCTGGACAGACTCGGCAGGCCCAAGCGTACTGTAAGGGTCTGCTGGGAACGTCTGGCCGAGTCTCCTGTCAGAGAGATCTTTAACTCCCACCTCCGGCAGAGCTTTGACTGGATCCCGAGGGAGGCTGGAGATATTGAGTCCGAGTGGACCATGTTCTCCACCGCCATTGTCGAAGCGGCCGCTCAGAGCTGTGGCAGTAAGGTCTCCGGTGCCTGTCGAGGCGGCAATCCCCGAACCCGGTGGTGGACACCGGAAGGAAGGGATGCTGTCAAGCTGAAGAAGGAGTCCTATCAGGCCTGGTTGGCTTGTGGGACTCCTGAGGCAGCTGACGGGTACCGACAGGCCAAGCGGACTGCAGCCCGGGTGGTTGTGGAGGCAAAAACTCAGGCCTGGGAGGAGTTTGGTGAGGCCATGGAGAAGGACTATTGGCTGGCCTCGAAGAGATTCTGGCAAACCATCCGGCGCCTCAGGAGAGGGAAACAGTGCCCTACCAACGCTGTTTACAGTAGAGGTGGGCAGCTGTTGACCTCAACTGGGGATGTCGTCGGGCGGTGGAAGGAGTACTTCGAGGATCTCCTCAATCCCGCCGTCACGTCTTCCATTGAGGAAGCAGAGGATGAGGGCTCAGAATTTGGCTGATAGTAGAACCTCGGATTCAGGAGGAACAGTGTGGTTTTCGTCCAGGCCGTGGAACACTGGACCAGCTCTATACCCTCTATGGGGTGCTGGAGGGTTCATGGGAGTTTGCCCAACCAATCCACATGTGTTTTGTGGATTTGGAGAAGGCATTCGACTGTGTCCCTCGCAGCATCCTGTGGAGAGTGCTTCGGGAATATGGGGTCCTGGGTCCTTTGCTAAGGGCTGTCAGGTCCCTGTACGACCGAAGCAGGAGCTTGGTCCGCATTGCCGGCAGTAAGTCAGACTTGTTCCCTGTGCATGTTGGACTCCGGCGTGTCAGGTTTGGGGACCACACGATTTCGTCTCTGCTCTTTGCGGAGGACCTTCAGCATGCACTTGGACGGTTTGCAGCCGAGTGTGAAGCGGTGGGGATGAAAATCAGTACCTCCAAATCCGAGGCCATGGTCCTCAGTCGGAAAAGAGTGGCTTGCCCACTTCAGGTTGGTGGAGAGTGCCTGCCTCAAGTGGAGGAGTTTAAGTATCTAGGGGTCCTGAAAGCATTCAAGGTGCTGAAAGCATTCTTTAGAACTGTTGGCCCATATTGATAGGATAGCATCTTGCAGTTGATGGAGATTTCACCACATCTCACCACATTCTCCCGTTCCACCACATCCCAAAGATGCTCTATTGGGTTGAGATCTAGGGACTGTGGGGAGGTTGACTGTGGGGGCCATTTCAGTACAGTGAACTCATTGTCATGTTCAAGAAACCAATTTGAAATGATTCAAGCTTTGTGACATGGTGCATTATCCTGCTGGAAGTAGCCATCAGAGGATGAGTACATGGTGGTCATAAAGGGATGGACATGGTCAGAAACAATGCTCAGGTAGGCCGTGGCATTTAAATGATGCCCAATTGGCACTAAGGGGCCTAAAGTGTGCCAAGAAAACATCCCCCACACCATTACACCACCACCACCAGCCTGCACAGTGGTAACAAGGCATGATGGATCCATGTTCTCATTCTGTTTACGCCAAATTCTGACTCTACCATCTGAATGTCTCAACATAAATCATGACTCATCAGACCAGGCAACATTCTTCCAGTCTTCAACTGTCCAAATTTGGTGAGCTCGTGCAAATTGTAGCCTCTTTTTCCTATTTGTAGTGGAGATGAGTGGTACTCGGTGGGGTCTTCTGCTGTTGTAGCCCATCCGCCTCAAGGTTGTGCGTGTTGTGGCTTCACAAATGCTTTGCTGCATACAGAGGTTGTAATGAGTGGTTATTTCAATCAAAGTTGCTCTTCTATCAGCTTGAATCAGTCGCCCCATTCTCTTCTGACCTCTAGCATCATCAAGGCATTTTCGCCCACAGGACTGCCGCATACTGGATGTTTTTCCCTTTTCACACCATTCTTTCTAAACCCTAGAAATGGTTGTGCGTGAAAATCCCAGTAACTGAGCAGATTGTGAAATACTCAGACCGGCCCATCTGGCACCAACAACCATGCCACGCTCAAAATTGCTATTCTGACATTCAGTTTGGAGTTCAGGAGATTGTCTTGACCAGGACCACACCCCTAAATGCATTGAAGCAACTGCCATGTGATTGGTTGATTAGATAATTGCATTAATGAGAAATTGAACAGATGTTCCTTTTCTCATACTCAATCCCAGCTGCAAATTGGGGGCAGGACACAAATATAGCTTTGCCAGTGGGGTTCTTTATCACAACTGATCAAGATGGCCAAACAACTCTCTGTTCAGAGGGCCTTGAAATTGATTTTGGAAGAGAGAGAAGCTTTTGATGATGATGTAGAGGAAGAGGTTTCAGAATGCAAGGATCACATTTCTGAAAATTCAGAGTCTGAGAGTGACTTTGAAGCAGAGGATTGAGCATCAGCTAGTTCCAAAATGAAAATGAGCCCCAGGACCAGTCCGTCAGCAGCCAGCCCCAGGACCAGCCCGTCAGCAGCCAGCCCCAGGACCAGAACAAACCTGTCAGCAGCTAACAAGTGAAGAAATATGGATAATAAAAAATTGTGAAATTGAATAGTCTTCTTGCCCAAGAAAGGAGTCACCCCGCCCGCCTGGCTGCCAATGTGATAAGGATGCAACCAGGGCCACCACCGATGGCAGTTACTCATGTGCAGGACATCAAGTCTTCTTTTGAGCTTTTCATCCCAGATTCCATCCAGAAAATTAGTCTGGATTGCACTAATTTAGAAGGAAGGTGGGTTTTTGGAGAGAGGTGGAAGGAGATGGACCAAACCCATTTACATGGTGTTCTTATCCTTGCTGGAGTTTTCAGGTCCAAAGGGATGCAGAAACTGGCAGAGAACTTTTCTGTGCAACAATGTCTCTGGAAAACATCCACATAATTTCCAGGATTATCCACTTTGATAATCAAGACGACAGACCAGCTCAACGGCAGAGAGACAAGCTATCAGGAAAACAAGTTTCAGTTTGGATCATAAGTTGCCCTTTTGGACCTTCGGTTTGGATCATTGTTTGGAGTTAGCTGTCCGGGTTGCTTGCATGAGTTTATGGTGTACCGCTCCTTCTGTTGTTTATGTTTGAGTTGAGTGACAATAAAGGGAGTGACTAACTTCCACTGCTCTGCAGCTTGACACAGACACAGGACAGAGGAAGATTGGAAAAAAGTGTTATAGAAAGATGAATTTTGACAGATTTTGAGGTATTCAAATCAAAAAGAAGAACATTCGTCAGACACAGACCAAATGAAAAGATGCTGGAGGGGTGCTTCACGCTAGTGATGGGCAACTGAGGCTTTCTGAAGTGTTTGAGATCAAAAAGCATTTTGATACAAATAAAAAAATAAACCAAAGAAAAATCTGTTCAGTTTTCCACATGTTGGTACGGAATAAATATCCAATGTTTAATGTTCATATAGAAATTTTCCACAGTATCCAACATGACATTGTGGCGCAGTGGTTAGGCACACGCTTTCCGAAGGGAAAATATAATGCCCGGTTCGTATCCAGTGTTCTTCTTGTCTTTCCAGCTAGCATTTTTCAACTCTGCATCTGTTCTAATGTTTTTTATTATTAAGGCAAGACTGTCATAAGATAAACAGTATCTTCTGCACTCAAAGTAAAAAATGATCTGGATTCGGTCTTGCACCATAACAAGTATGAAAGTGGGAGTCAGCAACACTACCAACTGCACCATTACTGGGCTTGCAATGTTAACGACTGTTTAAAATAAATTAAATAAAGTGACCGGTAGTTTTTGCCGTTTGAATGTCTCACGGTACATTCACACTATTTGGGATGGGGGCGATGGCTCAATTAATTTCAATGAAGGGAAGCATGGCGATGTGTGGGTTCTATGAGACACTAAAGAAAAATGTCATATTTTCCAACTTTATGCAAATCACCCACGCCTATCGCTGGGGACTGACCAATCACAGGATTTTGCGAAGGTTGTTGTGAAATGCTCTCCGTACAATAAAAATTACTTCAACAGAATTAACCCTTGTGTGGTGTTCATATTTTTGTTATTCAGCCAGTGTTCGTGGTTCTGGTGGACCTGCTGCATTTTTTTTTTTTTTATTCAACACAAATAATTTTATGTTAAAATAGTCAGGTGTTTACTTGATCACAATTACAAGCAATATAAACAGCATATATGGTTAATATTTACCATTCACCTTTTTTAGATCACATTTATGAATAGATCACCCACAATTAACCAGTTTTGTTTGTTTTTTAATAAATTGTAATAAAAAAAGAAAATCAATTATCAAGATATGAGTGGAAAAAATGTGAACAAATTTACAAATGAAGCAAGGTTTTTCATAACTATTGTTTTTTATTTATTTGAAATTACTAAGAAATGTAACCCATTCAGGTCAGTTTACACAACACAAGCTGAACACATACAGTAACCATGTCAGTCTAGACAACACATCAGCCCCATTGAAAACATTGCCTTTTCATACCAGCCTACACAACACATGAGTTTTACTGTGTGTGTACTTCTTGCACTTGAAGTAAAACCTAGAATAATGAAAAGATCAGGAATTTTACTAACACCTCTCTCTCTCGCAAGGCATGAGTGTCAGACATATACTGCAACATTATCACACACTTCAAGCTCTGCAGATGGTGGTTCTGTAGGTCGGGTGGATGGGTCACCAGCAATCTCCTCCTGAATCCTCCTCATGATGGCTGCAGAGGCTGGGGTTCTTGGAACATATCTTCTCAGGATTTAAGGTCTCACCAGTGTCTTTCCCAGTTCCTCGAGAAAGAGCCATCTCCTCTGGAATGTCCATCTATTCCAAAATCTGGGTTCAGTGCCATCCAGATGACAAAGGCGTTGCATGCTGAAATGTCTAATATGTCAAAGAATTTCACCAGTGGCCAGCGTAGGGTCCTCCTTTTGCAGCTGTAGGCAGTCACCAGCTTGTCCATGTTGTCCACCCCTCCTTTTGTGACATTATAATCCATGATGATCTCTGGTTTTTGATGCTCCTGGCCACAGATTCTCCCATCCATGTGCAGTGTACTCATGAGTACCACATTCTCCAATCCCTATGCAGTGTACTCATGAGTACCACATTCTTGCCTTTCTTTGGCACATAGGATACCAGGGACGTGTCATCCGTGTAGACAAACTTGGATGACTTGACAGGCCTGTTCTTTATAGTAAGCAGTTGAGGTGGGAGCTCAGACTGTTTTACAACCCTGGGCCTAATGTCACCATTGATGAGCAGCTGATGCCATTTAGGGGCCGCTGCTCCTTTAGGCTGTGTATACCATCTAAACCTGCAAAATATGGTATAAAGATCTGGGCTGCCTGTGATGCCACTTCCTCATATGCTTGGAATGTACAAGTCTACACAGGAAAACCTAATGGAGGAGCCCCTGAGAAAAATCAAGGAATGAGAGTTGTCCTAGACATGACTTAGGAACTCAGTGGACACGAAATCACATGCAACAATTTTTTTACCTTGCACAAGCTGGGACAGGAGCTCCTAAAGAGGAAGCTGACCATGGTGGGAACGACATGGAAAAACAAGTCTGAGCTCCCACCTCAACTGCTTACTATAAAGAACAGGCCTGTCAAGTCATCCAAGTGTGTCTCATAGAACCCACACATCGCCACGCTTCCCTTCATTGAAATGAATTGAGCCATCGCCCCCATCCCAAATAGTGTGAATGTACCGTGAGACATTCAAACGGCAAAAACTACCGGTCACTTTATTTAATTTATTTTAAACAGTCGTTAACATTGCAAGCCCAGTAATGGTGCAGTTGGTAGTGTTGCTGACTCCCACTTTCATACTTGTTATGGTGCAAGACCGAATCCAGATCATTTTTTACTTTGAGTGCAGAAGATACTGTTTATTGTGTATCTTATGACAGTCTTGCCTTAATAATAAAAAACATTAGAACAGATGCAGAGTTGAAAAATGCTAGCTGGAAAGACAAGAAGAACACTGGATACGAACCGGGCATTATATTTTCCCTTCGGAAAGCGTGTGCCTAACCACTGCGCCACAATGTCATGTTGGATACTGTGGAAAATTTCTATATGAACATTAAACATTGGATATTTATTCCGTACCAACATGTGGAAAACTGAACAGATTTTTCTTTGGTTTATTTTTTTATTTGTATCAAAATGCTTTTTGATCTCAAACACTTCAGAAAGCCTCAGTTGCCCATCACTAGCGTGAAGCACCCCTCCAGCATCTTTTCATTTGGTCTGTGTCTGACGAATGTTCTTCTTTTTGATTTGAATACCTCAAAATCTGTCAAAATTCATCTTTCTATAACACTTTTTTCCAATCTTCCTCTGTCCTGTGTCTGTGTCAAGCTGCAGAGCAGTGGAAGTTAGTCACTCCCTTTATTGTCACTCAACTCAAACATAAACAACAGAAGGAGCGGTACACCATAAACTCATGCAAGCAACCCGGACAGCTAACTCCAAACAATGATCCAAACCGAAGGTCCAAAAGGGCAACTTAAATAGGGTCCCAGATTAGAGGCAACATGGGTGCAGCTGCCTCTAATTGGGGCCAATCAAAAATGCCTAGAGGCATCTCTGCTGTCAGGCCCTGACTGTGGCGCATAGAGATGCCTGGAGGGCCCCAGCCAGGACCTGACAGTCTGTGTTCTTTTGCCCATCGTAATCTTTTCTTTTTATTGTCCAGTTTGAGATATGGCTTTTTCTTTGCAAGTCTGCCTAGATGGACAGCCTCCCGGTCTGCCTAGATGGACAGAATCACGTCTTCACTGTTGAAATAGAGACTGGTGTTTTGTGGCTACTAATTAATGAAGCTGCCAGTCGCAGACATGTGAGGCATCTGTTCCTCAAACTAGACACTAATGTATTTGTCCTATTGCTCATTTGTGCCCTATTAACAATGTCTACACTGTATTTCTGATCAATTAAATTGTATTTTAATGTGACCCCATATTTTGAACAGTAGTAACTTTGTTGAGAATGGAGGACATAAATAATAGAACTAAAACATAACAGAACATGAAAACCAAAAAGTAAAACAGGACAATGTACAATGGAAAGAAATCAAAACAATGAGACAAGACTCATGAAGGAAGACTGAATTTAAAGAGCTATGGTGATCAGCAACACAGGTGAGGGCGACGACAACAATGAACAGGTGGCAGTTCTCCAAATGAAGGAGAAAGGGCATCAAGACTCCCTGGCAGGTCTGCAATACCAGGATGTGACAAAAAAATTTACTTCTATGGTTCTCGGTAGAGTTCATTTAGAGCAAATTGCTGCCAATGCAGATCTGCTTAATGGGGAAGTTAGGCAAAAAATTATTGGGCCCTTTATTATAATAATAAATGGAATTTATATAGCGCTTTTCTTAGACTCAAAGTTGCTTTACAGGTGAGGTAGATTATAAAAACAAAACAAGATTTAGGCACAGATGAGAAGGGAGGGGGGCATGGGGCTACGTATAGGTAGAGGTGAAGACATGGGTCATGAGGTGGGACTGGAAGATGGTGAGGGACTCAGAGGTGCGGATCTCTTGGGGGAGGGAGTTCCAGAGCCTGGGAGCTGCCCTGGAGAAGGCTCTGTCCCCAAAACTGCAGAGGTTGGATTTTTGGATGGAGAGGAGACCAGCTGAGGTGGATCTGAGGGACTGTGAGGGTTGGAACGGGGAGAGGAGGTCAGTGAGGTATGAGGGGGCCAGATGGTGGAGGGCTTTGTAGGTGAGGACCAGGATTTTGAAGGTGATCCGGTGGGAGATAGGAAGCCAGTGGAGTGATGTGGTGCCAGGATTTGGAGCGGGTGATGAGTCGGGCTGCTGCGTTTTGGACCAGTTGGAGTCGGTTGATGTTGGTAGAGCTGAGGCAGAGGAGAAGTGAGTTGCAGTAGTCCAGTCGGGAGGAGATGAAGGCATGAATGAGTCTTTCAGCAGCGGGGGGTGTGAGAGAGGGTCTGATTTTGGCGATGCTGCGGAGGTGAAAGAAGGAGGTTTTAATGACTTGACGGATGTGAGGCTCAAGGGAGAGGGTAGAAACAAAGATAACGCCAAGGTTGCGGGCCTGGGGAGATGGGGAGACAGTGGTGCCATCGATGGTGAGAGTGGAGTTATTGGTTTTGCTGAGTGTGGATTTGGAGCCTATGAGGAGGAATTTTGTTTTGTTGCTGTTGAGTTTGAGTAAGTTGTGTTGCATCCAGGTTTTAATAGCAGACAGACAGGAGTTGATGTGGGAGAGGGCAGGATTGTGGGGGGATTTGGTGCTGAGGTAGATTTGGATGTCATTGGCATAGCAGTGGAAGTCCAGGTTAAAGTGGCGGAGTATCTGACCAAGAGGGAGGATGTAGATGATGAAGAGGAGGGGGCCGAGTACGGAGCCTTGGGGAACACCTTGAGTGACTGTGGCTGTGGCAGAGGTGTGGTTATGGAGAGAGATGAAGTGGGATCTGTTGGATAGGTAGGAGTGGAGCCAGATGAGTGTGGTACCTTCGATACAGAGGTCTTTGAGTCTGGTGAGCAGGATGTTATGGCTCACGGTATCGAAGGCTGCACTCAGGTCGAGGAGGTTGTTGAGGGAACTGATGTCAGCAGAGGTGAGGAGGTCGTTGAGGACTTTGAGGAGAGCGGTTTCAGTGCTGTGGAGGGGGCGAATACCAGATTGGAGGGGTTCGAATTGGTTATTAGCATGAAGATGGGTTTGTAGTTTGTGGCGACTATGCGTTCCAGGGTTTTAGACAGAAATGGCAGGTTGTATATTGGGCAGTAATTGTTGAGGGAGGAGGGATCCAGACCAGGTTTTTTAAGGATTGGGGTGACAGCGGCAGTTTTGAAGGCAGAGGGGACAGTTCCAAGGGACAGTGAGGAGTTGAAGAGGTTAGTGAGGTAGGGGCAAAGGACAGGGAGGCAGGACTTCAGGAGTGGAGTAGGGAGGGGGTCAAGGGAGCAGGTAGTGGGTTTGGAAAAGCTGATGAGTTTGGAGATTTCAGGAGGAGTGACCGGGTCATACTCGGAGAGGAGGCAGTGAGGAGGAGGGGTCGGGAGGTCAGGAGAGATGGGGAGAGGAGGATAGAGATTGGTAGATGATGTTGATTTTGTCAGCGAAAAAGTGGAGGAATGAGTTGCAGAGATCCAGAGTAGAGGTCGGTAAGGTGTTGGTCCGAGGCTTGATGAGGTTGTTCATTGTGGAGAAGAGGGTTCTGGGGTTTGGCAGGGGTCGGTGAAGATGGTGGAAAGGTAGGCAGATTTGGCAGCAATGAGGGCGTGTTTGTAATCAGTGAGATGGAGTTTATAGGCTTCATGATGGACTGTGAGGGATGATTTCTTTGTCAGATGTTCAAGTTGGCGGCCAGTTTGTTTCATTTTCCAGAGTGCATGTGTGTACCAGGGTGAAGAGGTGTTAAAAGTGACAGATTTTGTTTTGAGGAGGGCCAGAGTGTTGAGGGAGGTAGACAAGGTGGAGTTGAGGTGGTTTGTGAGATCATCAGGTGAGGTGAGAGGTAGAGTCCAGAGTGTTGTCTAGGATTAGTTCATGGACGGCAGGGGCTTTATTGTTGAGCGATCGTGTGTTGAGGAGGGCAAAGTTGGCATGGTGAGAGGGTGGTGGGATGGGGGCAGGCTGGAGAGATCTGAGGTTGTCCTGGTTAGCAGTGCATGTGGTCGGTAGAGTGAGGGGGTATTGCATTTGAGGGGGGACAGTGAGCAGATTTGCAGATGATCGGAGAGTATGATTAAGCGTGAAGTGCGGAAGGCACTGCAGTCCAGTCCGGGTTTTCTGTGCAGACAGGCGGTGCGTTCAGCCCTATGTAATCCAGTGGGTGCAGCATTCTGATGACGTGAGACAGGTATCACAGAGCGTGCAGTTGACCAGATGGATGGAATGGATTGTCCGTGGTGGAAGAAAACAAACTTGCGGCGAGAACTTCTATGGATGTAACGGGGTCGACGTAGAAGTCCAAACTGTTTGATGACTGGGATGCAGGATGGAATGGAGTAGACGAGTTCGACCAGTTGCAGAGTTGAATATTTGAACATGATGCCGGGCGGAGGGACTGAGAGCTCCGTGATAGCGGGTAGCCGTGGGCTAGGGGCACAGAGGTGGATTAATGATGTGAGTGCCAGAATGATCCACAGAATGACAGGAGGAGATGAAAGTCTAGTCTCGGTTATGGCTCGCATCTGGTGGAGGTTGCCTGTGAAAAGGAGGTCAGCAATCGGGTTGGCCGCTGTAGCAGCTAGGATTAGCCGCCACGCGTTTGGTGAACGGGGGCAGACAGCTAGCGGCTAACCGACGAGGCGACAGTCCGATCGAGGAGCCCAGGCGGCTTCGGGAACCAACTGAGAGGCTGTCCAGAGGTACAGAGGCTGTCCAGAGGTAGGGGTACAGCGAACACAAACAAACAGGAACACGAGAGTAGCAGATGGAGTAGCAGACGGAGAAGCAGCGAATAAGCAGCGCCAGCGTCCTCTCACATCATTCCTTATAACACCTTCCTGGTCATTTGTCATCAACCCAGACAGTTTTTAGGTCAGTTGCATGAGTATTTAGCTATTGGGAAAGGGAAATTGCACAAAACAAATAAAGTCAGTCTGTAGATCAAGATGAATGTTACAATCTTACAGTAGAAAATAAAACATTAATGAATTGCAAGAAACAAACATTCTAGCTCGGTAAATCACTGTGTTGACCAGCTTTAGTCATAGCTATCTGAATACCCCTTGTTGAATAGTGTAGTGGTTGGAGATGTGGACTGCAATGTGGGTGACCGGTGTTCGATCCTCCTTACAGGCAGAACAAAGTATGCATTAGGATTTGTTCAGAATATGCAAGCTTCAGTAGCTATGTTACAGTAAGCTTAAAATAAAACTATTTACAGTTATATTGCAACTATTTCTGGTGGATTTTTTAAGTACTCATCCGTGCATGCTTTTTGGGGTAATATAGAGCACAACCCCTTGCGCAGTAAAAGAGGGGTTTCTACAATTCTCTCGTCTTTTCACTTGATGGAAAAAGTAACTTATCGTCACCTACATTGACAGTTATTGTATCAATGTAATTCACAAATGAAAGAAAAATGTACGTTGTTGTGCCATGAAATGAAATAGCTTTGGCAGTGTAAAGTTCATTTTCAGTCTTGCTAGCAATTGCTCAATTCTTATGCCCATGTCAAGCAGTAAGTTAGTAGATACTAGTAGGGCTATTACTGCCTAATAAAAGCCATACAGTTCATATATGCTATTTGTAGTGGAAGTAAACTTAATAAGAAACATTGGTCAGCTTAACACAATGATTATTGGTGTCTAGCTAAATATTCAAACTTGGTGTGATTTTAACGCGTGACCAAATGATCTAATGTTGAGACACAATTTTCTCACAAGGTAGTATGTCCCAATCTGTCATACTAGGTTACTGTATGTAAAACAATACGTTCTTCACCATCATCCGTGAAATACGTACTTGTAGTCCGTAGCATGTAGTATGCTATTTGAGATTCAGCCAATGCTTCGATTTCCTCGTAGTGCACATAGCGTAGTGGTTAGCTATTAAACTGTTATTGTATGGACGACCATCTACAGTAATCTTTGTACAAGAGGACACTTTAGTTCCGTTAATAAACATTCTGTTGCCCATGTTATTTCAGCAAAAATGGCTGGAGTAAAAGTTACATTTGTAGAGCTGAACTGAGTACCAGCAGGCTGTGTGGTTTTGTTGAAACATCCCTGAGCTACTATATTGACCCTGGTTCGATTGTCCTATCAGACATTCCAGTTTCTGTCATTCAGAAATATGTATCCACTTTCAGCTGTTGCATAGCAATATATCCACTCTGTAATACCATGAATCTCATATATTTAAAAGAATAATTGTATTACGTGGCTCTTTTATATTGTTATTGTTTTCTAAAGTAATGAACCAGCCATGGAGTGATTGGAGTCATTGTTTTCATTATAGGAACTGTTATTAGCAAGCCATCTACAGTAATCTTTGTACAAGAGTACACTTTAGTTCCTTTAATAAACATTCTGTTGTCCACATTATTTCGGCAAAAAATTGCATTCCCACTGTTTAAATAGCGTAATGTTTAAAGACACAATCTGCCCCATCGAAAACCACGCATTGATAAAAGCCAGAGACAACAACATTCATCCATTCTAATTGCGGGCTGACTGAACTTGGTTTGCCTGGTTCCTTTTCTGGTTCTCTCTACATTTGTGATATCAGAATGTAAACATGTTCAATGAAAATGTTCAAAATCTAAATACACATGCAATGGACCTAAAAACTTTTTGGGGTGTTAAATGGCCATGGACGTTTAATTAAGTGCCCCAACGTTTTTTATTTTTACTTCCTCTTTAAAATAGCATAGCCAGTTCAGACAGGAAACACAGCTGGTCACTGGTCAGCGACATATCACCTGACACCGTCGATTGCTTGATCGCAATATCTGATTTCATACCGATAATTTAATAGTCAGGTTACTCTGTGTGCTTTTCTGCTAGCATGCAGCTCCAAACTTTCTGGAGTAGTTTTTTGCTGTCGTATGGATTCGCACTGGCAGGAAGTGCTGCCTTCGAGTGTGGGGGTATTCATTCATCCTCCTAGTGTTGGTGATCTTGAAAGTTATTCTGACCTAGTATTTGAACTGCCATCAGCATCAGTCACAAATTCATGTTTGTCATTACCCTGATTACTGGTTGTTGATGCATTTGTTCTTTTGATTCTATGTCTCTTTACCTGAAGTGATTGTTGTCCCAGATCTTCCCTCTCCGCGAATGTTGTCCCAGATCTTCCCTCTCCAGTCTGGCTCCTCTCTAGGTTTCTTCCTATACACAAGATGGCAGGTTAATCTTGCTCCTGTGAGGCCCCTGGTGGTGGCGCTGTTGTGCATATTCTAATATATGGTTAAACTAAAAGGTGGTGTTTTCTGTCTGAATGTTGAAAATGTGTAGTTTGGACCCATTTTTGTCCCATGTTTCATAACTTTGCATACCTAGGGTATAATCTATTCAAGCTAATCATTCTTCTCATGCCATCTTAATTGTGTTCAAACTGATGAAATAGAGAGGTAGCATTGAGAGAGAGAAAGCTGAGAGAGAAAAGAGATGTAACAATGATGTCTAAAACCTGGAAACATGGCAGTTGGAGGCAGCCAAGGTGTGCACGTTCTTCTAATCTCACTACTACATACATATAACTATTTGGAGTCTTAAGATTGGCCCAATCCTATTTTCAAAAAGGATTTGAAGAGATTTACCATGTTCCTTCTGAATGCAGGCAGATTAACCATAATCTGTTTTATATTATAACAAAATGTCAGCGCTATGTGAAGTACTTCCACCTAAATGTCGACTCCTTTTTACAAGGACATTTCCTTGTTTCATTTACATGGTTTGAAGTCATCAAAAAAAGTGAAGCAGAGTGAAAAAAACAGCCAGGCTGTAGGTAGATATGTCACATCTGTAAAATGTTTTGCTACCCCTACTTTACACTAACTTTCATTTAATTATTCTAACTGGTAGTGCTGATTTTCTTTACTTGCTGGGTTACCTTTCCTTGTCTGTTGAGGAAAAATCACTTCATGAGCAGTCTTGGTCTCCACCAATATAATACAAACAACTTCAACACTAACATGGGTTGACCTAGTGTCTCATCTTTTCTCAAAATGGGTTTCAGCATGGCTACAGACGCCATCCAATGCACATTCCAGCTGACATTGTTTTCTAGTGTACAGTGAGGTTTGGGTTGAGATCTAAAGCAATAGTGTACAGGCAATTTATTTTATTCATCTTTCAAACTTCACATTACTTCAAAGTTGTAATTTGTGATAGGTTCATGAGGGAACTCTGCATAGTTAATTATGTAAAATCTGGTCACAGACTGTAAAGCATTATTTCTCACTATCACTGTCTGTCTCATTTAACTGAATCTCTCCACCTTGCCTTACTCCATTTATTTCCTTTTTTATTTTCTCTCTTTTTTTGTCATTAATCTCTCAAACCCGTGTTGAATACTTCTCCTTTCATAAAGCTAAAAATGACATGGTTCCAAATTGTCTTTGCAGTAATTTTAAGATTTTTAATCCTTCAGTCCCTCATACATACATACACAGAAGCAATAACTGCGGCGACAAGTTAAACCGTATGAGTTCCTATGACAAATATGTTTATGGTGTTTGGAAGAGCTGAAGGGGTGATACAGAAAGAGATACAGAGAGACAGAGACCAGAGGCAGCAGTACCAGCCTCCGTGCCTGGGCACTGAGAGCGTGGGGGTGCCTGTATGCCACTGCCTTCCACTGCAGGCATGAGGTAACGTCTGGGTTTGACGCCAAACTGCAGAGCTAGTCTAGCACACCCTGCAAGAATAATAACACATCACCCTCCTCTCCCCTCACACCTCTCCATTCCTGACTCCTCCACTCTTCCTCCGCTCTGACTTTCAGAAATAAACAAATACACAGAGTATCTGTCAAACCTCTTCTTGTCTTTTACTTTCAGTCCTCCAGCTCCTTTTTCTTCTACTCTGCATGTTTTCTCCTCTTGCTCTCCTCTCTGCCTAGTTTACATCCACTATTTATGTGTTTTCTAGTGCAGGTGGACTTTTTGGAAACAGACGCTTTCTTCTAAACATGAGGCTTGTCAGTGATGTTATCGTTTTTGTCAAGTCCACATGAGCAAAAGCAGATTTTTTTGAAGACAAAAGACTGGCACCTGTTTCAGAGGCATGATTGTGTATGGTCTGTGAATGGCTTCTTGAATAGAGGGAAAGCAGACAATAGTGTGACAAAATTAGCCAGCATCAGTATGTCATCATTTTCCATACTCGGAGTACACTCTATCAACCAGTCTACGCCAATCCCCATAAAACCCTACAATAAACCCAATTGCTAAAAACATTTACTGTCTCAATGCAGTTTTGTCGTATGCTTATCCCACACATGCCATCACACTCCATCTCTCCTGCTCTTCCTCCCTCTCTCTCATGCACACGAATGCGCACACACACACACACACACACACACACACACACACACACACACACATGCACACTCTGTGAAAGACTCGCAGGCAGCAGACAATAAAATATTTCCTAAAATCCCCTGGCAACATAACAAAATAGACTGCCAGCACTATCTCCTGCACATTTGGATCGTTTAATGGGAGAGGGTAATCATCATAATCTGATTTGGCCGTGACAGCTTTAGCTCTCCAGAACTTCTTGCATAGTCTACCCCCCTTTGAGTTGTCACAGTCCGACCCCCTCCAACACAAATCCCACACTAACCACCCACCACACAGAATACTCTCAAACAGAAAGGAGACCTGGAACTTTCCTTGTTAAGTGTGAAGATCTTTGCCTGCGTGTGTTTCTCAGTGGCTTCCTATTAAGACTTGCAGGACTAAACAAAACTAAGAAAGGTGCAATGAAAAAGCCCCCCAAACTTGTTAAACATTTACAGCTTAGTGAATTGCCTCCAATAAGACACTTATTTGTACAAAGATATCCATAATCAGCAGGAGGTTGAAAAATACATTTTGATGAGGGTTTTCATTAAATCCATTTAGACACTGTTATAGTTTTTGTTTCCTAGAAAATATTTGTCATTGCCAGGATATATTCACTAATAGTGTCACAAAACAACAGGTAAAACCTTTTGCCTTACAACAACAAGCCACTGATAATACTGTTTGGGAGATGTTAGAAGTTCAAGTGAGGAAAGTTGGCCTGTTGAATGGTTTGCTTGGTATCTAACAGTTTTTCTTATTTACCCTCCTGTTGTTATGGGGTCCCCAGGGTGTGACACCTTCTGTAACAAATAGTCACAGACAATATGACCTCACTATGACCTTTCTTGAGCTCCAGACAAATACTTACCTCAGAGAATTTGTGAGAAGTCTGATTGGAGATGTAATTTGAACTGTTTCCTGGATTCAGTTAGGTCGTACCACCACAAATTATTTTTTTTTTGTCTAGTTTAGAACAGGTAGTCATTGAATAAATTGTGTTGCCAATTATAGTGAGATGCAAATTTGAAACATATGTTGGTACATACAGTGGATATAAAAACACACACCCCTGATAAAATGCCAGGTTCTTGTGATATGAAAGAACGAGACAAAGATAAATCATGTCAGAACTTTTTCCACCTTTAATGTGACCTATAACGTGAACAATTCAATTGAAAAACAAACTGAAATCATTGAGGGGAAAAAATAATAACCTGGTTGCATAAGTGGGCATACCCTTAACCTTTTTACTCGTGAGTTTCAAATATTCCTTAACGGCCCCCCAGGGTGAGTTATTTTGCGCGTGAGTTCAGTACTCACTCAGAATTCCAGAATTTGAGCAGTCATCTTGCCAGGTAAGGAACACTACATACATTGCATTGCAAGCTTCTCTCATTGACTCAAATTTAAAGAGCTGCAAAAGCTGGTTGATGTGTAACTGTAGCTAGCTAGCAAACATCAGCTAACCGCTAGCTAACAAAACGTGACCTGTAATTCAGTGCAGTGAATATGAATAAACTATATAAAAAGCATAGTGGCGCCCACAACGGGTAACGTAACTTCTAGAAAGTTTTTACACAATGATTTTGAACGGTTGTCAGATCTTCCAGGAAATATTAAGATGATCTATAGTAGTTGCTAATATCGTTCGTTTTTGTGTATTACGTTTATTGTAGAAAAATATAACTGCTAGTGTTGGCTGTCTGTTGGTACGTAAGTAAGACTTCTTGTCCCGATTTGAATGCTTGCTACCTGGTTAATATCATAGTGTGGTCTTGAAACAATTACAATCAGGAAATAAAGTTAGAAACACTGTTTGAGCTAAATGTGAGTAAATAACAGTGCGGTCTGACCAGCCATTGTTACATTACTTGTACCTAGGCGTTCTAATGGTGCGTTCTAAACAAGATGTTCTAATCACACCGGTGAGATCGTATGCTTCAGGGACCACTCTAGCCTGATCACACTGGTGTGATCGTACGCGTCAAAGGGTTAAACTAATACTTTGTTGAAGCACTTTTTGATTTTATTACAGCATTCAATCTTTTTGGGTAGGAGTCTATTAGCATGGCACATTTTGACGTGGCAATATTTGCCCACTCTTCTTTGCAAAAGTGCTCCAAATCTGTCAGATTGCGAGTACAGCTCCTGTTCAGATCACACCACAGATGTTCAATTGCCTGAAGGTTTTGTGCCAAAATTGCCTGGTATTTGGAACTGTTCATAATTCCCTCCACCCTGACTAAGGCCTGGGTTCCAACAGAAAAAAAACAACCCCAAAGCATGATGCTGCCACCACCATGCTTCACTGTGGGTATGGTGTTCTTTGGGTGATGTTGTTTTTGCTCCAAACATTCCTTTTGGAATTATGGCCAAAAAGTTCAACATTGGTTTCATCAGACCATAACACATTTTCCCACGTGCTTTTGGGGGACTTGATGTTTGTTTTTGCAAACTTCAGCCGGGCTTGGATGTTTTTCTTTGTAAGAAAAGGCTTCCATCTTACCACCCTAACCCATAGCCCATTCATATGAAGAATACGGGAGATTGTCACATGTAACACACAGCCAGTACTAGCCAGAAATTCCTGCAGTTCCTTTAATGTTGCTGTAGGCCTCATGGAAGCCTGTCTGACCAGTTTTCTTCTATCAATTTTAGAGGGATGTCCTTCGAAGATTTAATTATTTATTTTTTTTATTGAATTTTTCATATTATAGGTCACATTAAAAGTGGAAACATTTCTGACATGATTGATCTTTCTCATTCGTTTACATCACAAAAACCTGGCATTTTCACAGGGGTGTGTAGACTTTTTATATACACTGTATGCTCATGATGGAGTATGTTGGGACTGTGTGGTAGTATGATTGTCTTATCAGTAATGTACCTTTCTGATCTCAGAAAGGCCTTTTGGGAATGTCTGGATTCCCAATGAGACTTAAACATGTCATCAGACAAACATCAAGAGAACAATACCACATTCATTACATAGAAGAGGAATTTATTTTGAAAAACAAAACCATAACCAAAGCATAGACTACTCATGTGACCCATTTAAAAAAAAATTATTAGCTATAAGTTTAACAAGGAAGAATGAAAAAAAAAAAATAATAATTATAATGCCTCACAGAAATTGAAATGCATTGTTAAAGGATAAATGAAGATTTCAGCAAAGAGCCACTGACACACATGGATTATGGCACAAGCCTATTTACTATCTGAAATAATCCTTTGCTTTTCTATGATCTCAAATGCCATGGGCATGAAATGAGGATATATGTGACAAGGTGCGGGTGTATAATTTCCTGTCACATTGCAAGGCTCTCTAAATGGTTATGAATGACATTAATTGGTTTCAGCCTTGACAATATTATAGATGTTATTATGAGCGATAGTGGAACATTGATAGCATTACTGTTTATTTAAATTGCAGTGTCAATGTTCCCTGTTTCCTTAAATACCCATAACAGTGAGATGAAGAAAAAAACTCCAGAAAAGATGCATACTTCATTAGAAACATTCCATTAAGATGTTTTATGTAATGGTGAAACTGTCATATATGTTTGAGAAATGACAACATATAATTTCTATTGCTGCAAAAAAATATTTTAGTTTTTCATCAAGAATGTTGCACTGAAAGCTACTCTGCCCCAAATGCAGAAATATGGTGAAGGAGGAACATACATTTTAAAATAGTTCCTTCTGGGATTTTTAAGACTTCCCTGTTCCTAACCTTAATTCCAAACCTAATTAAGAAAAATGCAAACTTCAGCTGCACAAATGACAGAACAAGAGAATATGTGCTGAAATATCGTTTTCAACACCTCAGTAAAAAAAAAACATTTGACCTTTGTGGACAATTGCAGATTGCACATTGTGTCTTTGACTTCAACTAAAATGTCAACATTGTTATGTAGACTAAATTCCTTCTGAGTAATAAGAGCAAAAAAAAAAACACAAGTGTATCCCTTCATATGGTCAACTGCCTTGCCTCATTGCAACAACTAGGGTGGTTTTGGTTAGGGGGATAGTAATACGAGTGTCTAAATCGATGCAAACTGTCAACACGTCACAATCCCAATCAAACCTTGAGGAAAAATTTGATACTTGTTGTATTTGCATTTCACCCTTCATTTATGCAAGTAGAAATTTTAAAATTGACAAATAAGGCCTGTGTTTCGTTTACACTGCAAAAAACATTTTTACTTGCATTCATTGGCCAATATTGATAAAAATCAACTTGTCCTATAGATATTTACGCAGTTATCAAAACGGCAAGGTGGTGTAAGAGAGAGATCAGGAAAGAGATGGCCATGCTTTTATTTCATTCTTGGGGAGGGTTTGCAGTTTTTTTTATTAAGTCCAAGTGAGGGTCTTTGCACTGTATTTGCCCTCATTTACATCTATACATTCCACTTGTAACATACACTATACCTAATACTTATTTTCTGCCCGCTTCTATTTGCACTTCAGGTAATATGCTAACTGCATTTCTTTGTACTGTGAAAAACATTGGAACAGGACAAGAACAGGTCAAGGAAACAGAAGAGTCACAACTCTTTGCAGAACTTGTACATCAGTTAAATTACTTTATTGTAAATGAGACCTATAGGAAGATCTCCACAGAAAAATCACGCTCAGAAGGTTCAGCTAGGCCTAAATCCTACCCATGCTAAAAGGGATTGAATGATGTGGAAAGGCTAGCAGCATGGAGGCCAAGAAACCTGCAGCTGAAGACATTGTGGTCCCAAGGTAGAGTTCATTCTCAGCCCGAACTCGATCCGGACCCAGTGGGGCCTTAAATTCTGATATTGTAGTTGGGCTGGGCTTGCGACAGTTATTTTCTTAAGTAAACACAACAATAAATTATTGAAACTATGGCTCTCTTCGTTAGCTGAAAGGAGGGCATGCAGTTACAGCTGCATTGTGCATATTAGGCTGAGGACATGTGTATCAGCTGGTGTCGCAGTTGTTACAATATTGTTATTTTTATAGACGTTTGGAAAATAAAAAAACCCATAATATTATGGGCTCGAATATTCAGGCACAATTACATTTAAGTTAGAATACGTTATGCGTTTCAAATAAATATCTAAAAAATGTAAGGGTGCACGCAATCATCACAGTATAACACTGTCAATTAAACTTCAGGGATATCAATCTGTCCAGTTAGGAATTAAAAGTGATTGGGAATCAATGTCACCTGTTTTGTTGCAAATGAAAGTGACAACTGGTGCACTGGAGAGACAACAGCAAGACAACCCCCAAAAAGGGAATGGTTTGGCAGGTGGTGGCCACAGACAGTTGCTCTCTCCATATCCTTCCTGACTGATTCTTTTCTAATTTTGCGTTTTTCTAGTGTTCTTTTCACTACTGGTAGCATGAGGAGGTACCTGCAACTCATTCAGGTTGCACAGGAAGTCTTGCTCCTCCAGGATGGCACATCCATATGTGCCGTCGCAAGGAGGTTTGCTGTGTCTTCCAGTACAATCTCAAGAGCATGGAGGAGATACCAGGTGATGGACTGTTATACAAGGAGAGCTGGACAGGGCCATAGAAGGGCATCAACCCAGCAGCAGGACCAGTATCTGCTCCTTTGTGCAAGGAGGAACAGGAGGAGCACTGCCAGAGCCCTAGAAAATGACCTCCAGTGGGCTACTGGTGTGCATGTTGGTGTGCATGTCAGAAACAAACTCCATGGCCCAACGTCCTCTAGTGGGACCTGGGCTCACAACCCAGCACTGTGCTGCTCGATTGGCATCAGCCAGAGAACACCAGAATTGGCAGGTCCGCCATTGGCGCCCCTTTCTCTTCATAGATGAGAGCAGGTTCACACTGAGCACATGACAGACATGAAAGAGTCTGGAAATGCTGTGGTGAAAGTTATGCTGCCTGCAACATTATCTAGCATGACCGGTTTGGCGGTGGTTCAGTGATGGTCTAGGGAGGCATATCCTTGGAGGGTCACACAGACCTCCACAAGCTAACCAACAGTACCCTGACTGGTGTTAGGTACTGGGATGAAATTCTCAGACCCGTCGTCAGACCTTACACTGGTGCAGTGGGCCCTGGATTTCTCCTGGTACAGGACAAGAGTGTGTAGGCCAGAGTGTGTAGGCAGTTCCTGGATGATGAACATATGCCACTGACTGGCCTGCCCTTTCCCCACACCTGAATCCAATTGAGATCCTTTGGAACATTATGTATCGGTGAATCTGACGTTGCCAAGTAGCGCCACAGACTGTCCAGGACCTCACTGACGCCTTGATCCAGGTCTGGGAGGAGATCCCCCAGGACACCATTCAACCTCATCAGGAGCAGGCCCAGACGTTGTCGGTATTCCATACAGGCACATGGGGGCCATACACACTACCGAGTCACATTATGAGTTGCCATGATGAAATTCACACAGATTGGAACAGCCTGTTGTTTTAATTGTTTACTTTGAGTTTAAATCCAGCCCTCAATCGGTTGGTGATTTTTGTTTCCCTGGACCGTTGTTACATAATTTTGTTGTCAACGAATTACACAATGTACATTAAAGATTTTTTTCTTTATTATATTTCGTTCATTGAGACCCAATGTGTGATTTAAGTGTTCCCTTAATTTTCTTGAGCAGTGTTTATGGCTACTCTAGGCTATAGGCTATACGTTTTAATATTTCCCATTTTATTGGGTCAGTGGTTTGTACTGTGGGGCTATAGCATAGGCCAGCTTTGCGTGCACACCATTGAGCTGGAGAGTTTTTCTTTGAGGCTGTTTTTTCCCCCTGAAAGCTCAGGGGGGCTATATCGTCGGGATACCCCATGTCATAAATAAGTCTTCATGAAACACAGACCTCATTTCAAGTGGGAAATCACATTATTGCTGCACTGTGCCTTTAAAAAAAAGTATAACCTCTAACTCAGACACTCTTAAATGTGTCTCTTTTTCTTCACAGTCAATGATCGTAATATCACCGACATTACAGTTATATGTAATTAATGCGTAAATCTTGGTGAGAACTTAATCTTCCTATTTAATTGCATCGCAATCAACTTGTTAATTCACCATAAGAGTCTCGCTCAGTGAATATCCTATGCTTGGAATCACTGTAGACTGATGACTAATGTCTAGTGGTGGAGGAAATGAGGCTACAAACTCTCTGATGGACGGGATTAACATACCCTGTCAATCATTGCACTATTTAACTCAGACGAAGATTCAGAATGTGGAGGATAGGCATTAGCTCCCATGAGTTGCATAAGTCAGTCAAACAGATGCCTTCAGAGTTTATAAGCCTGCTGCCCATTGTAGGTCAAAGTCATCCTTAACTTCATAGCCATATTGAGTACCAAGACTGTTAACTGCTAGCTTTCCTCATTCTCTTTAAAAAATAAATATTATGCAACTATCCAGTCAGTTAAGATCAGTAGGTTTTTTTGGGCAAAATTCACCTTATTATCAATATAGTCAATTCAAGTAGCTAATGCCTGGTTCAGTACACTCAAGAAATAGTTTGTTCTCTTGATATTTGGCATTCAACATCAGTGCATGGCAGTAACCAAGTTCTGTATTAGAAGTGTATAGTATCTGTAGAAGTAGTTACCTAGTTCTGAGATTTGTAGGCATCAGCTAAAAAGAAAATCAAACTGAAGTTATATACAGAATTACTGGAGACCAAAATAGAAGAAAGGCAAATTATGGGGAACCACTGGATATAAACCAGAAGCGTTAAGGACGAATAAGACAGCGACCACAAATCGTATTTCTGGGTAACATTTTTACTCTCCTTTTACTATGCACAAAAAATAAACTGCTTCTCTCTTATCCTTTTAGTCAGACTTTAAGCTTTGAATTTTGCTTAAGGGATAATTATTAATTCTTACTTGAAGTGATGTTGGGTGAGTCATGTTCACCAAAGCCTCCATGACTGATTGTAGTGTAGCACAGGGCCCTACAGATACTATATCCAATGCTGACATGTGTGGCTCCCTCTCTCTACCTCTTCTTCCCCTCATTCTCTGTCTCACATGCCTTATTTCTCTCTTTCTCTCCCTGTCTTCATCAGTCTATCTTTGTGTTGCTCTCCCTCTATCTTCTCGCTCTGACTTGGCTCTTGCTGCTCCCCCCCCCCCCCTTCGTTTAGCATAATCAGCTGTCTAGACAGTAACCTCTGCAGACAGATCAACGGGAATACCTGAGAGAGCTGTTTTGTTTGTGTTAAAAGACAGATGGGGGCAGGAGACTGAATGTATTATGCACTCTCCATTTTCGTAAATTTAGCTTCACTCATCCCACTGAGATCTTCACAAACCAATGCAGGCATTGTAATGAATTTCTTCCCCACTGTGGTGTTTGATGTGACTGTATGCTTTTTTAAATGTACTTTTTGGAAGGTAAGTCTGGACACTAAGATTGTTGTTTGTTAAATCGCAGCTAAAACTAACTACTCACCTATGAGTTTTGACTGAGACCTGCGATGAAATGGGTTGGAGCTAATAAATAGTATCTGCTCTAATTTCACACAATATGGAGAGGGTTGAAGACCTATGTTGTATGAATTGGTTTCATGATAAAAAAAAATTACAACACTTTATATGGCACCGAAAGTTTTGGGACAATTGCCTTGACAAGTGTTTCTGTCAAGATAGCTGTGTTAGATCTGTCACAACCACTCCTCAGGCTCCCCTCTGGCTTTCAGAGTCACAGGCCTACTGAGGCTTCTGGCCAAAACGCCCCTTCCCGGCAATCCGCAGCTGCACGATCCAACCCACCCCACTTCTGCTGCACACCTACACATTATCAGCAATCGCCACATCTGCCCAGCCCAGGGTTGCCCACTTGTCCATGTACTGTACTGTTTCTATGTTCTGTTTGTCCATGTGAGTGTTATTGGTCCTTTGGACCTATTTTTCTTTGTATTGTACTTTTACTCTTCGTTTGGAACTAAGTAAAGTACCATTTTGTAGTGTTGGGCAGAACAACGCTCAAAACATTTACTCAACAGTGACATCTGCAGGTTTGAAATAGAAATCAGATGTTCAGTATTGATACAGACCAATTTTCCCATACTGTAGGAAAAGTGTCTCAACAGCTTGGTGTGTTTGCCAATTGAGAAGGCAAATTAGAATGCAATGCATCGTATCCCGCATTTCTCTTGCCTTTCCAGCTCCATCCATAATGATTATAAAGGCGAGTGGGTGAAATGGATTTCATATGATGTAGTAAATGAAACATTGTGAACAACAATAATATTTTATATTTTAAAAAAAATAATCTGAAGGCCAGGTGCATTCTTGTTCAGTAGTTTTCTGACGTCACTACTGAAGTAATTCTAATCTAAACATTTTGTAGTTAATTTTCTATACAAGTCGTTTTTTTAGAGAACAGTGTTGGAAAGTGTCGACACACATCGCCACAGGCGCTGAACTGTGGAAACCTGTACTTTGCAACAAGCACTTTAAAACAAACAACTAACTTAAAAAATCTCTTGGTAATCTCACAAATGCCTCTCTTGCAACAAATTGACACAATTCATTCTAGGTTGTTGGGATTGCCACCTCGTTTTCAAAACCGGACACAGTGAGAGTTCAGATACTCAACCGACAGTGGTTTTATTAGATATCATGTGACAGTGTTTCGGCACCAGCCGTCACGTGTCGGGACATATTTCAGATGCAGTGAGTGTCGAAAAAGAACAGCCCCTTACTACGTTTATTTTTTTTTAACAATTCATCCATCATAATGTTTTGGATGAAAAAAGCAGAGCCATAGGATGCACTGAAAGGAATGATTAAAAAAATATATATATTATTATTCTGAAAAGTTCATCAGCATCTGAATTCACGTAGTTCCACAGGGGATCCCGCCACTGAGCCACTGAGCCTCCGCTGAAATTGACTTGCAACTTCAGTACTGAAATTGTTAATAAGGTTTTCAGTAGAGGTTGCGATATGTACTGAAAGAGTTAATACCATAGATAATAGAACATATCTATAACTGAACATATCTATGGTTGCTAACAACTTAGTTTTGCGAGGCCACACCTCTAATCTCGTCTGGCCTTCTTGGAGATCTGGAAACATATACTGATCAAAAAAAGTTGCCACTCACTCTCAGCAGTAAGATTTCTATTGGATGTTAGTTTAAAAAAAAAACTCTGACAAGCTTATTGAAGGCAGACTTGCCGTGGTTTCAAAATGTCTTCAAACTTTATAGAACATACAGGTGCTGGTCATAAAATTTGAATATCATCAAAAAGTTTATTTATTTCAGTAATTCCATTCAAAAAGTGAAACTTGTATATTATATTCATTCATTACACACAGACTGATATATTTCAAATGTTTATTTCTTTTAATTGTGATAATTATAACTGACAACTAATGAAAATTCCAAATTCAGTATCTCAGAAAATTTGAATATTCTGAAAAGTTTCAATATTGAAGGATCTGGAGACGGTCTGTATGGAGGAGTGGGCCAAAAGCCCTGCTGCAGTGTGTGTAAACCTGGTCAAGAACTACAGGAAACGTATGATTGCAAACAAAGGTTTCTGTATCAAATATTACGTTCTGCTTTTCTGATGTATCAAATACTTTAATTAAAATATAAAAAAATCATACAATGTGATTTTCTGGATTTATTTTCCCGATTCCGTCACTCACAGTGAAAGTGTACCTATGATAAAATAATTACAGAGTTCTACATGCTTTGTAAGTGGGAAAACCTGGAAAATCGGCAGTGTATCAAATACTTGTTCTCCCCACTGCACATTTTTCTTTCTTTTCCAAAAAAGTTGGAAAGGAAGGTTTTGAGCGAGGAACAGAAGGGTTCAAATGAATAGATCAGTGTGACTGCAACGACATGGGAGAAAATTGTGTTAACTGCTTTGCTCAGGGAGTGAACTACAGTTTTGTCATCTTGGTCAGGGATTAGAATCAGTCACCTTTCATTTTTTGTCCCAACGCTCTTGACCATTAGGCTACCCTGTCACCCCTAAATCAGTTTGCAAGCACCTGATGCTGTATGGAGTGATTAAGGTACTGTGATACAAGAAAACCCTTGCTGACTACCCCCCCACCCCCAACTAGACACAAAGGCCAATATGCACCATCCATTGGAACTCCTTGCCACAGGGAGTGAACTGGAGTCATAACAGTGCCGAAACACAGCAGTAGTTTAGATCACTGTACTTTATTGCTTACAGTTACCATTAATACATTTACAAGTATCTCATTCTATTAAAACATTTCCACAACATTAAATCCGTTATACCTAGGGTCAAATAAGAAATGTTTTCCAGAAAATAAACATTAAATGAAATTAACAAATTATTCACCAAATAACGTTTGCACAGGATGGAGCTGATCACAAAAGTGGGAGGGATTTAAAATGTCTTAACTTGTCTGGCGCCAGATTTTCAATGGTACAAATGCTGGCAAGAGTAGGGCCATGACAGACAGCCTAGACTTCAAATACATTTTAACATTGAGGGACGTCCATTGCTCAGTGTGTAGCCTCATGTAAAACTATATCTGAATTATTCCAACAGATTAAGAAATTTTAAAATACATTTCAATAGAAACTTGTCAGATTGGCATCTCACCCAGGATGAGCCAGCCAATAAATACCCGCAAAACTAATTGATTCATAGAATCTAACAGCATGGTGCCGTGACCCGGATAGATGGATCTGCACTCTGATTGGTGAGTCAAACCACTCTAAAAGAACAAGTCAGTTTAAATCAGCATGAGTACCCAGATGAACACATCTGGAACAACAAGAAGACCTAGAAAAGTCGCTTTTTAGGCAATGGAATCCTGTGGTGATGATGTAAGACTTACGTTGACACTGAAATATGTGTTCTTAGTCTTAGTTCAGAGACTCCACAGAAGACACTAAATCTTCCCTGTTGTGATGGGAAGTGCTTACTAGACTGAGTAGTAATTGACACGTGTAAAGTCCTAATATAGGCCACTTTTTAGTGCAAAGCTTCGGTATTCATCTAGAAGTCCTTGTTATTTGGATAACAGGTTGACGCGTATGTAGTAATAATTTAAATCTTGTACAAGTAAGGGGAAGTAAAGAAAATTACGTCTTTAAGTTAAAAACACTGTTTTAAATAGAGGGACTGCAACCATCCCGTTGTAATTTAGAAAATGTCCAAATCATTGGATGATGACAGTAAAAATAGTTTTAAAATAGATGACTGTCGCCAAGAGATAATTCAAAACTATTGTTCCAGAAGTAGATTTGGGGAGTTTTTTGATATACAGAAAATATGAGAAGAAATGCAAAAATGTAATGATAAATTTCTCAAAGATGGTCTTGAAAGACCTTTGAAGGAGAAAGAATGTGTTCGGGCGTCGGCTGAACAAATGGCTGAACTGGACAAGTTGAAAAAAGGACTTGAAAAGTTGAAAAAGGAACTGGAAACGTTGAAAGCAGGAACAACATCTAAAGACACTCAAAGCATCAGATCATGTTACTGTTGTGGAATCATTGGACATTGGCAGGATGAGTGTCGCAAGAAGAAGAACCAAAGGAAAAAGGCAGGATGAAGAATGAAGAATCCACATGGTAATAATCTTTAACGTTAAGGAGACACGCTGTGTCCCATGAGGACTGAATATGAATCCAAAACAGCCATAAGCCTTTACAAAGGGTTTCCACCAAGTTGGAATGCATGTGTGTTCTCTCTCTCTCTCTCTCTCTCTCTGCCTCGTCACAGGACGACTGGTGAGAGGGATACAATACACAGAGGGTAATAATTTTTTAAGTAAAACACATAAAACACATGGCTTTCCATGTGCACTGAATTTGATTCTAATATGTTATATTTGGTTTTAGACAAAAGATTGAGATTACAGTCTCATGTTAAATTATGACAAAACGGGTGAAAACAGCCAAAAGCAAGTTTATCCCATATAATATAATAAAATATTTTATTTTGAATGCTGAATTGGCTTTGGTTAATTAGGAACATTTTCATTTGTTTGTTTTTTGTGTTTCTCTTATAACTAAGATGACATTTGGGTTTTATAGAACAAGTTGGATACTAAAAAGTTGACTGACTAAAATAGTCTCACCCTTGGTTTAGAGAGCAGCACAGGGGAGAGGAGTGCTTGAGCCAATCCCCCCACAACTGCCAACAATACTAGAGATGGGTAGGACACTAAATCTGAACCTTCACTTCACAAAGGATATCGGCTAAGTTGAAAGAATAACATCTTGCTACAGACAATATGTCAGATTTTTTATATGTGGAAACCTACATTACAATAATAAATGTTGCCTTTATTCATGGCTGATCTTAATTAAAACCAAGGGCTCCAGGAAGGGGGGCAGACCCCTAGGATGACCCCAAACAACCTCTCCCATTAAATCAGGGTAGCCTATTACTAAATTTAAGTGTTCAGACTGGTCTCAACTGTGGTAATTTCCTCAACATAAGCATATTCAGTTTTGGGATGATCAAACATTTAGTGAAGGCTAAATATATTTTCCACTCAATAGCTTTAACATTGAAATGTATGTTTTTTAAACCAACTGCAGGAAGGGTGGAGACCAAATGTCATCCCCCTTTGTTGATGATAGTCATTTTAATGTCAATAAAACCACAGACATTGTGATTTAGTGGCTGACCGCCACTATTTGGAATAAAAATGATTCAAAGTTGGAGAATTTTGCCTAAATGTAGAAGGTTAATCAAGACATTGTTTGTCACAAGGTAGTTTGGCTGTTGCCTGTACAAATGCTACATTTGGGTGCTGTAGATATGCTAACACAATCGCCCTGGTGGTTGCAGTAGGTACACCACTGGAACTTGGGCTGGAGTTTTTCTCTCCTACAATTTAATTGCGCAGCTTATCCCCTAGTGGGCAAACCAATTTAGTTAGGCATGTGCCAAGAAACTTCAGGATATTATAAATGCATATAAATGCCAATTAAAAAATTTGAGAGCTGTTTAGCTATGCAAGACAAATGTGTCAATGGGTTATATGGTTTATAATTCCTTCGCACAAGCAACTGTGTTGCACATTGATGTCTTTGATTGTGTTAGTGAATGTTTGAGTTTTTAACATTTCCACTTTGTTGTTTTGGATGAATATACAGGATGCAACTCCATATCGAATGGATTCCAGATCCATCCCTATTACCAATTCTATATTTTTCATGTCTATCCTGTAATGATGGCCAGTGCGGGTTCAGGATGGAGCCTCCTGTGGCCGTATTCGCTGTGATTCTGCTTTCACTCATGGTGTCACTTTCCATTGACTTAAGGAAGTGAAAGCAGGGGGGATGTATGATATGATAACTGATTGGAAAGAGTTGAGCTTAGGGATCAAAGCAAATCAAATTGTTTTTTATAAGGAGTTACATGAACATTTTGTTTTTTTTCTGTTTGCATAGTTATAATAGAGCATTGGAATCTTATGTTTTACATGTTACATTCTTAGGATTTGTTTTAATTTGTTTATTTGGAAACTGTTTGTTTGACGTAAGGTCTAACATTTTAATGGAGGAATAGCATAGATCTCAAAGCCAAGTCAAGTCTGATCAGACAACGGAATCTCATTCCACTGCCAGGTGCTATCCGGCATAAATATAGCACATTGAATGAAATATCAACCAAGTCAGTTCTAGATGGAAAAGGAAATTTGACATAGACTTTTATGGAAACTTGTCTGAATAGGGTGTATGCTTCTCTCTGATGATTTAACTTCTGAGATCCACATGTTTTCAGGACTGATCCTTTGTCTTCATTGTTGGGAGTTGACGGAACAATACCCAGTGGATGAAAGCCCAATGGACTGTTGAACCACACTAATCGTTGTTTTGCAGTTATACTTTCAACAGATCGGGACATCACAACCCCTTTTATGGTGATGCATCACCTCATTGACTGGACACAGACAACTGAGTGTGTGAGTAACAGCAACATGTTCAAGAAGGATTTCTACAACCACATGGGTCGAATCTGTTCCAAATCCTCCTGACCACACATATGGCAGAACGATGCCAGGGTCAGATCACTTGGCATCACACTCCATTTCTAGTTGAACCATTTGCAGCAAGATGAGAGGAGAGTCCTGAAGGACTCCACATACTACAGGTCAGAGTACCACAGGCTAGTTGACTGGAAAGGTCACATGGTCCCAACACAGTGGAAGACACTGTTGTGGTGTTAATCTTGAATTAGTGAAGTGTTGGAAACTCACTGTTCCATTACACACTTACACTGACTTGTTCGGACAAACAGGCAATTTGCTTGGTCCACATCACACTGACTGCAATAGCTGATATTGGAACTTTACATCACTGATGCAAGACAGAGAATACTGAATACTAGAACTACAGGACATTTGATGGGAATCTAGCTTCATTCCTAACAATCAATAGTTTTCCTAAATTGACTGGTATTTTGATCTCTTATGTATTTATGTTCATTCCTCACAAGACAGGTAGAGGACTACATATGATCACTACCCAAACATGAATACTTGTTTTTTTGTGAAGTTGCTTAATAGTCATGATTACAACAGCTATCATGATATGTTTAATAGTGCCATAGTCCTTTTCAAAGGAAGAAACTCTCACTGGTAAATTCATTAGAGTTGAGTGTTGTGTTACGTTCAGGATATGTTGGGTCGTTAGTATGATGTTGATGCATGTCTTATTATATGGACAAGGGGGGACTTTGATTTTTTAAAGGGTTTATTGGGAATTAATTATGCATTTCATTAATATGTCATGTTAGGTCTGTTTCTGTTGGACACAGGTGAGACTGATAGTAGCCTGGGTCTTGATGTGTATGGTAAAGATCGATCACGATGGTCACTACAACTGCATTGTCATACAGTGCTATGTGTCAGGTAAAGCTGTGTCCTATTTTCATTTCATTTAAGGAATAATAAAGCCTTACAGGCCAAATTATCCTTTTTAATATTTTTCTTTTTCTTTCTTTTTAACATAAGTGTTTGGACCTTTTCAGTTCATAAGGAATTGGATTTTACTTTTATTTTTGCCAGTTTTATCAACATGTAAGGATTAAATGTTACATGTGTGAAGGGGGGACTGATAGATATTGGGCATGAAAAGTAGCTGAATTACACAAAGTATGAGAGTATTAACGATCTCTGTACGAAGGACACTAGGTAGAAAATGTTGTGACCCATTTCTAATGGGTTCCACACATCCTGTCCATACCTCCTGATAGGAGTTTTCCATGTAACTGTCATAGACTCTATGAATAGACCCATGGAACCTAGGACCATTGTGAGGAAGCCTGTCTTTACCTGATGATATGCATGTATTTTAGTTCTATTCTCTTGTTAGAGGAATGGTTCGTTATCTTGTGCTATATGAGGTACCGTATCGCAAGCAGTTGGTATCTAATACTGAGGGGCCCCACACTGATAAGCTATGTAGCCAAGAAACTTGAGAGGGGACACTATTTGGCCATGTAAGGTTAGGGTGTAGAATATACGTATGTGATTGGAAGACAGCCAGATATTGGAGGGGATGTGCTGGGGCATAAAATACTGTGTTCACTTTGTAATCATTGGAGAGCCAAAGGAGAGAAAAATGAGGCAAAATAAAGGCTTCTTTCTGGTAACTTGACCATGCAGCTAATTTTTGTTCAAGTATCATCGTATTGTGCTCCAAGAAACAAACCACACCGTCTTTTTCCAAAGCAGCCTGTATTTCTCCTGACGTTATCTGTGGGTTTTTCTTTGTATCCCGAACAATTCTTTGGGCAGTTTTGGCTGCAATCTTTCTCGGTCTACCTGACCTTGGCTTGGTATCAAGAGATCTCTGAATTTTCCATTTCTTTCTTATATCCTTTTCCATCTTTATAAAGTTCCATTACCTTGTTACGCAGGTCTTTAGACAGTTCTTTTCTGCTCCCCATGGCTCAGTATCTAGCCTGCTCAGTGCATCCACATGAGAGCTAACACATTCTCATTGACTATTTACAGTGGGGAGAACAAGTATTTGATACACTGCCGATTTTGCAGGTTTTCCCACTTACAGAGCATTTAGAACTCTGTAATTTTTATCATAGGTACTCTTCAACTGTGAGTGACGGAATCTAAAACAAAAATCCAGAAAATCACATTGTATTTTTTGTAATTAATTAGCATTTTATTGCATGACATAAGTATTTGATACATCAGAAAAGCAGAACTTAATATTTGGTACAGAAACCTTGGTTTGCAATTACAGAGATCATACGTTTCCTGTAGTTCTTGACCAGGTTTGCACACACTGCAGCAGGGATTTTGGCCCACTCCTCCATACAGACCTTCTCCAGATCCTTCAGGTTTCGGGGCTGTCGCTGGGCAATACAGACTTTCAGCTCCCTCCAAAGATTTTTTATTGGGTTCCAGGTCTGGAGACTGGTTAGGCCACTCCAGGACCTTGAGATGCTTCTTTCGGAGTCACTCCTTAGTTGCCATGGCTGTGTTTTTTGGGTCGTTGTCATGCTGGAAGACCCAGTCACGACCCATCTTCAATGCTCTTACTGAGAGGACAGGATTTTAATCCATGACAGTGTAGTGTGTTACTAATGGTTTTCTTTGAGAATGTGGTCCCAGCTCTCTTCAGGTCATTTACCAGGTCCTGCTGTGTAGTTCTGGGCTGATCCCACACCTTCCTCATGACCATTGATGAGGTAAGATCTTGCATGGAGCCCCAGACCGAAGGAGATTGACCATCATCTTGAACTTCTTCCATTTTCTAATTATTGCGCCAGCATTTGTTGCCTTCTCACCAAGCTGCTTACCTATTGTCCTGTAGCCCATCCCAGCCTTGTGCAGGTTTACAATTTTATCCCTGATGTCCTTACACAGCTCTCTGGTCTTGGCCATTGTGGAGAGGTTGGAGTCTGTTTGATTGAGTGTGTGGTCAGGTGTCTTTTATACAGGTAACGAGTTCAAACAGCTGCAGTTAATACAGTTAATGAGTGGAGAACAGGAGGACTTCTTAAAGAAAAACTGTGAGAGACGGAATTTTCTTACTGGTTGGTAGGTTATCAAATACTTATGTCATGCAATAAAATGCAAATTAATTATTTAAACCTCTACATGGTTTGTAAGTAGGAAAACCTGCAAAATACTCCCCACTGTATACACAGACACTAATTGCAATTTAAAAAGCCACAGGTGTGAAAAATTCACCTTTAATTGCCATTTTCACCTGTGTGTGTCACCTTGTGTGTCTGTAACAAGGCCAAACATTCAAGGGTATGTAAACTTTTGATCAGGGCCATTTGGATGATTTCTGTTGTCATTATGATTTAAAAAGGAGCCAAACAACAATGTGATAATAAATGACTTCATATGATCACTATCTTTCAATAAAAGACCAGTTATGATCAGTTATATTTTTAAAATCAATGCAAACATTTCCCAATTTCTGCCAGGGTATGTAAACTTTTGAGCACTACTTTATACTATCGTTCAAAAGTTTGGGGTCACTTAGAAATTGCATTTTTTCAAAAGAAAAGCTAATTTCTTGTGCATTAAAATTACATCAAATTTAACAGAAATACAGTGTAGAGATTGTTATTATCGCAAATGTTGCTATTGTAGCTGAAAACAGCTGATTTAATTATTTTAATAGACTGTGATCATTAGAAATCCCTTTTGCAATTATGTATGCACAGCTGAAAACTGCTTTGCTGAAAAAACAGGCCGCCTTTATGCTCAAAATGGCCTGAAACAAATAACTTTCTTTTGAAACTTGTCAGTCTATTCTTGTTTTGAGAAATGAAGGCTATTCCACGCAAAAAGTTGCCAAGAGACTCTCTTTACAAAGCAGCACAAACTGTCTCTAACCTGAATAGAAAGAGGAGTGGGAGGTCCCAGTGCACAACTGAGTAAGAGGCCAAATACATTAGTCTCGTTTGAGAAACAGATGCCTCACAGGTCCTCAAAAGGCAGCTTCATTAAATAGTACCCGCAAAACACCAGTCTCAACGTCATCAGTGAAGAGGGTAGGCAGGTTTGCAAAGAAATAAGCCATATCTCGGCCAATAGAATGAAAATAATAAGATGGGCATAACACAGACACTTGACAGAGGAATATTGTTAAAAAGTGTTATAGACAGACAAAGTTTGAGGGGTTCAAATCACAAAGAAAAACATTAGTGAGATGCAGACCAAATGAAAAGATGCAGGAGGAGTCTTTTATGCAAAGTGTTTTATCTGTCAAGCATGGTGGAGGCAGTGTGATGGTCTGGGGATGCTTTGGTAGTGATAAAGGGGGATATTGGTACAGGGTAAAAGGGATCTTGAAGAAAGAAGGCTATCACTCCAATTTACAATGCCATGTCATATCCTGTAGAAGACACCAATTTCCTCCTACAACAGGACAATAACCCAAAGCACAGCACCAAACGATTTACGGAGGAAGAAGTCAGCTGGTATTCTGTCACTATTTGAGTGGCCAGCACAGTCATCGGATCTCAACCCTATTAAGCTGGTGTGGGAGCAGCTTGACCATATGGTGCCTATCAAGCCAATCCATCTTGTGGGAAGTGCTTCAGGAAGCATGGACAACTAGAATGCCAAACGTCTGCAAGGCTGTAATTGCTGCAAATGGAGGTTTCTTTGACAAAAGCAAAGTTTGAAGGACATAATTATTATTTCAATAAAAAATAAAAAAATCCAAACATGTCAATTACTATATTTCCTGTTAATTTTGCTTTTTCCAATTCAAACTAATTTGATGTATGTTTCATGGAAAACAAGGACATTTCCTTGTGACCCCCCAAACATTTGAATGGTAATTTACATTTTACAGTATACCATTCTATGACATCTAGTGAACATGTACCCATGCAACATTTTACTGCTCTTGTGTGACAAGGAAACATATCCATTGCTCATCAGTGCTTCCAATGTCTTATGTAAAGGTGAAATTTGTGACGCAGCAATTATACAAGCATTAAAGTCAGTATTTGAAAAATACTGCAGTTTTATTGCACTCTAACTGCAATCTATTTCTGTATGGGTAATGTCTGGCCCTTAACTCTGTCTAGTCATGCCCCAAATAAACCCACTGCACTGCAGTCTCTGTCCTTATCACCCAGAGGAGGTGGAAAGTGGGGGCGGAAATAACAGAGGGAGAGCAGGAGAGAGGCAGATTACGAGAGTGAAATTCAGGTGAAAGCGTGGTTGGGAGAGCATTTGCACTGTTATTGCAGAATTTTTCTTCCTCTACTTGAGGCCAACGGATAAAGGGAGTTATATCAGGTGATGGCTGAAACTGGGAGATTGAATTGGAATAAAACAGCTCATGAAGATTGGAGGCTTTTTAGGTGGAAAATAAAGACACTCTCTTTCTTTACGTGATCTGAAGCCTATCAGTTGTCCCGCATGAGGCTTTCGGTGGTCCTGAGCATAGACAAGGTTTGTAATGTGGCGGAGTGTGTGACTCAAGAGAACAAATGCATTTATTAAGAAGACAATAACATGGTCTAGACAGTAGGGCCCCCCCAAAAATAATGTTTGTTAGATTGTCTGCAAGTTATAACATATGTAGGTAGGTGCTCAAAAAGGTTTTTGTCCCTCTATTCTGTCCCATTCAAATGGTTTTGCAAACCCCCAGCATCTTAGAATATAAAAGAAAAGCTTGATTGTTAATTTACTTTACACAAAATAGAAAGTCTGAATTTGACACTAAAGAGATAATATTGTAAAAGACATTCAAAGAACAACCCTAAAAACAGACACTAAAACACAAAGTATTTATATGCCAGGATTGAGGATTTTCCCTGAATTAATTATACTGTATTCTGAATGAGTGGTACCTCAAATCTAAAACACGGGTTTCAATAGCATTTGTGTTCATGTTCATTTGCATTTTTGCCGGACCGCGTAAGCGGAGCAGGCCAAGAGCGAATGTCTCTTACTGAGTGAGTGAGTGAGTCACTGACTGAGTACCCCTTGTTAAATAATGTAGTGGTTAGAGAAGCGGACCTGTAATCTATAGGTCCCAAGTTTGTATCTCGTTGCAGGCGAAGCGAACTATGCATTATTAATTATTCTGTATAGACGAAAACTTTGTTTTGGCTAAAACCTTCAATATCTTTATTATAGTAAGCCTGAAATGAAACAGTTTACGGTTTTATTGCGACTGTTTCTGGTGGATTTTTTAAGTTCACATCCGTGCATGCGTTTTGGGTCAGAATAGACAAACACATTTGCTGGCAACAACATACAGCAAAAGATTTGTTCAGGATGGACACGAGGCTATACTGACACACAGCAAATATAGAGCTCTGTGGTGTAGTGGTTAACGACATGCATGGGCATCCTGGGTTTGAATCTCAAGAGGACAACCCTTTCTATTAGGGGCCAACTGAAGTAGGCTTGCCTGGTTTCTTGTTTAAGCACAACATGTACAACAAAATAACCTTTTCTCCTGAGGATGCTCCCAGGTGGCACAGCTGTTTAAGTCTTTTATAGTGCCAAGCAGTCCTCCCTAGTGTATGTATGAGAAGAGTGGCTTGTTATCCTGAATGCAGGACTAGAACAATTGAGTGTTGATCAAGGCATTAATATCAGCCATCAGCCTTTAAGAAAGTATTCATTTTAAATCAACGATAGCTGCTATACTGCCCGGGCTCCAACACTTCCAATGGCAGTGTCCATTATATTTTGCGTAACTGGTGTAACAGGTAGAACGTCACAATGAAATGATGTTGATGGGAAGGCAACACGATAGTGGAGCTTTAGGGTATGATGGGGCCTATAAGCTACGTTAGGAGTGATGCAAAGACAAGCATTGTCCCAAGATCAAATTGGATATGAAGGGCAACACATAGAAAGCATTCAAATAAATAAGAATTATCTCCCAAAAACATTGCACTAATTTTAGATAGCAATGGCTATAGAAAAGTATGTAGAAAAGATAACTTGGCTGCCAGGCTATATTACCATTAATCGGCAAATGTTTTTCAGGAGAACATACGGACACCTATATCAATATACCGTGGCCTTCCCATTTTAGAAAATCTAATGTTTCATATATTTTCACATGCTACATCGGTTGCCCCTGTTAGAAATTGGCAGTTTTGTATAGTGGTTGAAATAATGTTCACGTTCCCGGTCGTCAAGGGAGAGAGTAATTCAATTATTTATGGCAGCATTTGATAGTCGATTGTTTCTAATGTTACAGGCTCAACAAACACACAAAATCAGCCTAGTTAACATCTACCATTGTTTTTTGCAATATGTGCATTTGTTCACACACACAAACTCACTACTGGTGAGAGTCCTGGTTGATCAGTTGATTTAAATTGAATCAAGTATGTAAATCAATGGAAATCCCTAATGGGTTTGTCAGTGTTGGTTAAGTTGTGTGAAATGGTTGAATAAAAAAGATCAGTGTATCCATTTAAGTGATCTTACAAACTCAATCTCATCTCTTCTCACTGTAATGCTGGTAAAGCTGATGTATACATTGAAGGGCGTGTTTACCTAGCAAAGATCGGGTTTCCAAGAAAGTAACCAGGTTTGACCAGGTTGACCAGGTTTGCACACACTGCAGCAGGGATTTTGGCCCACTCCTCCATACAGACCTTCTCCAGATCCTTCAGGTTTCGGGGCAGTCGCTGGGCAATACAGACTTTCAGCTTCCTCCAAAGATTTTCTATTGGGTTCAGGTCTGGAGACTGGCTAGGCCACTCCAGGACCTTGAGATGCTTCTTACGGAGCCATGTGATGGAAATTCCATATATCGACACTCGGAGTAAGGAACACAGAGACAAAGTTCTCTTGGCACATTCTAACAGTTTTATTAACTATTATGCACATATGAGAGACGCGTCAACCGCTTACACACACAATCGTCTGAGGAGTCTCTGACTCAAAACATGCACAATCCGTATTTATTACAGTGAAAAGGGGTGTGGTAAGATGCTGTCCTATGTCAATAAAACACCTTTGTTCTATCACACAAGTCAAATGCTATCTTCCCCCACCTTATCCTTCCAGCTATAATGTTTACAATTGTGTTTACCTAAACTTCACACAAAGGACAAGCTCTCCTTCCCCCCATAGGTAACTTCTTCAATTCTAAGAGTTCTTACAGTATCTGGAAAAACAATAGATGCCCCCAATGCAAATACCAGCTCCCCCACATTCCTGAGGAACAAAAGACTGATACCCTTCTTCTAGGCAGGAGGACATGGCCCAAATACCTGTTAATCCTCTGATATTATACAGACATGTGTGTCACAATCAAAGTAAAGATCTATATACCAGCCAATGGAAAGACAGACATTTCTCAAATGTACCTTAGTTCAAAATTACCATAACAGCCACTCCTTAGTTCCCATGGCTGTGTTTTTCGGGTTGTTGTCATGCTGGAAGACCCAGCCACGACCCATCTTCAATGCTCTTACTGAGGGAAGGAGGTTGTTGGCCAAGATCTCGCAATACATTGCCCCATCCATCCTCCCCTCAATACGGTGCAGTCGTCCTGTCCCCTTTGCAGAAAAGCATCCCCAAAGAATGATGTTTCCACCTCCATGCTTCACGGTTGGGATGGTGTTCTTTGGGTTGTACTCATCCTTCTTCTTCCTCACAACACGGCGAGTGGAGTTTAGAACAAAAAGCTCTATTTTTGTCTCATCAGACCACATGACATTCTCCCATTCCTCCTCTGGATCATCCAGGTGGTCATTGGCAAACTTCAAACAGGCCTGGACATGCGCTGGCTTGAGCAGGGGGACCTTGCATGCGCTGCAGGATTTTAATCCATGACGGCGTAGTGTGTTAGTAATGGTTTTCTTTGAGACTGTGGCCCCAGCTCACTTCAGGTCATTGACCACGTCCGGCCGTGTAGTTCTGGGCTGATCCCTCACCTTCCTCATGATCATTGATGCCCCACGAGGTGAGATCTTGCATGGAGCCCCAGACCAAGGGAGATTGACCGTCATCTTGAACTTCTTCCATTTTGTAATAATTGCGCCAACAGTTGTTGCCTTCTCACCATGCTGCTTGCCTATTGTCCTGTAGCCCATCCCAGCTTTGTGCAGGTCTACAATTTTATCCCTGATGTCCTTACACAGCTCTCTGGTCTTGGCTATTGTGGAGCGGTTGGAGTCTGTTTGATTTAGTGTGTGGACAGGTGTCTTTTATACAGGTAACGGGTTCAAACAGGAGCAGTTAATACAGGTAATGAGTGGAGAACAGGAGGGCTTCTTAAAGAAAAACTAACAGGTCTGTGAGAGACGGAATTCTTACTGGTTGGTAGGTGATCAAATACTTATGTCATGCAATAAAATGCTAATTAATTATTTAAAAATCAAACAATGTGATTTTCTGGATTTTTGTTTTAGATTCCGTCCCTCATAGTTGAAGTGTACAGATCTCTACATGCTTTGTAAGTAGGAAAACCTGCAAAATCATCAGTGTATCAAGTACTTGTTCTTTGGGACTCTCCCAGAAATAGGGCCAGGCCTGATCTGCTGAGGAGCGACGGACTCCATCCTAGCTGGAGTGGTGCTCTTCTTTTATCTAGGAACATTGACAGGAGTCTCACTCCTATAGCTTTAACATGAGATAGGGTGCAGGTCAGGCTGCAGGCTGTTAGCCTGCCTGCTAGCATAGTGGAGTCTGTCAATAGCATAGCCAGAGCAGTTAGTAGAGCTTTACCTATTGCCACTGTTACTCGTTCTAGGCTGAGAAAAGTTAAACAAGGTAGTGCTAACAAAAACAACCTTATTAAGATAAAGCCTTCCTCCACCTCGGTCAAAAATAAAAATGATTGTATCACTTCGCATCTCAAAATGGGACTCCTAAATATTAGATCCCTTGCTCCAAAGGCAGTTGCAGTAAATGAATTAATCTCTGATCATAAACTAGATGCTATTGGTTTATGTGAAACGTGGCTAAAGCCTAATGAATTCACTGCCTTAAATGAGGCCTCTCCTCCTGGTTATACTAGTGATCATATCTCTCGTGCGTAATATTTATGACAGTAAATATAAACTTACTCTCAAACATATCACAGAGTTTCATTCTTTCAAAGTTTTACTCATGGAAGTTAACCAGGCCGATAAATCATTTTACATATCTATTATTTATAGGCCCCCCGGGCCATACACATTGTTCCTCAATGAGTTTCCAGAATTCTTGTCTAACCTTGTAGTCATGGCAGATAGTATTCTAATTTTTGGCGATTTCAATATTCATATGGAAAACTCCAATGATCCTCTTCAAAAAGCCTTTGAAGCCATAATTGACTCAATGGGTTTCATGCAACATGTCTCAGGTCCAACACATTGCCACAATCATACCTTAGATTTAGTCCTTTCACGAGAAATAGATAATGTAGATCTAATAATTTACCCCCAAAATCCTGGATTATCGGATCATTGTCTTATTACATTTACAGTTAAAACAAGAAATCCACTTGCCCCCCAAACAATGAGTTTCAAAAGCCGTACTATAAATTCTCGGACTACAAATAAATTCCTTGATATTACAAGTTCGCTCATTAACGACAGAGTAAATAAATCTGTAAACGATCAAATCGAGGATCTAAACTCAGTACTGCGAAATACAGTTGCACCACTAAAAACTAAAGAAATACGCAACAAGAAACTTGCTCCTTGGTACACAGACAATACTAGAGCACTTAAGCAAGCCTCCAGAAAATTGGAGCGAAAGTGGCGCTCCACCAAGTTGGAAGTATTTAGACTAGCCTGGATAGACAGTACACTACAATACCGAAAATCACTCACGTCTGCTCGATCAGCTTATTTCTCCAACCTGATTGAGGCAAACAAAAACAATCCAAAATTTCTCTTGGATACAGTTGCAAAGTTAACAAAAAAGCAAAGCTTAGCAAGTGAAGTGGGTCTTCACTTTAGTTGTAATGAATACATGAACTACTTTGATGAAAAGATCATCACCATTAGAAAACAAATAACTGACTCTTTAAATAGTTATGGTCCTCAAAATCTCAGTTGTCCAAAAAATTTCCTGATTCTCCCTGACCAGGTGTCAATGGGGACACTTGAATATTTTGATACCGTATCGCTCGACACATTTACAAAATTTGTAATGAGTTCTAAACCCACAAACTCTCAGCTAGACCCGATTCCTACAAAATTACTTAAGGAGTTATTTCCTGTGCTAGGTCAGCCAATGCTGAACATAATAAATTGCTCCCTTTCCTCCGGATGCGTACCAAACTCACTAAAAATTGCGGAAATTAAGCCTCTTCTAAAAAAATCTAATCTAGATCCCGACATATTACATAATTATAGGCCAATATCGAACCTCCCGTTCCTCTCAAAAATCTTAGAAAAATGTGTTTCCCAACAACTGAATGCCTTCCTAAAGACAAATAACATTTACGAAATACTCCAGTCCGGTTTTAGATCCCATCATAGTACTGAGACTGCACTCGTGAAGGTAACAAATGACCTTCTAATGGCCTCAGACAAAGGTTCCGCATCCGTCCTGTTGCTTCTTGATCTTAGTGCTGCTTTTGACACTATTGATCACTCCCTTCTCTTAGAGAGAATGGAAACCCATATTGGGCTACGTGGACATGTTCTAGCCTGGTTTAAATCTTATTTATCTGAAAGATATCAGTTCGTTAGTGTGGATGGTATATCCTCTGACAAGTCAAAGGTATGCTTTGGAGTTCCTCAAGGCTCGGTTCTGGGCCCATTATTGTTCTCACTATATATGCTCCCTCTGGGCGATGTAATCCGAAATCACAATATTAACTTTCACTGTTATGCTGATGACACACAATTATATATTTCAATGAAGCATGGAGAAGCCCCTAAATTAGCTACTTTGGAAGCATGCGTTTCAGATATTAGGAAGTGGATGACAGAGAATTTCTTACTCTTAAACTCAAATTAAACAGAAATGCTCCATTTAGGACCCAAAAAACAAAGAGCGTTGTTAGCAGATCTCACTGTGAACCTCGACGGCTGCATGGCCGTATCCCAAAAAACGGTAAAAAACCTTGGCGTTACCCTTGACCCTGACCTCTCCTTTGAAGAACATATAAAATACGTCTCAAGAGTTGCTTATTTTCATCTTCGAAACATTGCAACAAACTTTCTATCAAAAACTGATGCAGAAAAATGAATCCATGCTTTCGTTACTTCTAGATTAGATTACTGCAATGCTCTTCTCTCTGGTTATCCAGACAAATTAATAAATAAACTTCAATTAGTGCTGCACACGGCTGCTAGAATCCTAACTAGAACAAAAAAATTTGAACACATTACCCCTGTCCTGGCGTCCTTACATTGGCTGCCTGTTAGGGTTAGGGCTGATTTTAAGGTTTTACTCTTAACCTATAAATCAATACATGGACTTGCTCCTACTTACCTGGCTGAAATGATCCAGCCATACATACCTACACATAACCTTAGATCGCAAGATGCAGGCCTTTTAATTGTACCTAGAATTTCTAAACAAACAGTTGGCGGCAGGGCCTTTTCTCAGAGAGCTCCACTCCTGTGGAATGATCTGCCAATTAAGGTTAGAAATGCAAACTCAGTGCAAACTTTCAAGTGTCTACTAAAAACTCATCTCTACAGCACGGTTTATAATTAGGTGTAGCCTGGCCCGGGGGCGTGAATGTGACCAGTAGGCTTGATACCGTCCACCCTTGCTGTCTTGCCAGGTGGGCTCTCGTCGCCACTGGGATGGCCTCCCTCCAATGCCTTTCGGGGAAGAGTCACTGGCTTGTTGTTGACTCTCTGTTGCGCACTTGTGCAATTGGGCTGTACGCTGCTAGCAATACTCTGCCCTCATTCAGGGGGGTTGCGGTTGGTGGGTGTCCCTTTGGTTGATGCCTGGCAATGTGGTTGGATTGATTTCCTGCCTGTTGGGCCCAGTCCGGGGCCTCCCCCTGGGTAGGGTCACAGTGTCACCGGACCCCCCCGTCTCAGTTCCAAGGTGTTACGCTGCTATATTATTGTGCAGGGGGATATGAGGGATGTACTACTAACTTTTCTCAGTCTCCTCCAGTTTTAAATTTTAGGAGGAGATGAGGTCCTGGTCCACACCTGCGGATTACCTGGTTTGGGGGCCCGTTGCTGTCCCTGTCCTTGTCCACCTGGTCATACTTCTGACCTAGTCTAAAATCAAATAGACTCTGGATTTAGCCCGGAAAAATGTATTTATTATTCCAATTGGACTCTTAATATCTCACCCGGCACAGCCAGAAGAGGACTGGTCACCCCTCTGAGCCTGGGTCCTCTCTAGGTTTCTTCCTAAAATTCGACCTTCTTAGGGAGTTTTGCCTAGCCACTGAAATTCAACACTACTGTTGTTTTCTCCTTGGGGTTTAAGGCCGGGTGTCTCTGTAAAGCACTTTGTGACAACTGCTGTTGTAAAAAGGGCTTTATAAATACATTTGATTGATTGATTGAGGAGAGTACATCCACCCTGACGTTCTTCATTTCTGGTTGGTACGTCAGAGTGCCAACCAAGCGCTCAAAGAACCGGGTCCATCGAGAGTTGTGGCTCGGCGCAGCCCTGATATATTCCAAGTTCCGGTGATCGGTCAGGACTGTGAACGGCTCCCAGGCACCCTCTAGCCAGTGTTTCCACTCCTCCAGTGCCATCTTCACTGCCAGCAGCTCACGGTTGCCCACGTCATCGTTGCATAGGGGATTAATGTGAAGGGCATGTAACGAAACCAAGTAAACATTACTATTTCTATAATCATTGCTTGCTGAAATTGTTTTTGCGACTGTAACATAAATAATAAAGTATTCGTCGCCTCCCATTCCTTAGGATATGGGAAGAAATGTTTATGCATTATTAAAAGATTTTTGATTGTTTTGCATCTAATGAATATTAGTTTAATGATGACTAATCGTAGGAGATCGATTTTTTTGGATAATAATCTGTTGCTCTTGCTGGAATGTATGATGTACTTTCTACTGTTTATCTTTTTTGTTGGTTGTACTGTTTAAAATGTGTTTTTGTTGAGACTTAGAATTTTCTTATTCCATTGTACAATGAAATCATATTGCTTATTCTAAGTATAATCCAGTAATTTAGTAAGGCCATTATGTGTTTCGGCTCTGCTCACTTGTACAGGATGTGCCTACAACAGATAGTTATAGTTTTGGCAAAACTTTTAAAGGGCTGTAAACACCTTGTTGTCTTTCTAAGCAGAAGTTTGCAGAGAAGTTGTTGAGACATGTAGACTAACCATGCATAGGAGGGGGACACAGTGGGCTGTACAGAATGTATATAGGCCTGAGCTCAACCTTCAACGGAGAACTCTTGAGCTGACTCTGGTGAGAGTGTTGTTAACTGCTCCAGGCTTGCAAATCTTGAATAAAGCTTTACTTGTGAAAATAATCGACAATCTCTGTGCCTTTCCCATTAGTGATTTCCACGACATTCCTTTCCGCAGCAGTCAGTTTCTTCGAAAAGTAGGCACAGGTATGGAGTCGGGGGGATCCCTCTGCTGCTGGGAGAGGACCGCCCCCACCCGGACCTCGGACACTTCGACTATGAAGGGCATGTTGGGGTCTGGATGGGGTAGCAGGGGAGCGGTGGTGAATCTGCCTTTCAGCTCGAGAAGACCTTCCGGGGTTTCCGGGGTCCAGTGGAGTCACTGTGGTTGGCCTTTCAGCAACGACGTGAGCAGAGGGGCGAGGATGCTAAATCCTTGCATGAACCGGCAGTAAAGTTGGCAAACCTGGTGAAGCTCTGCAGTTCCTTGATGGTCTTCGGGACAGGCCATGACCTCACCACTTCCAAATTTAATTCCTCCATCTTCACTCCTTCTAGAGTGATGCGCTATCCCAGGAAGGAGACGGTGGACTGATGGTTCCATCACTATTCACCTTTCATGTACAGCTGATGGTCGAGCAGACATTGAAGAAAAGTATAGATGTGGGCACATGTTTCCGGGGGCGTATGTCAGGAAGTAGATCAGGAGGTCGTTGATGTATACCACCACATACCTACCCAACATATCCCAGAACACCTCATTGAGGAAGGATTGGAACTCTGCTGGTGCGTTGGCCAGCGGTACAGCATGACCAGGTACTCATAGTGGCCCGACGGCATGCTGAAGGCTTTCTTCCACTCATATCCCTCCCAGACGCTCACCAGTTGTAGGCACTCCAGAGGTCCAGCTTCGTGAAGAGGCGTGTCTCCCACAGATGCTCGATGGCCAAAGGGACGAGGCGCATCGGGTATCTGAACTTGATGGTATTGTTGTTCAGGCCCCAGTAGTCAAAGCACGGCCGAAGCCCCCCGTCCTTCCTCTTGACGAAAAAGAAGCTGGCTGATACAGGTGAGGTAGAGTGGTGGATATCCCCCTGCTCCAGCACTTCCATGGCATCATTCTCAGCCACCGAGAGAGGGTAGATCCAGTTTTGGGGAGTGCAGCTTCCGGTATGAGGTCAATGGCGCAGCCCCAGGCCTTTTCGTTGGAAAACACCCTGTGTCCACATACTCTGGTAGAGTGTTGGGTGGGAGGGTGCCCTCTGGCCTCTCCACTGACGTGGCTCCTACTGTGCCCGTCTGTGCCATCTGGCTACTTACCCCCTTTCGGCTCCAGGCCTGAGCCAAGGGACACCCATTTTGGATGTGCCCCTTCTCACTTCAGAATAGGCACAGACCATGCTTATTCCATTGCTCTTTCTTCTCTGAGCATGGCATGCCAAACAGTCACGGTCCCACCATCACTCCCCATTTGAGGGCGCACCCAGTTAGGAGAGTGATTATCGTGGTCACCTTCTCATAATCTGTATACAGTTGGTTACCAAAATACAATTCACATTGGAGAAGGAAACCACGACAACCCTCCGGATTACCATCATATGTCTCAGGCAAGGTACTCTGGGGTTATTTTAGGTGAACGTGGCTCCACACAGTCAGCGACAGGAGGCGCAGCAGCACCTGCTGGCTCAATAGGGCTCTCCCCTCTCGACCATGTGAAAAATCATTTCGCACCAAACAAGTGCTCTGTCCCTCCTTTTGCTCAACCTGGCTCATCTCGATGGGGATGGTGTAGGGAAATGGTGTAGCAACCATCACAGCTGCCATCTGATCTAGGTGTGAAATTAGCCATTTTGTAAAAAGGTGTGTGTGTGAGAAATCAGTTGTTGGCAAATAAGTTTGTTTAATTTTGATAAATATGCAATATTGTGATGGGTAAAATAAGAAAAATAATTTTCCCAATTGTTTACACACCCAAATTGGAACTTGAAACACAATCACCGAAACCTGAAACTCATACCAAATCCCTAAACCTCAATCAATCAATCAAATGTATTTTATAAAGCCCTTTTTACATCAGCCGTTGTCACAAAGTGTTTTTACAAAACACCTGGCCTTAGACCCCAAGGAGCAAACAACAGTGTGTTGAATTTCTGTAGTCCCTTTGGAAAGCAACACCAGTTACAATGCCAAGCTCTATACACAAATTGGCAACACCCACTCCTCACAGTTGTAAACACTGGTTGCTGAATTGTACACAATAAGCCCACAGATGAGCTCTTCTGTTTTGGAGGAAAATGGAAGTCAATGGTGAGGCAAGAGCTAGAGGTCAAGGAGGGAGACATACCATAGGATATCACCATAAATAAAATATAGAATTGCATTCTAATTCAATGTGTATGTTAGGTAAATATGGCTAGTAAATATGGCTAAAATTAAGTCAGCCAGAAGTTCAGGAGCTTGCAAATGGAGAGGAATGGTTGCAGTGGGATAAGTAAAACGAATAGGAGATTTAAATTGCGGAGACCAGAGATATAAGAGTGGGATTTAGAGAAAAGCACTAAGAAACGCCAGAAAGAGTGAAGCCAAAACACAGATAGCAGATACCCCCAGACAGTCCAGAGGAAAATATCATTTTACCAGGTACAGGCAGACAATATCTGGAGGGAGACCGGGCTAGGGGCCTCATGTATCAATCGTGCGTACACAGAAATATGTGCATAAACCACAAGTATACCAGTTTTTATGCAAAAGTTGCCATACATCAATGTTGAACTTGATGGGAAAGTGTGCATATTTCTATGCAAATTTCAACCCATGCGTATTCACAGCCTAGCGGTTGAATTGAATAAATACCATGTTTTTTCGGAAAAGCTGGTAGGGGAATGTCAACAATAACACATGGAAGAAATCTTATCAATAAAAATATGAATAGCCTACAGGAATGTGCAAACTGCTTCCTGCAACATCGTAAGCTTATAGGCTACGGATGTAGCAAGTGTCAAAACCCTACAGCCTGTAGGATTGCTGATCCAAACACTATTAGAACTAATAGGTTGTAAAACGGCTTACAAATTGTAATTTGACAATACATTTCAGAAATGAATAGAACATAAAAAAGATATGCTTATTCACCACAAATCGAATAAAACAGCCAATAGGCCTACTCAAAATAATAATGATAGGCTATTGCTATGCTGCACAAAACAAAAAATGCATTTCACTAAAATGGAACAATCATTTTAACACAAGGTCTTTCGAAGGGTCATTGATTTTCTATAATACTTCTGAAATGTTACTTCCTTGGCCACATTCTCAAGGCTACTATTTCTTTTAACAGATCTTGTGTTTTCAAGACCACCTCAGCTGTACTGCCACAACCCGGTATAGTCCTCAGTCGAAACCATATAGAACACTGCCAAACTCAGGCAGAGCACCGCAACACCACTCTGAAATGCCACTGCAGATACTTGTTCTGTAGCGAAAATAACAGCTAAGGCCCATCTGACTTGAACTGGGCTTGGCCATGTCTGTATTGATATGTTTCTTGAATGTGAAGTTAAAAATGTTTTGATTACCCTAGTGGCAAATGAGCATTTATTGCAACCATCCCACAGCAACATGTCGGTGTCCCCATCTTGGACTTTTGCACTCAGATCTCCCTAACGATGCCAGCGATGTGATTTCTCGCATCAACCTTGACTGATATTTGACCACTTTATTTACAACATCCACATCTTGTAATGCGAAATATTTATGATACTACTTGATACATTTAGAAAAAGGCTACTTAATACATTTATAGATTCAATATCAGATAATATTATTTGAAGTTCACATTATGGGAGACTGGTGTCCACCTTGCTTTGTGTATCGACTGAAAATACATAGTCAATAGGGCTAATTTCAAAACCTTTTATGGGCAATTGTTTTTGGCGTTCTTTGGGCGGAGACCGCAAGCTCGTTCACGTCTGTAGAAGTATAGTTTCAGTCTGATTTATCAAAGGAAGCATGCGTATGTGTTGCGTACGCCAGTTTGATAAATCCCAATAATTTTGTGCGCACACAAATCATAGGATTTACATATATGCCAGAATTTTGTTAGAAACATACTCAAGATGGATACATGAGGCCCCAGGTGAAGAGCAGCAAAGACACACAAGAGAAACAAAAGCTCTAAAAAGCAAATTAGAGCAAGTAAAGGAACTGAAGCAAGACAGGCCGTCGGAGCAAAGGGAGGAGGTGGCAAGAGTAGAGGCTCGTCAGCCCACTCCTCCAGGGGTGGTAGCAGGAACCCCTCTTTGAGCCACTCCGGAGGCGGTGGCGGCAGTAGTTCAGCATCCCACCCCTCTGGGCTGGGGATCGGCACAGGAGCCCTGGTACGAAGAGCTGGCACTTGAGGTACCGGGGTAGATAACGGGGCTGGGGATCACTGCAGGAGCCCTGGAGCGAGGTGCCTGGCACTGGAGGTACGGGATCCAGAACTAGGGTCCAGCTCTGCTTGGTCCTTGTTGGTTGGATCATTATGTCACAGTCGAGGAGGCAGGACACAGGCGGAATATAATTTTAATTGTAACACCAAACAACAAAAGACCACAAACAAACAATGATCCACCCCGGGTGTGGAAACTACTTAACTTAAATAGGGTCCCCAATTAGAGGCAATGTGCGACATCTGCCTCTAATTGGGTGCAATAAAAAAATGGCAGCGCGTAAAGATGCCTAGAGGACCCCAGCCAGGATTTGACAGGAACTAACAGTATTAGGCAGGATTCTGAGAAAGTATCATCCTTTTAAAAAGTCCTCAAGTTTTTATTTAGTAAAAGAGAAATGACCAACAGAACAAAACAAGGCAAACGTTTTCCAGGATATCACCCAAAAAGTTTATAACTTCTTCCTGAAATATGTGCAGTATGGGGGAATAAAGGTACATCCCTTCGATTGTTACTGGGTGGACAGGTAGGAAAATTAGTGCAAAGAGTATCGGTGACCTACGTAATAATTTAAAATCTAATAATCTGTATCCATATTGTTTGTAAAAATACGCAATCATAAATAACCATGATATGATGGAAGAAAAGGTAACTAATCTTTCGTCACAAGCCAAACATTTAAAAGATAAGGTGTTTCATGGCGTACGTTATCCTCAATGCGTATCATCAGTTAAGTACAGAAAACAAGGGATCACGTAGCAACCTGGAACACATGGATGATCTGTCTGGTCATTCCGATTTACGTATGTGTATGAACCTAAATCAGTTATCATAAGCGGCCATAATGTGTAGGTCATTTAACATGAACCATACAGTAAAATGGCATGTGTTCCTGGAGCTACACAGAATGTTACAAAACCCATGACTCAGGGATTACATGTCAGTGGCATGTGTTCCTAGGCCTAACCAGACGGCTTCGAAATCCAGGACTCAGGAAGCAAATTCTGGTCGCTTAGACTTACTTATGTGTGTGTAATTATCAGTAGCCCTACGAGCTTGAGTATGAGGAATGCCATAGTAATCTAGATTCCAAAGTAATACAGTTTATTCCAATGAAGTAATAAAGTTACAATACAAAACATAGTTACATACCGACACGATCCAATGTCCTCCCAACTACTCTAACAGTCTACTAAGTATACCATACACTGTAAACCCGAATGTATTTCTTACTCAAATCTTTCTAGTAAGAGTAACTCAAAGTTAGAGAAATGTTCCCAATTATTTAAATGTTTGTGTTATACTGACTTTTACTACATTTTTATACATTTAAAATGAAGATTTTCCCAGGATCCTCAGGATCTTGGATTTTTTTTTTTTTATCCTTTTTTTGCATGGACTTTCAATGATTGATTCATGTTAGCCACACAAACATCAAACACATACATTTGTCTAAAGTAACCCAATCATTTAGTCAAACATATATTTTGCACCCACTACTGAAATACAAATTTAAAAAATCTTAACTATTAAGTTCCAATAAATTGTAATATTTAAGTAATTACTTAAAATGAAGTTAGTTGATTTAAATATTTTGATGTGATCAGTTTCTACAAAAGTTTTGAGTATTCTGAACTTATTAGGTTTTACAGTGGGTTGTATTAAAGACATTATAGCACGAAGGTGTGCTAGGAGCTTCTGTTAACAAAAGACTCAAAGAACTAAGTCAAGCGTCACTATTTATCCCACCCAGACAGACTGATTCCAAATTGTAAAACTCAGCTGCTCATAATTCTGTTTCCTTAGATAAGTTCATGTTACAGCAGCAAAAGCTTCTGACCGAAAAACATGTTTGTGTCACCATCATGAATATGCATCCATATTACTAGAGGTCCTTAAGTCATAAGGAGTTGTGAATTAAAATAAACTGGAGGACAGCTTTCTACTTGTATGTTGCTCCCCAGCAAGTGAGGCATGTCTTCTTCGAGCCTGCGCATGGTGTCTCTAGAAAGAACATTTTTCCAGAGCAGGACCAAACAGAAATTGAATGGAAGCATTGGGAAAGAGTTGAAGAACAGGCAGTGAATGGAAACTATATGAACACTTGAATGGGGAAGCACAATGGCAGTTTTTCACAGCTTATTAGACTGTCTGAAGCAAAACTTATATAAAACCAAAACACATGTCTGTGTTTGGTTCAGAAACTAAGGAAAGTGTACAGGGATCTGATACAAAGGTGTGGTGGAAATGTCATAATACATGTTGATTTCACAGAGGCATGGAAATGCAAGTGCCAGTCTGAGATACAGGTCGGTTATTCTGAACAAAACTTTCATACGCGTGTACAACAAAGGGAGAAAAGACACATTTGTGCAGCATCACAGAATCAAAACGTCTAGATACTGCAGCTACTGTATCTGGGCATACATGGATCCAAAAATTCATGCAAAATGTTCCTCTGTTTACACCATCCACTTCTGGTAAGATGGGCTCAGCGAAAAATATAAAAATAAATATGTCTTTCTCCTCTGTGAGATGCCTGCCACATTGGACTACATGGAGCTTGTTTCCCATAGCCCATGGAAGGGGCCCCCAGATGGAATAGAAACCTGTTCATGCTACAAGGTAGATCTATCCGTTAATCTCACATGGAAATGTTCTTCTTCACAGAGAGCTGTCATGTTTTTGCAGTGAGACATAGATTTTTCAGTGTTTCACCACAGTTACTTTCACTTTACACAGATGCACTAAGCCAGATCCAAGGAGGCAAACTGTTGCCATTGAACCAGCAGGATGAGAGGATAGGCCCACTGGCAGAGTTGGTGAAAGAAATGGAAGAGGGACCCATGAAAGATCCAAGATCTTGAAAGGACAATAACAGAGTTCACTGCTTAAAACATTGAAATGAGACTGGTTAGCAGTAGTATATAATGAGCTTTGGTGGTTAGCCAGAGCTATTGAAGTTGATCTTGACAACCAAGATGTCAAGGTGGAATTCCTGCACTCCTATAGCCCAAATGGTCTCTTTCAACCAAAACAAGGCAAGAAACATATACACAACCCAAAGAATTTAAGGGAAAACTTAAATCACAAATCCGGTCTCAATTAACAATATATATTAAAGATCAAAATCTACATTGTACATTGTAATTCGTTGAGAACAAAATGATGTAACGGTCAGTGGAAATCAAAATCACCAACCGATTGAGGGCTGGATTCAAACTCACACTGAAAATCAAAGTAAACAATTTAAATCACAGGCTGTTCCAACCTGCATGAATTTCATCACGGCAACTCATAATGTGACTCAGTAGTGTGTACGGCCTCCACATGCCTGTATGCACTCCCGACAATGTCTGGGTATGATGAGATCATGGATGGTGTCCTGGGGGATCTCCTCCCAAACCTGGATCAGGGCATCAGTGAGCTCCTGGACAGTCTGTGGCCACTACCTGCAAAACCATTCCTTTTTTGGAACTCAGAGTAGAGCCATCCGTGAGGAACTCAGAGTAGAGCCGCTGCTCCTTTGCGTCGAAAGGTGGTTCGGGCATCTGGTAAGGATGCCCCCAGGACATCTCCCTAGGGAGGTGTTCCAGGCACGTCCAGCTTGGGAGGAGACCTCGGGGTAGGCCCAGGACTAGGTGGACAGATTATATTTTGACACTGGCCTGGGAACGCCTCGGGATCCCCCAGTCAGAGCTGGCAAATGTGGCTTGGGAAAAGGAAGTTTGGGGTCCCCTGCTGGAGCTGCTGTCCCCGCGACCCGATACCGGATAAGCGGATGAAGATGAGATGAGAGATGAGACCTTCTGTCAGCGGTTTGCCAACTCCGTAATTGACTGCTCAACTCCAGTCAGATGGATATTTTGTCAATTTCCTACCTACATTTTATTTTCTGGTCGGCAAATGTGGTTGTAATATTGATGTACTTGTTGTGCTTTACTGAAAGGATTCCTCTTTGCTTTTGTTGTTTTGTGTTCTTCATCTTAAATGATTCAAAATTAGAAGCAATTGGTACTGGGGTGTTGTATACTGGTATAAATACAAAATAGAGTAAATTGTACATTTGTATTGCATATCAACCCCAAACAAGTCTATTGCTGAACAATATGAAAATAACAAGCTTTATAAATCCTATTATCAATCAAAACAATTGCTTTTATTAAAATATGTATAAATCAGGAGGTTGTTTCTTTACATGGTTTGACAGCTAAGACTTTGATCTATGAATGTTTAGGTTTTTATTTTGTGAAAAAACATTGATTGTCCTGTCTTTCAAGAATCTCTGATTTATAAATTCTGAAATCAGCAGAACCGGGGTGTGTCAGCTTTAATGCAGAGTGAACTCCCAAGTCCTCTGCCCATAATAAACAGAGGTCAGAGGCAGAGGGAAAGCTTGGCAGCCTATATAGAGGTAAACTCACAGCTTTAAGGGGATTAAGCAGCAACTATTAAATTGAAGCCTTACGATGCAAGAGATTGGCCTTAAGGAACCCTAGAGGCCATAGATTAGAATAATTATTATTGTGGAATACCAAAGAAACCTTTAATGGCAATATTTTGAAACTATTGAACTGCACCCAAGAAAAACCCTTAAGGCATACTATAATTTTCTTAATAGCCTATACCCTGGAAACCTTGAAGGGTGACACCTCTTTACCTGTTATAACTAGCACACCAACGGCAGTGCTTGTTATCAGGTCAACGGGTATGGTTTGGCTGACAATGTATGCATGTGTGGGTGTGACCAAAAGGAAGCTGCCATCCTATAGGAATGAAATGGTGTGCATATTGGGTTGCACACCATTTCCAACAATTACTTCAAGCAATTTCTGAAATTAGACAAATCTTATGTGTTTTGTGGCACAGTATTTACCACACCAAAATGGCAATGTGGCTGACATGTACTGACTTACTTTTTGCAGTGCAGAGAGAGAATCCAGGATTTTGCTATGACTAAACAAATGCCTCAGTAGAGCATTGGATTGCAATGTATTTTCATCTTTATTGCATGAAGTTTTCTATTTATGTTTTGCATTCCCAAGAATACAAGATTTCTGCTGCTAGGGAAAGTTATTGTCATCATCCAACTAACTTTGCTCAGTGCATTCCTAGAGCCAATAACCACCAATTCAGTTCTGCTGCAATTCACTTTCAGGAAATTAAAAGTGGCTGTAAATATGACATTAAATCTTAGTAGTGTTCACAATCCTCCTTCTTCCTCCAAACTCGGCGAGTGGAGTTTAGACCAAAAAGCTCTATTTGTGTCTCATCAGACCACATGACCTTCTCCCATTCCTCCTCTGGATCATCCAGATGGTCATTGGCAAACTTCAGACCGGCCCTGGCTTGAACAGGGGGACTTTGCGTGCATTAGTGTGTTACTAATGGTTTTCGTTGAGACTGTGGCCCCAGCTCTCTTCAGGTCATTGACCTGGTCCTGCCATGTAGTTCTGGGCTGATCCCTCAACTTCCTCATGATCATTGATGCCCCACGAGGTGAGACCTTGCATGGAGCCCCAGACCGAGGGAGATTGACCGTCATCTTGAACTTCTTCCATTTTCTAATATTTGCGCCAACAGTTGTTGCCTTCTCACCATGCTGCTTGCCTATTGTCCTGTAGCCCATCCCAGCCTTGTGCAGGTCTACAATTGTATCCCTGATGTCCTTACACAGCTCACTGGTCTTGGCCATTGTGGAGAGGTTGGAGTCTGTTTGATTGAGTGTGTGGACAGGTGTCTTTTATACAGGTAACAAGTTCAAACAGGTGCAGTTAATACAGGTAATGAGTGGAGAACAGGAGGGCTTCTTAAAGAAAAACTAACAGGTCTTTGAGAGACGGAATTCTTACTGGTTGGTAAATGATCAAATACTAATGTTGTGCAATAAAATGCTAATTCATTATAAAAAAATCATACAATGTGATTTTCTGGATTTTTGTTTTAGATTGCGTCTTCCACAGTTGAAGAGTACCTATGATAAAAATTACAGACCTCTACATGCTTTGGAAGTAGGAAAATCTGCAAAATCAGCAGTGTATCAAATACTTGTTCTCACCTACCATCAGGCTCTGCTGACTGAGTGGATCCTGTTGCCGTGGTAGTGACTGACTGAGAGACACTACAGTTCAAACAATTAGGGTCAGTCTGGCTGATTCAGTGGATATCTGGTAGAAATACATTTGTGCTCCAAAGTTTTGCATACCCTTGGAGAATTGGTGTACCATTTGTAAAGAAAACATGAGTAAGCAGGCAAAACACATTCAACTGTAGGTCATAACAGAATGGCACAATCATAAAACATGGCAACAAAGAAAAAATTAACTGACCCCTGTTCAAAAGTCTGCATACCCTTAGTCCTAAATACTGTGTATTGCCCCCTTTAGCATCAATGACAGCGTGCACTCTTTTATAATAGTTGTCTATAAGGCCCTGAATTCTTGCAGGTGGTATAGCTGCCCATTTGTCTTGGCAAAATGCCTCCAGGTCTTGCATGAACCACCCGTTTGAGAACTCCCCAGAGTGGCCCAATGATATTAAGGTCAGGAGATTGTGATGGTCACTCCAGAATCTTCACCTTTTTCTGCTGTAACCACTGGAGGGTCAACTTGGCCTTGTGCTTAGAGTCACTGTCGTGCTGGAAAGTCCAAGAGCGTCCCATGTGCAACTTTCGTGTAGAAGAATGCAAATTGTCTGCCAGTATTTTCTGATAACATGCTGCATTCATCTAGCCTTAAATCTTCACATGATTCCCCGTGCCTTTAGAGCTCACACACCCCAAAAACATCAGTGAGCCCCCACCATGCTTCACAGTGGGGTTGTGACCATAAAGCTCTACTTTATTCTTGCCACTCGAAATTATAGTGTGCCAGATGCTGAGACGTGTCAAGGTCTTGTCCGGCATATTGTAACCAGGCAATTTTTTGGCATTGGCACAGTAAAGGCTTCTTTCTGGCAACTCGACCATGCTGCTCATTTTTGTTCAAGTATCTTTGTATTGTGCTCCTTGAAACAATCACACCATCCTTTTCCAGAGCAGCCTATATTTGTCCTGAGGTTACCTGTGGTTTTTTCTTTGTATCCTGAACAATTCTTCTGGCAGTTTTGGCTGAAATCTTGGTCTACCTGACCTTGGCTTGGTATCAAGAATTCCCCGAAACAGTATTAACTGGCATTTGCAAGGCTTTTGATGGCTTTTGATATCCTTTTCCATCTTTATAAAGTTCCATTTTCTTGTTACGCAGGTCTTGTGAAATTAATGTTCTGCTCCACATGGCTCAGTATCTAGCCTGCTCAGTGCATCCACATCCACTCATTGACTAAACACAGACACTAACTGCAATTAAAGAAATTCACGTTTAATTGCCATTTTCACCTGTGTGTGTCACCTTATGTGTCTGTAACAACGGCAAACATTCAAGGGTATGTCAACTTTTGATCAGGGCCATTTGGGTGATTTCTGTTGTTATATTGATTTAAAAAGGAGCCAAACAACTATGTGATAATAAATGGTTTCACAATTTCTGCCAGGGTATGCAAACTTATGAGCAAATGTATGTAACTGTTGGGACAGAAACACCCAGGTCCTTGCTGTCACTATGTAGTACATTTCTTCCTGACTGCTGTGTTTTTTGGGAAGCTTAATAAAAATATATTGCTACAGGCTCTGTGCGTGACAATGCTGGTAAGATACATACATACTCAAAATTTGTACCATGATGCACAAGGAGATCATTTGCTTTGGCAGAGTTTGAATAACAAAACATGGTGAGCAAACTGATCTCTGTAGATAGGTACATGTTTTTATCCCACATTTAAACAGGAAATACTACTTTTCTAAAAATAACAAGACACGTTTAGGATAAAACCTTTGTGCCACTTATTGTACCTACCAAACTCTTGATATACCACATATTTTTGAGGATTGCAAAATCAGGTTTACCACCAGTTTAAAAGCATGTACAATATCCCGATAATTTCTCTGTTGCAGAAGAATTGTCCAAAACAGGTACCAGAGTGTAAAGGAGAACTTGCGTGAGCATGGACTCATTCTAAACAGTCGTGTTCAACCAGATTCCCAAATAGATCAATCTCTTGAAGTGTATGTTTAGTTGACAACAGAACATCTGTTTATCTGTACACAGGAAATCAAGTTCATTCAAAGTGCAACAGTAATTAGCCAATGGGCTTAAGGTACTGTGATGTGTGTTCCAGGTTGCGATGTCTATAAAGTGGAGGACAACCAGAAGTTTCTTTGAGATGAGATTGAGTTTGTAAGACCGAGTAATGAGTCTGTAACATCATGAACAAAAGACTATCAAATGCTGCAATAAATAATTGAATTACTCTCTCCCTTGACGACCGGGGACACGATCATTATTTCAACCACTATACGAAAAGGCTGATATCCAACAACTCCCTACAGACAGATGGGGTCTCTGTCCGCAGTGTGATCAGGCAGTTTGTGATATGGTCCTGATGACAATTTTGGCAGTAGGGGCAGCTGTTTGGTTCTTCTGCAGCAACAGCACCTAAATAAACTGGAAGCTCCATTTCATGAAGTTTGGTTAGTCAATGAAGCCCACATTCAGCAGACATGGGCTAGTTAACAGGTGCGTTCAGTTCACTTGAATGTGTGCTATGTTACAAACCTTGTTTATTACGGTTTCTCACAAAATATGTTTGTACATTGTTGAACAGACTTTAATACATTCAATTCCACTTGATGCATGTGGTGCAGTGTAGTCTCGCAAGGCCACACCTCCAGTCTTGTCTGGTCTTGGAGGTCTGGAAATGTACCTTTTTAAAAATGTTGCCACTGACTCTCAGCAGCAAGATTTCTATTGGATGTTAGTTTGTTTATTTTTTACTCCACTCACAGGCTTGTTAAAGGCAGGCTTATTGTGGTTTCAATATTTCTTCAAACTGGATAGAACACATTTCCTGAAAGTTTATAGTGCTTACTGTACCTAGATTGCAACATATCAGAAAAGAAGCAGAGATGGAGGAAAATATGAATTCTGTTTTGGAAGAACTGTACTCTGGTCATAACATTGAGCCATTACAACTTCTCAGCTTAAATGCTGTTCTGAACAAGAAACCAGGCAAGCCTAATTCAGCCGGCCGGCAATAAAAAGTGTTGTCCTCTCAAGATTTGAACTCAGGTCACCCACATGAAAGGCAGTGTCGTTAACCACTACATCACAGAGCTATACTTATACTGGCTGTCAGTATAGCCTCTTGTGTTTATCTTGAACAAATCCTCTTTTGCCACTGGCCGTTTTAACAGTTAATTGGCTATTTGTGAATGACATTGATACAGTTAAATTGACTAACGTTTCTTACTAAGCGAACTTCCACAGTTTTAACAGTTTATTGCCAGTAATAGGCTTTACCGGTATCTACTAACTTACTAGAATAGTTATAAGTATTGAGCAATTGCTAGTGAGTCTGCCAAACCTATCTCATTTCATGGCATAAAAACATATTTTTTTCTTTAATGGCAAAACTAAAATATTTTTTTCTTTCATTCGTGAATTACATTAATAACCATCAAAAAAGGTGATTTCATCAAGTGAAAAGATGAGAGAATCCTTTAATCCACCAGAAATAAGAAATAAATGACGTTGCTCTCAATAGATTCAGTCTTAGGTCTTCCACATTAGACGCACTGTTACCCACTACGACACGGCATTACACGTTTCAGCAGTCGCTATACTCCATTGAGGATTGTGTTAAACTGACTAACGTTTCTTATTACATTCACCTCCACCATAGCGTCTATGGACTGTATTGCTTTTGCCACTGGCCATTTCAACAGCTTATTAGCCAGTAATAGGCTTACTAGTATCTACTAACATCCTAGGAATAATCATAAGAATTGAGCAATTGCTAGCGAGACTGAAGATGACATTTTCTATGCCAGAAACAGTCGCAATATAATCGTATACAGTTTCAGCTAAGGCTAACGTAACTACTGTATGTTGTAGGCAGCAAATATGTTTGTCTATCCTGACCCAAAACGCATGCAAGGATTCCTACTTCAAAAATACACCAGAAACAGTCGTAATATAATCGTAAACTGCCAGCGAAGTTTTCGTCTATACAGAACAATTCATAATGCATACTTGGCTTCGCCTGCAAGACCTCAGCAGAAGCAGACCTCAGCACCTATAGTTTCTCAGGTCTGCTTCTCTAACCACTACGCTATTTAACAAGGTATACAGTCAGTCAGTCAGTCAGTCAGTCAGTCACTCTTCTTGGCCGGCTCCACTTACGCGGTCTGGCAAAAAAATATGTTTTGGCATGCCTTCCTACAGGCTATGGTAAAAGTTGAATTTATCAAGCATGGCCAAAAGTCAGCGATTTATTGAAACTGAAAATGGACAAGTCAATTATATAAATGGTTTCTCTAGACAGTGGTGGACACTGCCAACTCTTTTTGTTCAAAGTTTAGAATTAGCTTTTTCCCTCACAAAACCACAAATACTTTCTTCTACATCAGGAGCCGCGACAGGAGCCGCATATCGCTTTAGAAAACCCTTAATTCAGGGTTACATAGCTATCATATCTTCTAAAGCAAGTGTGTAGTCCGGTTTCAATAAAGACAGTGTATCTAGTAAAAGGTTGATTGTTTCTCAAAGACTGATATGGTTCTCCACAAACGCAACATACATCCACAAATTTCGATGGGGTTTTATTGGGCAATTTTGTTGCAATCTTCACTTAGCTAAAGACAACAGGACGCTGCCACTGCTGTGCTTTACTGTAGGTATGGTGTTATTTGGGTGGAAAGATGTAAATTTTTTTTGCCAAAGTTTAATCTGACCAAAGCTCCTTTTGCCCACTGAATTCAGAATCTACAATGTGCTTTTTGGCATAGCTCAAACGAGACTTGATGTTGCCATTTTTGAGTATTTTTTTTCTTGCCACCTTCCAATTGAGGCCAAATTTTTTTGCACTTGTGATATTGTGGTCACATGCACATAGTCGTTGCTATTGGTGGCCTCTCTGATCAGTCCCTTCCTTGGAAGGACAGCCTGATCCATGTAAAGTCTGGGTGATGCCAAACATCTTCCATATCTTAATAATGGTCTTAACTGTGCTCCAAGGAATAGACAAAGCCTTTGAAATCTTTTTATATCCATCCCCTGACTTGTGGCTTTCCACAACTTTATTTCTTAGACCTTTCTGCCCATTAAACAGTGGAGTTCTCTATGAACAACTGGTTTTATTCTGTACTATCTGTAGGGATTAATGCGTAAGTACCTGTAATATACTGTAAACGGTTAAACTGTTCAAAAATAATTTATGAAAGACAACCCCCTGCGGAATGCACCCTGCAACAACACACATAACCACATAGAAACTTACAACCACACACAGCCACCACATACACACTAATGAACTTACAAACTCATAATCACTTATACAAACACATAACCACATACACACTTACCACCAACAACACACACATACATACACACTCCACACATAGTGACACAATTTATGTAATTTGTGCTCAGATTATTGGGAATGTTTTCATAGTGTCCTCTCCAGGCTGGCTTCTGTGTTAAATTAAAAAAAGAGTTTGCAGTCTAGAATCCATATAGTCTGTATTAGATATTACAAAAAAAAAATTATGATAGATCATCAGCTGGTTCAGAGTTGTGGACAATTGGGACTCTCCCTTGTGAATTTTCAAGTATTTTCAAAATAAGGAACCCCATTTTAGATGCAATTACCATAGAGCACAGATGCTGGGCTAGTTTAGGTTCACTCAGGTTCACACAGTTAACAAGCAGCAAAAACTCTCTGTAAATTACATAGCACCCTGCCTGTCTGAGTCCCAAATGACACCCTATATAGTGCACTACTTTTGACAGGTCAAAAGAAGTGGACTAAGTTAGGGCATAATGTGTAATTTTGGGGCACAGACGCCTGTTTCTTGAGTGCTATCATTATTTCCCATGGAGAGAGAGAGAGGCCCATCCAGCACTGACAGAAGCCATTAAAGAACTTGACCTCCACATACAGTGGGCTCAGACACATTGGTTCACTGAGATCACATCTGACGGTTCCCAACTCCAACTGAATGCTAAAATCTATCGTTTTCTTCCATTTCCATTCCACTATTGTCTGCATATGCTAATCTTGTGAGATAATTATTTTCTAAGAGCTAGACAGGGAAAAGTTTCAAGCCACTTGTCTGAAGGCCGTGGTGTATTATGTCATATCTAAAGTGGTGACATTGATTATATGTGTCTAGGGGAAATGGGAGTTGTTATCCAAGGCGATACTTTACATCAATCTTGCTCAACTGTAGATGACCACAGAACTTTAAAACGCATTATGGGTCTGCAGGATTGAGAGCCAATTAATGTATATATAGGACCATCCAGAAATTGCTCTTTTTTGTTGTTGTTGCTTTTAGCTACAGTATATAGTTCTATTTCAACTATATTATAATTTTTTTAATTCTGCCTTCATTTATCCCAACAATATTTTGTATTCTCTCCCACAGACACATATTCAGCTAGCCCACACGTCTAGCCTTAGTAAGTAGGGTTTTGCAATAATAAAGAACAGAAGGTTGTCTGGACACTTTCTGTGGGCAGTTACAGTACAGGACATAAGCAGCACTGACACGAGACAGGGTTGTTTCAGCTGTCATGTTAGCAGCCACACCTGGGAATCTGTGCTAAGCCTGTATCCTAAATACTGTAACACCCTATTACCTAGGTAATGCACTAATTACGGCCAATAGACAAAACGTCTTTGTCACTACAGGCATATGCTCTCTTTGTTAAAGCTCACTTCTGTTCTGCTTTGTAAACTAAGCTCATTGTCAAGGCTCTGTTCAATCTAAATTGGTATTTGGGAGTTGCTGTTTTTCCCCTTTTGTGCTGCTATGATAATCACTTTTGTATTCCTCTAATGAAGCCATCACGTGTAACTAAAAACATGTACATCCAATGTTGTTGCAACATGATTTTCTGACAACAGCCCACAGCAAAATTACGTTACACTGTTTTGGATATTTTACAGATACTATGTCATATGTTATTATTTGTGTTGCTTTAAAGCATAGTGCATTCATCATTGAAATATGCTGATCAAAACAGCTGCTATGTCATAATTGATTTTAAAGTGCAGAATATTCAAATATTTTTTATTAGTGTGAGGTTCTGTTCCGTTTAGTTTTTTCTGTTGTCCCTGAATCTCATTCGGTGGTGTAGCTTGTTGTCTTTCGTTACTGTTTTCACCTGTGTCATGTTATCCTTCTTTAGCCTACCCAGTTCTGTTTACCCTTTGTCAAGTCATTGAGTGTTTCATGTCTGAGTCCCAACCTGCCTGCCCTAGTGTTGTCATTAAACCATCATTGTCTGTTGACTCTGCGCCTGACGTCCTGCGTTTCCTAATCGTGAATGACAGAGTTACTGCGACAAATGGAGGCCCAAGAGAAGTGTCTCAATGAGATGGCCCCACTTGTCTTGAGGGCCATAACCCTAACCATAACCCACCAGAGGGCCGATAGCTGGCTCATTTGGCCCTCCGCCTGGAGGCCTTGACCCAATTTATTTTGGCGGGACCTATGGGGGCAGCCGGCACAGAGGGTCGAGGAAGAGCCTCTGCCGGTGGAGCCGGCAACCAAGAGCCTCCTGTCTGGTGGTCCTTCTAGGCTGGTCCCAGCCTAGCCCGGCGACCCAGACCCCTGCCTCGCTGGCCCCACCCCTGTCCCTGGCGCTGCTCTGGTGGCAGCGCGCTCGCCGGCGCCAACCTCCCGCTCTGCTCCGGAGTCACTGCCTAAATTGGTTCCCCGTCTTCCCTCCCCTTTGGACTTTTGTTGGGGCGTCCAAGAGTCCGCAACCTTGGGGGGACTCTTGGTATATGTCTATTGACTCTGTGCCTTACTTCCTGCGTTTCTTTATTGTGATAGTTAGGTTATATTCATTACAAAATGTAGCTTTCAATGCCTACCGAGAGCAGCCCATACAGTAAGTGCAAAAGTCTACTTAGAGAAAATAACAGGTCTGAATGCTAGCTGCCACATCTAACCAGGCATGTTCTTTGCCTAGAAACCTCCTTTGACTATTCAAGCCATTACCATTGAGATTGAGAGCTAGACAGGGATCATAATTTGGAACCTGACTAGTCTTCTCATTTATTTGTGTGTATTTAAAAAAAAACGTAGACATGTAAATGAGATGTGCCCTTCGCTCAATGTGCCATTCAACTGCCTAGAGCTAACTTGTACCTATAGTATACTAGGCAACTGTATTCAATATTGACTAGGGGTGTGTATCGGCACTGATCTCAGATTTAATTTGATTTCGTTTGACATTAATTTCTATTTTTGCTGGACTGCGTAAGCAGAGCCGGCCAAGAAGAGCAAATATCTGAGTGAGTGACTGACTACCCGTTGTAAAATAGCAAACGGGTTAGACACGCGGACTCCCACGCAAGGGAGCGGTGTTTGAGCATCACCGGTCTCTTGTTCAAGAAAGACAAGACCTTCGCTGGCCACAACCGTCAGAAGCTACATTATAGTTAGCCTGAAATAAAATTGTTTATGGTTATATTTCGATATATGGTTATATATCCCTGCATGCTTTTTGGAGTAATATACTGTAGATCACAAACCCTTGCGCAGTAAAAGAGGAGGGGTTTCAACGATTCTCTCGTCTTTTTCACATGACTGTTTTGAAAATATTTAATACTATGTAATTGTTATGCAAATACGCCCCAGGCGTGGGCGCTACCGCCTAATCCGTCCTCAGGGAAGTATCAGGCGTTCGTTTTAAAACACAAGTATTATCCCAGTTATCATTGTAAATACAAACAAAGAGAAACTACATTATTCAACCAAACTCAATACAGCATTTAAAATACAACATCACATTTTATTGTGGGGAGTAAACCCATCTTGATCGATGTTTACCATACACATCAAGTCCCAGGCTACTATCAGTCTATCCCGTCTCCAACAGAAACAGACCTAACACTCAACTCCAATGAATGTGACAGTTTCTACCTTTGAAAAGGACTATGGCACTATTAAACATATCAGGATACCTGTTTTAATTATGACTATTAAGCAACTTCACAAAAAAACAAGTATCAATGACCAATGTTTGGGTAGAGATCATATGTAGTCCTCTACCTGAACATACATACATAAGAGACCAAAATATCAGTCAATATAGGAAAACTATTGATTGTTAGGAATGAAGCTAGATTCCCATTCACATGTACTCTAGTTCTAGTCTTCAGTCTTCTCTGTCTTGCATAAGTGATGTAAAGTTCCAATATGTTATTGTAGTCAGAGTGATGTGGACCCAGCAAATTTCCTGGTTGTCCTATCAAGTCAGTGTAGGTGTGTAGTGGAGTAGTGAGTTTCCAAAACTTCACTAATTTAAGATTAACACCACAACTGTCACGTCCTGGCTGTGCCCCTAGCCATCTCTGCGCTGGGCTCGGGGCATAGCCAGGACAGGACAGGAGGTGGCCTTTAGCCACCTCTACTCCTTTTTTTTTGGTTTCCCCAATTGGAGGCAGGTGTTAGTCATTGCCTCCAATTGGGGACCCTATTTAAGTTTAGTTTGTAGGCCCCAAGGCGTGGTTCATTTTGGTTTTGTTTATCCTGTGTAAGGAATACCCACGTCACTGGTTGCTGCCTTTTGTTTTGTTGGAGTCCTGCTTTCTTTATTTTGTATTAAACATGGATTACCTTACCTACCTCTACTCTGCGCCTGTGTCCTCTTCATCCCACGACCGTGACAACAACAGTGTCTTCCTCTGTGTTGGGACCATGTGACCTTTCCAGTCAACTGGCCCATGGTACTCTGACCTTTAGTATGTGGAGTCCTTCTGGAGGATTCTCCTCTCATCTTGCTGTTGATGATTCATACACTCAGTTGTCTGTGTCCAGTCAGTGCAATGATGTATCATCAGAAAAGGGGTTTTGATGTCCGGATCTGTTCAAAGTATAACTGTAAAACAACAATTAGTGTGGTTCAACAGTCCATCAGACTTTCATCCACTGGGTATTGTTCTGTCAACTCCCAACAATGAAGACAATAGATCAGTCCTGAAAACTTGTGGATCTCAGAAGTTCCATCATTAAGAGTGAAGCTTACACCATATTCAGTTCAAGATTCCATTAAAGTCTACTTCAAAGTTCATTTTCCATCCACAACTGGCTTGATTGATGTTTCATTCAATGTGCTATATTTATGCTCGATAGCACATGGCAGTGGAATGAAATTCCGTTGTCTTGATCAGACTTGACTTATCTTAGCCAAATCAAAAATGGTGAGATCTATGCTATTCCACCATTAAAATGTTAAACCTTACATCAAACAAATGGTTTCCAAATAAACAAATTAAAACAAATTCTAAGAATGGAAAATGTATGCAACAGAAACTATGCAAACAGAAAAAAACGAAATTTGTATGTAACTCTTTATAAGTACCAATTTTGATTTACATGTACAAACCCGATTCCAAAAAAGTTGGGACACTGTACAACTGTAAATAGAAACAGAATGCAATGTGGAAGTTTCAAATTTCAATATTTTATTCAGAATACAACATAGATGAAGTGAATACTCACTTCAGGTTGGTGGAGAGTGCCTGCCTCAAGTGGAGGAGTTTAAGTATCTAGGGGTCTTGTTCACGAGTGAGGGAAGGATGGAACGGGAGATTGACAGACGGATCGGTGCAGCTTCTGCAGTAATGCGGTCGATGTATCGGTCTGTCTTGGTGAAGAAAGAGCTGAGCCGCAAGGCGAAGCTCTCGATTTACCGGTCAATCTACGTTCCTACTCTCACCTATGGTCATGAGCTTTGGGTCATGACCGAAAGGACAAGATCCCGGATACAGGCGGCCGAAATGAGCTTTCTCCGCAGGGTGGCCGGGCGTTCCCTTAGAGATAGGGTGAGAAGCTCGGTCACCCGGGAGGAGCTCGGAGTAGAGCCGCTGCTCCTCCACATCGAGAGGGGTCAGCTGAGGTGGCTTGGGCATCTGTTTCGGATGCCTCCGGAACGCCTTCCAGGGAAGGTGTTCCGGTCCCGTCCCACCGGGAGGAGACCCCGGGGAAGACCTAGGACACGCTGGAGGGACTATGTCTCCCGGCTGGCCTGGGAACGCCTCGGTGTCCCCCCGGAAGAGCTGCAGGAAGTGTCTGGGGAGAGGGAAGTCTGGGCATCCCTGCTTAGACTGCTGCCCCCGCGACCCGGCCCCGGATGAAGCGGAAGAAGATGATGATGATGATGATGACAACATAGATGACATATCAAATGTTTAAACTGAGAAAATGTATCACTTCAAGGGAAACATAAGTGGATTTTAAATTTCATGGCATCAACACATCTCAAAAAAGTTGGGACAAGGCCATGTTTACCACTGTGTGGCATCCCCTCTTCTTTTTATAACAGACTACAAATGTCTGGGGACTGAGGAGACAAGATGCTCAAGTTTATGAATAGGAATGTTGTCCCATTCTTCTCTAATACAGGCTTCTAGTTGCTCAACTGTCTAAGGTCTTATTTGTCGCACCTTCCTCTTTATGATGCGCCAAATGTTTTCTATGGGTGAAAGATCTGGACTGCAGGCTGGCCATTTCAGTACCCGAATCATTCTTCTATGCAGCCATGACATTGTAATTGATGCAGTATGTGGTCTGGCATTGTCATGTTGGAAAATGCAAGGTCTTCCCTGAAAGAGATGACGTCTGGATGGGAGCATATGTTGTTCTAGAACTTGGATATAACTGTCAGGATTGATGGTGCCTTTCCAGATGTGTAGGCTGCCCATGCCACACGCACTCATGCAACCCCATACCATCAGAGATGCAGGCTTCTGAACTGAGCGCTGATAACAACTTGGGTTGTCCTTGTCCTCTTTAGTCCGGATGACATGCCGTCCAAGTTTTCCAAAATGAACTTCAAATTTTGATTTGTCTGACCACAGAACACTTTTCCACTTTGCCACAGTCCATTTTTAATGATCCTTGGCCCAGAGAAAACGCCTGCTCTTCTGGATCCTGTTTAGATACGGCTTCTTTTTTGACCTATAGAGTTTTAGCCAGCAACGGCGAATGGCACGGTGGATTGTGTTCACCGACAATGTTTTCTGGAAGTATTCCTGAGCCCATGTTGTGATTTTCATCACAGTATCATTCCTGTATGTGATGCAGTGCCGTCTGAGGGCCGAAGATCATGGGCATCCAGTATGGTTTTCCGGCCTTGAACCTTACGCACAGAGATTGTTCCAGATTCTCTGAATCTTTGGATGATATTATGCACTGTATAACTTGAAACTCTTTGCAATTTTCTCTGAGAGGCTCTTTTTATACCCAATCATTTTGCCAATTGACATAATAAGTTGCAAATTGGTCCTCCAGCTGTTCCTTATCTGTACATGTAACTTTTCCAGCCTCTTATTGCTACCTGTCCCAACTTTTTTGGAATGTGTAGCTCTCATGAAATCCAAAATGAGCCAATATTTGGCATGACATTACAAAATGTCTCACTTTCAACATTCGATATGTTATCTATATTCTATTGTGAATTAAATATACGTTTATGAGATCTGTAAATTATTCCATTCCTTTTTTACTCACAATTTGTACAGTGTCCCAACTTTTTTGGAATCGGGTTTGTAAAATAGAGAATTGGTAATAGCGATGGATCTAGAATCCATTTGAAATGGAGTTGCATACTGTATATTAATCAAAACAACAAAGTAGAAATGTTAAAAACACAAACATTCACAAACACAATCAAAGACATCAATTTGCAACACTTGTGCGAAGGAATTATAAACCATATAATCTACACTCACCTAAAGGATTATTAGGAACACCATACTAATACTGTGTTTGACCCCCTTTCGCCTTCTGAACTCCCTTAATTCTACGTGGCATTGATTCAACAAGGGGCTGAAAGCATTCTTTAGAAATGTTGGCCCATATTGATAGGGTAGCATTTTGCAGTTGATGGAGATTTGTGGGATGCACATCCAGGGCACGAAGCTCCTGTTCCACCACATCTCAAAGATGCTCTATTGGGTTGAGATCTGGTGACTGTGGGGGCCATTTCAGTACAGAGAACTCATTGTCATGTTGAAGAAACCAATTTGAAATATTCCAACTTTGTGACATGGTGCATTATCCTGCTGGAAGTAGCCATCAGAGGATGGGTACATGGTGGTCATAAAGGGATGGACATGATCAGAATCATCCCCCACACCATTACACCACCACCACCAGCCTGCACAGTGGTAACAAGGCATGATGGATCCATGTTCTCATTCTGTTTACGCCAAATTCTGACTCTACCATCTGAATGTCTCAACAGAAATCGAGACTTATCAGACCAGGCAACATTCTTCCAGTCTTCAACTGTCCAATTTTGGTGAGCTCGTGCAAATTGTAGCCTCTTTTTCCTATTTGTAGTGGAGATGAGTGGTACCCGGTGGGGTCTTCTGCCCATCCGCCTCAAGGTTGTGCGTGTTGTGGCTTCACAAATGCTTTGCTGCATACCTTGGTTGTAACGAGTGGTTATTTCCGTCAAAGTTGCTCTTCTATCAGCTTGAATCAGTCGGCCCATTCTCCTCTGACCTCTAGCATCAACAAGGCATTTTCGCCCACAGGACTGCCGCATACTGGATGTTTTTCCCTTTTCACACCATTCTTTGTAAACCCTAGAAATGGTTGTGCGTGAAAATCCCAGTAACTGAGCAGATTGTGAAATACTCAGACCGGCCCATCTGGCACCAACAACCATGCCACTCTCAAAATTGCTTAAATCACCTTTCTTTCCCATTCTGACATTCAGTTTGGAGTTCAGGAGATTGTCTTGACCAGGACCACACCCCTAAATGCATTGAAGCAACTGCCATGTGATTGGTTGATTAGATAATTGCATTAATGAGAAATTGAACAGGTTTTCCTAATAATCCTTTAGGTGACTGTATAATCCTACTGGCTTGATCATTTTGTCTTTACAAATAGCTTTTGGATGCAGCAGTGAGACAGCATATGAATCCTGCAAATTACATTGAGTAGAACTCTGCCATTGAACGAAACAGTCGATAAATGTCTTCAGTCTTTTTAACAAAACCTCTGTGTATGTTTTCATATGAATATGTGTGTACTCATCACAATCTATAATTAATTATCTGCATTCATTTGCAACCTACTATTTTTCTGGAGCTGGAGGACCACATATGAAACCAATGATGTTATAGAAATCTGCTGCAAACCATTCGACTGAACGATACAGTTGAACAAGTCATTAAGGACTTGTTAGTCTTTGAGTCTGTAAAATGTTGTTCAAAAAGAATGAACCGTTTGCAAACTGTACATCACTAGTGTGACAGCAGAGTTGCCGAGATTGCTGGCTGCTGCTCCGGCAACCTTTCAAAGGTCTCCTGCACACTGTTCCAACAGGTCACTACGCCAATCAGCAACTTGTGTAACAGAAGTGTCACGTTTCAGAGAAGGCAGGAAACATACACAGGGAGACAATAACATAGACTGTTATTATACAACATATGTCTTCACAACGGAAATACAAACAGAAGCACTAGAACCAAGGATCTGACAGGGAACAATAAACGACAAGGACACAGGGAACCGGGGAAACTACATTTTGAGGTGCTTAGGGGAAAATGAGACACAGGTGAGAAGACTAAGGACACAGTTGAAAGCAATGAACACAAGGGATGCAAAATTAAACATAGAAACAAAATAACTAAAATTTTAATTCACTGAACATAGAAATGTAACAAACGGCATGGCACTGACCGTGCCCAGGTAGTTACAAACATGTCTAGCAAATTCTGCTTTTCTCTAAGCACATGGCTAGCTGTAGTGCTACAGTGAAAAAGCAAGCGTGCAATCATTGGAAGTTTGAGGGCAGCCTGCGAGGCTAAGTTTAATGTGTAACTCCATCAATGCCACAACACAAATCATATTAGCAGTATTTTCCATCACGATGGCTGGTTCTTTCTCTGTAACTTGCCACTCATTTAACAGCTCCAAACAGAAAATGCATAGATTTTTAAAATTGATTTCTGGATCTCTGCATATCAAGTCACAAACAAAGAGTTAACAAAAAGTGCCGCCCATAACTACTAGCTAATATAGGGTGACTAGATGTCCTGGTTTGCCCGGGATTGTCCTGGTTTTCGGTTTGGGGTTTTTAAAATGTGGTCACCCTAAGCTAATACCACTAGATGGTTCTGCCTAAGCACCTGCCGTGGACGTTTTTGAGAGCCCATTTGCTAACTCTGTTCTTCATGTCTATTGAAAATGTTTGCCTAATTTCTGAGGGAGTAACATTTTAATTTGCAAAGCCAGGCTTCATGCAATATGTCACTTATTTTTTATGGCAGACAGCAGAAATGTTTAGGTGGCTCATCTAAGAGTTTTTATGCCAGAAAGATCAAAAATGCAATTGCTTATCTGCTTGATCATTCATTAAAAAAGCTATAGAAATCTAAGATTTAATTAACATTTAATTGAGGTCAAGTTGTTCAAAGAAAACATTTTAATCAAGATATAAATATTGTTCTCAAAAAAGTGTCATAATGATTGGCACAAGAATTTACATGAACCAGAGTATCTTCCTGTTGATATATTAATATATATTTATTTTTTCAAGTTTATCTGAGTCATAAGGAGTGTGAGATTTTGTGTTTGGTATGGGTTTTTAGGAGCTTTTAAGTAGTCATTTGTAACATCCTTTTACACTGGGATGTAAATGTGAGGTGACACATGCCTAACTCCCTTAGTAATCCGATATCATGGGGAAGGTCAGAAAACACAGATTAAATTAGCCAAAAAGGTAGATAACCTTCATAAAATAATTGGATATAACACAAATTGATACATGCCAGGAAATGTCCATTTACACAAGGATTGCCAGATGCTGTGGTTCCCGCACATTTGGGCTATTTTTAATGACAGTATGTGAAAAAAATTGGCTTGGGCAGGGTGATTTAAAGATTGGGTTGTATAGTAAAAATAGTGTTTTTGTGGGTTTTTGTCGAGTCTGCAGGTGATTGTGCAGTATCCTGTTATTGAAATCTGGCAACCCTGTCTACGCTAATAGGGCAATCTTAATGTTTAAATCAACTAATTCTGTGATATACCTGAAGAGGATCAAATGGTGTTTTGCCACCACGAGGATCATTCATGAGACAAAAAAATATCCAGAAATTTTTGTTAGAGAATTTTCTATTCTTGAGTCCCCAACTCTCCAAAACCACAATTAGACATCTGTCCATAGAACCCAGTTCCAAGTCACAATGAAAACTGACAAATTCAATGCAATGTCCATTGCCTTGAGTAGAGGCTTTTGGGAAGGAATGAGATGCTTGGGATAACGCACAATGGTAGGGATCCCATGTATCTCACTTCGTATGAGTGTGGTGCTTACCAGGTTTGTGGGTTTGATTTCCATTGTATGTAACTATGAAAACATTTTAATTTATGCATTCACAGTCGCTCTGGATAAGAGCATGTGTTAAATGTCTTAGAAGATAAATGCTGTGTTTTCTTGTCACTAACTATTTGGGTAAATCATGGTGCAAGCAGGCGTAAGCATCTATTGTTACTTGCCATATCTTGCATAGAGGGAGGGGTGGAGCTCCTCATTCAAGTGATGCTGCTAGTCTGATAACTGGTTTTGAAACAAAACTCAAGCATCTGAACAATGTCACAAGACCTTTGTTTTAAATTAGCAAAGACACTGAAAGTCTTTTTTATGAGAAAATAAAATCATACATACATAGAAAGCTTAACATCTTAAACCCAGTATACAATGAGCTCATTACCTAGTAGTAATTAACCATTTCAAAAACAAATATTTATAACAAAAATCTATTTAATACATGCCCTGAAGAGCTATAAAATAGCTATCTGCTAGAATGTGAACATTGTTAATAGCTGTGTTGACACGGCTGCAATTATTCGCTCCTGTGTTGACTAGACTACTGTGTCAAGCCTAATAATGATGCCAAGTCCTGTTCTGAGATCCATGCCCCAGACAGCTGCTTATGATGAAATGGCAGATCTGCCTTGGTAGGTTGAAATGTGAATGGAACCAGCTGTGCGTCTCATGTTGTCAGTCAGCATGACTCATCCTGTCCACCGTCCTCTTTGATGAGGCTGCCATAGCTGGTGTCACTGCATGCTGAGTGTCAGGAAATCAGTCTCCCCACTGTGTGTTCCAAATGGCACCCTGTTCATTATAACAGTTTAATAGTGTGCTACTTTTGAGTGTACAATATAGAGAATAGGGGGATGTAGACTCTAGAACAGTGAAAGAATAATTGTTCTGTCAATCTTCTGATACTAGAAATAGTACATCAGGCATACCGGTTCTATACAGGACATACTGCATATGATATATTGTATCATTTAGAAGACACTTAAAACCAAAGTGACTAACATTACATGGATTTCATCTGTGTTATTATGCAGCACCAGCTTAAACGGAACTATACATCAGGTATTGCTATAATAATTCCATGCAATTACCAACGGCCTCACTCAGGACACTAGAGCTGTAAGTAAATTGTTTTAAAAAATAAATTAAAAATCACTTTTAGTGTTTAACCAGTTTGCTTTAAGACAATTGAGATGCCTTATAGCAGGTGTACAGGCTTTATCACTGCAACTAACACCTTTCCTTAAGGACCACTGTATTTAGTATCATAGTTTTTTGCGTCATTGAAACCAATACCGTAAAAGTATGAACAAATATGCGTTCCTGATTGGAACTGATTGTTAGGGACTAGATTGTAATTTATGTAAATTACAATCTAGTCGCTAATTGTAATTTTGGATTCGGGGGTGGAGCCAGTGACTCCACCCCCAAATGGCATTTGAGGGAGTACATCCCAGTGGCAATTAGAGCCCTCCTGGCAAGACAGCAAGGGTGGACAGTATCAAGCCTTTCCTCTGCAAATAATTCTGTTGATTGATGTGTACCAAACTCACAAACATTTTTGGAAATTAAGCCTCTTCTGAGAAAATCTAATCTGAACCCAGACATATTAAACAATTGTGACAGAATTTGGGAAACTGGGCTCAACAGATTGGGTCCAGATTCAGCTTTGAAATGGTATATAAACAATACTGTTTGATAAAGGTATGGGACAGATATGCTGATTCAAAAATTGATAATCTGCTATACTTAGCTCTGAGAAAAGAGGCTTGAAATTCACACTTTTCAGAGAGCAGGTCCAAATAAATTTAAATACAATTAAAGTTTTCTTCACATGAAATTGATACATCATGTATAAAGAGTACAGAGAAAGGTAAAGTAGCTTAGCAGCAGGATTCATAATAAAAAGTAGCAGCAACGTAAGTGCAGATAGTTTGATTAAAGGTGCACAGCCACTGAGCCATTATAGGGTTATAGATTAGTCATAATCACACACACCTAGATGAATGACCGGTTAATCAGATAGCTTATTATCACGCTATGTGACTTGTTCACTTTTGTGAAGATTATGCAAACTAAATAGCTAAGCATAATGTAACCCAGGTCAAAATTGAGCTGATCTGAAAATATATATATAATTCATAATAATTATATTCTCACTCAAAATGCTGAAATAAGTAATATGATGTGTTGCGAAAGTTGTTCTGCTGTGTCATAAACATTAAAATAATTAATTTAACTATTAATTAATTATTATAGCGTGACGTTTGTCATAAGACGGGCGCTGTGTATGATGTCACTGAAATGAGACGCATAACTGAAGAAAGAGCACGAGATTCAAAGACCGCGAGTGAAATCTAACTGGATAAAAAGTGTGATAAATGATCGATTTTGGAGTGGATGATAGCCGATCGCGAGCCCTGTAGAATCCAATGCGACTGATTAATTGTGTATTGAAATCCCCGAATTTGGTGAGTTTCATGATAATATAATATTAGATTCTCTGAAATAAATTTCAAAGTTAATGAGTATATTCACGTTCTGAAATGTTTTATACGGGTTTATGTGCATTTATTGTTCAGATGGTATGTGTAATGTGTAGTAACTGTATGTATTGTATTTCTGAAGATTTCACAAATGCTAAATAATTTGAGTAATATAATTTATGAAAATGATTTGTTATGCACTAAGTAACAAAAGTGGTCAGACTGTATTTTTCACCTAGTTAAGTTAATATATGAAAGATATATTAAATTTAAAAGTCATACTAATTGATATGATGTTTATGGCACTGTTGTATAAACAGGCCAGGTTTTTTTTGAGATTCAAGAACGAGCTGTGATCCTGAGATGGCGAGGCTCCAAGTTGAAGAGTCCTAAACAAGACAAGAAATCCTGTGATTCGTTGAGTTATCATTGCCTTATCTGACATCACAAGTGGGTCATCCTGAGTGGTATTTCTCAGCAATTACCTCAACACTGAGTATCGTACAGAGCTGATGGTTGCACTACAGACATTTTGCACTACACTATACCAAGAGACTGTTCTATTTTTGTGATTCATCGTTGGATTCAATGGACTATTTGTTTTGCACACAACATTCCATTGACTGAGAACTGTTATCTACTGTGAATTATTGTCAGGATTTATATTATTTTCAGTTACATTTTTATTTTATTGAAGTAATCTGTTATTGGATTGTATTTTCTTTTTATTTTGGGTTAAAGGTTCTAATTTAACCAAACTAATAAGAAACAAAGCTCCAAAAAACAAAAAAATTAGAATGTGAGAAATGATACAGAATTAAAATAGAATTTAAATCTATTAAAAAACAAATTGATATACAAGACGATATGAATACCAAAGTAAGTAAATATTATACAAATAGAACATAATTAGATCAAGTGACTATAAAGGAGCTCAAAACCTACTTTCTTAAAGGGTAAAAGAAAGTAAGACAATTTTATTGTTTTACATTTTTATTGTTTATTGTTATTTCATCCTACATTTATTTTCAAATTTCCTGCAAAGAAAAAAAGAAAACCATCTTGGTAAACGTAATTTTCCTGGTCTGTCTGTGTAACAACTCGTCGCGGTGTAGTGTTGGAGGAACCAGGCGCAGGCAGTACTCTCGTTCGTGGGTTTTTATTAAAACAACAAACAAACCAAACACGAACGGAAAACGAAACTAACTACTGATGAAAATAAAGTGCGCGACAACGCGTCTTAACAATCAACATTCAACAGTAATTTAACAACACTCACCGGTATACTAACAGACAGCAACAATGACAAGCAACAGCAACAGGGTCAGAGGCCGGGAGAGCCGACGGAGGGTCAGAGGCCGGGAGAGCCGACGGAGGGTCGGTAGCCGGCGGAGGGTCAGAGGCCGGGAGAGCCGACGGAGGGTCGGTAGCCGGGAGAGCCGACGGAGGGTCGGTAGCCGGAAGAGCCGACGGAGGGTCGGTAGCCGGAAGAGCCGAAGGAGGGTCGGTAGCCGGAAGAGCCGAAGGAGGGTCGGTAGCCGGAAGAGCCGAAGGAGGGTCGGTAGCCGGAAGAGCCGAAGGAGGGTGGGTAGCCGGAAGAGCCGAAGGAGGGTCGGTAGCCGGAAGAGCCGAAGGAGGCGCCGGGGCGGCCGGGACAGGAGAGGGCGGTGGCAGCCAAACCCCGGCAAGCTCAGGCGGTGCAGGCCACTCCTCCTCGGCCTCAGGCGGTGCAGGCCACTCCTCCTCGGCCTCAGGCGGTGCAGGCCACTCCTCCTCGGCCTCAGGCGGTGCAGGCTGCTGCCACTGGCAGGAAGGAGGCGCTGGCTGCTGCTCCAATGCAGCAGGGGGCGCTGACTGCCGCTGCTGGCAGGTAGGAGGCACTGGCTGCTGCTCCAAAGCAGCAGGGGGCGCTGACTGCCGCTGCTGGCAGGTAGGAGGCGCTGGCTGCTGCTCCAATGCAGCAGGGGGCGCTGACTGCCGCTGCTGGCAGGTAGGAGGCGCTGGCTCCTGCTCCAAAGCAGCAGTGGGCAATCGGCGCCGTGGCGCAGGGACAGGGGCGGCGGAAGGCCGCGGAGCAGGAAGCGGTGTGCGCCTAATTGCCAGCCTACAGCCTGGCCAGCCTGCACGGGGTCGAGGAGGCACCGGACATAGAGGGGGCGCCGTCGGGACTTCCCCCGGGCACCCACTCAGCCCCCCCCTAAAATTTTCCTGGGGGGACCTCGGACCAAGCGTTGGGCACCTCGCCCTCTTCTTCCTCCGGCCTCGCCTGCGTCCTGTCCTTCCTGCCTCCTGCATGTCCTGCAGGAGACCCTTCACCAGCTCCCCTTGCTCTTTGGTGAGGGGCTTGACCACTCCATACTGGTCCATGCCCCACAGCGGCACCCCGAACCCGTCTTGGGGCAACCCCCAGCACTGCTCCCCAAGGGGATCCTCCTCCACTCTCTCATAGACCGCTTCGTCGTCATCTGAGGAGAGGGAGTCAGACCCCCAATCGCCCCTCCAGGTATATACCCTCTCTGGAGGGACTGCCTGCTGGTTCCAGGTTTGGTGGATCATTCTGTAACAACTCGTCGCGGTGTAGTGTTGGAGGAACCAGGCGCAGGCAGTACTCTCGTTCGTGGGTTTTTATTAAAACAACAAACAAACCAAACACGAACGGAAAACGAAACTAACTACTGATGAAAATAAAGTGCGCGACAACGCGTCTTAACAATCAACATTCAACAGTAATTTAACAACACTCACCGGTATACTAACAGACAGCAACAATGACAAGCAACAGCAACAATGATCCACAATGTGGGGAGCAGAGGGGAAACATATATACACATACAAACAAGCTAGATTGGGACCTGGTGTGGAAGATGGGAAACATGTGACAGTCCGGGATGTGTTCGTGAGAATATGGGAACTTGTGGAAATATGGCACGGTGGCGCTGCTGCTCACCGCACCATGACAGTCTGGTTTTTGTGTTAACGTGTTTTACTTTATTTTGCCCTCTGTAGCGAATCTTGAGTTCTGGTTCATAACGTGTATTGTTACATACTGATGATACACACAGAAAGGGAGTAGCTACACTGCACTATATAGCATTACCGGTTACAATAATCACACACAAGCTAGAAACAAGGAAATGTTAGCTAGCTGGTAAGTTAATGTGGTTACCTAGCTAGCTAACGTTACCTAGATAGCTAACGCTAACAGTAATGTCAGTAGCAATAGCTAGATAACTAGCAATACAAAGGACTTGGACAACTTTTTGAAATCTATGTATCTTTCATTGTCGCTATCATAACTCCCATGATTGTCCTTTTCTTGTAAATGTAATCCGTAGACAGTTTTTTTATACAAGAGGAGCTTATGTTTTCTTTCCACCATTGGCACTGCAATGAAATGCCTCAATTTTGCCTGAATGTTGTGAACAATATCAAAGGCTGGGTTTTCCTCATCGTCGTCCGATTCATCTTCTGAGTCAATGGCATCATTGTACTCCAAAAGTAGTATCTCACAACTTCGTCGATAACTCCAGCAAAATTCAGGGCAGCGATGTGATTCACAGCTGTAGCAATGGGATCGCAGTTATCCATTTTGGAAAATCCTGGGATGACAATGATTTATTGACCTAGTGTGACAGATTGAAAAGGAACATGTATTTTAAAAATGCACATGTCTGTGTACATGGTGATATATAATTAGATTCACTATTTTCAATACGTAGAAAAGTCTATAAAAAAAAAAAATGTAGTTTATAGTTAGGGTTAGGGTTAGTTATCTGGGATCAGTTAATGGGCACGATAAGTTGGACGATCGATTGTTCTGGTCTGCGTTAACACTAGGGGGAGAGCTCGCGGGTTTTCTCCATTCTACATAAAGCTTGCAGTGGAGAAACAGTGTGCGAGTTTTGTGTATTAATCTTCTCCCCTTTTCAGGGGTACAACATTTGGAGGCATTGCTGAGATATACTCTTCGGAGGGCAGTCATCACTTACCTGGCCGACACTTCCTGATGCAGTACATCCCCTAAAACAACCCAGATCAACAGTGGAGAGTGGATAGAGTCCCTGCAGTAAAGGCAAGACAGAGGCAAAGAACCAGAAACCTGAGGCCACAAAGATCATCAGGTGAAACCAAAGTTCAGTCAGTCTCAAGTAAGCCCCAACTCAGTGGAAAGGCCCACTCTATTGTCAAAATGGAGACAACAGTGCTAGAGGAAATACAAGTTGAAATTATCGCCATGCTAAACCCATTACCCAAAGAAAAGCTTCTTAGTGTTTGTGAGTTCCTGAGAATAGCAGATCAAGAGAATATTTCATCTAAATCTCGCATGTCTTTGATCTCTCATATCCTTCAACATCTCGAAGAAGACATGACGGAACTAGAAGATGGTGGCATGTCTGTAATGTTAAGCCTGAGACATCAAATAATAGATGTAAATACAGTCACTGAAAAGGAGACCGCAAAACCAAGTGAAGTCACAGAAAAAGATAGATTGCAAAGGGAGTTAGATGAGCTAAAAAGCGCAATGAAACTAAAATTGGGTGAAATTCAACAGCTGGAGGAAGTGAACACAAAACCCAGTGTTGTCCAGCCTCAGCTTCAAATTGCTGCATACATAAGATTTCAAAATTTCTGAATTGGTGACCCAGGTCAAAAGGAGAAATTAACTTTTTCAAGTTTAACACACCAAATTGAGAACGGTTTGAGCAGAGGCTATCCAGAATGTGAGATTGTTGATGCAGTCATTCATGCCATTTTCCCAGGCTTACAGTTAAGAAGCTATCCAGAAGGAAAATCAAACCTGACTCTACCTAACTTAAGACTAATTCTGCGCTCTCACTTCCAAGAAAAAAGTGCAACTGAACTGTATAAGCTACTTACCTCTGAATGCCAAGGGAACAGAGACACACCACAGAATTTCCTTATGCGTGTTCTTGACCTGCGCCAGAAAATCCTGTTTGCATCCCAAGAAGCAGAATCAGGCCTCAAATATGATCCAGCATTAGTTCAAAGCATGTTCTTACATACTGTACTCACCGGTCTCCAAAGTGACAGTATAAAAGTAAACATGCAGCCCCTACTTCTGGACCCCAAAACCACTGATGAATGCTCCAGCATCCTTTCAGCGGTGTATGGAAGAGTGCTTAGAAGGCCTGCGAGACGAGATATGCATCCCATACCTTGATGACACCTTGGTGTTTAGTAAGACTTTTGAGAACCACATCCAGGAGGTAAAGAAAGTGCTGCAACGGCTTAAGGAACATGGCATCAAACTCAAGCCAAAGAAGTGTGAGCTTTTCAAACCTGAAGTCCGCTATCTGGGTAGAATAGTCTCTGTATAGGGAAGTAAAGTTGATCCTACAGAAACAGAAGCGGTCAGATCCCTGAAAGACAAACATCCAAAAAATGTCGGTGAGTTGAGGAGAATTCTTGGTCTACTTAGCTACTACAGGCAGTACATTAAAGATTTCTCTCGCATCGCTAGCCCTTTTTACGACCTGTTAAAAAGCACTCCAGAAGATAATGCCCACATGAGAGAAATGCATGAAAACTGGTGTTCCATCGAGTAAGCTTATTACCTGGACTGGTCAGCATCAGAACACTCTTGAGCAACTATTTGACTGTCTGCTCCAGCCCCCTTGTATTAGCATTCCCTGACTTTTCACAGCCTTTCGTCCTGCATGCAGACGCGTCAGCCCAAGGCTTGGGTGCAGTATTGTACCAGAATCAAAATGGAAAACTTCGTGTGATTGCCTACGGATCTCGTACTTTATCTGCTGCTGAGAAAAAGTACCACCTACACTCAGGCAAGCTTGAATTTCTTGTTCTGAAGTGGTCAGTCACTGAAAAATTCTGTGATTACTTGTATTATGCCCCAACGTTTACCGTTTTTAGTGACAACAATCCCCTTACGTATGTCCTGTCAACTGCCAAATTGAAACCTACAGGCTGCAGGTGGGTGGCTGAATTGGCAGATTTCCACTTCACAATCAGATACCGCCCTGGCCGAGAAAATATTGACGTGGATACACTATCCAGATTGCCCCTTGACATCGGAACTGTGATGAATGAGTGTTCTGAGGAGCTGTCATCGGACGTGATTGGTGCAACAATTCAGGCGGTAGAAGTTCAAGAAGGACCCAGCATTCCATGGTCAGTCTCGACAAACTGTTCCTCCATCGAAGTCTGTTCAGCAGTTCCAACCATAACCGCATTGTCTGTAAATGAGATTAGAGTTGCTCAAATCAATGACCAGGAAATTAGTCCTGTATATCAATGCAAGTTGTCTGAATTAACCCTCGTGTCGCCCCGGGGTCCGCCCGACCCGCGGACAGACTTCCCGGGCCCTAGCGTAGCCCCGGGGGTCAGAAAGACCCGCCGACGGACATCCGCCGGCCCGGGCCCTTGGGTACCTAAAGACCCACCGGTAGCCTGCGCGCGCTCCCCTCCGCCTCGGGGGTCTCTCTGACACGAGAGGAGGGTCCCCCTCTCGCATCGCCTTAGGGTCTCTCTGACACAAGGGTGTCCCCTCCGCCTAAGGGTCTCTCAGACACGAGAGGAGGGTCCCCCTCTCGCATCGCCTTAGGGTCTCTCTGACACAAGGGTGTCCCCTCCGCCTCGAGGGTCTCTCAGACACGAGAGGAGGGTCCCCCTCTCGCATTGCCTTCGGGTCTCTCTGACACAAGGGTGTCCCCTCTGCCTTAGGGGTCTCTCAGACACGAGAGGAGGTTTCGCCGCTCGCATTGCCTTCGGGTCTCTCTGACACAAGGGTGTCCCCTCTGCCTTAGGGGTCTCTCAGACACGAGAGGAGGTTTCGCCGCCGGCGTTCCCCTCTGCCTTAGGGTCTCTCTGACACAAGGGTGTCCCCTCTGCCTTAGGGGTCTCTCAGACACGAGAGGAGGTTTCGCCGCCGGCGTTCCCCTCTGCCTTAGGGGTCTCTCTGACACAAGGGTGTCCCCTCTGCCTTAGGGGTCTCTCAGACACGAGAGGAGGTTTCGCCGCTCGCATTGCCTTAGGGTCTCTCTGACACAAGGGTGTCCCCTCTGCCTTAGGGGTCTCTCAGACACGAGAGGAGGTTTCGCCGCCGGCGTTCCCCTCTGCCTTAGGGTCTCTCTGACACAAGGGTGTCCCCTCTGCCTTAGGGGTCTCTCAGACACGAGAGGAGGTTTCGCCGCCGGCGTTCCCCTCTGCCTTAGGGTCTCTCTGACACAAGGGTGTCCCCTCTGCCTTAGGGGTCTCTCAGACACGAGAGGAGGTTTCGCCGCTCGCATTGCCTTAGGGTCTCTCTGACACAAGGGTGTCCCCTCTGCCTTAGGGGTCTCTCAGACACGAGAGGAGGTTTCGCCGCCGGCGTTCCCCTCTGCCTTAGGGTCTCTCTGACACAAGGGTGTCCCCTCTGCCTTAGGGGTCTCTCAGACACGAGAGGAGGTTTCGCCGGCGGCGTTCCCCTCTGCCTTAGGGTCTCTCTGACACAAGGGTGTCCCCTCTGCCTTAGGGGTCTCTCAGACACGAGTGGAGGTTTCGCCGCCGGCGTTCCCCTCTGCCTTAGGGTCTCTCTGACACAAGGGTGTCCCCTCTGCCTTAGGGGTCTCTCAGACACGAGAGGAGGTTTCGCCGCTCGCATTGCCTTAGGGTCTCTCTGACACAAGGGTGTCCCCTCTGCCTTAGGGGTCTCTCAGACACGAGAGGAGGTTTCGCCGCCGGCGTTCCCCTCTGCCTTAGGGTCTCTCTGACACAAGGGTGTCCTCTCTGCCTTAGGGGTCTCTCAGACACGAGAGGAGGTTTCGCCGCCGGCGTTCCCCTCTGCCTTAGGGGTCTCTCTGACACAAGGGTGTCCCCTCTGCCTTAGGGGTCTCTCAGACACGAGAGGAGGTTTCGCCGCCGGCGTTCCCCTCTGCCTTAGGGTCTCTCTGACACAAGGGTGTCCCCTCTGCCTTAGGGGTCTCTCAGACACGAGAGGAGGTTTCGCCGCCGGCGTTCCCCTCTGCCTTAGGGTCTCTCTGACACAAGGGTGTCCCCTCTGCCTTAGGGGTCTCTCAGACACGAGAGGAGGTTTCGCCGCCGGCGTTCCCCTCTGCCTTAGGGTCTCTCTGACACAAGGGTGTCCCCTCTGCCTTAGGGGTCTCTCAAACACGAGAGGAGGTTTCGCCGCCGGCGTTCCCCTCTGCCTTAGGGTCTCTCTGACACAAGGGTGTCCCCTCTGCCTTAGGGGTCTCTCAGACACGAGAGGAGGTTTCGCCGCTCGCATTGCCTTAGGGTCTCTCTGACACAAGGGTGTCCCCTCTGCCTTAGGGGTCTCTCAGACACGAGAGGAGGTTTCGCCACCGGCGTTCCCCTCTGCCTTAGGGTCTCTCTGACACAAGGGTGTCCCCTCTGCCTTAGGGGTCTCTCAGACACGAGAGGAGGTTTCGCCGCCGGCGTTCCCCTCTGCCTTAGGGTCTCTCTGACACAAGGGTGTCCCCTCTGCCTTAGGGGTCTCTCAGACACGAGTGGAGGTTTCGCCGCCGGCGTTCCCCTCTGCCTTAGGGTCTCTCTGACACAAGGGTGTCCCCTCTGCCTTAGGGGTCTCTCAGACACGAGAGGAGGTTTCGCCGCTCGCATTGCCTTAGGGTCTCTCTGACACAAGGGTGTCCCCTCTGCCTTAGGGGTCTCTCAGACACGAGAGGAGGTTTCGCCGCCGGCGTTCCCCTCTGCCTTAGGGGTCTCTCTGACACAAGGGTGTCCCCCTCTGCCTTAGGGGTCTCTCAGACACGAGAGGAGGTTTCGCCGCTCGCATTGCCTTAGGGTCTCTCTGACACAAGGGTGTCCCCTCTGCCTTAGGGGTCTCTCAGACACGAGAGGAGGTTTCGCCGCCGGCGTTCCCCTCTGCCTTAGGGTCTCTCTGACACAAGGGTGTCCCCTCTGCCTTAGGGGTCTCTCAGACACGAGAGGAGGTTTCGCCGCCGGCGTTCCCCTCTGCCTTAGGGTCTCTCTGACACAAGGGTGTCCCCTCTGCCTTAGGGGTCTCTCAGACACGAGAGGAGGTTTCGCCGCCGGCGTTCCCCTCTGCCTTAGGGTCTCTCTGACACAAGGGTGTCCCCTCTGCCTTAGGGGTCTCTCAGACACGAGAGGAGGTTTCGCCGCTCGCATTGCCTTAGGGTCTCTCTGACACAAGGGTGTCCCCTCTGCCTTAGGGGTCTCTCAGACACGAGAGGAGGTTTCGCCGCCGGCGTTCCCCTCTGCCTTAGGGTCTCTCTGACACAAGGGTGTCCCCTCTGCCTTAGGGGTCTCTCAGACACAAGGGTGTCCCCTCTGCCTTAGGGGTCTCTCAGACACGAGAGGAGGTTCGTCGCCTCAGGGTCTCTTCGCCTCTCGCCCTCGCCTTCGGGTGTCACAGACAGAAGCAAATCGGCAGCGCGCACGACCCACCCCTAGGGCCCCAGCGGAGGGTGTACGTAGCGCGAGAAACAGATACTAACATTGGTCCCGTCCCCCCCACCCAGCGGCGCGTGTGCGCATCCCGCTCGGACGTTCGCTGTCCGGTCCTCGGAAGCGATGGCAGGAGCAGCTAGGCGCCTGGGGAAACAGGTTCCGGAGGCACGCGGCCCGCTCGGCGCCCGGGGCTCTGAAGCGATGCCCGGAGCCGCCAGGTGCACCGCGAAACAGGTTCTAGAACGGATGTTGGCTAATCGCCCGCCCGCCCCGGAGGAGGAGGACGACGAGGAACAGGAGGAGGACGAGGAAAAACGGGAGAACGTGCCAGAGGAGGGCCGGGAAGCGATGCCCGGAGCCGCCAGGTGCACCGCGAAACAGGTTCTAGAACGGATGTTGGCTAATCGCCCGGCCGTCCCGGAGGAGGAGGACGACGAGGACGACGAGGAACAGGAGGAGGACGAGGAAAAAACGGGAGAACGTGCCAGAGGAGGGCCGGGAAGCGATGCCCGGAGCCGCCAGGTGCACCGCGAAACAGGTTCTAGAACGGATGTTGGCGAATCGCCGGCCCGTCCCGGAGGAGGACGAGGAGGAGGACGAGGAACAGGAGGATGGCGAGGAACAGGAGGAAGCGTCAGAGGAAGAAGACAACCAGGAACACGAGCCGGAGGACGAGGCCTCGTCCTCCTCCTCGTCGTCGGACCAGGAACAAGAGCGATACGCTCCCGGGGCGGAGAGAGATACGTTCCGGTCGAAAAACGGAACGATCGCGTGGTCCTCGGTCGCGTATCCCAGACAGGGCAGGCCGTCGCGACCGAACGTGGCGGCCACGATGCCCCCGGGCCCCACGGAGCACGCCGTCTCCCGCGCGCGGGACGTAGCCTCCGCGTTCCGGCAGTTCATCACACCCGCGATAGAGAGCGTGGTCCTGGAGATGACAAACCTGGAGGGCTCTCGGAAATACGGAGACGGCTGGAAGGCGATGGACGCGATCGACCTGCGCGCGTACGTGGGGCTGCTGATCCTGGCGGGCGTATTCAGGTCCCGAGGCGAGGCCGCGGCCAGTCTGTGGGACGCGGAGAGCGGAAGGCCCGTGTTCCGCGCCACCATGCCTCTGAAAGTCTTTCACACGTACTCGAGGCTGCTGCGATTCGACGCGCCACAGACAAACTCGCGGCCATACGAGAGGTCTGGGACAAGTGGTCCGAGCGGCTCCCGTTCCTCTACAACCCGGGCCCTCACGTGACGGAGGACGAGCAACTGGTCCCGTTCAGAGGTGGGTAACGCACGCGCTCACGCACGCTAGCGGCAGAGGCGCGTTTGTAGGAAAAACCTAGGGCCGCCCGACACCTGGTGACTATCATCATGATCATCATCATCATCATGATGACCGTCTCTCCTCGTCTCTCCCCCCGTCCCCAGGTCGTTGCCCTTTCCGCCAGTACATGCCCAGCAAGCCCGCGAGGTACGGGATCAAGTCGTGGGTGGCGTGCGACGCTAAATCCAGCTACGCGTGGAAGATGCAAGTGTACACCGGGAAGCCAGCCGCGGGCGGCCCGGAGAAGAACCAGGGCATGCGGGTGGTGCTCGATGTGACAGAGGGGCTCAGGGGGCACAACGTGACGTGCGACAATTTCTTCACCTCCTACGAACTGGGACAGCGCCTCCTGGCCCGGGGGCTCACGATGGTGGGCACGGTTCGCAAGAACAAGCCCGAGCTCCCTGCCGCGCTGCTCGCGACCAAGGCCCGAGAGGTGTTCTCATCCAGGTTCGCGTTCACCCCGAGCGCCACTCTAGTGTCCTACCTGCCCAAGAGAAGCAAGAACGTGTTACTGCTGAGCACGCTGCACACGGACGCGTCGGTGAGCGAGCGCCAGGACAGGAAACCCGCCCTCATCCTGGACTACAACAGCAACAAAGGAGGGGTGGACAACCTAGACAAGGTGGTCGGAACCTACAGCTGCCGGCGGATGACGGCCCGCTGGCCCCTGGCGGTCTTCCACAACATAATCGACGTCTCCGCGTACAACGCCTTCGTGATATGGAGGGAGCTCAACCCCGGCTGGATGACCCGTAAGAGGAACAAGAGGAGGGTCTTCCTGGAGCAGCTGGGGAAAGCTCTCGTGACGCCGCTCATGGAAAGAAGGGCGCGTATCCCGCGCACACACTCGTCCGCGGCGCTCGTGAAAGCCGCGCAGAGCGCTAGAGCCGGGGTTCGCCCCGAGGGCCTGGAAGCCGCTGCCCGTGCCCCTGGCCCTGCCCCTGCCAGTAAGAGGAAGAGGTGTCAGAGCTGCCCGCCCAAGAAAGACTGTAAAACCCACACGGTGTGCAGCGGGTGTAAGAGATACGTATGCAAACGCTGCACGCACGCCTACTGTCCCACGTGCGCCGACTGGGGGTTTACACAAGAAGAGACGGACTGACCCGGGGCGCGCGGGGTGTTTGTTCAGCCCCGGGGGTCCCCCGGACCCCACCGATTTATCCCGCCACCCTGCCCTCGCCCTGGGGTCTCTCCGATCCGCCGTTAGCATACCAGTTCCCCTCGCCCTGGGGTCTCTCCGACCCACGGTTATCCCGCACCCTCCCCTCGCCCCTTGGGTCTCTCCGACCCGCCGTTAGACAGCACCCTGCCCTCGCCCCTGGGGTCTCCCCGACCCGCCGTTAGACAGCACCCTGCCCTCGACCCTGGGGTCTCCCCGACCTGCCGTTAGACAGCACCCCTCGCCCTGGGGTCTCTCCGACCCACGGTTAGCATACCAGTTCCCCTCGCCCTGGGGTCTCTCCGACCCGCCGTTAGCATACCAGTTCCCCTCGCCCTGGGGTCTCTCCGACCCACGGTTAGCATACCAGTTCCCCTCGCCCTGGGGTCTCTCCCATCCACGGTTATCCCGCCACCCTGCCCTCGCCCTGGGGTCTCCCCGACCCGCCGTTAGACAGCACCCTGCCCTTGACCCTGGGGTCTCCCCGACCCACGGTTAGCAAACCAGTTCCCCTCGCCCCGGGGTCTCTCCGACCCGCCGTTAGACAGTACCCTGCCCTCGCCCCTGGGGTCTCCCTGACACGATCGAGTTGGCGTGTACACTGCAAGGTGCGATCTGACCCGCAGGACACGGGGGTACGCGCGGAACGCAAGGGCGACACAAGGGTTAAAACCACAATTAAAACCACAAAATGCCTGTTTCGTGAATGGAGAAAACTTACCATTGATAAGGATGGTGTCCTCTGCCGAACGACTCCCACCCACACACAGTTGGTCCTGCCCGAGAAATATAAAGGAACAGTCTTGCGAGAGCTTCATGATGAAATGGGCCATCAAGGTACAGAGCGCACTGTCACTCATTCGTGAACGTTTCTTTTGGCCATACATGCAGGCAGACATTGAGCATTATGTCACAAAAACATACACATGCCTAAAGCAGAAGAAGCCCTGTTATGAGACAAGAGCTCCATTAACAAACATTGTTATGACCCAGCCCTTTGAATTGATCTCAATATATTTTCTGCACTTAGACCGCTGTAAAGGAGGTTTTGAATACATTCTTGTGGTAGTAGACCATTTCACCCGATTCGCCCAAGCATACGCCACTACTTCCAAATCAGGTAAAACTGCTGCAGATCGCATCTTTAATGATTTCGCCTTAAAATAAGTTGTTTGAACAGCTCCAAAAGTACTGCGGCATCACAGGCTCCAGAACAACCCCATACCACCCGCAAGGCAATGGCCAAGCCGAGCGTTTTAATAGGACACTATTACAGATGCTCAGAACACTCACAGAAAGTCAGAAGTCTAACTGGAAAGACTCCTTGAATAAGCTACTGTATGCTTACAACTGTACCCGCTCAGAAGTTACAGGGTTTCTCTCCTTTCTACCTGTTATATGGGAGGTCTCCGAGACTGCCTGTTGACATGCTGTTTGGGTTGAATTCAGAAATGCCTTCCTGTAACCAGAAAGAGTATGTAGAAAAATGGAAACATGGAATGGTAGAGGCATATAAAATTGCCAGAAAGGGGAAAGGGACGATCCAGGGTCCTCCATCGCAATTTATTAATTCCTTGTGACCACCTACCTCTCAAAACTGCTCCGCATCCAAAACCCAGACAGAAATGGGAGTTGACAAAGCCTCAAAGTTATGATACGGAGTCTGAGGAGGGGAGTGAAGATGAATTGGACTCATTATGTGTCTCCACAAGTGATTCAATCAGGCTATGTTGATGAACCTGAAACCTTTGAACCACTACTTTCCTCAGAGGCCGATGGGCACCCAAATGAGGCCCTGGAACAGGTTCCTGAGTCCATGTCTTCTGTGGAAAATGACCAAGAGGAACAAGAGCCACCGGCAGGGACCAACAGTGCAGAACAAGAGTTTAGCTTACCTGCCGATGAACAAGTTCCTGCTCCTATGTCGCCTGCTGAAAGTGACCAGGAGAGTCAAAGAGAGCAAATGTACCAGTTGCCTAAAAGGAAAAGATACCCACCAAGAGTACTAACCTATGATGAATTTGGTGCACTGTCTTATGATGTCAAGCAACTACATGGGATCTTGCAAACACCACAACATGCCTGCGCAGTGCTTGTTGACATGGTTGCCACCTGTTCAGCAATACTGATACCAGTTGCCTTTGGTATATACAATCCACTAAATAAGGACCATGGACGGTTAAAGTTCATACGAGATGGTGACCTTGAAATCAGAAGACCCTTTGCATTATGGACTGTTACGGTCTGGCACTTTGAGCAAAATATGGACTGTTTTGTCTGAGGAATATTGCCTTTAACAGTTTTGAACTTTGACATTTTGGAAATAACAATGGGCTGTTTGCCTTATGGACTGTGGGCTTGAGAGGCTGTTATTCCTGAACTCAAAAAGGAATATGGACTGTTGTTTCATCTTTGAACCTCTTTGAACTTTTTTTTTTTTTTTTGCACTTTAAAACACTCATGGACTGTAATTCTCGATATGCTCTTGATTTTTTTTTTCTATGCAGTTAACTATTAAGTTTGGGACGAGCCATGGACTGTGAAAAGATTGAATAGAAATTCTTGCACCAGAAAATGTATTTTATTTTATGCAACTTACAAAAGGAACTGAGAATCTCTTTAAAGAGAATGTCGAGAGGACATTTATTTTTGTAGGGAAGTGTGTGACAGATTGAAAAGGAACATGTATTTTAAAAATGCACGTCTGTGTACATGGTGATATATAATTAGATTCATTAGTTTCAATACGTAGAAAAGTCTATAAAAAAAAAATTGTTTATAGTTATACTGAGTTTATCTGCGATCAGTTTATGGGCACGATAAGTTGGACGATCGATTGTTCTGGTCTGTGTTAACACTAGGGGGAGAGCTTGTGGGTTTTCTCCATTCTACATAAAGCTTGCAGTGGAAAAACAGTGTGCGAGTTTTGTGTATTAATCTTCTCCCCTTTTCAGGGGTACAACACAAGCAGTGTGTTATGACAAAAGCTGTTCACATGATAGACCAATCAGAACTCACTATGTCAGCATGTCCAGCCCCTTCGTTATCTCAGCCAATGGAAGGGAAAGTCCTGTATTTTCTGCAGGTTAAACAAGGGTTTTAGTTTTACATTTTATTCGCATTTACACTTCGCAATACTAGTTTGTTATTAAGTCACATTAAAGTTCACATGTTTAAGAAGGCATTTATGCAAAAAAATACAAAATGTCCCCGGAACATGTTTTTCTTCTTACAAACGGCTCTCCTGAAAAGTAGTGACATGCGACATAAGGCCAGTTTTTTTAATTCTGTCCTTCTCCAGATCTTTCAGGTTTCAGGGCTGTTGCTGGGCAATATGGACTTTGAGCTCCCTCCAAAAATGTACTATTGGGTTCAGGTCTGGAGACTGGCTAGGCCACTCCAGGACCTTTAGATGCTTCTTACGGACCCACTCCTTAGTTTCCCTGGCTGTGTGTATCGGGTCGTTTTTATGCTGGAAGACCCAGCCATGACCCATCTTCAATGCTTTTACTGAGGGATGGAGGTTGTTGGCCAAGATCTCGCGATACATGGCCCCATACATCCTCCCCTCAATACGGTGCAGTCGTCCTGACCCCTTTGCAGAAAAGCATCCCCAAAGAATGATGTTTCCACCTCCATGCTTCATGGTTGGGATGGTGTTCTTGGGGTTGTACTCATCCTTCTTCTTCCTCCAAACACGGCGAGTGGAGTTTAGACCAAAAAGCTCTATTTTTGTCTCATCAGACCACATGACCTTCTTCCATTCCTCCTCTGGATCATCCAGATGGTCATTGGCAAACTTCAGACGGGCCTGGACATGCACTGGCTTGAGCAGGGGGACCTTGCATGTGCTGCAGGATTTTAATCCATGACGGCGTACTGTTATACTAATGGTTTTCTTTGAGACTGTGGCCCCAGCTCTCTTCAGGTCATTCACCAGGTCCTGCCGTGTAGTTCTGGGCTGATCCCTCACCTTCCTCATGATCATTGATGCCCCACAAGGTGAGATCTTGCATGGAGCCCCAGACCGAGGGAGATTGACCATCATCTTGAACTTCTTCCATATTCTAATAATTGCGCCAACAGTTGTTGCCTTCTCACAAAGCAGCCTGCCTAATGTCCTGTAGCCCATCCCAGCCTTGTGCAGGTCTCCAATTTTATCCCTGATGTCCTTACACAGCTCTCTGGTCTTGGCCATTGTGGAGAGGTTGGAGTCTGTTTGATTGAGTGTGTGGACAGGTGTCTTTTATACAGGTACCGAGTTCAAACAGGTGCAGTTAATACAGGTAATGAGTGGAGAACAGGAGGGCTTTTTAAAGAAAAACTAACAGGTCTGTGAGAGCCGGAATTCTTACTGGTTGGTAGGTGATCAAATACTTATGTCATGCAATAAAATGCAAATAAATTATTTAAAAATCATACAATGTGATTTTCTGGATTTTTGCTTTAGATTGCGTCTCTCACAGTTGAAGTGTACCTATGATGAAAATTACAGACCTCTACATGCTTTGTAAGTAGGAAAACCTGCAAAGAAATATCAAATACTTGTTCTCCCCACTGTATGTGTTTGAGTAAAATGTTTAGTTTTATTCAATAAACTACTGATAACATTACTCCCAAATAAAAGTATTGTCATTTAGTGTATTTACTTGTTGAAAACAACATTTGGTAAAAAAAATTTTAGCCGTAGGAGCCGACGGAGGGTCGGTAGCCGGAAGAGCCGACGGAGCGGCCGGGCCAGTAGAGGGCGCCGGGACGGTGTGATGGTAATTTTATCGATCAGAACTCTTTAAGAAGGAAGTACAGAGACGAAATACTCTTGGCACAATTAACAGTTTATTAATTATTTATTTGCAAATAAGAGAGACACGTCAACCGCTTACAAACATAATCGTCAGAGGAGACTAATTCAATACATGCACAATCCGTATATATTACATAGAAAAAGGGGTGTGGTAAGTTGTTGCCCATCTGCCTTGTCAGTGAAACACATTCCCTCTGTTCTATCACATGTCCTAGGTTTCAAACAAGTCACATGTTGTCCTCCCCCATCTGGTTAACCTTCTCAACCCTTGAGGGGGACTTCATCTGGACAACCTAGAGATTTACGATTAACCCTATAATCTACTGTTACCAATCAAGAATGCCCCCTAGGACTAACACCAGGTCCCTCTCTAACACACTCATCTTCACATCCAAACAATGGGACTCAGTCCTTTAAAAAGTAAGAATGCATCAGGTTTCAGAATGTCCACAACAGCGGCCGGGACAGGAGAGGGCGCCGGGGCGGCCGGGACAGGAGAGGTCGCCGGGGCGGTGACCAGATACCGGCAAGCTCTGGCGGTGCAGGCCACTCAGGCTCAGGCGGCTCGGGCCATTCCTCTACGGGCTCAGGCGGCTCGGGCCATTCCTCTACGGGCTCCAGGGCAGCAGGGAACAGTCGGCGCCAAGGTGCAGGCACCGGACGTAGAGGGGGCGCCATCGGGACTTCCCTCAGGCACTCACTCAGCCCCCCCCTAAACATTTCCTGGGGGGACCTCGGTTCAGGAGGGGACCGTGGACCGGGTGTTGGGCACCTCGCCCCAGAGTGCGGTGCTGCCCGTTTCGGCTGGGCCCTCCCAGACGAAGGGAAGATGTCCCTCCCCAAACGGAACGGGTACCGGGCCAGCAGCTTCTTGGTCCTGGTGATGGCCCGTAGTCTGCACACCTCCACTAGTGTTCGCTCGATGCGCTCTTCAGTCAAGGGTGCTTCCCGCTCCATTTGGTGGTAGCGCCCTAAGCCGAGCAAACATTCGAGGAGGCGGCGGTTCCATATAATGTCCTCCTCTCTATTAGCCTGCTGGTTCCGTGTTTGGTGGATCATTCTGTAATGATTGGTGCAGTGTTGCGGGAGCAAGGAACCAGGTGCAGGCAGGGGTAGTCCGTGTTGATTCTTTAAACACTGAGCACAAAAACAACAAAAGAAAAGGGCTGACTAAAGCAGCAAAACAAATGCAAGCAACGGGTATACAGTACTTACATAAAACGGCAACACACAAGATATCCAAACTCAACAACAACAATGATCCACACTGTGGGGAGCAGAGGGGAAACATTTAAACTAGGGCTGTCAAAAATAGCGCGTTAACAACGTTAATTAGTTGTTTGTTGTTAATTACGTACATTTTTTTTACGCATTTCAGGCATGCGACGTGTGACAAATTATTCAGGTCAGGAAAGTCAGGAAAGTGCCATGTACCATGTATTGTTCCAGAGACAACAAATAAAGATATAAAGAATAGATGGTACTGGCGTCTTTATTCCATGTGGCACACAATGCATGTCTCCATTACAACCTCTTCCTCTAGGGAATGCACTTCATCTTATACAACACATTACTGCCAACTGCAGGCATAAATCATTACTCATCACAATAGATACTCATTACAGTTGGGAGCTAGAGGCGAGATGGAGCAAGGTGAGCAAAGTGGGCCTATTGACGGATTCAAATATAAAAAGAATGATGATGGTACAGTTAACAAGTACAAGGTTATTTGCAAGATTTGTAACAAGGAGTTTCAATTTCACTGGAGCTGAGCTTGAGGTACCATGTCAACGCCAATGGTTCAGCAAGTCGTTTGCGCCAGACCACGCTGAATGATCGCAGGCCATTAACAAAATCAACCTCAGATAATTTGACCAACACAATAGCAAAATGGATTGCAAAGGATTGTAGACCCATTAGCATTGTAGAAGACTCAGGTTTCCTTGATGTTTTGCAAGTGGCGTCTCAAGACTCATCCTATAAGCCACTGTCAAGAGCCACAGTTATGACGAAAATCCACGAGCTCTATGAAAACGAAAAAGGAAAGAGGTCTTGGCTCAAGTAAATCATATCGCCCTGACAGGAGACCATTGGACATCAGTGAGTAACAACAATTACCTCGGAGTAACTGCACATTTCATCAGTGACACGTGGGAACTGAAGTCTTTTGCGCTGACTATATTAAAAACTGAGGAGCGTCATTTTGCGGAGGCTTGTAAAGAACAGTTCCTGTCTGTTGCACGTAAGTGGGACATCGAGGGCAAGACGACAACCATTGAGACTGACAGTGCACGCAACATGGTTGCCGCAATTCGACTTACACGCTATGAACACATGAACTGTGTCGCTCACATGGTGCAGAGAAGTGTCACAGTGAGTCTTGCTGACAGAGGCTTTGTAAATGCTTTGGCCAAGGCTTGCAAAGTTGTCGGTCATTTTAAGCACAGCCCAGCAAATGCAGCGGAGCTTCAAGCACAACAAGTCAGCCTGGGAAAGAAGCAAGAGCCATTGGTCCAGGATGTTCCAACACGTTGGAATTCAACGCTGGAAATGGTCAAGCGCGTGAGCAGAAATAAAGAGGCTGTCATCGCAGCCCTGGACAATCAGGAGCACAAACTCGTTTTGCCGACCGCAGCAGAGTGGGATAAACTGCAGAGGCTGGAGACACTTCTAGAGCCATGCAGGTAAATCAGTCAGTAACTTATCAAATAACATTGCTTTGATTATTTTCTGGAATTAATTAAACCAAGTCAAATATCAATAACATGTATGTATGTAAAAAATAATAAAGATAATAATAATAATGATAATAATAATAATAATAATAATAAATTATTATTATAATTATTATTATTATCATGATTAATAATATGTTGATAACCACTGTTCTAATAATACACTGTCTCTGTGTGCATGTGTGTGTTTGTGTGCGTAGGTATGTAACTGAGCTCCTGGGTGGAGAGGCCTATGTCTCCTGTTCTGTGGTACTACCTTCTCTCTGCCACTTGCGTCTCAAGATGGAAGCCTGTGATGAGGACCCTGCATATGTGGTGAGATTCAAGACCAAGTTCAAGGAGGACCTAGCATCCCGTCAAGAACAGCTCAACAATGCATGGCTCCAGATTGCTACAGTTTTGGATCCTCGTTTCAAAGACTTGAAATGCCTGCCCAAGACAGACAGGGAAGAGGTGTGGACCACACTTGAAGGGATGCTGCAACAAGAATCACCCAGAAGGTCTTCACAGACACATGATGATGGGCCACCCAGGAAGAAAATCAGCCTTCTGCAAATGGGCTCAGATTCAGAATCAGAAGATGAAGAGGTCCAACCTGCCATACAGAGGTACAGAGCAGAGCCCACCATTAAATTGGAGGACTGCCCCTTGAGGTGGTGGGCATCTCATTCAGGAGCCCATGAGAAGCTGGCCTCACTAGCTCACAAATATCTAGCCACTCCTACAACCACTGTTCCCTGTGAACGACTTTTCTCAGTTGCAGGTCACATTGTGAACAAGAAAAGGTCAGCTTTACTTTCAGAAAATGTGAACAAGTTAGTTTGCCTTAGCAACTGGCTGAAAGATGATGAAGCTCAGTAGATTTGAAAGGTGATGTTTAAACAAAAAGACCAGTTTCAGTGCAACATGTTATAGTAGTTAGCAACTGGATTTGAGCAACTGGATTAAAGAATGGAGGAAAAGGTAAAAGATTGTTCTTTGGTTTGATTTAAAAGTTTTATTGAAAAAAAAATATTCCACATAAAAACGCAACAGATGACTCAAATTGTGAAAAATGTGGTAGGCCACTGTTATGATTTGACTACATTTATTGCTTTCTGTTCAATTGAATACTGTAAATTGTACATCCTGGTTAAAGAGGAATGCCAAAGAGGAAGCGATGGGACATTACAAAGACAAATATTATGGTGAGTAGTATGTTTCAGCTTGATTTAAACCACCATTATTTGGCTGTGTTAATAAAGACATAATATGAAAATTATGTATCTGTGTCCTGTTATTTATCTTTTGGTATGCATTTCAGAAAGAAAAAAAATTTAGGATTCAGGTGTAATTGCAAATGGTGATTAATCCTGATTAATCCACTGAAAATTCTGATTAATTTGATAAACATTTTTAATCATTTCACAGCCCTAATTTAAACACATACAAATTAGCAAACAGGGACCTGGTGTAAACAATAATTGAAGACATGTGACACAACAAGTCCGGGATGCATTCATGTGAGTTGGGAACTAAAGATGTATGGAACCGGTGGCGCTGCTGCTCACCATACCATGACACACTGTTTTTATTCAGACAGGGTTTGTAAGCAATCAACGAAAATTGGGACACCTATAGGAATTGGTAGCATCAACTTATAAGGCTTAATTTACTTCCATTGCTGTAGAACAGCTGTAAGTTGTTAACCGATTACTTTTTTTCCTGAAAAAGGCCTTTTTCATAACTCTGAAATGTATATTAACCGAAACTATGTTTTTTAACCTTGGGCAGTTTAGCTCTTACATTTGTACCATTTCAGGTTTTTCACTGGACCTGAACTGCTTAATTTTCAATATAAAATGGAAGTCCTTTGTGCACAAATTGTAACTTCAGTAATGAGTAAGTACTTGTGGCAGTGAATTTACCAATTGCAAACTCTAAATTATAATTCTTGTTACTACAACAAGCATGTGGAATTTGAAAACAATTTATTGGTTAAGACTGTTTTAGTCATCTAAGGATTCATCCTACTAAATGCTAAAGTAAAATTATAAAAACACCTGTATATAAATTCAGAATTATGTTAACAGTAAATGATTATAAAAACAATTCTGTGCTGATAATGACAACTACATTGTCTGCTATAGCTAATCAATGTCCCTGTTCATCTTTTGCTATGTCTGCTATAGTGACCAAGAAAACAATTGGTAACACACTACGCCATGAAGGACTGAAATCCTGCAGCACCCACAATGTCCCCCTGCTCAAGAAAGCACATGTGCAGGCCTGAAGTTTGCCAATTAACATCTGAATGATTCAAAGAAGAACTGGGTAAAAGTGTTGTGGTCAGATGAGACCAAAATCGAGCACTTTGGCATCAACTCACCGTGTTTGGAGGAGGAGGAATGCTGCGTATGATCCCAAGAACATCATCCCCACCGTCAAATATGGAGGTAAAAACATTATGCTTTGGCAGTGTTTTTCTGTTAAGGGGACTGGACAACTTCACCTCATCAAAGGGACGATGGACAGGGCCATGTACCGTCAAATCTTGGGGAGAACCTCCTTCCCTCAGCCAGGGCATTGAAAATGGGTCGTGGATGGGTATTCCAGCATAATGACCCAAAACATATGGCCAAAACAACAAAGGAGTCACTCAAGAAAAAGCACATTAAGGTCCTTGAGTGACCCATAGAAAATCTGTGGAGGGAGCTGAAGGTTTGAGTTGCCAAACGTCAGCCTCGAAACCTTAATGACTTGGATAAGATCTGCAAAGAGGAGTGTGACAAAATCCCTCCTGAGATGTGTGCAAACCTGGTGGGCAACTACAAGAAATGTCTGACCTCTGAGATTGCCAGCAAGGGTTTTGCCACCAAGTATTAAGTCATGTTTTGCAGAGGGGTCGAATACTTATTTCACTCATTTCACTCATGGTTATTCTTTCTCTGTTCAAATAAACCCACTATTAAAATAATAGACTGATCATTTCTTTGTCAGTGGGCAAATATACAAAATCAGCAGGGAATCAAAAAAAATTATCCCTCACTGTATATACTGAGAATAACAGGGGACCCAAAATCGAACCGTGTGGCACACCTTTGTGATTTTCAAGAAATTCTGACTGTAGTCTTTCCGTAACAACAGGCAATAACACTTAAGCCTAATGACCTAAACTTGATAATTAAATGTGATTGATGTACTGTGTCAAAGGCCTTGATAAACCAAGCAGCACATGTTTTTTTTGTCTGGTGTGTTGTGGACATTTTTTAACTAAGGTACATTTGAGAAATTTCGGTCTATTGCCTGGTATGTAACTATTTTCTTTGATTGTGACACACATCTGTACAATTTCAGAGGATTATTAGGTACTCTGACCATGTTTATCTGCTTAACCCAAGAATGGTATCAGTCCTTTGTTCCTTAGGAATGTGGCCTTTGGGGGGAAGTAGGGGCAGTTGGTCTCTTTAGGTAAACACAACAGTAAATATTATGGCAGGAAGGATAAGGTGGGGGGACAGCCCACCCTTTGGGTAAAATCCATGTGACACAAGACAGATGGGCAGCATCTTACCACACCCCTTTTCCCCATATAAGTACTGATGATTGTCCTGTATTAATTTAGAGACTCCTCAGATGATTATTCTGTAAGCGTTTGTCTCTGTACTTCCTCCTTAGAAAGTTCTGACCGATGGAATTACCATCACAGGTGCTATTGTAATATAACTTACAATCAGTGTGGTTGCATCTCACATTATAGCCCTGGCCTAAACCCAGAGTGATGTAACCCTGTTTCCAAAAAAAGAAACTTGGCCAACAACCTCCTTCCCTCAGTAAGAGCATTGAAGATGGGTTGAGGCTGGGTTTTCCCGCATGACAACGACCCAAAACACACAGCCAGGGCAACTAAGGAGTGGGCCCGTAAGAAGCATCTAAAGGTCCTGGAGTGGCCTAGCCAGTCTCCAGACCTGAACACAATAGAAAATCTTTGGAAAGAGCTAAAAGTCCGTATTGCCCAGCGACAGCCCCGAAACCTTGAAAGATCTGGAGACTGTATAGATGAGTGAACCAAAATTCCCAACATTTACTAAATGCTGATGTTGTTTCCTATAATTCGCTGGCTTTAAGCTAAACATTACTAAGAGTAGAAATGACCAGACGAACTGTCTGATGAACTGTCTGAAGAACTTTCTAGAATAAAACAGCTGTGGTTCAGGGTGATTATTACATATACTTGTTCTTGTTTCATTCACGTGTTTCCTGATTTCCATGTATGTTGCCGAGTAGAAAAACGTCAGAGACAGGGCAACCCCAGGTGTCACATTAAAACAGTCTTAGCATTTGTGTAACCAATATGAAGGGAGAGAAATAGGACAGGAGCGAGACAAACATCAGCATTTAGTAAATGTCAGTTCTTGCACAAGCCTTATGTATGGGTGACATTAAGCTCCTCACAAAGTTAATCAAAGGTTAGTCATGTAAGCACAATTCTCTAGTAATATTGATAAATGTATACTATATTACAATTTTATCCAACAAAGGGATTTAAGAAATTACATCAGAGAATACTTCAATAAAGAGTACAGGTCCTCTGGGATTGTTTAGGATCCACGGAAATACACCATAAAATTTATTTAAGAGAAAAAATGTATGAAGTGCAACTATTTATATACATGGGCTAGTACTACATGAAAAAAAACATTAAATGTATGTGTTTTTCCAGTTGTATCAGAATTCTCGAAATAAACGCTTAAAACCAGTTCGCTGTGGGTTCAGTTTGGGTTCAGTTTGGTTTCTAAATAATAATATTTAGTGAATTTGTCACGTCCTGGCTATGCCCCTAGCCATCTCTGCGCTGGGCTGGGGCCATAGCCAGGACCGGACAGAAGGTGGTGCCTCTAGGCATGTCTACCTAGTTTGGTCTCCCCAATTGGAGGCAAGTATAGATCGTTGCCTCCAATTGGGGAACCTATTTATGTTTGGCCACACCCGGTGTGGTTCATTTTGGTTTTATGTTTGTACATGATGCCCTACGTCACTGGTTGCTGCTTTGTTTTTTGATTCTTTGATTAAATATGGATTACTTCCATCTTTTCATCTCTGCGCCTGTGTCCTACCTTCACAACCTTTACAGAATCAGTGCTTTACACCCCTGATTGGTGTTCTTGAACCTGACAATATGCAGCCAGTCAATATGCTCTCAGTGGTGCAGCTGTAGAACGTAGAAGTTAGAGAAGTTTATGGACCCATGCCAATAACACTAGTTCTGCCATCTATGCCACTTGTACTCATCCGACTCCATTACTGTCAAGACTCCACATACAGTTGTCTCAGACACAATTAAAGGTTAATTTCCCACACCTGTGGCTTTTTAAATTGCAATTAGTGTCTTTGTATAAATAATCAATGAGTTTGTTCGGGATACAAAATAAAACCCACTGGTAACCTCAAGAGAAATACAGGCTGCTCTGGAAAAAGACGGTGCGGTTGTTTCAAAGGAACACAATACAACAAAACTTGAACAAAAATGAGCTGCATGGTCGAGTTGCCAGAGAGAAGCCTTTACTGTGCCAATGCCACAAAAAAGCCTGGTTACAATATGCCCGACAACACCTTGACACAGCTCACAGCCTCTGGCACACTGTAATTTGGAGTGAAAATACTAGAGTTTAGCTTTGTGATCACAATCATAAGCACTACAGTTGTGCTCATAAGTATGCATACCCAGGCAGAAATTGTGATATTTTGGCATTGATTTAGAAAATATGACTGATCATGCAATTGTTTTAAAATTATTTAAGGATAGTGATCATATGAAGCCATTTATGATCACATAGTTGTTTGGTACTTTTTTATATCACAATGATAACATAAATCACCCAAATGGCCCTGATCAAAAATGTAAATAGCCATAATGTTTGGCCTTGTCACAGACACACAAGGTGACACACATAGGTGAAAATGGCAATTAAATATGAATTTCCTACATGGTGTTTTAAATTGCAATTAGTGTCTGTGTATGAATAGTCAATGAGTTTGTTAGTTCTCATGTGGATGCACTGAGCAGGCTAGATACTGAGCCATGGGGAGCAGAAAAGAACTGTCAAAAGACCTGCATAACAAGTTAATTGTATATAAAAAAGTATAAAAAGATATCCAAAGTCTTGTATATGCTAGTCAGTACTGTCCAATCAGTTATTAAGAAATGGAACATTTGGGGATCTCTTGACACCAAGCCAAGGTCAGTTAGAACAAGAAAGATTTCAGCCAAAACTGCCAGAAGAATTGTTCAGGATACAAAGAAAAACCCACAGGTAATCTCAGGAGAAATACAGGCTGCTCTGGAAAAAGACGGTGTAGTTGTTTCAAAGAGCACAATACGACGATGCTTGAACAAAAATGAGCTGCATGGTCGAGTTGCCGGAAAGAAACCTTTACTGCGCCAATGCCACAAAAAAGCCCTGTTACAATACGCCCAACAACACCTTGACACAGCTCACAGCTTCTGGCATGGGACGCTCTTGGACTTTCCAGCACAACAATGACCCTAAGCATAAGGCCAATTTGACCGTCCAGTGGAGGTTCTGTAGTAGCCATTACTGTCTCCTGACCTTAATATCGTCGAGCCACTCTGGGGAGATCTCAAACATGCGGTTCATGCATGTCAACCAAAGATTGTGCATGATCTGGAGGCACTTTTCCAAGACAAATGGGCAGCTTTACCACCTGCAAGACTTTTAGGCCTCATAGACAACTATTACAAAAACTGCATGCTGTCATTGATGCTAAAGGGGGAAATACACAGTATTAAGAACTTTGTTGCCATTTTCATGGCCTCAGATTTGGAGGTGCTAATCCTCATCCCAGTCGCTTCGCACTCTGCTGTGAACCGGTCCAGTGAGTGCTGAAAGTCACAGACCGATGATGCCATCAGGACTACATCATCTGCAAAAAGCAGCGATGAGATACAGAGCCCACCGAACTGCAACCCCTCCCCACCCCGACTATGCCTCGATATCCTGTCCATGAAAATCACAAACAGGATTGGCGACAAAGCACAGCCTTGGAGGGGGCCAACCCCCACCTGGAACGAGTCCAACTTACTACCGAGAACTCGGACACAACTCTCGCTTTGGACGTACAGGATTTCGATAGCCCAAGAAGGTACCACCTCACCCCATACTCCCGCAGCATCTCCCCCAGTATATCCCTGGGGACCCAGTCATATGCCTTCTCCAGATCCACAAAACACATGTAGACTGGATGGGCATACTCTCAGGCCCCCTCCAGGATCCTTCCAAGAGTAAAGAGCTGGTCGGTTGTTCCACGATCAGGATGGAATCTGCTTTGTTCCTCTTTAATCTGAGGTTCGACTATCTGCCAAACCCTCCTTTCCAGCACCTTGGCGTAAACTTAGGGAGGCTGAGAAGTGTGAAACCCCTGTAATGTTGCCATGTTTTGTTTTATAATTGTGCCATTCTGTTATGACTTACAGTTGAATGAGAATCCCATAATAAATAAAAGACATGTTTTTTTTATGTTTTCTTTACAAATGGTACATATAGCTCCATACTTTTTTCTTTCCATTCCAAAATAGTTGAAAGGGAAGGTTTTGAGTGAGGAATAGAAGTGTTAAATTTGCAGTGGTCTCTTAATTTTAACCCTTTCGGTTCCTCTTCTTTGGAAAGGAAAGAAAAAGGTGCAGTGGTCTCTTAATTTTTTCCGGAGCTGTATATTACCAATTCTCCAAGGGTATGCAAACTTTTGAGCACAACTGTATGCAAACACATTCAGACAGACCACACATGGTAGCGCTATAACAACCAATTATTATCTCTTTATCCATTTGAGTCACAGTGTTGGCATTTAGCACTAGATCAGGGATATGAGACTAGTTAACCTGTGAAGTATGTTTCAGTTTGACAGCATATTGCTTTTGGACAGGGAAATAAGACATGCATGAAAATTGGTTAATAGCAAGCATACCTTGATATTACAATAACATTTTGGTTTGGTTTTAAAGCAGAAGTCTGCTGTACAAAATAAACACACATATGATTATCACAGGGTGCCAAATCAACTTTGCTCATTCTCTTTCTGTCTTCTCACATGGGGGTCGGTGCAGCTGTACAAACTTGGCCCCCACCCTCTCCCCTTCCTGCCTAGAACTCTTGGCAGTGGGCAGCCAGCCAGGACAGGAAACAGATGCATGTCTCCACAGGGTTTCAGCCAACCAGTGCCCTTCAGTCGCTTCCGCAACAGCAGCTCAGGCCACCTTCCTGGGGTGACTGCGTCTCAGATGTGCTGTCTTTGAGCCACATGGCTGCCATCATAGGTTCCACAGAGACATTGGTTTCTATGACTGTTGTTGAGGATGATGAAAGAAGGGATGCATTGATAAATGGTGAAAACACAATGGGATGTTACAATCCATCTGGTTGCAATTGAAAATCCCAACAGGCTACATCTGAATATAGAACTGTCAGAATGCTGTGTGACTTTGAGTTTGTTTGGAGATCTGGATATCCGCTCTCCAAGGTAATTTCCCGCTGTTGTGGATCTGTTTTCCCTCTGATTCAACAGTGTGTGGTAAAGTTCCTTAATCATTTCCTTTTCTTGCTCATTCATTCTCTTTGTCCCAACTGGAATTTTATTCCCTAGGCACTATTTCTGTCCAGGGCCCTATGTTGCATGTGTTGTATCTTGGGATTAGCTTGCCATATACGTAGTTTACATATTCATTTTTAATCCATTTTTGTCTTCTCCATTTTGGCAGAATATCCAATATCCTGAACATCTGTTCCTATCAACTTGGTTCACTCTAACAGCGATCTAATCCAGCTTGTTTCAAAAGGGTTTCACTGCTGTTTTACTCGAGGGTGACTGGTCATTAGGGGCAGGTGGAGCACAGATTTTACTTAATGTTCATTGGTCCCTGCCTTGCTGCTTCTGACTGCGTTCTGCCGATTCAAGTTCGCAGTAATAGGCCATAGGCTAAGCATGAATCTGGGGCTAGCCCCTCTCTTACAATGCAATGTACATTGTACGTGTGAAAATATGAATACACATGCTCAGAATGTTAGTGTGATCAATACTCTGCCCTCATTCAGGGTGGTTGCGTTTGGTGGGTGTCCCTTTGGTTGATGCTTGGCAATGAGGGTGGATGGATTTCCTGCCTGTTGGGCCCTGTCTGGGCCTCCCCCAGATAGGACCACAGTGTCGCTGGGCCCTCTGTCTCAGTCCCAAGGTCTTACGCTGCTATATTAATGTGCTGGGGGAGTAGGGTCAGTTCTCCTTCTCCACTAAGTTCTCCTTCTCCACTATAAATCCTTGTTGATATGAGGAATGCATTTTCAGAATTTTCCCAGTCTCAGTTTTGAACTTAGTAGGGCATGAGGTCCTGGCCCACATCTGCGGAGTGCCTGGCTTGGGGGACCCGTTGCTGTCCCTGTCCAGAGTCCTCCTGGTTGTGTTGCAGATCGAGATGATGCCTGACGATTTCAGCTGCCACTGTGCTGACACCTCCCCATCCCCCGTATTGTCCCTTTCCTTGTCCATCTGGTTATGCTTCCGACCTGGACTAAGTTTAAATAGACTCTAGACTCAGCCCACACGCATTTATTAATAATTACAATTGTAATCTTAATATGTTCACCTGGCATAGCCAGAAGAGGACTGGTCACCCCTCTGAGCCTGAGTCCTCTCTAGGTTTCTTCCTACATTTTGGCATTCTTAGGGAGTTTTTCCTGGCCACTGAAATTCAACACTACTGTTGTTTGCTCCTTGGGGTTTAAAGCCAGGTGTTTTGTAAAAGCACTTTGTGACATCTGCTGATGTAAAAAGGGCTTTATAAACAAATTTGATTGATTGATTGATCAATGTAGATGACACCAATTTGATGCCAAGTGGGGCTGACAGCCGGTAGCCCCACTACAGACTTGGTGACCATCAGCCACGGGATACTGTCATCACTCAAACTGCTGGTAAAAGTAACTGTGGGTTTAACATGGAGTGGTTTTTGAAGAAAAAGTGGCTAATGGTCGAGGATGGGTTACAAAGATTTGAAACATCTTTCTGAGAGGATTGCAAAACATGAGAACAGGGGGCGTCATCTGGACAATGCTGTGAAATTGGGCTTACTTGGAAGGGTAAATGTCACAGCACCCCGTTTATGATGGAACAGACGAACCAGGCCGACAATTAACCAACACAGCACCGGTGATGAAGGAGGCATGCGACACAGTTATCTCCCAGGTGGAGCAGAGGTTTTCACAAAGTGACCACCTGATAGCTGCCAAACTCGTTGACAGCTTGCTCTTCCCACAATTTGTCCTGTCATTTCCTACATCTGAGCTTGACTGTGCGTTGAAACTATGGCCTCTAGGAAACAAGGAAAAGTTGAAGTCTGATCTTACTACTCTGTACCGGCACACTGAGCTTCACACTGATAAGAGGGCCCTGTCTCTGTTAAGATCCATCCATGAGAACAACCTAGAAGAGGCTGAGACCATCACTCTCCTGAAAATGATCATAACAACACTATGACGACATCCGAGTAAGAGAGGAACTTTTCCACCATGTTGTTCATCGAAAGCCAGCTGATTCAGCAGCTACATGACTTAATTCCCAAAAGTTTGCCCAGAGGAATAACCGCCATGCCACCTTTCTCTTCAAGTGAGCCCTCAGCCTTGTTGAGTGAAAGCACATTTTATCATCCTGCCTTTGTGGTGCTGGTCTGTGCATTGGTCATATTTTTGTGCTGGATCAATTGATATAGATGGTGACGAGTGTCAGTGTGTCCATGCTTATCTATTAAGGTTGTTGTCATAGAATGGATCTGTATCCCTAAAAAGTTGTCTTTCCGTTTCGTGGTTTTGAGCTCATTGTTGTTCACTTGTGTCCCTGTAGGCACATTGGTTCTGAGCACGGTTGCATTCCTAATTAAGGTTTGTAAATGTTACAGTGGTAATTTTACATGTGTGTGAGAGAGAAAGAGAGCAATTACACAAGAAGTTCTATCTCTATCTCTATGTCCAGTAAGTGTACTACAACACCTGGTAGAAGCAAACCGCTCTGTCGTTAAAAGTGTTTTGTGGAGCCACGCTGATTGTTGATCAGTTGCAAGAGGGAGTTTTGTAGCTTTACTGGTATGTATCCTATATTTTGAAATTGTTTGTGCCCCACAAATCTTTTTACATATAAAAACACCACTGGTTTCACTAATAGTATTTCACTTTTTTCACACAGAATAATAATATTTTTCCCCCAAGAAAACAACCAGCATGCTTTATCTTCTTTTTAATAGTTTTGCAGACTTTTCTTTGTGGACATAGTCATGATGCTGTGTGAAGTTTCCAATGAAATCATGAGCATTCTATTGTTTTCCAACATCACACTTGTCTTTGTCATTATAATAAAGCAGAAACACACAGAAGGTACTTTGCATGACATCTCATTAGCTAGCCAGGTCATATCATTTCCAGAACATACGGTGACTATGGAAAATACTGTAACACAGATGACCTTTTCCTGTGTCAATTTTCATTTTAAGATAAATAAATGTAGACTTATAACAATTTTCAGATAGACTCCAGTTAGAAAGTCTATACCTTGTTGCATTTAGGATTATAAATGGGGGTGGAGACTTATACAGTCATGATATTTTGTACATTAGTATATAACTTCTTAATAATGGATTTCCAACATTGTATTCATCATGACAGGAAAATTGACATATTACGAGTTAATTATTTACAATTATGACAAACTAAAATTATTATTTTAAAGGGATAATCCACCCCTAGAAACACATCATGAAAATCCTATCTATTTGCTTTCTTTAATCCAGGTTTCAACTTCTAATTAGTCCATTTCTGTAATCACAAAATCGTGTTGAAACTGCTACATCATTATAAATAAGAATCATCTCACAAAAAAGATTAAACTTTATTGTCATTGAACAGTACAAGTACAGTACAACGAAATGCAATTAGCATCAATGTCTTACCGTGTATTGTCACTTGTTTATATCATTTCCAGCCAGAAGAAACCTATTGGTCAAATAAAAATTCACTAAAGCTCAAAATTTGTCATAGGTATGAATACTTTTGGGCTTGACTGTATATTACAAGTGGAATGTGCAGATGTACAATGAAGGCAAATGCAGTACAAATGGCAATACTAAATGTGCAATTAAGGCAAATAGAAGAGGGCAGAAAGTGGTAGGTATAGTGTATGTTACAAGTGGGATAATAGTTGTTCGGGTACAAATGGCAATTTCTAAATGGCATTCTAGATGTGCAACAAGGCAAATAAAGGAATGTGGGGTAGCATGAACAACTGGGATGCAGAAATAGCTGCACTAAGGTACCTGAGGTAGATGTGTACCAAAAAATAAGCAAGCACAATGGCAATTCTTAATGTGCAAAGAGGCTAATTGAATGTACAATGTGCATGTGATACTGAAATGCAGGGATAGCTGCGGTGAGGTTCCTGAGGTAGACACGTACCTGCAACAACTGAGAAACTTCCATTATCAGGCTTTGCAAGGCTGTGGCAGAGAAGTACAAGGGAGTAGGGAGTAGTGCAAAAAGGATAAAAGTAGAAGAAACGCACACCTTAGTTGACGAGGTGCTGGCTAAAGGGTACGGAATGGAAACAAAATGAATGAAAAAGCTACACACTCTAAACTCAAATGCATATACGTTTTTTAATAAGACCAATGTTTCAACAGACACGCTGTCTTCATCAGGGTACAAAAAGGACATCAGGTAGTGCAAAAAGGACCTGAGAGGCGGGAGGGTTGTGGTAAGTGATGGATCACAGAGTTCACAGAGTTCTATGGGTCACAGAGATCAGCAGGGTTACAGTGGATGGGAAGAAACTGTACATGAGCCTGCTGGTGCGGGAAAGAAGAGACCTGTACCACCTGATGGCAGGAGTGTAAACCGTTTGTGGCATGGATGTGAAAGGTCCCTGATGATCCCGCACGCCCTGCGCAGACACCACTTCCGCTGGAGGTTTGCGATGGCCGGTTTTCACCACCCGTTGCAGAGCCTTCTGGCTGGCTATGGAGCAGCAGCTAATCCACACTTTGGTGCAGTTTGTCAGAATTCTCTCGATTTTGCAGCGGTAAAATTTCACAAGGATCTTGGAGGACAAGCTGGCTTTCTTCAGCCTCCTCAAAAAGTACAGGTGCTGCTGTGCCTTTTTGACCAAAGCTGAGGTGTTGAGGGGCCAGGAGAGGTCCTTAGAGATGTGGACACCCAGGAATTTGAAGCTGGACACATTCCACCTCAGTGCTATCGATAAGAACTGGGACGTGGCTGTAGCTTACAGATTTCCTGTAATCCACAAAGAGCTCCTTGGTTTTCTTTGCTGTTTGCCCTCCTCCCATCAGGCAGGTGGTACAGGTCTCACCATTCTCGCACCAGCAGGCTCAGGAACAGTTTCTTCCCTACTACTGTAACCCTTCTGAACTCTGACCCATCACTAACCATACCCAACTGTTGGTGCAATTGTCTCTTAATTTTAACCCTTCTGTTCCTCACTCAAACTTTTTATTTCAACTTTTTTGGAAAGTAAGGAAAATGGTGCAGTTGTCTCTTAATTTTTTCCAGCGCTGTATATCCTTCAGACCATTCAAAAGTATTTGTTTTTTAACGTTAGCATTGTTTGACACAGTCAATAATTTACTTGGCCAACTTACTCAACCCCATACATTTCCACTTTTGCTTTGACTCAATCATTTTTTAATTGCTTAGCAATTTTGCTCAAGTAATTCAGTGTACCACAAAAGCCATATTGGAGTGTATTCATAAGTGATGCCTATAACCAGTATGACACAATAACAATGGTACAGTGGGCCCATTGATTAGCCAATACCAATAGAATGCTTTTCATATTAACAAGTGCTTTCTATAGTTGTTACCCCATGATAGCAAACATATCTTGATAAAAGATAAAAACTATGTAAATATATGAACATCATACAAATTATTTTGGAGAAAACATCTACATGATTGTTGTAGGCGGTAACAATAATTTCTTGTTCCAAACTACTAAAATATTGTGCTCTATCTTTTTAGTACTTGTGGTGTTTATGATGCACATTGCATTTTCTATCATTCTCATGAGGACCTTTTAAATGTTAGATGAACGAACAAGTTGTCTGAACAACCTATCTGGTCTTTTCTTAATCTAGTAGATCATTATCATGGTACTTCTTGTCCCCGTTAAGTTAATCTCCAGTACCACAAATATGTACAGTACTGTTCATCCACTGAAGGTTTCGTTTGGATACACCATCTGATATTAATTCAGTTTTTTTTGTTTCCTTAGTCTGTTTGATGTCTGTTATTCATTTGATATGTTTTCCTGTAACTGATTCTTTTGTAGTCATATGTCTAGATCGAGATTTGTATATCTATGCTCAATTATTTTGTTTACCCACGCCCCCTTATCACCTTCATTTGGTTCACCAGTTTTCTGAACCACCTGTTCCCATCATCTCTTGCCTATTTAATTTAGACCTTGTTGTTATTATCTTTGTGAGTTATTATTTGTCCTGTCACAAGTCTTTTGGAGTATGTTGTATTGTCAAACCTTAGTGTACCGACTCGTTCAACTCAGACACATGATTATATCTGAAGCTGTACTTGACAGTTTTTTTGGCTGCACATTATTTTATGGAGCAGATAGTTGGCAGAGGTGGGGGTATTGCAATATGAATTGCAATATGAATGTCTAGTTCTCAAAGTGTCACTTGGTAAAAATTCACAACTAACTCAAGTGGGAGTATATCGCCCTCCATTGGCTCCTCCATGTACCCTATCTGATTTACTGTCTAAATATGCAATATCAGAATTCTTGATTTTGAGTGATCTTGATTGGTTGATCTAATATGTTAAAATATATTTGTAAAGAGCTGAATCATACTCAGCTGATAACTAATCCAACCTTTCCCAACATTAAACATCCTGAAAAACCTACGTTAATAGCCATTATTCTAACAAACACCCCAGTTAGTTACAGCCAGTGGAGTATTTGCTAACGATATCAATGACCACTGCCCTATTGGTGTTAAGTGACTGAAAAACTCTAACCATTAAATAGGAATAATAAATATCTCATTCTTTCATTATCAATTTCTTTCAGAGGTTATCTCCACTAGCTGTATACCAGATCTTGTTTTAGCACTTATTGTACTTTCCATAAATGTTTACCTCCTTGGCTGACAAATATGCCACATCTGTAGAAAAAGTACAAAATACTAAATTTGATCAATCTATGGTTCTCCTCTGAATTATCAAACCTCTTTCCAAAGAAGAATCAAGCCCGGCCTGGGGTGAGAAAAACTGGTGAAATAGTAATTTTTTAGGAAACTGAGAAATAGATAGACTGTAGTTGTCAAAACGGCTAAATGTTACTATATCCTTAGTGCTTTGACAGACAGCTGGTAATCCTTCTAAATTCTGGGAAACCATTGATTACCACATCATTATGGAAAACCTTTAAATATGTGATGCCTTCAATAAGTGCTTTGTCTTTGCTGATTTCTTATTTGAAAGAAAACATTCTAAATATGACCCTGGCCAGGCACTTGATTGTCTTTCTTGCTTTCAGCCACCCAACTGATGCAGAAAATAAAGAATATTCCTGTTTTTATTTATTTATTTATTCATAGGCACTGATGTCCTAGCTGCTTTGCTCATCATAGATACCAAAAATCTTCAAGATTTGACATTTTAGATTTCTGGCACAGTAACACACATTTTAACATCTCAGGAAATATTTCTTAAGCCTGGGAAACAGCTATTGTCCTACCACTGCACAAGGGAGGGGACAATAGTGATCTGGATAATTATCAACCAATTTCCAGGCTCTCTTGTTAGCCAAAGATTCTGGAACAAGCGGCTACACTTATTTCTGTCTTTAAATTGTCATGGTATGGTGAGCAGCAGCGCTACCGTTCCATACACCCTTAATTCCCAACACATATGAACACATCCCGGACTTGTTTTGTCACATGTCTTAATCATGCACACCAGGTCCCTATCTACTAATTTGTATGTGTTTAAATGTTTCCCTTCTGCTCCCCACAGTGTGGATCATTGTTGTTGTTGAGTTTGGATGGCTTGTGTGTTGCCGTTTTATGTAAGTACCGTATGTTGTTGCTTGCATTCGTTTTGCTGCTGAAGTCAGCCTTTTCTTTTGTTGTTTTTGTGCTCTGTATTACTTTTGTTTAAATTAAAGAACTACACTGATTACCTCTGCCTGCACCTGGTTCCATACTCCTGCAACACTGCACCATCATTACATAAATGGTATACTTAGTACCGAACAATCTGGTTTTAGACCTAAACACAGTGATGTTTTATAGAGATGCCTTGATGCTGCTGGAGTCTGATTTTTAGACAGTACAGAGATCATTCATAGAGCTTAAACTGGTTTTAAATGCTAAGAAAACAAATCCCATGATCTTTATTTGTTCCATTTTAATCATTATGATTTTAAAAGCTTGGATATACTTGTTGTGGATTATGATAAATATGAATTTACTAGCTTAGATGGTTCTAAAATTAAACAGGTCTCTGCATATAAATTCCTAGCAGCCACAAAACCAGATCACAGATGTGAATTGCACTGCTCTCCTCAGAGCTGGGTAAGGCTGCCTTTAGTTTCTTTCGGCTCTCATCTATGGAACAAACGACAGACCCAACTTAAGTTGGACACTTTGTTGCCCCTTACCTGTTTATTGGAAAGTCACTTAAAATATAAAGCCTACTCCTTTTAAGTATGGATAACTAGCTACTATTGTGAAAATGGCAATTGATTTGAGTCTTGCTTATTGGAAATGTTGGATATCAGCCGTTTCGTATAGTGGTTGAAATAATGATTGCGTACCTGGTTGTCAAGGGAGAGAGTAATTCAGTTATTTATTGCAGCATTTGATAGTCTATTGTTCATGAGGTTACAGACTCATTACTCGCTCTTACAAACTCAATCTCATCTCAAAGAAACATCTGGTTGTCCTCCACTTTATAGACATCGCAACCTGGAACACATATCACAGTACCTTAAGCCCATTGGCTAATTACTTTTGCACTTTGAATGAACATGACTTCCTGTGTACGCATAAACAGATCCTCTTTTGTAAACTGAACCTAACAAGCATACACATCAAAACTCCCCCCTTTCACACATGTAAGAAAAAACATTACATGACACTCGTTACTCGGTCTTACAAACCCGATCTCATCTCAAAGAACTTCCGGTTGTCCTCTACTGTATAGACTATTAGCTAATCACTGTTGCGCTTTGACTGAACGTGATGTCCTGTGTACACATAAACAGATGTTCTGTTGTCAACTAAACACACACCCCCCTATCACACGTAAGAAAAAACTGTACATTTTTGATTAAACATTAAAAGGACAATTCAATTCCTAATGAAAAGAAAAGGCCCATACACTTATGTTACAAATGACTAAGACGAAGCAACAAAAAGGAGTGAGTGACCAATGAGGTCTTATTGTTCCTCAAATGTAAATTAATGTAAACAAGACACAATTGACACACCACACTCTGACACATAAACATATTAACATCAATCAGTGTTAACGGTGTTCAGCAGAAAATCTGATGAAAATATAAACTCATGATTAATACATTTGCCCAAAGTCCATTGAACAATCAAAACCCCCCTTGTCCATATCATGATACATTTGACAATATCATATAAAAGACTCATGCATATCATGTTGTACCTGTGAAAAATTCTACCTTTAAATAGGGAAAGATTTTACCTTTAATAGGGACCAATTCCACATTTAATAGGGAAGGATTCACTATCCAAACATACAATGATAGCTGTCATAATGTCGATCATTAAGTATCATCACAAAATAAGTCCAATATTGGGATTGCCATCGTACAGAGTTTCCCACGTCTTGCGAGAAACAAACATTCACATGAAAGTACGAATTTGATTTGCTTTGAACTCTCAGTTCTGCTCTTTCCAATCATAATCAATGATCATGTCATACATCCCACCCGGCCTTCACTTCATTAAGTCAATGGAAAGTGACACCATGAGTGTCAAATACAGCCATAGGAGGCGTCATCCTGAATCTGCAGATGCCATTTATCCAAATGTATTTTCCATTCAGTATTCTTCTTTATATAGGTTGTTTCATGCATTTCCTGTATTGCGTATTGTTATACGGTTAGGCTACTTAATTTTTCAGCATCCATTTATCTCCTTCCCGCTCATCAACTGGCAACCACTTCAGTCACCTGTACCTGCTAACAAGGGAAAAATTCTAGGAAAATTTACATTTCAAGAGCTTTGGCTACATAATGATGACTTCAAAGACTGGGTGTTATCTGGGAATACCATTGCATTGAAAGGGTGCACATGGTTTGCAACAGTGCTTAAGTGGGTGGTACATGTCAAAGTAACATCCACATGAATGAATTCCCAGCCGAACATTGCCCAAAGCATCACACTGCCTCTGCCAGCTTGCCTTCATCCCATAGTGTATCCTGGTGCCATGTGTTCTCCAGGTAAGCGACGCACACACACCTGGCCATCCATGTGATGTAAAAGAAAACATTATTCATCAGACCAGGCCACCTTCTTCCATTGATCCGTGGTCCAGTTCTGATGCTCACGTGCCCATTGAAGGCACATATGCAACAAACTGCGATCCATTGTGTGTTGTGACACCTTTTTATCAGTACCAGCATTAACTTTAACAGCAATTTCCTTCCTTGGACCACTTTTGATAGGTACTGACCACTGCAGACCAGGAACACCCCACAAGGGCTGCAGTTTTGTAGATACTCTGAGCCACTCGTTTAGCCATCACAATTTGGCCCTTGTGAAAGTTGCTCAGAGCCTTACGCTTCCCATTTTTCCTGCTTCTAACACATCAACTTTGAGGACAGAATGTTCACTTGCTGCCTAACATATCCCACCCTCTGACAGGTGCCATGATAATGAGATTATCAGTGTTATTCACCTCACCTGTCAGTGGTCATAATGTTATGGCTGATCGGTGTATGTTTAAGCTGTGAAAATGTAGTTTTGTACTGAAAGCAGTGAACTAGTAAATAAAGCTTGCAAAATGATGTGTTTAAAACACTGTGGGCCGGTTTTTGTCTGCTCAGTGCTCTGCACAAAGGCTGCTTGTTTTTCCGTTCATTATAGGTCATGGAAATTCAGCTTTTTAGTCAGTGAAAGTCAGGGAAAAGTCAGGGAATTTGACAATTAACTTAGAGTGGGAACCCTGTATACAATACCTATTATGACTGTATACAATACCAATCACTCCCTGGCTGGTTCCTGTCTTTAGAAATCAAGAACAATATGAAAGGGTCATGTAATACAATTATTCTTTTAAATATATGAGATTCATAATATAACAGAGTGGATATACAGCTCTGGAAACATTTAGAGACCACTGCACCTTTTCCTTTCCTTTCCAAAAAAGTTAAATAAATGAATGTTTTTAGTGTGGAACAGAAGCGTTCAATTCGCAGTGGTTTCTTAATTTTAACCCTTCTGTTCCACACTCAAAACTTCCCTTTCCAACTTTCTGGGAAAATAAAGAAAATGGTTCAGTGGTCTCTTAATTTTTTCCAGAGCTGTATATTGTTGTGCGACAGCTGAAAAGTACCGGGTGGATAGATGATTTTGAGAGACAAAAATTGTAACGTCTGAGAGGGGAATGGAACTGGGGTAAAAAAAAATTGAAGGTCAGGGATATTTCCACAAGGCCACACAACCTGCTGATACTCAGTTCAGCTCGGTATTGTCTCCAAATGTAACTATTATCCCAGCCATTACATTTTTGCTAAAATAATATTGGTAACAGAACATTTATTAATGAAACGATAGTGTATTCTTGTACAAAGATTACTGTAGATGGTTGTCCATATAATAACAGTTGAATAGCAAACCACTACGTTATGTGAACTACAAGGAAATTGAACGCATTGGCTGAATCTCAAATCGCATACTACAAACTATGTACTACAAGTACGTACTTCGCAGACTCACTATCTCGTCAGAAAATTGCGACTCGACATTAGATCATTTTGTCACGCATTAACATCACGCCAAGTTTGAATATTTCGCTAGACATCATTAAGCATTGTGTTAAACTGACTAACATTTCATGTTAATTTTACCTCCACCACAAATAGCGTCTATGAACTGTATGGCTTTTGCCACTGGCTGTTTTAACAGCTTATTAGCCAATAATAGACCTACTAGTATATACTTACTACTTGGAATAGTCATAAGAATTGAGCAATTGCTAGCAAGATTGAAGATGAACTTAACACTGCCAACTATTTCATTTCATGGCACAACATGTTAGTTTTTCTTTCATTTGTGAATGACATTGATACAATAACTATCAATATAGATGACGATAACTGAATTTTTCATCAAGTGAAAAACGAGAGAATTGTGGAAACCCATCCTCTTTTACTCTGCAAGAGGTTGTGGTCTATATTACTCCAAAAAGCATGCACGGAACTGTGCTTCAACAATCCACCAGAAATAGTCACAATATAACAATAAACAGTTTTAATTTTGGTTTACTGTAACATAGCCAATGAAGCTTGTAGCCAGCACGGTTTTGTCTATTCTGAACAAATCCTAGTGCATACTTTGTTCTGTACATGGTGAGGATTGAGCACCAGTCACCCGCCATGGCAGTCTGTGTCTCTAATCACTACGCTATTTTACAAGGGCTAGTCAGTCAGTCAGTGACTCAGTCACTCTGTCACTCACTGAGTAAGAGACATTCGTTCTTCTTGACCGGCTCAGCTTACGCAGTCCAGCAAAAATAATGTTTATATACACAATGGATCTGATGACAATGTAAGGAAGTGAAAGAGGAGATACCAGGTGTCTCTGTTCTGGTATCTCCTCACCACCAAAAACTCTGAGGACTGGGGCAGGAGAACACATGGTACGCAGATCAGTGTTGATTAAAGACAGAAAGCCATTAACTGTCTGGGACTTAAACAGATATTACATTAAGTCATATTGAGGGGGATAACATTTAACATTAACTAATATTGTATTATGATCCAAGTGTTTTCTGCAATGCATGCAGTGTTTTCAGCATCAGAATGCTCTAAAACTGCAATTTCTTATATTATTACATCTCATCTCATGTTTTTTTCACTTTTGCTCTACTGCTGACTCTCAAACGTCCCTTTGGATGCCTCTTGTCTAATCAGTCTTTTTAGGGTTCTGCAGTCAGATCAAAACAGCTCTACTATTTAAGATAAAAGTAACACAATATGGAAAAAATCTGTTTTGCCATTGATGAGGAACTGTAGTTATCAAATGTAAAACCACATAATTGTATTGTGTGGGCAGCATCTAGTTACAGGAACACTTGTAACAGACAAGCTAATGGATATCTAAGTGTTAAGTTTTACTGTACTCCAATCTCAGTGCTGGTTTAAATTTGCAAAAAAATCTTAAAATGTACAGCTCTGGAAAAATTATAAGAGACCAATGCACCTTTTTCTTTCCTTTCCAAACGTTTTGAGTGAGTTTTGAGTGAGGAACAGAAGCGTTCAATCTGCAGTGGTCTCTTAATTTGAACCCTTCTCTTCCTCACTCAAAACCTTCCTTTTCAACTTTTGGAAAGGAAAGAAAAGGTGCAGTGGTCTCTTAATTTTAACCCTTCTTTTCCTCACTCAAAACCTTCCTTTTCGACTTTTGGAAAGGAAAGTAAAAGGTGCAGTGGTCTCTTAATTTTTTCCGGAGCTGTATGTCAGCAAAATGTGAAAATATGAAAAGGGAGTGATGGACTTCATTTGCATGCTACCATATAGTGCTAGAACCATAGAAAATGCTTAATTTCTATGGCTAAAACACCCTTCGCTTGCTATATTTATACACACAGACCACTTTGATGTGATCTAATATTTAGCATAGTATCCAAGGATACAAAGGATAGTGTCACTGCACTATGTTGCTATGGTGATGGTAAACAGTATAACTTACATAGACTGAAAGGTAAGTCACACAGACACCAACACGCATGCTGGCTTAGATGGCAGCCCTCAAATCACATGGATCGGAGAGAGAATTCAGCTTTGTGGATCAAGATGAAATCTGGTAAACTGTCCTTTTTAAAGTTTTATATGACCTTACAACAGAAAACATTTTGTTTGTCACTTTAATTTAAGTTGATTATAATTTTTTATAGCTATTGTAATGGTGGGTTATAGTTCATAGTGGTGGTAGCAAAAGGCAAGTAGTAATGGTTTTGTAGTAGCAGCTATGTAGTAAACTAATAGTAGAAGTAGTGGCAGTAGTAATAATCTTAGTAGTAGGACTCAAAACAGTATCCTGATACTAACAGCAATTATGCTGGAAGAGGCATAAGTATTAAAATACTTCTAATCTATTTAATACAGATTCATTTTAGTAAAAGTCAGTAGGGGTTTATCCTACTCTGTACTATCTTTATTTTGGAATGACATGGTTGCCTGAGCTGCGTAAATTGATTTAGCAGCCCTTTTATTTTTTTCTGTCAGCCCAATACTCTTTTAAAAGCTTTCTAAATGTCTTTGATTCATTTGCAGGAAAGTCCATGTAAAGATAGAGCTTGAGTCTGCCAAAGTCTGGCCCAATAAATGGGGATTCTTAACCAAGTCCTATAAGGAAGTAAGCCTGTGGTGAAACATCATGCAGAATGTGTATATATATAAAACTAACAGGGCTCTATTTAAATCAAAACAATTAAATCATTAATAAGTTGAAATCACATACTGTGTTTTTTTTTCAAATGTTCACATGAAATGCAATGTTTACAGACACAGGAAGCAAGCCAAAAGCTAAAGGAAGCAGTAAAATTAGAACTGCCGCCTCATCTTAAAACTCAACCTCCTACCCCACCTGGAAAATTCATCCAGGTGAGCCCATACAAACTACATAGATGAGTTTGAGAATGTATGTATTAATGTGTGAGTATGAAAGAGGTGCAGGCTCTAAGGTTCAGATCGACGTGCATGGAAGAAAATCTGACGACCTGGATGCTGTTGTGCCTTCTTAACCACAGTGTCAGTGTTCTCATGCTTTCAACGATAAGCTCTTTTTTAATGTGGATGTTTTTTTACCTGGCACCACTCCACCAGATGTGGAGGTTATTTACCTGGCACCACTCCACCAGATGTGGAGGTTATTTACCTGGCACCACTCCACCAGATGTGGAGGTTATTTACCTGGCACCACTCCACCAGATGTGGAGGTTATTTACCTGGCACCCTTCCACCAGATGTGGAGGTTATTTACCTGGCAACACTCTACCAGGGGCTCTAACCTCCTCCCTATAGATTGTTTCTACATTGTTTGAAATACAACCTACCACCCCAGTCGTGTCATCTAAATAATTTATGATTAGTTGAAGTTGAATGCAGCCCAGCAGTCATGGACGCACAGGGAGTAAGGGAAGGGGCTGAGCATGCATGCTTGGGGAGTCTCTCATGTTGAGGTTGTTGAAGCATAAGTTTAGTTGACCACAGACCATCGGTTTATCTGTACACAGGTAGTGACGTTCATTCAAAGTGCGACAGTAATTAGCAAATGGGCTTAAGGTACTGTGATGTGTGTTCCAGGTTGCAATGCCTATATAGTAGAGGACAACTGGAAGTTCTTTGAGATGCGATCGAGTTTGTAAGATCGAGTATGAAGACCGAGTCTGTAACCTCATGAACAATAGACTATCAAATGCTGTAATGAATAATTGAAGTACACTCTCCCTTGATGACCGGGTACATGATCATTATTTCAACCACTATACGAAATGACTGATTTCTAACAAGGGTCAGCATGGAGGAGGTGGTGTTGCCATGTCTGTCAGGAAGACAATCTTCCGGATTGGCAGGTCTTGCTCCAGTCACAGGTCTCCCAGTTTCCTGACAAGCTATTAGGGACATATGGTGTTCAAACTCATAGTTTTAAACAGCATCCATTGTTCTGCAAGGCCAGAATGCACATTGTAGTGGGTCTAGGGTGGTGGGTATGATGATGATGGAGGTGAAGTGCTCCATTATCACTTAATCCACTTAAGTATTTTATTTTAAAAAGTAACTCCAAAATGAAACCATACATTATTCTATTGGGTAAAATATAACCCAAAAAACATGCAAAACTGAAAATGCATTCAATAAGTCTGGAGAATCACAAGGTAGTTGTAGTTACTTAGCAATATGGGACCTAAACCTGCAGAGGGCAGTGCAAATTTGTACAGCACCATCCAAGGTTGGTTAGACAAGACTGCCTTGCTGTGTTCTAGCGACTCATCAGGGTTGTCCAAGCCCCTACAAGCTCAATAATTGTTGTTGGGCAGTCATGCTGGCCCAAACAGAACAGTCTTGATGCACTTTGGATCTTAGATGCCGCTGATAGGATCTGCTGCTATGAAGCAAGACCATGTGCATGAAATGGACTTCACAACACTGGAAGGGTTAAACAATGAATAAAAACACTATGTGGGGAATATAGTTCAGTTTAGGAACCAGATTGAAATGTTGGCTGCTGTGTGTGACACTGAGGTCTGTGTTGCAGGTGGGGCCTTCTCCCCCAGTTCCACAGACCAGCCAGGCTCTGATTGGCTGGCGTTCTGCTGTGCCCGGGTTGCAGCTGGATTGCTACGGAAGGGTCCAGTGTGGGAAGAAGAGCTTTCTGAAGGAAATGGGCTGGGCTTTTGATGCCTGCAGCTAAGAAATCCTTTGCCACATGACACCTTCCTCCCACTTTATGGCAATGTTAACACAGTGAATATTTCAAATTATTCATCATGTGACTTTCCTTTATTCCTTTATGTATTCCTTTATTACTTGAATTTGTAGTTCTGTTGAATATCACCTAATTATTAATAGGATATTCTCTTTGCACCTTAGATCATTAAGTCAATAGTGCTGAATACTCACATATGTAAAATCTGTTTCCAAAACCTTGGAAATCTGTTTCCAAAACCTTCAAACAAGGTTCTGTTCTTTCTTTGGGTGGCATGCAACAGATGATCTATGGTCATTATGCATTATATTCTTCAACAATCAATAGCAATGCCTTGTACCATCCTGATCTCGCAAGCCCACATTCTGTTTGGCTTCAGGGATGTAAGCTTGAGAGATCAGGTTTGTAAAATCATATGATAATACATCATACTCAAGTGAAAAGTTGGATGTTGCAACCAGAGAATGTCCCGTTAACATTTTAATTTAGGATTTTGATACAAAGTTTATTTTGTGTTCAAGACTTGCAGAGCACATTCATTCTTGCATGCCTTACCCATCACTACAGTACATATGACACTGTCACACTGAGCACCACTACAGCTGCACTGATAATTACACATACATTTAGGTTCCAAAGTATTTTTGTTATTATAAGTTTTGTTATTTTGTTTACCAAAATATATTCAAGTTACAGTTAAATAATGAATATGTTATATAATGTTATATAATTTAATATGTAGCCCCCTCATTTTCAAGGGACACAATGGTATTTGGAGAATTGACTGAAAAACTGTTTCATGGACAGTTGTGGGCTATTCCTTCGTTATTTCTTCATCAATTAAACAGGTAAAAGGTCTGGAGTTGATTCCTGGTGCGGCATTTGCATTTGGAAGCTGTTGCTGTGATTCCTAACATGTGGTCAAAGGAGCTCTCAATGCAAGTGAAACAGGCCATCCTTTGCCTGCAAAAAAGAAAAATCCAACAGAGAGATAGTAGGAACATTAGGACTCTCCAAATCAACAGTTTAGTACATTCTGAGAAAAAAAGAACGCACTGGTTGTGGAATATCGTAGGATCCTTTCCTTGGTAAAGAAAAACCCCTACACAACATCCAGCCAAGTGAAGAACACTTTCCAGGAGGTAGGCATATCATTTTCCAAGTCTACCATAAAGGGAAGACTTCACAAGAGCATATACTATGTGTTCAACACAAGGTGCAAACTCGTGAAATTCATAAGCCTCAAGAATAGAAAGGCCAGATTAGACTTTGGCAAAAAAACATATAAAAAAGCCAGCCCAGTTTTGGAACATCATTCTTTGGACAGATGAAACTAAGATCAAGATCAACCTGTACCAGAATGATGGGAAGAAAAAAAATGGAGAAGGCTTGGAACGGCTCATGATCCAAAGCATACCACATCATCTGTAAAACAGGGTGGAGGCAGTGTGGTGGCATGGGCATGCACGGCTTCCAAAGGCACTGGGTCACTAGTGTTTATTGATAATGTAACAGAAGACAGAAGCAGCCGGATGAATACTAAAGTGTATAGGGATATATTGTCTGCTCAGATTCAGCAAAATTCAGTGAAGTTGATTGGACGGTGCTTCACTTTAAAGATGGACAATGACCCAAACATACTGTGAAAGTAACCCAGGATTCTTTTAGGTAAAGAAGTGGAATATTCTGCAATGGCCAAGTCAATCACCTGACCTCAATCCGGTCGAGCATGCATTTCATTTGCTGAAGATAAAACTTTAAGGCAGAAAGACCCACAAACAAACAACAACCAAAGACAGCTGCAGTGAAAAGCCTGGAAAAGCATCACAAAGGAGGAAACCCAGCATTTGGTGATGTCCATGCATTCCAGACTTCAAGCAGTCATTGCCTGCACAGGATTCTCGAGTATTGAAATTCAACCTACCACCTCAAGTATTAAAAATCAAAATGTTCTTTCTGATTATGTTATTTTGTCCAATTACATTTGAGCCCCTGAAATAAAGGGACTGTGTATGAAAATGGTTACAATTCCTCAATGTGTCAAACAATATTTTTGTTCAGGCCCTTGAATTAAAGCTGGAATTCAGCACTTCAATTGCATCTCGGTTGTTTAATTTCAAATTCATTGTGGTGTTGTACAGAGACAGAATTACTTGCGCAGTGTGAGTGACAATGTGAATCAAAACGGTTACCACAGCATTACCATCTGATGTATGTCTAGTTTGTCATGGGTTCATCCTTCAGCAAGATAATGACCCAAAGCATACCTCCAGGCTATGTCAAACTACCTTAAAAGAAATTAACAAGACAGTAGGCTGCAAGTCATGAAATGGCCAGGACAGTCTCCAGACTTAAACCCCATCTAGTTGGTTTGGGATGAACAAAAATGTAACACATTTGTGGGAACTACTGCAACAGTGTACATTTCAGAGTACATTAAGACATTAAAAGACCAAGACATTACTCAAAGTATTTTTTTCGAAGGGATATTGGTACAGAGCCACGTGTTGTGCTATAATGGATTGGCAGTTTGGCAGACAGACAGACACTGCCCTGTTATTAGTCTGACCGCACAGTGACTCTTCCACTGACACATTCTACCCAGTTTGCTAAGATGAGGTGGTATCCACAGTCACTAGTAGGCCTGTCCCCGCACTGACCTTTCGTTACAGCACAGATGCCATGACCATCTCTCCCCATGGCTCTTGACCATCTCTCCCCATGGCTCTTGCCCAAACGTAGAAAGCCACAGAGCCAGTCTCACATGCAGCAGCACAGACAGGCACTATGGGCGTAGACACAGGAGCATATATTTTCAAAGGCATGGTTTGAATTAGCATATAAAATCAATGTAGCGTTTTTCTGAAGGGTTTGTCCTTTCAGTCATACTTTTTTGCCTATGTACCCATGCCTTTCATATACAGTACCATGTTCTTGTTTGTTTTTTTCCACAAAATTACAGCCTATTTTAAAAGTTAAACTGGTTTCCTTTGTCAGTGTGATTGGAATTATAATTAAATATGGGGTGCAGTTACTTTTTCATATGATTGTAGCTATAGTATGTACATTTAATAAGTAACTAACCAACTAACTAATTAGCAGATAAAACATTTTTACATTTAAAATAGCTACATGTAGCAACAAAGCTACGATGAAAATCAAGAGACTAACCAACATTTCAGACTTAGAGAAACTGACACTTGTCCCAGGTGTATAGGTCCTTTCAACATGACAGAGAATTTCTAGTAGTTCACACCTATTTTTACCAGAGCCCTATAGGCCTTAGTAAAAAAAGAATGTTTCATAGGAAATATGGTGCCATTTTGGGACAAATTGACACACCTCTCTCCTGTGAAAAAGGTATTATTTGCAGATACTTTTTAACCTTCCTTATGCCACTTGCCATATGAGGAGGGAGAACTGTAGTGAAAGCATTCCTCCCTGGAGGCTTGTATGCATTTTTCCCTTTTCTGGACTGCTAGCAGTGTCTGTCTGTGAAGTGTGAAGATTGTGATGAGCAAGATGGCAACCAAGGGGGAAAAGAGATCAGTTCAAAAGCAGAAAGGCCTTTTTCACCACAGGGGTACTTGAGCATTGTACTGGCACAGAGAAAAAAAACTTCTAATATTTTTTAGGCATGGTTATGATACATTGGAATCAAGATAGAAGTAGTGAAGTAATGTTGGTCAGATTCAAACACATGATGCAGCAGTGCATCTACATGAGAGGTCTTGGACTGCTGTATCACATCAGGCCCCACATTCGTTTAAATTATTAATGGATTATATTGCAACAAATAAACAGAAACTGTTACAAAGTATGGTTTGGATTCTAGTCTTTATCATCTGCCAAAGTTCTACAAGTTTAAAAAGTAATGTCCAGTGGATAAGACGTTAGCTCTGGTGCACATGTACTGTTGTAGCATGGGATAGAATAAAGCCCAAACCTCTCTCCACTATCTTTCACCACTGTCTCCACCAAAAATATAAATTGACAAAAAATGTATTTTAAAACAACACATGTAATCTCAAACCATTAGAGCCGCAAAATAATGGACCGATGTCTCTTAATACCTCAAGCAAGTCGAAGTGTTTATAGTGTCAATTTTCCCTGTCCATGTGATCTTATTCATAGTGTTTATGGAAAATGTAAATTTATATTGGAATACCTACTTTTAGATGCATAATAATCAGACCTGGATTAATATTTTTTTATTTCAAAAGCTTTCATCAGTTGAAGACTAATAGAAGAAATGGGTGTATAAAATGTGTCACATGTCTCCATCTAGTGGATGAAAAAAAATAGATTATTCTACCAGGCCCTTAAATCAAGTATGTTCTGTTCAGCTTCTTGGTCTCTGAAAATGCTGGTTATTATCACAACATTTGTAGATGCTTGATATATAAGTAGGCTAGGTATACTTAACACTTACATCATAAATTTAAATTACACAAATAGCAATATTCTTTGAAATTTTAAAAGACACCATAAAATGTAGTAAAATGTAAATAAAAACTGAATGCAAAGATGTGCAAATACCTTAAAATATAGTACACCGACAACATATAAAATGTTGAAAGTGAGACATTTTATTGTTTCTTGAAAAATATATGCCCACTTTGAATTGGTTGTACAGCGTAAATGTAAACAAACTCAAAACATGTTTAAAACAATAATAAATAATAAAACAATCATGGACTCATTCTGTGAATTAAAGGAGATTTACATTTATTTTGAAATACCTACTCCTCTAACTATATCTGTATGTCAAGAACGTTTCAAGCACAGATTTAATTATATAGTTCAAGGAGATTTTTAAGCCATAAAAAAAGTGTGGTGATTAGCAGATGGGCAAAAGTCACAAATCAGATCATTAGTATCTCTTTAAGCAGGATCAATTTAATCATTTTGCTGTGGATGCTGCAGAGTGGCGCTCAAAATTATTTAACCCCCTTGGACCTTCCCATTTTCTTGTGTTACAACATGACATCAAAATTGATATAATTGAGTTTTTGCCACTGATAAATAGAAAACAGTCCATGACATCAAAAAGAAAAATAACATCTGCAAATTGTTTTCAATTGCACCAATCAAGGTAGGATATAAAAGCATTTCCATGGCAGTGAATGTCCCCCGGAGCACAGTAAAGTCTATTATTAAGAAATGGAGAGAATATGGCTTTTATGGGCGAGATGGGCACTAGTCAGGGAGGCAAACAAGAGGCCTATGCCAAGTCTTCCACGGCTGAGCTGGGAGACACTGTGCATGCTGCAACAATACCTGGGTGCATCACAAAATATCTCTTCATTGAAGAGTAGCGAAAAGAAAGGAAAAGCATGTGTAGGTTAATAGACTAAGAGAAAGAAGATTCTTGTAGAGCTTTTTGGCCTCAATGCTAAGTGCTATGTTTGGCGCAAGCCAAGTCCTGCACACCACCCTGAGAACACCATCAATACTGTGATGCATGGTGGTGGCAGCATCATGTCATGGGGATGCTTCTCAGCGGTAGGAACTGGGAGACTGGTCAGGATTGAGGTAAGGATTAACAAAGCTAAATACAGAGAGGTCCTTACTAAAGAAAACATGATCCAGAGAACACAGGAACTCTGCCTGGGGTGAAGATTAATCTTTCTGCACAGCAACAACCCGAACCACCCAGCCACGACAAAACTGGAGTGACTGTAAATGATAGTCTGTGAATGTTCATGTGAATGCCCAGTCAAAGCCCAATAAAATTTAGAATTTATGGAAAGAGTTGTAAATTGAAGTTAACCAAAGGTCCCCATCCAACTTGACGAAATGAGCAATTTTGCAAAGAAGAATGGACAAAAATTCCTAGGTACAGATGTGCTAACCTGACTAACTGAGACATATCCAAATACATCATGTCTGACTCATGGCTGTAATTTCTGCCAAAGTGGTCTTTTCCCAATATTGACTAAAAGGAGTGAATAATTATGCAATCAAATATTTTTATTCATTCTGATAAGATTATGATATCCTGGACATATACTTATTTGATTATTAAAATATCACTAGCAGATACAACATAAATTCTAAATATTTAAGTAACTTATGGAAGGCGCAGGAATATAGAGCTCCCTCAAATTTCGCTAGCCGGCATTGGGCGATAGCCAATCTGAATTAGTGTGTCCATTCCATTCCACGGAATCCCTGTGAAAGGTTCCTAACATACTATGTTTCCTACAACCAACATTGAAAAACTGACAATGAAAAACAATGAACGATGCTAGCCTGCATTGGTCGATAGCCAGTCAGAAAAGGTGTGTCTGTTCCTCCTGTCAGCAGTATCCCTGTGAAAAGTTCCATACAATCTACCATACATCTTTCCTTCAACCAACTTGGGGGAGAAGTTAATCATTGTGGTGTCTGGATTTCCAGAGCTGTGTAATATTCAAATGTAACAAAAGTGGTATGGGGAAAGATGTTCAAGGCTATCGGTGTACCTGGTGGGTGTAATGAAGAAAAATATCAATTAGGATTAAATACTTTCATGAACCTAATAATCCCATATCCATATCATATGTGCTAAAATGTGTGGATTAACAACATACTACAGCTAGAAAGATTTGGTCTGAAATTTCCCCCTTCTTTTAATCTTACAAATACAAATATTATATGAATACCCATCACATATGAAATACTTGATCCAAGTCATGTCATCAATTACACAATGCACAACTCTGTCACACATATTGTAAAACATTATAACCAGTTGTTAAACCCATGCAGTAGTTATAACGTTTATTATTACATAAAATTCTGGGAATAAAAAAATGCCAAAACCCAGACACATATTGTAAAACATCTATGAACACAAAAAAAATAACATACTTGTTAACTCACAATGCATACGCTTTCTGTTATGTAGTCAAACCACACCCCTAACATATTTCATTCACCACACGTGAATATGCCCTATCATACACCACACAAGAAGTTTTGCTTGGATATAACTGAAGTCTCGCCCTATCGTATGTCACATAGCAAGTCCCACCCTATCATATGTCACACAGGATGTTCCACTTTACCACACTGGAGGTCCCGCCCACCTGTCATAAAAAATTTTGATGGGGCATGCCAGCAAAGGTCATAAATCATGAAATTGATAGAAGCCAATCTGCATAAATTACTCATGACTATGGCTTGCCTATACCGCAAGTAGACTAAAAATATATTTGAGAATGTTTACTACATTGCTGTAACAACACCTTAAATGTAACAAGATAAAATAGCAACAGAAACTTGTACTTTCTATCAAGTAGTCACTTTACACCTCGGTCGCAAGTCAAGTTTTACACATTAGCGTTCCAAAACCCCTCTCCACCTCAAATACAAAAATAAAATAATCCTAAAAGATCCAGGATCCTTTTCTTTTTGGTGTTCTTAAATGTTTTTATATATTTACAATACTGGCGAGGCAAGGATGCTGGGCTGGGCCGGTGAGGCAGGAACACCGGGTGGGGCCCTGCGAGGCGGGGTCTGGGTCAGGGCTGCCGTGTTCTCCCGGCTCAGGGCTGCCAGGCTTCATTGGCTCTGGGGCGCTGCCATGCCTCTCTTCGGCCCTCCGCGGCAGCTTCCCCCATAGCTCCCCCCAAAAAACTGTTTGGGAAGGCCTCCGGGCAGAGAGCCGAAATGGCCAGCTGGTAACCCCCTGGCGGGAAGACATGACCCTCATGATGAGCGGGGCCAGGTTGTTAAGGTGCCTCTGTTGGTCCTCTAGTCTCCTCCATAGGTCTGCTGGGTCCAAGGTAGGGTCAGTCATTCTGTCAAGATTTACATTTTGCAGGATTCAAGCACGAACACGAAGTGCAACAAAAGGTTTTTTTAATGGGGAAACAGTTAGGAACATACAGGAAAATCGCAGGAAAACAGGATGGCAGGGAAAACACGGACTGGTGGTTGAGACAAACAAACAATGTACATAATGCAATGACTGACAAAGGGCTAACAGAAGAGGGCAAATTAAACGAGGAGCTAACGAGGAGAAACAAGACACAGGTGCAAACAATAAGGACAGGCTATGGTAAAGAACACAAGCAAAAACATAACATGGCAAAACAAAATGGAACAGAACCTCACAACACATTACATGAAATTAGTTTGAACAGGAAATTTGATCATTGACATTGCCTGTCTAAATATTTTCTTTTTATTGGCAAGTCTGAGATATTACTTTGTCTTTGCAACTCTGCCTAGAAGGCCAGCATCCCGGAGTTTCCTCTTCCCTGTAGATGTTGAGACTGGTGTTTTGGGGGTACTATTTAATGAAGTTGCCAGTTGAGAACTTGTAAGGCGTCTGTTTCTCAAACTAGACACTCTAATGTATTTGACCTCTTGCTCTCTTGTGTACCTAGGCCTCTAACTCCTCAGAAGAAATGTTCTTGTTTCTGGCCATTTTGAGCCCACAATTGCTGATGCTCCAGATACTCAACTAGTCTAAAGAAAGACAGTTTTATTGCATTATTTAGCACAAGATTTTCAGCTGTGCTAACATAATTGCTAAAAGGCTTTCTTATGATCAATGAGCCTTTTAAAATGATAAACTTGAATTAGAAAGCACAATGTTCCATTTGAACACAGGACTGATGGTTGCTGATAATGGGCATTTGTATGCCTATGTAGTTATTCTATTACAAATCAGCCATTTCCAGTTACAACATTAAAAAAGTCTGCATTTTATTTCTGATCAATTTGATGTTATTTCAATGGACATTTATTTCAAAAATAATGACATTTCTATGTGACCCCAAACATTTGAACAGTGGTGAAGCTGTCTCTCCTCACGAGTTTCTGGTCCTGGGTGGTAGAGGTCATTTTCGGCTCCACACAGACAGAAAAGTTGGCTCCAGAGCACAATGACACAGGACATACTCACACAACTTGTCCTAATGAATGCCCCCTCTGACATCCTTGATAGCAAACATACCCCCTCCCTGGTTATGATGTTCATCCACAGAACAACAGAGAGACAATCCACTTTTGGGAAGATATAAGATTTCAACTCAGTTAAAAATGAGTCTGCTACTATTTAAAATTATTTTGAATATAAGGATTGACAGGGCCGGCTCCAGGCATAAGCGACATAAATAATGGCTTAGGGCCCCCGGCCGCTAGGGGAGATTAGGCCCCAAATGAAATATATATATTTTAGTCCTTTGTGTGTAAAGAATTTTGTGTCTTCAATGACTGCACTTTTCACCTCAGTTGTGAGTCTGTTTAACCTGCTTTTTCAAGAGGTATGATCCACTTTTCTGAATGTTTTAAGCCTACATTAAGCCTAATTTCCCTTTTCAATGCACCCATACACCAAAACATTGCGCAGCTAAATATTTTTCCAACAATATGTGAAAACATTTCTATATGAACATTAAATATCTGTTTTTTATTTCTAACTAGCTTACATCCATATTGAGTAAATGTTTTCATATTCTCTGTGTTTCTCTCATTACTGTTAAGAGGATTGACTTTTCACCCTTTATGTTTAAAGCTATTGAGATATTGGATTTTGGCCCAAACTGCAATTAAAACCCTTTATAAGGAAAGCAACTCTTTAATTAAACTGCAATATGGGACAAAGGTATGACATTAATAGAGGTATACATTAATGATGCCCAATTTCCCCTTCTTTTTTTCTCTTAGCAATGCAGCTTCAGTCTAATCATATAAAAACGTAGAAGGTATATTAATTGAAGATAGGACTATCAGTTCTTAAAGGTTAGTGATCAAATTCCAAAAGTTGTTAAGATAATGAAGGACTTTTCAAGCACCTCAGCCTCATACATGATTGTTCATAGATTGTTCATAGATACCTTTAGGTTTAAATTCAGATCTTCATATTAATGATATTCCTATAAAAACTGATATTTTGGAATTGGTATTAAAATTATCTCAAGAGATGAAAGTAACTCCAATCCAGATTCAGAAAGTGAATTCTTGGTTACAAAGGGACCATTCATCTTTGGGAGATTATTATTAACAAAAACTGATGGTTTATTGCTAGTGATTGTCCCAGCTATAGCTTTAGTTGTCCCTCAGTTAGCCTATAAGAAAATATGTCAAATAATTCTGGACTTTATTTAGAAAATTAAAAATAATCTTATAAAGAAATCTGTTTACAGATAGAAAGGATGTCGGCCTAAATATTGTTGATTTATCCTTTTTAAACAATACGTCTAACATTTATTTGATCAAAAATGTTTTTAAAACCCCCACATCGATTTAGAATTTTATTCCAAACAGTCTTTTGAATACTTTGGGTGGCTTACACTATCTGCTCCACTGTAATTATGATGTTAACAAAATTCCAGCCAAACTTTACTATCTTCCAGCAACAAGTACTGTCTTCCTGGAAATACATTTTAAAGAGTAAAGGGTAACAACCGTATATGTATAATACCATATTTTAAGTCAAAGGATATATACATTGATGATGGTTATTTATTGAATCACAGTACAACGAGTAATCAGAAGATACGATCTGCCTTATTAAGGAATTTGATCTCAAAACCTGCTGTAATATCAGTATGGAACAGCATCTATGATGACATTATTTTGGGGAAAACATGGACTTTATATAAGAAATTCTTATTATTTATTAAGATATTTGAAGTATCATATAAAAACATTCACAAGTGTTATCCTTCAAGAAGAAAATTAGTGAAATACAACTCTAATATTAACTCTGACTGTTCTTTTTGTAACATGTGTGAATCATATTTTTGGGGATTGTATTTATTCCAAGGTATTCTGGATTGATTTGTCTAATTTGATTAGAAACAACTTAGTTAAAGTATTTAATATGAACGTAAAATATGGCTACGATGGTTTAACTGATAGCAATACCGGTAACAATGGAGCACTCTTCTTTACAACTTTTTTAGCCAAGTGTTCACCAGTGCAGATTTGCCTGCCATAAGCCCAACATTACATTTTTTCAGGAGCACTTTGAACACAATATTTTTATAATAAAAGTCTCTATGAATGTAAAAGCCATAAACATTTATAATTTATGTTTAAATTATTAAATTGTCTCTGTTATACACTTTTATGTTTGTATTATATCACCCATTGTATTGTACACCATTTGTGAATGTGTTATTTTTTTACCTGTTAAAAATAATAATATAAGTTCTGAATTACTATTATATATATACTATATGGGTCGTAAAAAATATAATTATATTTTCCATCTATGCTTTTAAGCTATGATTAGTGTTATTTTCTTCTCATGATGTCATTGCGTGACTCACGCCCTTGTGACGTGATGACATCACGAGGCCTGACAGGGAATAGGAAGAAGAAATAAAAACAACATCAGCTCCGCTGGGCGAGTGACAGTGAGAGAATATATGATACTAGCTAGCTGTTAAAATTGTTGAATTCTGTTCATTGCGGTTGCAGTTGTAGATAGCGAGTATCAATCGTTGTTATTACTTAGCGCAAATATGTCTTTGTTCGGGAAGTTATTTGGAACTGGAGGTAAAGGTGGGAAATCTGCTAGCCCTCAGGAGGCGATCCAGCGACTTCGAGAGACAGAAGAAATGTTGACGAAGAAACAGGATTTTCTGGAGAAAAAGATTGAACTGGAATTGCTCACTGCGAAGAAGAATGGCACAAAAAACAAAAGAGGTATGACCTATGTCGAGATGTGGTCTTAATCGGCTAGCTAGCCAACTTGCTAACTTGTTAGCCAGGAACATTAGAACTTGACACAGGCAGGAAGTTGATAGTAGCTAGCTCCATCTGGCTAACGAATTTAGCTTTAGCTGTAATGCTGGTCACAAACCCAGACAAGTTGCCAGATTGCCCACCGCCGGGATATATATTGACGTGAGACATCAGGGCGTTAATTTAGATAAAAATCTCTAACTTTACTTCGCCGCTATTAGTTAGCTTCCCAATGTATAAGAACCTATCCCAAAAAAATCGTATGTTTCGCCTTGAAAATAAAAGTGACCAATTTGAAAGTATTTTAAATTGATTATGAAAATGTTATATTAAGACGATACATTCTGAACAGATAATGGATTTAAACTGCATATCTGCATTGAAAGCATACAAATAAGTAATTATCATATGGCATGTATTCAGAGTTGGGGAGTAACTGACTACAAGTAATCTGTTACAAAAAACAGTAACTAATCTATTACGTTAGCAACAAAAATATTTTAATCGGATTACATATACCTTTGTAAAAAACTTTTTTTTGGATGACTACAGTTGAAAAAGAATAGTTAGGAGAAATAATTATGTCACGTCGTATGTTTGAGTTTATTATTTAAGGTTATAAAAACATCGTTATTTGAACCAAAATATGAATTGCGCGATGGTGGACGCGCCTAACCAGTTTAGTGACGGAGGAAGAGCTACATATGGAATTCACCACAAAATTTGAGGGGAAAGGATGGCCATCCGTACAGGTAGGCCATGTGATTCTGCTTGCTTTGCATCTCTGAAAATTGTGTTCACTGGTTATCATTGGCTGCTGACTTCATTTACTTTAAGCTCAGAGTGCAGGTTTATAATCAAAGTTATTTTCTTTCATTTGCATTTGAAAATCCATCACTGTTGGCCATAATAATCTCAGGTTACGTTCGTGCGGGTAAATCTTATTTCTATGCGGGTGTTCACGATTGCAAACGTGCATTCGCGTGCTGGGGGATTCTACACCATTTTGACAATGTTGGTTGGGGAGCACATTATCAGACTACTGCAGATTTAGTTTATGCGCGACAAGCAACGGATATCTTAATTATTATATACATCAATGTCAATACCCTTTTCGAGTAATTGCCATTTACTTTCAACAATGTTTTGAAGCAATTAAAAACATGAATAAAACACATTAACAGAACAGGCTTAAGCATCGTTAGATTTTGGTTTATGGTAAAATGCGAATTCTGTTTTTGGACAACTATGTAAACTCTAACATTGATTGATCGATCCCGCAAAAGGTGTTCAGTTGGTTATACGTTATTCCTATTTTCCAATGCCTCTTAGTATAAAAGTTATATAAAAGTAATTCAAAGTAATCAGATTACGTTACTGAGTTTAAGTATTCAAAAAGTAATTTTACTGATTAAAAATGTGGACATGTAACTGTAATGGATTACATTAAAAAAGTCACCTACCTAACCCTGCATGTATTAGACTGTGCTGTCTAAGGTTAATATTGTGTGCCCATTAAATGGTTATGAGCTTATTTAGTGACACTCATAGAATACAATGCAAACAGTTTTCACAAACATTAACCTCCTAGCGCCTATTATAGGTTTTTAAATAGCTAGCCATTTTGGGTAATGAGCATAAATATTGGACATCAACTGGAGATTGTGCACCCATGAAAGTGTCAGTTTACTGAGTAACAATTATATTCCCACTAACAATTATAATGTATTATAGTGTAGTTGTTGAGTCATTAAATCTTGAGTCTGAAGGCCGTTCAAAAGTTTGGGGTAACTTAAAAATGTCCTCATTTTCGAAAGAGAAGCACATTTTTGGTCCATTGTAATAACATCAAGTTGATTAGAAATTCATTGTAGACATTGTTAATGTTGTGAATGACTATTGTTGCTGGACACATCTGATTTGTAATGGAATACCTACATAGGCGTACAGAGGCCCATTATCAGCAACCATCACTCTTATATTCCAATGGCATGTTGTTTGCTAATCCAAGTTTATCATTTTAAAAGGCTCATTGATCATTACAAAACCCTTTGCAATTATGTTAGCACAGCGAAAACCTGTGCCGATTTAAATAAGTATTTAACTGGCCTTGTTTAACAGGTTTAGTATCTGGAACATCAGCAATTGTGGGTTCAATTACAGGCTCAAAATGGCCAGAAGCAAAGAACTTTCTTATGAAATGTGTCAGTCTATTCTTGTTCTGAGAACTGAAGGCTATTCCATGTGAGAAATTTCCAAAAACTGAAGCTCTCATACAACAATGTGCAAATTGTCTCTAAGCAGAATAGGAAGAGGGAAGCCCCAGTGCACAAGTGAGCAAGAGGACGCACATTGGAGTTTCTAGTTTGTGAAACAGACGCCTCTCAGTCCTCAACAGCCAGCTTCAATAAATCGTATCCTCCAAACACCAGTCTCAACTTCAACAGTGAAGAGGCAGAAACAGTGGGTTGATGGCCTAGGCAGAGTTGCAAAGAACATTCTATATCTCAGACAGGCCAATAAAAAGTAAACATTAAGATGGGCAAATGAAGGCAGATATTGGACAGAGGAAGATTTGGAAAAGTGTCATGGACAGACAGATCTACAACCCTGTTTCCAAATACTTTGGGATGCTGTTTAAAATGCAAATAAAAATAGAATGCAATGATCAAATGCAATGCAATGAATGCAAATCATTTATCTGAATATTTAATAAAAAATAGTACAAAGACAACATATCAAATGTTGAACCTTATCTTGAAGAAGGAAGGCTATTGCATCATTTTTTCAATGCCATAACAATGACTATATTTCCTATTCATATTGAAGTATTTCCTATTCAAACTAATTTCATGGAAAACATGGACATTTATTAGTGATCTCAAACCTTGCAAATGTATATATTTGAAATTTGGGAGGGAAAAGAGAAGAGCAAAACGACATTCAGTTAGACACCAACAACTACTAGTATTTTAATATATGCAATGCAGCTTGTTTTTCTTAAATACGCAAAGCTAGTAGATAGTTCGTTTGGGACTGGTTGTGAATGGTAGAAAGACATTGCTGTGTAATATGTAGTCTGTTGGAGGGTGAGCTGAAGAGGATCCGAGCCTAATTACCTGCCTGCTCCGAAGACACTTTTTTTCGCAGCTCAACAGATAATGTGTGCTTTGTGGGTGTCGGGTGTTGTGCATCTCCACTCCAATGCTGGATAACATAAGGGGCACTGCCTAGTCACTGTGTGCTGCTTGTTTTGAGCTTAATCTAGTTTGAATTAAATTTCACCAGTATTACGAATCACAAACTGGAAGGGTGGGTCACCTAAATTGAGATTTAAGATGGTCTCGAGTACATCGCCTCACCATTTTAAAAGGGAAGCCAGGAATTCTATTGTGGCTTTTTATTTTTTATTGCTAAAATAGTTAACATTACCTGTTGCAGATATACTACTGTCTTTGTCTATAGCTACAGTGGATATAAAGTCTACACCCCCCCTTTTAAAATGTCAGAACTTTTTCCACCTTTAATGTGACCTACACTCACCTAAAGGATTATTAGGAACACCTGTTCAATTTCTCATTAATGCAATTATCTAATCAACCAATCACATGGCAGTTGCTTCAATGCATGTAGGGTTGTGGTCCTGGTCAAGACAATCTTCTGAACTCCCAACTGAATGTCAGAATGGGAAAGAGAGGGGATTTAAGCAATTTTGTGCGTGCCATGGTTGTTGGTGCCAGACGGGCCGGTCTGAGTATTTCACAATCTGCTCAGTTAATGGGATTTTCACGCACAACCATTTCTATGGTTTACAAAGAATGGTGTGAAAAGGGAAAAACATCCAGTATGCGGCTGTCCAGTGGGCGAAAATGCCTTGTTGATGCTAGAGGTCAGAGGAGAATGGGCCGACTGATTTAAGCTGATAGAAGAGCAACTTTGACTGAAATAACCACTCGTTACAACCGAGGTATGCAGCAAAGCATTTGTGAAGCCACAACACGCACAACCTTGAGGCGGATGGGCTACAACAGCAGAAGATCCCACCGGGTACCACTCATCTCCACTACAAATAGGAAAAAGAGGCTACAGTTTGCACGAGCTCACCAAAATTGGACAGTTGAAGACTGGAAGAATGTTGCCTGGTCTGATGAGTCTCGATTTCTGTTGAGACATTCAAATGGTAGAGTCAGATTTTGGCGTAAACAGAATGAGAAAACATGGATCCATCATGCCTTGTTACCACTGTGTAGGCTGGTGGTGTAATGGTGTGGGGGATTTTTTCTTGGCACACTTTAGGCTCCTTAGTGCCAATTGGGCATCGTTTAAATGCCACGGCCTACCTGAGCATTGTTTCTGACCATGTCCATCCCTTTATGACCACCATGTACCCATCCTCTGATGGCTACTTCCAGCAGGATAATGCACCATGTCACAAAGCTCGAATCATTTCAAATTGGTTTCTTGAACAAGACAATGAGTTCACTGTACTGAAATGGCCCCCACAGTCCCCAGATCTCAACCCAATAGAGCATCTTTGGGATGTGGTGGAACGGGAGCTTCGTGCCCTGGATGTGCATCCCACAAATCTCCATCAACTGCAAGATGCTATCCTATGAATATGGGCCAACATTTCTAAAGAATGCTTTCAGCACCTAGTTGAATCAATGCCACGTAGAATTAAGGCAGTTCTGAAGGCGAAAGGGGTCAAACACAGTATTAATATGGTGTTCCTAATAATCCTTTAGGTGAGTGTATAACGTGAACAATTCAATTCTTTGAGGGGGAAAAATAAAAAATAAACAACTCACAATAACCTGGTTATTGCTCTCAGGGGCCTTCTATCTAGTATCTGATGGGATACTAGAACAGCTCTTAGAATCAACAGTTCTGAGATACTGGAACCATATGTCTGGCACCAGCAATCATACCACATGTCAGTTTTTTCTGGATTAAAAAGGGTTCTTAGTTGGTGGACATGGTCAGGGGCATAGCGAGGCGCCAAGTGATAGGCGACCCCTCAAAATTGTATGATTTTAGAGACCCCTCCCTAACTTAATATTATTTTAAAACAATTTCTTGAAATCACATGAAGCTGAGAACAATAGCACTGCCAGCCTTGCATACACATTCTGCATTTTAGATGCTTGTATAATCTTATATAATTATTGTGGCAACAAAATGTTCAGAGAATAGCTCATCAGCAAAATTACATGCTGTTTTGGATAATTTACAGAAATCCATCTCCTATGCAGTAATTTACATTTACGTTATTATGAACCTAAACAAATGGGTGGATAAGTTCACTTCCAGCATTGGCCTGAAATATGCTGATCAAAACAATGTCATGAATCATTTTAAAGTGTAAAATATGAAAATATTGAACAAATTCATCAGGTGATATAAATAAAGTGCCCTAGCTGGCATGCTAACGTGACACTACATGCATCATTCCCTCCACTGTCTTTACAAGCCAGTCATGTTTCTTAATCCACTTTCGCTCTGTTTTCCTACAGGTTGGATAAAAGAAATGGGTATAATGGTTACTAATAGGAAAACTAGTAGTGAAAATATTGAATTTATACCATAATAAAGCCCCCAGATTTATATATCTATTAAAGACTATGACTATGGTGACAGTTGAACCAGTTGCAAAGTTACAGTACTGGTGGAGTGGGCTTGCAACAATAGTTGTGGTTTGAAAATGTGTTCGTTTTGGTTTTATGTTGCTATTATAGTGGGTGAAAACTGCTGGAGGTGGGATGCTGCACATCTTCCAGTTCAGGGGGAGAACACCCTCTTTGTGGTGTCTGACCTCTGAACCGGGAGAGGCAGTAAGCCATCTTTAAAGAGGAGAGGGGTTTTGCTGAGCCCATGGGTGGTGGTGGTAAAAAGACTGTGAGCTTTAAAAGTCTGACAGGTGTTGTACTGTTTAGTGTGATTCAGAAAAGAAATTGTGAATTATTGAATAAGTGCATCTGTAGAGCACAGAACGCAAAGCTACGGGCCACGGTCTCCGCAATGAAATTAAAGTTAACATAAACTCAGATTTCTAGTGGATGTTGGGGTTCTTGAATGCACCCTTGACCATCCTGTTACACTACCTACACACATTTTAAGAATGTATACTATATATGCTCATTGGTCCGGATTTTATACCAGTTTTCTTGCTCAACGCTGTTGGTTCAGTCCCTGTCTCACTACGCACTGGGCCACTCTGTTCCAACTCCTGCTGGCTTTCTCTCAGCCTGCTCCTCCAGCACCTCTTCCTTAGCTTCAGTCAGTAGCTCACTAGTTTACAATTCATTATCCATAAGGGAAAACATACTTGAATTGTATAAAGCTGTTACGGGGGGGGGTTATTGAAATGAATGAGATACTATTACTTTGTTTAACATTTTATTAAAACGATTTATTAGTGAGATGTTTAGGCTTTTTGGTCACCTTGCTAACGTAGCTTCCTCCTACTCTATACGTAGACCTCTTCTGAGAGGTTCAAAATGACACTATTTTTGCCTTTTGCATGGTTTCACATGCAAAATATGAAAGTATTATCTAGCTACCTGTCTAATTCTTCTCAAAACTAAAACATTGGCGGCAGCATTACCATATCTAACTTTTAAACGTATAGACAACATAGCTAATGTTAGTCTTCAGACTCTTGCTTCAGATATCTTTACTGTTTCACTGTCAGTACAGAACGTTTCTTCCTATGGCACTTAATAGATTTTAAACAAGATATTGAGCATATTATTTCTGCAGTTGCACCCAATAATACTACTACCACCATAACCAGGGAAATTTAAATATTACTTTATGAAGATGCGGTAACTCAATTCTTAGAGGCAATTTCACAACCCAAAAAAATCCATGGGAAACCAGGTCTTTTGGCTGGTATTTATAGTCAGTCTCAAAAGTTTCTTTTAATTGCAGGTGCTCTATCATTCTTCATTTTTTAGCCCAGGCAGTGGAGCAAGCCAGACACTAACTGACATTTCCACCACAGAAATAGGGTGTGTTCCTGTAGTGCAGTCGAAACTTGTACTCACCCATAGACAATGGACCTAGCTACAACCGGATTGTCAAGTTGTTGTCTCAGCAATCCATTTCATAGGAATGTCAGCAATGCTCTCTTTTGTTAAATCCTAATGGCTACATGTAATATCTAACAACAAAATTCGAATTCTAAATCATTGAAAATGTAGGAAGGTAGATTAACTCTAAGAGGGGCAAGAATTAAGCAGTCATAACAGAACAGCTTAATTGGCCAAAGAGGTTATTAGAGAAATGTATTGACGTCTGGAACTGGTCAGCAGAAGACGTAGTACCTTGAGGATTGGTGAATTACAGTTGTCCTAAATAGTACATGGTATGGTGAGACACTGCAATGGCCAATCATTTTCCTACATACACAAGCAAAATTAAGTATGCTCTACAAAACTGTAGAATATATAGGAAAATATAGGAATATTTCTTTAGATATTATTCATTTTATTTTTAGAATCTCAGGTTGACATTACAATGGTCAAGTCAACGAGCGGTTTACTCTCTTAATCAGAGGGTGAACAACATGAAATTGTTTTGCTTTAGAACTGCAGTTACACCAGCCATTACCAGTCTTTCAGTTAATTTCATGGCTCTGCTTAAATGAAATTACAAGAAAAGTAAATGTTTGGCATCTAGTAATAGATTTTAATTGCATTGAACTGTCAGTTTTTGATAGATTTCTGCATCACCTTTTAACCTCACATGGGTAGTTCTGAAAAAGTTCAGGCTCCATTATTTAATTTTTTTATATGTCAAGGCAGCGCTGACAAAAAAGAGCGAATGTCTCTTACTGCGTGACTGACTGACTACACTTTGTTAAATAGCATAGTGGTTAGGAAGGCGGACTGCCATGCAAGGGACCCGTGTTCGAGCCTCGTCACAGTCAAAACAAATTATGCATTAGGATTTGTTCTGGATATATTTCACTAGCTACATTATGGTAAGCCTAAAATAAAACTGTTTACGGTTATATTGCGACTATTTCTGGTGGATTTTCGGAAATTTGCATCCATGCATACTTTTTGGGTTAATATACAGTAGATTAGGAGAGGAGGGGTTTCCACGATTCTCTCGTCTTTTCACTTGACGAAGAAGTCAGTTATCGTCACTTATATTGATAGTTATTGTATCAGTGTCTTTCACGAATGAAAGAGAAACAAACGTTGTTGTGCCATGAAATAGTTTTGTCAGTGTGAAGTTCTTCACTCTCGCTAGCAATTGCTCAATTATTATGACTGTTCCAAGTAGTAAGTTAGTAGATACTACTAGGCCTATTACTGGCTAATAAGATGTTAAAACAGCCAGTGGCAAAAGCCATACAGTTAATAGATGCTGGTGAAAGTAAACGTAATAAGAAACATTAGTCAACACAATGCTTAATGGTGTCTAGCATAATGTTCAAACTTGGCGTGACGTTAATGTGTGACAAAATGATCTAATAATGAGACACTATACTGACACTCAGTACACATATAGCTTAGTGGCGTAGTAGTTAAAGACTCAGCCTGTGACATGGAAGACCCCGGTTCGAATCCAGCGACGGCAACAACATTCATCCCTTCAGAGCGTTTGACGGCTCTGCAGAAAGTAATAGACACAGATCATTTACTGAAACTTGTTTAGGATTGTTTAAATCTAGTTCAGAGTTGTTTTGCAATGAATCATAATGTAGCCTAATTTCACACAATATTATTTAATAGACGAACACGTTTCAATTGCTTATTTATCAAATCAACTCTGATTGATAAAAGAAAAAAACACCCGAACATGTGTAAAATATTGACTAATTGTGAATAAAAACAGAATGCAATTAAAGTTGCGAGCAGCGTTTCAGGGGGCAAAGCGGGTCACAGGAAGCATCTCACTGCATGCTCTCACTAGAGAAATGTTTTTGCTATTTAAAAATGCCCAATGCCGCTAGTAGTCAGGATGTCCAATCGAAGGAGAGGAAATCAATACAAAACAAAAAGACCTTGAAACCAGAAAAGTAACCAGGCAAACCTAGTTCAGTCGATTAGGAGGGATGAATAATGTTGTCGCTGGCAGGTTTCAATCCCTGGTTTTCTATGTGGCAGACTGTCTTTAATCATTACACTATTTAAACAGCAGAATGCAACTTTTACCTCAGCCATTACATTTTTGCTGAAATAACGTGGACAAAATAACATTTATTAACGGAACTAAAGAATAGTCTTATAGTATAGCTAATAGCTATACATCCTACTTATAACGAAAACAGTGACTCCAATCACTTCATGGCTGATTTGTGTCTTTGGAAAACAATAACAGTATACAAGGGTCACGTAAAACAATTCTTCTCCTAAACATATGAGAATCATGGTATTACAGAGGGGATATATATTGTTGTGTGAAGGGTACCAAGTGCATATACATTTCTGAAATACAATATTTGGAAGATCTCAGAGGGGAATTGAACCAGGATCAGAATATTGCAGAACAGGTCCCCATTACACCAAAGGGGCTACTGTTTGTCCCTACAGCTCTCTATCCTCTCCAAATGTACATTTTACCCCAGCCATTACAATTTTGCTGAGATAAAGTTGGCAACAAAATATTTGTAATGGAACTAAGCTGTACTGCTAGCTAATAGCTATACATCCTACTTATAACAAAATCAATGACTCCAATCACTCCATGGCTGTTTCCTTTCTTTGGAAAACAATAACAGCATAAAAGAGTCACGTAATACAATTATTCTCGCAAATAAATGAAAATCATATTATTTCAGATATGTATTGTGGAAAGGAGTGGAAAAGCATTTATGAGATATAGAATTTGGAATGTCTGAGAAGGGAATCACAATATTGAAGGACCAGGATGTTCCCACTACACCACAGGGCCGGCTGGCAGACTGAATAGTCTCATCGGGATGTGATCTATAATACCTGAAATAGCACACAGATGCATATTTAGAAAATCCACCAGAAAAATGTACAATAATATAACTTTTAAAAACAATGGTACAGTCGTCCTTTACACCATTTGTCATCCAAATCCATTCAGCTGTTTCGGAGGAAATGTCGTTTATGTGTTTTTATCAATGGCAAAATCGTGAGAAACATCGGTTATGTTTATATCGCCACCATGCGGTATTTCTGTATGGGAGTTTTCCTGTCCATTCCTAGCAGACACATGTACTAGTATGTTTTGTTTCATTTGGGATTAATGGACGTGTAAATTCATAGACCCGCCCAGCTCAATTTCATTCGCTGATTTCGGCCATACTATTTGAGATATCAACTTTCCTTATATCATTTTTAAAGATAATGGTTCAAAGGTCCTTCACACCAAACAGCATGCAAATCCGTTCAGCGGTCTCGGAGGAGATGTCCTTTTCACCAAATTCAAAATGAAGGAAAATTCAAGGGGCGAATTTGAAAGACCCCAGAGACTTTTTTGGTCAGCATGAGATGGCGTATATCTGGAACTTGGTTGCATGTCTCTACGACATTCGGTTCATGAGATCTGAGATTCACTTTTTCCATTTTCGACCGAGTGCTACAGCGCCACCATGAGGAGTATGGGTACCATGCCGTCTACAATCAGGCAATGTTTGGAGTGTTTTGAACCTGAGGGGACCGAGCTATTGACCTCTGAAAATTGCTCTGGAGAATAATAATAATAATAATAATACGTACAAACATAAAAGGGTTCCATATTATGCACTGTAGATGATGATGATAACTTGAAACTCTTTGCAATTTTTCTCTGAGAAACTCCTTTCTGATATTGCTCCACTATTTTTCGCCGCAGCATTGGGGGAATTGGTGATCCTCTGCCCATCTTGACTTCTGAGAGACACTGCCACTCTGAGAGGCTCTTTTTATACCCAATCATGTCGCCAATTGACATAATAAGTTGCAAATTGGTCCTCCAGCTGTTCCTGTAACTTTTCTGGCCTCTTCTTGCTACCTGTCCCAACTTTTTTGGAATGTGTAGCTCTCATGAAATCCAAAATGATCCAATATTTGGCATGACATTACAAAATGTCTCACTTTCAACATTCAATATGTTATCTTTATTCTATTGTGAATTAAATATAAGTTTATGAGATTTGTAAATTATTCCATTACTTTTTTTACTCACAATTTGTACAGTGTCCCAACTTTTTTGGAATCGGGTTTATAAATCAAATTGTCATTTCCAACCTCATTTCCTATTTAGATAGTGCACAATAAAATGTTTTCACATTGCGTGTTAAATGTTGAAACACGTTTTCCTACATAAGGCTATTTCAAATAACTATGCTATCTCATATAACTACCATGTTTCTGTGGTCTTGCTGGCCTCAGTTGCAACATTGCTTGTTACTTTTTTTCAACCGGCCCAGGGATGTCTGCTTAGCCTTTGACATTTTGGTTTCATATGCTGGGTTTTCTGCTGGAGTTGCTGCCAGAGTGTGTGGCTTTTGAATCTTGCGCCACGCTTAGTCACATGACCAAACACTCCGTAATGTCTTACTCTTGGTCAACTGCTTGTGATATTGTCAAAGCCGGCATTTGCCAGCTAATGTACCGTGAATACGACTACTATAACTTGCTACTACTATTGTGTGAGCTAGATAGCTAGCTACGTCTAATTTTAGCTTGTTATGTTGGGGCTCTCGTAGGCTTAACTTTAACAGGTCATTTTCTGATGAATTTGATAGGATGATGTTGACTGATAAGAGTTCAATTATTGCTATATAAACAGAACTTACCTGGCAGTGCAAGAGCATGACTGGTCCACAACTCTGTGCTGGTCATATCTGAGTTCATGGGGTTTCTCATTCTTTGGTTGAGGTCGGTATGCTTGTTTTAATTATTGTGTCCCTCTTCCTTGTTTATCTGAATATTTTGAACATATCCATCCACAGCATATTGCAATCTCTCAACTGCATATTGCAATGCCTCAATCTGGAGGATATCACAGAGGTATTACTCCAAAAAGAGGGAAAAGTTATATGCAACTTTTCCCCTTTGTGCTTGGCTGTTTACAGTAGTTGCTGCTTACAAAGAAGCGCATCTTGATGTGCATAGCAACAGTAACTAAGATAGGCAGGGCTTTAGCGAAATGTCAATTATGACTCGTACATACATTGTATGTTATTATTAAACATCTGTCATAGTGCTCTACCAAAATTGATTTGTAAAATATGTTTTTGAAAGCCCTGTAATGCCAATTGTATCATATTTGCTACATGAGTGTCTGAGACTTCTCATCTGTGAAAAATGTTGCTGGTTGAAACGGTTGAAAATTTAAAAATGTCAGCTTGTGTATTAGCTGCACCCATGTACAGTATTAACCACTGTGGTAAAATCTGTGTATAAGCTGTGGTTTTAAATGGGAAATGACGGTACTTATGCAGCTACCATTTGACCTACACTACTACTGCCTGTCAGAAAAATGTTCCAGTTTAATTGAAATGTAAGCAGTTCAAGCCCAGTGAATAACCTGAAATGGTAGAAAGGTAATTGATAACCTGCCAGAGGAAAAAACTAATGAAAAATATTTCAGAGTATTATAAAAAGACTGTTCTGCAGCAATGGAAGAAAAACCGTGGAAGTCAATGCTGAAAGTTCCTACAAGTGTCTGTATAGAGCAGTGATGGAGCAGACTGTGTTACTACACAGTCGTAGGCATTATTTGGACAGTATTGTACGTAGTACAAGTAGTATAAGTAGTAGTATATTGCTATCATAATGGCGACCAATATTAACAAAGGAAGACCAACAGACCATTACAACCTTTAAAAGTATGTCTTTCCTTTAGAGAAATTGGTCTCGACAATAACAATGGCCCGGGGCCAGTAAAAAGTCAAATCGGGACTAATTAAACTAGCAACTCACTGTCCCAATTGTGTCATTGCAGAAAAACTGGAGATTGAAAATAAATTATTGAATTATAAACTTGACATCCTTCAGTTGTTTTTAATCTGGCACATGCACTAGTAAGTACCTTGCAGCTGTTTGCCCGTGCTGTCGGCAAATCAGGAGTTGAGAGGTGATTCGATGTGTATAGTTTTTTTAATTAATAAAAATAAAATTCAGGTGAGTCACTCAAGTGAAGAAGATGGCAACAAAGGATAACGAGTTCAAACGAATGCGCACGTTTTTACCTCAGTGGCAAAAATAATTCCAAAGCTAACTTTTTTTCTCACTGGCCCAGGTGGTTAAGTTGGTCTGAGACCTACTGGCCCGGACTGTATTTTTACTGGCCACAACTGTATAAAAAAACAAACATAATTGGGTTTTACATATATAGAGTATGTAAATATCATCAGAATATTAATTTATACCACATATTTGCATGAGACATGAGATCTAATACAAGCAATTGCTGTTTACATAAATATGATGCAACTCACATCATTACCTTTTAATAAATGGCTATCAAAAATTAGCTACTATAAGTACCATTATCATCTTTTCATGAAGATGCTTGCTTATTTGATGTGACCTAAAAGCATGTAAATAAAAAAGAGTTAATATATTTATGGTAATAAATATGGCGCCATACAGTACTTGGGGTAGTTGTTTGACTGAAGTCCCGTGCACAGACTTCTGGAGGGGCAGGGGCCAAACCCAAAAAAGGGCACCACCGCCTATTAAAAAAGTAATATATATAATAATTTAAGAAATCAATACCTACACACGCAGGAGAAATAGACACACTTTTTAATGCATAACAACAATAAGTATTGTTTTTACACACTATATGCCAATAAGTTAGCTGAGCTTCCTTCCTTTCTGATGTCCAAAATCGGGTCACTAATGCACAGCAGCATAGTTTGCATAACAGCCTAAAGCAGGGGTGGCCAAACTTTTGGTTCAAGGCCCAAATAGGGATTTTGAAGTTTATTTAATGTAAAATGTTTGTCATAATCTATTTGCTGGCCAGAAAAGCACAGTTATTGAAACATTTATAGGTCTAGAATAATTATGTGCTTTGGATCAAGTTTGAGATTTAATAGAGGATTTGAGATGTCTGCCTACCAAGAGAATGTTATCCAGCTGACCCTAGCAACGTTACAGATTTCTTAAGTTAATGTAGCTACTGTAGCAATGCACTATTGCTGCTAAGCAATACATTCCAAGCTCGCACCACTAAAGCTTAGGTAGGTAGGCAGCGATTTTTTAAAAAGTATTTATATCTATTTTAATTGTTAGGGAATTAACTTTAGAAATTGTCAGACAAGAAGGGCGAAAACAGCAGCTGGAATAATTGGTTCACGCGCTCACTAGTAAACCAGTGTATGCTGTATGTTAGCTAGCTGGCTGGCTGCTCATATGCTGATAATCGATGTAATGTCACGTAGCTGAAACAGACTTACTAGCCAAGCTGCTAACCAGCCAGTGGGCAGAGCATTAAACACAGGGTGCGCGATAAGTTTCAAGTTAGGCAAAACCATTTGGAAGGGGTGTTCTCTTTTTCATTTGGGTGCTTATTTTTCATGTTGCTACATACTCGTTGGTTATGTTTAGAAAAATATGATTTGTGTGTGTGAATTGAGGCGACTTTTAGTGAGGTGTAGTTTCCACTCTCTATCTGCACACAGGATTTTCAACAAGCATTTTTATCAATTCTCTGCCACCAGGTCATTTTGACCCTAACATTATGAATGTAACTATTTTTTTAGAGGCTTTGAAAGTGTTAAGTTTGGTTGCCATTTGTTTTATATGTTCATAAACACAATCTTAAGGAAATCATCCAGTTTCATGCAGATCAAAATAACCTAAATGGTATTTCAGACATATGAAAGTCTTAAAACGTGTCAATTTGACCCTAACATAACTTAAGGATAAATGCGAGAACAAACGAAAAATGAAGCCGTGGAAAAGATGACAAGCAAACGCTTTAATGCGATACTATGAATTTGAATTGGGAAATTGAGCACTGGCCCTTACCCTGTGCATACTACATTACTAAGACAGACCAGCCTTTTGCCTTGTTCCCAAGGAGATTAATTAGTTAGTATGTTTTGTTTGAAAGTCTAATGTTTTGGAGAAAATTTTTATTCATTTTTATAATTAGAAATTTGAATTTGACAATTATTTTTAATGTTTTATATATCCAAGACACATGTTATAAAGGATTAAACATGTTAAGTAACAAAGGTCTTTTTGGTGGGAGGAACAGTAAACATTTTGTTGGGGCCAGTAAGTTTAAAAAATAAAATATTACATTGAGCCCTGGAGTAAAATTTTCTACACCATCATAAGCTACTAGAGGAAACTCTGACGGGAAGAGGTCTACCAGACCTAAAGCCACAACAGAACCATCAGAGAGGGCCTAAGGATAGATACAAATCTGTATATATCTTTATATATTATAATTTGCAATTTTGTTTTCATTGATTACAATTTTTTTTGGTTAGTTGTAGTGATCTTCCTATTGAATTTCTTCAGTTTGTGTTGGAAAAAGAAGAGTTAATTTCCAAGATAAATAAAATATCCAATCAGAATATAGGTCTAATACTCTTGACCAGTAGTGTGTATATGTTGACCAGCACACTAAGGATAATTCTGGGATTTTATGTTATGAAGAAATAAATGGTATCTATTGGTATAAATTTTTTTTTTTTACAAATATATCAACTGATAGACTTGTGTACTCTGAGGTACATTACACCAACACTAAGATATCTGGACTCATCAGGGAGTCCAAAATAAAATGCAGAACCCTAGAAGCAACACACTAACACCATCTTACAGTGGGGCAAAAAAGTATTTAGTCAGCCACCAATTGTGCAAGTTCTCCCACTTAAAAAGATGAGAGAGGCCTGTAATTTTCATCATAGGTACACTTAAACTATGAGAGACAAAATGAGAAAAATACATCCAGAAAATCACATTGTAAGATTTTTAATGAATTCATCGGTAAATTCCTCGGTAAAATAAGTATTTGGTCACCTACAAACAAGCAAGATTTCTAGCTCTCACAGACCTGTAACTTCTTCTTTAAGAGGCTCCTCTGTCCTCCACCCGTTACCTGTAATAATGGCACCTGTTTGAACTCAACTGTGAAATCAACTGTGGGAGCAATTATAAGAAAATGGAAGACTTACAAGACCACTGATAATCTCCCTCGATCCGGGGCTCCACGCAAGATCTCACCCCGTGGGGTCAAATTCATCACAAGAACGGTGAGCAAAAATCAGCATTTGGATGGTCCAGAAGGGGATGGGAGAATGTCATATGGTCAGATGAAACCAAAATAGAACTTTTTGGTCAAAACTCAACTCGTTGTTTTTGGAGGAGAAAGAATGCTGAGTTGCATCCAAAGGACACCATACCTACTGTGAAGCATGGGGGTGGAAACGTCACGCTTTGGGGCTGTTTTTCTGCAAAGGAACCAGGACGACTGATCCGTGTAAAGGAAAGAATGAATGGGGCCATGTATCGTGAGATTTTGGGTGAACACCTCCTTTCATCAGCAAGGGCATTGAAGATGAAACGTGGCTGGGTCTTTCAGCATGACAATCATCCCAAACACACCGCCCGGGCAACGAAGGAGTGGCTTCGTAAGATGCATTTCAAGGTCCTGGAGTGGCCTAGCCAGCCACCAGATCTCAACCCCATAGAAAATCTTTGGAGGGAGTTAAGTCCATGTTGCCCAGCGACAGCCCCAAAATGTCACTGCTCTAGAGGAGATCTGCATGGAGGAATGGGCCATAATACCAGCAACAGTGTGTGAAAACCTTGTGAAGACTTACAGAAAATGTTTGACCTCTGTCATTGTCAACAAAGGGTATATAATTGTTATTGACCAAATACTTATTTTCCACCATAATTTACCAATAAATTCATAAAAAATCCTACAATTTGATTTTCTGGGGGAAAAAATCTCATTTTGACTGTCATAGTTGAAGTGTACCTACGATGCAAATTAATGGCCTCTCTCATCTTTTTAAGTGAGAGAACTTGAACAATTGGTGGCTGACTAAATACTTTTTTGCCCCACTGTATCTCTAAGTCTTCACAGCTTGTCTCATCTTAATTAAGTTAATCTTGTAAGCTTGGTGTAAGCCTTCTTATTATAAGTATGTAAGCCTGTTCAGATTCTTCCTGTGAATACAGGCTATATGCTAACGCTGCACTCTCCTACTCCACACACACCTTAGTCAACACGTTTTCCTCTCCTCTCCAGCTGCTCTGCAGGCCTTGAAACGGAAGAAGCGGTACGAGAAGCAGCTGAGCCAGATCGATGGCACACTGTCCACTATCGAGTTCCAGAGGGAGGCACTAGAGAACGCCAACACCAACACTGAAGTGCTAAAGAACATGGGCTTCGCCGCCAAGGCCATGAAGGCGGCCCACGAAAACATGTAAGGGGCACTGCTACTTCTGTTTTCAGAAACTTTACATAAAATACACAGTCATGCACATAATGTACATCAAAGATGAAAAGAAATTGCCTCTGTTGACACAGGCTGAAATTATAGTTCTAAATAAGGATGTCATGAGAATCAAAAATGTCATTCCAATTTGGTACCTCATGTCCATTTTCAGTATTGATTGCACTGAAAAATAATTGCACACGCCACATATTTATGTCAAACCTTTGCAAGGGCAGAAAAAGTCATCATCTTGGGCATGGCGATTGCAACACCTCAACTAGTAGTGCATCTCAATAATCCACACTAGTTGACAAATAACAGCAGAAGTGGTGTGGAGAAAAACTTAGGAGTTAGTTAACACTTCGCTCCATTCAGTATAATAACATGTTGTATTCCTTAATTTGCATATGTTCACGCCTTTAATTGGCCACGTTCACAACTAACTTGTATGCGCGAACATGTTCTCCTTTAAGCAGTACATCATTCACGTTTGCCTAGTTTCCTACATGAATTCTACAACCCCCTGGCTTCTAATGCACATTTTAGTTAATTGTTTTGCCATCTGAACTGCATTCAGTTGACATAAAGGCAAAAGAGAGAGAGCCTAGCTAGCTTGATGGAAAAACAAACAAACAATGCATAACTAAATGCATGGTTTTTGCCATGCATGTCAATGAATGTTTGGCTCCAGTCCTAATGTTCTATTTAGCCTAACTATGAGGCGCTCACTGAAGTGCATTTCCTGAAGATATTCAGTAATATCATGTAAAATATGTGATATACACTGCTCAAAAATATTAAGGGAACAATCATCACAGTATAACACCAAGTCAATTGAACTTCCAGCATATCAGTCTGTCCAGGTAGCAAGCATAAGCGATTGTGAATCAATGTCAACTAGTTTTGGTGCAGATGAAAGTGACAACAGGTGCACTGGAGGCAACAGCAAGACAACCCCCAAAAAGGGAATGGATTTGCAGGTGGTGGCTACAGACAGTTGCTCTTTCCTTATCCTTTCTGACTGATTCTTCTCTACTTTTGCGTTTTGCTAGTGTCCTTGTCACTACTGGTAGCATGAGGTCGTACCTGCAGCCCATTCAGGTGGCACAGGTAGACCAGCTCCTCCAAGATGCCACATCCATACGTGCCGTCACAACAAGGAGAGCTGGACAAGGGCATAGAAGGGCATCAACCCAGCAGCAGGACCAGTCTCTGCTCCTTTGTGCAAGGAGGAATAGGAGGAGCACTGCCAGAGCACTACAAAATGACCTCTAGTGGGCTGCTGATGTGCATGTTTCTGACCAAACTGTCAGAAACAGACTCCACAAAGATGGCATGAGGGTCCAACGTCCTCTTGTGTGACCTGTGCTCACAGCCCAGCACTGTGTAGCTTGATTGGCATTTGCCAGAGAACACCAGAATTGGCTCCTCTGCCACTGTCGCCCCGTTCTTTTCACAGATGAGAGCAGTTTACACTGAGCACATGTGACAGACCTGAAAGGGACTGGAGACACTGTGGTGAACGTTATGCTACCTGCAACATCATCCAGCGTGACTTTGGCGGTGGATCAGTTATGGTCTGGGAAGGCATATCCTTGAAGGGTTGCGCCGACCTGCACGAGCTATTAGGTATCGGGATGAAATCCTCAGGCCTATTGTCAGACCTTTCGCTGGTTCAGTTTGCCCTGGGTTCCTCCTGGTGCAGGACAATGCATCATGTGGCATTGATGCCATTGACTGGCCTTCACGTTCCCTATACCTAAATCCAGTTGAGAACCTATGACATTAAGTATCGGTGCACCGGACGCCGCCAAGTAGCACCACAGACTGTCCAGGAGCTCACTGATGCCCTGATCCAGGTCTGGGAGGACACCAACCCCCAAGGACACCATCCGCCGTCCCATCAGGATCATGCCCAGGCGTTGTCGGGAGTGCACGTGGGGGCCACACACACTACTGAGTCTCATTATGAGCCGCCATGATGAAATTCACACATTCGAACAGACTGTGGTTTCATATATTTACTTAGATTTAGATCGGTGTTTGAATCCATCCCTCAATCGACTGATGATTTTAGTTTCCATTGACCATTGTTACATTGTTTTTTTCTCAACTAATTACCCAATGTACAGTAAACATTTTGATCTTTAATATATTTTGTTCATCAAGATGCCATATACAGGTGCTGGTCATAAAATTAGAATATCATTCAAAAAGTGACACTTGTATAATGTATCAATTCATTCCACACAGACTGATATATTTCAAGTGTTTTTTTTCTTTTAATTTTGATGATTATAACTGACAACTAATGAAAACCCCAAATTCAGTATCTCAGAAAATGTGAATATTGTGAAAAGGTCCCAGAGTCTGGAGGAAGAGAAGAGGCACATAATCCACGTGGCTTGAAGTCCAGGTTAAAGTTTCCACAGTCAGTGATGGTTTGGGGTGCCATGTCATCTGCTGGTGTTGGTCCACTGTGTTTTCTGAGGTCCAAGGTCAGCACAGCCGTCTACCAGGAAGTTTTAGAGCACTTCATGCTTCCTGCTGCTGACCAACTTTATGGAGATGCAGATTTCATTTTCTAACAGGACTTGGCACCTGCACACAGTGCCAAAACTACCAGTACCTGGTTTAAGGACCATGGTATCCCTGTTCTTAATTGGCCAGCATACTCGCCTGACCTTAACCCTATAGAAAATCTATGGGGTATTGTGAAGAGGAAGATGCGATACGCCAGACCCAACAATGCAGAAGAGCTGAAGGCCACTATCAGAGCAACATGGGCTCTCATAACACCTGAGCAGTGCCACAGACTGATCGACTCCATGCCACGCCGCATTGCTGCAGTAATTCAGGCAAAAGGAGCCCCAACTAAGTATTGAGTGCTGTACATGCTCATACTTTCCATGTTCATACTTTTCAGTTGGCCAACATTTCTAAAAATCCTTTTTTTGTATTGGTCTTAAGTAATATTCAAATTTTCAGAGATACTGAATTTGGGGTTTTCATTAGTTGTCAGTTGTAATCATCACAATTAAAAGAAATATACATTTGAAATATATCGCTGTGTGTAATGAATTAATATAATATACAAGTTTCACATTTTGAATGGAATTACTGAAATAAACTTTTTGATGATTTTCTAATTTTATGACCAGCACCTGTAGTTGTGCTCATAAGTTTGCATACCCTGCCAGAAATTGTGACATTTTGGCATCGATTTTGAAAATATGACGGATCATGCAAAAAAAACTCTTTATGGATAGGGATCATATGAAAACATTTATTATCATATAGTTGTTTTGCTCCTTTTTGAATCATAATGATAACAGAAATCACCCAAATGGCCCTGATCAAAAGTTTACATACCCTTGAATGTTTGGCCTTGTTACAGACACAAGGTAACACACACAGGTGAAAATGGCGATTAAAGGTCAATTTCCCACACCTGTGGCTTTTTAAATTGCTATTAGTGTCTGTGTATAAATAGTCAATGAGTTTGTTAGCTCTCATGTGGATGCATTGAGCAGGCTAGATACTGAGCCATGGGGAGCAGAAAACAACTGTCAAAAGACAAGCTTTACAAGGTAATGAAACTTTATAAAGATGAAAGCCTTGCAAATGCCAGTCAGTACTGTTCAATTACTTATTAAGAAGTGGAAAATTCGGGGATCTCTTTATACCAAGCCAAGATCAGGTAGAACCAGGAAGATTTCAGCCAAAACTGCCAGAAGAACTGTTCTTCAGGATACAAGGAAAAACCCACATGTAACCTCAGGAGACATACAGGCTGCTCTGGAAAAGGACTGTGTGGTTGTTTCAAGGAGCACAATACAACGATACTTGAATAATAATAAATGAGCTGCCGAAAGAAGTATTTACTGCGCCCGTGCCACATAAAAGCCTGTTTACAATATCCTCGATAATACCTTGATACGCCTCACAGCTTCTGGCTCACTAATTTGGAGTGACGAGACCAAAATTTAGCTTTATGGTCACAACCATAAGCGCTATGTTTGGAGTCGGGTCAATAAGGCCTATAGTGAACAGAATACCATCCCCACTGCGAAGCATGGTGGTGGCTCACTGATGTTTTAGCGGTGTGTGAACTCTAAAGGCTCAGGGAATCTTGTGAAAATTGATGGCACGATGAATGCAGCATGTTGTCAGTAAATACTGGCAGACAATTTGTATTCTTCTTCAAGAAAACTACGCATGGGACGTTCTTGGACTTTCCAGCATGACAATGACCCTAAGCACAAGGCCATTTTCCCCCCTCGAAGATTTCAGTTTGTTTTTCAGTAGAATTGTTCACATTATAGGTCACATTAAGAGTGGAAAAAGTTCTGACATGATTTATCTTTGTCTCATTCTTTTACATCACAAAAACCTGGCATTTTAACAGGGGTGTGTAGACTTTTTATATCCACTGTTCATGTTGAATGTGAAATCCTTAAGAAATAAAATACATGTTTTGCCTGCTCATTCATGTTTTCTTTACAAATGGTACGTATATTACCAATTCTCCAAGGGTATGCAAACTTTTGAGCACAACTGTACATACTCTATATATCAGGGGTGTTATGATATACTGGTATTGACGATAATCATTAAAAAAATTAAAAATTATCTCATACCGAGATCATCTTAATAATACACATGATGATATCGTATTCTGTATTATCTGTATTTTTCCAGAAACTCCTCTTGGTGTTAGGCCTTGTGAATCTTTTATCAGTTCATCTGGTTGCTTTTCTCTCCACCTCCCTACACTCGTATTTGGAGTGTAATTAATTTGCCAAAAAAGAGAGCGAACACACTAAACAAAGTTGTAGTTGACTGATAATAGCAATATTTCCCCCCCCCAATTTTCTTTATAGATACAGCGATAATATCGTTTTCCTGTATTCTTTTGGCCACGATAATTGTGTGTGTGTGTGTGTGTGTGTGTGTGTGTGTGTGTGTGTGTGTGTGTGTGTGTGTGTGTGTGTGTGTGTGTGTGTGTGTGTGTGTGTGTGTGTGTGTGTGTGTGTGTGTGTGTGTGTGTGTGTGTGTGTGTGTGTGTGTGTGTGTGTGTGTGTGTGTGTGTGTGTGTGTGTGTGTGTGTGTGTGTGTGTGTGTGTAATGGTCACTTATGGTGTTGCACATCACTTTCCTAAATACAGTTTCCATGGTAATTAAATTGCATTGTTTTTTTTGTTCACAGGGACATAGACAAAGTGGATGACTTAATGCAGGACATCACAGAGCAGCAGGAGCTTGCTCAAGAAATTTCTGACGCTATTTCTAAACCTGTAGGGTTTGGAGAGGAATTTGATGAGGTAAGCTGAAGTTGAGAAGCTGAGTGAAGGGAATGTTTTCCATATGATGGCAGTCTGCAGATTGGTTATAGAAGAGTTGGGGAGAAATTCAGTTTATTAATATGTACACACTAGTCAGTTGTACAGGGCAGTCACTATAATGTACTTGGGGTGAACAAAACACCAGGGGTCACTATAATGTGGTCAGCTGTTACATTCAATATCTATTCAAGTTTTTTAAGAACTGTCAGGCACCAGCCTAAATCACTTGCAGATATTGCTGGGCAATTGGATCCCAGTTTCAATCTCTAAGTCCCTGATATTTTTCATCACTTGCAACACGAGTTCAATTCCCCCCTTGGGTGAGTCATCACTTGGACTTATGTTAATTGTGTTCACTACAGGGAATGTTATGTAATATCTGCTGGTTATTGAATTACACTCTCCGTTCAAAAGTTTGGGGTCATTTGTTACAGTATTATAGTATGATTGTACATTTCTGTGGCACACAGAGAGATTTACTTCAGTCGTGTGGAGCTCTCCTTTACTTTTTCAAGCTAGCTGGGACATCTGTAAAGAAACTGAACAAGCTGATGGATACAAACAATGTAAACAACGCAAATACCAAAGGAACACTTTAGTTTGCGTGGGTGAAGACAGTGATAATTGTGCACAATATTTAGATTCTGTATAGTTGCAGCTATACAAGTACCACAAACCTTAAAGGATTCTATGGTCTAGTTTTAACTCTCCTGATTTTGACATGCAAACTTAACATTTTGATTCCTGTTCAGTTCCCCCTTCTGACTATCCAAAAAAAAACAGTGTCAATGTCCCTCCTATGGTCCTTCTGAAGTATCACAGATTAGAATCACAGATTGCTTTTCAGTAGAGTTCACATATATGTATGTGTGTAACGTTAATATGCAAAGAATAGATTTATTGCTTGTTTTTTGGTTGCTATTGTATTAGGGAGGACATTGCAGTGTGCATTAGCTGCTCAAGTCGACATGGACAACATTTTTTGGCCTATCTGAGATATGGCTTTTTCTTTGCAACTCTGTCTAGAAGGCCAGCATTCCGGAGTCACATCTTCACTGTTGATGTTAAGACCGGTGTTTGCAGGTACTATTTAATGAAGCTGCCAGTTGAGGACCTGTGAGTCGTGTTTCTCAAACTAGACACTAATGTATTTCCCTTCTTGCTCACTTATGCACCGGGGCTTCCCACTCCTCTTTATATTCTGCTTAGAGCCAGTTTGCCCTGATCTGTGAAGGGGTCTTACACAGCATTGTGCAAGATCTTCAGTTTTTTTGTCAGTTCCGCACATGTAGTGTAAACGTACATTTGTGTCTTTTTGTCAAGAGCAAACCTTTTTCCTTTTCAATCAAAAACAGTTGTTCTGAAAGTAAAAATGAGGCTTCAAAGTAAGAGAAAATGTTACAATCAAATATTTTCTCTTTGAGGACCTTTTACACCCAAGCATGTACAAATATTTAAATAAAACTTAACGCCTAAACTACATCTGATCCGCATAACATTTGTTAATGTTTCAGATGATAGTAGTATCACAGATTAGAATCACAGATTGCTTTTCAGTAGAGTTCACATATATGTATGTGTGTAACGTTCATATGCAAAGAATAGATATATTGCTTGTTTTTTGGTTGCTATTGTATTAGGGAGGACATTGCAGTGTGCATTAGCTGCTCAAGTCGACATGGACAACAGGGCAGATTTTACACTATAATAGTTTTCTTTGTGGCTAGATATATAAAGTTTATCACATAGGAGTGTCTGGTTTTGACACACATTCTGCCAGGAAAAACCCTGTTTTTGGCTAAGTAATCTGGCCTTTCTATTCACAAGGCTTACAAAGGTTTTCACCTTGTGGTGCACCCTTTGTATTTACTCTAGTGAAGTCTTTAAGGATGTAGTTAATGGGTATTTTGTTTACCACGGAAAGGATCCTATGATCATCCACCACTGTTGTCTTCCATGAACGTCCAGGCTATTTTGTGTTGCAGAGCTCACCAGTGCGTTCTTTTTTTCTCAGAATGTACCGAACTGTTGATTTTGCCACTCCTAATGTTGCTATCTCTCTGATAGATTTTGTTTTTTCAGCCTAAGGATAGCCTGTTTCACTTGCATTGATAGCTCTTTTGACTGCTTGTTGTGGGTTCAAAGCAACATATTCCAAATGCGAATGCCACACCAGGAATCAACTCCAGGCCTTTTACCTGCTTAATTGATGAAGAAATAACAAAGGAATAGCCCACACCTGTCCATGAAACAGCTATTGAGTCAATTGTCCAATTACTTTTGGTCCCTTGAAAAAGAGGGGGCCACATATTAAAGAACTGTAATTCCTAAACCCTTTCTCCAATGGATGTGAATACCCTCAAAATAAAGCTGAGAGACTGCACTTAAAGCCCATATTCATTATACAACTGTAACTTGAATATGCAGCTTGTAATTATTTTTTTTCCTTTCCAATAAAGTTGAAAAGGAAGGTTTTGAGTGAGGAACAGAAGGGTTAAGATACCACTGCAAATTGAATGCTTCTGGTCCTCACTCAAAACCTTCCTTTTCAACTTTTTTGGAAAGGAAAGAAAAAAGAGTAGTGGTCTCTTAATTTTTTCCGGAGCTGTATTTTGGTGAACAGCCAAAATAACAAAATTTGTGTCAGTGACCAGTTATTTCCGGACCTATCTGTAGTTCACCCAATAGTATAACTGGCGAGCCATGGTCTGGGAAAGAGGTTATTTCAGCTGTTCAGATCCAGAGATTAGCAGTGTTTTGGGGGCAGTATAGTGCAGCTGTTTAGGTAACAGGTGTCTGGATATCTTGTTTGTATCTATTGGGCAGTTGGCCTGATTCTGAAGTCCACAGCATTCTTCTCCAGTGAGCCTCAGTGTAAATTACTTTGTAGTAATAATAACAAGATAATAACAAAACATTCAGAAAAGCTGCATTAACAGAAAATAACAGAAAACGTACACAGTTCAGAAACCAACATATAGGTAACAATGCTCTCATCTAGGGAAGTACAGCCTGTGAGAAGACCCCGATTGCTAGTTTTGCTACTTTATAGTATAGTCTTTGTGTGGTCTGTTTGTGCAGGAGCTAGCTAGCAGCAGTCCTTGTTATTCCAGTGCGAAAAGGGCCAAGATTTAAGCTGAATTCTACAGTAGTATGCTTTGTAATTAGTATGTGGAAAAAATTTGAACAATTTTAACTTTTCGCTGTGAGGTTAACCATGGCTGTGTGTTTTTTGTTGTTGTAAATAAGCATATGGTTGCATGTAAAAAAAAAAAAAAATGTTTCCATCTAGGATGATCTCCTGGCAGAATTGGAAGAACTGGAACAAGAGGAACTAGACAATAACCTGCTGGAAATCGCTGGCACAGAGAATGTACCGTTGCCAAATGTACCATCTACCTCCTTACCTGCAAAGCCAGCAGGTAATGGATCTATTGGCCTTGCCACTGAAGCTTAGCCAGTTTTAAACCTAGCCACATATACAAATACCACTGCCAGTAATTAAATTGACAGTCACAGCACTTGTTTATAAAATTCTGTCTGGGCACACAATGCAGATACGAAGCTGGGGAGGTAGCAGCTTTACTAAATTCATCCCACGTTTGTGTTCAAATAAAGCATAAATAATATGGTCTAACTCTGTTATGCAACAAAACTAAGGTAGTGTTATTTATATAACTTTTGAGACATTTTAGCAAATTATTCTGCTATATCGGTTCATAAAAATAATCATTAACTCTGTTAAATGTGTTTCATTCTTACAGTACACAAGAAGCAAGAGGAAGACGAGGATGACATGAAGGATCTGGAGGCATGGGCCGCCAATTAGCCACTGATAACCTGCCACAGGTGGAAACGAAAGACTGCGGTTTAGTGTGATTTATTTGTGTTTGGGAAAAGATAGTGAAAAATTAATGAATATACAGAGACTTTAGAAAATCAACAAAAAAACAGACAAAACATCAACTTGACAAGCTTTCGCTTACTGTCCCGCTCAGCCTTCTATTGAGAGGCAATGGCATGATTTGGGGCGACCAAACTAAATTGGCTCATTAAAAATGTTTTCTTTTCTGTGCGTCACACACATGGTTGTTCTGTTAAGCATTGCTGCACTCCTTCCACCCCTTTTTCTTAGTCCACTGAATATATTTTAAAGAAAGTATAAAAATGACTCCTCCACATTGATAAACTTCCATGTTGCAAAAATGTGTAATACCTCATACCGCACATGTTTAATGCCCCTACACTTAGAGATACTGCAATACTCTTTATTCATTTGTTTCTACACTACATGTGTCTTCATTCATTTGTTTCATCAGTGTCATGTGTTCACATGGCAATCAGCTGTTTGTCAATCTGTTTATCAAGATATGCAGTTAGAATAGACCTACATTATTATTATTAGCAATTTACAGCAGGTAGGTTTGATTCCTGTCTTTTGGGCTATTGGTGTTGGGCTTACATTTGATTTTGGCTAGATTTATTACACTAGATCATGAACATTCTTCCAAATACTCTGGCGTTTTAAAACAGGCAAATATCTAAGGGACAAGTCCACATGGGATCCCTGAAATGTTTCTCTGGGAGATTGTTAAAACAGTCACTGAAAAGTGAAAGGACTTTACCTCCAACTACTTACATTTTGCAAAACACGTTGACATTTCTCTTGAAATGTCGGTTCTGTGTAATTGAAGTGACTGTAAGAGTATGCACGCCTCTGTGAGTGTGTGTGTTTGTTCATTTTGATCTTTAAAAGCCATTAACACTAAAGGTTTAAAAAATGGTTTAGGGTTTGAGCTTTTTGGAGTTCTAAGATTTATTATTTTTATGATATGCTGTTATGTGAATTGATTGTATTCAGACTTCAAGTCACAGGCAGACAGAATTATTTAGCATCATGGCTTTTCCAACTTTGTCGACCTTCCCCACTATTTTGTATTTCACCAAGCTGCTTCAGATGTTTTTACAATTTTTCTATTTTCCCTCAAATGTATATTTCTGTCTAAATTCTAGCTCCAGAAAGGGGAAAGAAATCCTGTAGTATGAAAGCATCATTATGTCTTATATGCTCTAATATAGGTTGTGTGTTGAAGTATGACTGTCTTTGGCAGTCTAGTTCTTGTTTCCTTTGGTCTGTCTTCCTACCTTGCCTTTCACAACTTACCCTTGTTCTAATGGTACGCCTAAATTAAACATTTTGCCAAGTTGTGCCTTTTTGTTTCATTTTGTACAAGAATATCTGCATTTTAAAATGTAATTTGTTTAGTAGGCACTCTTATCCAAAGTGACCCGTGATCTATTCGGGTTAAGGGCTTTGTTCATGGGCAAAGCAGCAATGATTGGATCAGGGATTCAAATCAGCCAGCTGTCAGTTCCTGGCCATCTGCATTCCTGTTGGTCAGCAAAAGTGAGTATATACTATTGGGAGTGCCAGAGTTTATGCTGTCATGAATTTGGGTTAGGCCAGAAGTGCTGTCAATGTCTTGGATTGTGTGTTAAAAATATGGTTTTAAAATCATGGAATATCACGGTTTGGAATGGCATTTGTAGTGTTACTATTGTTTACTGTGCATCCACAATGGTAGGTTGATTTTGTTAACCTTGATTTCTAAGGCTTTCTTAGTGGGAACTATGAGTTAACAAAGATTATGTCCATAAAATCCTTAAAAGGTCAATCCCTTTTAAAAACAATAGGTTTGAGGGATTGCACAAGTTTATAGTTTTCACTTTTTGGACATAACTGCTAATATCATGAAATCTTTGAATGTCAGGGTCTAATGCATTTCGATGTAATATGCTAGTGAAATAAGGTACCCACAACAGAGTTAATTTAATTATGAATTAATGGTCATGTAAACTGTTAGCTGCTAACTGATCTATCTACTTACAAAACTATCCACAACAATACTGAGGTGGAATTAGAACTGCTCTGCTTTATTATCAACTTGATGTGCTGTTGTGGGTGTCCAGAAATAAAATGAAACATCAAGAGACATGATTACAGGTTTTTTTAATGGCTTCCGTACTATTTTTGCACATAGTCATTTTTCAGAACTCTTAATACAAGAGATATATTTTCAATTGACTGACTACATCACACAAGATTAAAGAATCACACAATGTTTTATCTAGATAGACATGTTTCTCATTGAAGTACATGATAATACAAGGATTTTCCTGCCCACTGTTAAGGTACTGTTTTCTAGCACTGATTGCTCTTAATCTTCACTGTTTTGTTAGTATATAGATTTGACATCGTTTTGACATCTATATTCAGAAGTACAGAATGACAACCCTAAGGTCCTCTGGGATTGAAAACCACAACCTTGGTCGTGAGGTAGTGTAGTGCAAAAATAATAGTTTCTCTAGTATTGGGACAGTACAAATTACTATTTTTGCTGTACATTCATAACAGCAAACGCAGACTCAAAAGGCAAAGCAGAGGCTGGAGCTGAGACTACAAATTCACAGCTCTTTTATGTGTGAAGATTCAATGCCACAGGAAACCTGATCAATTCTAATCAGTTTGAAATACCTGTTAGCCAAATGTCCCAATACTATTTATTAAACTTTTAATAAAATGTTCATATGCCAAAATTGCCAGCAAAAATTGCAATTTTGACTTTACTGTCACAATACTTATGGAGGGCACTGTAAAGCTAGCTGTGTTACAAGTGTGATCAATTTGACATTTTACTCTTAAGTGTTTTGAAAAATAACAGCATACCAAAGCGGTAGGAAGAAAAACGGTAAGGTCTCCCACAATTTAATACCTACAGGGTTAAAAATATTGGACAGGTCAGTGGGGTTAGTCAAATTGTGGCCAGAGGGGGCAGACTCACTACTGAACCACCAGTTTTAACACAGACGGGATTATTTCCACTCAAGCAACCCCAGACACCCATACAGACCTTATAAGCATATGCTTCTTCCATTCTGGATTACATTAACATTTGCATCAACAATGTCACACCCCATAAAATAATAAAGACCTTCCCCAACCAGAAGCCTTGATGAACAGAGAGGTCTGACCATTGCTTAAGGCACATGATGCTGCTTTCAGATCCAGTGAGGCCTACAGTTTATCCAGGGCCAACCTGAAAAGGGGTATCAAGATGGCTAAACATGACCACAAACTGCATGCCCTTCAACAACAACTCCGAATCCCAATGCATGTGGCAGGGCATCCAAGCCATCACAAACTACCGCCGGAAGAACCCTACCCCTTAAGCTTAAGGAAAAGGAAATATAGAACTAAAAGAATAGAGAAATAAGTACAGAAATAAAAGATTTCAGAAATATATACAGACATAAGATTATGAAAAAAAAAAAAACTAAATACAGAAATTAATGATCAAGAAGTTAAATAAATAGGGAAATAATGTTGATTAAAACATTTGTTCTATTTTTGAATGAATATATTTGATACATTTATTTCATATTTTGGCAGGTTTTGTCCTCCATATATTCTATGTACAGTGGATATAAAAAGTCTACACACCCCTGTCAGGTTTTTGTGATGTAGACAAATTTGACAAAAATAAATCATGTCATACCTTTTTCCACTTTTAATGTGACCTATAATGTGAACAATTCAATTGAAAAACAAACTGAAATCTTCAAGGGGGAAAAATTAAAACCTTACAATAACCTGGTTGCATAAATGTGCACACCCTCTTATAACTGGGGATGTGGTTGTGTTCAGAATTAACCAATCACATTCAAACTCATGTTAAATAGAAGTCAGTACACACCTGCCATCATTTAAAGTGACTGATTCATCACAATTAAAAGTTCAGCTGTTCTAGTAGGATTTTCCTGACATTTTCTTAGTTTCATCTCAGAGCAAAAGCCATGGTCCGCAGAGAGCTTCCAAAGCATCAGAACGATCTCAATGTTCAAATATATCAGTCAGAAGGGTTCAAAATGTCCAAAGCGTTAGATATACCATGGAACACAATGAAGACAGTCATCATCAAATGGAGAAAATATGGCACAAGAGACATTACCAAGAATTGGAAGTCCCTCCAAAATTGATGAAAGGACAAGAAGAAAAATGGTCAGGGAGCCTTCCAAGAGGCCTACAGCAACATTAAAGGAACTGCAGGAATTTCTGGCAATTACTGGTTGTGTACTACTTGTGACAACAATCTCCCATATTCGTCATATGAATGGGCTATGGCATAGGGTGGCAAGACAGAAGCCTTCTCTTACAAAGCAAAACATCCATGCCTAGCTGAAGTTTGCAAAATGAAATCCGCCAAAAGAACGTGGGAGCAGGGGCGGCAGAAGGCCGCAGAGCAGGAGCAGGCCGCGGAGCAGGGGCGGCGGAGCATGGGCAGGCTGTGGAGCAGGGGCGACGGCAGGCCGCGGAGCAGGGGCGTGCCGGTAGACCGGCCTACAGCCTGGCCAGCCCACACGGGGTAGGGGAGGCTGAGGAACAGGGTGGCCCGTTGCCGACGCTGGCGACGCCTCTGGCTTGGGACGGCCACTGAGGTAGCCAGCGTTCTAATAGGTTACTGGCAGGGGTCCTCCTCCTCAGAGTCGGAATCTGGCCATTCGAGGAGTTCCCCTACCATCCAACTCTGCTGCCTTCTTTGGGTTAGGTCGGTCATTCTGTCACGTTTCAAAGGAGACAGGCGCAGAGATTTGAGGCGTCTTTTAATAAACACAAAAGCAGAGAAACAAAACAGCGTGCCGGTCACTACGAAATACTCTCAGGTGTCAGGAACACAGAAACATGACCGACAGGGAGAAAATGGTTGAACTAAATACACAGACTAACAAGGGGAACAGAAACAGGTGGGGGCTAAACACAGGTGAAAGGAATAGACCGATTAACTGAAACAAGAACAGGAAAGACCATACAAGGATAAGACAAGCCAAGGACAAACAGAAAACACGAAGCGGAACGGTCCCCTCAGGCTGGGACCATTACAGCAGCATCATGCTTTAAAGCTGTTTTTCTTCAGCTGGAACCGGGGCCTTAGTCAGGGATGGAATTATGAACAGTTCCAAATACCAGACAATTTTGGCACAAAACCTTCAGGCATCCGTTAGAAAGATGAAGAGGAAGTTCACCTTTCAGCACGACAATAACCCAAAGCGCACATCCCTATCCACAAAAGCATGGCTTCACCAGAAGAAGATTAACGTTTTGGAATTGCCCAGCCAGAGCCCAGACCTGAATCCAATTGAACATCTGTGGGGTGATCTGAAAAGAGCTGTGCACAAATCTGACAGATTTGGAGCGTTTTGCAAAGAAGAGACAGAAAAAAAGAGTGCTGTAATAAAATCTAAAGGTGCTTCAACAAAGTATTAGTTTAAGGGTGTGCACACTTATGCAACCAGGTTATTGTGAGTTTTCTATTTTTTATTTTTCCCCCTCAAAGATTTCCGTATGTGTTTCAATTGAATTGTTCAAGTTATAGGTCACATTAAAGGCAGACTTTTTATATCCACTGTAAGTGGGGCTGAAATAGAGCTCTTTTGGTGTTCCAAGACTATTGTGACTCACAAATGACATTTAGACACACAAATCCACCCATGTTATCTGTTTTGCTTTGACAAGAGTTAATGTTTTCAAAGGAAAATGAGAAAAGCTCACATAGTTGTTCTACAAACTTCCTTTTTTACGCGGTTATCGCAGACCAGATGCATATCGCATTTAGACTGGCAAACATTTATTATACAGATAAGATTTTACATATTAAATATTTTTTATGTCATCAAACATTTTATTTGAGTTTTAGCTTCAGGTCATAATCAAAAATAGGTTTTTCAGAAGTGATAAGTCTGCATTGTTTTCATGTGCTTAAGTCTGTTGATGCGGTTCATTTTTCAAAAACGTAATGTCATTGTGTGGTTGAAAGGGCTAAATATCAGTGGTAAAACTTTGTGTGTAAAAAAAAATTCCCCCCAAATTCTAATTCCAAATGAAATTTTCCACTGGGAACTAACTAGGAGCTTCCAATTACTTGCTGAAGTGGCACTGATCAGTCTTTCCATGAGAGTGCACAGTCATTTCAATGCATTCCTTAAATACTTCCACTGAAAGTTGCATGTATTTAGCATACACTGTAATTATGTTTTAAGTCATATTCGTAACAACCCTCATTGATGTCTTGGTCGCATTGGTGTGTAATATATGACACATGTCCCACTCGCACACAATTAGTTGAAATTATATAGTGAAACATTAATTTCACATTTGGTTTGGTAACACTGCAGAGTGTTTTCTGAAATGAAGCATGACAACTGTATTTATTCCAGTTAACACAAGGCTTTAGTTGTTAAATGTTTTATTGGACACTGTTAAGTAGTCCCTGCCTTTTTCGTCAAACAGAACTAAATGGGAAAGGACCTAACTTAAAGGGACATTATGTAGAATGTTCACATTATAACACAAGAAAACATGTATAATACTAGCATAATAGCATCCATTATATCTGCTGTGTATTGGTGGAATAACAGTGTTTCACAAAATTTACTAACCAGATTCATAGAAAAGTCCATCTTAAAAAATATATTTTCTATTGGTCAACCGAAGGCAGAGTGTGGCTTCAATTGTCAAATAAAAAGAGGCATCCCCTTTCCGTGTCCCGGAGACGTGACTATTTCTCCAAAAACGAGCAATGGCAGACAACGGCAAGCGAAATCCCTCAATCATTTGTTTGTTGATACAATCCTACAGAATTCGCTCAATTTCTTTTCATGTGAGAAAAAAAAGCACTGAATAATATTATTTTACTAAGGTGAAAGGTTTTCTAAGTTGAAAATCTGGGACATTTTGATATTTATATTTCTGTGACGTATTACATGCAACACATTTTTTTATTTACATCACCAAACATTTTTCACTGTATTGTCATATAATCTCAGAGAGTTCCTCGTGAAAATGTTATATAATAACGTTAATCTATTATAGACCTGTTGTGCAATACTGAATTTGTTACGCTAAATAAATCAGTCATCCCCTTAGCTTAATGTGCTTAAATTAGACAGTTTTTTCTCATGCTTTTATTTCTTAGAGACCTCCCTGAAAAAAGTTTAACAATTGCACAATTATTATGTCATTCAGTTTTACTGACAGCTCTTTCGACTCTAACTCACTAACGAGGTACAGATGTAAAAGGAAGCAGCACATCAAACTCCCAACTTATTTTTTCTTAACATTTCTATCCTGAGCTTGCAATCTTCACTGTAAGACAGATAAAGGTAACCTATTTTCATAAATTACACTGAAAAATTACATTTTGTAATAAATGATTCATAAAAATCTACAGAAATGCATAGTTCAGAAAAACCTTTAGCTTTTATAGTTGGTATTGCCACCTTTGGCTGAAATAACTTCATGCTGCATTTTCTTGTAACTGTCTATCAGTCTCTTACATTGACTGGGAGGAACTTTTGCCCAAAAGTACTACTTCAACTATGTCATGTTTGAAGGCTTTCTTGCATGTGCGGCCTGCTTCAAGTCCCCCACAGCATTATATATGATTGAGATCTGGGCTTTGACTCCACCATCCCATAACCCTCCATTTATTCTGTTTGTAGCTTTGTGTGTTTTGTATCATTGCCCTGTTGCAAGATTCATGTTCAGTTCAGCAAACAACTCCACCTTTGAATCATCTATCCAGATCACATTGTTCCAGTAGTTTAGGTCTTCACCTATGTGTTTTCTGGCAAACAACACAGAGTTTTTCTTTTTTGAGAGCAGAAGCTTCTTTCTTCCTGACTTCCCATGTAGGCTAAGTTTGTGCAGCCTCTTTCTGACACTTGACTCATGCTCTTCGACACTGATGTCAAACAGGGATGTATGGTCATCTTAGTTCTTAAATCTTTTCTAAGCTAGGTGACCAAAAGTGAAAGTAAAACTTAGTTTGTTAGTTTGAATGTGTTATTACAGTAATTCAGATATATTCCACAAGGGGGGAACAAATAAGGCTTCCCTCTTTAATATAAGGATATAATAATGTTTTGTAATGTAAGGTTTTCCCTCTTTAATATAAGGATATAATAATGTTTTGCAATTATAATGTTTTGTTTGGTGTTATGAATTCACAGCAAACATGAGTTCAAGTTTAACCTTATTTTCATGTGTATTAAAATACAATGAAATACTAGTGCTCTGGCTCTCTCTGCCTTTACATAAAGGACACATATTCACAAAAACACAACATTTAGGGACACTACATTCAATCAATATAATAAATATTAAATATTAAACAATAACATTTTATAAATTCAGTACAATAAATACACAGCAACAGCTATTCATCAGCCTAACTGCTTGTGGAAAAAAGCTATTATAAAGACAGCTATTATTATTTAATGCTCCGGTATCTTTTTTTAGATGGGAGGAGGGAGAACAAAGCATGGGTGGCTGGTGTCTTTAATGATATTTTGGGCTTTCCTTTCACAGCGAATAGTGTAAATGTAATGACGTTGGGGTAGTTCAATTACAATAATTGTGGTTGCTGTTTTTACAGTCCCCTGTATAAATCTACGGTCCTGCACACTCTGTGTTACAGCCTGTCAATATACTCTCTATGGTACAGTAATAAAAATTCAGAAGAGCTTTGGTGCTCAAGCCTCACAAATTATAGTCTGCTGAGCTTTCTTGAGAATGCAGTTTGCATTGACTGTCATATCAACATCAGAATGTTCATGTTTGCGTAGAAAGTAATATTTTTTTGTTTCTTAAAAAGTCTCCATAAGATCGAATTTGTCAAAACTCTTGTACCACTGAGGAAGATGCGAACCGCTTTAGTTTCTCTCTACCCAGTGTTGCCAACTCTCACGGGTCAAACAAGCAACCGCAGCTTCAAAAACAAGTCCAATACTGTTATAGCATGTTACGGTCAATGAATGAGCCAGCAACATATTAAACTGAAGCCACTCAGAGTTTGAAACGCAAAACATGTATTTTAACATCAACAAGCAAACAATGATTTACAAAAAACAATCAAACGTCAACAGCGCGTATATGAAAGGCAGGCACCATCCACTCATCTCTGATCACCTGCGAGCAGAATATGAGAGGAGAGATGGAAAACGAGGGGTCAGGAGCACTAAGGGGCAGAGTAAAAAACATTAGTACCATATGTATCTAGTATTAGTAGGCTATATATATATTATTTTTATATATACAGTATCTCACAAAAGTGAGAAATGTAAATCGCTGGCAACAAATTGGGCCCAAATAGTCATTTTCCCTTCCCAGTGTCATGTGACTCATTAGTGTTACAAGGTATCAGTTGTGAATGGGGAGCAGGTGTGTTTAATTTGGTGTTATCGCTCTCACACTCCCTCATACTGGTCACTGGAAGTTCAATATGGCATCTCATACCAAAGAACTCCCTGAGGATCTGAAAAAAAGAATTGTTGCTCTACATAAAGATGGCCTAGGTTATAAGAAGATTGCCAAGACCCTGAAACTGAGCTGCAGCACGGTGGCCAAGACCATACAGCGGTTTAACAGAACAGGTTCCACTCAGAATAGGACTCGCCATGGTCGACTAAAGAAGTTGAGTGCACGTGCCCAGCGTCATATCCAGACTAAGGACATGGATTACTGGAACCATATCCTGTGGTCTGATAAGACCAAGATTTGGTTCAGATGGTGTCAAGCATGTGTGCAGGGCGGTATTCCAACATGATAACGACCCCAAACACACCTCCAAGATGACCACTGCCTTGCTAAAGAAGCTGAGGGTAAAGGTGGTGGACTGACCAAGCATGTCTCCAGACCTAAACCCTATTGAGCATCTGTGAGGCATCCTCAAACGAAAGGTGGAGGAGCACAAGGTCTCTAAAAACCACCAGCTCTGTGATGTAGTCATGGAGGAGTGGAAGAGGACTCCAGTGGCAACCTGTGAAGCTCTGGTGAACTCTGGTGAGGGTTAAGGTGAAGGTTAAGTTAAGGCAGTGCTGGGAAATAATGGTGGCCACACAAAATATTGACACTTTGGGCCCAATTTGGACATTTTCACTTAGGGGTGTACTCACTTTTGTTGCCAGCAGTTTAGACAATAATTGGTGTGTGTTGTGTTATTTTGAGGGGACAGCAAATTTACACTGTTATACATGCTGTACACTCACTAATTTACATTGTAGCACAGTGCCATTTTTTCAGTGTTGTCACATGAAAAGATATAATCAAATATTTACAAAAATGTGAGGGGTGTACTCACTTTTGTGAGATACTGTATATACAATTATGCTATGTTATGCTTGTTTTTTGTTATAAACTGTAATAATAGATTCTGCTTTGCAGTATCTGCACAGAGCTTTACTGTCATCACGGACCACTTGATGTACACAGTCTTTGTTGTACTTTTTGCCATACTTGGACCACTTTGTTGGCGCCATCGTTTGTGGAAATGTATCTAGTGCTCTGTCATCTAATGTCATGAATGATGACTCATCATCACTGCTGTAAGTGTCTATAATACTCAATACTTCTACCATACTGTTCATACTCCCCATCCTACTCTTTCAAAAATTGCTGCTAGTTTACATTATGTATATTATTGCCTATATTATTATCTATAATTTCAATACCACCACCAATATTGCTGATAGTTTACAGTACTCTTTCTAAACTGCTGCCAGTGTACAGTGTTATGTATATTATTGCTTTCTCTTCTTGTTATATTTTTGCTGTGTATATATTTTTCTTCTGGATTCTCACTACCTAGCTGTAGTGTGCTATGTCACCATTCATTAGCTTATTACACTCATATATTATATTGAATAATTCTACCAAATTGCTGCTAGTTTACATTGTTATGTATATTACTAGCTATATGTATAATCAATTATAGGCTAAGATTGCTACTAGTTGACAGTACACACTTTTAAACTGCTGCTAATGTGCAGTGTTATGTATAGTGTTGCTTTATTTTTTGTCTGGCTATATTTTTGCTTATACATTCTTCTTAACACTCAGTACGGAGTTGTCGGGTGCCTTGTCACAATAATTTAATTGTTCAGGATGACGCTGCGTTGCTCGGTGCATTTGACAAATAAACGTTGAAATTGTAACATCGCTTGGAATTCTAACTTGATTTCTCGCCAAAGAGAGGGAGCTAGGGGCAGGAAAGATCCACGTGGGGATTTGTAGTAGAGCGAATTACACTACAGCACTTACATTATTGTGAGGCTGTGAGCAGACAGTGTCAATCAATGCATTTAGGGAAAGTAGCTACCATAAATGTACAAAAACGAAGTCGCTTCTCAGATTTTCCTAACAAGCGACCAAACCTTTCAAAACAAGCCCAAAAAACGCAACTAGTAATAATTTCAAAAGACTTCATAAAAAAAAAGACCAATGTGCCTATTATAAGCGGACTTGGCAACACTGTCTTTACCGTGAGATACTGTTCTGCTGTGACGTCTGTGTTTCAAATACACACCTACCCTGCGATTTGGGTTCCTATTGGTTGCCACTCTCTTGATTTTGAGATCCTATTGGCACGGAAACCTCATGAATATTACCGGAAAGCAAATTGACGCATACTTATATTCAAGTTCACATCACTCATTCCCTTCCTTCCAAAGCCAGACAGCAACAACCACATATAACACGACTATAACATCCAAAAGAAAACAACCATGTCTGAGAAACTTCCCTTCAAAGTCGGTCAGTATTAATTTACACATTTCATTGTTCGTGCACGCGAGCTTCGAATCGATGTAATGCATCGAGAGGCGACAGCCGGCAAATCTAGCGTAACACTGATTTTGGCCTGGAGAGTTGACTAGCTAAGTAGCTTGCTAGCTTTTCAGCTACATTTCAGCTTCCTGCTTTGGGACATTTTAGATGACAAAACATTTTCTATAATGCGCACTGGCTTTAAACACTTAATAAACCATACCGGATGGAACGCATGGTCTATTTACCGAGCGGCTTTTGGCTTCCCTATTTATTAAAATGAGCTAACATGCATACCGGCATTTTTAGTTTCAACATAATGTATATGTGGTCATATGTAAGATTTTGCTTTGCGTTGAGTAACGTTGCAAAATGAATCGAGTCGACACGCGTAACACCCAAAATCAAGCATGGTTTTATTCTGAATACTTAGTTCTAATGTCTTGGTAGTTGTAGTCCATTTAGTCGAGCTTGGTAGATTCGTTCCTAAGCGGTACTTGGAACTCAAACTACATTTCCTACGTGTCAGTGCGCAACGTCGCCAGCGTTACTTGATTGATGGACACAGGAAAATACAACTATTGTTGATAGTACACGTGGTGCACTAAATCCGAGCTTTATGTGCTTTGATGGTTTAACTTGGCTAGAGGGTTATATTCGACTGTTTATGCTTAACTGAACTTGTGACTTGTCGAAATGAATAGCTACAATTGTTTGTAGTTACTGTTCACGGGGTTGGGGGCAAATAACTTTACTTCAACTTGTTAGAATTCTATATCGGAAACCTCGCATGTCAATTTACAGGTTGACAGGGATTTTCTGAATAAAGGTCAAGTTACTCAATAGCATAATAGTGGCATGTGCTGGCTTAGACTTTGTCCCACAGAAATGTATCATTTACTACACAATATTCTTTCAGTCGGACCAGTGGTTCCCAAACCTCTTCTTGGGGGCCCTAGATATTTTACAACCAACTTAAAGGTCCTCTACATATAGGCTCTTGGTTTTTGCTCATACTAGGTTGGACAATAGACTCTGTGCACCAGCGTAGTGACGAACTTGCGCTTTTGTCTAGAAGTCGGTATTGCAGTTTCCGGTTTACTTACTAATACTCATCTGCATTAGTAAACACCTAAACTCACAACAAGATGAGTGATGCTGTTGTATGGGGAAAAAATAATTATAATGTATGTGACTCATTTAAGTGGGGCATAATTTTAATCAGGAGAATGTCCTCTTTTTAATAAAATATGGCTTGTGCCATTCAATTACTTCAAATGCTGGACTAAAAATAGTCAGAAAAGGCGATTTTTATATATATATATATATATATATATATATATATATATATATATATACTTCCACGTAACGCAGGTTTAAGCACAATTAATACCATATAGGACCAGATGTTTACTTCCTATGCCAGTAGTTTTTTTTTCCAGTTTCGTTGTGAAATGAGGTTACAGTAGTAAAATAAAAGGAGAGACCTGTTTTGGTGTTTTTTTGAGGCTATGGAATTTTAAGCTTAATTCAGGTTAGAAGAGGCTGAACGAAGGTTTGTTTCAATTCACTTGCTATGGGGATGTGCTAGCGTTCCTTTGCCGTTTTTGAGGTTAGGGTGAATTTCTATGCGTTCTATTGTCCTGCCTAATACTACACTAAAAAGGAACACGTTGCTAACTAGCTTAGCCGATAGCCGGCCGTCACACCACAGTAAACTACTTACCCTCGTAGTTGTACAGAACTCGATACGTAGAGTTTGCTTCCCTTGTTCTGCTTGCTTGTTGGAGCAGGGGACCAGGCAGCAACAATTCGATGGACATCACTAATGCTTATTTCAGGCAGGTCTTGGAGACCTCTACTAAAAACTGAAATGTTGGGCGACGCGGGTGATCACCTTAAGTAAACCGGAAAATGATATGCAGACATCTGGCTAAAGCGGAGGTTCGTCCATACGCTTGTGCACAGAGCCTATAGAATGCTTCACAATTCACCCACACCTGTAAAACCACTTAAGAACACTGGCTGAGTTGGAACACTGCTGCTAGGCCATAGCAAATTAATTAAATCGAACCTTCGCTGGGCCTCTCATGATTAGTACTAATAATTCCATTCCTACGAAATGGCACCAACTAATGTGCCCATTTTTGTTTTACTCCTACCGTCGCTTCTTAAGACGAAACTGGAAAAAAGTCTGATGTAGAAAGTAAACATTCAATCCTCTATTGTATGAATTGTGATTACATCTGGGTAACCTGGAGGTATTACAAAAATCACAACTCTATTTATTGTCTAGTGTTTGATTACAAGGTATAGTGTGGCCAAATCATATTTCATTAAAAAGAGATTCTTCATTAAAATGATGCCCCACGTATATACATTGAGATTTTTGCCTAAATAGACTAGCATGCCTGTCCATTGGAAATCAATAGGATAAGCTCAGAGGTCCATGGGGAAAAAAGGGTTTTAGGCAGTAGCACTGGATTACAGTGAATGGCACAGTCTAAATGTATTTAGTTATGAAGCTGAGATTGTCCTGATTTAAATTGGTGTGCAACTTGATAACTCCCCACAATTATACATGAGAGAAATGGCATAAATTACACAGGCAGGTCTGCACATCCAATTTTTTCCCCATTGGATTACAATGGCAGCAAGTGTAGAAAAATGTATTGGTATTTTATGAAATGCCAAAGGCTGATTGTAGATTATATTTTAAATGAAAAGTATAAATAGCAGTTCAGTAAAGATGCATACATATGACATGTATGATTTATTGTACAACTTCTTTGTCCTCCTTGTGCTAGTATGCATAGCAGTAGTGGGGTTTTTGTTTTGATTTGGAACAGGTTCTGAAGACAAGTCGGTGCCACAGGGCTCAATACGATTCATAGGAAGAGCCAGGGTGAAAAAGACACCTAAAATAAGGCCTGTTTTTCCCCGATTTCTAAAACTACAACACGTAGCTTAGATATAAGATGCAGTTAACAAAATTCCCCCCAGAAAAACTGTAGCAAATTTTTTTGAATCCTGATTAGCGGTCCTTGCATTCACAATGGCCGTTCTCAGCAGCAATCCAGTTTCTTCTCCCATTTTGACTGTCTCAGAGGTCATGATTTGCGGCACGTGAACGAGAAGGTAAACCACTAGCCATGGGTTGTTGACAATACGCAGCATGCACACAGCATTTGGTGAGTTTGCGATGTGAGGTAAGGGAGTACTAAGTGATCCCCAGCATTACAATCGCTGCAGTATGCCCCTTTATATCTTTGAGTTAGGTCATGTGACTCGACTGTTCAAGGGCTTGAATGGTTGATTAGTTGTATTAGTGACGCTAGCCCTGGAATCAAAAAGTATACTCTCACTTCAAACCCTTCTATGGTATATTATGTCAAACAACAAATGTTTCCCATATGAATTTTCACATTGCTTGCTAATTTGGAATTTGTAAACAAATTTTAACATAATTAAGATAAGTTTGGTTCATAATGTAACAGTTAAGGTAGAAAACAACTAGTATCTCTATGTAGCACCTTAAAAAAAGGTCTAATTCTAATCTCAGAATGGTGTGGTGGTGTGTGTGGGCTCCCTTTTGGATATTCTGTGTCCCTGAGAAGAGGTTTGGGAATCTCTGAACTAGTCTAATTGTTATTGTAAATTATAATTATTTGATGTCCGGGAATGACATTTGCTTCTGGTTAACATCATAATAGTTTTCTGTCACATGGGCATGGATTGCATTGCATAATCTAAAAACAACGTTACCCTTTGAACCTTTTGGTATGCAGGACAAAACCAGTTATGCTGTGTTTGCAGTTTGCACACATTCTGGGTGTGTCCTTCTGACTGGAGCACAAGGTTAATTTTCACATCTGAAGAGTGCAGTGTTTGATTGCAGCTGTTACAATCCAGTTGTCTGTGAAATTTGTAACTGTGAAACTGACTCTTCTGAGTTCAGCCTGTTATAGGCAGCTACCAATGTCTACCTTTAAGACAAATTTACTCATTCATGGCTTAAATCTGATGTAGATTCTTCTCTTTTTAATTCAACATTGGGCACAAGTGAACATTTTGGATCTGGGAATTTTGTTTTTTCAAGCATTACGTTTGAATAAAACGCCATTCAAACATACGCTGCACCAGTGTTGGTCCTTTTGGATGCTCTACTGGTGAGAGGTATCAGAATATTAGGTGCTGAAATGTTAATTTTTACAGTCCTGTGGAGAAAAAAAATCATTTAATTAGTCATTATGACTGACAACAGTTAAGTGGATACCTCTTGATCCAAACAGTCATTGGTTCTTGATGCTAAATTATATTCAACATCAGGTTTTTTCGGGCTCACTGCCAGTCTCTACAAAGTCCCTGCTTGATCTTTATCAGTCATGAGGTGACCACTCACCATGAATGATGAGTCAGTTGAAGTCAATTGTCATGTGCAGTTCTAGTCCAGTCCACTGCTTTTTCAAGAAAAACTGTTAAAGGACAGACTGTCGATTTTAATCCTTATCGGATGAACCATGTTGAAAGATCATGATTTTGTACATAGTCCCTCCCCTTAAGGGTAACAAACATAATTGGCTTTTTATCTCTCTTGCTAGACGGGTGCCTTTATTTTTGTTGTTCGGGTAAGCGACTAAGTCCCCAAAAATTCAGTATACATTAGAAAGTTCACAACTTTCTAATGCAGACGGGACATTTTTTTGTGCACGAAGTGGAGATAAAATGAACGAATGATCTATCCTTTTAAGTTTAATGATGTTTTATACGTATTGAAATTTGTTCAGTGGTTTTATAGAAAGTGGGTTTATCTGCTTTGACATTCAATGCATGATTAATTAGTAACATTGAATGCTTAGCATACCACTACTCGGCTGTGTAAAGTCTCCACTCCAACAGACTGGTGGTACTAACATTAATTAACAACACAACGCATGCCATGCAACATACTTACAACAAGGTCTTAAAAGCGGACAATGGCACTCTTTCGGATTGACCTCATAATGCTGATCCTCTTCTTAATCTCTGATAATGGCTCCAATGTGATTACTTTTTTTATTTTGCAAGTATACTAACCCATCTCTGAAATCAGGTGGAGTTTTATTTTAAATTTTTTGGCCATGCATGTCTGCCACAGGAACTGGCTCACTTGTCTTCATTGATTTCTCCAAAGTGTACAGAATCGTCTTGTCTGCTCAGATAGCACAAAATACCTCAACTCATTGGATGGCCCCTCACCTTGCAGTAGGTTAGAGGGCCTGAACAAAATGCTAAAGCAGTCAGTTTTTCAGGGCCACCAAAAACTGGAATGTTGATTGGCTGAGTCAATAACCTGACCTGAATCCTATTGAACAAGCATTTCATTTACAAGATAGAAGGCAAAAATGCCCAGAATCAAACAGGAACTAAAGATGGCTGCTCTACAGGCCAGGCAGAACATCACCTGGGAGGCCACCTAGTGTCTGGTGATGGCTATGGGATACATATGTAAAGAATATGCCATATATGACAACACTGAAATGCAATCTTACAATTGGCACTTTAATTGGTTAATATTAAATTGAGTGCGCTGGACTAAAGATCAAAAACCACAAAACCTGTTCACTGTTTAAATACTCCACTGTCTGTAAGTTGTCAATTCAATCCATAATAAGTCAAAAAATAAATGTACTCTGGTATTCACTCAGTTTAGACATTCAGGTAGTGCATTCTATTGAATAACTATACTAACCATGTTGTGGGATGACTGACTACCTTTGAGTTCTGTACAATGTCTGACCGACTTAGTTTTGGGGGATAAACTATTGCTTGAAACTGTTCAGGTTGTTCATTGACTCAACTGTTTTCCTCTGTAGCTGACATCAGTCTAGCGGAGTGGGGCCGCAAGGCAATCGACATAGCAGAGAATGAGATGCCCGGCCTGATGAAGATGAGGGAGATGTATGGCCAGTCCAAGCCCCTGAAGGGAGCTCGCATCGCAGGCTGCCTCCATATGACCCTGCAGACCGCTGTGCTCATCGAGACCCTCACCGCCCTGGGCGCTGAGGTTAGAGAACCTGTCCCATGCAACCTACTCCCTACCCAGGGTTAACCATGCACGTTCCTGCACAGTGCTTGAACACAGGCTTCTGTCAAACTTGGACTGTGAACAGTTGATACATATGTGAACAGGTCTATATATTTCATATTGTGAAATATTGAGAGGGACTGGTCAGGAAGTCATGATTAGTGTCTAGGTTCTGACTAAATTTTTAACTCCAGCCCAAAAAGTTGATTTGGAAATGTCGTATCAGTTTTGAACCACATTTTTAAACATTGCGTCAAGGCAATCAAAACTGATTTAAAATATGAGTCTAAACCCTTGGCAAGACTGAACTGAACTGTTACTAGACATGAGCCTTTTAGTGCAATCAGCTTCTTTGTTACTACACTGTTGAAAAAGTTATGGGAACACTTAAATCACAGAGTTTCAATGAACAAAATATATTAAGGATCAAAGTCTTCACTGTACATTGTGTAATTTGTTTAACAAAATGATGTAACAATGGTAAATGAAAACCAAAATCATCAACCGATTTGAGGGCTGGATTTAAACTCACACAATCAAAGTAAACAATTGAAATCATAGGCTGTTCCAATTTGTGTGAATTTCCTCACGGAAACTCGTATGACTCAGAAGTGTGTATGGCCCCCACGTGCCTGTATGCACTCCTGACAATGTCTGGGTATGATCCTGATTAGACAGCAGATGGTGTCCTGGGGGATCTCCTCCAGGTCTGGGGAACGTGAGGGCCAGTCATTGGCATCAATGCCTTTGTCATCCAGGAACTGCCAACACACTCTGGCCACATGAGGCTGGACATTGTCCTGCAGCGGGATGAACCCAGGGCCCACTGCACCAGCGTAAGATATGACAAGAGGTCTGAGGATTTCATCCTGGTACCTTACAGTAGTCAGAGTACCATTGGCTGGCAAGTGGAGTTCTGTGCGCCCTTTCAAGGATATGCCTTCCCAGACCATCACTGACCCAGTAATAAACCGGTCATGCTGGATGATTTTGCAGGAAGCATAACGTTCACCACGGTAACTCCAGACTCTTTCACGTCTGTCACATGCGCCTTGTGAACCTGCTATCACCTGTGACGAGATCGGGGCCTGCCAATTCTGGGCAAATGCCAATTGAGCAGCATAGTGCTGGGCTGTAAGCACATGTCCCACTAGAGGACGTCGGGCCCTCATGCCACTTACATGGAGTCTGTTTCTCCATGCGTGGAGAAACCTACTCCCTCCAGTGTGTCCTAGGTCTTCCCAAGGGTCTCCTCCCGGTGGGACGGGACCGGAACACCTTCCCAGGAAGGCGTTCCGGAGGCATCCGAAACCGATGCCCAAGCCACCTCAGCTGACCCCTCTCGATGTGGAGGAGCAACGGCTCTACTCTGAGCTCCTCCCAGGTGATCAAGCTTCTCACCCTATCTCTAAGGGATCGCCCAGCCACCCTGCGGAGAAGGCTCATTTCGGCCGTCTGTATCCGGGATCTTGTCCTTTCGGTCATGACCCAAGCTCTCACCTATGGTCAACTCTGCATACCCTTAGTTCTTAATACTGTGTATTGCCCCTCTATAGCATCAGTGACAGCATGCAGTCTTTTGTAATAGTTGTCTATGAGGCCCCGAATTCTTGCAGGTGGTATAACTGCCCATTCATCTTGGCAAAATGCCTCCAGGTCATGCAAAGTCTTTGGTCATCTTGCATGAACCACAGGTTTGAGATCTCCCCAGAGTGGCTTGATGATATTAAGGTCAGGAGACTGTGATGGCCTCTCCAGAACCTTCACCTTTTTCTGCTGTAACCACTGGCAGGTCAAGTTAGGGTCATTGTCATGCTAGAAAATCCATGTGCATCCCATGCGCAGCTTTTGTGCAGAATAATGCAAATTGTCTGCCAGTATTTTCTGATAACATACTGCATTCACCTTGGCATCAATTTATACAAGATTCCCTGTGCCTTTAGAGCTCACCCCCAAAACATCAGTGAGCCACCACCATGCTTCACTGGTATTCTGTTCACTATAGGCCTTGTTGACCCCTCCCTAAACATAGCGCTTATGGTTGTGACCATAAAACTCTATTTTGGTCTCGTCACTTCAAATTAGTGTGCCAGAAGCTGTGAGCTGTGTCAAGGTGTTGTCAGGCATGTAACCACGCTTTGTTGCACTACTGCAGTAAAGGATTCTTTCTGGCAACTCGGTCATGCAGCAAATTTTTGTTCAAGTATCGTCGTGTTGTGCTCCTATTGAAACAACCACAGTCTTTTTCCAGAGCAGCCTTTATTTCTCCTGAGGATACCTTTGGGTTTTTCTTTGTATTTATGGCTGAAATCTACCGTAGGGAGAACAATTATTTGATACACTACCGATTTTGCAGGTTTTCCTACTTCCAAAGCATGTAGAGGTCTGTCATTTTTATCATAGGTACACTTCAACTGTGAGAGACATAATTTAAAACGCATCCAGAAATCACATTGTATGATTTTTAAATAATTAATTTGCATTTTAGTGCATGTCATAAGCATTTGATCACCTACCAACCAGTAAGAATTCTGGCTCTCACAGACCTGTTTTTCTTTAAGAAGCCCCCCTGTTCTCCACTCATTACCTGTATTAACTGCACCTGTTTGAACTCGTTACCTGTATAAGAGACACCTGTTCACACACAATCAAATAGATTCCAACCTCTCCACAATGGCCAAGACCAGAGAGCTGTTTAAGGACATCAGGGATAAATTTGTAGACCTGCACAAGGCTGGGATTGGCTACAGGACAATAGGCAAGCAGCTTGGTGAGAAGGCAACAAATGTTGGCGCAATTATTAGAAAGTGGAAGAAGTTCAAGATGGTCAGTCTCCCTTGTTCTGGGGCTCCATGCAAGATCTCACCTCGTGGGACATCAATGATCATGAGGAAGGTGAGGGATCAGCCCAGAACTACATGGCTGGACCTGGTCAATGACCTGAAGAGAGCTGGGACCACAGTCTCAAAGAACCATTAGTAACACACTATGCTGTCATGGATTAAAATTCTGCAGCGCACACAAGGTCCCCCTGCTCAAGCCAGCGCATGTCCAGGCCCGTCTGAAGTTTGCCAATGACCATCTGGATGATCCAGAGGAGGAATGGGAGAAGGTCATGTGGTCTGATGAGACAAATGTATCTTTTTGGTCTAAACTCCACTTGCCGTGTTGTGAGGAAGAAGGATGAGTACAACCCCAAGAACACCATTCCAACCGTGTAGCATGGAGGTGGAAACATTATTCTTTAGGGAAGCTTTTCTGCAAAGGGACAACTGCACCGTATTGAGGGGAGGATGGATGGTGCTGTGTATGGTGAAATCTTGGCCAACAACCTCCTTCCCTCAGTAAAAGCATTGAAGATGGGTCATGGCTGGGTCTTCCAGCATGACAACGACCCGAAACACAGCCAGGGCAACTAAGGAGTGGCTCCGTAAGAAGCATCTCAAGGTCCTGGAGTGACTTGCCAGTCTCCAGACCTGAACCCAATAGAACCTCTTTGGAGGGAGCTGAAAATCCGTATTGCCCAGCAACAGCCCCGAAACCTGAAGGATCTGGTTGGAGGAGTGGGCCAAAGTCCCTTCTGCAGTGTGTGCAAACCTGGTCAAGAACTACAGGAAACGTATGATCTCTGTTATTGCAAACAAAGTTTTCTGTACAAAATATGATGTTCTGCTTTTCTGATGTATCAAATACTTATGTCTTGCTATAAAATGCAAATTAATTACTTAAATCATACAATGTGATTTTCTGGATTTTAGTTTTTGATTCCGTCACTCAACGTTGTAGAGTACATGCTTTTTAAGTGGGAAAACCTGCAAAATCGGCAGGTTATCAAATGCTTGTTCTCCCCACTGTATCTTGGGCTGCCTGACCTTGGCTTGGTATCAAGAGATCCCTGAATTTTTCCACTTCTTAAGTGATTGAACAGTACTGACTGGCTTTTGCATGGCTTTGGATATCTTTTTATCCATCTTTATAAAGTTCCATTACCTTGTTTCGCAGGTCTTTTCACAGTTCTTTTCTGCTCCCCATTGCTCAGTATTTAGCCTGCTCAGTGCATCCACGTGAGAGCCATCATACTCATTGACTATTTACACACAGACACTAATTGCAATTTAAAAAGCTACGGGTGTGGGAAATTCACCTTCTAATTGCCATCTTCACCTGTGTCACCTTGTGTCTGTAACAAGGCCAAACATCCAAGGGTATGTAAACATTTGATCTGGGCCATTTGAGTCATTTTCTTTTATCATTATGATTTAAAAAGGAGCAAAACAACTAGGATAATAAATGGTTTCATATGATCACTATCCATAAAGACAGGGTTTTTATTTTGCATGATCTGTCATTTTCAAAATCAATGCCAACAATTTCACAGTTTTTGCCAGGGTATGCAGACTTATGAGCACAACTTTAAATGTTGTGCTTTTTCGAATGGTTTGGACTGATTACCACTGACATTCCATGTTTTAAGGCAGTTCTTTTTTTTTTTTTTTTGATGGTCTCAAGCTATCAAACTCAACTCTGGACCTCGAAAGCCAGTCTGTTTTTGTCATTGCAACCCTCTAATCAGGTGGTAATTTAGATCTGGGACACCAGGTGGGTGTAATTAATGATAAGGTGCAACGAAAACCAGCAGGCTTGTAGGTTGAAACTTGAAAGTGTTATTGAATGTCTTGTCATAAATGATAATAGCAGCAGCAGAAGAGAGAAATCCCTCTTGAGTTAGATTAATCTAAAAATCCATAAACAACCTCTGTCCCACTTCTCTTTCATCCCAATGTTTTCCCCGGACACATGGAGTACTCCTCCCCTCTAACTGCTTCAAGGACATCATGGATTTATCAAAGCCATCTGTGACTGTGTGCTCACTTATCAAAATGATCTAAAATGCTTATCTCTATAACGTTGTCCTCTAAATGACAAAAAAGGACTTTGTGAGGGGCTGAGGATGATTGAGAAGTCACTTGTTAACCAAGTATTGTTTTCCATCTTTCTGGTAGGTTCAATGGTCCAGCTGCAACATCTTCTCCACCCAGGACCATGCTGCTGCAGCCATTGCCAAGACCGGTGTTCCAGGTAAAAGTATGACTGTTTTGGGGGGAAAAGTGTTTGGGGCCTGCTGTGTGCCTGGAACTGGTTCAAGCCTGTTCTGCCTTGCACAATGCTGCAAGAGATAAGAGGGACCATAAGTACACAGCCCCTCCATTGGTTGGTAAGGCCCAAGGACAGTTCTTCAGCTACGTAAGCCTTTTCACTCTGAATGGATCAGTATTATGTGATGCGTCACTATTGAACTATGACTCTGGTTTAACCAGAACTGTAGTTTGTCCCCAAACAGGGATAATTGCACAGTCTGGTTTCTTTTCATTTGGGAGCTGGCCCTTATTTCTTGCCCAACATGGATCTAATTTGGATGTATCCCACTGCTGATGTGTCACGTTAAATGCTAGAGGATATTTGCAGCAATCTAGCCCTGATGTATTCTGGGAAAGCTAGAAGACTAGCAGTGTTTAGATCAGTGGAAAGTTGTTTTGCAGACCTCTTCAATGCCTTAAGGCATATATGGATGAGGACAGTTTTAAATCAAATATACACATCAAATTAGACATTCTCTATTGGTTTACTTGAGCAAGTTTCCTGAAAGGAAAATTAAATTTTTTCCTACTCCGATCATGTAACAGTGTTACTTGCCTATTTGTCTACTAATGAAAGTACAAAGATTTGGATGTCTATCATTGTTACTGGTCAAAAGTAAAACCTTTTTTGGGGGGGGAGGTTTATCTGGTATTTTGACAAGTTGCTTTTATTCAAATAAAAAATATTTTTAAATGCCCTTTTGCTAATCATGTTATGATTCCTCTATAACAAGGATCTGAATTTTGTGCATAAGAGAATTCAACATGGGAGCATGCCTGCATGGGAGTTAGCGGACATTCCTCTTGCATAATGGAATGTGCCAATGCAGCCATTTTGTGACACCTCTATCGATAGTAGTAGTTGGATTAGCCAAGGAATTTAATCCTAGGCATATAATCTATAATGTCTTCACTAAAAACCACTTGACCTTGTTTTAACTTGGTACACTGCTGTCCATCTACACAAGACTTTGAAAGCAGAAGTCAACTTTAGATTTTCCCAATGTAATGCCTCCCTTGGGAAAATGGGGTGGTTGACACCCTTGGCTCGCCCTGTTTTAAATTACTTTATTTTTATTTTTATAAACCTCCTGACATTTTACTTTTTTGCCTGTTTATGCTGGTAGTACCCTATTTAATTTGAAGTTATTTATGTATGTAAATGTCTATTAATTAATGCTGTCTGTCTGCAGTTTAACCTCTTAGTCATTAATTTAAAATCCAATGTACTGGACTAGAGCGACACAACTACAACAGTTTATGTGCAACAATACTTTTGCACTGAAATCACTGACCCTGCACTGCAAGGTACACTCTGTATTTAATTAGTAAGTAACCAAAACCCAATGTAGCCGTGATTGTGGCATAAGACGGGAGTCAAATGTAGCTCACTTTGTAGGAGAATTACATTTACAACACCTAGTTGTGGGTTCTTTTCCCACAGGGCCAGTATAAAAACATATACACTCAGTAGTGTTACACATTCTGGACAAGCGTATCTAAATTACCTAAATGTAGTGATCCCAGCAGAAGTGAAGTCAGTATATAACCTTTTGTTATGTATTGCTGAAGCCAGTAAAGTCCAAACGGCAGAATCACTGTTATAAATTAACCATCTTGTCCTGGCTCCCTGTTGCACCTGAAGCTACATTAAGCCCTGATCAGGCCAGATGGCCTCTGATCCATTCATTTCCTTTGCCTCTGGTTCAACCCAAATGGCTTTTCTCTCTCATTGCAGCTCTGCAGATGCTGCAAGTTCCCGTCATTCTTAGCCCAAGGCACCGGCTCTTATCTGATGGCAGTTTTGTCCATTGTCTTTTCGTCATATTCCTTTAATTCCAATTAAACGAAAGTTTGGCATTTGGTGTACTAGTTGTGTAGGCGGTGGAAAATGTAACCACTCTATACTTTGCTGAGGGAGAAAAAGTTGATTTAGTGTAGGAAAAATCTTTGCGATATCTGTATTCGGTCTCCATTTGTTAGTAACGTTAGAAGTTACTATAACACGAGAGCGACTCTGATGCCCCAATTTGTGGATAAAAGAGGAATGATGTAGCGGCTATTTCAAAGCAATACGATGTATTCCAATAAAGCATCAATGTGACAAATCATCACATAATTACATACCAGCAAGTATTGTCGATCCCCTGAAATTGTACAGGGTACGTAATACTAAAACACAGCTGAAGCAGAACACATGCCTGGACATCCTTTAGACCAGAGGGCTTTACAACGATTGAAGTTCAACATGCCCAGGTTTTATTTTCGTTTGCTGGCTTCACCCACATATGCTGTGTCATGACACTGGTGATCAATTTGTTAAATCAACCCATGTTTTCCCAGGCTAGCGATGAGCGCATTCACATAAAAGGGGTGTTATTTGCACCATATGACCAATCTCAAACATGGACAAGTCTAGCAGAGAGTGAGTGTGAGAACTCATGGGGACCAAATGTATAGTAAAACCAGAAAGATTTGGCCTCATTGGGACCTTTTGTCAATCCCCGTGAGACAAACGTCAATTTCTGGCTCAGGTGTTTGGTTTGGGGTCAAACTTCCAATTAATTTCATAGTTAGAATTGCAATTTCTATTTTCTGTTCCCCATGGGGTTAGCTGTACAAACGTGTTTGTGTACTAGAAATGTATACAGTATCTCACAAGTGAGTATACCCCTCACATTTTTGTAAATATTTGAGTATATCTTTTCATGTGACAACACTGAAGAAATGACACTTTGCTACAATGTAAAGTAGTGAGTGTACAGCTTGTATAACAGTGTAAATTTGCTGTCCCTTCAATAGCTCAACACACAGCCATTAATGTCTAAACCACTGGCAACAAAAGTGAGTACAAAGTGAAAATATCAAAATTGGGCCCGACATCACAGAGCTGGTGGATGTGAGAGGCCTTATGAGGTGTGTCAAGGTGTTTTTGGGCATATTATAACCAGGCTTTTTTTTATGGCATTGGTGCAGTAAAGACTTCTTTCTGGCTATGTGACCGTGCAGCTAATTATTGTTCAACTAGTATTGTGCTCCTTGAAACAACTACACTTGTCTTTTTCCAGCGCAGCCTGTATTTCTCCTGAGGTTTACCTGTGGGTTTTTCTTTGTATCCTGAACAATTCTTTTGGCAGTTTTGGCTGAAAAAATTCTTGGTCTACTTGACCATGGCTTGGTATCGAGATCCCTGAGTTTTCCCCTTAAGTGATTGAACAGTACTGACTGGCATTTGTAAGGCTTTGGATATCATCTTATATCTTTTTCCATCTTTATAAAGTTCCATTACCTTGTTACGCAGGTCTTTTGACAGTTATTTTCTGCTCCCCATGGCTCAGTGTTTAGTCTGCACATGAGACCCTTTTCTAAGAGAATCTTCTAAGAATGGTGACACCATTTTCAATTGAGAATTGATTTGTCACTAGGCAGTGCTTTTATGTGTTGATCTGTTATTTCAAATATAACCTTCTCCGGAGCAGGTTATTTGTGCAGTACAAGTTACCATGGTGATCTGACCTGGTAACAAGTGAACCAATGTAGTGTCTCTGATTGATGTTGAATCCTGGGTTGTCAATCAAATTTATTTATAAAGCCCTTTTTACAACAGCAGTTGTCACAAAGTGCTTTACAGAGGCACCTGGCCTTAAACCCCAAGGAGCAAGCAACAGTAGTGTTGAATTTCAGTGGCTAGGAAAAACTCCCGAAGGCCGAATTTTAGGAAGAAACCTAGTGAGGACCCAGGCTCAGTAGGCTGACCAGTCCTCTTTTCTGACTGTGCCGGGTGAACATATTAAGAGTCCAATTCGAATAATAAATACATTTCTCTGGGCTAAATCCAGAGTCTTTGATTCTAGACTGGGTCAAAAGTATGACCAGGTGGACAAGGACAGGGACCACAACGGGCCCCTCAAACCAGGTACTCTGCAGGTGTGGACCAGGACCTCTTCTCCTCCTAAAATGTAATACTGGAGGAGACTGAGAAAAGTTAGAAGTGCATTCCTCATATCCCCCAGCACAATAATATAGCAGCGTAACACCTTGGAACTGAGATGGGGGGGGTCCGGCGACACTGTGGCCCTACCCGGGGGAGGCCTCAGACAGGGCCCAACAAGCAGGAAATCAATCTACCCACATTGCCAGGCATCACCCAAAGGGACACCCACCAACCCCCCTGAAGTTAGAGCTAACTCTGAACATCTACTGTCTAGTAGGTTTTCTCTTCAACCCCATTTGTGACTAACCTGATTTAGCTATTCATCCATCTAATTATAAGAATCTGGTGTGTTGAACTGGAGTTAGACAAGCTACTGGACAGTTGATCTCCAGGAACAGTGTTGGGCAGCCCTGCATAACACACTGCCTGCTTACTCAAATCGCTCACTCTGGCGAGTTGTCAGAGTCCTCCCTTGCTTGCACACTGGGGAGGATGCATGTATCACTCACCCATGATCCCTACGATCTCTGAAACGTTCTTCCATGCATTCATTTTTAGAATGTCTCTGTATGAAGCCAGAGATGCATCAAATAATGGGGAAACTGGACACCACACTAATACATTTCTTATCCATGTTTTAAGCTAGCATGTAGAAAAGCCTCCAAGATGCAGAGCACATCTACCCCGCCACTGGTAGTTGCTGAACTCAGTCACTGCCCACTTGCTGGAAATGACCATAAAGTTTAATTTCTCTACTGTCGCTGCAGCTATGAGATTATTTCCTAGCACCGCTTGGCCCCCTGTTGCTGAGATTCGCTTGCTGTTTTTGGAATTGAATGGGAGCATGCCTCTTTGTAGCACTAGCGAGCAGGCAATGTGCACATAAGGTTAGTGTGGGCATTAGAAGCTGTGACTCGCTTACCGGAGGCCCAGTGATTTGCTTTGAAGCTCCATGAATGACCTTTCACTAAACTATATTGAACTAACCAAGGACTTTCCAAGCTCCCCATATAGGGGCATTGGTTTGTCTTCACACTAGCTCCATTCCAGTCTCTGGTTGGGGCCAAGGGAATGCAAATGGCTTCTTTGCCTGTTCACCCTCTCATTCATTACACTGCGTGTGTTGCATTTATTTGGTACAATTGGCTTGAACAAAAATGTATACATTTTAAAATGTACATCAGTTGGTAGTGTCTGTTTTAAAACTTCCTCCAGCATTATGCCTACTCAACCAACACTGGACGTTGCTGCAAAGCAGCTGCTTATCAACCATGATTCTCTCTCTTTGCAGTGTACGCTTGGAAGGGCATGACCGATGAAGAGTATGTGTGGTGCATCGAGCAGACCATCTACTGGAAGGATGGCCAGCCCCTTAACATGATCCTTGACGATGGCGGTGACCTGACCAACATGGTCCACAAGAAGTACCCCAAACTGCTGCCAGGTACAGGACCTAGCTGCCTCTCAACTCTCAAGGCATCTTGGATACTGCAGCTTCATTAACGCCGGTGTCATTAATTGGTGACTCTTCAAAATCTACTTTAGATGTAACAAAAATAAAATGCATATCGTACAATATGAAATGAGGTCTACCTATAGGTCTGCAACTAACAAATATTTTTGATAATCCATTATTAAAAAAAAAAATTTATCATACATTCCGGCATTCACTGCAGGATTTATATTAAAAACACAAGTTACGTTTTTCCAAATCTTGCACTGTATGCCATTAAATAAAACTTCTCTCCAGTTATATTTATTGTTTTAAAATTCATCCATACTTCCTGGATGTGCTAATTAACCAGTAAAATATGTAGCGATTAGGGAGAATTTCCTTAAGTTGCTTTTTCTGAAATACAGAATTCTCAGACTCTACCAATCTTATGATTCATCAGTAAGAGTAATGCTTTTTGTTATCAAGAGCTGCTTGACCTTTAACTAATTCCACATGCATAAGTAGGTCATCGGTTTTGTGGGGCTCAACAATTCAAGATTAATGTCTCACTTCAGAACAACTCACTCCTTAAAGCCAAACTGAAACAAACACTCTGAAAAGCCAACAGAGGCCCCCTTGTTTTAGATGAATATATCGTGCTGAGGCCTCTTCAATCTGTCGTCATTGCTCAAATGTGTTCTCTTAACTGGGCCTGTATCACTGTTATGCTGTGTGAAAAAAGTATTTTAAAGTCTTCAGCGTAAAGTCTAGAATGGAGTACACCTTTCCGATCATAGCCTCCACTAGTTCTATCTTTTTTTTAAATACTGCATCCCATAATTCCAAATCTGTTTTTTTATTATTTATCGACTAGTTGCTGCGGCCCTACCTAACCGTATTGCAATGAGCACTGACCTCCAAAGTGAATGTCATTTTTTTTCCCCATTGAATCCAGATTCTGTTAGTTTTGGAAGTAATGTGTTCAGCCACTGCTTCAATCAGAAGCTAACTCTTAGCTCCAGTTCCAAGCTGGAGGCTAGGTTTCAGTTCCCATGTATACTCCTCACCTGTTTCTCTACCTGTCTCCCTCTGATTGCCACAGAAACTGAAATTATTGCAAAAACTGTAGTGTCCACTCCCCCTTAGAAAAATGAACACCTACAAAATTAGTGCTCAAATCAATTGCTGCATTTAATGTGTGGTCTGTCACTTCGCTATTAAAGCCTGTGGACGCAGGATGAATATTGTGTAGACAGAAAAATATTGCACTGGTAGATTTTAATGAAGCCCAGCCTTAAACATACCGGCAATACTTTTGCATGTTTGTTATTAATGTAATTGCCTGTCAGTCTTGTACTCTAGGTGGCAGCATTACCCAGAGTGGATACTGGGATTTGGGGAACTAAAGTACCTTGGTGTGCAGCCCTAAAACAGTGAAATGTCCCTGTGGGATTAAGTTCCTATGGAATGAATACTTTACTTCGGTTTGGAATTTTAACGACTTACTCCAGCCTTCATAGAACCTAATTTATCACTTGATTCACTTAACAAAGGCCAATTCTCAGTAGGTGTTACAGGTTTCTTCTGACATGTCTATCACAGGGGATTGGGAGTTTGCGTGCCTTTCTTATATTTGCCTCAGTGGCTCATTTTAGTATTCCCAGAAGCAAGGGAGAGGTCTGACATCAGACTAACTCATTGAATTTCACAATATAACAGTATTTAGCTGAAAACATATTTTGACCCTCAAGTATTTGTATAGTATGTTTCTGCATTTATAGCTACTAGGGGGAATGCTTTTGGTGGGATTTAAAATTCTAAGTTTAATGGTATATCACTGCATATTTCATATTTGATTTTTTTAAGGCTGTGGCTCTGATCATTTTCAGGCATTATTTTGGTGCCATCTACTGGTGTTAATTAAACATTTTCAAAACAGGAATCAAGGGTGTGTCTGAGGAGACCACTACCGGTGTGCACAACCTGTACAAGATGTTGAAGAATGGTGAGCTCAAGATCCCAGCCATCAATGTCAATGACTCCGTCACCAAGGTAAACTGCATTGTCTTTCCTTCTAAAGGATCGCACATAGGAATGTCTTTTCTAGGTAGGAACAATCCACCAGGATTTCAAATCTGCTGTCAGTTAGCTTTTCAAACGGGTCAATAAGCCTGCCCTGACTTTCTCAGTCTATCCTGCCACCTGGAGTCCCACAATGTTCTTTGGTTAATTCTAACTTTATAGCCATGGCTTAGCATTTCTGAAGGTCCTGAATGAGACCTCTGCTCTAGACAAAAATAGTCTTAAACCTTTAATTCCTATAAATTGATTGATTTCATAGGTTTGCTAGCCCAGGGATGTAATTTTCCAGTAGCTTTGTCAATGCCCCCACTTTGTGGCCTTATTGCCACTCCAAAATATACCTTTCAGACAGGCTCTTCTATTACAGGTGTTTGTCTTCGGTATGAGTATGCAAGTTGTGATTCATAGAACACGACATCTGCCATAGCTATTTTCAAAGTGTTTCTGGCATGTAGTATCATAGCTAGACTACAAATCTCTTGTAGGTTTATCAACTATGCACATCCACTGCACTGTAGCATGCTGGTAAATGGATTGATGAAAGATTAATCTTTAAAAGCTCAAAGCAGAAATGTTTACCCCAAACTCTACTTAATTCCTATTCTGTGTTTATTCATGCTTTTGTGCTTGCTGCCAGTTACTCTCATCTACCTTTTAGGCCTACAGGTGCTGGTCATAAAATTTAAAATCTTATCAAAAAGTTGATTTATTTCAGTAATTCCATTCAAAAAGTGAGACTTGTATAATTTATACATTCATTCCACACAGACTGATATATTTCAAGTGTTTATTTCTTTAAATTTTGATGATTAAAACTGACAACTAATGAAAACCCCAAATTCAGTATCTCAGAAAATGTGAATATTGTGAAAAGGTTCAATATTGACGAAACCTGGTGCCACACTCTAATCCGCTAATTAACCCAAAACACCAGCAAAGGTTTTTAAATGGTCTTTCAGTCTAGTTCAGTAGGCAACACAATCATGCGGAAGACTGCTGACTTGAAAAAAAGGTCATAGCTAAAGAGGCCCGGCTGTTCACAGAGCTGTGTCCATGCACATTAATAGAGAGGCGAAGGGAAGGAAAAGATGTGGTAGAAAAAAGTGTACAAGCAATAGGGATAACCGCACCCTGGAGAGGATTGTGAAACAAAACCCATTCAAAAACGTGGGGGAGATTCACAAAGAGTGGACTGCAGCTGGAGTCAGTGCTTCAAGAACCACCACGCACAGACGTATGCAAGACATGGGTTTCAGCTGTCGCATTCCTTGTGTCAAGCCACTCTTGAACAAGACACAGCGCCAGAAGCATCTCGCCTGGGCTAAAGACAAAAAGGACTGGACTACTGCTGAGTTATGTTCTTTGATTAAAGTAAATTTAGCATTTCCTTTGGAAAGCACAGAATCCACGTTGCTTGAAGTCCAGTTTAAAGTTTCCACAGTCAGTGATGGTTTGGGGTGCCATGTCATCTGCTGGTGTTGGTCCACTGTGTTTTCTGAGGTCCAAGGTCAACGCAGCCGTCTACCAGGAAGTTTTAGAGCACTTCATGCTTCCTGCTGCTGACCTACTTTATGGAGATGCAGATTTCATTTTCCAACAGGACTTGGCACCTGCACACAGGGCCAAAACTACCAGTACCTGGTTTAAGGACCATGGTATCCCTGTTCTTAATTGGCCAGCATACTCGCCTGACCTTAACCCTATAGAAAATCTATGGGGTATTGTGAAAAGGAAGATGCCAGACCCAACAATGCAGAAGAGCTACTATCAGCAACCTGGGCTCTCATATCATCGACTCCATGCCACGCAGCATTGCTGCAGTAATTCAGGCAAATGGAGCCCCAAGTAAGTACTTTTCATGTTCATACTTTTCAGTTGGCTAGCATTTCTAAAAAAAAAAAAATTGGTCTTAAGTAATTTTTTGGAGATACTGAATTTGGGATTTTCATTAGTTGTCAGTCATCATCGTCATCATCGTCATCATCGTCATCATCGTCATCATCATCATCACAATTAAAATAAATAAACATTTGAAATATATCAGTCTGTGTGTAATGAATGAATATAATATACAAGTTTCACTTTTTGAATGGAATTACTGAAATAAATAAACTTTTTGATGATATTCTAATTTTATGACCAGCATCTGAAATGATATGATCCGGTGTACAAGTTGTTTTTAATAACATCCCATAGGCTTTGTTTGGCCTCCTTAATACCAAAGCAACTACAACGCATTTGGAAAGTATTCAGACCCACTTCACTTTTTCCACTTTTTGTTACTTTGAAGCTTTATGGATTATATGCATTTTTTGCCTTACCAATCTACATCCCATACCTCATAAGGACAAAGCAGAGGCACAGGTTTTTAGAACATTTTGCAAATGTATTTAAAGAATTAAGATTAACCAAAGTTCATAGGCCTTTACGTTTGACATTGAGCTCCGCCTGTTAGATGCGTTTTGGCAAACTGTGCCTTTTATTGTGGGGTGGCTTTCGTCTGGCTTCTCTGCCTTTAAAGGCCTGATCAGGAGTGCTGCCGATGTTGTCCTTCTGGGAGGCTCTCCCATCTCCGCATAGGAACTCTGGAGCTTTGTCTAAGTGACCATTGGGTTCTTTCTCTCTTTGTCTGGGGGCCAGCTCTAACGAGTGTCAACCTCATGTTTTTTTTTTCCTCTGGCATGCACTGTCAGCTGTGGGACCTTTTTGTTTAGAAGGTTTGCCTTTCCAAAAAAAAATGTTTTCCCACAGGTGGACTTGAATCAAGTTGTAGAAACATCTGAAAGAAGGTCTATGGAAAGATGATGCACCAATTCTGTCTTGTTTTTTAATTTGCTAAACATTCTAAACCTGTTTTTGTTTCCTCATTATTTGGTGTTGTGGGTCGATTAGGATATTTTTCCATCAATTTAAGAATGAGACTGTAAAATGACAATGGAGAAAGTTAAGGGGTCTGTATACTGTAAATGTATGCACTGGAACAGAAGCCAGCCAGGTCCCCAAATATCCTGTCTCTGGATATATTGACCCCTACAAATACTTTGCTATATGGCTTAACTGACATGGTTAAATCCATAGGTGGTTTCATGAGGCATCCTTCACCCACGTTGCAAAGTACACCTTTCTAACAATGACCATCCTACCAATCCTTCATTCTTGCATCATAGTCAAGTAGCTGTTAAAAAGCGTTTCAGTAGTCAAATGTACAATACCAGCACAATGGTAGCAACCTTACAAGTCCCTGTAAGTAAATGCCCCCATTACCTTAGCACACTCTTCACCGGCTGCTATTGCCAAAGCAAGCTGTGCTCCAGTAGATATATCACACAGGTCTCTCCTAAAGCCTACACTTCCTTTGGTAATTATTAATTTCAGTTAGCAGTTACCAATGACGGAACCAATTACATAAGATCCTTGCACTTTTGCGCTTTGCACTTTCATAATTTCTTAAAAGAAAAAAAGATGGGCATTAGATTCCATCATCCACAATGGGTGACCGACCAGCATAATTGCATATTCAGTTTTTCCATTGTGCATCTATAATTGATAGTTGTGTAATGTTGCACCTTCTTGAGTTAGCGCTATTTGGTTTTAAAACACTCACTCCTCTCAAAACCATGTCTCTCCCTCTTTTTTACTCTCCAGAGCAAGTTTGACAACTTGTATGGCTGTAGAGAGTCTCTTATTGACGGAATCAAACGGGCAACGGATGTGATGATTGCTGGGAAGGTGGCGGTTGTGGCTGGCTACGGTGATGTTGGCAAGGGCTGCGTTCAGGCGCTCCGTGGGTTTGGTGCCCGTGTCATTGTCACAGAGGTGGACCCTATTAATGCCCTGCAGGCTGCAATGGAAGGTGTTTATTTTGAACATTGTTTTGTTTTTACAACTATGACTTCATTCATTTGCATAATTCCAGGTAGATGAGTAACTTCAGTTTGTAGGTGTGTTTTCGGTTATCCCATCTGCTTAGAAAAGATGATAGGAATTATATTATTAAATGCTGTTTAATTGATAATTTGCTATTAATAAAATGATCTATTTTAATATTAGTCAAAATTTTTCGTTACAGGATACGAAGTCACCACCATGGAGGAGGCTTGCAAGGAGGGGAACATATTTGTGACCACCACTGGCTGTGAGGGCATCCTTTTGGGCAAGTAGGTATTCCTTTGGAGTCAGTTATAGCTGTTGTTTTTAAACCTTTCCTAGGATCTGCAGTTGTTTCATCTAGTCACTGTTAGCCAGCACTAACGTAAGTCATTTAGCTTACTTTGCGAATATTATGATGCCATTTAGACATGGTTTGTAGGTTTGTGCAAAAACATAGGAATATGCTTATGGCCAACTGCTTTCTTTCACGATGATGATTTGATTTCAATAGTTGAATGACACAGTCAGGTCTGTATATGCTGAAGTCCTGTCTATGGTTGTGTAGAATTGCCTGGGACAAACACATACCTGTATAACTGGGAATGATAGAAACATTTCCAAATAATTTTTCAGGAAAAATTCTGCAAATCAATTATTTGCTATTATTTTAATGGGTTTCATGGGTGTGCTGCCACAAATGAGTCGCTTAATCTGAACAATTTGTGGGCACGTGACAAACAAATACGTTTTTAGAGGTAGTAACTTTTTACATACCCAAAGTGCAAGTGCTCTCTGACAACATTAAGCATTCTGGCAGACTGTTGGGAGTGGTTTGAGAACAAATATGCAGAGTACCATGCACATTCCATTCAACTGCTGCTGATCAGAGGTACGCTTGTCGTTCCAGTTACTGTTCATCCATTCTGTGATTTGATGCATCACAGGAAAATGCATTTAGAATCGATTTGACCTTCAACGAATGATCAACGATTTGGTTTATAATATCCAGTCGTAACCCATTAGTTGAGGAAACTTGAAGCTGACCTTCAATTCAGTTTCAAGGGGCAACGCCATTATTCTCTTTGAAGTGCCACTGCAGCAGTATCTATAGCATGTTAATGTACACGCTGGTATTCTCCCCAGACACTTTGAGCACATGAAAGATGATGCCATAGTTTGCAATATTGGCCACTTCGACTGTGAGATCGACATGAACTGGCTCAACGCCAATGCCGCGGAGAAGATCAACATAAAGCCACAGGTGGGTCTGAACACACACACTACGTGCATTATAAGGGCTCTGTATGCTGTGAAATGGTAGCTTAGTGCTTAAAGCATCTGATCAGTAACAAAGGTTGCTAGATCGATTCTTACAGCAGGCAGGGCATTAACCTAATTGCTCCCAGGTTGTAGTTGAGAATGTGTCCAGTCAAACTTACCTGCTTTACAATAAACATAATGGCAAGATTATCATGCAATTGTTTGAGGATTGTACTGAACCGTCTGAAACTGAGGTATTATTTTATTGAAAGTGGCAATTAATCCAATTAATTTAAATGATAATCAAGGCATGTCACGCTAGTTTACAACGCTAGGCCCTACTAATACAGTCAGTATTGTTTCCATCTCGTGTATGGGTTCCAAAATCTTTCTACGTTCTCTGGCCAGGTGGACCGCTATGTCATGAAGAACGGCCGCCACATCATCGTCTTGGCCGAGGGCAGGCTGGTCAATCTAGGCTGCGCCATGGGCCACCCCAGTTTCGTCATGAGCAACTCCTTCACCAACCAGGTGCTCGCCCAGATTGAACTGTGGAAAAACAACAGCAAATACCCCTTGGGAGTATACTTCCTCCCTAAGAAGGTGAGCCACTGAGAAAAGGCCAAAATCGAATTAACTTTTTCTCCTGACATGGGTGTGTGTGTATTACTTGGTTATCCAGGTGCTGGCGCTATTAAGTTATTTTGCACAGTGAAATTGTCTGAACATTTTGTGAAATGATTAATGTTTCAGCGGTAACACTGGACACTGAAGAGCATTAGCTAGAACATTGCCAAACATTGTCACAATATCTCAACCTAATATTTAACCTGTAAAAGTTTGTGTCCGATACAAACCAATTTACACGCAATGATTTCATCTATGGATTAACTTTGGCCTGTAAAGTTAATTTGAAGGACCATGTAAAAATTGTATCCAATGTTAGCATCGGGCAAACGCTGCAGCTTGGGTTAGAGTCCTGCCCAATGTTCTTTCAGGTAGACGTCTCCCGTCTATTTGCACTTTCCTGTGAAATAAAGCATTAATATGCCTGAAAATATTAATTTTAAAGACTAAACAGAATCCTGTGTTCACGTGACCCCCTGTGGTGGTGATTGTATTTTGTACAAAAAATGCTCCATTAACAATACAGCACATCTTCTATTTGCTGTTTGCAGAACAGTGTAACACATACAGGGCCTGAAAATAACACCCACCAAGCGCCAAATGCAGGTAGATTTTATGTTTGGAGGGTAAATCTCAGATGGCTATCCGCCACACTGGCTTGTAAATGGTTTTTACTCAATGCTTCCCTCTTGTAATCAGAGTGGTGCTGCTAAGTTGTGATGCTCCACAACAGAAAAACAATGGTTTTATGACATACTAAATTAATGTTTTAGTATATTAAAATTGTGAAACACAAAATTTGGAATAAACATTTCTAGCCGCTCTCTCCCGTTCAAGAAAATATACTTTTTATAATCATGGCATACCTATTGTGGGAGCTATTGAAATGACGAAGTTCCATCCAATAAACAGTGTGCATTGTTCTCCACCCTCCCACAATCAGGAAGAGCTATTGAAAGTTAGAAGAACGCTGAATTTCCATGCAGTTTGAACGTACCCCCCACCAACACAGTCCCTGAGATTGCTTCCATCTCAGGTTCGGCTCCGATAAACAGCGGTTAATTCTCTGTGGCTCGTTCATTTTATGCTTTGTTAATATATGGTAAAATAAAGACTGCCACATCATATACGCTTGTAATCTCAATGAGACCAGTATTGGTTTGGTTGAATGCTTTGTCAAAGAGCTATTGAGATTTGAAAAACCAAATGTCTGTCCAATGTCCAATCTAAAACTAACTTCACCGCAGTTAGCACGAGCATTAGAGCAGAGCCACAACCTGCACCCAACTTTCAGAGGATCAAGCTAGCGAGTGAGGTCAGAGGAAAGTAACCGGTGCGTCTGTGCACACACGTTTGTGTTGAACTGTCAGTAAGTGGTTGTCACATTGCTATAAAGAGGCTAGCCATCATCTGAGTGACAACCCAAGAGGCTAGCCAGCAAACTGTCACAACCCAATAGCCACAATGGATTAGCGTCATGCAGGCAACATTAGAGATTTGGCAGCAACAATAAGACTTCCAATTTTTTTATTTTGCATTCAAGGAAAAGTCTGCGATCGGTTGTGTATTGTGTAGAAATTAAATGAAAACAACCTGTGGTAAAATGTATATTAAACAAATTACTATTTAAATTATGGGTCAGCCGATTTATCCTTTGGTCGATTAATGGGCACCAATAGGACGTTTTACACACTATTGCTATCAGCAGAACTTTGCCCTGATAGTGGTCGATGGTTGTGCAGCCTCTACTGGTCACTTTGACTTACGTCACCTTGCAATGAGCTGGAGGCTCCATACATGAAGTCAAGGTAATGTCACTGTGTACTGGAACTGAGATCATTTAAATTTAAATGAAAGTTAACTTTAAGACAGCATTTTGTTTTTATGAGCATGTTAAGGTTATTGGTTATAGACTGACATTAATACATTAGACTGAAGATAACTGCTGCTCTGCCAAAAGCATGCACTCTGTTTTGCTAGCAAGTGTGTTTGTTAGAATTTGGCTAGCTGGAAGTGCAAGCCTAGCACAACTATCAGCCAATGGCCATATCTGATCATTTGGGGGCCACTTTTGCTGAAAATGTGTGCGTGTGATTAACTCCTGAAAGTTAACTGTTAAAGTTGCACTTGATTTTGAAACACCCGCGCTGGAGAGGTGCTGCCATAAATGTACGACAGACTTTAAATTACATTTTTCAGTGTAGTCTAAATCAATGATTTTTCTCAAAGCAATTCTCCACTCCGTGAAAAAACATTCAACGCATTATTCTGGCGATGGGGTTACAAAACGTGAGCTAAATCTTGCGGTCCTGGGGTATTCGTTAGAACAGCTGATTGTGCTACAAGGCTGACAAGTGGCTTTCAAGTAGTATTGGTTTTCAGGTCACTTCTCCGCACTAAAGTTCTTTCAAATATATAATGCCACACTGTCAGCTCCTTCTTCACGATACAAGACGGGGTGGAAATTAAACCATTCTACTTTTACTTTACTTACCAATGTGGCATTCTATCCAGCCATGTAACCATGATATTAAATCGCACACTTTATGGTCCTCCTTACCACTTGTGTTCTGTGTGTGCTAAAGATAAAAGTGGAAACAACTCATTAGTCATCAGAAATAAAGTTTGTATTCAACATAACTTATCTCAATTTACTGAAATAAATGTATGTGACAAAATACAAATTTTTTCAAATTTTGGCTGGTAAAAATTATACTTGGCTTGTGGATTTCTTTAATCTACAAATCCCGTTGGCCGGTGAGCCAAAAAGTACATTTTGGACACTTACACGTGTTATTGGTCTCCACTTTCATTAGATGTTCATAATGGACAGTCCAATTTTGCTCTGTCTGGCAATTCTCTCTCAGGTAGTTTGTTTGATTTGGGAATTAGTGTTCACTGTAGTCTACAAGGTAGCCTAGCAGTAAGGACACCCGATCAGTAAAAAAGGTTGCTTGATTGAATCCCATAGCTGGCTAGGTGCAACATGTTCTATTCTTGATCAAGACAATTTACCTTAAATGCTTCCAGGTTGTTACTGAACATGAGAATGTCCTTAGTCATCTTACCTGGTGAAATAAGGTTGTTAAAAAATTTGTATGTGTCAAATCTAATGCATTGGATTTAATTTTGATTAATTGGTTTATTTTACCAGCCAAGTCAATTGCCACCCAATTTTCATTTAGGATCAGGACCTGTCCATAATTATAAAGTCTTCAAGAAAACATGTTTAAGCATGACCATGTGTTAACATTTCAAACACCACTACTCAACAAAAACAATGTAAAAAAAATACCATATGGTGTGAAATCCGTAGGTAAACATGTCACAGAAATTGTGTAAGCTAGGCCTATACTAGAATGGACGCTGCCTCCGTTTGCTGCTTCTTACTCTGTTTATTCAATCTGCCAAACAAAGTGCTTAGTTGCTGATGGTTTAGTCTCTTTTGTTGGACATATTTGGGTAGGTCCTTCTTTTTGCTTGTTTATAGAAATGTTCTGTGACTAAAAGTTATTGTTGGGCTGTATGAATGCTCCCCAGATGTGCTTTTGGTATTAGAAATGAGGTTGTGCCTGTAGCAAGGTAGTCTACCTCTCCTTTAGTAATGTAACTGAGATTCTATCCCTGGACATCCATCAATCTGTTGTATCTCCTCACAGGGGGCATAGGCCAACTCTTTGACTGCTTAGGCTTGCTTATGGAGCGTGTAGGCTCCCAACTTCTTTGCTGAAATGGGGGTGACCGGGAAGTTCAGTTGCTTTAGAATATCCAAGACCATTAACATACAATTGCTCCTGTAGTTCATTTTATTTTGGACTTGGTCAGAATCTGATAAAGAGCAGCTGTAATCCATTTCTGCAAAACCGGACCTTACGTTATAATCGCCACTACTCAACAGGAACCGCCTACCCCAGCTGCCAACACCTGAAACATTGACAAATGTACATGATGTCCAAGTATACTTACCACCAGAACACTCTATTTTGTATTTAGCCTAGTCTAGGACCAAGAAATCCAGTTCAGTAAACTCCATTGAGCTTTATCTTTTTTATATTTTTTGTTGTTCTAGACTAGGCTTAATCTGGCCCATAATGTTTTTATCCAAAATGAACTAGTTCTCTCCGCCAATCAGGATAGCTTGAAATGCAGAGATTAAGTTAAAATGTTTTTTAAATGCTGACTTAATTTAATCTGATTTGGGCTTGCAATATAGCTTTGGCATTGCCTATGTAGGCCTCGTGTTTTTATTTTTAAAATGTGTGTTCATAATGTATACCAAACCAAGGTCCTTTTATTGCACTTCAGCATTGCACTGTTATTTTTGCAGTGGCAAATATGGGTTGCTGGTGAACATGTTAACCTGTTTAACTGAAGCTAAAAGATGAGCTGAGCACAAGAGATATGGGTGTGAGGTGCTAAGAATAAAGTCTGGGATGGTTCTTTTGTCTGCCAACTAGCAGTAACATATTGCTTCCTGTTTGATTTGCTCGTTTGTTCCAAACCAGATCCTTCCTAATGGCACCCAACTGGCCAAAGAAAATATGGTTTTACTTGTGTTGAACTAGGAATGTTCATTCAAACCCTATGATTAGCTCAATACATTTAACTTTTTAGTTTGTACATGGAATGACTACATTCACTAGTGGCAATTCAGTTGGTTTAGTTTAATGGGATAAATGTGATTTGGTTGAGTGATGATTTGGCCCTGTAATAGTGTTAAGCATTTTTTTTCCCAGTGTAAGGAGTCTTTATTCCAAACTTGACGTCCTTCTCTCTTCTGTCTGTAGTTGGATGAGGAGGTGGCGGCCGCCCATCTCGACAAGCTCGGCGTCAAGCTGACAAAGCTAACTGATAAACAGGCCAAATACCTGGGTCTGCCCCGCGATGGACCCTTCAAGCCGGATCACTATCGCTATTGAGAGTCTGTCTTGATGGTGGCCAAGTTGCAGCCCAGAGTCCTGGTGGGGTCTGGAAGTATTGGGTGGCGTGCGGGCACGTGGGTCTGGATAGGGAAAGATTCTCAGGAGTGTTTGTTTTGCTTCAACTTCTCATCAAACACTTACCCACTGTATCCACACATCTATAGATTATAACCAGATCTCCTTTGCCTTTCAAATAACAACAAGCATTAAGTGGCTTCTAATGCATCATTCTTTTTTATTTGATAATGGGTGAAATCCAAATCTCCCTACTATTCAAGTTGACATATAGTGCTAACATGGTGTCATGTCATTGTCGTAAGGAGAAATTCCAAAGTACCACCAAAGCCGTTCTAGTCTGGCTTAAATGACAGTTTCCACCATGACAAAATGTCCTATTTTCTAGAACATCTTTAAAGGATTCCCTAATGTGTTTTTGTATCATTATCAGCCCAATGTTGTAAGCCTGGAATCTGGCCTCGTCAGGACAAATTTCTGCTGTGTATAGCCGTCAAATCATGTTTATCCTAAGTGTTGTATTTCATACAGCACTTGCACTATTGTGAAATGTGGTGCAATAAAGGAACACATTTTACTGGATTGTAATTGTCTTTTTATTTCAAAATGTTTCGGTGCAGTTTTGTAGCTGTGCACAACAATGCACTTGGTTGCGTAGTTCAGTTAAATTTACATTTTAAGTAAAACTCTGAACAACTATGCAGTATGCATTGCAAGTCTTTTTGAGGTGCGCCAGTAGAATCAACGTTTCCTTAGCATTCTGTTGTTGAATCTGTGGAAAGGTGATTGAATGTATTAAAAAGTAAAGCATTTTCATTTCATAGAACTGGCAAACCAAATCACAATGCATGGTCAAATTGGGTTTATTTCATGTTACTTATATTGAACCAAACATGAATCAAATCTTAAGCAAGCAAAAGTAATCATCACCTTGCAGATATCAGAACCAGATTAAGTCCAAGGTTTAGTTGAGGTCAAAGCTCACAATCTGAATTCCTGACCTCCAAATTAATTTAGTTTTCTTAAACATTTCAATATATTTCCTGACATGCTTCACTCCAAAGCTGGGTTGAATTCACCATTGCCTGTTCTGACTTACCTTGGTTCTGCTATTTACTGAGACAATCAAATCTGATTTAATGCCGTTGTAATATAGACAGCCGTTTTGTTTTCCTGAACTGTTTAAGCTGCCAAATATGATGACCCCATTACAGAAGGATACGACTCTCAGGAGTGCATGCATGCCTGTTTCAACAGTGGTTGGCACTACATCAGGCAGGCGAGTTAAAAAAAACCATGGTGTTAATTTCTACACAGGCCATATACAATTATTGCCTAATGATCTTTGTTTTTCTAACATCCCTATTCCTTTTTAATGTATTTTAAACATTCCTATTTTTCACACTCGTCTAATTTAAAAGTTGACATTGACACTTAGCACATTTTTATATTACAGTAAACTCAAGGATTCTGTCCAAAAAATTATCTATTTCCAAATGTTCAGATGAATAAATGTTTTTATTTTGTTTAACCAGGTGAGCGAAATTGTGAAGTTTCATTTACAGTAACAACTTGGGCAAACAATTGCAAGATAGCATGTAGAGACACCAATTGTAATTGTTATTATGGCATTTAGGTTGTTCGTTGGTATATTATTTTGTTCTTGACATTCGCTAATCCTTTGTCCAAAATGACCCTGTAGCTGAATCTAGTGTCAAGGATTGCCCTAGTGTCCTAAAACGGTATTAATAGCTGGATAGTCTTTGTATCTGTCATGCCATGTATGAATCATGCATATTCTGTACTTATCAATTTCACTTCTGAACCCTTCCCTCATTTTATCAGACTGGCTGTGTGCAGTTGTTTTTCACAAATGGATATCTCTGAGAGGGAAAAATATTTTTGGTGGATGGAGAACAATGAATAGGATTTGTATACACATGCATTGCATGAGTTACTATGTGCCCCAACATTTCAAATAGAACGGACACCCCAAATCTAAAAATAGCTTGGATTTATTCAGCTTGCAATGTTTATTTTGAGCTCTTATGCATTAAAGGAAACCTGTAAGATTTCCAGATTTAGTGTAAAAAAAGTGTGGGATATGTTTTTCTACAGCTCCTAAGTTGTATGCGAGCCTATTCTGTGCAACAACTTACGCCTTGTCACTTCTGTCAAGCCACTTGATAAACTTTTGCTTGTATGTTCTTTTTAACTCTTACTATGTAGTTGTGGGGTGCTATGTCACAAAAATGTCATTGTGCAGGATGATGCTGTGTTGTTTGGTGCATTTGACAAACCTTGAAACATATGAAGTATGCACTGTACCGATCGCTTTGGGGTGTTACGCTGCAAGGTAAAAACTGTGGATATGAAAGTACTTCTGGTATACCGAGACGCAATGAGGGAGTAGGCGTGATTGTTTTACTTTTGGGGTGTATTGATGATTTGATGGGAATAAACTAAGTACACAAAAGAAACCCCCTGTGAGTCATTAGACATGCTGAAACGTTAACATAGCTGCCTAGGTTTTCTCCTGAGGCTCCTAACTGCACAATTGACCATTTTCAAAGATTATTTTCTTTTGCCTGTGAATGGGAAACAGCTGCAGCCTGTGGTAACCAAAGTGTCACTCCTATTGATGTGTTTTGGCTCCTCATGTTTATGACTTGTACTGGCTTGGCCTGGTCATTTACAGCCTAGCTCATTACTGACTTTGATCTGTGCAATGCTGTTTTGGTTGTCATCGAAAGCTGCTATCAAACTGGTTTAAATGTTAACTTTTTTCACGTACACGTTATTGTAGATGTTGCGGGCATTGTAAAATGCTTGTGTATTTGCCCCTAAACCCTAGGCTTTTTAATAAAGTAACCAATATAATAGATGGACCATACTAGTACCAACACATTTACAAATGCAATCTAAACTCAAATAAAATAAATGGACCATGTGTAAATGACCAGTGTTTCGAGAGAGAGAGAGAGAGAGAGAGAGAGAGAGAGAGAGAGAGAGAGAGAGAGAGAGAGAGAGAGAGAGAGAGAGAGAGAGAGAGAGAGAGAGAGAGAGAGAGAGAGAGAGAGAGAGAGAGAGAGAGAGAGAGAGAGAGAGAGAGAGAGAGAGAGAGAGAGAGAGAGAGAGAGAGAGAGAGAGAGAGAGAGAGAGAGAGAGAGAGAGAGAGAGAGAGAGAGAGAGAGAGAGAGAGAGAGAGAGAGAGAGAGAGAGAGAGAGAGAGAGAGAGAGAGAGAGAGAGAGAGAGAGAGAGAGAGAGAGAGAGAGAGAGAGAGAGAGAGAGAGAGAGAGAGAGAGAGAGAGAGAGAGAGAGAGAGAGAGAGAGAGAGAGAGAGAGAGAGAGAGAGAGAGAGAGAGAGAGAGAGAGAGAGAGAGAGAGAGAGAGAGAGAGAGAGAGAGAGAGAGAGAGAGAGAGAGAGAGAGAGAGAAATGTGGGAGTGTGAGCAAGCAAGCAATTCCGTAGAGCAGGCCTGCCCAACCCCGTATCTGGAGATCTACTGTCCTGTAGGTTTTCTCTCCAACTCTAATTCAGCACACCTGATTCTAATAATCAGCAAGATGTAAAAAGCTAAACCAGGTTAGTCACAAATGGGGTTGAAAAGGACCTGCAGGAGAGTTGATCTCCAGGAACAGAGTTGGGCAGCCCTGCCATAGAGCATGTGTGATTGAGTGTTCAGATCAGATTGTAAATCAGACAGTTCAACAGGTGGATTTCTTTGGGGGTGGAGGGTAAGCTTTTTCTAAATATTTTCTGTTCTGGTTATGATTCTCCTGAACCATCTCTGTCTCCTAGGTAGCAGTGTGAACAGGCTTTGGTAGCTGAGGCCAATGGTGATTTTTCTTTGTGGCCGTTCTGCAACACTGTGGGTAGTTAATCTCATGATGCTGTCTTCACCCGGCTGTAGACGGTCCCGTTAGCTCAAGCATTATTTATATCACATTTAGTAGAATGGCACCCAAGTATGCAGTGTACAAATAGTTATTTTATCATTTTGAAGAGGTGCTTGTTGAGGTTTGTACATTTGGTTGCCTTTAGGTCATGACTCTTTGTAGTGGAAATTGCTACACAATGTAGCCACACATTCAACGCAAAAATAAGAATTACAGAAATCAATAATACATGATATATGAAAAGAATCGATACATCTGTGAAATACTTATCATAGCCATTTCAGCTGTGAGTCTTCTAACCCAGATGCTGCTGGCCAATTGCACTGCTCTCAGTGGGGACCCTGGGCTAATCCATGAGCAGGATTCAATCCCTGGCAATGATGAGTTTAACTGGGAGTGACTTTACCACTGCACCGTTCAAGGTCCCCCTGTCATAGATACTCAAGTCGATTGATGGAACTTTGCCACTCAGGAACATTCACTGTTTTCTTGGTAAGCCACTCTATTGTAGATCTGGCCATGTGTTGTAGGATTTAATCATGGGAAATGATATCTCTCCCAGTGTCTGGGCACTAAACATGAACGTCACACTAAGAGTGTTATGTACAGTTCCTGCCAAATGTTTGTCCCCCTTACACTTTTCTGTAATAACTTCTGTTGTATAAGACCTCCATTCTGTTAGATTTTCAACATTGCAGAATGCATTTTTGTATGATTTCTTTTTACTATTTTACAGTGGTAACCTCTCAAGGGCTTTAGGGCTATACAAAGAAGATGTTTGTAACAATGTTGCCAAGGCTTCAGATATCAGAATACTTGTGATCTCTGAAGGTTTGTGATCTTCCCTGGCTTTGAAGGTGCTCTGTTGCTATAAACTTACAAAAATCTATGGGATCAAATATTAAATGTTCACTATCCAAAAATGTTATTCATTGTTACTACTCTTACACAGAAATAGATGTGTAATTGCAGTATCTGCAATGAAGAGTGTATATCAGAGGTTCCCAAACTAGGGGTCGCGACCCCATGTGGGGTTACCTGATATGAAAATGGGGTCGGGGGAGAAAGTTTCAAAATTGACTTTCATAGCCTCAAATAAAAATATTACGATTATATAATTTGTCTTCACATGGTTGGGGTCGTGAGAATTTTTAGATATCAAAATGGTGTCGTCGGCCAAAAAAGTTTGGGAACCTCTGGTGTATTTACTTCCCATTTCAACTTCTTTTGCCAACACTACTGTTAATTGACTACTTAAACCTCAGTGATTTCAGCCACAGGTAGGTCTCTAACCTGCAAAATGAGTTAGTCGTTAACATACTTCAGTAATTTAGCTAGTAACTAGTAAGTTAGTTAGTTCATTGTTCAGTTAGCCTAAGTAAACAGTCTTCCACTATTGAGCAATAAATCTGACACCATTGCAATCTCAAATACATGGATAATAACAGTATACTTTGAGAAATAACTAGCATGCAGTGTTTGTAAAGCTTCCCCAATGAAAGTTTGTGGATAGCCCTAAACAGGTCTTAGCCATCTCACTTTTAAGTAACCTATTTGATTCCTGAATTAGGGAATGGTTTTGTAAAGACATACAAGCTCTAAGTTATAATGTTGTAGTATTTTCTATCAAGGGTCGCCAACCATCCACAACAAGAATTACTGTGTGAATTCTTTGCGCCCCACTCTAACCACATTGGAGTGTAAACATCAGCTACAGGACAAGACCTTGAAAAGCCCATCAGCTCTCCAGATGTAGAATGGCTTGGCAGATGCCTTGGAGGGAAAAAGTCTTGCCACTATCCTCAACTATATTGAACCTGCAATGACCCAGGTATGTAGATGCAGTTCTTATCACAATGCTTACTCAACCAGGAAGTCTAGACCAGATTCCTTATCTGCTGGATGGAAGGCACGGGGGTGTAATTACTTTCTCACATGACAGTACCCAGCCAACACTTGAAAACACCAGAAAAAAACCCCACAGACATGGTTGCCCAGCTGTCCATCACCCTGGCAAATGTTCTATATAAAGCCACAAGAACATTGAGGAAGAGCTGATACACTGTGGAATTACTAATATTGCAATATTGGACAGTAAATACATGACAAAGTGCTAAAAGGTCCCCTATTTATAATTTTTAAACTATCCTACCATCTACAGTAACCTACCATGTTTTTTAGACTAGCCTACCATATATATTTTTTGTCTATTGAGTATAAGTTTACTGTTGGCTGTATATATAGTTGGAGTGTATGATGGAATCCACATAAGTCTGTACCCAGCAGGTCCAGTTATTCAGGAGAGAAAGTGTTCTGCTTCTTTCCAATCCATGCAGTTGTTCTGCAACCAAAAGCCTAACACTTCAATATAGCCATTATCTTTTATGTGTGAAATGCATGTACACTCCACTTACAATTCCAGCATACAAATTGCACACATGCTGTTAGATGAATGGAAAGTGTTGGTTAGAAATCACCAAAAGATATAAAGTTAATGGTATTTAATTGTCACACATTGGCTTGCATGATGCATTAGTAAGATTGTTGAAGAATGTGTTGCATATAGTGCAATATTTGTATCATTTTAGATATAGCATCAACCATTAAAAAATGCAATTCCAGCTTTCCTGAAAGTATACAGTAATGACAGTGTCATTGAGACCAGCTGTTACACCTCGGTTTATTGGATTAACTTGGAAAAAGGTAACTTCCGATCAAATTTCATTCCAAGTAAATCACTGGCTTTAACAGACATGCATTTGGTTAATATCCTTGCGGTGCCCACATTAATTGGTTAACAGGAATCGTATTGTGCTGAGGAGAGTTTGTAATAGTAAATGGAAGATAGACAATGATTGGCCTAATGGTGCGTTCACAGATTCTTATCATGGGGAAAATGAGGACTCAGCTGACATGACCGCTCAATCTGTCCAACAGACAGTTTTACATGCTTCCTCAATGTATATGAGTAGTTAAAATTAGTAATTGAAAGATAACTGCAGATAAACACTTCCTGTTACTATCACTGACCTTGTTGCACCTTTCTGTTGGAGGTTTCTGTTTTGGCTGCAAACTGCTAATCAATCAAGGTTTGAAGGATGCTTTTCACCAACTGCTGTTTACATCTGCCAAAGTGTTTGGATATGATTCAGGTCTAAGCCATGTTTCTTCTAACCTTTGAAATGTTAACATCATTTTAAGGACCATCTTATAATATATCTTTAGTAGACAGGTCATTGTGCAAAGCATTAAGTTGTAACATGGTTCTAAAAACATTTGGATCCACACAATGGATCCAGATCTGTCAGAGTGGCCAAGGTGGCCTTGGCTTGGCTTTTGCATTAACTCAAAATATATATTTCTATGTAAAAGGTTTTGTGTGAATGGGCATGATTATACAATTTCAGGTAATGTATAGGTTCTAATCATAATATTTGTATAGTTACTATCATCTACAGCTGAATCTTATTCGGTACTAATGGAAAACACCTGGAATGGAACACTACAAACGCCAAGCCATTGTCTGAGGTTTGCAGAACAACAAACCCTGGTTGCTATACAACAAATTGTGCCTCTCCAACATAACCACTGGCATGTGGTTAGTTAGGCTAGCAGGCTATTTGGTGTGTCTACCTTTCTAAATTCTCAAACATACTGAGCCTGTTTCAGACACAATAAAGGAAATGCTCAAGCTTGTGTCTCTCTCAGCAAGACAACCTGGAGCAAATTGACACTAAATGTGATGTACAGCATTTAACAAACTTGTGCTATTGAGCAGTGGGGCGTTGTTAGTGAGGCATTTTATTCCTGAACAGTTCCAAACATTAATGCAGATTAAAAAGATCCTATCCGCCAATGTTGTCCCCTGGATGACAAGAAGCACGGCTTCCTCCAGTCTCCCCCTCTGGACAACATTTCCCTTTTTGGTTAAGCTAGAAAATTCCTGACATTTTTTTCATGCTTCTTTCCAAATCCTGTGGGCCGGAGTTGGAGGCCCCGAAATCTTTGAAGCAATTTGTTTTCACTTATGTGCCTCCGTCTCCACATTTTTAATGAATGCAGTTTTTAGATTTTGATAACTAAATTTAAATTTTTTGTCCCACATTAACTAAATAAGAATTTGTCTTTTCTTATCCAAAAATACTTTTTGTGGGGAATTCATTCTCAAGCTCTTTCTGTGTTTTTATATGGGTGTTGGCTATAAAATCAATATCCATTCACAAACTTAGAATTTGTGGTAATTTCTTAAATAAGTTAGATCAACTGATTTGACAGTTTTTGTGTCTCCTAGCACATTTTCTGGCTGTCAACAAATACTAGCCAGTTATTTTCAAAGTATCAGTATGGTCATTCTAAAAAAGATATGTCTCTGAATAATTATTTTTTTTTTACTTCAAAATATGACATTACTTCAGGTGTTGTGATTCACTGACAAATTAAGATAGATTGCTTATAATGAAAAATTACTGTCTTTCTTCCCTGGTAGTTATCTATTTGTTACAATTAATCAGTAAGCATTTTGATTTAACAGACTAGTATATATAGTTTGGGGGAGGTTTGGGGGAATTATAGAAAATGTGCGTTTCTTGTTTTTCAATTAGGTGTGTGCTGATCTCATCATATTTATATCTACACTGCTGTTCAAACGTTTGGGGTCACATAGAAATGCCCTTGATTTCTATTAAAACATTAATGAAAGTTTGAAGAGGAAATATAGCAAAATTAATAGAAAATATAGTAATTGACAAGGTTAGAAATAATTATTTTGAATTGGAATAATAATTATGTCGTTCTTCTTTTGTCCTTCATTTCCAGCAATTCCAGCAATTACAGTCTTTGGCCTTCTAGCTCAGACAGGAAATGGCACGTTCTTTGTTTAACCATTATTAGGGAACTATACACATACAATGTCTTGGCGTTAGGTCATGTTCCTCTGGAGTAAGTCACTGCCATCACATGATGGTGCAGTGCATATGATAATACTAATAACATTAACACTAATACAATACCGTTTCCCAAAAAGTTGGCACACTGTGTAAAATGCAAATAAAAACAGAAAGCAATTATGTGCAAATCATGTGTCCCTGTACTTATTTGAAAATAATATCAAATTTTGAACACAAAACATTCTGTGAGCATTTGAGAAGTGAGGAGACCAATTGCTGTAGTTTTGAAAGTGAAATGTATTCCAATTCTTGCTTGATATAGGATTGCAGCTGTTAAACAGTTCAGGGTTTCCTTTGTTGTATTTCCTGTTTCATAATGCGCCAAATGTTTTCAATGGGTGACAGGTCTAGACTGTAAGCAGGCCAGTTTAGCACCCAGACTCTTAATATGGAGCCATGCTATTGTGATAATAAGTGTGCTTTTGCTGACAGGTGACATTTTTAAAACTGATAATCTCGTTATCATGGCAACTGTCAGTGGGTGGGATATGTTAGGCAGCAAGTGAACATTCTGTCCTCAAAGTTGATGTGTTAGAAGCAGGAAAAATGTGTAAGGATCTGAGCGACTTTGACAGAGGTCAAATTGTGATGGCTAGACAACTGGAGCATCTCCAAAACTGCAGCCCTTGTGGGGTGTTCCCAGACTGCAGTGGTCAGTACCTATCAAAAGTGGTCCAAGGAATGAAAAGCGGTGAACCGGCGACAGGGTCATGGGTGGCCAAGGTTCATTTATATATGTGGGGAGCGAAAGCTGTGTGGTTCGATCCAACAGACGAGTTACCATAGCTCAAGTTGCTGTAAAAGTTAATGCTGGTTCTGATATAAAGGTGTCAGAACACACAGTTTGTTATGTATGGGTCTGCGTAGCCGCAGAACAGTTGGTGTCCCTGCTGACCCGTCCATTGCCGAAAGCGGACCACGGAGCAATGGAAGAATGTGACCTAATCTGATTAATCATATTTCCTTTTACATCACGTGGACGGCCTGTGCGTCGCTTACCTGGAGAACACATGGCACCACAATGCACTATGGGAAGGAAACAAGCCAGAGGAGGAAGTGTGATGCCTTGGGCAGTGTTCTGCTGGGAAACCTTGGGTCCTGCCATTCATCAATCAAATGTATTTATAAAGCCCTTTTTACATCAGCAGATGTCACAAAGAGCTTTTACAAAACACCTGGCCTTAAACCCCAAGGAGCAAACAACAGTAGTGTTGAATTTCAGTGGCTAGGAAAAACTTTCTAAGAAAGCCAACATTTAGGAAGAAACCTAGAGAGGACCCAGGCTCAGAGGGGTGACCAGTCCTCTTCTGGCTGTGCCAGGTGAACATATTAAGATTACAATTGTAATAATTAATAAATGCATGTGGGCTGAGTCTATTTAAACTTAGTCCAGGTCGGAAGCATGACCAGATGGACAAGGAAAGGGACAACACGGGGGAGGGGTCAGTACAGTGGCAGCTGAAATCGACAGGCATCGTCTTGATCTGCAACACAACCAGACTCTGGACAGGGGACTCTTTAAGTCAAAGAGTCCCCCAGCCAAGTTCAAAACAGGAGGAAAATAAATTCCTCATATCAACAAGGATTTATATTGGAGAAGGAGAACTGACCCTACTCCCCCAGCACAATAATATAGCAGCGTAAGACTTTGGGACTGAGACGGGGGTCCAGCGATACTGTGGTCCTATCTGGGGGAGGCCCCGGGCAGTAAATCAATCCACCCACATTGCCAAGCATTAACCAAAGGGACACCCACCAACCGCAACCACCCTGAATGAGGGCTGAGTATTGCCAGCAGAGTACAGCCCAATTGCACCATGTGCGCAACAACGAGCCAGAGACCCCGCCCCGAATGACATTGGCGGGAGGGCATCCCAGTGGTGATGAGAGCCCAACTGGCAAGACAGCAAGGGTGGACAGTATCAAGCTTTTCTGGTCACCTTCATGCCCCTGGGCCAGACTACACTTAATCATAGACCATGCTGTAGAGATGTCTTTAGTTGACACTTGAAAGTTTGCACTGAGTTTGCATTTCTAACCTTAATTGGCAAATAATTCCACAGTAGTGGATCTCTAAGCACAATTCATTCAAGATTTTTCTAATTACAATTGAAAGGCCTGCATCTTGCAATCTAAGGGTACGTGTAGGAATGTATGGCTGGATCATTTCAGCCAGGTAAGTAGGAGCAAGTCCATGTATTGTTTTATAGGTTAACAATAAAACCTTAAAATCAGCCCTAACCCTAACAGGCAGCCAGTGTTGAGAGGCTAGTACTGGAGTAATGTGTTCAAATGTTTTTGTTCTAGTTAGGATTCTAGCAGCCGTGTGCAGCACTAAGTTTATTTATTGATTTTCAGGGTAACTGGAAAGTAAACATTGCAGTAATCTAGTCTAGAAGATGAAAATAAGCAACTCTGGAGAGATATTTTATATATTCATCATAGGAGAGGTCAGGGTCAAGGGTAACGCAGAGGTTTCTTACAGTTTTTTGGGATACGACCATGCAGCCCTTGAGGTTCACAGTAAGATCTGCTGACAAAGCTCTTTGTTTCTTGGGTCCTAAAACAAGTCTTTCTTTGTTTAAAGCAAGACATTCTCTGTCATCTACTTCCTAATATCTGAAACGCATGTTTCCAAAGTAGCTAATTTTGGGGCTTCTCCATGCTTCATTGAAATGTATAACTGTGTGTCATCAGCATAACAGTGAAAGATGACATTGTGATTCCAGATTACATCACCCAGAGGCTTTGACTTTTCAGAGGAAATGCCATCCACAATAACAAACTGATATCTTTCAGATAAGATTTAAACCAGGCTAGAACTTGTCCACGTAGCCCAATATGGGTTTCAAGTCTCTCTATGAGAAGGGAGTGATCAATAGTGTCAAAAGCAGCACTAAGATCAAGAAGCAACAGAACGGATATGGAACCTTTGTCTGAGGCCATTAGAAGGTCATTTGTTACCTTCACGAGTGCAGTGTCAGTACTACGATGGGGTCTGAAACCGGACTGGAGCATTTCATAAATGTTACTTGTCTTCAGGAAGGCATTCAGTTGTTGGGAAACACATTTTTCTAATATTATTTAGATTAGATTTTTTTAGAAGAGGGTTAATTTCTGTGAGTTTGGTACACATCTGGAGGAAAGGGAGCAATTTATTATGTTCAACATTGGCTGACCTAGCACAGGAAATAGCTCCTTAAGTAGTTTTGTTAGAATTGGGTCTAGCTGACAATTTGTGAGTTTAGAACTCTATAAATTTAGTGAATGTGTCGAGCGATGTGGTATCAAAAAATTCAAGTGTCCCCATTGACACCTTGTCAGGGAGGTTCAGGACATTCTCTGGACAACTGAGATTTTGGGGACTATAACTATTTAAGGAGTGTGATGGTAATTCTATCGATTGACACTCTTAAATAAGGAAGTACAGAGATGAAATTCTCTGAGCACAAGTTAACCATTCTAATATTATTTGCAAATAAGAGAGACGCGTTAAACGCTTACCAACATAATCGTCTGAGGAGTCTCTGACTCCATACATGCACAATCCGTATTTATTACAGTGAAAAGGGGTTTGGTAAGTTGTTGCCCATCTTTCTTGTGTCACAAAGGCTTTACCCAAAGGGTGGGCTGTCCCCCCACCTTATCCTTCCTGCCATAGGTAACTTCTTCAATTCTAAGAGTTCTTACAGCATCTGGACAGACAATAGATGCCCCCTAGGTCAATACCAGATTCCCCACATTCCTTTTCTAATTTGAATAAGGAGCTCTCAGTCCTTTAATCAATGAGAATACACTGGTTAGAGACATTTCCACAACAATCCATCCTCTTGATACCATGTCAAACCTTGGTATCAAACCTTAAACAGTTCACTCATTAGGACGTAGACTGCAACAAAGCAGTACTCTTTTACAACATGACCCAGACAATATCATTACCCTTACTGATTAGAGAACGGAACAAATCTGAAATGTCTGGATCCTCCTTTACATTCTTCTACATCATTACCTTCATATTAACTCCAAGATCACACATGGTCATTATACAGAATTATAACATAGTACAGCACAACCATTTATGTTAACATCATTATAAACACCTATCACTGAATACATCCTTCAATTTATCGCTGTTACAAAGTCCTTTCATGCCAATTACTTGATTCACTGAAAAGTCCTCTCCATGGTTCCAATTAGATATACTTCCAAAGTCATCACAAATGTTCTGCTCCTCCAAACGTCAGACAGTCAGTTATGAACCATGTCTTGGCAGGCCGCTTTAACAGAATGTAAAAGTCAGATGTATATTCCAAGGTGTTGTCCTTCTTTCTCAAATGCAGACACAGCTCTTGTTGTTTTCATTCTAGCTGCTTTATCAGGTCAGGAGAATCTGTGTGTTCTCCTTTGTGAATGCCAAGATGACCAATTTTAGATAAAGGCTCTATAGCTGCAGGCCAGGTAAAAAGTGACTGGTTACTAGCACCAGAAAATTCACTTTTCCCTCAGTGACTTCAATTCACTGTGCCTAACCTTTAAACACAGAAGTCCTCCTGTTGGGTGTGTCGTCGACCCCAGGTTCCTCTCTCAGCTACCTGGACAGCAGATGAGATGTACCTGGTATGGACACAATCAGCATGGCAAGATGTCGTGCAGTTGGTCTTTCCGCGCCCCCGTAAACGTTGTCCAGAACCTGAGCTTCCCTTTGCCTCCATCCTCTCAGTTGGAGGTTGCCTTCTCCATCACATGGCAGATTCGTCAGGACTAGAATTAGTCCAGCTCACAGCAACCTGGCATCCTGTAGACGTGCGGCGTCTAGACGTGCGGCGCCCCCAGAGTAGACTCCACTCGTAGCTCACAGTTGTCCTTTAAGTCAAACTCAGTCTCTATCTGGGCTCCAACAAGTCCTCTATTGCCGAATCGCTTTCAAGTGTCCTGTACCTGAAGTGTGAATTATCCTTGAGAAGATTAGTTCCAACTGCACAGTACATCATCACAAATATGTCCATTACATTAGCTTGTTGCATCTCGCTGATGCAGTAGAGCCAAACACTATCAAACACTCAAACCCTATATTTCCTATGTCTATTTCGTTTGTCTAAATAGATTAGAACAGTTGTAATCAATAACAGTATTGTTAAAACATTAACATTTCTTGTGCTTCTGTTCTGCTAGTGTAGCAAAATAACAATTCCACTCTTTTCTATAGTTGGTTTAACAACCAACACAAAGAACAGAAGAACACAATTTCCCATTTCCCATTACTGTTTCAATTACTCATCAGTTAAGATAGTTTGCTTACATTGAAGTACCACTCTCAAAGAGTAGTCCATGAACAATTCTCAGTTCACCTATATAATTTACATCTGATTGTGTTGTATCGGAACTACAATCAAATTCACCATTGTTTCACATAAATGATCAAATACCTTATTGCAAACCAAAACATGTCGCACCATCTTGAAGGTCAGCTAACATAACTGTTAACCTAATTTCTCTACAAGATGAAAACTCAGTGTGAATTCTCCAAGTCTCTTCTTATTATCCTAGCACATCAAAGACACTCTGTAATGCTGTCATAAATCATGACCCCCCCTTTTTTTTCTTATCACCTCAGGGCTCTCCCTGGAGTGGGGGGTGGTCTATTAACCTAAGAATAAGTCCAACATCATAGGACAGAGCGGTGTTATCTTGAGGCCAGACAATAGCAAGCAACCTTACACCTCAGAAGCATCTGTTAACCATTAACATTCCAATGATTCTTTAATAGGACAGAAATTAAATTAGAATACCCAATTTTGATAATGTCACCAGCAAGTCTCTCTTCCAGTGAGTTCAAACAAATTAAAAACCCATCTCAAACAGCCCCCCCCCACCCAACACACTAGTTTTTGTGTCAGTGAGTTGAGCGCTCCAGGGGGTCTGTACCTCTCTTTATGCAATTTAGACTATGTAAGACTTCTCAACTTGGTTTTCTAGAAATATAACTTATTTTCTCAATATCAATTAAAACATGGCAACATTTTGTAAACATGTAAGGAATAACAAAATGTGCTCCCTGCACGTTTTTACCCACTTATTCCATAATGCATGAGGTTAAAAGGATTACTTCTAATCAAATATCAAACAAACTGAACAATCCCATCAAATTAGTTATTTTTGCTAAACCATTTCAAAATGGTAAGATGTGTTCTACTCAACCATAACCATGTTAGATTTTGTATAAAACAAATTTCTCAAAAAACCCAATTAGACAAACACTGTGAAGGGATGTTGATTTTAACAGATGCCAATTTTCTGCTATAACTTTTGGAAACAGAAAAACTAAATTCTTCACGTAACTCTTTAAATATCTATTTAATTCGCTTTGAACTCTAAGTTCAAGTCTTTTTCATCATAGATAATAATTTCATACAATCCCCCCCTGCTTTCACGACAGAGTCAACGGAAAATGACTCCAAGCTTGAAAGCAAAACCATTACAGGACCGACATGAAAAGAAAATCGATAGTTGGGAGGAATCCAACATTTATTCAGTAAAAGTCGCTAACTGAACACATAACAAAAACAAACGTGAAAACGTGAAAAACATCCACAAAAAAAATCAAAAATAACAACTGTGCCACACGGTCGCTTGTGTGAAGGAAACACATCGAAACAACTCCCAAATTAGCATATCAAAATTAGCCTTTCCACAGGCAACGGCCAAACCAAGGTGAAACAACACAAGCATCATGACTCAATTCACCTCCTAAAGTCTAGGGAATTTTCTCAACTTAGATGTATGTCTATGTTATACTAAATAGTGGCGGACAGCCAAAATCGCTAGTTCCATGTATATGTCATGCAAAGACATCAAGATTGTACAAGCAATTAACAATGTTGGATGACTTAAGGTCTCCTCCCTCACAACAATTTGTCTCAAAACATAAATGTCAACATTAAGGCTAGGGAGAGGAAAATGTATGTAGCTTCCACTTAATGTTGGATTATCCCAAAACGAAACATAGTAATGTAGGGGAAATTACCACAGGTGAGGACAGGCAGAAAACTCTAATGGAACCATTAGTGCAAAGGCCACCCCAGGGGGTGTGCCCCCCTTCCTGGATCCAATGAAAGGTCCAACACAAAAAATGTGACATGGTCTTCAGACTGCCTGGAGTAAAAGACGTCATGCCTACAACCTAGCCGATATCCTACGGTAAGTAAAAGTCCAGAGTTCTAGCTCCACCCATCCAATATCGTTGCTGTTCGCAAAAAAAATAAATCGCTTATCCTATCAACACAGCAACAGTAGGGGGAAAAACTCTCAAAATAAAGACAAGTTAACAGAAAACAGATGCATGAAGTCACTAAAATCAAGGAACAATCAGTGAGTGAACCCCATGATACCCCAGGCTAGATCTCTAAACGCAGTCACATCAATCAACCCCATTCTTCAGTTTACCAGGCTAGAATTTAAAACGCCAGCAAGAAGCATCAGGCATAGGCCCGAAAACACAAGTATTAACCCAGGTACCATTGGAAATACAAAGTGAAACTACATCAATTAACCAAACCCAATTGAACATTTTAAATAGGATATCGAATGTTACGGATTTATTTAGTCAGGGAAGAAACGGGCCGTGGCCATTTTACCCTATTAAGCAGGCTATGATTATATTGGCTGCGAATCCAGTCTTCATGGAAAACAGAGTGTTATCTTAAAATTAAAGACATTGGCCAAACTACCCCATACAAGGAGAGAGAAAACACTATTTTAACCCCTCATTACGAAACCACAAGAACATATATAACCAAATTAGAGAAGCACCATTATACCAATTTCCAATCTATCCCTCTAATGAAATTTAGGACCTCATGGTCGTATACAACCCTAAGTTAGCAGGCTAACACTTCCATGTGTGCCAGCCACCAGCACAACACCGGAAGGCAAAGTTCAATTTCGCAATTGCAGCACAAAGGCAAAAGCCAAAAGAGTAGGCCTCCCCACAACAACGACGCAATGAATGTGTTTGCCCAAATGTACACCAAACAAGACAAAACATTGCGATTACAAAACTTCCAAGTTAACACAAACCTCAGTACACGAGATAAAAATTATATCAAGGAATATACAATGCAGCCAATCGAATCCCTCGTGCACAGGGAATACCAAAATGGACAAATGCATTTACGAGGTCGACCATAACCAAATATGGACAAAGGCCCCTGACATGGGCCACAACCACATACAGAACAAACACAATAGGCGCGCGCATATACAACTTCATCAGTATAACAACTAATTTAAACCAATATTGGCAATTTACAGGAGCAATCCCTACTCCCTCCTACAGTCTCTGATATTTAAAGGATGAGGTCCAACCTCAACTGCATATTTAAGTCCAACCTAAATTGAAGATTTTCCAGCAGTCCAACTGCCGCAGTCCAACTGCCGCAGTCCAACTGCCGCAGTCCAACTGCCGCAGTCCAACTGCCGCAGTCCAACTGCCGCAGTCCAACTGCCGCAGTCCAACTGCCGCAGTCCAACTGCCGCAGTCCAACTGCCGCAGTCCAACTGCCGCAGTCCAACTGCCGCAGTCCAACTGCCGCAGTCCAACTGCCGCAGTCCAACTGCCGCAGTCCAACTGCCGCAGTCCAACTGCCGCAGTCCAACTGCCGCAGTCCAACTGCCGCAGTCCAACTGCCGCAGTCCAACTGCCGCAGTCCAACTGCCGCAGTCCAACTGCCGCAGTCCAACTGCCGCAGTCCAACTGCCGCAGTCCAACTGCCGCAGTCCAACTGTTATCCTGCACGAAATCGCCCCGCAATAGGTTAGCTGCATGGGAATGGTCGTCAACACATGGAACAGAACAGATATTCTTCTAACTACAGGTGCTATAACTAAAATACCCTAAAAAATAACCCAAACACATAGTTTACTAAAGCATATGAAAGCCGTATTAAGGAACAATCTCACCGGTCGATGCTCCCTCTGGTCCGTCTTCTGTTTGACCGTCCGCACCCCTCCCTCAGGCGGTTCAGCGTTCCTGCGTGTTCCTGTGTACCCGTCTCTATTCTTGCAGGAACAATACATATGTACAGCCGTTGACTTGATTCCCACTGGTATCTTCTCAAATCCAATGTCCAGTCGTATGTCTAGTGGTAGCTTCATAAATTTAAACGTAGCGGTTAGCAAAGTCTCTTCCTCAACCCCAGGCCTGTAGCCTTCCTGTGGTCACAGTCGCTGCAAACAATGGAGAATACGGATGTGTACAACTGGTGTGTCCAACTCCCCACTTTCGGAACTTTTCTTGACTCGAACAACGAAAAGGTCCATAGAGCATGGCCTCCAGTGGGGTTGGCTACATCAAATATAGGGAAATGTCCTCCAAAGATGCCGGGTCACCGAGTGGGCCTCCAAGGGGGCCCAGCAGAACTCCAAGGGATAGGGTGACGGGTGGTCAGAGGAGAACGAGCCATCCAACCTGGTTATCTGGCCTGGCACGGATTACCAGCCAAGATTTAAGTAGGAGACCCCAGGATCAGTAACCGAGGACGAGCCCCCAAATTGTGATGGTAATTCTATCGATTGACACTCTTAAATAAGGAAGTACAGAGACAAAATTCTCTAAGCACAAGTTAACCATTTTAATATTATTTGCAAATAAGAGAGACGCGTCAAACGCTTACCAACATAATCGTCTGAGGAGTCTCTGACTCCATACATGCACAATCCGTATTTATTACAGTGAAAAGGGGTGTGGTAAGTTGTTGCCCATCTGTCTTGTGTCGCAAAGGCTTTACCCAAAGGGCGGGCTGTCCCCCCACCTTATCCTTCCTGCCATAGGTAACTTCTTCAATTCTAAGAGTTCTTACAGAATCTGGACAGACAATAGATGCCCCCTAGGCAAATACCAGATCCCCCACATTCCTTTTCTAATTTGTATAAGGGGCTCTCAGTCCTTTAATCAATGAGAATACACTGGTTAGAGACATTTCCACAACAGGTTGCAGTTATTTGTTTTCTAATGGTGATGATCTTTTCATCAAAGTAGTTAATGTATTCATTACAGCTCATGTGGATGTTCCTTTGACACGTACAACCTACCTAAGCATTGTTGCAGACCATGTGCAACCTTTCATGGCAACGGTATTCCCTGATGGCATTGGCCTCTTTCAGCAAGATAATGCACCCTGCCACAAAGCAAAATGGTGCATTATCAGAGGTCTAGTGGAGTCCAAGCCTCGATGGGTCAGGGCTCTTTAGGCGGCAAATGAGGGACTTACACAATATTAGGCAAGTGGTCATAGTGTTATTGCTGATCAGTGTACAACTGTTACAATTGGTGTTGTGCTGGAGGTTTACAATGGCAGGAAGCTGGGCACCAGTAATGTCCTGGGTGGTTTTCACCACCTGTTGCAGGGCCTTTCAATCGACTGCAGACCAAACGCTAAACCACACTGTGGCGCAGTTAGTCAGGATTCTCTCAATTGTGCAGCGGTAAAAGTTCACAAGGATCTTGGAGGACAGGCGGGCTTTCTTCAGCTTCCTCAAAAAGTGCAGGTGCTGCTGTGCTTTCTGACCACTGTTGAGGTGTTGAGTGTCCAGGAGAGGTCCTTAGAGGAGATGTGGACACTGAGGAATTTGAAGCTGGGCACACGCTCAAACTCAGTGCCATCGATTATAACTAGGGCATGACTGCAGCCTTTACACTTCCTGTAATCCACAATGAACTCCTTGGTTTTCTTTGCATTGAGGGCCAGGTTGTTGTCAGCGCACCATGCCACTAGGTGCTTGACCTCCTCTCTGCAGTCGGACTTGTCATTGTCACTGATCAGGCCTACCACCGTGGTGTCGTCTTTGAACTTGACGATGGTGTTGGAACTGTGTACAGGAACGCAGTCTTGGGTGAAGAGGGTGTACAGTAGAAGGCTCAGCACACAGCCTTGTGGAACACCAGTGTTCAGGATCAGGGTGGAGGAGGTGAAGTTGTCTAACCTGACAGACTGGGGTCAGTTGGTTAGGAAGTATAAAGTCCAGTTACAGAGAGAGGGGCTGATCCCCAGGTCATGGAGTTTGTTGACCAGCCTAGGGGGGATGACTGTGTTGAATGCTGAGCTAAAGTCTATAAATAGCATTCTCACAGGTGTTGGTTTTGTCCAGGTCGATCAGGTCAGAGTGTAAAGCTGTGGAGATGGCATCCTCTGTTAGACTGGTAGGCAAACTGGTAGGGATCCAGTGTTGGGAGGAGGCAGGGCCAGAACTAGTTGGTCCAGAACTAGTCTTTCAAAGCACTTCATGATCATGGTGTTGAGTGCGACACGTTGAAAGTAATTCAGGCTGGACGCAGTAAACTGCTTCAGCACTGGCACAAGGGTTGCAGTCTTGAAGCACATTGGGACACCTGCCTGGGCCAGTGACAGGTTGAAAATGTCAGTAAAGTCCTTGTCCAGCAGCCCACCACATGCTCTGAGCACAAGCCCGGAGACGCCATCAGGACCAGCAGCCTTGCATGCATTCACCCTGCTTTAAGTCATCGGTGAAGGAGATGCCGCTGGCTGTCGGGGTAGAGTTCTTTGGCTGGTAGTCTGTGATGGCTCGGATGCCCATGCCATATGCATTGGGGTTCAGAGTTGTTGTTGAAGTGCTTCTCAATCCACATTTTGTGGTAATTTTTAGCCATGTTGATGCCCCTTTTCAGGTTGGTCGTTGTCATGCGGAAAGACCCAGCCACGACCCATCTTCAATGCTCTTACTGAGGGAAGAAGGTTGTTGGCTAAGATCTCGCAATACATGGCCCCATCCATCCTCCCCTCAGTACGGTGCAGTCGTCCTGTCCCCTTTGCAGAAAAGCATCCCCAAAGAATGATGTTTCCACCTCCATGCTTGGGATGGTGTTCTTGGGGTTGTACTCATCCTTCTTCTTCCTCACAACACGGCGAGTGAAGTTTAGACCAAAAAGCTCTATTATTGTCTCATCAGACCACATGACCTTCTCCCATTCCTCCTCTGGATCATCCAGGTGGTCATTGGCAAACTTCAGACAGGCCTGGACATGCGCTGGCTTAAGCAGGGGGACCTTGCGTGCGCTGCAGGATTTTAATCCATGATGGCGTAATGTGTTACTAATGGTTTTCTTTGAGACTGTGGTCCCAGCTCTCTTCAGGTCATTGACCAGCTCCTGCCATGTAGTTCTGGGCTGATCCCTCAACTTCCTCATGATCATTGATGCCCCACGAGGTGAGATCTTGCATGGAGCCCCAGACCGAGGGAGATTGACCGTCATCTTGAACTTCTTCCATTTTCTAATAATTGCGCCAACATTTGTTGCCTTCTCACCAAGCTGCTTGCCTATTGTCCTGTAGCCCATCCCAGCCTTGTGCAGGTCTACAATTTTATCCCTTCAAACAGGTGCAGTTAATACAGGTAATGAGTGGAGAACAGGAAGGCTGTCACGATTGTGTTTGTGGTAGGACACAGGCCCATAGTCAAAATGGTGGAAGTAATCCATGGTTTTAATCCAAAAAAAAAAAAAGAAACAAAACATTAGCCGCAACCATTTTGACGTAGGGCATTCAGTACGAGACAAAACCAAAATAAACCACACCGGGTGTGGCCACACATAGAACATAAATAGGGTCCCCAATTAGAGGCAACGTTGAAGTGTACCTATGATAAAAATTACAGACCTCTACATGCTTTGTAAGTAGGGAAACTTGCAAAATCTGCAGTGTATCAAATATTTGTTCTCCCTACTGTTGATCCTATGACATTTACTGTGTTATATTAAAAGCAGCATACTCCTATATCGTGCCCAAACAGAGACTGACTTGAGCACTAAAGCATTGTATTTGTTGTCCTTAAAAGATTTGCAAGTAAGCCTACTTACCTTTTTTTAAGATGTTTATATTTTTATTTGCTCCCAAGACCGCTTAACACTGCCAGGGTTGCAACTATAAGAAAATGGGAAAAATTGTCTTACACACCATAAGAATTTATATAAGCAACACATTAATTTAATGGAGTACACAACCGTAATTATAGTCAGATCTAGTTGTACCTTAATGATGGGGCAGTGATATTGATAAGCCTTGTAACTTATGCATTTACACAGTCTGCAAAAAATATTTTGGACAGCTTTCCTTCCTACTTTTGGCAGCAACAACTGTGTTGCTTTTAGCTTGGATAATAATTTAATTTCTTCATATTTCTCTAAAATGATTGTTTGCTCCTCTTGAGTGAAATATGCAGCTTTAGTAGTCCATGTTTGCGATTGGTGATGCGACGAAGGCGGTGCAGAGAGAGGAAGCAAAAGAAAAGCTGCCGAGCCGGGAAAGGCTAAAGAGAGTGATCTTGCATTAATCTCGAATGCAAGATCACTTGCCCAGAAAAGTTATGAGTTGGAACTTACCATATCTATGCAGAAAACCATACAGAATTGCAGTGTTCTAATTATTTCTGAAACATGGCTCAATCCAAAAATTCCGGAGGTGGCTATTAGGTTAGCAGGCCGCACTGTACATCGATACGATGGGAATAGAGACTCTGGTAAGGGCAGAGGAGGTGGACTTTGTGTATACACGAATGATAACTGGTGCAAAAATGGAAATGTCATTGAGAAACATTGCTCTCCGGACTTGGAATATTTAACAATAAAATGTGGCCCTTTTTAAATGCAGAGAGAATTTACGGTTGTTCTAGTTATTGCTGTATACATACCACCAAATGCAAATACTAAAGCAGCTTTGAGCTATCTGCTAACTGCTAACAGCAAACAACAGAGTGCTCATCCTGATGGAGTATTTATAATAGCAGGTGACTTCAACAAAGCAAATCTTAAGACTGTTCTCCCAAAATTCTATCAATATTTGCATTGGGGAATGAGGGGAACAAACATACAACTCAAAAACACAGGTACAAAGCGCCACCCCTCCCACACTTGGGCCAATCTGACCACCTCTCCCTGTTTCTAAGCCCGGCATGTAGACCTTTTCAACACAGTTAAACCAGCTGCTAGGAATGTGCAAGTAGGGCCTGAGGGAGCTTCTGAGCAGCTACAGTACAACTGTTTTAACAGCACTGACTGGGCTCTATTTGAGGATGAGGACACAAACATCTACACCTCTACTGTATTGTTTTACATAAAATGCTGGGTTGACAATATCACTACCCTGGCAGTGTTTTTAAAAAATATATTATGATGTATTCATTTGCTTTGATGTTTTCATTTTAGTATTTGTTTTATGTTATTGTTTTCATATATTTTTCTTTGTAAAGCACATTGAATTGCTTCGATGTATGAATTGTGCTATATAAATAAACTTGCTTGCTACTACAAAACGCATTCGTGTTTTTCCTAATAATAAACCATGGATGACCAGAGGTTCCCAACTCTTGCTAAAGGACCGCAACATGGCTTTCTGGTCAGGTAACAAAGAGCTGCAGAGTGCGGCTAGGTCCAACCTGAAGAGAGGCATCAGAGACGCCAAAGCAGCCTACAAGCAGAGGATTGAAAGTAATTTTAACAACTCAGACCCACATCATGCATGGCAAGGTATTTGGCACATTACAAAGTGTAAGGACTACTCCAACCTTTCAACTAGCAGTAATGCCTAATTGCCATTGCCCTCCACACGGTTCTGCATCACCTAGAACAATGTGGGGCGTATGCATGGCTGCTGTTCATAGATTCCAGTTCTGCATTTAACACCATCATCGAAAGAAATAGTAACTGACTTCAGGAAGAAACAGGATGACTACCCCCCATTGTATATAATTGGAGAAAGAGTGGACAGAATCTCCTGCTTCAGGTTCCTAGGCACCCACATTTCTGAAGATCTCATGTGGTCAACAAAGATAAACTCTCTGGTTAAGAAGGCTTTATTTCCTATGGATACTTAGGAAAGCCAACCTGCCACAACCGCTGCTAGAGTCCTTCTACCGCTGCTTCATTGAGTGTGTCCTGCCACACCTGTTAGATCACCAATACACTCCTGCCAGACCTGTTAGATCACCAATACACACCTGCCAGACCTGTTAGGTCACCAATACACACCTGCCAGACCTGTTAGGTCACCAATACACACCTGCCTGACCTGTAAGATCACCAATACACTCCTGCCAGACCTGTAAGATCACCAATACACTCCTGCCAGACCTGTTAGATCACCAATACACTCCTGCCTGATCTGGAAGGTTTCACAGCTCCTGCTGCCTGCGGGAAGCACTCTGCATCTTGAAAGACCGTCACTTGTTTGCTCTCCTGCCCTCAGGAAAGGGCTACAAGTCCATCAAAGCATGCACCACAAGACTACTGAGAAGTTTTTACCCTAAGGCCATCACCAGACTGAACATCCCTCATAAGCAATATCATTCTGTGCAATATTTCCTCTGTGCAATAGCTACCTCTGTGCCTACAGTATATCCTCTAGCCTACATCTATTCTATAATTTAACAAAATGTTTCCATGGAATACAAGACGTGCATATGTAGGCCTGTGCATATAGTGTGTGTGAGTGTGGGTGTATGTGCGTTGGTTTAGTTGTTATATAACCTTTTGCATAAATGTATATTTATTGTATTACTTATTTTTATTTGTTCATACGAGCCCGCTCAGGTAGTGCACCTAAATTTCATTATATACCTTGTACAATGACAATAAAGAAATTAGAATGCTGATATGGTGCAAACACCAAGCCTTTTATTTGAACCTGCTTGTGGGTAGATTGAGAAAACCTGCGTTGATTTAACAATCACTTATGTGGGATAGCAGTTGTTAGGCTTAGTGAAGCCAGCTAACGAAAACAAATCCTGAGCATGTTGAACTTGCTTCGTAGTATAGGCCTCAGGTGGGGTCCAAGCCTCTGAGAAAACGTGTCAAAAGCAGCATTAAACCTATTGAGAGGCTAAACTGGACAAGTTGAAAGCAGGAACAACATCTAAAGACACTCAAAGCCCATTGAAAAAGAAACCAGGATCATGTTATTATTGTGGAATCCCTGGCCATTGGCAGAATTAGTGTCACAAGAAGAAGAACCAAAGGAAAAAGACAGGATGCACGGACAGTTGGAACACGACATTCTGCCCACATGCCGAGCAGCGGTAAGCAAAAGATTTCCCATGTATGGAATTCAGGAATCAAAGATGGAGGATTTCCTGGCAATACCTGGAACTGACGTGAGCTTATATAATCATTGATTAAGAGTTTAAAATGTGTTTCCAAAAATGTATTGTATCTAAATATTGAGTGGAGCTGGAACTTCTGGAAATCTGATCACTTCCCTTGATAATGACCAAGCTTATCCAATTGAATATTAATTTGAAAATAACTTTTGATGGTAAATGACATGTTTTAATAGAAATTCAAGAAACAGCCTGTTTTGTCTTTTTATGTGTGATGTCAGTAGGGCCCAAGTGGGTAAAGCCAAGGGCTCTAGGATGACCCTAGGATGACCCCAAACAACCTTTCCCATTAAATCAGGGTAGCCTATTACTAAGGGTTAACGTTGAGTGTTCAGACTGGTCTCAACTGTGGTAATTTCCTCAACATAAGCATATTCAGATTTGGGATAATCAAACATTAAGTAAAAGCTAAATATATTTTCCTCTCAATAGCTTTAACATTGAAATGTCTTTTTTTTAAACCAACTGCAGTGAGGATAGAGACCAAATGTCATCCCCCATTGTTGATGATATAGTAATTTTAATGTCAATAGAATCATGGACAGATGTGGTCAAAATGAAAGTTGAAGAATTTTCCTTAAATATAGAAGGTTAATCAAGACATTGTCACAAGGTAGTTTGGTTGTTAATTTGTTTATATGGAAACTGTTGTTTGACGTAAGGTCTATAATTTTAATGATGGAACTTCTGAGATCCACAAGTTTTCAGGACTGATCTATTGCCTTCATTGTTGGCAGTTGACAGAACTATACCCCGGGGATGAAAGTTTGATGGACTGTTGAACCACACTAATCATTGTTTTGCCATTATACTTTCAACAGATCAGGACATCACAACCCATTTTCTGATGATATATCACGTCACTGACTGGACACAGAAAACTGAGTGTGTGAGTAACAGCAACATGTTTCAAAAAGGATTTCTACAACTACACTGGTTGCATCTTTTCCACATTTTCCTGACCACTCACATGGCAGAATGATGCCAGGGTCAGATCACCTGGCTTCACACTCCATTTCTAGATGAATCTTCAACAGCGAGATGAGAGGAAAATCCATCTGAGTCCTGAAGGACTCCACATACTACAGGTCAGAGTACCACGGGCCTGTTTGACTGGAAAGGTCACATGGTCCCAACATAGTGGAAGACATTGTTGTGGTGTTAATCTTGAATTAATGACGTGTTGGAAATACTCCACTACACACATACACTGACTTGTTAGGAAAACCAGGCAATTTGCTCGGTCCACATCACACTGACAGCAATAACTGATTTTGGAACTTTACATCACTGATACAAGACAGAGAAGACTGAAGACTAGAACATCAGGACATTTGATGGAAATCTAGCTTCATTCCTAACAGTCAATAGTTTTCCTAACTTGACTGGTGTTTTGATATCTTATGTATGTTCATTCCTCACAAGGCAGGTAGAGAACTACATATGATCACTACCCAAACATTGGTCATTGAGATCTTTTTTGTTTTTTGTGTTGTGTTACATTCAGGATATGTTGGATCATTAGTATGATGTTGATGCATGACTCGTGATATGGACAAGGTGGGACTTTGATTGTTTAAAGGGTTTATTGGGGAATGAAAAATGCATTTCATTAATATGTCATGTTAGGTCTGTTTCTGTTGCACACAGGTTAGACTGATAGTAGCCTGGGACTTGATGTGTTTGGTAAAGATCTATCACGATGGTCACTACGACTACAGTGCTATGTGTCAGGGCAAGGTGTGTCAGTTATTTTCATTTCATTTCAGGAACAATAAAGCCTCATAGGCCAGATAATTATTTTTTATTATTTTTCTTTATTTAAAAAAAATAAATTTTCTTTATTTAAAAATTGGACGTTTTCAGTTCATTAGAAATTGGATTGTTTTATCAACATGTAATGATTATTTGAGAGGAAATGGGCATGAGAAACTTAACACAACGCATATGTGCTGACTAACAAACGACAATACATAGGATGTGATGCCTACATAGGATGTGATGCCTGTTACAGATGGACCCCACACATCCTGTCCATACCTCCTGTCCATGTGACTGTCATAGGCTCTATGGAAAGGCCCATTGGCCATAGGTTGGAACATATGGGAACATAAGGGTCTTTTGTAGGATAAACATTTCTTATTGGAGGATACTAGACTGTGTATTGGTAGGCTATGACCACTGACTACCTCCCATGTGTCCTGGGATAAAAGACTGTGTTAACTTTGTAATCATTGGAGAACATGTAAGAACTATGGAAGGTCAACATCGTAGACTCATGCTGAATAAAGATGTCTCTGCCCTGACTTGCATTAATTTTGATTGTGGATCAAAAATAGACAGAATCTAACAATATCTACTTGAAACTGTTGTATTCCATCAAACACAACATCCTGTTATCTACTCTCATGAGCAAATATTTTGAGTTTTTTCCTTTGAATATTGTCAGGTCTGTACACCTGGCCAATCCCAGGTCAAATTAAAAGCTGTCATAAAGAACTTTGCTTTACCACAAAATCACTCAACAAACTGTATTAGTTATTATTAGTATTAAGGTCTATTTCACTTCGCTTCAGAGTTGTGGTAGTTGCTTGAAACCTTGATAATATTGTGTCCTAAAATGTGGTCAGAAATCCCATCTCCAACTTCAATTGCGAATCCAGTCGCTTCTGAGTGTGTGTCCCTTTTTTCTGCTTGTAGTAACCCTTTTTGCCATTGTGATCTAGTGGAATCTGAACGGCAGCTCCAGCATGTTGTGGACAGTGACTTGAGTCTCAGATCAGCACTTGAATCTCCACATAGTTTGTGCCAGCAATGTGTGGATGTAGACACACAAACCCACTAAAATCTTTGGCCCCTGGGCATGTGCCCATTCAGTAATCCATCTCTGGGTGAGGAGAGTGACAGAAATATGGACCATAGTGGAGCAGGTAAGGAGAAAAAAGGTAAAAACAAAGACAAAAAGAAGGCAGGGCGACAGGGGTGGGAAAAGGAGTGGCAATGAAGGCAGAGTTAAACAAGGTTGACAGTGAAGTTAAAAGTGACACAGGTGGGATGGAGGGAGTAGCTGGAAGGAAGGACCGGGGTTGGATGAATTAGGTAATAATAATAATAATACATCTTATTTGGGGGATGCCTTTCAAAACACTTAAGGACATCTTACTTGAAAATGGGCATATATAAGTAAGTTAGGTAAGAACAAAGTGACATTGATGTTTTTGGAGGGAGGGAGAGTTGGTGGGATGAGTCCGATGAAATTGAAGGCTGCCATTCATAAAGAGGTTGGGGAAGTGATAAAGTGCTATGAGGCGGAGATTTTCTGATAATATGTAGGGATATGGAGCAGAGGGACAGGGCCTTGGGATTGAAGCAAGAAGGGCGTTGTATTGTATTGATCTATGATCATATTGATCACATGAACACTTCAAAATGCAATGATGACTTTCTATGCACATTCAATGTACATTAACACATTCATAGCAACTATTACACTTATTTTTTTATACTTATTTTTATATTTATAATATTTTATAATTATTTCATATTGTGCATATACCCCTTTTCTACACTATCTATTTTTTTCTTTTAATTTTAATTAATGCTACTGTGTAGATGTCGCTTGCCATGTCCTAAGAATTTCACTGCTCCAAATGAAACTATGTAATTTTGTGCATTTGACAAAAAACTAGACTTTGACTATGATTGGTAAACGGGTAAGAAATATATTGTTGTTGAGGTTTGGGTGAGGGACAGGGTGCTAGTGGTTCTATATTTTTACAACCCAAGTCTGAGACTGGAACAGGAGAAACTGGAGAGTGTGGAGGGTCAGGACAAATGAAAGATGTTGTGATGTGAAGATTTAAATGCACACAGTACGCTTTGGGGGAGTTACAGACGGATGGCAATGGGTGGGTTATGGAAAAGTTAATGGAAGTGGCTGACTTGGTGTGCCTTAACAATGGTCAGTGGACCATGTTTGAGGCGAGAACAGAGGTAGGTTTTGGTGAATGGGTTAGGGAGGTGGGTGCTCGGAAGGGCGGAGTGGAAGCTGTTCCAGGGGTTAAATGAGCAGATGATGAGTAGTGTTGAGTAGTACGGGAGGGGACGTAGATAGGATGCATGATTGGGTGAGAGCAGCATTGGTGGAGGCAGTTAGAGAGGCTATACCTAAGAAGGGAGGAAAGCAGTCCCATGGTGGACAGGAATGTGGAAAAGCTGTAAAGGTAAGGAATAGGGCTTTCAGGTTATTGAAAAGGACACACAATTTCCAGTTTATGATCAAGTATAAACAGGCTCAGGCCCTGTTAAGAAGAACTACACAGTTTTATTATACCACTGTGAGGGCATGAGCTCTGAATGCTCAATTTACTATGGCTGAGGAGAAGAGAGTCTCAGATAAGACGAGTTAACATCTCCAGGAAAAGACCAGGTGTGCTACAGTATGTTGGCCAATCTAGGTGATGAGGCACTGGACAAGGTTCTGGGCCTGTATAATAGAGTGGGAGGAGGAGAAATTACCCGGATCCTGGAAGGGGCAGTGGTGGTACCTGTCTGGAAGCCAGGGAAGGACCCTACGAAGTCAACTAGCTATGACATGATGTGGAAGGAGGGTTTGCTGATTAAGCTTGATTTAATGGTTGCAGGAGGAAGAGCATATACAGTTAGGTCCAGAAATATTTAGACACAGACAATTTTCATAATTCTGATTCTGTATGCCACCACAATGGATTTGAAATTAAACAACCAAGATGCAATTGTAGATCAGACTTTCAGCTTTAATTCAAGGGGTTGAACAAAATAATTGTATGAAATGTTTATGAATTCCAACCATTTTCATACACAGTCCCCTTATTTCAGGGGTTCAAAGGTAATTGGACGAATTAACACAATCATTAATACAATTTTAATTTTTAATACTTTGTTGAGAATCCTTTGTAAGCAATGACTGCTTGAAGTCTGGAATGCATGGACATCACCAAACGCTGGGTTTCCTCCTCTGTGATACTTTGCAAGGCCTTTACTGCAGCTATCTTTGTTTGTGGGTCTTTCTGCCTTAGGTTTTGTCTTCAGAAAGTGAAATGCATGCTTGCTTGGGTTAAGATCAAGTGATTGACATGGCCATTGCAGAATATTCCACTTCTTTGCCTTAAAAAATTCCTGGGTTGCTTTCAGATTATGTTTTGGGTCATTGTGCATCTGTAAAGTGAAGCACCATCCGATCAACTTCACTGAATTTGGCTGAATCTGAGCAGACAATATATCTCTATACACTGCAGAATTCATCCGGCTGCATCAATAAACACTAGTGAGCCAGTGCCATTGGAAGCCATGTGTGCCCATGCCATCACACTACCTCCACCGTGTTTTACAGATGATGTGGTATGCTTCGGATCATGAGCCGTTCCAAACCTTCTCCATACAAGTTGATGTTAGTTTCAACTGGGCTGGCTTTTTTAGATGTTTTTTGGCAAAGTCTAATCTGGCCTCCGCAAGGAGCAAGCAACAACAATGTTGAAGCACAGTGGTTAGGAAAAACTCCCTAAGAGGAGCCAAAATTTAGGAATCATCAGGTATCTTGTATACATATCTTCTGTCCTCTTTCTTCCATATGTCATTTTTATGGATGAGCATTAAAAGGGCAGAAGAACTTCCCTCTCCCCAGACACTTCCTCCAGCTCTTCCGGGGGGACACCGAGGGCGTTCCCAGGCCAGCCGGGAGACATAGTCCCTCCAGCGTGTCCTAGGTCTTCCCCGGGGTCTCCTCCTGGTGGGACGAGACCGGAACACCTTCCCAGGAAGGTGTTCCGGAGGCATCCGAAACAGATGCCCAAGCCACCTCAGCTGACCCCTCTCGATGTGGAGGAGCAGCGGCTCTACTCTGAGCTCCTCCCGGGTGACCGAGCTTCTCACCCTATCTCTAAGGGATCGCCCAGCCACCCTGCGGAGAAAGCTCATAGTAAAGTTTACAAGTTTATCCTGTATTGGTGAGTGTAGCTAACAAGAGAAAGAAACAAACACAGAATTGATATATTACCAATAAACATATTATCCAGGATACTACCTTGGACAACATTATCATTTCCAATGCTGTCATTATTTATATTCTGAATAAAATTTTCTGTTTACCCATCTAGTTTGTATTGTATGACCAGATCAAATTAGAGGTTTGGGAAATTGTGTTAAATTGCCAAGCTCATTAATCTGTCCATGTAGGTGCACTGGCTATTTATGAGCTGCACAACATCAAATGAACATGTGTCAAAAGAACTCTTAGATTAACTCTTAGATTAACCCTTAGATTAACCTTGACTTCACCACACAGATTACTTTATTTCCGGCACGCAACTCCAATACCATGACAAGTGATAGAAAAATGCATTGTATTACCAATGGGTCCTAGACTAGAACAGTACAACAATTCATAAGGCCCATGTTCCACCTTCCACAACTGCCATCCTTGTATATTCCCCGGTCAATGTGGGCACAACAGAGATTTCCAAACGTGGCTACCCTCCCATGAGCTAATAAGGCATAGAAATGACAAACTATGCACTCTACACACAATATTGTATGGCATACACTGCAAACAAGCATAAAGGGTAACCACTACAAATTATCAAATGAGAAACACCATAAAATGAATGGTTTTACACAGTATGGGGCCCAACCCTTGCTTTATTCTATCCTGCCCACCCTTTCGAAAGGGTCCCTGTTTAGTTGTTGGGATAACGCAGGATGTAAACAAACAGACATGCACTGTGAATGGAAAAGGCCATCAACTTCTAACAATGTGCAGTCTGTGGAGATGTACATGGCTGATGACTATAACACTCTGTCCATAGAACCCACAGGGGATCTTCAGTGGTTGATGAACGGTCTCTGAGGCAGGTTTACAGGCATGGCATGATTCCTTGAACCTGAGCCAGAACAACTGGTACCCTCCCTGTCTGTACTGGACATAGTTAAAAACCAAGGGAACCCAGGACCTCTAGGCATCCTGGCTGGCATGGTGATGAGCAGCAGGAGGCAGTGGCTAGTAACAGCAGGACAGGGCACCAACCCCTTAATGCACAGGTGTCGAACCGGTTCCACAAAGGGCTGAGTGTCTGCAGGTTTTTGGTTTTTCCTATAAATTGGTTCCTAGTTCATACCTACACAACCAGGTGAGGGTAGAAACTAACCAATCAGTGACCTAATTAACCAATCAAGTACAAGGAGAGAGCAAAAACCTGCAGACACTCGGCCCTCCGTGGGACCGGTTTGACACCTCTGCCTTAATGCATATCATGCGGAGTGGGAGGTTAAGTTAGGATTTGTGTTGGGGCAAAACAAATTACTTCACTGCTAAAAAGGGTCCTTGGCTCACAAGCGCTCACAAGGGAGTAAACCTGTGAAATGTAGCACAGACAAATGGCTACTGGAAAGGATATGTGCAGTCAGGGCTAAAAGAAAAAAAAGTAAAAAATTACTACTATAACATACAAAAATTGTAATAACAGCCTGGTAAAATGCATCAACAAAATAACATCAGTTTTGCTAGTAGTGCTTAACTAAAATAACTTAGCTGTAAAGTCTAGTGCCAGCTGTAGTGGTATGCATAATTTCATCAGGGTGCTAGTTATTTTTCTGGTTGTAATCCAATTTCTCCACGTAGCGAGTTAACTGTCATACACAGGAAATGATGCACACAAGCCTAGCTTGCATGTTTGCGTAACTAAGTTAGTTTACATAACCAAGTTTTCCAAAACTCAAAACATTCATATTTATATACATGGCCTGGTGGAAAACCAAATTCCATACTGTACATCATGAATGTATTGTAAATAATAAAGTTTTATGACAAATGATGCAAAATGCTGTTTGTAACTAACACATTTTATAGAACTGAACTTTTACACAGCGACACCTCTGAGTCTGAAGGACAGTTGTCAGGAGGCAGACGTAAACAGTTTACTGTGGAAAAGAGAAGCTTAGAGTCTATTACCAGGATTGATAATATCAGATTGTAAATAGACACTGGGCCATTGGTAGTCCATATTGTGATATCTATCAAAGAGTGTTAAGAACGTTAAATGTACATTAGTAGCGCTTAGAAATGTACTAGGTAGATTTTCCTGTAAAAAATCTAAAGTTTTGTCCCCTGTAAACATGTTGTGTAAGCCTTCTAATTGTTGTTTAACAAAACAGACTGTTCAGTTCCAGTGAAATGTCAATTTGCCACTACTTTCCAGAAAATTCTGTTTTAGCCATCCTGTTCCAGCCAATCACCTTCTGTGAGGCGGGCCTTCCTCCTTGGCTAATTTTGCAAAAGCGCCTTTTACCTGTGTAGCATCCCTTGGAACCAAAATGAAGAGGAGTCTAGAAAATGGGTTTCAGCACCGTGAAACTAAAATATGATACAAATGAAGTGCATGGGTTTATGCTAAATATTAACTGGATGTTCAAATGATAAATAATTAAAGGACCCCCTTGAAAATGAGATGGTACATCTCAAGGGGCTATCCAAAATAAAAGAAAGAAAGAATATGCTCATATGCAAATACAATAGGCTACACTAAAGCCAATGTTCACATTAAATTCACAATTTGCTGAACTGTATTGACAAACACAAAACCCAAGAAACATTGCAAATATCATTTAACACTTTGCATTACAAAGTTTACTTGAATAACTGAAAACGTCACTTAAAGATTTATCTGAAAAAGTCACTTAAAGATTTCATACCTCGCTCTACTTTCCAAAGGGTGCCAACTAGCAGTCTACTTAGCTGTCCATTAGCCCCTTGCAGGTAGTTCACGAAAGACTTAACACAAACATATACATTCAAAATGTGATCTGAAACGAAGATATGCATATAAGCTTCAAGTAAAACAAAAAAAACTTTTAGTTTATATGTTGTGTAGTACATGTGGTGTATGTTTTACGCAAGAGAACAAAAATATAGCTACCGTCAAACAAGGTTTGCTGCGCGCAGAATTTTTACGTTTTTGCAGCTTAACCCTGTTCCGTGTGATTTCAAAATAAAGGTCTCTTAAACCATGTTCACTTACACTCCCACCAAATCATGTATTGATGAATGAAATAAACATGAAAAATTAACGATGAATCATTTCTAGGCCACCTTGGTACACAAAAAACAGAAGCGTTCCACATACAAGGAAACAAACTGATACCCAAACATGTCCAATGCAAGTGGTTTGTGTTGGAAATTATTTTTTGAGCTGCAAGAAGTAAGACTAGTTTTTGGATAGGTCGTTCTATAATTGAGGCCTTGAAAGTGCATTGTCCTCTTCCTGTCAGATTCCGATCTCCTACTAATACCTTGACACGACGAACCAACCCATCACTTCCTTCTGTGACGTCAATCACTCATCATTTCTAGGCCACCTTGGTACACAAAAAACAGAAGCGTTCCACATACAAGGAAACAAACTGATACCCAAACATGTCCAATGCAAGTGGTTTGTGTTGGAAATTATTTTTTGAGCTGCAAGAAGTAAGACTAGTTTTTGGATAGGTCGTTCTATAATTGAGGCCTTGAAAGTGCATTGTCCTCTTCCTGTCAGATTCCAATCTCCTACTAATACCTTGACACGACGAACCAACCCATCACTTCCTTCTGTGACGTCAATCACTCATCCAAGACGCCACTCATTCCTTGCGAGCATGTCATCCTTGATGATAACTAGGTCATTTACCTTTAGATTCCGCCGAGGTAAGTGCCACTTTTGTCTTAAGGAAATGTTCAGGAGGTGTTCTCTTTTCCACCTGCTCCAAAACTGCTCAATAAGGTATTGTACCCTGCGCCACCTTTTTGCAGCATACAAATCCTCCCTGACAAACCTCCCAGGCGGTGGCAAGGCAACTTCGGATTTCATCAAGATGAGGTGATTCAGAGTCAAGGGCTCTAATGAGTGAGGGTCATTGATTCCTTCCACGTTTAATGGATGACTGTTCAGAATGGCCATTGCTTCGTTGAATAGGGTCCTGAGAGAAGAGTCATCTAGTCTACCTGGGCACTGAGCAACAGAAGCATTTAACACACTCTGAATGGTTCCGATTTGTCGCTCCCAGACGCCTAATGAATGACTGGCGGAAGGAGCATTGAAGATGAACTCGCATTGTTTATCTGCCAGGAAGACTGCCAGTGCCTTGGTATCACATTGCTTAAGGGCTTCCTTGAGCTCATTCCGTAGACATATCTTCAAGCATTTCAATGTGGACTGCTCGTGAGTAGAAACATGTGAAGATAAGCCCATATCGCTTGTACTCTTTGCGACCATTCTTAATGACAAATGGGCCGAAGCAGTCCATCCCACAGAATGTAAAGGGGGCTGAAGCTTGGCAGCGTTCCTTTGTAAGGTCGACATGTTGTGACGTTTCCTTAGATCCAACTCTCTAGATTCTTGCAACCACCTTGACAAGCCTTGTCCAGGATGAAAACCGGTTCAGGCGGTTTAGAATATCACTTGTTTTGCTGGCTCGAATTGCAAATATTTGAGCTGTCTTGACTTCTGGATCTCCTACAAGCAATTCAGTCGAGGGCTCATGTGGCAAGAGCACTTCTTGTTCCCACAGAAATCTGGGCCTGGATAACCAGTTAGATGAAGCAATTTCCTTTACGTTAATACCTCTTGAAGCATGGTCAGCAGGGTTTTGTGTTGTGTCTACATAGTGCCATTGGTTGGGATCTGTACTCCCTCTAATCAGTTGAATGCGGTTGGCCACAAACACGTGGAACCTTCGTGCTTCACTTTCTGATGGAGCTACACAGGTAAGGACCTCTCTTTGGTTTTGCAAAGTTGCTACGCCTCGATGATTAGCTCTTTAGCCTTTTCCTCAGTTGAAACACTGAATAACCCATCATCCACATAGAAATTGTTCTCTACAAAGGCTGATGCTAGGGGTTGGTCGGTCTAATGTTGCTGTGCCAGGTCAATGTCGTAGATCACAGCAACAGCTTCTCTTCTAAACTGTAGAAGTGTGTCATTCAAAGAGATCCCATTAAACTTAGCAGAGCAATTGAAAACAACTCGAAGTTTATCTGGCTTTCTGGGGTGGTATTCTCCATGATGTGGAATGTACCACGCTGTCTCTTTCTCAGAAGCTGTGGCGGCTCGTTCCACATCAACTCTGTCCATAATGTCTTTCATAAAGGCTGTGTAGTGGTCATAATACTGTTTGTTTGACTTCAACCTTTTCTTCAGGTGTTGCAACCTAACAGCGGACAGCTTCTTGTTATTTGGAAGAACTGGTAAATCAGTGCCCTTGAAGGCGAGTGGCATTTCATAATGTCTATTGTCCTTTTGCTTAATGTTGTCGCTCAAACTGAATGAATTGAACATCATCCTGAGACACATATTTATTCTCATAGGTTTTTTCGTTGAAGTCCGATTCTAAAATCTTTAACACATCTGGGGGAGATGGCACTGGGATTTCCTTCACTGAGATTCAATGAACAAAGCTTTGGTTTCCCTGTCTGTCCAAGTGGGGATTGGTTGACCCTATGATGGTCCAGCCCAATGCAGTTCTTTGCGCAAAAGGTTCATTATTACTACCTGTGATGACGTCTAGGGGAGCTAGTGCTGATAGGCAGTTATAACCAATCAGTAATCCCACCTCGCAGTCTTATTCAGTAGAAATGGTGAGGCAGTGGGGTTGCATGCTATTCTAGCTTCCCTCGCCATGAACTCTGTAAAGCGTGCAAAGCTGGTATAATTTCCACATTGGTCTAATTCTTCCACGACAATGCGACTCCACCTACGAGTCAACCAATCAGGGAGCCTTTTAAGAAGTTTGTGATTCTCCTCGCAGTCATCGAGAATGCTCAGTCCCTTAAACTTAGGAGGACATGAGGTCTTGGCCCACACCCCCGGAGTACCAGACTTGAAAGACTCCCCTGTCCAAAGTCCTCCTGGTTGTGTTGCAGATCAAGACGATACCCGATGATTTCAGCTGCCAATCTGCTGCCAATCTCCTGTCCTTGTCCATCTGGTCATGCTTCCATCCTGGACTAGGTTTAAATACACTCTGGACTCAGCCCACATGCATTTATTAATTATTAAAATGTTTACTCTTAATATGTTCACCTGGCACAGCCAGAAGAGGACTGGTCACTCCTCTGAGCCTGGTTCCTCTCTAGGTTTCTTCCAAAATGTTGGCCTTCTCAGGGAGTTTTTCATAACCACTGGAATTCAACACTACTGTTGTTTGCTCCTTGGGGTTTAAGTTCTTTGTGACAACTGCTGATGTAAAAAGGGCTTTATGAATTAATTTGATTGATTGATACCAAAAGGTGACATGAAAACGAGTCTGTCCCAGGAGTCCTTGCATTGAAATGGGTTAATTTCATTGCCAGTGCATAGGACCAGATGACCTACAGTGAGGGAAAAAAATATTTGATCCCCTGCTGATTTTGTACGTGTGCCCACTGAAAAATAAATAATCAGTCTATACTTTTAATGGTAGTCATACAGTCACTGTATGACTGGCGTTGAAATCAACTCATCCCCATCACAACACCCGTGAGAGACTTGATTTGCCACTTTACGTTCAATCGATTTTCAATAGATTTTTCTGTTCACTGCAGGGTGTATGTTCGCCGGTACCACGTGTAGTTGTACAATATCCTCCATTGTTTTTCCCATGTGTGTTGCGTTGAATGTGGAATCAGGGCAGTTTTCCTGTGATGTCACTATGGACGGGTACATGGTACTATCTGCAGTGGGAAACGACCCGAGGCAAGGCGTGTAGAGCCGAGTTGAGCCGGTACATAGCGGTGGAAAAGCTCCTGTCATAGAATGGTGAGTAGAGTGAGTAGAGTTGAGCTAGAGTTGAGCTAGTTGAGCTAGTACCATGCAGTGTAAAAGAGCCAATAGACTTAAGAATAGCCAAGAAACATGAAAACTATTTCTAAGTTAAGGATATATTTAGATACACATTTTCTCCAGCAGGGGTTACATAAATAAAGTTATTAGCATTCTTTGTAGTCTACAGTGTGCAACCTGATTGGAAATTATGTGAGATTGGAGCGGGCCCAACTTGACTGGAGTGTGGAGTGATATCTGAGCGGGCCAGATCGCTCAATATCACTCCAGTACTGCTGACTTCATGTGGTCTAGGCAAGTTCGCCTTACATGCATTTTTAGATTACTTGTGTGCTGCTAAAAACAAACAGACGCCAGCAATTCCTAATTACACTGCTCAAAAAATTAAGGTAACACTTAATTTAAGGGAACACATCGGATCTTGATTAAATAAATATATTAAACATCCACATTGTGTAATTTGTTGAGAACAAAATTATGTAAGAACGGCATTGTCCTGCACTATGAGATCCCAGGGCCCACTGCACCAGCATAAAATATGACAAGGGGTCTGAGGATTTCATCCCAGTACCTAACAGCAGTCAGGGTACTGTTGGCTAGCTTGTGGAAGTCTGTGCGACTCTCCAGAGATATGCCTTCCCAGACCATCACTGATCCACCACTAAACCGGTCATGCTGGCTGATGTTGTAGGCCACATACCATTCACCAAGGTGTCTCCAGACTCTTTCACGTCTGTCACGTGCTTAGTGTCAATTTCCTCTCATCTGTGAAGACAATGGGTGCTAATGGCAGACCAGCCAATTCTAATGAAAGCCAATCAAGCTGAACGGTGCTGGACTGTGCCCACAGGTCCCACTCGAGGACATCGGGCCCTCATGCCACCCTGATGGAGTCTGTTTCTGGAGTTCTGAAACATGCACACCAGTAGCCCATTGGAGGTCATTTTGTAAGGCTGTGGCAGTGCTCCTTCTGTTCCTCCTCACACAAAGGAGCAGATATGGGTCCTGCTGCTGGTTTGATGCCCTACTACAGCCCTGTCCAGCCCTCCTTGTGTAACAGCCCATCTCCTGGAATCTCCTCCATACTCTTGAGACTGTACTGGAAGACACAGCAAACCTTCTTGTGATGGCATGTATGGATGTGCCATCCTGGAGGAGCTGGACTACCTGTGCAACATGAATGGGCTACAGGTACCTCCTCATGCTACCAGAAGTGAAAAGAACACTAGCAAAATGCAAAATTAGAGAAGAATCAGGAGGGATAAAGAGAGACCAATTGTCTGTGGCCACCACCTGCAAAACCATTCCCATTTTGGGGGTTGTCTTGCTGTTGCCTCTCCAGTGTACCTATTGTCACTTTCATTTGCACTAAAACAGGTGCATGTTTCCTAACTGGACAATTTGATATCCCTGAAGTTTAATTGACTTGGAGTTATACTGTGATGATTACGTGTTCCCTTAATTGTTTTGAGCAGTGTATATTGTAATATGTACGATTACAGGTAAAAACAATATACAGTGGGGAGAACAATTATTTGATACACTGCCGATTTTGCAGGTTTTCCCACTTACAAAGCATGTAGAAGTCTGTAATTTTTATCATAGGTACTCTTCAACTGTGAGTGACGGAATCTAAAACAAAAATCCAGAAAATCACATTGTATGATTTTTAAATAATTAATTTGCATTTTATTGCATGACATAAGTATTTGATCACCTACTAACCAGTAAGAATTCCGGCTCTCACAGACAGAGTTAGTTTTTCTTTATGAAGCCCTCCTGTTCTCCACTCATTACCTGTATAAACTGCACTTGTTTGAACTCGTTACCTGTATAAAAGACACCTGTCCACACACTCAATCAAACAGACTCGAACATCTCCACAATGGCCAAGACCAGAGAGCTGTGTAAGGACATCAGGGATAAAACTGTAGACCTGCACAAGGCTGGGATGGGCTACAGGACAATAGGCAAGCAGCTTGATGAGAAGGCAACAACTGTTGGGTCATGGGTGGGTGGGTGGGTCTTCCAGCATGACAATGACCCGAAACACACAGCCAGGGCAACTAAGGAGTGACTCCGCAAGAAGCATCTCAAGGTCCTGGAGTGGCCAAGCCAGTCTCCAGACCTGAACACAATAGAAAATCTTTGGAGGGAGCTGAAAGTCCGTATTGCCCAGCGACAGCCCCGAAACCTGAAGGATCTGGAGAAGTATGGAGGAGTGGACCAAAATCCCTTCTGCAGTGTGTGCAAACCTGGTCAAGAACTACAGGAAACGTATGATCTCTGTAATTGCAAACAAAGGTTTCTGTACCAAATATTAAGTTCTGCTTTTCTGATTTATCAAATAATTATGTCATGTGTTGAAGTATAACACTTCCCCGAGTTGGTTTGTTGGAAAGGAGAATAAAACACAGGGAGTCAGGGCAATTACCGTAGTTATACGTCCATTTATTACAGAAGCTTCTGGAGACACGTGTCGCCGCACAATGTCTGAGGATCAACATTCAAAACATCATTTTTATACTTCTACTACGCCCAAAAAGATAGAGGCGTTAACTTACAAAGTGTGTGCCATTGGCCCAATCCCAGTTTTATTCCTTATAGGATAACTGCAAGTATCCCCTTGCCCCCCTTTCTGGTTTCTGTCTTGTCTGTCCGACTATGTGTGCGTGTCTCTGACCTGTGACCTGTTTCTCACAAAACAGACATACTAAATCTTTCTATCCCCGGCAACCGCTTGAACAGGTTTTCCTATTCTCCTACTTGCTCCTTCAGTTTCGGTTCATATTACAGACATTTAATATTTTGTTTCATTGGTTACAACAGCTTATAACAGTTCACTAACTTATACAATTACTACATCTACAATTCCCCCTTTTGATCTCTCCCCAGAGAGATCACCCCTATTCGCCAAGCTCCAGTTCTTCCGGGTCATGCTGCTCCAGTAGAGGCATCAGCATCCCTGATGGCGATCCTGGAGCCTTCTCAATGGCTGTAGAGATCACTCTCATGGCAAGCCCTCTTATGCATGGGATACAACAACACCCACAAGTAACCATTATAGCACCAAATGTAGAAAGCGATAAAAGAACAGACATTATCAAACCTTTCCACTGGCCGAACATCGAGGTCAGCCATTCCTCCAGCGGATTATCTATCCCAGAATGCTCGTATGCGACCCCTTGACATAGTCCAATTCAATCCCCCAAATTTCCTCAAACAGGTGTCCTCAGGTGGGGTCGCTGACCTCTTCGCTGGGGGAATGAAGACCCGATGCCAACCTGGGAAACCTGTAACAACACACAACACACATCATTATTCTACCAATTCCCATATACTACTTCATTCTACTATCATCTCCCCAGACCTTTCTCTGTAACCCTGTCATCTTGGTACGAGTGGTATGAGCCACTCGGTGTCCTATACCCCCTTTAGTTACAGTATTTTTCAGTTCTTTCCCCTAAGAGTCTATTCCCCTGGCGCCGTCCTCAGTCTCCTTCACTCGCTCGTGGTCCTGCCGTGTCCTGTGGTCCGCTCCTGGCACCGGTCCGGCTGGTGTTGGTCCTCCTTCCGTCCACGCTGGGGAAAGCTCCTCCTTCCCGGTTTGGATGAGGTCCGTTAACGACCTTCCTGGCTCCTGCGCTGGTGTACACTGGCTCCAATGGTACCACGTCTCTCCTTTGTCCCTCAGGCGGACCGCATGACTCGTTCTCTCCACCACCTGATGAGGACCCGTCCACCTTGGCTCCGACCACTTTCGCTTGATGACCTTCAGCAACACCCACTCCGCCTGGGGCAGGTTCTGGTCCAGCGGGTGCAGGTCCCTCCGTTCTCCGACTCTGTTGGTGAATTCTGAAACGAGAGCTCGCAATTCATCAAAATACACTCTGTGATCGTTGGGCCACTTTACCCCTTCCGGGACCGCAGGCCCCGCGGCTGGTCCTGGAAACTGTCTCCCCGTCAGCAGCTCGTATGGGGTGAACCCAGTGGTCTGATTTAACGAGCATCGAATCGTCATGAGTGCCAGTGGCAGTGCATCCACCCAGTTCAATTTAGTCTGTGCACATATCTTAGCCAACTTGTTTTTTAAGTTTTGGTTCATCCTTTCTACCTTTCCCTGGGACTGTGGATGGTACACAGTGCCAAAAGCATGTTTTAGGCCCAATAAGCTCTCTAACTTCTGTAAATCACTGTTCTTAAAGTGAGTCCCATTGTCTGACCTGATTTTCTCTGGGAAGCCGTGTCTGGGAATGTACTGGTTCACTAAACACTTGATCACTGTCTGACTGTCCTCCCTTCTTGCTGGCCAGGCTTCTGGCCACCCTGTGAACATGTCCACACACACTAACATGTAACGGCACCCCCGTACTGTTTCCCCCATGTCAGTGTAGTCTATCACTATCTCTTGTCCAGGTCTCGTCGTCATGGGGGACGCCCCCATCTCAGGTTTGATCGTCGGTTTTGGATTGTGGTGTGTGCAGATGGTGCATGTCCTAGTGTAGTTACGTACCATGTCTACCATAAACGGGTTCCTCAACATCTGTGCTGGCCCTACATGGCCCAACCCGTGGGCTTCTGCAAATTTATCTCCCCGCATGGCTGGTGGAAGTATTACTCTACCGTCTGGCCCTCTCCAGAGCCCGCTCGTCTCTGTTGCTCCTCTCTGTTGCCAAATTGTTTTCTCTTGTAGGGAAGCCCCCTTTTGATGTCTCACTAGCTCGTCTCTCTCAGAGCCTTCTCCCCCCTTTTTCTGAAACAGGACCCCGTTCATGACTCATCCTGTTTCAGAAAAATCTAGAAAAAAGGTGTTGTGTAGTCTGGTATGGCCAGATCAGCTGCGGTGGCTAGTTGTTGTTTCAGCAAAATGAACTCCTTGTCGGCCGGGCAAGTCCAATTGAGAGTGGCTTTAAGTTTACGCATTCCCTGCTCCTTAACTAGCGCTCTAAGTGGCTCTGTGAGCCCTGAATAGTTTGGGATGTAATTGCGGCTGTACCCCGTGAGCCCTAGGAATGATAGCATTTACTGAACCGTAGTGGGTTTAGGATGGTGGAGGATGGTTGTGCGGTGAGCTGGGGAAAGCCCCGCTCCCTTCTGCAAGATTACTCTGCCCAGAAAGGAGACCTGCGTCCTTACCAGCTGTAGCTTTCCTTTTGACACCTTGAACCCTTTCTCAGCCAGTCTGGTGAGGACCGTCATTGTAGCTTGGATGCAGGCGGCCACCGTCAGGGCCGTCAGCAGCAGGTCGTCTACGTACTGGACCAAAGTTACCCCTGTCGGCAGGCAGCATCACTGCAGCGCTTCTCTCAGTACCTGGTTGAATATGACAGGGGAAAGCGCGAACCCCTGTGGTAGTCTCGTGTACCTCCATTGCCGACCCCTATGTGTGAAAGAAAAAATATCACGAAGTTCCTCTGCTAGTGGGAGACAGAAAAAACATTAGCCAGGTCAATGCAGGTGAACCATTTTTACATCTTACAGCTGTGTGAGTACCATACGTTTGGCGCCTGAGGGAGTGTCCAATCAGTGCATTCGACCGCCCTTTTAACCATGGGCCCCAGGTCTTTTGCTTGGTGTTTAGGATGCAGGGCCTACATGTATGAATTTAGACCCGACCTGTAACGTGTCCCCACACACTACATCCCCAAACCCCTCTCTATACACCTCATCGCCCTGCCGATCATAAAATAGGGTCACATGTGGGGGGTCTGGCGGAGGAAAGTACGGCTCGAGGAGGGAGATCCACGGCCTCCACTTGAAGTCGATGTCCCGTCTGGTAACGTGACAGTTAGTCCATCTGGAGAACACAAGATATTAGCCCCCAGTTTTATCAACAAGTCTCTCCCCAATAAGTTCACTGGTGTGTTTGCCGACACCACATACGGATGGCTGAGGGCCTGTTTACCCAGTATCGTTTTAAGAGGAAATGTCACTGGCAAAGTCTGTCCCACTCCTTCAAACCCCACAACTTCCACTGTCTTGGAGGATAGTAGTCCTGTGGCGGGAGGGGCGGTGATGGTGGAAAACGTGGCACCTGTGTCAACCAGAAAGGAGAAGTCCTTCCCGTCGACATTCAGGGACAGCATAGGATCTGCCCTTCCCCCGCTGTCCCCTCCCCCCCCTGTAGACCGTCACACCTGGTCCCACCCTCCCTCATAAGAGAGTGGGTATTGTCCAGGTGCGCTAGGTGGTGGGACGGCGTGTGGGTTGGGAACTGGAGCTGCCCCTTGGTTTGGGTATCCTCTGCCCCCTGCAGTGTTCTGTGGGCAGTTTCTGGACCAGTGGTTCGGGTCACCACACGTAAAGCAGGCTCCGTATGGGACTTGGGCTCCTGAAGCCCCTCTGCCTCTACCCCGCCCCCTCCCCCTACCATAACCTCCCCTCGGAGTCCCTGGTCGATAGGGCGCGGTGAATGCCCCCCGGCCACCGTGAGGTTGGGGTGCCCATGTGGGAACAGGGTATAAATCGGGTGTGTCAGGTTCTCCTGAGCCTAGGGCTGCCATCTGTCTGTGTTTCTTTTTCCCTTCATTGAGCCTCCCTTTGGCTTCCCCCAGCTGTACGCGCAACAGGTTCTCTTCCAGTCCCTGTATCTGTTTGTCTTTCTCTGTCTCCTCATCTTTTGCCCTCTGTAAATTATGTACTATGTGTCTTTCCCATACGTGTGATTCACTACCCGGCAAGTCAGGATTTGCCATCATTGCCTCTTTTATTTTCTCTGGAGGTCCCTCTAAGACCACCCTTCTAAACCACTCCTGCTGCAGACCCCCTTTCCCCGGGTGGTGCCCTGTGTGTTTGGCCCATGTGTCCTTACATGCTTCTAGATACTGTCTAGGGTGTTGCTCTTTTTCCCAAGGTAACTTGGGCATCGGGGCCCCAGCGGGCAAGGGAAATCGTTCCCTCAGGGCCGTGGCTATGCGCCCGACCACCTGACTGAAAGGAGTGTCGTCAGGGCTCCGCCTAGTGGCGGCCCCTTTTTCTATCTCAGTCATAGCCTGGGCGGACATATCTCGGGCGACTACTGCCCTCCAGTCCCCCAGTGCCAACATTTGACCAGCTGTGAGTTTATCAAATTGTGACAACCATAGTCCACCTCCCTCTCCCATCGGGGGTAATTTATCTACCAGTGCCTGTACGTGTCCCAGCTCCAATGGTTTATATCGCGGTTCTCCGCCTCCCACTCTAAAGAGAGGCAGCTGAAACCCAGCACAACCAGCTTCCCCTGCTTGTGACCGCGTATACATTTTATTTTGAGTCTTTTGAATTGATTCTACTGTGTCATGGTGTAGTTTATGTTCTGGTGGGGGCGTACGCGGCAGAGGGCATACGTCTCCCTTACTCCCGTCTCCACTACTGTCTGTGTCGGGGTCTTCGTCTGAGTCAGTCCATCTCCCTACTGCTTTGCCCGTGAGAACCACCCGTCCTCTATGTGAATTCCCTTTTTTCTGCCTAATTCTGGTCCTTCTTACTGTGTCACTATCGTCCGACCCTGACCTTGAGTCCTCACCTAACCTGCCTTTAGTACGGCCTGATCTTTTCTTTATGGCCCCAGTAATCTCCTCTTGTTTATTCTTTCCTAGTCGTCTCCCCTTCTCGCTCCTCTTTCTCTGCCCTTGCCTTGAACGGTTTCACCTCCCCCTCAGTGTCTGTCTCGCTCTCTGACTCCGCCTTCCTACTTAATTTTCTCTTATCTTGCTTTCCTGTGAATTGAGTTATGGGCTTGCTGTTCTGTGTGTCTAAAGACAATATCCCACTCTCTAAACATAACGCTGGATATAATGGTACACGGTACCATGCACCACCAGGTCATCTTCATATGCTGGGGGTTCTATCTCTCCTCCCTTTTTCTCCTTAATTTTCTGTCCCTTTTTCTCTTTGTTCACATGGTCTACGCCCTGACACCACACTGCTAATTTACACCATTCTTTTCTGTGCTTTTCCCATTCCTTCTCCTTTTCTCTATATCTCCCTCTCTTGACCAAATTGGCTGTTTCCTTCTTGTCTCTAACTCTATCTCGATTTTTAGAACACTCCTTCTCCTTATTCCACAAAATAACATGTAATGATCTCCTTTCCTCCATCCTTAATCCTGCCTCGCTCACCACTTGTCGCAATTTCTCTTCTATCCCTTCTTTTTCTTTCTGAATTGGGTCCATCCTGCCTACAACAGTCATTACATTTGCCACCTGTATCCCCAATTGTTTCCACTTCCCAGTGCCTGGACACCGCCCATCGTCATCAACTTCTCTCTCACACTTCCCGTCCATTTCAACCTGACTTACGTTACTGTGAGTCCCAGACTCAGAATAATTAACAAATGATTAACGGGTACCTGACCCAACACTTTTGGGACTCAAACCCAGTTCTCTTATACAGAATTTGGGGAGCTCTAAAACTCCCCGGGACTCCAACCCAGATACAGAATTTGGGGAGTTCTAAACCTCCCCGGGACTCTAACCCATATACAGAATTTGGGGAGTTCTAAAACTCCCCGGGACTCTAACCCAGATACAGAATTTGGGGAGTTATAAAACTCCCCGGGACTCTAACCCAGATACAGAATTTGGGGAGTTCTAAACCTCCCCGGGACTCTAACCCAGATACAGAATTTGGGGAGTTATAAAACTCCCCGGGACTCTAACCCAATACAGAATTTGGGGAGTTATAAAACTCCCCGGGACTCTAACCCAATACAGAATTTGGGGAGTTATAAAACTCCCCGGGACTCTAACCCAATACAGAATTTGGGGAGTTCTAAAACTCCCCGGGACTCTAACCCAATACAGAATTTGGGGAGTTCTAAACCTCCCCGGGACTCTAACCCAGATACAGAATTTGGGGAGTTATAAAACTCCCCGGGACTCTAACCCAATACAGAATTTGGGGAGTTATAAAACTCCCCGGGACTCTAACCCAATACAGAATTTGGGGAGTTATAAAACTCCCCGGGACTCTAACCCAGATACAGAATTTGGGGAGTTATAAAACTCCCCGGGACTCTAACCCAATACAGAATTTGGGGAGTTATAAAACTCCCCGGGACTCTAACCCAATACAGAATTTGGGGAGTTATAAAACTCCCCGGGACTCTAACCCAGATACAGAATTTGGGGAGTTCTAAAACTCCCCGGGACTCTAACCCAGATTAACCTTTACACACAATAAATACTTCGAGGTGCCCCTAAGTCCTCGGGACTCTAACCCGACTGGTTGCCGAGACTCTAACTCGCAACTCTCCACCGTCCCCGTCGGGAAGTGGCGTAGGGTAGTCAACCCTAGAACGATTAACGGGCCTCTAACCCGACTTACAGTGAGACTCTAACTCACACACCGGTAGCGGGCCTCTAACCCGACTTACAGTGAGACTCTAACTCACACACCGGTAACGGGCCTCTAACCCGACTTATAGTGAGACTCTAACTCACAGACCGTTCCCCTGACCCCCTGAATTTAAACCAGCCTCCCAATACGTTTTCCACAGGTCCACAATTTAGTTCATAGCCAATATGCAGATTTAGATATAACAGGCTCTGCTTACCTTTATCATGAGCCGGCTCGGAACCTGTGAATCTCGCGTAGGTTGTCTGGACAAGATCGAATTCCTTCTCCTCTTTCCAATCCCGGACGAGCCCCCAAATTGTTGAAGTATAACACTTCCCCGAGTTGGTTTGTTGGAAAGGAGAATAAAACACAGGGAGTCAGGGCAATTACCGTAGTTATACGTCCATTTATTACAGAAGCTTCTGGAGACACGTGTCGCCGCACAATGTCTGAGGATCAACATTCAAAACATCATTTTTATACTTCTACTACGCCCAAAAAGATAGAGGCGTTAACTTACAAAGTGTGTGCCATTGGCCCAATCCCAGTTTTATTCCTTATAGGATAACTGCAAGTATCCCCTTGCCCCCCTTTCTGGTTTCTGTCTTGTCTGTCCGACTATGTGTGTGTGTCTCTGACCTGTGACCTGTTTCTCACAAAACAGACATACTAAATCTTTCTATCCCCGGCAACCGCTTGAACAGGTTTTCCTATTCTCCTACTTGCTCCTTCAGTTTCGGTTCATATTACAGACATTTAATATTTTGTTTCATTGGTTACAACAGCTTATAACAGTTCACTAACTTATACAATTACTACATCTACACATGCAATAAAATCCAAATTAATTACTTCAATTTTGGATTTTTGTTTTAGATTCAGTCACTCACAGTTGAAGAGTACCTATGATAAAAATTGCTTCTACATGCTTTGTATGTGGGAAAACCTGCAAAATCGGCAGTGAATCAAATACTTGTTCTTCCCACTGTATATACAAAACAGTACATACTTCACCATCATCCGCGAAGTACGTACTTGTAGGATGTAGTATGTAATAAGCGATTTGAGATTCAGCCAATGCTTTTGATTTCCTTGTAGTTCACATAGCGTAGTGGTTAGCTATTCAACTGTTATTGTATGGGCGACCATCTACAGTAATCTTTCTACAAGAGTACAATCTAGTTCTGTTAATAAACGTTCTGTTGCCCATGTTAATTCTGCAAAAATGTAATGGCTGGGATTGCATTTGCGCTATTTAAATAGTGTAATGGTTAAAAACACTGCCAGTCTGCCAGATAGAAGAACATGGATCAAAACCAGCCAGAGACAACAACACTCATCCCTTCTAATCGCAGGCCAGCTGAACTAGGCTAGCCTGGTTCTTTTTCTGGTTTATATAAGAAAGGTTCTCTACATTAACATACTTAAACTCAAACATTTCTCAATGTGCTCCACCTGTGATGGAAATTCCATGAATCGACACTCGGAGTAAGGAACACAGAGACAAAGTTCTCTTGGCACATTCTAACCGTTTTATTAACTATTATGCACATATGAGAGACGCGTCAACCGCTTACACACACATAATCGTCTGAGGAGTCTCTGACTCAAAACATGCACAATCCGTATTTATTACAATGAAAAAGGGGTGTGGTAAGATGCTGCCATCTGTCTCATGTCAATCAAACACCTTTGTTCTATCACACAAGTCAAATGCTATCTTCCCCCACCTTCCTGCCATAATGTTTACTGTTGTGTTTACCTAAGCTTCACACAAAGGACAGCTCTCCTTCCCGCCATAAGTAACTTCTTCAATTCTAAGAGTTCCAACCGAACCCGAACAGACAATAGATGTCCTGATGAGTTATACAGATGAGGAGGTAAAGAGTAACCATTTCATCAGCTGATACCAGTCAATAATACCCCCTTGGCAAATACCAGATCCCCCACATTCCTCTACCTATCTAAACAATGGGACTCAAGTCCTTTAATCAGTAAGAATGCATCAGGCTTCATAAACTTCCCCAACACACCTTATACTATTATTTACCTTTTATAATGTATTATTTAAATAGTAATTTGCTTAATTTATATTTTACCACAGGTAGTTTTTCCTTTGAAAATGTACACAATACACACTACCTATCACTATCACGACCCCTCCTCGGTGACATGTGAGTTTTGGGTTTTTCGTTGGTCTCGTCACTGAATGAGTTTCTCTCTGTGTGTTTTTGGTTGTTTGTCTGTTCCAGTCTCCCGGGCTAAGAGTGAGGGGGTGGGACATCATCACTCAGATGATTCCTGTGCCCAGATGCTACGACTCCGCAATCACACACCTGTTCCTGCACAGCTCATCGCCAGTGGTATTTAGGAGGAGTCCTGACGTCCCGTCCCTGCTGGATCATTAGTCGCCTCAGTAGGTGCACAACGTACCAGCTTCTTTCCGTGCTTCGTTTGTTCCCGGACTTTTTTTGCGTTCTCCTGTTTGTGCCAGCCTTGCAATTCTGTTTCCTATACCCAGCCAACACACACCTGCCCTGGGAGATTCACCTGGATTTCTGGACCTGCCCTGCCCCGACACCTGGATTAACCACCTGCTTCACTTACCTGGGACCACTGGCTTTCGCACCCCGACCCCGCTCCTCAGTCCAAACCCACCTTGTGTTTCTCACTGTTGGGTTCCTACACCAGAGAGGTATGAAGGGGTTTTAGGGGATTATTGGTCATTCCTGAGGCAGTGTGGCCTGGTGTTTTATCAACAGCCTAGCTCCTACACCACCGGCAGAGGCCAAGATAAGCCTTTCTGATCGGGCTGCTGCCAGAAAAGGCTTTAGCCTGGGCATCTGCATTGTGGGAGAAACAGAGCCCTGCCGTCATGTCCTACAGCGCATTTATATCTGAGATGCGGAAGCTCTTTGACCACTCAGTACGAGGCATGGATGCCTCTAAGCGTTTGTTCTCCCTGTGTGAAGGAGGGCGCAATGTTGCCGAATACGCTATTGAATTTCGTACGCTCGCTGCGGAGAGTGGCTGGAACGACGAAGCTCTGCAATGGTCTAAGTGATCTCAGCAAGGATTAATTAATTTCATACCCTGAGCCAGGGGACCTGGATGCTTTACTCTCTTTAGCCATCCGTGTGGATAACAGGTGCAGGGAGCTCAGGAGGGAAAAGTGATGGGGTGGTCTCACACCCCAGCAAGCAGCCAACGTTCCGGGACTGACACGAGGAGAGGTTCATGTCGACCACCGCACATCGCGTGTTCCGGGAAAGAGAGGAAGAAGGTCCCGATCCTGAACCCATGCACCTGGGGCGGTATCGTATCAACGAGGAGGCGCGCCGTCCCCGGTTGACCAGCAACAGCTGCCTTTACTGCGGGCACCCCGGTCACTATCGTGCAACCTGTCCCCAGTGTCAGGCAAACCGGCAGGCACGCTGGATGTGGGGAGTATTCTAGCGAGCCATACCACCTGATCCTTGTGCTTCCACCCTAGAAGCACGCGTCACAACCCCACGCTCTTTCATGAAGGACCGTCATTCCAATTCCAAGCTCTTATTGATTCCGATGCTGACGACAGTTTTATTGATGCCATTTTGGGATCAAAATGGCATCAAGCCGGGGCTCTCCACACTTCCTATGGAGGAGGCCATTGAAGTTAACACCCTTGACGGTCGATTGCTGGCCCGGATCACGTCCTGAACCAGACCAGTCCAGCTGTTGATGTCAGGTAACCATCACAAAACCATCAGTTTTCTGGTAATCAGTTCTCCCCTTATTCCTCTCGTTCTGGGACATACCTCGCTGGTGAAGCACAATCCAACTATCGACTGGGCAGCAGATAAGATCACCAACTGGAGCTCATCCTGACATGTTGACTGCATAAGTACCCCCTGCCGTTGATGAATGAAGCCTTCGATGCTCTCCAGGGAGCCTCCATCTTCACAAATCTTGACATCCCCAACGCGTACCACTTCGTTAGGGGGATGACTGGCTGACAGCGTTCCACACACCCCTGGGCTACTTTGAATGCCTGGTCATGCCCTTCGGGCATACCAATGTGCCCGCTGTATTTCAGTGTCTTGTGAATGACGTGCTCAGGGACGTTGGGTCTACCTGTGTGACTTTCTGTCCTGTCGCGCATGTTTGCCAAACAACTCGACACCCTCGAAACTCAGGAGCTGCTTCATTGGAGCAGCCATCTGGAGAGTAGGGTGGAATATGCCCACAACGCCCTCGTCATTTCAGCCACAGGTATGTCCCCGTTCAAATGCCTTTACCGCTACCAACCCCCCTTGTTTCCATTGCAGGAGAGAGACATCACAGTTCTTTTGGTCCAGACACACATCCACCGCTGCCTTCGAACCTGAGTCTGAGTCCAGAGTTTGGAGGAAGAGAGGAGAGGCACAGGATCCACGTTGCTTGAAGTCCAGTGTAAAGTTTCCACAGTCAGTGATGGTTTGAGGTGCCATGTCATCTGCTGGTGTTGGTCCACTGTGTTTTCTGAGGTCCAAGGTCAACGGAACCGTCTACCAGGAAGTTTTAGAGCACTTCATGCTTCCTGCTGCTGACCAACTTTATGGAGATACAGATTTCATTTTCCACCAGGACTTGGCACCAGCACACAGTGCCAAAGCTACCAGTACCTGGTTTAAGGACCATGGTATCCCTGTTCTTAATTGGCCAGCAATCTCGCCTGACCTTAACCCTATAGAAAATCTATGGGGTATTGTGAAGAGGAAGATGCAATACGCCAGACCCAACAATGCAGAAGAGCTGAAGGCCACTATCAGAGCAACCTGGGCTCTCATAACACCTGAGCAGTGCCACAGACTGATTGACTCCATGCCACGCCGCATTGCTGCAGTAATTCAGGGAAAAGGAGCCCCAACTAAGTATTGAGTGCTGTACATGCTCATACTTTTCATGTTCATAATTTTCAGTTGGCCAACATTTCAAATTTTGTATTTTTTTAAATTGTTTTTAAGTAATCGTCACATTTTTGGAGATACTGAATTTGGGATTTTCATTAGTTGTCAGTTATAATCATCAAAATTAAAAGAAAAAACACTTGAAATATATCAGTCTGTGTGGAATGAATGTATACATTATACAAGTTTCACTTTTTGAATGGAATTACTGGAATAAATCAACTTTTTTATGATATTCTAATTATATGACCAGCACCTGTATATAGGAAGCTACATAGACAACTATTAAGGTAAGTGCTAAGGCAATGAAAGATTTGCAATCACACTGTCATGGTGCGGTGAGCAGCAGCGCCACCGTGCCATATTATCACAAGTTCCCATATCTCACGAACACATCCCGGACTGTCACATGTTTCCAATCTTCCACACCAGGTCCCAATTTGTATCATTTGTATGTGTATATATGTTTCCCCTCTGCTCCCCACATTGTGGATCATTGTTGCTGTTTGTAGGTTAATCGGTGAGTGGTGTTTAATGTACTGTTTGAATGTTTATTGTTAAGACGCATGTTGCGCACTTTTATTTCATTCAGTCATTAGTATTGTTTTCCGTTCGTGTTTGGTTTGTTTGTTGTTTTAATAAAACCAACGAACGTGATATCTGCCTGCGCCTGGTTCCCTCCAACACTACACCATGACGAGTCGTTACACACACATGCGATTACTTAGCCACTCAGCAAATGTAACATTGACGTTAGCCAGTTCATGTTAGCTATCTTATAGGGAATCTAGCTGAAAGTGTTTGTATTTGTGTTAGCTTGAAATATAATTGTTAGCGAGCTATAATGCCTAACAATACGTTTTATTTCATATTTTCTGCACAGTATCTAACAAACATACACTGAGAGGGAAGGCTGCCTGTCACAGGTCCATGAGGAAGAACGTAAGTGAGTAGGGAAAGATGATAGATCCAGCAGATACTAGCAACATTGCTAAGAAAACATCTTCTGTAGGACACTGTTTATTCTGTTCGAAATATGTAGGAGACAGTGTTTACATTCAATCTTTTCACTAGATTATCGTATCACTCATGAGTATACCTAACTGAGGGTTGTTGAACAAGGAAAAACATTAACCTGCTCCAGTTGTCTTTATGACCTACCTCGAGGGCCTGATTTGTGCGCCTTGTCAGTCATAACCTGAATAGATATTGGTAAATTACATGTGCTCTTAATTTCTGCATTTCATAATGTTTTTCTTCCCTCCATAGTTGTAAAAAGACTCTGTAACAGTGATAGTGGTTCAAAGCCACTGCTCTTGAGTTGCAGGAAGTGCTATGTGCAACCACATGGCTGTTCTTCTTTACCAGACGGCACACTTCTCACTACTCAACACTCTTGCTGCACCACCTGTTCACAGATGCACAGAGACAGAACCATGTTGGCACAAACAAAAATAACAGTTTTAGTATAATATATTCCCCTTGCATTGGTTTAGGTCCATAACAAGTGAAGAGTACTAGATTTTAACACAAGGAAAAATAACAGTATGATAAGTACTGTATTCAATGTGGTTATCACTTACTGCTTTTCGCCAAAGGAATACTTATCTCGGACGTGTTTGCACTGGTGACACTTAACTTGGTTGACCTCAATGCCACGAGGAGGGTGTAGGTTGTAAATCTACAGAAGGAAACAGACCAGGAGTATTTGCTTTAAGGAAGACCAAATAGCTTTGGATGATATGGAGCTGTCGGCTCACTTGTACTTCACTCATTTATATGATTGCCCATCTTTTATAGGTAGCACTAGACTTGACCTAGCTAATGTTGCAGCATGTATTATGGTGCTTTTCCACTGCATGGTACTGGCTTGGCTTGACTCTACTCGCCTCGACTCTACCAGCTTTGATAGGTTTTCCATTGTATGGTACCAGCTTGACTCGTCTCTACATGGCTTGCATAGGTTGGATTTCCACTGCAGGTAGTGCCCTGTACCCGCCCTTTGTGACATAACAGGCAAACTGCCATAACTCCACATCCAAAGCGACACACACGGGAACAACAATGGAGATATCATACACCTAATACCAGCGAAAAGCCAGCATTTGCCAACCCTGCAGTGAACAGAAAAATCTATTAAATTAAGTCCATAAATGTTATTTTAAATTGACAAGCTTGGAACGTAAAGTGGCAAATCAAAAGTAAACTAAATCTGGATAACTTGGTCACAGACCAAAAAAGTAGAATAGAATTATCGCCTTGCAGTATAAAAGATAATGTAACTGCAATGTTCTATTAGATTGAAGCATAACACCTAACATTTCAATGCCAACACATTTAAAAAAAAACTACACAACCCCTCCATCTCGATTAAAAGTTAGAAATAATTGCTTTATTAATTTCCGGCTTAATACCACGCCGACTGACTCAAGAGTTGCCTTCCTTAGGCTACACAAGGCAGCGTTTATACCGGTAGTACTGAGGAAGCACGCGTGAGCAGTAACTTTGGTCTTAATACATTGCAGACAGCAAAAATGGTTAGAAAGCTTGGTAGGCTGCTTCTATTTGGCTTGACATTACTACTTTGACCAGTGCAATGTATGCCAGTTAGCCTATAGACCAGGTCCTTTTGTAGTTTACAAAAACAGGGCGTCTTTGTGGGTCTCACAGGGATAACAAGTTGATTTCAACGCTAGTGCATAAGTCCAAACCAAGAGGAGTTTTGGGAAAATAGGATGGCTTAAATTACGAGTCTGGTTCTATGCACTGACACTGAAATTAACCCATTTCAATGCATGGACTACTGGCACAGACACAAAAAGAGGCGCCGTTCTCGACTTATAAAAACATTTTCTGACACTGGACGGCTAACATGCTTTGAGTCACTCTTGTCCAATCAGAAGTCTTCCATGTTTTCACGTCACCTTTTTGTATCACCTCAGCTCACTTGGAACCTCCACGAAGCAGTTACTATAAAAAGTATCTGGTGCCAGGTACTCTTCCAAATTTTGGCCAGTGGAAAAGCAAAAAAGGTGAGCCGAGTCAAGCCAGTACCATGCTGTGGAAAAGCTCCCAAAGTGGGTAGAGGCGAGGCGGGTAGAGTCGAGTTGGTACCATGCATTGAAAAAGCTCCTAAAGCGGGTAGAGGCTAGATGCGCTGGTACCATGCAGTGGAAAAGCTCCCAAAGGGGTTAGAGGCGAGGCGGGTAGGGTCGAGCTGGTACCATGCAGTGGAAAAGCTCCATTAGTCTTAACATCCTGATTCTTTCAGATATTTATTATTGTCACATTCGCTCCCAGTAGCTCTTCCAGTTACTAGGTTCACCACCGGTCCTGTGGTCCTTTACCACTCTGGTGTCTCCCATTTGGACAGTTCCCCACAGCCCATGAACCCTGCACACAGTTAGGTGTGCCAGGTCTCACAGGTGTTTTGGGATTGGGTAATCATGATTGTTATTTCTGCACTTGCTTTTCTTTGGTTCTTTGAGCTGTATTGATTCCCAGTCAGCCATGTGCTTCTGATGCATGTAAGCGCTCCACAGTCTACTTACCATGTGTATATAGTAGTAGGTGCTCTATGTTCTCCAGTGTTTTTGTTTGTTTCCTTCAGTGTTTCTTAGTCATGTTAGCCTCATTCCCGTTCTGCCACTGTTTTGGCTAGGTTTTGTTTTGGGCCCAAGCCCACTGTAGCTTTTTGTTAGGCTTCTGGTCATTGTTATTCTCTCTGGTAAAATACACAAACTGCACCTGAGCCTGCGCCTGTTTCTTGAGTGTTCCTTTTACACGCACCCTTTGTGACAATTACACATTTCTTGTTTTACTGCAAACAGTTTCAACACTGCAGTGCATAATTAATGCGGAGACAATATTAATTCAATAGGCTTACTTTTGGTAAGATTTGGTCTTCTAGTTTTGAATAACACAGCATACAGGAGGACTTTGGGATTGCTGGATAGTAAACAATTACTGTACCTTGTGTAAAAACGTATGTCTCTGTCAGATCCCAGTAAACCACTATACATGAAAATGGTATTGTGTTGTCTGGTTTTCCAGCTTTGTTCAAGGCTCTTGGGCTTCTCTTGCTTGCTCCAGGTACACCATTATTAAGGCCATATCCAGGGCTGCGGAATCAGGGCCTGCACAGTAATCATGTGTCTACATTGGATCAGAAACGGCACAGTCCCTCGTTGTTGGCAAACATTTCATGCCTCGTTCATTTTCCTCTGTAGGGGCAGGGGGTTACGGTCGCCTTTCCCAAACACCAGGTCTGTTTTGAACATGACTATTCCATGCAGTAGGAAGACAGTAGGAACCACACTTTTTTTAGGTACTACATTCCTCCAACTTTCCCCTCAGTCACTGGGGATTAAATGTGTACTGCACATCTTTGTGAGATGTTAATGTCAAGATGTACTGCCACCGACCACATTTTTCTGACCACCTCATCGATCTAGAATTAATATTCATTACTACCTCCTTCGCGGGGCAGAAATGTAAACTTACTCATTGCAAAAAAGTAGTCTAAGTGTTTAGGATAGCTAGCTAATAATGAAAACAATAACGTAAGAGCACCCAAAGTCAGTCCCCCGGTATGAAGTGAAATGTATATTTTGTTGTAACTATTTAATGTACATCATTAATATTTAGATTAGGCAACTCTTGGAGACACTTTGTAGAAAAAACAGCGAGATAGCCGGGCATAGCGCTAGCAATATTGTCGCTACTGGTTTGTAATATGCGGGACTGGAAACTGGCACACCTCTGTAAAGGGGGGGATGAACATTTCATCATGGAATGTGTATGATGCCTGTTTATAATAATCCCAACCATGAAGAACGTGATTTAACCCTTTGACGCGTACGATCACACTGGTGTGATCAGTCTAGAGTGGTCCCTGAAGCGTACGATCACACCGGTGTGATTAGAACGTATCGTTTAGAACGCATCATTAGAACGCCTAGGTACGAGTGACGTAACAATGGCTGGTCAGACCGCGCTGTTATTTACTCACATTTAGCTCAAACAGCGTTTATAACTTCATTTCCTGATTGTAATTGTTTCAAGACCACACTATGTTATTAACCAGGTAGCAAGCATAAAAAAGTGTTACTTACGTACCAACAGGTAGCCAACACTAGAAGTTAGATTTTCTACAATAAATATAATACGCAAAAACGAATTATATTAGCGACTACTATAGAGCATCTAACCATTTCCTGAAAGAGCTGACAACCTGTCAAAATCATTGTGTAAAAACTTTCAAGTTACGTTACCTGTTGAGGGTGCTGCTATGCTTTTTATCAATCAAAGATAAAGAAAGGTGAGTTACTCTAAGACCCGATGGTCATTTACATTTGCCAGTCTTTCGGACAGATTTGCCATCCTGGGGAAACTATGATCTTCATTTTAGCTGCACTGCATTACAGGTCAAACTTTGTTAGCTAGCGGTTAGCTGACGTTTGCTAGCGGTTAGCTGACGTTTGCTAGCGGTTAGCTGACGTTTGCTAGCGGTTAGCTGACGTTTGCTAGCTAGCTACAGTTACACATAAACCAGCTCTTTGCAGCTCTTTGAATTTGAGTCAAAAAGAGAAGCTTGCAATGCAATGTATTTAGTGTTCCTAACCTGGCAAAGTGACTTCATGTCAACACTCAATGCATGTAGCTAACGTGGGGTTAATCCAGTCAGTTTGTTTTGGTAGGGTTCACGCACAATAGTTCAATTGGCAGATCTAGTAGCAAACCGATGGCGCAAACTAAAACAGTAGCACTATTTTGTTGAGAAAAAAGCTCGTAATCTTCAAAAAATCTACCTTTTCACTGATCGCATTTGTCCATTACTAAATGCAAGAATCGGAATCTATACTTTTTTGAGAGCTTCTGAATAATTACGTAAAACTATTTACATACCACCTATTGCCTGATAGATTGCGTATGTTTTATTGATACAACAAGTGAAGCGTTTCAGTATCTTTCTCGCCGCGATCTTTAGAAATAAGACAGCATTTTTAAGATTGGTTCATAATTATTCAATATACATTTTTAACAGTTACTACCTGTAGAAGTTTGTTAATATAATTTAAATAAAAAATTAGATGCATAACCAGTAAGCAGCGTGGTGTTTTTGGGAAGCTGCAGATTAAATGTTTTGTGACGTCACAATCAAATTCTGGAACTCTGAGTGAGTGCTGAACTCACGCGCAAAAAAACTCACTCTGGGGGGCCGTTAAGGCATATTTGAAACTCACGCGTGAAAAGGTTAAATTCACCAATGAACATTTTTTGTAAATTATAATTTAATTATAATCTTACTTTGAGTGACTTCACTTGATTTTTTGACCAAAGGTAAAACACCAAAAACACCCCTTGCACTGCGCCTAGTGGTCTGGGGCACTTCTGTTGTGAGCAACTTGAAATGCAGCATTTCTGCAAATGTTGTTGTGTTTTGGGCTAATGCTGTGGTGTTCTCGGCTGATGCTGTTGTGGTGTGACCCAATGTTGTTGTGTTGTGAGGTAATGCTATTGTGTTGTTACTTAATGTTGTGGGTAGTTGATTAATTTCTGAAATGCAGCATTTTTATAAATGTTTCATTTTTGTTAATGTGTTGTGCACCTGTAGGCCACCGTATTTGTGAGTCCAGAGTAAATAAAATAATTCATTCAAAACGTACAAATCATTTGCGAACTGCACATCAGTCTGGTCAACATGGATCAATTTATTGTAAAAAAAGATACGTAAATCTATTTACAATGAAAATGAGGAGGAAGCGCTGGAGAACAGCGTGACAGCTATGAATGAACAACCACCGGCGATCCAGGAAGACCAGGAAGATTGTGGCGGGGAAATGCAGCTAGCTAACGTGGCTCCGGTGGCTAAGAGAAGGATACGGTCGATTCAAGAACACAGAAAGTTCCAAGAGAAATGGACAGACAAATATTTTTTTGTACTGCATAATGGGACTAACTAACTTCATCTTATTTGCCAGAAGGCATTCAGTTGTTTTAAACAAGCAAATTTAGAGCACCATTTCACACCATGCTGCTCACTTTCACAAAACATATCCACCACAAAGCAACCTCAGAAACTACAAAATAGTGCAATTCAAAGAACAGCTCAAAGGACAACAACAAATGATGGACAGATCTAGCACTGTTGACAGGCAAAAATTGTTGAAGAATGTTTTTGGCCTCAATGGAAATAATGTATGCTTATTTCACAAACAAGGAAGTATTTTTATGTAACATAAAAGACTGCATCTCTCAGACTCGACCATAACAAGACATATACAGCTCTGGAACAAATTAAGAGACCACTCCTATTTTTTCTTAAATCAGCATCTCTACATGTATGGCAGCCTTTCCATTCCAGTGTCGGTTAAATTCCAACATAGGCACACCTCATTTTACTTAATGAGGTACTGATTATGTGATTACCTGAACCAAATCTAATTTAACGAGGAGAAGTATAAAAAACACTGCTGTGGTCATCACTATCCTCTTGCAACAGGTCCAGCTGGAACAGTGCAAGTAGTACCTCAAAACTAATTTGAAAATACACTCACCTAAAGCATTATTAGGAACACCTGTTCAATTTCTCATTAATGCAATTATCTAATCAACCAATAACATGGCAGTTGCTTCAATGCATTTAGGGGTGTGGTCCTGGTCAAGACAATCTCCTGAACTCCATACTGAAAGAAAGGTGATTTAAGCAATTTTGAGCGTGGCATGGTTGTTGGTGCCAGACGGGCCGGTCTGAGTATTTCACAATCTGCTCAGTTACTGGGATTTTCATGCACAACCATTTCTAGGGTTTACAAAGAATGGTGTGAAAAGGGAAAAACATCCAGTATGCGGCAGTCCTGTGGGCGAAAATGCCTTGGTGATGCTAGAGGTCAGAGGAGAATGGGGCGACTGATTCAAGCTGATAGAAGAGCAACTTTGACTGAAATAACCACTCGTTACAACCGAGGTATACAGCAAAGCATTTGTGAAGCCACAACACGTACAACCTTGAGGCGGATGGGCTACAACAGCAGAAGACCCCACCGGGTACCACTCATCTCCACAACAAATAATTTGCACGAGCTCACAAAAATTGGACAGTTGAAGACTGGAAGAATGTTGCCTGGTCTGATGAGCCTCGATTTCTGTTGAGACATTCAGATGGTAGAGTCAGAATTTGGCGTAAACAGAATGAGAACATGGATCCATCATGCCTTGTTACCACTGTGCAGGCTGGTGGTGGTGGTGTAATGGTGTGGGGGATGTTTCTGATCATGTCCATCCCTTTATGACCACCATGTACCCATCCTCTGATGGCTACTTCCAGCAGGATAATGCACCATGTCACAAAGCTGGAATTATTTCAAATTGGTTTCTTGAACATGACAATGAGTTCACTGTACTGAAATGGCCCCCACAGTCACCAGATCTTCACCCAACAGAGCATCTTTGGCATGTGGTGGAACGGGAGCTTCGTGCCCTGGATGTGCATCCCACAAATCTCCATCAACTGCAAGATGCTATCCTATCAATATGGGCCAACATTTCTAAAGAATGCTTTCAGCACCTTGTTGAATCAATGCCACGTAGAATTAAGGCAGTTCTGAAGGCGAAAGGGGGTCAAACACAGTATTAGTATGGTGTTCCTAATAATCCTTTAGGTGAGTGTATAACAATTCAGCATGACAAGAGTTGAAAAGAAAAGCTTTGAGTGAGGAAAAGAAGGGTTCAATTCTGGCTTTACTGGCAGAGGGATACAGTGAGCGAGAGGCCTACAAGCTACAGTGTCTCACATCCACTATGACATTTAGTGGAGGATCGGTGATGAACTGGGGATACTTCAGTAAGGCTTGAATCGGGCAGATTTGTCTTTGTGAAGAACGCATGAATCTAGCCAAGTACAAGGTTATCCTGGAAGAACACCTGCTTCCTTCTGCTCTGACAATGTTCCACAACTCTGAGAATTGTTTTTTCCAGCAGGACAATGCTTCATGCCACACAGTCAGGTCAATCAAGGTGTGGATAGAGGACAAACAGATCAAGACCCTGTCATGGCCAGCCCAATCTCCAGACCTGAACCCCATTGAAAACTTCTGGAATTTGATCAAGAGAAAGATGGATGGTCACAAGCCTACAAACAAAGCCGAGCTACTTTAATTTTTGTGCCAGGAATGGCATAAAGTCACTCAACAGCTATGTGACAGACTGATGGAGAGCATGCCAAGACGCATGAAAGTTGTGATAAAAAATCTGGGCTATTCCACCAAATATTGATTTCTGAACTCTTCCTAAGTTAAAACATTAGTATTTTATTGTTGAAAAATTTATATGAATTTGTGTTCTTTGTATTATTTGAGGTCTGAAAACAATGCCTATTTTTATTTTGACCAGTTGTTATTTTCTACAAATAAATACTCTAAATTACAAGATTTTGTTTGGAATTTTGGAGTAAACTGTTTATTTTACTTAAACACGTACCTATGAATAGTAAAACCAGAGAAACTGATAATTTTGCAGTGGTCTCTTAATTTTTCCCAGAGCTGTAGCAGACATCAGCAAGCAACTGATTACAGACTAATCTGTGGTGCCATGTTTTAGTGTTACACTTGACGAAAGCACAGATGTAAGTGACATTGCCCAAAAATATGTTTGGGTCTGCTTCCTGAGTCTAAACGAGTCGTTCAGAGAGGAACTTTACGTTTACTGTCTCTTAAGGGACAAACATGAGGAGAGGATATTCTAAAAACCCTTGTTAAATTCTTTTGCAGAAAATAATATCGACTGATCAAATCTGGCATCTGTGTGCACTGACGGCGCCTCAAACATGCAAGGGAAGAAGGGACTCATAGGCCTGTTGAGAAAGAGAGGATATTCTAAAAAAAAATTACATTTCATTGTACCATTCATCAGGAAGCAATTGTGGCTAAACTCAAAGACTGTGACTTATAGAATGTGATGCAACAATTTGTGTGTGTGGTGAACATTAATTGCGAGGGCACTGAATCACTGTCAATTCCACAAGTTGCTGGAAGAATACCGGACATAATACATGACTTGATATTTCACAGTGAGGTGGGATGGCTGTCTCGATGCAGAGTTTTGGAAAGATTTCTCTCTCTCCTCCCTCACATCTGTGAATGTGTTGCAAGCAAGGGGAGAGAGGAGCCAGAGCTGGATGATCCACAGCTGTTTTTTTTAACTGACATCACCTGCCACCTGAACAAGCTGAATCTCCAGTTCCAAAGGAAAGCTAAAACTCAAGGCATAATGCTCTGTGTGGTCAAAGAATTTCAAAATAAAATCACTTCATTGTTCATACCTGACCGACTGTTTGTTCATTTCCCAAAACTCTGAGCAATCACCACATCCAACCCAGACATATTGCAACATTTTAGATATGATGCATTTGTGTGTGTTTTGGAATAGTTGAAGATGGACTTTGAATCAAGATTCAAGGATATCATGGTGTACAAGGAGTTTTTCAACTTCACTAAGAACCCCTTTCATGTGCCAGTGTCATCTCTGACCCCAGTCATCACAGCTCTGTCGTGACCGCGCTGGAATAGAGATTGAGACAGTAGAGCTGTAGGCTAATAAAACATTGCAAGGTGATTAGGTGTTACCCATTTTTGGAGCCTTGTGTCAGAGTATCCACTTCTGAAGCAGTGCGTGCAAAAGGTAAAAAAAATTTGTCAGCACTTATTCATGTGAAGCAACATTTTCAAAAATGTACATGGTGAAACAAAAGCAGAGAAACAGACTGACCAATACACACCTAGATTGCCTCACAAGGATAGCAACAACAGACTTTAAATTTAGAAATAATTCAGTCAAGGAGCAGAAGAGACATTTTTGCTCATCCAACTACTGAGGTAAATGTTAATATGGGTCTTATACAAGTGATATAGCCTATTTCATGTGTGTATGTATATATCTGTGATGGGCTGTACATCAAATCAATTGCATGTGCTCTATTGCTCTGAATTTGCTCTCAGTTGATAATTGATAATCTTGGAAGAAAACTCTAAATTAGTGTCTTAACCCAAAGTGGGCCACATACAAAAAATTGTGACTAACACTGCTCTAGATTAACCACTAGCTCATGGGTACTTTTCAAGACACTCGAAAAAAAATATCCAACTTACAAAGATTACAGGTAGCGCTGAACATGGCCATTAAGCAAGCAGGTATGAATCCTGGAGAAAGTGACAGACATTTCAAACAGTTTTGCTGTTTTATACAATCTAATTGCTTCCCTTCAGTTAGAATAAAACTGTAACCATCTTGCCTCATTTGCTGAGCTGTTGCTGTAGGTGTGAATAGAGGAAGAGAATCACACTGCAAAGGCACCGTGCATGAGAAAACTAGGATCAATTCCTATTGCTGGACAGGCAGGGACTGGAACAAAACAAACCTGTCCGAATAACAACAAACACAATTTATTAAACTGTCAGAAACCTAAAGAGCAAAATACCTAAAAAGTTAAAAGGTAAAAAGTATACTGCACACAGTCAATATAGCAGGGAAAGACTGTCATTTATTTTTAGACACTGCTGCTCTGAACACTACAGATGAGCAGACTATTAGTTCTCTGAGTAACATAACAAGTAGAAGGTGCCAACGGCCAATCTGTAACTTATTTAGGTGAAATCGCAATAAATGTAATTTGTCCTGAGTAGTTTCTTGAAACAAGTATTGAAGTGCTTTATTCATCATTAGTTCAAATGAGAAATATTAACTCAAGTCCTCAAACTACCAAACCTCTTCATATGGTTTCAGGTCTCTACTTGGAGACAGAAAAACACAGGTTAAATCATTGGGTACCTGAAGTTTTGTTTGCAGGGACAAACTTTGGTCCTAGAAAGGATGGTCACTGCACATGGCCTACAGTCAGAAGAATTTGTTGTTTTGGAGCAATTATCCTCATCACCGGATGAAAATTGTAAAAAGTTGCTTGCTCACTTTACCAACTCCGCAGCTGTACCATTTAGCATATACCAGCTCATCAACACAAACTTAACTGGTGAGCCTTGAGTAGATCCAGTGGATGGAGCGTATAACAAAAGAAGCTCAATGCAATGCCAAAGGTGTGTACACTGCATGATCAGAATTTTGGGGACAGTCAAGGTAAACACCATATCCAGCTGAATGTTGAGCCTTCAAACATAGAGCTCTACTGATACGTCCCTAAGGCATGAAGGCTGTCTATGAGCACCACCAAGAGCTCCTGAAAAACAGAGTCACCCAACAGTCTGTATCTCCCTGTTCATCTCCTATAGTGGTACTAAGAAGGAGAAGCATTACGTTAAGGTGTGTATAGATTACTGGAAACTAAAAGTGGAGACAGTGAAGAAGGATGCCTATACCCAACCTAGAAGAGAAGTTCTCAGCCTTAACAAGTGAATGGTGAAGAGAGTGATCCAAAAAAAAATGTAAGAGGCTGATTACCCTCTACCATCATTAAAACGTTATTTTGTTGTGCACTGGACCCCGAGAAAAGTGAAAACTCATACAATTTTGTAAAATATAGCCAATACAATATTGTAACATTCAGAAAGTCAGTTCTGTCATTACAGACAGTAACGCCTTAACTTTAATCATCACATCTGCTATTGATTGCAACTAGCTACAAATATACCTTGTCATTCAAGCTACAAGACTGAGCAGAATGCAGATGCTGCCTGTTCAGACCACCTCAATGAGAGCTGCTTAATGATCATACTTCCTAAAAGTAGCAATAGAACATTCACCAATTCACTCAAAACGATTTGTTGGATGTTGGAAGTCCTCACATTAGATGTGATGATGCCTTTGAAATACATTTTGTTCACCAAGTAACAGATAACATTTCTGGTATCACTGTCGGAAACTTTGGCACTCCCTCAGATGCTCTACTAGACAGCTACAGTATAGACAGGAAGATGGATTTGTTGGGTTACCACTGTCATTGAACAAAGACAGAACTAGCTGAAAAGCAAGTGGATCCAGTTCTCAAGGAGATCCATGATCTTCCCTTGATTTAACAGAAGTGAGATTGCATTTGGAGAAGAATAGGTAAATACAGTATCTATTATCAACTTAGTGCTCCCAGAAGCCCTTCGAGCTGTTGTTTTGACAGGTTTGAATGAGGATAGTGGTCAAATGGGCATCTCATATAGAAAACCCTTGACCTTCTACAGTCCATATTTTGCTATCCAGAAATAGCAGTAGAACAGAGTTGCAAAGGATGAATTACACTAGTGGCATGCAACATGTTGCCTTTGAAATGTGTCACTAACCATTTGGGAAATGGAAACTACTCCATTATTACTAGCTCTGAGTGCTGGCAGATCAGGACACATAGGGAGAGCGTCTACAGCCAATCCATGGTCCGGAGCGAGAAAATCCATCAAATTATATCTGCTAGGAAAGAGAGGGCAAATCTAACTCACAACCATTCTGTGAATGAGAAAAGGTGACTAGCTAAGGGTATCTACCAGATCCACACCAAAGTAAGATTTCAGAGCCAGACATAGAACGTCACAGGACTCAATGGAGTCAGCCACCGAAACCCCAATCCAAAGAAAAGAGTGAATGCCTAGCCAAGCCTCCAGACCCTGCCAGGAGACATGGAATCGTACAGAGCCGACAAATAAAACCCAGCAGAGGAGCCCATAACAAACTACAAACACCACAGAAAAATAACCCACCCACGATAGAGGCTGGGCACATAGCTAAACACTCCAAACACATCCAGAAGAGATCATTTAATGCGAGGTAGAATGAGTGAAGACTCATTGTGAGTGAAGATAAAGAAGAGAACGCACCAATGCACAAGCAGAGAACACGAGTGCCTGGTCTTGATTGTGGATGGCAACCTTGCTATGTCAAACTACAAACAACAACACCGGGGGGAGTGTGACCCAAAATGGACAGTTAAATTGCCAAGAATAGCGGATACTAAAGCTCACTGAGAAATGTGAGAAAAACACTAGTACAACAAGATCTGAGTGTAGGTGTAAGCTGGGTACCAATGGGAGGTGGTGCTGCTGGCTGCTTTGCACCTGCTGAAAAAGTCAAGAATGATTGTATTTGTCCTTATTGAAGAACATCAATTGAACTAAACATAACTCAAATTCCAGTGTCAGGTAATCCAGTTATTTAAGTCACAGCAATAGCTGTCTTGCAAAGAAACATTCAGCCTATATTCAGTTTGACAATCTCACTTGATATGGCAAGCAGTATTGACCAATTTGGAGTGGACGTCCTGGTTACGTCACTGAAGTTTGGTGGTGGCAGAAAACTGCGGGAACAAGTGTAGAGAAACGGGAAAGATCCTCGGAATAAAGGAAAAAAAATGATTGTAACGCTGGATGTCAGAATAGGAATGCAATGCAAAAAAAATTGCCTTCATTTTTATTGAATACCATTGTTGAAGCCAACCTTTGAAGCTAAATGCAGATGTTTATGGTTGCAAGCCATTAAACAGACAGACTGGACTGATGAAATCATCCAGAATGCTCGTCTCTGCAGTGCTCATTTCATATGAGCACTTATTTCATTTCAGGCAATGCAGGGTTTTGTCCACTGTTTATCACAATAACGATAACAATCATGAGAAATTAGTAATAGCAGCAACCACAAAGCTGGCATTTTCAGTAGGCTGTTTCACAATGGTAAGCACCATTGACCAACATTAGCAAAATTAGCTAGCGTATAGGCAGAATTAGCATGCAAACAAACCAAATTACTCATACTTCGACAGTTTCTTACATCACTCAGTATTTATGCAAGCACTTAATGAATGAATGGGATATAAAGTAATATTATATCTGTTATATGACATTTGCTTTTCTAAATAATTAGAAAAGGCATCCAGATGATCTATATTCCTATAGAGGTTACTGTCACTTTCTGTCACTAGTTCAGCTCTGCCCACAAAATACATTATTGTTGTTTACTAACACAAAAAGAGGCTTCACATTACTTAAAAACATCAAATTCTTTCCATCACAATTCCTCACTCATAAAAAACACAGGCACATAAAAATCTGAAAAGGAACCAGCCAAGCTTAGTTCAGCCGGCCCGCAATTAAAAGCTTAAATGTTGTTGCCTTTAATAGATTTGAACTTGGGTCCCCCACATGAGTGGCTGTGTCTTTAATCACTACACCACAGTGCTCTATGTTTGCTGAGTGTCGTTATAGCATCTCAACATAAGATTTTGTGACGCATTAACATCACACTAAGATTGAATATTTCGCTAGACACCATTAAGCATTGTGTTAAACTGACGTTTCTTATGAAGTTTACCTCCACCACAAATAGCATCTATGAAATGTATGGCTTTTGCCACTGGCTGTTTTAACAGCTTATTATCCAGTAATAGGCTTACTTGGCTTACTAAGTAGTAGTATCTTACTACTTGGAATAGTCATTAGAATTGAGCAATTGCTAGCGAGACTGAATAAGGACTGCCAAAGCTATTTAATTTCATGGCATAAAAACATGAATGACATTGATACAATAACTATCAATATAACAGGCTTTTTAGACAAGTGACTGCCCAAGGGGTTTTGATCTAGTCTATATTACCCCAAAAAGCATGCGTACTTCGAAAATCCACCAGAAATAGTTGCTACTGAAGCTTGTAGCCAGCTAGGTTTCGTCTCTGCTGACCTAAAAAGCATGCACGGATGTGTCCTTCGAAAATCCACTGTCGCAATAAACTGTGAACAGTTTTATTTTAGGCTTACTATAACGCAGCTACTGAAGGTTGTAGCCAGCAAAGATTTTGTCTACCCAGGAGCAAATCCTAATTTGTTTTGACTGTGACAAGATTTGAACTCAGTACCTATTGGTTGCAGGTCCATGTCTCTAACCACTATGCAAATTTAGCAGGCATCTGTTGGTCAGTATTCTTGGCTGGCTCCACTTATGTTGTCCGGCAAAAAAACTGTTGAATGGATACAAATGTATTTTTTAGATTACAAATCTACACATTTCTTTTTGTAATATTCCTTTGGACAAATAAACCTGAGTCAATGGAAAACTGCCGGAACAAGAGGCTTGCTATTTAAATCAATATTTTCTTTACATTTCCAGTAATTTATTGACATTCATTTTTTCATGAGATAGAAATAATGGTGTCTTCTGGGAAAGTTGTTTTCTTTTTGGACAGTTACAACAGATGAGCGGACTTTGCCTCAAAATTGGGAAAAACACAGATAATTAATAGGATATCTGATCCAGTTTAAACAATTGTAACAGTGAGAGCCAGAGAACACAGAGGGTGTGTTCAGGGCCCTGGAGCGTGTTTTATTTACAAAAGAAGAAAGGAAGGGAGAGGGGAGGAGGTGAGGGAGAAATCAAGCTTAAAAGACAAACAACTTTTATGGAGAAGTAGCTTTGTCTCTGGGTTGGCCTCCCAATGGTGGTTTGGGAGGATTGGGCAATCAAAATGTTGGCAGACCAGGCGCCCTCCCATCTCCTGGCCAGCTTCCTGTCGTGCCTTGAGCTTCTCCATGACATCTGCCCAGTCCTCATTGTTGCACTGTAGCTGGACATGGAGCTCCGACAGTTGGGCACCATCCTCTTGCAAGTCCCAAAGAAGGTGGGAGGGAGACTCTGCCGTTCCCTATGTCTCTTTTCCCGGGGTTATACCCACATCCTCCACTAGTATAATGGGAAGAGACGCAGGGAATGGACAACGGATGCTGAATCTCAAATTGCATACTATCCGTACTACATACATGAGGATTTTTTTTTGGGATCTCTTACTGATTTTGTACGTTTGCCCCATGACAAAGAAATGATCAGTCTATAATTTTAAAATCCAGAAAAACGCATGTCAATTTTTTTTTTATTGATTTGCATTTTAATGAGTGAAATATGTATTTGACCCCTCTGCAAAACATGACTTAGTACTTGGTGACAAAACCCTTGTGGGCAATCACAGAGGTCAGACGTTTCTTATATTTGGCCAACAGGTTTGCACACATCTCAAGAGGGATTTTGTCCCACTCCTCTTTGGAGATCTTCTCTTCTCATCTTACCACAACACTTTCACCAAGTTCTCCTCTGAATCATTCAGATGTTCATTGGAAAACTTCAGACTGGCCTGTACATGTGATTTCTTGAGCAGGGGGACATTGCAGGTGCTGCAGGATTTCAGTCCTTCACGGCGTAGTGTGTTACTATGGTCCCAGCTGCCTTGAGATCATTGACAAGATCCTCCAATGTAGTTCTGGGCTGATTCCTCACCGTTCTCATGATCATTGCAACTCCACAAGGTGAGATCTTGAATGGGGCCCCAGACCGAGGGAGATTGACAGTTCTTTTTTGTTTCTTCCATTTGCGAATAATCGCACCAACTGTTGTCACCAAACTGCTTGGCGATGGTCTTGTAGGTCTACAATCTTGTCCCAGACATCCTTGGCCAGCTCTTTGGTCTTGGCCATGGTGGAGAGTTTGGGATCTGATTGAATGTTTGCTTTTGTGGACAGGTGTCTTTTATACAGGTAACAAGCTGAGATTAGGAGCACTCCCTTTAAGAGTGTGCTCCTAACCTCAGTTCTTTACTGTTTTTGTTGTTATTCTGTGTCCCACTGTTTTTTTATACAACATTATGATTAAACCCTTTTCTGTAAAAATGATTTTTTTTCTACCAACAGCCAATCAATGATACCCTAACACCTACTGCCAATCAGAGTGATACCCTAACACCAACAGCCAATCAGGGTGATACCCTAAACACCAGTGCAACATAACTTTGTTAAAGCTGCACTAGATAGGATTTCTTCAGTAAAAAATAAATAAATTAATAAAGTGCAGGTGGAATGTCATTTTATCATTTTTAGAGCATGCCGCTACTTCCCAGCCAATCCCGTTCCAGCCAATCGCCTTATGCGAGGCATGCTTTCCTCCTTGGGTTATTTTCCCTGGATGATATTATACTGTATATTGCTTAACTATGCCGTAAGGGGAAAGTTTGCTTACTGTAAGAAACTAGAATGGCAGCTAGAGACCAGAATGATAAACCGTCAGATCCTCTCTTGTCTACTACAGCATACACAACAAAAATAGCAAAGCGAAATAAGGCTTAGACCAACTCTCTGTAGCTAGCTACCAGAAAACCTAAGCTACCATTAGCAAGGCTAAGAAGAATGTCGTCACTAGCTCTGAGTTAGTGCTTTTTTTCGAACAGGTAATTACATTTTTCATATTTTTATTCAGATTGTGATTCTCTATCGGGCATTGGTGCAGAATCGCTTTCTGACGGATGAGTAATTGCAAAATGCTGTAATTGTTTTTTTACTGAAAGAAATCCTACATAGTGGAGCTAAAAAAAAATTCAAATGTAACCAATAAATGTGTCTAACTACAGTACTGTGGCTATCTGGCTAAAACATTGCCACCATGCAACCAAACCTAGGACCACAGAAATGGAAGGACAAATCTAAAAGAGAACATCTAAATATGTGTAGCAGTTCAGTAATGGCTGATTGGGACGAGTAGTTTATGAATTGAAAAGATGTGACATAATTAATTACCTGTGTTGAAAACAAAGGGATTTGAATGTGGCCTAGTTATAAATGAAAGCAATAAACAATAAAATGTTTTGGACAGTCATTTAATTACTATTAATACATTTTATTAATAGTCATTCCTGTCGCCGTCCCTGCCAAAAGTGCCTGGATAATCTACTATTTCCAATGGATTTTTTAAGTATGCAAGCAGGAATTAGTTTGGGGGTACCATAGACCACAACCCGTTGTGCAGGCAAAGAGAAGGGTTTTGCAATGACTCACTTGTCTTTTCACTTGAAGAAAAAGTCAATCATCTGTACTAAAAGTTATTGCATCAATGTCGTTCATGTATAAAGGAAAAATAACATTGTTGTGCCATCAAATGTAACAAACTAAGTAGGTTAACATTATTAGCTATTTTAGGCGCAATCCATTAGGGGCAGATGTCAACAGTATCTAGCTAGCTGTAGCCAGCTACCTTTGTTCAAGCAAGGTTAGCTTTGGCTGTGTAAAGTTCATCTTCAGTCTCTCTAGCATTGGCTAAATTATTATGACTATTCCAAGTAGTAAGATACTAGTAATACTGGCTTATAAGCCATTCAAATGGCCTGTGGCAAAAGCCGTACACTACATGTATGATATCTGTAGTAGAAGTAAACGTTTCATAAAATACTTTGCATAATGATGTCAAGCTAAATATATGAACTTGGCATGATTTTAATGCACATAGAGACAGAGTTTTACAGTGGGGCAGAAAAGTATTTAGTCAGCCACCAATTGTGCAAGTTCTCCTACTTAAAAAGATGAGAGAGGCCTGTCATTTTCATCATAGGTACACATCAACTATGAGAGACAAAATGAGGGGAAAAAATCCAGAAAATCACATTGTAGGATTTCTTATGAATTCATTGGTAAATTCCTCTGTAAAATAAGTATTTGTTCACTTACAAACAAGCAAGATTTCTGGCTCTCACAGACCTGTAACATCTTATTTAAGAGGCTCCTCTGTCCTCCACTCGTTACCTGTATTAATAGCACCTGTTTGAACTTGTTATCAGTATAAAAGACACCTGTCCACAACCTCAAACAGTCACACTCCAAACTCCACTATTGCCAAGACCAAAGAGCTGTCAAAGGACACTAAATTGTAGACCTGCACCAGGCTGGGAAGACTGAATCTGCAATAGGTAAGCAGCTTGGTGTGAAGAAATCAACTGTGGGAGCAATTATAAGAAAATGGAAGACATACAAGACCTCTGATAATCTCCCTCAAATCCTGCAGTGCCAGACATGTCCAGGCCCGTCTGAGGTTTGCTAGAGAGCATTTGGATGGTCCAGAAGAGGATTGGGAGAATGTCATATGGTCAGATGAAACCAAAATAGAACTTTTTGGTAAAAACTCAACTCGTCGTGTTTGGAGGAGAAAGAATGCTGAATTATATCCAAAGAACACCATACATACTGTGAAGCATGGGGGTGGAAACATCATGCTTTGGGTCTGTTTTTCTGCAAAGGGACCAGGACGACTGATCTGTGTAAAGGAAAGAATGAATGGGGCCATGTATTGTGAGATTTTGAGTGAAAACCTTCCATCAGCAAGGGCATTGAAGATGAAACGTGGCTGGGTCTTTCAGCATGACAATGATCCCAAACACACTGCCCGGGCAGCGAAGAAGTGGCTTCGTAAGAAGCATTTCAAGGTCCTGGAGTGGCCTAGCCAGATCTCAACCCCATAGAAAATCTTCAGAGGGAGTGTTGTGTTGCCCAGCGACAGCCCCAAAACATCACTGCTCTAAAGGAGATCTGCATGGAGGAATGGGCCAAAATACCAGCAACAGTGTGTGAAAACCTTGTGAAGACTTACAGAAAATGTTTGACATCTGTCATTGCCAACAAAGGGTATATAACAAAGTATTGAGATTAACTTTTGTTATTGACCAAATATTTATTTTCCACCATAATTTACCAATAAATTCATAAAAAATTATACAATGTGGTTTTCTGGATTCTTTTTCTCATTTTGTCTCTCATAGTTGAAGTGTACCTATGATGAAAATTACAGGCCTCTCAATTGGTGGCTGACTAAATACTTTTTTGCCCCACTGTATATCCCAATACTGGCATACTAGCTTACTATATACTAAACAGTACATACTTTACCATCACCCGCGAAGTACGCATAGTATATACTAGCATGCGATTTGACATTTAGCCAGAGGGTGTGTTCAAAGCCATGGTGGTCATTTTATTAATTGAACCAGAAGGATGAGAGGTAGCGATGAACAGGGCCAAGGTTGCCCAAATTAAGACGGCCAGCACCTATTCCTCCAAAACCACCACTGGGAGGCCATCCCCGAGACAAAGCCGGCTCCCCATAAGGGGTTTGTCTTTTGAGTTTGATTTCATCAAACTGATCAGAAATACAGTGTAGACATTGTCATTGTTGTAAATTAACTGGATTTTTTTATGGAATATCTACATAGGTGTGTACAGAGGCCCATTATCCGCAACCATCAGTCCTGTGTTCCAAGTTTGTCATTTTCAAAGGCTATGTGATCATTGGAAAACCCTTTGGCAATTACGTTAGCACAGCTGAAAACTGTTGTGCTGATGAAAGAAACAATAAAACTGGCCTTCTTTAGACTAGTATCTGAAGCATCAACAATTGTGGGTTTGATTACAGGCTTAAAATGGCCATATACAAAGAACTTTCTTCTGAAACTCATCAGTCTCGCCATGCGAGATCTCACAGACCATTGTGTACTACTATTGCGTCACATCAGTCTCAAAACTCATATGCACACAAGATAGAGTCTAGGGAGCAGAAACAAAATTTGCGTTTGGAGAGGACCAAACTCGCGTGCACGCCAGTGCCACTTCGAGAAGAAAAACTCAGTGAACCCATTAAGACATAACCCTTGACTGATGTTGTAATTGGCCAATGATGGAATTCGATAGGATATTCATAAATGTACATATAGACTTTAATAATATTTAAAAAACTTTTCATACTACCATCTTGTAATATACACAATCTGTGAATGCATTAAATTATCTATTTTTTTATGTAGCCTATCAAAAACTCCATGACACCCGCGGTGTCATAGCTGGATGCCAACATAAGTGACACTCCTAAAAGATCTCAAATTTGGAAATGTTTTGCAAAACAACTAGGGAAATGCAGTATGCAGTATTTGCAAAGCAACAATTTCAATTTGTTCTAGCTCCATAAGAATCTCCACAAGCAAACGAAACATCCAACAGTCCTGTTGCCCCAGCTGAAAGTTGTGGTAAGTGTGTTACCTGATGCTAGTGATGCCTCTACCACAGCTGAGTCAGGGACCACTCTGCAACTACATCCATTGCTGCAGGTGTGTACAGTTACCAGACAAAAAAAGAAAACTGCCACCCAGAATTCCATAGGCCATTACCTCATCAAAAGAAGATGATGATAGATGAAGAAATTGTTAAAATGGTTGCCAGAGATTTCCAACCACATCATTGTTAAGGAAAAGGGATTCAGAAACTACTTACTACTACTACTTGTTCTAAATCCAGCTTATGCTCCTTCCAAGCAGGACAACCCTATTTAACACAATAGTTCCTCATCTGTTGAACCTTGAGACATTTTTATAAATTGGCCAACGATTAGAACAAATGCCATGTTCAACTGGTAATAATAATATTACTTAGTAATTTTGTCCTTTAACCATTTTACATTATAATGTGTGTTACAATGTTTTGATATTGTGTTCTATTGTGATCTGTTCTGCTGTTCTTTCAATATTAAAAATGTTTCAACACAATGAAGAGTTTGTTAACAGAATTTTTCACCTGCTAAGATTAAAATGCATAATTTTCAGTGAAAGATAAATTGACAAATAAAAGGGTCACTTTCCACAGCTTTACTAAGGCCAGCACATGTTATCATGGCCGTTTGATAATTTGGGCTGATTAGAAAAATGTGCATAATCATATTTGCAATAAAGGGTGATAAAAAAGAAGAAGAGCCATTTTGAGAAGCAAAATGAACCATCTCCAAGTGACCTGGTTCACTAAAGACTCATAATTCTCACTAATATCACACTAATGGCCAATGATAGCTCATTCACGTTGTATAGGTCCCGGCCTTTTAAATTAGCCAATCAACAAATTAAGCAATAATTCTACCAATCATATTTCAGGTACCATGTACTGTTTTGTGAGTGCAAACCTGTGTCAAATGAGAGCAGGGGTGGTTCGAGAAGGCGCAGCTGAATTTTTAGAAGTTGCTGAGAAATTCCACACAATGTTTAAGATTAGTATATCCCAAACCCAAAAATATGCTCTCACAATGTTTATACTCTCATCTGAATAGTCCTTTGCTCACGCGGCTTGTGTTTCTTCTCTCTCAACGTCACTTTCTGCTCTCTTGACAGGATTTTTTCTAATCGAAGCGTGCCCGCAAGTTTTATTCTCTGCATGCGCAGCTTGTGTTTCTGCTCTCTCGACTCAATTTATTCTTTTCGAAGTGGCAAGTGCGTTCGCGTGAGTTTTGAGACTGATGTGATGCCTTATTTTACTCCCTTCACAGAACTGGAGTGGGAGGCCCTAGTGAGCAAGAGGACAAATACATTAGTGTCTAGTTTGAGAAACTGACGCCTTACAGATCCTCAGCTGGCAGCTTCATTAAATAGTATCCACCAAACACCAGTTTCAACTTCAAGAATGAAGAGGCAACTTTGGAATGCTGGCCTTTTTTTCCAGTCTTCCTCTATCCAGTGACTGTGTTCTTTTGCCCATCTTAATCTTTATTTGCCAGTTTGAGATATGGCTTTTTTGCTGCTTTTTTTTTGCGTAAGCAGAGCCGGCCAAGAAGAGCAAATGTCTCTTACAGTGTGACTGACTACCCCTTGTTTAAAAGCGCAGTGGTTAGAGAAGCAAAACTATAGGTACCTTGTTCTGATCTCCTCACAGTCAAAACAAATTATGCATTATGATTTGTTCTGGATTGACAAAAACTTTGCTGGCTGTAACCTTCAGTATCTACATTATAGTAAGCCTAAAATACTGTAAAACTGTTTACGGTTATATTGCAACTTCCGTGCATACTTTTTAGGTCAGCATAGACAAAAACTTAGCTGGCTACAACATTCAGCAGCTACGTTATAGTAAGCCTAAACTAAAGCTGTTTATGGTTATACAGTATTGCAAGTATTTCTGGTGGATTTTTGAAGTACACATCAATGCATGCTTTTGGGGGTAATATAGGCTTTATCAAAACCCCTTGGGCCCCTTGGGCCCACGATTCTTAAATGTTTTCACTTCATAAGAAAGTCAGTTATTGTCACCTATATTGATATTTATCAATGTCATTCATGAATGAAAGAAAACAAATGTTTGTGCCATGAAATGAAATAGCTTTGGCAGGAAAAATGTCATCTTCAGTCTCGCTAGCAATTGCTCAATTCTTATGACTATTCCAGTTAGTAGATACTAGTAAGCCTATTACTGGCTAATAAGCTGTTAAAACGGCCGGTGGCAAAAGCCATACAGTTCATAGATGCTATTTATGGTGGAGGTACATTTAATAAGAACCATTAATCAGTTTAAAATCAACACAATACTTAATGGTGTCTAGCGACAGGGTGAATGTATATCTGTATGGTGCAGTGGTTAAAGATGCAGCCTCTCATGTGGGAGACCAGGGTTTGAATTCAGTGAGGGCAATTACATATATCACTCATAATTGCGGGCCGGCTGAACTAGGCTTGCCTGGTTCCTTTTCTGGTTTTCTCTGCCTAGAAGGTCAGCATCCCGAAGTCGACTATTTACTGTTTAATGTTGAGTGTGATCTTTTGTAGATTTAATGAAGCTGCCAGTTAAATGCTGGTTAACAGTTAAAATGAATAAATGTGCACAATTATGTGTGGAATAAATTTACCGGTCAATCTACGTTCCTACTCTCACCTATGGTCATGAGCTTTGGGTCATGACCGAAAGGACAAGATCCCGGATACAGGCGGCCGAAATGAGCTTTCTCCGCAGGGTGGCTGGGCGATCCCTTAGAGATAGGGTGAGAAGCTCGGTCACCCGGGAGGAGCTCATAGTAGAGCCGCTGCTCCTCCACATCGAGAGGGGTCAGCTGAGGTGGCTTGGGCATCTGTTCAGGATGCCCCCTGAACGCCTTCCCGGGAAGGTGTTCCGGTCCCGTCCCACCGGGAGGAGACCCCGGGGAAGACCTAGGACACGCTGGAGGGACTATGTCTCTCGGCTGGCCTGGGAACGCCTCGGTGTCCCCCCAGAAGAGCTGGAGGAAGTGTCTGGGGAGAGGGAAGTCTGGGCATCTCTGCTTAGACTGCTGCCCCCGCGACCCGGCCCCAGATAAGCGGAAGAAAATGAATGAATAAATGAATTCAAATTCTATTCAAATCCTTTTCTTTGTTGTGTGGCCCAAATTAACACAGAATTCAAATTTACCAACCAAACCCTGATATCTAATAAACAAAATGAACTGATTAGCATATGGATTTAGTGGGTGAAACACAAGCAAAATAGAAACCACATGTGGTGTGGACCAATTCACAACTGAATTCAGAATTGACCCCAACAGTGATATCAAACAAACATAATGAACCGATGTAGCGTGTGGATTCAGTGGATGAAACACAAGTGCAATTGAAACCAGGTGTCCAGAACTGCTGGAGGGTGACGATTCACAGCCATGTTCTTGACAAGTGCAGCTGTTCAAATGTGTTTGAATATGAAAATGACTACAATGAACAATCGTTACCAAAAATCTCAAGAGAAGTTTATTTCTAAATGCATGTTACAAATTTTCCATTACATTAATAAAATGATGGCATTAACATAAGCAGTTTGCCATATAAAATAACATAATTTGGGCTGACACAAAATACCTTGCTGTGAGTATTAAAAACAACAGTATAGTTAAAAATAACAGTTTGTCTTTCTGTTATTCATTTACCATATGAACAAAACATATATTTTTTGTTTCATAATTTGTGCTGTCAGATGCATGCAATACAACACTGCTGACCAATCTGAGATTGTGAACACTGCCAGGATCAGTCTATAAAAACCTAGTATGGGTACACAATTATTTAATGTCTCTTAAAGTGCTTGTCACATTTTATCACTGAGCCCTTGGCCTTGACAGCTAAGACAGTAAATACACACTTTCACTTTTATAACACTGCCATGATGTACTGCTTCATGTACCTATTTAAGAAGTATTAAATGTTAACCAGTTGCAAATCCACTAAAGCTGACTAGGTTGCAATAGGACCTAGGGTTAGGTCATGCTCTCTATTTATGGAACCAAGGGTTAGCCATGGAATATTTCATCTTAAACCATTTTCCAACTAATGTTATGTGTTTAAAATCACAAACAATGCTTACTCTTGGCCAACTTAGCAAAATTAGATGCAATACTGAGGGCGACCAGATAAGCACATTATTAAATCTGGTATCATATTAACTTTGAATCATATCTGTTCAAAACACATCTGAGAAACTTGTTCTAAAATGTGTACCTTCAAGGTTTAACATATCTGAAGGTTATTTAAAGTAATATATGTGATGAGAGCAAATGGTAAAGAACTTATTCTATTCACATTGCCATTGCCAGAGTTGAGCTGTGATTCCTACAGTTTTGTTTTTAAATTCATCTGTATGTTGCTCTGGATCAGAGTGCCAGCTTAAAGATTTGTCTCTCTAGCCAGTTCACTTCAAAAACTAAATAATTTATGTAATTTATCTGTCTATTTGCTATGTTTAAGAACCACATTATTTTCTAACATTCACTCTTTGCAACTTGGAAAATGCACAGTCTCTGCAAGAACCTGTTATTGCAGGGACTGTGCATTGCAGGGACTGTGCGAGTTCCCATGCTTTCAGAACCTGTTATCAGACTGCAAGGTAACTATTTACATTTTTTAAGTTAAAAAAAAGTAACACTACTTATAATCGAACATGATAATATATCTTCAAGTGAACTGAAATCAGATCAGCAATCGAGATGGTATTAGTTCATTGGGCTTTGAAGCTTTATCAAGGGGTCTTTGGGACACTCACCTTAAACAAAACAATTCAAGTAGTTCTGCAATGAGTAAATTATGTTATATGTGAAAACTCCCAAAAGGTCAGTGAGCTATTATCCCACAGTGCATGTGGAAAGTATTCAGACCCTATCCCTTTTTACACATTTTGTTTAATGCAGCCTTATTCTAAAATGGATAAAATTGCCCCAAAATAACAAAGCAAAAACAGATTTTTGGGAATTTTCTTTGACTGTTGTCAATTTAATTGATTGGACATGATTTTGAATGGCACACATCTGTCTGTCGAAGGTCCCACAGTTAACAATGCATGTCAGAGCAAAACCAAGTCATGAGGTCAAAGGAATTGTCCGTAGAGATCAGAGGCAGAACAGTGGAGGCAAAGGTCTGTGTAACAGTTCATCTTCCAACAGGAAATGACCCTAAGCATACAGCCAAGAAAATGCAGGAGTGACTTTGGGATCAATCTGTTAATGTCCTTGAGAGACCAAGCCAGACCCCAGACTTGACCTCCATTAAACATTTCAGGAGAGACCTGAAAATGGATGTTCAACAACATTCCAAATCCACCCTGGTAGAGTTTGAGAGGATCTGCAGAGAAAAGAAGGTGTGCCAAGCTTGTAACATTATACCCAAGAAGATTCAAGACTGTAATTGCTGCTGATGGTGCTTCAACAAAGTACTGAGTAAAGGGGTCTGAATACTTATTTAAGTGTGACTTTTCATTTTTAATATTAATTTGCAAACATTTCTGTTTTTGCTTGGTTATTATGGGTTATTGTGTGTTGATGAATATGGTAGAAAATCAGTTGAATCCTTTTTAGAATAAAGCTGTAGCTTAACCAACTTGGATATTCATTAGCATAGCCAGTTCAGCCATGATACCCGAGTGGTAATTGGCCAACTGACATTGTGGGTGCTCCTATCACAATATCAGAATTCATGCCTGTCTATTTAATTGTAATGTTACTCACTCAATCTACTCACACAAATCCACCCATCACCATCTCTGTTACCCACACAAATCCACCCACCACCTCTGCCTCAATCTGTAATATTATATGTTTCCTTTTGCTGGGGATCGGTACTGCATACCTTGCTCATTATCTATGTGGATGGCTATTAATAATATTACAGTGTGTTGTTATTGCTGGTATGTTCATATATATGGTAATGTGATGGCAGTGAGTTACTTCAGAGGAGCAGAATCTAATGCCATGACATTGTGTGTGTACATTGCCCTGCGTAGTTCTCCAATAAATAGTTGTGGAGTTTTCTGTCTGACACACATTAACCAATTTACTTCTGGCATTGGGCCAACCCATGAAATATGTAAATAATATTTTGACATATTTGTGTATTAAATCATTCTTCATTATTTAATTTAGGCATTTATAAATATGTACTCAATTTCTGCCTTACATACGCCCTGTGTGTCTAGTCATGTGCTATTATTAAAACTTTATGCGTTACAAATGTTTATCTTCTCAGGTCGGACTACAGAACCTAAGGTCATGCCTTAATCACCCTATCTTGACCCATGAGGAGATCATTCTGTTTCACAACATGGTGCCAGGAGCATAGATTGGAATGTGTCCCTAGTTGATAAGATGGACTATTCTTCAGGACTTGTCTTGTGATATTTAGGTTAGCCAACCAAACCCCACAACTTTAGTTTTGAGGATAAACCCAAAGGTGGATGTAGAAAGGGGCTCTTTTGCATTTTCCTCACCTTTGCGTTTACCCTTGCTCTTGCAATGTTTCAAATCTCCTGAGAACTTTTATCTTTAATACTTGTACTGTAAATGTAATACTCTACATATTAAATTCAGTTGTTACATTAATTAGTTGACCATTTGGAATTAATCTAAAGCAGGTCAAAATCCAGTTCCATCAATGCTTAAATTGGTTTCCTAGTTCATACTGTCTTGCGTTTTATAGATGTCATAGAAAAATCTTTCACTGCTGAATGTTAATTTGCTATTCGTGATACTTGCCCAATGGAACACCCCCACAATACACAAGTGTCATGTTGACATGTTGGGCCTTCAACAGTTAATGATTTTTCACCTGCTCACATTATGCAACTCCTGACAAAAAGGCACAACCATCCAAGGATGTTTTCACACACACAAGGATGTACAAACAGTTCCTCAACTTTGACTCATTGCAAAGCAGAGCTTTATTATATATGACCTTAGTTTGTGGTTCAAGAAAAACATAGCCGGGGACTCTCATGGTACTGGGTACTCCTTCCAAACTTACACAGGTTCATCATGGAATGGGGAGTGTTTCTGAATGTGTCACTGAAGCAGTTCCGGAGCAGTTTAGAAAAAATGAGCAACTGAAAGTCTGTACAAAGTGTTTTTGAAGCCATTTTGTAGCAGGGAGGTATGTGCATGAACTTCAGGCCACTTAGGCTTAATCCACACGTACATGTTTTTTTTAAAAAAACAGGGATCTTTCTATGCGTTTTGGCCTTTTGTCCACATGCAAACTGCGTTTTAGGTCACTGCAAACTGACCTTTTGAAAAACTCCTTCCAGGGTGAAGATATTTAGAAACTCAGTTTTCAGTGTTTACGTGTAGACAGTCAGTGTGTATCGTTATCTCCTTTGTTCACATGAGGCAATCTTATGCAATGGCGCAGGTAGCCAAAATAGTGCAGGTTTTAATGTTGCTAGGATTTTCTTTGTAATGTTTACACATAAATGTACAGTTACTCTCCCGCTATATTGAGGACCAGAATGTGCTATGTAGGTCACTGCTACATCCAGCACTCGTGCCATTGTTGTTAGCTTACCGGAACCAGTAATAACTTTTTTCAGGCCTCTGATTGGCAAACATGTCTTTAAGGTTAGGGGTAATATCGTCGCCTCTTGGTTGGCATGCTCTTTGACAGTGCATGACAGCGTCTTTTTGCGTTTTCATGTGGATCTTTTTAAAACAGTGCTTGTATGGACAGAATTTATTTAAAAAAACACAGTTTTAAAAAGTACCCATGTACGTGTGGACTAGGCCTTAGAGTGGGCATCCACCACAACCATGTGCATGTGTCTTTCACAGACCAGCATTTTACATGAATCCTTTCCGAAGGACAAGTTGGCCATACACAGGGGTGGAGGGATGCAAGGCCGCAATTCACGCTGACAACTACGGGGTGAAATACATGCAACTAACAAGTGGTTCTTGTCCAATGGAAAGCGTCCTATGGTCACTTCTTCCTACATGCTAGACATGGTGGGGTCAGCAGTGTCCTCCCCGTTTTTCAAGCTACTGAGAGGTCTCAACTTGGTGGGTATAGAATACATTTAACTTGTCCACTTTATCTTTGTGGTGTAGTGAAAGTGAAAAATGGTATAGCACATCTGCGTTAGCATGGACAGTGGTCTTCTGCTCTGTTGTATTCATGAGCTGGAAGGAGTTCATTATTGTGTTCTGCCATCACCATCAATGTAACTCCCTTATGGGGTCCGAACATAGTTCTCATGTTACACTACCGTGTAACAAGAGAACATCTGTAATCCAAAGAAAATGCCCAATGCCTCACACTCGATTTGGGTATGTTCTGTTCGGCATTGCTGAGCATTCTTGTTTTTTGAAGGCAATTGGTTTTTCCTTACCATTTGGAAAGAAGTGTAAAAAGATAGCACCAAAGTAGTAAGGCAATGCATCACATATAAGCCTGATATATGGCTTTCGGTCATTTGGAAGGATGACTTGCAGCATCTCAGAAGCGCAAGGACTTGCACCGAAGTGCAGTACATGGGTTGAGAATTGAGGCTAGATTTCACAGGACCCAAAGGCCAAACTCCACCAGTTTCCTGAGGTAATCGGTGTCACTTTGCCCTGTCTCCAAGATGTCGTTCATGTAACTGCACAATAGGAAGCCCTTGTAGAATCTTGTCCATTGCACATTGGAACATAGCTGAGATTGACGCTATTCCAAACAGTAAACAATTAATTGTGAGTAGTGATGGTAGTGAGTAGTTTCCATGGGTGTTCATCTACTTTTATCTGTAAGTAGGCATGTGACAAGTCATCCTTACTAAAGCGTTTGCCTCCAGCTAATGATACAAAGAGGTCCTAGATGCATGGAATGGGATAGTGTTCCAAACAGTGCAGGCGTGAAGGTGACTTTGAAGTCTCAGCAAAGTTTCACAGAGCAATTTTTTTATGACCAGGACAACAGGTGTGGCCCATTCACAGTACCGGCAATAGTACTCCTGTTACTATAAAAAGGCCAGTTCGGTCTCAACTTTAACTCATATAGGACATGAGGTGGCTGACCAAACCTTGATGTGCGGTTTGGTTTGAGCTTCACTTGGGCTTCTTTTTTGTAGCTAGATAATTTGCAAAAATATGGGGATGCCTCTGTAACACACTACTGTGTCACAGTGTATTTGTTGTACAATCTTTATTTCCTGCCAATTTCACTGCATATTCTTTAGCAACTCTGTGCACTTCTGTGCACTTCCTTTTACAGTGTACAGGGGGAGCTGTACTCTGCTTGTACAAATTTACTGATGCTGTGAAATCTCTCCGGTATACTGAGTGCACAATTATTAGGCAAATCTTATTCCTCAAGATTTATTTTATTGTTGAACAAACAAAATGCTTTCAGTCAATCCAAAATATCACTGAACCTCAAAACTGAATGTTTAACAAAGGAAAAATTAGTTTGATCTTTCTCAGGGGAATACATAACTGTGCAGAATTATTAGGCAACAATTTTGTGCAGAATTATTAGGCAACTAAATTACAAAAATTATTTCTCCAACTCACTTGTTTATTCTACATTTTTTGAGTAAGTGCAACAAATAAGTAACACAAAATGAAAATTAAAAATATGTAAACCTTTCAAAAATATTCAGCGACCGATATAGCGACCCTTCTTTTCAATAACTGCCATGAGCCTTCCATCCATGCAGTCTGTCAGTTTCGTGATCTGTTCACGATCAACTTTTGCTGAAGCAACAACCACAGCCTCCCAAATATTGTTCAAAGAGGTGTATTGTCTTCCCTGACTGTAAATCGTACGTTTCAGAAGGGTCCACTCCTCCACCTTGCTGGCACCTGACTCAAAGTGGTGCCGTGTGTCCATTAGTGATCCAGCCACATTCCCATCCATCTGGTCCATCAAGAGTCACAGCCATTTCATCTGTCCATAAAACCTTTGAAAAATCTGTCTTCAGGTATTACTTTGCCCAATCTATATGCTTAAACTTGTGAATCTTATTCAGTGGTGGTCTTCTTTCAGACTTCTTGACCTTGGCCATGTCTCTGAGCACTTGACACCTTGTACTTCTGGACACTCCAGGTGAGTTGCAGTTCTGGAATATGGTGGCAATGGAGGATAATGGATTCCTGGTCACTTCATGTTTAATTCTTCTCAAGTCTTTTGCAGTTAATTTGTGTCTTTTTGCACACCAGTTTACTATTCGCAACAAAACCTTTGATTGTCCGGTGGTCAGGTCTCAATAGTTTAACTATTTCAAGAGTGTTGCATCTGTCTGAAAAGCATTTTACAACTTATGACTTCAGTGTCAGTTAAATCTCTTTTTTGGCTCATTTTACCTGAGGTCGTGAAGCTGCCTAATAATTATGCACACCTTGATATCAGGTGTTATTCACTGTTGCCACACCCTCCCTCATTACACAAACACATATCACCTGAAAATGATTAAATCCAATGAGCATTCACGTTTATTTGGTTTGGAGTTGAAAAATGTGCATAGAAATAATAATACGATCAGAATACTCACTTGCCTATTAATTGGGCACGCAGTGTATATGTTTTTAACATCAAGTTTCTGTGTTGCAAGGGTAAATGCAACAGCATACTTTCAGATGTCTCCAATTAGAATAGCGACACAGCTGCATCATGTCTGTTCTATTTCCAATAAATGTTCCTCAATTTCTGGTGTTAAACATGTGTCAATTCTCCTTTCTCAAAGAGCATTTTTGTATCTTTGGACTGGAGAGGGTTACTGCATTCACTTTTAGTGATCCACTGAGCTGCTGGCCTTCTCCTGTGACTGTTTCCATTGAAACAGCAATCTTAACAACTTTGTGATAAGTTTGTTCCTCCTTCCGTAGCACACCTTTCTGTTCCTTCATTCCTCATTTGGGGTCTCAGTCCGAAGAGTTACAGGAATCTGTAAGTAAATATGTGGCACTCAGCCATTAGTCATGGACATGCAATTCCTGAGTAGGGGAATGCCACCAAAGGAAGCTATTTATGTGTTACTGTACATCTCTGTCACCTGGTCTATTTTCACCATTGTTAACACAAAATATTGATTGAAAATCAAACATATCTAGTCACACGATTGATTAGGACTATGTTTTGTGGTCCACTATGAAAGGTTAATCATGCTTTTAATGAAAAGCTACATAATAAATACTTTTGTCATGAATTTTCAGAGAGTTGAAAGGGCACCAAGATGAGGTTCATGTTACTTTCCTACTGAAACAGAGACATGTTGAAATAATTTTTTGAGAACAGTGTATGTATGTTTATGGAAAAGCTTGACAATTTCAATGGGGTGATTACATGACTGGTGTGCACCTTTAACAATACAAATATTCCTACACCTAATTATTCATCATTATCTAATCATATTGTCTAAGGTAGCCAAAAAAGGCATTGCCATGTCTGCAAGTTGTTATTGAAGGTGAGATATGATTTGTCACTTTCTATTAAACATAGCTGTTTCTGTGACAAAACTATAAGTAGAAAAAATGCAATGCCTTTTTTGTATTTATTTAGTACATGAAATCGTAAGCAAATAAGTTATTTTCATAACATCACATCACCACTTTTCATCTACAAACTAGCATATTTTCTTTATGCAGATTTTTTTTAAATGACAACCTGTCAGAAATAGGATGAAAACCTACCGACCGAATAGGCAATAATTGCCCATACCTATTTGTAGTTGCTTTGACTATTAGAGAATACTTGTGGAAATATTCTTAGATCACATGCAACATTAGCTGACAATCTGTTACTGGAAAATTGAGAATTCAGCTGATCGTCTTCAGCATTGTGGCTAATTGTGCTAGGTTGACCAATGAGAAATGCTTCAGAAAAACCAATGAATAGACAACAGAAATATACCTCTGGTCTCAGAAAATTGCTAAGCTTTTGGCCTATTCACCTTTTTGGAGAGAAATGTTTATCCAAAGTATTTGTAAACTTGATGAATGATAGTCAAGAGAAGCTGTGGTGTTTAACCTTGACTAGTTTTTAACATTATCATCAGCAGTGAGTCAAACAAGACAGTATGATATCCTTCAATATGTTCTCTCTTCATGAATACATATTTTGTATTTTAATACAAACCAGTTTGCTACAGCAGAACAATAATCCTTCAGAGAGAGGAAATGTGAATTGTCATGTGGATTATAATGAATGGAAAAAGATGTTTAGGGGTAGATGCATTCCTGTCTGATATTCAACATCTGAAGTGGAAATTACAATCTTTAGAAGGCTTTTTAAACCTTGAATACAGAACAAGTTGTCATTTCTGCAACAACAAGATGAGGAAATAAAGACATTCTCTTTCATGTCTTCAACACCGAGGGTTTCCCATTCGACAATAGCACACGGTCTTGAAGAGACGGCAGTAGCAGAAGGCACAGTACTCACAGCATCCATTATTAGGGGGTTTGCAGCTACCCCACAAAGGCACGCAGTTGGGGGGAGGAGTTGGACGTGTGCTTTTTACACTGAATTTGTTCTGCAAAGGAAGGTTAATGATAGTTTAGCGTTGCTTGGACTTACACAGGTACATCAATTAAGAATAACTAATTCTATATTTAATGAATTTAGAATATGTTGTAATACTTTAGCACAGCTTTAATCATGTGCCCTTTGTAATAGGGTCCTCCTTAGTTAATGGAGAAAAGCTGCCACTTCACAATAGTGTTCTGCAGTGACTCAGCCAGCATTTAGATAGCTTGTATGTTAATCAAGTTCATGTTATTTCAAACAATGTTCACTTATTCACTAGAGTGCCGGTGCAAAATATCTGACTGTGAGATTTTAGTCAATTTGCTGGTTACTACAGTTAGTATAGTCATCGTGAAGGGATAGTCTGACCTAAAATCATGCTTGTGTAAATTCCCCTTACTTGGGGTTTTGTCAGAATGCCCATGGGTTCATATTTCACAAAAATATGTTCTTTACTTCCATATAAGCTTGGAGATTGCTACATTAGCTTTGTCCAAATTAATGAAATGGATCCATGCAAACTGATCTAGCAAAAGTTTTACACATTGCAATAGTAATTCAGAATTGTGCAAATTGTGGAATATTGCCATAAGGTGCATTGTTTAAGTATCAAATTAGATTTGAAAACATGGCATAGGTGTATGTTATCAATATTTCTCACCAGGAAATCATGATCCATTACCCAAGTAAACACATGGAGACGCAAGCACTTACTTTCTTGTTGTTGTAAAAACATATGTAATGCCTCACTACATTACAAATTAACTTACTAGCCTCACTGCAATTTTTGTGTAACACGATGCCTTTTATTTCCCTTTTTAGATTTGCAGCTCTCTTTTATCTGAGATAAAACACTTTATCCCCTGGTGCAGAAAAAAGATTGATAGGTTGATTCCATTTGTCGGCAAAGCCGAACGGTAAACCTACAAATGATCAGCCCAGTTGAAAATCAGAATTGTATTGCAACCTCATGAACTTGGACAAGCTTATGATGCTCCAGGCTGTGACAGATGTAATAAAACTGCTTACTGTGAAAGGTGACACCATGGGCCTTCAGACATAACCTCAGGTGAATTTCAAACTATCCTTTCAATATAACTAAATCAGACAGCATGCCAGCCAGTATATTAATTTTGTACATTGTTTTGTAAATACATTACTTAATTATATATTATTTCATGGACCAGAAATGTGAAGTGTTATAATTTCACTGATACTTCTAACGTGTTTGCATATTTAGTAACTAAGCCTTTTTCCACTGTTATAATGTGTATTTTTTAGTTATTTACACTAGCTTTGGGCAATAATTTTCACAGCATAGTTTACCTTTCTTGGTTTCTTGTTTTTTTTCTTCTTTGCACTTTTTGATAACTCTGAAAAATAAATGTACTTTACATATAGCAATATATAAAGATTAATTGGGCTATACTGCCATTTTCTTTAGTAAACCATGGAATACCTAAACATAGTGGTAGAAATATCTGCAGTTTACAGTAATGTTTCCAGCAATAACAACAATAAATGGCACCAAATAGTAGCACATATCAGGGAATGCAGTGATAGTTCTCTAGAAAACATTTAGAAGCCCAGTTGTCATTATTCTATGTATAATTATGTGCCAAACTTATTAATTAACTGACCTACAATGACGATGGGTGGCGGATCTGACACACTCCCTTCCTGTAGACCTGAGGAAGATGAATTATTGGTGGATAGTTTGTCCTCCATTACCATGTGTGAGTACACCATGAGAAACCAGGTGGAGCTTAGGCAGCTCAGAAGAAAAATGGAATTCATCTCTTTGGTTTTCTGTCAGCAAGGAGGGCCTGAGGACAGTAGTAAGGACAGAGAATATATGAAACACTATTAGTGCTTGTGAAAAAAAGTATGGAAGACTATCACTAAATCCCAAACGCTGTCCCCTCTACCTGGCCTTCCACTCTCAAATTGATGCTTACATGTATTTCTTCTGAAATGACGAGAGATAAGTTAATATCTTGTCATTTTATTCTTGTTTTATTATTTAAAAGTGGAAGATGAATTGCATCAAGTCGTACGTTTGTAAGGATTATTAATTACCTCACCCTGGAATTCACTGTTTAAGTTTCATCAGCAACACATGACAAATCAAAATGGTGAGGCTAATAAGGAGATCGTCTTTAATACTTTCACTTAAGTTTGATTTGTTTCTTTTTACTTTTTTGGTTTTAATTATCATTCAGTCCAAATGCAGAGATAATTAAGTTGTGTTTACTTTGTGGCTGTTTAAATTCCTTTACAACATAATGTCAAGGGAGCAATCAGCAAGCTGCATAACATTTTTTAAATGTATTAATTATTCTCCTCACACTTGGATGCAACTATCTTTGAGATTTTAATCAAGCTAATCTGAAAAAAACAACATATATTCTGTCCCAACCACCAGTAAAATAAATTGAATCACTACAGTTCACAATTCAGTCCTTTAGCAGACGATCAGAATCAAACCCAGAACCCTGGCGTTACAAGATTGCCATGCTCTCAAGCTACACGAGACCCTTGTATATTCATACATAAAACATGCCAAAAGCCATCTCCTGCCCTGACATCTGGCCAATCGGATCACATCTCTTTGTTCATCCTCCCAGCCTACAAGACGCAATTAAAGCAAGCGCCACACACAAAAAGACAGTCAAATGGTGGACATAGGAACCAGACTCTATGCTACAAGTCTGCTTCAGGAATATACTGAAACATGTGCAGAAACACAAAATTATACATGAGAAATATGCAGTAGCAGTCACTAGCTTAATATGGAAATATGTGGATGACAGTGTTCCCAGAAAACTAAAGTGGTTATATCCCAACCAAAAAACCTTGAATGAACAGAGAAACACAGATTTTTCTGGAAGCCTGCACTGTTGCATTCAATATACGGGCCATTCCGCCGAAGTGGAGCCTTTTCTGTCTCCAGGCTGTTACTTGCATTAATATGCATGAAAAGTATCTCTTCCATACATTACATTATCAAGTGCTCTTTGTCCTAATTGTCATTTGATGATACGTCATGTAAAACCTTAATAAAAACTTCCTAGAACACTGAAAAACAGGATTGTAGCCAGTCCCCACTCTCTAACACTACACTTCATTACAAAATACAATCATTAGAATCGTTCAGAAATAATTTGTATTATTATTATTGAGACCATATCCAATTTATACATTCAGTCCTGTTACCAAAATGGTTTTTTTTAAAGATAGTTTTGGTAAACCATTGAAGGTGCTAAGTGTTAATTGAAATATATTTAAGTTACAGTTAAAAAATTAATATCAGCTTTAATTTTAGGGTATTCACATCCAAATTGCAAGAACGGTTTAGGAATTACAGCTCTTTATTATGTAGCCATTTTTTTTAAGGGACCAAAAGTAATTGGACAATTTACCCAAATGCTGTTTCATAGACAGGTGTGGGATATTCCTTGATTATTTCTTCATCAATTAAGCAGGTTAAAGGTCTGGAGTTGATTCCAGGTATGGCATTTACATTTGGAAGCTGTTGTGAACCTACAACATGTGATCAAAGGAGCAAGCCATCCTTAGGCTACAAACAAAAATCCATCAGAGAGATAACAAGAACATTAGGAATGGACAAATTAACAGTTTGGTACATTCTGAGAAAAACATAACACAAGGTGCAAACCATTCATAAGTTTCAAGAATAGAAAAGCCAGGTTAGATTTTGCCAAGAAACATCTAAAAAACCCAGCCCAGTACTAGAACAGTATTCTTTGGACAGATGAAAGTAAGATCAATCTGTACAAAAATAATCAGAAGAAAAAAGTATACAGAAGGCTTGGAACGGCTCATGATCTTGAAGCATACCACATAATCTGGAAAACATGGTGGGGGCAGTTGGATGGCATGGGCATGCATGGCACTGGGTCACTAGTGTTTACTGATGATTTGACAGAAGACAGAAACAGCTGAATGAATTCTGAAGTGTGTAGGGATATATTGTCTGCTCAGATTGAGCCAAATTCAGCGAAGTTGATTGGACAGCGCTTCACTTTAGTTGATTGGACAGCGCTTCAGATGGACAATGACCCAGAACATACTGCAAAACAGTTTTAAAGCAAAGAAGTGTAATAATCTGCAATGGCCAAGTCAATTACCTGATCTTAACCTGATCGAGCATGCATTTTACTTGGTGAAGACAAAATTTAAGGCAGAACGACTCATGAACAACAACTGAAGACAGCTGCAGTCAAGGTCTGGCAAAGCATCACAAAGGAGAAACCCAGCGTTTGGTGATGTCCATGCGTTCCAGACTTCAAGCAGTCATTGCTTGCAAAGGATTCTTGACAAAGTAGTATTTATTTACGATTCTGTTAATTACATTTGAGCTCCTGAAATAAATGGACTGTGTTTGAAAATGGTTGCATTTCCTAAACATTTCATAAGATATTTCCGTTCAACCCCTTGAATTAAAGCTGAAAGTCAGCACTTAAATTGCATCTTGGTTGTTTCATTTCAAATCCATTGTGGTGTCGTACAGAGACAAAATTATAACAATTGTGTCAGTGTCCAAATATTTCCAGACCTAGCTGTACATTGGTGCACAGAGGCCCATTGTCAGCAATACTGGTTTGCTAATCTAAGTTAATCATGTTAATATAAAATGTGATTATTATAAAACTCTTTTGCAATTGTGTTAGCACAGCTGAAAACTGTTTTATTGATTAAAGAAGCAATAAAACTCGCCTTCTTTAGACTAGTTGCGTATCTGAAGCATCAGCAATTGTGGGTTCGATTGCAGGCTCAAAATGGCCAGAAACTAAGAACTTTCTTCTGAAACTTGCCAGTCTATTTTTTGTTCTGAGAAGTGAAGGATATTCCATGTGAGAAATTGACAAGAATCTGAAGATCTCGTATAGTGTTGTGAACTGCTCCCTTCACAGAACAGCACAAACTAGCTCTTTGTCTAGTTTGAGAAACAGACACCACAGGTCCTCAACTGGCAGCTTCATTAAATAGTATCCACAAAACACCAGTCTCAATGTTAATAGTGAAGAGGTGACTCCAGGATGCTGGACTTCTAGGCCGAGTAGCAAAGAAAAAGCCATATCTCAGACTGGCCAATAAAAAGATTAAGTTCAGCAAAAGAACACAAACATTGGACAGAGGAAGACTGGGAAAAAGGCCAACATCGCAGGGTCACCTATTCACTGAATCAGTCAGGAATGATAAGGAGAGAGCAGTTGTCTGTGGCCACCACCTGCAAAACCATTCCCTTTTGGGGGTTGTCTTTCTTTTGCCTCTCAACTGCACCTGTTGTTACTTTCATTTGCACCAAAACAGGTGATATTGATTCATAATCGCTTGTGCTTCCTAACTGGACAGATTGACCTCCCCGAATTGTACTTGACTTGGTGTTATACTGTGATGATTGTGTTCCCAAAATTTTTTTAGCAGTGTAGTTGCATGTTCCCTACTGATGAGTCCCTTCTAGGCAAAAAAAAACATTCTATGCTCCATCTGAGGCTTAAAACACTGAGCCATCTAGCTCTTGCTGCTCCAGCCACCATGTATTCTCTTTCCTGATGGCTGAAAGTTCCTCAGACAGATCCTTTGAGTGTGCAAACCATCTTTACAGACATCTTAAACCTGTTGTTGTCCCAGGCTGTAGTTACCAATTGCTTGAATGAGACAACCATAATTCCAGTGCCCAAGAACACCAAGGTAACATGTCTTAATGACTATCACACTCACCCCTATCATCATGAAGTGCTTTGAGAGAGGTTTGTCATGGCCCTTAACAAAGGCAGTTTTCCAGGATCACTGGACCCACTCCAATTTGCCTACCACCACAACAGATCCATGGAGGATGCCATCTCAATCACTATTCCCACAGCTTTAACACACCTGGAGAAGAGGAACATCTATGTTAGAATGCTGTTCATTACCTACAGTTCAGCATTCAACTCATCAAAAAGACTCACTGGGTGTGGACTCCACCCTGTACAACTAGAGATTGGATTTTCTGATGGGTAGACAGGCTGGGAGGATTGGTTCCTCACTGCTCCAACCCACCTAGGACATTTATCTGAAACAATGGTGAAAAAGTTTAAAAACATGCAGTTTTTCATAGGACGTCTCTCACTCTGGCCATCATTGTTCCTGCTGTTTGCCGGACGGGAACTGTACTGGGGCATCGGGTCTCATACTAAAAGGCTCAGGCCACAATCCCCACCAACATGAATGGGCACTCACCAAAGCAATAATCCACCCAAATTATTAGATTACATTTTTTTAATTATACAAGTACAGTACAATGAAATGCAGTTAGCATCTAACCAGAAGTACAAATAGAAAAGTGCAGAAAATGTACAAGTGAAACAATTGAGAACAATCAATGTTATAGGTGAGAAATTTGCAAAGATGGCAAATGCAAGTCCAAATGGCAATTCTAAAACATGCAAACTGAAGGTGCAAGTAATGTGTGCATCTGAAGTTCAGCAGGGTTACAGTAGCTAGAAAGAAAATGTTCCTGAGCCTGCTGGTGTGGGAACAAAACCTGTACAGTCTGCCTGATGGTAGGGCAAACAACAGCTTGTGACATGGATGTGAAGGTTTCACCACCGAATTAAACCGAAACGTATAATAGGTGTAATAATTATGTACAACACATAGTATTACTTGTTGCCAATTACATTTTTTGCAGCTTTTTTATATTTACTACCATGATTACGTCATTGGTTCTACTACATACACAATATGGCCAAAAGTATGTGGACGCCCGACCATCACACCTAAATTAGCTTTTTGGACATCCCATTCCAAAATCATGGCCATTAATATGGAGTTGGCCACCCCTTTGCAGTTATAACAGCCACCACTCTTCTGGGAAGGCTTGCCACAAGATTTTGTAGCGTCATTTTTGTGCCCATTCAGCCAAAAGAGCATTTATTGGGTCAGGCAATGATGTTGGACGAGAAGGCCTGGCTCATAATCGTCGTTCCACTTCACCCCGAAGGTGTTCAATGGGGTTGAGATCAGGGCTCTCTGCAGGCCACTCGAGTGTCTACACACCAACATCATCGAACCATGTCTTTATGGACCCTGCTTTGTGCACAGGGCCACAATCATGTTGGAATAGGAAAAGGCCTTCTCCTGGCATCCACCACACCCAGATCAGACTACCAGATAGTGAAGCGAGATTCATCACTCCAGAGAACACATTTCCACTGCTCCAGAGTGCAGAGTAAATTTTGTGATGCTTCTGACACAGAGTTCTTGTTTTGATGTTGCTTCCTATGTGCTTCAGCGCTCACTGGCCCTGTTCTGTGAGTTTGCATGGTCTAGCACTTCATGGCTGAGCTTTTCTTGCTCCATGACGCTTCCACTTACCAATTATAGCACTTACAGTTGACCAGGGATTTAGTAGGGCAGAAAGTTCTTGTGGCAAAGGTGGTATCCTATGATAGTGCTAAATTTAAAGTCACTGAGATCTTCAGTATGACTCATTGTACTGCCAATGTTTGTCTATAGAGAATGAATGGCTATGTGCTGGATTTGATGCACCTGTGAGCAAAGGGTTTGGCTGTAACACCTGAACTTAATCCGAGGCCATGGTCCTCAATCGGAGAAGGGTGGCTTGCCCACTTCAGGTTGGTGGAGAGTGCCTGCCTCAAGTGGAGGAGTTTAAGTATCTAGGTGTCTTGTTCACGAGTGAGGGAAGGATGGAACGGGAGATTGACAGACGGATCGGTGCAGCTTCTGCAGTAATGCGGTCGATGTATCGGCCTGTCGTGGTGAAGAAAGAGCTGAGCCGCAAGGCAAAGCTCTCAATTTACCGGTCAATCTACGTTCCTACTCTCACCTATGGTCATGAGCTTTGGGTCATGACCGAAAGGACAAGATCCCGGATACAGGCGGCCGAAATGAGCTTTCTCCGCAGGGTGGCTGGGCGATCCCTTAGAGATAGGGTGAGAAGCTCGGTCACCCGGGAGGAGCTCAGAGTAGAGCCGCTGCTCCTCCACATCGAGAGGGGTCAGCTGAGGTGGCTTGGGCATCTGTTTCGGATGCCTCCAGAACGCCTTCCTGGGAAGGTGTTCCGGGCCCGTCCCACCGGGAGGAGACCCCGGGGAAGACCTAGGACACGCTGGAGGGACTATGTCTCCCGGCTGGCCTGGGAACGCCTTGGTGTCCCCCCGGAAGAGCTAGAGGAAGTGTCTGGGGAGAGGGAAGTCTGGGCATCTCTGCTTAGACTGCTGCCCCCGTGACCCGGCCCCGGATAAACGGAAGATGATGATGATGATGATGACCTGAACTTAATAATTAGTAGGGTTTGCCACATACTTTTGGCCATGTAGTGTGTATATATATCTTTTTTGTTGTTGTTTTTACACAATTATTTTGCATTGTTGAGTAGAATTCTGCAAGTAAGAATTTAACTCTAAGCATATAACTAATTTAAACTTGAACTGTAACATGAACCGGTAGCAGCAAGGGGGCTGTATTGGGAATCACTGTATTATAGCCCCAGGAAGAAAATATGGACTTGAAACATATTTGTTCCTTTTAGGTTATTTCTAGTGAAAACAAAACACTGCATTCCACAGTTGCACCCTATATCTCAGGTTGAATGTGGTGGTAACATGATGTTTTGGGATTGATTGGCCCAAAATAACCTAGACATTATATATGTAAGACTTGCCAGTATTGAAAGAACCATACATTTTCTTCATATCAGATCATGTTAAAAAAGAATGCTAGGCAGAATGCTAGGCAATCCGCCCATGAGCTGAATCTGAAGCTCACCTGCGTCATGCAGCAAGACAACAATTCAAAAATTCTATATCAGAATGTCTGAAAAGCAATACATTTAAAGTTTTGGAATGACCTAGTCAATGGCGTTGTTGTTGACCAAGGCAGATCTAGTAGGTCAGACATTTTTTGTAGCAAAGGTGGCATCCTATGACAGTACAACATTAAAAGTCACTGAGATCTTCAGTTTTACTCATTGTACTGCCATTGTTTATCTAGAATTAATGGCTACATGCTGAATTTTATGCACCTGTGAGCAATGGGTGTGGTTGAAACACCTGAACTCAATAGTTAATAGGGTTGTCCACATACTTTTGTCAATAATGTGTGTATATATACCGATCAGCCATAACATTATAACCACCTGACTGTGTAGGCCCCCCTTTTGCCTCCAAAACAGCCCTGACCTGTCGAGGGATGGACTCCACTAGACCTCTGAAGGTGTGCTGTGGTATCTGGCACCAAGATGTTAGCAGTAGATCCTTTAAGTCCTGTAAGTTGCGAGTTGGGGCCTCAGACCTGTTTGTCCAGCACATCCCACAGATGCTCAATTGGATTGAGATCTGGGGAATTTGGAGGCCAAATCGACACCTTGAACTCATTGTTGTGTTCCACAAACCATTCCTGAATAATTATTGCTTTGTGGCAGGGCGCATTATCCTGCTGAAAGAGGCCGATGCCATCATGGAATACCGTTGCCATTAAAGGGTGCACATGGTAGGTGGTACGTGTTAAAGTAACATTCACATGAATGGCAGGACCCAAGGTTTCCCAGCAGAACATTGCCCAAAGCATCACGCTGCCTCCACCGGCTTGCCTTCTTCCCATAGTGCATCCTGGTGCCATGTGTTCTCCAGGTAAATGACGCACACGCACCCGGCCATCCACGTGATGTAAAAGGAAATGTGATTCATCAGATCAGGCCATATTCTTCCATTGCTCCGTCGTCCATTTCTGATGCTCACGTGCCCATTATAGGCGCTTTCAGCAGGGCTACGCAGCCCCATACAAACTGGGATACATTGTGTGTTCTGACACCTTTCTATCAGTACCTGCATTAACTTTTTCAGCAATTTGAGCTACAATAGCTTGTCTATTGGATCAAACCACACGGGCCAGCCTTCACTCCTCACATGCATCAATGAGCCTTGGCCGCCCATGACCCTGTCGCTGGTTCACCCCTTTTCCTTCCTTGGACCACTTGATAGCTACTGACCACTGCAGACCGGGAACACCCCAAAAGGGCTGCAGTTTTGGAGATGCTCTGACCCAGTCATCTAACCATCACAATTTGTCCCTTGACAAATTCGCACAGATCCTTACACTTGTCAATTTTTCCTGCTTCTAACACTTCAACTGTAAGGGCAAAATTTTTACATGCTGCCCTAATATATCCCACCCACTGATAGGTGCCATGATAATGAGATTATCAGTGTTATTCACTTCACTTCTCAGTGGTCATAATGTTATGGCTGTTTGGTGTATATATTTTTTTTATTGTTGTTTTTACACAAGTATTTTGCATTGTTGAGTAAAAACGAAATTGTATAGTTGTGTAAAACTTGAACTGCAACTTAATGGATCTCTGAGCAGGTTGGTAGGAGCAAGGATTGGGAACCACTGTATTATTTAAAAAAAATATGGATCTGTGTCCTGAAAAACATTTATATAATTTCTAGCGAAAACCGAACACTGCATTCCACGGTTGCACCCTATATCAAAGGTTGAACATGATGTTTTGGGATTGATGTGGTGCGAAATAGCCATGACATTATTCATGTTAGACTTGCCATCATTGAATGAAACATAAATTTTCTGTAAATCAGATCATTTTAAAAGAGAATGGTAGGTGTTTTCTGCCCATGAGCTGAATCCAAACCTGCGTAAAGCAGCAAGACAATAATTCAAAACACACAAGCAATTCTACATTAGAATGTCTGAAAAGCAATACATTTAAAGTTTTGGAATAACCTAGTTAACGGTCATATTGAGATGGTGTGGGAGGACTTGAAACCAGAATTTTGTGCTCAAAAACCAACTAATAAAAGCATATCTGCTTGAGCCAAAAATAATCATATATTGTATATGTATATAAACTTCATAATAAAACAATTTAAAGATATCAAGTATAAAATATTTATAAATATAATAGGACACAATATGCATATAATAAGATTTCAGCCTACAAATAAATGAGAAAGATACATCTCTTATGTGTAACACTTAGCCTTAGAAACCTCTGGATAAAATGTCTGAAAGAATTTGAAAACCTAGAGATACATGTCAATGATTAATTAGCTCTAAGAATTCATCCATACACTTTTCCAAACCGGCAACAGGGAATTAATCCAAACTTCCAAGGATTTTTTATTGCTTTTAAATGCCCAATGCATAATGTGATCTGATTATATCTAACAAATTTCACTTTATCTGGGTAAAGGAGTATGCTCCAGTACCACATTATCAGCCAATCTGGGCTGTGTAAATGTCCTAATATTTATTTCCTATCACCCACACTGACATACTCAGCATAAGGGCTAAAGAAGTCTAAACAAATTAATCATATTTTTTGCATATATAATTTTCAGTTATTTTTAAATAAACACACTGATAAATGATAATTTAAAGAAAATATAAGAATTTAAAGAAAATCATAGAACTGCACTCAAACTAAAATGACACTAAATATGTATCAAAGAATGATAGTGAGTTTAACAATTTCAGGATGAACATTGATCATATATTTGCTGCATGCGTAGTTGTTTTAGTAGTAACAATAGAGGGGAAAATATGCTGTTTCTGGTAAACCATATGCCTTTGTGAAGAACAAACAAACCTTTTGCACCTTAAATCATCATTAGAGGGACCAGACCTCACAATAGCTTTAGGGGATATAACAGGACCTGTAATTCTGAGAAATGGGTTTTCTAAAGCATTATGTAGCCACTGTAGCAGTCTTCTACTTCATGCTACCTTGGAGGTACAATACTTGAATACAAAAGTATGTGATCTAATCAGCAAATCAATAAAACCTGATTTTGTTCTACTGTTTGTGTTAGTAAAAGCAGCTGTGGATAAGAAATAAGCACAAGCACAAAAGACACAATTCTAATAAATTGTTCAAATGCGTAACCGGATGCTTGATGGAAATGAAATGAAAAGCCAAGAAAACTACAGCGAATTACACCAAAATCACACTGTTATACACAACGTTTATACAGTAACTTAAAAATAGTATGTAAGCTTTGTCTGCAAGTGGTATTGTTGGTTAACAAGAACACTATCGTTTTGGAAGATGGACAGAGGCGGCGACTGACCGCTGCATCTTTGGCCTAATGATAGCCTTGCTACCTAATTTCATTAGACCTTTTGATACTTGTTTTGCGTTCACAGTGGTACATTGTCTGGGCACTGAAATTATTAGTGGTGAAACGTCCGCCCTTAGCAAACAAGAGCACTACACAAAGTAAATGTCATTCAGATTAAATCATTGTGACTTATTGCATTCTAGTATGAGAGAAGTTATTTGAGAAATCAGAGATAATAAACTAGGCTACTAAATGAATAGGGATCATGTAGCATAAACCCCCTTATTCTTTCCTACCTGAAACACAGAACAACCACTTTACACTTTCCTACAATATGATAGTATGCTTGGTATGGCTTTCCAAATATCTTAAATATATTGGGCAACACTGTTTTAAATATGTTTTTTGAGAGAGAACTCTTTTGGCTCAAGCTTGTAGTCTATCATAACCACATCATTGGGCAAGTCAATTCCATTGGAACGTGTATTTACAGCATATTTCCTCTTTGGCCTTGGCCCTAGAGCCAAGGGTATTGGTTGGATTCAAGATAAGTTATTTTTGCTGATATATATACAAAGAGAGTCCAATTCTGATCCAGTAAATTTGAGCAAACACATGCAGCCCAATTCTTATCCAGTAATTTTGACAAACCAGATCACCTATTAATGTCTTGATCGTAATTACTTTGCCCAATATTCAAATTAGATGTAAACACAGCCAGAGTCACCTGTCATTTTGATATAATTTGTGTGTTATTAAAACTGATACAGGTTATGTCTCATGACATAGCTGTTTAAAAAATATATTTGTTTTATACCATAACATTAAGCCATGACAATTTAGAATGTCCAAAAACATGCCCAAATGGGGAAAATGATATAATGGTTGGAAATGTGTATGTCATCTTTGAATAATCGAAGGATGAACTTACATTTCATGGCCTTAATCACTTTTTTGATAATAAATGAAATAATGAGTTGACCGTGATCTAGTTCTAGTTCACCAAGAAAACATATAATTATAATGTTGTCATTGCTGATATTGTTTTCTATTAAAAAATTACCATATAATGTTGTTTACAAAAGAATGCTTTGTGGTAACTTTTTAAAGGCTTGTCTTCTGCTTATTCTGCTTATTTTGTTTACACACATTTAATGTGTGTAAACAAGAAAGGAAAAATTACAAAAAAATTGAACATAATATTTTTATGGTGTTCAAGACAGATTTAGACTAGACTTAAAGATCGTTGAAGAGATTACATTATTTAAGAAATTGACCATTTAAAGGAGTAGTATTAACTTGATACATTAATTGCTCCATTACTTCCATCTCAAATGTGATTTCTAAATTTGGATATTGTCTCATTTTGCTTTCAGTATCCACTGTAGTTTAGGCTGTTCCATTAAAAATTCCTTTATCTTATTTTTGTCCACTTAAATATTTTAATTACAAAAGTAATCAAAAGCAACTACGCAATTTCGTAAAGTTTTTTTTAGGTTGAATTGTCTTCCATAGCCTTCAAAGACAGAAAAACCATTCAAGCTATTAGACTTACCCTCTGTAGTTTTTGATTGTCAGGATCAACGTTAATCTCCCCACTTTTCTTGCAGACTACAAAGCTGCTCCTCACTTGCCAGCTAATCGTAAGAGAAGTATCAGCCAGATCATGTGCTCGGGCAATTTTAAAGATATCCATTCAGATGGGGCGGATCCACATCTTTAGAAAAAAAAGTCTAGAAGACTTCCACCAAGTGGGACAGCCTTTTTGGGACAATACTTGGCTATGCACTGAGGAGGTATGAAAACCCATTGTCTTCATTCGAAAGAAGCCTTTAGGAATACTGGATCAGGGCATTTATCGCCACGCCATGGTTTGACATATGTGCCGGAGGAGTTTCCGGATCTGACGTTTACAACTGTAGGTTATAGGGTTATGTGGACGCCTGGGCCTGATTATATGAGACCGTGTGAGTCACTTAATGAACGTAATGGGAAAACAAACATAGCAAATACTATTTTGGGTGAACATTGGCATCCTTGATGTCACTTAAGTGATCATACATTACTTTCCCAAACATTTCATTTAAAAAGTATAGGCATCAAAATCATGGTTCAGATACAGTCTTGCACTGTTAATTTTTGCTGATACCCTAAAAAAGAATTCACGTAGAATGACATTGGCTATAATGTACCTATTTTTCTATAATCAATATTGGCAAAAATGCAGAGAAAGCTCTAAACGAGTTGTTGACATCCTCAAAATGTGAAGCCAAGAAAGATGTGTGATCCTATGCCAAGTAAGATGTGTGAAACAGAGTTGTTCAGCCACTATCGCAAGATTCAGTAGGAAATTATTTGAAACAGCTTATTCTGAAGTCCTGGTTAAAGGAGTTACTGAAGTATTCTGGCATCAGGACTAAGACAACCTGATGAGAAACACACTAATTTAGCTTTTCACAATTTCTACTGTCAAACCGGTATCAGAACACCAGAGTGGTAAAGATAACAGAGATAGATGAGGTAATATCAAAATGATAGAAAAATCAAGGTAGTGTGCTCAATTAAACAAATGATGCCTCAGAAGTTTAGTTACTATTACAAACTCAAATAGAAAAAATACATTTAAATTATTAATTATAATGTATTGAACATTTTCCTTTGGACTATAGTAATTAGAAATATAATACTCAAAGTTGGATGCCAAACACAAAAAGGGCAGAGTGCCATGATAAATTGTTTCATGCTGTTATCAAGCCATGAGGGAATATACCATTGAGGCATTGATCTTTTCCTTTGGTTTATCCTCCTTGTCAATATTGGAGGTATTGAATTGAAATGGTGAGGCAGTCAAGAAGAACAGTATTTATTTTATTTTCACATTTTACCTTATTTTTGTATATATATATATCACTTAATTTCATCATTTTAAAATACTCAAAATACATCAAAAAACATTAAAACAATTCTTCAACTATACAGCAAAAAATCAGTTGACACTGAATTTAAATAAAATGGGCTTTCAGTTCAACCTGCAAACATTTTGCTAACTTTTACATTAAACAAGGGCTGCCAAATCTCGAACCAGGAGGGTGTCCAAGGTCTGATTTAGTTGTGTGATTAGAAGGATAGGATGAAAGGAATTTTGGATTTCCTGTATCAAAATTGGGCAGCCCTGCTTTAGAGAAAATCAATGTCAATCTTGTAATGTTTTTTAGTATGAACATTCAGCAATTTGACTCATTATAGTTTATTTATCTTTTGACTGCCCTAGTAAACATGCATATTTTTTGCACAGATGCCTTAATGCTGTTCTTTACAGACCATCACAAACTTTGATCTGAGCATCACAGCCAGTAACTCCAATTTGGTCAATGAGAAATTGACTGTAATCCAATCCAGAGCCAGCAAAATGTTTCTAAACACAATTAAATTGCAGTCTATTTTTTGCAAGGTTTTCATGATATTATCATTTAGTTAAGTGTAATCTACACATGCCTATGTTTGTAAATGTTAATGTTTGTGTATGTTTTTTTAGTTTTTGTCTACTCTGTTGTGTCTGTGTGTGTGTGTCTGTGTGTGTGTGTGTGTGTGTGTGTCTGCCTGCATGCTTTATGTGTGGTCCATCTTGGGAAAAATATATGAAGCTGAGTTCCTGAAAGTTTTTACATTAAATCTGAAAAACATTGACATGAAAGACCTTTCTAATACGTTTATTCCAGGGACGTACTTACCTAGCTCTCAAATATCAATCTGTTTTGCTCTTTTTGAAAACACTCACCTTAAAATCCTTCTACTCAAAACTCAAATAAGACCAAATAACAATATTTTTTGCTTTAAAAAACTTAGACCTATACCAGACGGTCAAAAGAGGGTTATACCAGGCATAATAACAATGTGTGTAGAATTCCAATTTATCTAAACAATATGATATAGGCTTTCATTGCTTTTATAAAAAAGAATAGTTAGGTAGCAAAATGGCAGACTGGGTCAATTCTCTTAAGAACGAAGAGCGTTGGACCATGATAGTTTGCCTTGGTTTTGTGTCCCGTGGCAGCCTTGCTGTAACTGGGTGCACATGCGCAGATACTGTGTGTGACTGTATGAGAGAGAATTCCCAATAGTGCTGCTCTTTAAAAGAACATGTTAAATTTGAACAAATAATGGTTTGTCCTAGCATTTTCTATTTATATTGGAATATATATATTAAAATGAGTGGATTTTTTGCAAATAGTTTTTTTTCTATAAACTTAAAATGGTTCTACAAAATAACTAATGATCCACCTTGTTTTACATATTGGAAATATATGCTGTTTTCTTTTTTCTTTTTCTTTTTTCAAAAGGTGCAAACATGTTGACCAGTTTGAGCATGTTTCTTATTATTATAGCTTTTTAACCTTTTGACATTTGTAGTATGAATTTACATATTCCAACTCTTGAAATCTACTAACTGGAATTGTGTAATATTTATCACCAAATGAATTCCTCTCTTCTTTACAATATATTTAGTGACTGATTTTGAGTTTTCATTCATTCCTCTAATTGGGAAAAGTCACTGAATTGTCACAGCCAAAAAGCATACAAATATAAATGGTATAAATGGATGAAGAAAGGCTGAGGGATACGATCAATCAAGTTTAAGTGAAGACTTTTTCATATCAACTTCTAAATCTACTGTCAAAACGTGTTTTGCCAGCCGGTTGAAATGAAAGTTAAAGGGTTCAGGATGGCTTTTGTGCAATTATTTGAACACAAAGACCATTGCTTTCTTTATCAACAGGCTGGATTTTTTTTTTACACTTCAGCACATTGTTTCTTGGGAAAAAGCAAATAGTCCACATAGAAGAAAAACAATTGCCTTCCATTCTAAGCCTGGAAAAATGGACATTATTTGTGCATACATATAGAAACAGCAAAAAATTAAATCCATAATAATTCTCCTTTTTTGATGGGATTGAATTAAAGTCACTTGGACTAGAAATATAAACAATAGCAAAACAAATCCCATGCTTCTTCTGTGTCCTTTTGTTTCTGAACAGTCAATATAGGATAGAGTGTTGGTTTCATGTTGTTTCTCAGTTCATTTATGCAGGCCTAGTAGGCTTCACTTGTTAGCATTTTGAAGCATTTTCAACAAACATTTTAAACCAACCAAAAACAATTCTTCATAATTGAGCTGCCTTTCATCTACCATTAATCCAGCTATTACGAACTCTTGTAGTATATTTTCAGTAATTGAGATGGTTCCTTACCTTCAAAGTAGTCTGAAAAATGATGTATATTTCTTCAAAAAGGTACTACAACACATCAAAAAACGTGATACTGCTGAGTACAAAATTGGGCTGGGAGATATTTTTAATTAATTTAAATCAATTTGACAACTTGGACAATTATAGGAATATGATTTAGGCCAAACACTTTCATTCATTTACATTTAAGAAACCAACCAATTTCAAATACATGAAACCAATTTTTTATCTTCCATTTTACTGGTACTATTATTACAAAATCCCAACATTGTTGTTATCATTAATAGTATGGCAGTGTCGACTGTATTATTCACTACTAGGCAGTACAATTCACTACAATCATAGCTATCTTTGAAACTAAAGTATTCTCAGTCAAATTATTTCCTCATGACACTTCTACCTCTCCTCTTTGATCATCCTCAGATGATCAGCAAAGCTGGTTCCAGTTTTCTATGTAACGACCCACAGCTTTAAAAAAATCCTAAAAAGCACATGGAACTTTATCTGTTTTTTTAAGGTCATCACCACATTTTGCCAGATAATTTACTTGGCTGAACGCATACTAGCAGTTGAGGTTATAAATGTGTTCTCTCAAGGGATTGTGAATATCTGCTGCCTTAGAAGAAATCTGACAAAGCTCTCAAGCAACATGTTGCATATGTTTTCATTTTAGGGAAGTAGGTGAGGGCCATATTATGTTGTTTGTAGATAGAGGTAAAATTCAGGCGAAAGGTATTTCAAGATATAGTTAATTGCGAAACTTCCCTCTCAATTGTAAGACTCAATATGCTTGCATTCTTAACTCATTGGTTCTTTCACTTTATTGATGCTTCAAAGACACAGTGTGCTAATGATTCAAACTTGTTAACTGGTCTGCGTACATCAATCACTGTAGCAAATGAAAGTTGGCAATCTTTTAATACTTCAAAAAGAGGTACAAACCTGTCAATGTCTGTATGCTGATGCGCTTCAGTTTTGTGTAGTAGATACATGCAGATAAGCATCAAGCGAGCATCTGCATCCTTCCATTGTCACTGAAGCTACGCAAATAGCGACCAGAGACCAGATGCTCCTGGAAGTGTAGTTGTTTTAAAAAATGGTTTAGCAGCCAAAAAACAACTAGTCAAATAACTGCGAACTGAGTTGGTACTTCATTTGTCAAAATTAGAAAATAAACAACAAGAAAGAAATACATAACAAAAAACAAAATATAGAAATTAGAAAACAAGACAATCAAGGCAATTCAATTTTCTTTCAGTTGATCGAAAAAGACAAAGGTTGTTCTATAAATCTTAGATTATATTGATCCCCACCACTGCTAAGTGTTTTCTAGGTCAGAAAAAATGTATTGCTATCAAGAGCAGGAATGGCAACAGTCTAAGGTCAAAGGATGCCAACATTTGCTTCCAAATATAAATTGTGCTTCATAAATTGTGATTACAAAAATAAAGTGGAATTTCAAGTTGAATTGTACTAATTAACACAGCGCCAATATAATGGTGTCAAGGGCAAACCAGTTCTACCTTTAATTTGGATTTATAAATGTGCTGTTTCCCAAGGACTTTTTTATAGTCCCAGATACATTTAAGTGGTGTTTGTGGGCCAGTAGGAGGCACACTTCATTATGGGCTAATGAGGTCTCAATGCCCAGGACAATGATTTAGGACATTTCTCTGTGTAGTGTGCGTCTTTCAGATTAGACGTTACACTGGATTCCTGATCTCTCTGATGTCACACAAGATCTCATGGCACTGTAATATAATCTCTTTCTTACTACAATAAAAATTACGTATTATGTTTTTGACTTGCTCCACCAAAATTAGTCACTTTGACCGCAAATCACATTTACTTTTATGGACCATTGAAAAGTGAATAATCTTAGGTTTCTATTTGTAAACTCTATATTTATGTTCTCCAAATAATAAGTGAAATATATCTGCTTAAAAGCAATGGTATCCCCAAACTGCATCTACAAACCCCGTTTCCAAAACGCTGGCACACTGTGTAAAATGTAAATAAAAATCATCATCATTTAAACCCTATCATCATAATTTAAACCCTATATTCAATATAAAATAGTACAAAGACAACATATGAAATGTTGAAACTGAGACATTTTATTGTTTCTTGGAAAATATATGCCCACTTTCAATTTGATGCCAGTAACATGTTTCAAAAAAGTTGGGACAGAGGCAACAAAAGACAGGAAAAGTCGTGTAATGCTACAAAATGAAACTTGGTGGAATATCACACAACTAATTAGGTTATTTGGCAACAGGTCAGTAACATGATTGGGTATTAAAAGAGCATTCCAGAGAGGATGAGTCTGTCAGAAGTGAGGATTGGGAGGGGTTCACCACTCTGTGAAAGTGTGAGCAATTAGTGCAACAATTTAAGAATAACATTTCTCAATGTAAAGTTACAAAAGGTTTAGCGATCTCATCATTTATGATAAATAATATAATTAAAAGATTCAGAGAATCTGGAGAAATCTCTGTATGAAAGGGACAAGGCTGAAAAACAATATTAGATGGCCGTGATCTTTGCACACAGCATTAAAAACAGACAGGATTATGAAGTGGAAACCACTGCATGGGCTCAGAAACACTTCCGAAAACCATTGTCTGTGAACACAGTACATCGCTGCAACCACAAATACAAGTTAAAACTCTACCATAGAAAACCTATATATACAAGTCATGAATCCTTTGCTTGGAAGACTGGAAGGCATGGACATCACCAAATGCTGGGTTTCCTCCTTTGTGATGCTTTGCCAGGCCTTTACTGCAGCTGTCTTCTGTTGTTGTTTGTTCATGGATCTTTTTGCCTTAATTTTTGTCTTCAGCAAGTAAAAGGCATGCTTGATCGGGTTGAGATCAGGTGATTGACTCGGCCATTGCAAACTTTTCCACTAATTTGCCTTAAAAATCCTTGGTTGCTTTCGCAGTTTTGGTTAATTGTCCATCTGTAAATTGAAGAACCATCCAATAAACTTGCCTGAACATAAATATAGAGTTTACCAATAGAAACCTAAGATTATCAGCCTGTCAGTCTTCAGACCATACACCGCACACTGCATCAAATTGGTCGGCAAGACAAGCAGACTAAGGACATGGATTACTGGAACCATGTCCTGTGGTCTGATAAGACCAAGATTAGGTTCAGATGTTGTCAAGCATGTTTGGCGGCAACCAGGAGAGAAGTACAAAGTGTGTCTTGCCTACAGTCAAGCATAGTGGTAGGAGTGTCACGGACTGGGACTGCATGAGTGCTGCCCACACTGGGGAGCTACAGTTCATTGAGGGAACCATGAATGCCAACATGTACTGTGACAAACAGAAGCAGAGCATGATCCCCTCCCTTCGGAGACTGGGCCGCAGGGCAGTATTCCAACATGATAACAACCCCAAACACACCTCCAAGATGACCACTGCCTTGCTAAAGAAGTTGAGGGTAAAGCTGATGGACTGACCAAGCATGTCTCCAGACCTAAACCCTATTGAGCATCTGTGGGGCATCCTCAAATGGAAGGTGGAGGAGCGCAAGGTCTCTAACATCCACCCGCTCCGTGATGTTGTCATGGAGGAGTGGAAGAGGACTCCAGTGGCAACCTGTGAAGCTCTGGTGAACTCCATGCCCAAGAGGGTTAAGGCAGTGCTGGAAAATAATGGTGGCCACACAAAATATTGACAATTTGGGCCCAATTTGGAAATTTTCACTTAGGGGTGTACACTTTTGTTGCCAGCGGTTTAGACATTAATGGCTGTGTGTTGTGTTATTTTGAGGGGACAGTAAATTTACACTGTTATACAAGATGTACACTCACTACTTTTCATTGTGGCAAAGTGTCATTTCTTCAGTATTGTCACTTGAATAGATATAATCAAATATTGCCAAAAATGTGAGGGGTGTACTCACTTTAGTGAGATACTGTATGTGTTCATTGTGTTTTATATCAGGATCCAGAGCATTTCCAAAACAAGCAATTCAATCAAAAAATAAGAGTAAGCTCTACATAACGTTTATAGTTAAATGGCTATATATGGTGTACAGCTATACCATATCTAATTAATCAGACGAGTTCTACAATGCTGTGAAGAAATGAAGAGAGAGTGCTTGGTGCTAGCTATCCCTTCAGTAGTGGGACAGAGGGGTCGTAACGTGATGTCCTTGCGGTCCTCCCTGCAAAAATATGTGATCAAAGACACTGATTATTGATGTCAAGTCCTTGCTGATCTTGTGTGTGGTCTTTTCTGGATGCAGCCACACAGTGTTACTCTGCTGTCTTTTCAATTCTTCATGACTCTACTCCAGGCTCAGAAGTTGTGAAGTGGACGTGGTGTACTATATGCTACAACCTCCACACCCCTCACCCCATGTTTTTTCAATTCCACAACAAGGTTATTCCGTCTCTCCCTGAAACACTCACTCACTCTTATACATGCTGTGGGCTACAACCCCCCCCACCCCTTTCTCAAGGCAAAACACATCCTCCTTTGGGCTCCTTTCTTTCACATACACACACATTCTCCTTTGGGCACCTCTCTTTCACATACACATAGGGCCAGCCTTGACAAATTTGGTGCCCTAGGCAAGATTTTAGCTGATGCCCCTTGCATCGCAGCCAATTCCCCGACCGAACATTGTGTTCATACACTCACACAGAAACTACATAGCTTTCTGTCTGAGATTATAATTTATTTTAAGAACAAAAAACCCACAAAAACAGTATTACAGACATAAATAAATTCTAATAGTGTTGCACAAAAAACTGGACTATATTAAAGAAATCTCAGTGCAACATGCATCTAGCATTGTACTACAGCCTGAAACCTGAAGCCTTTTAATTCATATGGTCCTCTGTTCTGATTAAACTCTGTCCTTACCTTATCAGTTCAAACAAATGGCCAGTCAATAGGGTTTATTTGTGCTACCTTTTTCTAGATGCCTGATGCTGCATCGCTGGGCTCTGCTGAGATAGAGGGTACAGGAGCACTTGATGCTGCATTGCTGGGCTGTGCTGAGATAAAGGGGACAGGAGCACTTGATGCTGCATTGCTGGACTGTGCTGAGATAAAGGGGACAGGAGCACTTGATGCTGCATTGCTGGGCTGTGCTGAAATAGAGGGGACAGGAGCACTTGATGGTGCATCGCTGGGCTGTGCTGGGGTAGTGGGGACAGGAGTGTTTGATGCTGCATCGCTGGGCTGTGCTGAGGTAGAGGGGACAGGAGTGTTTGATGCTGCATCGCTGTACTGTGGTAAAGTTTTCTGCAGGTGGCCCAGGATTTGCTGGGGTGGGATTCAAGTACTTCAAAAGTGCACCTGAAGCAGGGAGTATACAGTGGGAACAACAAGTAATTGATACACTGCCGATTTTGCAGGTTTTCCTACTTACAAAGCATGTAGAGGTCTGTAATTTTTATCATAGGTACACTTCAACTGTGAGAGCAGAATCTAAAAAATCCTGAACAAATCCTAATGCATACTTTGTTCTGTTGGAGGTGCGGATCGAACACTGGTCACCCGCAGAGAAGTTTGTGTCTCTAACCACTATGCTATTTAACAAGGGGTACTCACTCACACACACAGTAAGAGACATTTGATTTTCTTGGCCGGCTCCACTTACGTGGTCTGGCAAAAAAACTGATATTTGATCTTACGATTGTAAATTTAAAAAATTTTGACTCCCCACCCCCCCCCCCAATTAAGATTTGGGCCACTCCCAAAAGAGGTATAAACAACAAGTCGGAGGGTCAAAACATTGATACAGTGGGGAGAACAAGTATTTGATACACTGCCAATTTTGCAGGTTTTCCTACTTACAAAGCATGTACAGGTTTGTAATTTTTTATCATAGGTACACTTCAACTGTGAGAGACGGAATCTAAAACAAAAATCCAGAAAATCACATTGTATGATTTTTAAATAATTAATAAGAATTTTATTGCATGACATAAGTATTTGATCACCTACCAACCAGTAAGAATTCCGGCTCTCCCAGCCCTGTTTGTTTTTCTTTAAGAAGCCCTCCTGTTCTCCACTCATTACCTGTATTAACTGCACCTGTTTGAACTCATTACCTGTATAAAAGACATCTGTCCAAACACTCAAACAGACTCCAACCTCTCCACAATGGCCAAGACCAGAGAGCTTTGTAAAGACATCAGGGATAAAATTGTAGACCTGCACAAGGCTGGGATGGGCTACAGGACAATAGACAACCAGCTTGGTGAGAAGGCAACAACTGTTGGCGCAATTATTAGAAAATGGAAGAAGTTCAAGATGACGGTCAATCTCCCTCGGTCTGGGGCTCCATGCAAGATCTCACCTCGTGGGGCATCAGTGATCATGAGGGATCAGCCCAGAAGGTGAGGGATCAGCCCAGAACTATACGGCAGGACCTGGTCAATGACCTGAAGAGAGCTGGGACCACAGTCTCAAAGAAAACCATTAGTAACACAGTACGCAGTCATGGATTAAAATCCTGCAGCGCACGCTAGGTCCCCCTGCTCAAGCCAGCATGTCCAGGCCCATCTGAAGTTTGCCAATGACCATCTGGATGATCCAGAGGAGGAATGGGAGAAGGTCATGTGGTTTGATGAGACAAGAATGTAGCTTTTTGGTCTTAACTCCACTCGCTGTGTTTGGAGGACGAAGAAGGATGAGTACAACCCAAAGAACACCATCCCAACCATGAAGTATGAAGGTGGAAACATTCTTTTCTGCAAATGGGCCAAAATCCCTGCTGCAGTGTGTGTGCGCAAACCTGTTCAAGAAGTACAGGAAACATATGATCTCTGTAATTGCAAACAAGGTTTCTGTACCAAAATATTAAGTTCTGCTTTTTTGATGTATAAAATACTTATGTCAAGCAATAAAATGCAAATTAATCACTTATAAATCATACAATGTGATTTTCTGGATTTTTGTTTTAGATTCCGTCACTCCCATTTGAAGAGTACCTATGATAAAAATTCCAAGACTTCTACATGCTTTGTAAGTGGGATACACCTGCAAACTCGGCAGTGTATGAAATACTTTGTTCTCCCCACTGTATACATGTCTAAAAAGAACACTTCAGTCGTAAGGAAAAGAAAAACAATCAACCAATCTGGAGGTTTTCTACTGCCGTTACTATGCGTTGCAGTTCCATTCTTAACCAGTCTAATTGCATCGAGACAGGGTTAAACAACATGGATCATGCTCAGAAAATGTTTCTGATGCCACAACATCAGTTAGAAAAACTGCGAGAATCCAAAACAACTAGCAATGATGTAAGACAATCTGTTGAAAATTATTTGCACTCATGGATTCGCAATATACTGTTGAAGCCTGATATGGATTTACATGAGTAAGCTAAAAGATACTCTGCCATTTACAAAGATTTTGACTGTTGTGAGACAGGTTAGGTTTTATTTTGTGCTTTATTTTGTCATTTGTGATTCATTGTCAAAGTCTATGTTTTACCTTGAAAAAAATACTATGCAAACATTGATGTGGTTTTACAAATAGTTTTATTTTTGAATTATAAAGTTGACATACACATGATTGCTTTTCTATTCTTCAACAACCATGACACAAATTAAACGATTCACAAGATTGAGCATGTTGTATGCAATTAAACATTTGCTTATCACGCTTACTCTGGTACATCTTAGCTACAAACTTTGAGACTAGGGCATAATTTTCTCGTATATCATCAACATAAAAAGACATAGCATCTTTATAACACAGACCTTTTGTCATTAGATAGAGAAAGAGAAAGAACACACAATGTTGTCCACACATGGTTGAAACCATGTCCTGTACTTGTTTTGAACTGTATTCCATATTCTCACAGGTTTGCAGAAAGGCATTGATTGACTTGGGAAAATATTTAAAATCCGGGGGGTTTCCAAAACTGTCAAACTGTCTAAAACCTTCCAATGCCATCGTCCGTTATGTAAATAGCCAGCCAGTGCTCCCTGGGGTGATTGCTTGGGTGTGTATTAACAATCATCATTGATGCAACATCTTGGACTGGTCCACTAGGTAGTTGGTCGCATGCCAGCACACCATAGAAATGGATCCTAGATAAAAATTGGTTAACTACACCGGTCAACTGTGCGGTTTTCATTTCCACATCGTTTTACTAATAGTAGTCAACCATGACTTGTCGCTGGTTTGACACTTCGATAGTGGAGACAAATATTGAATAAACAACCAAATTAATTGTGTGGGGTAGTGGTTGTTTGAACCTCATCTCAAGTCGTACATTCCGTGACTTGATCAAAGATAGGTGCTGACCACATTCCTCATCCGGTACGAAGTTGAATGCATAAAGGGCATAGCCATGTAAGAAGTCCGACCTGTCAATAGCCAAGGCTTGGAGTTTTCCTGAAGCAAAGGTCAATTGGTAACATTTATGCACTGCTGACCCTGTTGTGTAATTTTGTTGGAATGGTTTGCTAGCAAATTGCTGACTGTATACATATTGTTGACGTGCTGTACCCTGGCTGCTGTTACCTACCTGGCTACCTGCCAAACTTTTTCGAATTTACTCGATATAAACTAATTGGTCAAAATTCTATTTTAGAGTTTTACCAACGCAATATTTATCTGTTGACCTCTTACCCAACTTTTCTACACCGGGACTCTTTTTGGACATAATTAACAGAACTACTCACCCCTGAACACCCGAGGCTAAGTATCAATACAATGCCTTTTCACTGTAATTGTTGTAGCAACAACACGGAGGAGAATGTTCGTCTTAAGTTAAAGATAGCAGAGTTAGAGGCTCGGCTTCTGACGCAAATGCCAGGCAAGGATGATGCTAGTGTAGAAATAGAAAAATCTGCGTCAGTGCCACCAGGTAGAAATGATAGTTTTGTTAGCCCCCCGGCACAGCTCCTGCAGCCGGGCAATAACTTTCTCTTGGTCACTGGGAAGAAATGCCGTCGACCAGTTAAACCTGAATCGTTGCTAAAACCAACTGAGACTTTGAACAGGTTTTCCCCACTGGAGTCGGAGTCAAGGCCCGAGCCGTCTTCGGAGGGGAATGGTCGGCAGGCATGTTCTACCGGTGGACTTGAAAAACTGAAAACTTTAGTCATTGGCGATTCCATCACACGCAGTATTAGACTAAAGAATCAGCCGGCGATCGTACATTGTTTACCGGGGGGCAGAGCCACCGACGTAGCCGCAAATCTGGGGTTGGTGCTAGCGAAGTCCAGAACTGGCAAGTATAGAGAGTACAGAGATATTGTTATCCACGTTGGCACCAACGATGTTAGGATGAAACAGTCAGAGGTTACGAAGCAGAAATAGCATCAGCGTGTAAATTAGCTAGAAAGATGTGTCGGCATCGAGTAATTGTCTCTGGCCCCCTCCCAGCTAGGGGTGGTGACGAGCTCTACAGCAGACTTGCGCAACTCAATCGCTGGCTGAAAACGGAGTTCTGCCCGTCGCAGGAGGTAGAGTTTGTAGATAACTGGCCTTCTTTTTGGGACTCTCCCAGAAATAGGGCCAGGCCTGATCTGCTGAGGAGCGACGGACTCCATCCTAGCTGGAGTGGTGCTCTTCTTTTGTCTAGGAACATTGACAGGAGTCTCACTCCTATAGCTTTAACATGAGATAGGGTGCAGGTCAGGCTGCAGGCTGTTAGCCAGCCTGCTAGCATAGTGGAGTCTGTCAATAGCATAGCCAGAGTAGTTAGTACAGCGTTACCTATTGCCACTGTGACTCGTTCCAGGCTGAGAAAAAGTTAAACAAGGTAGTGCTAACAAAAACAACCTTATTAAGATAAAGCCTTCCTCCACCTCGGTCAAAATAAAAATAATTGTATCACTTCGCATCTCAAAATGGGACTCCTAAATATTAGATCTCTTGCTCCAAAGGCAGTTGCGGTAAATGAATTAATCTCTGATCATAAACTAGATGCTATTGGTTTATGTGAAACGTGGCTAAAGCCTAAAGAATTCACTGCCTTAAATGAGGCCTCTCCTCCTGGCTATACTAGTGATCATATCCCTCGTGCATCCCGAAAAGGAGGGGGTGTCGCTAATATTTATGACAGTAAATATAAACTTACTCTCAAACATATCACAGAGTTTCATTCTTTCGAAGTTTTACTCATGAAAGTTAACCAGGCCGATAAATCATTTTACATAGCTACTATTTATAGGCCCCCCGGGCCATACACATTGTTCCTCAATGAGTTTCCAGAATTCTTGTCTAACCTTGTAGTCATGGCAGATAGTATTCTAATTTTTGGCGATTTCAATATCCATATGGAAAACCCCCATGATCCTCTTCAAAAAAGCCTTTCAAGCCATAATCGACTCAATGGGTTTCATCCAACATGTCTCAGGTCCAACACATTGCCACAATCATACCTTAGATTTAGTCCTGTCACGAGAAATAGATATTGTAGATCTAATAATTTACCCCCAAAATCCTGGATTATCGGATCACTGTCTTATTACATTTACCGTTAAAATAAGAAATTCACTTGCCCCCCAAACAATGAGTTTCAAATAAACTATAAATTCTCGGATTACAAATAAATTCCTTGATATTCTTACTAGTTCGCTCTTAAATGACAGAGTAAATGAATCTGTAAACGATCAAATCGAGGATCTAAACTCAATACTGCGAAATACATTAGACATAGTTGCACCACTAAAAACTAAAGAAATACGCAACAAGAAACTTGCTCCTTGGTACACCGACAATACTAGAGCACTTAAGCAAGCCTCCAGAAAATTGGAGCGAAAGTGGCGCTCCACCAAGTTGGAAGTATTTAGACTAGCCTGGATAGACAGTACAGTACAATACCGAAAATCACTCACGTCTGCTCGATCAGCTTATTTCTCCAACCTGATTGAGGCGAACAAAAAACAATCCAAAATTTCTCTTTGATACAGTTGCAAAGTTAACAAAAAAGCAAAGCTTAGCATGTGAAGTGGGTCTTCACTTTAGTTGTAATGAATACATGAACTACTTTGATGAAAAGATCGTCACCATTAGAAAACAAATAACTGAATCCCTAAATAGTTATGGTCCTAAAAATCTCGGTTGTCCGGAAAATTTCCGGAGCCTCCCTGATCAGGTGTCAATGGGGACACTTGAGTTTTTTGATACCGTATCGCTCGACACATTTACAAAATTTGTAATGAGTTCTAAACCCACAAACTCTCAGCTAGACCCGATTCCTACAAAATTACTTAAGGAGTTATTTCCTGTGCTAGGTCAGCCAATGCTGAACATAATAAATTGCTCCCTTTCCTCCGGATGCGTACCAAACTCACTAAAAATTGCGGAAATTAAGCCTCTTCTAAAAAAATCTAATCTAGATCCCGACATATTAAACAATTATAGGCCAATATCGAACCTCCCGTTCCTCTCAAAAATCTTAGAAAAATGTGTTTCCCAACAACTGAATGCCTTCCTAAAGACAAAAAACATTTATGAAATATTCCAGTCTGGTTTTAGATCCCATCATAGTACTGAGACTGCACTCGTGAAGGTAACAAATGACCTTCTAATGGCCTCAGACAAAGGTTCCACATCCATCCTGTTGCTTCTTGATCTTAGTGCTGCTTTTGACACTATTGATCACTCCCTTCTCTTAGAGAGACTGGAAACCAATATTGGGCTACGTGGACATGTTCTAGCCTGGTTTAAATCTTATTTATCTGAAAGATATCAGTTCGTTAGTGTGGATGGCATATCCTCTGACAAGTCAAAGGTATGCTTTGGAGTTCCTCAAGGCTCGGTTCTGGGCCCATTACTTTTCTCACTATACATGCTCCCTCTGGGCGATGTAATCCGAAATCACAATATTAACTTTCACTGTTATGCTGATGACACACAGTTATATATTTCAATGAAGCATGGAGAAGCCCCTAAATTAGCTATTTTGGAAGCATGCGTTTCAGATATTAGGAAGTGGATGACAGAGAATTTCTTGCTCTTAAACTCAAATAAAACAGAAATGCTCCTTTTAGGACCCAAAAAACAAAGAGCGTTGTTAGCAGATCTCACTGTGAACCTCGACGGCTGCATGGTCGTATCCCAAAAAACTGTAAAAAACCTTGGCGTTACCCTTGACCCTGACCTCTCCTTTGAAGAACATATAAAATATGTCTCAAGAGTTGCTTATTTTCATCTTCGAAACCTCGCAAAAATTAGAAACTTCCTATCAAAAACTGATGCAGAAAAATTAATCCATGCTTTCGTTACTTCTAGATTAGATTACTGCAATGCTCTTATCTCTGGTTATCCAGACAAATTAATAAATAAACTTCAATTAGTGCTGCACACAGCTGCTAGAATCCTAACTAGAACAAAAAAATTTGAACACATTACTCCTGTCCTGGCATCCTTACATTGGCTGCCTGTTAGGGTTAGGGCTGATTTTAAGGTTTTACTCTTAACCTATAAATCAATACATGGACTTGCTCCTACTTACCTTGCTGAAATGATCCAGCCATATATACCTACACGTAACCTTAGATCGCAAGACGCAGGCCTTTTAATTGTACCTAGAATTTCTAAACAAACAATTGGCGGCAGGGCCTTTTCTCATAGAGCTCCACTCCTGTGGAATGATCTGCCAATTAAGGTTGGAAATGCAAACTCAGTGCAAACTTTCAAGTGTCTACTAAAAACTCATCTCTACAGCACGGTTTATAATTAGGTGTAGCCTGGCCCGGGGGCGTGAAGGTGACCAGTAGGCTTGATACTGTCCACCCTTGCTGTCTTGCCAGGTGGGCTCTCGTCGCCACTGGGATGCCCTCCCTCCAATGCCCTTCGGGGGAAGAGTCACTGGCTTGTTGTTGACTCTCTATTGCGCACTTGTGCAGTTGGGCTGTACGCTACTAGCAATACTCGGCCCTCATTCAGGGGGGTTGCGGTTGGTGGGTGTCCCTTTGGTTGATGCCTGGCAATGTGGTTGGATTGATTTCCTGCCTGTTGGGCCCTGTCCGGGGCCTCCCCCGGGTAGGGCCACAGTGTCACCGGACCCCCCCGTCTCAGTTTCCAAGGTGTTACGCTGCTATATTATTGTGCTGGGGGACATGAGGGATGTACTACTAACTTTTCTCAGTTTCCTCCAATTTTAAATTTTAGAAGGAGATGAGGTCCTGGTCCACACCTGCGGATTACCTGGTTTGGGGGGACCGTCGCTGTTCCTGTCCTTGTCCACCTGGTCATACTTCTGACCTAGTCTAAAATCAAATATACTCTGGATTTAGCCAAGAGAAATGTATTTATTATTCCAATTGGACTCTTAATATCTCACCCGGCACAGCCAGAAGAGGACTGGCCACCCCTCTGAGCCTGGGTCCTCTCTAGGTTTCTTCCTAAAATTCGACCTTCTTAGGGAGTTTTTCCTAGCCACTGAAATTCAACACTACTGTTGTTTGCTCCTTGGGGTTTAAGGCCGGGTGTCTCTGTAAAGCACTTTGTGACAACTGCTGTTGTAAAAAGCGCTTTATAAATACATTTTGATTGATTGATTGATACATACATTTCTAAAATATATTCTTAATCAACTTTGTGGTGTTCCAATTGAGGGTCCTCCGAGCTGTATGTCTTCTTTTAACCGTGGCTCTTATTTTTGTCTCATTCTTGCGTTTTTTAATCTTTGGTAGGCTCCTCCTACTAGGTGGTCTCTTTCTAACACCTTGAGTCATAACCGTCAATCCGTCCTGTTGTTTTGTTTGTCGTGACATAACACTGTTGACAACATCACCAACTATATAAGCCCTAGGAAAAGACCCCCTAGACCAGCCCCATACACTGCAGAGCTACCATGATACCCCGTTACTGGCCTGTGTTGTGTAGTATTCAACTTACCTTTGAGGGTCAACGTAGAGTTTCTGAGGCTGCTTCTTATAATCTAAAAGATTGTTTGACGGGTCTGAAGTGTAATTTTGCAATCATGTTCCCCACTACGAATGAAACCAGCTGGTTATATGTCGTGGAGCTCCGCCCCCTAGAGGGGCTTTAGCTCCTAGTGGTTTACCGTGGCCGTGTCCACAGCCGAACTGAAAACTCATTATGCAAGATGCAACAGCCAATCAGGGCACGCCTATATAGGATCTGTGAGCCCAGAGAACATCCCTCCCTTTTTATTCAGCAAACGCTTGCTGAGTGACTACTGATTACACTAATTCAGCCTGAGAATACTTGCCGTTGCGCCGACCTGTCTCCAGACCAGGATTCCCATCGTTCGTGTGTTTCCTGCCTGGGACCAGCCCACGCTCGCGAGGGTCTCACAGACCCCCTGGCTTGCTCCTCCTGCGCTGCCTTGTCCCTCTCTACACGTGTAGAGAGGGCGAGCTACTTCGAACAGGAGGTGGACGTCTCTGCCGTCTTGAGGTCCAGTGCAGGAGTGAGGCCGATCTTGGATTTGCGCAATCTGAATGCGGACGTAGCCAAACGACCGTTCCGAATGCTCACCACCAGTCGCCTGCTGGAAGCCTTCCTGCCGAGGGATTTCATTAGTTCGCTCGCCAGCGGGTCTCTGCCAGCTCGCCTACAAGGGGATCTGAACAATTGGAGGGACCCCTTGGTTGGGCAGGGTGTCAGAGTGAGTTCAGGTTTTCACAGACGCCTCTCTCCACAGATTGGGCAGTGTCTGCCTGGGTCAGGAGGTTGTCCAGACGGAACGCTCAATGTCACCTGTGGTTCTCCCTGTCCCAGACGGATCGCCCCCCTCTGGACCACCCCTAGCCTCAGGGCCTCCTCTACGCATTTCCTCTGCAGTGCTGCAAAGCGCGTCTACTGGCTCGGATCAAAGCGGAAGGGCTTCAGGTCATCCTGGTGGCACCCGATCGCCCTGCGGCTATCTGGTATCCGAAGATGATCCAGTTGCTGGCGGACCGTCTGTGGTCAGTTTTGCCCAGGCAGGATGCACTGTCGCAAGAGGAGGGCTCGATTCTACACCCTCCATCGCTCTCAGGAGCGACAGGCTTTTGAACAGAGGTTTGTCCGCTGCCGTCGTGCACACCATCCAGGGCGCTAGGGCAGCATCTACGTCCAAATTGTATTCCTTTCGCTGGAATATGTTTGTGTCATGGTGTACGCAGAGGTCCTCGGACCCTTCGTGTTGTCCTGTAGAGGACATCAGCCATCTCTGCATGTCATGAGGGTTTTGCTGGAAACACGGTTTTCAGCTACCCTCTCCTTCGCCATTCTCTTTCTGTGCCCGGCAGCCAAACTGGGCGCTCCACAATGGGACCTTGCTAAGGTGCTGGGCGCTCTCTGTGAACCCCCATTCGAGCCCTTACAGCAGTGTTCTCTCAAATTACTCTCCCTTAAGACGGCCTTGCTTATCGCTCTGTGCTCTGTTAAGCGAGTGAGTGATCTCCACGCGCTCTCGGTGCGCCCGGGGTACCTGGCTATCAGAGAGGACTTAGGTTGCACTAGGCTGAGACCTAATCTGTCTTTTGTAGATATATTGATTGTATAAGTTAGTGAACTGTTGTAAGCTGTTGTAAGCAATGAAGCAAAATATTAAGTGTTTGTAGCATGTGTTGAAACTGAAGGTGCAAGTAGGAGAATAGGAAACCCTGTTCAAGCGGTTGCCGGGGAGAGAAAGATTTAGTATGTCTGTCTTTTGAGAAACAGGACACAGGTTAGAGGCGCACACACATAGTCGGACAGACAACACAGAAACCACAAGGGGGGCAAGGGGATACTTGCAGTTATCCTTATAAGGAATAGAACTGGGATTGGGCCAATGGCAGACTGGCTTTGCTAACTTAACGCCTCTATCTTTTGGGCGTAGTTGAAGTATAAAATGATGTTTTGACTGTTGATCCTTAGACATTGTGCGGCGACACTTGTCTCCAAAAGCTTTTGTAATAAACGGAATATGCGGTACGGTAATTGACCTGACTCCTGGTGTTTTATTCTCCTTTCCAACAAACCAACTCGGGGAAGTGTTGACTTCAACAATTTTGGGGGCTCGGTCCGGGATTGGAAAAAGGAGAAGGAATTCGACCCGGTCCAGACAACCTACACGAGATTCACAGGTTCCGAGCCGGCTCATGATAAAGCAGAGCCCCCAAATCTGAGCCCCTAAATCTGCATATTGGCTGTGAACTAAATTGTGAACCTGTGGAGAACGTAGTGGTACTGGTTTAAATTCAGGAGGTCAGAGGAACGGTCTGTGAGTTAGAGTCTCACTGTAAGTCGGGTTAGAGGCCCGTTAACGGTGTGTGAGTTAGAGTCTCACTGTAAATAGGGTTAGAGGCCCGTTAATCGTTCTGGGGTTGACTACCCCACACCACTTCCCGGCGGGGACGGTGGAGGTTGCGAGTTAGAGTCTTGGCAACCAGTCGGGTTAGAGGCCCGAGGACTTAGGGGCACCTTGAAATATTTATTGTGTGTAAAGGTTTACGTTCAGCTGGGTTAGAGGCCCGGGGAGTTTGGAACTCCCCAAATTTTTTATAAGAAAACTGGGTTCAAGTCCCAAAAATGTTGGGTCAGGGACCCGTTAATCATTTGTTAATCATTCTGAGTCTGGGACTCACAGTAACATAAGTCAGGGAGAAATGGACGGGGAGTTTGAGAGAGAAGTAGATGACGATGGGTGTGTCCAGGTACGGGAAAGTGGAAAAAATTGGTGATACAGGTGGCAAATGTAATGACAGTTGTAGGCAGGATGGACCCAATTCAGAAAGAAAAAGAGGAGATAGAAGAGAAATTTCGACAAGTGGTGAGTGAGGCAGGATTAAGGTTGGAGGAAAGGAGACCATTACATGTTATTTTGTGGAATAAGGAGAAGGATTGTGCCAAAAATCGAGATAGAGTTAGAGACAAGAAGGAAACAGCAAATTTGGTCAAGAGAGGGAGATATAGAGAACAGGAGAAGGAATGGGAAAAGCACAGAAAAGAATGGTGTAAATTAGCAGTGTGGTGTCAGGGTGTAGACCATTTGAACAAAGAAAATAAAGGGAGGAGAAAAAGGGAGGAGAGATAGAACCCCCAGCATATGAAGATGACCCAGTGGTGCCTGGTACACTGCGTGTACCATTGTATCCAGTGTTACGTTTAGAAAGTGGGATATTGTCTTTAGACCCCCAGAACAGCAAGCCCGTACATCAATTCACAGGAAAGCAAGATAAGAGAAAGTTGAGTAGGAAGGCGGAGTCAGAGAGCGAGACAGACACTGAGGGGGAGGTGAAACCGTTCAAGGCAAGGGCAGCGAGAGAGTACGGGAGGTACGAGGAGAGGAGCGAGAAGGGGAGACAACTAGGAGAGAATAAACAGGATGAGATTAAAGGGGCCAGAGAGAAAAGGTCAGGCCGTACTAAAGGCAGGTTAGGTGAGGACACAAGGTCGGGGTCGGACGATAGTGACACAGTGAGAAGGACCAGAACTAGGCAGAAAAAAGGAAATTCATATAGAGGACGGGTGGTACTCACGGGGAAAGCAGTAGGGAGATGGACTGACTCAGACGAAGACAGTAGTGGAGATTGGAGTAAGGGAGACGCAGATGTATACCCTCTGCCGCGTTCGCCCCCACCAGAACAAAAACTACACCATGAAGCAGTAGAATCGATTCAAAAGACTAAAAATAAAATGTATACGCGTTCACAAGCAGGGGAAGCTGGTTGTGCTTGGTTTCAGCTGCCTCTCTTTAGAGTGGGAGGCGGCGAACCGTGATATAAACCATTGGGGCTGGGAGACGTACAGGCACTGGTAGATAAATTACCCCCGATGGGAGAGGGAGGTGGACTATGGTTGGCACAATTTGATAAACTCACAGCTGGTCAAATGTTGGCACTGGGGGACTGGAGGACAGTAGCCGCCCGAGCCATGTCCGCCCAGGCTATGACTGAGATAGAAAAAGGGGGTGCCACTAGGTGGAGCCCTGACGACACCCCTTTCAGTCAGGAGAGAGCAACACCCTAGACATTATCTAGAAGCATGTAAAGAAACATGGGCCAAACACACAGGGCACCACCCGGGGAAGGGAGGTCTGCAGCAGGAGTGGTTTACAATGACGGTCCTCACCAGACTGGCAGAGAAAGGGTTCAAGGTGTCAAAAGAAAAGCTACAGCTGGTAAAGACGCAGGTCTCCTTTCTGGGCAGAGTAATCTCGCAGAAGGGAGCGGGGCTTTCCCCAGCTCACCGCACAACCATCCTCCACCATCCTATACCCACTACTGTTCAGGACATGCTATCATTCCTGGGGCTCACAGGGTACAGCCGCAATTACATCCCAAACTATTCAGGGCTCACAGGGCCACTTAGAGCGCTAGTTAAAGAGCAGGGAATGCGTAAACTTAAAGCCACTCTCAATTGGACTTGCCCGGCCAACCAGGCCTTCATTTTGCTGAAACAACAATTAGCCACCGCAGCTGATCTGGCCATACCCGACTACACAAACTCTTTTTTCTAGATGTTTCTGAAACAGGACAAGTCATGAACGGGGTCCTGTTTCAGAAAAAAGGGGGAGATAGGAACATCCTTATGTACATAAGCGTAGGATTTGACAAAACCGAAAAAAGGCACCCCACCTGCACACAGCATGCAGCGGGGGTAGCGAGACTCATTCAGAAATGCGCACACATAGTGATGGGGCATCAACTTCAGATACTCACAACACACAGTGTAGTGGCGTATGTAAATTCACAGATGTTCACTATGACTTCCCTCAGGCAACAACACCTAAGCAAAATTCTCGGGGCTCCAAATTTGATTTTCACACATGAAGGGATAAATATGGCAGACCGAATGGGGACGGGGCTACCACATGAGTGCGCGCAAGAGGTAGTGAGGGAGAGTAAGACACGAACCGATCTGGAGGCAGAACCCCTCCCAGGGGCAGAGGACTTCTTCACTGATTGGTGCTGTTTCAGACACGAACAAGATGGGCTGAGTGCGGTGTTTGCGGTAGTGAAACTAACACCAGAGGGTTTAGTCACACTGAAAGCAGAGAGGCTCCAGGGGCTGCAGTCAGCCCAGAGAGCAGAAGTGAGAGCAGTGATAGAGGCCCTCAAGCAGGCCAAGGGAAAGAGAGTAAACATTTAAAACAGATTTGGCATACGCAGTAGGCGCAGCGCACGTGGAGCTAGGACAGTGGTTAAAAGCTGGGTTTAGACCAGCAGGGGACAAACCGATTAAACACGAGGCAGAGATGAGAGAACTAGCCGAGACCCTAGACCTACCCGAAAAGGTAGCCATCATAAAATGCAAAGGACACGATAATTCAAATAATGTAGTAGCTCAGGGAAATCAAGCGGCAGACACAGCAGCAAAACAGGCAGCAGGGTACACTCCGCTAGTGATGATGGTACGAGCAGAAGAGGAAGTGGGGTGGGGAGAAGGCCCTGAGAGAGATGAGCTAGTGAGACATCAAAAGGGGGCTTCCCCACAAGAGAAAACTATTTGGCAACAGAGAGGAGCAACAGAGACCAGCGGGCTCTGGAGAGGGCCAGACGGTAGAGTAATACTTCCACCAGCCATGCGGGGAGATAAATTTGCAGAAGCCCATGGGTTGGGCCATGTAAGGCCAGCACAGATGTTGAGGAACTTGTGCCATTGGTGGCACCCGTTTATGGTAGACATGGTACGTAACTACACTAGGACATGCACCATCTGCACACACCACAACCCAAAACCGACCATCAAACCTGAGATGGGGGCGTTCCCCATGACGACGAGACCTGGACAAGAGATAGTGATAGACTACACGGACATGGGGGAAACAGTACGGGGGTGCTGCTACATGTTAGTGTGTGTGGACATGTTCACAGGGTGGCCAGAAGCCTGGCCGGCAAGAAAGGAGGACAGTCAGACAGTGATCAAGTGTTTAGTGAACCAGTACATTCCCAGACACGGCTTCCCAGAGAAAATCAGGTCAGACAATGGGACTCACTTTAAGAACAGTGACTTACAGAAGGTAGAGAGCTTATTGGGCCTAAAACATGCTTTTGGCACCGTGTACCATCCACAGTCCCAGGGAAAGGTAGAAAGGATGAACCAAAACTTAAAAAACAAGTTGGCTAAGATATGTGCACAGACTAAATTGAACTGGGTAGATGCACTGCCACTGGCACTCATGACGATTCGATGTTCGTTAAATCAGACCACTGGGTTCACCCCATACGAGCTGCTGACGGGGAGACAGTTTCCAGGACCAGCCGCGGGGCCTGCGGTCCCGGAAGGGGAAAAGTGGCCCAAAAATCACAGAGTGTATTTTGATGAATTGCGAGCTCTCGTTTCAGAATTCACCAACAGAGTCGGAGAACGGAGGGACCTGCACCAGGTGGAGTGGGTGTTGCTGAAGGTCATCAAGCGAAAGTGGTCGGAGCCAAGGTGGACGGGTCCTCATCAGGTGGTGGAGAGAACGAGCCATGCGGTCCGCCTGAGGGACAAAGGAGAGACCTGGCACCATTGGAGCCAGTGTACACCAGCGCAGGAGCCAGGGAGGTCGCTGACGTACCTCATCCAAAAGGGGGTATAGGACACCGAGTGGCTCCTACCACTCGCACCAAGATGACAGGGTCACAGAGAAAGGTCTGGGGAGATGAGAGTAGAATGAAATGGTATATGGGAATTGGTGGAATAATGATATGTGTGTTGTATGTTGCTACAGGTTTCCCTGGCTGGTGTCGAGTCTCCATTTCCACAGCGAGAAGGCAGGTGACACAAAAAGAGGACGCCTGCCCGATGCAGGGAGGGGGTATTGAATTGGATTATATCAAAGGGTCACATACTGCTTTCACGTTTGACTTATGCTCGGTCATAGCTTGCGGGAGATATAATGGCTCGTGGAGGGATTACAGCCTGTATGTGTGTCACACTCCATATGTAGAGGGGATGTGTGGCGTCCTCAGCTATACACTGAGCCGGCTCCTTTGTATTCAGAGGACCCTTGGGGATATCAGTGCATGTTAGCCCTAACACATAGCGCTTCCCCTGTGAACTGCATCACCCTGGCAAGTGTGTTTCCTCCGATAGCTAACGACACCAGGATGGGGCCGTTCACTCCCCATAAAGGGGGAGGGGGATATACCTGTTTCCACTTCACCAGTCAGAAACCCGTGGTGAACGTTGGAGAAATCCCCTCGCAGTGGTGATCTATTATCGGACCCTGGGCCCGGTCTGGCCTATATTACTATTGTGGGGGCACCCGACTCTTGGTAAGAATCCCAAAAGGCACCCAGAGGGTATGTGCGATGGTACGGTTAGCAGCACCCTTAGTGCTGATAGGTGACCGAGTTAAATCACTCCAGGCAAAAAGGAGCGACGCTCTTACCCGGCGCCGGCATAGATATGTAATAGGCCGTCGCTCAAGTGATACATTTGACCTCACTGTGGACTCCCCAACCTATATAGATGCGATAGGGGTCCTTAGAGGGGTCCCCAAAGAATTCAAACTCGCAGACCAAGTTGCGGCAGGATTTGAAAATATTCCTATTCTGTCCGCTTTGTTCCCCGTCACTCCAAACAAGAATGTAGACCGCATTAACTATGTACATTATAATGTCTTACATCTCTCTAATTTGACCCGTGATGCGGTTGAGGGCCTGTCAGAACAGCTGGGCCCCACCTCGTTGATGGCGGTGCAAAATCGCATAGCCCTCGATATGTTATTGGCAGAGAAGGGCGGGGTTTGTGCGATGTTTGGGGACATGTGTTGTACTTTCATTCCTAACAATACAGCTCCGGACAGGTCGGTTGCTAAGGCGCTGCAGGGCCTTAGGACTCTCTCGCGAACTATGCACGAGCATTCTGGGATAGATAATCCGCTGGAGGAATGGCTGACCTCGATGTTCGGCCAGTGGAAAGGTTTGATAATGTCTGTTCTTTCATCGCTTGCTACATTTGGTGCTATAATGGTTACTTGTGGGTGTTGTTGTATCCCATGCATAAGAGGGCTTGCCATGAGAGTGATCTCTACAGCCATTGAGAAGGCTCCAGGACTGCCACCAGGGATGCTGATGCCTCTACTGGAGCAGCATGACCCGGGAGAACTGGAGCTTGGCGAATAGGGGTGATCTCTCTGGGGAGAGATCAAAAGGGGGAATTGTAGATATACTGATTGTATAAGTTAGTGAACTGTTGTAAGCTGTTAAGCAAAATATTAAGTGTTTGTAGCATGTGTTGAAACTGAAGGTGCAAGTAGGAGAACAGGAAACCCTGTTCAAGCGGTTGCCGGGGAGAGAAAGATTTAGTACAGGACACAGGTTAGAGACACACACACATAGTCTGACAGACAAGACAGAAACCAGAAGGGGGCAAGAAGATGTTTGCATTATCCTTATAAGGTAGAGAATTGGAAGTGGACCAATGACACACTTGCTTTGCTAACTTGACGCATCTATCTTTTGGGCGTAGTTGAAGTATAAAATGCTGTTTTGACTGTTGATCCTTAGACATTGTGCGGCGACACTTGTCTCCAAAAGCTTTTGTAATAAACGGAATATGCGGTACGGTAATTGACCTGACTCCTGGTGTTTTATTCTCCTTTCCAACAAACCAACTCGGGGAAGTGTTGACTTCAACACTTTCGTACATAAGGTTATCCCCAGTTCATTTCGGTCGAGGACTATCGACTTTACAGGCCTTCTTCCCTCCTCCACACGTCTGTGAGGAGGGCGAGAGGCTCCACTGTCTGTGCCCGGTGCGCGCTCTTTACGTAGAGCGCACCAGGTCTATCAGAGTCCCCAGCTGTTTATTTGCTATTTGGATTCCCGGTTGGGTCGTCCGCTTTCCAAGCAGCGTCTATCCCACTGGCTTTGTGACTGCATCACTTTGGCCTATGGGGCGTCTGGTTCTGTTGTTCCGGAGGGTCTCCGTGCACACTCCACACGGGGTGTTGCTGCCTCTTCGGCCCTTTTTCACAGGGTCAGAGTGGATGACATTTGCGCCGCGGCGTCGTGGTTGTTGCCTTCGGCGTTTGTGCGTTTCTATTAACTAGACGTGTCTCCTTCTTCCTTTGTTCATTCAGCCCTCTGTGTGGCTGCCCGAGATCTCTGAATTTTGTTAGGGAATCACGTGCTTTGCCTTGATTCTATCCTTCCTTATCAGTGCAGGACCCTTTGGCTTGTTGGCTCAGGGGTATTGTCACTGCCTACCAATTCGCTTAGTGTAAGTTGGCCTCCTCCCTGGGGCGCTACTTAATTTTTCATATTTCTTTCATCTCATGATGTGTGGTGCATGGGTATTTTCGGTTGTGCTTGTGTGGAACGGACACGTTTCCCTCTTGCTTGAGCTCAACATCTTTTCTCCCTGGTTGGCCTATGTGTTCATGGGCCTACACTAAGGGGCATTCCATCATTACGCACTCTGACCTTGTCAGCTGTCTGGGATGTTTTCGTCTTGGGGTTTTTGGGGTCGGTTTTTACTGGACCCTGTGAGCTTACTGGTGTCCCGGCAGGGAGTACATCTTTTGCTCGCCCCCTCCGCCGTGAATCACTAGGAGCTAAAGCCCCTCTAGGGGGCGGAGCTCCACGACATATAATGTTAGTTACCGGGAATGCAACTCCGGTTATATGAGTGGAGCGGAGCCCCCTAGACCTGTTGCCCTGCCGTCCCACGAGTTATGCTGAATAATCTCGGGAAGGCGTTCTCTGGACTCACAGGTCCTATATAGGGGCAGGCGTTCCCTCATTGGCTGTCGCATCTTGCATAATGAGTTTTCAGTACGGCCGCGGACGCGGCCAGGGTAAACCACTAGGAGCTAAAGCCCCTCTAGGGGGCTCCGCTCCACTCATATAATCGGAGTTACATTCCCGGTAACTAACGATTTGATCAGATTTTACCTCAATACAGATCTCATCAAACTGACTCTTACTAAGAGTTACATAGTGTGGCCTGTGACAACGTTGTTCTTTTTCCCTGCAATATGTACAGTTCTCAACAGCGGGACATGACTGTCACCAACACGTTGATAATCAATTATATCTGTGTAGATGTCAATTATATCTGTTAAACCCTGCCAGAATATCTGTGGGGAATGTCCCGTACCATGGGGCGTACCACCGCTCGCCTGGTTTTAAGCCCAATATCTGTTCCAGTTTTGTACAAAACTTCAAACTAAAATGGGGCTCAACTTTTCGAAACATTCTATTTTTAAATTCATCATACCCTGCCCATACACCATGTGGTTTTATATAACTGTTGATCTCTGCCACTAGTTTTACTATGCTATTGTAATAACCGGTGTTGAGTTCATATTTCCAAGTTTTGTCGTTATTCAAGTCATGAAGTTCAAATGCGTTTTTACCCCCTGTAAAAGTCTTCCACGTATGCGGGTATTGGAATTCTATCAAAGATACTTCTCAGTCACCTTTCAAATCTATACCTTTGGCAAATGTTGTGGTATAGCTCGAACTCGTATTGTTTGGATAGACATGTCTCGATGAGTTACTGGGCAGCACTATGTAGAAGCCACCGTCACCCATGCTGAGCGCAGTAAATGTAAATGACGTGATCCTGAAAATCCTGGAGTTTTATCCAGTTTCTGGGTCAAGCACTTGTTCCGATGGTATCCAGCCTTTTGTAAGCGCTCCTTTCAACTTTGAGAGTCTCACAGTATCCCCAACCCTGAACTTGTAGCTTTGATGACCATTTCTCATTATTGTTGTACCATACAGGTTCTTGAGAACTAATCTAACATTTTCTTCACAAACATCAGCAGGCTTCATTTTAATAGACCGATGGTAGCTATGGTTGTATCCATGAACTAAATCTTGAATAACCTCAACATAGCGATGAGTGTTGGCAGCTGTGAGATACCTCTACATTTGTGATTTAATTGTTTTATTAAATCTCTTAATGATACTCGCTTTGACATAATTTCCTGTAGCCAAATGTTTTATGTTGTACTTCATTAACATTTCAAAATGTGAAAAAATCTCCTTCCCCTTGTCTGCTTGGACTTTTTGTGGTGTTCTTTCTTCTTTAATATGTCACTCATGTAAACCAAATCCAGCTGAAATTGTGAATTTATATCATGAACAATTTCTTAAATGTATAGCTACAGGCCTGTGTAACGTGTATGTATCCTGGGCGAGCAGCCAGTCATCGGCCTCGCCATTTTTGAGGATCTCCCCGGTTTTCTCCAAGTAAGTTCTTTTCAAAAGTTCTCTACCCACATAAGCACCAGGGTTTGACGGGTCATAGTAAATACTTTTCATAACCTATTCAGACATCGTAGAGCATTCGAGCAATAATGAGAAGTAATACATGTTTAACATCGTTTTATTTGAGTTTTCGAAATTACATACCCAAGATATTCAGAAAAGTTACACAAACATTTAGATTTCTCATAGGGTTTGTTTATATACATGTTAACACGAGAACAGAAGTAACCCGTCCTTAGACAACAGACTCGTTGCTTCCGTGGCACCATGACGCCACTGCATCACATACAGCACCCTCATTAAATTTGTCCATGTATTCATCCCTGTTCTAGTTCAGTCTCTGTGTGATGTTCGGCTCCAACTTGAGCTCATGCAGAAAGTTCTCAGCGGCCACGTGAACATCAGTCAGCAGTACGTGAAAGGCCGGTGTGTTCAAAGCCTTGACCAACAAATGTTTCAGTCGTGGTGTTAAAACTGTCTACACAATGTCATCATAATGGGTCAGGCGGATCGAGACAAGAATGTCTTGTCTGGCTCGGGTGGTCCACTTCACATCCGATGCATGCTTTTTGGAGAATACCCCCAACAATGTTTTTCAGAATCATACCCATTGTTGCTTTGATGATCTTTAAAACTTTTGGTGCAAGGTGTTTTTCCATTTTGTGATAACTCTTGTTAGCTTTTGAAAGGTATGACAGATTAAGAGGACCTAGCTGATCACCAATCTGGTCAATCCAATGGTAGTTTCTTGTTTGGTATACCGGTGAAATTGAGCTGTCGGGGTCAGGGCTTCCGTAGAAGGCTTCAGCGTTGTCATCCCAGGCGTCACACAGCCAGTCCTCAGCATTGGGTTCTTCAATCACCGCTTGGTTGTAATCTTGTTTCGTAATTTCTTCCAACTGCTTGATCGTCACAGGTGGTCTGTCTGTTTTTATGCTGCGTTGAGGACGATGTTAGCTTAAGTTTGGGCTTCAGGGTCTTACGTCAGTCGAACAGTCAGCAGTCGCAGTCACAATCTAACCCGCTGACAATTTCCGGAAATAGCTCCAATCTAACAGAGTCATACTCTTTCAGCCCCTCGACAACTTTAAACAGTACATCTACCGTATTATGTGGGCCTTATTTTGGCACCAAATAAAACACTTTTCTAAATGTGTTCCATAAACTGGCATTAAAAACCATTTGATCAGTCACACCAGCTTTAAACTCATGGCCTTCGGGTAATTCATAAAATGCAACCTCCGGTAGCTCTGGGTTGAAGATGTATACACCGATCCGACCTTCGTCCAATTTCCACTCCTGTGCCAACATATACTGGTGTAGGTGATGGATTCGGATTAAACTCTCTATCGATTTCTTCGGGGCTGGCATCTTGATTGCATCTTTACTGCCCATTTGTAATTTCTTACCAAATCGCTGAGGTGCGTTTAAGATGTTAGCTTTCAACAGTGTTTCACCCAAAACATTGATCGCCACACAATGTTTTGTATTGTGTAGGTAAGTTTACTCAGGCAAGACTGAATGACCATCACCGATGTTTGCGTGGTTTAAATACACACGCCAATCATCCCATAAAACATGAAAGGTTAACAACAACCGGTTGTAGGACATCTGTTGTAGCACTTGTCAGAAGATCAAGGGGGGTTTATAGAATTGCTGGACCCTGTCACCCTTTTGTTGAACACCAATCATCTTGCCGCTGACATAACACAAATTTTTTGCCTGGGAATTTAACATTCCGGAACCCTAAGAGCCATTTGTTAAACATCAAACATAACCCACATGTTATAACACTAGTCTGGTTTGCTCTCAGGCGTTGTAAAACATCAAACACGGACACATCAATGTAATCATAAATTACAAAGTCACCAGACATGCATATGTCACTCCAGAAGTCCCACCCTAACACACATCATAAAGGAAGTCCATATGTCACAACGGAAGTCCCACCCTACAAACAGGATGTCCCGCCCTCCATGGTCATAAATCACCGTTCTGACACATTATACCCTACATTTACTACTTTTATCCCCTCCAACTGTCATTAAAGGTGCACAACACAATTCAGCAGGGCTCTAAACAGACTTTAGTTTTACAGTGAGCATGTGAGGTATTATGTATACATTTATTCTATCAACCCCTTTCCAGATACAATTATGTAGAGGACAGTCCAGATTTTTTGCCTGGGAATTTAACATTCCGGAACCCTAAGAGCCATTTGTTAAACATCAAACATAACCCACATGTTATAACACTAGTCTGGTTTGCTCTCAGGCGTTGTAAAACATCAAACACGGACACATCAATGTAATCATAAATTACAAAGTCACCAGACATGCATATGTCACTCCAGAAGTCCCACCCTAACACACATCATAAAGGAAGTCCATATGTCACAACGGAAGTCCCACCCTACAAACAGGATGTCCCGCCCTCCATGGTCATAAATCACCGTTCTGACACATTATACCCTACATTTACTACTTTTATCCCCTCCAACTGTCATTAAAGGTGCACAACACAATTCAGCAGGGCTCTAAACAGACTTTAGTTTTACAGTGAGCATGTGAGGTATTATGTATACATTTATTCTATCAACCCCTTTCCAGATACAATTATGTAGAGGACAGTCCAGATATTTTCTCCTAACAAAGTACATGACATAATATAGAAGAGCCCCATATGAAATCTAGTAAAAAAGACTATAACATTTACAAACAATAAAGAACATTTATTTAATTAAACCTCACACCCTCCCAAATTGGTCAATGGTACAGACATTTTAATCAGAACTGTGTGGGACTTCAAAACAAACAGGAAGGATAAGGTAGGAAATCCCACTTAGTTCAGTACAATTAAATTGCAAGTCTTCAATGGCAATAACCAGGCTAAACAATTACCTTTTCCACTAATAGAGTTCACTGAAATTGAATATCAACTGATCACATGAGATATTATCAAACTGTATATTTTTACAAATAATTTAAATATAAGAACATAAGCCAATATTAATGCCTTACTATTCACTGGGTTCTTCTAATGGTGAAACAATTTGTTGTTTTTAAACTATAAATTGATCAAACAAGAAGAAATATTATCCAACCGTCAAATCATTTTATTATATCAATTTTACATTATTATGAAATGTCTTGTTGAATCATGCTTTGTGTGAACTCAGTAAATATCTTTACATTTGAGTACTAATGAGGTGACTCAATGGTTATACAGCTTTAAGAGGCCACTCCTATTTTTTCTTATATCAGCATCTCTACATGTATGGCAGCTATTCCATTCCAGTGTCTGTAAAATTCCAACACAGGCACACCTCATTTTACTTAATGAGGTACTGATTACGTGATTACCTGAACCAAATCTAATGACTCTGTCTAACCATTAGACGACGAGGTGTTGGACAAAGCTGAAAATTAGTCAGAGAGGATGGCCTTACTCCAGTCCTCTACGGTCCAATCCTTATGGTCTTCTGCAAACTTCAGCCTGGCTCTTCTTTGCTTCTCCTTGATGAAGGGCATTCTTTGTTTTAGCTTTGCACGACTTCAGTCCTGCTACTAGGAGCCTGTTTCAAACCGTCCTCACTGTGCACTTCACCCCAGCTGCTGTTTGCCATTCTTTTTGTAGGTCACTTGATGTCATCCTACGGTTGTTGAGTGTGATTCGAATGAGTATGTTGTCCCCAATGTCTATTGCTTGACCTTGTTCTAATGAACTGCTGTCTTTGAAATGTTCAGGATGGAAGTAGCCTGACGCTCACTGTATCCCTCTGCCAGTAAAGCCAGAATTTAACCCTTCTATTCCTCACTCTAAGCTTTTCTTTTAAACTATTTTGTCATGCTAAATCGTTATATTTTCAAATGACCTTTGAGGCAGAGATGGGGACAAGTCACACATGGTCAAGTCCAAGCAAGTCTCAAGTCTTAACCATCAAGTCTCGATTCAAGTCTCAAGTCACAGTTCAGATAAATCAAGCAAGTCAAGTCAAGTCAAGGGTTCACCCTAAGCAAGTCAAGTCGAGTCCTTATAAGTTTCAAGTCAAGTCGAGTCAAGTCACAGTACTAAAGAGATGAACACACACACACACACTGTCCTCTGTTTCTGACGTGCGCTCGCTGCGAAGCTCGATTTCAAAATCAAATACCGTTCCGTCTCTGGTTAGAATCCTGCTGCGTCCATAGCAACGCACTGTTTTTCATGGCAACGGTCTGTTATCAAGAAATAACACGCATTCTGCACTGGAATTCAGCCAATCCATGTAATAAGGGCTAATAATAACAACCTTATAAACTAATTATTGTGACTGAAAAACTGCTTAATATGTAATTACGCTGTAATTATTCTTGTCTGTATGAGTAAAAAAAAATAACTCTTTGAAATGTTTAGGTGCTAGTAATCACATCGGCGCCTCCATGTTAGCCTTTCATGCAGTAAAGTTAACTGTTATGGTGTAAGCACAATGCTTTTTAGTTTCCACACGCAGTCCACAAACACTTGAAAATACCCACATTTAATACAGACATTATAGCCTACGTGTAATAATATACATGCCCGCTCATTTTAAGATGCCCATCAACATTAAAATTCAGGCTATGCCACTGTTATAGTCAAATTCTATTTACCAGACGTATTCAGTAATGATAATGGTCACATTTCTAACAAGAAAAAAACAAACATAATATGCAACCAAGGCCAAATTATGACAAACAAAAGATTAATTCATTACATTAGTAACTTAATCGTTATAGATCTTAGTGAAACTTAATACAAAGAGATTACTTTCTTACCTTTCCTTGTGGTTCTTAAAATGACGAATGAAATTTGACGTTGTTGCATATTTTGCATCTGGCAAATCTTTTTTTATTCACACGGTCCCGTTCAAAGTCCTTGTATCCAAACGATACTATTTGTGGAGCTCGACTAACGTTACTGTCTGCCATGTTTGGCGTGGTTTGAATTGTGCAGCGTTAAAGACACATACGCTGATTAGTGGTGCTGATGTCACAACATATAAAATAATTTTATTGCTGTTTGTTTATTATAAGTTCAAGTCATTGTCGAGTCTTCCACTTCAAGTGAAGTCTCAAGTAACTTGTTCTCAAGTCAAAGTCAAGTCAAGTCATTTTCATACTTTAATCAAGCAAGTCACAAGTCCTGAAAATTGTGACTCGAGTCAGGTGGGTTATGGCCCTGAGGAGCGCTGCTGGGTCCAGGCGGTGGACATCTGCCACCCCTCCCTGACATCGGAGTTCCATGCTTGCCGTCCGGGCCGGCCTGTTCCTAATCCTCTGGGTTGTCCGGGCCGCTGGCAGGTGGCTGTGTCAGGAGCTGCACCGAGGGGAGGTACTGTAACGTCTGCCCCGCGTGGCACAGCGGCTCCTCTTCCTCTCCGGCACTCAGTTTACTAACTGCTGGCAGGAGAGTGATGGCAGCAGCACATCCCGATGACGCACCTGTTTCCATTCACTGTTTAGTTGTGTTTATATTCTGCTGCTCACCCACCACACCTCACCTCACAGATTAGTGTTTGTATGTTAGCTACCATGCTGGTGCCTTTATTTTCAAACTGTCAAAAGAAAAGAACTGACAGTAAAACTGACATTTGAATTGTTTGCTTTGTTTTTTTTTCCCTTTTTGCCTCTCTTTTTCACACTCGTTATACTCGCACCATAACAGATAATAAGGTCATAGTACTCACTTTCTGTACACAATTGTAGTACTTATAGTGCGGGTTGGATGCTGCGTCCATCAATAATAGACAAGGTGCCTATCTTTAACGAAGCAGAGGAGAGAGCCACTTCTTGGACGCTTCTGAAACATGCTCACTAGTGTGGCCCGCGATCAACTCCGGCAGCTGCATCAGAGCTGGAACACACTACAGAAGCTCCCGGTGAAATCTAGGCTTTAGCTTCCTTAATGTCGATGTGAAGGTGCTGGCTAAATAGTGAAGCATCTGGAGGAAGTCTTGTCTGGAATCATATCAAAGGAACAGACTGGCTTTATTAAGGGTGGACACTCCTTTCTTAACATCCGGATGTTGTTCAATATTATTTCCTGAGGTGGTAATCTCTCTAGATGCGGAGAACACATTCAACAGAGTTGAATGGGAATACCTTTTTGCAGTTCTTAATAAGATTGGATTTGGGGACAAATTTGGCTCATGGGTCTGTCTCTTGTATACGTCTCCCCAGACTAGTTTCTGCACTAACACCCATTCTGATGATTTTACCCTTGAACGTGGGACCAGACAGGGATGCCCTCTCTGTCCTTTATTTGCCCTCGCTATTGAGCCCCTCAATAGCTCTACGTGCATCTTCCTCCTGCCAGGGCGTGTCACGGGAGGGGGTCGAACATTCTGATGATTTGTTTCTCTATGTCAGCAATGCTGCAACCTGCTTACCTTCCATCCTCTCTATTCTGGAGAACTTTGGTTGCTTCGCAGGTTACAAGCTGAAGAGTGAATGCTTCCTAATCAGTCAGTGATGCAACTTAAGCCAACTGACTTGCCTTTCCAAATTAGCTGCTCAGGTTTTACATACCTCAGAGTGAAAGTAACACGTTCAACCTGGCCTTTTCTCTGCAAACTTTGCTCCTCTTCTTGTGCAAATGAAGTCTTACTTTCAGATATCTATTTCAACCCATTGTTTTTACCAAAGTAATTTTTGAAGTAAATAAATCAGGCTGTTTCCTTATTTATCTGGGGAGGTAAGGTTCCCAGAGTCAGTAGATTTTTGCTTTAGAGATGCAAATTTAACAGAGGGCTGGCACTACCAAACTTTTTACAGTACTACTACTGTACTAACTATTTTCAGAATGTGCCGTTCTGGTTGCATGCTCCATATACCCTATGGGGCCACCTTGAGGCGCGGTCCTGCATTTCTACATCTCCTCCCGCTTTGATATTCTGTTCTTTGCCAGCACCCCCCTCTCACTATACAGGCAATCCTGTGGAGATGGGCATGGAATTCATTTTCGTCTTGGCCTTACACAATTTAAGGTTGTGCATAGAACTCATTTTTCCATGTTGAGGCTAGCTGAAATCTATCCAAATGTGAACAATGAATGTGATGTCATGTCTCACCATGTGACCTTGATCATATGTTTGCTCTGTGCCCTGCCCTTCAGAGCTATTGAAAATCAATTTTCCAATTTTTGGAAAATGGACAATGCACAAATGGTCCATGTCACTACTTTTCAGGAGAGACGTTTGTAAGAAGAAAAACATGTTCTGGGACATTTAGTGTATTTATTTGCAGAAATGCCTTTTTGAAGATGTGATGTTTAATGTGACTTAATAACAAATTAGTATGTAAATACTAATACAATTTTAAACTCAAACCCTCGTTTAACCAGGAAAATACAGGAATTTTCCTGCTATGATTGGTTGATATAATGAAGGGCCTTCACATACTGCCATACTATGTTCTGATTGGTCTATCAAGTCACCGGCTTTTGTCATCATGCGTGGTACAGCAATGTGGGTGGATTGACTTCCTGCCTGTTGGGCCCTGTCCAGGGCCTCCCCCGGGTAGGGCCACAGTGTCGCCGGACCCCCCAGTCCCAGTTCCAAGGTCTTACGCTGCTATACTATTGTGCTGGGGGATTGGGTCAGTTCTCCTTCCCCACTAAGTTCTCCTTCTCCACTATAAATCGTTGTTGATATGTCCCAGTCTCTTCCAGTTTTAAACTTACCTGGTTTGGGGGGCCCGTTGCTGTTTCTGTCCTTGTCCATCTGGTCATACTTCTGACCTAGTCTAAATTTAAATAGACTCTGGATTTAGCCCAGATACATTTATTCATTATTCCAATTGGACTCTTAATATCTCCCCCGACACAGCCAGAAGAGGACTGCTCACCCCTCTGAGCCTGGGTCCTCTCTAGGTTTCTTCCTAAAATTCTTCTTAGGGAGTTTTTCCTAGCCACTGAAATTCAACACTACTGTTGTTTGCTCCTTGGGGTTTAAGGCCGGGTGTCTCTGTAAAAGCACTTTGTGACAACTGCTGTTGTAAAAAGGGCTTTATAAATACATTTGATTTGATTTGATTTTGACTTGGTCAGTATCATTTTGATCCTGGGAATTTAAAACATGGACAAGTGAGTATGCGTTGCTAGAGCTCTCAACCATATCACTGCCCTGAATTTAGCTGGTGTTGTCAACAAATCTGAGTGGGAACAAGTTGTAAGAGAATATTTTCTGGAGGACAATGATGCCATGACCCTCTCTGACTCTGATTCTTCTAATGAAAGTGGTGATGAAGGAACTGAGATGTACAGTGTTATTGTCACATATGAAGTTGAGAGTGTGAGGGTATCTGTGCAAGCAGCGTATGAGAAGGAAATTGACAAAATTCAGGCATTTGATTGCAAATGTGATGATGGCCGAAAAGAAAATGCTGGCTCATCTTGTATAAAACAACTGTCCACGGATTACATTTACAAACAAAAGGCAGCCATGGCATCCATGACAGAGACAATGAAAGATGCACAGATTCTTGGAGTATTGAACACTGAGTGTGAACTGTAGCGAAAACACACAGCGTAGTAAACAATGTCAACAGACCAAACGCAAACAGCAAAGTACCTCGTATGTTATCAAAGGATTTTCTATCTGCCGTGAAACATTCCTACATGTATATGGGTGAGTCTAAAGTTTGCTGACTTACCTACATAATTCTTTTTCAGAAAGTTGTCGAAGTCCTTTGCATTGCTAGTTATCTAGCTATATTGTCGCTAGTGATGTAACTGTTAAAGTTAACTAGCTAGGTAACAACATTAACTTACCAGCTAGCTAAAATGTCCTGGTTTCTAGCTTGTTTGTTGGGTAACTAGCTTTTCTTCAGAAATGTGAGCAAGTCAGTTAGCTTGATAATAAGCTACCTGATTGACCAGTCATTCACCCAGGTGTGTGATTATGCCTAGCTATTATGTTTGCATTGTCTACACAAAAGTGAGCAAGTCAGTTTGATAAGCTACCTGATTGACCGGTCATTCACCCAGGTATGTGTGAAAGTGAGATTATGCCTAGTCTTTTTCCTAATCTGTCTTTTTCTCTTGAATTTCTTTCAGCATCAACAGGACATGTCTGACTTTTCTCCATCAGTCCTACAAGGAGAATGGTACATTGCCCCCGACCAGAAGAAAGAGAGCCGCCAAGCACAAGTTTCACATGAAGCAGGAGGACATACAGCGAGTTGTGGACTTCATAAACAACTATGCAGAGGATAATGCAATATTATTTGCAGGACGCCATGTGGGACAGAGATGTTGGTGGAAAGATGCTCCCATCACAGGTGAAAAAAGCAGCAGTCTGTTGTCTCTACAAGGAGGCAATGACAACACTTGGTATGTAAGTCTTAAACACATCTTGATTGTTTTGTTGGAAAACAATATTGATTTTTTATTCTTTGTGGTGGGGGGGGGGGGTTTACTTCAGAAATCTTTGGAGAAAGTTGCTTCCCCACATCTCAAGCACCAAGCCCATATCAGACCTCTGCTGGCAGTGCCAAAAGAACAACTATCAGGTATTCCAATCTGCAAGAGCAGCATCTCCAGCTTGTAGAGGCTGAGCAGTCTGTCTACCAGGAGATGGTTGCTGAATGCAAGACCTCCAGTTGTCTCTGGAGGTTCCTACTGAACCAGCAAGCAAAGAAATCTAGATGCATTGCAGCTTTGATTTTGCTCAACAGGTAAGCAATACATGGCAAGCAGACACACTTGTCATACTCACGTGTGAGACAGGTCTGTCAGTCACTCTTTATTATTCAGTTCAGTTTTTCTAATGTTTTGTTTTGCAGGTGCACTACACTTCTGACCCTCACCAGCCTTGTCCCATCTACTTCTTAACTCCATGCAAGTGTGGTTTGTTTGGAATCTGCTGTGAAGGAATACCGAAACAGGTGAACTATTTGATTGATGAAGACATGTCATCTAGCAAAGGCAGCAGCGCAGTCCTCGACTACCTGCACCATTTCTTCACCAACAATGGAGTTGGGGAAACATGTGTGGACCTGCACCGTGACAACTGCAGTGGCCAAAACAAGGACAAGTCTGTGCTGTGGTGGACAATGCACTGGTGGACAATGCACAAGCTCCACCACAGTCTAGATCTCCACTTTTTGATTGCAGGCCACACCAAGTTTACCCCTGACTGGTGTTTTGGACTCATCAAACAGTGCTTCCGAAAGACCAGAGTGAACACCTTGTCAGACATTGCTGGTGTGGTGAAGGACAGCACCGTGACAGGGTGAACATGCCACAGCTGGTTGGACTGGAGGATGGAACTGTGCTAGTGGAATGTTATGACTGGCAAAAACAAGTGACTCCGTATTTCAGACCGCTGCCACAGATCAAGCAGTACCAGCACTTTAGGTCATTGCATCGTTTTAGCTTATTGTAATTATCTATATGTTATAGCTGGTATGCAATCTTCCAATATTTTGTCTATTTTCTTGTTTTACAGCTTTGATGCTCAGGTGTTGTGGTTGCCATGCAGAATCCAGGCTCAGTCTGGACCCGATTCCAGCTCCTGCGTAACTCTGACATTCTTCCTCCCAGAGATGGCCTGCCTTTACAAGCACCACCTGGAGTGGACACAGCTCGAAATACTTATCTTTTTTGAAAAGATCAGTGAGTTTTGCGATGAACAGGCCATGGACATCACTTGACCTCGACTAAAACCAAGGGCAGGACAGAAACTAGCACTCAGAATATAGATCCCTTTGCTAATTTCGCCGCAAGAATAGTTTATTTCATATAGCAGTAGGCCTCATGAACATGCCCCCGAAGCCAAACTGACTATAACCCCTCCCCAACCCTCAAATCTTGCACCTTGCATATTTTTAAAAATATTTTTTTGTCATTTACTAATGCTCAGTCCACTACTCTTATTTGTTTGTTTTCCTTTTGTAAAGAATGTTGCACTAATGGACAAGAACAAATTCCTTGTTTGTTGTGAAACTTACTCTTTCTGATTTTGATTCTGATGTGTGATGTGGACAACCCAGTCAATCAGAACTGTAAGACTGCTAAATGGCCCAGTGGCTGTCCACCTGCACTAAATTTCTGCACTTACATTGCTGCTACTATTTATTGTGAATCCTGCTGATAAGCCACTTTACCTTTCACTGTACTGTTTCTACCTGATGTATCAAGTGCATGTGAAAACTACATTGCATTTGGTTTGATATTGTTTGTTTATTTGAGACCAGCCAGACCAGTTTAGCAAAAGGCCAGAGTTCCCTCATTTGAATACCTTTAATTGCTGGGTTGGGTTTAGGCCTAAGAGGGTGTGAACTACGCTGAATGGGCGTTAACAAAGAACAGGTCTCTGGCATGTGTGAATCTTTCAATGATTACTTCTCAGAACTAAGTAGAGCAGATTATCAACATTTAAAGCAGCATATCTTTCCCATAACTTTATCAAACAAATATACCATTGCAAAGCTCTGAGTGTGGACCTTAATAAAATGCAATAAAAAGCCAAACTCAAATTTAGCTAAATTTTTCCGAGACTGAAGACTGATGAATTATACACTGCCAAAGCCATTTAATTTCAAGGCACAACATTTGCATTTTTCTTTCATTCGTGAATGACATTGGTAAAATAACTGTCTATATAGGTGACTAGATCAACTGAAAAGACGAAAGAATTGTGGAAACCCCTACTCTTTTACACCCCAAAGGGTTTTGATCTAGCGTGTATTAACACAAAAAGCATGCGAGGATGCGTACCTCAAAAATCCACCAGAAATAATAGAAATGTAACTGTAAACACTTTTACTTTAGGCTTACTATAACGTAGCTACTGAAGGTTGTAGCCAGTAAGGTTTTTGTCTATATAAAACCAAAAAGCATGCATGGATGCATACTTTGATAATCCACCAGAAATAATGGCAATATAACCGTAAACAGTTTTATTTTAGGCTTACTATAACATAGATTCTGAAGGTGCTATCCAGGGAAGTGTTTGTCTATCCAGAAGAAATCATAATGCATAATTTGTTTTGACTGTGACGAGATTCGAACACGGGACCTATAGTCCGCGTCTTTTACCACTATGCTACTTAACAAGGGTCGGTCGATCGATCGGAGGTTGGTCAGTGACATTTGCTCTTCTTGGCCAGCTCTGATTACGCGGTTGTTGTCCTAGACTCCTTAACTTACTACTGTATTCTCTTTCTCCATGTCTTTCAGCAGGATAATGTGCCTTGCCACAAAGCAGAAAGGTTTCAGGAATGTTTTGAGGAACACAACAACGAGTTCAAGGTGCAAAACAAAACATCTGCCAGTCTGTGGTCTCGAAGCAGTCCTGGAGAGGGGTAATGGATTCCTCACTCCAGTGCTGAAATGCCCCCAAAAAACGGTTCTTCCTGTTTTAGACATTGTCTGTACATTGGAAGGAGTAGAAGTAGAAGGAGTAGAAGGAACACAAGGAGTGTGAGCCACCTTACCAAATGCAGGGCGGGGGAAGGGTTTGTAGCTTTTCTGTATTTGTGAATAACAATGATCAAGAGACTAATTACCACAGGTAGGAAAGTTAATGTGCTGTTGGTATTTCTGCAAAACTTTCTTCACATTTGCCCTTTGAAGTCACCAACAACAATAGCAGCTGCCTCAGTGTGAACGTACTCTAGTCCATGAATTACTTCATATAGGTCCTCTACCACGCACGTTTTATCCGCCTGCGGGGGTATGTAGTCTGCTGTGATAACAGCGGAGCTGAATTCCTGCGGAAGGCAGAAAGGCCGTACCTTTACAGTTATGAGCTCCAGATGTGATGAGCAGTGTATTGAAAGTACTGAAACATCCGAACACCAGTGAGAGTTATATAATAATAATACAACCCCCCCCCCCACGTTTACCTGATTCCAAAGTTATGTCCTGCCAGTAGATGGAAAAACCAGGTGGGGTAGTGGCCGAGTCGGCGCCATACAGTTTAACCAAGTCTCAGAAAATGCCAAAACACAACAGTTCGCAATGTTCGACTAGAAGTTAATCCATGCATGTAGTCCGTCCATTTCATTGTCCAGGGATTGAACAATTGCAAGTAAAATGCTTGGTAACGGCGGCTTGCAGTATCTCGTCCAATTTCTGCATAGGATACCAGTATGTTTGCCTCTTTTCTTTCTCCTCCGTCAGTGTGTTAGTAAACAAATCGGCAGCAGGATAAAGAAGTTGCAGCAACTGCTCTGGTACGTTAACAAAAAGTCCATATCCAGTAATGAACAAACTTCCAAAAGTGCTTGACAATCATACTGTATGAGCGAGAATGCAGCATGTACAAAAATAAAAACAATACAAACAGTAGTAAGCAAAAGCTACTTAGTGAATACGGCACACCTTCTCCATTCCAAAGAGACCTATCTGCTTCGCCTGGTTATTTCCTACCCATCCTTAACTCTCAAACTAACCCTGTTCATGTTCCCAGCATTCTTCTAGCACCCTTTTTGCTGTGCGAGATACCCCATGTCCCAGAAGGTCAGCCCAATTATTCAACATCCGCTGTAGTGGCAACTCCTCCATTTACACCTGCAATGCTGCAACTGATGATGACCTTAAAGCCCCACTACACAACCTGACAGCTTGAGCTTGAACGACATCCAATTTGGCCAACACTGATATAGCTGCTGACCCATACACAACACTCCCATAGTCAATAACAAGGCCACATACATTGTTTTCAAACAGGAGCACGCCGTCCCCCACTCCAGTCCCATCAAGCACTGCATCACATTTAACACCATCTTACACTTCCTGACCAACCTCTCTGCATGCCCGACCCAGGTCATTCTATACTCAAAAACAACCCCAAGAAATCTGAATTCCTTTACTCTCACCAAGCACTCCCCATACAATTTTAGGCCAACGCCCACCTCTCTACCACTTTTGCTTCCAACACTTTCCGAACAATAAACCGCACATTTCTACCACTCTTCCATATTACCCCGTCATCTGCAAACAACAACATCCCTATGGCTGGTCCAACCTGGGAAAACACATCATTAATCATAATTAAAAATATAAGAGGGCTAATCACTACCTTGTGGTGTACCATTTTCCTCCATGTATCTGGTTGACAAAGACCTCCCAATCCTGACTCAAATATTACTGTTAAACAAAAAATCCTTAATCCAGTAAATCCTCCATCCCACCCCTAATGCAGTGAGTTTGATTAAAAATCGATCCTTCCACATCATGTCATAAGCCTTTTCCACAAAAAAGAAAGCTACCACTGCTTCCTTATTCACCGGAGCCCTTCTCACGTCTGAGTCGAAAAAACCACTGGGTCCATTGTTCCCCTACCCTTTCTAAACCCACTCTGATGAGGTGACATCAACCCCCAACTTTCCAGAAAATTAGTAAGCCTCTCTACAATCACACATTCCATAACCTTACAAATATGCAAAGTTAAAGCTATGGGCTGATAGCTGGTCAGTTTGGATAGATCTTGCCCTGGTTTTCGTATCAGTATATCAACTGCCTCTTTCCAACAATCTGGCAGCTTCCCCTCCTTCCAAACTGTTATACAGAGCAAGGGTTGGGTAGGTTACCTTTTGAAAGTAATCTGTTATAGTTACAAGTTAACTGTCCATATTTGTAATCAGTAACTTAACATTTTGATTACTTAAACACAGTAACGTCATCTGTTTACTTTGAATAATTTTTACATTACTTTCAATTTTTACATTACTTTTAAGAGGCATTGAAAAAAATATAGGAATAGCCTATAACCAATTGGACACCTTTTGCAGGATCAATCAATGTTAGAGTTTACATAGTTGGCCAAAAACGGAATTAGCATTTTACCTTAAGGGTTGTGTACTGTGCCTTTGGAAAGGGTTTCTAAACCATTGCTTTCTACTTCAATATGATTGGGCTGCATCTCTACATTACACGCTAAAGGTCTGTCAGATATTCAGGGATTCCAATTAATCCAATAACTTTCGATCTTCCAGAATCAGACTTTTTATCAGAACATAACCAAAAAGCTAATGATGCATTTGGCTATTCTGTTATTCGTGTTTTCATTCATTCATTCATCTTCTTCCCTCTCCCTAGACACTTCCTCTAGCTCTTCCGGGGGGACACCGAGGCGTTCACAGGCCAACCAGGAGACATAGTCCCTCCAGCATGTCCTAGGTCTTCCCCGGGGTCTCCACCTGGTGGGACGGGCCCGGAACACCTTCCCAACACATGCCAGCCTCATGGAGTCTGTTTCTAACACTTTGGTCAGAAACATGCACACCAGTAGCCCACTGGAGGTCATTTTGTTGGGCTCTGGTAGTGCTCCTCCTGTTCCTCCTCACACAAAGGAGCAGAGACTGGTCCTGCTGCTGGGTTGATGCCCTTCTATGGCCCTGTCCAGCTCTTTGTGTAACGGCCCATCTCCTGGTATCTCCTCCATGCTCTTGAGACTGTACTGGGAGACACAGCAAACCTTCTTGTGACTGCACGTATGGATGTGCCATCCTGGAGGAGCTGGACTACCTGTGCAACTTGAATGTGCTGCAGGGACCGCCTTCTGCTACCAGTAGTGAGAAGGACACTAGCAAAATGCTAAACTTGAGAAGAATCAGTCAGGAAGGATAAGGAGAGAGCAATTGTCTGTGGCCACCACCTGAAAAACCATTCCCTTTTTGGGGGTTGCCTTGCTGTTGCCTCTCCAGTGCACCTGTTGCCACTTTCATTTGCACCAAAACATGTGACATTGATTCATAATCAGGTATGCTTCCTAACTGGACAGATTGATAACCCTGATGTTTAATTGACTTGGTGTTACTGTGATGATTACGTGTTACCTTATTTATCTGATACTATCTCCTGAGAGATTCGCAATTGGCTGTTTGTTTTCTCACTTGATTATGTTTTTCACTCACAAAAAGACAACTCTCATATGATTTAAATCTCTCTCCGACTTCCGGCTGAATTGTTACTACCTGAGCAGCATTTTTCAGAGAAAGATTCCAGGGTTGGGAGCTGTCTGTAGTGCTAATTATCTCACACATAGCCTCATTTAACTTAGACACCATGTTTATATAGACAAAACATCTTATTTTCAATATTAAAATCCTACATAGTACAGCTTAAAGCAGACGGCATGTGCCATGCGAGTGCTCGTAGATAATTGTAGGTTATCGGACCTCCCTGGCCTCGACCTAAATCCATTTTCTTTCCCACAGTCAAACAACCCTGGCACCACTTGTATTGCAGTTAATGTTTACAGCTATTGTTTCAAATATTTATTCTACAAAATTGTTGTGAGTGCCTGAGATATTCCCCATTATAACTTTCTTGCCATGTCCATTTATCTGTTTGTAATGACTTGCAGTCTCCTCATACTCAATTTAGACAATCGCAATACTCTTCCCCCACCTTTAGCCTCTAGGCATGGCTTGTTGCTAAGCCTGGGGAATACCTGTAGGACTTTTGTTGCTAAAGGGTGAGATGTTTTTTCAGTAATGTCTCAAAACACGTTTACACAATCAAATTAATTGCTTGGGCTAAAGCCTAAAAAAACATGTTAACCCAATCAAATGAATTGCTTGGGCGGGGCTTATACAGGTGCTCACGCGAATAATGACTTCAGTGAAACACTACCTAGCTATGTGAAGATAGCAGCAAAATCACCAAATAAAACCCCATTGAAATCTAGATGTATGTCGCATTTGTGGTGAACAATATCAGTCTTTGAGAAACAAATATAACCTTTTCCTAGGTAAATGTGTTCTATTCAATTCGAAGAAATTGTGAAACCACTCATAGTCCGCCTTCAACAAACCTGTGAGTTAGATTTTTTCTTTAAAACTTACATCCAGTAGAAATCTTGCCGCTGAGAGTCAGCTGCAACTTTTTTTGATAGGTAAGTTTCCAGACCTCCAAGGCCAGACAAGATTGGAGGTGTGGGGTCATGAGAATACCCCACCCTAAACCAGCTAATATTAGCATTGGTTAGGGAAGAGGAGGTGATATGTTATCTTTTAGTCTTGTAAACATTAGAGGCAGTGTTGCCAGATATCGCAAGAGAAACAAGCAACGGGACTGTCAAATAAGCCTAAAACAAGCAAATTGGTGCTGCAGACGAAACCCCAAAAAGCAATGCCTTTTTTTGCACACACAATTAAGTATGTGCACTACTTAAGCATGAGAGAGAGCCGGCTGCTCTAATGGGTGTGAGTATCTTACGCTGAAGTTACATTAAACATTTACTAATTCAGCAAACATACAAAAGCATTTTTCTCTAAAAGGTGTATTTCAATCCAACCTTTCTTTCACCAGCTTTCTACATAGTCTCAAGTTTCAAAGTTAATTTGTCAAATGCACTGAACAACACATCATCCTGCACAGTGAAATTCTTGTGACATGGCACCTGACAAGAATGTAATGAGAGTTAAGAAGAGTATTTAGGCAAAAATATAGCTAGACAGAACATAATACTAAAATAAAGCAACAATATATATAACACTGTACATTAGCAGCATAAAAAAAAGAAGAGTGCTGTTCAACTAGAAGTAATCCGGGTAGTATCATTGATATAGCAGCAGTCTGGGTATTATTATTGATATAGCAGTAGTCTGGGTCGTATCACTGATATAGCAGCAGTCTGGGTAGTATTACTGATATAGCAGCAGTCTGGGTTTTATTACTGATATTGCAGCAGTCTGGGTATTATCACTGATATAGCAGCAGTCTGGGTATTATTACTGATATAGAAGCAGTCTGGGTATTATTACTGATATAGCAGCAGTCTGGGTAGTATTACTGATATAGCAGCAGTCTGGGTAGTATTACTGATATAGCAGCAGTCTGGGTAGTATTATTGATATAGCAGCAGTCTGGGTAGTATTATTGATATAGCAGCAGTCTTGGTAGTATTATTGATATAGCAGCAGTCTGGGTAGCAGTGCCGTCGTTAAGCCTGGGCGCCCGCGGCTATAGCTAGATATACCCGGATCGTTTATGAATAGCCCCGGATCTCAAATAGACAAAATTTGTATAGTTATTGATATGGTATGACAGATATGAGTTAGTGACCAGACGTCCCGGTTTGCCCAGGACTGTCCCAGTTTCAAGCTGGGTGTCCCGTGTCCCCATAAATCTGTAAAACACAATTGTCCCGGTTTCCGACTTTCACTACCAATACCAAATTGTTTTCACCACAATAATAATAATAATAATAATACTGTAATGTTTCCACATACAACTCTGAGCCAGACAAACAGCTGCGTAGAACTGCGGAACAAAGCAACAAAAGCTCAAACCGCCCCGCTCCACCAACCACAAGCACGCACGATGATAATCGCAACGTATGCGCGTGCAATAACGTGCGGTTACACAAGGGTCGCGGTTTGGGGGTTTGAAAATGTGGTCACCCTATGAGTGCTATAAGCTTATAAATGGTGGCATAGCACACTACAACTACGCAGTGAGAATTAAGAAGAAAACATTTACACACAGCAAACGTATGGCAAGAGGATAAAGCCATAATATACATAACACATAGCAGCAGCTTAAAAAGACTAAACCATCAGCAATATTGGGAGTAGTATTGAATATTTTAAATGGGCCTACGGCAAGTATGGCAGTAATATACATAAAAATGTAGGCTAAACTAGCATCAATTTTGAAAGAGTAGGATGGGGGACATGTATTTGCAAACTAACGGAAATGCATTTGCAGTTGTTTCCAAACAAAAGTGATTTGATTGAAAGCAAATTTAGCCATTTATGGGGAGGGGAAACAATCACAGGTAATAGTAGCCGGTAGTGGACCTTAGATGTGCAGTATAGGGACCAGGGCGAAACAGTAGATCGGGACGTTACAGCATTTATTTAAAACTGCGCACATCACGTTCAAAACAATACCGTACACAAGCCGAAAAAACGCTACCGGCAACAGACAATATTTTTCTACGCGACTTTCTGAAAAATTGATTCCCAAAGTCGCTATAATAAGCGGACATGGCACAGAGGCCCGTTATCGTACCAAAATGTTAATCCTCTGCAAACAGAATGAAGTTATTCTTTTTTTATTTAAACATGTTTAATTGTTTATGCGGCTTGCCATAGAACATAAGGGATAAGTAGGACGAAAACTACAAATCCCAGCAGACGTTTCCTGTGAAAGGATCAAAACTGTAATGTTTTAATATGGGTAAACTGGGATTGACTGTCTGATTGACAGAAAATATTCGATAGTTATTTATTACACAGTGTGATTTGTAGATCAGTCAGTCGGCAGTCGCCTGAAATCGTTTTCATCTGTAGGCTGAGTGGTGTAATACGAAAACGACACAGCTATCCCAGTACGCATGTACATCCGATTGAAAGGCGTGTTGCGCCTGCGCATTATTCACTGCCCGGTAGCTGATGCAAGAAATCCGAAACTGACTAGACCAGTGGTTTGCGTTGTTAAATATATATATATATATATACGGCTACGGATTTTCATCGTTATCTGGCGATACATACTCTAGAAACATGTCGGGAGACGACGAGGTAACCAATTATATCGTCTTTAAATATTGTAATTGTTCTTCGTAAGCAACGTCGTTATGGCCTACACACCAACGTGTGTGTGAGCATGAGGCAGCAGGCTAGCTTGCTGCGGGCTGACGTTAGCCACCCTTCTGGTGATGTTTGTTCAGTTTGCTGGTTCATTTCATTACATCGGTTATTTGCTGTTATTTGTCTCTGTGTAAAAGTGTCAGATTGAACATTGCTAATCAGTTTTCCGCTGGCTTCCCTGTATTTCTCGTTCTTGGCAATGGTACGGTACATCTTACGCTACCTAAGGCTTAGCTAATGTACCACTAGTAACTAGCTAGCATAGAAAACAGACTGATGTTTAATTTTGTGGTAATGGCGTGCCTTCACTAATACCTTGGTTTTATTAGAAAATAGTTGGGTCACAGCTAACTTAGAACTAGTTAATTAACAGGTATATTTAGATGTGATGCTGGCACTCATATGGGTCAGTTATTCATAACCTTTCTGTTGTATTGTACCGTCTAGATGATATTTGACCCGAACATGTCCAAGAAGAAGAAGAAAAAGAAGAAGCCTTTCATGCTGGACGAAGAAGGAGGGGAGGGTGCTAGTGAGGATGCTCCCCAGCCAGAAGCTAAGGAGGTGGAGATGGAGGGAGGAGAGGACAGAGAGTTGGACCTGGATGAGGATGAGGGGAGAAGGAAAGGTGAGGAAGTAGTATGGCTTTCAGGGGCCTTAATTAAATGTCTCCCTCAACTTAGCCATTTATTATAAGTTTGATCATAATCATTTTGACCTTCAAATGTGCAATGACTATATTCTTCATTATCAAATAAACTTTAAAATAACTTTACATAGTAGTTCACTACTCTCTAGTGTACTGCAGCTGCCTGGTCTGGATTACAATACATTAGCAGCTTGCTGACAGAAATTTGGTGACCCGAAAGTTAAATGTTTGATCATGGATTTCATGCTGTGGGTGTTTACAAATTCAGCTATCAGTATAAACAGAATGTAAATGTCCATATTATGAATGTAAACATTAAAGTTGAGTCACAAAGTTAGCTGTACCATAATATACACAATCGTTCAAAAGTTTGGGGTCCCTTAGAAATGTCCTTGTTTTCCATGGAAACATACAGGTCTAAAAAAAATTACAATATTGTGGAGAATGTCATTTCTTTCAAATCAAAAAGTGACACCTTTTATATATTGTAGATAAATTACACAAAGTAAAACATTTCAAGTCTTTTTTGTTTCAATCTTGATGATTGCATCTTACAGCTCTTCTCAGGTCCACATTTGTATTATAATTTGTGAATATTTTGAGATACTGGATTTTTGATTTCCATAAACGGTAATCCTCAAGATTGAAAAAAAGGCTTGAAATGTTTCCACGATATTCTAATTTGAGATGCACCTGTACATGAAATGAGTTTGTATAGGTAATATAGGAAAGTGAATAGAAATATAGTCATTTAATATGTTAGAAATATTTGACTAAAAAATATATATTTTCTTTCAAATACAAGGACACTTCTAAGTGACCCCCGAACCTTTGTGTACACTGAAATGGCATGTAGTCAGATTTTGGTAGACAATTTTGCGGCCTTTTTCAACTTGGGTGATTGTTTGCTTGCCAGAAATCTCGGATGACCTGGATGACTTAAATTTCTTCAACCAGAAGAAGAAGAAAAAGAAAAAAGCAAAGACATTTGACAATGATGTTGAGGAAGGAATAAAGGTATGTTTTTTTGTTCAAGTGCCCAGAGGTCTTTGGGTGTGCAACACTGAATTTATTTGTACATGTTGTTGCAAGAATATCTTTAATGAAATATTAATACGTGTGACTTCCAGATAGATGCCTCTCTATCTTGTTGTTGGTGGACATCAGATCCTGGCTTTTGTAGGGATTTTAAGATGTTCTCGTTATGTTGTGGCTTGACATTGTAGCATGTATTTGAAATTACTGCATTGCAAAACTCCAAACACAGGAACTGAAAATTGAGGCAGAGCCCTCTGAAACCAACGAAGAGGACGACTTGATGTTAGAGTTAGGAAAAAAGAAAAGGAAGCCCAAAGCTGTGAATTTTGACATGGAGGATGACTTGGAGAGAAAAGATGACCGTGAGTGTGCCCAAATGAAAAGCCTGGATGAATGTTGCAATCTATAATACATACAATGAATGCATTCAAGCAGCATGAAAACTAACCTTTGGCCTTTATTGTGGTTTACAGCCCAGGAAGACGACGATGGAAAGAACACTGACGACATCACTTTCAGCAGCACACAATCAGGCCCTGCTTGGGCGGGCTCTGAGAGAGACTACACGTATGATGAGGTCTGGGTCAACATTTCATTGCTTTGGGATTGTAGAGGAATATTAGACCTGTGTTAATAAAATATATCAACTCAATAATATAGACTTGCTCTTTCATGAAGTTAGTTCTAAGATGTTTGACCAGATGTCCGATCAGCATGTCCTTTGTAATGTATAGTCACATCCTTATCAGGAAGTTGTTGATAGATGCCAATTAAGTGGCATTTCCTGGGTATTTCAACCCAGACTTCAGGCTTGACTCTTCTCCCTCTCTTAGTTACTGAACCGTGTCTTCAACATCATGCGCGAGAAGAACCCTGACATGGTGGCTGGAGAGAAGAGGAAGTTTGTCATGAAGCCTCCGCAGGTGGTCCGAGTTGGCACAAAGAAGTCGTCCTTTGTGAATTTCACAGACATCTGCAAATTGTGAGTGATATGACGATACACAGGGATGCCCAGTTGGCATTTTTGTCATTTTGCTTCAAATCCAATCCTGCAAACTCTGCTGTATATGACAATGCTTGCACTTTTGAGACATGACAAGGTGTCCCTAATTGCTCTTGCCTGCTAACATTAATGTTGTTAAGCTAAATATTATTGTTTAAAAACACACCAATCTGTGTATGATTACCTGTGATACACACCAATCTGTGTATGATTACCTGTCATACACACCAATCTGTGTATGATTACCTGTCATACACACCAATCTGTGTATGATAGGTAATCAGACTGCCACACAGACCCTTGTGGATTGCTATGTCATTTTAATATGTGCTTACCCCCAAAAAAGGTATTGGCCATAATCGGTTTAATTCTCATTACCAAAGCTGATTACTAATTGTTATGAAAACTTCAAATTGGCACTAATTAATCGGCCTGGCCTATCAATCGTTCAACCTCTAGTGTGATAAACCATCCATTTACAAATGTATACTTTGCAAGGTCAGGGGTATACTCCAATAAGTGGTTGTTCTCTTATTTTGAGTTCGGCCCAATGCTACAATAAAATGTGGCTTTTCCATTCTTTCTCCAACCCATGATCTAATTTTTTTCAATATAACTATTCTTCTAGTGGCTAAAGGCATTCACCTCAACCTGTTAACATTCTAACGTGCCATCAGGATTGTTACTTCATAGCGAGGTCTACTGGGGCCTTCAGCAGTACATGCAATTCCTACTTTAGACAAGTGGGATACAAAGTATAGCCTCATTACACCAGTGAATGACAAATATTTGACTCACCCAGGCAGCTGTAACTTTTGAAGTGGATTTTGAAAAGGGCTATGACCTTTAGAAGAGTGTTTTGCATCAGCATATAATCTATTTACAGAGCAGAAGTGAATAATGTGCATAACAACAGTTTTGATTACATTGTTTTTGTGCAAGTCTATTGAACTAAGGGGGCAATTTGTAGAATTTAAGAAAAACTGTTTGCCAGAATTGTGTGGCAAATTGTTTTTAAAGAGAGCATTGTGTAAGATAAGTAAACACTCACCTTTTGTTTTTGATAAAGCATTTTTTTTTTTTTTTAATACAAAGCAGAAAGTTAACTTGATTATCAAAAGAGTTGTCGTTGTTGCTCTAACTCCTTGATAGCTAACGCGCAATTGTTCTCATATTCCTGCACTCGGTTTTGAAGTACTACACTAAAATTTTTGTGCAGATATGCCATTCTATGAATGTGCAAAGTAGAGCTGTCACAAGATCAGATTTTCATTACATGATTATTGTGCCAAAATAATTCTTGTTAACGATAATATCGCAGTATCTGTAGAACATTTAAAGGAAAAAAATGCTGTCAATCAAATTAATCTTCAACTTTGTTTGATATGTTTTCTCTTTTTTGGAAATAAAGTGTATGGAGGTGGAGAGTCTAACCATAACTGTACAAATAATAACAAGTGTACAAAAAGAACAATTGCACTTAATGGATAGTGAAAAGGCAACCAGATTAACTGATAAAATGATACAAGGCCTAACACCGAGAGGAGGTTTTTTGGCCTAGTGAATAGGCTATGAAAAGGCATTGATTCAAACACTAGTGTATCGGTCTAGACTTGGAGTTTAAGCAAATGGATCATTTGTCCATGAATAAGCCATGGAAAAACCGAGAGGAGCTTTTGGAAAAACACAACGTGCTTTAAACCATGTGAATAGGCAAAAAAAACACGTAGTCTTTTCAGATATCTCTCTGGGGTTCTAGTGTCTATAGGTGACAAAGTATTCAAAAACCGAGAGGAGTTTAATATACATCGTCATATTTTCCATGTGAATGGGCTACTAAAACGGCGCGTCTTTGCAGATCTCTCCTGGGGGTTCTAGTGGGGCTAACGCGTTGATTTCCACGCTAGTGCGTAGGTCCAGTCATCTTATTAAAGCACGTACATCATTTGTCTATAGGTGACATGAATAATGTATTCTAAGAGTTTTTTGGATAAATACTACTTCCGTTTCGCCTAGTGTATACGATACGATCATATGTGTATTATTAACATGATATCAATATTTAATTTCTTAGATATCGCGGTTATCGTCAATAACGGTATATCGTGACACCCCTTATGCAAAGTCTATGGATAAGGTTGAATTACATTTTTTGGTAACAATTTTTGAGTCCCAAAAGTGTGCCTGGAGATGTTGTACACATAGTCAGCAGGCAATCTGTAATATTTTAACCAACTATCTACTAACACTAACGCTTATCTATATCCTTACATTAACCTTTATTCCATCCCTAACTGTACCCCTTACCCTAATCCTTATTCATATCAGAAATGTAAGCAGTTGTTTATCAGCCGAAGTTTGTTGATAGTATTACTATCTATAGGACATCCACCAATGAAAATTGTGACCAATGAAAATTGGTCACAAATACATATGAATCAGTCATTTTCATATTGTAAAAATACTTGGTACCCATGATGCCAGCACACACTCAGAATGGGCTACTGGTAATGACCCTTCTGGCAGTCTACCAGATGTTGTGTTCCATTGTGTGCCCTTTCCCCAACAGAATCAACAATTATTAACTCAAATAAAAAAACTAAAGGAAGTTTCTCTCACTTTTGCTTTACGGAATAGTAGCTAAACAACTAACATTTTGACGCTGCGGTGTAACTAGTTTGCTTCCATCTTTACTGTGCTGATTGCTTCCTGGAATGCTACAATGAATCCAAAATGGCATGGTGCTTTAATGGTTGTTGTAGTGACTAAACTTTAAAGTCTGTCTCTCTTAACCTGGAATATTTCAATTCAAGCTGCAAATTTTAATTTGACCTTGCAAGTCTCAAACATGGTCTTCCTAGATGCTAGCAACTGGTGTAATTTTCCCTGAGTGATGGTAGGAATTTGGACTAGCTATGTTTACAACGTTTTTAGTACCAAACCCCCTCCCCCACGGTTGTGGTAATGGACTGACATAGTTCGTTGGTAAGTGTAGGAGTCAGACCCAAGGGCTCTTCGTTTTGGAAAAGTTGCAGGTTCCTCTAAAATAGTTGTCATAATCCACAGGAAACCTAGTGGTAAAACATGGTTGCGGCTCTGTGTTATTCCACCATTCATTTCTTTCATATGGGAGTTTTAGATCCATTTCAAATTAGGTCTGTTTTTAGTTTAGGCTTACACCGCCTCCACATTTTGATAACTGTTTAAAGTGGTGACTTATCAACATCTCCTATATTTAGGCAACACCTTTTTTGTGTAGCGAATTGATGCCAATACATCTCTGGAAAATTGAGACCACTGCACCTTTCTGTCTTTCCAAAAAAGTTGAAAAGGAAGGTTTTGAGTGAGGAACAGAAGCGTTCAATTTGCAGTGGTCTCTTAATTTTAGCCCTTCTGTTTCTCACTCAAAACCTTATTTGTTGCAGTGGTCTCAATTTTTTCCGAAGCTGCATGTTTACAAACCTGTCCTTGGCTTAGCATAAACAGAGACCTTATTTGAAGTCCTATAAAAAAAGTAAATCTGGGAATAAATAGTGTAATAATGCATAGCCGCAATTATTTTTTTGCTGCTAGGTTTTATGGGAATTGTGACTAAACTATTTCAGACAGTAGCCGGGCCATAGAGGTGGGTACAGGAGAGGCTGTTTACTGAAGGTTTTTCGTTTGTGACCTATCGTGGCCGAATTATACATCAATTGTAGGGTCCTTCACTAGCTTGTAGGTCTGGTCTACCTGCTGCAGGAGTAAACTGTCCCTGCACTCAATTGAGGTCCATTGATCATCGTTCGGTTAGAAGTGGTTTGAGTTGGTAACCCCAGGACACCCTACTATCAGCTGAACAATAAACTGAAAATAAAGATATGATTCTATATCAAGCCACTCCTTCAAACTTGGAGATTATTGTGGACATTTAGACTTAGCGTTTAAACAAAGTATATTTATTTCTATAGAAAACATAGTTTTCATTTATAATCGGCTAGTTGCAGTTTGATCCCTGTTAGATTGTAATGTTTTACTAGAGTGCAACGTTTGAGAACTGCAGTTTTTTTAAAATGTTTTTTTAACTTATTGTTCATTATCTACATATTACCATTATAGTCATTGCTAGATTTCCTCTACCTTACATTTGTTCTGAAAGAGAGCTGTCAGTATGTAGGGGATGAACAAGGAATGCCGTAGTAATATGCATTTTAAGTAATACAATTAATTCTCAAGTTGAAGTGCTTCACATTGATACATACCTGCAGTATTCAACATATATTGTATCCTGCTCAAAAACATTAAGAGGACACCTAAATCACACATGGGGTCTCGATGAACAAAATATATTGAAGATCAAAATCGTTATTTTACGTTGTGTAATTCGTTGAGAACAAAATTGTGTAACGGGTCAAATGAAACAAGAATCAGAAAATATTTTTCTGATTCTTGTTTCATTTGTAAGTTTCACAACAAAAAGGAATTTGTACTAGCCATTGGTGTAAAAATGTATATAATACAGAAGGCATAAGGAAGTAAAAACAAAAAAGAACAGTGGACTGAGCATAAAAATAGTAGACTGTGCATTAATAAATTGCAAAGTATATGTAAGGCACAAGATTTTGTCCAGTTGATGTGCGTGCGTGTGTGCGTGCGTGCGTGTGTGCGTGCGTGTGTGCGTGCGTGTGTGCGTGCGTGTGTGCGCGTGCGCGCGGAGCGGGCTATAGTCAGTTGGCTTCATGAGGCCTACTGCTGTAGGAAAGAACCTCCCCGCCACAAGAACTGTTTTTCATCCTGATAGACCTCAGCCTTTTGCTAGACGTGAGAGCACTGAATAGTCAGTTTCAGTGACTATTCAGCCCCAATCTTTGCCACTCGCTTCCACGTCCTGGCAGTTTTGTAAGTCATGTAAAGATGGTGGATTGCAGCCAATCGTCATCTCTGCAGAGTGGATCAGTGGGGATTTCTTTAAGACTGCAAGGGAAACAAAAAAATTATGGTCAAGTATGTACTATTGTGTAAACATTTTATTGACAAAAAATGCGTTAAAACACGTTCATCTATAAAACTAGTTAGTTCAGAATCAGCTACAGGTTGGCTGACTCGATCTTCTCATACAATCCCGCAGCGTCACAGTGCATTTCCCTGTTGAAGCCGAGCGTCCATTGACTTCAATGGGCCTGCTTAGAACAGTTTTTTTTTTTCAGTGCTCCGAAAGTAGACTGATAAATGCTGCGATTATGTCCCGCCCACGGACGCTCAGCGTCTCTGGGGGTGAATGAGGAGTGGGCTGGCCCGGGCTTCCGCGTGATGATTGGAGGATCTGACGATCTGTCAAATTGCATCTCCTTTTAACTGACAGCGGTCTGTTCTATAAGAAGTCACTGAAGCTATTTCGCGCTCAGTCCCATCGCGGATTTCTCAAGTACACTCGGGGTGAAACTGCGCACGATGGCAGACAGTGCTAATATTGTCTACCTAATTTTAGCAAAGCCATTAATAAACAGAGTAAAATTATATTTGTAAAAAATAATTAAATGTTGTTCTGTTACAAAATGTAAATGTAATTGTCTGGGGTCCAAAAGACCCCGAGTGTCACTACAAATGAAGACCATCAGAGGGTTATAATGTAGGCCGAAAATTTGCTTCCCTTCTTTGAAAGACCAGCAGCCGCCACTGGAGTGGATGATGCGTTGCAGCCTGCCCTTGTCTTTGTCAGTGGCTGCAGCTTACCAGATGGTGATGGAGGTCAGGATGGACTCCACTACATGGTAGCAGTTTAGAAATGCACCATCATAGTCGTTGGCAGGTTGAACTTTTTCAACCGTCGCCAAAAGTACATCCTCTGCTCTGGTTTCTTTGTAAGAGAGGTGATGTTCAGCTCCCACTTGAGGTCCTGGGCGGTGGTGGTCCCCAGAAAGTTGAGCTCCAAGTTGTTCTGACTACACCAGGATACCAGATGGTCAATCTCCCACCTGTAGGCAGCTCGTCTCCATCAGAAATATGCCTCCCCAGACCATTACTGACCCAGGATATGCCTCCCCAGACCATTACTGACCCACTGCCAAACTGGTCATGCTGGATGATTTTGCAGGCAGCATAACGTTCACCATGGTGTCTCCAGACTCTTTCACGTCTGTCACCTGCTCAGTGTGAACCTGCTCTCATCTGTGAAGAGAAGGGGGCACCAATGGCGGACCTGCCAATTCTGGTGTTCTCTGGCGAATTAGAGTAGAATCTGTCAGGAAGGATAACAATTGTCTGTGGCTGCCACCTGCAAAACCATTCCTTTTTGGAGGTTGTCTGGCCATTGCCGCTCCAGTGCACCGGTTGTCACTACCTGTTGTCACTTTCATTTGCCCCAAAACAGGTAATATTGATTCACAATTGCTTATGCTTCCTAACTGGACAGACTGATATCCCTGAAGTCTAATTGACTTGGTGTTATGCTGTGATGTTTATATAAAACACTGTAGCACAAATCCTGATCTAAGAGTATCTGTTAATGATAAGTTTGGTCTTGCTTCTTCTGAAGCAATTCCCTACATCCAGCTTTCAGTTCACCCATCTATGGGCCACATTGGTTTGCCTGTGAGAGTGTGGCTACTTTGACTCCGCCACCTTTTATATTTGCTACTCTGAGGACGCAAATGGGTTCTCCGATGTGAGATTGGAATGTCCCGCTGAGTTGCACCTTCACACATCTTTCATTGTACTACTTCTTTCATTATCGGTGACTCCCTTATAGGGAGGAGCTGCAAGTGACCAGAAGTTATCTTGCACATGCAGTTCATGAAGGTTGCTCTGAAGTCCTGTGTAATTAATTCCCTTATGATAATTTGCTATTTTATTCTCAGGTTGCATCGACAGCCAAAACATCTCCTGGCCTTTTTGTTGGCTGAGCTTGGAACAAGGTACGTTTTGGGTTCTCTGCTTCATGTTTGTCTGCTTCATGTCATTTTCTTTTTGAAAATTCAAAGTATATTTTTGTATATGTATTTTTTTTTTTTGCAACAGTGGCTCTATAGATGGAACTAATCAGCTCATCATCAAAGGAAGATTTCAGCAGAAACAGATAGAGAATGTCTTACGAAGATATATTAGTAAGTGTTTGAGTTGACATACCTTTGTACACACCTAAGGAATGATTGAATGAAATAATTTCAATGGCAAAAACACTTAGGGGAAGCGTCCCTTCAGGTGAATTAGAGAAGGACAGTTCCTCAGTGTTTTTGTGGCTTTATTCACAGAGGAGTATGTGACGTGCCATACGTGCCGCTCTCCTGACACCATCCTGCAGAAAGACACACGACTCTACTTCCTACAGTGCGAGACCTGTCACTCGCGCTGTTCCGTCGCCAGCATCAAGGCAGGTTTCCAGGCTGTCACGGGCAAGAGGGCACAACTCCGTGCCAAAGCCAATTAGACCCCAACTACCCCCCCCCCACCCCCCGTGTTTTTTTTCTCAGGAGTGGACAGGATGGGGCAGGCTGGACGCTTTTATGGACTGTCTGTGGATTTGTTACAGCTGCCAATTGTAATGAAATGAATAAACTGCATACCTTCTTGGTGATAAGTCTGTTTTCCAATTCAATCAAACAGCATTACGTTGGGCTAAGGTGATGAAGGTTCAACTTGAGCTTAGGTGTTGTCGCCTACTTTGTGATTAGTTTTGTTCAGGCCATCACATGTTTCTGTACCAGGATTGATCAGTTATGATTGGCCTGTTCATATGCATTTTAACTGATGAAATGCAATGATTTTCGATGTACCAAATTGCTTGCTTTGTTGTTTCCCCCCCCACTGTTAATGCCTAGCAGTATTTTTTACATTATGTCCCTCCACTATTTGGCTGCATTTTTGTTTGAATGGTCCCTTAAATGTAGAATTAGTTTAAGGTTAATCCCTTTGGTGAAACTGACATCATTGGAATTTCTTTGCAATGTCAGATGATTATATTTCTGTTGAATATGGATGTTTCCCTAAAGTGTAATTAGAGGCAAGGAGAACTAGTCAACTATATCTAAGCCTGAAAGGTTATACGTTCACTGGCCTCTGTTTTTACATGATTAACAAACACCTCTGCTTTTTCTTGTTAAAATGGTTTCATGAACAGCTCTTATTTTCTCCTTGTTAAAATGGTTTCATGTGATTCGGATGGTTTTAATCAAGTGCTGCTCTTTGTCCTCCGATGTGGCAGCTCCTGGTTAACATCACTTTACACTCAGACGACATAAGCCCCTCGTAAATAATGGCTTGACCTTGCTACGGCTCAGCCCAAAGCTCTTTAAAACAACCGTATATTTCCAGAGTCAAAAGATGGAATGCCTTGGAAGGTTGAGCTCCCAAACCTAAAAGGTTTCCTTATCCAAATACCATGGAAGGACATGAAGCAGGTAACAAATCAATACTGATTTACACCCATTGGCCACTTTATTAGGTTCACCTGCTTGTTGTAGACAAGGTCAAGAGGTTGCTTTTTTTCTACCGGCCATTCGAATGGCAAAGTGCGGTCTAAGCGACTGGTATGATTGTTTGTGCCTGATGTAATGGGTCTATCCTCAAACAGATTTTCATGCACTGCAGTCTTGACAGAGAGTGGTGAGATAAACAGAAACATAAAGTGAGAGGCAAATCTGGGTGAAAACCATTTTTATAAGAAGCTAGAGTAGTATAGGTCAGAGTAGCTGACAGAAATGCCACAAATACTCATCCACTACACAACTGGTGCAGAAAGGCATTTATGAATGTACAATAGGTCAAAACTTGAAGTGGATTGTGGTAAAAGGTGGTACTACCTGATATGAGATAGGTCTACCTAATAAAATGGCGAGTAAGATTTTATCAGGAGTGATCAACTCTTAACCTATGAGGCCCTGAGCCTTCTAGTTTTCTGTTCTAACTCATTAATTACACCCATCTGGTGTCCCAGGTCTAAGTGAGTCCCTGGTTAGAGGGTTTCAATGAAAACATTTAGTGGGAATGGCTTTGAGGTCGAGTTGAATACCCCTGGTTTAAATCAAGTACGGTATATAGCGTGGTTAAGACGGTGTGCCTCAGCTGGAAAACATCCCCCAAGTCGATGTATTCTATAATAGTGTGTATCTTGTTTGTGTCACACAGCTTTGGCAACTAAGTAATGGAGCTAAAAGTAGTTAGCAGTAACTGGATGACATGTTCAGAGGTAGCAGTGCAGTGCACCATAGTGATGGATGTCATGGATTAATGTAAGCAACATTTAATTCCTGGAGGCCTCTTCACATGCATTCCTAGATCTGTCGAACGGCGATGTGAAATACAGTCAGGCATGATCATGTGTGATCCAGGAGGAACTTCCATAATGTCCCAGGCTGACCTAAACTGTCACAGGTTTGCCAAGGTCTGGTAACGTTCCCTTGATTCTCAGATTTTTTCCAAACATTCTGGTTGGAAGATTGCTAGAAAATTTACAGAATATGTTGAAAACCTGAAATCCTCATATCAATGGAATGTTTTCAACCCTAAGTACAGCATAAACCTTTGGGTAATTGGACTACAATGAAAAATGGAAGATGTAATTCATAAAGTCAGATAAATTGCTCAGCTATTAAACCATTAACAAATGCCATTACTCATACTTCTATTGTTGGAAATGGGGGATACTTCTTTCCCTCTGGAAGTTGGAGGTAGTTGAGCAACCTCGTCCATAGGCAATAGTGCCTGGGATATATTCTAACGATACAGTGGTGTCTGTACTGAGTAAACTTTAGGGCTGACGTGGTTTCAAAAGTAAATTTGCACGTAATTCCTATTCAGTATTACGTTATGAAATATTCAATTAAATTAAACTGTGATGTACTGAAAAACCTTTATTCTTTGATGACCCCCAGGTGGAAGATGATTGGCTGGTTGATTAAACCAATGCTTACGCACAGGGAGATTCAAGGTTGAAAAACGGTTCTTCATTGGGCCAAAGGGGTATCAGTTAAAAGCCATATGGTTTCTTTGTTGAGTTTTCAGTTGTAGCCAATACAAACTCAAATAATCTGGTACTGTAGTGGATATTAAACTTAATTCCATGCTTTCATTTTACATCTACATTATACACATTTCCTGGGAAATTATAGAATTAAATGGTAATTACACAATTACCTATTAATTGTACTTTTGCTTAGATGTCAAATAACCATCAAGTGGCAATCTGAACCTATTGTTACTTAATTCTTTATGACCTACTAATATCACTGAAATAAGAACTAAAAAAAACATATGAGCAAACAAAACTGAACAAATATAATTTTTGGTTGTAATATTATTTTCATGTCTCTTACTTACTGGAAAAGTACTACTTAACGTGCCTTAACAGAGCTTCATAAAATAGAAGCCCTCACTTGTGTTCAGATACTTAGGCATTTTCTATGTCAAAATAACATTTAATCTGACCTTTTGGCATGAGAGCCTGTTCACTGTCTTTTCAAAATAACTTTTGTCTGCCAATCCAGTTCAAGTTTGAACATTGTCCTGCTCAGATAATGAATCCAGACCTTCACAAATGATATTATACAGACACTACCAGAACACTTTGATATTAATCAAAAGCAGGATTATTAATGACTTGCAAAATAATTTTGAATCAATTCCATATTCTCTGATAGTCAAAGCGAGAAACTGGGTCAATCCCATTGGGCAAGTGTTTTTGCAATGACATCTTGATATTTGTTATGACACCCTGATGTGTATACTGAAGTTGTATAAAAAAAAGTTGAGTTCATTTATTTTTAGAGACCAGAAAAAGACCTAGTTTTTATTTAGTTGTTTTCTGGTGAGATCATTACATTGGAACATATACATTTTATAGACCAGAAAAAAGTTCGGAAGAAATATTTGATAGGTAATGTCTTTACACAGTGAAAGCACAAGCCCAAGTCACAAGTTCACTTAGTTTATTTACATATGTAAAGATCTCTTGCAGCCCTGAAAGTGCAAGCCGAGGAATATGCTCATAGTCGTTAAAAATAACAGTTTAATCTATTTAAGATCGTCATATAAATAAACATTGGAAAAACACAAAAGACCTAGGAGAACAGAGACTAAACAAGGAGTGATGGTCAATTGGAAGGTTCTGTAGCATACAGTAGAAAAATGTCAGTCCTTTCTTTAGATAGTAGCATTCCTTAGTTTGAAATTGTACAGGTCCTTGATTCCTGTATTCATCGTCTGGGTAGTGTCAGTCAGAATTGTAATGTAATTATTTTCCAATCTCGGTTTGAAGGGAGCAGCTCCCCTTCACTGTTTGACAGTGTAGCTGTCAGCCTGTCTTTCTCATCTGTGGCCAGTGTTGCGGGTTTTGACGGCACCCTATGGTTTGAGTGTTTTCCTGTGGAGTCTGCGGTACTAAAACAGTTTCCAGTCGAAGGTTTTTCCAGCTCCCCGCTGACTATACAAGAAAAGGAAGAGCAGTATTAAGACGTGTCTGTGAACAGGGAGGGCACCAGAGCATGTTGAGACCCCCCCCCAAAAAAAAGTTGGATTACTGTCAATCCTCACATGTGGTTTTATTTTCCCTCAATTGCTTTTAAAGCTGAATAGCGAACATGAAATATTTTCTCCTTCACTTCAGAGACAGACAAAAAGACTGAAAATTCCAACCCACTGCTTAGCAGGAACAGAGAGACAGATCCTGTCTCTGTACTAAAAAATACTGTTACAAATGTAAAAAAATGTTTTACTTGAAAATACATTTACAATTGAAACAAAACCATCTAGTGTTTCCCCTCACCACATTTTTAAGCACCAATTACTTTTATATTTGTATATTTCAGAGCCCTACATATATTTGACCTGCATCTCTTGCCAGGTGATAAATCTGCTGTCATTATAACTCCCACATTAATGTTTCTAGTATCATTGTCATCATGTTAGATCTATATATGTAATGTCAGAGTGGATTTATTTTGAGCATCTTCTGAATGAGACAAGCACCTAATTATTGAATTGAACTGTAAGGAACGATGGAAATTGTCTCTGCAAGTTCTTCAAACTGTTCTGGGGGAATTACAGTCAGCCACTATGTCTACAATGTTAGATTCTACGTTCACAACCTTCTCTTCCTGGTTGGAAGAATGATGAATGGGAAAAAATAATGATTTGGCCTTAATATGATAGGAGTTGTAGCAAAACAATCGGTTATTCAAAAATTGGGGGAGAAAATGTTTGAAAATAATGTAATACAAAAGAATACTAAATTATACAACGGTAAACTTGTAAAGTTACAGTAAAGTGTAAACTGTATTATACGACTGTATATTAATGAACCCACTCAACTGCCCCATTCAGAACTCTCTTCAATCAGTGCTGCTGACGTTTGAAACATCTACTGTGAAAGCAGTGTGCGGTACCCTCCTAACGCTGAACATCTGGAATATGGAATAAGGAGAGCCCTCATAGTATGGGAGCCGTCAAGTCGAGGACCAATGTGTAGATACATTTATAAATGCCTGTGTCTGTCGTGTGTGTCTGTCTGCGGTGTGACAAACCAGGGAACTTGGTGTCCGGCTTTGTGCTCATTTGGCTTGGGTGTCATGGTCTACACTGGGGGTTTGCTTAGAGGAAAAATGAGGAAAGTGAAGTGTGATTGGCTGGGGACCTCTGCACACACCAAGGAGCCACAAAAACACCATAGAGTTTCATAAACAACAAAAAGGAGGGATTAGAGGGGAATCAGAAACAGATTCCTGACATTGTGGCCTGTTTGTCTTCCAAAAGCCTTGCAATATCACCGTGGCTGAGGAGGTCTTAACGTGAAAGTAGTTGAGCATTTCTACCTTGAATACCAGAATAAAGAAAACAATCTGGATATTTTCCATCATTTTGATAACTTGTCCTGCCTGGGTCAAGATTAATCCGAGCAATTTCCCACTAGGTATCTATAACTGACACTGTAGCTCAGAGCCAAGTTAAACTCATATGTTGTTAACTACTGTAAATTTGGCATTTGGTCAATTTTGTATTGAATCTTGGTTGGTAGGGTTGCATAACAGGTTTTTCAGTATAATTGAATTGAATAATTGTTACTGACTATTCAAAAGATACCATTATCCAAGACATTATCTAAGTGCTGTAGCTTTACCCATGTTTCCATTCAAAATAATACATTTATTTGCCAGCTAACTATTTCAAGTGTAAAAAAAGACCGACCAGACATGACAATACACACAGCTGTGAATATGCTGCGGAATAACTCTGTTCTGACATAGTTTGTCTTGTATAAATATGCGGTGGCCATGCACATTTCAAGTCATGACAGACAGTCTCAAACTGACACATGTTCCAATGCTTATTTTGACATTCAGAGAAACGTGCCTTTTATTGAAGAATGGAGTCCAGTTCTGATAGGTGGTTGTTTTCCTGGGAAAAAATGTGTAAAGAAATGTTAGTGCCTACTGGAGGAAATTGACTGTCATATCATATGAACATATGGTTTTGGGAAACACTGGTCCAGAGAGGGAGTGACGCCAGTGCAGTGCCGTTCTCCAAGCAACGCTCACACAAATATAATCTGTGACCTGAAGCACCTTAACCCGCCACTCCCTGCGACACCTCCGCCTACATCCCCTCCCACTGACACCTGCCCACACTCACAAACACCCCAAACCCCAACCACGCAAAAATGCTCTCTAGCACACATTCTTTTGACTGGCGCCATCACACTGACCATTTCTTCATCTTCGCACTCGTCCTGTGAGCCGTCCTCCTCGTCACTGTTGTGGGGCTCGTCTGCTAGCTCTTCTGTGTTTGAGCATGACTCGTCCTGAGATACTTCACTCTTGCTCTCATCTGCCTTCCGTAGCTCTACACACACATAAACAAATAAACAACAACAGACATACATGCACACAGACCAATCAATGTAAATATATTTTAAGTGGCTTAGGTGTAAAAAGTAACAGTAACTGTTATGAAAACACCAAGGAGGCATACAGTATATCAACTCTTGTTATGCCTATGGCTTTTTGACTAAGGTATCAACATTTTTAACATACTGTGTATCCTCCCAAAAATAGAGGAAAAAAAAATCACCTTGTCACAGAACAGTTATTTTATCAACTTTTATAGACTTTTAATTTAATTTATGTTTTCTTAAAAAAACAAACATCCTAGACTAAAAGAAACATACACATACCTTATAGACAACTAAACTGTTGATATGAGGCTGTGCTAGGCCTTATTCTGGGTCTGGGTGCATTGCATATTTTGTTACACGCCTTCACTTCTGGAGCAACTTTTTAGATTGTAACTGAAAAATATCCTGAGCTAATGTCTTGTGATACACTGGTGACTTTACCCATTTTTGCATGTGGTATTTTTTCCACTCTTTTGTTGCTTTGGGTGTATTTTCAATTTCTGAATACATTTCAATTCAAGTAATTATCTAGACTTTTATGGTTTGGAGTTTAAAAGTACAATATCGGCTAAAACAATTTAAAAAAATTAAATTGAGATGTAAAACAAAATTGAAAGCCTCATTCATTCAACACATTTAGAATATATTATCAAAGTTATCAAAAGGAAAGCCCTCATTAATGCAAAGAGTGCATTGCATAGTGCAAAGATTTTGTTTAGAATACAAATTTGTCAAAAAAGATTTATTTGTAATGAGATGTTTATTTAATTTAAGTTAAGGGGTTCATGCTCAGAGTGAAGGCCTCTTTTGCGGATGAAGGTCTCTTTTGTGGATATGTTATATAAAGCATGGGTTTAGAATATTTTCAGACTACTCTAAATATATAAGATTTAAAAAAGGTTTCATATTTCAAAGATAAGATATTGGTAACCATACAATGTTATAATTAAATTAATATTAAATAAAAAAAGCTACAATAATAATTTCTTTAAATTAAATTATACTTCCGATAATTCAAATAGAATTCTACTTGATGTGGCGTTCAACCAATAACATTTTATTAAAATCAAAATTTTTATTGGAATTAATGGGAAACTACTAAATCAATTCAGAATTTAACCCAAAATAATAAAACAATTGTGTTTCATTACAGAAACAATTGGTTGACACATTTTGCTGAGTCATAATTTTATATATTTGTATAATGCTATATTCAAATGTCTAAAGCAGAGGTGTCAAACAACTTTTGCACCAAGTTTGACAAATTTTGATTTCTGTGATGTAAATATGTTCCTAGAAAATGACTACCTTGCTGTCTACGTTAAAAGAAAGCCTAGACTCAAAGCATAGTTGTTCTGTCCTTGGGCAACAGTCTATTTATCATCTAACTATATAAAGATAAATACAGTACAGTCAAAATACAACCCCTTTACCCCCCCCAATGGGATGCTGTGTAAAATGCAAATAAAAACAGAATACAATGGTGTGCAAATTATTAATTCCTATATGTAATTGGAAATAGTACAAAGGCAACATACCAAATGTTGAAACTGAGAAATGTTATTGTTTTTGGAAAAATACATTACTCATTTTGAATTTGATGTCAGCAACACATTTCAAAACAATTGGGACTGCAGCATGTCTAACTGTGTTGCATCACTTCTTCTTTTATCAACACAATAGTTTGAGGTCTCCTTTGTCGTATTTTATGTTCCATAATGGAGGATGTCCATGATTTCCAAAAATTATTTAGATTTTTGATTTCTCAGACCACAGGACAGTTTTCCACTTTGCCTCAGTCAATCTTCAATTAGTTTGGGCCCAGAGAAGGTGGCTGCGGTTCTGGATCATTTATACACTGCTAAAAATTAAGGGAACACATAATCATCAAAGAATGACACCAATTCAATGAAATATGACCAAACTATCAGAAACAGACTCCATGAAGGTGTCATGAGGGCCCGACATCCTCTAGTGGGCATATTTAGCAAAAAGCCAAATTAGTACAAAGCTGGACACCAATTTCCCTGGTTTGTCACACACAACAGACACATGCATTTATTTATTTATCTACACATTGGTCCTCACAAAGACTTGACTGCTCCCATACTGTCAGGGCTCTCCTTATTCCATATTCCAGACGGTCAGCGTTAAGAGTGTACCGTTTGGCATTCACCAGAGAACAGCAGAATTGGCAGGTCTGCCATTGATGCCCCATTCTCTTCACAGATGAGAGCCGGTTCACACTGACCACAGAAGCTGTGGTAAACGTTATGCTGCCTGCAACATCATCCAACATGACCGGTTTGGCAGTGGGTCTGGGGAGGCATATCCTTGGAGGGTCGCACAGACCTCCATGTGCTAGCCAATGGTACCCTGACTGCTGTTAGGTACCGGGATGAAATCCTTAGACCCAACGTCAGACCTTACACTGGTGCAGTGGGCCCTGGGTTCCTCCTGGTGCAGGACAATGCCTGGCCTCATGTAGCCAGAGTGTGTAGGCAGTTCCTGGATGACGAAGGCATTGATGTCATTGATTGGCCCTTGTGATCCCCAAAACTGAATCCAACTGAGAACCTCCGGGATGTTTTGTATCAGTGCATCCGACACCGCCAAGTAACGCCACAGACTGTCCAGGAGATCACTGATGCTCCAATCCAGGTCTGGGAGGAGACCCCCCAGGACACCATCCACCGTCTAATCAGGAACATGTCCAGATGTTGTCGGGAGTGCATACAGGCATTTGGGAGCCATCCACACTACTGAGTCACATTATGATTGTTGTTTTGAAATACACGCAAGTTGGAACAGTCTGTGATTTCCCTTGTTTGCTTAGATTTTTGGAGTTTGAATACAGCCCTCAATCAGTTGGTGATTTTGTTTTCCATTGACCGTTGTTACATAATTTTGTTCTCAACGAATTACATAATGTACAGTAAAGATTTTAATATATATTTCGTTCATCGAGATCCGATGTGTGATTTAAGTGTTCCCTTAATTTTTTGGAGCAGTGTATATGGTCTTTTAATGATATTATGTACCATAGATGATGAAAACCACAAACTCCTTGCAATTTTACATTGCATAGCATTATTCTTACTGTTATTATCTTATTGTTGCTCTATTTGCCTGCACAGTCTTTTACAACTGCCCATCCTCACTTCTGACAGACTCATCCTCTCTGGAATGACCTTTTCATACCCAATTATGTTACTGACCTGTTGCCAATTGACCTAATTAGTTGTGAGATATTCCACCAGGTTTGTTTATTGTATAACCCAACTTTCCCAGTCTTTTGTCACAGTCCCAACTTTTTTGAAATGTGTTGCTGACATCAAATTCTAAGTGGGCATATATTTTCAAGAAACAATTTGATTGGGTGTGGTATATGACCAATATACTGTACATACCATGTAGATATATTTTAAAGATGTATTAATGGGGTGTGGTATATCACCAATATACTGTATATCAGAGATGGGGACAAGTCACACATGGTCAAGTCCAAGCAAGTCTCAAGTCTTAACCATCAAGTCTTGAGTCAAGTCTCAAGTCACAGTTCAGATAAATCAAGCAAGACAAGTCAAGTCAAGGGTTCACCCTAAGCAAGTCAAGTCGAGTTCTTATAAGTTTCAAGTCAAGTCAAGTCACAGTACTAAAGAGATGAACACACACACACACACACTGTCCTCTGTTTCTGACGTGCGCTCGGTGCGACGCTCGATTTCAAAATGAAATATTTTTCTCCTCCGCGGTAACATTTTTTGGGGGGACGAAGCGGAGGGATCTTGAATCAGCCTGAAGGGGTTGTATTCGCTATAACAACCGCCTCGCTATACCTTATCCCGCTTATTACGTGGCTACCTACCAAATAAATATATAATTTGACACAAAATATTGATTTCAAAAGGAATTTATTAATTTAAAAACGATTTTATTGATTCCTCTAAAGAAAATAGTCCGTTCCGTCTCTGGTTAGAATCCTGCTGCGTCCATAACATGAGTAAAAAAAAAAAACTCTTCGAAATGTTTAGGTGCTAGTAATCACATCGGCGCCTCCATGTTAGCATTTCATACAGTAAAGTTAACTGTTATGGTGTAAGCACAATGCTTTTTAGTTTCTACACGCAGTCCACAAACACTTGAAAATGCCCACATTTAATACAGACATTATAGCCTACGTGTAATAATATACATGCCCGCTCATTTTAAGATGCCCATCAACATTAAAATTCAAGCTATGCCACTGTTCTAGTCAAATTCCCTTACATCTATTTACCAGACGTATTCAGTAATGATAATGGTCATATTTCTAACAAGAAAAAAAAAAATACATAATATGCAACCAAGGCCAAATTATGACAAACAAAAGATTATTTAATTACATTAGTAACTTAATCGTTATAGATCTTAGTGAAACTGAATATAAAAAGATTACTTTCTTACCTTTCCTTGTGGTTCTTAAAATAACGAATGGAATTTGACGTTGTTGCATATTTTGCATCTGGCAAATCTTTTTTTATTCACACGGTCCAGTTCAAAGTCCTTGTTTCCAAACGATACTATTTGTGGAGCTCGACTAACGTTATTGTCTGCCATGTTTGGCGCGGTTTGAATTGTGCAGCGTTAAAGGCACATACGCTGATTAGTGGTGCTGATGTCACAACATATAAAATAATTTGTTTATTATAAGTTCAAGTCATTGTCGAGTCTTCCACTTCAAGTGAAGTCTCAAGTAACTTGTTCTCAAGTCAAAGTCAAGTCAAGTCATTTTCATACTTTAATCAAGCAAGTCACAAGTCCTGAAAATTGTGACTCCAGTCAGACTCGAGTCAAGTCATGTGACTGGAGTCCCCCACCTCTGCTGTATATACCATGGCTAAGGGCTGTTCAAATGCACTGTATGCATGTAAAGCAATGTATGGACAGAAAAAATATATTTGCCTTACAACACAAACCCTGTTATAAAGTAAAAAGTAATTGGCATACCCATGGCATACGTAAGCAAAAGGGCACGAACAGTATTTGACCAATATACCACGACCAAGAGCTTGGAGTGCCTGGACACAAATACTGACAATATATCACAACCGCAAGAGATGGCTTCTTGTGCTTAAAAAACTGTTAACAAAGCAATTAGAGAATGGTTTGAAATACAATGGCTATTAGTCAATCAGCATTCAGGATTCAAATCCCCAGGTTTGTAAGTTCTATTATTCCACAGCTTTCAGTAAATTAGCATTCAAGGCTCCCACCCCACACAATATCTGTACTGTATATTTGTATTCAAACCAGACATAGGACGGATGTTTCACACCCATGGTCTAAACTATAAAGAACTCTATTAAACACTTCACAACTAATATTAAACCAGCTTCTGGTATATGTATTTTTTTTGCAATATGACTTTATGGGTCCTGAAAAGCTCCTAAGTTACGTATCTGCTCTTGACCAAGCACTTTAACTAGGTACTACTTGTCCAGACACATCATTGAGCACAGCTGGCCCAGCTGGCATCATTGAGCATGGGGTCATAAACTCACTTCAAATACCAGCTCATATACTACAGTGCTGCATCATAAATGGACAAAACTATTCCAAAGTAGTGTATGCTACATAGTGAATAGGCTGCCATTTAAGTCTCATACTAGGAACTTCTTGAATCAGCATATTCAAAGAATATATGTAGCCAGTGAATTAAGGTGTTTAAGTGAATTAAGGGGTGATTATTCTGGAAAAAGCCACAAGGTGTCTCACATTATAAGAAAAATTACCAGGAAGTTATAGGAACAAAGTGCAGGTTAGTTGAATCAGTAACCAGGAAGTGGGAGAGAAAAAATATTTTCCACTTTGGTGAATTCCATAGAAAATGACAGAGAAAGCATTCCTACATAGTTCCTGTGATGGAACTAGATAGAGAACAGCAATCTTCCTTTTGAAATGTTCTACTTTGCAATTGACTGTTCCCCTCCAAATAACCCAGTTGTTGATAACACTAACAGGGTCATCTGGAGGCATCAGCCAATGATAGAAGTCCCGCCCGTTTGACCGAGTAAAAATGGTGAAACACCCCAAATGACACTGTCCATTTTCAAGTGGTCTTTTGGTTTCATAGGGCCTCTATCATTCTCTATGGTTTCAGCATGCAATTGTGTCATTCTGCCACCTACTGGCCATTTGGGCTTAACATTTGTAGATGCCTTGGCACAATTGAAAACCCAACTCAAACGCTATTTTTGATGTGTGATTTTACATTAATCATGTTATTAAATCAGTTTGCTTTGAAACTTCTGTATAAAATTATATTAAACCTATCTTGGCACTTTTTGAGTACTTTGGGGTTCAAGATGTAATGAACCTGTACTCCAATCCTCATGGGTTTAAGGGACCTCGCACTTTCTCTATTCTCTAAAGGTGTGTTCCAACAGACATGTTCAACCCTTGGTTGACTCCACCCTTTAGAGGAAGAGTGCTGTGTGGAGCTGCACTGTGTGTTTGTCTTGAGGCCTGATGTTGATTAAACTCACCCACAGCAATGTGTTTGTCCTCTGTGATCTGTTCCAGTCGGCCAAGCAGCGCATCAATGTTGGACTTGATTTGAGTCAGCTCTGATTTGATTGCCTGTAGCTCATTGGATTTCACTGCTGAGCCCACCAAAAACAGCAGAGAGAGCATGAGAGAGTCAGGACACCCGTTCATGGTCTTATCTGACAAGTAGCTCACAATGAAGAGCAGTTTCCTTAATTTCCCTGTGTAACTAGGATTTGATCTGTAGACCAGAGGGAAGAGTGCCCCCTACTGGCCCTCCAACACCACTTCCAGCAGCCTCTGGTCATTCATCCAGGGATCGACAAGGACCAAACCTGCTGAACTTAAAGGTCACATTTCCATTGGTTTACTTTTATTATTTCAGTCCCTATCAACATGAACACACACATACCCTGCATGCATACTGCAAATTCCATGACTGCTGCTACTTTGTTATTTCAGTCCCTATCAACATGAACACACACATACCCTGCATGCATACTGCAAATTCCATGACTGCTGCTACTTTGTTATTTCAGTCCCTATCAACATGAACACACACATACCCTGCATGCATACTGCAAATTCCATGACTGCTGCTACTTTGTTATTTCGGAACAATGTGCAGTTTATATTGCACAATATATTGCAAAGTGCCCACATGTGTAAACATCCTACTTCAACTTGCTTGTGTTCTTGTACTCTATGATATGTTTGAAAAATTGTTACCCTATTTTGTTTTTGCAGTGTCGAGTAGTAAACCTGCAAGTAAGAAGTTTGTTGCACTCTATACTCCATGTGTATCATATTTCAACTTCAAACAACACACAATAGGATGCTAAAAAAGGACTGCATTAAGTCTCTATCACACAAACTGACTGGGCAATATACATGTAAAGACACTGTCTGATGGAGCCGGTATAAAAAAAAATATTTAGAAAGTATTCAGACCCCTGAACATTTTCTAAATGTTGTTACGGCCTTATTCTAAAAATATATTTTCCTCAACTATCTACACATACTACCCAACACGACCAAGCAAAAAAACGTTTTTTGGGGTATCAAGCTACAATCCTGGCACACATGCATTTGGGGAGTTTCTCCCATTCTTCTGTGTAGATACTACCAACCTCCATAAGGATGGATGGGGAATGTCAATGTACAGCCTTTTTCAGGTGTCTCCATAGATATTCTAACAGGTTCAAGTTTTGGCTCTGGCTTGGCCAATCAAGGCCAATCCCAGACTCCTGAAGCCACTCCTGCGTTGTCTTCGCTGTGTGCTTACTGTCACTGTTCTGTCAGAATTTGAACCTTTGCCCCAGTCTGAAGTCCTGAACACTTTCAGAGCAGGTTTTCATAAAAAAGCTGACTGTACTCTGCCTGTATCTTTCCCTCAATCCTCTTCTCCCCGATATAATCCTGTCTCAGAGCTCTACCGACAATTCCTTGGATCCGGACTGTGGGAGCTCATATAGACAGGTGTGTGCCTTTCCAAATCATGCCCAGTCAATTGCATTTACCACAAGTGGATTCTAATCAAGATGTAGAAATATCTCAAAGGGTGATTTATGGAAACAAAGCAAATCGTCTGAATACTTGTCTTAATGAAATATTTCTGTTTTGTTTTTTTCATGTTCATTGTGGGGTATTGTGTAGATTATTTAGGGCAAAAAACAATTTATGCAATTTTAGAATAAGCGTGTAACATAACTTAAGTGAAGGGGTCTGAATAATTTCCAAATGTACTGTTTGCAGCATTTACATTGAATGCAGTCTCAGCTAATGTAGGGAAAATTGCAGTTAAATATGGCATTTAAAACAGTTAACTTCCTTCAGATTGATTGAATGGAGAGATATGAGTGGATTGTTGTACATGGTAACAACATTGCGAAGGATTGTTGCTGAAGACAAAGTACTTGTCGTTACACAAAAGTAATTTACCTTATAATTAACAGCTTTACAGCAGATCATCTTCTACATGAAAAATGATTGATTCTGAGTTGTTCAACAGAGCCATTTTAGGTCAGAAAGTTCACATTTTATTGACAATAATTCTAGAGTTTCTGCAGGAACTTACATTTCTGCTTGACCGTACCGCTGGGGAGAACTGAGGAGCGTGTCAACAGCTTGACGGGCAAAGACTTGACCCGGCGTACCAGGGGCATGGGCATGCGAGGCCGCTTAACTGGTACCACCCGGGGCACCGGTGACACTCTGCCCCTGAACTCAAACAGCCTGAAGAGGGGAAGAAAGATATTTATCTAGGGTACCTATCATTAACAGGTCCTTTGGAGGAAGGCTATTCATTATGTTGATACTGGTCTTTAATGTATTGATATTTAAAAAAAACAGTTATAGCACAACCTTTTCAAACATACCAATAGTACAAAAGGCAGAGTCAATTAGTATTCACCCCTACTTGATTGTCTTGACTTTAAATTGTGCATCAAAGTAGGATTACATTTGATTTGTGATACATTTTGGTATCAATTATCTACACAAACTAATTTATTATGTCACAATGGGGAATTAATCCATGATTTGTTTTTCATTTAATAAACATAATGTCTCGATCAGATAGGTATTCAGACCCTGGGTAAAACATGGATACATTTTGACAGCTAAGAATAAAAGGTTGTGAGCTATGTAGAACCAACAAGAGCAGTGTTTCTTTTGTGACCCTATTCTCATATCAGGCAAACAAACATTGGGTCGAGACCCCTTGTTTGGAAAATGCTGCTTGAAAATGATCCTCTCTCTGTGAAGAATGAGATAGCAAAGATTTTTTAGAAGACTGTTTTCTGCAACAAGCTCTATATTGGGTGCGTTGTGAATGAAATTAAAATGAAGTAAGAAGCTGAGGCTATCACTTCGGCTTCAAAGCAATATCTGCCATCCAGACAGAGAGCACGTTCAGCTATTGCATCAGCACGCCCCCCTGAAGACTGGGGGTTGGAGATCACTTGAAAGCAGAAGGGGGATTAAATGATTGGGTGTATCTCTCTGTAATATATTGATCCCAGTCAGAGGCAGATTCTGACAGCCGTAACTCAGACTTGGACATCACAGAGAGGGAATAAATAAACTTGTCTTGATGGCTGAAATGTGTTCCTCATCTGGATATTATGTTCAGACATCTGCGAAGACAGGAATCCAGCAGAGCAGCAGCAGGATTTCTATAGCCACTGAAACGAGGTCGGGGCTGAAAAAGGAGGCGAGACAATGCCAAAGTTTGCTCCGCACTGGCTGCCTTGTGAAACAAAAGCTTGCTTCAACAGCTGGGTTAGTGTTCTTTATGGGTGCGAGTGGAATGATGAGTGGCGAATCAAAAATGCTAAAACATCTTCCCCTTCCCAGGAAAATGGCCACAGGAAAATAAATTTACTTTATAGTCTTTGATCAATGACATTAATGGTTTGCACCCTCACAAAAATACATTCACTATGTCTGTGTGACTGCTTAATAAGGCCACCACTGTCTAACTGACCATTCAGGAGATTCTAAAGCAGCTGAAGTCACATTATTATCTCTTCATTTACTATAATGAACCTTTTCAGCATTGCAAATTGATTCCCTATTCCTCATTGCTGGATGACATGGAATGTAGAGATTTGCCAAAAGGCTTATTTTAAGGTCTAATCCACAAACCTGTCATAGAAGTCCTCTCTGTAGTAGTCATAATCAAAGTCGTACCCACTGAAAGAAAATGAACAAACAGAATTAGACTGGATCAGAACATTCTGGAATTAATTCTGGACAGTGTAAAAACTGTCTCCTCAATTCCCCAAATTACTTCTGCACCAATTTCATGAAAAAAGCAGTCAAAGCAGTATGGCCAAAAGCCATAATGTAGGAATAATATGCAACTATTAAGACAAAAGAAATCAAGCTCATATTCAAACCCCCTCCCTTCCCTAAAGGTTTACACTCTATAGAAGACCTGTAGAGTGCAGCGGCAGACCTCTTCAGCCCTTTGGGTCTGTTGGGCTTCGGCTCCCCAGCCATGTTGATGTCTGAAGAACAGCACAGAGATAAAAATAATGTTACAGAGAATTGGAGAAACATTTAGGGGTATGTGTCACAAGAGTCCTCAGTCATCAATATCAACCTTGCCCTCTGGATCTGTTGGGCATGCGCTCTCCCGCCATGTTGATGTCTGAGGAGTAGAAAAAGGGGGTGTTACAGAGAGCGAGAGAGAGCAATCTCAACCAAATCAGACTTCCCATCAGGTATGATTTCACCCTTATCCTTAAATTATTATAGTAGTAGTTCACACAATACAAAAATACCATTGCTTTCCTAAACCTTTAAGTTTGCTTTGGTTTGGTTCACCTGGTAACGTCTCTAAATATGTTTTTTATTTGTGGAACAAATTCAATACAAGTCAATATAGAAAATACTGGGCCAGTACCACTCCTTTAAGTTTAAGTGGACTGGACTTGGGTGCCAGGGTAAGCGCTCCAACCACTGGACCACACAAACAGCAGTCATATAAATGAAACCAAAACAAGAACTGATACCAATACATTGTCTGTAGATTCCTTAGAGGCTAAGAAAATCAATATACAATAGTTTGTGATTTGCAATTTGGGTGAACTTTAATATTAAGGCAACTATCAAACATAGACATAAGGACTCCTCTCATTTCTCAATATAAAATGGATTTAGGAGGATTTATGCTACAGATGTAACTGAACACACAATATTATGCCTGAAATTAGAGTCAAGTAGAGGTCAATCAACAGAAAGGTCACTCTGTAAACAGACTAGGAAATAACAAGAACATCTGGAATCTAGCCTATGATCTCTGAGTGGAACCTAGCCATAACACGAAGGTGAACCGATAAGATGTGATATTTTCCCTCTTCGTGGATTGTTGGAATAGTTTTGATTGCGGTAGCAGATGCTAATTCAACATCTGTCTGGAGCCTTGCCATAAAAGGGCACACATGAGAGCCTGAGAACCACTCTGATGTCTGTGCATCCCTACCATATCCACCAGAGGGAGGTGTTTATCTAGTACACTTCTCTGGGTCTCACTGAAAAATTGAGCTAATGCTACCAGCAGTGCCATGAGCCCTAGCTGTCACTCTCAGGGGCTTGTGTGAACATCGTCAGCTCCAATCTGAGCAGCAAGACTCCTGCTTGTGCTCTCTGGACACGCCTGCTGTGGAGGGGGTTTTGGTTGAGGCTGTAGGGCAGGGGTGTCAAACCGGTTCCACGGAGGGCCGAGTGTCTGCAGGTCTTTGGGTTTTCCTTTAAATTGGTTCCCATTTCAGACCTAAACAACCAGGTGGGGGTAGAAACTAACCAATTAGTGAACTAATTAATCAATCAGGTACAAGGTGAGAGCGAAAACCTCCACACATAAAAGCCTGTTAACTTGACCGTGACATGAAATACAGTTTGTGAGTGTGTGAATGCGAGTGTGTCTGTAGTTATGTGGGTGATTTTGAGAGAGCGAAAGAGTAGGTTTAAGCATGTAGCCTATGTGTGGTAAAGGAGAATGTGTGGGAGTAGATGTGTGTGTATATAGGAGTGCTTCTGGAAAATAAGTGCATGAGAGATTGTGAGTATATGTGCAAAGTTGTATGTTTGTGTGTGTTTATAAGAGAGAATGAGAATGACAGTAGTTGAACCTATAGTCTACATGTGGGAAGGAAGTGTGCGTGTGTGTACACAGATGCACATCGGGAATATATTGTAACTGAGGGTGTGTGTGTTTGGTGTCAGAGTGCTTCACCGTGCTGGGACCATGAGTCTTTCAAAGCAGAGTTGGCAAGTCAGTGATCGCTTTGAGCTCTTTCAGATTCCCCCTATGATCATGAGGACACCTGCAGGGTCCACACCTGCCCCAGATCTATCTGCTTGAAGGGCAACAACCCATACCGTCCCGTTGTAACTTACCCAGGGTTAAGGCGGCCCATGGCACAGCTGATTAACCTAGTTCTAAATTTAGAGGACACAAGTGAAATGCAAACCGAAACTTTCCCACTGTTAATAAGCCCTACCCTGAGCTATTAGTGAGCGTAATAATTACTGAATATCTGAGGCAAGGGCTTTACTACAGTGGCTGCAGGATGAATGTCTCCAAATGCAGATGATTCCTTATAAAAGATTGCGTCTACAATGTCTCAAATGGTCAAATGTGGTGCATTATTGTAGCCGACACCAGAGCAACTTACAGAGAGTACATTAATCTTAGGATAGCTAGGTGGGCCAAGCATAAAACCCAGTTATAGAATTTTTTATCAATAGTTATCAGTAAAATCATTTTTTACAAAATAAATGTCATTGATTATTACCATGCATTCTTTAATCTCTGTTATGTTAATTGGCAACAGGTCAGTAACAATACTGGGTATAAAAAGAGCATTCCAGAGAGGATGAGCCTTTCAGAAGTAAAGATGGGGAGGGTTCACGACTCTGTGAAAGACTGCACGGGCAAATAGGGCAACAATTGAAGAAAAACATTTCTCAGCATAACATTGCATAGAGTTTGGGATCTCATAATATTAGTAAAATATTCAGAGAATCTGGAGAAATCGCTGTACACAAGGGGCAAGGCTGAAAACCAATATTGGTTGGCTGTGACCTTCGCTTTTTGGGGTAATATTGACCAGAAACCATTGTGCAGTGAATAGGGGGAGGGGGTTTGCAATGATTCCCTCATCTTTTCACTTCACAAGAAAGTTAGCTATCTTCACCTATATTGATAGGTACTGCATCAATTTCATTAAACAGTGGTGTCGTTAGGCCTGGTCGTCCGGGGCTATAGCCCCAGATCTTTTATGAATAGCCCCGGATCTCAAACAAAATAATAATAAAAAAATAGCCCCTGATCTATTCATCTATAATTCTGATCGTGCATTATGACACTGTAGACATGTAAGCTGCTAGCGTGTACATCGACATTTTCCACATGTAGATTCAAAACCCTGTACTTTCTGTCCCGAGCGGGGCAGGGGGGTGTGCTGTGATCTGTGATCCTAGCGACACCTCTGTCATTAATGTATAAAAGAAAAACAAACATTATTATGCCATGAAATGTAGCATGCTAGGTAAAATTATTAGCTATTTTAGGCACAATCCATTAGGTGCAGATGTAAACGGTATCTAGCTAGCTGTAGCCAGCTAGATTCAAGCAGGGTTAGCTTTGGCTGTGTAAAGTTCATCTTCAGGCTCTCTAGCATTGGCTCAATAGTGAGCCATTAAAATGGCCAGAGGCAAAAGCCATACTATACATGTATGCCAACTGTAGTGGAAGTAAACATTTCACAAAAAAACATTAATCACTTTAGCACAATCATTTATGGTGTCTAACCTAAATATTAAAACCTAAATATGATGTTAATGCCGGTAAAGGCATGACAAAATGATCTAATGATGAGACAATTTTATGACAAGGTAGTATGTCCCAATCTGTCCCAATACTGGTATACTAGACAACTATATACTAAACAGCAGAGGTGGGGGACTCGAGTCACATGACTTGACTCGAGTCTGACTCGAGTCACAATTTTCAGGACTTGTGACTTGCTTGATTAAAGTATGAAAATGACTTGACTTGACTTTGACTTGAGAACAAGTTACTTGAGACTTGACTTGACTTGAAGTGGAAGACTCGACAATGACTTGAACTTATAATAAACAAACAGCAATACAATTATTTTATATGTTGTGACATCAGCAGCACTAATCAGCGTATGTGCCTTTAACGCTGCACAATTCAAACCGCGCCAAACATGGCAGACAGTAAAGTTAGTCGAGCTCCACAAATTGTATCGTTTGGATACAAGGACTTTGAACTGGACCGTGTGAATAAAAAAAGATTTGCCATTTCATTCGTCATTTTAAGAACCACAAGGAAAGGTAAGAAAGTAATCTCTTTATATTCAGTTTCACTAAGATCTATAACGATTAAGTAATGAATTAATATTTTGTCATAATTTGGCCTTGGTTGCATATTTTATTTAATTTTTTCTTGTTAGAAATGTGACCATTATCATTACAGAATACGTCTGGTAAATAGATGTAAGGGAATTTGACTATAACAGTGGCATAGCCTGAATTTTAATGTTGATGGGCATCTTAAAATGAGCGGGCATGTATATTATTACACGTAGGCTATAATGTCTGTATTAAATGTGGGCATTTTCAAGTGTTTGTGGACTGCGTGTGGAAACCATAGACTGTATATATAATGGACGACGCCCTTTCGCTCTTTTCCATTGGTGAAAAATGAAGCCACCAGTGTCCTGATACGGCGCTGACATCTTGGACTTGCGTCTGCGCAGATAGCGATCTTGGGACCAGTTCTGCGCAGTAGTTATGCGCAGTAGCGAGAAGGAAGTAAAGCCGTAAAGCCACGAAATCAACGGCGCCACCCCTGTGCCCCGCCCTCACTCTCCCTCGCAGAATGCGCATACCGTAATCAATCGCAAGTCCAAGTACAGTACAACCTTTGCTTGTTAAACCTAGACGATATGTTATAGCCTAACTTACATCATGTTTAACCTTAATTTAGAATAGGCCTAATACAAAAATAATTGGTAACTTCTAGCTAACGATCACCTGCTAGCTATTAACATGGCTATTAACGAGGCTTGTTGTCTTTTAGCTAACGTTAGCTAGCCCATTACATTTATTTACTAATTAAATAGCTTATAAATGTAACTTACCGAAAAAAATTCAAAGATCGATTGGAAATGCCAGATCGGTTAGCACAATGTACTGCAGAACAACCCATTATGTCCGTGTGAAATTATATCAATTATAGAAATTTAGAGATTAAATGTAAAGTTCCAATCTCCTCAGTCCTCCGAAGATTCAGTGGCTCCTCGGCTCAGATAGTTGTCAATCACAGCTGTGAATCACGACGTCACACCACCGTTTTTAGAGCATTAAATAACTAACTAAAAACAAACTTATTTTAAAAACAAACTCTTGAATTTACATTAGCGTGATACAAACTACAGTAAATGACAGAAACCAGCTTCGGAAAAAATATATTTGAAGGGTAATTTAATTGTTTAGTTGATCTCGCGTCCCATTGAATAACATGGGGAGGGCGGGGTTTATGACCTATACTGGGACCACTCACCAGGGGGCGATCGAGACGTTTTGGCTTCACTTTTCAGGGCTTGTGCGGCACGCTTGGTGGAAACTAAAAAGCATTGTGCTTACTCCATAACAGTTAACTTTACTGCATGAAAGGCTAACATGGAGGCGCCGATGTGATTACTAGCACCTAAACGTAATTACATATTGGGCAATTTTTCAGTCACAATAATTAGTTTATAAGGTTGTTATTATTAGCCCTTATTACATGTATTGGCTGAATTCCAGTGCAGAATGCGTGTTATTTCTTCAGACTGTTGCCATGAAAAACAGCGCGTTGCTATGGACGCAGCAGGATTCTAACCAGAGACAGAACGGACTATTTTCTTTAGAGGAAGCAATACAATCGTTTTTAAATCAATAAATTCCTTTTGAAATCAATATTTTGTGTCAAATTATTGATTTATTTGGTAGGTAGCCATGTAATAAGCGGGATAAGGTATAGCGAGGCGGTTGTTATAGCGAATACAACCCCTTCAGGCTGATTCAAGATCCCTCCGCTTCGTCCCCCCAAAAAATGTTACCGCGGAGGAGAAAAATATTTGATTTTGAAATCGAGCTTCGCACCGAGCGCACGTCAGAAACAGAGGACAGTGTGTGTGTGTGTGCTCATCTCTTTAGTACTTTGACTTGACTTCACTTGAAACTTATAAGGACTCGACTTGACTTGCTTAGGGTGAACCCTTGACTTGACTTGACTTGCTTGATTTATCTGAACTGTGACTTGAGACTTGACTCGAGACTTGATGGTTAAGACTTGAGACTTGCTTGGACTTGACCATGTGTGACTTGTCCCCATCTCTGCTAAACAGTATGTACTTCACCATCATCCGCAAAGTACTTGTAGTACGTAGTATGCGATTTGAGATGTGGTTAAAGCTGCTACCCCTGTTGCCTCAGCATACATCAGGCAATTCTTATTGTTCTTTTTTAGGTTTCTGTTGGGGGATTGCAGTCAACTTTAAATTGTATATACCACCATATATAACATTTGGTAATTGCATTAAAAGATTTGTGGCTAATCCTAAATTATCTGGGGCAGAAGCACCAGAATCCCAGGCCTAAGAACCCAACTAGCAGTGACTAGCTGCATTTTCATTTGTTATAGCATTTCTTTTGTAATTTACTAGGATGTCTATATAATAATAGTGATTTTGTTTGCTAAATTTGCTAAATTGCTATCCTCAACCACAACTGTGAATGCTGAAAAATCCTGTTTGCATGTCTACAAGTGAGCAAATGTAGGTGAAGATAATGTAGCTGGATTAGCCAATCACTTGCATTGATTGGCATATCCCTTGTGATCATAAAAAACAACATGATATTATGACAATGACCAAGAAACTAAGAAATAGGCCAAGAAATTATGAAAATGGCTTGATATTATTCAATGCATCTTGTAAAATTTATTATTATGTAATATCATACCATGTGTCACAGATTTCATGCTAACGTGCCACCTAAAACGATTTACCGTCTCGATACGCAGCCCTGCGGACGGAGCGCATATTGTACATTTCTATAAATACCCAGAACAGGTATCACTAGAATGGCTGGATGGTTCTCTTTGCTAATATTTAGACATTCTAACGAAGCGATCCATACATAGTTTTTGTTCCTATGGGTCTCACAGCTTGTGTGAGGCAAAAGTAGAGTTGCACCAAAACTGGCCAATGTGACACGCGATGTAATGGGGAATTCACCTTATCCCCTGTTTGTAGGTCTTATCCTTGTTGCCCAGTCACAAGCGGTGCTATGTCAAAATGCCTGAAAACATAACCTTTAGGATGTAGGAATGATGGGAACGGGTGGGGTCATGTTGACTTTGAAAGGATAACAACATAGCACATTGGCGATTACCAACGTAGTTTTCAATTCCGTTTTGCAAGATAGCTCTTTGTTTTCCCCTCCATGAACTGTCACCTTAACGTGGTGGAGGGGTTTGAGTACCCGAGTGACCCTAGGAGCTATGTTGTCTGGGGCTATATGCCCCTGGTAGGGTCTCCCAAGGCAAACAGGTCCTAGGCGATGGGTCAGACTAAGAGCGGTTCAAAACCCTTTAATGAGAAAAATATTGAGGTCCGTGACGTTGCCCGGTATGGCGCAGCCGGGGCCCCACCCTGGAGCCAGGCCCGGGGTTGGGGCTCGTAAGCGAGCGCTTTCCCCATGGGGCCCGGCCAGGCTCAGCCCGAAGGAGCGACGTGGGGCCGCCTTCCCGTGGGCTCACCACCTGTGGGAGGGACCATAAGGGGCCGGTGCAGAGAGGATTGGGCGGCAGTCGAAGGCGGGGGCCTAGACAACCCGATCCCTGGACACGGAAACTAGCTCTAGGGACGTGGAACGTCACCTCGCTGGCGGGGAAGGAGCCTGAGGTCGTGCTTGAGGTTGAGAGGTTCCGACTAGAGGTAGTCGGGATCACCTCTACGCACGGCTTGGGCTCTGGAACCACACTCCTTGGGAGAGGATGGACTCTCCCTCGCGGCATCCTGTGGAGAATGCTTCGGGAATATGGGCTGCCTTTGCTAAGGGCTGTCAGGTCCCTGTACAACCGAAACAGGAGCTTGGTCCGCATTGCCGGCAGTAAGTCAGACTTGTTCCCAGTGCATGTTGGACTCCGGCAGGGCTGCCCTTTGTCGCCGGTTCTGTTCGTAATTTTTATGGACAGGATTTTCTAGGCGCAGCCAGGGGCCGGAGGGTGTCAGGTTTGGGGACCACACGATTTCGTCTCTGCTCTTTGTGGATGATGTTGTCGTGTTGGCCCCTTTAAGCCAGGACCTTCAGCATGCACTGGGATGGTTTGCAGCAGAGTGTGAAGTGGTGGGGATGAGAATCAGTACCTCCATATCCGAGGCCATGGTCCTCAGTCGGAAAAGGGTGGCTTGCCCACTTCAGGTTGGAGGAGAGTGCCTGCCTCAAGTGGAGGAGTTTAAGTATCTAGGGGTCTTGTTCACGAGTGTGGGAAAGATGGAACGGGAGATTGACATACGGATCGGTGCAGCTTCTGCAGTAATGCGATCGATGTACCGATCTGTCGTGGTGAAGAAAGAGCTGAGCCGCAAGGCAAAGCTCTCGATTTACCGGTCAATCTACGTTCCTACTCTCACATATGGTCATGAGCTTTGGGTCATGACCGAAAGGACAAGATCCCGGATACAGGCGGCCGAAATGAGCTTTCTCCGCAGGGTGGCCGGGCGATCCCTTAGAGATAGGGTGAGAAGCTCGGTCACCCGGGAGGAGCTCAGAGTAGAGCCGCTGCTCCTCCACATCGAGAGGGGTCAGCTGAGGTGGCTTGGGCATCTGTTTCGGATGCCTCCGGGACGCCTTCCTGGGAAGGTGTTCCGGTCCCGTCCCACCGGGAGGAGACCCTGGGGAAGACCTATGAAACGCTGGAGGGACTATGTGTCCCGGCTGGCCTGGGAACGCCTCAGTGTCCCCCCGGAAGAGCTGGAGGAAATGTCTGGGGAGAGGGAAGTCTGGGCATCTCTGCTTAGACTGCTGCCCCTGCGACCCGGCCCCAGACAAGCGGAAGAAAATGATGATGATGATGATGATGTTTGTTTTGAACCCAAAACGTTTATGGGTAAATAGAACATATATTTGAATGTAAGAAAGCGGCTGAGGAAGGGGATTCTGTCCAGAACAACTTTTTATCAGGCGACCAGAATGACCATTAGGCTCTGACAGGCGACTGTAGACCTGACCCATCCGGATAACAAATAGATTGCTATTTACGATATATAGCAACGTGTACATCGTTTGCATTATAAACATAATGTACAAATTTTGGTGTAATTACCGCATACAATTTTGAAGTCTACAAACTTTTGAAATATGGTTCTATGTTGGGGTAAGAGATTTTTTTAGGCAAAACCAACATTTTTACATGGTATTATTAATTGTATTCATTAGTTTTACCCTAAAGCACTGTTATATAAAGGCATGAAGGAGTAATTGATAAGTAACTAAAACAAAAACTGTTTTTATGTGTTTTTAGTGTAGCTGAGAGTGTACTGATGACATACATATACAGCTCTGGAACAAACTGCAAAATTATCAGTTTCTCTGGTTTTACTACTCATAGGTATGTGTTTGAGTAAAATTAACAGTTTTGTTTTATTTTATAAACTACTGACAACATTTCTCCCAAATTCCAAATAAAAATATTGTATTTTGTAGAAAATAACAATTGGTCAAAATTACCAAAAAAAGATGCATTGTTTTCAGACCTCAAATAATGCGAAGAATACTAATTCATATTCATTTTTCAACAACAAAATACTAATGGTTTAACTTAGGAAGAGAAAATCTATATTATTTTTTACAGAAATCCATATTTGGTGGAATAACCCTGATTTTTAATCACAGCTTTCATGCGTCTTGGCATGCTCTCCACCAGTCTGTCACATTGCTAATGGGTGACTTTATGCCACTCCTGGCACAAAAATTCAATTGTTTGTTGGCTTGTGACCATCCATCTTCCTCTTGATCAAATTCCAGAGGTTTTCACTGGGGTTCAGGTCTGGAGATTGGGCTGGCCATGAGTCTTGATCTGGTTTTCCTCCATCCACACCTTGATTGACCTGGCTGTGTGGCATGGAGCATTGTCCTGCAGGAAAAACCAATTCTCAGAGTTGTGGAACATTGTCAGAGCAGAAGGAAGCAGGTGTTTTTCCAGGATAACCTTGTACTTTGCTTGATTCATGCGTCCTTCAGAAAGACAAATCTGCCCGATTCCAGCCTTGCTGAAGCATCCCCAGATCATCACCGATGCTCCACCAAATTTCACAGTAGGTGCGAGACACTGTGGCTTGTAGGCCTCTCCAGGTCTCTGTGTAAATGTTAGACGACAGGTGTTGGGCAAAGCTGAAAATTTGACTTGTCAGAGAAGATTACCTTGCTCCATTCCTCTACAGTCCATTCCTTATGTTCTTTTGCAAACTTCAGCCTGGCTCTTCTTTGCTTCTCATTGATGAAGGGCTTTTTTCTAGCGTTGCATGACTTCAGCCCTGTCCCTAGGAGCCTGTTTGGAACCATCCTCACTGTGTACTTCACCCCAGCTGCTGTTTGCTATTCTTTTTGTAGGTCACTTGATGTCATCCTACGGTTGTTGAGTGACATTCAAATTAGTTGACAGTCTTCTCGGTCAGTGGACAGTTGTTTTTGCCGTCTGCCAGTCTGTAGCTTTGTTGTCCCCAATGTCTGTTGCTTGACCTTGTTCTTATGAACCGCTGTCTTAGAAATTTTGAGGATTGAAGCAACTTGACACTCACTGTATCCCTCTGCCAGTAAAATCAGAATTTAACTCTTCTTTTCCTCACTCAAAGCTTTTCTTTTCAACTATTTTTTCATGCTGAATAGTTATTTTTTATTCATATTACTTTTGAGGTACTACTTGCACAGTTTTTGCCATCCAGCTGGTCCTATTGCAAGAGGATAGTGATGACCACAGCAGTGGTTTTTATACTTTTCTTCATTAAATTAGATTTGCTTCAGGTAATCACCTAATCAGTACCTCATTAAGTAAAATGAGGTGTGCCTGTGTTGGAATTTAACAGATTTAACTGGAATGGAATGGCTGCCATACATGTAGAGATGCTGATTTAATAAAAAATAGGAGTGGTCTCTTAATTTTTTCCAGAGCTGTACATTACTTCAATGATACCTGTTACAGAAATTAATTTAGCACCCAAAATGTCCAAATTGGGACATCCGGCCTAACATCGCTTGAGACCAACATTAAAATGATATTTAATTAAATTTTGACTCCTTTGGTTTTCTATAAGCTTCAAGCCTATGCAATTCTGACTGATTTTGAGTAATAATTTATTTTACTGGGTTAATGTAGCACAATGTAAATTCTAGCAACATCTTGGGGATACTTGGTTAGGGACAGAACAACAGACACTTTCACATTGCCAGCTCTGGGATTTCATTTAGCAACTTTTCAGTTACTGGTCAGATGCTCCAACCCGTACTGCCACCTAGGTGTCAATAGGAGATTTATAGCACTGCAAGTATGTATACCGAGCAATGTGCCTTTTCTGGTCCTTTCCTCCACTTACATTTTGCTCCCTGTCGCTAGGAGAGTCCAGCTGGGGCTTTACGTAATGGGGGATGAAGCTGTACCACAGTACCAATAGCAGAGTGTTAAATGTTGCTCAGTGCAGTGTAGTCAGTGCTTGTATTCCTCTGTGGCGCACAACACAGTCAGGAGGTTAATCTCAGAGTTCCATCAAGATCAATGCTCTGATAACAAGCACCACTCTTCAAAGGCCTGATAAGGACTACAGGGAGTGCTGTTAGAGTGGTTCCTGATGCACACTGCTTTTTAGAGGAGACACACTGGCTCTCGCTGTTCTCTCTGATCTCGCAGAGACACGATACCAGACCATAATAAAGTGCTGAATCGTAGTCATGGCTACAGGGCTATACATGGGCTACTGTAAGGTCAAGGGTGGTTTAGTTAATTGGATTTCAGTTTGCTCAAGTATTTGAGGGCTTAGTAACCCCTAATCTGAACATTTTGATGTTGTATAGATGCACCGCACTCCAAAATATTTGGACAGTGAAATCATCACTTTGGATTTGGAACAATACAATAAATGTGCAGAGTGTCAGCTTTATTTTGAGGTTATATTTATCCATCAGATGAAACTGGGTACCAAAAGTATTTAGACAGAATCATTTCAAGCAGAATAAAATGGTAATGTGTAGTATTTGGTTGCAAATCTTTTGCATGCAATGATTGCCTTTCACATTCTCAATTAACTGTGGATCTTGTACACTTCCTATCCCCCCAACACATTCCTCCTATCTCTCTGGTACAGGTTAATCGTCATCTCATGTATCCATACGACTACACCACTACAGGCTCTTTTAGGTACTTTTTAGCAAACTGTAACAAGGCCATTCTGTTCTTGAGGCTTACTAGTGGTTCTCATCTTGAAGTGTACTTTCTGAAATTCTGTAGTGTACTATTCTGTGTATGGTAGTCTTTGCCTATTACTACTAATCTATGCCTACTTTCAAGAATCTTGGAATGGTGTTAGGTTTTTTCGGTCCCACTGAAAGTAATCTTTGGTCATCAACAATACTCATCTTCGTTTGAACTGCCAGTTTTTCTTGTAATTCCTGAACTCAAAGATTTCTGTCTTTTTTTTATGTAATAGAAACTAGATTTTTGCACATCTAATGTTTTGGCTATGGCTCTGATCGATTTATTCTGATTTATCGGCCCCATGATGGAATGCTTGACTTGTATTTAAACTTCTTGGGACCTCATGTTGTTGTACACCAGCAACAAAGTTGCAAATGCAAAACTAGTCAGCTTATTTGTGCATGCAGAAACAATGTAAACAAACAGAACTGTCTTACAGAAACAGGTGTAAAATCCATTGTGAAAATATCTTTTGGTAACCTAAAATGGGGGAACTATGCACATAATGTGCTATCATTCATAATGGTTTATCCACTATGGCTGAAAATACCATCCAGTGAAAGCTGATAGCCTGTACTTTAACTCCATCATCATTGTATTATTTCAAATCCAATGTGCAGGAGTCAGAAAAATGGTTACTGTTCAAATACTTTTAACTGTACATTTTACATTACATTACATATACAATAGTAAAGCCAATAAGATTCTTTGCTCCCGAATAAGATACCTTTCTCTACTATTTTTGGTTAGTTCAATTTGTTTGCAATTAAGAATAGCCAACTCCATAGATACTCCAAGAGATATGTTATTATTCAAACTTATTATTATTATTGTTATTATTCAACCTAGCTCAATTTCCAGATCTGAAAATCCCTGACAAACCTAGATTTAAAGGTGAACTATTTTAATACGTGATCACTCCTGTAAGTCAGTATGTTTACTTGCAACCTAATGATTTCATATTAAAATGATTATGTTTGTAGGCTGGCATTAGTCTGTAAACATCTTACTATGTTTATAATAAAGGTAATACATGAAGCAAGCATGTGCTGATTAAAACACCTGGTTTTCTAAACAATCCTTCAAGTTATTAGGAAATGGAATTGGAGTTCCAGCAGGGTACCTGAGATGTTCACATACCAGCTCCAGCAGCTGTTTTAGAAGGAATTATTAATTTTGTGAATTAATCAAAGTCCAATCAGGTAGCCCGATTTCAGATGTGTCCATGTAAACAAGAATAACGGGCAAATAATGCTTTCTACAAAGAATAGACATGTTTATATTCTCATTATTTGCTGTTGAAATTTCTGTTTTGTTACCAGTCATGAAGACCCTAGCCAGACAAACATTTGAAAGAAAGAACATGGCCATAGTTTTCAAAATGTAGAAGAATGAAAGAGGAACCCAAACAGGACTCACCCAGGTTCTGTCCAGCCAACACTCGTCCATTCTCCCCTATAACGGCCCCACGGGCATGCCTCTCGCTGGCGTACTGGACAAAGGCGTAGCCCTTGTGCACAGAGCAGCCCAGCACACGGCCATATTTCGAGAAGATGGTCTCTACATCTGACTTTTTTACCACTGCTGTGTTGAGGTTACCAATGAACACTCGTGAGTTGATGGACTTGGGATCGTTCTTGTTAGTGACGTTGCTGGTCTGAACCTTCAGAGACATCTTGGTTACAAACCTAAAATAGCTGTGAAAAAACACATAAAAGCCAGATGATCAAAACAAACAAAAAACATTCAGTTTCCTGGGGTTATTAATTGGGTCTCACATTATTCCAAGTATAAACCATTAATAAGGCATTTACACAGAACAGTTTGCTGTCCATCTGCTAATCATTACCCCTGCATGTTAATAGACTAGGTATTTAAAAATGTATGTATCTTTCCTTATATATCCTGTGTTACTGTTACCAATGATTAGTAAACAGTTTATATATGTGGGAGTAACAATTACATTTATGAAACGTGAAACTGAGCAGGTTGTGAACAAGCCAACACATTTAGTGGTTTGGGTAAAGAGTGCAAAGAGAACCTCCACTATTTAGTTTTTTTAAGTATGATTACTGCATTAGGGTAAAACAATTGTAAATGCAAACCTCATAAATGGTTTAAAACCATTAAAATGAAACCTTTCAGTGCCAGAGACTAGTGTGTTAGCTGAAAGCTAACGATTTTCGGCAACAGGCATTTGAGCCCCGGTTAGGCAAATTCATTTTTTCCCTTTCACTCTGTATTTCCATTACAGGGATTAACAAAAGAAAAAAATTACACCTCAAGGATGCCATCAGTTTTTATACTTCTGTCACTTTGATGACACAGTTATCTGAAAACAAAGTTTTCAAGTTTCACCCAATACTCTCAGCTTTACTGTTACATCAGATGTCGTATTTTATAACAGAAAAAAAAAAGATACTTTAAAGACAAAGAGTTAGGAAGAGAACTGAGTTCCATAGCAGTGAATTTGATTCTATGGAGCAGAGCTGTGTGAAGCTGCTGCCTGCACCCCCTGTGTGTCTGTGTGGAGGATCACTAGGAAGTAGACTGACTGTAGGCCCCATGCCGGCTCGCTCACTGACAGCTCCTCTACCAAGCCTAAAACCCTTTGCAGTTTCACTCCAGGAGCCAAATAGTCAGTGAAGAAATGCAAGAAAAAGCGCTCAGCTGTTACAGCGGGAGCAATTTTAAGTAGTCAACTGCAGCGGAGTCTTCATGGTTAAGCACTGAACGGCTGCTTCTCGACAGTCCGTAGACGATGCACCCCGACAACTGGGTGTGAAATTGAAGCATGTCACCGCTGAAAGACATTTCACAAGGTGTTTACATAACCCACTGAGGGGTAGATGTATGGCCTATCCAACTTATGAGGCCATATTGCAGCTGTTTGTAAATGCTGGAGCAGAGTTTTTCTAGGATTTATCTCTAGCCAATAGTCTGAAAAGGCCAAAAGGTCTCTGACAGCTCACTGCACAAGACAAGGATAAACTCATGAACAAAGGACATGGACAAATGATGGACAAGGGCATATGATTGACAAGGACATGGACAAATTAGGTTCCACATTTGTTTTGCTATTGAGGGCCCTCTGGTCCGAGTTTGTGGATTTCACTGTGCACTTGTTCTCTTCATCTGACCTCCATGGAGGGAGCTCTCAGAAACCTCATCGGTTGCTGTGAGCCTTCTAATAAATCCAATTGAGGCTGTCCCTCTGAGACCTGGAAGTTATAAACCCCTAAAAGTGCCACACAATATGGAAGCCCCAGAAACTGCCACAAAAATAAATTGTCTCAGAAACCCTGATGGGGACTGCTTCTGAGGCAAAAATAGATCAAATCGAATAAAATAGATTGCCCTCATACATTTGAGAGACTTGACACATTTCCAGCTCCCAAGGTATGACACAAAAAAAACATAGAACGGTGAAGTGTACTACGCATTTACCAAATTCTCCTAAAATGCAATTTTGGAGCAGGGAATCATTTGCGTAATTACTTCCTACGTGTGTAGATTGCCACTGCTCCTGTGCTGGCATTTACTGGCACCAACATAGAAAAATGTGCTCTCAGAGTAGCCTGTGGGCAAGCAAACACTTCTGCACCAAAGCCTGCTGAGACACACACACACAGGTTTGGGAGAAGCTTATAGGCCACTGTTGGTGTGTGTTGTTGTGGATATGTGCGTGTGTCTGTGCATGCATATGTCACACAGCCAGAGTTTGCAAACAGTAACATTAGGCATTAGCTTCAATTCACTGTTGCCTGGGGCTGTTCAACAGGCACTGGGACAACCATCAAACCATTGAAAGTCCCAGAACAGTATGGCACTGTAGCAATGAGCTATGCACCAGAATTACACCTAAAAGCCAAGTATGGCTATGATTTTGAGGCAGATATTCCCTTCCAAGTCCTAGCCTTAGATGACATTAAAGCAGGTTATGTTATTAGAATACAAAGCACCAGATATCCCAAAGGGTGTCTTGGCACCTGAGGAAAACAAATATACTTTAAGTCACCCAGACAGTATGTGTGCTTCCTGAAGATAAAAGTGGCTGCTGAAATAAGTGTGATAGTGCACTTCTCTTTCTTAGTACAGCTGGCAGACCCTAGATCCCTGTCAGAATGTAATGTGCGAGGTGCTCTTTCATACCATCACAGTCTAGGTTCAAGCCTCACTAATCCGTTGGGAGTTGTTGCAATGAGATAGAGCCTTAGATACGAAATGTCTCTATTCAAACATTATTTAGCAGTGAAGACGCAATGATAAATGTTTTGCTCTCCAATTAAACATGTTATGCTATAAGAAGATTATTTTGTACTTTATTTTATAGTATGAAAATGTTGGTTAATATTTGAAAACAATTACATTGAATAGCTTTTTTTGTTCATAGTGCTATGGGCTGTGTCAGGTACAATTCGCAAATGTTCGGGAAAATAGAATGCTGACGGTCATATTGTCTGGCGACAAATTTTCCTAACGGAAGCCCTGGTAGGGAAAAACAAAAAAGAAGGAAAAGAAAGTGATGTCTTGAGTATTATCTTCCTCTCAGCTATCATTTGCACAATAATTAGCAAGCTCCGGCAGCAGTGGCACTAGACTGAAGGTCACAGTCCATCATATTCTGTCGTGACACGGCCGGCAGAACAACAATAGTCAGGGGGCATATTGATCGTTTTCTTTCCCTTGAGTTATGTGGCCTCTTTCTCTGCCAATAGGAACTGCTGACATCAATTGCCAACGTTGTCAGGCCAGGAGGAAATATACTGCTAATACCTCTTGGAATTTCGGCAGGCCAAGCCCAGCACCACTGTACTGTAAATAGGTCTGTCGAAAACAGCTGCGTTCTACTATATATGTTGACTGTGGAAAAGGTCATACAGCTGATAAACAACATTACTCACTTGTGCGTAATACAACTTTTAAAAGAAATCTGTCCACTGATAATTGGTGCTTTAAATACATAATTTGTTTTAGAAATTAAGTCTACGATCAGTTCAAGTGTCACTGGCATCAGGATCAGCATTTGATCTTGTGAGGAAATACCAGCCTACGGATTAAAACGTTTTTTTATTCTTTTATCTTTTTTGTCCTATATTATTTTGTTTCAAATTATGAAAGTGGGTGATAATGGATAATAATTAATTACAAATGCCATAGCATCACACTCAAACATGCTGTGCAAGTTTGTGTCAAGCTACAAAAAGATTAATTAGATACATATTTCCATTCCCCCTACCAATACATTACTGATTTTGCCTGGTAAGAGGGACCTTTCAGCAGACAGACAACCGTGGCTGGGGGCTGCAGCCAGGGAACTCGATAAACCCTCAACATAGCTGCAACCATGCTCAGTGGATCACCAGACTGATGCATAATTGAGTGCCAGTCGGAGGGGCCCTTCAGCTAGCCCAGGGGCCGCGCTGCCTCACTCCATTTCCTCTCCCAGACACGACAAACCTCTGCCACTGATTTCTCTCCATTCCCTCGCCCGCCCCTCCCCCACATAACTGGCAGAATTAATTTCCAGTGCAATCTCGGATATTCACTTCGAGTTTGTCCCTCCAGCCATTTTTTCTGTTGCTTATCTGTGTTTATCCACATTTAATGGTGTGTGGCCTTTACTCGCACAGTCAGAAGAGGTGATGTGTGTGGTGTGTTCCGGGCAGGGCTGGCTGTGTGTGTGGCAGTGATGTGTGGAGGACATTGCGCAACCTGAAAAACCCTAGTAACCCTCACCATCTGCAGAGCCACTGTAAGCATCAAATGGTTCTAGAGATACACCATGCTCTATACCCTTGATTCAAACCACAATGTGAAAGACGTATATGTTCCGGTCATTTCACCTTCCATTCAAGTTATGTATGTATATGTACCAGTTAATTTTTTTCAAATTAAGATGGGTAATTAAGGTGGGTAATGGACACACCATAATGCTTGGACACACCATATAAGTCAACTTGGCATACAGAAGGACCTGTACTCAAGCAGAAAAAAATACTATCTTTCTTTTGTTTACTGTATTGATTCAAGGTGCTGAAATAGCTTCTTGTTGTTCTCTTTCAGCTCAACCTGGAGTAAATTATGTATTATGGCCTATATAGGACCATCTGCTACTACAGTGGTGCTGTAAACTTTGTGAGAAATTCCAACAGCAGCCTCTAAATATATCAAATGACGAAGGAAAAATAAGTTGATCCCACTTTACCTTCCAGCCTGCTAAAAAATTCTAATAACATGGTAACAACTATGAATTTGTATTTGTATGTATACCAGGTAAGTAACTAGTAATTCCCCTCAGTACATTAGTGCCATCCCAGACTAGTCCCCTTGTAATAATGCAGAATATCTGCTTCAAAATGCAACATTCATTCCATTATATTCTTTTTTTAAAATTTTTATTATTGAGCAGATATTGTGTTACCATTAGAAGCTGCGATATCATGACTTTACCTGAATCCGATTCCGTATCTGTCATTTGTCAAATATCTTGTGCATATCAAAGCATTTGGAGGGGCAGGCCCTCAAACCTGCAACCTGTGGCTCTCCAGCAGGGCGTACTATACACTGTTCCAAGAAAGGATATCCCATTTGGAGGGACGAGTAGTGGCCTCATTGTTAATTTGACTTTGTTAGCCACGCCTTTGTTAACTTACTGCTATGTTTGTTATGGGGAGGGGATGTAATGGTATTATTAATAAACTGAAAGAGGTGATTTAGCATTATGACATATAAATTACAATTTTATTACCTTGATATTATCAAGCTGGTTTTCTCAGCTGGTAACTCAGCTGGTTTTCAAATGTTAAATTACAAATGCAAAATGTGTGATATTAAACCACAACAACAATGCAGAACAATATGCATTTCAAATGCAAATGAGTGAAATTGAAGCCATAGAGGTGATTTGTCAGCTCTCAACTAATTGAGGCGAAACATTGGCAGGAGGGTATTTATGTATTGCCATGGGGCCTACACAGCCTCTAAATGGCTTGTTGGTCAATGATTGACACAACACAATCAATGCAGAAAAGCAGCTTCTATGCAAATGAGGATGAAATCACTCTTGCTCAATTATCAAAGCTCTGTTTCCCTAAAGTCACCACAGTAACATGAGAAGTGGATGTGCCTTCATATTTTTAGACAGGGAGAGAAAGAGCAACCTAATAGACAGCTATTCTGTATTTAGCTAGAATTCTGTTAAGAATCTTCGGTTTAATCCACTGCCTACAGTTCATTGGTTCCCCCTACCTTTTACACAGTTTGTAATAATGATAAATTATTAGTCCAATAAAGCATAAAATACCAAAAATATAATTTAAAAAGTCCATACATATATATGTATGGATTCGTGGATACCTGATTGTATTGTCAATAAAAATACCTAGACCATCTATCAAAGCAGAGGATTTCTAAACATTTACAAATGCTGTACAACATATACAGTAGGCATTTAGAATACAAACATGTCTTGTCCTTAGCTGTACCATGTGTTTTTCAACCAAACCCCAAGGCAGGCGCAGAATCACAATGCCAATACTGGACTTTCTATTTTCCTAGAACAAACTGTCATAAAGCGTTAGTACCACTTCAATGGTAATTAATTCATGAGATGAAGTTTACAATGGATAATTAACAAGAGCATACAATTCTAAATTTGGATTACCCCTAGTTTGTGTTAAACAAATGACAACGTTTTGACCTTCATTACAATGACAGTTTTTCCCTAAAGAACCCTAATTCTGTTTTAACTGCTCTCTGGTTTGACTGCAGCGTTTCTGAGTTTTGTAAATCCTCATACAGTGTGTAAATGTGTTAATATGAACACGGAAGGAGCACTACCATCACAATGTTAAACATTCCAAAAGAAAGATTAGACCAGAACTTCCTGAGAGGGCAATGGCAATATGGAACACAGTGACAGAACCTTAAGCAAAATGAAAAGCTAAACCAATTTAAATAACCCTGCAGCAATTTGCCACCTCTTGATATTATTCTTAATATAAGGTTAACATTTGACCACAACCATTTTAGGGTTGTGCTGCAGATACTGGGCATTTCCTCCACTTTAAAAGGTATATTTTTTTTTACTTATCAAACACAAACATCAAGATAAAGCCCTCAGACACAATAAGAGAGAAAGAGACAGCGAGAAATACATTTAGGAGCCCTCAGCCAAAAGGTTTACAAGGGGTATAGGGCCCAGCCTTGTGGTTTCCCCTTCCTTTTCATTACCTATGAGTATTCCTGGCCGTCTCAATCATTTTGCTTTCATCCCCTTGTTTCCTGGTGATGAACGAGCGATGGAGCCTCTCATCTATCTACAGGGCAGCTTCATTTATCCGCACAGCTGAGAAATAGATGGTGTATGAAGTGTAATTTGGTTCTGTTGCCCAGCCCTGTCCCTCTGGATGTGTCAGCATGGGTTTGATTAAATCCCCTTAATGGGAAATCAATACTTTCTTCATTAGGTCGCTCCATTCAACAAACAACCCTTCTTCATAAACATCTGATCCATCCGGAAAAACAGGATAACTTGGCTGAGGACGAAAAGAAGTCTCTCCCACCACTTCTCTACACTGACTCTTGTAACTACCCTGGTCCACATCCCCCACTACTAGAGTAGGTTTATCAGGCTCAGTGTAGATCAACAGTCAATAGCAAAAATGGTAATGCTCACTGGAGAGCTGGTCTTTCAGGAGTAGCGTGCCTGTAAGCCATACTAATTATCAAGAAAAGAAACGTTCTGAAAATATTGCCTCCAAACAGAAAATCTGATAGATGAAGCTGATGCAGGGGAAACCGATCAGTAGGTTAGCTAGCACTGGAGTTCAATAAAGTGAAATGCTTCTGTTAACTTCTGGTTGACTGGCCAGTTCATTCGTCTCTGGTCTTTGGGTGGCTGACCTGAGTGGAATAATTTGAAAGGCCGTGTGGGGGGATGAAATGTTTAATTTATTCTCCCTTGCTGATAAAGAGCCGGCTAACTCCGGTCTTGCTTTCACCAGGGCTATTTTAATGAGTTTGCAAGTGTCACCTGCTGTCAATTTCAATTTGAGGGGAGAAGCTCCCTGGAGGCTAATTTGCTGTTGAAGCGGCTACCCGCTAGCGATTGGCAGCTACTGAGGACGCTCAGTGCTTTGTAAGCACCCGTGCCTGATGCCTCCACCCCCCATTCCTCTCTCTCTCTCTCTCTCTCCCCACATTCATTCTTCCTCCTGCTTCTGTCTCTCTGCGGCAGGGGGAGACTCATTATCAGCTGCTGAATCTTCTGGCCTCCCAGCCTCACGGTGGACAGGCACCAAAAGATTTCCGCTCAGCTTAGCACATCATCCGTCAACAGCCTTTTTAGCCGTTCGGCTCGTCTATCAGCAAAAAGCCAAAGCTACTGGATAAAATCTGTCTCTCCTTTAACCAAGTCAATCTTTTTGCTTGCTTGAACTTATCAGACGCAGGCAACAGTAACAGGTATATAGAGGCAGAGGTTATTGTACATACACATGTATAGACAGCAGAGGTTATCACTACATGTCTACATACATCTCAACCAAATCAGTGCAGCTGAACTTCCACGATAAGCTGGCAAAAACAAGTGAAATACTACCAATGTCACAAACCTCATTGCTTAGCGTCCTATCTTCAATTTGATGTCTACAGTCTACAGTTCTGAAAACTATCTGAAACATACTTGAAATGATTTACAAGATCAAATATTATTTCATATATCTCAGTTAGTTTCACATACATCTGAGGCCTGTGTTCTTTCAAATAGAAGAACATATTTGAACATACATTTGGAAGGTTTTGGGAAATATTCAAATACATTGTATTTTAAACCTCTGTCTTCATAGCTCAACAACATTTCTGCTGGTTGTTTCTACATATCTCATTTTAGTTGTAATGTTCTCAATAGATTTGAAACCAGCCACCTACTATATAGACTTACAAAACAAAGTGGCTGGTTATTCCACCCCCAGAGAGGAACCAGACAAGCCTAATCATTATCCTCCCCTTTTCATCCTGAATCTGGATTGAAAAATTCACCAAGACCCTCATAAAAACTCTTGTTGGTGATTGCCTGATTTGATAAGCACCTATTCTATGTATTTCGCAAGGTGACCACTTAACAAGATACAATTACAATGAGAGAGAAAATTATTTATAATTATATTTATAATATTACCATATTATTTAGCTCACAAACAACTGGACTGTGTTCAATGAAAAAGATAGCATCTTGAACCATTTTCATTTAAGTGAGGTTGATAACATTATTTTACCATCGATGTGTCAATTAAAATAATAATTTGCTTTATTCTGGCCAATTTGAGAATGACGATACATACATTTATCTGCCTGATTATCATTTATTTATTTTAATGGATGTGTATTAATCTAATATGTATGTTAATGACCTGTTAAATTAAATCTCTCTCTATTTTAATTTATGATGATTTCTTTCCCTCCTCTTCCACACAACTCTTGGATCATCCTGTGACACTGATGACATTTTCTGCAGTGTTTAGCTTTGACTGGCTGTTGACAGTGTGAAGAGGGATCCCTTTCCCAACGCTTTGATGTTTGTGACCCGGGGAGTACTGAGGTTCTTAAAAGATTCTGCTGCAGGAGGTAAAGACAGTTCCATCACTGCTTTCATATGCCCCCCAAAGCAAAAGACAAAAGACTAAAGAATTTTGCCCTCATTAACAAAGACTCCAACACTCAAATCTAATTCTACTGTAGTCATCACAGAGACTATAAAATCATATTGTAGCAACCAGTTAGAAAAATATCAGTAGCTTTATTGCCTATTGCATACACCCTTGAATAGATATCAAACTGCACCCATTTCCTCTCTTTTCTGATGAAGAATTTGATAGCAAGTTTGTTAGTTGGTCATTTATATCAGCTATATTGTACATGCTGATATAAGCTATATTGTACAAGCTGCAATAAAGCGTGAAATGAATGGTTCACCTCTCAAAATGACAAAGTATTTCTTTAGCAAAGAAATTATTTCCTTTATTTCTCAAAAACAAAGTGAGAAATATTATAGCTTCAAGCAGATATGGCAGGGTTCAATATATTGTAGCACCAGTAAAAGGACATTGGAAACATTGTCCTAACATGAGGACTACACACCTTAGAAAGGCTTGCCAAATATCATAACAGAACCACTAACAGATCTTAGAAAGTTTGTTCCAATACATCTTTCAAAAATGCTTACTACTTTAAATGTTTTCTCCAGAATTTCTACACTGATCACAGCCAAACTTTAAATCAAAGTTTCTGGTCATATGTAAATCTGCTAATAGATGTTGACTCCTGACAGAGTTTTGAAAAATACTAAAATGTAAGTCGGATTCATAGATATTATGTGCCAGACTACACTCTAATATTAATCAATCAATCAAATTTATTTTATAAAGCACTTTTTACATCAGTAGTGAAAAAACAAAAACTCCATAAAAGGCCCGAAACTTAGGAAGAAACCTAGAGAGCAACCAGGCTCTCAGGGGTTGCCAGTCCTTTTCTGAATGTGCCAGGTGAACATTTTGTGAGTAAAAATGTTAACAATTAATAAATGCATCTGAGAGTTGGTAAATGTGTCCAGAGTCAGTAATGTTTATGTCAGGTTCTGGCTGGGGTGCCTCTAGGCATCTCTACGTGCCTGGAGGCCACAATCAGGGCCTGACTGCAGAGGTACCTCTTGGCAACTCTGCACGCTTATGTTTAATAACTTATCCTATTTAAGTTGCCCTTGTTTTCCCCTTAGGTTTTCGGTCATTGTTTACATGAATGCTTCAGTTTTGCGGTTCGACTCTCCTTTTGTTGATTTTTGGTTCAGTTGTAAGTCATGAAGAAGAACATTAAAAGGATTATTCCCTTAAACCTTGCGCCTGTGTCCTGCCTCCCTCTGCACCATGACAGTTTATTGGTCCAAAACAGTTGTTTGAAATGCTTGTTTGGTGTCTTTGTTGGTTGTCCTTTGTGTTGAACGATAATCCATAAAAAATGTAATTAATCCAAAACTACGGACATTGAGAAAAGTAGATCTTTGTGAAATGAATAACATTTTGCAAAAGGTTTTGAAAACAATATAATACAAGAAACTAACAAATTAACTAACAGTATTACATTACATTTATGCTGGGGATTACGCAACAGATGGTAACATTTTACCTGGGCCTATTTTGAGTCCTGATAAAAATGTGGTCTTGTTTTGGGGTGCAACCCAAAAGATTAATTATACCTGGAATACCTTGCAATGTTTATTTATATTTTACTTTTTTTATATTTAATTTAACGTGCAGGGCTATTGAATTAAAGTAAAAAAACAATTGCCTACATTGCCATTCAAAAGTTTGGGGTCACTTAGAAATGACTGTCAGGATTAGAGTTTTGCAGGACCCAAGCACGGACACAAAAAAATTCAAATGGTTCAGAAATAGTATGATCACATAGCCTTTTAAAATGCTAATCTTGGATTAGTAAACACAACGTGCCATTGGAACACCGAACTGATTTTTGTTGATAACAGGCCTCTGTACGCATATACCATTTAAAAAATCTGACGTTTCCAGCTACAATAGTCATTTACATTAACAAAGTCTACAGCGTATTTCTGATCACTGCTTTTCTTTTGAAAACAAGGACATTTCTAAGTTTCCCCTGAAGGAACAGGATTTTGACCCATTTTAGATTAATTCCAAATAGTCAATGAATTAATGTTACAAATGAATTGAATATACAGTGGGGAGAACAAGTATTTTATACACTGCTGATTTTGCAGGTTTTCCTACTTACAAAGCATGTAGAGGTCTGTAGTTTTTATCATAGGTACACTTCAACTGTGAGAGATGGATTCTAAAACAAAAATCCAGAAAATCACATTGTATGATTTTTAAATAATGAATTTGTATTTTATTGCATGACATAAGTATTTGATCACCAACCAACCAGTAAGAATTCCGGCTCTCACAGACCTGTTAGTTTTTCTTTAAGAAGCCCTCCTGTTCTCCACTCATTATCTGTATTAACTGCACCTGTTTGAACTCATTACCTGTATAAAAGACACCTGTCCACACACTCAATCAAACAAACAGACTCCAACCTCTCCGCAATGGCCAAGACCAGAGAGCTGTGTAAGGACATCAGGGATAAAATTGTAGACCTGCACAAGGCTGGGATGGACTACCGGACAATAGGCAAGCAGCTCGGTGAGAAGGCAACAACTGTTGGCGCAATTATTAGAAAATGGAAGAAGTTCAAGATGACGGTCAATCTCCCTCGGTCTGGGGCTTCATGCAAGATCTCACCTTGTGGGGCATCAAAGATCATGAGGAAGGTGAGGGATCAGCCCAGAACTACATGGCAGGACCTGGTCAATGACCTGAAGAGAGCTGGGACCACAGTCTCAAAGAAAACCATTAGTAACACACTACGCCGTCAATGATTAAAATCCTGCAGCGCACGCAAGGTCTCCCTGCTCAAGCCAGCGCATGTCCAGGCCCATCTGAAATTTGCCAATGACCATCTGGATGATCCAGAGCAGGAATGGGAGAAGGTCATGTGGTCTGATGAGACAAAAATAGAGCTTTTTGTTCTAAACTCCACTCACTTGAAGATGGGTTGTGGCTGGGTCTTCCAGCATGACAATGACCCGAAACACACAGCCAGGGCAACTAAGGAGTTGCTCCATAAGAAGCATCTCAAGGTCCTGGAGTGGCCTAGCCAGTCTCCAGACCTGAACCCAATAGAAAATCTTTGGAGATAGCTGAAAGTCTGTATTGCCCAACAACAGCCCCAAAACCTGAAGGATCTGGGGAAGATCTGTATGGAGGAATGGGCCAAAATCCCTGCTGCAGTGTTTGCAAACTTGGTCAAGAACTACAGGAAACGTATGATCTCTGTAATTGCAAACAAAGGTTTCTGTACTAAATCCTTATATCATGCAATAAAATGCAAATTAATTACTTAAAAATCATACAATGTGATTTTCTGGATTTTTGTTTTAGATTCAATCACTCACAATTGAAGAGTACCTATTATGCTTTATAAGTGGGAAAACCTGCAAAATCGGCAGTGTATCTAATACTTGTTCTCCCCACTGTATAAAGAGACTATTTCTATTACAGTACATGAAGTTCTCTGGAGAGGTTGAGGAGCAAAGATGCATGCAGAGATGAAGACTAGGCAAGAGAGAGCTTTCCCAAAACCAACTCTGGTTTATATTCCAAAACTTAAGTTGTTTGGGATGCATAGCTAACCTAAGCACAACAAGACTAGTCCTGACGAACATCAGTTTGGTATTGAACAATGGAAGCACGTTTGGGCCGATGACCAGGGGATTGCAGGAAAGGGGTTTTGGGTCAGTGGTACCTAGTAGACCAGCAACACCGAGCGGCGGAGCATGGGGAGAGACGAGGCAGGTGTGACACCTGGACCATACCTCAGGATTAACTAGCCTCACGACTTCTAGCTGTCACTGTCATAAATTCCTCCTGGTTGTGTTGCAGATCTAGTTGCTACCTGATGATTCCTGTTGTCACTGCACATAGCTCACATGATTGGCTCTGTCCTTGTCAACCTGGTTGTGCAGCAGATCTGGAATCCGCCAAAATACTTTAGACACAGCTAACTGCTCTCTGTGGGTAGCTTGTGTTATTGCAAACATGTCTGTGGGTGTATTAAGGTCTAGAGGGAGGTATAGAAAGTAAGTACAAGAGAACATTTGTGTGTCGGCGATACGTCCCTGTTTAAGACTTCAATAAATGAGTTTGGTCATCCACATGCCGAAAGGGCTTGCACCTGTTTCTTTACCAGGTTATGCAGCTAGTTAGGACCTCAATAGTGGGTGTGTGTGGGGGGGGGCGGGGGGGGTAAGCCAACAACCTCCTTGTTGTGGGCTTACTTGTTGCTGTCACTTACATTTGTCCTTCACACAAAGTGTGCATTGACATTAAACTGCTTTACAGATGATGAAAACATGAAAATGTCAGCTACATTTGTCAGTTTGTAAAAAGTTAGCTGAACTAAAATGATTGATTCAGCATTTTTATAATTGGGTTTGGTACCCTGGTTCCCCAGTATAGCTGGCATATAATACCCATTCGCAACTGTGATTCATCACATAATGGTGCACAGGCCATGGTTTAGTGTTAACTCAATTTTAATTGACACACATTCCCTTTTTCCCTCACAGGCAATTTATTTGCAAGGTAATTAAATCAAATTGAGAGGATGAAAACCCCCGTCATCAGAATTTTATATTCTGATCACCACACAGGTTGGAGATTCTATCAATCAGTTGACTCATCAGGCTAGAACTATAGCTGGTAAACAATCTATGCTATGCTACCAACATATGGAAATATATAAAACAGAAAACAGCACATTTATCTTTGTCAAAAGACTGGAACACTTGAAAAAAACGAGAAGTGGGATAGCCAAATATTGAGAGACTTCAAAGGTTGAGTGAAACGATAAGGATGGACAGTCAAAAATGCATTGATGTTTGGGACATGCCATATCAAACAGATGGTCAATGAAATGGCAGGCCTAATTACTTTCTCTCCCAATCAAAATGAGTGTCTGCAGTTCTGATTAATTAGTTTGATCAAAATCTAGAACTGGTGCTTAGGAGATGAAATGATTCATTGTGTAATGACATTGGAAATGACAATGTTTGTGACTGGGACTTTATTATACTTTATAATTATTCTGTATTTCCAAAATAGCAAACGTTCCAGTAACAGTAACTGCTTGTGTCCCGAATAGCAATCATATGTTCCTACGTTATGCACTATTTTTTAACCAAGGCACATAGAACACAGGAACAGTATGACATTTAACATGGAAATATGTTTGGGATGGAAACATGCTTCCTTATTTTTTGGAAAACACCTTCATCTATGCAAAGAGTGGGTCATTTGAAGAATCTGTTTAACACTTGCTTGGTTGTTCCATCATTCCATATATGTTAGTTCATTGTTTTGTTAGTTTTCACTATTTGTCAAAAATTTGGAAAATAGTCAAATAAACACCCTTGAATGAGTAGGTGTCCAAAATTTGACTAATACTGTTTATGTCTGAAATTGTTTGTATTTATGTTTATATGTTTGATACTGTCTGAAATACTGTCATGTTTTAATATTGTTATAAATGCAATCTCCCCCCTGCCCCACCCGGTGGTGGGAGGAACATGTCTCTCTTGAAAAATATATTTAATCTCAATGAGGCAACATATATTAATAAAGAAATAAATTAGAAAAGGAATTAGGCAAGCTTAGTTCCCGCAATTAAAATGAATAAATACTGTTGCCCACACCAGTTTCGAACCTGGGTCTTTCACGCAACATATGCTGCCTTTAACCACAATGCCACAGCACTACACACTCACCCAGTGGCTAGACACCATTAAGCTTTGTGTTAAACTGACTAACATTTCCTATTAAGTTTAACTTGAATTACATTGATACAAAATAACTATCAGTAAAGGTGACAATAACATTTTCATCAAGTGAAAAGATCAGAGAATTGTGGAATCTACCAGAAATAGTCGCAATACTGTATAACCACAAAAAGTTTTAGTTTAGGCTCACCCTGAATGTTGTAGCCAGCTAAGTTTCAGTCTATCCTGACTCAAAAAGCATGCCCGGGTGCATACTTCGAAAATCCAAAATAACAAAACAGTTTCATTGCGGCCCGCAATTTAAATTTATAAAAGCCATTGATCTCACCAGATTCAAACTCAGGTCTTCCACGTGAGAGGCACTGTCTTTAACCAATACGCTACGGAACTACATGTTTCACCAGTCGCTAGACATCATTAAGCATTGTGTTAAACTGACTAACGTTTCTTATTAGATTTAGCTCCACCACAAATAGCGTCTATGAACTGGCCATTTTAACAACTTATTAGCCAGTAATAGGCTTAACTAAACTAGGAATAGTCATGAGAATTGACCAATTGCTAGCGAGAATGGCGATGAACTTTTCCATGCCAGAAACAGTCGCAATATAACCGTAAACTGTTTTATTTCTATAATGCTTACTATAATGTAGATACTGAAGGTAGCCGGCCAAGTTTTCGTCCATACAAAATCATTCATAACGCATACTTTGTTTTGACTGTGAGATACGAACGCGGGACCTATAGTTTGCAAGTCCATTTCTCTAACCACTATGCTATTTAACAAGGGGCAGTCCGTCACTCACTCTGTAAGAGACATTCGCTCTTCTTGGCCGGCTCCGCTTACGCGGTCCGGCAAAACATTTTTAGTAATAAACTTTGGATTATAGCAAATCAAAATACTGCAAGACATCAAATTGAACTGTATTTCCGACAATTCATGAACAAACACATTTTTACATTCAGTCTAATCTGAGCCAGTCATTTCATGATACAAAATAGAAGCTAATTAGCTATCAGGTTACAACACTTAATCTTGATGAACACATTATAATAAATCAACAACTGTCCTGCCAAAAAATGCCAGAATTCAGTGCAGAAACAATCAAGACAGCTCAGCTGTCCTACCACAACTTCACAATAAAGTTATTAGTGCTTGGTTGTACAAGACATGTGCAAGAAGGTGGCGTGAGAATGACTTGTTCATAGAATAAGCTAATAAACAATGTCTATCATGGTGAGAATTTTCAAGTCTGATGGAGTGTTACAGCAGAAGTGTCTCTGAACAAAACCAATGCCATATAATATGTTCCTTTAGTTCCATGTTCCCTCAAACCTATGTTCCCTCAAACCTATGTTCCCTCAAACCTATGTTCCCTCAAACCTATGTTCCCTCAAACCTATGTTCCCTCAAACCTATGTTCCCTCAGCCCTATGTTCCCTCAGCCCTATGTTCCCTCAGCCCTATGTTCCCTCAGCCCTATGTTCCCTCAGCCCTATGTTCCTAAACACCTACATTCCTTCAGACCTATGTTCCCTCAGACCTATGTTCCTTCAGATCAATATTCCTTCAGTTCTATGTTTCCTCACAGCCCTACAATCATCTGTGGCAGATCAATATGTCTTTAAGTAAAAATAGGCCACATATGCATATGCATGTGTGCACCAAACTAAAAGGAGAGATTCACTCCTTAATTAGATGCATTGGCATTGTCCAGAATTGTAACTCTTAGCATGGGTTGGCATTTAAGTAAAATTATATTAGCAGTTGACACATGGGTGAGAAGCAATGTAATGAAAGCACCACTAGTTTTTAAAAGGATATAAAGGTAGAACTAAAAGCCCTAATTGAAAACATTAGTTTAATGTGTGTGTGTGTGTGTGTGTGTGTGGGGGGGGGGGGGGGGGGGGCTTTTGTTTGGTGTTTTGCTCATGTGCCAAAATGTCAGCAGGCTGTCTGCAGGCAACCTAATGGAAAACATGCTATTTCAGCACTGCAAGCCATTTCAGTGTTCTTATTTTACTCCCAGGTCCTATTCAACTAATTGAACACATTTCATATGAAAAAAATTAGAAAATGTATTCATTTACTACTGCTCTGGAGAAGAACCACTGCCAAAGGACCTAGAATGTCATATTACATTTTAGGCTAAACAAAGAAACATATGTGCTACACCTGGAGACATTTCAACAAAAGTAGATTACATATTGGGTGTTATATTAATGGCAATCACATATTCAAGAGATATAGGAATATGTTTGATGGTGGCCTTTCCAAACAGCTGGAAAAAGGCAAACAGTTATGAGTATTGTTTCAGAACAGGCACTGAAACGGTCCTGACAAACCCCAGTGATTGTCCCTTGGATATTCTAGCGATTCTCTCCAAGATATAAGGAAAAGGGGCACAATTCAATGATCGGTATGAAATTTCCTATGTGAGAAGTAAATGTTCCTAATGTTTTGAGTCTTTTGTTTGTGATGAAACAAACCACCTTTTGAAGTGATTTGAATCCAACCGGGGGTTCATGGAGCACCATTTGTTCGAGTTAGACGTGCATGCATGTACGTGCACATACACACATATGCACGTACGTGCACACACATGCACGCAAGCACACACATGCACGCAAGCACACACTGATCACCTGCAGCACTGTGAGTCGGTCTTACATGCAGGGCTCTCTAGTGATAACAATTTACTCTGGCCTGTTCGGACAATCTATTAATTAGGTCTGCAGAGCTTCTGTGTTATCTACCATCCCTCACAAGTGGCTAGAAGGGGATTATCTTGCTAGCATACTAGCTTAATTAGCACCAAATATGGCAATATTTTCTGGCACTGAGATTTAGCAGAGACATACAAAGGAGACTTCAATGCCCATGGATTACTTGGGAAGAGATTCGGATAAAATAGCTTGCTCAATTCCCAGGTGGATGCTCCACTACACAGAGATCACTGAAACCAAGCGTAAAAAATACAGATCATTATTTGTGAAAATACAACTAGACCTTCAGCCTGCGTTATTTCTTTAGTCACCTCTGAATCCAGCAGCAGGGCACGTGAAGATTTGAGAATGTCAGTCAGTCGCATTGTTGCTGGACTGAAACCGGTCATTTATCAGAGGCAATTGCACCTGTTCTAGTGACTCTTTATCTTTTTCTACGTTTCCTTTCATCTCAACCTCTTATGCTGTTTCTGTAATGCTGAGCTTCCAGGAAAAAAACACAGGTGCACAAATACAATTGTTGTTTTAGACAAACACATGCATTTACTCAGGCATGCACACATGCACACGGAGACGCACACAGACACACAGCAAAACTAGCACACAGAGCTCTAACAAGCAGAACAGATTTAGCATTTAGGAGTTTAGCATTGCAGAAAGTGGTCCTAATTCTTGTCGTCCTGAAGCACAGCACACACATGGCTGCAGACCCAATGAGATGCGATTATATAGTATCAGAGTTGGGGAGTAACGGATTACAAGTAATGTGTTACATGTACAAAAAAACAGTAACTGTAATCTGTATATTAGTTATCTACTCGATGCATAATTCTCATAACAATGATAGGCAATAGGCCTACCTGGTGTTATATCTTTTTCAGTTTCAAGGTTTATTTGTCAAATGCACCAAACAACACAGCCAAGACGAGTTGCACCAAATTACTTTTACAGGAATTGTTTAATAGATTAGGCAACTATTTGTTGGATAGCTGTAACATGGCGCTGCCTTCAAGATAAAACATATATATATAAAAAAGCTATGTGTTAATTGATTACCAATCCTTTAAACCTTCAAAAATATTTGTACCCATTTAAACATATCCAATTTAAACATTTAAAAAAATGCTGGAGAACATTAGCCTGAGATAAATCGTTAGTTACCGGGAATGTAACTCCGGTTATATGAGTGGAGCGGAGCCCCCTGAAAACTCATTATGCAAGATGCAACAGACAATCAGAGCATGCCTGACCCTATATAGGACCTGTGAGCCCAGAGAATACCCTCCCGAGTTTATTCAGCATAACTCGTGGGACAGCAGGGCAACAGGTCTAGGGGGCTCCACTCCTCTCATATAACCGAAGTTACATTCCCGGTAACTAATGTTATATGTCGTGGTGCTCCGCCCCCTAGAGGGGCTATAGCTCCTAATGGTTCATGGCGGAGCGAGCGAGGCAAGGATGTACTTCCTGCCAGACCAACCAGCACAGCTTACAGGGTCCAGTAGAAACCGTCCCCTAAAACCCCAAGACAAAAACATCCTCAATAGCCGATGAGGTCAGAGAATGGATGATCGAATGCGTTAATGTTGGAAATCCTCCACCAGAGCAGGCCAATGAACACATAGGCCACCTCAGGGAGAAGGGAAACATATCCGTTCCACATAAGCACAACAAAAAACACTCACGCACCACACATCATGAGATGAAGGGCATGGGGATCTCATCTCATCTTCCTCTTATCCGGTATCGGGTTGCAGGGACAGCAGCTCCAGTAGGGGACCCCAAACTTCCCTTTCCAAAGCCACATTTGCCAGCACTGACAAGGCGAGGCGTTCCCAGGCCAGTGTCGAAATATAATCTCTCCATTTAGTCCTGGGCCTACCCCGAGGTCTCCTCCCAGCTGGACGTGCCCGAACCACCTCAACTGGCTCATTACAATGCATAGGAGCAGCGGCTCTACTTTTGGATCTGAGCGTTTTGAACAAATGCGTGTTCAAGAGGCCATTCTGCATGCTAACGACGAAACATCTTGGAACACATGCACCCTGGGGATTTTTGTGTCAGCGTCGATCTGAAGGATGCGTACTTTCATGTCCTTATTCTGTCTCACCACCAGAAGTTCCTGCACTTGGCGTCCCAGGGCCAGGAGTACACAAGGTTCACAGAGACGGTGTTAGGACCTTTGAGGTGTCAGGGGGTCAGGGTTTTGGCCTACTTGGTTGTCCTACTAGTGTTGGCGCACCCTTCGGAGCAGGCCTGTGTTCACACATTCACATTGGTGACTCAGTTCACTCGTTTGGGTTTCACTCAGCCCAGTCAGTTGGTGGTATTTCTGGGTCTCCAGTTATCCACAGTGTCGATGATGGTGGCGACTCTGCATGTCCTTGAGCGTCTGGCCGTTACACACAGTGTAGGTGTTCTCTGTAATGTCATTTGATGTCACTCGCCCACACAATGGTTCTGTTGGGGCTGTTGCGCATGAGGGGCTTACAGCGCTGGTTCACACTTCTCCCATTGGACCCTGGGAGTCATCGGCGGCGATTGGTCATGATCCCGAGCTCCCTCAGAGCGGACCTTGGGTATGGGAGCAACCCGCACAATATGCTGCATGGTGTTCTAATGGGCAGAGTGTCTGTGCGCGTCCCAGTCTTTACGGATGCGTCCCTGATGGGTTGGGGCGGAACGTCCCGGTCATACTCGGTGAGTGGAATGTGGTCTCAGTCTGAGCGCCACATCAACGGGCTGGAGTTGGGCACCATCAGGCGTGTGCTGCTGCACTTTGCACTGACCTTAAGGGGTTGGGACATTTTGGTGTGGTCAGACAATCACATGGCGATTGCGTACATCAAAAGACAGGGCAGAGTCAGGACTCTCTCTCTACATCTGTTAGCAGAGCAGATTTGGGAATGGGCTCTGGTGCACCTAAGGTCGCTGAGACCTCTCCCCATTCCCAGGAGGCTCAATGTGGGAGAGGACTTGTTGTCCCGGGGGGTCCCCAAGAAAACGAGGGGCGTCTTCACCCTGACATTGTCGTTGAGATTTGGAGACATTTCGGGAGAGCTGAGATGGATCTGTTCATGTCCCAGGAGGACGCGCAGGACAGGCTGTATTGTGGATGCATTGGCGCACCGGTTGTGACAGAGAGTGCTGCTTTAAGCGTTCCCCCTGTCCAATGCATTCTTCCTCTCATGTCTCAGGTATGGGCAGAGGGGCTGTCACTCATTCTGATATCCCATTTTCACCAGGGAGCCCTGTGGTTTGTGGAGGCGGCACAGATGGAGGTGGAGAGGCTGTGGCTGATTCCTTACAGACACGGGGCATTGACGCAGGTGAACAGCTTGAACAGGGCGCTCGCTCCCTGTGCTAGGCCAGCCATTACAGGCCTGGCTCCTGAGAGGGCCAGGTTACTGCAGTGGGGATTGACCAAGGACATTGTTGCACCATTCTGGGGGTTAGGGCGTTTCCACATCCGCTAGCTACATGGGATGGTGAAGACTCTTTACGCACTGGTGCGAGGGTGTGGGGTTAACCCCCTTTGATGTGACATCGGCAGTGTCCTCTCGTTCCTGCAATCCCTATTTGATAAGCAGAGGTCGTCTGGCACACTCAACGTGTACGCATGTGCGATCTCAGCGTGTCAAGTAGGTTTTAATGGAGTGTCTGTTTTTAGCCATCCCTTGGTGAAATGTTTTTTGGCTGTCTCACTATCAACACCGATGGCAGCAGAGCTGTGTTGCACACCAACCCTGTTTTCCTGCCTAAGGTGATCAAAGCGTTGTTTCGGTCCATGAAGATGGTGTTGTGGGTGTTCTCTCCTCCTCCCTATGTGAGCGTGAGGGAGGAGGAGTTTGTTCCCTGTGCGCGCTGTGGCACAATATGTGCAACACATGGCTGCGGTGCGGGCTGCGCCCCAGCGTTTCATGTGTCACAGGGGTCCCAGGGGGGGCCAGTCGTTGTCAAAACATTGTCTGTCTCACTGGTTGAGTGAGATGATTGATGTGGCATATGAGGCACGGGGCATCCCTGCGCCTCCCTGCTGGTGTCAGGGTGCACTCCATGCAGGGAGTGGCGGCCTCCGCTGCTCTCTTTCGGGGCGTGGGGGTGGAGCACATTTGTGCTGCCGTGTCTTGGGGGACGCCGTCGCCATTTGTCCGGTTTTACTTGCGAAACATGGCTGCGGGTACTCTGGCTCACTCAGCTCAGTGTGGCTGAGGATGGAGCTTAAGAGCTGTCCGTTGGGCGGTTGGAACGCATTGTTCCCTGCAGGGCTCCAGATTGCCTGTGTGGCTTTTTGGATGGGCGCTCGCCTTCCGTGTGGCAGACTGGGGTTTGACTCCCGGTGGAGTCTGTGCAGCTATTTTCCTGCCTGGGCATCTTCCCTGCGTGGTGTGATGCTGGGCGGTGTCACGGTGTGCTTTCCCGTTTTGACGTGTGAGGACGCTAGGAACCTGCCTATGGATCATGCAGGTATGTTCCTTTGGGCGGGTATTCTTGTGTGCTGCTTGTCTGCAGCGGTAGCCATATGTTTAGAGCATATGCCTATGTGCGCCGGATTCGGGAATCTGCATGTTTTTGGTCTGGCCCAAAGCGCTCCGATTCAGTTTTAACTGATTGAGGATGGGTTTGTGCCGTGTGCATTCATTTTGTGTCTGCTTTTTCAGTACACAAGTGTTTGTGCTAGTAGATGAGCAGGATGGAAGCGGATCTGTGGCACGGACTGTGTTCCATGCTGGATCCATCCTGTTTGGCACTTGTCTCTTTGGAAAGGTTGGTGACCGGCAGGGAGTACATTTTGGGCTCACTCGCTTTGCCCTAAACCAATAGGAATGAAGTCCCTATGGGCAAAGCTTCACAAAATAGAACGATAGTTACTTTCATATCTCCAGTTCTATGAGGGGAGCGTCGCCCACAGGGTTCATGCCCTGGCTGGTCTCTGAATGCTTTTCTCGTGAAGAAAGGTTATTCAGGAGGCTGAGCGGGGTTTGTGCCTCCCTGATGTAGCCACCATGGCCACGAGAGGTGTAATTTGCAATTTTCAGTGCCTGCTGATTGGCAAAGCAGTAAAGCAAAAGGAGGGAAGCCCCTATGGACAACGCTCCACACATAGTTACAAAAGTAACAATCGTTAAATCAATTCTAAGTTCAATAATACAAGTTTCAAAAAATACACAATAGAGACTGTAATACAGATACTGTAAGACAGAGATTGTTATCCCAATAACAGCTTTGATTTTTGGAATTACTAAAAGTAAATGGTAAACACAGAGAGTTTGCCATCAAACTGAAGAAAACAAAATTAACTGTTGTTCTATTAACTAAAATCTTTTACATATAATCTACAGCCGCTACTTGATTTCCGAAAGCACTGGTCATGTTTTCATTGATATATTATAGAGTCCTGCAACAGCGATAGTCCTGTGAATTTGTTAATTTAACAAAGCTTTTGTATCAGTGATTGAGTTTTCTTAACCCGGTATTGTCAAGCCTAGACTCTATCCAGGACATGATAGAACTTACATGGGAGGACAATTATGCCTTGACAAACAACTTGTAAATGCACAATTTCATCAGAGCCAACCAGGTCATTTCACGGTAGGGTATTTACACAGAAAATAAATGAGCTCATCTGCTGGATGGCTCATGAAGACAAACATGAAGGCCTGTAGTGCAGATACTGACCTTCTGGGCTACGGTACTGCAATTTAGAACAGGTTTTCTCTATGACCTCTAAGCTCAATATAGATGAGGCCTTTTATATAAGCTAGCAGTAGTTACTATCCTTGAAAGAGATGGCTTTTTTGTCGCAATAACAAAAACACTTTTAGGAAAATAGCTACTGAGGTTTCACGTTTGTCTTCAATCAAAAGGTATATTACCTGTCAGGTCGTCAATGTAAGTCACCAGTGAACTATTATGTCCAGCTGGAACATAATGAGACCTGATAACATAATCAATCATTTAGACCCAGGGTTTGGATTGTTAGAGGTTAATGTAATTTGGATTGGTCAGTTTGGTGATCAGTTTTGGTTTATAAAATCACTGTGCTGTGGATTGTTATAAACGGAATGGGTGTCGTGTACAGCCCTATAAACACACAAGGTCCTTTGGACCTTGACCATCTACAATCACGCAAAGTTTGGAGCGTTTTGAGCTAGAGGGGACCGAGCTATGGACCTCTGAAAAAAGGACATGGAGAAGAATAATAATAATAATTAAAGCTGCGAGCAGTGTTTCAGGGGGCCAAGCGAGGCACAGGAAGCATATTACTGCATGCTCTCACAAGAGAAATGTTTTGCTATTTAAAAATGCCCAATGCCGCTAGTAATCAGGATGTCCAATCAAAGGAGAGGAAATCAAAACAAAACAAAAAGACTTTGAAACCAGAAATTCTCCTAAACATATGAGAATCATGGTATTACAGAGGGGATATATATTGTTGTGTGAAGGCTGAAAAGTACAGAGTGGCTATAGATTTCTGAAATACAATACTTGGAACATCTCAAAGGGGAATCAAACCAGGGTCAGAATATTGAAGAACAGGGATGTCCCCACTACACCACAGGGGCTACTGGTGGTACTGGCAGCTCTCTATCCTCTCCAAATGTATATTTTACTCCAGCCATTACAATTTTGCTGGGATAAAGTGGGCAACAAAACGTTTGTAACGGAACTAAAGTGTACTGTAGTACAAAGATTATTATAGATGGCTAGCTAATAGCTATACATCCTACTTATAATGAAATCAATAACTCCAATCACTCCATGGCTGGTTCCTTTCTTTGGAAAACAACAGTATAAAACAGGTCACGGAATACAAATTCTCGCAAATAAATGAAAATCATGGTATTTCAGATATGTATTATTGTGTGAAGGCTGAAAAGCACCAAGTGGAAGAGCATTTATGAAATACAGAACTTGGAATGTCTGAGAAGAGAATCGAACTGGGGTCACAATATTGAAGGACCAGGATGTTCCCACTACACCACAGGGCCAGCTGGCAAATTGAAGAGTCTCATCGGCTTGTGATCTATAATACCCGAAATAGCACACAGATGCATATTTTGAAAATCCACCAGAAACATTTACAACAATATAACTTTTAAAGACAATGGTCCTGTCGTCCTTTACACCAATTGTCATCCAAATCCATTCAGCTGTTTCAGAGGAAATGTCATTTAAGTGTGTTTTTATCAACAGCAAAATCGGGAGAAACATCTGTTATGTTTATAGCGCCCCCAAGCGGTATTTCTGTATGGGAGTTTTCCTGTCCATTCCTAGCAGACACATTTACGAGTACGATTCGTTTCGTAGTTGTTTGATGTTCCATTTGGGCTTAATAGACGTCTAAAGTCATAGACCCGCCCAGCTCAATTTCATTCACTGATTTCGGCCATATTGTTTGAGATACCAACTTTTCTTATATACATTTTAAAGACAATGGTCCAGTGGTCCTTTATACCAATTGTCAACCAAATCTGTTCAGTGGTTTCGGAGGAGATGTCGTTTTAGTGAGTTTTTATTAACGGCAAAATCGTAATAAACATCGTTGATGTTTATAGCGCCCCCAAGAGGTATTTCTGTATGGGACTTTTACTTTCAATTCCTGGTAGACACATTTACGAGTATGTTTTGTTTGGTAGCTGTTTGATGTTCCATTTGGGATTAATGGAGTTCAAAAGTCATAGACCCGCCCAGCTCTATTTCATTTGCTGATTTGGGCCATACTATTTGAGATATAAACTTTTCTTATACAACATTTAAAGATAATGGTTCAAAGGTCCTTCACACCAAACGGCATGCAAATCCGTTCAGCGGTCTCTGAGGAGATGTCGTTAACATGTTTTTCACCAAATTCAAAATGGAGGAAAATCCAAGGGGCGAATTTGAAAGACCCCAGAGACTTATTTGGTCAACTTGAGAAGGGGCATGTATGGAACTTGGCTGTATGACTCTACGGCATTCGGTTCATGAGATAAGCATGCTCAAACTTTCAACATTTGACTAAGTGCTACAGCGCTACCATGGGGTGTATAGGTATAGTAATAGCCGAGGCCCTTTGGGCCTCTCATGGCAACAAGTATGCAAAGTTTCATGCAAATTGAGCCACATATGGCAGAGTTACGGGCCTCTGAAAATGGGCCCGGAGAAAAAGAATAATAATAATAATAATAAAACTAACAAAAACAATAGGGTACCGTACATAAGTTACTTGGTCCCCTAATAATAACAATAAAACGTCGTTGCTTGGGCCCCTAGAAATCCAGAAAATCACATTGTATGATTTTTAAGTAATTAATTTGCATTTTATTGCAAGACATAAGTATTTGATACATCAGAAAAGCAGAACTTAATATCTGGTACAGAAACCTTTGTTTGCAATTACAGAGATCATACATTTCCTGTAGTTCTTGACCAGGTTTACACACACTGCAGCAGGGATTTTGGCCCGCTCCTCCATACAGACCTTCTCCAGATCCTTCAGGTTTCGGGGCTGTCGCTGGGCAATATGGACTATCAGCTCCCTCCAAAGATTTTCATTTGGGTTCAGGTCTAGACACTGGCTAGGCCACTCCAGGACCTTGAGATGCTTCTTACGGAGCCACTCCTTAGTTGCCTTGGCTGTGTGTTTCGGGTCGTTGTCATACGGGAAGACCCAGCCACGACCCATCTTCAATGCTCTTACTGAGGGAAGGAAGTTGTTGGCAAAGATCTCGCAATACATGGCCCCATCCATCCTCCCCTCAATACGGTGCAGTCGTCCTGTCCCCTTTGCAGAAAAGCATCCCCAAAGAATGATGTTTCCACCTCCATGCTTCACAATTGGGATGGTGTTCTTGGGGATGTACTCATCCTTCTTCTTCCTCCAAACATGGCGAGTGGAGTTTAGACCAAAAAGCTCTATTTTTGTCTCATCAGACCACCTGACCTTCTCCCATTCCTCCTCTGGATCATCCAGATGGTTATTGGCAAACATTTCTAATAATTGTTCCAACAGTTGTTGCCTTCTCACCAAGCTGCTTGCCTATTGTCCGGTAGTCCATCCCAGCCTTATGCAGGTCTACAATTTTATCCCTGATGTCCTTACACAGCTCTCTGGTCTTGGCCCATGTGGAGAGGTTGGCGTCTGTTTGATTGAGTGTGTGTACAGGTGTCTTTTATACAGGTAACGAGTTCAAACAGGTGCAGTTAATACAGGTAATGAGTGGAGAACAGGAGGGCTTCTTAAAGAAAAACTAACTGGTCTGTGAGAGCCGGAATTCTTACTGGTTGGTAGGTGATCAAATACTTATGTCATGCAATAAAATGCAAATTTATTATTTAAAATTCATACAACATGATTTTCTGGATTCTCACAGTTGATGGGTCCCTATAATAAAAATTACAGACCTCTACATGCTTTGTAAGTAGGAAAACCTAGTGTATCCTAGTGTATCAAATACTTGTTCTCAGAGTAGGTGGTCATTGAAACACAACATGAGATGAGTTAGCATTCAGACGTTAAATGAACGGCTAGTGAACACAAGGCCCACAATCGCTGCAGAGTGCTCCTACCTTTGCAGTACCTTTGCAGATGCAGTATAATGCAGTGGTGGTTATAGAGATTTGGGGGCCCTAGGCAGAGACTAGTAGAGGGCCCTACTATTTCTTACCTATGAACATACCTTCTTTCTTTTTGTTGAATGCATTGGCGATCGGTACCATTAGGCAAGGTAGGCAGCCGCCTATATGGCCACAGAAGGCTTAGGGCCCCATGAAAATTTAAACTGAAATACATTGTAAAATACATATTTTTTTCGTAATTATTTTTTGTCTTAAAATCTGATTGCGTTGCTCACAATTATCAAATTAAATCATACCTTCTAATACATTATTTATTTCAGAACAAACCCCCCTCTCTTACACAAATGGTCTGTCCCATATTGTTTCTCACCCAAGCAGCACAAAAGACGTTAGGTAGCTTACTCAGTCAGCCTGAGCCTGCTACACAACACAAGAGCACTGAGCAGTTATTCTCAGCATGGAGGTATAAGGTCTAGGACAGCAATTCCTATATACAGGAAACCTTCCAGCAATAGATGAAGCTTGTGTAGACAACACTGTCAAGTCCTATCAGGGTTGGGTCAAGCATTCCAGGGCACATTTTGCCTGCTGTATGGCCAGAGAATATATAAACAGTGATGCAGATGAAAGTCTGTACAACAATGTATATTTCAGGATGCTGGCCTTCTAGGCAGAGTTGCAAAGAAAAAGCCATATCTGAGACTGACCAATGAAAAGAAAAGATTTAGATGTGCAAAAGAACACAGACACTGAACAGAGGAAGAACTCTGGCTAGAAAGCCAGCAGAACTTTGTGTGGTGTCTGTTCCTCAAACTACACATTCTAATGTATTTGTCCTCTTGCTCAGTCGTGCACCAGGGCCTCCTACTGCTCTTTCCATTTTAGTTAGAGCCAGTTTGCGCTGTTCTGTGAAGGGAGTAGTACACAGTGCAGTATTAAATCTTCAGTTTCTTGGCAATTTCTCGCATTACAGTTTTTTCTGAATGCTTAAGCGCTAATCGTGATTCTTGTATCACAATTTCTAAAACTATTAATACGTATAGCAAAACCACTCACTGAGTTTGCAAAACTAAAAGCACAAACACTGCTTTGCACTCAGTTTGCAATTTTGTAACACACACTTTGCAAAACTGTAGGCACAATTCACTGCACAACACTCTTTTTGCAGAACTTTAAACACAACTCACTGCTTACACTCAATCACCAAATTTCCAACACACTGCTAGCAAAATTATACACATGTATGGCTATCATTAACACCATTTTGCCAACTGTCTGGCACACTTTCACATGTGAAAACTGTTTTAGATAATTAGTTCACTTTGCAATCAGCCTAAGCACTATAAATAAGCCACAGGTAAGCTGTCTGTGTGGAGTACAATGGAAGGAGCAGTAAGAGTGAGAAGAGTGAGAATCAGAGGAGGCAGAGGAGGCCGAGGGAGCGGACATGGAGGTGAAGAAGTTGGAGGAAGAGGACGTGGAGTTGAAGAAGCGAGAGGGTTAGAGGAAGTTAGAGGAAGAGGACAAGGAGGAGCAAGAAGAAGACGAGGAGGGGAAAGAGGAAGGGTAAGAAGAGTAAGAAATAGAATAACTGATGACATCAGAGCTACAATAGTGGACCATGTCATCAACCATGGGATGACCCTGAGGGACGCTGGCCAACGGGTTCAGCCTAATTTGAGGCGCTACACTGTGGCAAGCATCATTAGGACATTTCGAAATGAGAATCGGTAAGTACTTTGTAGGCCGGTTTTAACCTAAGTAAAACCAGGAGACGTGGCAGGAACATTATTGGACACCGTGCCATCATCAATGTCCCAGGACAACGTGGTGGTAACATAACCATGTGTGCAGCCATAAGCCTAAATGGTGTTGTTCACCATCATGCAACCATAGGCCCATACAACACTGCACACATTATTGCATTCCTGGACACCTTACATGACATGCTCACTGTTCAGAGACCAGAGCATACCCGATATGTCATCATATGAGACAATGTTAGTTTCCATAGGGCTGCTTTGGTCCGCAACACCCATTCTTCATGGCACTCAACCTCCCTCCATACTCTTCTCTGCCTGGCGCTGGAAAGTGTACGACCGTCATCCTCATCAACAGGTAGCCCTTTTACAGGCAATGGAGGAGGCATGTGGAGATATTGACCAGGCATCATGTCAGGCCTGGATACGGCATTCATGGGGATATTTTCCCCGGTGCCTTGGACTGGAGGATATCGCATGCGATGTGGACGAAATGTTGTGGCTGGACCCAGAAAGACGACATGATGTAGGCTGATTGTCTTTTACTTTTATTTTTTTTGTGAAATTACTATTTTGTGTTCTGACTTTGTCTTGGTTTTGATGAGTGTGAATAAACACCAATACTTGAAGTTTGGATCCTTGTATGTTTACATGACACTATGACAAAAGTATGACCTCAAATTGACATCTGTACACAGAGAAAGCAAAAGCCAGATGTGTTTTGTATTCATACCATCAGTGTGTAGTTGGCACATTGTGTGCTTAGTAGATGATGGCTTGTGTTTACTGTTTGATACGAAAACACAATTTTTACGAAGGTGTGAAGAGTTAATCTAGCTGTGTTCGCTTTTGCAAGAGAACTACAATGTTTTGATAATTGGGTGCAAGGTTTTCTTGTTTGTGTGTAGAGTTTTGCAAAAATAGCCAATAGTTACAAAAAATGTGCTTAAGCAATCAGAAAAAACTGTAAAATGCCTTCATTTCTCAGAACACGAATAGACTGACAAGTTTCAGAAGAAAGTTTGTTTCTGGTCATTTTGAGGCTATAATTCTTAAAGAAAAAACAAGGACATTTCTAAGCAGCTCAAAACGTTTGAACAGTAGTGTATGTTTAGGTAAATTCAAGTTTTGGTGAATTACAGTACATTAATAATAAAATGTATAAATGTGGTATTTGTGTATTGTCTGTGTACTTACTGCATACTGTCTGACACAATTTATGGTCTATAGTATCATGCAAAGTGCAACATTCACAGGGGACATATTGGAACACATTATAGTAATAGCTTTTTATAAATGTGTTTTCAATTCCTCTCAGTGTGCAATTGTTATTCAGTTGTGTCATTGTATTTGCTTTTTGGCGGCATATGAAGGCAACGTGTCATTACTATGACAGATAATACAGTTTTGAGTGTAATGTTTAATTTTGAGTGAGGAGTCCGGGTTTGGTCAGTATGGTGTGAGTTTCGAGAAGGGTGTTTATAGATTTGAAACAATGCACAATGTGTTTTAGCAATTTTCTAAAACTGTAACAGATTTTTCCATAACTGCTAACACAAATTTCCTGATTTACTAGTCAATTTCCTTAAAATTATTAACACCCTTCTCGAAACCCACACCACATCGATTAAAAACTGAGACTTCATACACAAAATTAAATATTACCGTTGTTGTGACACCTGCTTTGACTCATATCCATTGCGCACATCTCCTCTCCATTCCCATAATCAGTGCCTATGAATCCCTGAATTGCCGTTGTTCATTGTCATTGATAGATGCATTGTTACACGTCTAGAGAGTATTTCACACACACATGTTACTTGGCTTGCTCTAGTTATTTGCTGTCTTATTACGTGTACGGTATACCTTGGTCTTGCCAACATTTGCCTGATTTGTACAGCTTGTTTTGAGGTCTTGTTTTGAAGTTCTATGATACATTATAAGCGTTTTGCTTTTTGTCCTACCAGGTACTTACTAATGTGACAGTCATCACCATATTACCTGTCTTATAAATTAAACCATGCCCTCAAATAAAACACAAAAGCATCAAATACAATCACACTATTTAATACACATTGCACACTGTTGAGAGAAACTTAGCAACAGAATCTCCTGCTCAACAATATACTTGCAATGGTAACCTATACTAGGCCCACTGTATAAAACAACTGACCCAGTAAAAGTGGAAATATTAAAATGTCTATAGCCTAGATTAGCTATATATTTAAAATGCAGAACACACTTTAACTTAAAGATTTCACTGTACCTGAAAATTCAAGCCCATATTATAGTTGTTTTTACTTTTCCAAACATCTATAAAAATATGAATATTGTAACACAAATACGGCACCAGCTCATACACATGCACTCAGCTTAATATGTACAATGCAGCAGTAACTGCATGCCCTTCTTGCAGCTAATGCGAGATTTAGCTAGTTTTTATTCATTATTATTTTTTGTTGTGTTTATTTTTAATTTTTTTTAAAATAATCTCTGTTGCAAGCCCAGCCCGACTACAATATCAGAATTTTAGGCCCGGTCATGATTGGGTTTGAGTTGAGAATTAATACCCTACCTTGGGGTCAAAATGCCTTCAACTGCAGTTTTGCTGGCCTCCATGCTACTAGCCTTTCCTCCAGATCACTCAACCCCCTTGAGCATGGGTAGGATTTTGGCCTAGCGGAACCTGTTCTGAGACTGATTTGTCTGTGCAGAGCAAGGCTGTGGCAAACTTCCTGTAGTATTCATTTACTCCCTTGTCCTGTTCTTTGTCATCCTTTTCCACTATGCGAAGCAATACGTTTGTTACTGACACGGTGCCATTGTTCAGAACATACTGTATCCCTGATAATCGTCTGTATTTTAAAACAGGAAAGCCATAATCGGCATTCAGCATGCATGTAGGCACACTGACAGTCTAACCATCCACATGGACTGTTCTCTACACTCAGTAGCAGCAACTCCTCCAACATGTGACTCGTTCCACTCACTTTTTTCCCAAATGGAACATCTCCCTAAGTCTAAGAAGGTCTACTGAATATTTCTACAGCAAAACAGAGACTACTCAAATTCGTGAGTAGAGAATTTAGTTTACGATTCCGGTCCTTCTGTAATTCTGCAATGCCATGAAGGTTGTATTTTTTCAAGCCTTTTGTCCACTACATATTGCGCTAAATTCACAATATGGATATGCCAAGCACAAAGAGGTACTGATCGAATATCCAGTAGAAAGGTTTTATAGAAATAAGGTATGTTCCATCAGTCAATATGTAAATTCCCAAAGTCTGACTTCTGAAATTTGATTGGATTAGATTTGATTCAACTTTATTGTCACTGAACAAGTACAAATATAGTACAATGAAGTGCAGTTAGCATCTAACCAGAAGTACAAACAGAAGACGGGAATAAATAAAGTATTAAGTATATTACAAGTGGAATGTATAAATGTGCAGTGAAGGCAAATTCAGTACAAATGGCGATACTAAATGTGGAATAAAGACAAATAGAGGAGGGCAGAAAATGTACAAGTATAAAATATAGTGTATGTTACAAGTGGGATAAATAGTTGTGCAGGTACAAATGGCAATTCTAAATGTGCAATCAAGGAAAATTGAAGGAGAAAAGTAGCATGTGAAACCGGGATGCAGAGATAGCAGCAATGAGGTCCCCGAGGCAGACATTAATATGTAACAACTTAAAATTGCAAATACGACGGCAATTCTAAAAGTGCAACGAGGGCAAGTTGAATGTGCAAGGTAATGGTAAACTGATTGTTAAATGGCAAATCGATGTATTTTGGAGAATGTGCAAAGTAAAATGTAATTGATTATAAAATGAAATGGCCCTCCCTTGGACTTAATGTGACAGTTGCTCCATGTGGTGCTGCACACCCTCTCCAGCAATCCACCTCGCTGGCATACTAACTGCTGGTCGGAGCAGCGCACTCCATTTGACACACCTGCACCTCATCAGTTATTATGTGGCTACTCAAGAGGCAAGGAGGCCAACCTTAGCTGGACCCCGGAAGCAGAGATGGCCTTCTTTGACCTGATCAGCAGGTTCACCACTGCTCCCTTGCTACGCTATCCGGACCTTCACGATTGTGGTGTATGTGTCTGAGGTCGGATTGGGGGGCGGTCCTGTCCCAGCAGCACAGGGAACCCCCCGACTCCAGCCCTGTGCCTACTTCCGAAGAAACTGACTGCTGCGGAGAGGAACTATGACATGGGCGACCGTGAGCTGCTGGCAATAAAGTTGGCACTGGAGGAGTGGAGACATTGGCTAGAGGGCGCCCAGGAGCCATTCACAGTCCTGACCGATTTCTGGAACTTGGAACCCATCAGGGCTGTGCAGCACCTCAATTCCTTCCAGGCCCACTGGTCCCTTTGAGCACTTCCAGTTCACCCTGATGTACCGACCAGGAATAAAGAATGTCAGGGCGGACGCACTATCCCGCCTGCACAACCGGAGGCCAGAACACTTGAGGGACACACCCATCCTGCCTCCCTCCTGCATCAGGATTCCCGTCTCCTGGGACATTGACACAGACATCCTACGAGCAGGGAGATTCGACCCCGCTCCAGCAACGTGCCCCCTGGGGAAGACTTTTGTACCAGGGGAGTGCAGGGCCAGTTGGTGACCTGGGCACACACCACGTCAACGACCGAACACCCAGGCATCACCCGGATCCTGGAAGCACTCTGGGAGAAGTCCTGGTGGCCTGGCATGAAACAGACTGTGCGACACTACGTCCTGTCCTGCAACATGTGTGCGCAGAGGAGCAATGCTCCAGAGTTCCGCCCAGGGGACAAGGTGTTGCTGTCCACAAGGGACCTCCCGCTCCGCCAGCCTAGTCATAAGTTGGGTCCCTGGGACATGGGGCCTTTCAGAGTCCTCCGGAAGGTAAATTACATCACGTACAAGCTCCAACTTACACGTACACTCACATCTCTCCCACATACCATGTCTCTCTCCTCAGGCTGGTGGTTCATTGTCCGCTGGGGGATCTGATCCCGCAGTGGCGCCTGCGCCTCTGGTAGAGGTAGCTGGGGGTCTGGCGTATAAGATGGAGGTGATTCTAGACTCCTGGCTATAGTGGACCGGGCTGGGTACGGTTCTAAGGAGCGTTGCTGGGTCCGGGGCGGCCATGTACATGTATATGTACATGAACACGGTCAAAGTGTCACAAATGTCATTAGAGATCATTGTTCCTCTCCCTTGTCTACCTCTCCTCATTCTTTCTCTCTCTGTAATGATGTCATCCATCGTTCCAAAAGATAGGTAAGCTTTCCTACAAGCTTCCCTTTATTAGTGCCAACATCCTGATTGCTTGTGGACTAATTATGCTTGTTAGTGGGGTTACACCCCAACAACTATGTGTTAAAATTGTAAGAATGAAGTGTTGGAATTGAATGGCAGTGTTTTCTACATGGGAACACAGTGACAAATGGATCTTTACAAAGAGGGTAGTGTGTAAAGCCTTACACAACGGTTGAATGAAACAGAAATGGGTGAAAACAGGTTAATAGAACATAAAGGTTGGGGTAAATGATCTATAGTTTGGGTTAAATGGTATTCTGGAACATTGCAAAACGGTTATGACCTCTACATGCTTTTTAAGTAGGAAAACTTGCTAAATCCGCAGTGTATCAAATTCTTGTTCTCCCAACTGTATATAGGATTTTAAATTAAGCGCACATGTGCGAGCACCTTGTTCTCCCCAGTTAACGCCCATAATTGCCTATAAATGGTCACTGAAACGCTCTGAATTCATATTAATCATACTGTTCTCATGTTCGCCTTATTATTCGTGAGAATGAATTTCATTACATGCAAGAACTGTTAAATTATTACAGATCCAATTGAATATCATTCCCGATTCACCTTTACAAATATGAGGTATTCTTTTGTATTTCCGATATCTGTGTTTATATTTATCGGAAATCCTATTTTGTCGGAAATCATATTATCGGATATCATATTTTTGCACTCCAGGGAACTATTCATATGCAATACGTTAGAGGTTTTATTTCCATTTATTTTTCACAATGTTGTTAATTTGAAAGCTTTTCTCGAGTTTCATCCTTCTACCATCAGAGTCGCAGTTTCCTATTTCTCTATTCTTTGTGCGTACGCATGGGTCAAAGTGTGCGTAGAGGACCGCACATTCTCACATATAGTTAGTTTTTTATAAATCCCAAAATGTGCGTAGGAACTGCGTACGCACAAAATAATGCATACGCACCGTTTATAAATGAGGACCCTGGATGTCCACGGAAGACAGTGGTGGATGATCGTAGGATCCTTTCCATGGTAAAGAAAAACCCCTTCACCACATCCAGCCAAGTAAAGTACACTCTCCAGGAGGTAGGCACATCCTTATCCAAGTTTACCATGAAGAGATGATGTCATGAGAGCAAATACTGAGGGTTCACCACAAAGTGCAAACCATTAATAAGCCTCAAGAATAGAAAACCAGATTAGACCAGATTAGCCAAAAAAACATTTAAAAAACAGCCCATTTCAGGAACAGCATTCCTTAGACAAATGAAACTAAGATTAACCTGTACCAAAATGATGGGAAGAAAAAAGTATGGAGGCGGCTTGGAACGGCTCATAAGCCGAAGCATACCACATCATCCATAAAACACAGTGGTGGCAGTGTGATGACATGGCCATTCATGACTTCCATTGGCACTGGGTCACTAGTGTTTATTGATAATGTGGAAGCAGTATGAATTCTGAAGTTGGGATATATTGTCTGCTCAGATTCAGTCAAATTGCTTGGACGGCGCTTCACTTTACAGATGGACTAAGAACAAACAACAACTGAAGACAGCTGCAGTAAAGGCCTGGCAAAGCATCACAAAGGAGGAACCCAGTGTTTTGTGATGTCCATGCATTCCAGACTTCAAGCAATCATTGCATGCAAAGGATTCTTGACAAAGTATTAAAAATGAACATTTTATGATTATATTAAATTGTCCAATTACATATGAGTCCCTGAATTAAGTTTATGAAAATTGTTGCAATTCCTAAACGTTACATAGGATATTTTTGTTCAACCCCTTGAAATAAAGCTGAAAGTCTGCGCTTCAATTGCATCTTGGTTGTTTCATTTCAAATCTATTGTGGTGGCGTACAGACACGAAATTACGAAAATGGTGTCGGTGTCTAAATATTCCCGGATCTCCCCAGTGGGGAGAACAAGTATTTGATACACTGCCGATTTTGCAGTTTTTCCCACTTACAAAGCATGTAGAAGTCTGTAATTTTTATCATAGGTACTCTTCAACTATGAGTGATGGAATCTAAAACAAAAATCCAGAAGATCGCATTGTATGATTTTTAAGTAATTAATTTTCTTTTTATTGCATGACATAAGTATTTGATACATCAGAAAAGCAGAACATAATTTTTGGTACAGAAACCTTTGTTTGCAATTACAGAGATCATACGTTTCCTGTAGTTCTTGACCAGGTTTGCGCACACTGCAGCAGGGATTTTGGCCCACTCCTCCATACAGACCTTCTTCAGATCTTTCAGGTTTTGGGGCTGTTGCTGTGCAATACAGACTTTCAGCTCCCTCCAAAGACTTTCTATTGGGTTCAGGTCTGGAGACTGGCTAGGCCACTCCAGGACCTTGAGATGCTTCTTACGGAGTCACTCCTTAGTTGCCCTGGCTGTGTGTTTCGGGTCATTGTCATGCTGGAAGACCCAGCCACGACCCATCTTCAATGCTCTTACTGAGGGAAGGAGGTTGTTGGCCAAGATCTCGCGATACATGGCCCCATCCATCCTCCCCTCAATACGGTGCAGTCGTCCTGTCCCCTTTGCAGAAAAGCATCCCCAAAGAATGATGTTTCCACCTCTATGCTTCACGGATGGTGTTCTCTGGGTTGTACTCATCCTTCTTCTTCCTCCAAACACGGCGAGTGGAGTTTAGACCAAAAAGCTATATTTTTGTCTCATCAGACCACATGACCTTCTCCTATTCCTCCTCTGGATCATCCAGATGGTCATTGGCAAACCTCAGATGGGCCTGGACTTGCGCTGGCTTGAGCAGGGGGACCTTGCGTGCGCTGCAGGATTTTAATCCATGACGGCTTAGTGTGTTACTAATGTTTTTTTTGAGACTGTGGTCCCAGCTCTCTTCAGGTCATTGACCAGGTCCTGCCGTGTAGTTCTGGGCTGATCTCTTACCTTCCTCATGATCATTGATGCCCCAGACCGAGGGATTTTGCATGGAGCCCCAGACCGAGGGAGATTGACCGTCATCTTGAACTTCTTCCATTTTCTAATAATTGTTCCAAAAGTTGTTGCCTTCTCACCAAGCTGCTTGCCTATTGTCCGGTAGTCCATCCCAGCCTTGTGCAGGTCTACAATTTTATCCCTGATGTCCTTACACAGCTCTCTGTTCTTGGCCATTGTGGGGAGGTTGGAGTCTGTTTGATTGAATGTATGGACAGGTGTCTTTTATACAGGTAACAAGTTCAAACAGGTGCAGTTAATACAGGTAATGAGTGGAGAACAGGAGGGCTTCTTAAAGAAAAACTAACAGGTCTGTGAGAGCCGGAATTCTTACTGGTTGGTAGGTGATCAAATACTTATGTCATGCAATAAAATGCAAATTAATTATTTTAAAATCATAGAATGTGATTTTCTGGATTTTTGTTTCAGATTCTGTCTCTCACAGTTGAAGTATACCTATGATAAAAATTACTGACTTCTACATGCTTTTTAAGTAGGAAAACCTGCAAAATCGGCAGTGTATCAAATACTTGTTCTCCCCACTGTATATAGGATTTTAAAACATTACACCGGGACCAGCACAACATTTATAGGGTTTGTTAACGTGCACCTAACGTGCACCTCGGTTACCAGGTTGCACCTCAACGTGCACCTCGGTTACCAGGTTAGTATATGGAACAGCAGAAACACACATGCACATGGGGAGTGAAGCACATGGACACTGAGACTGTCAAAAGATGGACTATCAAAATGAGGAATACATAGGTGACTGAGTGAATCACAACAGCTGCTATGGCGGTAATTGCACAAGCCTTGTAGACCTTCGTGCTTTTCAGAATAGAGCGCTCTGATTTAATACCTACTGGCGCCTGCATGCGGCACAGTGCTGTTGCATGTTCCTAGCTGTGAGCTCTGTGCTCGCTGCTCCGTGTGCTGATTGGATGAGAGAATGGGACCCCACAGGGGAGCACTACAAAACGCTCTGTCAAGTGCAGAACCGGGAGGACGAGAGACACCGGGTTTCTTCATCTCTCACACACACTCATGTGAATGTATACACACACACCTTCTCTCTTTCTCATACCCACTTATGCATCTTGCCACAGTTCCTTTCCACACACACACACACACACACACACACACACACCCCAGATACACAAGCATCCTTAATTTCCCATCATGCCCCATCTCTTTAATACGCACACACACAATCACACCTTCTAACCTCTATTTCATATGCACATACACACATTTTCTTTGTTTTCCCCTCTCTCTGTCACACAACCCCCCCATCCCCACATGTGCACAAAAACACACACACACACACACACACACACACACACACACACACACGCTCTCACTGTATTGTCCCCATGCCTTCCTTGCTGGGCCACCCAGGTCTACTTAATGGCGGGTCCTAAAGCTAAATAAGGGGGCTAGGATAAGAAGCTCAGGGCCAAACTGCCCATTTTGCAGCCCATGTCTCCTCATGTAACCTGAAGCCATTGCAGTCCAGTCAAGCCACAGAGCGGCTGGCCAGCTAAGCCCACTGAACTCACACAGGCACCAGTGTTTGGATTTGTTACTTGAGAAAATAACACACTATGGACCTGTTTCACAGGCACAGATTAAGGTTAGTCTAGGACAACAAAAAAACTAGTTCAAAGGGGGTTCTGCTGGAAGTATTCATTTGAAAAATGGTAGACTGTGGCCATTAAGAGATACACATGGTCAGCAACAATACTTATGTACGCTGTAACATTCAATTGATGCTTACTTGTATTAAGGGGCCTAATGTGTGCCAAAGAAACACTCCCCACACCATTACACAACAACCACCAGCCTGTACTGTTGACACAAGGAATGATGGCCTCATATATTAATGTGGTTTAGGTCACATTCTAACTCATTCATCTGCATAACACAGCAGAAATCAATATTTGTCAGATCTGGTGACTTCTGCTGCTGTAGCCTATCCACTTAAAGGTTCAATAACTTATGCGCTCAGATGCCCTCCTGCATACCACAGTCGTAAAGACTGGTTATTTGAGTATTTGTGGCCTTTCTGTCTGAAATTCACAGACAATGAATATGGTGCAGTGTTTCCATACTAGCAACCTTTTTTTAATTACAGATTTAAAGAAGCTATTATTTTGAATTCTGATTATAAATAGATATAATGTACTTTTAAACTAATAATTTGATCATTTGTACTCTTCAAGAATCAGTATAGAAGTCAAATCATTGACATAGTTTCTCTAGTTTGACCCTTAAAAAACCCTTATAACATCTTTTCTCAATCAGCAAGAGGATGTTTTGCACAGTCTGGGGATGCGATGTAAGGGATTGTTCTACTAAAAAATGAAAATGTCCATCTGTACCTTTGCCATCTACAAAATGTGTCTAACACATAGTAGCTTTACCTCTGATGAGATGAGAAAGAGGGAGAGAAAGACAAAGAGAAGGCGGTAGAGACAGGTGAGAATGAGAGGGACAAAGAAAGAATGGGACAAGAGAGGAAAAGAAAGGGTAAAGAGAGGGATCTAGTAACCTTGCACTGATGTGAAACTAGCAAAACATGGAATGCTCCTTGACCCTTGGGGGTGCAGAAAGGCCAGTCGTAGTCTAACCATTTACTAAGACTGTGTGTCGCACACACAAGGTCACCTAAGCATCCAGGGTCTTCCAGAAAGACTCAGTGCTTTGTGACAGGGGAAGAATAAAGTAAATTCAATAGAGTAAGTGGGTCTGACTTGTGTTGCAGTGAACATCAAGGATAAAAAATATCTATGCTCCACCATACAGGAGAATAGTAAAGATTCTACATTATTGTGGGAAAGTATATTGGTTTTACTGGCAGCAACCTGGTTAATAAAGATTTTATTCAACTACTCAATCCAAACATTTCCTTCACTAGAGCAGTTTCTCAGTGAAAAAATATTATGGTTGGTTGTGCCTTCTATACAACGACAGTGCTGCTCTTTTGAAAGCTCCTTTGTCATTTCATTTTCAAAAGCATTTGGATTTTGAGTGAAACAACAAAAGATTTGCCTTCCCACAAAATTTCAGTCGAAGCCAAACAAAATATGAGGTTCTGGTACCAAAGCAAACATCTTTTTTTATTTGGTCTCTGGCTCTCCGTTTGTCTCCACTACATCAGCGTTTGAAGTTTGCTTTTGTCACTGCCATTTGAATTGTACACAGAGAATCCCCTTAGATCATGCAGGGCGAGAAGAAATCAATGCCCTAACATGCCTGGGATCACTCTCTGAATCAAACGCTGCATATTTTTCTTCTTTAATCAAACACATTCTCCTACAAAGAAGTAGAGGGAAAATATACAAAACACTAATCACAGAGTTTGGTCCTTAATCAAAGATAAAATATTTCTACCACCAAGAAATTGAAGTTTACAATACCTCTTAAGCCATTAAAGTGGTCAAATTTTAGTTAAACAAAGCAATCCAGGGGGTTGTTTTATTTCCAGCAGCTATGAACTGAATAACTTGACTACAGATTTTGCTGTGCTCATATACGGTCTTAGATTCTTATGTCTAGGGGCCTTAGTTCTATTTATTAAATGAATGTTTTTTATCCTAATAAAAATATATACACTATGATGTGTTAATATGTTGGAATGAAAAATAATATTTTCTATATTAATGGCGCACAGGGCCATTTTTGTCCCATTTCAAGGAGGGAGGTGGAAGCAAACGCAGGATAAACTAAGGAGGTTTAATATAATAGAAACAAACTGAGCACCTTGTGCTGGAAAAGTACAAAACTGAAAGGAAGAACCAAATGGCCAAAAAGCAAGAGACAAGAACATAACATTAAAGAATGATCCACAAAGACTGGGAGACAAGGGCTGAACGAAATACACAGACTACCAAGGAGAACAGCAACGGGTCAGGGCTAGACACAGGTGAATGGAATGAACTGATTAACGCAAACGTGAACAGGAAAGACCAAACAAGGACATGACAAACCCAAGGACACACAGAAAACACGAACCGGAACAGCCCTGTCCGGCTGGGACCATTTCAATTTAGTAGTTTTATAGCAAATGTTTTGCAGCTCTTCATAATGTTGTTGCGCAGAGAAAATGTTCCAGTGTTATACTACTTCCACTAAATTCAACACATTCGGCCATGGCATGTTTGTCCTTCAACTTAACCTATTATGGGTTGCTAATAAGTGTTATTGTTAATTTCGAAAAATGAAAGTACCTGGTTTCTAAAGCTAGGCTAAGTCACTAATTTATTTAGATGGTTTGGTAACATGGGCTGATTGAGTAATTATGAATTTAACAACTGCTTATGTCCAAAAATTTCAGGGGGAGATGCCCATCCTCGAGCTAAATTCTAGGTAAACATTGTATGTTACATTGTGACTTAAAAAGTAACTGCCTGGCATCTAGTCAGACAGTGGGAGTACATAATCCCTCAGGGAAAAGAAATGGACTCTCCACTATAGACTATGCAACTTAATTCATTCTTGGAAATAGGACCAAAAAGACCCACTCAGGTAAAACATTCACCCCACTCATCCTTTCCAGTCTGTGGTCTCCTGTGGTGTTGGGCCCTAGCATTAGTTTGGGTAGTAACACTAACGGTGTGCACCCAAGCCTTTGCATGCTTCTGCATTAATCAGGCCTGCAGGGGCCAGCAGACTAAAGCCTGTGCCTCTTGAGGAGATGGTTTGGCTTGCGACCCACAGATACTAATCCATGGGACCCAGAGATCCTAGTATACACAGGGAAAAGGGAGGGAGGGACACACCTAGATGTTTGATGATCTTTGGCTGATAGACCATAGTAAACATAGAGTGATAAAGGAAAAGATTGGTTTGGTCTTATTTCAGATACCATGCAATTCAAAGATTACATTTGTCCTTTTCATCTCGCCTTCTCTGGCTTTCTTTGTTTGCTGTGAAGGCAAGGGTATTTTTTCAGATATTTTTATAGACAGATGATGTCTCTATATTTGGTCATAATAATTTTGCCAGAATGTTCCTGTACAACTGCAAATGCATTTGTTATTTCCACATTGAAAGATAGAAAGTTAAAAAAGATAAAAAATAAATGTACCCATACAAATATTCCACTAATTATAATCCACATAATACAAATCTCCTGTTGCTGCATGTTTATATTGTCTGTTGTGAGATACTAGCTCAAAGATGCAGCTTCAAGTAACAAGTAACATAAAATACTAAAAAGCATTTACAGAACATTAAAAGTCCAATTACAAAATAGCACATTGTTTTCCTTACTCTGCAAGAAGTCTATAGACAAATTATGACAGCAATCCATAGTTGGTTTATTTTTGCTGTCTCCTTTTCTAACTGTTAACCTTTTTAACATGATGTACAAACATAAAAGTATTAGCACCATGATTTTGTGGTATTAGTGGTACGAATCCCATTAAAGTCCTACAATTATTATAATTTTTCATGTAACATGTTCAAAAAGGGCCTTTGCTGAGCTTCACACAAAACATTTTTGATCCTTTTGGACAATTAGGACATGATGCATTAAAAATGCTAATAGCAGTCTTTTGACATTGACAGGGTGTGTGCCACTAATGCTAATGATTTGGAAACAGCCCCAGGGAAACTAAACCAAATCATGGATTGCTGACATTAACCAACGTGCCATTTTTTTATTTGGGTGAATTCTCTCTTTTGGGGATCTATTCATTTTTAAGATGGAAAATTAGCTATTTTCACATCCCGTCTAACACACACTAATGTTCTTTACACCCATATCAACACTCTCGGCCACTCATTCTTTGCTTATCCCTCTCTTTGAATCCCTACTGCCAAATGTTTATTGTAAAATGTCACACCTTCCTCTTTCTCCTACCACTACTATCAAGTTCCCACCTGGCCCTCCTCAGACAGGGGTACTTGTGCTGGGCAATGGGTGGTACTGGATGCTCGGTATTTAACTCCATAATTGTCATGGCAGCTCCAATCACCTTCAGACGGGTTCGGCCACATGCAATAGCTAAATGTCACATGGATTTTGCAAAGCAATAAATACCCTCTTTCTTTCGTCAAGTCATAATCTGACCTTAAAGGGATAGTTTGTGCAAAATTCAAATTTTTGTCAAAGTCCATTCACCAAAAAATAATCTTGAAGACACAGAGTAATTTTTTGAAACAGTCTATTATTCAGTTCTGCCCCAGTTTGTAATTAGCATCATTAGCATTATTAGCATCATCCAAATGTATGAATGGAAACGGTTCGTACCCCTATCACAAAGCTGCATTTCAAGCGGAAAACACCCCAAACAAAGACAAGTGGTGTTGTTTACCTCTGTTGTATTCCTCTAAATAAAGTTATGTTCAAAATTGTAGCAATCCACGTGTTCGTTTGGGAAGAATAAGTGTACACCATCCATCCATCATCTTCCGCTTTATCCGGGGCCGGGTCGCGGGGGCAGCAGTCTAAGCAGGGATGCCCAGACTTCCCTCTCCCCAGACACTTCCTCCAGCTCTTCCGGGGGGACACCGAGGCGTTCCCAGGCCAGCCGGGAGACATAGTCCCTCCAGCGTGTACACATCACAGTAAATGATAGTATTCACTAGCTAGAAAGCAAGTTGCCTATTTCGTCTTTGATATTCACCTCGGAGAGAAACTTTACTTGCTTGAGAAAAGACAATACATACATTATGTCTGACTCTGAATACGAGCAGGAATAAACATTTTCGGGGAGCCTTTCTAGTTTTAACCATAATACACAGATAATGAACTGACTGAATAGAAGCTTGCTAACAGCTAAAGGAGGGCGCTGGTGAACACTTTAATCCCCAACCCTTGCCCAGGGTATCCGGAGGCAATGTGTACTTATGTACTATAATATAGCAATCTGAAGTATTACTTACAATCGGTTTTGTGTCCAGGCTGAACTGGGTAACTTGATGGAATTGCATTCACCTTTAGTCCTCTTCTAAGTGAACATGGGTCACGATGCTGTGTAAAATGTTTCTTGCAAACTTCGTTGGCAAAGTTGCTTAATAGATTCTCCCACAATACAATTCGGGAGAGGCAGAGGTATTGTCCCAATTGCAGAGCAGGTAGAACTTAATTTCAAACCAAAAACCCCGGTAGCAGCCAAACAGTGTGGCCCAGAAGTTCAGTGTTAATTTATCAAATACACCGAATAACACAGCGTCATGCTGCACAATGTAATTCCTGTGCCATGGCCATGGCACAATATATATACGTAGTAAGAATGATGAAATATATAAAGCAAAAATACAGCAAAAAATATAGCAATCATACAGACTAGGATAAACTAAATTGTAAACACGGAAGGCATGCTAGAATCAAAAAATGTTAGAAAGCTATCACAAACTCTTGAACAGGCTTAGTATTTTGTTGATTGGGAGATGGGAGGAGTGCTGCGTTCGTTGTCATTGGGATCTGGAGCCTATGTGGTCCTGGTAATGTGGTTGAAAGAACTGTGAACAGACCTCACAAACATGCCTGCAATAAGCACCAAGGCCAAGGAATACCACTCATCCCTCCTACCCGCTCTCCTCATTACATCCTCTCTTGCTCAATCTCACACTTCTGCTGAGCCCATCACATCTCCTTTTGGCTTGAGTTATTTAGTAAATACACATAGCACAGGCAAAGCCATGTTATAGGGTAAACAGTCACGTTTTAAATAGGATCACTTTTGTCCCACCTAATCAATGTCGGTCCATATAATAAAGCAATTAAATGTATGGACACAAGAAAACATGTAAGCAAACACACACATACATGCACACTGCTTAGTTCCAACAAGAACCTCTTAACATTTTGAACAACCCAATTAATAACTTGCAATTCTAGCTCCACCCTTCCAACATTTTATACAGCATGCTCAATAATTATATAATCATTTCGATTAATCACTTCCACACTCTTACGTAATTTATAGAGTAATGCGATAAAAGGAGCCGCTTGTTAAAATAAACATTAGATATCTTGCATTTACTATCACGAGTCTAATCGTAATGGTGTGATGGATCTAGGTAATTTGGTCCCCAGTCTCAATCAGTTGTACCATAAACAAGACTTGGCGTTATTTATCTGTTTGCCAAGTGTCCACATAAAATCGTGCACACACCCCTCGCATCAGCAAAGTCTATTTATCTTGCTTCCTCCCTCATCGAACAATTAATGGGTGTATAGATCATTATTCCTAGAACACAGTTACACAAACACACAAACATTGCATTTGTGGATGTCACACACACACAGTTGCAAATAAATGCATTCAAGCAACCCACACTGTCCCATTATTGTCTATCAGATGTCTTGACATGCTTCAGTCTGGTGTGTGCACAGTTGTCTATAGAGGTCAATCTGAGCCTGGAAAACTCTGTGGCATGCTGGGCATGAAATGCCAGTAACATCCTCCTGGGGGCGTGTCTCTAGACATGGGTCTTGCATGGATGTCACTTCACTGTAAAATGTTTGGTTCTACTGGTTTCAGTATTGTGACCATCTCGTCGTATATAAGATTATTTTTTTTTATTTTTATTCTTCTTTTTTTTTACTTTTGGTCAATGTTAAAATCTTTTTCAGTCTTTCTTCGAATCTGTTGTCTCACCCATTCATCAGCTCTCAGAAGATCTGGTCTCTCGTTCCATGGCAAACCCATCTGAGATATGTTCTTATAAGCAGTGTGGGAATCCTTGGGAAGTCACAATATTACTGCCTGGGATTTTGTCATGCCACTTCCTCAGGAGTATACTCAGACAGTCATGCTTTTCTTCCCCCCTGGCAGGCTTAATAAATGAAACATTTATTTCTAATTAATTTAACATGCAGCAGCAAGGGTTCTAATGAAAACCAGAACAAGCATACATGTAACATAATTTGTAAGGCCTCGGCCAAGTTTGGGGCATAACAGATTGCAAAAAAACTGTAACTGTAACATTACAACCAAAAATATTTTAATCGGATTACAGATACTTTAGAAAAAAAATATTTATGTAAGAAAAAGTGTGCTAATTAGTTTGGACGAATTGCAAGTTATATTTTTTGGTTTTATTGTCTTACAAACATTGTTATTCACAACTAAAACTCGTGATCACATTGCATGTGCATGGGAAATTCTGCAAGCTTTTACAATATTGTTGACTGTGGGTCAAAACATCAAACAACTAAAAAACATATATACAACGTGAATACCATTTTCCAGAAATGACCAATACATTTTATTTTGCCTTTTTAAATAATGTCTAATCGATTGAATTTGCCACAGTTCCAGAGAAATCTCAAGGACAATGAAAAGACACAGGATTAATGTGAGCTCTATTTAGAGTGTCAAGGTAAAGGGTCTGAAAACGTATTCACGTTTTTTCATTTTCATATGAAGTGGCACAAATATATTTTTTCTCTTTGTCATTTTGGAGTATTGTGTGTAGATAGAAGGCATTTTTTCATGTAATGTATTTACATTTTTATTAAATGAATCATCCAAATCCAAAAGACAAAGAAATGGGGGGAAAGTCAAGAGGTGTGAATACTTTTCACAAATATAGTACTTAACCAATAAGGTAAAATGAAAAATCCATATTAAAGCCTTGTGTTTTAAAAACTTTGTTTTTGTAAAGCATAACAATGCTTAGCAACCAAATATATATAAAAAGTTATGAGTCTGGTCAGCCCTCAGATCTTTGGGCATTATTATAAATTAAAGTAATTTAGCAGATGCTTTTTTCCAGCGCAAATTTAATTTAGTTCATTCATCTTAATACAGCTAGGTAGGACAACCAAAACATCAAGTACGCTTTATAACAGCTTGATGGATAGCTTTCAATGTCTTTTCTTGAAGGGGAAAAAGTATTTTTGGAAGGATTTTAGATACTTTGAAGGTATATTTAGAGTATCTGGACCCCCTGTCTTAGCCCCAAGGTTTTATTCTGCTATATTTTTGTGTCGGGGGAGTAGGAACAGTTCTCTTTCTTCATTGTAAATCCTTTAAATCTAAGGAATGCACCCTCTAAATTTTACTTGTCTCTGGCTCCATTTAAACGTATACCTCCGGAGTGCCAGGCTCAAAAGACTTGTTGCAGTTGCAGACCAGGACGATACCTGACGATTCCAGGTGCCTCTCCCCCTGCCCCATGTCCACCCCCCCCCCCCCCCCCCCATGTCCATCTAGACAATCAGACGTCACTAGTTGCCGGTTTTCTTCTGGAGAAATGAAAAAGTGATGTGTGTACATGACTTGTGTGTGAGGGACCAGGGGAATCAATAAGCTGAGGAAATGCGGATGATATCAACATTCTTTTTCAAGTGGTTAACAAAATTGTCAACAAAGGACAAAGATGATGGTGGAGGAGTTTCCTGGATTAGCCAAAGAAAGTTCAAATCTGGATTGATGTGATTTAGCAGTAGATAGAGAGAGGCGTTAGTAGATAAAGAGGAAAAAAAGCAGGAAGGCAAATGCTGACTTTGGTTTAGGCTGCTTCTAGTCACAATAGTTCTGGCCTTTGGAACAGCATACAAATCTTGAGACTGAAGAAAGATCTTTTGTTTTTTCTTTTGACTTTTTGTTGGTAAAAGCCCCTTAAAATGTATTTGTTGTATGAGGTGTTCTGTATTAAATTTATGTCTGGTCCACATATGGATTACCAGGCGCAGGTTTGTATAATTCTGCTTAGATTGTACTGATAGTGAGGCAGACCTTGTCATAAACAGCAAAAAACTGGTACAGGTCTGCCATTAGCCTATAAGAATAGGTTTGCCTCCTGAATTTATATTTGGGTTTGCTTACAGGTTGAACCGACCCCCATTAAATGAGTAGATAAAGGTGATGTGTGATAGAAAGATGCCATTGTGTTTTTTCTGGAAGGCATCTTGCAGCACACATAGACACATATCCACAACCTCATTTTGGCTCATTGGGAGCCAATGCATGAACAGGGAAAGCAAGAAAGACACAAACAACTGCATGGGGGAAAAAACCTTTCTTTTGTTATACACAATAACAGGACTGTTATTACGGCAGTCCTGCCAATACCAGCCACTTATTGTTGTTCTTGAATGCAACTCTGTTGGTCTTTTCTCCAATTACTTTCAAGTGTAGCGTAAAAAAAGACTTATGTATAATTTCGCACTCAGCATGACACCACTGCTATGTTCAACTCTGACGCAGCCATTTAATTTCACTACTTTTTCTTTGAAACCATTGTTGACATCAGCACCATATAAGCCTACTACATACTGTACAGTGCACTTTGTGAGCGAAGTCTGTATTTTTACATTGTTTTTTGCTGTTATTCCTTCAACATGCATTTACAATGTAGAGTTTCACCAGTTTGGCAATTCATGTTAGACTGCTGTTGCAAGGTCAATGGTTCGTGGTCAGAATTTCCCTAAACTTGTCACTTGAAAGCTTTACTGTGTCGGATGAACCATGATTATCCAGAAGTATGTTGCATATACACCTCTTCACCAGTTACAGGGGAAAATAGTTACAAACAATAGTTACAAATAAATGAATAATAACCTAGACATTAACCTCAGAGCTGGCAACAATTGTAAGCATTTAGTTTTCAGTGGAAAAAAGCTAACAAAAGATGTCAACAAAGCTTTAACTATTCTACATTTACATTTTCCTCTTAACTCCTCCAGATTTATTGGATTAGGAAACAGTGCTGAAGAGAACCTTGCAGGAAATGTGTTCTTTATTCTCATCAAGACCAATATCCGAGGCAATTAGTTTCAGGCGTTTCTTTTATGTCTGCTACATTCAATGTACCTAGACCCTAACACATATTCAGTTCCAACTGCCAAACAGATTAATAACAATGCAGACAGAACCCTTGTTTGTTTTCTAATCAAAAAGGACCTGCAGCAGATCTAGCAGCCATCTCTGAGGAAACGTTAGCCTGGGAAGCCCCAGCCTGGGAAGCCCCAATGTATCTTGCTCACTCGCTAATCCAAAATACATCCTCAATAGCCGTAGCCAGTGGCAACTGTGGACCTAGTGATGCTTGTGCTATTCTAATTTACTCTGAGGCTGCGCAGCAGGCTCCTTCCGCAAAAACGGTGACACTAATCATTGTTGAATATTCCTAATCAACAGAAAGCAGTCCCTCCCGCTGTCCTCCAAAGGACACCACCACCCCACACAGCCACGTGGAAAACCATGCATCTGCAAAAATAAAATCATTCCACTTTGGACAATATGTCGCTGTCTCACAATAGTGTCTGTCATTAGCTTTTACGCTGACTTAACTGCAGTTTCAAAGCTATGGTTGAAGGGATTTGAAACATTTTCTGGAACAGCTGTCAAGCAATTCAGAATGTCTTAGAATGTTTATTTTTTCCTCTCTCTGTTTTTAATAATTAATTGTTTGTTTTTAAAGTTGGTGTATATGCACATCTGAGCAATGGTTGGCATCAAATCTCTATTGGACAGCCAGAATTAACACTATAATGTGTGATTTCTGAGGCTCTAAAAACCACTCCGTAATCAAAATGCACACTGAGTCTGCCTTTGGAATGTGAAATGGCGCCACAGAGGGACGGTAAAGCTAAGCCAAGGACAAAAGGCGCATGCAGTATTAGTGCCATCGTGGTACTGCCATAGGCCTCCTGTGGGCATGTCTGATGGTCACAGAGGGGAAAATAGTAATACAACATTTGGAGGAAATCGTGTCAAATGTTTTAAAAATCCTGGGGCTTTATATGAATACTAACTTTGCAAAGCTCATGCGCCATGTTGAGAGACGATTTAAATTGAAAGTGTGTGAAATATAAAATATTGACTGCTCACACTGTGGTTTTACACGATATGAGGATGGATGTGGAATGTAAAATTACAGCTGAGAAGTTACAGCTGTGCAAAATGTAATTTCCATCCCTAATCAGGGATCCAGTGATCTTGTGCAACTAGTTGCAATGTTTTAAAAAGCAGAAGACATTGTGCAAGGTGAGGCAGATTGGTGAACAACTGCTGTTTGCGGAAGCAGCGAGGCGTGGTGTGATTTTGGCTGCTGCTTAGCTCTCTGCATATAATTTTCTGCACAGGGTATCTGTGCCCATCAACAGTATCAGCACTGTCAGGATCTCTCCACATGAACATATTGGAGGCTGGGCTGACTGCGAAGCCCCGCTGTTTGACATACCTTTGTCATGCCCAAAGCTGAAAGGAGGGCCATAAATATTAGAGCTTAGCGTGCATATATATCTTTGTATGTATGTGTATTTGAATATGTATATATATGTATATCTTTAAAGGTTTACTGTACATCTCTTTAAAAATTGGATATGAATTATCTTATATTACCCATGGACAAACCTTATTCACAGCATCATGATTACATTTGAAATTAACATACTTAACCATGGCTTGAAAGCTGGATCAAAAGCTCCAAAAAGTCATTTTTCATGGAGGTACAGATAAATAATTATTCAAACAATCTCAAATGAAAAAAATTATAAATGCAACACTTTTGTTTTTGCCCCCATTTATCATGAGCTTAACTCAAAGATCTTAGACTTTCTCTATGTACACAAAAATATTGTTCATAAATGTCGAAATCTGTGTTAGTGAGAACTTCTCCTTTGCCGAGATAACTCATCCACCTCACAGGTGTTGCATATCAAGATGCTGATAAGACAGCATGATTATTGCACAGGTGTGCCTTAGGCTGGCCACAATAAAAGGCCACTCTAAAATGTGCAGTTCCATCACACAGCACAATGCCACAGATGTCGCAAGTTTTGAGGGCCTTTTATTGTGGCCAGCCTAAGGCACACCTGTGCAATAATTATGCTGTCTAATCAGCATCTTGATATGCCACACCTGTGAGGTGGATAGATTATCTTGGCAAAGGAGAAGTGTTCACTAATATAGATTTAGACAGATTTGTGAACAATATTTTTAAGAAATAGGCCTTTTGTGTACATCTTTGAGTTCAGCTCATGATAAATGGGGGCAAAAACAAAAAAGTGTTGCGTTTATAATTTTGTTCAGTGTATATTAGAAACAGATGGTGCAAACAACTCTTGTCCATTATATTTCTTAGTCCTGATTTGAAACCACAGTTGTGTAGGTTAGTCTACCCATTTTTCCAGGCTTCCTGACAATCACTCTCCCTTGTGCCTCCTGACCCCTCAGGTGGATGCTCGATAAGTGGGCCTATAATGCTGTGGGAGGACAATCCGATCCCAGCATTGTCCGCTTTAAGAAAATGGCATCCCATGTCTGGGACATAGGAATATGTCTAATTAGAATATGTCTAATTTGATTTTAGCCTCTGGGTAGAGTTTTATTTTTAGTGAATATGTCATGAAGTGGTTTAATTTCCTGAAATACAGTAAGTGCCTTACTGTACAGCATCTTGTATTAATGCCTTTGTTTTTCGGAGGTGTTTCATTTAACCAAGATGTGTTTATCAGAAGCCCAATACCATCGGGCACAGGAGGTCAAAGAGACCCAGCATGCCAGCAGACTCCACACAGTGCCAGGACACAACAAATAGGCTTTAATTTGATCCCCAAAAAGCATGTAATACTACTTTTCCAAATCGCTTCAGACAAGCTGACAGCAGCAGGAAGCGGCACAAGGGGAAGTGCCCTGGGATGAGCAACACTTGGACAGACAAGACAGAGGGTTGTCGTTAACAGCTGGGAGGGAGTCCCTGTGATGCCATTCGTTTTCCAGGGCTTTCTTAAAAAAGGCAATAGAGTGAAGTGACAATGAGACGTAAACGGAGATGGGAGCTTGGACAGCTGTGGTGGGATGTGGTCACTATGCCTTCTCTCAGTCTTGGTCATACGTGTGCACATGTGAGCACATTATACAGGCACTTTAAATGCACCCACTATATGCCCACACACCCAACCACACTCATATAGACCAAGTTCCTCTGCCACTAGGGGTCCAGATGAAAGTTATTGGGAGGACCATTTGAGAGTATCATTAGAAAACAAAAAGGCACACATTTGCCTCCACAAGCAAACACACACACCGTGCCCTGAGATTAAGAGCAAATACAGTACACCGAGACGTTAAGTAGATTTGGCAGACATGTCAGATCCCTTATTGGCCGCTACGTTGAACCAGCAGTGGCCTGTTCATTAATTCATCATTGTGACTCACGGGACGGAAGAGCCACCACCTATGAACCATGCAACCTGGCAATAACTTCCTGTCAATCAGACAATGTGGTTGAGTGAAAAACTAGCAACCTTCCCAGCGATATAAACACAGTTCATAATTTTGTACTCCATGCAATAATGTTACCGATTCTATATATTGACATTAAAGTCATGTAGTAGACACACTTATCCACAGTCACTCACAAATACTTGCCCTAACCAAGCAAAAGATAACTGCTAACAGAGTGGAACCAAAAAGAAATGGTGCAGCCAAATGAGTTATAAACAGATCAATAGAGATGTGGTTATATGTTATCTTATATGGTAATATGTTGACTGTTTCATATTAATATCGACCCTGACCTTTGACGTGGTCAGCAGTTACTGCCTTCTTGCTTGTTACACTGGAAAACATTTTGTCTTCATTTTGTGTTCATGGATTTATTTGCATTTACTTGACAAGTTTAATAGAGTTTAATTCTTGAATCAGCAAACAAAAATGAATGATACCAAGGTATACTGTAGCTAACTAAAATCAAGGTAAATGGCAGTAACTGATGTGAGCGATGGCAGTTACTGCCTTTTTTCCCAGTCACTCCCTACATCCCCAAATAATCTCCATAATGTAACATTGTGGAGTCAGGATATCTGTCCACATGATTAAGCATGTATTTAGTGTTACCAAATGTGCAGTTACTTTTCTTTAGCTTGATAGTAATGAAAAGGAGTAGTGAGTGAATACATGTTGATTCTGGCCTCCTGTGATAATCAAACCCACAACCTTGGAATGACAAGCTCCATGTTCAACCAGCTCAGCAATACACAAACATCTCTGCTTACCCCCAAAGCTGTCTAAACTGGGTTTAATCACTTCAGTGATATTCCATATCCATGTTTCTTATACTATCTCTCACCCCACAGCTTTTTTGAGTTGTAATTACAAAAATAAGTCAATGCAAATTTTCCATGACTGTTGGCGCTTATTTAAAGGTCAAATGTGAGATCAAAAGGGGAATTCAAAAGGGCAATTCACTAACTGGACCAATTCACTCTGGAGGGCTTTTAGGGTAAAGATGGAAGAATCATGTAATTTAATCATGAGAATGCACAATTGTACAGAATGAATTAACAATGGAGCTTAGTTTTGGTTACGGATTATTCTGATCCCCATTTACATTTTCCAAAGCAGTCAGCTATTCTTTCTGGACATTTGCAGATACCACTTCAGTAAACATACTAATAGCAGGTAGCCCAGCCTAGTCTAGTCTAGATCGTCTGACCAGTAACCGAAAGTATGGTGGTTCAAATCCCAGAGTGGCCAAGGTTAGAAATCTGTTGTTCTGTTCTTGAGCAAGTTAACCCAAATTGCTCCCATAAGTTGCTCTGGACAAGAGGGTCAGCAAAAACACTAAACTCTAAAACATTAATTAAAAGCTGCCTGACTCTCTAGTCAACATTACAGTAGATACATAGTTCATTATCCATACCTGACATCATACCAGCATGATAATGGAGAAAATAAAAAGGTTCACTTGGGGTAGCATGTAGAATAAAAAGAGCTTGAGGTTTAGAGGCAGGCCACAGTCCAAGTGGTATACCCCAAGGGAGCAGGACATCTAATGGAGCAGCTAAACATTAACAGCAGAACAAGAAAATATGTATAGCTTAGAGTGAACCAAAATAATAAGGGTACTTCATAATTAACAGAGACAATTTGGATGGATTCTAAATGGTCTAAATAAATAAAGTCCTTAATATTTATGATGTTCTCTACGAGCAGACAAAGGTAAATAGACTATATGGTACTAATTATGGATTAAGTGCTTTGCTGCTTTTTACAACAACAAAAAACAGATGCAGGAAATACACAAAATTTAATTTTCTTATGAATGGATCGCCTTCAATGGAAACAGAGCGAGAAATGGATCAGTTGGAACATGCAGCTGGTTAGGAGATCCCTTATTTCAGTGGCAGCTGGTTAGGAGCATCCATTATTTCAAGAGAACCTAACAGTATAATCTAAATATGAAAATGCATCCCCCACAATTATGAATTATTCAATTAATGAGTCGTCATCATGAAGGATGTAGAAATGGATAGACATGAAATTAAACTATAACTCATGCCTTAGGCCATGCCACCTCAATTACTTATGGAAAGAGCATGTTATTCCTCTGAGTTTCACTGCAAAATTTTGTAAACCATTTGGCCCTTTCAAAATGCTATACTATCATAACAATAACTTGTACCATATTTTCTCCACATCTGAATTAGTTAGGTCTGCTTATTTGTAGGCTGGAAAAAGTATAGTTGACGTTACCAATGTACAGCTCCATCTTTTCAATTGGCCAAATCTTCAACTCAAGGTACAGTCCTAGTCAAAAGTTTGGACACACCTACTCATTCATGGGTATTTCTTTAGTAATATTATTTTCCACATTATAGACTAATAGTGAATACATCAAAACTATGAAATAACCCATATGGAATCATGCGGCACCAAAAAAAGGGTTAAAACTGATCAAAATACTCTGACGGCTGCTTTGTGTGGAGCTGTGTGCTCTTTCCCTCTCTGGCACTCCACCTCGCCGGTGTACTAACCGCCGGTTGGAGGAGATGGCAGCAGTGCACTTTCACACCCACACAGTTAGCCATTATGAGGTCTATTTAGGTTCCTGGTTTTCACCTGCACCTCACAGGTTATTGTGTCCATGTTGTTTGAGACTGTGTGGTGTCGTTTTTATTGGATAAAAGACAAGAAACGTGATTCCTCGTGTCAGTGTTGTTTTGTTATATTCGTTTTTGCCTCTCCATTATGTACTCGCTACCCTCGCACCTCACAGAATAACCTATCACCATAGAGGCACTTTTCCCCCCATTTTTCAATCAGTTCATTTGTTTTCATTTTATTTTTTTTGTTTTCCCTGCACTGCCTAGTTTGAGATGAGTCAGGGTGGGCACGGGGAGGGGACTGTAGCCTCAGGTCATGTGTCGGAGGATAGACCACACCATGGATGGACTGATCGCCAGATTGGTAACATTGTTCGGTGAGATGATGTCGCAGAAGTGGCGGAAGTGTTCACTTATCTAAATAGGGTATTTTACCATTTTAATTTGATTTATTTTCAGACTTAAAAAAAAAAGGTTCACTTGAATATTGTGGGTGACTGTGTGTCAATCCAAAGGATTGTGAACTTGTGCCCATTTAGCCAATAGAGAATTTGTGAGGTCAGGCACTGATGTTGGATGAAAAGCCAAGGCTACGCTCTGTGAGATTGCGTAGTCAACCACCGGCTGGATTTTTGCTCCTAGATGCTTCCACTTACACAATTATATTACTTACAGTTGCCCGGGGCAGATCGTAGGGCAGAAATTTCACAAACTGACTTATGGCAAAGTTTAGGGTTAGGTTAGCAAACAGAACATGCCATTGGAACACAGGAATGATGGTTGCTGATAATGGGCCTCTGTATGCCCATGTAGATATTCCATTGAAAATCGTTCCAGCTACAATAATTATTTACAACATTAACAATGTCTACACTGTACTTTGGAAACTTTTTAATGGTAACGTATATATACAAATCTATAATATACACATACCAGTCACACTTACACATTGGGTATAATATATATAGACTGTATGAGAGACCACAGAACCTTTTCCTTTCCAAAAAAGTCAAAAGGGAAGGTTTTGAGTGAGGAACAAAATTAAGAGACGAAAAGGTGCAGTGGTCAAAGAAATTTCCGGAGCTGTATATATATATAAATATATACACATAGAGAGAGAGAGAGGCAGAGAGCTAGAGAGAGGGAAAGAAAGAGAGAGAGATTATATAATGTTCTGTTTGGTTAGCCAAACAGAAAGCTTTTTAAAATGTTTGACCACATTAGACTCTGGGGACCGAGGATGTGCTGGAAACTCTGATAGGGAGATTTTGGGAAATAAGAGCAACAGTAGAAATGTTTGTGTCCAGAATTAATAATATGCATTCTTAAATAAACTCTACCAATTGATGTCCTGATACTCTACCAAGCATCAGATAATCAATCTCCAACAACGACCAATGTGGACCTGGGTTCAGGCTTGTTTAGTCTGTAATGTATTTTCCACTCAGATTATATATATTTTAAATTTTATAATACATTCTGCAGTATATCCCTGTTCTCTGGTGTTGTGTTTCCACCCTAGAGAGTGATTTCCCCTAGCAAGTCTTTCAACCATATTTACCATGTTCATTTATCTAAGCCGTTGGTGAGATCTTTCTAGGTTAAGTGAGTTAGGTGGATGTATTCAATACATTCTTTGTATTTAATGTGCACAGATACAGCAATCTCTATTGTTACCTAGTCATTTGGTAGGAATATATTCAATATTGCAAATATATTCAAAAGCCCATTCATTTTTTCTCTATAGCAGTACAGTATATCTTCTTGCAAACCAAATCACCAAATTCCAGCCAATTATTCCTATAGCCCTTTATCCCTTTCTCACCCTCTCTCTTGTTCTCTATTTAGGCAGATCTGAAGTGTCTCTAGTTGATGTAGCTGACATGTTTGACAAATTTGAATGCATGAATAACATTTTCATGAAATTTTCACCCAGGTCCATCTATAATTCACACAGCAGGCTTTCTTAGCAGTGATTAAAAACAGCAGATGCACAAATCACAGTCTGCAGTCTGCTTTCAAGCTCTTCCTCCCTCTAAAGTCCTGTGTGCCTTTCAACATCCTCCAGTATTTTCTCTCGGCAATCCAGTAGAACTCCTCTCACGTCCATGTAGACTTTAAAGCAAACATTGTTTTTGATATTACCTCCTGTCTCTTCACACTATCCTTCCATTAACAACTACTGCTGGTGGATCCTACAGGTCTGTGTTTCACACTCTCTCATACTGTAAATCTCTCAGAGCAAGGTTTCAGCGTTTTGCTGACGTGGAGTGGGATGTGAAATTCCCAAATGGTAAAGCTCTTGGTCGGTATAATCCATGCTGCAAGTCCCCGATTAATGATGAATGATGATTGATTAGAGGATGAAGGATTTCCATGGTATGATACATCTGTGCTACAATATGTTAGATAGGAGATTCCTTTATAGACATAGGCTAAGTACGTATACAGTATACTGTATAAGACCAACTACATATATTTCAACCGGCAATGGCACATTCTTAAAGAAATCAATAAGCTACTGAAGAAAGTTTTCTAGGCCACCTTTATTTTCTCTGACCTGTGTGCTCTCTCCTCACTCTCAGTCAACCTTCTACTGAAGCAGATACATAAATTATGAAGTGACACTGAAAAGCCTAGACATTCCTCCACAAGCTAGTTGCCATTACTTTGTGTTAGTTTGATGAGATTCCTCTACGCGAGATGCCATCAATTAAATGTCAAACCTTGCCTAGCTTTAGTCAGTGAATAATGAAAGCGGAAAGGGAAGCTTCAGTCCCACAGTAGTCCACCATCCTTTGATAAGGAAAGAAGTGCATATACAGTATTGACACTCAATCTAATACTGTCAAGAAAAGTGATCACAACTGGAGCGCAAACTGTTATTCCTTGCACAAACATCTGAATCCTTCCCGAATCATTATTGAACCTTTGAACACATCAGCGAATGTAACTATCAGTGATTCCTCACGGTTCACTCAATTCCATTCTGGTCGGCCTCTTCCTTTTCTTTTTGTTTTGAATTATATGGTTCTAGATATATTTCTAAAACCTACACTACCACTCAAAAGTTTGGGGTCACTTAGAAATGTCCTTGTTTTCCATGAAAATACACATGAAGTGAGTTTGAATTGCAAATATAGCCAATTAATTGGAAACACAGCCATTGACAAGGTTAGAAATAATAACTTCAAACCTTGCTCTCGTCAAAGAATCCTTCATTTGCAGCAATTGCCGCCTTGTAGACCTTTGACATTCTAGTTGTCAATTTTTTGAGATAATCAAAAGATCCATGCTTCTTGAAGGACATTACACAAGTTGGATTGGCTTGTTGGGCACTTCTTACGTACCATACGGTCAAGCTGCTCCAACAACAGCTCAACAGTGTTTGCTGGCCACTCCATTACAGACACAAAACTAGCCTTCTTCTAAATATTTTTTGTTGTTTTTTAATTAGAAAACAAAGACATTTCTATGTGACCACAAACTTTTTTCATGGTTTTAGTAAGGCTAGGAAAGGGAGACAGAATGTGTGAACCACAAAGTATTTTCCTTAAATATTTGAATATTTGACATATTTATTCTTCAGGTATTTTGTGCATTATTGCGCAGGAATGTGGGAAAACAAAGAGAACATCTTTGCTGAAAGAGCAGTGGGTGCGATCTGAACCCATGCTGCTGCAGTACATTTTTAATAGAGGCAGAAGCTCAGACCAATGGACCAACATAAGCCACAAGCATTTGAATGCATAACACTGATTTATGTATCCGATCAAGTTTAAACACTTTTTGGAAGCACTGTTGAGTGCTCAAAACCCAAGCAGTAACTAGCGGCTTTACAGAAGCTATACTGCAAGATAAGGTATGTGCCTGTTCCATTAACAGATGAACATTTTGGAAGATTGGTCTTCCCATCATTGACTGTTATGTCACCTGACAGGCCGGTTTCGATATATATTTAGATATATTATATTTTTTTAAATAAAATGTGACAAACCAGTGATTGTAATATAAAGTATACTAATAAATGGGTCTTTACATCCATAATTGTGTTGGATTTGAATGATTATGTAACGCGGATGTGGGGAAAGATAAAGGAAAGTTTGGCTGAAAGAGCAGTGGGACAGTTTTGAACCGATGCTGCAGCAGCATGTGTTAACCCCAGGCTGCTGCTTAGATCGCTGAACCACCCTAGGCCACAAATATATATTTCTAATAGTGAGGCTGGTAAGTTAAGTGCATGAAATTCCAGTGAGAAATATATCATCTTACAGACACAAAACTCTGAGGTTCAGTTCTAACTTCTGCCTGTCCAAACTTTACTCTTGTCTTGTCTTTACTCTCCTCCCATTACAAACATTTCTACAAATTCCCCCATAGGTCCTTCTAATTAATCAATAATTAATAAATAAACTATTTGCAATTCTTCACTATTTCATTATTTGAAACACACATTATGCATTTTCATGCACTGAAAGTCCAAAGTACTTCCATTTGTTTTTTAAAACAGTTACATTGGGTTTACATTTAATCCAAACAACAAATCTCAGGTTAGTGAACTAGCCTTCAATTTTTCTGTATCCAATCATGTTTTTTTTTGTCCATTTTCACAGTGCATCATTACTTTTGCCACTGGCACATACCTGTCTACTTGGACCAGGGACGAGAAGGTCTGATACTAGATGCCTGGCCCCAATGCTCTCAGCCCGGGACTGTACAATGGAACCCTGCAATTTTAAAAGAAGCATGATAACCACAATAATTTTACTACAGACATCTAATCTGTGGCAGCAGGAGCTCACCTGACTCCTTATCACAAAAACACCCCGTGGATTCAATTAGGGGTCCAAGATTACAGCTGCAGCATCCGGATAATAAAAGTATGCCCTCCACAGCATCACAGTGACACATGTTGAACAATCCAAGTCTACGTCTTCCAAGTTACAGAGGGTCTTCTGCATGTGCTCACAGCTATCAACAGGGAAAAAGTGGCAAAACCACAGTCCTCAAGACATGGCCGGAAAATAATGCATGCTCTCTTGAAGATGTTTCATCATGTGCTCATGAAAATGTCAGTATCTGATGGACATGGTATATAGGAAATGACATGATCTCTAACATTTGAATTCGAGTTTAATCTCAGTTAGCTGCTAGCAACACCTGGTAAGATCAAAGAATCAAACACCTGTCACCTTTCAGCACAGACGTGTCAGCCTGCTTCTGCCTAAGGCACTACACGAACGTTCCATTTAAAATCCCCTTACACTTCACACGTAAGTGCTACAGGTGCAAAAGTATTTGGACAGTAACATGTTTTGATCTGTACTTCTGTGGATTTAATATAAAACATGACCATGAGGTTAAAGGTAGACTCAGCAAAATGAGGTAAACACAGTGGGTACATTTTCACAACAGCTAGGAGTGCCTGTTCTGGTCTCATGGCTACCAATCTATGGCTGCATAAAACAAACCACAGATACTGTATGAATGTATCACTAAAATTTAGCATGTCACTATCACGTGTGCTGCTCGTGGTAATGACATTTTGCTGACTCTACTTTTAAAGTGCATAGCCAGTTTTAATGTGAGGGGATTTCCACACATATTTTGATTTGAAATGACATGATCCTTATTCCTTGATGACAAATCTTGATAACAAATTCTTTGAACAATTCGACAATTTTCATTCAATTAAACAATCCAATATTTTTTAGTTTTTTACCTAGGGTGCCAATAATACTGGAGGGCAATACCTGTATATACCTGTATAGACCTTCAGACCTGGGCATAAATATTATTGATGATTTATTCCATTGTGCAATTAAGTGTGGTCGAAGTTTTAAAAAACAAAACAAAAAACACATTTGGAAATTGGCAAAGATTGGAATGACTTGGTTATATCAGCATTGAGAACACAGAAAAGTGACAAATGTAGGGGTAGGTTAAATAATAATAAATGCAAAAATTACCCTATAAGGAGTTCCCAAATGGTGCAGTTCTAAAGCATTGTTGCACAGGGGGCAGCACACCCACAGTGCCGGGAACTGTAAAAAAGTGTCAAGCCAGCATGGACTGGCTTGGTGGGAGGGATGACGGCACAGGGTGGCCATGCCAAGGTGTGTTCTGGCAACAACTTGAGGGCGTTGCATGTCAATAGACAAAGAAGCAGTCTCCTCCAACCCTTTACTTTCCAGCATACGTCCTGGTTAAATATGCAGTGTGATATGAAGCAAAAAAACATGCAGGATTTATACTGGAGGACATACCGATTTGTCATCAACTATCCCTGATGCAACAAATTGGGGAAAAAAAATGGGGGAAATAAGTGTAAAATTAAATAAAAATAAAAAAACACCTTGATGGTTTGCCTGTTGAAGAAATATTAACCATAGCTAAACAGGATTGTGTATGCCCAATAGACTTTTACAAACTAAAACATGGTTAACACTATAGATGCATGTATGAGATACCACTAGAAAGGCAGTTTAGCACAACCAATGATTTGACAGCACCGCTTTTAACAAACAACAGTTGCGTTAGGGTGAGGCACTGAATAATGATGATGACAATTCTGCAAAGACTGTAGCTGTCTTTGGGTTAAACTATTTCACTCACTTTATTGTTAGTCTGATGAGTAGCCTATCTGGAGTGTTTGAACATTAGTATTGCATTGACTTGGACTATTTACACTGATAGAGAAATGTGTTTATAAGAGAAGGCCTACACTATGACTTCATGTTTTGAGAAACACATCTTTCTTCTTTATTTTGTTGTTCTGCTGTCAGGTAAAGCTCAACTAGAAATTCTATACATGCACATAAAACACACATTAAAAACAAGGCTGTTAATCCCAAAGTTCCTTGCACACAGTAGGCAATTGCCATATTAGGCCTGATAACTAAAAGCATGAATCTCAACAAACAGTAATGCAAATTGACAGTTAACAAAGTTCGGATTAAATTAGGAGACATTACATTCGATTATGCAAGTGCTTTACCTTAAGTTCTGTGTGTGCAAATAACCTGTAGTGTTTTGCAAATATCTGAAATAGCCTCCTTCACCTGTAGGCCAACATGTAGGCATTATAACAGTGACACAATGACTGCATGCCAAAGTTATTTTATAAGGAAAACGAATTCCATAAGTAATTTCTCAAAGAATGGTAGGGTTAGCCATATCATAAACGGTCACGAGGCTACAGTCTCGCACGCTGTCGACCAGGAAAAGGTAATCAACAACTCCATCTCAATACGAGCTGATTAAAAAATATTCCGATATGTAAATACATAACATTTTAAAATAAAAATTTCAAACAAAACAACATTGCTTAATAACCTCAAAGAAAGATACGGAAGAAGAATAATGGTGTGTGCAACTGGGTTACTTTTCAGATGTGAAGAAAACCCTGCACACGAAAATTAATTGACAGTCATTCGGGAGTAAGATGCACAAGAACATGAAAACAAATAGCTTATCATTGGAAATATAAATTATTCCAACACGTCTTATTCGTTATACATGTTGTCGTAAGAGAGTGTCTTCTCAGACACTGTATTCAAGTCAACAGCTATCCAAAAGTCGGAAAAAAATGAGAGGATTGAGGCACTGAAATGCAAAAAATATAACAAAATATAGAAACAAAAATTTGAAGAAAAAAATAAAGAAGAAAAGGTAAGAGGGGAAGAAATTACTCACCAAGGAAAATGTCAGAGAGTAAAAATTTTCAAAGAGCAATAAGAGATCGACAGACGCTGAAGAAGGTATAGACTAGTGTCACCGCAGCGAAGCAAGCACTGACTCTGTGGAGATTCAGCAAGCGTAGCACCACTATCCGTATGGAGCAAACCACTTCTGGAACAAACGGGTGGAATCAAGGGAGCTATTTGTGCATAGCGCTAGAAGTTCTGTTGCGCCGCAAGATTAGACAATCATTCATTTTCATGGAAATATGAAATAAACGTTTATATGACATGCTATTTATTTATTTACAGCCATTTCAAAATGCGTGGAAAAGTCACAATTCGTATAAATATAGCTAATGACAGCCAAACAATAATGGCAGGTGCAATGACCAGTCACAACACATTTTTGTTTTGCTTAGATCATTTTTACTTTTTAACGTACAAACGCATAAGCCATGTAATATATGACACCACGTACACAAAAATTAAGATGAATACATAGCTGTTCTTTATACTGCTATAAAGACTGTTATATACTCAATATTTAATATACAATAGATATTTTAAGTCATTTAACATTTATTTATAGAGACAGTGGAAAATATATATGAGATAATTGTTGATGAAAGACCAGGGGGTTGGATTCCAACCCAATGCTCCAGCAGTGCGTTAGCAACAGAGGCATCAGGTTAGACTGCTGGACCAACTTAGGCTTTGCTAATATGCATTTTGTATTAGAATAACATACTATTGGCATTTTCTGGGGATGTGAACCAACTCCAGAGCCTATTTTGTGGACTGTAACTGATTGATGTATTTTTACTTTGTATTCAGCCTGCTTGGAAATCACCACACAGGCCAGATACAAAGTGGATTTAGGGATTGAAAGGAAAATATCTGTTTGTGTCAGGATTGTAACCAGTCCACTATGGCCCTAGACAGACAATAACTTAAAATGAATACATTTTGATAAAAATACATCGGCCTGTGTCTCTTTGCAGTTAAGGCTATATGCAGCAGTGGCATCGTTAGCCCCAGGGGTCCAGGGCTATAGCCCCGGATCTTTTATGAATAGCTCCAGATCTCAAATGGAACAAAAATAATAATAATAAAACATAGACCCTGATCTACCCCTCCAAGAACTGCCACCTTAACGTGGTGGAGGGGTTTGAGTACCCGAGTGACCCTAGGAGTTATGTTGTCTGGGGCTATATGCCCCTGGTAGGGTCTCCCAAGGCAAACAGGTCTTAGGCGACGGGTCAGACTAAGAGCGGTTCAAAACCCCCTTAATGAAGAATAACATTTTGAGTACCGTGACGTCGCCCGGTATGGCGCAGCCGGGGCCCCACCCTGGAGCCAGGCCCGGGGTTGGGGCTCGTATGCGAGCGCCTGGTGGCCGGGCCTTCCCCCATGGGGCCCGGCCGGGCTCAGCCCGAACGGGCGACGTGGGGCCGCCCTCCTGTGGGCTCACCACCCACAGGAGGGACCATAAGGGGCCGGTGCGAAGAGGATCGGGCGGCAGTCGAAGGCAGGGGCCTAGACAACCCGATCTCTGGACACGGAAACTGGCTCTAGGGACGTGGAATGTCACCTCGCTGGTGGGGAAGGAGCCTGAGTTAGTGCGTGAGGTTGAGAGGTTCCGATTAGAGGTAGTCGGGATCACCTCTACGCACGGCTTGGGCTCTGGAACCACACTCCTTGAGAGAGGATGGACTCTTCAACACTCTGGAGTTGCCCATGGTGAGAGGCGGCGGGCTGGTGTGGGTTTGCTTATAGCTCCCCAGCTCTGCCGCCATGTGTTGGAGTTTACCCCGGGGAACGAGAGGGTCGTTTCCCTGCGCCTACGGGTCGGGGATAGGTCTCTCACTGTTGTTTGTGCCTACGGGCTGAACGGCAGTGCAGAGTACCCGACCTTCTTGGAGTCTCTGGGAGGGGTGCTGGAAAGTGCTCCGACTGGGGACTCTATTGTTCTACTGGGGGACTTTAACGCCCACGTGGGCAACGACAGTGACACCTGGAGGGGCTTGATTGGGAGGAACGGCCCCCCTGATCTGAACCCGAGTGGTGTTCAGTTATTGGACTTCTGTGCTAGTCACGGTTTGTCCATAACAAACACCATGTTCAAGCATAAGGGTGTCCATCAGTGCACGTGGCACCAGGACACCCTAGGCCGCAGGTCGATGATCGACTTTGTTGTCGTCTCATCTGACCTGCGGCCGTATGTCTTGGACACTCGGGTGAAGAGAGGGGCGGAGCTGTCAACTGATCACCACCTGGTGGTGAGTTGGATCCGATGGCGGGGGAGGAAGCTGGACAGACTCGGCAGGCCCAAGCGTACTGTAAGGGTCTGCTGGGAAAGTCTGGCCGAGTCTCCTGTCAGAGAGATCTTTAACTCCCACCTCCGGCAGAGCTTCGACTGGATCCCGAGGGAGGTTGGAGATATTGAGTCCGAGTGGACCATGTTCTCCACTGCCATTGTCGAAGCGGCTGCTCGGAGCTGTGGCCTTAAGGTCTCCGGTACCTGTCGAGGCGGCAATCCCCGAACCCGGTGGTGGACACCGGAAGTAAGGGATGCCGTCAAGCTGAAGAAGGAGTCCTATCAGGCCTGGTTGGCTTGTGGGACTCCTGACGCAGCTGACGGGTACCGACAGGCCAAGCGGGCTGCAGCCCGGGTGGTTGTGGAGGCAAAAACTCGGGCCTGGGAGGAGTTCGGTGAGGCCATGGAGAAGGACTATCGGCTGGCCTCGAAGAGATTCTGGCAAACCATCCGGCGCCTCAGGAGAGGGAAACAGTGCACTACCAACGCTGTTTACAGTAGAGTTGGGCAGCTGTTGACCTCAACTGAGGATGTCGTCGGGCGGTGGAAGGAGTACTTCGAGGATCTCCTCAATCCCGCTGACACGTCTTCCATTGAGGAAGCAGAGGATGAGGGCTCAGAGGTGGACTCGTCCATCACCCGGGCTGAAGTCACAGAGGTGGTCAAGAAACTCCTCGGTGGCAAGGCACCGGGGGTGGATGAGATCCGCCCTGAGTACCTCAAGTCTCTGGATGTTGTGGGGCTGTCTTGGTTGACACGCCTGTGCAACATCGCGTGGCGGTCGGGGACAGTGCCTCTGGGATGGCAGACCGGGGTGGTGGTCCCTCTTTTTAAGAAGGGGGACCGGAGGGTGTGTTCCAACTATAGGGGGATCACACTTCTCAGCCTCCCTGGGAAAGTCTATGCCAGGGTTCTGGAGAGGAGAATACGGCCGATAGTAGAACCTCGGATTCAGGAGGAACAGTGTGGTTTTTGTCCGGGCCGTGGAACACTGGACCAGCTCTATACCCTCTACGGGGTGTTGGAGGGTTCATGGGAGTTTGCCCAACCAATCCACATGTGTTTTGTGGATTTGGAGAAGGCATTCGACTGTGTCCCTCGCGGCATCTTGTGGAGGGTGCTTGGGGAATATGGGGTCCTGGGTCCTTTGCTAAGGGCTGTCAGGTCCCTGTACAACCGAAGCAGGAGCTTGGTCCGCATTGCCGGCAGTAAGTCAGACTTGTTCCCAGTGCATGTTGGACTCCGGCAGGGCTGCCCTTTGTCACCGGTTCTGTTCGTAATTTTTATGGACAGAATTTCTAGGCGCAGCCAGGGGCCGGAGGGTGTCAGGTTTGGGGACCACAGGATTTCGTCTCTGCTCTTTACAGATGATGTTGTCGTGTTGGCCCCTTCTAACCAGGACCTTCAGCATGCACTGGGACGGTTTGCAGCCGAGTGTGAAGCGGTGGGGATGAAAATCAGTACTTCCAAATCCGAGGCCATGGTCCTCAGTCGGAAAAGGGTGGCTTGCCCACTTCAGGTTGGTGGAGAGTGCCTGCCTCAAGTGGAGGAGTTTAAGTATCTAGGGGTCTTGTTCACGAGTGAGGGAAGGATGGAACGGGAGATTGACAGACGGATTGGTGCAGCTTCTGCAGTAATACAGTCGATGTATCGGTCTGTCGTGGTGAAGAAAGAGCTGAGCCGCAAGGTGAAGCTCTCAATTTACCAGTCAATCTACGTTCCTACTCTCACCTATGGTCATGAGCTTTGGGTCATGACCAAAAGGACAAGATCCCGGATACAGGCGGCCGAAATTAGCTTTCTCCGCAGGGTGGCTGGGCGATCCCTTAGAGATAGGGTGAGAAGCTCGGTCACCCGGTAGGAGCTCAGAGTAGAGCCGCTGCTCCTCCACATCGAGAGGGGTCAGCTGAGGTGGCTTGGGCATCTTTTTCGGATGCCTCCGGAACGCCTTCCTGGGAAGGTGTTCCGGTCCCGTCCCACCGGGAGGAGACCCCGGGGAAGACCTAGGACACGCTGGAGGGACTATGTCTCCCGGCTGGCCTGGGAACGCCTCGGTGTCCCCCCGGAAGAGCTAGAGGAAGTGTCTGGGGAGAGGGAAGTCTGGGCATCCCTGCTTAGACTGCTGCCCCCGCGACCCGGCCCCGGATAAGCGGAAGAAGCTGGAGACCCTGATCTATTCATCTATAATTCCGATGGCGCATTATGACAATGTAGACGTGTAGGCCACTAGCATGTACATCGAAATTTTCCACGTGTAGATTCAAATCCCTGTACTTTCTGTCCTGGGCGGGGCGGGTGGGTGGGCAAAGCCCCAAATGTATTGTGATCCTAGCGACGCGTCTGATATGCAGATTGAACTGAGGGCCAGTGCTCCCTGGCTTTGAAGTGAACTGCTGATAGAATGTCTCAAGCCACTGAAGGTCCTGTCTCTGGCCTTGACTCTAGACCGCATCACTCCCAGCCAAAAACAGCTGTGTTAGCAGTCTCCCTGCACAGGGTTCACTTTTTCTAATTGTTTCACACAGTCAGATATGCTTTTCTTTTACAGCAGTCTCCTGCTCTTCACAATGCTTACCTTGCCTCTTGAATTGAAACATACACATCCATACATATACTCACATGTATACACACACACGTGTGTGCAAGGGCACACATTGCACATAAGCAAAAATGCACACACACACAGACAGTATTTGGTTGAAAGGATTCCACCAAGCAGTGAGCCTATCAAACAAGCAATGTCCAATGACATATTTTAGTGTTACTATTGGAATGGACGTTAGATACAGGGCTTTTTGCTGATTGGCTGTATAGGGATTACCAGTTCTCTTAAATGTACTATAGCTACTGACTGACTCAAGACAAGTCATGCTTTCCGCTGTCAACAGATTCTTAGCTTTACACCTCCCAATGGTCCACTGATTCATTGAATCCTGTTAGCTTCAGAGTACCCTTGCTAAGTAGATCCTATTAAAAATGCAAAAAAGAGGGAAAAGAAGGATTACGTTTGAGAAAATGTCATGCAGTGAACAACTACGGTAAATTAAATTAAGGGACCAGGATTATTGTACCTTACTGTGGAGAGCTCAGTGCTACAACAAGTTCAAAAGTCAATTACAATCGATAACAGCTCAGCAATCAAGCTTTTGCCCTTTTAAGGGCATGAATTGTATTATTTTCAAAGACAGCTATTGTAAGTGGGGACAATCATTGGTTTTCTTCAGGAAGTCCCAAAGCAATTCCTTATTGTATAACACAATTACATAAGGTGTTAGTATAGAAAGGTGGTTACAATGCAGGCATGTAATGTAGGGGAAACTAAACCTTACATAATTATTTCCATCAAGGTTTTTACAAATCATTGGTTGGATCCCCTTTAGCTTTAACCTCCTTACCCATTCCATCATTGTAATTTGGCCTGTATGAAACACAAAGTCATAATTCATCATCAGAGTTTCTATAGATACACAAGGACCCAACCATTTGTGTGATATCCTCTTGAAGGCCACCATCATAAATACTGTTTCGCTTAAAAGCTTTTTTTTGTTGTTGAATGTTATGAATTATTAAACATGGAAGTGTTAGTCACCTGTCTGTCATAGACAATCCCACTGTGCATTCTAAAAGCTGGCGGGATACTGCCTCTTCTTTTTAGGGCACTGAATATACAGTATCAGGCCTACCTATTTTACATAATTAATACAGCAGCTTAAAACAACATTGCAGCTACTGTATTAGAGCTCTAAAATATCAGGGATGTGGGCTTTCTATTTCATGCCGAATCATAAAGTAGCTTCTCTGTTTTCAACTAACCTACAGCTTTCTCCCCTCCCACAGTACAACCCATATTGTTGAATATTATAGGGTTATATTAGCCCTCCAGTGGAAAGACCTCAACCAAGTTCCCCTCCAATAGGATGAAGCAGCTCCGTTGCTCTGACTTCTCCAATGACGCTCCAAATGTAACATTGTTCCCTATGTAGTGTGCTAGTTTTGACTAAGGACCCAGGTCAACATTATGGGCTTGGATACTACACTACACATGGAAATGGGTGCCATTTGGGACACATTTTGTCTCCTCAATAGTTAATAAATAATGATGTCATGTTATTGCACACTATTTTATTAATGAGCCAACTCAACGACTATTAGCATTGTAATGATTCAGTTGTTGAAAAGCCTGCCCATCAGTCTCTCTAAGAGAAGGGAGTGATCAATAGTGTCAAAAGCAGCACTAAGATCAAGAAGCAACAGGACGGATGCGGAACCTTTGTCGGAGGCCATTAGAAGGTGATTTGTTACCTTCACGAGTGTAGTCTCAGTACTATGATGGGATCTGAAACCGGACTGGAGTATTTCATAAATGTTATTTGTCTTTAGGAAGGCATTCAGTTGTTGGGAAACACATTTTTCAAAGATTTTTGAGAGGAATGGGAGGTTCGATGTTGGCCTATAATTGTTTAATATGTCGGGATCCAGATTCGATTTTTTTAGATGAGGCTTAATTTCCGCTATTTTTTGTGAGTTTGGTACACATCCGGAGGAAAGGGAGCAATTTATTATGTTCAGCATTGGCTGACCTAGCACAGGAAATAGCTCCTTAAGTAATTTTGTTGGAATCGGGTTTAGCTGAGAGTTTGTGGGTTTAGAACTCATTACAAATTTAGTAAATGTGTCGAGCGATACGGTAGGAGAATGACACTGACATTCACACATATTTGTTCTTGAACTTAATATATTTTTGCCTTTCATCTAAACACATTCCCTCCCTAAAAGAATGTTGGTTTTAGACATAATGTTTTAGTTCCCTTACGTCAGTCTATCTGTATGACACATTGGTGTTATCACATTATTCCAAAGCCTGCCCAGAGTACACTAGATCAAGTAGCCTATGTTAGGTGACCCATGCCGCAATGCCAAACCTGGGCATCGCTGCTTCATCCCTTTCCAAACGATAGCACGCTATTTGTAATGCCAGTGTGTTATGACATTCTGACACTAAACTCCTCACAAAGGTAGGAGGTGATGCCCAGTTTGAGACAAATCACTGTTGAAGTCAATCCCTTGAACAATACATTTTTGCTGGGGCCCTTGGTTTGAAATATAAATTTTTCAACCATCCTAGCAGAGAGACAGGAAAACAGGACACAGCCACCTGGACGCCTCTTTTGGTACCTGCAATCCTGGTCACATAGATGATAGGTGGCACTACCATCCCAACAGCTTAGTACTAGGTGATTTAGCCACTGGCGCTAGTCTAGTAAGATCTGGCACAGCTTCAAGGGTAGAGCATAATTCCAACTTTGCAGAGTGAAACTGAGGCAGCCCATGTTGCCTCGAGCTCATCGAAAATATGGGAAACAGAGGCAGACTGAAATTTGACACCAATTGGTTGGCGGGAAGTAAACTGACACTGAACATTAAAATCATTCAAATAAGCATCTGAAACTAGATCCCGAATTACTGGCTTTGATTTGAAGACAACTTTCGGTGAGAGATTCTCTTCTGCACTGTTCAACAATTCAGGTAATTGTGAAGGAGTTAACATATTGTTGCCTTATCAATGTCTAAAGACGTTGTGTCACAGGTTCAATTTCCCATGATAAAAGGGGGAAAATGGCTTAATGTCTAACCTATGAAGGGTGCTTGACATCCCCAGGTTGGAAGCTGGGTTGTTGTTTCTTTTGGCCTCTGTACTTGTATGAACTAAATAATGGTCTTCCTGTCAACACTATCTGTGACAGCTCCCAAATATCTGGCTGTACTGTACATGAACACTCTGACTATAGCTCCACACTCTCTCGCATTATCCTACTCGGACTCTGCTGACATAGATAGCACCAAACAGGCATTATTTGTCAGCATTCAGCCTTTCCAGAAATGTGATGTGCTTTACCCATGTCACTATGAGCTAAGATGGACAAGAGCAAAACAAACGGAAACAAGGTCTCTAAAAGAGTAAATCTGATCACTTAAATTATGATCCCATCTTTGTGGCAGCTTTCGCCACCTTTTTTCTGCACAAGACACCAGTTAGCCAGACTAAACAAATGAATAGTCAGTTAGCAAGGAAATAAGGCACTGAAAAAACCTTACCACAAATCTCCTTACATGGACAGGTAAGTCACAGCAATTTTGCCAATATATAAAAAATGTTGTGGTTGTATGTAGAAAGGCACAAGTTGTTCTGCTCAATTCAGTGAAGAGCAAAGAATCAGAGTGAAGGTCAGAAAACAATGTATTGCACTTGGAAGACTATTGTGGTTGGATGTACATTTCACTGGCCTTATCAAGGCATGATTGTATACACTGTTCAGTAAAATAAGGTGTGAGGGCAAATCCATACTTTCATCCCGAGTGTCAGACCGAAAGGTCACCCAGTTGTCATGATGTACTGGAATGAACTAGAAATGCAAACTGTTTAAAGAATTATGAAGGCTGTAAAGCAATCTTAACACACATCACAACTCTGGTCCCAAGTTGCAAAGATGAAATGCCTTCTAGAACATTTTGGCACACAACAAAAAGTTATGGATATATATCAACCCGACATTCAGTACCAACCAGAAACAACTTCTGTTTGGGACACATTATATTTTCTTAATCTTAGTTATGTATCCTAATAAGAATTTTCTTTTTTTTAATTTGACATTGTCAATGGAAAATCATGTATGCCTTTTTGGTGATTGGAATAGCAAGGAAAATATTGTATATAGGTTCACACAATTACATAGTAATGCAGTACGTTGTAGAAGTATGATCTAGCCCTGCTTCCATAAGTTGTGTTACATAAAAACACTTTGTATCCACTGCCCTATTCAATCAACTCAAGAGGAACTGAGTATTCAGAACGGCACAGTCAAGTGGAATCTTGGGTTTATCAACTCTCAAAATCAGCTATAGACACCACCTCCATGTCAACAAGCTCTTTGGGAGGAGTTGCACAAAAGATGTCCTTACTTACCCCAACCCACAAATTGCAGTACCTGATATTTGCCAAGTGTTATTGGAACTACAACTAAAATTGTGTCTTGTGGTCAGATTAGACAAAACTGGTTTTGGTCATGCACATCATTGGCATGTTTCTAAATAAAAGAGAACTGCATAAAAGGAACAGCACCTGATACCCACATTAAAATATAGAGATGGATCATTGATGCTTTGGGGATGTTTTGCTACCAGAGGTTAAACAACACCTATTTCCTGATCAATCAACTTATTTACAACTTCATTTACATACCTGGGCATACAGTATAGCCTATATGAAGTTTTCCTTTTATCTTATTGGTTATGCACTGTGTTTGTGAAAAGCTTTCAAACCTCTTGACTTTCCCCCCATTTGTTGTATTATGGACTTGGATAAAATTAAATAGAAATACATAAAAAATATTTCTTCTATCAATGCACAATACCCCAAAATGAGAAGACATTTGTGCCAATTTATATGAAAATTAACCAAAAGAGGAACCAGGCAAGCCTAGTTCAGCCAGCCCGCAATTAATAGGGATACATTTCATACCCTCACTGGATTAAAACCTGGATCTCCCATGTGAGAGGCGATTTCTTTAACCACTGCACCACACAAAACTATATGTTTACAGTGTCAGTATAGTATCTCGACCTTAGATCATTTTGTCACATAATAACATCACGCCAAAGTTATTACGTGAACCCATATACATTTTGTATATTTCGCTAGACACCATTAGTATTGTTTTAAAATGACTAATGTTTCTTATTAAGTTTACCTCCACCACAAATAGCATCTATGAAGTTGATGGATTTTGCCACTGCCTGCTTTAACATCTTATTAGCCAGTAATAGGCTTACTAGTATCTACTAACTTACAACTTGGAATAGTCATAAGAATTGAGCAATTGCTAGCGAGACTGAAGATTACACTGCCAAAGCTATTTCATTTCCTGGCACAAAACATTTGTTTTTCTTTCATTCGTAAATGACATAGATATAATAACTATCAATTTAGGTGACGATATAGGACTTTTTCGTCAAGTGAAAAGACGAGAGAATCATAGAAACCCCTACTCTTTAACTGCCAAAGGGGTTTGGATAAAGCCTACGTACAATACCCCAAAAAGCATGCATGGATGCGTACTTTAAAAATCCACCAGAAATAGTCGCAATATTGTATAACCGTAAACAGTTTTAGTTTAGGCTTACTATAATGTAGATACTAAAGGTTGTAGCCAGCAAAGTTTTTGTCTATCCGGAACAAATCCTAATGCATAATTTGTTTTGACTGTGATGAGATTCGAACGCGGGACCTATCGTTAGCAGGTCTACTTCTCTAACCACTAAGCGATTTAACAAGGGAGGAGTGGACAGGCAGGCGGGCAGTTGGTCGGTCAGTCAGAGACATTCGCTCTTCTTAGCCGGATCGGCTTACGTGGTCCGGCAAAAACTCTGCATATTGATGTATTCTGCTATGCATGCCCAGCATGTCTCCATGGCCCGCAAAATGCTTGGGAGACTGCTGGAGTATTATTTATTCGCCAAAGCGAAGTGCCTGTTTTTTCAATGTTCTGTCTCCATCACGTAACTACATCAGGGGTGGGGATAGAGGGACAGCGCGTTAGAGCGGTGCATGATTGGCCTAACCCTACCACACTAAAAGGTGTTCCGGAGGTTATTGGCTTTGCCAATTTCTATCGCCACTTTATAAGATCTTTTAGCACTGTGGCAACTCCACTTACATCATTTCTGAAAGGTGGACCTACCAGGCTGCAATGGAATGATGGCGCTGATAGGCATTTCAGACGCTGAAGACCCTCTGCAACAACGTGCCTGTGTTAGCACATCCAGACCCTTTCATAGTCAAGGTAGATGCTTCGGAAGTGGGCGTCTCCTGTCCTGGGCTCATACCTCCCCCTCTGGTCATCCTGGTATCAGTTGAACACACAACATCCTGATCCCTGTCCTCACAAGGGATTTTCATTGTAATTCAGACCAACCTGCACGTCACACCCTGGTTTGACCTGCAGCTAAGGGGTGTGTTGGGGGGGGGGGCATTCATCATATGTTTCCCCTGTCCTTTGTCTAGTATAGAGAATGCCGACACCACGAGAGTGTTGATGTAATTATTATTGGTTAGACTGCAGACTGATAGTCTTTGTAAGTCTCCTGGGATATTTCTGTTATAACCTCACCTGTCTGCTGCTTTTACACAGTATCTTTATTATTGACAAATAATATGAGTGCTGCTGCATGGGTCGCGCGTTAATAAATATTCCAGTACTGCAAAATCTACGCCTTGTTCCTTCATTCGTACAATGACCCTGACGGACCCTGACGGAAAGTCGGAAAGTACTGTATTGTCAACATAAAAATGAAATGCACAATTTCTTAAAGAGTTACATATTTTAATGTAGGACAATGTAAGACACAAAATCTGATGAAGAAGAACATTTACTAATGACTCCAGGATTTTAATAAGCCTGACAATTTAGATATGAGGCAATAGCTATCAAGGACAGTGGTGTCCCCACCCATATACAGTGGGAGCACATGAGAGGTTTTACAGACTTTAGGGATAACCCCCAAAATGAGCGTTAGATTAATTATGTGTTAGCGCTCCAAAGATAATTGGACCAGCACTAACTAATAAGCCTGTATCTAGCTTATCAGTCCCTGTCGTTTTCTTAGTGTGTATAACAAGCAATGAATCAAGTAGCTTCTTTTCAGTGAACAGACCCAGTGAAAGCCCTTGCATAATTACATGATTTTCATGCATTCCTCTACAGTGGGGAGAACAAGTATTTGATACACTGCCGATTTTGCAGGTTTTCCTACTTACAAAGCATGTAGAGGTCTGTAATTTTTTCATAGGTACACTTCAACTGTGAGTGACAGAATCTAAAACAAAAATCCAGAAAATCACATTCTATGATTTTAAAATAATTAATTTGCATTTTATTGCATGACATAAGTATTTGATCACCTACCAACCAGTAAGAATTCCGGCTCTCACAGACCTGTTAGTTTTTCTTTAAGAAGCCCTCCTGTTCTCCACTCATTACCTGTATTAACTGCACCTGTTTGAACTTGTTACCTGTATAAAAGACACCTGTCCATACACTCAATCAAACAGACTCCAACCTCCCCACAATGGCCAAGAACAGAGAGCTGTGTAAGGACATCAGGGATAAAATTGTATACCTGCACAGGACTGGGCTACAGGACAATAGGCAAGCAGCTTGGTGAGAAGGCAACAACTGTTGGCGCAAATATTAGAAAATGGAAGAAGTTCAAGATGACGTCAATCTCCCTCTGTCTGGGGCTCCATGCAAGATCTCACCTCATGGGACATCAATGATCATGAGGAAGGTGAAGGATCAGCCCAGAACTACATGGCAGGACCTGGTCAATGACCTGAAGAGAGCTGGGACCACAGTCTAAAAAAAAAAACATTAGTAACACACATCATGGATTAAAATCCTGCACCGCACACAAGGTCCCCTTGCTCAAGCCAGCGCCTGTCCAGGCCCGTCTGAAGTTTGCCAATGACCATCTGGATGATCCAGTGGATGGATGGGAGAAGGTCATGTGGTTTGATGAGACAAAAATTTAGCTTTTTGGTCTAAACTCCACTCGCCATGTTTGGAGGAAGAAGAAGGATGAGTACAACCCCAAGAACACCATCCAAACTGTGAAGCATGGAGGTGGAAACATCATTCTTTGGGGATGCTTTTCTGCAAAGGGGAAAGGACGACTGCACTGTATTGAGGGGAGGATGGATGGGGCCATGTATCGTGAGATCTTGGCCAACAACCTGCTTCCCTCTGTAAGAGCATTGAAGATGGGTTGTGCCTGGGTCTTCCAGCATGACAACGACCCGAAACACACAGCCAGGGCAACTAAGGAGTGGCTCCGTAAGAAGCATCTCAAGGTCCTGGAGTGGCCTAGCCAGTCTCCAGACCTGAACCCAATAGGAAATCTTTGGTGGGAGCTGAAAGTCTGTATTGCCCAGTGACAGCCCCGATATCTGAAGGATCTGGAGAAGGTCTGTATGGAGGAGTGGGCCAAAATCCCTGCTGCAGTGTGTGCAAACCTGGTCAAGAACTACACGAAACGTAAGATCTCTGTAATTGCAAACAAAGGTTTCTGTACCAAATATTTAGTTCTGCATTTCTGATGTATCAAATACTTATGTCATGCAATAAAATGCAAATTAATTACTTAAAAATCATACAATGTGATTTTCTGGATTTAAAATTACAGACTTCTACATGCTTTGTAAGTGGGAAAACCTGCAAAATTGGCAGTGTATCAAATACTTGTTCTCCCCACTGTATCATTTAGCCATTTGAGGTGGACATAAAGATTTTTTTGGAGATCACCTGCTACAATTAAGTGCCAATTAGAGGCATCAGCAATTGCATTTTGTAACAGGTACAGAGTACATCAGTAACAGAGTCCAAAACTACCTGTTTTTCAAGAATTTTACTGTTTTCCAGAATTTGGACCGGCATCCATGACAAGTACATAACGTAATGACATAGTAGTCTTCTTTTGCTTTTCTAATGTAAGTTTGATAAAGTTACGTCCAGAAATAATTGGACATTGACATAATTTTGGCTCTGTACGCCACCACAATAGATTTGAAAAGTGTAGACCTTCAGCTTTAATTCATGGGGTTGAACAAAAATATAGTATGAAATGTTTGGGAATTGCAACCATTTTCAAACACAGTCCCTTTATTTCAGGGGCTCAAATGTAATTGGAAAAATTAACACAATCATAAATAAAATGTTTTTAATACTTTGTCGAGAATCCTTTGCAGGCAATGACTGCTTGAAGTCTGGAACGCATGGACATCACCAAACGCTGAGTTTCCTCCTTTGTGATGTTTTGCCAGGCCTTTACTGAAGCTGGCTTCAGTTGTTCATTGTTTGTGGGTCTTTCTGCCTTAAGTTTTGTCTTCAGGAAGTGAAGTGCATGCTCGATCAGGTTGAGATCAGGTGATTGACTTGGCCATTGCAGAATATTCCACTTCTTTGGCTGGGTTGCTTTTGCAGTATGTTTTAAGTCATTGTCCATCTGTAAAATGAAGCGCTGTACAATCAAATTAGCTGAATTTGGCTGAAACTGAGCAGAAAATATATTCCTATACACTTCAGAATTCATCCGACTGTTTCTGTCCTCTGTCACATCATCAATAAAAACTAGTGATCCAGTGATCCATAATTTAAATTATTAATGATTGGCACCTTGTGATTAACCCTCTGTATTTGCTCTTGTGACGTATTCTCTTTATTATTAGACTTGGAAAATGATTAGCTCACCAACTGGAGTGTTCTTCAATTGGCTGGATGTTGTGAAGGGGTTTTTCTTTACCATGGAATGGATCCTACGACCATCCACCACTATTGTCTTCTGTGGACGTCCAGGCCTTTTTGTGCTGCAGAGCTCACAAGTGCATTCTTTTTTTCTCAGAATGTACCCAACTTGTTGATTTGGCCACTCCTAATGTTCTCTGATATATTTTTTTTGCAGCCTTAGGATGGCCTGTTTCACAGCAACAGCTTCCAAATGTGAATGCCACACCTGGAATCAACTCCAGACATTTTACCTGCTTAATTGATGAAGAAATAACTAAGGTATAGCCCACACCTGTCCATGAAACAGCTTTTGAGTCAATTGTCCAATTACTTTTTGTTCCTAGAAATAGACAGAGTTACAGTACATATTAAAGAGTTATAATTCCTCAACGCTTCCTCCAATTTGGATGTGAATACCTTCAAATTAAAGCTGAGAGACTGCACTATAAGCCCATGTTTATCATTTAACTGTAACTTGAATTTATTTTGGTAAACAGCCAAAACAACAAAAAAGAAATCCGGACTTAACTGTACATATGTTTTCTACGTCTTAAGTCTGACTTCAAAGCTGGAAGTTGTTTATGATTTGCCCACACCACACTACTTATAGGAATAGAATCAGATTTTAATATAGCAACTTAATCCTTTAGCTATTTACCGCAGCATCAACGCTTTTATGGCTTGGACGGATGTCCAGACTGGGACAGACATGAATAATGGCTTTTTGTGAAAAATGACTCCATCGGCCATCAAGAACAGCCCAGGGTTAGTGGAATTCACTATTGTACTTGACTTAGCCATGAAAATTATTTAGTTAAGATATTCCGGATAAGAATGTCTATTAAAGTCACTACAATGTAGAAAGAAGAAAAGGAACCAGGCAAGCCTAGTTTGGCCAGCCCGCGAATAAAAGGAAGGAATGTTGTTGCTCTCACTGGATTTGAACAATAGTGCCCTATGTGACCGGCTGTTTCCTTAATCACTATGTCACTAAGCTATATATGTGCAGAGTGTTCTGCATTGTTAAACCAATTAGTCGAAACTCCATGGTTCTCAAAACTAGTTCCCTACATTAGCTAAAATCCAAACCAACAACAGGTATAAAAGGGTTGATACACTACATTCTATGCGTTAAATTAAAAAGAGATTACTGTAGGGACCGATTGGGACATACTACCTCATCATAACATTGCGGCTCTACATTGTGTCATTTTGTCATGTGTTAACATCACGCCAAGTTTGAATATTTAGCTAGGCACCATTAAGCATTGTGTTGAACTGAATAACGTTTCTTTTTAAGTTTACTTCCACCATAAACAGCATCTATGAACTGTATGGCCACTGGTCGTTTTAACTGCTTATTAGGCACTAATAGGCCTACTAGTATCTACTTACTTATTCACTTGGAATAGTCATAAGAGTTGAGCAATTGCTAGGGAGATTGAAGATGGACTTTACACAGCCAAGCTATTTCATTTCATGGCACAACATTCGTTTTTAATTTGTGAATGACACAAAAAAGTCAGTTATCGTCACCTATATCAATATAGGTGACGATAACTGACTTTTTCATCCAGTGAAAAGACAAGAGAATCATGGAAACCCATCCTCTTTTTCTGCACAAGGGTTTGTGATCTATATCACCCCAAAAAGCATGCATGGATACGTACTTTGACAATCCATCAGAAATAGTCGCAATATAACCGTAAACGGTTTTATTTTAGGCCTATTATATAACGTAGCAACTGAAGCTTGAAGCCAGCAAGGTTTTTGTCTGTCCTGACCAAATCCTAATGCATAATTTGTTTTGAAGAATTGAGCAATTGCTAGCGAGACTGAAGATGTACTTTACACTGCCAAAGCTATTTTATTTGAAGACACAACAACGTTTGTTTTTCTTTCATTTGTGAATGACATTGATACAATAACTATCCATATACGTGAGGATAACTGACTTTTTAGTTGAGTGAAAAGACGAGAGAATCGTGGAAACCCCTCCTCTTTTACTGCGCAAGGGTTTGGTGTCTATATTACCCCAAAAAGCATGCATGGATGCGTACTTCGAAAATCCACCAGAAATAGTCACAATATAATCGTAAACCGTTTTATTTTAGGTTTACTATAACATAGCTACTGAAGCTTGTAGCCAGCAAAGTTATTGTCTATCCTAAACAAATCCTAATGCATACTTTGTTCTGCCTGAGGCGAGGATGGAACACTGGTTGCCCACATGGCAGTCCATGTCTATTTGTTAATCTAAAAAGACACGCTGGCACCTCAATTTAAAAAGAATGATGTCACTTGTGGCCAAACATAGCTGAAGTTTGTGTTTTATTATATACTACTTTAAAGTTGAGAAACCATCTAACATCAACAATTTAAGATTTTTAATAAATGACTAGAAGTAACAATTTTGGTTTGCAAAGACAGTCAGGACATATTTTTCCTCTTTATTGTTAAGGCAAATAAATGCATCTGTAAGTATGCAGTCTTCAGTTTGTATTTGCAAGCTCCATATTTGCTCAGCTACATTTGTTGGGTCCTCTCAGTTGTTGTGTGTGGGTTTGCATCTGTATGTACATGTGGCTGTGAAAAGGCCTTGATACTGAGCTGAGATTAGGAGGCTTCTCAGCAAACTTCTCATTTTATAATGCAACACAGGCACACTATGTCATAATGTCTGTATCCAGACTTTAAAGCATAAATCCATTGGGTGTTTCTAGGATGTGAATACACAAGTCCAAAGTAGGGGAGGTCTGGGGGCATCCTCAGTGACAAAAAAATGACAAATGGAATTAACAGCTAAATGCCTGAACTTAGTGATCTTAACTTTGAGGTGAACATTAATATATTTTTTGATAAAAAACTAGGAATTCTAATGCAAATAAATAAATCTAAGCTATTGCTGCCCTATAAATTTATTGTTAATTTGGTGTGTATGATTGAACTGCAAAAAAATACATATTGCCTATCCCAAATCATTCATAATCAAAGAAGGCATAGAATTTTATTTGCAAAGATAGCTATGAATACAGTAATGGTAGTTTAATAGCAGCATAACATTCATTACAATTCTGTTGTTAGGCCATGCTTTTGACAAGTTTTCAGAAGGCTAAAATAATAAATGTCAGGTTATAAGAAATAATGTAGCAATTTAAGAAAATCAACGTGGCAGGGTATTACAACTAGTGTCACAACTCTGTTCTTAAGCTCAGACAAAATAATGGGAAACACTCATCAGTTAAAATAATTGCAACAACATAATGTATTTATAAACTCGAAGCAAAAAGTTGACCGCATGGCCATTCCAGCTCTTCCCACCAACACTGTAAAGAAGAAAGAAACAAAAATGAAAACAGAACAGGAGGGATGTCATACTAGGTAAATATTTTCATGTTTTGTAACTGTAAACAGGCCTATTATGTGAACAGTAGTTTCCACCAAAGCAAGCAATACATTTAAAGTCAACAGAGAAACAATTAACATGCTGATTGCAAGAATGCACACAGGAGCTGTTGTGGAAGAATTTTATGTTTATTTCTCAAAATGTGGTATTAATTCCAACCGCCAAACTAAATTTTAACTGAAGTCCCACCAGGACTGAAGATGTCAATCCCAGCACAAATGAAAACTGTTGTGCTGATTAAATGAGTAGTTAAACTGGTCTATAGACTAGTTTGAGTATCTGGCATCAGCAATTTTGGTTTTGATTACAGGCTCAAAATGACCAGAAACAAAGAACAACTCGTCAGTCTACCATTGTTCTTGCATTGGAATAAGGGGCTATTCCAATGCAAGAACAGCGCAAACGGAGCAAATCAGAGGACAAATACGTTAGTCTCTAGTTTGAGGAACAAGTCTCAGGTCGGGATGGGCGGATCGATACCAAAGTATCAATACTTTCAATTCTCACTTTTCTTTTTGAGAATCAAAGTTCACATAAAAATATCGATAACAAGTGCTTTCTTTAACCAGTCATTATTATTATTTATTTTATCAATTCCATGTGTTATCGGTGCTGAAAACAAGTTGTTTATAGGAACTAGTTCTACTGTCTCCTTCCGCTCTTAATATAACCTACACACAGGCACACTGTAACACACTCAGTTACAGAATATTACAGTGGGTGCATATACATGTAAACTAATATTCTGATACACCGACTAAGGTTAATATTCCCAACTATGTAAAAGTTGGTCATATTTTCAAACAATATCTGAATTCATTATATAAATTTTGAGGAAAAACTCATATGTATTGCTCAGGATTTCTAAAGCATAGAAAATGTCTCATAAAATGTCCTCAAAGTAAAGATCTCAATGATCTATAGGGAATAAAACTATAATTTTATCACGAAAGTGTCACTTATCAAATTGTGTAATGCATTTTGGAACTCTTAAACTCTTTTATAATTGCATGAGGCTATTTAATCTAACCATTTTAGGTTGAATGTGAGTTATAGGGTCCAGAAAGACTTAAAAACATTACAGTTTGCTTGTAGAATTTTCTTCCAATAGATGACTCCCAAAGAGCAGCAGAGATTACAAGAAACCTGGGAGAGATTAATGTGAAGGACCTCCAAACAATCTCGATTGTTTTAAGGCAGGGCGGCCCAACCCTGCTCCTGGAGTTCTCTTCAAACCCATTTTGTGACTAACCCAGTTAAGCTTTTCAACCAGTTAATTATTAGATTCAGGTGTGCTAAATTAGAGAGAAAACCTACAGGACAATAGATCTCCAGGAACAGGGTTGGGCAGCCCTGTTTTAAGGTATCTGTAAAGTCCCTTGATTGGTACCATAAAATCCCAAGCTGCAAAACGCTTGATGGAGGGTAAAATTGCAGACCTGTATAAAGACTGTCAAGACATAGTAAGGGCAACTTTACAACATGCAGATAGCGCTGTTCTCACAGCAGCAATGTGGATTTCCAGGCATATTTGTCTTTCCTTTCATTACAACCGGCAAATACGTACACAAGACTTTTAAAAGTATCGGTATCAGTATATATGCCAGATCAACATGGTTATGCCTCAGTAGTTTAGCAATTTCAAGAGTGTTGCATCTGTCTGAAATGCATTTAACAATGTATTACTTTACAGTGTCAGTAAAATCTCTTTTTTAGCACATTTTACCTGAGGGTAAAATGAGCATTAAAGTTTATATGTTTTGGAGTTGGAAAATGTGCATAGAAATAATAATACGATCTGAATACACACAGCCGTGTCTCGCCGTTGTTTACAATTTTTTTTTTTCCCTGAACCAATGGCCCTTTTCCACTGCATGGTACCGGCTCAACTCTACTCGCTTCATGGGGGACAACTCTTTACTGCATAGGTCTTCAACCCTTTTCAGAGGACCCCCCAGTCATCTCACAGTTTAGATTTTGCCCTGAAATAGCTCACCTGATTCAACAGGTAAGGGCTTGTTAATTAGTTAAAAAGTTTATTCAGGTGTGCTAGTTCTGGGATACATCTAATAGATTGAATGGCTGGGGGGTCCCCAGGAGAGAGTTGAAGATCTATGCTTTACTGTGTTTAAACACTGCTGTGTCCGTGGATGGTGCTGTAGTAAATGTGAATTGCACGTGAGGCACAATACAACAAGGGAGGTGCCATCATTGCTCACACCGAGAAGCACGCTAGCTAGCTAGGAATCCTACGTTTCAGTTGTGATGTGAAAACTGGTTCATTTTAATGACTTGGTTCTTTAAGTCTTGCTCACGGAAAATGAAAAACTATGAATTGGACAATACAGGTGGATTATGATTTACTACAACTCAGAACTTTCAAATCACATCCATCTCTTGTTATTACTGGTGTTCCCCAGGGCTCTGTCCTGGGGCCTCTTCTCTTTATCATCTATCTACTTCCATACCATACCATCTTCTTCCGCTTATCCGGGGCCGGGTCGCGGGGGCAGCAGTCTAAGCAGGGATGCCCAGACTTCCCTCTCCCCAGACACTTCCTCTAGCTCTTCCGGGGGGACACCGAGGCGTTCCCAGGCCAGCCGGGAGACATAGTCCCTCCAGCGTGTCCTAGGTCTTCCCCGGGGTCTCCTCCCGGTGGGACGGACCGGAACACCTTCCCAGGAAGGCGTTCCGGAGGCATCCGAAAAAGATGCCCAAGCCACCTCAGCTGACCCCTCTCGATGTGGAGGAGCAGCGGCTCTACTCTGAGCTCCTCCCGGGTGACCGAGCTTCTCACCCTATCTCTAAGGGATCGCCCGGCCACCCTGCGGCTATCTACTTCCTCTTGGTCATATCTTTCGTAAATTCAATATTCATTTCCACTGCAATGCGGTTGACACCCAGCTAAACCTGTCACCTAAACCAAACACAATCCTCCCACCCACCTTCCTCTGATTGCTTCACAGAAATCCAATCTTGGATTTCCTGCAACTTCCTCAAACTTAACAATGACAAAACTGAGGTTCTCCTCATTGGCACCAAATCCACTCTGACAAAACATGACACTTTCTCGCTTACCATTGATAACTCCTCAGTTTCTTCCTCCCCTCAGGTTAAGCGTCTGGGTGTCATCCTCGACAGCACACTTTCATTTCAAGCTCACATTAATAATGTCACCCTGTCTATACTTTCATTTACATAACATCAATCGTCTCCGTCCGTCTCTCACACCCACTTGTACAGCCATTCTTGTTCACACCCTGGTTACATCCCGTATCGATTACTGTAACTCTCTTCTCTTTGGTCTTCCTCTCAAATGTATACAAAAACTTAAACTGGTTCCGAACTCTGCCGCTTGTATCATCACCAGAACATCTTCTATTAATCACATCACTCCTGTTCTTCAGCAGTTACACTGGATCCCAGTAAAATACCGCATTGATTTTAAGATTCTGCTCCTCACCTTCAAACCCATACACAACCTCGCTCCTCTGTACCTCACTGTCCTCCTTCATATCAACATACCCACCCATACTCTCAAGTCTTCTATTCACCTCACTGTACTTCCTGCCCGTTTGACCACTATGGAGTTTAGAGCTTCAGCCACTCTGCCCCTCGCCTCTGGAATTCGCTACCAGCAGACATCTGTAACATCAACTCGCTTTCCATTTTCAAAATCCGTCTGAAAACCCATCTTTTCACACTGACATATCTAACATAATCACGTTTCATTTGCTTATAGCAATGTTCATCATCACGATTAATTCTGCTTTTAGCATTGTTCTGTAGGTTTTTATATTTATTGTGATATGTGTCTTGTATGGTGACCATGAGTGCTTAGAAAGGTGCCTAAAAATAAAATGTATTATTATTATTATCATTACAATTTGATGAACTCCCTAAACAGACGAAGATTTTTTTCAACATCCAACAGAAAATGATTGAACGCCGAGTCACATGAATAGCTACAGGTGAGTTCTGTTCTGCATTATTACAAATAACTAACGTTAAGTGTTGTTAGGCTACTGAGTAAGAATGTCGTGACTGTTTTGTATTAAACAATGACTATTTCCAATATTCTATTAACATTTGAATTCTTTATTCAAAGTGACTGGTAGCTGACCAGAGGTTCTAAACCCAAGGCGATAAAACAAGTTATAGAAAGTGAGCTTGGTGAATAAAGTGAAAACATTGCGTTGGCTTGAGATTAAATACTTTCATAACGTTTCCTAAGGTCTTTCAGAGGTATTGAATGTCACAGCCTTTTCTGGATGTTATATGTCCATTTATAATGTTCCCCTAAAGTCTTTCAGAGGTGCTGAATGTCACAGCCTTTTCGGGATGAAAATGTAGAACAACTTATTTTTACTGAGTGCACTCCCCTACAGATTTATATTGTGTTCTGAAGGGCAGTAATTCCGCTATATTTGCTGCATGCAGATCAAAATGTCCGGCGTCACTGTAATTTGTCAGACATTTCAGTTCTGGAGACGCAATGCATTAAGTGCAAAATCATTGTTTTAATAGCAATAACTATAAAGAAAATTATATTAGGTATTTAAAATAGATGCTTTCTTTCGTTTTAGATGTAGATTCTGTAGTTAAGCTTAAAATGTAAGCTTACAACGTGATTTTTTAACAGAATACTCAAATATTGTTTGTTGCCTTTGTGTCTTCACCATTGATATTAAGTTAGAAATGCCATATAACTTGACATGTGTTATTAACCAATACATGGCCTACCTAATTTAGTTTTTTGCCTTTTTCAGATTTTTGTATGCCTTGTAGTTTTTACTCAAGCATTGATAATGATTTGTTTAAAGAGATTTTGTGTGTGTGTGATTCTTTGTGTGTGTATATTAGGTTTATGTTCATCATGGACTGAGCTTTTTTTAGTCCTAAGTATTTTTACATATTTATGGATATGTTGTTAGGCCCAGTTTGGTTGCTTACTATTTTTGTTTCTTTCGTTTATCCTCAAGTTCGGATATTTTGTGCTTCTTCGCATATCAACATCGTTAGCTAACTTGTCTAAATCGTGTTTCTTAGGGTATATAAATAAAATAGACTGACTTTTGCACTATTGCTTGGGATCTTTGTGTAGACATGTACATTGCTTACCATAATTTTTTCCCCAAACTAATGGCCATTTTCCACTGCATGGTACCGGCTCAACTACTCGCCTATAGCCTCGACTTTAATCGCTTCATGGGGGACAGTTCTTAACTGTGTTTAAACACTGCCATGTCCGTAGAAGGGGCTGTAGCAAATGTGAATTGCACGTAAGGCAAGACAATCGCCATTTTGCAAACTAGGAATCACACGTTCTAGAAATTTGAAAACTGGATCATTTCAGTGACTTCCCAACAAGCAACACCCCAGGTTTTTGCTGCAGTGGCCGCAGAGCGTTTCTGCAAAGCATCCGTTGGGCCACTTTCATGACAATGCTTTCTAACAATACCCTGATCAGTGGCTCACAAGCGGCCCGATGGCGGCTAGACGCTTTTATGCAATAACCTAGCGGGATGCCTCACGCCCCAATATTAGGTTATATTTATAATAATTTTGGTCATATCACAAATGACAATGAACTGAATAAAATCTAAACAATTTATTTCAAATAGTGCAAGATGCATACAAAAATAACATACATTATACAGCAAGCATACAAAATAAACATGTGCAAATGATTTGAAATAAAAAAATTACAAAATCAAATAGTGCAAGAAAACGTGTCCAGCAACAGATAGTAAAATTACAGTATTTGAAAGTAAAAAATAAACATAATACAATACAAAATAAATAAGGGCTAGAATGGCAGTAATATGCATAAGTATGACCTAGCAGCAATCAATAGTTATTGAATATCATAGATACATCAGTGCAATAAGCTTATGAATGGTGGCATAACACTACAACTACAGTCAGAGTTAAAAACAATTACACAGAGCTATAAATATATTAAGAGGATAATGCAATCATATATATAACACTGTACATAGCAGCAGTTAAAAAATAATAATAATACAGTACTGCAGCTTAGCAGCAATATTGGTTGTGCTGGAGATGTCATTCATCATATTCACGGCAGGTCTCCCATCTGCACACTCAGCTGCCCCTTTCTGGTACCTGGGGACCATGTTCTGGACAGCCTCATCAGTGGCATCCCGGTTGGAAAGATTCTTCCTTATGGCTCCTGTAATACAGTAATCAGATATTGTACTTAAATGGTCTGACATGATTTTGAGAATTGCATGACATTCAAGACAAATTAAATGTTAGCGCAACTATAGTCTTGTGTTTACCTGATTGTAGTGCCAGCTGTGCCCTCAGCTCGACCTTCTCTTCAGTCAGCCACTTGATCTTCTCCAAATGTTCTGAAAGTAAAGACAGACAGTTAATTATTCAGTCCGAAATATCTGGTTATTTTACAATCAGAACTCAAATCGCAGTGTCCGCCGAAATGTTGTGCAGAGCTAAAACTTCCCCCTACCTCTGCCTTCTTGCCCTTAAAAATTAATTTAAATTGACAAATAAAATTGGAAGCAACATGCTTTGATAACAAGTTAAGCATCTGGGTTAAGTGAATGAACCCACACTTACCTATGTAGCCATCCTTTACATGGTGGCGTGGAGTACCTATCTGGTGCCTTGGAGTACTGTGCTTGCTCCATCCTAAAAATAAACATAGTTTATTTGTTGGTGAACAGGTAAATATGGTGAAACCAAGTAAACATTGCAGAAATTACGAGATCAACAGGTAATTCACTTACCTCCAGGGGTGCAATCCACATGCTGTTGTGGTGTAGATATGCATCCTTGGCTAGCTAAGAACAATGTGGATACACAGACACCTCAGTAACAAAACATCCGAACTTGAGGATAAACGAAGAAACAAAAATAGTAAACAACCAAACTTGTGGACACACGAAGAAACAAGGGTTACTGTAGGTATTTAATCTCAGGCCAACGCTGTTTTTTTCAAGCTCAGTTTCTATAAATAGTTTTCCCGCCAATGGTTTAGAACTTGTGTTCAGCTACCAGTAACTTGACTAAAGAATGCAAATCTTAATAGAATATTGCAAACAGTAATTGTTTAATACAAAACAGTCAGTACGTTCTTACTCAGCAAACTAACAACACTTAACGCTAGTTTATAATAGCGCAGAACAGAACTCACCATAGCTATGTAGGTGACTCGGCGTTCAACAATTTTTGGCCTGATGTCCAATTTTCGTTCGGTGCTCCGCCAGCAGCAAAACGCCAGCGGCCTGCCAGCGATTGCACACTGGATTGGTTCTTCCAATGAGCAGTCGATGTTGGCCTATAAGATTGAAATCAATAATGAAAGCATTTCATAAGGATTTTACGAATTCATTAAATATTGTAATGATATAATTGAACACCATAAGGGAAGTTATTAACATTGGCGAATTTATGTAATGTACAGTTTCATGTAATAATATGCTCATGGACCACTATAAAAGACGGTCAATTAACATGGAAAACGGCAGATCTTTGTGTTGGAAGATTTAGCACACACTGCATTTTGTCGAGAGCGCATTTTTAGAGACAGGTATGACTTTTTTGCAGAAAGTAGTGATTGGCTCATGTGGATACATTGAGTGTATAAGCTGTCAAACTGTTGTGAGCATTGAATCAAAATGTTGAATGTCTGTAGCACAAGCTGAAACTGAAAGTTGCAAGTAGAAAACAGGAAATCTTATTTAGGCTGTTGCTGGGGAGAGAGAGCAGAATTCAGCTTGTGTGTCAGATTAAGAATAGACAAGACAGAAACCACAAAGGGCAAGATGACGTTTGTGCTGCATGTACACATATAAGGTATAGAACATAAACTGGACCAATGGCACACATGCTTGGCATATTCAAACCCCACTTTTAGGCGTGTTTGAAGTATAAATAATGCTGATGTGAATGCTGAATTTCAGACATTGTGCGGCGACACTCTGTCTCTAAAAGCTTTTGTAATAAACAGAATATACGGTACGGTAATTGACCTGACTCCTGGTGTGTTATTCTCCTTTCCAACAAACCAACTCGGGGAAGTGTTAAACTTCAACAATTTTGGGGGCTCGTCCGGAATTGGATAAAGGAGAAGGAATTTGATCCGGTCCAGCTAACCTACACGGGATTCACAGGTTCCAGTGCTGGCGCATCAAAAAGGTAAGCAGAGACTGTTATATCTAAATCTGCATATTAGCTGTGAACCAAATAGTGATCCTGTGAAGAACGTAGTGGGACTGGTTTAAATTCAGGAGGGCGAGGCAATTGGTGATTGTTCCGGGGTTGACTACCCCCCCACTTCCCGACGGGGATGGTGGAGATTGTAACTAGGAGACTTGACAATCAGTCGGGTGAAAGGCCAGAGGACTTAGGGGCACCTTGAACATAACGGGTGAGTTAGGATCTCACACAAAAATAAACACTAGCTGTCACGTCCTGGTTGTGTCCCTAGCCATCTCTGCGCTGGGCTCGGGGCATAGCCAGGACAGGACAGGAGGTGGCCTTTAGCCACCTCTACTCCTTTTTGGTTTCCCCAATTGGAGGCAGGTGTTAGTCATTGCCTCCAATTGGGGACCCTATTTAAGTTTAGTTTGTAGGCCCCGGGGCGTGGTTCATTTTGGTTTTGTTATCCTGTGTAAGGAATACCCACGTCACTGGTTGCTGCCTTTTGTTTTTGTTGGAGTCCTTCTTTCATTTGTATTAAACATGGATTACCCTTGTGACATTCAGTCTGCGCCTGTGTCCTTCAACCACCACAGCCGTGACACTAGCAAGGAAATGGACGTGGAGTTTGAGAGAGAAGTAGATGACGGTGGGTGGGGTCCAGGTACGGGAAAATGGAAGAAATTGGGGATACAGGTGGCAAATGTACCGACAGTTGTAGGCAGGATGGACCCAACTCAGAAAGAAAAGGGACAGATAGAAGAGAAACTGTGACAAGTGGTGAGTGAGGCAGGATTAAGGATGGATGAAAGGAGACCATTACAAGTTATTTTGTGGGATAAAGAGATGGATTATGCTAAGAATCGAGATAGAGTTAGGGACAAGAGGGAAACAGCAAATTTGGTCAAGAAAAGGAGATATAAAGATGAGGAGAAGGCATGGGAAAAGGACAGAAAAAATTGTGTAAGTTAGCAGTGTGGTGTCAGGTAGTAGAACATTTGAACAAGGAGAAAAAGGAGGAGAAAATTAAGGAGGATAGGAAGGAAGGATAGAACCCCCAGCATATGAGAATGACCCGGTGTCGCCTAGTGCACCGCCCGCACCACTGTATCCAGTGCTGCGCTTAGAAGAAGGAATATTGTGTGTAGACCCAGAGGGCAGCGAGCCAGTAGCTCAGTTGACTAGAAAGCAAGAAAAGAGGAAATTGAGTAGAAAGGCAAAGTCAGAGAGCGAGACAGACATTGAGGAGGAAGTGAAATCGTTTAAGTCCAGAGCAGAGAGAGAGTGTGGGAGGTAGATTAGGAGGAACAGGATGAGATAAAGGAAGCCAAGAGAAAGTCAGGTGGCAGTAATGGTTGGCTGGACGGGGATACGAGATCTGAGTCTGACGGGGAGGCAACGGAGAGAAGGACTAAAAGCAAAAAGAAAAGGGGAAACTGGGCACAAAAGAGAAGGGTAGTGCTCACGGGGAAAGCAGTAGGGAGATGGACTGACTCAGACGAAGACACCAACTCAGACAGTAGTAGAGACTGGGGGAAGGGAGATGTAGATGTAGAACCTCTGCCGCGTTCGCCCCCATCAGAACAAAAATAACACCATGACGCAGTACAATCGGCTCAAAAGACTACAAATAAAAGGTACACGTGATCACAAGCAGAAAAAGGGGAAGCTAGTTGTGCTGGGTTTCAGCTGCCTCTCTTTAGATTGGGAGGCCGCGAACCACGGTATAAACCATTGGGGCTGGGAGACGTACAGGCGCTGGTAGATAAATTCCCCCCGATGGGAGAGGGAGGTGGACTATGGTTGGCGCAATTTGACAAACGTACAACCGGTCAAACGTTGGCATTGGAGGACTGGAGGGCAATAGCCGCCTGAGCCATGTCTGCCCAGGCTATGACTGAAATAGAAAAAGGGGGTGCCACTAGGTGGAACCCTGACGACACCCCTTTCAGTCAGGTGGTCGGGCACATAGCCACGGCCCTGAGGGAACGATTCCCCTTGCCGGCTGGGGCCCCGGTACACAAGTTACCTTGGGAAAAAGACCAACACCCTAGACAGTATCTAGAAGCGTATAAAGAAACATGGGCCAAACACCCAGGGCACCACCCGGGGAAGGGAGGTCTGCAGCAGGAGTGGTTTGAAGGGCGGTATTAGAGGGACTTCCTGAGAAAATAAAAGAGGCATTGATGGCTAACCCAGATTTGCCAAGGAGCGAGTCACATGTATGGGAAAGGCATGTAGTACACCAGTTGCAGAGAGCTAAGGACGAGGAGTCAGAAAAAGAGAAGCAGATAGAGGAACTGAAAGAGAAACTTAAAAGTAAATGAAGGGAGAAAGAGACACAGACAGATGGCAGCCCTAGGCTTGAGAGAACCTGACACACCCGATTTATACCCTGTTCCCACATGGGCACCCCAACCTCACGGTGGCCGGGGAGGCATTCACCGCGCCCTATCGACCAGGGACTCCGAGGGGAGGTTACGGTAGGGGGAAGGGGCGGGGTAGAGGCAGAGGGGCTCCAGGAGCCCAAGTCCCATACTGTTTTACGTGTGGGGACCCGAACCACTGGTCCAGGGAGTGCCCACAGAACGCCGGAAGAGGCAGAGGATACCCAAACCAAGGGGCAGCGCCATTTCCCAACCCACACGCCGTCCCACCACCTAGTGCACCTGGCAGTACCCACTCTCTTATGAGGGAGGGTGGGACCAGGAATGATGGTCCACAGGGAGGGGAGGGGACAGCGGGGGAAAGGCAGACCCTATGCTGTCCCTGAATGTCGACGGGAGGGACTTCCCCTTTCTGGTCGACACAGGTGCCACTTTTTCCACCATCACCGCCCCTCCCGCCCCAGGACTATTATCCTCTAAGACAGCGGAGGTTGTGGGGTTTGAAGGGGTGGAACAGACTTTGCCAGTGCCGTTTCCTCTTAAAACGATACTGGGTAAACAGGCCCTCAGCCATCCGTATGTGGTGTCGGCAAACACACCAGTGAACTTATTAGGGAGAGACTTTCTAATAAAACTGGGGGCTACTATTTTATGTTCTCCAGATGGACTGTTACATTACCGGACAGGACGTCGGCGGTATGTGGACCTGAAACCACACGCAAAGGGCAGTACCTGGTACAACCGATGAAGGGTGAAATAGCGGAGATATACTGGGGACTATCAATACCGGAAAAGCCGGACAAACAGGGCATTTTGTGACAGTACTTCAAGTGGAGGCTGTGGATCTCCCTCCTCGAGCCGTACTTTCCTCCGCCAGACCCCCCTCGCGTGACCCTATTTTATGATCGGCAGGGTGACGAGGTGTATAGAGAATGGTTTGGGGATGCAGTGTGTGGGGACACGTGGCAGGTCGGGTCTAAATTCATATATGTAGGCCCTGAAGGGGTAGCGGCAGATGTACAGTTGACTGACGAGCAGGAACAGTGGTACATGATGGCGGAGGAGTCCGTCCCGCATATGTCACTGGCCCTGCATCTTGAACACTAAGCAAAAGACCTGGGGCCCATGGTTAAAAGGGCGGTCGAATGCAATGATTGGACAACCACTCAGGCATCAAACGTATGGTACTCACCCAGCTGTAAGACATATAGGTTAGAGGCACGAGGGAGCAATTGGTTATATTTAGAGCGAAGGGAGATAACTCAGGATCATGGGAGGGAAAAGATGGATCACCCTGCAGCCACGGCAAGACTCACTGTGGTCCAAGGGCCCCACGGACGATAGCCCACCAGGGTCGACAATGGCGATACACGAGACTACCACAGGGGTTCGCGCTTTCCCCTGGCATATTCAACCAGGTACTGAGAGAAGCGCTGCAGGGATGCTCGCTGCCGACAGGGGTGACTTTGTTCCAGTACGTAGACGACCTGCTGCTGGCGGCCCCAACGGTGGCTACCTGCATCCAAGCTACAATGCCGGTCCTCACCAGACTGGCTAAGAAAGGGTTCAAGGTTTCGAAAGAAAAGCTACAGCTGGTAAGAACACAGGTCTCCTTTCTGGGCAGAGTAATCTTGCAGAAGGGAGCGGGGCTTTCACCGGCACACTGCACAACCATTCTCCACCATCCCAAACCCACTACCGTTCAAGAAATGCTATCATTCCTGGGGCTCACGGGGTACAGCCGCAATTACATCCCAAACTACTCAGGGCTCACAGAGCCACTTAGAGTGCTAGTTAAAGAGCAGGGAATGCGTAAACGTAAAGCCACACTCAATTGGACTTGCCTGACTGACCAGGCCTTCATTTTGCTGAAACAACAACTAGCCACCGCAGCTGATCTGGCAATTCCCGACTACACAAAACCCTTTTTTCTAGATGTTTCTGAAACAGGACAAGTCATGAACGCGGTTCTGTTTCAGAAAAAAGGGGGAGATAGGAACATCCTCATGCACATAAGCGTAGGATTTGACAAAACCGAAAAATGGCACCCCAGCTGTACACAGCAAGCCGCGGGGGTGGCGAGACTCATTAAAAAATGTGCACACATAGTGATGGGACATCAACTTCAGATACTCACAACACACAGTGTAGTGGCGTATGTAAACTCACAGATGTTCACCATGACTTCCCTCAGGCAACAACACCTAATTAAAATTCTCGGGGCTCCAAATTTGACTTTCACATACAAGGGGATAAATATGGCAGACCGGATGGGGACGGGGCTGCCACATGAGTGTGCGCAAGAGGTAGTGAGGGAGAGTAAGACAAGAACTGATCTGGAGGCAGATGGGTGCTGTTTCAGACACGAACAAGATGGGCTGAGGGCGGCGTTTGCGGTAGTGAAACTAACACCAGAAGGTCTAGTCACAGTAAAAGCAGAGAGGCTCCAGGGGCTGCAGTCAGCCCAGAGAGCAGAAGTGAGATCAGTGATAGAGGCACTCAGGCAGGCCAACGGGAAGAGAGTAAACATCTACACAGATTCGGCATACGCGGTAGGCGCGGCGCACGTGGAACTAGGAGAGTGGTTAAAAGCCGGGTTTAGACCAGCAGGGGACAAACTGATTAAACACAAGGCGGAAATGAGAGAGCTAGCCGAGGCCCTGGACTTGCCCGAAAAGGTAGCAATCATAAAATGCAAAGGACACGATAACTCAAATAGTGCAGTGGCCCAGGGAAACCAAGCGGCAGACACAGCAGCAAAACAGGCAGCAGGGTACACTTCACAAGTGATGGTGGTAAGACCAGAAGAGGAAGTGGGGTGGGGAGAAGGCCTTGAGATAGACGAGCTAGTGAGACATCAAAAGGGGGCATCCCCACAAGAGAAAACATTTTGGCGACAGAGAGGAGCAACAGAGACATGAGGGCTCTGGAGAGGGCCAGACGGTAGAGTAATACTTCCACCAGCTATGCGAGGAGATAAATTTGCAGAAGCCCATGGGCTGGGTCATGTGGGGCCGGCTCAAATGTTAAGAAACTTGTGCCACTGGTGGCATCCGTTTATGGTAGACATGGTACGCAACTACACTAGGACATGCACCATCTGCACTCACCACAATCCAAAACCAACGATTAAACCTGAGTTGGGGGCGTTCCCCATGACGACGAGACCTGGACAAGAGATAGTGATAGACTACACGGACATGGGGGAAACAGTACAGGGGTGCCGTTACATGTTAGTGTGTGTGGACATGTTCACAGGGTGGCCAGAAGCCTGGCCGGCAAGAAGGGAGGACAGTCAGACAGTGATCGAGTGTTTAATAAACCAGTACATTCCCAGACACGGCTTCCCAGAGAAAATTAGGTCAGACAACGGGACTCACTTTAAGAACAGTGACTTACAGAAGGTAGAGAGCTGACTGGGCCTAAAGAATGCTTTTGGCACTGTATACCACCCACAGTCTCAGGGAAGGGTAGAAAGGATGAACCAAAATTTAAAGAACAAGTTGGCTAAGATATGTGCACAGACCAAATTGAACTGGGTAGATGCACTGCCACTGGCACTCATGACGATTCGATGCTTGTTAAATCAGACCACTGGGTTCACCCCATACGAGCTGCTGACGGGGAGACAGTTTCCAGGACCAGCCGCAGGGCCTGCGGTCCCGGAAGGGGAGAAATGGCCCAAAGATCACAGAGTGTATTTTGATGAATTGCGAGCTCTCGTTTCAGAATTCACCAACAGAGTCTGAGAAAGGAAGAACCTGCACCCGTTGGACCAGAATTTGCCCCAGGCGGAGTGGGTGCTGCTGAAGGTCATCAAGCGAAAGTGGTCGGAGCCAAGGTGGACGGATCTTCATCAAGTGGTGGAGAGAACGAGTCATGCGGTCCGTCTGAAGGACAAAGGAGAGACGTGGTTTAGGACACAGAGTGGCTCCTACCACTCGTACCAAGATGACAGGGTTACAGAGAAAGGTCTGGGGAGATGATGATAGAAGTGGTACATGGACATTGGTGGAATAATGTGTGTTGTATGTTGGTACAGGTTTCCCAGGTTGGCATCGGGTCTTCATTCCCCCAGCGAAGAGGTTCGCGACTCCACCTGAGGACACCTGCTTGAGGAAATTTGGTAATGGGTAGGACACAAGCATTCTGGGGTAGATAATCCGCTGGAGGAATGGATGACCTCGATGTTCGGCCAGTGGAAAGGCTTGATAATTTCTGTTCTTTTATGGCTTGCTACATTTTGTGCTATAATGGTTACTTGTGGGTGTTGTTGTATCCCATGCATAAGAGGGCTCGCCATGAGTGTGATCTCTACAGCCATTGAGAAGGCTCCAGGACCGCCACCAGGGATGCTGATGCCTCTACTGGAGCAGGACGACCCGGGAGAACTGGAGCTTGGCGAATAGGGGTGATCTCTCTGGGGAGAGATCAAAAGGGGGAATTGTGGATACATTGAGTGTATAAGCTGTCAAACTGTTGTGAGCAATGAAGCAAAATGTTGAATGTCTGTAGCATAAGCTGAAACTGAAAGTTGCAAGTAGAAAACAGGAAATCTTATTTAGGCTGTTGCTGGGGAGAGAGAGCAGAATTGAGCTTGTGTGTCAGATTAAGAATAGATAAGACAGAAACCACAAAGGGCAAGATGACAATTGTGCTGCATTTACACATATAAGGTATATGTTCAAAACCCCCTTAATGATGAAAAACATTTTGTGTTCTGTGACGTCGCCCGGTATGGCGCAGCCGGGGCCCCACCCTGGAGCCAGGCCCAGGGTTGGGGCTCATTCGCGAGCGCCTGGTGGCCGGGCCTTTCCCCATGGGGCCGGGCACAGCCCGAATGAGCAACATGGGGCCGCCTTCCCGTGGGCTCACCACCCACAAGAGGGACCATAAGGGGCCGGTGCAGAGAGGATCGGGCGGCAGTCGAAGGCGGGGGCCGAGACAACCCGATCCCTGGACACGGAAACTAGTTCTAGGGACGATTCCCCTCGCTAGTTCCTTCCCCTCGCTTGTGGGGAAGGAACCTGAGATCGTGCGTGAGGTTGAGAGGTTCTGACTAGAGGTAGTCGGGATCACCTCTACGCACGGCTTGGGCTCTGGAACCACACTCCTTGAGAGAGGATGGACTTAGTTATTGCTGTGTTCAGTTATTGGACTTCTGTGCTAGTCACAGTTTGTCCATAACGAACACCATGTTCAAGCATAAGGGTGTCCATCAGTGCACGTGGCACCAGGACACCCTAGGCCGTAGGTCGATGATCGACTTTGTTGTCGTTTCATCTGACCTGCGGCCGTATGTCTTGGACACTCGGGTGAAGAGAGGGGCGGAGCTGTCAACTGATCCGATGGCGGGGGAGGAAGCTGGACAGACTCGGCAGGACCAAGCAGAAGCAGAGGATGAGGGCTCAGAGGTGGACTCGTCCATCACCCGGGCTGAAGTCACAGAGGTGGTCAAGAAACTCCTCGGTGGCAAGGCACCGGGGGTGGATGAGATCCGCCCTGAGTACCTCAAGTCTCTGGATGTTGTGGGGCTGTCTTGGCTGACACGCCTGTGCAACATCGCGTGGCAGTCGGGGACATTGCCTCTGGGATGGCAGACCGGGGTGGTGGTCCCTCTTTTTAAGAAGGGGGAACGGAGGGTGTGTTCCAACTATAGGGGGATCACACTTCTCAGCCTCCCCGGGAAAGTCTATGCCAGGGTTCTGGAGAGGAGAATACGGCCGATAGCGGAAGACTGCACCCACGTTGCAATTAAAGCACCATCCCTGAATAAGTTCAATTAGGTTAACAGAAAAGAAGTAGCCATCAGAGGATGGGTACACGGTGGTCATAAAGGGATGGACATGGTCAGAAACAATGCTCAGGTAGGCCGTGGCATTTAAACGATGCCCAATTGGCACTAAGGGGCCTAAAGTGTGCCAAGAAAACATCCCCCACACCATTACACCACCACCACCAGCCTGCACAGTGGTAACAAGGCATGATGGATCCATGTTCTCATTCTGTTTACGCCAAATTCTGACTCTACCATCTGAATGTCTCAACACAAATCGAGACTCATCAGACCAGGCAACATTCTTCCAGTCTTCAACTGTCCAATTTTAGTGAGCTTGTGCAAATTGTAGCCTCTTTTTCCTATTTATAGTGGAGATGAGTGGTACCCGGTGGGGTCTTCTGCTGTTGTAGCCCATCCGCCTCAAGGTTGTGCGTGTTGTGGCTTCACAAATGCTTTGCTGCATACCTTGGTTGTAACTAGTGTTTATTTCAGTCAAAGTTGCTCTTCTATCAGCTTGAATCAATCTCCTCTGACCTCTAGCATCAACAAGGCATTTTCGCCCACAGGACTGCCGCATACTGGATGTTTTTCCCTTTTCACACCATTCTTTGTAAACCCTAGAAATGGTTGTGCGTGAAAACCCCAGTAACAGTTTTTTTGGGAACCCATATTTTTGACATTGTATTATTATTTTTATTCATTAGATACAGCCTAAAACAATGTAATATGCCAGTAAAGGCATGAGAGTATCACAAATAGAAATTAAAACAAAACTCCTTCATGGTTTCAATAACATTTTGTTATACCATATCGCAGACGTTCTCCACAGAACATTGTTTTTGCCTTTGCAACACATTCATTTTCTAGATAGAGGCGCATAAGTCTGTTTTTATGCATTTTTATTGTAGCTGAGGGGGTTGTGATTGCCAAGATATACAATACTTATTGATACCTGGTACAGAAATGAATATAGAACCCAAAATGTCCAAGTAGTAAAATCTGGGCAAAAATCGCTCTGCCCTCTAGGGGGCCTGGAGGGTTGAATCGAACCACTATTTTTTTTATTTCTGCCAACGAGCGCCTCTGAGAAGATGCTGCGTTAACAGCAATTGCTACCTTTTCCCAAACAATATATATTTATTTTGGTGGTCAAAGCACCGCTAAGTGTTCCGAATAAGATTTTTTGGTTGCACTCAACCTCCGACACTAAAACCTTCATTCATCATCATCATCATCATCATCATCATCTTCTTCCGCTTATCCGGGGCCGGGTCGCGGGGGCAGCAGTCTAAGCAGGGATGCCCAGACTTCCCTCTTCCCAGACACTTCCTCTAGCTCTTCCGGGGGGACACCGAGGCGTTCCCAGGCCAGCCGGGAGACATAGTCCCTCCAGCGAGTCCTAGGTCTTCCCCGGGGTCTCCTCCCGGTGGGACGGGACCGGAACACCTTCCCAGGAAGGCGTTCCGGAGGCATCCGAAAAAGATGCCCAAGCCACCTCAGCTGACCCCTCTCGATGTGGAGGAGCAGGGGCTCTACTCTGAGCTCCTCCCGGGTGACCGAGCTTCTCACCCTATCTCTAAGGGATCGCCCGGCCACCCTGCGGAGAAAGCTCATTTCGGCCGCCTGTATCCGGGATCTTGTCCTTTCGGTCATGACCCAAAGCTCATGACCATAGGTGAGAGTAGGAACGTAGATTGACTGGTAAATCGAGAGCTTCGCCTTGCGGCTCAGCTCTTTCTTCACCACGACAGACCGATACATCGACTGCATTACTGCAGAAGCTGCACCGATCCGTCTGTCAATCTCCCGTTCCATCCTTCCCTCACTCGTGAACAAGACCCCTAGATATTTAAACTCCTCCACTTGAGGCAGGCACTCTCCACCAACCTGAAGCGGGCAAGCCACCCTTTTCCGACTGAGGACCATGGCCTCGGATTTGGAGGTACTGATTTTCATCCCCACCGCTTCACACTCGGCTGCAAACCGTCCCAGCGCATGCTGAAGGTCCTGGTTAGAAGGGGCCAACACGACAACATCATCTGCAAAAATCAGAGACGAAATTGTGTGGTCCCCAAACCTGACACCCTCCGGCCCCTGGCTGCGCCTAGAAATTCTGTCCATAAAAATTACGAACAGAACCGGTGACAAAGGGCAGCCCTGCCGGAGTCCAACATGCACTGGGAACAAGTCTGACTTACTGCCGGCAATGCGGACCAAGCTCCTGCTTCGGTTGTACAGGGACCTGACAGCCCTTAGCAAAGGACCCAGGACCCCATATTCCCCAAGCACCCTCCACAAGATGCCGCGAGGGACACAGTCGAATGCCTTCTCCAAATCCACAAAACACATGTGGATTGGTTGGGCAAACTCCCATGAACCCTCCAACACCCCGTAGAGGGTATAGAGCTGGTCCAGTGTTCCACGGCCCGGACGAAAACCACACTGTTCCTCCTGAATCCGAGGTTCTACTATCGGCCGTATTCTCCTCTCCAGTACCCTGGCATAGACTTTCCCGGGGAGGCTGAGAAGTGTGATCCCCCTATAGTTGGAACACACCCTCCGGTCCCCCTTCTTAAAAAGAGGGACCACCACCCCGGTCTGCCATCCCAGAGGCACTGTCCCCGACCGCCACGCGATGTTGCACAGGCGTGTCAACCAAGACAGCCCCACAACATCCAGAGACTTGAGGTACTCAGGGCGGATCTCATCCACCCCCGGTGCCTTGCCACCGAGGAGTTTCTTGACCACCTCAGTGACTTCAGCCCGGGTGATGGACGAGTCCACCTCTGAGCCCTCATCCTCTGCTTCCTCAATGGAAGAAGTGACAGCGGGATTGAGGAGATCCTCGAAGTATTCCTTCCACCGCCCAACGACATCCTCAGTTGAGGTCAACAGCTGCCCACCTCTACTGTAAACAGCGTTGGTAGGGCACTGTTTCCCTCTCCTGAGGCGCCGGATGGTTTGCCAGAATCTCTTCGAGGCCAGCCGATAGTCCTTCTCCATGGCCTCACCGAACTCCTCCCAGGCCCGAGTTTTTGCCTCCACAACCACCCGGGCTGCAGCCCGCTTGGCCTGTCGGTACCCGTCAGCTGCGTCAGGAGTCCCACAAGCCAACCAGGCCTGATAGGACTCCTTCTTCAGCTTGACGGCATCCCTTACTTCCGGTGTCCACCACCGGGTTCGGGGATTGCCGCCTCGACAGGCACCGGAGACCTTACGGCCACAGCTCCGAGCGGCCGCTTCGACAATGGCGGTGGAGAACATGGTCCACTCGGACTCAATATCTCCAACCTCCGTCGGGATCCAGTCGAAGCTCTGCCGGAGGTGGGAGTTAAAGATCTCTCTGACAGGAGACTCGGCCAGACGTTCCCAGCAGACCCTTACAGTTCGCTTGGGCCTGCCGAGTCTGTCCAGCTTTCTCCCCCGCCATCGGATCCAACTCACCACCAGGTGGTGATCAGTTGACAGCTCCGCCCCTCTCTTCACCCGAGTGTCCAAGACATACGGCCGCAGGTCAGATGAGACGACAACAAAGTCGATCATCGACCTGCGGCCTAGGGTGTCCTGGTGCCACGTGCACTGATGGACACCCTTATGCTTGAACATGGTGTTCGTTATGGACAAACTGTGACTAGCACAGAAGTCCAATAACTGAACACCACTCGGGTTCAGATCAGGGGGGCCGTTCCTCCCAATCACGCCCCTCCAGGTGTCACTGTCGTTGCCCACGTGGGCGTTGAAGTCCCCCAGTAGAACAATAGAGTCCCCAGTCGGAGCACTTTCCAGCACCCCTCCCAGAGACTCCAAGAAGGTTGGGTACTCTGCACTGCCGTTCGGCCCGTAGGCACAAACAACAGTGAGAGACCTATCCCCGACCCGTAGGCGCAGGGAAACGACCCTCTCGTTCCTCGGGGTAAACTCCAACACATGGCGGCAGAGCTGGGGAGCTATAAGCAAACCCACACCAGCCCGCCGCCTCTCACCATGGGCAACTCCAGAGTGGTGAAGAGTCCATCCTCTCTCAAGGAGTGTGGTTCCAGAGCCCAAGCCGTGCGTAGAGGTGATCCCGACTACCTCTAATCGGAACCTCTCAACCTCACGCACTAGCTCAGGCTCCTTCCCCGCCAGCGAGGTGACATTCCACGTCCCTAGAGCTAGTTTCTGTGTCCAGAGATCGGGTTGTCTAGGCCCCTGCCTTCGACTGCCGCCCGATCCTCTTCGCACCGGCCCCTTATGGTCCCTCCTGTGGGTGGTGAGCCCACGGGAGGGCGGCCCCACGTCACCCGTTCGGGCTGAGCCCGGCCGGGCCCCATGGGGGAAGGCCCGGCCACCAGGCGCTCGCATACGAGCCCCAACCCCGGGCCTGGCTCCAGGGTGGGGCCCCGGCTGCGCCATACCGGGCGACGTCACGGTACTCATTATGTTGTTCTTCATTAAGGGGGGTTTGAACCGCTCTTAGTCTGACCCGTCGCCTAAGACCTGTTTGCCTTGGGAGACCCTACCAGGGGCATATAGCCCCAGACAACATAGCTCCTAGGGTCACTCGGGTACTCAAACCCCTCCACCACGATAAGGTGGCAGTTCTTGGAGGGGAACCTTCATTTCATTTTTGGAAAATTTATTTTCCTTTTTATCGGTGGTGATTCAATTACTTTAGATAATTTGGGTCGTTTCATATGCGAATACTTGTGGTTAGGCAAGATTTATCAAAGAAAATCTCCTAGAAATGTGCGTACGCCGTTTGTACGAATGTTTGATAAATCGCACCTTAAACTGTTTGTGGGATTTTTCCAAACCTCCATGTAAGAACAATATCTACGCACACTTGATAAAAGAGGCCCAAGGTACCTGAAAGGGGAAGCTGACTGCAGGTGGGAGAAGACGTAAATATGAATGACACAGCTCCAGCACAAAACCACAACACCTGGATTCCAGCCCTTGCTTATTTAGTATTGTATTATGTTTTTGTTCTTTTTCATATTAAAATACTGTGATTTTTCTATATTTGCATATTGCACATGTTTATTTTGTATGCATGCTGTATATGTTTTTTTGTAAGCATCTTGCACTATTTGAAATAAATTTAGATTTAATTCAGTTCATTGTCATGACTAAAATAAGATTATTATAAATAAAACCTAATATTGGGGCGTAAGGCATTCCGCTGGGTTCAGTGCAAAAAAGCGTCTAGCCGCTGTCGGGCCCCTGGTAAGCCACTGATCAGGGTATTGATGGAAGGAATTGTAATGCAAGCTATAAAAAAAAAATAGGCCAACCTGCTGGCCAGACGCTTTGCAGAAAAGCTCAGCGGCCGTAGCATCTAAAAGCTAGTGGGCCGCTGGCGTGTTGCTTGCTAGGATTAAAACTGTAAAACAATGGGAATGGAGAGTGGGGAGAGTTTACTCAAGACAGTAAAAAACTTTGGGTTATTTCCATAATGCAAGAGTTAGGATACTATTACTTAGGTCATTTTGTGTTCTTTTCTTTTCAAGAAGAAACGTAATAGCACGTGGGCTGCCCGACAAAAGAGGTAAGGTAGCCTTTGCTTATATGTCTTTATCTCTATAATTATTTACATATGTAGCTAGTGAGCAAGCAAATGTTTACATCATTAGCTAGCTAGCCTCTTGGCCAGGTCATGAGATGTGACAGGATGTGTACAGACTGGTAGTTAGAGAAGTCATTTTATTGTACTGCAGATTAGACATCATGTAAATGGTAATTATACATGCCATTGAGCATCGGTTTCTACTCATATATTGTTTCAAAAGCATAGTATTCTGTGTTCTCTCAATACAGGGAGTCAGGAACTATAAGTGACAAGTGTCATCAAAGGTGTGTTGTCTAGAAGGGGCAAACTCTTCTGTCTGGTAAGACCATGTGGTAAAAAATGTATCTACTGAGCATATGCTTATGACTTCTAACTTTAAATGTGCATTATAGATATTGACATCCCCAATGGTTGGATTTTTTTTTTTTTTTTTATCAAAGTAATGGGATGTGTGGCTTGGGTTTTTGTAGTGATCTAGGCTGTTGCTCTCTGGTGTTCTATTGAATCTTAGGAGGACCTGAGTCTTTGGACCATGACTACCTGGCCTGACAACATCTAGCTGACCGTGTCCAAAGTCACTGTCCACAGCCCACTTGGTTATCCTTGTCCACATGGTTGGGCAGCTTGTCTGGATTCTGCCTGAAGAAATTACAAGGCCCACCTATATTTATTGACCGGCTGGTCTTCTGAACATGCAAAAATATTGAGGAGACTCTTATCTCACCCAGCACAACCAGAAGATGACCCCCTTGTACTCCAACTTCTCCCTATGTTTGTTCCTGTGTTTCAACCCTACTAGGGAGTTTTTCTTAGCCACTGTGCTTCAGTTTCTTGTTGTTCCTTGCTCTAGGGGCTTTCTAGGCTAGGTATCTGAAAAACTAATTTAAAAAGGGCTTTATAAAATACATTTGATTGTTATTTGATATGTCAGCAACATCAGAGCAGAGGAATGAGCCCACACTGTGTACATGCTTTGAAGTATGTTTTACCTTTACATCCCATGTGTTAGGGATACGTAAGAGTTATTACCGTGGGTGGGTATTAATGTAATACGTTTTAATTGGAATGTATTAAATCCAAAATAAAATTTACAATGTATGTATTACAATATTTTTTTTCAATAAAGTTTGTTTGCAATACACTATCTTCATTCATTTTGTCATTGAGCAGTTCAAAGTATTTGTATAATATTGTTTATTATATCCTCATTTATCTTAATAGCTAATGAGTTACACTCTGCCACCTGTCATTATTTTGGTTTTCTATTCCAAAAGCTTCAATATCAATTTAGTTACTATAATGTTAAAAGGATAGTTCATCAAAAAGTCACTTACCAAAAATGTATCTGGAATGGACAATGATAAATTTTTTCCAACCATCCATTATTCAGCACTGTCCCCAGATGTAATTGGCATTCTTAGCGTTGTCCAAATTTATGAATGGAAACTCCGTCCCACTAGAGCAAAGCTGCATTGCAATTGGAAAACTACTCCAAAACACTTCAAACTACATTTAGTAATCTGTCACGGTAGCATAAATTTAAACTGTACAGCGTCCAAACAACCGGCGGAATTTGGTCAATCCAAACAGCACTAGCGAACTATTTCCTACAGCAATTCACACAGCTTGTGTGCTTTGGCGATGACATCACTGGGGTGGGAGTGAACTTTAACCTCCAGAAGCTACGCGAGATGAGTTTCTCTAGCTGACCCATTATCGTAAATATTGTCAGTGGAGTTTTATATCTATTATCGAGGAAAATGTTGTGATTGTGTTGTGTTTGCAAAGGATACAAGGGACCCGGAAGAAGAGACTTGGTGTTTCACTCGTTGCAATTATCTTAATCCAGATGTAAATGTAACACTTCATTCTACCATTGACATGCGATATAGTTAAATACGCAGGTATATAAAAACTACTTAAGTGATTACATAAATTAAATAATATACATTTGTTGAATACCAATGTCTGATCAGCTTTGTAAACATTCAGTTGAATAGAAAAGTTTAGCTTTGAGCTAAAGCCTCCGAGTCAACGTTTATGCACCAAAAACAATGGACCAGACTGTAGGTAAGGGGTTTAGCAGATTAGCTAGGTTCAGATACACATGAGTGAATTAATAGAAATTAGACAATATTTGCATTTTGCTCATCATACTATAGATGATGCAAAAGCATCATCTTTAGTCTGATGCACAACAGGCCTAAACTGCATTTTGGATGTACAATCACATTATGAAACTTAGAAACGTAGTTGGCCAAAATATGTTCATCAGACAAATGCCTGCCTGATCGGCTATGTCCAGCAAAGTACAGCAACCTAGATTACTTCTTGAATCAAAACAAAAAGATAGCACTTCTGCCTATTGTTAGATTCTGTCCTATTTTGATCCATAAAAAAATTAATGTAACCCGAAGTCAGGGGAGAGCCATCTTTATTCAGCATGAGTCTATGATGTTGAGCTTCCATTTTTCTCTCATTTTCTCTCTCCAATAATTACAGAGGTGACACAGTCTTTTATGCCAGGATACATAAGAGGTGGCCAGTGGTCATAACCAACCATTACACATTCCAATACCCTCCAATAAGAAAGGTTTATCCTACAAAAGACCCTTGTATGGTATGTTCCAACCTATGGTCAATGGACCTATCCATGTCAGTCACATGGGCAACTCCTAGCAGGATGTATGGACAGAATGTATGTACAGGATGTGTCGGGCCCATCAGTAACAGGCCTATCTATGGTCCTTTGTTCAGAGTTAGTCAGCACATCTGTGTTGTGTTTCTCATGCCCATTTCCTATCACTATAAACAGTCTGATCAATAGACATTGGGTATGGACTCGACAAAATAAAAATAAAACGACAAGAGACATTCTAAAACATCCTCAGCAAATCCATTTGAAAGGGGTTAGCCAAAAACGAGGCATTTGTCTTGCTAGGTAGGCTACATTAACAAACCAAAACTGAACAAAACATTACACTTAAAACAACTTTGAAGGAGAAAGAAAGGGTTGGGGCGTCAGCTGAACAAATGGCTGAATTGGTTAAGTTTAAAGAAAAATTTGCTATTTTTGAGCCTTGATTTTTTTTAACAAATGCTTATTTTGGTAAAAAAAAATTCAGGAGAACATAGGGAGATCTATTTCAATACACCATGGCCTTCCCATTTTGGAAAACCTAATGTAGCATATAATTTTGCTTTCATTGTAGCCGGGAGAGGCTTCCTTTTAAAAAATTGTTAAGAATAAAAACAAAAAGACAAAGACAGGATGTAATACCCTGTATTGTTTTATCATGTTTGATGCCAGTACGGCCCATAGGCCTTTACAAAATAGTGACTGACAAAAATAGTCTCACCCTAGGATCAGAATTGCAGCACAGGAGAGAGTGCTTGACCCGATCCCCCTACACATTGCCCTGGGTTAGCAGACATAGGCTTGATAGGGTGGTCATATCTGTTTTTAGTTTATAATTTTTATGAAGGTTTTGTAATTTCCACAATAACGTTATGTTTGTGTATAGATCTGGGAGCATTCTTTAACTTCAAAAGCATTGGATAAGATATTATATATTAACCAAAGGTTTAAATTCTGTCAATTATGTTGAAGAAAAATAACGTCTTACTACAGACATGGTCAAAATGTGCATTAATGTTATAATTTAGAGTTTGGCTGCCCGCCATTATTTACAAATAAAATTACAAAATAAAGTGTTGGAAAATTTCCTTACAATTTAGAAGGATAATAAAGACATTGGGTTTGTTTTTCAAATACGGTAGTTGGGCCATAACCTTTAAAAATACCCATCATGTGCAACCGGGATGCAGAGATAGCAGCAATGAGGTCCCAGAGGTAAACATGCATATGTAACAACTGTAAAAATGCAAGCATGATGGCAATTCTAAATGTGCGAAGAGGCTAGTTGAATGTGCAAGATGCATGTGCAACTGAAATGCAGGGATAGCAGCAGCAAGGTTCCCGAGGTAGACTCAATTGTTAACAACTGAAAACGTCCATTATCAGACTTTGCAAGGCAATGTCAGATTAGTACAAAGGGAGTAGTGCTACAAGGTCCCTGAGAGGCAGGGGGGTGTTATTGTTGGTGATGGGTCACAGAGTTCACAGAGTTCTCTGGGTCATAAACTTAAAAGGGTTACAGTAGATAGAAAGAAACTGTTCCTGAGCCTGCTGGTGCGCAAACGAAGAGACCTACCTGCCTGACGGAAGGAGGATTAAACAGTTTGTGGCATGAATGTGAAGGGTCTCTGATGATGCCGCACGACCTATGCAGACACAGCTTGCATTGGAGTTCTACGATGACTGGGAGTGATGTGCTGGGCGAATATCACCCCCCATTGCAGGGTAAACAGAAATCCTGTTTTGACAGTAAAATATAGAAATGATGGGATAATTAGTAAACCATAATTAATGACATCCCGTGGATTAGGTTGCATATAATAATTCACATTTCTATTGATAATGTTATATCTCTTGATTTAGCTCAATATTAACTGTTTACATATTGTAATAAAAAACACTGAATAACACAATTTCTAATGATTTTGCTCTGACCAAATAATGGCTGGTGCATTGTGACACCAAATGTAAGCACCAGTGACACCAGAGTTAAATATTTGGAGCCCTCTAATAGTCCTGGTAATCTTGAGTAATCTACATTAATTACAGTAAGTGTTGCTTCAGGGGAACACATGCAAGAAACTAATTTGCAATATAGCCTAAATTGTTAGCTTTGATTTTATATCATGAGGCTTGGTAAAACAAACAAAACATGTAAAGTGACAACAGAGAAGATGCAAACAAAATGGCTACAGCAGAGGAACATTTGTAGTGGTGAGTTTAAAACATGAGATTGTTAAAAAAGAGGACATAGTCCTTCCTGAATCAGAATTGAGACACATTTAACCTGAATCAGAATTGAGACACATTCATGGCGCAGTTACATAAAAAAAATGTGTCTGGGATTTTTTCCAATATCAATTGCAGTCGATTTGAAGAGATGACTGTGCAAAACAAAAGTATAGATTGTCAGCTTTTATTTGAGGATATTCATGTACATATTGGTTTAATGATTTTGAAATTACTACTTTCTTTGACTCACGATGAATCTTCAGCTAATACATTTTATGTAACCAAACTTCAGATATTTTTTTTAATTAATTAGGCCTTGTAACTTTCACTCTCAACAATATATAGATTTGAAAAAGTATAATACAAACCAACAAAGTCTCTTTTCCTATGCAAAATGCATAATGATGGAAGTGCTGAACTGCAAACAATAAGGTTTGTTAAAACTCTGCGTGGTTAAGGTTAGGATTAAGATTAGTGTAAATTTAGACAAGAAAAATGGTTAACGTTAGATAACTCTTTAATTGTGTTTATTGTTTGGGGTAAAACTACTGCCCTGAGCGGCGGTTATTACTGTCAAAACATGCACGAATGCATGTTAAACAGGGAACAGTACTTGTGGTACTTGTTGTACCACATACAGTGGGAAGTACAATTATTTGATACTGCCCATTTTGCAGGTTTTCCTACTTACAAAGCATGTAGAGGTCTGTAATTTTTATCATAACTACACTTTAACTGTGAGAGACGGAATCTAAAACAATTTTGTATGATTGTATGATATTGTATGATTTTTAAATAATTAATTTGCATTTTATGGCATGACATAAGTATTTGATCACCTACCAACCAGTTAGAATTCCGTCTCTCACAGACCTGTTAGTTGTTCTTTAAGAAGCCCTCCTGTTCTCCACTCATTACCTGTCCACACACTCAATCAAACAGACTCCAACCTCTCCACATGGGCCAAGACCAGAGAGCTGTGTAAGGACATCAGGGATAAAATTGTAGACCTTCACAATATGAATTCAGGGTGTTTCAGTGACCATTTATAGGCGATTATGGGCGTTAATTGGGTAGGACAAGACACTTGCAAAAGTGTGCTTAATTTCGAGTGGGTTGGGATTTATAAAAGAAAACCGGCATTGGCACCGTTTTATAAGTCCCATTATTTTTGTGCGTACTCACTTTCTGTGTTTCGTTCATATGCAACATTTTCACGTGAATTCTACGCACAGTTTTCTAATGAGCCCCCAGGCTTTTTTGTGTTCCAGAGCTCACCAGTGCATTCTTTTCTTTCTCCAAATGTATCAAACTGTTGATTTGGCCACTCCTATTGTTCCTGCTTTCTCTCTGATGGAATTTATTTTTTGCAGCCTAAGGATGGCCTGTTTCACTTGCTTTGAGAGCTTCTTTGACCGCATGTTGTGGGTTCACAGCAACAGCTTCCAAATGTGAATGCCACACCTGTAATCAACTCCAGACCTTTTACCTACTTAATTGATGAAGATAGAATGAAGGAATAGCCCACACCTGTCCATGAAACAGCTTTTGAGTCAATTGTCCAATTACTTTTGGTCCCTTGAAAAAGTGGGGGCCACATATTAAAGAGCTGTAATTCCTAAACCCTTTCTCCAATTTGGATGTGAATACCCTCAAATTAGACTGGTAGACTGCCCTTTAAGCCCATATACAGTATAGCCAAAGTAACAAAATGTGTCAATGTCCAATTATTTCTAGACGTAACTGTATGTCCAATATGAGACGGCTCTGCTAGAAATGTCAGGGTGTAGATATTGATAGATATTGGGCATGAATAGTAACTGAATTAAGTTGTATTGTACTGTATTGCAAGCAGTTGGTATCTATTACTGGGGCCCCACACAACCTGATAAGCTGTGGAGCCAGGAAACTTAAGAGGGGACACTATTAGGCCATGTAAGGTTAGGATATAGAATACACGTATGTGATTGGAAGACAGCCATATATTGGAGGGAATGTGCTGGGGCATAAAATATTGTGTTCACTATGTCATTGGATAGAAAAATTAGAGCGATGGAAGGTTAACATCATAGCCTCATGCTGATTAACGATGGCTCCCTCCTGACTTTCAGTTGCATTTATTTTGTTCATGGATCCAACTTGGACACAATCTAACAGGACAATTAATTATCCTGCTCAATTTTGTCAAGCAGTGGTAGAGGCTGACAGTCACTCAGAACAGGAACATCATGTAAATTCAACTAGTTAAATTCTAAAAAATCCTTACAATTCTGATTCCTATTTCATGTTACAAAGTACCATAATATTTAACCTTGCCTGGTAAGGTCATTGGATCTCAGATTGCACCTTCTCAAATTGACAATTAGTTTTGTTAAGGCACACAAAAGCAGTCCTGAAAAGTATAGAACTTACAAAACTGTTGTTACTGTATGTACAGGGGATGGAAAATGCAAACCTGCTCTCAGAATGTACCTCACAGACTGAGGAGCAGGTGGATCCAAACTCAAGATGGGGAAACACTAAACACCCACTCCTTGTTCCTTCATGGAAAACCAACTTAAAAACGTAAGTATAATATTACATAATGTCAGCTTCAGTACAATGGCAGTTGTTTTAATTAACTTAACAACACATATGAATATAAATCACAATACTGTCACACCCTTTTTAATAACGTTAATCGTTTCACCCAAAACGATTGCTGCAATCTCTTCAATGGTTGATGGAAACTGATTCTTATTTTCACTCTGTTACACTAGCTCAACCACCAAGGTTGATGGACCGAATGTACAATATCTGTCCATTCCCAATGCCACCTGCTGACCAACAAGATGGAGAAAAGCCAGGAATCACCACAAGATTGTTTTCACACGTACCTAAGTTGCATTTTCAGTGCCTTTTGTAGTGCCTGGTACAAGGATTGAGAGTGGTTTAATGATTCCCGCAAAGCAGCATTATATTATCCTTGTAGAAAATGTTGCTCCTATGCTAATTCAAGCATTGCATTCACTCACATTGGCTACTCAAAATGGAAATGCACAAATCACAACACTGAAGGTGAAGCATGCATGAAATAAAGAGCATGAAATACTTTGTTAGTTGTGAATACAGAGCAGCTAGGCCTGAATCGTCTTTATGTGATTGTGGATATTCTGGAATTTATTGCATGAATGAGATTATTTTGCAAGGCTGTTGACTTATTCTATTCATGTTGGAATGCACGCTGAGAAAAAACATAGAATTTGCAAACACATTTAGCACAATTCCACAAAATACCACATTCAGTAAATCCCTTTACATTCAAAACTAAAGAACAAACTGCAAACATTTCCATTGTCTTAAGATGAGAACTGGGATTTTCCTGCATATAAATATCAAAGGCGTCCACCTTCCCAAAATCTAGCACTGCGTCTGTGTCGACATGGTTAAAAAAATCTTGAACTCATACACTAAATAGCCTACCAGCAAAATACTGCAGCAAATGTGACCACAGGAGGATTTTTTTTTTAGGTTGGCAGTGTTGCCAGATGGGTAGGTTTCCTCCCCAATTGGGCTATTTTAATTGGCTTGGGCGGGTAAATTTACAGATGTGGTTGTATAAAAACAATAGTGTTTGAGCAGTTTTTACTCTCAATGATCTGGCAACCTTAATACAGGCCATAATCGGTCCTGGCATCGCGGAGATGTGTAACATCGCAATAAGGCTGTAATATATACAGCTCTGATGCATTTTTTATGCAAATTAACAAGAACATAGTATAACAATGGAAATAGACAACAATAATATTGACTGTGATTAATTATAAACCTTGATGAGTGATTTCATATTTTTATATGATTCCTAGATCTTCTAATAAACATAGCTTTTTTTGCTCAATGGCAAAATGTTTTCAGGTGGCTCAGACATAAAGAAGAAGAAATGATATGCTCTGTATGGTAGAAGCATTGTGGAGCCAGTGTGTTTGGGGGCTTAGGAAAACATTCAAGCAGAAACTATAGGCACTTAAACCTAATGAAATGTCTACTAATCCTGGACAGACAGAAGAAAACAAAAAAGGGTAAAAACCTACATAGGTAAAAAGAAATCAAATATGTAACATGCATTGTAAAGAATCAATCAATCAAATGTATTTATAAAGCCCTTTTTACATCAGCAGTTGTCACAAAGTGCTTTTACAAAACACCTGGCCTTAAACCCCAAGGAGCAAACAACAGTAGTTTTGAATTTGGAAAAAGAATGCAAAAATGTTGGAAGAAACCTAGAAAGGACCCAGGCTCAGAGGGGTGACAAGTCCTCTCCTGGCTGTGCCGGGTGAACATATTAAGATTACAATTGTAATAATTAATAAATGCATGTGGGCTGAGTCTAGAGTCTATTTAAACTTAATCCAGGTCAGAAGCATGACCAGATGGACAAGGAAAGGGACAACACAGGGGAGGGAGGAGGTGTTAGCAGCTGAATCGTCAGGCATCGTCTCGATCGGCATCACTGAAAAGATTATACTATGAAAGGGAAAGTGTGATGGACGGTACAGAAAAAAAAGATAAATTGAATCACAACGTGTCTTGCTTTAAACAAAAACTAAATTTTATTGTTGTGCACACTGTCGTTTAATAATGGGATAGAGGAGATATTTTCAATGTGTGTATCTCCCTTTTCAAATTCTTTAAGAAATCCACTGTGGCTGTCGTTTTGAATTCAAGTGATACCATCACATATATACAGGTGCTGGTCATAAAATTAGAATATCATCAAAATGTTGATTTATTTCAGTAATTCCATTCAAAAAGTGAAACTTGTATATTATATTCATTCATTACACACAGACTGATGTATTTCAAATGTTTATTTATTTTAATTGTGATGATTATAACTGACAACTAATGAAAATTCAGTATCTCCGAAAATTTGAATATTACTAAAGACCAATACAAAACAAGGATTTTTAGAAATGTTGGCCAACTGAAAAGTGTGAACATGAAAAGTATGAGCATGTACAGCACTCAATACTTAATTGGGGCTCCTTTTGCCTGAATTACTGCAGCAATGCGGCGTGGCATGGAGTCGATCAGTCTGTGGCACTGCTCAGGTGTTATGAGAGCCCAGGTTGCTCTGATAGTGGCCTTCAGCTCTTCTGCATTGTTGGGTCTGGCGTATCGCATCTTCCTCTTCACAATACCCCATAGATTTTCTATAGGATTAAAGTCAGGCGAGTTTGCTGGCCAATTAAGAACAGGGATACCATGGTCCTTAAACCAGGTACTGGTAGCTTTGGCACTGTGTGCAGGTGCCAAGTCCTGTTGGAAAATGAAATCTGCATCTCCATAAAGTTGGTCAGCAGCAGGAAGCATGAAGTGCTCTAAAACATCCTGGTAGATGGCTGCATTGACCTTGGACCTAAGAAAATACAGTGGACCAACACCAGCAGATGACATGGCATCCCAAACCATCACTGACTGTGGAAACTTTACAGTGGACTTCAAGCAACGTGGATTCTATGCCTGTCCACTCTTCCTCCAGATTCTGGGACCTTGATTTCCAAAGGAAATGCAAAATTAACTTTCATCAGAGAACATAACTCAGCAGCAGTCCAGTCTTATTTGTCTTTAGCCCAGGCGAGACGCTTCTGACGCTGTGTCTTGTTCAAGAGTGGCTTGACACAAGGAATGTGACAGCTGAAACCCATGTCTTGCATACGTCTGTGCGTGGTGGTTCTTGAAGCACTGACTCCAGCTGCAGTCCACTCTTTGTGAATCTCCCCCACATTTTTGAATGGGTTTTGTTTCACAATCCTCTCCAGGGTGCGGTTATCCTTATTGCTTGTACACTTTTTTGTACCACATCTTTTCCTTCCCTTCGCCTCTCTATTAATGTGCTTGGACACAGAGTTCTGTGAACAGCCAGCCTCTTTAGCTATTACCTTTTGTGTCTTGCCCTCCTTGTGCAAGGTGTCAATGGTCGTCTTTTGGACAGCTGTCAAGTCAGCAGTCTTCCCCATGATTGTGTTGCCTACAGAACTAGACTGAGAGACCATTTAAAGGGTTAATTAGCTGATTAGAGTGTGGCACCAGTTGTCTTCAATATTGAACCTTTTCACAATATTCACATTTTCTGAGATACTGAATTTGGGGTTTTCAATAGTGTTCATTTATAATCATAAGAAGAGAAATAAACACTTCAAATATATCAGTCTGTGTGGAATAAATGTATACATTATTCAAGTTTCACCTTTTTGATGATATTCTAATTTTATGACCAGCACCTGTACTCTGGGAAATCTAATCTACTCACACTTACTACACAGATGTGAGACTTGAGTCCATAGGCTTATTGAAAGTAGTGGCAGGGCCAAGCTCCAAAATCATTGCTACATTCATAAAAAAAATCCTGTCCTTCTAACAAGTTACTACAGTCAGAAGTTACTGTGCACACTGGTGTCTAACTTGTCTGCAGTACACATGCATTAAATCTGCAATGTAATGATGAATTTGAAATGCTTTGGAGGGTGGTGCATGGAGAGCACGAGAATACTAGGTCAAGCAAGCAAACGACATAGACTTGCAAGTAAAATTGCAACAGAATATAGTTGGGGGCATAGTGGGTCAAAAGGATAATGGAGGCGCTGATGTAAGTTAGTTACAATGGGGCCTAGTGCACGCTAGTTACTAGATATGAAGCATGCACACACACACAAACTCACAACAACCGTGTTCCTGCGGTGCTGTAATCCAGGTGTACTTTTTGTAGTTGCTCGATTGAAAATGCCTCAAAAATCTTTCCTTGATTGGGACAGGGCTGTAAGATGCGGGGTTGGTCGACCCTTCCCCACAATTTGCAGCTTTTCTTTTGAAAGGTCCATCTCAAAAAAGGCTTAGCCAGTAAATCCACCACCAAATCAATTTCTTCTCCTTCTCCTCCGCCATTGTGCATTAAAAAACAACAGTGTTAAATCTAAACAAAAAATCGAAACATCACGAAAAAAGGTTTAATAAACCTTATATATTGCTACATTACGTGTTAGATAGTTTTACTTCAGTTAGCTAACTAGCCCTTCGAGCATACCACACAAAAATGCTAACGTAGGCGGCTAGGCAAGCTAGAAGGCTCAGGTGTGTCAAATAATATGGACAACATGGCAAACTCTGAATATTATTAGTTACAGAATGTGACAATCAACAACATCATCTTTATTTGCTTAAACGGCAGAAGGGATTCACATTTAAAATTCTGATGGCCTCAAGGGTAGATTTTTCACAAGGAGACATCACAGGTGAAAAATCTGATTCGATAAAAGCTCTGATTTACATATGAGCTGTACTGGAATCAGCACAACTGAGGGAGAGAATAGCAATGGAATTAGGTTAATAAACTGATGGGAACGAACTTTGTAAAATTAATATATATTCATGAAAATATATGAAAATAATTTTTCAATATTTAACTTTCTGACATCACTATGGCTAGCAGAGAAGGCCTTACTGGCCCTGACAGTCCGCCTCTGGACTTGACATTGGACAGTAACATATATATTTAAGAAAACAATACCAAATAAAATACAAAATTATTCATTTAGTTTAATCGTTTTTTTATGGGTTATTTATAGTTTCTACATTTTCTGTAGAATATGCATATGATTTTGTTATACAGTGAATATAAAATGTCTATACACTCCTGTTAAAATGCCAGGTTTTTGTCTTGTAAAATAATGAGAAAAAGATCAATCATGGCAGAACTTATTACACATTTTAATGTGACCTATAACATGAACAATTCAATTGAAAAACAAACTGAAATCATTGAGGGTGAAAAAAATAAACAAATAAACTTACTATAACCTGATTGCATAAGTGTGCACACCCTTAAACTAATACTTTGTTGAAGCACCTTTTGATTTTATTACAGCACTAGCATGGCACATGTTGACGTGGCAATATTTGCCCACTCTTCTTTGCAAAAGTGCTCAAAATCTGTCAGTTTGCAAGGACATCTCCTGTGCACAGCCCTCTTCAAATCACCCCACAGATGTTCAATTGGATTCAGGTCTGGGCTCTGGCTGGGCAATTCCAAATCATTAATCTTCTTCTAGTGAAGCCATGCTTTTGTTGTCGTGCTGAAAGGTGAACCTTCTCTTCATCTTCAGCTTCCTAATGGACGCCTGAAGGTTTTGTGCTAAAATTGCCTGGTATTTGGAACTGTTCATAATTCCCTCCACCCTGACTAAGGCCCCGGTTCCAGTTGAAGAAAAACAGCCTCAAAGCATGATGCTGCCACCACCATGCTTCACTGTGGGTTGTTTTTGCACCAATTGGAATTAAATTGGCTTAAAAGTTCAACCTTGGTTTCATCAGACAATAACACATTTTCCCATGTACTTTTGGGAGACTTGATGTTTGTTTTCGCTAACTTCAGCCGGGCTTGGATGTTTTTCTTTGTAAGAAAAGGCTTCCGTCTTGCCATCCTACCCCACCCACCCTATTTTCTCCACTTGATGATGACTGTCTTCACTGTGTTCCATGGTATATCTAATGCTTTGGAAATTATTTTGTACCCCTTCTCCTGACTGATATCTTTCAACAATGAGATCCCTCTGATGCTTTGGAAGCTCTCTGCGGATCATGGCTTTTGCTCTGAGATGCAACTAAGAAAATGTCAGGAAAATCCAACTAGAACAGCTGAACTTTATTTGTGATTAATCAGAGTCACTTTAAATGATGGCAGGTGTGTAATGACTTCTATTTAACATGAGTATGAATGCGATTGGTTAATTCTGAACACAGCCACATCCCCAGTTATAAGATGGTGTGCACACTTATGCAACCAGGTTATTGTAAAGTTTATATTTTAAATTTTTCCCCCTTTAAAGATTTCTGTTTGTTTTTCAATTGAATTGTTCACATTATAGGTCACATTAAATGTGGAAAAAGTTCTGACATGATTTATCTTTGTCTTATTCTTTTACATCACAAAAACCTGGCATTTTCACAGGGGTGTGTAGACTTTTTATATCCACTGTCGATTGCTAGTGACTATTTTACCCAAGAATATGAAAACCATGATGGGGAAGGGTTTGCCTTTTTGAGGGCCTATATAGCAAATGGCAACACTGTGTAATTTTATGCAGGGGTGGTAAAAGTACTCAAAAGTTATACTCGAGTAAAAGTATTTGTACTTAAATAAACAATCACTCCAGTAAAAGTAGAAAGTCCTCCATTCAAATATCACTTGAGTAAAAGTACAAAAGTAAAAAGTACTTAAGTACTGGAAGTAAAAGTAAATATTCAACTTAACTGTAAATATCAATAATTAATCAAAGCAATTGTTTTGGGAGTGATATCCAATGTTTTTATTGAACAAATTATAACATTATATATTGCAATTACGAATTTGTTCGATTTCCTATCAATGAAGCACTTTAACGCAGTATAGAGGTTGAAATTGAAAAAGAAATGTTCCATAGCTTTAGCTGCATCAAACAGAAGATGTGCAAGAGGTAAGACTGTTTTGGAATATCAACAAGGAAGAACCACCTCTTTAAGATTTAACTAACTTCAAAGCACACTATTAATCTACACAGAATCTATTCAAAGTTGTAAAAGCTTTTGTTCAGCTTTAGCAGAAGCTGATTTTCAAAATTGCTAAAGTCCATCCTGGCTCTCCTGGGGCTAAAGAAAAGTCCTGCCGTACTAAAAAGCCTCTCATGCGTCGCTGAGGCAGGAAGGGGTGTGTTTAACCTGATGAACAGCTTGCAGAGAGAGGGGAAGGTCTTCAGCAGACTGGTGTGATCAGCACAGCATGCCAAATATCCCTCAAGTTCTTTGGAGCTTTCTTGTGCGTTTGACTTGATGGATGAGAAAAAGTCGTCATCATCAGAAGAGGTGGCATGCAAGTTACTTAGGGGATGCACAGGCTCCAGCTCCAGATTGATGTAGTCCAGTCCTGAAAAACAAACAATGCATGTCCCATACAGATAAAAAAATTGCTGGCAAAATTATTTTTTTTATAGTTCTATTCTTAACTGTAATACCAAATAGCCATGATATCATTCTACACTGTTAAGTTAACAGACATAAACCTTCCTGAGCTTACTAGCTTGATTATCTCCTGCATCCAGCTTAGGGTTTAATCACACAGCTATCAAGCTATCAACATTTGACTAATGGTAGCTTAGCTATCAATATTAACTAACGTTAGCTTAGCTAGCTGTGTACAAGGCACAGTTCAATATGAAATCAAATCACTCGGCAAACAATAGTAACAAAAATAACGTCAACTCACCTCAATATGTCTTTTCAAATTTGAAGGTGAAGTTTTAAAGGCTGAAATGTCATTCACCCGTGGCAGGCAAAGTAGACATCTCAACAGATACGAATCTCCCTTGACAGCAATGAATTTGAACATATCCCGTAGATATTGCCATGGGTGATGATCCCTGTCGGTGTCGGGAATCTCATTGCTGGGCATGCTGGCAGCGAAAGCTGCATGTTCACCTGTTTCAACGTTGGACATCTTCCACTTCGCAATGACAGACTGACAGCTATGTGAGCATATGCTGGCAAAGAGCTCACAGCCTCGCGCATTGTATTTTTTATTTTTTAAAGGAGCGCTAAAGGCCTTTTTTTTTTTCTCTAAGAAAAACATGTTTTTCATTGTTTTGGAAAGCCAGTGTAATAATACTTGGCATGGGGAAATGTATCAGAGTAAAAATTTTATTTTGTCTTTACTATTGCAGTGGAATAAAAGTTAAAGTAGATGCAAATAAAAAATACTCAAGTAAAGTACAGATACCCGAAAAAAATACTTAAGTAAAGTAACAAAGTATTTTTACTTCGTTACTAACCACCACTGATTTTATGTTAGGTTTTGTTTGAATGTAAGCATATTTCTGAGGTAGCAAAGAAGGCCCCATTCTGCGCCAAACATGTTGTTGGAGGGCCTGCGCTCTCTATGGGCCCGAGTGCCTGCACTGCCTATATTTATGTCTCTGAACGGAGGGAAGAGAGAGTGTAAAATATATGTTTTTGCATTTTGGATATGACTTCTTAAAATGTGCAACCATATCCAGCAAAACCAAATTGACCCCACTGAGTCGAGTCCAATAACATATCTTGACCTGTTGACCTTCACCATTTGACCATTGACCCTACACTCTGTGTCACAAGGCTGGCAGTATGTGCTCAAAAAAGTAGTAGTCCAATTTAGACTGTCCAAATATGGCGGGATCCAAAACCCAGCAGCTACAACCGTAATCCCGAGTACATCTGCCAGGGCCGTAGATGTAATCCTGCTACGCCCCCCCCCCCCCGGAATCTCTTCCGTCTGTTCCTGTTTCTTATTAAAAGCCATAAGTCCCACCCCTGGCCTGTTCCCATAGGTCATTGTCTATCACCCAATAAGGCAAGTCACTGGAGGCGATTGTAAAAGGGATAGTACAAATAACACAATAATCTTAAAACACCGCAAAACAAACGCATGCAATCAAAAAGAAACCCTCACATAATCCCTGAACAATAGTCCACACTGTGACAATTGCTCTGACAGCCTGACAGGCAAACACTGGGAATTCTGTAGAGGTGCACATGCTGGTCAAATGTTCTACTTTTACAGCCCATCACCTCACAAAACATGAAAAACTAAGGTGTGCAAACAAGCTGCAAGTCGTAGGCACTTGTGACCCATATACAGCGCATGCTGCATTATTTTCATAGTTAAAAACAGTGACATCCCTGCCGAAGCTGAACTTTGGGTGTTTGTGTACATATACCTTGTGGAGAATCCATCCCCATACGCACACTGTTACCAAAATAAAAGCGTACAGAAGTACAGCTATCTGTACATTCAATTAGGGTGAGTCAATAATACAATTGTTTGGGAGGTGAAGGAGAAGACATTCTTCATTGTCAAAGCAAAGTTGAGTGCTAATTTACCTAAATTATCATTGGTTCTGTGGCTGGTCAGTATAGCGTTGTGCAGGCAGTATAACACAGAATCTTGTGACAAATGTACCAGTAATATACGTTTTCCAAATGTGAGGTAAACCATTCCTACTGTTTAAATGACCCACCATTGATAGCCTGGCTGGGTTTCTGTGGAGAAGATTGGATTGGTGCGATTTTGTCCTGTATTAACTTTGTTATTAATTTAGCAAATGCGAAATGTTTAACTATAGGTTTAGCTAGCCTCACCAACATTAGCTAGGCCATTGGAGTTGGTTGCATCGATGCAGACGAAAACAGACCATGTCATTTATAATGATTACATGTAGATATGATTGCAAATACAATATATATGTGAGTAGTAAATATAGGGTATATTGTGTCACTTTGGTGATTTATGACCCTGGATAGATGAGACAAGAGATGGGCCTTAAGATCAGATCTGCCCATAATAATAGTCTCTAAATAACCAATGGTACAAACTGTAGTATATGCAGGTTGAAAAACATCCCAACAAAGCACTACAGTAAACAAACATTGCATGAGCAATGCTATTATCTTGAAGGAACAATCAATCCCTGGGCCGACAACACATTATGACTAGGTTGATTGTGTTGTGGTTGGGTTTAAAATAATGTTAAATATAAAAACAATGATTTTGGTAAATGTGTATGTATGAGCAATGGTGATTTTTGTAATAAATGGTTGTTTTAAGTCAGCATTATAGGTAGTTTGTGTTCAAGTTAATAGTAGGTATGGGACTTATGGTTTTTAATAAGAAACAGGAACAGACGGAAGAGAGAATGGGGGGAAGAGACAAACAATGTGACGGAGCAATTGACCGCCGCAAAAAGTTGCATTATATAGTAAAACGTTATAAAGTTACCCCTAAGGTAGCATATAAATTTACATGAACAATGGTGAATCGTTGACAGATCAACGCGAGATTGTTTTCTTCACATTGGTAGAAACGTTTAACAGGCAACGATGGTTACAAACTGTTGTTTTTGCGAGTTTGAGAATACTGGTTTGTGTTAGTGTGGGCGGATGCTGGGACGTCTGTGTAATGTGTCAGGGAAATGTATTTTATTGATATATTCCTACTGATTAAAGGACTGAGTTCCCATGTTTGGATGAGACAAGGAATGTAGTTAGAGGGGGATCTGGTGTTTGCCTGGGGAGGCATCCTTGACTGGCATCCTTGACCGGCACCAGCGGATTAGTTGGTTACTTGTAAATCAGTAAATCTGTATAACCATTTTAGGGTTTATCCGTTGGGTGTCCGGATATTGTGACTCCTCAAAGGTTGAAAAGGTTAACCACTTGAATGTGTTTTATTGACACACATCTTATCACACCCCTTTTTTCCCTTTAAATACTGAAGAGTGTCCTATATTAATTTTGAGATTATTCATTGTTACTTTGTAACCAGTGTATTCTCTCCTTGCAAGAATAAACTGTTTATTGAGCATTTGAGTTTTCCTCTGTCTTACCTACCATTTTCGTAAATTGTTTGGCCTTTAGAAATTGCCATCACACTTTGGGGTGCTCGTTCGGGATCTTAATCCTGCTCGGTTCGAGTCTTTTTCCAAACAGGTTAACCGTGCACGGCCAGAGAGAGGTCTCTGGAGCTCTAGTATCCCCCGAAAGAGGGCTATCCTTTGAGGGGTTGAGAAGGAGTGCCTGACTGGAGCTCAGACTCGTGCATGATCAGTACAGGTTTCTCGTGGAAATTTGGAGGTAAGAGCACAATACAGTCGGGGATAGGCCATTGGATATATGTTAGGGCATATTTTAAATCTGCAGTTATATTACCTCACTTACGGACTTATGGGCCTATTAACAGGTGTTAGAACATGTTAATTGAGATAAGAGTGTTAGGACACTTTAGTTTGCGTTAGGGCGCAAGTATACAAGGGTTAGGGCTCCTTTTTGCATTAGGACGCAAGTATATGTGTTAGGGCACATTAATTATACTTAAATAGATCTTGCTTTTTGCCACGTTAATTTTCTTTTGCCAGGTTTTTCTGAACATGGGTAAGTGTGGCAGTAAACCATTGAACATCCCTCGTAGTTACGTTGGGCCAGCAGAGATAATGAAATATAAGTATGGTGTTTGGACTTGTGAACAATTGTATCTATGGGAGTTTTTGGGATTTCTGAAAAATGGCAGCTTTAGCCAAAGACAGTTGCATGGGTTGAAAGAGAAGTTGGAGGAATACGAGATGGGGAAAATTAAGAAAATAGAGAAAGGGAGACGGAAAGTTGATTATAAGGCTTATGGTATGTGGAAAGAAGAGACTGGTAAAATATTTAGGCAGAGTAGTGTAGGGACTACTGATCAATGTGTTTTGGCTTCTCCTACTAGAGTGGATGTGGACCTGGACTCCCTCTTAAACTGCTGTGCGCAGTCTGCAGCTGTTCCTGAACCACGGGCAGAAATGCCACCGAAGCTGTCTCAAGATAGTCCCCCTCCTGCCCGGAAGATTCATCCTTCGCTCACGGCCGACCTTGGTGCAACGTCCCCAATTGCTGGGAGGACTAGGAGCGTAACATCATCTGTGCAGCCTGAAGGTCGGTACCCGATGGCAGAAGTTGCGAATCCATCCGCAGGAGGTGAAGACCACGAGCCCCCAACTATTTTCATCTACCGCCCATGGTTGCCTGCCGACCTGAAAGACGTGGCTGCCTCGCTACCCAACCCGGAAAAAGAGGAGGAGAGAAATTCAATTGTGTATTTCTCTAGATGCTTGACCAATATAAACCAAATATAGTTGAAGTGGAAATGGTAAAGATGAAAGCACTACAGTTAAGATGGGGAAGGGTGAAAGGAGACTGGCCCGGGCATAATGGCCCGTGTAATTGGGGAGCTGGTTCTCAATACAGGTTAACAATCATGGCGCTGTGTGGACGGATAGGTGCTTTTTTCCCAAGATGGATGAACTGGGAGAAAATTTCTGACTGCAAACAGAAACGGAGAAAGAGTCACAGATTATTATAATAGACTTGAGAAAGAATTTGAAATTCACAGCGGGATGGGTCGTAAACCGGATGGGGCTAATGATTCTCCCTGGGAATAACAGTGTAAGACGAGACTGTTTGCGGGTCTGCTCCCAACATTACAGAAACATGTAAAGGAGCACTGTGTGGCCTTGGACGAGGGCCGCATGGAAATCGTTTGGCCGTATATCAAGCATGCTGAAAAAGTCTGCGAAGACCAAGAGGACAAGAGACAAACCGATAAAGGGAAACGTGAAACAAAATTACAGATGGCCCAACTAGGTTTTTACAGCGGCTACGACCAAAGAGGCAGAGGACGGGGTAGAGCGAGAGGACAAACACAGACTAGAGGCAGAGTGTCTGCTAACAGCTACAACTATGAAAAAGGTTGCCATCGTTGTGGTTCGATTGAACATTGGCTTTGCGATTGACCTGAAAAAGACAAGGGAAGATGAACAAAGTAATAGAGACAATTCTAATTCCGGTGGATTTACAGTGAACAATCCAAGGGGAACTCGGAGGAACGAAAGGGTTTTGACGGTCGGAGGGGGCAGGACAAGACATATCTACCGGTAAGATCAATCCATTATATGACCTGCATATATTGATGTTATGCAAACACTTAATGTACAAGCATTTAGAGACAGCGTAGAGTACCAAGTTAAACCCACGATCCATCCATCCATCATCTTCCGCTTATCCGGGCCGGGTCGCGGGGGCAGCAGTCTAAGCAGGGATGCCCAGACTTCCCTCTCCCCAGACACTTCCTCCAGCTCTTCCGGGGGGACACCGAGGCGTTCCCAGGCCAGCTGGGAGACATAGTCCCTCCAGCGTGTCCTAGGTCTTCCCCGGGGTCTCCTCCCGGTGGGACGGGACCGGAACCTTCCCAGGAACGCGTTCCGGAGGCATCAGAAACAGATGCCCAAGCCACCTCAGCTGACCCCTCTCGATGTGGAGGAGCAGCGGCTCTACTCTGAGCTCCTCCCGGGTGACCGAGCTTCTCACCCTATCTCTAAGGGATCGCCCAGCCACCCTGCATAGAAAGCTCATTTCGGCCACCTGTATCCGGGATCTTGTCCTTTCGGTCATGACCCAAAGCTCATGACCATAGGTGAGAGTAGGAACGTAGATTCACCGGTAAATCGCTCTTTCTTCACCACGACAGACCAATATATCGACCGCATTACTGCAGAAGCTGCACCGATCCGTCTGTCAATCTCCCGTTCCATCCTTCCCACACTCGTGAACAAGACCCTTAGATACTTAAACTCCTCCAGTTGAGGCAGGCATTCTCCTCCAACCTGAAGTGGGCAAGCCACCCTTTTCCGATTGGGGACCATGGCCTCGAATTTGGAGGTACTGATTTTCATCCCCACCGCTTCACACTCGGCTGCAAACCGTCCAAGTGCATGCTGAAGGTCAACATCATCCGCAAAGAGCAAAGACGAAATCGTGTGGTCCCCAAACCTGACACCCTCCGGCCCCTGGCTGCGCCTAGAAATTCTGTCCATAAAAATTACGAACAGAACCGGCGACAAAAGTGAGCCCTGCCGGAGTCCAACATGCACAGGGAACAAGTCTGACTTACTGCCGGCAATGCGGACCAAGCTCCTGCTTCGGTCGTACAGGGACCTGACAGCCCTTAGCAAAGGACCCAGGACCCCATATTCCCGAAGCACCCTCCACAGGATGCCACGAGGGACACAGTCGAATGCCTTCTCCAAATCCACAAAACACATGTGGATTGGTTGGGCAAACTCCCATGAACCCTCCATCACCCTGTAGACGGTATAGAGCTGGTCCAGTGTTCCACGGCCTGGACGAAAACCACACTGTTCCTCCTGAATCTGAGGTTCTACTATCGGCCATATTCTCCTCTCCAGAACCCTGGCATAGACTTTCCCGGGGAGGCTGAGAAGTGTGATCCCCCTATAGTTGGAACACACCCTCCGGTCCCCCTTCTTAAAAAGAGGGACCACCACCCCGGTCTGCCATCCCAGAGGCATTGTCCCCGACTGCCACGCGATGTTGCACAGGCGTGTCAGCCAAGACAGTCCCACAACATCCAGAGACTTGAGGTACTCAGGGCGGATCTCATCCACCCCCGGTGCCTTGCCACCGAGGAGTTTCTTGACCACCTCTGTGACTTCAGCCCGGGTGATGGACGAGTCCACCTCTGAGCCCTCATCCTCTGCTTCCTCAATGGAAGACGTGACGGTGGGATTGAGGAGATCCTCGAAGTACTCCTTCCACCGCCCGACGAAATCCCCAGTTGAGGTCAACAGCTGCCCACCTCTACTGTAAACAGCGTTGGTAGGGCACCGTTTCCCTCTCCTGAGGTGCCGGATGGTTTGCCAGAATCTCTTCGAGGCCAGCCGAAAGTCCTTCTCCATGACCTCACCGAACTCCTCCCAGACCCGAGTTTTTGCCTCCACAACCACCCGGACTTGGCCTGTCGGTACCCGTCAGCTGCCTCAGGAGTCCCACAAGCCAACCAGGCCTGATAGGACTCCTTCTTCAGCTTGACAGCATCCCTTACTTCCGGTGTCCACCACCGGGTTCGGGGATTGCCTTCTCGACAGGCTCCGGAGACCTTACGGCCACAGCTCAGAGCAGCCGCTTCGACAATGACGGTGGAGAACATGGTCCACTCGGACTCAATATCTCCAGCCTCCCTCGGGATCCAGTCGAAGCTCTGCCGGAGGTGGGAGTTAAAGATCTCTCTGACAGGAGACTCGGCCAGACGTTCCCAGCAGACGCTTACAGTACGCTTGGGCCTGCCGAGTTTGTCCAGTTTCCTCCCCCGCCATCGGATCCAACTCACCACCAGGTGGTGATCAGTTGACAGCTCCGCCCCTCTCTTCACCCGAGTGTCCAAGACATACGGCCGCAGGTCAGATGAAACGACAACAAAGTCGATCATCGACCTGCGGCCTAGGGTGTCCTGGTGCCACGTGCACTGATGGACACCCTTATGCTTGAACATGGTGTTCGTTATGGACAAACTGTGACTAGCACAGAAGTCCAATAACTGAACACCGCTCGGGTTCAGATCAGGGGGGCCGTTCCTCCCAATCACGCCCCTCCAGGTGTCACTGTCGTTGCCCACGTGGGCGTTGAAGTCCCCCAGTAGAACGATAGAGTCCCCAGTCGGAGCACTTTCCAGCACCCCTCCCAGAGACTCCAAGAAGGTTGGGTACTCTGTACTGCTGTTCGGCCCGTAGGCACAAACAACAGTGAGAGACCTATCCCGACCCGTAGGCGCAGGGTAACGACCCTCTCGTTCACCGGGGTAAACTCCAACACATGGCGGCAGAGCTGGGGAGCTATAAGCAAACCCACACCAGCCCGCCGCCTCTCACCATGGGCAACTCCAGAGTGGTGAAGAGTCCATCCTCTCTCAAGGAGTGTGGTTCAGAGCCCAAGCCGTGCGTAGAGGTGATCCCGACTACCTCTAGTCAGAACCTCTCAACCTCACGCACGATCTCAGGCTCCTTCCCCGCCAGCGAGGTGACGTTCCACGTCCCTTGAGCTAGTTTCCGTGTCCAGGGATCGGGTTGTCTAGGCCCCCGCCCCCGACTTCGATCCTCTCCGCACCGGCCCCTTATGGTCCCCTCCTGTGGATGATGAGCCCACGGGAAGGCGGCCCCATGTTGCTCGTTCGGGGCTGAGCCACCAGGCGCTCGCGAACGAGCCCCAACCCTGGGCCTGGCTCCAGGGCGGGGCCCCGGCTGCGCCATACCGGGCGACGTCACAGAACACAAAATGTTTTTCATCATTAAGGTGTAAACCCACAATGTTTCTTACAATTAATGGTAAACAAATTACATTTTCGGTTGATTCTGGAGCGGGATATTCTGTCCTTAGAGCCAGGAATGGGACCCGCTTCTGAAATTGAGTGGTAGAACTATAATTATGGTAGGGGCTAGTGGAGGACAGACCACTGAGCGATTTACTACCCCTCTGTCGGTTGTAGACGACGAGGGCCAGCGTTAACCAAGACATTAATTTCTGTTTTCCAATTGTTGTCCAGTTAATTTGTTAGCCATGGACTTGATGACACAGTTAGGAATCACGCTAGAATGTTCAGAGAAAGGCATGCAAATTAAACATACTGTTTTGCAAGCAGTTCAAAATGGTGTGCAGCCTGTTGATTATTGTTATTCATGGGATTTAGAAAAAACAGGGCCTAGAGCTGTTTCACATTAGTTAGTAAATAAGGAGATGAATAGAGTAGAGAGGGGTTCAGCTCTGTTTATGGATATGGGCGACTTGCGTTGCTCGGCGAAGGTTTCAGAAAGTCAGGATGTTGGTTTGGAGAAAGTGTGGTTTGGAGATGGTAAAAGTGATTTTTTGATGGGTGAATATGTATACTGGTCTTCGGAAGGTTTTTGTGCGTGGTCTGTGCGAAATGTGAGAGAGGTGTCTCGCTTTTTTAAAGTGCGGGGGTCAGACCCCCATGTCCCCCTTGCTAAACCTGTGTTTGGCACATGGGCAAGCTTGGGTCCTTGGGTGAGGGGGTGCAATGAAGTAGTGGACTGGGTCCCTTGTCACATGGTGGGAGTGGAATTTTCCATTGCAGCCCAAGCTTATAGAGAAAGGTTTGTGTGCACCGTGGGTAAACGGGAAGTACATCTTGTGCCGCATGACGCATTCTTTAGCATCCCTGTGCACAAGGATTCACAATTTTGGTTCGCATTTGAATTCTCCGGCCAATTGTACACATGGACGAGATTGCCTCAAGGTTATTGTGTATCTCCTGCCGTGTTTGCGTCCGCGCTAAAAGATAATTTGGAGGGGTTCCAATTTATACATGGCAGTACCCTTATCCAATACGTTGATGATCTTCTTGTCTGTTCCCCAGATAAGGATACGTGTGCTGTTGTTACAGTACTTGGCCTCGCAAGGTCATAAAGCCAGTTTGAATAAATTACAGTTTGTCCAGAAAGAAAAAAAATGTCTGGGCCATAAACTAACACCAGAGGGTAAAAGTCTCAGTGCATGTCAGGGCCTGGGCGGAACCCAAAAGCAGACAAGGACAAGTATGAACCGGTTGTCGAGGCAGAATCCAGGCAGGTGAACAGAGATGCGGAATCGAGATACGACTAACAATCCGGCAGGGACGAGACGTCAAAGCGCCGCTTAAATGCTGCCGGTGAGTGGTGGAATAGGGAACAGGTGCGTGATCATCCAGTGGAAACAGCTGGCACCGGCATCACCCCGGAGTTGACGCCACGCCCCCTAATAGGTTGCCAGGATGACCAAAACAGAGGCACAGACAGAAAGGGGAACAGGCATCCATACACACACAATCACGGGGGAGGGACCGTGACAGTGCAGGCAGAATAGAAGCCATTGTTGGCATCCCAAAACCTCTTACTAAAACTCAACTTCTGTCCTTTCTGGGCATGACAGGTTTCTGTAGACAATGGGTTCCTGAATATGCTCGTTTGGTACAGCCCTTGCAGGACATGGCCTATGGCCAGAAGCTTGCATCACATGATAGAGTAGTATGGACTCCTGAGGGAGATGCTTCCTTTACTTCTTTGAAACAGGCCCTGGCTACCTCTCCCACTTTAGGGCTCCCTGATCCAAAAAAAAAGTTTATTCAAGCAGTGTGTGAAAAGGATGGTTATATGTCTCTGTATTGATGCAGAAACACTGGGATAAGTTGAGGCCAATTGCATACTTCTCTTCTAAACTAGATGCCGTAGCACAAGGCCTTCCCTATTGTCTGAAGGCTGTGGCAGCGGCTGCAGATGCTGTTTTGAGATCACAGCCTCTGGTGTGTTATCAGCCACTCGAGCTACGAGTTCCTCACTCTGTTGCCTCCATTTTGTTAGAACATAAGACTAGTCATCTGTCAGGTGCTAGGTTTCTGCATTACCATAACATTTTACTGTCATTACCCCATGTCACTGTTGTAAGGAGTCCTGTTTTGAATCCAGCCACTTTCTTCCCCACAGAGGTAGATGGCGAGCCGCACGACTGCCTTTCTGCCATTAATCAACAGTGTACCCCTCGTGATTACTTGTCTGATGAACCTCTACCCAATAGTGACCTTGTTTTTTATGTTGATGGGTCTGCAAGTAAATCTCCTACTTCTTCTGTCAATAATGTAGGTTATGCCATTGTCACTGATCATGATGTGGTTGAGGGTCAGAGACTGCCATATCACCTCTCCGCTCAGGCTGCGGAACGGTTTGCTCTCACTCAGGCTTGCATCCTGGCTGAGGGCCAAAGTGTTACCATTTACACAGACAGTAGATATGCCTTTTGTGTTGTACATTACTTTGGTACATTGTGGAAAATGCGGGGGTTCATTACTTCTTCTGGTACACAGATCCAACATGGCCAATTTATTCGTAATCTGTTAGAAGCTGTCTTATTACCTAGGGAAGTGGCCATATGTAAATGTGAGGCCCATACCACAGGCAAAGATGTTGTTTCTCTTGGTAATCACAGAGCAGATGCAGCTGCCAAAGCTGCTGCTCAGGCCCCCCCTCAATCTGCTCTGCAGATGACCCATGTGACCCCTACAGTCTCTCTCTGTGACCTTGTTGAAGCGCAATCTCAGGCTTCACCTAAGGAGAGAACCGCCTGGTAAAAAGCAGGGGCATCCTATGTGAATACGGTTTGGATAGGTCCTAATGGTAACCCATGTTTACCGAAATGTCTGTTTAATTTTTATGTGGTGCTCTCACATCACGCTTTAAAAGCGGGGATGGTAAATATGGTTAATAAGTATTGGTACACACAGGGCTTTTACAAATTATGCTCAACATTTTTGTTTTAAAATGCCTAGTGTCTTTGAGGTTTAATGTAGGGCGGGGACAAGTAGTCTCCCAGTCCAGCCATCCTCCCCCTGATGGCCCCTTTGACCATGTGATGATGTATTTTATTGAGTTGAACCCCTGCGAGGGAAAGAAATATTGTGTTGTGTTTGTTGATATACATGGGTTGAGGCCTTCCCAGCTGGGAAGACTGATGCATCGGCAGTTGCTAAGGCACTATTGACTGAAATCAAACCCAGATGTGGTATTCCTAAGAAACTGTCAAGTGACAATGGATAAAATGTTTTGAACGGAGCCATTCAGAAGATCTGAGTACCTAGGAGTTGATCTGAAGACCCACTGTGCCTACCACCCGCAGAGTGGAGGGGCAGTGGAGAGAGAAAATGGAACAATTAAAATTAAACTCTCAAAGTTGGGTGAGGAGACAGGGTTGAACTGGGTTAAAGCACTCCCCCTTGTGCTTACACACATGAGAGGAAGGCCCAGGGTGAAAACAGGCCTATCCCCTCATGAGGTCATCACTGGAAGACCAATGAACACAGGCCTAGGCGCCCCTACTCACACAGACCTCACCACAGAACATGTGAATGATACAATGTTAACATGCTGCACTAATCTGACAAAGGTTCTGAACAACATCCACAGTGTGAGTGTTAGAGCTGCCCATTGAAGGCCCGCTGCACGACATCAAGCCTGGAGACTGGGTAGTCATCAAGGACTGCATGAGAAAGCACTGGAGCAAGCCACGCTGGTTAGGTCCATACCAAGTTCAACTGGGTCAGTCTGCTGTCAAAGTTGCTGAACATGGAACCTGGGTCCACGCCACACTGTAAGAAGGCTCCAGTGTTAGAAGATACGGCGAAAGAATAGGTAAATTGAAGTTACCTAAGGGCGGCGTGGGTTGTGGTGCTAGTAACCATCAACTCCAACACAGCCTGCGACCATGGAGCCAGAGAGACAAGGACCATGGAAATCCTTCAGGAGGTCTGGAGGAATGAGATGCACCATCGGCCTGCTGATTTAAAGTATTGTCGTTGTCATACCAATGGTGTGGTTTTTCAAACTGCATTATGATGATCATAGACAGATTGTAAATATGACACCTAATGAAGCAAGGAAAGAGACATTTGTACACCATGAGAAAAGGTCAGAACGACAGATTGGGCCTGATTCTGAACAGTCTATATTAATCTCTTATGACATGATGAACTGCCCCCCGGATGGGGATTGCTATGTACTGACAAGCCCAGTGCTGATGGATAATAAGTGGTATTGGATTCACCTAAATACAGGAGGGAGCACTATGTTTCCCTCCTCGTACTTTTCTCCCAACCATGGGATCAGGTGGAGATTTGTACTGTTTCCATTTCCAAACCTCTAGGAGTAATCCAGGATTACTGGTGCTTCAGTACTGACCAAGACAACACCCCTTGCAGATCACCTGACTACCCTAAAGGTAGACCTGCTATGATATGTCCCTTAACAGTTGCACATACTACTGTAGTTCCTACTCCTGCACCACATCGTCCTGAACCAAGTAGAGTAAGGAGAGCACTGTTAGAGCCCTTAGGATAATAGTTGACAATGCAAAGCACAAGAACATGACTAATTGCTGGATCTGTCAACACATTACAACATCTTCACGTTCCCCTATGTTAACCCCTATCCCATTTTCAGTAGCAGACTGGCAGGTGTACGGTTGGACGGATGTGGCAGCACAAATAACACTACCAGATAAGGACTGTTATACCCTGTCAGCCAATCCTGACCAGCCGGGTGGGGCTAACTTAGATTTGGTCTATATGGTGATAGTAGAATTTAACAATCACCGTCGTCCTGTGGGGGTGAATATATGCAAATTATTTAGATACAAATACAAATGACCTTGGTGCAGACAGACTGTCGCACTGAGGAGGATGAAGTCAGATCAGGTATGACCTGTAATCCCTTACCCTCAGGTTTCTCTATTCATATTGATGCAGTGGTTAACTACACTCACCAAAATGATTATTGGAACACCATACTAATACTGTGTTTGACCCCCTTTCGCCTTCAGAACTGCCTTAATTCTATGTGGCATTGATTCAACAAGGTGCTGAAAGCATTCTTTAGAAATGTTGGCCCATATTGATAGGATAGTATCTTGCAGTTGATGGAGATTTGTGGGATGCACATCCAAGGCACGAAGCTCCCGTTCCATCACATCCCAAAGATGCTCTATTGGGTTGAGATCTGGTGACTGTGGGGTTCATTTCAGTACAGTGAACTCATTGTCATGTTCAAGAAACCAATTTGAAATGATTTGAGCTTTGTGACATGGTGCATTATCCTGCTGGAAGTAGCCATCAAAGGATGGGTACATGGTGGTCATAAAGGGATGGACATGGTCAGAAACAATGCTCAGGTAGGCTGTGGCATTTAAACGATGCCCAATTGGCACTAAGGGGCCTAAAATGTGCCAAGAAAACATCCGCCACACCATTACACCATCACCACCAGCCTGCACAGTGGTAACAAGGCATGATGGATCCATGTTCTCATTCTGTTTACGCCAAATTCTGACTCTACCATCAGAATGTCTCAACAGAAATCGAGACTCAACAGACCAGGCAACATTCTTCCAGTTTTCAACTGTCCAATGTTGGTGAGCTCGTGCAAATTGTAGCCTCTTTTTCCTATTTGTAGTGGAGATGAGTGGTACCCGGTGGGGCCTTCTGCTGTTGTAGCCCATCCGCCTCAAGGTTGTGCGTGTTGTGGCTTCACAAATGCTTTGCTGCATACCTCGGTTGTAACGAGTGGTTATTTCAGTCAAAGTTGCTCTTCTATCAGCTTGAATCAGTCGGCCCATTCTCCTCTGAACTCTAGCATCAACAAGGCATTTTCGCCCACAGGACTGCCGCATACTGGATGTTTTTCCCTTTTCACACCATTCTTTGTAAACCCTAGAAATGGTTGTGCGTGAAAATCCCAGTAACTGAGCAGATTGTGAATTACTCAGACTGGCCCATCTGGCACCAACAACCATGCCACGCTCAAAATTGCTTAAATCACCTTTCTTTCCCATTCTGACATTCAGTTTGGAGTTCAGGAGATTGTCTTGACCAGGACCACACCCCTAAATGCATTGAAGCATCTGCCATGTGATTGGTTGATTAGATAATTGCATTAATGAGAAATTGAACAGGTGTTCCTAATAATCCTTTAGGTGATAGTATATCCCATGGGAAAGATACATGAATTTAGATTCAATGACCATCAATTTACATAATTGTTCTACTCCTGCTATACCTGAGAAACTCAGGTTGCGTGATTGCCCAGTCTTGGTCACCAATACCTGTTTATGAATTGCATAACGTCTTGCTCTGTATTACAAATGCTTCAGGAGCCACACAGAGTTTAGGACAAAGTGATTGCTCCACCACAACTCAAACCGATTTCACTGCTCTAGGAGCTTTGCCGGAGCAGGTCTATATAGTCTGTGGTGGGAAAGCATACAGTTGCATTCCTAGAGACGCAGGTGGAGTATGCTACATGGCATACTTGGTCCCTTTGATTAGGCGAGCCGAACACAGGGAAATGGCAGCCTTATATCAGTCCAAATTTCGACATAAGCGAACACTTACTAGAACTCAACGTATATTCAGTGTACTGATCCCAGGATATGGCACATACACCTCACAGGAAGAGATTATGGCCCTGTCCACAGTGTTGGAAAAACACATGAATTTGACAACTGACACAATTGCAGCAATAGGCACGGAGCTTAGTGAAACCCGTTCAATTGCTCTGCAGAATAGAATGGCCCTAGATATGATTTTGGCTTCACAGGGCGGTGTCTGTAAAGTGGTGGGATCCGAGTGTTGTACGTACATTTCAGATGCATCACAAAAGGTAATTAATTTAGTCCAAGAAACTAATAAAGGAATAGAAGAGCTTCATACAGTTAATGGGTGGGACCCTTTCTCAGGGTTATCCTCTATGGTTGGTCCCTGGGGGATGACAATATACAAGTTATTGACTACTGCCTTAGCCGCTATTGCCTTTTTGTTTGTTTGTGGTATATTTTTGTCTTGTTTAATAAAAAATTGTGTTTCTAAGTTTGCAACACAGGTAATGGTCCAGAAGCATGTAAATGAGGATTCAGACATTTTAGATATGTTTCAGTTCCCAAATTACCGGGATGATGATATCATAAAAGATCATGTTGTTCAAGAGTAGTGTTTGTAGTAGTCTGAAGCTTAATGATTTGGTGTTAAATGATCTGATTGGTTAAATGTTGCATGTTAGTATTACATACATTTCATGATATAGGGCGGATTGTCAGGGAAATGTATTTTATTGATGTATTCCTACTGATTAAAGGACTGAGTTCCCATGTTTGGATAAGACAAGGAATGTAGTTGGAGGGGGATCTGGTGTTTGCCTGGGGAGGCATCCTTAACCGGCATCCTTGACGGGCACCAGCGGATTAGATGGTTACTCGTAAATCAGTAAATCTGTATAACCCTTTTACGGTCTATCTGTTGGGTGTCCAGACATTGTGACTCCTCAAAGGTAGAAAAGGTTAACCATCTGAATGTGTTTTATTGACACACATCTTACCAAACCCCTATTTGCTCCTTTAAATACTGTCCTATGTTAATTTAGAGATGATTCATTGTTACTTTGTAACCTGTGTATTCTCTCCTTGCAAGAATAAACTGTTTATTGTGCATTTGAGTTTTCCTCTGTCTTACCTACCATTTTCGTAAATTGTTAGGACTTTAGAAATTGCCATCACAAATGACATGAAGCAACTTGTGAAATCAAATTTTTGCTGTATTATTGCTGTATTATTGTCTTGTGTTTGTTAAATGTTGAAGAGAGTAATGGCGATATGGTGAAAATAGCCAGCGTTTATATGTAAGCGGATGTGTTTGTCATTAATAGATCAAATTAAATGACACAATGTCACGGCTGTGCCGTGATAACTAACGAGAACGGAGTTTCTGCCAGACAAGAAGTATCAATATATTTGGTTGTCAGACGTCAACAACTATCTAAACTAGCTATGTAAAGACAATATTACATTTCTGGCTTCCAGTTTACGTTGCAAGTACATGTTATGTGTTGCAATTACAAACACTAAGAAATGACAAATTTGAACGTTTTAAGAATGTGTAAATCATTTTAAGATTGAGTAATCCATGCGTTTTTATCTGTCTTTAATATTCTCTGTTTAAATCTCTGGTTTAGGTTGAGCGGAATTAAACACAGCAGTGTTTGGTAAAGACATTTTTGGGCCTTCATATCTTGGTAAGTAGACTTTTGACATTATTGTTAATCAGCTTTAATTACCTGTATACGCTTGTTAACCCTCTTTGTATCTATTTCAGACCAAGTGACCAGCATCAGTTGGACTGGGCGGTTGTGATTTTACACAACCTGAACAGAGACTTTTTGTGTAAGTCTAATTATTTACAAAAATGTTTAGTACTAAAATGTTAACAATTATGACAATATGCATACAGCTAAACCTTTGTAAAAAGAGGCTATTTACCAACCAACAGATTGAGGACCACCGGTGATGATACAGATTACATCACCATAATGGCTTAAGATACGGACACCCCACTTTGTGGCTGCACAGCGTCAGGGGATTTTTCTTTCATGGTTTTCTTTCATGCTTGAAAGCTGAAGGTAATACATATTTTACCGTCAACTCATCAAAACTGAGATGTATGTAAATGTATGTTTGAGTTAGAATCATATTTTAACCTGTAAGTGGATTTTTATTTACATGTTAAACTAGGGAAATGGCGAAAGATAATGCTAACAACAGACCAGACATAGAACAACCAACAACGTCTACACATAATCAACAGACCACACCCCAAAATACAAATGAACCGACCAGTACTTTGTTACACAGCGATGCACACAATAATCCTCAGATGCAAGGTTTGTTAACCGAGCTTAGTAGCCCCTGTTTTTCACATGATATAATTGATTCTCCTCAGAGCTCTCTGATGCAAACTCAGTGCAGTGATGGCGATGTTAGTTATACAACGTAATGCGTTTGACAACGTTGAATTGCGACAGTTGATATATTTACAAAATACGGGTGAAGTTGGTGATTTTGGCACATTCGATGCAATCATTATGGCAGGCTTGTATACTTTGATTGTTAGAGCTTCAGCCTTTGTACAGGGGCCAGGTGATCGTCTGCAGATTGAGTTGATTGGTGAATCTCTGATATCCCCCGTACATGTGACCATGAGAGCAGATGAACATAATGAACACATGTTTGGTAATTTACTTGAAAGTGTTATGCAGAGTAATGCTGAGATTATGATTGATGAATCACTAGAGCTGGTGGTACAAATTGTCAACAATCATGAGTGTTTCATAAAACCCTCTAAGCCCGAGGACCCCAGTGTGCACTACATATTTTATGTGCGCTACAGATCCGGAGGAATTTAGCCACTTTTTTCTAGTGAAATAGAAGTTGGTTATTTCTCTTTCATCTCAGACACAGTTGCGATGGTACACTGGCGTTACACAAAACAGACACCAATCAAACAACGTAACGGCAACATTTTTATTGTCGCTTTCACAACCGGTTATGCTAGACTCGAGTTGCATTAACTCTTGGAGAAGACTTTAAAGACTTTAAATTGACTTTAAAGCAATAACACCAGAAGACAACCATCTGAGAATGGGGTTATTTGTAGGGGATTGGCCTGTTGTGTACGTTCCTAAGAAAGTTTAATCATGTCTAAGCACATTTGTAGAAATGTACCACTTTTGAAGATCTTGGGGGCCACGAAATATGAAAATCTTTAAAACAGTTTATGATAGCGAGAATCGGTTTACTTGGCTGTTTTCCTGAGATTCCGCTGAAATAATCCATATGCGGTTTGTTTTTGTGAGGCATTTCCTGGTTGTCATCATCCAGTTCAAATACAACCTGCCCCTAGTGCACCTGACCAATAGATGGGCTGTTGCTACACGGTACCAATGCAAAATTGACCAATTGAAGGATTTTGCTAGGCAGAATATTTTATTTTACCCAATCAGAGGAAGGTATGTTTTATATACTCTAGCAAATCAGAAGGGCTTTCTAGGAAGACAAAGCACATACCTATAGCCATCGCCCCTTTCAATCCAGCAAAGCCATCACACAGGCCTGCCAATGTGAGGAAGTACTGTGATCGCTGCAAGGTGAAAAAATAATATACCAAGAAGAATATGTACATAGTTTGAAAACTCTTTGCCAGGGTTGTGTGTGATGTGAATTAAATAAATATTGAACACATTTTTATATTGTTTTTGAAAACCAAATACTTGATGATGTGACAACTGCGCCCTCTGCTGCCTCACCTACTCCTGCAGCAGACAGGCTCCAGCGTTCGACGTCACCGGCCTTTTGACACCACCGCCCATCTCATTATGGATTTCACCTGTGTCTCGTCTAGCGCACCTGGTTCTCATCCTCATCATTCCCCCCAGTATATATGTTCCCTCTGCTTCCCCTGTCTTTGTGTGTTATTGTCTCTCTTTATGCAAAGAGTGCTGTTGTGCTTCGCTGCTGTTCCTATATTAAACACAACAAACACGCATCGCCTCATTCTCCTGCTTCTCCTTCCCTCAAAGCCGTTACAGATGATCCATTTACATTAAATACTGTTTATAAGCCCAAATCTAAGAGTAGGTAAAATTGGACAAAAATTGCTCAGTCCATCAGCGTCCAACCTCATTCTATCACTCTGAAATAGCGCTTAATCTAAGGCGCGGAAATATACCCTTAACAGAATCGCAGCTCCGAAAAGTAAAGAGACAAAAAGCCAGAATTATATACATGTCTAGAAAGAACACTTCAGTCGCAAAGAAAAGAAAAACCATCAACCAATCTGGAGGTTTTCTACTACCGTTACTAAGCTTTGCAGTTCCATTCCTAATCAGTCTAATTGCATCGAGACACGGTTAAACAACATGGATCATGCTCAGAAAAATTATTCTGATGCCACAACATCAGTTAGAAAAACTGTGAGAATCCAAAACGACTAGCACTGATGTAAGACAATCTGTCAAAAATTATTTGGACTCATTGATTCCCAATATTGCACCCTGATATGGATTTACATGGGAAAGCTAAAAGATACTCTCCCATTTTACAAATATTTTTGACTGTTGTGAGACAGGGGGAGCTTGACACAAATACACTGACTTTAAGTCTACCCGGGTCTGAGACTAGGGCTGATGTAGTAAACATGACTGAAACTAAGCAAACTGTTGACCAAAATGTTAACCTTGTTGATTTTGGTGTAGGAAGCATATTGAATATATTGTTAATAGAATGCACAGGTCTAAAGATTTCACTTCATGGACTTCAAATGGTGAATTCATTTTCAAAGGAGAGATCATCAAGGGTTCACACCTGTTAGATCTGGTTAAAAGTGTGACAGCAACCAATACAATTGCTGACGATAGTAGGCCGTTGGGGTGGGGGGTGTTTTCAGAGGCTATGGCATGTCTCAACATGCCTTTTACAACTATTCCAAATGATCTTGTAAGGCATAAAATAAATGTTTATAACCAAACGTCTGGCGACGCAATGGATGATTAGGCACTCCCCCAGCAACTGGTTATCAACCAACCAAAGCTTTCTTGGTACCCCCTACTATGGACCCCATAAAATGGCTTCCATTTTAATGTTTTTATTTTATGCTTTTTTTTATAATTTGTGATTCATTGTCAAAGTGTATGTTTTACCTTGAATAATTTTTGTATGAAACATACTATGTAAACATTGATGTGGTTTTACAAATCTTTTTATTTTGAATTATAATGCTGACATACACATGATTTACTTTTCTATTTCTTCAACAACCATGACACAAATTAAACGATTCACAAGATTGAGCATGTTGTAAGCAATAAACATTTGCTTATCACGCTTACTCTGGTACATCTTAGCTACAAACTTTGAGACTAGCGCATAATTTTCTCGTAAATCATCAATATAAAAAGACATAGCATCTTTATAACTCAGATCTCTTGTCATTAGATAGAAAAAGATCACACAATGTCATCCACTCGTGGTTAAAATCATTGTTTTGAACTGTATTCCACATTCTCACAGGTTTGCAGAAAGGCACTGATTGACTTGGGAAAATATGACAAATCTGGGGAATTTCCAAAACTTTCATAAAACTTTCCAATGCCATCGTCTCTTATGTAAAAAGCCAGCCAGTGCTCCCTGGGGTGATTGCTCAGGTGTGCATTAACAATCATCATTGATGCAACATCTCGGACTGGTCCACTAGGTAGTTGGTCTCATGCCAGCACACCATAGAAATGAGTCCTAGATGAAAAATGGTTCACCACACCGGTCAACACCTTTATAGTAGTCAAACATGACTTGTCGCCGGTTTGATACTTCAATAATGGAGTCAAAAATGTAATAAACAACCAAATTAATTGTGTGGGGCAGTGGTTGTCTGAACCTCATCTCAAGTCGTACATTCCCTGACTTGATCAAGGATAGGTGCTGACCGCATTCCTCATCCGGCGCGCAGTTGAATGCATAAAGGGCATAGCCAAGTAAAATGTCAGACCTGTCAATAGCCAAGGCTTGGTCCTTTCTGTGTTTTCCTGAAGCTAAGGCCAATTGGTAAAATTCACACATTGCTGACGCTGTTGTGTAATTTGGTTTGAATGGTTTGCTAGGAAATTGCTGACTGTCTACATACTGTGGCAAGCCCAGGGGTGTGGGCTTCCACGTCACTAGTTCAATAACACAAGCTGGCACTAGGAGTACAGTTGAACACAGTTGGAAAGTTTATTAAGGATAATTCACAGTGTAGGGGGGGTGGGGTTTTGCCACTACTTCTCCATCCACTGCTTCATGTCCACAATCCTTCTCGTCGTCTTCTATCCACAGGTAGTCCACAGGCAATCACACAAACAGGTCCTCATCCTAAACAGTTCGGTACACAGGGGGTTAGTCAGCCAGGCCAGGTCACACCACTAGTGAAACAGTTTAGTTAAATATTCTCTTAACTACTCTCCACTACGCTGTCCCACTCCGTCTTTCTCTCCTCTTCTCCCATTCTCTGTCCTCTCTCTCCCTTCAAAACCACCTGCTTCCCTTTTTCCCACCAAAACATAATCACCCAATTAATCCCAGCCTCTCCGTGTTGGAAGAGGAAGTCCATATAAGGCTCGGGGTAGAGCCAACGAGCCACAAGATACCTTCCTTCAATTACCCCTCACCTCTCCCTGCAATCTACCACACCCCCCCCCGTCAGCTCCGACCCGGAGGGAGGCACGGTCCAGCTCCCTAGAGCATCCCGCCTGGACAGGGCATCGGCATTGCCATGGGCCGCCCCGGACCTGTGGATGACAGAGAAAGCAAAGGGCTGTAAAGACAGGAAACAGCGAGTAACCCAAACATTGCTGTCCTTATTCCTTGACATCCAAACAAGTGGCTCATGGTCTGTTACGAGGGTGAAGTGCCGTCCCAGCAAGTAATATCTCAGCTTCTCCAGGGCCCACTTGATTGCAAGACATTCTTTCTCCACTGTTGAATATCTTTGTTCCCGTGGCAACAGTTTCCATCTGATGTACAAAATTGGGTGTTCCTCACCTTCTTGCAGCTGTGATAGGACAGCACCGACCCCAGTTGCATCGGTCTGTACTACCAGTGGTTTGGAGAAGTCTGGAGTCACCAGTATGGGTCCAGAACACAGCGCTGCCTTTAGGTCCTGAAATGCTTTCTCAGTCTCCTCGGTCCACACCACCTGGTTGGGCCGGCAGCTCCTGGTCAGATCTGTTAGGGGGCCGGCTTGAGAAGCAAAGTGTGGAATGAATCTACGATAGTAGCTGGTCAAACCCACAAACATGCGTACCTGCTTCTTGGTAAGGGGGCGGGGCTAGTCCCGAATCACCTCAACTTTCTTCACCTGGGGTTTGACACATCCCCTCCCAGTCGTGTAACCGAGGTACTCAGCCTCTTGCAGACCGAGCCGACATTTTGTGGGGTTAGCTGTGAGGCCGGCTTCCCGTAAGGCCTGTAGAACCGAGCTCACTTGGTGCAGATGGGTCTCCCACTCGCTTCCATGGACGACGATATCGTCAAGGTAAGGCGCCGCATACTCCTGATGGGGATGGAGAACTCTGTCCATCAATCTCTGGAAGGTAGCTGGGGCCCCATGTAACCCAAAGGGCAGTTTCTTGTATTGGAAGAGGCCATCAGGGGTGGCAAACGCCGTTTTCTCCCGCGCTTCGAGAGCCAAAGGCACCTGCCAATAGCCTTTCGTGAGGTCAAGCGTGCTGATAAAGCAGGCGGTCCCTAACCTCTCAATTAGTTTGTCAATTCGGGGCATGGGGTAGGCGTAAAATTTGGAGATATCATTAACTTTCTAAAGTCATTACAGAAGCGAGTTGTGCCATATGGTTTCGGGACCAACACTATGGGGCTACACCACTCACTGTTTGACGCTTCGATGATATCCCCTTCCAACATCGTTTTCACTTCGGTCCGGACAGCCACTCTTCTTGCTTCCGGTATGCGGTAGGGTCTCAACTTTACCTTTCTCCCAGGTTCAGTGATAATGTTGTGTTCTACTAGATCAGTGTGTCCTGGTTCCCTGGAGAACACATCCCGGCTCCGGTCGACCAACTCTAGTAGCTCTTGCCTCTGTGCTGGGCTCAGCTAATCTCTCATTGGTACCGCTGCTGGCTGGGTCTCTGTTGTGGCCTTCTTTGGGGCAAAAGAATAGAGTACATCACATGCATTCCATTTCTTCATCAAATTCACATGGTATATTTTGGTCAAATGTCTACATCCCAGCTGTCTGACCTTATAGTTAACATCACCCATCTTTTCAAGCACATCATACGGTCCGTTCCATCTAGCCAAAAACCTACATTCTGAGGTGGGGATCAACACCAACACTTTATCTCCTGGCTGGAAGTCTCTTGGTTTTGCGCCTCTGTTGTACACCCGGGATTTCCTCAGGGATACCCACTCGGGAGAACAGCATAACCAACTCATGTGCAATTCCCTTGGTAGCCATGGTGCACAGGAGAATGGCTTCCGGGTACCTGGTGGCATAATCCAGAACCACCAGGATATATTGGTGTCCTCGGTTACTCTTGGGTAAGGGTCTCACCAGGTCCATGGCAATCCTGCTGAAAGGGACTGAGATGATAGGTAGGGGAACCAAGGGACTGGGAAAATGGCTTTAGGGCCACCAGCTGACACTCTGGGCAACTGCGGCAGTACTCCTCCACTGCTCTCTTCACCTCCGGCCAGAGGAATCAGCTTTTGATCCGGTCTAGGGTCTTCTCTACCCCAAGAAGGTGGGAGTGTGCCAACTGCAAGACATGTTGTGCAAAGGGACAAGGCACCAATAACTCCACACATTCATCATTCTTCTTCACAACCTGATACAACAATTTATTCTTTATCGAAAAGTGATACGACTTACCCCCTCCATGGGTTTTCCATCCACCACAGTAACCTGCTGGAGTGCATGGGCCAGGTTGGGGTCCTCCAATTGGGCCGTACCGAACCGGCCCGCTAGAGAGGCAGGCTCTGGCGCCACCTCCTGGTCCATATGAAACATGTCGTTCAGACTCTCCTCTGCTTCCTCCTGACTCTCTACATCCACTTCACCCTCCGAGGGGGGTCCTGTTGACACCTGGGGGTCTACTTCCTGGAACCCAGACATACTGGCCCATAGTTGGCGGAACATAGGGCAATCCCTCCCAATGAGGACCGGCACAGGCAGATTCGGGACGACTCCCACTGGTCCCGTATACTGTCCCTTTGTGGTCTGTAGGTGGAGAAGTGCGGTAAGGTAGGTTTTGGTCTCACCATGTATGCACATGATGGGCAGTGCCGGTCAGGGGTGAGGACTGGGCGAATTCAGGTCAGGGTCGCCATACTCCCTGAGTCAAAAAGCGCCGTGGTGTCCTTTCCATTGGCTCTTACCGGGGTGATAGGGGAAGGGCCACCCTCGGCAGCCCAGCACGTCATCAACAAGTTGCAGGGAGGTCCTCCGGTCACCTCACTGGCCGAGGCCGTAGGCATCGGGACATCGTGGCTTGGGCAGTACCAGGCGATGTGTCCTGGTTCGCCACACTCAAAACACTTCCTGCTGTCCAGATTCAGAAAAGGTTGTCGTCTCTGGGAGCTGGCTGTGGGTGTTCCCCCCTCGTTAGCAAGACTTCTGGCATGATCCTCTGTCTTTTTTCTCTCCTTCTTCCGTGTTTGTCCACTGCGCAGAACCTCCAAAGCTACCTGTTGTCCTTCCACCAGCTCCACTAGCTGATCTGCGCTCTGAGGGTTAGTTTGGCATGCTAACCTTTTAGCTTCGTACGGCAGAGCACGTAGGAATTTATCTATGACCACTTTCTCAATGGGTGTGAGTGTCAGTGGTTTAGCCGTCAGCCAGCTCTTGGCCAGTCTAGGGGGTACTGTGGTATCATACGTCCAATCGTGGAATCTTTGTGCCCTACTAATCAGATTAAATCCATAACGTTGCAGGATTTCTTTCTTCAGCACCTCGTAATTCTTCGCCTGGTCAGCAGTCAGATCCTGGTAGGTCCTCTGTGCAGAGCCTGACAGGAATGGGGCTAGCAGTCAATACAATTCTGACACGTATTGAGATAGTGATGAATATTGAAAATTAACATACTGAGATGTCCTCTGTAACATAAGGCATTGTTCATGGGACCATTCCTCCCTAGCTGCTGTCCTCTCAAAGGCTTGGAGGTAAGCCTCAATATCATCTTTTTCAGTCAATTTCACTATAAACAGATATTAAGCCTAATATCTGTTCCAGTTTTGCACAAAACTAAAATGGGACTCACCTTTTAGAAACATTTTTATTTTTAAATTCATCGTACCGCGCCTATACACCATGTGGTTTTATTTAAATGTTGATTTCTGCCACTAGTTTTCCTATGCCTTTGTAATAACCAGTGTTTAGTTCATACTTCCAAGTTTTGTCGTGTTTCGAGTCACATAGTTCAAATGCGTTTTCACCCCATGTAAAAGTCTTCCACATATGCAGGTATTGGAATTGTATCAAAGAAAATACTCAATCACCTTTCAAATCTATACCTTTGGCAAGTTTTGTGGTATAGCTTGAACTCGAATTGTTTGGATAGACATGTCTCGACAAGTTACTGGGCAGCGTTATGTAGAAACCACCCATGCTGACCGCAGTCAATGTAAATGACTCCTAAATGAAAATGATGTGATCCTGAAAATCCTGGAGATTTATCCGGTTTCTAGGTCAAGAACAGCGGTTGAATTTCTCAGGCCAACAAAGCCATTTGACAAGACTCATTTTCTTCCCTTTCTATACTTTCTTATCCAGAACTGCTTCCACTATCCTTAGCCACGATTATTTTCAGTAATTCCTGTTCATAAAAGGTCCCAACTATCACATCGCCATCGTAATCTTTTATTCTATATACAGGAGGAACCCACAGAATGCATTCTGTTATTGTAAAATCTTCATCTGTGTACTTTTTTTCATAGCCTTTTGTAAACGCACTTCTCAACTTTTAGAGTCTCACAGTATCCCCAACCCGTAACTTTGATTACCATTTCTCATTAATTTTGTACTATACAGGTTCTTGAGAAATAGTATAACATTTTCTTCACAAATGTCACCAGGTTTCATTTGCATTGATCGATGGTAGCAATGATTGTAACTATGAACTAAATCTTGAATAACCTCAACATAGCGATGAGTGTTGGAAGCTGTGAGATACCTTCACATTTGTGATTTAATTTATTTATTAAATTTCTCAACGATACTCACTTTGACATCATTTCCTGTAGCCAAATGTTTCATGTTGTACTTCTTCATTAACATTTCAAAATGTGAATTAAAAAACTCCTTCCCCTTGTTTTATTGTTTCAAATGCTCGCTTTACCTCAATAGAGCTTTTAGTTCTATGAACACAAATCCATGCATATTTGCTTAATACATCTATGCATGTTAACATACATTTCATATTATTGTTTTCCACACTATAAGCACTCATGTCAACCAAATCCAGCTAAATTTGTGAGTTTATATCATGAAAAACAACTCTATTTCATTGAAAATATATAGCTACAGGCCTGTGTTGCGTGTATGTATCCTTGGCGAGTAGCCAAGGATCTCCCCGGTTTTCTCCAAGTACGCTCTTTTCCATCCCTCTCTACCCACATAAGCACCTGGGTTTTTCTGGGTCCTAGTAAATACTTTTGCAGCACTTTAGTACGGGTAGTAGATAAGTTAGGGCCAGGCTCTAAGTTCTACATCCACAGCATCATTACTCAACAATTTTATAACATCTGTTACATACGTTACAAACAGGTGCCCAATTAGTATGTTTTTTTTGTCAACATTTGAAAATGTTAGAAGTTTATACATGAAGTTGTTTAGAGCCGTTGATTCAGCACCGTTTGACAACAATTGCCGCCAATCAGGTGTGTTCTTGACCGTTTCCATATGCTTGTTCAGATTATTAAAACGCTTTATACTGACATGGTCTTGATTATTAAAAGGTCTACAACCATCAACACTCTTGAAAGCTTTGTGCATCAACTGTTTAATCGCTAAACCCACATAGGATTTGTTTATATACATGTAAACACAACAACTGAAGTTACCCATCCTTAGACAACAGACTCTTTTCTTTCATCACACCAAGATGCTACTGCGTTGCATACAGCTTCCTCATTAAATGTATCCATTTATTCATCCCGGTTCTCACTCAGTCTCTGTGTAATGTTCAGCTCCAACTTGAGCTCATGCAGAAAGTTTTCAGCAGCCACGTGAACATCGATGTGTTCAAAGCCTTGACCAACACGTTTTAGTTGCGGTGTTAAAACTGTCGCCACAATGTCATCATAATGGTTCTCAAAAAAATAATTAGGCGGATCGAGATGAATGTCTTCTCTGGCTCGGGTGGTCCACTTCACATCCGATGCATGCTTTGTGGAGAATAGCCGCAACAATGCTTTCCAGAATCATACCCTTTGATGATCTTTAAAATTTGTGGTGCAAGGCGTTTTTCCATTTTGTGATAACTCTTGTCAGCTTTTGAAAGGTATGACAGATTAAGAGGTCTAAGCTGATCACCAAACCGGTCAAGCCAATTGTAGCTTCTTGTTGTGTATGCCTGTAGAATCGAGCTGTTGGGGTCCGGGGTACCGTAGAAGTTTACAGCATTGTCAGCCATGGCGTCACACAGCCAGGCCTCAACCTTGTGGAGTTCAATTGGTTGTATTCTTGAGACATGTTTCGTAAATTCTTCTGACGGCTTGATAGTCACAGGTCTGTTTTTATGCTGTGTTGAGGACTGTTAGCTTAAGGTGGGGCTTCAGGGTCTTATGTTAGTCGAACAGTCCACAGTCGCAGTCACAATCTAACCCGCTGACATTTTCCAGAAATAGTTCCAGTCTAACAGAGTCGTACTATTTCATACCTTTGACAACTTTAAACAGTACATTTACCGTATTGGCCACAAATAAATCACTTTCCGAAAGGTGTTCCATTAACCGGCATTAAAAACCATTTTGGCCTTTGGGTAATTCATATAAACCTATCTTAAACTCTTGGCCTTCAGGTAATTCATAAAACGCAACCTCCGGTATCTCTGGGTTGAAAATGTATCCACCGATCCCACCGTCGTCCAACTTCAATTCCTATGGCAACATATCCTGGTGTAGTTGGTGGATTCAGGGTAAACTCTGCATCAGTTTCTTCGGGGCTAGCATGTTGATTGCTTCTCTGCTGTCCATTTGTAATATCTTGCCGACTTGCTGGGCTGCAGTTAAGCTGTTAGCTTTCAATGGTGTTTCACCCAAAACGCTGATCGCTGCACAAATCACCATGGTTTGTATTGTGTAGGTAAGTTAACTTAGGCACTACTGAATGACCATCAAAGGGGTCTGCATGGTTTAAATACACAGACCACGGCAATCATCTCATAAAACATGAAAGGTTAACATCCACCGGTTGTAGGACATCGGTTGTAGCACTTATCGGAAAATAAAATGCCGGGGGATTATAGCATTGCTGAACCCTAACACCAAACATCTTGCCGCTGATATAACACTTATTTATTGCCTGGGAATTTAACATTCCGGAACCCTAAGACCCCTTTGTTAAACATCAAACACATCACACTGTTTTAACACTCGTCCGGGGTGCTTATCAGTCATTGTAAAACATCACACATGAACACATCAATGTAATCATAAATTACAAAGAGACCAGACATGCATACATCATTCCAGAAGTTTAGCCTATCCTCATGGCATATGATTATATATCATATAATGTTTATTGATTTTACGTATACTAATTAGCGTAATTAACTATTAGGCTGTATCTTTTGAATCGTTTGAGCTATAGATATGAAACCAATTTTGGTTCACACGTTTAGGCTTTCCCCAGGAGACCTGTCATTGGTAGAACTTTTAACTATATAACTATGTCATATATGCTAATTTATGCTAATTACCCTCACCAACAGTATCTCTTGAACCTTTAAAAATACAGACTTCAAAACCTTTTGATAGGTAAACACTATTTTGAACCATAAATACTTTTTTAAACAGCCCAGCAAACATTTTCTTCAGGAAATGACTGCTGTAGTTTTCATATTGCCTTTTTATTTTGTTTGTTTGCCAACATCTTACTTTTGCTTAATTACTTACATCCACTTTCTTTACCATTTGGGGTTACACTGCAGATGCCCTGTTTATTCTTCCTGTCATTTATATTTTTTGCAGTTTAGTTTTTGCTCTACTCCAATTTACTCCTTACTCTATTCCCATTTATTTATTTTTTACTACTTCCCTATGGTGTGTGCTATATTTTTATTCTGTTGTTTTTATTTTGTTGCATTTATCAATTATTAGTCTTTCATATGCAGTTTTCTACTGTTGTTTATTTTTGGCCCTTTCTCAGTATTTAGCACTGACCTCTCTACTCCAATTTCGCTCCTTACACTAATTCCCTGTTGGTTTTTGAACTACTTCTCTATGGTGTGTACTATATTTTTATTCCTGTTGTTTTTTGTTTGATCCATTGATTCTTTTGTATTTTTCATACAGTTTCTACTGTGTTCTACTTCCTGTTGTCTTTATTCTATTTCATTTTTACTCTTTTGAACAGTTTCTTACAGTGTTCTACTTCCTGTTGTTTTTTAGTATTTAATTGTTTAATAAATATCTGGATTTCTCTGTGCTCATTGTCTTTTGCCTCATACATCTTCCCATATACAGTATTGTGATCTGGAAGAATGTGTTGAACAATGACATCTATGTTGTCGATAATACAATGCTTTACAAAAACATCTTGCCCTCAATTAATATCTGATGCAGACTCATTCTGTTACCTTTTGCTCAAAATACCATTTCCTCTCATAAATACACTTGCAGTAATAATCCATAGACATAGCACTGCCTTACCACTGCCTCTTTCACTCTCAGTGCTTCTCTGTCTATTGTTTTAGGCAGTACTCTGTTGGCTCAGAGGTCTATATGATCACACACATATTGACACAAATGTCGCTTACCTGAATATTTTCTTATTAGGAACACCATACTAATTCTGTGTTTGACTCCCTTTCGCCTTCAGAACTGCCTTAATTCTACATGGCATTGATTCAACAAGGTGCTGAAAGCATTCTTTAGAAATGTTGGCCCATATTGATAGGATAGCATCTTGCAGTTGATGGAGATTTGTGGGATGCACATCCAGGGCACGAAGCTCCCGTTCCACCACACCCCAAAGATGCTCTATTGGGTTGAGATCTGGTGACTGTGGGGGCCATTTCAGTACAGTGAACTCATTGTCATGTTCAAGAAACCAATTTGAAATGATTCAAGCTTTGTGACATGGTGCATTATCCTGCTGGAAGTAGCCATCAGAGGATGAGTACATGGTGGTCATAAAGGGATGGACATGGTCAGAAACAATGCTCAGGTAGGCCGTGGCATTTAAACGATGCCCAATTGGCACTAAGGGGCCTAAAGTGTGCCAAGAAAACATCCCCCACACCATTACACCACCACCACCAGCCTGCACAGTGGTAACAAGGCATGATGGATCCATGTTCTCATTCTGTTTACGCCAAATTCTGACTCTACCATCTGAATGTCTCAACAGAAATCGAGACTCATCAGACCAGGCAACATTCTTCCAGTCTTGAACTGTCCAATTTTGGTGAGCTTGTGCAAATTGTAGCCTCTTTTTCCTATTTGTAGTGGAGATGAGTGGTACCCGGTGGGGTCTTCTGCTGTTGTAGCCCATCCGCTTCAAGGTTGTGCGTGTTGTGGCTTCACAAATGCTTTGCTGCATACCTCGGTTGTAACAAGTGGTTATTTCAGTCAAAGTTGCTCTTCTATCAGCTTGAATCAGTCGGCCCATTCTCCTCTGAACTCTAGCATCAACAAGGCATTTTCGCCCACAGGACTGCCGCATACTGGATGTTTTTCCCTTTTCACACCATTCTTTGTAAACCCTAGAAATGGTTGTGCGTGAAAATCCCAGTAACTGAGCAGATTGTGAAATACTCAGATCGGCCCGCCTGGCACCAACAACCATGCCACTCTCAAAATTGCTTAAATCACCTTTCTTTCCCATTCTGACATTCAGTTTGGAGTTCAGGAGATTGTCTTGACCAGGACCACACCCCTAAATGCATTGAAGCAACTGCCATGTGATTGGTTGATTAGATCATTGCATTAATGAGAAATTGAACAGGTGTTCCTAATAATCCTTTAGGTGAGTGTACAATGCCTAGACTTTTTTCAGGGGAGATTATGATTTGCTTTGGCTAAGCTATAAAAGTTAATAAAAGCTAATAACAGTTATTAAGTTAAGTCAAAGCTAATAAAAGTTATTTCTCAGAAAACAACATAAGTTTACAAAGATTCACAAAAAGTGTTGCTGTTTTAAATGGTGAAACGAATATTTACATAAATACATTCAAATTAAAGTATCTATACTTCAACCTCATAGTATTTGTTTGTTTCAGCCAAAACAAAATGCTTACAGTCTCAATAAATACAAAACAAACTTAAGAAATGGATAAGCTTCTAATTTAATTAAAAAAAACACACACACACACACATACAGCAGTTTTAATGGCCACGGTTGGAGGCAATTAACCCTAATTGGTCCTGTAAGTCCCACTGGATATGTTTGTCTAAAATAAATTATTAAGTGTTATGGCAAGTAAACTATACCATGGGACAGGTAACACTACATTGTACAATATGTGATCAATGGCTTAGGGCAGCAGAAATGCTTTTTTGTCTATTAGTTGAACATATAGTGCAGCTGTCAAGGCAATATCTGATTCATTGCAGTTCTATGCTCAATAAAGATGCTTAGTGCTCCAAGTTCCCTGCAGATCGATCAACTCTGAAAGTGTAAAAAGCTATCAAAAGCAATTTTGCTGACTTTGATGATTGAAAGAACAGTGGATGATAAAATGTATATTTTTAATTGCTGCAATTTAATTAGCTGAATTCTATGTTTTTGGTGGTACTGAGCATTATATCTGTACTGTGGTTATCCTGAAGGTGAACTGAAAGTATGACACACCAAGACAGTGTCAAAAGTTATTTTATCCTCCCTCTTCACATGATCAACTGTGAGACTGCAGTGTGTTTTGTCACTGAAACTCAAAGTTGTCTCCAAAATGGCACACTATTCCTTATATACCCCACTACTTTTGGCCAGGGCCCAGAAGTGAATAGTGTGCAGTTTGGAACATTTGCACTATCATTGTTTATTTGGATCCCTACCTGGAGTCCACAGATAAACACAACAAATAACATAACCCTGCCACATAAACCAGAACATACAGTCCCCTCCAGAATCAGGAATTATTTTATTCATGTAGATGCATGTCAAAAATATTGGCACCGCTAGAACATTTTACAAAAATAATAAAATCAATTTATATTCTGATTAAGATTTTAGTTTTTAAAGTTTTTTTCTCTCTTTAGGAACTAATAATGGTCTTCTGTGTTTCAATGGGATATAAATATTGGGTGACATGCAAGCTGAACTCCCTTAGTCATCCATCCACATGGGAAAGGTCAAAGAACAGACAAATGAAATGAGACAATATGTTGTCTGTGTTTAGAAATCAGCCAATAGTTAAAAATTTTGCTACACACCTAACACTATTAGGGGAAGTAATTAAAAGTGTAAAAACTTGAGCAGTGATAAATATTTAAGTATTTTTCCCTCAACACAGTGAGAAGAAAGGTATAAATGCATGAGAGTTAGATTTTGTGGGAAAGTGCTTTAGTAAAATGGTAATGTAAGGATCATGAGTTGTTCAATAAGAAATGGGAATATCCAACCAGTGGAACACAAACACTTCATTACCAACACCTCTTGCAGACAACATCAAAACACCTAAAAAGCCCCATCTCTGCGCTGGGCTGGGGGCATAGTCTGGACAGGGCAGGAGGTGGCACCTCTAGCCACCTCCGATCCTTTTGGTCTCCCCAATTGGAGGCAGGTGTTGATCGTTGCCTCTAATTGGGGACCCTATTTAAGTTCCCTGTTTAGCCAGACCCGTGTGGTTCATTTTGATTTAGCCTTTGTGTTTTCACTGGATGCCCACGTCATTGGTTGCTGCGTTTGTTAAGTCTTGACTTCTTTTTGATTAAAACATGGATTATTCTTATCACTACGACTCTGCGCCTGTGTCCTACCGCAACCTGATTCATGACAGAATGAACCACCTCCAAGAGACATGGTAGGGAAACTCCTTTGTTGGCCTGACAGCGACACAGAGGAGGAGGAGAACCCCTACCGTCCCCCGCTGCAAACCTGGCCAGCTCAGTGCCGACCCCGGAAGAGACGTCGACGGAGTCGACATACTCAACCTTCCGTGAGTCAGCCCCAATAATTTTTTGTGGGGGTGCTGTGGGGATGGTCGGAGGAACCTGAGGCACGGCTGCCATCCCCGGAGGCCTTCCCGGATGTTGGGTGGAGTGAGGACTGGTGGGGCTTTAGGGACCCGCTGTACTGGTTCTCGCCGCCAGAGGAAGAGTCCCCGGCCAGCTTGGTGCGGCCAACACCTGGCTTACGTCCGGTGCCAGCCCTAAGGCGTCGGGTGTTTCCAGCGCCCCCTGCTGCCCAGGAGCCGCAACCAGCACCTCCCGCTGCCCAGTGTCCGCAGCCGCCAGCTCCTCCCGCTGCCCAGTGTCCGCAGCCGCCAGCTCCTCCCGCTGCCCAGTGTCCGCAGCCGCCAGCTCCTCCCGCTGCCCAGTGTCCGCAGCCGCCAGCTCCTCCCGCTGCCCAGTGTCCGCAGCCGCCAGCTCCTCCCGCTGCCCAGTGGCCGCAGCCGCCAGCTCCTCCCGCTGCCCAGTGGCCGCAGCCGCCAGCTCCTCCCGCTGCCCAGTGGCCGCAGCCGCCAGCTCCTCCCGCTGCCCAGTGGCCGCAGCCGCCAGCTCCTCCCGCTGCCCAGTGGCCGCAGCTGCCAGCTCCTCCCGCTGCCCTGTTTTCGCCGCCACCAGAACCCGCCAAGGACTGGTCGCCGCCCGGGCCCGCCGGGGACTGGCTCTGCCGGCTCCTGTCCCTCCGCTCATCAGCCCACCACTCCAAAAGTGGTGGTGGCAGTTGCTCGTCATCCCACCCCTCCACGGGGAACCGGGGGACCGGCACTGGAGGCTCAGGGCGGGGGGGAGGCACTGGAAGTTTGTATATGGGGGACAGGCACTGGGGACACCGGACAGGGAAACATTGCAGAGGGCTCAGGGCTGGGGACCGGTGCAGGGGCCCATAGGTGGCTCCTCGTCCCCGAGCGTGGAAGGTGGAAGAAGCTCTTCTTCTTCCTTCCAAGGCTGAAGGTGTGTGGTGGCAGGAGTACCTCGTCTTCCTCCTCCGATGACTCTGGGTACTCTTGCTCCCAGGGCTGAAAGGGGCTCTCTCAAGAGCCCCCATGAGTGAGGTGACAGGGGCTCCATGTCCAAACACCCGAAAGGCCCCCATAGCCCCCCCCAAAAAAATTATGGGTGTCTCCTGAGCTGGTCGCTGGGCATGCCTCCGGGAACGCAGATGTGGAGTCCACCTGCTTTGGGGCTCTGGATCCTCTGGCCAGGGATCTAGTCCCCAATCCCAAACCTTCTCGAACACATGGCGGATCTCCTCCACTGTGGTTCGCTGCATCGTCCTGGTTTGGTCTGTCATTCTGTCACAGCTCTGATGAGGCAGGACATGAGGAGCAGAGTTGGGGAATATCCTTTTAATGTATCTCATGCAATAACTTTACTGAAAACAACAACAGGAGAGTACAACCGCAAACTGAAGAGAAGTAAAAACAGAGAGCAGACAAAGACAGACAACTAAGGAACACACAGGGCAACTTAAATAGGGTTAGAAGCCCCAATCAGATGCAATAGGAAACTGCTTTCCCTGATTCTGAATAATTAACCAGTAATGTCCTTTGTTTTCAAACAGCTTGTCCTTTTGTATTATTGTGTAAATCTATGCCTTGTTTGCCCCCTCGTTGTGTCCCATTTAAGTTCCTCCTGCCCCAGTGTTTCTTGTTGGTCATTCTGTGTGTGTGTGTTTCATGTGTACAACTGTGTTTTTGGTGAATCTGTTCAGTAAAACCATGTTTTTCCTGCTGTGAAAGCAGTACGTTTGGTAAAGAATTGTTTTGTGTTATAGCTAACTAGCTACCTGGGTACAGTAGTTAAGTACGCAATATTATGCTCATTGTAGCTAGATACAGTGGGGAGAACAAGTATTTTATACACTGCCGATTTTGCAGGTTTTCCTACTTACAAAACAGGTAGAAGTCTGTAATTTTTATCATAGGTACTCTTCAACTGTGAGTGACGGAATCTAAAACAAAAATCCAGAAAATCACATTGTATGATTTTTAAGTAATTAATTAGCATTTTATTGCATGACATAAGTATTTGTTACATCAGAAAAGCAGAACTTAATATTTGGTACAGAAACCTTTGTTTGCAATTACAGAAATCATATGTTTCCTGTAGTTCTTGACCAGGTTTGCCAACACTGCAGCAAGGATTTTGGCCCATTCCTCCATACAGACCTTCTCCAGATCCTTCAGGTTTAGGGGCTGTCGCTGGGCAATACGGATTTTCAGCTCCCTCCAAATATTTTCTATTGGGTTCAGGTCTGGAGACTGGCTAGGCCACTCCAGGACCTTGAGATGATTGTTACGGAGTGACTCTTTAGTTGCCCTGGCTGTGTGTTTCGCGTCATTGTCATGCTGGAAGACCCTGCCATGACCCATCTTCAATGCTCTTACTGGGGGAAGGAGGTTGTTGGCCAAGATCTCGCAATACATGGCCCCTTCCATCCACCCCTCAATACGGTGCAGTCATCCTGTCCCCTTTGCAGAAAAGCATCCCCAAAGAATGATGTTTCCACCTCCATGCTTCACGGTTGGGATGGTGTTCTTGGGGTTGTATTCATCCTTCTTCTTCCTCCAAACACAGCGAGTGGAGTTTAGACCAAAAAGCTCTATTTTTGTCTCATCAGACCACATGACATTCTCCCATTCCTCCTCTGGATCATCCAGATGGTCATTGGCAAACTTCAGACGGGCCTGGACATGCGCTGGCTTGAGCAGGGGGACCTTGCGTGCGCTGCAGGATTTTAATCCATGACGGCGTAGTGTGTTACTAATAGTTTTATTTTAAACTGTGGTCCCAGCTCTCTTCAGGTCATTGACCAGGTCCTGCCGTGTAGTTCTGGGCTGATCCCTTACCTTCCTCATGATCATTGATGCCCCGCGAGGTGAGATCTTGCATGGAGCCCCCGACCGAGCGAGATTGACCGTCATCTTGAACTTCTTCCATTTTCTAATAATTGCACCAACAGTTGTTGCCTTCTCACCAAGCTGCTTGCCTATTGTCCTGTAGTCCATCCCATCCTTGTGCAGGTCTACAATTTTGTCCCTGATGTCCTTACACAGCTCTCTTGGTCTTGGCCATTGTGGAGAGGTTGGAGTCTGTTTAATTGAGTGCGTGGACAGGTGTCTTTAATACAGGTAATGAGTTCAAACAGGTGCAGTTAATACAGGAAATGAGTGGAGAACGGGAGGGCTTCTTAAAGAAAAACTATCTGTCTGTGAGAGCCGGAATTCTTACTGGTTGGTAGGTGATCAAATACTTATGTCATGCAAATAAAATACAATGTGATTTTCTGGATTTTTGTTTTAGATTCCATCTCTCACAGTTGAAGTGTACCTATGCTAAAAATTATAGACCTCTACAAGTAGTAAATGTAGGGAATAATGTGTCAGAATGTTGATTTATGACCCGGGAAGGCGGGACTTCCAGATTGATGTGACAGGTGGGCAGGACATCCGGTTTGTAGGGCGGGACTTTGTAGGGCAGGTCCGGTGACTTTATGATTACAATGATGTGTCCGTGTTGGATGTTTTACAACACCCGATGAGCAAACCAGACTAACAGGTGGGTTATGTTTGATGATTAACAAATGGGCCTTAGGGTTGTCTCTCATCTCTCTCTCTCATCTTCATCCGCTTATCCGGTATCGGGTCGCGGGGGCAGCAGCTCCAGCAGGGGACCCCAAACTTCCCTTTCCCGAGCCACATTTGCCAGCTCTGACTGGGGGATCCCTAAGCGTTCCCAGGCTAGTGTTGAAAAATAATCTCTCCATCTAGTCCTGGGCCTACCCCGAGGTGTCCTCCCAGCTGGACGTGTCTGGAACACCTCCCTAGGGAGACGTCCTGGGGGCATCCTTACCGGCCAATCTCCCGCTCCATTGTCCCCTCACTCGCGAACAAGACCCCGAGATACTTGAACTCCTTTACTTGGGGTAACGCCTCATTCCCTACCTGGAGGAGGCACTCCATCGGTTTCCTGCTGAGAACCATGGCCTCAGATTTAGAGGTACTAATCCTCATCCCAACCGCTTCGCACTGGGCTGCGAACCGGTCCAGTGAGTGCTGAAGGTCACAGACCGATGATGCCATCAGGACCACATCATCCGCAAAAAGCAGCGATGAGATCCCCAGCCCACCGAACTGCAACCCCTCCCCACCCCGACTACGCCTCGATATCCTGTCCAACAAACAGGATTGGTGACAAAGCGCAGCCCTGGCAGACCCCCCACCTGGAACGAGTCCGACTTACTACCGAGAACCTGAACACAGCTCTCACTTTGTACATACAGGGATTGGATAGCCCTCAGAAGGGACCTCCTCACTCCATACTCCCGCAGCACCTCCCACAGTATCTCCCAGGGGACCCGGTCATACGCCTTTTCCAAATCCACAAAACACATGTAGACTGGATGGGCATATTCCCAGGCCCCCTCCAGGATCCTTGCAAGAGTAAAGAGCTGGTCGGTTGTTCCGCGACCAGGACGGAATCTGCATTGTTCCTCTTCAATCTGAGGTTTGACTATCTGCCGAACCCTCTTTTCCAGTACCTTTGAGTAGACTTTCCCAGGGAGGCTGAGAAGTGTGATACCCCTGTAATTGGCACACACCCTCTGGTCTCCCTTTTTGAACAGGGGAACCACCACCCCGGTCCGCCACTCCTTAGGCACTTTCCCCGCATCCCACGCAATGTTAAAGAGGCATGTCATCCAAGACATCCCCTCCACACCCAAAGCTTTCAATATTTCTGGACGGATCTCATCAATCCCCAGAGCTTTTCCACTGTGGAGTTGTTTGACTACCTCAGTGACTTCTGCCATGGAGATTGACGATGCTTCCCCATCAGCCTCCAGCTCTGCCTCCACTATAGAGGGGGTGTTAGTGGGATTTAGGAGTTCCTCAAAGTGTTCCTTCCATTGCTCAATTACCTCCTCAGTTGAGGTCAACAGTGTCCCATCCTTACTGTACACAGCTTGGATAGTTCCCCGTTTTCCCCTCCTGAGGTGGCAGACAGTTTTCCAGAAACACCTTGGTGCCTTAGGGTTCCAGAATGTAAAATTCCCAGCAATAAATCAGTGTTGGGTCAGTGGTAAGATGTTTGTGTTCAACAAAAGGGTGCCAGGGGTCCACTGCCAAGTGGTACAACAGATGTAAACTGGTGTTTTTCAACAAGCACATAGTTGCATGTGGGGGATATGCTTTTTGTGAGATATAAAGAAGGGGTCGGGAGTTGTAGAGTTTCAGCCCATTTTTTCATTTTAACAAGAGATGGGCCTTAATATCAGATCTGCCCTGTAGTAATGGTTCCTTAATAACCACTATTACAATCTGTAGTATATGCAGGTTGAAAATCATCCCATGTTTCACGGTTTGTAGTCCCGCACAGCACTACAGTAAATAAACATCGCATGAGCAATGCTATTATTTTGAAGGAACAGTCATGGCCTGGGCCAACCACACATTATGCATAGGTGGATTCAAAACCCTTTAATGATTAGAAAAATTTTAAGGTCCATGACGTCGCCCGGTATGGCACAGCCGGGGCCGCACCCTGGAGCCAGGCCCGGGGTTGGGGCTCGTACGCGAGCGCCTGGTGGCCGGGCCTTTCCCCAAGGGGCCCGGCCAGGCTCAGCCCGAAGGAGCGACGTGGGGCCACTTTCCCGGGGGCTCACCACCTGCAGGAGGGACCATAAGGGGCCGGTGCAGGGGCCTAGACAACCAGATCCCTGGACACGGAAACTAGCTCTAGTGACGTGGAACGTCACCTCACTGGTGGGGAATGAGCCTGAGATTGTGCGTGAGGTTGAGAGGTTCCGACCAGAGGTAGTCGGGATCACCTCTACGCACGGCTTGGGCTCTGGAACCACACTCCTTGAGAGAGGATGGACTCTTCACCACTCTGGAGTTACCCATGGTGAGAGGCGGCGGGCTGGTGTGGGTTTGCTTATAGCTCCCCAGCTCTGCCGCCATGTGTTGGAGTTTACCCCGGTGAACGAGAGGGTCGTTTCCCTGCACCTACAGGTTGGGGATAGGTCTCTCACTGTTGTTTGTGCCTACAGGCCGAACAGCAGTGCAGAGTACCCAACCTTCTTGGAGTCTCTGGGAGGGGTGCTGGAAAGTGCTCCGACTGGGGACTCCATCGTTATACTGGGGGACTTCAACGCCCACGTGGGCAACGACAGTGACACCTGGAGGGGCGTGATTGGGAGGAACCGAGCGGTGTTCAGTTATTGGACTTCTGTGCTAGTCACAGTTTGTCCATAACGAACACCATGTTCAAGCATAACCCGGTGGTGGACACCGGAAGTAAGGGATGCCGTCAAGCTGAAGAAGGAGTCCTATCAGGCCTGGTTGGCTTGTGGGACTCATGAGGCAGCTGATGGGTACCGGCAGGCCAAGCGGACTGCAGCCCGGGAGGTTGTGGATCTCCTCAATCCCGCCGTCAAGTCTTCCACTGAGGAAGCAGAGGATGAGGGCTCAGAGGTGGACTCGTCCATCACCCGGGATGAAGTCACAGAGGTAGTCAAGAAACTCCTCGGTGGCAAGGCACCGGGGGTGGATGACATCTGCCCTGAGTACCTCAAGTCTCTGGATGTTGTGGGGCTGTCTTGGTTGACACGCTTGTGCAACATCGCGTGGCGGTCGGGGACAGTGCCTCTGGGATGGCAGACCGGGGTGGTGGTCCCTCTTTTTAAGAAGGGGGACCGGAGGGTGTGTTCCAACTATAGGGGGATCACACTTCTCAGCCTCCCCGGGAAAGTCTATGCCAGGGTACTGGAGAGGAGAATATGGCCGATAGTAGAACCTCGGATTCAGGAGGAACAGTGTGGTTTTCATCTGGGCCGTGGAACACTGGACCAGCTCTATACCCTCTACGGGGTGCTGGAGGGTTCATGGGAGTTTGCCCAACCAATCCACATGTGTTTTGTGGATTTGGAGAAGGCATTCGACTGTGTCCCTCGCGGCATCCTGTGGAGAGTGCTTCAGGAATATGGGGTCCTAGGTCCTTTGCTAAGGGCTGTCAGGTCCCTGTAGGACCGAAGTGCATGTTGGACTCCAGCAGGGCTGCCTTTCGTCGCCGGTTCTGTTCGTAATTTTAAGGACAGAATTTCTAGGCAGCAGAGATGCCCAGACTTCCCAGCCAGGGGCCGGAGGGTGTCAGGTTTGGGGACCACATGATTTCATCTCTGCTCTTTGTGGATGATGTTGTTGTGTTGGCCCCTTCAAACCAGGAACTTCAGCATGCATTGGGACGGTTTGCAGCCGAGTGTGAAGCAGTGGGGATGAGAATCAGTACCTCCAAATCCGAGGCCATGGTCCTCAGTCGGAAAAGGGTGGCTTGGGTTGGTGGAGAGTGCCTGCCTCAAGTGGAGGAGTTTAAGTATCTAAGGGTCTTGTTCACGAGTGAGGGGAAGGATGGAACAGGAGATTGACAGATGGATCGGTGCAGTTTCTGCGGTCGAATGCGGTCGATGTATCGGTCTGTCGTGGTGAAGAAAGAGGCGGCCGAAATGAGCTTTCTCCGCAGGGTGGCTTGGCGATCCCTTAGAGACAGGGTGAAAAGCTTGGTCACCCGGGAGGAGCTCAGAGTAGAGCCGCTGCTCCTACACATCGAGAGGGGGTCAGCTGAGGTGGCTTGGGCATCTGTTTCGGATGCCTCCGGAACGCCTTCCTGGCAGATGAGTTTATCGTTAATATATACAATTATATGATGTGATTTCACGGCTGAGCTGCGATAACTAATGAGAACAGTGTTTCTACCAGACAGGAAGTATCAATATATTTGGTCAACAATCATCAGAACTAAATAGTTAAGTTTTATCCAGAATTTTTATCATTGCAGCCTGTATAGTTCTAACACAATTTTAATCTAATGTGAAGAACAATGACATGTAACCAATGACAAAGTTAAGAGGAATTAAACAAATTATTTACACAAATGTTTAGTCTTGTACTAATGTGTTATTAACAATTATGACAATATGCATACAGCTGAACCTTGGTACTCCATTTACCAACCAACAGATTGAGGACAGCCCGGTGATGATACAGAGTACATTACCATAATGGATTCAGTTACGGACACCCTACCTTGTGGCTGCACAGCGTCAGGGGATTTCATTGTTTTCTTTCATGCTTGAAAGCTGAAGGTAATACCGTCAACTCATCAAAACTGTGATGTATGTAATTGAATGTTTGAGTTAGAATATTTTAACCTGAAAAGTGGATTTCTATGTACACATTAAGCTAGAGAAATGACGAAAGATAATGCTAACAACAGACCAGACACGGAACAGCCAACAACCTCTACACATAATCAATCGACCACACCCCAAAATACAAATTAACCAACCATTACTTTGTTACACAGCGATGCACACAATAATCCTCAGATGCAAGGCTTGTTAATCGAGCTTAGTAGCCCCCACTTTTCACACAATCTAGTTGACTCTCCTTCGAGCTCTCTGATGCAAACTCAGTGCAGTGATGTCCATGTTAGATTTTTTCAACGTAATGCGTTTGACCATGTTGACTTATGACAGTTGATATATTTACAAGATACTGGTGAAGTTGGTGATTTTGGCACATTCTATGCAATCATTATGGCAGGCTTGTATACTTTGATTGCTAGAGCTTCCGACTTTGTACACAGGCCTGGTGATCGTTATCTGCTGATTGTCGCAGGGTTTTTAAACAAGATGCGGTAGTTTGTGTTCAAGTTAATAGTTCTACTAGATTTGCCTTTAACAAGCATGTTTTGGACAAGGATAATTTGCACTCAGGTTACGGTGGTGTGAATATGGTGTGAAAACTCTCTTCATCTCCAAACTCTCTGATGCACTTTTCATTAAATCGTCAACAATTAAAAGGTGGTTTTTCTGAATTGGTAGCAGATTGTCATCACACAGCGATGTTGGTAGACCTTCTATAAAAGTAATCTCCCTCACCTTCAACATTTTGTCATACAGTGGTTGCCAACATGAATAAACCCAGACGATATTTTGAATTTCTTAGGAGAAAACATTATCCAACAACATCTTCACAAAATATGTTTTACCCTTGTTACTGGGGCCACTAATGACACAGCTGAATGGGTGTTGAAGTCGCGGGTTAGCAACTTGAATAGTACCCGTAAGGCCTTGTGTTGTAATCAGGGAGCAGTACATGCTTGTTGTACACAACTCTGAAATGCTTAGACACTACTTGGTTTTTCAATGTGAATGTTCTTTTATCTCTCGCAATTGTGTTTGCATTAGCAAGGACGTGATCATCATCACCACCCTCACCCTGTACAAAGTTATCAACCAGTCGTGTTAGCGTCTCCAAGTTAACAATGGCTGTGTTGTAGCTGTTGAGTGTAATGCCGAGACAGGTCAGACCTTTAACGGTTTTGTAACCGTATGTCTTTCGCCCCCCACTAACAAATTGAGCGATGTTGTCACCATCTGTTAACTCATCGGTCAAGTCACCCAAGAATGGCCCCAGTGGGGGCACCCAATCCCCATGGCGTGTGACAAAGATCACTAAATCAGTGTCTGTGTAGAGTACGCATTTATCCAACTTCTCCAAGAGTGAATACAACTCAAGTCTAACATAAGCGGTTGTGAATGCGGCAATAAAAATTTTGCTGTTACGTGGTTTGATTGGTGTCTGTTTTGTATAACGCCACTGTACCATTGCAACTGTGTCTGAGATGAAAGAGAAATAAACAACTTCTATTTCACTGGAAAAAAGGTCATGGCTAAATTCCTCCAGATCTGTAATTAGCATTGTCTTCATAAGGTTAGTTCGCTCACCCATCTTACCCCAAATACTATTCATTGCCAATTTAGCCAAAGATCGCATAGCACTGTTTACAACAATGTTTTCCTTGCAAGCTGCTCACCCTCCTTTTCATGATATTCACAGATATTCCACCTAAAACACTTTCCATTATTTATATCACTGTTCTAGACCATATTACCTAAAGGCCCACTGCACCCAAAAACAGCCTTTTTGGACTACTCTATGGTAATGGACTGGTATAATTACCAGTGATGCAACTCCTCCCATGTGCTTGCCTGTTTATCTCCAGTGAACCATGCCTTCATTTTCAATCTAGTATGTGAATAGTTTGAAGGATATGAGAGTGATGTGATGGTGAACCAATAAATGTTCCACCATATCTTGTTCTTTGTGATTCCATTTGTACTAAGCTTGTTCCAATTAGTCACTTGTTAGCCTTTAAGCCTGTAGGCTTTACAATGGTAGGTGTGCACATCCAGCTCCACCTCTATACTTTTAGTTTAATATAACCAGCTGAGAAGTGGCCGGAGCAGGACCCAGTGCTACACCTTGAATTTGATTTATTCAGGTCTGAATGTACCCTGAATATAATGTTGCATATTTCTCTCATAATATATGTAAGGCAGTGCTACAAACCAATACGAAAATATTGTTTTATGTCGTTGCATAGCAACAATGGACAGGGTCCTCCAATATGGTGAGTATAGGTCTGGGGGGGTACACTAACAGAATTAGACTGTCAGATATGCATTGAGGGCAAGATGTTTTTGTGAAGCATTGTTTATTGACAACGTAGATGTCATTCTAAAACATATTCCTCCTGATTATACTATATCGGGCAATGGACAATGAGCATAAAGGGAAGCAGATATTTACTAAACAATGAAATAATAAAAACAACAGGACATTGAACATAGTAGAAACTGTACAAAAAAGAGAAAAAATGCGAATGAAACCGAATAAAAACAACAGGAAGTGGAACACAGTAGAAACTGTATGAAAGACAAAAAATCTATAGATGAAAAAATAAAAAATACAGTAAAAAAACATTGTACACACCATAGAGAAGTAGTTCAAAAAACAAACAGGGAAAAGTGTAAGGAGCAAAATGGGGTAGAGATGTCAGTGCAAAAACTAAGGGAAAAATAAATAAACAACAGGAAGAATCAATAGGGCATCTGCAGAGTAACCCCCAAATGGTGAAGTAAGTGGATGTATGTAATTAAGCAAAAGTAAGATGTTGGCATACATTTTACTTGGCAGTACATTTCCTGAAGAAATTATTCTGATTAGACACAAACTGTATTTTGTTGTACTGTAGTTGTACTGTTCAATGACAAAGTTGAATCGAGAAGGGGAGACAGAGCGAAAGGTGAGACAGCGACATGATAACTGGGCGTGGAAGAAAGCGACTTTATGACATCCTTATAGGCGCAATTAAAATGTTTGTAATTAATAAACTATCCAAGTACAGTAACTGAGCCGTAGTACTTAGAAAAATATATGCCAGGATAGACAACCACGTCAGACTGAAGATGACTGTAACTTGCCTAGTTTGTAGATTTATTTTAGATTGATGGTAGCTAGTTAGGTATAATCAGACTTGCTTTTTCTAAAATAATATTTACATCATAGAGACAAACACATTTGCGGCTAGAGTACTTAACGAGCTAGATTTTGTGTATTTACTTGCTTAATACTGGTAACAAACTTAGCTGTTGTCTACTCTTTGCTGTGCACAAACAAATTGTATTTACATCGTCATATATAGAGAAATACTCAAATATTTATTCAGAAACTGAGTAAGTGTGTAGCTAGTTAAGGCAGGCCTAATAGCTTCAGTCAAGCTAACTTAGCAAACGTCAAGCTGGTAATTATTCAGTGTTGAAAACATACTTTTTAACAGAATAATAATCTAGTGACCCTATTAGAAAAACATTGTAATAAGCAATTTTACATCTTCCTTACCTCAAATGATTGACTTTGTTTGTACATCAAATCAAGTTATTGGCCAAAAAAATAAAAAATTCTAATTATACCAGCCCGAAAAGTGCTTCCGCCCACCGCCATTTGCCTGTTTAATAGACACAGCCTAATAGTTATTTAATGTTATTTATGCTAATTAGCATAAGTAAAATCAATAAACGTTTCATCATATTGTCACGTAGTTAGATATGGAGACGGAGGCAAATGCAGAAGTTCGAAGGGTTACCCCTTTTATTAAACCAAAAAAACAACGAAGAACCTAAACTGAGTGCCGGGCACTACGATAATTCCAATGGCGCAGGGGCACAGGGGCACAGGGGCACAGGGGCACAGGGGCACAGGGGCACAGGGGCACAGGGGCACAGGGGCACAGGGGCACGACAGGTGTACATAACATATACACACACAATGACCAACCAGGACAAGGAGAAAAGGGCTGAACTAAATACACTGAGAAACGAGGAGAACAGAAAAAGGTGGGGGCAAAAACACAGGTGAACTGAATATACCGTTTAACAGAAACAAGAACAGGAAAGACCATACAAGGACAAGACAAGGAAACACAGAAAACATGAAGTGGAATGGCCCCTTCAGGAAGGGACCATTACACATATGAACAGGGGATAACTAAATGTGTAAAAGAAATTGGGTTTTGTGTTTGTAGCTTGAACGGTTTTAATAAGCTAATTAGTATACGTAAAATCGATAAGAATCAAACGGTTCAAAAGATACAGCCGAATAATTAAATAAAAGCTAGTGGTCATTAGAGTTAGCATAAAGGGCAAATTTTGTGAAGTCATAGTTCAGTCGATTTTTGACATAGCAACTAGTTTCAGAGGTATGGCCTAGATTCTGGAAATATACTGGTGAGTAAATCCGATGTACGGTTCAGGAGTAAAATAATTTTTAAGGCATTTATTAGCATTAGCTTGTGTTGAAAATAGACAGAAATCGGTCGGCTGCCATTTTGCTGTCTTTTGAGATATCAACCAACAAATGCACATGGTCTTATATGGGGGTGGTATCTGGATGCACAATAAATATGAAGTTCATATGTTATTGTTCCAATAAAGAATTGCAGACATGCACATTGTGCATACATATATTGTACAGTAATCAGCAATTTTGTCCACCATTTTGCAAGTTATCTCTTATTCCTGAAAATATGTAAGGGACCCCTGTATGCCAAAGGACAAGGCAATTGGATTTACAGTTCATGAGAAGAAGATTTTTGTAGTTTTGGACAGATTTTCATTGTACAGAAAAATCCATCATTGCGGACTTTGAGTTCTTGCACTCTAGGTCAAACATGGTGGAGAAGGCATCATTTTGAAATTAGCAACTTGAATCGTGTATTGTAGCGCCCCTGGTGGAGGAATCGGGGTGGGCGTTTGTATGATTGTTACACGTGTTACACAATGGTTTTAACAGTATGCAAGTTTATAGCATTTTTTACCATGGACTTTTGAGTTAATAAGGCACCAATAATAATAATAATAATACTAGCAATAACAATAGGGTTTCTCCTACTGGAGAACCAATAATAAAAATAACCATAGTGTTTCTTTTTGTGGAAGATTCCAAAACAATAATCTGTAGATTTTGCATTAAATATGCAGTTTAGTTATTTTGCAGTTTGGTTTAACACAATCAAATTACACAACTATTGGTTCAGTTCTCATAGTCAATGTGTTGCATGCATGAGTGAAGACCTGAGTTTGACAAGGGCCAAATAGTGATGGGCAGACGACTGGATCAGAGCATCTGAAACGGCAAGGCTTGTGGGGTGCTCCCGGTCAGCAGTAGTGAGTACCTACTAACAATAGTCCAAGGAGGGACAAACCACAAACTGGCGACAGGGTGCTGGGCGCCCAAGGCATAGCCGTGGACCAGTCATGTACATGTGCACCATATACCTATACATATTGTTCCAGAATGGTTTGAGGCCCATGATGAAGAATTCAAGGTGTTGCCCTGGCCTCCAAATTCCAAAGTATTATGCTATTTTGGAAAAGCTGGTTGGGGAATGTCAACTGAAACACATGGGAAAAATCTTATCAATATAAATATTAATAGCCAACAGGAATGCGTAAAATGTTTCCTGCAACATCGTAGGCCTATAAGCTACAGATGTAGCAAGTGTCAAAACCCTATAGCCTGTAGCTGATCTAAAAACCTTTAGGACTAATAGGTTGTAAAACGCTGGGCTTTCAATGGGCACATCCATAGAGCTTGAAAACAAGACGAACAATAGCCCCATCATCATTGCATATTTTATCCTACACTACTAGGCTGCAATATGCTGATTGATTTAAAGATGCTCACTTTTACGACCAGGGACGTCGCTAGGCCTATTTTAGGGGGGCTTTAGCAGAAGGGTTAAAATTAAGACACCACTGCAAATTGAATGCAAAATAACAAATAACCTTTCTAGGTAGTCTGACAGACATTTAGATTAATTATATCACCATTACAAGGAGCGGTGGCCTGATCCACATGTATGATATTGGTAGAAACAGGACAAAACATCCAACTAGTTTGCTGAATATATGAGGAGACTGAGAAGGCAATAATGCTCCAAAGCTGATATGTTTATCTGTATTCGAACATAGCATCCAGAAGGCATATAAGTAACCATAAGGCATACAAACCTCATGACCAGCGCTTGACATTAACTTTTTCTGCTCACCAGCCACTGTGGCTAGTGGTTTTCCAAAGTTACTAGCCACTCAGCATTTTCATTAGCCACCATTTTGTTGTTGGGAAATTATGTTTGATTTGATTAAATTTGACTATGGTGTGCTACAAATTAGCCTGTGTTGTTTACTCGTTCGGTCACTGGCGCGCAAGGCAATAAGCCTAACAGAAATTGAACAGATTCAAACACTACATAGTGGTCATTGGAGTTGTAGGAACGTAGTTCATAGTGTCACTGTCATTGCAATGAGATTAATTGTAAAATATGTGTGTGTGTGTGTGTGTGTGTGTGTGTGTGTGTGTGTACATACAGGCGTTTTCTTGCCTCAAAATTAGGCGAAGGTGGTACCCCACTCTACTGGACACCCCTTTGTGAAATCCTTTATATAATGTGGCTACACGCTTGAAAAATACAACTATTATAGTGTTAAATCTGCCGTATGATCCATGTCCACTTGAGCAGTTAATGCACACTACAATGTCCTCCCTAATATCAACCAAAATATGCAAGCAATATATTTATTCTTAACTCAACCTAGAACTATTAACATGTTATTTAAAAAGAAATATGAAATCACTCATCAGTTTATAATTCATCACAGTCAATATTATTGTTGTCTATTTTTGTTATGCTATGTTCTTAAAATAGACTTGCATAAAAAACGAAACAGATCTGTATTTATTTCAGCTTTGTCAAGTTATTTTTTCCCCATCCTAGCACTGATGCCACATAGTTAATCTACCTCGCCTTCCTTCAGCTGTACTAGGCTCTGCTGCTGTTGCTGATCTAGCGTCTTCATGTTAATATATTTATATTGTTAGTGACTTAAATATGTTAATTATATATTTTTTAACTCTATATATTGCAACATAGGCTTATGTTTTTGGTGATAGTACATACCCTAATCGAAAGGTCTTTTCAACAGTCATCTTCATTTGTCTTGCGATGTCTCTTTAAAAATAAATCAGTAATTCTAGGCTACTAAAAAATATTATGTGGATTAGATGTAGTTTGAGGTTATTAAGTTTAAATGTATTCTGCCACAGACTCCAGAAAACAATCGACCCGCCCAAGCCCATTAAAAATTACCCATTTGGTTAGGAAACACACCCCACCTGGCAACACTCAATATAGAAAAAGTTTCCTCCTACTGTCTTTTTAGCTGCAGTGTTTTGCTGGTATTTTATATATGAGCGCAAAATCATGTTTTACCATACTATGGGCTGAAATATGTGCCACCAGAAACTGATTTTGAATCATTTATATTTGAATTTGAATTGCTAAACTTGAGTAATTGCATTGAAAAACTGAATTTGAATCACATAATTTGAAATTGTATTGTTTAATTTGAATAATTGCATTGAAAAACTGAATCTGAATTGTATAATTTGAAATTGAATTTATTCGTTTGGATCCGAAGTCCAATGAAATGTGATCCTCACTGAAAATTAATCTCTCTATATATCTTCACATTCACTTCTCACAATTCAGATTCAGTTCTCAAATTCAATTTCAAGTTACTGAGACAGACATCCGGGTAGTTGGAGGATGAAAGAAGAGCAATCGAGCGCAGATCGATAGATAGCGTTCATTGGCGCATAGGACTCATCTCGGGCCAATCAGCACCTACGTTTTGGAGCATAGTACCTGAAACAAGGAAGAAGCTCTTGCCCTGCCAGTGGCCGGCCTTGACCCAGAACGCCCAGACTGGCGTGACCACCATGGATTCGGCTGGGACAATTTAACATACAATGGGACAATTTAACACATCTACGATCTAACGATCTTTTGTTTAACTGTCGTTAATGTTATAGCTGTTTTGTAGAAACGTTTCGTTTAGTCCGCGAGCATACACAAATCATGTTTACAGTTACGTTAGACGACTAGCTAGCACCATTGTTCTATATTTATGACTAGCACGATAGCATTGTTTCAGCTATTATTTTAGCAATGCAGCAAGGAGCGCTGGAGCTAGTCTACAAACAGCAGTGCGTACAATAACAACATTTTTATTTTGTACTGTCAGTGAATAGCACCGAGTGAAAGTCAATGATTTCTTTATATCTAGTGACAGTGATCATGTCCTTAGCTCAGATAAGTACCGGTTAACTTAGTAAGAAGATCTAGAAATAGAAGGCATCGTGCTAGCTAACTTGCCAGTCCCACCTGTGACTTAAAACAACCCAGCTGTTCTTTTGGAGATTAATTTTTGACCAACTTATGCTGTGATCTGCACAAAGTTTAGCAAGGTGAAACTTAACGTTATAGTGATTCTGGGCATGATCCAACCAGTTACAAATTAGTTTTTACTGTTAACATGGTATAGGAAACATATCTGGCAATATTGTTACATTCATAACTAGTTGGCTTGTAGTCACATAACAAATATAATTGGCTTGCTTACTATTCCTTAATTTTGGTGGTTCCTCATCCATCGCCTCCATCACATCAACTTGACATGAAATCCATAGCAATCAGTGATTGAATCTATTTATGATAAAGCAATTACATTTCTTTGCAATGAAAACCTACTACTTTCAACCTTTACCACTTCTAGATTATGTTACCAGCTACCTCTCTGTAGCTCACATCTCCTATTTGGAATATTATTAGTCCCACAATAAATATTAATACTAATACCCTACTATTAATGTATGAATTAATGTCTAATACATAGTATGTCAGTGATTGTCAGTGATATCCTAAAAGAATAGCTCCAGCTGATGAAAAGGGTTGCATTACTAGATGATGTATGTTAACAATTCATTAATACTATCTTCTGTTGGTTTTAGGGAATCCAAATTGAGGATATTGATTGGGAGAGCTCCGGGCTCTCTCATAACTCTGCCAACACAGGTGTTACCATGCCAGAAATGGAATGTCCATTGAAGACCGAGAACTCTACGCCTTGCCATTTTGCCAGTTTGAGTCTCCAGATGGCAGCACTTTCTGTTGCGGCTGGCTGAACTATGCTTGCCTGATTGTCAGAGGTGGGGGACTCGAGTCACATGACTTGACTCGAGTCTGACTCGAGTCACAATTTTCAGGACTTGTGACTTGCTTGATTAAAGTATGAAAATGACTTGACTTGACTTTGACTTGAGAACAAGTTGCTTGAGACTTGACTTGACTTGAAGTAGAAGACTCGACAATGACTTGAACTTATAATAAACAAACAGCAATAAAATAATTCTATATGTTGTGACATCAGCACTACTAATCAGCGTATGTGCCTTTAACGCTGCACAATTCAAACCGCGCCAAACATGGCAGACAGTAACGTTAGTCGAGCTCCAAGGACTTTAAACTGGACCGTGTGAATAAAAAAAGATTTGCCAGATGCAAAATATGCAACAACGTCAAATTTCATTCGTCATTTTAAGAACCACAAGGAAAAGTAAGAAAGTCATCTCTTTATATTCAGTTTCACTAAAATCTATAACGATTAAGTTACTAATGTAATTAATTAATCTTTTGTTTGTCAGAATTTGGCCTTGGTTGCATTTTATGTTTTTTTTTTTTTTCTTGTTAGAAATGTGACCATTATCATTACTGAATACGTCTGGTAAATAGATGTAAGGGAATTTGACTATAACAGTGGCATAGCCTGAATTTTAATGTGATGGGCATCTTAAAATGAGCGGGCATGTATATTATTACACGTAGGCTATAATGTCTGTATTAAATGTGCGCATTTTCAAGTGTTTGTGGACTGCGTGTGGAAACTTAAAAGCATTGTGCTTACACCATAACAGTTAACTTTACTGCATGAAAGGCTAACATGGAGGCGCGGATGTGCTTACTAGCACCTAAACATTTCGAAGAGTTTTTTTTTTACTCATACAGACAAGAATAATTACAGCGTAATTACATATTAGGCAGTTTTTCAATATACCACAAAACAACGTTAAATGTTGTGGCTGCTTTGGTGCTGCCAATTTGAATAATGACACCATACACTAGATGGCTTGAACACACCCTCCCCTGCATCAGCGTTGAATAATTGGGCAGTTCAGCCGCCACACCTTCACAAGGCACACCTGCCCTCCAATCAGGCCTTGTCAGGGGGAGGATAAAAAGGAGCAAGGAAAGAACCTCTTTGGCAGGATGAGTGGAAGCGAAGAGAAGGATGCTAAACCTTGTTGCGCAGGTTTATACATTTTAATGGTGATTGTTTTTGTTAATAAATCCCCTCCAGATCCCAGAACACTAACACTGTCCCAGTTACCACTGATTCTAGATTACAATAACAGGATTTTGAACAAGAAATCAGGCAAGCATAGTTCAGCCAGCCGCAATAGAAAGTGCTGCCATCTGGAGACTCAAACCCAGGTTGCCCACGTGAAAGTTCACAATTCCGCTTCTCTAACGCTATTTAACAAGGGTTGGTCAGTCGGTTGGTCACTCACTCGCTTATGCGGTACGGCAAAAACTTGATTTTGCCATCTTGATACAAACATTATTGTTGAAGAAGCAAGGCTTGTTGCTACTGTTACAGTCATTTAAAATATGCTTTTGCCACTATGGGTTCAATTTGGTTGAATGTAATTACGATGCCAATTGGCCCTACTGGTTGATCCAAATGTTACATACTATGATACATAAATGCTACCACATATGGTCTGAAAGCAGGCTGCATAACAATATAGGCAAAAATAATTTGAGTTCAAACGTGATGCTATAGATTGATAAGTAGGACTGAGAATGAGAAGACGATATACTGACAAGAGAGGATAGTTTTGCTTCTCTCTTAATTCCTTTAATCAAGTGAAAATAAAAGCTGTTTGTGAACTGAAAGAGGTTTGGGCCAATGCGCTAACAGGCGTTCGGCTAGTCTACTCATTATGTAAGATCCAAATGTGTTTTGGCAGTGGATGAGGTCGTACTGGCATGCATATTGTGGATGTTAATTAAAGCCCCACCTGGCAAGGCCTACTGTCTGCCTGCTTCAATCTCCTTAGGGTTTGTTGCTGGGGATGGCATGGGAGTCAAATAGGCACCTGTCCGACCACCATGCATGAGCCAAATACTAAAATCTTGAGCTAACAAAAAAAACTAATCACACTCTTAAATGCAGTTGTGATTTTTCCTAGTTTGGCAAATGTAATTGAGGTGGCTGGGAACCACACTTGAATTAGGACCCTGTAGACTCCAAAAACAAATCTCTAGGTTTAACATTAGGCATTTAACAGTATTGTTAAATAGTATTGTGGCATGCACTGTAAAAGTGCAATCCTTTTCAGTCAAATTATGTGAATGTATTACCAGAAAAGTAAAATTATATATTGACTCTTGAAAAGGGGATCCTTTTCACACATTGAACATTGACTTTTAGGCTGTACTTGCACTCTTAGACATTGTTTTACAGTCACAGATTAAGCCTAGTCCTAGAAAAAAATCTATTTTAATAGAATAATGTATTTGGTTTTAGCCCTGGACTAGGCTTAACCAGTGTTTTGAACCTGTACATGTCCTGAGACTGAAATATTTTTTGTACTTTCTAACTAAAGTACCTGGGTTGCTTGCTAGCTAACTTCAGCATTAAACCAAATTGGCTTCTGTGAAAACGTTATTGTCTTACATCAATGTTTTTCAGATACTGGACAATATCCAAGCTGCCTAGTTAGATTAGTTCAGTGATGATAACTATACAGATTTTAGTGAAGCTGTGTTTTTATGGAGCAATATTATTTTCAACCGAAATTGCATTTCACTTGAAAGATAATGAAATTGAAATAAACAAAACTGAATTTGCAATGCACACATTGAATAATTGAATTCATCAAGATAACTGGAATATGATGTTTGAAATTAGATTGGTTGAATATTGCACTCAGTTTAAAATGTCAGTTTACTATTTTATTGTACATAAATATTCAGTTTCAATATGGTCAATATTGCATTTAGATTCCGTAAAGAAAATCTGATTCAAAACTTTAATTGCTGTCCCAGCCTTGAACAACAATGTTGAACTCTGTACCAGCCCATTGCAGAGTATAACAGGCTAAGTACACCCTGACCACTTGCAGTCCAGAATGTTATTTTTGCCAGACCATGTATAAGCGGAGCCAGCCAAGAAGAGTGAATGTAACTGACTGAAAGTGATTAAATAGCATAATGGTTAGAGACGTGGACTGCCACGTAAGCGACCGGTGTTCAATGCTTGACACAGGCAAAACATATTAGGCATTAGGATTAGTTCAAGATATGCAAAAATTTAGCTGCCTACAAGCTTCAGTAGCTACATTGTACAGTATATTTTGCATAGTGGAACCAGCCATAGACTGACTAGAGTCGTTGTTTTCATTGCTGTTAACTAGCCATCTACAGTAATCTCTTTCTAATTTAACGTATTGAATGCAGTGAAGTGACAATGTAATACCTGTTGTTGGTTTGGATGCCAGCTAATGTTGTAAACTGGTTTCAAGATCTGTGGAGTTTTGACTAATTGGTTAGACAATGCAGAATTAAACAGAGACCACATATCTACACACGCACAGATGTCACTCATTTAATTATAGCGTTTTCTTATCGCGGTAAGATCAGGTAGATTGCGTCAACATACGCTAGATTTCTTCAAACTGTGATTACATTATTCCAAACACACGGGGGAACTAGAACACAGAGAAAATTCTATTAGTTCTAAACGACAGTACATATAATGTTCTTCTAAAATAACAGGTTATAACAAATTTAAAAGTGAAATGTTTCTAGTTGCAACTTAATCATTGATGTAATTATGAAATGTTTTAATAAAGAAACTAATAGCCTACATAGAAATAAAGAGCACTTGTTTAAACATTTGAATTATCTTAAAAAATTATAAAATACAAATACAGTAGCTGTGGTGGTACTATGAACAGCAAATTAACCAGTAAGAAACATGAAGATGTGGCGTAGAGCCCACTGCGAAAGAAGAGTGCGGAGAAGGGCTTGCTGTTTAGGAGAGGAAGAGGATGGATTAACAAAATGAACCTAGAGATGGGATAATTTGGTGCCGAAATTAAATCATCTTCTGTTTGGGAATATTTCGGGTTCCAGAGAGATGTCAAAAACGAATGTAGGGCTAATATTAAAAACTGGTAAAACGGTGGTTAGAACAACACAAGGCGTCACAAAAGAAATCTCCCCTGTGGGTTGGGTGGGTGCTAAGCTCCAAATGTATTGTGATCCTAGCAATGCCTCTGGTCAAAGATATATTTTGTTTAGTTTTACTATTAATGAATTACTATGATACCTTTGATGAATTACATAGGAAGCTGTATCATCTTCATGGTTCTATAAAATAATTAGATAAAATGTCTTATTCAGATAGATTGTTTCATATTGTGTTCATCTCCTAAAAAAAGGAATTTCATGAATAAGATTGCAATACTAAGTTTAGATGTAAAATGGATTTTGTCGTGCTGCTTGTGATCAACTATGTCATCAACATTTCATCTCATTGTCGTTAAGTTAATTCACAGGTATCGCCCATTAAGAGGGATTTGCGTCTGCCTGGATACTCTCTGGCCACCTGGCTGTTGCAATTATTACATTGCCTGATCGAAATAATTTGAGCCACATCGCAATAATATTTATAGACAAATGATCTTTTTGCACAATTTTTTGATTCCAAAATCATGATTCAAATCTGAAAAACGAATTGTATATGTACTCTACACCTGAATTCATTAATACATGTATGTGGTTAATTCGGTTTTCTCATGTGTCTAATAGTTAATTTTAATCATAATATAGTGTCCCACTTTACCTAACAAAGTGTCCCACTCCAAAAAGAATAGCCTACATGAAGGATTATTTCTTAAGAACAGAGACAATAATATTTTTATTTGTTAGGCCCAACAAAATACTAAAATAAAATTACACAACACTTAAATTATTCAAAATAATTCCATTAGAATTTAGTTTTCATTTTCATCTCATTTTGAAGATGTACAAGGTAAAATAAGAGACACTGTTTATCCAGTTTGCTACGAACAAAGGATATCAGCATGAATAGTCTTACGAAGGCCTAAAGCACGGTTGCTTGATAAACACAATATATTTGGAAAAAGGATGATTTACAGTAGCCTCCACTGTCACAGTGCCACCTGTGATCAAGCCAACCTCCGGATAGGGTGACCAGACGTCCCGAAAAATTCGGGACAGTCCCGAAATCCAAGCAGTTGTCCCGAATCCCGAATCCTGCCCTAATTGTCCCGAAAATTAGAACAAAGTCTCAAAAGCAGACTCTCGAATAATATATATATTTTTTTTGACTCTCGATTAGTTCTAGGATGATAGAACATTAAAAACTGTCCATGCATTGAGGCGTCCTGCTGCCAACTCCCGTCGGCTGCTCATTGGCTGCAAGTTGCAATAGTATGTATAGGTGGCTACAGGCGCGAATTTTCATTCATTCATTTTTGAAATGGAGGCTCAGGCTGGTGTAGCTAAAAAGCAAAAACGCCTCTGCAGATACCGGGAGGACTGGGTAGGGAAATTGCCGCTTTTCCTTAGAAACTGTCCTTGTAACGTATTGTTTGTCTTTTGTTTTTATGAGTTTGCTTTATGTTATTGTCTTTACCCTCTGGCTATTCTGGATGTGAAGTTGGACATCAGTCGGCTGCCTCGTTTTGGAAAATCACTAACATCATAAAGCGAGTAGCTAATCTTGGCGTGGTTTGTGAGCTGGGTAGCCGAAACGCTAATGTTACAACCGCGTTGAACTGTGTTGAAGGACTTCCGATTTTATTCCACTTCAATGGACACCTCTGCATTTTGATAACATCAACATCACACCGGATTTCACCTGAAACACGTTTTAAACTTGATTGGCTCATACTTTCCTCCAGACTGCCACATTGCTAGCTGGCTAGCTCTACAGTTCATATATCCCTCTTTGACCTGCGTTGTGTCATCCTGGTCTTCACCTGTTTGTTGTGACCTGGGCTCCAGCAGACGACTTACTCTGAGTAAGTCACCACTGTCTTTTTGTCTGTTGTCTACTGGTGAGGGCTGTGTGTGCTGTGGGGTCTTTTAGCAGTACTGGCTAGGTTGGTTTTATAGTCTGTCTTGTGTTTCCGTGTGATTGTTCTGTCAACTCAACTGGATCCATAATCTTTGCCATGTATCAGCAACCATACCTCCACCTGCTTCTGCTGTTGACATTGTACCCTGGATTATTAAGGCTCACACCCAACATTCGTCCTCCTACAATATTCTACTCCCGTTTGGATCTACTAGCTTTGAATAACAACTACCCACCTCCTCCTGTTGTAACCCAGCGTGCCCGTGCGTCTGGCATTTTCTGTAGACGTCTCTATCAACATCGAGGCTCCCGACGTAACTGGTCTACCAACTCTAACACCTATAGCAACATAATCTCCATATGGTCTCAGTCCCGTCCTCCTAGATACCCTCCATATCGAACTATAAATCATTTTTTTCTTCGCCCCCTCCAACCTATGACCATCTGCACCCCCACTGCACCCTGTCGAACTACCAATCTTGCTCTCCTCAACACCCGTTCTATTAACAATAAAGCTCCACTGCTACATTAATTAATACTGGATAACAAACTGGACTTCCTTTTTCTCACGGAAACCTGGCAACTGACAGATGATTTTTTATCACTCAATTTAGCTACTCCCCCTGGTTACAATTATCTGTGCCACCCCCGTCTCACTGGTCGTGGTGGTGGCCTAGCTGTATTATACAATTCCACTAACAAATTAACTGAACTGTCATTTACCTCATTCTCCTCATTTGAATACATTGCTTTCAAAGCATCATGCTCCCTGACCACCATTCTTATATATCGTCCCCCAAAACACAACAAATCATTTGTATCTGATCTAGCAGACCTACTCTCAATCATTACTCCTTCCTCACCCCACCTACTCCTGCTCGGTGATATGAATATTCATGTTGACACACCAAACTGATTTTATTGCTGTATTGGACTGTTTTAATATCAACCAGCACGTCCATTTCCCCACTCACATTAAGGGCCACACACTCGACCTTGTCTGCTCTGTCGGCCTTAACCTCTCAGATATTTCCCCTTCTGTTTTCCCCCTGTCTGATCACAAGATTTTACATGTTTCTTTCTCCTCCAAAATACCCCACAACACTGATAAGCGTCTAATCTTCTTCCGTAATATCACAGCTGTCGACCCTCTCCATCTCTCCACTGCCATTTGCTCTGCACTACCCCTGGAACATGCTCCCAACAACCCTGATGATCTGGCAAATCAGTTCAACAGCGCTCTCTCTTCCTCCCTTAACACTCTGGCACCACTTAGAGCTAAGCATGTTTCATTCACCACCTCATCTCCCTGGTTTACTCCTGAGCTCCGTTCTCTGAAGCAGGTTGGCAGACGCCTGGAACGCCTGGCTAGATCAACGGGGCTCACTATTCACACCGAAGCATACAAACATCACTTCTCTACATACAGAGATGCCCTCAGTACTGCTCGGTCCTCCTACTTCTGCAACATTATCAGTAGCTCTAATATGAACTCACATACCTTATTCTCAACAGTCAACAAGCTACTTCAGCCTCGCCATAACAACCATACCTCACATACTCTCCCTGCCAGCACTTTCCTTTCATTCTTCAAAGACAAAATCAAAAAAATCAATGCATCACTGTTAGATCAGTTTCCCTGTTCCCTTTCTCCAACCGCTGATTACTCACTCTGTCCACCGCCTGTCCTTCGCACTCACCTTCATACATTCTCCCCCATTGACTCTGACTATATCACCAAAATTATACTCTCGTCCAAATCAACTTCCTGTTCCCTTGATCCCATTCCAGCCTCTCTCATTAAAGCCTGCCTGCCTGCACTCTGTCCCTACATCACACGCATCATTAACCTATCCCTCACCCATGGCATTGTCCCGTCCATCTATAAAACTGCTGCTGTCACTCCCATCTTAAAGAAGCCTGGACTAGATACCACCATCCTGAACAATTTCCGCCCGATATCCAACCTCCCCTTCCTTGCCAAAACCCTTCCTTGCCTCTCAACTCCAACAACACCTGCTTCACAATGACCTGTTTGAACCCCTCCAGTCTGGTTTCCGCCCACTCCACAGCACAGAGACTGCACTACTCAAAGTTGTCAATGACCTCCTCATCTCTGCTGATGCTGGTTCCCTCAACATCCTGATTCTCCTGGATCTGAGTGCCGCATTTGACACCGTGAGCCACCAGATCCTCCTCACCAGGCTCAGGGGTCTGGGTGTTGAGGGAACCGCACTCTCCTGGCTGCAAACCTACCTCACAAATCGAACCCATTACATCTCCCTCAGTCACCAAAAATCTGAAATATCTACAGTCACGCAGGGGGTCCCCCAGGGCTCTGTTCTGGGTCCCTTACTCTTCATTATTTACATCCTCCCCCTTGGTCAGATCCTCCGCCACTTCAACCTTAATTTCCACTGCTACGCTGATGACACACAGATTTATCTCAGCACCAAATCTCTCACCAACCCACCTCTGGCCCATATTGAATCATGTCTCTCTGAAATAAAAATATGGATGCATCACAACTTCCTCAAACTCAACAGTGAAAAAACAGAACTTCTTCTCATTGGTACCAAATCCACCCTTAGTAAAACTGGCACATTCTCTCTCACCATTGACAACACTGTAGTTTCTCCTTCCCCCTGTGCTCGCAACCTTGGGGTCATCCTTGACTCCACCCTATGTTTCGAGCAACACATTAAACAGACTGTCAAATCATCTTTCTTTCATCTTCGTAACATTGCAAAACTCAAATCCTCCCTCCCCCCACCTGCAGCTGAAACTCTGATTCATGCATTCATCTCCTCCCGTCTTGACTATTGTAACTCCCTCTTGTCCGGCATCAACTCCTCATACCTCCATAAGCTCCAAATGGTTCAAAACTCTGCTGCGAGGCTTCTTACTCATTCAAAGTCCTGGCAGCACATCACCCCCATCCTCTGTGAGCTTCACTGGCTCCCTGTCAAACAGCGCATTGAATACAAAATACTCCTCCTGACTTACAAAGCCCTCCACAAACTTGCTCCCCCCTACCTCTCGGACCTTCTTCAACACTATCAACCTTCACGCTCACTCCGCTCTTGTACAGCAGGCCACCTCATCATCCCCAGATCCAAGCTACGGAGCTTTGGTGACAGGGCATTCTCCAGGGTTGCTCCCCGGCTCTGGAACTCACTGCCACAATCCATCCTTGACTCTGACTCTCTTAACACCTTCCGCCTCCGCCTTAAGCCTTTTCTGTTTAAACAAGCCTTCCCATAGCCCCTTTGTTGTTGTATATTTTATTTCTCAGTGTTCTTTGTTTTGCTTGTTTTTGTAAAGCGTCTTTGGGTCATTGAAAAGCGCTATATAAATCCCATGTATTATTATTATTATTATTACATACAGCTAACAGCACAACTGTACAGACCAACACGTTGGTCTCCTCGTTCTTTAAGCGGGAGGATGACTCCATGTATAATAAAATAGCTGCTGCTGAGCTGACATCTGTGTTCCACTGTGTGACCCACCAACAGTCATACAGATCGCTTGACTGTGCTATGAAGTTAACACCCAAACTATACTCTGACTCGGCTATAGCTAAACATATCTGCTGCGGTCGCACAAAAGCAGAGGCACTCGTCACAAACATACTGGCACCCCTCGCGTCTGACTTCTCCCAGAGCCTTGAGTCAAAAGACATGTATTTTTTGTATTGCAACTGATGCCTCTAACAAAGGCAATGTGAAAACATTCCCCATCTCTGTAAGATTCTGGACCCCCGAACAAGGCATCCAAAACAGGGTTCTGGATTTCTTTGAACAGGCAGCCGAGAGCACAGATGCTGTCACAGCAACCTTACTGCAGAAGTTAGCAGAACACAAACTCAGCATCCATAACGTCTCGGCCTTCTCAGCTGACAATGCGGCTGTGAATTACGGCAGAAAACACTCCATTTACCAAAATCTAAAACAACACAACAGCAAGATCCTGCCTGCAAACTGCCCAGCTCACATAATACACAATGCAGTAAAACGTGCCAGCAATGCACTGAAAACAGATGTCGAGTCTATAGTAATTAAATCATTCAATCATTTCAGCTGTTCTGCCAAGAGAGTTGCCACCCTCAAAGAAATGTTTGAATTTGCAGACATTGAGTATCTTACCTTGATGCGCCACGTCCCGACACGCTGGTTGAGCCTACTCCCTGCAATTGACAGACTTATCAACACCTGGCCAGCTGTGCAGAGCTACTTCTTGTCGCTGGGAGGCGAAGAGTGCCCCCGTGTCATCTGGGATGCGCTCCGGGGTAACGAGCATGGAGAGGAAAACGAGTGCAGCGAGCTGGAGGCCACTCTTCTCTTCTTGCAAAATATTCTAAAGATTTTCTCTGGTGCTGTGATGAGTCTTGAGAGTGACAGTCTCACCTCAGTTGAAGTGTATGCGCTGATGAACGGCCTCCAAACCAAACTCCAGCAGCGCAAAAAAGATGCTTTCTTCGGAGCAAAAGTTGACCGTGTCTTCGCCCTCCTCCGTACTCTGAGGGTTGACAGGCTCCGTGGAGACTTCATCAGCTTCTATGATACCGCGGAGCAATACCTTGAGAAATGGTTCAACTTCTCCGAAACTGGGCACCTGTTCAACATCCAGTGTTTGAACCTCAAGGAAAACAAGCCATCAGCTACGGCAATTGACCACAGCTGTATCCGCCCTTCAGATGGATGAGGATCTCGACATGGATGAGCTCTACAACGAGAATTGTGCTCTGAAAGATGTCTTGCCAAATCTGGCGACAGACAGTCACCCTGTAGGTGAGCTTTGGGCCCAAGCGCTGAAGAGCAGGTCTGCGTTCCCTCAGTATGCCAAACTGCTGTCCTTCATCCTGAGCATCCCTGTGAGCAACGCTTACTCAGAGCGGGTGTTTTCCATAATGAAAGGTGCCTGGTCTGATGTGAGAAACAGATGCTCATTTAACCTGGTCCGCAGCGAAATTAAAGTAAAAATGAATTTACAAATGAGCTGTGCAGAATTCCACAAAGACATCATGGGAAAGCCGAGAGTGCTCGCAGCAGTGAAATCCTCCGCGAAATATGCCAGCGCCGTGCCTCCAGCGCAACCCAATCTTAGGAGGTATTATATAGCTTTAGTGTATTACACTTTTGTTGTTTTTGTTATTTTATACGCACAAAGAAAATACAACCTATTTGTCCCTTTTTTATGTCATAGAGTAAATGAAGAGAGCGCAAGCTGCAGCCATGAGGCCAGGGAAAGTGCACGTGCAGGCAGCCACGAGAAGGAGTGATTGGATAATTGGTTTGGATGTTGGCGCCACGAGAAGGAGTGATTGGATTGGATGTTGCCGCTCTCCCCCCCCCCCTTGTCCCGAATTTTACCCATTCTCATCTGGTCACCCTACCTCCGGATGCTGGCACCGCTTTCATGGTGGCACATTCACGGTCTCCACTATTAAGCACACCTGTTCCTGATCACATCACTCACAACTTCCCATCGTTATGCACACCAAATCCTCATTACTAGGCCTACAGCTAAGGAAAACTGAACCAGGGTTTACGTTAGCTGGCAACGGCTATTCGCCGGTATCAGCTGTATTCTGACAGATTAAAATATCAACCACCAAAATGTCCGGTGGGAAATATGCCAAATAAATAAGTAAATAGATTATTGGCATTTTAAATAGCCTAATATTGTGTGACCTGTATGATCTAATAAGACACTACTGAGTCATGTGACTAAGCTTGGCGCGAGAATCAACAGCAGCACACTCCGGCACCAGCTGAAGTGTAAGAATCCAAAATGTCGAAGGCGAAGCAGACATAACCCAGCTGGTTTAAAAAACAATCGAGTGATGGTGTAACTGAGGCCAGCAAATGAGGTTCAGTAAGTGATCTGAGCCTATAGTAGGCCTATAACTTTCCACAGAGCCTGTCAAACGTATTTTTGCATGTGTGGGCTAGACATCCTATGAAAACTGACATAATTCCTGTGGTAGCCTATTTTGAGAAGTTTCAAACATTGACCTCAAAATCCCTTAGTCAGATTGGAAACATGACTTTGGAATCAAAATATTGTGCAAAAATATTTTTGTCTATAAACATAATTGCAATCTGACTCAAATTATTTAGATCAGGCAATAAGGTAGCTAATAATTGCGAGGTTGGGGGTAGATGCAGACCAAGGGGTTTTAGGACAAGATAGAGGAAGATACACAACAGTAAACATTATGGCAGGAAGGATAAGGTGGGTGGACAGCCCACCCTTTGGGTAAAACCTGGGCACCATCTTACCACACCCCTTTTCCCCCTATTAGTACAGGTGATTGCCATGTATTCATTTAGAGACTCCCCAGATGATTATTCTGTAAATGTTTGACACTTCTCTCTATTTGCAAATAAACTTAATTGTGCCAAGAGAATTTTGTCTCTGAAATTACTCCTTAGAAAGTTCTGATTATTAGAAATCACCAGTTACGTATAGTGGTCAAATAATGTAGAACCTGTATCAAATCGAGGGAGAAGTTCGCTCAAGTTTATTGGAAAATTGCAGCACAGATGTCATTTGGTGAACGTTCCATTATCTTCTCACTGTAATGTTAGTTACAAGCTGATATATACAATAAAGGGTGTGTCTACCTAGCAAAGATCAGATTTCCTAGATATTAACCCATGCCAAATGGTCAATGTAAACATTCCTGGGATTATCAGAGCGCTAAACAGAGATGTTTTTGTTGTTCTCATTATCTAGACACATCCACTTCCAAAGAAACGTACATTCATATTGTAATTGTTAATGCTCAGATTCCACATGATCGATGAAATTGCCATCACACTTTGGGAGCTTGTCCTGAATTACTTAACCTGGTGTCTCGAAATCATATCCTAGCGGGTCAACCATGCACGGCCGGAGACTGGGTCTCCGGAGCCTAGAATCCTCCCCCACTCGTGGGCTGGCTGCGAAAGGGCTGAGTGTCAGGGAGCCCGGCTTAAATCATTTTTGGGATCATCAGTACAGGTACCCGGGCTGAAATTTGAATTCAGGAGGTAAGGGCACATTGCAGTTAAATAGGGTTCGGGTATATGTGTTGGGACACATTTTGGTAATATGTGTTAGGGCAATTTAAAATCTGCAGACAAGGTTAGGGCCTTAAACATCTCACTTACAGGCCGACGGGTCTATTAAGGAAGTTAGGGCACGTTAATTGAGATGAGTGTTAGGGCACTTCTATGTGTTAGGGCGTGGGTATATGTGTTAGGGCACGTTAATTGAGATGAAAGTGTTAGGGCACCTCTATGTGTTAGGGTGCGGGTATATGTGTTAGGGCACATTCAGTTAAAGTGGTTCTGACGTGCAGGCCATGCTCACGTGTATTGAGATAAATTAATAAAAATGGGTCTGTTTCGCAACGCATTTTTTTGATGCATTTGATAATGGGTAAGCGTTGTGGTAAATATTTGGTGGCAAAGTTTATGTTTCTGTTGTCTGGGCATGTGAACAAATGTATATTTGGGAGTTATTAGGTTTTCTGGTAAATGGCGTTTTAGTTCGGAGACGGATCCCTGGCCTACCAGGCAGACTGGAGGAATAAGGACGAGGACCCGACGGGAGCACGCAGGAACGCTAAACCACCTCCGGGAGGGGTGTTGACAGTCAGAGGTTACGGACCAAAGACTATCAACCGGTGAGATCTTTTCATATTTTGAGGATACAGGATTTACAGCTTTCATAGGTTGGGTTTAGTATGTCAGGTATGATGGATTTGTGGAAGTTGATAGGGTGGTTTGAGAAAGTTCGGTTTGTGTACATATTTTAATCGTATTTCAATTATAGCAACTGTAGTGAAGAAAAAGGCTGTTGTTGTTCGGTGACCTGTTAGCACTGGTAAAGCTACCATGCTGTTTCTGCGGGGCGGTTTGTGCAGGATTTTAAGCAGCTCTCTGTTGGTGGAATTGGTTTCTGTGCAACTGTCTGTGCGAAATACGAGAAAGATGTCTTGTTGTTTTTCGACAGTAGGGGAATTGTGCTCCTATGTTTCCTCGTGCAACCTGTATTCTAGGTAGGGGAGATTCAGTCCTGTGGGCTAGCGGTGTGCAGACATCTGGTTGATTTCCAACCACGTAGGAAAAAGCAATGATGGCTTAGGGGCTATATCTGTTGTGCATATATGTGGTGGGGTACAACCACATGCTACGCTCAGAGGAACCTAGCAGATTTTGTCAAGCTTGATGTCCACCAATTTTAGAGACTGTAGGATGGAGTAGGGATTGCTCCTGTAAAAAGCCAGTTGTTGGTCAGCTTGTGGTTTGGCGATTTAGTAGAGTTAATGAAGTTGTATATGTGCCGTGTCCCGGTCATTTCTTTATATCTGGTTATGGTCGTCCTAGTAAATGCATTTGTCCTTTTTGGTATTCTCTGAGCACAAGGTTTCTGATTGGCTGCATTTTGTATTCCTTGGTGGAATATTTGTATATTTGATCAAGATTGTTGTTAACCTGGAAGTTTTGCCTTCGCCCGGTTTTGCTTGTTGGGTGTACCCTTGGGTGAACGCATTTATTGCTTCGTTAATGTGGTTCTTGCAAGACCCACTCCTTCGGCTTTTGCATAAGCGCAGACTCCACGAAATTTAAATTTGCCTTCCCGTGTTGTGCTGATGGCTGGCACTTGTGGAGGTATTCGCCTGATAACTTAGGATTCAATGCAAGACTAATTTCCTAAATTTAATCTGAGTGATAAATTGGAACTTTGTACAATGATGTTTTCTAATTTGGTAAAATATGGTCTTGTGGTTTTCTTACAAAAGGTTTAAAATATTGTGTTCCTCTCTCCTTGTATGAAGTAGTAGAATGAAGAAACACATGGTGATAGTCTTTAACGTTAAGAAACCACGCTGTTTTCCATGAAGACTGGATTCGCATCCAATATAATCATAGACTGCAACAGAGTGTAAAATAGCCATAGCCTGTTTATTCCCCAAATAGCCAAAGCCCGTAAAATTAGATGTCCTATTTTAAATGTTGAATTAGGTTTGGTTAAGTAATGTAGTTTCACTTTTGTATTTACAATGATAATCTGGGATAATACTTCTGTTTTAAGACCAACGCCTGATACTCGTTATTGGAGTTGTAATTCTGAAATGGTACATTGACTGATACACAAATAGGGTTTTTGGGGGATGTTTTGTCAGTGTTAATGTCTACCCGAGAAGCGATTGCGCCTTCTTTAGAAAGTTAACTAGTTGCAAGTTTGAGGTAAAATGCACGTGGGTTGTCGATGTCAAAGCACTATAAGCTGTGACTCAAATATTAAATAATGTAATGTCATTTTTACTTTTACACTGAATGTTTGCTGCTTCAATCCAGATGAGTATGCAGAAGGCTATTGTATACATTTAGAATAGGGTGTGAACATTTTACAGCAGTGGTATTTGTATAGAGTGTGAATTCTGTTTATAAGATGTGTAACGTTAGATTTTTGGTACAGCGTGCTGATTTTGTAAGAGGTAACGTTAACGTTAAAGGAATTTCCATGGGGTGTGAATTTGGTAGGCCTCTAGGGTGTTAAATGTGTATATTTTGTGAAGGTGTGAACCAATATTTAAGATAATAAAGTTCTGTGTAACATTATTAACAAAGGAATTATTTTAACTATCCCTTTCAGATACTTTTTTCAAAACATTAAAGCAAATCTACTAAATAGCGATCAGATGCTAAAAACTTCTTCTGCATTTTGAGTTCTATCTATTTTTGCTCTTGGCAAAGGTCATCATGTATGTCTTCTTTAGTCTGTGGCTATTTAGTTTTTTTTCTTGGCACACGTCACTTCCACATTTTGCATTTATTGCGGAGTGTATACTGTTACATATTTGTGCACATATGTACATTTTATGTACTGGTTTTATTGTTGAATAAATATTTTCTAAAATTGTATGATGTTTTTGTTGAGTTATTATTACACAATACTTTTTCTGACCTTTTTGATTCTTGCCCCTGACAAATAGCCCATATTACAAAAAAAGACTAAAACTAATGAAAACTAACCTAAAACTAAGCATATAATTTTTTTTTAAACTAAACTAGCAAACCCACTTTAAAAACTAATTAAAACTAACGAAAGTGCTAAAAATGCTAAACTATAATAACCTTGCTTAGTACTAAGGGTTACATTTGAGTGTTCTGATTGGTCTCACCTGTGGTAATTTCCCCAACTTGGTTATTCTAATGTTAAGTGCAAGATGGAAATATATTTTCCTCTTAATAGCTTTCATGTTGGAATGTATGGTTTTACACCCAACTTATAGTGCGGTGAGAGACCTGAAGTCATCCCCCATTGTTAATAACTAAAACAATCATGCTGTCGATGCATGAAATTTGCGATTTTGTCTGACCAACACTATTTGGAATAACATAGACATGCATCAAAGTGGGAGAAATTCACTAAACTTTAGAAGGTTAATTGGGTCATGATGTTTGTGTTGTCACAATGTAGTTTGGCCATTGCCTGTGACAATGCAAATTTGAGGGTTGTTTGAGATGCATTTGTTGATGGTTATATGGTTTATAATTCCTTCACACGAGCGACCGTGTGGCACATTTGTTGTTTTTCCATTTGTTTGTGGATGTTTATATCATTTAGTTTTTGATGGATATTCAGTTTGCGACTCTTTAATGAATGTATGTTAGATTCATCCCAACTATCGGTTTTCTTTTTTCATGTCCGTCCTGTAATGGTTCTGCTTTCGCGCATGGAGTAATTTTTCAATGACTCTATCGTGAAAGCAGTGGGGTAATGTATGAAATGATTATCTATGATGAAAATGAGTTGAACTTAGAGTTCAAAGCTAATTAAATAGGTACTTAAAGAGTTATATGAAGAACTGTTTGAAAATTGGCATCTGTTAAAATTGGCATCCCTTAGTGTCCATTCACAGTGTTTGTCTAATTTGGGTTTTTGGAAAAAGTTTGTTCAGATGGTTTTTTTGTTTGATTAGAAGTAATCATATTCATCTCATGCATTGTGGAGTAAGTGGGTAAAAAGGTGCAGAGAGCACATTTTTGGTAATTCCTTACATGTTTACTAAGTTTTTGCTATGTTTTAATTGAACTGAGGAAGTAATTCTGCATCAAGTTCTATTCTAGAAAACCAAGTTGAGAAGTTTTTACATAGTCTAAATTGTTAAGTGAGGTACTTACTTGTTAAGTGAGAAACAGACTTACTTATGATATTGTCAAAATTGGTCATTCTAACTTCGGCTACATTGAATATTTTGCGTTCATTTTCTGGTTTTGACTTGAAGGAACCGGAAATGTCAATTCCATGTTTATTTACATATTCATTGACTCTTCATAATTTTTTATGTACTTAATTTCTGTCCTAGTAGCCAATCATTGGAATGTTAACGGTTAACAGATGTTTCTTTTGGGGTGTATGCTGAGACAAAAAGGCTATTGCCTAGCTGGTTTTTTCTTGAGATAACACCACTCTGTCCTTAAGAGATTGGAAGTGTTCCCCCTAACTGATAATGGATCTATTCTTCAAGACTGGGGTCTGTTATCCTTTGGTCAGTAAACCATTCCCCCTACTCCAGGGTGAGCTCTGGGGAGATAGGGCATGAAGGGTGGGGGTCATGATTTATGACCTTTTTGTCTTATGTTCTAGGATAAATAACAGGCTTGGAGTATTTCACACTGGGTTTCATCTTGTAGAAAAATTAGGCTAAATAAGTTATGTTAGCTAACCTTGAAGATGGTGTGAAAGGTCTTGATTTGCAATAAGATATTTGATCAGTTGTGTTAAATAAAAGTGAATTTGATTGTTGATTCGAGACAACACAATCAGATGTAATTATATATCAACTGAGATCTGGTTAGAGGATGAACGGTTCTGGACAACGTTAAGTGGGGTGTGGAAGACCAACTGCACGACATCATGTCATGCTGGTTGGGTCCATACCAGGAACATCTCATCTGCTATCCAGGTAGCTGAGAAAGGAGCCTGGGGTCGAAGACACATGCTACAGGAGGGCTTCGGTGTTAAAAGATTAGGCACAGTGAATTGAAGTCACTGACGGAAAAGTGAGTTTTCTGGTACTGGTAACCATCACTTCCAACCCAGCCTGCAGCTATAGAGTTCTTAGCTAAAACTGATGATCTTGGCATTCACAAAAGAGATTACACAGATTCTCCTGACCTGGCTGATAAAGCAGCTAGAATGGAGGCAACTACACTCACCTAAAGGATTATTAGGAACACCATACTAATACTGTGTTTGACCCCCTTTCGCCTTCAGAACTGCCTTAATTCTATGTGGCATTGATTCAACAAGGGGCTGAAAGCATTCTTTAGAAATGTTGGCCCATATTGATAGGATAGCATCTTGCAGTTGATGGAGATTTGTGGGATGTACATCCAGGACACGAAGCTCCCGTTCCACCACATGCCAAAGATGCTCTATTGGGTTGAGATCTGGTGACTGTGGGGGCCATTTCAGTACAGTGAACTCATTGTCATGTTCAAGAAACCAATTTGAAATGATTCAAGCTTTGTGACATGGTGCATTATCCTGCTGGAAGTAGCCATCAGAGGATGGGTACATTGTGGTCATAAAGGGATGTACATGGTCAGAAACAATGCTCAGGTAGGCTGTGGCATTTAAACAATGCCCAATTGGCACTAAGGGGCCTAAAGTGTGCCAAGAAAACATCCCCCACACCATTACACCACCAACACCAGCCTGCACAGTGGTAACAAGGCATGATGGATCCATGTTCTCATTCTGTTTACGCCAAATTCTGACTCTACCATCAGAATGTCTCAACAGAAATCGAGACTCATCAGACCAGGAAACATTCTTCCAGTCTTCAATTGTTCAATTTTGGTGAACTCGTGCAAATTGTAGCCTCTTTTTCCTATTTGTAGTGGAGATGAGTGGTACCCGGTGGGGTCTTCTGCTGTTGTAGCCCATCCGCCTCAAGGTTGTGCGTGTTGTGGCTTCACAAATGCTTTGCTGCATACCTCGGTTGTAACAAGTGGTTATTTCACTCGGCCCATTCTCCTCTGACCTCTAGCATCAACAAGGCATTTTCGCCCACAGGACTGCCGCATACTGGATGTTTTTCCCTTTTCACACCATTCTTTGTAAACCCTTGAATGTGTGGGCTTGGAGTTACAAAGAAGGTAATGGTCTAGAAGCATGTAATTGAGGTTGCAGACATTTCAGATTTGTTCCGTTCTCTAATCATTAGGGTAATGATATCGACAGGGTCATGTTGTGTTAGAGTACTGTTTTGTTGCAGTCTACACCCTAATTAGTAAACTGTTTAAGGTTTGATACCAAAGGTTGATTTGGTATTTTGGTATTTGATATTGGCTGTTTTCATTTAAAAAAAAAGACTAAAACATGCTTGTCTATTAATTAATAATGATGCGAAATTAGGCTACATTGCAAAACTATTCTATACTTGATACATACAAAAAATGTAGACACAACTTTTATTTATTTGTCAATGCAATTGATTTGGAACATACCATTTTGAACACCCTCCTTCGAAAACCTTTCCTAAATAGGTGTAGCATGTATTACATTGTTCCCTTGTCAGAATTCTATACTCACAAACTATTTAGCGACTCATTTGTTTTACATTGTATTCCTACTTAATAACTGATTATGCATGTGAGAGTACAAGTATTGTAACAGGCGCTTTGTCTCACCCGTCTCTCTTTTTGGGTTAATGTGGAATAATTAACAGTCATTTGTCAACTTTAGGCCATTGTACAGTAATTACATGTTCTTTTCAAACACCATTTTATTAGAAACTTTAGAAAGATACAATTATTATTTACCTCTGAAAATATTAATGAAACATTGATGGGTTTAACGGGTTTAAGTCCTTCATGTAAACACACTATGTTAAACATTTGAATTATATTTTCGCTTGGGTCTACTGTGGCATATTGTACTTTATCACAGAAAGTAATTTCTTATTTTTTTATTTTAATATGTTTTTATTGATAGAAACAGATGCAGTCTCCAGGAAATAATAGTGCAGAAAAGTGGCACCAATGACGCAATAAGTATTGTACGCTTGGTAAAAGTCTGTAATTAGCCTATATAAATGTTGAATCAATCATTGTGATCAACAGCTATATTTACAGACAAATAATTATATTTCAGTTAAATAATTACAATTAACGAAAAGGAAGAGATTCATGTGTAGACCCATAATTAAATATACATTCTCAGAAATAAGAGTAAGTTACGCACAGCAACACAGCATTCCATAAATAGGATTATAGTAGACAATATTCCTCCGATTTGAATGTTTTATTCTGGCCATATAAGTACCGACGAAGGCTTGAATAACAGCATTTTCAAGCGGGTGTTGATGTTCTCACAGATGACTCCTGGTGACCATTCTTATTTTGTATTTTACGTTTTTGTCAATGCCACAAGTGTCAGGGAAATTTCTTACACTGATGTGTTCTTACTGATTAAAGGACTGAGTCCCCATGTTTAGATAAGTAAAGGAATGTAGGTAGAGTGGGGTCTGGTGTTTGTCTCAGGGAGACATCCTTGAACAGCATCCTTGACCGGCACTAGTGGATTAGTTAATCTGTATAACACTTTTAGGGTCTATCCTTGGGAGTCCAGACATTGTGGCTCCTAAAAGGTTGACCATGTGAATGTGTTTTATTGACACACATATTACCACACCCCTTTTTCTCTCCTTTAAATGATGATGCTTGTCCTGTTTTACTTTAGAGATTATTGATTGTTACTTTGTAACCTGTGTATTCTCTCCTTGCAAGAATAAACTGTTTATTGTGCATTTGAGTTTTCCTCTGTCTTACATTCCATTTTCATAAATCGTTTGGACTTTAGAAATTGCCATCACACAAGACACTGTATACTTTGTGTCCAACAACGCGGCATGCTTCGTTGCCCCTTGACGCTGGAATTAAACGAGCGACATCTGTATCACGTGCAACACTACCCCCTATTTAAATAGCGTAGTGGTTAAAGAAACCGCAGATCGTATTCAGCCCGGGGCACCAACATTCATCCCTTTTCTTGTTATTCCTTCTCCTCAGTCAAAACACTACACACAATTAGTACAACCCTACACCAAAGTAGCACAATACTTCAGATAATTTGCAAAATGGAAAACTTTTGTCAAAACTATACACAACTTCATAAAAACATTATTTTGTTACCATACGAAACACACACATTTCATATGACTTCAATCTTTTTGAACCAATTACACACTGCTGTTGTACTCCCCTTAAAACACCTTTAGCAAGTCTAATTCTCAGTGATTAGAGTACTGTAAATGAAGTACACAGAAAGTGCAACTATACAATAGTTCACCAAACACTAGACAAGACCAATGCTGCAGACTGAGGAAAATATCATTTATTTCTCTCCATATACTCAAATCAGTCAACATGGAGAATCACAACAAAACATTTCCCGGTTGTCATGCTACTACAGTACTGTGCATAACACTTAGCTCTGCAAACAACAGACAAATGTAAAATACTGTATCCAGTACACGTTATAATTACAGTAAATAACAACAACCATAAAAAAAAAAATCTGAAAAAAATTACAATATTGTACAAAAAATATGATAGTAAACATACTATATATTATCTCTTTGCCTAGCTGGATCTGGCCAGAGAATTTCATCAACATCACAAGCAATATCCTCATTAGCAAGACAACGCGGGAAGAACCGTCTTGAATGTCGAATCCATCCTTGCACAGCTGCGGCGTCGACTTGGTCACAGGCGTCCTCCATGGCCTGAATGAGGGGTACCTGAGCCTGGGGCTGGAGATCGTAATCCTTCCACCGCCATGCAGAGAAAAACTTTTCAAAAGGGTTTAGAAATGGAGAGTATGGTGAAAGGTATAGTACTGTCAACTGTGGATGGTGTTGAAACCAGTTCTGGACCAAAGCAGAGCGGTGGAATGACACATTGTCCCAGATGACACTGTATTTTATCTGGTGAATTTCATTACCTGCTGTGACGATGAGGTGCAATCGGTCCAAAAATGCGAGAATGTGAGGTGTGTTGTAAGGGCCCATTTTGGCATGACGGAGGAGAACCCCATGCTGTGAAATGGCAGCGCAAAGGGTGATGTAATCCCCACGTTGCCCTGGGACATTGATTATAGCTCTGTGGCCAATGATATTTCTGCCTCTCCTTCTTGCATTTGTGAGGTTGACCCCTGCCTCATCAATATATATGAATTCATACTGGATTCAAAACCCCTTAATGATGAGTCTGTGACATCGCCTGGTATGGCGCAGCCGAGGCCCCACCCTGGAGCCAGGCACGGGTTTGGGGCTCGTACGCGAGCGCCTGGTGGCCGGGCCTTTCCCCATGGGAGCGATGTGGGGCCGCCTTCCCGTGGGCTCACCACCCAGAGGAGGGACCATAAGGGGCCGGTACAGAGAGGCAGTCGAAGGCGGGCCTAGACAACCCGATCCCTGGACACGGAAACTAGCTCTAGGGACGTGGAACGTCACCTCTCTGGTGAGGAAGGAGCCTGAGATCGTGCGTGAGGTTGAGAGGTTCCGACTAGAGGTAGTCGGGATCACCTCTACGCACGGCTTGGGCTCTGGAACCACACTCCTTGAGAGAGGATGGACTCTTCACCACTCTGGAGTTGCCCATGGTGAGAGGCGGCGGGCTGGTGTGGGTTTGCTTATAGCTCCCCAGCTCTGCCGCCATGTGTTGGAGTTTACCCCGGTGAACGAGAGGGTCGTTACCCTGCGCCTACGGGTCGGGATAGGTCTCTCACTGTTGTTTGTGCCTACGGGCCGAACAGCAGTACAGAGTACCCAACCTTCTTGGAGTCTCTGGGAGGGGTGCTGGAAAGTGCTCCGACTGGGGACTCCATCGTTATACTGGGGGACTTCAACGCCCACGTGGGCAACGACAGTGACACCTGGAGGGGCGTGATTGGGAGGAACCGAGCGGTGTTCAGTTGTTGGACTTCTGTGCTAGTCACACCATGTTCAAGCATAAGGGTGTCCATCAGTGCACGACTTTGTTGTCGTTTCATCTGACCTGCGGCCGTATGTCTTGGACACTCGGGTGAAGAGAGGGGCGGAGCTGTCAACTGATCACCACCTGGGGGTGAGTTGGGTCCGATGGCGGGGGAGGAAGCTGGACAGACTCGGCAGGCCCAAGCATACTGTAAGGGTCTGCTGGGAATGTTTGGCTGAGTCTCCTGTCAGAGAGATCTTTAACTCCCACCTCCGGCAGAGCTTCGACTGGATCCCGAAAGAGGCTGGAGATATTGAGTCCGAGTGGACCATGTTTTCCACCGCCATTGTCAAAGCAGCCGCTCGGACCTGTGGCCGTAAGGTCTCCGGAGCCTGTCGAGGCGGCAATGGGTAGCTGACGGGTACCAGCAGGCCAAGCGGAATGCAGCCCGGGAGGTTGTGGAGGCAAAAACTCGGGCCTGGGAGGAGTTCGGTGAGGCCATGGAGAACGACTTTCGGCTGGCCTCAAAGAGATTTTGGCAAACCGTCCGGCGCCTCAGGAGAGGGAAACAGTGCCCTACCAATGCTGTTTACAATAGAGGTGGGCAGCTGTTGACCTCAACTGGGGATGTCGTCGGGCGGTGGAAGGAGTACTTCAAGGATCTCCTCAATCCCGCTGTCACATCTTCCATTGAGGAAGCAGAGGATGAGGGCTCAGAGCTGGACTCGTCCATCACCCGGGCTGAAGTCACAGAGGTAGTCAAGAAACTCCTCGGTGGCAAGGCACCGGGGGTGGATGCGATCCGCCCTGAGTACCTCAAGTCTCTGGATGTTGTGGGGCTGTCTTGGTTGACACGCTTGTGCAACATCGTGTGGCAGTCGTGTACAGTGCTTCTGGGATGGCAGACCGGGGTGGTGGTCCCTCTTTTTACAGTTTTTTACAATTGCCATGACAGTTTTTTCAATACATTTAACACGTTTCTTGACTACCTTTAGTCAATCATAACACAATGACAAAAAAAACACTATCATCAGCTGAAATGACAGAAACTGCATTATTTTATGTATCAGGTCTGCCCTTATACAATAGACAGTATATTGTATTGATCATAGATTGTGTTTTGCACTGCAGTTTCTTTTGATGCCTCTCTACATTTTTGTTTTGTTGGGTTTAGTAAATGCATGCATTTTGTTTCTTTTGCTGCAGAAATTCAATACAAAAAATGAATGACCATCTTAGAGTAGCTGTGAGGTCTTCCCGTCACTCCCGGTCCGACTCCTCCCCGCCACGCTCCGCACCTGCCACCAGTTCACTTCCCAGCATGCATGAACGCACCCAACACTCCAGATCCCAATCACCTGAATATTGAACACCTGTGCCCTGTTAACCCCTCTATTTAACCCGTGCTCTACCTCCCCTCCAGTGTGAGGTATTGTTCCCAGTGGACCTGCCAAGCATTCTATCGCGCGCTCTCTCATTACTTTGTTGATTCCCAGCCTGTTGTGTTCTCTGCCCTCTTGTCCCGTCCTCTCTCCTCGTTTCCAGAACCCTGCGTCTTGACCTGTTCGTCCGCCCGTCGTGTCTCTCCCTGCCTACCCTACCTGTGTAGTTACCTGTACGGACTGGCCTTCCCGGAACACCGACCTCCCTGCCTGCCCCTGGATATACTTACCGTCTCTCCCAGCCTGTACTGTAGCCTCCGCTGATTGATCACCCGAGCTTCCTGACCTACTTGCCTGCTTCTCGGTTTCGCGTCTCTGCTCATCCCTGCCTGTGCCTTCGCCTTCAAGGACTGATATTCTGGTTTCCGACTCTCTGTCTGTCTTCATCGTTTGTGTGTTAGCCTACTCCCTTGTGCGACGTAAACAATAAATCTACCATTGCACTTCTGCAATTGGACCCACACAACTCTGGTCCTGGTGTTCATTACAGTAGCTTTATATTTACAGAGACAGAATTGCTGCAGTAAAGACTTTATTTGCAAAAGGACATTGCTGCAAGATATACAAACAGAAAAAGCACTGGAATAATAATAACAAAAACAAAGTAATCTTCTAATCTGCCCGGTCTTCTGCATTTGGCCACATGTTCTCATCCACATCACACCTGATATCTTCCTTGGCAAGGCATCGTGGGAAGAATCGTTTGGCATGCCTTATCCACCCCTGGCAGTGTTCAGCTGTGATGTCTTGGCATGCAGCATCCATTGCATCAGGAGGGACATTTGGTCATGTGGACGATGGTCAAAAACTTTCCATCTCCAGGCTGAGAAAAACTCCTCAATGGGGTTGAGGAAAGGGGAAGTAAGGGGCAAGGAAATGGGACATCATCCTTGGATGGGCGTCAAACAGGCTGTGACTGCCCGGGAAATGGTGGAATGCCACATTGTCCCATATGATCACATATATTGGCAAGTGGTCTCACACCTGTCCCCCTTTCTTCTACCTCTGGCACCAGTCTTTCGTGCAGGTCTTCTAAAAACAGGAAAGGCAGACTGTGTTGTAGGGCCAATCTCACATTTATGCAGGAGTGCACCGTTGTTGGGAGATTGCGGCGCAATGGTAATGTTGGCTCCTCTCTGGGCCCGGCACGGTAACTGTGGCCCTTTTGCCAATATGTTTCTCCCACGGCCACGCCTTTTTGCCAAGTTGAAGCCAGCCTCGTCCAACATAGATCATTTCATGTGGACTTGTTTGGCCTCCAACTCCATGACTCTCTGAAAGTAATTAGACACAGTGTATGTAAATGCTGTGCTGTACTGTATATCTACTGTATGTCCTAATGTACTCCAGGTTTATAGAGTAGTTTACTGCAAAACACACAGTGTATAGTACAGTAATGACTGTATTGCATAACCTTACCTGGACGTATTGTGTGACGGAGTTCTTTGATGCGCTCACTGTTCCTTTCAAAAGGAACTTTGTATAGTTGTTTCATTCGGACTCTGTGTTTAGCTAGAGTCAGAGAAATGGATGTTATGCTGATTGCTGCAATGTTCCCAAAGACAGGTTGTCCTCTACACTCTGGACTGAAAGTCCTTCAGTTTTTATTTCATTGTCAGCAATCACTATGTTGACATAGCACATTCCTGTTTCTTCATTCAGGAGCTTTCCTCTGCCCCCTGAGGGAGGTAGACGTTGAATCCTTTAGAGGGACAAAATACAGTTACATTTTAGAGACCGGAGGCATACAGTCACTAATACTGTAAATGGTAAAATACTGTATTTTACACTTTGCTGTAGGAAAAGCAATATCCTACTGTTGGTTTCATCTGAAAATACGGACAATGGATGCCACTGTGTCCCGGCTGAGATTTGGCTTACTCGTTCACCAGCCTCTCTGTATGATAGCCCGTGGTTTATTGACATGGTAAATGATAGTAGCTCTTATTTGATCAGTTACCCTAGCTCTGGTCCTTCTTTGAGCGCCACCACACATTCTAACTTCTCTCCTCTACCTTGCCCCACTCCTCTCCCTTGTCCTTGCCCCACTCCTCTCCCTTGTCCTTGCCCCACTCCTCTCCCTTGTCCTTGTCCCACTCCTCTCCTTGTCCTTGTCCCACTCCTCTCCCTTGTCCTGGTACTCGTCTTCCTCTCCCTCGTGCAGGCATTTTTTTATTTATTTCTTTGTGTTGCTCCATATTGTTCTTTTTTCCACACAATATCAGCCCAAAGAGTACTCTTTTAGAACATATGATCATGCGGATTGAAAGAACCTCAACACCTGAGTGTGCTTCCTAGATGGGAATCAGCTGTGATTTATATATTTGCATACTTCAATAAGCTGTTTCTCATTAGCAATGAATAAGATACAGGGAATATATTTGTGTTTTCAATTCACAATATAAACAGCTGTTTACCTTGACTTAGCCTGTAAGGTTAGGTTTAGAACATGGTGTTATCTGTTCTGACATACAGTGTATGAAAGCATTTGTAAATTTGACTGTAAAATGACATTGTTTTGGTCTTGGTTGAGTGTGTGTAAAAGAAGTTCAAGCATTTTAAATTTGTTTTAACTGTATGCATTTTGTGTCAAAGCAACAAGAAATGTGTTAATTGTATAGCCTACAAAGATGGATGTTGTGCAAGCCGTGTTAAGAGTTTAGGAAACTTGTTAAATGTATTGAAAAAACTGTCATAGCGATTGTAAAAAACTGTAAGAAGGGGGACCGGAGGGTGTGTTCCAACTATAGGGGGATCACACTTCTCAGCCTCCCCGGGAAAGTCATATGCCAGGGTTCTTGAGAGGAGAATACGGCCAATAGTAGAACCTCGGATCAGGAGGAACAGTGTGGTTTTCGTCCAGGCCGTGGAACACTGGACCAGCTCCTATACCCTCTACGGGTAGTGTTGGAGGGTTCATGGGAGCTTGCCCAACCAATCCACATGTGTTTGTGGATTTGGAGAAGGCATTCGACTGTGTCCCTCGCGGCATTCTGTGGAGAGTGCTTCGGGAATATGGGGTCCTGGGTCCTTTGCTAAGGGCTGTCAGGTCCCTGTACGAACGAAGCAGGAGCTTGGTCCGCATTGCCGGCAGTAAGTCAGACTTGTTCCCAGTGCATGTTGGACTCCGGCAGGGCTGCCCTTGTCGCCGTGGTTCTGTTCGTAATTTTTTATGGATAGAATTTCTAGGCGCAGCCAGGGGCCGGAGGGTGTCAGGTTTGGGGACCACGCGATTTTGTCTCTGCTCTTTGCGGATTGATGTTGTCATGTTGGCCCCTTCAAACCAGGACCTTCAGCATGCACTGGGACGGTTTGCAGCCGAGTGTGAAGCAGTGGGATGAGAATCAGTACTCCAAATCCAGAGGCCATGGTCCTCAATTGGAAAGGGTGCTTGCCCACTTCAGGTTGGTGGAGAATGCCTGCTCAAGTGGAGGAGTTTAAGTATCTAATGGTCTTGTTCACGAGTGAGGGAAGGATGGAACGGGAGATTGACAGACGGATCGGTGCAGGTTCTGCAGTAATGCGGACGATATATCGGTCTGTCGTGGTGAAGAAAGAGCTGAGCCTCAAGGTATACAAGTGTGTTTTTGGTTTTGCAAATCACTGTGTGTAATGTTTTGCAAATAGTATGAAGCTGACAATGTGCTTACTGTTGTGCAAATCTAGCCTTGTGTTTTGCTCCTTGAGTGTAAGATTTTGCTAATTGTGGGAAAAGTTTAATTTTAGTGTGTAAGCATTCGAAAAAACTGTAAGAGAAAAAGAACAGCTGTTAGGTATGTCAATGCAATGTTGTGTGATGGTAATACGCCCCCAATGTCAACGGTAAGTTTGAACTGTCTCATACTTTGATTAGCTACTTGCTAATTTGTGGAAGGCAGGATAGGCTTTAATTTAAAGTTCTTGTGGTTTGTGTTCATTGCTGATATGTATGTTGTTACTGCTGGCTGCAATCTAAATTGCCCCTTGGGGATAATAAAGTTACTTTGAACCTAGGTGCAAGTAATAGTTATCTAGGTAAATAAGCAGCTGGTGATCACGTTGCTAGCTAGGACTTGCAGGTTTATGCACTGTATAGCCTAGTCTGATTATACTGATGTATTGAATAATCTACGACTAGGTTGATGTACTGTATATTCCAGGACAAGGTTGATGTACACTACCGCTCAAAAGATTGGGGGCACTTTAAGCATGTTTAGTGTATTTAAATAACGGAAATAATAAACTGATCAGAACTACAGTGGAGACATTGTTAAAATTAATATTGTAGCTGGAAACAGCTGATTTCCAATGGAATATAATGGCGTACCGAGGCCCATTATCAGCATACATCACTGTTGTGTTCCAATAGCATGTTATGTTTGCTAATCCAAGTTTATCATTGCAAAAGGCTAATTGATCATTAGAAAACCCTTTTTGCGATAATGATAGCACCACTGAAAACTGTTGTCCTGATAAAAGAAACAATAAAACTGGCCTTCTTTTGTCTAATTCACAAAATGGCCAGAAACAAATAACTTTCATATGAATCTCATCAGCCTATTCTTGTGAAATTAAGGCTATTCCATGTGAGAAATCGTCAATTAAGCTGAAGATATCGTACCACAATGTGTAGTACACCTTTCACAGAACAGAGCAAACTGGCTATAACCAGTTAGGAAGCATAACCGCTTCTGAATCAGGCCATCTCTGAATCAGAAGATGAATCGGACAATGATGAGGAAATCCCAGAGTTAGATACTGTTCAGAAAGTTGTCAAAGAACGAGACATTGCAGATTCTTCAGAAAATTATGGCAGATGGCTGAAAAGAAAACGCTGGAGTACCTAGGAGTATGAATCACCTTGATTGTGAACTGAAGCAAAAACACACCACGTCATAAACAAATTCAACAGACCAAACGCAAACAACAAAGGACTTCATACGTAATCAGAGGATATTCTGTCTGACGCAAAACATTCCTACATGTATACCGTAAAGTCTAACATTTGCTACATATACTTCCTTATCAGAAAGTTGTCAAAGTCTTTTGCATTGCTAGTTATCTAGCTATAGCTACTGACATTACTATAAATGTTAGCTAGCTAGGTAATCTTGATGAATACACATCATGTTGAAGGCAACAGACTAATAGTTGAGCTCCATTCATATAACTGTAAATTGCCTAACAAAAAACCCAGAAAACCCACAGAAATAATGCAAATTCAAAACGGCATCACCAAACAGAAGCAAAGCTTCAAGTAAAATTTGAAAGAGAAGAACGAAAACATTAAGCAACAAAATCAAATCTGGTCGGTATCTGCTGCATCAAGAGAGGGACCTAACAGCCAGATGTGAAGACTGGCAGAACAGGTCAAGGCGCAATAACATGAGAACGGCAGTACCTGAAGGTAGTGAAGGAAGAGGAGACAGTATTTGTTTCTGAGTTGATTCAATCAATCCTCCAACCGATGCCAGTAGTGAATTTGCACATAGAGAGAGCCAATCCAAGGTCCCTAATTGTCAGGTTTGTGGATTACTCTGCGAAAGACGCGATCCTGAGACAAGCTTGGAGCCAAAAACAGACCCTCTACAAAGATGAACGGATATACTCTCAAATAAAGGATAATTAGGAACTCCATACTAATACTGTGTTTGACCCCCTTTCGCCTCAGAACTGCCTTAATTCAACGCTGGCACTGATTCAACAAGTACTGAAAGCATTCCTTTAGAAAAGTGGCCCATATTGATAGGATAGCATCTTGCAGTTGATGGAGATTTGTGGGATGCACATCCAGGGCACGAAGCTCCCGTTCCACCACATACCAAAGATGCACTATTGGATTGAGATCTGGTGACTGTGGGGGCCATTTCAGTACAGTGAACTCATTGTCATGTTCAAGAAACCAATTTGAAATGATTCAAGCTTTATGACATGGTGCATTATCCTGCTGGAAGTAGCCATCAGAGGATGGGTACATGGTGGTCATAAAGGGATAGACATGGCCAGAAACAATGCTCAGGTAGGCCGTGGCATTTAAACGATGCCCAATTGGCACTAAGGGGCCTAAAGTGTGCCAAGAAAACATCCCCCATACCATTACACCACCACCACCAGCATGCACAGTGGTAACAAGGCATGATGGATCCATGTTCTCATTCTGTTTATGCCAAATTCTGACTCTACCATCCTGAATGTCTAAACAGAAATCGAGACTCATCAGACCAGGCAACATTCTTCTAGTCTTCAACTGTCCAATTTTGGTGAGCTCGTGCAAATTGTAGGCCTCTTTTTCCTATTGTAGTGGAGATGAGTGGTACCTGGTTGGGTCTTCTGCTGTTGTATGACCATCCGCCTCCAGGCTTGTGCGTGTTGTGGCTTCACAATGCTTTGCTGACATACCTCGTTGTAACGAGTGTTTATTTCAGTCAAAGGTTTTTTTTTGGACTTCTTCTATCAGCTTGAATCAGTCGGCCCATTTCCTCCTCTGACCTCTAGCATCAACAAGGCATTTTCGCCCACCCACAGGACTGCCGGCATACTGGATGTTTTTCCCTTTTCACACCATTCTTTGTAAACCCTCGAAATGGTTGTGCGGTTGAAAATCCCAGTAACTGAGCAGATTATGAAATACTCAGGACCGGCCCGTCCTGGCACCAACAACCATGCCACGCTCAAAATTGCTTAAATCACCTTTCTTCCCCATTCTGACATTCAGTTTGGAGTTCAGGAGATTGCTTGACCGGACCACACCCCTAAATGCATTGAAGCAACTGCCATGTGATTGGTTGATTAGATAATTGCATTAATGAGAAATTGAACAGGTGTTCCTAATAATCCTTTAGGTGAGTTGTATTTCAACCACAACTATTCCCCATACCTACAAAAGGAAAGAGTGCAGGTGCGAATGTGCAGGAGATCAATATCCAGGCCCAAAGTGGACATGTGGGTAACAGATGGAGGGCGAGCTATGGTTGTGGGAGGGTGGAGGAGAGAATATCCAGCGGTTGTTGACAGGCACAGATGTCAGATTTTTTTTCCAATGGAGCTGAGTGTCCTCAGCACACGTACCACGTACGCTTTTATTTAGCTAAATCCAAATTGGTGTTCAACTGTATGTTTTAATCACAATGGACAGACCTTAATTATGAACCACAAGTAAATACCTTCACACCGAGCAGCATTCTCTCCACAAAGTGGTTGACAGCAGCATATACACTGTGTGTGATTCCCACAGAGGGACGGTCACCCCCTCTGTCCTGGACTCACCAGACTCACCGGGAACTGGTTTGGGATTGGTTTAGAAATTGGTTATAATCTGAAGCCAGTTGGGTATGTGGAAGTTCATGTTGTTATACAGGTGCTGGTCATAAAATTAGAATATCATCAAAAAGTTTATTTATTTCAGTAATTCCATTCAAAAAGTGAAACTTGTATAATGTATAAATTCATTCCACACAGACTGATATATTTAAAGTGTTTATTTCTTTTAATTTTGATGATTATAATGACAACTAATGAAAACCCTAAATTCAGTATCTCAGAAAATGTGAATATTGTGAAAAAGATCAATATTGAAGGACACCTGGTGCCACACTCTATTCAGCTAATTTACCAAAACATCTCCAAGGCCTTTAAATGGTCTCTCAGGTCTAGTTCTGTAGGCAATACAATCATGGGAAGACTGTGACTTGACATGTCCAAAGATGACCACTTGACACCTTGCACAAGGAGGGCACAAAAGGTCATAGCTAAAGAGGCTGGCTGTTCACAGAGCTCTGTTTCCAAGCATATTTATAGAGAGGCGAAGGGACGGAAAAGATGTGATAGAAAAAGTGTACAAGCAATAGGGATAACCGCACCCTGGAGAGGATTGTGAAACAAAACCATTCAAAAATGTGGGGGAGATTCACAAAGAGTGGACTGCAGCTGGAGTCAGTGCTTCAAGAACTGACTCCAAAAATCTGTGTAAAGTTGCCACAGTCAGTGATGGTTTGGGGTGCCATGTCATCTGCTGGTGTTGGTCCACTGTTTTCTGAGGTCCAAGGTCAACGCAGCCATCTACCAGGACGTTTTCGAACACTTCATGCTTCCTGCTGCTGATCAACTTTATGGAGAAGCAGATTTAATTTTTCAAACGGGACTTGGCACCTGCACACAGTGCCAAAGCTACCAGTGCCTGGTTTAAGGACCATGGTATCCCTGTTCTTAATTGGCCAGCAAACTCGCCTGACTTTAACCCTATAGAAAATCTATGGGGTATTGTGAAGAGTAAGATGCGATACGCCAGTCCCAACAATGAAGAAGAGCTGAAGGCCACTATCAGAGCAACCTGGGCTCTCATAACACCTGAGCAGTGCAACAGACTGATCGACTCCATGCCACGACGCATTGCTGCAGTAATTCAGGCAAAAGGAGACCCAACTAAGTATTGAGTGCTGTACATGCTCATACTTTTCAGTTGGCCAAAATTTCTAAAAAAATCTTTTTTTGTATTGGTCTTAAGTAATATTCTAATTTCTGAGATACTGAATTTGGGATTTTCATTAGTTGTCAGTTATAATCATCACAATTAAAATAAATAAACATTTGAAATATATCAGTCTGTGTGTAATGAATTAATATAATATATAAGTTTCACTTTTTGAATGGAATTAGTGAAATAAATCTACTTTTTGATTTTATTCTAATTTCATGACCAGCACCTGTATATTGTGTTCTTTTCACCTTGAGGTTAGTATTGGGCCATTGTCATTCTATTGTACTTTTGCTTCACTGGACTTTATGCGCACTTGGAAAGGAACGATATGGGAGTATTCAGTTTAACATACTAATACATAAACGTTCTAAACTGCATTAGCTATGATGTAAAGGGTCTGGGCAGCACAATTAAGTGAAAAGAAATATTCAGTCAACTTAAAAAACTACAATGTTCTTCAGCAATGATCCAAGAGACCCATCTGAAAAATAACATTTAAAACTAAAAAGGGGAATGGGTTGATGAGGTAGATAGTGTTGCCATCCTGTTCAACAAATCAGTCTATTTTAACCATGAAAAAACAATTAACGATAAGGAGCGTAGATATGTAATGGTACTGGGGAACATTGGAGGTTCTAAATAAACAATGCTCAATCCATACGTCCCAAACAAAGACTGTGTAGATTTTTTCAAGAATATAGCATCCTTATTAGCAGACAAAACACAAGGAATTGCTGTAGTAGGTGGAGACTTTAATTGTGTCTTGAGACAAAATATGGATAGGTTTCCAGGCGAAGTAGGCCCTTGATCCAAAAGATCTGTTACTCTTATAGCAATGATGGGTGAAATGGGCTTGGTGGATATTTGGCATCACTTAAATCCCACAGAAAAGGATTTTACCTTCTTGTCACAGATGCATGGCAGTTACTCTAGATTGGACATGTTCTTATTCAGCTCTGTATCCAAAAAACTGTAAGACACCTTGGCGTTACCCTCAACCCTGACCTCGCCTTTTATGAACATATAAAATACTGTATATCTTGAGTTGCTTATTTTCATCTTTGGAACATTGCAAAAATCGGAAATGTTTTATCAAAAACACTGATGCAGAAAAACAAATCCAGCTATTGTTACATGTAAATTGGATTACTGCAATGCTCCTCTTTCGGTTAAATCAATAAATAAACTTCAATTAGTGCTGAACACGGCTGCTAGAATCCTTACTAGAACAACAACAAAAATAACACATTACACCAGTACTAGCCTCTTTACACTGGCTGCCTATTAGGGTTAGGGCTGATTTTAAGGTTTAAAAAAAAAACTTGCTCCTACTTACCTTGCTGAAATGATCTGGCCATACATACCTACACATAACCCTAGATCGCAAGATGCAGACCTTCTAATTGTATCTAGAATTTCTAAACAAACAGCCAGAGGCAAGACTTTCTCTCATAGAGCTCCACTACTGTGGAATGATCTGCCAACTAAGGTTTGCATTGCAAGTGTCTAAAAATACTAATCTCTTCAGCATTATCTATGATTAAGTGCAGTCTGGCCCAGGAGTGTGAAGGTGACCGGAAAGGCTTGATGCTGTCCACCCTTCCTGTCTTGCCAGGTGGGCTCTCATCGTCACTGGGATGCCCTCCCTCCAACGCCATTCGGGGGGAGAGTCACTGGCTTCTTGTTGTCTCTCTGTTGCGCCCATCATGCAATTGGGTGCTGGCAATACACAACCCTCATTTCAGGGTGGTTGCGGTAGGTGGGTGTCCCTTTTGGTTGATGCTTGGCAGTGTGGGTGGATTGATTTCCTGCCTGTTTGGCCCTGTCCAGGGCTTCCCGGACCTTCACCTTTTTCTGCTGTAACCACTGGAGGGTCAACATGGACTTGTGCATAGGTTCATTGTCGTGCTGAAAAGTCCAATAGCGTCCCATGCGCAGCTTTCTCTGCCAGTATTTTCTGATAACATGCTGCATTTATCTTGACATCAATTTTCACAAGATTCCCAGTGCTTTTAGTGTACACACCCCCAAATCATCAGTGATCCAACAAAATGCTTCACAGTGGGGATGGTATTCTGTTCACTATAGGCCTTGTTGACCCCTCTCCAAACATCACTTATGGTTGTGACCATAAAGCTCTATTTTGGTCTCGTCACACTCCAAATTACAGGTGTTGTCGGGCATATAGTAACCGGGACTTTTTTGGCATTGGGGCAATCTTGATGTCGAAGATTACAGTGAATCTAAACTAGCCTAGACCTCAAATTGCTTCACTTAACAGAAAAATATACACATCTCACTAACCGAACCCATTTCATCCAACTCAAAGTCTTAAGCTCAGATTCAGCCACAGTCACTCAAGGTGTCCCCCAGGGCTCAGTACTTGGTCCCCTACTCTTCTTCATCTACATCCTTCCCCTTGGTCAAATCCTCTATCACTTCAACCTTAATTTCCACTGCTGTGCTGATTATACACAAATATATCTAGCCACCAAGTCTCTCAGCAACCCACATCTGACCCATATCGAATCCTGTCTGACTGCAATAAAAGCATGGATGAAGGACAACTTCCTCAAACTAAAAAGCAACAAAACAGAACTCATACTCATTGGAACCAAATCCATCCTCAACAAAACTGGCACTTTCAATCTCAGCGTCGATGACACCGTTGTTTCTCCGTCCCCCCTCACACGTAACCTTTGCGTCATTCTGGACTTAACGCTCTCCTTTGATCAGCACATCAAACAGACTTTAAAATCTTAATTCTTCCACCTCTGCAACATCACCAAACTCAGACCCTCCCTCTCCTGTCCTGCTGCTGAAACCGTAATACATGCATTCATAACCTCTTGTCTTGACTACTGCAACTCCTTACTTACCGGCATCAAATCTACATCTCTCCATAAGCTCCAAATGGTTCAAAACTCTGCAGCCAGACTACTCACTCACACCAAGTCCCGGCAGCATATCACCCCTATCCTCTGTGAGTTACACTGGCTTCCTATCTCCCAACGCATCAACTACAAGATCCTCCTATTGACATACTGTATAAAGCCTGAAACAATACTGCCCCTGCCTACCTCTCCGACCTTCTTCTTCCATATCAACCAACACACACACTCCGTTCCAGTACTGCAGGCCACCTCATGATCCCCAAGTCCAAGCTCAAAGGCTTTGGTGACAAGGCATTCTCAAGGGTTGCTCCTAGGCTCTGGAACACTCTCCCCAAAACCATCCGTGACTCTGAGACTATCCCCATTTTCCAGCAACACCTCAAGACTCATCTGTTCAAAATCGCCATAGCCATGCCAAATCCCACACTCTCAATCGTTGTTGTTTTCTCATAGTATTTCTTTTGTTTCTGTTTGTTTTCTGTTCCATGTCACTATTGTACAGCATCTTTGGGTCCCTGACAAGCATATATATGCTATATACATATAATGAATTATTATTATAAATCTGATAGATGATAGAAACACACACATCTGAAACACATCTCAAAGTAGACCAAAAGCTGGACAGATGCTGGTACCCAGGCAGGCGCTAATCACTCTGAAAGGGTGATACCCCCAGATAAAAGATAATGCTCCTTGTGATTGAATGCGAATTAACAGTGAGAATGAAGATAATATTCTCACTGTAAGTGTAATATTGATGACATAGTTGATCACATGCCGCAGGACAACATTATTTTCACCTTTAAACTTAGTATTGCAATCTTATTCATTAAATTCCTTTTTCTATTAGGAGAGAAACAAAATATGAAACCTGTAATCTGTCTGAGTATATGAAATATTGCTGATTATTTTATAGAACCATGAAGATAATCAAGCTTCCTATGTATTTCATGGTTTTACATTATTTATTCATTTTTATTGAATAAAAATGAATAAATAATGCCTCCCCCAGATAGGACCACAGCATCACTGGACCCCCATGTCCCTGTCCAAAGTCTTCCTGGTTGTGTTGCAGGTCAAGATGATACCTGATGATTCCAGCTGCCACTCTGCTGACCATTCCCCCCACCGGGTTGTCCCTGTCCTTGCCCTGGTCATGCTTCTGACCTGGATTACGTTTTATAGACACTGGACACATGCATTTATTAATTATTACAACTTGTGCTCTTAAAATGTTCACCCGTCACAGCCAGAAGAGGACTGGTCACCCCTTTCTAGGTTTCTTCCAAAATGTCAGACCCAAATTAAAATACTACAGCCCGTGTCCTTGGTAATTTTTTTCATAAGACCGTGGATTAAAAACAATGACATTCTTCTTCATACAATTCATTTAAAAGCCCTGGCGTGTTCTAGTGTTAATAACTGATTAGGCATGTGAGAGTATAAGTTTTGTAACAAGCGCATTGTCTCAACCGTCTCTATCCTTGGGTTAATGTAGAGTAATTCACAGTAATTCAACGACTTTAGTCTGTTGTAAATAAATGAATTACATGGTTCGTTCAAACGCCATTTTATTAGATTTTTTTTAAATCAATCATAATTCAAGAAACAATGATGGGTTGAACGTTTAGCCTATTGCCAGTTTAACAACCAAAACTTCCTTCATTTAAATGTGCTATGTTAAATACTTGAATTATATTTATTTATTTGTCAACTGTGGCATATTGTACCAAAAGAAATGTAGTGGGAAAAGTAATGTCTTATTACTTTAAAGCTTTTACTGAAAGAAACAGATACTGTCTTTAGGAAATATTTGTGCAGAAAAGTAATGTCGCTTGGTAAAAGTTAGCCTAGATAAATGTTAACTTAATCGTAGTAATCGACAGCTATAATTCCAGTGAAATTATTGTGAAAGATTTAAGCTATATGTGTAAACCTATAATTAAATTTACATTCTCAGAAATAACAGTCACTTCAAATGAAAACAATTATTACTTTATTATAACTTTTATTTAAAAAAGTGCAATAAAAACATTATATTACTTTACAAAAATATCCAACATCTAAATTATGATTCAGTAATTTCAGAGGTTGTGTGACTGTTGGGAATTTATGAACTGTTATAGAAATTTAAGGCAGGTAAGGTAGAGATCAAAATACTCTTTAACACAAATACATTTTATTAATATTTGCACAGAAAGACACTAAATCACGATCAGTGACAGTCTGTCTGCTGTACAGTTCAGAAACACCTCCTTTTGTATGGGAAAGAAGGTGGGACAACAGCTCACAAAATAACTGACCTTTTAGCAACACATGACTATGGTCTCTATCGGACTAGTCTTGTTTCTTTAATTAGTTTAGCTCTGTATTAGCACATCTTGCATTTTCCTACTGTGTGAATACATGGACTCTGTACTTTACTATCAACACAGAGGTAGCTAGTGATTTTTCACTCTCCTATACAATTAATTAATCAATACATCAGTAAATTTCCACAACAGGACTCAAACACAGCAACATAGCAATCCATGAACAAAATTGTGGTAGAAAATATTCTGCCAATTTGAATGTTTTATTCTAGCCATATAAAAACAGACACAGGCTTGAATTAAAAGCAGTAAACACTTTAATGTTTCAATAACAGCAGTTTCAGGTGGGTGTCAACGTTCTCACAGATGCCCCCTAGTGGACATTCATATTTTTTATTTTATTTTTATGTCAATGCCGCATGGCACTGCAACCTGCGAGAATATACCACAGTATAACAAAGCATGCCTCATTACGGATCCTCTCTTGGCAACGAAATTAGATGAGCGACATCTGTACTCTTGAGTCAGTCGGCGTGGTATTATAGCCAGCAGTTAATAATGCAATTATTTATAGCGTTTAATCGGAATGAAGGGGTTATGTAAGCTCTTTTAAATTTCTTGGTGTTGAGTTAAGTGAATGCACTTAAATATAACATAACATTGCACAGTTATGTCATCTTTTATTCTAATGACAATAATTATATTCTTATACTTTATATAAATATATATATATTATGCACAATATATCTTTCTATTCACTGTAATCCTTGGTCTCCACTGATACAGTAAAAAAATTTAATAAAATCCCCTGCTGATTTCTTACATTTGCCAACTGACAAATAAATTATCAGTCTATAATTTTTATGATAGGTTTATTTGAACAGTGAGAGACAGAATAACAACAAAAAAATCCTGAAAAACGAGTAAGTATTCGACCCCTCTGCAAAACATGACTTAGTACTTGGTGGCAAAACCCTTGTTGGCAATCACAGAGGTCAGACATTTCTTTTAGTTGGCCACCAGGTTTGCACACATCTCAGAAGGGATTTTGTCCCAGTCCTCTTTGCAGATCATTAAGGTTTCAAGGCTGACATTTGGCAACTCGAACCTTCAGCTCCCTCAACAGATTTTCTATGGGATTAAGGTCTGGAGACAGGCTAGGCCACTGTTTTCTTGGTGACTATGGTCCCAGCTGCCTTGAGATCATTGACAAGATCCTAGGCTAATGCCTCTTTTCATGATGATTGCAACTCCACGAGGTGAAATCTTGCATGGAGCCCCAGACCGAGGGAGATTGACAGTTCTTTTGTGTTTCTTCCATTTGCGAATAATCGCACCAACTGCTATCACCTTCTGTTGTCACCAAGCTGCTTGGCGATGGTCTTGTAGCCCATTCCAGCCTTGTGTAGGTACAATCTTTTCCCTGACATCCGTGGACAGCTCTTTGCTCTTGGCCATGGTAGAGAGTTTGGAATCTAATTGATTTCTTCTGTGGACAGGTGTCTTTTATACAGGTAACAAGCTGAGATTAGGAGCACTCCCTTTAAGAGTGTGATATACAGGTGCTGGTCATAAAATTAGAATATAATCAAAAAGTTGATTTATTTCAGTAATTCCATTCAAAAAGTGAAACCTTTTATTAGAGTCATTCATTACACACAGACTGATATATTTCAAATCTTTATTTCTTTTAATTGTGATGATTATAACTGACAACTAATGAAAATCCCAAATTCAGTATCTCCAAAAATTAGAATATTACTTAAGACCAATACAAAAAAATTATTTTTAGAAACTGAAAAGTATGAACATGAAAAGTATGAGCATGTACAGCACTCAATACATATTTGGGACTCCTTTTGCCTGAATTACTGCAGCAATGCGGCGTGGCATGGAGTTGATCAGTCTGTGGCACTGCTCAGGTGTTATGAGAGCCCAGATTGCTCTGATAGTGGCCTTCAGCTCTTCTGCATTGTTGGGTCTGGGGTATCGCATCTTCCTCTTCACAATACCCCATAGATTTTCTATAGGATTAAAGTCAGACGAGTTTGCTGGCCAATTAAGAACAGGGATACCACGGTCCTTATCCAGGTACTGGTAGCTTTGGCACTGTGTGCAGGTGCCAAGTCCTGTTGAAAAATGAAATCTGCATCTCCATAAAGTTGGTCAGCAGCAGGAAGCATGAAGTGCTCTAAAACTTCCTGGTAGACGGCTGCATTGACCTTGGACCTCAGAAAACACAGTGGACCAACACCTGCAGATGACATGGCACCCCAAACCATCACTGACTGTGGAAACTTTACACTGGACTTCAAGCAACGTGGATCCTGTGCCTCTCCTCTCTTCCTCCAGACTCTGGGACCTTGATTTCCAAAGGAAATGCAAAATTTACTTTCATCAGAGAACATAATTCAGCAGCAGTCCAGTCCTTTTTGTCTTTAGCCCAGGGAAGACACTTCTGATGCTGTGTCTTGTTCAAGAGTGGCTTGACACAAGGAATGCGACAGCTGAAACCCATGTCTTGCATACGTCTGTGCGTGGTGGTTCTTGAAGCACTGACTCCAGCTGCAGTCCACTCTTTGTGAATCTCCCCCACATTTTTGAATGGGTTTTATTTCACAATCCTCTCCAGGGTGCGGTTATCCCTATTGCTTGTACACTTTTTTCTACCACATCTTTTCCTTCCCTTCGCCTCTCTATTAATGTGCTTGGACACAGAGCTCTGTGAATAGCCAGCCTCTTTAACTATAACCTTTTGTGTCTTGCCCTCCTTGTGCAAGGTGTCAATGGTTGTCTTTTGGACAGCTGTCAACTCAGCAGTCTTCCCCATGATTGTGTAGTCTACAGAACTAGACTGAGAGACCATTTAAAGGCATTTGCAGGTGTTTTGGGTTAATTAGCTGATTATTGTGTGGCACCAGGTGTCTTCAATATTGAACCTTTTCACAATATTCAAATTTTCTGAGATACTGAATTTGGAGTTTTCATTAGTTGTCAGTTATAATCATCAACATTAAAAGAAAAAAAAACACTTAAAATATATCAGTATGTGTGCAATGAATGTATACATTATACAAGTTTCACTTTTTGAATGGAATTACTGAAATAAATCAACTTTTTGATGATATTCTAATTTTATGACCAGCACCTGTATTTATTGATACATTTATTATTATTATTATTTCCAATTTTGGCAGGTTTGGTCCTCCATAAGAGAGCAGATTGTTGTCTTCCTTCACGGATTGGGACATAAGAGAGCTGCAAAAATTTTATCCCACATGCAAAATTAAGACTTTCTAGGAGAGGTGTGCTTTTTGAGAGACATAATTGATCATCTGAATGAACTAAATCTTGCACTTCAGTGTAGAAATAAAACTGCCATATACCTTGTAGAAAAATGTACTGCATTCAATCACAAGCTGTTCCTTTCCGTATTTTATTTGAGACTTGAAAAATACATAATTGCCTGCACAGATTATTCAAGTACTATTTCATTTTGTAGAAAAGTTGAGGGTTAATTTTGCAACCAGATTTGACGTCTTCAGCATCCCAATGGAAGTGATGCTGTTTGTTCAGAATCCCTTTATTACCAGTGTTGGAGGAGACTTACGATCCAAGGAAGTGTTGACATCATTAGATAAGGGATTTTTACAGCTGGAGCTCATTGACACTGAAGCATCACCTGAGCTGAGCCAGACCTTTCAGGCATGTGTTAACTTTTGGATCAAGAATGTAAATGAACAGCAGGAATTTAATTTACGTTTGGATCAATCTGAATCCTTCTTCTCTCATATGAATGTCATAAACGCACACGTGCACCTGTTATACAAATGAACACCTTCATCGTTATCTGAGAATTGCACTGACTTTTTTTGAACCTGACTTTACAGTTCTTAAAAGATCCAAAATATCCCAAAAAAAGCAGAGCCACGCAGCCAGCCATCATTTTTGGATGTGAATACAAAAGTTATTAAGCTTGTAATTTGGTAACCATTCAAATTACAGCCTGTTACTTACAGGGTACTTCCCACGTAACTACACAGTAACAAGAATGTATGTGATAAGAATAGGTAGTTATGTAGGAACAATGTAGGTGTTACGTGTTGCTTATATGAAAAAACAACGATACTACTCCAAAACTACTTAGTAAACTGAGGTGATAGAAAAGCAATTTTGAAGGTATATACCCAGTAAGCAATCGCTGGCGCGTCGCCGGTGGCTATAATGTCGTACAGCCAGTGGGCCACCAGCTTTTGCCGCTTTTGTCCTGATCTCAATTTGCATAAGCTAATTTGCATCTCAGGCGGCTTTCCACCAGCGGCCCGAGTGCGTTATGTTGGTGGCTAACCACGGAAAGAGGGCATGCGCTTTAGTCTGCTGTATCTGCTTGTGTTGCCATTTCCTTCCAGCAGAGATGCTATTGTACCCTTAATATTCTTGTACTGATTATTTGATTTCTTTTAATATCGTTAAATCTTAGTGTACAGAATTTTGGTCAACATTGGTAGTTTATGTAACGGTCCCTTCCTGAAGGGACCATTCCACTTCATGTTTTCTGTGTGTCCTTGTCTTTTCCTTGTATGGTCTTTCCTGTTCTTGTTTCAGTTAATCGGTATATTCAGTTCACCTGTGTTTTAGCCCCCACCTGTTTCTGTTCTCCTCGTTTATCAGTGTATTTAGTTCAGCCCTTTTCTCCCTGTCATTGTGCGTGTATGCCCGTCATGTTTTGTGTGCGAGCGCCTGTGCTCCTGTGCTCCTGTGCCTTAGAACCACTGACCCATTGAACGCTGGACTATTTTTGTAGTGCTCGGCACTCTGTTTTGGTTTACTTTATTTTTGTTTAAATAAAACAGGGGACACCCTTAAACTTCTGCGCCTGCCTCCGTCTCCAACTCAACAAACGTGACAGTTTATGAATAAAATAGACTTTGACTATTGCACTATTGCTTGTGTAAAGGACCTTTGTGTAGACATGTACAGTAAACACATCTCGCCATTGCTTACCATCATATTTTCACAAACTAATGGCCATTTTTCACTACATGGTACCAGCTGAACTTGTCTATAGGCTCGACTTTAATGCTTCATGGGGGACAGTTCTTCACTGTGTTTAAACACTGCCGTGTCCGTAGATGGCGCTATAGTAGCGAATTGCACATGTGTAAGTCAAGACCATGAGGCTATGGGTAAGAACGCCATTTGGATTCCACACTGTTTTTTGTTCTTCTTTATTTTTTAGAAATTTTCTTTATTATTATTATTTATTTTTTGAGAACACAATTCTTTACAAAACACAATTTCCAAAATCTCTCGTTGGGAGACTAAAGTGCAGAACATGGTTAAGTAGAACAAAATACAATAAAGAGAATAAATACAAATAATATAAAATAAAATAAATTAAGCAAAGGAATTACAGTCCATGAGGCATGTCAAAGTTGTACACATACATATATTGTCCTCAGTCTTTAAATGTTCTTAAAGATAAAGTTACATGGAAGCTTAAATTATAATGACAAATAATTTGAGAAATCTTCACATAGAGAGTAGATATTATCACTGGAATCTTTCAGAAGTTTCAAAGAAGCAAAGTATTCCCTCAGTTCAATTTTAAACACCACCCAGCCAACATGTCCATGTGGGCCCCATGTGGGCTTTTGATGGGCTGTAACTTGGGCCCTGCATGGGCCACCCAAATGGGGCCCAGATAAATTTGTCCATCGGCTCCACACGGGCCCCATGTGTGTTAGGCCATATGGGTTAATGATAGGTACACAGTGGGCTCCAAGTTGGGCCCACGTAGAAGTTCATTTTATGGGCCCACTTGGGTCCCAAATTATATAATATCAATGGGCACAAAGTGGGTCCCATACATCACCCTTATGGGTGATCTCATAAGGACCACTGGGCCCCATGTTAAGTGAATGTGCTATACTACTAAATTAACTTTCAAATCACTTTGTTACTGTTTTGTTAACCAGTACGCGCAAACCAAACATGCATCAATTTGTGTAACTTTAACATTTTAATATCAAAGAAATTACAAAATATTTTAATTGCAGGGGGAAAAAAATGACCAATTCAGAATGTCAATCAAGGATTCTTTTATTGAAATGAATGTCAAAAAAACTCAAATAAAGTCCTGTTACTGTAAAGAATCCTAAGTTTTAAACCTAAAGAGTAAAGAAAAAAGAAAAATAAATACTTAGCAGAACAGCAGAAAATCAGTTTGACATGAACATTTATTAAAGAAATGCATGAGTATATTCTAAATTATAATCATGCTTCACGCTCATACCCCCCAAAATAATCTGAGCAAATACAATAGATATTCTAGATTAACCCCTAATAAGAAAATTGGAATATTAAGACGATTAATAACAATAAGAACACTACCAAAATTAATAGGTGCCTATGCACCCTCAATGATTGGTCCTTAAATACAGTAAGGGTCTTCCTTTGCAGTTTAACCCTTAAAAATCAGTGCAGTTGAATATTTGATTCTGATTGGTTAACTTTACAGATGTTAAAAATTACTACTAATTGAATAATAAAAAAAAAAATTTGCTTTCCCTTTATTTGTTATAAATTGTGTAACTTACACCTCTGACTGTGCTGCTCTCCTCGGTTGGGCTCTCAAGGCACGGTTGCCATCTCTATCGTGAGCATTTGTAAACCATTTTCCGAGGGCTGTCTCCACCTCTTTCTTGCTGACGATACTCAGGGAAATGTTCCGTTTCAGGCTACCTGTGAACCAAAATAATGAATTAATTTGAATTAAAGGGTGCTACTACAGCAATACACCACCATATTGAGAGCAATACAGCTAATATATGAAAAGTTCAAGACCGATAAAACTATTTTTTTCTATTGATTTTCATAATTTCATAATTATTCCATATTTTCATAATTGTATTTTTCCGCATCAAATGATTAATGTTTCTTGAACTACGATGAACAATTTCGATCTGTCCCTCAAATAAAACTTTCCTGAATACTTAAACTGAGTGTACGGGTAGTATGACTTTAACCTGGGTTAACTTACACCGGCTGCAAAGCACAGAAAGGCCTAGAAGCGAAATGGCGCATTCTTGCACGATGACGTTATAGCCTAACAGTTAAAGTTACTGCATCAGTCATTATTATGAGACCAAACGATAAATGAAAAATACGGTAAGCCTGTAAAAGTCGGTGCGAACACAACACTTTATTATATAAAATTAGCTTGTTAACCAACTTCATTTTAGTTAGCTTATGTAACGTTAAGTTAGTTGTTCGAGCTAGGCTGGCTAACCGTGTTCGTTAAATGTAAGCTCTATGGTTCCGAAATATCTAACGTTAGTTTTATAAAATCTTATGTAAAACTAAGTTAGTACAAAATAAAACGTATACATATCTTACCTTGGTAGTGTTAAACAGGATATTTGACGCGGGGATGTTCTAGAAAGTTGTCAGGAGAAAAGGAGTCGGACTCGGAGACCGTTGTTTTTATTTTTTTATGAAAAGGCGGGGACTCGGGAGAACTTGTGGGGGATGGGACAGTATGATGCAAGTGCTTTACTATTTAAGAAAATATAGTTAAGCATTTTTTTGCACATATTATACAATACTAAACAAGTTAAATTTACTTATTTGACAAACATGATGTGCATTTTGAATTATATCAAATAAAAAAATAAAACAGTCAAATATTTTAAAATGTTTTTCATTTTCAAAACACAAATATGGAAGGTACTTTTTAAAACAAACCAAATTTTGTAATAAAAATGTAGTCTAATATAGCCCAATTGGGGCCCAAACAAGACCCGCAAATAAACAAAAATGGGCTGCCTAGCTGGACCCCACAACCTAAACTAAACTGGGGCCCATAATAGCCCCATCAAAGTGCCCACACTGAGCCCATGCCCACATGACACCCATATAACCCAGAGAAAACCCATGTGAGGCCCACATGGACATGTTGGCTGGGCACTAGGGAAGGATTTTTGTTTTTCCATTTACATTTATGCATAAGGTATTTACCTATAATTGTTATGATATTGTAAATTCTAAAGAGTTCTTTCGGAAGATTTTCATTACCAAAAATAATTTGTTCTTACTTTAATTGTGTGATTCTCTCCATTTTTGTTCCCAGCCAATTCATGACATCTTGCCAGAATCTTTTTATCACTGGACAAGAGAAAAACTAATGTTCAATAGTTTCATTTTCCTTGGAACAGAACAGGTTCCACGTTGTTGTACCATGCAAACTAGAACATTCATTTAAGCGACTTGGTTCTTTTGTCAACTCTTGTTCAAAGTGTATAAGCTATATGCTCTGAATTGGACAATACAACATGTGAATTTACTCATTGTTTTACAACAATTTGATGAACTCCCGAAACAAACGGAGATCAAGGATTTTTTGGACATCAGACCAAATATTGTTGAACGCCGAGTCACCTACATAGCTATGGTGAGTTCTGTTCTATTATAAATAACTAGCGTTAAGTGTTGTTAGGTTACTAAGTAAGAACGCAATGACTGTTTTGTATTAAACAATGACTGTTTGCAATATTCTATTAACATTAAAATTATTTAGTCAAGTTACTGGTAGCTGAACGCAAGTTCTAAACCATTGGCGGGAAAACAAGTTACAGAAACTGAGCATGAAAAAAACAGCGTTGTCCTGAGATTAAATACCTGCAGTAACCCTTGTTTCTTCGTGTGTCCACAAGTTTGGTTGCTTACTATTTTTTGTTACTTCTTTTATCCTCAAGTTCAGATGTTTTGTGCTTCTTCGCATATCAACAGTTGAACAGGTATGGTAACATTGTTAGCTAACTTGTCTAAATCATGTTTCTTAGGGTATCAATAAGTTAGAATTTTATAATATGTGCTTACTCCTTGTAACTTTTATCAACTGATACGTAAGGTTGGCTGAATCGTGTTTCTTTGTGTAACGTTATATAAAGTTACAATTCGCAGTATATTTAGATAGACTACCTCATTCCGTTACTGCGGTGTCTGTGTATCCACATTGTTCTTAGCTAGCCTGTGTGTGTCTTATGCTGCTGGTTTTTTAAACTTCTTTTCTAAACTAAATTGCTTTCAGATGATGACGTTTTCTGTAGTTTTGTTCCCGGAGGAGAATAACTGTGTAACAGCAGTTCCACGCCAAGTATGTGAATTACATGTTGATCTCGTAATTGCTGCAATGTTTACTTGGATTCACCATATTTACCTGTTCACCAACTTATGTTTATTTTTAGGATGGAGGAAACACAGTACTCCAAGGCACCAGAGAGGTACTCCACGCCACCATGTAGAGGATGGCTACATAGGTTATTGTGGGTTCATTCACTTAACCCAGATGCTTAAATTGTTATTAAAGCATGTGATTAGACCACATGACCTTCTCCCATTCCTCCTCTGGATCATCCAGATTGTTATTAGCAAACTTCAGACAGGCCTGGACATGCGCTGGCTTGAGCAGGGGGACCTTGCGTGCGTTGCAGGATATTTATCCACAACGGCGTAGTGTGTTACTAATGGTTTTCTTTGAGACTGTGGTCCCAGGACTCTTCAGGTCATTGACCAGGTCCTGCCGTGTAGTTCTGGGCTGATCCCTCACCTTCCTCATGATCATTGATGCCCCACGAGGTGAGATCTTGCATGGAGCCCCAGATTGACCCTTATCTTGAATTTCTTCCATTTTCTAATAATTGCGCCAACAGTTGTTGCCTTCTTACCAAGCTGCTTGCCTATTGTCCTGTAGCCCATCCCAGCCTTGTGCAGGTTTACAATTTTATCCCTGATGTCCTTACACAGCTCTCTGGTCTTGGCCATTGTGGAGAGGTTGGAGTATGTTTGATTGAGTGTGTGGACAGGTGTCTTTTATACAGGTAACAAGTTCAAACAGGTGCAGTTAATACAGGTAATGAGTGGAGAACAGGAGGGCTTCTTAAAGAAAAACTAACAGGTCTGTGAGAGCCGGAATTCTTACTGGTTGGTAGGTGATCAAATACTTATGTCATGCAATAAAATGCAAATTAATTATAAAAAAATCATGCAATGTGATTTTCTGGATTTTTGTTTTAGATTCCGTCTCTCACTGTACCTATGATAAAAAATTACAGACCTCTGCATGCTTTGTAAGTAGGAAAACCTGCAAAATCAGCAGTGTAACAAATACTTGTTCCCCCCACTGTATTTAAGAGTAATCTACATCCTACATTTAAAAATAAAAGATGGATGTTTTGCTTCAAAAAAAATACTTTTTGACATTTAAATTCTAACAATTGAATCCACATGCAGCTAGGACCATCCCTACTGCAGCCTGTGTGTTTTATAGTATGGATATATGTTTATGCAGAATAAAAGTACTGGTTAATTGTTTGGAAATAGGAGTAAAGATCTCTACTTGAGTTTGCAGGGACAATGCCTGGCCATTGAAAGTAAAATTAAAACTGAGTTGAAATTGCAAGGTAATAGGAGAGACGATCTTTGCTTTAGTGTGCCGGGACAATGTCTGGTCGTCACACTGAAATTATACATTAAGTAAAATGGAAACAGTGTTGAAATTATGAAGAAACAACTGGTAAATGGCACGGTAATAGGAGCGGAGATCTTCGCTTTAGTTTGCAGGGGCAATGCCTGGCCTTACACTGCAACTACGCCTTGAATAGGGAAACTAAGTGGAAAGAAGAAGGCTAATAATGGTAAATTGCACAGTAATAAGAGGATAGACATTTGAATGCAAGGTAATATGGAGCTAACAGGTAAAATGGGATTATTACAGAGGCATAACTGTAAAATTCAGACAATTACTGTTGGCTATAATGTGAACGTTTGTGAAAAGAACAATGAATATCCAAGGAACCAGTAGGTACACTCGAAATACACATTAAATAAAAGGTTAACAACATTTGAAAATGGAGAAGGCTAATGCTGTATTGCATGTCAATAATACAACAGCATTGAAGTAAAACTTCACAGTTTTTTAAATACAGGGGAGTTTAACGATTTAGTTGTGCTGAAATAATGGTAATGTTAGGAAATAAATGAAATACAGGAGTGCAACATATCAACTGTTGATGGGTACTTGACACATTCTGACGTGGTAGTGGTGGTTTTCATTCTGAATTGTTTCGTTGAACTTTCCTTAAAGTTTCTTTGTTGTTTCAGCAAATGATAAATGGGTGACCAGCATGCCCGTTCCTAGTCTTACCATCTCAGTTACAAAGCTTTTTCTCTACAACTGTTTCTGTGGAAAATAGCAGTTATCTACTATTTTCCACAGAAGCATGCTTACTATTGAAGTGTAGTTACCATGTTGTTCCCCAGTTGTTTCCTCTTTGTTTCTATATAGTTTCCTGGAAATAACCTAGTTATTACCTCAATATTTCCATCCTACCAAATAAAGTGGTACCAGATTAGCTACCTTTTCTAAAAACCTCCAGCATGTCATGGTCAGCATATCAGCTTTGTGGTTTTCACAACCCCTTGCAGGGCCTTCCGGTCGGCCACGGGGGATCTGCCAAAACACACTGTGGCCCAGTTAGTCAGAATGTTCTCGATTATGCAGTGGTAAAAGTTGACAAGGATCTTGGAAGAATCCAGCCTCTTCAAGAGTTTGGACATTTACTTAAGCACTGAGTAGCATTTTATTTTGAACTGACTACTCCTAGTATCAATCTGTGTGTAGATTACTGTTGGCACGCAGTCAATTTTGGTTTAAAGCTATTATTCTTGAAGAAAATATAATATAGATTCAAGATACTGAATCCTGCGACTGGTTCTATTACTCCTTACCATCACAGCGACACTCTTCACAGCAAACAAGAATAACTTAGACCTAAACATTATTAAATAATCACAAGTTGTAAAAACAAACAAATTTCATATAGGCAGAACCAGACATGTAGCCTGTTTTCAAAAATATTAAGTGATATTAAATATTATTGACATATCAGGTAGTAACTCTGCTGACCTTTGTAGATGTTTAAGTAGTCACTACTCATTTAAATGTATGTATATTTTTACAGTGTAGTTAATGAAAAGAATATACAGAGAGATGCCATAATAGAGCAGAGACATGGTATCATCTTAAGCCACAGAGCACCATACATTTTAGAACAGGCTTATCAGTGATGAGTAACGATCCTGCTATTATTGAGAGTGAATTATCTACCGACATCTGAGACAATGAATTATCCACCAGTACAAAGCATCAATGAAGATAGAACCATACAGGATTTATTGACCAATTAGAAAATGTTTAGTGTACGGTGTCCATATTACATCTTCATCAACCTTAAAACTGATTTAAATTGTTTTTGAAGGGGGGCTGACTATACAGATTAAATGTTTTTCTGGGGCTCACTTTGGGTGAATTCATACAAATTGATAGAGAACTCAGGTGGCTTTGTATACTGAGCAAGTCTTGAGATGTTTCTTTTGCAGACCTTTGTAGGAGAAGAAATTATTTGATGACAGAGTCAAACGGCTGTGCCTCGGCTGTGGCTCACAGAAGCAGCAGACGTATACAACGTTTGCAAATATAAATTGAAGGAACAATGTTGGAAGAAAATCATGTTTTTTCATTTCAAAGAAACATTTGCCAAAACAGTCACTCAAAATAGTGGCGGAATAAATTCAACCACACAACTACTCACATTCTTTTAAGACCACAGACAGTATATTTAGTCAGAGAAAAAAAAAAGTTGCGCTCTATTCGATGTACAGCAAGCAACAATAAAAAAGTGCACTGCAACTCAATGTCACATACCCAGTACTTCCAATTACAGCATTATTAGGATTTCAGCAGTTCACTGGTGAAACCCTATTGTGTTTGTTCCGGTTCATTATTATTATTATTAGGGTTTCAGCAGTTCACTATTTTGAGTGACTGTTTTGGCAAATGTTTCTTTGAAATGAAAAAACATGATTTTCTTCCAACATTGTTCCTTCAATTTATATTTGCAAACGTTGTATACGTCTGCTGCTTCTGTGAGCCACAGCCGAGGCACAGCCGTTTGACTCTGTCATCAAATAATTTCTTCTCCTACAAAGGTCTGCAAAAGAAACATCTCAAGACTTGCTCAGTATACAAAGCCACCTGAGTTCTCTATCAATTTGTATGAATTCACCCAAAGTGAGCCCCAGAAAAACATTTAATCTGTATAGTGTTTGTTCCGGTTCATTAATATTATTCTGGCAAAAAAGGGTGTTTTGTGTAAATTCCAGTGAATTAAAGGTGCCCACATTTTTATGGTAGTAAAGGGCAGAGAGCCGCAACTTCTGGTGCAGTGGCATGCATGTTGGCCTCATGGTGGTGCTGTTACAAGCCTCCAAAGCACTTTTTGCTCTAGGTCACGCCCACCCCTTGTGACCTAGAGTCTTGAAAGTTGGTACATAAGTTTAGCTCCTCGTGAATTTTTTTTTTTTCATTGGGACCCATAAAGTCCACCATGAGGGATTTTCAGGCCATTTTGGATTATTTCAAAATCACTAAAAAAATTACTCCTCTGGCACCAAATGTCCGATCTTCACGTACTTTGACACTTGGCATCTAGAGACAATGGTCTTCAAGAGTTATATCAGCCAGACCATTATGTCAAAAAACATGGATGCTATTGACCAATGAACATGTGAGGGGGCGTGGTTTTGCACATATATAGACACATGTCCTAAAAGGATAATGGTATAATAAATTCTACTTGGTATGTATGTTGACAAGGACCATACAGAAAAAATGACTGCAAATATTTTTTTATTAAACACACGGTGGCGCTATTGGGGTTCCCACATTGCAAGCTCACCACGCTCACAATGTTTAAAATTGTCTAAGATTGTCATATTCTTCAACCAATCAGATTTCGAGTTCGCCATATGGAGCCTTGCCTTTCGCACGTAGCAGTCTTCTAGCTTGCCCTGCGCACACATTTTTCAGGTGGTGTGATCGTAGAGCCAGCTACCAAACTGAGATAAAACTAGTTAGGACGGTAATGTAGGAACATCTAAGATTTATTAAATTTTCTTTAGTGAGGTTTAGATTGTTAGATGTAGTGCTTTGTGTAAGATTTTTAGTTTAGATTTGTACTGAACCTTGTTGTCTTTTAACGCACAATGGAGAACAAATGCAATTGGTGGCGGATTTACTGGCAAAGCCTTTTTCGGGAAAACATGGAAAAGTATGCCTGGCTTACAATGTTGAAGGTGCATTGTTATTGTGAGAACATGTTTCCGTAATTACTAGTGTTAGGCAGGATAGATGAAAAATGTAACAATGCTTTTTCCGAATGAGACTTATTTTGTTGTGTTTTTCATGGATGCCAGGTTTTATAATATTACCTTACATTTAAGCCCTGTGCTGTAGTTTAAAAGAAATCGCCAGATTTGGCCTAATTTTGTGGCTTTTCTTAATTCCCTCATCCTATTATTTCTACTGAGCGCTGTGGCATCAACTCTACTTCAGTAACAGTTCCAAATGTTCTAATTCTTAACGATTGTTTCTACGTCACAGTGCCGTACTAGCCCATAGAGTCAATGGGCTTTCAATGCACCGTATGTTTGCCTCACAACATTTCCTTTTACAAACGAGCTACTAAATATCTTATCATTGTTCGCCTGGGCTTTCTGCCACCTACTCATCAAAAGCAAAACCTTTTCCACCCATGGTTACAAATATTTCTTTTTATTTTGGTATTATTTGTCTAATTATGTCAATTTTAAGACTTCATCATAACATTTTAGTTAAACAAATCAATTTATATTAACATTTGTTAGTAGGTTCCAACTCGATCGTATGATGCACACATTCTGTGAGAGAGCCCTCGCGCAGTTTCCGATTTGACAGTGGGTCGCAGTGACAAAACTGTACGGTCAATCATTGCTTAGTTGCTGGCACTCATTTTAAGATCTAAAGTAGTTGCTGCTTGGATTATGAGCCCAGCACCGGCCAGCAGACAGATAAAGTGGGGAGTAACGGATTTCCCAAAGAACAGTAACTGTAATCTGTTACCCAGATAACACACATACGTCTTACTGATGTCAGCCCGACATAGACACGAGATGTCGGCAGAATGCAGTATAGACGTCGGCTGCTCATTGGCAATATGTCAAGTAGACGTTGATTTTTCCCTTCCACCGTTGTTTGAACAAGGCTTTCCGCTTCTCCGCCAACGTTTAGCCAACATTTAATAGCTCTACTGCCGACGGTTAATAGATCTACTGCCAACATTTAATAAATCTACTGCTGATGTAAAGTGAAGAGACAAAATAAAGACTAAGGTATGAACTTTATTTACAGAATGTACAATTTAACAAACATAGAAAAAACAAAAGAAGCCTAAACAAAAACATCCAACAATTGTGCATTACATAGGCTACAAATCGTCCTCTTCTTCTGCAGGTCTCTCCCTCCAGCTGCCGTCCCCACCCTTTCAACCTCAAACTCAGTAATTCCTGGCAAACATGGGGTTTTAAGAACAGAACCTGAAAGACAATATATGAAGCAATTGCAATAAGTATAACAGTGATTATGTAGCATTCAATTTAACTGGATGGTGCCACGTAAAGAAAAACAAATCTAAACATTTTTTGTTAGACAACGTACACAATTTGTCAGTGTACAAAACCGTTCTTATGGTATGTAGCGCGTTGAGGGATTTTCTGCATGCAATTTGAGAAACGCAGATCGCACTGTCATAGTCAGAGCTACCAATACGCTCTAAACAGACTCGTTGAAACAGAAAAACAGACGTCCTTATCGCGTTCAAACAACTCTCGTTCTCCCTACGCTAAACAAATTATATCAGAGTGTTTGCCTGCAGGAAGGATCGGGCCAGTTATCAGAGGAACACATGTTCTAGATAGAGAGAAAAGGCCAGTCCCCAGAAGAAGTAGCTATCAATATTGCTGCCACAATTGTATCCCCAGTTATATTGACACGTACAGAGAAACACAGAAGCAAGTTTGGCTAGCTAACACTAACAGTACTATTTCCATGCTTATCAATGATTGTTCATCCAACATTACATACAACATAAATGTATCGGTTTTTATGTGATTTTTATGTGATTTTCTTCAGGAGTAAATAGTTTAAGCCGTTGCAACAAAAGAGAAGGGGGGAGCAGGGACAAATGTCAGGAATTTTTAATTTGGATTCAATTGATGTATTATACTTGAATCTGAATAACCTTATTAATTAGGATAAATTATTATTACCATCTCTTAAAGGTTATGCTCTGCGTTTTCATGAGAAGTGTACGCATTACTTCAGTAAGCAGGGTAGACAATAGTCTTGATAATGAGGGACAGAGTGGTGCAGAAAGTAGAGTGCCAACAAGGTACATGGAAGAGGAGAGAGTAGACCATAGTGGAACAGGATAGAAGAGAGGAAAGAAAAGGTGGAGATAACAGAAGAGGAAGTGAGGAAGAGAATAGATGGAGGGCAGCCCCGCTCAAGAACATTCCCAACACAGCAAGATACATTTCCAGAGGAAACAGTGAAGTATGGGCAGCAAAAATATTAACTGTTGAACTTACACATAATAGCATCCTTCAGTGGTATTGACCGGATGACAGTCTTCTGCCCCCTCCCGCACCAGTTCAGTTGGGTTGCAAAGTCCACTGTGAAGACCTTCTGGAACACATACCACACGGTTTGCTTAACATTCGTCCCCGGTTGAGGACAACTTTGAGGTCTGAAATGCAAATAAAGCATTAAAACTGCACACTTGTATTGTTAGGGGTTGTCATACTACTTTAACATTTTAGTTGAATAAAATGTTTGAAGTAGGTAAGAAGGTCTGAAAACAAGGTTTGGTGCTAGAAGAGACAAGGACAGGGCTGAGTAACATTCAAAGTATAACAGGACTACAGGACTGTTGTTTTGTGTCATACTCATTCAACCTACTTCCAAGAGTGTTCCTTTCTTCCATCTGACTTGAAGTTGTAGGTTGGACCTCCATTCTTGGGACACAAATAGAAGATATGAAAATAGTGGTCAAGCGGTGTCACGGTCCAGGTGCCATGCTCTGGTTTCCAAGCAGCCCTGGATCGTGGCATGTGTATGTTCATTGTGGGATCCTGTGTTCTGGTAGGTTAATCACCATGTCTATTTAATTAAGTTAATTCCTTTCAGATGCTGGTCTGGTCTGGCCTTTGATCTGGTCTGGCCTGAAACTTGGATCTGGATGGTTAGTGACTTAAAGAATAAACATAAAAATTAGTATAATGTTACTTCATATCTGACCCTGATGACCCTTCTTTGTTGCCATTTTCTTCCAGCAGAGATGCTATTGTACCCCTTTTATTCATGTACTGATTATTAGGGGGCCAAGCAACAAAGTTGCTGGAACCCTTTTATGTTTCTAAGTTTTATTAGGGGGCCAAGCAACGAAGTTGCTGGAACCCTTTTATGTTTGTACGTTTTATTATTATTATTATTAGGGGACCAAGTACCGTAGGTACGGTACCCTATTGTTTTTGTTGGTTTTATTATTATTATTTTTAGGGGACCAAGTACCATAGTTCCTGTTTCAAACAAGGTTGATGGCAGATAAAGACACAATATCTTACAACTATTTTGTATGCGTTATTGTAGCTAGCTAATTTACTAATTGAGCTACATGAAGTTTGCTAGCTAGTTGATTAGTGCTGTGCTGGAGAGCTACGCTATAGACAGCTAACAAAGCTGTTTTAAGACCAGCTATAGATCGCTCATCTAGCATCAGTAAAGATGAAATAATCTAAGAGATTGATGACTGATATTAGGACTTTAAAGGAGAATTATCAGAGGGTCTGTCCGTTATCTACTAAATTTGTTAATATTAAAACATTCTGTCATGCAGTAATGACGTTTTACATGTTTCACTGTCATGGTAATTCAACCTACATGACTTGGTGCACCATGTCTCAGCAGGATATTCAGTTGTGTACAATTTGAGAATCCAGGAGCTTTACAAAAATGTTTCACCCTCACTTAAAAAAACTAAATATCCAATCCTGTATTTTACTGACTTAAATGTCAAAGGGGCTAGTTTTAAAATATTTTTTAACATTACCTTTGCATTAGTGTTTTCCTTTGTCAGTGTGTACATTTGCTAGGTGAATTCAGAAAAACTCTAAGGGACGTTTTTACAACACCTCATCCTTAAATAATGCAAAAATGCAAAAAAAATTGGTTTTAGGAAATATTTTTTCATTATATTAAATCCAGCTGAAACCTATTTGGTTTATTTAAATTAAACTTAACGTTGTCTGTGTTATTGAGTTATCACAGTATGTAATGCCCTGGCATGTGTTAAGGTAGGTATTAGGTTACAAATAGCAGAAAGGAATTAAATGAAGCTGTGGACGTGAGGCGTCTATTTCTGAAATTAGACATTCTGATGTACTTATTATTTTGTTTAGTTGTACATTTACTCCTTCCACATCTTTCATTCCTCAAAACATTGATTGCTTGACTGGCTGCTTTCTACAGTGAGCTGTTTCTTTTTTGCACTTTTTGACCTAATATTGACCTCAACACATACCAGTTTACTCCAGACTGTGGCAACACAAACTCAAAGACCATATAAAGCTTAATTTATCAAAGAAAATAGCTTTTAGCTGTTTGATATAATTAAGTGATGTTCTAATACCACAATAGCAATTTGGCATGATCACTCAAGGATAAGGTGTTGGAGTAATGTTTGTTGGAAATGAGGCCTGTGTAGATTTAATCAAAAATACTTAAATAGTAATGTTTTTTGTATCATTAATGTCCTGACTATACTTTGATTAGTTGAATACCACGTTGGTGAATGAAAGTAATAATGTCCTTTCAAAACAGCAACATTTGTAAATGATTTCAAAGTTTTGGCCCGCAGTGTATAACTGTTATTTGTCCTGTTAGATTTCAGATCAATCACATGGCTAAAATAAAGGTTTCCATAAAATGTATTTCAAATTGACTAACAATATTATTTGTGCGTGTCTTTGGGTGTGGAGCCTGTCCTTGTGTGTTCAAGTGGCTCTATAGTTAGAGTCAAATTTGTAATTAAGTTCTGTTTGATTCCTAATTGAGCCAAATGTTATGTCCTAGGGCAAGGCACTCCCCCCTAATTTATTCCAGGAAAATGTAACTGTACTTATTGTAAGTTGCTCTGGATAAGAGAGTCTACTAAATGACTAAAATATATACTTGTACATATTGTTTATATTAATACATTTGATTTGTGTGTAAACAGTTTTTATTTACAATCTTCAAAGAGGAGTAAATCAAATGGAAATTGATTCCTTCATTAGAAACTTGCTAAATAAGCTATAAAATGATTTGACATAACTACTCAATTCTGGTAATGGTATGATTGTTATTAATGTACAGAAGTAACGTCTCTAATTTATTACCTACATTATCTAGCTCGACTAGTCTTAATATTATTTTTAACCTTTCAAATGGTAATTTCCATTTTCAATGTGTAGCTTAGAAAAATTAAGCTTTTCACTATATAAGATTTCTGTGAGTGTGACATTCATCTACTATCTTTTATTACCCTGATGCTGAGAATGTTTTCTTGTAATAATCTAAGCTATTCCGCAAACAAATTCAATTGACAATGTGTCATTAGGGTTTCAACAGTATGCCAAAATCCTATTCTGTTTGTTCCAGTTCGCTGTTATTCTGGCAAAAAACTGTCCTTTCTGCAAATTGTTAAAATGGTGTAAAGGTACCCAAATGAATATAGTGAAGCGTCAAGAAACACAACTTCTGGTGCAGTGGACATGCCAATCAGCCTCATGGTGGCACAAGCCTGTGAAGTTTGACTTTTTGAAAGTTCACCACACCCATCCCTTTTGACCTGGTCTTGGAAATCAGTCCATAGGTGTATCTCCTCACTATGAATTTTTTTACCACTGAGACCCAAAAATCACCATCATGTATTTTCAGCCATCTTAGTTATTTTGAAAAACACTAAAAACACTACTCATATGGCAGCAAATGACCAATCTTGATGTTGTTTGACATTTGGTATCTATGTATGAAGATCTTCAAGTGTTGTATAAACCAGACCAGTATGTAAAAAAACCACATGGGATCACAATTGGACAGGAAAAAACATCCAACATTGGCTTAATGTTTGTACACGTGTGCAGTTTTTTTACCCTACATACCATATTGCATAATTTTCATGATAACTAAATGCTGAAACCCACTAAATGCTGCTTGCAGCTTTAATTGAAGTTGCAAATGTAAAGACAATTGCTTAGTTACAGTAACATATACATTCCAAGGGTCTTCAAAGTTTCCTTTTGTCATTACTTGGTCCCCTTAATCGCTGCTTGCAGCTATATTTATTATTATTCTTCTCCAGGGCCATTTTCAGAGGTCCATAGCTCGGTCCCCTCTGGTTCTAAACGCTCCAAACGTTGCCTGATTGTAGACATCATGGTACCCATACTCCTCATGGTGGTGCTGTAGCACTCAGTCGAAAATGGAAAAAGTGAAGCTCAGATCTCATGAACCGAATGTCATAGAGACATGCAACCAAGTTCCAGATATACCCCTTCTCATGCTGACCAAAACAGTATCTGGGTTCTTTCAAATTCGCCCCTTGGATTTTCTTTCATTTTGAATTTGGTGAAAAACACGTTAATGACATCTCCGAGACCGCTGAACAGATTTCCATGCCATTTGGTGTGAATGACCTCTGAACTATTTTTGTGCTTCATCGCATATCAACTGTTGAACAGGTATGGTAACATCGTTAGCTAACTTGTCTAAATCGTGTTTCTTAGGGTATCAACTGTTGAAGTCTAACACTTCCCCAAGTTGGTTTGATGGAAAGGAGAATAACACACCAGGAGTCAGGTCAATTCCAATACCGTATATTCCGTTTATTAGAGAAGCTTCTGGAGACAGAGTGTCGCCGCACAATGTCTAAAGATCAGCAGTCACACAAGTATTATTTATACTACCAATATGCCTAAAAAGCGGGGGGTTGAGGTAGCCAAGCATGTGTGCCATTGGTCCAGTTCATATTCTTTACCTTATATGTGTACATGCAGCCCAACCATCATCTTGCCCTTTGTGGTTTCTGTTTTGTCTATTCTTAATTCACCCCTGCCCAGACTATATGTGTGTGTTGTTAATCTGTCCCCCTCTGTTTTCTGTTAGTCTGACACACAGGCTTAGTCTACTCTTCCAACCCAGCAACAGCCTAAATAAGATTCCCTGTTTTCTACTTGCAACTTTCAGTTTCAGCTTATGCTACATACATTCAACATTTTGCTTCAATGCTCACAACAGTTTGACAGCTTATACATTCAGTGTATCCACAATTCCCCCTTTTGATCTCTCCCCAGAGAGATCACCCCAATTCTCCAAGCTCCAGTTCCCCCGGGTCGTGCTGTTCCAGTAGAGGCATCAGCATCCCTGGTGGCGGTCCTGGAGCCTTCTCGATGGCTGTAGAGATCACTCTCATGGCGAGCCCTCTTATACATGGGATACAACAACACCCACAAGCCACCATTATAGCACAAAATGTAGCAAGAGATAAAAGAACAGACATTATCAAACCTTTCCGCCGGCCAAACATTGAGGTCATCCATTCCTCCAGTGGGTTGTCTATCCCAGAATGCTGTATATGACCCCTTAACATAGTCCAATTCAATGCCCCCAAATTTCCTCAAGCAGGTGTCCTCAGGTGGGGTCGCGAACCTCTTCGCTGGGGGAATGAAGACCCGATACCAACCTGGGAAACCTGTAACAACATACAACACACATATCATTATTCCACCATTGCCCATGTACCACTTCATACTATCATCATTTCCCCAGACCTTTCTCAGTAACCCTGTCATCTTGGTACGAGTGGTAGGAGCCACTCGGTGTCCTATACCCCCTTTTGTTACAGTATTCTTCAGTTCCTTCCCCTAAAAGTCAATTCCCCTGGCGCCGTCCTTTGTCTCCTCTCGCTCGTAGTCCCGCAGTATCCTGGGGTCCGCTCCGGGCATCGGTCCGGCTGATTTTGGGTGAGCTCCTCCTTCCCGGTTTGGATGAGGTCCGTCAGCGACCTCCCTGGCTCCTGCACAGGTGTGCACTGGCTCCAATGGTACCACGTATCTCCCTTGCCCCTCAGGCGGACCGCATGGCTCGTGCTCGTTCTCTCCACCACCTGATGAGGACCCGTCCACGCTTGATGACTTCAGCAGCACCCACTCCGCCTTGGACAGGTCCTGGTCTAGCGGGTGCAGGTTATTCCTTTCTCCGACTCTGTTAGTGAATTCTGAAACGAGAGCTCGCAATTCATCAAAATACACTCTGTGATCTTTCGGCCATTTTTCCCTTTCCGGGACCGCAGGCCCCGTGGCTGGTCCTGGAAACTGTCTCCCCGTCAGCAGCTCGTATGGGGTGAACCCGGTGGTCTGATTTAACGAGCATCGAATCGTCATGAGTGCCAGTGGCAGTGCATCTACCCAGTTCAATTTGGTCTGTGCACATATCTTAGCCAACTTGTTTTTTAAATTTTGGTTCATCCTTTCTACCCTTCCCTGGGACTGTGGGTGGTATACTGTGCCAAAAGCATGTTTTAGGTCCAATAAGCTCTCTACCTTCTTAAAGTGAGTCCTGTTGTCTGACCTGATTTTCTCTGGGAAGCCGTGTCTGGGAATGTACTGGTTGATTAAACACTTGATTACTGTCTGACTGTCCTCCCTCCTAGCCGGCCAGGCCTCTGGCCACCCTGTGAACACATCCACACACAACAAACAGATACCAGCACCCCCGTACAGGTTCCCCCATGTTAGATTCTGGCCATTTGTGATCCATGAACAAAATGAATGCAACCAGAAGTCAGGGGAGAGCCTTTATTCAGCATGAGGTTTACGATGATAACCTTCCACAGTTCTTTCATTTTTCTCTCCAAATGCTTACAACTTAAACACAGTCATTTATACCAGGACACATAGGAGGTGGTCAGTGTTCATAGCCAACCATTACACAGACTATTATAAGAAATAGTATACCCTTGTATGGCGTATTCCAACCTATGACCCAAGGGTCTATTCAGAGAGTCCTATGACAGTCACATACACAGTTTCTAACAGCTGGTATGGACAGGGTGTTTGGGACCCATCAGTAATGGGACATCACATTTCCTACCTAGTGTCCTCCATACAGAGATAGTTAGTACTCTCATACATTGTGTCAAGCTTAATTCAATTACTTTCATGCTCAATATCTATCACCCATGTCCGTGTAATCTATCACTATCTCTTGTCCAGGTCTCGTCGTCATCTCAGGTTTAATCGTTGGTTTTGGATTGTGGTGAGTGCAGATGGTGCACATCTTAACGTAGTTTGTGATGGAAATTCCATATATCGACACTCGGAGGAAGGGACACAGAGACAAAGTTCTCTTTGTACATTATAACCGTTTTATTAACTATTATGCACATATGAGAGACCGTCAACCGCTTACACACACATAATCTTCTGAGGAGTCTCTAACTCAATATAGCTCATTCAACCGTATATATCACATAGGAAAAAGGGGTGTTGTAAGATGCTGCCATCTGTCTCATGTCAATCAAACACATTCCCTTTGTTCTATCACACAAGTCAAATGCTATCTTCCCCCACCTTATCCTTCCTGCCATAATGTTTACTGTTGTGTTTACCTAAGCTTCACACAAAGGACAGCTCTCCTTCCCCCCATAGGTAACTTCTTCAATTCTGAGAGTTCGTATCTGGACAGACAATAGATGCCCCCTATGCAAATACCAGCTCCCCCACATTCCTGAGGAACAAAAGACTGATACCCTTCTTCTAGGCAGGAGGACATGGCCCAAATACCTGTTAATCCTCTGATATTATACAGACATTTGTGGCACAATCAAAGTAAAGTTCTACATATCAGCCAAATGGAAAGACAGACATTTCTCAAATGTACCTTAGTTTAAAATTTCCATAACAAGTTGCATACCATGTCTACCATAAACAGGTGCCACCAGTGGCACAGATTTCTTAGCATCTGCGCCGGCCCCACATGTCCTAACCATGGGCCTCTGCAAACTTATCTCCCCGCATAGCTGGTGGAAGTATTACTCTACCGTCTGGCCCCTCTCCAGAGCCCTCACGTCTCTGTTGCTCCTCTCTGTCGCCAAATTGTTTTCTCTTGTGGGAATGCCCCCTTTTGATGTCTCACTAGCTCGTCTCTCTCAGTTCCTCTTCTGCTCGTACCATCATCACTCGCGGAGTGTACCCTGCTGCCTGTTTTGCTGCTGTGTCTGCCGCTTGATTTCCCTGAGCCACTACACTATTTGAGGTATTGTGTCCCTTACATTTTATGATTGCTACTATTTCGGGCAGCTCCAGGGCCTCGGGTAGCTCTCTCATCTCAGCCCTGTGTTTAATCGGTTTGTCCCCTGCTGTTCTAAACCCGGCTTTTAACCACTGTCCTAGCTCTACGTGCGCCGCGCCTACCGCGTATGCGGAATCTGTGTAGATTTTTACTCGCTTCCCCTTGGCCTGCCTGAGTGCCTCTATCACTGCTCTCACTTCTGCTCTCTGGGCTGATTGCAGTCTTTGGAGTCTCTCTGCTTTGACCATGACTTAGGTGCTTAGGTGTTGTTGCCTGAGGGAAGTCATGGTGAACATCTGTGAGTTTACATACGCCACTACACTGTGTATTGTATTGAGTATCTGAAGTTGATGTCCCATCCCTATATGTGCGCATTTTTGAATGAGTCTTGCCACCCCCGCGGCGTGCTGTGTGCAGATGGGGTGCATTCTTTTGGTTTTGTCTAGTCTTACGCTTATGTACATGAGGATGTTCCTATCTCCCCCTTTTTTCAGAAACAGGATCCCGTTCACTTCTTGTCCTGTTTCAAAAAACTCCAGAAAAAAGGGTTTTGTGTAGTCGGGAATTGCCAGATCGGCTGCGGTCGCTAGTTGTTGTTTCAGCAGAATGAAGGCATGATCGGCCGGGCAAGTCCAATTGAGTGTAGCTTTCAGTTCACGCATTCCCTGCTTTTTAACTAGCGCTCTGAGTGGCTGTGTGTTGGGTTCAGTTCACCAAACTTCTATATAGTCTAATTTGTCTAATGAGAAAGAACCACACCAAGAGTCAGAAAGACGTTTTAGAAGTCACTTCTGCAGAAGGGAGAGAGCCGTTGATCTCAACTGAGCCAGGAACGAGCCTGACAGTAGGATTCAACTCAGCAACTCACACTTCTCCATGGGTGGACTCGTTTTTATTTAGAAGCACAGCGTTCAGTAGTCATAACACACATGTCCTTTTCCTCTTGGTTATCTCTAGTTGTTATTGCATACTGGAACATCTTGTTATTACTCAAAGGTTGTACTGTCTCTGAGCGTTATAGGTAGGAAGCATGTGGACAGTAATGAAAACCACATAACTGTTTCAATTGGAACATGTTATTCTAGGCTTATACTGAATGTAATTTAGATAGACTGGTGAAAGCTTTCACAATGATTGAGACAGATCCTATATGAAACATTAACTTCTTACATTTCCCTCCTGTTGTTCCCATTGAAATCAGATGATGCACCTCTCCGGGTTAAGGTTTTCAGTGCAACCTTCATAAAAGGAAAACAGGATAGAAATGCACCAGACAGCACTCTGGGGGAGGCGAAAACCCGAAAGCATATGGGCAAAAATTCCTCCTCCGGCCCTCGGAAGGAGCGACCACCCTAATTTTGGTCAGGCACCGTCTGGTTATTTACATTATTTACACAGTCTAAACATCGTCATACGGTCTGTCACACATTACTTGTCCATTGAGTTGTTGGTAATGTATCTCTGCATACTGGACCATAGCCCCAGTCATAGTGCGCTTAACCATAACCTGAATGATGGGAATACAGCAGCAGAAAACAAACATACAAACAACCAGCATAATCCCTTACGGGGCCACACATTTTAACAATACCATAGCCCATGACCCTGACGTGAACCAGTCCAACCAACCCTCAGGAGGGTGGTAGTCAGCATTCATTGCCGCTTGCAGGTTGGTCATTGTGGCTAGAGCTTCAGCAAGGGTGGAATTACTTTCTGCCGGTATGTAAGTGCAGCACGTCTCCCCTATCATGGCACAGACCCCACCCTCCTTGGCCATTAACATGTCCAGGGCCAATCGATTCTGGAGGGTGGTTAGTCGAAGTGCCACTAGTTCCTTCTGCACACCTTTCAGTCCCATGACTGTTGCATTGATGAAAGCTTGAAGGCGATAATCCACAGTTTCCAACCTGAGTGCATTCTTTGCTGTGCCTGCCCATGGAAAAAGGGCTAGAATTATTTTAGCTCCCGTCGTGTGGTGTTTGAATTCCGGTGGTACATCTGATCCCCATATCGAATCATGAGGGATGAAAGTCAGGCTCCGGCGTTTCCTAGTATGTTTCTTAGGAATGTCTGGTTCTTGGTAGAGGATGTAGGTATGGTCTGATACTGTTACTGGGGCACACATCCCAGATCCGTTCCTTGGCACGGCGGCATGCACTTTCCATCCGCACATCCACCATACTTGATCCAACATCTGGGTTTCTACGTCTGTTTGGGCTTGGGTTATGGTCGCACACTCTTGTTCTGGAATCCCTCCCATTCCGAGATTCGGGCCGGTGAAATTCACACACTGGGCATGGCAATGAGAGTGGTTGTTACAGATCACAAGGTTTCTAGTATTCATGGTTGCATGGAGGCTGACAACTTGTTCTGGCATAGTTATTAATGGGTATTTTGTGGTGGTGTTGTCTGACCGCAGCACTGCTTTTATTACCAATTTAGCCTCGGCATCCACCATAGGGGTAGCAAATACTCTGGGTTGTGCTACTGACTGTGGAATGTACGAGCACACATAACACCGGTCCTTATGGGTCTGTCGGGCTACCCAGGTGGCGTACCTGTACCACACATTTGAGGAAAAAGGATGCTCGGGGTCGGCTTCTTGGTCTAGCCAGTTTCCGAATAGGTCTTTTCCCTCATTCTTAATTGACTCAGTTCCCCCGGAAGTTTTCTCAACCTTCATCTGTTGTTTTATCTCGGGTTTCAGATATGGATCGCTGGACCGTACCATGGCCTCTATTTTGGTGGTGGTTATACATACCGTAATGGGGAACCATGGGTCCTTCCCTGAGACGTCCGGTCTAAGGTAAAGGTCTATGCAGCCTACGGTCACTGGCACTATCTGCATGTTCAAAACATTGTCCTGGATGGTGAGACCCGATAATACCTTCATCACCTGCTTTGTTTCTTTAGCCACTTCCCAAGCCTCTGTTTGGTTTTTGTGGTTGGGGTAGGCCGTATGCATATGGACGTGTTCCCAATCGTTTGCCCAATACCCAGTTGTGTCACAATTTAGAGAATACCAGTCATACCCCACGTAATACGACCCCAGTTGTGATGCTCCCCAATTCTTCAAACTCAACAATGGTACAGTAAAGGTGGTTGGCCCATTTCCTTGCGGCGCACAGTATACTGGCACAATGGCATTCCCTGGCGCTGGGCATTCTCCGTCCACCCATCCGAGGGGCATGTTTGCAGGGGTATACCATGGCTTTCCCCAGGTTCCTGATGTCCCGATCACCAAGAGGAAGGTGGCGGCGTATAATGATGTCATCATTCCTCTTGATTCCCTGTGGTTTTTCCCTGTGGCTGGTGAGTGAGTGTCTGTTGGTTTCTTCGGCGGACAAGGGTTTTGATACCGTCCGTCTTCCCACTTACTCAAGGGCAGCGTCTGGTGTCAACTTCTTGCACTGGGACTGATGTATCCAGGTGCTTCGTTCTGCGATTTTTACCGCAGTTGGGGTGGTAATGAGTACTCGGAACGGTCCTTCCCACTTGGGTGTCGCCCAGGACTTCCTTTTGATGACCTTTATCAGGATTTCGTCACCCGGTTTCAGGAGAGCCTGTGGAAGAGAAGACAAGGAGACTGGCAAGTTACTGGCATTTTGCACACTCTTTTCTCTAAACATTTTGCACATCCATCCTGTCAATGGGTCCAATTCCCCCTCATTCTCCTGCCATGGTTCCCCCTCCCACAAAGGTAATCTGAAAGGTCTCCCGTTTACTATCTCGAAAGGTGTCAGGCCCATTGTGTTTGGTACTATTCTCATGTACATTTTGACTAACGGCAGACATTCCGGCCATGTTTTATTTGTTTGTTCCATGGTTTTCCTAAGCCTTAGCTTGATAGTCCCGTTCGTACGCTCAACTAACCCTGCACTTTGGGGGTGGTATGAACAGTGATTTTTTAATGTAATTCCTAAATGTTGACTCATGTTCTGTATGATTTCGTTTACAAAATGAGTCCCATTATCACTCCAGATTACTCTCGGGATACCATGATTTGGAACAATTTCTTTACAGATGGCTTTGGCTACTGTCAATGCGTCTGCTTTCTTAGCTGGGACTATCTCTACCCATTTGGAGAACGTATCTATTAACACTAGACAGTATTTGTATTTATTTGTGCTTCTTGTTAATTCTATGAAGTCCATGTGTATGATTTCAAAAGGGTATGTACCGCTAGGACATCTGCCCCGTTTTGGCCTTATGTTACCTTGAGGGTTGTGTTTACAGCAAATCAAACACTGTCTACACATTTTTTTTAAATAAGAGTTTAGTCCTGGAGATGCGTGGAACGCATTCCTTATTATTAGTTCCATCCCTCCTGTTGAGACATGGCAGTGACCATGGCTCAATCTTGCAGCCAGAGCGAATCAAACACTTTATATGAAAAAAAAAAGGAACCAAAAGGTTATTAATAATGTAGAAATTGCTGATAATTTCCATATTTCTAAGAAGCATATCATTAAAGAGTATGTTCTTACAGTGTAGGTTTAGACTCCCTTGTATTCAATCCACTTTCTGTGTCTGCAACACCTTTCAAAGTGACATATACCGACTTAATTTATACCTTCATTAGGTGACATTCTCCACTTCCACACATACCCTCCCACAGAGTAAACCATGCACACACACAAACACACACAAATGGAACCAATCACTGAGCTCTCCCTCTCACTCACTCACACACACATACTCCAAAATCTATCAAAAGACATTACATTAGTTATCAATTTTATCTTAATATAATTTAATGTGTAATTGGCCTTGGCCCCTAATGATACTATTTTCCATAGGCAGGGCCGGTTCTAAGCATAAGCGACATATGCAGTCGCTTAGGGCACCCGACAGCTAGGGGGTCGGGGCCCCAAATAAAATTTTGCTTAGGGCCCCCAAAAGGCTAGAGCTGACACTGACCATAGGCTCCAATGTTTTGGACTGTTGTCGGATATAGGAAAAATATGTCTAGGTCAGGGTTCTGAATTATCCTACCTCTTAGATGTTTACCAAGTCTAGGGTTACCCATGTATGTGTGAAGTCGCTTTATGTATATGTAACGTTTTGTATCATGCACATTTATGGATCCCATGTTTTAAAATGTATGTGCATATGTAATTTTTTGTTCTTCTGTTTAGTCAATCAACTAGGCTATGTTGTCATAGACTGGTCTTCCACAGGTGCCTTTGAGTTGGAAAGATGCCTCCAACTTTTATCAACTGATTTATGTCCAGTTTTTGGACTCTCCAATATGTAACCAGCACGGGCCTTGAAACCTGTTAAGGGCTGTGTCATCACAATAAATTCTGCGACAATTTCAGAATTCATATTATAACAAATAAAACAAGATGTAATTGTGTAAAATAATAAATGTATTTTTATTTTGAAATGCAATTTAATGTCTTAATTTCCAATATATTTTTGCACCCTGATAATCCTCTTTGTCAAAAATATTTTCTGTATGTAGTCCCCCAAATAGGGAATCTCGTTCTATTCTTTCTTTGTCTATATTTTTTTTCTGTCCTCTTCAATGCACATGTTCCAGGTGGTTAACTTCAAAATAATGGCCCTTGCTCATCGCATTACTGTCAATAGGAACATTGTGTTCCACAGCACAATGCAATTGTTATTATCCTGCTTATTGGTTGTACGGCAGGATTTCTGGTGGGGTTTTCTTGATTTGTTTGAAGGACGTAGTATAGATTGAGGACTCCAGCTTCTGTGCGCGGTCAACTATTGACATGCATGTGTGCCTGTATGCCTATGTGAATGGTGAAACATGCTTGGCAAATCTGGAAAAGGCACTTTTCTACCTTTAATCAAATCTAACTCCATAGCTTGAGTTCTTCTAATTTGAAGTTGCCTGAAAAATCTAAATGTTTTTTCCATTCTCCTATGTACGTAATGGCACCCGGGTGATTATTTCGCATTTTTTTCATCTATTGTTAACGTTTTCTCATTACATTGCCCCATTTTATAATACTATATTTGCATTTACTTACCTGGGACGTCCCTTCTAATTTTAACTTTAATTCAATAAAAGGTTCTTATCTTGTTTATAGTGAATCCTATCGAATCCACCATTTATTGTCTCTCCACGAAAATCCCTGATCTCAGCGTTTAGGTTGGTTGGAAATCCCCGATTCCCCACCAGGTCCCAGACCTAGACAACGTATCCCTGACACGTTTTTAATCTAACCCACGACTGTCGTTTAGGTTGGCTAGAAATCCCTGATTTCCCCACCAGGTCCCAGACCTAGACAACGTATCCCTGACACATTTTTAATCTAACCCACGACCGTAGAGACCGTTTAGGTTGGCTAGAAATCCCTGATTTCCCCACCAGGTCCCAGACCTAGACAACGTATCCCTGACACGCTTTTTATCTAACCCACGAATACAGTTTCTTAGTGGTTTCAACACGACTCACTACTTTTTTCTAAAAGATAACAAAAACTTTTACCGTTTTTCTGTCTCCCGGTGAGGTCCTGGTTCGACGGGATCCTTCACTGTCCCTCGGGATGGCCGCGGATCAACACCTAGGTGGTCCCCCTCCGTGAAGGTCGGCGGGGCTGCCGGCAGGTTTAATGACCTGTTGTTCCTCCGTCGCCCCGACGGGCAGGTATCGGATCCCGGGTTTCGGCACCAATTAATGTTGGGTTCAGTTCACCAAACTTCTATATAGTCTAATTTGTCTAATGAGAAAGAACCACACCAAGAGTCAGAAAGACGTTTTAGAAGTTACTTCTGCAGAAGGGAGAGAGCCGTTGATCTCAACTGAGCCAGGAACGAGCCTGACAGTAGGATTCAACTCAGCAACTCACACTTCTCCATGGGTGGACTCGTTTTTATTTAGAAGCACAGCGTTCAGTAGTCATAACACACATGTCCTTTTCCTCTTGGTTATCTCTAGTTGTTATTGCATACTGGAACATCTTGTTATTACTCAAAGGTTGTACTGTCTCTGAGCGTTATAGGTAGGAAGCATGTGGACAGTAATGAAAACCACATAACTGTTTCAATTGGAACATGTTATTCTAGGCTTATACTGAATGTAATTTAGATAGACTGGTGAAAGCTTTCACAATGATTGAGACAGATCCTATATGAAACATTAACTTCTTACACTGTGTGAGCCCTGAGTAGTTTGGGATGAAATTGCGACTATACCCCGTGAGCCCCAGGAATGATAGCATTTGAGTTTGGGATGGTGGAGAATGGTTGTGTGGTGTGCTGGTGAAAGCCCCACTCCCTTCTGCGAGATTACTCTGCCCAGAAAGGAGACCTGTGTTCTTACCAACTGTAGCTTTTCTTTCGACACCTTGATCCCTTTCTCAGCCTCTCTGGTGAGGACCGTCATTGTGGTGTGGATGCAGGCCGTCGGGCCGCCAGCAGCAGATCGTCTACGTATTGGACCAAAGTTACCCCTGTCGGCAGCGAGCATCCCTGCAGCGCTTCTCTCAGTACCTGGTTGAATATGCCAGGGGAAAGCGCAAACCCCTGTGGTAGTCTCGTGTATCGCCATTGTCGACCCCTATGCGTGAAAGAGAAGATGTCACGAAGTTCATCTGCTGGTGGGAGACAGAAAAAATCATTAACCAGGTCAATGCAGGTGAACCATTTTTGATCAGGGGTCAAATTAGTGAGTGCTACATACGGGTTCGGTACCGGTATGGTGGGTCTGAGTAAAATGTCGTTAATGGCTCTGAGATCATGGGCTATACGGTATTTCCCTGTCCCTTTCTTTTCGACCGGGAGGATAGGCGTGTTCCACACGGAACATGACTCCTCCAACACTCCTGTGGGCCACAAACCATTCAGTGTTACATCCAACCCTTCCTCCGCCTCTGGTTTGTGTGGCTATTTGGGCAGCCATATGGGCTCTCCCGGTCTTATTTTAAAGGTGACCAGTGGGCAATCGGTGAGCCCCACGTCCATGGGGCCCTTGGACCACAGTGACTCCGGCAACTCATTGAGTCTTGCCGTGGCTGCAGGGTGATCCATCTTTTCCCTCCCATGATCCCGAGTTATCTCCCTTCGGTCTAAATATACCCAATCGCTCCCTGGTGCCTCTAACCAATATGTCTTACAGCTGGGTGAGTACCTTACGTTTGGTGCCTGAGTGGGTGTCCAATCAGTGCATTCGACCGCCCTCTTAACCATGGGCCCCAGGTCTTTCGCTTGGTGTTTAGGATGCAGGGCCAGTGACACATGCGGACGGACTCCTCCGCCATCATGTACCACTGTTCCTGCTCGTCAGTCAACTGTACATCTGCCGCTACCCCTTCAGGGCCTACATATATAAATTTACACTCTATATACACCTCGTCACCCTGCTGATCATAAAATAGGGTTACATGTGGGGGGTCTGGCGGAGGAAAGTATTGCTCGAGGAGGGAGATCCACGGCCTCCACTTGACAAAATGCCCTGTTTGTCCGGCTTTTCCGGTATCAATAGTCCCCAGTATATTTCCGCTATTTCACCCTTCACCGGTTGTACCAGGTAGTGCCCTTTGCATGTGGTCTCAGGTCCGCACACCGCCAATGTCCCGTCCGGTAACGTGACAGTTAGTCCATCTGGAGAACATAAAATTGTAGCCCCCAGTTGAGTATTAGTAAGTCTCTTCCCAATAAGTTCACTGGTGTGTTTACCGACACCACATACGGATGGCTGAGGGCCTGTTTGCCCAGTATCGTTTTTAGGGGAAACGTCACTGGCAAAGTCTGTCCCACCCCTTCAAACCCCACAACCTCCACTGTCTTAGAGGATAATAGTCCTGGGGCGGGAGGGGCGGTGATGGTGGAAAAAGTGGCACCTGTGTCAACCAGAAAGGGGAAGTCCCTCCCGTCGACAATCAGGGACAGCATCGGGTCTGCCTTGCCCCCGCTGTCCCCTCCCCTCCATGTGGACCGTCATTCCTGGTCCCACCCTCCCTCATAAGAGAGTGGGTACTGGCCAGGTGCACTAGGTGGTGGGACGGCGTGTGGACTGGGAACCGGCGCTGCACCTTGGTTTGGGTATCCTCTGCCCTTCCCAGCGTTCTGTGGGCACTCTTAGGACCAGTGGTTCGGGTCCCCACACGTAAAACAGGCTCCGTATAGGACTTGGGCTCCTGGGGCCCCTCTGCCTCTCCCCCTCCCCCTACCGTAACCTCCCCTCGGAGTCCCTGGTCGATAGGGTGCGGTGAATTACCCCCGGCCACCGTGAGGCTGGGGTGCCCATGTGGGAACAGGGTATAAATCGGGTGTGTCTGGCTCCCCTGATCCCAGTGCCGCCTTCTGCTTAAGTTTCTTTTTACACTCATTTTCCTTTACTTTGGCCTCCTGTTAACTGTAAGCGCAACAACTTCTCTTTCAGTTCCTCTATTTGTTTCTCTTTTTCTGACTCCTCGTCCTTAGCTCTCTGCAGATGGTGTACTACATGTACTACATGCCTTTCCCGGATGGTGCCCTGTGTGTTTGGCCCCTGTTTCTTTACATGCTTCTAGATATTGTCTAGGGTGTTTATCTTTTTCCCAGGGTATCTTAGGTACCGGGGCCCCAGCCGGCAAGGGGAATCGTTCCTTCAAGGCTGCATATCAGTTAGAGGCACCAGGGACTGATTGGGTATATTTAGAGCGAAGGGAGATAACCCGGGATCATGGGAGGGAAAAGATGGATCACCCTGTAGCCACAGCAAGACTCAATGAGTTGCCGGACCCCAGGTACGTGGGGCTCACCGATTGCCCAACAGTCACCTAAAATCAGCCCGGGAGAGCCCCAATACCCACACAAACCAGAGGCGGACGAAGGGTTGGATGTAACACTGAATGGTTTGTGGCCCACAGGGGTGTTGGAGGAGTCGTGGTCCGTGTGAAACACGCCTATCCTCCCAGTTGAAAAGAAAGGGACAGGGAAATATCGTATGGCCCATGATCTCAGAGCCAGACACGAACAAGATTGGCTGAGGGCGGCCTTTGCTGTAGTGAAACTAACACCAGAGGGTTTAGTCACAGTGAAAGCAGAGAGGCTCCAGGGGCTGCAGTAAGCTCAGAGAGCAGTAGTGAGAGCAGTGATAGAGGCCCTCAGGCAGGCCAACGGGAAGAGAGTAAACATTTACACAGATTCGGCATACGCGGTAGGCGCAGCGCACGTGGAGCTAAGACAGTGGTTAAAAGCTGGGTTTAGAACAGCAGGAGACAATCCGATTAAACACGAGGCGGAGATGAGAGAACTAGCCGAGGCCCTGGAGCTGCCCGAAAAGGTAGCAATCATAAAATGCAAAGGACACGATAACTCAAATAGTGCAGTGGCCCAGGGAAACCAAGCAGCAGACACAGCAGCAAAACAGGCAGCAGGGTAAACTCCGCGAGTGATGGTGGTAAGAGCAAAAGAGGAAGTGTGGTGGGGAGAAGGCCCTGAGAGAGACGAGCTAGTGAGACATCAAAAGGGGGCATCCCCACAAGAGAAAACTATTTGGCGACAGAGAGGAGCAACAGAGACGCGAGGGCTCTGGAGAGGGCCAGACGGTAGAGTAATACTTCCACCAGCTATGCGAGGAGATACATTTACAGAAGCCCATGGCTTGGGCCATGTAGGGCCGGCTCAAATGTTAAGAAACCGTTTATGATAGACATGGTACGCAACTACACTAGGACATGCACCATCTGCACTCACCACAATCCAAAACCGACGATTAAACCTGAGTTGTGGGCGTTCCCCATGACGGCGAGACCTGGACAAGAGATAGTGATAGACTACACGGACATGGGGGAAACTGTACGGGGGTTCCGTTACATGTTAGTGTGTGTGGATGTGTTCACAGGGTGGCCAGAAGCCTGGCCGGCAAGAAGGGAGGACAGTCAGACAGTGATCAAGTGTTTAATAAACCAATACATTCCCAGACACGGCTTCCCAGAGAAAATTAGGTCAGACAACAGGACTCATTTTAAGAACAGTGACTTACAGAAGGTAGAGAGCTTATTGGGCCTAAAACATGCTTTTGGCACTGTATACCACCCACAGTCCCAGGGAAGAGAAGAAAGGATGAACCAAAATGTAAAGAACAAGTTGGATAAGATATGTGCACAGACCAAATTGAACTGGGTAGATGCACTGCCACTGGCACTCATGACTATTCGATGCTCGTTAAATCAGACCACTGGGTTCACCCCATACGAGCTGCTGACGGGGAGACAGTTTCCAGGACAGGCCTGCGGTCCCAGAAGGGGAGAAATGGCCCAAAGAGTGTATTTTGATGAATTGCAAGCTCTCGTTTCAGAATTCACCAACAGAGTCGGAGAAAGGAGGAACCTGCACCCGTTGGACCAGAACCTGCCCCAGGCGGAGTGGGTGCTGCTGAAGGTCATCAAGCAAAAGTGGTCAGAGCCAAGGTGGACGGAGAGAACGAGCCTCATCAGGTGGTGGAGAGAACGAGCCATGCGGTCCACCTGAGGGACAAGGGAGAGACGTGGTACCATTGGAGCCAGTGTACACCAGCGCAGGAGCCAGGGAGGTCGCTGACGGACCTCATCCAAACCGGGAAGGAGGAGCTTGCCCCAGTGTGGACAGAAGGAGGACCAAAACCAGCCGGACTGGTGCCAGGAGCGGACCCCAAGATACTGTGGGACTAAGAGCGAGAGAAGGAGACAAAGGACGGCGCCAGGGGAATTGACTTTTAGGGGAAGGAACTGAAGAATACTGTATCAAAAGGGGGTATAGGACACCGACTGGCTCCTACCACTCGTACCAAGATGACATGATTACACAGAAAGGTCTGGGGAGATGAGAATAGAATGAAGTGGTACATGGACATTGGTGGAATAATGATGTGTGTTGTATGTTGTTACAGGTTTCCCAGGTTGGCATCAGGTCTTCATTCCCCCAGCGAAGAGGTTTGCGATCCCACCTGAGGACACCTGCTTGAGGAAATTTGGGGGCATTGAATTGGACTATGTCAAGGGGTCGCATACGAGCATTCTGGGATTGACAACCCGCTGGAGGAATGGATGACCTCGATGTTTGGCCAGTGGAAAAGTTTGATAATGTCTGTTATTTTATCTCTTGCTAAATTTTGTGCTATAATGGTTACTTGTGGGTGTTGTTGTATCCCATGCATAAGAGGGCTCGCCATGAGAGTGATCTCTACAGCCATTGAGAAGGCTCCAGGACCGCCACCAGGGATGCTGATGCCTCTACTGGAGCAGCATGACCCGGGAGAACTGGAGCTTGGCGAATAGGGGTGATCTCTCTGGGGAGAGATCAAAAGGGGGAATTGTGGATACATTGATTGTATAAGCTGTCAAACTGTTGTGAGCATTGAAGCAAAATATTAAATGTCTGTAGCATATGCTGAAACTGAATGTTGCAAGTAGAAGAACAGGAAATCTTATTTAGGCTGTTCCTGGGGAGAGACAATTTAGCTTCTGTGTCTCAGAAGAACAGGAAACAGATTAATAACGCACACACATATTCTGGACAGGGCTGAATTAAGAATAGACACAAGACAGAAACCACAAAGTGCAAAGATGACGCTTGTACTGCATTTACACATATAATGTATAGAATATAAACTGGACCAATGGCACACATGCTTGGCTACCTCAAACCCCCCACTTTTAGGCATGTTTGAAGTATAAATAATGCTTATGTGACTGATTGATCTTTAGACATTGTGCGGCGACACTCTGTCTCCAAAAGCTTTTGTAATAAACGGAATATACGGTACGGTATTGACCTGACTCCTGGTGTGTTATTCTCCTTTCCATCAAACCAACACGGGGAAGTGTTAAACTTCAACAATCCACACAACAACTTAAAATTTTATATTATGTGCTTACTCCTTGTAATGTCTATCAACTTATGCATAACATTGGCTAAATCGTGTTTCTTTGTGTAACGTTATCCGCATCAAGGACACACATCTACACCACAACACCCTGTGGATTGCACCCCTAGAGGTATGTGAATTACATGTTGATTTTGTAATTGCTGCAATGTTTAATTGGTTTCACCATATTTGCCTGTTCACCAACTTTTATGTTTATTTTTAGGATGGAGCAAGCACAGTACTTCAAGGCACCAGAGAGGTACTCCACGTCACCATGTAGAGGATGGCTACATAGGTAAGTGTGGGTTCATTCACTTAACCCAGATGCTTAACTTGTTATTAAAGCATGTTGCTTCCAATTTTATTTGTCAATTTCAATTTATTTTTAAGGGCAAGAAGGCAGAGGGAAGTTTTAGCTCTGCACATGAAGGTAAGAATGAACATTTTGGCGGACACTGCGATTTGAGTTCTGATTGTAAAATAACCAGATATTTAGGACTGAATAATTAACTGTCTGTCTTTACTTTCAGAACATTTGGAGAAGATCAAGTGGCTGACTGAAGAGAAGGTCAAGCTGAAGGGCACAGTTGGCTCTACAATCAGGTAAAAACAAGACTATTGTTACACATCTTGTCTTAATGTAACTGAATTTGTCTGAACGTGTGCCCTTTACTAAAATGCAATACTGTACTGCCTTTCTGAAATTACATGTATATGGCAGTTTTGTTTATTTCACTATTAAGCTAATGACATTTCATTGGGCTTTTTAGCTTCTATATATTTATAGCTCTGTGTGAATGTTCTTAATTCTGACTGTATTTGTAGTGTTATGCCACCATTCATAAGCTTATTGCACTGATGTATCTATGATATCATTAACTTTTGATTATGTTTATTTTGTACTTTCACATTCAAATAATGTAATTTTACTATATGTTGCTGGACACGTTTTCTTGCACTATTTGATTTTGTAACATTTTTATTTCTATTAATTTGCACTCACTGCTGGTGAGCCGCTGACCAGGGTATTGTTAGAGGGCATTGTCATGAAAGCGGCCCACTGGTGGCCCGACTGCGACTCACACTATAAAGAAATGTAAAGGGCATATTAACATTCAATTTTTTCTATTTGAATGTTAATATAATATTGCAAACAGTCATTGTTTAATACAAAATATTACATTCTTACTCAGTAACCTAACAACACTTAACACTAGTTATTTATAATGGAACATAACTCACCATAGCTATGTAGGTGACTCGGCGTTCAACAATTTTCTGTCTGATGTCCAAAAAAATCATCAAATTGTAGTAAAACAATGTGTAAATCCACATGTTGTATTGTCCAATTCAGAGCATATAGCTTATACACTTTGTAAAAGAGTCGCTAAAATGAATGTTCTAGTTTGCACGGTACAACAGCATGGAATCCAAATGTCGTTCTTACCCATAGCCTCATGGTCTTGCCTTACACATGTGCAATTCGCTACTATAGTGCCATCTACGGACACGGCAGTGTTTAAACACAGTAAAGAACTGTCCCCAATGAAGCATTAATGTCAAGGCTATAGACGAGTTGAGCTGGTACCATGTAGTGAAAAATTGCCATAGTTTGTGAAAATATTATGGTAAGCAATGGCGATATGTGTTTACTATACATGTCTACACAAAGGTCCTATTCACAAGTAATAGTGCAATAGTCAAAGTCTATTTTATTTATCCCCTCCATGAACTGCCACCTTAACGTGGTGGAGGGGTTTGAGTACCCGAGTGACCCTAGGAGCTATGTTGTCTGGGGCTATATGCCCCTGGTAGGGTCTCCCAAGGCAAACAGGTCCTAGGTGACGGGTCAGACTAAGAGCAGTTAAAAACCCCCTTAATGATGAGAAAAATGTTGAGGTCCGTGACGTCGCCCGGTATGGCGCAGCCGGGGCCCCACCATGGAGCCAGGCCCGGGGTTGGGGCTCGTACACGAGCGCCTGGTGGCCGGGCCTTTCCCCATGGGGCCCGGCCGGGCTCAGCCCGAAGGAGCAACGTGGGGCTGCCTTCCCGTGGGCTCACCACCCACAGGAGGGACCATAAGGGGCTGGTGCGGAGAGGATCGGGGTGGCAGTCGAAGTCAGGGGCCTAGACAAACCGATCCCTGGACACGGAAAATAGCTCTAGGGACGTGGAACGTCACCTCGCTGGCGGGGAAGGAGCCTGAGATCGTGTGTGAGGTTGAGAGGTTCCGACTAGAAGTAGTCGGGATCACCTCTACGCACGGCTTGGGCTCTGGAACCACACTCCTTGAGAGAGGATGGATTCTTCACCACTCTGGAGTTGCCCATGGTGAGAGGTGGCGGGCTGGTGTGGGTTTGCTTATAGCTCCCCAGCTCTGCCGCCATGTGTTGGAGTTTACCCCGGTGAACGAGAGGATTGTTTCCCTGCGCCTACGGGTCGGGATAGGTCTCTCACTGTTGTTTGTGCCTACGGGCCGAACGGCAGTGCAGAGTACCCAACCTTCATGGAGTCTCTGGGAGGGGTGCTGGAAAGTGCTCCGACTGGGGACTCTACCGTTCTACTGGGGGACTTCAACGCCCACGTGGGCAACGACAGTGACACCTGGAGGGGCGTGATGGGGAGGAACGGCCCCCCTGATCTGAACCCGAGCGGTGATCAGTTATTGGACTTCTGTGCTAGTCACAGTTTGTCCATAACGAACACCATGTTCAAGCATAAGGGTGTCCATCAGTGCACGTGGCACCAGGACACCCTAGGCCGCAGGTCGATGATCAACTTTGTTGTCGTTTCATCTGACCTGCGGCCGTATGTCTTGGACACTCCGGTGAAGAGAGGGGCGGAGCTGTCAACTGATCACCACCTGGTGGTGAGTTGGATCCGATGGTGGGGAGGAAGCTGGACAGACTCGGCAGGCCCAAGCGTACTGTAAGGGTCTGCTGGGAACGTCTGGCAGAGTCTCCTGTCAGAGAGATCTTTAACACCCACCTCCGGCAGAGCTTCGAGTGGACCATGTTCTCCACCGCCATTGTCGAAGCGGCCGCTCGGAGCTGTGGCCGTAAGGTCTCCAGTGCCTGTCGAGGCGGCAATCCCCAAACCCGGTGGTGGACACCAGAAGTAAGGGATGCCGTCAAGCTGAAGAAGGACTCCTATCATGCCTGGTTGGCTTGTGGGACTCCTGAGGCAGCTGACAGGTGGCCTCGAAGAGATTCTGGCAAACCGTCCGGCGCCTCAGGAGAGGGAAACAGTGCCCTACCAACACTGTTTACAGTAGAGGTGGGCAGCTGTTGACCTCAACTGGGGAGGTCGTCGGGCGGTGGAAGGAGTACTCTCCTTAATCCCGCCGTCACGTCTTCCATTGAGGAAGCAGAGGATGAGGGCTCAGAGGTGGACTCGTCCGGGCTGAATTCACAGAGGTAGTCAAGAAACTCCTCGGTGGCAAGGCACCGGGGGTGGATGAGATCCGCCCTAAGTACCTCAAGTCTCTGGATGTTGTGGGGCTGTCTTGGCTGACACGCCTGTGCAACATCGCGTGGCGGTCGGGGACAGTGCTTCTGGGATGGCAGACCCGGGTGGTGGTCCCTCTTTTTAAGAAGGGGCACTGGAGGGTGTGTTCCAACTATAGGGGATCACACTTCTCAGCCTCCCCGGGAAAGTCTATGCCAGGGTTCTTGAGAGGAGAATACGGCCGATAGTAGAACCTCGGAATCAGGAAGAACAATGTGGTTTTCGTCCAGGCCGTGGAACACTGGACCAGCTCTATACCCTCTACGAGGTGTTGGAGGGTTCATGGGAGTTTGCCCAACCAATGCACATGTGTTTTGTGGATTTGGAGAAGGCATTCGACTGTATCCCTCGCGGCATCCTGTGGAGAGTGCTTCGGGAATATGGGGTCCTGGGTCCTTTGCTATGGGCTGTCAGGTCCCTGTACAACCGAAGCAGGAGCTTGGTCCGCATTGCCGGCAGTAAGTCAGACTTGTACCCAGTACATGTTGGACTCCGGCAGGGCTGCCCTTTGTTGCCGGTTCTGTTCGTAATTTTTATGGACAGAATTTCTAGGCGCAGCCAGGGACCGGAGGGTGTCAGGTTTGGGGACCACACGATTTCGTCTCTGCTCTTTGCGGATGATGTTGTCGTGTTGGCCCCTTCAAACCAGGACCTTCAGCATGCACTGGGACGGTTTGCAGCCGAGTGTGAAGCAGTGGGGATGAGACTCAGTACCTCCAAATCCGGGGCCATGGTCCTCAATCGGAAAAGGGTGGCTTGCCCACTTCAGGTTGGTGGAGAGTGCCTGCCTCAAGTGGAGGAGTTTAAGTATCTAGGGGTCTTGTTCACGAGTGAGGGAAGGATGGAACGGGAGATTGACAGACGGATCGGTGCAGCTTCTGCAGTAATGCAGTCGATGTATCGGTCTGTCGTGGTGAAGATTTACCAGTCAATCTACGTTCCTACTCTCACCTATGGTCATGAGCTTTGGGTCATGACCGAAAGGACAAGATCCCGGATACAGGCGGCCGAAATGAGCTTTCTCCGCAGGGTGGCTGGGCAATCCCTTAGAGATAGGGTGAGAAGCTCGGCCACCCGGGAGGAGCTCAGAGTAGAGCCGCTGCTCCTCCACATTGAGAGGGGTCAGCTGAGGTGGCTTGGGCATCTGTTTCGGATGCCTCCGGAACGCCTTCCTGGGAAGGCGTTCCGGTCCCGTCCCACCGGGAGGAGACCCCGGGGAAGACCTAGGACACGCTGGAGGGACTATGTCTCCCGGCTGGCCTGGGAACGCCTCGGTGTCCCCCTGGAAGAGCTAGAGGAAGTGTCTGGGGAGAGGGAAGTCTGGGCATCCTTGCTTAGACTGCTGCCCCCGCGACCCGGCCCTGGATAAGTGGAAGATGATGGATGGATGGACGTTATGGGTCACATTAAAGGTGGAAAACATTCTGACATGATTTATCTTTGAAGAACCTGGCATTTTAACAGGGGTGTGTAGACTTTATATCCACTGTATGTTTACATTTATTCTATCAACCCCTTTCCGGATATAATTGTCAATGTTGTCCAGATATTTTTTCCTAACAAAGTACATGACATAATATAAAATAACCCCATATGAAATGTAGTAAAAAAGTATATAACATTTACAAACAATCAAGAAAATGTAATTAAATTATTTTTTTATCACCCACCTCACTCTCCCAAGTTGGTCATCGGTACAGAAATTAAAATCAGAACTGTGTGGGACTTCAAAACAAACAGGAAGGATAAGTAGGGAATCCCACCTAGTTCACTACAATTAAATTGCAGGTCTTCAATGACAATAACCAGGCTTAACAATTACTTTTTCCACTAATTGAGTTATATCCACTCAACTGGTCCCATAAGAGATATCAAACTGGCCATGTTTACAAATAAGCTAATATTGATGCCTTACTCTTCATTGGGTTCTTCTAATGGTGAGAAATTGTGAAAAATCACGAGTTTTGATTTTTACTATAAACTGATCAAACTGATCAAAATACAATAACACAAGCAAAAAGGAAGCTTTACTCTTCTTCGTTGTCAGAAATTTGTCCGAGTGGTCATCATTGATCATGGACAATGAAAACCAGTTTAAAAGAGTATAAAACAGTGTCCACAATCGGATTCTGTTATTTCATAATTTTATTATATCACTTTTACATTATTATCAAATGTCTTGTTGAATCATGCTTTTTGTGAACTCAGTAAAGATCTTTACATTTGAGTACTTATGAGGTGACTCAATAGTTATACAGCTCTGGAAAAAATGAGGAAACCACTCCTAATTTGTCTTAAATCAGCATCTCTACGTGTATGGCAGCCATTCCATTCCAGTTTCTGTTAAATTTCAACACAGACACACTTCATTTTACTTAATGAGGTACTGATTAGGTGATTACCTGAACCAAATCTAATGACTCCATCTAACCATTAGATGACCAGGTGTGGGGCAAAGGTGAAAATTTGACTAGTCAGATAAGATGACCTTACTCCATTCCTCTACAGTCCAATCCATATGGTTCTTTTGCAAACTTCAGCCTGGCTCTTCTTTGCTTCTCCTTGATGAAGGGCTTTTTTCTAGCTTTGCACGATTTCAAGTTACTATATCGGTTATTGCAGTCAATTTGACTGCTGGGTGCCGGGTCTTAACAAATGTCGGTGAGGGTGTGTTTCTAAATAGCGAGAGGTTTCTAGCACTTCACTTTTACTCAGTAGATTGATGCTAGCAGTCTTTCCCACTGTGGATCATATGATATTTTCAGTCAGGTTTTTTTTATAAGGATATATTTCTAAGGTTATATTTTAATAATTGTCAAGGCCTGTGTGTGCCAATTGTGTAGGCCGTATATAATACTGATGTTGTAATGATAAATTACAAAATAAATGTATCAGGCACTCTCTGTATTTCCATCAGTGATAGGCATCACATGTCCGACCTATTGTCTTTTGTTCAGCTGTCAATCAGCACTTATGCGTTTTGTTAAGTTTCTCAAGCCCATAATCTCACAACAGTACCAGGCAAAAGTTTGGATACACATACTCATTCAAAGGTGTTTCTTTAGTTTTTCTATGGGCCACATAGTCAAATAGTGAAGACTAAGAAAAACTAGGAAATAACACTTATGTAGCAAGAAGTGTTAAACAAATCCAAACACATTTCAGAATACATTTTAGTCACTTAATATTATCTATGCTATTTTCTTCTTGAAAATACCATTACATTAAAACACTGTTTCCCAAGGGTTGCACATTTTAGTTTTTCACTCAAACACCTGATTCAAATTAAAGACATGATGATAGGTTGACTACATCAGTCAAGTGTGTGAGTGGTAGGGCAACATTTGACGTCATCCTACGGTTGTCAGTTCCAAGGTGTTACACTGCTATATTATTGTGCTGGGGGATATAAGGAATGCACTAGTAACTTTTTTTTCAGTCTCCTCCAGTTTTTAATTTTAGGAGGAGATGAGATCCTGGTCCACACCTGCGGATTACCTGGTTTGGGGGGCCCGTTGCTGTCCCTGTCCTTGTCCACCTAGTCATACTTCTGACCTAGTCTAAAATCAAATAGACTCTGGATTTAACCCAGAGAAATGTATTTATTATTCCAATTGGACTCTTAATATCTCATCAGGCACAGCCAGAAGAGGACTGGTCACCCCTCTGAGCCTGGGTCCTCTCTAGGATTCTTCCTACAATTCGGCCTTCTTAGGGAGTTTTTCCTAACCACTGAAATTCAACACTACTGTTGTTTGCTCTTTGGGGTTTAAGGCCGGGTGTCTCTGTAAAGCACTTTGTGACAACTGCTGTTGTAAAAAGGGCTTTATAAATAAATTTGATTGATTGATTTGAAACAGGTGTGTGAGTGCTAGGGCAAAAACAAAACCGTGCAACCCTTTGGGTCCCCAGGACCAGGATTGGGAAACAGTGCATTAAAAGCAGTTGCCAAATCCAAAGTATTTGGGACAAAGCACAAAAACATTTCCAAGCAGAATAATTGACTGCTTTTGCCTTTCTATGAGGCCTGCCCCAAATACTTTGGATTAGTTTTGTATTGATTTTTAACTGTCCTTTTCTTTTTCTCTTTTTTTTTACTCTAGCAACCAATTCAAAACCAAAACTCTCTTCAATGGAAAATTGTACCTGGCTTGTTGTACTCATGTTCACAAGTTTCACACATTATCTCAAGTTTATTTTACCTAGTTAATTAGCAGACTGAAGTGATCACGATTAGGAAGATCCATACATAGCTTACAGGCTAAAGGTTCTTTCAACATAACTGGCAAGTTGTTCTGTTATTTATGTCAGTTTTAGTCTCAGACGTGGCATAATTTCTGATTTACAGTATGCAGGTTTTACTGCTATGATTGTTAAGGTCAGTGCAGCTATTTCTTACAAAACATATTGCAGTTTTCAAACTGTAGTCAAAGTGCAGGAACTGCCATTGTTGTATACAGTGGTTACAGTAATCTTTCTTATAATATTTTCCAAAGTGTTACAATCCCATGTTAGAGTGTAAGCAGGCATGATTTTAATCCAAACCCAAATCACTTATCATGTTGTGACAACCTTAGGTGCATAAATCACATAAAACCCAACAAGAATATACTGATGGAATACCTACTTTTTAGTAAATTTTGGCACTGCAGTAATACATGCTTCTGATGGACAGAGAAGTCATTTTTCAAGTTTTCGTTTGGTATGGTCACCATCGTACGTAAAAGAGTTCTGCATCTGTCCTTTTCCACAGTTATTACATTAACCATTGTTACAGGTGTTTGGCATATGGGAGGGGACTCAGCAGCAATTTGGCAACAGGACATTTTACTCAGCAGAAAACAGCTTGTTCAAGAATCGTATTACACAGTATAATGGGTAGATTAATGCATGCAAATGGTATGCTAATTGTGGTGGATTACATTTTATCCAGCAGATGGTTTCTGTATTGTTCTAATGTAGCCTACGACTGGGGGTTATAGCAGCAGAGGTGTGTGTGTGTGTGTGTGTGTGTGTGTGTGTGTGTGTGTGTGTGTGTGTGTGTGTGTGTGTGTGTGTGTGTGTGTGTGTGTGTGTGTGTGTGTGTGTGTGTGTGTGTGTGTGTGTGTGTGTGTGTGTGTGTGTGTGTGTGTGTGTGTGTGTGTGTGTGTGTGTGTGTGTGAGTGAGTGAGTGAGTGAGTGAGTGAGTGAGTGAGTGAGTGAGTGAGTGAGTGAGTGAGTGAGTGAGTGAGTGAGTGAGTGAGTGAGTGAGTGAGTGAGTGAGTGAGTGAGTGAGTGAGAGAGAGAGAGAGAGAGAGAGAGAGAGAGAGAGAGAGAGAGAGAGAGAGAGAGAGAGAGAGAGAGAGAGAGAGAGAGAGAGAGAGAGAGAGAGAGAGAGAGAGAGAGAGAACACGAACATCAAGGGGGCTAAGTCAACAATGTCTTCTCATTAACGTGTGACTACAAGGACTGGCCATTGCAAGCTAGTGGGCTTAGGATACATGCATTATACCGACAATATACATTTCTCTACATATTCACCCATTCAAACTAGCCAATTTGAACAGAGAAAATGCTTAATATTGATGTATCAACATTCCAGGTATTTTAAGCACCTTGCTATCGCAGCACAGTGAGTATAAATATGAAAAATCTTTCTCCTTTACTTAAGTGTCAAATTATCAGATATAAAAACAAAAAACTTGCATGCCATACTATGCACAAGTTCATGAACATCTAATTTCCATAAAAAAACAGACTTTTTGCTTTTGCTATGCCAGACACACCAGGGTGGGAAGAAAAAAAATGTGTACTTTGCATTTCATATCGTTGATGCAAGCATAGGCAGCAGGCTAGGCTGTTTATTAATGAATGTACTTGTCTTCTCATTAATGCTGAAAGGTGTGTGTAGTTTCATTTAATGTGTACACGTACACAGGGCTTGGATCAAAGATTTCTCGGCCGGAAATATAATTGATAATGGGTAATTTGTCTTTTAAATTAGACGCAAAAATATATTTTTTACTCAGAGGACATTCAGATGCAATTACCATGGGTTTATTAATCATCCATTATGATTGAGGAATTCTTTTTCACTTCATTACTTCAACACAATTTTTTCTTTCTGATCTGGGACTAATGGGGATTGAAAATACACAGGCTGAATGGCAATACTGAATATGATGCTACAGTATCATAGTATATGTTACCGATACACTTACAGTTAGCTGCTCAACAGTTCTGGGTCTCTTTGTGATAGTTTTTGTTTCATAATGCGCCAGATGTTTTCAATGGGTGACAGGTCTAGACTACAGGCATGCCAGTTTAGCACCCAGACTCTTTTACTACAAAGTCACACTGTTGTAATACGTGCAAAATGTGGTATGGTTTGTCTTGCTGAAATAAGCAAGACCTTCTCTGGAAAAAACCGTTGTCTGGGTGGCAGCATATGTTGCTCCAAAACCTGCATATATTGTTCAGCATTTATGGTGCCTTCACAGAAGTGCAAGTCACCCATGCCATGTGCACTAATGCACCCCCATACCATCACAGATGCTGACTTTTGAACTGTCCGCTGATAACACGCCGGATGGTCCTTCTCCTCTCTAGCCTGGAGGACGCGGCATCCATGATTCCCCAAAATAATCGAAATGTTTTATTCATTAGACCACAGGAAAGTTTTCCACTTTCCATCTTAAATGAGCTCAGGTCCAGAGTAGGCTCAGCAGCGTTTCTGGATCTTGTTTATACATGGTTTCTTCACACATTCTTTGTAAACCCTAGAAATGGTTGTGCGTGAAAATCCCAGTAACTGAGCAGATTGTGAATTACTCAGACCGGCCCGTCTGGCACCAACAACCATGCCACGCTCAAAATTGCTTAAATCACCTTTCTTTCCCATTCTGGCATTCAGTTTGGAGTTCAGGAGATTGTCTTGACCAGGACCACACCCCTAAATGCATTGAAGCAACTACAATGTGATTGGTTGATTAGATAATTGCATTAATGAGAAATTTAACAGGTGTTCCTAATAATCCTTTAGGTGAGTGTATAAACTGACAAAGTGGGGCTACAAGCTATTTGTGTTAGCTGATTCAGTCTCTGCCTACACATTCGGTCATGCAGTTGATGGACTTCACATTGCTTGGACTTCTCATAGCTCTTGAACATTTCTACACAAGTCCCATGCTTTTTGTAGATCTGTTGAAAGAAAAAATAGGGGCTTGTGGTACCATTTGACCAAAAAAGGTCAGTTTCCCCAAGACCAAAGTCATCGACATGCCGAAGAATGCGGACAGATGGACCATACGACTGACAAGTTGCTTTTTGTCAAATGGAAGGACACTAGAGAAGTAACAATGCTCACCCCACAACACAAGGCATTCAATATAGAATATGTTTCAAGAAGGGTGAAAAATGCTAATATGGCATGGGTGAGGAAGAATGTCCCAATTCCTATTTGTGTGAAGGATTACAATGTCAGCATGGGGGGTGGTGACCTATTGGATGCTCTGATAGGTTACTACCAGGCCCTAAACAGGAGCATTAAGTGTGATAGATATTGAGCATGAAAAGTAATTGAATTAAGCCTGAGAGTACTAACTATCTCTGTACAAATGACACTAGGTAGGAAATGTAATGCCCAATTACTGATGGGTCCCAAACACCCTGTCCATACCACCTGCTAGGAATTGTGTATGTGACTGTCATAGGACCCTCTGAATAGACCCTTGGGTCATAGGTTGGAATACACCATCAAAGGGTATTTTGTAGGATAAATCTCTTATAATAGTCTGTGTAATGGTTGGCTATGAACACTGACCGCCTCCTATGTGTCCTGGCAAAAAATACTGTGTTAACTTTGTAATCATTGGAGAGCATGTAAGAACTATGGAAGATCAACATTTTGGACTCATGCTCATCAAAATTAAATTAATCAAACAAGTCAGGGGGAATCTTAAAAGTTGAGCTTCCAGTGGGTGTTAGAAATGGCTGAATTCAGGGCCCAAAGCTTCAATACAGCCATCTTACATCCCCCCACTAAAGGTGAACAGCATTATCCTACACACTTGCGAAAAGACAAAAGGAAGAATTGCAAGCACTGCACAACACACAGGGGAAAGAAAAGGTGAAATCACAGATCTTCTGTCTGGGATACCAGTTGGCTTTTTGTTTCCTTGGAGAAAGGGATCTGCATCAAGGAACTCCACGATTAGTTGAACCTATGGGGACAGAAATATATAATATACACTTTGGATGTAAACTGTTCACTAATATCATTTGGAAATAGTTTGAGGTTTGGGATTTTATTGTGAACGTCACATTTGTAATTGTTTGATAAGACATTTTGCTTTTTTGAACTTTTATCTATCTCTCTCGATTGCATTTATACTTTGACTGATTGTTTGGTACTATTTGTAATGCTTTTTTATAGTGAAAAATTACTTTTATGCACACCCAAAAACAGTGCAATTACCACTTTGGAGAGGTTGAAAGGACACTTGAATGTCATTGGATAGCACATGACACCATCAGAATATTTGAAAGCTGTTGGTGTATTTAAATCATTGTTTGAAATCATGTGCCTAAAAAAAATATTTTAGGCACATCCAGTGTTGGAAAACTGTGCAATTACCACGTTAGGCCACTTTGGAGAGGTTGAGGGATACTTGGAAACGTCTCTTGACACCACATACTAAAACAGTTGCCCAGCTCTCTTATGTCTATCAATCCCCAACGTTTTGGGGATGATGTTGACATGTTTTGGGAAGCCATATGTTGTATCGTCAGCAGAAATAATTAATAATTGAGTAATTGCTTGTTCTTGGGAAAAAAACACAAATCGAAATAAAAAAAATGTAAAAGTGGTAATTTTGTGCACTTTATCTTGTATATTCAGGACTCAGAATTCCTATCTATATTCTGATTATCTCCCAGGTGTCAGCTTTCCTAAGATACCAGGATTGTGCATGTCCTAACAACATAAGTCCACATGAAAAGCAGTTACTTTTGGGTATGTCTATTTAGGCAAAAATCTTCATTTCTACATTTACGTTCAAGAGCTTTTTAAGACTTGGAGACTTTCTTTCAGTGACATTTCTCAACTGCTTCGTAAGGCTTGGATTGACAAGCAGTGTCCAGAATGGGCACATTATTTAGGACCATACCCCCGCCATTTATCTACTTCTGGATGTACAGTCTATTGAAGCTGGAGCTAACATTCCAGCAGACTTAAAGACTACTATAGTGGGGAGAACAAGTATTTGATATACTGCCGATTTTGCAGGTTTTCCCACTTACAAAGCATGTAGAAGTCTGTAATTTTTATCATAGGTACTCTTCAACTGTGAGTGATGAGTACCTATCAAAATCCAGAAAATCACATTGTATGATTTTTAAGTAATTAATTTGCATTTTATTGCATGACATAAGTATCTGATACATCAGAAAAGCATAACTTAATATTTGGTACAGAAACCTTTGTTTGCAAATACAGAGATCATACATTTCCTGTAGTTCTTGACCAGGTTTGCACACACTGCAGCAGGGATTTTGGCCCACTCCTCCATACAGACCTTCTCCAGATCCTTCAGATTTCGGGGCTGTCGTTGGGCAATACAGACTTTCAGCTCCCTCCAAAGATTTTCTATTGAGTTCAGGTCTGGAGACTGGCTAGGCCACTCCAGGACCTTGAGATACTTCTTACGGAGCCACTCCTTAGTTGTCCTGGCTGTGTGTTTCGGGTCGTTGTTATGCTGGAAGACCCAGCCACGATCCATCTTCAATGCTCTTAATGAGGGAAGGAGGTTGTTGGCCAAGATCTCACGATATATGGCCCCATCCATCCTACCCTCAATACAGTGCAGTCGTCCTGTCCCCTTTGCAGAAAAGCATTCCCAAAGAATTATGTTTCCACCTCTGCTTCACCATGCTTCACGGTTGGGATGGTGTTCTTTGGGTTGTACTCATCCTTCTTCTTCCTCCAAACATGGTGAGTGTTTTCGTCTCATCAGACCACATGACCTTCTCCCATTCCTCCTCTGGATCATCCAGATGGTCATTGGCAAACTTCAGACGGGCCTGCACATGCGCTGGCTTGAGCAGGGGGACCTTCCGTGTGCTGCAGGATTTTAATCCATGACAGTGTAGTGTGTTACTAATGGTTTTCTTTGAGATTGTGGTCCCAGCTTTCTTCAGGTCATTGACCAGGTCCTGCTGTGTAGTTCTGGGCTGATCCCTCACCTTCCTCATGATCATTGATGCCCCACGAGGTGAGATCTTGCATGGAGCCCCAGACCGAGGGAGATTGACCGTCATCTTGAACTTCTTCCATTTTCTAATATTTGTTCCAACAGTTGTTGCCTTCTCACCAAGCTGCTTGCCTATTGTCCTGTAGCCCATCCCAGCCTTGTGCAGGTCTACAATTTTATCCCTGATGTCCTTACACAGCTCTCTGGTCTTGGCCATTGTGGAGAGGTTGGAATCTGTTTGATTGAGTGTGTGGACAGGTGTCTTTTATACAGGTAATGAGTTCAAACAGGTGCAGTTAATACAGGTAATGAGTGGAGAACCGGAGGGCTTTGTAAAGAAAAACTAACAGGTCTGTGAGAGCCGGAATTCTTACTGGTTGGTAGGTGATCAAATACTTATTTCATGCAATAAATTGCAAATTAATTATTTAAAAATCATACAATGTGATTTTCTGGATTTTTTGTTTTAGATTCCGTCTCTCACAGTTGAAGTGTACCTATTATGAAAGTTACAGACCTCTACATGCTTTGTAAGTAGGAAAACCTGCAAAATTGTTGTTCTCCCCACTGTAGCTGTCCCTTAAAACTGCGCTTATGTTGGCTCTGCTAAGAGGGTCAGTGACCTTTGTGCGCAGTCTCGCCATCAACAGCGATGGCAGCAGGACTGTGTTTCTCCCTAACCTGCCCAAGGTGATCAAGGCGTTGTTTCATTCCATTCCATGGTGTTGTGGGTGTTTTCTTCCCCTCTCCATGCGGGTGAGAGGGAGAAGAGGTTGCATCGTCTGTGCCCGGTGTGCGCTTTGGCATTGTATGTGCAGCGCACGGCCGTGGTGCGGACCGCGCCCCAGCTCTTTGTGCGTTACGGTGGCTCTAAGGTGGATCAGCCATTGTCGAAACAGCGCCTGTCTCACTGGCTGTATGAGGTGATTGATCTGGCCTACAAGTCACGTGGCATTCCCACGCCCAGGGGGTTTGGGGCGCACTCCACACGTAGGGCGGCAGCCTTAGCTGCCCTGTTCAGAGGCATGAGGGTGGATGACGTCTTGGGGGACGCCGATGCCGTTTGTCCGGTTTTACTTTCGTGACATGGCTGCAGGTACGCTGGCTCACTCTGTGCTCAGTGTGTGGCTAGAGTTGAGTGGGATGGAAACGGCTTGGTTGCGTGGTTGATATTCTATGCCTGAGCCGTCCTGTTGGGCACTTATCTTGTTGTTGAGGTGGGCGACTGGCAGGGAGTACATGTTGGGCTTGCTCGCTTTGCCCTAAACCAATAGGAGAGAAGATATAGAATAGGCTTCAAGATATAGAACGATAGTTACTTTCATAACTCCAGTTCTGAGTGGTGCGTCGCCCATAGAGTTCATGCCCTGACTGGTCTCTGACTGCTTTTCTTGTGGAGAAAGGTATGTCGCGAGACTGAGTAGAGTGTGACAAGTAGAGTGTGATTTGCATATTTACATTTTCAGTGACTGCCTATTCGCAGAGGGGTAAACCAATAGGAGCGAAGCCCCTATTCTACAGGCAACACTCCACTCATAGAACTGGAGTTACGAAAGTAATATTGATTATTGATTATAAGTAACTATTGATTCTTTTAAATGTATTTTAACTAACAGGTCTGTGAGAGCCTGAATTCTTACTGCTTGGTAGGTGATCTAATACTTATTTCATGCAATAATATGCTAATTAATTATTTTCACAATGTGATTTTCTGGATTTTTGTTTTAGATTCCATCTCTCACAGTTGAAGTGTACCTATGATAAAAATTACAGACCTCTACATGCTTTGTAAGTAGTAAACACTGCAAAATCGGCAGTGTATCAAATACTTGTTCTCCCCACTATATCTGAAAGGCCTTAGACTGCCTTCGTGCAAACACAAACAGTCCCTTTTTAAGTCTCTCCATTGAACTATTTGCACATATTTTAAATGTATATTGTCTTTATTAGTTTGTAGTTATTTTTTAATCATTACTTAATATTATTATTTATTTTTTAGTCTTTCAATTGCTGCATTTATATTGTGTCAATTTTTTGCTATTTTCTTTTTATCCTGTTAAACTGATTGATTTACTTGTACTAGTTATGTTCTATGGTAGCATTGCCTTAAAAGAAACTGCAAGTAAGCATTTTCATTTTGAACTTAACTGTTTGCCCTACCTTTAATCACATTTTAATTTTTTGTATTTATGTTACCCAGATTGTTTGTACACTTCAGAGAATGTTCTTCAGTTTTTGCATTGCTGTGAAGGAACATACAAGCACATCTATGTGGTTCAAACCTTACTTGAACTATTGTACATCTGCTTATTTGTGTAATTGTACACATTTATGGTGAAAAACTGTATTTATAAAATAAAAGCACATTACTGGTATACACTGTGGCTGAATTATCATGGGGGGGATGGAAATGAAGGGGGGTAATGGAAGGGATACCCTGTACCCCCCAAGTAATAATGACAAGTATTTGTTTCACAGACCATTAGTAGGAAAGAGCAGAAATATGTAAACTTTGCTAGTTTTCTCTGCTAGTTTACTCTGATGTATCCATCACATCCCTTGTACACGTTGTTATCCATCATCTAGTAATGACAAAAAGACAAATTATCACCCAGCTCTCTATGTACTTGGGGTTGTGTGGGACTTCTGGATTCAGAATGATACATTGTTTTTCCAGTGGGTCCTGCTATAATTCATCAACCCCACAAAAACAGACTTTCAAATCCTATTATTTGTAATTCCAAAAGTAATTTGGAAGACGTCCGTTGGGAATATCAAAGTAGCTTTTAGTTTAGGCTGCTTAAAAGCTGCCTTGTGTTGATTCTAACAATTAATTTCAGACAATTCATTTCCTGACAAGTGTAAAGAGGTAATTGAATAATATTGAAATGACACAATGTATCTCAAATGGCACCCTATTCTATTTAGTGCACTAGATCTGATCACAGACTTTAACAGATGGTCAAAAGTAAAGGGAACAGGGTGCAATTTGGAACACACAACATTTTCTAATGGGAAATCACAGCCAAGAAAGGGAATGTAGGAAGACAGAGAGCTTGGTGCACCGAAGAGAAAGCTCCAGAAATCCTTTTGGCATGATGCATGATAACAGCATGGATGCCACTGAGAAAATATTGCCCCACAATGAGTTCTAGAAAGTTGCGTATAAGCTGAATGGACAAAACTTTATCTCGGACACACTAGAACACATTTGCTGATGAAAAAAACCTTCAGAGGTAAAGAGCTCAATCAAGCCTTCCCTAACATTAGCGTTAGAAGTCATTTATGATATAGTCATTCAAATGCCCAAATGCATACAGTGGAAAAGTATCAAACAATTATATTACTGGTACAAAAATGATAATACATTAAATACATGATTTTTTTTTTTTATTAAATATATTAGATTCAACTTTATTGTCATTGAAAAGTACAAGAACAGTACAACGAAATGCAGTAAGCATCTAACCAGAAGTGCAAATAGAGGGCAGAAAATGTACATGTATTAAGTATATTTATATTACAAGTGGAATATGTAGATGTGCAATCAAGGCAAATGCACTACAAATGGCAATGCTAAATGTGTAACGAAGGCAAATTGAAGAATTTGGAAAGTTTACAAGTATTAGGCATAGATCACAAATTAAATGAAATGATTGACTAATAGTTAAAAACATTGTCTGTGGATTAGGTTCAGTTAAAAGACTTTTAAAAGAATCGATAGTTACTTTCGTAACTCCAGTTCTATGAGTGGAGTGTTGCCTGTAGGATAGGGGCTTCGCTCCTATTGGTTTACCCCTCTGCGAATAGGCAGTCACTGAAAATGTAAATATGCAAATCACACTCTACTTGTCACACTCTACTCAGTCTCCCGACATACCTTTCTCCACAAGAAAAGCAGTCAGAGACCAGTCAGGGCATGAACTCTATGGGCGAACACCACTCAGAACTGGAGTTATGAAAGTAACTATCGTTCTATATCTTGAAGCCTATTCTATATCTTCTCTCCTATTGGTTTAGGGCAAAGCGAGCAAGCCCAACATGTACTCCCTGCCAGTCGCCCACCTCAACAACAAGATAAGTGCCCAACAGGACGGCTCAGGCATAGAATATCAACCACGCAACCAAGCCGTTTCCATCCCACTCAACTCTAGCCACACACTGAGCACAGAGTGAGCCAGCGTACCTGCAGCCATGTCACGAAAGTAAAACCGGACAAACGGCATCGGCGTCCCCCAAGACGTCATCCACCCTCATGCCTCTGAACAGGGCAGCTAAGGCTGCCGCCCTACGTGTGGAGTGCGCCCCAAACCCCCTGGGCGTGGGAATGCCACGTGACTTGTAGGCCAGATCAATCACCTCATACAGCCAGTGAGACAGGCGCTGTTTCGACAATGGCTGATCCACCTTAGAGCCACCGTAACGCACAAAGAGCTGGGGCGCGGTCCGCACCACGGCCGTGCGCTGCACATACAATGCCAAAGCGCACACCGGGCACAGACGATGCAACCTCTTCTCCCTCTCACCCGCATGGAGAGGGGAAGAAAACACCCACAACACCATGGAATGGAATGAAACAACGCCTTGATCACCTTGGGCAGGTTAGGGAGAAACACAGTCCTGCTGCCATCGCTGTTGATGGCGAGACTGCGCACAAAGGTCACTGACCCTCTTAGCAGAGCCAACATAAGCGCAGTTTTAAGGGACAGCTACAGTGGGGAGAACAAGTATTTGATTCACTGCCGATTTTGCAGGTTTTCCTACTTACAAAGCATGTAGAGGTCTGTAATTTTCATAATAATTTTCAACTGTTGGAACAAATATTAGAAAATGGAAGAAGTTCAAGATGACGGTCAATCTCCCTCGGTCTGGGGCTCCATGCAAGATCTCACCTCGTGGGGCATCAATGATCATGAGGAAGGTGAGGGATCAGTCCAGAACTACACAACAGGACCTGGTCAATGACCTGAAGAGAGCTGGGACCACAGTCTCAAAGAAAACCATTAGTAACACACTACGCTGTCATGGATTAAAATCCTGCAGCACACGGAAGGTCCCCCTGCTCAAGCCAGCGCATGTGCAGGCCCGTCTGAAGTTTGCCAATGACCATCTGGATGATCCAGAGGAGGAATCACAAGAAGGTCATGTGGTCTGATGAGACGAAAACACTTGCTGTGTTTGGAGGAAGAAGAAGGATGAGTACAACCTCAAGAACACCATCCCAAATGTGAAGCATGTTTGGCAATGCTTTTCTGCAAATGGGACAGGACGACTGCACCGTATTGAGGGGAGGATGGATGGGGCCATGTATCGTGAGATCTTAGCCAAAAACCTCCTTCCCTCAGTAAGAGCATTGAAGATGGGTCATGGCTGGGTCTTCCAGCATGACAACAACCCGAAACACACAGCCAGGGCAACTAAGGAGTGGCTCCGTAAGAAGCATCTCAAGGTCCTGGAGTGGCCTAGTCAGTCTTCAGACCTGAACCCAATCTTTGGAGGGAGCTGAAAGTCTGTATTGCTCAGCGACAGCCTCGAAACCTGAAGGATCTGGAGAAGGTCTGCATGGAAGAGTGGGCCAAAATCCCTGCTGCAGACTTCTACATGCTTTGTAAGTGGGAAAACCTGCAAAATCGGCAGTGTATCAAATACTTGTTCTCCCCACTGTAATTACTACCTGATAAATGGTGATCCTCGAGTGTTGGAATGGTATCTGGCTTCACCATATAAAACATTGCATAGGGGAGAGGGGGGTGAACTGAGACATGAGAAGACATGGTGAATTGAGAATTGAGAAGGCATGACAGTAATGTGTCCAACTAAAATATATACATATTGCTCTGGAAACATTTAAGAGACCTCTGCAAAATGATACGTTTCTCTGGTTTTACTATTCATAGGTAAGTGTTTGAGTACAATTTTGATTTTATTCAAAAAATTACTGACAACATTACACCTAAATTCCAAATACAAATATTGAAATTTAGAGTATTTATTTGTAAAAAAAAAAAAACAAGTCGACAAAATAACCAAATTATTTTTTTTCAGGCCTCAAATAATGCAAAGAAAACAAATTCATATTCATTTTTCAACAACAAAATACTAAGTCTTTGTGAAGGATTCATGCATCTTTCACAAAGACAAATCTGCCAGCAAAACACTAGCTTGTAGGCCTTTCCACGTCTCCGTCTAACCATTAGACGACCAGGTGTTGGGCAAAGCTGAAAATTTGACTCGTCAGAGAAGATGACCTTACTCCATTCCTCTATGGTCCAATCCTTATGGTCTTTTGCTAACTTCAGCCTGGTTCTTCTTTGCTTTTCATTGATGAAGGGCTTTTTTCTAGCTTGGCAGGACTTCAGCCATGCCCCTAGGAACTAGAAATTACATTTGGTTCAGGTAATCACCTCATCAGTATCTCATTAAGTAAAATGATGTGTGCCTGTGTTGGAATGTAACAGACACTGGAATGGAATGGCTGTCATACATGTATTGATGCTGATTTAAGATAAATTAGGAGTGGTCTCTTTTTTTTCCAGACCTGTACATTCGGCAGCAACAATAAAACTTCAGATTTTCGCATTTTGCCTTCAAAATAAAGGTTGATGATTTGTATTGTGTAAATTACGTGGGGAAAAAAACTATGTGGGGTTAAATATAAATGAAACAAATTACTATTTGAATAATACATTATATAAGGTAAAACATATTATAAGGTGGATCACACTGAGAAATGGTTAGAGCTTGAGTAAGTTCAAGTACAGATCCTTTCAAATATATAAAAAAATGATTTTTGATTTTAGTGTTGTTAATTCGCTTTTGTTCATTAGCTTTTGAGAGGGATTGTGTCATAAATCTGGGGGGGGCGATTCATGAACAGTTTTAGAGAATGGTTAATTGAGTGGGATGTGATGGTAATTCCATCGATCGACACTCTTAAATAAGGAAGTACAGAGACGAAATTCTCCAAGCACAAGTTAACCATTTTAATATTATTTGCAAATAAGAGAGACACGTCAAACGCTTACCAAAATAATCGTCAGAGGAGTCTCTGACTCCATACATGCACAATCCATATTTATTACAGTGAAAAGGGGTGTGGTAAGATGCTGCCCAGCTTTCCTATGTCAATAAAACACATTCCCTTTGTTATGTTACTACCTAAGCTTCACACAAACGACAAACTGTCCTCCCACCCATAGGCAACTTCTTCAATTCTAAGAGTTCTTACAGCATCTGGACAGACAATAGTTGCCCCCTAGGCAAATACCAGATCCCCCACATTCCTTTTCTAATTTGAATAAGGGGCTCTCAGTCCTTTAATCAGTGAGAATAAATTGGTTAGAGAAATTTCCACAACAGGGAGCACTTATGTTATTAGGGAATGATGTTAAGAAAGTATTGTCAAATAATGTTATGAAAGTTGACAAGGAAGAAAGACTGGTGTAAAGGGATGACATTATTGCAATACATAAAAAACCTGTTTGTAGCATAACATATATTTTTTTTTTTTGAGAAATGGAGGTTTGGAGATAAAGGAGTTTCAAGAGGCTGGCTACAGTATGATGCTCAGACTGTGGTGACGAGTTGTTAGGTGTGTGGCCAGTATGCTAAAGATAAAAGCTGAAACTCATTTATCATCAGAAATAAAAGGTTTGTATTCAACATGATACCTTTTCTCAATGAAATGTACTGAAATTAATGTGTATGTGACGAAAAAAGGCACTTTATTATTTTGGCCAGTAACAAATATGCTTAGCTGGTGTATTTCTTTTACCAGTCCCTATGACAGGTGAGCCAAAAAGTTAATATTGGATACTACATGCAATAGTATTCGACCAAAGGACAAGGGGAACTGAGGAAACATATATAACACACTAATGGGTAATGGGAGACAGCTGGGAACGATAGTACTGTACAGTGCAGGTATGTTCCAGAGGGCTGGGTGTTGTGAGGAGTTGGGAAACAATGGCAACTAGGAGGCAAGCGACTCAGACCACCGCAGGGGAGGTGGAGATGGTGGAGCTGCACTGGGAGAAACCATGACAGTAACACAAAAATGTGTGGAGAAAGTGAATGAGTCTGAATCCTACTGAAGTATATATCCATTCATGTTTAATTTTAAATATTCATGAGCCATTCTATTAATATATGTTATTAAGTATAACCTCACTCATATAATCCCTATTAGGATAGCATTGATATTAGTGAATACTTTTTGTTGATTCACTTGTGTTTTTCTGTGAATTAGGCAGAGGTAAGGCACATCATTATTAACGATTTTAGGAATAAACAAACATTGACATATTTTAATGCAACTGTTCCTACAGTATGTCAACACTGACTTGGAAAAAAAGAACTCCAAATGTGTACTTTAATGCATGCAGGTAACAGCGTGAACTATATTTACCCAAGATTTGCATATAGACATCTCCTTATAAATGTAGGTTTATTTACAGTGGATATAAAAAGTCTACACACCCCTGTTAAAATGCCAGGTTCTTTTGATGTAAAAGAATGAGACAAAGATAAATCATGTCAGAACTTTTTCCACCTTTAATGTGACCAAAAACATCTTTGAGGGTGAAAAATACAAAATAAAAAACTCCCAATAACCTGGTTGCATAAGTGTGCACACCCTTAAACTAATATTTTGTTGAAGCACCTTTTGATTTTATTACAGCAATCAGTCCTTTTGGGTAGGAGTCTATTAGCATGGCACATATTAAGGTGCCAATATTTGCCCACTCTTTATTGCAAAAGCGCTCCAAATCTGTCAGATTGCGAGGACATTTCCTGTGCACAGCCCTCTTCAGATCACCCCACAGATGTTCAGTTGGTTTCAGGTCTGAGGTCAGGCTGGGCCATTCCAAAACATTAATCTGTTGCTGGTGAAGCCATGCTTTTGTGGATTTGGATGTTTGCTCGTTGGTCGTTGTTGTGCTGAAAGGTGAACTTTCTCTTCATCTTCAGCTTTCTAGCGGACGCCTGTAGGTTTTGTGCCAAAATTGCCTGGTATTTGAAACTGTTCATAATTCCCTCCACCCTGACTAAGGCCCCGGTTCCAACTGAAGAAAAACAAACCATGATGCTGCCACCACCAATGCTTCACTGTGGGTATGGTGTTCTTTGGGTGATGTGCAGTGATGTTTTTGCGCCACACATACCTTTTGGAATTATGGCCAAAAAGTTCAACCTTGGTTTCATCAGACACATTTTCCCACATGCTTTTCGGGATACTTTGTTTTTGCAAATTTCAGCCAGGCTTGGATGTTTTGCTTTGTAAGAAAAGGCTTCCGTCTTGCCACCCTACCCCATTTATATGAAGAATACGGGAAATTGTTGTCACATGTAGCACACAGCCAGTACTTGCCAGAAATTCTTGCAGTTCCTTTAATGTTGCTGTAGGCCTCTTGGAAGCCTCCCTGACCAGTTTTCTTCTCGTCTTTTCATACATTTTGGAGGGGCGTCCAGTTCTTGTTAATGTCTTTGTTGTGCCATATTTTTTCCTTTTAATGATGACTGTCTTCACTGTGTTCCATGGTATATCTAATTCTTTGGAAATTATTTTGTACCCCTTCTCCTGACTGATATCTTTTAACAATGAGATCCCTCTGATGCTTTGGAAGCTCTCTGCGGACCATGGCTTTTGCACTGAGATGCAAATTAGAAAATGTCAGGAGAATCCTACTAGAACAGCTGAACTTTATTTGTGATTAATCAGAGTCACTTTAAATGATGGCAGGTGTGTAATTACATTTATGTAACATGAGTTTGAATGTGATTGGTTAATTCTGAATACAGCCAGAATCCCCAGTCATAAGAGGGTGTGCAAGGTTTGTATTTGTCATTTTTCCCCCTCGAAGAATTGTTTGTTTTTCAATTGAATTGTTCACATTGTAGGTCACATTAAAGGTGGAAAAAGTTCTGACATGATTTATCTTTGTCTCATTCTTTTACATCACAAACACCTGGCATTTTGACAGGGGTGTGTAGACTTTTTATATCCACTGTATATCATACTGTATCTGCTAGCCAGTCTATACTAAACAACCCAATGAGAAAGGAAGTTTATGGTTAAAGTGAAAGGCAATCTGAGTACAGTTCTTTCTCATGAGTTAAGTCAAAGTTAATGCAGCCTTCATATCAATTGCAGAGCTGACACAAACAACAGCCACCGGTGTTTTCAGTCAGCTGTTTAAACCTGCTAACTCAATCGTGGATGTACAGTTGGGAAATGCGTTACCTCAGTGTGCGTGTATCAGTTTAAGGCTTCCAGGTGGAACTATTGGATATGAATATGCAAGATATGCATGGGAAATATGTTTTGATATATATTTTTATGTCATAATCAGGAACTGGGAGAGGAGAATAATTGGGATAAAATCCAAAACAAAGTAAAAAGAATTGTGGGCGACAGGTACCCTAGCGATTAGAGCATCTGACCAGTAACTGAAAGGTTGCTAGATCAAATCCTCAAAGCAGCAAAGTTAATAATCTGTTGTGCTGTCCCTGAGTAAAATAGACAACTCACTTCCAAGGGGTTCCAGTAATTGAAAATATATTCTGAGTAAATTTACATGGTAGTTTAAACCACTTAGTTGAACAAAATTATTTTATTGTATACATTTCTGTCACTGATGTGCTCCAGCATTGCATCTTTTGTAACACAAACATATGGAAAAAAATATACACAAGTAATCTCCACAAGTGGCGGTGCAACGTTAACCAGAAAACCGAGGAATGAGTCTGGACAACACCGACTACAAGAACAATTTGGAATACCAAGAAGCCAATGTTAGCATCTTGAGTTTGTTGCCCTGTATGCTCCCCCTGGCTATTCCAGTATTTTGAGACTAACCATGATCGTGGTCAATACCGCTCTCATTTGAAGATTAATAGGCCACATGAGCATTTTGCACAGAAGATAATGGTTACAAACCTCTTTACACACTAGCATGACTAAGAGGAATGAGTACTCATTCCTTTAGCACCAGTATTGCCTTGTGTGGAGGTACAATGAAGAGCTATTTGGAGAGAATCACGGTCCTGAATCAATAACATATGGAGAAATAAATAAATGTGTTCGTGTTTTTTAATTAAATGTACTGTACTCAAAGTATGTGATTCATTTTATTGGTCCTATCACAGCTGGCGTGTGATAGCAAGGCTGCTCCTGTCAGTTATTTCCATGCTTGATCAGCCTTGAGTAAATTGACTGGTCAAAGGTCAAATGCAGCTCCAGCAAGAAGAGAAGGCTGAGTGAGACGGAGAGCAGACATCATGGAAAGGTGTACAGCAACATAGCTGACAAACTGCCACCAGAGTTTTCATCAAAATAGCCATTTGGCCTTTCCATCAGATGTTTTGAAAGGGTGAGTGCAAAAGGCAATATGGCAAAAAAAATAGGATGCCATCGTGAGGCTAAGGATTCTGCACTTATGTGTATTTGTTGTGTTTTGCTTGTCATAACTGACACGATTTCCAGTATGAAAAAATTGGTATGGTATGGTTGATATCAGCATGTATAGACATACAGGGAAAACTACAATGCACAAAATATCCTTACACACATTCACAGACACATCTTTGCATCCACTCAAACAAAGGCGTTACGGTGAATGAGAATTTCTTTCTCTCTCTGATAGATTGTGTAGGTGTACATACTGTGTAGGAGCTTCCAAAAGAAAATCAATTCACAATTCAGTGTTCAGCACAAAATGGTCTCAACTCATTCACTGTAGGAATACATAGTTTACTAGAAAGATACTAACTGCCACGGCAAAGTCGTGAGTAAATCCTTTAGAATATGCAGTTGACAAATATATATTTAATATTTTTGCCACAAGAGGTTGGTGCATTGTTGTTATAACTATAGACCTGTATGTATAGTTATATAAATAACACTCTCCATATACGTCTACCTAGAATCCTATTTACAGTCAATTGTTTTTGCCTATAACTTTTTACTTATTACCTTGTTTTTTCCAAATTTTTCAATGATTCCACCAGCCTTACTGGCCTTATATTTTATGAAAATGCCATAGATATAACAAGGCTTCTTTTGGGCCTTTGTATACCCTAACTGAGCTTAGGAATCTTTTGGTTTCCAGACCACATCAGGCCTGCAAGTCATATTTTGCTGGCTTGCAAAGTGATAAGTGGGATTGTTAATCAACATAGTATACTGAGACTACATCATTCAATTAAATTGGAACACTCATCTTAGTAATGGGTGCAATAAATCTAACTTATAAAATATTAGATCACAATTGAAGACAATATCTATAAGAAAACACATTATTTACCGTAAAAACAATCAACCAAATTCTAGTGTGTGCAGGAAATTATTATACAGGTATATAGTTCCGCATAGGACCCTTTTTGTCTACCCAAGAATAATCAACAAATCCTCTACCAAAAATGGATCTCAGGATGTTAACGTTTAATTAGGACCCTTTGCCTTACAATGAACACTTGCCTACAAGATGGGGATCTTCTGATAAAAATGGTTCTTGGTAGAACCCATTTAGAACCTTTTTTAAGAGTGTACATTTTTTGTAAATTAAATTTCAATTCCAGTGTTCCCAACTGTTAATTGGTTTCCATTATTATTTGATTACATTCTTCATTATGGTCCCATCCATATTTTGTTTGGTAAAATCCATTAATGTATGCCAAAAGAACTGTAATTTGATTGATTCATTTATCTTTTCTCATGTATTTCAAAGATGGAAATAATCTTCAGTGTTTATTGATTTTCATGTCACAAACTAAATAAATGTATCTGAGAAGTTTAAAACCTGTAACTCGCATGTCCATACAATGAATTGTATGGCCCATCTGTATAAAAGCCTTCATATTAAGACAGCCACAATCTTTGATTACACTATATTAAGTTAATTCACATGTACTTGCTTGCAACTAAAATACTGACATGAGACCAGCTAAAACAGAATCTTTATTGGCATAGGCATACTAGTTTATGAAATTAAACCTTGAGTTTGGGTATCATGGAAAAGGCAGAAGCACTGAGAACAGATAAACTGGGTGCAACTACAAAGAGGTAATATTTCCACTGCCATTGCATACATTTTATGACACCAGTATCACCACTAGACAGAAAACTGTCTTATTACATTTCTAAATAGAACGGTGTATCTCAAGCTGAAGAAAAATAATTATTAAGAATATAGAGTCATACAGACCACCCATCTAAGGAAATGGAAGAATAGAATACTGGCAAAGGGATTTGCATTTGAATAAATAAATAGGATGGAATTGCTTGCGCTTGCTTACTCTTAGATTGCATAGTTTTTATGTTATAACTGTAATGGGCTTACTGCACTGGAACTGGATGAAAACCAAATTCCACTCTCATGACAAAACATTTTGGCGATGATAGCCAGGTGCCAACAAAGTGTTGACAACATATATTCCAGATTTTGTGCTGTTAGCTGAAAAGTTTGGGGGAGTATACAGAGCTTGAAGGTGATAAACAGGACATTGCATTTCCTCCTGAGATTCTGTGATCGGTGCAAAGACAGCAACCCATCCGTTATGTTGTAAGATGGCTGGGGGAAAGACGGGCCAAGTTGTGATTAAACACTGATCGTGTGCTGGAAGGGAGAGAGACCAAAAAAGTGGAGCGCCATTCACCATGATTGATGACCTGCACTTGAACTGACAATGCGTCAGGCCAATGCGCCAAAGAACATTTCCACCAACACTTGGTTCTCTCTGAGAGGAAATGGGCATGAGAAACTTAACACAACGCATATGTGCTGATTAACTCGGAACAAAGGATAATACATAGGACGTGATGCCTGTTACTGATGGGCACCACCAGTGGCGCCGTTAGCCCTGGGCATCTGGGGCTATAGCCCCGGATCTCAAACAGAACAAAAATTTAAAATAGCCCCTGATCTAAGCATCTATAAATCTGATTGCGCATTATGACAATGTAGACGTGTAAGCCGCTAGGGTGTACATCGAAATTGTCCGCGTGTACATTCAAAACCCTGTACTTTCTGCCCCGGGGGGGAGGGGAGGAGGAGGAGGCAGGAGGGTGGGCTAAGCCCTGAATGTATTGTGATCCTAGTGACGCGTCTGGGCCCCACACATCCTGTCCATACCTCCTGCTTGGAGTTGCCCATGTGACTGTCATAGGCTCAATGGATAGGCCCATGGACCATAGGTTGGAACATACCATAAAAGGGTATTTTGTAGGATAAACCTTTCTTATTGGAGGATATTGTACTGTGTAATGGTTGGTTATGACCACCGACTGCCTGCCATGTATCCTGGCATAAAATACTGTGTTAACCTCATAATTATTGAGATGCAATGAAATAACTAGGGAAGGTTAACATAGTAGCCTCATGCTGAATAAAGATGTCTCTCCCCAAACTTCCAGTTGCGGTTTATTTTGTTCATGGATCAAAACTTGACAGAATGTAACAGCATGGTGCCGTGGCTCAGACAGATGGATTTGCACTTTGATGGTGAGTCAAACCACTCTAAAAGAACAAGTCAGTTTAAAGAGCATGAGTATCCAGATTAACACATCTGGAACCAGAAGACCTAGAAACGTTGCTTTTTAGGCAGTAGAACTCTGTGGTGAGGACGCATAAGACTTACGTTGACACTGAAAGATGTGTTCTTAGTTTTAGTCCATGAAATACCACAGGAGAAGCTACAGTGGATATAAAAAGTTTACACACCCCTGTTAAAATGCCAGGTTTCTGTTATGTAAAAGAATGAGACAAAGATAAATCATGTAAGAACTTTTTCCACTTTTAATGTGACCTATAATGTGAACAATTCAATTGAAAAACAAACTGAAATCTTCGAGGGGGAAATATTACAAATAAAAACCTTGCAATAACCTGGTTGCATAAGTGTGCACACCCTCTTATGACTGGGGAATCTGGCTGTATTCAGAATTAACCAATCACATTCAAACTCATGTTAAATAAAAGTAATTACACACCTGCCATCATTTAAAGTGACTCTGATTAATCACAAATAAAGTTCAGCTGTTCTACTCACATTGAAGCATGGTGGTGGCAACATCATGGTTTATTTTTCTTCAGATGGAACGGGGGCCTTAGTCAGGGTGGAGGGAATTATGAACAGTTCCAAATACCAGGCAGGTTTGGCACAAAACCTTCAGGCGTCCGCTAGAAAGCTGAAGATGAAGAGAAAGTTCACCTTTCAGCACAACAACGACCCAAAGTAAACATCCAAATCCACAAAAGCATGGCTTCACCAGCAGCAGATTAACCATTTGGAATGGCCCAGCCAGACCTCAGACCTGAATCCAATTGAACATCTGTGGGGTGATCTGAAGAGGGCTGTGCACAGGAAATGTCCTCGCAATCTGACAGATTTGGAGCGCTGTTGCAATAAAGAGTGGGCAAATATTGCCACATCAAGATGTGCCACGCTAATAGATTCATACCCAAAAGGACTGGCGATCATACACTGTTTACCGGGGGGCAGAGCCACCGACGTAGCCGCAAATCTGGGGTTGGTGCTAGCGAAGTCTAAAACTGGCAAGTATAGAGAGTACAGAGATATTGTTATTCACGTTGGCACCAACGTTAGGATGAAACAGTCAGAAGTTACGAAGCAGAACATAGCATCAGCATGTAAACTAGCTAGAAAGATGTGTCGGCATCAAGAAATTGTCTCTGGCCCATCCCCAGCTAGGGGTGGTGACGAGCTGTACAGCAGACTTGCGCAACTCAATCGCTGGCTGAAAACGGAATTCTGCCCGTCGCAGGAGGTAGAGTTTGTAGATAACTGGCTTTTTTTTTGGGACTCTCCCACAAATAGGGCCAGGCCTGATCTGCTGAGGAGCGACGGACTCCATCCTAGCTGGAGTGGTGCTCTTCTTTTATCTAGGAACATTGACAGGAGTCTCATTCCTATAGCCTTAACATGAGATAGGGTGCAGGTCAGGCCGCAGGCTGTTAGCCAGCCTGCTATCATAGTGGAGTCTGTCGATAGCATAGCCAAAGTAGTTAGTACAGCTTTACCTATTGCCACTGTGAATCGTTCCAGGCTGAGAAAAGTTAAACAAGGTAGTGCTAACAAAAACAACCTTATTAAGATAACGCCTTCCTCTGCCTCGGTCACAAATAAAAATAAAAATGACTGTATCACCTCGCATCTCAAAATGGGACTCCTAAATGTTAGATCCCTTGCTCCAAAGGCAGTTGCCGTAAATTAATTAATCTCTGATCATAAACTAGATTTTATTGGTTTATGTGAAACGTGGCTAAAGCCTAATGAATTCACTGCCTTAAATGAGGCCTCTCCTCCTGGTTATACTAGTGATTAAATCCCTCGTGCATCCCGAAAAGGAGGGGATGTCGCTAATATTTATGACAGTAAATATAAATTTACTCTCAAACATATCACTGAGTTTCTAATTATTCTAATACGTTTTACTAATGAAAGTTAACCAGGCCGATAAGCGGGTCTTCACTTTAGTTGTAATGAATACATGAACAACTTTGATGAAAAGATCATTACCATTAGAAAATAAATAACTGACTCCTCCTTAAATAGTTATGGTCCTCAAAATCTCAGTTGTCATAAAAATGTCCTGACCCTCCCTGACCAGGTGTCAATGTTGGGCTACATGGACATGTTCTAGCCTGGTTTAAATCTTATTTATCTGAAAGATATCAGTTTGTTTGTGTGGATGGCATATCCTCTGACAAGTCAAAGGTATGCTTTGGTGTTCCTCAAGGCTCGGTTCTGGGCCCATTATTGTTCTCACTATACATGCTCCCTCTGGGCGATGTAATCCGAAATCACAATGTAAACTTTCACTGTTACGCTGATGACACACAGTTATGTATTTCAATGAAGCATCGAGAAGCCCCTAAATTAGCTACTTTGGAAGCATGCGTTTCAGATATTAGGAAGTGGATGACAGAGAATTTCTTGCTCTTAAACTCAAGGAAAACAGAAATGCTCGTTTTAGGACCCAAGAAACAAACAGCGTTGTTAGCAGATCTCACTGTGAACCTCGACGGCTGCATGGTCATATCCCAAATAACTGTTAAAAACCTTGGCGTTACCCTTGACCCTGACCTCTCCTTTGAAGAACATATAAAATATGTCTCAAGAGTTGCTTATTTTCATCTTTGAAACATTGCAAAAATTTGAAACTTTCTATCAAAAACTGATGCAGAAAAATTAATACATGCTTTCGTTACTTCTAGACTAGATTAATGCAATAAAATTAATAAATAAACTTCAATTAGTGTTGCACACGGCTGCTAGAATCCTAACTAGAACAAAAAAATTTGAACACATTACTCCTGTCCTAGCGTCCTGCCTGTTAGGGTTAGGGCTGATTTTAAGGTTTTACTCTTAACCTATACATCAATACATGGACTTGCTCCTACTTACCTTGCTGAAATGATCCAGCCATACATACCTACACGTGATCTACGATCGCAAGATGCAGGCCTTTTAATTGTACCTAGAATTTCTAAACAAACAGCTGGCGGCAGGGCCTTTTCTCATAGAGCTCCACTACTGTGGAATGATCTGCCAATTAAGGTTAGAAATGCAAACTCAGTGCAAACTTTCAAGTGTCTACTAAAAACTCATCTCTACAGCACGGTTTATAATTAGGTGTAGCCTGGCCCGGGGGCGTGAAGGTGACCAGTAGGCTTGATACTGTCCACCCTTGCTGTCTTGCCAGGTGGGCTCTCGTCGCCACTGGGATGCCCTCCCTCCAATGCCTTTCGGGGGAAGAGTCTCTGTTGCGCACTTGTGCAATTGGGCTGTACGCTGCTGGCAATACTCTGCCCTCATTCAGGGGGGTTGCGGTTGGTGGGTGTCCCTTTGGTTGATGCCTGGCAATGTGGGTGGATTGATTTCCTGCCTGTTGGGCCCTGTCCAGGGCCTCCCCCGGGTAGGGCCAGTGTCGCCGGACCCCCCCCCCCCCCCGTCTCAGTTCCAAGGTGTTATGCTGCTATATTATTTGTGCTGGGGAATATGAGGAATGCACTTTCTAACTTTTAACATTTTAGGAGGAGATGAGGTCCTGGTCCACACCTGCGGAGTACCTGGTTTGGCGGGCCCGTTGCTGTCCCTGTCCTTGTCCACCTGGTCATACTTTTGACCTAGTATAGAATCAAATAAACTCTGGATTTAGCCCAGAGAAATATATTTATTATTCCAATTGGACTCTTAAAATCTCACACGGCACAGCCAGAAGAGGACTGGTCACCCCTCTGAGCCTGGGTCCTCTCTAGGTCTCTTCCTAAAATTCGGCCTTCTTAGGGAGTTTTTCCTAGCCACTGAAATCCAACACTACTGTTGTTTGCTCCTTGGGGTTTAAGGCCAGGTGTCTCTGTAAAGCACTTTGTGACAACTGCTGTTGTAAAAAGGGCTTTATAAATACATTTGATTGATTGATTGATTGACTGAGTGCTGTAATAAAATCAAAAGGTGCTTCAACAAAGTATTAGTTTAAGGTTGTGCACACTTATACAACCAGGTTATGGTGAGTTTATTATTTTTCCCCCTCAAAGATTTCAATTTGTTTTTCAACTGAATTGTTCATGTTATAGTTCACATTAAAGGTGGAAACATTTCGGACATGATTTATCTTTGTCTCATTCTTTTACATCAAAAGAACCTGGCATTTTAACAGAGGTGTGTAAACTTTTTATATCCACTGTAAATAAACCTATAAGGAAATGCCTATATGCAAATCTTGGGTAAATATATTTCACGCTGTTACCTGCATGCATTAAAGTACACATTTGGAGTTCTTTTTTTGCAAGTCAGTGTTGACCTACTGTAGGAACAGCTGCATTAAAATATGTCAATGTTTGTTTATTCCTAAAATCGTGAATAATGATGTGCCTTCCCTCTGTGTAATTCACATAAAAAGTGAATCAACAAAAAGTATTCACTAATACCAATGCTATCCTAATAGGGATTATATGTGTGGTGTTATGAGTGGGGTTATACTTAATAACATATTAAGAGAATTGCTCATGAATATTTAAAATTAAACGTGAATGGATATATACTTCAGTAGGAAAAATGAAAAATAAAAACCTTACAATAACTTTTGAGTGTAAATCTTCGTAAATCATCTAGAAGTCCTTGTTTTGGGTAACAAGTTGACACGTGTATAGTAATAATTTTAATCTTATACGTGTAAGGAGAAGTAAAGTAAATGACGTTTTTAAGTTAAAAACAACGTGGTAAAAATGAAGACTGCAGCCTCACATGTTGTAATGGAGAAAATAGCTGATGACATCAAAAAGAGCTTGAAAATAGATAAATGTCGCCATGAGAACATTCTAAAATATGCCATTGTTCCAGAAGATTTTTTTTTTTTTTTTTTGTATATACAGAAAATATCCAAAGAAATTCAAAGAATGCCTGATGAATTACAAAAAACACATTGGTCATTGATTATGTTATCAGAATTTTTTTTAATTGAATGATACATTTCTCATTGATGGTCTTGAAAGATCTTGTTTGGGCGTCGGCTGAACAATTGGCTGAACTGGTTGAAAAAAGTTGAAAAAAGGACTTGTAAAGTTGAAAAAGGAACTGGAAACATTGAAAGCAGGAAAAACATCTAAAGACATTCAAAGGCCACTGAAAAAGAAAACAGAAGAATGACACTATTGTGGAATCCCTGGCCATTGGCAGAATGAGTGTCGCAAGAAGAACTGAAGGAAAAACAAAGCATGGACAGACAATTGGAACATGAGACATTCTGCCCACATGCCAAGCAGCGGCAAGCAAAGATCTCCCATGTATGGAATTCAGGAATCAAAGACAGACGATTTCCTGGCGATACCTGGAACATACGTGAGCTTATATATATCATTGATTAAGAGTTTTAAATGTGTTTCCAAACATTCATCGTACCTAAATATTGAGTAGAGCTGGAACACTTCCCTTGATAATGACCATGATTATTCAAATGAATATTAATTTGAAAAGCACTTTGATGGTATATTGCATGTTTTAAAAGTCATTTGAAATAGCCTGTTTTGTTATGTAATGCTTGAACATGTTTTATTACGTATTCAAGGAATAGCCTGTTTTGTTATGCTTTGTCATTTTCACTATGTCATTTTGAATCAAACATATTTATTTCATTGATGATAATGTTTAAAACCGTAAGGCCTCAAGGAGGGTGTTACTACAATGTGGGTAGGCTTTAACAGGCCCACCGCATGGTAACCATCTGTTGCGTACTGAGCTGTTCGCTAGCACATGTGGGTACATTTAACCCTAGTACATCTAACCCTTCAATAAATTAGAAATTGGTACAATGAGGATTTTCTAATCTGGTAAAATAGTCCCATGGTTTTCTTACAAAAGGTTTAAATATTGTGTTTTCTCTCTCCTTATACAGTATATTGTATAAGTGATAAAATGAAGAATCCACATGGTGATATTCTTTAACGATAAGGAGACTCAATATGAATCCAAAATAGCCATAGGCCTTTACAAAGGGGTTTCCACCAAGTTGGAATGCGTGTGTTCTCTCTCTCTCTCTCTCTCTCTATCTGCTTCATCACAGGACGACTGGTGAGAGGGAAACATACACAGAGGGTAATTATTTTTAAGTTAAGTAAAATATGGTTTTCCATGTGCACTGAATTTGATTCTAATATATGTTATAATTTGGTTTTTGACAAAAGATTGAGATTACAGTCTCATGTGGAATTATGACAAAAAAGGTTAAAACATCCAAAAGCACGTTTATGGCTTTGGTTCATAAGGATTTTTTTCATTTGTTTGTGTTCCTCTTATTACTAAGATGTCATTTGTGTTTTATAGAAATTCTTTTTTTTCCACTCAATAGCTTTAATATAGGAATTTATGGTTTTGAAACCAACTGCAATGAGGGTAGAGACCAAAAGTCATCCTCCATTGTTGATGATACAATTTTTTATGTCAATAGAACAACAGACATAAACAAAATATAAACTGTGATTTAGTGTTTGGCTGACCGCCACTATTTGGAATAAAAATGAATCAAAGTTGGAGAATTTTATTTAAATGTAGAAGGTTAATCAATACATTGTTTGTCGCAAGGTAGTTAAGTCGTTTCCTGTAAAAATGCTAACAATGGGTGCTGTAGATATGGTATCACAATCGCCCTGGTGGTTGCAGTAGGTACACCACTGGAACTTGGGCTGGAGTTTTTCTCTCATACATTTTAGTTGTGCAGCTTATTCCCTAGTGGGCAAACCAATTAAGTTAGGCATGTGCCAAGAAACTTCAGGATATTATTCAGTGGGGATAACAAGTATTTGCCGATTTTGCAGGTTTTCTTACTTACAAAGCATGTAGAGGTCTGTCATTTTTATCATAAGTACACTTCAACTGTGAGAGACGGAATCTAAAACAAAAATCCAGAAAATCACATTGTATGATTTTTAAATAATGTATTCGCATTTTATTGTATGACATAAGTATTTGAACACCAACCAACCAGTAAGAATTCCGTCTCTCACAGACCTGTTAGTTTTTCTTTAAGAAGCCCTCCTGTTTTCCACTCATTACCTGTATTAACTGCACCTGTTTGAACTCGTTACCTGTATAAAAGACACCTGTTGTGATGGCAATTTCTAAAATCCAAATAGTTCTATGAAAATGGTAGGTAAGACAGAAAAATCAATTGCGCAATAAACGTTTTTTAATTTCACTTGCAAGGAGAAAGTATACAGGTTACAAGGTAACAGTGGATAGTCTCTAAATAAAAACATCATTTCGACAGTATTTATTACATAGGAAAAGGGGTGTGGTAAGATGCTGCCATCTGTCTTATGTCAATCAAACACATTCCCTTTGTTCTATCACACAAGTCAAATGCTATCTTCCCCCACCTTATCCTTCCAGCCATAATGTTTACTGTAGTGTTTACCCAAAGGGGCCAACTGACCTTACTGCCCCCTGTTGTATCTTCTCCTATCCTGTCCTAAACCCCATTGATCTGCATCTGGACAGACAAAAGATGGCCCCTATGCAAATACCAGATCCCCCACATTCCTCTACCTATCTTAACAGTGGGACTCAGTCCTTTACTCAATGAGAATACATTGTATAAAGAAATTTCCACAACAAACCATCCTCTTGATACCATATCAAACCTTAAACAGTACACTCATTAGGATGTAGACTGCAACAAAACAGTAATCTTTAACAACATGACCCAGTCAATATCATTACCCATAATGATTAGAGAACGGAACAAATCTGAAATGTCTGAATCCTCCTTTAAATTCTTCTAGATCATTACCTTCCGTATAAACACCAAGATCACACATTGTCATCATACAGAACCATAACATAGTACAGCAACCTTTATGTTAAAATCATCATAAACACCTATCACTGAATGCATCCTTCAATTCATCACTGTTACAAAGTCCTCTCATGCCAATTGCTCGATTCACTGAAAAGTCCTCTCCATGGTTCCATTTGGATGTACTTCCAAAGTCATCACAAATGTTCTGCTCCTCCAAACGTCAGACAGTCAGTTATGAACCATTTATTTGGCAGGTCGATGTAACAGAACGAAAAAGTCAGATGTATTCTACTTTTATTTGATTGGGACAGTGCATGTTAATGAACAAAACATGGAGTACATGCATGTAAAAATGCCGGATTATAGCCAAGGGCTAATTTCCATCCGTAGTCCCACGAGCTAAGATCACACAGCTCACAAAAACATTGCAAAATAAAATTTACATCTACAGTCAGTTCATAAATTTGCTAAATCCTATATACAATATTCACACAAAACTACATTCAACTTCACAAACACTAATCCATATACACATTACAAAGTAAAACAATTTAAAAAAAGGATAAAACATATACTAATGTGTGCAACTTTGATTTTCCCATAGCCATTTCTTCAACTGGACTTTAAAAGAGCTATATGTAGTACATTCTTTTAATGTTAGAGGAAGACTATTCCACAGGTTCCCATTTTGTCGTTGGCTGTTAGGTATAAACTCATAAGGAGACCTGTTATTTGTGGTGTTAAAGAAATCATTATTAACCCTCGACTTGGACAATTTCCTAGAAAAAAGTATAATATTATGATCTGAAAGACCAGTCAGGAAATTGTATGATCTAATTATCCTTTCAGGTCTGTTGCTGAAAAGTAGATCTATTTTAGTTCTAGAGTGTTTCGTAATCCTTGTTGGATGCTGAACAAGTTGAAAAAAATTAAGATTATCCATTATATGCTTTAATGTTTTCCTATCTTTCTTACAGTCCCAGTTCACATTGAAATCTCCAATTACAATAACTTCATTGGACTTGTTGTGTGTTGAATGATGTTTAAGTAGTACCTGCAGTTGTTCATAGAAGTCAACTTTGGCTGATGGTGGACGGTAAAGGCAAACCAGAGTAAAACTCATCTCTGCAGAGAGGGAAATTCTAACTGAAACAGTTTCAATTTTAATCTCACTTGGCACACTTAGTTGTGAACACTTCAAATTATTTTTCACATACAGCAGTACACCCCCACCTCTTCCTTTACCTCTGTCCCTTCTAAACACATTATAGTCAGGGAAAACAACACCAGTTTCAGGGGATGATTCTTTAAGCCAAGTTTCTGATAGGCCTAATATATCAATATTTGAGTTCCTGAGAATATGGTCCAGTTGTTCACGTTTAGGGAGCATACTGCGTATGTTAAGGTGGGCACAAAGAAGCCCTTTTGGCCTATTTTTATTGTCCCAAATTAATTTAGCCTGGTTTAATGTATTAAAAATATTTGTCTCTCGATATCTTCTCATTACATAATTTCAAATCCTATATACAATATTCACACAAAACTACATTCAACTTCACAAACACTAATCCATATACACATTACAAAGTAAAACAATTTAAAAAAGGATAAAACATATACTAATGTGTGCAACTTTGATTTTCCCATAGCCATTTCTTCAACTGGACTTTAAAAGAGCTATATGTAGTACATTCTTTTAATGTTAGAGGAAGACTATTCCACAGGTTCCCACCCCGGACAGACAGGACCATCTGACCGAAGGTGGTGCGCCTGTGAGGTATTATCAAGTCTCCTCTGGTAGAGGCTCGCGTGATCCTGAAAGAATTTTCTTTAGATTTAATAAAGTCCTTCAGAGGTGGCGGAGCGAGGGAGTGAAGGACCTTGTATATCAAACAGGCCATTTTTAAATTAATCATATTTTGAAAATTCAATAGTCTATGTTTTTTTTAAACTTGACAGTGGTGGTGGGATAGCGGTTTTTTATCTAATGTTTTTAATGCCTTTTTATATAGGCTTTCTATGGTTTTAAGTGTTGTGGGGCAGGCAAGAGACCAGGTAGTCAAACAGTAATCAAAATGAGAAATAATCATTGAATAAAAATATGTTTTAGCAGCACCCATAGTTAAATTATTTCGAATGTGCCAAAAATTTAGAAGATTAAATTTGACAACCTTTGCTACTTTTTTTACATGACTTTTGAAGCAGAGTGTTGAATCAAGGACTACCCCAAGGTATTTAAATTCTGAGACCAGGTGAAGTTCCTCTCCATTCAAGAAGACATTTGATCTGCTTACTTCGACAAAGCGTTTTGAGAAGTACATGCACACAGTTTTTCTGGTGTTCAACATGAGGCATGGATTTTTGAGCCAGTCCTGCACATAGGATAGGGCTGTAGTGAGATCAGCAGCTGCTTGTTGGATGGTTTTTGCTTGAGTGTAAATTACTGCGTCATCCGCATACATCTGCGAGAAGACGTTTGGGCATGAATTTGGTAGGTTATTGATAAAAAGAGAGAACAGAACCGGCCCAAGGACAGACCCCTGTGGAACACCAACTCCAGAATCTAAACAGGGAGATTTGACACCATCTACTACCACGTACTGTTTCCTGTGGGACAGGTAGGATTTAAACCATAAAAGTGCTTGATCAGAAATGTTAAATTGAGTCAACCTGGATATTAAAATCTGATGGTTAACAGAGTCAAAGGCTTTCTTCAAATCTAAGAAGACAGCCCCGACACAAGGACTCTTGTCAAGCAAACCTTTTATGTTTTCTGTTAACAAACACAGGGCACTATCGGTGGAGTGATGGGTCCGAAAACCAAACTGTAATGGATGTAGTGAAGGTTGGACATTTTCCAGATGAGCCGTCAACTGTCTGACTACCCACCTCTCTGCTATTTTTGATATGACGGGAAGTATGCTGATAGGTCTATAATTAGACATGTCTGTTGTAACACCTGATTTTAGTATTGGTGTCACTGCAGCCACTTTCCAATCTACAGGGACTATAGAATGGTTAAAAGACATATTAAGAAGATGAGTTATTGGACGTATTAGATGATCCTTGTACTCTTTATAAAAATGTGTATTAAGGCCAAATGCATTTTGAATTTTTCATGCCAACAATAATTTTAGTTACTTCATAGTCAGAGATTTCAATGATTTTGAATACAGGCTGATGTGGATCAGAGACATTGTCAGAACACAGAGATGGATCAAAATGCTGCGTAATCTCTTTCACAGAATTTATAAAGAAACTGTTAAAATTGGTGACTATGGAAAATGGACCTTTAATAATCGAGTCATTAATTTGAAGCTCCATTTCCATTTTGTTTTTATTTAGATTTCGACCAAGCAGTTTATTTAGGTTTTGCCATACTAATTTTCCATTGCCGTTTGCATCCTCTATTATTTTAATAAAAAAGTTTGCTTTGCCTGTCTCAGACTCTGGGTTACCTTATTTCGCATATGGGTAAACCTTTGACGGTCTGTTGTTAGACCTGATTTTAAAAATTGCTTTAATATCAGGTCTCTTGCTAACATTAGATTTTTAAATTCTTTGTTCAGCCATGGCAAGTGGCATATTCGTTTACGTTTATATCTCCCTCTACTCGAATGGGTTGAGATAAAATCCTTCAGAGATTTAATAAATTTACTGGTACATAATTCGGGATTGTCATCATACAGGATTGTATCCCATTCCAGTGATGACAGGGCTGTGGCCACATTTTGTCGTTGGCTGTTAGGTATAAACTCATAAGGAGACCTGTTATTTGTGGTGTTAAAGAAATCATTATTAACCCTCGACTTGGACAATTTCCTAGAAAAAAGTATAATATTATGATCTGAAAGACCAGTCAGGAAATTGTATGATCTAATTATCCTTTCAGGTCTGTTGCTGAAAAGTAGATCTATTTTAGTTCTAGAGTGTTTCGTAATCCTTGTTGGATGCTGAACAAGTTGAAAAAAATTAAGATTATCCATTATATGCTTTAATGTTTTCCTATCTTTCTTACAGTCCCAGTTCACATTGAAATCTCCAATTACAATAACTTCATTGGACTTGTTGTGTGTTGAATGATGTTTAAGTAGTACCTGCAGTTGTTCATAGAAGTCAACTTTGGCTGATGGTGGACGGTAAAGGCAAACCAGAGTAAAACTCATCTCTGCAGAGAGGGAAATTCTAACTGAAACAGTTTCAATTTTAATCTCACTTGGCACACTTAGTTGTGAACACTTCAAATTATTTTTCACATACAGCAGTACACCCCCACCTCTTCCTTTACCTCTGTCCCTTCTAAACACATTATAGTCAGGGAAAACAACACCAGCTTCAGGGGATGATTCTTTAAGCCAAGTTTCTGATAGGCCTAATATATCAAGCGCATCGCATGCCAGGACGCCGGCCCCCACCTCCAGGCCCACAGGTGAGTCTGAGCCAGTACCATAGTGGCCAGAGTAGCTGTTGGCGGCCAACGCAATGGTAGCCCGGGGTTCACGTTCCTCCAGTCTGTTGAGGGGTCCAGGGCACTGGTGTATGTCCCCGGATAAGAGTAGACAGATAGCGATTATGAGCGTGCGGCTTTGAGGAATTTGTAGAGTGCGTGCACTGCTCTTCCTGCTTTTAATGGAGCAGTAGAGAGATGGAAAAACAAAAGCTGCAGCAACGGCGTGTCTCCCAAATCCAAAATGTTTATTGTTCGAAGTTTTGTGTAGAACTTGTAAGAGTGCTCCCGGATATCTTTTGCCAGCACTGTAGTACTTGCATTGTGATGAGAAACAGGCAGTGTGATTGAGTCTATATCTTAAATTGTCCAAGAATAGCACATAAACAAGGAGCGCTATGACAACTCCCGTCGTACCTGCTGCCGCCATTTTCCGTGCCATTTTTCCTTGGTATCACTCAGAATGTGATGAATGTGTGTATATTCCAAGGTGTTGTCCTTCACAGCTCAGATGCAGACACAGCTCTGGTTGTCTCCATTCTAGCTGCTTCATCAGCCAGGCCAGGAGAATCTGTGTTCTCCCTTGTGAACTCCAAGATGACCAGTTTTAGCTAAAGGTTCTAGAGCTAAAGGCCATGTAGAAAGTGACTGGTTACGAGCACCCGAAAATTCACTTTTCCCTCAGTGACTTCAATTCACTGTGTCTAACCTTCAAACACTGCAATCCTTGTGTAGCGTGTCGTCGATCCCAGGTTCCTCTCTCAGCTACCTGGACAGCAGATGAGATGTACCTGGTATGGACCCAATCAGCGTAGCATGATGTAGATCTTTCCTATGCCTCCATCCTCTCGGTTAGAGGTTGCCTTCTCCATCACATTGCAGAATCAGCAGGACTCAAATCAGTTCAGCTCACAGGAACTCAGCATCCTGTAGACGTGCGGCCCCTAGACGTGCAGTGAGCCAGAGTCGACTCCTCTCTCAGCTGTAGGACAGTCTGTCTGTGTGTCTGTGAGATCCATCTCACCTCAGCCACCTCACAGTTGTCCTTTTAAGCCAAGCTCAGTCTGTCTCTGGGCTCCAGCAAGTCCTCTGTTGCCGAATCGCTTTCAAGTGTTCTGTATCTGAATGTGTGAATTATCCTTGAGAAGATTAGTTCCAACTGCACAGTACATCATCACATATGTCCATTACGTTAGCTTGTTGCATCTCGCTGATACATTAGAACCACACACTATCAAACACTCAAACCCTATATTTCCAACATCTCTCTACTTCTTCTCTCCAAATAGAGTAGAACAGTTGAAATCAATAACAGTATCGTTAAAACATTAACATCTCTGGTGCTTCTGTTCTGCTAGTGTAGCAAAATAACAATTCCTCTCTTTTCTATAGTTGGTTTAACTACCAACACAAAGAACAGAAGAACACAATTTCACATTTCTCATTACTGTTCCAAAAACTCATCAGTTAAGATAGTTTGCTTACATTGAAGTACCACTCTCTAAGAGCAGTTCATGAACAATTCTCAGTTCACCTATATAATTTACATCTGATTGTGTTGTATCGGAACTACAATCAAATTCACCATTGTTTCACATAAAGGATCAAATACCTTATTTAAAATCAAACATTTCACACCATCTTGAAGGTCAGCTAACATAACTGCTATTTAGCCTAATTTCTCTACAAGATGAAACTCAGTGTGAATGTCTCCAAGTCTCTTCTTATTATCCTAGCACATCAAAGACACTCTGAAATCCTGTCATAAATCATGACCCCCCCTTTTTACTCCTTTATCACCACAGGGCTCTCCCTGGAGTGGGGGGTGGTCTACTGACCTAAGAACAGACCCTGGCCTTATCAATAAGGGACACTGGTGTTATCTTGAGAAACAACCCAGGCATTGACAATAGTAAAACAACCTTTTTTCTCTTCATTCACCTCAAAGAAACCAATGATTGCTTACTAGGACGGAACTTAAATTAGAATTAGAATGCCCAATTTTAATAATGTCTGTTTCTCTTCTAAAGAGTCCAAACAAGTTAAAATCCATCTCAAACTGTTTTTTTTTTTCAGTGAGTGGAGTGGGACAGTGGGTCTGTACCTCTCTTTATGCAATTTTAGACTATGTAAGAATTCTCAACTTGGTTTTCCAGAAATATAACTTGATGCAGAATTATTTTCTCAATATCAAATCAAAACATGGCAAAATGTAGTAAACATGTAAGAAATAACAAAATGTGCTCCCTGCATGTTTTTTCCCACTTATTCCATAATGCATGAGATTAATATGATTACTTCTAATCAAATATTAAACTAACTGAACAATAACACACCCATCAAATTAGTTATTGCTTAGCTAAACCATTTCAAAATGGTAAGATGTATTCCACTCAACCATAACCATGTTAGATTTCACATAAAACATACTTTTCAAAAACCCAATATGACAAACTAGATTATTCACGTAACTTCTTTAAGTACCTATTTAATTTGCTTTGAACTCTAAGTTCAACTCTTTTTCATTTGAACTCTAAGTTCAACTCTTTTCCACTATAGATAATCATTTCATACAATCCCCCCTGCTTTCAAGACAGAGTCAACGAAATTGACTCAAAGTGAAAGCAGAACCATTACAGAACCGAAATTAAAAAGAAAATCGATAGTTGGAAGGAATCTAACATACATCCAGTAAACGTCGCAAACTGAATATCCAACCAAAACAACTGAAAATAAGAAAAACATCCTCAAAGGAAATAAAAAACTGTACCACACACACGGTTGCTCGTGTGAAGGAACTCCCAATGTAGCATATCAAAATGTGCATTTCCACAGGCAACGGCCAAACTAAGTTGAGACCAACAAACATCATGACTCAATTTACCTCCTAAAGTCTAGGGAATTTTCTCAATTTTAGATGTAAGTCTGCCAAAATTGCTACTTCCATGTATAAGTCATGCAAAGACATCAAATTTGTTCTCAGCAATGAACAATGTTGCATGACTTAAGGTCTCCACCCTTACAACAATTTGATTCGAAATCATAAATGTAAACATTAAAGCAACCAAAAGGAAAACTTATTCAGTTTTCACTTAATGTTTTATCATCCCAAAACTGAACATGCTTGTGTTGGTAAAATTACCACGGGTGAGAACAGGCTGAACACTCAAATTTAACCCTTGATATAATGTTAAGGGTGGCGGAAGCCATCCCAGTGGACCTGCCCACCCTTCCTGAAGCTCTGAGCTCCACACATATATGGTGAGCCATTTAACAAGGCCAAATGTTTGTTTATGGTCTTCAGACTATACTCTCAATTTAGCCTACATCGTTCGTTAACTGAAGATTCTAGATTTAGTGTCCAACCTATCTAATATTTTCGCAGTTTGTAAAAATGTGCTTATCATTATCTATACATCAAGTCAACATTATGGTGGAAATTAAAAAACTCTTAAGAATGGCACTCCAGGCAGAAAACAGATTTATGACGTCACTATAATCAAGGTACAATAAGTAATCCAAAGGAAACTCAATGTAGCCTTAAACACCGTTACATCAATACCCTATTTGTTCACAAACGTACCATTCCAGAATTTAAATTCCATGAACGAGTAGCAGGCGCTGGTTTTATCCCATTAGTATCCCAGTTATCGTTAGAAAACACTTATAAGAGAACTCCATTATTTAACCAAACTCAATTTAGCATTTAAAATAGGACGTCTAATTTTACGGGTTTATTTAAACAGGGAATAAACTGGCTTTGGCTATTTGGGGAATAAACGGGCCGTAGTCATTTTCCCCTATTTTGCAGGCTATGACTATATTGGCAGAATCCAGTCTTCATTGGAAACAGCATGTTACCTTAATACTAAAAACTTCCGCTAACGTCTGCTTCCCACTCCATACAAGGAGAGAGAAAACCATATTTTACCAAATCACAGAATCATCATTATACCGATTTCTAATCTATCCCTCTAATTATATTTCGGACAATATTCTCTTAAACACCTAAGTTAGCAGGCTAACACTCCCATATGTGCCAGCCATCAGGCAAATTCAATTTCCTAATTTCAGCACAAAGGGAAAAGCCGAAAGAGTAGGCCTCCCCAAAGAACCATAGTAATAACGCAATGTAAGCGTTCGCCCAAACGCACACCAAACAAGACGAAACATTGCGATTACAAAACTTCCAAGTTAACACCAACCTCGGTAAACAAGATCCAATATTCTATCAAGGAATATACAATGCAGCCAATCGGATCCCTCGTGCACAGGGAATACCAAAATGGACAAGTGCATTTACTAGGCCGACCACAAGACAATGACAAATGCCCTTGACTCGGGCCATAACCACATACAGAACAAACACAAGTGGCGCGTGCATATGCAACTTCTGTAGCATAACTACTGATCCAAACCATAAGCTGACCAACAATTGCGGCAATTTACATGAGCCTTCTACAGGCACTGAAAGTATGAGATCCAATCTCAATTGCATATTTAAGTCCACCCTAAATTGCAGATGTTCAAGCAGTCCAACCACTTATAATCCAGCACTAATCGCAACGCAATAGGTTAGCTGCATAGGAATGGTTGTCAGGCCTAACTACAGTCGCTATTAGCACGCTATACTCCATCACGCAGTCCAACTGCTGCACGGGAATTGGTGTCAGGACACGGAACAAAAACGACATGTTTCTAACTACAGCCGCCCTGACTGCAATACTCCAAAAAAAACTTCTAGTCACCATACTTTCTCAAATCCATCTATCAACTTCCACAAAACCATCAAATATGACTTACAAAAACCAACCACATTGTTTACTAAAGCATATGAAAACTGTATTAAGGAACAATCTCACCGGTTGATGCTCCCTCTGGTCCCCTGTCTGACCGTCCGCACCCATCCCTCAGGCGATTCAGCGTTCCTGCGTGTTCCCGTTGAATCACTCGCGGCAAGGCCAAAGAGAAGCCGAAACTGTCTCTATTCTTGCGGGAACAATACGTCTGTAGAGCCGTTGTCTTGATTCGCACAGGCATCTTCCCAAATCCAATATCCAGTCGAATGTCCAGTGGTAGCTTCATAACTTTAAACGTACCGGTTAGCAAAGTTTCTTCCTCAACCCCGGGTCTGTAGTCTTCTTTGGTCTCAGCCTGGTGTGTACAACTCCCCACTTTTGGAACTTTTCTTGAAACGCGTAAACATGCTCAACACTTCCAAAGCGGAGCAGAAAACGGCCTCCAGCGGCCCACAGCATTTTCACGTTCACCACAAAAAGGTCCACAGAGCTTGGCCACGTTATGACTCCAACGATGCAGTGTCCCGAGCGGGCCTCCAAGGAGACCCACCGATCGGTCCAGCTGAACTCCGCGGGGTGGGGTGACGGGCGATCAGAGGAGAACGAGCCATCTAACCTGAGCAAAAAAAACTACAACACAGATCAATATACTCCACGCTGTCTACACACCGTAGCCTACGCCTTCCAAACAAATTCACATACGTTACCACGTCCATCTACCTCCAATCAGCCCGACAGGCCGCGCATCCATCACCAAATGAAAACGCCAGTCGCCGGAAAACCTAATAACACTCAAAGAAACATTGTTCACATGTCCAAACACCATAAACGTCAGTGATAATCTTTGCCGTTCCAGCCTAAACACGAGAGACCGGCAAAGATTTACTGTCGCACTTCCCCATGTTCCAGATTTACCCAGTAAATCTAGTTTATCTCAACCAACCAGAAAGCGAAGTCAAGCTCGTCAGCCCACAAATGAGATTTTATAAAAGGTCCAACCTTTTACTGCAGATTTTAAACTATAAAGTCCAACTTAAATTTTTTAAACCGCGGTTTAACCGTATTGCGTTCTTACCTCTAAGTTCTATTTCCGCAGGAAACCTGTACTGATCAGGCACGAGTCACAGCTCCCGTCAGGCACTCTTTCTCAGCCCGTCAAAGGATAAGCCTTTTCTGGATGATACTAGAATTCCAGAGCTTTCTCTGGCCGTGCACGGTTAACCTGTTAGGAAAGGGACTCAAACCGATCAGGATTAGGATCCCGGACGTGCCCCCAAAATGTGATGGCAATTTCTAAAATCCAAATAGTTCTATGAAAATGGTAGGTAAGACAGGAGAAATCAATTGCGCAATAAACGTTTTTTAATTTCACTTGCAAGGAGAAAGTATACAGGTTACAAGGTAACAGTGGATAGTCTCTAAATAAAAACATCATTTCGACAGTATTTATTACATAGGAAAAGGGGTGTGGTAAGATGCTGCCATCTGTCTTATGTCAATCAAACACATTCCCTTTGTTCTATCACACAAGTCAAATGCTATCTTCCCCCACCTTATCCTTCCTGCCATTATGTTTACTGTAGTGTTTACCCAAAGGGGCCAACTGACCTTACTGCCCCCTGTTGTATCTTCTCCTATCCTGTCCTAAACCCCATTGATCTGCATCTGGACAGACAAAAGATGCCCCCTATGCAAATACCAGATCCCCCACATTCCTCTACCTATCTCAACAGTGGGACTCAGTCCTTTACTCAGTGAGAATACATTATATAAAGAAATTTCCACAACACTGTCCACACACTCAATCAAACAGACTCCAACCTTTCCACAATGGCCAAGACCAGAGAGCTGTGTAAGGACATCAGGGATACAATTGTAGACCTGCACAAGGCTGGGATGGGCTACAAGACAATAGGCAAGCAGCTTGGTGAGAAGGCAACAATTATTGGCGCAGTTATTAGAAAATGGAAGAAGTTCAAGATGATGTTCAATCTCCCTTCGTGGGGCATCAATGATCATGAGGAAGGTGAGGGATCAGCCCGGAACTACACAACAGGACCTGGTCAATGACCTGAAGAGAGCTGGGAGCACAGTTTCAAAGATAACCATTAGTAACACACTGCGTCGTCATGGATTAAAATCCTGCAGCGCACACAAGGCCCCCCTGCTCAAGCCAACGCATGTCCAGGCCCGTCTGAAGTTTGCCAGTGACCTTCTGGATAATCCAGAGGAGGAATGGGAGAAGGTCATGTGGTCTGATGAGACAAAAATAGAGCTTTTTGGTCTAAACCCCACTCGCTGTGTTTGGAAAAAGAAGAAGGATGAGTACAACTCCAAGAACACCATCCCAATTGTGAAGCATGGAGGTGGAAACATCATTCTTTGGGGATGCTTTTCTGCAAAGGGGACAGGATGACTGCACTGTATTGAGAGGAGGATGGATGGGGCCATGTATCGCGAGATCTTGGCCAACAACCTCCTTCCCTCAGTAAGAGCATTGAAGATGGGTCGTGGCTGGGTCTTCCAGCATGACACAACCCAAAACACACAACCAGGGCAACTAATGAGTGGCTCCGTAAGATGCATCTCAAGGTCCTGGAGTGACCTAGCCAGTCTCCAGACCTGAACCCAATAGAAAATCTTTGGAGGGAGCTGAAAGTCTGTATTGCTCAGCAACAGCCTCAAAACCTGAAGGATCTGGAGAAGGTCTGTATGAAGGAGTGGGCCAAAATCCCTGCTGCAGACTTCTACATGCTTTGTAAGTGGGAAACACTGCCGATTTACTTGTTCTCCCCACTGTAATTACTACCTGATAAATGGTGATCCTCGAGTGTTGGAATGGCATCTGGCTTCACCATATAAAACATTTCATAGGGGAGAGGGGGGTGAATTGAGACATGAGCTGAAAGTCCTTATTGCCCAGCAACAGCCCTGAAACCTGAAGGATCTGGAGAAGGTCTGTATGGAGGAGTGGGCCAAAATCCCTGCTGCAGTGTGTGCAAACCTGGTCAAGAACTACAGGAAACATATGATCCCTGTAATTGCAAACAAAGGTTTCTGTACCAAATATTAAGTTCTACTTTTTTGATGTATCAAATACTTATATCATGCAATAAAATGCTAATTAATTACTTAAAAATCATACTATGTGATTTTCTGGATTTATGTTTTAGATTCCGTCACTCACAGTTGAAGAGTACCTATGATAAAAAGACTTCTACATGCTTTGTAAGTGGGAAAACCTGCAAAATCGACAGTGTATCAAATACTTGTTCTCCCCACTGTAAATGCATGATAGCCAATTAAAGAGTTTGAGAGCTGTTTAGGTATGTAAGACAAATGTGTCACTGGGTTATATGGTTTATAATTACAAGTGACCATGTTGACCATTTGATGTCTTTGATTGTGTTAGTGAATGTTTGTGTTTTTAACATTTCCACTTTTTGGTTTTTGATGAATACAGTATGCAACTCCATATCGAATGAATTCCAGATCCATCTCTACCAATTCTATATTTTACATCTCCGTCCCGCAATGACTGCCAGTGCGGGTTTAGTATGGCACCTCCTGGGGTCGTATTCGCCGTGATTCTTCTTTCACTCATGGTGTCACTTTCCATTGACCTACTGAAGTGAAAGCGGGGGGGATGTATATGATATGATAAATTACGTTTGGAAAGAGTTGAGCTTAAGGCTCAAAGCAAATCAAAATTGGTACTTATAAAGAGTTACATGAAATTTTTTTTTTTCTGTTTGCATAGTTATAACAGAGCATTGGCATCTGCTGTTTTACATTTTCCATTCTTATAATTTGTTCTAATTGTTTATTTGGAAACTGTTTGTTTGACGTAAGGTCTAACATTTTAATGGTTGAATAGCATAGATCTCACCATTTTAGATTTGGCTAAGCAAAGTCAAGTCTGAACAGACAACGGAAATCTCATTCCACTGCCATGTGCTATTGGGCATTAATATAGCACATTGAATGAAACATCAACCAAGCCAGTTCTGGATGCAAAAATAAACTTTGACATAGACTTTTATGGAAACTTGTCTGAATAGGGTGTACGCTTCACTCTAATGATGGAACTTCTGAGATCCACAAGTTTCAGGACTGATCCTTTGTCTTCATTGTTGGGAGTTGACGGAACAATACCCAGTGGATGAAAGTTTGATGGACTGTTGAAGCACACAGGACATCACAAACCCTTTTCTGATGATACATCACGTCACTGACTGGACACAGACAACTGAGTGTGTGAGTATCAGCAACATGTTCAAAAAGGATTTCTACAACCACACTGGTAGAATCTGTTTCAAATCTTCCTGACCACTCATATGGCAGAATGATGCCAGGGTCAGATCACTTGGCTTCACACTCCATTTCTAGATGAACCATGTGATGGCAATTTCTAAAGTCCAAACAATGTTAAGAAAATGGTAGGTAAGACAGGAAAACTGAATTGTACAATAAACAGTTTAATTCTTGCAAGGAGAGAATACGCAGGTTACAGAGTAACAGTGAATAATCTCTAAAGCATTGGGAAGTACATTCAATACTTATGGAGAAATGGGTGGGGGTAGGAATCTGCATGGTCATGCCATAAAACAACATATGTTCCTTATTCATCCTATAGAGGAAGTTGTGTATCTTCCTCTATCCTGTACTAAAACCCATTGATCTGCATCTACCCCCGTCCTGCTGAAGATTTACATTTACCTCGTCACCTCATACTTCCTTTCCCACTACACAACCAACATTATTTTCCTCATCTAAACATGGGGGCTCAGTCATTTAAACAGTAAGAACACATCAATTAAAGAAATGTCCATAACAACCATCTGCAGCAAGATGAGAGGAGAAGGTCACATGGTCCCAACACAATGGAAGACACTGCTGTGGTGTTAATCTGAATTAGTGACGTGTTGGAAACTCACTACTTTACTACACATCTACACTGACTTGTTAGGACAACCAGTCAATTTGCTGGGTCCACATCACACTGACTGCAATAATTTATATTGGAACTTTACATCATTGATACAAGACAGAGAAGACTGAACACTAGAACTACAGGACATTTGATGGGAATCTAGCATCATTCCTACAATCAATAGTTTTCCTAAATTGACTGATACTTTGATCTCTTATATATGTATGTTCAGGTAGATGACTACATATGATCACTACCCAAACATTGGTCATTGATACTTGTTTTTTTGTGAGGTTGCTTAATAGTCATAATTACAACAATTATCCTGATATGTTTAATAGTGCCATATTCCTTTTCAAAGGTAGAAAATCTCACTAGTATATTCATTGGAGTTTAGTGTTGTGTTATGTTCAGGATATGTTGGGTTTTTAGTATGATGTTGATGCATGAATCATGATATGGACAAGGGGGGACTTTGATTGTATAAAGGGCTTATTGTGAATTAATTCTGCATTTAATTAATATGTCATGTTAGGTCTGTTTCTGTTGGACACAGGTTAGACTGATAGTAGCCTGGGACTTGATGTGTTTGGTAAAGATCTATCACGATGGTCACTACGACTGCAGTGCTATGTGTCAGGGCAAGGTGTGTCCGTTGTATCTTATTTTCATTTAATTTAAGGAATTACAAAGCCTTATAGGCCAGATAATCCTTTTTATAATTTGTATTTACAGTTTTTTATTAACAGAAGTGGTTGGACCTTTTCAGTTCATTAGGAATTAGATTGTACTTTTATTTTGCTAGTTTTATCAACATGTAATGATATTTTTGTACATGTCTGCAGGGGGGACTGAGTGTAAATGGGCATGAGGAACTTAACACAACGCATATGTGCTCACTATCTCCATAGATAGAACGTGATGACTGTTACTGATGGGCCCCACACATTCTGTCTATACATCCTGTCCATGCCTACTGCTTGGAGTTGCCCAACCTATGTCATAGGCTCTAAGGATAGGCCCATTGACCATAGGTTGGAACATACCATACAAGGGTATTTTGTAGGATAAACCTTTCTTATTGGAGGATATTAGAATGTGTAATGGTTGGTTATGACCACTGACCACCTCCCATAAATCCTGGCATAAAACACTGTGTTAACTTCATAATTATTGGAGAAAAATGAAAGAACTATGGAAGGTTAACATCATAGCCTCATGCTGAATAAAGATGGCTCTCCTCTGACTTCCGGTTGCATTTATTTAGTTCATGGATCAGAACTGGACAGAATCTAACATCAATGAACAAAACGTTTACAGAGTATTGTTAAGAGAGGTGATGCAACACAGTGGTAAACCAACTTCAAATTCAATGTTTTTGTACTATTTTCAATAAAATACAGGGATAAATGATATGCACATCATTGCATTGTGTTTTTATTAGCATTTTACACAGCGTTCCAACTTCTTTGGAAATAGACTTGTTAATAGTTGAAGACATTTTATAACAACCTTATATTATTCATACTTTCGGAGAGGATTGGTCCAATAGTATTCCTAGTATGGTTCCTTCCCCAGCTGGTGGTCGCAATGACAGTCATCTAATTTCAAAACCTTTGCTATATATCCAAGGGCTACCTGTGGCTGAGCATTTCTCTGACCACTAGTTAGTCTCGTAGGAGACCCCTGTGAGTGACTGAGGGTGGGGCCACGGGTGTCTGTCCTGTGGTCCATTAATCTCTCCTTAGGGCCTGCCGCCTGCTGTCACTGTGTCAGGGCAGGGAGCCCAGAGGAGCAGCCAAGGTCCAGGCACTGGGTGTAGTGCAAGCTCATTAATCCTGAGGCAGACATCGACGTGATGCTGACATTATTGAGGCTTGGGGTGCTGTATGGAGCCCCTGAGACCACTCAATTACTCTGTGAGCAATTAGCAGCAGTGAACAGCGGGTCAATGTCTTACTGGTGACTGAGTGGGGGCAGCAAGGGTTTGCTTAGAACGTAAAATAAACCTCTTGAATGAACTGAATAGGATTTTTTTCGATAGTGGCTCTCTCGGCAGCTCAATTGGGAAGTAAACAAAGTATGTGTAGTCAAAAGCTCGCCATTTTCTGTTAATCAGAGTTACTGATGTTACTCTCACAGTTCACTAATACAGTGTAAGCACATCCATACACATGGTACATTTTCACGTGTGGGAAATGCATAAAAGATATGTTACATCCATCAATTTGTTCTGAAAATACTTTCAAGAAATTCCAGGAACCTACATTTTGTTTATTTTGGAGGATTGTCTGTGCTTGGGTGAACACATTAAAATCAATGGATTTTCTGCTAGATCAAAAGGTTCATACAGATGTGGCCTCGGTCTGAAGTCTGTGAAATATTTGTTGTCATCTGCATTGTGGCTGCCAACTCAGATTTTCCTGCCTTATCAGGAGAAATAATCAGTTCACTCTGGATCAAAGCAACACAGCACTCTGTGGGGAATAGCCATTGTACAGCTATTATGTTTAATAATTCTATAATATTAAGCTTTACAGTAGTGATTTTATGGATGTGCAGCACTACCTACAATACCTACAATTCAAAATGTTGGGTTCACTTAGAAATGTCCTTGTTTTTGAAAGAAAATCTCTTTTTATTCCATAATAAATCTAAATTGATCAGAAATTCAGTGCAGACATTGTTAATGTTGTAAATGACTATAGTAGCTGGAAACGGCAGATTATCAACATAGGCATACAGAGGCCCATCATCAGCAACCATTAATCCTGTGTTTCAATGGCACGTTGTGTTTTCTAATCCATGTTATTCATTTTAAAAGTCTATGTGATCCTTTTCCCATTATGTTAGCATCACTGAAGCAATGACACTGGCCTTCTTTAGACTAGTTCAGTGTCTTTCAGCATTAGCATTTGTTGGTTTGATTAAAGGCTCAAAATGCCCAAAAACAAATAACTTTCTTCTGAAACTCATTAGTTTATTCTTATTCTGAGAATTGCTATTCCATGTGAGAAATTGCCAAGAAACTGAAGATCTCGTACAACACTCAGTACTACTCCATTCACAAAAGAGCACAAACTGGCTCTAACTAGAATAAAAAGAGGAGTGGCAGGCACTGTTGCGCAACTGAGCAAAAGGTCTAGGCCCCGTTATTGTCTAGTTTGAGAAACAGCTGCCTCATTGGTCCTCAACTGGCAGCTTCATAAATTACCTGCAAAATAAATGTCTCAGCATTAACAGTAAAGGGGTGACTTCAGAATGCTGAGTCTGAATCACTCAGTTTTTATTTTGCTTGGAAGATATGATATCACATTTTTGTGTCATTTTAATAAATAAAATTATATTATTTTTATTCATATATTCTTCATTTCCTGACCTAATTTGAATGTGTACAGCCCATTAGCTGTCATTCCCTGATTCAGCAAGCAACTGATCAGATTGTATGCTTAACGGGGGCACTGTGATTTTGCAGATGAGTGCTTTCAGAACATGATGCAAAAACAAATGGGTAGGGGAGAACGGGGTGATTTGAGCCTGTATGGAAGTTGAGCCACCCCTTGTTTCTAGGAAAGAATAGACATAATTGGTCATGTGACCAAAGATTTTTGAAGAGTCATCTACTTTATTCACCCTGTGATGGAGAGAGGCACATGGAATGAGTGGTGAGCACATTTAAGTTCAAAAAACTGTTTTGTCATTCCAAGTGATTTGAAGGAGTCAAGACTCTTGTGTCTGAACAATTACAGACATGTTTGAAAAAATCTCTAAAATCTTGACCAACACACCAGAAAAGCTAGAGCTGGAGAAGGCGCACAAAGACAGAGAAAATAAAAAGACAAAAAAAAGACTGAAAAGGAGAAGAAAACGGCCCTGAAAGGGTCAAAACAAATCAAAACCAAGAAGAACACACTTCTCTACAGTAGCTGAGAAGAAAGTTACACTTACATTTCACTTAACGACACCACTGACTATGACAGTTCAGAAGATGACCTGAATGAGGATGATGGAGACAATAATCTGTCAGTATTAGCCTGATTATTAACATAATCAATGTCAACATTTACCCTGATATGGCTCAACTTATCCTCTCCCTAGGCTCAACTTACCCCTCATCAGCAGCAGGTTTAGCCAAGAGATTGTTTTTTTGAAGAGTCATATTTTGAAAAATGGCAGCCATTCCATTGAGGTACTGATTAGGTGATTACCTGATACAAATCTAATTTAACAAGGAAAAGTATAAAAACCACTGCTGTGTTCATCACTATCTTCTTGCAAAAGGACCAGTTAGGTGGTAAAAACAGTGCAAGTAGTACCTCAAAGGTAATTTGAATAAAGAAATTACTATTCAGCATGAGAAAATAGTTGAAAAGAAAAGCTTTGAGTGAGGAAAAGTAGTGTTTAATTCTGGCTTTACTGGCAGAAGGATACAGTGGGCATCAGGTTGCGTCCATCCTGAAAATTTCAAAGACGGTGGTTCATAAGAACAAGGTCAAGCAACAGACATTGAGGACAACAAAGCTACAGACTGGCAGTGGGCGGAAACGTCCACTCACCGAAATGACCGTCAACCCATTTGAATGTCACTCAGCAACCGTAGGATGTTTTTTGGGTACTCTGCTGTTGCAGTGTCGCTTTGTATGGCGTACGGTGCATACGTCAGAGTGAGAACATACGTCAGTGGCACTGGCGTATCTATAGGGGGTGCAGTTGAACCAGGGCCCGCGGTGGGTGGAGGGCCCATGTTAGATGACGAGTGGGCCCGTGCTCTGCCTCCGTCATTAGTTATTGTTTGTATTTTCACTTTTATAATGTGTTTCAGAGGGAGATCGCAATGTGACGTCAGTTGTGCTGAATCGGCAGAACGGCAGAAAGTTGTACAAAGCGTGTATACCGCGGCTTAAAATCCTCATCCGGGGTGGGGCGGTGGGCTTTTTCAAATGCTCTGATGACTTTCTATGCACATTCAATGTACCATTCATAAGCACTATTAAACATTTATTTATAATATTTTATATTTCATGTTGTATTTCATATATACTTTCATATTGTCCATATACCCCTTTTCAAAACTCTTGGAATTGCTATTAGTTTAAATTATGTATATCTTTTTCTATTTTACTTAATGCTAACTACATAAGCCATTTCATAAGAATTTCACTGCTCAGAACAACACTGTTGTGTTCTGCATTTGACAATAAACAAGATTTTTGACTTTTGATAGAACAAAAGGAAAGGCCTGCTGTCTGAGGCTGTGCACTGATGTTAGTCAGCTTTTGGTCAACTATATCAGTTTGAGTCCCAAATATACCATCCGTATTCATGGTTTAATGAATCAAACCACAGTGACACCAAAGCAGACTTTTTTCTAATAAACTGGAATTAATCCTTTTTTCATTTGAAACATTTTTTGTTTTACTAATGGCGACAGCCCTTTTACTCCCATGACAGGCCCCTGAGGAGTTCCTGCCATGGCATATTTACAATGTTCTTCCTCAGTTCTTGGAGACAGCTCCAGTGTGGAATAGGGATACGGTCCGCCACCTCTTTGATAACAGAAATCACATCCATAAAACCCATTGAACTGTTTTACATTCCTCAGTAGAGGGAATGCAACTGAATCAGAACTATATGGCCCAGTGACGAATAAGATTTTCAAATGACCCACCAAATAAAAAAGGGGTTAAAACTGCACATCAAAGTAGTTTTTGCCTGTATGAGGATGTTATTTCCTTATTTCTAAAATCCTATTTTCAAACAATGTATTTTAAGTGTTTTCATTGAGAATCGTGTGATGAAACTAGTCAAAATGTCATATGGGATAACGTAATTTTCTAAATATTATAATATTAAAACTTTAGATCAATAATACATAAAGAATATATAAAGTCAGGCGGTAACAAATATTTAGAGCTCAGAAAATAAAACTTGCAAAATAATCTTTTCTCATTATAATATTTTCTTTAAACGTGAGCCTACTTGTTAAAGTTCTTTAACCACATTTTAATGCTGTAATGTGATTTAAGATGCAAAATGGCTGAAAAAGTTTTATAGTACTTGGTATCATACTATTATTGTTTCCTCAACTCCATAAATTCAGGCGTTTTAAGGGGAAAAATCTGCGTTATACTGTCTGACTGAAATTGTTAAACAGTATGACACCTTATGAGTTTACACATGAATTGTCATTTTTAAACAACCTACACATAATTGATGTTCATAAATAATTCATGTTTATGTTATGCAAAGGGAGTCACACTAATTTCAAGGAAATTAATTAGGCTACACTGTAAAGAACTACAGATCGCCCCCAAGTGTGGTTTCTTTCCCAGATGTGGCAAGTATACAAATGTTTAAGATTTCCATTTAAACCACTGAAAAAAACAAACATATTTATGGATATGAAAACAGCACAACTTTTCAACATCAGGTTTCATTCACTACCGAAAGGTACATTGAACCATTTAATTGAAGATCATACTCACTCAACAATTTCTTTGAGCAACAAATTATAAATAAGAGGTTTTTTATTTCAGCTTTTCTTTTATTGAACTACATTTGTTACCTCGGTCCTCAATTACGACGCAACACCTCTTTTTTGGCCAAAACTCCACCCTAGCTAATTGGTCATCATTCTTCAGAGCCCTGAACTTGCTGCTCTGTGTTTGTTGGACAATGGCATCTAGAAAAATCATCAACATGTGTAAACTGTACATATACATATTAACAGTTACTGATTAATAATTATATAAATATTAAGCATCTAGGGAAATGTAAAACGTTTAAGATTTAAACCTGAGATTAATAATGCACTCTACGATGAAGTATGCTTAATTACATGATTTATTAACAGAGAAGAAAAGTTATTTCATGTTTATTAAGGCTTTATTAATGTGTAATGATGCTACACCTAATATACAATATAGGCTAATATTACCTAGTGTGTGTAGGTGTGTGTGGGAGGGGACAATATATCCACAGTTTTTACTTCAGTTAGCATATTAACTTACAACCAACTGGGACTAGCTAACTAGCTAGTCTGGTTGTTATAGAGAATTTGGTAGAGTTAAACATTATGCTGAAAGGATCAAGTTAGCTTTTTGCGGATGATGCGGTCCTGATGGCATCATCGGTCTGTGACCTTCTGCACTCACTGGACTGGTTCGCAGCCCAGTGTGAAGCAGTTGGGATGAGGATTAGCACCTCTAAATCTGAGGCCATGGTTCTCAGCAGGAAAGCGATGGAGTGCCTCCTCCGGGTAGGGAATGAGGCGTTACACCAAGTAAAGGAGTTCAAGTATCTCAGGGTCTTGTTCGCGAGTGAGGGGACAATGGAGCGGGAGATTGGCCAGAGAATCGGAGCAGCAAGGGCGGTATTGCATTCGCTTTACCGCACCGTTGTGACGAAAAGAGAGCTGAGCCGGAAGGCAAAGCTCTCGATATACCGGTCCATTTTCATTCCTACCCTCACCTATGGTCATGAAGGCTGGGACTGAAAGAACTAGATCGCGAGTACAAGGGTGGCTGGCTTCTCCCTTAAGGATAGGGTGAGAAGCTCAGCCATCCGTGAGGAACTTGGAGTAGAGCCACTGCTCCTTTGCATCGAAAGGAACCAGTTGAGGTGGTTCGGACATTTGGTAAGAATGCCCCCAGGACGTCTCCCTAGGGAGGTGTTCCAGGCACGTCCAGCTTGGAGGAGACCTTGGGGTAGGCCCAGGACTAGGTGGAGAGATAATATTTCGACACCTACCTGGGAATGCCTCGGGATCCCCCAGTCAGAGCTGGCAAATGTGGCTTGGGAAAGGGAAGTTTGGAGTCCCCTGCTGGAGCTGCTGGAGCTGCTGTCCCTGCGAACCGATACCGGATAAGCGGATGAAGATGAGATGAGATGGATGGCATTTTTTTAAAGGGGTGGATTCCCCAATATGACATGTAATTATAATTGAATGTTATTATGAATATCCATCCATCCATCCATCTTCTCCCGCTTTATCCGGGGCCGGGTCGCGGGGGCAGCAGTCTAAGCAGGGATGCCCAGACTTCCCTCTCCCCAGACACTTCCTCTAGCTCTTCCGGGGGGACACCGAGGCGTTCCCAGGCCAGCCGGGAGACATAGTCCCTCCAGCGTGTCCTAGGTCTTCCCCGGGGTCTCTTCCCGGTGGGACGGGACCGGAACACCTTCCCAGGAAGGCGTTCCGGAGGCATCCGAAAAAGATGCCCAAGCCACCTCAGCTGACCCCTCTCGATGTGGAGGAGCAGCGGCTCTACTCTGAGCTCCTCCCGGGTGACCGAGCTTCTCACCCTATCTCTAAGGGATCGCCCGGCCACCCTGCGGAGAAAGCTCATTTCGGCCGCCTGTATCCGGGATCTTGTCCTTTCGGTCATGACCCAAAGCTCATGACCATAGGTGAGAGTAGGAACGTAGATTGACTGGTAAATCGAGAGCTTCGCCTTGCGGCTCAGCTCTTTCTTCACCACGACAGACCGATACATCGACTGCATTACTGCAGAAGCTGCACCGATCCGTCTGTCAATCTCCCGTTCCATCCTTCCCTCACTCGTGAACAAGACCCCTAGATACTTAAACTCCTCCACTTGAGGCAGGCACTCTCCACCAACCTGAAGTGGGCAAGCCACCCTTTTCCGACTGAGGACCATGGCCTCAGATTTGGAGGTACTGATTTTCATCCCCACCGCTTCACACTCGGCTGCAAACCGTCCCAGTGCATGCTGAAGGTCCTGGTTAGAAGGGGCCAACACGACAACATCATCTGCAAAGAGCAGAGACGAAATTGTGTGGTCCCCAAACCTGACACCCTCCGGCCCCTGGCTGCGCCTAGAAATTCTGTCCATAAAAATTACGAACAGAACCGGTGACAAAGGGCAGCCCTGCCGGAGTCCAACATGCACTGGGAACAAGTCTGACTTACTGCCGGCAATGCGGACCAAGCTCCTGCTTCGGTTGTACAGGGACCTGACAGCCCTTAGCAAAGGACCCAGGACCCCATATTCCCCAAGCACCCTCCACAAGATGCCGCGAGGGACACAGTCGAATGCTTTCTCCAAATCCACAAAACACATGTGGATTGGTTGGGCAAACTCCCATGAACCCTCCAACACCCCGTAGAGGGTATAGAGCTGGTCCAGTGTTCCACGGCCCGGACGAAAACCACACTGTTCCTCCTGAATCCGAGGTTCTACTATCGGCCGTATTCTCCTCTCCAGAACCCTGGCATAGACTTTCCCGGGGAGGCTGAGAAGTGTGATCCCCCTATAGTTGGAACACACCCTCCGGTCCCCCTTCTTATAAAGAGGGACCACCACCCCGGTCTGCCATCCCAGAGGCACTGTCCCCGACCGCCACGCGATGTTGCACAGGCGTGTCAACCAAGACAGCCCCACAACATCCAGAGACTTGAGGTACTCAGGGCGGATCTCATCCACCCCCGGTGCCTTGCCACCGAGGAGTTTCTTGACCACCTCAGTGACTTCAGCCCGGGTGATGGACGAGTCCACCTCTGAGCCCTCATCCTCTGCTTCCTCAATGGAAGACGTGTCAGCGGGATTGAGGAGATCCTCGAAGTACTCCTTCCACCGCCCGACGACATCCTCAGTTGAGGTCAACAGCTGCCCACCTCTACTGTAAACAGCGTTGGTAGGGCACTGTTTCCCTCTCCTGAGGCGCCGGATGGTTTGCCAGAATCTCTTCGAGGCCAGCCGATAGTCCTTCTCCATGGCCTCACCGAACTCCTCCCAGGCCCGAGTTTTTGCCTCCACAACCACCCGGGCTGCAGCCCGCTTGGCCTGTCGGTACCCGTCAGCTGCCTCAGGAGTCCCACAAGCCAACCAGGCCTGATAGGACTCCTTCTTCAGCTTGACGGCATCCCTTACTTCCGGTGTCCACCACCGGGTTCGGGGATTGCCGCCTCGACAGGCACCGGAGACCTTACGGCCACAGCTCCGAGCGGCCGCTTCGACAATGGCGGTGGAGAACATGGTCCACTCGGACTCAATATCTCCAACCTCCCTCGGGATCCAGTCGAAACTCTGCCGGAGGTGGGAGTTAAAGATCTCTCTGACAGGAGACTCGGCCAGACGTTCCCAGCAGACCCTTACAGTACGCTTGGGCCTGCCGAGTCTGTCCAGCTTCCTCCCCCGCCATCGGATCCAACTCACCACCAGGTGGTGATCAGTTGACAGCTCCGCCCCTCTCTTCACCCGAGTGTCCAAGACATACGGCCGCAGGTCAGATGAGACGACAACAAAGTCGATCATCGACCTGCGGCCTAGGGTGTCCTGGTGCCACGTGCACTGATGGACACCCTTATGCTTGAACATGGTGTTCGTTATGGACAAACTGTGACTAGCACAGAAGTCCAATAATTGAACACCACTCGGGTTCAGATCCGGGGGGCCGTTCCTCCCAATCACGCCCCTCCAGGTGTCACTGTCGTTGCCCACGTGGGCGTTGAAGTCCCCCAGTAGAACAATAGAGTCCCCAGTCGGAGCACTTTCCAGCACCCCTCCCAGAGACTCCAAGAAGGTCGGGTACTCTGCACTGCCGTTCGGCCCGTAGGCACAAACAACAGTGAGAGACCTATCCCCGACCCGTAGGCGCAGGGAAACGACCCTCTCGTTCACCGGGGTAAACTCCAACACATGGCGGCAGAGCTGGGGAGCTATGAGCAAACCCACACCAGCCCGCCGCCTCTCACCATGGGCAACTCCAGAGTGGTGAAGAGTCCATCCTCTCTCAAGGAGTGTGGTTCCAGAGCCCAAGCCGTGTGTAGAGGTGATCCCGATTACCTCTAATCGGAACCTCTCAACCTCACGCACCAACTCAGGCTCCTTCCCCGCCAGCGAGGTGACATTCCACGTCCCTAGAGCCAGTTTCCGTGTCCAGAGATCGGGTTGTCTAGGCCCCTGCCTTCGACTGCCGCCCGATCCTCTTCGCACCGGCCCCTTATGGTCCCTCCTGTGGGTGGTGAGCCCACGGGAGGGCGGCCCCACGTCGCCCGTTCGGGCTGAGCCCGGCCGGGCCCCATGGGGGAAGGCCCGGCCACCAGGCGCTCGCATACGAGCCCCAACCCCGGGCCTGGCTCCAGGGTGGGGCCCCGGCTGCGCCATACCGGGCGACGTCACGGTACTCAAAATGTTTTTCTTCATTAAGGGGGTTTTGAACCGCTCTTAGTCTGACCCGTCGCCTAAGACCTGTTTGCCTTGGGAGACCCTACCAGGGGCATATAGCCCCAGACAACATAGCTCCTAGGGTCACTCGGGTACTCAAACCCCTCCACCACGTTAAGGTGGCAGTTCTTGGAGGAATATGAATATTTAGTTTGTTAATATTTAACTAAACAATGTTAAGAATGTGTTAATATCACACTATGAATGGATATTATACAAATAAAAGCTGAAAACTGTATAAAAAGAATATAATGTCAAACACGTAATCTGGGATAATGGATGACAATATGTGCTAACAGAAAATAACTGTTATCCTATATGACAAAAAAGTCATCTAGTATGACAAAACTCAGTTTGAACCTTAATCAGGCAGTTGTTTTGGCTTCCTATAGAAATCTGCGACCTTGACATTCAATTTCAAAGTATGTAAATTCATATTAAATAAACATATTTGCATAAAATAAACATATGTTTTTTTGCGTTATCCCAAATGACACAGGATTTACTATATAGTATATCAGTGAGTGAAAAGGGAACATTTTACATTTTATGAAAGACATGCTAACCTTTGACCATTGTTTGGGGGTCCTTTCAGGGTCCTGTCTGATAAGGTGTCAAAATACAAATCCCCATAAATTTGTTCCAGATTGTTTGTTATCCTGAATGACATTGTCTGACTGCCAGTTTTGGGACAGAATGCTCCAAGCCAAAACAATAAACTGGATGTCATATTCTTTGTAAAATTTTAATATATTGTTGTCAACACTCATACAATAATGCTTGTGGCAGAGATTTTAGGGTTTATTAGACTTTTAAATGTTTCAAAAAAGGGTATGGTCATCTAAATTGCACATCACGTCATTGGGCCACATATTAGTGCATGGACTCTCAAACAATGTTCTCTGTTTTCTATGTCAGTTCATTTGATGCCATATTTTTCCAGTGATGATACCTCTGCCACAAATGGAATCAACAGTGTAAACATATTATGTTTCTTTTCTCCAAACTACAGACATGGGACAATAATGTTAGCCTTTTGGTCTTGATGATCCAGTTCAATTACTTGGCACTGAATCAACCATATATGTTTGTTGGTGCTATGAAACACAGATATCCCATAAAAATTCCAAACTTCCCAAACTATCATCTCCAAATTCCCCACTTTGTAAAATATTTTTGTACTCTGCGCTGCTTTGTATGGTGAGGACCACTTCTGCTCTTCTCTTTCCAGACAATTTTTTTTTTGAATTTTCAAGCAGTTGTTTTATGTGTGGACAGATTCATTACCAGAAATAAAAATACTGACTACTATCTGCATCAAATTCTGACTTACATATAGCACAATGTTAGTCTGGTTTCCAATGGGCTTGTTAGTCTGGTTTCCATGTAGTTTAAGCAGGAAGAACAGCAAAAATTAGGTTCATTATGGCCAAACTATAAGCTTTGTTAAAAAGATAAGCTGTCATTGGCATGAGTCCTGGGAAATGTTCTAGAGAGGTTCCTGTTTGATTTTGTCTGAGGATGAAGGACATAATGAGAAAAAGGCTTTGTCCTTTGGTCAATGGTGCACCAGGGTAGAGAAGTTCATCCCTATCTTCTCCGTTGACGCCACCTAAAGAGAAATAAACACACATACGGCTTAGATACAATTGCACACATCATCAAAAAGCCAATGTGATGTCAAATTGAAAAGTCTTTCCAGCTTCAGTATTGTTTCTGCATAGAATTTACATAACTAATCTGTTAACACCATTCCTGTTCTTTACCCTGAAGGGAGCAATGTAACCACCAGAATTCATGGCAGCTTATGCAAGACTTTTAAAACAAAACAAGTAAATATCTTGTAATAATAACAGACGGGGCCCCCAAAGCCACTTAACTACATCCTAGGGTGCCATGGTAGGGACTTGTGTGTGGCGTTGTTTCTAAACACTGCAGATTACGGTCTATTTCTTTTTATTTGCACTCATTTTTCTCATGTACCAATTTGCGTTTTCCCATGATTTTTTTTATATCTGTACTTAATCACATTTTCTCTCTAATATTCTTACAACAATGTACGAGTCCTAGTTCCAATAAAACAAAGCTAACCGTCGCGGTGCAATATCAACCTTGAATCTCCAAAAAGATCACTTTTCAGGAAATGAAAAAATGTACAGCATATAATTAAAAAAGTATTTTTTCAGTATTTATTATTTTTAATGCTTCAAATTTTCGAAATTTTAACAAAGATATGAAAGGGAAGCCATAGTATTATTTCAGGTAAAATATTTAAATCTGTCACGTCAGGGCATGGAGGCGGAGGCAAGCACAGGATAAAGCACAGGAGTTTTAATGACGAACAACATTTAAAACTGAGCACCGTGTGGTGGAAATACAAAGATCCATGATACACTGAACAAAGAAAATAAACACGAGACATGCAGGAATGCAACAATATAACAATGATCAACATGGACAGGGAGAACATGACTGAATTAAATACACAGACTAACGAGGAGAACAGAAACAGGTGAGAGCCATACACAGGTGAACATAATATAGCTAATCAACTGAACCAGGAACAGAAAAGACCAGGAACAGGCAGGAATGGACAGTATTTATGATACTGCATATTTATAATAAAATATAAAATGCATATTTCAAATACAAAATAGTATTTTGTAATTATTATTTGATAGGGTTGATGAAAATGGCATATTTTGTATCAACATACTTTAGTGTTTTGTATTTTGTTGTTTAAGAATACTGTAAAATACTTTGTGAGAAGTGTACATGATGACATCATAAAATTGCTGCCTCTGATTGATACAGTGGGGAGAACAAGTATTTGAAGTTCAAGATGATGGTCAATCTCCCTCGGTCTGGGGCTCCATGAGGAAGGTGTGGGATCAGCCCAGAACTACACGGCAGGACCTAGTCAATGACCTGAAGAGAGCTGGGACCACAGTCTCAAAGAAAACCATTAGTAATACACTACGCCATCATGGATTAAAATCCTGCAGTGCATGCCAGGTCCCCCTGCTCAAGCCAGCGCATGTCCAGGCCCGTCTGAAGTTTGCCAATGACAAATCTGGTCTGATGAGACAAAAATAGAGCTTTTTGGTCTAAACTCCACTCGCTGTGTTTGGAGGAAGAAGAAGGATGAGTACAACACCAAGAACACCATCCCAAACGTGAAGCATGGAGGTGGAAACATCATTCTTTGGGGATGCTTTTCTGCAAAGGGGACAGGACGACTGCACCGTATTGAGGGGAGGATGGATGGGGCCATGTATTGCGAGATCTTGGCCAACAACCTCCTTCCCTCAGTAAGAGCATTGAAGATGCGTCGTGGCTGTGTCTTCCAGCATGACAACGATCCGAAACACACAGCCAGGGCAACTAAGAAGCATCTCAAGGTCCTGGAGTGGCCTAGCCAGTCTCCAGACCTGAACCCAATAAAAAATCTTTGGAGGGAGCTGAAAGTCCATATTGCACAGCAACAGCCCCGAAACCTGAAGGATCGGGAGAAGGTCTGTATGGAGGAGTGGGCCAAAATCCCTGCTGCAGTGTTCGCAAACCTGGTCAAGAACTACTGGAAACGTATGATCTCTGTAATTGAAAACAAAGGTTTCTGTACCAAATATTAAGTTCTGCTTTTCTGATGTATCAAATACTTGTGTCATTAAAATGTCAATAAAATGCTAATTAATTACTTCCAAATCATACAATGTGATCTTCTGGATTTTTTTTCTACATGCTTTGTAAGAGGGAAACCCTGCAAAATCGGCAGTGTTTTTTTCCTTGTTCTCCCCACTGTACCTACTAGTAATTTGTCCAGACTTGTTGAGATCAGAACAGAAAATAGATCCATACCCGAAGAAGGTCAAGGTGAGAAACGTGTAGGTTACCAGCTATCCATACATTTTTTGCGTTAAGTGCTAGTTTGGGTGTTCGTTTTAGTAGCCTAGGCTAAATTTACCAATTTACAATGTTCTAGCTAACAATTTGACCCAGGCAGCAGCCCTCACAGTTAAGGTTAGCTTGCTACTTACAACCTATGTTAAGTTTTTGTCAGTTATGCACAGTTTTTTTTTAAAGCATTTCAGTGTTGTGCAACATTACATTATAATGCCACAATATGGTAGAACTCACACGTGTGCCTTATTGTCATTAACACTCACTTGATGCTTTCTGATTATGTTTCTGGCTACATTTAAAATCAAAACATATCGATCATTTAATAATTGTTGAAAAAGTACTAAAATGTTTGTTTTCAGCTTCCAAATAGGTGTGTAATGATTAATAAATAAATAATTGATTGCTAAATGATTGTATAATAATTGCAGGCCCGGTTCCACAGGGGGGCAAAAGTTTTGCCCCCTCAGTTTTGTTTCCCCATATACACAGCTGATGGTATATGAATTCGACTCTAGTTATAGTCAACACCATACGATCATCACAGATCAACGCTTATCGATCGGCTTTACATGCGCATATACGTTTCTACATTTTCCGTCTTGGGGGGGATTGCATAGTGATTAGACATGCCCCCCATTTATACAAAATGCACCCTCAATCATGTCATCCTGGCACCGGCCTTGCCTAATTGAAGTAGCTGTTTAGTAGTATCATGATTTTGCATGAATGACTGCCTGACACAATTTATTAAACACTGCTCAAAAAAATTAAGGGAACACAATCATCACAGTATAACACCAAGTAAATTAGACCTCACGGGATATAATTCTGTCCAGGTAGGAAGCATAAGCGATTGTGAATCAATATCACCTGTTTTGGTGCAAATGAAAATGAAAACAGGTACACTGGAGAGGCAACAGCAAGAAAACCCCCTGCAGCCCATTGAGGTTGCACCGGTAGTCCAGCTCCTCCAGGATGGCACATCCATATGTGCCATCACAAGGTTTGCTGTGTCTCCCAGTACAGTCTCAAGAGCATAGAGGAGATAGAAGGGCATCAACCCAGCAGCAGGATTAGTATCTGCTCCTTTGTGCGAGGAGGAACAGGAGGAGCACTGCCAGAGACCTACAAAAATGACCTCCAGCGAGCTACTGGTGTGCATGTTTCTAACCAAACATAAGGGTGGCATGAGGGCCTGACTTCATCTAGTGGGACCTGTGCTCACAGCCCAGCATTATGCAGCTCAACAGGCATTCGCCAGAGAACACCATCATTGGCATTCCACCATTACTGAATGATATTATGATAGATGTGAAAGATTCTGGAGACACCATGGTGAACATTATGCTGCCTGCAACATCATCTAGCATGACCAGTTAGGCAGTGATTTCTGGAGAAGCATATCCTTGGAGGGTTGCACAGACCTCCACATGCTAGCCAACGGTACCCTAACTACGGTACCCAGACCCAACGTCAGAATTTACACTGGTGCTGTGGGCCCAGGGTTCCTCTTGGTGCAGGACAATGTTCGGCCTCATGTGGCCAGAGTGTGCCTGGAGGACATAGGCATTGTTGCCATTGACAGGCCCTCAAGTTCCCCAGACCTGAATCCAATTGAGAACCTCTGGGATGTTATGTATGGGTGCATCCAACGGTGCCAAGTAGCGCCACAGACTGTCCAGGAGCTCACTGATGCCTTGATCCTGGTCTGGGAGGAGATCCCCCAGGACACCATCTGCCGTCTCATCAGGAGCATGCCCAGACGTTGTTGGGAGTGCATACAGGCACCTGGGGGCCATACACACTACTGAGTCACAATGTGAGTTGCCGTGATGAAATTCATACAAGTTGGAACAGCTTGTGATTTCAATTGTTTACTTAGATTTTTGGTGTGAGTTCGAATCCAGCCCTCAATCGGTTGGTGGGTATGGTTTCCAATGACCATCGTTATGTTCAAGTCAAGTTAGTTCAGTTCACGTTTTTCTCAATAAAATACACAAAATCCATTAAAGATGTTGATCTTTAATGAATATGCTTTAGAGTATCTGTGTGGTTTAAGTGTTTCCTTAATTTTTTTGAGCAGTGTATTTATGACTAACAATCAAATTATTAATAACTCAGAAACGTATTGCGTTTGGTTGGTTCCTATGGGAACCCCTCCGACTCGGGGGAACCACCCCACGGGTGGCAACGCCATGGAACAGGGCCGGGAGCGGTGGTAGGCCGTGCAACAGTGCCCGGGGCGACGACAGGCGGAGGAACAGGGACTGTTCAGGCTGGATCAGGCGGAGGAACAGGCTGGATCCAACCATGCTTTCAAGGGTCCCGAAACTTAGCCTCTCACGATCTGCTGCATTCTTGTATTGGTCGATCTTTCAGTCACATCTAGGCATGCAGGCAGAGGCAAGTGCAGGATCAAAGGAGTTTTAATGTCCAACAAAAATCTGAAGGCCGTGTGCAGGAAATACAAAGATCCATAATACACTGAACAAAGAAAGTAAACACAAGACATGCAGGAACACAACATTCAGGGTTCAGTCACCCGGCATCGGTTGTGGTTGTCCAGCAGATGAAATGCCAACAACCAAAATGTCTGATGGGAAATATGCCTAATAAATACATTTATTAATAGCATATTAAATAGCCTAAGTGAAAATTACAGTAGACAAAAAGCTCATAATAATGCTCATAAAAGACCAAAACATGTTTCCTGGGCAAATACGACGTTCACTCAGGGACAAGACAGTGGATTTACAATAAAGTGCTGGATGATCTCAAGGAGAGAGGTGTGGATATCAGCCGAGTGACAGGTCTGGGATCCAACAGATCCAGTGTAATGACCAATATACACTCTGGAGATGGCTCCCTCTTGAAAAAGGATAGTCTGTTTTCGATCCAAGTGCACTTTATTGTCCACCATGTGGCACTAGCCAAAACAGATGCATTGAAAGCTGTTCAAACAGTTTCTACAAGTGTGCAGTGAATTCAGTGTATTTGTTTTACAAGCCCTTGGCAAGCAGGACATATCGAATTTGTGTGCTTACTCTCTCTTGGCAAGGCAGCAGATGCAATAAAACATAACTGGCCTGCACTCATAATGGAGCTAAATGAATACTGAGGACTAAATGTGCCATAATATGAAATAAATAAATATATAAATAAGTAAATATATAAATAATGAAATACTTAAATATATAAATAAATAACTACACATTTCATTTGCATTGTGTACACTTATTCATCATCCAAATGAAACCGAATCGGGATGTTTTCTTGGCACACTTTAGGCCCCTTAGTGCCAATTGGGCATCGTTTAAATGCCACGGCCTACCTGAGCATTGTTTCTGACCATGTCCATCCCTTTATGACCACCATGTACCCATCCTCTGATGGCTACTTCCAGCAGGATAATGCACCATGTCACAAAGCTCGAATAATTTCAAATTGGTTTCTTGAACATGACAATGAGTTCACTGTATTGAAATGGCCCTCACCAGTCACCAGATCTCCACCCAATAGAGCATCTTTGGGATGTGGTGGAACGGGAGCTTCGTGCCCTGGATGTGCATCCCACAAATCTCCATCAACTGCAAGATGCTATCCTATCGATATGGGCCAACATTTCTAAAGAATGCTTTCAGCACCTTGTTGAATCAATGCCACGTAGAATTAAGGCAGTTCTGAAGGCGAAAGGGGGTCAAACACAGTATTAGTATGGTGTTCCTAATAATCCTTTAGGTGAGTGTATATATATATATATAGCCTAATCTGTAGGAAATGTGCATTTCTCTCTTGCGCGTTCACTAGCCTACTGCAAAGATCGTAAATCAGTAGGCTATCGTCAACCTAATCTTTGCAGCCTACAGAAAACACTTGTTTATTAATAATCAATTAAAATGTCTCATTGCAAACCATAGACAATAGCATATAAGAGGCGCAAACAGAGCGGAAATTGCAGGCGCGGCTCAAAATGGCTGTAATTTGAAATAGACCATATTTTAAACTAATCAGTTAACCGGCTAATGAGGCTTGGCGGTCGGTCAAGAAAATTTTTAGTTTTTGCCATAGTGGAAGGGGGCCAGACTATGTACAAATGAATGACGTTAAAAAAACAAATGAAGCGATAGGCTACTGGTGTCACGGTTGAGGAATTAATTGACTCTTCCTCGCGCTGTGTTTATGTGTGTGAATGAGCGCGTGCGTGGGCGTGGTCGCTGATTCTTCCTGATGATGATCAGCGACCACGCCCACGCACGCAGGATGCAAATTTTACAATCAAAGGGAGTACATTTCACTCGCAAATAAATATATTTGGTCGCAAATGCGACCATTTTAGTCGCAGTTTGGAGCCCTGCATATATAGGCCCAATATATATATTGGACCTATATTGGGCCTATATATGCATTCATTCATAAAGGCATCGTTATTTGAGCCAAAATATGAAATGCGTGCCTCAGTAGTGTGTGTGATCATCATGCGTGCAAAGGTGGACGGGCATAAACAGTTTTTTGGTTGGTTGGATGGCTGGTAGTAGTTAATGTAGGTTATAATGTGTCAGAATGGTGATTTATGTCTTGGAGGGCGGGACTTCCATATTGATGTGACAGGTGGGCGGGACATCCGGTTTGTAGGGTGGGACTTCCGTTGTGATGTATGTTAGGGTGGGACTTCCTGTATGACGTGTGTACTGGCGGGACTTCAGGAGTGACATATTCATGTCCGGTGACTTTGTAATTTATGATTACATTGATGTGTCCCTGTTTGATGTTTTACAACGGCTGATGAGCAAACCAGACTAGTGTTATAACATGTGGGTTATGTTTGATGATTAACAAATGGGCCTTAGGGTTCCGGAATGTTAAATTCCCAGGCAATAAATAAGTGTTGTGTCAGCGGTAAGATGTTTGGTGTTCAACAAATTGTGTTCGGCAAATCTATAACCCCAGTGTTTTATCTTCTGACAAGTGGTGCAACAGATGGCCTACAACGGTGGTTGTTAACCATTCATGTTTTATGGGATGATTGGCGTGGTCTGTGACCGCAGAGATGCAATCAACATGCCAGCCCCGAAGAAACCGATGCCGAGTTTAACCCGAATCCATCAACTACACTAGGATATGTTGGCACAGGAGTGGAACTTGGACGATGGTCGGATCAATGGACAGTACATCTTCAACCCAGAGCTAACAGAGGTGGCATTTTATGAATAACCTGAAGGCTGTGAGTTAAAGGTTGGTGTGACTGATCAAATGGTTTTTAATGCCAGATTATGAGGCACCTTTCGAAAAGTGTTTTATTTGTGGCTAAAACAAGGCCCACATAATACAGTAGATGTACTGTTTAAAGTTGTCGAGGGGATGAAACAGTATCACTGTTAGATGGGAACTATTTCCGGATGTAAATGTCAGTTTAGGTTAGATTGTAAGTGCGACTGCGGACTGTTCGACTGACATAAGACCCTGAAGCCCCGCCTTACGTTAACACCATCCTCAACACAGCATAAAAACCGACATACCGCCTGTGACTATCAAGCAGTCGGAAGAATTTATGTCTCAAGATTACAACCAAGCGGTGATTGAAGAACCTAAGGCCGAGGACTGGATGTGTGATGCCTGGGATGACAACACTGAAGCCTTCTATGGAAACCCTGACCCCGACAGCTCGATTCCACCAGCATACCCAGCAATAAACTACCACTGGATTGACCGGATTGGTGATCAGCTAGGTCCTTTTAATCTGTCATACCTTTCAAATGCTAACAAGAGTTATCACAAAATGGACAAACACCTTGCACCAAAAGTATTTAATGAGAAATGTAATGAGGATGCTGTATGAGGATGACACAGTGGCGTCATGGTACGACGGAACCAAAGAGTCTGTTGTCTAAGGCCAGGTAAGTTCAGTTCTCTTGTTAACATGTATATAAACAAACACTATAAGAAATCTGAATGTTTGTGTAACTTTTCTGAATATCTTGGTTGTGTAATTTCGAACTCAAACTCATTATTGCTCGAATGCTCTACGATGTCTGAACAGGTTTTGAAAAGCATTTACTACGACCCTGCAAACCCTGGTGCTTATGTGGGTAGAGAGGGTTTGAAAAGAGAAAACAGGGGAGATCCTCAAAAATGGCATGGCCGATGACTGGCTGCTCGCCCAGGATACATACACGCTACACAGGCCTGTAGCTATACATTTTAAAAGAAATAGAGTTATTGTTCATGATATAAATTCGCAATTTCAGCTGGATTTGGTTGACATGAGTGCTTACAGTGTGGAAAACGATAACATGAAATTTATATTAACATGCATAGATGTACTAAGCAAATACGCATGGATTTGCGTGCTGAGAAATAAAAGAAATAAAAGCGCTATCGAGGTTAAGCGAGCATTTGAAGACATATTAAAAGAAGGAAGAAAACCACAAAAAGTCCAAACAGACAAGAGGAAGGAGTTTACCCAAGAGTAAAAAACACAAGAATGAGACAAAATCAAGAGCCACGGTTAAAAGAGGACATACACCCCGGAGGACACTCAAAGGGAACACGACAAATCTGATTAAGAATATATTTTAGAAAGATGGCACTCCTACATCATATGTCTGTGTGATTGTATGAAAACAGAGTTGGATTTATTCACAGTTCTCTTCACACAGACATCTATTGAGAAAAATACAGACATTGAAATACCGACCCTATCAGCAGCCCCTCTGGAGTTCTTTATTGCCGGAAATGGTGAAGACTACATTGATCTAAACAATACTTTGTTGTACCTATGTGTAAAAGTCACTAAACCGGACGGAACTAATATTGATGCCGGAGCACGTGTTATCAACTATCCGATAGCCACCCTATTTTCACAAGTGGATGTCTCCTTGGGTGATCGTTTAATTAGTCAAGAGTAGAAACACATACCCCTACAGAGCCGTTATAGAGAGCATTCTGAATTATGGATGTGATACATTAAAGACACAGTTTTCAGCTGGGTTGTTTTACAAGGATGCCGCAGGTCACATGGATGTTATGGACACTGCAGGCGAGAACGATGGACTGCCTATTCAGCGGATAGTACAACATTTGAAATTATTTGCCCTGTTCATAGCGATATCTTCCTTCAAGAAAAGCTCAGGTTAAATGGCGTTGACATAAAGATTAGGATGGTGCGTGGTAAAGATGAGTTCTGCTTTATGGGATGTGCGTTATCGTTTGCATATATTATCAGCGTCACTATTTGTCAAGAAAGTGTCTGTTTCGCCAGCCGTGAAAGTCAAGCACTACTCTCAACCAATGCCAAGTACCCAATTGAAAGAGTGTGTATGAAGACATTTAGTTTACCGGCTGGGGGTCGCGTTTGCAACCAGGAAAACCTATTTTTAGGCCCTCTGCCAAAATGTATTGTCATCAGATTGGTGGACAATGACAGTTTTACCGGAAGTTACACAAAAATATCTATTTAATTTCAAACATTATAAATTATAATTTGGAGTTTATGGCTATGTATGTAGAGTGTCAGCAATTTGCTAGCAAACCATTCCAACCAAATTACACAACAGGGTCAGCAGTGCGCAAATGTTACCAATTGGCCTTAGCTTCAGGAAACCACCTAAAGGACCAAGCCTTGGCTATTGACAGGTCGGACCTCTTACACGGCTATGTCCTTTATGCATTCAACTGCGCGCCGGATGAGGAATGTGGTCAGCACCTATCCTTGATCAAGTCAGGGCATTGTTGAAGTCTAACACTTCCCCGAGTTGGTTTGATGGATAGGAGAATAACACACAGGAGTCAGGTCAATTACCGTATATCTGTTTATTACAGAAGCTTCTGGAGACAAGTGTCGCCGCACAATGTCCGAAGATCAACAGTAATACAGCATTATTTATACTTCAAATACGCCCAAAAGATAGAGGCGTTAAGTTAGCAAAGCAAGTGTGCCATTGGTCCAATTTATGTTCTATACCTTATATGTGTAAATGCAGCCCAAGCGTCATCTTTGCCCTTTATGTTTTATATCTTGAATTTCCCCAATATGTGTGTGCGTTATTAATGTTTCCTGTTTCCTGTTTGTCTAAGACACACAGGCTAAATCTGCTCAGCAACAGTCTAAATAATATTTCCTGTTGTTCTAATTACAACTTTCAGTCTCAGCTCATGCTACAGACACTAAATATTCTGCTTCATTGCTCACAACAGTTCAACAACTTATACAATCAGTATATCCACAGCATGTACAACTTGAGATGAGGTTCAGACAACCACTACCCCACACAATTAATTTGGTTGTTTATTCAATCTTTGACTCTATTATCGAAGTGTCAAACCAGCGACAAGTCATGGTTGACCACTATTAGGAAAACAGTGTGGAAATGAATACCGCAGAGTTGACCAGTGTGGTGAACCAATATTCATCTAGGACCCATTTCTATGGTGTGCTGGCAAGCGACCAACTACCTACGGTGCCTGTCCGAGATGTTGCATCAATGATGATTGTTAATACACACCCAAGCAATCACCCTGGGGAGCACTGGATGGCTATTTACATAACTGATGATGGCATTGGAAGGTTTTATGACAGTTTTGGACACCCCCCGGATTTTACATATTTTCCCAAGTCAATCAATGCCTTTCTGAAAACCTGTGAGAATGTGGAATACAGTTCAAAACAAGTTCAGGACCTGGTTTCAACCACGTGTGGACAGCATTGTGTGTTCTTTCTCTTTCTAATGACAAAATGTCTGAGTTATAAAAATTGTGTCTTTTTATGTTGATGATTTACGAGAAAATTATGCCCTAGTATCAAAGTTTGTAGCTAAGATGTAACAGAGTAAGCGTGATAAGCAAATGTTTAATTGCTTACAACATGCTCAATCTTGTGAATCGTTTAATTTGTGCCATGGTTGTTGAAGAAATAGAAAAGCAAATCATGTGTATGTCAACTTTATTATTAAAAAATAAAACCATTTGTAAAACCACATCAATGTTTACATAGTATTTTTCCAACAACATTTATTCAAGGTAAAACATACACATGAATCACAAATGATTAAAAAAAAAGCATAAAATAAAAACACATTAAAATGGAAGCCATTTTGTGGGGTCCAGGGTAGGGGTTTCAAAGAAAGCTTTGGTTGGTTGAAAACCAGTTGCTGGGGGTGTGGCTAAATCATCTATTGTGTCGCCAGACCTTTGTTTATACAAATTGATTTTACGTCATACAAGCGCATTTGGAATAGTTGTAAAAGGCATGTTGCCATGGCCTCAAAAACACTCCCCACCCCAACGGCCTTCTATCGTCAGCAATTTTTTATTGGTTGCTATCACACTTTTAATTCAACACTACTGTTGTTTGCTCCTTGGGGTTTAAGGCCGGGTGTCTCTGTAAAGCACTTTGTGACAACTGCTGTTGTAAAAAGCGCTTTATAAATAAATTTTGATTGATTGATTGATTGGTTTTAACAAGATCCAACAGGTGCGAGCCCTTCATTATCTCTCCTTTGAAAACAAATTCACCATTTGAATTCCATGAAGTCAAATCTTTAGACCTGTGCATTCTATTAAGAATATATTCAACATTCTTTCTACGCCTTGCAGGCACATTATCCAAAATGTTATCAACAAGGTTAACATTTCGGTCAGCTGTTTGCTTAGTCTCAGTCACGTTTAATACATCAGACCCAGACTCAGACCCAGGTAGACTTAAAGTCAGTGTATTTGTATCAAGCCCCCCCTGTCGCACAACAGTCAAAAATCTTTGTAAAATTACAGTATCTTTTAGCTTTCTCATGTAAATCCATATCAGGCTTCAACAGTATATTGTGAATCCATGAGTACAAATAATTTTCAACAGATTGTCTTACATCGTTGCTAGTCGTTTTGGATTCTCGCAGTTTTTCTAACTGATGTTGTGGCACCAGAAACATTTTCTGAGCATGATCCATGTTGTTTAACCCTGTCTCAATGCAATTAGTTTGGTTAGGAATGGAACTGCAACGCTTAGTAACAGCAGTAGAAAACTTCAAGATTGGTTGATGGTTTTTCTTTTCCTTGCGACTGAAGTGTTCTTTCTAGACATGTATATCATTTAGATTTTTTGTCTCTTTACTTTTCGGAGCTGCGATTCTGTTTAGGGTATATTTCCGCACCTTAGATTACGCGCTATTTCACAGAGTGATAGAATGAGGTCGGTGGAGGCTGATTCTAAAATAACTTTTCGTTGACTTGTCGGTGCCTTAAATATCATCTTCAAAAGCAGTACATTTCTACGAATGCGTTTAGACAGGATCAAACTTTCTTAGGAACGTACACAACAGGCCAATCCCCTGAAAATAACCCCATTCTCAGACGGTAATCTTCTGGTGTTGTAGCTTTAAAGTCAATAAGTAAATAACCAAAAGGCGGATGTGTTGCATCTTTAAAACACTCCATGAAGAATAGAGAAAGACCGGGGTATTTCTATAGGCCTAAAATGCTAATCTGCTGATTGTTGCAGGGTTTTTAAACAAGATGAGGTAGTTTGTGTTCAAGTTAATAGTTCTACTAGATTTGCCTTTAACAAACATGTTTTGGACAAGGTAAATTGCACTCAGGTTATGGTGGTTAAAAGGTTATTCTTCTGAATCGGTAGCAGATTGTCATCACACAGCGATGTTGGTAGACCTTCTATAAAAGTAATCTCCCTCACCTTCAACATTTCATCATACAGCGGTTGCCAACATGAATAAACCCACACAATATTTTGAATTTCTTTGGAGAAAACAACATCAGCATTATCCAACAATATCTTCACAAATTATGTTTTACCCGAGTTACTGGATCCACTAATGACACAGGGTGTTGTAGTCGCCGGTCAAAACCGCTACCCATGCTAGACTGTGGTTTAGTACCCGTAAGACCTTGTGCTGTAATCAGGAAGCAGTACACGCTTGTTTTACCTTCTGAAACGCTTAGACACTACTCGGTTTTTCAATTTGAATGTTCTTTCATCTCTAGCAATTGTGTCTGCATTAGCAAGGATGTGATCATCATCACCACCCTCGCCCCATACAAAGTTATCAACCAGTCGTGTTAGCATCTCCAAGTTAACAATGGTTGTGTTGTAGCTGTTGAGCATAATACCTTTTGCTTTGAGAAAGACCTTTAACGGTTTTGTAACTGTATGTCTTTGGCCCGCCACTAACAAATTGAGCGATGCTGTCACCATACGGTAACTCATGGGTCAAGTCACCCAAGAATGGCCCCAGTGGGGGCACCCAATCCCCAAGGCGTGTGACAAAGATCACTGAATCAGTGTCTGTGTAGAGTACATGTCTATCCAACTTCTCCAAGAGTGAATACAACTCGAGTCTAGCATAAGTGGTTGTGAACGCAGCAATAAAAATGTTGGCGTTACGTGGTTTGATTGGTGTCTGTTTTGTGTAACGCCACTGTACCATCACAATTGTGTCTGAGATGAAAGAGAAATAACCAACTTCTATTTCACTGGAAAAAAAGGTAATAGCTAAACTCCTCCGGATCTGTAATTAGCATTGTGTTCATATCTTACCGCAAAGACTATTCATTGCCAGTTTATCCAAAGATCGCCTAGCACTGTTTACAACAATGTTTTCCTTGTCAAGCTGCACACCCTCCTTTTCATGATATTCACCGATATACTGGTCTTTAGCCTCATCGTCAACCACAGATGGTTCTCATGTAACCTGCAAAAAGATCATCTGATGTCCTGGTGAAATCAAATATTTTCACAATGCGATAACCTTTCTCAACAGCCTTAACCAGCTCAATAGAAACCCAGGTACCGGTTAAAGATCTTTCTGAATCAGTATGTGACCAATCAGTTACCTGGTTTTCTGACTCTGCACATAATCGACACAAGGGAAAGAACAGCTTACCGCCAACCCTATGCGGGAAAACGAGGTGATAAAGGCCTTTCGGTGGACACACCGAAGCCTTAACAATACCAAAGTAGTGGTTTGAAATCTCGAAAGATTATGTCTGGATGCCCAATCGGATAAGTCTTTGTCTTGTTGCAGAATGGGTAAAGATTACAGACATCGTTATACTGAAGTCTCCCCTTCGCAAACCGTAAACTTCAGATGAATTGCATTAGTACAACCGCCAAAAAGAGCATCCTGAGGGTCAAGGCGCTCTGGAGCATCAAAGGTCTTCAAGAAAGCTTTGACATCTGCAGGTGTGTTTTTAAGCTGATTCCACTCACACTCCCATATGTATTGAACATGTACATTGTGTTGTTCTTTTAAAGCCTCTAGCTTTGTCAGCCATTGCTGGTGCATCAACCCATACTGAATCTTTGTCACTGGATAGATGATTGCTGAACAATGACACTTTGGGTGATCGTGCCAGAAACAGCATATAAATTCATAGACCGTGCTCAACCCATCTTGTTCAGCATATCCATCAATGTAGTAGGCACCGATTTTGACTTCACCCCTGTTCAGGGCGTGCTGTATTGATATATTCTCATCGGACGCCACATATTCAAGCCACTGGATTGAGCTGTTTGAGAATGTCTTCTGACAACGGTTGTAGTTGTCTGACGGGACCAATGCAACGGTGTCCTTGGTGAGGAATCTGTTGCAAAAGACTTTCATGCCAGCCAAAGCAATTGTAAATGACTGGAATGGGTCAACACCACCACACTACAGGAACTTGAGTCTGTAGCGCATACAACCCTCTCTCAAGATGACCACATCATTCACGTAGTAAGCCTTTATTTTATCCTGTATGACAAAGGGGTCTGCAGAAACAGTTGCATACCATTGCAAAAACTAATATTTTTCTTTAGCCATCATGGTATTTACACCGTAGTAACGCGGTTCCGGATGGGGGCCAACATAGTTCTCATTCTCCTTGATGTTAAACTTGTAAGGAAAGTAGCCTTTTTTCGAATCCTTGGCAAGGCCGACAGCTTCATCGGTAGGAAGCAATGACTATCAATGTATCTCTGATTGAATGTGCGGATCTGTAAAAATCATGAGCTCGCTACCATTAGCAATAAGTGTCGTGCCAATACCATTTTTAGCAAGGTACTGCATCAGGGTGTTACCATCGAAACCTTTAGAGTTGTGGGCTATAAATGTGTCGTCATTATATTTCAGTTGCCTAAACTTTTGGAAAAAAGCAGCGACACAACCATCTCCAGCTGAACACCACGTCTTGTTATCAAAGCTTATTGCACACACAAAATTTGCAGTGTGTACAGCATTCACCGGATTGGCAATAGTCTCAAAATCATAAAATATGTAGCGCTCACTGGGGTCCTCGGGCTTGGAGAGTTTTATAAAACACAGATGATGGGACACATGTTAGCCGTGCACCTGTGCGCTTTATAGTTGGTAATACTGACATTATAATAACGGCCGCAATCGACACAGTATTGTCTGAATAACATATCCGCTTACTGTCAGGGCACTGCTTTGTGTTATGGGGTTGGGTATGACAATCTTCATGATACAGACACTACAGCTATGTTTACAACCATGATCACCACGGGTGTTGAAACCGGTATAGCATCAGTCACAGACATAAGACACACCCAGAAAACCCTTCAGATTCATGATGCCATAGAAATGGTAATCGTATAAGTACATAAAGACGGTTCTAGGGTGGGTGTCCTCGCTGTTTTGAAACTTGGTAAAGTGACCAACCCGTGTTTGGTGAAAGACAATTTTACAACCTGTCATTTACCTGTCACAATACCTGTCACACAATCATCTAAAGCTAAACCAGCGCCCGTATGTAACTCACGACCACTAACCAGGGCCTCAGGATGTGTACTGTGGGTTCAACATACCCATCAAACAAACAGAAAAACATGTAGAATCATTATTCACAGCCACATACAAATGCCTTTTTTTATTGATAATCTGCTCTATCAACAGTGTTTGAGCTTTACGTCGCGGGGCACCACCCTCACGTTTTTTGACAATTTGTACCACCAGCTCTAGTGATTCATGAATCATAATCTAAGCATTACTCTGCACAACACTTAAGTAAATTACCAGACGTGCGTTCATTATATTCATCCGTTTTCATGTTCACATGTACAGGGTCTATCAGAGATTCACCAATCAACTCAATCTGCAGACGATCACCAGGCCTGTGTACAAAGTCTGAAGCTCTAACAATCAAAGTATCTGAGCCTGCCATAATACTTGCATAGAATGTGCCAAAATCACCAACTTTACCAGTATTTTGTACATTTATCAACTGCCATAATTCAACATTTTCAAACACATTACGTTATATAACTCTAACATCGCCATCACTGCACTGAGTTTGCACCAGAGAGCTCGAAGGAGAGTCAACTAGATTGTGTGAAAAATGGGGGCAACTGAGCTCAGTTAACAAGCCTTGTATCTGAGGATTATTGTGTGCATCGCTGTGTAACAAAGTAATGGTTGGTTCATTTGTATTTTGGGGTGTGGTCGATTGATTATGTGTAGAGGTTGTTGGCTGTTCCGTGTCTGGTCTGTTGTTAGCAGTATCTTTTGCCATTTCTCTAGCTTAACGTGTAAATAAGGATCCACTATTCTGGTTAAAATATTCTAACTCAGACATACATTCAAGACATAATTTGTCTTGAATGTCGTGCAATTTGTCACTGGTATGTGACTGTGATTTACTGCTTTTTCATAGGTCCATCTCATTCACTTCATTTGCGCCATATGGGTACAATGAGTGAAGAACTGCACAAGCTGTCAAACAAGATGGGCACAGTGCTTGCTTATGTCCAAGCAATTAGCTCGGTGGGGGAGTTGTCGTTCCCCACTGTTCAGGGTATACAGCTCCCTTTGGACAACCTGGAAGACTTGCAGCAGTTTGACTCACAGCTGAGTCAAGACACAGACGTTCAGGACAGACTGGTAAGCAGTTTTCTTTTCATAAAAAAATTGAAAAATCTTAGGTGTTATATAAAGTGAAACATTTTATGAGCTGTCAAGTGATAAACATTTGAATTCTTCTGTAGGTTCGGAGTTTGGCTGTTAAATCCGGCAGGGAGCTGAAATACACAGTGTGGCAGATTCTACCGTGTATAATTACAAATGCCCTCGCCCTCTTGATCACCTGGACTGGAGCTGGGAACAAGGCCAGCTTTAAGGACCTTTTCCTCAGGACTGTTCTTCAAAGTAAGTTATTTTGTACCTGGATATTAGATTCTTGTGGTTAATTTATAATGATTTTTTTCTCTAAATCACTAAGTACTATCTGATTATTCTATTACAGGAGCCATAAGGAATAATCCTTCAACCCAGGATGCCACTGATGAGGCTGTCCAGAACCAGGTCACCAGATACCTGAAAGGAGCAGCAGACCGTGCAGGTGGGACAAGACATCGCGGCGGTACAGGGGTCCTGCCGTGAATATATTATATATATTTAAAGCTGTGTGAATGTTAATATGCCACCATTCTTATTGCACTGATGTGTCTACAATAGTCAATACCTCTGATTGCTGCTAGGTAACACCTGTATATTACTGCCATACTTCCCATATTTAAATGTTTGTCACGATTCCCGGGACTCAGGACAGAGGTAGGATCCAGAAGCAGATACAGACACCGGGGTAAAAGGACAATGATGATGATTGTAGCAGAGGTACGAAGTCCGGGAGGCAAGAATGGTCGAATAGTCAGGCAGGGTTCAGTTAACAGAGCGGGGAGTCAGTCCAGGCGAAGGTCGATAACGGGAAGGCAGAAAGGTGGTTTGGGAGGGAGGTACAGGACGGGTCTCGGAACAAGGGGGTGGCTGTACAAAAAATCCGGCAGGGACTGAAAGCAGAACTCTCCTATTTGTAGGGAGAGTGGCAATCAGCCCCCCAGGTGTGTAGACTGGTGCAGGTGCTCAGGATCAGTGGTGATTATGGGTGCCTTCGTGGAGTGCTGGGAACAAGGAGACTGGTACTTGGGGAGATGTAATGACAGACACAGCTCAGGAGGGCTGAGTCCTGACAGGGCCCCCCCCTCGAGGGACGCCACCGGGCGGACCACCAGGGGCATCGGGACGGCGCCTGTAGAAATCCCGGACGAGGGAGGCATCCAGGATATGACCACGGGGAATCCAGCACCTCTCTTCAGGCCCGTAACCCTCCCAGTCGACGAGGAACTGGACCCCCCGGCCCCTCCGTCGGGAGTCCAAAAGGCGGCGGACGGTGTAGACCGGAGCCCCGTCGATGATGCGAGGAGGTGGAGGCCGAGGAGGCGGAGGCAGAAGGGAGCTGAGACAGACAGGCTTGAGCTGGGAGGTGTGGAAGACCGGGTGTACCTTCATGGCAGGCGGCAGTTTCAGACGGACACAAACAGGGTTAACGACACGGTCGACAACAAAAGGACCCAGTTAACGGGAGGAGAGTTTGCGGGAGTCCGTTTTAACGGGAAGGTGCTTCGCAGACAACCAAACCTTGTCGCCGGTCAGCTTGACGTTTGTAGACATCGTTGTTGCGTAGCAGCGCCCCCCATGCACGGTGCCAGGTCCGATGACACCGACGGATGTGGGACTGCACGGAGGGCACTGACAGGTCCTTCTCGTGAGCAGGGAACAAGGGGGGTTGGTAACCATATAGATTCTGAAATGGGGACATACCTGTGGCAGCTGTGGGAAGTGTGTTGTGGGCGTAAGTGACCCAGGGGAGTTGGGAGGACCAGTGAGTGGTCTGCCTGGCCATTCGACTGAGGGTGGTACCCGGAAGACAGGCTGACCGAGGCCCCAATGGCGTGGCAGAATTCCTTCCACACATTGGATGTGAATTGGGGACCTCGGTCGGACACCACATCTGAGGGCAGGCCATGGCGTTGAAAGCCCTCTCTGACAAGAAGGTCTGCCATTTCACTGGCAGACGGGAGCTTGGGCAGAGGAATGTAGTAGGCATATTTCGTGAACCGGTCGACAACAGTTAATATCACCGTGTTACCGTCAGAGGGGGGTAATCCGGTAACAAAGTCCAAGGACATGTGGGACCAAGGACGTTTCGGGACAGGCAGGGGGTGTAGTTGACCGGAACTGGGCTGGTTGGAACCTTTGTTGAGAGCACAGGTGGGACAAGCAGTAACATATGACCTGACATCCGTATTGACAGATGGCCACCAGAACCTCCTATTGAGAAATGCTTTGGTGCGGCTGATGCCAGGGTGGCAAGTCAGGCGGGAAGCATGGGCCCATTTCAACACTGTAGGACGGAGGGCATCGTGAACGTATAGGAGGCCAGGAGGTACGTTACCGGGGCCAGGGTCATTCTTGAGTGCTGCTCTTACATCCTCCTCCACCTTCCAGGTGATGGTACCGATGACGCACTGGGTGGGGAGGACGGTATCCGGGGTTCGGGAAACAACCTCCTCCTTGTCGTAAACCCGGGATAGGGCGTCGGGTTTCCCGTTCTTGGAACCGGGCCTGAAGGTTATGGAAAAGGAAAAACGTGCAAAAAACAATGCCCACCTGGCTTGATGGGAGTTGAGGCGTTTTGCCGTCCTGATGTATTCCAGATTCTTGTGATCCGTCCAAACAATGAAGGGGTGTTCAGCCCCCTCCAGCCAGTGACGCCATTCCTCTAATGCAGCCTTGACTGCCAGCAACTCCCGGTTACCGACATCATAGTTCCTCTCCGCAGGTGACAACCTGGTGGACAAAAAGGCACAGGGATGCACCTTACCATCCATAGCGGAGCGTTGGGACAGCACTGCCCCGATACCAGTCTCTGATGCGTCGACCTAAACAATGAATTGTCTGGTGGGATCGGGTTGGGCCAGAATGGGCGCAGAGGTGAAACGCCTCTTTAAGTCCTGGAAAGCAGTGTCTGCCGGGAGCGTCCAGATGAAAGGACGGAGTGTTGAGGTAAGCGCTGTCAGGGGAGAAGCCACTTGTCCGAAGTTACGGATGAACGTCCTATAAAAATTCGCGAAACCCAGAAAGGACTGGAGTTGCTTACGGGTCTCTGGGGTTGGCCAATTTAGGACAGCAGTGACTTTGGTGTTGTCCATCTTGATCTTGCCCTCCTCAACGATGAAGCCCAAAAAGGAGGTGGAACGGGTGTGAAAAAGGCACTTCTCCGCCTTGACATACAACCGGTTCTCCTGTAGGCGTTGTAACACCTGTCTAACATGGCGGGCATGGGTGGCTAGGTCGGGAGAAAAAATAAGAATGTCATCCAGATATACAAACACAAACAATCCAAGAAAATCCCGCAAGACATTGTTAATAAACTGTTGAAAGATAGCAGGTGCGTTGGTGAGGCCAAACGGCATAACGAGGTACTCGAAATGACCCAAAGGAGTGTTAAAACCTGTTAGCCACTCGTCACCCTCCTTCATCCATATAAGGTGGTAGGCGTTCCTTAGATCCAGCTTGGTGAAGATAGTAGACCCCTGTAGAGAATCGAAGGCGGAGTTCATTAATGGTAGAGGATATTTGTTTTTGACGGTGATGTCATTGAGACCTCGGAAGTCTATACACGGGCGGAGTCCCCCATCTTTCTTTCCCACAAAGAAAAAACCTGCCCCCAGAGGTGACGACGAAGGGCGAATATGACCAGCTGACAAGGACGCATGAATGTAGTTCTCGAGTGCCTCTCGCTCAGGCTTAGACACGCTATACAGTTTGGGCTTGGGAAATGTGACATTGGATAATAACTGTATAGAGCAGTCATACGGACGGTGGGGTGGTAGTTCTAGGGTATGGTCTTTACTGAATACCTCCTCCAGATCGTGATACTCAGAGGGTACAGCAGACAGGTCTACAGGGGGTATGTCTCTCTTGGTTTTGGTGGCGGCCGGGGAACAGGCTGACGTCAGACACAAGGCGTGACAAGTCGGACTCCACTTGGTAACACAACCGGTGGCCCAGTCGACAACAGGATTGTGCTTAACAAGCCACATGTGCCCCAATATAACGGGGTTTTGAGGTGACGAAATAACCAGGAATGCAATGGACTCGAAATGGTTACCAGATAACTGCAAGCGGATAGGCTGTGTCTTAGTGGTGATATGGGAAATAAGCCGTCTGTCTACGGTCCGGGCATCAATGCTTTTCATCAGAGTGAGTGTAGGTAATCCCAATTGGTGAACAAGCTCTTGATCGATAAAGCTATCGTCCGCCCCAGAGTCGAGTAAGGCATGACATGGAGTAGAATGTCCGGTATAGTGGATTATGGCAGGAAATGTTGTGCGTGGTCTGGAGGAGGGCCCTGATGTATCATGGCTCGCTAGGGTGGTCCCTACGTCCTGCGAGCCCGGTAGTTTCCCGGTCTAACAGGACAAGATGATAAAAAATTACCAGATTCCCCACAATATAAACAGTTCTTATTTTCCACGCGCCTCCTCCTTTCAGCCTCGGTAAGGTGAGACCGGCCGAGTTGCATGGGTTCCGGCTCGAGTACAGTGGAGTGAGGTGTAGACGGCGTCGGGTTGGTGCTCCCAGCGCTCTGATAAACACCGGCTGAGAGAACCGGTGGATGGGAGCGGCTCTCCGTCTGTCGTCTCTCGCTCTTGCGTTCTCTCATGCGGTTGTCGACCCGGATAGCCAGATCAATGAGGGTGTCTAAGGAGTTTGGCTCAGGGTAGGATACCAACCCGTCTTTAACGGCATCCGACAGCCCATTTTGGAACGCTGCCTGAAGCGCTTCAACATCCCAGCCGCTCTTTACCGCTAGGATACGGAAGGCGATCGAGAAGTCTGCAACGCTGTTAGCTCCCTGTTTGATGTTCAACAAACGTCTGGAAGCCTGTTTACCAACAGTGGAGTGGTCAAATACTTTCTTCATCTCCGTAGTGAATGAGGCGTATGACTCAACTCCTAGCTCCAACTTCTCCCAAACGGCTGCAGCCCACCTCAATGCCTCTCCTCCGAGCAGGCTGACAACGAAGGCAATCTTAGATCGCTCTGTGGCGTAGGTACGGGGCTGCTGATCGAAAACCAGGCCACATTGCAACAAAAAGGTGCGACAGCCCTCCACATTCCCTTCATACCTTGCCGGAGGAGATACCCATGGTTCACGGACAACGTCAAGTCGGGGTGAGGGTTGAGCAGGAGCGACTGGTGCTGGAGGAGCGGGAACGATAGGAGCGGGTGTGCTAGACTGCTGTCTCATTGAAGCCAGGTCGGTCGACAGGTCCCGGAGTGTCGATATGATCTCCTGGAGGGCAGTACTGTGAGAACCCAATAGTGCCCCTTGGTGGGACACGGCTTGACGTACGGCGTCCATCTCCGCTGGATCCATCAGGCCGGAATATTCTGTCACGACTCCCAGGACTCAGGACAGAGGTAGGATCCAGAAGCAGATACAGACACCGGGGTAAAAGGACAATGATGATGATTGTAGCAGAGGTACGAAGTCCGGGAGGCAAGAATGGTCGAATAGTCAGGCAGGGTTCAGTTAACAGAGCGGGGAGTCAGTCCAGGCGAAGGTTGATAACAGGAAGGCAGAAAGGTGGTTTGGGAGGGAGGTACAGGACGGGTCTCGGAACAAGGGGGTGGCTGTACAATAATCCGGCAGGGACTGAAAGCAGAACTCTCCTATTTATAGGGAGAGTGGCAATCAGCCCCCCAGGTGTGTAGACTGGTGCAGGTGCTCAGGATCAGTGGTGATTATGGGTGCCTTCGTGGAGTGCTGGGAACAAGGAGACTGGTACTTGGGGAGATGTAATGACAGACACAGCTCAGGAGGGCTGAGTCCTGACAATGTTCAATAATTCTATCCAGATTGCTGCTTTATCAAAATACTACCCAGATTGCAGCTAGTTTACAGTACTTGTTTTTATTGCTATAGTGTACAGTTATTGATATTGTTGCTTTGTTTTATTTTAAGTCTAGCTATGTTTTTGCTTATACTCTTAACTCTAACTAGGTAGTTTGTTGGATGCCATGTCATAAGAATATAATTGGGCTAGTTAACACCACAACGCTTGGTTTCTAGCCTTGTTTATTTTGTATTTTGTATTTAATTGTTTATTTTGTAATTTTTCACATTGAAATACTGTGATTTTTCAATATTTGTTGCAGAATATTGTATATTGCACATGTTTACTTGCACTAGTCTTTTGTATGCTTACTGTTTAAATGCATGTTTTTGTATGCATCTTAAATAAATTGTTTAGATTTAATTCAGTTTATTGTCATTTGTGGTATGACCACAATTATTGTAAAGGATTATTATAAAACGTAATATTGGGGAGTGAGCCTACCCGCTGGGGTTATTGCATAAAAGCGGCTAGCCGCCATCGGGCCGCCGCTGATCAGGGTATTGTTAGAAGGCATTGTCATGAAAGCGGCCCACCGGTGGCCCGACTGTGATGCTCGCTATTAAAAAAAGGGGCTGCCGCCTGTGGCCCGCTTGCCGAACGCTTTGCAGAAAACCTTGGCGGCCGCAGGATCCATGGCGAGGCTCTCCCCACCCTGGGAAATCAGCCTACCACTGAGGGGACAATCTAATTGGCTACTAGACTTGTCAATCCAACCTAAAGCTATGCTAAGCTACACTAACGTAGCATTAGCTAAAAAGAAAACTGAATGATCCACGAAACCAAGGCATCCACTCGCAATTGCGCATACTGACCCCCCAGACAATCGATATGTTTTATCAGTCATACATGATCGGATAACATTGCCAATAGGCTGGTTAAGGTTCTAAGAACCTAACAATTCATTTGGTACCAAACTGGAAGCTTTACCACAAGCACAGACCAAACAAGAGCGTACCTTGTGATGAGAAAATTGGTCCACTTTCTAATAAAGATGGCGCCTCAGATGGCTGGATCGATAAAGGTAAGTCCCAGTCATCCAAATTAGATGTCCTTATGATCGATTGAGTGTCTGGCTTCATTGCGAATTCAACTTTAGCCTCTGTTTGTCCGACAACTGCTTTGTTTACTACTGGGTAGCTGTGCCAGCAGGAGGGCTGATGCACGCTGGGAAGGGAAAGGGAGGGGAGGGAAGGGGTCATAAATGTCTGTGTGCCCAAATAAGGTAGTGAGACCAAGAGCAGAGATGCTGTACTCTGCCGGAGAGCAAAATCTGAAATAAAATATATTTTTTAAAAGTGTTCTAAAATGTAAGTACCCCAGATCTGGGGTACTGACCTTGATCAGGTTAAAAAAATGCATTTGTCTTTTAACAAGTGTCTTTTTCATTTTACAAAACATATTATGGTATACTCTTATAAACATTCCGTTAGGGAGGTGAGCTACATTTGCTCTGAATTCTGGAATTTGTGATTTTATGGACAAATACAGAAGTATATTCTCTATCAAGTTAAAATTTGCACATTGTAGATTGTGTTGAGATAAAAATGATTGTTAACATTAGTAATTTGTACATTAAGTTTAACTATGTTGAAATTCCCCTTTAAGCTAAATACTGTCTGCTAAATCTGATAGTACATACGGTTCACAAATTGAAATGTGTTTAATAATACTTATAAAAGTTATAAATGTTTATGGAACGTAATCAGTTTTTTCAGAGAAATAAGTTCACTGGGAATGGCACACCGCATGCCAAGATTCATAGACAAGTAAGCAGTAGAATGGCCCTGTCAGTTCTCTTGAGGTATCTCTAGATTTGGTCAAACTTCAACTTAATAAGACTTATAAGAAGGAATTTAAAGTCTTCATGATCGCTAATGTTTCACACATTATATATTTATCATATCTGACGCTTTCATGTTAGGCATTACCCTTCCACCATCCATTACATTGCATGACATTTGCTTTTGAAGGGCGCCTAGTGTGTGATATATTTTTTTTTTCTCGCACCTGGTCATTTTGTTTCAGGTGTGCGAGCTGTTGCTTTTTTAACAACTTAAAACATTACATATTTTGCCCTCTTCATAATGTTTTTCAGGCCCTAATGCAAGAATTTTCATAGCAAATAAGGTTCTTTAAAAGACAACATTTACAGGGTATTTAATATCCCCCAGGGCACAGTAAAATCCATTATTATGAAATAGAGACAATATGGCACTGTGATTCTGTCTAGAACAGGCTGTACAGTGCAATTTGCTTACTTCCTATATTTCCTTTATATTATCAAATTATTTCATATACCTGTTTGTTTACAAACAACTAATAACATGTCTCAGTATCCAAAGAATACAAATTATTGATTTATTTTACAGATTACTTTATTAACTCTTGTATTCATTCTATTGAGTGCACTATGCATATTATTTATTCTTTTAGACAATCTGGCCATGTGTGCATTTTATAGTTGTTCAAGTAGACTGCTATCTGTTTGTGTATTCTTGCCATATTCAGTCCATGCAGAGATCGATAGGGAACCAGGTCCAGGTAGGGAGCTCCTTCCTTGTTCATGTGTAATTTTTGCGATGTTTCAATTCGAGATACGAACATGCAGCTAGATAAAAAAACATAATCAATATTTAAATGTTTTAAACACCCTTGGTAAGCTGAACGAGGTATGTTCCATTGATTATTTAACTTTATTACAGAAACTGCTTTATTACAGAAACTGTTATTTTTAAAGAGTTATTTGAAATAGTTTTTTGTTAAAAGGAAAGTTTTGCTGCTAAATTTGTTCATAGGAGCCACATTATAAGCTAGTTTAGCATAAAAGCATAAAATGCGAGGAGATGGACCTATGTACCAATTTTTAAGACTCTACGTCACATGGGGTGGGTGTGGTGAGGTTGGCCACTTTGGAGGCTTGCGACAGCGCCACCTTAGGGCCGATTTGCAATTGGATTGCATCAGAAGTTGTAGCCCTTTGGCTTTTACTGCCATGTACACTCACCTAAAGGATTATTAGGAACACTTGTTCAATTTCTCATTAATGCAATGATCTAATCAACCAATCACATGGCAGTTGCTTCAATGCATTTAGGGGTGTGGTCCTGGTCAAGACAATCTCCTGAACTCCAAACTGAAGTATTTCACAATCTGCTCAGTTACTGGGATTTTCACACACAACCATTTCTAGGGTTTACAAAGAATGGTGTGAAAAGGGAAAAACACCCAGTAAGCGGCAGTCCTGTGGGCGAAAATGCCTTGGTGATGCTAGAGGTCAGAGGAGAATGGGCCGACTGATTCAAGCTGATAGAAGAGCAAATTTGAAATAACCACTCGTTACAACCGAGGTATGCAGCAAAGCATTTGTGAAGCCACAACACGCACAACCTTGAGGCGGATGGGCTACAACAGCAGAAGACCCCACCGGGTACCACCCATCTCCACTACAAATAGGAAAAAGAGGCTACAATTTGCACAAGCTCACCAACATTGGACATGTTGCCTGGTCTGATGAGTCTCGATTTCTGTTGAGACATTCAGATGGTAGAGTCAGAATTTGGCGTAAACAGAATGAGAACATGGATCCATCATGCCTTGTTACCACTGTGCAGGCTGGTGGTGGTGGTGTAATGGTGTGGGGGATGTTTTCTTGGCACACTTTAGGCCCCTTAGTGCCAATTGGTCATCGTTTAAATGCCACAGCCTACCTGAGCATTGTTTCTGACCATGTCCATCCCTTTATGACCGCCATGTACCCATCCTCTGATGGCTACTTCCAGCAGGATAATGCACCATGTCACAAAGCTCGAATCATTTCAAATTGGTTTCTTGAACATGACAATGAGTTCACTGTACTGAAATGGCCCCCGTAGTCACCAGATCTCAAGCCAATAGAGCATCTTTGGGATGTGGTGGAACGGGAACTTCGTGCCCTGGATGTGCATCCCACAAATCTCCATCAACTGCAAGATGCAATCCTATCGATATGGGCCAACATTTCTAAAGAATGCTTTCAGCACCTTGTTCAATCAATGCCACGTAGAATTAAGGCAGTTCTGAAGGAGAAAGGGGGTCAAACACAGTATTAGTATTGTGTTCCTAATAATCCTTTAGGTGAGTGTGTATGTATATATATATATATATATATATATATATATATAGCTTAATCCATAGGAAATGTGCATTTCTCTCTTGCGCGTTCACTAGCCTACTGCAAAGATCGCAAGTCAGTAGGCTATCGTCAACCTAATCTTTGCAGCAGAAAACACTTGTTTATTAATAAACAATTAAAATGTCTCATTGCAAACCATAGACAATAGCATATAAGAGGCACAAACAGAGCGGAAATTGCAGTTATTTCAAAAAAAAATTGTTTTCGCCATAGTGGAAGGGGGCCAGACTATGAACAAATGAATGACGTTAACAAAACAAATGAAGCGATAGGCTACTGGTTATAAGAGGCTTATGGCAAATCTAAAGGAGTTAGTCTTTAATGGCTGAGCTGGGAGGCACTGCATACAGCAACAATAGTTCAGGCCCTTTATAAAAGTGGGCTCCTTTACAGTGGGGAGAACAAGTATTTGATACACTGCCGGTTTTGCAGGTTTTCATACGTACAAAACATGTAGAGGTCTGTAATCACATTGTATGATTTTTAAATAATTAATTTGCATTTCATTGCATGACATAAGTATTTGATCACCTACCAACCAATAAGAATTCCGGCTCTCACAGACATTTTTCTTTAAGAAGCCCTCTTGTTCTCCACTCATTACCTGTATTAACTGCACCTGTTTGAACTCATTACCTGTATAAAAGAGACCTGTCCACACACTCAATCAGACTCCAACCTCTCCACAATGGCCAAGACCAGAGAGCTGTGTAAGGACATCAGGGATACAATTGTAGACCTTCACAAGACTGGGATAGGCTACAGGACAATAGGCTAGCAGCTTGGTGAGAAGGCAACAACTGTTGGTGCAATAATTAGAAAATGGAAGAAGTTCAAGATAAGGGTCAATCTCTCTCGGTCTGGGGCTCCATGCAAGATCTCACCTTGTGGGGCTTCAATGATCATGAGGAAGGTGAGGGATCAACCCAGAACTACACGGCAGGAACTGGTCAATGACCTGAAGAGAGCTGGGACCACAGTCTCAAAGAAAACCATTAGTAACACAATATGCTGTCATGGATTAAAATCCTGCAGCGCACGCAAAGTCCCCCTGCTCAAGCCAGCGCATGTCCAGGCCCGTCTGAAGTTTGCCAATGACTTTCTGGATGATCCAGAGGAGGAATGGGAGAAGGTCATGTGGTCTGATGAGACAAAAATAGAGCTTTTTGGTCTAAACTCCACTCGCCGTGTTTGGAGGAAGAAGAAGGATGAGTACAACACCAAGAACACCATCCCAAACGTGAAGCATGGAGGTGGAAACATCATTCTTTGGGGATGCTTTTCTGCAAAGGGGACAGGACGACTGCACCGTATTGAAGGGAGGATGGATGGGGCCATGTATCACAAGATCTTGGCCAACAACCTCTTTTACTCAGTAAGAGCATTGAAGATGGGTCGTGGCTGGGTCTTCCAGCATGACAGCGACCCGAAACACATAGTCAGGGCAACTAAGGAGTGGCTCCATAAGAAGCATCTCAAGGTCCTGGAGTGGCCTAGCCAGTCTCCAGACCTGAACCCAATAGAAAATCTTTGGAGGGAGCTGAAAGTTCGTATTGCCCAGCGACAGCCCTGAAACCTGAAGGATCTGGAGAAGGTCTGTATGGAGGAGTGGGACAAAATCCCTTCTGCAGTGTGTGCAAACTTGGTCAAGAACTACAGGAAACATATGATCTCTTTAATTGCAAAGAAAGGTTTCTGTACCAAATATGAAGTTCTGCTTTTCTGGTGTATCAAATACTTATGTCATGCAATAAAATACAAATGAATTACAAAAAAAATCATACAAAATGATTTTCTGTATTTTTGTTTTAGATTCCGCCATTCACAGGTGATAAAAATGACAGACTTCTACATGCTTTTTAAGTGGGAAAACCTGCAAAATCGGCAGTGTATCAAATACTTGTTCTCCCCACTGTATAAGAGTGGCAAAAAGAAAGAAATTGTTGAAAAAAAATAATGTTTGACAGAAGCTGTGTTGTAGGCTTTAAGAGTGGAAGAAGATTTTGTGGTCTCAAGAGACCAAAATTGAGCTTTTTGGCATCAACACTAAGTGCTTTGCTGGCGCAAGCCTAACACTGCATGTTATGGCACCGCAAATGTTTGCTTTGTTTTGGGACCCTTGGTGGTTGTTTTGTGAACTGTCACTTTAAGGGAGGAAACAGGAAGTTGTTGAAGTCAACACTTCCCCGAGTTGGTTTGTTGGAAAGAAGAATAATACATCAGGAGTCAGGTCAATTATCGTATCGTATATCCATTTATTACAGAAGCTTCAGGACAAGTGTCGCCGCACTATGTCCAAGGATCAACGGTCAAAACAGCATTATTTATACTTCAAATACGCCCAAAAGATAGAGGCATTAAGTTAGCAAAGCAAGTGTGCCATTGGTCCAATTTCTGTTCTATACCTTATAAAGATAAATGCAAACATCCTCTTGCCCCCTTGTGGTTTCTGTCTTGTCTGTCAGACTGTGTGTGTGTGTCTTTAACCTGTTTCCTGTTTCTCAAAAGACAGACATGCTAAATCTTTCTCTCCCCGGCAACCGCTTGAACAGGGTTTCCTGTTCTCCTACTTGCACCTTCAGTTTTAGCTCATGTTACAAACACTTAATATTTTACTTCATTGCTTACAACAGTTCACTAACTTATACAATCAATATATCTACAAAGTGCTTCACTTTTTCTCTAGATATTGCCTAAGACAGCCACATGTTTCTGCTGGCTTCAATCTAGTGCCATCCCCGCTTCCACAGTTTGTACATGGCGTCATCTGTAATTTATATTGTTTATCATCCTAGAAGAGACATGTATACATCAATATTTGTTTGAAAATATATTGGTTATCCGCTATTTAGGACTGTAAAACCTGGGGTGTATGTTGTACCAGTATATGGAAAAAAATTTGCTTTGTTTTTACACTTACCTTGTGCAATATTTCTTGTAACTCTTAAGCTAAGCTTTGTGTTTTTCATTTCTATATTATTTTTTGTTCTTTATCCACAGTTTTACACTTAAACCTGATTAAACTGCCAAAATCAACACACAGCCTGTTCCTTGGAGCTTGATTAGAAATGTGTTTATCTGTCTGTATAGCTGAGGATACGTTCTTGTGGACAACACTTAGTGAGGACAGAACAGTAAAAAGATGGACCATTGTGATAAGCTGTGAAGATAGGATATCCATCAATGAGAATCCACTCAATGGGACATGCAAGTTTAACCCCTGCTAAAGTAAGAAGCAACCACATACATCTACATCCAGGAGATACGTCTACCTGTCCTATATCGCAATGGCAGACCCCAATCCCGACAAGATATCGATTCTCAAGACCTGGATGTCAAGTCAGAATGTGCTGCATCATGTTCATCTTCATAAAGCTCAGTTAAGTCTTCAGCCAGTGTAGCTGCTGCTAAAGCTGCACACACACGAGCAGCCTATGCAAATTGTCAAGTAGATATGCAAGTAGAAAAAGCACGAATCGAGGCCGAATGAAATGCACTAAAAGTGGAATGTGAAGCTGAGGCTGCCAAAGTGTATGAAGCATCTGCAAATTCAGAAAAATGTGACCTTGTGAGTAAAGCCAGTCACTCTATAGCATCGAAGCAGTCTATAAATCGCACTCGTGAGTACATCCAAGCACATTTTGCTCCCAGAAAATGGTATTTCACCTCAATTTGACGAAGTCACAGAGGATCCTCCCATACCACAAGGCAGCCGCCTCCCAGACACTCACACCAGCACGGCAGTCGACAATTACAGTGGTCAGATCCCACAGCTTTTCCTACTAAACTTCAGCAGCAAACCTATCCCAAGAAACACTTCCCTGGGGCTGCATCCGTTGCCATAAATGTGAATATCCCCAGCTTCAATGTACGCCGGCCCACAGACTCAAGAAACCAGCTTATACACAACTCACGATCAAAGGCCCCAGGTGACTTAGCTGTATATCTGGCTTGTCGAGATCTTGTCACAGCTGGGCTTAAAGTGTTCGATAACCAGCCTGCCAGTTATCTGTCCTGGAAATCTAGCTTTGACAAAGCTGTAGAAGGGCTGAACCTCATAGCCAGTGCAGAACTGGATCTGCTTATTAAATGGCTTGGTGGGGAGTCACTTCACCATGCCAAGAGGATAAGGGCAGTCCATGTCAATAATCCATCTATGGGTTTGGACATGCTTTGGCGGCGACTCGACGAGTGCTATGGCTCTCCAGAGGCGACTGAAGCCTCTCTCTTCAAAAGGTTGGACCAATTCCCAAGACTTTTGAACAGAGATTATCAGAAACTTCAAGAACTTTGAGACCTACTCCTAGAAATCGAAGCAGCAAAGCATGACATTTATATGGCAGGACTTAGCTTTCTCGACACAGCAAGGGGAATAAGAGAGAGCATAACATTTTCTACCCCCCCTTCTCATTTTTCGTAGACTTTGTGTACCACTATGCAGAGATGAGGAATGATCCTAGCTTTGCTGCCTTTACCTCAAACTCAGCTGCACCCAAAGCCGATGGGTCTTCAAACAAACAGTGGAAAACCAAATTTTCCTTATCTGTCAGTAAAACTGAAGTAGCTGGTACATCCTCCTCAGACACCGATAATGAACCTGTTATGGATCCAGATAGTGTCCTCTCCACAGAAAACATAATTCCCTCAAGAAGTGTCGAGGTTTTCGGATCAAACCATTAGCAGAACGTAAGCGCTTCCTGAAAGAGAACTTCATATGTTTTAAATGTTCTGCATCAACAACACACCAGGCAAAGGAGCCTAAAGCCGTCATCCGTTGCTCGGAATGCGACAGTGACCAACACATCTCTGTGTTACATGCAGGACCAGCACCTTGGGCTGCGAGTTCTAATGTGCCTGCTGCAGAACATGGTGGGGAGCCGACTCAACACGTTCCAGATGTAACAACTTCCTCATGCACAGGGGTCTGTGGTGAGGGTTTTGGAGGAAAATCTTGTTCGAAAATCTGTCTGGACAACATATATCCGAAGCAAAAATTGAAGATGTATGCTATGCTAGACGATCAAAGCAATGTGTCACTAGCCAGATCAGCATTCTTCGACAAGTTTGATATGCAGAGTGACTCTTCTCCGTACACTCTCAACATGTGCAGGAATTACACACACTGCTGGAAGAAGAAATTGATTTGTGGTGGAGTCAGCTGATGGGGAACTTCATCTACCACTACCAACCCTTATTGAGTGCAATCTAATTCCCAGAAATAGGGATAAAATCCCAACACCAGAGGCTGCCCGTAGCCACATCCATCTCAAGCCTATAGCTGATAAGATTCCTCCTCTGGACTTTTCGGCTGAGATCCTACTATTACTTGGCAGGGACATCATCCGTGTCCACAAAGTGCGCACCCAGCGCAATGGTCATCATGAAGCACCCTACGCACAGCAACTAGATCTAGGCTGGGTACTAGTTGGTGACGTCTGCCTTGGCGGGACCCACCGTCCAACGGTCAATACTTTCAAGACCAATGTCTTGGAAAATGGGCGGCACAGTTATTTCAGGCCTTGTGAGAGTAGAATCTTCATTAAAGAGAAGACAGTAAGTGAACGGGACGATTGGCTTCAAACCAGCCTGACTTAGGCAAGGAGATCTTCAGCCATTCTGAAGATGATGACAAGCTACTGCCCTCCGTTGAAGACGAGATGTTTCTTCAGATCATGAATAAGGAGTTTGTGAAAGATGATTCCAACAGCTGGGTCGCTGCGCTGCCATTTCGCACACCAAGACCACGCCTACCAAATAACAGAGCCCTCAGCCGACTGATGTCACTTCGCCGAACCCTGAAGAAGGAACAGGAAACATCATTTTGTGGACTTCATGGAGGACATCTTCAGAAATGGACATGCCGAGCCAGCTCCTCCCCTAGAGCCGGACAAGGAGTATTGGTACTTACCAAGCTTTGGTGTCTATCATCCCCAGAAACCAGGGAAAATAAGGATTGTTTTCGACTGAAGTGCACAGTTCAAGGGCATAGCACTGAATGATGTGCTCTTAGAGGGACCAGACTTGAACAACACCTTACTTGGGGTCCTCATTCGCTTTAGGACAGAGCCAGTAGCTGTGATGACAGACATCCAACAAATGTTTCATAGCTTCCTAGTAAGAGAGGATCATCGAGACAACCTCCGATTCTTGTGGTTTGACAACCACCAACTTGATGGTGAAATTTTGGAGTATCACATGAGAGTCCATGTGTTTGGTAACTGCCCATCACCAGCTGTGGCCATGTTCGTACTCAAGAGGACGGCCACGGAGGTAGAGCAGGAATTTGGATCTGAAGTAAAGAACTTTGTACATCGTCATTTCTATGTCGACGATGGCCTGAAATCATTCAGCAGTTCAGAGGAAGCCATCAAGGTATTGAAAGGAGCACAAGACATGCTGGCTCAATCTAATCTACGACTGCATAAGATAGCATCTAGCAGTGTTGAGGTTGTGAAAGCGTTCCCGACTGAAGACCTAGCCAAAAACCTACAAGATCTGGATGTGGGTCAGGATCTTCCTCCTACGCAGCGCAGTCTGGGCCTTGGATGGGACCTTGCTTCAGATACACTGTCCTTCCAAGTGGCTGCTACTGAAAAGCCTTTCACACGTCGTGGTGTTTTATCTACCATCAACAGCTTGTTCGACCCACTAGGGTTTGCTGCTCCAGTCAGTGTAGGAGGTCGCTTTACCTTAAGAGAACTAACCCCCGACACTTGTGAATGGGATGCTCCACTTCCGCAGGAGAAGCTTGAGGAGTGGCAGAGGTGGCACCTCTCTACAAGACCTTAACGGCTGGAAGATTCCAAGAATGTACACTTCGATCCCGCTCTCTGCAGCCGAGAAGAAAGAGATCTGCATCTTTTGTGATGCAGCAACTAAAGCGATTTCTGCCATTGCCTATCTGAAGGTTACATACACTGCAGGACATAGCAAAGTTGGATTCCTGTTTGGCAAGACAAAACTGGCTCCCAAGCCTGACATCACCATCCCAAGGCTTGAACTTTGTGCAGCCGTGCTAGCAGTGGAATTGGCAGAGGCTATATCTGCAGAGCTGGATACAGAGTTTTCGTCGGCATCAGTTTTTTCACAGACAGCAAAGTGGTACTGGGCTACATTTGCAATGACTCCAGACGATTCTACGTTCATGTCCATAACAGAGTGCAACGTATCAGACCTTCAACCAACAAAGGTCAATGGAACTATGTTCCAACAGATGTTAACCCAGCCGACCACGCAACTAGAGCCATCCCAGCCAACCAGCTCGCGCTTTCCATCAGGAAGCTTTCAATCTTATCGACCCCGGATTAGATGTGGAGTTATGCCCAGAGGTAGTGACGTGTGCCACACGTTTGTCACAACAGCTCGGCAGTGTACGCTTCAAGCGTTTTTCGAGTTGGAAGTCACTCTTCAGGGCTGTTGCCCGACTCTCGCACATCGCTCATTCCGTCATGCAAGCAGCAAAAGGAGGCCCTTGCCGTGGTTGGCATATCTGCAAGCAGCCTCTCAGTCCGGAGCAGCTAGATCATGCAAAGGTCAGAATCATTCTTGCTGTCCAAAAATACAACTATTCTGAGGAAATCCAGTGCATCAAAAAGGGAGAGCCTGTCCCTAAACAGTGCCGCCTCAGCAAACTCTGCCCTTTCACTGATTCTGTGGGCCTTCTGTGTGTCTGTGGATGACTGAGGAAGACGCAGCTCACACCAGAGGAGAGTCAGCCAATCATCATTCCTGGCAAACACCACGTTACCTTACTGCTTATCAGACACTACCACGAAAGAGTCTGTCATCAAGGACGGCATTTGACAGAAGGAGCTTTAATAGCTGCAGGGTTTTGGATTGGTGGAGGTAGGTCTGTTAGCAGCCTGATCTGTAACGGTGTGCTATGTCGGAGGCTACGCGGTAAACAAGAGAACCAGAAGATGGCGGACCTGCCTGCTGATCGCTTGAGTACAGACCCTCCATTCAACTTTGTAGGACTAGATTTGTTCGGGCCATGGTGTGTCAGCTCAAGAAGGACACGTGGAGGCTTGGCAAACAGTAAGCGTTGTGCAGTCATTTTTACGTGTATGAGCACACGCGCCATACACATTGAGGTTGTGGAATCAATGGAGTCATCCAGCTTCATTAATGCTTTAAGATGCTTCTTTGCAACTAGGGGACCCGTTAAGCAGCTGAGGTCCGACTGTGGAACCAATTTTGTGGGAGCCTGCAAAGAGCTTCAGATTGACTCCAGAGGTTGCAACAACAAGCAAGTGGGAAATCTCCCACACTCTTCACATATGGGAGGCAGCTGGGAGAGGATGATTGGCATCACACGTTGGATCCTTGATGCAATGTTTTTCAAGCTCGGGCCTACAAAGGTCACACATGAGGTCCTGACAACTTTTATGGCTGAGGTAACTGCTATAGTCAACTCGAGACCACTTACCTCGGTGTCTACAGACACTTACCTTGTGCAATATTTCTTGTAACATTTAAGCTAAGCTTTGTGTGATATTGCATGATCATGCAACATTTTCATTTCTATATTCTTTTTGTTCTTTGTCCACAGTTTTACACACCTAATTAAACTGCCAAAATCAACACATGAGCCTGTTCCTTGGAGCTTGATTAGGAGAGTGTTTAGCTGTCTGCATAGCTGTGGATACGTTCATGTGGACAACACTTAGTGAGGACAGAACACTGCATATGATGCTGAGAACACCATCCCGTAAAGCATGGAGGCATCATGCTATGCGGATACTTCTCTCATGACTGTAATTGCCTCCACCAAAAATATAACTAAAGGGGGTGTAATCAAATATTCTTTCATTTTTTATTTTAGAACCATTTGCAGATTTTGATTTCATGTTCTCACACTAAAATTTGAAGAAGTCCAAAGCAAGGTGAAAACTTGTAGTATTCACTACAAGAGGCATTGTAGTTTGTTAGCAATTGTACAAACCAACTGTGGGACCTCCCAGAGTCTACTTAACCTGAAATAATGACAAACATCTTGATTGTACACACATGGATATTCAACAAAAATTATGTGACTTTGAATGACAGTTGGTTTGGCCACAGCTGGTTCGGGTTTGTCTTAGCTAAGAGGGTGAAAACTTTAACAATTAGTAGATTTAATTTTTCAGTTTATGGACTTGTTGTTATTCAGTGGCAGAAATCCTGATTAAATCTGTTAAATCTGGTGAATACTTTTGAGAGACACTGTAGGCCAGATATATAGTTACTGCTTTGCTTTACAAGGGCTTTATATGTCAAATTAATGGGGAATTTCTAAGACAGTGTCTTGATTCTTGTACATGTTTTCTGAGGTCATGTCTCGATTACCATGCACAGACCCAGAATAGCTTGCAGTGAACAGAGATAGTTTTGCTCTCCTGTACTGTCTAAACTAGAGAGCATTCTGTCAAAGATCAAAAGGCACATGGCTCACAGTATTTATGATAGAACTCATGAAGATAGAATAAATGACAAAGACAAAAGACAGAAGAATTGAGAGAGGGTCTTGGAGAATAAAGTCTGTGAAAAAAGTCAAAGACAAAGAATACAGAAAAGGAGAAGGGGTAGAAAGAGAAAGGGAGGTACATGGACTGAAAATGGAGACTGAATAGAAGAGGGTAAACCGTGAAACAGAGAGATACAGAGATTCCACAAAAACTACATTATTCAGATCACCTTTGCATGGACTTAAAGCCAGGATTCCACCTGAGGCCACTGCAGAAAATAAATCCTGAAGCGGCTTCCACTAATTTAGATCTAAACTCATTCAGACTCTAAACACATTCAGCAGTCCAAATCAAAGGAAGGTGAAGGCTGCCAACAGAGAATTTGAGCCTTAGGTTCTCCCAAGGAATTCTGTCAGAACACTTGATCACAAATCCTTGCTTTAGTTAATAGCACAGCATTTTACCATATACTATATTTTACACATTGTTTTTTCCCATGTTCATGGGACTGTCTCCAAGCAAAGAGAGCATCAAAGACTAAGACTTTGTTGGATTACTCATTATTTTGATTGAAGATTACTTTATGATGTCCAAAGTGTTCTAAACTCTGAACACATCCTGCATTCAAAGTTTTATAGGGCCTGATTGACCAAATAATAGCATGAATAAGAGTAGGCCTTTTCTAATACTTCAAAAATTATCTCTTTAATAGAATAAATAGGTTTACCCATAAAATCCAAAGTTCCCCGTTTCTAACTAGTTTGGCAAAAGTAATCGCCTATCAACTTATGTTGTTGCCATCCAGTAGAGGGATGAAGGTCAATTGCCCTGCCGTATCCATATAGAACCTGTAAAGCATGTTAAATATCTTAGGGAGCTTAGCAGTAACCAGCTTAAAGCTGCAATCAAATGGAGCCCATGCAGCCCACTGACTGTATGCAGCGAAGGGGGTCTTATCTGTCTTTATATGACATCCACCTGTGACTGCACAGAGGCCACAAGCCAGACTGGGGTCTTTACGATAAGGAGACTGTTTCTAGGACTTCAACAGTCACAATCTCTCCCTCTCTCTCTTACTATCTTTCTGTTTTCCTTTTTATTTTTCATAGAAACAAACACATGCATGTACACATAGATACACACACACACACTTAACCCACCTTAACTTCCTCTCTAAAGCATAATAAACACAAGTTTTTTTCCTTGTTGTTCATAGAAGTATTACATTTAGATTTTACTGGTTTTGAGAATTTTTAATACTTTGTTGAGAATCCTTTGCTGGGAATGACTGCATGAAGTCTGGAATGCATGGACAAATACTGGGTTTCCTCCCTTGCAACGCTTTGCCAGGCCTTTACTGCAGCTGTCTTCAGTTGTTGTTTTTTTGTGGGTCTTTCTGCCTTAAGTTGTCTTCAGCAAGTGAAATGCATGCTCGATCGGGTTGAGATCAGGTGATTGACTTGGCCATTGCAGAATGTGTGGCCCTTGCAATGCAATCTCTTGTGCAAAGCTAGACAGCCAGTGAAAATTCAAAAGTCCTCCAATAAACACACAAGGCTTGCCTTTTCTTGTATTTTACTGAAGTTGTTTCCTCTTGTTGATGTGTTTTGTAAAACTGAAACATTACAGAATAAGAATATAAATCAGTACACAAAACATGAACATATGCATACATATAACTGTTACTACATAATTCCTTTCAAACTGTAAAACAAGCAATGTAGCCTACTGTATGAAAACACAGTTCACCTACAAGTCACAAACAATTAAAGCAGAGCCAGCTACAGCTGTACTGCTAGCTAACAGAACATGTTTTACCAAACATAAAAACGTTTCTAACATGACATTCCTTACCAAAGCAAGTGATTGAAAATTATTTACACATCACTTTTCGGCACATGGTCTCCAAAGGCAGAAGCGTATCAGAAATAAATTCAGCAACATTAATCCAGTACTGACTTTCTTGCCTGTCAGAGTTCTACTGAAGAGAGTGCTTCCCTGAATTATTAACTCTGACCAGTAGAGGGCAGCACACAGCGTGACCTTCTGTATGGCTCGTGTGTTTTAACTTTTTAAGCTCACTTTTTTTTTTACTTTTCCAACGAATAACTTATTTAAACCATTCACTTAACTTTAAAGACAGCACACAGAATATTCTTCTTCTAGCCTTAAAAAACTTGCTTTTGCTGTTTTGGGTCATTGTCCATCTGTAAAGAGAAGTGCAGTCCAATCAACTTCACTGAATTTGGCAGAATCTGAGCTTCTGTCTTCTGTCACATCATCAATGAACAAGTGACCAAGTGCCATTGGAAGCCATGCATGCCCATGCTATCACGCTGCCTCCACAGTGTTTTACAGATGATGTGGTATACTTCGGATAATGAGCTGTTTGGATTATGATATGCCTACATCCTGGAGAGTGTTCTTCACTTGGCTGGATGTTGTGAAGTCGTTTTTCTTTACTATGGAAAGGATTGTACAATCATCCACCACTGTTGTCTTTTTGTGTTGCAGAGCTCACCCAGTGCCTTCTTTTTTCCCCAGAATGTACAAAACTGTTGATTTCGCCACTCCTAATGTTCCTGGTTTTTTTTGCAGAGTAAGAGAACAGAGTAAGAGAGACCTGTTGCACCTGCATTGAGAGCTCCTTTTACCGCATGTTGTATGTTCACAGCAACAGATTCCGAATGTGAATGCCACACCTGGAATCGACTCCAGACCTTTCACCTGCTTAATTGATGAAGAAATAACAAAGGAATAGCCCACACCTGTCCATAAAACGGCTTTTGATTCAATTGTCCAATTAATTTTGGTCCCTTGAAAAAGAGGGGGCTACATATTAATGAACTGTAATTCCTAAAACCTCACTCCAATTTGGATGTGAATACAGTACCCTCAAATCAAACTTGTGTCAGTTTACAGTTACTTCCGTACCTAACTGTATATATATATATATATATATATATATATATATATATATATATATATATATATATATATATAATATATATATATATATATATATATATATAAAAATATATATATATATAAATATATATATATATATATATATATATATATATATATATATACACACACACAATGTGTATATACACTCACCTAAAGGATTATTAGGAACACCATACTAATACTGTGTTTGACCCCCTTTCGCCTTCAGAACTGCCTTAATTCTACGTGGCATTGATTCAACAAGGTGTTGAAAGCATTCTTTAGAAATGTTGGCTCATATTGATAGGATAGCATCTTGCAGTTGATGGAGATTTGTGGGATGCACATCCAGGGCACGAAGCTCCCATTCCACCACATCCCAAAGATGCTCTATTGGGTGGAGATCTGGTGACTGTGGGGTCCATTTCAGTACAGTGAACTCATTGTCATGTTCAAGAAACCAATTTGAAATGATTTGAGCTTTGTGACATGGTGCATTATCCTGTTGGAAGTAGCCATCAGAGGATGGGTACATGGTGGTCATAAAGGGATGGACATGGTCAGAAACAATGCTCAGGTAGGCCGTGGCATTTAAACGATGCCCAATTGGCATTAAGGGGCCTAAAATGTGCCAAGAAAACATCCCCCACACCATAACACCACCACCACCGTGTTACTACAGCACAGTAGTAACAAGGCATGATGGATCCATGTTCTCATTCTGTTTACGCCAAATTCTGACTCTACCATCTGAATGTCTCAACAGAAATCGAGACTCATCAGACCAGGCAACATTCTTCCAGTCTGCAACTGTCCAATTTTAGTGAGCTCCTGTACATTGTAGCCTCTTTTTCCTATTTGTAGTGGAGAAGAGTGGTACCCGGTGGGGTCTTCTGTTGTTGTAGCCCATCCGCCTCAAGGTTGTGCGTGTTGTGGCTTCACAAATGCTTTGCTGCATACCTCGGTTGTAACGAGTGGTTATTTCAGTCAAAGTTGCTCTTCTATCAGCTTGAATCAGTCGGCCCATTCTCCTCTGACCTCTAGCATCAACTAGGCATTTTCGCCCACAGGAGTGCCGCATACTGGATGTTTTTCCCTTTTCACACCATTCCTTGTAAACCATAGAAATGGTTGTGCGTGAAAATCCCAGTAACTGAGCAGTTTGTGAAATACTCAGACCGGCCCGTCTGGCACCAACAATCATGCTACGCTCAAAATTGCTTAAATCACCTATCTTTCCCATTCTGACATTCAGTTTGGAGTTCAGGAGATTGTCTTGACCAAGACCACACCCCTAAATGCATTGAAGCAACTGCCATGTGATTGGTTGATTAGATAATTGCATTAATGAGAAATTGAACAGGTGTTCCTAATAATCCTTTAGGTGAGTGTATATATATATACAGTTCTAGAAAAACATTAAGAGACAACTAAAATGTTGACAAGGAAAGATTTGAGTGAGGAACAGAAGCGTTCAATTTGCAGTGGTCTCTTAATTTTAACCCTCACTCAAAACCTTCCTTTTTGACTTTTTTGGTAAGGAAAGAAAAAGGTGCAGTGGTCTCTTAATTTTTTTCAGAGCTGTATATGCATATTCATTGTCTTGCCGTTGTTAGATATGGTTGTATGTGCTTGGATGCTCACATCACTTAGTCACAGCAATCTCTGAGGGAAGTATGGAACAACGTGGCCAACATTTAAGAATCAACATAGATTTATAGTCACATGCCTAGTGTTTCTGACTTAAAATAAAAGCTTTGTTTTTTGATTAGGTGGAATAATTCGCAATTAATTGATAACCAAATTGTTGTTGAGTCATCCAGATGCAACACAAACAATGCAGACTATATATATGACAAAATGTACTCCTAAAGATACATGCCACATAATAACAAGGAACTATGCCTAAATGGGAGGCGTTTGCAGAATTTCAACATCAATCTCTCCGTTGGTTTCCATCCCATCTTAGAGCTAACAGACAGAGATGCACATCTCAGCGTTTACCCATGATAAATTTGCCTGGATCCTTCCACCATCTCATCACTTTCAGGCCAGACAGAGAAAGTAGTTCCCAAGGGGGAAGGATTCTACTAAATATGGTGGTTCAACGTTTAGGAGGGACTTCATTCATTAGAAAATGAGCAAACCAGGGGAATAATCTAGGCAAACAGTGGGCTTCATTTCGGAATAAACGTTACTCTGACACAGATTGAGTGGCTGGCAGAATGCACTGAGTGGCGTAAACAGAGTGAGCAATGAATTTGGACTGCAGGTCTGCCTCAGCTTGATGATTCACCATGTTCTTTGTAATAGTTGCCTGCAGTCTTTTAAAATACATTTTCCTATCATTTATTCGTTTTGATGTATGCAGTACATACTGCATTGATTTTAATTTGTTTTAATTTGTCAGAATACAACATAGATGACATATCAAATGTTCAAACTGAGGGAAAATTAAGTTGATTTTAAATTTCATGGCATCAACACATCTCAAAAAAGTTGGGACAAGGCCATGTTTACCACTGTGTGGCATCCCCTCTTCTTTTTATAACAGACTGCAAACGTCTGGGGACTGAGGAGACAAGTTGCTCAAGTTTTTGAATGTTGTCCCATTCTTGTCTAATACAGGCTTCTAGTTGCTCAACTGTCTTAGGTCTTCTTTGTCGCACCTTTCTCTTTATGATGCGCCAAATGTTTTCTATTCCATTTCAGTACCCGGATCCTTCTTCTATACAGCCATGACATTGTACTTGATGCAGTATGTGGTTTGGCATTGTCATGTTGGAAAATGAAAGGTCTTCCCTGAAAGAGACAATGACTGGATGGGAGCATATGTTGTTCTAGAATTTGGATATAACTGTCAGCATTGATGGTGCCATTCCAGATGTGTAGGCTGCCCATGCCACACACACTCATGCAACCCCATACCATCAGAGATGCAGGCTTCTGAACTGAGCGCTGATAACAACTTGGGTTGTCCTTGTCCTCTTTAGTCCGGATGACATGGCGTCCCAGTTCTCCAAAATGAACTTCAAATTTTGATTCGTCTGACCACAGAACACTTTTCCACTTTGCCACAGTCCATTTTAAATTATCCTTGGCCCAGAGAAAACGCCTGCACTTCTGGATCCTGTTTAGATACGGCTTCTTTTTTGACCTTTTGTACATTTAACTTTTCCGGCCTCTTATTGCTACCTGTCCCAACTTGTTTGGAATGTGTAGCTTTCATGAAATCCAAAATGAGCCAATATTTGGCATGACATTACAAAATGTCTCACTTTCAACATTCTATATGTTATCTAGATATGTTATTCTATTGTGAATTAAATATAAGTTTATGAGATTTGTAAATTATTCCATTCCTTTTTTACTCACAATTTGTACAGTGTCCCAACTTTTTTGGAATGGTGTTTGTACCATTGGTAAAAAAAACATGAGTAAGCAGCCAAACATGTCTTTTATTTCTTATGTGATACACATTCAACTGTAGGTCATAACAGAATGGCACAAAAATAAAACAAAACATGGCAACAAAGAAAAAAATGAACTGACCCCTGTTCAAAAGCCTGCATACCCTTAGTTCTTAATACTGTGTGTTGCCCCATTAAGCATCAATGACAGCGTGCAGTCTTTTGTAATAGTTGTCTATGAGGCCCCAAATTCTTGCAGGTGGTATAGCTGCCCATTCGTCTTGGTAAAATGCCTCAAGGTCATGCGAAGTATTTGGTCGTCTTGCATGAACTGCACATTTGAGATTTACCCAGAGTGGCTTGATGATATTACGGTCAGGAGACTGTGATGGCCAGTCCAGAACCTTCAAATATTTCTGCTATAACCACTGTAGGGTCATCTTGTGCTTAAGGTCATTGTCGTGACCTAAGCACTCACTCACTATGGTGGGGGTGGTATTCTGTTCACTATAGGCCTTGTTGACCCCTCTCCAAACATAGCGCTGGTTGTGACCATAAAGCTCTATTTTGGTCTCATCACTCAAAATTACATTGTGCCAGAAGCTGTGAGGTGTGTCAAGGTGTTGTCGGGCATATTGTAACCAGGCTTTTTTGTGCCACTGGCGCAGTAAAGGCTTCTTTCTGGCAACTCAACCATGCACATCATTTTTGTATTGCCGTATTGTGCTCCTTGAAACAACCAGAGCAGTCTTTATCCAGAGGTTACCTGTGGTTTTTCTTTGTATCCCAAACAATTCTTCTGGCAGTTTTGGCTGAAATCTTCCTTGGCTTGGTATCAAGATATCCCTGAATTTTCCACTTATTAATAAGTGATTGAACAGTACTGATTGGCATTTGCACGGCTTTGGATATCTTTTTATGTACTTTTCCATCTTTATAAAGTTCCATTTCCTTGTTACTCAGGTCTTTTGACAGTTATTTTCTGCTCTCCATGACTCAATGACTATTTATACACAGACACTTATTGCAATTTAAATAGCCACAGGTGTGGGAAATTCACCTTTAATTGCCATTTTCACCTGTGTGTCACCTTGTGTGTCTGTAACAATGCCAAACATTCAAGGGTATGTAAACTTTTGATCAGGACCATTTGGGTGATTTACATTATCATTATGATTGAAAAAGGAGCCAAACCAACTATGTGATAATAAATGGCTTCATATGATCACTGTCATATGATCACTATCCTCAAATAAAAGACATTTATTTTGCATAATCAATAATATTTTCAAAATCAATGCCAAAATTTCACAATTTCTGCCAGGGAATGCAAATTTATGAGCACAACTGTATGTCTACTGGGGCTCCCAAGGGATACATTGGTCTTATCCTTGTTTCTACCTGATAACTTGACTGAGGACACATTTTCATTTACAGCAAAAGACCTGGGAGCAATTTGAGTAAACAGCCTTCACCTTGCCAACTCAAGATTTGATCTAGCAACCTTTTGGTTAATGGTTATCTGCTCTATTAGCTAGTCATCTTGCAAATCCAAATCACTGTCTTGCACTACACCTGATTATTGCGGCAGGGTCCAAATTGTGTGCACATTGGGTTACCGCCATCCCGCTTTAATAACTAGGGCACCTCCAAGCTCAATAATGAGTTGCTTCTGTCGTCACCGCTAGGACTCTAACAACCAACTTCTTTCAGGTGTGAAAGTATATCAAAGAAAGTTGTGTTTATTTCAGTGGGTGAACGATATACAGTATATGTTCGAATATTGGTCACTATCTGGATGTTATAGCTTGATATGCATAGATGCCCCTTAATGAATCAATATGCCGGTATGACTAGAGCATCATGCTGTTGACTTTTGGGCTTTTCAAGAACGGGTTACTATCCAATGTGTATACAAAGATTTTTGTGGTGGATGTTTTCGGTGTAGCTTGTAGTGTATTGCCAGTAAAAGATCTCTGTGTTAGACGTTGGTGGGCCAACATGAAAAGTCATGTGGTTAAAGCTAAGGCCCTTGAGTTTTTCCTTGGTGGAGTTAGTAAAAGATAAGCAAGAGTTTACTTCTGTCTCCTGCATGTTATTGTTTATTGTATTTAATGAAAGAACACAACATATGTAGCTAACATGGAGTTGCACCAACTCTGATTCTTGAAACCAAGAATAAGTTGTCTACTTGAGGAACAGAAAAAGCTGCCTACTTAAGGAATATTCTTGAGACAGTCAGCTTGGCTAGCCCTGGCCCTACACAACTGCCTCCTCTTAGGACCTCATCAGGGGAGGTATTTAAGGGATCCAAGTGAGCAATTTGGGGCCAAGACCCAAAGTGGTAAAGAGAGAGAGGATGCACCAGGAATTGCTGCACGACAGAAGTGGGGAAAGACAGCTAATGGAGGCCACCCTCACCTTGATTTCTCCCTAACCCCCTCCCTTCACATTTCTCTTTATGTTAATAAAACACCCACCAGGGCCTTGAAAACATCCTTGGTGGTTCCCTGTGCCTCTTCCTGATACAATACAAAAAATTGGTACTTATAGATAACACACCATTAAACTTAAGACGACGGTTGGACTACCCATTACAAACAAGTGTCAAGCAATGTCAGAGCTCTCTTAAGATTTTATTTCAATTTCTCCTTATCACTGCAGTTCACATTTAGCTGGAACCTCCTGCAATTGTCTTGTCTTCCATCATTTATAGTCTACCAACGTATGCGGCAGTTCAGAACACAAAATGTATCCTTGAGACTGTGAGCCATGCTTGTTCAATTATAAACGTTTATCAAATTGTATTACGGTAGCCAGTGATTGTAAAATGATTTGTAGATCAGTGTTCTCAGAAAACTGGTTCACAGACTGTGGAGTATGCTTATACTCTATTCAGCAGTATACAGATATGCCAAAACATTTGTTTCCTTCTGTAAAGTGGTTACGAAGAGGGGTTGTAATGGTTTCAGTGATTGCATTTTCTCTGAAGCTGAATTATATTTTTCATCCATGTTTGCTTCTTTCTTTTTTCTGCAATGTTGAGACTAGCATAAGAACTAGCTAATTTCTGGGAAATATTTTCAATACATTTGGAAAACAGTATTACACCAAACTAACCACCCCTTTAATGAGCTGGTTGAGGGAGGTTTCTTGAAATGTAACATACATTTGAAAGCTTAGCACTCTGAACCAGTGCTTCATTCAGTTTTTGAAACACAATGGTTTCAAGACCTTCAAGGAGTCCTAATGGGAAATTAAACTTCAAATGTCATAATATATTTTTACCATCCATCTGGTTTTGCATCAATAATACAGCTACATCACATTCTAATGGTCTGATGTATGGCGATTAATCACTTCATAGTAGGAAGTGTACTTAAAAACAATAGATTCCAAAGATAGACTCAGTTTCATAAAAAATTATAGGATTTTCACATTATATGTAAACACAACAGCATTATACCTGCTCCTGGCATGTTAGGTCAATCATTACATTTAAATTAATATGTATTGATTTGGTCTGACCTTTTCAATTACTTAATTTACCTTGCTCTTTACACATCCTCGATATTTTCCAAACACAAATTAACACCATTTATCTGATGTTTGAGGCATTGTTTTTCCTTTTTCTGAGTAGAATTATTGATTTGGGAGAGAGAGAGATGAAAGAGCCTTTCTAAAGTCTCCCATAAACAGAGTAGCTAAATTTAATACAAACATGTTTTTGTGATAGAAGAATCAACTTGTTGCACACGTTTTTTTTCTGACTGACCTCAGGATATTATTGGTGCAACCTAAACACACGGCTTTGTTCATAATGTGTGTAAAGGTGGGAAAAGGATTACAATTAAAATATATTTTTTTACAGAAAAACAAAAATAGAAGAAGCATGTAAAGAAGCAATTTAAAACAAGTTCATACGTTTCCAACAAATAATATTTTGCCCTTTAGGGCCACCACCCAACTAAGCCCATGTTCCTCATATTCTGCAATGTGAACAGCACAGCAGTGTTTGTAATTGATTTGAACTTTATCATTGAAAAACCATATAAATTCACCCCTGAATTAATTCTAATTACAATTCATCCTAATTTCAATCTCCATATTTTTTGAGAATTCATTCATTTTACAGTAGGGAGGAGAAAATCCAATTTGACATGTGAAGTGAAAAGTTATCCGTTTTAGTGGATGTCTGTTCATGTTGTCTATGATCATCTCAGCTCCCTGTCAGAGGAATGAGCAGATGACACATGGGATGCTCTATGAGGAAGACATCGGCTGAGGTTCAAACCAAAGTCAGAAGATTGAATGTGACAAGAAATGCCAGGCCAAAACTGAGGCAGAAGACATTGCAGGAATAGAGAAATGCACCATCAGAACAGGGTAGTCTTTGGCCTCGGGTGGTAAGCAATATCTCGGTATAAACTGCTGCTTCCAAATTACATGCAAAATAGTTTCAAATTGGGTGCACCAATATTTACGCATCTATCTTTAATCTCAATGTCTGTCCTATCTAATAACCAAAAAAAATACATAGGTGGGACTACCCCTCTAAAAATGGACAGTCCAGGTTTGTCCTTGCCACTGTGGTCCTGCTTGCTCCTTTATATCAGGAGCAATATAATGCACAGTGCTTTGTGCCACTCTGGTGATGAAAACATGTAATAAATACATGTAATTACATTTGAGAAGAGTAACACTGCATATTAATCCCTTTAGAATGTATGGCAGATGCATAAACATTAGCCTACTTTTCAGAAGGATACAGAGGATAATCAAGTGACAACTTCCAAATGTTAATTTCGTAAACCCTTGAGATGTTCAATTTGGCAATAATTAATTGATCCAAATCAATTTTAATTTGCTAAATTCTTTCATTTCAGTTATTTTCTCACAGATGTGGATGGATAATGAGGAGGTTTGTTCTACAAAAAATGCATACAGTGGAAGAATGTTGTTATTCCTTTTTGCTATGGGCTTCAACTTCAATTTAGGCATTGCTTTTGTTATGTACAAAAACAGCAACAAAATATATTTGGGTTAAAAGCAATGCTAGTGCAGCATTAATGCAGCATATTTTCAGCTAACAACAATGGCACATCTCTGATCTTCAAAAAGCAACAAACTAAGTGCTACCAAATGGATGGAGCAATTTGCATGAGTAATTTGGTCCAAATAGGGTTCTCTTGTATAATTTGAGCCTTTCATACTCTTTACAATATCTTATTTAAGGAGTTAATTTCATATCCATTATCATGGCCATTAATCTGGAGCTAAAAGTGTTAGCACGTTAAAATACCAATTTGGATTGTCATTTAAAAACTATTTATCATGAACATGTTTCTTAACCTGGTTTATGCCTATATACACATTAGAAAATGTCATAGTGCGGTCAATTCATCAAAAAAGCAATGTCGGAGCTCTATTAAGGTTTTATTTCAATTGCTCCTTATCACTGCAGTTCACATCTGGAAAATGCAATTTCTTATACTGATTTTTACTTGAAGTGGTGAGTGGGAATGGTTTGTACACTGTTAGGGAATGGCTGACTTCCAAACAAAGCATAGATGTAGAAAAAACATCTCTGAAATAATGATGGATACTGCTCCATCTGTGGTGTGAGTCAGTCAGTAACAATATCATTAACTAAAAATAGCCCCCTCACTTCATAGACATTTCACAATCAATTAGTTAACAGAGGTACTGGAAGAAATCACAGTATCTACCCCTTCATTACTGTCACTAGTGTCTCAAACTCTCATCCCCCTCTCTACATACATCAATGGAATAGAGAGAGATCATTGCTTTAAATAGCCCGTTTGACAAGATGACGTGTGATGTATTATAGTTATATCCAGTGCACATTTGACTGCATCTGAGAACATATCTCCTGTCTGCATGTCAATATGACAATGTTTTACTCAAGCGAAAGCAATGCAGAATGTAAAAGGCAGTCATTAAGATATAATCGGACAAAAGACAACTCAATTATAGGGTGACAGAGATAGGGTGAGGGTAATATGCACCCTGACGCCCTCCAAAGGCTGAGCACATACTGCGCAAAATATCAGTTTCCTAGTCCTATTTATCTTTACACCTTTTATGAATGTTGCACATTCCAGGCCAGACGCAATAATCCATTCTCCTACTCTTCCCTGCCTCATCACTGGACATTAGGACATATCGCGACACACACACACCTCACCATTGTCACACCCCACCCGTGAGAAATTAACAAGTCACAACAAGTGTCCAGAAGTAAAGAGCTTAGGATATATTTTGACTTTCACACCGTACCCCCCTATTAACCCCCCTTACTTTTCACCCCCCTCATGATTATTCAGCCACAGTGGATACCAATAATAGGCTTTTATTTGAAGTGCCATGAATACAGTTTTTCTCCATGAATGTGTATGTGTATACAAATGTACAGTTGTTCAAGTAAAGGTGTTACAACAACAGAAGTTGTAACAACAGCAGAACATTCTCTGAAGTATACAAACAATTACTCTGGGTAACAAAAATACATGTCACTTACAGTTGTGCTCCTAAGTTTGCATACCCTGGCGGAAATGGTGACATTATGGCACTGATTTTGAAAATATTTTTAAAAAGGATAGTGATCATATGAAGCAATTTATTATCACATAGTAGTTTGGCTCCTTTTTAAATCATAACAACAGAAATCACCCAAATGGCCCTGAGCAAAATTTTACATACCCTTGAATGTTTGGCCTTGTTACAGACACACAAGGTGACGCACACAGGTGAAAATGGCAATTAAATGTGCATTTCCCACACTTGTGACCTTTAAAATTGCAGTAAGTATCTCTGTATAAATAGTCAATGATTTTTTTTGCTCACATTTAGTTGCACTGTGCAGGCTAGATACTGAGCCATGGGGAGCAGAAAATAACTGTCAAATGACCTGCATAACAAGTTAATGGGACAAGTTAATGGGTGAAACACTGCCTGCTCTGGAAAAAGACAGTGTGGTTAGTTTCAAGGAGCACAGTATGACGGTACTTGAACAAAAATTAGCTTCAGGGTTAAGTTGCCAGAAAGAAGACTTTACTGCGCCAATGCTACAAAATAAGCCTGGTTACAATATGCCAAACAACACCTTCACATGCCTCAGGCACAGAGAATCTTGACCTTAATATCATCGAGCCATTCTGGGGAGATCTCAAACGTGCGGTTCATGCAAGACGACCAAAGTCTTTGCATGACCTGGAGGCATTTTGCCAAGACAAATGGGCAGCTATACCACCTGCAAGAATTCGGGGCCTCATAGACAACTATTACAAAAAGACTGCACGCTGTCATTGATGCTAAAGGGGGCAATACACAGTAAAATTATTGCCTGCTCACTCATATTTTCTTTACAAATGGTACATATATTATCAATACTTCAAGGTTATGCAAAGTTTTGAACACAATTGTATATAAAAAAAGAAATGTGATTAAAGATAGGGCAAACAGTTCCGTTCAAAGTGAAAATGCTTACTTGCAGGTTCATTCATGGCAATGCTACCATAGAAAATAACTAAGACAAGTGAATCAAACAATAAACAGTTCAACTAGAAAACATGTTACCTATAGTAATAACAGCAATAAAACACTGGCACAATAGAAATGCAGAAATAAAGACTAAAAACATAAAAAATAAATGTGCAAATATAGCAAAATGGAGAGACTTAAAAAAGAGACTGTTTTGTGCACACAGGCAGTCTAAAGGCTTTCAAATAGTTGTCTTTGAGCCTCAGTACATCCAGATGTAAGTAAATGAGTGGCAGGGTATAGTCCTGAACAATGTGCCCATTTCAGACACTGCTTTGGGTAGATGCCCTGGAATGAGTCAATCCAAGCCTTACAAAGCAGTTGTCAAGAGTCACTGAAAGAAAATCTCCAAGTAGGTGATTGTCTTAAAAGCTTACACAATGCTCTCTTTGCCCATTTAAAGTCTAAAATTAAATATTTTGTGCAATGAGTTGTTCAGGGTAGGGGTGTGGTGGCACTGGTCAAGCCGAATGTTTTTCGTTCTGGCAACGTCTTTTCTCACAATACTGGCTCTTCTACACAGGTCTGCTGATTTGGTCAGGTACTCAGGAGATTAGGTATTCCCAGCAGAGTACCAACTTGGAGATGTAACAAAAAAAATAAAAATCAACTGTCGTCATCAGAGTCCTTCCTTACATCAGACATCATCTCCTTAGTTGCCCCACCTGTGTGAAAGTTACATTTGGCAAAACATTGACAATGTCAAACCAGTACATAGAATTATATAAATCTAGAATTGTTCAAACATTAAAGCAAGTTATACTCTTCACATTTAAGGAAGCCAAAAGGGTTAGAATAAATTCAAGTGCATATTAAAAGGGCCATATACCATGTTTTACATGTGACTGTAGTGAGGGGTGAGAGAGAGTGGTTCCAAAGGTTAATTACCACTTAGGTTACCGGGGGACAGCTAGGGAAAAGAGTGCAAGGGAACGTAACCTCAGTGATAAATACATATATAATCAGACTCCATATTGTTTGTAAATAAATGTAATCGTAAATGACGATATGTTGGAAATCTTTAATACAGGTTAGCTACTCCTTTCATCAGGATCCTAACATTAAAATGACATGTGTTTCTGGGTCCACTCAGACTGGTCAGAAACACAGAACTCAAGGATGTCAAGTCTGGTCACTTCGATTTGTGTGTGTAATTATTATAATCAGTAGCCCTGAGCTTGAGTGTGAAGATGAACAAAGAATGCCGTAGTAATCTATATTCCAAAGTAATACAATTTATTCCATCAAGTAATGAAGTTACAATACAAAATGTAGTTACATACCAACACTATTCTAAAAGTCTACTAGGTATACTATATGTATCTAAGACACTACAGCACAAACGTGTGCTAGGAGCTTCTGTTAACAATATACTCCTAAATATGAAAACACAATATGTTGGGAGGTTTCTTTAACAAAGACAAACTCCTAAATGACAACAACACAATGTGTTGGGAGGTCTCTTTAACAATGAAAAACTAAAATAACTCTGAAGACGTGGCTATTTATCCTAAAATCAGACATTTAAAACACTCACCTAAATAGTCATTAGCATTACTTTACCTTGGCAAACACAATGAACACAAATGACAGAAACTGTCCAACTTAATCAATGCAAAAATATCGAATAGACAGGGCATTGCCGGCATGATTTGGCATGGAGGCAGGACACAAGCTACGTTCAAAATCAAAGGACAAAAACCAAACAGAACAGGCTACATTTAAAAAGACAGAACAAAAACAGAACCCCCCCCACCGCCCCACAAGGTGCGGACTCCGGGCCGCAACAACAAAACACAAAAGGGGAGGGACACCAAGGTGGAGGCACCGCCTCAGGACGTGGACTGGGAACTGAAATGGGTGGAGGCTCGGCCTTGGGACGCTGACCGAGAACTGGAATGGGTGGAGGCTCGGCCTTGGGACTGGGACCAGGATCAGGAGTCGGCGCAGGTGGACCAGAAGCTGGCGGAGGGGGACCAGGAAACAAAGGATCAGGCGACAGGAGGATCAGGAGCCGAAGGCAGCGAAGGGGGATCAGGAGACGGCTGAAGGATACGGAGCAGGCCATTGATACAATGCTTGTTTTGGCACAAATTGTTTTCAGAGAACATACAAAGACCTATATCAATAAACCCTGGCTTTCCCGTTGTGGAAAAATGTATGTATCAATTGCATTGGCGGTGGCTGCAGCGTACCAGACGGTGATGGAGGTGGTCAGGTTGGACTCTATGATGACAATGTAGAAGTGCACAACCATAGTCTTTGGTAGGTTGAACTTTTTCAGCTGCCACAGGAAGTGCATTCTCCGCTTTCTTTGTAAGCAAAGCGATGTTCAGCTCCCACTTGGGTTCCTGGGCGATGATGGTGTCCAGAAAGTGAAAGGACTCCACAGAGTTGATTGGGGAGCCAACCAGGGTGATATGGGGGAGGGGGGGGGCAACTGGGTTTCTCCTGAAGTCCACAATCATCTCCACAGCAGTGATTCCATTGCGTATATTTTACTGTGACGCACCGCCACGGAAAAGTCTTTACCATCACATCAAGAAAAAAAAAAACAATCAAAACGTTTTGTTTGACAACGTATACAACACGTATAAAAGCACTGCCTGCTGATCAATCAATTCTCAAAAATGGCGTCACCATTCTTAGAAGACCCTGTGGAGCTTGGTGCATGGATAGTGAGAGGGACTAATTTTTAGAGACCGACAAGTCCCTTTGGCTTTCTCTGATGAGCATCTTTATGAAAGATGTAGATTGTCAGTGATTCTCAGGGAATTATGTATTATTCTCAGTTTCTTGAGCTGTTTACAGTTCCACAGACTATGCATGTCATTGTGTTTTTTTGCAACCAGTCGTTTTTAGTATGCTGTGGGTGATGCGGAGAACCTAAGCAAAAATATGGTCTGTCACACTATTCGCAAGATGGTTCTTGCTCTAACAGAGCTACTTGATACATTTGTGTTCCCAGGCCACCTGCCCACACAGTCTATTAAAGAGGGCTTTTATGAAATAGTTGGTGGGCAATAAGTTATGTTGACGTCATCTATAAGTAATGTACACCCTATGATGTTTACTGTTGTATATTAAATGCAGCATATTCCTTTCACAGAGTTCCCCAGAGTGATCGGTGCCATAGAGTGCACCCATATTCCGATAACAGCATCGCTGGGTGAGAATGAAGGCGATTTTCTTTCCACAGCATTAACGTTCAGGTAAAGGAAAAATGTGGATAGTCATTGTTTGGTCATACTGGTACATTGCCTGCATGGACACCAAGGGCTTTCAGAAAAAGCAGTAAGCTGGACAATTAAAGGAAATTCCTTTTCGGCACATATACACAGCACAGGTGTCACTGTTGGACTCTCTTTCTCTTCACCATGGAGCCCTTTCAAATGCACATTGGTGATTAACTTTTTCACTTGTTTTATTTATTTTATATTTGCTCTTAAGACCGCTTAACACTGCCAGGGTTGCAACTGAAAGAATATGGCAAAAATTGTAAGAATTAATCTAAGCAACACATCAATTTCATGGGGTGCACAATTGTAATTATAGTCAGATCTAGTTGTACCTTATTGATGGGGCAGTGATATTGATAAGCCTTGTAACTTCAAATGAACTAACTTACATTTTCTGCCAGCTTTCCTTTCTGCTTTTGGCAGCAGCAACTGTGTTGCTTTTATATATTTGTATTATTAATTTCTTTAAAATGATCGTTTGCTCCTCTTGAATGAAATAAGTGGCTCTGGGAGACTTGTCCATGTTTGCAATTGGTCATATGGTGCAAACACTGCCCTTTTTATGTGAACACGCTTGTAGCTAGATTTGGAAAACCTAGGTTTATTTAACAAATGGATAACCACCGTGGTGACGCCGCTTATGTGAAATTGCTGTTGTTAGGCTTATTGAAGCCAGCTAACGAAAATAAATGAACTTGCGTTGTAGTATAGGCCTCAAGCCAGTCACCAAAGGAAAACACGTTATAGATAGATAGATCAGGCTATTCACCAGACAAACACAAGGTAAACATAGAGACCAGGCCAGTGAGACAGCTGCTCTGCATGCTCTCTCCCTCTCCGGCGCTCCACCTCGCTGGTGTTCTAACTGCCGGCTGGAACAGATAGCAGTAGCGCACCCTTCACATCCACACACCTGTTTTCAGTTAGCAATTATGATGTCTATTTAGGTTTCTCATTTTCACCCGCACCTGTTGAAGTCTAACACTTCCCCGAGTTTGTTTGTTGGAAAGGAGAATAACACACCAGGAGTCAGGTCTATTACCGTACCGCATATTCCGTTTATTACAAAAGCTTTTGGAGACAAGTGTCGCCGCACAATGTCTAAACATGAACTGTCATAACAGCATTATTTATACTTCAAACACGCCTAAAAAGTGGGGGCGTTAAGGTAGCCAAGCAGTGTGCCATTGGTCCAATTTATGTTCTATACCTTATATGTGTACATGCAGCACAAGCGTCATATTTGGGCTTTATGTCTTCAGCTTGAAGTTCCTCAGTATGTGTGTGCGTTGTCAATCTGTGTCCTGTTCCCTGTGTGTCTGAGACACACAAGCTAAATCTACTTCCTCTTCCTAGCAACTGCTTAAATAAGATTTCCTGTTTTTCTACTTGCAACTTTCAGCAGACATCCAACATTCTGCTTCAATGCTCACAACAGTTTACTAGCTTATACAGTCAATATATCCACAATTCCCCCTTTTGTTCTCTCCCCAGAGAGATCACCCATATTCACCCAGCTCCAGTTCTCCCGGGTCGTGCTGTTCCAGTAGAGGCATCAGCATCCCCGGTGGCGGTCCTGGAGCCTTCTCAATGGCTGTAGAGATCACTCTCATGGCGAGCCCTCTTATGCATGGGATACAACAACACCCACATGTAACCATTATAGCACAAAATGTAGCAAGCGATAAAAGAACAGACATTATCAAACCTTTCCACTGGCCAAACATCGAGGTCATCCATTCCTCCAGCGGATTATCTACCCCAGAATGCTTGTGTCCTACCCATTGAATTGGACATAGTCCAATTCAATGCACCAAATTTCCTCAAGCAGGTGTCCTCAGGTGGGGTCGCGAACCTCTTCGCTGGGGGAATGAAGACCCGATGCCAACCTGGGAAACCTGTACCAACATACAACACACATCATTATTCCACCAATGTCCATGTACCACTTCTATCATCATCTCCCCAGACCTTTCTCTGTAACCCTATCATCTTGGTACGAGTGGTAGGAGCCACTCTGTGTCCTAAACCCCCTTTTGTTACAGAATTATTTTGGTTCCTTCCCCTAAAAGTCTATTCCCCTGGCGCCGTCCTTTGTCTCCTTCTCTCGCTCGTAGTCCCACAGTATCCTGGGGTCAGTTCCTGGCACCGGTCCGGCTGGTTTTGGTCCTCCTTCCGTCCACACTGGGGCGAGCTCCACCTTCCCAGTTTGGATGAGGTCCGTCAGTGATCTCCCTGGCTCCTGCGCTGGTGCACACTGGCTCCAATGGTACCACGTCTCTCCTTTGTCCCTCAGGCGGACCGCATGGCTTGTTCTCTCCACCACCTGATGAGGACCCGTCCACCTTGGCTCCGACCACTTTCGTTTGATGACCTTCAGCAGCACCCACTCCTCCTGGGGCAGGTTCTGGTCCAGCGGGTGCAGGTTCCTCCGTTCTCCGACTCTGTTGGTGAATTCTGAAACGAGAGCTCGCAATTTATCAAAATACACTCTGTGATCTTTGGCCCACTTTTCCCCTTCCGGGACCGCAGGCCCCGCGGCTGGTCCTGGAAACTGTCTCCCCGTCAGCAGCTCGTATGGGGTGAACCCAGTGGTCTGATTTTACGAGCATCGAATCGTCATGAGTGCCAGTGGCAGTGCATCTACCCAGTTCAATTTAGTCTGTGCACATATCTTAGCCAACTTGTTTTTTAAATTTTGGTTCATCCTTTCTACCTTTCCCTGGGACTGTGGGTGGTATACAGTGCCAAAAGCATGTTTTAGGCCCAATAAGCTCTCTACCTTCTGTAAATCACTGTTCTTAAAGTGAGTCCCATTGTCTGACATGATTTTCTCTGGGAAGCCGTGTCTGGGAATGTACTGGTTCACTAAACACTTGATCACTGTCTGACTGTCCTCCTTTCTTGCCTGCCAGGCTTCTGGCCACCCTGTGAACATGTCCACACACACTAACATGTAACGGCACCCCCGTCCTGTTTCCCCCATGTCCGTGTAGTCTATCACTATCTCTTGTCCAGGTCTTGTCGTCATGGGGAACGCCCCCATCTCCGGTTTAATCGTTGGTTTTGGATTGTGGTGAGTGCAGATGGTGCATGTCCTAGTGTAGTTGCGTACCATGTCTACCATAAATGGGTGCCACCAGTGGCACAAGTTTCTTAACATTTGAGACGGCCCTACATGGCCCAACCCATGAGCTTCTACAAATGTATCTCCTCACATGGCTGGTGGAAGTATTACTCTACCGCCTGGCCCTCTCCAGAGCGCTCTCGTCTCTGTTGCTCCTCTCTGTCGCCAAATTGTTTTCTCTTGTGGGGACGCCCCCTTTTGATGTCTCACTAGCTCGTCTCTCTCAGGGCCTTCTCCCCACCACACTTCGTCTTCTGCTCTTACCACCATCACTAGCGGAGTGTACCCTGCTGCCTGTTTCGCTGCTGTGTCTGCCGCTTGATTTCCCTGAGCTACTGCACTATTTGAGCTATCGTGTCCTTTGCATTTTATGATGGCTACCTTTTCGGGCAGGTCTAGGGCCTCGGCTAGTTCTCTCATCTCCGCCTCGTGTTTAATCGGTTTGTCCCCTGCTGTTCTAAACCCAGCTTTTAACCACTGTCCAAGCTCCACGTGTGCTGTGCCTACTGCGTATGCCGAATCTGTGTAAATGTTTACTCTCTTTCCCTTGGTCTGCCTGAGGGCCTCTATCACTGCTCTCACTTCTGCTCTCTGAGCTGACTGCAACCCTTGAAGTCTCTCTGCTTTGACCGTGACTAGACCCTCTGGTGTTAGTTTCATTACCACAAAGGCCGCCCTCAGCCCATCTTGTTCGTGTCTGAAACAACACCCATCAGTGAAGAGGTCCTCTGCCCCTTGGAAGGGTTCTGCCTCCAGATCGGTTCGTGTCTTACTCTCCCTCACTACCTCTTGCGCACACTCATGTGGTAGCCCCGTCCCCATCCGGTCTGCCATATTTATCCCCTCGTGTGTGAAAAGTCAAATTTGGAGCCCCGAGAATTTTGCCTAGGTGTTGTTGCCTGAGGGAAGTCATAGTGAACATCTGTGAATTTACATACGCCACTACATTGTGTGTTGTATGTATCTGAAGTTGATGTCCCATTACTATGTGTGCGCAGTTTTGAATGAGTCTCGCCACCCCCGCTGCATGCTGTGTGCAGGTGGGGTGCCTTTTTTCGGTTTTGTCAAATCCTACGGTTATGTACATAATGATGTTCCTATCTCCCCCTTTTTTCTGAAACAGGACCCCGTTCATGACTTGTCCTGTTTCAGAAACATCTAGAAAAAAGGGTTTTGTGTAGTCGGGAATTGCCAAATCAGCTGCGGTGGCTAGTTGTTGTTTCAGCATAATGAAGGCCTGGTCGGCCAGGCAAGTACAATTGTGTTTGGCTTTACGTTTACGCATTCCCTGCTCTTTAACTAGCGCTCTAAGTGGCCCTGTGAGCCCTGAGTAGTTTGGGATGTAATTGCGGCTGTACCCTGTGAGCCCCAAGAATTATAGCATTTCCTGAACAGTAGTGGGTTTGGGATGGTGGAGAATGGTTGTGCGGTGTGCTGGTGAAAGCCCCGCTCCCTTCTGCGAGATTACTCTGCCCAGAAAGGAGACCTGTGTTCTTGCCAGCTGTAGCTTTTCTGTCAACACCTTGAACCCTTTCTCAGCCAGTCTGTTGAGGACCGTCATTGTAGCTTGGATGCAGGCGGCCACCGACGGGGCCGCCAGCGGCAGGTCGTCTACGTACTGGACCAAAGTTACCCCTGTCGGCAGCGAGCATCCCTGCAGCGCTTCTCTCAGTACCTGGTTGAATATGCCAGGGGAAAGCGCAAACCCCTGTGGTAGTCTCGTGTATCGCCATTGTCGACCCTTATGTGTGAAAGAAAAGATGTCACGAAGTTCCTCTGCTAGTGGGAGACAGAAAAAAGCATTGGCCAGGTCAATGCAGGTGAACCATTTTTGATCAGGGGTCAAATTAGTGAGTGCTACATATGGGTTAGGTACCGGTATGGTGGGTGTGAGTAAAATGTTGTTAATAGCTCTGAGATCATGGGCCATACGGTATTTCCCTGTCCCTTTCTTTTCGACCGGGAGGATAGGCGTGTTCCACGCGGAACATGACTCCTCCAACACCCCTGTGGGCCACAAACCATTCAGTGTTACATCCAACCCTTCCTCCGCCTCTGGTTTGCGTGGGTATTGGGGCAACCATATGGGTTCTCCCGGGCTGATTTTAAAGGTGACTGGTGGGCAATCGGTGAGCCCCACGTCCGTGGGGCCCTTGGACCACAGTGAGTCCGGCAACTCATTGAGTCTTGCCGTGGCTACAGGGTGATCCATCTTTTCCCTCCCATGATCCCGAGTTATCTCCCTTCGCTCTAAATATACCCAATCAGTCCCTGGTGCCTCTAACCAATACGTCTTACAGCTGGGTGAGTACCATACGTTTGGTGCCTGAGTGGGTGTCCAATCAGTGCATTCGACCGCCCTTTTAACCATGGGCCCCAGGTCTTTTGCTTGATGTTTAGGATGCAGGGCCAGTGACACATGCGGGACGGACTCCTCCCCCATCATGTACCACTGTTCCTGCTCGTCTGTCAACTGTACATCTGCCGCAACCCCTTCAGGGCCTACATATATGAATTGAGACCCGACCTGCCACGTGTCCCCACACACTACATCCCCAAACCCCTCTCTATACACCTCATCGCCCTGTCGATCATAAAATAGGGTTACATGTGGGGGGTCTGGCAGAGGAAAGTACGGCTCAAGGAGGGAGATCCACGGCCTCCACTTGAAGTACTGGGACAAAATGCCCTGTTTGTCCGGCTCTTCCGGCACCAATAGTCCCCAATATATTTCCGCTATTTCACCCTTCACCGGTTGTACCAGGTACTGCCCTTTGCATGTGGTTTCAGGACCGCACACCACCGACGTCCCGTCTGGTACGTGACAGTTAGTCCATCTGGAGAACATAAGATATTAGCCCCCAGTTTTATCAACAAGTCTCTCCCCAATAAGTTCACTGGTGTGTTTGCCGACACCACATACGGATGGCTGAGGGCCTGTTTGCCCAGTATCGTTTTAAGAGGAAATGTCACTGGCAAGGTCTGTCCCACCCCTTCAAACCCCACAACCTCCACTGTCTTGGAGGATAGTAGTCCTGTGGCGGGAGGGGCGGTGATGGTGGAAAAAGTGGCACCTGTGTCAACCAGAAAGGGGAAGTCCCTCCCGTCGACATTCAGGGACAGCATAGGGTTTGCCTTTCCCCCGCTATCCCCTCCCCTCCCTGTAGACCGTCATTCCTGGTCCCACCCTCCGTCATAAGAGAGTGGGTACTGGCCAGGTGCACTAGGTGGTGGGACGGCGTGTGGGTTGGGAACTGGAGCTCCCCCTTGGTTTGGTTATCCTCTGCCCCTTGCAGTGTTCTCTCTGGACCAGTGGTTCGGGTCCCCACACATAAAACAGGCTCCGTATGGGACTTGGGCTCTGTTGTGGAAATTTCTTCATACAATGTATTCTCACTGAGTAAAGGACTGAGTCCCACTGTTAAGATAGGTAGAGGAATGTGGGGGATCTGGTATTTGCATAGGGGGCATCTATTGTCTGTCCAGATGCAGATCAATGGGTTTTAGGACAGGATAGGAGAAGATACACAACAGGGGGAGTAAGGTCAGTTGGCCCCTTTGGGTAAACACAACAGTAAACATAATGGCAGGAAGGATAAGGTGGGGGAAGGTAGCATTTGACTTGTGTGATAGAACAAAGGGAATGTGTTTGATTGACATAAGACAGATGGCAGCATCTTACCACACCCCTTTTCCTATGTAATAAATACTGTCGAAATGATGTTTTTATTTAGAGACTATCCACTGTTACCTTGTAACCTGTATACTTTCTCCTTGCAAGCAAAATTAAAACTGTTTATTGCGCAATTGATTTCTCCTGTCTTACCTACCATTTTCATAGAACTATTTGGATTTTAGAAATTGCCATCACAGCTCCTGGAGCCCCTCTGCCTCTACCCCGCCCCCTCCCCCTACCGTAACCTCCGCTCGGAGTCCATGGTCGATAGGGCGCGGTGAATGCCCACCGGCCACCATGAGGTTGGGGTGCCCATGGGGGAACAGGGTATAGATCGGGTGTGTCAGGTTTTCCCGAGCCTAGGGCTGCCATCTGCTTAAGTTTCTTTTTACACTTATTTGCCTTTGCTTTGGCCTCCCACAGCTGTAAGCGCAGCAGTTTCTCTTTCAGTTCCTCTATCTGTTTATCTTTCTCTGTCTTCTCGTCTTTAGCCCTCTGTAAATGATGGACTACATGTCTTTCCCATATGTGTGATTCACTGCCCGGCAAGTCAGGATTTGCCATCATTGCCTCTTTTATTTTCTCTGGAAGTCCCTCTAACACCGCCCTTCTAAACCACTCCTGCTGAAGACCTCCCTTCCCCGGATGATGCCCTGAGTGTTTGGCCCATGTCTTTTTACATGCTTCTAGATACTGTCTAGAGTGTTTATCTTTTTCCCAGGGTAGCTTAGGTACCGGGGCCCCAGCTGGTAAGGGGAATCGTGGCTATGCGCCCAACCACCTGACCGAAAGGGTTGTCGTCAGGGTTCCGTCTAGTGGCTGCCCCTTTTTCTATCTCAGTCATAGCCTGGGCGGACATGGTTCGGGCGGCTACTGCCCTCCAGTCCCCCAATGCCAACGTTTTGACCGGCTGTGAGTTGTGCCAACCATAGTCCACCTCCCTCTCTCATCGGGTGGAATTTATCTACCAGCGCCTGTACGTCTCCCAGCCCCAGTGGTTTATATCACGGTTCGCCGCCTACCACTCTAAAGAGAGGCATCTGTAACCCAGTGCCGCTACCTTCCCCTTTTTCTGCTTGTGATCGCGTGTACCTTTTATTTTTAGTCTTTTGAGCCGATTCCTATGCGTCATGGTGTAATTTTTGTTCTGGTGGGGGCGAACGCGGCAGAGGTTCTACATCTACGCCTCCCTTCCCCCAATCTCTACCACTGTCTGAGTCGGTGTCTTCGTCTGAGTCAGTCCATCTCCCTACTGCTTTCCCCATAAGTAACATCCTTCCCTTGTATGAATTTCCCTTTTTCTGCTTATTTTTTGTCTTTCTCACTGTGTCACTCCCGTCCGACCCCATGTCCTCACCTAACCTGCATTTACCACTGCCTGACCTTTTCTTCCTGGTTTCTTTAACCTCACTTTCTTTGTTCAGTTTCTTACTCCTCTCCTGATACGTTCCGTACTCTCTCTCTGCCCTTGCCTTAAACGGTTTCACTTCCTCCTCAGTGTCTGTCTCGCTCTCTGACTCTGCCTTCCTACTCAACTTCCTCTTATCTTGCTTCCCTGTGAACTGAGGTACGGGCTCAGGCTCAACGTGTCTAGGCTCAATGTTCCTTGTTCTAAGCGCAGCACTGGATACAGTGGTGCGGGCGGTGCACTAGGCGACACCGGGTTGTCTCCTTCCTTCCTCTCCTCCTTCATTTTCTCCTCCTTTTTCTCCTTGTTTCAATGGTCTACTCCCTGACACCCCACTGCTAATTTACATCATTCTTTTCTGTACTTTTCTGTAGACTGGGCTACCGGCTCACTGTTCTCCTCATCTCTAGATTTCCCTTTCTTGACCAAACTTGCTGTTTCCTTCTCCCTTACCCTGTCTCGATTCTTGGTACACTCCTTTTCTTTATCCCACAAAATTACATGCAATGGTCTCCTTTTATCCATCCTTAATCCTGCCTCTCTTACCACCTGTCGCAACTTCTTCTCTATCTGTCCCTTTTCTTTCTGAGTTGAGTCCATCCTACCTACGACTGTCAGTACATTTGCCACCTGCATCTCTAATATCTTCCATCTTCCCGTACCTGGACCCCACCCATCATCATCTATTTCTCTCTCAAACTCCCCGTCCATTTCCTTACTAGTGTTTATTTATGTGTGAGATCCTAACTCACCCGTTATGTTCGAGGTGTCCCTATCTCCTCGGGCCATTCACCCGACTGATTATCAAGTCCCTTACTTACAATCTCCACCGTCCCCGTCGGGAAGTGGTCTGGGGTAGTCAACCCCAGAACGATTAACCAATTGCCTTGCCCTCCTGAATTTAAACCAGTACCCCACTACGTTTTCCACAGGTTCACAATTTAGTTCATAGCCAATATGCAGACTTAGATATAACAGGCTCTGCTTACCTTTATCATGAGCCGGCTCGGTACCTGTGAATCTTGTATAGGTTGTCTGGACCGTGTCGAATTCCTTCTCCTTTTTCCAATCCCGGATGAGCCCCCAAAATTGTTGAAGTCTAACACTTCCCCGAGTTGGTTTGTTGGAAAGGAGAATAACACCAGGAGTCAGGTCAATTACCGTACCGCATATTCCGTTTATTACAAATGCTTTTGGAGACAAGTGTCGCCGCACAATATCTAAACATGAACTGCCATAACAGCATTATTTATACTTCAAACACGCCTAAAAAGTGGGGGCGTTAAGGTAGCCAAGCAGTGTGCCATTGGTCCAATTTATGTTCTATACCTTATATGTGTACATGCAGCACAAGCGTCATATTTGGGCTTTATGTCTTCAGCTTGAAGTTCCTCAGTATGTGTGTGCGTTGTCAATCTGTGTCCTGTTCCCTGTGTGTCTGAGACACACAAGCTAAATCTACTTCCTCTTCCTAGCAACTGCCTAAATAAGATTTCCTGTTTCTCTACTTGCAACTTTCAGCAGACATCCAACATTCTGCTACAATGCTCACAACAGTTTAACAGCTTATACAGTCAATATATCCACACACCTCACTGGTTATTGTGTCCATGTTGTTTGTAGCCATGTGGTGCTCTGGTTTTGTGTCGGACAAAGAATGGCTATCCTTCATGTCTGTGTTGTTCCATTACACACTCGCTACCCTCGCACCTCACAGCCAGTCACCATAGGAACACACATTACAGCTACCAGTCGTTTTTTTGCGTGGCTGCGGTAAGTAGCTAACTACTCAGTTAAAACACAAATTATTCTCACCTCGTCTAGATATAGCTAACTATTTTGCTGCCACAATTGTATCCCGAGTTATATCAACATGTATTGAGAAACACAGACATTAGTTTAAGCAAGTTTGACTAGCTAACATTAACAGTGCTATTTTGCCATGCTAGCCAGTTCATCCAACATTAAATGCAATGTAAATGCATCGGTTTTCAATGTGATTTTTCTTTGGATGAGTAAATAGCTTACGCTGTTGCAACAAAAAGGTAATGGGGGAGCCAGGTGTCAGGCAACTTTACAATGTAAAAACAAAATTCAAATTTTATGGAAAATAATGGTCAATTTTGTACTGCAATTTTCTGTTTTTTAAAACTGTATACAAAACTCTGTAAATTAAACATTTTTAGAAAATTCACAACCCAACTGTTATGCTGATAATGTCAGATTACATTTGTCTTTTTTACAGAAAAATTACTAAATTACTTACATTTCAAAAAAATGCATGTAAAATGACTGTAATTAATATGTAGCAAATCTTTCTTTGTAATTTTAAGGTCAGTCTTATTAGTTTTATGTTTATGTACTTTTACATTCAAACTCTAATTCTGAATACAAATGTTGCCAACTTTTTCTTCATTACATCAAACATAATATATAATTTTTAAAGAGTACCAAGCTGCACTGCTTTCGAGGTTGAAAATGTCAGGCATGTTATGTGCCTCTGACCACATACAGTCAGTGATGTCACAGTGAGTAAAAGCACAATACAACCCAATTGACCTCTCGCCGGCCCCTCCCCCAAAATGGCCATTGTCCAATCACACGTCATAGCAACCGTTACTATGTGAGCAGGTCCGACAAACATTGACTCCAAGCAAGATGGTGAAGCGCTGCACCCTGTGACCCCCGTGTTGCTGTGATTTTATTTATTTTTTCATCTGCCCTGTTTACAGGAGCAATGTCAGACAAGGTCTATGAGGCAAATGCCAGCTGGGAAAGTGCTGGTGACAAAGCGCATTGCAAAGCACAGGGTGCAGGTAGAGAGGGCCATCGCTAAAATAGAAAAGTTCAAGATAGTGTGAGGCAAAATTCCTAATACACAGTTAAGGATTATAAATCACATCTGGTATGTGGTGAGCATGCTTTCAAACTTCCCGCCACACATACTAAAATAAGAGTCAGTCAGGGACAGTAGTAGCAAAGCATGAAAACAAAGTATTGCTACATCATATATTACAAATGTTATTTTTACTGCATTTTGTAAGCCTGCAATAGTAAAGTCCTATAAACAGATTTCTGGATACTATGTGGTTCAATCCTTGTTTAATGTGTTTTTGTGTCTGTGTATAATATGTCAGGCCAATGATTATTTTTTTTTTACATTGTAGAAACATTTAAAATTGTAACTTCATGATTTTACTGAAATCCCAATAAACCTGTGAGGGGAAAATATTTTCTACAACCGTAAGTAATGCTACTATTAATTCTGACTGGTTTGTTTAAATCTTTGATTGTTCATCTTACCTGGTGGCTTAGACCGCACCCCAATGCATATTTCCTGCCTTCAATTTCTACCTCAGGTGCAGCTTCATCAGCTATGTAGCTTATGGGTGCATCAGTCATCTCCCTCAGTAGACCATGTACTCCTGTTCCTAACTCTTTCCTATAACAATACATGCTGGTGTGTATTGTCATGTGACAGTACACAGAAATATATTCAGAACAGTGTGATGGTACATAATGGTGTTGATGTAGAATACATGGAAAGTTGGGGGGGGACGTACTTATTATGAATGTAACTGGACATGATGGGTTTCTGCTTGCGGTTGACTTTGGCCTTAGCTGCCACCACACTACTCACAGGTTGTCCAGTAACTTTTTTTACCCCTGGCTTTGTGCCATTGCTGGGGCTGGCTTGTGGAGGAGATGCCATCACTTCTGGCACGGCACAGGTCCAGTGTGTGCATCAGGCCCACAATATAAGAGCAAAACCCTGGTGAACTAAATTAAGAAGAATTACAGAAGTAGCATTAGTTATTAATGTTATTAGTATTAGCTGTTTTCAGAATCAGAATGTTTTATATTCATTTTTGAACATAATTCACAACTAGGAAATAGCTTTGGCTTAGTTAAAGGTGCATAACAGATAATATAATAAAATAAAATGGATATCTGAATGCCTATTTCATTTTATTATATTATGTTATGCACCTTTTAAGCCAAAGCAATTTCCTCTTTGTGAATTCTGTTCAACATCAATGGAAATGAAACATTTTGATTCTCAAAACGGCTATTCTCAAAACAACAGAGAAATGTTAGTTAGCTTAGAATGGCTTTGACGCACATGTAGGTTTAGCTAGTTAACATACCCTTGTATTTTAACTAAATAGCTACTCACAATAGACAATAATAGACCATAACATATGAAAGAACTTACCCGGCAGTGCAAGAGAATGACTGGTCCACAAGGCTGTGCTGGTTGCATTTGAGGTACAGGTCATGGGGTTTCTCAGATTTCGCTTGAGACCGGTAAGCATTAGCCTCGATAGTAGTCGTGTCTCCTTCATTGCGTATTTTTATATTTTGAATATATCCCTCCACTGCATACTGTAACCCCTTTTGCCTCGATCTGGAGGATATCGCGGAGGTATTGCTCCAAAAAAGGTCAGTTACACGCACAGGTATACCTCTTCACGTCATGGCAATCTGTCGCGCTGGTCGTGTTTGACCATTTGTTTGTCGGACGTAGCAACAGTAACTAAGCGGGGCGGGGCTCGGCGAAAGGTTAATTAATCTGACCAAAGGCAAAATCAGAAACTATGCATTTCAATAGTCCAGGCAGCAACATGCTTGAGTGAGCAGTGCAGCAGAAGAAAGAACTGTGAATTTGATTACACCACAGTTATTGTTGTTACTTTCCTCTACACTACAATCTCTCTTGTGAATATGTTTTGTCTACTGTTTTATTGGATTTCCATTGCCTGTTAAGACACAGATGGCAGCACAAAGCAAATCATTACAATAGGAGAAAAATAATAATCAGGAAAATCAAGAAGCAGAATTCAAATCTGCACCTGGGTTTGTGATTGTTCCCAAAACAAACAAAGCGGTTTTGGGGCTGAATGATGTATTGATTTATTGCTTGATTGATAACTGTTCGTTTGGTGAGTGATCTTACCCTTCACTCTCTCCACTCAAAATTGGCAGTTTTGGACATGAGGCTCAGCACCCTTGGGTTGACAACATACAGGTGTCCCTTTCCTTTTTGTGTTGCTTTGGTCCTTTGATCTATGTTGATTTGATCTTGAAGATTCATCTGTTGGAAAAAATTTTTTTCCTTTAATTCTAAAACCGCCAGGCCTTTTTTACCCCCTATAACTGCCAGAGCCGAATGCTGTTTGCCGTCATTCGCATACGAATCATCCCTATTAGCATGGACATTGTCCTCCGCAGCATCACCATCCAGCCACAGCATCAGTTTATCTACTGAGTCATCATCAAACTACATTGAACAGAATTATAAACGCAACAATTTTGGTTTTTGCCCCCATTTTTCATGAGCTAAACTTTCTCTACATACACAAGGCCTATTTCTCTCAAATATTGTTCACAAATTTGTCTAAATCTGTGTTAGTGAGCACTTCTCCTTTGCTGAGATAATCCATCCACCTCACAGGTGTGGCATATCAAGATGCTGATTAGACAGCATGATTATTGCACAGGTATGCCTTAGGCTGGCCACAATAAAAGGCCACTGTAATGCAGTTCCATCACACCGCACAATGCCACAGATGTCGCAAGTTATATAGGAGTATAAAAAATAATTAATTATAGAATTTGGTTTAAATTGTAAATTAATTTGAAAAAAACAAGAATGTATTTAAGGTTTTATCATACGAATTAAAAAAAAAATAATAATATACAGAACAATTATTTTTAAGAATAAAGGCTATAGTATTTGAATTTGTTTATTAGGCTCTACAAATTACTCAACATTTCAATTATTCAAAGGTAAATTCCTTAGTATTTAGTTTTCATTTTGATGATGTATAAGTTTAAATAAGAGACATTATCGACTAGTTTGCGACAATCAAAGGAGGTGCACATGAATACAGGGTTCTTGCAGGTTTTAGTTAGTCAAATTTAAGACCTACACAATGCATTACAATTTTTTTTTTATTTCAATAAATTCATTGTAAAAGCATTCATTTACAGAAGTAATCACATTAGTAACCTTTCATAACCAACGTGCCAAATGCCCAAAACCTTAGGCCCAAAATGAAAATAGGCTGCCCTCAAAGAGAGTAGATTTAATCTCATATTTATTTACGTTACAAAACACCATATTAATAGCTTAGAGATTGAACAGGCTACTCCAACCCATGTAACAACCCATGTAGCACACACACCAGATAATCTATGTTCGATAGATACTTACCTCGGGATAGAGTATCTATCCATCTATCTGATGCTGCATTCCAGGCAAACCGTAACTTGTGTTTTCACAACCTTCTACCCTTGAAAGTGCCCTGGAACAGCAGTCAAACCCGTAACTTACTACTCGTGAACTCGTACCAGATCGTTGTATTCCCAGTTAAAGTTGTGACGTCACACACATAAACAACAATGGCGACCCCTGTTGATGCTGTACAGACGCCGTGAGAAATATAAATAAATATACATGAATAGGCAACATAACGTTAATTCCACACATTGGAATGAATACACATACATTTGTGTAATACTACAGGTTATGTTTATTAAATGAAGCCCAAAATACAGGAACACCATACTAATACAGTGTTTGACCCCATTTCGCCTTCAGAACTGCCTTAATTCTATGTGGCATTGATTCAACATGGTGCTGAAAGCATTCTTTAGAAATGTTGGCCCATATTGATAGGATAGCATCTTGCAGTTGATGGAGATTTGTAGGATGCACATCCAGGGCACAAAGCTCCCATTCCACCACATCCCAAAGATGCTCTATTGGGTTGAGATCTGGTGACTGTGGGGGCCATTTCAGTACAGTGAACTCATTGTCATGTTCAAGAAACCAATTTGAAATGATTCCAGCTTTGTGACATGGTGCATTATCCTGCTGGAAGTAGCCATCAGAGGATGGGTACATGGTGGTCATAAACGGATGGACATGGTCAGAAACAATGTTCAGGTAGGCTGTGGCATTTAAACAATGCCCAATTGGCACTAAGGGGCCTAAAGTGTGCCAATAAAACATCCCCCACACCATTACACCACCACCAGCCTGCACAGTGGTAACAAGGCATGATGGATCCATGTTCTCATTCTGTTTAGCCACATTCTGACTCTACCATCTGAATGTCTCAACAGAAATCGAGACTCATCAGACCAGGCAACATTCTTCCAGTCTTCAACTGTCCAATTTTGGTGAGCTCGTGCAAATTGTAGCCTCTTTTCCTATTTGTAGTGATGAGTGGTACCCGGTGCGGTCTCCTGCTGTTGTAGCCCATCCGCCTCAAGGTTGTGCATGTTGTGGCTTCACAAATGCTTTGCTGCATACCTCGGTTGTAACGAGTGGTTATTTCAGTCAAAGTTGCTCTTCTATCAGCTTGTATCAGTCGGCCCATTCTCCTCTGACCTCTAGCATCAACAAGGCATTTTCGCCTACAGGACTGCCGCATACTGGATGTTTTTCCCTTTTCACACCATTCGTTGTAAACCCTAGAAATGATTGTGCGTGAAAATCCCAGTAACTGAGCAGATTGTGAAATACTCAGACCGGCCCATCTGGCACCAACCACCATGCCACGCTCAAAATTGCTTAAATCACCTTTCTTTCCCATTCTGACATTCAGTTTGGAGTGCAGGAGATTGACTTGACCAGGACCACACCCCTAAATGCATTGAAGGAACTGCCATGTGATTGGTTGATTAGATAATTGCATTAATGAGAAATTGAACAGGTGTTCCTAATAATCCTTTAGGTGAGTGCATGTCACCGACTAGAAATCGCTGGTATCAGCTAGAGCTAGCTAACGTCAACGCTAGCTAGAAGGGTTTGTGGTGACTTTGCCTGGAACGCTGATATAGACGTCTTGTGCTCCGCTTTGTAGGCTACAACTCAATACTTTTTCTTTCTGCGGCCAGCGTTTCTGCAAATGTACGAGGGTAAAACCTTTTTTAGACCTGACTAAATGAAATTTAAGACCTCGAATGGAAATCTGGCCGTTTTAAGACTTTTTAAGGCCTTAAATTTAAAGTTGAGAATTTTTGACTTTTTAAGACACCACGGGAACCCTGGAATAGTCTACATAGTAAAGGTGCTCCGATTGATCGGTTGCCGATCACAATCGGCCGATAATTGCTTTGGGATGTTTGATCGGCGGTCTCTATAAAGGCCGATCCAGAAAAGCCGATCAGATGACGCTAAAAATGGCTTCACCGCTCTGGCAATTCTACAAGGTGTGTGTAAAAGACAATACCTTTGCAATCTGCAATGTTTGTACCAGGCAAATCCCACGAGGCGGAAAGAAAGCAAAACATTTTAACACCACCAACCTCATCAGACATTTGAAGGTTAGTCACGTAAAGGAATATGAGTTTTTTAAATTAGCTAGCGCTAAGAGAGCATGAGACAGTGGAGACAGTTCAACTCACGCGCCACTCGGTATCAGAAACATTTCAAAGACAGCAGCCCTACAGCAGGGACAGTAAGAAGCATAAAGAAATAACAGACAAAATAATGGAATTCATTTGCCTAGATCACCAGCCTCTGTCTATCGTGGAAGACGAAGGGTTTCGGCGACTCATGTCCTATTTAGATTCACGTTACACTATGCCAAGGCGTAAATAGTTCACTGATGTGTGCCTGCCGCAGTTATACCAAACAGTGTTTACACATGTCGACAGCCTTATGAAGGACAACATAACATCAATTGGTTTCACTAGTGACATTTGGAGTGCGAGTGTATGTCCCATGTCCATGTTGAGCCTCACTGCGCAGTTTATTATTTATTCGAACTACAAAAAGTTGTTCCTCACTCTCAAGAGTTTTCCGGGTCACACACCGCGGAGGCTATTGCTGCTGCATTCAGTGACATGTTTCGAGCATGGGGAATCCCGAAGGAAAAAGTGCATGTTATTTTAAGGGATAACGCAAAGAACATGGAAAAATGCAGAGATGCTTATCTTTATAAAATAAAATCTGCCATTGATGTTAAAGAAGTAAGCTTTGGGAGATCTAATAATCTATATCTCCTGATAGGAAATGGGCATGAGAAACTTAACACAACACAGATGTGCTGACTAACTCTGAAAGAAGGACCGTAGACAGGACGTGTTGCCTGTTACTGATGGGCCCCACACATCCTGTCCATACATTCTGTCCATTCCTCCTGCTAGGAGTTGCCCATGTGACTGACATAGGCTATATGGATAGGTCCATTGACCATAGGTTGGAACATACCATATAAGGGTCTGTTGTAGGATAAAACTTTCTTATTGGAGGGTATTGGAATGTGTAATGATTGGTTATGACCACTGGCTACCTCCTATGTATTCTGGCATAAAGACAGTGTTGCCTCTGTAATTATGGAGAAGAGAGAAATGGAAGGACAACATCATAGACTCTTGCTGAATAAAGATGGCTCTGCCCTGACTTCTGGTTGCATTTATTTTGTTCATGGATCAAACTTGGACAGAATCTAACACTCCCCTCTCACTTTCTCTACCTCACTCTCCCTCTCTCTACCTCTATAAATGGCCACAAAAAAAGCAAAGAGTTATAGATAAATACAGATATGGAATTGTTACTTATTTGTATTTTTTGTTGCTGTACACCTGTGGTCCTTTAAGTCTATTAGAAAAACGAATGGCTGACTGACTCAAAATAAGTTTGGCTATAGCCTTTTTTGTTGCAGTTTTTAGTTTAAAGTCTAAAGCTAAATTTAAAGACGTTTAGATGTCGGTCTTTAACTTTATTTTATATTATACAGGGAAGTTGTATTTGTCAAGCCCTAAGCTGTTCCAAATAACCAAGCACAGGCCGCTAATAGATAGATACAGATATGGAAATTGTTACTTATTTGTATTTTTTGTTGCTGTGCACCTGTGGTCCTTTGAGTGTAGAAAAACTGATGGCTGACTGACTCAAAACAATAGTTTGGCTATAGCCTTTTTTGTTGCAGTATTTAGTTTAAAGTCTAAAGCTAAATTTAAAGACGTTTAGATGTTCTGTCTTTAACTTTATTTTATATTCTACAGGAAAATTGTATTTGTCAAGCCCTAAGCTGTTCCAAATAACCAAGCACAGGCTGCTAAGTTAATATGCTGAACATGTTGCTTGCAAATAAATACACAGTTGTCAATTCATGATAAGTTGTCTTCTCTTAATTGTAATACTTAATGTACATTGTTAATGTACACTTCAGGTTGGTGGAGAGTGCCTGCCTCAAGTGGAGGAGTTTAAGTATCTAGGGGTCTTGTTCACGAGTGAGGGAAGGGTGGAACGGGAGATTGACAGACGGATCGGTGCAGCTTCTGCAGTAATGCGGTCGATGTATCGGTCTGTCGTGGTGAAGAAAGAGCTGAGCCGCAAGGCGAAGCTCTTGATTTACCAGTCAATCTACGTTCCTACTCTCACCTATGGTCATGAGCTTTGGGTCATGACCGAAAGGACAAGATCCCGGATACAGGTGGCTGAAATGAGCTTTCACCGCAGGGTGGCTGGGCGGTCCCTTAGAGATAGGGTGAGAAGCTCGGTCACCCGGGAGGAGCTCAGAGTAGAGCCGCTGCTCCTCCACATCGAGAGGGGTCAGCTGAGGTGGCTTGGGCATCTGTTTCGGATGCCTCCGGAACGCCTTCCTGGGAAGGTGTTCCGGTCCCGTCCCACCGGGAGGAGACCCCGGGGAAGACCTAGGACACGCTGGAGGGACTATGTCTCCCGGCTGGCCTGGGAACGCCTCGGTGTCCCCCCGGAAGAGCTAGAGGAAGTGTCTGGGGAGAGGGAAGTCTGGGCATCCCTGCTTAGACTGCTGCTCCCGCGACCCGGCCCCGGATAAGCGGAAGAAGATGGATGGATGGCATTGTTGTTAAATATAGCTTAATAAATAATGCTACATGATAAATAGAAGGCTTCAAATAGACCCTGTAATCGGTGATCGGTATCGGGTGATACAGCTTCCAGTAATCAGGGATTGGTGATCGGTCCCAAAAATCGTGATCGGAGCACCCTTACTACATAGGCCTAAAGCATGGTTGATTGTTAAGTTCAAATAATGATAACACAGGCTACAGCCTATTCATAGACATAAAATTGATTAAGTTGATAAAAAAAATGTTACCTAAATCATGCCGTCTCTTCCAGACTCCTATCCCATGGTGGCATTTGGGGTCGCCGTTGGTGCATTTCTTTTTTTGCGAGGAGTCTCAGGCATTGGTTGTGGTTCAATATCTGAAGACTCGTCAAATTCGGGATCTATTTCTGATCCTTCATCTGACTCCATCTCATCTAAATCTTGCAGCGTCTGCAATGCTGTCAGGGCGTCAAATCATCGGGTTTGGTTTGCCATTGTGAACTAAACGCTGTAAATTGTGTCTGACCTGCTCACCGAGTTTAGATTATACAGGTGCTGGTCATAAAATTAGAATATCATCAAAAAGTTGATTCATTTCAGTAATTCCATTCAAAAAGTGAAACTTGTATACATTCATTCCACACAGACTGATATATTTTGAAGTGTTTTTTTCTTTAAATTTTTATGATTATAACTGACAACTAATGAAAACCCCAAATTCAGTATCTCAGGAAATGTGAATATTGTGAAAAGGTTCAATATTGAAGACACCTGGTTCAACACTCTAATCAGCTAATTAACCCAAAACATCTCCAAAGGCCTTTAAATTGTCTCTCAGTCTAGTTCTGTAGGCAACACAATCATGGGGTAGACTGCTGACTTGACATGTCCAAAAGACGACCATTGACACCTTGCACAAGGAGGGCACAAAAGGTCATAGCTAAAGAGGCTGGCTGTTCACAGAGCTCTGTGTCCAAGCACATTAATAGAGAGGCGAAGGGAAGGAAAAGATGTGGCAGAAAAGTGTATGTGCAATAGGAATAACCGCACCCTGGGGAGGATTGTGAAACAAAACCCATTCAAAAATGTGGGGGAGATTCACAAAGAGTGGACTGCAGCTGGAGTCAGTGCTTCAAGAACCACCACGCACAGACGTATGCAAGACATGGGTTTCAGCTGTTGCATTCCTTGTGTCAAGCCACTCTTGAACAAGAGACAACGTCAGAAGCGTCTTGCCTGGGCTAAAGACAAAAAGGACTGGACTGCTGCTGAGTTATGTTCTCTGATGAAAGTAAATTTTGCATTTCCTTTTGGAAATCAAGGTCCCAGAGTCTGGAGGAAGAGAGGAGAGGATCCACGTTTTTTGAAGTCCAGTGTAAAGTTTCCACAGTCAGTGATGGTTTGGGGGCCATGTCATCTGCTGGTGTTGGTCCACTGTGTTTTCTGAAGTCCAAGGTCAACGCAGCCGTTTACCAGGAAGTTTTAGAGCACTTCATGCTTCCTGCTGCTTTATGCAGGTACCGATTTCATTTTCCAACAGGACTTGGCACCTGCACACAGTGCCAAAACTACCAGTACCTGGTTTAAGGACCATGGTATCCCTGTTCTTAATTGGCCAGCAAACTGGCCTGACCTTAACCCTATAAAAAATCTATGGGGTATTGTGAGGAGGAAGATGCGATACGCCAGACCCAACAATGCAGAAGAGCTGAAGGCCACTATCAGAGCAACTTGGGCTCTCATAACACCTGAGCAGTGCCACAGACTGATCGACTCCATGCCACGCCGCATTGCTGCAGTAATTCAGGAAATTGGAGCCCCAACTAAGTATTGAGTGCTGTACATGCTCATACTTTTCATGTTCATATTTTTCAGTTGGCCAACATTTCTAAAAATCCTTTTTTTGTATTGGTCTTAAGTAATATTCTAACTTTCAGAGATACTGAATTTGGGATTTTCATTAGTTGTCAGTTATAATCATCACAATTAAAAGAAATATACAATTGAAATATATCAGTCTGTGTGTAACGAATGAATATAATATATTAGTTTCACTTTTTTAGTGATATTACTTAAATAAATCAATGTTTGATGATATTCTAATTTTATGACCAGCACCTATATACACTTTTTACCCTCATCACACTTCAGTCACATGCATATGTGTGTCTGGGTTGATGTGTGTTAGCGCCCATTAATCCATTGACGTCATTGCTATTCCCTTGCTATTCATTAGATTTGATTAGACTAGGTCCCAGGGGTAGACGTACGTGTAATAACTGGAAAATAATGTAAACAACATGTATTCAATTGCTTAATCTTCAGTAAAATAAGCAGAAAAATCAAAGAGATGATCAAATGTGTGATTTAGTTTCTCTTTCTCCTAAAATAAAACAGTAACTCGCTAAAGCCACAGTCGATGGATATTGTGATAGTAATTCCATCATTAGGAACTCTTAAAGGAGTAAGTACACAGAGAATTATATTGGCATAATTAGCAGTATATTTGCAAATAGAGAGACATGTCAAAAGCTTAGAAAAGGAATCTCTAAGGTAAATACATGAACAGTCAAGTGGTGTGGTAAGATGCTGCCCAGCTGTCTTATGTTACACAGGTTTTGCACAGTCACTAAGTTATCTCAGGTAAACCCAAGTCGGGTGTCCGACAACCATAAAAACACTTCGCACTCATGATTAAGTTAAATCTAGGCGTACAAGAGATGTTTCAAGCGTTTGAAAACGTACCTAAGGAACATATAAATAAGCTACAAATTTTGTATTAATTGCCTTTGTAAAAACTCTTATTGCCAACAACCACTATTACACATTATTAAAATATATTCAACATTCTATATTGCAAAGTTAAAAAGTATACCAAATACAAATGTCAATTTCAGTGGTTCTTAAATTAATATGTCCTGCTATTTTCCTGATTTCAATTTTCTTACAGTACACCATAAGTTATTGTTCAAGAACTAAGAGAACAGATGAGGACACAAAACCACAATGAATGCGACACTCAAACCACACTGTACGCCATAGCAGATCAAACAGCCAGCATGCACCTCACACTATGGGGAACCAAACACTGAAATGAAATGCTGAAGAATGCTGAAGGCTAACTCAACACAACCACCGAAACAACAGTGACGCAAATGCGATCCAAAGGCAGAACACCTTCACCACTCCCAGACATTGCCACTGAAATCAGCTGTGAGGTCATTAATACACAATACTATTGAAAGTCCCATTACTACTAAATACTGTGTTATGGTTAGATCTGGTGGCCGACAGACACTTTGAAACGTAACCTAAAAGCAACATTGTGCTTGGTCCATATATAAAACAGTTAATATTGATAGTAACTACCTTCTAAATGTACCTAGATAAATACACTAACACGTAGCCATAACAACAGAACATGTGCAGGGGGCATGCTTTTGCACATTGATGCACAAATCTCCTACAAGGATAATGTTATAATAATTACACATAAGTCTTTGCAACCAAAGATGGTTGAACAAGACGATGCACCAATCTGACTGGAAGTTCAAATCTTGGTTTCCTTTCTGTCTCTGAGTCACTCATCTTGTCATCTGTATCTGACTTTGTTGGATAAACAATCTTTAGTGGACAAGTTGCAAATCGTAAAATACCACATGTGCGACAGACCAGACATCATGCAATGTTAAGCTGATCAGTCTTTTTTTATTCTTTACTGGAAGCAGAGGAAGGTAGGTAAAATGTTCTGGTCTATAATCTGTAATTTGCAACATCAATAAAAACAAAATATCATGCAATTTCATCAAAATAGTAAGGTAGACGATAATTGGGAACTGGGTCATATTTTTGTAAATCGTCTGGAATTTCAGATATGGTAATTAATGACACGCTAGTTAACATTTTGTTTCCAATAATCACAAAACATTGACGACTTGATTATGTTATTTGGAATACAAGAAGATATTTTTCAAAACTGCTGTTGACCAGATACCTTTTTGCTGGCCTAGTAATGTCCGAATCAGCAAATTATATTTTTATAATGTAATATATATTTTCATTAACGCTCTGTATTTTACAAAGTTTGTTCCCATCAGTCTACTGACGTAGTTTCATTGCTTTTCTCTCCCTTGGTTGTGCTGTTTCCCATGCAGCTCAGATAAATCAGGGCTTTTATCCAATCAGATTGTCCACGTGCTGAAATTACGAGGAACCAACCCCCCACCTAGCAGCCCTGTCCCTGTAAGTGAAATTATTTGTGTGGCACTTTCAATCGATCAACTACGAAAAGTACACCTGCATTACAGCGTCGAAGGAAAGTTGTTGTGAGTATGTTCTTATTTCTTTGGTTCCTGTAATGTCATTGGTTTGGGCTTTGCGATGTCTATTTGTGTTGCAGCGTCCTGTCATACTGCTTAATGGTACTGTACATCCTTGATGATTTCAATCCTCATGTTTGTGTAATTAGTGTTGTAAGCTTCTTGTTAAATCACTTTATTCCACTGTCACTGAATATGGGAGTGTGGATATATTGAATGTATAAGCTGTTAAACTGTTGTGTGAACATTGAAGCAGACTGTTGGATGTCTGCTGAAAGTTGCAAGTAGAAAAACAGGAAATCTTATTTAGGCAGTTGCTAGGAAGAGGAAGTAGATTTATCTTGTGTGTCTCAGACACACAGGGAACAGGACACAGATTGACAACGCACACACATAATGAGGAACTTCAAGCTGAAGACATAAAGCCCAAATATGACGCTTGTGCTGCATGTACACGTATAAGGTATAGAACATAAATTGGACCAATGGCACACTGCTTGGCTACCTTAACGCCCCCACTTTTTAGGTGTATTTGAAGTATAAATAATGCTGTTATGACAGTTCATGTATAGACATTGTGTGTTGACACTTGTCTCCAAAAGCTTTTGTAATAAAATGGAATATGCGGTACGGTAATTTACCTGACTCCTGGTGTTTTATTCTCCTTTCCAACAAACCAACTCGGGGAAGTGTTAAGACTTCAACAATAGTTACCTCCAATGACAATAGCCTAAATGCCCATAGCATTAGGCAGCCATACATGCTAGTATTATTAGGTTTCCGTCCATCGTGCTGAAGGTACTAATCATTATTGGTAAGTAGAATAAAGTGCCCCACTTTGGAAATCAAATCCATCAAACACGTTTGTTTTGGTTACTGACCAGCTAATAGTTCGTTTAAACCGCAAGTTAGTAGATAAATGTTGCTGCCATGTACAATCGTTGTCCAGGGGCTAATGATTTTCAAAAGGGGATGATTTTACTTTGTCATTTTTAATTACGCTATATGGGCTTAGAAAATACACTGACATTCAGATATAGGGGTGTACCAATTTCGATTCTAGTTAGAACATTTTCAGGTTCAATTTTGAAATTTAAGAGAAGTTTGCGACTAAGTAGCCATGTCATTGATTGTGGCCAGCTGTTACCACCTCCACAATATCCATGCAACTGATTGTGTACGGTTCATGTAAAGGAGTTGGCATTAAAGAAATTATACTCACAAAACCGTTAAAAACATCTATACTTGCAGACCTATTATTCATTTAACTTCAGTAGTAACAGTAACATTAGATTAGTCAGCAACAATAAGACTTCCAATTTTCCTATGTTGCCTTCAAAATAAAGGTCTGTCGTATGTCTGTAATTTGTGTTGTGTAGGCTACATTTATATTTTCCCCCACAGTTTTATTTTTTTTTAATAATAAGAATATTATAAGGTGGTGCACACTGTGAAATGGTTAGAGCTAATGTAAGCTAATATAGAGAACATGATCTAATATAAAAAATCCTATTTTGATGGTATTGTTTTTTTATTTGCTTGTGCTTGTTTGCTTTGGAGATTGATTGTGTAATACATCCAACCACACTAGATGTGTTTACACTGCACCTTAGCCTAGGGCTAAGAGCATCCTAAACCCTGGGTTAATGGCCTCCTAAGCATTCACTCTTGCATATTTTGAATTGGGAAAGCACCACCCTTAGTCTAAGGCTAGCTGGCCATGCTCTGGAGCAGGGTTAACACTGACTTTTCAGGGCTAGCCCCAGAAAAACGGTGACAGAATAACCAGTGTGAAACAGGATAAAGAACAAAACCATAGAACGTTTATTGTCCATCACAAAATCTGCCCTTTCACTGAATTTACATACACTTATGACACGCATTGTTACCAACAGCTCCGTCTGTTTTGGTCCTTTCACTCTGCAAAGTTTTGTCGTTTCATTATACATGCTAAATCTTAGTGAGGTAGTTATTGCAACTTTTTTGGATGTAAATCCAGCAAATATGTCAAAAGAATTAAGGTTGACAAGCGTTTGTCTCTTTCTTTGCGTAGTTTAAGTTGTTCAAGCAAATACTGACATGGTATTGTGTCGTATTTGTCCGTTAGCCCAGGGCTTAGGAACAGAAGTGAATTCTTAGCCTAGGTTTAAGCCTTAGCCCAGGGTTAACAAACTATTGTATGAACGCAGGCTAAGCTAACCCTGGGCCAGTCTTAGCCTGGGACAATGCAGTGTGTAAAAGCCTTATATTTTCCATCCACCCACTGTAATGTGTAAGGGATAGTTTTTGCGGAAAAACATTTCAGTACTGCAGTTAATGTATTGTACAAAATACTCAGTTTGTAAAATTACAAATATAATGTGCAATCGTGGGGCACTTTGCTACATTCAGCAAAACTATATATTGTTTTCCCTCTTTAACCCCAAATCCAACACACTATACTGTAAATGTTGCCTCATTAGTTAGTTTTATTAGGTGTCTGGCTAGTTCCTCCATTTAAAAATTATTGATATCAACATTATAACAGACAGTTTTGCTATTAATAATTTGCCTTTTAGATATGGTGTTATGTTTTCCAGCCTCAGTAGCTAATTAATCCACTGTTTTCATTTGTACAATGACTTGCTACTATAGGGAAATATTTAGTGGAATGCAACATTGTCGTCATTATTTCATTAAAAAAAAGCTACCTACCAGAGTCAAAAAAATTGCCAAACGTTAGCGATAAATGCTATTGACGTTAGCTAGCTAGTAACATTAGCTAACGGAAATATATTTAGCTAAACTCCTTTTAAGCTAACGTTAGTCCATCTAAACTCATTTTGGTGACATGAACATTATAATATAAGCTTTAGCTAATAATAATTTGACCATTTTGAGATGGTGTTATGCTTTCTTGCCTTGGTATCTAATATATGCTTATATAGTTAATTCTCTGTTTTCAAGTTGTACAATGATTTCCTAATGTAAGCAAATGTTTAGTGGAATGCAATGTTCAGTTATATTTAGTGTACATTTATTACAAATCGGAAAAATGTATTGTACATTGTTTGGTGCTTAAGATGTTGTACTGCTCTGATATTGTCAAACATTTGAAGTATCCATATTTATCTGATGCAGAAATTTTTTATAATACCAATTGACGTAAAGGTCCTGAAAACTATTGCAATGTAACATGCAAGTACTTTAAGTTTGGCCAAACAGTGGCAGCATAATAGCCTTAACGCTATCTGTTATTCTTTGAGATTACATTTGGTACACATGATCAGGGTTGAGATTTTACTTTGTGTAAATTATGTTTCAAGTTGGCCACATGGGGGCATGATAGGAAAGGGAAAAACATAGATGTCATATTTCTTGCAACAATGAATATAAGTAAACTAATTTACATTCGGGCAAGTAGTAGCTTCAATGCTGAAACCCTCTAAATATTATTTTTTGCAAGTTCCTGTGAGACAAAATGGCTTAAAGGTTCCCAAATTTTTATAGTAGTAAAGGGCCAAGGTCTGCAACTTCTGGTGCAGTAGCAAGCATGTCGGCCTCACAGTGGCGCTGTCACAAGCCTCCAAATGTGCACTTTTTGCAAGCTCACCACGCCCACCCCATGTGAGCCTGAGTGTTGAATGTTGGTACATAGACATATCTTCTCACTAAGAAAATGTTTGCCAATGGGACCCATAAAGTCCGCCATGATGGATTTACTGACATTTTGGATTTTGTGAAAACACTTACTCATATGGCACCAAATGACAGTTTTTCACGTAAATGTATGTTTGGCATCTATGAACAAAGGCTATCAAACACTATATGCCAGTCAGGTAGGTAAAAAAAACATGGCCGCTATTGACCAATAAACATTTGCAAGGACGGGGTTTTGCACATTTATGCACACAACTAATACAAGGTTAATGATATTATAATACTACTTGGTCTGTATATTGATGATAGGACTAAAAAGACGTTGTTTAACCTGTTAAGGGGCAAAAAAAAAATATTTCCACCTAAAATGATGTACCCAAATGCTTGTAGCTCATGATCTGAATATAGTAAAAACATATATTTGGTTCTATTTGAAAGGAGACACTGTAGTTTTTTAAGAATAATACATGAATGCAGGAATATATAACACAATAGATTTGGCAGAAGATAAAATAAACCAAAAACGTGTTTTTTTGTAAAACAAAAATCCTCATGTTTGAATTGCAGTGGGGAAGACCAAATATGGAGTAGGAAGCTGGAGACACTTCCTCTTGATCCACTAGATGTTAGCAGGGTCTGGGTATAGTTTCAGGCCATTTGTTATAAAATTCAGTTATCTACTTACTCATTTGTAAAGCAAGGCCAAAGTGTCATTTACAGATTGGCCACTTTTCAAGTTCATACCTACACAGAACATACAATAGTGCAAAGGTGATTAAAAATAAGGGTTACACACTCCCATGAATGTTTCATCATTAAGTGCACCCCCCTGATGTTCAAGTTCTAAATTAGTCCCAGATTAAGGTGAAAGGAAAAACTTTAGTGGAACTGGCTTTTAGATTTAAGTTCTAAATTTAAATACCACCACTGTAGTGTATTTGCACTGTGTGGAATAGCCTGGGGACAGGTTACAGAAACAGATACAAGATGGTGTCTTTGTTATTGTTTCAAATTGATTGTCCCTTTCAGGAGCACAGAAAGCCACTCATCAATTGGATGTATTGTTCATTACAAAACGCTGAACTTATAAGATGCTACAAATACATATTTTTAGGATCACATTGCTTAAAAACATCTTGAAACAATCTTTGCCAAAATCCATTAGAGATAGGGATCTTAAGAAAGCTGACAAATACAGTGTGCTAATTGGTATTTATCAATATCAGTAAGCAGTGCAGCTTCAAAATCAACAAGCCATTGCAAAAAGCCCTAATTTCATTCTGATCAATTGATCAGTCCAGAAGAGACTGCATATATCTTTTGTGGACAGACAGGAGGCAATACAAAATGAGCACAGAAATGTCTGCCAAAGCAGTAATATATGTCCTTTCCTAGCCAGCACTAAAAATGGAACACATCTCCATTTTCAACACTGGCATGTAAAATGACCACTATAATGCAAAAGCCACATCTCTGAGACTAGAGCTTCTAATACAATAGATTTGTATTCAGTGTTTGTACTATAATAATTTGTTCTACTCATATTTTGAAGATGGTGGAATTCCCTTGTCATATCGGTTAATGTTGATGGATGATATGAGTGTGGCCTTTGCAACCGCGGATGGTGAGGGAGATATTGCAAGTCATATGATAACTAATAATACAAAATCACTGTGACCCCACAACAACAACAAAAGGAAGTAATCTGCCCTAGTTGTGAAATGCTTTCATAAGAATAATTAGATTTTTCATAACCACATTTACCACACTGGACTCAACATTATTACTACAAAGCTAATCCCCCATAAGCATGCTGTGTGAAACAACAACCCATTGGCAATTTCAATAAATGCCTGCACATATTCTGAAAGTGATTTTCCCATGATTTTGGGCATGCTATTTGTTGCTATTTTGTTGTTGGGATAAATTTAAGATCATGGTTTCTTTTTGGGTATACTGTACGTATCTACAGTGTAGCCTGACCAGTGTATATTTTTTGAAGAGTGCTAAATACTACAACCCATTCGTATAAGCTCCTAGCATAGCTCCACAACAGAAATCCATTGTAATAGTCAGTCATTTCTATCTGTAATGCAGTTTATTGAGGATGATGATGTTTACATTAACATACAGCTCCGGAAAAAATAGAGAGAACAGTACCTTTTTTCTTTCCAAAAAAGTTGGAAAGGAAAGTTTTGAATGAGGAACAGAATTGGTCAATATGCAGTGGTCTCTTTTTTTTAACCCTTCTGTTCCTCACTCAAACCCTTCCTTTTTGACTTTTTTAGAAAGGAAAAGCTGGAGTGGTCTCAATTTTTTCTGTAGCTGTATATTGAGGGTGATAACCATCCATATAGGGCCTAATCAGATTTTTTTTTAATATACTGTATATTGAATATTTGCGTTCATTGTCATACCTGACAAATCATGGCTTATTCAGGCACTGCACCATGGGTAAATGGTTAACCAGAGACATGTTGAGTTTGTAAAGCAATACAAGCTGCATTCCTTTCAAAGCTCTGTGTGCTGGCTGGATCGTTTATTGTGTGTGTGTATATATATATATTATTATTGTTATTTTTTAAATTTTTTATATATTTAATATGTTTAAACAAAAATAATAGCATAAACGTGCTCCAGAAGTATTTGGAAATTGGCAAATGCTTTTTTTGGGGTTCTTCTAGCTATTTGGATTTGAAATTATACTGAGGATAAAGAGTGTCTGTTTAATTTAATGTTAGCATTTAGAAATGATTTTGTACACAGTCCCCCCCAAAAAATATTTGGACTGATTAAAGTTACAATAATAGAGGTGCATCTAAAGAAAATGTGAACTATTCCCGTAGTTCAAATCAAGAAGTGACCCCATCACATATTCTAGATTAATTACACAAAGTGAAATATGTCAAGCCTTTATTTGTTTCAATCTTGAGAATTACGGCTAACAGCTCATGGAAATGTAAAAACCCAGTATCTCAAAATAGTAGATAAAAAAATGTAATAAAATAATGCACAATACAGAAATGTTAACCTGAGAATATCTCTAATCAGCTAATAACTCCCCTAAGCCTTCAGTACACACAACCACAATCATGAGGAAGACTGCTGACTTGACAGTTGTCCAGAAGACACTCATTGACACCCTCTACGAGGAGGGTAAACCATGAAAGGTCATTGCTGCAAGGGCTGGCTGTTTGCAGAGTGCTTTATCAAAGCATATTCATAGAAAGTTGACTGGAAGGGAAAACTGTGGTAGTAAAAGGTGCACCAGCACCAGCAACTGCAGTCTTGAGGATTGTCAAGCGAAATCAATTCAAGAACTTTGGGAGCTTCATAAGGAATGGACTGAAGCTGGAGTAGATCCATCAAGAGCCACCACACACAGACTTCTCCAGGGAATGGGCTACAAATGCGTATTCGTAGTATCAAGCCACTCCTGAACCAGAGACAACGTCAGAAGCGTCTAACCTGGGCGAAGGAGAAAAATAACTGGACCGTTGCTCAGTGGTCCAAAGTCCTCTCTTCAGATGAAAGTACATTTTGCATTTCATTTGGAAATCAAGGTCTCACAGTCTGGAGGAAGAGTGGAGAGGGACAGAATCCAAGTGATGATTTGGGGGGCCATGTCATCTGCTGGTGTTAGTCCACAGTGTTTTATCAAGTCCAGAGTCAATGCAGTCGTCTACCAGGAGATTTTAGAGCACTTCATGCTTCCATCTGCTGAGAAGGTTTATGGAGATGCTGATTTCCTTTTCCAGCATCTCCTCTGGTAACTGGTTCACTGCCCATGGTATTACTGTGCTTGATTGGCCAGCCAACTTGCCTGACCTGAACCCCATAGAGAATCTATGGGGTATTGTCAATAAGAAAATAAGACCCCAAACCCAGCAATACAGACGAGCTGAAAGTAAATATCAAAGCAACCTGGGCTTCCATAACACCTCAGCAGTGCCACAGGTGGTTTGCCTCCATGCCACGCCGCATTGATGCAGTAATTTGTGCAAAAGGAGCCCCCAACCGAGCACTGCATGCATAAATTAACATACTTAGATATCCTTTGCAGGTGTAAGCTGATTAGTGCTCTTCTCAGGTCGACATTTCTGTATTATAAATTTTTTATTCTAATATTTTGATATACTGGATTTTTGTTATCCATGAGCTGTAAGCCATAATCATAATGATTGAAACAAAAAAGGCTTGAAATGTTTCACTTTGTGTTTTTAATCAATGCAATTACTGGAAAAAAAAAAACTTTTCCACGACATTCTAATATTTTGAGATGCACCTGTAAGTAATATACTGATTGCCTGAAGACATTGGGTATCTTCCCTGGCAATGCTCTGCCACAGCTGTAGTGGAGCCATCTTCAGTTCCTACTGTACTTGTTTTAGGGCCCTTTTACCTTTTTACCTTCACTGCTGTAATAAGCATGTGAACGTCATGCTCAATGAGCGATCAACATTCTCAGTCAAGAATGTTTGATGCTAGCTAAGGCAATGAGCTTAAGGTCATTGTCCTGTTGCATGATGAAGCACCGCCCAATGTGTGGAGTTATCCTTTTGTCTTCACACTTTCCTCTTGCCAGCACTTTCATGTGTTAATCTTCATCTCATCTTTCCACGATAACCTTTTCCAGAATTATGTATGCTCTCTTAGGTCATTTTGAAGCCATGCAAATGAATAGACCTGCCTAATAAACAGCTGTGAAGCCAATGGTCCAAATACTGAACATACTAAATTATAAATACCATGAAATGAAAGCTGACAGTGTGTAATTTATTCCTGTAGTCATTGTGTCATTTCAAATCCAAAGTGCTGGAATACAGAGCCAAATCAACAAAACATCTGTCCCTGTTTATATTTAATACCAAATGTATTTAACTATATTTTGGTAGAATGGTTGAGCATTTTTAGTGTTTGGGCAAATCTACGTTTTAATCAGTACACTAGTGGAGAGTAGTAGCTGTCTAGCTAACCACTCATCTATAAAGCTAGAGGGAGAACTTGAGGGGAAACAAGGTGCATTGTTGAGGCTGCGGACCTGTCTATCTCTGACAATGACTGACTAGCTTCCGCCCGAGGCCCTTTTATCTAAACTGCCCAAACCGATTGGATGCTATATGACTGTAAAAAAAAAGTCCAAAAACACCCAAATACATCCTTTTACAAGTTGCAAAGATCTAGGTATCATGGTGAAGATTTGTAGATGTAACATTGTTACATTCACAATTGTATTTGCAATGCTGTATTTAATTTTGTTTATCTTGTGATTACGTTTTTTGAGAATGCACCAGAGTTTTTGTTTTTTCATTGCTGAGGGCAAGATGTGCATACACTGTATGCATGTACTTTAGGGAGCGAGCTGCTCTGTAAAAAAGCTAAGCTAGCTAACAGCTGTCATTTACATTACTGTACATTACAAATTATATAACACTAACATTACAAATGATATAACTAGACAAGAATAAGAGATGGAAATGTTAGAATATCAAGACGAGAAACCAATTTAGGAAGGCAGAGAAAGGAGAGTGGGAGACTCAAGCAGTACATGAAATGCCACGGAATGCAAGAAGGAAAGTTATTGGCTGTCAGACCAACAGAAAGTCAAATTGAGGGAAGTATTGTATAAAGTTTGCTAAAAATGTGCTTGCTTTGGTTATAAATCTTGATTAGTTTGCTATTATATCTAGCAAAATATCTAGGTCCATAGATCATGATACTAAAACTGGCAAGCAAAATTGTGAACATCAGCTTATTATTTTTGAGAGAAAATAATATTTTTTAAATTATTTGTAGGCTTGTTGAAACTACAGTTATACAATTTTGCTTGTATCAGTAATGATGCATAATATAAATGTGCATACTTTCCAGTCTTATTTTCAAGAACGGTGGACACTTCAGGCAGAGTTAGTGTGCAATTGCAAAAAAATAATCATTAGACACCCTGTATGGTATTGCTTTCCCAAAACTTCCTAAGCATGTACAGTGGGTAGAACACGTATTTGATACACTGCCGATTTTGCATTCAGTGGCATCACATTTGCGTATCTGAAGAAATAAACTTATTTAGCTATATTGCATTTTTCATACATGGAATGCAGCTCAAAGTTCTTTACAGACAATATATAATAAAATAAACATTACGAGTTATACATAAAAACATAAAAACACAGGGAAAATAAGATAATTCCCTGAAACAGATACTGGCGTTGCCGGCAGTGTTTCTGCACCCACTCAGTGACTGCTGGATCCTAGTCTGCTTGTTGCTTCCTGCCACAGTGTCCAGCACTGGCGCAACTGAAGTGCTCCAAGGCTCAGCAAGCTGTGGGTTTTTCTCACCAGCTTTGCGGATGTCTGCTATAAAACTGCACCTCTTCAGCAGGTTTTCCACGTCCTCTGCTGTCTTGTCTCTCTCCAATGCGCAGTTCTGTAGGCCAATGTTGAGTATAGCCATCCCCCTCTCAACTGGATTCTGCCAGCTCTGGCCTGGAGCTGCTCTGCAAGCAATGAGAACTCAGTTCTAGTATCTTAAATATTGCAATCAGACTGAGCTGAACTTTGACCAGTAGGGTGCGATGTTCTGTTCCACCGTCACTGTATTTTACATGGATTGGTTTCCATCCTGAAGGGTCTTCCTGTGCGAGCCTTACTGTTGCTACTGCATTTCTGTATGCTGTAGACTTTTGGAAGACAGTCCTGTACCACAATCTTTACCTTTCCACTGTACCATGAACCCTCTGGCTGGCTAGGGAAATTGGGTTGCCTGTATACTGTGGATGTGATGGATCCCTTGCTCATCATGTCATGGTCCAGTGTTGCCAGTTGGCTGGTTGAGGGCGAGATTGAGTGTCGACCTCGGACACCGGTGGACACAGGGTCCCCTGGTTCGCCAACCGGGATCTTGGCCTTATCGTCGATGAATAAGATATATGTCTGAACTCAGCTGATACATGCGTAGACGCAAGAACTTGAAGAGTGCAGCACAGAAGTGTGCATCTGGGTGAGATGCTCAGAGCGGTCTTCGCTGGATTTTGTACTTGAGTTCAAAGCGTAAAGTGAAGTTCAAGGTCTGTGGTGCAAATTGCAATCTCACAAGGGCTTTGCTGGGCACACTGGTTCCTTCAGGGCATTTGGATTTCACCTGTTCAATGAGATCCTCTAGCGACAACCACTGTGACAGGTGGGCAGTGCCATGTCTCCGATCATCTGCTGCAACTTCATTGACTGCTTCTTCCATCTTAGATAAGAATTCCTCAAAGTTGCCACCAGGGCGACTGTTAAGGGTGCACAAGTCGACAATAATTCCGGGCTTTCCCAGGAGAGCCACTTGGATGCGCTTGTTCATCAGAGGATTCAATGGGGCTGAAGAATCACGGGAGATTTCCTGATAGACTGCCTCTACAATGCTTGGTGTCACCCTAGCGACGTTCGCTACCTTCCTCTTGAATTCTTTCTTCATGTACCTGGTGTGGTACTGTGGGAGAAATGGCTGCAAAGAACTGACAACTTGAGTGGTCTGGGTCAGCTCCTCGTCCTGTGATCTCCTTTCCACTTTCCACAGAAAGGTGATGCCAGTCTTGCTACCCCTAGGTTGGTATTTCAGCACATCGACAGGTACAGACAGCTGGATTCTGTTGATTAAATCTAATCTGTGCCATGGACCTGCAAACGGTTCCTCCAGGTGTAGTCTTATCCAAGAGCACAGGCGTTAGAGTATCTGTTTGACACACAACATTGTCCAGCAACTGGTACCTGGCAGCCACCTCTGGGGTGTTTTTGTGGTGCATCACAGAAATGTTCTCAGATACAACTCTGACAGGTTTACTTGAGCTATGATTTGCAGATGTGTCACTCTTCCTCTTCAGGTATTCCGCATAGTTGCGAAGGCAGGAGGCAAAACTGAAAAGGTCCTACTTCAGTGCTCTCCAAGCATCAGTTGAGGACATGTATAGTAGGTCACACAAAGACAACAGGGCTTGGTAGTGACTCTTTAGAAAGGCAGCACCCATGGGTTGCTCCTTAATTTTCTTTCTCTTCACTTCATTGTATCCATCAAAGCTCCGGCATGATGGAACAGGAATTACATCTCTCTGATGGTAAGACGCATCACGTATCACAGTCTGGTTTGTGATGTACCAAAGGCAATTTGTTAGCGTCTGAAAATACAAAAAGACAAAATGGTGTCAGGTGTCAGTTGTTTAATATTTTAGTATCACTCTTTTATACACTTGTAATTTAATTTTAGTACAAATACAACAAAATGTATATTGCATATATATGCTTAATACATAACTCAAGAGTGAAGTAAGCCTATTGTAGGCCTAGAAGGATCAGAAGCCTATTCAAGTTAACATTGTGACTAACATGTAGCTTCTACTATTCTGCCTAACACAAAACAAAATTGAAATATGTTTGATATATGTAGGTCCTATATGCATAAGAAAAAAAAGTTTTATGCATGACAGTATCATGACAATCATTTTGGGTTATTATTATTTCTTGATCTACAAGCAAAGAATTAGAATGTACCCCTATGGTTGGTTTATGCCTTAAAATAATGGCCAGGATCTGTGGGAAAAGGTACGATATGTGTGTCTCTATTTCAAACATCACTGCAGGTTGACTGCTTTTAGCAGCAGAGGTTTATTGTGGTGACAATACTGTCATGGTTAGCTTGCCAAAACTCTACTGCCGAAATTGCTAGCTGGCTCGACAACGTTAGCTAGCTAATGTCCGTACAGGCTTACTACAGCCAGTTAACTTTGTGTGTAATGTAACAAAAACCCACCCATCTCATAGGAGCGAAGCTCAATATTTTATTCAATAAAATTATGGTACAAAAGGAGCACTAACGCTGCAGGTCTTATGTTGACAACGTGGACGCAGATATAGGAAACTCCGAAGGCAGTTGTAATATTTAGGCTAACGCTGTTGCGCTAACGTTAACAAACGTCAGCGTAGCGTTTAGCTAGCTGTCTAAACTTGTCAAAAGAAGAACAACGTCCCATTCAAGCTGTGTTTCACTTTTCCTCTAATATTATTATAAACATCGAGACCAAAAGCAATATTTGGCAAGACCAGGGGCAGTGACCGCGACAAGTCCAAGTCCATAGAAAAACCGTCTCGAGTCCAAGACAGGACTCGAGTACTACAGCCCTGTAATACCATTCAAATATTATAGTTCACTTACCGTCAGCAAAAATTTGCCTTGGTTTGTGCTCTCTGGAAGAGAAAAGTCTGCAGGCTTTCCAGAATGTCATTTTTCAGCTTGTCTTTTTTGGTCTGTACAACTTTCGGCAGGGGCAAATGAGTAAGTTGCTGTGCACGAAACAGCATATCGAATGCGGACGGAGTCAGGGTACTTTGAGCCATGGTGGGCACAGATTCTGGCTCTGGGGCGCACTTCAGTGCTAAATACCTGAACTGAATACTGAATACTCTCCTTCTATATTGCGTTCTCGCCACCTACTGGCGAATATTCAGAACAAAAAAGTTACCAGTGCCTTTGTAAGTGTCTTTGTGAACGAACGTGCAGATTAGTATTATTTCTTCCTGGTCCGACTTTGGAGGCTTGTGACAGCGCCACCATGAGGCCAACATGCATGCTACTACAATAGAAGCCCTTTATTACCATTACAATTTGGGCACCCCGACTCCGTCCGCATTTGATATGCTGTTTCGTGCACAGCCATTTTATCTCACGGGAATTTGAAAAAAACACCCTTTTTTGCCGGAATAATAATAATGAACCGGAAAAAACACAATAGGGTTTCACCAGTGAACTCCTGAAACCCTAGTAATAGTAATAATAATAAACCAGAACAAACACAATAGGGTTTCACCAGTGAACTGCTGAAACCCTAATAATAGTAATAACTAGACAACTACATTTCCTGAAGAAAATGTGGTGTGCTTGCTAGCTGTTTAAAAAGTATTTATGTTTTGAAATAGTGTTTACCTAATAGTGTTTGCTTTTCACGCTAATTAGCGTACGTGAAAGAAAAAATTAAATTGCAGTGGGTCTAGCCTAAACGTTTGAAACAAAGTTGGTTTTGAAATATTGTTTACCTATTGAAAGGTTTGGAGTCTGTATTTTTTAAGGCTCAAGAGATACTGTTGGTGAGGGTAATTATCATAAATTTGCATACATGACAGTTAAAGCCAATCAAAGTTTTGCCAATGACAGGTCTCGTGTTACATGTGTTACCAATGTTACCGCCCAATAGTGAACTAATGCTAATCATGCTAATTAGTACGTAAATTCAATAAAGGTGTCAGTATATCAACTGGGGATAACCTAAACAAGTGAAACGTCGGTTTCATGTATGTAGCTCGAATGGTTCAAAAGATACAGCCTAATTGCTAATGAATGCTAATATAGTATAAGTAAAATCAATAAAGGTTTCATTATATGAACTGGGGATAGCCTAAACTGGTGAAACATTGTCAATTTTTGTCAGTTGCTCGAGCAGTTCAAAAGTTACAGCGAAGTAGTTAATTTACGCTAATCATGCAAATTTGTATACGTGAAATCAATAAATGTGTCATTACATTAAATGGGAACAGTCAAAACTCTTGAATGAGAGTCAGTTTCATGTCTGTAGCTTGAAGGTGGAAAAGATACAGCCTAATGGCTAGTTAATGCTAATTACGTAAATTAGCATAAGTAATATCGATAAACATTTCCTAATTTCCAAAAGATGCAGCCAAATAACAAATGAATGCTGAATACGCTTATCAGCATAGGTAAAGAGAGAGCCTGATAGTTAGTCAACACTAATTATTCAAATTACGCTAATTACCATCTGTAAAATCAATAAACGTTTCATCATATGAACTGGGCATAGGCTAAACATGTGAAACAAATTTGGTATCGTGTCTGCAGCAGTTCTATCCTAACAATGTGAATCAGCAATTATACAGTCAATTGTTTTTAAACATGTAATATAATTCTTATTTAGGATAATCTCAACCCTTTAAAGTTCTTATCAAATGTTGATTGGCCCTAAAGCATGAACATTTAATTGAAACTTCTGTATTACTTATGGTCTCATTGAAACACATGTTAATTTATGCAAGTTTTATATGTTAATAAATACAAAAGTTAACATAGTATAAAAAATCTGAATTAAAGCAACTCAACTTGGTCAAGACTGAACATCTTGGTATTGGTTTGGACTTGATAGCTTAAATGTAGGAGGAGATGCGTCTAGAATTTTTGACTAGGTTCCCATTGAAACACGTTTATTTTTATGGAATATTGGAATGTTTATAATGACAAAAGTAAACATAGTATTAAAAATATGAATACAAGCAAATCAAGTTGGGCCAAACTGAACATATTGGCGTTGGTTTTGTTAGAAATCTGCGGTTTCGTATAGTGGTCAAATTATGTAGAACCTGTATCAAATCGAGGGACAAGTTCGCTCAAGTTTATTGGAAAATTGCAGCACAGATGTCATTCGGTGAACGTTCCATTATCTTCTCACTGTAATGTTCGTTGTCAGCTAGCCTATACATTAAGGGCGTTTCTGCATAGCAAAGATCAGGTTTCCAAGACAGTAACAGCCAAGCCAAATGGTCAATGTAACAATCCTGGGGTTATCAGAGCGCAACCTACAGAGAGATAATCTAAACCGAGAGGTTTCTGTTGTTCTCATTATCTAGGCACATTCATTTCTAATGAAATGTACATACATATTGTAATTGTTAATGCTCAGATTCCACAGTTTGGACTTGATAGCTTAATAAATCTAGGAGGTGATGCGTCTAGAATTTTTTGCTTTTTTACCATTCAGGTCTATGGACACTGTTTTCCCCATTGAAATACATTTCTTGGAAATGGGACGAACAGCTTAGGACTACTTCTCAAAGTGAGGTTTCTCAGAAAATTCTAAATAGGGCAAAATGTAGTCAGGCGGCAATGAAAACTGCCATTTGCAAAGTTGTACAGCTCCTGTTTCCACATCATATTATACCAGTTGTATGTCTTTACCACAGTTGGGCCAAAAATTATTAGCTATTGAAGATGTAATCTTTGGCTGGTAGGTGGCGCTAGAAACATTGGCCTATTGGCGGGGAGAAGAGCAGGCTAGTGTCACCATGGCAACTTGATCTGATCATGTTAAACGCATTGCTGTTAGCACTTACAGGAACATTTATGTCAGTTGACCAGATTGGGCGTGTGCTATTCAAATGTCTTTCATGAGTGGACTTGAGAAATACACTGACAGGCCCCCAAAAAAGTTGCGCACACTAATATTTCATTGGCGTGCATTCGTAGTGAAATTTTGCCTTTGGCATCAGGGAAGAAAAAATGTATTGATGGGATAACGTGGTCATTCAGTACATTCAGGTACTCAGCTGACTTCATTTTATTGCCAAATAAAGTTGCTGAGTTTACCTGAACACTTGAAGCAACCCCAGATCAAGACACTACCTCCAGAGGCTTGTACAGTGGGCACTATATGCATGATGGGTTAATTTCTTCATGCGCTTCCCTTCTTACCCTGACACACCCATTGCTCTGGAATAGGCTAAGTCTTGTAGAAAATTAATTTATAATTATATCCTTATTTTTTCAATTTTCTGTTAGAAGGCCTTGGTATTCTGTATGCTTGAAACAATTACGTACAGTGGGGACAACAAGTATTTGATACACTGCCGATTTTGCAGGTTTTCCCACTTACAAAGCATGTAGAAGTCTCATTTTTATCATAGGTACTCTTCAACTGTGAGTGACGGAATCTAAAACAAAAATCCAGAAAATCACATTGTATGATTTTTAAGTAATTAATTTGCATACATCAGAAAAGCAGAACTTCATATTTGGTACAGAAACCTCTGTTTGCAATTATAGAGTTCATACGTTTCCTGTAGTTCTTGACCAGGTTTCCACACACTGCAGCAGGGATTTTGTCCCACTCCTCCATACAGACCTTCTCCAGATCCTTCAGGTTTCGGGGCTGTCGCTGGGCAATACAGACTTTCAGCTCCCTCCAAATATTTTCTATTGGGTTCAGGTCTGGAGACTGGCTAGGCCACTCCAGGACCTTGAGATGCTTCTTATGGAGCCACTCCTTAGTTGCCCTGGCTCTATGTTTCGGGTCGTTTTCATGCTGGAAGACCCAGCCATGACCCATCTTCAATGCTCTTACTGAGGGATGGAGGTTGTTGGCCAAGTTCTCGCAATACATGGCCCCATCCATCCTCCCCTCAATATGGTGCAGTTGTCCTGTCCCCTTTGCAGAAAAGCATCCCCAAAGAATGATGTTTCCACCTCCATGCTTCACGGTTGGGATGGTGTTCTTGGGGTTGTACTCATCCTTCTTCCTCCAAACACAGGGAGTGGAGTTTAGACCAGAAAGCTATATTTTTGTCTCATCAGACCACATGACCTTCTCCCATTCCTCCTCTGGATCATCCAGAAGGTCATTGGCAAACCTCAGACGGGCCTGGACATGCGCTGGCTTGAGCAGGGGGACCTTGCGTGCGCTACAGGATTTTAATCCATGACGGTGTAGTGTGTTACTAATGGTTTTCTTTGAGACTGTGGTCCTAGCTCTCTTCAGGTCATTGACCAGGTCCTGCCTTGTAGTTCTGGGCTGATCCTTCAGCTTCCTCATTGATGCCCCACGTGGTGAGATCTTGCATGGAGCCCCAGACCGAGGGAGATTGACCGTCATCTTGAACTTCTTCCATTTTCTAATAATTGTGCCAACAGTTGTTGCCTTCTCACCAAGCTGCTTGCCTATTGTCCTGTAGCCCATCCCAGCCTTGTGCGGATCTACAATTGTATCCCTGATGTCCTTACACAGCTCTCTGGTCTTGGCCATTGTGGAGAGGTTGGAGTCTGGTTGAGTGTGTGGACAGGTCTCTTTTATACAGGTAATGAGTTCAAACAGGTGCGGTTAATACAGGTAATGAACAGGAGGGCTTCTTAAAGAAAAACTAACAGGTCTGTGAGAGCCAGAATTCTTACTGGTTTGTAGGTGATCAAATACTTATGTCATGCAATAAAATTCAAATTAATTCTTTAAAAATGTGATTTTCTGGATTTGTTTTAAAGATTCCGTCACTCACAGTTGAAGAGTACCTATGATAAAAATTACAGACTTCTACATGCTTTGTAAGTAGGAAAACCTGCAAAATCGGCAGTGTATCAAATACTTTTTCTCCCCATTGTATACTCTACAACTTGTCAGCAACTCATGATGTCTCTATCTGTGTTCAGGGGCAGTAATGAATGGAATGTTGGCTGAGTAATGCTCCTAGTCTCCATCTATTTGTGGAGCCTAGCAGAGACCACTAGAAGAAGTCTCCCTTTTGGGGGTATGTCTTAATAGCTGCAATGGTGCTCCTGCACCTTGTATTATAGAGGTCAACAGGACTCTATTCCTTATGGGGAGAGCTGAGTTAGCAAAACCACCAATAGTAACATGCACCTGGGAAACTGACATTCTATGATTATCTATGTCTCCTGGATCTATGTTTGTAATATGCAACCTTGCATTCTCTAGGCTACATCATGGCAATAACAATTCTTTGTATGTACATTGTTTCAAGTGCTGATGTCGTCACCTGTACAGCTAGGAAAGAATATAAGATTGAACATCTGCAATGTAAAAATCAGAACAACTGTCATGACACCACTCTGTGTTGGTCTCTGTATTTGTACTATTTTTGTCATGATGCTTGTTCCCACTTTTCTTCTAGGTTCTAATAATGCATTTGACAGTTCTTAACACAATTCCAGTAATTTCAGCAATCTCCTTAGTTTTCTTTGCTTGATGCAGGCCAATAATTTCAATCTTCTGAAACACAGTAGCATCTTTTCCACCACCAAGGGATACATCTTTCGACATGGTTGTTTAAGAAATGAGAAGCTACTCAATGCATAAGTTACGGTAAACATAATGGCAACCAGCTGAAACATATTAATCATTGCATTAATTGTTCAGTCATAGGCTCTTAAGGGCTCTATTGAAGTAATTGTTTGAGAAGGATACATTTGTGTTTGGTCCCTTAATAAGTGCTATAAACACTGATTAGCCATAATATTATGATCATTGACAGGTGAAGTGAATAACACTGATCTGATCTGGTTTTCATGGCACCTCTCAGTGAGTGGGATATATTAGGCAGCAACATTCTGTCTTGGAAGTAGAAAAAATGGGCAAGCATAAGGATCTGAGCAACATTGACAAGGGCCACATTTTGATGGGTAGGCATTTGGGTGAGACCATCTCTAAAACTGCAGCCCTTGTGGGGTGTTCCCGGTCTGCAGTGGTCAGTACCTATCAAAAGTGGTCAAAGGAAATAAAAGTGGTGGACTGGCGAGAGGGTCATGGGCGGCTAAGGCTCATGCACGTGGGGAGTGAAGGCAGGCCTGTGGCTTCTGATCCAACAGCCGAGCTACTGTAGCTCAAATAGCTGAAAAAGTTAAAGCTGGTACTGATAGAAAGGTTTCAGAATGCAGAGTGCATCACAGTTTGTTGTGTATGGGGTTGCATAGCCGCAGACCAGTCAGGGTGCCCATGTTGACCACTGTCCACAGCTGAAAGTGCCTACAATGGGCACGTGAGGATCAGAACTGGACCATGGAGCAATGGAAGAAGGTGGCCTGGTCTGATTAATCACATTTTCTTTTACATCACATGTATGGCCGGGTGCGTGTGCGTCACTTACCTGGAGAACACATGACACCAGGATGCACTATGGGAAGGGGGTAAGCCGGTGATTGCAGTGTGATGCTTTGGACAATGTTTTACTGGGAAAGCTTGGGTCCTGCCATTCATGTGGATGTTACTTTGAAACATACCACCTAGTTGTTGCGGACCATGTGTACCCTTTCATGGCAACTGTATGCCCTGATGGCATTGGCCTTGAGAAACTGACTGTTACAATGTAGGGTGAACTACTAAGTGAGGTAAAGTAGCAGTATTAGGCACTCTAGAGTCTAATCCAGTGGGCCAGGGTTTGCTTTTGAGACCGTCTTGTCTGGCTTGATATAAACAAAGGAACAAATGCTGTATATCTGATTATTTTGCTTGGTTTCAAAACACCACGTCATAATGAAATAGCTGCATTGTTTGTACACTAGAACATTTTGACCAAGTTCATAACTTTGTTGAAATGAAACATGTACTTATAGGACCATGACTTTTCATAAATGTGTGTTTTATTCTTAACTTGTTGTTTCATTAAAATTGATATGGAACAATTCTTCATGAATACTCATATTTTCCTTATCCCACCATCCCTTGAAGACCTGCACACCTCCAGAGCCCAGAGTCAGGCAAAACATATTGTGGCTGACACCTCCCACCCTGGGCATAAACTCTTTGAACCAGTACCCAAGGGCAGGAGGCTGAGGTCCATCATTTTTTTCATGACTGCAGATGGCCTCATCAACAAGACCCGTGTCCCTCAATGACCCTGACTGTAAGCCTGAACCCACTGACACTAAACAATCATAGAATCTCATTATTATTCTGTAAACACTTTTTCATATCTCCCATTATTAATGTGTTAATTGTACTGTATTTGGGACTTGTGCATTTGCCTGTTATTGTCCGTGCACTATTGGTTTATAGTTATGCATCATCAGACCAAAGCAAGTTCCTTGTATGTGAAAACCTACTTGGTGATAAATCTGTTTCTGATTCTTTGTGCTATTGTGCTTGAAGTGATATAAATGATATCTCCAACACATGCACATTTTGTGTAATTAGAATATGATGCACACTTTGAAATACAGTTGGTGACTATAGGTCAAAGGTATTCAAAGATAGGGTGATTACAAAATAAAGTTTAATGATGCACTGTAGCACCCCCCAAAAAATCTTGGTGGTCATAGGCCTTTGAACTAAAGTATCATGTTAGTGCCCCATATGCCCCATCACTTTCTACAAGGCTGTTGGTGACAACTTGTCCATCGGCTTAATATCACAGAGGCATACTTGGTAGGCATATCACAGTGTATGAGGTGATCTTAAGGTCACAGAAAATGATCTAAAGGCTTTATAGGCATTTTAGTTGCTTTAAATTGTTGCTATGTAACATGCAAGGACATTCATTTTGGCCAAATAGTGGTGGCATAATAGCCATAACACTATCTGTTGTTCTTTGTCACTCAGTGAGATTACATTTGGTACACATGATGTGTCTTTACTTTGTGTGAATGATGTTTCAAGTTGGCCACATGGGGGCACTATAGGAAAGGAAAAACCATAGATGTCGTCTTGCTTTCAACTATGGATATAAGTTAAAAATAATGTGCAATCTGATTAGTAGTAGCTTCAATGCTGAAACTCGCTAAATGCTGCTTGCAGCTTTAATTATTATTCTCCAGAGCCATTTTCAGAGGCCCATAGCTTGGTCCCCTCTAGTTCAAAAGACTTCAATCTTTGCCTGATTGTAGACGGCCGAGGTCCAAAGGTGTATCAGTTTTACAGTACCGATACACGTCATGGTGGCGCTGTAGCATTCAGTCAAATATGGAAAAAGTGAAGCTCATATCTCATGAACCGAATGTCGTAGAGAAACGCAACAACGTTCCAGATATTCCCCTTCTCGTGCTGATCAAAAAAGTATTTGGGGACTTTCAAATCCGCCCCTTTGGATTTTCCTCCATTTTTGGATTTGGTGAAAAACTTGTGAACTACATCTCCGCGACTGCTGAACAGATTTGCATGCTGTTTGGTGTGAAGCTTTAAGTTATATAAGGAAAGTTTATATCTCAAACAATATGTCCGAAATCAGTGAATGAAATTGAGCTGGGCAGGTCTATGATTTCAGAAATCCATTAACCCTTTGGCGTGTACGATCACACCGGTGTGATCAATCTAGAGTGGTCCCTGAAGCGTACGATCACACCGGTGTGATTAGAACGTCATGTTTAGAATGCACAATTAGTATACCTAGCTACAAGTAACGTAACAATGGCTGGTAAAACAGCGCTATTATTTACTCACATTTAGCTCAAACAGTGTTTATAACTTTATTTCCTGATTGTAATTGTTTCAGTACCATACTATGATATTAACCAGGTAGAAAGCATTCAAATCGGGACAAGAAGTGTTACTTATGTACCAACAGACAGCCAACACTAATACACAAAAACGAATTATATTAGCGACTACTACCGATCAAAAAACCATTGCAAAAACTTTCTAGAAGTTACGTTCCCCGTTGTATGCATTTTATATAGTTTATTCATTTTCACTGCACTGAATTACTGGTCACGATTTGTTAGCTAGCGGGCAGCTGACGTTTGCTAGCGGTTAGCTGGCATTTTCTAGCTAGCTACAGTTATAAATCAAGCAACTTCTGCAGCTCTTAGAATTCGAGTCAACGAGAAAAGCTTGCAATGCAATGCATGTAGTGTTCCTTACCTAGCAAGATGACTGTTCAAATGCTGGCGTGAGTTCAAATGCTGGAGAGTACTGAAGTCACGTGCAAAAAAACTCACGCTGGGGGGTCGGTAAGGAATATTTGAAACTCACGCGTGAAAAGGTTAATCCCAAATGGAACATCAAAGAGCTACAAAACGAAACATACCCATAAATGTATCTGATAGGAATGGACAGAAAATGTCCCATACAGAAATACCTCTTGGGGGGCTATAAACATCACAGATGTTTCTCATGATGTTAATAAAAACAAACTTAAATTCTGATGTCACACATTACTTCTCTCACCGCTCTGCAATCTTGTGAAAATAATATGTAACAGATGACAAAGATCATGCACAGTTAATGAAGGCAATATAAATAATTAGGTAACACTTTACAATAAGGATACAGTAATAATTATTAAATGCATTAATTTTCATGGATTGATGACTTATTAATGCATCTATAAAGCCTTGATTATGTGTGCATGTGTTAGTAAACATATTAACTAATTACTAGTTAACTGTTGGAACACATATCAAAAAACATTACCTAATACATTAAAACATAGTGTAAACTAATAATTAATGCATCTACAAATAATGAACTGTGTGTGGTTGTGTCAATAAACATGTTACCAAATGAAAAGGTAACTAATAAAGGACATGTTAAAAAACATCAATCAATGCATTCATATATTGCAATCCAAATCTTAATTGATGCAAATTATCATTGGTGTGCATGTGTTAATACACATGAATATGTCTAGGTAACTGTTGAATGGCCCAATAAAAAACATTAATTCATACATTAATTTAAATGATTTCATGATGACATAATGCAACTACAGATCCATGATTTGGTGTCTTTCATCATAGCAAAAACAATCAACGGTTTATTATTGAACATAATCCGTTCAAATGAAGTGAATGAAGATTTCTTAGAAGGCAACATATAGAACAACCCTAATTCCTTTAACAAACAACACCTTTCCCCCAACTACTGTCATTTGTTGCTGAATACTGTCCAGTCACAGAAGCCAGGCTTTTGTCCTTCGTGAACATTACCTTACTTGTTACTTAGTGACCTGTTGCTTACTTACTTGCTTTTCCTTGTGTCCATCATGAACAATAGCTGTTGTCAATCCTGTGTATTATTTCTTGTTGATATGTCATGATGTTAGTAGTTAGTGTAGGGTATAATGTGTCAGAATGGTGATTTATGGCCCTGGGGGGCGGGAGTTCCATATTGATGTGACAGGTTGGCGGGACATCCGGTTTGTAGGGTGGGACTTCCGTTATGACGTATGTTAGGGTGGGACTTCCGTTATGACGTGTGTTAGGGCGGGACTTCAGGAGTGACGTATGCATGTCCGGTGATTTATGATTACATTGATGTGTCCGTGTTTGATGTTTTACAACGCCTGATGAGCAAAACAAACTAGTGTTATAACAGGTGGGTTATGATTGATGATTAACAAATGGGGCTTAGGGTTCCGGAATGTTAAATTCCCAGGCAATAAATAAGTGTTGTGTCTGCGGTAAAATTATTGGTGTTCAACAAATGGTCTTCGGCAAATCTAAAACCCAGGTTTTTTATCTTCTGACAAGTGGTGAAACAGCTGGCGTACAACCGGTGGTTGTTAACCATTCATGTTTTATGGGGTGATTGGTGTGTTCTGTGTATTTAAATCACGCAGACAACCGGTGGTTGTTAACCATTCATGTTTTATGGGGTGATTGGTGTGTTCTGTGTATTTAAATCACGCAGACATCGGTGATGGTCATTCAGTCTTGCCTGAGCAAACTTACCTAAACAATACAAAACATGGAGGATTGTGCTGTGATCAATGTTTTGGGTGAAACACCGGTGAAAGCTAACAGCTTAAACGCACCAGGATATGTTGACACAGGAGTGGAATTTGGACGATGGTCGGATCGGGGGATACATCTTCAACCCAGAGCTACCAGAGGTGGCATTTTATGAATTACCCAAAGGCCATGTGATTAAGGCTGGTGTGACTGATCAAATGGTTTTTAATGCCAGTTTATGGGTCACCTTTCGAAAAAGTGTTTTATTTGGGGCCAAAACAAGGCCCACATAATACAGTAGATGTACTGTTTAAAGTTGCAGAGGGTCTAAAAGAGTATGATTCTGTTAGATTGGAGTTATTTCCGGAAAATGTCAGCGTAAAAACCGACAGACCGCCTGTGACTATCAAGCAGTCGGAAAGAATTTACGAAACATGTCTCAAGATTACAACCAAGCGGTGATTGAAGAACCCAAGGCTGAGGACTGGCTGTGTGACGCCTGGGGTGACAACGCTGAAGCCTTCTACGGAACCCCTGACCCCGACAGCTCGATTCCACCGGCATACCCCGCAAGAAACTACCACTGGATTGACAGGGTTGGTGATCAGCTAGGTCCTCTTAACCTGTCATAACTCTTGTTAGCATTTGAAAGGTATCACAAAATGGACAAACCTTGCACCAAAAATTTTAAAGATCATCAAAGCAACAATGGGTATGATTCTGGAAAACGTTGTTGGGGCTATTCTACACAAAGCATGCATCGGATGTGAAGTGGACCACCCGAGCCAGACAAGACATTCATGTCTCGAACCGCCTGAGTATTTTTTTGAGACCCATTATGATGACATTGTGGCGACCGTTTTAACACCGCGACTGAAACATGTGTTGGTCAAGATTTTGAACGCATCGGGTTTTCACACACCGATGACTGATGATCACGAGGCCGCTGAGAACTTTCTGCATGAGCTCAAGTTGGAGCCGAACATCACACAGAGACTGAGTGAGAACAGGGATGAATTCATGGACAAATTTAATGAGGATGCTGTATGCGGCGCAGCGGCGTCATGGTGTGACGAAAGCAAAGAGTCTGGAGTCTAAAGACAGGGTGACTTCAGTTCTCATGTGAACATGTATATAAACAAAGACTATGAGAAATCTGAATGTTTGTGTAAATTTTCTGAATATCTTGGTTGTGTAACTCAAATAAAACATTGTTAAACATGTATTAATTCTCATTATTGCTCGAACACTCTACAATGTCAGAACAGGTTATGAAAAGTATTTACTATGACCCGGCAAACCCTGGTGCTTATGTGGGTAGAGAGGGTTTGAAAAGAGCATACTTGGAAAAAACCGGGGAGATCCTCTCTTGTGAAATGCCTTGGTTTGCCTGAGAAATTTAACAGCTGGATACCATCGGAAAAAGTGGTTGACCTAGAAACTGGATAAAACTCCAGGATTTACAGGATCACGTCATTTACATTGACTGCGATCAGCATGGGTGACGGTGGCTTCTACATAACGCTGCCCAGTAACTCATCGAGACATTTCTATCCAAGCAACACAAGTTCGTGCTATACCACTAAATTTGCCAAAGGTATAGATTTGAAAGGTGATTGGGAAGTATCTTTGATAGAGTTCCAATACCCGCATACGTGGAAAACTTTTACATGGGGTGAAAATGCATTTGAACTACATGACTTGAATAACGACAAAACTTGGAAATATGAACTCAACACCGGTTATTACAGCAGCATATTAAAACTAGTGATAGAGCTCAACAGTTATATAAAAACACATGGTATTCTATTTTTAAATTCATCGTACCCCACCGATATGTTTCTAAAAGGTGAGCCCCAGTTTAGTTTGAAATTTAGTGCAAAACTGGAACAGATATTGGGGTTAAAACCAGGCGAGCGGAGGTACGCCCCATGGTACGGAACATACCCCACAGATATTCTGGCGGGGTTTAACACCCTATACATCTACACAGATATAATTGATTATCAACGTGTTGGTGACAGGCATGTCCCACTGCTGCGAACTATACATATTGCAGGGAGAAAGAACGAAGTTGTCACAGTGACATACGACAAGCCACACTACGTACCTCTTAGTAAGAGTCAATTTGATGAGATCTGTATTGAAATAAAATCTGATCAAAACCAGCTGGTTTCATTTGTAGGGGGAAGGTGATTGCAAAATTACACTTCAGACCCGTCAAACAATCTTTTAGAGTTTAAGATGCAGCCGCAGAAGCTCTATGATGATCCTCGAAGGTATGTTGAATACTACACAACACAGGCCGGTAACGGTTTACCGGGGTATCATGGTAGCTCAGCAATGTATGGGGCCGTTCTAGGGGGCCTTTTCCGAGGGCTTTTCCAGATGGCAATACCTTTGTTGAAGCGCGGGTTCTCCATAGCAAAACCACATCTGAAGAGTGCGGCTAGGAATATAGTTGGCAATGTTGTCAACAGTGTTATGTCACGACAAACAAAACAGCAGGACGGTTCTGGATTGATGGTTATGTCTCGAGGTGTTAGAAAGAGACCACCTGGTAGGCGGAGCCTACCCAAGAGTAAAAAACGCAAGAATGAGACAAAAACAAGAGCCAAGGTTAAAAGAGGACATACACCCCGGAGGACACTCAAAGGGAATCAATCAATCAAATGTATTTATAAATCCCTTTTTACAACAGCAGTTGTCACAAAGTGCTTTACAGAGACACCCGGCCTTAAACCCCAAGGAGCAAACAACAATAGTGTTGAACTTCAGTGGCTCGGAAAAACTCCCTAAGAAGGTTGAATTTTAGGAAGAAACCTAGAGAGGATCCAGGCTCAGAGGGGTGACCAGTCCTCTTCTGGCTGTGCTGGGTGAGATATTAAGAGTCCAATTGGAATAATAAATACATTTCTCTGGGCTAAATCCAGAGTCTATTTGATTTTTAGACTAGGTCAGAAATATGACCAGGTGGACAAGGACAGGGACAGCAACGGGCCCCCCAAACCAGGTAATCTGCAGGTGTGGACCAGGACCTCATCTCCTCCTAAAATTTAAAACTGGAGGAGACTGAGAAAAGTTAGTAGTGCATTCCTCATATCCCCCAGCACAATAATATAGCAATAATATAGGGAACACGGCAAAGCTGATTAAGAATATATTTTAGAAAGATGGCACTCCTACACCGTATGTCTGGCGAATGTATGAAGACAGAGTTGGATTTATTCACAGTCCCCTTCACACAGACATCTATTGAGAAAATTGAAATACCGACCCTATCAGCAATATCAGACGCCGCCCCTCTGGAGTTCTTTATTGCCAGGAATGGCGAAGACTACGTTGATCTAAACAATACTTTGTTGTACCTACGTGTAAAAGTCACTAAACCGGACGGAACTAAAATTGATGCCGGAGCACGTGTTGGGCTAATCAACTATCCGATAGTGTTGAGATAAATGTAGTTTAAATAATGCTGATTTAATAACCATGTATTCTTATGTTTTTGTTTTATTAAATTGTATGCTGCAGCCAGGTTAGGGAAATATGATTGAATACAATAACCATAAAGTTTAGAACTCCTTAAATTACACTCAGCCACACTCACTCAGACTTTACACCTGGCTCTGATAGAGAGACAGGATTAAAACCCCACAATTAACATACAAATGAAACTGCCCCCTATACAGCACAAAGAGACCTTCTGTCTCCAGCCCCCTGATGTTATAGTCTAGGTTAGGACAATAGAATGTAAATTACTGTAACCTGGTTAAGATTTCACACCTGTATGCAAAGAACCTGTTGATCTATGACCGAGAGTTAGAGCATGTCCGTCTTCATTGGATTGGATTCGTCCAACATGTCACCATGTCAACAAAGAACCAATAAGGATGGGTTTTGCTCACGAGCGTGAAAAGTAACCGCCCCTGTGGCGGGAGTATTAAAACCAATGTTCGATCTTTGTTCGGGGCGAATATTTGTGGAAGCTCGAGGGTTGAGCAAATATTTGACCGCTGCAGTGTATTTCATGTATTTTGACTTATCAATTCATATCAATAAATCTTTGTGCTAAATTTCCATTTGGACCGGATCCTCGTCCTTCTTCAGAAATTCTGGTACACGTAAAATTCTTAACAATTGGTGACCCCGTACACGTGATTTCTGATAGGAGGACGGAGGAACGAGTAGATTCGAAGGGACAAAGGTTGATGCCGCTGTTTGACTCTTGCATGGGCCCATCTAAAAGGTAAGCCATTCCTGTTTAATCGAATTTGGCGTAGGATTATGTAGAAATATTAGATGTAAGAGTCAACAGCCATCAACTCATAAGTCTATTCAAATCTGTAAAAGTTATTGATAAAAGTAATATCCAATTGAAAACGTTGTTGAAAATGATAAGTCAAAAGCAATGTCTGTGAATTGTGCGTGATTGTTTGTGATTGTCTTAAAAGCCAGAGGAAGGGAGCCTGGTAAGCGCGCATTAGAAATCCGAGAGAACGGTCGGGGTACATGCTTAGGTTTTGGATGTATGAGACCTTGGAAGGATAGGCCGTGTCCAACATACATAGACCCTAATTTCATGTGATACGACCAGGGTAAACCTGTGTGGATTCTTGATTTTGGGTGGGCTACTCTGTTGAACATGTATACATTTTGAAACCTGATCTTGAAAAGGAGGCATTGGGACGCCTGGAAAAATTTCAGTAAACGGTAAAGGTCCGGTGAGTCGGCCGAGTTTAGACTCTGTCCAATTTTAAATAAAAAAGACCGCGGGGCGGCAACAGAGTAATAGTCTCTGTTAGGCACGAAGATAAACATTAAGACTTTTTTAAAAGCCAGCTGAAAATAGTTGTAGGTAATCTACTTGTTACAGCTGTGGAAGTAAGGACTTGGTAACGCTGACGTTGGCGTGACGACGGACGTAGATGCGCCATTGGAAGTGCTTTCAGTTTTTTCTCTCGTACTTAATAGCCAAAAATAGGAATCAATTTGAACATAGGTATAGTCGAATTGTGTGAAGATACACTTAGGAAATGTACAGAGGCCTACTGTAAATATTTTGAAATAGAATGGTGTTGATAATTTGAGTCCGTGGCAGCGACTCGCGCAGTGTGTGTTTTGTGATAAACTGTAAATAACGAATTGCATAAGATTGGGTTGTTGAATTGGGAGCGAGTGAGCTCAAGCAGTGTGGTTTTAAACAGGAGAAAGCGTCCATTAGCGCCAATTCTGTAGTGACTGGGGAATGTGGGGAGGATTTTTAAACTGGAAAAACTTATCAGAAAGGTCTGTTTGAAGTAACACATTCAAAGTATAAGTGTCCGCCTGAAAATGGTAGAAGCCTGGCTCTATATTAAGTGAATTAAGTGTAAGAAAACAAACAGATCTTTGAGTTTTACTCTGTGGCAAAGGGGGTGGGGAACTGTGTGTAAACTAATTGTGTATCGTGATTGGATTGGAGCAGCAGACTGCGTCTAGACCTGTGTGAGGAAGTTGTTTCCTCTTATGAACAAAAAGTAACACTGGAAATATGGTGTAATTGTCTTCATTTACTCAATCCAAACAAACTAAAATAAATTCTACAATCCAAATAGGCAATACTCTAATGTTAAAACAACTAGTAGTTAAAGGAGCAAACATTTAATAAATCTCCCTTGGGATTTACAGACAGAATCCCCTGATCCCCATTAGTGTGAACATTAGAACATCAGACCTGGAAAAGTAACAGAAAGAGGTGAAATCAGGCACCAAACTAAGATTTGCATAAAATTAGAATCCTCCTTGAATTAGTACATGGCCTTTAGCTTCCTCTCCTTATTTACATAAATGTTCTAGTTTCATTCATTTCTTTAAGCAAATTTTAATTTTTCAACATAGATTCATGCTCGTTTAAATATCCAAGTTAGATCAATTTTACGTTTTGTTTTAATTTCCTTTCTTTATTTCCACAATAGGTTAATTTTACTCTTCTGCTTAAAATCTATTTGATATTTTTTAGAACTCCCTAGTTTCATTTATTTCATTTTATTTAGCAACTTCGAATAAGAAAAGAGAAATCATAATAAAACTCAAAATAGATTCATTTTACATTTTTGTTAAAATTTTGTTTTGCTATTCCAAGAACTTTCTGGCCTCATTGACTTTCATTATCTTTAGTTTCAAAACACTTACTGATCACAGTCTAGGATAGCACAATGGTGGACAAACAGCCCCTAGAGTTATTCCCAAACAAAATGACAGAAGACTGGAAGAATAGGATTTCCAAAAAATTTAAGAGGAATATAGGGAAAATAGTAACTTCAGCCATAACCAGTTTCAATACTAGTGTTGGGGTGTACTTGGAGTGTAAATTGTATAAATATCTTTGATGCGTTTGATGTTGGGAAAGCGTTGTGGTACGTCTTTGGCGACAAAGTAAGTGTTTAGTTGTTTGGACATGTGAACAAGTGTTCTTTTGAGTTTTATCAGGGTTTCCGGTGACTGGCGTTTCCTTTCGGTGACGGATGCGCGGCCTGGCAGGCTGTTTGGAGGCAGATGGACGTGGTAACGTATGAAAGTTGCAGAAGGCACAATATTAAGTTGTTTGGAAGGCGTAGGCTACGGAATGTAGGAAGTGGTGACTGATGGAAGCTTTGGGAAAGTACAATTTTCATATGCTTTAGTAAACTATGTGGTTGGGTTTTGTATGTCAGATTTGAGGGTTTTGTGGAAGTTGATAGAGGGATTTGAGAAAGTTTGGAAACTATAGGTTATTTTTGTAGTATTTTAGTTATAAGCACCTGTAATTAGAATGATGTCGTTTTGTTCCATGTCCTGACAACCATTCCCTTGCAGCTAGCCTATTGCGTTGCGATTAGTACAGGATTTTAGGCAGTTGGACTGTGAGAAGGAGAAGTTGAGTGCTCCTGTATATAGTTAAACTTTATCTACCTCAACATGAAGCTGGAACTTATCAAGGAAACCTGATCACCTTCCTCGGTAATAGCCAAGCTTATTTAATTAAATATTACATGTAGTTCAAGAAACATTTGAATGTTATATAGGCGTTGATGATAATGTGTAAAACCGTAAGGCCCCAAGGGGGGTCTCACGGAAAAGTAGGTCGGCCTTAATCAAGGCCTACCACGTGGTACCTGACTGTTGCGTGCTGAGCTATTCGCTAGCACAAGTGGGTACGTCTGAAACCTAGTGATGAATTAGAATTTGGTACAATGATTTTCTAATCTGGTAAAATAGTCTCATGGTTAACATATTATTTTCACTCTCCTCATATATTGAATAGGTGGTAGAATGAAGTTTATCCACATGGTGATAAACTTGAACATTAAGGAGACACGCTGTGTCCCAAGAGGACTGAATTTGAATCCAATATAGTCATAAATCTTAAAAGGGTAATAAACCTAAAGCGAGTTTACTCCCCACAATCAAAAGTAGATGTATTTTAAATGCTGAATTGAGTTTGGTTAATTAATATAGTTTCACTTTGTTTTTATTTACAATTATATCTGGGATAATACTGGTGTTCTCAAACCAATGCCTGATACTCGTTAATGGAGTAAATTCTAAAATGGTAAATTGACAAATGCACAAATGGGGTATAGATGTGGAGGGGTTTAAGGCCTACATTGAGTTTCCTTTGGATTACTTATTGTACCTTGATTTTAGTGATGTCATGCATCTGGTTTCTGTCTACATTACCATTCTTACGAGTTTTCTTAATTTCCACCCTAATGTTTAATTGTCGTGTAGAAAATGATTAGCACAATTTTGCAATCTGCAGAAATACAAGATGGGTTGGACACTAACTCAAAATCATCAGTTAAGAACATTGTAGGCTAAATTGATAGTATAGACTGAGGACCATAAACAAACAGTTGGCCTTTTTAATGACAATAATAAATGTGTGGAGCCCAGAGCTTCAGGAAGGGGGGTTAAATCAAAATCGCCTATTACTAAGGGTTACATTCAAGTGTTCAGTCTGGTCTCATCTATGGTCATTTCACCAACACAAGTACATTCAGTTTTGGGGTAATCAAACAATAAGTGGAAGCTAAATACATTTTCCTCTCGGTAGCTTTAATGTTGACATTTATGATTTCGAATCAAATTGTAATAAGGGTGGAGACCTTAAGTCATCCAACATTGTTAATTGCTAGTACAAATTTGATGTCTTTGCATGACATATACATGAAAGTAGCGATTTTGGCTGTCCGCCACTAATTTGAATAACATAGACATACATCTGGAGTTGAGAAAATGCCCTAGACGTTAGGAGGTAAATTGAGTCATGATGTTTGTTTAGTCTCAAATTCGTTTGGCCGTTGCCTGTGGAAATGCAAAATGTGTATATGCTAATTTGGCCTATAGGTTTTCTGGGTTCCTTCACACGAGCGAACGTGTGGCATATTTGTTTTATTTTCTGATTTACATAAAGTTTTTGTCATTTTCATTTGTTTTTGTTACATTTTCGATCAGAAAATTTTTACTGAATGATTGTTGCTTTCACTTGGATCGTAAAAGCAAAGGGGGGAAGATATGAAATAATTGTCTATAATGAAAAAGAGTTTAACTTAAAGTTCAAAGGGATTTAAATAGGTATTTAGAGAGTTACATGAAGAATTTTGTTTTTTGTTTCATAGTTATAGCAGATAATTGGTTGCTGAAAAAAATGTCCGTTCACAGTTTATCTAATTCGGTTTTCTGAAAAGTTTGTTTTATACAAAATCTAACATGGTTATGGTTGAGCAGAATACATCTTACCATTTTGAAATGGTTTAGCAAAAATAACTAATTTGATGGGATTGTTCAGGTATTTGATATTTGATTAGAAGTAATCCTTTTAATCTCATCCACTAGGGAATAAGTGGGTAAAAAGGTGCAGGGAGCACATTTGGTTATTCGTTACAGGTTTATACTGAGAAAGTAATTCTGCTTAAAGAGAGGTACAGACCCCATGGCGTGCCCAACTCACTGACACAAAACCAGTGAAATGGGTGGGGGGCTGTTCAAAATAGGTCTTTGTCTTGTTTGAGCTATTAAGGAGAGAAACAGACTCAATGGGGACATCAAAATTTGGTATTCTAATTCTAGGTTTATTTACATATTCAATACCTCTTCATTATTTTTATTTTTATCATTTAAGTGAAACAATGGTGAATTCGAACACAATCAGATGTAAATTATATAGGTGAACTGAGAGTTGTCCATGAACTACTCTTTGAGAGTGATACTTCAATGTAAACAAACTATCTTAGCTGATGAGTAATTGAAACAGTGACAGGAAATGAGAAATTATGTACTGTTGTTATTTGTTGGTTGGTAAACTAACTATAGGAAAGAGTGGAATTGTTGTTTTGCTACACTAGCAGAACAGAAGCACCAGAAATGTTAATGTTTTAATGATACTGTTACTGTTTACAACTGATCTAATCTATTTAGTCAAAGGAAGAAGAAAGACATTGGGAATACGGTTTTGAGTTTTTGATGGAACTTAGTTACAAGCTAATGTAATGGACCTATTTGTGATGGTGTACTGTGCAGTTACAACTAATCTTCTCAAGGATGATTCACACTTCAGGTACCGGACATTTGAAAACAATTCGACTGGTTGGAGCCCACAGAGACTGAGCTTGGCTTAAAGGACAAGAGGCAGGTGGGCAGAGATAAGATTGACACACAAACACACACTCACATACACACAGACTGGTCTACAGCTGCAAGCAGAGTCTACACTGAGGCGCCGCACATCTACAGAGAGGTCCCGGGTTCCTGTGAGCTGGACTAATCCTAGTCCTGACGATTCTGCCGTGAGATGGAGAAGGCAGCATCCAACCGAGCAGATGGGGGCTGAAGGAAAGCGCCGGTTCTGAACAACATCTACAGGGGCGCGGAAAAGATCTACTGCACAACATCATGCTACGCTGGTTGGGTCCATACCAGGTAACATCTCATCTGCTGTCCAGGTAGCTGAGAGAGGAACCTGCAGATCGACGACACACTCTACAGGAGGGCTTCGGAGTTCAAAGCCTGCAGCTATGGAGCCTTTGGCTAAAACTGGTCATCTTGACATTCACAAATGAGAACACACAGATTCTCCTGGCCTGGCTGATAAAGCAGCTGGAATGAAGACAACAACAGCTGCATTGGAGCTATGAAGGACAACACCTTGGAATATACATCAGATTTTTATGTCCTGTGACACTGGTCTACAAAGAAATGGTTCACAACTGACTATCTGACATTTGGAGGAGCAGAACATTTGGGATCTAATTGGAGTCCAGAGAGAGACTGAGTACTTAGTTGACCATGCGGTGAACAAGTAGGTTTTGATTGAGATAATGATGAATTTGGATTAGACACAGCAGAACCAGAAAACCTTTGTCTCTCTTTCTGGTCACCTTGGATGCAAGATGAGGAGTCAGATAACGAGGTCGGAGAAGAAACTGAATCTCTTGTATAAATCATGGTGTACTCTATTCTTTACAACTTGTTTACATTCCTTTCCAGCAATCTACCATAAAGTATTTTTACAACTGGTCTACAATAATTGATGTTTACATTTGTCATATTTCTGATTAGGTAATGATCTTATTCTCAGTGACATTTATAGTTATTTTCACACCATAAATGGTGTGAAACGGGGGATTGTTGAGATAAATGTAGTTTAAATAATGCTGATTTAATAACCATGTATTCTTATGTTTTTGTTTTATTAAATTGTATGCTGCAGCCAGGTTAGGGAAATATGATTGAATACAATAACCATAAAGTTTAGAACTCCTTAAATTACACTCAGCCACACTCACTCAGACTTTACACCTGGCTCTGATAGAGAGACAGGATTAAAACCCCACAATTAACATACAAATGAAACTGCCCCCTATACAGCACAAAGAGACCTTCTGTCTCCAGCCCCCTGATGTTATAGTCTAGGTTAGGACAATAGAATGTAAATTACTGTAACCTGGTTAAGATTTCACACCTGTATGCAAAGAACCTGTTGATCTATGACCGAGAGTTAGAGCATGTCCGTCTTCATTGGATTGGATTCGTCCAACATGTCACCATGTCAACAAAGAACCAATAAGGATGGGTTTTACTCACGAGCGTGAAAAGTAACCGCCCCTGTGGCGGGAGTATTAAAACCAATGTTCGATCTTTGTTCGGGGCGAATATTTGTGGAAGCTCGAGGGTTGAGCAAATATTTGACCGCTGCAGTGTATTTCATGTATTTTGACTTATCAATTCATATCAATAAATCTTTGTGCTAAATTTCCATTTGGACCGGATCCTCGTCCTTCTTCAGAAATTCTGGTACACGTAAAATTCTTAACAATAGCCACCCTATTTTCACAAGTGGATGTCTCCTTGGGTGATTGTTTAATTAGCCAGAGTAGCAACACATACCCCTACAGAGCCGTTATAGAGAGCATTCTGAATTATGGATGTGATACATTAAAGACACAGTTTCCAGCTGGGTTGTTTTACAAAGATTCCGCAGGTCACATGGATGTTACGGACCCTGCAGGCGAGAACGATGGACTTACGAAAAGGGCAGCCTATTCAGCGGATAGCACAACATTTGAAATGATCGGCCCTGTTCATAGCGATATCTTCTTTCAAGAGAAACTTATGTTAAACGGCGTTGACATAAAGGTTAGGATGGTGCGCGGTAAAGATGAGTTCTGCCTTATGGGGGTCGGGATGTGTGTTATCGTTTGCATATATTATCAGCGTCACTATTTTTCAAGAAAGTGTCTGTTTCGCCAGCCGTGAAACTTGGACACGCTCAAGCGCTACTCTCAACCAATGCCAAGTACCCAATTGAAAGAGTGTGTATGAAGACATTTAGTTTACCGGCTGGGGGTCGTGTTTGCAACCAGGAAAACCTATTTTGAGGACCTTTGCCAAAATGTATTGTAATCGGATTGGTGGACAATGACAGTTTTACCGGAAGTTACACAAAAAATCCATTCAATTTCAAACATTATAATTTGGAGTTTATGGCTATGTATGTAGATGGTCAGCAATTTCCTAGCAAACCATTCCAACCGAATTACACAACAGGGTCAGCAGTGCGTGAATTTTACCAATTGGCCTTAGCTTCAGGAAAACACCTAAAGGACCAAGCCTTGGCTATTGACAGGTCGGACTTCTTACACGGCCATGCCCTTTATACATTCAACTGCGCGCCAGACGAGGAATGTGGTCAGGTCAGGGAATGTACGACTTGAGATGAGGTTCAGACAACCACAACCCCACACAATTAATTTAGTTGTTTATTCAATCATTGACTCCATTATCGAAGTGTCAAACCGGGGACAAGTCATGGTTGACTACTATTAGGAAAACGGTGTGGAAATGAATACCGCAGAGTTGACCAGTGTGGTGAACCAATATTCATCTAGGACCCATTTCTATGGTGTGCTGGCAAGCGACCAACTACCTACGGTGCCTGTCCGAGATGTTGCATCAATGATGATTGTTAATACACACCCAAGCAATCACCCTGGGGAGCACTGGATGGCTATTTACATAACTGATGATGGCATTGGAAGGTTTTATGACAGTTTTGGAAACCTCCCGGATTTTACATATTTTCCCAAGTCAATCAATGCCTTTCTGAAAACCTGTGAGAACGTGGAATACAGTTCAAAACAAGTACAGGACCTGGTTTCAACCACGTGTGGACAGCATTGTGTGTTCTTTCTGTTTCTAATGACAAAAGGTCTGAGTTATAAAGATTTTATGTCTTTTCATGTTGATGATTTACGAGAAAATTATGCCCTAGTCTCAAAGTTTGTAGCTAAGATGTACCAGAGTAAGCGTGATAAGCAAATGTTTAATTGCATACAACATGCTCAATCTTGTGAAACGTTTAATTTGTGCCATGGCTGTTGAAGAAATAGAAAAGCCAATCACGTGTATATCAACTTTATTATTCAAAAATAAAAACATTTGTAAAACCACATCAATGTTTACATAGTATTTTTCATACAACATTTATTCAAGGTAAAACAAACATAGTATGAATCACAAATTATTAAAAAAGCATAAAATAAAACATTAAAATGGAAGCCATTTTGTGGGGTCCGTGGTAGGGGGTTCAAAGAAAGCTTTGGTTGGTTGAAAACCAGTTGCTGGTGGTGTGGCTAAATCATCCATTGTGTCACCAGATGTTTGTTTATACAAATAGATTTTACGTCTTACATGCGCATTTGGAATAGTTGTAAAAGGCATGTTGAGACATGGCATGGCCTCTAAAAACACCCCCCAACCCCAACGGCCTTCTATCGTCAGCAATTTTATGGGTTGCTGTCACACTTCTAACAAGATCCAACAGGTGCAAGCCCTTGATTAGCTCTCCTTTGAAAACAAATTCACCATTTGAATTCCATGAAGTCAAATCTTTAGACCTGTGTATTCTATTAAGAATATATTCAACATTCTTTCTACGCCTCGCAGGCACATTATCCAAAATTTCATCAACAAGGTCAACATTTCGGTCAACAGTTTGCTTAGTCTCAGTCACGTTTACTACATCAGACCCTGTCTCAGACCTGGGTAGACTTAAAGTCAGTGTGTTTGTATCAAGCTCCCCCTGTCGCACAACAGCCAAAAATCTTTGTAAAATGGCAGAGTATCTGTTAGCTTTCTCATGTAAATCCATATAAGGCTTCAACAGTATATTGCGAATCGATGAGTCCAAATCATTTTCAACAGATTGTCTTACATCGGTGCTAGTCGTTTTGGATTCTCGTTTTTAGATTTTCTAACTGATGTTGAAATTTTCTGAGCATGCTCCATGTTGTTTAACCCTGTCTCGATGCAATTAGACTGGTTAAGAATGGAACTGCAACTCTTAGTAACGGCAGTAGAAAACCTCCAGATTGGTTGATGGTTTTTCTTTTCCTTGCGACTGAAGAGTTCTTTCTAGACATGTATATAATTTTGGCTTTTTGTCTCTTTACTTTTCGGAGCTGCGATTCTGTTAAGGGTATATTTCCGTGCCTTAGATTAAGCACTATTTCACAGAGTGATAGAATGAGGTCGGTGGATGCTGATTCTAAAATAACTTTTCGTTGACTTGCCGGTGCCTTAAATATCATCTTCAAAAGTGGTAAATTTCGACGAATGCGTTTAGACATGATCAAACTTTCTTAGGAACGTACACGACAGGCCAATCCCCTGAAAATAACCCTGTTCTCAGACGGTAGTCTTCTGGTGTTGTGGCTTTAAAGTCAATAAGTAAATAACCAAAAGGCGGATGTGTTGCATCTTTAAAACTCTCCATGAAGAATCGAGAAAGACCGGGGTATATCCTGTTGAATGGAAATGCAGAAATTGCAGATTTCCGCCTAAATAGACATACCCAAAAGTAACTGCTATTCATGTGGACCTATGTTGTTAGGACATGCACAATCCTGGTATCTTTGGAAACAAGACACCTGGGAGATTATGAGGAAATAATCAGAATATATATAGGAATGAGGGAGTTCTAAATACAGAAGATGAAACACAAAAGTTACTCATTTTTATTTAGATTTGGCTTTCTGAAAAACAAGCAATCATTCAATTATGGCTGTTCTAGTCTGAAAACACAACAAATGGCTTCCCAAAAATGTCACCATCATCACCAAAACATTTGAACTTGATAGACATAAGAGTATAAGCTGGGTAGCTGTTTTAGTAAGTGGTGTCAATAGACGTTCCCAAGTGTCCCTAAACCTCTCCAAAGTGGCCTAATGTGATAATTGCTCTGTTTCAGCAGACTGGATGTGCCAAAAAATTAAAATATCCAAAAAAAAAAAAATATGGGAAAGCCTCTAGCTTTCTATAGAGTCTCCTGAACATTTCCTACAATACATTCACCGCGGCGTGTAGAATAGTTTTTTTTTTATAGGCCAATATGTATTTCATATCCATTGAGTTGCATTGTGGCCAATGGGGTGGGCGGAGTAAAACACCAGCAACAATTGCAAATACAGAGTGCCCCTTGATTTCTTTGCATATAATCATTCTATAGAGTCTCCTGAACATTTCCTACAATACATTCACTGTGGCGTATAGAATAGTTTTTTCTGTATGAGTTAATATGTATTTCATATCCATTAAGTTACATTCTGGAAAAAGAGGGTGTGGAAATATTGTGTTGCTAGATGTAGCACACTGTTCCCCATGATTAGACAGGTTTGTCTTACTCTACACATTCTCCTGGACATTTCCTACACTGCTTTCTCTGTGGAATATTCAATAGTTTATTAGTTATGAGGCAATATGTGTTCCATATTCTGTCATTGGCATTGTCTGAATTTTACCCTTGAAACGTGTTTTAACACCCACTTTTTATCGAAATTACTCTTAAATATGATCATATTTGAATTGTTATCAATGTTTTGAAAGGTACATGTTCTCAAACAATTAATAAACTCAATTTATCTCAGTTCTCAAGTAATTCGTTGGTCTCTTTTATTTTGAAAAATTCCAGATTTTCGTGACCCGGAAGTGTTTCTTTAATGTTGCTCACAAGACGCAGATCTGATAAAGACGTTTTCAGTTACTACATGCATACGTCTGTGGCCATGTAAACTAAATCCAAAGGATAAAAAAAAGAAAACTGGCCCATTATACAAAATAAATACATATAATAATACATGTATGACAATGAAGTTGAATCTAATCTAAGGTCAAAGTATTCTATTTATCAAACGCACCGAATTACAGTCGTCTGGGACAAAGAAATTCTATTCATGCGGCACGGGACCCAATGACTACAACTTGGAAATGGCCATTGTAAGTAAGGCTACGTAAACTAAATCTAAAAGTTCAAAAAACAGGACATTCATACTAAATATATACATATAATATATAACATGAATAACAAACATGACAATAATGTAGAATCTAATCTAATATCAAAGTCTTATTTATCAAACACACCGAGTAGCATAGCTTCATTATGAACAAATAAATGCTGTTCCATTGGAACGCAACACGACGTATATAACGTTGCAACGAACATGTAACTAAGCCAATCATACAAAATAAATACATATAATACATTACATGAATAAAATGTATGACAAGAATTTACTTACCGATCTACTACTGGATCCAATCCATCGAAATAGTCCAGGTCCAAACCGCTACCATCAGAGTCCATGAGACTACAGCATGCAAAGCCTCCAAGACGGACAATTTACTCGTTTTTTTTAGCCCCCTGCTCAATATTCTTCGTTTTTTGCTTCTCTTTCCTCCTCTCCAGAGCAGAGTAACAATGGTACCTTTTGCGTGAAAGTTTCCTTGGAGTGGCTATCTCCCACCTAGGACATCTGCATGTCACTGGAAAGCTTATTTCATTGGCTACAAGGCTAGCTAGGTTTCGTATTAGCCAAATGCAAGTGAATACGATGTTTACCATTGCGAACAAGGCAATGTATTTTGTGCGAAAACATGTAGGCACTCTGTGGACATTTGACATTGCTATGTAGTCATACATGATCAGAAAACATTGCCGATAGTCTAGTTTTGTTCCTAAGAACCTAACGATGAATTTGATAATATGAAGCTTTTGCTCAACCACAGACCAAATCGAAGCTTACCTTGTGAGAGGTATGGTATTTGTTGAAAACAGATTTTCCAATGAAGATATTGACTCTCAGCGGTCTGGGTCGATAATAGTAGCCACCAGGCAGACATATAAGATGTTATTTTGCTTGATGGAGTGTCTGGCTTCGATCTAAATCATTACTTTGACTAGTTTCATAAAAATTCGGCACTGACACTAGGTAGCAGCCATCTTGTGTTGGTGTCGGAGGAGGGAGGGTTCATACATTTCTGCATGCCCATAAAAGGTAGTAAGACCTAGGACATATTATTATTATACACCACACAGCTTTCAGACAACATCTAGCTTTAGCGGATTGGTTAAACGGTGTTGAAACTACAGCCCATCTTCTAATTTAGTACCCCAGATCTGGGGTACTTACATTCAAGGCGATATCTGTCTGACTAAAATACTAATCTGCTGATTGTCGCGGGGCTTTTTAAACAAGATGAGGTAGTTTGTGTTCAAGTTAATAGTTCTACTAGATTTGTCTTTAACAAACATGTTTTGGACAAGGTAAATTGCACTCAGGTTACAGTGGTGTGAATATTGTGTGAAAACTCTCTCCATCTCCAAACTCTCTGATGCACTTTTCATTAAATCGTCAATAATTAAAAGGTTGTTTTTCTGAATTGGTAGCAGATTGTCATCACACAGCGATGTTGCTAGACCTTCTATAAAATGTATCCCCCTTACCTTCAACATTTCGTCATACAGCGGTTGCCAACATAAATAAACCCAGACGATGTTTTGAATTTCTTTGGAGAAAACAACCTCAGCATTATCCAACAACATCTTCACAAAATATGTTTTACCAGAGTTACTGGGGCAACTAATGACACAGCTGAACGGGTGTTGTAGTCGCGGGTCAAAACCCCTATCCATCCTAGACTGTGGTTTAGTACCTGTAAGGCCTTGTGCTGTAATCAGGGAGCAGTACACGCTTGTTGTACACAACTCTGAAACGCTTAGACACTACTCGGTTTTTCAACGTGAATGTTCTTTTATCTCTAGCAATCGTGTCTGCATTAGCAAGGACATGATCATCATCACCGCCCTCACCCCGTACAAAGTTATCAACCAGTCGTGTCAGCGTCTCCATATTAACAATGGTTGTGTTGTAGCTGTTGAGCGTAATGCCTTTTGCTTTGAGACAGGTCAGACCTTTAACGGTTTTGTAACTGTATGTCTTTGGCCCAGCACTAACAAATTGAGCTATGCTGTCACCATCCGGTAACTCATCATTCAAGTTACCCAAGAACGGGCCCAGTGGAGGCACCCAATCCCCATGGCATGTGACAAAGATCACGGAATCAGTGTCTGTGTAGAGTACACGTCTATCCAACTTCTCCAAGAGTGAATACAATTCGAGTCTAGCATAAGCGGTTGTGAACGCGGCAATAAAAATGTTGCAGTTACGTGGTTTGATTGGTGTCTGTTTTGTGTAACGCCACTGTACCATCGCAACAGTGTCTGAAATGAACGTGAAATAACCAACATCTATTTCACTGGAAAAAAGGTAGTGGCTAAACTCCTCCGGATCTGTAATTAACATTGTGTTCATAAGGTTAGTCCGCTCACCCATCTTACCCCAAAGACTATTCATTGCCAATTTAGCTAAAGATCGCCTAGCACTGTTTACAACAATGTTTTCCTTGTCAAGCTTCACACCCTCCTTTTCATTATATTCACGGATATACCGGTCTTTAGCCTCATCGTCAACCACTAGCTTCCTGCTTGTGCTTCAGGAATGTTCTCATGTAATCTGCAAACAGATCATCTGATTTCCTGGTGAAATCCCAGACTTCAAATATTTCCACAATGCGATAACCTTTCTCAACTGCCTTAACCAGCTCAATAGAAACCCAGGTACCGGTTAAAGATCTTTCTGAATCAGTATGTGAACAATCAGTTACCTGGTTTTCAGACTCTGCACATAATCTACACAATGGAAAGAACAGCTTACCGCCAACCCTGTGTGGTAAAACGGGGTGATAAATGCCTTTCGGTGGACACACTGTAGCCTTAACAATACCAAAGTAGTTGTCTAGTGGTTTGAAATCTCGAAAGATTATGTCTGGATGCCCAATCGGATAAGTCTTTGTCTTGTTGCAGAATGGTTAAAGACTACAGAGATCGTTATACTGAATAGTCTCCCCTTCTCAAGCCGTAAACTTCAGATGAATCGCATTAGTACGACCGCCAAAAAGAGCATCCCGAGGGTCAAGGCGCTCTGGAGCACCAAAGGTCTTCAAGATAGCTTTGACATCTGCGGATGTGTTTTTAAGCTGGTTCCACTCAAACTCCCATATGTATTGAACATGTACGTTGTGTTGTTCTTTCAAAGCCTCTAGCTTTGTGTTACAGGTTTGGGTATGACAATCTTCATGAAGACAGACACTACAGCTATGTTTACAACCATGATCACCATGTGTGTTGAAACCGGTATAGCACCAGTCACAGACATAAGACACACCCAGAAAACCCTTCAGATTCATGATGCCATAGAAATGGTTATCGTGTAAGTACATAAAGACAGTTCTAGGGTGGGTGTCCTCGCTGTTTTGAAACTTGGTAAAGTGACCATCCCGTGTTCGGTGAAAGACAACAATTTTACACCCTGTCATTTCTTCAAACCGAACAATATCTGTGAATGCCACACAATCAGCTAATGCTAAACCAGCGCCCTTATGTAACTCACGACCACTAACCAGGGCCTCAGGATATGTGTACTGCGGGTTCAACATACCCATCAAACAAACAGAAAAACATGTAGAATCATTATTCACAGCCACATATAAATGTCATATGTTTTATAATTTTTTTATTGATAATCTGATCTATCAACAATGTTTGAGCTTTATGTCGCGGGGCACCACCCTCAGGGTTTTTGACAATTTGTACCACCAGTTCTAGTGATTCATCAATCATAGTCTCTGCATTTCTCTGCACAACACTTAAGTAAATTACCAGAGGGGCGTTCATTATATTAATCCGCTCTCATGGTCACATGTACGGGGTCTATCAGAGATTCACCAATCAACTCAATCTGCAGACGATCACCAGGCCCGTGTACAAAGTCTGAAGCTCTAACAATCAAAGTATCCAAGCCTGCCATAATACTTGCGTAGAATGTGCCAAAATCACCAACTTCACCAGTATTTTGTAAATGTATCAACTGTTGTAATTCAACATTGTCAAACGCATTACGTTGTATAACTCTAACATCGCCATCACTGCACTGAGTTTGCATCAGAGAGCTTGAAGGAGTGTCAACTAGATCGTGTGAAAAATAGGGGCTACTAAGCTCGGTTAACAATAATCTGAGGATTATTGTGTGCATCGCTGTGTAACAAAGTAATGTTTGGTTCATTTGTATTTTGGGGTGCGGTCGATTGATTATGTGTAGAGGTTGTTGGCTGTTCCGTGTCTGGTCTGTTGTTAGCATTATCTTTCGCCATTTCTCTGGTTTAACGTGTAAATAACAATCCACTTTTCAGATTTAAATATTGTAACTCAAACATACATTTATATATAGCGCAGTTTTGAAGAGTTGGCTGTATTACCTTCAGCTTTCAAGCCTGAAAGAAAACAAAACAAAAATCCCCTCACGCTGTGCAGCCACAAGGAAGGGTGTCCGTAACTGACCCCATTGTGGTAATGTACTTTGTATCATCACCCGGCTGTCCTCAATCTGTTGGAATATAGAATGTTGTACCAAGGGTCAGTATGCATAGTCATAATTGTTAATAACACTTTAGAACAAGACTAAAAATGTCTGGAAATAATTAAACTTACACAAAGTATCTGCTCAGGTTGTGTAAGATCACAGTCTGACCGCCCAGTCCAACTGACGCAGATACTGGTCACTTGAACTAAATACAAATAGGATTAACAAGCGTATACAGGTAATTAAAGCTGATTAACAATAATGTCAAAGGTCTACTTACCAAGATTTGGAGGTCCAAAAATGTGTTTACCAAATACGGTGGATGTTTAATTCCGCTCAACCTAAACCAGAGATTTAAACAGGCAATATGAAAGACTTGTTTGTATTTGCATCACAATTCAAATAAATTACTTCAAATAAAATAACTTGTACTTACAACAGAAACAATATACTTAATTACTGTCTTCACATCGCAGCCGGGGCGCCTCCAGCAAGTCACGCCTCTTAACTTTGTCATTGGTTACATGTCATCGTTCTTCACGTTAGATTCAAATTGTGTTAGAACTATACAGGCTGCAATGATAACTTTGTAACGTTTTGCCCTATAATGCAACTTAGAAGATAATGCTGACTTAAACAACCATTTTTATTACAAAACTCACCATTGCTCATACATACACTTGTTTTTATTTATAATAATATTTTAAAACCCAAACCGCGACACAATCCACCTTTGCGTTATGTGTGGTTGGCCCGGGCCATGGTTACTCCTTCAAAATAATAGCATTGCTCATGCGATGTTAGTTTGCTGTAATGCGGTGTTGGACTACAAACCGTGAGACACAGGATGATTTCTAACCTGCATATACTACAGTTTGTATTCGTGGTTATTTAGGGGACCATTACTACAGGGCAGATATCACCTTGAAGCCCATCTCTTAAAATGAAAGTTGGGCTGAAACTATCCAAAACCGGAACCCTAAGCCCCATTTGTTAATTAACATTCCGGAACCCTAAGCCCCATTTGTTAATCATCAAACATAACCCACCTGTTATAACACTAGTCTGGTTTGCTCATCAGCGGTGTAAAACACCAAACACTGACACATCAATGTAATCATAAATCACCGTACATGCATACGTCACTCCTGAAATCCTGCCCTAACCAATCAAAAAATCAATCAAAATGTATTTATAAAGCGCTTTTTACAACAGCAGTTCTCACAAAGTGCTTTACAGAGACACCCGGCCTTATACCCCAAGGAGCAAACAACAGTAGTGTTGAATTTCAGTGGCTAGGAAAAACTCCCTAAGAAGGTCGAATTTTAGGAAGAAACCTAGAGAGGACCCAGGCTCAGAGGGGTGACCAGTCCTCTTCTGGCTGTGCCGGGTGAGATATTAAGAGTCCAATTGGAATAATAAATTTCTCTGGGCTAAATCCAGAGTATATTTGATTTTAGACTAGGTCAGAAGTATGACCAGGTGGACAAGGACAGGAACAGCAACGGTCCCCCCAAACCAGGTAATCTGCAGGTGTGGACCAGGACCTCATCTCCTTCTAAAATTTAAAATTGGAGGAAACTGAGAAAAGTTAGTAGTACATCCCTTATGTCCCAGGCACAATAATATAGCAGCGTAACACCTTGGAAACTGAGACGGGGGGGTCCGGTGACACTGTGGCCCTACCCGGGGGAGGCCCTGGACAGGGCCCAACAGGCAGGAAATCAATCCAACCACATTGCCAGGCATCAACCAAAGGGACACCCACCAACCGCAACCCCCCTGAATGAGGGCCGAGTATTGCTAGCAGCGTACAGCCCAACTGCACAAGTGCGCAATAGAGAGTCAACAACAAGCCAGTGACTCTTCCCCCGAAGGGCATTGGAGTGAGGGCATCCCAGTGGCGACGAGAGCCCACCTGGCAAGACAGCAAGGGTGGACAGTATCAAGCCTACTGGTCACCTTCACGCCCCCGGGCCAGGCTACACCTAATTATAAACTGTGCTGTAGAGATTAGTTTTTAGTAGACACTTGAAAGTTTGCACTGAGTTTGCATTTCTAACCTTAATTGGCAGATCATTCCACAGGAGTGGAGCTCTATGAGAAAAGGCCCTGCCGCCAACTGTTTGTTTAGAAATTCTAGGTACAATTAAAAGGCCTGCATCTTGCGATCTAAGGTTACGTGTAGGTATGTATGGCTGGATCATTTCAGCAAGGTAAGTAGGAGCAAGTCCATGTATTGATTTATAGGTTAAGAGTAAAACCTTAAAATCAGCCCTAACCCTAACAGGCAGCCAATGTAAGGATGCCAGGACAGGAGTAATGTGTTCAAATTTTTTTGTTCTAGTTAGGATTCTAGCAGCTGTGTGCAGCACTAATTGAAGTTTATTTATTAATTTGTCTGGATAACCAGAGAGAAGAGCATTGCAGTAATCTAATCTAGAAGTAACGAAAGCATGGATTAATATTTCTAATTTTTGCGATGTTTCGAAGATGAAAATAAGCAACTCTTGAGACATATTTTATATGTTCTTCAAAGGAGAGGTCAGGGTCAAGGGTAACGCCAAGGTTTTTTACAGTTTTTTGGGATACGACCATGCAGCCGTCGAGGTTCACAGTGAGATCTGCTAACAACGCTCTTTGTTTTTTGGGTCCTAAAAGGAGCATTTCTGTTTTATTTGAGTTTAAGAGCAAGAAATTCTCTGTCATCCACTTCCTAATATCTGAAACGCATGCTTCCAAAATAGCTAATTTAGGGGCTTCTCCATGCTTCATTGAAATATATAACTGTGTGTCATCAGCATAACAGTGAAAGTTAATATTGTGATTTCGGAATACATCGCCCAGAGGGAGCATGTATAGTGAGAAAAGTAATGGGCCCAGAACCGAGCCTTGAGGAACTCCAAAGCATACCTTTGACTTGTCAGAGGATATGCCATCCACACTAACGAACTGATATCTTTCAGATAAATAAGATTTAAACCAGGCTAGAACATGTCCACGTAGCCCAATATTGGTTTCCAGTCTCTCTAAGAGAAGGGAGTGATCAATAGTGTCAAAAGCAGCACTAAGATCAAGAAGCAACAGGACGGATGCGGAACCTTTGTCTGAGGCCATTAGAAGGTCATTTGTTACCTTCACGAGTGCAGTCTCAGTACTATGATGGGATTCAGTTGTTGGGAAACACATTTTTCTAAGATTTTTGAGAGGAACGGGAGGTTCGATATTGGCCTATAATTGTTTAATATGTCGGGATCTAGATTAGATTTTTTTAGAAGAGGCTTAATTTCCGCAATTTTTAGTGAGTTTGGTACGCATCCGGAGGAAAGGGAGCATTTATTATGTTCAGCATTGGCTGACCTAGCACAGGAAATAACTCCTTAAGTAATTTTGTAGGAATTGGGTCTAGCTGAGAGTTTGTGGGTTTAGAATGTGTCGAGCGATACGGTATCAAAAAATTCAAGTGTCCCCATTGACACCTGATCAGGGAGGTTCCGGAAATTTTTTGGACAACTGAGATTTTTAGGACCATAACTATTTAAGGATTCAGTTATTTGTTTTCTAATGGTGACGATCTTTTCATCAAAGTAGTTCATGTATTCATTGCAACTAAAGTGAAGACCCACTTCACTTGCTAAGCTTTGCTTTTTTGTTAACTTTGCAACTGTATCAAAGAGAAATTTTGGATTGTTTTTGTTCGCCTCAATCAGGTTGGAGAAATAAGCTGATCGAGCAGACGTGAGTGATTTTCGGTATTGTACTGTACTGTCTATCCAGGCTAGTCTAAATACTTCCAACTTGGTGGAGCGCCACTTTCGCTCCAATTTTCTGGAGGCTTGCTTAAGTGCTCTAGTATTGTCGGTGTACCAAGGAGCAAGTTTCTTGTTGCGTATTTCTTTAGTTTTTAGTGGTGCAACTATGTCTAATGTATTTCGCAGTATTGAGTTTAGATCCTCGATTTGATCGTTTACAGATTTATTTACTCTGTCATTTATGAGCGAACTAGTAAGAATATCAAGGAATTTATTTGTAATCCGAGAATTTATAGTACGGCTTTTGAAACTCATTGTTTGGGGGGAAAGTGGATTTCTTGTTTTAACGGTAAATGTAATAAGACAGTGATCCGATAATCCAGGATTTTGGGGGTAAATTATTAGATCTACAATATATATTTCTCGTGACAGGACTAAATCTAAGGTATGATTGTGGCAATGTGTTGGACCTGAGACATGTTGGATGAAACCCATTGAGTCAATTATGGCTTGAAAGGCTTTTTGAAGAGGATCATTGGGGTTTTCCATATGGATATTGAAATCGCCAAAAATTAGAATACTATCTGCCATGACTACAAGGTTAGACAAGAATTCTGGAAACTCATTGAGGAACAATGTGTATGGCCCGGGGGGCCTATAAATAGTAGCTATGTAAAATGATTTATCGGCCTGGTTAACTTTCATGAGTAAAACTTCGAAAGAATGAAACTCTGTGATATGTTTGAGAGTAAGTTTATATTTACTGTCATAAATATTAGCGACACCCCCTCCTTTTCGGGACGCACGAGGGATATGATCACTAGTATAGCCAGGAGGAGAGGCCTCATTTAAGGCAGTGAATTCATTAGGCTTTAGCCACGTTTCACATAAACCAATAGCATCTAGTTTATGATCAGAGATTAATTCATTTACTGCAACTGCCTTTGGAGCAAGAGATCTAATATTTAGGAGTCCCATTTTGAGATGCGAAGTGATACAATTATTTTTATTTTTGACCAAGGTGGAGGAAGGCTTTATCTTAATAAGGTTGTTTTTGTTAGCACTACCTTGTTTAACTTTTCTCAGCCTGGAACAAGTCACAGTGACAATAGGTAAAGCTGTACTAACTACTCTGGCTATGCTATTGACAGACTCCACTATGCTAGCAGGCTGGCTAACAGCCTGCAGCCTGACCTGCACCCTATCTCATGTTAAAGCTATAGGAGTGAGACTCCTGTCAATGTTCCTAGACAAAAGAAGAGCACCACTCCAGCTAGGATGGAGTCCGTCGCTCCTCAGCAGATCAGGCCTGGCCCTATTTCTGGGAGAGTCCCAAAAAGAAGGCCAGTTATCTACAAACTCTACCTCCTGCGACGGGCAGAACTCCGTTTTCAGCCAGCGATTGAGTTGTGCAAGTCTGCTGTAGAGCTCGTCACCACCCATAGCTGGGAGGGGGCCAGAGACAATTACTCGATGCCAACACATATTTCTAGCTAATTTACACGCTGATGCTATGTTCTGCTTCGTAACCTCTGACTGTTTCATCCTAACATCGTTGGTGCCAATATCTCTGTACTCTCTATACTTGCCAGTTTTAGACTTCGCTAGCACCAACCCCAGATTTGCGGCTACGTCGGTGGCTCTGCCCCCCGGTAAACAATGTACGATCGCCGGCTGATTCTTTAGTCTAATACTGCGTGTGATGGAATCGCCAATGACTAAAGTTTTCAGTTTTTCAAGTCCACTGGTAGAACATGCCTGCCGACCATTCCCCTCCGAAGACGGCTCTGGCCTTGACTCCGACTCCAGTGGGGAAAACCTGTTCAAAGTCTCAGTTGGTTTTAGCAACGATTCAGGTTTAACTGGTCGACGGCATTTCTTCCCAGTGACCAAGAGAACGTTATTGCCCGGCTGCAGGAGCTGTGCCGGGGGGCTAACAAAACTATCGTTTCTACCTGGTGGCACTGACGCAGATTTTTCTATTTCTACACTAGCATAATCCTTGCCTGGCATTTGCGTCAGAAGCCGAGCCTCTAACTCTGCTATCTTAAACTTAAGACGAACATTCTCCTCTGTGTTGTTGCTACAACAATTACAGTGAAAAGGCATTGTAATGATACTTAGCCTCGGGTGTTCAGGTGTGAGTAGTTCTGTTAATTATGTCCAAAAAGAGTCCCGGTGTAGAAAAGTTGGGTAAGAGGTCAACAGATAAATATTGCATTGATAAAACTCTAAAATAGAATTTTGACCAATTAGTTTATATCGAGTAAATTCGAAAAAGTTTGGCAAGTAGCCAGGTAGGTAACAGCAGGCAGAGTACAGCACGTCAACAATCCCACAATGCAGTTCGTCTCTCTAACACGTCATACAGGAAGTCCCACCCTAACATACGTCATACAGGAAGTCCCACCCTAACATACGTCATAACGGAAGTCCCACCCTAACATACGTCATAACGGAAGTCCCACCCTACAAAACGGATGTCCCGCCCACCTGTCACATCAATTTGGAAGTCCCGCCCCCCAGGGCCATAAATCACCATTCTGACACATTATACCCTACACTAACTACTGATTCAAGAACTCATGTGTTATACTACAAATGTATTGCTTAATTATCACATGTATAATTCTGCTGTTTCAAGAATCTGTTATATATATACTTTAAACCTGCTTGAATGTTCTCACAAAAAACAGCATTTCATTAACTCCAAAGTAATATTACCCAAATGTCTGATGCTTTTTATAGTCTTTTGTGCAAAAATGGAGATCTCATTTATTTATGCTAATGACCGTAAAGCAGTATTTTCTAGTTTACTAATGCTTTTAGATGATTATGAACTGTTACATACTGATAATTAATAATTAGTTAAGTTAATGTGTTATTCTTATTGTAAAGTCACTACTATTAATTTGTTTATTAATTGCTGAATAGAACTTGCAAATGGTTATAAACTATTAAGTTCTTATAATTAAGTATTAGTTAAGTAGCTTTGTGATCCTTGTAAACTGTAAAGTCATAACTACATTTTCATAGCTTAAAAGCACTTGCAGACAATAATAATTTGTTTGATTATAATTAAAGCTTAATAAAATGTAAGATCTTTACATGTTTATTGACACAACCACACACAGTTTATTATTTGTAGATGCATTAATTAACTATTATTTTACACTGTTTTAATGTATTAGTTAATGTTTGTTGATATGTATTCCAACAGTTAACTAATACTTAGTTAATATGTTAATTAACACATGCACACATAATCAAGGCTTTATATATGCATTCATAAGTCATTAATGCATGTCAAGTAATGCATTTAATAATGATTATTACTGCATCCTTATTGTAAAGTGTTACTAATAATGATGTATGTATAGTATTAAGAAATAAATACATCTGTACACATAATATTACCTGTTTCAAAGAGTCCTCATGCTGGGTATTGCTTCCATCCTTTAGCTGGTTGTGGGGAGATCTGAACAATATGTTGAAAATTCAGGCTTTGTCAGCATAAGGGGGCCACCATGCAAGACCATCAGAAATACAACTACTTTGCCTCTGTTCCTCAACACAGTGGGAGAGTAACTGTCCATTTGGGGAAACATGTAAAGTCCTGTTAGCAAGATTAAAACCAACACTATTTTGGCTATGTCCGCAATGGCACAAAATCGCCTCATGTAAACAAAAGCCTGAGATCTTTTATGAATAGCCCTGGACCTCAAAGATACCAAAAATTATAATAATAAAAAAAGATTGCGCATTATGACAATGTAGACATGTAGGCCGCTAGCATGTACATCGAAATTTTACCCCATGTACATTCAAATCCTTGTACTTTCTGTCCCGGACAGGGTGGGTAAGCCCCGAAAGTTAAAAAGGTTTATTTGTCATTTGCAATAACAAGTTATGGCAATGAAATGCAGTGCAGTTAAAAGTTAAAAAGTAACAGTAATTATAATATATAAATAAGAAGATAACACGAACTATCAATAATAACGCTATACAAAAAACACACATCAATAATAATAACTATATTGAGCAGCCTTACGGCCTGAGGAAAGAAACTGTCCCGTAGCCTGTTCGTTTTGGACGGAATACCTGACGGCAGCTTGGTAAACAGTCCGTGGCATGGGTGGCTGGGATCTGGAATTATCCGTTTGCTCCTCCTCCTACACCTCTCTGTGTAGAGATCCTGCATGGATGGCAGATCAGACCTTGTGGTGTGCTCTGCTGTTTTAATCACCCTCTGAAGTGCTTTACGGTCGAGGGCAATGCAGCAAGAAGAAGAGCTGTTTCCTGGCCTCCTTCACCAAGATGTTAGAGTGATGAAACCAGGTCAAGTCATCGCTGATGTTGACACCAAGGAACCAGATTATGTGAACTCTCTCTACTGCAGACCCATTGATGTGTATGGGGGTGTGATCTCCCCGCTGCTGCTTCCTGTGATCAACAATCATCTCCTTCATTTTGCTGATATTGAGCTGGAGGTTGTTTTCCTGACACCACAAAGTCAGTGACTCTACCTCGTCTCTATAGGCTGACTTGTCATTGTCAGAGATCAGGCCTATGATGGTGGTGTCGTCAGCAAACTTAACGATAGTGTTGGAGACGTGGGTTGCCAGGCAGTCGTGGGTGAAGAGAGAGTACCGGAGCGGGCTCAGCACACAGCCCTGGGGGGAGCCAGTACTGAGAGTCAGTGAGGAGGAGGTGGTGTTGCCCATCCGCACCACCTGGGTTCTGCCCGTCAGGAAGTTCAGGATCCATCTGCACATAGAGGGGTCGAGACCCAGATCCCTGAGCTTCACCGCTAGCTTTTGGGGCACAATGGTGTTGAAGGCTGAGCTGTAGTCAATGAACAGCATTCTCACATACACTCACCTAAAGGATTATTAGGAACACCTGTTCAATTTCTCATTAATGCATTGATCTAATCAACCAATCACATGGCAGTTGCTTCAATGCATTTAGGGGTGTGGTCCTGGTCAAGAGAATCTCCTGAACTCCAAACTGAATGTCAGAATGGGAAAGAAAGGTGATTTAAGCAATTTTGAGCGTAGCATGATTGTTGGTGCCAGACGGGCCGGTCTGAGTATTTCACAATCTGCTCAGTTACTGGGATTTTCACGCACAACCATTTCTAGGGTTTACAAAGAATGGTGTGAAAAGGGAAAAACATCCAGTATGCGGCAGTCCTGTGGGTGAAAATGCCTTGTTGATGCTAGAGGTCAGAGGAGAATGGGCCGACTGATTCAAGCTGATAGAAGAGCAACTTTGACTGAAATAACCACTCGTTACAACCGAGGTATGCAGCAAAGCATTTGTGAAGCCACAACACGCACAACCTTGAGGCGGATGGGCTACAACAGCAGAAGACCCCACCGGGTACCACTCATCACTACAAATAGGAAAAAGAGGCTACAATTTGCCCGGCACGTATGACAGCGTGAAATCAAACCGGGCAAAAAACAACGCCCACCTGGCCTGATGAGGGTTCAGTCTCCTCGCCGCCCGGATATACTCCAGGTTTCGGTGGTCGGTCCAGACTTCAAACGGGTGTCTCGCTCCTTCGAGCCAATGTCTCCAAACAGTCATTGCGCTAAACACAGCCAACAGCTCCCTATCACCGACGCCATAGTTGCGCTCTGTCTCACTGAGCTTCCGCGAGTAAAAAGCGCAAGGGCGATGCTTAGGAGGGGTCCCTGATAGTTGGGATAACACAGCACCTATCCTTACCTCTGAAGCATCCACCTCCACTATGAACGGCAGTGACGGGTCGGGGTGAGCCAAAACCGGGGCATAGGTGAACATTCTCTTAAGGGTGCGAAATGCCTCGTCTGCCTCAGCCGTCCAGATGATCTGGCTCGGCCCACCCTTCAATAAGGAAGTGATAGGAGCTGCTACCTTGTCGAAGCCCCATATAAATCTACGGTAGAAATTGGCAAACCCAATAAACCGGTAGGAACGGGCCAATCACGCACGGCTGATACACGATCGACCTCTATTTCCACCCCATCGGCGGAAATTCGAAACCCGAGGAAGGAGACGGCTCGCTGGAAGAACGCGCACTTCTCTGCTTTAACGTACAGGCCATGCTCCAACAGCCGCTTCAGCACCCTGTGAACGAGAGACACATGCTCAGCACGCGTAGCGGAATACACAAGGATGTCGTCGATGTAAACCACAACTCCGCGACCCAGCATGTCCCTAAACACATCGTTCACAATGGACTGAAACACTGCCGGGGCATTCATCAACCCATACGGCATCACCAAGTATTCGTAGTGCCTCGTGGTGGTGCTGAAGGCCGTCAACCACTCGTCTCCCTCTCGGATTCTCACCAAGTTGTACGCGCTCCTGAGGTCCAGTTTCGTGAAGAAGCGCGCCCCAGGCATTGACTCAATGTACTGGAAAATAAGGGGGATGGGATATGAATAACGGACTGTCAGTTTATTCAGCGCCCTGTAGTCAATGCATGGACGCAAACCCCCATCCTTCTTCTTCATGAAAAAGAAACTCGAGGAGGCGGGTTGAGGTGCAACGGCGGATCTGCCCCTGCCGCTGGGATTCGGCCACGTAGGTCTCCATCGCTGCCGTTTCAGCCTGCGACAGGGGATACACATGACAATAAGGCGGCACAGCGTCTCCCTTTAGATTTATAGCACAATCCCCGGGTCGATGTGGTGGCAACTGACTAGCCATGGCCTTAGAAAAGACCAGCGCTAAATCGGCATATTCCGGGGGAATGCGCACTGCGGAGACACTGTCTGGACTTACCACCGAGGTCGCACCAACGGAAACACCTAGACACCTCTCCTGACACCCCTGAGACCACCCTGTCAACACTCTCTGCAACCAGGAAATAGTCGGGTTGTGTCCCGACAACCAGGGAAGACCCAGCACCACAGGGAAAGCAGGAGAGTGAATAACATGAAATTCAATTTGTTCAGTATGGGCGTGCTGTACGGTCATCGTGATGGGCACCGTGACGTGCTCAACGAGACCAGTGCCTAGTGGTTTGCTGTCTAAGCCCGTAATGGACCTAGGTTGAGACAATGGCACCAGCGGAATGCGCAGTCTCTGTGCGTAACCGCTGTCCATAAAATTCCCAGCTGAGCCTGAGTCTACGAGCGCCTTACACTGGGAGTTAGCAGGAAAATCAGGGAAGGCCACCAAAAGTGTCATGTGCTTCGCAGAGAGACCTGACAGTGTGTGTGGTCTACTCACCTGACTCAGTGTAGGGGTGTCAGGCTTCCTCCGCTCTGCCCTTTCTCGCTGGAAACAGTAGGAGGCAGAGTGTCCCTTCCTCCCACAAAAGGAACACTCCCTAGACCGCACCGTCTCCCTTCGTGCGGCGCCTCCCACTTCCATGGGTTCAGGTCTGACGACGGGGTGTACCGGAGGGGCCTGATCATTCCCGGTGCGTCAGCGGGTGGCTAGCAGGTTGTCTAGCCAGATCGCCATGTCGACGAGCTGGTCAAATGTCAACATGGCGTCCCAGCATGCCAGCTCCCTATGGACATCAGGCTGTAAGTGGCACCGGAAATGATCAATAAGTGCCCTCTCGTTCCAGCCCGACCCCGCCGCCAGGGTCCTGAACTCCAGGGCGAAGGCCTGCGCGCTCCTCGTCCCCTGCCTGAGGTGCACGAGATGCTCGCTGACCTCCCTGCCGTCGGGTGGATGATCGAACACGGCCCGGAAGAGGCCGACGAACGCCCCGTAATGGGCCAACTCCGGCATCTATTAACATAATTGCGATCTGGCTCAGATTTTTTAGATCAGGCAATTATGTAGCTAATAATTGAGCTAATACTTGAGACACCCCCTGCCCCCATTGTTCTGTTGTCAGAATTCTATACGCAAACTGAAAACTATTTAGAAACTAAATAATAACATGGAATCAAACACAGCAATTTAGCAATCCATGAATAGGATTATAGTAGAAAATATTCATCCGATTTGAATGTTTTATTCTGTCCATGTAAGTACAGACGCAGGCTTGAATAACAGCAGTTTGAGCCGGGTGTTGACGCCTTTTATTGTGGCCAGCCTAAGGCACACCTGTGTAATAATCATGCTGTCTAATCAGCATCTTGATATGCCACACCTGTGAGGTGGATGGATTATCTCTGCAAAGGAGAAGTGCTCACTAACACAGATTTATACAGATTTGTGAACAATATTTGAGAGAAATAGGCCTTTTGTGTACATAGAGAAAGTCTTAGATCTTTAGCTCATGATGAATGGGGGCAAAAACTAAAGTGTTCTGTATATAAAGTGTTTATATATATATATTGTGCAGATCAGTCATTAATGTCAACCAAGTCAACAGTGAATTCTGTCATTATGAGCAACATTTCTGCACCCCCTATTTTTCCCTCTTTTGTTTCTTTTTCTAATGCATAATTTCACACTCAATCATGCAAACTCACAAAAAAGATACAAAATACAGACAGACAAACACAATACTATATTAGTGATGTGTCATCCCTTGCTTTTATATCCAGGAGATGTGAGGGTCCACGCTCCAGGAAAACCACAAAAACAATCAGCACGTGGTTAGTTGTACCAGTTTTGAGTGAGACTGTAACAATGTGTACAGTTGGGAATCCAGTGCATTTGTCTGAGTGACACTCGACAACCTCCCCGGACCTGGGAAGCACCACATGTTCTTGGTCTAGTCATTGTGCTATTTGTTCAGCAAAGATCCTGTTTCTGGGCTCGGGTATGTATATTGTAAATTGTGACCAGATGCACGACTGTGCCTGTCTTAGGTTTTCCCGATATCACAGTTGGGATCTCACCCATCATTGGCTAACCAGCCCTCTTCACTGGCCACACTTCAGGTTACATACAGCTGGGCTCATAAGTTTGCATACCCTGGCAGAAATTGTGAAATGCTGGCATTGATTTAAAAAATTTGACTGATCATGCAAAAAAATATATATATTTAAGGATAGTGACCATATGAAGCCTTTTATTATCACATAGTTGTTTGGCTCCTTTTTAAATCATACTGATAATAGAAATAATCCAAATGGCCCTGATCAAAAGTTTACAAACCCTTCAATATTTGGGCTTGTTACAGACACACAAGGAGACACACACAGGTGAAAAGTTTCCAACACACCCTTGGTGATATTAATCAGGGGTCCTGGGTAACATTTGCTTTTCTAAAGATCTGGCCCCACCAAGTCTCCAACAGACTCTTGGTGATGTTAATCAGTGTCCTGGGTAACATTTGCTTCTCCAAAGATCTGGAACACCAGGTGTGGGCCATCAGCCCCACACTCCTAAGCTCACCTGGAGAGGTGTGAAACTGAGCTGGAGTGTAACTAAATACATGATATTGTGGACATTTATCTGTAGTGTTTGGATTTTCCCTGTTGCCCGGCAGAATATGCTGATATGCTTTATTGTACTGTACAGGTTTTCAAAATTCATAGGAACATTGTAGAAATGATTGTCCTTGTTGCATGTCAGACAAGAACTGGCAGCAATGCCCCATCCATTCGATTATTTTGTATTGATTAATTGGGACAGTTCCTGTCCTTCGTGTTCATTGTGTTTGCCATGGTAAAGTAAATGTCTATTTGGGGGAGTGTTTTAGATATGTCTGATTTTAGGATAAATAGCCACGTCTCCAAAAAGTTATTTGAGTTTGTCCTCATTAAGGAGAACTCCAACACGCCGTGTTGTAGTCATATTTAGGAGTTTTTCATCATTAAAGATACCTCCCGACACGTTGTGTTGTAGTCATATTAAGGTGTCTATCTTTAACAGAAGCTCCTAGCATACCTTTGTGCCATAGTGTCTTAAATACTTATGAAATACTTACGATATAATTAGTAGAACGTTAGGCTAGTTGGGAGGACATTGAATCGTTTGGTATGAAACGATGTTTTGTACTGTAACTTTATTACTTAATTGGAATACATTTTGTTACTTTGGAATATAGATTACTACGGCATTCCTCGTTCATCTCCATACTCAAGCTCATAGGGCTACGGGTAATTATACACACATAAGTCTAAGCGACCCGAGTTCCTGAGTCCTGGAATTCTCTAAGCAGTTTGGTTAGACATTCTAGTTATCCCTGAGTCGTTGGTCATAATTATCTTTCTGTTAGACCCAGGTACACATGCCATTTTACTGTATGTAGGTCGTTTAAACCCTACTATTTTACTGCCCAAGGGGTTTTCATCTAGCCTATATAACCGATGCGTACTTCAAAAATCCATGAGAAATTGTTGCAAAATAACCGTAAACAGTTTTAGTTTAGGCTTATTACAACATAGCTACTGAAGGTTGTATCCAGCAAAGACTTAATTTATCCAGAACAAATCCTAATGCATTATTTGCTTTGACCGGCGAGATTTGAACACGGGACCCATTGTTTGCATCTCTAACCACTACTCTTTTTAACAAGGGGTAGTCACTCAGCGCTCACTCAGAGACATTCGCTCTGCTTGGCCAGCTCCGTCTATGCGGTTTGTCAAAAATTACGAGGGGTCTCAGTCATAGAGATGTTATGTCTTTTTATAGTGATGATTTGCAAAATAATTAACTATTAGTCACCAAGTTTGTATCTAAGAATTTATCCAAGTATGTGTAATATTTAATAATATACAATATGCCCAATCTTGTGAATTGTTTAATTTGTGTCATGGTTGTTAAGGCAATAGCCGTGTAAAAGTAAATCATTATGTACTATTCAAAATAAGTATAGTACTATTATGTATTATTCAAAATAAAACAAAAGTACATTTTAAACATTGTTTACAATGTCAGGGTTAAACAATGACAAAAAACACAGTCACATATGATTAATAAAAACGAATGAAATCAAATACATATTGGGGCAGTTGTGTATCATAGCAGTTGTTTGTATAAACGTTTAATAAACTGTTTTGGAATGGCTATGAAAGGCATGATGAGAACTCTAAAAGTTCCCCTCAACCCAACGGCTTTCTATCAGCAGCAGTTTTGTAAGGAGCTGTCATTCTTTTAACAGTAGGACCGCCAAATGCCTACAAGAATTGATGTTTGAGTTTGTAATAAAAATAAAACTGCCATTTTGCAAGTTACACCCTCCTCCTTCCATGACTTTTCCTAAATATGTGTATATTACTTTGTTCCGTTGTCAAAAATCGAAACTTGCGAACAGACAACTATTTAGAGACTATTTACCTATTACTGTTTTTCATCATTATAATTGACAAATTACTTTTCTATATTGTCATGTAGGCTACTGTAAAGCATTCCATGAAATTGTGTACATGTTGTTTACATTCTTTTTCAGTTGTTACATGTACATGTCTAACTCGGGAACCTCATTGCTGCTGTCTTTGCATTTCAGTCTGGAGGCCAGGTCAACACTTTGAACTTGTTGTTGCGTTCCTCAAACCATTCGTGAACCATTCTTTCTTCGTGGCAGGGGGCATTATCCTGCTGAGGGTCCAATGCCATCAAGGAATAGCGTTGCCATGAAAGGGTGCACATGGTCTGAAACAATGCTTACTCCATGGTCCAGTTAGGATGCTCACGTGCCGATTGTAGGCACTTTTGGAAGACCCTGACTGGTCTGCAGCTACGCAGCCCTGCATGCAACAAACTGTAATGCTCTGTGTGTTCTGACACCTTTCTATCAGTACCAGCATTAACCTTTTCGGCAATTTGAGATACAGTAGCTTGTCTGTTGGATCAGACCACATGGCTATTCTTCGCTCCCCACATGCATCAATGAGCCTTGGTCACCCATGACCCTGTCGCAGGTTCACCGCTTTTCTTTCCTTGGACCATTTTGATAGGTACTGACCACTGCAGACCGGGAAAACCCCACAAGGTTTCTGACCCAGTCGTCTAGCACGTCTACACCCATGCAGGGGTGTACACATGACCATACATGACAGCTATAGTGGATGAGTTTGTGCTGGTTACTATAAATTGTATAATTATGGGAAATCTGACAATAATACATTTATCCTCTTTTTTCCTATAATATATCAGTGTTTTCAATGAATGAGGTGTGGAATCTGAGCATTAACAATTACAATATGAATGTACTTTTCATTGGAAGTGAATGTGCTTAGATAATGAGAACAACAGAAACCTCTCTGGATTCTCTCTGTAGGTTGTGCTCTGATTACCACAGGAATGTTTACAGTGACCATCTGGCATGATCTGTGCTAGGAAAAAATTTCCATAGAAATGGTCTTAATGTATAGGCTAGCTGGCACCTATATTTACAGTGAGAAGACAATGGAATGTTCACGGAATGACTTCTGTGCTGCAATTTTCCAATAAACTTGAGCGAACTTCTCCCTCGATTTGATACAGGTTCTACATTATTTGACCACTATACGAAACCGCCGATTTCTATGGTGGAGATATGGTGGAGATTTTGATACTACCAAAAACTACTGTTCTTTGCTGAAAATCCTGAGACGAAGCTGGCTGTGTGCACCCGCAAGGGTGTTCCTGTTTCTTAAGAACAGCTGAAAGGTTGGTGAGTCTGAAATCCACACCATTTAACAAACAAATCAAGTTATTCAAGAGCACAGGTAGTGATAGGAGACCTAGTTACTCCCTGACTAGGCCACGAATTGCAATCGTGCAAAATATCTCTAGGGGTGGATAAATTGGAGAGAAGACCTAGTTACTCCCTCACTGGGCCATGAATTACATTGTGTAAAATATCTCTAGGGGTGGATAAATTGGAGAGAAGACCTGGTTAGTCCCTGAGTAGGCCACAAATAAAATTGTGCAAAATTCTCCAGAGGTGGAGAAATTGGACAAGCGCTGAGCTGTATTTTGTTGACAATGCTAATCGCTTTAGGCAATTATACAGTGGGGAGAACAAGTATTTGATACACTGCCGATTATCATAGGTACACTTCAACTGTGAGAGACGGAATCTAAAACAAAAATCCAGAAAATCAAATTGTATGGATTTTAAATAATTAGTTTGCATTTTATTGCATGACATAAGTATTTGATCACCTACCAACCAGTAAGAATTCTGGCTCTCACAGACCTGTTAGTTTTTCTTTAAGAACCCCTCCTGTTCTCCACTCATTACTGGTATTAACTGCACTTGTTTGAACTTGTTAACTGTATAAAAAACACCTGTCCACACACTCAAACAGACTCCAACCTCTCCACAATGGCCAAGACCAGAGAGCTGTGTAAGGACATCAAATTGTAGACCCACACAAGGCTGGGATGGGCTACAGGACAATAGGCAAGCAGCTTGGTGAGAAGGCAACAACTGTTGGCGCAATTATTAGAAAATGGAAGAAGTTCAAGATGACAGTCAATCTCCCTCGGTCTGGGGCTCCATGGAAGATCTCACCTCATCATGAGGAAGGTGAGGGATCAGCCCAGAACTACACGGCAGGACCTGGTCAATGACCTGAAGAGAGCTGGGACCACAGTCTCAAAGATAACCATTAGTAACACTACATCGTCATGTATTAAAATCCTGCAGCGCACGCAAGGTCCCCCTGCTCAAGCCAGCGCATGTCCAGGCCCGTCTGAATGATCCAGAGGAGGAATGGGAGAAGGTCATGTGGTCTTATGAGACAAAAATTGAGCTTTTTGGTCTAAACTCCACTCGCCGTGTTTGGATGAAGAAGAAGGATGAGTACAACCTCAAGAACATCATCCCAACCGTGAAGCATGGAGGTGGAAACATCATTCTTTGGGGATGCTTTTCTGCAAAGGGGACAGGACGACTGCACCGTATTGAGGGGAGGATGGATGGGGCCATGTATCGCGAGATCTTGGCCAACAACCTCCTTCCCTCAGTAAGAGCATTGAAGATGGGTCGTGGCTGAGTCTTCCAGCATGACAAAGACATGAAACACACAGCCAGGGCAACTAAGGAGTGGCTCCGTAAGAAGCATCTCAAGGTCCTGGAGTGGCCTAGCCAGTCTCCAGACCTGAACCCAATAGAAAATATTTGGAGGGAGCTGAAAGTCTGTATTGCCCAGCGACAACCCCGAAACCTGAAGGATCTGGAGAAGGTCTGTATGGAGGAGTGGGCCAAAATCCCTGCTGCAGTGTGTGCAAACCTGGTCAAGAACTACAGGAAACGTATGATCTCTGTAATTGCAAACAAAGGTTTCTGTACCAAATATTAAGTTATGCTTTTCTGATGTATCAAATACTTATGTCATGCAATAAAATGCAAATTAATTACTTAAAAATCATGGGATGAAAATCAGTACCTCCAAATCCGAGGCCATGGTCCTCAGTCGGAAAAGGGTGGCTTGCCCACTTCAGGTTGGTGGAGAGTGCCTGCCTCAAGTGGAGGAGTTTAAGTATCTAGGGGTTTTGTTCACGAGTGAGGGAAGGATGGAACGGGAGATTGACAGACGGATCGGTGCAGCTTCTGCAGTAATGCAGTCGATGTATCGGTCTGTCGTGGTGAAGAAAGAGCTGAGCCGCAAGGCGAAGCTCTCGATTTACCAGTCAATCTACGTTCCTACTCTCACCTATGGTCATGAGCTTTGGGTCATGACCGAATGGACAAGAAAAATTATGTTTTCCTGCTAAAAAAGATGGATTTCAAGGAAGTTGTATATGGAGAGATGGAGAGTGTGGTACATACGAAGAGAGAAGACAAAGGAAAGTGGCAGAGAAAGGACAACAGTCATAAGGAGGGAAAGGAGACAAGCAAAATGGACGAAGATTAATTCTGCTTGACCACCTGGCTGACCGACAGTAGTCTCAAGATGGAATCTCTCTTATGGGATCCTGGAATCATGGACGATACTAGGAACTGACACTGATACTAGGAACTGAGATTTCATAATCTTTGTTTAAATGTTAAATGTTTATTTCCTAAAATGTATCATTCCTAACCATTAAATGAAGCTGGTACTTATCAAGGAAACCTGACCACCTTCCTCGGTAACAGCCAAGCGTATTTAATTGAATATTACATGTAGTTTGAAAAGCACTTTGTTGGTATGTAGCATGTTTTAAAAGGCATTCGAAATAGCCTGTTTTGATCTGTCATGCTTGAACGTTTTAATAGGTATTTCAGAAATAGCCTGTTTTGTTGTGTTCTTTTGAATGTAATGTAATTTTGAATCAAACGTATTTATTGCATTGATGATGATGTTTAAAACCGTAAGGCCTCAAGGGGGGTCTCATGACAATGTGGGTAAGCCTTAACTGAGGCCCATCACAAGGTAACTGTCCACTGCCCAGTAAGCAACATGCCAGTGGTGGCCACTTTTCTTTTTATAGCGTGTGTCGCATTCGGGCCACCGGTGGGCTTTCATGACAATGCCTTCTAACAATACCCTGATCAGCAGCTCACCAGCGGCCCGACGGCGGCTAGCCGCCTTTATGCACTAAACCCAGCAGGTTGCCTCACGCCCCAATATTTGGTTTTATTTATAATAATCCTTTATAATCATTTTGGTCATATCACAAATGACAATGAACTGAATTAAATCTAAACAATTAATTTCAAATAGTGCAAGATGCATACAAAAAAACATGCATTATACAGCAAGCATACAAAATAAACATGTGCAAATGAATTGAAATATATATATTTTTTAATCAATTAGGGCAAGAAAACTAGTCCAGCAAAAGGTATAGTAAAATTATAGTATTTGAATGAGAAAAAGTACAAAATAAACATAATACAATGCAAAATAAACAAGGGCTAGAATGGCAGTAATATACATATACAAGTATGACCTAGCAGCAATCGATAGTTATTGAATCATAGATACATCAGTGCAATAAGCTTATGAATTGTGGCATAACACTACAACTACAGTCATAATTAAGAACATTCACACAGAGCTATAAATACATTAAGAGGATAATGCGATCGTATATATAACAATGTACATAGCAGCAGTTCAAAAATAAATGAATAATAGAGTACTGTAGATTAGCAGCAATATTGGTTGTGCTGGAGATGTCATTCATCATATTCACGGCAGGTCCCGCCGCGACGTCTTCTCCCATCTGCACACTCAGCTGCCCCTTTCTGGTACCTGGGGACCATGTTCTGGACAGCCTTGTCAGAGGCATCCTGGATGGAAGGATTCTTCCTTAAGGCTCCTTTAATACAGTAATCAGATATTGTACTTAAATGGTCTGACATGATTGAGAATTGCATGACATTCAAGACAAATGAAATGTTTCATGAAGACAACATGCTAGCGCAACAATAGTCTTGTTTTTAACTGATTGTAGAGCCAGCTGTGCCCTCAGCATGATATTGTCTTCATTCAGATGTTTATCAGGAGCTAAAAAGCACAATGAAATGTCAATAGCGTAATAGTGAAATAAATAGAACTGCCATATACATGTCATTTCAGAAAAGCTGTACAGTATTGCATTTTAATAAAGGCCACACGTTCAGACAAATGCCGTTTAATGTAGACAAGATGCTAGCGTAACTATAGTCTTGTTTTTACCTGATTGTAGAGCCAGCTGTGTTCTCAGCTCGACCTTCTCTTCAGTCAGCCACTTGATCTCCTCCAAATGTTCTGAAAGTAAAGACAGACAGTTAATTATTCAGTCCTAAATATCTGGTTATTTTACAAACAGAACTCAAATCGCAGTGTCCGCCAAAATGTTAATTCTTAACTTCATGTGCAGAGCTAAAACTTCCCCCTACATCTGCCTTCATCATCATCATCTTCTTCCGCTTCATCCGGGGCCGGGTCGCGGGGGCAGCAGTCTAAGCAGAGATGCCCAGACTTCCCTCTCCCCAGACACTTCCTCCAGCTCTTCCGGGGGGACACCTAGGCGTTCCCAGGCCAGCCGGGAGACATAGTCCCTCCAGCATGTCCTAGGTCTTCCCCGGGGTCTCCTCCCCGTGGGACGGGACCGGAACACCTTCCCAGGAAGGCGTTCCGGAGGCATCCGAAACAGATGCCCAAGCCACCTCAGCTGACCCCTCTCGATGAGGAGGAGCAACGGCTCTACTCTGAGCTCCTCCCGGGTGACCGAGCTTCTCACCCTATCTCTAAGGGATCGCCCAGCCACCCTGCGGAGAAAGCTCATTTCGGCCGCCTGTATCCGGGATCTTGTCCATGACCCAAAGCTCATGACCATAGGTGAGAGTAGGAACGTAGATTGACCGGTAAATCGAGAGCTTCGCCTTGATGTAATGCGGTCGACATCTGCACTTAAAAATAATTTGAAATTCACAAATAAAATTGGAAGCAACATGCTTTAATAACAAGTTAAGCATCTGGGTTAAGTGAATGAACCTACACTTACCTATGTAGCAATCCTCTACATGGTGGCGTGGAGTACCTCTCTGGTGCCTTGGATTACTGTGCTTGCTCCATCCTAAAAATAAACATAAAAGTTGGTGAACAGGTAAATATGGTGAAACCAAGTAAACATTGCAGCAATTACGAGATCAACATTTAATTCACATACCTCCAGGGCTGCAATCCACAGGGTGTTGTGGTGTAGATGTGCGTCCTTGGGGTGGTTGGGGCCAACGCTGGAACGATTTTCGCTCCTCTGGCGATACACATGTCCGGTCTCTCACGTGTCTAGGAAATGTTAAGGTTTTGTAAGCATTTACCTTGCAAAATATATTTTCCAAGGTTCAAATTGTTATTACATTTTCAAATTCACCTGCATGCTTGATGAGCTTATAAGGGACAGGCTCCCAGGTGTCTTCAGGTGGTGAACAAGTTCTGGCAAACTTGTCGTGGATGAAGGACTTTCTGCTGGTGATGCTGTGTGGTGGCCAGTAGCAAAGTCCCACTTTGAGCCACAGGCTTGCAACTTCTGCCACACAGTCATCCTCACCATCATTTGTTGAGTCATCTTCAACAAAACTACAGAAAACGTCATCACCTTAAAGCTATGTGTAGAAAAGAGGTTTAAAAAAACGGCAGACACAAAAAGGCTAGCTAAGAACAATGTGGATACACATAGACACTTCAGTAACGTAATTGTAACAAGTGCATGTTCAATTATTCAGTCCGATGTCCAAAGAAATCTTGATCTTTTGTTTCGGGAGTTTATCAAATTGTAGTAAAACAATGTCATAATCCACATGTTGTATTGTCCAATTCAGAGAATATAGCTTATACCTTACAACCTTTCAACAAGAGTTGTTCCTGTTCCTGAACGAAAGAACCAAGTCACTAAAATGTTCCTACTAGTTTTCACTGTAATACAGCGTGGGATTCCTGGCTTTCAAAATGGCTATTGACTTGCCTTACGTGCAATTCACATTCGCTATAGCACCATCTACGGTGTTTAAACACAGTAAAGAACTGTCCCCCATGAAGCATTAAAGTCGTGGCTATAGGCGAGTAGTTGAGCTGGTACCATGCAGTGGAAAATCGCCATTAGTTCGGGAAAATATTATGGTAAGCAATGGCAAGAGACTGCTGTTTCTATGTGTTTACTGTACATGTCTACACAAAGGTCCTTTACACAAGCGATAGTGCAAAAGTCAAAGTCTGTTTTATTTATAAACTAGCAATGTTGACCAAAATTCTGTGCACTAAGATTTAACAATATTAAAATAAAGTTAATACAAATAACCAGTACAAGAATAAAAGGGGTACAATAGCATCTCTGCTGGAAGAAAATGGCAACATAAGCAGATACAGCAAATCACACCGCACGTAATGTAGTCGGGCCACTAGTGGAAAGCCGCCTGAGATGCAAATTAACTTATGCAAATTGAGATCAGGAGAAAAGCGGCAAAAGCTGGTGGCCCGCTGGCTGTACATTATAGCCTCCTGCGGCGCACCAGCAGCAAAACACTGGCGGTCTGCCATCGACTGCTCACTGGGTTCATGGCTGAGCTGTTCACTAGCACACATGGGTACACCTGAAACCTAGGGATGAATTAGAAATGTGTACAATGATGATTTTCTAATCTGGTAAATAAGTCTCATTGTTGTCTTACAAAAGGTTAAAATATTGTGTTTTCTCTCTCCTTATATATTGTATAAGTGATAGAATGGAGAATCCACATGGTGATAGTCTAATATTAAGGACAAACGCTGTGTCCCATGAGGACTGAATTTGAATCCAATATAGTTATAGCCTAAAAAAGAGGGTAATACAGCTAAAGTGAGTTTACTCCCCACAATAAAATTGTTGATGTTGTATTTTAAATGTTGAATTGAGTTGGGTTAAATAATATAGTTTATCTTATTTGTATTTACCAACGATAACTGGGATAATACTTTTTTTAAAACCAACTCCTGATACTTGTTGATGCAGTTTAAATTCTAAAATGGTCAATTGACTAATGAACAAATAGGGCATTAATGTCACAGTGTTTAAGGCATACATTGAGTTTCCTTTGGATTACTTATTGTACCTTGATTTTAAGTTCAACTTAATTTATTTATATAGCACATTTAAACAGCCGCTAGACAGACCAAAGTGCTTTACAGAACAAGCATATAAAAAAATAAAAGCAGCAAAACAACCCATAAACATATTGTCAGCGGTGTGTCAGGGTGTGTGAATAAAGGAGCCAAACGCAGGGAGGTAGTTAATCTTCTTTAACGAAAAAATGGCACGCGTACAACAAGAGCGCAAAAACGTGCAATAGTCTTGCAATACAACACCAAACATAGAACAATACCACACAAAGACGCCCAGAAACAAGGGAACTAATATAGGCAACCTAATGAGGGAATGGACACCAGGTGTGTGCAATAACAAGACAGGACAGTGCCGTGGGAGGAGGAGCGGCGTGGCTAGAAGGCCGGCGATGACGCACACCGAACACCACGTCGGGAGGGGTGGCGCGCGTCCTCCATGCGCGTCCTCGTTACAGTACCCCCCCCTCGACGCGCGGCTCCGGCAGCGCGCCCCCGCCGGCCCCGGGGCCGACCCGGAGGGCGCCGCGCAGGACGATCAGGGCGCCGACGATGGAAGTCGGCGAGGAGCTCCGGATCAAGAACATCCACCGCCGGCACCCAGCAACGCTCCTCCGGGCCGTACCCCTCCCACTCCACCAGGTACTGCAGGCCCCTCCCCCGGCGCCTCGAGTCGAGGATGGAACGGACAGAGTACGCCGGGCCCCCCTCGATGTCCACCTCAGACTGCTGGAGGGGACCAGCCACCACCGGCCTGAGGAGAGACACATGGAACGAGGCATTAATCCTGTAATCAGGGGGAAGTTGCAATTTATAGGTTACCTCGTTCACTCTCCCCAGGACTTTGAACGGCCCTACAAACCGCGGGCCCAGCTTCCGGCAGGGCAGGCGGAGAGGGAGGTTCCGGGTCGAGAGCCAGACCCGGTCGCCCACAGCGTAGACCGGGGTGTCATTGCGCCGGCGGTCAGCAGCGGACTTCTGGCGAACCCCGGCGCGCCGGATGTGTCGATGGGCCACGGACCAGGTGTCCTCGGCGCGCCGGAACCAGTCGTCCACCGCCGGAACCCCAGACTCGGGCTGGCTCTGCCAGGGTACCAAGACCGGCTGGTACCCCAGGACACACTGAAAGGGAGTCAAGGACGTGGAGGAGTGACAGAGTGAATTCTGAGCATACTCTGCCCAGGGCAGGAACTCCGCCCACTCCCCCGGCCGGTCCTGGCAATAGGACCGCAGGAACCTCCCCAGGTCTTGGTTCACACGCTCCACCTGCCCATTAGCTTCGGGGTGGAACCCGGAGGTGAGACTGACCGAGACCCCCAACCGGCCCATAAAGGCCTTCCAAACTCGAGACGTGAACTGAGGGCCCCGGTCAGAAACAATGTCCTCCGGCACCCCGTAGTGCCGGAAGACATGGGTGAATAGAGCCTCTGCGGTCTGCAGGGCCGTCGGGAGACCAGGGAGGGGAAGGAACCGGCAGGCCTTTGAAAACCGATCCACAACAACCAGGGCCGTGGTATTGCCTAGTGAGGGGGGAAGATCGGTCAGAAAATCAATGGACAAGCGAGACCATGGTCGTTGTGGAACGGGCAAAGGGAGTAACTTACCCGCCGGAAGGTGTCTAGGTGCCTTACACTGAGCGCACACCGAACAGGAGGACACGTACGCCCTCACATCCTTAGCCAGACCAGGCCACCAGTACTTATCGGTAAGGCAGCGCACAGTACGGTCTATGCCCGGGTGACCCGTGGAAGGGGACGTGTGGGCCCAGTAAATGAGACGGTCACGGACATCCAGCGGGACGTACTGACGACCCGCAGGACACCCAGGAGGCCCAGGATCGCTGTGCAACGCTCGCTGAATGTCCGCGTCCACGTCCCACACAACCGGCGCCACAATGCATGAGGCGGGCAGAATCGGTGTATCATCTACCCGCCTTTCACCCGCGTCGCACAACCCAGACAGCGCGTCTGCCTTGGCGTTTTTTGTACCCGGAACGTATGAAAGCGTGAAATCGAACCGGGCAAAAAACAACGCCCACCTGGCCTGGCGAGGGTTCAGTCTCCTCGCCGCCCGGATGTACTCCAGGTTACGGTGGTCGGTCCAGACTACAAACGGGTGTCTCGCTCCCTCGAGCCAATGTCTCCAAACAGTCAAGGCGTTAAACACAGCCAACAGCTCCCTGTCACCGACGCCATAGTTGCGCTCTGCCTCACTGAGCTTTCGCGAGTAAAAAGCACAGGGGCGACGCTTAGGAGGGGTACCCGACAGTTGGGACAATACAGCACCTATCCCCACCTCCGAGGCATCCACCTCCACTATGAACGGCAGTGACGGATCGGGGTGAGCCAGAACCGGGGCAGAGGTGAACATTCTCTTAAGGGTGCGAAATGCGACGTCTGCCTCGGTCGTCCAGGTGATCCGGCTCGGCCCACCCTTCAACAAGGAAGTAATAGGAGCTGCCACCTTGCCGAAGCCCCGTATAAACCTACGGTAGAAATTGGCAAACCCAATAAATCACTGCACCGCCTTAACCGTGGTGGGAACGGGCCAATTACGCACGGCTGACACGCGATCGACCTCCATTTCCACCCCACCGGCGGAAATCCGAAACCCGAGGAAAGAGACGGCTCGCTGGAAGAACGCGCACTTCTCTGCTTTAGCGTACAGGCCATGCTCCAACAGTCGCTTCAGCACCCTGCGAACGAGAGACACATGCTCAGCACGCGTAGTGGAATACACGAGGATGTCGTCAATGTAAACCACAACTCCGCGCCCCAGCATGTCCCTAAACACGTCGTTCACAAAGGACTGAAACACTGCCGGGGCATTCATCAACCCATACGGCATCACCAGGTATTCGTAGTGACCCGTGGTGGTGCTGAAGGCGGTTTTCCACTCGTCTCCCTCTCGGATTCTCACCAAATTGTACGCACTCCGGAGGTCCAGTTTTGTGAAGAAGCGCGCCCCATGCATTGACTCAATATATTGGGAAATCAGGGGGATAGGATATGAGTACCGGATCGTCAGTTTATTTAACGCCCTGTAGTCAATGCACAGACGCAAACCCCCATCCTTCTTCCTCACAAAAAAGAAACTCGAGGAGGCGGGCGAGGTGGAACGGCGGATCTGCCCCTGCCGCAGGGATTCGGCCACATAGGTCTCCATCGCTGCGGTTTCTGCCTGCGACAGGGGATACACATGACAATAAGGCGGCACAGCATCTCCCTTTAGGTTTATAGCACAATCCCCGGACCGATGTGGTGGCAAACGACTAGCCATGGTCTTCGAAAAGACCAGCGCTAAATCGGCATATTCCGGGGGAATGCGCACTGCGGAGACACTGTCTGGACTTTCCACCGAGGTCGCACCAACGGAAACACCTAGACACCTCTCCTGACACCCCTGAGACCACCCTGTCAACACTCTCTGCGACCAGGAAATAGTTGGGTTGTGTCCCGACAACCATGGAAGACCCAGCACCACAGGGAAAGCAGGAGAGTGAATAACATGAAACTCAATCTGTTCGGTATGGGCGTGCTGTACGGTCATCGTGATAGTGACTGTGACGTGCTCAACGAGACCAGTGCCTAGTGGTTTGCTGTCTAAGCCCGTAATGGACCTAGGTTGAGACAATGGCACCAGCGGAATGCGCAGTTTCTGTGCGTAACCGCTGTCCATAAAATTCCCAGCTGCGCCTGAGTCTACGAGCGAGTTAGCAGGAAAATCAGGGAAGGCCACCAAAAGTGTCATGTGCTTCGCAGAGAGCCCTGACAGTGTGTGTGGTCTACTCACCTGACTCGGTGTAGGGGTGTCAGGCTTCCTCCGCTCGACCCTTTCTCGCTGGAAACAGTAGGAGGCAGAGTGTCCCTTCCTCCCACAAAAGGAACACTCCCTAGACCGCACCGTCTCCCTACGTGCGGCGCCTCCCACTTCCATGGGTTCAGGTCCGGCGACGGGGTGTACCGGAGGGGGCTGATCATTCCCGGTGCGTCCGCGGGTGGCTAGCAGATTGTCCAGCCGGATCGCCATGTCGACGAGCTGGTCGAACGTCAACATGGCGTCCCGGCATGCCAGCTCCCTACGGACGTCAGACCGTAAGTGGCACCGGAAATGATCTATAAGTGCCCTGTCGTTCCAGCCCGACCCCGCCGCCAGGGTCCTGAACTCCAGGGCGAAGGCCTGCACGCTCCTTGTCCCCTGCCTCAGGTGCACGAGACGCTCGCCGACCTCCCTGCCGTCGGGCGGGTGATCGAACACGGCCCGGAAGAGGCCGACAAACGCCCCGTAATGGGCCAACTCCAGCCCGTTGGTGGACCAAACGGAGTTGGCCCAGTCCAACGCCTTGCCCCTCAGGCAGGAGACAAGGGCCGAGACCTTCTCCCTATCCCCCGGGTGAGGGCTGAGGGAGGCAAAGTAGAGCTCCAGCTGGAGCAGGAACCCAGAGCACTGGGCAGCGTCTCCGCCGAATCCCTGAGGAAGGCTCAGTTGAATGGTCCTCCTCTGCGACGGTGGAGACGATGGCAGGGGCACTCCACCCGGGTTGAGTGTCGGGGTTTGCTGCTCAGATGGCAACCTCGCCTCCAACCGCCGCATAGCCTGGACCATCTCTGTCACGGCCTCCCCCAGGGACGCGATCATGCTCCCATGCTGGTGGATGAGGTCGCTCCCCGCTGGCTCCATTCTGGAGTTGTGGTATTCTGTCAGCGGTGTGTCAGGGTGTGTGAATAAAGGAGCCAAACGCAGGGAGGTAGTTAATCTTCTTTAACAAAAAAATGGCACGCGTACAACAAGAGCGCAAAAGCGTGCAATAGTCTTGCAATACAACACCAAACATAGAACAATACCACACAAAGACGCCCAGAAACAAGGGAACTAATATAGGCAACCTAATGAGGGAATGGACACCAGGTGTGTGCAATAACAAGACAGGACAGTGCCGTGGGAGGAGGAGCGGCGTGGCTAGAAGGCCGGCGATGACGCGCACCGAACACCACGTCGGGAGGGGTGGCGCGCGTCCTCCATGCGCGTCCTCGTTACACATATAGAGAACATCTAGACTAAGATTAATTTTAAAACAAAGACACAAATGTAAAATAGTAAAAACAGCCCAAGAAAAATCATCAATATGCTAAAGAGAACAGGTATGTTTTAACCAAAGACTTAAAAGCAGAGAGGTTTGGAGCCGTTCTGATCTCTAGAGGGAAGGTGTTCCACAGACGAGGCCCTGCCACCGCAAAAGCACGCTCCCCTCTACGCTTTAGTCTGACACGAGGGACTACCAGCAGTGTCTGGTCGTGGGATCTGAGACTTCTGGACGGAATGTACGGATGAATAAGTTCAGAGAGATAAACCGGAGGTATGTTGTGTAAAGATTTGTAGACAAAGAGGAGGATTTTAAAATCTATTCTCTGCCGAACTGGTAGCCAGTGTAAAGATCTGAGGATAGGAGAGATATGATCATATTTGCGACAGTTAAGGATAAGTCTGGCCGCAGCATTTTGGACTAACTGAAGACGGGAAATTTGAGAATCTGATATACCGCAATATAGTGAGTTGCAATATTAGTGACGTCATACATCTGTTTTCTGTCTACATTGCCATTCTTAAGAGTTCTCTTAATTTCCACCCTAATGTTGAGTTGCTGTGTAGATAATGATAAGCAAATTTTAACAAACAGCCAAAATATTAGATGGGTTGGACACTAAATCTAAATCTTCAGTTAACGAAAGATATCGGCTAAATTAAAAGGATAGTCTGAGGACCATGTCAGATTTTTTAAGTGTGGGAATTTAAATCTCAAATATTTTAAACAAACATTTGGCCTTTTTAATTGCTCACCATATTGCTCACTCAGAGCTTCAGGAAGGGGGCCAGACCCACTGGGATGGTGAAAGTGAAAGCTAAATATATTTTCCTCTCAGTAGCTTTAATGTTGAAATTTATGATTGGGAAAGGGTAGAGACCAAAAATCATCCCCCATTTTTGCTGATAGAACAATCAATAGAACCACAGACGTGGTCAAAGAAAAAGCATAAAAGTTTTGATTTAGGGTTTGGCTGACCGCCACTAAAAATGGACTAAAAATGAATCTAAGTTTGTGAATTCCCTAAAATTTAGGAGTTTGATCAAGACACTGTTTGTGTTTTTCATGAGGTAGTTTGGCCGTTGCCTGTAAAAATGCAAAATTTGTATGCTGTAGCTAAGCTAATACAATTGCCCTGGTGGTTGCAACAGGTAAACCACTCCACATGGGCTGGGGTTTTTCACTCCTACAATTTAGTTGCGCAGCTTATCCCCTAGGGGTCAAACAATTTAGTTAGGCATGTGCCAAGAAACTACAGGATATTATAAATGCATGATAGCCAATTTCACAGACCTGTGTGATGGTACTGTGGTGAAGTCAAATTTGAGAGCTGTTTAGCTATGTTAGACAAATAAGTTTTATGGTTTATAATTCCTTCGCACAAGCGTCCATGTTGCACATTAATGTCTTTGATGGAGTTAGTGAATGTTCGTGTTTTTTAACATGTTCACTTTGTTTTGATGAACAGGATGCAACTCCAGATCCATCCCTATTACCAATTCTCTATTTTTCATGTCCGTCCTGAAAAGATAGCCAGTACAGGTTCCAGGATGGCGCCTCCTGTGGCCGTATTTGTCATTTTTCTGCATTCACTCATGGTGTCACTTTCCATTGTCTTAATGAAGTGAAGGCAGGGGGATGTATGATATCCAGAGATAGGGACAAGTCACACATGATCAAGTCCAAGCAAGTCTCAAGTCTTAACCATCAAGTCTGGAGTCACAGTTCAGATAAATCAACCAAGTCAAGTCAAGTCAAGGGTTCACCCTAAGCAAGTCAAGTCGAGTCCTTATAAGTTTCAAGTCAAGTCACAGTACTAAAGAGATGAACACACACACACTGTCCTCTGTTTCTGACGTGCGCTTGGTGCGAAGCTGGATTTCAAAATCAAATATTTTTCTCCTCCACGGTACAATTTTTTGGGGGGACGAAGCGGAGGGATCTTGAATCAGCCTGAAGGGGTTGTATTCACTATAACAACCGCCTCGCTATACCTTATCCCGCTCATTACATGGCTACCTACCAAATAAATCAATAATTTGACACAAAATATTGATTTCAAAAGGAATGTATTGATTTAAAAACGATTGTATTGCTCCCTCTAAAGAAAATAGTCCGTTCCGTCTCTGGTTAGAATCCTGCTGCGTCCATAACAACGCGCTGTTTTTAATGGCAACGGTCTGTTATCAAGAAATAATACGCATTCTGCAATGGAATTCAGCCAATACATGTAATAAGGGCTAATAATAACAACCTTATAAACTAATTATTGTGACTGAAAAACTGCCTAATATGTAATTACGCTGTAATTATTCTTGTCTGTATGAGTAAAAAAAAAAAACTCTTCGAAATGTTTAGGTGCTAGTAATCACATCGGCGCCTCCATGTTAGCCTTTCATGCAGTAAAGTTAACTGTTATGGTGTAAGCACAATGCTTTTTAGTTTCCACACGCAGTCCACAAACACTTGAAAATGCGCACATTTAATACAGACATTATGGCCTACGTGTAATAATATACATGCCCGCTCATTTTAAGATGCCCATCAACATTAAAATTCAGGCTATGCCACTGTTATAGTCAAATTCCCTTACATCTATTTACCAGACGTATTCTGTAATGATAATGGTCACATTTCTAACAAGAAAAAATAAAATAAAATATGCAACCAAGGCCAAATTATGACAAACAAAAGATTAATCCATTACTTAATCATTATAGATCTTAGTGAAACTGAATATAAAGAGATTACTTTCTTACCTTTCCTTGTGGTTCTTAAAATAACGAATGAAATTTGACGTTGTTGCATATTTTGCATCTGGCAAATCTTTTTTTATTCACACGGTCCAGTTCAAAGTCCTTGTATCCAAACGATACTATTTGTGGAGCTCGACTAACGTTATTGTCTGCCATGTTTGGCTCGGTTTGAATTGTGCAGCGTTAAAGGCACATACGCTGATTAGTGGTGCTGATGTCACAACATAAAATAATTGTATTGCTGTTTGTTTATTTTAAGTTCAAGTCATTGTCGAGTCTTCCACTTCAAATCAAGTCAAGTCTCAAGTAACTTGTTCTCAAGTCAAAGTCAAGTCATTTTCATACTTTAATCATGCAAGTCACAAGTCCTGAAAATTATGATTGGAAAGAGTTGAGCTTAGCGCTCAAGGCAAATCAAATTGGTATTTATAAGGAGTTATGTACAAAATTGAGTTTTTCCTGTTTGCATAGTTATAACGGATCATTGGCATGTTTTTAATTGGTTTATTTGGATATTGTTTTGTTTGATGGAAGATCTAACATTTTAATGGTTGAATAGAATAGATCTAAACATTTCTGATTTGGCTAAGCAAAGTCAAGTCTGACAATCTTATTCCCCCGCTAGTTGCTAACGTTATTGGGTATCCTCAATCTAGCGTATCTTTGGATAATCTAATTTGAATTAGTAATTTACCCTTGTTTTTGGACCAGCCTTGGTTTGGCATATAGGGATTCGTCAACCACAGCTATTGCAACCCACCAAGGGGAATAATCTGACCCAATTAGGTTGTCACACACCTGTCTAATCGCCTGTGAGGAGACTCTTAACCACCTCTTCTGCAGTTGATAACCGGTCAAATAGCACCTCCACTTTAGGTGTGAATAAGTTCTTGGGAGTGCTAAATTAGTTATTCCGTCACATGCAACAGATTTTTGGGAAGCCCTTATTGGTTATACTATATGTTTAGGATTTCTCTTAACGATCAAGTATTTATCACATCTCTTTTTTTTTTTCTTTAACTTCGTATTGAAGGATTAATTTTTTTTGCTTCTTTTAAGATCATAGCATCAATGCAATGCAACAATAGTAAAACATGTACCATCAATAATCAACCGTTATTTTATATGTAATAAATCGGACTTCGTCACTCCCGGCTCCGGTGCAAACAATTCAATTCTTAAAACAGACTGATAGGAACTTGTTGCAAATTTTTTCAAGTAGATTTCGCTTACCTATTTATGATGCGCACAGTTCAGTCAGCTGGAGAGAGTTGAAAAGCAAACATCGTCGTCGTGAAGATATTGATGTCGCATCTGGGCTGCCAAATTGTGGAAGATGGAAAATATTCGCGATTTATTACAATACAAACTTCTCAGAGTCTGGTATAACAGTAGATTATTTCAAGTTTAATCACGTGGCACCACGGGAACAACCATCATGACAAAAAGAGTGCAAGTACAGAGACCGACACAGAGTAAGTCATGACAGATTGTTCTGATTATGCATTTCAAGTTTCAAGCTTATATCCTCCTCCAACAGTACAGATGATGGAATTAGCATTTGCAGAATGTACATCCAAGGAATAGTAGTCACTATGGTGTAGTCTAAAAATGCAAGGTTGCACAAATAGCTCCAGGAGACAGAGAATCATAGAATGTGGTTGCCCAGACAACCTGGTCAAAGGCTGTGATATAACAAGCTGGACAGTTACTATATGGGGACTTAAGTTAACTATTCTCTTCTCAATAAGGAATGGAGCTCTGTTGACCTGTAGGATGTAAGTAATAATAACCCCCTGCTGTTCAAGAGCTTCCTCCCAGAGAACAGTTTCTTATGGCGGTTTTATGGCACAGGCAGAGGCCTGTTTCTCTTACTGCTAAAAGGAGCCAAGGCCCTGCTCAGCCGACATTCCATTTATAACTGCCCCTGAACACAAGACACTGGCCTTATAAGTTGGAGACAGAGAGAGAGACTAGCTTTTCAACAGATGTGTAATTGTTCAAACATACTGAGTACAAATCCCTTCTAATAAGATAATGAATAAATAAGAATGCCAATAACTTAATTTTCTGCAGCATTAATATACCACAAGCAACCAAACATCAACCAAGCCAGTTCTGGATGGAAAAGGAACTTTGTCACATACTTTTATGGAAACTTGTCTCATTTATGATGGAACTTTTGAGATCCAGGACTGATCTATTGTCTTTATTGTTGGGAGTTGACGGAACCATACCTAGTGGATGAAAGTCCGATGGACTGTTGAACCACACTAATCGTTGTTTTGCAGTTATACTTTCAACAGATCAGGACATCACAACCGCTTTTATGGTGATGCATCACGTCACTGACTGGACGCAGAACACTGACTGTGTGGGTACCAGCAACATGTTCAAGAAGGATTTCTACAACCACAATGGTCGAATCTGTTCCAGATTTTCCTGACTACTAACATGGCAGAATGATGCCAGGGTCAAATCACTTGGCTTCACACTTGGAAACTCACTGTTTCATTAAACAGTATACCTACACTGACTTGTTAGGACAACCAGGCAATTTGCTGGGTCCACATCACACTGACTGCAATAACTGATTTTGGAACTTTTCATCACTGATACAAGACAAAGAAAACTGAAGATAAGAACTAAAGGACACTTGATTGGACACTGACTTCTTTCCTTACAATCTAAGACTTTCCCAAATTAACTGATATGGTGATTTCGTATGTATGAAGGATTGTTTCTCGCAAAACAGGTGGGAAACTCTGTAGGATGACAATCCCAATATTGGGGAATGTTTCATCATGATGTTTTCATCTGATTTTCTGCTGAACACCGTTAACAGTGATAATAACCTGTTGATGTCAACATTTTTCTTGACCCGTATAATCTGAGGTGGGGGCGGGATTGATGACTGTCATACATTGGGTTATGTAGCGGAGTGTGGTGTGTCAATTGTCTTGTTTACATTCATTTTCATTTGAGGAACAATAAGGCCTGGTTGGTCAGATACTATTTTTGTTGTTTCGTCTTAGTCATTTGTAACGTAAGTACATTGGCCTTTTCTTTTCATTAGGAATTTAATTGTACTTGTAATGTTTTATCAAACATGTAATATTTTTCTTTAAATGTTTGATAGGGGGGAGTGTGGAATCTGAGAATTAACAATTACAATATGAATATACGTTTCATTGGAAGTGGATGTGCTTAGATAATGAGAACAACAGAAACCTCTGTGTTTAGATTCTCTCTGTAGGTTGCGCTCTGATAGTCACTGGAAACATTCCTGTGGTTATCTGGCATGGCGGTTGATTCCTAGAAACATGATCTGTGCTAGGTAGAAACGCCCTTTATGTATAGGTTAGCTGGCAACTATCTTCACAGTGAGAAGACAATGGAACGTTCACCGAATGATCTGTGCTGCAATTTTCCAATAAACTTGAGCGAACTTGTCCCTCAATTTGATACAGGTTCTATATTATTTGACCACTTTACATAACCGCTGATTTCTAACAGAGGGTTGGTTTGGTTGACAAGATGAATGCTGTTCATTGGTCGACACGGGTGGCGGGCACTCAAAAGTTCAAAAAGTTTAACCTTTCGGTGCCTTTGGGTGCCTCCACCCACAAGCAAGCGTGCACAGCAAGCAGCACCGCTCATGGGATCAAGCAACGAGCACCGCGCCGCTCTCAAAAGTGCTTGCGGTTTGCCTCCCATCTCCCTACTCCAATTTAAAGTCTATGAGATCGTCAATGCCCCTGTGGCCCGTGTGCAGACATCTTCACAATTTGGCCCTTGTCAAAGTTGCTCAGATCCTTATGCTTGAATCTAATCTAATGAATGCCAATGCGAGACACTACTGTAAGTTATCCTTTGATCATCCTTTTACTCTGCTCATTGAATTTACATTTTACAATGTCATTGTTCATGTATATAAGCAAGGAGCCAAGGCGTAGGATGAATGGTGAAACAAGGGTTTAATACACAAGGGCAGTTATAGGCTGTAGAAGTGAGGATCTGCTATGCATAATGGTGGGAAGTCTGGAGTGATGTGATGAGGAACAAGTGTGTGTAATAGTGGAGAGTCTGAGGCGTTTCATAAATGCGGTGCTAGAAGCAGGAAGAATGGACAGTGGTGGCTAATAGGCTGGCAACAGGGAGCAATGTAGTCGAGCTTTGCCGGAGGGAGGTGTGATCACAGGAGGCACCGTGACAGTGTAGGCCACTGTAAATCATCCTTTGAGCATCCTTTTACTCTACTGATCAAATTTACAAATAAAATTCATTGAATAATACACTCCAATGTTTTTACTTGGAGAGGTTACATATCTTTGGATCTATACATTTTATTTCTGCAAATAGGCTGTAGTCTATGTGTTATTCATTCTTTAAAATATTTGGTGTTTATCAAGCAACCGTGCTTTATGCCTATGAACGGCTATTCATGCAGATATCCTTTAATCATCGCCAACTGGTCAATAATGTCTGTTATTTTACCTTGTACATGTACATTTGTTTGGATTTGTTTTATATAATTGAAATGGTGTGCAGTGTTAATTTTTTTAGACTTCTATATAGTTTGATGACAACCCAATAAACCCAGATAAACTGATGCTCCGGCTGGAAGGTGATGCGGCGGAGGACAATGTGTATTTTAATAGGGCCAATTCGTATGCTAATGACAAGAAAGCGTTCGGTTCTGGCTGATACTGTTTGTGTGAAAGGCTTGGCGGTTCTAGTGTTAATCAGGTCAAACAGGTGGGACCTCTTAATAACAATTCCTTTAAAGCAGTGGTTCTTAAACCTATCCTGGGGACCCACAGCCATTCCATGTATTAGGTGTATCCCAGAGCTAGCACACCTGAATCAACTTGTCGACTAATTATGAAGTACCTGGCTGCTTGATTCAGTTGAGCTAGTTTCAGGGATACAGCAAATACATGGAAGGGCTGTGGGTCCCAGGAGAGGTTTAAGAACCACTGCCTCAAAGAAATTCTCTGTTAAAACTCCATGAAGTCACATGCTCAAACATGAGCCTACGAAGGCCCATATTAAAGCATGTCAGTAAAACATCATTTTTTCACCTTAAGAACATTTCCCGCCTAAGACTTTCTCTCACTTTCTCAGATGCAGAAAAGCTTATCCATTCCTTTTTTAACAGAATTGATTGAGAATGTAGTACTAGGGGTTTTGCCTGCTAGCAAATTCAATTGAAAAATCAAAAACAGTGCTGCAAGGATCCTGAGACAATCAAAAAAATCTGCCCACATACCTCTCCTTGCTGACCTTCATTGGCTTCCTGTCCCTCAAAGAACAGACTTTGAAATTATCCTTGTAGTCTATAAAGCAATCCATGGCTTGGGACCGGTCTACTTATCTGACCTGCTCTCCCCCTATGAACCATCCAGGCCCTAAATGGTCTAGCAAAGCCAATCTGCTCAATGAACCAAGGACCGGAAAATGGGAGGCCGCACATTTTCTTTCATTCATGATACGGTGGACGGTGTCGTGGGGAATCTCCACCCAGACCTGAATCAAGACATCAGTGAGCTCTACTTGAGGGCTTCGAAAGCACCGATAGATAACGTCCCAGAGGTTCTCAATTGGATTCAGCTCTTGGGAACGAGTGGGCCAGTCAATGGCATCAATGCCTTCGTCATCCCGGAACAGCTTACACACTCTGGCCACAAGAGGCCGGACATTGTCCTTCAACAGGAGGAACGCAGGGCCCACTGCAACCAGCGTAGGTTCTGATGATGGGTCTGAGGATTTCATCCCGATACCTAACAGCAGTCAGGGTATCATTGGCTAGCACGTGGAGGTCTGTGCGACCCTCCAAAGTTAAGCCTCCACGCACCACCCACCACCAAACCGGTCATGCTGGATGATGTTGTTAGCCGTTCACCATGGTGTCTCCAGACTCTTTTACGTCTGTCACATGTGCTCAGTGTGAACATGTTCTCTTCTGTGAAGAGAACGGGGAGCCAATAGCGAACATGCCAATTCTGGTGTTCTCTAGCGAATGCCAGTTGAGCTGCACAGTGCTGGGCTGTGAGCACAGGTCCCACTAGAGAACGTCAGGCCCTCCTGCCACCCTCATGGTGTCTGTTTCTGACAGTTTGGTCAGAAACATGCACACCTCCTCATGCTACCAGTAGTGCCAAGGACACTCGCAAAACACAGATCTAGAGAAGAATCAGTCGGGAAGGATAAGTTGTGCATTATCCAACAGCATTTTCATTTATACATGGTCCACTGATGACACAGCTGACCTGATATTGTAGTCACGGGTGAAAACTAAGCTAGCAGTGGCTATGTTTACGTTTGCCAACCAAAGATTGGAATGTTGAACATTAATTATAGTTTAGTCAGGCATTTACTTCCGGTCGGTCCAGTGGTCTACCCTGTTTAGTCACCAATCTTTTTTTAATAGCTATACAAAAATTAGGTGTTGGAGCTATTTGGTGGATTAGTGTTTTATTTGTTTTATGGGATAATGGGTTCTTCCCTTAGACACGCCCAGCCACTCCCTGCACACCTGGCACTCCTAAATTGGCAGGGCATACCGTTTTTTGACCTCTCTTTTCACTTTAAACATCATTTCTCACTTCTCACCATCTTATTTTATTTGGTACTACAATCATGTATTATTGGCATTTTGCCTAATGAATCATTTCCCCCCCAATATCTGTTATTATTTCTTTATTACACAATGTCAAGCCAAGGAACGCATCAAAATAATCCACAAAAAAAAAGATAAAAGCCCATACAGGTGGCATAACTACTTGAGGTAACACAACCAAATATGGAGTGACCTCTGCTATATTGTGGTGTCTAATAAACTCCTGTATTAGGTAAGGGTTTGCCTGGTAGAAAGAGAAAAAAAATATCCAGTCAGGAAGCTCCACCCACCTGCCAAAATTCACATGATAGTCATGTAATATATTTATATACGTATTTCCCATTGTTTTGATATTGCAATGAAATAAACATCCATGCCTAGTTGTAACTGGTGGACACTGGTTGCATCGCAACGAAAAATCCAAACAACTTAGGATGTCAAATGCCAAATGTTGCCAGAAACTGCCAGGCAATATTTAGACAGATAATCCGTTATAGTACACTAGCAACCTGCAGGCAGCACAGGTAGAAAAACATTGAGTCTCACTGCAACTGCTGTTTACTAATTCAAATAACCAACCAGGCTCCTCCCTGTACCAATGTCAGTAAATGATTAAAGAACATAGTCAGTTTTCTGTGCTAAACTGCCAACCAATTACACATCATTCTTAACTGAAGCTGCACATGATGTTTTGTATGGCACCATGCCTGAAACACTAGGTAATCTTGCCAATGGCATTTCGTGACTTTCCCTTCTCCACATAGAAATCCTGCATTAATTAAGGATGTTGTGGGAAAACAAGTTTAATACTCCCTTCAAAGAGGATTAAGAGTCTATAAAGGTTATGTATAGGACTTGCTTATTTCAAGTATTTGTTGACATTGCACAGGTTTGAATAAATAGAATATAGATTTGTTTGTGGATTAGAATATATATGTTGTTTTATTGTGTTGGTTTCCTATTGAGCTGTGCCCTTTAAAATGACCTGTCTCTAACAGATTTTGCAAGTTCATCTCTAATTGATAGATAATTTTGTTCTCCAGCAGACTTGGCTAAATCCCAAATGCCATTCTGTTTTATTGGTTTTGGTCAAAGTAATGCAGAATAGGGAATAGCGTGCCATTTTGGACACAGTCAGGACTGATGCTCCAGACACTGCATTGCTGACAATGTAAAAATTGTCACAAAGCAATTTAGTTGATGATGCTGTATTAAGATGGTAATATTTATTTCAAGAAATTGTCTAGCTATATTACAGAGTAAAAGTTATATGCTGAAGCTTACCTCTGTGTTTTTCACCACCCGATCTGTGGACTGGCATCATTAGAGGATTTTTGCTAGTTCCTGACCCAGATAGCACACTTTTTTTCAAAAGTGCTAATGTTAATGTAGTTTGTCCTGAGGGAAGAAATTTAAAAATACAATTGTAAAATAAAACCACAGACAAGGCCATTAAATTACAATATATGTTTAAAAAGTGTAGCTTAATTAAAAGTACATACATTTTGTATTTTAATTTGAAGTGGACTAGGCTGGTCCAGGAACCAGTTTGTATATGTCCATATACTGTACCTGCATGGAACAGACACAGTATTAACAGTTCATGGCCCTGGAGAACCTTTTTTAAATATGCACCCTGACAATGATTCTTCACTCTGTTGAAGAATCATTGGTGAGGCTATAATTCTGAAGGAGAATGACCAAAGAGCATTTTACAAAACAATATCCCAGTCTTAGGATATCCAAGTGAACACAGATGGATCAATCATCATGAGGTGGAAGTTGCATCACACCAGACAGGCAATGCAAAGAAAAGGCTATCCCTAATAACTTTGCACTTAAATAAGAAGGGGACTTATGAGCAACAATAAGTTTGAAGGTGCTACAGAGTTAAACGGCTGAGAGTGGAGTAATGGTATATTGACTGCTCATATCCAGTGCTGTGCAAAAAAGTGTATTGGAGGGTTACAGGAAAGGATTACATAAAAAGTACCATCTGAATTTATGATAGTGAGCTGGGCTGCAAGTTGTAGTGCACCCTAGCACTGCTTATGTCTCAACACACTCTGTCCCTACCCTGAAGTATGGTAAATAGTAGAGAAACTACTTCCGTCTGCTAAAACTCTGAAGATTGGGAGGAAATATACCTTACTGTTTCATTCTGCAACAATAGCCTAGTTGCTTCACAAAAGTGGCCTTCATAGAAAACATTCTGGTTTGCCAGAAGGTGTGTGGGAGACTCTAAAGGTGCCTGCACACAGGCCGCGGTAAGCGAGAACTGAACCACGGGAAAAATCTGCCTACCGTGTGTATACCCAGGCGGGGTGTACACACCACAGCTGCAGTGGTTGAGTTTCTGTTGGTTACCGTAGTAACAGAAATGCTCTGGCAAAATTAGGTTTTGGTATGTCATCTAGAAGTTTACCTACAGATTTTGTATGGTTTTGTAAATAAAAATAAAAAAACAATTCTGTGTTCTTTTTAAATAGGTATTGTCTAGGTAAACAGATTATTTTAACGTTATTTCACGATGCATTGTATTGGTTTATGTCCCTGTAGGTCTGCAAAGTTAAATTGTATAATTACGGGAAATCTGACAACAATACATGTATCCTCTTTTTTCCTCTCATATATCGGTGATGTCAATGAATGTGGGTTTGATTGGTTGACCAGATGAACGCTGTTTATTGGTTGACATGGGAGGCGGGTACTCAAAGTTCAACAAATGTGAACTTTGGGCGCCCCCACCTGGGAGCATACGTGCACAGGAAGTGGCACAGACCATGGGATTGAGCACCTTGCACTGTGCTGCTTGCAAAACTACAGTTTGCCGCCCATCGCCCTACTCCAATTGCAAGTCTATAAGCCCGCCACCGTGGCCCGTATGCAGGAACCTAAAGACTAAATGCTAGAAGATTCCATCATCTGATGAGTCCAAATTTGAGCTTTTAGACCCCAACACAAATATCATCCAGAAAAAAAACTTGAAGCATAGAGGTGACAGCATTGTGCTATTGTGAGGCTACTCTGCATCACTTCCTCGATGATGGATGCAGCAAAGTAATGAAAAATCCTGGAAGAAAATCTGCAGAGGAGAAGATTAATCTTCATGCAAAATTCGACAAACATTTTTGTGTCCTGATGCACCAGAGCTGGTAGAGACTTTTCTAAAAAGAAGTAGTCAATATAGGGTTTATTCTGTCACTTTGGATGATTGCTTGACAGGTGTGCGGGACTTCCGGTTTGGGGGACGAGACCTACGGTTTGGTAAGTGGGATTTCCTGTTTGACGTATGCAGGGGTGGGACTTCCGGTGTGACGTATGCTCAGGGTGGTACTTCCTGTATGATGTATGCATGTCCGGGGGATGAAATATGGTAGCGTTAAATTCCCCAGGCAAAATATGTTACTGTATGTAGTGAGATGTTTGGTGTTTAACAATAGTGCGCCAGAGTTCAGAAATGTTACATTTCCAGGCAATTAATCTTACCATAAGTGCTAAAGCAGATGGGTGTGTAATAGATGGTTTATAACCATTGGGTGTTGACCTTTCACATTTTACAATGCTTGTGTAACATGGAGTTGTGCAATGTGTGAATGTTAACAAGTATAGAATTGTTTTTGTAAGACACAAAGAGGGGATATCATTGGGGTGATGCTGGTGTTCTGAAGTAACAAACGAACCCAGGTTCAATCAGACATTATGGCTAGGTTGAATACATCATGGTTGGAGTCAAAAATCAAACAGCATTACCTTTGAGTTGCATTATATGGCAAAACATTACAAAATCACCCCGAAGTGTGAGTTTAATTTGCATGAACAACTTTGATTCGCTGACAGCTTAAGATATGTTATTTCAGGTAAACAATACAATGAGTATTAACGGGAGATTGTTTTCTACATATTGCTAGAAATGTTTAACAAGCAACGATGCTTACGAACTATGGAGGACTAAATGTGCCATAATATGAAATTAACACAATATTAATATATACATAATTAAATATATAAATACATATATATAAATAAATATATAAATAATTGATTACTTAAATATATAAATAAATAAACAATACAGATTGCATTTGCATTGTGTACACTTATGCATCGTCCAAATGAAATAGACATTTAATTTGGATGGTGTGAAGTTGTTCGATTTAACATTCATATTAACACATTACTCCCGACACCCCTCCAAAAAATCTAATAGGCCTTAATGTAGCAGGCAGACTACGAGTAGACATTGGCCTACGCAATCTGACATGTTGTATCCAGAGCAGCCGCTGACAAGATAGCCTACTGAAATTGCTTTTTCCCTTCTATTCTCCGTGAGTTGGGCTACGGGATTACTGCGTTTTAGTCGACCATTTATGCAGGCAAAAAAAGCTTGCAGGTGTGTTATGCAACTGAAATATCGTTATCATCTTTTGACCAGTTGCTACTGTTGGTCAGTGGTCAATGTTGGATGACAAGGCAAGATGCCTAACTGAACAGGCATGCTTGAACCTACAGTATTAGGTTGATATGCACCTCTTCTCTAATTGTGTAGCCTCCTAGAAGCTACACATTTTAATGGGTGTAATACCGCAAATGTTTTCTTTCAACTCCCAAAAAATGCCTTGCATGTTTTATAGAGAAAAACCAAGCGTGCCGCACAAGCCCTGAAAAGTGAAGCCAAAACGTCTCGATCGCCCCCTGGTGAGTGGTCCCAGTATAGGTCATAAACCCCGCCCTCCCCATGTTATTCAATGGGACGCGAGACCAACTAAACAATTAAATTACCCTTCAAATATATTTTTTCCGAAGCTGGTTTGTGTCATTTACTGTAGTTTGTATCACGCTAATGTAAATTCAAGAGTTTGTTTTTAAAATAAGTTTGTTTTTAGTTAGTTATTTAATGCTCTAAAAACGGTGGTGTGACTTCGTGATTCACAGCTGTGATTGACAGCTATCTGAGCCGAGGAGCCACTGAATCTTCGGAGGACTGAGGAGATTGGAACTTTACATTTAATCTCTAAATTTCTATAATTGATATAATTTCACACGGACATCATGGGTTGTTCTGCAGTACATTGTGCTAACCGATCTGGCATTTCCAATCGATCTTTGAATTTTTTTCGGTAAGTTAAATTTATAAGCTATTTAATTAGTAAATAAATGTAATGGGCTAGCTTACGTTAGCTAAAAGACAACAAGCCTCGTTAATAGCCATGTTAATAGCTAGCAGGTGATCGTTAGCTAGAAGTTACCAATTATTTTTGTATTAGGCCTATTCTAAATTAAGGTTAAACATGATGTAAGTTAGGCTATAACATATCGTCTAGGTTTAACAAGCAAAGGTTGTACTGTACTTGGACTTGCGATTGATTACGGTATGCGCATTCTGTGAGGGAGAGTGAGGGCGGGGCACAGGGGTGGGGCCTTTGATTTCGCGGCTTTACGGCTTTACTTCCTTCTAGCTACTGCGCATAACTACTGCGCAGAACTGGTCCCAAGATCGCTATCTGCGCAGACGCAAGTCCAAGATGTCAGCGCCGTATCAGGACACTGGTGGCTTCATTTTTCACCAATGGAAAAGAGCGAAAGGGCGTCGTCCATTATTTATACAGTCTATGAGAAAAACTAACAGTCATATTTTTTGTGGCATAATATTGATTAAGATGAAATTGACTAGTATTTCAAATCTTGTCATCCAAGGTTATTGTCCCTGCAAATGTTTTCTAAAACATCATCAATATCTGTATCTGTTAACCTGGCAATCACACCAATACTAATAGTCAAATATTCATCTGGGCTATTACAAATTTTTCAACTAGTGTAGTTCAAGTTCAAATATCAAGTATCAAATGCACCAAATAACACAGCATCCTCCTGCACAATGAAATCCTTGTGACATGGCACCCCACATCTACATAGTAAGAATTAAGAAATATATAAAGTAAAAATATAGCAATAATATACAATGTAAAAGAGTAGGATGGGGAATATGAAGAATATCGCTATTGAATATTATAGATACAATATGAGTGTAGTATGCATGTGATTGGTACAGACAAAGGAATATTGTAATGTACATTGAATGTACATGAAAAGACAACATCTGGAATGTTCATGTGGGATCAGTATGATCATAGATGAGTATTGCTGGTTGCAGAGTAGTGTAGAGTGTCAACTGTCTTGTGTTTTCAGTGTGTATGGACATAATGGAATGGGAACACCTCAATCTTACTGAAAGTCCAACCCCTACATTGCATTTGAATTGTGTAGACAAGCAAACAATAATTACATTATTAAATGGTTACACTGCATTGTGTACACTTGTGCGTCGTCCAAATGCAATAGACATTTAATTTGGATGGTGTGAAGTTAAACATTGTCCAAATGCAATAGACATTTCATTTGATTGGTGCAAACTTGAGTGTCATCCAAATACAATAGACATTTAATTTGGCTGGTGTGAAGTTGTGCATCGCCCAAATGCAATGGGGCGGTACCTAACCCATTTGATAGAGATGTCATCATTGGACTGCAGTGTTTTATGCTTGGAAAACTGTGATTGGACACTTGAGAGCAAACTATCAGATGTGTCCTGTCAATCAAGTAGCACACCTACTACTTTCAGTGTTTCCTTGTCAGTTATGGATACAAAATTGGACCGCTTTAAGCAGATAACTTATGTTGTTAGCGTGTGGTCTGTTTTCAGTTACAGTCATTGCGGCAACCGGTGGAGGACCGGAAAAGTGTGTGTGCCCTTGGTTGTGCCAGCACCGTCCTCTAGCTCAATATAATATCTAGCTCAATATGTAAGCCTTTACAAGTCAATGCATAGCTCTAGTGACATAGATTATTTGCATATAATATTTTTCTATAGGTGACATCAATAAGTTATCGAAAAACCCGAGAGGAGCTATTAGAAAAAGAATAGGTCCAAAATGAATAGGCTGTGACGGGCGCTTATTTGCAGGTTTCTCTCGCGGGATGTAGTGGGACTATCGAGTTGACTTCAATGCCAATGCATAGCTCTAGGCTCATAGATTACTGGCATATAATATTTGTGTCTATAGGTGACATGAATAAGTTATCGAAAAAACGAGAGGAGTTAGTAAAAATAAAGAGGAGATATCTTTGGCATTTCATTTTGTGAATAAATATTTAGCCTAATACTTTTCTAGTATATTAATCTTCAGTAAAATAAGCAGAGAAAATTCTGAAAGAGATGATAGGAAATGTGTGCTATTCAGTTTCTCTTTCCCTCCTAAAATAATGTAGATTTTCATTTTCGATTTACATTTGATGAATTAGCCTACACAATAGGATGAATATCATATTGGAAAAAAGGTAATATAATTTGTATTATGTTTCAATAATAGCCTAATTCTCATCGGGTTGCGGGAGTAAGGAACCAGGCGCAGGCGGAATACGGTCGACTTCGACTTTTAATGACCAAAATATCGAGTACAACCAAACAACAAAAGTAAAGGGCTGTCTTAAGCAGCACAACGACTGTACACAAAGGCTCTAAAGAAATGTACATGTAACGGCAACACACACAATGACATCAAACACAACAACAATGATCCACAAATGCGGGGAGCTGAGGGGAAACATTTAAACACTTACAAATGATGTGATAGGGACCTGGTGTGCATGATTAAAGACGTGACACAAAACAAGTCCGGGATGTGTTCATGAGTGATGGGAACTGAGGGTGCACGGAACGGTGGCGCTGCTGCTCACCGTACCGTGACACTAATGAAGTTTCCATTCATCTGGGAGTATAGTGCATTTATCCATTGACGTCATGCATTCAGCGAGGGGTGATTAGTGCATGGGTACCATTTGGGTACCAACACTGAGTGGCATGGGCTGGATTAAGTTGGAAAACAGGGTAAAAAAAAAAACAAACAACAACAACAGGTAAATAGTCTCTCAATAGTTTTCTGTTGGTCAGTTTAGACGGAACGGAACAATGTAATGGAAAAGCCTATTTAGGAGAAGTCATGGCAGGAGGAGAGTGTAGCTATCAAAATGGCAGTTCTATTTTAATGACAAACTCAAATGCCAATTGGCATAGTGTTAAAGAGTTCTCAAAGGGACACAATTATGTATCCATAACAGACATGGAAACAATGGAACTCGTTCCTGTGATACTAGACTTGATTGACATGCAGCGCTCATGGATAGTTTGCACTCAAGTGTCAAATCACAGTGTTCCAAGCATAAAACACTGCAGTCCAATGAGGACAGCTCTATCAAATGGGTTAGGTCCCGCCCCATTGCATTTGGACGATGTACTACTTCACCATCCAAATGAAATGTCTATTGCATTTGGATGATGCACAAGTTCACACCATCCAAATGAAATGTCTATTGCATTTGGACGACACACAACTTTCACACCCTCCAAATGAAATGTTTGGGTTATTTGGATGATGCACGAGTGTACACAATGCAAATGCAATGTGTATATATTAATGTATTTTAATTTATTTTTTATTATTGTTTGCTTGTCTGCATAATCCAAATGAAATATACGATTGGGACATTCAGTATGATTAAGGTGTTCCCATTCCATATCGTCTGTGCACACTGAAAACACTGTTACTAGAAATTTGACACTCCACTCCTTGAACAACCTGTATTGACCCAGAAGAATCTAGCAAGTATTGTCTGGTTAACAGATACGGGTCTTCTAGATGTTTTTGGTACAATTTGTAGGCACCATAAACTTGTATAAAAATATATTAAATACTGTTCAATACATCCTACTCAATGTTATGCCATAATACATTTGATTGATATTAAATTCTCAATAAAAAGTGTAAAGCAGTTTTCCAAAATCAAAAAGCACATCATGCTCTTTTTCTAAACAAATTAATGTTCTAAATTGGAATTTGAAAAAAAAAACATTTGCAGTATTAAGTCCATTCAAATGTATAGTTTCTAGGAGGCTACACAATTAGAGAAAGATATTGAGACAACATTGACCACTGACCAACAGTAGCAACCAGGCAGTAGATGTTAACGAACTTTCAGTTGCACGCCGCATATTTTGGCAACCCTGCATGCTTGTGTTCCCTGCATAAATGGTGAAATAAACACAACATCCCAGTAGCCCAACTCACAGAAAATAGAAAGGAAAAAGCGATTTCAGTATCTCATTAGGGTCGCTCTGGATTAGGCATGTCAGATTGCTTATGTCTATGTGTAGTCTGCCTGATACATTTAGGTCTATTCAGTTTTTGAATGGGTGTTGGGAGTAACGTTTTGTTATGATTGTTAAATCCGATTATAACAGGGAAGTGGAAAACATTACTTGAGTTGTATCTGTTTTGTCCAGCCTGCCTGGACCTGGTCCCTATGTTTAATACCTTGTGTCTATTTATTCTATCGGCAACTAAAAAACATTGCTATGGTGAAATCTGTACTTTTCATACCTTGTAAAGGCTTACGCCTACTATTGAGCTATAGATCGGTGCTGTCAGCCTGGCATAAACAAGACACACCCACTTTACCAGTCCTCCACCTGATTACGCACTTGCCACAATGAGAGTAGCCTAACTGAAAACAGGCAACATGCTATCAACATAAATTCTCTGGTTAAATAGTTCTCAAAGCGACCGATTTCTGTATCTATAACGACAAGGGCGCACTGAAACACGTTTGTGTGCTACAAGATTGACAGCCTCATCTAATGGTTGTTTCTCAAGTGTCCAATCACAGATTTCCAAGCACAAAACACACAGCTCAATCAAATTGTTGAGGTCCCGCCCCTTTGCATTTGGAGGACGCACAACTTCACACCATCCAAATGAAATGTCAATTTCATTTGGACGATGCATAAGTGTACACAATGCAAATGCAATATGTATTTATTTATCTATATATTTAAGTATTACATTTTTTATTTATATATTTATTTATATATATATATTTATTTATTTATATATTTATTTATTTCATATTATGGCACATTTAGTCCTCCATAACGAACTGCAGTGTTTGAGAGTTCGTAAATACCTGTGTGTGTGTGTGTGTGTGTGTGTGTGTGTGTGACTTCTGGGTATTGAAGCATGTTGTGAATTCAGATTCTTGTATGCTGTATTATGGACTTATATTATGTGTGTTACATGTTGTTTTGAAGAAATTAATGACAATTTTAAGATAAATGCTGGCTGGTGTATGTAAGCAGGTGATTTTGTTGTTATGAGTTCAAATGAAAGTACGTGATGTCGTGACAAAGACGTGCTAACTAAGGAGAATGGGATTTCTACCAGACCAGAAGTATCAAACAATGTATTTGGTTGACAAACGTAAATAACTACTTGAACTAGTTTAGCTTTATCCATATCACAAATGTAATTATTGGAACCGGTATAGTTCTAACATGATGAACGGTGACGTGTAACCAATGACAAATTTAAGAGGCGTAAACTTTTGGAGGCGTAGTGGTTGTGTTGTCATTATTAAATCTGCGGCTGCCACAGAAGACATCTGCTGTTTCCAGTGTGGAGTAGGTTGTTTACATAGGAAGTACAAATTGTTTTATTTGAAGGAACTGCTTAGAATTGTGTTGCAATTATAAACGCTAACAAATGGCACAATTGAACAATTACATAATGAACATGATGGAGCAGTCCCAACGTTAAGCTTTTATCTATCTTTCATATTGTCTGTATTATAACTGTGGTTTAGGGTGAGTGGAATTAACACAGCCTTGCTTTGAAAACACCTTTTTGGACCTTCAGACCTTGGTAAGTAGTCCTTTAACATTAGTAGTCATCAGCTTAAAATACCTGTACACGCTTGGTCTTCTGTTAACCCTCTGTTTTTATTTCAGACCAAGTAACCAACATCAGTGTCAGTTGGACTACACAGCTGTGATTTTACAAAACATCCTGAACAGATACCTTTTGTGTAAGTGTAAACATTTATAGACATTTTCAGCATTGTACTAAAATGTTATTAACATTATGACAATCTTCAAATTACACATTACAGTTGAATCTTTGTACTCTATATACCAACCAACAGAGTGTGGTTGGGGTGATGTTGGAGACTACTACAACACCATAATGGCTTCAGTTACAGAACCCCACACCTCACACCTTGTGGCTGTAGAGTTTTTTGTTTCACAGTTATCCCATTACACAATGCTTAAAAGCTGAAGGTAATACATATTTACAGTCAACTCAACAAAACTGTGATATACAGTTGTGCTCATAAGTTTGAATTCCCTGGCAGAAATTGTGAAATTCTGCCATTGATTTTGAAAATATGAATGATCATGTCTGTCTTTTATTTAAGGATAGTGATCATATGAAGCCATTTATTATCACATAGTTGTTTGGCTCCTTTTTAAATCATAATAATAACAGAAAACACTCAAATGGCCCTGATCAAAAGTTTACATACACTTGAATGTTTGGCCTTGATACAGACACACAAGGTGACACATACAGTTGAAAATGGCAATTAAAGGTGAATTTTCCACACCTGTGGCTTTTTAAATTGGCATTAGTGTCTGTGTATAAATAGTCTATGAGTTTGTTAGCTCTCACGTGGATGCACTGAGCAGGCTAGATACTGAGCCATGGGGAGCAGAAAAGAACTCAAAAGACCTGTGTAACAAGGTAATGGAACTTTATATAGATCAGTCAGTACTGTTCAATCGCTTATTAATAAGTGGAGAATTCAGGGATCTCTTGATACCAAGCCAAGGTCAGGTAGACCATTGTTCGGGATACAAGAATTGTTCGGGATACAAAGAAAAACCCACAGGTAACCTCAGCAGAAATGCAGGCTGCTCTGGAAAAAGACAGTGTGGTTGTTTCGAGGAGCACAATACGATGATAAAAATAATCTTCATGGTCGAGTTGCCAGAGAAAAGTAATTCTGTTTGCTATGATTGTGCCATTCTGTTATGACCTACAGTTGAATGTGAAGAAATAAAAGACACGTGATTTGTCTGCTCACTCATGTTTTCTTTACAAATGCTACGTATACCATATCTCACAAAAGTGAGTACACCCCTCACATATTTGCAAATATTTGATTATATGTTTTAATGTGACAACATTGAAGAAATGACACTTTCCTACAATGTAAAGTAGTGAGTATACAGCTTGTATAACACTGTAAATTTGCTGTCCCCTCAAAATAACTCAACACACAGCCATTAACGTCTAAACCGCTGGCAACAAAAGTGAGTACACCCCAAAAGTGTCAATATTCTGTAAGATACAGTATTACCAATTTTCCAAGTGTATGCAAACCTTTGAGCACAACTGTATGTAAATGTATGTTTGAGTTTGAATATTATTTTAACCTCTATGTGGATAATTATTTATACATTAAGCTAGAGCAATGGCAAGAGATAGTGCTAACAACAGACCAGACACTGAACAACCATCAACCTCTACACACATCCAACAGACTAAACCTAACACAAGTGCACACAGTGATACTCCCATAGACAGGGGCGGAGGTTTGATTTCAAATGTGAGGGGGAAGAACACTGGTGTAGTGTGGTGACACCAGGCCGGGGTGCAAGCTGTCCTTGAAAGAAAAATTGTGATGCAGTATATACAGTGGGGAGAACAAGTATTTGATACACTGAAGGTTTTGCAGGTTTTCCTACTTACAAAGCATGTAGAGGTCTGTACACTGTACACTTCAACTGTGAGAGACGGAATCTAAAACAAAAATCTAATTCTATAATATTTAAATAATTAATTTGCCTTTTATTGCATGACATAAGTATTTGATCACCTACCAACCAGTAAGAATTCCAGCTCTCACAGACCTGTTAGTTTTTCTTTAAGAAGCCTTCCTGTTCTCCACTCATTACCTGTATTAACTGCACCTGTTTGAACTCATTACCTGTATAAAAGACACCTGTCCACACACTCAATCAAACAGACTCCAACCTCTCCACAATGGCCAAGAACAGAAAGCTGTGTAATGACATCAGGGATACAATTTTAGACCTGCTGGGATTGGCTACAGGACAATAGGCAAGCAGCTTGGTGAGAAGGCAACAACTATTGGCGCAATTATTAGAAAATGGAAGAAGTTCAAGATGATGGTCAATCTCTCTCAGTCTGGGGCTCCATGCAAGATCTCACCTCGTGGGGCATCAGTGATCATGAAGAAGGTGAGCGATCAGCCCAGAACTACACGGCAGGACCTGGTCAATGACCTGAAGAGAGCTGGGACCATAGTCTAAAAAAAAAAACATTAGTAACACAGTACGCCGTCATGGATTAAAATCCTTCAGCGCACGCAAGGTCCCCCTGCTCAAGCCAGCGCATGTCCAGGCCCGTCTGAAATTTGCCAATGACCATCTGGATGATCCAAAGGAGGAATGGGAGAAGGTCATGTAGTTTGATGAGACAAAAATGTAGCTTTTTGGTCTAAACTCCACTCGCCGTGTTTTGTGAGGCTTCAATCCTCACCAAATTATTGACAGTAAATGCATTGTAGTTGTCAGTTCGTTAGACTACAACATAATTTTGATTGATCATACATTGGATATAATCTAGCCTGATAATATAGCCTGTCTTACTTATCTATTGATCTGAATGTTCATTTATTAAAAATTAAACAATAAGTAGGCTAGTATGACTTATGCATTTGATCTGTCAGCAGTTTTTTCAATTGCAGAAGTATTGCCCCTTTTTGGTGATGACTCCTTTTAATTCTTTATAAATTTCCTTCAGCAGGGTTTGTTCATTCATACCAGGCTTTTTCAATTAAGCACAGATTTCATTAGCAGCATTGATTGAATACCCCCCAGGTCTTACCTAGGGTATACACACAGAGGTTCTCTACAGGTATATGTATACCCAAGAGCCTCTTGCCTTAAAAGGTGCTATCCCCTTTTCCCAGGGACAGATTAGCAACAATAAATAAGACAAACAAAAATCTGGACACTAACTGGACAAAAACCAAGACAATACACACAAAAGGTTGTATGTCTAATGAAGTAATGAGTATACATACATAGCCTTTTTGACAATCCTGACATCCAAGGAAATTATATTAACAGCTTAACTGGTTTCATCTCAATACGGTTGTTGAATGATAAAGCCATATAATTCCAGTTTTTATTAATACCTGACTTTAGGTGTGAACAGATTATTGCCACAAACTCAAAGTCAATTTGTGATGGTCATATCTTGCTGGCTTTTTCCTATTTTTTGTTTTGGGACATTCAGCAATCCTGTATAGCTTCTCCAACAATATGAGGAGAGGATGTACAGTTTATAAGATTTATTTTTTTTTAATTGGTGGTATTCATTATGTTTTTTTTAATTGTAGTATTCATCGCTATTTTACTTTCTCAGATTTGTTGATGTTGCTTTGCTGGATCAGAAAATGTGAACACTTTTCAGCTGCCAAGGGCAACGTCAGTCACCAGTGCAGGTGCAATTTCAGGTGATCAAGATGCAGGCAAACTGAAAGATTTTGTCCTCTGGGGGATTTTATTCTAAAGGATTCTCAACCAATCTATACAAAGTTATTTGTCATGTTCCCTCAGGTTGGTAGATCCAACTGACAGGGCCCAACACTCCAGACAAATAAAAAACGTGTAGTTATTGTGCCTGTATCAAATATATAACTGTCTTGTAATGTCACATATTGGTGACAAAATATGAGAGAAATTGAATACGAAATAACTAAAAAGCAAATTTTAAGTAAATTATATAATGCATAAGGTAATAGCACCCTTTTGTACTTGTATACAACCCTAACATGCTGTAACTGTTTTGTCTTCAGATAGGGGCTCAAACAACACCTCCCTGCCATATATAATTTCTCTCCTTATAAGCACAGCATTCCTTGCTCCAGAGCCAACCTCATTGCTCCTCTTTAGGTTCCCAGTAGGTTTCAACCATAACGGGGAGTTTTTCCAAGCCAGAAATCCGGAAATAATTGGACACTGACACAATTTTTGTTATTTTGGCTGTTTACCAAAACATATTCAAGTTACAATTAAATAATTAATATGGGCTTAAAGGGCAGTCTCCAAGCTTTAATTTGAGGGTATTCACATCCAAATTACAGTGTTTATGAATTACAGCTCTTTAATATGTTGCCCCTTCTTTTTCAAGGGACCAAAAGCAATTGACAGAATAAGTTGTTTCATGGACAGGTGAGGGATAAAGTCAAATTAAATGCATTTTCTGACCTTTTTAAGACCTCAACAAATATAATTAAAGAGCCAAAAAACAATTTTTTTGATGGAAAAGAGTCAATTTGAGTCATTCTTTATAGTATAGTAGTATACGTTTTTGTAATGGTATAACACAATACACCGCATAAACGCTGCATCAACCTGACATTTTACCTGCAACACACTGCGTGTTTTTTCTAAATGGGAAAAGAGCAGATAAAGATAGTTATTTTTTAATAATGGGAAAATAAAATATGTTTGTTAAAATTTTTCACAATTATTAAGTTTCTCCTTCACAATGACCAGTCTTTCGCCATCCATCATCCAACTTTTACCATAGCAAGGTTGGTGTGTCAACTGACCTGTGGCATCTCCTCAAGACATGTGGCGTAGCTCAGCTGCTTTTAAAAATGATTTTATTTATCACCCACCTGTGATGGTAATTCCATCGATCGACACTCTTAAAGGAGTAAGAAACAGAGACAAAATTCTCTTGGCACAAGTTAACCATTTTATTAATTATTTGCAAATAAGAGAGACGCGTCAACCCCTTACAAACATAATCGTCCGAGGAGTCTCTGACTTAACAAATGAACAATCCGTATTAATTACAGTTAAAAGGGTTGTGGTAAGTTGTTGCCCATCTGTCTTGTGTCAGGTTTTACCCAAAGGGCAGGCTGTCCCACCACCTTATCCTTCCTGCCATAATGTTTACTATTGTGTTTACTTAAAGGGGCCAACTGACCTTACTCCCCCCAAAGACCACATTCCTAAGGAACAGAGAGGACTGACACCCTTCTTTGTCTAGGCAGGAGGACATGGCCCAAATACCTAATAATCCTCTGATATTATACAGACATGTGTGTCACAACCAAAGTAAAGATTTACATACCAGCCAATGGAAAGACAGACATTTCTCAAATGCACCTTAGTTCAAATTTCCATAACACACCTCACACTCCCAAGTTGGTCAACAGCACAGAAATTAAAATCAGAACTGTGTGGGACTTCATAACCATCAGGAAGTATAAAGCAAATCTCATCTAGGTAACTCAGATGAAAATGTAGATCTTCAATGGCAACAGTCATGATAAACAGTATTTATTTCTGCTAGTAGAGTTCTATCCTTCTCCAATCATTTACATTTTTGTTCCAGCTTTGAATTGATCAAATTTAGAAATATTATCAAACTGGAAATTTTAATTAAAATATAAGAACACAAGCCAATATGAATGCTTTACTCTTCATTGGGTTATTTTCTTTTCAAATGGTGAAGAAATCATAAAAATAAGAAAAAATTAACAATAAATTGAAACAAACAATGTATATTATCCAACTGAAAAAATACAATCACACAAGCAAAGACACACACTTTACTCTTTCTTGTTGTCTGAAATGAGTCTGAGTGGTCTTCAATTCTATCTTCACCTTCCTCTGCCGTTGGACCCGTTGGGACACCTGGACATGGACAATGAAAACCATTTGTCAACCATTTGATTCAATTTCTTCATAATTTATTCATATCACTTTTACAATTTTGTCAAATATCTTGTTGAATCATTACTTGTGGAACTCATAGTAAAAATCTTTACATTTGAGTACTTGTGAGGTGTTCATCTATGTTTGAAAAAAGTTACCAACCAAGCTAGTTAGTAGTTGACTTACTGTACTGTAGCTTGCTAACGTTTGAGCTAACGTTAGTTGGCTTGCAAGACAGTACTGTAATTCGATGGGAACTACAAAAGTGAATTTAGCTATAGGACCGATTGTTATCTATCTGCTTTGTAAAGAAGTTAATTACGCTTACCTGAGATTCCTTGTCCAGAAATGATGACGGTGCTCCAGAAATGATGTCAGCTTAATGAACTAAACTGATGTTTAACGTAGTCGTACAGTACCGTTTGCTAGCTGCAGTAGCTAGTTAGCCAGGTATTCCTTAAAAGAAAATGTGCGCTACCTGCAGTAGTTAGCTAGGTATATTACAGTACTATAATATAGGCTACACAATTAAATTAGAAAATAACTAAATTGGAAAATGTCTAGATTAGAAAACGAAAGTATGATTAACATCAATGATTATAACATTTCTAAATAGCAATAACTGCTAATGTAGGCTAACCACAGTAGCAGAAGAGCACTGGTGAAAACTCACAGACATGATTAAATCAAAACATAAATCAGAATTATCTTAAACTGGAGTAAAATAAACATGCTATAGCCACCGGTTATGTCTACTGAGATACTATAAACGTCTGACGACTATTTAGGAGTACAAACTATAACAAACAAGAATTGGCGGGATGCTCGATCTGTGGTTCATCTGCGTGTGCACAGTTCACAATTGGTGTACGCATTCTGTGTTGTGTTATATAGAACTATTTGAATTGGTCTGAATTGCAGTGATTGGGGAATTCTTGTGACTCTAAAGATCTTCAAGTGAACTTTTAAAATATTTGGAATGTGCAGAGGAGTTAAGGAAGATGACCAATTATGTGGTCAATTACCTTCGGATAATGTTGCCATAACGTTTTGAGAGGGTAGTGTCATGACATTAACAATCCATAACGTCAAGGTTGGTCGTGGTTACGTAACGTGTTAGCTGGGACACTTCATTATATAGCAGAAAAATGACCCCAAAAACACTGCCATATCTACCAACACCTTTTAATTGTCAAAAAGTATTTTCCAGTAGACTAAATATGGTTGTAGTCTTTGTCGCCTTCTAATCCACTTATTGGTTTGCAAAGTGGAAATGATTTGAGGTAGACTTTGTAACCATTTAAAGGCAAAAAGGCCCTGAGACTAGCAAGAACAGCTGCAGTACAGGCCAAGCAGAGCCTCACAGGGAAGACACCTAGTATCTGGTGATATCTGTGGTTTACAGATTACAGTTTTAGCATGCTAAGGATATCCAACAAAGTACTAAACACTGACTACTTCATTGCACATAATGTAAATCTGTCAAAATAGTTTTTGGGGGACTATGTAAAAATGGTGCTGTATTGATATGGGTAAAATGCTTTACATGAAAGCTAAAAGACCAAACTTTAATCAGGGCAAATGAGGGTGGAGTGCCATAAATTGAAGAGATATATGACTTGTTGACTTTGCCCGCACATCCTTCTACCCGGAGAGGCTGTGTACATTGCCATTGTATGTGTGTGTACAAAATATTTATGAAGATCGGGGTCTGTGTACTTGGGTCCATACACAACATTTCTGAGGGGAAAACTGAACTGATTGACAGGCTTTTTTTTTTCGTTCTTGAAAAATAAATATGTCAGCAGGATAAAGGTCATCTTTGAAAAGTAGCAGCTGCTCTTTTGACAATCTTTTGTCATTGGCTGTTTGGAATCTGACAGTCATATTGTGTTGACACATACAGAGCCCTCTGTAAGTAGACAGTGATAAAACATTTAAACTGTTGGCTCTAGATTACAAAGTTTGAATTTGAAATCAAACTATTATTATCAGGTTACTGTTCATTGCGATTCTCAGCTTCTATGTTTGTGTATGACTTTTTTTTTGCAGTGAGGGAAAACATTATTTGATCCCCCGCTGAATTTGTACGTTTGCCCACTGACAAAGAAATGATCAGTCTATAATATTAATGGTAGGTTTATTTGAACAGTGAGAGACAGAATAACAACAAAAAAATCCAGAAAAACGCATGTCAAAAATGTTATAAATTGATTTGCATTTTAATGAATGAAATAAGTATTTGATCCCCTCTCAATCAGAAAGATTTCTGGCTCCCAGGGGTCTTTTATACAGGTATCGAGCTGACATTAGGAGCACACTCTTAAAGGGAGTGCTACTAACCTCAGCTTGTTACCTGTATAAAAGACACCTTTCCACAGAAGCAATCAATCAATCAGATTCCAAACTCTCCACCATGGCCAAGACCAAAGAGCTATCCAAGGATGTGTGAGGGACAAGATTGTAGACCTACACAAGGCTGGAATGGGCAACAAGACCATTGCCAAGCAGCTTGGTGAGAAGGTGGTGCGATAATTTGCAAAAATTGGTCTGGCCCAGTGATGGCCCACACAGCCCACTTACACTTGGCCTAAATACAGCAATGAATGATGGCCCACAGGTGGTCCAGATCTGGTAGCCAGAACATGGGCCATATATGGACCATGACATAGCCATATCTCAGCCAACTGCATGGCCATACTGTAGCTGGCCTTGTTCTGGCCCTATGTTGGACTAGACATGTTTCAGCACTGGTTCCAGATGTCAGCCTCAACTACACCTTTACCAAGCCACTTCATTAATACATACACTTGCCATATTGAGTCCAGATGAAAAATGCCTCAACTACAAAAGTATTAAGAACAAATATTTATTAATTTCTATACTTTTTTACAGCTATTCACTGAACTAAAAATTAACCAGTAGTACTCTCCTCACATCCTTTTCTCCTCATCCTCTATATCCTCCTGCCACCATCCCTAGCCAGCTATAGCCATCTTTTGATGGTGGAATTCATTTAATGGTCCATGGCCCCTGACGCCAAACGGTTACAAATCACAGCAGCTAAAACATATATGTACACATGGCTTGATATTAACCTTTTGTATCACCAGCTAAAGTGGCTACTGGATTTTAACTGAACCCAGGCCCTGTTGACAGACATTCTGATAGCACAGCTATACATAGAGATTGTAATTTTGCAGATCTGTTCAGTAATGAGCTGGCATCATCCTCCTACCAGGCTCCAATATGGCTCCAGGATAAAGTCTGAGTGTGGCATCGCACAGAGCCACACGCATGTAGATTTTCTACTTAAACTGATCTGCGAATGATGGTCTATGCATGTAAATATTATACCAGAATGTCCGTCAATAGGGCCTGGGTTCTGTTTTAGTGGAATTGTCCTTTAAAGTAACCACTGTTTCCACTGAATGAATCAGTTCTCTAAATAAATTAAATTGAGTCCCATTGGCCTTCATTTATCATTCTTGCGTAGAAACGGGCGTATGTGTTGGCGTAAGATTTTGCTTACACTCCTCTCACCGCCTGATTTATGAAGCTGTGCGTACCTTTAAAATCCAGGTGTACGCAATACCTGCCCATGATAAATGCAGCGGCTGAAAACGATCGTCATTAGAATAACACGCCCCTATATATTCAAGTATCCACTTCCCCCACGCCCTCATTTTACGCCATGGACACACGGAAGACGGCAAAAAAGAGAAACTTCTCTGACGTGGAGATTGAGACGATCACCAGGGAGGTAGAAAGAAATAAAATTGTTTTATTTGGCAGTTTAAAAAGTGGAATAAAAGGCGCCCACAAAAACAAAATATGGACCCAAATTACGAGTGTTGTTAATAGTGTGGGGGTTGAGAAGCACACTCCAGCAGAGGTAAGAATGTTGTATTGCTTAATACAAGTTAAGCATGAGTTTTCTTTATTGCTTAATATAGACCGATCAAGTTAAGCATGAGTGTTCTTGTTTATTTAGTGAAAAAAAGTGGTCTGATTCAAAGATCGCCACAAAGAGGCGCGTCTCGGCACTAAAGAGGAGCCAGAGTCAGACTGGGGGAGGCCCACCGGATCCAAGTCTCCAGCTGACACCGAACGAGGAGCGTTATAAAGCTGTTTGGATGAGCAAATGATCACAATGCATTTTACAGCACGCGTTTGAAACAATTAGCATTTCGTTTCGTATCACGTCACATGTATTGGGGTGTTCAATAGTGATGATGTGATGTGGAGTACCATTCATTCACATTAATAATTGCATGACAATTTGTAATATTCGTCTTATTATTTTATGATTTTTATTATTAATGACGTTTATTGTTATTTAGAAGAATGTCGTTATTATTTAAAAGAAGAATGTCATTTTTATTATTTTGTCTGTCTGAATTATATTTTGGTCATTAAAAGCCTTTTATTACTGAACCCAGTACGTGCGCAACTGCCGGGCCTAACCCTGAAACGTATATAAAGCGCACAAGCTCGCATCTGAAGGAATACATATACATCAAATGCTTTGGTAAAGTCACACAAATTAAACATTGAAGTCCATGTTGCACAAAAATAAACACTGAAGTTTATAATTATGTTTTTTTTTTTACAGTGGGTCATAATAAATCATATCTTTTAGTTTGTCAGTGCGTCAGGATTTTTTTTTCTGCGCATTTCCGCACTAACTCAAAACATGCGTACACCACCTCCTGAGCTGGCGTAGGATTTGAGAGTCCCGTACGCCAACGTCCATATTGATAAATCTCAAAGTCACCGTGGTTTTGGGTGTACGCCAGGTGTACGCTGGAAATTTGGTGTACGCACTTTTGATAAATGAGGGCCATTGTATCTATTCCAAAAAATTATAAATAAATGTTTTCCTCCTCTACCCTGCTCATCACCTCACCTTTCCGCTTCCTCCACACTACTTTCCTGATCCTTTTTTACGGTCCTCCACTTTCATCTTAAACATATGAATGAAACTACATCAAGGCCTACTTACCAATCACAACATCTCGTATCTGTAGGCGCTGGAAGCCAATATTTCCATTTGCTCCTCTCATGTTTATTTTCTTCGCCAAGGAGTATGTAATGGTTGCGTGCATAATCTGCCAAACACACTCGCAAAATGTCTGCCCCACCTTTGAGTGCCAGTGTGTTAACCTGAAATCATATATTTATTTATGATGAGAAAAAGCATTTGTTGAAGAAATAAGCTAGCCAACTCAGTTTTAGGAAATGTGGTCACTGTACATGCCAAACATACTAACTGTTTCTGGAGCTCAGGTCTACTCTGCAGTTGTGCCTCCAGGTTCTGAAGAGCACTAACATCTTTGAGTGGCAACAAATGTGAATCCTGGCTTATCGCTGCTTCATCAGTCGATTTCATTTTTCCTAAAGATAATTTGCAGTAGGTCCATCATAATTTCCTGGCTGAGAAGAAAACAAGCAAGAATGACAGATTAGAAACAGAACAAAAACTAGTTAAGCCACCTTCACTCTAATGGAATTTACTGTAGTACATTAGATAAACACATGACCATCTACTTACTGTAAGGTGTTTTCTTGGGGCTTGTATTTGCTGGTATAATTATTATTATTTCTCACTAAAACTGCTTTCCCATGCATGTTAATGTTGTAGATATATTTTTAAATACTGTTACATATCTAATATTTCCAATTTAAACAAGGCTTTAACTGATGTGGTCATTATTTTTACTTGTTTTAAGATGTCTTATCTGACCTCTGTTAGACATCTGTGTACAGTATATGAAATGTTGGTTGGTTGCTTGAGGGTTGAAAAGCCAATATGAAATAAAAGCTTCCTATCTGAAGTAATTATTTTTCCAGATAAATAATTCAATCTAAAAAACAAACTTTGACAAACATTAGTGAATACTAACTAGTTTACACACTGGTTGTTGTGAATGGCTCAGGGTGCCTTGTTGGGACTAGAGAAGATGCGGCGTGCCTCTGTGAACGGGTCTCACTGCTGGCATGCCTCTGTGAACGGGTCTCACTGCTGGCATGCCTCTGTGAACGGGTCTCACTGCTGGCATGCCTCTGTGAACGGGTCTCACTGCTGGCATGCCTCTGTGAACGGGTCTCACTGCTGGCATGCCTCTGTGAACGGGTCTCACTGCTGGCATGCCTCTGTGGACGGATTTCTCTGCTGGCACGCCTCTGTGGACGGATTTCTCTGCTGGCACTCCTCAGTGGATGCATCTCAGTGCTGGCACGCCTCAGTGGACGCATCTCACTACTGGCACGCCTCAGTGGACGCATCTCACTACTGGCACGCCTCGGTGGACAGATCTCACTACTGGCACGCCTCGGTGGACAGATCTCACTACTGGCACGCCTCGGTGGACAGATCTCACTACTGGCACGCCTCGGTGGACAGATCTCACTACTGGCACGCCTCGGTGGACAGATCTCACTACTGGCACGCCTCGGTGGACAGATCTCACTACTGGCACGCCTCGGTGGACAGATCTCACTACTGGCACGCCTCGGTGGACAGATCTCACTACTGGCATGCCAGCTTAAAGGACTGCTGTGGCCACTTGGGTGGATAACCGGACTGCTGTGGCCACTTGGGTGGATAACCAGACTGCTGTGGCCACTTGGGTGGATAACCGGACTGCTGTGGCCACTTGGGTGGATAACCGGACTGCTGTGGCCACTTGGGTGGATAACCGGACTGCTGTGGCCACTTGGGTGGATGTCTGAACTGCTGTGGCCACTTGGGTGGAGCTTGGGGTTGATTTGCTTCCCTGGGTCTAATGTAGGAGTGTTGTGCTGCTTAGGGATCTTTGGAGCATTGGGCAATCAATCCAGTCTGCTCAGAAATACAAAACTAATCTTAGTACTTTATCTGCAGTGACAAAATAGATTATAGGGGTTGAAGCTTCTCACCCTTTTCTTGACTTTGTTACTTTTAGGGTGCCTTCCATCTTATCGTCAACATCTTCCCCAGGGAAAATAATGTTCTTGCATCTAACAACATATTTAATATATTTTCTTTATTATTATTTGAAAATTTTGTGCACAACAGATTAATAAGATACAACAACAACAACCAATCGAATTGGTGAATCCCCTCCATTACTGCCCAGGTCAGTGTGAACAACAGAATTCAGGTAGTTCAAGACTAGCTTCATTGTAGTCATCTGAAAAAATTCAAAAAAAAATCTAAAGAAATTTTAAGTAACACATTAGATAGTAAAAGGTGGAGGTGACAGAATTTAACTTACGTGATGTGAAAATAATTCTGGCCTTATGGGGCGTCCATCCAACTCTAGGACAATGTTGAAATTTTACAGCTTTTGCCACATCAATTTATTTGGAGGCCACATAAACTACCAACTCTGAGTCATTTGGATATTTAAAGAAGTGTTCCACCTGTTTATATTCATTGCCCACAATGTACACTATCGCTTTATCCTCAACAATGTTTGGACTAAAACCAACTTGTTATCCATTTTGTTACAAGAATCTCTCCCTTTGGGCTTCACAGCTATGTTATCAACAGCAAGCACTTTAAATTGATAAACTTGTCGTGAGAAGCACTCTGGCACTGGTCCTTCCAGTGCCATATCCTCTTCAACATCATGCAAACCCAAAACTCTTCACCATAATGCTGGCCAAAATGTTCAACAAATTAAACCAACAGTGTTAGCAAGGTAATTAATCGCCATACAATATTTTGAACAAAAGCATGAAGTTATAGATCTGATGCTTTTTGCACACCCATCAGCACAACTGGACCAGTGTATAACAAGAATTGGCATAGTTCTGTGGAGTTCCACCTACATCGTTCAGCCAGTGCCAGTGGCCTTCGAGCAAACTCACTGGGAATTACATTTCACAGTGCAAGTAGTCTATCTGAAACCATGGAAGCTAGACTAGATGAAATGTGACAGCGCAAAGGGCCAGTGGTGTTCATCCATAAATCTAAGAGACACCACATTACACCCAGACAAACAAGGCGATTATCATATCGGAAGAAAGTAACCATGTCAAGGCCAACATCTGTCAAGGCCAACAACTGCTTTGCCCTATCATTGTACATCCAAACCTTTTCCATACCATGACTTTACGCAAGTCTTCCATACTTCAAACTGAGATAGAAGAATTTTACAAATTAGAAAATTATTGAATATATCAATGTCAATGAACATATGCTATTTTCTGGCTATACTGTTTTGCAATGAAATTTGATGCGCTATTTTTTAAGCTATGACCTTCGGAAGCCGGTGGCCATGTTCAAAACAGAGACCTGTTCAGAAGTCAGTGGTCAGAGCTAGCTTGTCTGTCTGGCTAGCTTGACTTTTAACTCATCCTTCTTCTCACAGTAACTCTCGATGGTGTAACATACTCAGGCTCAAGGTACTGAACTAGCTCTTTCAATCTCTCGCCCTCTACCACACTGATTAGCAGCATATCAGACTCAATCATTCGGCACACCAACTTGATGGCCTCTGACCGGCATGCATTACACCTCCCCCAGGCTATAGGAGCAACAAAATCTTTGGCTGTGAGACATTCTCGGACATGGCAGCTGGGTGCTTTTTCTTAATGTAGTATGCATAGTACTAGTACTACTAAACTGAAGGGTAGCATCACACAATTTCATGGATGTCATTGGAATTTGTGATTGCCAGATGGTTGCACTTGCTTCTCCAAATTCCACGAAAGGCCTGCCATTACTTAAAAAAATTATGCTGTATCAATGCATGTCACTTAACTTGAAATGAATAACGTAATGTCATCTACATTTTATTGCACAACTGCTTAGCCCAAAATGGCATCCTTTTAGCTTTTACTGCATTTTAACATACAGATGTAACGTTATCTTGTTTGCCACATCGTAAAAATTCAAGCCAGACTCCCGACAGAATGTTGTCTTTGTAAGCTAACTGCGTATGTACTGTCTAAAAAAGTAACGTTATCCTAAACATAAAATGCATGTTTCTCACTTACGACTTATTTGCTGATTATCCAAAAGTTGACCACTGGCAGTCTACAGTCTGTGACTATGGGAGTGCAGTAAGTCACCAGCCTCGGTGGCAGTGTTGCCGACTCGTCAGTAAGCAAATTAGCTATTGGCTGTCCTAAAAGTCGCTAGAAGTCGTTAAATGACATCATCACCTAATTTGCATAATTGGCCATGTGTATGTAACTATGATGGACGCTGTAGAAGAGAGGAATAACGTTGTGGGAGAGACAAAATGTGTGAAACTGTGGAGAGCCAACATAGAACACACCTTGGTTATCTGTAAAGGTTTCTCCCCACAGTTGATGGTCTCATATATGGCCTTGTAGGCCTCCCTGTGCTTTGGAGACAGAAAACCAGTTATAAGTCTTTCGTACCAAGTACTCCACACTACGGTGGATGGTGTCATTGGAAGCATGACTTACAGCAAGCTGCAGAGAGTGACACACCCACAGCGAATAAGAACTAGATCTTTGAGGCCATACTCCTCCTTCAGCGCCATTGTTAGTCCCAGTCATAACAGAAACATTGTCAGTCCCTATCCCCAGGAGTTTTTCTTTTTTAAGACAACTCTTCAAGGAAAGCCACATCAGCACAGGCTATAGATTTGGCATCTCCTACCTCCAACTCAAAAAGCCCCAGAAATGTTGATACAGTTGTCTGCTTGGTGTCACTAAAGTACCTTATCACAACCCCCAGATACTTAAAAACACATCCATGAACTCATCGAGGAAGAGGCTGAAACGCAGGTCACCCACATCTGCGACCAACTTTTTGAGAAAGTATGGTGCTAGAACACCATTAATCATTTCTGTGCACTTTGTCCTGTGCATTTTGAAGTGGGTAGCAGCAGTGGAGTCTGAGAAAGCAGCTCTACATCCTTCTCCAATGTGATCACATGCCACCAGGGAACAGTGTTCAGCCATAGCTAATGCCATGGTGGCCCCAGCCTCTTTTTTGCAGAGTCAGTTTTTTTAACCATAAATAGCAGCTGGTTTTGGGTGGAACTGTAATAAGGCTTTTTGAGTATGTTTTTGAGTTGTCATGTGTTTTTTACATCATTAAGTTTGGTGTATATATCAGCCTTACAATACAGGCAGTAGGCCCGTGTATCATCTCCAATAAACGTCTTCAACCAACCGTTGAATTCTTTCTGTATTTTTGAGTGTACAGTTTAGACTGAGACATGATGAGCGATATGGTGTAATCCGCCAGCGGCGGTTTCCCGCATGCGCGATTCATTTGCGGTCTCTGGACTTGGAGGGGTGAACATCTCCAGCTCTGACTGCAGCTGGGGGTGACTGCTGCATGATCACTGGTCCGCCTGTGAGTGCTTTGGGACGAGGGAGGGGCCCACAGCAGCACCCGCTGCTCGTTGAGAAGAGTTAGAATGATATGTGCATTCTAGTCAGAGTCTCCAGAATTCTCCAATTACACCAGAAAAAGTCATTAGATTTGTTACTAGTCGATTGTTTTAAGTTGGCAAAACTGCTCAATGGGATCTTCGTTCTGGTGACGTTTCAGTCAAATACATGACGTTGCCTTCATTGAGTGGATACGTTGTGATAGATAAAAAAAAGTTGTATGCACGCTGGAAAGTTAACGCACACTTTTTTGGTGGCCAGGTCCGGGAGTGCATAAACTTGTCAAAATAATCTGCATTTTAAGAAGGTTTGAAAAGCGCCAATCCCTGGCCTACGAGATGGATACAATAAAATAAAATAAAAAGGGCAAGGTAGTGTACATATCGTCTTTTGAGATTGTTAAAGATATTCTGAACAATATCTTTTTTTTACTTGTATTTTAGTTTTTAGTCAGGGAAGAAAAACACAATTACAACAGTATGGAAAGGTTAACATATCCGTAAATTATATAAAATTGGAATTCCAAGTATGCCATAAAAATCTTCTTTAAGTTATATCATATGCAGTGGCAGACCATCAGGACCTTCAAGGCCTACTCTGGCCTACAGATTGTCAGAATAGATATTGTCAGATTATATTTATTTAATTGAATATACATTTACATTTTTGCTATATTTTACGAAGTTTGTTCCAATCAGTCAGTTAATGTCATTTCATTGCTATAATTTGTTACTCTCTCCCTCAGCTGCGCTGCTTCCAGTGCAGATCGTATAAATAGAGCTTTTATCCAATCAAGTCTTTTGCCTCTTCTGTCTCCAGCTGAAAATGTAACGCTGATGCCTTCAGAATTTTGAATGAATCTCTTCTGCTGTTGAAGCAAATGGGGACGATGTTGGTGATTGTCATGTTCTTTAACTAATCCGAATTAGAGTTTGGCATGTTGGTCATATTTTTTAACACGCCAGGGACTTCTAGCTGGCCCAGCCGGCTTTTTTCATATGGGAAGAAATTGAGTGCCTTGTAAGGTGCCCCTCAATGCAATAAATTATAAGAAAATTTGATAACAATGAGTGCCCTTCTTGTGGACAAAAGGTGATGAGGTGCCCTATATGGTGCAATGGTCTAAACTTGACGTTCCCTATAGGTTCCCTTGCTTCCAATGGAAAAGGGTGCCCTCAGTGGGCACTTCATAACGTACCTACATGACAGTGTCCCAAAGGGTGCCCATTCCAGTAGAGAAAATGGGATCTTTACCGTGTTTTGCAAGAAGTTTGGCTAATATCTGTATTGTCCCCGTAAAAAAAACCTAAAAAACATTTACACTTTAGGTTAGGTTAACTGTATTTGATAGTAAAAGACAAAGTAAATTGTTAATAATAATTATTATAATAGATTACATTTAAAGCGCCTTTCACAGACTCATGGACACCGTACAAGGGAGTGGAAAAGAGATACAAGAGACAAACAATCAGACGATAAGGCAACAAGAAGAATGGAGTCAGACAAGAATAGAGTCAGACAGGGCCACAGCCATGATGATGAAATGCAAGTCTGAACAGATGGGACTTTAGGTCGGTCTTGAAAGTAGCTAGACTGTCAGAACATCGGATGGCGGGAGGGTAATCCAAAGTCAGGGTGCAGCAGCAGAAAATGCTCAATCACCGAGTGCAGGGGACGGTGTCATACGAACAGAGGTTACGTGCAGGGGTATAAAGGTGGAGAAGATCAGCTAGATAGAGAGGAGCTAGGTCATGGAGTGCCTTAAAAGTGAGGAGAAGGATTTAAAGATGATTCTCTGTTCTATGGGGAGCCAGTGAAGGGTGGGAGTGATATGGTCCCAGCGTTTAGAGCGGATCAGGATCCTGTGCATATTGGAGCCAGTTTTGTGCATAGTGGAGCGAGTTCAGGGACTTCTTGGAGACACAAACCAGGACCTCATTACAGTAGTCGAAGCGGGGGGTGACAAATGCATGAATGAGAGCTTTGGCAGAGGTATCGGAGAGAAAGGGGCGGAGATGGGAGATGGTTTTGGAAGAAAGCAGATGGAAGAAAGCAGACTTGGTGACTGTTGCCAACAATGACACAATCAAATGTATAATACTCATTCCCATTGTTACGCTAGTGCAGCCCCATGTCATGCCATAGATGGCCTTTACATTTTTTCGCCCCTGTCCTTCAAACAGCTTAAGTCCCCATTCATTTGACTTTAGGGGAGCAGACAGCTCGGCAGTCGTGTAATTTAGATTTTTGACATTTCATAAACGTCTGAAACAGCAGCGGCAATGATTTTGTAGTGGCGGGCCACTGCTGCAAACTGTATATAACAGAAACATATAAATATAACGGTGAGGTTATTTGAAGGTGGTTTAAATGCATGTAGGATAGCACTGAAGGCCTTGGTGTAAAATACACGGCCTGCCACTGATCATATGGTTCTGTGATGTAAAACATGAAAGTTATATAAATATATTAAGCTTCAAACACAATCATTGAAAAACAGGCTGAAATAGGCCAAAAATATATTGTACATGAAATGAGACTATCAAACAATTAAAGCTGATGGTGTTTCATACTTAAAATGTAATTTGTGTTTTATTTGATGCGTGTACTTTGGATATTGTTTAATGCAACATTTATTGTTGGATGGATTAGCTTGAAAGTTGTCTATAATAGTTGTCTGTGAGGCCTTCTTGCAGGTGGTATAGCTACCCATTCAGGTCATGCAGAGTCGTTGGTCGGCTTGCATGAACCGCATGTTTGAGATCTCCCCAGAGTGGCTCAATGATATTAAGGTCTGGAGAATGTGATGGCCACTCCAGAACCTTCAAGATTTTTGCTGTAACCACTGGAGGGACAAGTAGGCCTTGTGCTTAGGGTTTGTTATGGACATTTTGAACTAAGGTGCATTTGAGAAATGTCTGTCTTTCCATTGGCTGGTATGTAAATCTTTACTTTGATTGTGACACGTCTGTATAATGTCTGTATAATATCAGAGGATTATTATGTATTTGGGCCATGTCCTCCTGCCTAGACAAAGAAGGGTGTCAGTCCTTTCTGTTCCTTAGGAATGTAGGAGAGGGGGATCTGGTGTTTGTCTTAGGGGGCATTCTTGATTGGTCACAGTAGAGTATAGGGTTAATCATCTACCTGTAGGTTGTCTTTATGTTCCCCTCAAGGGTTGAGAAAGTTAACCAGATGGGGGAAGACAACATGTCCCTTGTGTCAAGCCCAGGACATGTGATAGAACAAAGGGCATGTGTTTTATTGACATAGTACAGATGGGCAACAACTTACCACACCCCTTTTTCTATGTAATATAAATGGATTGTGCATGTATGGAGTTAGAGACACCTCGGACGATTATGTTTGTAAGCGGTTGACGCGTCTCTCTTATTTGCAAATAACAAATATACTGTTAATTTGTGCCAAGAGTATTTCGTCTCTGTACTTCCTCCTTAAAGAGTTCTGATCGATAAAATTACCATCACAGGTTACTGTCGTGCTGGAAAGTCCAAGAGCGTCCCATGCTCCGCTTTCGTGCAGAAGAATGCAAAGTGTCGGCCAGTATTTTCTGATAACATGCTGCATTCATCTTGCCATTAATTTTCACAAGATTCACCGTGCCTTTAGAGCTCACACCCCCCCAAAACTTCCACCATGCTTCACAGTGGGGATGGTTTTCTGTTCACTATAGGCTTTGTTGACCCCAATCCAAACACAGCGCTTATGGTTAAAACTCCAAATTACAGTGTGCCACAAGGCAGTTGTGGCTGAAATCTTTCTTGGTCTACCTGACCTTGGCTTGGTATCAGGACATCCCCGAATTTTCCACTTCTTAATAAGTGATTGAACAGTACTGACTAGCATTTGCAAGGCTTTAGATATCTATTTTTATCCTTTTCCATCTTCATAAAGGTACATTACCCTGTTACATAGATCTTTTGACAGTTCTTTTCTGCTCCCCTTGGCTCAGTATCTAGCCTGCTCAGTGCATCCACATTGAGAGCTAACAAACTCATTGACTATTTATACACAGACACTAATTGCAATTTAAAAAGCCGCAGGTGTGGGAATTTCACCTTTAATTGCCATTTTCACCTGCTTGTGTCACCTTGTGTGTCTGTAACAAGGCCAAACATTCAAGGGTATGTAAACTTGTGATTAGAGCCATTTGGGTGATTCATATGATCACTATCCTCAGTTATTCTCATATTTTCAAAATCAATGCCAAACTTTCACAATTTCTGCCAGGGTATGCAAACTTACGAGCACAACTGTAAACACACAATGTAAATCTCTGTACACACATAATTTTCACAACAGCTTTCATAACATGCTTTTAGTAGACTTTCAGTGGATTAAATTAACTATCAGTTGATTTAATTCAATTCAAATAATTGGTGGGCTACCATCTTCATCTCAACGCCATATCCTTACATAAAATAATAATGTGATACTAGAAAACATTTAAATTTTGTTGAAGTGGTGGGGTGTGTAATAATTACAACTGAATAAAAATAATAATAATAAGCAGAATGGAGTCTTCACAATCTTTGCGAACTGAGGGCTGTCGCAATGACTACATAACTGCCTGATCTTAATTATTTGAGCCTCGCAATTATTTTTTATAGACAACCATCTTCTTACACAATATTTTGATTCCAAAATCATATATTTCCAATCTGAATAAGGGATTTTAGGCCAATGTTAATGTCTCTACAAATAGCCTACCATGTGAATTATGATATTTTTCCATAGAATGTCTAGACCACACGTGCTGGAGCGAATTTGACATGCTCTGCAGAAAGTTAACAATTTACTGAAACTCGTTTGCTTATAAATGTCTGTATGTTTAATCCTATGATAGGATATGGGCATGAGAAACTTAACACAACCCATAAGTGCTGACTAACTCTAAATAAAGGACAATAGATAGGATGTGATGCCCGTTGCTAATGGGCCCCACACATCCAATACATCCTGTCCAAAACATGTAATTAGTATCCATATTTGATCAGCATTATCTTATTTAGTCAAAAATAATAACCATAAACATAGTTTCTTTGTCTAGTTAATGTTATTAAATGGGCAATATTTGTGTTCCACTGATGAATAAGTGTATGCTTAGGAGCAAGGTTGTGGAGTAATGGATTACAAGAAATGCATTACATGTAACTGATTACAAATAAGCAGTAATCCATTACAAGCAAAAATATTGTAATCGGATTACAGATACTTTTGAAAGAATTTATGATTACTTCTTGAATTACTTTTAAATAAAAAAACTAAAAGTGCACTAAATAGTTATGACTTGTTGCATGTAAAGTGCTAAATAACTCTGAACAAAGGACAATAGATGGGATGTGGTGCTGGGCCCGTTACTGATGAGCCTCACACACCCTACCCACACACCTTGTCCATACCTCCTGATAGGAGTTCATAGGCTCTATGAATAGGCCCATGGACCATGTAGGATGAACCTTTCTTATTGGAGGATATTGGACTGTGTAATGGTTGGCCATGACCACTGACCACCTCCTATGTGTCCTGGCATAAAAGACTGTGTTAACTTTATAATTATTGGAGAACATGTAAGGACTATGGAAGATCAAAATCTCATGCTGAATAAAGATGGTTCTCCCCTGACTACCGGTTGCATTAATTTTGTCCATTGATCAAAAATTGACAGAATCTAACAGCATGGTTCCGTGACTATGGATAGATGGATTTTGCACTCTGATTGGTGAGTCAAACCACACTATCTAAAAGAACAAATCAGTTTAATCAGCATGAGTATCCAGATTAACACATCTGGAACCAGAAGAACTAGAAACTTTGTTTTTTATGCTGTAGAACCCTGTGGTGAGTACAAGTAAGATTTACGTTGACACAGAATGATGTGTTCTTAGTCCAAAGATTACATGGGAGAAGCAATGCCCTTTTATAGGCCACTTTCTAGCAGTGAGTATCCAGATTAACACATCTGGAACAAGAAGACCTAGAATCTTAGTTTTTTCGGCTACGGAAACCTGTGGTGAGGACACAAGACGTCGATACTGAGACATTTGTTCTTAGTCTTAATCCATGAAATACCACAGGAGAAGCTGAGATCTTATAGGCCACTTTTACAGTGATGAAACCTTCCTCATTTTACCTGGAAGTCATTGATATCAACATTTGTAAAATTGAAGTTAAAGAAAATAACAACGTGGTACAAACAGGGAATGCAGCCCTGATGTTGTAATTCAGAAAAAAGGCTAAATTATTAGCTGATGACATCAAAAAGAGTTTGAAAATAGATGACACGTTCGCCAAGAGATAATTGAAAAATATGCCAGTGTTCCAGAAGAAGATTTTTTGAGGTTTTTTTATATACTGAAAACAATAGAAGAAATTCAAAGAATGCCTGATAAATTACAAAAAACACGTTGGTCGTTGATTGTGTTAAAAGAAATAAAAAAATCGATGACAAATTACTAGGTCTTGAAAGAATTGAATGAGTGTGTTCAGGCGTCGGCTGAACAAACAGCTCATTTGGATAAGGTAACCAAAGGACTTGATAAGTTGAAAAAGGAACTGGAAACGTTTAAAGCAAGAAAAACATCTTAAGACATTCAAAGGCCGTTGAAAAAGAAGACAGGAGCATGTCACCATTGTGGAATCCCTGACCATTGGCAGAGTGAGTGTCGCAAGAAGAAGAAGAACCAAATGACAAAGACAGGATGGACAGACAGTTGGAAGTTGAGTCATTCTGCCCACATACCAAGCAGCAACAAGCAAAAATCTCCCGTGTATGGAATTCAGGAATCAAAGACGGAGGACTTCCTGGCAATACCTGGAACTGATGTGAGCTTATATAATCATCGATTAAGAGTTTTAAATGTATTTCCGAAAATGTATCGAATATGTATGTAGCCTTTACAAAGTATGGTCTTTCCACCAAGTTGGAATGTGTGTGTGTGTTCTCTCTCTCTATGCCTCGTTACAGGGTGAGAGGGTGGCTTGCCCACTTCAGGTTGGTGGAGAGTGCCTGCCTCAAGTGGAGGAGTTTAAGTATCTAGGGGTCTTGTTCACAAGTGAGGGAAGGATGGAACGGGAGATTGACAGACGGATCGGTGCAGCTTCCGCAGTAATGCGGTCGATGTATCGGTCTGTCGTGGTGAAGAAAGAGCTGAGCCGCAAGGCGAAGCTCTCGATTTACCGGTCAATCTACGTTCCTACTCTCACCTATGGTCATGAGCTTTGGGTCATGACCGAAAGGACAAGATCCCGGATACAGGCGGGCCGAAATTAGCTTTCTCCGCAGGGTGGCTGGGCGATCCTCCACATCGAGAGGGGTCAGCTGAGGTGGCTTGGGCATCTGTTTCGGATGCCTCCGGAACGCCTTCCTGGGAAGGTGTTCCGGTCCCGTCCCACCGGGAGGAGACCCCGGGGAAGACCTAGGACACGCTGGAGGGACTATGTCTCACGGCTGGCCTGGGAATGCCTCGGTGTCCCCCCAGAAGAGCTGGAGGAAGTGTCTAGGGAGAGGGTTGTCTGGGCATCTCTGCTCAGACTGCTGCCCCCGTGACCCGGCCACGGATAAGCGGAAGATGATGATGATGATGATGTCCAAAGTGTCCAATTTGGCACAAAGTGGCCAATCTGTAAAGGAAACTTTGGCCTTGCTTTACAAATGAGTAAGTAGATCACTTTTATATCAAATGGCCTGAAACTTCACCCAGATCCTGCTGACATCTAGTGGATCAAGTGGAAAATTCCCCCAGATTCCTAATCCATGTTTGGCCTTCCCCACTGCAATTCAAACAGAATGAGGATTATTATTAATTTTTTACAAAAAACACATGTTTTTGGTTGGTTTTATCTTCTGCTAAATCTATTGTGTTATACTTTCCTGCATTAATTAATAATTCCTACAAACTACAGAGTATCTCCTTTCAACATATGAAACATATGTTTTCTACTATATTCAGGTCATGAGCTACAACCATTTAGATTTGGATACATCATTTTAGGCAGAAATTGATTTTTTTACCCCTAAACTAACAGGTTTTAATATGGTGTAAGCTTCACTCTAATGATGGAACTTCTGAGATCCACAAGTTTTCAGGACTGATCTATTGTCTTCTTTGTTGGGAGTTGACGGAACAATACCCAGTGGATGAAAGTCAGATGGACCGTTGAAGCACACTAATCATTTTATGGCAGTTATAATTTCAACAGATCAGGAAATCATAACCCCTTTTCTGATGATACATCACGTTATCGACTGGATACAGAACAATTAGTGTGTGAGTGACTGCAACATGTTTAAGAAGGATTTCTATAACCACACGGGTCAAATGTGTTCCATATCTTCCTGACCACACACATGGCAGAAAGATGCCACGGTCAGATCACTTGGCTTCACACTTAATTTCTAGTTGAACCATCGACAGCAAGATGAGAGGAGAATCCACCTGAGTCCTGAAGGACTCCACATACTACAGGTCCATGGGCCAGATGGAAAGATCACATGGTCTCAACATAGTGGAAGACACTGTTGTGGTGTTAATCCTGAATTAGTGAAGTGTTGGAACTCACCACTCCACTACACACCTACACTGACTTGTTCGGACAACCAGGCAATTTGCTCGGTCCACATCACACTGACTGCAATAACTGATATTGGAACTTTACATCACTGATACAAGACAGAGAAGATTGAAGACTAGAACTGCAGGACATTTAATGGAAATCTAGGTTCATTCCTAACAATCAATAGTTTTCCTAAATTTACTGGTATTTTGATCTCATATATACACTCACCTAAAGGATTATTAGGAACACCATACTAATACTGTGTTTGACCCCCTTTCACCTTCAGAACTGCCTTCATTCTACGTGGCATTGATTCAACAAGGTGCTGAAAGCATTCTTTAGAAATGTTGGCCCATATTGATAGGATAGCATCTTGCAGTTGATGGAGATTTGTGGGATGCACATCCAGGGCACGAAGCTTCCGTTCCACCACAACCCAAAGATGCTCTATTGGGTTGAGATCTGGTGACTGTGGGGGCCATTTCAGTACAGTGAACTCATTGTCATGTTCAAGAAACCAATTTGAAATGATTCCAGCTTTGTGACATAGTGCATTATCCTGCTGGAAGTAGCCATCAGAAGATGGGTACATGGTGGTCATAAACGGATGGACATGGTCAGAAACAATGCTCAGGTAGGCCGTGGCATTTAAACGATGCCCAATTGGCACTAAGGGGCCTAAAGTGTGCCAAGAAAACATCCCCCATACCATTACACCACCAGCCTGCACAGTGGTAACAAGGCATATTGGATCCATGTTCTCATTCAGTTTACACCAAATTCTGACTCTACCATCTGAATGTCTCAACAGAAATCATGACTCATCAGACCAGGCAACAGTCTTCTAGTCTTCAACTGTCCAATTTTGGTGAGCTTGTGCAAATTGTAGCCTCTTTTTCCTATTTGTAGTGGAGATGAGTGGTACCCGATGGGGTCTTCTGCTGTTGTAGCCCATCCGCCTCAATGTTGTGCATGTTGTGGCTTCACAAATGTTTTGCTGCATACCTTGGTTATAACGAGTGGTTATTTCAGTCAAAGTTGCTCTTCTATCAGCTTGAATCAGTCGGCCCATTCTCCTCTGACCTCTAGCATCAACAAGGCATTTTCGCCCACAGGACTGCCGCATACTGGATGTTTTTCCCTTTTCACACCATTCTTTGTAAACCCTAGAAATGGTTGTGCGTGAAAATCCCAGTAACTGAGCAGATTGTGAAATACTCAGACCGGCCCGTCTGGCACCAACAACCATGCCACCCTCAAAATTGCTTAAATCACCTTTCTTTCCCATTCTGACATTCAGTTTGGAGTTCAGGAGATTCTCTTGACCAGGACCACACCCCTAAATGCATTGAAGCAACTGCCATGTGATTGGTTGATTAGATAATTGCATTAATGAGAAATTGAACAGGTGTTCCTAATAATCCTTTAGGTGAGTGTATAACAACAGGCTACATTCATGCTTGGTTTTACCATATACCATTTGTTCATACACAGAATGTTGGACTTGTTCTTTATTTACATAAGCTCTCTTATTTCAGACCTAGGATCAGGTTCATGACATGACATGACATGAAATCTTCTTCCGCTTATCCGGGGCCGGGTCGCGGGGGCAGCAGTCTAAGCAGGGATGCCCAGACTTCCCTCTCCCCAGACACTTCCTCCAGCTCTTCCGGGGGGACACCGAGGCGTTCCCAGGCCAGCCGGGAGACATAGTCCCTCCAGCGTGTCCTAGGTCTTCCCCGGGGTCTCCTCCCGGTGGGAAACAGATGCCCAAGCCACCTCAGCTGACCCCTCTCGATGTGGAGGAGCAGCGGCTCTACTCTGAGCTCCTCCCGGGTGACCGAGCTTCTCACCCTATCTCTAAGGGATCGCCCAGCCACTCTGCGGAGAAAGCTCATTTCGGCCGCCTGTATCCGGGATCTTGTCCTTTCGGTCATGACACAAAGCTCATGACCATAGGTGAGAGTAGGAACGTAGATTGACCGGTAAATCGAGAGCTTCGCCTTGCGGCTCAGCTCTTTCTTCACCACGACAGACCGATACATCAACCGCATTACTGCAGAAGCTGCACCGATCCGTCTATCAATCTCTCGTTCCTTCCTTCCCTCACTCGTGAACAGGACCCCTAGATACTTAAACTCCTCCACTTGAGGCAGGCACTCTCCACCAACCTGAAGTGGGCAAGCCACCCTTTTCCGACTGAGGACCATGGCCTCGGATTTGGAGGTACTGATTTTCATCCCCACTGCTTCACACTCGGCGCAAACCGTCCAAGTGCATGCTGAAGGTCCTGGCTTGAAGGGGCCAACACGACAAAATCATCCGCAAAGAGCAGAGACGATATCGTGTGGTCCCCAAACCTGACACCCTCCGGCCCCTGGCTGCCCCTAGAAATTCTGTCCATAAAAATTACGAACAGAACCGGTGACAAAGGGCAGCCCTGCCGGAGTCCAACATGCACAGGGAACAAGTCTGACTTACTGCCGGCAATGCGGACCAAGCTCCTGCTTCGGTCGTACAGGGACCTGACAGCCCTTAGCAAGGGACCCAGGACCCCATATTCCCGAAGCACCCTCCACAGGATGCCGCGAGAGCTGGTCCAGTGTTCCACGGCCTGGACGAAAACCACACTGTTCCTCCTGAATCCGAGGTTCTACTATCAGGTTCAAGAATTTATTATTCTAATGGGTAAATTCATAATTTGTCAGAACTGCTATAATATGTTTGGGTACAATGTTAGTTTCAGCTTCAGTCAATTTAGGAAGTACACAGGAATTCCATCTATATTTATTTTCATGGCATTACAACTTTTTGAATTTATTGGAATTTTATTGAAATTTAAATGAAAAAAAGAAACAGTGGCATGAAGAATCCGGAAGCTACACACCTGCCTCCCATAGTGACTTTGTTATAAAATGTATTTAAGGGAGCAGCTCAGGGTGATGGCCAGAAGCAAAGGAAATGCACCTCAGAAGGCTGCACCAGGGATCGAGGCTTTCTGAACCATTGAGGCTTGTTTTGAAAAAACGCTTCATTGCTCTAAGCTTTCCAACACAGAGCACAGCAGGGACATCTGTGGGACAAAATGAAATATGACATTTTTGATTTAGACATATTGTATTCTGCCCAGGGTGGTGTATTCGGAGTAACGGTAAGGATGAATGAATATTGAAGACCTTTGAGGAGGGTAACCTCAATAAAACAGGAATTTGTGGAGGGAGAAAGGATGACATTTTGCATTCAAGAAAATTGTATTAACCGCAACAGGAAGAATCAAAACAGTGACCATGTGTACATCAATCTGGAGTTGCGCCACAGTATTAGATATGTGACATTGTATATGGTAATTTGTGCACTGTTGGGTGTTGCGTTCCTGTTTGAAAAGACCTCGATCACATGATATTATACAAAAAAATATTTCAGTGTTAGTTACATTCATATAATTTCAATAACTATTGAGCCATTTCAGTCAACAAAATGACCTAATGTTTTATGTCTCATTTTAGTCCAATCACAGTTATTGCCGCATTAACATATAGTAGCCTAAACACATCACCACATCAAATAATGTTAATGGGACATCATAATTTTTCGCTTACAATGTTGATATTGCCTAATTAGGTCTATTAATTAAAATTGTAAGTACAGCGTTGTGCACATTAAGGAAGTGTGAAATGTACGAAATATAATAAGCCAGTGGAAAATGTGTATTGCAAATGCATTTTTGTTCGCGCTGTTTAATTCGCATGGTTGGAAATATCAGTTGTAAAGAAATGTAAAAACGAGGGGAGAACAGAAGATTCAAAAACATTTTGATAGTTAACAAATTAGGGTATACCCACTTCTCCAGGCACAACACCACAGTCTTTGCCTGTGCATACAGCTATCACAAAATGAAGAGACCACTGCACCTTCTTCTTTCCTTTCCAAAAAAGTTGAAAAGGAAAGTTTTGAGTGAGGAACAGAAGCATTAAATGTGCAGTGGTCTCTTAATTTTAACCCTTCTGTTCCTCACTCAAAACTTTCCTTTTCAACTTTGTGGCGCAACAGTTTTGTGTGTACCTGTTGTAAAGGGACATTTGAATGTAGGATTCATATCCTAAATATTACCAGCTGACTAATTCTTCCCTAAATAGTTCTTGCATAGTGTGGAGCTGTGCTTCGGGTCATTGTCCTGTTGTAGGAGGAAATTGTCTCCAATCAAATGCCGTCCACAGGGTATGGGATGCCCTTGCAAAATGGATTGATAGCCTGCCTTCTTCAAGATCCCTTTCATCCTGTATACATCTCCCAATTAACCACCACCAAAGAACTCCCAGACCATCACCTTTCCTCCACCATGATTGACAGATGGCGTCAGGCAGTCCTCCAGCTCATTTTCATTTGGTCTGTGTCTCACGAATATTCTTCTTTGTGAGTTCAAAGTTGGTAGATTTTCGAAGTACAAATCCGTGCATGCTTTATGGGTCAAGATAGACCATGAAATGAAATAGCTTTGGCAGGGAAAAGTTCATCTTCAGTCTCGCTAGCAATTGCTCAATTCTTATGACTATTCTTAGGAAGTTAGTAGATGCTAGTAAGCCTATTACTGATTAATAAGCTGTTAAAACGGCCAGTGGCAAAAGCCATAGTTCATAGACACTATTTCTGGTGGAGGTAAACTTAATAAGAAACGTTAATCACTTAATTTTATTATTTTATCTCAAAAACACTGTTTAGAATAATAAATTGTCAGGCTCTGTAATCATTACCTTTCCTCCTCCAGATCCTTCAATCTTCTTTCTATCCAGTCTTCTTCCTCTCCTTCCTCTCCACTCTCTAACAGAAAAAAGTATGCTTATGTTATCCATGAACATTTCTAAATATATTTTCACACCATTTATAACAATGCCAAACCATTGAAATGGTTATCTACAAATAAACGTTCTCATAGTTAATTGTGCATTCATTTAATAATAATTCCAAAAAAGCCTGTCCACTGCATGTTTACATGTGAACGTTTCTGTGAACTTAGTCTACATAGCTAGTCTAGTCTACATAGCTAACGTTAGCTAGCATAACCTATAATAAATAAATTGTGACGTTATAACATCACTAGCTAGTATTTAAAAAGATTGAAATTTGGCTTGAAAAGATGTTTGTGGTGATGTTGTGGATTCACTTCACACTTGCTAGTTTCTGGATGTGTTTTCCACAGCAGTTTTCTCTAAAACTAGTACGAGCAAGTAGTTGTAGAAGAGTGAATGAAGCTGCTATAATGAGCAGCCCCTTCTGTTGGCCAATACAAGCAAAACGTTATTGAAATGTCAACCGGTAGGCTCTGCTGCCTGGTCTTTCTTGCCACGTAAAATATTATGTCACATTGCGGCGTCTTTTTAACGCACAGTTAAAAATGGGGACTGTCCCTGGAAAACTGGGATATCTGGTGGCCCCTTACTGTGGGCCCCTTGCTCAGCAGGCAACAAAACAGGTAATAAAAGACTTTATTAAAAATGGTAATTTGCAGTTGTTCTGAGACATTGCAGTAGAAGATTGCAGTTGTTCTGAGACATAGAACATCGTAGTTATTTATAGACACAGACCACCAAACAGGACACATGCTGATTATAACCCTTGAGATGTCCCACCATACTGACATCTTTCAATTCCTCTTGGATCCACTTCCCCCTTTTACCCCTGACCTCCAGTTGAGGGAGCTAAGATGGCTGTCTCATCCTCAGGTACAGTTAGTGATAAGTTCAAGCTGATTTCCACACAAAGATAAAACCCAATAAAAATTCAGCACAGAAACTTCAGTATAGTAGTCATTACTTCACTTTCATAATAACACAATTAGCGCACACACCATAACATTTCATGACATCCCTCACCTCCAAGGCACATACTATATGTATACTCAACATGCAACCCTTCAAATCCATAGTTCTACACTGTGCACAGAAAATCAGCATTGGGGAAATGCAGCAGTTTTGCTAGACATGTACACAAAGAGAACATACAACATTTTCGGGACATGGGCAGAACATTTCTCCAAGCACGAATCACTGTCTAACCTATAATATAGTTTGTCCCTAAAAAGCTAAACAACACAGTGGCATCACTTGTTGCCAAATGACATTCCCATCACCCTATGATCCTTGTCTCCCCACCACCCAGTCCCACATGAGTCATTGTCCCATCTTAATCAATGCTTAATATCCCACAATATTCGCAATTACCATTTTAATGCAATATGCAATATGGTCTGCTGATATTTCGGATGCACAGAAAAGTTTCACTCAGCTGTAATACAAGTTATCAAGTTTTCCTTCACCTGTAACACATGTTATCTTACCTCACAATCTTCAAAATCTTTGAGTCTGTCTCTACAATATAAGGAATTAACCTAAAATGGCACCAGTTTTGCACAGCATGACAACATTCCACTCCCTGAATACACATTATCACATTTTGTCAATAACATAATTTCCTAGATATTTTAACTGGTCTTTGCATCAATTCATTTCTAAAATATTAGTACAATATTTATCCTGAACCCTGCAACCCAGGCTGACAAACATTAAATAAGTTTAGTTGATGCCACACACAGAATGGGCAACAATAGTCGTTAGGACGTGAACATGATTTTCACAGGAATGCACACGCATAACAAAAAAGGGTTGTGTTTTGAAATTATTCTGTGTTTTTTTCAAAATTAACGACATAAAAGAATGCTGCAATTAGATTGTTTCATAAAGCCTCCAGTGTTTTTGGATCCAAGATTATCACCAGCAATTGCACGCAAACTACCTTTAAGAACTTGTGTTGGTGCTGTCATCTTCAGGGCAGGAATACCGGCTTACTTAACGGAGGAATAAAAACACTTGCTCATCATTGGTGTTTCAACCAGAACGGGGAGCTACTTTATTTCGAACATGCGCAGTTGTACGTATCTTATAGGGCATGTATTAACTGCACCTGTTTGAACTCGTTACCTGTACAAAAGACACCTGTCCACACACCTGTCCACACACTCAACTTTTTATATGTAACTATTTTTTAAGTTATATACTCATCAAATAACCTTTTACTGACATTCGTCATTCCTGGGATTCCATACAATGACACAAAGACAAGCTTCAAACTATGCAAGAACTGTTTAGGGAAGAAGCGGTCGGCTGGCACAGCCACCAGATCTCAACCCTATTAAACTGTTGTGGGAGCAGCTTGACTGTATGATACATAAGAAGTGCCCATCAAGCCAATCCAACTTGTGGGAGGTGCCTCAGGAAGCATGGGATGAAATGTCTTCAGATTACCTCAACATATTGACAACTAGAATGCCAAAGGTCTGCAAGACTGTAATTGCTGCAAATGGAAGGTTATTTTACAAAAACCAAGTTTGAAGGACACAGTTATTATTTCTAACATTTCCCATTCATTTCCTATTCATTCTGCTACATGTCCTATTCAAACTAATTTCATGTATATTTTCAAGGAAAACAAAGTGACCTCAAACTTTTGAACAATAATTTATATCGGCTACATCATTGCAGGATAGCCAAGTTGACATATTCTTCTCAGGATTTTTGAAGACTACAGCCTAACGGGAGCCATGTTCCCACCCTTGATGGTAGGCTTTTCAAAATGGGGACATTATTGTTTTTTTGAGTCTCAGGAGCAAGCTAGTCTTTTTGAAATTGTGAAATAATTACTTATTTTGATGAGTCCTCTTTACAAGTAGAGCTCGATATAGCTATAAATTGTGGTTTGTTTACAACCAGGAAATGAAGATGGCCCATTTCTTATAGTGATATGCAGAAATGCCTGTATTTGTGCCACATGAGGAAATTCACAGCTTTTATTATCTTGACTATTTTGGTATTTCTGAGTAATGGCTTCTTTTTGCTTTGCATACAGGCCAGCTTTATGCAGAGCTCTTGGTATGATAGATTGCTTTAACATTATTCTACTCCCAGACACTTCACTCTGCAGCTCCTTTAAAGTGACTGTAGGGCAATGCGTGGCTTCTTTCACAAGTCTCCTTCTTGATTGAGAGCTGAGGTTTAGCAACAACATTTATTTGCAGTGCCTCGGTATAGTGATGAAGCTTCTACTGATTATTGATCCAACTTTGCTCACTAGGTAATCCAAACAAGTTATACCCTTCCTTTTGTTGTTTGTATAAATTCATGTTTAACTTTTGCAGAACGCTCTTTAGTCTGAATTACAGCTTGACCAATGGTTCTTCAAAACAAAATTGTTTCAGAAAATTTGACAGCAACTTTTTAGGGACATAGCACAAATAAAACTTGTCAACCCAATTCTTGATCATTAACATGCACATTATCAAAACAGACATACACTTTATTTCAAATGTGCTGTCTAGTATTAACCGCACCTAATTCTAGCCGGCCCGATTGAAACAAAGCATGTTTTGGGAATACTCTGGTAATTGACATAATCTCTGCCGAACATTTTAATATTATTATCATGAAAAAACCCTCTAAAACCAGTACCTCAGGGTTTTAGAACTACGTTGGCACTATGCTGAAACATGCACCAAACTTTTCATGGATGTAGCAAAGCAGAACATTGGTTGCGTAAGTGTGCACATGCTCTTATACCTGGGGATGAGGCTGTGTTCAGAATTAACCAATCACATTCAAATTCATGTTAAATAGAAGTCATTACACACCTGCCATCATTTAAAGTGACTCTGATTAATCACAAATAAAGTTCAGCTGTTCAAGTTGGATTTTCCTGACATGTTCTTAGTTGCATCTCAGAGCAAAAGCCAACGTCCACAGAGAGCTTCCAAAGCATAAGAGGGATCTCATTGTTGAAAGATATCAGTCAGGAGAAGGTTACAAAATAATTTCCAAAGCATTAGGTATACCATGGAACACAGTGGTATATCTGGGGGGAAAGAAATCTGATTACTTCTGTGTCTTTAACATAATGCACTGAATACAAAACTGTTTATTTAGAGACACATTTTTGCATATTCTAAAATAGTGATTAATTGCAATGAACTACAAAAGACTACTGCAATGAATTGCAGTTATTTATGTTAATCCTTTGACAGCACTGTGTATATTAATGTAATCATGTCAGGTATAACACCAAAGATGTGAAAATAAAGGCATCATTCATTTGTAACTGTCTGTTTCCTGCCTGTTTTCTGCTAGAAGTTTAGTCCTTATGTATACAAGGTATACATGGTCCTTATTTCACAGAACTTCATTTATTTGCACCAAAGTGCAGAGACTATACACACTTTTAAGTAATTGCTAAAAAACCTTTTTACTCTGGCTTTTAATCTTAGCTGAGTTGGCATTAAATGTCTGTGCTGCTATTTTGTCTGTGTCTTGTTATGTGTATCTATGGAATGTTTTACCTGTAAATTTCATATATTTTGTATACTTTGATATTTGTCCTGTACAAATATCAAAGTGTACAAAACGACAGTTGTTTTAAATGTGCTTTATAGATAAAGTTGACATTGACAAAGTAAGACTTAGTAAGAGACCTTAACCCTCTGACAGCTAGGGTTTTAAAATCTGCCTGTCACTATCTTGATATTTTGGCTTCTAAAATGGTCATCCTTTATAGTAGAAGGAAGTGCTTTTATATTCTGGGATTCTGCAAGAACCTCAGCTACATGAAGGATGTATTGAAAACACGTTTTTTGAGACACTTACATGAGTAATAATGTGAAATAGTCAGAAAAATTTAAAAATGCAAGTGCACATATTTGATATTGAAATAAAATAGTAAAATACAATAGGTAGCCTGTTTTACAATACATTTGGATACCCACAGGGGTTCTCATCCACATCAATTTTTTTCATTGAAAATGCCCATATGGGGTCACTGAACATATTCTGTCATATTGTACTTCCAAAGAACACCACTACATGGCAGTCCATTCTTTTTGAATTTCCTTTGGAATTCCCTGCATGTACCATATCTGGATGTGGTGGAGATTAGAACAGGGATGTGTCCAGTCTTCCTTTGGACGGTTATATCCACAGGTGACACTCTACACAACACAGCATAGGTGCACATTTGACCACTGGCTACCGTACGGTTATATCAAGTTATCATATAGGCCTAGTAATTCCACTAAAACAATGCAAAATAATAATAAACGTTTGCATAGAATAGCATTTAGGCTACACTTACCCATATTTTACAAATAGGTCGATACCGTCCTGATACTTTTCATCGTCTAAAGACCAATTTTCACTATCCTCACTCTCCATAATAATTTATTCCACTTCTTTTGCCGTTTGGCCATTTCTTTTTTCTCAAAACATGTGCTTGTAGCAACTGAATGCATCTTAAATGCAATCCAAGTGCATTATAACTTTATTGGGAGCATGGTAAGTGTGACACGCGCCTCTCCCCCTGGTGCGCTCGCTCGCTCTTTCTCTCTTTTTTGGGGAGGGGGATGACATGGACAGACTTCACATAGTTTTTTTACCTCAGTTTGTGATTGGTTTATGTATTGCAGACTTCTAAACAACAGAATAAGATCAAGTATAATTAGTTAGGGATGCTGCTGAAATCCTGAAGGACTATAGGTGTTCAAAATTTGTGATCACGATTTTGGGGCTTCTGGTTCACGAAAGTACAAAAACGAGATGTTGTTATTTGCAGCGGAATGTAATGAAATGAAATGAAGCATCTAACTTCTACGGTTCCAGAGCAATGAACGCATGTTATTTTTATTAATGTGCAAATGTTTGAATAACAGGCCCAAAACAATGCATTAGGCTACATGTGTCACTGAGGGATATTTGGACTGGAGGGTTGGACTTCCATGATTTGGAGTAGGAGGGGAAAGTTGTGTGGGGTTTTGTTGTGTTTTGCAGGAAGCCATGGCTGCCAATTAGCTTGATTGGCAACAGTGGTAAGCGAAGCGATCAAGGCTGGAAGAGTGTAGGATTAGTGTAGGAGGGGATAAAAGGCGACATACCGGGATGACCAGAGAGGAAAATGGGAAACACAACAGTGGAGCGCCTGGGGAACTGAAGTCCTGAAATCATGCAGTTGGCCGCCTGGTAGTGGGAAACTACGTTCCCTTAAAGGAACTGACTATATAATGAATCCCCATATTCAGGTGTCCAATTAACTGATCCTAGTGTTTTCATTCTATGCAGTGCACCGTTGTTGCCTACTTCTGCTGTTATGGGACCTAACGTTGTTTGGTGTTGTCTGAGTCCTGGGTGCAGTGATGCCGACGGGGGGGGGGGGGGGGCAACCATGAATGTTGTCCTGGGCCCAGGCCCGGGGGGGCCCATTTGGTTGGCTTAAATATAATTAATAATTAGTCAGTCAATTTATATTTTCTTTCTGCTTTTTTTCTCATACAGTGTTGTGATTAAACCTTTTTCTGTAAAAATTGTTTGTTCTACCTACAGCCAGTCAATGATACCCTAACACCTACAGCCAATCAGAGTGATACCCTAACACCAATAGCCAATCAGAGTGATACCCCAACACCAACACAACTTTGTTCAAGCTGTTCAACGTCAGGTTTCTTCAGTAAAAAAAACTGTTCAATGTCAATTAATATTATTTGGAGCATGCCGGTCCTTCCCAGCCAACTCTGTTCGAGCCAATCACCTTGGGCGAGGCAAGCTTTCCTCCTTGGCTTATTTTGTGAACACGTGTTTTTTCCGGACCCTAGGATTCCTCTCAGTTACCCTGCTGGGTGGAGTGATGTCATCAGACCTCGATGGTCTCTCGCTCCAGGGAGGGACCCCAGACTAGAACAGTGATACAGGAAGGACTCGGGTCATTGAAGACAATACCAATTTGACAATGGGGAGTTAACTAGAAGACTTCAAGGTGGACAATTTTATGGTTGGGAAATACAGTGTTGGGAGGGAGTGTTTTATAGGGGTTGTTATTGTAGTATACATTGATATTAAGTGTTTACAGAATGATGTCATAGTCAGTGTTGTCATGTGGTATAGCTTGTGCTGGTACTTGAATGTTCGGGTGAATTCTAACAAAGGAGTTATTAAACTGTAACAAATCTCAGTGTCGTCCTTCACATGTATACAAACCCACAGACATTCCACAAGTGAGCACAAGACATAACATGGCATCAGAAGATTATTGTTTCTTCTAGTTTTTGAAGATGGAGTGGTGAGAATCAGCCGAAATTGAACATTAGCCTTGTAGTGTGACTAGCTAGCAATAAGGGCATTACGCGAAAACAAAGGCAGTGAGTGACTCGGTGATCCCCCCTCGAGCATAACGTGGATGGACGGATAAGGAAATGGATCAACCACGGTCACCACTTTTACTCACAGTCAATGTAAGTGAGAATTGGACTGTACTGTACATGACTGCAACAAGCGCCAATGGGAAAGATGAAAAAGTAAAAATAGTGAACATGCGGCAAGTCATTGGGGAGGATGCTTTGGAGGTGTGTACTATTACATTTTTCTCACAAAGAGAAACGCTAAATGAAATATTGGATGCATTTAAAAATTACTGCATTCTGCTTAAAAAAACAGTGACACGCACCAAAGACATTGCAGATACATTTGCATCATTTTATGAAAACCTATATAACAATAATGACTGTGTTTTAATGCCAAAATGTTGAGTTTGATTACTGAAAGGGGAGTGAATGATGCATTCAAGGATTAAAAAAACAAAAAATCACCTGAGACAGATGGCCTACCAGGAGAGTCCTATAAATGTTCCGACAATCTATGCTGCTTAGATTGGATGCTTAGAGAGCATTTGACAAGGTGAAATGGGCTTACTTCTATCATACAAGGAAAACTGTGTGATTCCATCCACCTTTTATTGACTGGGTAAAAGTAGTATAAACGATTGTTCATGATGTAACAGACTTGATACTCGATCTTACAAACTCAAGCTCATCTCACTCAAACTTAAAGAAACTTCCAGTCGTACCTCAGCTTTATAGACATCCCAACCTGCAATACAAATAAATCCATTGGCTATTTACTGTCGCGCTTTGAATTAACGTGACTTCCTGTATACGGATAAACAGCTAGTCTTTTGTTATCTAAACATAACAAGCATACACTTCAACTGAACCAAAATCTCACACCAGGGTAAGCGGATGCTGCTCCAAATTATTTGGCCTTAAACGGGATTGCTTTAGCCCACTGTTATTTGCCCTAAGTATTGAAGCCTTAACGGAGTCAATAAGACAAAATCACAACATCAGTGGCATCAAGGATGAAGGAGGGAGGGAACACAAACTCTCACTCTTTGCAGATGACATATTAACATACATAAGCAGACTTTCCTGGTCTATCCCGACCTTAATGAAATCCTTTGCTGAATATGGGGAAATATCAGGATACCTAACAAATGAACCTAATTTGGAAGCTTGGATGGTAACGGGAGAATTTCCCGTAGAGTTAGAGGGGAAAACCTACTTCAGGTGGCCCAAACAATGTTTTAAGTACCTTGGCATTATGAATACACCATCCTCCTCACAAGTATTTACAGCCCACTTTGGAAAACTAATCAACGAAAATAAGCTCAATATAACAAATGAATGGATGAAGATGACAATGAACATTTGGTCAACGGTGCGAACGAGCTGAAACTTTCTATCTCTGGATGTAGGGTTCAAAAAATGGGTGGAGAAGGGACAACTATAGGGCAACTATTTAACGGTCAGATTCTAAAATCCTTTGAACAATCTCACTTGAATTTGACCTACCAGCACATAATTTCTTCAGGTATCTACAAACATGGCACTATTGAAAAAATCATAAAGAATGCAGTGATGTGAGGTCAGGATAAGCAAGGCAAGTAGTACCTTCAACCAAAAGTCTGGGGAGAACTTTCTTTATTTGCATGAGTGTGTTAAGTTTCTCATACCCATTATCTCTCAAATGGCTAGAATCAGAGACGTGGCAATGAAATTCAAGCTCGACACAGGTGCAGAAGCCAATGTGTTCCCTCTTTCAATTTTCCATAAGATTCCAGGCCAACCTGAACATAAGCCCACCAAATCTATGTTAGTTGCATATGGAGGAGCGTGAATAAAGCCAAAGGGTACAGTGACACCTCCAAGTCAAGTGCGGCACTCAATTTCTTTGTCTCAACACAGTCTTCTACTCCAACCATGGGAAGGGAGACATTTGAAGAGTTACAATTACTGAAAATCTCCTCCATGAACTGCAACCTTAACGTGGTGGAGGGGTTTGAGTACCCGAGTGACCCTAGGAGCTATGTTGTCTGGGGCTATATCCCTCTGGTAGGGTCTCCCAAGGCCCCGGTATGGCGCAGCCGGGGCCCCACCCTGGAGCCAGGCCCAGGGTTGGGGCTCGTATGCGAGCGCCTGGTGGCCAGGCCTTTCCCCACGGGTCCGGCCGGGCTCAGCCTGAAGGAGCGACGTGGGGCCGCCTTCCCGTGGGCTCACCACCTGCAGGAGGGACCATAAGGGGTCGGTACGTAAAGGATCGGGGGGCAGTCGAAGGCGGGGGCCTCGACAACCCGATCCCTGGACACGGAAACTAGTTCTAGGGACGTGGAACGTCACCTCGCTGGCGGGGAAGGAGCCTGAGATTTTGCGTGGGGTTGAGAGGAGATTGACAGACAGATCGGTGCAGCTTCTACAGTAATGCGGTCGATGTATCGGTCTGTCGTGGTGAAGAAAGAGCTGAGCCGCAAGGCGAAGCTCTCGATTTACCGGTCAATCTACATTCCTACTCTCACCTATGGTCATGAGCTTTGGGTCATGACCGAAAGGACAAGATCCCGGATACAGGCGGCCGAAATTAGCATCTCTAAGGGTGGCTGGGCGATCCCTTAGAGATGGGTGAGAAGCTCGGTCACCCGGGAGGAGCTCAGAGAAGAGCCGCTGCTCCTCCACATTGAGAGGGGTCAGCTGAGGTGGCTTGGGCATCTGTTCCGGATGCCTCCTGAACGCCTTCCCGGGAAGGTGTTCCGGGCCCATCCCACCGGGAGGAGACCCCGGGGAAGACCTAGGACACGCTGGAGGGACTATGTCTCCCGGCTGGCCTGGAAACGCCTCGGTGTCCCCCCGGAAGAGCTAGAGGAAGTGTCTAGGGCATCTCTGCTTTGACTGCTGCCCCCGCGACCTGGCCCCGGATAAGCGGAAGATGAATGAACAATTACTGAAAATAATTGAGAAAGTGTAAGTGCAGTCCCCCGGAGACTAAAGAGCAGCTTGTGGAGCAATATCTGAATGTGTTTGAAGGCTTAGGAGAGATTCCAGGTGAACATATTCACACAGACCCAACTGTTGTTCCAGTAATACATGGCTGTTCCCTCTATCAGTCATGGACAGACTAAAGACCACATTTCAACAGCTCGACGACCCCACTGAATGTGTTAACAGCCTAGTGATTACAGGAAAAAAAAAAGTGCACTGAGGGTGTGCCTGGTCCCATGTAAACAAAGCAATACGGCGACAACATTTCTCCATCCCAATGCCTGTGGATGTCCTGTCCAAGCTAAAAGCTACAAGTTCCAGAGACTACCTTTCTCTGTTGGCAAGTGAGGTGTTTCAATAAAAGAATTGAGAGGATTTTGGTGACATATCAGACCTGCATATCATTGTGGACAACATGATTAAAGCAGCATCATCAGATAACATACAATATAAAGTGGACACAGTGAAATACATGGGACATGTTGTCATAGCTCAAGGAGCCTGATGTGGACAAGGTGAGAGCCACCGTAAAGATGCCCGCCTTGGAGGACAAAAAAGGTCTCCAGGGACTACTTGGCATGACCGGGTACTTAGTACAGGACATAACCAGACGATGCGACAATCGCCGCACCTATGAGGGAACTCCTCAGGAAAGGCACGGCCTGGCAATTGGACTGTGAGCATAATGCAGCGCTGACCAAACTGAAAATGACTCACAAAAGTGTCTGTACTCAAGTTTCCTGACAACACCAAACCCCTCACCATTCAGGCAGATGCATATGGAAGGAGCCCCACTATTCTATGCATCCAGAGCTCTGTCTGACGCTGAAAAGAATGACGCTGAGATAGAAAAAGAGCTGTTGGCAATTGTGTTCGCCACAACTAAATTCCACCAGTATATCTATGGCAGGACCACAAACACTTAAAAGCCATTGTCACTGAGAGTGCTCATGCAACTCCAATGTTATGACCTTCAGATGGCATACACCGGATAAGGACATGTATATTGCAGACACTATCTCGGGCTGTATCTATTGGACAGCCAGGAAAAGACAACGCAACCATGTTCTAAGAGAAAGTTGTGTATGACATTGAAGACACAAAGCTTTGAGTGCAGAGTTGCTACAAAAGTTGAAAGATGCAACAGATGAGGTGCAACAGGCACTAGTTGGAGTTCACAATCAAGGCTGGCCTCATAGAAAATGTCAGTTAGACAGTAAACGCCATTCATATTGGCACAATCAACCTCAGGAAAGGAGTGCTACTCACCAATGACAGGATCGTCATTCCACACATTATCATACCACTGATGCTAGAGAAGTTGCATCTAGCACATCAAGGCATATATAAGCAAATAAGCTTGTCTATTGGCCGGGCATTACAAAAGACGTAGAGCAGATAGTGGAAACGTGTGTAATGTGTCAAAATTTCAACCAAAGAACCAAAAAGAACCTCTGATGTCACATGACATACCTGAGCTGCCATTGTTGAAAATAGGCGCAGATATATTTGAATTGAATGGACATTCTTATTTAGTGTACATATCTAAGTTCCCAGAAGTGATACATGTTCCAGACAAGACGGCCAACACAGTGATTCGGGAAAAATACGTTTTTGCGAAGAAATGGCATTCCCAAAGACGTAGTCAGCGACCATGATTCCTTCGCCAGCTTGGAAATGAAAACATTTGCATTTGAGTGGACTGTTAAGTTCACACACTCCAGTCCTGGATAGCCAAAATCTAATGGTCTGGCTGAGAGGACAGTGATAAAGGCAGCACTTACAGGAACTGACCCACATTTCGCACTACTGTCACTGAGGAACACGCCTGTGACAGGAATGTACTTTTTACCCTTGCAAATGATCATGGGAAGAGTTTTGAGGTGCACACTTCCAAATTCAGGTGCTGTACTGCAACCAATAAACCCCAAAAGCTATCACATGAGACTGAGACAACTCCAGTCCAAACAGAAGCGGTACTACAATGCTGTGTCTAAGACACTGCCTGAGCAGATCACAGGGAAAAGAAACAGGAATGGACACCAGCCACTGTCTTAGAGAAAAAGGCTGAACCTCGTTCACATAACATAATGACCCTGTCTGCACAGATCTATTGCAGAAACACTGCCACTTGAGGCACATCCATCCAACTACTACAGACCCAGACCAGATTCCTGATACACAGCAGGAAATACTGTACAGCCTCAACATGACCAGTCTAATCAGTCAGATAACGGGAAATTGATGGTCAGCTCTCCTCCCATCACCCCACAACGCCACACACGGTGTGGGAGAACTGTTATTCCTCCGTCTAGGTTCTCAAACTAGATTATGAATGAAGACTAAATACAAGGGTAATGGGCCAGGAACGCTGCAAAGTTTTGCATAGTTTTTTTTTGTATGTTAGCATGGTAAAGGATAAAAGTATGAATGCATTTTCATATGGGTCTATGGCAAGAGATTTTGTGAGGGAGACAGAATATGGTTAAGAGAAAATATATGCTAATGTTCATTTAGGAACATTGTGATACAGCATAGTTGAGTTAAAGTTTAAGATGAGTGTTCATCTTAAAACAGGGGGATGTAGTAAATGTTGATGTTAAGAGTCTACGGGAAAACATCACATCCAGGGTGTCAGTGTTGTAACATGGTATAGCCCTGATGAGCCGTCCCTGCCGGATCGTTGATCCACAGTCGTATGTGTTACGTCTTGCCTACAACGGCCCTCATCGGAACGACCACCCCCAGGCTGGGTCTATCTGCTGTTAGAAATCGGCGGTTTCGTATAGTGGTCAAATAATGTAGAACCCGTATCAAATCGAGGGAGAAGTTCGTTCACGTTTATTGGAAAATTGCAGCACAGATGTCATTCGTTGAACGTTCCATTACCTTCTCACTGTAATGTTGGTTACCAGCTAGCCTATACATTAAGGGCGTTTCTAACTAAGACCATGTCTTTAGAAGTCAACCCCCCCATGCCATATGGCCATCGTAAACATTCCTACAGAGAGATAATCTAAACAGAGAGGTTTCTGTTGTTCTCATTATCTAGGCACATGCACTTCCAATGAAACGTACATTCATATTGTAATTGTTAATGCTCAGATTCCACAGTCCCCCCTATCAAACATTTAAAGAAAAACATTACATGTTTGATAAAACATTACAATTCAATTCCTAATGAAAAGAAAAGGCCCATACGCATATGTTACAAATGACTAAAATGAAAGAAGAAAAGGAGTATCCGACCAATCAGGTCTTATTGTTCCTCAAATGAAAATGAATTTAAACAAGACAATTGACACTCCCCACTCCGACACCTAACTCAATGTATGACAGTCATCAATCCCGTCCCCAGCCAAGATCATAAAGGTCAAGAAACATTATGACATCAACAGGTTATTATCAGTGTTAACGGTGTTCAGCAGAAAATCAGACTCAACATGACATCATGATTAAAACATTTCCCCCAAAGTCCATTGAACAATCAAAACCCCCCTTGTCCGTATCATGATCCATGCGACAAAATCATACAAAAGACTTATGCATATCCTGTTGTACCTGTGACAGATTTCTACCTTTAAAATAGGGAAAACATCTACCTTTGACAGGGACCACCTATAATAGGGAACAATTCACTGTCCAAACAAACCATGATAGTCATCATAATGTAGATCATTAAGCATCATCAAAAATACGCCGAAGTCCAATACTGGGATTGTCATCGTATAGAGCTTCCCACCCGTCTTGCGAGAAACAAACCTTCATACATATGAAATCACCATATCAGTTAATTTAGGAAAATCTTAGATTGTAAGGAAATAAGTTAGTTTCCAATCAAGTGTCCTTCAGTTCTTGTCTTCAGTTTCTTTGTCTTGCATCAGTGATGAAAGTTCCAAAATCAGTTATTGCAGTCAGTGTGATGTGGACCCAGCAAATTGCCTGGTTGTCCTAACAAGTCAGTGTAGGTGTATAATGGAACAGTGAGTCTCCAACACGTCACTTAATCAAGAATAACACCACAACAGTGTCTTCCACTGTGTTGGGACCATGTGACCTTTCCAGTCAACTGGCCCGTGATACTCTGACCTGTAGTATGTGGAGTCCTTCAGGACTCAGGTGGGTTCTCCTCTTATCTCACTGTCGATGATTCTTCTAGAAATGGAGTGTGAAGCCAAGTGATCTGACCCTGGCATCGTTCTGCCATGTGAGTGGTCAGGAAAATTCGAAACAGATTCAACCAATGTGGTTGTAGAGGTCCTTTTTGAACATGTTGCTGGTACTCACACTCAGTTGTCTGTGTCCAGTCAGTGACATGATGTATCATCAGAAAAGGGGTTGTGATGTCCTGATCTGTTGAAAGTATAACTGCAAAACAACGATTAGTGTGGTTCAACAGTCCATCGGACTTTCATCCACTGGGTATGGTTCCGTCAACTCCCAACAATGAAGACAATAGATCAGTCCTGAAACTTGTGGATCTCAGAAGTTCCATCTTCAGAGTGAAGCATACACCCTATTCAGACAAGTTTCCATAAGTCTATGTCAAAGTTCCTTTTCCATCCAGAACTGGCTTGGTTGTTTTATGACTCCTTGTGCTATATTAATGCCCGATAGCAGCTAGCAGTGGAATCAAATTGTCAGACTTGACTTTGCTTAGCCAAATCAGAAATGGTTAGATCTATACTATTCAACCATTAAAATGTTAGACCTTACATCAAACAAAACAATTTCCAAATAAACCAATTAAAAACATCCTGTAAATGGAAAATGTAAAACATAACAGATGCCAATGCTCCGTTATAACTATGCAAACAGGAAAAACTATTTTTTTTCACAAAACTCCTTATAAATACCAATTTGATTTGCCTTGAGCCCTAAGCTCAACTCTTTCCAATCATAATCAATTATCATATCATACATCCCCCCTGCCTTCACTTCATTAAGTCAATGGAAAATGACACCATGAGTGAATGCAAAACAATGACAAAAAAGGCTACAGGAGGCACCATCCTGAACCCACACTGGCCATCTTTTCAGGACAGACATGAAAAATAGAGAATTGGTAGTAGGGATGGATCTATAATCCATTCGATAAGGAGTTGCATCCTGTATATTCATCAAAACAAAGTGAACAAGTTAAAAAACACAAACATTCACTAATACAAAGACATCAATGTGCAACACGGTCGCTTGTGCGAAGGAATTATAAACCATATAACCCATTAACAAATTTTACCACATAGCTAAACAGCTCTCAAATTTGTCTTTGCCACAGTACCATCACACAGGTCTGTGAAATTGGCTATCATGCATTTATAATATCCTGTAGTTTCTTGGCACATGCCTAACTAAATTGTTTGGCCCCCAGGGGATAAACTGTGCAACTAAATTGTAGGAGTGAAAAACTCCAGCCCATGTGCAGTGGTTTACCTGTTGCAACCACCAGGGCAATTGTATTAGCATAGCGACAGCATACAACTTTAGAATTTTTACAGGCAACGGCCAAACTACCTCATGAAAAACAGTGTCTTGTGTAACCTCCTAAATTTTAGGGAATTCGCAAAGTTAGATTCATTTTTATTCCAAATAGTGGCGGTCAGCTAAACCTTAAATCACAACTTTATGCTTTTTCTTTGTTCTATCATCAACAATGGGGGATGACTTTTGGTCTCTACCCTCACTTCAGTTGGTTTCAAAATCATACATTTCAACATTAAAGCTATTGAGAGGAAAATATATTTAGCTTTCACTTAATGTTTGTTTATCCCAAAACTGTATATGCTTTTGTTGATAAAATTACCATAGATGAGACCAGACTGAACACTCAAATTCCCTTAGTAATAGGCTACTCTGATGTAATGGGAAAGGTTGCTACTATGAGCTCCACCCATTTATGGCAATCCATTAAAAAGGCCAAATGTTAGTTTATGGTCCTCAGACTATCCTATCAATTTAGCCGACATCCTTGGTTAACTGGAGATTTTGATTTAGTGTCCAACCCATCTAATATTTTCGCAGTTTGTAGAAATGTGCTCATTATTATCTATACAACAACTCAACATTAGGGTGGAAATTAAGAAACTCTTAAGAATGGCAATCCAGACAGAAAACAGATGTATGACGTCACTAAAATCAAGGTACAATAAGTAATCCAAAGGAAACTCAATGTAGGCCTTAAACACGGTTACATCAATTACCTATTTGTTCATTAGTCAATTTACCATTTTAGAATTTAAACTCCATTAACGAGTATCAGGTGTTGGTTTTGAAAACAAGCATTATCCCAGTTATCGTTGGTAAATACAAATAAGAGAAACTATATTATTTAACCAAACTCAATTCAGCATTTAAAATACATCTAATTGTTATGTTGGGGAATAAACTCGCTTCAGCTGTATTACCCTTTTGTTTTTTTAAGGCTATGACTATATTGGATTCAAATTCAGTCCTCATGGGACACTGCGTGTCTCCTTAAAGTACAAGTCTATCACCATGTGGATTCTTCATCCTACCACTTATACAATATAAAAGGAGAGTGAAAACACAATACGTTAACCTTTTTGTAAGACAACCTTGAGACTATTTTACCAGATTAGAAAATCATTGTACCAAATTCTAATTCATCATAGGTTTCAGATGTACCCACTTGTGCTAGCGAACAGCTCAGCAAGCAACAGACAAGTACCACGTGGTGGGCCTTGATTAAGGCCTACCTACATTGTGAGACCCCCCTTGAGGCCTTACGGTTTTAAACATTATCATCAACGCAATAAATACGTTTGATTCAAAATTACATAAGTACACATGACAAAACAGGTTATTTCTTGAATACCTATTAAAACATGTTCAAGCATGACAGAACAAAACAGGCTATTTCGAATGCCTATTAAAACATGCTATATAACATTCAATTGCTTCTCAAACTACATGTAATATTTAATTAAATAAGCTTGGCTATTACCGAGGAAGGTGATCAGGTTTCCTTGATAAGTTCCAGCTTCATTTAATGATTAAGTACGATACATTTTTAGGAAATAAACATTTAAGAACTCTGAATCAATGATTATGAAAGCTCACGTCAGTTCCTAGTATTGTCCATGATTCCAGGATCCCATAAGAGAGACTCCATCTTGAGACTACTGTCGGTCAGCCAGGTGGTCAAACAGAATGAATCTTCGTCCATTTCGATTGTCTCCTTTTGCGCCTTTCGACTGTTGTCCTTTCTCGGCCATCTTAACTTTCCTCTGTCTTCTCTCTTCGTCTGTACCACACTCTCCATCAGTCCATATACAACTTCCTCGGAATCCATCTTGTTTAGCCGGAAAACGTTCTTTTTCTTTCTGTCCATTTCGAGTCCAGGCATCGTTGTTAATGATCCTTTTCGTTCTTGATTGTGTCCTATTCGCGCCATGCTATTTAAATATGAACGCGTCATGCCAGAGGCTGCACTCCTCTTCCCGTCGTATTTGTACAACTGGATGGCATTATATTTTACTTGTACAAGTCACTGTATAATCGCCTAAAGCAATTCGCATTATCAACGAAATACAGTTTAGCGCTAATCTCCAATTTATCCACCCCTAGAGATTTTTGCACGTTACACAATGTAATTCGTGGCCCAGTCAGGGAGTAACCAGGTCATCTCTCCAATTTATCCACCCCTAGAGATATTGTACACGATTGCAATTCGTGGCCTAGTCAGGGAGTAACTAGGTCTCCTATCACTACCTGTGCTTTTGAAATACTCGATTTGTTCGTTAAATGGTGTGGATTTCAGACTCACCAACCATTCAGCTGTTCGCAAGAAACAGGTACAAAGACCGACTCCGTTGCGGGTGCGTGCAGCCAGCTTCGTCTCAGGACAACAAAAAACTTTTTCTTTTTTTTTTGGTAAAATCTAAATCTCCAACCATCCGGCTCACGGCACCAAAGTGTTAGAAATCGGCGGTTTCGTATAGTGGTCAAATAATGTAGAACCCGTATCAAATCGAGGGAGAAGTTCGTTCACGTTTATTGGAAAATTGCAGCACAGATGTCATTCGTTGAACGTTCCATTACCTTCTCACTGTAATGTTGGTTACCAGCTAGCCTATACATTAAGGGCGTTTCTAACTAAGACCATGTCTTTAGAAGTCAACCCCCCCATGCCATATGGCCATCGTAAACATTCCTACAGAGAGATAATCTAAACAGAGAGGTTTCTGTTGTTCTCATTATCTAGGCACATGCACTTCCAATGAAACGTACATTCATATTGTAATTGTTAATGCTCAGATTCCACACTGCCAAGACCTCCCTACTTACCTCCACACCCTCCTGAAACTTTGCACCTTCTCGCAGCTCTCGAACTTACCCCACTACTCCTCAAACTCCCCCAGTCTCCCTTGTTCCAATAAACACTAACTGTTGGACCTCGCTCATCCAGTCTGTGTTCGGGTTCCTACCAGTTGTTGACACGTCCAAAGATATTCCACAAGTGAACACAAGACATAACAGTTGTAATATTGTGTTTTAATGTTTTTTATTGTTTTCGGTCGGATACATCCGAAAACAGACTGGAATATAAATATTGTTTAAGTCTATGTAGGGGTGGGAGGGGATGCTAAGCTGGGCCTATGCTGTAGGCCCAAGTAATTATGATTGGTGGTTTGTTTAGTGGTCTGCTGGTTCTCCCACTAGCTAACTGATACCTTCGGGTGTCACAAAATTTTATAGAATATGGTGTAACTTAGTGTGCTCATTTGGGCTGAAGTGTGCACAAGCTTGTGTGCTCTTTTGCTGAGGTATGAAGTTGGTCTTTAAACATGCAGTAATTGTGAGGTGTGTCCAGGATTGTAGGGTGGAGTGAATATACAGCTGGGAAAAAAAATAAGAGACCACTGCACTTTTTCTTTTCATTTACAAAAAAGTTGAACAGGAAGGTTTTGAGTGAGGAACCAAAGGATTAAAATTAAGAGACCACTGCAAATTGAACACTTCTGTTCCTCACTCAAAACTGTCCTTTTCAACTTTTTTGGACAGGAAAGAAAAAGGTGCAGTGATCTCTTAATTTTTTCCGGAATATTTATTTATCATTCAAGTGTCAGTGGCTGTGGGACGTCTAGCTACTACTCTGTTGAATCTCATCTAGTGCAGAAGGCCCCAGAAAAAGTTACAACAGCATGTCTATTGATGTCCTCATATTTTCCCCCATAATCTCATAAAGTTTATTAAATTGTACTGTTGTTTGTTGCTTTAGGAATCCAAAAGATCTAGGTGGCATCAATGGCTATCAAAGGATAGAGAGGGCACTGGTGACACCATCATCATCATCATCTTCTTCCGCTTCATCCGGGGCCGGGTCGCGGGGGCAGCAGTCTAAGCAGGGATGCCCAGACTTCCCTCTCCCCAGACACTTCCTCCAGCTCTTCCGGGGGGACACCGAGGCGTTCCCAGGCCAGCCGGGAGACATAGTCCCTCCAGCGTGTCCTAGGTCTTCCCCGGGGTCTCCTCCCGGTGGGACGGGACCGGAACACCTTCCCTGGAAGGCGTTCCGGAGGCATCCGAAACAGATGCCCAAGCCACCTCAGCTGACCCCTCTCGATGTGGAGGAGCAGCGGCTCTACTCCGAGCTCCTCCCGGGTGACCGAGCTTCTCACCCTATCTCTAAGGGAACGCCCAACCACCCTGCGGAGAAAGCTCATTTCGGCCGCCTGTATCCGGGATCTTGTCCTTTCGGTCATGACCCAAAGCTCATGACCATAGGTGAGAGTAGGAACGTAGATTGACCGGTAAATCGAGAGCTTCGCCTTGCGGCTCAGCTCTTTCTTCACCACGACAGACCGATACATCGACCGCATTACTGCAGAAGCTGCACCGATCCGTCTGTCAATCTCCCGTTCCATCCTTCCCTCACTCGTGAACAAGACCCCTAGATACTTAAACTCCTCCACTTGAGGCAGGCACTCTCCACCAACCTGAAGTGAGCAAGCCACCCTTTTCCGACTGAGGACCATGGCCTCAGATTTGGAGGTACTGATTCTCATCCCCACCGCTTCACACTCGGCTGCAAACCGTCCCAGCGCATGCTGAAGGTCCTGGTTTGAAGAGGCCAACACGACAACATCATCCGCAAAGAGCAGAGACGAAATCGTGTGGTCCCCAAACCTGACACCCTCCGGCCCCTGGCTGCGTCTAGAAATTCTGTCCATAAAAATTATGAACAGAACCGGTGACAAAGGGCAGCCCTGCCGGAGTCCAACATGCACTGGGAACAAGTCTGACTTACTGCCGGCAATGCGGACCAAGCTCCTGCTTCGGTCGTACAGGGACCTGACAGCCCTTAGCAAAGGACCCAGGACCCCATATTCCCGAAGCACTCTCCACAGGATGCCGCGAGGGACACAGTCGAATGCCTTCTCCAAATCCACAAAACACATGTGGATTGGTTGGGCAAACTCCCATGAACCCTCCAACACCCCGTAGAGGGTATAGAGCTGGTCCAGTGTTCCACGGCCCGGACGAAAACCACACTGTTCCTCCTGAATCCGAGGTTCTACTATCGGCCGTATTCTCCTCTCCAGAACCCTGGCATAGACTTTCCCGGGGAGGCTGAGAAGTGTGATCCCCCTGTAGTTGGAACACACCCTCCGGTCCCCCTTCTTAAAAAGAGGGACCACCACCCCGGTCTGCCATCCCAAAGGCACTGTCCCCGACCGCCACGCGATGTTGCACAGGCGTGTCAACCAAGACAGCCCCACAACATCCAGAGACTTGAGGTACTCAGGGCGGATCTCATCCACCCCCGGTGCCTTGCCACCGAGGAGTTTCTTGACCACCTCAGTGACTTCAGCCCGGGTGATGGACGAGTCCACCTCTGAGCCCTCATCCTCTGCTTCCTCAATGGAAGATGTGACGGCGGGATTGAGGAGATCCTCGAAGTACTCCTTCCACCGCCCGACGACATCCCCAGTTGAGGTCAACAGCTGGCCACCTCTACTGTAAACAGCGTTGGTAGGGCACTGTTTCCCTCTCCTGAGGCGCCGGACGGTTTGCCAGAATCTCTTCGAGGCCAGCCGATAGTCCTTCTCCATGGCCTCACCGAACTCCTCCCAGGCCCGAGTTTTTGCCTCCACAACCACCCGGGCTGCAGTCCGCTTGGCCTGTCGGTACCCGTCAGCTGCCTCAGGAGTCCCACAAGCCAACCAGGCCTGATAGGACTCCTTCTTCAGCTTGACGGCATCCCTTACTTCCGGTGTCCACCACCGGGTTCGGGGATTGCCGCCTCGACAGGCACCGGAGACCTTACGTCCACAGCTCCGAACGGCCGCTTCGACAATGGCGGTGGAGAACATGGTCCACTCGGACTCAATATCTCCAGCCTCCCTCGGGATCCAGTCGAAGCTCTGTCGGAGGTGGGAGTTAAAGATCTCTCTGACAGGAGACTCGGCCAGACATTCCCAGCAGACCCTTACAGTACGCTTGGGCCTGCCGAGTCTGTCCAGCTTCCTCCCCCGCCATCGGATCCAGCTCACCACCAGGTGGTGATCAGTTGACAGCTCCGCCCCTCTCTTCACCCGAGTGTCCAAGACATACGGCCGCAGGTCAGATGAAACGACAACAAAGTCGATCATCGACCTGCGGCCTAGGGTGTCCTGGTGCCATGTGCACTGATGGACACCCTTATGCTTGAACATGGTGTTCGTTATGGACAAACTGTGACTAGCACAGAAGTCCAATAACTGAATACCACTCGGGTTCAGATCAGGGGGGCCGTTCCTCCCAATCACACCCCTCCAGGTGTCACTGTCGTTGCCCACGTGGGCGTTGAAGTCCCCCAGTAGAACGATAGAGTCCCCAGTTGGAGCACTTTCCAGCACCCCTCCCAGAGACTCCAAGAAGGTCGGGTACTCTGCACTGCCGTTCGGCCCATAGGCACAAACAACAGTGAGAGACCTATCCCCGACCCGAAGGCGCAGGGAAACGACCCTCTCGTTCACCGGGGTAAACTCCAACACATGGCGGCAGAGCTGGGGAGCTATAAGCAAACCCACACCAGCCCGCCGCCTCTCACCATGGGCAACTCCAGAGTGGTGAAGAGTCCATCCTCTCTCAAGGAGTGTGGTTCCAGAGCCCAAGCCGTGCGTAGAGGTGATTCCGACTACCTCCAGTCGGAACCTCTCAACCTCACGCACTATCTCAGGCTCCTTCCCCGCCAGCGAGGTGACGTTCCACGTCCCTAGAGCTAGTTTCCGTGTCCAGGGATCGGGTTGCCTAGGCCCCTGCCTTCGACTGCCGCCCGATCCTCTACGCACCGACCCCTTATGGTCCCTCCTGTGGGTGGTGAGCCCACGGGAAGGCGGCCCCACGTCGCTCCTTCGGGCTATGCACTGGTGACACATGAACTACAAATGAAGAAATCAATAATGCAAAATGTATATACCAGCCCAAGTAGCACTTTGAAAAAATCTGAAAATCAAGTTAACAGGACATAAATAAATCAAAGGTGGCCAGCATTCCGCACCAGTGTTCACAATGTCTATAGGATAAAAGCATGGACTGAATGTATGTGGCTGATTATGCGTGGTTGTACATTGTGTGTGGAGGTGTGAAAGTGTCTGAGACTGTCTGTGTCCACGTAGAGTGTGTGTTATTGACTGTGTGCATGGTGATTATGTTAATGACATTTTTGTTCCTAAATGGCAACCTATTCACAATATTGCACACTACCTCTAACCAAAAGCCTATGTAAAAAGGAAGGCACTAGAGCCAAAATCTGCCTCAAAGTTAAAAGCAGTGTTTTTGCATTCATGTAAAATGAATATGTACTGTACATGTGGCTTCACTTGGATGTGAGCAGGGTAAAATTACCAACAATGTAAACCGTTATGAAATAAGAGTCAAAATCTGAAAGCCTGCATACATTTCTGCCACTGCTGTCACATATTTTGCAACAAGCTAAAACGCTATGACACTGACATCCCTGATGATCACAGGCAAACTCCCTGGCTCATTAAAATGTAGTACCATTTTGTGGCCCATCCATTGAGTTTGCCTCTGTTCTTTTCCCATGTGTATAGAAAAAAGTTGGAACAACAAGGTGTAAAACAGAAGAGTTAGGCCAATGGCCCAAAGTACTTTCCAAGGCAGGTTATTCATTCTTATTCTCACCAGTCACGGGAATACAAATTGCACACTACAAATGCTTTGTATATCTGACCCTACTAGAGAGATCTGAGCAGAATCTAAAATATGAGAATCTGGGAATTTATTTCTATTTAGTCATCAGTCGGTTTCAGTCTGCCCATGGCAATATTCTATATTCATAAAATGGCCCTTATAGTAGCCATATAACACCATTCCTAATGTGCTAGTCCTAATAAACAGGATTTCATTCTGATCGATCAGACACCATTGCCTGGTGTTCATCGAAGGAAGTGCTGTTGTGTGCAAAAAAAGCCTGCAATAGTCATCTTGCTGGGATGGGCCCATTCCCATGGGAACACTTTCAATTTGCAGTGGACTTACAGTACGTTGCTAAGGCAGGCAGTTGAGCGTGTGTACTGAATTGCTCAGCTAGCTAAGTCTCAGCCTCTTGCTCATGCCTCCAGGGGATTTCTACCTAGTTTAAAATTGAACAGGACTTTGAAAACATGTTACACCCCAACATATTTCTTAACAGAACTGCAAGAAATTCAGATCTCGCACATTTCTTCTCATATCAGAATGTACTGAATATTTCATCTCAATTATACATATAGCAGGTCTAGACATCCAGGTTGCCTCCCTCAACTCTCAATATTAATAGGAAGTCAGTTTGGCATAGAGGAAATGCGCCACCACCTTATGCACTGAATAAAATACTAAACAGTTTCTAGCAAAGGGGAGATCGCAGAGGTTATTTTGAAAAATATCCTTGTACTTAAACAGATCCTCTACCTTTAGAAATATTCTATTTTCAGTTTGTGATTTGTTGATTAGTGACGGAGCAATACTAAAATTCTGACAAACCTGTAAGTCACAAGTTTGGATGAATAAGTAGTTTTTATAGCTCCAGAAGAAAATGATACAGGAAAAATATCAATAGAATATAAAAGTAAAAATATAAACATTCAGCCCATATCTTTTTTTAATGGGCACAATGTCTTTGCTGTTCCAACAATTGAAGTCCAATTGGATCATGTGCAGTTGGCTTGAACACAGCAGGACCATGGGAAACACATCACAATGGCCTCTTTATGTTCCACTCTCATTGTCACAAACAGTCACCCACACAAACAGTGACAGGTAGCACAGTTATTCCACACAGCACACATTTAGGCAGCTTGATTCAGGCTCGATCTGGACATCAAAACATCTGAACCACACAACCATCTGAACCACACAACCATCTTCACATGCTGTGAGCAGGGCTTGTCACCAGGAATTGTGGGCTCTTGTCAACCAGGGCCAAGTTGGCTCTTAGAGAGTCAAAGGATTTTGAGAATGTACTGTCAACATTTCCTAAGATACAGCTCTGAAAGAAATTACACCTTTTTCTTTCCTTTCCATAAAAGTTGAAAAGGAATGTTTTGAGTGAGGAACAGAAGGGTTAAAATTAAGAGACCACTGCAAATAGGAAATTTCTGTTCTTCACTCAAAACCTTCCTTTTCAACTTCCTTGGAAAGGAAAGAAAAAGGTGCAGTAAAGGTGCAGTGGACTCTTAATTTTTTCCAGAGCTGTATATGCCCCAACCATTATGTTGTTGGGGTACTACTGACAAAAAGATGTAATACAGAAAAGGCTTTTTTTGGATGGAAAATACTGGCTAGTGACTTTTACTAAATAAACAAATCCTGTGTCACTGCATTCTGCTAATAGAAGTTGATCAGCAAAGTCTGATAATACTGCAATGTAATAACACTATAAGTTATTACAGAAATCCTTTAAAGAGTTCCTTGAAGAAATGAATGAAGATCAAATAGTGTCAACCTATCAATCAAACAAATGTGAAAGTCTCCAGTAGTGGATGAGTATTTATAAGGCTTCAGAACATTTACATTGTCTGAGTTCCATATGAATGAGCGTTGATTTAAACCCCTCCTTCATAGTAAATGGAGTAACCATGTGCAACTTCATATAGTCAATGTACAGCATATTTTTTGGTAACACTATATGATGGTCTACATGCTGTCATTATGTTGTCAAGACGGTATCTTGTACTGCTCCTGAAATCTGCTCCTGCATTCATCCCAGTCATCAGCAACAGCCTTCTGGTAGGTACATATCTAAAATCCATTTGTGCACAATTACAAATTATCAGATGGCAAATTCCTAGATAAGCATAGCTACTACACTGATAGAAAATATTGATGGTACACCTTTATTTACCCAGGTTAGCAAAATAGGAAAACACATTTACTTTTAAGTAAGAGCATCTTGCAGCAATATGTGACCTGTAAATACACAATCAGCGGGAAATGCAATAGTTGAAATGTGGTGTAAAAGTATTCTGTAATTTTAACATCAACTACAGTAAAAATATATAGTGTTCTTTATCAATTTATTGATCAATCAGTTTATTTTGCAATGGTATTACAGCAACTTCCTATAATTCTTACTGCTTGTGGAACTGCACACTTTTAAGATTATCCTGCCATCTACAGGCAAAATATGATAATGTGACTACTACATACATGCAATGGCAAAGATTTCAACAAGTACATTCAAATGATAAAGGGTATAAGCTATTTCATAGCTTTATGGAGAGCTCTTAGGATGAAGAATATATTTGGAAATCATGTATAATATCATACCCTTGTTTTATATTTAGCATTTCATATGTAAAGGTACTGGAATATCATGTCTTTTCATGGATGCTTGAAACATGCATAATGAATCCTAAATGGTATATATAAAAAATAAATACTTCAAAGGGAAAGAAAATACGGGCTTCAGAGCATCCGCAGGCTTACATCATACACAAGAAAATAAAGTACCACTAAATTCAGTGCGATCTAAGAATTGGGACTGTGGAACATTGGATTTGAAATTGTCTGTTCACACTGCTACTGTCTGGTAGACACTACAGGAGCATCGGGGCACACTCTTCCAGACTCACAAACATTTTCTTTTGCGTAAATGAAAGAAAATGTTCTCTCGCGATTTTCGTTTCAAGTTTCAGATTGTTTCAAGTGTATTACTATAAACAAATCGTTGGCAAAATCGGTCATATCTCCCATTTCTTATTCGACTAGTGTTTTCTAAAGTGTAAGGATAATAATTCAGCCATCTTGCCCTCAAATGTTTATTTCATTTTACAAATTATATTTATAATGTAGGCTACTCCTATTGCAACTATAAAGTCCAATTAGCATAAGACCATATTCTTGCCTGTCAAACTCAGTAGTGCCACAAAAAGTATTTGACTGTAATCACAATTTGAAGCAAGTTTTTTGGGGGTTCTGGGGGGACATTTCAGCAGGAAGGAAAATGGCCTTGCTGAAATTATCGCAAATTGTGGGGGTAATACAGTCTAGATCAAAACCCCTTGGGCAGTTAAAAAGTAGGGGTTTCCATGATTATCTCGTCTTTTCACTTGAAGAGAGAGTCAGTTATCGTCATCTATATTGATTGTTACTGTATCAATGTAATTCACAAATGAAAGAAAAACGAATGTTTTTGTGCCATGAAATGAAATAACTTTGGCAGGGAAAAGTTATTCATCAGTCTCGCTAGAAATTGATAAATTCTTATGACTATTCCAAATAGTATGTTAGTAGATACTAGTAAGCCTGTTACTGGCAAATAAGCTGTTAAAACGGCCAGTGGCAAAAGCCATACAGTTCATAGATGCTATTTGTGATGGAGGTGAACTTAATAAGAAACGTCAGTCAGTTTACAATGCTTAATGGTGTCTAGTGACGGGCTTATGGTGTATCACTGTGGTGTAGTAGTTAAATACACAGCCTCTCATGTGGGAGACCTGGGATCAAATCCAGTGAGGGCTGATGTTTGACTGATGTTTCATGTATCAATTTTTATTGTGGGCTGGCTGAACTAGGCTTGCCTGGTCCCTTTTCTGGTTGAACTGCTGCTAGCATACAGTGTTATGTATAGTGTTGCTTTAATTTTTTGTATGGCTATATTTTTGCTTATATATTCTTCTTCTTAACTCTCACTATGTAGTTGTCGAGTGCCACGTGAAAATAATTTAATTGTGCAGGATGATGCTGTGTTGTTCGGTACATTTGACAAATAAACCTTCAAACATGAAACGAAACAATGACTAAGCAGTATGTTTGGGGTCATTGGGCTGTTGCAAAGTGAGGTGCCATCCAATGAGCTTTGAGACAGATGGTTGGATCTGAGGAGAGAAGTTTCTGTACACTTGAGAATTCATTCTGCTGCTATGGTGACCAGGTTCATCATCAATAAAGACAAGTGACCCAATTCTGGGGCCAGCCATACACGCCCAAAATATAACAAACCCTTCACCTTCTTTCATAGGCAACTTGGTATGCCAGTACCTATTTTCCTCCAAACTTTCTGCTTGCTCTCTGCAGCGTCTGCTCCGCATGGCAACTCTCCACCTCGCCGGTGTACTAATCACCATCTGGGGATTGATGGCAGCAGCGTTTCCGAGGACACACCTGTTCCCCATCACATATTAGTTGTGTATATGTGTTTAGATAGAACCTTTGATTGCTATTCCTTGTTATTGTTTTCCTTCTTTTGAGCCTCACTTTTACTCACTTCACTCACACCTCACACTATTACTATGGTAAATGATCACATTCGTATCATCATATCTTCCAGAACAGTTTTTGGCACTTTTTAGGCCAACTAGTGTTATTGCATCTTGCACTCCAGCTTCAATATTTCTTTATTAGTTTTTTCTTCATTATGGTGAGCATTATATGGTCATCAACTGTAGATGTCTTTCTTGGACTACCAGATAAATGGTCATTGCTGTGTTAAGCAATTATTTCTTCTTAATGTAAGAACATTTGATTGCGTTGATTTAGTCATACCTAATGTTTTGGTTATATCTCTGATTTATCTGCATCACAATTGCCAGCTTGACCTGCAATGATGTGTTTTTGGTCCTCGTCTGTTCAGATGCTAGCAACCAACTCCAAATGCAAATGCAAAACCTAGAATCAATCAATCAAATTTATTTATAAAGCCCTTTTAACATCAGCAGTTGCCACAAAGTGCTTTTACAAAACACCCAGCCTTAAACCCCAAGAAACAAACAACAATAGTGTTGAATTTCAGTGGCTAGGTAAAAACTCCCTAAGAAGGCCGAAATTTAGGAAGAAACCTAGAGAGGAACCAGGCTTAGAGGGGTGACCAGTCCTCTTCTGGCTGTGCCGGGTGAACATATTAAGTGTAGACATTTTAATATTGAATAAATGCATGTGGGCTGAGTACGTCTATTTAAACCTAGTCCAGGTCAATAGCATGACCAGATGGACAAGGACAGGGAGTGGCAGGAGAAATCGTCAGGTATCGTCTTGATCTGCAACACAACCAGGAGGACTTTTGACAGGGACAGGAATGTGTCTTTCAAAACTGGTACTCCGGAGGTGCGGGCCAAGACCTCATGTCTTCCTAAGTTTAAAACAAGGCAGGAGACAGGGAAAATTTAGAAAATCCATTCCTTAGATCTACAAGGATTTATAGTAAAGAAGGAGAACTGACTCTACTCCCCCGACACAATAATATAGCAGCGTAAGAACTTGGGGTTGAGACATGGGGGTCCAGTGACACTGTGGCCCTATCCTAGACAGGGTCCAACAGGCTGGAAATCAATCCACCCACATTGCCAAGCACAAACCAAAGGGATAACCACCAACCACAACCACCCTGAAATGAGGGCAGAGTATTGCCAGCAGAGTTCAGCCCAATTGCACAATGTGCGCAATAGAGAGACAACAACAAGCCAGTGACTCAGTGAATGGCATTGGAGGGAGGGCATCCCAGTGGCGATGAGAGCCCATCTTGCAAGACAGCAAGGGGGGACAGTATCAAACCTTTCTGGTCGCCTTCACACTAGGGATAGGCATGAAGAGTCAAATATTCGAATACCCGAAATGTATTTAGTATGTGTGTATTCAATTACCCCCATTTTTTTTTTTTACGTATATATGTATTTTTTTGGTTGAAATAAAGACTTGAATGTTATTTTTCTAAATGCTTTTAAAATTCCCCAAAAAAGATTTTACATATGACAACATACCATGACATAAAAAAAAGTATAATGTTTAAAGTCGTTTTTATAACGTGCGCTCCTTCACACAGGTTTGTTTTTTACGTTCCTCAATTAAAGCAGGAGTAGTCTGGTCAGGCCCAGTCAGCATAGTTGCCAGGGTGGCGGTTTTCCTATTTTAAAAAAGCAGTTGCGGGAAAAATTATGGAGTTGCGAGTTGCGGTTTTTTGGGCAACATTTTTAATGTACCGCTGCCACAAAACATTTTTAAAGTTTTAAAAAATTGTAGACAAAGATAAAATGAAAAGGAACCTTTTATTACTGGTCTTGATCCCGGGAATGAATATTTGGCAACAACCGCTGCTGCTCGCAAGACGCGAGAAGGCGCGGCTTTTGATTCATCACAAGTCAAATGAAAGAGTTTTAGAAGCGTCAGTTTGGTTGTCAAAAATGTCAGGTAAATGGGGAAAGTATGGAAAGAAGTATCGCAAAAATGGGAGACAGAGAAAGGCTTAAAAGAGTGGATTCGAACCATTCCAAACGATGATAGAAAAGCCTTTTGTAAATATTGTAAATGTGAAATAAGAGCTCACCACGGTTATCTGGTAGCTCATGCTGCGACTGAAAAACATTTTTAAAAATGCTGCTCCTTTCTCAAATGCCAGAACATTATTTGACACAGGCAGTTCCTTTCTAAGAAATAATGTACCTGTGAAAGAGGCAGAGTTGAAGCTGGCTGCCCACGTTGCTTGTCACTCAAGCACTTCAACTGTTGACCACTTAGGAAGTGTTGTGGAAGAAATCTCAAAGAAAGGCATTAGTTTGCATCGAACGAAATGCACAGCACTAATTAATTCAGTGATTGGACCAGTAGTACATAAAGACCTGGAGGAAGTAGGAAATGAACCATACTCTCTTATTGTTGATGAGAGCACTGATATCACAACCAAAAAACAACTGTGTATAATCATCAGATATTACAGCAAAAAGCTCTCACGAATTATAAGCACTTTTGCTGGAATGCTCAATATAGTAGCTGGTGATTTGCTGACCATAGCAAATGCTTTATTCAAATTCCTAGATGAAAACAAATTGTCCATTCTGAATTGCATCGGTCTTGCAAATGATGGCTGTAACACAATGTGTGGCCAACATAATTCAGTGCTACAGAAATTCCGTGACTGCAATCCTCATATTGTCTATATAAAGTGTGTGTGCCATTCTCTTCAGCTCTGTGCATCAAAAGCCGTCAGTGTCCTCCCCAGAAATGTTGAGTACATGGTTTCTCAGACCTACAGTTGGTTTACAAATGCCACCCAGCGTCTCCAAAAATATTCTGTACTGTACAAAACCATAAATGTAGGTGAAAGCCCGCTGAAGATTCTGCAACTGTCTGACACTAGGTGGCTCGCTATTAGTGAATGCATCAACCGGATCCTTTTACAGTATGTGGAGCTTAAGTTGCATTTTCAGTTGACAAAAGACAGTGAGAGGAGCTATGCTGCGGAACTGCTGTACCAAATGTATAGTGACAATATTAACCTGATATACCTGAAATTCCTCCAACCAATTGTGTCAGAGTTAAACAGACTTAATAAAATATTTCAACTTGACAGACCTGATCCTGCAAAACTTCTAACGGAACTTCTAACATTTTACCAGTCCCTGCTTGAGCGCATAGGTTTGCCGAAGACATTCCAGAGCTGGCAAGACATCATGGAGTTTAACTTTTCTGATGAGAACCTTTTGCCACTTGATGCTGTAGACTTTAGGGTGCAGTTCCGGCTTGCTTTGTTTGAAGCCAATGCCAATGGAATTGGAACATAGATTCTAAAAAAAACATAGATTATTGGACTTTCAAAATATGATTAATTTGAAAATGGCCTGTCTGATATACAAGGTCCCTCACTCCCTCGCTCCGCCACCTCTGAAGGACTAAATCTAAAGTTAATTCTCTGAGGACCACGCAAGCCTCTACCAGAGGAGACTTATAATACCTCACAGGTGCACCACCTTCGGTCAGACGGTCCTGTCTGTCTGGGGTAGGAACCTGTGGAATAGTCTTCCTCTAAGATTAAGAGAATGTACTACATATAGCTCAAAGTTGCACACATTAGTATGTATGTTTTATCCTTCTTTAAAAAAAAATACTTTGTATTGTGTATATGGATGAGTGTCTGTGAAGTTGAATGTAGTCTTGTGTGAATATTGTATATAGGATTTAGCTAATTTATGAATTGACTTAGATGTACATTTTATTTTGCAATGTTTTTGTGAGCTGTGTGATCCTAGCCCGTGGGACTACGGATGGAAATTAGCCCTTGGCTATAATCCGGCATGTTTACATGCATGTACTCCATGTCTTGTTCATTAACATGCACTGTCCCAATCAAATAAACGAAAAAAAATAAAATAAAAAAAATAAGAATAAGTGACCTAGCTGAACTGGACATGAAATGCAGGTGCAGGGACTACATGCTAGAGTTATCTAAGGAAATTAGGAAGAAACTTCCAGATAACATCAAACAGTTAGAGGCTCTCAAATTCCTGTCACCGAGTCATGTTCTGTCATCAAGTAAGCCAAGAATTGATGATCTTCCCTTTTTCCACCTCTTCAAGGGAGATGTAGGAAAAGCAGATCAACAGTGGAGAGTAATTCACACTCTGGAATGGAACAATGCAGAAGATGGCAAAACAGAGGACTTCTGGGTAGAAGTGTCTGCATACACAGATACTGCAGGTGATAAAAACTTTGAAGATCTTGGTAATTTTGCATTGAGTCCTCTTGCTCTACCATTCAGCAATGCAGCAGTTGAGCGTTCATTTCCCCAAATGTCACTGATAAAGAACAAGCTACGAAACAGGCTAGAGCAGAATTCTTTGCTAAATAGAATGAGGATTTGAGCTTACATGCAAAGAAGAAACATATGCTGCCATGAATTTAAACCATCACCACGGACGCTTTCTCTCTTTACTGCTGAAATCTATTCAGCACCACCTGAGAAGGGTGGGGAAGAGAGCACACATGTCTAAAATAAAACAGCCCTGAGATTGTATATAATTCTGTCAAAGCTGTAATCAAAATGAGGCTGCACAGTAAGGCCATCTAAGTAGAAAATGTGAAAAGTTCTGGAAAAAGAGAAGACAAACAAAAACAAAGGGACAAGCGTTCAAGTTTACCCAGTAAGCATATTAGTAATAATATTGATAAAAGCCTGTATATGTTAATTTAGTGTAACAGTGTGTTAATTGTAAACTTGTGTGTAAACAGAACAACCGCAGATCTGGAGAGAAAAGCATCAGAGAGAAGTGCTGAGAAGAGAAAATGTAAGTACAAGTTAGTACTCTTGAATAGGGTCAGAAAATATCAGAGATTATGTTCTTATTTTACCTTTATTGTATGAGATTGCGTTAAAAAAAAACAGTGTGATATTAAGAATCTGGGTAAGACAAAAGATTAAACTTAAACTCATACATATATCAATTTATTTTAAGGCCCTTTGTGGGAATCCGCCGTTGTCTAATCTGATTGGACACTGTAAAATTAGGCTAGTTTGCATTCCATTTGGCGCAGGTTTTGAGTTGTCATTGTGCTTGAAATATTTCTGGGACCTGGCAACCCTGCCAGTCAGTCAGAATAATGCAAGTTCAGTTGTGGAATCGAAAGGCGTTTGAGAGTGCAGACAACGGTGAGTTAAGTAAATAGCATATAGTTGACTAGCTTAGCTAAATAGCTTCTTTAGACTCTTCCATCCAATATTCTCATTGTTGTGTGTTGATTAATATTGTTTTCTAGTTCTGTAGTTTTGCATGTCAACCACACGGCTTCCTCCATACACGCAGTCACTTTTTTGTCACACGAATGGTCATTGAGCCGATGTTACATGAGAACACCCTGTCCTTCGCGCGTTATCTAGTAGCGCTCATGTGGTATCGGTAGTTATTAAAAACATGTATTTCCGGTTAACCGAATACTAATCGAATAACAACACATACTATTTGTAAAATATGGCCCAATGCACATCCCAACTTCACACCGCTGTGCCAGACTACACTTAATCATAGACCATGCTAAAGAGATGAGTCTTTATTAGACACTAACCTTAACTGGCAAATCATTGCACAGTAGTGCAGCTCTGTGAGAGATGGCCCTTCCTCTGGCTGTTTGTTTAGAAATTCTAGGTACAATTAGAAGGCCTGCATCTTGCAATCTAAGGTATGTATGGCTGGAACAATTCATCGAGGTAAGTATTGATTTATAGGCTACCAATAAAACCTTAAAATCAGCCCTAAACCTAACAGGCAGCCAGAGGCTAGTACTGGAGTAATGTCTTCAAATTTTTTAGTTCTAGTTAGGATTCTGCAGCCATGTACAGCACTAACTGAAGTTTATTTATTGGTTTCTCAGGGTAACCGGAAAGAAGAGCATTGCAGTAATCAAATCTAGAAGTAACAAAAGCATGGATTAGTTTTTCTGCTGTCATGGTGCGGTGAGCAGCAGCGCCACCGTGCCATATTTCCACAAGTTCCCATATTCTCACGAACACATCCCGGACTGTCACATGTTTCTCATCTTCCACACCAGGTCCCAATCTAGCTCGTTTGTATGTGTATATATGTTTCCCCTCTGCTCCCCACATTGTGGATCATTGTTGCTGTCGCTGTCATTGTTGCTGTGTGTGCATTTAATCGGTGAGTGTTATTGAATGTACTGTTTGAATGTTAATTGTTAAGACTCATGTTGCGCACTTTTATTTCATTCAGTCATTAGTATTGTTTTTCCGTTCGTGTTTGGTTTGTTTGTTGTTTTAATAAATCCCACGAACGAGAGTACTGCCTGCGCCTGGTTCCCTCCAACACTACACCTTGACAAGTTGTTACAGAATGATCCACCAAACCTGGAACCAGCAGGCAGTCCCTCCAGAGAGGGTATATACCTGGAGGGGCGATTGGGGGTCTGACTCCCTCTCCTCAGATGACGACGAAGCGGTCTATGAGAGAGTGGAGGAGGATCCCCTTGGGGAGCAGTGCTGGGGGTTGCCCCAAGACGGGTTCGGGGTGCCGCTGTGGGGCATGGACCAGTATGGAGTGGTCAAGCCCCTCACCAAAGAGCAAGGGGAGCTGGTGAAGGGTCTCCTGCAGGACATGCAGGAGGCAGGAAGGACAGGACGCAGGCGAGGCCGGAGGAAGAAGAGGGCGAGGTGCCCAACGCTTGGTCCAAAGTCCCCCCAGGAAAATTTTAGGGGGGGGCTGAGTGGGTGCCCGGGGGAAGTCCCGACGGCGCCCCCTCTATGTCCGGTGCCTCCTTGACCCCGTGCAGGCTGGCCAGGCTGTAGGCTGGCAATTAGGCGCACACCGCTTCCTGCTCCGCGGCCTTCCGCCGCCCCTGTCCCTGCGCCACGGCGCCGATTGCCCACTGCTGCTTTGGAGCAGCAGCCAGCGCCTCCTACCTGCCAGCAGCGGCAGTCAGCGCCCCCTGCTGCATTGGAGCAGCAGCCAGCACCTCCTACCTGCCAGCAGCGGCAGTCAGTGCCCCCTGCTGCATTGGAGCAGCAGCCAGCACCTCCTACCTGCCAGCAGCGGCAGTCAGCACCCCCTGCTGCATTGGAGCAGCAGCCAGCGCCTCCTACCTGCCAGCAGCGGCAGTCAGCGCCCCCTGCTGCATTGGAGCAGCAGCCAGCGCCTCCTACCTGCCAGCAGCGGCAGTCAGCGCCCCCTGCTGCATTGGAGCAGCAGCCAGCGCCTCCTTCCTGCCAGTGGCAGCAGCCAGCGCCTCCTTCCTGCCAGTGGCAGCAGCCACTGGCAGAATTAAGGCAGTTCTGAATGCGAAAGGGGGTCAAACACAGTATTAGTATGGTGTTCCTAATAATCCTTTAGGTGAGTGTACATCTCACAGGCATTGTCCAATTATCCTCAAAATCCATTGTTAAACAAAGCAACTTCGTAGTCCATCTAAAAAACACGGTAAATCAAAACTCTAATGATTGATTACACACAATCCTGCAAAATTTTATGTTGGGGTTATGTAATTTATTTACATTGACACACAGGTTAAAGTGAAATGAAGCACACTAAAATCACCACAGATGAAAGCAACAGTGGTCCTGTAACCCACAAAAGACAAAAAGTGATTATTTCAGCTGGTTCACTTTAGATTGTTAAAAGTTGAATTGAATTGTATATTCTTACTTGGTATAGCTTGTAGAGGCAACGATGACACTTCTGAAGGAAGTGAACTTAGCTAAATACCATGCAAAAAAACTTTTACCTTGGAGAGCAATCAGCCAAGACACCAGGTTAACATTCATGATACTACCACAGAACCCATTTTTTGCATAGATCAGAAAAAATGCAAAGGATCGCAGACGTCAAAGATTACCAATTAATGTCTGGAAGTCAACATTCAACCAGTGAATAGCCTGTGAGGTGGACACGTAGCAAATTTATGTCTATCGCTGAACGGAGTGGCTAACCTGGAAAGGAATGTATACACCTCTGCCGGGTTCAGAATGCAACCAACCATCCAACCCCAGCTTTGTTGAACAAGTCTACACTATTGATGGTCAACAAAGGTTTAGTGTCAGCTCAAAGTGAAGTGTGTCCTGAGTTGGACAAAAAGGCCAGTCTGGAAGTTATCTTCTGCGTTTATCCTGTTTTCTTTGCAGAACATGGATATTCTGCAAAGAAAAATTGTTCATGGTGCCTGTTTGAAAGGACCTGGGTCAGCTTTGACACCAAGATTGGACAGTGGTATTGTCAGTGCAGGGAAACACAGAATCCTTCATGTGTATACATCGAGTTCTAGCCATGTGATGGACATTCCAAGAGAAGCCACATCTGCGAATGATGAGGAAATCAAAGAATTGTGCAGTGAAACAGATAGGGAATGTCTTGAGTTAGAGGCAATACAGGTTTCCGAAATTACAAATATTACTGATTTATTTTTTGAAAAGAAACAGATACATGAAAACATCCTGGGAAACTAGAGGTTACAGCATGATGTGCCTGTAAAGTTTGAACATTCAGACAGCTTGTCCTTACTACCCTCATCCAGTACCTCCAGATCTGTCACCTCCAAAACTGGAGACAAAAGAGATTGTTGTGCATGGACTGTGCAACGTCAAGAAAAGTTAATACAATATGTACCAACTCTATTAAATCAACGTGCAATATTAATGTCTTTCCCGAACAAATACAGTCCATGTGTTATTTTAGGGATTCATGTACTCATTAAGGAGTGCCCTGTGTAATGGTCCCTTCCTGTGTGTCCTTGTCTTGTCCTTGTATGGTCTTTCCTGTTCTTGTTTCTGTTAAACGGTATATTCAGTTCACCTGTGTTTTAGCCCCCATCTGTTTCTGTTCTCCTCGTTTCTCAGTGTATTTAGTTCAGCCCTTTTCTCCTTGTCTTTGTTGGTCATTGTGTGTGTGTATATGTTATGTACACCTGCCTGTGCTCCTGTGCGCCCCCCCCCCCCCCCCCCAAAGGCGCGGACACCCGGACGCGCCAAAACAACCAAAGGGGGGAACGGACAGGGCACCAAGGCGGAGGCTCAGCCCCGGGATGAGGACCAGGGACTGGAACATACGGAAGCCCCCTAGTGAAGCACCGACCAGGTGCCTCCAAAGAACCAGGAACCATAGCCGGGACAGCCGGGGGCGGTTCGGGAGCCGGGAGAGCCGGGGGCGGTTCCGGAGGCGGGTCGGGGGCCGGGTGAGTCGGAGGCGGGTCGGGGGCCGGGTGAGTCGGAGGCCGGCCGGGAGCAGGGAGAGTCGGGTCGGGAGCAGGGAGAGCCGGAGGCGGGTCGGGAGCAGGGAGAGCCGGAGGCGGGTCGGGATCCGGAGGCGGGTCGGGAGCCAGCTGAGGGTCAGGAGTCTGGAATCAGGAGCCTGGATGGCCGGCGGAGGTCCAGGAGCCGGGGAGGCCGGCCGAGGTCCAGGAGCCGGGAAGGCCGGCGGAAGTCCAGGAGCCGGGGAGGCCGGCGGAGGCTCAGGAGCCAGCGGAGGGCCGGCAGCCGGGGGAGCTGGCGAAGGTCCAGGACTTGGTGGAGGGTCAGGAGACGGGAGAGCCGGCGGAGGCTCAGGAGCCGGCGGAGGGCCGGCAGCTGTCCAGGACTTGGTGGAGTTCCAGGAGCCGGGGAGACCGGCGGAGGCTCAGGAGCCGGTGGAGGCCGGCGGAGGCTCAGGAGCCGGTGGAGGCCGGCGGAGGCTCAGGAGCCGGTGGAGGCCGGCGGAGGCTCAGGAGCCGGTGGAGGCCGGCGGAGGCTCAGGAGCCGGTGGAGGCCGGCGGAGGCTCAGGAGCCAGGGGAGCCGGCGAAGGTCCAGGACTTGGTGGAGGGTCAGGAGACGGGAGGCTGGCGGAGGCTCAGGAGCCGGGGAGACCGGCGGAGGTGGGGGCTAAAATATATGAATTATGAAAATTGTGTCAGCGTCCAAATATTTCCAGACCTAACTTTATATTACATTGTTCCGTTGTCAGAATTCTAAACTCACAAACTGAAAACGACACTTTTCAAAAAAATTAATGGAACAATTAAATCATACAACGGGTCTTGATGAACGAAATATATTAAAGATCAAAATCTTTACTGTACATTGTGTAATTAGATGAGAACAAAATGACTTAACAATGGTCAATGGAAACCAAAATCACCATCTGATTGAGTAAACACATGAAATCACAGGCTATTCCAACTAGCGTGAATTTCATTACAGCAACTTATAATGTGACTCAGTAGTATGTATGGTCCTCACGTACCTGTATGCACTCCTGACAATGTCTGGGTATGCTCCTAATGAGACGGCAGATGGTGTCCTGGGGGATCTCCTCTCAAACCAGGATCATGGCATCAGTGAGGTCCTGGACAGTCTGTGGTGCCACCTGGCAGCATCGGATGCACAGATACATAACGTCCCAGAGGTTCTCAGTTGGATTCAGGTCTGGGGAACGTAAGCCAGCCAATGGCATCAATGCCTTCGTCATCTAGGAACTGCCTACACACTCTGGGCTGTGCATTGTCCTGCACCAGGAGGAACCCAGGGCCCACTGCACCAGCGTAAGATCTGGATCTAAGTATTTCATCCCGGGTACCTAACAGCAGGCAGGGTACCTTTGGCTAACATGTGGACGTCTTTGCGACCCACCAAGAATATGCCTCCACAAACCATCACTAACCCACCGCCAAACCGGTCATGCTGGATGATGTTGAAGGCAGCATATCATTCACCACAGCATCTTCAGACTCTTTCACATGTGCTCAGTGTGAACCTGCTCTCATTTGTGAAGAGAACGGGGCGCCAATGGCAGACCTGCCAAATCTGGTGTTCTCTGGTGAATGCCAATTGAGCTGCATGGTGCTGGGTTGTGAGCACAGGTCCTATTAGAGGATGTCGGGACTTCATGCCACCCCCTCATGGAGTCTGTTTCTGACAGTTTGGTCAGGAACATGCACACCAGAAGCCCACTGAAGGTCATTTTGTAGGGCTCTGGTAGTGCTCCTCCTGTTCCTCCTTGCAGAAAGGAGCAGATAGCGGTTGATGCCCTTCTATGGCCCTGACCAGCTCTCCTTGTGTAACGGGCCATCTCATGGTATCTGCTCCATGCTTTTGAGAATGTACTGGGAGACAAAGCAAAAGTGCCACCCTGGAAGAGCTCAACCCCCAGTACAACCTGAATGGGCTGCAGGTACCAGTAGCAATAAGGACAGTGGCAAAACTTAAGAAGAATCAGTCAGGAAGGATAAGAAGAGAGCAATTGTCTGTTGCCATCACCTGCAAAACCATTCCCCTTTTCAGGGTTGTCTTGCTGTTGCCTCTACAGCGCACCTGTTGTCACTTTCGTTTGCACCAAAACAGGTGAAATTGATTCGCAATCCCTTATGCTCCAAAACTGGACAGATTGAGATTCCTGAAGTTTAATTGACTTGGTGTTATATTGTGATGATTACGTGTTCCAATAATTTTTTGAGCAGTGTATATAGCCCAGTGTGTATCTGACCTGGCCTCTGTGGGCAGGTGAGCAACTACATTAGGTAACGGTAACGGAGTAAATAAATCTGCAGAACATCTAATCGAGGATCTAAACTAAACTATTGCTTGCACCACTAAAAACAAAAAAAAATATGCAACAAGAAAATCACTCAAGCAAGTGGTGCTCCACCAAGTTGGAAGTATTTAAACTCACCTGGACAGACAGTACACTACACTACCGAAAAGCACTCACATCTGCTCAATCAGCTTATTTCTCCAAACTGATTGAGGTGAACAAAAACAATACTTTGATACAGTTGCAATGTTAATAAAAAAGCAATGTTTCATAAGTGAAGTGGGTCTTCACTTCAGCAGTAATGAATACATAAACTCTTTTGATGAAAAGATCATCACAATTAGACTCTGTATCACTCGACACTTTCACTAAAGTAATAAGTTCTAATCCCACAAATTGTCAACTAGAAAAGTAGAATATTTTTATCGCCCTGCAATATAAAAGATGACATAACTGCAATGTTCTGTTAGATTTAAGTGGATACACTTAACATGGCAAAGCCAACACATTTAAAACAACCTAGACAACCCCTCCTTCTCGATTAAAATGTATAAATAATTGCTTCATTAATTGCCGGCTATAATACCACTCAGACTGAGTCAAGAGTAGCATACTGTAGGCTACACAAGGCAGCATTTATACTGGTAGAAGCGAGGAAGCACGCCAGTTCGTAGGTCCAAACCGAGAGGAGTTTTGGGAAAATATGATTGCTTAAATAATGGGTCTGGTCCTATGCACTGGCATTGAAATTAACCCATTTCAATGCAAGGACTTCTGGCACAGACGCGCAAAGAGGCGCCGGTCTCGTCTTAACCATTCTCTAACACTAGACGGCTAACACACCTTGAGTCACTCTTGTCTTTCGTGTTTTCACGTCACCTTTTGGTATTGCCTCAACTTGTTTGAAACCTCAACGAAGCAGGTACTAAAAAAAGTACCTGGTACCTGGTACTATGCAGTGGAAAAACTCCCAAAGTGTGTAGAGTCGAGGCGAGGTGAGTTAAGGCCAGGGGGAGTAGGGTCAGTTCTCCTTCTCCACTGTAAAACCTAGCAAACCTAAGGAATGCACTCTGTAAATGTTCTTGTCTCCTGCTCCATTAAAACTTATGAGGACATGAGGTCTTGGCCCACACCTCCCAAGTACCAGGCTCTAAAGTCTCATTCCTGTTTCTGTCCAAGGTCCTCCTGGCTGTGTTGCAGATCAAGACAATACCTGACGATTCTAGCTGCCAGTCTGATAACCACCCCCCCCATCCACCTGGTTGTCCCTGTCCTTGTCCATCTGGTCATGCTTCTGACCTAGCTTAAGATTTATAGACTCTGGACACAACCCAAATTCATCTCATCATCTCATCTTCATCCGTATCTTATCCGTATCAGGTCACAGGGGCAGCAGCTCTAGCAGGGGACCCCAAACTTCACTTTTCTCGAGCCACATTTGCCAGCTCTGACTGGGGGATCCCGAGGCGTTCCCAGGCCAGTTAGAAATATAATCTCTCCACCTAGTCCTGGGCCTACCCCGAGGTCTCCTCCCAGCTGGATGTGCCTGGAACACCTCCCTAGGGAGACGTCCTGGGGGCATCCTTACCAGATGCCCGAACCACCTCAACTGGCTCCTTTCGACGCAAAGGAGCAGCGGCTCTACTCCGACTTCCTCACGGATGGGAGGAAGTCGGAGTAGGGAGAAGCCAGCCACCCTTAGAAAACAATAGAAAACCCATTGTTCTTTCTGTCATGACCCAGCCTTCATGACCATAGGTGAGGGTAGGAAGGAAAATTGACTGGTATATCGAGAGCTTTGCCTTCCGGCTCAGCTCTCTTTTCGTCACAATGGTGCGGTAAAGCGAATGCTCCGATTCTCCGGCCAATCTCCCGCTCCATTGTCCCCTCACTCGCGAACAAGACCCCGAGATACTTGAACTCCTTTACTTGGGGTAACGCCTCATTCCCTACCCAGAGAAGGCACTACATTGGTTTCCTGCTGAGAACCATGGCCTCAGATTTAGAGGTGCTAATCCTCATCCCAACCGCTTCGCACTCGGCTGCGATCCGGTCCAGTGAGTGCTGAAGGTCACAGACCGTTGATGCCATCAGGACCACATCATCCGCAAAAATCAGTGATGAGATCCCCAAGACACCGAAACTGCAACCCCTCCCCACCCCGACTACGCCTCGATGTCCTGTCCATAAAAGTTACAAACAGGATTGGTGACAAAGCGCAGCCCTGGCGGAGGCCAACCCCCACCTGGAACGAGTCTGACTTACTACCGAGAACCTGAACACAGCTCTCACTTTGGACGTACAGGGATTGGATAGCCCTCAAAAGGGACCTCCTCACCCCATACTCCCGCAGCACCTCCTACAGTATCTCCTGGGGGACCCAGTCATACGCCTTCTCCAGATCCACAAAACACATGTAGACAGGATGGGCATATTCCCAGGCCCCCTCCAGGATCCTTGCAAGAGCTGGTCGGTTGTTCCGAGACCAGGACGGAATCCGCATTGTTCCTCTTCAATCTGAGGTTCGACTATCTGCCGAACCCTCCTTTGCAGTACCTTTGAGTAGACTTTCCAAGGGAGGCTGAGAAGTGTGATACCCCTGTAATTGGCACACACTTTCTGGTCCCCCTTTTTGAACAGGGGAACCACCACCCCGGTCCGCCACTCCTTAGACACTTTCCCTGACTTCCACGCAATGTTGAAGAGGCGTGTCATACAAGACATCCCCTCCACACCCAAAGCTTTCAACATTTCGGGATGGATCTCGTCAATCCCCTGAGCTTTGCCACTGTGGAGTTGTTTGACTACCTCAGTGACTTCTGCCATGGAGATTGACGATGCTTCCCCATCAGCCTCCAGCTCTGCCTCCACTATAGAGGGCGTGTTAGTGGGATTTAGGAGTTCCTCAAAGTGTTCCTTCCATTGCCCAATTACCTCCTCAGTTGAGGTCAACAGTGTCCCATCCTTACTGTACACAGCTTGGATAGTTCCCCGTTTTCCCCTCCTGAGGTGGCGGACGGTTTTCCAGAAACACCTTGGTGCTGACCGAAAGTCCTTCTCCATGGCTTCCCCAAACTCCTCCCACACCCGCTGTTTTGCCTCTTTCACAGCAGAGGTCGCAGCCTTTCGGGTCTGTCGGTACACTGCAACCGTCTCCAGAGTCCTCCGGGATAACATATCCCAGATGCCTCCTTCCTCAGTCGGACGGCTTCCCTGACCACCGGTGTCCAGCAGGGTGTTCAAGGGTTACCGCCCCTTGATGCACCTAAGACCTTTAGACCACAGCTCCCCGCCACAGCTTCGGCAATGGAGGTTTTGAACATCGACCACTCAGGTTCAATGCCCCCAACCTCCACAGGGATGCCAGAAAAGCTCTGCCGGAGGTGTGAGTTGAAGATCTTTGGGATGGGGGCCTCCTCAAGACGTTCCCAGTTCACCCGCACTATCCGTTTGGGTTTTCCCGGTCTGTCCAGAGTCTTCCCCCACCCCCTGACCCAACTCACCACCAGATGGTGATCGGTTGACAGCTCCGCTCCTCTCTTTACCCCAGTGTCCAAAACATGCGGTCTCAGATCCGATGACACGATCACAAAATCAATCATCGACCTTCGGCCTAGGGTGCTCTGGTATCGCGTACACTTATGAGCATCCTTATGTTCAAACATGGTGTTCATTATAGATAATCCATGACTAGCACAGAACTCTAACAACAAACGACCACTCGAGTTCAGATCAGGGAGGCCGTTCCTCCCTATCACGCCTCTCCAGGTGTCACCATCATTGCCCACGTGTGCGTTGAAGTCCCCCAGCAGAATTATGAAGTCCCCTACTGGAGCCCCATACAGGACTCCATTCAGGGTCTCCAAGAAGGCCAAATACTCCGAATTGCTGTTCGGAGCATATGCACAAACAACAGTCAGAGATTCCCCCCCCACAACCCGTAGGCGTAGGGAGGCGACCCTCTCATCCACTGGGTTAAACTCCAACATAGCGGCACTCAGCCGGGGGCTTGTGAGTATCCCAACCCCCTCCCGGCGCCTCACACCCTGGGCAACTCCAGAGAAGAATAAAGTCCATCCCCTATCCAGGAGTACGGTTCCAGAACCGAGACTGTGAGTGGATGTAAGCCCCACCAGATCTAACTGATAGCACTCCACCTCCCTCACAAGTTCCGGCTCCTTCCCCCACAGAGAGGTGACGTTCCACGTCCCCAGAGCCAGACCCTGCCGCCCGGGTCTGGTCCGTCGAGGCCTCTGGCTTTCACTGCCACCCATATGGCAGCGCACCCGACCCCAGCGGTTCCTCCAATGAGTGGTGGGCCCATAGGATGGAGAGGGGGGTGCCACGTTGTTTTTTCGGGCTATGCCCGACTGGGCTCCGTGGCAAACCCAGCCACCAGGCACTCGCCGGCGAGCCCTCCCTCTGGGCCTGGCTCCAGACAGGGGCCCCGGGCTTCCTCCGGGCAGGGTAACTCCTCCTCTTCCTCGTTTTTACATGGAGTATTTTTGAACCATTCTTAGTCTTCTTAACCAAATTAATTTACTAATTATTACAACTTTTACTCTTAAAATGTTCTGGCACAGCCAGAAGAGGACTGGTTACCCCACTGAGCCTGGCTCATCTCTAGGCTTCTTCCTAAATTTCGACCCGTTTTAGGGAGTTTTTCCTAGCCACTGTGCTTCAACATTGTTGTTGCTTACTCCTTTGGGTTTCAGGCTGGGTGTATTGTAAAAGCACTTTGTGACAACTGCTGATGTAAAAAAGGCTTTATAAATAAATTTGAATGATTGTTTAATCTTCACCAGGCACCCAGAAGAGGACTGGCCACACTTAAGAGTCTGGTTCCTCACTATGTTTCTTCCTAAGTTCTGACCCATTAGGGAGTTTTCCCTAGCCACTATGCATCAATCCAGTTGTTGCTTGCTCTTTCGGGTTTCAGGCACAGTATCTGTAAATGATGTTGTGATATGAAAAGGGCTTTATGAAATACATTTGATTGATTTGATTGAAGACCTTTCAAAAGGCAGGGTCCTAACGTAGGCCCTGGCAGGAATTGCAAATTCAGACGAATCCCTCTGTGGCTGAAGAAGCAGTTGAAAAAACTGTGTATTTTAACATATGGTGAACAACGGTATACAGGTGCTGGTCATAAAATTTGAATGTCATCAAAAGTTGATTTATTTCAGTAATTCCATTCAAAAAGGGAAACTTGAATATTATATTCATTCATTACACACAGACTGGCTAAATTAGAAATATTACTTAAGACCAATACAAAAAATATATTTTTAGAAATGTTGGCCAACTGAAAAGTATGAGCATGTACAGCACTCAATACTTAGTTGGGGCTCCTTTTGTCTGAATTACTGCAGCAATGCAGCGTGGCATGGAGTCGATCAGTTTGTGGCACTGCTCAGGTGTTATGAGAGCCCAGGTTGCTCTGGTAGTGGTCTTCAGCTCTTCTGCATTGTTGGGTCTGGTGTATTGCATCTTCCTCTTCACAATACCCCATAGATTTTCTATAGGGTTAAGGTCAGGCGAGTTTGCTGGCCAATTAAGAACAGGGATACCATGGTCCTTAAACCAGGTACTGTGTGCATGTGCGAAGTCCTGTTGGAAAATGAAATCTGCATCTCCATAAAGTTGGTCAGCAGCAGGAAGCATGAAGTGCTCTAAAACTTCCTGGTAGATGGCTGCGTTGACCTTGGACCTCAGAAAACACAGTGGACCAACACCAGCAGATGAAATGGCACCCCAAACCATCACTGACTGTGGAAACTTTACACTGGACTTCAAGCAACATGGATTCTGGGCCTCTCCTATCTTCCTCCAGACTCTGGGACCTTGATTTCCAAAGGAAATGCAAAATGTACTTTCATCAGAGAACAAAACTCTGCAGTAGTCCAGTCCTTTTTGTCTTTAGCCCAGGCGAGACGCTTCTGACACTGTTTCTTGTTCAAGAGTGACTGAATCCCATGTCTTGCATATGTCTGTGCGTGGTGGTTCTTGAAGCACTGACTCCAGCTGCAGTCCACTCTTTGTGAATCTCCCCCACATTTTTGAATGGGTTTTATTTCACAATCCTCTCCAGGGTGTGGTTATACCTATTGCTTGTACACTTTTTTCTACAACATCTTTTCCTTCCCTTCGCCTCTCTATTAATGTGCTTGGACACAGAGCTCTGTGAACAGCCAGCCTCTTTAGCTATGACCTTTTGTGTCTTGCCCTCCTTGTGCAAGGTGTCAATGGTTGTCTTTTGGACATGTCAAGTCAGCAGTCTTCCCCATGATTGTATTGCCTACAGAACTAGACTGAGAGACAATGTAAAGGCCCTTGCAGGTGTTTTGGGTTAATTAGCTGATTATTGTGTGGCACCAGGTGTCTTCAATATTGAACCTTTTCACAATATTCACATTTTCTGAGATACTGAATTTGGGGTTTTCATTAGTTGTCAGTTATAATCATCAAAATTAAAATAAATAAACACTTGAAATATATCAGTCTGTGTGGAATGAATGTATAAATTATACAAGTTTCACTTTTTGAATGGAATTACTGAAATAAATAAACTTTTTTATGATGTTCAAATTTTATGACCAGCACCTGTATATCAGGTTTCTTTGGCATTTCTTATCACCTGTAGAAGAGGCACCAAACCATCCACTGTGAAATGAACAGTCTTAGCTTGAAGGATGTCTATTGCCATCTGGCCTTGTTTCAAGCGGGTGATTAAGGAAGATTTTCTATAGGGATGAGTATACTACTGTCACAGTCTCTCTAAGTGCTTGTATGTATCTATTGGCGTTGGGGTAGAGGAGGTAGTACCCTCACCACTGGGGGTGAGGAGAGCAGCTGGGCCCAGGACAGTCCAAACCCATGGGGGCCCTGGGAGCTCCATTCGCACCGGCGCAATAGCCAGGTGTGAATGATCGCCAACTTCCACCTAAGGCTCAAGCCATTCCATTAACACAATTTAGTCGTGTTTTGACAACATTAACTCAAACCAGGCTTAAACAAGCTTGAATTGTGCATGCACACAGCCCAGAACAAGCGATCATCAAACTGAATATACTATGTCGCAAAAAAGAAGCGAAAACGGGAGTGATGATCTTCTCAACAGCGGAACAAACCCTGCTGAAAGGACTTAAAAGAGACATCACCAAAAAGGTCAATACTGCCGCAGTTGACAAGGCGAGGGAGATAGCTTTGCAAAAAAATTATAACAGATTAAATGCGTAACTCATACTAGCCTACTCATTGTTAATTTTTTTATAAATGAACATTCAGATCACTAGATAAGTAAGACAGGCTATATTATCAGGCTAGATGATATCAGATTTATGATAAATCAAAATGAATTAGGCTAACTGAACTGACATAACTACAATGCATTTACTGTTAATTAGCCCAATTCGGTGAGGCTTGAGGCCTTTCTGACCTAGTAACCCTTGGCCTATATTAATTGTCAGCGGTTACATCTCAACAGGGGCCAACTGAATAGCGAAAAAATAATGTGGCAACAGCTTTGATATTATAGTTTGATATTAGATATGACACATCATAGAGGGTGACCAATGATGTGGCACACTTTGCTTGGCAGAGCATTCAATTTAAATTGCATAGCATGACTAAGAGTTGAGGCAGTGGAGTCTTTCAAAATGTAAATTCCAGTTCCGAATTATCTCAACATTGCTCATATTCCAGAATAATATTTTTTACTTTGGGTCTAGCATTGTGTGAGGTTTCAAATCTGGTTTTGCATAGGCTTTCTGCAGCTGCATGTTAGTGCTATGACATACTTGGTTAGGAAAGGAAATACCAGATTTTCTTCTGATCTGTGCTGATAAGGTAAAGTGAAACATTATCTCTGTACAGCACAGTTACTACTTTGTGTGATGCAGACATTGACATTTCTGTGACCAACTGCTAGGGTAACAGGATTTCAATCCAAAGAAGTGTTGACATCCAAACATTTGATCTATTTTCACAGATGTACACATTTCATTCAAATCCAATTATTACTATTCTGCCTGACAGATACCCCTAGTAGATGCCTGTACGTTTATGCTATGGAAAGATTTCCGATTGACATAGTCTGCATCCACAGGTCCAGATGGGGACTGGCAAGCACATGGTTACCATCTATTGCACCTGTAATATTAGGGAAGCCTGAAAGAGGATTACGTTAAAACAGATGTTTGTCAACCTTTAGGCTACTTTACATTTATTTTTAATGTCATATACCTACAATTGAATAAAATGCCTCCTTTATTCTTTGTGTTCCAAGATGGGAAAGTGATGAACATTTTCAGGTACTGCTTTAGAGCAAGACATACCCTTATCTCCCAGCATGCAGTTGCCTTCGCAAGGCCTTCTGCATCACCAGCAGTGTACAAGAATGTCCCACATGCAAAGAAACGCAGAGCTATGCAGACAGACTGAACTGAGGTCAAGTCTTGGCTATGTTTAGTGTGCTTCCTTGTGTGTGGTTCCAGCAGACTGCATAGGTAAACTTTGCTGGGCCTACTAAACCTGTACCTCTCCCACAGATACTCATCAGGGAAGCCCAGTTGAGAACTTCTGTCTCTGAAGACCCTTGGGGCTGGCAGTGTAAATCTGAGCACCTGTGTTGAATCTGAGCACCTTTTTCCACAGGGTTGTTGAGGAATGGACATGCCATATTTGGTTGCAACTGGCTGGTCTTTGGATGCACTGTTTATTTAGGCTGAATCTAAAATTGCATACTTGCATAGTTTATTAGTATCTCTCAAACCATTGTCTGCTGAAAATAGTATTCCAAAAGTTCCCGGATGGTCAACTTTTTCTGGTGGATTTTCAAAGTATGCAACCAATTAGCTTTTTTGGGGTAATACAGACCACAACTACTTGCGCAGTGAAAGAGGAGGGGTTTCCACGATTCTCGCGTCTTTTCACTTGATGATAAATTCAGTTATTATCACCTATATTGATTGCATCAGTGTCGAACATGACTATCACAAGTACTAAGATACTAGTATTACTGGCTTATACGGTTTTAAAACGTCCAGTAACAAAAGCCATACAGCCATATACCTGGCACATGATGCAGTTATAGTGTGTGTGTGAAAATCTGACAGAATCTGTTTGAGCGTCGTTGGTGGCCGATCTCCAGTAAGTAGTTCAAAGAAAGGATTGGTTTGATAATTTACTTCTACCACTCAATACAATAAAACACATTCATAACTGTCACCATTTTCACTGCAATGGTCACTATGTTAGCTAGCTAGCTATAGTAACATCAACCTGCTGTTTGAATTCAAGTCAATGAGAAAAGCTAGCAATGCATTAGTGTTCCTTATCTGGGAATGTGACTGAGTGTTTGAAATGCATGTAGCTAACGTAAGTTTAATTCAGTCAATCACACCATTTAGGACTGAATAATTAATTGTCTGTCTTTCAGAACATTTGGAGAAAATCAAGCGTCTTGACAGAAGAAGGTCGAGCTAAGCGCACAGTTGGCTCTACAATCAGATAAAAACAAGACTATAGTTGCGTTAGCATGTTGTGTTCATATAACATTTAATTTGTCTTGAATGTCGTGCAATTTGTAAGTGGTATGTGACGGTGATTAACTGCTTTTTTTAGGCCCATGTAATTCACTTCACTTGCGCCAACTGGGCACAGTGAGTGAAGAACTGTGCGAGCTGTCGAACAAGATGGCCCTAGTGCTCGCTTGTGTCCAAGCAAATGGCTTGGTGGGGGAGTTGTCATTCCCCAATTTTCAGGGATTTCAGCTCACCCTGGATAGCCTGGAAGACCTGCGTCAAAGTAAGTTATTTTGTACATGGCTATTAGATTCTTGTGGTTAATTTATAATGACCTTTTTTCAAAATCATGTCAGACAATTTAAGTACAATATCTGATTACTGTATTACAGGAGCCACAAGGAAGAATCCTTCCAACCGGGATGCTACTGACGAGGCTGTCAAGAACCAGGTCACCAGGCACCCGAAAGGGGCAGCTGACTGTCCAGGTGGGAGAAGATGTCGCGGCGGTACAAGGGACTTTCTGTGAATATGAATGACTCAGCTCCAGCACAACCAATATTGCTAATCTACACAACCAATATTGCTAATCTACAGTAATCTTTTAACTGCTGCTATATACAGTATTATGAATATGATCACATTATCCTCTTGGTATATTTATAGCTGTGTGTGAATGTTCTTCTTAATTCTCTCTGAAGTTGTAGTGTGCTATGCCACCATTAATTCGTTTATTGCACTGATGTATCTATAATATTCAATAACTCTATCGATTGCTGCTAGGTCACACTTTTGTATATTACTGCCAGACTTGACATTCTACATATCTAAATGTTCAATAATACTACCCAGATTGCTGCTATATCAAAATACTTTTCAATTCATGTGCACGTTCATTTTGTATGCTTGCTGTACAATGCATGTTTTTTTGTATACATCTTGCACTATTTGAAATAAACTGTTTAGATTTAATTCTGTTCATTGTCATTTGTGATAAGACCAAAATTATTATTATTATTAAAAGGATTATTATAAATAAAACCTATTATTGGGGCGTGAGGCATCCCTCTGGGTTTAGTGCATAAAAGCGGATAGCTGCCGTCGAGCCGCTAATCAGGGTATGGTTGGAAGGCATTGTAATGAAAGAGGCCCACCAGTGGCCCGACTGCACTATAAAAAAAAACCCCGCTGGCCAGACGCTTTGTAGAAAAGTTTGGCACCTCACTAGCTTTTGGTCACTGTGGCCACCAAGCTTTCCTGCAAAGTGTCTGGCCAGCGGACCACCAGCTGGGCTGCTGGCGTGTTGCTTGCTGGGTAGCTCTGCAAATTCAGCTATTCTGGGAAGCCAGCCTATATAAAACCAAAACATAAATTATATTAAAATGACAAAGGTTGCAGCTTACGTTATGTAAATGGTGACCACATACAGCTGTCAATCCTTGTCAATGCAAATCATTTCACCTTTCCTAGCTGACTAGTGTTGAAGTCTAACACTTCCCCGAATTGGTTTGTTGGAAAGGAGAATAAAACACCAGGAGTCAGGTCAATTACCATACCGTATATTCCGTTTATTACAAAAGCTTTTGGAGACAAGTGTTGCCGCACAATGTCTAAGGATCAACAGTCAAAACATCATTTTTATACTTCTACTACGCCCAAAAAGATAGAGACTATGTGTGTGCGCCTCTAACCTGTGACCTGTTTCTCACAAAACAGACATACTAAATCTTTCTCTCCCCAGCAACTGCTTGAACAGGGTTTCCTATTCTCCTACTTGCTCATTCAGTTTCAGCTCATACTACAAACATTTAATATTTTGTTTCATTGGTTACAACAACTTACAACAGTTCACTAACTTTTACAATCAATACATCTACAATTCCCCCTTTTGATCTCTCGCCAGAGAGATCACCCCTATTCGCCAAGCTCCAGTTCTCCCGGGTCATGCTGCTCCAGTAAAGGCATCAGCATCCCTGGTGGCGATCCTGGAGCCTTCTCAATGGCTGTAGAGATCACTCTCATGGCAAGCCCTCTTATGCATGGGATACCACAAAACCCACAAGTAACCATTATAGCACCAAATGTAGCAAGCGGTAAAAGAACAGACATTATCAAACCTCTCCACTGGCCGAACATCAAGATCATCCATTCCTCCAGCGGATTATCTATCCCAGAATGCTCGTGCATAGTTCGCGAGAGAGTCCTAAGGCCCTGCAGCGCCTTAGCAACCGTCCAGAGCTGTATTGTTAGGAATGAAAGTACAACACATGTCCCCAAACATCGCACACACCCCGCCCTTCTCTGCCAATAACATATCGAGGGCTATGCGATTTTGCACAGCCATCAACGAGGTGGGGCCCAACTGTTCTGACAGGCCCTCAACAGCATCACGGGTCAAATTAGAGAGACGTAAGACATTATAATGTACATAGTTAATGCGGTCTACATTCTTGTTTGGAATGACGGGGAACAAAGCGGACAGAATAGGAATATTTTCAAATCCTGCCGCGACTTGGTCTGCGAGTTTAAATTCTTTGGGGACCCCTCTAAGGACCCCTATCGCATCTATATATATCTAAGTTGGGGAGTCCACAGTGAGGTCGAATGTATCACGTGAACGACGGCCTATTACATGTCGATGCCGACGCTGAGTAAGGGCATCGCTCCTTTTTGCCTGGAGTGCTTTAACTCGGTCACCTATCAGCACTAAGGGTGCTGCTAACCGTACCATCGCACATACCCCCTGGGTGCCTGTTGGGATTCTTACCAGGAGTCGGGTGCCCCCACAATAGTAATACAGGCCAGACCGGGCCCAGGGTCCGATAATAGATCACCACTGCGAGGGGATTTCTCCAACGTTCACCACAGGTTTCTGACTGGTGAAGTGGAAACAGGTATAGAACAGCCCCGTCCTGGTGTCGTTAGCTATCTGAGGAAACACGCTTGCCAGGGTGATGCAGTTCACAGGGGAAGCGCTATGTGTAAGAGCTAACATACACTGATATCCCCAAGGGTCCTCTGAATACAAAGGAGCCGGCTCAGTGTATAGTTGAGGTCGGGCGGCGGCACAGGCCACACAGTCCCCTAAATCTTGTTCTTTGGCATTTTGCAACATCCAAACAAGCCAAATTTTACTCTTGTGATACCCCGTGGCTTTCTCGATCACCTCTAACGGTTTCAATTTGGTATAGTCCACCCCTACCACTTCCCCCGGTTGCACCTTACCTGCTGAGGTGTCCACAGTCCCCGTGACTGCCACAACTGGAGAGCTAGTGGTCGGCACCCTAATGTTAATCTTAATAAACGCTTTGATGTCAGTCCCTGCATGCTCCACTCCGAGAACCAAATATGTCGTGTCCGCGCCTCTGGATGGAGAGGTATCCCAACCACCGACAGACAAGGTAAGTGGATTCTGGGAGGAGCTGAAATCTCGTTGGAACTTAAACGAGCTCCACATAGTGGCATTCGGTCCCCACGGGAGTTCGGGCTGCCACTGTCCCGTATACGCTCGGACCTCGTCCCATCCCGGGCACCACCTCTCACCTGGCAGACGTCCCATCAGGCCACACATCCTATCTACATCTGGAGTGTGACACACATACAGGTTGTAATCCCTCCACGAGCCATTATATCTCCCGCAAGCTATGACCGAGCATAGGTCAAACGTGAAAGCAGTATGTGACCCTTTGATATAATCCAATTCAATACCCCCTCCCTGCTTCAGGCAGGCGTCCTCTTTGTCACCTGCCTTCTAGCTGTGGAAATGGAGACTCGACGCCAACCAGGGAAACCTGTAGCAACATACAACACACATATCATTATTCCACCAATTCTCATATACCATTTCATTCTACTATCATCTCCCCAGACCTTTCTCTGTAACCCTGTCATCTTGGTACGAGTGGTATGAGCCACTCGGTGTCCTATACCCCCTTTTGTTACAGTATTCTTTAGTTCCTTCCCCTAAGAGTCTATTCCCCTGGCGCCGTCCTTTGTCTCCTTCACTCGCTCGTAGTCCCGCCGTGTCCTGGGGTCCGCTCCTGGCACCGGTCCGGCTGGTGCTGGTCCTCCTTCCATCCACACTGGGGCAAGCTCCTCCTTCCCGGTTTGGATGAGGTCCGTCAGCGACCTCCCTGGCTCCTGCGCTGGTGTACACTGGCTCCAATGGTGCCAGGTCTCTCCTTTGTCCCTCAGGCGGACCGCATGGCTCGTTCTCTCCACCACCTGATGAGGACCCGTCCACCTTGGCTCCGACCACTTTCGCTTGATGACCTTCAGCAACACCCACTCCGCCTGGGGCAGGTTCTGGTCCAGCGGTTGCAGGTCCCTCCGTTCTCCGACTCTGTTGGTGAATTCTGAAACGAGAGCTCGCAATTAATCAAAATACACTCTGTGATCTCTGGGCCACTTTTCCCCTTCCGGGACCGCAGGCCCCGCGGCTGGTCCTGGAAACTGTCTCCCCGTCAGCAGCTCGTATGGGGTGAACCCAGTGGTCTGATTTAACGAGCATCGAATCGTCATGAGTGCCAGTGCATCCACCCAGTTCAATTTAGTCTGTGCACATATCTTAGCCAACTTGTTTTTTAAGTTTTGGTTCATCCTTTCTACCTTTCCCTGGGACTGTGGATGTTACACAGTGCCAAAAGCATGTTTTAGGCCCAATAAGCTCTCTACCTTCTGTAAATCACTGTTCTTAAAGTGAGTCCCATTGTCTGACCTGATTTTCTCTGGGAAGCCGTGTCTGGGAATGTACTGGTTCACTAAATACTTGATCACTGTCTGACTGTCCTCCCTTCTTGCCGGCCAGGCTTCTGGCCACCCTGTGAACATGTCCACACACACTAACATGTAGCGGCACCCCCGTACAGTTTCCCCCATGTCCGTATAGTCTATCACTATCTCTTGTCCAGGTCTCGTCGTCATGGGGAACGCCCCCATCTCAGGTTTGATCGTCGGTTTTGGGTTGTGGTGTGTGCAGATGGTGCATGTCCTAGTGTAGTTACGTACCATGTCTACCATAAACGGGTGCCACCAATGGCACAAGTTCCTCAACATCTGTGCTGGCCCTACATGGCCCAACCCATGGGCTTCTGCAAATTTATCTCCCCGCATGGCTGGTGGAAGTATTACTCTATAGTCTGGCCCTCTCCAGAGCCCGCTCGTCTCTGTTGCTCCTCTCTGTTGCCAAATAGTTTTCTCTTGTGGGGAAGCCCCCTTTTGTTGTCTCACTAGCTCGTCTCTCTCAGAGCCTTCTCCCCCTTTTTTCTGAAACAGGACCCCGTTCTTGACTCGACCTGTTTCAGAAACATCTAGAAAAAAGGGTTTTGCGTAGTCGGGTATGGCCAGATCAGCTGCGTTGGCTAGTTGTTGTTTCAGCAAAATGAAGGCCTGGTCGGCCGGGCAAGTCCAATTGAGAGTGGCTTTAAGTTTACGCATTCCCTGCTCTTTAACTAGCGCTCTAAGTGGCCCTGTGAGCCCTGAATAGTTTGGGTTGTAATTGCGGTTGTACCCCGTGAGCCCCAGGAATGATAGCATGTCCTGAACAGTAGTGGGTATAGGATGGTGGAGGATGGTTGTGCGGTGAGCTGGGGAAAGCCCCGCTCCCTTCTGCAAGATTACTCTGCCCAGAAAGGAGACCTGCGTCCTTACCAGCTGTAGATTTTCTTTTGACACCTTGAAACCTTTCTCAGTCAGTCACCGTCGGGGCCGCCAGCAGCAGGTCGTCTTAGTTCTGGACCAAAGTTACCCCTGTTGGCAGGCAGCATCCCTGCAGCGCTTCTCTCAGTACCTGGTTGAATATGCCAGGGGAAAGCGCGAACCCTTGTGGTAGTCTCGTGTACCGCCATTTCTGACCCCTATGTGTGAAAGAAAAAATATCACGAAGTTCCTCTGCTAGTGGGAGACAGAAAAAAGCGTTAGCCAGGTCAATGCAGGTGAACCATTTTTACGTCTCACAGCTGTGTGAGTACCATACGTTTGGCGCCTGAGTGAGTGTCCAATCAGTACATTCGACCGCCCTTTCAACCATGGGCCCCAGATCTTTTGCTTGGTGTTTAGGATGCAGGGCCAGTGACACATGCGGGACGGACTCCTCCGCCATCATGTACCACTGATCCTGCTCCTCTGTCAACTGTACATCTGCCACTACCCCTTCAGGGCCTACATATATGAATTTAGACCCGACCTGCCACGTGTCCCCACACACTACATCCCCAAACCCCTCTCTATACACCTCATCGCCCTGCCGATCATAAAATAGGGTTACATGTGGGGGGTCTGGCGGAGGAAAGTACGGCTCGAGGAGGGAGATCCACGGCCTCCACTTGAAGTCGATGTCCCGTCTGGTAACGTGACAGTTAGTCCCTCTGGAGAACATAAGATATTAGCCCCCAGTTTTATCAACAAGTCTCTCCCCAATAAGTTCACTGGTGTGTTTGTCGACACCACATACGGATGGCTGAGGGCCTGTTTACCCAGTATCGTTTTAAGAGGAAATGTCACTGGCAAAGTCTGTCCCACTCCTTCAAACCCCACAACTTCCACTGTCTTGGAGGATAGTAGTCCTGTGACGGGATGGGTGGTGATGGTGGAAAAAGTGGCACCTGTGTCAACCAGAAAGGGGAAGTCCTTCCCGTTCACATTCAGGGACAGCATAGGGTCTGCCCTTCCCCCGCTGTCCCCTCCCCTCCCTGTAGACCATCACGCCTGGTCCCACCCTCCCTCATAAGAGAGTGGGTATTGTCCAGGTGCGCTAGGTGGTGGGACGGCGTGTGGGTTGGGAACTGGAGCTGCCCCCTGGTTTGGGTATCCTCTGCCCCTTGCAGTGTTCTGTGGGCACTCTCTGGACCAGTGGTTCGGGTCCCCACGTGTAAAACAGGCTCCGTATGGGACTTGGGCTCCTGGAGCCCCTCTGCCTCTACCCCGCCCCCTCCTCCTACCATAACCTCCCCTCGGAGTCCCTGGTCGATAGGGCGCGGTGAATGCCCTCCGGCCACCGTGAGGTTGGGGTGCCCATGTGGGAACAGGGTACAAGTCGGGTGTGTCAGGTTCTCCTGAGCCTAGGGCTGCCATCTGCTTACGTTTCTTTTTACACTCGTTTGCCTTTACTTTGGCCTGCCGCAGCTGTAAGCGCAACAACTTCTCTTTCAGTCCCTGTATCTGTTTGACTTTCTCTGTCTCCTCATCTTTAGCCTTCTGTAAATGATGCACTATGTGTCTTTCCCATACGTGTGATTCACTACCCGGCAAGTCAGGATTTGCCATCATTGCCTCTTTTATTTTCTCTGGAGGTCCCTCTAAGACCGCTCTTCTAAACCACTCCTGCTGCAGACCCCCCTTCCCCGGGTGGTGCCCTGTGTGTTTGGCCCATGTTTCTTTACATACTTCTAGATACTGTCTAGGGTGTTGCTCTTTTTCCCAAGGTAACTTGGGCATCGGGGCCCCAGCGGGCAAGGGAAATCGTTCCCTCAGGGCTGTGGCTATGCGCCCGACCACCTGACCGAAAGGGGTGTCGTCAGGGTTCCGCCTAGTGGCGGCCCCTTTTTCTATCTCAGTCATAGCCTGGGCGGACATGGCTCGGGCGGCTACTGCCCTCCAGTCCCCCAGTGCCAACATTTGACCAGCTGTGAGTTTATCAAATTGTGACAACCATAGTCCACCTCCCTCTCCCATCGGGGGTAATTTATCTACCAGTGCCAGTACGTCTCCCAGCCCCAATGGTTTATATCGCGGTTCGCCGCCTCCCACTCTAAAGAGAGGCAGCTGAAACCCAGCACAACCAGCTTCCCCTGCTTGTGACCGCGTATACATTTTATTTTGAGTCTTTGGAATTGATTCTAATGCGTCATGGTGTAGTTCTTGTTCTGGTGGGGGCGAACGCGGCAGAGAGTATACGTCTGTGTCTCCCTTACTCCCATCTCCGCTAATGTCTGCGTCAGGGTCTTCGTCTGAGTCAGTCCATCTCCCTACTGCATTGCCCGTGAGTACCACCCGTCCTCTATGTGAATTTCCTTTGTTCTGACTAGTTCTGGTCCTTCTCACTGTGTTACTATCGTCCGACCCCGACCTTGAGTCCTCACCTAACCTGCCTTTAGTACGGCCTGATCTTTTCTTTCTGGCCCCTGTAATCTCATCCTGTTTATTATCTCCTAGTCGCCTCCCCTTCTCGTTCCTCTCTTCGTATCTCCCGTACTCTCTCTCTGCCCTTGCCTTGAACGGTTTCACCTCCCCCTCAGTGTCTGTCTCGCTCTCTGACTCCGCCTTCCTACTCAACTTTCTCTTATCTTGCTTTCCTGTGACTTGAGTTATGGGCTTGCTGTTTTGTGTGTCCAAAGACAATATCCCACTCTCTAAACGTAACACAGGATATAATGGTGCCCGGTCTGTACCAAGCACCGCCGGGTCATCTTCATATGCTGGGGTTCTATCTCTCCTCCCTTTTTCTCCTCCTTAATTTTCTGTTCCTTTTTCTCTTTGTTCAAATGGTCTACGCCCTGACACCACACTGCTAATTTACACCATTCTTTTCTGTGCTTTTCCCATTCCTTCTCCTGTTCTCTGTATCTCCCTCTCTTGACCAAATTAGCTGTTTCCTTCTTGTCTCTAACTCTATCTCGATTTTTGGAACAATCCTTCTCCTTATTCCACAAAATAACATGTAATGGTCTCCTTTCCTCCATCCTTAATCCTGCCTCACTCACCACTTGTCGCAATTTCTCTTCTATCCCTTCTTTTTCTTTCTGAATTGGGTCCATCCTGCCTACAACAGTCATTACATTTGCCACCTGTATCCCCAATTGTTTCCAGTTTCCTGTACCTGGACCCCACCCGTCATCATCTACTTCTCTCTCAAACTCCCCGTCCATTTCTCCCTGACTTATGTTACTGTGAGTCCCAGACTCAGAATGCTTAACAAATGATTAACACTTTTGGGTCAGTTCTCTTATAAAAAATGTGGGGAGTTCCAAACTCCCTGGGCCTCTAACCCAGCTGAACCTTTACACACAATAAGTATTTCGAGGTGCCCCTAAGTCCTCGGGCCTCTAACCCGACTGGTTGCCAAGACTCTAACTCGCAACTCTCCACCGTCCCCGTCGGGAAGTGGCGTAGGGTAGTCAACCCCAGAACCAATACCAATTGCCTCGCCCTCCTGAATTTAAACCAGTATCCCAATACGTTTTCCACAGGTTCACAATTTAGTTCATAGCCAATATGCAGATTTAGATATAACAGGCTCTGCTTACCTTTTTTATGATGCACCGGTGCTGGAACCTGTGAGTCCTGTATAGGTCAACTGGACCGAGTCGAATTCCTTCTCCCTTTTTCCAATCCCGGAACGAGCCCCCAAAATTGTTGAAGTCTAACACTTCCCCGAGTTGGTTTGTTGGAAAGGAGAATAAAACACCAGGAGTCAGGTCAATTACCATACCGTATATTCCGTTTATTACAAAAGCTTTTGGAGACAAGTGTCGCCGCACAATGTCTAAGGATCAACATTCAAAACATCATTTTTATACTTCTACTACGCCCAAAAAGATAGAGGTGTTAACTTACAAAGTGTGTGCCATTGGCCCAATCCCAGTTCTATTCCTTATAGGATAACTGCAAGTATCCCCTTGCCCCCCTTGTGGTTTCTGTGTTGTCTGTCCGACTATGTGTGTGCGCCTCTAACCTGTGACCTGTTTCTCACAAAACAGACATACTAAATCTTTCTCTCCCCGGCAACCGCTTGAACAGGGTTTCCTATTCTCCTACTTGCTCATTCAGTTTCAGCTCATACTACAAACATTTAATATTTTGTTTCATTGGTTACAACAACTTACAACAGTTCACTAACTTATACAATCAACACATCTACACTAGCAAGCTACCAGGTAAATCAAAGCACATTCTAGAATAATAATAAATGATAGAATCCCATCTCCTACTATAAATAACCTGCACATTTTGTGTATGTGGCCACCCAGTTATAAAAATGGCAGAAAAAACAATGATGAGCATTTTTCAGTGCACCAAAGCGCAAAGTAAGAACCCTAGTAGCCTAATATCTCAAAACCAGTTGATAAAATGTTCATAAGAATGATATGAAATGCTAATTTTATGTTTCATAATGATGTCATTAGGCAGAGCACGCAACAGATGGCACACAGATAATAGTGCTGGGGACAGATAGGCAGGAACGGACTGGCAGAAGCAGGGAGCCTCAGGTAAGTTTGCTGAATCTGTTAGGCAACATTATGAAGGGTTCTCTTCTTTAGACTTGTAAAATAGATGCATAATTGGACATTGCCATTGATACCCCCACTCTCTACTTTAACTGGTGACTGAACTAAGATTTGTTTAAGGCAATGTTATTGCTGCTGCGATTATTTGGGTTTTGGGTACCAGTAGTTAGGAGTATGGGAAACACCTTATATTTTCTAGGAGACAGACTGTGAGACGGGTGGTGAAAGGGAAAGAGCCAAGGAGAGAGAATTCAGATGACACTGTCACAGCCTTGGCAGGACCAGGTGTTGCCAGCAGCACCTGTATAGGAGGCAGTGGCACAGCATTGTCTAGTTACCTCAGTGGTGGCATATAACCATATCAGCCACACCCACAATTTATAGAACCACAGACTTTTTCCAATTTTGACATTTCAAGTGAAATTGTTTTGCCATTTTCCCTGGCTACATTATAATCCATCAATAAAAGGTGTGTTGTGTTTTCACTGTAGCTGAGGGTTTTCAAGCCAACCATCTTTTGGCCAAAGAGCTGATGCTGCCTTCATTAGTGCAGGATTTAGGAACTGGAGAAAAGCCATTGTAAAATTCACAGCGCATCAAAACTGCCAAACCCATCCCCACATTGTAACTGTAACAGCACACCAGCTTAATCCAGTCAGTGCCCAGTTACCCAGCACGTGGGGTAAGCAGCAGGAGAACGCAAGGCATTGTTTGATGAAAATCGTTGGTTCGGTACGGTATGTTGCAAGTCTTTAGAGGCCAAACAGATAACAATGGGAATTTATATCAGCTTTTGAAACTTAAGGCAGAAGAGGATGATGCCATTTTACAGAAGTTTAACAGAGTGTACCACAATGTACACAGGCCCTAGCACAGAATGAAATTCTGAACATCATGGCCAATACAGTAGTTCGAGGCATTGCAGCTGAGATTAGGTCTCTTCCCATTGTACAATTTTCAGTAATTGTTGATGGTACTCAAGATGTCTCTGGTGCTGAACAGGAGAATGTCTCCCTGTGTTATGTTGACAATGACCTTGTCCCTCACGAGGAGTTTATTGGGCTCTACAGGGTGTTGGAGACCACATGCAAGGGCATTGCGAAAGTGGCAACTGATGTGTTGTTGAGGCTAAATTTGCCTCAATGTCTGGCTTATGTGGGCAGAGTTATGATGGTGGCTCAAACATGGCAGGAAAATACACAGGGGCACTGGCAATTGTGAGGAGGCAGCAGCCATTAGCCTGTATATACATTGTGGAGCAGACTGTGTGAATCTGATAACACAGGCTAGCTGCTCAGCCTCCCCACTGATCCAGGATTGTGTTTTGGGTCCATCAGTTAGGTGTCCTCTATGGCCAGTCAGGAAGGTTTAAGAGCCTGTTTGAATCAATTGACATGTCCGAAGGTACACATCTGACCACCCTGAAACCCCTATGTCCAACAAGGTGGACTGTGTGGAATACTGCAATTAGAGCTGTGCTTGGGCAGTATGAGCAGGTACTAAACAGCCTAGAGGAGATGGCAAAAAGTGCATCCAAGACAGTGTCAACTGCCAGTGGCTTATTTGAGCACTTCAGCAAAGGCAAGACTGTGTTGGGCCTCACACTTGTCTCTGCTATTCTTGGAGAGCTTGAATGCCTACATTTCACTGCAGAATAAAACTGCCTCTTAGAGGCAAGAGAAACGACAAAAGCGACCTTGCACTGTATGAGAAAGCAACAACGTTGATTAACTCCAATGAATCAATTGAAATCATTGAGACAATTTCAAGATGATTTGCTGGAAAAGCAGTGGATCACTATAGGGCAGTGTGGAAGATGGAAAATGTTTGTGATTTATACAAATAAGAACTTCTCATAGTCTGGTATAACAGTTGATTATTTCAAGTTTAATTACGTGGATCCACGGGAACAACCGTCACAATACTGACAGAAAAACAGTACTGAGACTAGCAAAGTAGCATCATGACAGATTGTTCTGATTATGTATTTCAAGTTTCAAGCTTATATCCTCCTCCAACAGTACAGATGATGGAATTAGCATTTGCAGAATGTACATACAAGGAATAGTAGTCACTATGGTGTAGTCTAAAAATGCAAGGTTGCACAAATAGCTCCAGGAGACAGAATCATAGAATGTTGGTTGCCCAGACAGCCTGGTCAAAGGCTGTGATATAACAATCTGGACAGTTACTATATGGGGACTTAAGTTAACTATGCTCTTCTCAATAAGGAATGGAGCTCTGTTGACCTGTAGGATGTAAGTAATAATAACCCCCTGCTGTTCAAGAGCTTCCTCCCAGAGAACAGTTTCTTATGGTGGTTTTATGGCACAGGCAGAGGCCTGTTTCTCTTACTTCTAAAGGAGCCAAGGCCCTGCTCAGCCGACATTCCATTCATCACTGCCCCTGAACACAAGACACTGGCCTTATAAGTTGGAGACAGAGAGAAAAACTAGTTTTTAGCATATGTGTAATTGATCAAACATACAGAGTAAAAAAAAAATTCTATAAAATAATGAATAAATAAGAATGCCAATAAAAAATAATCTACAATTCCCAAAAGGACAATAAACGAATTCATTTATTCCAGTATAAAATAAATTTTTTATTGTCAAAACATCCTGGTCTTAAGGATCAGGAGGTGGTTCAGTTACTTTCAAGTAAATTATAGCAGAATCAAACACTGACAATCAAGACAGTTGTTATGGTTACAAAGATCAATGTTCAATTCATACTAAGTGTGGATATCCTCGTCTCCCTCAACGGGGTCCATCCACCATCGTAGTCGTCCTGCAAGTTTTGCCATACTGGGCCAAGGCCCCTTCATGACAACTCCAGGTTCTCTATGTGTGTCATTTACCTAAGCATGGATTGTGAGGCTGGTCAGTATATGTGAGCATCAGTAAATCAGTATCAGTAGATCAGTATCAGAAGATCAGTATCAGTAGATCAATTTAAACATTGGGATGTTTTAAACTAATGCATGTCTTTTAGCTCTATGCCAAATTGATTATTATTGGAACATAATGCATTCAGGGCCCCTCGACAACTGAAATGTAGGAGGAGTACTAACAGGCCTATGGCCACTATGACTATAATGACTATACCAATCCATTCAAAGACAACCCAGCAATACTGACCCCACAATTTGTCCATCCTGGAAAGTGGTCCTTTGATGTTATCATTGTGGGCCTGGTGGGAAACTTGAATCATTTCATTAATGACATATGCCAATCCACAAGTGCCAGCCCAGTTATTAGGTAGATAGATTTTACGTATTTTCTTTTTGGCTCTTGCATGAGCAAGAGCAAGTTGACTATATAGGTTACTGGTCCTGCATTTAATGGTCCTGAACAGAAAGAGAGTCTGGGTGAATCATGGTGTGTGTCATTTACCTTGGGTCTGTTACAGTTTACCACTACCACCTGATGGCCAGGGCGAATCACCCGATTCTCTGGTTTTGGAGCTCTTTCCGGGGAGGAGAAAGTATAATAGAACACAGTGCCAATGGTTAATGTGGATGGGTTAATTACAGAGAATACAATTCTAACTTCATATCTTATGGGCACATGGGTTATCATTACTTTGTCTGGACAATCGTTGCCTATAACTGCTTCCTTCTTTTCTTGATCCCATGAATCTGTTTTACACATCTGGGCAGAAAATGTTGATGAGGCAAATAAGGGACTTACTACAGTTCCAGGAGACCCTGGGGTAAACAAACATTCTAAAAGGGCTATTCTGTCCCCCTGCAAACAGTATGGTTCACTAATGGAGGAGAGATAGTTTGTCTGCTTCTTACCTCTGGTCTAAATTGGGTCTTAAATTGGGGCAAGGGCGGGACAAGAGTTGGTCCTCCCTTTTTTGCTATGGGCCACCCGGGCCCTACAGATGGTGGATCATCACACCTGGATACCTCGACCAATGAGAGCACCTGCTCCTGATTAGCTCCCTTTTTGGGGTTGAAATGATGAAAGATATGCATACAGTGTAAAACTTGTTAGGGATATTTAGCCTGTTGTGTAATTGTAATGCATAGGTGAGAGACCCCCCCAGAATGTGTTCTTGGAGTGTGTGGGTGAGTGTTGTTGAGGTGCAGTGTAAGGGTGCAGTGTAAGTGCAGTTACGTGTGGTAAAATCTGGTCTCTTTGATCATTCGGTTTGGCTGTCAGAGTCAATGTCCAGGCCCACCCATGGCAGTTCCTGTGGATTCTAGACTCTACAGAAGTCACCAGTAGGCTGACCAGGATTGCTGCTATCATACAGAGGCAGCAGAGGTGGAGGTGGAGGTCTCCCTACTTTTGTGTTGATTTGCCAGCTTTGTCCTTCTTTGAGCCCAGGCTCGGCTCCGGATGTCTATCCCTCTGTGCTGGTCGTGGTCTGGTCGGCAGTGGCTGGCATGGATCCAGGTATCTTTCCCTGAGACTCGCAGTGCTGTGTGAGTTGTCAGGAATACCTGGTGTTGGCCGCTCCATCATGGATCCTTCCATTTTCTCCAGTAGACATTTCTTTCAGGCACTCAATGTATCTTTACACCTCTCATCCCAATGCTAGCTTTAATATTAATTTAGCTAATATGTTTTAGTTACAAGTTTTGACCTCCCGCTCCATTTTGATCTAGTATAACACAACCTCTATACCAATGCATGTCTAAGTCTAAATTTTTGTGTGAAGTAACTCCCTAGTCCTCTCCCTTTACCTGGCACATAATCCTTTTGTTGTCCTTGTCCGTATCGACCAAAAGGCCTCTCCGCCTTGATCGTGATGCTGTAGAAACCTTGACAGAAACACAGTCACATCTTCTTCTGTAACGAGCCTCTCTGTGCCCTAAATCTGTTACTGTTGGGCGCAAGGCTCAAAGTTCAATTACAAGTTGTATTTTTCTGTCTCACCGTTGATTGGACATGTGTTCCAGACTTAACAAGGAGGTCAGGCCTTCCGCCTTTTCCCCAGCAAAATGTCCATTACGCCATGAATCTGGTTCTGGAACTCAGAAGGTGCCAAAGGGAAAGGTTGCAGGAGGTTTCACTTCACATGATTGTTCCCAATTCGTGTCCACACATTGAGCTAGAGGTCCGTCACATAGTCCTTACAGGAGAAAGGAGAAGACAAAACATTGCGTAAGTTTACCTATTCTCCTGGTCCATAATATAAAGGCTACAGCAATACTAAAAATAATACTCAACTAATAATGAAATGGTGGGATTGAATTTCAGAAAGAAATACCTGAGTTGTGTAAAATTATCATCTCATCTTCATCCGCTTATCTGTATTGGGTCATGGGGGCAGCAGCTCCAGCAGGGGACCCCAAACTTCCTTTTCCCGAGCCACATTTGCCAGCTCTGACTGGGGGATCCCGAGGTGTTCCCAGGCCAGTGTCAAAATATAATCTCTCCACCTAGTCCTGGGCCTACCCCGAGGTCTCCTCCCAGCTGGACGTGCCTGGAACACCTCCCTAGGGAGACTTCCTGGGGGCATCCTTACCAAATGCCCGAACCACCTCAACTGGCTCCTTTCGACGCAAAGGAGAAGCGGCTCTACTCCGAGGTCCTCACGGGTGGCTGAGCTTCTCACCCTATCCCGTTCGCCACTCCTTAGGCACTTTCCCCGACTTCCACGCAATGTTGAAGAATCGTTATCACAAATTATTTAAAATTTTTTCAAACAATGATACATTAGGAAAAATAGAAAAATGTGAACAAACAAAAATTTGTTTTGTAGGGTCATTGACTAAGATTTTTAAAACCTCTCTATATATTGTGTATGGATAAATTAGGTTAATGTTGCCAAACTGGATGAATTAATATAACCATGGTCAAATTAATACAGTTATTTTTGTTTCTCTAATGGCAGATCTTTTGGTGATATTATCTGTAGTGTTTTACAAAGCACTTTTCCACAGAACAATTTACTGGCCAAAATAAAAAAAAGAATAATATTTGCCAAAAGAATAATTATAATGAACAAATACCAAATAAACAAATGTAGTAAGGATTCGCCGGTTAATTGCTAAAATTACAAACTGAAATGAAAGTCCAGCTCCCCTCTGCTCTCTGATCTCCCCATGTCCTGACGACTGGCACCTGGCTGGGGCAGTGGCTGATGTTGGAGTTTCTGCTGTGTTGCGTGGTCCTCTCCATTCATCCAACCTTCCTAGTTGTTACATGTAAAAACTGCAGTTCTTTTAAGCCGTATTGATGTCCACTACTGTATGTGCTGTACCTCTCAATGACCCCAAACTCCCAAAGTCAAGTGTCCCTGTTCCTATGAGTCAGTCCAGATGGTTACCTCTCCTTCATAGAGTTCAGCTCCTAGCTGGTGTCAATGGCCCAGCCTTGGACACTCAGTTGTATGTGTCATAGCCGGTCACCCACCCCTCCTTGGCTGTGGTAAATCTGGAACCATCAGTGTCCAATACTCTTACTCTGAACCCAAGGCAGTCTCTCATAGGTCACGGCATGGTTTGGCCATGGACTCATCTGGACCACAGATGTGAGGTACCCCTTTATTGGACAAGGTGTATCAGTTATTCAGGACTCCTACATTGTGAGAAACCAATATGGAATCTCGCAAAACACAAGTTAGATTCCCAACTACAACAGTGAGTTGTGTGTCACTTAATTAGCTAACTCCGTTAATCCCCAATCTTGTTTCAGTTGTTTCTTAATCAAACATATGTCTTTGAGAGGAAACAAAAAATATACATTTGAAATTGAAATATCCCTTTGGTCATTTAACTGTAGATGTGTAATGTAAAATGTTATAAATGCAAAATAGGCTAACTCCATTAAAACAAATTAAAATCATGATTCAAACGTTGACTTCTATAAGATTGGCTCCTAACCAAATAAACAACAACACTTTCTGATTCAGACTGGGTAATTTAGGAACAAAATAAAATACAACTTATGTCTCCTCACAAGCTCGCCAATTAAAATATTAGAAATTGCTAAATGAGTCACCTTATCATGCTTTATACATTATCCTATCACCCAAACAGATACCACAAAAAGTACTCCTACTCCATATTTTAGTTAACAGTTCTCCCCCATTTTTCACTCATATACTGACCAATCAAACGTATCTCATGTGGACACCCCTCTTTCGACACTCAGGGGAGAAATACTAAGAATGATATATGTCATGTCCCCAAATAATTGAAACCAAAAGCATTTGTGAGTAGGTTGGGTTTAACATTGGGTCTACATGTCTAGATTTTAAACACATACAGAAAACCCATTCTAATTAGTTTAAACCTATGTTTGTAATGCAGCATTATAAATCATAGAATAAGTCATATAAAATCAAACATCCAGCTTCTTTTAACAGTAAGCTGTCAATATAGCCTACCATAACCTTGTTTATTTATTCATAAATGTTTCTTATAGGGACCGTACAGAATATTTAGCCTAAATTGGGAATAACCATTTTATAAATGTCATCATGAATGTAGCACACATTTTCTTTCTCTATTTTTATCATTGATGTCATTAACTTGTAAATCACCAAACATCCAGACATACCAAACAAATAGCACAAATAAGCAGGTTTGCAGTTAGTTGTTATTTTTGTTAAGCAGGCAGTTTGCAACATTTGGACATAACACAAACACATAGCATTTAAATGTACATACAAAAAGACAATACATTTAACATTGGCCAGTTGATTCTAACTTAAGGCCAGATGATTCTAACTTATGATGAGCTCATAATTTAGAAATTGCCAGTCCTGCAATTCCGTGTTCACGGAGTTCTCCAATTGGAATGGGAAAGCAACCCCAGACGACCATCATCTCAAATAGTGCACTATTTCCTTCAGACTAAAATCTTAATTTAGAACTGTCACATATTCAGGTATTAGCACACAGTGAAATCTTAGCAAGTTAAAACTTTGAGCAATTTTGTGCCATCTGCCTTTAATTTATTTGAATATTTTATAGTACCAGAATGGGAATGACCCATAACCAATGCAGCTCTATTAATAAACATAACCCAGTGCTATTTTGGCTACATCTCAACAGAGAATGGAAATGCATTGTATAGATATATTCAGTTCATTTGTATTGCCAATATTATTACATAATTTTGGTGAATGCCTGGTTCTTGGGACAGATCTTCCTTTAGTTAATTTTTTAAATGTGTCCCTTGATCAGATATGAAGAATTTCTGGTACACCAAACCTTGGTATGACCTCTCACATTAAACATTTCAAAACAGTCTTTGCATCATTGTTTCGTGTGAGAAAAGCTTCCACCAAACATGGAAATATATCTGTTATTACCAAGAAATAACGTTTGTCTCCAGTCCTCTGTCATTTCAATAAATTATATTTTTAAATGTACAAATGGACCATGTGGTGTGGGTGTTTTACCTTGTTTTACATGGCCTGTTTTCTGTATGTTGCGTACCTTAGATTGGGCATTCCCTTCAGATTTTTGACATGCTTTTCTAAGTCCTGGACCAAAGTTTATCTATGCTAGTTATCATTCCCCCTTTTCCTGTGTGGCGCACTCTATGAGCCACTCGGAAAAGCTGGGCAGAACTGAGACTGGTGCAACGGGTTTACCGGACAGGTGTCTAAAGATCCCGTCGGTACCAGCTGCACAGCCGGCTGTCACCCAGGTTTGTTTGTCAGCCTCAGTGACAGAGGTCTGCAGGTGATGGATATGGTCAACAGTGTAACGTGGACACAGGTTGACATGTTTAGTAGCAGAACAAGTTACAACAGCAATAAGAGGCGTCTGAGCAGCTTCCTTCATCGCTTTGTCTGCTATGGAGTTACCTATGGACACTCTGTCATTACCACTTTAATGCATGGGGCATTTGATAATAGCAAGATGCAAGCTTCTAGCAAGTAATAGCTTCTTATAAAGTTTCGGACCTGTAGAGTCATACGTGTACCAGGAGAGTTAAGCAAATGGACCTGGTACAACAACTACCCTGTTAAATGTTTTGTTCAATTAAATGGCCTAGACAAGAGAGCTAGTGACAAAGACTGTACAGGCTTGGACAAGTAATGATAAATAGTATAAAAAAAATCCTATAACACCCAAAAAACATTATCCTTCGTTTCTCATAAAACTACAGATATGTTTAAATGGAGAAAATAAAAGTGATCTGTGTCTGAATGAGAATTAACCAGAACATATGGTGTAAGTATGGCAATTGCTACTCTGGTGTTTATTTGAAGATTACAGAAAAACTTTGCACAATATAACGCATACTCAATATTGCACGCTATTATATTCAATGTATTTGTTGTCTATGCTGAACCTCCTTCAAATCATCTAAAGAATAGAGAGCCATGATGTAATTTAAATGACCGGCTATACCATTACAAGACTGAATGGTTTATATTCATAATAATTAGTCACAATCACCTTTTGCTTTAATTTCTTCAGAACACATACCAAAAAATAAACAACACAAGTGTGGTGGTGCGATAATAAGAAACACAACCCAATAATTTGTTCTAGCTCATAGACAAACACTCATTGAAGGTCGACCATTCATACTTCTGTTTAACAGGGTAGAGATTTTTTTAGTTCCCAAACCTAGCGTTATTGGGCATCCTCAACCTTGCGTATCTATGGATAATCTAATTTGAATTAGTTAATTTAGTTCGTTTTTTTAGGATCAGCCTTGGTTTGGCATGTAGGAATTCATCAACCACTGCTACTGCAACCCACCAAGGGGAGTAATGTGAACCAATTTGGTTGCGTCACACCTGTCTAATCGCCTGCAAGGGGACTCTTAACCACCTCTTCTGCAGTTGATAACAGGTCAACTCCCCCACTATTGAGTGTAATGAGGTCTCGGGAGTGCCAGAATATTTATTCCCTCACAACTGTCAGCTCTTGGGAACCTCGCATTGGTTATACTATACTGTTTAGGGGTTCTCTTAAGGATCAAGCTTTTATTAAATAATAACTGGTCAAAATAGCTCCCTCACAATTGAGTGTAATGAGGTCTCTGGGTTATACAGACATACAGTGGGGAGAAGTATTTGATACACTGTCAATTTTGCAGGTTTTTCTACTTACAAAGCATGTAGAGGTCTGTCATTTTTATCATAGGTACACTTCAACTGTGAGAGACGGAATTTAAAACCAAAATCCAGAAAATCACATTGTATGATTTTTAAATAGTTAATTTGCATTTTATTGCATGACATAAGTTTTTGATCACCTACCAACCAGTAAGAATTCCGGCTCTCACAGACCTGTCAGAAGCCCTCCTGTTCTCTACCCATTACCTGTATTAACTGCACCTGTTTGAACTTGTTACCTGTATAAAAGACACTTGTCCACACACTCAATCAGACTCCAACCTTTCCACAATGGCCAAGACCAGAGAGCTGGGTAAGGACATCAGGGATAAAATTGTAGATCTGCACAAGGCTGGGATGGGCTACAGGACAATAGGCAAGCAGCTTGGTGAGAAGGCATCAACTGTTGGCGCAATTATTAGAAAATGGAAGATAAATCTCCCTCGGTCTGGGGCTCCATGCCGGATCTCACCTCGTGGGGCATCAATGATCACGAGGAAGGTGAGGGATCAGCCCAGAACTACACGGCAGGACCTGGTCAATGACCTGAAGAGAGTTGGGACCACAGTCTCAAAGAAAACCATTAGTAACACACTACGCCGTCATGGATTAAAATCCTGCAGCGCACGCAAGGTCCCCCTGCTCAAGCCAACACATGTCCAGGCCCATCTGAAGTTTGCCAATGACCATCTGGATGATCCAGAGGAGGAATGGGAGAAGGTCATGTGGTCTGATAAGACAAAAATAGAGCCTTTTGGTCTAAACTCCACTCGCCGTGTTTGGAGGAAGAAGAAGGATGAGAACAATCCCAAGAACACCATCCCAACCGTGAAGCATGGAGGTGGAAACATCATTCTTTGGGGATTATTTTCTGCAAAGGGGACAGGACAACTGCACCGTATTGAGGGGAGGATGGATGGGGCCATGTATTGCGGATCTTGGCCAACAACCTCCTTCCCTCAGTAATAGCACTGAAGATGGGTCGTGGCTGGGTCTTCCAGCATGACAACGACAAGCCAGGGCAACTAAGGAGTGGCTCCGTAAGAAGCATCTCAAGGTCCTGGAGTGGCCCAGCCAGTCTCCAGACCTGAACCCAATAGAAAATCTTTGGAGGGAGCTGAAAGTCCGTATTGCCCAGCGACAGCCCCGAAACCTGAAGGATCTGGAGAAGGTCTGTATGAAGGAGTGGGCCAAAATCCCTGCTGCAGTGTGTGCAAACCTGGTCAAGAACTACAGGAAACATATGATCTCTGTAATTGCAAACAAAGGTTTCTGTACCAAATATTAAGTTCTGCTTTTCTGATGTATCAAATACTTATGTCATGCAATAAAATGCTAATTAATTACTTAAAAATCATACAATGTGATTATAGACTTCTACATGCTTTGTAAGTGGGAAAAACTGCGAAGTCGGCAGTGTATCAAATACTTGTTCTCCACACTGTAGCTCCTTCACTATTGGTGTAATGAGATCTTGGGACTATGCAGACATATTCGGTCAAAGAGTTCCTTCACTGTTGGTGTAATGAGATCTTGGGACTATACAGACACTTTTAAATAACATCTCCCCTGAAACCGATGAAAAGAGTTGGTTGACAGTTGGTATAAAGGACCACTGGAGCATTGTCTTTAAAAGCCATGTAAGAAAAGTTGATATCTCAAACAATATGGCCTCCATTTTATTTTTGTGAAAAACTCGTTAACGACATCTCCTCAGAAACCGGTGAACGGATTTGCACACCGTTCAGTGAGATGGACACTGGGACCAGTATCTTACATTTTTTGAATTTTGATATCTCAAACATTGCACACATAATAGGCTAATTACTTTTACATGGGTGTGGCACTTTTTCAGGCTATATATCCCTTCAGGAATATCCGAGACTTACGCCCTTTAACACAACACTAAACATCAGGTCCATGGATGGACCTGTGCAGTATCAACCAAATAGATCTTAAGGGGGCATTTATGAACTGCAAAATACACACTCTAAGGAAATCTCTTTGGAGACCACTGAATGGATTTGTTTGCCGTTTGCTGAGAAGGACCCTGGGACCAGTATCTTCAATTGAATTATTTGGAATGTTGATATCTCAAACGATTTGACTGCAATAAGTGAAAGAAGTAAAATGACCTAAACACCATCTACTTTGATGTAATTGAACGGATTGGCATGCTGTTTGCTTGTGAAGGATCTTTGGACAATGATATTTAAATGTTCTGTATAAAAAAATCCCAAAAAGTTTGGTGTTATTCTCTGTCTTTATTTTTGACTATTATTTTGAAGGAACTCGTATTTAGAAGGAAGAGCTGATGTAATGAGTGTGTGAATCTGCTAAAATGTTGAGTTGGAGTTGGCGGTTCTATCTTCAGTTACAGAGGGCTATTTTTGAAGCTATGGGAGTCAATGGGGAATGGGTGGGATGTTGGGAGCATTGCATTATTGTCCCCCACTTTAAAAATTAGGACGAGGTGCTTCAGCACCTAGCAGTAATTTCAGAGTGGCAGGCAGGCCAAGGCAACAAAAAAAATACTCAGAGCCAGAAGACATCAAACTGACATGTCGCCTCTTTTTCATAATCGTTTCTGGGACTGGTATGTGCAGCTAGACTTCTTTGCAACAGAAGCTGCTTGCGCGTGAGTTTTCCTGAAGCGAAGCATTATATCGCGTAGTAAGGTGAGTTCGATTGAGCTATTTAGCAATATAATTTCCCACAATGTTGTGCACAAGCAGATAAAGCATACATTGCCCAGTCTCTCATTGATATAGCGAGCTAGTTCTTGTTTCAAACAAGGTTGATGGCAGATAACGACCAAATATCTTACAGCTGTTTTTTATGCATTATTGTAGCTAGCTAATTTACTAATTGAGCTACATGAAGTTCTCTAGCTAGCTGATTAGTGCTGTGCTGGAGAGCTACGTTATAGACAGCTAACAAAGCTGTTTTAAGACAGGCTATAGAGCACTCTTCTAGCATCAGTCTAGATGAAATCATGTAAGAGATAGACAACCAATATTAAGATGTTTAAGGAGCGTTATCAGAGGGTCTATGTTGTGGAAATTCTTGAACTGATGTATACTTCGTCCTATACATGTATAAATGGGTTACTAGTTAAAGATGCCGAGCCCCCATGTTTGGATGAGAAAAAGAATGTAGGAGATGGGGATCTGGTATTTGCCTAGGGGGCATCCTTGACTGGCACCAGCAAATTAGAGGGTTACTCGTAAATCTGTATAACCCATTAGTGTCTATCTGTTGTTTGTCCAGACACTGTGAGTCCTCCTCAAGAGTTGAGAAGGTTACCCATGTGGGGGAGGACAGCCTGTCCCTTTGTTTGAAGCCAAGGATATGTGATGGAACAAGGGGAATGTGTTTTATTGACAAGACAGATGGGCAGCAACTTACCACATGCCTTTTTCCTCTATAAAGACCAACTATTTGTGTATTAAGTTAGAGACTCTCCGATGATTGTGTTTGTAAGCATTTGACGCGTCTCTCAATTTGCAAATAAACTTAATTGTGCAAGAGAATTTTGTCTCTGTCCTTACTCCTTTAAAATGCTGATCGATGAAATTGCCATCACCGTCTATCAGTTATCTACCAAATTCTTTAATATTACAAATTTTGTCACGCTGTAATGACGTTCTACATGTTTCATTTTTGCAATAGTGTTTTCCATTTTCAGTGTGTCCATTTGCTAGGTGAATTCTGAAAGACACTAAGGAAAGTTTTTTACAACACCTCATACTTAAATAATTCTAACCTGCTTGTTTGGTACTAGAAAATACCTTTTAGCTGTTTTTGATATCATTAAGTGATGTTCTAGTACCACATTAGCAATTTGGCATGATCACTCAAGGATAAGGTGTTGGAGTAATGGTTGTAGAAAATGAGGCCTTGTGTAGACTTAATCAAAAACACTTAAATAGTAATGTTTTTTACATCATTAATGTCCTGACTATACTTTGAAAAGTTGAATAACACGTTGGTGAATAAGAGCAAAATGTCCATTCAAAACAGCAACATTTGTAAATTATTCCAAACTTTTGGCCCCCAGTATATAACTTTTATTGTCCTGTTAGATTTCATATCAATTCCATGGCTAAAATAAAGGTTTCCATAAAATGTATTTCAAAATCAATCAATCAATCAAAATGTATTTATAAAGTGCTTTTTACAACAGCAGTTGTCACAAAGTGCTTTACAGAGACACCCGGCCTTAAACCCCAAGGAGCAAACAACAGTAGTGTTGAATTTCAGTGGCTAGGAAAAACTCCCTAAGAAGGTCGAATTTTAGGAAGAAACCTAGAGAGGACCCAGGCTCAGAGGGGTGACCAGTCCTCTTCTGGCTGTGCCGGGTGAGATATTAAGAGTCCAATTGGAATAATAAATACATTTCTCTTGGCTAAATCCAGAGTATATTTGATTTTAGACTAGGTCAGAAGTATGACCAGGTGGACAAGGACAGGAACAGCAACGGTCCCCCCAAACCAGGTAATCCGCAGGTGTGGACCAGGACCTCATCTCCTTCTAAAATTTAAATTGGAGGAAACTGAGAAAAGTTAGTAGTACATCCCTCATGTCCCCCAGCACAATAATATAGCAGCGTAACACCTTGGAAACTGAGACGGGGGGGTCCGGTGACACTGTGGCCCTACCCGGGGGAGGCCCCGGACAGGGCCCAACAGGCAGAAAATCAATCCAACCACATTGCCAGGCATCAACCAAAGGGACACCCACCAACCGCAACCCCCCTGAATGAGGGCCGAGTATTGCTAGTAGCGTACAGCCCAACTGCACAAGTGCGCAATAGAGAGTCAACAACAAGCCAGTGACTCTTCCCCCGAAGGGCATTGGAGGGAGGGCATCCCAGTGGCGACGAGAGCCCACCTGGCAAGACAGCAAGGGTGGACAGTATCAAGCCTACTGGTCACCTTCACGCCCCCGGGCCAGGCTACACCTAATTATAAACCGTGCTGTAGAGATGAGTTTTTAGTAGACACTTGAAAGTTTGCACTGAGTTTGCATTTCTAACCTTAATTGGCAGATCATTCCACAGGAGTGGAGCTCTATGAGAAAAGGCCCTGCCGCCAATTGTTTGTTTAGAAATTCTAGGTACAATTAAAAGGCCTGCGTCTTGCGATCTAAGGTTACGTGTAGGTATATATGGCTGGATCATTTCAGCAAGGTAAGTAGGAGCAAGTCCATGTATTGATTTATAGGTTAAGAGTAAAACCTTAAAATCAGCCCTAACCCTAACAGGCAGCCAATGTAAGGATGCCAGGACAGGAGTAATGTGTTCAAATTTTTTATTTTTTTTGTTCTAGTTAGGATTCTAGCAGCTGTGTGCAGCACTAATTGAAGTTTATTTATTAATTTGTCTGGATGACCAGAGATAAGAGCATTGCAGTAATCTAATCTAGAAGTAACGAAAGCATGGATTAATTTTTCTGCATCAGTTTTTGATAGGAAGTTTCTAATTTTTGCGATGTTTCGAAGATGAAAATAAGCAACTCTTGAGACATATTTTATATGTTCTTCAAAGGAGAGGTCAGGGTCAAGGGTAACGCCAAGGTTTTTTACAGTTTTTTGGGATACGACCATGCAGCCGTCGAGGTTCACAGTGAGATCTGCTAACAACGCTATTTGTTTTTTGGGTCCTAAGAGGAGCATTTCTGTTTTATTTGAGTTTAAGAGCAAGAAATTCTCTGTCATCCACTTCCTAATATCTGAAACGCATGCTTCCAAAATAGCTAATTTAGGGGCTTCTCCATGCTTCATTGAAATATATAACTGTGTGTCATCAGCATAACAGTGAAAGTTAATATTGTGATTTCGGATTACATCGCCCAGAGGGAGCATGTATAGTGAGAAAAGTAATGGGCCCAGAACCGAGCCTTGAGGAACTCCAAAGCATACCTTTGACTTGTCAGAGGATATGCCATCCACACTAACGAACTGATATCTTTCAGATAAATAAGATTTAAACCAGGCTAGAACATGTCCACGTAGCCCAATATTGGTTTCCAGTCTCTCTAAGAGAAGGGAGTGATCAATAGTGTCAAAAGCAGCACTAAGATCAAGAAGCAACAGGACGGATGCGGAACCTTTGTCTGAGGCCATTAGAAGGTCATTTGTTACCTTCACGAGTGCAGTCTCAGTACTATGATGGGATCTAAAACCAGACTGGAATATTTCATAAATGTTTTTTGTCTTTAGGAAGGCATTCAGTTGTTGGGAAACACATTTTTCTAAGATTTTTGAGAGGAACGGGAGGTTCGATATTGGCCTATAATTGTTTAATATGTCGGGATCTAGATTAGATTTTTTTAGAAGAGGCTTAATTTCCGCAATTTTTAGTGAGTTTGGTACGCATCCGGAGGAAAGGGAGCAATTTATTATGTTCAGCATTGGCTGACCTAGCACAGGAAATAACTCCTTAAGTAATTTTGTAGGAATCGGGTCTAGCTGAGAGTTTGTGGGTTTAGAACTCATTACAAATTTTGTAAATGTGTCGAGCGATACGGTATCAAAAAACTCAAGTGTCCCCATTGACACCTGATCAGGGAGGCTCCGGAAATTTTCCGGACAACCGAGATTTTTAGGACCATAACTATTTAGGGATTCAGTTATTTGTTTTCTAATGGTGACGATCTTTTCATCAAAGTAGTTCATGTATTCATTACAACTAAAGTGAAGACCCACTTCACATGCTAAGCTTTGCTTTTTTGTTAACTTTGCGACTGTATCAAAGAGAAATTTTGGATTGTTTTTGTTCGCCTCAATCAGGTTGGAGAAATAAGCTGATCGAGCAGACGTGAGTGATTTTCGGTATTGTACTGTACTGTCTATCCAGGCTAGTCTAAATACTTCCAACTTGGTGGAGCGCCACTTTCGCTCCAATTTTCTGGAGGCTTGCTTAAGTGCTCTAGTATTGTCGGTGTACCAAGGAGCAAGTTTCTTGTTGCGTATTTCTTTAGTTTTTAGTGGTGCAACTATGTCTAATGTATTTCGCAGTATTGAGTTTAGATCCTCGATTTGATCGTTTACAGATTTATTTACTCTGTCATTTAAGAGCGAACTAGTAAGAATATCAAGGAATTTATTTGTAATCCGAGAATTTATTCTTATTTTAAGTCGCTTTGGATAAGAGCATCTGCTAAATGACCATTATTTTTATTTACAATCTTCAAAGTGGAGTAAAACAAAAATGAAAATGGATTCCTTTATTAGAAACCTGCTAAAAATTTGCAATAAAAATGATTTGACATAACTACTAAATTCTGGTAATGGTGTGATTGTTATTAATGTACAGAAGTAACTTCTCAAATGTATTACCTACATTATCTAGCCCGGCTAGTTTTCTTTTTTTTCTCTTTCAAATAGTAATTTCCATTTTCAATGGGTAGCTTAGAAAAATTTAGCTTTTCACTATACAAGATGTTCTGTGAGTGACATTCATCAACTATCTACTTTTATTACACTGACGTTTTTTGTAGTAATCTAAGCTATTCCACAATCAGTCAATTGACAATGTGTGTCATTAGGGTTTCAACAGTATGCCAAAATCCTATTATGTTGTTCAAATTCACTAATATTATTCTTCTGGCCAAAAAAATTCCTTTTTGCTAGTTCCTGTTAGTTAAAATGGTGTAAAGGTACCCAAATTAATATAGTAAAGCATCAAGAAACACAACTTCTGGTGCAGTGGGCATGCCAATCAAACATGCCTCATGGTGGCACAATTGCCTGTGAAATTGGACATTTTAAAGGTTCACCACACCCAGCCCTTTTGACCTAGTCTTGGAAATCAGTCCGTAGCTGTATCTCCTCACTATGAAAATGTTTGCCAACGAGACCCAAATAAATCGCCATCATGGATTTTCAGCCATCTTAGTTATTTTGAAAAACACTTAAAACACTACTCATATGGCAGCAAATTACCAATCTGGATGTAGTTTGACATTTGGTATCTATGTATGAAGATCTTCAAGTGTTGTATAAACCAGACCGGTATGTAATAACACCATTGGACGGGAAAAAACATCCAACATTGGGTTAATGTTTATACACGTATGCAGTTTGTCTTTTACCCTACATACCATGTTGCATACTTTTCATGCTAACTAAATGCTGAAACCCACAAATGCTGCTTGCAGCTTTAATTGAAGTTGGAAATTGTTGGAAAGACAATTGCTTAGTTACAGTAACATATACATTCCAAGGGGTTTCAATGTTTCCTTTTGTCATTACCTGGTCCCCTTAATCGCTGCTTGCAGCTATATTAATAATTAAAGCTGCAAGCAGTGTTTCAGGGGGCCAAGCGGGGCACAGGAAGCATCTCACTGCATGCTCTCATTAGAGAAATGTTTTGCTATTTAAAAATGGCCAATGCCGCTAGTAGTCAGGATGTCCAATCAAAGAAGAGGAAATCAAAACAAAAAAAAGACCTTGAAACCAGAAAAGGAACCAGGCAAACCTAGTTCAGCCGATTAGGAGGGATGAATGTTGTTGTCGTTGGCAGGTTTCAATCCCTGGTTATCTATGTGGCAGACTGTCATTAATCATTACGCTATTTCTCAATCCGCGGAAAAATTGCATACTGTATATTTCTATTCGTAGAATCCGAATGGTTATAGCTATTAACTTTCAGCCTGATCCATCAGTTCAGGACAGTCCACTGAGCTTATTCAAGCTCTTCTTCAGTGACTCTGTGGTCAACACTTTGTGTGAAAACACAAATAAACTGGCTGCGAGGAACATTGAAAGCGGGATAAAGTACAAGTGGACTCCCCTCACCCCCCTGTATTTTTTCAAGTACCTTGGACTTGTTGTTTATATGGCCATCCTCAAGTTGCCTGCTGTAGCTGACTATTGGAGACAAAAACACATGTTCAGTGTCCCTTTTCCAGCCTCACTGATGCCAAGGGACAGCTTCCTTGAGATCTCCTGGAATCTGCACCTGAGTGACCCTGCTGAGGATGTGATCAACGACCGTAAGAAGGGGACACCTGAATATGACACGCTCTTCCATGTGAGGCCACTTATGGATGACATCAAAATAGCATGCAAGTCATTCTACCAACCCCGGCAGAATCTCGGATCAGGGTACCACTTGTATTGTGATAATTTTTTCACCAGCCCACATCTGTTCAGACACCTCAGGTCCTTGAAGTTTGGAGCCTGTGGGACCATCCGTGAAGGAAGAAAGGAGGCTCCAAAAACCAAGGTCAATGCCCTGACCAGGAAGTCCCCAAGAGGATCCCTGAGGTGGATCAGAGACGGCGACCTCCTCTTCACAAAATGGATGGACAGCAGGGAAGTGTCAATGTGCTCCACCATTCATACTGCATACTCAGGTGACACAGTACAGAGAAGGCAGAAGAACAGGGAAGGACACTGGGAGACAAGTCACATTCCAATCCTGACCCCCATCATAGAATACAATAAGTACATGGGGGGTGTTGACTTGTCTGACCAACTCATCCAGTACTACTCCGTGCACCACACAACCAAGAGGTGGTACAGGACCCTCTTCCCCCATTTCCTGGACATTGTTATTACCAATAGCTACATCCTCCACCAGGAGCTGTGCCAGAGTGCACAGAGTCGGCCCCTGACACATAAGGCTTTTGTTGAACAACTTGCAGCTGAGTTGTGTGGGGTGACATTGTTTGCTGCTGCCACACCAAAACAGACCGGACATACCCCTGTGCCTACCAGAGAGACAACTGACAAAGGCATGAGGGCCACAGCTGGACGCCTCATGTGTGAGCTCTGCAAGCGAAATGGTTTGAAGAAAGACACTCCCTGGAAATGCGGTGAATGCGATGTGCCACTCTGTTTGATTTCAGACAGGAACTGCTTCCATCTGTGGCACAGCTAAAATGACAATTTCTGCTTGCTCATTTATTTTTGAGTAAGAACTGATTCATGGGAAATTACCCAAAAAATTTAAATAGTTATTTTTTTTCTTATTTTTTTTTAACAGAACAGTTAGGAACTGCTTCCACCTGTGGCACAGCTACAAAATACATTGTAAATTTTCTGTTTACCTATTTATTTTTGGGTAAAAAAAAGTATCCCAGTAAATGTGCATAATTCTATTTCTTTATTGTTATTTGTGTTAGAAACAAAACCTCATGGAGATTTTCAGTTCTTGTATTTATGGATAATAAAAACCACAAAAAGATGCACGTGTGTTTTGCATTCATTCCATATATACAGTATAATGAGTTTTTCAGAAGGCTGTTATGATGTAGTTTTTTGGGGGATTATATCTAGACATATTCGTGAAGCAATCCGTTTGTGGATAAACAAAATGAACGTTTTTCCCTACGGGAATAAACAGCCAAACAGACTCCACAGAATGGTTGCCAACCAAAGCGCATATCGTAGGCTACATTTCCATAAGTATCCTGAAAAATTATCGACAGGATCTTATGGCAGGCTTTTGCTAATATCTAGGCATCCTAACGAAGCGACTGGAAAAGAGTTTGTATACATATGGATAATAGAGTCCGCCTGGTAGATATGGACCAAACCGGTCACCATTACGCATTGAATTAGCCAAGTCTTCCTATGTTTATTTGTCGCCCGAATCACAAATAGCCCTTGTACCATACTTGTTCTAGGGGAAACATGATCTCTGCAACCTAGTAATGATGCGACGTCATAGAAGTCACTTCCATAGAGATGATAAACAACATTGCGAATCTCAATGATCAGTGATCAATAATGTCGATTAGTAGTTTTCGTTCCATTTATGCAAGATAGATCTTTGTTTTCATCCAAAACTTTTAGAACATATTTGAACGTAATCAAGAGGCCGAGGAAGGTTATTCTGTCCAGAAACACTTTCTACCAGGCACGCGCAATGACCAACCAGCTCAGACAGGTGACGCATCCATATTATAAGTGAGTACATCGCTATTTTTGATAAATGCCACCCTATTATGTCGTTTGTATTATAAAAATGATATGAAAATGTTCTTTTGTCAACATAGTATGAGTATGTTCATAGGTTTTTGGGAAAAGTTGGTAATATTTCTGATTTCATAAAGTCTGAACTATCTAACGGTCTCGTGCTGCCATCTGGTGGCCGTTTGGCGTCATCACAGGAAAATGGGGTGAAAAAAAGTGTTTTTTTCTAAATAATTTTATAATATCATTTCTAGGTACAAGAGCCAAATTTTTTGGGGTGCCTATATTTTTTACCTTGTATTATTTGTTTTATTCATTCGTTTCAACTCAATGCAATGTAATATGACAGTAAAGGCATGGAACTATCAGGGAATACCATTGAAACAAAACTTCATAAGGGTTTCAATCAAATTTTATCATCCTGAATGGCAGAAATGTTTTCCGAATTTTTTTTATTTTTTTGCCTTTCCAACAGATGATTTTTCTAAATGGTGATCCAGTAGTCTGTTTTTATGTGTTATTATTGTAGCTGAGGGTGTGGTGAATACCAGGATTTGCAATTATCCATGGTATCTGTTACAGAAATGAATCTAGGACCCAAAATGTCCAAGTAGTGAAATCCGGCCGGAATTCCCTCCGACCACTTAGATAATTTAGAAAGTCAGCATTCAAATACATACACATTTTGTCGAAATGACTACCTAGTTAGTAGCACTGTTTCTTTTTCAATGTACTGTGGTAGGTCACTTGTAGAACTGGCCATTGTTTTAAGTTTGCTACTCTAGCTATACAGCTCTGGAATAAATGACGAGACCATGGCACCGTATTCTTTCCTTTCCAAAAAAAAAGTTGAAAAGCAAAGTTTGAGTGAGAGACAGAAGCGTGCCATTTGCAGTGGTCTCTTAATTTTAAGCCTTCTGTTCCTCACTCAAAACCTTCCTTTCCACCCTTTTTGGAAAGGAAATTAAAGGTGCAGTGGTCTCTTCATTTTTCCCAGGGCTGTACTGTAGCTAGCTACTGTAGCTACCTATAGTACTTTAGCTACACATTGTTTATAACGAAAGTTATGTAGGTAGTTTAGGGGTACACGATATATTGAACCAATACCGTTATCGCAACATTATATTGTGCAAAATAGAAAATGTTGTGCTAAGTATGCGATATTACGTTTATTTGGTGGCGAGATGGGTCCGTTTGCTGTGTGGCTTAGTTGTGTTTGATTTAGAGGCCGCTTGAAACCGTTATAGAATGATCATGTTTCATTGAACAGTTTCCCTGTCACATGCAGATGTCAGCACAACGGGTGTACTACACGAACATACCCTATCGAGCATACCACGTGATGTGTGTGCATGTGAAGAGAAACCCTCCGTGCATACCGTCCACTCGCTCAGCTTGCAAATCACTCAATCCCTGGCGAGCTGTTCGGTGAGCCAAAACTAGCGTGCACACTGCCCGCTCGGGCAGGGCGTATCTTCCTAAACTATGCCAGCGACAACCAGTATAGGGAAACATCTGTCTCAGAAAATATTAATAAGTATACTACTAAAAATGTATTACGAGGATACCAAGACAATGATTTGTCAATGTTAAAATAGAAATTGACTTTGTTTTACGTTATAAATATCATTCACCCGTGATCCCAATGATCTCTGAAACCTTCCATGCATCGTTTAAAAATATATATATATATCTCTGCATGAATATATCTCATCATAAATAATGGGAGAACCAGACACCGCAAATATACGTTTCTCTCTCATCAATTTATTTAAGCTAGCAAGTGAGTTTTTAGCTAACGAGTAGAAAAGAGAAGGGACTTCAAGATGCAGAGAACATCTGCCCTGCCGTTGATAGTTGCCGAACTCGCTGGAAATGAGCATAAAGTTGAACATGGCCCAATCCCAATGTCCACACTCACAGACTCTCAGACTTTGAAGCGCATTCTCGCTAAGTCTGTGAGGGCTTAGGGCTGTCCCACTGTCAAATCGTCAGGTGCGCAAGGGCTATTTCGCAGAGATTTTGAGCCCTTTATGCACCCTTTTCTTAAGTCTGCATTTCTGCAGACTTTGCCTGAGAGAAACACTGGGGTTAACAGTGGAAGCCCGGATGCGAGAGAAAAATCCCGGCAAACCCGCTTTATAAGAGAACAACAGTAAATTCAGCTAAATCAACATGGATTTAAGATGGCACATAGAACACATGAAATCAGATGAATGTAATCACCTTATTACAAACCAAGTATATTCAGTTTAGTTTTTGCTTAACAATACTGTTTTGACCAAAAATAAGTGCATTGATTATTGACAAATATAGATTGTTATTGACAATTACTTCTTGTCCTCTCTGTAGGGCAAGAGCCTGCAAGGCATATAAATCAGGCAGTCGGTCTATTAAGTGCCTTGGCCGCAAAGAAAGTAAAAAACGTTAAAAAAAAAGGCCCAAACCCACAATAGTGTGCAACACGTTTCAGTGTCGTCAAGGTAACATAATAAAGTTGCCAAATGCTGTCCCATTACTATTTATAGCATTTAGAGGCCTTGGAGCCTCTTGCACTCAATTAATTACCAGGTGACGTCAGTGAGGGTTTAGGGGGGGACATTGGGCCCATATCTCAACTCTCAACTGTTGCTGGGTGATTTTGTCTCAGAGAAGCTCCGCCCGCTGTCGCCATGATTCGCTAGCTCTCGTTGGAAATGAATTAGCCACGTTTCCACCGCAGAAACTATACCCACGAACTTTACAAGGAACTGGCTGCGTTTCCACCGTCTAGAACCAGGAACTGCATTTTACCTGCAAAACAGTCCCTGCTCGGGAGGTAGGACTTTCCCCGACTACCAGAACTTTTGGGGTGGGGCTTGCGGTGCTGAACATTTCTGATTGGTCGAGTAGTAGTAGAGTTTACTCACAAGTTTTCAACCGCCATTTTAAAATTTCAGCAGCCGTTCTCAGCATAGTAAAGGAGTTAATTGTGCTTACAAACATAATTACTTTTTTATGGAGAAGAAATCGAACGATAGATGGACTGACGACAAAGTCCAGGCCTTATTGTGTTTATGCTGAGGACCAAATATAGAGGGAATTGGAAACTGCAATCCGTAATTATAAGGTGTTCGCGAAAATACCCTGCAAGTTATGCTATCTGAAAATGTTTCACACCGGGAAACAGTGCCGGGGGAAGGTTAAAAATGAAAACAAGATTAGAAGAAGATCGAGGATCACAATAACAGAAGTGACTCTGACCGGCGGAGCAAGTGGTTTGACCATCTAGATGCGTTGCTGGGTCATAGGCCAGCCTTCTCTGGCGCTGCGGCAACGATTGATTCGGCTGCTGCACATTTTAGAGTGACCTTTTATTGTGGCCAGCCTAAGGCACACCTGTGCAATAATCATGCTGTCTAATCAGCATCTTGATATGCCACACCTGTGCGGTGGATGGATTATCTAGGCAAAGGAGAAGTGCTCACTAACACAGATTTAGACAGATTTGTGAACAGTTTAGCTCGTACAAAATGGGGGCAAAAACAAAAGTTTTGCTTTCATCATTCTGTTCAGTTTATTATCTGGTTACAGTCCTAACCTGCTCATCTGTCAAGTATCCTACTTAACAATAATGATTAGTAACTTCAGCACGATGGACCCATAGCTAATAATTCTAGCATGTATGGCTGCCTAATCCTATGGGCTATTAAGCTATTGTCATTCGACATAAACCATTACATATTCACAGTAACAATGGAATAAAGAGATTTAACAAGAGGCTTATAACACTAGTAATTACGGATACCTGAATAAATGGCGAATGAAACCAGGGATGCAAGGTGGGAGGTTGGTTCCTCCCAATTTCCATGTTTTCCCGATAAAGGCTTTTCCAGTAAATCTGCCAACAAATCAATTTCTTCACCTCCATTGTGTGCTAAAAAACAACAAGGCTCAGTACAAATCTAAACAAAAAATCTAATGCAAAGCACTACATCTTACAATCTAAACCTCACTAAAGAAAGTTTAAATAAATCTTAGATATTCCTACATTACGTCCTAACTATTTTTATCTCAGTTAGATAGCTGGCTCTCCAATCAAACCACCTGAAAAATTAGCACGTAGGCAACTAGGTGAGCTAGAAGGCTGCTACGTGCCAAAGAACAGGCTCATTATGGCCAACTTGAAATCTGATTGGTTGAAGAATATGACAATCAACAACCTCCTCCCCATTTACTTTAACAGAAGATGGGATTCACTCAAAATTCTATAGGTCTAAGGATGGATTTTCACCCGGCGATAGCACATGTGGACAATCTGATTGGATAAAAGCTCTGATTTATCTGAGCTGCACTGGAAACAGCACAACCGAGGGAGAGAGAAGCAATGATACCATGTCAGTTGAGTGATGGGAACGAACTTTGTAAAATACAGTTAGCGTTAATGAAAATCTAATTCTGATTCTGACATCGCTATGCCAGCAAAAAAGGCTTCTGGTTAGCAGCAGTTTCGAAAAATATCTGCTTGTATACCAAATAATAACTTTATCAAGTCGACAATGTTTTGTAATTATTAGTGACATAAAATGTTAACTAGAGTGTCATTTCTGATATTTCCAATGTAGTTAAAAAATACAACTCCATTCCCAATTATCGTTGATCTTCCTATTTTGTTCAATTGCATTATATATATATTTTTTGATATATTTTATGTTTTTATTGATGTTGCAAATGACAGACTAGAGTGTTTTACCTACCTTACTTGCCTTTCCGGTAAATTACATGATGTTTTGTCCGTCGCACATATGGTATTTCACAATTTGTAACTTGTCTGCTAAAGATTGTTTATCATATATATATATATATATATATATATATATATATATATATATATATATAAATAAATGTGACAAGATGAGTGACTCAGAGACAGGAAGGTACTCCAGATTTGAACATCTGGTCAGATTGGTGAATCGTCTTGTTCAACCATGTTTGATCACAAATATTTGGTCCCAAGAATTCAGTCGAAGAAAAACAAAAATGGCTGCGCATGTAAACAGTAATTAGCCAAACAAACTCAACATAACTTTCATAAAGGTGTTTTTCACTGATCGTATTTGTCCATAACTAAATATGATAGAATCGGAATTCATTATTTTTCAACATCTATAGTGAAATAGTGAATAATCATGTAAATAAAGGCACTATTAACACACAAAAAATTGTCTGCTGGTTAGCATATGTTTTATTGATAAGACAAGTGGAGTGATCCTCAGGAAAATAACACTTCTTATATGGTTGCTCAATAAATATTCAATATACTCTTTAACAGTACTACTGCCCTAAATAGTTTCAAAATATAATTTTAACCAGCTGAAATCAGAATACTGCACCAGATCTAATAAGCAACATGGTGTTTATGGGCTGCTGTAGTGGCCAGATTTGTTGTCATAATATAAAATCCTGGAATTGTCAGTGCATACTGACATTTTTAAATGTACTTGTGAGAAGGTTTAAATCTGTCATTTGATGCTACAGAAGTAGCATATGAAGCATTTTTCACAAATTCTGAATTGCTGAAAAACCATGACGCCCAATTGCAAATATGTTCCTTGGGAGGAGATGGACTTATATACCTCTTTTAAAGATTTTATTTTAAACATGGTGAACATGGTGAGCTTGCAAATGTGAAAAACCTCAATAGCACCACTGTGTGGCTGATAAAATACCTTTGCAGTCATTTTTTCCATATGGTCCTTGTCAACATACGTACCAATGTGAGTTATTATAGCATTATCATTGTAGGAGATGTCTATATATGTGCAAAACCACGCCCCTTCACATGTTCATTGCTCAATAGCATCCATGTTTTTTGACATAATGATCTGGCTGATATAGCTTTTGAAGACCATGGTCCCTAGATGCCAAATATCAAAGTATGTGAAGATTGGATGTTTGGTGCCAGAGGAGTTAACCTTTCCACGCGTGAGTTTCAAATATGCCTTAAAGGCCCCCCAGCGTGAGTTTTTTTGCGCGTGAGCTCAGTACTCACTCAGAGTTCCAGAATTTGATTATGATGTCACAATACATTTAATCCGCAGCTTCCCAAAAACACCACACTGCTTACTAGTTATGCATCAACTTTATTATTTCAACTATATTACCAAATCTCTACCGGTAGTAACTGTTAAAATGTATGACTAATCTCATCTTCATCCGCTTATCTGGTATCGGGTCGCGGGGGCAGAAGCTCCAGCAGGGGACCCCAAACTTCCTTTTCCCGAGCCACATTTGCCAGCTCTGACTGGGGGATCCCGAGGCGTTCCCAGGCCAGTGTCGAAATATAATCCCTCCACCTGGTCCTGGGCCTACCTCGAGGTCTCCTCCCAGCTGGAAGTGCCTGGAACACCTCCCTAGGGAGACGTCCTGGGGGCATCCTTACCAGATGCCCGAACCACCTCAACTGGCTCCTTTCGATGCAAAGGAGCAGCGGCTCTACTCAGAGTTCCTCACGGGTGGCTGAGTTTCTCACCCTATCCCTAAGGGAGAAGCCAGCCACCCTTCTGAGAAAACCCATTTCAGCCGCATGTACTCGCGATCTTGTTCTTTCAGTCATGACCCAGCCTTCATGACCATAGGTGAGGGTAGGAAGGAAAATTGACCGGTATATCGAAAGCTTTGCCTTCCGGCTCAGCTCTCTTTTCGTCCCAACAGTGCGGTAAAGCGAATGCAATACCACCCCCGCTGCTCCGATTCTCCGGCCAATCTCCCACTCCATTGTCCCCTCACTCGCGAACAAGACCCTGAGATACTTGAACTCTTTTACTTGGGGTAATGCCTCATTCCCTACCCGGAGGAGGCACTCCATTGGTTTCCTGCTGAGAACCATGGCCACAGATTTAGAGGTGCTAATCCTCATCCCAACAGCTTCGCACTCGGCTGCGAACTGGTCCAGTGAGTGCTGAAGGTCACAGACCAATGATCTCATCAGGACCACATCATCCGCAAAAATCAGCGATGAGATCCCTAGCCCACCGAACTCCAACCCCTCCCCACCCCGACTACGCCTCGATATCCTGTCCATAAAAGTTACAAACAGGATTGGTGACAAAGCGCAGCCCTGGTGGAGGCCAACCCCCACCTGGAACAAGTCTGACTTACTACCAAGAACCTGAACACAGCTCTCACTTTGGACGTACAGGGATTGCATAGCCCTCAGAAGGGACCTCCTCACCCCATACTCCCGCTGCACCTCCCACAGTATGTCCCAGGGGACCCGGTCATATGCCTTCTCCAGATCCACAAAACACATGTAGACAGGATGGGCATATTCCCAGGCTCCCTCCAGGATCCTTGCAAGAGTAAAGAGCTGGTCGATTGTTCTGCGACCAGGACGGAATCCGCATTGTTTCTCTTCAATCTGAGGTTTGACTATCTGCAGAACCCTCCTTTCCAGTACCTTTAAGTAGACTTTCCCAGAGAGGCTGAGAAGTGTGATACCCCTGTAATTGGCATACACCCTCTGGTCCCCCTTTTTGAACAGGGGACCACCACCCCGGTCCGCCACTCCTTAGGCACTTTCCCCCTACTCCCACGCAATGTTAAAATGTATATTGAATAATTATTTATCAATCTTAAAAATGCTGTCCTTTTTTTAAAGATTGCATCGTGAAAGATACTGACACGATTCATTTGTTGTATCAATAAAACATACGCTATCTATCAGGCAATGGGTGGTGTGTCAATCATTTATTTACATAATTATTCAGAAGCTCTCAAAAGTTTGACAAATTATGAATTCCGATTTATGCATTTAGTAATGGACAAATGCGATCAGTGAAAAAGAAGATTTTTTAAGATTACGTAGAGCTTTTTTCTCAACAAAAGTAGTGCTGTAATACTGTTTTTGTTTGCTCCATCGGTTTGCTACTAGATCTGCCAATTGAGGTATTGTGTGTGAACCCTACCAAAACAAACTGACTGGATTAACCCCACGTTAGCTACATGCATTGAGTGCTGTTGAGACGGTTGATATGAACAGTCACCTTGCTAGGTAAGGAACACTACATACACTCCATTGCAAGCTTCTCTCATTGACTCAAATTTAAAGAGCTGCAAAAGCTGGTGGATGTGTAAATGTAGCTTGCTAGCAAACGTCAGCTAACCTCTAGCTAACAAAGTGTGACCTGTAATTCAGTGCAGCGAAAAAGAAGATGGGTGACGGTTCTAAATGAGTCTAATTGTATTGAGCTGTAGAAGTAAAAAAATAAAAATCTAACATATCCTTTGTTTGAACTAGTTACTGAAAGTCAGCCACCAACAACAGACTCCCTCAGATTTCCAAACACGAACTGTAGTTATTTCTGCATGATGTGTCACTGCTGAGCACTGGATTGAACTATTGTGAGGCAAAGGGCTGTGGGTCGCAATAATTTTAAACTTAAAAATGCCTATATCTATTTTCAGCACAAGTGCTTTCATTGCATGTTATTAAGATTATTGAAATTATAGGTATTTTTACAGTGATATATTGGGACAAATCATAGTTGTCCCAGGATGGCAAATCTGTCCGAAACTGGCAAATGTAAATCTTACTCAACTTTCTGGCAACTGCAGATATGTTCCTTATGAGGAGATGGACTTATGTTCGTCTGTTTAAGGGTGTATCTCAACTGGGGTGAGCATGGTGACCCTACTAATGTGAAAAAACCTCAATAGTACCACCGTGTTGTTGATAAAAAATCCCTGCAGTAATTTTTTCTATATGGTCCTTGTCAACATCCATACCAAGTACAATTATTATAACATTTTCCTTATAGGAGATGTGTCTATATATGTGCAAAACCACGCCCCCTTACATTGTCATTGGTCAATGGCATCCATGTTTTTTGACATAATGGTCAAGCTGATAAAACTTTTGAAGACCATGGTCCCTAGGTGCCAAGTATCAAAGTATATAAAGATCGGACATTTGGTGCCAGAGGAGTAAATATTTTAGTGTTTTTCAAGAAATCCAAAATGGCAGAAAATCCATCATGGCGGACTTTATGGGTCCCAATGCCAAAAATGTTAATCATGAGGAGATATACCTATGTACCAATTTTCAAGACTCTAGGTCACAAGGGGTGGGCACGGTGAGCTTGCAAAAAGTGCAACTTTGGAGGCTTGTGACAGTGCCACCATAAGACATGCATGCCACTGCACCAGAAGTTGCGACCTTTGGCCCTTTACTAGCAGAAACATTTGGGTCCCTTTAAGCCATTTAATCTCACGGGAATTTACAAAAAAACTAACAATTTAGGCGAATAATCATAATAATTAAAGCTGTAAGCAGCATTTAGCAGGTTTCAGCATTAAGGTGTTTGTGGCCAGATTGCAGATTTTCCAATAGGACACAAATCCAACTCATGTCTGTTAGCTGTAAACAATATTACATGTATGGTTTTTCCTTTTCACTAGTATCCCCATGTGGCCAAATGGAAACATCTTTCATATAAGTAGAATTATGATTAATTAATCATTATCCTTATAGGAGATGTGTCTAGATACGTGCAAAACCACACCCCTGCACATGTTTTTCCACATAATGGCCTGATTAACCTAACTTTGAAATGATGACATTTGGTGCTAGAGGAGTTTTCATTATGCCCAAACAGTTATTAGGAATAGGGAGTAAAAAAACTATAATTAATCTCCAAATAGTTTTCAGTTTGGGAGTTTTGAATTCTGATGACGGAACAATTTATGCTACACCTGTTTAGGAAAAGTCATGAAAGAAGGGTGTAACTTTCAAAATGGTAATTTCCAAATCAATTGAATTGACAAATAAATAAAAGTTACACTACAACAGTCAGGTACAGTAGGCCTGACAATTTTATTTAGATGAAATAATGAAAAAAACTATATAAAAATCCAAATGTTAAATACATTTTTAAAATAATGCCCCAAAATTTCACAACATTTGTCACGGTATGGTGAGCAGGCAGCGCCACCGTTCCGTGCACCCTCAGTTCCCATCACTCATGAACACATCCCGGACTTGTTTTGTGTCACATGTCTTTAATCATGCACACCAGGTCCCTATAACATCATTTCTAAGTGTTTAAATGTTTCCCCTCTGCTCCCCGCATTTGTGGATCATTGCTGTGTTTGATGTCGTGGTATGTTAGTGTCTTTAGAACCGTTGTGTACAGTCGTTTTGCTGCTTAAGTCAGCCCTTTTCTTTGTTGTTTGGTCGTGCGGGGTATTTGTTTAATTAAAAACCAAAACCGACCGCATTCCGCCTGCGCCTGGTTCCTTACTCCCGCAACCCGATGACAACATTATTATTTAAAAGACAATTATATTTCAGTCGCTTATTTGTCTTATCAAGTTGCCCAAAATGGCTGTTAAAATTCCAGAGTTCCAGACATATGTTTTAAAAAGGCCTTTTTTGTAAAATACCCTATACTTAAAACAGCAATAAAACAATATTTAATCCAACAAATATTTATTTAGTCAGCAAAATGAACTCTTCACAATCTCTGAACTGATTGTGAAGATCAGTTCACAGATCCTAGCTGTCGCCAGACTGCTGAACAGATTTGCATGCCGTTTGGTGTGAAGGACCTTTGAATTCTTATCTTTAAAAGTTCTATAAGAAAAGTTGATACCTTAAATAGTATGGCCGAAATCAGCAAATTGGTGGCGCTGTAGCACTTAGTCAAATGTTGAAGGTTTTAGCATGCATATCTCATTAACCGAATGTCGTAGAGTCATGCAGCCAAGTTCCATACATGCCCCTTCTCATGCTGACCAAATAAGTGTTTTTATTAACGGCAAAATTATGGGTGATATTTATAGCTCCCCCAAGAGGTATTTCTTTATGGGACTTTTTCTGTCCATTCCTGACAGACACATTTACGTGTATGTTTCGTTTCATAGCTGTTGGATGTGCCATTTGGGATTAATGGACTTCTAAAGTCATAGACCCACCCAGCTCATATTTGCTGATTTCGGCCATACTATTTAAGATATCAACTTTCCTTATAGAACTTTTAAAGCTAATGGTTCAAAGGTCCCCTCCAAGAACTGCCACCTTAACGTGGTGGAGGGGTTTGAGTACCCGAGTGACCCTAGGAGCTATGTTGTCTGGGGCTATATGCCCCTGGTAGGGTCTCCCAAGGCAAACAGGTCTTAGGCGACGGGTCAGACTAAGAGCGGTTCAAACCCCCCTTAATGAAGAACAACATTATGAGTACCGTGACGTCGCCCGGTATGGCGCAGCCGGGGCCCCACCCTGGAGCCAGGCCCGGGGTTGGGGCTCGTATGCGAGCGCCTGGTGGCCGGGCCTTCCCCCATGGGGCCCGGCCGGGCTCAACCCGAACGGGCGACGTGGGGCCGCCCTCCCGTGGGCTCACCACCCACAGGAGGGACCATAAGGGGCCGGTGCAAAGAGGATCGGGCGGCAGTCGAAGGCAGGGGCCTAGGCAACCCGATCTCTGGACACGGAAACTAGCTCTAGGGACGTGGAATGTCACCTCGCTGGCGGGGAAGGAGCCTGAGTTAGTGCGTGAGGTTGAGAGGTTCCGATTAGAGGTAGTCGGGATCACCTCTACGCACGGCTTGGGCTCTGGAACCACACTCCTTGAGAGAGGATGGACTCTTCACCACTCTGGAGTTGCCCATGGTGAGAGGCGGCGGGCTGGTGTGGGTTTGCTTATAGCTCCCCAGCTCTGCCGCCATGTGTTGGAGTTTACCCCGGTGAACGAGAGGGTCGTTTCCCTGCGCCTACGGGTCGGGGATAGGTCTCTCACTGTTGTTTGTGCCTACGGGCCGAACGGCAGTGCAGAGTACCCGACCTTCTTGGAGTCTCTGGGAGGGGTGCTGGAAAGTGCTCCGACTGGGGACTCTATTGTTCTACTGGGGGACTTCAACGCCCACGTGGGCAACGACAGTGACACCTGGGCTAGTCACAGTTTCTGTGCTAGTCACAGTGCTAGTCACAGTTTGTCCATAACGAACACCATGTTCAAGCATAAGGGTGTCCATCAGTGCACGTGGCACCAGGACACCCTAGGCCGCAGGTCGATGATCGACTTTGTTGTCGTCTCATCTGACCTGCGGTCGTATGTCTTGGACACTCGGGTGAAGAGAGGGGCGGAGCTGTCAACTGATCACCACCTGGTGGTGAGTTGGATCCGATGGCGGGAGAGGAAGCTGGACAGACTCGGCAGGCCCAAGCGTACTGTAAGGGTCTGCTGGGAACGTCTGGCCGAGTCTCCTGTCAGAGAGATCTTTAACTCCCACCTCCGGCAGAGCTTCGACTGGATCCCGAGGGAGGCTGGAGATATTGAGTCCGAGTGGACCATGTTCTCCACCGCCATTGTCGAAGCGGCCGCTCGGAGCTGTGGCCGTAAGGTCTCCGGTGCCTGTCGAGGCGGCAATCCCCGAACCCGGTGGTGGACACCGGAAGTAAGGGATGCCGTCAAGCTGAAGAAGGAGTCCTATCAGGCCTGGTTGGCTTGTGGGACTCCTGACGCAGCTGACGGGTACCGACAGGCCAAGCGGGCTGCAGCCCGGGTGGTTGTGGAAGCAAAAACTCGGGCCTGGGAGGAGTTCGGTGAGGCCATGGAGAAGGACTATCGGCTGGCCTCGAAGAGATTCTGGCAAACCATCCGGCGCCTCAGGAGAGGGAAACAGTGCCCAACCAACGCTGTTTACAGTAGAGGTGGGCAGCTGTTGACCTCAACTGAGGATGTCGTCGGGCGGTGGAAGGAGTACTTCGAGGATCTCTTCAATCCCGCTGTCACTTCTTCCATTGAGGAAGCAGAGGATGAGGGCTCAGAGGTGGACTCGTCCATCACCCGGGCTGAAGTCACTGAGGTGGTCAAGAAACTCCTCGGTGGCAAGGCACCGGGGGTTGATGAGATCCGCCCTGAGTACCTCAAGTCTCTGGATGTTGTGGGGCTGTCTTGGTTGACACGCCTGTGCAACATCGCGTGGCGGTCGGGGACAGTGCCTCTGGGATGGCAGACCGGGGTGGTGGTCCCTCTTTTTAAGAAGGGGGACCGGAGGGTGTGTTCCAACTATAGGGGGATCACACTTCTCATCCTCCCCGGGAAAGTCTATGCCAGGGTTCTGGAGAGGAGAATACGGCCGATAGTAGAACCTCGGATTCAGGAGGAACAGTGTGGTTTTCGTCCGGGCCGTGGAACACTGGACCAGCTCTATACCCTCTACGGGGTGTTGGAGGGTTCATGGGAGTTTGCCCAACCAATCCACATGTGTTTTGTGGATTTGGAGAAGGCATTTGACTGTGTCCCTCGCGGCATCTTGTGGAGGGTGCTTGGGGAATATGGGGTCCTGGGTCCTTTGCTAAGGGCTGTCAGGTCCCTGTACAACCGAAGCAGGAGCTTGGTCCGCATTGCCGGCAGTAAGTCAGACTTGTTCCCAGTGCATGTTGGACTCCGGCAGGGCTGCCCTTTGTCACCGGTTCTGTTTGTAATTTTTATGGACAGAATTTCTAGGCGCAGCCAGGGGCGTCAGGTTTGGGGACCACACAATTTCGTCACTGCTCTTTGCAGATGATGTTGTCGTGTTGGCCTCTTCTAACCAGGACCTTCAGCATGCGCTGGGACGGTTTGCAGCCGAGTGTGAAGCAGTGGGGATGAAAATCAGTACCTCCAAATCCGAGGCCATGGTCCTCAGTCGGAAAAGGGTGGCTTGCCCACTTCAGGTTGGTGGAGAGTGCCTGCCTCAAGTGGAGGAGTTTAAGTATCTAGGGGTCTTGTTCACGAGTGAGGGAAGGATGGAACGGGAGATTGACAGACGGATCGGTGCAGCTTCTGCAGTAATGCAGTCGATGTATCGGTCTGTCGTGGTGAAGAAAGAGCTGAGCCGCAAGGCGAAGCTCTCGATTTACCAGTCAATCTATGTTCCTACTCTCACCTATGGTCATGAGCTTTGGGTCATGACCGAAAGTACAAGATCCCGGATACAGGCGGCCGAAATGAGCTTTCTCCGCAGGGTGGCCGGGCGATCCCTTAGAGATAGGGTGAGAAGCTCGGTCACCCGGGAGGAGCTCAGAGTAGAGCCGCTGCTCCTCCACATCGAGAGGGGTCAGCTGAGGTGGCTTGGGCATCTTTTTCGGATGCCTCCGGAACGCCTTCCTGGGAAGGTGTTCCGGTCCCGTCCCACCGGGAGGAGACCCCGGGGAAGACCTAGGACACGCTGGAGGGACTATGTCTCCCGGCTGGCCTGGGAACGCCTCGGTGTCCCCCCGGAAGAGCTAGAGGAAGTGTCTGGGGAGAGGGAGGTCTGGGCATCCCTGCTTAGACTGCTGCCCCCGCGACCCGGCCCCGGATGAAGCGGAAGAAGATGGTATGGTATGGTATGGTTCAAAGGTCCTTCACACCAACTGGCATGCAAATCCGTTCAGCAGTCTCGGAGGAGATGTCGTTAACAAGTTTTTCACCAAATTCTAAATGGAGGAAAATCCAAGGGGCGAATTTGAAAGACCCCAGAGACTTAAGTTTAGCAATTTTCTTACCGGTGTCAATTTGTGCATCAGCGTCTTGTGAGCAAGCGTGCCGCACAAGCCCTGAAAAGTGAAGCCAAAACGTCTCGATCGCCCCCTGGTGAGTGGTCCCAGTATAGGTCATAAACCCCGCCCTCCCCAAGTTATTCCATGGGACGCGAGACCAACTAAACAATTAAATTACCCTTCAAATATCTTTTTTCCAAAGCTGGTTTCTGTCATTTACTGTAGTTTGTATCACGCTAATGTAAATTCAAGAGTTTGTTTTTAAAATAAGTTGGTTTTTAGTTAGTTATTTAATGCTCTAAAAACGGTGGTGTGACGTCGTGATTCACAGCAGTGATTGACAGCTATCTGAGCCAAGGAGCCACTGAAGCGACATCAGGCTTTTTTTGCGATCTTCGGAGGACTGAGGAGATTGGAGCTTTACATTTAATCTCTAAATTTCTATAATTGATATAATTTCACACAGACATAATGGGTTGTTCTGCAGTACATTGTGCTAAACGATCTGGCATTTCCAATCGATCTTTGAATTTTTATTTTTTTTGAAGTTAAATTTATATTTATTTATAAGTTAGGCTATAACATATCGGCTAGGTTTAACAAGCAATGGTTGTACTGTACTTGGACTTGCGATTGATTACGGTATGCGCATTCTGCGAGGAAGAGTGAGGGCGGGGCACAGGGGTGGGGCCGTTGATTTCGCGGCTTTACGGCTTTACTTCCTGCTCGCTACTGCGCATAACTACTGCGCAGAACTGGTCCCAAGATCGCTATCTGCGCAGACGCAAGTCCAAGATGTCAGCGCAGTATCGGGACACTGGCGGCTTCAGTTTTCACCAATGGAAAAGAGCGAAAGGGCGTCATCCATTTTTTTTACAGTCTATGCTTGTTAGCAACATTAAAGAAAAACTTCCGGGTCACGAAAATCTGGAATTTCTCAAAATAAAAGAGACCAATGAATTAATTAAAAACGGAGAAATTGAGTTTATTAATTGTTTGAAAACATGTACCTCTCAAAACATTGACAACAATTCAAATATGATCATATTTAAGAGAAATTTTTATAAAAAGTTGGTGTTAAAACACGTTCAAGGGTAAAATTCAGTCAATGCCAATGACACAATATGGAATACATATTGCTTCATAGCTCATAAACTATTGAATATTCCACAGAGAAAGCAGTGTAGGAAATGTCCAGGAGAATGTGTAGAGTAAGACAAATCTGTCTAATCATGGGGAACGGTGTGCTACATCTAGCAACACAATATTTCAACACCCTCTTTTTCCACAATGTAACTTAATGGATATGAAATACATATTGACTCATACAGAAAAAACTATTCTATACGCCGCAGTGAATGTATTGTAGGAAATGTTCAGGAGACTCTAAAGAATGATTATATGCAAAAAAAATCAAGGGGCACTGTGTATTTGCAATTGTTGCTGGTGTTTTACTCCGCCCACCCCATTGGCCATAATGTAACTCAATGCATATTAAATATATATTGGCCTATAAAAAAAAACAGTTCTATACGCCTCGGTGAATGTATTGTAGGAAATGTTCAGGAGAGTGGATAGAGTAATTATATGCAAAGAAATCAAGGGGCACTCTGTATTTGCAATTGTTGCTGGCATTTTACTGCGCTCATCCCATTGGCCACAATGCAACTCAATGGATATGAAATACATATTGGCCTATAAAAAAATACTATTCTATACGCCGCAGTGAATGTATTGTAGGAAATGTTCAGGAGACTTTATAGAATGATTATATGCAAAAAAAATCAAGGGGCACTGTGTATTTGCAATTGTTGCTGGTGTTTTACTCCGCCCATCCCATTGGCCATAATGTAACTCAATGCATATTAAATATATATTGGCCTATAAAAAAAATATATATATTCTATACACCGCGTTGAATGTATTGTAGGAAATGGTCAGGAGAGTGGATAAAGTAATTATATGCAAAAAAATCAAGGGGCACTCTGTATTTGCAATTGTTGCTGCCATTTTACTGCGCTCATCCCATTGGCCACATTACAAATTGCTGAATAGCCTTTAGATCCATTATTCCTTTTGTTAATGGAGGTGATTATCACCACTTGGTGATTACCTAACAATTCAGCCAATGATCTAATGTTGTTGTCAACGATATATATTAACTGGTCATTAGCCTGTTGTACCACCTTTAGAGATGTAGGTGAGTCCAAAAGACCATTTACAGTTTTATACCTTTTAGATTAGCAAAATAATTTTTACAACAGAGTCAAATCATAACCAATATCCAACTATTACATACTAGAATAAGTTCAACTTCATCAACTATATTAGAAGGATATATTTTATTGCAACTACATTCCAGCCTTAGCTTAATTTGTGAAAAGAATATGTTTTAATTGAGACGTATGAAGGCTTGTATTGTACAGTGAGGGAAAAAAATATTTCATCCCCTGCTGATTTTGTACAAAAGACACCTGTCCACAGAAGCAATCAATCAGATTCCAAACTCTCCACCATGGCCAAGACCAAAGAGCTGTCCAAGGATGTCATGGACAAGATTGTAGACCTACACAAGGCTGTAATGGGCTACAAGACCATCACCAAGCAGCTTGGTGGGGAAGGTGACAACAGTTGGTGCGATTATTCACAAATGGAAGAAACACAAAAGAACTGTCAATCTCCCTCGGTCTAGGGCTCCATGCAAGATCTCACCTCGTGGAGTTGCAATGATCAGGAGAACAGTGAGGAATCAGCCCAGAACTACACGGGAGGATCTTGTCAATGATCTCAAGGCAGCTGGGACCATAGTCACCAAGAAAACAATTGGTAACACACTACGCCGTGTAGAACTGAAATCCTGCAGCAACCCCAAGGCCCCCCTGCTCAAGAAAGCATATGTACAGGCCTGTCTGAAGTTTGCCAATGAACATCTGAATGATTCAGAGGAGAACTGGGTGAAAGTGTTGTGGTCAGATGAGACCAAAATCGAGCTCTTTGGCATCAACTCAACTTGCTGTGTTTGGAGGAGGAGGAATGTTGCCTATGACCCCAAAACACCATCCCCATCGTCAAACATGGAGGTGGAAACCTTATGTTATGGGGGTGTTTTTCTGCTAAGGGGACAGGACAACTTCACCGCATCACAGGGACGATAGATGGGGCCATGTACCGTCAAATCGTGGGTGAGAACCTCCTTCTCTCAGCCAGGGCATTGAAAATGGGTCTTGGCTGGGTATTCCAGCATGACAATTACCCAAAACACATGGCCAAGGCAACAAAGGAGTGGCTCAAGAAGAAGCAGATTAAGGTCCTGGAGTGGCCTAGCCAGTCTCCAGACCTTAATCCCATAGAAAATCTGTGAAAGGAGCTGAAGGTTTGAGTTGCCAAATGTCAGCCTCGAAACCTTAATGACTTGGAGAAGATCTGCAAAGAGGAGTTTGAACCCCAGCACAACGAGGTCTAGTTGTATCGATTACCTGTATTTCCTTAAACAAAGTGTCCTTGATGAGGGTAGCCATAATTGGCGTCTCAAAATAATTGCTCAAATGAATCTTTTTAGCCACTGCTAATAGGGCCTAGAAGTTAGAGATTTATCCCAATAATTACGTTTTTTTTTAAATATATATATATTTTATGTGCACATCCTAAAACCTTCATAGTAAATTCTGAATGTGGGCTGTTAGGTTTTATCTAAATACAACTAATATGGGAAATTACAACTCCAAACTTACATCAAACAACATGCAATATAAAAGATGATGTACTAAATTATAACAGGATAGGGTACACAGTACATACAGTTAATCAAACCAGTTACTCAACTTTCTACCCAAGTTGATCTCCTTCCGTCTTGGCTGTCTTAGAGTTTATGAAGCTTAGGATGGGCATTGTATTACGAATGTGGCCAATTCTTTGCAGTCATGACATTCCTGTCATGAATGAAAAGTCAATATTATTTCCGGCTGTCTAGAACGAGAACATTTGCTTGGAGACAAATATATTACACGACTGCAAAATGTTGGTCCTGGAAGGGCAAAACACTTTTCTGTTTTGTTTCTTAGAGGAAGTTAGCACTCAGACCAACTCAACTGTACTCAGATGGTATCCCCGTCAGTAATGTGAGAATGAAGACCTGGGTTTTGGCCCTACGCGACCAACATTCAGGGCAGACATATGCTATAAATTTGTTAACATAGAGATGTCCATGGTGCTTTAAAGACCTCTCTGGGAATATTGCTATGAATACTTTTTAAGAGTTTCATTGTAAATAATCTAAATAAGCCAATAAGGAGAAGCTGTGTGTATTGATTTGCTGTCTCTACATTTGGCTATAAAAATCATTCAATCAATCAGAATTTTGCTCAGGCAAATGAAATTAACAACACATACATACCAACATGAATCAAACAGCAAAACCAACAAATTGAGAAGAAATGTCCAACCTGATGAAGAAACTAAGCTTCTTAAAAAAATTTAACAGTGATTCAGTATAAATGTAAGCTGATCCAAGCAGAGTCCAAACAAGGACTGTCTGCAAATGGGGTTGGTCCTACTAACCTGGTTATATATTACAGGCCTATCAAATGAGAGATTTGTGAACGAGATGCTACCTGGCAACTGAAAGAACGATTGGGATAACTATAGCACAAGTTCATTTTATAGTCGCTGGGCAACACAGTCTTTCAACTCCCTCCAAAGATTTTCTATGGGGTTGAGATCTGGAGACTGGCTAGGCCACTCCAGGACCTTGAAATGCTTCTTACGAAACCACTCCTTGCCCGGACAGTGTGTTTGGGATCATTGTCATGCTGAAAGACCCAGCCATGTTTCATCTTCAATGCCCTTGCTGATGGAAGGAGGTTTTCACTCAAAATCTCCCGATTCATTCTTTCCTTTACACGAATCAGTCATCCTGGTCCCTTTGCAGAAAAACAGCCCTAAAGCATGATGTTTCCACCCCCATGCTTCACAGTAGGTATGGTGTTCTTTGGGTGCAACTCAGCATTCTTTCTCCTCCAAACACAAGTAGAGTTTCTACCAAAAAGTTATATTTTGGTTTCATCTGACCATATGACATTCTCCCAATCCTCTTCTGGATCATCCATGCTCTCTAGCAAACCTCAGACGGGCCTGGACATGTACTGGCTTAAGCAGGGGAACACATCTGGCACTGCAGGATTTGAGTCCCTGGCGGTGTAGTGTGTTACTGATGGTAGCCTTTGTTACTTTGGTCCCAACTCTCAGCAGGTCATTCACTAGGTCCCCCCGTGTGGTTCTGGGATTTTTGCTCACTTTCTTGTGATCATTTTGACCCCACGGGGTGAGATCTTGCGTGGAGCCCCGGATCGAGGGAGAATATCAGTGGTCTTTTATGTCTTCCATTTTCTTATAATTGCTCCCACAGTTGATTTCTTCACACCAAGTTGCTTACCTATTGCAGATTCAGTCTTCCCAGCCTGGTGCAGGTCTACAATTTTGTTTCTGGTGTCCTTTGACAGTTCTTTGGTCTTGGCCATAGTGGAGTTTGGAGTGTGACTGTTTGAGGTTGTGGACAGATGTCTTTTATACTGATAACAAGTTCAAACAAGTGCCATTAATACAGGTAACGAGTGGAGGACAGAGGAGCCTCTTAAAGAAGAAGTTACAGGTCTGTAAGAGCCAGAAATCTTGTTTGTTTGTAGGAGACCAAAAACTTATTTTACAGAGGAATTTACCAATAAATTCATTCAAAATCCTGCAATGTGATTTTCTGGATTTCTTTTTCTCATTCTGTTTCTCATAGTTTAAGTATACCTATGATGAAAATTACAGGCCTCTCTCGTCTTTTTAAAGTTGGAAAACTGGAACAATTGGTGGCTGACTAAATACTTTTTTGCTCCAATGTAATTACATGTTGGTGTTTTCAGTTCTGATGGAGCTAAAAACTGGAACAAAAATTTCTTACAGAGAAAGTATGCAAACATACCCTTTCTTTTCAGTATCACATTCACACATTAATTTTATATTATTACAGATAAAATCCTACATCTACATCTCTAAAGGTGATACAGCAGGCTAATGGCCAGTTAATATAAGTAACTACATTAGATCATTGGCTGAATTGTTAATTAATCACCAAGTGGTGATAATCACCTCCATTAACAAAAGGAATAATGGATCTAAAGGCTATTCAGCAATTTGGAATGTGGCCAATGGGGTGGATGGAGTAAAACACCAGCAACAATTGTAAATACACAGTGCCCCTTGATTTTTTTGCATATAATCATTCTATAGAGTCTCCTGAACATTTCCTACAATACATTCACTGTGGCGTATAGAATAGTATTTTTTTATAGGCCAATATGTATTTCATATCCATTGAGTTGCATTGTGGCCAATGGGATGAGCGCAATAAAATGCCAGTAACAATTGCAAATACACAGTGCCCCTTGATTTTTTTGCATATAATTACTCTATTCACCTTCCTTGACATTTCCTACAATACATTCACTGCGGCGTATAAAACAGTTTTTTTTTTTTATAGGCGGGGGAGGAAGCTGGACAGACTCGGCAGGCCCAAGCGTACTGGAAGGATCTGCTGGGAACGTCTGGCCGAGTCTCCTGTCAGAGAGATCTTTAACTCCCACCTCCGGCAGAGCTTCGACTGGATCCCGAGGGAGGCTGGAGATATTGAGCCCGAGTGGACCATGTTCTCCACCACCATTGTCGAAGCGGCCGCTCGGAGCTGTGGCCGTAAGGTCTCCGGTGCCTGTCGAGGCGGGCAATCCCCGAACCCGGTGACAGGTACCAGCAGGCCAAGCGGACTGCAGCCCGGGTGGTTGTGGAGGCAAAACCTTCGGTGAGGCCATGGAGAAGGACTATCGGCTGGCCTCGAAGAGATTCTGGCAAACCGTCCGGCGCCTCAGGAGAGGGAAACAGTGCCCTACCAACACTGTTTACAGTAGAGGTGGGCAGCTGTTGACCTCAACTGGGGATGTTGTCATGCGGTGGAAGGAGTACTTCGAGGATCTCCTCAATCCCGCCGTCACGTCTTCCATTGAGGAAGCAGTGGATGAGGGCTCAGAGGTGGACTCGTCCATCCCCCGGGCTGAAGTCACTGAGGTGGTCAAGAAACTCCTCGGTGGCAAGGCACCGGGGTGGATGAGATCCGCCCTGAGTACCTCAAGTCTCTGGATGTTGTGGGGCTGTCTTGGTTGACACACCTGAGCAACATTGCGTGGCGGTCGGGGACAGTGCCTCTGGGATGGCAGACCGGGGTGGTGGTCCCTCTTTTTAAGAAGGGGGACCGGAGGGTGTGTTCCAACTATGGGGGGGATCACACTTCTCAGCCTCCCCGGGAAAGTCTATGCCAGGGTTCTGGAGAGGAGAATACAGCCGATGGTAGAACCTCGGATTCAGGAGGAGCAGTGTGGTTTTAGTCCAGGCCGTGGAACACTGGACCAGCTCTATACCCTCTATGGGGTGTTGGAGGGTTCATGGGAATTTGCCCAACCAATCCACATGTGTTTTGTGGATTTGGAGAAGGCATTCGACGGTGTCCCTTGCGGCATCCTGTGGAGAGTTCTTCAGGAATATGGGGTCCTGGGTCCTTTGCTAAGGGCTGTCAGGTCCCTGTAGGACCGAAGCAGGAGCTTAGTCCGCATTGCCGGCAGTAAGTCAGACTTGTTCCCAGTGCATGTTGGACTCCGGCAGGGCTGCCCTTTGTCGCCGGTTCTGTTCATCATTTTTATGGACAGAATTTCTAGGCGCAGCCAGGGGCCGGAGGGTGTCAGATTTGGGGACCACACGATTTCGTCTCTGCTCTTTGCGGATGATGTTGTCGTGTTGGCCCCTTCAAACCAGGACCTTCAGCATACACTGGAACGGTTTGCAGCCGAGTGTGAAGCGGTGGGGATGAGAATCAGTACCTCCAAATCCGAGGCCATGGTCCTCAGTCGGAAAAGGGTGGCTTGCCCACTTCAGGTTGGTGGAGAGTGCCTGCCTCAAATGGTGGAGTTTAAGTTTCTAGGGGTCTTGTTCACGAGTGAGGGAAGGATGGAACGGGAGATTGACAGACGGATCGGTGCAGCTTCTGCAGTAATGCGGTCGATGTATCGGTCTGTCGTGGTGAAGAAAGAGCTGAGCCGCAAGGCGAAGCTCTCGATTTACCGGTCAATCTACGTTCCTACTCTCACCTATGGTCATGAGCTTTGGGTCATGACCGAAAGGACAAGATCCCGGATACAGGCAGCCGAAATGAGCTTTCTCCGCAGGGTGGCTGGGTGATCCCTTAGAGATAGGGTGAGAAGATCGGTCACCCGGGAGGAGCTCAGAGTAGAGCCGCTGCTCCTCCACATCGAGAGGGGTCAGCTGAGGTGGCTTGGGCATCTGTTTCGGATGCCTCCGGAACGCCTTCCCGGGAAGGTGTTCCGGTCCCGTCCCACCGGGAGGAGACCCCGGGGAAGACCTAGGACACGCTGGAGGGACTATGTCTCCCGGCTGGCCTGTGAACGCCTCGGTGTCCCCCCGGAAGAGCTGGAGGAAGTGTCTGGGGAGAGGGAAGTCTGGGCATCTCTGCTTAGACTGCTGCCCCCGCGACCCGGCCCCGGATAAGCGGAAGATGATGGATGGATAATTATTCTATAGAGTCTCCTGAACATTTCCTACAATACATTCACTGCGGCGTATAGAACAGTTTTTTTTCTATAGGGCAATATATATTTCATATCCATTGAGTTACATTGTGGCCAATAGGATCTAGGATGGGTGGAGTAAAACGCCAGCAACAATTGCAAATACACAGTGCCCCTTGATTTCTTTGCATATAATTATTCTACCCACTCTCCTGAACATTTGCTGGAGTAAATTTTTACAAAATACACTAAGCAAAGTGTCAAAATCGATACATTTAATATTATTAAAATCGCGTTTTACCGCAGATTTCTATTTTGAAGGCAAAATCCGAAAACCGGAAGTCTTATTGTTGCTACGGAATCTCTAATGTTGCCACCATGACGCTAAATTTTTTTACGTAAGACTGAAAATTAAATGACGAAACGGAAGTACGAGTTTTAGACAGCAGAGTCTGTGGGGATGCAGCTAGATGCCTCTCCAAGTATTTGGAAAGTGATACTCCGACCAATAGGTGTCGCCTTTTTATTTTGACTGTCCTAACATATAAAATATCAACTCGAAATAAAGTTTGGTGTTCAAAATATTTCGTTCGCTTGTGCAGTGAATAATTTTTGTAGACTTTGTCAATTGTTAAACAATTTTTTAAAATTATTGTTGCGTAATTTGGTGTACGGGAGGGGGAGAGAGAGCACTCCTTTACCACCTTCCGCTGTCTTTCGAGGTAAAAAAGACAAGATGGCGGCGCTTCGGGTGGTCGTGCTATCAGGGACTGGACGAGCCCTTTTATGCATGCCCAAAACGATCAAGGCCCCTCGGGTATGACTATGTGCATGTGCGCTTAATGTTGATTTAGAACATGTTTGTTTTTGCGTATTACTTGTTTGGAAATAATACTTTCAAAGCTATCCGACCTGACAACAAGCCGGGTAGCTAGCATAGGCAAGGTCATAGCTAAAATGTAATGTAATGCCAATGTGAGCAAGCTTCAATAGCTAACTTGCAACTGAACACTGTACGTGTTATAGCTCCACTCGGTTTTTGGTCTTTACTAGTTAGCTATATTTTAAACAATACTGTAGATGTTTGAAAATAGTAATGTGTGTCTTAGCAATTTGTCTTCGAGTTGGATGAATGTCTGTTCTTTGGTTAACTAGCTAGTTACCTAATATACCTACGGTACCTTTTAAGCCAACTATTGATACAGTAGTCCTAAATATATTTTGTCGCCGTGTCTTCAGGGTGAACAGAACAATGCAGTACTTTAACATCAGTCTAGTAGCTGCTTGCAAGCTTGCTTGAAAGTAAAAGTCTTAACATTATTTGGTAGTACAGTACCTAGATACCTAGTACTATCTACCTAACTAGACATCTAACACAAACCTGTGAATTGACAAAACGTTACTGTACACGTACAGCAACTCTATCTGACCGTTTTGCTAGGTCGTGGGCCTTCATGCAGGTGTCATTATCGTTGGAGAAAGTTATTTGTTGTGTAGCAAATACGTGCTGTCATCTGGGCATTTAATTACTATCTAAACTTGATGCTTACACACAATTTTACAAGTTAAATTATTACCGCTTGAGTAAATGAGGTATTTAAATAAGCCTCTTAACTCCGGGAAATCCTTAACATTCAACTGCTCTCCTTTCATTGAAGGGTAGGACCAAGTATCCTATTGTCAATAAATATTTACCAGTCATCACTTCCTACCATACCGTTTGGATAGGTTCTCTAATTTTGCTACTAATGTTTGCTATTTCTTCCTTTCTCTAAAGTTGGCTCAACCAATGGTTTGCTGGGAGCACCTGCTGTGTCATTAGTTCTTGAGAAGTCTGTAGCAGATGGTCATTGTTAATGTTGGGATGTAAAATTCGTATCTAGTTTGCTGTTACTTAAGGGGGATTTTGCCAAGTTAAGGAAAATAGTTCTCTTTTGTCTTGGCCCATTGACTTCATTCAAGGTAAAGATATGTCATACATCAAGTGGGGAGAAAGTCTGTCTATTTTTAAGACACTGTGATTGCTTATTATGGTGGTTACCTGTATGTTGTTGTTTTTCAAATGAAATGCAGAAAGTCCCACCAAGGATGCACACTTGGTGATGGTGGGCCTATAACAGATAAGCAGGTACACTAGTGTTTACAGCATCTGACCCGTTACTGAAAGGTTGCTAGATCAAATCCCAAGCCTTTAATGTGAACAGTATTTGTCTATAACTGGATGGGATTATAAACAAAAGTTAAAGTACTTACATCTCCTTGTCAACTCTCCCTCAACAGGCCAGCATGTCGTTTGCCAGTCTACCCAGGTCGAAGAAAGTTGCCCTGACAGCATTTGGTGTGTTGACGACTGGTGCGACCGGGCTAGCTCTTATGCTGCAGCAGTCCGTTAAGGCCTCCGACCTGGAGCTCCACCCCCCAAACTTCCCCTGGACCCACAATGGCATGCTATCATCCCTCGACCACAGCAGGTACTAACTTCTAACCAAGGTCAAACAATTACTTACTGTCATATGTTGTGTAGTTGGTTGTTACACTGTTATCAGAGTTGGGGAATAACACATTACAAAAAAAACTGTAACTGTAATCCGTTACATTACCAACTAAAATATCGGATTACAAAATGTTACTTTTGGATTACTTCAATTGAAAAAGACTAGGTGCGCAAAATAATTGACACGCTGCATGCTTGTTTTCTTTATTTAATGTTTTAAAAACATCGTTATTTGAACCAAAATAACAGTTGAGCGACTCAGCTGTTGTGTGTGTGATCATGTGTGCTAACGTGGACGAGCATAAGTAGTTTAGTGACTGATGAAGCGCGATTTGCATGGGTAAAAAACAGTGTGTATCTATATTAGCCGACTCATTTAAAGGTGATTTAGTTATCTACTCAGCGCTTCTTTCTCTGAACAGTGATAGGCGATAGGTCTACCTAGTGTTATATATTATGTAGTTCCATTTTCAAGGTTTATTTGTCAAATGCACCGAACAGCTGAGATGCGTTGCACTGAAAATCTCAGAGAGGAAATGTTTTTGTTAGATAGCTGTAACATGGGCTGTCTTCATGATTAAACATTCGATGGAATTAATCACGATATTTAAGGAGAAAAGGTGTGTTAGGAAGCACTCTGCCGAAGGATGATAAGTATTTGACGCATCCACCTCAAATCCGTCCATACAGGTAGGCAATGTGATTCTGTTTACTTTGCATCTCCGAATATTGCATAAATTGTTTATAATTGGCTGCTGACGACATTGACTTAAAGCTAAGAGTGCAGATGTGTTTTTACAGTTTATTTCTATCATTTGCGATTTTAAAATCAATTGCTGGTGGCCCTAATAATCATGTTACTTTCGTGAGAATAAAACACATTTGTGCAGGTGTTCACAATTGCAAACGTGTGTTTGCATGCCTAGGGTTTCTGCAGCTTTTTGACAATGTAAGTCGTTGTGGAGCAAAACATCAGACTACTGTAGATTAATGTACGTGCAAAAATCTTAATTTTTATATACAACAATGTAAATACCCTTTTTGAGAATTTGCCATTTATTTTTCAACAATGTTTTGAAGCAATTCGAAAAATGAATAAAACAAATAACAGAAAAGGTTAACAAATGCTTCAGTTTTGGGTTATGTTCAGAAAAACAGATTCTGGTAGATCAAGGGTTATTGGATAAATTGGAACGACTGAATGTCTGACAGACCTTGAGCGTGTAGAGATGTCGCCCAATCATATTGAAGTAGAAAGCAATGGTTTAGAAACCCTTTCCCAAGGCTCTGTACAAAACCCATATGTTCAAATACAAATTCAGTTTCTGGCCAGCTATGTGAACTCTAACACTGAATTATCCCGCAAAGGGTGTTCAGCTGGTTATAGTCTATTCCTATTTGTTTTCAAATGCCTCTTAATATGAATGTATTCTAAAAGTAATTCAAAGTACTCAGATTACATTACTGATTTTTAGTAATCTAAAAGTTCTGTTACTGATTACAAATGTGGACGGGTAACTTGTAACTGTTACGGATTACATTTAAAAAGTAACCTACCCAACCCTGCTGTTATAAACAAGGCATTATGCTGACTTTGAACTTAGTTTATGTTCATTTTGGCGTAATATCTTAGAAAGTTAATCATGTTTTTAGATCATATTTATCTAACAAGCAGCACTCAACAAAAAATTGTAGTAACTTTGCTTTTTGTTTCCTTTATTTTGCAGCATCCGCCGTGGTTATCAGGTTTACAAGCAAGTGTGCGCGGCATGTCACAGTATGGAGTACCTTGCATTCCGTAATTTGGTCGGCGTGTCACACACAGAGTCTGAAGTGAAAGCTTTGGCAGAGGAGGTATTGCTGGTGGGGGGTGTGACAATTTCAAGTCTTGCCACAGATTCTCTATTCTCTAATAACGTTTTGCCATGTCATTGCTTTGTCCTCCATGTGCAATATGACAAAAATCCAGTCAGTGACAGGTTTTCAACAATGGCTTTCTCCACACCGCTCTCTTTCTGTAAATAGTTTATGTACAGACTGTCCCATCCTTGCTGTGGAACTCTAGCTCCTTCGGAGTTACTTTTGACCTCAACTTTTTTTAAATAATGGATTTAACTCCGCTGTGGTGGATTTTGATGTTCAGGATTTTTTTTGTAGGTCATATACAATCCCCTTTGTATTGGAGTTAACATCCTTTCAAGCATATACTCACGTGTTCACCCCACCATAATGTAAAATACCTTATATTTAGGCACATTGTGATGTGCTGCAACCACGATTTTGTATCATTCCCACACAGGGATGTGTGTATGGCCATTATCTCTATCCACAATGAGATCCATTGATGAGATCATTAACTCTGCCTAAAATTTGCCCATAGGTACAGTTCTAGTATCAACAATCCCTACTCCTAACCTTCACCATCATGAGTAAAAGCAGAAAGCCGGCATTTTGTCTACTTATGAGATTAATCCAAGTCACTTGCCATTATGTTCTCCTCTCAGATCGAGGTGGTGGATGGCCCAGACGAGTCAGGGGAGATGTTTACTCGTCCAGGAAAGCTCTCCGACTACTTCCCCAAGCCATACCCCAACCCAGAGGCAGCCCGTGCAGCCAATGGCGGAGCTTTACCCCCAGACCTCAGCTACATTGTCAATGCCAGGTAATGTGTCACTATCACCAGATAATCTAGAGTTATGGCTTACCATTAGCAACTAAATGTTAGTTTAGTAAGGCTTCTTCCTGACTACGATATGTTTCCGACTGGGATTTGACTGGAAGTTTTCTAGTCATAATAAAAATAATTCCCATAAATAGTGTGTTTTAATCCAACCAAGTTGTTTGAGATTTTAAGGTAGGGATGCACCAGCAATGTATAGGCCAGCAATCGGTATCAGCCAATTATAGGTAAATCCTGTAATTGCTATCTGCTGATTGCTTTGAAATGTCAGTTTCTGACTGTTTCTGGTTTTTGTCCTATTATTTTTTTCATTGTAACATAAACAACCATCTAGTGAACTGAATGTGGTCAGCGCTACTATGAAGCAGGATGATCATTTTATAAATCCACCAGACGTGACACTACTTGTGAAAATATATTGTACCTTTGCTTGCCTTGCATGTGCTCTGTGCTAAGTTGTTTTTTTCTATTGCTTCAGACATGGAGGTGAAGACTATGTGTTCTCCCTGCTGACTGGCTACTGTGAGCCCCCTGCAGGAGTGGAGGTGAGAGAGGGCCTCTACTACAACCCATACTTCCCTGGCCAGTCCATTGGTATGGCTCCCCCGATCTACAATGAAGTTCTGGAGTTCGAGGACGGTCAGTAGATGGTCTCCGTATCATTTAATTTATTTTAAATAATTATATTGATTATTTTTGTTAATACATTGTGTTAGTAGGACTCCATTTTGTCCATATGCTCTGTTGTCTGTATAGACTGATAGGATATATCTATATATATATATGATATAGAAATATCTACTTGATTTATCTATGTAGAATTGTTTAATATCGAAGTAACTATGTATAATGTTTTTGTAAAATGCACTGCAGTCAGGGGCTGCCTCACACTTAGGCTAAATTGAACTTTCAGACTAGAGACAAATGTCCACCAATGTGCATTGCAAAAACCATGCATTTTTGTGCAATTTCGTTAGTTTTCACTTCAACACAACATTGTTATAAATCTGTACATTAGGCTAGCTATGCTGTGTAGTTGTTGATTTTATGTTAATTTCCTGAGGCAAGATAAGTAACTTGAAAGTACAAAATTTACCGGGGGTTGTTAATTAATGTTGCCAAACGTAAATGCTCTGACGTTCACCTGATTATGTTAATGGAACAAAGCAGTGTTGGGAGGGAGGAAGGGAAAAACAATTTTATTGTGGTTAGCTGAGTGAAATACAATGTTAAACCTCTTAGTTGCTAACACAGGCCGTTTGCCTCAAAGGATATGCTCACATGTAGCACTTAGCCATGAGCATGGCATGCTCTGTTACGGTGGGAACAACACAATTTGAGACACATTTTCGGTATTAGAGACTGAATCAAGCAAAGTGTTAACAAACTACATAAAGATTTTTAACTGCACTCCTGCTCTTATTTATCGACTATTCCAGTTGCACCAGCGCAAACCTAAAAATGGTGAATGCTGAGACCATAGGATTAGGGTTGAGCGATGTCTACCAAATTGGCATCAGAAGATGTCTACAGTGAAACATTGTGATGGACAATGGTATCGTCCAGGGGGATTTTTCATTTATATTTAGAATTAAATGCTGTATATTTTGTAACATTTATTTTAAATGCATATTTTTGTAATGACTTTATAAAAGTATTGATTAATTATATTATTTGCACATTTTATTCCTCTTTACTCACCTGGTCTTTCCTTACTTTTCCTCAGTATAGCCTATATGCGTACTAGTCAGGATCTAATAATGGCGTCCTTAAAAAAAAAAGTACCACTTCGCCTATCTGGCAGTACTTTGGGTTTAGGCCTAATGAAAGAGGACAACCTGAGGGGATACCTAGTGGTTCACATGAAGCCACCCGAGCTAAGTGCCATAAAAACAGAACTGGTAGCAGAGATGGTGGCAGCAGCAGCAACACGCACAAGTCCGACACCCGGTCCCATGCAAGTGAGAGAAGAGGAATCAGGTGCCTGCACCGTGCCTAAGAAGAAAAAATTATTCACTGGGCAGCTTTCTTGGGAAAAGAGCCAGTGCAGCGGCCATGCTCACTGCTAATCATAAAGCTTAAGCAAAGAAGACCCACTAACTCGGTGGAAAGCTAACCAGGGACGGTTCCCGCTCATGACCGCAAACATTTGTGCATATGTGTTATGAGTGTGCCATCTGAATGTGTGTTCAGGACAGTGGGTGGTAGTGTTGTTACTCCACTCCGGAGTCTATGAATGCCAGAGAAGTTGAACATGTTGGCATTTCAGGCCAGAAACCTTGAGATTTAAACTTGTTTTGAGTTCTAAAACCTTATTTTCTGAGGGAGAAGTTAGGCTATATTTAAAAATAATTATGTTTGCGTGGAAATGACGTGTTCACTGAGTGGCATAGTGTGATTAACTAAAATGTTCTTGTTTGCTGGAGCGGGTGTGTTGAATCACGATGCCTGCTCAATGTTGTGATGGTTGTCAGCCATCTGTGATGGACAATGGCATCGTCTATTGGCCCAACCCTAATAGGAATATTTTATCACACGTGTAGCCTAGTATTCTAATTAGTTTCAATAGAGGTCATTCTTTGAAAAAAACACGCTCCCTCTCAATTGAACTTATGCTAAAGACTCTTTGCTTGGTTTATTGGCATTATAGCAAACAAGATAAGGAATGACCACAGATCAATTTCCTTGTCTCCTTACATATTTCTCCCCGAACAAATGAGACACAGGCCCTAAGGTAGGGGAAATTGCCTTTTTTAGTGATTTGCCATTAATTATAATTATTTATTTTTAGTAACGCTCTGCAGTGTGCGAACTATATGCTTGCCCCCTTGCAAACAGCTGTCATGCAGAACACTGAAGTAATCGGGTTCAATCTGCCACAACTACTTTTTAAATGCATTAACAAATATATTTTTTGGGAATACCTGATAGTTATACATCTACCTCATTCTTCATTTAAACCACGTGTTTACAAGTCTAAAACATGTCAGCAATTGCCTCTTATTATGAATGAGTGGCTTCTATGTAGAATCATTGAGTTTTCAGTTAAAAAAAAAGATTAACTGGGGGAAAAGATTAACTGTACAGCAGCAACTGCAAAAGCCAATGTCGCCTGATTTAATACTATACCATTAAATCACGGAATTATGCATGAATTTAAGTGATATTCTGACTTTGGTAAGTGTTACTACTAATCTAAAAGACAGGTTCACATTATTGACTGGTGTGCTGTCTTACAGTGCTGTTTGAAGGTATGTGATCCCCTTATGCAATTATAGACTTAGTTAGTGATCACCATGAAAATAAGTTGTGTTGTAGAAAAACATTCAGTAGTAATTTAGAAGGTGCAAAAATAAGTGCACCCCATGTTGCATTACTTCAATCAAGTAGGTAGAATCAGGTGGGTAAATAAAAAGGATGCAACAACTCGCCAAAAAGGATGCAACAACTCAAAGTTGGAATAACTCGGGAGTTTGTGTATTCAAATTTAGACTTTAATGAGCAATCATAAAAGCTGAGTGGACCTGCAGGAACAACTTTCTTGCCAATTCAGGACACATTTATACAGTGATATCTTGCATTACCTTCCTGGCCATCCCCTTAAGCTAATTCCTAAGCGGATCTTTCTCCCCATCCGCCACCATTGTTTCGCAACCTTCCAAGATCCGTTCCCTGTTAAATATTGGTATATATAAAAATAATAGAGCCATTAAGATTCCATTAAGCTGATCCCATTACATAATGTACGTTTTACAGGAGTGGCAGTCCCAATCTAGAGCAGAAGATTCATGGCAATTTTTTTGAAAACCTTAAACTTTCGTTGTTTTCCTTTCTAGTTACTTATTATATTATGGATTGTGCCAACAATTGTTTTAGAAAGTCAGGATTGTGTCTGCGCTTCATTTACCCTTAAGGTGAGGATTTCATTTGTTTTACAAAAGAGTAATTCACTATTAAACAGTTTTGATGTCTGGATTATGAAATAATTGATTGTCTCAGAAATTAGCTTAGTGCAAACCCATCTAGTGCCAGGGAATTCTACTTTTACCCTATGAGGTCCAGAGTGGAATGTTTAGGTGGAACTGACCTGGGGTCAAGAGTTAAGTTGCAGTGACTGATATTGACCACATGAGTCATTGAAAGTAAAACCTTTGTTCTATTTTGATGACAGGAACCCCAGCCACCATGAGCCAGGTGGCCAAGGATGTGTGCACCTTTCTCCGGTGGGCAGCGGAGCCTGAGCATGACCAGCGCAAACGCATGGGCCTAAAGGTACGCTGGCAAGGGGTGTCCGTATCTGGCTTATGCCATTAGAAATATATTCTCAACCTGAGGTGTATTCATCACTAAACACGACAACGGAAAAAGTTTTCCTTTACAAACACAATGCTTATTTTACAATTCTAAATTTTTTCTACTATTTTAAATTCTGTTTTCTGACATTTTGTTTGCAGTAAATACACCAGTATTTCAGACTTTGTTTCTGTTATGATTGAATTACTTTAGACTTGAATATTCATAGGGCTATGTGGAGAATTGTTTTGAATAAATACAGTACCAGTCAAAAGTTTGGACACCTACTCATTCAATGGTATTTCTTAATTTTTACCAGTTTTCACATTGTAGAATAATGAAGAGATCTAAATTAGGAAATAACACATGGATTCATGTAGTAACTGAAAGTGATTAAACAAATCAAAATACGTTTATAGTTTGCCTTGATGACAGCTTTGCACACTCATGGCATTCTCTCAACCAGCTTCATGGGTTAGTCACCTGGAATGCTTTTTCAACCGTCTTGAAAGTGTTCCCACATATGCTTTTCCTTCTGTCTGTGGTCCAACTCATCCAAAACCAAATCAATTGGATTGAGGATGGGTGATTGTGGAGGCCAGGTCATCTGATCCAGCGCCATTACTCAACTCCTTGGTGAAATAGCTCTTACACAGAATGGGGGTGTGATTTGGGTCGTTGTCATGTTGAAAAACAAATTATAGTCCCATTAAGCGCAAACCAGATGGAATGGCAGAACGCTGTGGTAGCCATGCTGGTTGAGTGTGCCTTGAATTCTTAATAAATGAGTGTCACCAGTAACTGAGGCCCACACCATCAAACGGCCTCATCCATGCTTCACAGCAGGACCACACATGCAGAGATCATTTGTTCAACTGCTTTGTGACTCACAACGACACAGTCTTTGGAACGAAAAATCTGATTTGGGCTCTTCAGTATTTCCTCCGGTCTAATGTCCATTTCTCAAGGGTCTTACCTCAAGCAAGTTTTTTCTCATTGGTGTCCTTGAGTAGTATTTCCCTTTGCAGCAATGTGACCGTAAAGGCCTGATTAACGCATTCTCGTCTGAACAGTGCAGTTTTCTGAGGCTGGCAACTCTAACTTATCTTTTGTAGCAGAGGTAACTCTGAAGCTGGTTGAAAGAATGCAAAGAGTACGCATAGCCGTCAAGGCAAAGGGCGGCTATATAAATTCATCTACAATATGAAATATAATTTTTTTGGTCATTCAATGTGTTATTTCATAGTTTCTATGTCTTCACTGTTATTCTAAAACGTGGAAAATGGTACAAATATAGAAATATCCTTGAATGATTAGGTGTCCAAACTATTGTCAAACTTTTGACTATAGAAATGAAAGAATTAAAGATTCAAGTCTTTTTGGCCACTGGTTGTAAAATAGCTGTCAAGCTTATGGGGTCCCTATGTACAGTTCTCAGTGCTCAAAAGTTTGCATACCCTTGGTGAATTGGTAATATATGTACCATTTGTAAAGAAAACATGAGTGAGCAGGCAAAACACGTCTTTTATTTCTTATGAGATTCACATTCAACTGTAGGTCATAACCGAATCGCACAATCATAAAACATGGCAACAAAGGAAAACATTTACTGACCCCTGTTCAAAAGGCTGCATGGCCTTAGTTCTTAATACTATGTATTTCCCCTCTTTAGCATCAATGACAGCGTGCAGTCTTTTGTAATAGTTGTCTATGAGTCCCCAAATTATTGCAGGCGGTATAGCTGCCTATTCATCTTGGCAAAATGCCTCCAGGTCAGGCAAAGTCTTTGCTTGTCTTGCATGAACTGGACGTTTGAGATCTCCCCAGAGTGACTCAATGAGAGGCTGTGATGGCCAGTCCAGAACCTTCACATTTTTCTGCTGTAACCACTGCAGGGTCACTGTGGGCATGTGCTTAGGGTCATTGTTGTGCTGGACAGTCCAAGAGCTTCCCATGCGCAGCTTTCTTGCAGAAGACTACAAATTGAAGGCCAGTCTTTTTTAATAACCTGCTGCATTCATCTTGCCATCAATTTTCACAAGATTCCCTGTGCCTTTAGAGCTCACACAACTGTATCATGGTTCGCAGTGGGGATGGTATTCTGTTCACTTTAGGCCTTGTTGACCACTCTCTAAACATAGCGTTTATGGTTGTGACCATAAAGCTCTTTTGAGATCTCATCACTCCATATTACAGTGTGCCAGAAGCTGTGAGGAGTGTCAAGGTGTTGTTGGGCATATTGTCACCAAGCTTTTTTGTGGCATTGGTGCAATAAGGGCTTCTTTCTGGCAACTCCACCATGCAGCTCATTTTTGTTCAAGTATCATTGTATTGTGCTCATTGAAACAACCACACTGTCTTTTTCCAAAGGTTGCCTTTGGGTTTTTCTTTGTATCCCAAACTATTCTTCTGGCAGTTTTGGCAGAAATCTTTCTTGGTCTACATGACCGTGGCTTGGTATCAAGAGATCCCTGAATTTTCGAACAAACGTGTGTGCGCGCTTGCGTGCGCGCTCGCGTGCGTGTGAGACAAGGCCACACATTCAAGGGTATGTACATTTTGATCCGGGCCATTTGGGTGATTTTGTTTTTTCATTATGATTTAAAAAGGAGCCAAACAACTGTGATAATTAATGGCTTCTCTATGATCACTATCCTTTTTTTTTCATAACCAGTCATATTTTCCAAAATCAATGTCACAATTTCTGCCAGGGTATGCAAACTTAGGAGCACAACTGTATGATGTGCTATGTCATGTATGTGCCCTATGTCATTAAAACTACTATCTCAAACTTAGAATTTAATGGCTGGTATATGATTCAACTCATAGTTTATGCACATATTAAGACATTACACATCCAGTCCTCTTCAAAAGATCTAATTCACTCAAGCTTTTTCTTCCACCAGCTGCTCATGGGTTCCGCCATCTTGATTCCCCTGGTCTACTACATGAAGAGGCACCGGTGGTCGGTGCTCAAGAGCAGGAAGATTGCCTACCGGCCCCCTAAGTGAAAACATGGGCCGTTGCTTTCTACCTGGTTATGTGGCTGGTCGGCTCAAACGTGGACCCTTCTGATTTGTGATTGTCCCATCTTTTAAAAACCGCACATGCATTTAAGATTTGGTTGCCCTAATTTACTTGCTGGTTATCCTCTCAAAATGAGTTCTTCTCTTCCAATGGAGTTGAATGTAAACAAAAACCGAACTGTTTTATTGTATAAAATAAATTATCAAAAACAAATGTCCAGGTTGTGGTTTAGTGGTGGTTAACTTTGATGGGGTTCACCACAGGAGTCATCGTACATTCTTGCAACCTTCTTGTGCTTTTGTGAGTTTGTCAATGTCATAGGTTCTCTACACTTTGTTGTGTAAATATTTAATAAACACTGGTGTATTGAATAAACCATGCTATATCATGATATGTCAATGTTCTACAATGCACATACCCTACATGTTCTTCCCAGATTAGGTTCATACTCGTTGGATGTTTTGCTTAGTAATCTAAATGGGCTTTAGTATTTTAATTTGGTGAGAGAAATTGTGGTCATACTGGACATAACAAATAATTAAATAATTGCATAGTTCCGAAGCAGTCTTTTGGGGTGCGTTTTCCTTATTTTCCAAAGACCATTGGGAAGGAGCTGGATTCACGTTAAAGCTGCATCTGCGTGGATCCCATGGCTTACATCACTGAATACCTTAGGTCGCCGGAATATTTCAACTATTTTGCCTCATGAATTGGTATAGTATGGTTACCACAAACAAATCTAATACATTTAGGGAATTAACTCAGTATTGCATTTAGAATGATGTTACATTAGAATTAGAAATCACTTCAACTCTGTTCAAGTTCCATTTCCTACGATTCGAGGACGTTTTGCAACTGAACTTGGCCAGCCCATGGTGTTTTCATGTAACGAACCATGAAGTTGTTTCTTCAGTAGAACAAGGAAAAGAAAGCGGGATGAATCATTTCGTCAAACAGATTTTCCATTGGACCACATGCATGCTGAAGTGTCGTTCTGCGTTTTAGATAAACGTTTTGCAACATTCTTTTGAGGAATGAATTCATCCCAGTCATGTTGACGCACCGGTCTGTGTCGCCACGAAATCGGCGCTGATTGGTTCAGTTCGCATGCTTTGTGTACCGGAAGTAAACGTCGAGGACTGATGTGGGGAGTTCTTAGTGGAGTTCTTTCAGCCGACAGAGGGAACGAAGATGGACACGTTAAATAAACTGAAACAGTTTGATGCATATCCGAAAACGCTTGAGGATTTCCGAATTAAAACATGCAGCGGAGCTACGGGTTAGTGTTTTGAAGCAGAAGTTAGTTCATAACATTAATGTACAAGCATACACTATTCTCTGTCTCTTGTTGCTATCAGTTGCTAGCTAATTTAAGAGTACATACAGGCGGTATGAGGGTTAGCATTCTACAACTGTCAAATATGTAACTACTCTGGGGAAAACAAAGATAGCTAGGTTGTGAAAGTTTAGTGGAATTTGTTTTATATACTGACATGCACTTTTCTCTTCCCCCTTTTAGTTACAATCATAAGTGGTCTCATCATGTTGATTCTGTTCTTCTCCGAGTTGCAGTATTATCTTACGAAGGAGGTGGGTTCATGTGATTTATCTGAAAACAGCCCAGTGTCATAAGTCGATATGCCCGCCAGGTATGTGATTTATGATGCTTGCTTTGTGAGGACCACGCTTGCAAACCGAAGATTTATTCAAATGGAGAAGTGGAAACTGTGTTGACAATCAGGAACTAGCGGCTTGCCACTTGTGTGTATGTCCACGCATAGCGTATGCTGAAATACTATTACTGTCCTATCTAAGAATAATATTAAATACCATATATTACCACATTATTTATTCATATGCATATATATTTTTTCTGATACAGGTCCATCCTGAACTGTTTGTAGACACATCACGAGGAGACAAACTAAAAATCAATATTGATGTGACATTTCCTAACATGCCATGTGCTTGTAAGTAGCTCTAAAAAATGTATTACATAAAACACTGGGTGAGATTTCTTAGCAGCATCATCATCAGTCATAAGCGCAATAAAACCCATATGTTTGTGTTTTCCTGGGATATTTGAAACTGCCAGATTCATAAATATTATATGTGAACAAGGAAACATGAAATATTGACTGATTATTTTGTGGTATAGTGTACCTGAAGAAATATTGTGACTGCACGCTTGAAATATATGGCTTTTGTAACTCCATCTTGTCCTCAAGATCTTAGCATTGATGCCATGGATGTTGCTGGGGAGCAGCAGTTGGATGTGGAACACAACCTGTTCAAGCAAAGACTTGACAAGGATGGGAATCCTGTCACAACAGAAGCAGAGAAGCACGGTAGCCATCTGGTTAATAACTTTCCAGTACTTTTGCTCTATTCCTTGAAATTAATTGAAAAAATGTCATATAAATTTCATTCATCAATGTTTACACTGGGTCATGAATGTTGTTTTATTGTTTCATGTAGATCTGGGACAAGAAGAAGGTGAAATATTTGACCCCAGTAAGCTAGATCCTGAGAGATGTGAAAGCTGCTACGGAGCAGAGACGGAGGATTTGAAGTGGGTTTCCATGATTGAAGCCAGTGTTTCTCTCATTAAGTTCAACTGAGTGTGAAATTTGACTTTAATTGTGGCAAATGTGTATACCAGGCTGTCCATTACCAGTGACGCTATGCGGGACAGGTTGCCCGTGACGCTATGCGGGACAGGTTGCCCGTGACGCTATGCGGGACAGGTTGCCCGTGACGCTATGCGGGACAGGTTGCCCGTGACGCTATGCGGGACAGGTTGCCCGTGACGCTATGCGGGACAGGTTGCCCGTGACGCTATGCGGGACAGGTTGCCCGTGACGCTATGCGGGACAGGTTGCCCGTGACGCTATGCGGGACGTTATGCGTGACTGGTCATCCGTGACTGTATGCGTAACTGGTCGTCTGTGACTGTATGCGTAACTGGTCGTCTATGAAGGTTTGCGTGACATGTTGTCTATGAAGGTTTGCGTGACATGTTGTCCATGATGGTATTTGTGACAGGTTGTCCAAGACGGCAGATTGTCCATGACGGTATGCGTGACTGGTCGTCCGTGACTGACTGGTCGTCCGTGACTGACTGGTCGTCCGTGACTGTATGCGTAACTGGTTGTCCATGATGGTATTTGTGACAGGTTGTCCAAGACGGCAGATTGTCCATGACGGTATGCTTGACAGGTGGTCCATGTTTTTCTGTAGGTGCTGTAACACCTGTGATGATGTTCGTGAGGCCTACCGCCGGCGGGGCTGGGCTTTCAAGAACCCTGACACCATCGAGCAGTGCAAAAGAGAGGGCTTCAGCCAAAAGATGCAAGAGCAGAAATATGAGGGCTGCCAGATCTATGGCTTTCTGGAGGTCAACAAGGTAAATAGTAGGGCTGCAACTAATAACTTTTGATAATCGATTTATGTCGATTACTATTTAAATTAATCAGATAGGAAAAAATACATACATTTCTGAATTAAATGTGTTTTAATTACAGGGTATCCACTGGTCCTTGAAAAGACCCTTAACCCATTACAGTCGTGCTTCCGTGCCATTTAAGATATGCTTCGCAGATTTTTCTGTGTTTTTGCAACACACCATTTTTGTTCATTTTTTAAATGTAGAGGTCCTGATGTTCGTTGACACACATATTTTTATTTTCAACGTTATCCGTACAAAAAATGGCAGACGGGATTGTGCGATTCTTAGTGAACATTTTGAAAAATAGCTATCTAAAAGACAATATGAACAGTTTCCTATAACAATTGCAGATCATTTTCTTGTTTTAATGAAGGGAGATGTGATTGTTGCAAATGTGTCCAAATATTTAACCAGAAAAGGAACTAGGCAAGCCTTGTTCAGGCAGCCTGTGATTAGAAGGGATGAATGTTGATGTCCCTGGCTGGTGTCGATACGCAGTTTTCTAAATACTGTGTCTTTTAACCGTTACGCTATTTAAACAGCAGGAATGTTACTTTTACCTCAGCCATTACATTTTTCCTAACTAAAGTGTACTCTTGTATAAAGATTACTGTAGATGGCTAGCAAATATCTATACAGTACATATAATGAAAACAATCCCTCCAATCACTCGATGGCTGGTTTGTTTCTTTAGAAAACTATTGGTCCTCCAATATGGTGAGGATAGGAAAATGGTCTGGTAGGGTACACTCACACTGTATGCACCAATCAGCCATAACATTATGAACATTGATAGGTGAAGTGAATAACACCGATCATCTCGTTATCATGTCAATCTCTCATAATATTGTTATTATACAGCAAGTGAACATTCTGTCCTCAGAGTTGATGTGTTTGACTCTGGGCAAGCGTAAGGATCTGAGTGACTTTGACAAGGGCCAACTTGTGATGGCTAGCTAGATGACTGGGTCAGAGCATCTCCAAAACTGAAGCTCTTTTGGGTGTTCCCAGTCTGCAGTACCTATCAAAAGTGGTCCAAGGAAGGAAAAGCGGAGAACCGGCGACAGGGTCATGAGGGGCCAAGGCTCATTGATGCACCGGGGGAGCGAAGGCTGGACCGTGTGATCCGATCCAACAGATTAGCTACTGTAGCTCAAATTGTTGAAAAAGTTAATGCTGGTACTGATAGAAAGGTGTCAGAACGCACAGGGCATCGCAGTTTGTTGCTTATGGGGCTGCGTAGCCGCAGACCAGTCAGGGTGCCCATGCTGAACCCTGTCCACTGCTGAAAGCGCCTACAATGGGCATGTGAGCATCAGAACTGGACCACGGAGCAATGGAAGAAGGTCTAGTCTGATGAATCCTGTTTTCTTTTACATCACATGAATGGCTGGGTGCGTGTGTGTCGCTTACCTGGAGGACACATGACACCAGGATGCACTATGTGAAGGAGGCAAACTGGCGGAAGCAGTGTGATGCTTTGGGCAATGTTCTGCTGAAAACCTTGGGTCCTGCCATTCATGTGGATGTTACTTTGATACGTACCAACTACTTAAGCAGTGTTGCAGTCCATGTGCACCCTTTCATAGAAACGGTATTCCCTGATGGCATTTGCCTCTTTGGGCAGGATAATGTGCCCTGCCACAAAGCAAAATGGTTCAGAAGAGGACTGGTCACCCCTCTGAGCCTGAGTCCTCTCTAGGTTTCTTCCTAAATTTTGGCCTTCTTAGGGAGTTTTTCCTAGCCACTGAAATTCAACACTACTGTTGTTTGCTCCTTGGGTTTAAGGCCGTTTTTTTTTTTTTTGTAGAAGCTTTATAAAAGTTTGTTCAAACCCCCCTTAATGATGAAAAAAATATTGAGTACCGTGACGTCGCCCGGTATGGCGCAGCCGGGGCCCCACCCTGGAGCCAGGCCCGGGGTTGGGGCTCGTATGCGAGCGCCTGGTGGCCGGGCCTTCCCCCATGGGGCCCGGCCGGGCTCAGCCCGAACGGGCGACGTGGGGCCGCCCTCCCGTGGGCTCACCACCCACAGGAGGGACCATAAGGGGCCGGTGCGAAGAGGATCGGGCGGCAGTCGAAGGCAGGGGCCTAGACAACCCGATCTCTGGACACGGAAACTAGCTCTAGGGACGTGGAATGTCACCTCGCTGGCGGGGAAGGAGCCTGAGCTAGTGCGTGAGGTTGAGAGGTTCCGATTAGAGGTAGTCGGGATCACCTCTACGCACGGCTTGGGCTCTGGAACCACACTCCTTGAGAGAGGATGGACTCTTCACCACTCTGGAGTTGCCCATGGTGAGAGGCGGCGGGCTGGTGTGGGTTTGCTTATAGCTCCCCAGCTCTGCCGCCATGTGTTGGAGTTTACCCCGGTGAACGAGAGGGTCGTTTCCCTGCGCCTACGGGTCGGGGATAGGTCTCTCACTGTTGTTTGTGCCTACGGGCCGAACGGCAGTGCAGAGTACCCGACCTTCTTGGAGTCTCTGGGAGGGGTGCTGGAAAGTGCTCCGACTGGGGACTCTATTGTTCTACTGGGGGACTTCAACGCCCACGTGGGCAACGACAGTGACACCTGGAGGGGCGTGATTGGGAGGAACGGCCCCCCTGATCTGAACCCGAGTGGTGTTCAGTTATTGGACTTCTGTGCTAGTCACAGTTTGTCCATAACGAACACCATGTTCAAGCATAAGGGTGTCCATCAGTGCACGTGGCACCAGGACACCCTAGGCCGCAGGTCGATGATCGACTTTGTTGTCGTCTCATCTGACCTGCGGCCGTATGTCTTGGACACTCGGGTGAAGAGAGGGGCGGAGCTGTCAACTGATCACCACCTGGTGGTGAGTTGGATCCGATGGCGGGGGAGAAAGCTGGACAGACTCGGCAGGCCCAAGCGTACTGTAAGGGTCTGCTGGGAACGTCTGGCCGAGTCTCTTGTCAGAGAGATCTTTAACTCCCACCTCCGGCAGAGCTTCGACTGGATCCCGAGGGAGGTTGGAGATATTGAGTCCGAGTGGACCATGTTCTCCACCGCCATTGTCGAAGCGGCCGCTCGGAGCTGTGGCCGTAAGGTCTCCGGTGCCTGTCGAGGCGGCAATCCCCGAACCCGGTGGTGGACACCGGAAGTAAGGGATGCCGTCAAGCTGAAGAAGGAGTCCTATCAGGCCTGGTTGGCTTGTGGGACTCCTGACGCAGCTGACGGGTACCGACAGGCCAAGCGGGCTGCAGCCCGGGTGGTTGTGGAGGCAAAAACTCGGGCCTGGGAGGAGTTCGGTGAGGCCATGGAGAAGGACTATCGGCTGGCCTCGAAGAGATTCTGGCAAACCATCCGGCGCCTCAGGAGAGGGAAACAGTGCCCTACCAACGCTGTTTACAGTAGAGGTGGGCAGCTGTTGACCTCAACTGAGGATGTCGTCGGGCGGTGGAAGGAATACTTCGAGGATCTCCTCAATCCCGCCGTCACGTCTTCCATTGAGGAAGCAGAGGATGAGGGCTCAGAGGTGGACTCGTCCATCACCCGGGCTGAAGTCACCGAGGTGGTTAAGAAACTCCTCGGTGGCAAGGCACCGGGGGTGGATGAGATCCGCCCTGAGTACCTCAAGTCTCTGGATGTTGTGGGGCTGTCTTGGCTGACACGCCTGTGCAACATCGCGTGGCAGTCGGGGACAGTGCCTCTGGGATGGCAGACCGGGGTGGTGGTCCCTCTTTATAAGAAGGGGGACCGGAGGGTGTGTTCCAACTATAGGGGGATCACACTTCTCAGCCTCCCCGGGAAAGTCTATGCCAGGGTTCTGGAGAGGAGAATACGGCCGATAGTAGAACCTCGGATTCAGGAGGAACAGTGTGGTTTTCGTCCGGGCCGCGGAACACTGGACCAGCTCTATACCCTCTACAGGGTGATGGAGGGTTCATGGGAGTTTGCCCAACCAGTCCACATGTGTTTTGTGGATTTGGAGAAGGCATTCGACTGTGTCCCTCGTGGCATCCTGTGGAGGGTGCTTCGGGAATATGGGGTCCTGGGTCCTTTGCTAAGGGCTGCCAGGTCCCTGTACGACGTAAGCAGGAGCTTGGTCCGCATTGCCGGCAGTAAGTCAGACTTGTTCCCTGTGCATGTTGGACTCCGGCAGGGCTGCCCTTTGTCACCGGTTCTGTTCGTAATTTTTATGGACAGAATTTCTAGGCGCAGCCAGGGGCCGGAGGGTGTCAGGTTTGGGGACCACACGATTTCGTCTCTGCTCTTTGCGGATGATGTTGTCGTGTTGGCCCCTTCAAGCCAGGACCTTCAGCATGCACTTGGACGGTTTGCAGCCGAGTGTGAAGCGGTGGGGATGAAAATCAGTACCTCCAAATCCGAGGCCATGGTCATCAGTCGGAAAAGGGTGGCTTGCCCACTTCAGGTTGGTGGAGAGTGCCTGCCTCAAGTGGAGGAGTTTAAGTATCTAGGGGTCTTGTTCACGAGTGAGGGAAGGATGGAACGGGAGATTGACAGACGGATCGGTGCAGCTTCTGCAGTAATGCGGTCGATGTATCTGTCTGTCGTGGTGAAGAAAGAGCTGAGCCGTAAGGCGAAGCTCTCGATTTACTGGTCAATCTACGTTCCTACTCTCACCTATGGTCATGAGCTTTGGGTCATGACCGAAAGGACAAGATCCCGGATACAGGCGGCCGAAATGAGCTTTCTCCGCAGGGTGGCTGGGCGATCCCTTAGAGATAGGGTGAGAAGCTCGGTCACCCGGGAGGAGCTCAGAGTAGAGCCGCTGCTCCTCCACATCGAGAGGGGTCAGCTGAGGTGGCTTGGGCATCTGTTTCGGATGCCTCCGGGACGCCTTCCTGGGAAGGTGTTCCGGTCCCGTCCCACCGGGAAGAGACCCCGGGGAAGACCTAGGACACGCTGGAGGGACTATGTCTCCCGGCTGGCCTGGGAACGCCTCGGTGTCCCCCCGGAAGAGCTGGAGGAAGTGTCTGGGGAGAGGGAAGTCTGGGCATCCCTGCTTAGACTGCTGCCCCCGCGACCCGGCCCCGGATTAAGCGGAAGATGATGCGATGCTTTATAAATGTGATTGATTGATTGGTTTGAGGAGCACAACAACAAGTTCAAGGTGTTGACTTGGCCTCCAAATTCTCCAGATCTCAATCCAATCGAGCATTGTTGGGATGTGCTGGACAAGCAGGTCCGATCCATGGAGGCCCCACCTTGCAACTTACAGGACTTAAAGGATCTGCTGCTTACGTGTTTGTGCCAGATACCACACCGCACCTTCAGAGGTCTAGTGGAGTCCATGCCTCGATGGGTCAGGGCTGTTTCAGCAAATAAAGGGGAACCTACACAATATTAGGCAGGTGGTCATAATGTTATGGTTGATTGGTGTATCTGTATAGTCATATAGATCTCTGACTCAACAGTCCACTGTCTAAGATGTGTGTGTGCCTGTGTATGTGTCAAAGAGAGAGACTGCATAGAAGCATATCGATTATATACAAAGTACTGCCATATATTGTCAATATGGTAAGTATAAGAAAATATTCAGGTAGCAGGGACATTGGTGTCCATTTGTGTGGTCATAGACCTCTGAGTCCACAGATTACTGCCTAAGACAATAGACAGACAAGTATTGAGAGTGAAAGAGGCAGTGGTAAGGCAGTGCTATGTCTATGGGTTATTGCTGCAAGTGTATTCATGAGAGGGAATGGTATTTTGAGCAAAAGCTAACAATGAGACTGTCAGATATACATTGAGGGCAAGATGTTTTTGTGAAGCATTGTATTATTGACAATGTAGATGTCATTGTTCAGCATATTCTTCCGGATCACACTATATGGGGAGATGAGCATAGAGGGAAGATATTTATTAAACAATTAAATAATGAAAACAACAGGAAGTAAAACACTGTATAAACTGTACAAAAAAAGAGTAAAAATGTGTATGAAACAATGAAACCGAATAACAACAACAGGAAGTAGAACACAGTAGAAACTATATGAACAATTCTAAAAATCTATGGATGAAACAAAATTAAAACAACAGGAATAAAAATATATTACAAACCAAAGAGAAGTGGTTCAAATAACAAACAGGGAATAGTGTAAGGAGTGAATTGGAGTAGAGAAGTGCAAAAACTAAGATGGGGCAAAAAAATAAACGACAGGAAGAACAAACGAAAGATCTGCAGAGTAACCACCAAATGGTGAAGTGAATGTAAGTAATTCAGCAAAAGATGTTGGCAAACAAACAATATAAAAAGGTAATATGAAACTAGAGCAGTTCATTTCCTGAAGAAAATGTGTGCTTGCTAGCTGTTAAAAAAGTATTTATGGTTCAAAATATTGTTTACCTATCAAAAGGTTTAAGATTTAGGAGATACTGTTGGTGTGGGCAATTAGCATAGATGACATAATTAAAGTTTAATAAAAGTGTTATCAATGACAGGTCTCGTGTCTGTAGCTCGATTGGTTCAAAAGATACAGCCCAATAGTTAATTAACACTTATTACGCTAATTAACATGCGTAAAATCAATAACCATTTCATATTTTGCAGTAGGGATTGCTTAAACATGTAAAACAATGTTGGTTTCCTGACTGTAGCTCGAATGGTTCTAAAGATATAGCCTGATAGTTAAGTAACGCTATTGTTCATTAGAGTTAGCATAAAGGGCTAACTTTGTGAAGTCATAGTTCTGTTGATTTTTGACATAGCAATTAGTTTAATTGTCAGCCCTGTTCGGAAGTATGAGGCCTAGAGTCTGGACATATTTTTGCGAGTAAATCTGGTGTACGGTTCACGAGAAACTGTTTAAGGCATTTATTAGCTTGTGTTGAAAATTAACAGAATTCTGTCAGCTGCCATTTTGCCGTCTTTTGAGATCTCAACAAACCAAGGCACATGGTCTTATATGGGGGTGGTATCTGGTTGCACAATGAATATGAAGTACATAGGTTATTGTTGCAATAAAGAATTGCATGCATCCACATTGTGAATACCTATATTGTACAGTAATCAGCCATTTTGTCCGCCATTTTGCAAGTTATATCTTATTTCTGAAAATATTTTAGAGGGGCATGTATAAGAAGTGTATGCCAAAGGACAAGTCAATTGGATTTAAGGTTCATGCGAAGATTATAGTTTTGGACATATTTTAATTTTACAGAAAAATTAATCATGGCAGACTTTATGGGTTCTTGGGGCTTTTTTGTTCATCATGAGAAATGAGGCAGGTGCAAGCAAAATCAGCACTGTAGGTCGAACGGGGTGGAAATGGTATAATTTAGAAATTAGCAAATTGAATCGTGTAATGTAGCGCCCCTTGGTGGAGGAATTGGGGTAGGGGTCTGTATGGTTGTGATGAATCAAGCTTCACTATATGGCAGTCTGATGGACAAATCTGGATGTAAAGTTTGGTAGAGGAGGGATAATGGTCTCCAACCTCTCCACAAAGGCCAAGACCAGAGAGCTGTGTAAGGACATTGTAGACCTGCACAAGGCTGGGATGGGCTACAGGACAATAGGCAAGCAGATTGACCGTCATATTGGAAGAAGTTCAAGATGACGGTCAATCTCCCTCGGTCTGGGGCTCCATGCAAGATCTCACTTCGTGGGGCATCAATGATCATGATGAAGGTGAGGGATCAGCCCAGAACTACACTGCAGGACCTGGTCAATGACCTGAAGAGAGCTGGGACCACAGTCTCAAAGAAAACCAGTAGTAACTCACTATGCTGTCATGGATTAAAATCCTGCAGCGCACACCAGGTCCCCCTGCTCAAGCCAGTGCATGTCCAGGCCAGTCTGAAGTTTGCCAATGACCTTCTGGATGATCCAGAGGAGGAATGGGAGAAGGTCTTGTGGTCTGATGAGACAAAAATATAGCTTTTTGGTCTAAACTCCACTCGCCGTGTTTGGATGAAGAAGAAGGAGGAGTACAACCCCAAGAACACCATCCCAACCGTGAAAACATCATTCTTTGGGGATGCTTTTCTGCAATGGGGACAAGATGACTGCACCGTATTGAGGGGAGGATGGATGGGGCCATGTATCGCGAGATCTTGGCCAACAACCTTCTTCCCTCAGTAAGAGCATTGAAGATGGGACGTGGCTGGGTCTTCCAGCATGACAACGACCCGAAACATACAGCCAGGGCAACTAAGGAGTGGCTCCGTAAGAAGCATCTCAAGGTCCTGGAGTGGCCTAGCCAGTCTGCAGACCTGAACCCAATAGAAAATCTTTGGAGGTAGCTGAAAGTCCATATTGCCCAGTGACAGCCCAGAAACCTGAAGGATCTGGAGGTCTGTATGGAGGAGTGGGACAAAATCTCTGCTGCAGTGTGTGCAAACCTGTTCAAGAACTACAGGAAACATATGATCTCTGTAATTGCAAAGAAAGGTTTCTGTACCAAATATTAAGTTCTGGTTTTCTGATGTTTCAAATACTTATGTCATGCAATAAAATGCTAATTAATTACTTAAATCATATAATGTGATTGTCTGGATTTTTGTTTTAGATTCCATCACTCACAGTTGAAGAGTACCTATGATAACAATTACAGATTTCTACATGTTTTGTAAGTGGGAAAACCTGCACAATCGGCAGTGTATCAAATATTTGTTCTGCCCACTGTATAGTTTTGAAAGTGAAATGTATTCCCATTTCTGCTTGATATAGGATTGCAGCCGCTCAACAGTCCAGGGTCTGCTTTGCTATATTTTGTAACGGTTTACTTCACTCTTAGCGTGGGGTTTGGTTAGGGGTGCCAGGTAGGGAAAATCCTACAGGAGAAACTGGTTAGCTTGTCCTTTTATATTCTGTCCATCTGAGGCGTTTAAACAATTACGTATGGACTAATGGTGCCTGACTCTAGCTATGCGTTGCTAAACACGTTCTCATTAACCCATCCATGCATAATAACCAAATCACACAGTACATGCTTTCTCAAAAGTATAACAATGTAATTTCAAGGGAATTGAAACAGAGAAATTGAGAATACACCCAAAAGTAATTGCACCCAGTTCTACCCAAAACGGAAAATGTTTCAAAAGTACTAATACAAACAATACTTAGAAACTGATACAAATATGCTCAGTCGTTTGTGTTCCATTTAGGCCAGTTAAAATATAGTTTTTGCGACTTTCTTACCAAAACATTTAAGTAATGACAGCGCTATAGTGGAAAGAGAGTAAAGCCAATGTGCTATCCAGTAGAAATGTAGGTTATGTACCAAAAACTGTACCTGCACAAACAACCTATTTTGAATCAATCTGGAACATGTTGGGTGGCTGGCACAAACAAATATTTTAATGGCACAAAAAAACGAGACTATTTCGGGTGAATTTGAAGTATGTCAGGGGGCTGATCTCAGAATGACCAGTGAAATATTCTTCAAATGTCCCAAAAAAAATTATAGCAGCACAAACAAATTTGAACAGGACAAACCAGCACAAATGGACCACGAACGATTGAGCCTATTTTGTGTCAGTTTGGAGTTGGGTGGTTGGGTGACGTCTTCACCTCTAATCAGACATCTAATCTTAAAAACACCAATGCAGCACGAACAAAACTTTTAACTGCACAAACCAGCACAAATGAAGCACAAACGAATGAGCCTGTTTTGACTCAATTTGGAGCATGTTGGGTGGGCTGAGTGACATCACCAATAATTAAATGTCTAATATATAAAATACCAAAGCAGCACAAACGAAAATTTTAACGGCACAAACGTAAGCACAAACAAGTGAGACTATTTTGATTGATTTTGGAGGATGTTCTGAGTGACCTCAGAATGACCTACACTACTTTATTTAATATCTAAAAAATGACAGCAGCACAAATGAAACTTTTAACAGCACAAACAGGGAGCACAAATAACTGAGCCTATTTTGCTGAACATTTGCGTTTGATGGGGGGCCAACTTCACGCAGGTGTCTGCCGAGTCCAGTCCACTTGTGATTTCTTTAAGGATTCAGTAGGCTCCCACTCCCTCAATTCTTTGGGGATGTAGCACATCTGATGAAGGCACCGTCACAGTTTATCATTTCATAATTTGCCAAATGTTTTCAAAAGCAGTCAGGTCTGGACTGCAGGCAGCCCAGTTTAGCATTCTGACTCTTACTACAGAGCCATGCTGTTGTGATACATGCAGAATGTGGTTTGGCATTGTCCTGCTAAAATAAGCAAGGCCGTGCTTGAAAAAGACGTCTAGATGGCAGCATATGTTGCTCCAAAACCTGTATATATTGTTCTGCATTTATGGTGCCTTCACAGATGTGCAAGTCACCCATGCCATTTGCACTAATGCACCCCCATACCATAATGGATGTTGGCTTTTGCACTGTGCGCTGATAACAAGCTGGATGGTCCCTCTCCTCTTTAGCCTAGAGAACGCAGCGTCCATGATTACCGAAAATAATCTACAATTTTGATTCGTCAGACCACATGACAGTTTTTCACTTCGCCTCAGTCCATCTAAAATGAACTTGAGCCTTATGAAGGTGCCGGCGTTTCTGGATGTGGTTTATGTACGGTTTCTTCTTTGCATGGTAGAGTTTTAACTTGCATTTGTGGATGCTGCAATGTACTCTGTTCACAGACAATGGTTTTCAGAAGTGTTCATGAGCCTCTGCAGTGATGTCCACTGTAGAATTCTGTCTGTTTTTAATGCATTGCGGCCTTAGGGCACGAAGATCACAGCCATCCAATATTGTTTTTCAGCCTTGATTACTCTAGATTCTCTGAATCTTTTAATGATATTGTGTACTGTAGATGATGAGATCCCCCAAATCTTTGCAATTTTACTTTTACTTTGATACGTTATTCTTTAATTCTTGCACTATTTGCCCACACATTCTTTCACACAGTGGTGAACCCCTCACCATCCTCACTTCTGACAGGCCTATCCTCTCTGGAATGATCTTTTAATACCCTACCATTTTACTCACCTGTTGCCAGTTGATCTTAGTTGTGATATTCCACCAGGTTTAGTTTTTTAGCATTACACAAATGTTCCTGTATTTTGGCGCCTCTCCCAGTTTTTTTGAAACGTGTTGCTGGCATTAAATTCAATGTGAGCATGTTTCAAGAAACAATGACGTTTCCCAGATTCAGCATTTGATATGTTGTCTTTACTATTTTCTATTGAATATAGGGTTTAAATGATTTGCGCATCATTGCATTCGGTTTTTCTTTACATTTTACACAGCTTCGCAACTTTTTTGCGAATGGGGTTGTAATTAAATTAAAATGTTTTTTATTCTCTTATTGTATGTGTTTTTTTTTGTCAGATAGCAGATAAAACAAATAAATACAGCCTCAAATCAGGTACAATGGATTGCATAATTGTTCACCTACCTTTTCAGATTGTTGCTAAGTGCGATGGATCTACGAAAATATTTGATATAGAAAATATCACCTTTTAATCTGATCAATTTAACTGAGACTGAAAAAGTATTCTTTCATTTGTAACCATGAGTTTTTATATTTGTTCGGATAAATGTATGTTCGGATTTTATTGTAGCCCTATTCATATAAGCCAATAACATAGATTTTGAGGGGTATCCTAACTCATGTTTTGGTCTTAAACTTTATTTTTTTTTAGGTGGCAGGAAATTTTCACTTTGCCCCTGGAAAAAGTTTCCAACAGTCGCATGTTCATGGTAAGGCCTGCATTTTATTGTCATTTAAAATGCATACCATTAGGTCTAAATTATGTTCATTCAGACCCCTTTGCAGTATAGTTTCAAAATGGCACATAATTGAAACAAAATAAATGTTTACCGGTAAGTCCAGTAGCATTCTTTTGTTGCAAGTCTCTAGGCCAGTAAAGGCAGTGTTACTGTATGGATTACTAAAGTTTCTGGGAAAACACTTTATGGTAAATTTTCTCCATAATTCCTTTTATTTAACTTGTGATTGTCTGCTTACGTTTTTCCCTTCAGAGTAATGTATATACTCAGCATTAAAGGTAGACTCAGTGAACTGACTATACCAAAAGCAGCACCACATGTACTGAAATGCAAGAAGTGATCTGCCCATGTACACTGGTTTGCTTTTTGGAGACCTTTTTTGGACCTTTTCTGTTTGGCACTTCATTGCTCTTAGTTGTTTTGGAAATTGACCCCCTTTGCTGTTTACTTTCTGCATCTATGTCATTTCGCTGAATTAACCTTTTTAATTATCTTTTTTTTTTTTTTGAAACATCTGAGGCTTTGTCTTTTTGCAGAGGTGAAAATGTTTGTGGTACACTAAGTTGCTGTCTATGAGTATGTAGATTGCTGACTCGCTTTGTCATGCATGTTACATATAACAATAACATACTTATCAGGTTATTCTGCAATCACACTTACTTTGTATTGAAAGTGAAATGACATGACATTTATGCATTTGTTTGGCAAACTGATAAAAGTAGCAATTGATTTTCCAAAGTAACTAGATAACTTAATTAATCTCCTAGGGGTAATGTGTAGTGTTACAACAGCCCCTTACATTAAAGCAATATTGTACAACACAGTCAAAAGATATAAACAGTATATACTTATAAACCAGCACTATACATGCTCTAGTATACAATAAATATCAAAACATATACATAGTGTAGGTGTACAGTAGGCACTTAGTACCTGGCTATACCCCTGAACTAGCCGTTGAACTGATGACCAATGTACAGGATGATTCAGTATACAGTCTTATGTCTACTGGTAAGAATGACCTTCTGTAGCGTTCTGGGGCACATTGCGGCCAGACAAAATACTGAAGATGCTCCTTTAGCCTGGGTGTCATGGAGTGGGTAAATGTAATCTTGATGGGCTTTACAGAAGTCTAAATTGCACTTCAGCTTCAACCATCAGAACAAATCTCAAGTTACTATAAAGTATCACTGATCAACCCTTTTTTACTGTGTGTAAAATAAACCTGTAATTAACTGAAAGTTTGTATCTCATGTACAGCTCCGGAGAAAATGAAGAGACCACTGCACCTTTTTCTTTTGTTTTCAAAAAAGTTGAAAAGGAAGGTTTTGAGTGAGGAACTGAAGGGTTAACATTAAGACCACTTCAAATTTGACGCTTCTGGTCCTCACTCAAAACCTTCCTTTTCAACTTTTTGAAGGTGCAGTGTTCTCTTCATTTTTTCCGGAGCTGTATTATTGAAAATGGGGATGTGTAACTTTTTCAAGTTGCTAATCTTAATAGTAACAGCATTTTAAATATACAGTATCTGGTCCTGTGTAGGTTCATTTGGTAGGGCATGATGCTTTCAAACACCAGGGTGTTTATACATGTGTGCACTCACTACTAAGTCAATCTGGAAGTGTCTGCTAAATTACTTAAATGAATGTAACTACCACAGCTCAAAACAATTAAGGGAACACTTAAATCACACATCGGGTCTTGATGAGCAAAATGTATTAAATATCAAAATCTTTACTGTACATTGTGTAATTCGTTGACAATAAAATTACGTAACAACGGTCACTGGAAACCAAAATCACCATCTGATTGAGGACTGGATTCAAACTCACACAGAAAACCAAAGTAAACAACTGAAATCACAGGCTGTTCCAACTCGTGTGAATTTCATCACGGCAACTCATAATGTGACTCAGTAGTGTGTATGGCCCCCACGTGCCTGTTTATACTCCCAACAACATCTAGGCATGCTCCTGATGACATTGCAGATGGTGTCCTAGGTGACCTCCTCCCAGACCTGGATCAGGGCAGTGAGCTCCTGGCGCTACTTGGTGGCATAAAGTCCCAGGGGTTCTAAATTGGATTCAGGTCTCAGGAACGTGAGGGCCAGTCAATGGCGTCAATGCCTTCGTCATCCAGGAACTACCTACAGTGAGGGGGGACAAGTACTTGATCCCCTGCTGATTTTGTACGTTTGCCCACTGACACAGATATGATCAGTCTATAATTTTAATGGTAAGTTTATTTTGAACAATGAGAGACCGAATAACAACAAAAGAATCCAGAAAAACGTCAAACATTTTATAAATTGATTTGCATTTTAATAAGTGAAATAAGTATTTGATCCCCTCTCAATCAGAAAGATTTCTGGCTCCCAGGTGTCTTTTATACAGGTAACGAGCTGAGATTAGGAGCACACTCTTAAAGGGAGTGCTCCTAATCTCAGTTTGTTAACTGTATAAAAGACACCTGTCCACAGAATCAATCAATCAGATTCCAAACTCTCCACCATGGCCAAGACCAAAGAGCTATCCAAGGATGTCAGGGACAGAATTGTAGACCTATACAAGGCTAGAATGGGCTACAAGACCATCGCCAAGCAGCTTGTTGAGAAGGTGACAACAGTTGGTACAGTTATTCACAAATGGAAGAAACTCAAAAGAACTGTCAATCTCAGAACTGTCAATCTCCCTTGGTCTGGGGCTCCATGCAAGATCTCGCCTCGTGGAGTTGCAATGATCAAGATAACGGTGAGGAATCAGCCCAGAACTACACAGGAGGATTTTGTCAATGATCTCAAGGCAGCTGGGACCATAGTCACCAAGAAAACTATGGGTAACGCACTACGCCGCGAAGGACTGAAATCCTGCAGTGCCCACAAGGTCCCCCTGCTCAAGAAAGCACATGTACAGGCCCGTTTGTAGTTTGCCAATGAACACCTGAATGATTCAGAGGAGATCTGTGTGAAAGTTGTGGTGAGATGAGTCCAAAATCGAGCTCTTTGGCCTCAACTCGCCTTGTTTGGAGGAGGAATGCTGCCTATGACCCCAAAAACACCATCCCCACCGTCAAACATGGAGGTGGAAACATTGTTTTGGGGGTGTTTTTCTGCTAAGGGGACAGGACAACTTCACCACAACATAGGGATGATGGATGGGGCCATGTAACGCCAAATCTTGGGTGAGAACCTTCTTCCCTCAGCCAGGGCATTGAAGTGGGTTGTGGATGGGTATTCCAGCATGACAATGACCCAAAACACACAGCCAAAGCAAAAAAGGAGTGGCTCAAGAAGGAGTACATTAAGGTCCTGGAGTGGCCTAGCCAGTCTCTAGACCTTCATCTTATAGAAAATCTGTAGAGGGAGCTGAAGGTTTGAGTTACCAAATGTCAGACCTGGTGGCCAACTACAAGAAACATCTGACCTCTGATTGCCAACAAGGGTTTTGCCACCATGTACTAAGTCATGTTTTGCAGAGGGGTCGAATACTTATTTCACTCATTAAAATGCAAATCAATTTACAAAATTTTTGACGTGTTTTTCTGGATTTTTTGTTTGTTATTCTGTCTCTCACTGTTCAAATAAACCTACCATTATTTGTCAGTGGGCAAACGTACAAAATCAGCAGGGGATCAAATACTTTTTCTCTTCACTGTACACACTTTGGCCACATGAGGCTGGGAATTGTCCTGCATCAGGAGGAACCCAGGGCACACTGCACTACCATATGGTCTGAAGATGAGTCTGAGGATTTCATCCCAGTACCTAACAGCAGACAGGGTACCGTTGGCTTTGGGGAGGTCTGTATAACCCTCCCCAAACCATTACTGACCCACCGCCAAACCGGTCATGCTGGATGATGTTGCAGGCAGCATAACGTCCACCACGTCGTCTCCAGACTCTTTCATGTCTTTCATGTGCAAAGTGTGAACTTGCACTCCTGTGAAGAGAACGGGGCACCAGTGGCGGACCTGCCAATTCTGGTGTTCTCTGGCGAATGCCAGTGGAGCTGCACGGTGCTGGGCTGTGAGCACAGGTCCCACTAGAGGACGTTGGACCCTCATGCCACCCTCATGTAGTTGGGTGCTCGGTTGATGCCTTTCCATGGCCCTGTCTAGCTCTCCTTGTGTAGCAGCCCATCTCCTGGTATCTCCGCCATGCTCTTGAGACTGTACTGGGAGACACCTTCTTGAAACCTTGCAACGGCATGTATGGATGTGCCATCCTGAATAGGCTGCATGTGCAACCTCATGCTACCAGTGGTAACAAGGACACTAGCAAAACTAGAGAAGAATCAGTCAAAACTAGAGAAGGCAATTCTGTGGCCACCACCTGCAATACCATTCACTTTTTGGGGGTTGTCTTGCTGTTTCCTCTGCAGTGCATCTATTGTCACTTGCATCTGCACCAAAACAGGTGACATTGATTCACAATCGCTTATGCTTCAAAACTGGACAGATTAATATCCCTAAAATGTAATTGACTTGGTATTATACTGTATACTGATAATGTGTTCCCTTAATTTTTTTGAGCAGTGTATATTTTTAAGTTTCAGGTACCACACTATTAATGGAAAAACTATTTCTAAATGTTTTCATAAAGTGCAAATGGGCTAATGTCAATATTAAGACTATTTTAAGTAAGTGCATTGTTTAATTCTAACATTTATTCATAAAAATAAAATAGCGAAATAGCCTTGGAACTTTATAAAGACCTATTTCGGATAGCATTTTGACACATTTTCCTAGATTCAAAATATGAAAAATGTATAAAGAAAGCATTGTCCTTTAGGTATAGCAAAGCATAGTATGTTCATGTTGAAGCATATTGCATTACAGTGATTCTGTTATTTCTTTCAGAATACGGGCTAAAGCCAGGGCTTAGCCATCACGAAGTTGACAAGTCACTGACTGAGTAAATAGTAAATAAATGAGTAAATAAATAGTTCCCCTATAAAAATAAAGAATATGGAAAACTACATTAAAAACTACAAAAATATGGAAAACTCAAACATTATTTTGGCACTCCGATGATGGGTAATATTAGACAAATTGGACAGGGTTGTTTTTCAGGGTTGACAAAATCTTCAATGGTTTTATGACTCTGAAACCCAATTAAATTAATTTAGGTCTGGAAATAATCTGCCACTTACACAAGTTTTGTTGTTTTGTCTGTTTACAAAAATATTGTCAAGTTACTGTTAAGTAATGTTATATGGGATTAAATCTTTATTTTGAGGGTATTCACATCCAAATTGGAGGAAGGGTTTAGGAATTACAGCTCTTTAATATGTAGCCCCCTCTTTTTCAATGGACCAAAAGTAATTGGACAATTGACTCAAAAGCTGTTTCATGGACAGGTGTGGGCAATTCCTTCATTATTTCTTCATCAGTTAAGCAGGTAAAAGGTTTAGAGTTGATTCCAGGTGTGGCATTCGCATTTGGAAGTTGTTCCTGTGAACCCACAACCTGGGGTCAAATGAGCTCTCAATGCATGTGACGCAGGCCATCTTTAGGCTGTAAAAAAAAATCCAGCAGAGAGATAGTAGGAACATTATGAGTTGCCAAATTAAAAAATAAATGCACTGGTGAGCTCTGCGTCACAAAAAGTCCTGGACAACAGTGGTGGATGATCATAGGATGCTTTCCATAGTAAAGAAAAACCCCTTTGCAACATCCATGTGAAAAGCATTATCCAGGAGGTAGGCATATCATTATCCAAGTCTACCATTAAGAGATGACTTCACGAGACCAAATACAGAGGGTTCACCACAAGGAGCAATCCATTCATAAGCCTCAAGGACTGAATAGCCAGATTAGACTTTGCCAAAAAACATCTAAAAGAGCCAGCCCATTTCTGGCCTAGTAGCATACTTTGGACAGATTAAATTTAGATCAACCTCTACCAGAATGATGGGAAGGAAAAAGTATGGAGAAGACTTGGAACGGCTCATGATCTTAAGCATACCCCATATCATCTGTAAAACATGGTGGAGGCAGTGTGATGGCATGGCCATGCATGGCTTTCAATGGCATTTGATCACTACATCATATTGATGATGTGACAGAAGACAGAAGCCACCAGATTAACTCTGAAGTGTATAGGGATATGTTTTGAGGCAAACAAGTGGTCTCATCACCTGATCTCCACCCAATTGAGCATGCATTTCACTTGCTAAAGACAACTTAAGGCAGAAAGACCCACGAACAACTGAAGACAGCTGCAGTAAAGGCCTCGCAAAGCATCACAAAGGAGGAAACCCAGCGTTTGGTGATGTCCATGTGTTCCAGACTTCAAGCAGTCATTGCCTGCAAAGGATTCTCGACAAAGTATAATATATATATAAAAATGGGTGCAATTCCTAAACGTTTCCTACAAAAAATGTTGTTCATCCCCTTGAATTAAAGCTGATAGTCTGCAATTCAATTGCATTTCAAATCCATTGTAGTGGCGTAGTGTTCCAAAATTATGAAAATGGTGTCAGTGTCCAAATATTTCCAGAACTAACTGTACATCCAAAAGAAATAATCCCCCCTTATCTATCAGGGAGATGGAATTGACAGTGTTATAACTTTTTTTTGTATATGGTTTGTTTAAATCTAGCAGAATCTAGCTTACAGACCATGAGTGGTCTTGGTGCACTACATGTGATGAGGACCTTGCGGTTTTGCCGATTCTGTTCATTCCTGATATATTCGAACATGTTTGTCAAATCTTACACCGTTGATGTTTTCTCCAGACAAATCCTGTGGGAAGCAGGAAAATTATTTTACTTAGGGTAAATAAGGGTAAGAAAATAACTAATAAACACATTATACAGAAAGGTAGAGCTGAAATATATTTACCAGCTGAATGTGGATTTAATTTTTTTATTAAAAATTGCTACAGCCCCAGTCTGCTTAAAGGCAGAAAAAAGAGACAAGAATCCCCTTCTGATAAGAATTTGGCCATGAAATAAAATACCAGATGTGGTGAACCTCCTTCATAGGCTTATTGCCTTTATCCAGCCACTGAGGACTGTGGCTGTTCTGTGTAGCCCAATATGCGTCATATAGTGACTCTTCTCTCTTCTTTCTGCAGTGCACGCTGTGGAAAGTAAGTCCATCTTTTTTAGCTTTTATTTTTGTAGCAAATACCCCAACCATCCACCCACCAACATAGCACCCCACCCACCCAACCACTCACCCACCCAGGACCCCAGCCTCCCACCATACCACCCAGGATACCAGCCTCCCACCCACCAACCCAGGTCCCCTGCCGTACTCCCACCCACCCAGATCCCCAGCCAGCCACCCACCCACCCAGAGTTTAATTATGAGTAGGCATGATATTGCAGACCATTTGTTCAGTCAAATATCAAACTTTGTGTTTTATGAAGTTGCTTGAAAAGGTAGTTTACCCAAATTTCTAAATGACACTGTATCCATTCTTTTGTGGTTTCCCTGGCACTGTTTCTAAAGGCAAATGTCTTAGAATAGTAGCACACACACAAGTTCTAATGACAGTATTATACATTTTTGTAATATGTTCAAATCAGCCAAAGGTTTAACAAAGTCACTTGATTTGAACCTGATGAATAACTAATGCTGACATTAGTAACATGACTTTAAAGCTATTGGTGTCACAAATGCATTAGCAGAGAGATTTGGTGAGCTATTCCCTTAAAACTATTAGTGACAGAACCATAGTTGCTTCTAACTTTCCTGATTTGAAACTGATTGGCTTAATAATCATTGTATGATCATTACCTTAATCTTTATTGGAGGTGGTAAAAGCAGTAATTAAGAACATGACATTTCAGAGAACTGGGCTCAACAATAATTGAACTTAATATGGAAAGTTTTACATTTGATGAGAAAATGAAACTCAGTCTAGGTATATAAACAGAACATAACTGATGACATCAAATCACAGCATTTCTAACATGTCTCATTTTATTTTCAGTTCATGATCTTCAGAGTTTCGGACTAGACAATGTAAGTATATTTCACAAGTTTTGTTTTCCCACAGCAATCTTTTCCATACCCAGGAGCACTTATTCATACTTCTTTTGTCCTAAAGATCAACATGACTCACTTGATCAAGCATCTGTCCTTTGGAAGAGATTACCCTGGTATCGTTAATCCTTTGGATGGAACTGATGTTGCAGCACCACAAGGTTAGCCATTTCCCCTTTATCAAAAGCCCCACTCCAAACATTTGGCTTAGTACCAGCAATTGAAATAACAGCCTTTATTGATATACTTTGTCCCAGAACTACAGAAATAATGGCATGAGAAATTAGGTTTCACAAAATTCCCACTGGGTAATTATAAGTGCGGTAGAGGTGGTCTCAGTAGAGGTGGTCTCAGCAGCGGATGCCCATCCCAATCGACATGAATGTACCAAACGTGCCTCCGCTCTGCATCATAGTCTTCCCAACTCCTCCCATCAGCTCTCTGCCTCTCATACCAACCCTGAGAAGAGCAGTGTTTGAAAGTCACATGGTTATTAACACCCTTGAGAATGGGTTCTTTTTAAATACAGTAGTACATTTAACATTGAATTTTATAAACTATAACATGCATTTTAAAGGCTAAGGCTGCAACAAACATTTGTGTAGAAACGAAAATACTAAAATCATTGATGCCAATGTACAAACTGAGGCATACTTCATTGGTCTCATATTCAGTCTACGTTTAGGCCTTATTTTAAGTAAGAAATAAGTTAATATGGCAAACCTTAAACAGGAAAAGGTTCCAAACATGGCACCAGCTGCCATGCCAACTGCAAAACCCATCATGAATCCCATTTTTACTCTGTCAAAGCAGTTTGGCTGTTGCTGGCCATAGGGTCCTACTGCCACTGGCATCTGTATTGAAAGAAAGCAACAATCAATACGTAACAAGGCGTGAGTCTTCGGGCGCAAACCTATGTCAGACATCCTTCTAGCATAATGTATCAAGTCAGTCAGTTACAGTAGCGTTACTAACCAGGTACACCATAAAGCCTGTATAACGCAGTATACTTTTATAGCTAGGACCGAGGGTCCTAGCTATAAAACATTTTGATATGTAGCTCAGTTAACTAACTTGTTGTCACGTCCACCTGCATGCAAATTCGAACTTTGTCTAGATTTTCTCAAGCCTTTGCTTACAACGCTAATGCTACTATTACTGTAGCTCGCTATTGACATTTCAACTGGTTAGCAATAACGTAATCTAGGTCTGGCCATAATTATTTATTTTTTTGATGGTTCTGACGCACGACTACAGAATCCTATCAAGTCACTATCATTCGCCCAGTAAAACACTTACCTTGGTCAAGAGGTGATGTCGTTTTATTAATCACTTGAGAACACGTTTTTTTCTTTTTATGAGGCTAGCTAGCTAAGTTTTCTAACAGCATACAGCCATTACTTGAAAGTCAACGTAGCATGTTAGTTCTTAGCAGAGGGTTGTTCAGCTAGCTGATGGTGGTTAAGGAATCTATAGCGCCTCCAAGCGATCAGGCGGAGTGGACCTTTGGATTTCTGCAAAGTATATGGACTCAGCGCCAATTCCCACAGAAGGCCTTTTTGACTTGCCGATCTGCATTGTAAAATAATAAAACTACAATTTGTTCTTTATTGACATGCCTGATTAAATAAAAAGTATAAAGCAATCGCTTGTTTTATTCCAGCATCCATGATGTATCAGTACTTTGTGAAGATTGTCCCAACCATTTATGTGAAATGGGATGGAGAAGTGAGTATATTAAACATGACAGCTGTAAAGTTAGATGACAGATTTACTAATTGTACATATGACATGAAATTAGTGATTTACTTTTAATAATTCACTGTATATTTTCTTGTATATCGCTATATTTTTGCATGTTTACCAATGTACTTCAGCATCATACTCAAATAAATACATATTTGTTTTGCTTGCCTCTTACAGGTGGTCAAAACAAACCAGTTCTCTGTTACGCGACATGAGAAGGTAGCCAATGGACTGATTGGAGACCAGGGCCTGCCTGGTGTGTTTGTTTTATATGAACTCTCCCCTATGATGGTCAAATTTACAGAGAAGCAAAGGTAGCTAAACATACACAACCCTTACAATAGAACATCCATTTAGCAATGTCATTATTTACCCTGTACCAGTTAATAAGCTGTGTTTTTTGGTTGTTTTTTTTCTCAGATCATTTACACATTTTCTCACAGGAGTGTGTGCCATCGTAGGAGGTGTGTTTACAGGTGGGCACCTCTACATTTCCCCATTGTACAAATACAAACAAATTTGAACTATTTGAATATTTTTTTTTTAATGAGCCATAAGGTTGATTATTATTATGTTGCTTAGTAATTTCTTTCACTCTATCTTCTTTTTTTTTCTCAGTGGCTGGACTTATTGACTCATTGATATATCACTCGGCAAAAGCCATCCAAAAGAAGATTGAACTGGGCAAGGCATCTTAGTGAAGTGTATGGCACAACAGCCATTCAGACAGTTCATCAGTCTCCGGAAGGGCCTATCTGGAAAGGGGAAGTGACTTCAAACTGACTCACGCTTCCCAATGTGGCAAACACTAAGATTCTAAAAAACTCCCCCATTATGGAAAGGAACGTTGGCTGCTGTCTCACTTTTTATATATATATATATCCCCATCCAAGCGATTAATGAAAACTGGGCATCACTGGCCAGCAGAGGGACTTTAGAATATGTTTTGATCGCATTTGATTTAGACCCAGTCGTAACATCTCCCTGGTATTTTCATCAGATTTCATATATGTGCAGTGGTTTCCAGTGCCTATGTATCCTTAATTGTATCCCAAACCTTAATTTCTCCAATTCTTCAATACTGGACCCTTCCTATAGATTGGTATTAGTTTCCCATCACAAATAATTTTATATGAAATGAGACCCAGGCAGTATGAATGTGTTTTCTAACTTCTTTCAAGGGTGTGTTAGAGCAAACAATAGCAAAAATATGCTAATATGCTAACTCCCAATTTCATTCTGTTTTAATATGTTTGGTTTTCAGTGAATACATCCATTAATAAAAACTCTGCCCATTGTTGAGAGGACTGCTTAAGGAGACCAGATGATGCAGTTTTATACATTTTGTTGTGATTGCACATTTTGTGATCCAGTTCAGGGGCTGGGGTTAAGTGGAAATGTGTGTGGGTCTGAATGAAAATCTGTGTGTGCATGTTTTCCTAACCCAAAAACAGCAGTATACTTCAATTGTATTATTTATGAACCACTTAAGTTGTACTTTAGTACCCTAAAAAGTATTTTGTACTACTTAATAGTAAATAGTATTATGTATACTTAAGTGTATTATACATGATTGGAAATACCTTTTTAGTGCACTTGAAATATACTCCAAATTAATGTCTAATATATAGATTATATACATTTTTGACATACATTAGGAGTAAGTTTTCAGTTTACTGCTTTTTTGGCTGGGGTTGTGCTGTGGACAGCCGTGTGTGTGTGTGTGTGCGTGCATGCGAGAGAGAGAATGTGTGTGAGAGAGCGTGTTTGAGATGTGTATTTATATTTTGATTGTCCTGAACTGTTTTTAAAATGACACAAATAAATGTTGAATACACCAGGCTCCATCTTAATTATTTGTCTGACTTTGTCCAATTCCTGTGCTGGGACTAACCAGAGCATTAGAACATTCTTCTGAAAACTGAAAGGTCTTTGTGAAATGTACTTTCCTGTAGCCAAAGAATATATGCTCTTAGCCTGTGGCTTTCTAATGTGGCTGATGCCTCTGATTTTTGAAGAATATGTTGGTGAAGGGGACCATTTAGTTTTTTGGTTCAGTGGTTTGTTATTGAAGACAAATATAAGTATTGTATATAATTTAATATTCCTATTCCTGAGTCTTGATGAACAAACTATATTATTGGAGTACTTGTTTTGGAGATAAAGATAAGTATCCAAGAGAGAGACCTTACTGTCTTTGTTGCCACAGGGCTGTTGCCACAGGGCTGTACTGATCTCTGTGGAATTTAAGTGGTAACAAACGTGTATCCTGCAATAAACTTTCCAGGCTTGTGTGCTACAGCCCACGGATGAGAGGTTACCAACTGAATGATCACAATATGGGATGCCTATGCTCTAGTTTTTAACATTGTCTTTGTCCAAGTGGGCTACTACTAAATGTTTTCAAAAGGGTCTGCAGTTTTATCTTTTACCACATGGGGGAGCTCCAGGGTTTTTCAAATATCCAGTTCACTAGTCACTGGTTATAAAAAGTGAGTGAAATACCATCTGAGACTTCTGAATAACATTCGACTTAACATTACTTCCTGTATATGTGTCATGGACACGTATCTGTGAGCCATCTTGCTCTTGGAAGCTGTCATTCTTTTTTTTTTGCCATGGGCTTCATCTGGACCCAAAATATGCCTGTACAAATTCATTATTCCGTAGCTACACTCAGACAATACTAATTCCCTCGGGAGTCTACAGCTGGTATTGCTTTTTCCGTTGAATGTATTCACTGGAAACTCTGCCTCTCACCCCCACATCCTGCCGACTGGATTGTGATGCAATCATCCACACAACAGTGTGAGGGGTGCTAAGCAAATAGCTTTGAAAAGTTGCGGATGTTTTTTTTTAGCTTAGCTGGGAGCGTATGACCCAGAGTCTGGTGAAAGGAAAGGCCATGTCAGTGAATCTGGTTCATGCCCATCATGGCTGGCCTATTTGGACTGTGACAAGATAATGGTTGTTCTCATCCTTTTTTGGTAACTCAACCACCCCCAATCACGTTTGTTCTCCCCAATTACTTACTCGTGTGCCACTGATATTTCGCCCTTTTGCAGTGTCTGGAGGAATACAGACTTTCAGAATTTAATTCAATTCAAACTATGATTTTGAAAATGAAGAAATACTAGCTGTTGTTTGGCAAGATATACATCTCAATAACAGTTAAACATTTAAATTGAGATATTTTATCTTTTCAATCTATCAAGTTTTGAAATCTGACAAATAGATGTCATAATGCAAAGAATACACACAGTGCAGTCCATAAGTATTTAGTCAGTGAAAAAAGTGTTGCTTGGTATTCCAAAACTAAGACTAAGCTTTAATTTGAAAGTATTTCTCTAGATACATTTTGAGGAAATATACATACATTTACACAGCCCAGATTTAAGGGGACCAAAAGTATTTGGACGATTGGCTTCACAGCTGTCTCTTAGGCCGGTGTATTTGTTTGTGTCATTACTGCACAATTGATTCATCAATTAATTAATGTGCAAGAGAGCTTTGAATGTCTTGATTTATTAGTTTTGTGTTTGGAGTTGGTTGCAGGTGTCTGACAAAAGATGGGCAGAAGAAGTGAAAGTACAGGTTAAGCTGGTCATCATGATGCCGATTAATCAAAACAAACCAGAGAAATTAACAGTTTGGTACTATAATAATAAGAAAGCAAGAACTGATTAGCTCAGCAATAGCAATTGACCTGGTAGATAGCTAAAGAATGCTCATCAAAATGAAGAAAGACAAAACAAAGAACTGTCCTTCAGATCAGGATCAGTGTCTAGGAGGTAGGTTTGGATATGTCTGCCACCAGCATTTTCAGAAGTCTTCAGCAGATTTCAAATATTTAAATTGACTAGAGTAAGACTTAAGTGGAGAAAAAATAGCAAGTGACATTCATTTAACTGTTTACGGTGGAAGGAGTGTTTTGAACATGTATGGCTGCAACTGGAACAAAACCACATGTAGTTGATGATGGAACTGCTGACGGCAGAAGTAGTAGGAATTCTGAAGTGTACTGAAACATCTGGTCTGCTCAGATAGAACAAAATATCTCAAAACTCAATTGAAAAGGATTTCACCATACATTTAGATTTAAAATTGTTTGAAGACCTCAGCATACAGGTCAGATGTAATTAATTTGATTAAGTTCAATTAAAATGAGGTCAGACTATTTCGAGAAATTGGTTCATGCTATGTTGCTGGTGGCACAAAAATGACAAACAATAGTTATCTTTCCGCTTTTGCATTGTTCGCTACACCTGGCCGAGTTCTATTAGGAGCATTTTTTGGTATTTTCACATAGCCCTTAACATTTAGAAATCTTGAAATATGAATGATAGTCCTATAGGATTTAGTTGACTTTGTAATAAGCACATTTTGAGGACATTCATTTCCCTGTCTTCATATGAATTGTTATATTTTCTCTTTCTATGTTCCAGGTGAATGAATGCCCTAATTTCACATGAAATTTACACTAGCCTTAATGTGGCCCCATGTGAATGCATGCATTTGTATAGGTGTTAGTGAATGGGCTTTTTCAGTTAGATGGCTGTATATTCTTTTGTTTTAATTTTAGAAATGTAGCAGATTAGCAGAGCCACAAAGAAAGCTATTATGTATATGCAAAAAATGTGTAATCTAATTCAGTTTTACAATAAAATAAATGTAGGATTTGTCATAAATCCATCATAAAGCATGCATTTGTCTTATGTAAAGGATATGTATTTAGGCGTAGCCAAATCGTTTTGTGAAGTTCATTTTCTCCAAGATAATGTTCAGAATGGAAGTGTATATCACGCTTATACCAGTTACCAACAAACAACAACTTAAGCAAACATTTGCAAGTAGAAATTACAATACAGTTCATTTTGACATGTTGATTAATGAATGTATGCTTTGTAATGTTTTGGTTACTACAGTGACATTATAATATAAAACTAACCAAACAAATGACTGGGTCTTTATCCCTAAGACATCCAAATCTCCTGAATATCATGAATTAATGTGCATTCTCACTTCTAGCCAATCAGAAGGAAATATTCAACACTACTGTGGTGTAAATTCACATATTGTTTACCACATTAATGCAACACATTTGCTCCTGGTAGTACACTACACTGTGATATACTATGGTAAGCGTGAAAACACTGGAACACTGACCAGGTATTTTAAAAAGGACTCATTGTTGCATATCAACTGCTTACATTATTGGAAATCTATTACATGGATTTGGATTCCATGACAAGCGTCGCTATGACAATAGATTTTCCATGGCAATCAAATTGCATTTAAAGTGCTATTTGACTTTGGGCATTGTTGTGATCTGTGACACTAATCATGAATGAATAAATGGGGGAATTTAGATGACCCCACCACAGGTTATGCAGTATTTACCCCCCTATCCTAAACAGAGGGCAGATGGGAAGGAGATAGAAAGGACAGCAAGGTATTAATGGGGGGCAAACATTTGAAAACAGCTTAGGTGCCCCCTAATGCTCACAGCATTCCTCATTGATTGGAATGTTGCCTTGGGGGTCTTTCAGATTTACAAGAGGGCATTCAGGCCAGCAACAGAACGGTGGATGAGACAAAGTTATATTGATTGGCTAATGGATCTGGGTGTGCATATGACTGGAGGAGTGGGGGAGTGGGTATTTCCTGGGTGTGCTTGGGGAGTAGATGATGGTTACTGTGCTTGAGTTCCAAATGACACCAAGTTCCCCATCTACCTTTGTTCAAGGCCAAGAGAGCTCTAGCCTAATGTAGTGCACTATGTTGGGCACAGGGTGCCATTTGGAAAGCATGATCTGCATTCTTTATTTAATATGTTCTCCATTCATTATTTCTGTTTTTTGGACACGCGTAACTCAGCTTTCTATAGGCAAAGAAGGAACATCATTGTTCTCTGTTGATGACCCTCTGCAAACGAACCCCAACAGTAAAAATGACTTTAAGCCATGGTAAAGTCAATTTGACTTTAAGCCATGGTTGCCAAACAATCATGCAACAAAGACCTGCACTAATTAAAATTTGGGCTTTCTCCTCTTATACAACATAGAAATTGAAATGGTAGGAGTCTAGTGGGTCATGAGACTCAGGTGAACTTTCACAACGTTTTCTTGAAGAATTCCCTCAAGCTTTACGTCGGGTGTTGGACGCAATGTATAAATCGGGGAATTTAGATGGGGGAATTTCAACATCAATTCATATTAGAGATTGCAGTCATCATGCGCTGTGCTATCCATCGTTGAAGTTTGTACCACTGCCAAAATAGATTATTTTCTTGATTGCCAATAAATTAGTTTCAAAACTAATTGAGGCTCATACTTCAAAGTTAAATTAGTAAAAAAGCTCCTGTGTCCATTATTTAGTTGACAAGACATTTCAGCAGCACACAGTGTTACAGTTCATGTGACACTAACAGCAGCTGGAGTTTGCCATATAAGACTGGCCCCAGTGTTTCTCAGAACTTTGCCAATGAATAGCTGGGGTTGTGAATGTCGCTGGCACGTGTGGTGTCAGGTTTTGGGTCAAGTGTGCGCGCCAACTGACTAGTATAGGCCTGGCCAGTGCTCTGCCTTACATGGCAAGGACTCGCGTAACACCAGGCAGCTATGTGCCACGCTGAGCATAAGATTCCCCTGGCATCTGGAACAGTTCTATGCTCCCTCCAATTTTGTTTTTTGTTTCCTCCCTCTTCTTTCCATCTTTCTTCGATCTATGTCAGTGCCGTCCTATAAATAAATACTAGTGTATTACTACCAACTATTGAGTTTTTCCACCACTCTCTCCTTCTCTGCCCCCCACCCTCCCTGCAGTCTCCCACCTCTCTCGCCACAGTTGCAGAGTTCTGAGTAATGTTCCCCTTAGGATTCACGGAAGAACCCCTTAACTTGCCAAAACTCCTGCAGCCCTTCCCCCTTTTCTCCCACATCATCACATGTGTATTCCATGTGACCACCCCTGTAGCCATGTCGGTCTGTGTTCCTCCCATTTTCTCCTTTTCTCCCATACTTAAGAAATAGTAATAAAACATCAATATAAATAAAATGCATCCCAAAAATGTGTTTGCAAAGTATCCTCTGATGGGCTTTCCCAGTAAGGAGCATTTTCTTTTTTGAAATTTTTTTTTTTTTTTTTTTTTGTTCCTTACCCAGTTTTGTCATGTACAACTTTATAGACCTTTTGAATCCCAACTCTCAACAGATTGACAGGAGAGTTGAAGATCACAGCAAGCATTCCTCCTAGGCATCTGTACCAAGCCATTCTCCCTTATTTCACGCTTCAAAAAACATACCCAAGTGGGAAAGTTTATTTCCACACTTAAACCAGAGACGCACAAATACAGTGGGGAGAACAAGTATTTGATACACTGGCAATTTTGCAGGTTTTCCCACTTACAAAGCATGCAGAAGTCTGTCATTTTTTATCATAGGTACTCTTCAACTGTGAATGACGGAATCTAAAACAAAAATCCAGAAAATCACATTGTATTGGTTTTTAAATAATTAATTAGCATTTTATTGCATGACATAAGTATTTGATACATCAGAAAAGCAGAACTTAATATTTGGTACAGAAACCTTGGTTTGCAATTACAGAGATCATACGTTTCCTGTAGTTCTTGAACAGGTTTGCTCACACGGCAGCAGGGATTTTGGCCCACTCCTCCATACAGACCTTCTCCAGATCCTTCAGGTTTCTGGGCTGTCGCTGGGCAATACAGACTTTCAGCTCCTTCCAAAGATTTTCTATTGGGTTCAGGTCTGGAGACTGGCTAGGCCACTCCAGGACCTTGAGATGCTTCTTACGGAGCCACTCCTTAGTTGCCCTGGCAGTGTGTTTCGGGTCGTTGTCATGCTGGAAGACCCAGCCACGATCCATCTTCAATGCTCTTACTGAGGGAAGGAGATTGTTGGCCAAGATCTCACGATACATGGCCCCATCCATCCTCCCCTCAATACGGTGCAGTCGTCCTGTGCCCTTTGCAGAAAAGCATCCCAAAAAATTATGTTTCCACCTCCATGCTTCAAGGTTGGGATGGTGTTCTTGGTGTTGTACTCATCCTTCTTCCTCCAAACACGGTGAGTGGAGTTTAGACCAAAAAGCTATATTTTTGTCTCATCAGACCACATGACCTTCTCCCATTCCTCCTCTGGATCATCCAGAAGGTCATTGGCAAACTTCAGACGGGCCTGGACATGCGCTGGCTTGAGCAGGGGGATCTTGCATGTGCTGCAGGATTTTAATCAATGACGGCGTAGTGTGTTACTAATGGTTTTCTTTGAGACTGTGGTCCCAGCTCTCTTCAGGTCATTGACCAGGTCCTGCCGTGTAGTTCTGGGCTGATCCCTCACCTTCATCATGATCATTGATGCCCCATGAGGTGAGATCTTGCATGGAGCCCCAGACCAAGGGAGATTGACCGTCATCTTGAACTTCTTCCACTTTCTAATAATTTTGCCAACAGTTATTGCCTTCTCACCAAGCTGCTTGCCTATTGTCCTGTAGCTCATCCCAGCCTTGTGCAGATCTACAATTTTATCCCTGATGTCCTTACACAGCTCTCTGGTCTTGGCCATTGTGGAGAGGTTGGAGTCTGTTGGATTGAGTGTGTGGTCAGGTGTCTTTTATACAGGTAACGAGTTCAAACAGGTGCAGTTAATACAGGTAATGAGAGGAGAACAGGAGGGCTTCTTAAAGAAAAACAAACAGGTCTGTGGAAACCTGAATTTTTACTGGTTGGTAGGTGATCAAATACTTATGTCATGCAATAAAATGCAAACCAATTATTTAAAAATCATACATGGATTTTTGTTTTAGATTCCGTCTCTCACAGTTCAGCATGATACAAATTACAGACCTCTACATGCTTTGTAAGTAGGAAAACCTGCAAAATCGGCAGTGTATCAAATACTTGTTCTCCCCACTGTATGAGCAAAAGCAACTGTCAATGATACAGTATATTTCAATTTGTGTAAATATTTAAATGTGTTTCATACTCCAACACCAGCCTACACCCTATTTTCCTTTTGTGGCATCTCCATATAGTATAAAGTGTTGAACACATACAGGTGCTGGTAATAAAATTAGAATCTCATCAAAAAGTTGATTTATTTCAGTAATTCCATTCAAAAAGTGAAACTTGTACAATGTATACATTCATTCCACACAGACTGATATATTTCAAGTGTTTTTTTCTTTTAATTCTGATGATTATAACTGACCACTAATGAAAACCCCAAATTCAGTATCTCAGAAAATTAGAATATTGTGAAAAGGTTCAATATTGAAGACACCTGGTGCACTCTAATCAGCTAATTAACCCAAAACACCTGCAAAGGCCTTTAAATGGTCTCTCAGTCTAGTTCTGTAGGCAACACAATCATGGGGAAGACTGCTGACTTGACATGTCCAAAAGGCGACCATTGACACCTTGCACAAGGAGGGCAAGACACAAAAGGTCATAGCTAAAGAGGCTGGCTGTTCACAGAGCTCTGTGTCCAAGCACATTAATAGAGAGGCGAAGGGAAGGAAAAGATGTGGTAGAAAAAAGTGTACAAGCAATAGGGATAACCGCACCCTGGAGAGGATTGTGAAATAAAATCCATTCAAAAATGTGGGGGAGTGACACAAAGAGTGGACTGCAGCTGGAGTCAGTGCTTCAAGAACCACCACGCACAGACGTATGCAAGACATGGGTTTCAGCTGTCGCATTCCTTGTGTCAAGCCACTCTTGAACAAGACACAGCGTCAGAAGCGTCTCGCCTAAAGACAAAAAGGACTGGATTGCTGCAGAGTTACGTTCTCTGATGAAAGTAAATTTTGCATTTCCTTGGGAATCAAGGTCCCAGAGTCTGGAGGAAGAGAGGAGAGGCCCATAATCCACATTGCTTGAAGTCCAGTGTAAAGTTTCCACAGTCAGTGATGGTTTGGGGTGCCTTGTCATCTGCTGGTGTTGGTCCACTGTGTTTTCTGAGGTCCAAGGTCAACGCAGCCATCTACCAGGAAGTTTTAGAGCACTTCATGCTTCCTGCTGCTGACCAACTTTATGGAGATGCAGATTTCATTTTCCAACAGGACATGGCACCTGCACACAGTGCCAAAGCTACCAGTACCTGGTTTGTAGGACCATGGTATCTCTGTTCTTAATTGGCCAGCAAACTCACCTGACCTTAACCCTATAGAAAATCTATGGGGTATTGTGAAGAGGAAGATGCGATACGCCAGACCCAACAACGCAGAAGAGCTGAAGGCCACTATAAGAGCAACCTGGGCTCTCATAACACCTGAGCAGTGCCACAGACTGATCGACTCCATGCCACGCCGCATTGCTGCAGTAATTCAGGCAAAAGGAGCCCCAACTAAGTACTGAGTGCGGTACATGCTCATACTTTTCATGTTCATACTTTTCAGTTGGCCAGCAGTTCTAAAAATATTTTTTTTGTATTGGTCTTAAGTAATATTCAAATTTTCTGAGATACTGAATTTGGGATTTTCATTAGTTGTCAGTTATCATCATCACAATTAAAAGAAATAAACATTTGAAATATATCAGTCTGTGTGTAATGAATGAATATAATATACTATTTTCACTTTTTGAATGGAATTACTGAAATAAATAAACTTTTTGAAGATATTCTAATTTTAGGACCAGCACCTGTATAAGCGCTTGGTTTGCGCTCAGATGTGAGAGCAGTTAGCAACTTGTCCTGATTAGCAATTGACACAGTCACACTGACTACTTCTCAACAGAGTACACAATGTTGACAAGCAATTTTGTGCAAGCTAAAAAAAAACTCTCTTCTTGCTTTAATTTACTTTTATTAGCAGTTTCTTCTCCCATTTTGTGATTGTTTTAGGGCTGGCATCTAGCGTCTAGAAATTCAACAAGACGACTCGCTAAATGTCTTGTTCACAAGTGAGGGAAGGATGGAACGGGAGATTGACAGACGGATCGGTGCAGCTTCTGCAGTAATGCGGTTGATTTATCGGTCTGTCGTGGTGAAGAAAGAGCTGAGCCGCAAGGCGAAGCTCTCGATTTACCGGTCAATCTACGTTCCTACTCTCACCTATGAGCTTTGGGTCATGACCAAAAGGACAAGATCCCGGATACAGGCGGCCGAAATGAGTTTCTCCGCAGGGTGGCTGGGCGATCCCTTAGAGATAGGGTGAGAAGCTCGGTCACCCGGGAGGAGCTCAGAGTAGAGCCGCTGCTCCTCCACATCGAGAGGGGTCAGCTGAGGTGGCTTGGGCATCTGTTCCGGATGCCTCCTGAACGCCTTCCCAGGACGGGAGGAGACCCCGGGGAAGACCTAGGACACGCTGGAGAGACTATGTCTCCCGGCTGGCCTGGGAACGCTTCGGTGTCCCCCCGGAAGAGCTAGAGGAAGTGTCTAGGGAGAGGGAAGTCTGGGCATCTCTGCTTAGACTGCTGCCCCCACGACCCGGCCCCGGATAAGCGGAAGAAGATGAATGAATGAATGACTCGCTAAATGCTAGATGCTAGCGGTGGGTGGTCAACAAAACCCTGAATGAGTTGAGTTAACAATTGGAGGTGCAACGAACGCCAAGTAACTGCAAGGTGTCAGTGTTCCACAATATCAAGGGAGTACAAGTGGTCACTACAATGTCCAGGAACATTGTGTACCTTTCACTTACCTTTCTCACTTAAGACCCATATACTTTTTTTCACAACTGTTAACAAATACTTATAATAATTAATTCTGAGCATAGACTGGGATATGACATTGAGGGAAAATGATGTACTTTGTTATGTAACTCAAGATTAGGCATACCAAATAATTAGTAAACATTTATCAACCTTTTATACCAAGCTTAAAACCTGCCAATTTGACCATGCCATGAATTATATACCAACTATTAAAAAAAACATGTTGGCAACAAAGCCAATACCTTTGTTTATCGGCAGCTCACCTAGTGATTATTTTCATAGGGTTCTCCCTCCGGCTTAGTATAAATGGAGCCATAAGGCTGAGGCAGCATTGTCATGCACTAAGCCCATATGTGCTGTGACTTTGTGGTTGTTACACACGATTCTGCCTTGGGTGAACCAATCACAACATTTAACAGAGATCTATTTAAGTGTTTATGTTCCTGGAGAGGGAGACTCAAATCAACAGTAGAGATGTTAGGTGTATGGGCTTACCATTCACTGGCAGATACATATTTCATTTAAGGCCAGACATATTACACCTAGCAATTTGCAAATATTGTTAGCAAGCGGTAGCTATCTAGAAAAAATTGTAAACTTACAAACCCACAAGGCTGTATTGTAACTTTAAAAGCTTGTGAACTGAAGAAAACCTTGTGCTTGCATTGCTGGCTAGCTGGTCAAGTTCAGTGAACAACAAACATTCAAATAATACAGGCAATACAACTAATGTTTGTGATTAGCTAGCTAGTATAAGCTGACATTACAAGGCTGCCCCATGCACCTGTACCATTACTGTTGTCCGCCCCATGCACCTGTACAACTCATGACAAATATATTGTGCTTGCTTCCAAAAAGTATAGCTGACTACAACAGTTACTGAACAGTTTGAAATCCACTGCTTCTCTCTAGGACATAGGCATTGCGGGGAAGCTGGCTTGTTAACTCTAGCTACTTTAGAAACAAAAAACTAGCTAGTTATTTTTAAATCTGCTGACATAAAGATGTTGCTTAACATGTTTCATTAAGCTCATAAATTCGTAGTCAAGCAGCCCTAAATCAGTAGTGACATCCTTAAAAATCAGTCAGTATTAGGAAATGTTTATCCAGAATTCTACTTTTAATCAGGTGTGTGAAGCTGCTGACACAAAAAAAAAGACACAAGGCAGTGGGGTTCCATAAAACTCTCTTAATTTTAGCTAGTTGTAACTCATTTAAAAGTAGTTAGCTAGTTTTGGTGGAAGTTATGTAATAGTGGATTGGTTTAAAGCTTCCCTTTAGTTTTATTTCAATTAGATATGGCTGGCTGTATATAATCCTATCATATTTAAATAAATTGCACCTAGAGGTAAAATGGGAAAGCTATGACTTGCTCATTAAAGTGTGTTATTTAAATTATTTACAGGTTTATTATTGTAGATGTTCAGACTTTTTGTTTTAGTCCCAAAGATGTCTCCAAAACACAGAATTTTGTCTGAATAGACTGTGGTAAACTATTACCTCTCAGAATTCCTGTCTACAGCAATGGCTACATTAAATGAGCGTGCCAGCAAGAATGGGGTAAACTTTTACCTGTATAAAAAGGGACCATATCATTGCCAAATAATTTTACATAAAAATGCTGTTGTATTATGTTCCTTAATGCGGTATTTCTTTCAAAGCACTAACAAATGTTGCTGTTCTGTAAATCCATACTATTTAAATGCACATAATACACACATGTTCTTAATTACATTAACATTTTACATTGTTCTTCTTGAGTCTTTTGACGTCATTAAAGGTCCTGTTCTTTTAAGATGTAGCCTTTATGTTAAGTAAAAGAGGAAGCGAAAATGTCAATGTTGTCTTCAGTTGTAACAGTTGAGACACCTCCTTCCTCTTAGTCATTAATACTTTTTTCCAGTCCATGTGGACTTCCCCAATGTTAGCATTTTCATCATAGACATTTACAGTATTAGACCAAAATCCTACATGCATATTGACATAAAAGTATTTGCAGCCATTTGGTTTGTTATGAGCTTAGACCTGCAGCTGGAAAAATATGAATACGCTCAAATGTGTAGATCTGAATGGAATGACATGGGGTCAAGAATATAGTTTGTGACATCTCTTAATAAGTGATATCTCTAAATATCAATGGATAACAAATTGAGATTTTAAGAGTTATCCAACATTAGGCACTCAATTAGACGCTCTGTTGTAGAAAGCAGATTCCAAAGTGTGTAGCCTACTATATTTACTTGTACTTAATTTCCCAATAAGAATCAGTTGCATGCTGCTGCCAATGAGATAAAAGAAATCCAGTACGGTAATCTGTAAAGGAAGACCCTGGATCACTCCGTAAGGGGAAAGTTTATCGGTGCCCCCCTCCTCCCCACACAGCTCCCTATCACAAAGCCACAAGCAACACAACCCATTTCCCCCAGAGCCTGTGCCTATAGCATAATGGCTGAGGCCGACGATGTTGAAATGACAGATTGCTTTGAGAGAACAGAAACGTTAACATCTCAATCTCCTTCCTTGTCCTCCTCCCACTTCTCTCTCCTGGCTGTGCCATTATGACAGCATTATCTGGAGATGCAGAGGAGATGGTGCAAGGTTGTGAGGGACCACTCCCCTGGCCAAATCAGGCCGCAAGGCTGAACTGTTCTCTCTGTCTTACAGGAACTGGCAGGGCAGGAGGGACAGACTGGACCCCCTTTCTCAGAAACGGTTGGAATCTGGAGAACACTTAAGTTTTGTACAGATCAACCGCAAGATGTTGATGTTCCCTTGCCACTATGGATAAACTAGTGTCACAATGGTCTTGTGCTTTCCTTGTTCTTACTATTCAAAGGAATTGAACACAACACTTCCAGTGGCATTATTTAATGTGGATATCCAAGTGACAGCATATTTCCTGGTAGTCTACTGGAATGTTAGGTGAGCCAGCAATGGCAGGGTTTACAGTTTGAATCACGGGTCTGACATTTTTAGGTCTAAAACCCCTTTCATACTAAGCCAAAGTCCTCAAATTCAACCATGCCATAAATTATTTGCAAGAGTTTATGTCTATATTAAAGATATCCGAATTGCATATCTGCAAAAATGCAGTTACACTGGTTTTTGTTAAATAGGTAATCTGTCAATGTACAACATTGTTTGAAATGTTATATTGGTATTTTCATTTTGAAAGTTGAAGCTACCTGCATGAGTACAGCCACTGTCTTCAGCTGGAAAACAGTTTGGTTCTGTGGTTCTAACCAACATGTATTATTTTTATCCACAAATGTGTTCTTGGTGCCCTGCTCTTTCTACAATCTAAAAATGTATATTTTATTAGGTAATCACATAATTATGTTTTGAACATGTAGGCTATTGCAAATAGGAAATATTGCCCTACAGTTGCTCATTAAGCTGCACGGTTGTGTGCTTCCAGTCTCAGGCCATGGGTCAAGTTCAAAAACTATACTATAGACCATAAAAAAACCTAGAATTCCCATCTACAAGTGACTATATAAAATGACAATATAAAATGTGCATGCTGACAAATAGGGATAAACATTTGTTCGTAGAATGAACAATGTAAATATTTTGTAGCTGTGTGATGAAATGTCTAAAACTGACAACTTTCAACAAATAAAAAAAAATCATATTTTCCCACTAACCATTTGGTACAGCTATATTAAAATATTTGCATCTTTGAATCACAGATTTATTTAATTCATCTTTTTGTCCAACCTTTAAATTCTCTATCTGATGATGGGTCCTTATTGTTTACTGTAATACCACTCGGTTTAATGTTTCCAACATAGAACACAAGAAAATTGTTATGTTAACAAAGGGCAAATGTAGTAGGCTCAAATAAACAAGAACAATGTAAAATGTATGTAATTTACTGTGCTTGTTTGGTTTCATGTTGGGTGCATGCAAATCTTTGCCTGAAAAGAAAAACAAGTGCTATCATCATAACGATTCATACTTGTTTCCTGCAAATCCTGAGGCACTCTGGGTCTTACCACCGGAACACCACCTGTTTTTGAATTGGCTAAAGTTGTAGTCTTGGTTTTTGTAATCTCGCGAGGCCACACCCCCAATCTCGTCTGGCCTCCTTGGAGGTCTGGAAACTTGCCTGTTAAAGAAAGTTGCCACTGATTCTTAGCGGCAAGATTTCTATTGGATGTTAGTTTTCAAATAAACCTCCACTTACAGGCTTGATGAAGGCGGGCTTAGTGTGGTTTCACCATTTCTTCAAACTGGATAGAACACATTTCCTGAAGGTTTTCAGTTCTTACATGGGTTGCAACATATGAGAAAGGAGTCAACGATGGAGGAAAACCTTCATTCTGTTTTGGAAGAACTGTGCTCTATTCATAAGATCGAGTCAATAAAGCCATTACAACTTCTCTGCTGAAATGCTGTTCTGAAAGAAATAGATGTTTTGGCATGCCTTCCTACAGGCTAAGGTGAAAGTTTAATTTATCAAGCATGGCCGACAGTCTGTGATTTATTGAAATTGAAAACGGACAATGATATTAGTGGTTACTCTGATTTCAATAATCGAGGATCAGTTTCATGTTCTGAACGCAAAAGGAATGGCAGCAACATACGCAGATCAAAATGAGATGGAGGAAGAGAAAATATTTTGAAAAAATATTTTGGTACATCTGGGGGTTGAGACTGCCGCGCCACCTCTTTTTGTTCATTAGAATTAGCCTTTTCCCCTCACAATAGCGCAAATTATTTTTACCTCATCCACATTAATTTTCTATTATAACAGAAGATTGTGACAGGAGCCACATAATGCTTTAGAAAACCCAACATTCAGCGTTACCGGTCCTTTCACTATGTATATGTGCCTAACGTGTTCACAATAATGACGATTTACCTAGAAAAAGGTTGTGTTTTTTTCTCAAAGATACAGTGGGGCAAAAAAGTATTTAGTCAGCCACCAATTGTGCAAGTTCTCCCACTTAAAAAGATGAGAGAGGCCTGTAATTTTCATCATAGGTACACTTCAACTATGAGAGACAAAATTTGAAAAAAATCCAGAAAATCACACTGTAGGATTTTTAATGGATTTATTGGTAAATTCCTCGGTTAAATAAGTATTTGGTCACCTATAAACAAGCAAGATTTCTGTCTCCAACAGACTGAATCTGCAATAGGTAAGCAATTTGGTGTGAAGAAATCAACTGTGGGAGCAATTATAAGAAAATGGAAGACATACAAGACCACTGATATTCTCCCTCGATCCGGGGCTCTACGCAAGATCTCACCCCGTGTGGTCAAAATGATCACAAGAACGGTGAGCAAAAATCCCAGAACCACACAGGGGGACCTAGTGAATGACCTGCAGAGAGCTGGGACCAAAGTAACAAAGGCTACCATCAGTAACACACTACGCCGCCAGGGACTCAAATCCTGCAGAGCTAGACGTGTCCCCCTGCTTAAGCCAGTACATGTCCAGACCCGTCTGAGGTTTGCTAGAGAGCATTTGGATGGTCCAGAAGAGGATTGGCAGAATGTCATATGGTCAGATGAAACCAAAATATAACATTTTGGTAAAAACTCAACTCGTCGTGTTTGGAGGAGAAAGAATGCTGAGTTGCATCCAAAGAACACCATACCTACTGTGAAGCATGGGGGTGGAAACATCATGCTTTGGGGCTGTTTTTCTGCAAAGGGACCAGGACGACTGATTCATGTAAAGGAAAGAATGAATGGGGCCATGTATCGGGAGATTTTGAGTGAAAAACTCCTTCCATCAGCAAGGGCATTGAAGATGAAACATGGCTGGGTCTTTCAGCATGACAAACACACTGCCCGGGCAATGAAGGAGTGGCTTCGTAAGAAGCATTTTCAAGGCCTAGCCAGTCACCAGATCTCAACCCCATAGAAAATTTTTGGAGGGAGTTGAAAGTCTGTGTTGCCCAGCAACAGCCCCAAAACTCACTGCTCTAGAGGAGATCTGCATGGAGTAATGGGCCAAAATACCAGCAACAGTGTGTGAAAACCTTGTGAAGACTTACAGAAAACGTTTGTTGGCAATGACCCCTGTGATTTTGACCTACAATGTGATTTTCTGGATTTTTTGGTGGCTGACTAAATACTTTTTTGCCCCACTGTATTCAATGGGAATTTATATAGCAATTTTGCAGAGACATCTTCATTGAGCTACCTACTGTTGCACTGAAGGCATTATTCTCGTGAGCACCTGTATAAGCCCCTCCCAAGCAATTCATTTGATTGGGTTAAAGTGTTTGAGGCGTAACTGACACAAACATTTTTCCCACTCCTTTGCAACAAAAATCCTATAGGTATTCCCCAGGCCTAGCAACATTCTAGGCCTGGTTTAAGCGGCTGTGTTTGTTATAACTCTGGTTGACGCTGTAACTGAGGTTGTTGTAACTGTGTTTGGGGTTGTAGATGTGGTGGTGGTTGGAGCTAGCATTTTTAACATCTGCTGTATCATTCTCACTTCCCACCTCTACAGGTCTCACAGTTGGGTGTTAGGACCTAAAATGTCTGTGGAGATTAACTGTTGATCCTGTTGACATATGTATTTGCAATTTGTGCACGTGGCAATATTTAAATAGATTTTTATAAAGGTGGTCCTAATGTTGTTCCTTTGTCAATGTTCACTCATCTTGCTGTTTTTTTTTTTTTTTACTGGCACGTCTCTTGCTAACCACACACTGATAGTCATGTTTTAAATGTAAAAAATGACTGTGTTGATATAGCCCCACGTCATATCTAGAATTATGGTTTACTATGTTGATAATATTCACTGAGATACTTGAAGGTACTTTGAATATAAATTAAATACATTTATAATTGACACATTTTATGCTCATTAGGAATGCTTAAATGAGAGCCATTTAAAAATGTTCTGTCATAAATGTTTCACCATTAATGTAATGAAGTTAAATGGCATTGAAAATGTCATTAAAACTTAAAAGGATGCTTACATATTTTTTTCCGAGATTGTTTTCGAAATTATAGTTATTCAGGGCTTTGTGACATCTGATGACTGTAAAGCATTTGTGATGAAAGAGTTTTTTTCCCGACTTTAGGGTAGCCTTAATCTCTGATATTCTCTTTGCAAAAGTGATTCACTTGAATTAATCGTGTAGACCAGTGATTCAGTACATCCAGTTCACTGATTTTTTTCCCCTCAAAAATAACAAATTGTTCATGATTCGCACATCACTATATGGGAAACTCTCAGACCAAGTGGGAGAAGATTCTATGGTCTGATGAGACCAGAATAGAGCATTTTGTCCTCAATGCTAAGCGCTGTGTTTGGGGCTATCATCCTGGGAACAGCATTCCTACCATGAAGCATGGTAAGGGCAGCATTATACTATGGGGATACAGGTCAGGATTGAGCAGCAGGGACTGGGAGATAGGTCATGATTGAGGGAAGTATGAACGGAAACAAAACACAGAGAGGTCCTTGGAGAACATAAGACAAATATTTGGTGTGATTATTCAACTTTCAGCATGACAATGACCCATAGCTCTCAATAGGCAATGCTGCTGTAGCTTCAGGACATGTCTGTAAATGTTGAGGAGTGGCCCAGAGGTGAATCCAACTGAGAAAGACCCGAATTCAACTGGGAATGAGTTGAGAATTGCTGTTCATTTAAGGTCCCCATTTACCTTGACGAAGCTTGAGCAACTTTGCAAAGAAGAATGGGCAAAAATAGCTGTGTCTAGATGTTCAAAGCTGATAGAGACTTATCCAAATAGACTCATGCCTGTAATTGCTGCCAAAGCTGCCTCCATCAGATATTCACTAAAAAGGGTGAATATTCATGATTTCAATTATTAGGGTTTCAAATTATATTTTTTTCACTTTGACTATACAAACTCTGCTTTGCATTTTTTTCTAATTATTCATTAACTTGTTTGTATGATGTTCTTATATTTAATCTTTATTTGCTCCCAGGATTGTATTGCTCCCATGGTGTTTCAGCTATAAATAGAATCTTTATGATGTTATGAAAAGCCATTTTGAATTGAATAAATTACTATTGGCTTTGACTGAGCCTACCACTGCAATTGTGAAAGACTGTAGTCCTCAACAATGTAGGTTAAAGGCTTCAATATGATTAATATCATAGGTTGTTTTAAAAGTGCTCACTAAATTAAAAACATTCTTAATAAAAATGTATAATTACTGTTGGGTTACATTGGACGTGTACAGGTTGAGTAAGTTGACAAAAATGTTCATGCCCGGTGAAAATGCACGCTTTCCATGTCAATTACATTTTTGGCAAAGGGAAAAGCTATAGTGATGGAATACAATCTGATTGTGATTAGCTCAGTGTTTTATTCAGTTGGACCTATAGTGTACTTGTAATGTTCAATTACAGTAAAGTTGAATCTAATCTAATCTATACTTGAAAGCTCTGTTACTGGAGTTGAGAATGCAGTTTGGTTTATAGTTTAAGAGATCTAGCTAATATAGTAATCCAGCTTTCTGGAATAACCCTCTGGTCTGTGTGAATGGTAATTTATTATTTTGCAGGTAAATACATTTACACTTCCTTTGTTTAAAACCTCCTTAATTTAAATTGCGAACAACTACAATACCCCTCACCCTTACCAATTTGCCAGGTACTCACAGCAGATATATACATGGTAAATGAGGGTCTTTTTGAAAGGGAAATATACTGTAATTCCAATGTGAAAGCAGTAATAGTGATGGGGGCCCTCACCTTGTATACCACCAAGTGTACTACTCACCCATTTGCACCAGAGCACTCACCACACTTCAGTTATAAGGTGGGGAGGTGAGAATTGAAATATGTCAGTTCTGAATGAGAGGGACAATATATGAATGTATGAAGTACAGCTAGTAATATGAAGTGGCTGGCTCAGGCTTGTTCATGCTGCTCCATGTGATGCCTCATCTCACTGTATTTTGATTCTCTCAAATAAAAAGACAACAAATACTTTAAAATCCAGTATGTTATGGCCCCTCCCAAAGGCTAACTTTGAATGATAGTTGTTTCAGGCTCAGGGTGAGAGATGAGTGCTCATTACTATCCCTAAAATATCACTTCCAGCTGCCTCTGGTATCCCAACCAAGGACCAACCCTGGTTAGGGCTCTTTTACACTACGACACAGTAAAAAGAGAAAGGAAATGTATATTTTGCATCATTTCCATTGTGTTTCAAATGATTCTGACATGTACTGCCAGCTAAGAGAGGGTTGTGGGCCAGAAACAAAAGATATTTGCTCAGCCTCTTAAAAAGCCATCAGTTTCCACTATCCAGGCTTGTTTTCGTAGGCTTCATTAAAATATATTTGGCTACACAAAGAGGAACAGTAACAGTGGACTAATAGCTAACCATTCACTTTCTCCACCACATTTAAAATCTATTAACTTAAGAGTTTCTGTGAGTGCAATCTTTTTCTGTGATGCAAATCCATTATGGCTTTTTTTGCGCAAAAAGATAGCAGTAACTGCCAATAACTTGTATTTCTCTGAAAACACAAGATTTTGATTTAAAACATACTGGAACCTAATATAATACAAAATAAAAATCACAAACATGGCAGATATGGCTGAGATTAAATTGACAAATGTGATATACAACATTAGCTGACCTACCTCAGAAGAATTCCCTGGATGCAGTTCTGATCATGTCAGAACTGTGTCTGAAATGTTGCACATCTCTATACAAACTTGCCTTCATCGGACTTCTTCGGTGACCATGTTTGATCATTGATGGATTAAGCTACTCACAACCATGGCCATGGGAAAAAAGAATATAATGCTACAGTTACAGCAACAACACCAGCCCCAAGCATAGCTTAATCTGAAATTAGGTCAGTAGAAAAACATTTTAATTTACTGATGTACACAGTGCATTTGAGGTGTATGTTTTACTAGGGGTTTGTTTTCATTATGATGTTTCATTAATTGGCAACAAAAAAAGCATTATTTTTTCAAATAAGTTCTTGATCTGACAGTAACACCAATCAAACTGACCTTTTCTCTTCACAATGGAAATCTACAGCGCCTTTGAAAAAATAGCGGACCAAAGCGGACCAATAGGGTGAACATTAATATTACACTTCCTCAACATTACACTTCAACATAATCTTGAAGTTCAAGTATTCTTCGATTTTTGGAAAAGATATTGTAGAAGCAGCTTACGAGTTGAGACAGGAGTGGGATGAGGGGGCGTCTTGTTGGACATCTGTACCATTGACAAATAAGCTCATATTTGAAGTAAATTCTATTAACATAGCCAAAACATAAATCAAATGTATTTAACCCCTACATTAGATCAATCTGATTGCTTATGGATGTGAGTTCAGTATTAAAGATTTTAGTTAAAGTGAGTCTGGAAACACATTCTGGTCTTTTGTTTGAGTGGTGTGTTTCACTAGAAAGAAATAGCTGCATTATGTAGACCAGAAATGGGACCACATAGGCCCATATGCTGGGGGAGGTAGGGTAATATGTGTGGGGGAGGTAGGGTAACTGCTGCTACAATGCCCTATCTGTGATTATGTCAACTGAGTTATCCCAGCTGTCATCCATCATAACTTTCTCTATTCATGTGTACAAACCAAGATCAGTAGCCTTTGTCAGCTAAGTCATGTCAACTTTGCCTTTGCAAAAAACTATCTGCATGATCAGCATTTCACTTTCCAATATAGTCCAGTTATAGGATGTATTGGGTTATATTAAACTGTTGAAACAATAATGGAACAATGAGAGTTTATGTTTGACTCATGTGATCCTAAAGTATAACATTGTATTGGGTCTGCATATCCTCTTATAGGCATATGAGAGCTATTGCTGGTTTCCCGCCTGCCAGCAATACTATTGAGCACCCTAGGTCTTTAATATATTCCCAGCAGAGACTGGTTTCTCTGATGTTTACCACAAAGCATGACAGCCACACATAACACCCACCACATAATTTTTTTTCCAAAATACACACCACATTGAAGTCACCCAGCTCTAATATTTTGCTACTATTAAGTCATTGACAAGAAAATGTTGTGATATATGACCAGAAGCTAAGAGAAGCCACCTAGAATATAGCTAATTGGTCCTGTGCTAGAGATGTTCTAATGTCTAAAGATTCTTATGTTTTAATTCGTTTTCTCATAACATAATTACAACTGAAAGTTATTTTCCATCAGTATTTGTTTTAGTCTAGGGTTTACTGGTGCTGAGTGTCTTGTATTGTTAATATCTCATATTTCTTATTCTCCTATTTGGAAAGTTGAAGGTCAGCTTTTTTTCCTTTTGTCTGTAGCAGTGGGTGATTTTGTAAAGTGAGGTCATTCAGTTTGTAGTCTACATGCTCTGTCAGTGGGCCAGTCTGAGAGCTGCCTCTAGATGGCACATTAACCCACTCATTCAGCTCACCCATGTTATGTTAAAAAAATCTATTTAAACCTTAAAATTAGTATTCAATACTGAGAAACTGAACAAGTGGCAATAATGTTTTTAAACATGTGTGTAGTTTTCTCAGACAAAACAGTAGCTTATCCAAAATCTATAAATTCTCCCATGGTATTGCTATCTACATTGGCAGTGTGCTCAAGTCTTATCAAAAGCACCTAGTTCCCATGAGGAAATGTCACTTGAATGACTCTTCAAATGGAATTACAAATGGGAAACTGAGTAAATGTAAAATTTTTCCGAGTTGTGGCCACTGACTTTTACCGTTTCAATCCAAATATGACAGTAATCTGTTTTTGACAATTACATCCTTATCAATAAAATGTAGCTAATATGTACCAATATTTTCAAGTATTTCATACTTTATTGAACAAGAAAATTGTGAAACACAGTGGAGATTTCTTTACTGAAAGAGCAGTAGGCCAGATTCGTCTCCACACTGCAGCAGAACATATGCATCAGAGGCAGCAACTTTGACCACTGGACAACCCCACGCTACAAAAACAAATCAAATTAGTTGAATAATTGTTATGACTTCAAAAGTATTTGAACACAATACATACTGGACTTCCCAGTTCCACTTTCAAACCAATAAGTGAAACCGGCCCTTCCACTTCCCAGTTCCTATTTCCGTCAAGCAAATTAAGCTAGCCCATGACATTTTGTAATTCTATAAAAGTTCATTTTAAATACCAGTCGTTCAGTATTTCTGTTTAATTTTATTTGATCTATTTGTAGGATTTTGGACAATTCAAACATTCTAATTACTTTAAAGCATTTTAATGCATTAAAAAATGTTAATTTGCTACCTACCAGTTTGTCATAAAGGCAGCATAACACACACACACACAGGAACACAGACACGCGCGCGCACACACACGTACACACGTGAACTGAAACTGACTGTGCTGTAGGCCTACGTCCCCAACTGCGTGATTGGGGGATGTCGTTGCACGTGTAGCGCCGGAAACACCTACTGCTCGATGCAGTGCTCTTCCTTATGTAACTAACGTGAATATTAAAATAGGCTACTCTCTACTTGTAGCCTTACAATTTCAAAGAGATTACTTTAAGAGTTCGTATAAGTTAAAATATTCATTATAAATCATTACTATCATATAGTCTCTTAATTCATAAATGCCCTTTAACTCTCACATATCATCGATCAGTGCTGCCGCATTGCCGCTTACGGAACACCATAGACAGACACACCAACAGGCTTTTGTGAATGAGAACGTGTACGTTTGTACCCAGACCACCTCACATTTCTTGGAATTCCATAATGTGCAGATGAGTGCGATCCATCCGCTTCACCCAACGATATAGATCTTTTCTGATTGTTTTTTTTACTGTGTGCCTTTTAATCCTGTTTTTTCCGAACAGATTAATAAGAATGTGTACACAATAATACATATATGGGAGTATAATATTTTAATTCTGGTCTCCCATTTATAGTTTTACTTTTTGGCGCGATTTTGTGGTGTGCGTGGAAGGATACGCTGCGACGAGGTAGTACACTGAAATTAGTCTCTCTGCCACACCCACCGATCTGAAGTACAATGTGTGAGCCGGTATGGTAGATTAAACACGCACAAGACTTTCAGTGCTTCTAGGCTAGGCTGCAGAATAATCGCAGTAATTTAACCCGATTTAATCTTATTGGAATTCATCAAGACACGCGAAAAAACACATTCACAGCCCCTCCAAGAATTAAGGTGAGAGTTTACATTTACTACACAGAATCAAATGTAATTTTCACATGGCTTTTTCACGTGGTCCTTTTTTTTCTTCACATGCCGGTAGATAGATTTTTTTAAGCAAGTCTACCGGGCGTTTTTAAGCTAACGACAACATAATGCATTAAAGGTCCATTAATTCTTAATGGTTTACCTGTACATTTAATTGTTTAAATTCGAATTTAGTGATTTGCAGAAAATATAAACTTTTATTTGCCACGACGAAAAGTTACTGGCACTGTCAGCAAATAAAATGTACAACTGAATCAATTATGAGAATAATAAATACAAAAATACACGTGAACAAATTTAGATTCTCTAGTTCCCAAAGCCCTTCTAGAGTAAGTCATGTTGGTTAGCATACTGGTTGCTTATGATAACTACTCCACCTCAGCCCTTTAAAATGTATTGCAAACATACCGGTATGTAAAATGCTCAACTAATTAATCAAGTCGTGCTACATTGCTGTTAAAATTTTGCTTTTTACCAAGTGACAATGCAAATAGCAGACGAACAGTTACTATATATGAGAGAGAGAGAGAGAGAGAGAATAGCTAGACTACTGAAGGAAATAGCTGCATGATTGATTACTCAAGACAAAGCAATTTTTCGCAATGGGCAGTCAATGATCTTTATCTGGAGGTATCACTCCCAGCCTTTGAATTATGTAGTTAATCTTTATCTAGGCAAATTCTAAGTTTTCTCGAGGAGAAAATGCAAATTTGGAGCCCCAGCTGATTTCGATTATATCGTGGGGATAAAAGACGATTTTGAGGACCACCCTGATTTGGGCGGGGCAATGGATGTAAACATGAATAAAAGCCTGTGCTTGCCGGTGGGTTTGCAGTTTAGCGTATTAAGGGCATAACCAGTAGACCAAATAACTTTTGTATACGTGCAAACTATTTTTACTTTTTTTCATTAGTGTAATCTATTCCGAATTCTGTTTTTCTTTTTTATTTAACGTTTTATTTTCCCGTTTTCCAGATACTGCTAAAATGTTGCAGAGTTTTTCTCAGGCGCAAGACTGGTTTTACTCGGAGCCTATTTTGTTTGACGATGAATTCTGCCAGAGCTTGATGAGGGACCTACAGGCGCTCCCCACGCCACCACAGTCCCCTCCGATGAAGGCTGGACTAAATGACAAGCCGCTCTCCAAAGAGGACCAGTTGAGCTACGTCTCGGACATACTCCTGGAAGATCAAGACCCGCAACTAAATTGGAATTGTGACTTTTTGTATGATGGCAGTGGGACCGCGACAAAAGACCAACAGCCAGAGGAGTCCGACGACTGTTTGTGGCATTGCCTCGGGGATAAGTCTACAGAGAAGTTATCGTCTGTTCTATCCAGCAGCCCTCTGCTCTCGGATATAGACACAAGCATTTTCGAGGAAATTGCCGGCTCCACACTGAACTGCCACAGCGTGGCGCTAGCGTGCCAAGCTTTGGAGAATGAGGATTTACTATTAGATAGCCAGGACAGTCACGACCAAGGCAGCGAGTCGACATCAGATTACGGCTCTGCTGGAGGTGAATTCTCTACTTATTCGAGCAGTGCCAGCGATTCTGGTGAGTTATTTTAGCCCACTTCAAAGCACTGCATGTGAACAACATTTTGCGATAGTTGGTTATTACGTAGTGTTTTCTTATAACGTTTTGTTGACATCTTACTGTGACTTGAGGTCATTTGCTGCTATGAAGCATACAGCATGTATTTTCAAATGTCTTAATGTTAAATATACTATATATTTTTTAACAAATACAAATTTTCAAGAGGTTTTTCCAAATTAAGAACTTGTTTTAAGGACTGTCTTAAAACAAACTTGCACTACGGTATTCTTAATAATGGTTGAGCGATTTGCATTCCGGTCAATGTTTCTGAAATGCAGTTCAGTGTTATTGGAATTGATTGCTAATCCGAATCCCCTGTTTTCTCTCTTCACAGAGGAGGAGATAGATGTGGTGACAGTGAAGAGGACATCCAGCTCCTCCTCTTCCCAGTCAGTAGAGGAGAGCCGGCGACAGCAACGAGCTCTAAAGCGCCAACACCTGGAGATCCAGCTCCAGCACAACTACGCCGCCCCCTGCCCTGCATCACCCCTCCGCACAGAGTCCTCATCCACCACCTCTGGATCCCACTACAAGCGCTCCCGGGCATCCGACTCACACAGGCATCACCACCACAGCTCGACTGGCCACTCGTCCCGGCACCACCACGGCAGTCAGAACCATCAGTCCAGCTCCTCCAAGCAGTCGGCAGACGTGGAGGACGAGGAGGAGAGGAGGCACACCCACAATGTGATGGAGAGACAGCGGCGCAACGAGCTAAAGAACTGCTTCCTGCGGCTCAGGGACAACGTGCCTGAGCTGTCCAACAACGACAAGGCGTCCAAGGTGGTTATTTTGAAGAGGGCACGCGACAGCATCCGTGGCCTCGAGCTTGAGGGACAAAGACTGAACGACAAGCGAGACAAGCTCAGAGAACGCCAGGAACAGCTTAAAGTTAAACTGGAGCAGCTCAGGAGGTAATGGTGGGCCAGAGAAGATGGGCACTAAACAAAGCTAAGACATTTCAGTTGACCGGTTTGAAAAGGCCCGTCTGATTTTCCAAGACTTGATGCTGCACACCCTCAAAGCATGTCGACAACTACCCCCTGCGGTAAATGTTCAAGAAGAAGTGAAAGTGGCTGAGTCGGTGTGTTGTTAGATTAAATTGGAGCAACAGGTCCACGGTCAGCACAGTAGAATGTTTTATTGTCCTAGCGATTTGCCAAAGTCATTGTTCATAAAGTAGCCTACTGACATCTTATGTTGTAGAGTGAGCTATATTAAACTGAGCAAAAATTTGTGAAACATGAACCTTTCCACATTCCCCCATATGTTAGGAACTTTGTTCTCCCGCTCCTGTTTTGTATTTTGGGCTGGATCCAAAGTTTCAATTCGTATTAGGGGTTGGTTATGTATTCCACTTGTTGCCATTCATTGCAAAACAATTGTCTTAACACGTTTTTATTCGACTTCCATTTATTCACGTGAACTTTAAAGATCTGACCTGTTAGTAGGAATTTGGTGTGTTGTAAGGCAACACATTTCACACATTGAAGCTCTTGTTGTCAATGCCGTAAAAATGTTTTATGTTTCAGTTTTAAAGCATGATTTCATTTACCTACCTCGACCCAGGTCTTATCCTTGACATGTTTGCTCTCGGAAGCACTCGTATAGATTTCTCTGTACATATTATTCTTGTAATATGTGTCATATAAATTATTTTAGTTTTTTTTTTTCTTGTTTCATTTGCAAGTAAATTGTTCTGTTTCGTTGGCAGCACTTTGTTTTTTATAATGCAATAAAAAAAATGGACAAGAATCAATGTTTACTGACGTTATTAGTAGCACACATTTTACCACCATGTTTCGCTCACAGGATGCTAGGTGTGTGGGTTGCATCCAAGAAGACTGTTATTGCACAATCAGGTGTGCGATATGTAGGAGTGTTCAGTGGTATTTGGGTCAAGGCGAGTGGGCGGATGACTGACAGTTGTGAAGATTGCACAGTGCTGGATTGGCACCATAAAAACTATTTTACAAAGCCTTGACAAAGAGATCATCCCTTTCATCTCACATTGAGGTGTGTCTGAAAACAGCAGTATTATGCCTGTCATGCTTTCAATTGCACATGATTATATTCAACATGAGTAGATGGGAGAGATCATTCTCACCTAACCACCTTTCTGAGACCTAGATTCATATAAACATACTACACTTTGACATTTCATGTATTACATCAAAACTAGACCGAACTTCTGTCCTTGTATGGAATGGTGAAAAACCTGGCCACCTAAAAAAGTTTTTAACAGATGTAAAGCCAAATCATGCTTCAGAACTTGTACTGACCTGTCTGACAGTGGTTTACTTGGAGTGTAGCCCCAGTTATCACCTGTTGATGTAATGGAGAGTGGACAAGTGCCTCAGTATCACTGAACTATAACCCACAACTCTGGGAAGCGTGCACGGGGTTGACTAGCACTTTAATATCTGTCCAAGAGTCACTCTACTAATGGATTAGCATGCACTTCCTGCCTCTTAAGCATGCATGCCCATCGGTAAACCTTGTGCCTTGAGGGTGGTTCACGAGTCTGTCATGACATCCACTCCTGGGGTGTGTTCATGAGGGCAAATGTTTTGAAAACATATAGCAACAGAAAAACAAAAATACCCATTGGTTGCACCTTTCAGTTATTTTGATCAATTTTGTACTTTGAAATAGGCATGCAGGCTGTGGAATAAGATAAGCCTCTCCCCAAGATTAACCAGGTGAAATGTAATTTTTGAGTTATATCACTGACAAAAGCTATATTACAAAAGAAAATGAAGACAAAATCAAAATAATTAGAGAAATGTATGTAATATGTCAGAATAATTGCTTAACCTTTCTCATACCTTTATTTATTCTGGATAAATCAATCTGATTTCTAATTACAACTTTGTTAAGCTTTAATCTGAGCACAAAGTGCAACCCTAAAGTAACTTTTTCCTCCTCCATCTCATCATAAAATTGCTCTTAAAAGACCAGGGGGTGTGAATGGATGTGAAAGTTCTGGGATTTTCCACTGTCTTTCATCCTTTGCATTTTAAGTCATTGGGCCGTGGATCTTATCAAGTGGTGTGGAGAGGAAGACTCCACAGTGTCTGCATCCATAAATAGGAGGCCTTCGTAAAGAAAACTCTCCAGACCAATTGTTGGTCTTCACAGTATGTGGCCGTTTGTTGGCTTGCTATCAGGCCAAGTGTTTTATCGGGACTGTCCTCAGTTGGTGACTGTTGGCCGTCACTCAGAGACAGATTTTTCACATAGCAGCTTAAATCAAACTATAAACCTTTGGGTTCCTGGTCAGATGCTCTAACCACTAGGCTATCTCCCACACCTCATTAGGGTGGGGGTGGTCAGTAAATGGTGAGAAGGATGGCGTAGGATGTTCTTTAAGATGCTAATGCTTTGTTGGTTCCAGGACTGGCTCCAGCATGACTGGAGACACAGAGGTGGGAAGAGGAGGACGAAGAGGACGCAGTACATCATACACAACCACTCAGGTGAATCCACGCCAACCTCCAAGCCACTCGGCAAACACTTGGCTTGTGCTGTGTTGTGGCCTGTGTAAATATGATGCAGCAGAAAAGTAGTGAAAACGGCATCACTCTTTAACAGAGAAAATCTCTTCACTGTGGGCATTATGTAAGCAGGATTTTAGCTTAGAAAGTTAAGCAGAGTATCCAACCATGTTTCCATCAAGACAAAAAAAATCCCTCATTCCTAAACTGTAAGAATCACTTGAATAGATAAGCATCTGGGAGTATATACAATGCATATAAAAATGCATATCAACATAACCTGTGGGATTCTCCTACCCTTTCCCTGATTTCTTTCTCTCCACAATAACACAGCCTTGTAACAGATTGTGAAGGCTGTGTTGGTATAGTTACCGAAATCCAGGAAACACTACATGAGAGAATAATAATTGTTTACATTTGATTGTTCCAATTCACTGAGACAGTCAAATCATTTTGACTGTGGTGGAGCATGTGTCTATCTTCAAATTCCTGGGTGTTCACATCTCCGAGGACCTCTCCTGGACCTTCAACACCTCAGCCCTGGTCAAAAAGGTGCATCAGCACCTGTACTTTTTGAGGAGGCTGAAGAAGGCCCACATGTCTTCCAAGATCCTTGTCAAGTATTACCGTTGCACAACCAAGACCATTCTGACTAACTGTGCCACAGTATAGTTGAGCGGTTGCTTCGTAGCCGAATGGAAGGCCCTGCAACGGGTGGTGAAAACAGCCCATCACATTCCTGATGCCCAGCTCCCCGCCATTGTAGACTTACAGTGCAAGCGGTGTCTGCACTGGGTGCGCGGCAACATCAGGGACACTTCATCCATGCCTCAATCTGTTTTCCCTCTTATCATGAGGTAGGAGGCACAGGTCTCTTCGTTCCCACACCAGGAGGCTCAGGAAAAGTTTACTTCCATCTGCTGTAACCCTTCTGAACTCTGTGACCCATCACTTACCATACCCCCCCGCTTCTCAGGGGGACTGGTTGCATTACCCCCTTTGTACTGCCGGACTCTGATGTCTCATTTACACTGGTGCCAAACACTGGTCTTTTAGCCTAAAGTTATTTTGGTCTTTTACCCCAAATTTTTCTGTTTACATTGACACAGGCCAGCGCCAGTTGGCCACTAGGCCGTGGCTGAGTAGCCCGGCTCTCACTTGGTGCCAAGCCCTGGACTTTAGGACGGGTTTGCGGGACTTTAGGACGCGTTACATGCAGCCAAAACGTTGCATGTTGTGCTATTCGATGTGTATCATTTGATTAGTCTCAGGCTTCTGGTAATGGTTTTCATCCGATCTAACCGACAGATGCCTGATAAATAAGATAAAGGAAAGACTCACAACGGAAAGAGTTAAAATGACCAAAGGTGGTACAATGCCATTGACTCAATAGAAAAACAGAGCGCTGAGACCAAGACGTAGCCTGCAGAACTTATAACAACACCATTTAGCTGTGTGACTGTGTTATAATATAAGAAAATTATATTTATAGTTAACGGTACAATATTCTGAAGAGCACTCGCCCATCCAGGTTACAGGTTAGAAATACAATGAAAAACATTGTATATATTCCGAAAGGGCAAGCAGAACAAAGACTTTAATGGGGGAGTCCATCTTTGTTTTCCGACTTTGGACACTGGAACGCGATCAACTCGGGTAACTCGGGTGTGACGTCATTCCCAGTTGCGAGTTCCAGCTTCCGAGGTAAATGGAACGCACCATAAGTCATTGGTACCAAACCTATAGTCGAAACAGGAAAGTCTAGAGCCAACTTTTGCATAAATCACCGGTGTCATGCTGGTACCGGGGTAAAGCACCAGTGGATATGTGGCATGACACTGCCTTGCAAAGTCTGATAAGGTAATTGTCAGTTGTTACAGGTACATGTCTACCTCAGGAACCTCACTGCTGCTATCACTGCATTTCAGTTGCACATGCACCTTGCGCCTTCATTGCACACATAGAATTGCCATAGTATTTGCATTTTTCAGTTGTTATATACATATGTCTACCTCAGGAACCCATTTCTGCTATCTCTGCACATGCTACCTTACGCCTTCAATTTGCCTCGATTGTACATTTAAAATGCCATGTAGAATTGTCATTTGTACCCACACAACTATTTACCCACTTGTAACATACTTGTAGATTTTCTGCCCTCCTCTATTTGCCTTAATTGCACATTTAGTATTGCCATTTGTATTGCACTTGCCGTCTTTGCACGTCTATAAATTCCACTTGTAACACACATATAGTTAATTCATGTACATTTTCTGCCCTCCTCTATTTGCACTTAACGGTTAGATGCTAACTGCATTTCATTGTACTGTACATGTTCTTGTTCAATGACAAAAAAATTGAATGTAATCTAATCTAATCAGATATTTAATGAAAATACATTCCACACCCCAAATATTCATCACATGCTCTATACTGTAAATAACATAAAAATCCCACAAATAAGGTATATTTCTTGTTTGTGAAATATATGTGTTAGAGCCTCAAAGTTGGATTAATTTTCTAAATATTATTTTTTTTCTTCTCAGTGCACGTCACAATCTTGTGTAAGCCCACTGCTTTTGAGTGCTTCCAGGAATGATTTCCCTAACAGATATGTCAGCATGCATTGTTATATCTAAGGGACATACATGCAATAACCCTTTTAAGTCAAACATATGCATGCATATTAGGTTAACAGGTACTTTACCTTTTAAGGGACAAAAATGTAATGTAAAGTATTGTAATACTATGTCACATATATGCTAATATATGTTAATATGTATTGCAACATATAAGGAACATATATCTATTAACCACTGATATATGATGTCACATGTATGCACATTAAGTTCTGCTTTTCTGATGTATCAAATACTTATGTCATGCAATAAAATGCAAATTAATTATTTAAAAATCATACAATGTGATTTTCTGGATTTTCTTTTTAGATTCCGTCTCTCACAGTTGAAGTGTACCTATGATAAAAATGACAGACCTCTACATGCTTTGTAAGTAGGACAGCCTGCAAAATCGGCAGTGTATCAAATACTTGTTCTCCCCACTGTATGTTCATTTAAGACATATACGTTACATGCCATATATTACTTTTCCGTATGGGAGAAGCCATTACATTGTTTAACAGTCACCCTAATATATCCATAAATGAATATGAGGCCACAAAACACTGTGTGCATCCAGTCAGTGTGGCAGGTTGCATTCATAGACAAATGTCTGAGCAAGTACAGATCTGGAGGTGGGGAAAGAAAGTTGAGGGGAAATACTGAACGCCAGTAAATCTCACTGAGTGAAAAGCAGAATGATTCATATCTATTGTCTACATTTGGTTCTTAAAATATTTCAAATAGAATTTGCACTAAATAATTATGCTGATTCAAAAATTTTCCAGAATCAGTAAATGGTAATATATAATGCTTGTTTTCAGGGTGTAAGACAAGACACGTCCTTGTGATTGATTAGTTCTCTAGTTTTTTCCTGGCTTTGACAGGAGGCCGCAGAGGAGGGCAAGGATTATATATACCCTGTTGCCTCACACATTTTTAGTATTATATACACATTATGAGCACACCAGATTATGTGAAATAACCTGAAATTAAAGGATATTTGAGGGGTTATTGTATTTACATTTACTCAATGTGGAATTTTTTAAAAAGCCATCATTTGTCTGAAGTCATATGCACTTGTGAAATGTCTTTTATGCCAAACAGTATTGCCTCAAACCAGTCAAAGATATTTTCAGCGTGAATCCAGCCGGTAATTTGTCCAGGCATTCAATTACTCCATGGCTTTGGAGCCCAAATCAAACATTGTAAACTGTTAGGATAAAACAGTATTCTGAGACAACCAACCATTATTTGACCAATCTTGAGACACATCTTTTTTTACTGTAACTCTCCTCTTTTTTGAGTGGAGAATAAACAGAGAAGGGAAAGTGTGAATGGGGGTGGGAGGTGGTTTCTGTCACAGCCAGGCAAGTGTAAAAGTGTCCAACGGCAGTATGTACCTTTCCTGTCATTGTGGGGTGATGGGGGCGCTTGGGCAGTCAGGGCCATATGCTGATGAGGACATGGAAGAACAGGGGTGGAGGTGGGGTTCTGTTGGTGCTGGTGGTGGAGTACTTGTGCATGCTGTTTTTATTTGTTTACACCTCTTTCACCAGCAGCACCCCAAGACACTAAAAGATGAAAGAGATTTTTTTTTATGGGTGTCAACAAACACTTCTCCTACGGCCGTAACGTGTCAACGGGAGGTAGTTGTGATTTCAGAGAAGTTCTCCTTCTGGTCTACCAATTCGCTTTAAGTTAGTAGTTAACGTGCACCTTATTTACATGTGATTGTGGAGATGTGTGATTAAGTAGGCCGAACACTACGCCCAGCTGTCAGACATCATTTGAATTTCTCTCGTAACAGGCGACACATACACTCACCATAGCCCACTGGTGGGACAATGACTTAATTGAGCAGTAGACAGGAGTTGTGGACGAGGACAGGTGAGGAGAAGGGGTCAGGGGAGGGGTATAATGCCTGTTTATACCCCTCCGCTGGTATAAGGGGCACAGAAACAGGTGTGTGAGCGTGGGTCTGTGTGTGTGAAGACCCAAACTCCAAGTGGGTGTCCAGTCCTTTTGGGAGCAAATGTGTGAGTGATTTAAGAATGAGCAACTCGTGGAGAACAGCAGAACACTTAAGAGCACATAGTTTCCCATTGAATTCCACAGAGAGGGACGATATTCTGTCAGAGGATGACTAGTGCACAGTTGGAGATGAATGGCAGATCCATCTGGCAATTGATGAAGACTGAAGTACTCAAACAGAATATAGGGTGACATATTGCCTAAGAACAGTCCTCAGAAAAGTTCACAAAAAAGGCCCCAGAATGAGAGAAGGGAAAACTTGTTTGGGTCTCTGAACTATTGATCAGAGATAACTTTATCTATTGCTTGGTTCAAAGAATGTGGTGACTATATCGAAATCTTCAATGGCACTTCTAATGTATTCAGATAGTGGAGAAAAGCTACTGCTCACTTAGTAACAATGTGATCTGCTAATGTTGAGGGAATAATCTGCCCTTGATTGTGGCAATCCATATTGACAGAATACAGTTCCGGGAAAGAAATTAAGAGACCACTGCACCTTTTTATTTCCTTTCCAAAAAAGTCGAAAAGGAAGGTTTTCAGTGAGGAACAGAAGGGTTAAAATTAAGAGACCACTGCAAATTGAGGGCTTCTGTTCCTCACTCAAAACTTCCCTTTTCGACTTTTTTGGAAAGGAAATAAAAAGGTGCAGTGGTCTCTTCATTTTTCCGGAAGCAGTATATTGTTTTATGTTTCTTTGTGTTTTATTTCAGTATTGATTAGCAGTACTAAAAGAAAAGACACATTTCTTTGCTTCAGTTTCAAGTAGCATCTGCTATTAATCAGTGGTCCTGCAATGCATGTTTCAAGACAATGGACAACCCCCCCAAAAAGACATTAACATTAATGAACAGCCATTCCTGCTGATTAACAAATCTTTGTATTGAATGGGATGGACGAACACTCTAAATGTTCTTTCAAATAGTTGGTGTGTGTCTGTGTGTGTGTCTCTGTGTGTCTGTGTGTGTCTTAGTGTGTGTATGTGTATGCATGTGGGAGTGTGTTAAAGAGAACCCCTCCCCCACCCGAGGGTAAGAGCTCATGGCCCCTGTGTCACAGAGCACTAATCCAGGAGAGATCCCCTAGGGGCCCAGAGGGTTGGTTGAGGTCATCTTTTTAATGAACCCAAATCCTCAAAAGGTTAAAGATCAGCCTGTATCCACTTTCTGAACAAAAAGGACCTTTCTTACTACAACGTGAAATGTATTTTTCATTCAGAGCCTGACTATCGTCACCTAATGGGACAGGAGAGAGTGATAACAGAGGTGAACTGGTCAATGCCTCAGATGCCTTTAGGAAGAGTCACTGGTAGTAACACTTTTAATAGTGCTGAGTTAACACTGAGAAGTGATGTCATAACATTTTCTATTAACTGCTGATTACCAGTGACTTGACTTGAAATTCCTTTCTGAGCAGCATTTACAGGGGTTCTAAAGAGGAAGTTTCAAAAGGTTTCTAAAGTTAGTAGTTTTCACTTTAACATTTCAGAATTAATATACCCAAACAAAAAATGTACTTGCACAAACGTTCATTTATTACAATCAGTAAAATGTTCTGTTACTGAACACTTTCAGGACTACTGTTTTGGACCCAGTGTGGGGCAAGCGAACTATGAGTGGAGGAAGCTTAACTGTTTGCATCAGCACGTCCACATTCAGAGCAGCTAAGGGATGCCACCCAACTGGGGTCATGACCCAACATAGGGTTGCCATTTTTAAAAATGGAGTAGCAAAAGGAACAGGAAAAAAATGCTTGCTTGGTTTGTAGAACCAATGGTTAAGGCTACATCATCATATCTTTTCAATTGCATGTTTCCGATTATGTGCAAATCTGATAAATTTTTATGTTGCAGGTGTTCTTTTTTTGGTGTTTTTGGGTGTTTTGGGGTGTTCTTTTTGGGTGTTTTGGGGTCTTTCTGTGTGTTTTGGGGTGTTCTTTTTGGGTGTTTTGGGGTGTTTTTGGGTGTTCGTTTTGGTTGTTTTGGGGTGTTTTCTTTGGGTGTTTTGGGGTGTTTCCTTTGGGTGTTTTTGGGGTGTTTTGAGGTGTTTTCTTTGGGGGTTTTTGGGGTGTTTCCTTTGGGTGTTTTTGGGTGTTTGCACGAAGAGCATTTTGAAGTCTACTACCCTTTTGAACCACACTATTCTCATTATCATATAAGATGACGAATTGGGAAATGTTGCATGTGGAAAATGACAAATAAATAAATGATTGAACTGCTAATATATTTAAATGTATTTTAGCAACTGATTGACATCAAAGGAAATAATGAAAAAAGCCTTTGTGTTTTTTATGATCCATCTAAATGATTTAACCCATCAGAAAAGCTTACAGCTGACCATCATACAGAATAGTTCATTGTATTACTTAGTGATAATCATTATAATGCAGTTTCATTCTAAATGAAAACACTGTTTTCACATTGTTTTTTTAATTTAGTTTTAATTCAAAAAAATTAAATCATAAATACATTTTATTAACTGGTAATGAATTATTAGACTAATCAACATTAGTGCTGAAACAAATACCTGAAATTGCTTTCATAAAGGTAATGAATAATGTTTGCAATTAAAAACAGATGCTGAACAGATTTTGTCTGGTTCACTAAATCCAGCATCTGGGATCAAAAGACTGTGCCAGTCAAGAAAACACAAGCCATGTAAAAAAGAAAAGCAGGAAGGGCACATTTTGAGAAAATTTTATGTTTTTGCTTTTATAATCTCAAAATGAGAGATTTTAGTAACATACCTTTCTGTCAGAATGTAAGTAGCTACTTCATAACTATCATCAATAGAAAACTCAGTGCCACACCTGCCTCTGCCATTGCAGCTGACAGGGAGGAGGAGAGTGAGACAGAGTGACTGTCACACAAGTACATAGCTTTTTTATTTTTTACAATCAACAAGCTCAGACAATTACATCCGTTAGAACAAAAGCCGAGCCGGTCATGCCATTGGATACCCATTGGGTCGGGCTGAAATTGACTGCAATTCTTGCTATAAGGAACAGTAATGATATTAGTCTCAAAACTACCCTTAATATGCTTCCAGTGATGGACTATGCTATATACAAAGGGATTATAAATACAAAGTGAATACAACAGACTGACAGGGATAAGATCCTAATGCTATCAGAGAAGGTCTGGCAATCCAAAGACTCTGTTCTAAACCAGCTGCATTCATCAAGCCAGAACATAACTACAAAGATGTTAGCAGATTAAACAATGTTTCCTCTAATTTCTCTTTGGTGTCCTGAGACTTCTATCTGTCCCAGTCTGAAGTCAACCTGGTTGGGTTGATGTTTCAAATACATTTGAATAATTTATTCATTTTCATGATTGTGAGCTAGCATAACAACTTTAGTGTCCCTTTAAAACATAATGCACCATAACAGAGATGTGGTTAAGTGAAGATAGTTCACTCAGGCAGTTTGTTATTAATTTGGATTTTGTTTTACATTGGTATGCTTAACAAGATGGCTCTTCCATTGACACCAATGTGAACTGGGAGTGGTGATACCTTGCCTTCTTTTCCATTTGTGATATAGTGAAAATAGAAACAAACTAGGAAAACTACAAGCCAGTCCCTGAAAAATAAAGCTTAGGATCACTTATGTTCCCTTCAGGACATAAATGTTCCCTTCATAAATCAGACTAGAGGAGAAATTTATGACGATGTTCTACACAATTATCGTCTGATGATCTTACTTTATGTTTTCCTTATCTCCCCAATACATTTCTAATGCATTTCAAGTAAAATGTCCATCAGACTGAAATGAGTAAATATCAGTAAAAAAAGGGTTAACAGTGGACATTTATTTTTGATACAAAGTGTTTATATATAGGATGTTGTGACTCCCTGAATTAGATGCAGCATCATAGAGCACACGAAGACAGGATAATGTAAAGTATGGCAGGGGATTTATATCATATTTTGAGTGCAAAACCCACTGATGAATAGCAGTGACTTTCTTTAAAACATTTTCATTAATCTTTACCAAGGGGTCCAGTAACTCTCAAATGCATTGTATAGATAGGATTGTCAATTTGATCACCCAATCTGGTCATTAAAAGTTTGTTTAAAACATCCTGTGTTGAGACCAAAATAGTATTGACAGTGATAATTATAAAAAAATCTCAATCTGGTATGATGATTATAGAGATAAAAAATATATAGTTGATTTTGGTGCAGTGTAGGAATTGTTTTTGTGTTTATTGGGTAGAAAATGTAGACAAACAGAAGAACTGTAAAATAGTGACATGTAAATGCTGTACAAGATAGAGGATTGAAGAGCACACTTTCTTTACAGACTGGGGCGCTTTTCTCTTTCCACACTATATCTCTTTCCACACTTTCGCTATATCTCAGATGGCCCTGCAGGATGCAACTTCAGGTCTCTGACGTGCTGACAGGCCCCCTGCCTCAAAGAGCCACAATTCTTTGGACGTTACCTGATGGAACCCAGATGGTCACATACACACAGTAACTTACATTATAAACACAAAGTGACTGTCTCACACACATGCAAATGTGAACCCACCCACACACCAACACACATCTTACTACACTTGGTTGACTTTTTGGTGACAACATTACTACTGGTTAAAAAATCTGTTTGACTTTACCTTAAACCTAGCCCTAATTGTGACTCTAAACTCATTCCATAAGCCTACGTTCTCTCTTTTTCATTTAAGAACTGATGAGAGTTTTGTTCTAATTATAGTTCAATGTGCACACTCACGCAGACACACTGCTCAACATCCTGGGGACATTTCCAGTTGTAATGGGGGCTGGGGAACAGTCAATGCATACTGTATTCTCCAGTGGAGCGGCAGAGTCTTCCAGGAAAGTTCTTTGTCAAGGGGGGCTGTGTTGTTGGGAGGGCCCCTCTCCTGAAGAAATGAGGACTTTAGAGTGGCTGTCTCCCTCTCTGTGGGAAGCCTATCCTCATGGCACACTGTGTTGGTGGCTCCTTGCCACAGAAATTTCTCCTCCCTGAAAGAAATGTATGCACATTTTTAATCGGAGTCTACATCATTTGATCATGGACATTCCAAGCAAGGGTTGTTCCCCTGAGAATAGCATACTGTGTGGTTACGTCCACAAATGCAGCTTAAAACAAAAAATTAAGCTAATGTTTTACAAACATGTAACATGAGAGTGCCCTTGGCTTGTATGACTTGCAGGTAAGACAGAATTGGTTTTAGCACAGATGACAAGTGGGTTTATTGTCTTTCAAAGTGGTAGTTTTGGTTTTGTTGTTCTTGGTAACCGGTGAGGGTGGTAGTAGTGGTAGGGAAAAGAACGGCTAAGTGATACACAGCAATGCCGGTTTGACCAGTGCCTCAGTGTTGAAAGGCCTCTCAATGCGATGGTTGAAGCACGGAATCTCACAAATGTTGGAATTTTCCCCCTAAAGGGCATCTTAAAAGTGCCCTGAGTCAGCCAGAGGGAAAGTGAAGGCTTGGCCTAACAGAATCACTGAGGTGTTGTGTCAACAAGCTCCCCCAGGTTTAAAAATACTGCACTGAAAGTACATCATGTGTTTCCTGTAATTCACTAGGGGACTTTGAATAATAAAAAATAAAAAACCTAACACCTTTAGTGTCCGGTTTTTCTGTTTGTCTGCAGATAAAGAACAAAGGGAAACAATAAACACTCACAATAAGACAAGAATACTTTGCTGATGTGTAAAGTGTCAGTTGCTGAAGAGGTTTATTGGTGTGTGGGAGAGTGGATAAGTGGATGCCTACAAAAAGTGCAAAACTTTTTTTTGTTTGAGAATGCATGAAATTGTGTGTCAGTGTATGGATGGATGGATACATACGACCAGATGTGTAAGAAATGGCGATTCTAGGATGTTCACGTGCGAGAGTGTGTGTAATCTGGGTGTATGTGTGCAGCCGTTCACAAATGCGCGCCATGAGTGTGTGTGTCCTGTGTAGGGTCCACCTGGCTAATGGGCTGTGACAGCATCAGTCCGCGCTCTGTCGGCTTTACCTGCAGGGGGCTGTGCAGGCACAGTGGGACAAATAAGAGATGTCACTGGGACCCCCCTCCCCCTGGGAAATGGACTGACCCAAAGACCCCTCACTCCAAATCTCTCCCTCACAGAATAGAAAGGTTAAGGTGTGTAAGTGGGCAAGGAGAAGGGGGGAGCCTCCACCCTGTAGCCTTTGTTTAAACTAATACAATAATTGGATGTCATAGATAATAATCATCTGGTTAGCAATCATGAAATGACTGAAAAGACAGCTATTCATCCATGGTAGACTTCAGTACTATCCCGGTTTTCCTGACTGCCAACGTATTGTTCAAAATGATAATAGGCTGTTTGATCATTTAAAAGCCAGTTATTAACAGTTTGTCAAGAAATCTTTAATTATCTCTTTAGGGCCACCACTGTCTTAACTTGTTGGCTCTTTTCAAAAGCAGTGTAAACAGAAGCAAGTTTAAAGCATCAATCATAATGCCAATATGGTAGCTTCCAGTTTAGGAGTATAGAAAGCACCCATCTGAACATTTGTGTGAGGTTCTGAGAAAGCAGGGACCTCCAGAAGCTGGCCAACGTTTAACAGGTGCCCTCGATGACAGTCAGAGACATTGTGCTACTGACAAGTGATTCCAGGATGCGTGGGGTTGTGGTCCAGTGGTTTATTATGTAAGATAAAGGGTGCCGTTTGGAGTGTTGACGCAGTCCCTAGAACCGCTCAGGTTCTGTTGTTCACTTTGATCTTTTGTATTTTGCCGAGACAGCAAATGGATGTCATGCTAAACTAGATATGGGGTTCAGCTTAAACACTTCTGGCACAAAGCCATGTGTGTGTGTATGGGGGGTGTATTTCGACACCCAACAGAATCTAGGGTAAAGTTGGCACGTTGAAATCTGTCCACTAGATACTTACTGCACAGGACTGTGAAACGGAAAGAAAACAAAGTAGAATAAAAAAGATGCTGAGAAATTGCAATTCTCCTTGCCCAACTTATAGCTAACAATTACTGAAAAAACATCTGTCTACATTGCAACAGTGGTCAGTTGTTGTCAGTGTTTTGTGTTTACACAGAGTACAGGAAGTTGCAGGCAAATCAGAAAGATATTGGTTTGGAACAGGTAACCACTTACTAACAAGCATTGACTAACAGCAAGCAAATATACACACTTTTTATGGATCTTCTGATCACCCACTTCCTGTTTATGCTTTGTCTAACCTACACACACACAGAACTCCATTACTAGCAAGGTAACTGCTGAGGAGATAGTGAGGTGATTCTTAATAAAGAATTTGACTAGCCACATGTGACATGTACACTCACAGCTGGCTAGCTTTACAAAAACTCTGAGTTGAAGATTGCTTTGTAGTATACTTTATATAAAATGCTTTGTAGAAACTTCTCACATGGCTTAAAATACCCAGACTCTCTCTTGCGCTCCACTCGTTTATTACTGGCTCGTTAGGAAATGCCTTTGTTAACTTGATGCCGATCTGAACCACCATGTATAATTAAGGCTCTAACAAGGACAGAGATGCCCAGGGGAAGCATTTGATGTCTGGATATTCTTTGTGTGTGTGTGTGTGTGTGGTCAAAAACTTGTTCCACAACAGAAAAAGCAACCACTGGATACTAGGAAAAGGAAACTTTTGAGCGACTGAGGTCCTTTGTATTACACAATGCCTGTCGTCATTCTTTAAGAGCTTTATTTAAAAAGGCAAGCAGAGAGTGTTCCTAAGGTAGCATTCCAAATGACAACCTATTTCCTATATAGTACTCTACCTTTAACCAGAGACCCATGCCATTAGGTTTGTGATCAGTACAGTGAATCTTGGTTCTGCATGGCTAACAAATTATTTTACATTCTGTTGTTTTGCTCAGGGGTTTACTATCATTATATGTTTTATCAAAGTCAGAGAATACATAGATCATTATCATTACATTCACAATACATTTTAATCCTTTAGCAGTCATTCCTATTAAGAGCATTTAACATTTAGCACATACATATTAAGATAGCTTAAGATAGATAGGCAGGACAACCACAAAATTCTAAAGTGCACCTCACTCAATGACTTAATCTGAACTAGCTTGCCTGATGGAGAGCAGCATGTTAGTTGTTAGTTGACAACAAAATCAGTGACTTCATGCACCAATAGGGTTAGAAGACTGGCTGAAGTGCTGTATGTGCATGTGTTGTGACATATTAGGTACATATTTTTTTAATTGGATTGTTGTAATGACAATTGTTGTAATCTCAATTGGCTCTAACAATCGGCTTTAACCTTCAGAGCTGGATAACTGTAACCAACTTTCACATTCCAGCCTATCCTAACTTCAGTCTTTAAAACTTTTAGTGACAAAAAAACACATTAATGAGCATATAATTACATAAATGAACCACTAACAGGAACTACCACAACTATAACCTTTTTTTAAACTATACATCCTTTATTTGTTCTAGCAGTTCTGGTAAATCACACCGGAAATGATTCATATAAGTAGAGGTGTCATTTACACTTTGTGGTTTCACTTCTATTACCCTCCAGTTCACTTAGCTATTCCAACAAAGTCTAAAACCATTCATACACTATCAATGCAAACTGTATTTATAGACAGTCATATAGAAACTGGCCTTTGGTTTACAACTTTAACGGTGCCTTCCTTTTCCCTTTTCATATTTCCTCTTCACTAGCAAACCTAGTGTCATTAGGAGTATGAGGAGTACGACATTTAAAGAGACAATACAACCTTGACCTTAAAAGTAATCAACTATGCAAATTATGTGGGCGTGAGGTATTCCCTATGTACAGGACTATGATCAGCTTTGAGCCCATTTAGACTATATCAATCACTTTGAACACAATTACATTTTTATAACATTAATTAAAATGTAAACAAAATGTTAAATTCAAGTTAGCAAGGAATTGCTAACTTGCTCACGCAGCATGCTCACGCAGCGCTTTTGCCAGATGACTGACCTGGATGGCATAAAAACTCACTGACAATATTGTTTACCCGGTAACTAATATGGCACTCTTCAACAAACAAGTGATGTTGCTGATGAGTTGTTTTGCTGCTGATGTGAGATGTTTTTTGTTGCTTCCCAATTGTTCCTTCTGATTCTGTTCATAGAGACGACATATAGAACCAGACTTCCTACATCACTGCTCATTCCACTCCAATACACGTTGAGCAAGATGTTGTCTTTGGACCTCAGAAGACGCAAGAATTTCTGATGGAAAAGTGGCCCATTAAGTTGATGTGCATCAATTGTAATTTTTATCCTATTACACTATAAATAAATTGTTCAGCAAATCTGCCATCAAGTCTTGTTAATCCTAATAAAATGATCGTACTATATAAAAACTCTTTCTTTCCTTGTAATCCCAACCTTAATCAATAGTGGGGGGAATGCAAAACTTATTCAAGGTATATACTGGCTCAGAAGTGCAAAACACAACCACTAATACAAGTACACACCCCACCACCCCACCAATACGCAAAACATAACCACTCAAACAATGACGCACTCCCAATAGAAATACTCCTCACAATAATGTTAAACATAACCACTGATACGATGACACACTCCCAACAGAAATACTCCCCCGAAGAACACACAACTTAACTACTAAAACAACGACACACTCCCAATAGAAATCCTCCTCCCAATTACACTAAACATAACCACTAATATGATGGACACTACCAATTCAATACAATAACCCTTTGGGCAAGGGGTTTTGGGGAAGGGACATTGTATTGAATTTGGAATGTGTTTTGCACTTCCAGGCCACCGTAAATGTCAGTATCTAGGACTTCAGGCAGCATTATTCTATAACGTAGTTCTTCCTTTTTATACGGTACTCTGCATATTTCCATTACAGTGACCTAAAAACAGTAGAGGTTATCCCTAATACGATGGTTTGGGCAAAAGTAACATCTGGTGGAAAACATGTAAAGGAGAATGATGTCATTAGGGTATGCTGCATGATGCTGTGAAGCTAGAACGGAAACCAGATCTAAGCACTGGCACAGATTTCCCCTTTAGAATTTCCTCTAAATATTCAAAAGGTAATTTATCTGACAAATATACATTACATACTGTCTATAAAAAATGTATTGATCTCAAAAATATCTCTTTTTGCAATTGAAGTCTAGATTATTAGATTTATTTCTTAATATCATGGATTGTGCTACTTTGATGAGCAGAATTAATTCATAATTCATGCTTGTGGGGCTCTGTATACCCAGATACATTTTTTGTATTCCACTTCCAACAGTAAGTTGCGGCCAACTGATCTTTAAAAAAAAGTTGTTCTCGTCTGTTTAATTAAGTTGGGACATTGCTGGACAGCTAGTTTTTTCTTTCCACTTTCTTGCATGCTCTTTGGGATCTAGGCTGGGGTAATGTAAGCAGAGCACTTTGTGACAAAGGCTTATGTGAAACGGATGTCAGATTTCAATTTTTTTTGCAGTTTCTTTCAGTCTTTGTTCAAAGGGCATAAATGTCACAGTTATGTACTGAGAAAGTAAAGGAACCTTCCAAAGTCATCATGGGACAGAAGTGTGCTTAGGTAGTGCAGTAGGTGTTTTCACACAGGCACACATCTGCACAGTATTTGGTGGCCCTAAAACCTCCACGTTGTGCCATGATGGAAAACCCACAGACATGGCTCTTTACTTCACTTCATTGGTTCTCTACAGTACCTCACTCTGAGAAGAGTTGGTTTCTCTGTGTCACACTAACATCACGCTCTGTTGATTCTCTCCACTCTGGGGTTAGCTAAGAAATTCCCCTTGATGCACATTCTCATGCAGAGCGCCTGATTTGACTCAAAACATTTTCGTTTTCTCAAAATGTTCACTTTGACCTGGAAAGGCCTCTCATCTTCAGACCCCCAGAAGGGTGTCATGGTTTCATGTCTCACCAGGGAGTAGCTCGAGGGGCGTAGGGGAAAGGGGAAAGTTTCAGGGAGAGAAATATGAGTAAGATGGAGGCACTGTATCACCTCCATAGAAGAGGCGAGCTGCAAAACAGGAAACGAAGATGCACAGCTGTTATAGTGGGGGATGAAGTTACTGACATTAAGTTTTTATTTAAAAAAAGTCATGACTGATTTGAGAAATTCATTGTGTTCACCCACATTAACCCACACTGCCATTAGGAGTATGCACCACATATTTTGAAGAACTTGGTTTTCTTATCTTTGATTTGGTGCTTCTAATAATTACTGGTGCAGTAGCCTACACTTTAGCTTCCATCTTTGTTCATATGTTTTACTGGTACCATACATTCAAGATCCAATAAAGTTTTTAAGAAAACATTCAACACTCATATACAATACCCCATAATGACATAATGAAAGGGAGAACAGAAGTTTTTGGGAATGTTTACATAAAATGTATGTTGTACCTATTTAATAAAAAAAAAGCTTAGAGTCTTCTTGGCCTCTACTGACTTTGCACACCTGGATTCTCCCATCTTTTTTGCGGATCCTCTCAAGCTCTGTCAGATTGGATGGGGGGCATCTGTGAACTGCAATATTCAGGTCTCCTCACAGATGTTCAATGGGGTTCCTGTCTGGGCTACGGAAAAAGTCTGTGAACGGCCACTTTATTAAGGACATTCACAGAATTGTCCCAAAGCCACTCTAGCTTTGTTTTGACTCTATGCTTTTGTTGTGCTGGGAGATGAATCTTTTCCCAAGTCTCAGGTTCTGTACTCTCTGCGTTAGGATTTCTTTAATGACCTCTCTGACATTGATTCTTTCCTCAACCTTTACCAGTCTCCCAGTTCCTGCTACTGAGAAGCATTCTCATACTGTAGCATGATGCTCCCACCACCATGCTTCACTGTAGGGATGATATTAGCCAGGTGATGAGGGGTACATTGTTAGGTGGGAATGCCAAGCACTATGTCTGGCCAAAACAGTCAGGTGTTTGTCTCATCAGACCATTTCATATTTTTCCAAACTTTCTCAGTCCCATGTGGAAGAGTCCTTTCGTCTAGCTACTCTACCATAAAGTTCAGATTGGTGGAGTGCTTGGTTCTCTCATCTTTCAAGTTCTGTTAGTCATCATTGGGTTTTGGGTCACCTCACTGACCAAGGCCCTTCTTACCCAGTTACTTTGTTTGTCTTTTGGAACCTTTGGTGGTTCCAAACTACATCTATTTCACAAAGTTGGTGCCCACTGTGCTCCTGGGTATTTTCAATGCTTTAGCCTTACTTTATAACCCTACCAAAATCTATTTCAGTGTTTGAGTTTGGTCTCAGGTCTGCAAAAGAATTGAAAGACAAAAGTGTGTGTTGGTGGTTGTGTAATGTTTTGGTAATGTGTCAATCTTACCAAGAAACATCACTACCCCACATACATTTGATCTTTGTCAGTTTGCCAGGGAACCCACAAAGTCTTGTAGACTGTATTTTCCCGCCCTATTTCTGATAGACTGGCATAACCACAAACCACAATGTCAACAGTCCTAATTACTCAAGCCAGCTTTTGAGTCACATGAAACCATGAAGGATATGCAAAAATGTAATATTACTCTAAGGACATAAATGTCAAGTTTTTGGGGAAGTATTACTGCTTGTTTTTGTTGTAAACAAACTTAGATTAGATTCAACTGGATTGTCATTGAAAGTACAAGTACATTACAACGAAATGCAGTTAGCATCTAACCAGAAGTGCAAATAGAGGGCAGAAAATGTACAAGTATTTACAAGTATTAAGTATACAGTATAAAACAAAAGTGAGTACACCCCTTTTTCTAAATATTTGATTACATCTTTTCATGTGACAACATTGAAGAAATGACACTTTCCTACAGAAACTGTAGGAATAAGCTCCTTGGTTTTCTTTGCATTGAGGGCCAGGTTGTTGTCAGTGCACCATGCCGCCAGGCGCATGACCTCTTCCCTGTAGGCTGACTCGTCATTGTCAGTAATCAGGCCTACCACGGCATGGTGTCGTCTGCGAACTTGAAATGATGGTGTTGAAACTGTGTACAGGAACGCAATCATGAGCAATGAGGGAGAGGAGAGGACTCAGCACATAGCCTTGTGGTAAACCAATGTTCAGGATCAGGGTGGAGGAGGAGTTGTCTAACCTGACAAACTGGGGTCTGTTGGTTAGGAAGTCCAGAGTCCAGTTCAGCTTTAATGTCTGGCTCTTTATTGTCCCTGTCGAAGTGTGTGTAGAACCTGTTCAACTCGTCGGTGAAGGAGAGGGTTCTTTGGCCAGTAGTCAGTTATGGCTTGGATGCCCTGCCACATGTGTCGGGGTTCAGAGTTGTTGTTGAAGTGCTCCTCAATACACAGTTTGTGGTAATGTTTAGTCATCTTGATGCCCCTTTTCAGGTTGGCCCTGGATGAGCTGTAGGCCTCTGCTTCGCTGGATCTGAAAGCATCGTTGCATGCCTTTAGCAGTTGTTGGACCTCTATGTTCATCCACGGCATGTTTAAATGTCCATTTGGGAGTCAAGGGTGGCTTGAGTGGCAAACAAACTGCAGTCTGTGTGTTGAAACTGGTGCTGTAGAAGTGAGTCTGTCACTTCTGGCCACACTTTGACTTCACCCCATATTCTTATTACCGAAATGTGTCTATATAAGATACTCAGATAATTTTACACAATATTAAGAAAAATATTTGATTAAAGAAATGGACTCATTATTGGCAATAATTATCTGAATCATTTAAGTATCCCTGTAACTATCTGGATTGCTAAAATGACAGAGGAAAAAGGGGGAAATGTACTTTCTATGTATAAATCGCTTATGTTATGAATCCCAAGCTCTCTATTGCTAAAGTATTTTTAATGGTAGATAAAGCAAAGAGGGATTTCCTGGTATAGGGCATTTTTCTTAGCTCAAAAGTACTTAAGGGGTGTCCTATGTACTGTATAATGACATTTCTCCAGGCAGACAGGAGCAATGATCACAGCGCCAATAGAGAAAGGGTGTCAATCAAAAATGTGTGTTTCTAATTCCATTCATTTGACCTTATTTCGATTATTTTTGGATGTCTAGAATAATACGATACATCCTCATCATCACTGTGTGCATATGGCTGCAGTCTCCTACTATAACACACAAAGAAGCTAACTTTGTAGTAGAAACACAAAGCTTTGTTCTGTGATTATTTCCCAGCCAAAATCACACTGGGTTTGAATCTGGCCCACTGCTCTCAGCAGTAACTTTCTGTCTATCAACACTTCCCTGTCCAAAGCAACATCAAAATGTCTAGACAATATATAATGAAGAGAGCTTAATGAGTAGCCCACCATCCAAGCAGTGTCCCACGGCACTACAATGACTAACTTAACCAGTATGAGTAGAATACAATTATTTATGCACTCACCACTGCAGGTCGCTGTGGATAAAAACACCTTTAAATGGGTTAAAATGTAAAACAATATACCCAACCAAACATAGACTCAACGGAGGAACCAAATATACCTTGACAATATGTTTATTGTTTTGTGGACTCCTGAAACAAGGATGTTTGGGCCGAGGGAGACACGTACTGTGACTCATCACCTAACATGAACGTTGGAGATGGTTGGGAGATAAAATGTGTTACAATAAGATGTTCATCCCAAAGAATGTGAGCCTTTACTCTGGGAATGCTGCAGGCTGTTTTCAAATGCAAATTCATTCAAATATCTTACAACTTGCTATTACAAAAGCCTGAAGAAACACAGACCTGTAAGACATGGGGTACTGAGGAGATGACATGACTGGGGGAATTCTCATGTAAACACAGAAGTTCCAACTAAAATACTTTACCTAAAGGCAAGTACTATAATGTATTACAGTACAATTATAAGACTTAAACATGTTGTGATTCTTATAATGACCCAGCCATCTTATAATCCTATTTTGATAAGACATTACAAAAGCTCATACAATAAAATATTGCACCCATTTGCATGCTATGCTAACATGCTACTGTATGTGACTAGGGACTGAAATATATTGTATGTAAGTAGTTCCTGGATGTCTGCTGTTATTTTCTAGGAGTAGCAGAGGGTAAAAAAAGAGTTTGTTTTTCTCTGGCTTGCCATCTGACATAAGCTTTGATACTACGATGCTACAGATGCCATCTTAATTTGATCAGGTTATACAAATAAGATAATATATCGTGCAGTAACAGAACAATGTCAGTTTTGTAGAGATAGCAGTATAGTTTTTGTAGGTCTGACATTTTAGAGCTGGTTTTGCAGACATGTAATTAGTGCAGTCCTGGGCTAAAAAACATACCATACCATACCATCTTCTTCCGCTTATCCGGGGCCGGGGCTAAAAAACATGCTTAATGGAAATTGAATTATATTTTAATTATTTAGTCCAAGACTAGGACTAATCTGTGTCTTTGAAACCGGTTCTTAAAGTGTTAATTCACTTTCAAATCTTTTTAAACCTTGAATCCATGAAAAGTAGACATTTGTTGTTATGCATAAAACAGGATGATCAAATCAAGATGTGACATCTGACTGAGGCTGTCCAATGTTTTCAGAGAATGAGAAGGAGTGAAATAAAACCACTGCATGCATGTCAAGGAGAGCTGGGCTGTGTCACTCCATCTGAACAGTTTTGACAGAGACAATTCTGAGTAAACAATACTGATGTTGGCTTCACAGTACACTACTTTTAAACAAGAGTTTTGGTCAAAAGTAATCCACTAAAAATAAAAAAGTTACATTTGGACTGCATACTTAGCTCCTGATTTGACTTGCTTTGTCATCATTAAAGTTGAGTCGTGAGTAGCTTGTTATTCAATCTTCATAATTTCTGACTCAGTCCAGCAGGCCATTGCCCTCCAAGCGATTTGGCCAATACAATGGGAGTCTTATGTGTGTGGCTGTGTTAAGACATGATATAGGGGTGCAGGAAATGTGACGTAGGGAACTCACCGTGAAATGTGCAGGAGAGTGACAAGGAGCAGCTGAGGAGAAGGGAGCATAGATTTTAAACAAAAGGCCAGTATATGTGTTTCAAACCTCCTTGGACCTTGCAGTGTGTGTACTGTATTTGGGAATGTATTTTCAAGTGAGCAGACATATGTTACTGTACCCATCCATTTATGTTTGTTGACCAAGCTGAATCGTTAAAGTGCCCCTCCTTGATAAACTGAATGATAATAAAGTTTTGAATGAGAATGTATGGTCTGTCGAACTGAATTTAAATCAAGAGCACACTGGTAAGGTGAATTACTTTGCTTGACACACTGCTTGGTTTCATACAATCACTCTTCATCAGCTCTCAACATACTGCAGATTTCCTCGTTGGTCTTTGGCAAAGTAAAAGCAAAGGAAAAACAGAGACCTCTAGCTCAAACATTGACAGTCAATATGTCAATATATCGGTAGCAATCACTTCTGTTCAAAATTAAACCACAATGTTTGTTGCACCTATAAAATAAACCAGTGCCTTGTGAAAGTCAGGCTACGTTTTTATTGAAATATGATTAGTTTGATGTTTCTCAGTTAAAATACAAAGCACAGCCTCACATATCTTCATTATTCATAATTTCCTAAGTAACAGCTCTCTCCCCTCATAGAGGTTTTCCCAGGATTATGCTCCTGGAATGGGTGTGATAGCATTGAAAGCTTAAAACTGAGTTGTAATTTACCTACACTGTGCTGCAAGAACACCTGAAGCTGCCAAACAATCAGCATAACATTTTCAGATGGCAAATTATCAAATGGAATGTTTTTTCCTGGGGTTTGTTCCAGTTTTTCCCTGCGCTAGAATTCGAGTTAGCATTAAGCAAGAGGAATGAATAATATTGTATTCCCTATTTGGACTGTCAAATAGGGAATACAGGAATAAAAATAATACACATTTGCCCTGCTGGCTGCACAACAGATATAATAACCCTTTTCCAGCTAAAGGCTTTTATTGGTATGGATGCCTGGAAGGAAGGGTTGCCATGATCTTCAACTCCTGGACACTTTTGAAGGTTGTTGCAATGGTTGTTGGACTGGTTATACAGTTGGACAGGAGAAGAATAAAATGGGGTGCATGTTTTTGTTGTTTTACAGTAGTAATAACATAGCTGGAAAATATGATAGATTTTTTTGGAAAGGTGTCAGGTTATAACGGTTCAAGGGTTACTGTTGGTGTTATGTAATGTTATGCAAATGTATGCAAATGTCTTCATGCTTGAAACTACATCTCCCTCATTGTGGTCTTTATGAGAACATAAAAACATTCTCAAGTTTTCTTCAGCTCTGCTAAACCAACACAATACATGAAGAGTGTAGAGGGAATGTTGTCTTATAAACCTTCAAAAGCATCCCATTCCCCCGAAAGCCTAAAGTTGGATGACTGGAAAAAGGAGTTTGGGTAGCCAGGCAAACCTGATAACTGGAATTGAGAAACTGCGCTATCCTTCAAGTATAAAAAACAAAGACAACGTTACTATGCTTAACTGACTTGCCCAATCAAATTAATCCTGTTCTCATCTTCTTCCTTTTACAGAGATGCAGGAATTTCCTGACCTAAATTTTCAGTTACAGAGTGATTGATTTGATTTGATTCTATTTTAAGGCTTAACAGTGTGTCCTCTTGAATTCCTGCCACAGCATTGGCTTACGTAGGCTGATCATTGATGACCACTTAGCACACCTACTGAAGTTCTTTAGTATGATGTGCTTGGTGAAAGAAAGCCCAACTTTATATATTGTTGATACATAATATTGCATTTGTTTTTCACAGCAACCTGTAGTGCCAAAGGCCTGACAGCTACCAAGGCAAGTGGTCCATTGGGGAGTAAACATAATATACCTGAAAACATTTCTGGGAGCCAAAACGAGTTCCCAAGAATTGTGTACTATGTCATGTATGTGCCAAGTCCTCTCGCTTTTAGATTCGTAATTGTGGCTAACTGAGGTATTGAAGTGGTTTTACTCATAGGCTATGCACATTTAAATTATATTGTGCATAGCCTATTGTGAGAGGTTTTAAAAAGTTAATTTTTGTCCTGGACATTTTATGTAAAAGTAAATAACTTTATTTTATTTTAATATAATATAATATAATAATGTAAACATTTCCCACAACACATTTTAATCTGAGAATGTGAAAATGTATACGGTCAGAAAACTATTAGTTACACTTTTTGTTATGTAATTGTTACAAATTATGTAAGACTTTTTACCCTGCAATCACATCATGATTGATCCCAATACATTTCAGGTGCCATGGACTTGAAAGGCAATCGTCAACCGTTTATTCTAAAACCGCTACTCAACTTTAAAACATGCAGTGTTCTAGAATAGTGTGATGGTGTACCTGTGTTCCTGATACCATTTTTTTTTATTGACTAAAACTGCAGTACAGTGTGCACGCATATCACTCGATTTTCCCATGATTGACGGCTACAATCCTGCATGGTACATCTCAAACATCCCTGGGTAAATTCTAGCACTATGGAAATTATTATGCAAACCATAAGTCTAGTTTCATTCTCTCTCTTAATAAGTCCTTAAACCATTTGATCTACAAGGGGGTAAAGGACTGTTACTTTAAGGTAACTAAATCACAGTTTCAACACAGCTGCAGAGGTCATATTAGGTTTCTTGCCAATTAGCAGTACATATGTGTCAGCTATAAATGTTTTTACAATTAGCACTTTGATATTTTAGTTTCCAAAGCACTGTCAGGTCCAGGCTGGGGATCCACTAGGCATCTCTATGTGCCTAGAGACCACAGTCAGGGCCTGACTGCAGAGGTGCCTCTAGGCATCTCTGTGCATATGTTTCATTATCCCCAATCAGAGGCAGCTGCTCCCTATTGCCTCTGACTGGAGATCCTATTTAAGTTGCTCTAGTTCTGCTTTCATTTCAGTTAGTGTTGTGTTTTGCTGCTCCTCAGTTCACAGTTGTACGCTAATTTTATTGTTTTATGTTATCCAAAAGAAACATTAAAAGAATGTTCCCTAGCTCTGCGCCTTGTGTCCTTCCCATCCAACACTGTGACAGGCAGCATGAGGAAACTAACAGAGATCCAAATAGTCAGTGCCTGAATTGCAGGTGCATTAGTCTAAAAAATATTGTGTCAAGGGGAACAGTTTCAAAAATTATGACATCATATGACAAATCATAGACAAAGCATATTGGCAAAGAGGAACATTTGTCCCAAGTCCAAGCTGACCACTTAACAGGATAGTTGCTCAATGCCCCAAAAGCACAACCTCAAATTACTACAGAACTGAGCACTTTTGTGACCCAGTCTCAACTAAAATTGTATGTTGTCAGCTTTACAACGGTGGAATTTATGGCAGGGTGGCAATTTGTAAAATAATTTGTATTCAAGGCAAACAAACAAAGATGAATAACTTGGTGTTAAGAGCACAAAACATGGTAACCTGAGCAATGGTCACGTGTGCATGGACACCTGAGCAAAAAGTAATATGGTCTGATGAGTCATCTTTCAAATCAGGATGATTTTGGGTTTTCAAGGATGCCTTCACCCCAGAAGAGACATTCAGCTGCAGCCCCACAGAGCCATCCCTCACTAAACACCACCCCTCACAATACTCCTTATGTTGGTAATTTTCTTTTTTACTTTTGGGGCCACTGAACATTTGTTTGAGCACGCAAACAGACGTTATCCGGCTCTGGAAAAAATTAAGAGACCACTGCACCTTTTACTTTCCTTTCCAAAAAAAGTTGAAAAGGAAACTTTAGAGTGAGGAACAGAAGTGTTCAATTTGCAGTGTTCTCTTAATTTTAACCCTTCTGTTCTTCACTCAAAACCTTCCTTTTTGACTTTTTTGGAAAGGAAAGAAAAAGGGGCATTGGTTTCTTAATTTTTTACTGAGCTGTAGATAGAGCAGGTGTCAGTGATAAGAAAGCTATTAGATTTTTGTTGGATTTTTTGATATTGTCAGCATTTAAATGAACAATACTTTTCAGATGTAAAGGATTAGGCCTATGGCGATTAGTTTGTAACATTAATTGTTCTCAAGGTATCTGGTTATCTGTCAACTCTAAAGCAAGTTCTATGATGTTATTACAATGTTTTTAATATCTGGACATCATCAATTATTAATCATGCATATCAGATATTTGCTTTTTTTCAATAGTGAAGCATTAATGCCATCTATAACAGCCACATATAGCCATATACATCAGAATCAAAAATAGTTTTATTGCCAAGTTTCACAACAAACAAGGTATTTTTTCTGTGCAACAATTTATACAAAAGGAATAAGGGAGATAGAAACAAATAAGAACTGTGGAATGAACATAAAAATAATAGACTGTGCATTAAGAAAAAGTATATGTAAGACGCAAGATTTTGTCCAGTTGAGGCTTGTTTATGTATGTGGGAAAGGGTTATAGAATTGTCCAGTTGAGAGTTGTGTGTGTAAGTGGGGAGCGGGTTATAGTCAATTTACATACATATATACATACATACATACATACATACAGGTACTAATAAACACTTCTTATTTAGCTCATTGTAATGATTCGCCTTCTAGTCTTGATTTAGGTTGCGGTGAATGTAAAGAAGATGCCCCAGATTGTAATGGATGAGACACAGGTCCCATTGGACATTTAATTTGCAAAATGCAATGGCTGATAGAGTTCATTGTGTGTCTCACTTGAAATTTTTTCCATATTTTGGTTATTGCCAATAAATGTTTTCAAGAATTCTTAAATGTGAATCAGTGTTTTTTTGTTGTTTGAGCTCTCTTTCAACAGTTCAACTGAGAATTGTTAATTGGGATGAAATAAACACAAAAATGTGTATATGTTAAATTATTTTACTCTGAAAAAGCCAGGAGTCAGGTAGTGTCGAAGCAGAAATTGCCTCATTGGTTTAGTGAGTAGCGATGTTTAGCAAGATGTCTGCTGCCAACTATTAAACATGGTGGGGGATCCGTAATGGTATGGGCAGCCATCTTGTGGGAGTCATTGGGTCTGATGATTTCTCTGCAATAGCCAAGGAATATGAAGCCATTGTATAGGACCAGGTGCTTCCTATGGTGCAAACACTGTTCAAGAGTGGTTTCATGATCACCAGGATGACGTCAAAGGCCTTCCATGGCCACCAGATCTGAACATCATTAAATCTTTATGGGATGTTCTGGAACACAGAGTATGAAGTGGATTTCCACCTCCAGGCCTCAAACAACTGAACGCTTTCCTTCTTGAAGAATGGTGAAATATAACTCAACACACAGTTCAGGACTTGATACCACACCAAGAAGGATTGGAGCTGTTCTGAATGCAAAGGGTGGCCTTATTAGGTCCTTGATACTGTCAGGTGTTTCTGGTTTTATTAACACCAAACCAGATATGACATGGCAAACTGACTCAATTAAGACCATGTATCAAAAGATTATTGATAGCATTTGTACTTTTGGTTAGGAATAAAAGGTTCAAAGGCCAACATTTGGATTCACCACTTGATCCACTTCAGATAAAAACACAACCCCTCAACCCAGCTTTTGCTACCATTCCTACTTAAACTATGAACCCTGTGTTTCCCCATTTATTATTTCAATAGCATGATGCAAGCTTCTGTTAATGTCATTATCTAGTAATCGTTGTTCAATTTATTTGTACTTCTCAGGAGCTAGTCAGTTTACTTTTTGGATTAAAAGCATTTTAAGCAGTTAGGGTTAATTAAAATGGATTTATACAAGAACCACAATCCTATCTCATCTTATACCATTTAAGCCAGTGTTTCAAAACTCCTGTCCTCAAGTACCCCCAACAGTAAACATTTTTGCTGTAGCCCTGGACAAGCACACCTGACGCAACTTGTCAGCTAATCGTCAAGCCCTCAATGAGTTGAATTGTTTGAGATTGTCTTGGGCAAGAACAAAACACTTGTGCTGTTGGGGTTGTCTTTGGCCTGGCTAGAGGGGAAAAGATAAGCAACAATGGTCACTTGCTCTACAGGAGGCTTGGATTAGGACCACAAAGAGTAAGAGGCAAAAGGAAGTGGAAAATCAACCCAATCCTCTTTTAGATAAAAATATATTTTCTATTGGCTTAACCTACTTACCCTCTCATCCTCATAATTGTATTTATTCTGAAAAGTGTTTCTAAGCTCTAAATTCAATTCACAAAAAGCTCCTGTTATCGTATATGTTTATGGAACACTGATTCCATGATCTCTAGGACTGCTCAGACAAAGCAAGTGTACATGCAGAGCAATATATTCATTAATTTTTTTTAATCCAATTTAAATGTATTTAAGTCTGTATTTTTTACTTCACTTTTCCATTAATGTTCTGTATTACATCATGTTTAATATTTTTATAGACACCAGGAAGAGTAGCTTTGACAAGATATCTTTGGAGGATTTTGGAGGATATTATAAACAACCTAAATCCACTAATTTATCTGGAATTTACTGGCAGGTCTACTGGCCAAATATCCACTTCATTTTCTAATTATAAAGAAATGCTAACACCTAAATTGTTAGCAGTCGAAAGCACCAAAACAAATGCTGGTTGTTATCTCAAGCATCCCTTTGTTTCATGACAGATCGATGCTACTAGTTACTAGTTTGTTCACAAGAGAATCCTGCATCTTAACAATAACACAACTTGTCTCTTCTTCGTGTTCCCTTATCGAACAAGACCAATATAGTACTAGCTAGTCTAGGGTGGGACACATTTGGACTACCCATAATCCACCACCTTGGGCTAGCTAATGTTAGACTAAAACTGTGCTGTTGTTCCTCTGTTCCAGTGCTTCTACATTACGGGAATGTGTCTACTTGGATCCGCGAGCTAGCAACAGCACTTTGCTATAAAGAAGTATGTAGGGGAGTATGTAGAGGAGCAGTTTTCACTGAACAGTGTGAAGCTCCACCACACTTCCATTTAAAGAAAATCCTAAACTTGGAAGTCTTCACCTACTATGAATAAATACAATTTTGGCCTGGTCATTATTTATCCTAACATAACCCATTATTAATATTATTCAATTGTCAATAAAACCTCACTGAAAAAAAATCAGCCAAAGAAAAAACACAGAATAAAAAAAGAACCAATGAAAAACATTCTCAGATCCTCCCACCAACTTATATATATATTCCCAGTACAGGCAACACTTTGACTTGTGTTCTGTTATACCTTTCAACAGCGAAGTGTTGGTTGGAGGATCTGATGTGGACCTTGCAACCTCTTGACCTCCTCCTGCTGACAGAATACATCAGGCAGGTCACGCCACTGTAACACCGGACAGGGCACAATGCAGGGTCATCCCACAAGCCCAAAGTGAAGATTGAGGCCATTTACTGACTCACTTCAAAGACCAGAAAGAATAAAAAAGAAAAGGCTCATCAATTGTTGTAGGAGATGTGCTTTCGTTTTCTTAATGGACTGAGCGCAGAACATCTCAGTGGATTATATCTAGGGAGTGTCTTATTTTTCATTGCACACAAAGGGTTTTATCTTGATGGAGTGTCCACATTCTAAGCCTAGTTTTGGGACCAGAATAGCATGACAATAGTGAAAAGCAGTGCACACCTAATAAGGAATAGTGTGCTATTTGGGGCATAGCCTAGAAAACACACAAATACCGTTGGGGCAGAGGTGTGTATGTTATCAGGACTAATGTGTTAATGTATGCACTCTTAAAGAGATTACCAATGGGTAAATACCAGTTATTGTCTATTATCTAAATAGTTTTTGTATAACAAAAATGACATTGAGCCTGGGAAATATTTAGTAAAGGAAGTGTTTAAATGCTAAAAGTGTCATTACATCTAAATTTTTTTATTTTAGTGGATGCTCAATCAATTTTAAGACAGATAGGTGGGAAAACCACACAACATCTCTGAAGTGGTGGTTCAGGTCTTTTGATTTGTAATAAAGGATTTCAAGGACCATCAGCTTGTTGGTATATAATAATAAGCATAGTAATAAAACAAATGTATTACATTTGTAAAGTGCAATTACTTCATTATTATTACATTTGTAAGAAGCAATTCATTAATTACACAAGTAATGCATAAGTGCATAAAAGAAATGTACAGATATATAATCACCACATTATCCAGTGACATCCCATCCAGTGATACAAATGTAAAAATTCTGGAGTAACAAACCACATCTAGAGGGTCCATTAGGGTTGGGGTAAATTCCATTAAAAGTTCAGAAGTTAACTGAAATGCCAATTCCATATGAGGACATTGCATGGATATGGGATTTAACTTTCTCTGGTTTCCACACACAAAACCTATGAGAAACTGTAATGACATTAGTGATGTCCGCATCAACGCAAAAGCACAGGTTGAACTGAGGAGGTGATAGGTCGGCCCAGGGGACAGTCGTCAGCTATGTGCTAAATTGCACGGGTGTCACTGGTTGATGAGAGACTCCTGTAAAAACAGGAGTTTGGGGGGGGGGGGGTCCCCATTTACTCACCTCCTAAGACAAATGTTTGGGCTACATTGTCCCACTTCAGATGTTGCCTTCTGTTCTTTCAAAAGTGCTGTTATTTATGAGAGAATATATGGTTGTTGTTTGGTTAATACAAATTTGTGGCATGTGTGAAAAACAGCAACCACAATCTTAACCTAATGACTTTTACCAACAGAACAGTAACCAGACTGTTATTGTCAAAAACATTGCCTGTGAAAGTAGAATCTAAAATGATTGCATTGACTCTAAGTCAACAGAAATATTATCCACACCAACTAAAATAAGTAGAGATTATTCAAGACAACACTCAAAATGTTCCAAGTTTAACATTTGTGAATAATGTGTTACCAAATGATTTCTCTTTATTTCCTATGTAAAAAAAATATGCGCAACAAACATGCAAACTTTACTTTTTACAGAACAATGCACAACAAACCACATTTTCATTAAAGGTGCCAGTTTTAGCTAACTGGGTTTGTGTAACGATAATATAGAATTGTCTGAAAAATACCATGCAACATAAAATTGACAGTACTTCAAGTTCATTTTATTTGTCACTGCATATTAACAACAATGTTATTGGCAATGAAATGCTTGGTTTCCATAAACTTCTTCAACAGTGCTGGCATAAGTTATACAATAGGAAAAATATAGAATAAAAATAATATATAAGAGGAAATATACAGTAAACAAGTGTCAGTGTTATGCTAGCTGTAAGCAACATGAAGCTGGTTTCAGCATCCAGCTGGTAATGTAATTATTTTTTGCTTTAATTGAAAACTTTTTTCAATGTATTTTACTTTAAAAGTGCACATTGAGGCTTAAAGAGATACTAGGGCTTATTGTCTCCATTTTTAAAAGACAAAAGAAAAAAGCAGGAGTTGTGGTATTGTGAGGCGTGCTCACAAGAGTTCTTCCGGCTCTACTTCCTGTTTTTTTTTCAGTCTCTTGAGGTTTACTTCGCTTGCATTCGGAGGTAATCTCACCTTAATAACATTGCTTGCTCTTGCAGCACTTTCTCTTTTTAAGGGGCCCAGGTTCAAAGAAATAGACCCCCCACCCCTTGCATAGCTGGGTGGGTTACGAAAAATGCTTTCCCTCTTTCGGGCCCCACAGACTTCTTAGGATCCCCAAAGAATTCCTATGGATTCGCAGAACAGACTGAATGGAATTCCTCCAGCAGTTTTCTCTCACAGACACAAAGATGACGGAGCCATTCAAAAGTCATCCTTTCATCTTTGCACTAAATTTTCACAGGTTCAGCATTCAGTTCATTTTAAGCCTTTCCAAAATACATTTTCAAATTTGACTCTTGTTTAGAACCTATTTGTTCAATGTAGTACATGTTTTAGTTTACTTTTTGCAGAGGAGTTTGAATATGAATCCCAACGACACTAAATGCAATGGTTGTTAATACAATGGTAGTGTACCAGACATGCATTGACATACATTAATGCACAGCTCCGGAAAACATTAAGATACCACTTTTTTCCTTCCTTTCCAAAAACGTTGAAAAGCAAAGTTTTGAGTGAGGAACAGAAGCGTTCAATTTGCAGTGGTCTCTTAATTTTAACCCTTCTGTTCCTCACTCAAAACCTTCCGTTTCAACTTTTTTGGAAAGGAAAGAAAAAGGTGCAGTGGCCTCTTCATTTCTTCCAGAGCTGTATATACAGTGGGGAGAACAAGTATTTGATACACTGCCCATTTTGCAGGTCTTCCTACTTACAAAGCATGTAGAGGTCTGTCATTTTTATCATAGGTACACTTCAACTGTGAGAGACGGAATCTAAAACAAACATCCAGAAAATCACATTGTATGATTTTTAAATAATTCATTTGCATTTTATTGCATCACATAAGTATTTGATCACCTACCAACCAGTAAGAATTCCAGATCTCACAGACCTGTTAGTTTTTCTTTAAGAAGCCCTCCTGTTCTCCACTCATTAACTGTATTAACTGCACCTGTTTGAACTCGTTACCTGTATAAAAGACACCTGTTCACACACTCAATCAAACAGACTACAACCTCTCCACAATGGCCAAGACCAGAGAGCTGGACATCAGGGATAAAATTGTAGACATGCACAAGGCTGGGATGGGCTACAGGACAATAGGCAAGCAGCTTGGTGAGAAGGCAACAACTGTTGGAACAATTATTAGAAAATGGAAGTAGTTCAAGATGACGGTCAATCTCCCTCGGTCTGGGGCTCCATGCAAGATCTCACCTCGTGGGGCATCAATGATCATGAGGAAGGTGAGGGATCAGCCCAGAACTACACGGCAGGACCTGGTCAATGACCTGAAGAGAGCTGGGACCACAGTCTCAAAGAAAACCATTAGTAACACACTACGCCGTCATGGAATAAAATCCTATAGTGCACGCAAGGTCCCCCTGCTCAAGCCAGCGCATGTCCAGGCCCATCTGAAGTTTGCCAATGACCATCTGGATGATCCAAAGGAGGAATGGGAGAAGGTCATGTGGTCTGATGAGACAAATATAGAGCTTTTTGGTCCAAACTCCACTCACCATGTTTGGAGGAAGAAGAAGGATGAGTACAACACCAAGAACACCATCCCAACCTTGAAGCATGGAGGTGGAAACATCATTCTTTGGGGATGCTTTTCTGCAAAGGGGACAGGATGACAGCACCGTACTGAGGGGAGGATGGATGGGGCCATGTATCGCGAGATCTTGGCCAACAACCTCCTTCCCTCATTAAGAGCATTGAAGATGGGTCGTGGCTGGGTCTTCCAGTATGACAACGACCCGAAACACACAGCCAGGGAAACTAAGGAGTAAGAAGCATCTCAAGGTCCTGGAGTGGCCTAGCCAGTCTCCAGACCTGAACCCAATAGAAAATCTTTGGAGGGAGCTGTAAGTCTGTATTGCCCAGCGACAGCCCCGAAACCTAAAGGATCTGGAGAAGGTCTGTATGGAGGAGTGGGCCAAAATCCCTGCTGCAGTGTGTGCAAACCTGTTCAAGAACTACCGGAAGCGTATGATCTCTGTAATTGCAAACAAAGGTTTCTGTACCAAATATTAAGTTTTGCTTTTCTGATGTATCAAATACTTATGTCATGCAATAAAATGCTAATTAATTACTTAAAAATCATACAATGTGATTTTCTGGAGTTTTGTTTTAGATTTCCATCACTCACAGTTGAAGAGTACCTATGATAGAAATGACAGACTTTGTAAGTGGGAAAACCTGCAAAATCGGCAGTGTATCAAATACTTCTTCTCCTCACTATATATATATATATATATATATATATATATATATGGATTGATGGCAGATATGGGAACCTGACCTCATTGTTTTGCCCTATAGTCCACTCAACCCCACCAAATTCCTCCCACTTGTATCACTGGGTGGTCAAATTCAATGCAACCTGTTTAACCTGCTTGTTTATAGTAGAACAGGTGATTTCTGCACCTATTTTCTACAGTTGGTGATATAACAACACTCCTTATGGTGCAAATGGAGGTAAATTTCATTGCCCATACCACACTAGAACATCCTGGATTAAAAGGCACTCTAGCAGTCATTGCAGATCTGCTTTTGGGTTTTTTCATACATAGTGGTCACAAAATGAACTGACAAAACATTAAATGGGAGATGTGACGTAGGTTTAAATTTGAACTGTGAAACCAGGACTTTGTCAAAGGCACCCCAGCTTATTTTGGGTTCTGAATCTAGACAGTTGGCTTTTAGTACACTGACAAACTTCTGGGAAGGCAGGTTCCCATTCCTATTCCACTGTAGGCTGGTCCAATTCCCTTTCAAATGTCGTTACTCATGTCCGACCACCACTTTGGTTTTCTTGGTTTTCTGGGAATTGAGTTACAGTCGAGCATATGGGCAGCGGACGATAAGCTTCCTTTATCCTGGAGCAGAGCAAAGAGGTTATCCAACCCCTACAGACAGCGATTACTATCCCCAGATCACGTCTGTTATGATATAGGTGTCGATTTCACCCCTTCTCTCTTAGCACCACCTGGTCTGATGGTGCTGTAAATGTAGAGAGCCTTGTCTAAACTGTCTCCAGGAATTCCCACAGGAATCTCGTGCCTCTCTTTCCCTATTCACTTGCACCATGTAGGACAGCAGGCTGGAAACACCTTGTGGTCTGGTAAGTGACCATAGGTTGACACAAAGGACGCATGTGTCTGGCTCACACTGTGAATGGCCTGGAGGGCCATCACATCTCGCAAGTGAAAAGAGGATAAGGAGAGGCCGTTAGGATACTGCCGGCAATGAGAAAGGGGCCGCACTGCCACCTCTCCCGGTGTGATAGATACACATTTGACAGTTCATTGCAAGGACACAATGTGTGAGAAGGAACACATTTGGAAAGGTGTGTAACAAGGGTTAGGGTGGGGGGGCATGGATGTTGGTAGGATATACTAGAAAGACTACTCCTTTTTGTGCATGTAGCTGCATGTTTGTGGGTATCAACTTCTGGGTCCAGTTTTTTCAAAAGTTACCTAGATAGATTCCGCCTTTTGGATAGAATGAAATACACATAAATAAAATTAATAATAAGGACAAACAACTAATTGGAATTGGGACGCCAGATCTAGTCACTCAATTTCTATGAATTTCACCCTATCCCATACAAGTCCAGATAGAGAGAAAGTGCAGAACACTCAATTATAAATACTTTCTACATCATAAACCAATACTCCTACATTGCGATGGGATTTCCTAATCCCAAGGTTTCTCAGGCGTACAGTGGTTGGTGATGTCAGTTCCAGAGCAGGTCTGTACCATGTACTTTCTAGCAGTCAGATTCCTGGAAAACTGAGCCAAAACCAGGTCTCTGCATGTTACCGAATCTCTCTACTTTCTCATAGCTCTTCAATGTCCTTCGTGTGAAACATGTTTTGGCATGAACCGTGGTTTCGACTAGCTGGGTCTTAATCCTGTCTGTTTGGTGTGCTCTTGGGTGAGGGGGGGTTGATTTGGAGGGACTATGACACATAGTTGGATAGTTTCAACTCCACTTGGAGAGGTATCACTTTAAAGGTTTTGGTATGGGAGGGCGCCGCCTGCCTGTGCTGACATGTTCCATAAATCCACTTGGGAACGGCAGGCCCATCCCGGACCCACTCATACCCATATCCACTTGGGAATGGCAGGCCTATCCCGGAGCGACACTGCTACGCTCTTGTCCCATAAATCCACTTGGGAATGGGAGGCCCATCCCGGACCCACACCACAACATTAATGTTCGTTAGCAAGTGGCCCTCTGATCACATTTCACTGCTAAAGCTGTGTACACTTTCATACAAGAATACATATGGGCGGAATCATAAAGGCACATTCACACATATTTACAGAGAGGAAGTGCTTTTCTCATGACAATAACTACAACCCTGTTTCCAAATATGTTGGGACGCTGCGTAAAATGTAAATAAAAAAAGAACACAGTGATATGCAAATCAATTAAACCGTATATTACATTTAAAAAATGCACAAAGACAACATATCAAATGCTGAAACTGAGAAATTTTATTGTTTCTTTCTTTAAACATGTTGCTGGCATCAAATTCAAAATGGGGATGAGGAAGGGTTCACCACTCTGTGATGAATGAAGTTTCTCAATGTAAAATTGCAAAGAGTTTGGCTATTTCATCATCTACTGTACATAATATCATTAAAGAATCAGAGAATCCGGAGTAATCTCTGTATAGGGACAAGGCCGAAAACCAATATTAGATGGTGTGCCCCTATCCCAACTTTTTTTTAAATGTGTTGCTGGCATCAAATTCCAAATGAGTATGGGGTTCACCACTCTGTAGTGAATAAAGTTTCTCAATGTAAAATTGTAAAGAGTTTGGGGATTTCATCATCTACGGTACATAATACAATTTAAAAAATCTGAGAATCTGGAGAAATATCTGTATGCAAGGGACAAGGCCGTGTCACGGTTGCGGAGACAGGACACCTGCGTAGAGTTGAAGGGAAACATCCTTTTCATTAATCTCATTAATTATTGTTCTTCTTGACAAAACTGAACAGAAAACAACAAAAGGAGAGGCAGACTGCAAACAGAGTGCAAACACAATTATCCACAACTCAAAAGGCAAAAAGCTCAACTAAAATAGGGTCTCCAATTAGAGGCAGTGTTGGGACAGCTGCCTCTAATTGGGGACAAATCAAAAACAGCAGCGCATTAATGCCTAGAGGCACCTCTGCAGTCAGGTTTTGTCTGTGACCCCCAGAAGCTTAGAAAAGCCTAGAGGCCCCCAGCCAGGACCAGACAGATGACTGTGATCTTCGGGCCCTCGGGCGGCACTGCATTAAAAACAGACATGATTATCTTGTAGAAATCACTGCATGGGCTCAGGAACACTCCCAAAAACCATTGTCTATGAACAAAGTTTGTCGCTGCATCCACAAATGTAAGTTAAAACACTTGCAAAGTAGAAACAATATATAAACAAGATCCAGAAATGCTGCTGTCTTCTCTGGGCCCAAGCTAATTTAAGACTGAGGCAAAGTGGAATTCTGTCATGTGGTCTAATTAATTTAAAAAATATAATAATGTGTGTGAAACACCATCTGGCTTGTTATCAGCGCACAGTTCAAAAGTAAGCATCTGTGATGGTATGGGGGTGCATTTGTGCACATGGCATAGGTGACTTGCACATCTGTTAAGACACCATTAATGCTGAACAATATATACACGTCAAACTTCCATTTCTCACAAAATGTTGTTTTTCTATGTGTTGCTGCAAACATGCTTTTCATGTATTGCAATAACATCATCCCTTTACAGCAGTCTCTCTTCCTTGTCAACTCTCTTAACATTATTTGACAAAACTTCAGCAACGAGAGTCTACCCTTTCTGTTTTGACTTGACCTCCTGAGACCCTGTGTCCACATATGAGGACACAATGTTTTAGGCTTCCTTGACCATGTACTTCATTCTGCTGTGCTGGTACAATGTAAGATGCATTACTTATTGATCTTTGAATACTTCTCTGGTACTGACAAATGCAGCATATACTATGATGTACAGTATAGAAATAAAACACTGACAGCATATGTCATTAGGAGTTGTGCCCTTATTTGTTGCCATGTTCAGGCATTGAAATGCACAAACACTTAGTGCACACACACACACACACACACAAACACACACACACACACACACATATTCTCACTCGTACTGTTTGCAAATTTGTATATGTTCTGTTTTGATGAACAGTTGAAATGAACATTCTTCTACTTTGTTACACATTGGTGACTTTATTGCATTATGTAATAAAATAAACCCAATGTCATCATAATTACTTTCAAAAAGTACAATGCTTAGATATTATACTTATCAGGCCCTACTAATACCAAATAGCTAAGATAAATAAAAAATGCATACATTATCAAAGCTCAGGTCTTGGGAGGTTAATGTTGTTTCGTATTTTGGGGGAATGCGTTTAGGTTTGGGGATGGTGTATTATATTGGGAGAGTGTCATCTTATTAGTGGTTAAGTTTTACATTATTGGGGGAGTATTTCTATTGGGGGTGTGTAATTGTGGTAAATTTTGCACTTTTATGGGGAGTATTTTTATTGGGGGTGTGTAATTGTATTAGTGGTTGTGTTTTGGACTTCTGGGTCACCGTACACATGGCATGGGTGATTGCAGATCCACTGAACAATATTTACAATGCTGAACAATATATACAGGTTTTGGAGCAACATATGCTGCCATCCAGACATCTTTTTCAGGGAAGGCCTTGCTTAGTTCAACCAGACAATGCCAAGCCACTTTCTGCACGAATTACAACAGCATGGCTCCATAGCAGTGGTTCCCAACTACGGTCCTCAAGTACCCCCAACAGTACACATTTTCATTGTAGCCCAAGCCAAGCACAGCTGATGCTATTAACTAAAGCTGTAACCATTTCGGAATGTGCTTCACCTTATAATGTTCATTACCCTAAATAATGTATTAATTAAATAGTTATTTGTTTCATTTATATTTTACCCCACATAGTTTTTCCTTTGAAAATGTACACAATACACATCCCAGACCTTTATTTTGAAGGCAAAATATGAAAACCGGAGGTCTTATTGTTGCTGACAAATCTCTTGTGACTGTTAACTAGCTAGCCTCTTTGAGTTTCGCTCAGACAATGGCTATTTTCTTTATATCAATGTGATAGCCACTTACTGACAATTCAACACAAATGTCCCCATGCATAGACCCAGCCACTTTTCTCTGACCTCACTCGGATGTATTAATTTCGGACCCTGTTATACCAATCTGCTAGTCTGATTGCTGTTGCTCGATGTACAGTACGATTTGTTACAGCTTGTTTGTTGTGTTTTTGTTTGATTAGTTAAAGGTCGATCAGAATATTTTTGAAATAAATTCCTGATTCGTAAAAAGTCTTGATTGTGTATTTCTACCCATTCAACTAGAGTTCCTTGGTGGAAGCCATTACAGCAGTTACTAATTTTGAAAAAGATTGTACCAACTTGGCACTCTAAGATTAAAAGGTTGGTACAATCTTAGTCCAAATTGCAAAAAAATGTAAATAGCTGGAAATCATTGGTCGACAGAATTGATGTAAATAAAAAAATCTTGATGTAAGATTTGGTTGAATCTTATCAAAATGATTCATAGCTGTAATGGTTGCCAGGGTGGTGTTACATATGTGAAGATATATTTAATCAAGACATTGTATGAATTTGGAAGATTTCCGGTAATCGAGTAAATATACATTTTAAGGGGGAGTTTAATGAAAAACTGATCAGTGGTGCTGTACATGGTTAATCCTGTGTGATAGTAGGTAGACATGAGCATATTTGTCAAAGCCCTGCCCCACGTGCCAGCGTCCCAGATCTGAGAATTTGAACAGAGGAGTGTGGGGGTGGGGCCTCAAGCTTGCTTACCCATTTGTCCCACTCGAACACTTCCCAGGGAAAGCAACCAGTGGAAATGGATTTCAGAGAATTCCAGAGGCCTCTCAGAACGAGAGAATGGGACTCTCAAGAGCAGAGTGACATGCTGGGCAAGGGATGCAACAGGTGGCGCCTGAGGAATATCACAGCTCTGGCAGGGGGGGTGGGGGTTACAGGGTAGAGGGGAATGGAGGGGGCAGACCTCGAGGTGTACATTTCGGGACGCTTCCCAGGGATGAAAGTCAGGAACACTTCAGTGTTGTTCAGAGAGATGTAGGAACGGCCGTTGCATTTCAACTCCACCAGCTGGCCCGGGGCCAAGCCGTCTTGAATTGAACAAGAACCGGTTTAGACTCATGTTGACGTACAGTCGGGAAAGACACTGGACCTGCCGTCAAAGATGGTCTAGTTAGCCCTAAAGGTTCATTATTTTCATTTTTTAAGGTATCCAATAATGCAAGAGAATCCACATCCAACAAATGAAGTAAGCGACCTGTGTGTTACAGTCCCCGCTCTCTCATTCCCCTTTAAACAAAAAGAAAGGCAAGAGAAAATAGGGATGCAGGAATATGGCCAAAACCAAACCAAGGCAGAGGAACAGAGAGACAAGTATGTCTTAGTAAGCCACTTATGACATGGCTTAACTGAACAGAATCCAAACATCCTTCCCATGCTTCTAAGCGCATCCTTGTGACAGACCTCATCTTAGCAAGCGTTGTCATGTGCCAACATTCATTTCATCCCGGCGTTGTCTGACGGACACCACACAGCAGGATAGACCCCCCCCCCCCCCCACTGTGATGCGGCAGGATGAGAAGGCTCAAAAACAAGGTCTGGGGGTGACTTTTTGTTCTCAAAGATAGCCGAAAATAGGTATTTATAACTCTGCCCAAGAACCTGTGCTGCTATGAAGATATGTTGTAAGAAAGGATGTTGTGATTTCAAAAACATGAACAGCCCCTACCATTTTGTCCTTGTGTCAAATGTGTTTCATATCATTAAATAAATAAATAAAACAAGCCATGGATACAATTATTTCCATTAATTACAGATCTGGAAAGCAGTGCCAGCATATCTAAACAGATATCTTTTTTGTGAGTCAGTCACCTTAAAATGCTTTGACAGTGACTTAGTCATGTACATCTGTGACACAAAAGGAACGACAGTCCTTTAAATGGCAGTCGGATGCCATGAGTCAAGGCACTTGAAAGGACTAGGCTAATATGTTACAATGCTTTAGGACTTCAGCTTGTTTGACATTTGAGTCATTTAGCACACAACTTTATTCAGAGCCACTGAAAGATCACAGCCAAAGTGATCATTGTTAATTGTATCTTAATAAAGTAGTCTACAAAGTTAGCTCAATGCAAAGCATCTGTTACAACTAGAGTGTTGAGAAAGAATGATGCTAAGATAGAAAGGGTTTACCAGTTTAGAAAATGTTCTGTCACCAGTTTTCTTTGTGTGTTAAATATGTTGTAGCTGAGATCTTTAAGACAGCTGGCTTCCCCCGACTACATCTTCTCTTTCAGAGACTACAAGCCTCTGAAATAGTTGTAACCACATCCTGCCACCTCACCACCAGCCTTTTTTCTTTCGAGGAGAACTTCATTTTGTTTCAAGAAAACTGCTATTTGAAGTGCATCAAGCATACCGTTTCTTAACATACTTGTTGACTTTTGATCTGTGAAACCGGATGTTTGACTTTGAAGCGAAGTATTTATAATGTGTCTCATTCAAACATTACAAAGCGCTTCCCTGTTTGTAGACTTTAATCATTTATTTATCTCATATTGGTGGAAATGTTGCCAAAACTGCAGTGAGCACAATGCAACTGAAACCTACCAGTGAAAGCATTTGACCTTTAGCTTTGTGTATACTGCCAGGCTGTAAACATCAGTGTTGACTGTCCCCATTCAGTCACTTAATAACTCATTGAGGAAATTATGTTATTTGATTTTCACATTGTCTAATGGATGCAGCGAAGGTTTAAGTAGGAAACACCCTTTGGAACGTTTTGAAATCCTCAAATATTTTCCCACAGGGAGTGTGGGATTGTGCAATGGAGTTGGAACCACAGTGTTTCCCAACAGAGAGGTAGAAAACCTTGCTGCTATTTAAACTGTGGCTCTGAAATGGGAGGGAACAGCTTTTTTGGGGTCCTCACACCTCTACTAAAACCTGCCAGAGCTGAGACGCCTGAACCCTTTCATCTGTGAAAAGCTACTGTAGTTATTTCAGCTCCCTGTTATTGCAGACACTCACACTAACCCAATGTACCCTCAGGTCCAAGCAGTGCCAGTGATAATTTGGGCACTCAGTCAGTCAGCACACCCCTCTAAATGATATAACATCGGACGCACCAGAGAAAGCAGCAGGCTGAGGTGGGTGGGTTGGGGGGGGGAAGCATGCTGCTTCATGCCTTTAGATTTTTGGAGAGAAAGAGACAGACAGTGAGAGAGAAGAGGGAAGGCAGGAAAAGAGAAGGGGCCTCCAGTTAGTGTATACACAGTGGATATTTGAAGTCAGGTGTTCCAATCCATGAGATTATATTCAGGTGATTTTTAGTGGAGCCCTGTCACATAAAAACCCACAAATTTTAGTTATCAACAAAGTCTGGCTCACAAAATACAGATCTGTTATGACATCCATGGCAGGAGACAAAAGAGGAAACCACTGTTCTTGAAATAAACAAGTTGACTCATCCCAGGTATGCTAAAAACACCTGGATGGTCCACAAAACTAAGGGAGTAATGTTTTTTAACCAGAAAAAACATGAATGGAACTTTCTGTCAGAAGGACACAATGTTATATTTGGAATTAGAAAATACTGGGGGAAATTTATTAAATCTTGTATCATGAAATTCCACTGGAGAATGTTAGGGTAACAGTCCATCTCAAGCTTAAAAGAGGTTGGGTTACACAATACAACAACAAACCTAAATACATAAGCAAAAGTCTGCTTCCAGTCAGTGCTGTTCATGTTTGACCAATGTGTTTAATGAAGACATTAAAAGTACACACTTTGTGTGTTCCTTGTTCAAATCAAACAGTGTTTATCTATTGTTATGGTGTTCATGAAGATAATTAATTCAATGTGCTTGGAAAACTTTTCTCGCATCTGTAATTTGCAAACATTCATGGGTACAGCTAGAGTAGATGGAATCAAAACAAGAGAATTCCATGGAATAACAAGGAAATTCTACAAACAACCAACCTCAGAAGAAAGAACAGTATCAACAGGCTTAGACGCACCTGTTCACCTCTGTAAAGGGCCATTTGAGTTTGCCTTAACAGTACACCCCCCAAAAAAAGAATAGTCAGAAAATAGAAAGTGACAATTTGAAAGCTACAGTCCTTGCCTGTGAGACATTGCCAGCAATAATATTGTAGTTATATTTCCTAAACAACAATAGCCTCACATAACTATGAGGTCAGGACCTCCCATTAGGCAAGATTAGACACCCGCTTATGGCAGCCCTTGAATTTGAGGCAGCATTTTATAGTTGGCTACTGCCTATCCAGCGTGACAACTGGCTGACGCCCCTGATCGGTGGAGGTCCACGGCACCCCAGCCACCAGCTCATAGCGTTGCTCCAATTCCCGCCCTCACCGCATTCGCGTTTCTCCCGTTGTTCACTCACACTATCTGTGGTAGCTAGAGGACACTCTAGGTGGAAACTAAAGAAATAAATGTTGAAACTGATGTTGGAAAATCAAATTCAATATGCAAATAAACTTGACATGAAACTTATTTTACACTACACCAGCGAAAAGAGCCCAGCCATGCATTTATGAAAGCACTTGTTTCTAAAGCTCAAATCATCTACATTTTCTACAGTTCACTGGGAATATATGTTACATGTGTTATATAATAGTGCTATTTTATTGTAATATTTAAGAATTATGGAATTGTGCCATTTGGGATTATAGGAGGCAAAAATGTGTTTTTAGGTAGTTTGCTGTGAAGTGTGAAGGGATGTGGCATTTTTTCTCTTGCCTAGGTCTTTTAGGAATTTTAACTCAAGTCCTACTGCTAGCCATGTCTTGAGATAAATTAAGTACAGTAATTGATCCAATTAATTTGTCATTTTGAAGCAGAAATCTACTTTGAAGGTTGTATACACCTAGCACTCGCACAGCCTCCTGATTACGCAAGCTTACATTTAAGTGATACATGGATATCAGTCTGGTCAGGCTGTGTTTCAAACCATTTGGGCATGTGCCATTTCCAGTGTCCATTGGGAAAATGTAATTTGAATGCGATTGGACCGACCTTCAACTAATCAAACATGATGTACTGTAGTACCAAACAGGCCCGGATCCATGGTGGGGGGGGGGGGGGGGGGGGCAAAGGGGGCATTGCCCCTCCAGACACTATCTGTGGCCCCACAGTTTGGGATCCCCATAAACATTGCAAATGGTATATGAATTAGAGGGGCATTAATAAAAAATGCCCCCTCAGTCATTTCATCCTGCAGCTGGGGCTGGTACCAAAGGACTTTAATTCACAAGAATAAACAGTACTGTACAACGAGCAACAGCAATCAAACAAGCAGATCAGTAAGTATAGTTGATTGACATCTCTGAATACTATTATTGCCATCTTTGTCACAAATATTTGAGCATCAAATTCACCCTAGCGAGTACCAAGAAACTAAAACAGCAAATGAAATCAAATATAAACGGTTCTCAAAAATTATATTTGGATTAGTCCTCGTCATCACATAGACCACACCCATAATTCATGAAAGTGCACAGATTGGCTGAGTTAAACGGTAACCAGCTTCAAACTTAAGCCTACTCAGCCGGACCAGACTGATATCCATGTAGCGGGATCAGTTGTTTAGGAAAGGCCACCAAAAGGATTCAGAGTTGAACAGGTTCACATCTGTAGTGTTTGGGTTAATCATCGGACAGCCCCTGGAGTATAGAAAGAACAGACGTAATGGCCTTGTGTATTCACAGGTGAAGCCTGTATGAGATGCCCCATAGCACCTCATAATGACTAAGAGTTTCAAGGACAGGGTGGTCATGATCTTAGTTTAACTCCACTCCGAGACAACCCTGAGCAAAAATCAACAAACTGTTACTCCGCTTATTATCATGAAATACATGTAGTTTATACACAGTGATCCGGATAATGATTACTATAGTTAGCAATAGAATATGTCTAACCATATAGCATGTAAACACGTAAAAGGAACACTGGAAGCAGATAAAACATTACCCAAAGTTTAACGACATGGTATTAAGAGGTCTATGGAGTAGTATAGTAAAAAGGTGTGGGTTTGGAAATGTTTTAATAAGGTGACCCACAGAGAGGCTTAAGGGTTTTCCGTTTACCACAAGTGAGGTAAACAGCTGCCAGTGTTTGCATAGGGAGATAAGACATAGGGGGAAAATTAAGTACCTATACACCTGCACAGAGCAGGCACATTAAAAGCCCCAGGGTTAATGATTAGATCCCAGGAGAAATATACTTCAACATCTGACCTGGGCCCTGTTGAAATACTATGAAAATGTGTCCTTCGCACTGATGAAATGCAATACAGAAAACTGACTATCGTTCAAATCATGTTAGATATGTGACTGCTCCCCCCGCAAATAGGAGGTATTTTCACCCTATTCAAACATGGCCAAGGGTTAAAATACTATGTGTTCTTCCAAATATTTGAGTGTTTGATCGAACCTGCCAGGTCAAAGACTTGAGTACCAGAAGGATAAGGATTAGAATTCTGGGACTTTTCCATCGGTTCTATTGTTTAATCTTGATGAAACGCAGACGAGGTGGTTAAAAGATACAAACAGATCCACTGTTTTGGCCCATTTTAGCACTAAGCTTGGTTGGGGGTCCAGTCCCCCTCTCTGAACCACATAGCTATTTGAGCATGGCATGGAGCCTTGCAATTCGACCTTTGAACTGTGATGTACTACCATGGATGGGATGGATACCAATCTTGACCAACAGTCAAGCACCCTATCTGGTGGACCCGGCCCAGAATAGTCAGTGTATCATGGCAGCAGATAGCTTAGTCATGTGCCCAGCTGCTAGTTTGTATCACAGAGCAAACAACCTGTGATGGAAAAAAGTCTGTTCATCTGCCCTTAAGCAAGACACTTAAAACCCTTTACAGTATTGCTCAAAGGTCACCGTCAACAAGGGCTGATGACCCTGGCCAAGACTGCACTCTCTTTGAAGGGTACCTTGCGGGCAGAGTTGGGGAGTAATAGATTACAAAAAACAGTAACTAATCCGTTACGTTACCAGCTAAAACATTGTAATCGGATTACAGATACTTTTGAAAAAATTTATGATTACTTCTTGGATTACTTCAATTGAAAAATAATAAGTGTGTGAAATAGTTATGACACATAGCATGTTAGAATTTTTTTGTCTTAAAACCATTTATTTAAACCTTATTAACAATGCACCTCAGTTATTGTGTGATCATCATGGGTGCAAAGGTGGGTGTACATAACCAGTTTAGTGACTGATGAAGCGCAAGTTTAATTTTCCCTGGTTTTGGCTGGTAAAAACAGAGTATGTCTACAATAATATTAGCTGACCCATACAAAATGTGATTTAGCAATCTGCTATCGATGCATTTTTCTCAGAACAATAGACGATACCTGGTGTTTTATATTTTTTCAGATAGGACTTATTTAGAAGATTAGGCAACTATTTGTCAGACAGCTGTAACATGGCGCTGTCTTCAAGATAAAAAATTATATGGAATTTATCACAATATTTGATGAGGAAAGGTAGATTAAGAGTGCATATGTAAATCACAGGTAAAACGTATTTGTGTGCGGTGTTCACGATTGCCAAGTTGCATTCTCTTGCCAGGGGTTTCTGCAAAGTTTTGATGATGTTGGTGGTTGTGGAGCAAAATATCAGACTACTACAAGTGTAGTGTGCATGTGAAAAGCTATTATGTAAATTTTAAAATTGATTGATCCCACAAAAGCTGTTCAGTTGGTTATATTCCTATTTGTCTTCTAATGCATATTCTAAAAGTAATCCCCTAGTTACATTAATGATTACAACTATGGACAGGTAACTTGTAACTGTAACAGATTGCATTTAAAAGGTAACCTACTCAAACCTGCTTGTGGATGTTGAGATATGCCAAATATGCATTTACATTTGGCTTGACCAAACCAATCAGAGAAGCATGAAAAATGAAAATGGAGTAAAGCAGGAGTGAAGACCTGAGAGACTATGACAATGGTCAAATTGTTATGGCCAGATGACTGATTCAGAGCATCTCTGAAATGGCAAGGCTTGCTACCAGGTCAGCAGTGGTGAATATCTACTGACAGTGCTCCGAGGAGGGACAAACCACAAACCAGAGACAGGGTGTTCGGTGCCCAAGGCTCATTGATGTGTAAGGGCAGTGAAGGCTATCCTGACCGGTCCTAACTGGCAGCAGGTCTAATGTTGCACAAGTCACAGAAAATGTTAATGATGGTAAAAGGAAGAATGTGTCACAACACACAGTGCATCACACCCTGCTGGGTATGGGGCTGTGTAGTGCAGACCGGTCAGAGTGCCCATGATGACCCCTGTGACCAACGTCTAATGCATTTACAATGGCCACGCAAGCATCGGAACAAGACCTTTGAGCAGTGGAAGATCGCCTAATATTATGAGTCCTGTTTTCTTTTACGTCACGTGGATGACCCGTGTACGTGCGCTGTTTACCTGGGGAAGAGATGGCACCAGGATGCACTGTGGGAAGACGACAAGCATGTGGAGGAAGTGTGATCCTCTGGGCTATGTTCTGCTGGGAAACCCTGGGTCCAGGCATTCATGTGGACATCAATTTGACATGAGCCACCAACCTAAACATCATGGCAGACCAGGTACACCCCTTTATGACAATGGTATTGCAGTGGCCTCTTTGAGCAGGATGATGTGCCCTGCCACACTGCACACATTGTTTGGAAACATGATGGAGAGGTCAAGGTGTTGCCTTGGCCTCCAAATTCCCCACATCTCATTCCGATTGACGGGTTGGCGCTGTTTTGGCAGCACGTGTAAGACCAGCAGCATCAGTGGTTCATCAGTGTTGAGAATACAACCCACCATCACTGCACATCATTCACTATGTTAACTAGATGTCAAGTGTAAGAATGTACCAGAGTGCATGAGGAAGTACAGTTCAGCTGGAACGCTTCCCAACATCGTCCATTCAGGACATATCTGCAATCTAACCAGCTAAATGACTAAACCGTAACAATAATACAATAACTAATAATTCTATTGAGAATTATTATAGAATGTCTGGTCAGTGGAGACCACAGTCTAACATCTATCTGTACCGTAGAGAACACAACAACAGAACCGTGTCACGGACCCTCTACATTTATCTGTGCCCTAGAGAACATAACAGAACCATGTAACAGATGCTCTACATCTATCTGTGCCCTAGAGAACACACTAAAGAAACATACCACTTGCCCTCTACATTGGTCTCCTAGAGAACACAACAACAGAACCATGTCACGTACCCTCTACAACTATCAGTGCCCTAGAGAACACAACAACACCGTGTCACCAACGCTCTACTATCTATCTGAGCACTAGAGACCAGACAACAGTGAAACACAAACTGAATGAACTCTGTGACCCTTCTAAATGCCGAGCTCCTTGTGTACAAGTCGACAGCCACACGTAATACCACCCAACACTTTATTAGCCATCTACGCCAGTAATTAGCAGCAACTAAAAGGAAATGGCCTTTTAGGACATCTGCCACGCAGAAATGTTTCCAGGACTCTGAGACATAAGTTCGGAAATGTAGTGGATGTTTATCTGGTATTGCCACTGGGCTGAGACAATACTGTAGTAACTCTGACTGATTTAGATGGCGGATATTCATCAGATTCCATCCCGTGTTTGGAATGTAACTACTAATCTTCAGGGGCAGAAAAAACGCTTCTAATCGGAATCAACCTGTCCCGTTATTAGAATCTTGCACTTATAGCACTGCAACGGAAAGCGTTGTGCCATACATGTTTTGTTATAGCTCAACTGTTTGAACAAGATAACCCAACAGGGCCCACTAATGTGCCAGCAGCCTAGTCATTTTGTGATGTTAAGTATAGCACTGGGATTGTTGTATTCATCCAACATTTTGCTCACTGGCTGGCCCATGTTCAACTAAAAAGAATCCAACATTCTACATACAACTTTTTTCCACCTGAAACAGCAAAGGAATCTGTGTAAAAATGTGTTAACCAGATGAATGTAGAAAAAAAAAAGTTTGGTAGACCAGGTTACTGGGCCAACCTAGAATGTTTGCACCCGTTGGACCTCTTTAGAAGCGTCAATGATTAATCCTTAGTTTAGGTCTGCGTTATCACACTTCAAACACAGTCGGATACTCTGGTTCACGGAAAAGGGGGGAATGCCAGCAGTTGGGAACAGAGATTAGAATGCCCCGTTAGATCATAGGCATCATAGGGGTGAACAAACACCATCTGTTCACTTTCCCGGGGGTTCCCGACTCCAGAATCATCAACCAATGGATCAGAACAAGCAAAAACTGGCGCCAAGCGGCCAGAGACACACGATTGATTCCCTGGTCACTCTGACACAGTAGGAGATAAATAGTCAGTATGTCGGTCACTCTGTTTGCTCTTTCCGATCCATTGCAAGGTCATGTTTGACCTAGTCATTTTATGACTCAGCAACACGTCAGGGTTTGGGCTCACTGGAGAGGATCAAATGAATCCTCACTGGATATCAAAATGACCTCAGGATGAGTCAAGTTTGGAACTGCCAAAACCAACATTGCTGGACATTATTTCCATCAAGAAAGTGTCTCCTAATGATGTGTAACATTAACTTCATAACAGTTGGATTTTGACAGAAGGCTTGAATACAGTATCAGAGAAACGCAGTCCCAAAAGGAAAAAAGTACATGTTTTAGTGCAAACCAAATATAATATATACAAGTCTTTTTTTCCCCCCCATTTCCATATATTCCTCCGCCAGAAACCCTGTCTGCAGCACTGAAAGCAGAGCTCAGGAAGTTGTGCGTAATAACAGGGCCACTCCTTGACTGTAGACCGCCAGCACAGTCCTGGAAGGCACATCTGAGATTTCTGACTAAGCTTGGTTCCTGGTAACGGGCCGTCCTATGGACTACCCCCATGACCCTGGCTGGCTGGCTGCTGCTCTGGAGGGACCAATCCACCCATATATCTCAAGTGTCTTATTAACACTTAATAGAAAAACAGAACACAACAGGGATGGGGGAGGTTAGGGAAAGCGACATTACGAGACCAGCCATATGGAGTTGATAGTGTCTATGGAGAGAACAGTCTCATCCAGCTCCTTTCCTGCTCATCTGGGAGAGCTTTAGGGACATTGCACAACACAATACAAAAATGGTCAGATGTTTTCAGATCTCCAAAGTAGTCTTAAAGGGATAGCTTACCCAAATGACTGTTTGCTTTACACTGTAAGCTGCCGTTGGACAGGTATGACAGAAATCAATAGTTTGGCTATTTTTACCTGGCTTTAATCCAATGACAAGAGGTAACAATATTAGCATTATCACACTTACCCTATCATGAATAAAAGGAATGTTGTTGGATACAAATCTATACATAGATCTGTCTGTCAACACAGTACCATTTAAAAGTTTGGACACATCAACTCATTCAAGGGTATTTATTCATGTTCCACTTTGGGATAATAGCGAAGACATCAAAACTCATGAAATAAAATATGGAACCGTATAGTAACCCGTATAGTAACCCAAAAAGTGTTAAACAAATAAAAATGTATTTCTTCAAAGTAGTCACCCTTTGCTTTGATGATAGCTTTTCACTCTCTTTGAATTCTCTTCATGGGGTAGTCACCTGAAATGTATTTCATAGAAACGATCCATCATAACTTTAAGACATGAAGGTCAGTCAGACTTTAAATGTTTCTTCAAGTACATTCACACAAACCATCAAGCACTATGTGGAAACTAACTCTCATCTGTACCTGCACAGGAAAGGCAGACCCAAAAATACCCAACATTTCTGAGGATAAGTTCATTAGAGTTACCAGCCTCAGCAATTGATTGCATCCCAAATACAGTGGATGTAAAAAGTCTACACACCTCTGTTAAAATGCCACATTCTTGTGATGTAAAAGAATGAGACCAAGATGAATTATGTCAGAACCTTTTTTAACTTGAATGTGACCTAAGATGAACAATTCAACTGAAAAACAAACTGAAATCTTTGAGGGGGAAAAAATATAACCTGGTTGTATAAGTGTGAACACCCTTAAACTAATACTTTTTTTAAACACCTTTTGATTTTATTACAGTACTCAGTCTTTTTGGGTAGAAGTATATTAGCATGGCACATCTCAATATTTGCCCACTCTTCTTTGCAAAAGCGCTCTGAATCTGTCAGATTGCAAGGACAGCCCTCTTCGGATCACCCCACAGATGTTCAATTGGATTCAGGTCTGGGCTCTGGCTGGGCCATTCCAAAACGTTATTCTTCTTCAGGTGAAGCCATGCTTTTGTGGATTTGGATGTGTGCTTTGTTTTGTTGTCGTGCTGAAAGGTGAACTTCCTCTTCATCTTCAACTTTCTAATGGGCAACTGAAGGTTTTGTGCCAAAATTGCCTGGTATTTGGAACTGTTCATAATTCTCTCCACCCTGACTAAGGCCCTGGTTCCAGCTGAAGAAAAACAGCCCCAAAGCATGATGCTGCCACCACCACGCTTCACTGTGGTATGGTGTTCTTTGGGTGATGTGCAGTGTTGTTTTTGCGCCAGACATACCTTTTGGAAATATGGCCAAAGTTCAACCTTGGTTTCATCAGACCATAACACATTTCCCAAGTGCTTTTGGGAGACTTGATGTTTATTTTTGCAAACATTCAGCTGGGCTTGAATGTTTTTCTTTGTAAGAAAAGGCTGTCTTGCCACCCTACCCCATAGCCCATTCAGATGAAGAATATGGGTAATTGTTGTCATATGTAGCACACAGCCAGTACTTGCCAGAAATTCCTGCAGTTCCTTTAATGTTGCTGTAGGCCTTTTGGAAGCCTCCCTGACCAGTTTTCTTCTTGTCTTTTCATCAATTTTGAAGGGACGTCCAGTTCTTGGTAATGTCTCTGTTGTGCCATATTTTCTCCACTTGATGATGACTGTCTTCACTTTGTTCCATGGTATATCTAATGCTTTGGAAATTATTTTGTACCCTTCTCCTGACTGATATCTTTCAACAATGAGATCCCTCTGATGCTTTGGAAGCTCTCTGCGGACCATTGCTTTTGTTCTGAGATGCAACTAAGTAAATGTCAGGAAAATCCTACTAGAACAGGTGAACTTTATTTGTGATTAATCAAAGTCACTTAAACATTATGGCAGGTGTGTAATGACTTCTATTTAACATGAGTTTGAATGTGATTACTTATGCAACCAGGTTGTTGTAAGGTTTTTATTTTTCCCCCTCAAAGATTTCAGTTTGTTTTTCAATTGAATTGTTCATATTATAGGTCACATTAAAAGTGGAAAAAGTTCTGACATGATTTATCTTTGTCTCATTCCTTTAAATCACAAAAACCTGGCATTTTAACAGGGGTGTGTAGACTGTTTATATCCACTGTAACTGTTTCAAAGAATTCAAGTAACATTCATATCAATGTCAAATGTTAAAAAAACATCAACTGTTGATCAACAGATGAGACTTGGTTAATCAGGCCTTTATGGTCAAATTGCTGCAAAGAAACCACTACTGAAGGACACCAATAAAAAGAGGCTTTCTTGGGCCAAGAAACACAAGAAATTAACATTAGACCAGTGGAAATCTGTCCTTTGGTCTGATGAGTCCAAAGATGAGAATTTTGGTTCCAACCGTGTGTCTTTGTGAGACACAGAATGGGTGAACAGATCATCTCCGCATATATTTCCCACCATGAAGGTTAGAATTAAATTAGGAGCTCCAAGGAAATGTTGACAGAGCATTTAACTACTTGCACCAAATTTAGAAATGCTTTATCTGGTTAATCACAGTTGGCAGAGTTGGTAGATTTTTATATTTCACGTTAGTGTAAAATTAAATTATGTTACATAAATATTGAATCGTTGGAGACAGGAGTAGAAGGCATATACTGTATATCGTGTAAGTGTGTGTGATTGATATTGGCTGCTGGAATAGTTTAAATGTATGCAGGTCCAGCCTAAGGAAAAATGATTATACTATTAACAACAAACACACTTGAAACAATAAAAATAGCTACATTAGTTGGATGATTGACATGCAACAGATTATGTTGAATATATACGTAAATATATAGCTAGCAAATTAATTCCCGACCAAGGTAGCAAATTTTATGGTTACCACGAAATAATACATATATTAAATGTCTCTTATTTTTTATAAAACTGTGTATCAAAAGCCTTTCTTACAATTGCTCAATGCAATGAAACCGTGGTATGCGTCTCCATTTTTAAATGTACTCTCCTGAGGACATTTAAAAATGGTGGTTGAAAACTTCTTCGAGTAGCCTCTACACTACTATTTGACCATTTAGAAATGTTCAGCATTGATTATATAGTTCTACCTCTCGAGCAGGGACTGTTTCAGGGGTAAAATGTAGTCCCTGGTCCGAGACCCTGGTTCCTGTTCCTGAGTAAAGTTCCTGCAGTGAAAACACGGTTTGTCATTTGTTTTTCAATAGGACAATGACCAAAAACACAGCCCTAGGCTGTGTAAGAGCTATTTGAAGAAGGAGAGTGATGGTGCTGCATAAGATGACCTGGCCTCCACGATCACCCAACATCAATTAAATTCAGATAGTTTGGGATGAGTTGGACCTCAGAGTGAAGGAAAAGATGTGCTAAGTATGTGTGGGAACTCCTTTAAGGCTGTAGGAAAAGCATTCCAGTTGTCTACCCCATGAAACTGGTTGAGAGAATGCCCAGAGTGTACAAAGCTATCATCAAGACAGCTTTGAAGAATCTACAATATGAAATGTATTTTAATCTCTTCAACACTTTTTTGGTTACTACATGATTCTGTATGTTATTTAATAGTTTTGGTGTCTTCATTATTATTCTACAATGTGGAAAAGAGTTAAAATAAAGAAATACCCTTAAATTTGTATGTGTTCTAACTTTTCACTGGCATTGTATAGATAGGTCAGGAAATAATTGGACACTGACAAGTTTAGTTTTTTTGGCTGTATATCAAAATATATTCAAGTTAAAGCTAAATAATGAATATGGGCTTAAAGTCAAAGGAGCCCTCAATGCAGGTTAAACAGGCCATCCTTAGGCCTCATCCATCAGAGAGATAGCAGGAACATTAGGAGTGGCCAAATCAACAGTTTGGTAGATTCTTAGAAAAAAATGCCTGGATGTCCACAGAAGATAACAGTGGTGGATGATCGTAGGATCCTTTCCATGGTAAAGAAACAGAAAAGGAACCAGGCAAGCCTAGTTCAGCCAGCCCGCAATTAAAAGTGATAAACATTGCTACCCCCACTGGATTTTAACCGCTACACCACGGTGCTATTTTTGTACAGTGTCGGTATAACATCTCACTAAGTTTGAATATTTTGTTTCTTATTAAGTTTACCTCCACCACAAATAGCATCTCTGAAATGTATGGCTTTTGTCACAAGCTGTTTTAACAGGGGTTAGGGTTAGCCAGTAATAGGCTTACAATTATCTAAGTTACTACTTGAACTTAACACAGCCAAAGCTATTCAATGGTTCAAAAGTGTTTGTTTTTCTTTCATTCATGAATGACATGGATACAATAACTATCAATGTAGGTGACGATAACTGAAACTCCTACTCTTTTACTGCCTAAGGGGTTTTGATTGAGCCTATATTACCCCAAAAATCATGCATGGAAGTGTATTTCAAAAATCCACCAGAAATAGTTACAATATTAACAGTTTTATTTTAGGCTTACTGAATGTTGTAGCCAGCAAAGTTTTTGTCTATCCTGACCAATAAAGCATGCAGGGATGCGTACGAAAATCCACCTAAAATAGATGCAACATAACGGCGAACAGATTAATTTTAGGCTTACTATAACATAGATATTGAAGGCAATAGCCATGTTTTTATCTATCCTGAACAAATCCTAATGCATCATTGTCTTTGACCATAAAGAGAAGACTTCACAACAGCAAATACAGAGGGTTCACCACAAGGTGCAAACCATTCATAAGCCTCAAGAATAGAAAGGCCAGATTAGACTTTGCCTACAACATCTAAAAAAGCCAGCCCAGTTCTGGAATAGCATTTTGTGGACAGATGAAACTAAGATCAACCAAATTATGGAGAAGGCTTGGAACGGCTCATGATCCGAAGCATACCACATCATTTGTAAAACATGGTGGAGGCAGTGTGATGAGATAGCCATGCATGTCTTCCAAAGACAATAGGTCATTAGTGTTTATTGATGATGTGACTGAAGACGGAAGCAGCCGCTTTAATTCTGAAGTGTATAGGGATATATTGTCTGCTCAGTTTCAGCCTAATTCAGTGAAGCCACCCAGGAGTTTTTTTAAGGCATAGAAGTGGAATATTCTGCAATGGCTGAGTCAATCATCTGATCTCAACCAGATCGATCATGCATTTAACATACTGAAGACAAAACTTAAGGCAGAAAGACCTATGAAACAAACAACTGAAGACAGCTGCAGTAAAGGCCTGGCAAAGCCAGCGTTTGGTGACGTTTATGCAAAGGATTCTCGACAAAGTATTACAAATTTACATTTTATTCATGATTGTGTTAATTTGCCCAATTACATTTGAGCCCCTGAAATAAAGGGACTGTATGAAAATGGTTGCATTTACTAAACGTTTCATATAATATTTTTGTTCAACCCCTTGAATTAAATCTGAAATTCTGCATTTAAATTCAAAGTTTGCATACCCTTACCGCAGAGGTTCCCAAACTAGGGGTCGCAACCCTATGTGGGGTCATCTGATAAGAAAATGGGGACGGGGGAGAATGTTTTACAATTTACTCTTATAACCTAAAATAAAAAAATATTGATTATATTATTTTTCTTCACATGGCTGGGGTTTATATATCGAAATAGGGTCCTTGGCCAGAAAGGTTTGGGAACCACTGCCTTACAGAATTGGTAATATATGTACCATTGGTAAAGAAAACAAGAATGACCAGGCAAAACACATGTCTTTTATTTCTTAAGGGATTCACATTCAACTGTAGATCATAACAGAATGGCACGTTCATAAAACAAAACATGGCAACAAAGATTTTTTTTTTTTTACTGACCCCTGTTCAAACGTCTGCATACCCTTAGTTCTTAATACTGTGCATTGCCCCCTTTAGCATCAATGACAAGGTGCAATCTTTTGTAATAGTTGTTTATGAGGCCCTGAATTCTTGCAGGTGGTAAAATCTGCCTATTCGTCTTGGCAAAATGCCTCCAGGTCATGCAAAGTCTTTGGTGGTCTTGCATGAACCGCACGTTTATGACCTCCCTTTTTCTGCTGTAACCACTGGAGGGTCAATTTGGCCTTGTGCTTAGAGTTATTGAAGTGCTGGAAAGTCCAAGAACATCCCATGCACAGCTTTCGTGCAGAAGAATGCAAATTGACTACCAGTATTTTCTGACAACGTAGTGCATTCATCTTGCAATCAATTTTCACAAGATTCCCCATGCCTTTAGAGCTCACACACCCCCATAACATCAGTGAGTCACCACCATGCTTCACAGTGGGAACGGTACTCTGTTCACTATAGGCCTCGTTGACCCCTCTCCAAACACAGCACTTATGGTGGTGACCATAAAGCTCTATTTTGCCCGTCACTCCAAATTATTGTGCCAGAAGCAGTGAGGGGTTGTCAAGGTGTTGTCGGGCACATTGTAACCAGGCTTTTTGTGGCATTGGTGCAGTAAAGGTTTGTTTCTGGCAACTCAACCATGCAGGTCATTTTTGTTCAAGTATCATCGTATTGTGCTCCTTGAAACAACCACACCTTCTCCCAGACCAGCCTGTATTTCTTCTGAGATTACCTGTGGGTTTTTCTTTGTATCCTGATGAATTCTTTTGGCAGTTTTGGCTGAAATCTTTCTTGGTCTACCTGACCTTGACTTAGTATCAAGAGATCCCTGAATGTTCCACTTATTAGTAAGTGATTGAACAGTACTGACTAGCATTTGCAAGGCTTTGGAATTTTCTGCTCCCCATGGCTCAGTATCTAGCCTGCTCAAGGCATCCACGTGAGAGCTAACAAAGTCACTGACTATTTATACACCATTTTGCAATTTAAAAAGCCACCGGTGTGGGAAATTCACCTTTAGTTGCCATTTTCACCTGTTTGTGTCACTTTGTGTGTCTGTAACAAGGCCAAACATTCGAGAGTATGTAAACTTTTGATCAGGGCCATTTGGGTGATTTCTTTTATCATTATGATTTAAAAAGGAGCCAAACAACTGTGATAATAAATGGCTTCATATGATCATTATCCTTAAATAAAAGACAGTTTGTTTTGCATGAATCAGTCATATTTTCAAAATCAATGCCAAAAGTTCAGCCAGGGTATGCAAACTGGGAGCACAACTATACACTACCGTTCAAATGTTTGAGGTCACACATACATTTCCTTGTTTTTGAAAGAAGAGCACATTGTTGTCCATAAACATTTCATAAACTTTATCAGCAATACAGTGTAGACCTTATTACTGCAGATTTATTTTACGGATTATCGATATATGTGTACAGAGGCTCATTATCAGTGACCATCAGTCCTGTGTTCCAATGGCACGTTTGCTAATCCAAGTTCATCATTTTAAAAGGCTAACTAATCATTAGAAAACCTTTTTGCAATTAAGTTAGCACAGATGAAAACTGGATGAGCGACATTTTGAGTTCTGTGACGTCACCGGGGCCCCACCCTGGAGCCAGGCCCGGGGTTGGGGCTCGTATGCGAGCGCCTGGTGGCCGGGCCTTTCCCCATGGGGCCCGGCCGGGCTCAGCCCGAACGAGCGACATGGGGCCGCCTTCCCGTTGGCTCACCACCCACAGGAGGGACCATAAGGGGCCGGTGCGGAGAGGATCGGGCGGCAGTCGAAGGCGGGGGCCTAGACAACCCGATCCCTGGACACGGAAACTAGCTCTAGGGACGTGGAACGTCACCTCGCTGGCGGGGAAGGAGCCTGAGATCGTGCGTGAGGTTGAGAGGTTCCGACTAGAGGTAGAACCACACTCCCCAGCTCTGCCGCCATGTGTTGGAGTTTACCCCGGTGAACGAGAGGGTCGTTTCCCTGCGCCTTCGGGTCGGGGATAGGTCTCTCACTGTTGTTTGTGCCTATGGGCCGAACGGCAGTGCAGAGTACCCGACCTTCTTGGAGTCTCTGGGAGGGGTGCTGGAAAGTGCTCCAACTGGGGACTCTATCGTTCTACTGGGGGACTTCAACGCCCACGTGGGCAACGACAGTGACACCTGGAGGGGTGTGATTGGGAGGAACGGCCCCCCTGATCTGAACCCGAGTGGTGTTCAGTTATTGGACTTCTGTGCTAGTCACAGTTTGTCCATAACGAACACCATGTTCAAGCATAAGGGTGTCCATCAGTGCACATGGCACCAGGACACCCTAGGCCGCAGGTCGATGATCGACTTTGTTGTCGTTTCATCTGACCTGCGGCCGTATGTCTTGGACACTCGGGTGAAGAGAGGGGCGGAGCTGTCAACTGATCACCACCTGGTGGTGAGCTGGATCCGATGGCGGGGGAGGAAGCTGGACAGACTCGGCAGGCCCAAGCGTACTGTAAGGGTCTGCTGGGAACGTCTGGCCGAGTCTCCTGTCAGAGAGATCTTTAACTCCCACCTCCGACAGAGCTTCGCCTGGATCCCGAGGGAGGCTGGAGATATTGAGTCCGAGTGGACCATGTTCTCCACCGCCATTGTCGAAGCGGCCGTTCGGAGCTGTGGACGTAAGGTCTCCGGTGCCTGTCGAGGCGGCAATCCCCGAACCCAGGTGGTGGACACCGGAAGTAAGGGATGCCGTCAAGCTGAAGAAGGAGTCCTATCAGGCCTGGTTGGCTTGTGGGACTCCTGAGGCAGCTGACGGGTACCGACAGGCCAAGCGGACTGCAGCCCGGGTGGTTTTGGAGGCAAAAACTCGGGCCTGGGAGGAGTTCGGTGAGGCCATGGAGAAGGACTATCGGCTGGCCTCGAAAAGATTCTGGCAAACCATCCGGTGCCTCAGGAGAGGGAAACAGTGCCCTACCAATGCTGTTTACAGTAGAGGTGGGCAGCTGTTGACTTCAACTGGGGATGTCGTCGGGCGGTTGAAGGAGTATTTCGAGGATGTCCTCAATCCCGCCATCCCGTCTTCCATTGAGGAAGCAGAGGATGAGGGCTCAGAGGTGGACTCGTCCATCACCCAGGCTGAAGTCACAGAGGTGGTCAAGAAACTCTTCGGTGGCAAGGCACCAGGGGTGGATGAGATCCGCCCTGAGTACCTCAAGTCTCTAGATGTTGTGGGGCTGTCTTGGCTGACACGCCTGAGCAACATCGCGTGGCAGTCGGGGACAGTGCCTCTGGGATGGCAGACCGGGGTGGTGGTCCCTCTTTTTAAGAAGGGGGACCAGAGGGTGTGTTACAACTATAGGGGGATCACACTTCTCAGCCTCCCCGGGAAAGTCTATGCCAGGGTTCTGGAGAGGAGAATACGGCCGATAGTAGAACCTCGGATTCAGGAGGAACAGTGCGGTTTTCTTCCAGGCCGTGGAACAGTGGACCAGCTCTATACCCTCTACAGGGTGATGGAGGGTTCATGGGAGTTTGCCCAACCAATCCACATGTGTTTTGTGGATTTGGAGAAGGCATTCGACTGTGTCCCTCGCGGCATCCTGTGGAGGGTGCTTGGGGAATATGGGGCCCTGGGTCCTTTGCTAAGTGTGCCAAGAAAACATCCCCCACATCATTACACCACCACCACCAGGCTGCACAGTGGTAACAAGGCATGATGGATCCATTTTCTCATTCTGTTTATGCCAAATTCTGACTCTACCATCTGAATATCTCAACAGAAATCGAGACTCATCAGACCAGGCAACATTCTTCCAGTCTTCAACTGTCCAATTTTGGTGAGCTCGTGCAAATTGTAGCCTCTTTTTCTTATTTGTATTAGAGATGAGTGGTACCCGGTGGGGTCTTTCGCTGTTGTAGCCCATCCGCCTCAAGGTTGTGTGTGTTGTGGCTTCACAAATGCTTTGCTGCATACCTCGGTTGTAACGAGTGGTTATTTCAGTCAAAGTTGCTCTTCTATCAGCTTGAATCAGTCGGCCCATTCTCCTCTGACCTCTAGCATCAACAAGGCATTTTCGCCCCCACAGGACTGCCGCATACTCAATGTTTTTCCCTTTTCACACCATTCTTTGTAAACCGGCCCGGCTGGCACCAACAACCATGCCACGTTCAAAATTGCTTAAATCACATTTCTTTCCCATTCTGACATTCAGTTTGGAGTTCAGGAGATTGTCTCGACCAGGACCACACCCCTAAATGCATTGAAGCAATTGCCATGTGATTGGTTGATTAGACAATTGCATTAATGAGAAATTGAACAGGTGTTCTTAATAATCCTTTAGGTGAGTGTATGTTGAAAGTCAACACTCCCATTTCAAAATGTTCTTCATCTGTTGCCTTACAGCCTGAAATGCAAAAAAAAGCTGACTTTTTCCAGCTTTATTTACACACAGTAACCTAGAATATCCAAGTGGGGGAAAAAATATGACTAATAACTAATTACAATTTAAACGGTACAGCACTGCTCTTTCATCATTAATTACTCTAATTCAACACATTCCAGTCAAATAAATCTTAAGATGCCTGAATAAATAACTTAAAACCAGAAAAGGAACCAGGCAAGCCTAGTTCAGTTGGCCTGAGCTGTAACGGATGAATGCTGTTGTCCCTGGCAAGTTTCGGTCTGCTGTTTTCTATGCGGCAGACGGTGTCTTTAACCATTACGCTATTTAAACAGTGGTAATGCAACTTTTACCTCAGCCATAACATTTTTGATGAAATAACGTGGACATTAGAACAGAACTAAAGTATACTCTTGCACAAATTACTGTAGATACTAAATAATAGCTATACAGCCACCCTATAAGGAAAGCAATGACACCAATCACTCCATGGCTGGTTTCTTTAGAAAACAATAACTGCATAAAAGGGTCACATAATTCAATTATTTTCTTAAATAAGAGATTCATGGTATTACAGAGTGGATATATATTGTTGTGAAATGGCTGAAAAGTACAGACAGGATAAATAGTTCTGAGACAAAGCTGGAATCGAACCAGTGTCAAAATATTGAAGCTTAGAGAGATTCCCACAAGACCACAGGGCTTGCTAGTTTTTAACTGCCCGAGGAGTTGGGATACAGAATTACACCAAAAAGCATGTACTTCGAAAATCCATCAGTAATTGTCACAATATAACCGTAAACAATTTTAGTTCAGGCTTACCATAATTTGTTTACGTGTGCAGTGTCGATGTAGCTTCTTAACATTAGATAATTTTCTCATGCATTAACATCACGGCAAGTTTCAATATTTAGCTAGACACCATTGTGTTAAATAGTCAAAATATAACCGTAAATAGTTTTATTTTAGGCTTACTATAACATAGCTACTGAAGGTTGTAGCCAGTGAAGTTTTTGTCTATCCAGAACAAATCCTAATGCATAACTTGTTTTGGCCGTGTCGAAATCTGCAGTTTCCAGCTACCAGTCCCTTTGCATAGAAGTCTGGGCTAAAATGACAAAGTAAAAGCTGAAGGGTTTTTCTTACCAATGTAAGTAACACAAAAATGTATCATTTAAATCAGGTGTTTGAGGTGTTTCTTAAATGTTAGAAAACGCTGTCATCCAGAATATATCTGTTTAGCAGCCTGGCTAACACAACCCACATTACCACAGCTAGACTACTGGTTTCATAGATGTAAATATAAATTAATGAAGATAAGAACTGCAATATAACTTGGGAATGTAATATCTCTTACACCATACAGAGACACACAAACGTTGTAACATAAGAGACAACAAAATAATATTGTCTCTTATGTATGCTGTAAATGTTGTCAATTAAGCAATAATGCAGAAAGGGGTGTGCTATATAGCCCAGGGATGTTCTTAAGTACAATACAACACAATCAGCATTAAGGATTTTGAACTACCCAGTATATAAATCCATTTAAACTCCAGATACATTCCAGTCATGTCTAGAAATTCATATAAAGCCCTGACAATTCTACATTTGTTTTGCAATTCCTCGATTTCAGTCAATTTCGGAACAGACAAAAAACGTTGTCTTGGAATGTCTTGGACTTGGAATGACCCAAAGATTATGTGTTAATAGCAAATAGTAGTCAGACAGCATTAGTCATTGTGAGGTGAAAGCAGCACTCCAACTGTCCCCTGGGTCAAACAACGCCCAAGCCTGCCTGCAGTAAATCACATCCTATCTATCAGAAGAGCCACTTCAGCTTCACCTATGACAGCTGTCAGTCATAGTGACGCAACCACTCCGATTGAAGATGTTCTATTCTAAATGTGAGTGTGGGGAGGAGTAGTGGCAGCATGTCCTTGTTGAGTTTCACAAGAAAGAAATCACCTCCTCCACACTACGAGTCCACACTTGGGAGTGCTCACATGCCACCGATGGGAAAGCTGTGAAAGGGTTGACAGAAACAACCCAATGATAAGAAAGAAACAAAGTGAGATAAGGTAAGATGGGTTTGAGGCAGTTAAGAACGGTTTTCAACTTGCAGAGTTGGATAATAATCAGCTTGTCACTCCTACGTGGGTAATCCGGGAGGTTGGAAAAGGGCTGCACATGCTTTTCATTTAAGTAACGCAACAAAACATGCTTGGGGCTCTTTGAGTCATATCTTTGTGTTTTCAGGAAATGACAGGTATCATTTTAATTGTCAATGTTCAAATCCTTCTTTGGAAAGTTGAAAACAAATGGTTAACTGCGGGTAAATTATAAAAAACTAATTTTATTTTAATTTGCATATTTAGGCACTTGGGAAGAAGGATCCAGTCCACCAGAAACCTGGAGCGGCACATTGCCTTGCAGTTACAGCATTTTTTGAATCCCCAAGCTGGAAAATCAGTTGATTTGTCCAAGAGCAAAAGCAACATTTCTCTAAATCATTCTGGATGAAACCATCTGCTAAAGGACTAAGACATAAAAGTTATGACCAAATTGCCCTGGATAAGACCATCTGCTAAATTAAACATTTGAAATAAAATAACACACATTGGATTCTCTGTAATTTGGCCATTCGTACAGACATAATAGCGTCAGGAAAACGGAAACGTCTGGGCAGGCAGGAGTTAAGAGTTTGCTCTACTTGGGGCTTGGGCTTCCTGCTCCTGGTGTAGAGGGAGCTGCTCAGAAGAATGTGTGCTTGGCTGCGTTCCAAGGATTTGCATAGAGCTGGCGGGAAACAGTCCCTCCCTTTGTCAGAACTGTACGGCATGCAGGAATTCTCGCCCAGCTGCTAGTTCCCCCCCAGTGCTAGCTTCTTATTGGCTGTGGCTTCGCGGGCTTTCTCTTCTGCCATAGACCCGGCGCAGTAAAGTACAAAAGGTCAGCAAGGCCACTGCCACGGGGCTTGATTGAAATATGACCCTCTCCAATCTTACGGTTGAAAACCCTCACAAGATAACACATGGGTAAAACGGTACTGCATGGGTAAATCAAAGAGGACAAGATTGTAATTCAACTAAAGAAAGGGAGCTCAATATTTAGTCCTTCAATAACCTAATGCTTTTTTTATGTCCATTGTAAACATTAACGCAGCACTACCTCAGTTGGCTCATTTCAAAAAATTTAAGCCTTGCCCTATTCAGCAGCCTTAAATGGTAAATCCGAAAACCTCTATATTCCTGCTGTATTTCAGTCTCCTGTTCCATAAAACAATGGTCACACAAAGAAAAAAAGCACAGACTCCTCCAGACCAACATTATGAGGGCATCTAGTGGCTAAGCAAAGGCATGACAACGAAACCACAGTATTTTATTAAAGACTCACTGTGTTTTGCCCACTCGTTTTAGACTCCCTACAGTTGAAGAAAACCCACATTTAAATGGGCACACAATGGACTGTTTCTGTGCAGGGGACATGCCAGACCTCATTCCCTTGGGTTGAGTGTTTTCAGCTCAGTTTCAGGAAGAAGCCTTTCACGTGGCTTGGAGCAACACAAGGTGGCCGGTTACCATGGGGAGAGTGGGTATAAAAAAAGCACAGAGCCGGCTTGGCGGGAAAGTGCTGTCACAGAGTGGTGCCTTTGTTGACTTTGTTTCTGGACTGGATGAGTTTTCATCTTGGTTCATCCATTCCACTGAACACAGAGCTATTTTATCTGGTTCAGGGGAAGTAGCACCCTTAATTTGATACCATAACTCACTTTTTGTACCCTTGGAGTGCCATAATGGTGCTTATGAAAAAAATAACGCCCCCGTTGTGTTTCACATGGTTAATAACTCTCAAAGTGGTTTGTCTTGTTTCATCTCTATGCTTACACAATCTTGGAGTGAAATTAATTGACTGACAAACAGTCCTTTGCCACACTGGATAAAGTCCAAGACAAAGAACCCACGTCAGCTCTCAAACAGTTAACTCCCTGTCAGTCAAACATACATAGGTCCGGGATCACATAAAAATAACGAAACATTTTACAAATGGGAAATCAGCATACACAAGAAAGAACGAACAGTGGGGCACTCAAAAGAAATGAGTCGAAAGATGTGTGCTTTGGACCCACTCCAACACAATTGAATACCGATAACAGTTGTAAGCACTTCCTTTAGGAACAGAGAGATTGAGTTTGAAGCCATATTATTCTCAATAGTAGTTGGGTCAAGCAGTTGCCCTTGAACTGTCAAAACTAGAGAACTTACAAAGACATTTCAATGGATAAAAAATTAAAAAAGTGAAAAACTCTCAGCGAAAATGAACAATCACTCAACACAGTCTGTGGCTACTTTTAAGACATTGACCAACCATGGTTGGTTATAAAGCCGCTGATGAATTCTACCACAATTTCCAGCTTACGTAACTGATCCAATCTAGAACACAGTCCTTATATCATTGATAATCATGGCTCACAGCGCATCCAGCTTTCAAGGATCCCTTCCATTGGACGGTTAGCTTGTGCATTGGTTTCATCAGATTTGAAGTTGCTAGTGACTGCACCATGACGAAGAGCAGGATGTCAAACAACACACATTTTTTTCACATAATGGTCCTTCTATGAAGCTCCTTCCATCCAAAATTCCCACCGAAGAATGAATATCAACTGTTCACAGTATCCAACTGCACACATTTATATCGAAGCCTCAGATGAACACACTTGATTGAGCCAGACAACTAATCTGAGATGAAACTAAAATATTTGCAGTTCGTGGTCCTCTTTAGACTAGAGTTGGGAAACACTGGTTTATAAGACAAAATAAGAGTCACAATGGATTCTAGCCAATTGAAACCAAGTAGTGGATCCCCTACCAAAAATTCCTGCACTCCCAAAAAATCTTTGTGATTGTGGTTACGGTAATTTGCCTGAGACAGTATGAGTGTCCCACAGGGCTCAGTACTTGGTCCCCTACTCTTCCTCATCTACATCATTCCCCTTGGTCAAATCCTGTCACTTCAACTTTAATTTCCTCTGCTATGCTGATGATACAAAATATATCTAGCAACCCACCTCTGCCCCATACTGAATCCTGCCTGACTGCAATAAAATCATGGTTGAAGGAAAACTCCCTCAAACTAAACAGTGACAAAACAACTCATACACATTGGAACCTAATCTGGCAATTTCACTCTCAGCATCGATGACACCGTTGTTTCTCCATCCCCCCTCACACGTAACCTTGGCGTCATTCTGAACTCTACGCTCTCCTTTGATCAGCACATTAAACAGACTGTATAATTCTTCCACCTCTGCAACATTACCAAACTCAGACCTTCCCTCTCCTGTCCTGCTGCTGAAACCCTAATACATGTGTTCATAACCTCCCGTTTTCACTACAGCAACTCCCTACTCACTGGCATCAAATCTACATCCCTCCGAAGCTCCAAATGGTTCAAAACTCTGCAGCCAGACTACTCACTCACACCAAGTCCCGGCAGCATATCACCCCTATCCTCTGTGAATTATGATGGCTTCCTATCCTAACGCATTGACTACAAGATCCTCCTACTGAAATATAAAGTCCTAAACAATATCGTCCCTACCTACCTCTCTAACTTCTTCCATATCAACCCACACACTCCGTTCGGGTACTGCGGGCTACCGCATAATGCCCAAGTCCAAGCTCAAAGGCTTTGGTGACAGGGCATTCTCAAGGGTTGCTCCTAGGCTCTGAAACACTCTCTTCAAAATAATCCATGACTCTGAGACTATCCCCATTTTCCAGCAATGCCTCAAGACTCACTTGTTCAAAATTGCTCATGGTATTTTGTTTGTTTCTGTTCCATGTTGATTTTGTAAAGTGTCTTTGAAAAGCGCTATACACTGCAAATATAATGCATTATTATTAGTATTACTACTACTAAGACAAGGCAATATACCTTTTTAAAGAACTGTGTTTTTGGCAGAGCTTGGCCATTTGATCATGTGACGTTGTTTCCCCTTTAAATTCTGCTGAGTACCTTCTGAACTACATGTTGACTTTACAATCCAGTCGCAATAATAAAAACAATCTGACTGTACAGTACACATAAAACACCTACCAAAAGAAGTGGGTGTGTCATAGAACAGCAGTACTCAAACCGCGACTCGGGGAACGGCAGATAATTCGCATTTTTGTTGTCTTCCTAAACTAGCTCATCTGATTCACCTAAACAAGGGAGTGATATTTAGTTCAGACGTTGAAACAGTTGAGCTAGCTCAGGAAAACTTCAAAAACATGGAAAGGCATGAAAATTACCATTTAAACTCACATGATCATCCATCTGACATCTCCTACCAGCTAACAAAAGTGACAACTGACTCTACTGCATTGAAACAGAAAAAACAATGCACCCCCCCTCCCCCAAAAATGACCTGTGGAACACCTGAACATTTTTAGGTATTCGGATTGTCTTAAACAGGATGAGATTGCATTCAAACAAGGCAATATCACTTGAGAACAGAAAAAGAACATGTTTTTGGCAGAGCGTGGCTGTTTGAAAGGGATGATCATGTGACTGTTGTTCCCTTTTCAATTCACATGAAACAGTTCTACACTTCAGTCTTCCAGCTGGTTGGGTGATTCCCACATCACTACAGACGACCAAAGGTCAAAGAGGGTGTGCTTATGTTCATTCTGATCCAGAAACCCAAGTACACATATTGCAAAATTGTTGTACAAGTATATAGGTATGAAATGGAAATGTTTTTTCAGCATATCCCAACTCCCCCTTAGAGTGACCTTTAACCTCCCCGAGGGCTGGTTGCAGTGATGAAGACGGTAAATACAGATGAAGTCAGATGGTCCACTCACATGTGTACTGCAAAGCAGGAAATTATGTCTCAACTGTCTGGTCATTTGATAGTCTGTCAAGGTAAAATAGCCTTCTGGAAAAAGTTTCAATTATTATATTTTTTCAGAAAGAAGTCAATTCATTCAAAATCTGTCTCCTTAAAAAGTTACAACAAAGGCTTTAAGGTGGAAATACCAGAGGCTCCGACAACTCCATTATGTTCAGCTGGGATGGAAATGATAAAATCCTTGCCCTCAGATTACACCTTTATATTAGTCCTCGCCCTGCTAGTAACCTATACAGCATCATCCCTTTGTCCTGCGTTTTGATATGTCAACCTGCTCTTCTGTATATTTAGATTGTTTCAAATATCACAAACTCCAAATACATCTTAGGAAAAGGGGATAAGTGATTTTTCAGTCACTGTGGTGTTATTCTCTGGAGGTCACTGCAGATTGTGTGATACTGCCTTGGGGGAGCATATTCCACTGCCTAGACAAGTTGGTCAGCCTGCTCCAACCCGTAAAAACATGAAGCTGTGTTTAATGAATGTACACCCATTCAGAAAGAACAAAAAGGGAAGAATGGCCAGTTTCACATATGGTATCATTTCCACTGATGCTATAAAAAAAAAACTTGATTGTGTTATGGGAAGCTTACAGAACGTCAAATGACTTACTCAGCTACTGTTGGGATATCTGAGACATGAGCCACAATAAACGAACAGATGCACTGGCCCCAAGACACTAAATATGCTGCCAATACAACACATGACCAATGACACACCCACTAATTTTAACAAAGCATAATACTGGCAAAAAAAAGGCAAAGTCTATTGAGTGATGCTCGGAAACCGCTGAATCACGGGTCAAAAAAAACTAAAACAAAAAGAACTAGTGTTGTTGGAGTTACACAAATAATGGGAGAAAAAAAGGGGGGAAATAAATAAGAAAAAAATAATGTTGTGTTTCCGGGGATCTGGAGGAAAGTTCAGAGTCTGTAGCTCTCCCTGCGTGCCTGTGGTTAATGGAGAGGAAGATTACAGTGCGGTGCAGTATAAACTAGGGGTGACTGAGTTGACTCACTCAGGAGCTGATATACACAGACCCACATCAAGGGGATGACCACACACTGAGTCACCTTTTAAAGCAGCTCCAGGAGAAGCAGGCAGCAAGACCACTTAACCCACACATACACTGCAGGGAAATAGGGGAATAAGCCTGCTGAGCTATATGGACACAAAATGGACATCCGAGTTGTGATGAGAGACAGGGAACGATACGCACAAACTTCGCTCAGATTTGACTGATACTCTCTAACTGAAGAATACCATTTCCAGAAACTGTGTTCATTGGTTGGGCTGAGCCATTTTCCCAGTCGAGAATAAGCTCTAAATCCCTTTTCAGTCAGAGGATGTCTGATAAACTGGCCAACTGGAGTACAGTAGGTACCAGAAGCACCTAACATAGGATGATATTTTGTAATCCTTATAATGGCGGATGATAGAGTAGCGGTTCAAGAAATAAGACTTGACAGGTAGCAGGATGGAATCTTTGATTGTGGTATGCTAATCTGATCTAGATCTGTGATAGGATGGGAGCAACAACCACAACCTTGAGCAAGTCCATTTGCAGAACTGTGCTTCCGTAAGCCAAGGTTGGCCTATATTGCCCTCCAGTGGCCCAGAGTAAAAGCAGTGATGAGTCATGCGGCAGTGCAGGAGTCATGCAATCCTGCCCTACATGAGATCACCCAACACTTATCACCTTTCGAGTCAACGTGCAGCTATGTCGGCTTAGTCATGATGCATTGGCTTTTATTAAACTGTCTGTGTGTCAGGGAGAGAGAGAGTGTAAAATGGAGATAGTGGTGTATCAATATGGGTGACGGAAGGATGAGTCGTCTCGTTGAAGTATCAATGGCCACCCAAGACATTTAACTGGACAACAGTGCTAGTGTAAACATACAACGGTATTAAAGACCAAACAAATATGGCTTTTGAATTTTGGGATCAAGAAAAACAAGACAAGGAGCAATGTATTTTTCAATGTATTTGTATTTTTAAAATCCACTTTCATTTAAGGCTTCAGCTTCACTACACAGACGCATCTGGGACACTTAGCACATTGAACGCTTTTACAAGGAGATCAACTCCCTTTACAGAACACAAGATCAACAGGTGGAGGGTCGGTCATCTAGAGGTCTGCGTGGATGGCCAAGAGGAGAGCGTGAGCGTCTAGTAGATCTTCTCGAAAGTTTCTCCGTTTTTAACAGCACCTCACACATCGCCGGTGACTGGACTGGATAGAATACAACTGCAGTGCCAAATGGCAGCCTGCACATTATACGTAATAGAACCTCCATTTAGGTGAATGGAACTGCAGCTGTGATTGAGAGGACTGCAAGTGGAAGCTGGGCACAAAAATATCAATCAAAACTTAAAAACATCATAAAAATTTATTTCAACTCCCGTAATCAATACAAATGAATTTGCAGCATTACTTTTACCCATATTGAAAGAACCAACAAAAAAAAGGATCCTCTGCACTTCTCTCAGTAGAACACACATCTTTTTGAATAACATACAATTAACCCAACAGAAAGAGGGAATGCAGCTCAGCTAGACCAGTAATTTGACTATCCCAGACCCCGCTCATTCTATCTAGGGCCTTACCGCTACATACTTAGAGGTTAGGGAGATGGGCGCACTGTGCTGTAATTACCATTTGGAGCTTGAACTTAAAGCGCGGGCTCAAAAGCAGCTTAATATTACCTAAAACCTGATTGAGACAGGGGTGGCGTTGTTGTATTCCCCGTCCTGACACAAAGACCTAGACTGCGGATGCCACTGAAGTTCCTCTGGCCCTCGAAGAGGCCAGGGAAGAGGTGGGAGAACGCACAATGGCTAAACTGGCCAACGCGGTCATTCGATGCGCTCCGAGACAGGTGCGAGGCAAGCGAGCGGTGTCAGGTAATTCAGCCCCCTACACAAACCTGGAGGTTCAAAAGAAAAAAGGGTGGGATGGAAGGAATGTGAGACGGAGAAGAGAATATCCCAGGCCAGCTGGGTGTGGAGTAGCCTTTAATGTCGGCAGAATGATTTGCACTTAGCGGAGGAGTCGCTATTATGCGACATCTCCTCAGGTTTCTCCTCAATCTTTATGCTAAGGGAAGAATATGTTCAAAGAGGAGTATGCTAAAGCTATGTTTAATGGCTAGAAAGCTCAAAGGTCCCATCCCCCTACATGCTGTGAAGGAGTTCAGTGAAGATCACAACGGTAAACACCTTCTAATTGTTATTTTCTTCAGAAGCTTGTTGCCTCCACTGCACAGAAGTTGAAGTGTGCGCTTGATGAAGAGAAAAGGTTGCTGGCTAAATAAATAGCAAAGCCAGCTTGAAGAATTAAAAGCCACTGTAAACCTATAGAGTACAAAAAGAGCAATCGAGCGAGACAAGAAAAGCATGGATTCTTCAGTATGTCTGATTCTTCAATCTCTGTCTGCAAGTGTCAGTCTTCCATTTACATCAGGGTTTGATACAAGAGCTCAGTCTGTGTCTGCTCAGACTGATCCATGTACCGGCAAAACAGGAAGCACCTCTTTGCTTCGACCTGGCGCTTGTTCTTTTTACAAAAATAAGATGACAAAAAGGATGCCAGTGCTATTTTGTCAACAAATACAACAAAAAAGAAATACAATAAAGTTTTCTGCATATCAAGCTAATATATACAAATATGTGGATTTTTATTGATTCCAACCAAATAGCTTTGATACATCTAAGTAAGCAAGGCCATTTCTCAAGAACAATATATAAACATTGGACTTACCATCTATAACCTCAAATGGTTTTATATAGCCAACACATATCCTCATACGTATAAACATCTTAAATTACAGAGCGATAGAGGCCACATTCACCAATAAGTCCTTCAGAGGAAGATTATAACAATCAGTTTAAAACACAGTGCTGCTGGACAGTTAATGAGGGAGGCCTTTGACATGAAACGAAATGTCCAAAGGCAACATCCTTTTATTTTTCAGGATTAATGTAACACCCATTCCCCAAAACAGGGCCTAAAGAAAAGGAAGAAAACAAAACAATGACACCCTACATTTGTAGGTGCAGTATCATTGGTCCAAAACAACATGTCCGCCGCGTGATGGGTGGCGGCTCATTTCAGATGATTCGGCGGGGGGATGAAGGGGGCTGAGCGGTCGTTGGTCAGGGTCCGACGCAGTTTCACCCCCCGGATCATGGTGAGCATTTGACCGCTACCACCTGAGGGTTCCTCCCGCTCCTCCTGGTGGTCGGCAGCCAGGTGCTCAGGGGCTGGGCCCTGCCCTCTCTCCACCAGCTGGTTGGCAGTGCCAGACATTGCATTGTGCTGTTGTGGGAGATTAGGCTGCTGCTGTTGCATTTGATGTTGGGTATTCAGCTGCTGGTACTGCGACTGGATATTCGGTTGTTGGTACTGCTGCTGATGCAGGTACTGTTGTTGTTGAACTGCAAGCTGGATCTGTTGTTGTGTCTGGGGCTGACTGACCTGTTGTTGTTGTGTCTGGGGCTGACTGACCTGTTGTTGTTGTGTCTGGGGCTGCTGCATCTGTTGTTGTTGTGTCTGGGGCTGCTGCATCTGTTGTTGTGTCTGGAACAACTGCTGCTGGTACTGTTTCTGCTGTTGCTGGTGAAGGGCATACTGCTGCTGTTTGCTCATCTGGTACAGCTGCTCAGAGCTGCCCACGGGCACGGGCGCATGGCCCGGGAACAGTGAGTAGTAGGGCGATGTGGACTTGTGTGTGGGCATGGCACTCAGGCTCTGGGTGGAGGTGCACAGGCTGTGTTTGGTGTGGACCAGCCCGAGGTCCACCATCCTGCCCATTCCGACACCGCCCCCCGGTGGCCCCATGTTCTCATCGCTCCCGCAGTTCTCCCGTGCGCCGCCATTGGCACCCCCACCTGCGGCTTTCAGGGGCACCTGGGGGGTGCAGATGGGGATGGGCACCCCGCCACTGATGGTACCGCGGCGGTAGGCGGGCTTGGAGGAGGGCTTGCGGCGAATGGTGGCTGTGTGCGAAGGGCGAGGGCAGAGCTCGGGTTCGGCAACAAGGCTCACGGTGGAGGCAGGGCGCCTGCTCTGGAACATCCTGCGGCACTGCTGGCTGAGGTCGCTGTTGCGGGGAATGGTGGAGGACTTGTCAAAGTTGGGCGGGACATGGTGTGCCTCCTCACCCCCGTGCAGAGAGATGTAGTCGTAGTCTGGAGGAAGGACAAATAGGTAGAAAGGGATGGATGGAGGGAAGGATGGTCAGATAAAGGATGGGTGTAGGAGGAGAGACGACGGTGAGGCTGGAGTAAGTGAGTAGAGGAACACAACATTGCCCTAAATGTAAACGTAAAAGAAACAACATGGTAGGAAAGCAGAAGTGTTTGTCTGGGATGGAAAATCTGACATGACCCATTTGGTTAAAAACCAACAGCAAGAGCCACCCGTGGCACAAACCTATCCATACCACATACCATACTCTACAACAAAGTTCGAATTTCTGATGGGAATTTCATGGGAAGACAGAGTGAAAAGCAATAACCAAGATTTTCGGCAAATCATAACCAAATTGCATTCTATTCTCTACATACTACTTTTGCCCAGGTCTATTTTATTCCAGGGATCTGGTCAAAAGTACATTATAAAGGAAATAGGGAGACATGTTTCACACAAATTATCTCAATGGTGAATCACTAGGCAGTTTGTGACAGGCAGTAAAATAAAAGATACCTAGCAAAAATAGTAATCACTGATAAGAAACTAATTTATGTATGCATGCATGATGGGAGAGTCAACAGATAGCGGTGATTTAACATCAGTTGAGGATGGTCAACACAAAATCACAAGATGACCTGGCAGTTGCGGTAACACAATAGATGAAGATTCTGGGTACATCCAGTCCTTGCATCCAACCCGATCAATTTTAGAGCATCCGCTCTCGTAATTGTCGTCTTCCTCAGGCAGGTCACACACACACACACACCTTACTGGCAAGGCCATTGATGTCATGAGAATTCAAACAGTACAGATGTCACACTAAATGACAGTGGATGGTCACTTTATTCCACGTAACGAGAGGGGGTGGTTGACACAGTAAATTAAACCTACCATAAGGAGGGGGTTCTTTCTTTACAGCTGAAAAAGAATGTAGAATTACGTTGAACGTGTATCCGAAAAGAAAGGGAAAAATACGACTTAGCAAATCTCTTATCAAATGCCTCATGAGATGCTGAATGGACGGGATGCTTTACAAAGTGAAGGTAAAGCAACACAATTCTTTGAGAGGGATCACACTGCAGTAATACAACATTCTGGAATTGCAGGCATAGTTCCTGATATTCAATGTAGGTTTTTGTACAGGCTTTGGATAGGACACGGGGTGGTATGGAGAGGGAGAGATGAAATGCAGACTCTGTTTTAAGGTGGCACTTGATGGTACCACAGGCTGCCTGCACAGGCTGGTGCCACTTTAACATTAACGAATCAGACAGAAGAGAAGAATGTTGGGGCTGTGAAACGACAGACTTGGAGACAAACAGATGACGCAGAGAAAACAGACTCAAGAACTATTCAGTCAGGGGCAAAATCTCTACCAAAACATTACCCAAAGTAATGGTATAAATTACATAATACAAATACTTCACTGAATCTTTAAATTATTATTATATCTGATACAGTTGCTCTAATAATTGGTTTAATTGAGTTAATTACTTTTCTCTCAAAAAGACTGGTGTCAAAATTGCCATTCAATTTTTAATAGCTTCCAATAGGATTATGGCACGCAACCTCATATTTTAAGACCAGGGAACAAATTTGGAGGGATCTTAGACCATTGCTTTATAGAGCCCCATTCCACTTTCTTAATCTCATAATTCTGGGTTTATGGACAGTACCTCTTCAATCGAAACCAGGTTGTTACATCCACAAACTAATTTGCTTAATTAATTGTCTGGATCAATTGACAGTATCTTCTCTTGGACATGTTCTACTGTATCCCTGTTGGTATAAACAGAGATCCTTTTGGTCCCAGTGGTCAGAGGGGAGTGTTGTATGGAGAGGACTGAACTAACCGTGGGAGGGGATAGTGTCCTCAGAGCAGGAGGGTGTTGTGGTCTGGGTGCTGTAGCCACTGGAGCAGTGGAGGGAGTCGTGGCTGGTGCGGGGTGCCTCTGAAATGAGCCCCCCACCCAGGGTCAAGGCCAGCTGTTCCCGGGCACTTTGGGGCTGTGAGATAAGGCATAGGGAAAGTGAATTAACAGAAAGTGTTGGGGTAGGATGGAGAGGGCGGAGGTAAGGAGTCAGAGGGGAGTAAAGGGAAGAAGAGAGAGAGTACGGTTAAATATATCTACAATTTGCCCAAGTTCCTAAACTGATTGAATGAATGCTACTCTCTCACTCAGGCAGAGTAGGGTCAAGCTGGCGTGAGCACAGTGTCTTATATTGCTCTCCCCCCACTACTTGCGGTTTGATATAATTTAGTGAAAAAAACTATTATTTACATGGAAAAACAAATGTTCTGTCACCGCTAAAACCGAACATTGGGGAACCTCACTTGATTGTGGTACATACCATGTACAATACCCGCCAGAATGTTGGACACACCAACCCAATGAAGGGTATTTCTTTAAAATAAACAGCCTTCAAAGAGATATTTAACATTGTAGAATAATAATGAAGACATCAAAGCTAGGAAATAACATGGAATCATGTAGCAAGCAAAAACGTATTAAACAGTTCAAAATACATTTCAAATTGTAGATTATTCAAAGCAGCCATCCTTTGCCTTGATGACTAAGATGCAATCGCTCAACAAGCTTAATGTGATAGTCACCTGGAATGCATTTTAATGACCAGTTGTGTCTTGTTTAATGTAGGGATGGGCATGGTCAAATATTCGAATACCCGAAATGTATTTAGTATTCAATTAACCCCAATTTTTTTACGTATGTATTTTTTGGTTTGAAATAAATAGACTTGAATGCAATTTTTCTAAATATTAAAAAAAATATTACATATATACCATGACATTTTAAAAAAGTATACCGTTTTAAGTAGTTTTCATAACATGCGCTCATTCACACGTGTTTGTTGTTTACGGTCCTCAATCAAAGCGGTAGTAGAGTGGTCGGGCCCATTCGGTCAGAATGACACAATATATCATTCTTAGCCTACTGTTAGCAAGTGGATGAAAACTAATTTAAGGGAAGATGGAAGATATTTACTGAAGTAATGTTACCTGCGGAAAAAATATTTGACCAAAAAACGCTACGTAAAGTTCAGCTGTGGATTCGAAAGGCGGTTGAGACTGCAGAAAACGGTGCGTTAAGCAAATAGCATATAGCTGGCTAGCTTAGCTAACTAGCTTCTCGAGACTTAAATACAGTAATGTCTTCTAGTTCTGTAGTTTTGCGTGTCAACCACACGGCTTACTCTAACACTCCCTCGCTTTTTTGTGAACATGAGAACAACACCCAGTCATTTGCGCGTTGTTTGGTAGCGCTCGTGTGGTTATCTGTCGTTTTTAAAAACATGTATTTCGTTTAACCCAATACTATTCCAATGACACATGCTATTCGGATAGTAAAATATGATCCAATGCACACCCCTAGTTTTAAGTTGACTTGTGGAATGTATTTGAATGCGTTAAGGTGTGCATTAGGAGGGTAACAAGGTAGGGTGGGTATTCAGTCCATATGTCTGTGCTATAGTGGTCCATATTATGGCAAGAACAACTCAAATACGATCAGAGAAAAAACAATCCATCATTACTCTAAAATGTCAAGAACTGTTTCTTTAAGTGCAGTGGCAAAAACCATCAAGTGGTATGATGGAATTGGCTCTCATGAGGACCTCCACGGGAAAGGAGAATTTAAAGATGAGCAAACTATATGGCTTTTCCTATCATAAATTAAAGAATTTTGTTTTTGGTGCAAGTTTGGTCAAGCGTGAATAGATTTCAACCTTCTTTGTTTCCCCTAATGTACCGTTGTGCTCAAGTTTGCATATCCTGGGAGAAATTGTGAAATTCTGGCATTGATTGTGAAAATATGACTGATCATGCAAAAAAACTGTCTTTTATTTAAGTATAGTGATCATATGAAGCCATTACCTATCACATAGTTGTTTGGCTCCTTTTTAAATCATAATGATAACAGAAATCACCCAAATGGCTCTGATCAAAGGTTTACATACCCTTGAATGTTTAGCCTTGTTACAGACACACAAGATGAAAATGTCCCACACCTGTGGCTTTTCAAATTGCAATTAGTGTCAGTGTATAAATGGTCAATGGGTTTGTTAGCGCTCATGTGGATGCACTGAGCAGGCTAGATACTGAGCCATGGGGAGCAGAAAAAAAAATACTGTCAAAAGATCTGCATAACAAGGTAATGGAACTTTATAAAGATGGAAAAGGATATAAAAAGATATCCAAAGCCTTGCAAATGCCAGTCAGTACTGTTCAATTACTTATTAAGAAGTGGAATATTCAGGGATCTCTTGATACCAAGTCAAGGTCAGGTAGACCAAGAAAGACTGCAGCCAAAACTGCCAGAAGAATTGTTCAGGATACAAAGAAAAACCCACAGGTAACCTCTGGAGAAATACAGGCTGCTCTGGAAAAAGATGGTGTGGTTGTTTCAAGGAGCACAATACGACGATACTTGAACAAAAATGACCTGCATGGTCGAGTTGCCAGAAACAAACCTTTACTGCACCAATGCCACAAAAAAGCCCAGTTACAATGTGCCCGACAACACCTTGACATGCCTCACAGCTTCTGGCACATTGCAATTTTAAGTGACAAGACCAAAATAGAGCTTTATGGTCAAAACCATAAGCGCCATGTTTGGAGAGGGGTCAACGAGGCCCCTCTCCAAACAGAATACAATCCCCACGGTGAAGCATGGTGGTGGCTCACTGATGTTTTTGGGGGGGGGGGGGGGGGCTCTAAAAGCAAGGGGAATCTTGTGAAAATGTATGGCAAGATTAATGCAGCATGTAATCAGAAAATACTGGCAGACAATTTGCATTCTTCTGCATGAAAGCTGCGCATGGGACGCTCTTGGACCTTCCAGCATGACAATGACCCTAAACATAAGGCCAAGTTGACCCTCCAGTGGTTACAGCAGAAAAAAGTGATGTTCTGGAGTGGCCATCACAGACTCCTGACCTTAATACCATCGAGCCACTCTGGGGAGATCTCATATGTGAGATTCATGCAAGACGACCAAAGACTTTGCATGAGATGGAGGCATTTTACCAAGTCAAATGGGCAGCTATACCACCTGCAAGAATTCGGGGCCTCATAGACAACTGATACAAAAGGGGGGCAATACACAGTATTAAGAACTAAGGGTATGAAGACTTTTGAACAGGGGTCAGATTTTCTTTGTTGCCATGTTTTGTTTTATGATTGTGCCATTCTGTTAGGACCTATTGTTGAATGTGAATCCCATGATAAATAAATGACGTGTTTTGCCTGCTCACTCATGTTTTCTTTAGAAATGGTACATACATTACCAACTCTCCAAAGGTATGCAAACGCTTGAGCACAACTATACATCCACCTGTACACGTGTAGTGCCCTAAAGCCCTGTAGTTTGCCTTTCACAAATTGTAAATTTTCTCCCAACGAAAACGGCCTTGTTGGGACGAGGCATAAGCTACACAGTAACATTACTGATTTACTAATCCCTAGCACATTGCCTGTATGTTAATACTTCCTTGAGGAAATTATTTTGACATTATAATTGAACACAAATTATTAATAGATCACAAACCAACTGGTTTGTCAAGGACTTTAAAACAGTGGAACAAACTGTACTAGTTAATTATTCATTTTCATTTTAATCATGAACAAGCATATCAAAGTACAAACTGATAAGCATTGTGTTGGAGGTGCTCTGTTTGTGCAAGGGTGTGTGCGTCCGTTCTACCTTTCCGGATGTGGACATTGCGCGGGCCCTCTCGCCGTGCTGTGTGTAAGCGTTATGCGGAGGGGGCATGGCTGTGCCATTCTCTGTGCCCGGCCCAGCCATGCCCAACCAGGATGAAGGCTGACAGGTCCCACTCAGGTCCTGAAATAAAAAGACCACCATCACATTGTGCAACTCCCAACCCACCGATATTTCATTAAACAGACATTCTACAACAAGATTATAATGATATGATCCATTTTACACACACAAAGACAATTATAGGTTTGGTTATCACAGATGGACAATCAGATACAGATTTGTGGGAAGTAGTATATGCAGTATGTTTTTTTTACACTATTGACAACCTAATTTAACAAATGATACAAAGCTTATACTTTGCAATCATATGTTCATCAAAAATCCACAGAAATGCAATTTCATACACTGGACACTTCCTCCAGCTCTTCCGGGGGGACACCAAGGCGTTCCCAGGCCAGCCGGGAGACATAGTCCCTCCAGCGTGTCCTAGGTCTTCCCCGGGGTCTCCTCCCGGTGGGACGGGACCGGAACACCTTCCCAGGAAGGCATTCCGGAGGCATCCGAAACAGATGCCTAAGCCACCTCAGCTGACCCCTCTCGATGTGGAGGAGCAGCGGCTCTACTCTGAGCTCCTCCCGGGTGACCGAGCTTCTCACCCTATCTCTAAGGGATCGCCCAGCCACCCTGCGGAGAAAGCTCATTTCGGCCGCCTGTATCCGTGATCTTGACCCAAAGCTCATGACCATAGGTGAGAGTAGGAACGTAGATTGACCGGTAAATTTCTTCACCACGACAGACCAATACATCGACTGCATTACTGCAGAAGCTGCACCGATCAGTCTGTCAATCTCCCGTTCCATCCTTCCCTCACTCGTGAACAAGACGCCTAGATACTTAAACTCCTCCACTTGAGGCAGGCACTCTCCACCAACCTGAAGTGGGCAAGCCACCATTTTCCGATTGAGGACCATGGCCTCGGATTTGGAGGTACTGATTCTCATCCCCACTGCTTCACACTCGGCTGCAAACCGTCCCAGTGCATGCTGAAGGTCTTGGTTTGAAGGGGCCAACACGACAACATCATCCGCAAAGTGCAGAGACAAAATCATGTGGTCCCCAAACCTGACACCCTCCGGCCCCTGGCTGCGCCTAGAAATTCTGTCCATAAGAATTACGAACAGAACCGGCGAAAAAGGGCAGCCCTGCCGGAGTCCAACATGCACTGGGAACACAGGGACCTGACAGCCCTTAGCAAAGGACCCAGGACCCCATATTCCCGAAGGACACAGTCGAATGCCTTCTCCAAATCCACAAAACACTTGTGGATTGGTTGGGCAAACTCCCATGAACCCTCCAACACCCCGTAGAGGGTATAGAGCTGGTCCAGTGTTCCACTGGATATTGTGTGTATCAGAAAAACCTGCCTTACCACTAGAAGGAGTTTTAGAAATTTCAGCCAACAACAGTTCTAACAAGAACTTCAAAGTGAACCTCAATTTCTGCTATCCCAAAGGTTGAGTTAGCACTAGATTATTTACTTTTGTATTTCTATGTTGTTTTGCATCCATTGTTCAGTTGACATGGCCTATAGATCCCTTGATGTTACAATGGGGATCATAGACTGTTTATGGGTTGGTTCTGAGTTTATCCTATGTAGATTGCCATGTGAATTTTGTCCTATGTAGAATTTGGTCAGAATTTTCCATTTGTAGATCTGTCTGACTGTGGAATGATACAATTCAAATGACTAGGAAATGGCTTTTAACCATTCTCTGACATCAATGATATTTCTTTTGAGGGCTTGGGATAGGTCTTTTGATCTTGGTACGTGTTATCACACCCATATGTTTAAGACGAAACCAGACCAAGTTTCTAGTCTATATGGAATGCTGATCCCTACAAAGTTAGCCTACTCTTTCATTACTTTCTAATCATTTGCACTGATTACATTTTTGTTGCCATTTCATGTAATGGCAAAGGTAGGATGTACTAACATATGCCACAAAAGGAAATTGCATTTCTGTGTATCGTAATTGCATAAATGGTTTCAAATGTTACAGAGAAGGAAAGCAGCCATAACAACAAATCATAGATAAGAATGGTTATAATACTCCGATAAGACTGAGCAAGGCAGGCCAGAAAAAACAAACACTGAGCGAACAGGATGTGGATTAGGATGGGTACAAGGAACGACAGCAAGCCAGGAGGTTAGAGAGGCAAGTAATAAAGTATAGCACAGGTATACACACAATAGAGCTCTACTATGTATAGAGCGCTACTGCTTCACATTAAGATCTCGACCAAATAAATGAAATAAAAATAAATAAATTGTCTGAAATTATCATTATATTGCTTAAATTAGTCTTCATAATAAAAATTGTGTTTATGACAGAGTACAAAGGTTATTTTATTACTCCAATTTTATCACAAGCAATTGTGTCAACGGCCCTGGTCTCAACCCAACAACTCCAAGAGGATTTGGGAGAGTTCAACATCATGGCAAGCCCTCCCCCTAGGCATCTGCACCAAGCCATTCAGCTTATTTCCCATTAGAAAGTCAAGTGAATCAATGCATGAAGGCACGCTCATTCACCTGACAACCTGATGACTCAGTAGGTGCCATCGAGGTACCTGAGGGAGTTGCTACAGTGCAGTAAGAAAGGGATCTTCCTGTTGACAATACCTCCGCCTCCCCAGGTGATGCTGGCTACTTTTTATCCCCCATTGGACCTCTGAGCCACTCCTCAGCTAGCGGTAGTCACTTAAGACTGTGGAGGACAGCTTGGCGCAACGAAAGAACAACTTAAACCACAGACCCACCGGGGTCACTCACTTTATTCATTGTCCGATTTCTTTAGGCTATTTATCGTAATAAAAAGCTGAATGCCTGTGGTAAGTGGTCAATGTCTTTATTGTCTGAGCTCAAACAACATTAGCATATTAGCACAGAAGCAGTTATGCACGGTCAACTGGACATTCCATGCCACTTGGGGGCGAGGGGGGTGGCTAGCTGGTTTATGTTTCCAGGAATACGTGAACATAACCGCATATTGACAGAAATTAGAAATCTTCGTTATAGACAACCGGACAAAAGAAACCTAACAATATAAGCATGCTTAAAACAAACATACAGAACCACACAACACTAATCACAAAGACACAAGGTGAGGACCACACGGTGTAACGAGGGATGTAGTGGCACGCCACAGGGATATACAGGGCCGGGGGGGCAAATGTCCTCACGGTGGTGTCTCTGGGTACAGCATAGCTGGCTGAGCGGGCGTGGGTGCGGCAGGAGCCAGAGCGGGCAGAGGTGGCCGGCGAGTTGCCTTCGCTGAGGGAGCGGCCGGTGCCCTCCCAGCCCTCAAAATGCGCCAACGGACTGGGTGGGTGGTGCTACCCAGAGAAACGGGGAAGGGGAGGATAGACATAAGAATTGGTTGTGTTTCAAGCGACGGGAAGCTGAAAATGGCTATTGCCCATGAGTAGCTCTTTCTTTTAAAGTCTTTTACATGGGTTTCCTCAAAAAACAACTTCAACGTTAAGATAGTGGAACAGCACCCAGGCTTAAGAAAAGGCAATAGACTTAATATTGAATCAAATACCTAAGATGCTGTGGACTGAAGAATTTCTTTCAGATCACTTAGAGCCCCCATTGTAAAAAGTTAAATAATGGGGTGAGATGAAGATTCATGTTTGAAAATGTTTACAGCCATAACCAGGGCCGTAGCTAGGGTTTAGAGGTCTAAAAACAACAAAAGTTATACACTAGTCACACAAACTCATTATCTATAATGGAATACATACAGAAAGACCTACAGTTTTCTGTAGGGGGAGGGAACAGGGACGTTGATTAGACCTGAACTGATTGCATCACAGCATGTTCCCTGAAAATCATTTACTAAGCAATGCATGAATTGAGTTCTGCATGTTAACAAGTTAGTTCGCCATCAAAGTCTCAAGCCAGCTAGCCCTGCTTGAGTCCTTCACTCTGTTACTACTTCAAATATATGAAATACTAGAAACGTCACTAGAGACTCATGAATACGGGGCTAAGCCTCTTTTAGGGGGGTCTGGGCATTTTTTAAGAAGTGTCCAAATAATTTTCATCTTGTGTTTTTACTGTTTTTAATGTGTGTAAAATCTATCAGAATAAGATTATTTTTGGTCAAGATTTGCTAAAAGTATACTGGTCTCAGTTTGTGTTAGACACTGACTTATGACTTACATAAAGTCTATCCAGAAAAAGCTATTGAACTCCACACTGTCCCCATCCATCCAATACCTACAAAAGTTACAAACATTACTGTACTATGTACTAGCTGTACTACTATGTAGTTGTCAACTATAGTTAATAGTAAATGAACATCTACATTCATATGTTTCTAAACACAATTTCTCTGAATCATTTCAAAACAGATTTAGTCATTAACCTATTCATCTTGGAATTAAGTAAAACATTTATAATTTTACTTAATAAACGGATCTCCCTGAACAGAATACGTTGAAATACATTGACTTCAAACCCAAACAAACATGTTTCTGTGAAACAGGCATGGTTTTGCCAGTGTGTTCCGTAGAAACCGAAGAATTGAACATAACTAATAGAGAGTAGAACCACCTATTATCGGCCTATCCAACATACATTTTGAAATAAATCTTATCATTAAGTCATTCATGGTCATTTCTGAAATTTCTGTTGAAATATTAATATTTTCAGGCAGTTGGTTAGCACGGTAACAAAAAAATACGACCCCCCCCTATTATTGGCTCCATTAATATTTTGTTTAATTACATTATAACATGACGACAGGTCCGTTGTGCAAGACGAATATTACAAATTGCGACTTGTCTTAAACAATTTCCACACATTAAATTTAAAAAAAAAAAAGTTTTAACCTCCATACATATCTATAAAAAATGGTGGTAGGTTAGCTGAAATTTAATATTTTGGTTTTCCAGTGCATTTACATTATGAACTTGAGAGGATTTAGTTCTTTGACCACAAGAAACCCATGGCTGATAATAGGGAGAGATCAGCTACTATTTTAGGAAGAGAGCTTGCTTCAGATGAGCGAGATATGTTTAAAGCATCAAGCTCAACAGAACATGCTGCCAAATTAACAGTATTCTATAACATTTCTATACAATTTGTAAGAAGTTTAAGATGCGATGGAACAGTTGATGAACAAGAAAACAGGCAAGCCTAGTAGAGCCGGACTCCACAAAGAAAGTGCTGCCCTCTCGAGATTTGAACCTGGGTCGCCCACGTGAAAGGCTGTCTCGTTAACCACTACACCACAGAGCTGTACATCTGCCGGGTGTCAGTATAGCCTCCTGTCTCTATACTGAGCAAATCCTCTTTTGGACAACTTTTTTCTTTCATTCGTGAATGACATTTACACAATAACTATTAATAAAGGCGACGATAACTAACCTTTTCATCAAGTGAAAAGACAAGAGAATCGTGAAATCTACCAGAAATAATTAATAAATGTCGTTGCTCTCAATAGATTCGAACTTAGGTCTTCCACATGAGAGGCACTGTCTTTAACCACTACGCCATGGCAGTCGCTAGACTCCATTGAGGATTGTGTTAGACTAACGTTTCTTATTAAGTTTACCTCCACCACAGAGTCTATTACCTGTATTGCTTTTGCCACTGGTTTTAACAGCGTATTAGCCAGTAATAGGCTTACTAGTATCTACTAACTTCCTAGGAATAATCATAAGAATTTAGCAATTGCTAGCGAGACTGAAGATGAACTTTTCCATGCCAGAAACAATTGCAATATAACCGTATACATCTTCAGTTAAGGCTTACTATAACGTAACTACTGTATGTTAAGCCAGCAAATGTGTTTGTCAATCCTGACCCAAGAGAGAGGGGTGGTGAGGGGGAGGTCAGAGAGAGGGGTGGTGAGGGGGAGGTCAGAGAGAGGGGTGGTGAGGGGGAGGTCAGAGAGAGGGGTGGTGAGGGGGAGGTCAGAGGGAGGAGTGGTGAGGGGGAGGGCAGAGGGAGGAGTGGTGAGGGGGAGGGCAAAGAGAGGAGTGGTGAGGGGGAGGTCAGAGGGAGGGGTGGTGAGGGGGAGGTCAGAGGGAGGGGTGGTGAGGGGGAGGTCAGAGAGAGGGGTGGTGAGGGGGAGGTCAGAGAGAGGGGTGGTGAGGGGGAGGTCAGAGAGAGGGGTGGTGAGGGGGAGGTCAAAGAGAGGAGTGGTGAGGGGGAGGTCAAAGAGAGGAGTGGTGAGGGGGAGGTCAAAGAGAGGGGTGGTGAGGGAGAGGTCAAAGAGAGGAGTGGTGAGGGGGAGGTCAAAGAGAGGAGAGGTGAGGGGGAGGTCAAAGAGAGGAGTGCAAAAAGAAAAAGCGGCAGAGAGAGAGGCTAGTTTAATGCCAATGCATTTTTCCATCTGGTATTGGGTACCTGTAATGACTAATTATTATTTCAGTTGATCGATAAAATCAGACTTCCACTCAGTAATTATTTTGGTGTGTTAATTGGATTACGAAGAGTCTTTATTTATTTATTATAAGTTAAAATATGTACAAATCAAATGTATGTACATGTACATCTTGACCTCTTCCCCTCCCGCAGAGAACCCCGTTGAACCACACCTGTTAATGCTGGATCACTCAGGCCTCTCGCTGGCTCAAATAGGGCAAACTAGTAGCCCTCTACCCAGCTGTGTGTGCACGTTACCTGTGCTGGGTCCAGGGAGGGCGGGCGGAGGTGAATGCCATCTACAGATGAAGTGATGGAGTCCAGAGACGGGACATGCCTTACAGAGTTGTAGTTACTGTGAGAGGTAGATACACAGAGAAGACAGACACAAACATTTTTAGTTTCTTATGTAAACAGTCAACAGTGAGTAAGCAAAATGTAAATTAGTTTTGTGCACAGCTATTCATGTGAAGTCAGAACACAAACTGCCCAAACAAATGGCAGCAGATGTACAGTGCCCTGCACTAATATTGGCACCCTTGAAAAGAAAAAAAAAAACAGGCTGTGAAAAAAAATCATAATTGCTGTTTTTCCTCTTTGTCTTTCATTCAAAGTAATCAAACACAAAATTAACTGAGTAAAACAATAGAAAAAATACCTACAGTGGGGAGAACAAGTATTTGATACACTGTCGATTTTGCAACTTATAAAGCATGTAGAGGTCTGTAATTTTAATCATAGGTACACTTCAACTGTGAGAGATGTAATAAAAATCCAGAAAATCACATTGTATGTTTGAAGCAACTGGAGATATTTGGAAAGGTTACCATAAAAAAGCCTTTGCTGTCATCAAACAACAAACTCTAGAGTTAGCCAAATGTTACTGGAACTTTGAGGGACCGGGTTCTATTGTCAGATGAGACAAAAATAAGGTTTGCAAACCAGGTAAGCCTAGTTCTGTCGGCCCGCAATTAAAAGGGATAAGTACTGCTGCCCTCACTGGACTCAAACCCGGGTCACATGAGAGGCAACGTCCTTGACCACTACGCCACAGTTCTACACGTTAGTCCAGTGTCGGTATAGCATCTCGACATTAGATAATTCTGTCATGCATTAACATCACACCAAGTTTTAATATTTCACTAGACACAATTAAGCATGGTTTTAAATTGACTAACGTTTCTTATTAAGTTTACCTCCACCACAAATAGCATCAATGAACTGTATGGCTTTTGCCACTGGCTGTTTTAACAGCTTATTAGCCAGTAAAATGCTTACTAGTATCTACTAAATTACTACTTGGAATGGTCATAATTGAGGAATTGCTAGCGAGACTGAAGATGAACTTTACACTACCAAAGTCATTTAATTTCATGGCACAACAATGTTGGTTTTTCTTTCGTGAATGACACTGATACAATAATTATCAATATAGATGATGATAACTGACTTTTTCGTCAAGTGACAAGACGAGAGAATTATGGAAACCCCTACTCTTTTACTGCCCAAGGGGTTTTGATCTAGCCTATATTACCCCAAAAAGCATGCACGGGTGAGTACTTTGAAAATCCACCAGAAATAATCGCAATTTAACCATAAACAGTTTTAGTTTAGGCTTACTATAACATAAGTACTGAAGGTTTTAGCCTGTGTTTGTCAATCCGGTACAAATCCTTTGTTTTGACAGTGACGAGATTCGAACGTGGGACCTATTGCTTGCAGGTCCACGTATCTAACCACTGCGCTTTTTAAGAAGGTGTCAGTCAGTAAGTCAGTAAGAGACATTCGCTCTTCTTGGCCGGCTCTGCTTACGCGGTCTGGCAACAAACACCAGAAGTGGGTTTGGCGTAGACAGAAAAATAGCCATGCACCAAAAAGAACCTCATCCTCAGAATGAAGTATGGAGGGGGATCCTGTTGTGGGGTTGTTTTTATTCCATAAGCCCTGGACAATTTGTTAGGATACATGGTATCATAGAATAAGTACCAGCGGATATTGAATTCCTTTGCCATGTGTTCTCCAACCTCATTACTCATTATAGGAGATGATGCAGAACTGTTATCTTGACAAAGGGAGGTTGCACAAAGTATTAAATTGTAGGGGGGGGGGGGGCACAATAATTCTGGACACATGATAAATTATGGTAAGAACAGTTTCTTTTCTTTTGATTGTTTTAATTTATTTTGATTGTTTGATTTCTTGTTAATATTTTGAATGAAACATTAAGACGATAAACAAAGAACATTTTCATTTTCACAGCCCGTTTTGCTCACAAAGGGGCTATTTGGGATGCCTGTTGAATTAAAACATGTCCACTAATGGAGTTATCTGACACAGTGTGACAAACAGCTACAGCAGATTTTTTTTATGGTTTTGAACGCATAAATGTCTAAATCAACATACCATAAGCTTTGAGTGACGTAGCAGTTCAGAGAAACTGCTTGAGTGGGAATGGAGCCAGCAAAGGGTGGGGGTGAGGGGGGTCAGAACACACTGTTCTGGAAAGGACTGCTCTAAATGACTATTCCTTACAAGCTGCGTGGGTGCCTGGTCCAAAGGTCTCTAAGGCCTTTTCCAGGGAAACCCACATTGCCTTGGTTGGCTTGTTGGATGTTTTTTTTAATCACAGTTTGATATTTCCTGTACATTGTAAAAGCATTGTTTTCACCTCAGGCCAACTAAACAGCCTAATGAATGCCATACAAATTACAATTTACAACATTAAAAAACCGATAATACTTAGACAACTGTGTTTAGGTGCTTTGGACCAGAGCATTTGTGAGGAGTGGAACCAGGTGCACACACGTCACTTGGGTGGAGAGCAAAGTGGATACTTTTTGGCATTCCCCTTGCTGAATTCCAAATTGTGTTGATTTAATACAAAGAGGTATTGTGTTGAAAAGCTTAGCGTTCCTGCATGCCGCATAGAGCATGTGGCAAATACTGCAGAATGAATTTCTTAAATGGTAGGCCAATGCTCTTACAGACTAAATAATACATTTTAGTTGGACTAACTCACTGGTCTTGGACTGACTTCAAATTAATCCATTTAGTTTAATAGTCTACAAATTGTTCAAGTGACTGAGCAGTTAATAAATGGCCTACTTCTAAATGAAATGATTCACAGTCGATAGATGGGACGTATATTGACTTTTGTTTTAATAGATTAAATGGAGTGCATATGCAGTGGTACTGTAGAGATCATTAGGTTTTTATGGCATTGAGTGATGTTTAGCAGAGGACTACGAGCACCAGGGCAGAAAAGTTCCATGAGCGATGAGCCAATTAAACCTCAAGCTTTTCTTAGAGGGAGGAGAGGGGATGAGTGAGACAATTGTGAGCTGGGGGCGACTGTGAAAATGATAATCTAAGGGCCAGACTGGAAATGAACAGTTCTCATTTAGCCAAATGTAACTGCACCCACGAGCCTACTCACCCTCCTAATGCACTGTTATCCCACAGACCCTTAACAAATATCACCCTCTGTAGAGTGTTTTGGCTGTGAACAGCCAGTCAACTGAACACAGCCTAGGGGATCCTGACGTCTATTCTCACAAACCTTGGCTCCACTTGAATCAGTCTCTCTGGACTAGCCCCGGACGCCTGCTCTCTTCGTCATGGCATTCTATTCATTGTGGAGGGAATAGGGTTCCAAAAGAAGAGAGCTTGGGTCATATGTAGGGCGCCATGGAGGGAACAGGGTCGCGGTTGGGATTCAGCCACCAGGTGACCATGGTTAAGGGAACTTCCTCAGTTGGCTCCAGTTAGTAGAACTTGGCCCGACATTGATCACTCACTGAACTTCACTTAACTGATCTAATTTCCCTTCCTGCAACACTGGTCTCATTCCCGTCCTCCCACTCCACCGTGGCTTTGACATGGTACACCCTCAAAATGACAAGATGGACCCTGTGCCACTTTCTAGGCAGAGGATGTGGTGTGGAGATTTTTTAAAACCTTGGCAAAGCAACTAGCAATGTACTGCTCTGTGTCAGAGGTCATGGACAACAACTAACATGGTACCGCTCTGTGTCATAGGTCATGGACAACAACTAACATGGTACCGCTCTGTATCAGAGGTCAAGAACAACAACTAGCATGGTACCGCTCTGTATCAGAGGTCAAGAACAACAACTAGCATGGTACCGCTCTGTATCAGAGGTCATGGACAACAACTAGCATGGTACCGCTCTGTATCAGAGGTCATGGACAACAACTAGCATGGTACCGCTCTGTATCAGAGGTCATGGACAACAACTAGCATGGTACCGCTCTGTATCAGAGGTCATGGACAACAACTAGCATGGTACCGCTCTGTATCAGAGGTCATGGACAACAACTAGCATGGTACCGCTCTGTATCAGAGGTCATGGACAACAACTAGCATGGTACCGCTCTGTATCAGAGGTCATGGACAACAACTAGCATGGTACCGCTCTGTATCAGAGGTCATGGACAACAACTAGCATGGTACCGCTCTGTATCAGAGGTCATGGACAACAACTAGCATGGTACCGCTCTGTATCAGAGGTCATGGACAACAACTAGCATGGTACCGCTCTGTATCAGAGGTCATGGACAACAACTAGCATGGTACCGCTCCGTGCATTCATAATACATGTGTGTTAGTGGTGTGTGGGAGGTCAGTGGTGTTGGGAGTGTGTGTGTGTGTGTGTGTGTGGTAGGGGGAGGGAGGTAAGCTACCTGCTGATGCTGCTCTTGCGGGATAAGGTGTTACTGGGAGAAGCGGGGGGTGTTTGGTAACTGTAGCTGTAGTCAGAGCCCTTAAGATCAAGAATCACCTGTTGAATGAAAGAGCAACTTAAAGATGCATTACGTGACTTTTGTGAATAACAAACTATTATTTTAGACCTCCCTTTTTAGGTCTGGATGTGTAATATGTTATGTTTTTATATGGGTATATGAACAATCACTATTGAAATCCTAAGTTGAAAGTGGTACAGTGAGGGGAAGAGAGTATTTGATCCCCTGCTGATTTTGTAAGTTTGCCCACTGACACAGAAATGACCAGTCTATAATTTTAATGGTAGGTTGATGTGGACAGTAAGAGACAGAATAACCACAAAAAAATCCAGAAAAACGCATGAATTTATTTACATTTTTATGAGTGAAATAAGTATTCAAAATATAAATTATTACTTGGTGGCAAAACCCTTGTTGGCAATCACAGAGGTCAGATGTTTCTTGCCACCAGGTTTGCACACATCTCAGGAGGGATTTTGTCCCACTCCTCTGCCGATATTCTCCAAGTCATTAAGGTTTCGAGGCTGATGTTTGGCAGCAGTTCTTTTGTGTTTCTTCCATTTGCGAATAATCGCACCAACTGTTGTCACCTTCTTACCAAACTGCTTGGCAAAGGTCTTGTCCCTGACATCCTTGGACAGCTCTTTGGTCTTGGCCATGGTGGAGAGTTTGGAATCTGATTAATTGATTGCTTCTGTGGAAAGGTGTCTTTTATACAGGTAACAAGCTGAGATTAGGAGCACTCCCTTTAAGAGTGGGCTCCTAATCTCAGCTTGTTACTTGTATAAAAGACACATGGGAGCCAGAAATCTTTGATTGAGAGGGGATCAAATACTTACTTCACTCATTAAAATGCAAATCAGTTTATAAATTTTTTGATATAAAATGTTTTTTCTGGACTTTTTTTGTTGATATTCTGTCTCTCACTGTTCCAATAAACAGCATTAAAATTATAGACTGATAATTTCTTTGTCAGTTAGCAAATGTACAAAATCAGCAGGGGATCAAATATTTTTTTCCTCACTGTATTGACATATTGGAAAGCTCAAACAGGTCTGTGCGCGCGTGCGCGTATTTATGGAGGTAGTGAAGGTGCGGGGATTGGACCTGTTCGCTGGCAGGTGGCAGTTTGCTGGGCTCAGCCGTCAGGGTTGTTAGGTCTTCCAGGATGGTTTGCAAGTGGGTCACCTCTCCCAGCATGCTGATCTCATAATCCTGAATAGAACATAACCACCGACTCCAGGTCAGATCACAGACATGGATCCAACAGGTGCAAACCAACCTTACCCACACAATCAAGATCAGCTCCTCCAATACCTTCAATGGAAACTGCACTCTGTACAAAGGATGTCTGATCAGGTCAGTAAACAGGAGAGTACTCTGATTAAATGCAATAAAAAGACCCCAAAATCAGCACTTCCTTTGGGATGTGTGAATACCCTCAGAGAGTAGGGGCCCCTTATCAACCCCCAGTTGTGTGAAATGAATCCAGTGTTAAGGAAGTCAGAGGTAGTTTCTAAGAATGGCTGTCAAATTCCTATTGGATATTCAAATAATATTCAACTGCAAAAAGAAACCTTTGATGCACACCTATTCAAAATTGTCCTTGCCTCGTAATTCTGCTCATACCCAGAGACATGTGCAACGAGAATGTTTTCTCGCATGTTTTCAACAGCGTGAGCTTTGAATTGAGCAGTGTGAAATAGCAGGAGAGCACCATCTACATGTGAATGTCTGGTTACATCCCTGGAACATAGAAAATATTTGGTGTCTGGGCAGAGGATGTAGTCAGAGTAAACAAAGCCTCATCGATTTAGAAACGATGCGATGTGGAACTTATTAAACATTCATTGATATCTGGCCCTGGGGCTCAGTACACAGATATTTCAAGAGAGTTGGAAGCCATTGCCAAACATCCCTTTCTGACAGAAAACTGTGTTCCACAGCCGCACACAGCTGCTTTTGTAAGCAGAAGGGCAGCACAGGGCATTTGACAAACATAGTTCAGAGTTTGCTGGACTCCAGTGTTACGTAACGCTACCCTCTACAGGATACAATGGCCAAATTTGACACATACATTTTAATGTACTGTTGATATTCAAATACTATTTAACATAATGTTTTTCTTAAAGATGATTATTAAAGTAAGAAAATTATTTGGTGAACATTTTGCCAGCCGTGGAGCTGACAAAATGCCATACAACAAACTGACCAGAACGGGTTTGAGCATACTGACGAAGGCACAGTAGCGACCCCGCTCCTCGATGAGTGCCCGGCACACGGCCCTCTTCTCAGTCTCCTCCAGGACGGCGTAACGCACGTTCACATCCTGCAGGGCGGTGTCCAGCTGTACTCGCACCTCATCCTTCCCTAGGGGGAAACGTGGGGGAACAAAGTTGTCAGAAAAAGCGGAATGGGAACCTGGCAGATTCACAGATGACAGCAGACCGTTATAGTCAATCAGACACTGGAAAACAATGTTCTTGACCCAAACACATTTGGGGTGTCCTTTTTACAAAACTTACTGAATAAAAAAACATTCAAGTCAACTTTCCTTCTCTTAGTATCCCTTTTCAAAAATGCCATATATTCGCACAGTTTATGCTTGTTTGGATGAAGACAGTGGGAAACTGGTTTCCTGAAACAGCCATGGACCGGATTCAAACCAGTTCAGCGGTGATGTGCCTGATCCAGACAGAGGTTTTACCACCGTAGACGCCAGGTTAACCCTACACTAATCAACAGCTCTAAGGCCCAAACTATTAAAGACAGTCAGATTTTTTAACTTTTTTGTATTTAGCAGACGCTCTTACCCAGGGGGACTAACAGTAATAATTAGGGCTAAGAGCTTTGCTCAAGGGCACATTCACAGATTGTTTATCTTTACTCTGCCCTAACGCTATGAGCTATTACATGCTTTCACCACCAGATGGCGGTATAGCTTTGAAATTCCTTAGTTGGGGGGTATCGTCCACATAAGCGACCTCTCCTCTCCGGCTGTCAAGTGTGCTCTGGGGAGCAACAATGCTGCAGGCTTGCGGACAGGAGGAGGCGGCTGATATTTGGGTTCACTGGGCCAGAGCAAAGGACAGCAGCTCACAGCACGACGGCTGTGTGCCTGGGTGGATTTAGGTTGAGTAGCATGCAGAGGTCTTTAAAGAGACTGGAGAGGGATGTGTCTGCCTTCCCATCTGTGTCCCAGTTGTCATGGAGAGACGTTCATGCAGTTGACTGTCAGACAGTCAGCAACAGACACACACACACAGAGTTGAGACAGAAGAGCACAGACAGGCAGACACGCAGGCAGAGGGACAGACGGACACAGGCAGTCAGACATGCAGATGCACACAGACAGACAGGCAGGCAGACAGACGCACACAGACAGGCAGGTAGGCAGACAGACGCACACAGACAGGCAGGCAGGCAGGCAGACGCACACAGACAGGCAGGCAGGCAGACGCACACAGACAGACAGGCAGGCAGGCAGACGCACACAGACAGACAGACAGACAGGCAGACGCACACAGATAGTCAGGCAGGCAGACGCACACAGATAGTCAGGCAGGCAGACGCACACAGATAGACAGACAGGCAGACGCACACAGATAGACAGACAGGCAGACGCACACCGATAGACAGACAGGCAGACGCACACCGATAGACAGACAGGCAGACGCACACCGACAGACAGACAGGCAGACGCACACCGACAGACAGGCAGGCAGACGCACACAGACAGACAGACCATGAATACCCTACAAATACCCTTAATGACAAACACACCTTCCAAATTCATACATACAGTCATTCCAAATTCACAAAGTCATTCATTACACACACAGACAGAATTTAGGGAATGTTCTTATTGGGTTCAGAAGGAGATATCCAGGCCATCTGAAAGGGAAAGCCTGGTACAAAAGACAGGAAGCGTTTGCAAGTCCCTGGAGTAGGATTCAGGGGAGCCGGCCTGACTATTATTAGACCAAGGAAAAAGTATGTCCCAAACAACATGCTATCCCAAATACACTGCACAACTTTGATCAGGGCACACAGGACTATGTACAGAATAGACTGATTGTTCTAAATGGTGCTTTAACTAACCGATACTATCAATGTTACATTAGTCAAATTGACAGCTCATGGATAAACATCTGATTAAAAAAAAATTACTTCTTTCTAACTTCAAACATCCCGGACTCCCTGCCAGTGCTTGGCAGTTCACAGGGCATATACTGTAGTTAAGGTATTTCAAGACGTGTCGGGACGGAAAGCATCAAACAAGCCTTTGGATGGGAAAAGTACAGGTAAGTCCCCTGCACGTATCGGTCAGTTGTCTTCTTTTTGGTAAAAATAAACACCACAACGGTAATGGGAAACAGAATAGCAACACGCAAAAGAAGAAAACACTGGGACTGATCTGATTTAAGTCTATTTACCAAGCTTAAGGAGCTTCGGGCCAACCAGTTGCCATGTGAGGAGAGCTTTGGATATCATATGATGGACTCCGGAGCGAAAGAAGAAAATAAAGATTTTGCTCTTTCCTAGCCGCACCACCCAAAACACTGGGGCAGAATCTCCCCTGCTGTTTCTCTTTGGTTTAAATAAAAAAAGCAGCTGGTGTATCGGGTGGGATCTGCTCAGCCCCCCATTATTACACTATTATCTGAATACAGAAGTGCATCGCTTTTGACCAGACCGGGCCCCTGGTGAGAAGCAGTGCTCTGTAAAGGGATTAGGGCCCTTAGGATGCAAGTCATGGACGTTTTGGAGCTTAAGCTTTTGAAAATAGTCCTCAGGCGCAGTAAAAATACTTTGGGAACTTGTTTCCCACATTCCACTGTGTAGAGGAAAGCAGCTGGGTGCAGGGAGGACCTGTGCAGACGAACACACTCCTACACTTTTGATACACACAATGGCCCATGGGATAATCAGCTGACATGTACTCCCATTCCCTTCACAGATGTTCCCCTCTCACAATCAGTCAATCAAATGTATTTATAAAGCCCTTTATACATCAGCAGTTGTCACAAAGTGCTTTTACAAAACACCCAGCCTACACACACACACACACACACACACACACGTTTGTACAGCTACCCTCATGGGGACCAGAAAATAGAAATTGCATGCTCCCTTGCCCTAAACTTAACCCTAAACCTAACCCTTACCCTAACCCTAACCTTAACCTAACCCTAATATAACCCTAAACCTAACCCTAACCTTAACCTCAATAAAGTAACATTTATGCCTAAACTTTACCTAGATGTAATGCCTAACCTTAACCCTAAACTTAACCAACAACGCCCGGACCTTAAAGAAACCCCAATTCTAACTATAAAATCAATTGTAAGTTTGACCCTAAACCTAAACCCTGAGCCGGAAATTGACTTTTGCCTCACGGGGACCGGCAAAAGGTCCCAATTAGGTCAATTTTTTCTGGTTTTACTATACTCATTGGGACATTTGGTCTCCATTCGTTCAGTAAGACCTAACCCACACACACACACACACACACACACACACACACACACACACACACACACACACACACACACACACACACACACGTACAACTACCCTCATGGGGACCAGAAAATAGAAATTGCATGCTCCCTTGCCCTAAACTTAACCCTAAACCTAACCCTAACCTAACCATAATCTAACCCTAAACCTAACCTTAACCTCAATAAAGTAACATTTATGCCTAAACTTTACCTAGATGTAATGCCTAACCTTGACCATAAACCTATAAACGCCTGGACCTTAAAGAAACCCCAATTCTAACTATAAAATCAATTGTAAGTTTGACCCTAAACCTAAACCCTGAGCCGGAAATTGACTTTTGCCTCACGGGGACCGGCAAAAGGTCCCAATGAGGTCAATTTTTTCTGGTTTAGCAGCAGCCCGCCTTGAAGTGATATAACATTTTGGCATTTATTTGATCATTTATTTAGGGGTAATAAACAAATATCAAGATAGAGAGGGTAAATAGTTGAACTAGTGGAAAGGAGAGCACAGTGGCAGAGAGTGGTGCTTGGACAGTGCACCTGGAATGATCCGAAGCCTATGACAATCTGTTAACAAATTCTCCAAAAGGATCTGGCTGCGGAGGTCCTCTCAGGCATGAGCACTGAGGAGCATGTGGGTGGGACTTAACTGCTGTTAAATTACCTTTTGCTAGCGATTTTACTGACTCTTTCACTATTTTGTACGGTTATGAGTTTATTCATAATCAATACATGAAAAAAGTATTTGCAAAATCCAACAAAAACGTACATTTGGTTTGTGTTTAATAAGCATACTAACGAATACAGTATATCACCAAAGTGAGTACACCCCTTACATTTTTGTAAATATTTGAGTATCTCTTTTCATGTGACAACACTGAAGAAATGACACTTTGCTACAATGTAAAGTAGTGAGTGTACAGCTTGTATAAGTGTACATTTGCTGTCCCCTCAAAATAACTCGACACACAGCCATTAATGTCCAAACCACTGGCAACAAAAGTGAGTGCAGCCCTAAGAGAAAATGTCCAAATTGGGCCCAATAAGCCATTTTCCCTACCCATTGTCATGTGACTCAGTGTTACAAGGTCTCAGGTGTGAATGGGGACCGTGTGTTAAATTTGGTGTCATCGCTCTCACACTCCCTCATACTGGTCACTGGAAGTTCAACATGGTACCTCACGGCAAATAACTCTGAGGATCTGAAAAAAAGAATTGTTGCTCTACATAAAGATGGCCTAGGCTATAATAAGATAGCCAAGACCCTGAAACTGAACTGCAGCACGGTGGCCAAGACCATACAGCGGTTTAACAGAACAGGTTCCACTCAGAACAGGCCTCGCCACGGTCAACCAAAGAAGTTGAGTGCACGTGCTCAGTGTCATATCCAGAGGTTGTCTTCGGGAAATAGACGTATGAGTGCTGCTAGCATTGCTGCAGAGGTTGAAGGGGTGGGGGGTCAGCCTGTCCGCGCCCAGACCATACGCCGCACACTGCATCAAATTGGTCTGCATGGCTGACGTCCCAGAAGGAAGCCTCCTCTAAAGATGATGCACAAGAAAGCCCGCAAACAGTTTGCTGAAGACAAGCAGACTAAGGATATGGATTACTGGAACCAGGTCCTGTGGTCTGACGAGACAAAGATAAACTTATTTGGTTCAGAGACAAGTGTGTCTTGCATACAGTCCAGCATGGTGGTGGGAGTATCATGGTCTGGGGCTGCATGAGTGCATCCAGCACTGGGGAGCTACAGTTCATTGATGGAACCATGAAAGCCAACATGTACTGTGACATACTGAAGAAGAGCAAGATCCCCTCCCTTCGGAGACTGGGCCGCAGGGCAGTATTCCAACATCATAACAACCCCAAATCCACCTCCAAGATGACCACTGCCTTGCTAAAGAAGCTGAGGGTGTTTCCAGACCTAAACCCCATTGAGCATCTGTGGGGTATCCTCAAACGGAAGGTGTAGGAGCGCAAGGTCTCTTAACATCCACCAGCTCGGTGATGTCGTCATGAAGGAGGACTCCAGTGGTAACCTGTGAAGCTCTGGTGAACGCCATGCCCAAGAGGGTTAAGGTAGTGCTGGAAAATGATGGTGGCCACACAAAATTTATACTTTGGGCCCAATATTGACATTTTCACTTAGGGGTGTACTCACTTTTGTTGCTAGCGGTTTAGACATTAATGGCTGTGTGTTGTGTTATTTTGAGGGGACAGCAAATGCACACTGTTATACAAGCTGTACACTCACTACTTTACATTGTAGCAAAGTGTCATTTCTTCAGTGTTGTCACATGAAAAGATGTAAATCAAATATTTACAAAAATGTGAGGGGTGTACTCACTTTTGTGAGATACCCAACATTTTCTCCTTCTGTTTGCATTAATTGATTATTAAAATCACATCTTATGAATCTGGACTATTGTAATGCTTCCGATGATGTTTTGAATTATGGACAGAGGGGAAAAAATAAATGCATTCCTCCGTCTAGGATTGTGGACCTCCTTTGAATGAATCATTCGACGGACTAGTCAGTCATTTTCGGTCCACAATCCCAGATGAAGGAACACATTAAGTCTACTTATTCATAGACACTAATCAAACAGATTTTTCCTCTGTGGGAGATCGTAATTCTGTAATGAACTTTACTTTTACCATTAAAACATATATTCTATTAGTCTATGTATGCAACACTTAAAGCAACTGGAGGAAGAACGCATGGGTATCATGATATTTCATATTGTGGTTAATAAACCCAAACCAAATTCGAACAGTGGAGACCACAAGCTTGTATTGACATAACATCTAGTTTCAGTGAATGAGCATGTAAATCCCATGAAAACATTTTAAAAAGTGATATTAACAGCTGGATTGTGCATGCTCTGCTTCTGAAAGCACTGCAAGCAAATTTGCTGCTAAACAAACACTAACATCTCACCAATAAACCAACATCTCCAGAAAGTGTTTGAGTCATTTATTCCGGTTTGGTCCCATTTTCACAGTCCATACTGTAGAACACACTTTTGTAATTAATTATTTCATACAATGTAAAACACTGTTCAAAATATCAATCATAAAGCGTGAAAGGGTTGTAAAATTCCCAGTTTACCTATTGTTTGTCTGTGGAAATACTAGGTGGAATTAAAGGGGACCAACTCAAGCAGACAGAAAGCAAGACCGCTGTTGGTTGAAATCGACGGTCTGAGAGCACTACTTGTTGCCCGAAACATGCATTTTATTAGTAGATGTGTAAAAATTATATTGCTTTGCTTAAATTAACAAATAAGAATGTGTTTGGGGAAAAAATAGCTTGTATCTACTTCTCTTTGAAAATACACCAATTTTGAGTAAATTCTGTTAAATCCAACAACTCCACAATGATGTTCCTCAAGAGCTTTGAATGTGGTTTGGTGGTGCACGGAATGGAAAAAATTGGGAAATGCTGCTCTGGATGTCCTGCCCCTGAATGATGTACTTGTTTCTTCCTCCTTGGCCATTCATGACCACTTCTCTGTCCTGAGTGAGTCAGTCACAGTCATAAAACCTAACTTCAACACATCCTTTCATTTCCGCTGCAAAATATTTTGAAACGGGGGAACCTAATAAACACACATACAACTTTCAAAAACGGTACCAGGCAACCCCAAATCTAGTGACCCCCACAGTCTGACTAGCAGACTGACCTGACAGGGGCAGGCTGCCGGCGCCCCAGGGGCAGGTTGCCGGCTTAATAAACTGGCTACTGGCTAGCATGTTGGCTTGTGCTTGAGAGATTGCTTATGAGATGTATTCATTTTCAAAACCATCTGTTCAAAAATATTGGTCATTATTGGTACAAGACCAATAATTATGGTTCTGATAAAAGGCATAACAAAAAATACATTTACAGACTTGACAGACAGATGTGGATCAAATTAAACCATCAGTACAGGGACGTGTTTAGGAAGGCTCTGGCTTACATTATTATTTCACAAGCCTAGACCTTGTATTTTACAAAAACGAGAATATAGAAGGAACAATTATTTGACTTTCTGGCTACATTGCACAACCCCAAATCCAATTAAATATTAGTGATGCTGAACAGAGGGGAGACTGGACAGCAAGCGTGCTCTTCTCTGCTGCTCCATGGCGAGGCCAGAGGATGACAGAGGTGAGAGTCAGCATGGAGGACCTGGTAAGACACACCACACAGTCTCCTTGAAACACACAAAGACAAACACACTACTATATCAAATAAGGACACTCCCCAGCAGGCATCAAGTTTCCCAAGAAACTTGATTGCATACATAGTCAGGCTCACATACTGACTCATATATTCACAAGTTCAACGCAACAGCTTAGCTGAATTATGGCGACATGAGACAACTAATTAAAACTGCAGTGAGAATTTAAATCTCAAAAACAAGAAAAATTTTATGGAGTAGATGAGCAACACATTTTGCTTACCAAGGAAACAAGTTCTAGTGTACTTTGTGTTTTCCCAGAACAACTGTCAGTTTAATGTATTGCGTTCTGATTGAACATAAACTGGCGTATCTTCCATGTTTCCTCGGGATGAAAGTGTTTTTTCTGAACCCAGTTTCAGTAATCCTCAGCATCTGACCTGCTTGGCCTCATCTTTGGACCCAAGAGTTCAAAGGTTGTCACTAAGCCTGGAAGCAGAGAGTTTGAGTAGCCCATATTCTTCCAAGGTTCAGTTTGCTAATAAAGCCTGACTCCGATAATCCACCTTTATCATTAAAAAACATTGTTGGACTACACTGGAAATACTCATCAAGTCTTAATTTCTCTCAGGATGTGACACTTAAAATGCATTGTTACATTTCATTTTGGCAGCAATCAGGTGAAGGAACAAAAATCCATAGCGACAGTAAAAAGAAAAAAAGAAGGGTAATTTATAAGGATAGGCCCTCATAAATCAGGAGTCTCAAACTTGCAGCCTGCAGGCCAAATGAGACCCGCAAGACAATTTCATACAGCCTGTGATTGGTCCATCGTATATAAGGCAGTGTTTAAGGAGGTGATTTTGGTCAAAGTAGCAAAGAGATAAATAAGGGGTCAAAAGGCCCGCTGACATAGTGGAGACACTTAGCCCACGAGGAACATTCAGACACCTGGCCAATTTTCCCAAGAGTAGAAATCACCGGAGTTCAAAAGTCAGGGCTTCACATTATTGCATTTTCAAAGGTCAGAAGCTTACTAGTTAGTTGCATGTGATAGAAAGACATATGCAGTCTTGAACTCCAAACTGGCCTTCTTAAATAAAAACAGAAACACTTTTCTATTGCTGTTGCACTGAGTTTAGCAAAGCTGCAGTTTGCCTTTTCTGGTACTCTACTATGCTGGTGGTGTAATTTGCTGAACCTCGCCATGCTGTTAGCCTGTTTTTCCAGAGACACTCAGTTTCAACACCCAATGGGTCCTTTGTAGGGCAGGCCAGGGAACGAGGTCCATCCGCTGCCAAGAATAATCCTGGGACCAGCGGACTGACTGCGCTACTGAGGAAGTTTGATGAACGTAACGAACAGTGGAAACGGGAAGTCAATGAAGTATTCATTCAGCTTATGTTTGTGGAGATCCTAACAGCCTGACTTGTGTTGCCAAGCGTCTCCCAGCAGCAGAGGACTTCAATCCGGCATTGTAAGAGTTTGTCGGTTTAAGGTCTTCGTTTTAGAATGTAGCGGTGAGGTATACAGGAAGAAAGACTCGTTTTTACACAGGTCTAGACTTTTTGTAAGTACTGGATGGGTGTAACGGATAATGACATTACCATCCCTACAAAAAGGGCTACATTTCATTCCCTGAGCAGTTCCTGTTATCCAGACTTCCGGGTAGTGCCTTCTTTTAGTTAGCTAGGTGAGAACAACATGAGCCACCCCCCAACCCTTAAGCAGTAGATTTGTTGCCTTCTTATCAAGTGAATTGATCTTCCAAGTACACATTACCACATTGAAATTGTGAAAATAGGGTTACCCCAAACTGTAAAAAAAATATAAATAAATATATATATATAATTTAGAATTATATAGCCAAGCTTCCCCGGGCTGCAGACAGCTTAGCAGTTAGAGCATCTGACCAGTAACACAAATGCTAGATTGAATCCCTAAGCTAGCAAGTCGCAGTCTCTATCATTCTATCCTTAAACCGTAAACCCATATTTCTCCTATACATTTCTTGTAAATGTCTATGTTCGCACATCAAAATAGCTATTGGAAACACACTGCGTCACAAATGCTAAAATAAATGCTTTACAAGCCAATTTCACTGCCATACTGAGGTTGATGGGTATTAAAAACTAGTGAAACTACTACCCCCCACCCCCCCCCCACACACACACACACCCACGGATGAAACAATCAGGTCACAGCAATGGGCCTGTACAGTACAACCCTGCTACTGCCCTACATTTATCATAGCTGGGAGAAGCTCGGCTCAAGCCCCAAAACCTTCCTCCTCCTGCAAATCTCCCAGCCATCAAAACATGTAGGGACACCATCAGCACTCCCTCTCAGCTGCCCGGTGTTAAAAATTCAAAATCCTATGTCCTTTGTGTCCGGCGGGGCTCTGTAGTCTTACTGTTTGGCAGATCAAATCATTTTCCAGAAAGACAGCTGCCATCGACACCCAGTGAGTGTTAACAATAGCCATCAGTGACTTCCTGAAGCCTCTGTGGGGTAATGGTAACGAGACAGCAAGGTTTACACATTGTGTTCACTTGGGGAGTATGACATCCTCCAAACATCACAGAGGATGGTTAGATAAGTTCTCCTCAGAAGGCCAACATAGTGTTGGACGCTGGGGGCAGGTCCCAGACCCCATGTTTGCCATTGGGTGCCTTGACTTTACTTAGAAAGAGGCAGTTACACATAATTTAAATATTCAGTTCAAGATTAATTACTGAATTCCTCACTGCTTACTACATTTGGGTAGCCTAGTTGATCCCAGTTCCAACCAGTGATACAGGTAAATGGTTCTCTAACACAGCTTTAAACTGATGGTGACCAAGCTACAGAAAGGATGAACTGGCAGACTGGAGTCAGAGCAGCTGAGCTCTGAGGAGTATCCAGTTCATAGCAGACCTCAGAGCAGCTATTACAGGAAAAATGGGAGGCTTCTCTCCCTCAAAGCTCTGAAGTGGTCTGACACCACATAATAATGACAGACCTTTCACTGGTGACTGAATTTGCACACAGACACATGTTCATCACCTCTCCCAGAGCCCACATGTTCCAAGGCTGACAGGAAGTGAGGGCACTGTTGCTCAACACTTGAGGAATTCACAAGTATTCGAAATTCTACAAAAACAATGAATACATAGAGCCACCGATCTGAAATAGTCATGACATAATTACCAGCCATGTATATAAACGTCACAACCGACTGGTGGACTAATGCGCTTCAGACTCACTAATGATGTGGTTATTGTTAGATGATTTTACAGTAGAAACAACACACTTACCATTATAGTCTGTAAGGAGCCGGTAAGACACTAGCCCTGAGCTGTAAGTAAATACAAGCACAACCCGGCTGATTCTACTCAATTTATGGAAGAGGAACACTAGGTGTGGTGGTGAGAGGAAGATGGACTGGACCGACTTGGCCTTAGATAAAACCACATCATTGTCTCCTTTCACAATTCCAGCTGTGGTGAGGTAACCAGTCCTCCATTATGACTGTTCTTTTGCTTGTTGCCATGATTCCCATTCAGGTGTAGTAAGGGGTAAAACAGTTTCACTCATCAGGGCCAGAGTTACATCACACCTACAAGTAGACACAGTGACTCTTACCTTTCTTAACCTTCTTCTGCAGTTTGATTGTGTCGGAGGATTTCTTTTTGATGTCTGCTCGGGCTTTCTTGTATTCTGGGAAAGAGATGTAGGAAAGATGTAAGTGCCAGAGAAATGAGAGGGATACCTCAGAGATGACAGAACTGTGTTTAGACCGGTGTGTGCTTACTGCAGTGAAAACTTACACTGATTAGCCATAACATTAAGACCACCTGCCTAATTTTGTGTAAGTCCCCCTTTTGCTGCTGAAACAGCCCTGACCCATCGAGGCTTGGACTCCACTAGACCTCTGAAGGTGTGCTGTGGTATCTGGCACCAAGATGTTAGCAGCAGATCCTTTAAGTCCTGTAAGTTGCGAGGTGGGGCCTCCATGGATCTGACTTGTTTGTCCAGCACATCCCACAAATGCTCGATTGGATTGAGATCTGGAGAATTTGGAGGCCAAGTCAACACCTTGAACTTGCTGCGTTCCTCAAACCATTCCTGAACCATTTTTGCTTTGTGGCAGGGCGCATTATCCTGCTGAAAGAGGCCAATGCCATCAGCAAATACTGTTGCCAGGAAAGGGTGCACATGTTCTGCAACAATGCTGAGGTAAGTGGAATGTTCAAAGTAACATCCACATGAATGGGAGGACCCAAGGTGTCCCAGCAGAACATTGCCCAAAGCATCACACTGCTTCCGCCGGCTCGCCTCCTTCCCATAGTACATCCTGGTGCAATGTTTTCTCCAGGTAAGTGACACAAATACACTCGGCCATCCATGTGATGTAAAAGAACAGGATTCATCAGACTAGACCTTCTTCCATTGCTCCGTGGTCCAGTTCTGATGCTCACATGCCCATTTGCAGGCGCTTTCAGCAGTGGACAGGGTTCAGCATGGGCACCCTGACTGGTCTGCGGCTACGCAGCCCCATAAGCAACAAACTGCAATGCACTGTGTGTTCTGACACCCTTCTATCAGTACCAGGATAAACATTTCTGCAGTTTGAGCTACAGTAGCTTCTCTGTTGGATCAGACGACACAGGCCTGCCATTGCTCCCCACGTGCATCAGTGAGCCTTGGCCACCAATGACCCTGTCGCCGGTTCACTGCTTTTCCTTCCTCTGACCACTTTTGATAGGTACTGACCACTGCAGACAGGGAACACCCCACAAGGGCAGCGGTTTTGGAGATGCTCTGACCCAGTCATCTATCCACAATTTGGCCCTTGTCAAAGTCGCTCAGATCCTTACGCTTGCCCATTTGTCCTGCTTCTAACACATCACAATGTTCATCTGCTGCCTAATATATCCCACCCACTGACAGGTGCCATGATAACGAGATTATCAGTGTTATTCACTTCAACTGTCAACGGTCATAATGTTATGGCTGATTGGTGTCTTTGCCCGCTTTCTAATTTTATCCATTTTGTGTGCACATTTCAAACAAAATATTAAATAAAGAGAAGCTCTGTGGACAAATATCAACTTTCTTAAATGTATTTAATTAATGGACAAGACATGCAAAACCCAAAGCCCTTTGGTGTAAAAGTGATTGCCCCTTTATTAAGCGGTGTGTCACACTCAGCAGCAGTGAATTCACCCAAATGTTGTTTTTATAATCTTTCATTAACATACAACAGGGCATAAATCGAGCATATTCAACAAAGAAAGTGTATTTTCTTTTTGCCAGACTGTGTAAGCAGAGCCGGCAAGGAAGAGCGAATGTGACTGACTGATACTTGTTAAATAGTGTAGTGTTTAGAGACGCAGACCAGCAAACAATCGGTCCCGCGTTCGAATCTCGTCACAGTTAAAATTATGCATTAAGATTGTTCTGGATATACATAAACTTTGCTGGATACAACCTTCGGTAGCTACATTATAGTAAGCCTAAACTAAAACAGTTTCCGGTTATGGTGCGACTATTTCTGGCATGCATTCGTGCATGTTTTTGGAGTAATATAGGCTAGATGAAAACTCTTTTACTGCCCAAGGGGTTATCGTCATTCAATGTCATTCACAAATGAAAGAAAAACAAACTACTTTGGGCCCTGAAATAGCTTTGTTAGTGTATAGTTCATTTTTAGCCTCGCTAGAAATTGCTAAATTCTTATGACTATTCCAAGTAGTAAGTTAGTAGATACTAGTAGGCCTATTACTGGCTAATAAGCTGTTACAATGTCCAGTGGCATCTCTCTTATGTCGAGATGCTATCCAGACAATGGGCAAACGTATAGCATCGTGGCGTATTGGTCAAGGACGCTGACTCTCACGTGGGAGACCTGTGTTTGAGTCAAGGGAGGGCAAAAACAGTTATCACTTAATTGCAGGCTGGCTGAACTAGGCTTGCCAGGTCCCTTTTCTGTTTTTTCTGACTAAAATGTAGACACAAAAAAACAAAAATAAAGTGCTTTAGTTGTTAAGCCTATCAAAGTTCCAAACATTGAATTGGCCATTAAAAAGGTTCCACTTAAAATAAGACAGACCTGACATTCTTAAAAAATGTAAAGGAAAATGACAATGCAGAATTGATGATTCCTTTTATGCTGCCAATTCTACAAGGGCTTGAGGCAGCAAATCATCCAGAAAACGAGAGACTTTCACCCCCATGCTTGCTTATATGGGGTCAATAATGCAGTGTTTGATTCTTCGCCAGACATGCAGGTCAAAGTTTTCCAAAAAGTATCTGGAAGCAACTGTGAAGACCAATGAAACAACGGTCTATGAACAGAGTCAAGAGTGGAGTTTTTCACAAGAAACGGCTCCTGTACAAGGAGGTACAGAATGTGTCATATATTTTATTAAATAAATGTATACACGTGATTTGTTTACACGTATATTGCTTGAGGTTATACTTGAAGACAAAACATTTCAAACTATGAAAAACATTAGAGTGTAAATATACCAGGCAGTGCATCCTACCTTTGGCATGGTCTTTGTCCAACTGGCTGGCCACCTTTTTCCACTCCTCTATCTTCAGCTCCAGGGGGTTAATCAGGGTATCATTCAGAGCCCTGCAGTTAAAGCCAATAAACTAGTTGTTAAATTACAAATTACTAACAACTGTATTTTGCAATTTAAAATGCAGGATGGAACAAAACGTTTGAAAACTAGTCTGACTGATCCATACAAGTAATTGTAAATTGATAGGTGGACATTCTCTAGACCAACTTATGTCTTTAAAAGAACACATGAAGAAGCCAAGCAACTAGACTGAGCATACTCCCAGGTAGGCCGGGAAATCCTTTCCATAAACAGCTACATCCTGAATTTCCAAAGCTGATCAGGCATGACAGATAATAACCAGATAACCCACATCATCTGTTCACACACAGGGTGACTGGGGGAAACTAGGTCAAACTGATCAACATCATCAGATATCTCTGAAAGGAATCAGATCTGAATCAAATTACATGTTTTTCTAAACCTATTACCTCCAGAATAGCTACATGGTTGTGATCTAGAAATCAGTGGGGAGGTTTTCAGATCCAGACTAAAAAGCCAAGCCATGGCTACCTAATAAACACACCCTCTTTACACAGCTCCACTAAGGCAACATTAATTTTTTTTCTCAAAGTCTCGAATCACTGGTTTAAATGACAAGAGTGGCAACACATTCTATCCTATTGAAAGGCACAGAGTAGTGCATCCTCCTCAAACAACCTGTTGACCACCTGAACCTCATTTTGATTGGGCCTGGGAGAGATCAGTCAGAGACAAGGTGAGGACAATTATATGCAGGGGAAATCTTTTTTTGGTGGTACATGGCAATTTTAATCTGGTGACCATGAGACCAGAGTACACCGACCTGAACCGTACTGTGTTGGCTTTCATGCCCCTTTCTGACATGATTCCAGCAGCATCGGTTAATGTGGAACTAGTCCGACAGGGCTCAAATTGGCCTAGACTTGTTTGGTTAAAAGGTGCAAATAGTAGTGTGCAATAATCCACCACCTACTCAATGTATTCTCCGCACTTTACAAAATGGAAAATTGTCAAATTTATCAATGGAATAAGAGCTGTAGAGTAAAGCACAAGCAGGTCCTGATTGGATTAGCTGCAGCTGACGTTGGCTGGAGAATTGGGTTCAGGGTAAGATGGCAGCGAGACCTTACAGTCATACATTTGGTCTACAATTGCACATTGAAACAGGATCATTATCCCAGTAGACAAGAGATCCATGGTTTCGGGAGGAATGTCTGACACTAACCAAGTCACGACACCTACACTGACACCCTAGTGGAAAATCTGAACACTGACAATTTACCAGAAACCTATCACTTCCACAGAATGCAAGCCTGAATCAACATCTCTTGCACAAAGGTCAGAACAACACTGAATCAGAGTAAAACTGTTGGAGATTGTCAAGGAAAGCACTGAGTCAACCTTGTCTAGTAATGGTAAGAAATGTTTAAAAGGGAAGTATTATGCACTAACAAAATGAGATCTCTGAAAATCAGACAATAGTGCCAGGGGATATTTAAAAGAAATATATGCATCCATCTCTGAGGACTGCTTCTAAATCTCCATCTACCAGCATGATTTACAGATCCATACTTACGTGGTGAAGAGCTTCAGTTTGGACTCTATACTTCGGTGCCTCATACACATTCGCGTCAAAGCAGAGCCAATCTCTTTTGTAGCCCCTGGAAAATATGGAAAAGAACCAACCTGTCAATTATCAAACCTTGACAAGGACGACTATACTAGAAGGACATTGACGCAAGGGCAGGTAAGCAAATTCTCGAAAATTACGTAATCCCACATTTCTCTATGGAATTATCCACATTTCTCTATGCTGTCATGGTCTCACAAAAGTGGGACATAACATTTTGCTGGGGTTGTATTTTAGATCATTCAGAAAAGGGGAGCAACATATGGCAAGCGAATAACACTGTCAATGGGGAGTACAGTCTGAGTCAATCATGATGCAGATGAACGGATTGCTGCATTGAATTCAGATTTAACAGCAGACCACTGCGTACACCAGTCTTGACCCCTTCCTGTCTTTTCCTAGGTTGGTATGTTGCCTTCCCCGGATCTAAACACACACACGCGGCAGCTGTTTCCCCAGGCTCAAGTGTCCACTAAGGAGGAGGGGATGGGAACAAGAGATTGAACTTGTCAAGGGAGACGCCAACATCTGGTTTTGATTAAACTCATTTATTCACTTAATATCCCTGGGCCAATCCAAGGGAGGTCTAGTGAGAGTGCTGTCTGCTCTCTAATAATACTTGTCTAGTCAGCCACTGGGACAGAGTGGAGAGGGCCTTGCTGACCAGACAGACATGTTCCATTCTATCACATACTAACATGCACCACACTGAAAATGCCTCATGGGGCAGGAAACAGTGGCAGCATCCCCTGCTGCATCTCCTATTTGAAGTACCTATTGAGATGAATTCTCTAAACATAAGCAACATTGAGAGTTCATGACCATTTGAGACTCAACTAATGACTCAATGGGACGGAGGTATTTTTTTTAAACCACTGCTGAGAAGTTAATGGTCACACTGCCAATTAAACACTGGATTACAACGTCTTTTAAGATGAGTAGGATGGATCTAGTTTCAAGCAAGCAAAACGTGCCTTGTTGCTTCTATTAACTGAAGCACCAGAAGAAGCAGCATTGGTCCATTTTGAAACACTAGCTTGTAGGAGGTTGAATAATTATGCTATTCTAACGCTATCAAAACTGAGAGCTTATTTTGACACAGAATGACATAGAAAACAAGCAGAATGATTGAGTGAGGGACTTTGTTGTGCCACACAAGTGTAGTTCGGAAGACCATGTATCATGTTTCACAAACATATGCCCATCAATCTCAATCAAATGAGGTTCAGTTGTGCAGCACATCGTTTAGGGCGGGGGATGCAGTGCCCTCTTTGTTTTAATAGGCTAGAATCAAAATCTGACTCAGTCTTCTTAACCAACGATTTATTTCCAAAGTGTAAAGAGATTTCAGACAGATGATCATGTGAGTACCCTTTAAATTGGGACAAGTCAATAACTTTGGCCCTAAAAAAAACTCCCACGGTGTTATGGCAGTATGTCTGAAATCACTATTGTTGTTCAGCCCAGCACAGCATGATGAGTTTGGAGATACTTGCCTGTACTTTAACAAGACAAGATGTTTCTCAACACTTCAGAATAAATTCTGCTTACTGCCGTCAGCAGTTACATCACCAATGAAGTGAGCCAGTACTAATGGCAGCCATATATGTTCAAGACATAACACCCCCTCCTCCAAATCCGAGGCCATGGTCCTTAGTCGGAAAAGGGTGGCTTGCCCACTTCAAGTTGGTGGAGAGTGCCTGCCTCAAGTGGAGGAGTTTAAGTATCTAGGGGTCCTGTTCACGAGTGAGGGAAGGATGGAACGGGAGATTGACAGACGGATCGGTGCAGCTTCTGCAGTAATGCGGTTGATGTATCGGTCTGTCGTGGTGAAGAAAGAGCTGAGCCGCAAGGCGAAGCTCTCGATTTACCAGTCAATCTACGTTCCTACTCTCACCTATGGTCATGAGCTTTGGGTCATGACCGAAAGGACAAGATCCCGGATACAGGCGGCCGAAATCAGCTTCCTCCGCAGGGTGGCTGGGCGATCCCTTAGAGATAGGGTGAGAAGCTCGGTCACCCGGGAGGAGCTCAGAGTAGAGCCGCTGCTCCTCCACATCGAGAGGGGTCAGCTGAGGTGGCTTGGGCATCTGTTTCGGATGCCTCCGGAACGCCTTCCTGGGAAGGTGTTCCGGTCCCATCCCACCGGGAGGAGACCCCGGGGAAGACCTAGGACACGCTGGAGGGACTATGTCTCCCGGCTGGCCTGGGAACGCCTCGGTGTCCCACCGGAAGAGCTGGAGGAAGTGTCTGGGGAGAGGGAAGTCTGGGCATCCCTGCTTAGACTGCTGCCCCCGCGACCCTGCCCCGGATAAGCGGAAGAAGATGATGATGATGATAACACCCCCTCCACCAATTCTCAGATGAGCTGGTAGGCTCTGAAACTCTGGCTTTTCCTTTTTTTCTCTGATCTCTCCTCATACCATCACTATTACATGTATATCTTTTTCTTATTTGCTCACAATTAGTTTCATCCTGTTTCTGAGGCTAGCTCTGTTGACAGACACCAAAGGCTAAAGCCAAGCCTGGAATCAAGACTAGACACAAATCAAGACACAGAAAGCTCTTTTATGCCTACACAAATGATGTAACTGAACACACCTGACCAACCAGAGACAACTCTGAAGCAAATTGGTACACTGAAAGGGAGAGGGACTGTATATTGTGAAGCTTACTAGATATTTTGGACATTAAGAAATTCTTTAGGAAACCCCTTTAATAATGCAAATGGTTTAGGTCCATACGTAGATCCAACAGATCTAACCCAGCTGTTCCCAAACAGGGGAAATAACTCCACTGGGGGTATATTATATTTTAGAAGACACACAGTAGGCCTACTGGTGAAATGCACATAAGGGTACTTCAGGGTTACTCTGGGCAAAACATTTAAATCAGTTGGTGGTACAGTAACAGAAAAGCATAATGAACCGCAGTTTCACCAAAGTGTATTAGGTAAAACAGTTTTTACCTTAGATCCATCTGAAAACTGGCACAGGTGTGCACTTCCCTAAATGTTGACTGAATGCAAAAACAACCGGGCGCAGTGGCGGGGCAACTGGAACACTGGAAATGCATTGGGTTGTGTTCGCACATCAAACAAGTCCCATGACGCAGCACCAGATCTATTTCTGTTACAGCTGCATCGGGCTGTTCTGATGTATAGGGCAAGAAAATGAAGAAATGGGATGAAGAGAGAGACTGTGGTTTCCTCCCATAACACAGAATGCAGTATTGGTTCTCTAGCCCAGCCCTAAACCTCAGAGCCCTCGCCCTGCCGGCCTTAAGCCTCTTCAATAAATAGGCCATTGTAGCATCCGTCACGGAATACAGGCCTCTTCCTATGAGTCGGAGTGGCTCGCTGTGCTGAAATAGAAGATAAGGGTCCTTTCAGTGAGAGCGGGGGAGAGGCAAAGACCGAGAGAGGGAAGACCTCTTTTCCTCCTGCGGAGAACCCTGTTGAGATTATCCTGGGTATGAATGTGAACCAGTCATCCCAGCTAATGTAGCCCTCTACGTAACCTCTACAGCCCACCAGTATTGACTACATAAGGGTCAATGCAAAGCACCAGCAACCACGCAGCAACTAAGAAACAACATAGCCCACTGTAAAACAGCCGCAGTTCAAGGCTTAAAATGAATGCACATTAAGTCTATGATGATCTGGAAATGTTATATGGGAGGGTGGGTCCTGACAGCGCAGGATAAATGCCAAAGGTGTTTTTAATTACTGATATCACCCTTACACCAACACTAGCGATCATGTCTTGAGGCTTTCGTTCCAGAAAGCCTAATTCCTGCAGCATTCTAGCAATGTAATTCAAAGAACATGTACATTTTGTTGAAAAAAACGCTTATTTTAACATTGCCTGGTCTTCAGTGTATCTGTCATGTCTAAGAGATGTAATGCCGAATACCTGTTGAGGTCTGGGGGTGAAACTGTGTATTGGCATGACATGAGCAAATTGATTAACTGCTTTTCTCAATCTGAAAACATATCAGCACAACCCAGATCTAAAAAACCGAAGGCCTGCATGACAAATTACACTGTTGTTGGAGAGAAACAGCAGTCATGCTAGTTTGTTTTGACTGGTAAAGTACCCGAGTTTAATAACAAACATAATTTTCTTTATCTTTTTATCATGGCAATTCAGTACCCTTTTATGACGCTTTTCCACTAAATGGTACCGGCTCTACACGCCTCAACCTTTTTTGCTTTTCCAAAGGCCAGAAGTTAGGATAGTACCTGGTACCAGATATCTTTTTTTAGTACCCGCTCCATTGAGGTTCCAAGCGAGCTAAGGCAATACTAAAACGTAACGTGAAAACAAGGAAGACTTCTCATTGTACAAGAGCGACACTAAGCATGCAGCAAAGCAAAACAAGCTTCTCTGCTGTCAGCCATCCAGTGTGAGAGAATGGTTTTATGAGAAAAGGCGCGTCTTTGCAAGTCTGTCCCAGGAGTCCTTCCTTTGAAATTTATAAATTTCACTGCCAGTGCATGGGACCAGACTCGTAATTTAAGCAATCGTATTTTCCCAAAACTCCTCTTGGTATGGACCTATGTACTGGCATTGAAATCAACTTGTTATCCCCGTGAGAGACCCACAAAGATGTGCTATTTTTGTAGCCTTTGTCTTTTTCCTCCTCTGGGTTGCACAGGTCAAATTATTAACGTAAAGCCAAACAGAAGCAAAATACCAAGCTTTCTAACCACTTTGCAGTCTGCAATGTATTAAGACAAAAGTTACAGCTCACGCAGTATAAACGCTGCCTTGTGTACAGTAGGCTCATCTTGACTCCGTCAGTGTGGTATTATAGCCGGTAAATAATAAGGCAATTATTTATACCTTTTAATCTGGATGGAGGTGTTATGTAGGTTGTTTTAAATGTGTTGGTGTTAAGTGTATACAATTAAATCAATCAATCAAATGTATTTATAAAGCCCTTTTTACAACAACAGTTGTCACAAAGTGCTTTTAAAGAAACACCCTGCATTAAACCCCAAGGAGTAAACAACAGTAGTGTTGGATTTCAGTGGCTAGGAATAACTCCCTAAGAAGGCCGAATTTTAGGAAGTAACCAGGAGAACATTTCAGTTATGTCATCTTTTATACTGCAGGGCAATAATTCTATTCAAGTTTTTTACACTTTTTCAAATTAGATTGAGTTTACTTTTGATTTGCCACTTTATGTTCTAAGTTGTCAATTAAAAAGAAAATGAATGCAGTTCATTCAGGAGATTTTCCTTTTCACTGCAGGGTTTACGTTAGTAGGCAAATGCTGGCTTTTCGCCAATATCAGGTGTACGATGTCCAGCATTGTGGTTGCCGTGTGTGTCGCATAGGAGGTGGCAGTTTCCTGTGATGTCACTATTGGTGTAGTGGAAAATGAACCGAGGCGAGGTATGTAGAGTCAACTCGAGCTGGTACTAAGCGATGGCAAAGCTCCCAAAGCGAATAGAGTCGAGTGAAGTTGAGCCGATACCATCCAGTGGAAAAGCGCCACTAGAGATCTCCACACTGCAAAACTTTCGCAGCTGTGCTCCATACTCAGACGTATGTAAATGGAGAAGGAAGAAATCAGGAAGAAATCCTTTGGCACCTAAAAATACCCTAATGGCATACCAGGTGTGGGTTTGAAGTTGGCGAATGAGCTGAGGCTAGACTGCTCGGGAAGGAGTGACGTGCATACCAAACAGACTAAACAAGCCAACTGACTCATCCAAATGCCAAGAAACACTGCAAAAAAAAGCTACAATGCCAGTGACATCAGCCAATTTATTATCGTATGTGACTTACGCTATCAGACATTTCTGGTATTCACTGGTCTCCCTTCCTAAAACTATTTTAATTCTGATGTGTTGCATAGGCCTACCTGTAGCAAGCTAAGGACAGATCAACAGATGGAAAGACACACTGCAGACAGAAGACAATACCACATTCATCTTTTACCACAGCATTCTTTCGCCCTACATCAAATCCAGAAATGTTCATTTCACTAATGAGCAGAATCACAATGCGTGACTCATTTTAAATGTGGACCTCAGAATTGGTGATCCTCTGGTTTCTTTTGGTTGTAGGCCGATTCACACACTGGAACTCCAACAATGTTTTTCTTCCATATTGCCTTTTTTCCTTCCTTCATACTGCCTTTCAAACATTTCACTGCCTCTGATGAGATCCAGGGGGAGAATACAGTCATAATCCATTCAGTTTTGTCTCGTGTGGCACTTACATTTGGGTAGTAAGTTGACAAAAACACCACAGCACAAACAAAGTCAACAATATACTTTTGCCTAGCGGTTGGGCTTTGGTGTGAAAGGTATGAGCCACGTTTCAAGTAAACCTCCACATTTTCCATGAAAGCCTTTAGTGACAACTCAACCAATTAGCAGTGTTCATCACTGATATTAGGGGCTGTCTGAAAAACGGAAGGGAAAACCAGCACTCACATTGCTGACTGGGGCAAAGATGATGCTAACAGTTTATCTCATTACAATAGCTTTACCACAAAACAGGGTGAATCGTGTCAAGAGGGGGAGGAGTAAAGTGGTTTTCAATGCTAAAACACGAGAGACTCAGGCTTGGGTGTGTCTTCAACTGTCAGGGGCAGAAAGAACAGTACAAGACAGAACAGGTTGGTTGAAGTAATGCTTTTCAGCATCCAGGCCAGAGGGGATGAAAAAGGACTGGAATTGTGAGGAACGATGGAGAACGAGAGCAAAGACTCATCACTTAAGGTTGCATGTGTCCTGGCAGAATACTTATACAAAATCCAACCAAGAGTTTGTCATCATTACCCAAACGGATGGGCCTTGAGGCAGGATGGGTGCAGCTATGTGCTTCCAGCAGGTGGGTGAGAAGGATATTCTACACCCACTCACACAACTGAGTCATACCAAGCAACAACATATGAACTGCATCATAGCGGAGACATGTCAGGTCCTGTGTCTAAAATCACAGTGGTGGTGGAGGACAAATATACAGCAACATTAAAGGTATGAGAAGTGTTGGTCACCATTTAAAGATACAATGGATGGTCTGGTAAACTGGTTCATGACAACACTGGGCTGTAAATAGTAATAAAATACTATTTATCAGTCCTGCAGTTAGACTACTGGTCAACCAGTTACATTTGAGAGGGAGGCACCTTTGTCCACTCAGTTCGAACTGTGATGTACATCCACAGGCCTGGGCCAGATTGTGCCATTCTTCACTTTCAGCTACACCTCAAACTCAATGAGTTTTTCTGTAGAACATTGAGATAGAACTTAGAATTCTAATAACATGACATCTCATTAAAACGTGTTAAAAAACATCACCAGGAACAATATGAGACCATTTTCATCAATTTCTGACAAGCGATCACATAGATGTGGTCCTTTTCACACTTTCATACTGTCATAGAATGTTTAGAAATACTAAGCAAGGTATTTGGGAAAATTATATAGTAATGTAGAAAAGTGGCCACTTTGTATAAGCCCGTTTCCCAAAAAGCTGTGATGCTGTGTAAAAATACTAATAAAAATTTGCAATTATTTTTGGGAATCATGGACGCTGCGTCCTCCAGACTAAAGCCATCCGGCTTGTTATCGGCACAGAGTTCAAAAGTCAGCATCCGTGATGGGGGTGCATTAGTGCACATGGCATGGGATTTGTACATCTGTGAAGGAGCCATTAATGCTGAACAATATATACAGGTTTTGGAGAAGCATATGCTGCCATCCAGACAACTGCTTTTTCAGGGAAGCCCTTGCTAATTTCAGCAAGACAATGCCAAAATACAATGTGCATGTATTACAACAGCATGGCTCTGTAGTAAAAGCCTGGGTCTTCAACTGGCCTCCCTGCAGTCCACACCTGACACCCACTGAAAACATATGGCGCATTATGAAATGAAAAATATCCCGAACCGTTGAGCAGCTGAAGGCTTATATCAAGCAAGAATCTCCACAGTTCCCAAACGCTTACAGGGTATTAAAGTGTTAAAAGAGCTGATGCAACACAGTGATAAACATGCCCATGTCCCAACTTTTTTGAAGCGTGTTGCTGGCACCAAATTCAAAATGGGCATGTATTTTTCTCAGGTACAACATTTGGTATGTTGTCTTTGCACTATTTTCTGTTGAAATAAAGGACGTCATTGCAATCTGTTTTTAATTCCATTTTATGCAGCGTCCCAACTTTTTGGGAAACTGGGTTATACATATAACAGACACTAATGAGTAACAATGTACGCATTAAACCAAAAACCAATTGATGTGCCAATTTACGTTCAACGCTGTCAATTAAAAATAAAATATATGCAGTTCATTCAATAGACTGAAACAATGCAATAGCAGGCCATATGTAGGGCTGCACCTATAAAAAAAAAAAATCAGGCTGAGTACAGGTATGAGTACTTAAATTTGGGTACTTGCCGATGCAGACTACAGATATAATACTCAAAGTTGAACTAGGTAGATTTTATCAGTAATAAAGGTTTTGTCCACTATAAACATGTTGTGGACCGGGTTCTGATGATACCACGATCCTTGCGTCTTTTCAGCTGACGAAAAAGTCAGTTATCGTCACCAATATTAATACGTATTGTATCAGTGTCATTCATGAATGAAAGAAAAACGTTGTGCCATGAAATTAAATAGCTTTGTCAGTGTAAAGTCTTCAGTCTCGCTAGCAATTGCTCAATTCTTATGTCTTTTCCAAGTAGTAAGATACTAGTAGGCCTATTTCAGGCTAATAAGCTATTAAAACAGCCGTTGGCAAAAGCCATACAGTTCATTGATGTTATTTGTGGTGGAAGTGAACTTCATAAGAAATGTTAGTCAGTTTAACACAATTCTTTTTGGTGTCAAGCTAAATATTCAAACTTGGCATGATGTCAATGCATAACAAAATTATCTAATGTTGAGATGCAATTTTACAACTTAGCATCCCAATCCATCCCAATACTGGCATACCAATTTTTCTGCATGCATTGTAGCTGCATGTCTTCTAAGATAAATATCCTTGGTTTGAGCTCAACAATGTCTCAACATCTTATTTTTTATTTTGAGTACCGTGACGTCGCCCAGTATGGCACAGCCGGGGCCCCACCCTGGAGCCAGGCCCGGGGTTGGGGCTCATATGCGAGCGCCTGGTGGCCGGGCCTTCCCCCATGGGGCCCAGTCGGGCTCAGCCCGAATGGGCGACGTGGGGCCGCCCTCCCGTGGGCTCACCACCCACAGGAGGGACCATAAGGGGCCGGTGCGAAGAGGATCGGGCGGCAGTCGAAGGCAGGGGCCTAGACAGCCCGATCTCTGGACACAGAAACTGGCTCTAGGGACGTGGAATGTCACCTCGCTGGCGGGGAAGGAGCCTGAGTTAGTGCGTGAGGTTGAGAGGTTCCGATTAGAGGTAGTTGGGATCACCTCTACGCACGGCTTGGGCTCTGGAACCACACTCCTTGAGAGAGGATGGACTCTTCACCACTCTGGAGTTGCCCATGGTGAGAGGCGGCGGGCTGGTGTGGGTTTGCTTATAGCTCCCCAGCTCTGCCGCCATGCGTTGGAGTTTACCCCGGTGAACGAGAGGGTCGTTTCCCTGCGCCTACGGGTCGGGGATAGGTCTCACACTGTTGTTTGTGCCTAAGGGCCAAACGGCAGTGCAGAGTACCCGACCTTCTTGGAGTCTCTGGGAGGGGTGCTGGAAAGTGCTCCGACTGGGGACTCTATCGTTCTACTGGGGGACTTCAACGCCCACGTGGGCAACGACAGTGACACCTGGAGGGGCGTGATTGGGAGGAACGGCCCCCCTGATCTGAACCCGAGTGGTGTTCAGTTATTGGACTTCTGTGCTAGTCACAGTTTGTCCATAACGAACACCATGTTCAAGCATAAGGGTGTCCCATCAGTGCACGCGGCACCAGGACACCCTAGGCCGCAGGTCGATGATCGACTTTGTTGTCGTCTCATCTGACCTGCGGCCGTATGTCTTGGACACTCGGGTGAAGAGAGGGGCGGAGCTGTCAACTGATCACCATCTGGTGGTGAGTTGGATCCGATGGCGGGGGAGGAAGCTGGACAGACTCGGCAGGCCCAAGCGTACTGTAAGGGTCTGCTGGGAATGTCTGGCCGAGTCTCCTGTCAGAGAGATCTTTAACTCCCACCTCCGGCAGAGCTTCGACTGGATCCCGAGGGAGGTTGGAGATATTGAGTCCGAGTGGACCATGTTCTCCACCGCCATTGTCGAAGCGGCCGCTCGGAGCTGTGGCCGTAAGGTCTCCGGTGCCTGTCGAGGCGGCAATCCCCGAACCCGATGGTGGACACCGGAAGTAAGGGATGCCGTCAAGCTGAAGGAGGAGTCCTATCAGGCCTGGTTGGCTTGTGGGACTCCTGAGGCAGCTGACGGGTACCGAAAGGCCAAGCGGGCTGCAGCCCGGGTGGTTGTGGAGGCAAAAACTCGGGCCTGGGAGGAGTTCGGTGAGACCATGGAGAAAGACTATCGGCTGGCCTTGAAGAGATTCTGGCAAACCATCCGGCGCCTCAGAAGAGGGAAACAGTGCCCTACCAACGCTGTTTACATGTCTTCCATTGAGGAAGCAGAGGATGAGGGCTCAGAGGTGGACTCGTCCATCACCCGGGCTGAAGTCACAGAGGTGGTCAAGAAACTCCTCGGTGGCAAGGCACCAGGGGTGGATGAGATCCGCCCTGAGTACCTCAAGTCTCTGGATGTTGTGGGGCTGTCTTGGTTGACACGCCGGTGCAACATCGCGTGGCGGTCGGGGACAGTGCCTCTGGGATGGCAGACCGGGGTGGTGGTCCCTCTCTTTAAGAAGGGGGACCGGAGGGTGTGTTCCAACTATAGGGGGATCACACTTCTCAGCCTCCCCGGGAAAGTCTATGCCAGGGTGCTGGAGAGGAGAATACGGCCGATAGTAGAACCTCGGATTCAGGAGGAACAGTGTGGTTTTCGTCCGGGCCGTGGAACACTGGACCAGCTCTATACCCTCTACGGGGTGTTGGAGGGTTCATGGGAGTTTGCCCAACCAATCCACATGTGTTTTGTGGATTTGGAGAAGGCATTCGACTGTGTCCCTCGCAGCATCTTGTGGAGGGTGCTTGGGGAATATGGGGTCCTGGGTCCTTTGCTAAGGGCTGTCAGGTCCCTGTACAACCGAAGCAGGAGCTTGGTCCGCATTGCCGGCAGTAAGTCAGACTTGTTCCCAGTGCATGTTGGACTCCGGCAGGGCTGCCCTTTGTCACCGGTTCTGTTCATAATTTTTATGGACAGAATTTCTAGGTGCAGCCAGGGGCCGGAGGGTGTCAGGTTTGGGGACCACACAATTTCGTCTCTGCTCTTTGCAGATGATGTTGTCGTGTTGGCCCCTTCTAACCAGGACCTTCAGCATGCACTGGGACGGTTTGCAGCCAAGTGTGAAGCGGTGGGGATGAAAATCAGTACCTCCAAATCCGAGACCATGGTCCTCAGTCGGAAAAGGGTGGCTTGCCCACTTCAGGTTGGTGGAGAGTGCCTGCCTCAAGTGGAGGAGTTTAAGTATCTAGGGGTCTTGTTCACGAGTGACGAGATTGACAGACGGATCGGTGCAGCTTCTGCAGTAATGCAGTCGATGTATCGGTCTGTCGTGGTGAAGAAAGAGCTGAGCCGCAAGGCGAAGCTCTCGATTTACCAGTCAATTTACGTTCCTACTCTCACCTATGGTCATGAGCTTTGGGTCATGACCGAAAGGACAAGATCCCGGATACAGGCGGCCGAAATTAGCTTTCTCCGCAGGGTGGCTGGGCGATCCCTTAGAGGGTGAGAAGCTCGGTCACCCGGGAGGAGCTCAGAGTAGAGCCGCTGCTCCTCCACATCGAGAGGGGTCAGCTGAGGTGGCTTGGGCATCTTTTTCGGATGCCTCCGGAACGCCTTCCTGGGAAGGTGTTCCGGTCCCGTCCCACCGGGAGGAGACCCCGGGGAAGACCTAGGACACGCTGGAGGGACTATGTTGCCCGGCTGGCCTGGGAACGCCTCGGTGTCCCCCCGGAAGAGCTAGAGGAAGTGTCTGGGGAGAGGGATGTCTGGGCATCCCTGCTTAGACTGCTGCCCCCGCGACCCGGCCCCGGATAAGCGGAAGATGATGGATGGATGGATCTTATTTTTCACTTTTCGCTGATCTCACTAGCTAATCTGATACCCTGAACGTGCAGAACATTCCTCCTCTTGACAATTTATCAGAGCTTGTACGCTACTTGTATCATTGCTGACATCTCTGTCTTCACACTCTACCAATCTGAGTTCTATATTCTATACTTTAAGTTTCACTTAATGTTTCCATGACGTGGTATCGACGTGTGGGATCCAGTATCAGCCCGATACTTATTTTTTTAACAATGTTTACAGCCAGTTCCAAAACCGTGACTGTAGATCCGGGGCCTCCCCAACGAGGTGCCAGGAAAAATCAGACAAGGAGCAAAAGAAATTAGACTAGAAAATCAATTTTGTTTATGTGATATAAAAGTAAAACTGTAAAGCCCAAGTCAAGCTGTTCTATAATATTGAATACAATATCAATGGTATATAACTAATATAATTTTGTTTTACTATACCAGATTTAGATTCTTGCCAGCAGAGAAACATTGAATATACAGTTGACTCTAAGTAATGTTTCTTAGTAGTGTGGACTGCTAGCCAGAAAAGGGGCTTTCTATTTTTGGATTATTAGCAGGACTGATCAAAATATTGTGCTATTGCAATGTATACGCCTAACTGTAAAACAGTGACCGTAGCAGTCATAAGGACAAAGATTCAACAGGAGGCTGGCATGCATTCATGCATGCATGAATGGTGGTTGTCAATAAACAGCAACCAGGGCCTCTCGCTATGTTTAAAAAGCTGTTTGGCTAAATTAGTACTAGAATGTCCCTAGAATGTCTCTTATTGTACAACCTGCCTCCACTCTTTGGAAGGTGCTTGTTTCATTGATAGCAGTTTTTCTGTCTTAGACTATCCTGTCATTTCAGTCATTTTTATAGTAGTATATCAAATAACATTTTTATTTTAAAAAATTGGTCTGAAGGGAGGCCTGCAGTCTGAGACTTGGAAAACCCCTGCATTAGATAATCATAAAAGCATTTGCTTAAGCCACAAAATTCCCCTGAATGAGGCGAACAAGTATTTGATACACTGCCGATTTTGCAGGTTTTTGTACTTACAAAGCATGTAGGTCTGTAATTTCTACCATAGGTACACTTCAACTGTGAGAGATGGAATCTAAAACAAAAATCCAGAAAATCATATTGTATGATATTTAAATAATTAATTTGCATTTTTTTGCATGACATAAGTATTTGATCAACTACCAACCTGTATGAATTCCGGCTCTCACAGACCTGTTAATTGTTCTTTAAGAAGCCCTCCTGTTCTTCACTCATTACCTGTATTAAGTGCACCGGTTTGAACTTGTTACCAATATAAAAGACACCTGTCCACACACACAATCAAAGAGACTCCAATTTCTCCACAATGGCCAAGACCAGAGAGCTGTGTAAGGACATCGGGGATAGAATTGTAGACCTGCACAAGGCTGGGATGGGCTACAGGACAATAGGCAAGCAGCGTGGTGAGAAGGCAACAACTGTTGGTGCAATTATTAGAAAATGGAAGAAGTTCAAGATGACGGTCAACCTCCCTCGGTCTGGGGCTCCAGGCAAGATTTCACCTCGTGGGGCATCAATGATCATGAGGAAGGTGAGAGATCAGCCCAGAACTACACGGCAGGACCTGGTCAATGACCTGAAGAGAACTGGGACCACAGTCTCAAAGAAAACCATTAGTAACTACGCCGACATGGATTAAAATCCTGCAGCGCATGCGAGGTCCCCCTGCTCAAGCCAACGCATGTCCAGGCCCGTCTGAAGTTTGTCCAAAGACAATCTGGATGATCCAGAGGAGGAATGGGAGAAGGTCATGTGGTTGATGAGACAAAAACAGAGCTTTTTGGTCCAAACTCCACTCGTCGTGTTTGGAGGAAGAAGGAGGAGGAGGACAACCCCAAGAACACCATCCCAACCGTGAAGCATGGAGGTGGAAACATCATTCTTTGGGGATGCTTTTCTGCAAAGGGGACAGGACGACTGCACCATATTGAGGGGAGGATGGATGGGGCCATGTATCACGAGATCTTGGCCAACAACCTCTATCCCTCAGTAAGAGCAATGAAGATGGGTCGTGGCTGGGTCTTCCAGCATGACAACGACCCGAAACACACAGCCAGGGCAACTAAGGAGTGTCTCCGTAAGAAGCATCTCAAGATCCTGGAGTGGCCTAGCCAGTCTCCAGACCTGAACCCAATAGAAAATCTTTGGAGGGAGCTGAAAGTCTGTATTGCCCTGCGGCAGCCCTGAAACCTGAAGGATCTGGAGAAGGTCTGTATGGAGGAGTGGGCCAAAATCCCTGCTGCAGTGTGTGCAAACCTGGTCAAGAACTACAGGAAACGTATGATCTCTAATTGCAAACAAAGGTTTCTGTACCAAATATTCAGTTCTGCTTTTCTGATGTATCAAATACTTGTCAGGCAATAAAATGCTAATTACTTAAAAATCATACAATGTGATTTTCTGGATTTTTGTAGAAGTCTGTAAGAATAAGTGGGAAAACCTGCAAAATCGGCAGTGTATCAAATACTTGTTCTCCCCATTGTATGTAAATACTACAGGAGTGGAATTTTTTTAGATCTGGGAACATAACAGTCCTGCTCAACTGATCATGAACAGCTTTTGCTCTCTCATCCTTAGTTGTACATAATAAAATAAATTAACTTAGCAAAAGCCAAATTAGCTCAACTCTAACAAGGTCAAAACCCTCAGAAATGCTTTCAGCTGGGAGATGTCACACTTCTGCTGACGCCAATATATTTATATTTACAATAAGAGGTAACTGTGAATAACATTTCCCAAGTTTATTTCACTGTAGCAAGTTGATTCACATTTCTAGCTACCTAGCTAACCAAATGGAACCTGCACATCTAGCATCTACAGCCCTGGAGATCTCCCTGCCTATAGAGGCTTCTGCACATCTAGCATCAATCCTCTTGGAAATCGCATTGACCGTAGAGGCTAAACATGACGAGGTAAGATGCCCATCAGACATTTTGTTATCTAGGCTCTGTTACTCAAAAAGATAAATCCGTTTTGTTTATTGGTAAATAAAAGACTGACCAAACTTGTTGTAAAAGCTGCACCCACCCTCGCTTCCATTGTAGTTCATAAGAGGCGTGGTCATTTCATGCTAAAACACAACGGGAAACAGACTGGGACAAGCAGCCAATTGCTGCCTTTTTCTGTTTGCCAAAATTCTACACAGTCCACTGAATATCTGTTAATGTGAAAAAGCAAGCACTGGACAGTGTAGGGAATCATTGTACCATCTAAAACCTGTGAAAATGATATTATATTAAATATATTATATAATTTCCAGCTTTATGAAGCTGATGGGCAAACTGAAAATAAAACTTAAGCATGAGTGGGATGTGCGTGAGTGGTGTTCAATGCAAACTGATAAGCTTCCACAAAACATTCTTTACATAGCTCCTTTAATTGTGGAACCTAAATTGTAATGTGGTAATTATTGTATGAATATAATACATGCACACGCTATAAAAATAATTTAGCAAAACTAAATGACAATAATCTCCAGGTCACTTGAATCCTCTTTTGGGAAGCTCTCAATGCTAGTACTTTAGAGGGGTTACATAACAAACAGCCTTTTATGGTGGCTTAAATAATAATGTAAATCAGTTTCTGAACCATTAACACGTGAGTCAGACCAGATTGAACTGTGGATATTATCCACGTTTGTGCTTGACATGGTACATTAAGTCATCCATTTATAATTTCACTAAATTGTTCCCAGAGGTATTAACTGCGGCAGGGGTGGAGGACAGACATGATATGAATGAGGGTCTGCATCAAACAAGCCCTTTCTCTACCATAGCCCTTTCTGGATTATTTTGTATGGTTCAAATAAACAAACCCAAAATTGAGTGGACAAAACAGTCATTGAGGCAGTATTGCATGTTAACTTCGCATAATGTACACATAGCAGTGAGGGACAAAATTATTTGGTCCCCTGCTGATTTTGAACATTTGCCAACTGACAAAGAAATGATCAGTCTATAATTTCAAGAAAAAAATCCTGAAAAAGATATAATCACAGAGGTCAGACGTTTCTTTTAGTTGGCCACCAGATGTGTGCACACATCTCATGAGGGATTTTGTCCCACTCCTTTTTGCAGATCTTCTCCATGTCATTAAGGTGACATTTGGCAACTCGACCCTTCAGCTCCCTCAACAAATTTTCTATGGGATTAAGGTCTGAAGACTGGCTAGGCCACTCCAGGAACTTAATGTGCTTCTTCTTGAGCCACTCCTTTGTTGCCTTGACTGTGTGTTTTGGGTCATTGTCATGCTGGAATACCCATCCAAGACCCACTTTCAATGCACTGGCTGAGGGAAGGAGGTTCTCACCCAAGATTTGACGGTACATGGCCCCGTCCATCGTCCTCCGTGTTTGACGGTGGGGATGGTGTTCTTGGGGTCATAGGCAGCATTCCTCCTGTGCTACATGTGCTTTCTTGAGCAGGGGGACCGTGCGGGCACTGCAGGATTTTGTTTTCTTGATGACTATGGTCAAAGCAGCCTTGAGATCATTGACAAGATCCGCCTGTGTAGTTCTGAGCGGATTCCTCACTGCTCTCATGATCATTGCTACTTCACAAGGTGAGATCTTGCAAGGAGCCCCAGACTGAGGGAGATTGACAGTTCAATTGTGTTTCTTCCATTTGCAAATAATCGCACCAACTGTTGTCACCTTCTCACCAAGCTGCTTGGCGATGGTCTTGTAGCCCATTCCAGCCTTGTGTAGGTCTACAATCTTGTGCTTGAGTACCTTGGACAGCTCTTTGGTCTTGGCCATGGTGGAGAGTTTATAATCTGATTGATTGATTGCTTCTATGGACAGTTGTCTTTTATACAGGTAACAAACTGAGATTAGGAGCACTCCCATTAAGAGTGGGCTCCTAATCTCAGCTTGTTACCTGTATAAAAGACACCTGGGAGCCAGAAATCTTTATGATGGCAGAGGGGGCAAATACTTATTTCTCATTAAAATGCAAATCAATTAATAAAAAAATTTGACATGCTTTTTCTGGATTCTTTCATTATTCTGTCTCTCATTGTTCAAATAAACCTACCATTAAAATGATAAACTGATCATTTCTTTGTCAGTGGGCAAACATACAAAATCAGCAGGAGACGAAATAATGTTTTCCCCTCGCTGTATTCCTTAATTTTCATCACTCATTTGATATCACACTAATTTAATGTCCTGTTTTTTCCCCAGTTCTAAGTATACCAATAAGCTCATTACCCTCTGGTTACCAAAGCTGTGCCAAAAAGTTTGGTTGTGATCAGTATTTTACAGGTGCTAACAATGAACCATAGCTTACCGGTTGTAACAGTTCACTTTTTAGAAAGAAGACGAGAAATTGAGTGGGATATCAATGGAGCAGTTAGAAAGACAGTGAGGCAGATAGAAGCCGAGACAATATCTTTTTCAATAATAGGAAGCATTATCTAATCAAGGCCAAAGCTGCCAACAATATTTGTTCCCGTCACTTTATTTAGAGAGCTATTTTAAAACAGGGGAACGACAAAAGGAATATGATCACTTGACCATGTGCATGTGGCAAATTTCCTAATGGCACTCAGAGGAACTCATGTTTTTAATACATCATCTCACCCACTTAGGTACTAATTGTGAAATCCACATTGTGGAATTATGTTAATGATGTTAATGTATGTTAATGACGGGAGGGGGAGGCAGAGTGCGTCACTTCGTTATCATACAAAGTTATCCTTGTCATCTATAATGAAAAGGTTGGTATGGGTAATCCATGGGCACTATTAACTGAGACGATGGTACAGATGTCAGACTCCACTACAAGGGTGAGAAGCACAAACCTAGAGAGGCATTCTAACCTAGTTCACATCCAGATCTACAATTTATCTGATTCATTAGGATGAGAGATTCAATAATGAATGGATAATGAATTGATGTTTGAAGGAAAATACTTGACCATGGCAGAAGTGAGTTATTGTCAACCATGCCTTGTGTGGCCACAGGGCTTAGGCATTGAGCAATGACTTAAACTTGCCCAACGTCCTGAATGTTTGCCTTCTTCAAAGGGACACAAGCAAAATGAAAATAGAACTACAAGAGCTGGTGGATTAGTCACTTTAGCTAATACTTAAGTCTACGCCCTTCTTTTTCCCTTGAAGTAATCACTATTTCATGTGTGGAAATAATGTGCTTCCATAACCCTTTTTACCAATTCTGACAGCAACAACATATCGTTTGCCTTTGGACTGATAGATAGGCCGAGGGAAAAATTCAACAAAACCATCCTCATGTTCCAAAGACTCTAGTCTTTATGAGTTGAAGAGTTTGTTCCTCCAACAGGTTATGGAGTTAGATTTTTGAGAAAAGACCTGTGTTAGAGAAACAGCTGCTGGTGGACTCAACAACTGTGCATGTAAAAAAGACGCTGAAGATCAGTGAGTTCCCCAGACACATTCCTTTCATTCTACACAAATTAATGCTGCTATATAAGCAAATCCGAAGTGTTGTCTGTTACATATTTCTTAGCGGTCTTGCTTGTTTCTCTCCAACCTGACACATCACAATAAAAGTGGCACAATAGCAAACGAGAGCTTGAAACAGATGCCACTGAGATGGTGATAAATCTCTCAGAATGTGTGGAGTCGTGCCAGAGTGACAACGTCTAGCTCATCAGGTATTTGCACTTGCCAAATGTGATTAATGCCCTGCAGTTCCAAAGAGATATATCATACAGGTTTTTTGGCTAAACACTCAACTACGTATGGCAAACAGTGAATGTCTGACTGAAAGATATGAAGCTGTTTTGACGTTAACAGTATAATCACTTCAATGAGAACCCTCACAACAAACCAAGTTGAAAATCAACTTGAGTTACCCAATAAAAAACGGGGGAGAGGATAGTTATAAGGCAGAACACCCACCAGTTTGACCTGAGCTATTCATCAGCCTGCAGAGAATTTGTTAGCATAAAATCAGTCCAAATACATCAGCGGCCATCTGTCCAAATCAAAATCTGAGGCTGGGTAATACACTACAGTATCAAAGCGGATTGGGCGGACTCATGTGTATAATAATGAAAAAAAAAAGACCATGAAAAACATTCACAAGGCTTCTTGGCTGAGCCATATTCTCAGAAGAAGCAGCTAAAATGCAGTTGCGCTGACATTGAGAAGCTTTTCAGTGGGACATGGCAGTATGTTAATGTGGTCATGCCATACAACAGATTTTTCTGCATTTAGCAACAGGGCTATGTCGTTTGGGGGTCGGTCAGTGGAAAGTGGGAGGGGCAGAGTGTATGTCCACTGTAGTCAGGAAACGATACCAACTCTGTTTGTGGAACAACTTCCTCACCTGTCGGGTTATCATGCAAGACGGTCATGTTAACTTTAGCGAGAGGCACTTGCAATCCACCCCATCCCCACCCACACAAAGCAGTTGGATAAATACACATTATCTTTCTCACACACACTTCATGTAAAGAGCTCTGAAATGGACTTCCAGTCATATTTCCTCAACGGCTTGGACTCCATAGAAAGGAGTGCGCGTCACATTTCCTTCCCTGCCCCCGCAGCTTTCCTCTCAAACACATGCCGAGGGGAACCATCCATGGTGAACTTACTCCACCTGGCATCTCTCCAGGGAATGCCAAAGATAGACAACCCCGTCAAACTAACTAGTCTGCACCACCTGGAAAAAAGGTCACATAAGGCAGAATGACAGTGGTCTGCTGTGAGGCTTGAGCCCTTTGAAACTAATCCTCCTTGGATAGTGGACTGGTGTTTGATGTTTCAAACGAACTCATCGCGTGCGTCAGACGGTGTTGCTCAGCCAGAGGCCACAATAGGAGATAAAAGTTGTGAGCTCATGCTCCAGATGAGGCTAATGCCTGCGAAAACATGACCCAGCTTTTCCTGGACCGCTTAGTCCAAAAGTGGTTTCAAATGTATCAAATTATAGGAGGTCTTCTATAGGCCAAAAACCCTGAACAAGACCCAACTCAAACCGAGCCGTGTTCGGCCTCACTCTTGGACAAAACCCAGAATAACTTGTGCCAACATCTCCCCACAGCACAAAGGCACACAGTGTCTCAGCACAAGAGCTGGACTCTGTTCACACCTACTCAGTTTACCCAGACAGCGTTGTGCCGTGGAGGTGGGTGGCTTTGGGATCATGCCATGCTGTGATTCACAAATGTCTCCACAGTGTTTCAAATTTGACTCATCTAGATTTCAGAGATTTTCAATTGGAGATGGTTCATCTTAAATGTAATGTAAATGTATTGAACATGAACATTGATATGAGGATTTTCTCCTTGTCTTATGTATGCATGGTATCATGTCAGCCAGTGCAGCAAAAAAAAAAAAAAACGCTTACGCCATGACTTTTCATTTCATTTCAAATATATATTCTTAAATGCTTGTTTACAAACTTATTGCAACTTTCAATGCAATGTAAAAAAAAGATTTAGAAAATAAAGACACTGTATTATCAAAGACAAAGATAAAGAAAAACGGTAGATAAAGACAAACAAAAATAAAGACAAATGGTTATTGACAAAGTTAAAGACACCCTTGTACTTGGTTACACTGATTGTACAACTGCCAAAATAATGCTTCTGGTAGCATTACAGTTGTGCTAAAAAGTTTGCATACCCTTGGAGAATTGGTAATATATGTGCCATTTCTAAAGAAAACATGAGTGAGCAGGCAAAATTCACATTCAACTGCAGGTCATAACAGAATGGCACAATCATAACACAAAACATGGCAACAAAGATTAAAATAGTCCATTGTTTCATCTCGCCTGTTCCAGGGTGCTACTGATGTGTGTTTGGGATTGTTGTCCTTCTAGAAGACCCACAACAGATACATTGGGTTGAACACCGCACTCTAAAAAGCTGGTTGAGAAAATGCCAAGGGTGTACACAGCTGTCATCAAGGGAAAGGAAGGCTACTTTTTTATTTTTTACATTTTGGTTACTACATGGTTCCATGTGTAAATTCATAGTTCATGTCTTCACTATTATTTAACAATGTGGAGAATAATAAACCTAAAGAAATACCCTGGAATGAGTAGGTGTGTCCAAACCTTTGACTGGTACTTTAAGTATTAAAAGCCTTTTTACAGCACTTAGGAGAAACACGCCACCAACCTCGAACACTTAGATTTGGACAGATTCTCCTTACTTCCATTTATGCCTGGCACATATGTTTTACCCTAAAGTCCAATTTTTTTTATTTCCATTGACACATGCCAGCGCCAGTCAGCAACAAGGCTGTGTCTGAGTAGCCTGGCTCTCACTTGGTGCCAAGCCCCGGACTTTAGGACTTGGGGTTCGCCACATGCTGTGCTATTTCAATAGCTATATGTATCATTTGATTAGTCTCAGGCTTCTGGTAATGGTTTTCATCCGATCTAACCGACAGATGCCTGATAAATAAGATAAAGGAAAGACTCACAACAGAAAGAGTTAAAATTACCAAAGGTGGTACGATACCATAGAAAAACGTAGAGCTGAGACTAATACATTGCCTGCAGAACCTATAACAATACAAAATTACCCCAAAGGTAGATAGCTTAATAAGTATTGTCAAAACTAAGTAATTAAACTCAATAATTAATGTAGTTTGAGGAAGAAATTAGTTGTATTACTCAAGTGCAAAAGCTGTGTTATAAACAAACTGAGCATGGCGTTGTTTATTTTACTACCATAAAAAAATTGCCTTTTATTTATCATAACCAGAAAACCAAATCACATTGATAGTTTATTCTTCACTGCCCATCGTAGTCCCTCAAGTCCTTGGTCCCAAACATAGTCCAAACAGGAAAGTTTAGAGGCAGCATAAGTCACCAGTGTAGCCCTGGTACTGGGGTAAAGCACCAGTGGAAATGCAGCATTAGATACCCTCAAGCACTGAAAAGGAGCATCATTGAAGGGGGACCTTCAGGTCCCCCCACAGATGTTCAAAGGTGGGCTTTCACTATGCCATTCAACGACACTATGCCATTCAATGTGACGCACTCTCCTTTCTATGGAGTCCAAGCCGTTGAGGAAATATGACTGGAAGTCCATTTCAGAGCTCTTTACATGAAGTGTGTGTGAGAAAGATAATGTGTTTTTGTCCAACTGCTTTGTGTGGGTGGGGATGGACTTGTTTTCTGAAGCCACTCTAGCATTGTCTTAGCTGGGCATTTTGTGTCGTTGTCATGGAGAACGATACATTTGTGCCCAATTTATTGACTTTTCTTTTTATCTATTATATATCAGTTGCTACAATCTTCTAAAAATGGCAAACGACCTGAATTACAAATTGTGCCTATACCACACACTGTAATAACACTACGTAAATATTATTTGTTCTCCAACATTCTGATCTTTAATTTTAATACATAAAACCCCTAACATATAAATGCAGTTACATTGGAGCATTACACAACCAGCTCACAGCCTGAAATTTCCCCCTTCACCCATTAAATACTCTAAACTTCTCAGTGTTCCACTAGTCAACTGGATCACACAAGCGTAAGATGAGAAGCCCTCAGTCGAAACCTACCATATAACCCTGAGGCAAGCAAAAAAACCTGTTCTAGATGTATTAAGACTGAAGAACTGTCTGACACTAGAAATGAAAAAGGGGGGTTGGGAAGTCATACTGCTTCAATATAGATGTCCCAGTCGATATAAACAAGAGCAGAAAAGGTGGGATATGTGAAGAGAAAACAATCAGGTGTTTGGACGTGTGTCATCATCACCAATCCAAGAAGATGGATAATCCTGTAGAGGGCTGTGCTCACTCCACACTACTTACTGTCGATATGGAGAGATATATTCTACTCTCTCTTTTGTTTAGACTATCAGGTTAACCCTTCCCTAAACAGATTTTTCAAGGGTTCAATGCCATGAGCAGGGAGCAGAGGTGCAGCAATGCAAGTTTGTTTACTGAGAGCACATGTCCCACAGGAACCTTTGACACAGGAAATAAACATTATTTTGTTAAATAATAATTCGCTCCCTTTTTGACCCCAACAGAATTCTAGAATGCTGCAGTAGATGCTACTGACTATTCTCAAAATAATATTTTTTCACACATTTCTAACAGATATAGCACAAAAACTAAAAATAAATTACAAGTTAACTTAGTTTTAAAGAACACATCTTTAATTTGACACAACATACATGTAACTAAATTGTTTTCTCCCATTTTGTATTAAAGCAGCCACTGGCAGTTGATTCTGATCATGCCATGTTTAAATACAGTCGATTCTTTAGTCTTTGTTTTATAGTCATGGATGTCTTTGGTTGACATTGGGGATGTCATATTACAAACATCCCTGTTGCAATGCTTTCTGCAAACATTTAGCACTACAACAAAGCCTGAGCTGGACATTTTCAATAAATAAGCAAATACAACCTTTTTAAGACAGACCCATTACCTAAAAGGGGGAAATGAAAAAGCTGCACTCCATGCTCCATGGTAACAGTTCACTATCGGAGGCAGTGTTTTAGTGCATTTGTAAACCAGTGAGAAGTATGAATTCAACACATGGGAAATGCAACTGGTATGAAACCACTCACTTCTCCATTATAGTGACCTTGGACCTCACCTCTGATAGCCTTTTGCAAAGCTATACACAACAAAACAATGTATCAATCTTCAACTCAACAATTGATTATCAAGCATGACAGCTGTACTTTCATATTATGGGGGAAACCGATTGCAACAATTAGTCATCAGCATTACTTAACTTCAAAGCAAATAAAACCATCCACCTGGCATTTATGATTTGACTCCCATATGGTTATGAAATGAGCCTGAGTGCAAACATGACACCCCAAAACAAATGTCACACAAAAGGTTTTTCTTCCTGTTGTGCCAAAAACAAAACTATGACCACAAAACCACACAGCATACAATCATGATTTCTTGGGATAAATGGGTTGTGTGAATGCTACAGAAATCTGGTAGTGTGAAGGAACTACCTGTTAGCTGTCTGCGAAAAGCGAGGCATGGTGAGTGTTGCCTAAAAATTGGCAGGCTCAGGATTACAAAGAGAAAGCACTTTCCATATGTGTAGTGGCAATATATTTTAACACACTGCATGACAAACAAAATGAGCCCGTAATGCCACAGCAGAAACATCATGGTCCACCTCTTAAGACTCAAGTAACCAATTCGGTTGAACAAGAGGTCAAAGATCAAATCTATTATTACACTGTCAAAACTATTTTAAACATGTTAAAAACATTTGAGACAAAAACAACAGCATTCCAAAGCTATTATATGTATAGCAAAGGGTCATTGCAACAGGGACAACTGTTAGGATACTAAGCTCCAGTGCATTTGGAAAGGGGAGGGGGTTGGCCAAGAGAAGACTGAGCTGAAAGCACATAAACATATACGCACAAGCCCACACTGGAATGTGTCCAGGGATGTCTGGAGATCAGGGACCCCTGCTAAGGGGGGTTCGCAGGAGCCAGCACCAAGTTGTGGCAAAGGGGACAGCTGGCTCTCAGAGAGGCCACCAGCCCACTCCATCATGGGACAGCTGAGTGAGAGTGGAGGTAAGTGAGGAAGGGGAGATGAGGGGGAGGATGGCCTGGGGGTGTCAACTGCCAGACCATGCTCTTCCTGAAGAGGTGTGCTACCTAGAACACCTGCTTTCCGCTGCCGTTGACTGGCACAGACAAGCCCACTTAGCAATGAGTAGCTTTAAACTAGCTTGTACACACACTGCTCATTTCCCCTTATTTTGTGCAATTGAAAGTGACAAATGCACTAGAGGCAACAGCAAGACAACCCCCAAAAAGGGAATGGTTTTGCAGGTGGTGTCCAAAGGCAATTGCTCTCTCCTTATCCTTCCTGACTGATTCTTCTCTAGTTTTGCATTTTGCTAGTTTTTGTCACTACTGGTAGCATGAGGCGGTACCTGCAGCCTATTCATGTTGCGCATGTAGTCCAGCTCCTCCAGGATGGCACATCCATACATGCCGTCGCAAGAAGGTTTGCTGGGTCCCCAGTACAGTCTCAAGAACACGGAGGAGATACCAGGAGACGGCTGTTACACAAGGAGAGCTGGGCAGGTACAGGGGGATAGAAGAGCGTCAACCCAGCAGTAGGACCTGTATCTGCTCCTTTGTGCGAGGAGGAAAAGGAGGAGCACTGCCAGTGCCCAAAAAAATTACCCAGCGGACTAATAGGGTGCACGTTTCGGACCAATCTGTCAGAAAAACTTAATGAGGATGGCATGATGTGCTCTAGCAGGACCTGTACTCAAAGCCCAGCACTGTGCAGCTCAATTGGCATTCGCAAGAGAACAACAGAATTGGCAGGACCGCCATTGGCACAACATTCTCTTTATAGATGAGAACAGGTACACACTGAGCATGTGACAGACGTGAAAGTCTGGAGACACCGTGGTGAACGTTATGCTGCCTGCAACATCATCCAGCATGACTGGTTTGGCGGTGGGTCAGTGATGGTCTGGGGAGGCATATCCTTGGAGGGTCACACAGACCTCCACATGCTAGCCAACGGAACCGGGCTGAAACCGGGACCTCCACATGCTGTTAGGTACCGGGCTGAAATCATCAGATCTTACGCAGGTGCAGTGAACCCTGGGTTCCTCCGGGTGCAGGACAATGCCCGGCCTCATGTGGCCAGAGTGTGTAGGCAGTTCAAGGATGACGAAGGCATTGATGCCATTGACTGACCCTCATGTTCCCCAGACCTGAATCCAATTTAAAATCTGAGGCGTTTTGTATCGGGGCATCCAATGCCGCCAAGAGGCTCCCTGATCCAGGTCGGGGAGGAGATCCCCCAGGACACCATTGCCGTCTCATGCTTAGGCATTGTTGGGAGTGCATATAGGCACGTGGGGGCCATCCACACTACTGAGTAACATGAGTTGACGTGATGAAATCCACAAGTTGGAACACCATGTAATTTCAATAGTTTTTCGGTATTTGTTTGAATCTAGCCCTCAATCGGTTGGTGATTTTGGTTTCCACCGACTGCTGTTATTTTGTTCTCAACAAATTACACAATGTACAATAAAGATTTTGATCTTTAATATATTTCCTTCATCAAGACCCGATGAGTGATTTACAAATTCCCTTAATGTTTTTGAGCAGTGTAGTTCTTCTGTGAAACACAGCATGATGCTAAACCGATATAACCAATGCCTTGGATGCTCAACGCAAAGCATTGTGGGTGTTGCAGCTTTACATGGGACTGATTTGTTAACTTTTAAAACATCCTGCCCATTGTGCGTGACACATGGAAGCAACAGGAGAAGTTTCTGTTCTATGTACAACAGACCTGTGTGATAAAGGCTGTTCCAAGGTAAATAAAGGCGCTGTGTTACAAAGTGGGCCTCCGCATATTTTTTTTTACCATGCTGTGTAGGAGAAACCGGGGTAATGGCCTTCGGGTCGACAGGCCTTCCGCCAAAGGGAGGGCCTTTAAAACAGGGGAAGAAACAGTCAACTGGGTCACAGGGAAATACATTATGAATACTATGTAAATCAGAGAATAATAATTTATTAAAGGCAACAAGACAAGGAGGTGTGTGTGGTATACAGTCGTGCTCATAAGTTTGCATGCCCTGGCAGATACTGTGACATTTTGGCATTGATTTTGAAAATATGACTGATCATGCAAAAAAAAAAAAGTCCTTTTAAGGATAGTGATCATATGAAGCCATTTATTATCACATAGGTGTTTGGCTCCTTTTTAAAATCACCCAAATGGCCCTGATCAAACATTTAAATACCCTTCAATACTTGGCCTTGTTATAGACACACAAGGTGACACACAGGTGCAGGCTAGATACTGAGCCATGGGGAGCAGAAAATAACTGTCAAAAAACCTGTGGTACAAGTTAATGGAATATTATAAAAATGGAAAAGGATACAAAAAGATATCTAAAGCCTTGCAAATGCAAGTCAGTACTGTTCAACCACATTAAGAAGGGGAAAATCCAGGGATCTCTTGATACCAAGCCATGGTCATGTAAACCAAAAAGATCGCAGCCAAAACTGCCAGAAGAACTGTTCGGGATTAAAAGAAAAACCCAGAACTAACCTCAGGAGAAATAGAGGCTGCTCTGGGAAAAGACGGATTGTGTTCCTATTTCAAGGAGCACAATACGACGATACTTGAACAAAAATGAGCTGCATGGTCGAGTTGCCAGAAAGAAGCCTTTACTGCACCAAAGCCACAAAAAAAGCCTGGTTACAATATGCCTGACAACAACCTTGACACACCCCACAGCTTATGGCAACCTGTATTTTGGAGTGACAAGATCAAAATAGAGCTTTATGGTCACAACCATAAGAGCTATGTTTGGAGAGGGATAAACAAGGCCTATAGTGAACAGAATACCATCCCCACTGTAAAGCATACTGGTTGGCTCACTGATGTTTTGGGGCTGTATGAGCTCTAAAGGCACAGGGAATCATTTGCATTCTTCTGCACGAAAGCTGCGCATTGGACGCTCTTGGACTTTCCAGCTCGACAATGATCCTAAGCACAAGGCCAGGTTGACCCTCCAGTGGTTACAGCAGAAAAAGGTGAAGGTTCTGGAGTGGCCATCACAGTCTCCTGACCTTGATATCATCGAGCCACTCTGGGAAGATGTCAAATGTGCGGTTCATGCAAGACAACCAAAATGACCTGGAGGCATTTTGCCAAGACGAATAGGCAGCTTTACCACCTGCAAGAATTTGGGGCCTCATAGACAACAATTACAAAAGATGGCACGCTGTCATTGATACTAAAGGGGGCAATACACAGTATTTAGAACTAAGGGTACGCAGACTTTTGAGCAGGGGTCAGTTCATTTTTTTCTTTGTTGCCATGTTTTGTTTTATGATTGTGCCATTCTGTTATGACCTACAGTTGAATTAGAATCCCATAAGAAATAAAACTTTTCTTTACAAACGGTACATATATTACCAATTGTCCAAGGGCATGCAACCTTTTAAGCACAACTGTATAACAATATTAACTCTGAAAACGTATTAAATTGAGGTTGCATTCCAAATGCTGATAAACGACACCACAGTGATTAAAACCTAATGTTGCACCTCAAACAATGACAGAGATAAAGGTACCAGATGTGTCTTTTGACAGGGTCAGTATTGGAGATGGACCATCACATTATCTAACAGGATTAAGGTCAATATTGCAGATGGACCATCATGTCTTTTGACAGGGATCAGGTAAGGATTGGAGATGGACCATCAAGCCATTTGGCAGGGTTCAAGTTAGTAGGTAACTACACGGTCGAAACAGGGAGGGTTTGCCCTGAATTTGCTTGTTTGTTACCAAGGATGATGGAGTTCCTGAGAAATGGATAAAAGGCAGGATGGGATGAGCAGCTTCAGTGAAAGTGGGGTTAAAATGAAAGCAAAGGCAACTGTATTAATCACGTGCCAAGCATCAACTGCTACATATTCACAGTGAAAGGCTTATTTAAAGGTTATGGCACAACAACGCTTTAAAAATTTATATTTGAACGTTTGGTTGTTATCGTAGTTGTGATCTGTTTGCCATTGGGGGTGGAGATGGGCTGTGCTGTCTGTAGCAGAATATATTGAAGACCTAAAAACTATTTAGAACTAAAATCAAATCAAAGACCAACTTAACAACTTTTTTTAAAAAAAAAGTTGTGACAAGGGCATGTTTATCAGCTCTTTTAACAATACTCTAATTGTAAGCACAGGGAACTATTGCTGTAGTTTTGAAAGTGAAAAGTAAAAAAGTCAACAAAACATTTCACTTATAAACAAGATACTAACGGATATTAACTAATATTAACATCTCCGGGGGAACAAGGGGAATGGCTGGACCGTTTTAGTTACAATGTACGTGGTTGTTATAAGTCGTGCAATCACCCAATGGGCATCTGCATTCAAATTCCTGACCAGTATGGTCAAAGGCCCTGATGACGGGTTGTCAGCCACCCGCTTAGCTGTCATGCAGACAAGGTGCTGTTTGCTGGTTAGTCAGGGACTGTTTGCGGAAGTTGTCAGTGCCTTTGTAAAACGACCAACATTTGTCCAACAATTTTACCACAACAGTGCATGAGTGCCATCAAAGTCAAACTGGTAAAAAAAAAGGGCATACATTTTTCAGGAAACAATTACATTCCTTAGTTTTAACATTTGAAATGTTTTTTATATTCAATAGAAAATACTACAGAGTTTAAATGATTCGCACATCCTTGCATTCTGTTTTTATTTCCATTTTACACAACATCCCAACATTTTCTCAACCATTTCCATACACGGCCTTACTCTGTGTGCGGGTGTGTGTGTGGAATCTATGAAGTGTGGCAAAATGTTTCCAAAGTGATGAATAAATGTTTGAATGATATAAAAATGAAAAATGTATTTGATCCCCTGCTGATTTTGTACACTTGCCCTCTGACAAAGAAATAATCAGTCTATAATTTTAATGGTAGTTTTATTTGAACAGTGAGAAACAGAATAACAAAAGAATCCAGAAAAATGCATGTTAAAAATGTTATACATTTATTTGCATTTGAATGAGTAAATTAAAGTACTTGGTGGCAAAACCCTTGTTGGCAATCACAGAGGTCAGACGTTTCTTGTTGTTGGCCACCAAGTTTGAACACATCTCAGGAGGGATCTTGTCCCACTCCTTTTTGCAGATCTTCTCCAAGTCATTAAAGTTTCAAGTCTGACATTTGGCAACACAAACCTTCAGCTCCCTCCACAGATTTTCTATGGGATTAAGGTCTGGAGACTGGCTAGGCCACTCCAGGACCTTAACACGATACTTCTTGAGCCACTCCTTTGTTGCCTTGGCAGTGTGTTTTGGGTCATTGTCATGCTGGAATGCCCTGGCTGAGGGGAGGAGGTTCTCACCCACGATTTAACGGTACATGGCCCTGTCCATCGTCCCTTTGATGCAGTGAAGTTGTCCTGTCCCCTCAGCAGAAAAACACCCCCAAAGCATAATGTTTCCACCTCCATGTTTGACGATGGGGATGGTGTTCTTGGGGTCATATGCAGCATTCCTCCTCCTCCTCCAAACACGGCGTGTTTCTGGAGGAGGACAACACTTTCACCCAGTTCTCCTCTGAATCATTCATCTGTTCACTGGCAAACTTCAGACGGGCCTGTACATGGGCTTTCTTGAGCAGGGGGGGCCTTGTGGGCGCTGCAGGATTTCAGTCCTTCACGGCGTAGTGTGTTACCAATTGTTTTCTTGGTGACTATGGTCCCAGCTGCCTTGGGATCATTGACAAGATCCTACCGTGTAATTCTGGGCTGATTTCTCACTGCTCTCATGATCATTGCAACTCCACAAGGTGAGATCTTGCATGGAGCCCCAGACTGAGGGAAATTGACAGTTCTATTGTGTTTCTTCCATTTGCAAATAATCACACCAACTGTTGTCACCTTCTCACCGAGCTGCTTGGCGATGGTCTTGTAGCCCATTCCAGCCTTGTGTAGATCTACAATCTTGTCACAGACATCCTTGGACAGCTCTTTGGTCTAGGCCATGGAGGAGAGTTTGGAATCTGAAAAACTGATTGCTTCTGTGGACAGATGTCGTTTATACAAGTAACAAGCTGAGATTAGGAGCACTTCCTTTATCTCAGCTCTGATTGAGAGGGGAGCAAATACTTATTTCACTCATTAAAATGCAAATCAATTCATAACATTTTTGATGTGTTTTTCTGGATTTTTTTGTTATTCTGTCTCTCACTGTTCAAATAAACCTACTATTAAAATTATAGACTAATCATTTCTTTGTCAGTGGGTAAATATACAAAACATACATCTGCAGGGGATCACTCACTGTAGGTTAAAACAAAATGGTGGATTTTCAAATTTGGAATGATTGGCAAGTGGAGAAAGAAAATTAGTGAAGGACATTATGCGTTTTTAAGTGTTTTCTAACATTTTCGGACACATTTACCTACAGCACTGTAGTCTATGCAGGTGATAACTCCACGAAATGTGACAAAAATGTTCTGTAACACAATAAAAAATATGAGTCTGATCACTGTATAAAAATGTAAGTGGATCTTTACAATGGGAGGTTGTTTATTTATTCAATGCAATTAAAACACACAAAACGGTAACATTCAATATGACTTAACACAAACTTACAAATGCTGATTCAGCTGAGGTTGTCTCTATACAATGTGTTAATAGAATCAATATTTTATTATACAACCATAATATGGTCAATATTTCATGAAGAGTGGACTATTTACCCCTTTAGGCAGCCTTTACATTTATTAGAGCTGTATTATTGACCTTCCATGCATTTAGACATGATGTCCCTCTAGTCTCTGGAATAGCAGCCTCAGGCCAACCAAGTGAGGCATGGCCATGATTGAGGATGGAGTGTTCATAGGAACGCACAAACAACTGAGAAAAGTAAATAAGAATAGCACTACATTATTACAACAAATCTGTTACATATTTAGCGGTTATCAATCAAAGACCATAAGTGTTTTACAGTATCCTTCAATGAGGTTGTGTTGTAGTGCAACTATGTCAACTAGCGGGAACATAGCTGACCAGCTTATTCTCCAAAAAAGATGGAAATGGCTTCCCTGTATTAACTCTTGCCAAAACTTGGCTTTACTATTAAAGTACGTACGTTTTTTGTATTAACATATTGCTGTTCTTTTAATCTATATAGTGGATTAATACCTATCATATCAGTTGGACCCAGGCCTGCATCTGAAAAACCTCTGTATACAGCAGAGGTGGGGGACTCGAGTCACATGACTTGACTCGAGTCTGACTCGAGTCACAATTTTCAGGACTTGTGACTTGCTTGATTAAAGTATGAAAATGACTTGACCTGACTTTGACTTGAGAACAAGTTACTTGGGACTTGACTTGACTTGAAGTGAAAAACTCGACAATGACTTGAACTTATAATGAACAAACAGCAATAAAATTATTTTATAATTTGTGACATCGGCAGCACTAATCAGCGTATGTGCCTTTAACGCTGCACAATTCAAACCGCGCCAAACATGGCAGACAGTAACGTTAGTTGAGCTCCACAAATAGTATCGTTTGGATACAAGGACTTTGAACTGGACCGTGTGAATAAAAAAAGATTTGCCAGATGCAAAATATGCAACAACGTCAAATTTCATTCGTCATTTTAAGAACCACAAGGAAAGGTAAGAAAGTAATCTCTTTATATTAAGTTTCACTAAGATCTATAACGATTAAGTAATGGATTAATCTTTTGTTTGTCATAATTTGGCCTTGGTTGCATATTTTATAAAATTTTTTCTTGTTAGAAATGTGTATCATTACAGAATACATCTGGTAAATAGATGTAAGAGAATTTGACTATAACAGTGGCATAGCCTGCATTTTAATGTTGATGGGCATCTTAAAATGAGCGGGCATGTATATTATTACACGTAGGCCATAATGTCTGTATTAAATGTGCGCATGTTCAAGTGTTTGTGGACTGCGTGTGGAAACTAAAAAGCATTGTGCTTACACCATAACAGTTAACTTTACTGCATGAAAGGCTAACATGGAGGCGCCGATGTGATTACTAGCACCTAAACAGTTTTTCACTCATACAGACAAGAATAATTACAGCGTAATTACATATTAGGCAGTTTTCCAGTCACAATAATTAGTTTATAAGGTTGTTATTATTAGCCCTTATTACATGGATTGGCTGAATTCCAGTGCAGAATGCGTGTTATTTCTTGATAACAGACCGTTGCCATTAAAAACAGCGCGTTGCTATGGACGCAGCAGGATTCTAACCAGAGACGGAACGGACTATTTTCTTTAGACGAAGCAATACAATCGTTTTTAAATCAATAAATTCCTTTTGAAATCAATATTTTGTGTCAAATTATTGATTTATTTGGTAGGTAGCCATGTAATAAGCGGGATAAGGTATAGCGAGGCGGTTGTTATAGCGAATACAACCCCTTCAGGCTGATTCAAGATCCCTCCGCTTCGTCCCCCCAAAAAATTGTACCGCGGAGGAGAAAAATATTTGATTTTGAAATCGAGCTTCGCACCAAGCGCACGTCAGAAACAGAGGACAGTGTGTGTGTTCATCTCTTTAGTACTGTGACTTGACTTGACTTGAAACTTATAAGGACTCGACTTGACTTGCTTAGGGTGAACCCTTGACTTGACTTGACTGCTTTGTTTATCTGAACTGTGACTTGAGACCTGACTCGAGACTTGATGGTTAAGACTTGAGACTTGCTTGGACTTGACCATGTGTGACTTGTCCCCATCTCTGGTATACAGTGCACCGCTGCTAAGGAAAAAAGTGGTTGACTCGTGCAGTGACAGGAAAAACTTTCATTTTCTGGATCAAGCAGCGAAAGACGCTAGTCAATTTTGAAAATATTTTTAGTTCAGAACCTAACAGTACCTAAGAAAAAACAGTTCAGATTAAAAAAAGCTAATCTGCTAAGAGAGCCAGATAAATGCCGTTCAAAAACATGTGAACATTGGCACGGCTGCCTATCCACGAGAGATGGAACACAAGGAGAAAAATGCATTAAAGTGTGATGCTGATGTGGCAATTCTCCAGTAAAATAAGCAAGTAAAGTTAGCTAAAACGCTAACTACCTAGCTAACTTCACACTGTTGTTAGTAACTGCCATATATATATATATATATATATATATATATATATATATATATATATATATATATATATATATATATATATATATATATATATATATATATATATATATATATATATATATATATATATATATATATATATATATATATATATATATATATATATATTAATTTGGCTAGCTATACAGACAGACCAAACATGGCTATAGTTACTGACTACATCTAAGCAGCAGACAATGTTCGCAGGTTTTGCTACACCTGGCACTGCCAGATTCTAATAACAGCAGCTTGCCAGCTAGGACAATGCTAGCTGCCAAAAATAACCCTGTACTGTTGTTAGTAATTGGCTAAAACTAATTACCTGACAAAAACTATTGGCCAATTTGGTTAACTAGCTAATTTTCAGAAGATAAAGCAGAGAGCTGCAAAGGTAATTATGTAGCCGTCTGTACATGCTGTTTGCTTTGTTTACTAGTCCAGCTAGTAGTACAGTGATCAGAACTAGACTAGAATTTAGACTAGTAACTAGCTATTCTCGCGTTTCCATGCTACATCAGATACATTTTGTTTCATTAATTGTAATATATAATTTTAATACATACATCCCTTATTTAAAGAGCCGCTCAGTCACATGACCAACCTTGTTGCAAAGCACCTCCAAAAACACTAGTCTAAAAGTGATCACCAGTCAAAGTTAGGTTCAGGTGTTTAAGGAGAGTGATAAACTTTACATTAGTTTGGATTCAACTTTGTCATTGAACAGTAGAAGTACAGTACAACAAAATGCAGTTAGCACTTCTGTTTCAATAGGCTATTTGAATCTGATGTCACCCTTATTTTGCCTGCCAAACCACTGATTGACTATCAAGTTGGAACTTTTCCTCTGGAATTAGATTTCAGATGGATGATCATGTGACCAGAGGGGCAAAACAAATTACTCAAGGACTATTGCTGAGCATTCAAGGTTGAGAAAGAGAATGAGGAAAGGTCAATGGCCTCTTGATAAATACACAGAACTGATCTTGATTAAACAGCACATCAACATCTTACATCAAAACATATCTAAGCGAAACTTATTCAACCTCTTGTTTCAGTTCCTTGGGTGTGTCACCAAAATGTCCAGAGTCAGAGGCAAAGAGGAAGATTGCCCTCTTTTGCATTGACATACTATTTATGGCAAGATACCATTAGGTCTAACTACAGAAACGAACAACATGGCCAATGCCAGGTCGACAGCAGCACACAAAAAAAAATATGCTAGGATAGAAATATACAAACAACGCTGAAAGATCAAAAACATGGCCAGGATAGAAACATACAAACAACTGTGAAAGACAAAAAAAACAAAACTAAAAAGCATAGTTTCATTTCCTTGGGTGTGTCACCAAAATGTCCAGAGTCCAAGGCAAAGAGGAAGATTACCCTCTTTGCGTTGACATACTATTTATGGCAATATGCCATTTGGTCTAACTACAGAAACGAACAACATGGCCAATGCCAGGTCCACAGCAGCACACAAAATGGCTAGGATAGAAATATACAAACAACGGTGAAAGACCAAAAACCTGGCCTGGATAAAAACATACAAACAACAGTGAAAGACCAAAGGTGAAGCACAAAGTTCCATGTCAATCGGCCACACCTTTTTTAATGGTTTGAATTTACCTCCTGAAAGGTGAAACATAACAGAGAATCACAGAGTTGCAGAACATAGTTATTTCCAAATCAAATGATAACAAAAGGTATAAAAGCACCCTCAAAATCACCAAAATAAAATAAATCTAAAACTAAGCATATTCTTCCAAACAAAAAAATCTAATCTAGTATAGGTTTTTAGAAGGTTCAACCTCAACATATAATTTTTCAACTGGGTATGAACTCTGCTTCTAGGAATCCATTCTAACGCCATTGAAATGTTGACACAGTGTCCGGTTTGAACAGGTGAAGACACTGCTTTGTGTACACACACTAGAAGAATCCTATACAACCACTGAGTTTGGTCGTGCAGAATGTAGACGTTGCTTAAACACTGTTTTCCTGAGCACAATCTTTCCCATTGGAATTGATGACAGGAGCCCAAAGCCTCATCTCTAAACAGCAACAGCACTGTGTGAACGCATGCAAAGGACAAAGCACTGTGTTTTGAGGCAAGAACGATGTGCGCCGATTTGCATTTGTTTGTTAAGTCTTCAACATCGTTGTTAGGAAAACAGGCAGAGCGTGCAGTAACATATTCTTAAGAGGAGCTATAACAAAACAGCTTAATACAATGATAATTCCACTCTGGAAAAAAAAAAAACAGCAGCTGCCAAAGTCACTTATAGTGAAACACAGTAGTGGAAGGCTAGGATCATAGAGTACAATAGGGAAAATTGATAGTCCTTTTTTCTGCCTGTCCCATCAAACTGGAGATGAGGAGCAGGGGTAACACTATCTCAGGTGGAAAGAGGTGGTATTACCAGTCTTTGTTCACATGGTGGATAAAGAGACCGGGCTAAGGACGCCTGCAGTAGCTTTGTTGTGCAGTTTGTTGATCGAGTGCAAAGAGCAAGTTGTAAATTGTGAATGCAGGTTTCAGGCTAAGTATCTGACGTGGTAGTGTGGTAACCAAGGATCAGAACAGCTGGTGGAAGGATTTTCCTCCACAAAGAGTGTCGTAACGATGCCGGCTCTCGTGTGTTAATCCTTAGCAGAAAATTGCATCAGAGAGAAAGAAACTGTCCCTTTGAACATTTCAATCGGGAACAAATTAATACGATGTATGTTGTATTACAGCAATGTAAACGCTCTCTAGTGTGATTACTACATTAAAAATGTATTGTGCCACTTGATCTCTAGAGAGAGAATGGGTAGTCCGGTTACAGTACCCCAGCAGGTAGCATAAAACGATAACGCGCTTAAGTTTCACATTCTTAACTGAAAGGATACAAGACGTAAACAAGCATGCATACAAGCCCAAGTGTAAGAACAATCCAGAAAGTCCTGAGGATCCTCAGATCTGCCCTACAGTGGTCTCTGTTGTCAGTGCATGTGGGCCACTTTTACTCTACTGTTCATCTGACCACTGTGTTGCACTTGTTAGTAACAGGCAAACACCTGGCCGATAGGCTCAGACTCAGTAGCTGCTTATTCTCATCCAAATAATTGACTGATCTGCCTGCATTAAGTTTGAGAGCAATTCATGTCATCTGTAGCCAAAATGAGAATAACAGCTGACTAATAACAATAACAGTGGACTTCTCTTTGACAAAGTAGATGTGTACATGATCTACCTTGAAGTAATTATATGCTCTTATCCAGGGCAACTTAACAGTTCTGAGTGCATACAATTTTACACTGCCCCATGTGGGACAATTTATTGTAGTATCAAGTCAGCATGAAAAAAACAGTGTGTGATTTTACCTCTTGTTCCGGTTGCCATATCTGCCACCTTCTGAAAGGCATCCAGGAAAGAGCCTGTGACGATGATAGTTGTCCTGAAAGTAAACCAAACAAAAACAATGACAAACCCTCCATTTATGAACTACTAACCACTGGTGTATACACTAAAACCAGCTTTTGATAAAGCCTAACGATGTTTCAGATAAAACATTATAGCATCAGAATTAAATCAGTTTACACCTAGCTTTATTCCTAGGGGTGTGCCGATGTCATCATACTTCTATCCGTAATTGTATCAGTTTAATCCCTCCACTCATAATACTATTTACTCCAGGGCTGTCACTAATGATTATTTTGGTAATCAAGTATTGTGTAGATTATTCAGATGATGAATTGAGTTATTCTGATATAAATAATCCTCAATGAGCAAAAGCAATTTATTCTCTTTATATTAGAAAGGTTCTCTACGTTAACTTAAGCTCTAACCATTTCTCAATGTGCTCCATCTTATATTCTTTACCTTATAATGTATGAGTTAAATAGTAATTTGTTTAATTTATATTTGACCCCATATCATTTTTCCTTTGAAAATATAAACAATACACAAACCATTGCAGGCTTTTATTTTGAAGGCAAAACACGAAAACCGAAGGTTGATGCTGCTGCCGAATCTCTAAAGTTGCCTTCATGACGCTAATCCATTGTATTGAGTAGTCAAAGTTCCAGTTGCCATATCATACCAGGGTGGAGCTATTAACAAATGATGTACACCTGTCAAACCCTTGCAGATCTCCACAAGTGCATAGGGTGAAGCGTTAGCAGAAATGAAATGAGTTACTCTAATGAAATAATCAAAAGAATATACAACTGAAATATTATATTGAAACTATTGCTGTAATTAATTCATATAAGTACTTTAGTAATAAGAACAAACAACACCAGAATTCTACAGTTCATCATGCAATAATAAAATTATTTATAATCTAAGTAAGACAAGCCAAAGACAAACAGTTACTGTCATCATTAGTCACAGCTGGTGAGACAGCAACTGTTTGATCACTAGTTTGTCAGTAATTAGTTAGGTAAACCATTTTATGACTACATCCCAGACCAATTTTTAGTTTGTGCAATTCAGCAAGTAGAATTTGGACATAATGTAGACACTGCACTGAGATCTGCGTCCCTAGCAAGTACAGCATTTTATTGTATTATCTTACTGTGTTAACTAATCTGTTGCAAATGTTTCAAAAAGGGAAATGCACGTTTTATCCATATGCAAACCCAAATGATAAAGCTTAGAGCCCTGGTGTCCAGCCTAGTGGTGCTACTTTCTGGCTTTCTTGGGCTGGCCTGGGTTTTATGACTCATGGCATGGACAGGCCTGCTCAGAAAGGCCTGCAGAGACAGTTATAACACAGTGGCTCTCAGAAGCCAGTGTTCAGACTGCAATGGGAGGAGACAGAGCATCAATGGCCCTATTGTGGAGGCCCCTGTAATGTTCAGTGAAGAGCTGTGTGGTAGTACCCATGAGGTCCAGGGTATCAGGTGATATGCCTGTGAAAGACCATCAGATGCAAAAAGGGGAGGGGGGGGGGTTCTTTCTGTACCCCGTGATGGATGGGTGGAAAACTATATGTAGTCAATCGTCAGTAAGTTTGCCCAGTGGAAACATTGTGATGTGAATAGCAATGAGCTGACAATGTTGCAGGATGACAGTTGGTCATGTATGAATTCAGCTCATTAAGGTTAATTCCTTTAAATCGCAAATAAACACCAGAAAAAAACTAATCCTAGATCAACATATGAATGCATTGTATGGACTTCTTGTGCACCTCAAGTGTCAAAGCAAGATACGGTGAAACATTCTACTAAGCCAAAATGCACTTCGGGATAAAGCCATACTCTTTAAATCTATCACATTACATCCTCAGGTACACAAGAAAACCATTTGAGTACAGGCCAACAAGGAATCTCAATATACAGGAGTGAATTTTTAGCCTGAGGTACCAAGCAAGCATGTGAGTCTTCTTACTCCTAGGCTGGTTAAGAGAGGCAGTGCCCTGGCTGTTTCAGAGCTTCATGCCAGTACTAATTGAGTGAAGTAGGCTTGGCGATGGTTATCAGTTCAAGTGGGCCAAAGGGAAAATTGTTATCCTAATTGTCCGTTTTCTCCCTAAAGGCGGCGCGGTGGACAGAACATGTTGACCCTGCAACATTTCCAAGTAGGTCTAGCAGTCTACTAGAGCAAAACATTGGAAGGGAACAGGTATTTTCTTTTTGTTAAAGATACATTCCAAGTTTTCTGGCCCCTGCTTTTAAAAGCGACATGATTGAGAAAAAACAGGTACACAAAAAAGAATTCTCCCATGCAATTTCTGCCAATATGGGCTCCATGTCATCCAAAACACTCTTGTCATTTCAAAACTAACTGAGATTATTCTACTTTTTTGACTCATGCACACAGACGCACATTGATGATAAATGGAAAAAAAAACAAGATCAGTTCCAGAGGCCAGGCTCTTACCTGAGCTGGGATTGCAGCTTTACTCCTTTGGTTACAAAGTCCTCCCAGGCTGGATAACTAGCCTGCAAACAAACAGAAGATAGGCAGTAGATAGACAATCGTCAATCATTAGCTTAATTTCATCATCTAATGTTTGCAGCAACCAGCAAACTTTCATTGTTACAATTGAGTTCAAGCCAATCCCAAAAAAAAAGAATTGCCAAAAACATTACGACTAAGAACAGTTATTAGGTGTGTTGCGACTTCTGCAACAAGGAATTGCAACCCTGTCCCTGGCCACAACGATTCAGCTATAATCTGAGGCAGTGATGCTGGTACTGGACATTTTTGTTAATGAAGAAATTGATTTGTTGACCATTGCAACTTTAGACTAGGGGTCGACTGATTATCAGTCTGACCAATCATTGGATCCGATATTCATACTTTTTATAATAATCGGAATAATTTATTTTGTCTGATATAACTGCCGCATCTCTCTAAAAGGTTTCTGTTTGTATGGCTCAATGTCCCGCCAGCAGAATTACCAGATTGGCTATTTACTTGTGATGTTTAACCAATCAACACTGTCATATTTGTGAGAGAGAAGTGGGAAAAAGAACTCAGAGATGCATGGCTGAGACAAGAGGTAAGAATGGTGAAAAAAAAAATCCTCTTATTATTATCTTTTTCTATGAGGACAATATCCAGTAAAACATTTTTGTGGACTAACATTTACTCCACGGAAAATATCTGAACTAATGTTTTGGTGTAGCCTACTAGCAGAAAAACAGACTTTGGAAAGTGGTCTTTCCGGACCTCGTTTAATAGGGCAAACATGATAAATCAGCCACATCTGATACGCAAATGTCCCTGCCTAATGCACTCTGAAATTCCCTTTTACTGCAGATAGCTACACCACAGAAAAGTTAAAGCTACAGAAACATTTTACTTTACAGGAAAAAAATCTGACTAAGACAACATTTCTGATATAACTGATGATAAAACGTTAGCACCACGCTACCTAATGTTGCTAACGTTGGACAATGGTGTTTACCATTATGAAATAGCCTACTGAGAATGCCAGCTTTGTGTTTGCTGCTGTTGCTAATTAATCTTTAATATAATTACATGACTGATTTTGCCTCTGTGTGATAAACAGTTGACAAAACCCTGCCTGATATGAAATGAGCACTGCAGAGACGAGCATTCTGCCCGAATGATTTCATCAGTCCAGTCTGTCTAACGGCTTGCAAACCATAAACATCTGCATTTATCTTCAAACAGTATTAAACAAAAATGAGGGCCTTTTTTGCATTCTGATTCTGACATCCAACAGCATAAAGATCTTTCCTGTCCAAAGATTGGCTTGCCTGTCTCCCAACACTTCCCGCAGTTTTCTGCCACAACCAATCTTCAGTGACGTATCCATGATGTCCACTCCAAATGGGTCTATATGAAATTTCAGTTCACAAGAAATGCTGCTAAGAGCTCCCTGAAATGTATTCTTCAGAATATCATGTTTAAACTTTTCTGCTATCTAGAAATAGAAATTGACAGTAAAAAAATCATTTTGACCAGAAATAAAAATCTGACCCAAATATCGGTCTTCATCACTAATAATCAATATCGGAATTGGCCCTGAAAAAAACATATCGGTCGACCCCTAATTTAGACCAAGCCACTCATGGATGCATCAGTTGGTTGGACCAGTGTTTCAGCTGGTTGGAACGATCAACAGAGCTGACATCCTTTTCTACTCCAGATGCATGGCTGCAAACTTAGTTGAATTACAATGTGAGGTTACATTTCTATGGCAACCTAAAGGGGACAGAGTAAGAAGTGGAAACTGGAACAGATCGAGTTTGGTGGGGGGGGTTTGAAAAATTCAGTCTGTTAACTTTGTAAAACCATATATATTAATTCCTATTTTGTATTGAGCACCTTTAATTTACATACATTTAATAAAAATAATATACACTCACTATATACTGTGTTTGACCCCCTTTCACCTTCAGAAGGTGCTGAAAGCATTCTTTAGAAATGTTGGCCCATATTGATAGGATAGCATCTTGCAGTTGATGGAGATTTGTGGGATGCACATCCAGGGCACGAAGCTCCCGTTCCACCACATCCCAAAGATGCTCTATCCATCAGAGGATGGGTACATGGTGGTCATAAAGGGATGGACATGGTCAGAAACAATGCTCAGGTAGGCCCGGGCATTTAAACAATGCCCAATTGGCACTAAAGGGGCCTAAAGTGTGCCAAGAAAACATTCCCCACACCATTACACCACCACCACCAGCCTGCACAGTGGTAACAAGGCATGATGGATCCATGTTCTCATTCTGTTTATGCCTCAATCTGACTCTACCATCTGAATATCTCAACAGAAATCGAGACTCATCAGACCAGGCCACATTCTTCCAGTCTTCAACTGTCCAATTTTGGTGAGCTCTGTGTCTAGAAAGAGGGTCAGGGGGGCTCAAACAGTCAATAGAACTTGTGTTGAATAGGTTGTAGTTAAATGCTAGTTAAATTAAAGCGTGCTTCCATGTGAAATTAAAGGGATGCAACGGCTGTCTGGAAATGTCAAGCATCAATATCGCAATTTCAACGGAAATGAAAAAAAAAAATGAAGAGGATCACTCAATTGTGAACTAAGGTGCAAGTCAATAAATATGATGTGGTGAAATATTAATAAACCAAGCAGGCCAAGTCAAAATGTGATTACCTGGAATGGCTGATAAGCCTCTGTTGATAAAATGTGGGATGGGAAATGTGTTGAACGTTTAGCCCTGTATAGTTGAAGCCAAGCAGTTCATTCTCAATGCAAGCAAGCAAACACCTCAGGCTGAATTAAATATACTGTAGATAAACCAGCACTGCATCCACTGCTACTTTTTATTCTGTCACATTAACAAATTAAAATTTGCTTTACAGGCTGCTTTCATAGAATTTGCTTTATATGGCCACGGAGCTTCCATTAGCCTACTTAACTTCTCCATAGGAAAAAAGCTGAAAATAGAATTACGAACGGTCAACTGACTGAAGTCACCTGCTTTCTCCCACTTATTCGACAGCCATAACTTTGCACTTTGACAGGGACCATTGGAAGAGGTCTGTGAAGGCAGCATGGATTACATACAAAAAACGCTTAACAAGCAAGGTCAAAGTAGCCAGACTTGACCCTGGCTGACATATACCTGTGGGACTAATGGAGGAAGAGAAAGAGATTTTATTCAAGGGCAAAGTTGGCACTACCACCTAGGCCTAAGGTGGGCAGGCTGAGAGAAAGGGATGCTGGTTGTTAATGTCTTTTCCCCTAAGACATTTAATTAAAAAACTATGAACGATTGCTCTGGAAAGACAGAGTCAGTACAGAAAAAACAACCAACAAAACACGCAAATGAAATGTACAAGTGAAAGAATGACTAACAAACCAGTCATTATTTTAAAGTGAGTGGAAGCAGTCACATGATAACAGGCTCTATTCCACCCCAAAGCCAGAGAGGAAACATGGTACTTGTTTGGAGACATCATTCCAATCAAAGCAAAAAAAACAACCTCCTGATTTGTCCTTAGGACAAACGTGTAGGCAAAAGAGCAAAACAATTACACGCAACCTGTTTCCTAGAGCAATACAGATTCACAGAAGTAATATATTCTCTTCTAGGGAGGGAGAAAATGAAAATTATATTAATAATTATGGAGAAATTTCAGGAAACAAATTACATAATCCTCCAAACAGCACAAGATAGCTGACTAAATGAGCCTTGGGTGCCTTTTGCATAGAATTAGGGCAAGGTAGGGAAGGAGGCTTATTTGCAATCCCAGAATGAATTGTTTGCTTCGGCTGTCTGACAAACAATGGTTTGAAAAAAACAACACCATAAAAACAAAGTAGAAACAACATTTAAGGTAATAGAAAAAACTAAGGGTGCTCCGACTGATCGGTCGCCGATCACAATTGGCCGATAATTGCTTTGGGATGTTTGATCGGCGGTCTCTATAAAGACCGATCCAGAAAAGCCAATCAGATGACGCAAAACTCGAGACAATTTTTACGCACAGCTAAAAATGGCTTCACCGGTCTGGCAATTCTACAAGTTGTGTGAAAAAGACAATACATTTGCAATCTGCAATGTGTGTACCAAGCAAATCCCACGAGGCGGAAAGAAAGCAAAACATTTTAACACCACCAACCTCATCAGACATTTGAAGGTTAGTCACGTAAAGGAATATGAGGAGTTTTCAAAATTAGCTAGCGCTAAGAGAGCGCGAGACAGTGGAGACAGTTCAACTCACGCGCCACTCACTCAGCTGTCGGTATCAGAAACGTTTCAAAGACAGCAGCCCTACAGCAGGGACAGTAAGAAGCATAAAGAAATAACAGACAAAATAATGGAATTAATTTGTCTAGATCACCAGCCACTGTCTATCGTGGAAGACGAAGGGTTTCGGCGACTCATGTCCTATTTAGATTCACGTTACACTATGCCAGGGTGTAAATAGTTCACTGATGTTTGCCTTCCGCAGTTATACCAAACAGTGTTTACACATGTCGACAGCCTTATGAAGGACAACATAACATCAAATGGTTTCACTAGTGACATTTGGAGTGCGAGTGTATGTCCATGTTGAGCCTCACTGCGCAGTTTATTAATCAAAACTACAAACTACAAAAAGTTGTTCCTCACTCTCAAGAGTTTTCCGGGTCACACACCGCGGAGGCTACTGCTGCTGCATTCAGCGATATGTTTCGAGCATGGGGAATGCCGAAGGAAAAAGTGCATGTTATTTTAAGGGATAACACAAAGAACATGGAAAAATGCAGAGATGCTTATCTTTCTAAAGAAAAATCTGCCATTGATGTTAAAGAAGTAAGCTTGGGTAGATCTAATAATCTGTATCTCCCCTCTCACTTTCTCTACCTCACTCTCCCTCTCTCTACCTCTATAAATGGCCACAAAAAAAGCAAAGAGTTATAGATAGATACAGATACGGAAGTTGTTACTTATTTGTATATTTTGTTGCTGTGCACCTGTGGTCCTTTAAGTCTATTAGAAAAACGAATGGCTGACGGACTCAATAATAGTTTGGCTATAGCCTTTTTTGTTGCAGTTTTTAGTTTAAAGTTTAAAGCTAAATTTAAAGACGTTTAGATGTCTGCCTTTAACTTTATTTTATATTCTACAGGAAAATTGTATTTGTCAAGCCCTAAGCTGTTCCAAATAACCAAGCACAGGCTGCTAAGTTAATATGCTGAACATGTTGCTTTCAAATAAATACACAGTTGTCAATTCATGATAAGTTGTCTTCTCTTAATTGTAATACTTAATGTACATTGTTGTTAAATATAGCTTAATAAATAATGCTACATGATAAATAGAAGGCTTCAAATAGACCCTGTAATCGGTGATCGGTATCGGGTGATACAGCTTCCAGTAATCGGGGATTGGTGATCGGTCCCAAAAATCGTGATCGGAGCACCCCTAGCAAAAACTGTTGATGAACAGTGCATGATAGTTTTCACCCTCCTATATATTCCACAACACAAAGTGACAAATATTAATTTAGTGCGAGACAGTGTATGTGAACAAGCAGTATAGCAGTAGTCTGTGAAACCTGGGGTTAAGCAGCTACATTCCCCAGATTCTAGCCAAATGAACACTGGACAGAAAACCATCCAGAAGCCCCTGGCCCACTGACCAGTTGTTTCGGAAGTAAAACAATTTTTAACTTACAAATCACTTAAAAGTTATTATAGATTAAAAATATATTTTATTTTTACAAAAAAAACAGTTTGAAATGGAGGCTTTGGCCATGGTACACAGCGACGATTTCAGACTTTGCGTCCACCTGACACTTGTCTGACCTCCTACCGCTAACTCACCACATTAGGGGTTTTGATGACGATCAATGGTTAGCGTCTAATGGTACATTCACACTGGGCTTCGCTTTTGGGCATGTCTGTGGGAAGGATCCGAAATGAACACTCACCAAGCGCCAAACGTGGGTAGATTTTACATTTGGCAAGCAAATGTCACAAGGCTTTCCACCACACTTGCGGGTAAATGTTTGCACCCAATGTTTCCCCCTTATTGTAATCCAAGTTGTGATGTGCGGCAACAGAAACAAAAAAAAGTTCTAACCAAGCATAGCGCATTTTCTATTGCATGAGCATTTCTATAGCATGAGCATCAGAGCAGCGCAACAACGTCCTGCATGGGACGTTCGGAGTATCAAGCTAGTGAGTGAGGTCAGATAAAAGTAACTGGCTGTATGTGTTTGATTTTGACTGTCAGCAAGTGGCTGTTACATTGATGTAAAGAAGATAACCATCATCTGAGCAACCATCCAAAGGTAAGAAGCTAGCTACAGCCTATAACTTCCTGTAAATTCATCTAAATGTAAATTCAATTAGCAGAGTAAAAAGATAATCAAAGCATAACTTACAGTAGTCTTTCAGTGGCATTTCGTTAGGTGAATAATTAGTGTAATACTTTTGTAGAATCTTAATTTTCAGTAAAATAAGCAGAGAAAATTTAAAGAGAGATGATTGGATGTGCATGCGATTGTTTCACGAAGATAAACAGTAACGTGTAATACCGTTGTTGAATTGGTACTTGGCTATTGGTAAAGAATGTCTGGTATTTTGTTTCATAAAACATATTTAGACTTATATTTTAGATTTACATTTGATGAATTAGCCTACACAAGAACCTGAATCTCCTATTGAAAAACAGTGTGATACATATGTTGAATTGTCAAGTAGCCTATATCATTCGCATTATGTTTCTATAATAGCCTAATTAAATTGTTGAATGTCATGGAATTTCATTTGTAAGTTCATTCAAATTCAACCAAGATTATCATTCAACTGGGAGTATCACGCATTCATCCATTGACGTCATGCATTCAGTGAGAGTTGATTAGTGTCATTTGGGTACCACTAGCAGGCTGCCTGGGTAACAATGTTAAGAGCCTGGGGCTGTTGGCCAATTAAATCGGAAAAGAGTTATAAAAAAAAGGTAAATATTCTCTAAAATTTTCCGTTTGTGAGTTAAGAATACAGAGGCAGTATCTTAGACAATTGGACCATTGGACCTTGGCCTCTGAAAATCACTGATCACCACTTCAACACACTAAACCGCAGAACACTGGTTTATCAAGAGGCACAAGCTCATGCATTCTCAGAGGAAACCATTGCCAAGGGTTTGTACCAATGAGGCTGCTTGCTATGACTGAACAAAGCATGAAGTGACCCACCCAGGAGAGGGTCCCCGCTTCTTTCATGATTCCACTTCCTTGATTTTTGAGTGAAGGCAGCTCTTAACATCCGCCCGTGAGCTTCCCTTTAAACTGCATGAAAGCATTTGCTTATCTAAGTTGTCTCAAAGTAGATTTCTCTCATTTTCCTGTTGCTACACAAGACTTTAAATCACTTAAGCCATGTTTCCACAAAAACTACCCAGAACTTTTAGTGCTAGGAACTGACTTTAAGGAACTATAGGGTTCCTTCATCCCACGGTGTGTGTGTTTCCATTGCGGTCTAAAGACCTGCGAAGATCAGGCTAATTAGTCCACCGACGTGTGTTCTTACTCTGACGTGTGTTCTTACTCTGACGTGTGTTCTTACTCTGACGTGTGTTCTTACTCTGACGTGTGTTCTTACTCTGACGTGTGTTCTTACTCTGACGTGTGTTCTTACTCTGACGTGTGTTCTTACTCTGACGTGTGTTCTTACTCTGACGTGTGTTCTTACTCTGACGTGTGTTCTTACTCTGACGTGTGTTCTTACTCTGACGTGTGTTCTTACTCTGACGTGTGTTCTTACTCTGACGTGTGTTCTTACTCTGACGTGTGTTCTTACTCTGACGTGTGTTCTTACTCTGACGTGTGTTCTTACTCTGACGTGTGTTCTTACTCTGACGTATGCACCATATGCCATACGCCACCTCAATAGAACAGTAATATGGAGGAGATTCAAGTTGTGCTGCTGTTGTGAATTTGTGAAATATTGGCAATAGTTGTAGTTGTAGCCTATACGCACATTTCAAAAAAAGTTCATTTTGCTGACTAGTTTAAATGAAAAACATAGCGTTTGTGTTTTATTGCTGTTTAAATGTAGGATATGGCTAATTAAAAAATATGTCCGGTGGCTAGTATATATGGCCGGATTTCTGGAAATGTAATGGCCATATTGGCAGTGAAAAAAGGCTTATGGAAACTCTGATATATCTCCCACCCACAATGTTATTTTGCATACTAGACTCAGTCAGTTTGAAGTTCAGTTCCAGATGTACAGTGGATATAAGTCTACACACCCCTGTGAAAATGCAAGGTTTTTGTGTTGTAAAAGAATGAGACTGATAAATCATGTCAGAACTTTGTCCACTTTTAATGTGACCTATAATGTGAACAATTCAATTGAATTGTACTATTAACAACAAAAACACACTTGAAACAATAGCCTTACAAAATTAGTTGGATGATTGACCTGCAACAGATTATGCACCCCAGAGTATATACGTAAATATACAGCTAGGATATAAATTCCTGACCAAGGTAGCAACTTTGATGGTTACCATGAAATAATGCATATATTAAATGTCTCCTGACAAACGGTTTATCGAAAGCCTTTAAAATGGCTCAATGCAATTAACCCCCGGCCAGCGTCTCCTCGCCGTTTCGTACACCACCCGACTAATGAAAATGTACTGCTCCTACGCAGCCGTGGCACATTATATAAAACAGGGAGACGTACAAAAAGGCATTCAAATACTGTTCAATTGAACGTGCCGGATGGATCAATTCTAGTAGCACAGAAATAGCCATTCTATTGGTCTTTCCACACACGCACAAGTGTCTAGCGATTACAGAGAATGGTGGAAGAAAAAAATAAATAAACTGAACAACTCTGTGAGCGCAACAGCTCATTGATGAAGGAAGTCCAAGGAAAAGGGCAAGATAACAGAAGGGTCAAAAACAAGAAAATCTAACTCTGCATCTCTTTGCACATTTCTTGTTGTTGGTTGTACAAAACTGGCATGCAGAGCACAACACGTCACTCCTTCTCACAGGTGGGCTATAGCACTTGTGATGTATACAGCTGATCAAAAGCAGCATAACATATGTTGAACTACAGACTGATTTCCATAAACAGTCACTCTTAATTCAGTGGCTGCATTGACAGGGATATACTAAAGTTAAGCCAGTTCACGTCATCCTATGTAGAGTTAGCTAGCTAGTTGGTTAAAGCAAGCTGTATAAGGCGGGATTGTTTTCTGATTGTGTGTGTAGATAAAGTATTGCTCATAAGTTCGCAGACCCTGGCAGAAATTGAGGCACTGATATTGAAAATATAAATGCTCATGCAAAAAAACTATTTAAGGATAGTGATCGTATGAAAACATTTATTATGACACAGTTTGGCTCCTTTTGAAATCATTATGATAACGGAAATCATCCAAAAGGCTCTGATCAAAAAACTTTACATATCCTTGAATGGTAACACACACACGTAAAAATGGCAATTGAAGGTGAATCTCTCTTAATACCAAGCTCAGGTAAACCAAGAAAGATTTCAGCAAAAACTGCCAGAAGAAGTGTTCGGGATAACAAGAAAAACCCACAGGTTAAGAGAAATACAGGTGTGGTTGTTTCAAGGAGCACAATAGGACAATACCTGAACAAAAATGAGCTGCATGGTCAAGTTGCCAGAAAGAAGCCTTTACTGCACCAATGCCACAAAAAAACCTGGTTACAATATGCCTGACAACAACTTGACACGCTTCACAGCTTCTGGAACACTCATTTTGGAGTAACGAGACCAAAATAAAGCTGCATGGTCACAACCATAAGCACTATGTTTGGAGAGGGCTCAACAAGGCCTATAGTGAACAGAATACCATCCCCACTGTGAAGCATGATGGTGCCTCACTGATGTTTTGGGGTGTGTGAGCTCTAAAGGCACAGGGAATCTTGTAAAAATTAATGCAAGATGAATGCAGCATGTTATCAGAAAATACTGGCAGACAATTTGCATTCTTCTGCATGAAAGCTGCGCATGGGACGCACTTGGACTTTCCACCACAACAATGATCCTAAGCACAAGGCCAAGATGACCCTCCAGTGGTTACAGCAGAAAAAGGAGAAGGTTCTGGAGTGGCCATCACAGTCTCCTGACCTTGATATCATCGAGCCACTCTGGGAAGATGTCAAATGTGCGGTTCATGCAAGACAACCAAAATGACCTGGAGGCATTTTGCCAAGACGAATAGGCAGCTTTACCACCTGCAAGAATTTGGGGCCTCATAGACAACAATTACAAAAGACGGCACGCTGTCATTGATACTAAAGGGGGCAATACACAGTATTTAGAACTAAGGGTACGCAGACTTTTGAGCAGGGGTCAGTTCATTTTTTTCTTTGTTGCCATGTTTTGTTTTATGATTGTGCAATTCTGTTATGACCTACAGTTGAATTAGAATCCCATAAGAAATAAAATATGTTTTGCCTGCTCAATCATGTTTTCTTTACAAATGGTACATATATTACCAATTCTCCAAGGGTATGCAAACTTTTGGGCACAACCCTAAGTCTGTAATAGAATAATATGGCAAAAACCAAAGCATGCATTGGTACATTGTATATAATATTTTTCACAATAGGTGGGGGCAGGGTCTGAAATTAACAACCGCCAAGCACCAGATACAGGAGCAGAATTTTTTCGTTTGGCAATCTGCCACACTGGCACTCGAATTGCTACCCAAAACGCATGCACGGATGCGTACTTCAAAAATCCACCAGAGACCGTTGCAATATAACCGTAAACTGTTTTTATTCCAGGCTTCAGCTTATAATGCAGATACTGAGGGTGGTGAAGTTTCCGTCTATACGGAGCAATTCATAACGCATACTTCGCTTCACCTGCGAGGACCTATAGTTCACAAGTACACTTCTCTAACTACTACGCTATATAAACAAGGGGTAGTCAGTCAGTCACTCACCCACCCACTCAGTAAGAGACATTCACTCTTCAGATTTATGTTTTGTTTTTTCTCTCCTTAAACCAGAGAGCTGTGTAAGGACATCAGGGATAAAACTGTAGACCTGCACAAGGCTGGGATGGGCTACAGGACAATAGGCAAGCAGGTTGGTGAGAAGGCAACAACTGTTGGCGCAATTATTAGAAAATGGAAGAAGTTCAAGATGACGATCAAACTCCCTCTATCTGGGGCTCCATGCAAGATCTCACCTCGTGGGGCATCAATGATCATGAGGAAGGTGAGGGATCAGCCCAGAACTACACGGCAGGACCACAGTCTCAAAGAGAGCTGGGACCACAGTCTCAAAGAAAACCATTAGTAACACACTACGCCGTCATGGATTAAAATCCTGCAGTGCATTCAAGGTCCCCCTGCTCAAGCCAGCGCTTGACCAGGCCCGTCTGAAGTTTGCCAATGACCATCTGGATGATCCAGAGGAGGAATGGGAGAAGGTCATGTGATCTGAGGGTATAAAAAAATATAGCTTTTTGGTCTAAACTCCACCGCCGTGTTTGGAGGAAGGAGGATGAGTACAACCCCAAGAACACCATTCCAACCGTGAAGCATGGAGGTGGAAACATCATTCTTTGGGGATGCTTTTCTGCAAAGGGGACAAGATGACTGCACCGTATTGAGGGGAGGATGGATGGGACCATGTATCATGAGATCTTGGCCAACAATCTCCTTCCCTCAGTAAGAGCATGGAAGATGGGTCGTGACTGGGTCTTCCAGCATGACAACGACCTGAAACACACAGCCAGGGCAACTAAGGAGTGGCTCCGTTGGAAGCATTTCAAGGTCCTGGAGTGGCCTAGCCTGTCTCCAGACCTGAGCCCAGCGACAGCCCCGAAACCTGAAAGATCTGTATGGAGGAGTGGGCCAAAATCTCTGTTGCAGTGTGTGCAAACCTGGTCAAGAACTACAAGAAACGTTTGATCTCTGTAATTGCAAACAAAGGTTTCTGTACCAAATATTAAGTTCTGCTTTTCTGATGTATCAAATACTTATGTCATGCAATAAAATGCAAAATAATTACCTAAAAATCATACAGTGATTTTCTGGATTTTATTTTTTATTCTGTCACTCACAGTTGAAGAGTACCTATGATAAAAATTACAGACTTCGACATGCTTTGTAAGTGGGAAAACCTGCAAAATCGGCAGGGTATTAAATACTTGTTCTCCCCACTGTAATTCGATAAATTAACAATCATGAATGCAATTTTAATTTTTATACTTTGTCGAGAATCCTTTGCAGGCAATAACTGCTTGAAGTCTGGAACGCATGGACATCACCAAATGCTGGGTTTCCCTCCTTTGTGATACTTTGCCAGGCCTTTACTGCAGCTGTCTTCAGTTGTTTGTTCGTGGGTTGAGAATATTTCTCAGCCATTGCAGAATATTTCGCTTCTTTGCCTTAAAAAACTTCTGTGTCATTGTCCATCTGTAAAGTGAAGCACTGACCAATCAACTTTGTTGAATTTGGCTGAATCTGAGCAGACAATACATCCCTATACACTTCAGAATTCATCCAGTTGCTTCGGTCTTCTGTCACATCATCAATAAACACTAGTGACCCAGTGCCATTGGAAGCCATGCATGGCTGTCATCACACTGCCTCCGCCGTGTTTTACAGATGATGTGGTATGCTTCGGATCATGAGCCGTTCCAAGCCTTCTCCATACTTTTTTCTTCCCATTATTCCGTTACAGGTTGATCTTAGTTTCATCTGTCCAGAAAATGCTGTTCCAGAACTGGACTGGCATTTTTATATTTTTAGCAAAGTATAATCTGGCCTTTCTATTCTTGAGGCATCCACCACTGTTGTCTTCCTTGGACTTCCAGGTCTTTTTTTCTCAGAATGTACCAAACTGTTGATTTGGCCACTCCTAATGTTCCTGCCATCTCTCTGATGGATGCAGCCTAAGGATGGCCAGTTTTACTTGCATTTAGAGCCCCTTTGACCACATGTTGTGGATCCACAGCAACAGCTTCGCAATGCGAATGCCACACCTGGAATCAACCAGATATTTTACCTGTGTAACCGTTGATGAAATAAATGAATAGCCCACACCTGTCCATGAAACAGCTTTTGAGTCAATTGTCCAATTACTTCTGGTCCCTTGAAAATGAGGGGGCTACATATTAAAGATCTGTAATTCCAAAACCCTTCCTCCAATTTGGATGTGAATACCCTCTATTTAAAGCTTGAGACACTGCACTTTAAGGCCATATTCACTATTTAACTTTAACTGTATGTGGCACAAAAAGGGAATTTATTATTTGAGCTGGTAGAAATGCTTGGCTGGTAGATTTCTTTCATCTACCAGCCCCCTAGGCAAGGTGAGCCAAAACGGTAATTTCATAATATGTAGGGCACTATAAAATCCAGTATTTATTGCCAAATTCCATGATAACTGGTTAATTCAGTCTCGATTCCATTTTAAATGTTGCACCTCCATACAAACACCCTCGACAGTTGTGGTGTGTGCGTCAGCTTGTTTTTTCATCCGCATCTGTCCACAATTCCTAACAATCCATTCAACCGCCCAGCTATACAGTTTGGATGAAGCCAGCACCGGATTCTAAACGCACAAAGAAAATAGAGAAAATGCTTCTGTAACATACAGTTCAAGCGTCATTGCCCCATAGGCTATATTGTTTACTTTCTTGACAAACAAAACTTCTCTCCTGACACGCAGACTAAAGGATTTAATGCTTAAATACAGTTTTCAAGTTATTACAATTGCTTTGTAAACCGGTCTGAGATAAACAACAATAACAGGCAAGTACAGACTTCACCCATGGTATTTAACTTCTAAATTTACTTTTTTAAATTTAATTAGACAGAAAAGACTTGAATATCCCCAGAAAAAGCCTATCTGAAAGAACAGGGAGAAAGAGCTAGAGAGAAAGATTGCCCACGCACTGTTTAGGGAATTTAGAGGGGAAAAGTTTAACCTTTTTGGTTACTGTACCACCATCTTAATTTTGTTCCGCTCAGAGAATTCCCGAAGTAGAGTCTTCTAAAACACCCTTTGTGGTGAAGACAAGTACCCGCAGTGTTCCTAGCCCCTTGGTTGTGAACCATTAGTTTAGAACAAACGGTTCACACTGTTTGAGTGATAGAGGCACGTACTGGGAGCTGGAAGGATACCATTGCCTAGACTTTTTTCCAAATAATATTTGAGGACCCTATGCTGGCAGGTTATGAATCAACCAGCACATCACTAGGCTGGTAGCACAGCAAGCTCTTGGTTTCTGACTGCACGCTCAGGTGCTGATCAAATGCTAAAATGTGATGGGATATACACCCCAGCATACACTCTACATGTTGCCAGTAACAGATTTCTTTAAACGTTTTGGTCAAATATTCCTTGATCAGTGGACGGTCGCTTCGACATTTTCACAAAAGTAGGCCTAACGCTATGAACAATGAGGGGCAAGTTCCACATGGAGATCCACGAGTCACACTGCCACACAACCGCTGATCTGGAGGAACACACCCAGCTGCATGCAGATCCTGTTGTTCTTCTAGACTTCCTGGCAAACTGCAATGGCGTTTACTATTAATATTACAGGACTACATTAGAATTAACTTTCTATATAGAACAAAATTGAATTACGTGTTTGTCTGGATTCCATGATTATGTCTGCAATCTCCTGGAAATTATAGGGCACTAATGGTGGCTTCAACCAGTCTGTAATCTTGTGTAAACAGGCTAGTACACAGGAACCCAACTCAGGTCTTGGAACCCAGAGTTGGGTAGTCTGCTAATCACGGACTAATTCAAAACTGGTTAAGTCCAGTAAACAGCTAGATTCGGCCCCCCAGGAGTAGCCTTCCCCAATCCTAAGGCTTTGTGCATCTGACCAGTAACCAAAATATTGCTAAAACGAATCCTGAGCTGGCATTAAGAAAACAATTATTCAGTTGTTAAGCAGTAACACAGTAAACCCCAGGAGCAGTAAATTGCTCCCCAGGAGTCAAGCATGGCAGCTGGCCAAATCTCTCCAATTAAAAAGCTGCATCTAAATATTAAACAGGTAGCTACTTTTATTAGGCACTGTTAGGTGCAGACAATAAGACATATTATTCAAAAAGTTAGACTTAGGTTGAATAAAACAATTAACTGCTTTCAAGAAGAATTATATATTTAATCCTGTTAAAATGGACATGAAACCCGGTTCCTGATAAACCAGAAAAATAAAACTGGAAATCAAAATGAACATTCCACCAGTTATTTTGTTTCAGACAAATGCATTTTGTCTATGAAAACTGCTTCTGCCGCATACCTTCAGCTCTGTGTCAACAGATAATCTGCGATTAAGAAGTGCATTTGAAGTTGTTTACATGTCTTAATAATTTGAAAGATAGTTTTAATCAGAGTACACTTACTTGAATTTTGACCATATGCAGATAAACTGCTAACAGTTTATGACAAATATCAGTCAGCTTACTGCCATAAAAATATTGGTGTACGTTAACATACTAAATCATCTCTAAAGCTGAAACAACTGTAAAACCAGCATGAGCCTCCTGTGCTCCAATTCCTGATAAATAATTAAGACAAAAAAAATATTAAATGGTCTAACTCCACTCTACACTTCAACTGCTGCTAACAAGGGCCCTAGGGAGGCTAGGACAGCCTGATAGCCCAGTAACAAATAATACACTAACGAGGTTCAGCACTCTGCTATTTAATCTCAAATTAGAACGCTATGTTTTCACCCTAGATGGAAGACCATGCAGTCCTTGATATGTGGAACTTCAAAAGTAAAAACGAACCATTGATTCTGAATCCTTGTGGGCTGTAGTGTAAAAGCCAGGTGGGATTCATTGTTGTGACACCCCCGTTTCTCACAGTGATGTAGAGAAGTTGATTGGGTGCTGTGACCAGCGGGGGAAATTAACACACACCACCCACCAAATGCAGGTAACTTTCTGCGTTGACACCAAACCTTGCCAAACAGACCAGCTAACGTGGCAGATAATGAGTGTTCTGTAAAAAATAAAAACATTAAAACAGGTAAGTGAAGTCAGTGTTGTTTTTAAAAAGTGTTGTTTAAAAAAAAAAAACATTACCCTAGTAACACTCATGTCAGGGATGGGCCTATTGTCCCAGGTGATGCCGAAGCACCAGTGCTCTCTGGTCGATCTACGTTAACGGACCTGCTGAGTGCTAGTGTGTACTGCACCGTAAAATCAAACGTCAGTGTCAAAACAAGCAAACTTTTGCTGAGGTAAACAACAATGGTAAAAGCGTGTTTTAAAGGTCCCCTGACATGAAATTTTCATTTTGTGAGGTTTTTTAACATTAATATGAGTTCACCTAGCCTATATATGGTCCCAAATTTTCTAAAAATTCCATTCGGTGTAAATTGAGCATTTTCTATCTTTCTCTGACTTGGAGAAAACGGAGAATCAAACAGGCTGATCTGGACCCGTCTCTTTGTGACGTCGCAAGGAGAAATTGTTAACTCCCATGGTAACTCCCCTTTTTCTGCTTTGCCCGCCCAGAGAAAGAATTTAAATAGAGCCCGGTGTGAGGCACACATGTGTGTGAGCGCGACTTCAATCTGTCTACGCGACGAGGAGGGGCATCATGGCTTTTGAGCGAAGGAAACACAATAATTGCTCAGTAATAGGATGTAGAGATGAGCAACGAAGCCTTTTTTTACTTCCTTCGTACATGCCACAGAAGAACCAGTGGAATGATTTCATTTTCTCCGGAAAAGCGCCGACACAGCTTCCCAAAGTTTTGCATGTCTGTGGCAAACATTTCACCGACGACTATGTACATAATGTTACACAACAAAATTATTTACTCCTGCGCGCACATAAATATATAGGCTTTATATATAACGTGACTTCATGATATGAAGGGAGAATTTTTACATTTAAAAAAACCCTCTTCTCTAAACTAGAATATTTACTGATATAGATGCTAACACAGCTTTAAAATCATCACAAATCAGAGAAACATGAAAAGGCAAAAGCAGATTAGCTTTAGCTTTAACTTACATGATAATCAGACATCCTAACAAAGTATCATATAGACATAATATTTTTAACTAACCATTCGGAAACATCCTTCTGGAGGCGCTGAGTTGCAACTTCTTCATCCGTTGCTTCTCCATCTGGATCGGATTCTGGGTCAAACTGAAATGCTTCAATGTGTCTTCGTGCCATTGCAATATGATCCAGACATACCGGTAAACATGCACGTTACCTTTGCCGCAAGATAGTAAAGGCCAAGCCCACCCACCACCTTGCCCCGCCTTTTTCATCCTCATTAAAATTTAAAGTCACAGACACCAATACGGGCCGTTTGAAGGAAGCTCATTCTGTGACTATTGTAGTGGCTATAATTCTGCAGCAAGGCTGAATTTTTGAAAAAAGATTTCAGATACAGTACTAGGGACCACTATGGCCTATATTAAAGCCTACAAAAAGTAGCATGTCATGGGACCTTTAAGCAACAGAACATTACCATTCACATTACAGCATACATAGACACATTCGATAGGTTATATCAGTCAGAAGACAGGTGTGTGTATAGATAAAACGGTTGAGTCAAAAACTGGGCTTACACATTCATGTGTGAACTTCTATGTAAGATTCTGTTAGCAATGAGTTTTGATTGCACTGACACCTACCCGATTACCAGAAATGAATGGCACTTTTCCACTGCACCGCCTCACCTCTACTCGCATTGGGAGCTTTTCCACAGCTTAGTACCAGCTTGACTCTGCCCTAAACGCCTCGCCTCGGTTCGTTTTCCACTGAAGATAGTACCCTGCACATACCCATAGAGACATCACTGGAAAACTGCCATGACGCCACCTCCAATGAGACACACATGGGAACAACAATGGAGGATATCATACAACTACACCTGATACCAGCGAAAAGCCGGCATTTGACAACTAATGAAAACCCTGCAGTTAACAGAAAAATCTATTGAATGAACGCCAATTTTCTATTAAGTTGACAAGCTTTAAACGTAAAGTGGCAACTGAAAAGTAAAGTAAACCTGGATAACGGGGTCACAGACGACCCCGTAAGAATATAAATTTCGTCCTGAAGTATTAAAGATTTAAATTAGATAAGTGTATACGCTTAACAACTCAACACCAACACATTTAAAACAACCTACATAACACCTCCATCCAGATTAAAAGGTATAAATAATTGCCTTGTTATTTGCCGGCTATAATACCACACTGACTGAGTCAAGATAAGACTACTGTACACAAGGCAGCGTTTATACCGCGTGAGCTGTAACTTTTGTCTTAATACATTGCAGACTGCAAAATTTGTTAGAAAGTTTGGTAGGCTGCTTCTGTTTGACTTGAAAGTATTACTTTGACCAGTATGCCAGTAAGCCTATAGAAAAAGACAAGATCCTTTTGTAGGCTACAAAAACGCCACGTCTTTGCAGGTCTCTCACAGGGATAACAAGTTGATTTCAACACCAGTGCATCGGTCCAAACCAGGAGGAGTTTTGGGAAAATGTGATTGCTTAAATTACAAGTCTGGCCCTATGCACGGGCACTGAAATAAACCCATTTCAATGCAAGGACTCCTGGGACAGACCTGCAAAGATGCGTTGTTCTCGTCTCATAAAACAATTATCTGACACTGGATGGCTAACAGCAGAACAGTTTGCTGCATGTCACTCCTGTCCAATCTGAAGTCTTCCGCTTTTTATGGAACATACAAAATCACAATGTAAATGTTCACTGTTATGCTGATGACACACCGTTATATGTTTCGATGAAGCATGGAGAAGCCCCAAAATTAGCTACTTTGGAAGCATGCGTTTCAGATATTAGGAAGTGGATGACAAGAAAACTAAAGAAAAACAGAAATGCTTGTTTTTGGACCCAAGAAACAAAGAGCGTTGTTAGCAGATCTCACTGTGAACCTCGACGGCTGCATGGTCGTATCCCAACAAACTGTAAGAAACCTCGGCATAACCCTTGACACTGACCTCTCCTTTAATGAACATATAAAATATGTCTCAAGAGTTGCTTATTTTCATCTTCAAAACATTGCAAAAATCAGAAACTTTCTATCAAAAACTGATGCAGAAAAATGTATCCATGCTTTTGTTACTTCTAGACTAGATTACTGCAATGCTCTTTCCAGTTACCCTGACAAATCAATAAATAAACTTCAATTAGTGCTGCACACTATTTGGGCACAATTAGTGCCTAACGCCTATTAGGGTTAGGGCTGATTTTAAGTTTTTACTGTTAACCTATTAATCAATACATGGACTTGCTCCGACTTACCTTGCTGAAATGATCCAGCTATACATACCTACACGTAACCTTCGCAAGATGCAGGCCTATTAATTTTACCTAGAATTTCTAAACAAACAGCCGGAGGCAGGGCCTTTTGTCCTAGAGCTCCACTACTGTGAAATGATCTGCCAATTAAGGTTAGAAATGCAAACTCAGTGTCTACTAAAAACTCATCTCTACAGCACGGTTTATGATCAGGTGTAGCCTGGCCCGGGGGCGTGAAGGTGATCAGAAGGCTTGATACTGTCCACCCTTGCTGTCTTGCCAGGTGGGCTCTCGTCACCACTAGGATGCCCTCCCTCCAATGCCTCTCCGGGGCGGAGTCACTGGCTTGTTGTTGTCTCTCTGTTGCGCACTTGTGCAATTGGGCTGTACTCTGCTGGCAATACTCTGCCCTTATTCAGGGTGGTTGAGGTTGGTGGGTGTCCCTTTGGTTGATGCCTGGCAATGTGGGTGGATTGATTTCCTGCCTGTTGGGCCCTGTCCGGGGCCTCCCCCGGGTAGCGCCATAGTGTCGCCGGACCCCCCTGTCTCAGTTCCAAGGTTTTAAGCTGCTATACTATTGTGCTGGGGGATTGGGTCAGTTCTCCTTCCCCACTAAGTTGTTGATATGAGGAATGCATTTTCTGAATTTTCCCAGTCTCCTCCCGTTTTAAACTTTAGAAGGACATGAGGTCCTGGTCCACACCTGCAGAGTACCTGGTTCGGGGGGCCCATTGCTGCCCCTGTCCTTGTCCTTCTGGTCATACGTCTGACCTAGTCTAAATTTAAATAGACTCTGGATTTAGCCCACATGCATTTATTAATTATTCCAATTGGACTCTTAATATATCACCCGGCACAGCCAGAAGAGGACTGGTCACCCCTCGGAGCCTGGGTCCTCTAGGTTTCTTCTTAAAATTCGGCCTTCTTAGGGAATTTATCCTAGCCACTGAAATTCAACACTACTGTTGTTTGCTCCTTGGGCTTTAAGGCCAGGTGTTTCTGTAAAAGCACTTTGGGACAACTGCTGTTGTAAAAAGGGCTTTATAATTAAATTTGATTGATTGATTTTGGTATCGACTCAGCTCGCTTGGAATCTCAAAGGAGCAGGTACAAAAAAAGTACTTTTGCGCAATGGAAAAGCAGAAAAGGCGAGGCAATTAGAGTTGAGCCGGTACCTGCAGTGGAAAAGCACCATAAGAAACACAGCTATGACTCAAGCTTCATTCATCCTCCTGTAGTGTGCCTACTGTTCAGTGTTGGATGCCTCCTGTTTATTTAGAATACCAGTTACAAAATGATTCTACTGAAACATTTCTTAATTTCATTTTTGTTCTTTTTACCTTTCTCCATTAGTGTAGTACTGTTTACAAGTTGGGTCACAAAAATTAAACAGTGAGGTCAACCCAAACATTGAAACAAAATGGTTTGTTTATTCAATTTGTTGTGTAATTGAATACCTTTGACCAGTTCGCCATTTAACATTTGAATTGGTTTCTTAAAAAAGACTTAACTGTGGAATAAATATTGAACATCAACAAAACTCATTCCACGTGTAACATTAGCTACTGAATACATGTATAGTGCAATAATCCATGTTTTGTCCCATGTACTAGCTGGCTATTTTGTTGACTTATGAGGCGAGTCATAAGCTAGCAAAAGTGGTAGTTAGCTAGAATCAAATTGAGTGGGGTGACGTAATGTTAAAAAAAACAGATAAAAGCTATTTGATAAGAAAGCTACAAACATTCTGAACTAGACAGACAATGTACACTAGGGGTACAACGGTAAAACTGAATACCGATATTTTTGAGATCCCCCTTTTTATTATCAAGATCAATTATAAAAGTGGCTCAACGATAATTGCAAAGTTAGATAAATACACATTTTGGTATTTATAAGGTAAACCTCTTATTCTAAAATGTATATGATGCTAATGAAAAGGGATCAGAAACGCCTGGGCCTTCATGCCCTAAACAGCCACAAATTACCGCGTTTTGTCAACACTTCTGTTGTATTACCCGGTCAACAAAGGGAATTTTACAGTGAAATGGAGTCGAGATACATAATTCCAAGTTGCACGACAGTTTCTAGGAACAGTTAAAAACTCTATGATACCACTCAAGCAAATGTAAAACATAGCTTGTATGAATGTAAGGACATTGCTTTAACTACAGATGGTTGGACCTCCTTAGCTACTGATGCTTATGTTACCATAACAGCCCACGGGACTACTGATTCTTGGTAACTGCAAAATAAAAAATCTGCAAATGTTGCAGAGTATATTTCCAAAATTCTGGAAGATTTTAATATATGAGCCAGTGATTTACGTCACTACTGATAATGCACCGAATAACGTCAACGCAGTAGAAAGATATCAATTTGGTGAACATCCTGTGCGTGGTTCACACAATTAACCTTGCTGTAAGGAAAGGACTAAATACTGGACTGGTTGAAACAACACAGCCCTAACCCTTAAACATACGGCTGTAAAGTTCAAGTCGTCATCAACTGTAAAACAAAATTGCATCTGGAGTATCCATGACACTCTGAAACCATTCAATACAGCATTTCGGAAATAAAACTAGTTTAAGAAAGGAACATGGCACCTCAGAAAAAAAAGCTAGTAGAAAAACTGTGCTGACTGCAATGGGTGAACTGTTTGGAAACACGAACAATCGTGGGAAAGAAGAAACGGAAAATTACAAAAATATAACTGATGCAGGAGACGGCTATGTCAAGGAACACCAATCTCAGCAGATAACAATCCACCCGAATGGTGGTAAAAAGCAGGCCTGAAATATCCACACCTTGCTCAACTAGCCAAAAATTACTTTTGTGCCAGGCACATCTGTGCACTCTGAATGTGTCTTTTCAATAGCAGGATGCATTGTAATTAAAAAGCGAGCAGCCCTGGATCCAGAGCAAGTCGACTGGCTTGCATTCCTGGCAAACAACATTTAAGATATGCACGTTTGAATGGTCACAAGATTGTATATACTGCACATAGTCTGTCACTTAGGAAACTAAGTCTTGAACCACTACGCCACTAAGCTATGTTTGTGTAGAAAAGTGGTGTCAGTATACTTCTGCATTGTAAAACCAATTAGTTGAAACTCCATGGTCCTTAAAACTAATTCCCGACATCTGCTAAAATCCAAACCAACAACAGGTATAACAGGGTCGCTACACTACATTCAATTCATTAAATTAGAGATTACTGTAGATGGCTAGTTATACAGTAATGAAAACGACTCCAATCATGCCATGGCTGGTTCCACTACCCTATGTGAACTTCGCTTTGTAAATCGACATCGAGAGGAATGTATTCGTTACCAGGGCAGTTCATCCATCGCAATATAGCCATAAACGGTTTTATTTTAGGCTTACTACAATGTAGCTACTGAAGCTTGTAGCCAGTGAAGTTTTAGTCTGGCTGGGCAGTACCTATAATAAAAACAATGACTCTAATCACTCCAAGGCTGGGCCGTTACCTTAGAAAACAGTGACAGTTGAAAAGATAACCATTACGCCATGTAAACTGCTCTGTGTAAACTTTGATCTATACGTCCCTTGTCGGTGCAGTTCATCCATCGCAAAATACAGTGGGGAGAACAAGTATTTGATAACCTGCAAAATCAGCAGTGTTTCCTACTTACAAAGCATGTAGGTCTGTAATTTCTATCATAGTTACACTTCAACTGTGAGAGATGGAATCTAAAAGAAATATCCAGAGAATCACATTGTAAGATTTTTTTAATGTCATGCAATAAAATGCTAATTTATTACCTAAAAATCTTACAATGTGATGTTCTGGATTTTTGTTTTAGATTCCGTCACTCACAGATGAATAGTGCCTCTACATGCTTTGTAAGTAGGAAAATCTGCAAAATAGGCAGTGTATCAAATACTTGTTCTCCCCACTGTAACTGAAAACAGCTTTATTCTAGGCTTACTATAACATAGCTACTGAAGCTTATAGCCAGCAAAGTATTAGTGCCCAGGCCTTGCTTTGCTAGCCACCTGTATAGCAAAGCAGTTACTGTGGTTAGATTTATTTTCTTTTGAAGGTAGTGAGCGAGTAAATCAATTCTCAAATTACTCGGTCATGTCAATATCGTAAAATGGGTGCCCACCACTAATATTTAGACTACTACAGTACGATTGTGGTGTCCGATGATATAATAGCCATGTAATGACCCAATGTTATTTCACTGTACCAGGATGAACAGGCAAACGTGTTATGTGCTGTCCAAGAGACATAACAGGGCCCTCCACATCTTAAGCAGGATCCCATTCTGTGTGTAACGTATCAGCCAACATCTATGCGAGACACTAGTAGCACCATTTACACGTGGTGAGGAGGGGGCTGAAAGACTCAGGAAATGTGTCTAGCTAGGCAAGATTAGTGTTGCAGGCTTATGTAATTCCCAATATAGAAGAGCCAGAAATCAATAAGCATTCACATCTCCAGTATTTCCCAATCAGGGAGGCACGGGAGGTTAGGTGTTGCAGCCATCCCATAAGGCTGTAAAGGAGACAGCAGACATAAGAAGGCAAGCCAATATGCGATGAAATGTTATTAGGCACATGATGTATTACCATTAAATGATTAGTTATATTTGATAAACCAACACCAGCTGGGGGGGGGGGGGCAAACTGTATAATAGTTTTATAGTTTTAATAGCTTTTGTACTTCCACCAAACATTTTCTAAATTATTTTTTACATTTTAATTCCATGACTGATTCAAACTTCATTCACATGGCTCTGTCTTCTCTCTCTGCAAGACTGAATGGTGAGCAATATGTTTAAAAAACATCTGCAATAAAATCACAGTATTGGATGGCAATTCATTACGATCTTAAAAATCACAACGTTGGTAATGTTGTATTGTGACATCCCTGACAGTTCCCAGATGGTGGGTGACATTCTGCTTTGCTGGCATGTTTCTCAGTGCTGCATCCACATGCTTAATGCCACTCCCCTTGCCAATGTCAGTCGGCAATGGATAGCAGTCACAGGCATTAGGGGATGAAATCTCTACAGCATTAACCAAAAGCAGGAGGATAATTAATTTTGTATCTGGCTACATTGAGTAATACCCCACATAGACACTCCCGTTAAGATCAGCAAAAACAACATAAGACAACACTTTCTTCTCCCTTCTTTGCTCCCTCTCCCCTTTACATATGCAAACTAACAAGCACACACTCCTCCATCACAAGACATGGAAAAGGTCTATTGATCCCGAGAGAGGCGGTGCGTGCAATCACCACTGACATTGGGAGAACTGTGGAAAAATAATTGGGAGGGTGGGCTCTCTGGTTGACAGTGCCAAATCACTGAAGGTCTTATGAAATCTCCTCCTGTAATGCTCTGGAGGGCAAATGAAGAAAGGTCTAAGAAGCCTTTAGATGGGGATCATGGAGGTTATTTAATCCAAGATAGCAGGATGGTGTCCCTGCATGAATTCACCAGTCTCAAGAAGGGGTCAAAACAAATAGTTGAATTGTCGATATTTCGACAAGGATGCCATTTACAAAAAATATCTGTAACACTGATTGACTCACTTGGCAGCAGTAACAACTGGTTATTTCTTATAGACTAAACAAATCTGGCTAACGGCCAAGGACAGGAAATGATTACGGCTAGCGAAAGCATACCTGTGCATCCCGGCAACAACTGTTGAACAGATTGTTTGGTTTTTGTTGACTAATTATATATAATTTATTCCTATTAAGCTTCCTTCCTAGGATATTTTCTTATTCACTGGAATTTGAACTCATCAGTATGTTTGTTTAATGCATACTGTAACATAATTATAGACTGTTAGTCTATATATTAAGTGTAGTTTCATTTGGAAATTATAGTTTTAAGAGACAATACAAAAGATTTGCTGATTAGATTGTCTAACACATTTAGTATTTTGACATTATGGCTAGAAAACATTGACAACATTTATAGTTCATTTGCAATTGTAATTAATGGAAAAGCTTGTAACAATCATTTGAAAGAACTCCCTTTTTATAAAATACTGACGACTTGACAGGGCTTCTAACAGGGTAATCTGGTCATTTCTATCCTGTTTCAACAACTGATTAGAGTACTCTCTAGCTGATCGTAGGGTTGCACAAAATGCAAAAACAATACAATACAGAAATCAATTTATCTGGAAACAGGGCAAAGAAACTTAATATTTGATTATTGGCTGATTTGTAACCTTACACTTACATGGTGGTGAATTTTCCACAGGTAGGCGTTCAGAACATGAAGTGCTAGGGATTCATGTGAAGTGAGGTGTGAATATTAAGCAAGAAATAGGCCTTGAGATACTGAAACATAGGCTTGGTCTATCTACTATTTATGGGCTTTCATTCAGGTCCAACTCAAGTGTTCATATAAATATTCCACAATTAAGAAAAAAACGTGGGCCTATTGATTTCATTTATGACCAAAAAAAGTCGTTTGTTGGTCTCCTTTTACCCGAGAGGTCTCCTGTACACAGTAAACAGCCAGTTGTTTCGTGTTGGTATACTGGAAGGTTATGCAATACTAGAACATGCATTAGTGTTTTTGCATATACGAGCCGTGTTCTGCATTAACTACGACCAATGTCCATTTCAACTGTGCGAACATTTCCAACTCAAAGGTGCGTGCCCTTGTTGGCCGTATTTAGACGTACGGTGTAGTTTATAAGTAACGACCTCGTTTTGCTAATACTATCAGAAAAAGTTAATCTGATGAAGGCAAATTGAAAAGATAACATCCACAATCTTCCATTGTCCTGGCCAGGTTTATCACAGAACAGCGTTTACAACGGCAGAGTCATCGGTACCCATCACGAAAAGGTGATATAAAATGTATGCACTCACTACTGTAAGTCGTTCTACATAAGATCTGCTCAATGATGTAAATTACTAATTCACACTGTAAAAAATAAGTGTTATTAAAACGGTTGGCTGCTTTTAATCTATTCAGCTTGGGTTAACAAACCAGTGTAATCAAACAGTTGTGTAGGTTGGCCAGAAAGTTGGCTACGGTCAGACAGGTTATATACTGTATAAAGCCAGTTGCAAATTGGTATTAATTTAGTTAGTAGTCTAGTACAGCAAAAGTAATACATTGGACTAACTTTTGACTTTTTAGTTACCATAACTAATTATTTGTTATAAATTAAATGTTAACTTCAATTACCTTCATGTCGTTCATGATGATCTGGAAGAGCCCTCCCAGGGCGCTGCATTCCTTTTCAATACCCGCATCCATTTTTCCAAGTCGAAAGAATTGAAGGCTTAGCTACGAATATAGGCTTTTAGCGAAGTTAATTCATTAAAATAAATAGTAAATATAGGAGGAAAATCTCTGCAAAGTTTTAAAGCTATAAGCTGAAAAACATGAAGCCAGAAAGAGAAGAATATCTAACGTTACTGGAACAGTAAAACTACAAACCCTGGGAAGAAAACAATACGTGGAATACAGTTCCACCAAAAACTCAGTCAGTGGTTGGCTAACTAAGCTAGTAACGGTAGCTAACTAGCCAACCAACTTGATACACCCTCGAGAAAAAATGGCATGGTTAAATAAACCTAACTCAAATATAAAGTCCGTCGAATAACCTATCTAATATTACTGCATCTAATCCATCTAATCTACATCCACACCGCAAGGCAATGGATCTGGCTGACAAAACCGGACTATCGAGGAGCTAGCTAGCTAACGTGCGTCCAGCTAACTGGCACGTCAGTCCTTGATCAATGACTCACTAGTCCGCGAATAATAATTGGTTAAAAAAGCCTATTTCTGTTCCCCATGTTCCAGTGAAAATGGTTCTGTTCCAATCGAGTCATTTGTCCCCTTACTCCTATGCGGTTCCAGCTTGCTTGCCAAATGTGTGTCATGGGCTTTCACCAAGCCACGAGAGCAAAACAAATATTCTGGGAGAATCCACGTATCGTTAGAATAAGGTTAGCGTGTTCACTGTGTTGCCTACAATGACTACCTGTGTGAAGCCTGCAACAATAAGTGTAATTTGAATTTTGCCTTCTAAATAAAATCTTATAGAAAGTCGTGCCAATGAAAAAAAAACAGAATGGTGGGTTTTCATATTGTAATTGACATTTTGCAGTAACCTAGCGGTAGCTCAACTAAATGTAAATCCAGATATTGTTTTCCACAGCTATTTAATTTATTTATTGGATGTAGAGTTGTAGTTAACTATTGGAAATACACAATACTTTCTTTTGCAAAACTGAGTTTAAATGTAGTATACACATTTTTCCAAGTTGCTTTAGTAAAGGTAGATTTAGTTTAACCTATTTTTGTGATCTTTTCAAATGTTTCTAAAAATGTTAGTGTATCAGCTTTTCGGAGTTGGACACCGAAAGCATGAAATGTGCCACATTAACCACTGATAGGCCAACCTCTACATACACACCTCTACACACAACATATATAAAGATTCACTGTCACACCAATTAATTACCCAGGTTAACCTAATGAGCAAGTTGCACCGTTTACAAATTTAAACCAGCAATAATAAGGCCAGCCTTGACAGAAAATGCTTTTGGTCAATCACTTGACTTGACAAATACAATTCCAAGAAGGGGAAGGACACTAATTGTTATGGAAACTCACACATGTATGCTATTTGGGTGACAAAGAGTAGGCTGAAACCACATCTTATGTGTGCAAGGTCCATAGGTAATGCAGTACAGAACATGTACTTCCAAAATCTGACAAGTGAATTCTGCTAGACCAGGGGTTTCCAAACAATTCCAAGGAGGGCCGAGTGTCTGCAGGTTTTCGCTCTCACCTAGTACTAGATATACTAATTAGGTTACTAATTGGTTAGTTTCTACCCTGACCTGGTTGTTAGGTGAACTGGGAACCAATTTATAGGAAAAACCAAAAACCTGCAGACATTCGGCCCTCTGTGGAACTGTTTGGACACCCCTGTATTTGGCAGTTTCACTGAGCGGGCATGGTGATGAATCTGTAATTCTGCCCTTGAGCAAGCCAGAATGTGTTTCAGTCAACTTAGTAAAATGTGCAATTGTGCAAATTATTCTGTAGAAATAATGTTTTTAATTATCTAATCCAAATAAGACATGATTCCACGGTACCCGTTTGCATCTGTACAAAGAATCCCTTATTATATTGTCAGTTGAGGACTTGGATTTTGATGCCAAAACTAGAATTCCACTGTTCTGGCTCATCCTTTTTGTTGCTTGCTTTACACCGGTGATAGGGTTCCAGTGACTGTTGGTCGCGCTTATGCTTTCTTTCATTCCTCCATCTCAATCAAATTTCCCATACAGCGACAGTATCCGAAAATGTATAGCTCCTGTATACTCTTTAAATACCTTTGAAAAGCTTGTGTCACGTCCAGGTGATATTGGAGGGATCCACAGCGTAGGACTCTTGAATAACCCACCGAATCCGAATTACAAGCGGGAAATTAAAATAGTTAATCACTGATGACCCTATAACTTTTCAACCAAAAGTTCACAAAATTGCTTTTGACAATTACAAAATGATTAATATGAATAATGTTGTTAGCACGACAACTGTCAATGTTAAGTTAGCTAACTTAATTAGTAATGCTAACATACAACTCCGGAAGAAAATTAAGAGACCACTGCACCTTTTTCATTCCTTTCCAAAAAAGTTGAAAAGGAAGGTTTTCAGTGAGGAACAGAAAGGTTCAAATTAATCGACCAGTGAAAATTGAACGCTTCTGTTCCTCACTCAAAACTTTCCTTTTCAACTTTTTTGGAAAAGAAAGAAAAATGTGCCGTGGTCTCTTAATATTTTCCAGAGCTGTATAAGGACTTCACAGTAGCTATATCCTGTAAGTAAGTGAACCTAGGCAAAAATGTACACCAACCCATTAGATACATCTTGACCTTCAGGTTTTGCACTAGGGTGTTTACATTTCCTCAAAAGTTTGTTACCTAAAAAGTTTAGTGAGCACAATTCCATGTTGCCAAAACTGTTTTAGACTTCGCATCTAAAATCTTTTCTTTGGCCAGAATGAATAACAACCCATGTTTAGATATACAGTATATCACAAAAGTGAGTACGCCCTCAAATTTTTGCAAATATTTGATTATATCTTTTCATGTGACAACACTGAAGAAATTACACTTTGCTAAAATGTTAAGTAGTGAATGTACAGCTTGTATAACAGTGTAAACAGTGCTGTCCCTTCAAAATAACACAACACACAGCCATCAATGTCCAAACCGCTGGCAACAAAAGTGAGTACAACCCTAAGTGAAATTCTCAAAATGTTCACTTAGCCATATAATTCAATGCAGTGGGGAAGCTACAAGTTTTACAAGATAATCACAGGCCTCAAACACCAGTCATGTTTGAGAGAATCCAAATAACTGACTGATCTACAAATCAGCTTCCATCTTAAATAAAAGCACACTATTATTTGTAGATCATTTGTTATTTAATCACCCATGACACCTTTTTCAAAGACCAATATCTCAATATCTCAACAAAACCAGCATTCCAATAGAGCTACAAACAACTCATTGGGGTGTTATGTTAAGCCCAATAATATAATTAAATGTTCATAGAATGTGGAATATCTAACTCATTAAAATCTGTAATGGAAATGTATAGTTTCCTTTGGTACAATTATTCGCTGACCTTACAGACTGACAAACATAAAGACACATTTTAACAAATCAACATAATCTGTCTCTCTCATTCTCTCACACAGACACACAAACACACACAAATCTTGTCTGTTCAAATTGTAATAGCTCCTGACCAATATACACTCAAGTAGTAAGTAGTTGATGAGGTACACCCCTCCACTAAAAAAATGGATTGCTCCTACACACTGTGAGTCATCAGGCATTGGCTCACTTATACGAAGCAGACAGACAGGTATTATGGCATTCAGTTACGTTGATTAAACATTTGAATAAGCAGAATGAGTGGTCTAAAAATGAATTTGAGTGAATTGGCTTGAGGCATGTTTGTTCCAGTATCTCAGAAACGGCCATCTTTGATACCAGTCGAGCACATACCTGAAGGTTGCTAACAAGATGCATCCATTCATTGTAAAAGTTTACATTATGTGACATGGATACTTTCAGCAAAAGTATCCACAAAGCATGTAATCCACTTTAGGTCTTCATTTGCCCTACAAGGTTGACACCAATAGCATGTTACAACATGCATAGGCAAAGCCAGGAATCAGGACTAGACACTTTCTTACACCTGCATACATCATGTAATGGACCACATCGGACAAACTAGAAACACCTACTAAGCCAATTGCCCAAATACTTGAAGGTTGTTACAGGTGTGTTCATAAGTTTACATACCCTGGAAGAAGTTGATTTTGAAAATATGACTGATCATGCAAAAAAACTGTCTTTTATTTAATTTATAGTGATCATATAATTGTTTGGCTCCTTTTTAAATCATAATGATAACAGAAATCACCCAAATGGCTCTGATCAAAAGTTTACATACACTTGAATGTTTGGCCTTGTAACAGACACACAAGGTGATACACACAGGTGAAAATGGGAATTAAAAGGTGCATTTCCACACCTGTGGCTTTTTAAATTGGCATTAGTGTCTGTGTATAAATAGTCAATGAGTTTGTTAGCTCTCATGTGGATGCACTGAGCAGGCTAGATACTGAGCCATGGGGAGTAGAAAATAATTGTCAGAAAACATGTGTAACAAGGTAATGGAACTCAATAAAGATGGAAAAGGATATAAACATATATAAAAATCCTTGCAAATGCCAGTCAGTACTGTTAAATCACTTATTAAGAAGTGAAAACTTTGGGGATCTCTTGATACCAAGTCAAGGTCAGGTAGAAAAGATTTAAGCCAAACCTGCCAGAAGAATTTTTCAGGATACATAGAAAAATCCACAGGTAACCTCAGGAGAAATACAGGCTGCTCTGGAAATATATGGCATGGTTGTTTCAAGGAGCACAACACGACGATACTTGAACAAAAATGACCTGCATGGTCGAGTTGCCAGAAAGAAGCCTTTACTGCCCCAATGCCACAAAAAAGCCCGGTTAAAATATGCCCAACAACACCTTGATACGCCTCACAGCTTCTGGCACACTGTAATATGGAGTGACGAGACAAAAATAGAGCTTTATGGTCACAACCAAGATGAATGCAGCACGTTATCAGAAAATACTGGCAGACAATTTGCTTTCTTCTGCATGAATAATGCGCATGGGACATTCTTGGTATTTCCAGCACAACAATGACCCTAAGCACAAGGCCAAGTTTTTGATTAGGTGAAGGTTCTGGAGTGGCCACCACAGTCTCCTGACCTTAATATCATTGAGCCACTCTGGGGAGATCTCAAATGTGCAGTTCATGCAAGATGACCAAAGACATTGCATGACCTGGAGGCATTTTGCCAAGACGAATGGGCAGCTATACCACCTGCAAGAATTCAGGGCCTCATAGACTGTTACAAAGGACTGCACGTTGCCATTGATGCAAAAGGGGGCAAAACACAGTGTTAAGAACTAAGGGTATGCAGACTTTTCAGGGTCAGTACAAAAAAATTGTTGTTGCCATGTTTTGTTTTTTGATTGTGCCATTCTGTTATGACCTAGTTGAATGTGAATCCCATAAGAAATAAAAGACGTGTTTTGCCTGCTCACTCATGTTTTCTTTGCAAATGGTACATATAGCTCCGGAAAAAATTAAGAGACCACTGCACCTTTGTCTTTCCTTTCCAAAAAAGTTGAAAAAGGAAGTTTTGAGGAACAGAAGCGTTCAATTTGCAGTGGTCTCTAAATTTTAACCCTTCTGTTCCTCACTCAAAACCTTCACTCAAAATGAAAAGCTGCAGTGGTCTCTTAATTTTTTCCGGAGCTGTATCCGTCGCTATCCAGGCAGCGAGTGCAATTTGCAGGGCGTGTTTTATTGGTACGGATCCCAAGACTTATTCTGGTTGAACAAAGTCAAGCTGAACTTCACTAACCATAAAGTGGCTGAGCTTTCGTCAGTTGTCTTTCATCACAGCATTCTCTATTATTACTGATGGTATTTCAAGAAATTCCGGGCTAGTTGCTTCTATTAATACTACTACTAGCACCTACTGTGCTTCACTACACCAGCCTTATTTGTTTATACTTACACATTTCTAAACATCTTTCACTAAGTGCACCATCATATCTCTAAGGTTGAAGTATTTTTTTTTTTAAATGATCTAAGATTACTAATAATCTAAGATTACTTTAGTAAAACAGTTTCATTTGGTATGCAAACCTGTTGCTAACGGAATAGTTAGAGTATGCTGCCATCTGTTGGCACATACTGCAAATGAGGAAACCAGAAAAGGATCAAATTTCAGCACCGATGAAATTAGACTGATCCGAGTTGCATAGGGCCATGGAGTCATGAGAGCAGGTGAAACATCTGATGCTAAAACCATGCTCGAACAGTAATTTATAATGTACAAAAACATAGAAAGCCTGTTTTGCATAAAAAAATCGGTTTATATTGGCACTTTTTATTGGTACGACAATTTAAAGAAAATCTAAAAGTGACTTTTTGCATGTTGAAATTTTTTTTGGTACCAGTTCATAACTATATAGATATTTTCATACATAACTAGTTCAAATAATAGTAAATGTGAAGTGGGCAGCGGTCTGCTCTTTCAGCAAAACCCCCATCATCCATCTTCCCCGACATTTCTATCAACTAAAGAATGAAAAAAGAATGAAAGAAATCGAAAATAAATGTTACTTTTTATTTTTTCATTCATTCAGTGCTAGTGGAGTAGAAATGAAATAATTTATAAATCAGCGTATTTAATACAATGATCCATACAAAACTTGTAGTGCGTGTACATCTGCATCACAATGGAAAAAGACATACATGTTATAACATAACTTTTTGGATGGAAAATCTCAGAAAAAACTACATTGGATTTATAGAAAATATACAAATATAAACTATTTGATTCTCTGAAAATATTGCATCTGGTGTCTTGTCTTTCAGCATTGTACTGATTTGGGCTGAAACCACCAATGAATGAAGATTTTTTTTTCCACACATACCTTTATAAAGTCTAAAATTAGTATAGGTTTGAAATGAAACATAACAGAAACATGTGGCATGGAAAAGACCAATGAGTCATTGTTACTCTGCTACGGTCTTTGGAAGCAAGTGCAAAGGAGCCATAGCAAACTATCCAGATTGTGTTCCAGGGTGACAGACATTTTAAGCTTTGTTTCAGATTGACACAATACTAATTGTCTGTTTAGATGTATGTTAATGTATGGCATTTAGAACAAATAATATTTAAGGATGTTATCGACCTTCAATAAAGTTTTGTACACCTGTGCAATAATACGCTTAATGCCCATGTTACAAGCTCGAGGTGGCCACTTAGTGGTTCATATGAGAACTGTAGATGTCATATACACGTCCAGTTTGGTGATCATATAAATCTTTTTTTTTTTACACTGACAATATATTTTGTAACTGATGAAAAAAGAGAATCAACATTCACATATTTTTCCATTTTCAATTATAAAATTTTGTTCATCGTCATGATGAATAATGTCGTTTGTAACCACAAGATGTACTAAATAGCTTGATAATAGCGACTGACAAATGTCGATGTGAACAGACTTTCTACATGATATTAGTTGTTTGTATTCACACTGGAGTATTTTTACACACAGAAGTAAATACTTTACATAGAGTATATATATATTATGCCAGCAACTCATTCAAAACCTCCCACACCTCACTTTCGGATTATGACCAACCAGCTAAAAGCCACTGATAGAATGTGTCTTAAGGCACAGACTTGAAATCAAATGCTGCTGAGCCAGTAACAGAAGCTCATTATATGCAATTGACCGAGGCACCATCTGGTCAAACATGTAAATGAGAATACGTGGATCGCACACAAGGACAACTCTCTACGCGTGACAACAACAGTTGTTTCCCAAAAGCTTAAAAAAACAAGAGTACACTATTTCCATCTTCACAACCCAGATCCACACAAATGAGAAAGCAGCAATATAATCTGTCTAACGGTAAATCTGTACATAAACAATATTCACTGAGTGATGTGTGGGTCCAGGTTGTACAAACACTGGTGACTAAACCTCCCCTCCACCTGACCTCCAGACTGTTGAAAATACAAGCCAATAACAGGCATATGGGTCTAACAAATTGTGTTTTATAAATATCTTATAATGTAAAATTTTGCCTGATTCTAAACCGGTAATTAGCTGTTGCTGTGTATCCATGTTGTCTACTACAAATATATCTAATGTCTGGAGAGATTTAAAAAATCTATCAAAAATAGCTAGATTTAACCTCTAACAGGTTTAGAAAGGGAGACATTCAAGTAGAAGGAATGATCTTTGCTTGGCACACTAGTTTGTGAAGACAGAAGTGCACTGTTGCTGCAATAGGGAAAAGTATTGTACCACAACCTACAATGTGACATTGGATATTGAAGAATGGCAAAACAGTGTTGCATAAATATACAAGGAACACCAAACTATTCTGCCTTCAAAGAACCTGTACAGAAATACAGTATCAAACGTAGATTGCATTTTTTCTGAATTGTTTACTTTCAAATGGATTTACAATGGAAAACCCATGCAATAAAATAATGTTTGACATTTCATACATTAACCAGGTCAGGTTGGTATAAACCTGCTCCCAAGTCTTGATTAAGAACCAAATAAGGACATTTGGATTCTACCCTTGCACAGCTGCAACCCATATGATTAGCTACACATCTAGCTGATGTGCTATCCTGCTCTGGGAAAAAAAGAAGACGAAAGAAGCAGCACGAGCCAGAAAAAAGTCCCTTCTCCCTGGCTCCAGTCCGGTGAGGGATTTGTGTATTGTCCCCTATGAGATAATATTGGGAGATGTATTGTATGGTCACAGACCACGTCTCAGTCCTTTGGCTAGCCCCAGCCAGCCCATTCCAGTGCAAGCCTTGCCTATGCAGTAACGCACACCATAGGAGCAATTTAGTCCTGCGTCGCCTGACCCTTAGGAGTCTATAACACACACTGACTCTGCCTGTCTGATTGCACCTCGGATGGTGGTGAGATTGTCCTCTGCCTTAGCCCGCTGCTTCTTGGCAAGGTCACTAGCGATGGCTAAAGAGCCTCCCTTGAGGAACCGGACAAAGTTCTCACCAACCAATGGACCCATGGCGTAAAGTCCGCTCTCTGAAACCGACTGGTATGTGTATGGGTCCACGTCCAAAGGGTTCCGCCGGCAAGAGATCGGCTCCTGGGGATTGAGGCCGAGGGGCCTCCCGTCCTCGGGGAGAAAGGACAGGTTGGGGTGTGCCCCTATCAGCACCAGAGCCATAGAGACCTGCAGCACGGTGCGATGGCCATCCTGCGCCTCCAGCACGCACTTCCTGTCGGGCTTAAAGGCCACCACGCGGTGTTTTGGCAGGCTGATATAGCCTGGGTAGGATCCGGAGGACAGGGAGATGTTGTTGCTGTTCTCTTGCTGGTCCATTTGGGCACCCGTACCCCCAGAGTAGGTTGAGCCTTGGTCCTGTGGCTCCTGTTGTTGCTGGGTCATCATCTGATGGACCTTGTGGTATTCGGGGTAGAGCAGCTTTGGCAGCTGGTTGAAGATAAGGCCCGGATCAGTGACCGAGCGGCGGAAAGCGTGGTACACGGGGGTGTTGAGGTGATGTGCCGTTAGGATGGCGTCCGCTGCGGTAAGCCCGGCTCCCACCACTAGCAACGGGTCCGAGGTGTGGTCCAGCTGGCCACTGGAGATGGCTGCTTCCAGCTCCCAAAAGCGGTGGCATACAAATGGGAGACCCTCGCCCTCCACGCCCAGCCGTGCCGGGATGTCATGGGTGCCGGTTGCCAGGACGACGTTCTCTGCACACACAGTGAATGGGACCTCGGTCGGACATCCTTCCTCCAGCTGGTCCCTCCTCTGTGTCCCCTGGACCTCCCACATGGAACAACCAATAGCCCCCTCACAGTTTACTCTCCGCAGGGAGGTGACGGTGGTGCCGCAAGCAAAGTTGTCCACCAGGCCCATCTGGCTGACATAATGCTGGTAGTAGGAAGCGATCTCAGCAGGGGTGGCTCGGTCATTGCGGACGTTTCTGAAGCAAAATTTCAGTTGAAAGATACAAAACTGGTGTTTGAAATACCGCACAGACAGAACACAGAGGGCCAAAACCTGAAAGAGGTTTGTCTGACACATATCTTGGACCCAACCTCAGTGTTATTTACATTTGAGTCATTTAGCATCTGTTCTTATCCAGAGTGACTTACAGTAGTGTGCATTCATTTTTACAATAGACACCCTGTGGGAATCAAACCCACAGCCCTGGCGTTGCTAGCGGCATGCTCCATTAACTGAGCAATAGTAAATGGAATCAGTTTCAATTTATGTGAACAACATGAACTAAATATAGTTATAGGGAATCATTATAATGGCATGGGATGGATATAATTAAATTCTGGTGTCCTAGCTGGGTCCAGCTGTCTAAGCCAATACCTCTGGTACACATACTGCTGCAGCATGGGTAACACTCTGTCAGAAAAACAACTCTTTAAGCATCCAATCAACCGTGACAACACCTGAAATGTTTCACAATGGTGGGTGAAAGTCTAAGCAGTGTGCGTTTAAGCAGTGTGCGTGGAGTGGGGGAAATGTATTGAATAGACCGTAATGTTCTCTGTAATTCACCCATATTCCACATGGGGGAGATATCCCAAGTGTAGCAACTTAGTGTCATAATTGAGTGCTGCTGCTTAGTAACGGTGATACAGTTGATTTGGAATGTCTGGTACGTCATTGGCCACTAAACAGGGCTTTAGCTTGTCTGTGGGACCCACCTGCGCTTGTCTCTCATCCACTCCTTCAGCTTCAGGCCTGGCAGTTCCATCCAGTTAGCCAGGCTGAGAGTGAGCATGGAGCCTTCCATCGCCTGAGACGACAAACACAAGCACCATTAACCACCGGGCTGAAAGCCATACATGCAAACTATACCTGTGTCCAAAACATTCTCTACATAGGGAGCACATTTTAGCCAGACACAGTGGTCAAATATAGTGCACTATGTAGGGAACAGAGTGCCATTTCCTGCCTACCTTTTCCAAGAATCAACTCAGTCTGCCTCTGTCCCTTGCTGCTTTACATGCTAATGTATAAATGGGTAATATGCAAATGAACAGCATGGTTTACCATCTTCATGCCACTGAATGTCGAAAAACTAAATCTTCCTCTTTGTAACTCGCCAAAACATGAATGGGAGATCCAAGGTTGTGAATGAGTAATGCAAATCAGACAATAGACAAATGTCCTGTCATGAATACCTGCTTTGTAGTTCTGTAGACAATTAGAATGGGAGAATTAACAGACAACAGGAAACCTGTAAAATTCTAACTTTTCCACCTATTGGTCTTATGATGACCACACTGCATTTTAAAAATGTAAAATGTAAGTCTGAATGCATGCTAAAAAAGTTTACATTGAAGTAACAAAGCAGATGCTTTTATCCAGAGCAACTTCCGTTAGTGAGTGGATACATTTTTCCTTCCACACAACCCACGAGTTTACTAGCTATGCTCTATCAAATGGGACACACAGGACCCAACATCACAAAAAAATCTATCAATTATGTTCAATAAAATGCTTTCATTCTTAAAATCCTCATCAAATTTCCACAATGAGACAGGGTCTCTCCAGTCCTGGGGTTCCCTACTTGTGTTTCAGGGGAGGGCCAACGTGTATAGGACAGTAAATAAATAGGGCACATACATGCCAGGCTCCTCCTGGGGGTCCTCTGCCCAGCACCAGGTGTGGGATTGCCCGTTCTGGTTCGTACCGCCACAGCAGGGGTGAGGCGTGTTCTAGCCCATAGTCGCTGTCAGGCAGGAGCAGGGAGTCAAAGAGCACGGCCACAGGGTTGGAGGAGCGGCCTTCCAGACCCTCACATAGGTACTCAAGGTCCTGCACACAGAGAAATAATCCATATAAACAGCTTAGACCAGGTAGAATATCGACCTTTCTGCGCACATCATTCTTTTTAGGGCCAAGCTCCCAGGATCCCTGAATCCTGGACACCAGACAAACCGTATTACAAAGCAGAAAACGTTTAGTATTTGATTAGGATATATATATTAGCAAGTGAAACAGCAGCCTCTATACTTTAGGGTTTCACACAAAAGTACAAAATATTTATAGAAAAGAACTGTTCAAGTACACAGAGATATTTAGAATGAGAGGACACGCTTTCATATACATCCCTTAGCCTAACACAGAGTATCCTGAACCCATAATCCACATTAACTGCTGCCTTTCATTTTTCTCAAACTGCGATAATGTTACAGAGGCTTTTTATAAAGCAAGTCTTGATTTCCTAAACTGACATCCCTAGTTGTTCTGTAAACACCAGGTATAATACCTTGTTGTTCCGTTTGATGTCTATACAACTCATTATACATCAACAAAAACAACTGTACTTACAAAAATGCCAGTGGCTTCAATACTGACCAAAGATGCATGAATACATCTTAATAGTAAGCATAAAGAGAAAGCATTTCACTGGGCATTACCTAGCATCAACAAACAGCACTAGACTGTAAACTGAGACCCAGCTATGATCTTACCTGCTCCAACAGAGATAGGTTAGGCTGTTGATCAAGTTTGCCTTGCAGAACGGGATTAGGATGACTGTTCTCAGGGGACAGGTATGGGGTGTAACCTGACAACATGTATGACAGACAGATGCCTGAGGGGCCATTGCCTAGGAGAGGGAAACAAAGGCAATGCTAGTACATTTCTTCAACCCACTAGAATGTCATTATTTTTCTTTTAAAGTCACTGCCCAGTGAGAAAAGCTCAAAGTAATTTTCAAAAGTTCTGCTACCTCATACCCAAATAATGTTGCTCACTTGTACTATCATCGTATTTGTGGCCAAAGCATAAATTCAAGGATAAAAACTAGAAAAACCCTCCAAATCCAATCTCAAAGGGATATTTTAATTAATAATAAATTGGAAGAACTATTTCAGTTACTTTTTGTATTTATACAATGAATTGGAAGGAGAAATATTTCAAAACTATAATTAATATAGAATTGAAAGGAGAATAATTTCAGTGATATTTTAATAATGAATTGGAAGGAGAACTATTTCAGTGGTTTTACAATATGTCCTATTTCATCGAAATCTGAAAATACTAAGTGTCTTAATAATTTACAGTATATGAACATGATGTTGGGGCTCAACAAACAGAAAACAGAAACCCTTTTACTAGAAACCTATTTACTAGAAAAATTTACTTTAGTTTTGAGCAGAGTAAAACAAGTTGACTCATTTGCAATAATTGTTCCCCTTAAGAGCAAAGCACCCTGTGCCATCATCATTCTTAGAAACAGAAGAATTGTGATCTTGTGATAGTGTACAAGTGTACAAGAGAATGGTCACAAGATGCACAGTCATTGCGAATAACTTGATATTATGATATTATGTTAACTTTGAAAATTGAGAATTGAAGAAATTGAAGAGAAATGCTCTGCAAATAATGTACCTTCTATTCCAATTATTGTTACATCTTTTTTAATTATTCAGAGATACTTTACCTTGACCGCCCAATAATTCTACCTGAGGACCTTTTGTTTACAAGTCAGAGGCTCTAACTGCTACTACCTGTGGTCCCTGTAATCCCAGAAAAGGCTGGTTCATTTTCTTCCTTCTAATATCAGTAGTGGTTAAGTAAGAGCCTAGATGAAGACATAATTCAACTGAATCCATATCTGTGTCAATACCCTACAAAGTCATTCAGAGCTGAGTGTGTACAGTAACAGTATCCTCAGTCTTACCAATGACAATGACTGGAAGAATCTCTCTGGGAAGGATATCTTTATCATGCAGGTTCATGGCCACTGTTTTTATCTGCAAGAATAGAAAAAAGGGACGTTAACCATTAACTTAAATTCCTGCCCTGGTTGACCAGTTTAGGAAAAGTCCAGATTATTTTCTAAACACATCTCAGCCTGACACGAATTTCAAGCTGGTTTCCATAACTACAAAGAATGTAATAAAAACAAGAACTTAAATCTCTGTGTCCCCAAACCGAGGTGAACCTGTCCAGATAAGAGAAGAAAATGAGGAAAGAAAACTGCTGATAAAACCTGACCAAAATAGTTGAGGGAGAAGGTGAAATGTTTAAATGACTGAGAAGGCTCCAAAAGTGATCTCATGTTTGTCAGGAAAGGCAGGAGGAATGCTTTAAGCATGAAGTACAGTAATGAAGTAATGGGAGGAGGCAGTCATACCAGAAAGCCCCGGGACCCCTACTGGCTGCTTGCCAGGTTTACAGTGAGCAGAGAGGTTGTATAACACATTCTACTGGTAAGCATGACTTGGCAGAAAGTTTAAAGCGATAGCATGGCAAGTAATGCATGCTGCTCAATTCAGCTGAGATGGACTCACAATGCAGAAAAATTATTATTATAAGCAGATGTCCATTACATTCTCTTATGAAAGATAAATGAAAGATTATTTAATTTTTTCCCATATCATTTCTAGGCTTATTTTGCAATAAACAACTGGACTGGATTAAAAGGAGTTTAGTAGCTTACCAGATTCTGATTTCCTTATTTAAAATGTATTTCCACATATCAAAAATCAATGCTGAAATGTAATTGTTACCTTTTATTATTATAATTGTATTCCACCAAGAACTATATTGCACTCTGTCACATTACATTTACTCTCTGTCGCTGCATCCATGTCAGTGCTTAGGTTGCACTACATGAATGGGGGGAAAAAAATTCATCGAACTATGGTTAGAGAAGTGATAGCCAAATTTAGATAATTTTTTACTGTCACCATTTTTTTTTTTTTAAATAAGAAAATGTTGAGCTGAAGTGTAATGTTTAGGGTTAAGATTGCAATTTAGGTTAAGATTAGAATGAACTTTAAATAGATTAAAAATTGATCAAGGTTAAGGGGTTTGGGCTAGATTATGGTTAGATTTTGAGGGGTAAGGTTAGGATAAGTACAAATTACGTGTGTGTGTAGGTCTTTCTGCTTATCTGTCTGTGTCCATGTTCAGTCTGTCTGTAGCCTACATCATCAGCAGTGCACACATTTTACGACAGTTACAGCATTGGCTATAATTATCAAGAACTCATTCTGGGGGCGTAGGGAATCTAATGATAGCAGAGAATGTCAGTATTATTGTGAAAATGCTCATGTAAATAAAAAAGACAATTGTCTAGAAAACAGACTAATGTTTTTTTTTTTTTTTAAATAACACTCATAACACAAAAAGTAAAAGGTTTCTCTGTCATTCGACTTCTGTGCACCTGCTAGTATGTATCGACACTAGTGTAATTCTGATAGGCCTACAGTATATCACCACACGATTCTGATAAAACAGCGGGCGACGAAGCGCTTGCAAAACCCATGTGCTTAATAGCTGGTAAATGCTATGTTTGCAGATAGGCTATACATATCCATATCCGCATTACGAACCGAAAAACGTACAGGCCTTATAATGAAGAAACTTACGAAGAACTTAAGTTTGGCGTTTTGTTCAGGTGATATTATATGTTCACGTAGTCTATCCACGAGATTTTATACAATACACACGTATTTGCAGTCCATTGTGTTGACCCAGACGTCTGATAACAGACAAGCAAAGTGGACCATCTCATCGCAGCGGACGCGGCATCCTAAATGGATTATAGACTAAATAACGACTAAAGCTTAAGAACAAAGCTAGACAACCGTCCACGGCTAAACGTTTAGTAAAGATTTGGATTTGTAGGTTAATGCTGGATTCCCGTAAAACCGGCAAATTGTAAGGAGATTCGCTGTTGACTATTCAGACATCAATACGAACAGGATATTAGAACACGCTTCATGTGTAAAATGAATAGAAAACATGCTCAAATTTTCGCCTACAATGTTTCCACTTACCCACATAGAACTAGGAAGACAATTAAGGCTATTCAAATCTCTGAACTTGAACGTCGCACAAGCTTCCAAAAGCCTCCCCTAGTTGAAAATCGTCGATTTCTTCTCTTGGAAGCTTGTACCGGCTGCTCCCCCGATATCGCTCAAATTCTCACCATGGGTGTTTTATATATGTGTGTGTGTGTGTTATCCGACATGTGTAAAATGCAGCAAAAGCGTTACAGTCTTGCGACGAAAGAGCGTGACCGGTTATGGGTTTACTAGTATACTGCCAGCAGCACTAAGGATTCCGTCATAATCGTTTTGTAATGAGGAAACCTTCAAAATAAAAGCGCCAATGTCAATATATTGCATTGCGTATACTTTGTTCTAAATCTTGTTTTATGCTGTTTTCTAATGAATGCAAACAACAGTTTATGGAAAAATTATATAGTTTTAAAAATATTTTTTTAAAGAACACGAATAAAGCATAACATGTACAAGTCGTTTTGTATATACATTTCATGGGGGGAAATAGAGGGTATAGCTAGCAGCACCTTCTTACCCACCCACTCCATTGGCTCCAGTTCAATACATTGTACGCCAAATATGACTATGCAAATTGCGTTATTAAAAACATACTGGACAATGTGAAGTGAAACGTTGCATTTGAGAATTACTCACTAGGGGGTGTAGAAACCATATAAAGTGTCATTTTATGGGAGAAGATAGGGGGTATACCTAGCAGGACTTTCTTACCCAGTGTTCTAGCAGCACAAATAAACACACCAGTGCTGTCCATGGTCCTGAATTATGGACAGCAATTTAGTAAAAAGTTCTAGATTGAAGTTGCAAATAGAAGTTGATTGAACTGCCTGCAAATATCCTAAGAAACCTCAAATGCACAAACCTCAAAGTTATTTTCAATTTACAATGGTTCAGACAGAAAATGCCATGTATTAGATAAACCATTTATTGGAGCCAATGGAGAGGGTGGCTAAGAAAGTGCTGTTAGCTTATACCTTATATTTTCCACCATGAAATGACACTTAACATGGATTCTACAACCCTAGTGAGTAGTTCTCAAATGCCATGTTCCACTACACATAATACATTTTTTTGTTATAAGGCAGTACATTTAAGAATCTGCTCTGTACATTGCATGTTTGATATCTGTTCCAGTATTGTTCTTTTAAAGTATATATACATATAAACCTATACATATATAAACACATACATACATATACACATACATACATATAAATACACATACATACACACACACACACACACACATATATATACCTAACAAAATTATAAAAGCAACACTTTTGTTTTTGCCCCCATTTATCATGAGCTGAACTCAAAGATCTAAGACTTTCTCTATGTACACAAAATAACTTTTTCTCTCAAATATTTTTCACAAATCTGTCTGAATTTGTGCTAGTGAGCACTTCTCCTTTGCCGAGATAATCCATCCACCTCACAGGTGTGCCATATCAAGATGCTGATTAGACAGCATGATTATTGCACGGGTGTGCCTTAGGCTGGCCACAATAAAAGGCTACTCTAAAATGTGCAGTTTCACTGTATTGGGGGGGTCCAAAAACCAATCAGTATCTGGTGTGACTACCATTTGCCTCACGCAGTGCAACACATCTCCTTCGCATAGAGTTGATCAGGTTGTTAATTGTGGCCTGTGGAATGTTGGTCCACTCCTCTTCAATGGCTGTGCGAAGTTGCTGGATATTGGCAGGACCTGGAATATGCTGTCGTATATGCCGATCCAGAGCATCCCAAACATGCTCAATGGGTGACATGTCTGGTGAGTATGCTGGCCATGCAAGAACTGGGATGTTTTCAGCTTCCAGGAATTGTGTACAAATCCTTAAACATGGGGCTGTGCATCATCATGCTGCAACATGGGGTGATGGTCGTGGATGAATGGCACAACAATGGGCCTCAAGATCTTGTCACAGAATCGCTGTGCATAACACACACCTGCCTATACCATAACCCCACCGGCACCATGGGCCACTCCATCCACAACGTTGACATCAGCAAACCGTTCACCCACACAATGCCATACACGCTGTCTGCAATCTGCCCTGTACAGTGAAAACCAGGATTCATCCATGAAGGGAACATCCCTCCAAAGTGCCAGATGCCATTGAATGTGAGCATTTGCCCACTCAAGTCGGTTACAAGGACGAACTGCAGTCAGGTCGAGACCCCAATGAGGACGACGAGCATGCAGATGACCTTCGGTTTCAGACAGTTTCTCACAGTTAGTGCAGAAATTCTTTGGTTAATGCGAACCGATTGTTGCAGCAGCTGTCCGGGTGGCTGGTCTCAGACTATCTTGGAGGTGAAGATGCTGGATGTGGAGGTCCTGGGCTGGTGTGGTTACACGTGGTCTGCGGTTGTCTGGCCGGTTGGATGTACTGCCAAATTCTCTGAAACACCTTTGGAGACGGCTTATGGTAGAGAAATGAATATTCAATTCATGGGCAACAGCTCTGGTGGACATTTCTGCAGTCAGCATGCCAATAACACACTCCCTCAAAACTTGCAACATCAGTGGCATTGTTCTGTGTGATGGAGCTGCAGATTTTAGAATGGCCTTTTATTGTGGCCAGTCTAAGGCACACCTGTGCAATAATCATGCTGTCTAATAAGTATCTTGATATGCCACACCTGTGTGGTGGATGGATTATCTTGGCAAAGGAGAAGTGCTCACTAACACAGATTTAGACAGATTTGTGAACAATATTTGAGAGAAAAAGGCCTATTGTGTACATAGAGAAAGTCTTTGATCTTTGAGTTTTGCCCCCAAGATAAATGGGGGCAAAAACAAAAGTGTTGCGTTTATAATTTTGTTCAGTGTAAGTAGGAAAGACATGCTCTCATGGGACTGAGACCATGTTCGGAATTTATAAATGGAAAAGTTTGGAATTTATAAATGGAAAAAGTTGCGGAATCTTTTCTTTTTGTGTGTTCAATTCTCATTATTTCTATAGAAAAATTATCTGTATCGGTTGCTACACTGTCAAATGATCTTGACGGCTTTATTTGTGTTGGGACTTGAATCGAGTCAATAGGCTACTGCTGTAATCGTTTCGACAATCGTGCTTTCTGCTGTCGAGCACAGATATTAGAAACCTATTCACCAATCACATAAAAAAACATTGAGGGTTGCGGGATCACAGGTAGGTCACCTAAAGTTTAACGAGGGTTATGATGGTGTTAAAGTCTTCCTTGGGTTTTCTCACCTGTAAAGAAATAGTTGCTATTACTAATATATTACATGTGTGAAATGTATTTTCTATTGCCTTGAGTCCAGATGCCTGCATAACCACACCGAATATTTTGGGATTGCAATAGTTAACTTATGTTCCATGGACTTAGACTGCATGAAATATATTAGAACCCTGACATTCAGACCTCAATAGATATTATAGGAATTCAGACGTATTAAATTACTTTAAACTGTCTGAGGTTCACATTCCAAGCAGTATCACACAAGCAAAAAGGATGCACAATATGCTCTTTAAACAGCAAAGCTCATAATAAATCTGTAGCTTATTTATAGTCTATCTTGTTAAAATCATGTGCTATACGCTATTGGATGCATAATTATTTTTAGCCTCAATCAAATCATAATATCTTTTTTTAACAGAACTAAGTACATTACTTTGTATGCACAATCATTTCAAAGGGCAATGTGAAGTTTTAAATTTAAATTACTTAATTCTCGTCTAACTGAAGTATAAATAGTAGCATTTCCATCCTTAGTAATGCCAAAATGTGAAGTCTTCCATGCCAGGTTCAGTCTTTTTCTCTACTTCTGATCATCAGCTATCAGATGTATGACAATGTTAACAATATATAGGCCTGGGACCTCAAATTTACTGTGCTGTATATTGGGGGGACAGGCTCAATGGATCCCAGGATTTTCATTCCTTTCCTTTCACATTGACCTGCCCGTAATACTGAGGGGTCTTGACCCCCCCCGTCACCCTAATTCTTCGCCCTTGGTATTACTGGATGTAAAGCCTGCACCTTTGTTCTAAAGGACCAATGTGTGAGAACCCTGGTGTAGTATATAAACTAGTCATATTTTAATGCAATGTATCAATGGATAGGCATCACAACAATGTTATAGCTTTTATTGTTCTAAATTTCAGACAGTAGTATGAAACGAAAATTGGCAGACGTAAAGCAAGCAAAAAGATATCCCCTTATGGTGTGCTGGAATTTCTAGAACCCCCGATTTTGCAAGTTCATGACACTATTAGCATTTTAATTTTTTTATTTATGCACATTACAAGTCTATGTCTAAACTTACACAACCCAAGTGAAAGATAGTATGTACTACAGCCCTGCTCCAACCCTGCTCCAGAGATACTGTCCTGGTAATTTTCATTCCAACCTCATATATATGGAGCCTTCACTGACTGTCTAATTATTTGAAAGTGAGCTAGGGTTGGAGTGAAAACAACCAGGATAGTATCTCCAGCACCAGAGTTGGAGACCTGTGGCTTATGCTATTGTGAAAAAGAAACGGAACATAATATTTTGTTTGATTTTGAGGTATATGTATAGGTAATTGTCTTACTGAAATAGCCAAACTCGTCACTCATGAAATACAAATGTAAACTTCATGTGTGTAAGCTTCACTATGACATCTATAAACAAAGCCTTGGTAGCTTCAACAATGAGTTACGCAGGACCAGACAGCAACATTTATCTGGAATGATCAACAAAAATATCAACAATACCTGAAATCTATTTGTCATGGTTGACAAGCTTACAAACCCCCTAAAGCAGAGAGCATCAGAACTCATGTCCACTGTGAAATGAAATGAATTTGCGTGTTTCTTTAGTGAAAAAAAAAGTATTAGATGGACCATCAGAACTACACAGTCTAACAAGGACTTGGTTACTATGTTGGATTTTAATACAATTGATCAAAAATCCCTAGAAGAAACACACACTCGACACACTGCTATAGACTTTTTAAAAACAATTTTTAACTCTATAACAATGGACCTACAGCAAATAGTTAATAGCTCTCTGCAATCAGACATTTTCCCAACGTCTCTAAAAACAACTGCCATTAAGCCCCTATTAAAAAAGAGAACACTGGATGCATCTATAACAAACAATTATAGACCTGTATCAAATCTCCCTTTTATAGACAAGATCATTGAGAAGGTTGTCTTCAATAAACTCAGCAATTTTTTGACCTGAAACAGTCTCTTAGACAAATTTCAGTCAGGTTTCCAACCTCACCACAGTACTGAAATGGCCCTGATTAAAGTTTTAAATGATATACGCCTGAATACTGATTCTGATAAAATAACAGTTCTGGTCATATTACATCTCAGTGCATCATTTGATACTGTAGATCATAGAACACTTATAGATAGGCTGGAAAATTGGGTTGGACTCTCCGGGACAGTCCTTGATTGGTTCAGATCTTATCTAGATGGCTGGAGTTACTTTGTCACCATTGGTAATCATGAATCTGATAGGGTGGCTATGACATGTGGGGTTCCACAGGGATCAGTTTTCGGACCGCTTCTGTTCAATGTCTATATGCTACCTCTGGGCCGACAACATTAACTACCACAGCTATGCCGATGATAGTCAAATATATATGGATCTCGAACCATATGACAACAGCTCAATAGACTCACTGTGTCACTGTATAGAGCACATAAATACCTGGATGAACCAAAATTGTCTACAATTAAACCAAGATAAAAATGAGATTATTGTGTTTGGCTACAAAAATAAAAGAACAAGTATTAGTAAAGAGCTGGTTTCTCTGGCCCTTAAAACCAGGGATCAAGTGCATAATCTTGGTGTTTTGATTAACTCAGACCTCACATTTGACAGTCATATCAAAGTGGTCACCAAAACAGCATTCTATCATCTAAAAAATATAGCCAGAATCAAAGGCTTGGTGTCCCAAAAAGACCAAGAGAAGCGCATCCATGCTTTTATCTCTAGTAGGGTAGACTATTGTAATGGCCTCTTAACTAGACTCCCCAAAATGACTGTAAAACAGCTACAGCTCATTCAGAATGCTGTTGCTAGAATGTTAACCAGGACCAAGAGAACAGAGCACTTCACTCCGGTTCTTAAATCTTTCCATTGGCTTCCAGTCAGTTACAGAATAGATTTCAAAGTGGTGCTTTTAGTTTAAAAATCTCTGAATGGTTTAGGACCGAATACATTTCTAATATGTTTGCAGAATATAATCTGAGCAGGGCTCTTAGATCCATGAACATAGGTCAGCTAGTAGAGCCCAGAGTCCAAACTTAACATGGAGAAGCTGCGTTTTGCACTTATGCTGTACAAAACTGGAATAAACTACCAGAAGATCTTAGACGTGCCCCAAACGTATCCATTTTTAAATCCAGGTTAAAAACACTTCTCTTCTCATGTGCCTATGACTGAGCACTTAAACTTAACTACACTGTTTAGCCTTATAGCTTCCCACTTTTAATTGTGATCCTAATAGCTTCCCACTTTCAATCTTTATATGTTTTCTTATTGTATTTTTTTATTATTATGATGTATTCGTTTGTTTTTATGTTATTGTTTTCATATATTTTTCTTTGTAAAGCACATTGAATTGCTTCGATGTATGAATTGTGCTATATAAATAAATTTGCTTTCTTGCTTGCTAAGCAAAATAAACAATTGGTCACAAATGAACCCAATGATAAATACAGAGCGGGGGTTCCACTGCTCATTGGGACCAATTGGTGTCGCCAGGAGACATCCCGAAGCAACCCATGGGAAACAGTTTCTCATCAAATTGAGAGTTACCCAGTATGATACTCAGCCTTCCTGGAAATAGGCAAAGCCAAACATGGTGGAAATGAAGGTAGAATGGACTCCATTAGGTGTGCCGGTCATAAAGTGTTCATCCCTGCTGGTAAAGAGATGGGTTTGATGTGCAGAATCGGACAGGGGCCAAGTTAGAAATCATACACAGCTCTTGCAGAGTGCCCTCTCTAGCTGAGGCTTCCTGGAGGCCTTGTGGTAGTTAGAGTCATTGCCAATGTGAAAAAGGGGTGTGTTATGGATAGTGGTTATCAAAGAAAACACTCACATTGGAGATGCCTTCCTTGCGTGAGAAGTGCTCAGTTGAAAGGATGGGTGGCACATGCCTAGCTACCAGTCATCTGGGTGTAAGTCCCAGAATATTGAGAACATAGTTATGACCAAGAGAGAACCAGCAAGTCCGGAGAAAACACTTCAGCACACCTTGTGGATTTGAGTAAAGCGCTATTGACGACGAGAGGCAGCGGTATGCCCTGAAAGAGCTGGTGGAGAGGAATGCGGATGATTTCTCCCAGCATCCACTGGATTACGGACACCCATAGATTGTGCATCATGAGATACCCCTGATTGATTCAAAGCTGTTCCGTATCCCATATCGCAAGATGCCTCCTTCACAGTGGCAGGATGTCAGGAAAGCCATCACAGACATGGAAGAGACTGGTATAATTTGCTCCAGTATGAGTGCGTATGCGTCCCCAATTGAGGAGCCTTTCCCCTCCCAAGAATTGAAGATACGCTGGAGGGTCTGATTTAACATCCAGCTATTGGCAAGTGGAGTTAGCAGAGCAGGATAAGCACAAAACAGCTTTCACCACACCTAAGATAGTCAAAGTGAAGGCCTGGGGGCGACCTAGCAACCTGAAAGAGGTTTTGAAGTTCCTAGGCTTCGCAGGGTACTACAGACGTTTTGTCCAAAGGTATGCAAAGATGGCTGCACCACTTTATCGACTTACCTCTGGGGACCCAAGAAGGAAGAAGAGAGGAGCCAAGGGGCCGTACCACACACCACCCTTCCAGTGGAGTGATGAATGTGAAAGTGGATTCCAGTCCTTGAAATAGAAGCTAACTACAGCCCCGGTGCTGGGCTACGCAGACTTCAACTTACCCTTTCTTCTACAGACTGATGCCTCAGGTGAGGGGCTTGGAGCAGTGCTGGCCCAGATCCAGGATGGAAATGAGCGGGTCATAGCATACGCCAGTAGAGGTCTAAGTCCAGCGGAAACCCGGTACCCTGCTCACAAATTGGAGTCTTGGCGCTCAAATGGGCAGCTACTGAAAAGTTTTATGACAACCTCTATGGGCACAAATTCTTTGTCTTCACGGATAACAATCCCCGTAAGTATGTGATGAGCACTGCTAAAATAGATGCTACTGGTTAGCGCTGGCTGTCACTGCTGTCCATGCTCGATTTTGACATCCAATACCGACAAGGGAAGTGTAACGCTAACACTGATGCTCTAGACATGCAGGATGTCTAGACATGATGTCACCCAAGCACTCCACACATGTCCTCAGAAAGCCAGCAGAACTGTGAGTGACAAAATATCAACACAGGCTGTTACTGAAATGAGATATGCCGATGTTGGAACTGATGCTTTACCGGCATTAATGAAACAGGAGGTTAGGGCAGGGCAAAAGAACGACATGGTGATTGGACCAGTCCTGCACTACAGGGCACTGAATGTTTGGTTTCCCGTTCAGACTCCATGCAGACCAGGGCCGCAACTTTGAGAGTGCTGTAGTGGAGTTTTGCAAAATAACAGGAATTACTAAGACGCACACAAGTGCATACCATCCTCAGGGAAATGGCACCACGGAGAGATTAAACAGAACTCTGGTGAACATGTTAGGCACGCTAGATCCACATCTAAAGCTCTGCTGGCACGAGTATGTTGATGCCATGACACATGCATACAACTGCACACAACATGACTCAACCGGATACACACCATGGGAGTCTGGGATGGTAGGCATCCCAGACTGGAGCCCTGTGACTAAAGTGAATATGCAAAAACTCTTCATGATTGTTTGATATATGCTTACGAGCAGGCCAACCAGATATCAAGACGGGCAAAAGAACAACAGAAGAGATACTTTGACCACAAAGCAAAGAGCCAGGCATTCAAGCCAGGACAGAGTTCTTATAAAGGTATTTCATGTGGAAGGCAGACACAAGCTAGAAGACAAATGGGAACATCAGCCATACATTGTGGTGAAGAAACCACCTAAGATCCCAGTGTATGTAGTTCGGTCTGAAGATGGAGAGAGGGTCGTTCACAGCAACCTTCTGACACAGTGCATGTTTATCCCCATGGGGCCCAAGCAAGACATTAGTGAGCAAGACGAACCAGAGGCAACGGCCAGTAATGCCTTGTCTAGTGACTCTGATGCTGGGGATGAGCAGAGTGATTTGAGGGACCTTGAGGAGCTCCTCAGTCAGTCACAGGCTCCTGAGTTGGAAATCATGGAGGATCAGTGTGAGCTGGAGGAAGGAGTCCCCAGAAATCAGGGGAGAGACATCTTTATTCAGCATGAGTCTATGATGTTGTCCTTCCATTTCTCATTTCAATCTCTTCCATAATAACAGAGGCAACACAGTCTTTTATGCAAGGATACATAGGAGGTGGCCAGTGGTTATAACCAACCATTACACATTCCAATACCCTCCAATAAGAAAGGTTTATCCTACAACAGACCCTTGTATGGTATGTTCCAACCTATCGTCAATGGACCTATCCATATAGCCTATGTCAGTCACATGGGCAACTCCTAGCAGGAGGCATGGACAGAATGTGTGACAGGATGTGTGGGGCTCATCAGTAACAGGCAACACGTCCTATCGATGGTCCTTCTTTCAGAGTTAGTCAGCACATCTGTGTTGTGTTAAGTTTCTCATGCCCATTTCCCATCACCAGCAAAAGATTGGCTTTCTGCAAACTATGGCAGAAAGCCAAAGAAAATAAGAAAAGGGTAGGCAAAACCTAAGTACAAAACAAACACAATGCAAACCAAATAGAACACTGTACATAATTATGAGTGGTTTACGGTATATATCCGATGGCTTAAATGCCATCAAGTAAAGGGGTAGATGTAACGGGTAGACAAAAACAGCCAATAGGGGGCGCAACACTGTTTCCAGTATAATTTTTTTTTAGATACCTTTTTTGGGCAGGTGCAGCCACAATTTGGCTTATTCTTTTTCTTTACTGTTGGAAGGTAGGGAGCATTAAATCAATGTCTGATAAACTCATACAATTTCCTTGAATATTACATCCAGTTATTCTGTTAAAAAGAATATGATTATTAAGATGTTTATCTGTTGATGTGTTTATTTGTGACGACTGTCGAATATACTTTTGGAAAGTCATGTTTGTTTAGTAGTAGCGATAGCGGTAGCTAGCATTTTAGCATTAATTTGTCAAAGTGAATCAAATATCCTGCAAGTGGACTTTATACGGAGTTGAATATCTAGAATTGTACAGCTATCTTACACATAAGGAATATGCACGTAAAATGATGGTTAACCACTGTCTTAATTGATTAACAGTTCATTGAAGCTGGCCTTACTGGCTAACTGATTATTATTTTTCTTTACAAGTTGGAAGGTAACATGTCTACTGCAACAACTGCTAATGGTCTGCACCAACAGTTCAAGAAAGGCCAAACTGTTTCGGGTCTTGGCAAAAGCTGTTACTGGAGAATTGGAGAGCTTAAACATAACTCTTCAAAGAAGATCACAAACTGTCTCCGTCATGTAGGTGCTGTTAGCTATGTTCAGTCAACTCTTAAAGCAAAAATAAATTAAGAAATTTTCATAACCCTCTTTGAGAAGGGAACAACCATTTCGGATTCCTTAGACATTGAATCAACTGAAGTCCCAACATCAGACAAGCAGTGAAGCGCAACCTTGTCCATTATCTCCACAGAGCATAGAATATATTCTGTGATGTGCTTGGGGCCCCTGCTTTTGTAAAAAGTGCAATGCTGACTCTCTTGAGAAAAAGCTGGGACCTAATATCTCTAATCCAGTGCTGATTAGAAATAGAAGGAATCGAGTGCATGCAATTTATGAAATAAATCTGTCTAAACTGTTACCTGTAACATATCAGCCTACTAGTCCAGGAACCCCTATTAGTTCTATTAAGCTGGCTTTACTTAATATCAGACCTTGGTAAATGATATTATAATATCCTACAACCGATATTTTTTATGCTTCTCACTAAAAGACTCTAGTGCTACTGTTCTCAATAACACAGCACCCAAAATATTATATGAATATGGTAGGAAAGGAGGATTGGCTGCCCTATTAAAAGATACATTCCAGTGGTAAAGAAAATACACTTGGTAATTGTATTCATGTTGAATATCTGTTTTACATTGAAGGGTGCTCCCAAAATGTTGTTTTTAACCATTCACAGACCTCCACGATATTCTGTAAATGTTATTGATGATTTTGTTGAACTACTCTCTGTTATATCAGTTGTTTATAACTTGTTTATTATTGCAGTGGATTTTAACATCCAAATAGATAATAATACAGAAAATAATGCCAAATAACTTTTTGCACTTCTTGACACTTTTGATCTCACTCAACATGTGAAAGAGCTTATGCAGACTCGAGGCCACATTCTAGATAAGGTCTCGATATATCTTCAATCATGGTTAAAGATTTGGCCCTGTCTGATCATTTTGATTCACTGATCACCCTGGATGCTCAAGTAAACTCTGTTTCTGTTAAGAAAAGGTACATTAATGAGAGTACCAATGCTCAGTTTATGGAGGCCATATCTATCTCTCCAACAATAAGTGCAGAGTCAGTTGATGTACTCCTGGATAAGTTTAACGCCAAAATATTGAATGTCGTGGATCATGTTGCACCGGTAAAGGTAAAAAAAACTATGAGCAAACAGGAAGCACAATGGAGAACCACCATGATGTTAAGCACCCTGAGAAGAGAATACAGGAAAGCCTAACGTAAGTGGTTAAAAACTAAACTTTAAATCCACTATGACATCTATAAACAGCCTTTGTGGCTTCAATTATGAGTTACGCAGGGCTGGACAGCAACATTTATTGGGAATGATCGACAAGAATATCAACAATATCTGCACTCTATTTTCCATTGTTGACAAGCTTACAAACTCCTAAAGCAGATAGCATCAGAACTCGTGTCCATTGTGAAATGATTTAGCATGTTTCTTTAGTGAAAAATTGAAAGTACTAGACACACCATCAGAACTATACAGTCAAACAATGACACTGTACTGTCACTACGACCACCAAGACATAACTTGGTTATTATGTCGCAATTTAATACAATTGATCAAAAATCCCTAGAAGAAACAGTTTGACATTTTAAAGCTTCCACATGTTGTCTTGACACACTGCCATCTGACTTTTTTTTTTTACTATTTAAACTATTTCAAACAATGTTAATGGCAAACAAACAGTTAATGGCTCTCTGCAATCAGACATTTTCCCAATGGCTATAACAACAGCTGCCATTAAGCCTCTAATAAAAAAGAGAACACTGACTGGATGCATCTATATTGAACAACTATAGACCTGTATCAAATCTCCCTTTTATTTCCAAGATCATTGAGAAGGTTGTCTTCAATCAACTCAGCAATTTTGTGATCTCAACCGGTCTCTTAGACAAATTTCAGTCAGACTTCCAACCTCACCACAGAACTGAAAAAGCTCTGATAAAAATTTTAAATAATATACGGCTGAATACTGATTCGGATAAAATAACAGTTCTGGTTCTATTAGTGCAGCATTTGACACTGTAGATCATAGAACTCTTCTAGACAGGCTGGAAAATTGGGTAGGACTCTCCGGGACAGTCTTAAATTGGTTCCGATCTTATTTAGATGGCCAGAGTTACTTTGTCACCATTGGCAATCATGAATCTGATAGGGTGGCTATGACATGTGGAGTTCCCCAAGGATAATTTCTCAGACTGCTTATGTTCAATCTCTATATGCTCCCTCTGGGCAAATTCTACAGAACAACAACATTAACTACCACAGCTATGAAGATAATAATATATTATCTTCCGCACCACCAAATAAATTTGTCTGTCCAACTGTATGACAACAGCTCAATAGACTCAATGTGTCACAGTTAAACTAAGATAAAACAGAGATGTGTTTGACAACAAAAAAAATAACTAGTATTAGTAAAGAGCTGGATTCTCTGGCCCAGAAAACCAGGGACCAAATACGTTATCTTGGTGTTCAGATAGACTAAAACCTCATGTTCAACAGTCATATCAATGTATTTGTATTCACGGATATACATGATGATGGAGCGTACCAATTGTGGCACCTTGTTCCCTCCCTCAGGGAATGAAGGTTATATACATATCCCAAAGTTCCTATTTTCCTAGTGTAACTTGTTGGTCTTTGTTTGATTATGCCCTCTGTAACGTTGTTCCTGTTTTATCTTGTTGTTGTTTTGTTATGTCTTAGTTATTTTATTAAACATCCTCTGTTCTCCCAGCGCGTTACCCCAAGTAATGAGGCGTTACCCCAAGTAAAGGAGTTCAAGTTTCTTGGGGTCTTGTTCGCAAGTGAGGGGACAATGGAGCGGGAGATTGGCCGAGGAAAAGAAGCAGCGGGGGCGGTATTGCATTCACTTTACCGCACCATTGTGACGAAAAGAGAGTTGAGCCGGATGGCAAAGCGCTCAATATATCGGTACATTTTCGTTCCTAACTTCAGCTATGGTCATGAAGGCTGGGTCATGACCGAAAGAACTAGATCGCAAATACAAGCAGCTTTTCTCAGAAGGGTGTCTGGTTTCTCCCTTAGAGATAGGGTAAGAAGCTCAGTCATCCGAGTAGAGCCACTGCTCCTTTGCATCGAAAGGAGCCAGTTGAGGTGGTTCGGGCATCTGGTAAGGATGCCCACAGGATGCTTGAAACGTTGCAAGTTAATGCGACACATCCTTTATGCACCGTATCACTGTAATTGCCTCCATTTATGATCATGGACTTGATGAAGTAGGCAGTTCAACTACTGGTGGACCCTTCTGCATTAATTTCAACTGTCTGCATCTCTATTTCTTTGGGTATTTTTCTCTTTATATCGTACACTGCCTCCATCCTCTCCATCCTCTCGCTTTTCTCACGCATTTTTAAGTTGACTGTAATGTAGTTTACACTTTAAAAATAATATACATTTAAGAATATTAGTAATTTATTACATTTTCAGAACATTCCAATTACCAATAACTAATTTACCCAATTACGGTTGCTGCAGAAGCCGACTCAGTGTCTCTATCCACTGCCTCAGCTTCATTTACTTTAGATGTAAATAAGAACATACAATAGAAATCACATACATGTGCTGGTCATAAAATGTGAATATCATCAACAAGTTGATTTATTTCAGTAATTCCATTCAAAAAGTTAAACTTTTATAATGTATACATTCATTCTACACAGATTGATATATTTCAAGTGTTTATTTATTTTAATTTTGATGATTATAACTGACAACTAATGAAAACCCCAAATTCAGCATCTCAGAAAATTTGAATATTATGAAAAGGTTCAATATTGAAGACACCTGGTGACACTCTAATCAGCTTATTAACCCAAAACACCTGCAAAGGCTTTTAAATGGTCTCTCAGCCTAGTTCTGTAGGCAACACAATCATGGGGAAGACTGCTGACTTGACAGTGTTGTGGAAATTCTTGAACTGATGTATTCTTGATCGTCCTATACATGTATGAATGAGTTACTAGTTAAAGATGCCAAAGGGGTCTGGTGTTTGAATAGGAGACATCCTTGAACGGCACTGGTGGATTAGAGGGTTACTCGTAAATCTCTATCCCTTTAGTGTCTCTGTTGTTTGTCCAGATGCTATGAGTCCTCCTCAAGAGTTGAGAAGGTTACCCATGTGGGGGGACAGCCCGCCCTTTGGGTAAAACCTGACACAAGACAGATGGGCAACAACTTACCACACGCCTTTTTGTACGTGATATATACTGTTGAATGAGCTGTATTGAGTTAGTGACTCCTCAGACAATTATGTTTGTAAGCGGTTGACGCGTCTCTCTTATTTGCAAATGATATTAAAATGGTTAACTTGTGCCTAGAGAATTTTGTCTCTGTTTCTTACTCCTTTAAGAGTGTCAATCGATGGAATTACCATCACAATTTGGGAGCTCGTCATCGGTTACTAATCCTGGGGTCTCCTACTCAAATCATGATGGGTTATCAGGGCGCCCAGCTTACATGATTTTTGGGATTCCTCAGTACAGGTACCCGGGCTTAAATTTCGAACTCGGGAGGTTAGGGCACATTCTGGTATTATGTGTTAGGGCACATTCTGGTAATATGTGTTAGGGCACATTTAAATTCTGCAGACAAGGCTAGGCCTTGAACATCTCACTTACGGGCCGACAGGTCTGTTAACGATGTTAGGGCACGTTGATTGAGATGAAAGTGTTAGGGCACTTATGCGTTAGGGCGCAGGTATGTGTGTTAGGGCGCAGTAAGTTTAAATGGTTCTGGTGTCATGAGGTTTATAATAAAATAGGGTTTGTTTCGCCGCGTTTGTTTTTTTGCTGCGTTTGATGTTGGGTAGGCGTTGTGGTGAGTTTTCGGCGACGGTGTTTATGTTTCTGGTGTTTGGACATGTGAACAAGTGTTTCCTTGAGTGTTATTAGGTTTTTCCGGTGCCTGGCGTTTTCGTTCGATTGCGGATGCGCCGCCTGCCAGGCTGATTCGAGATAGATGGACGTGGTAACGTATGGAAGTTGCTGAAGGCGTAATGTGAAGTTGTTTGGAAGGCGTAGGCTACGGTATGTAGAAAGTGTTGACTGATGGAAGCTTTGGGAAAGTTGTGTGGGGTGTATTGATCTATGTGTTGTGGTCCTTTTGGCAGGTTGGATGGCTCGTTTCCCTCTGACTGCCCGTCACCCCCCCGCAGAGTTCAGCCGGACCGAATGCTGGGTCTCAAGACATCGGCTGTACATATGTATTGTTCCCGCAAGAATAGAGACAGGTACACAGGAACACGCAGGAACGCTGAACCGCCTGGTGTGCTGACGGTCAGACAGGAGACCGGCCAGAGCGTGGGCATCAACCGGTGAGGTCGTTCCTTAATACAGCTTTCATATGCTTTAGTAAACTATGTGGTTGGTTTTTGTATGTCAGATTTGATGGTTTTGTGGAAGTTAATAGATGGATTTGAGAAAGTACGGTAAATAGAAGTTATTTTTGAGGTGTTTTGGTTATAGCCCCTGTAGTTAGAAAAATGTTGTTTTGTTCCATGTCCTGACAACCATTCCCATGCAGCTAACTTATTGCTGGGTGATTCGTGCAGGATTTTAAACAGCTCTCTGTTGGTGGAATTGGTTTCTGTGCAACTGTCTGTGCGAATTGCGAGATGGTTGTCTAGTTTGTTTTTCGACTATAGGGGAATTGTGCCCCTATGTCTCTCCGTGCAACCTGTGTTATGGGTAGGGGAGAATCGGTCCTATGGGCTAGCGGTGAGCAGGCCTCGGGTTGGTTTCCAACCACGTAGGTAGGGTACTGATGGCTAAAGGGCTATATCTGTTGCACGTCTATGCCTACTGCTGTGCTCGGGGGACCTCGCGGATTTTGTCAAAGCTCTATGTCCACCAATTTCAGAGTCTGTAGGAAGGAGTAGGTATTGCTCCTGTAAATTGCCAAAGTTGTTGGTCAGTTGTATATGCGCACAAACCGATTGTGTTTGTTTTGTATGTGATTATGGCCCGAGTCTCGGGCATTTGTAAATATCTGGTTATGGTCGACTTAGTAAATGCATATTTGTCCATTTTGGTAATCCCTGTGCACGGGGGTTCCGATTGGCTGCATTGTGTGTTCCTAGGTGGGATATGTGTATTTGTTCAAGATTGTTGTTACCTTGGAAGTTTTGAAATCGCAAGGTTTTGCATTGTTTGGTGTCCACTGGGGTGTATGCGAAAGTTATGTCCTAAATTTTATAAATGGGATAGATTGGAAATTGTTATAATGCTGCTTCTCTAATTTGGTAAACTATGGTCTCGTAATGGGGGTTCAAATAGTGTTCTCTCTCCTTGTATGGAGTTGGATACAGACCTGGCTGAACGACAGTAGTCTCAAGATTGAATCTCTCTTATGGGATCCTGGAATCATGGACGATACGAGAAACTGACGTGTGCTTTCATAATCATTGACTCAGAGTTCTTAAATGTTTATTTCCTAAAAGGTAACGTGCCTAACCATTAAATGAAGCTGGAACTTATCAAGGAAACCTGATTACCTTCCTCGGTAATAGCCAAGCTTATTTAATTGAATATTACATCTAGTTTGAAAAGCACTTGAATTTTATATATTGCATGTTTTAATAGGCGTTCGAAATAGCCTGTTTTGTTCTGTCATGCTTGACCATGTTTTAATAGGTATTCAAGAAATAACCTGTTTTGTTGTGCTTTGTCATGTGTATGTATGTAATTCTGAGTCAAACATATTAATTGCGTTGATGATGATGTTAAAACCGTAAGGCCTCAAGGGGGGTCTCACGACGATGTAGGTAGGCCTTAAACCACGTGGTACCCGGCTGTTCGCTAGCACAAGTGGGTAGGTCTGAAACCTAGTGATGAATTAGAATTTGGTACAATGATTTTCTAATCTGGTAAAATAGTCTCATGGTTGTCCTACAAAAGGTTAACGTATTGTGTTTTCGCTCTCCTTATATATTGTATAAGTGGTAGAATGAAGAATCCACATGATGATAGACTTGAACGTTAAGGAGACACGCTGTGTTCCATGAGGGCCGCATTTGAATCCAATATAGTCATAGCCTATGAAGAGGGTTACACAGCCAAAGCAAGTTTACTCCCCACAAAATTAGATGACCTATTTTTTAAATGCTAAATTGAGTTTGGTTAACTAATATAGTTTCTCTTATTTGTATTTACCAATTATAACTGGGATAATACTTGTGTTTTTAAAACCAATGCCTGATGCTCGTTAATGGAGTTTAAATTCTAAACTGGTAAATTGACTAATGAACAAATAGGGTATTGATGTAACGGTGTTCAAGGCCTACATTGAGTTTCCTTTGGATTACTTATTGTACCTTGATTTTAGTGACTTCATGCATCTGTTTTCTGTTAACTTGCCTTTATTTTAAGAGTTTTTTCCCCCTACTTTTGCTGTGTTGATAGGATAAGCAATTTTTTTGCTTACAGCAACGATATTAGATGGGTAGAGCATTGACTCTAACTAACTTTTAGTTAACGTAGGATATCGGCTAAGTTGTAGGCATGACGTCTTTTACTCCAGGCAGTCTGAAGACCATGTCACGTTTTTGTGTGGGGACTTTCATTGGCTCCGGTAAGGGGGGCACACCCCCTGGGTTGGCCTTGGCTCTAGGTTTTCCATTCGAGTTTTCTGCCTGTCCTCACCTGTGGTAATTTCCCCTACATGAGTATGTTTAGTTTTGGGATAATCAAACATTCAGTGGAAGCTACATGTGTTTTCCTCTCCATAGCTTTAATGTTGGAATTTATGATTTTGAGACAATTTGTTGTGAGGGTGGAGACCTTAAGTCATCCAACATTGTTCTTTGCTAGAACAATCTTGCTGTCGTTGCATGACAGTAACGATTTTTGACTGATCACCGCTATTTTGAATAACATGGACATGCATCTGAGTTGAGAAGATTCCCTAGACTTTAGGAGGCAAATTGAGTCATGATGCTTGTTTTGTTTCACCTTGGTTTGGCCGTTGCCTGTTGTAATGCAAATTTTGATATGCTAATTTGGGAATTGTTTCAATATGCTTCCTTCACACGGGCGACCGTGTGGTACAATAGTTTTGTGGGTGTTTTTCTGATTTTCGCATTTGCTTTTATTAGATTTTCAGTTTGCGACTTTTTATTGGATGAATATTAGATTCCTCCCAACTATCGATTTTCTTTTCATGTCCGTCCTGTAATGGTTCTGCTTTCACTTGGAGTAATTTTCCATTGACTCTGTCGTGAAAGCAGGGGGGGATTGTATGTAATGATTATCTATGATGAAAAAGAGTTGATCAAAGCAAATTAAATAGGTATTTAAAGAGTTACATGAAGAATGGAGTTTTTCTGAAAATGTATACAAAATCTAACATGGTTATGGCTGAGGAGAATACATTTTACCATTTTGAAATGGTTTAACTAAGAAATAACTAATTTGATGGGATGAATACACTCACCTAAAGGATTATTAGGAACACCATACTAATACTGTGTTTGACCCCCTTTCGCCTTCAGAACTGCCTTAATTCTACATGGCATTGATTCAACAAGGTGCTGAAAGTATTCATTAGAAATGTTGGCCCATATTGATAGGATAGCTTCTTGCAGTTGATGGAGATTTGTGGGATGCACATCCAGGGCACGAAGCTCCCGTTCCACCACATCCCTAAGATGCTCTATTGGGTTGAGATCTGGTGACTGTGGGGGCCATTTCAGTACAGTGAACTCATTGTCATGTTCAAGAAACCAATTTGAAATTATTCGAGCTTTGTGACATGGTGCATTATCCTGCTGGAAGTAGCCATCAGAGGATGGGTACATGGTGGTCATAAAGGGATGGTCAGAAACAATGCTCAGGTAGGCCGTGGCATTTAAACGATGCCCAATTGACACTAAGGGGCCTGAAGTGTGCCAAGAAAACATCCCCCACACCATTACACCAGCACCACCAGCCTGCACAGTGGCAAGGCATGATGGATCCATGTTCTCATTCTGTTTACGCCAAATTCTGACTCTACCATCTGAATGTCTCAACTGACATCGAGACTCATCAGACCAGGCAACATTCTTCCAGTCTTCAACTGTCCAATTTTGGTGAGCTCGTGCAAATTGTAGCCTCTTTTTCTTATTTGTAGTGGAGATGAGTGGTACCCGGTGGGATCTTCTGCTGTTGTAGCCCATCCGCCTCAAGGTTGTGGGTGTTGTAGCTTCACAAATGCTTTGCTGCATACCTCGGTTGTAACAAGTGGTTATTTCAGTCAAAGTTGCTCTTCTATCAGCTTGAATCAGTCGGCCCATTCTCCTCTGACCTCTAGCATCAACAAGGCATTTTTGCCCACAGGACTGCCGCATACTGGATGTTTTTCCCTTTTCACACCATTCTTTGTAAACCCTAGAAATGGTTGTGCGTGAAAATCCCAGTAACTGAGCAGATTGTGAAATACTCAGACCGGCCCGTCTGGTACCAACAACCATGCCACGCTCAAAATTGCTTAAATCACCTTTCTTTCCCATTCTGACATTCAGTTCAGGAGATTGTCTTGACCAGGACCACACCCCTAAATGCATTGAAGCAACTGCCATGTGATTGGTTGATTAGATAATTACATTAATGAGAAATTGAACAGGTGTTCCTAATAATCCTTTAGGTGAGTGTATATTATAATGAAGCATGGAGAAGCTCCTAATTTAGCTACTTTGGAAGCATTCGTTTCAGATATTAGGAAGTGGATGACAGATAATTTCTTGCTCTTAAACTCAAGGAAAACAGAAATGCTCGTTTTAGGACCCAGGAAACAAAGAGCTTTGTTAGCAGATCTCACTGTGAACCTTGACGGCTGCATGGTCGTATCCCAAAAAACTGTAAAAACCTTGTCGTTACCCTTGACCCTGACCTCACCTTTGAAGAACATATAAAATATGTCTCAAGAGTTGCTTATTTTCATCTTCGAAACATTGCAAAAATTAGAGACTTTCTATCAAAAACTGATGCAGAAAAATGTATCCATGCTTTCGTTACTTCTAGACTAGATTACTGCAATGCTCTTTCCAGTAATCCTGACAAATCAATAAATAAACTTCAATTAGTGCTGCACACGTCTGCTAGAATCCTAACTAGAATTTTCTTTTTTTAATAAATTTCTTCGGTACTAGCGTCCTTACACTGGCTGCCTATTAGGGTTAGGGCTGATTTTAAGTTTTTACTGTTAACCTATTAATCAATACATGGACTTGCTCCTACTTACCTTGCTGAAATGATCCAGCCATACATACCTACACGTAACCTTGGATCGCAAGATGCAGGCCTTTTAATTGTACCTAGAATTTCTAAACAAACAGCTGCTGGCAGGGCCTTTTCTCATAGAGCTCCACTACTGTGGAATGATCTGCAAATTAAGGTTAGAAATGCAAACTCAGTGCAAATTTTCAAGTGTCTACTAAAAACGAATCTCTACAGCACGGTTTATAATTAGGTGCAGCCTGGCCCGGGGGCGTGAAGGTGACCAGTAGGTTTGATACTGTCCACCCTTGCTGTCTTGCCAGGTGGGCTCTCGTTGCCACTGGGATGCCCTCCCTCCAATGCCTTTCGGGGGAATAGTCACTGGCTTGTTGTTGACTCTCTGATGCGCACTTGTGCAATTGGGCTGTACGCTGCTGGCAATACTCAGAGTTTTTCCTAGCCACTGAAATCCAACACTACTGTTGTTTGCTCCTTGGGGTTTAAGGCCGGGTGTCTCTGTAAAGCACTTGGTGACAACTGCTGTTGCAAAAAGGGCTTTATAAATACATTTGATTGATTGATTGAGTCAAATCAATTGGTCACAACTGTAAGAGAAGCCAACCAGGAACCTACGTAGACTATTTTACGAAATCCATGGCACCTGATTTCGTATGATAGGTTACATTACAACGTAAAATAGAATACGAACGCCAGACAAATGTTTGATATTTTACGAACGCTATGAAAGAAGATTTTATGACGAAATGTTAGACCTGCGTTTCAAACGACCGACATTTGGATTAGTAGGCAGTCACCCACTGCCCCACACTAGACATGGGGAGTTCATATGAGTAACATCAATAGCAAGGTCGCTAGTATATGTTATAAAAGCATTTTATCATCAACGTTAGGCATCCCAGCACTGGGGTTATGTTTAAGGTTAGATCTCACAGAACCGAGGTTAAGGTTTGGGTTAAGGGTTGGGCTACGGTTAGGAAACAAAAAAGGTTAGTTTAGGTTACGTCTCACAGCTCTGGGGTTCAGGTTAGGATTTGGGTTAAGGTTAGCTATCACAGCACTAGGGTTAAGGTTAGGTTTATGGTTTGGGTTAGGATTACAAAGAAAATCACCCCAAACTTATGTTGTGACAACACCATTTGCCAGGACTATTTACAGGTACTCCAGTGGAGCATTGGGTAGCGTGCCTGTGTAAGATGCGGAAGGTTTCTGGTTTGAACCATGGTTACTGTGTTTTTTTTCATTCCAACGTTATTTTACTACACATAATATATCTTACATAATGCCCTGCCTAGAATTTACGTAAAATAGTCTACGTCATCATTCTGAGACCAGGTTGGTCAGGTTGCTTCCATCATGAACATTTCAAAGATGGCAGTTCATAAGAACAAGGTCAAGCAACAGACATTAGGGACAACTCAAAGCTACACACTGGCAGAGGGTGAAAATGAGTGTCCACTGACTGAGATGACTGCCAACCCATTCGAATGTCACTCAACAACTGTAGGATGACATCAAATGACCTACAAAAAGAATGGCAAACAGCAGCTGGGGTGAAGTGCACAGCAAGGATGGTTCGAAACCGGCTCCCATAGGCAGGGCGAAAGTCATGCAAAGCTATAAAAAAAGCCCTTCATCAATGAGAAGCAAAGAAGAGGCTGAAGTTTGCAAAAGACCATAAGGATTTGACCGTAGAGGAATGGAGTAAGTTAATCTTGAATGTAGACTGATTATCTGGATTTAGTCCCTATTAGTTTCACCTGTGTTTCTCTTCATCTGCCCCCTCTCTGTTCCTATTTTGTTTAGTCCTGTTTGTAGCGTCCTTGTGAACTATAGGGGACCTTGATGGGGCTTTTGCCTCCTTTGAACAATTGAGAGGAAAGTACGTTCTCCCTAGAAATATTTTTTTCAGATTTTTTGAAATCTCCCAGCTTTCGAATATGCGACGCCTGCCAGATTTGATGGTTGCTTCACCCTTTTCCCCAATGATATCTGATGATATCTGTTCTCTATGACAAATTCCAAAATGACAACCCCCCCCCACAGAATGGCCCCACAACCCCTTCTCTCCTACCTTGCCAAGGTGACAGACCTGTCCCTTTGCACTTTTTATCACTCAAGCAGTTAGGGCTGAGTAAGTGGGGATGGTAGAGGGGTGGGTGTTTTAGCAGCAGTACAAGTGAGTGGGTGTCTTGGGAGACCTGTCTTAATTAACTTTTAATTTTCGCTGTTTTATCGCTTTTAGTCTTTTTTTTTTTTTTTGTCTTTTGCTGATTTTCAGACCAGTTGGTCGCTTTGTGATGTTGTTTCTTTGAAACTTGTTTTTGTTTAGGAAAATAAGGAGAAGGTATAAGCCTCTTTCATTGTGTGGATGACATGCTCCTGCTCTCTAATAAAACAAATATGAAACAAAATACAGATCAGATAACTCCCAGAACAACAGGTAGAATGCATACAATGTTCTTAGTAATGTAATGCCATAATAAGGATGTAATGCAAATTTATTTAACATTTGTGTTATGCAAAATATTGTTTGCACAATATGTTTTACATGTTGTAACTGTTTTATCTCTTTGTACACCCCAGCTGCTCTCATGTGGCCACTGTTTTATCTCTGTAGACACTAGCTGCTGTCATGTGGTAACTGTTTTCTGGGTAGACACCAGCTGCTGTCATGTGGTAACTGTTTTGTTTGTAGACACCAGCTGCTGTCATTCAGTAACTGTTTTATCTCTGTGTAGACACCAGCTGCTGTCATGTGGTAACTGTTTTCTCTCTTTGTAGACCCCATGTATTGCAATAGTAGAACCACAACCCTAGGCCAGAGTGACATTAAGCCCAGCAATTCAGGTTAACACCCAGTCTACAATAACTATCACTTACATATAAAACACTTATAAAAAATAACTTATTTTAGTTGTGAAACCTTGTGTATACACAGTATTGTATTGTGTGTAAGCAGACTTCTATTTTGTGTAAGCAAACATAGGGCAATGTGTGCTTAGGTTGTAATTTACAGTAGGCTGGGTAAGTTTTATAAACTGTTTTGCCAAGATTTACAGGAGTTACGGAATCAGAATACTTAAATAGGGTGGATGGAGGATAATAGTCATTCTTGAATTTCAGCTAAACTTACTGTCTTGACTTTGGAATGGGACCATTTCATGAGCACATATGTTTTTTTAATCTTCAAATCATTCATACATTTCAGAAAGTAGAAACTACATGGGGCTAGCAAATAGCCTATTTGGGGCTAAATAAAATGTATGGATTTGTCTTGAACAGCCACATCAGGACCTTGTATGCAAACTGCGCTGCACACGATGGCAAGGCCTTCTGGTACAGGTTGAAACACATTAATGGACCTGTCATTCCAAATAGTGTACCACGGCAAGAAAAAATCCCCCCCAATAAGATTTAAAAAAAATAAACAATTTCACCTCACAAGTAAATCACTCTCCAAGCACAGTGGTATTTATGGTTGCTAGTGAGCAAGTTTGGCATTTTAATACCACTAAATGTTCAATAGCAACAGATGCTAGACTTACTTGAATCTCATTGTGATGCAGAGGGGTGGTTTTCTTTTAGGACACTATTTGTCATGACATGCAATCAGGCCTGCATCAGACTTCTGGACATTTAACCTCGTCCAAAACCTGTCACTGATGACTCAGTTTGGCGCACATGCACTCACCCACACAAACACGAGTGCACACAACATGTAAATATTTACTTCATGTAAATAGCCTTCATTTCTAGTTGTGTTATGTGATCTGTTATTATTGTTGTAACATGCTTTTTTCATCTTTTGTATTTTGTCTAGAAGGGACATGATATGACAAGTTGACTTATTAAGACAAGCCTTGGGCTCAAAAACAGGTTTTGAGACAATGAGTTCATGCCATAAATCTATATTAAAAAAGACAACAATGTATAAAATAAATGTTGCTATATATTTATTTTACCATTCTGTTTCCCACACACAACACCGACTTCAAAATATTGGGGTTGCTTACTGTGTTAAATGGAACATTCTAATTTGAACTAGATTTGAACTTTACAAGTAAAGTTACCAGAGATGGAGTCTTGATCTTGCTGTCTCAGTCTCGAGACCACATAGATGTGGTCTTGGTCTGGGTCTCCAGTGTTGTGGTCTTGACTCCATCTCTGAAAGTAACTGAAGCTTGCTTTTACGCTTTCAAGTTTTCATTGGTACATTGGTACTGAAAACGTTGAACAGTTGTACATTTTTAAAGTATGAAAAGCTGATATTCATGTTTGTGTAAAAGTATAATATGGTTACTCCAGTCGCAACATCTTATGTATGCTAAAATACTTTCTCTGAAATGTTTTCTTATTTGAATAGGTGAAAAGTATAGATACATATATGCACATCCATGTCTTTATGTTTCGGAAAGTGTATTCCATTTCAGCTATTTTCGTAAAAAGAATCCTGTTGCTATGTTTGCTACCGTTGCAGTATCTAGCATTTGGTTAGAGATATTTTTGTAATGCTTTCAGATTTAAATAGCTGAGAAGTGGAGGAATATTGGAAATACGTTTTTCTTTCTTGCTTGGAAAGTGGTTTAAATTATTGGTTTCTGGGAAATATTGCTTAAATAAGAGTTGCTATGGTTACTGCGGTTGCAATAACTCAAGTTTGGTAAGGGATATTTATTAATTTTTTTCAGATATAAATAGTTGAGAAGTGAAGGAATGCCCCTCCAAGAACTGCCACCTTAACGTGGTGGAGGGGTTTGAGTACCCGAGTGACCCTAGGAGCTATGTTGTCTGGGGCTATATGCCCCTGGTAGGGTCTCCCAAGGCAAACAGGTCTTAGGCGACGGGTCAGACTAAGAGCGGTTCAAAAACCCCTTAATGATGATTAAAATTATGTGTACCGTGACGTCGCCCGGTATGGCGCAGCCGGGGCCCCACCCTGGAGCCAGGCCCGGGGTTGGGGCTCGTATGCGAGCGCCTGGTGGCCGGGCCTTCCCCCATGGGGCCCGGCCGGGCTCAGCCCGAACGGGCGACGTGAGGCCGCCCTCCCGTGGGCTCACCAACCACAGGAGGGACCATAAGGGGCCGGTGCGAAGAGGATCGGGCGGCAGTCGAAGGCAGGGGCCTAGACAACCCGATCTCTGGACACGGAAACTAGCTCTAGGGACGTGGAATGTCACCTCGCTGGCGGGGAAGGAGCCTGAGTTAGTGCGTGAGGTTGAGAGGTTCCGATTAGAGGTAGTCGGGATCACCTCTACGCACGGCTTGGGCTCTGGAACCACACTCCTTGAGAGAGGATGGACTCTTCACCACTCTGGAGTTGCCCATGGTGAGAGGCGGCGGGCTGGTGTGGGTTTGCTTATAGCTCCCCAGCTCTGCCACCATGTGTTGGAGTTTACCCCGGTGAACGAGAGGGTCGTTTCCCTACGCCTACGGGTCGGGGATAGGTCTCTCACTGTTGTTTGTGCCTACGGGCCGAACGGCAGTGCAGAGTACCCGACCTTCTTGGAGTCTCTGGGAGGGGTGCTGGAAAGTGCTCCGACTGGGGACTCTATTGTTCTACTGGGGGACTTCAACGCCCACGTGGGCAACGACAGTGACACCTGGAGGGGCGTGATTGGGAGGAACGGCCCCCCTGATCTGAACCCGAGTGGTGTTCAGTTATTGGACTTCTGTGCTAGTCACAGTTTGTCCATAACGAACACCATGTTCAAGCATAAGGGTGTCCATCAGTGCACGTGGCACCAGGACACCCTAGGCCGCAGGTCGATGATCGACTTTGTTGTCGTCTCATCTGACCTGCGGTCGTATGTCTTGGACACTCGGGTGAAGAGAGGGGCGGAGCTGTCAACTGATCACCACCTGGTGGTGAGTTGGATCCGATGGCGGGGGAAGAAGCTGGACAGACTCGGCAGGCCCAAGCGTACTGTAAGGGTCTGCTGGGAACGTCTGGCCGAGTCTCCTGTCAGAGAGATCTTCAACTCCCACCTCCGGCAGAGCTTCGACTGGATCCCGAGGGAGGCTGGAGATATTGAGTCCGAGTGGACCATGTTCTCCACCGCCATTGTCGAAGCGGCCGCTCGGAGCTGTGGCCGTAAGGTCTCCGGTGCCTGTCGAGGCGGCAATCCCCGAACCCGGTGGTGGACACCGGAAGTAAGGGATGCCGTCAAGCTGAAGAAGGAATCCTATCAGGCCTGGTTGGCTTGTGGGACTCCTGACGCAGCTGACGGGTACCGACAGGCCAAGCGGGCTGCAGCCCGGGTGGTTGTGGAGGTAAAAACTCGGGCCTGGGAGGAGTTCGGTGAGGCTATGGAGAAGGACTATCGGCTGGCCTCGAAGAGATTCTGGCAAACCATCCGGCGCCTCAGGAGAGGGAAACAGTGCCCTACCAACGCTGTTTACAGTAGAGGTGGGCAGCTGTTGACCTCAACTGAAGATGTCGTCGGGCGGTGGAAGGAGTACTTCGAGGATCTCCTCAATCCCGCTGTCACTTCTTCCATTGAGGAAGCAGAGGATGAGGTATCAGAGGTGGACTCGTCCATCACCCGGGCTGAAGTCACTGAGGTGGTCAAGAAACTCCTCGGTGGCAAGGCACCGGGGGTGGATGAGATCCGCCCTGAGTACCTCAAGTCTCTGGATGTTGTGGGGCTGTCTTGGTTGACACGCCTGTGCAACATCGCGTGGCGGTCGGGGACAGTGCCTCTGGGATGGCAGACCGGGGTGGTGGTCCCTCTTTTTAAGAAGGGGGACCGGAGGGTGTGTTCCAACTATAGGGGGATCACACTTCTCAGCCTCCCCGGGAAAGTCTATGCCAGGGTTCTGGAGAGGAGAATACGGCCGATAGTAGAACCTCGGATTCAGGAGGAACAGTGTGGTTTTCATCCGGGCCGTGGAACACTGGACCAGCTCTATACCCTCTACAGGGTGTTGGAGGGTTCATGGGAGTTTGCCCAACCAATCCACATGTGTTTTGTGGATTTGGAGAAGGCATTCGACTGTGTCCCTCACGGCATCTTGTGGAGGGTGCTTGGGGAATATGGGGTCCTGGGTCCTTTGCTAAGGGCTGTCAGGTCCCTGTACAACCGAAGCAGGAGCTTGGTCCGCATTGCCGGCAGTAAGTCAGACTTGTTCCCAGTGCATGTTGGACTCCGGCAGGGCTGCCCTTTGTCACCGGTTCTGTTCGTAATTTTTATGGACAGAATTTCTAGGCGCAGCCAGGGGCCGGAGGGTGTCAGGTTTGGGGACCACACAATTTCGTCTCTGCTCTTTGCAGATGATGTTGTCGTGTTGGCCCCTTCTAACCAGGACCTTCAGCATGCGCTGGGACGGTTTGCAGTCGAGTGTGAAGCGGTGGGGATGAAAATCAGTACCTCCAAATCCGAGGCCATGGTCCTCAGTCGGAAAAGGGTGGCTTGCCCACTTCAGGTTGGTGGAGAGTGCCTGCCTCAAGTGGAGGACTTTAAGTATCTAGGGGTCTTGTTCACGAGTGAGGGAAGGGAGATTGACAGACGGATCGGTGCAGCTTCTGCAGTAATGCAGTCGATGTATCGGTCTGTCGTGGTGAAGAAAGAGCTGAGCCGCAAGGCGAAGCTCTCGATTTACCAGTCAATCTACGTTCCTACTCTTACCTATGGTCATGAGCTTTGGGTCATGACCGAAAGGACAAGATCCCGGATACAGGCGGCCGAAATGAGCTTTCTCCGCAGGGTGGCCGGGCGATCCCTTAGAGAGAGGGTGAGAAGCTCGGTCACCCGGGAGGAGCTCAGAGTAGAGCCGCTGCTCCTCCACATCGAGAGGGGTCAGCTGAGGTGGCTTGGGCATCTTTTTTGGATGCCTCCGGAACGCCTTCCTGGGAAGGTGTTCCGGTCCCGTCCCACCGGGAGGAGACCCCGGGGAAGACCTAGGACACGCTGGAGGGACTATGTCTCCCGGCTGGCCTGGGAACGCCTCGGTGTCCCCCCGGAAGAGCTGGAGGAAGTGTCTGGGGAGAGGGAAGTCTGGGCATCCCTGCTTAGACTGCTGCCCCCGCGACCCGGCCCCGGATAAGCGGAAGAAGATGGTATGGTATGGTAAGTGAAGGAATGTAGCCAATACTCATACTGTTTGCCTATTTTGTTGGGAAAGTGGGTAAAATGTCAGCTGTATGGAAAATATTGCAAAAAATTTATTGGTATGGTTACTGTGGTTTTCGGGTTATATCAGCTGAGAAGTATACAGTTGTGCTCATTCAAGTTTGAATACCCTGGCAAAAATTGTGAAATGTTGGCATTGATTTTGAAAATATGACAGATCATGCAAAAATCCCTGTATTTTATTTAAGGATAGTGATCATATGAAGCCATTAATATCACATAGTTGTTTGGCTCCTTTTTAAATCATAATGATTACAATAAATCAATCAAATGTATTTATAAAGCCCTTTTTACAACAGAGGTTGTCACAAAGTGCTTTTACAGAAACACCCGGCCTTAAACCCGGAGCAAACAACAGTAGTGTTGAATTTCAGTGGCTAGGACATAACAGAAATCTAAAAGTTGACATACCCTTGAATGTTTGGCCTTGTTAAAGACACACAAGGGGACACATACACACGTGAAAATGGCAATTAACCTTTTCATGCCTGAGTTTCAAATATTCCTTACCGACCCCCCAGCGTGAGTTTTTTTGCACGTGACTTCAGTACTCTCCAGCATTTGAACTCACGCCAGCATTTGAAGAGTCACCTTGCTAGGTAAGGAACACTACATGCATTGCATTGCAAGCTTCTCTCGTTGACTCGAATTCTAAGAGCTGCAAAAGTTGGTTGATTTATAACTGTAGCTAGCTAGAAAACGTCAGCTAACCGCTAGCAAACGTCAGCTGCCCGCTAGCTAACAAATCGTGACCAGTAATTCAGTGCAGTGAAAATAAATAAACTATATAAAATGCATACAACGGGGAATGTAACTTCTAGAAAGTTTTTGCAATGGTTTTGATCGGTAGTAGTCGCTTATATAATTTGTATTTGTGTAATAGTGTGGGCTGTCTGTTGGTACGTAAGTAACACTTCTTGTCCCGATTTGAATGCTTTCTACCTGGTTAATATCATAGTGTGGTCTTGAAACAATTACAATCAGGAAATAAAATTATAAACACTGTTTGAGCTAAATGTGAGTAAATAACAGTGCGGTTTTACCAGCCATTGTTACGTTACTTGTAGCTAGGTATGCTAATGGTGCGTTCTAAACATGACGTTCTATTCACACCGGTGTGATCGTACGCTTGAGGGACCACTCTAGATTGATCACACCGTTGTGATCGTACGCGCCAAATGGTTAAAGGTACATTTCCCACACCTGTGGTTTTTAAATTGCAATAAGTGTATATGTATATATCGTAAATTTGTTTTTTTAGCTCTCACGTGGATACACTGAGCAAGCTAGATACTAAGCCATTGGGAGCAGAAAAGATCTGTCAAAATACCTGCTAAACAAGGTAATAGAACTTTATAAAGATGGCAAGGGATATAAAAAGATATCCAAAGCCTCACAAATGCCAGTCAGTACTGTTCAATCACTTATTTAGAAGTGGGAAATCAGAGGATCTCTTGATACCAAGCCAAAGTCAGGTAGACCAAGAAAGATTTCAGCCAAAATTGCCAGAAGAATTGATCGGGATATAAAGAAAAACCGACAAGGAACCTCAGGAGAAATACAGGCTGTGGTTGACGGTGTGGTTGTTTCAAAGAGCACAATTTGACAATACTTGAACAAAAATGAGGGGCATAGTTGAGTTGCCAGAAAGAAACCTTTACTGCACCAATGCCACAAAAAAGCTTGGTAACAATAACACCTTGACACGCCTCACAGCTTCTGGCACACTGTCATTTGGAGTGACGAGACCAAAATAGAGCTTTATGGTCACAACCACAAACAATACGTTTGGAGAAGGGTCAACAAGGCCTATAGTGAACAGAATACGATCCCCACTGTGAAGCATGGTGGTGGCTCACTGATGTTTTGTGTGGGTGTGAGCTCTAAAAGCAAAGGGAATCTTGTGAAAATGTATGGCAAGATTAATGCAGCATTTACTGCCAGACAATTTGCATTCTTCTGCAAGAAAGCTGCACATGGGACGCTCTTGGACTTTTCAGCATGACAATGATAAGACAAAATCATGTTGCTATGGTTACTCCGGTTGCAGTAGTTCGAGTTTGGTTGGAGTGTTCAAGTTTTGTTAGAGTTACAGTAGTTTGAGTTTGTTGATTATAGTGCCACCATCAGATCGATCAGCTTGAAACGTTGGGGGTTCAAGTCTGAACCCATATACTAAGTTTGGTTGCAGTAGGCCTCACCATCTTGCATAAATTAGCATTTAAATTGAGACCACGCCCACAATCATTTTAATTGGCTCATATCAGCAATTCTTTTAAAGACATCAAAGATCGGTGAAGAGCTTCAGTTGAAGAAAACTTTAGTGTTTTGGAAAAAATTCAAATTGGCGGAAAATTCTAAATGGCAGACTTTATTGGTTCTTCAGGCATATTTGTTCCATAGGTGATGAGGGACCTGTGGACCGAATTTCAGACCTCTAGGTCAGACCTGCATTCATTCCCCATTGACTTTCATTCATTTCCTATGGAGCCCCATGTATACTACTATCAGGCCGATCACCTTGAAACGTTGTGGGGGCCTTCCTGCCATGGGCTTGAACCATATACCAAGTCGGCTTGCAGTAGGCCTCACCATCTTGCATTAATGTGTATTTGAATTGAGACCACGCCCACAGGAATTTTCATTGGCTCTTATCAGCCCTTCTGTTAAAGACATCAACAATCCTTATATTGAATCTTTAGTTACTTTTCCCAAGATGATAAATACAAAGCGGTGTGAAGATTGGTGCAGAGCTCTAATATAAGACAACTTTTTTGTGTTTTAGACAAAATTCAAAATGGCGGAAAATCTGGCACCTGCAGAGTAACCCCAAAATTGTGAAGTGGATGTAAGTAATTAAACAAAAGTAAGATGTTGGCCAACAAACAATATAAAAAGGCAATATGAAACTAGAAGTACATTTCCTGAAGAAAATGTGGTGTGCTTGCTAGCTACCCTACTCCTTCAATTTGCCTCGCTTGCAAATTCAGAATGCCATTGAGAATTGCCACTTGTACCCACACAACTATTTGTCCCACTTGTATATACATTATACTTAAAACTTGAACATTTCCTGTAAATTTGTAAATTTTCCACTGCACATTTAGAATTGCATTTGCATTAATACTACATCCATACATTCCACTTGTACATACATATACTTAATATTTTTTCTGGTAAGACGCAAACTGCATTTTGTTGTACTGTACAGTTCAATGAAAATAAAGTTGAATCTAATCAAATCACTGTCTAAAAAATAATTTATGGTTCAAAATACCATTTAACTATCGATAGGTTTGGAGTCTGTATTTTTAAGGTTCAAGAGATACTGTTGGTGAGGGTAATTAGCATGAATTAGCATACATGTCATAGTTAAATTTCATAAGTGTTACCATCGGCAGATCTTGTGTCTGTAGCTTGAATGGTTCAAAATATACAGCCTAATAGTTAATTAACGCTAATTATGCTAATTAACATATGTAACATATTGCAGTGAGGATAGCTTAAACGTGTGAAACTTTTGGTTTAGTGGCACGAACGGTTCAAATGACACAGCCTTATAGTTAATTAACGCTAATTACGCTAATTACAATATGTAAAATCATTAAACGTTTCATCATATAGAGGATCATATCATAGAGGATAGCCTAAACATGTAAAACAAAGTTTTTGTGTATGTAGCTTAAACGGTTAAAATGATACAGCCCTTTTAACTGTTTATTAATGCTAATTATGCAAATTAGCATATACGGAAAATCTATAAAGGTTTCCTAATTTGAAGTGGGGATAAAATTCATGAAACAAAGTTGGTTTCCGGTCTGTAGCTCGAATGGTTGAAATGATACAACCTAGTAGTTAGTTAATGCTAATTAGCATAAATAAAATCAATACAGGTTTCATAATTTGAAGTGGGGATAGCTAAAATGGTGAAACACAGTTGGTTTCTGGTCTGTAGCTCAAACGTTTCAATGGATACAGCCTAATAGTTAATTAACGCTATTTATGCTAATTAGCACACTAAAATCATCAAACCTCTCATCATATGAAATAGGGATAGCCTATACATGTAAAACAAAGTTAGTTTCATCTCAATAGCTGGACTAAAACTACAAATCTCACCACAATTTGTCAAACATTACCCACCAGTACACCATCCACGCATGGAACATACCTCTACATATTGTATTATTCCCACAAACCACTACACAACTGAGTAGTAAGTGCTGTAGACAAGTGTACCAGTGCAAGTGGACCAGTGTACTCAGTTGCTCTTGACTGACTCCCTGGTGATCAGAGGTAGCAGTAAAGGAGGGCCTACACAATCTCCATACGCAAGTAGAATTGTCAAAGATGCCTGTGAACTCCACACCAATGGACAGCAAAGATCTCCTCCAACAAGACAATAATTACAGTTTTTTCTGATTGCTCAAGCACATTTTTTGTAACTATTGGCTATTTTTGCAAAACTCTACACACAAACAAGAAAACCTTTCACCCAATTATCAAAACATTGTAGTTCTCTTGCAAAAGCGAACACAGCTAGATTACCTCTTCACACCTTCGTAAAAATTGTGTTTTCGTATCAAACAGTAAACACAAGCCATCATCTACTAAGCACACAATGTGCCAACTACACACTGATGGTATGAATACAAAACACATCTGGCTTTTGCTTTTCTCTGTGTACAGATGTATATTTGAGGTCATACTTAGTGTCATGTAAACATACAAGGATCCAAACTTGGTGTTTATTCACACTCATCAAAACCAAGACAAAGTCAGAACACAAAATAGTAATTTCACAAAAAAAATAAAAGTAAAAGACAATCAGCCTACATCATGTCGTCTTTCTGGGTCCGGCCACAAAATTTCGTCCACATCGCATGCGATATCCTCCAGTCCAAGGCACCGGGGAAAATATCCCCTTGAATGCCGTATCCAGGCCTGACATGATGCCTGGTCAATATCTCCACATGCCTCCTCCATTGCCTGTAAAAGGGCTACCTGTTGATGAGGATGACGGTCGTACACTTTCCAGCGCCAGGCAGAGAAGAACTCCTCGATGGGATTTACAGTTTTTTTCAATTGTTTACACGCAATTTTGAAAACAGAGTTCTTTTTGTCAAAATATAATCACAATTATCCAAACACCACAATCAATTAGCAAAATTCCTAGATTGTTTGCAAAATGACACACTTCAGTCAAAACATACACACTTCAGTCAAAACATATACACATATCTGTGAAAATGCTATATTTGTTTTCATTTAACCAACACAGTCATTAATGATCATACACTATTGCAGCCAGTTTCACACTGCTGTGATAAATAAAAAACACATTTGTAAAAAAGAAAAAAATGGATTCTTGGCCAGACATTCTTAAGAGATAATTTAGGTGACAAAAAATAGTGAGAAACTCACAACATTATTCATGATTTGTTTTGAGATATAAGGAGAATGTAGACAAATACTGTAGGCCTACTATAACCTTACCAAGCACTGCACAACACTTGATGCTGCAGACTGAATATTTCAAGTATTTATTTCAATACTTACAGTATTTCTTACCATAATCAGTTACAGTAATCAACCAACAATGATATCAATTACTGTAAACAAATAAAATCCGTAGACAAATAAAAATTACTGCATGAATTACAGTACATACACTCTGACTCTGAAGAAAAGTAAAGTAAAAGTAAACAGAAATGAAAGAAAACTACTGTAAAAGCAACAAGAATACTGTAACTATCCGTCTCTCCGTCTGGCTGGATCAGGCCATAAGATTTCATCCACATCACAGGCTATGTTTTCATTGGCAAGGCACCGTTGGAAGAATCGCCTTGTGTAACGAATCCACCCCTGCACTGAAGCTGCTTCAATAAGATCACATGCCTGTTCCATGGCCTGAATGAGGGGCAAACGGTCATAAGGCCGCAGGTCATATACCTTCCACCGCCACGCTGAAAAAATCTTTTCAATAGGATTCAGGAAGGGGGAGTATGGGGGAAGGTATAAAACTTCATAATCAGGGTGATCATGGAACCAGTTCTGGACCAGAGCAGCCCGATGAAATGAGACATTGTCCCAAACGACAATGTACCGCATCTGGTACACTTGGTGTAATGCTGTGACAATCTCATGCAATCGGTCAAGAAATGCAAGTATCAGATTTGCATTATAGGGTCCCAGATTTGCATGGTGGTGGAGGACCCCATTTTGTGTGATAGCAGCGCAAAGGGTGATGTTACCCCCTCGCTGCCCTGGCACATTGGTGATTGCCCTGTGCCCAATGACATTTCTCCCTCTTCTTCTTGTTTTTGCAAGGTTAAATCCAGCCTCATCCACATATATAAATTCATGTTGAATTTCAGCAGCATCCATTTGCAAGACTCTCTGAAACACATTAAAGAAAATAGGATGATATTCAATATCTATAGCACAGTATTTTTTTTTGTGACAGAACATTATGAGCAGTGCATGATAACACACCATAGTCAGATGAACAATACATACCTCCACATACTCATTGCGCAGATGTTTCACTCTCTCTGAATTTCTGTCAAATGGTACCCGATACAGTTGCTTCATGTATATTTGATTTTTCTTTAGGATTCGACCTAATGTTGACAGAGAGACTCCATCCATCCATCCATCTTCTTCCGCTTATCCGGGGCCGGGTCGCGGGGGCAGCAGTCTAAGCAGGGATGCCCAGACTTCCCTCTCCCCAGACACTTCCTCTAGCTCTTCCGGGGGGACACCGAGGCGTTCCCAGGCCAGCCGGGAGACATAGTCCCTCCAGCGTGTCCTAGGTCTTCCCCGGGGTCTCCTCCCGGTGGGACGGGACCGGAACACCTTCCCAGGAAGGCGTTCCGGAGGCATCCGAAAAAGATGCCCAAGCCACCTCAGCTGACCCCTCTCGATGTGGAGGAGCAGTGGCTCTACTCTGAGCTCCTTCCGGGTGACCGAGCTTCTCACCCTATCTCTAAGGGATCGCCCAGCCACCCTGCGGAGAAAACTCATTTCGGCCGCCTGTATCCGGGATCTTGTCCTTTCGGTCATGACCCAAAGCTCATGACCATAGGTGAGAGTAGGAACGTAGATTGACTGGTAAATCGAGAGCTTCGCCTTGCGGCTCAGCTCTTTCTTCACCACGACAGACCGATACATCGACTGCATTACTGCAGAAGCTGCACCGATCCGTCTGTCAATCTCCCGTTCCATCCTTCCCTCACTCGTGAACAAGACCCCTAGATAGTTAAACTCCTCCACTTGAGGCAGGCACTCTCCACCAACCTGAAGTGGGCAAGCCACCCTTTTCCGACTGAGGACCATGGCCTCGGATTTGGAGGTACTGATTTTCATCCCCACCGCTTCACACTCGGCTGCAAACCGTCCCAGTGCATGCTGAAGGTCCTGGTTAGAAGGGGCCAACACGACAACATCATCTGCAAAGAGCAGAGACGAAATTGTGTGGTCCCCAAACCTGACACCCTCCGGCCCCTGGCTGCGCCTAGAAATTCTGTCCATAAAAATTACAAACAGAACCGGTGACAAAGGGCAGCCCTGCCGGAGTCCAACATGCACTGGGAACAAGTCTGACTTACTGCCGGCAATGCGGACCAAGCTCCTGCTTCGGTTGTATAGGGACCTGACAGCCCTTAGCAAAGGACCCAGGACCCCATATTCCCCAAGCACCCTCCACAAGATGCCGCGAGGGACACAGTCGAATGCCTTGTCCAAATCCACAAAACACATGTGGATTGGTTGGGCAAACTCCCATGAACCCTCCAACACCCTGTAGAGGGTATAGAGCTGGTCCAGTGTTCCACGGCCCGGACGAAAACCACACTGTTCCTCCTGAATCCGAGGTTCTACTATCGGCCGTATTCTCCTTCTCCAGAACCCTGGCATAGACTTTCCCGGGCAGGCTGAGAAGTGTGATCCCCCTATAGTTGGAACACACCCTCCGGTCCCCCTTCTTAAAAAGAGGGACCACCACCCCGGTCTGCCATCCCAGAGGCACTGTCCCCGACCGCCACGCGATGTTGCACAGGCGTGTCAACCAAGACAGCCCAACATCCAGAGACTTGAGGTACTCAGGGCGGATCTCATCCACCCCCGGTGCCTTGCCACCTAGGAGTTTCTTGACCACCTCTGTGACTTCAGCCCGGGTGATGGACGAGTCCACCTCTGAGCCCTCATCCTCTGCTTCCTCAATGGAAGACATGTCAGCGGGATTGAGGAGATCCTCGAAGTACTCCTTCCACCGCCCGACGACAGAGAGACTCGTTGGATGTTATTGAAAATATTGTCATCATTGATGATATTGGCTTGGATTTCTCGTAGCCTGATACAATTATTGGCCAAAACCATGTTCACAATGGCGGCCTCTTGTGCACGACTAAACATAGGGCCCCTTCCACCTTGGTGTCCTCGACCCTCAATCCTATGTAAAAACAAAATAAGATAAAAATGAATAAATATATATATATATATATATATGCAGCCTACTGTCAAATGTCACAGTAAACAATATTGATTATACAAGCTTCAGTTTCAATGTATACTGTGTGGTTAGCTTACCTGTTTTCTCGATGAAATGTCCGAATTACTGACGCAACAGTATTTCTGCTGAGATCTGGTTGAACTCTTTGTCCAGCTTCCATCAGTGTCAGTCCATGGTTGATAACATGGTCAATAAGTGTTGCACGGATTTCTCGAGTCAAATTTGGTCCTCGTCTTCTTTGTTGAGGTTCTATCAACTCTTCAAGTCCTTCTCTACCTCTTCCTCTACCTAGGTGTCTTCCTCTACATCCTTCTCTTCCTCTACCTTCTTCTCCTCTACCTATGCCTCTTCCTCTACCTCCTTCTCCTCTTCCTCTACCGCCTTCATCTCCTCTTTGAGCTCCCCCTCTCATTCTCACTCTTCTTCTTCTTCTAACTCCTTCAATTTTTTGTTGAAGACAGGTGAACTCACCTGCTGCCTTTTATAGCACACCTGAGTGCTGCGTTTTCAAATTAGCACATGTGTGCTTCCACACCTGGTGGATGTGTTTATCCAATTTGTTCATTAGTGTGGTAATTGGCAATCCGGTGCTTTGTAATTACAAGGAAGTAACCTCACGTTCCTTATCTGTGTCTAAGGTGTGAAAATGTGTGTAGAGTTTTACAAATCACTGTGTGTAATGTTTTGCAAAAAGGGTGATGCGGACATTGTGTGGACTGTTGTGCAAATCTGTGGAGGTGTTTTGCTAATTGTGTGGAAATTTTAATTTTAGTGTGTAAACAATCGTAAAAAACTGTAAGAATGGAGAGTATGGAGGGAGGTTGAGTGCCATGAAGAATCGGTGGTCTGTAAACCAGTTGCGGACCAAAGCAGCCCTATGGAAACTAACATTGTCCCATATGATGACGTATCTGGTCTGCTCTGGTCTCTGAACATTCGTGAGCCTGTCATGTAAGGTGTCCAGGAATGCAATAATGTGTGCAGTGTTGTATGGGCCTATGGTTGCATGATGGTGAACAACACCATTTAGGCTTATGGCTGCACACATGGTTATGTTACCACCACGTTGTCCTGGGACATTGATGATGGCACGGTGTCCAATAATGTTCCTGCCACGTCTCCTGGTTTTACTTAGGTTAAAACCGGCCTACAAAGTACTTACCGATTCTCATTTCGAAATGTCCTAATGATGCTTGCCACAGTGTAGCGCCTCAAATTAGGCTGAACCCGTTGGCCAGCGTCCCTCAGGGTCATCCCATGGTTGATGACATGGTCCACTATTGTAGCTCTGATGTCATCAGTTATTCTATTTCTTACTCTTCTTACCCTTCCTCTTTCCCCTCCTCGTCCTCTTCTTGCTCCTCCTTGTCCTCTTCCTGTAACTTCCTCTAACCCTCTCGCTTCTTCAACTCCACGTCCTCTTCCTCAAACTTCACCTCCACGTCCTCTCCCTCGGCCTCCTCTGATTCTCACTCTTACTGCTCCTTCCATTGTACTCCACACAGACAGCTTACCTGTGGCTTATTTATAGTGCTTAGGCTGATTGCAAAGTGAACTAATTATCTAAAACAGTTTTCACATGTGAAAGTGTGCCAGACAGTTGGCAAAATGGTGTTAATGATAGCCATACATGTGTATAATTTTGCTAGGAGTGTGTTGGAAATTTGGTGATTGAGTGTAAGCAGTAAGTTGTGTTTAAAGTTCTGTAAAAAGAGTGTTGTGCAGTGAATTGTGCCTACAGTTTTGCAAAGTGTGTGTTACAAAATTGCAAACTGAGTGCAAAGCAGTGTTTGTGCTTTTAGTTTTGCAAACTCAGTGAGTGGTTTTGCTATACGTATTAATAGTTTTAGAAATTGTGCTACAAGAATCACGATTAGCGCTTAAGCATTCAGAAAAAACTGTAAAAGAGTAAGAGGGGGAGACAGAGGGAAAGGTGAGAATGATAATTGATTGAGTTACAGTGGGGCAAAAAAGTATTTAGACAGCCACCAATTGTGCAAGTTCTCCCACTTGACAAGATGAGAGAGGCCTGTCATTTTCATCCTAGGTACACTTCAACTATGAGAGACAAAATGAGGGGGAAAAAATCCAGAAAATCACATTGTAGGATTTTTTATGAATTTATTGGTGAATTATGGTGGAAAATAAGTATTTGGTCAATAACAAAAGTTAATCTCAGTACTTTGTTATATTCCATTTGTTGGCAAAGACAGAGGTCAAATGTTTTCTGTAAGTCTTCACAAGGTTTTAACACACTGTTGCAGGTATTTTGGCCCATTCCTCCATGCAGATCTCCTCTAGAGCAGTGATGTTTTGGGACTGTCGCTGGGCAACACAGACTCCCTCCAAAGATTTTCTATAGGGTTGAGGTCTGGTGACTGGCTAGGCCACTCCAGGACCTTGAAATGCTTCTTACGAAGCCACTCCTTCGTTGCCCAGGCAGTGTGTTTGGGATCATTGTCATGCTGAAAGACCCAGCCACGTTTCAATGCCCTTGCTGATGGAAGGAGGTTTTCACTCAAAATCTCACAATACATGGCCCCATTCATTCTTTCCTATACACGGATCAGTTGTCCTGGTCCCTTTGCAGAAAAACAGCCCAAAAGCATGATGTTTCCACCCATATGCTTCACAGTAGGTATGGTGTTCTTTGGATGCAACTCAGTATTCTTTCTCCTCCAAACACAATGAGTTGAGTTTTTATCAAAAAGTTATATTTTGGTTTCATCTGACCATATGACATTCTCCCAATCCTCTTCTGGACCATCCAAATGCTCTCTAGCAAACCTCAGATGGGCCTGGAAGTGTACTGGCTTAAGCAGGGGGACACGTCTGGCACTGCAGGATTTGAGTCCCTGGCGGCGTAGTGTGTTACTGATGGTAGCATTTGTTACTTTGGTCCCAGCTCTCTGCAGGTCATTCACTAGGTCCACCCGTGTGGTTCTGAGATTTTTGCTCACCGTTCTTGTGATCATTTTGACCCCACGGGGTGTGTTATGGAACTTTTTAACTAAGGTGCATTTGAGAAATGTCTGTCTTTCCATTGGCTGATATGTAGATCTTTACTTTGATTGTGACACACGTCTGTATAATATCAGAGGTTTATTAGGTATTTGGGCCATGTCCTCCTGCCTAGACAAAGAAGGGTGTCACTCCTATCTGTTCCTTAGGAATGTGGTCCTTGGGGGGAAGTAAGATCAGTTGGCCCCTTTAGGTAAACACAACAGTAAACATTATGGCAGGAAGGATAAGGTGGGGGGACAGCCCACCCTTTGGGTAAAGCCTTTGTGACACAAGTCAGATGGGCAACAACTTACCACACCCCTTTTCACTGTAATAAATACGGATTGTGCATGTATGGAGTCAGAGACTCCTCAGACGATTATGTTGGTAAGCGTTTGACGTGTCTCTCTTATTTGCAAATAATTAATAAACTGTTAATTGTGCCAAGAGAACTTTGTCTCTGTTTCTTACTCCTTTAAGAGTGTCAGTCGATAGAATTACCATCACAGGTGAGATCTTGTGTGGAGCCCTGGATGGAGGGAGATTATCAGTGGTCTTGTATGTCTTCCATTTTCTTATAATTGCTCCCACAGTTGATTTCTTCACACCAAGCTGCTTACCTATTGCAGATTCAGTCTTCCCAGCCTAGTGCAGAACTACAATTGTATTTCTGGTGTCCTTTGACAGCTCTTTGGTCTTGGCCATAGTGGAGTTTGGAGTGTGACTGTTTGAGGTTGTGGACAGGTGTCGTTTATACTGATAACAAGTTCAAACAGGTGCCATTAATACAGGTGACGAGTGGAGGACAGAGGAGCCACTTAAAGAAGAAGCTACAGGTCGGTGAGATCCAGAAATCTTGCTTATTTGTAGGTGACCAAATACTTATTTTACAGAAGGATTTACCAATAAATTCATAAGAAATCCTACAATGTGATTTTCTGGATTTTCTTTCTCATTTTGTCTCTCGTAGTTGAAATGTACCTATAATGAAAATTACAGGCCTATTGCATCTTTTAAAGTGGGAGAACTTGCACAATTGGTGGCTGACTAAATACTTTTTTGCCCCACTGTAAATAATGACAGTACCGGTATCTTTAATGTAGAACAATAATAATAATACATTACATTTATATAGCACTTTTCAAAGACCCAAAGACGCTTTACAATACATACAGTATCTCACAGAAGTGAGTACACCCCTCACATTTTTGTAAATATTTGATTATATCTTTTCACACTGAAGAAATTACACTTTGCTACAATGTAAAGTAGTGAGTGTACAGCATGTATAGCAGTGTACATTTGCTGTCCCCTCAAAATAACACACAGCCATTAATGTCTAAACATCTGGAAACAAATTGAGTACACCCCTAAGTGAAAATGTCCAAATTGGGCCCAATTAGCCATTTCCCTCCATGGTGTCATGTGACTCAAGGTCTCAGGTGTGAATGGGGAGCAGGTGTGTTAAAAATCTCTCTCACACTTCCTCATAATGGTCAATGGAAGTTCAACATGGCACCTCATGGCAAAGAACTCTCTGTGGATCTGAAAAAAGAAATAGCTCTACATAAAGATGAGTGCTGCCAGCATTGATGCAGAGGTTGAAGGGTTGGGGGGTCAGCCTGTCAGTGCTCAGACCATACGCCGCATACTGCGTCAAATTGTTCTGCATGGCTGTCGTCCCAGAAGGGACGTCAATTGGTCTGCATGGCTGTCGTCCCAGAAGGAACGTCAAATTGGTCTGCATGGCTGTCGTCCCAGAAGGAACCCTCTTCTAAAGATTATGCACAAAAAATCCCACAAAGAGTTTGTGAAGACAAGCAGACTAAGGACATGTATTACTGGAACCATGTCCTGTGGTCTGATGAGACCAAGATAAACTTATTTGGTTCAGATGGTGTAAAGCGTGTGGCGACAACCAGGTGAGGAGTACAAAGACAAGTGTGTCTTGCCTACAGTCAAGCATGGTGGTGGGAGTGTCATGGTCTGGGGCTGCATGAGTGCTGCCGGCACTGGGGAGCTACAGTTCATTGAGGCAACCATGAATGCCAACATGTACTGTGACATACTGAAGCAGAGCATGATCCCCTCCCTCGGAGACTGGGCCGCAGGGCAGTATTCCAACTACCCCAAACACACCTCCAAGACGACCACTGCCATGCTAAAGAAGCTGAGGGTAAAAGTGATAGACTGGCCAAGCATGTCTCCAGACCTAAACCCCAATTGAGCATCCTTAAACGGAAGGTAGAGGAGCGCAAGGTCTCTAACATCCACCAGCTCAGTGATGTCATCATGGAGGACTGGAAGAGGACACAAGTGGCAAACTGTGAAGCTCTGGTGAACTCCATGCCCAAGAGTCTTGAGGCAGTGCAGGAAAATAATGGTGGCCACACAAAATATTGACACTTTGGGCCCAATTTGGACATTTTCAGGGGAGTACTCACTTTTGTTGCCAGCGGTTTAGACATTAATGGCTGTGTGTTGTGTTATTTTGAGGGGACAGCAAATTTACACTGTTATACAAGCTGTACACTGAATTTTGAACTAGTTGTAGTTTATGGAGAGATGAAGTGTTAATGCCAGAAAGGAGATAATTGCAATTGTCAAGATGGGCAGAAATGAATGCATGTATTAGTGTTTCAGCGGCAGTGCAGGACAGGGAAGACTATAATTTGGCAGTATTGCGAAAGTGGAAGAATGAAGATTTGACAGTCTGTTTTATGTGTTGTTGGAAGCTGAGTGAAGAGTCCAGTATGACACAGAGGTTGCGTGCATGAGGGGATGGAGATACAATAGAGTCATCAATAGTGAGGTTGACGGTGCCATCTTTGGTTACTGTGAATTTTGTACCAAGTAGTAGTAGTATCAGTTTTGTCACCGTTAAGCTTAAGGAGGTTCTGCTGCAGCCAGGTTTTTATTGTTGCCAGGCAAGTTTCAATATGAGACAGAGGATGGTTGGCGAGGGATTTAGTACTGAGGTAGAGTGTCATCGGCATAGCAGTGGAAATCCAGTTTAAGGTGACAGAGGATCTGACCAAGGGGGTGGATGTAGATGATAAAGAGCAGGGGCCCAAGAACGGAACCCTGCTCTTTATCATCACAGCTAAGTCAGAATTATGACCATGGACCGAAATGTTGAGTACGGTTGGTGAGGTATGAGCATAACCATGAAAGTGCGGCTCCCTCAATACCCATGGCTTTGAGCCTGGTGAGGAGGATCTGGTGATTGCCTGCGTCAAAGGCAGCACTCAGGTCAAGCAGGATAAGGATGTTGAGGTCACCAGCATCAGCAGAGATAAGAAGGTCATTAACAACTTTGAGAAGGGCAGTTTCAGTACTGTGAAGTGGTCGGAAGCCAGATTGAAAAGGCTCAAACAGACAGTTATTGAAGAGGTGGCATTGAAGTTGGGTGGCAATAGTATTTTCCAGGAAAGGAGAATGTATGTATATGAGAGTACCAGAATGAATAATGTCTTATACGGCCCCTCATAGCAAACTTTAAGAGAGAGAGAGAGAAGGGGAGACTGAGAGGTGAGACCGAGACATGATAACTGGGAATGGAAGAAGACAGATGGACTGCCATCAGTTGGTGTGCCATGAAGCATAAGAGTGGACAGTATATCACACTGTCCAGGTGATCAAGAGACAGAAAGTCAGAATGAAAGACCTAATATAGGCCTAACAGTACAAATCAGCCAGTAGCTTTATGGTCCCATTTCTAAACATCCTAATCTGCTATGAGCTGGACTTCACCAGAGATGTCATTGACCCCATCCTCTGCATACACCAGTAAGCAAGCATCAACACCTTCCTCTCCATCCATCTCTACCTACATATACAAAATACACAATATAAAACTTACCACACCCCTTTTTGTATGTGATATATACTGTTGAATGAGCTATATTGAGTTAGAGACTCCTCGGACGATTATGTTGGTAAGCGTTTGACGCGTCTCTCTTATTTGCAAATGATTAATAAAACTTAATTGTGCCCAGAGTATTTTGTCTCTGTTTCTTACTCCTTCAAGAGTGTCTATCGATGGAATTACCATCACAATAGGCACGTCTATTACATAGACACAAGCATCAGGGAAAGTGACACAGTAGTGGTCATTAACATAATATGACATCCTTATAGGCACAATTTGAATTCAGTAATGAATAAACTATCCAAGTACAGTAACAGAGCCATACTGTAGTACTTAGAAATATATATCTACGGATAGAAAACAACGTCAGACTGAAGATGACTGTAAATGTTGCCTGGTTTGTAGATTGTAGCTATTTAGGTATAATCAGACTCTAAAATAATATTTACATCATAGACAAACACATGATACACACCTCATTTCATAAATTATATATGCAAAACGTTAGCTGTAACATTTATTAGCAAGCCAGCACTGTGAAACAGAAAGTGAATTATCTCCCATTCTGTCTCAGTTTTTAGCTTGCGGCTAAAGTACCTAACTAGATACATTTTTACTGGTGACAAACTTAGCTTAGTTAATTGACATAGTCATATATAGAGAAATACCCACATATTAATTCAGAAACTGGTGGGTGAAATTCAACACTACTGTTGTTTGCTCCTTGGGGTTTAAGGCCGGGTGTCTCTGTAAAGCACTTTGTGACAACTGCTGTTGTAAAAAGCGCTTTATAAATACATTTTGATTGATTGATTGATTGGGTAGCTACAGTGGATATAAAAAGTCTACACCCCCCTGTTAAAATGCCAGGTTCTTGTGATGTAAAAGAATGAGACAAAGATAAATCATGTCAGAACTTTTTTCACCTTTAATTTGACGTACAACGTGAACAATTCAATTGAAAAACAAACTGAAATCTTTGAGGGTGAAAAATACAAAATAAAAACTCACAATAACCTGGTTGCATAAGTGTGCACACCCTTAAACTAAATACTAAATACTTTGTTGAAGCACCTTTTGATTTTATTACAGCACTCAGTCATTTTGGGTAGGAGTCTATTAGCATGGCACATGTTGACGTGGCAATATTTGCCGACTCTTCTTTGCAAAAGAATTGCAAGGACATCTCCTGTGCACAGCCCTCTTCAGATCACCCCACAGATGTTCAATTGGATTCAGGTCTGAGGTCTGGCTGGGCCATTCCAAAACGTTAATCTTCTTCTGGTGAAGCCATGCTTTTGTGGATTTGGATGTGTGCTTTGGGTCGTTGTCATGGTGAAAGGTGAACTTCATCTTCAGCTTTCTAACGGACGCCTGAAGATTTTGCGCCAAAATAGCCTGGTATTTGGAACTGTTCATAATTCCTTCCACCCTGACTAAGGCCCCGGTTCCAGCTGAAGAAAAACTGCCCCAAAGAATGATGCTGCCACCAGCATGCTTCACTGTGGGTATGCTTGCCTTTGGGTGATGTGCAGTGTTGTTTTTGCGCCAAACATACCTTTTGGAGTTATAGCCAAAAAGTTCAACTTTTGGGAGTCTTGATGTTTGTTTTTGCAAACTTCAGCCGGGCTTGGATATTTTTCTTTGTAAGAAAAGGCTTCCATTTTGCCACCCTACCCCATACCCCATTTATATGAAGAATACGGGAAATTGTTGTCACATGTAGCACACAACCAGTACTTGCCAGATATTCCTGTAGTTCCTTTAATGTTGCTGTCGGCCTCTTGGAAGCCTCCCTGACCAGTTTTCTTCTCTTCTTTTAATACCTTTTGGAGGGACATCCAGTTCTTGGTAATGTCTCTGTTGTGCCATATTTTCTCCACTTGATGATGACTGTCTTCACTGTGTTCCATGGTATATTTAATGCTTTGAAAATTATTTTATACCTTCTCCTGACTGATATCTTTCAACCATGAGATACCTCTGATGCTTTAGAAGTTCTCTGCGGACCATGGCTTTTTCTCTGAGATGAAACTAACAAAATGTCAAGAAAATCCTACTAGAACAGCTTTACTTTATTTGTGATTAATCAGAGTCACTTTAAATGATGGCAGGTGTTTAATGACTTCTATTTACATGAGTTTGAATTATATTGGGTAATTCTGAACACAGCTACATCCCCAATTATAAGAGGGTGTGCACACTTATGCAACCAGGTTATTGTAAGGTTTTTATTTTTCATTTTCCCCCTCGAAGATTTCAGTTTGTTTTTCAATTGAATTGTTCACAATATAAGTCACATTAAAAGTGGAAACATTTCTGACATGATTTGTCTTTGTCAATTTTTTTTACATCACAAAAACCTGGAATTTTAACAGGGGTGTGTAGTTAAGGCAGCTTCAGTCAAACTAACTTAGCAAACATCAAACTGGTAAATATTTGGCGCTGAAAACCTACTTTTTAACAAAATAATAATCTTTCAAGTGACCCTATTAGAAAAACATTGTAATAAGCAATTTTACATCTTCCTTACCTCAAATGATTGACTTTGTTTGTACATCAAATCTGTGAAAGTAAGACTCCAGATCCATTCTTCTGACCGTGGTCTAAAATTGTCACAGGAATATGGGGATTTTGCTCCATCACATTAGGCACACAATAAAAAAACGGTTTCTTAACTAACTATTTCAATTTTAGCTAATGTTGTCGAAGTTGCGACTGCATAAGGGAACTATGCTAGCTACAAAAGCAATGCCAAATAGTTTATGCTACCCTATTTGACTCTGACTGAGTGACCACAAGTAGTAGTTTCACTTTATGATAGTCACAACGATTATATTATCTTATTATCATCTACATTAACGTATTTAATCACTGCCATCATGGGCACACACACACTACATCCTCCTGCTGCCCCCTCCCTGTGAGTCTCTCCCTATTAATCATGAAGCTACTCCATCCTTTCTGCTTCAACTACTTTGCTCCTGCTCACTCTGCTACGGCCCTGTCACGCTCACATTGTGCCTCCTCAGCTTCCTTGTCACATGCCTGCTTCTCAGCTTAGTTTTCACGATCACCTGTGGCTGCATAATGTCGAGTACTGTATATAATGAAGCTACTACAGCAAACACAAAAAAGAATTGCACATGTAGTCGCATCTGCCTTTAGAGTTTTACTACTTTTGGCCCGTAACTTCTCCGCACCCCCTTGCCCTAACGCTTTTGTTAATTAATTTTGAAACCCTCATCCAATGAGTCATCGCATCTGACACAAGAAAAAGTTGACAGTAGGGGAGAGGTGGGGCCTAGTAAGAGATGTGATTGGGCCAGCCCAGTGTCAGTATAGAAAATGAACCAATGGGCAGGGCATTTGCCTGGTATACCAGATTACCAGTCCTGTAAAGATTCAGCCTAATGTTTTTTAATGCTTTTCACGCAAATTAGCTTACGTAAAAACAATAAACATTTCATCACATGAACTAGGGATTGCTAAACATGTAAAACAAATTTGGTTTTGTGTCTGTAGCTCGAACAGTTCAAAAGATACAGCCTACTAGATAATTAACACTAATTACGTTAATTAGCCTACATAACTCAATAAACATTTCACAATTTGAAGCTGGGTTATTATAAACTGGTGAAACAAAGTTGGATTTGTGTCTGTAGCTCAAACAGTTAAAAAAATACAGCCTAATATTTAATTAATGCTAGTGGTTATTAGAGTTACCATAAAGGGCTAAATCTGTGAAGTCATAGTTCAGTTGATTTTTGATATAACAATATAGTTTCATTGTCAGCCCTGTTCAGAAGTATGGCATAGAGTCTGGAAATATACTGGCGAGTAAATTCGATGTATGGTTCAGGAGAAAAATAGTTTTGAAGACATTTATTAGCATTAGCTGTGTTGAAAAAAGACAATTTTGTCAGCTGCCATTTTGCTCTCTTTTCAGATATCATCCAACATATGCACATGGACTTATATGAGGGTGGTATCTGGATGCACAATGAATATGAAGTGCATAGGTTATTGTTCCAATAAAGAATTGCACACATGCACGTTGTGCATACATATTTTGTACAGTTGTCAGCCATTTTGTCCAACATTTTGCAAGAGATTTTTGATTAATAAATATATTATAGTAAACAGCTAATCAAAGTCAGTGGAAAACAAGTAATTATTATGCTTCCTGATAACAGAAATTAACTATCTTTCTGAAATACAGAAAATGACATGTAAAAGTCTCTTAACTTTTAACACTCTATAAGAGAGACATGTATAAGACACGTGTGCCGCTGATATACAGTCCACTTTTGAAAGGCATGGGCACAGACATGGCCATGGAGGGTAACTTTAAAGCCATAGAGAAAATGGTAATTTTAGGTAATTAGGTAATTTTTATAGTGGTTGTTCGAGTATATGTATGAAAGGTTATCTTTCAGGGTGGAATTGGCATAACTGTGAAAAGATGCATTAAGGGATGGCCTGTGGGGCCCTTCATTGAGGAATCGGGTCAGGTGTCTGTGTGAATAATATACCTGGTCTGTATTTCCATTGTGTCATAATGCACACATACTGTTGTTTGCTCCTTGGGGTTTAAGGCCGGGTGTCTCTGTAAAGCACTTTGTGACAACTGCAGATGTAAAAAGGGCTTTATAAATACATTTAATTGATTAATTGATAAAGTGTATGCATCCATAAGTTTTACACTGGTCAGACTTTTTGTAATATATCTCTTATTCCTAACAACCCTATAGGGAAGCACATATGAGACACATGTACACCAACAGTCAGGTCAGTCGGATTACCGGTTGATTTTAAAGAAATCTTTATAGTGGTCATTCGAGTTAGCATAAAGGGCTAACTTTGTGAAGTCATTGTTCAGTCGAGTTTTGACATTGCAACTAGTTTCATTATCAGCTCTGCTCAGAAGTATGGCCTAGAGTCTGGAAATATACTGGCGAGTAAATCCGATGTACGGTTAAGGATAAGAAGAGCTTGAAAGACATCTCCTACCGGAGAACCCCTAATAAATATGGGGAATGGGCTTGTGAACAATTGACCCTTTGGGAATCATTGGGTTTCCCAGATAATGGTAGCTTTGACTAGAGACAACCACACGGATTAAAGGTAAGATTGGAAGAATATGTGCGAGGTAAGATAAAGAAGTTTGTTATATGTGGGAAGTAGAGTCCGACCAAAGAAGCAGACAGACCCGGGGTTGAGGAAGAGGTTATGCTAACCCTTACGTTTATAATAATGGCTGGACATTTGGTTTGGGAAGATACCCGTGCAAATCGAGACAACACATGTTTTAGATCTTCTCACTGTAATGTTAGTTGCCAGCTAGCCTATACATTAAGGGCGTTTCTACATAGAAAAGATAAGGTTTCCCAGACACTAACCCCCATGCCGAATGGTCATTGTGAACATTCCTGGGGTTATCAGAGCGCAACCCACAGAGAGATAATCTAAACAGAGATGTTTCTGTTGTTCTCATTATCTAAGCACATTCACTTCCAATGTAACGTACATATTGTAATTGTTAATGCTCAGATTCCACAGCCCTGATCAAAAGTATACATACCCTTGAATGTTTGGCATTGTTCCAGACACACAAGGAGACACACACACACAGGTTAAAATGGCAATTAAATGTCAATTTCCCTCACCTGTGGCTTTTTAAATGGCAATTATTGTCTGTGTATAAATAGTCAATGAGTTTTTTAGCTCTCAAGTGGATGCAATGTGCATGCTAGATACTGAGCCATGGGGAGCAGAAAAGAACTGTCAAAAGACCTGCATAACAAGGTAGTGTAACTTTATAAAGATGGAAAAGGATTTAAAAAGATACCCAAAGCCTTGCAAATGCCAGTCAGTACTGTTCAATCACTTATTAAGAAGTGAAGTTCCCATGGGGTTCTATTGATACCAAGCCAAAGTCACGTAGACCAAGAAAGATTTCAGCCAAAACTGCCATAAAAATTGCTTGGATACAAAGAAAAACCCACAGGTAACCTCAAAAGACGGTGTGGTTGTTTCAAGTGGGAGGTCTTGAATGTGCCCTGTTTTTTTTCATGTTTTGAACGTAGCCTCTCCATTTCCCATTATAGTTTGCACCTGTGTCTTGTTTAACCCCTATATGAGTTCTGTTTTTGCTGTCAGTCCTTGTGAGGTACTGTATGTGTTTGCAACTCTACTGAGCCTTCTACTCATGAGCGTTCCATTATCTGAGCCTAGTACTTAAATAAGTCTGTTTGGTATCCTGACCTTCGCCTGCCTACTGACTGCCCTTCTGAATTTCCCCACTTGTACTTTAGCCTCCTACTAACTTGCTTCACCTGTTACCGACCATTTGCCTGCCCTTTGACTTCGCTACAGCCTGTTCCCTTTACTCTGTCGTGTTTTCTCCCTAATAAACGGGTCCTGCGCTCTGCGCTTGGATTCATCCCTCCATCCAACTAGTCTGTGTGCAATCATTACATCAAGGAGCAAAATATGACAATATTTTAACAAAAATGAGCTGCGTGGTCGAGTTGCCAGAAAGAAGCATTTACTGCCCCAATGCCACAAAAAAGCCTGGTTACAATATGCCCGACAACACCTTGACACGCCTCACATCTTCTGGCACCCTATAATTTGGAGTGATGAGACCAAAATAGAGCTTTATGGTCACAACCAACAATCAACAAGTCCGATAGTGAACAGAATACCGTCCCCACTGTGAAGCATGGTGGTGGCTCACTGATGTTTTGGGGGTGTGTGAGCTATAAAGGCACGGGGAATCTTGTGAAAATTGATGGCAAGGTGAATGCAGTATGTTATCAGAAAATATAAAAAAGACTGTAAAAAAGACTAATGCACCAAAGCTGCGCATGGGACGCTCTTGGACCTTTCAGCACGACAATGACCCTAAGCACAAGGCCAAGTTGGCCCTCCAGTGGTTACAGCAGAAAAAGGTGAAGGTTCTGGAGTGGCCATCACAGTCTCCTGACCTTAATATCGTCAAGCCACTCTGGGGAGATTTCAAACAAGCGGTTCGTGCTAGACGACCAAAGACTTAGCATGACCTGGAGGCATTTTGCCAAGACAAATGGGCACAATTCTCAACTAGGGTTGAGACGTTTCTAACATTGGCATGAAACTCCCTAATTCAGATAAGGAACATATGATTTTGTGATCTAAATATTGTAATGAAGGTTGTTACATACAAATGATTGTGTCAGGCCATAACAGGACCTGAATGAAGTTGCTGAGACAGAGTTTCCCCAAGTCCCAGGCAATAGTCTGTTTTTCACAATAGTTCATTTGGCCTATGTTTTTTTGTATTCCTGTGCACAGGGATTCTTAATGTTTATTTGGGTTTGTCTTTTCTGGTCTAATGTATATTTGGACACATTTACTGAGGTTATTGTTTGCTTTGGTACAAAAATTTATTGCATCCACACATTTGTAATACCAATTCGGATGTTAATTAGAAGCCTTGACGTAATAACTTGTTTTAATGGGCATTGAGGGAAATTGGCTGTGTTTTTTTTTTCATGTTTGATGTACACCAGGGCTGAACGCATTTACTGCATCAATATTGTCTGTTTATTCAGTTGAGCCCCACTGTTCGGGGGGGAGCTCCACCAAATTGAAATTTGTTGAGTTGTTGGCACACGTGAAAATAGCTGCATGATGAATAAGTAATGTGTACAATGATTTTCTACTTTGGTAAAATATAATCAACTGGTTTTCTTACAAAGGTTGAAATATTGTGTATTTCAAATGATTACTTTGATGAATACAGTCTGCAACACATTATGGAATGGGTTCCAGGTCCATCCTAGGTACCAATGTCTATTTTCATGTGCATCCTGGAATTGTGGTTTCTTTTGCCTTTATGCTGCTTTCTCCCATGCATCATTTTGTGACTACTTTAGTGAAAGCAGGGGGGGATGTATTACAGATATGATGCCCATTAATTATAATTTAAAGAGTTGAGCTCTGAGCTCAAAATGTATCAAATTGTTATGGATAAAAAAAATTATGAAACATTTGGTTTTTCCTGTTGGCATAGTTATAACGGAATACTGACATCTGTTATGGCAATTTATTTCCATTCATGGGATTTGTTTTCATTTGTGTATTTTGAGATTGTTTGTTCGATGTAGGGTCTAACATTGTAATGGTTGAGTAGAATACATCTTACTTATTATGATTCGGCTTAGCAAAGTAAGACTGTATCAAGGTCTATTTTGGGGATTACGTTTTTTGTTAGAAATGTCAGTGTTTTGGTAGGAATGTTTACCAATGCATTACGGATAACCAACAAGCTTATGTAATGGAAACATTTCCGATTGTGTATTGTGCAGCCGCAACATATTTTTGAAATGAGTATTCACTGACAGGTACAGGACACTATTTTTAAGAGCCCAGAGATTGGGTTTTAATTAAAGGATATGAAAGGTACGGATCATCAAAAAGAATCACTGTACTTTTTTTTTTTTTTTAGTACAGTGATTCTCCAGGAATGCCTGTTCCTGACAGCTAAGGAAAGCTCTGGTTCTGAATAACCCCGTTGAAGGCCCATTACACAACGTCACACCACGCTGATTGGGTCCATGCCATAGTACACATCATTATACAGTCTACTTTTGAGGTAGCTGAAAGAGGAGCATGGGTCCATGCTACACACTACAGGAGTACTCCAGCATTAGCAGGTACGGCGAAAGAATAGGTACATTTGACGTTTGCTAGTAACCTACAACTCCAACACAGACTGCGACACTGGCGCCAGAGAGGACCATGGAACCCCTTCTGGAGAACTGGAGGGAAGAGATGCTCTATCAAGTGTCATCGTTGTACCAATAGTGTTGACCTTTGATGGTACAATTGGAAATGAAACAAGCAGAGAGATACGAGCACACCATGAGTAAAGGCCTAAATGACAAATGCACATAGAACTCAAATATGAATATATAAATATATATATTTTGTTGCATGTCCTCCAGTTGGCGATTGATATGTAGTAACCAACCCGGTTTGGAAAGATACACTATAATGGACCCTATGTTCCCTTCAACTTAGTTTTTTTCCAACTATGTGAATAGATGGAGATGTCATGATAATCATTGTACTGTCAATGTTACAAAAAAGTATGATATAACTAAGGTCTATTGGTGTTCCAGAAATGAAGGCAACACCCCTTGCAGACCACCTGACCACTGTTGAAGTCTAACACTTCCCCGAGTTGGTTTGTTGGAAAGGAGAATAAAACACAGGGAGTCAGGGCAATTACCGTAGTTATACGTCCATTTATTACAGAAGCTTCTGGAGACACGTGTCGCCGCACAATGTCTAAGGATCAACATTCAAAACATCATTTTTATACTTCTACTACGCCCAAAAAGATAGAGGCGTTAACTTACAAAGTGTGTGCCATTGGCCCAATCCCAGTTTTATTCCTTATAGGATAACTGCAAGTATCCCCTTGCCCCCCTTTCTGGTTTCTGTCTTGTCTGTCCGACTATGTGTGTGTGTCTCTGACCTGTGACCTGTTTCTCACAAAACAGACATACTAAATCTTTCTATCCCCGGCAACCGCTTGAACAGGTTTTCCTATTCTCCTACTTGCTCCTTCAGTTTCGGTTCATATTACAGACATTTAATATTTTGTTTCATTGGTTACAACAGCTTATAACAGTTCACTAACTTATACAATTACTACATCTACACCACCCTAAAGGTGGACCCGCTGAAATTACGTCCCATGACACTTGCACCCAGTTCAAGATTGTAATGTAGTAACCAACCCGGTTTGGAAAGATAAATTATATCGGACCCACCTAAACACAGGAGGGAGTGCTGTGTTCCCTTCATCATTCTATTTCTCCAACTATGTGAATAGCAAGCCAGCAAGCAAGTTTATTTATATAGCACAATTCATACATCGAAGCAATTCAATGTGCTTTACAACGAATAATATATGAAAGTACAATAACATAAAAACAAATACCCAAATGAAAACATCAAAACAAAAGAATACATCATAATAATAAAAAAATACAATAAGAAAACATATAAAGATAAAAAATGGGATAAAAACATAGGAAGCTATAAGGCTAAACAGTGTGGTTAAGTTTAAGCACTCAGTCATAGGCACATGAGAAGAGAAGTGTTTTTAACCTGTATTTAAAAATGTATACGTTTGGGGCACGTCTAAGATCTTCTGGTAGTTTATTCCAGTTTTATACAGCATAAACGCAGCTTCTTCATTTTTAGTTTGGACTCTGGGCTCTACTAGCTGACCTGTGTTCATGGATCTAAGAGCCCTGCTCGGTTTATATTCTGCAAACATATCAGAAATGTATTTGGGTCCTAAACCATTCAGAGATTTATAAACTAAAAGGACCACATTAAAATCTATTCTGTAACTGACTGATAGCCAATGCACAGATTTAAGAACCGGAGTGATGTGCTCTGTTCTCTTGGTCATGGTTAACATTCTAGCAGCAGCATTCTGAATGAGCTGCAGTTGTTTTACAGTCTTTTTCGGGAGTCCAGTTAAGAGGACATTACAGTAGTCAACCCTACTAGGGATAAAAGCATGGATGTACTTCTCTTGGTCTTTTTGGGACACCAAGCCTTTGATTCTGGCTATATTATTTTGATGATAAAATGCTGTTTTGGTGATGGCTTTGATATGACTGTTAAATGTGAGATCTGAATCTATCAGACCACCAAGATTACGCACTTGATCCCTGGTTTTACGGGCCCGAGAATCCAGCTCTTTACTAATACATGTTATTTTAGTTTTGTTGCCAAACACAATAATCTCAATTAAAATTGGTTTAATTGTAGACTATTTTGGTTCATCCAGGTATTTATGTGTTCTATACAGTGACTCATATATTTGAGTATCTTCGCCATAGCTGTGGTAGTTAATATTGTTGTTTTTTAGAATTTGGGCCAGAGGTAGCATATAGAGATTGAACAGAAGCGGTCCGAGAACTGATCCCTGTGGAACTCCGGCCATCTAGATAAGATCTGAACCAATCAAGGACCGTCCGGGAGACTCCTACCCAATTTTCCAGCCTATCTATAAGTGTTCTATGATCTACAGTGTCAAATGCTGCACTGAGATCTAATAGAACCAGAACTATTATTTTGTCAGAATCAGTATTCAGCCCTATATCATTTAAAACTTTAATCAGGGCCGTTTCAGAACTGTGGTGAGGTCGGAAATCTGACTGAAATTTGTCTAAGAAATTTGTCCCCACTGTAGGTGTGAGTTTGGAGTAGAGGTTTGGAGATAAATTGATAATATGTGTTTTGGCTGTCCCAGATTTCTTTTTTTACATGTGCCATGTGTTCAAATATAATTATTACAAAAAAATATATAATACAATGAAACCCTACACATTTATATGTTTTCACTAATACCATACCATACCATCTTCTTCCGCTTCATCCGGGGCCGGGTCGCGGGGGCAGTAGTCTAAGCAGGGATGCCCAGACCTCCCTCTCCCTAGACACTTCCTCTAGCTCTTCCGGGGGAACACCGAGGCGTTCCCAGGCCAGCCGGGAGACATAGTCCCTCCAGCGTGTCCTAGGTCTTCCCCGGGGATTTTCATCCCCACCGCTTCACACTCGGCTGCAAACCATCCCAGCGCATGCTGAAGGTCCTGGTTAGAAGGGGCCAACACGACAACATCATCTGCAAAGAGCAGAGACGAAATTGTGTGGTCCCCAAACCTGACACCCTCCGGCCCCTGGCTGCGCCTAGAAATTCTGTCCATAAAAATTACGAACAGAACCGGTGACAAAGGGCAGCCCTGCCGGAGTCCAACATGCACTGGGAACAAGTCTGACTTACTGCCGGCAATGCGGACCAAGCTCCTGCTTCGGTTGTACAGGGACCTGACAGCCCTTAGCAAAGGACCCAGGACCCCATATTCCCCAAGCACCCTCCACAAGATGCCGCGAGGGACACAGTCAAATGCCTTCTCCAAATCCACAAAACACATGTGGATTGGTTGGGCAAACTCCCATGAACCCTCCAACACCCCGTAGAGGGTATAGAGCTGGTCCAGTGTTCCACGGCCCGGACGAAAACCACACTGTTCCTCCTGAATCCGAGGTTCTACTATCGGCCGTATTCTCCTCTCCAGAACCCTGGCATAGACTTTCCCGGGGAGGCTGAGAAGTGTGATCCCCCTATAGTTGGAACACACCCTCCGGTCCCCCTTCTTAAAAAGAGGGACCACCACCCCGGTCTGCCATCCCAGAGGCACTGTCCCCGACCGCCACGCGATGTTGCACAGGCGTGTCAACCAAGACAGCCCCACAACATCCAGAGACTTGAGGTACTCAGGGCGGATCTCATCCACCCCCGGTGCCTTGCCACCGAGGAGTTTCTTGACCACCTCAGTGACTTCAGCCCGGGTGATGGACGAGTCCACCTCTGAGCCCTCATCCTCTGCTTCCTCAATGGAAGAAGTGACAGCGGGATTGAGGAGATCCTCGAAGTACTCCTTCCACCGCCCGACGACATCCTCAGTTGAGGTCAACAGCTGCCCACCTCTACTGTAAACAGCGTTGGTAGGGCACTGTTTCCCTCTCCTGAGGCGCCGGATGGTTTGTCAGAATCTCTTCGAGGCCAGCCGATAGTCCTTCTCCATGGCCTCACCGAACTCCTCCCAGGCCCGAGTTTTTGCCTCCACAACCACCCGGGCTGCAGCCCGCTTGGCCTGTCGGTACCCGTCAGCTGCGTCAGGAGTCCCACAAGCCAACCAGGCCTGATAGGACTCCTTCTTCAGCTTGACGGCATCCCTTACTTCCGGTGTCCACCACCGGGTTCGGGGATTGCCGCCTCGACAGGCACCGGAGACCTTACGGCCACAGCTCCGAGCGGCCGCTTCGACAATGGCGGTGGAGAACATGGTCCACTCGGACTCAATATCTCCAGCCTCCCTCGGGATCCAGTCGAAGCTCTGCCGGAGGTGGGAGTTAAAGATCTCTCTGACAGGAGACTTGGCCAGACGTTCCCAGCAGACCCTTACAGTACGCTTGGGCCTGCCGAGTCTGTCCAGCTTCCTCCCCCGCCATCGGATCCAACTCACCACCAGGTGGTGATCAGTTGACAGCTCCGCCCCTCTCTTCACCCGAGTGTCCAAGACATACGACCGCAGGTCAGATGAGACGACAACAAAGTCGATCATCGACCTGCGGCCTAGGGTGTCCTGGTGCCACGTGCACTGATGGACACCCTTATGCTTGAACATGGTGTTCGTTATGGACAAACTGTGACTAGCACAGAAGTCCAATAACTGAACACCACTCGGGTTCAGATCAGGGGGGCCGTTCCTCCCAATCACACCCCTCCAGGTGTCACTGTCGTTGCCCACGTGGGCGTTGAAGTCCCCCAGTAGAACAATAGAGTCCTCAGTCGGAGCACTTTCCAGCACCCCTCCCAGAGACTCCAAGAAGGTCGGGTACTCTGCACTGCCGTTCGGCCCGTAGGCACAAACAACAGTGAGAGACCTATCCCCGACCCGTAGGCGCAGGGAAACGACCCTCTCGTTCACCGGGGTAAACTCCAACACATGGCGGCAGAGCTGGGGAGCTATAAGCAAACCCACACCAGCCCGCCGCCTCTCACCATGAGCAACTCCAGAGTGGTGAAGAGTCCATCCTCTCTCAAGGAGTGTGGTTCCAGAGCCCAAGCCGTGCGTAGAGGTGATCCCGACTACCTCTAATCGGAACCTCTCAACCTCACGCACTAACTCAGGCTCCTTCCCCGCCAGCGAGGTGACATTCCACGTCCCTAGAGCTAGTTTCCGTGTCCAGAGATCGGGTTGCCTAGGCCCCTGCCTTCGACTGCCGCCCGATCCTCTTCGCACCGGCCCCTTATGGTCCCTCCTGTGGGTGGTGAGCCCACGGGAGGGCGGCCCCACGTCGCCCGTTCGGGCTGAGACCGGCCGGGCCCCATGGGGGAAGGCCCAGCCACCAGGCGCTCGCATACGAGCCCCAACCCCGGGCCTGGCTCCAGGGTGGGGCCCCGGCTGCGCCATACCGGGCGACGTCACGGTACTCATAATGTTGTTCTTCATTAAGGGGGGTTTGAACCGCTCTTAGTCTGACCCGTCGCCTAAGACCTGTTTGCCTTGGGAGACCCCAACAGGGGCATATAGCCCCAGACAACATAGCTCCTAGGGTCACTCAGGTACTCAAACCCCTCCACCACGTTAAGGTGGCAGTTCTTGGAGGGGTTTTCACTAATACATTTAATGGAAAAAATATGGCTAGATGGTAATATGGCTAGATCAGTTGAATGAAAACTGTTATTTGCTCAGAACAGCCATTAGATGCAAATTCATATCCCTCATTGGAGTTACTGTATTAACTTAAGCAGGGAAACTGCATCACATCTGACTATCTTCCTGACATAAGTACATACACTTAGGCTGAAAGTGACAGTAATTAGTTAAGTGAATAATTAATGTTTTTCTGTAGTAATATAAAAATGCTTGTCCCCACATGAGAATTGAACCGAGGTACCCTGTAGAACAAACCACCCCCCAACAGGGTGAGCTTCAAAGAGGCTGGAACAACAGGGTTCATTATAAATGTTATTTTTCAGGTGTTAATTTTTTATTCAGGTTCTTAGTGAAAACATTAAAATGTTTGTGAACTTTACAGTTCTTATGGTTACTGGTTACTTTACAGTAATGAAAATAGAAAGAAACACAATTACTTGGCTTATAAATACTATAGCCAGTCAAGGTCCAACCCTTCCACGACAAACGATTGCCGTTTCACCCCATAGTCAAACTTCAGTTCTTTGTTCACCCTAATGTCCATTGTGGCATAGAAGAGAATTGCAGGGTTCTTGTTGCCTGACATGTCAATTGTGCATTGAGGTTGGGATTGCTGGTAGAATGGTTAATGTATCGGCCAAATGTAGTCCTTTCTGGATGGCAGGCACAGACAGGTGATCTTGCATTGATGCATTTGGGAACCCCGCACTCTTTAAAAAAGAAAACATGTATCCAATCTCGCTTTCCTCAGCAGAAAGGTGGAGATTTAGACCTTCTGCTCGTGTGACAACCTCACCTTAGTAGTCGCAGACTACTTCACCCTTGAAGAATGGCCTTGTGGTCATTACACCTTTGCCCTTCCCCTCAAACGTGACAACTGCCAGTCCTTTCCACTTCTGAGACAGCACCAAACTTTGAACATAATCATCAGATACTGCATTATTAAACTTTTCAGCAGGCACCCATGAACTAAGCACTACTTCAGGGTCAGGTATGTTGACCACCCAGCCTTGTTTTGCAATCCAATTCCCAATGCATCTGTGTGTTGGCTGCCTCCTAGAGAAATGTGCTGTAAAAAGAAGAAGACGCATTTTCACTGGTAAAAAGTTTCAGCAGCATGTGTCTATTCATATATACATTCATTATTCATATCGAGGTGTTTGTAATGGATCAATAACTAGTACTCAGGATATATGAATTCTGCAGGCTTTTTTGTTCTTTTCTCCATCACTCATAGCAGTGACGGTTATGTTTCCCTGTCAGTTTAATTCTTGTTTGGCGTTTGGGGATAACGGCATCCAGGGTAACAGGAAATACCTTAATGAATTTGTCATAGGTGACCTGATCCTCCATTTGTGTAGAGTCTGCACATGCTGTGTCTGCTGGTACTGTTGTGGATGATGTTGATAACAACATGTTTGAAACAGACCTGAAAAAACAAAAAGGTTATCAACAACACATTAGTACATTAACAACAATGGTAGATACAGCGGGGAGAACAAGTATTTGATACACTGCCAATTTTGCAGGTTTTCCCACTTACAAAGCATGTAGAAGTCTGTAATTTTTATCATAGTACTCTTCAACTGTGAGTGACGGAATCTAAAACAAAAATCCAGATTTTTAAGTAATTAATTTGCATTCTATTGCATGACATAAGTATTTGATACATCAGAAAAGCAGAACATAATATTTGGTACAGAAACCTTTGTTTGCAATTACAGAGATCATACGTTTCCTGTAGTTCTTGACCAGGTTTGCGCACACTGCAGCAGGGATTTTTGCCCACTACTCCATACAGACCTTTTCCAGATCCTTCAGGTTTCGGGGCTGTCGCTGGGCAATACGGACTTTCAGCTCCCTCCAAAGATTTTCTATTGGGTTCAGGTCTGGAGACTGGCTAGGCCACTCCAGGACCCTGAGATGCTTCTTACGGAGCCACTCCTTAGTTGCCCTGGCTGTGTGTTTCGGGTCGTTGTCATGCTGGAAGACCCAGCCACAACCCATCTTCAATGCTCTTACTGAGGGAAGGAGATTGTTGGCCAAGATCTCGCAATACATGGCGATACATGGCACCATCCATCCACCCCTCAATACGGTGCAGTCGTCCTGTCCCCTTTGCAGATAAGCATCCCCAAAGAATGATGTTTCCACCTCCATGCATCACGGTTGGGATGGTGTTCTTGGGGTTGTACTCATCCTTCTTCTTCCTCCAAACACGGTGAGTGGAGTTTAGACCAAAAAGCTATATTTTTGTCTCATCAGACCACATGACCTTCTCCCATTCCTCCTCTGGATCATCCAGATGGTCATTGGTACACTTCAGATGGGCCTGGACATGTGCTGACTTGAGCAGGGGGACCTTGCGTCTCTCACAGTTGTACACAGTGTACCTATTATAAAAATTACAGACCTCTACATGCTTTGTAAGTAGGAAAACCTGCAAAATTGGCAGTGTATCAAATACTCCTACTGTACATATTGTTAGAATTGTGTATTGTGTCTTATGAGCAAAAGCATAATTTACTCACCATCTCCTGCTGAGGAATACGGGCGAATGTAGCCACCTGGATGGTATCTGTTTTGTGCTCCTTGACACCAACTATCACATAGTCTTTTCCATCCTTTTTTACCTTTCTCCTTTCTAGCCATTCGGATACCTGAAGTAATAATACAAATTAATTAATGTTCATGCTTTAGATAATCTTGAAATGTAATGAAGGACTACTGGACTAATTACTGCTTACAGTCATGTGTTCAATAACACCAGTCCGTTGAAGATGCTCCAGCATCAGAGCTGCTCCTGACTTGTCAAGACCTGCTTCTCTTTTGACTTCTCTTTCGCCATGACAGTGAGAACATCTGGAAGGGCAACCCTCAGGATGTTCTTGCAGTCAAAAGGTGAGATGATGTCTTTTGCCAGAGCCATGTATCTGTTAACAAACAGAACAGATGCACACAAATAATGTTAGTTTTTATAACTTAATCATAAAACTTGATAAATCAATCTTTAAATAATTTTGTGAGAAGCTTAACATACTTTTCCCCACCTGGTTTTCTCCCCATTATGAATACAAATCAGGTCCATTGTCTCTTTCGGGTCCATGAAATGCAGGAACCGTCACACATTGTCAACCTAAAATAAATAGGTTATAATCCATTTGTAATTCAATATGAAATACGAAATGTGCACATGAGAGCTATTGTTTTTTAAACGATAGAAATACCAAACATGTTATCATATATATTGTGATTCATTGGTTACCCAGTTACTCAGTTGCGACTAAAGGCTGATTTATACTTCAATGTCTAACGCGTCTGCGTAAGATTCGCGGACAGAGCCGCACAGATCGGCACAGCCAGCCCGCATAGGCTACATGCACCTGCTCAAAAATCTAAAAGCACGTAGCTACGCGTACGTGAAGCGCAGAGCTGCACAAATGATGATTGGTTGGATGGCGGAGGGAGGGTTTTACACAGAATAGGTATCCGCAGGAAAATTTTACTTCCTGTATCACGATCAACGAAGACAACAACAATGGAGTCTGTAGGCATGGTTCAATTTGAGTAACTTTTGTCCCAACAAGTTCGCCGTTACCAGCATTTGTACAACCCTTCGTTGAAGTTGTACAAGAACAGTGAAGTTACACACAATTCCTGGAAAGAGATAGGACAAACTCTGGGCAAAGAGCCAGCAACTTGCCAGAAGATGTGGAAGATTATGAGAGACAGATATGTGAGAATAAAGGAGAAATTGAAAAGTAAAAGGAGGTAAAAAAATAACTTGTGTTTTATATCATGCTCTCTTGGCTGTCAGGGCACATAAAGCACAGCGAAACCGACTCCAATTTTGATGAGGACACAAACGAGGTAAGTTCATTATTTAAAATTGCCTAAATCAGTGTTGTTTACTTGTACTTGTAAGATTCGTATTAGCAACACTGTATTTAAAAACAAACAAAACTTATTGGGCGTTTTCCTCACTACAGAAAGTTACCTTAATGGACTGTGAGTAAACAAAAATTATAGCCACGTTGCCAGATAAACTATGCTGCCGCGAAGTACTGAAAGTGTATACTGAATGGTAAAATAAAACGGTAACTTTAATACAATGCCGCAGTGATATTGTGGTGCTATTGTTTTAAGGTTACTGTACATAATAGAGGCATATTCCTGTTTATATTCAGTGGTCGTGTAACTGCAGGCCTATGTTACCCCCCCCCTTCAGGTTGATTAGCCCTGTTGAATAGTAAAATAAGGAGTAACATCGTATAATATGTTATCATTGCAGATGGAAAACAGCGGCAGCTCGTCAGTCCTAGAGCCACCTGAAACTGACCTGGACTCAAATGTAGCTCATCAGTTGACTCAAATGCTGAGGACAGACCATCAGTAGAATCTGCCTCGACTGATTATCCAAAATACCAAAAACCTAGGAGTGTCTCTCCAGGTACATCCTCCCTCAACTCTTCATCCTCATCCTCTTCGAGAGAAACTAAGAAAGTGAGGAAGGATGATGACCTAAGAGCGCGACTTCACCTCTTGGATCAACAGTGAAAAGAGATGGAAGAGAGACAAGCCAAGCTCACTGTAGAACTTGATGATGATATATCAAGATTTTCTCATACCATATGTGACCTGATCCGTGAACTGCCACAACATAAAAAGGGTATAGCAAAGTTAAAAGTCCATCAGCTTCTATTTGAGCTGGGGCAAGAAAGTGCTGGAAACCCGGCTGAAGGTACTGTTTAAGTACACCCTCGTCTCAACATTGAATAAAGAAAGTAGTGTAATTATTTACCTCGACAATTTACATATAGAGAAAAGGGAAAAAAACACAATTGTATACATCAATCAATCAATCAATCAAAATTTATTTATAAAGCGCTTTTTACAACAGCAGTTGTCACAAAGTGCTTTACAGAGACACCCGGCCTTAAACCCCAAGGAGCAAACAACAGTAGTGTTGAATTTCAGTGGCTAGGAAAAACTCCCTAAGAAGGTCGAATTTTAGGAAGAAACCTAGAGAGGACCCAGGCTCAGAGGGGTGACCAGTCCTCTTCTGGCTGTGCCGGGTGAGATATTAAGAGTCCAATTGGAATAATAAATAAATTTCTCTTGGCTAAATCCAGAGTATATTTGATTTTAGACTAGGTCAGAAGTATGACCAAGTGGACAAGGACAGGAACAGCAACGGTCCCCCCAAACCAGGTAATCCGCAGGTGTGGACCAGGACCTCATCTCCTTCTAAAATTTAAAATTGGAGGAAACTGAGAAAAGTTAGTAGTACATCCCTCATGTCCCCCAGCACAATAATATAGCAGCGTAACACCTTGGAAACTGAGACGGGGGGGTCCGGTGACACTGTGGCCCTACCCGGGGGAGGCCCCGGACAGGGCCTAACAGGCAGGAAATCAATCCAACCACATTGCCAGGCATCAACCAAAGGGACACCCACCAACCGCAACCCCCCTGAATGAGGGCCGAGTATTGCTAGTAGCGTACAGCCCAACTGCACAAGTGCGCAATAGAGAGTCAACAACAAGCCAGTGACTCTTCCCCCGAAGGGCATTGGAGGGAGGGCATCCCAGTGGCGACGAGAGCCCACCTGGCAAGACAGCAAGGGTGGACAGTATCAAGCCTACTGGTCACCTTCACGCCCCCGGGCCAGGCTACACCTAATTATAAACCGTGCTGTAGAGATGAGTTTTTAGTAGACACTTGAAAGTTTGCACTGAGTTTGCATTTCTAACCTTAATTGGCAGATCATTCCACAGGAGTGGAGCTCTATGAGAAAAGGCCCTGCCGCCAATTGTTTGTTTAGAAATTCTAGGTACAATTAAAAGGCCTGCGTCTTGCGATCTAAGGTTACGTGTAGGTATATATGGCTGGATCATTTCAGCAAGGTAAGTAGGAGCAAGTCCATGTATTGATTTATAGGTTAAGAGTAAAACCTTAAAATCAGCCCTAACCCTAACAGGCAGCCAATGTAAGGATGCCAGGACAGGAGTAATGTGTTCAAATTTTTTTGTTCTAGTTAGGATTCTAGCAGCTGTGTGCAGCACTAATTGAAGTTTATTTATTAATTTGTCTGGATAACCAGAGATAAGAGCATTGCAGTAATCTAATCTAGAAGTAACGAAAGCATGGATTAATTTTTCTGCATCAGTTTTTGATAGGAAGTTTCTAATTTTTGCGATGTTTCGAAGATGAAAATAAGCAACTCTTGAGACATATTTTATATGTTCTTCAAAGGAGAGGTCAGGGTCAAGGGTAACGCCAAGGTTTTTTACAGTTTTTTGGGATACGACCATGCAGCCGTCGAGGTTCACAGTGAGATCTGCTAACAACGCTATTTGTTTTTTGGGTCCTAAAAGGAGCATTTCTGTTTTATTTGAGTTTAAGAGCAAGAAATTCTCTGTCATCCACTTCCTAATATCTGAAACGCATGCTTCCAAAATAGCTAATTTAGGGGCTTCTCCATGCTTCATTGAAATATATAACTGTGTGTCATCAGCATAACAGTGAAAGTTAATATTGTGATTTCGGATTACATCGCCCAGAGGGAGCATGTATAGTGAGAAAAGTAATGGGCCCAGAACCGAGCCTTGAGGAACTCCAAAGCATACCTTTGACTTGTCAGAGGATATGCCATCCACACTAACGAACTGATATCTTTCAGATAAATAAGATTTAAACCAGGCTAGAACATGTCCACGTAGCCCAATATTGGTTTCCAGTCTCTCTAAGAGAAGGGAGTGATCAATAGTGTCAAAAGCAGCACTAAGATCAAGAAGCAACAGGACGGATGCGGAACCTTTGTCTGAGGCCATTAGAAGGTCATTTGTTACCTTCACGAGTGCAGTCTCAGTACTATGATGAGATCTAAAACCAGACTGGAATATTTCATAAATGTTTTTTGTCTTTAGGAAGGCATTCAGTTGTTGGGAAACACATTTTTCTAAGATTTTTGAGAGGAACGGGAGGTTCGATATTGGCCTATAATTGTTTAATATGTCGGGATCTAGATTCGATTTTTTTAGAAGAGGCTTAATTTCCGCAATTTTTAGTGAGTTTGGTACGCATCCGGAGGAAAGGGAGCAATTTATTATGTTCAGCATTGGCTGACCTAGCACAGGAAATAACTCCTTAAGTAATTTTGTAGGAATCGGGTCTAGCTGAGAGTTTGTGGGTTTAGAACTCATTACAAATTTTGTAAATGTGTCGAGCGATACGGTATCAAAAAACTCAAGTGTCCCCATTGACACCTGATCAGGGAGGCTCCGGAAATTTTCCGGACTTTGTGTGTATCACACTCTCCCTGACTAAAATAAGAAAAGCTCCAATGGTCCACCTCTTACTTCCTATAATCAACACACGGGCACAGTGAAACTGGAAGACACGTATGTGTGGGGAGTTTATGAATTGGTATAACTAATTTGTGGTACGTAACAATTTATACCCCAGACAGGTGCATGTGTGATCGGATACGCTGTCACTGCCTTGAGTGTTGGGTGTGGCTGTAGCACAGGCTGACCTAACGTGTCATAAGTGTAGATCTGTCGTGTCCTTTTCTCTCTTGTGGATCTTCTAACTGCAGTTTCATCTCCCACACTTGGACTTTCAGCCTCTCTTGCTAGTCCCCCTGGCTCAACACAAGCAGCTGTTTCCCTTTCCTTGTCCACCTCATCCTCCACAGATGGTACCAGGTCAGTATTTGTTTATCTTTCTGGTGACTTTTCCAGTGTTCTTCCCTTCTTTGTGTTTGATTGAACTCTTCTCTTACAGATGCTTGCTCAGGTAGATGGCTAGTCATTGGTCCTGTCCAGCTAACTGGGTTTCTCAGCCAGTATCCTCCTCCGATACTTTCCTCATCTGTCACGTCACTGTCTCTGTCTCTGGTGTTTTCTCTGTTGGGTGAGCGACCTCTTGTCTTTTTTTGTCTTTCAGGTTTTGTCGATGGGGATGCCGTCACAGGAGCCTCCACAGGTAAGTCATTCACCAGCAGTAGTAGATTCCGGTGCAGTGTTCTAGTCTTCTTACTGTCACCATTTTCAGGGGAGACTACATAAACTGGGTTATCAGACACCTGCCCCTTCACCACGTAGACCACCTTTTCCCAGTAGGATCGTAACTTCCCTGGACCTCCTCGTTCTCCAAGGTTTCTGACAAGCACTCGGTCTCCCACTTTCAGTACCACTCCTCTCGCCTTTCGGTCATATTGAGCCTTCCCTCTCGCACTTGCTTGGCAACTGTTTCCTTCAGCAATCTTGTATGCCTCAGCCATCCGTGCCGCCCACTGGTTTGCATATCCCTTTGGAGTGACTCCGTCCATTGGCTCCACCAGGCCGAAGATCAGGTCTACTGGAAGGTGAGGATGCCGTCCGTACAACAGGTAAAAGGGAGAGTATCCAGTGGACTCGTGCCGGGTGCAGTTGTATGCATGCACAATATGAGGTAAGTGCTCTTTCCACCTTTCTTTTTCTTTGTCTGCCAGTGTCCTCAACATCTGTAGTAGGGTCCAATTGAATCTCTCGACTGGGTTTCCTTGGGGATAGTATGGCGACGTTCGAGAGTGGCCGATTCCAGCGAACTGTTGCAGAGTGCGAAAAAGCTCATTCTCAAACTCACGGCCCTGGTCGTGATGTAACTTGGCCGGATATCCAAAGCGTGGAATGTAATCTCGGAACAAACATTCAGCTGCAGTCCGCCTTGACTTGTTCTTGGTAGGGTAGGCTTGGGCGAACCTTGTGAAATGGTCCATTATGACCAGGATATATTCATACTCGGTTCCAGGTGCAGGTAGTCAAAGCAGACCAGCTCCATAGGCGAGTGTGTTGTGATGCTACTCATGGGCGCTCGAACATGTACAGTCGGTTTCTTTTGTTTTATACATGGGCACTTCCTGGTAACATATTCTTCCACTTCTGCTTTCATGTATGGCCAGTAGAACCGTTCCCTCACCAGGCTCAGTACTCTCTCTGTACCCACGTGTCCCATCTTGTCATGGAGGTGTTCAAGTGCCAGCTTTTTGTACTTGCTCGGTAAGACAAGCTGTTTTCTCCCCCTCATTCTTCGATATAGGAGTCCCCCCTCAAGATGTAGCTTATTCCACTCATACATCAGCTTTCGGTTGGTTCCTGTCAAAACTCCTCTCATCTCATCTGTGAGGGTGACACCATCCTCCTTCCATTGTCTCACTTGAGAGATTACAGAATCTTCTTTCTGGGCTTGAATCAGTTCATCCGGTTCTATTGTCGGCAACCAGGTGGGGGGTTGACATGGCTCATCCTCCCCTGTAGACACATACAGGGCAGCGACCCAGGCCACATCCTTCATTTTTGACACATGACTGCCCTCCCATGCTGCTTGTATTGCCCCTGTGGGTAACCCTTCTGTGCACTCTGATGTGTATACTTCAATGTCCAGAGGGAGACGAGATAAAGTGTCTGCATCGACGTTGACCTTCCCTGGTCGATACTTGACATCGAACCGGAAATCAGACAGCTCCCCGACCCACCGATTGCCTACTGCGTTGAGTTTTGCCGTACTCATCACGTATGTCAGGGGGTTGTTGTCGGTGTACACCGTGAAGTGTGGGGCGTAGAACAGGTAGTCCCGGAACTTCTCGCACACCGCCCACTTCAGTGCCAGGAACTCAAATTTACAACTGTGTAGTCTGTAGTTTCTCTCTGTTGTTGTCAATGTTCTGGATCCATATCCTATTACTCTCAACCTCCTGTCTTGTCGCTGGTAAAGGATGGCCCCTAGACCCCTTTCGGATGCGTCAGTGTGCAGCGTGAAGGGTAAATTGAAGTCTGGATATGCCAGTATAGGTGGGCTTGCTAGCATATCGATTAGTTCCTCCAGGATCTGTTGGTGGTTCCTGGTCCATTCTACTGGAGTTCTGGAGGGGACTTGTGGGCCTCTAGCTTTCTTCCTGCTGTGAATATCCTGTATTGTTCCAGGTTTTGCCTGCAGTAGTTCATACAAGGGTTTGGCTGTTCTGGAAAAGACTTGAATGAAGGCACGGTATTAGCTGAGGAACCCAAGTAACCTCCTCACATCACCCACTGTCTGAGGAGTCCTGGTTGTTAAGGATCGGACAGCCTCCAGATCCTTGGGATCTATCCGCACTCCTTCTGCAGACACTAGCCGTCCGACGTACCTGACCTCACTCTGGAAGATTTCACACTTTTCAGGTTTTAGCTTCACACCATGGTACTGGAGGGCCCTCAACACTCTACAAATATTCTCCACATGCTCCTCAAAGGACTTTGCATAACATAAGACGTCATCTAGATACGGGATGCAGCACTCATCCCTGAACGAGTCAAGCATTTCTTCCATGCTGCGTTGGAAGGCAGCAGGCGCATTGGACAACCCAAAGGGGATCCGGACACACTCATACAGCCCCCAGGGTGTGACAAATGCTGTCATGTGTCTGGATCCCTCTGCAATGTACCCCTGGTGGTACGCTTTGCCTTGGTCGAGAATGCTGAACCAGGAGTACCCCCCAAGGGTGTCAATCAGATCCTGTATCCTAGGCAATGGGTGACGGTCAGGGATGGTTTTCCTGTTCAGGAGACGGTAATTAACACAGAGCCTCAGTTTGCCATCCTTTTTGCGGACACAGACTACTGGAGCAGCGTATGGTGACTTTGATTTGACGATCCATCCTTTTGCTAAGAGATCTTGTATGTAGCTTTTCACCTCATTAAACAAGGGTTTTGGGACTGATGAGTATGCCCTCTGAACCGGGATGTCGTCTTTAAGTGTGATTGGCATCTGCAAGCTGGGTAGGCAACCAATGTCATTCTTATCTCTGCTGAAGGCAGCAGACTCCTCATACAACATTCTTTGAACAATTTCTCATTGGCCCTCTTCCAGGTGGTCCAGATTGACAAATGGATTCCACAAAGATGTTGTCACCTTGTCCTCTTGAGTGGTTGCAGCTTGAATCATTGTCTGTCTTACCTCATTTGTTTTACCAGGCTCCACTAATATCCTCTCAATCCGCTGTAATGTTCCAATCACTGTGCCCCGTGGCAGGGTCACATCACCCACTGTACTATCATCAGCAGGTAGCGTGATCAGGTCTTTTCTGATGTCCCACACCAAGCGTTTCCTCGTACGATCAGCCATGACGTCGCTCTCTGATGTCCTTACCGAAGCCGCCTTAACCTCAGGATGAAGACAGCCGTTTGTTCAACCCTCGGTGTGCGTCTCGTTGTCACCGTTGGTGCGGAAGCCACCGGCCTCTAGCCCCAGTGCCACCTTGTCCCACGGTCCTGGAATCTCTGGATCCGCCCCCTAGCGTCACGTGGAGTGGATCCCGGACGAGCCCCAAAGAATCTGTTGCAGGCCCCGGCTCAGGAGACCCAGCTGACAGATTACTGATATCTGATATCGATTCAAAGAAACGAGAGTCGCGTCTGCTTTTCACAGCTCCTCTGCAGATATTAGAGAGCATGCGCAGTTCACTGTTCCGTTCGCGACTCTCCAGCCAGAATTTGTTAATTTGCGTTTCAACACTGAATAAAGAAAGTAGTGTAATTATTTACCTCGACAATTTACATATTGAGAAAAAGGAAAAAAACACAATTGTATACATACTTTGTGTGTATCACATTTAGCATTCTTTGATTCAATATTGTCTAATTTTGTTTAATTAAGATGCACAAGTATTTTGTTCATATGTTTAGTTCATACTCTGATATTGCACAAGTTTTGTTCAAATGTTTACTGTTTGAAAATGCAGAGAAAATTGCATTTTGTTCAAATGTGCACTTTCAAGTTAAGACTGATGCTCTTTTTACTGTTATTTTTACAATTGCACAAACATTTGATTAAATAAAAAAGCTGTATGCCAATAATTCAGTAGACCAGCCCTCAGCACTGTATCCTGCTATGGCACACGACCCTCTGGAGACATGGAAAACCTCATCAGGTCATTGCGGACTCCAACAGCAGCTCGAGAGGCTCTTGCCTGTGAGAGTCTCCCTGCGTCAGCCAAGGTGCCTCCCTCTGTGACCTGTCTTCTACACTCCCCCGGCTGTGCCTCGCCATTGTTCAAAAGATAGTCTGTGAAACTAGGTGGTATATACTTTGTTGCAGGTGCGTTGGCAGCATCTGTATAGGCCAGGTAGTTGTGCAGTGCAACACAGTCCTTCACAACATATGTACATTTGTCTGGTAGGAATTCCAACGGTCAGCTTATAATTCTCCACCTTGCTGCCATTATACCAAATGAGTTCTCAATCACACGCCTAGCCCGTGAATGTTGATAGTTGCAGATCTTCTTGCTGTCATCTAGATTGGTACCTGGTAAAAGCATTATAAACATGAATTTAAAAAAAACATAAATGTGGGGAAATCTAGAATATACATTGATAGAATAATATAATTTTGAGTTAAAAGCTAGACACCTCCATGTAATAGTTTTTGTCATTTCAGTTATTTTATTAATAATGGTTATTTAATTATTCAGTACATGCATGTACATACATTTGTAGTATACAACTATGTGATGGGTGTCCTGTTGGTGGCAGTAAGACAGAGGAAAACCCCCCGGAGAAAAACCTAAAAGAGGAAATAAGAGTTTGTTCACGCGAGGTTTAACGAGACTGTTAGTATTGAGTTATGTTGTACTGTGTGGTACGGAGCTGTTGCGAATGAGGCTGGCTGACTAAAAGAACCCAACCAAATCACATGCTTGTTCATTCCTTCAAATGTGCTACATAAAACACTGACTAATTTAACACTGCTTATGCAAATATTTCAGAATATCAATAAACAATTGCTTACTTTGAAAGGGCTTCATCAGATTTACATGCAGTGGAAAAGCAGCATCTCCAACGATGACATGGGGGATGGTTACTCGTGTCCCAGGAAGGTTTGTAGGTGGAGGGACAGCAAATGTCCCCTGAAACAGTTGTGCGCCAAACTTGCTTTCTTGAAAATTCCCCCATCGCTCTCTCTGCCGTGGGATCCCACAAAAAGTCACTGCCTCGATGTGGGGGTGCTTTTATTTGCACATGCATTCCATCAATGCTTCCAAGACAGTCAGGAAAATTCAACGGTCTCCAAAAATCTCTCTCTATTTTGGACCATTGTGCCATGGAGGGGAAGCAAACAAACTCACTCTTTAGTGCCAACCAGATGGCCTTTGTGACCTCGTAAAGGATACTGGACACAGTTGTAGAAGCCATCTTGTAGCACAACACTACTGTCTGTTGTGATGCACCTGTAGCAAGAATTCCGCTAATCTCTCGGAGGAGGTAATAGGTGTGGAGTAGGTGGCTTGATGTGTTAAAAAGGGTTTCAAGTGATGCAGAAGATTACTGAAACGATTAGCCTACATCCTAAAATATTTTAAATGCATTTCTTCGTCCATGTTCCGCATCTGCTGAACAAGCACACTGTATTCACCCTTATCTGCTCAAGAAATATTCAAAGGCCTCGTCTTCTGTCTCTGTTTCTAATTAACTGTACGTCAGTTCTTCCAACTCATCGTCCATCTCCTCCTCTTCATTTAATTTGACTAATTCTCTCAAAAGCGCCATTCCAGAAATCGTCTTCCTCGATATAGCAACGTAGCTAGCTGTTGTTATATTGTTTACCAACTATACAGTAACTTCTTCTGTGACTCCTTGCTGCTCTACAAGCGAACAAGCCAACAATTTGCGAGACATCGCCGCCTAGTGCAAAGAAATGTAATGGCTATCTACACAACAAGGCCGCACAACTATAAAAGCTGAGCACATCTGCGTACTGATGCACATGACATTAACAACGCAGACACGCAGACACGCAGAAGTATAAACCAGGCTTAAGGAGTACGAGTTGCATGGCTACTTATTTTACATTGAAGTGTTTTATAAAGATAAGAATGTTGCCAAGATTTTTCCCTTAGCCTAAGTAACCCAACCCACTGAAAAGATAACAATGCACATCTACAAAAACAGGGGGCCAGGGTCAGGTTACCTCCACCTTAAGCCAATCAGAGAGCAAAGGGGGGCAGCAGTGGTTTGTCTCAAATCCATGTAGACCGAGTACTTTCCATTACTGCTACAGTACTGTTGTTCATCCTTTTACTTAAACTGATTGGAATATCTGCTTTTTGTGAATATCTTTGAAAATGTCTGCTGTTAATAAGAGGTAAGTTAAATATTTGGTTTGTGTGCAATGTGTATATTAATTTAAGGTGTATATTACTTGTAATATCCCTCAATTTTACCATGATTGTTTCTATTGGTGTACCCTGAGGTTAGAGTGTAAAAGATATTTAAGGGAAATCCTAAACCACTTTAGCTTTTCAACATGTTTGTAAATGCCTTATAAAGTTTTTCTAATGCTCGTTTAAATAAAGGTACTTGAATTTGAAACAGTTTAGCTCTAACTTTAATGCTCTCTATGTAAAAATCAAGTTCTTACTTCAATTTCTTGCCTTCTACTGTTTGTGTTAAATGTATAAAACATTATATCTGCTCTGTGTAAGCTCACACATTCTAAGAGGAATATTTATTTGACAATATTTATTTGAATGCATTTTTGTGTGCAATATAAAATGGTTAAAAAAGGAACTCTTGACATTCATAATAATTTTCCCTTTGTCTTTCAGGAAACGAAATAGGCATGTGCTCCAATGCCATTTCTGTTTGAAGCCCCAAACAATTATTTCTGCCCACTTCAGAAGGACCTGCATGAAGAACTCTTTACCTCGTAATCTGAAGTTAATGGTTGAAGACAGGATGAAGATGGTGAAAGAGCTGAAAAGCAAAGGTTTCTTTGTGAAAAATGTACCAGCCATTACATCCACTCCTGCTGCACCTCCTTCTGCAGCACTGGACCAAGCTGACCCTAATGACATGGACCTAATGACGTTCAACCTCTGAATACACCATCACCAATGAGTGAGTAGTCAGTGGACTCCCAAGAACTATATCAACCGTGAGTATAAATTAAAGATTGTGTTTGAGTGATATTTTGACTTTGAATTGAAGATTTCTGTCAGTAATATTTTTTACAATACTTGTTTTTGTCCTGCAGTGATGATACTGGACTACTGAAGTCAGGCAGAAAATGGTTGCATTAGGGTTGTACATGAAGCACAGTAAGGACCATCCGCTCCTATGGAATTTTCCTGAACAAGGATCGTTCGATTGAAAACTTCAAACAAGAGGTATAAGAAAAAACATATATTGCTATTACGTTCAATTGCAATGAATATTAAAACATGTTTGGTATTTGTATCAGTTGTATAGACGATAACAACTATGTGCTAATTTCTTACATTTATTATGAATTACAATGAATTTTAAAACATGTTTCCTATTTGTTTTTTTGCAAGCAGACAATCCACAACTATATAAAAAGCATAAAAGTGTTCTTCACGTACATCAAATCATCCATTAACATGATGTTTGAAGACAGAAAACAGCATCAAGATATGAAGAATTACATTGATTTTCTGTCAGTCATCCAGAAAACTCTTACCAAGCAGGCAACAAAGGAGATGACTGGAAAAAAGTATGTTAATCTTGCTTCCTCACAATACATTTTAAACCATAACTTTTCAAGTTCTGTGATGTCATTATGATGAGAATGTATGTTATTTTTGAGTATGTGCTTTCTCTGTTAACAGATACGACGCACTGTAAAAAGGAATGGTCTCACCTTTTGACTGCAAGAAAGTCCTGAGGGTTGCTCTTAAGGACTTTCTTGCCATCATGGCTAAGAAGCGGGACTTGACAACTACGGAGCAGTATCTTGTTACATGCTATTTGGATGCTACTCTGATGTTGGGCCACCTTTAACGGCATGGAGTTATTGAACACATGACTGAAAGTAATAAAAATCCAGTAGTCCTTCATTCAATTTCATGATTGTTTAAAGCATGTACAGTTTATTTATTTGTATTACTTCTTCTGGTTACCAAATGGCATGAAAGAAAAAATGTGCCAAAGGATGGAAAATGTCATAGTTGGTGTCAAGGAGCACAAAACAGCTGCCACCCAAGTGGCTACCTTTGTCCTTAACGTCCAGCAGGAGATGGTGAGTAAAAAGATATTGACAGTTACAATTTACATAGTGCTTTTGTTTAGAAAACATAATACACCATGTTAACTAAATGTATTTCTCTTTGAATGGTGGTTTGAATTTTATTTCAAACAAATTCACCCAAAACCTTTACAAAGAAATTGCAAATCGCTAGATGAGGATGATTCTTCGGATGTCAGGTTCTTCCTTGGTGGCACTGGGAGGCCAATTCACAATCCCTCCAATGACCTTGAGCGATTGCACAAAACGTATTGTCTTTTATCATTTATTACACTCAATAATAAATGATTGCTTAACGTAGCAAGTCCGTCAACAGTTCTATTGACTAATCACAAACATATGTTGCTTCTTTCGTTTCAGATACTCCTGCCCCAAGATGACAAGCCAGGTGGCCAGACGTGCCTTTGAAACGGCAACAAAAAAGGATTTAAATGACAACGAGAAGTCACTCGTGGCTGATTATATGGCACACAGTAACGCAACAGCAAGCATTACCGCATGCCCCAGACACTGAATATTATGCGAGCATTCGAATTGCTCCACAGGCTCGGCGAGAGCTCAGAGTAAGTACCTTCATGAATGCTACTTAGAACATATCCTATTCAATTATCTACCACTGTTATTAATAACTACTGTGTTGTTAATAACCTTTTTGTTTCAGGTGTAATTCAAACAAGGCCTCAACATCAACCAGTCCATCAACCCATGAACACCCCTCAACATCAACCGGTCCATCAACCCATGAACACCCCTCAACATCAACCGGTCCATCAACCCATGAACGCCCCTCAACATCAACAGGTCCATCAACCCATGAACGCCCCTCAACATCAACCGGTCCATCAACCCATGAAAGCCCCTCAACATCAACCGGTCCATCAACCCATGAAAGCCCCTCAACATCAACCGGTCCATCAACCCATGAAAGCCCCTCAACATCAACCGGTCCATCAACCCATGAACGCCCCTCAACATCAACCGGTCCATCAACCCATGAACGCCCCTCAACATCAACCGGTCCATCAACCCATGAACGCCCCTCAACATCAACCGGTCCATCAACCCATGAAAGCCCCTCAACATCAACCGGTCCATCAACCCATGAAAGCCCCTCAACATCAACCGGTCCATCAACCCATGAACGCCCCTCAACATCAACCGGTCCATCAACCCATGAACGCCCCTCAACATAAACCGGTCCATCAACCCATGAACGCCCCTCAACATCAACCGGTCCATCAACCCATGAACGCCCCTCAACATCAACCGGTCCATCAACCCATGAACGCCCCTCAACATCAACCGGTCCATCAACCCATGAACGCCCCTCAACATCAACCGGTCCATCAACCCAAGTAGTTAGTGTAGGGTATAATGTGTCAGAATGGTGATTTATGGCCCTGAGGGGCGGGACTTCCATATTGATGTGACAGGTGGGTGGGACATCCGGTTTGTAGGGTGGGACTTCCGTTTTGACGTATGTTAGGGTGGGACTTCCTGTATGACGTATGTTAGGGTGGGACTTCCTGTATGACATGTGTTAGGGCGGGACATAAGGAGTGACGTATGCATGTCCGATGACTTTGTAATTTATGATAACATTGATGTGTCAGTGTTTGATGTTTTACAACGCCTGATGAGCAAACCAGACTAGTGTTAAAACAGGTGGGTTATGTTTGATGATTAACAAATGGGGCTTAGGGTTCCGGAATGTTAATTAACAAATGGGGCTTAGGGTTCCGGAATGTTAAATTCCCAGGCAATAAATAAGTGTTGTGTCAGCGGTAAGTTGTTTGGTGTTCAACAAAAGGGTGCCAGGGTTCCAATGCCATGTGGTACAGATGTAAACTTCCATGTTTTACAATGTGGTTGTAACAAGGTGTTTTTCCACAAGCACTGAGTTACACGTGAGAGACATGCTTTTTCTGTAAGATATAAAGAAGGGGCGGTAGGGACTTACGATTTTGTATAGTTTCAGACCAACTTTCATTTTAACAAGAGATGGGCTTTAAGGTGATATCTGCCCTGTAGTAATGGTCCCTAAATAACCACTAATACAAACTGTAGTATATGCAGGTTAGAAATCATCCCGTGTCTCACGGTATGTAGTCCAACACAGCATTACAGTAAACTAACATTGCATGAGCAATGCTATTATTTTGAAGGAGCATCCATGGCCCGGCCCAACCACACATTAAGCATAGGTGGATTGTGTCGCGGTTTGGGTTTTAAAATATTGTTATGAATAAAAATAAGTGTATGTATGAGCAATGGTGAGTTTTGTAATAAAAATGGTTGTTTAAGTCAGCATTAACTTCTAAGTTGCATTATAGGGCAAAACGTTACAAAGTTACCCGCAAGGTAGCGTATAAATTTGCATGAACAACGGCGAATCGTTATATTATTTCAGGTAATTAAAACATTCGTAAAGGCGTCTTTTGAAATTGTACAACAGAGATCAACGCAAGATTGTTTTCCACACATTGGTAGAAATGTTTAATAATAGGCAACGTTGGTTAAAAAAAATACTATAGTATTTGTGTAAGTATGGGCTTATGCTGTCACTTCCGGGTGAAGATGTGCTGAATTCTCTTAATGACCAACTCGTGAAATCTGATTTTGTATTGCTGTATTATGGTCCTGTGTTTGTTAAATGTTGAAATGATTAATGGCGATATGGTGACAATAGCCAGCGTTTATATGTAAGCAGATGAGTTTATCGTTAATATATACAATTATATGACGTGATGTCACGGCTGAGCCGCGAAAATTAACGAGAACGGCGGTTCTACCAGACAGGACGTATCAATATATTTGGTTGCCAAACGGCTACAATAATAAGAAACTAAATAGTTACGTTTTATCCTGAATTAGTATCATTGCAGCCTGTATAGTTCTAACACAATTTGAATCTAATGTGAAGAACGATGACATGTAACCAATGACAAAGTTAAGAGGCGTGACTTGCTGGAGGCGCCCCGGCTGCGATGTGAAGACAGCAATTAAACCCCGCAGCATCCACAAAAGTCAGCTGTTGTTTCAAGCGTGGAGTATATCGTTTCTGTTGTAAGTACAAGTTATTTTATTTGAACTAATTTATTTGAATTGTGATGCAAATACAAAAGAGACATTTGAACTTTTTAAGAATGTGTAAATCAATTTTACAATTGCGCAATCCATTCATTTTTAGCTGTCTTTCATATTGCCTGTTTAAATCTCCAATTTAGGTTGAGCAGAATTTAACACAGACCGTGTTTGGTAAACACATTTGTGGACCTCCAAATCTTGGTAAGTAGACTTTTGACATTATTGTTAATCAGCTTTAATTACCTGTATACGCTTGTTAATCCTATTTGTAATTAGTCCAAGTGACCAGCATCTGCGTCAGTTGGGCTGGGCGGTCAGACTGTGATCTTACACAACCTGAGCAGATACTTTTTTGTGTAAGTTTAATTATTTACAGACATTTTTAGTCTTGTTCTAAAGTGTTATTAACAATTATGACTATGCATACTGACCTTTGGTACAACATTCTATATTCCAACAGATTGAGGACAGCCGGGTGATGATACATTACCACAATGGGGTCAGTTACGGACACCCTTCCTTGAGGGGATTTTTGTTTTGTTTTCTTTCAGGCTTGAAAGCTGAAGGTAATACAGCCAACTCTTCAAAACTGCGTTGTATGTAAATGTATGTTTGAATTAGAATTTTTAAACCTGAAAAGTGGAGTGTTATTTACACGTTAAACCAGAGAAATGGTGAAAGATAATGCTAACAACAGACCAGACACTGAACAGCCAACAAACTCTACACATAATCAATCGACCACACCCCAAAATACAAATGAACCAACCATTACTTTGTTACACAGCGATGCGCACAATAATTCTCAGATACAAGGCTTGTTAACCGAGCTTAGTAGCCCCCATTTTTCACACAATCTAGTTGACACTCCTTCGAGCTCTCTGATGCAAACTCAGTGCAGTGATGGCGATGTTAGAGTTATACAACGTAATGCGTTTGACAATGTTGAATTACGACAGTTGATAAATTTACAAAATACTGGTGAAGTTGGTGATTTTGGCACATTCTACGCAAGTATTATGGCAGGCTTGGATACTTTGATTGTTAGAGCTTCAGACTTTGTACACGGGCCTGGTGATCGTCTGCAGATTGAGTTGATTGGTGAATCTCTGATAGACCCCGTACATGTGACCATGAGAGCGGATGAATATAATGAACACACGTTTGGTAATTTACTTGAAAGTGTTATGCAGAGTAATGCTGAGATTATGATTGATGAATCACTAGAACTGGTGGTACAAATTGTCAAAAACCGTGAGGGTGGTGCCCCGCGACGTAAAGCTCAAACATTGTTGATAGATCAGGTTATCAATAAAAAAAGAAGACATTTATATGTGGCTGTGAATAATGATTCTACGTGTTTTTCTGTTTGTTTGATGGGTATGTTGAACCCGCAGTACACATCCTGAGGCCCTGGTTAGTGGTCGTGAGTTACATAAGGGCGCTGGTTTAGCATTAGCTGATTGTGTGGCATTCACAGATATTGTTCGGTTTGAAGAAATGACAGGGTGTAAAATTGTTGTCTTTCACCGAACACGGGATGGTCACTTTACCAAGTTTCAAAATAGCGAGGACACCCACCCTAGAACTGTCTTTATGTACTTACACGATAACCATTTCTATGGCATCATGAATCTGAAGGGTTTTCTGTGTGTGTCTTATGTCTGTGACTGGTGCTATACCGGTTTCAACACCCGTGGTGATCATGGTTGTAAACATAGCTGTAGTGTCTGTCTTCATGAAGATTGTCATACCCAACCCCGTAACACAAGGCAGTGCCCTGACTGTAAACGGATATGTTATTTAGATTTTTGTTTTAGCCAGCATAAACGTTTGAAGCACCACAAAAGTGTGGATCGTTGGGTTAGCAGGTGTGACCAGAAGAAATACTGTGTCGATTGCGGCCGTTATTACAATGTTAGTATTACCAACTACAAAGCGCACAGGTGCATGTCACAATTGTAACGTGGATCTGGCGGTTGAAATGAATCATCAGTGTTTTATAAAACCCTCCAAGCCCGAGGACCCCAGTGAGCGCTACATATTTTGTGATTTTGAGACTATTGCCAATCCGGTGAATGGTGTACACACTGCAAATTTTGTGTGTGCAATAAGCTTTGATAACAAGACGTGGTGTTCAGCTGGAGATGGTTGTGTCACTGCTTTTTTTCAAAAGTTTAGGCAACCGAAATATAATGACTACACATTTATAGCACACAACTCTAAAGGTTTCGATGGTTACATATTGATGCAGTACCTTGCTAACAATGGTATTGGCACGACACTTATTGCTAATGGTAGCAAGCTCATGATTTTTACAGACAGCACATTCAATCAGAGATACATTGATAGTCATTGCTTTCTACCTATGAAGCTGTCAGCCTTGCCACGTGCTATGGGTTTTAAGGATTCGAAAAAAGGCTACTTTCCTTAAAAGTTTAACATCAAGGAGAATGAGAACTATGTTGGCCCCCATCCGGAACCGCATTACCATGGTGTGAATACCATGATGGCTAAAGAAAAAGATGAGTTTCTGCAATGGTATGCAACTGTTTCCGCAGACCCCTTTGTCATGCAGGATGAAATAAAGGCTTACTGCGTGAATGATGTGGTCATCTTGAGAGAGGGTTGTATGTGCTACAGACTCGAGTTCCTGGGGTGTGGTGGTGTTGACCCATTCCGGTCAATTACGATTGCTTCGGCTTGCATGAAAGTCTTTTGCAACAGATTCCTCACCAAGGACACCATTGCATTGGTCCCCTCAGACAACTACAACCGTTGTCAGAAGACATTCTCAAACAGCTCAATCCATTGGCTTGAATATGTGGCCTCCGATGAGAATATATCATTACAGCACGCCCTGAACAGGGGTGAAGTGAAAATCGGTGCCTACTACGTTGATGGATATGCTGAACGCGATGGATTTAGCACTGTCTATGAATTTCTACGTTGTTTCTGGCACAGTCACCCAAAGTGTCATTGTTCAACAAGCATCAATCCAATGACAAAGATTCAGTATGGGTTGATGCACCAGCAATGGTTAACAAAGCTAGAGGCTTTGAAAGAACAACACAGCGTACATGTTCAGTACATATGGGAGTGTGAGTGGAACCAGCTTAAAAACACATCCGCAAATGTCAAAGCTTTCTTGAAGACCTTTGGTGCTCCAGAGCGCCTTGACCCTCGGTCGTACTAATGCGATTCATCTGAAGTTTACGGCTCGAGAAGGGGAGACTATGCTTTGGTATTGTTAAGGCTACAGTGTGTCCACCGAAAGGCCCTTATAACCCCGTTTTACCACACAGGGTTGTGTTATGGAAATTTTGAACTAAGGTACATTTGAGAAATGTCTGTCTTTCTATTGGCTGGTATGTAAATCTTTACTTTAATTGTGACACACATTATTAGGTATTTGGGCCATGTCCTCCTGCCTAGACAAAGAAGGGTGTCAGTCCTTTCTGTTCTTTAGGATTGTAGGAGAGAGGGATCTGGTATATGTCTTAGGGGTCATTCTTGATTGGTCACAATGGGTTGTGGGGTTAATCATCTGCCGACCTGGAGGTTGTCTAGATGCTTTAAGTTTCCCTTAAGGGTTGAGAAAGTTAACCACATGAGGGAAGACACCATATCCCTTGTGTCAAGCCCAGGACATGTGATAGAACAAAGGGCATGTGTTTGATTGACATGAGATCGATGGGCAACAACTTACCACACCCCTTTTTCTATGTAATAAATACGGATTGTTCATGTATGGAGTTAGAGACACCTCAGACGATTATGTGTGTGTGTAAGCGGTTGACGTGTCTCTCATAATAGTCTCTGTGCATAATAGTTAATAAAACGGTTATAATGTACAAAGATAATTTTGTCTCTGTGTCCCTTACTCCGAGTGTCGATACATTGGAATTTCCATCACAGTTGGCAGTAAGCTGTTCTTTCCATTGTGTAGATTATGTGCAGAGTCTGAAAACCAGGTAACTGATTGTTCACATACTGATTCAGAAAGATCTTTAACCGGTACCTGGGTTTCTATTGAGCTGGTTAAGGCTGTTGAGAAAGGTTATCGCATTGTGGAAATATTTGAAGTCTGGGATTTCACCAGGACATCAGATGATCTTTTTGCAGATTACATGAGAACATTCCTGAAGCACAAGCAGGAAGCTAGTGGCTTCCCACCATCTGTGATTGACGATGAGGATAAAGACCGGTATATCCGTGAATATCATGAAAAGGAGGGTGTGCAGCTTGACAAGGAAAACATTGTTGTAAACAGTGCTAGGCGATCTTTAGCTAAATTGGCAATGAATAGTCTTTGGGGTAAGATGGGTGAGCGGACTAACCTTATGAACACAATGTTAATTACAGATCCGGAAGAGTTTAGCCACTACCTTTTTTACAGTGAAATAGATGTTGGTTGTTTCTCGTTCATCTCAGACACGGTTGCGATGGTACAGTGGCGTTATACAAAACAGACACCAATCAAACCACGTAACGGCAACATTTTTATTGCCGCGTTCACAACCGCTTATGCTAGACTCGAGTTGTATTCACTCTTGGAGAAGTTAGATAGACGTGTACTCTACACAGACACTGATTCCGTGATCTTTATCACACGCCATGGGGATTGAGTGCCCCCACTGGGCCCGTTCTTGGGTGACTTGACCAATGAGTTACCGGATGGGGACAGCATAGCTCAATTTGTTAGTGGTGGGCCAAAGACATACGGTTACAAAACCGTTAAAGGTCTGACCTGTCTCAAAGCAAAAGGCATTACGCTCAACAGCTACAACACAACCATTGTTAATATGGAGACGCTGACACGACTGGTTGATAACCTTGTACGGGGTGATGATGATCATGTCCTTGCTAATGTAGACACAATTGCTAGAGATAAAAGAACATTCACGTTGAAAAACCGGGTAGTGTCTAAGCATTTCAGAGTTGTGTACAACAAGCGTGTACTGCTCCCTGATTACAGCACCAGGCCTTACGGGTACTAAACCACAGTTTAGGATGGATAGTGGTTTTGACCCACAACTACAACACCCGTTCAGCTGTGTCATTAGTTACTCTGGTAAAACATATTTTGTGAAGATGTTGGATAATGCTGAGGTTGTTTTCTCCAAAGAAATTCAAAATATCGTCTGGGTTTATTCATGTTGGCAACCGCTGTATGACGAAATGTTGAAGGTAAGGGAGATGCATTTTATAGAAGGTCTACCAACATCGCTGTGTGATGACAATCTGCTACCGATTCAGAAAAACAACCTTTTAATTATTGACGATTTAATGAAAAGTGCATCAGTGAGTTTGGAGATGGAGAGAGTTTTCACACAATATTCACACCACCGTAACCTGAGTGCAATTTACCTTGTCCAAAACAAAAAGGCAAATCTAGTAGAACTATTAACTTGAACACAAACTACCTCATCTTGTTCAAAAGCCCCCGCGACAATCAGCAGATTAGCATTTTAGGCAGACAGATATACCCCGGTCTTTCTCGATTCTTCATGGAGAGTTTTAAAGATGCAACACATCCGCCTTTTGGTTATTTACTTATTGACTTTAAAGCTACAACACCAGAAGACTACCGTTTGAGAACAGGGTAATTTTCAGGGGATTGGCCTGCGTGTACGTTCCTAAGAAAGTTTGATCATGTCTGAACGCATTCGTAGAAATTTACCACTTTTGAAGATGATATTTAAGGCACCGGCAAGTCAACAAAAAGTTATTTTAGAATCAGCATCCACCGACCTCATTCTATCACTCTGGGAAATAGTGCTTAATCTAAGGCGGGGAAATATACCCTTAACAGAATCACAGCTCCGAAAAGTAAAGAGACAAAAAGCCAAAATTATATATTATATATATGTCTAGAAAGAACACTTCAGTCGCAAGGAAAAGAAAAACCATCAACCAAACTGGAGGTTTTCTACTGCCGTTACTAAGCGTTGCAGTTCCATTCTTAACCAGTCTAATTGCATCGAGACAGGGTTAAACAACATGGAGCATGCTCAGAAAATGTTTCTGGGGCCACAACATCAGTTAGAAAATCCAAAAACGAGAATCCAAAACGACTAGCACCGATGTAAGACAATCTGTTGAAAATTATTTTGACTCATCGATTTGCAATATACTGTTGAAGCCTGATATGGATTTACATGAGAAAGCTAAAAGATACTCTGCCATTTTACAAAGATTTTTGGCTGTTGTGCGACAGGGGGAGCTTGATACAAACACACTGACTTTAAGTCTACCCGGGTCTGAGACAGGGTCTGATGTAGTAAACGTGACTGAGACTAAGCAAACTGTTGACCGAAATGTTGACCTTGTTGATGACATTTTGGATAATGTGCCTGCGAGGCATAGAAAGAATGTTGAATATATCCTTAATAGAATGCACAGGTCTAAAGATTTGACTTCATGGAATTCAAGTGGTGAATTTGTTTTCAAAGGAGAGCTAATAAAGGGCTCGCACCTGTTGGATCTTGTTATAAGTGTGACAGCAACCAATAAAACTGCTGACAATAGAAGACCGTTGGGGTGGGGGGTGTTTTTAGAGGCTATGGCATGTCTCAACATGCCTTTTACAACTATTCCAAATGTGCATGTAAGACGTAAAATCAATTTGTATAAACAAACGTCTGGTGACACAATGGATGATTTAGCCACACCACCACTTTCTTTGAACCCCCTACCACGGACCCCACAAAATGGCTTCCATTTTAATGTTTTATTTTATGCTTTTTTAATAATTTGTGATTCATACTATGTTTGTTTTACCTTGAATAAATGTTGTATGAAAAATACTATGTAAACATTGATGTGGTTTTACAAATGTTTTTATTTTTGAATAATAAAGTTGACATACACGTGATTGGCTTTTCTATTTCTTCAACAACTGGCGCGCAGTTGAATGCATAAAGGGCATGGCCGTGTAAGAAGTCCGACCTGTCAACAGCCAAGGCTTGGTCCTTTAGGTGTTTTCCTGAAGCTAAGGCCAATTGGTAAAATTCACGCACTGCTGACCCTGTTGTGTAATTTGGTTGGAATGGTTTGCTAGGAAATTGCTGACCATCTACATACATAGCCATAAACTCCAAATTATAATGTTTGAAATTTAATGGATTTTTTGTGTAACTTCCGGTAAAACTGTCATTGTCCACCAATCCTATTACAATACATTTTGGCAAAGGTCCTAAAAATAGGTTTTCCTGGTTGCAAACATGACCCCCAGCCGGTAAACTAAATGTCTTCATAAACACTCTTTCAATTGGGTACTTGGCATTGGTTGAGAGTAGCGCTTGAGCGTGTCCAAGTTTCACGGCTGGCGAAACAGACACTTTCTTGACAAATAGTGACGCTGATAATATATGCAAATGATAACGCACATCCCCGACCCCCATAACGCAGAACTCATCTTTACCGCGCACCACCCTAACCTTTATGTCAACGCTGTTTAACATGAGTTTCTCTTGAAAGAAGATATCGCTATGAACAGGGCCGATCATTTCAAATGTTGTACTATCCGCTGAATAGGCAGCCCTTTTTGTGAGTCCATCGTTCTCGCCTGCAGGGTCTGTAACATCCATGTGACCTGCGGCATTCTTGTAAAACAACCCAGCTGAAAACTGTGTCTTTAATGCATCACATCCATAATTCAGAATGCTCTCTATAACGGCTCTGTAGGGGTATGTGTTGCTACTCTAATTAAACGATCACCCAAGGAGACATCCACTTGTGAAAATAGGGTGGCTATCAGATAGTTGATAACCCCAACACGTGCTCCGGCATCAATATTAGTTCCGTCCGGTTTAGTGACTTTTACACGTAGGTACAACAAAGTATTGTTTAGATCAACGTAGTCTTCGCCATTCCCGGCAATAAAGAACTCCAGAGGGGCTGCGTCGGATATTGCTGATAGGGTCGGTATTTCAATGTATGTATTTTTCTCAATAGATGTCTGAGTGAAGGGGACTGTGAATAAATCCAACTCTGTTTTCATTCGCCAGACATACGGTGTAGGAGTGCCATCTTTCTAAAATATATTCTTAATCAGCTTTGCCGTGTTCCCTTTGAGTGTCCTCCGGGGTGTATGTCCTATTTTAACCTTGGCTCTTGTTTTTGTCTCATTCTTGTGTTTTTTACTCTTGGGTAGGCTCTGCCTACCAGGTGGTCTCTTTCTAACACCTCGAGACATAACCATCAATCCAGAACCATACCATACCATACCATCTTCTTCCGCTTATCCGGGGCCGGGTCGCGGGGGCAGCAGTCTAAGCAGGGATGCCCAGACTTCCCTCTCCCCAGACACTTCCTCCAGCTCTTCCGGGGGGACACAAAGGCGTTCCCAGGCCAGCCGGGAGACATAGTCCCTCCAGCGTGTCCTAGGTCTTCCCCGGGGTCTCCTCCCGGTGGGATGGGACCGGAACACCTTCCCAGGAAGGCGTTCCGGAGGCACCCGAAACAGATGCCCAAGCCACCTCAGCTGACCCCTCTCGATGTGGAGGAGCAGCGGCTCTACTCTGAGCTCCTCCAGGGTGACCGAGCTTCTCACCCTATCTCTAAGGGATCGCCCAGCCACCCTGCGGAGAAAGCTCATTTCGGCCGCCTGTATCCGGGATCTTGTCCTTTCGGTCATGACCCAAAGCTCATGACCATAGGTGAGAGTAGGAACGTAGATTGACCAGTAAATCGAGAGCTTCGCCTTGCGGCTCAGCTCTTTCTTCACCACGACAGACCGATACATCAACCGCATTACTGCAGAAGCTGCACCGATCCGTCTGTCAATCTCCTGTTCCTTCCTTCCCTCACTCGTGAACAGGACCCCTAGATACTTAAACTCCTCCACTTGAGGCAGGCACTCTCCACCAACCTGAAGTGGGCAAGCCACCCTTTTCCGACTGAGGACCATGGCCTCGGATTTGGAGGTACTGATTTTCATCCCCACCGCTTCACACTCGGCTGCAAACCGTCCAAGTGCATGCTGAAGGTCCTGGCTTGAAGGGGCCAACACGACAACATCATCCGCAAAGAGCAAAGACGAAATCGTGTGGTCCCCAAATCTGACACCCTCCGGCCCCTGGCTGCGCCTAGAAATTCTGTCCATAAGAATTACGTACATAACCGGTGACAAAGGGCCTCCAAATCCGAGGCCATGGTCCTCAGTCGGAAAAGGGTGGCTTGCCCACTTCAGGTTGGTGGAGAGTGCCTGCCTCAAGTGGAGGAGTTTAAGTATCTAGGGGTCCTGTTCAATCCAGAACCGTCCTGCTGTTTTGTTTGTCGTGACATAACACTGTTGACAACATCGCCAACTATATTCCTAGCCGCACTCTTCAGATGTGGTTTGCTATGGAGAACCCGCGCTTCAACAAAGGTATTGCCATCCGGAAAAGCCCTCGGAAAAGGCCCCCTAGACCGAACCCATATATTGCTGAGCTACCATGATACCCCGGTAAACCGTTACCGGCCTGTGTTGTGTAGTATTCAACATACCTTCGAGGATCATCATAGAGCTTCTGAGGCTGCATCTTAAACTCTAAAAGATTGTTTGACGGGTCTGAAGTGTAATTTTGCAATCACCTTCCCCACTACAAATGAAACCAGCTGGTTTTGATCAGATTTTACTTCAATACAGATCTCATCAAATTGACTCTTACTAAGAGGTACGTAGTGTGGCTTGTCGTACGTCACTGTGACAACTTCGTTCTTTCTCCCTGCAATATGTACAGTTCGCAGCAGTGGGACATGACTGTCACCAACATGTTGATAATCAATTATATCTGTGTAGATGTATAGGGTGTTAAACCACACCAGAATATCTGTGGGGTATGTTCCGTACCATGGGGCGTATCACCGCTCACCTGGTTTTAACCCCAATATCTGTTCCAGTTTAGCACTAAATTTCAAACTAAACTGGGGCTCACCTTTTAGAAACATTCTATTTTTAAATTCATCGTACCCCACCGATATACCATGTGTTTTTATATAACTGTTGAGATATATCACTAGTTTTAATATGCTGCTGTAATAACCGGTGTTGAGTTCATATTTCCAAGTTTTGTCGTTATTCAAGTCATATGCGTTTTCACCCCATGTAAAAGTTTTCCACGTATGCGGGTATTGGAACTCTATCAAAGATACTTCCCAATCACCTTTCAAATCTATACCTTTGGCAAATTTAGTGGTATAGCACAAACTCGTGTTGCTTGGATAGACATGTCTCGATGAGTTACTGGGCAGCGTTATGTAGAAGCCACCGTCACCCATGCTGATCGCAGTCAATGTACATGACGTGATCCTGTAAATCCTGGAGTTTTATCCAGTTTCTAGGTCAACCACTTGTTCCGATGGTATCCAGCTGTTGAATTTCTCAGGCCAACCAAGCCATTTCACAAGACACATTTTCCTCCCTTTCTGTACTTTCTCATTCAAAACTGCTTCCACTTTAAAAGTTTTATCCTTAGCCACGATTATTTTCAGCAATTCCTGTTCATAAAAGGTCCCAACTATCACATCACCATCGTAATCTTTTATTCAATATACAGGAGGTATACGAGGAATGCATTCTTTTATTGTAAAATATTCATCTGTGTACCCTTTTTCATAGCCTTTTGTAAACGCACCTCTCAGCTTTGAGAGTCTCACAGTATCCCCAACCTGGAACTTGTAGCTTTGATTACCATTTCCCGTTAATGTTGTGCCATACAGGTTCTTGAGAACTAATCTAACATTTTCTTCACAAACGTCAGCAGGCTTCATCTTAATAGACCAATGGTAGCTATGGTGGTACCCACGAACTAAATCTTGAATAACCTCAACATAGCGGTGAGTGTTGGCTGCTGTTAGATACCTCCACATTCGTGATTTAATTGTTTTATTAAACCTCTCAACGATACTCGCTTTGACATCATTTCCTGTAGCAAAATGTTTTATGTTGTACTTCTTCATCAACATTTCAAAATGTGAATTAATAAACTCCTTCCCCTTGTCCATTTGGACTTTTTGCGGTGTTCTTCCTTCTTTTAATGTCTTCAAATGCTCGCTTTACCTCTATAGCGCTTTTATTTCTCAGCACGCAAATCCATGCGTATTTGCTTAATACATCTATGCATGTTAACATAGATTTCATGTTATTGTTTTCCACACTGTAAGCACTCATGTCAACCAAATCCAGCTGAAATTGCGAATTTATATCATGAACAATAACTCTATTTCTTATAAAATGTATAGCTACAGGCCTGTGTAGCGTGTATGTATCCTGGGCGAGCAGCCAGTCATTGGCCTCACCATTTTTGAGGATCTCCCAGGTTTTTCCAAGTATGCTCTTTTCAAACCCTCTCTACCCACATAAGCACCAGGGTTTGCCGGGTCATAGTAAATACTTTTCATAACCTGTTCAGACATCGTAGAGTGTTCGAGCAATAATGAGAATGAATACATGTTTAACAATGTTTTATTTGAGTTTTCGAAATTACCCAACCAAGATATTCAGAAAAGTTACACAAACATTCAGATTTCTCATAGTCTTTGTTTATATACATGTTAACATGAGAACTGAAGTTACCCTGTCCTTAGACAACAGACTCTTTGCTTTCGTCACACCATGACGCCGCTGCGTCGCATACAACATCCTCATTAAATTTGTCCATGAATTCATCCCTGTTCTCACTCGGCTCCAACTTGAGCTCATGCAGAAAGTTCTCAGCGGCCTCGTGAACATCAGTCATCGGTGTGTGAAAACCCGATGCGTTCAAAATCTTGACCAACACATGTTTCAGTCGCGGTGTTAAAACGGTCGCCACAATGTCATCATAATGGGTCTCAAAAAAATACTCAGGCGAGACATGAATGTCTTGTCTGGCTCCGGTGGTCCACTTCACATCCAATGCATGCTTTGTGTAGAATAGCCCCAACAATGTTTTCCAGAATCATACCCATTGTTGCTTTGATGATCTTAAAAAATTTTGGTGCAAGGTGTTTGTCCATTTTGTGATAACTCTTGTTAGCATTTGAAAGGTATGACAGGTTAAGAGGACCTAGCTGATCGCCAATCCTGTCAATCCAGTGGTAGTTTCTTGCGGGGTATGCCGGTGGAATCGAGCTGTCGGGGTCAGGGGTTCCGTAGAAGGCTTCAGTGTTGTCATCCCAGGCGTCACACAGCCAGTCCTCAGCCTTGGGTTCTTCAATCACCGCTTGGTTGTAATCTTGAGACATGTTTCGTAAATTCTTCCGACTGCTTGATAGTCACAGGCGGTCTGTCGGTTTTTATGCTGTGCTGAGGACGGTGATAGCTTAAGGTGGGGCTTCAGGGTCTTAGGTCAGTCGATCCGTCCGCAGTCACAATCTAACCCGCTGACATTTTCTGGAAATAACTCCAATCTAACAGAGTCATACTCTTTCAGCCCCTCGACAACTTTAAACAGTACATCTACTGTATTATGTGGGCCTTGTTTTGGCCCCAAATAAAACACTTTTCGAAAGGTGACCCATAAACTGGCATTAAAAACCATTTGATCAGTCACACCAGCCTTAAACACATGGGTGCCATTTCAGTACAGTGAACTCATTGTCATGTTCAAGAAACCAATTTGAAATGATTTGAGCTTTGTGACATGGTGCATTATCCTGCTGGAACTAGCCATCAGAGGATGGGTACATGGTGGTCATAAAGGGATGGACACAATGCTCAGGTAGGCCGTGGCATTTAAACGATGCCCAATTGGCACTAAGTGTGCCAAGAGAACATCCCCCACACCATTACACCACCACCACCAGCCTGCACAGTGGTAACAAGGCATGATGGATCCATGTTTTCATTCTGTTTACGCCAAAAACGCTTCACAAATGCTTTGCTGCATACCTCGGTTGTAATGAGTGGTTATTTCAGTCAAAGTTGCTCTTCTATCAGCTTGAATCAGTCGGCCCATTCTCCTCTGACCTCTAGCATCAACAAGGCATTTTCGCCCACAGGACTGCCGCATACTGGATGTTTTTCCCTTTTCACACCATTCTTTGTAAACCCTAGAAATGGTTGTGCGTGAAAATCCCAGTAACTGAGCAGATTGTGAAATACTCAGACCAGCCCGTCTGGCACCAACAACCATGCCACGCTCAAAATTGCTTAAATAACCTTTCTTTCCCATTCTGACATTCAGTTTTGAGTTTGGGAGATTGTCTTGACCAGGACCACACCCCTAAATGCATTGAAGCAACTGCCATGTGATTGGTTGATTAGATAATTGCATTAATGAGAAATTTAACAGGTGTTCCTAATAATCCTTTAGGTGAGTGTATATATATATTTTGCATTCTGTGTATTAGTGAAAACACCCTAATGTGTGGGTTGCATTGTTTTAGATTATTTTTTAAATAGAAATTGTTGCACAGGCATTTTTTTTTTCTTCAGGATGTGCCTAAGAACATATCAGTCAAACTCCAGCACCTCTACTACAAACTCACAACTATTCAGGCATGCCTCCATCCCTACCCACACGTCTACAGTCGTGGGATGCTTCTGAAGGCCAGAATGTTATATGTGCCCCTCTAGTGGCCAATCTTGGGAACTGCTTCAAATGAGGAGACAGGATAAAATATCAGAGAACAGCCAATTTGTTATTCTTAAATAATAGTTAGTATAGTATTTGTGCAATATTGTATATTCCCCTATATAGGAAACACTAAATAGGCAGCACTTTGTTCATGGGGACCTATAACAGGGGGTCAGGGCCAGTTGACCTCCATACACAGACACCCTGCACTTTCCCCAAATAGGTCAACTCTATCCTGGCTACAGGAGGCAGGATAATGCCCTTGTTCTGGTCCCCTTATATAGGCAACACTGTGTAGGCCACACTCTGACCCAGAGGACCAAAAAAAAGGGGGCCAGGGCCAGATGACTTCCATACAGAGGCACCCAGCCCTGACCCTCACATAACACACTCTTTCCTGGGTACAGGATCCTGGGAAATGCCCTGGCTCTGTTCCCCTATACAGGCAACACTCTGACCCAGAGGACCAAAAAAAAGGGGGGCCAGGGCCTGGTGACCTCCATACAGAGTCATCCAGCCCTGACCCCCACATTACACACTCTCTCTCCTGGCTACAGCAGCCTGTCAACTGCCCTGGCTCTGGTCCCCTATACAGGCAACACTCTGACTCAGAGGACCAAAAGAAAAGGGGGCCAGGGCCTGGTGACCTCCATACAGAGTCATCCAGCCCTGACTCACTCCCACATTACACTCTCTCTCCCTTCCCCTGGCTCTGGTCCCCCTCTCTCCCAGGCTCTAGTCCCCCTCCCAGCCTCTGGTCCCCCTCTCTCCCAGGCTCTAGTCACCCTCCCAGCCTCTGGTCCCCCTCTTTCCCTGGCTCTAGTCCCCCTCTCTCACTCTGGTCCCCCTCCCAGCCTCTGGTCCCCCTCTCTCCCTGGCTCTAGTCCCCCTCCCAGCCTCTGGTCCCCCTCTCTCCCAGGCTCTAGTCACCCTCCCAGCCTCTGGTCCCCCTCTCTCCCTGGCTTTAGTCCCCCTCTCTCACTCTGGTCCCCCTCCCAGCCTCTGGTCCACCTCTCTCCCAGGCTCTAGTCCCCCTCCCAGCCTCTGGTCCCCCTCTCTCCCTGGCTCTAGTCCCCCTCTCTCACTCTGGTCCCCCTCCCAGCCTCTGGTCCACCTCTCTCCCAGGCTCTAGTCCCCCTCCCAGCCTCTGGTCCCCCTCTCTCCCAGGCTCTAGTCACCCTCCCAGCCTCTGGTCCCCCTCTCTCCCTGGCTCTAGTCCCCATCTCTCACTGTTGTTCCTCTCCCAGCCTCTGGTCCCCTACCTGTGCAGCACTATGGACTGAGTCTGCCTGGCCCTGCCCACCTCTATAACCCGGCGCACTCTGAGGGCCCATGTACCCATTCTTAAACACTCCCCATGACTAAACCAAGATAGCCACAGTCCCAGGAACCATGGACACCTGGTAACCAAATCCACTTTTGGACACCTGGGAACCCTCTGATTTCTGAGATTTTTTTGGGGACCTGGTTAACCACTCTGAATCTTAATCAACCGTAACCCTAATTATCCAAATAATTCAAGCAATTGTTGTTAGTTTGTGTATAATTAATATAGGTGTTCAACATTAAGAGATGAGGGTGCTATGTTTTTGATGTATTTCTGTGTCCCATTCCCGGGTTGAGTCAAATATGAATTTCTGTAATTATTTATTGTTCAGTAATTACATTTTAATTTTAACCTTTTCACGCATGAGTTTCAAATATGCCTTAACGGCCCCCCAGAGTGAGTTTTTTGCGCGTGAGTTCAGCACTCACTCAGAGTTCCAGAATTTGATTGTGACGTCACAATACATTTAATCTGCAGCTTCCCAAAAACACCATGCTGCTTACTAGTGATGCATCTATTTTTTTATTTAAATTATATTAACAAACTTCTACCGGTAGTAACTGTTAAAAATGTATATTGAATAATTATGAACCAATCTTAAAAATGCTGTCCTATTTCTAAAGATCGCGGCGAGAAAGATACTGAAACGCTTCACTTGTTGTATCAATAAAACATACGCAATCTATCAGGCAATAGGTGGTGTGTAAATTGTTTTACGTAATTATTCAGAAGCTCTCAAAAAGTTATTAATTCCGATTCTTGCATTTAGTAATGGACAAATGCGATCAGTGAAAAGGTAGATTTTTTTAAGATTACGTTGAACTTTTTTCTCAACAAAAGTAGTAATACTGTTTTAGTTTGCGCCATCGGTTCGCTGCTAGATCTGCCAATTGAAGTATTGTGCATGAACCCTACCAAAACAAACTGACTGGATTAACCCCACGTTAGCTACATGCATTGAGTGGCGTTCATACGGTTGACATGAACAGTCACTTTGCCAGCCAGGTAAGGAACACTAAATACATTGCATTGCAAGCTTCTCTTTTTGACTCGAATTCAAAGAGCTGCAAAAGCTGGTTTATGTGTAACTGTAGCTAGCTAGCAAACGTCAGCTAACCGCTAGCTAACAAAGTGTGACCTGTAATGCAGTGCAGCTAAAATGAAGATAATAGTTTTCACAGGATGGCAAATCTGTCCGAAAGACTGGCAAATGTAAATGACCATCAGGTCGTAGAGTTACTCACCTTTCTTTATCCTTGGTTGATAAAAAGCATAGCAGCACCCTCAACAGGTAACGTAACTTGAAACTTTTTGACCGGTTGTCAGTTCTTTCAGGAAATGGTTAGATGCTCTATAGTAGTCGCAAATATAATTCGTTTTTGCCTATTATGTTTATTGTAGAAAATCTAACTGCTAGTGTTGGCTGCCTGTTGGTACGTAAGTAACACTTTTTTATGCTTGCTACCTGGTTAATATCACAGTTTGGTCTTGAAACAATTACAATCAGGAAATAAAGTTATAAACGCTGTTTGAGCTAAATGTGAGTAAACAACAGCGCGGTCTGACCAGCCATTGTTACGTCACTCGTACCTAGGCGTTCTAATGATGCGTTCTATACAATACGTTCTAATCACACCGGTGTGATCGTACGCTTCAGGGACCACTCTAGACTGATCACACCGGTGTGATCGTACGCGTCAAAGGGTTAAAAGCCCGTTCTTACATTTAATAGAGTACTGTACTAGCACAGTCATTACATAGGGTACAACTGGCGAAATAAGGAATTGTAACATTAGTGAGGTAATATTCCCTGACTGAGAATCACATATGATGTAAAAAAAAAGAAATCTGTAAAATCATTAATCTTACTTCACAAGATAATTGTTTATCTCATTTCAAAGAGAACTGCACTAGCACAATCTTGAAATAGGGTTTAAATTGCGAGATAAAGCAGGGAATCACAAGGGGTACGACTCTTGGTCGATTCCCCATGATTTTTCATCACCTGTGAATGAAAAATGTCACATAAGACGAGTCAAGCTCCAGGATTTCTCTTGCTCGCTCCTGGTTCGCCACTATTAAGGCCATGTCCAGGGGTGCGGGATCAGGGCCTGCACAGTAATCATGCGTCTAGATTGGATAAGAATCTACATAATACATAGTTGTTATCGAACATTTCTCGCCTTGTTCGTCTTCCTCTGTAGGGGCAGGGGGTTACGGTCACCTTTCCCAAACACTAAGTCTGTTTTGAACATGACTATTCCAATGCGAAGACGGTAGGAACCGCACCTTTTTAGGTACCACCGTCCTCCAACTATCCCCTCAGTGAGGTCACTGGCAATGAAATGTGTACTGCACATCTTTGTGAGATGTTAATGTCACGATGGTATGGCCACCAACCACCTTTTTCTGACCTCTTCATTGATCGGGAATCAATGTTCCTTACTACAGTACCTCCTTCGTGGGGCACAGATGTAAACGTACTCATTGCAAAAACAAAATGAGTCTGATAAGTGTTCACAGTAGCTAGCTAATAATGAAAACAATAATGTAAGAGCGCCCAAAGTCAGTCCCCTAGTGATGGGACGCATGTAGCCGAGGCTCCCAGGCTTGCTTTGAAATTTCAACCCTATTTGCTTGAAGCGAAAGGGCCGAGGCTTGCTTTGGAGAGAAAAAAATACCATGTGATTGCGGACCTCATAGATTTCGGAACATGCTTGTTTTAAAAGACAAGGTGCTTTCTATGGAGTTACCTTGTTTCAATAAGAACAAACAAAAGTCTTAGTATTGCAAACAAAAAATTATTAATATTTAAAGCAAAAAAAGTCTATGCCAGGGTTCTGGAGAGGAGAATACGGCCGATAGTAGAATCTTGGATTCAGGAGGAACAGTGTAGTTTTCTTCCAGGCCGTGGAACAGTGGACCAGCTCTATACCCTCTACAGGGTAATGGAGGGTTCATGGGAGTTTGCCCAACCAATCCACATGTGTTTTGTGGATTTGGAGAAGGCATTCGACTGTGTCCCTCGCGGCATCCTGTGGAGGGTGCTTCGGGAATATGGGGCCCTGGGTCCTTTGCTAAGGGCTGTCAGGTCCCTGTACGACCGAAGCAGGAGCTTGGTCCGCATTGCCGGCAGTAAGTCAGACTTGTTCCCTGTGCATGTTGGACTCCGGCAGGGCTGCCCTTTGTCGCCGGTTCTGTTCGTAATTTTTATGGACAGAATTTCTAGGCGCAGCCAGGGTGTCAAGGGGCCGGAGGGTGTCAAGTTTGGGGACCACACGATTTCGTCATGTTGTCGTGTTGGCCCCTTCAAGCCAGGACCTTCAGCATGCACTTGGACGGTTTGCAGCCAAGTGTGAAGCGGTGGGGATGAAAATCAGTACCTCCAAATCCGAGGCCATGGTCCTCAGTCGGAAAAGGGTGGCTTACCCACTTCAGGTTGGTGGAGAGTGCCTGCCTCAAGTGGAGGAGTTTAAGTATCTAGGGGTCTTGTTTACGAGTGAGGGAAGGATGCAACGGGAGATTGACAGACGGATCGGTGCAGCTTCTGCAGTAATGCGGTCGATGTATTGGTCTGTCGTGGTGAAGAAAGAGCTCTCGATTTACCGGTCAATCTACGTTCCTACTCTCACCTATGGTCATGAGCTTTGGGTCATGACCGAAAGGACAAGATCCCGGATACAGGCGGCCGAAATGAGCTTTCTCTGCAGGGTGGCTGGGCGATCCCTTAGAGATAGGGTGAGAAGCTCGGTCACCCGGGAGGAGCTCAGAGTAGAGCCTCTGCTCCTCCACATCGAGAGGGGTCAGCTGAGGTGGCTTGGGCATCTGTTTCGGATGCCTCCTGAACGCCTTCCTGGGAAGGTTTTCCGGTCGCGTCCCACCGGGAGGAGACGCCGGGGAAGACCTAGGACACGCTGGAGAGACTATGTATCCCAGCTGGCCTGGGAACGCCTCTGTGTCCCCCCGGAAGAGCTGGAGGAAGTGTCTGGGGAGAGGGAAGTCTGGGCATCTCTGCTTAGACTGCTGCCCCCGCGACCCGGCCCCGGATAAGCGGAAGATGATGGATGGATGGAAACATCAACTAAAAAGTATTGATAGCCAAAATACATATACTGCAAATAAAATCTTTTGAAATGTGAAAACAAATGTATTAAAAATGAATGCAAATAATTATTTGAGAGGATTTTTTTTTTTTTGATAATGCGAATGCATTAAAACGATTGTCTTTGGCTGCAGCTTTTTTCTATCTTGGGTTACGTTACCATGGATTTTGCTCTCTCTTTCTTTTTTGCGATTGCAAGTTCTATATCGTGAAGCTTAGCCCATAGGGGCTTTGTTCCAATTGGTTTACCCCTCTGCCAATAGGAAGGCACTGAAAATGTAAATATGCAAATCACATCTCTCATGGCCATCTGCCCCATGGCTATAAAAGAGGTCTTCATACTCTGTTCTGTTCTGTCTCCCTTCTTTCCCAGCTGAGCAGGTGCGGAGTTGTTCCAGCTCTTCCTCTTGAAGCTCACACAGGCCAACTCCCTCTCAGCTGGTCGGGTGATGGCGACGTCGGTCGTGCAGTTTCGACACCTGTGGCTGGCGCTGACCTCCTTGAAAGGGCCAGAGAAGGTTCCGTTCCTGGACGCCCCGCTGTAGGAAGACACCCTCTTCGGCTTTGCGGTCACTGTGGCCCTGGTGCGCCAAAAGAAGGACAGGGAGGAGTGGCTCCGTTTGGGTCCCCTTTTGCTGGTCCCTTCCTCCTCCGCTGCGTCCACTGCCCCTCCTGAGGTTTCGCAGAGGCCTGGATGTGGACTGCGTCGCCGGGCCGGCACAGCGTAAGGTGAGGGAACCTCGCCCCCCGAGGTCGTCCCCTCTTCCTCCTTCCAGCTGACAGAACGACAGGGGAAGGCCCCACCGTTCAAGAAACGGCATACCTGACTCTTTGGGGGGGGAATGTCCCTCGGACGCTTCCCCACCCTGTGTGCGTTTGGTGGGGAGCTCCTCTGTGTTGGTAAGTAAAGCTGTGTGTTCACCTTATTTACCTGTGAGGGAGCCTTCATTGCAGACGGCTGTTGTAGGACTGGGTACAGTTAGTGAGCGCTCTCCCTGCCCTCAGTCTCTGAATCCATAAGTCTGTGGCTTCCCTCCCTGCTGCCTCTGAGGTGGCAGGCCAGGGTGGGGGCCCGGGCAGTTTTCTGTTGGGCGGAGCAGAGTTCTTTGCTCACCCCACTGAGGTATCAGGTCGGCTGTGCTCGGCTGCGCCACCTGCTGGAGCCTCTGTCTCCTTGGTTACGGCTGTAACCGGTGGGGAGACGGAAAGCTCGGCCCAGGTGGCGCATGTGTCTTTCTCTCCCTTTCGGGTTGGCCCCGCCTTGGGCGGGTTGGCTGTTCGTGGACATGGCAGTCGGGGCGGAGGACATGTATAATCAGTGGCTCCCCAGCTGCGTGCTCACCCGCTCTCTTTGTTCTACTCAGAGTGGCGTCGGCTATGCACTCTGCCGGGATGGCTAGAGAAGTTTCACTGTAGAGCCCGTCATGGCGTCTCCATTGAAGGTCGCTGCCCTGCAAGGGGAGATTGCGGACCTTCTGGAAAAGGAGGCGGCGTCCATAGTCCCGTTGGTGCAGAGGGAGAAGGGGCTGTATTCCCCTTACTTCCTGGTGCCCAGGAAGACGGGGGGCATGATGCCGATTCTAGACCTGCGTATTTTGAACAAATGTGTATCAAAGAGGCAGTTTCGCATGCTAACGACAAAACATCTCCTGGAGTGTGTGCACCCTGGGAATTTTGCTTTAGCATCGACCTGAAGCACGCCTACTTCCATGTTCCTGTTCTCCCGCGCCACATGAAGTTCCTGCGGTTGGCTTTTCAGGGCCGGGCATTCGAGTACACGTGTTGGCCCCCTGCACTTTTACCAAGTGCATAAAGGCAGCGTTGGGACCGCTGAGGTGTCAGGGGGTCAGGGTTCTGGCCTACCTGGACGACCTTTTGGTTCTGGGGCACACGGCGGAACAGGCACGGGTTCACAAGTTCCGGTTGGTGACTCAGCTCACTCGCCTGGGCTTTGCGGTGAACTGGAAGAAGAGTGCTCCTCAGCCCAGTCAACTGGTGGTATTTTTGGGACTCCAGCTATTCTATGAGGGCTTGTGTGTCAGAGGTGTGGAGAGAGGCTACTCTTCGGGCCTTGGCCCACATCCGGCCGTTATGCACGGTGTCGGTGTACGCGGTCATGTCTCGCCTGGGCTTGATGTCGTGGTCCTGACATCAAGTGGTCAGTGGTCTCGCTGGGCCTGCTACACATGAGAGGCCTTCAACGCTGGTTCGCCCACCTCCGTCTGAATCCGGTGCGCCACCAGCGGCAGCTGGTCAAGGTCCCGGCCTCTCTGGAGCCGGACTTGGCGTTCTGGAGAGACACGTGCACAATGCTGCATGGGGTTCCCATTGGCAGAGTGTCGGTTCGGGTCCCTGTGTTTATGGACGCATCCCTGACGGGCTGGGGCGGGCCGTGCCAGTCGCTTTCAGTCAGAGGTGTGTGGCCCCCTTCGGAGCGCCACATTAACTGGCTGGAGTTGGACACGATCAGACGCGTGTTGCTGCACTTCGCACAGAACCTGTGGGGTCAGGACGTGTTGGCATCTTAATCCCGACATTGTGGCATTTGTTCGCGTCCCGGGAGGATGCGCACTGCCCCCTGTGGTATTCTCTTCGAGTGCAGGACAGGCCCCAGTTGGGCGTGGACACATTGGCCGACTCATAGAACTTGAGTTACAAAAGTAACCATCGTTTTTGACACACATTTCACCGTGGGCAGGTTTAAGAGAGGAAATGCATCTCCATTGGTCAACCAGACTGTAACATCAACAGCTCATGTTCATTTACACTTAAGGCTTATTCAGCCTGTTACAAGTAGACATGCTATTGTGTATGGAACTTAATTTGGGTTTCTGCAAGTAAAAAATAGGGGAAAGTGGGGTGAGTTGTGCCAGTTTTTACTCAGTCCATGACAGTAATGCCTTCAACTTAAGGATGTACATATATTTCAGGATGTGGTGCATCCCTGAGAACAATAACTTTGGATCTGAAATAAATTGTTTCAGAAATATAGCTTTTGGGAAAAAAGTGGTCTCGTGGCACAACTTGCCCCTGGTATGGGGTAAGTTGTGCCTTTGGGGGGAATACGTTGGGGTAAATTGTGCCAGAGATTTCCGAAGTAAAACAGAACATTTTTATGTTATGAACTGTAATGCTATATGAAAGCAAGACAAATTCAATACAAAATTACTCATTTAAGGTTTATTTAGATGTCACCCTATTAAACTGTTGGATAAAGTCATATTTTGTAGTTTATGGGAAAACATGAAAAATGCAAATACACAATAGCCTATATGATATTTGTGAATCATTTCAGGCAAAAGGCTTTGGCAATAGATGCCTGTTGACATACATAGAACGCTGTCTGTCAATTATGTAACATAAGTATAAAGTGACTAGGCTAATTTCTAAACATCCTATTGTGACTTTACCACAGATTTAAAACTTTATAATACTTCTCTTTAATAACATAGTGCAAACTCAAAACTTAAATAAGTGTTAGCTAAATTAAACAAATGGCAGGTAGGCCTAAATCAAACACTGATTAGGCATGCCCATCTCCTCACTTCTCCAGATTATCCCCTGTGAATATGTAGGTCTAGGTGGTCTGGATCTGACCTACTACCTAACATCCCACTAGTCAATACTGCAGGGGAATATAAACTTCTGCTCCCTTCTGGCTGTACCACCAAGTCTTTGGGGTGTGTGTAGTTTTTGGGGTGTGTGTAAACTTCTTACAACTTTGCCTAGAAACTTTGCGCTGATGTCTGCACCCTCAACCTTCTCCACCAATCCAAAGTAGTTGTAGGATTTGGTTTTACCAGTAAAGCTCACAATGACAAAGTCACCAGCAGACAGTTCCTTGTCACCACCATCATCATCATCATTCTGGACATCTGAACTATCATAATCAGTGGTATCATTAAGTGGAATGGAGATGTCACTCTCTTCTGAACTACTGTAGACAGTCACTTTCTTTTTGGGTTTGGTTGGTTTCGACACTTTCAGAGCCCCGCTCTTCTTATTTTCATTCATTTTCAGTTTTTCAGCCACTGGCACAACTTAACCCAGGCCCTTTGGCACAAATCACCCAAGACCCACAAGTTTGAAAAACTAGCATGATCTAGCAGTTAAGAGCTAACATCATGCTAACTCTATAGCACAGGTGTCAAACCGGTTTCACGGAGGGCCGAGTGTCTGCAGGTTTTCGCTCTCACCTTGTACCTGATTGATTAATTAGTTCACTAATTGGTTAATTTCTACCCCCACCTGGTTGTTCAGGTCTGACCTGGGAACCAATTTAAAGGAAAACCCAAAGACCTGCAGACACTCGGCCCTCCGTGGAACCGGTTTGACACCCCTGCTCTATAGACTCATTATGTATCCTGCTAAAGCACTAAAACATGTGAAATGTTTTCAATAATTGTCTATAATTGTTCAGACACTATAATCAAAAAACCTTAATCATAGAGATTTTACTTTTTAGCTCAAAAACTTTTTTTCCTTACTATGTACTTACCTCTCATGCCATGTGTCTCTCTTCTTTGGAGGATGAGTACAATGGATGGCTTTTCAAAATGATGTGGTCATATGACAAATTTCTTCTATGGTTTTCCAGACACAAGGGGTGGATCTTCTTCCCCCCTGGCACAAATCACCCCAACTCTTCCTTATACACCCAATTGTGCTTTCTGATAAAAATTGCTAGCCGTTTATTTGTTACTCTATGCATACTTTGAAGTTGCTTTATCAAATTCCATATATAAGACGTGTTTGATTGTATTCACTGAACAATCATCTCGTGCACCTATGTTAGATATATCTAACAGGCTTGATGAAGCTGGCTGATACATACAAATGACAACTTGTTATACAGGGGCTGGTCATAAAATTTGAATATCATCAAAAAGTTGATTTATTTCAGTAATTCCATTCAAAAAGTGAAACTTGTATAATATATACATTCATTCCACACAGACTGATATATTTCAAGTGTTTATTTCTTAGAATTCAGATGATTATAACTAACAACTAATGAAAACCCCAAATTAAGTTTCTCAGAAAATTTGAATATTGTGAAAAGGTTCAATATTGAAGACACCTGGTGCCACACTCTAATCAGCTAATTAACCCAAAACACCTGCAAAGGCCTTTAAATGGTCTCTCAGTCTAGTTCTGTAGGCAACACAATCATGTGGAAGACTGCTGACTTGACAGCTGTCCAAAAGACGACCATTGACACCTTGCACAAGGAGGGCAAGACACAAAAGGTCATAGCTAAAGAGGCTGGCTGTTCACAGAGCTCTGTGTCCAAGCACATTAATAGAGAGGCGAAGGGAAGGAAAAGATGTGGTAGAAAAAAATGTACAAGCAATAGGGATAACCGCACCCTGGAGAGGATTGTGAAACAAAACCCATTAAAAAATGTGGGGGAGATTCACAAAGAGTGGACTGCAGCTGGAGTCAGTGCTTCAAGAACCACCACGCACAGACGTATGCAAGACATGGGTTTCAGCTGTCGCATTGCTTGTGTCAATCCACTCTTGAACAAGACATAGCGTCAGAAGCGTCTCACCTGGGAGAGGACTGGACTGCTGCTGAGTGGTCCAAAGTGATGTTCTCTGATTAAAGTAAATGTTGCATTTCCTTTGGAAATCAAGGTCCCAGAGTCTGGAGGAAGAGAGGAGAGGCACATAATCCACGTTGCTTGAAGTCCAGTGTAAAGTTTCCACAGTCAGTGATGGTTTGGGGTGCTATATCATCTGCTGGTGTTGGTCCACTGTGTTTTCTGAGGTCCAAGGTCAACGCAGCCGTCTACCAGTAAGTTTTAGAGCACTTCATGCTTCCTGTTGCTGACCAACTTTATGGAAATGCAGATTTCATTTTCCAACAGGACTTGGCACCTGCACACAGTGCCAAAGCTACCAGTACCTGGTTTAAGGACCATGGTATCCCTGTTCTTAATTGGCCAGCAATCTCGCCTGACCTTAACCCTATAGAAAATCTATGGGGTATTGTGAAGAGGAAGATGCGATACGCCAGACCCAACAATGCAGAAGAGGTGAAGGCCACTATCAGAGCAACCTGGGCTCTCATAACACTTGAGCAGTGCCACAGACTGATCCACTCCATGCCACACCGCATTGCTGCAGTAATTCAGGCAAAAAGAGCCCCAACTAAGTATTGAGTGCTGTACATGCTCATACTTTTCATGTTCATACTTTTCAGTTGGCCAACATTTCTAAAAATTATTTTTTTGTATTGGTCTTAAGTAATATTCTAATTTTCTGAGATGAATTTGGGATTTTCATTAGTTGTCAGTTATAATCATCACAATTAAAAGAAATAAACATTTGAAATATATCAGTCTGTGTGTAATGACTGCATATAATATACAAGTTTCACTTTTTGAATGGACTTACTGAAATAAATCAACTTTTTGATGATATTCTAATTTTATGACCAGCACCTGTAATTTAGCTAGTTAGCTGTGGAACAGAACTAACCAAAATCATAATGTAAACATAGCTATGCAGTATGGCCAGTATGCGTTAATTTAAGTTATACAATTTCAAGTGGCACAGCAGACAACCAAGTAAATCTGTGGTAAAACAGCTTACAAAACATGGGCATACAGTATAGTATATTTCTAACTGTATTGATGAGGAAGGGGTGGGCAGAATTATCTATTACACTGGCCAACAATGAAAATGTTTCAGGCTCAAAATTAGTGTATTCTTATGTATTTCCACCGGCTGAATTCAAAAATCACCATAAAAATGACCGATTAGCTCTTGCTTTGGAGATACAGTGACATCATTTTTTAGAGTTTTTTTTTTTTTAGAGTTTTCACACCTCTCAACTGACATAACAGAACATTCCCCAGATGTTTTGTAGGTTATAAACATAATAATTGTTTTGAAGTGTAAAATTTGTTATATCAAAATGCCACGAAAATGTGTAACTTTTGTGAAAAATTGTGAAATAACATTTTCGTCACAGAAACGCAATCTGACGCCTCTTGTGAAGACTGCCTATCAGCATTATTTTGGTATGAAGGTAGGGGACCAGGATAAGTCATGGGCTCCACACATATGTTGTAACTCTTGTTCAGTTATACTACGAGAATGGCTGAAAAATAAAAAACAATCTATGGCTTTTGCTGTGCCTATGGTTTGGCGGGAGCCTACAAACCATATAGATGACTGCTACTTCTGCTTGACTCCACCTATAAAGGCAGGATTGTCAATGAAGAAAAGAGGAACAGTTCAATACCAGAATCTTCCATCTGCTATTCGACTTATTCCACATTCAGATAGTTTACCAGTTCTTACTACACCTCAACATTATGAGCTTTAAGTAGAAAATGAAGACAGTGTGGAAGAAGAAGAAGAACCCAACAAGCCTTCCACATCCCATGACGCAGATTTTGGGGTAAAAGATGATACACCGCACCGACTGAGTGAAGCAGAATTGAGTGATCTCATTCAAGACCTTGACTTGTCAAAGGAGAAGGCAGAACTTCTAGGGTCAAGACTACAGCAATGGAATCTTCTAGAACGTGATGTCAGGGTCTCACATTACAGAGAACGTTAGAGGTATCTGATTCCTTTTTTTGAGAAGAAAAACAATCTGGTTGTTTGCTGCAACGTTAATGGCTTGATGAAATGTTTGAATTTGAACCATGATCCAACTGAATGGAGGCTATTCATAGACTCCTCCAAGCTTAGTTTGAAAGCTGTATTACTTCACAATGGCAACCGTCTTTGTTCTATTCCTGTTGGTCATGCAGTTCACATGAAGGAGACTTATGCAAACATGACAGCCCTCCTCGAATCAATCAAATATGCTGAACACAAGTAGAAAATCTGTGGCGATCTCAAAATCATTGCTGTACTCTTAGGAATGCAACTAGTGTACACTAAGTACAGTTGCTTTTTATATATGTGGGGCAGTAGGAATAGGAAAGCACATTACATTCAAGCTGACTGGCCTGCAAGAAATCTTGACTCTAGCGAGAAAAATGTCATTGCCGAGCCTCTCGTAGACCCAAAAGCTGTTCTTCTTCCACCCCTTCATATAAAGCTTGGTCTGATGAAAAGTTTTGTCAAAGGTATGAACCAGGAAGGACAGGCCTTTAAGTACTTAAGAGACAAATTTCCTAGAATAAGTGATGCAAAGGTTAAGGAAGTTATTTTTGTTGTAAAGGATCCTGCATTTGACCGAGTTTTGGAGGGGAAAGAAAAGGAAATCTCATGAAGCCACCACATGATTCTCTTCACACCGAACCACCTGCCAGGTATTCATCCATCAATGTAGAACTCTTAGAATATAACTGACATTATAGAAATTTAAAATGCACTTTCAATGATGTTGGCATATGTAATTAAAATGTATCGTTTTCTCTTAATACATTCAAATAAAACATTTCCACCTATTGTATATCACAGAAACTAGAGCTAATAAAGATTTTCTTTGTCATATTTGTTTTTCTCACCCCAAAATTAGTAAGATTTGACTAATGAAGTTAAGGAAACATTCCAAAAATGATTTTTCGTTGGCCAGTGTTATCACTGAACTGTGTCAAATGGACAGTCCCTTTTGTTACAATCCCCCAGGAACAAGTTTAATAAGGTTTTCTGCAAAAAAAAAAATTCTGCTCTTGAGCTTCTTCCAATGTATAGTTTTTTTTAATTATATGACTGCTTATATTTTTTTTATGTTGTGTATTTGTTATTCTTAAATAACGCTTAAACTTGTTGCTGCCTATCTTGGCAAGGATGCTCAATAAAATCAGTGTTGGAAACTATTATTGAGGAAGCCTATTTGAACACTTGGTAGCCTTTTTCTTGAACTGTTACCGTCTCAATCATAGATCTCCAGGTATACTGTAGGAATAACCTTGTGTATGTGAATGTAACATTAATAATGAGGTTGAGTGTAACATTAGAAGATAGTGTAATGGTTAGTTGTGCAGATTGGTTGCCATGACATGACAAATCAATCAACTAATAAAGCACTGTTATTTCAAGACTCAATATACACTCACCTAAAGGATTATTAGGAACACCTGTTAAATTTCTCATTAATGCAATTATCTAATCAACCAATCACATGGCAGTTGCTTCAATGCATTTAGGGGTGTGGTCCTGGTCAAGACAATCTCCCAAACTCAGAACTGAATGTCAGAATGGGAAAGAAAGGTTATTTAAGCAATTTTGAGCGTGGCATGGTTGTTGGTGCCAGACGGGCTGGTCTGAGTATTTCACAATCTGCTCAGTTACTGGGATTTTCACGCACAACCATTTCTAGGGTTTACAAAGAATGGTGTGAAAAGGGAAAAACATCCAGTATGCGGCAGTCCTGTGGGCGAAAATGCCGTGTTGATGCTAGATGTCAGAGGAGAATGGGCCGACTGATTCAAGCTGATAGAAGAGCAACTTTGACTGAAATAACCACTCATTACAACCGAGGTATGCAGCAAAGCATTTGTGAAGCCACAACACGCACAACCTTGAGGCGGATGGGCTACAACAGCGGAAGACCCCACCGGGTACTACTCATCTCCACTACAAATAGCAAAAAGAGGCTACAATTTGCACAAGCTCACCAAAATTGGACAGTTGAAGACTGGAAGAATGTTGCCTGGTCTGATGAGTCTCGATTTCTGTTGAGACATTCAGATGGTAGAGTCAGAATTTGGCGTAAACAGAATGAGAACATGGATCCATCATGCCTTGTTACCACTGTGCATGCTGGTGGTGGTGGTGTAATGGTGTGGGGGATGTTTTCTTGGCACACTTTAGGCCCCTTAGTGCCAATTGGGCATCGTTTAAATGCCACGGCCTACCAGAGCATTGTTTCTGACCATGTCCATCCCTTTATGACCACCATGTACCCATCCTCTGATGGCTACTTCCAGCAGGATAATGCACCATGTCACAAAGCTCGAATCATTTCAAATTGGTTTCTTGAACATGACAATGAGTTCACTGTACTGAAATGGCCCCCACAGTCACCAGATCTCAACCCAAAATAGAGCATCTTTGGGATGTGGTGGAACGGGATATTCGTGCCCTGGATGTGCATCCCACAAATCTCCATCAACTGCAAGATGCTCTCCTATCAATATGGGCAATGAATGCTTTCAGCACCTTGTTGAATTAATGCCACATAGAATTAAGGCAGTTCTGAAGGCGAAAGGGGGTCAAACACAGTTTTAGTATGGTGTTCCTAATAATCCATTAGGTTAGTGTACATTCTCTGGTTAAATCGTTTTTAAAGTGGCCCAATTTTGTGTTAATAATGGACAAGGCAACACTGAAACTCATTCGTTTGCTACTTGATTGACAGCTCTCATCTGAAAGTTTGCTTAGAATTTTCCAATCACAGTGTTCCAAGCATAAGACACAGTCCAAAAGCTCAATCAAATGGGTGGAAAGCTCAATCAAATGGGTGAGGCATTGAAAGAAGAGAAGGGCCTTAGTCAGGGTGAAGACAAGTAGCTTCAGTGTTTGTCTGCAAAGATGGGAGAACCTGACATAAAGACAACTAGTTTTGAAGCACTCCTTCAGTCAGGCCTTTTATGGTACAATAGCCTGAATGCCTGAACTCCACCTGTCAAAAACAAGGTTTCAAGAGAAGTCTTTGAGTGGCCCAGCAAAAGCCTGGACCGATTAAACATCTGTTGGGAGACGTGAAGATTGCAGTTCAGTGACTCTAACCATTCAATATGACAAAGCTTGAGAAGATCAACAAGGAAGAATGGGAGAAATTTTCCAAATCCGGGTTTATGAAGCTGGCAGAGGCGCCCATGGAGACTCAAAGCCGTGATTGCTGTCAAGGGCGCATCTAAAAGGTACTGAATAAAGGATGAACAGGAATGTGCATGAGATATAAAAAAAAAGAATGTGTGAAATAAATTGAACTAAAAACATTTTGTAGATTTGATGAATTTGTTTAAACAATAACAAATTAAAGTACCAGTTAAAAGTTTGCTTATCCATTCATTTGAATAGAATACTGCAAGTCCATAGTGAAATTGAAGGTGTATAAATTCTTTAGAAAAGCACAGTTGCTATAGTATTGTACAGGAATCATTTGTACTATTTATTGGAACATTTAATTTAAAGTATTTCTGAAGTTTGTATTGCTGGCAATGTTAGTCATGTTAACATTTTAGTTTAAATTCTATTAAGACTGCAGCTTTTGAAAAGCATTTCACTCTATATGATGATCCAATTGATTTTGCCCCAGTGGGTTGGGATGTAGGCACAAGGCATATATTTGCTTTGTAGCGAAAGAGGAAATATGTGGTGTCATCAGTCTATTTGACTGCCTGTGGTCAACAAGTTCAGTCAACTAGGTTAGAAACTCAGGAAGGAAGTTACACCTAGGCACTAATCTAGGATAAGCTTCCTCTCCACCAATCAACCATTATTAGGGGAAACACCACACTGACCCAAGATCACCATACCAATGATTGGAAAATTTGGATTTCACAACAGCATTAGGTTCAGTGGGTTGTCAATTCTAAGTGCCCTGGAACTTTTTTACATGTTTACTGTGCAATTCCTTGGTCTTTTTAATAGTCTTGTGACTCTAGCATTCAAATCTGAGATCAAATGCAACACAATTTTTTAAGACGTTTAGGCAGCATGACATTTATCACACCATGATAGTCTGAGCAACACAGTATGCAGCATTGTATAGTCTCTATGGAGCTGTAGACTATGTGACAAATACATTTATCACTTAATGTTAGTCTCTATAGAGATGTAGACCAAGTGAAGAAAGCACCGAAGGTAGCAAGAGATTTAACTGTTATATTTCATAGAAATTCTGGTTGAAGTTTGTGTATGGATTTCACAGTCAAATCTAGTCTGCCTCGAACTTTTGACATCATAGCTATTTCAAGAGACACAGAATGCTGACATTGTAATCTTATTTATATAACTCCCCATGACAACCAGACTCGCCTTGTCCGTTTCAAAGAGACATTTTCTTTGCTTTGTTATCTTTTGGGTGTGTGAAGCTCCATATTGTTTGGATATAGCTCAGTTTTTTCATTTTGTCCTAAAGCTCATTAGTTCCTGGAAAGGGTAGCCTGGAATGCTTTTGTGTACTACTTAAAAAGTTAAAGCCTCACTCAGACATTCACTCAGGCGTTAAAATCAGACTGAGTGCAACATGTACTATATATAAAAAATAAACCCACTCATGTAATGTAGGTTATATATTGCAAATGTCATTAATATATTTCACATACAACTATGCTGAGTGGCATGTTTCTTTTGTACATCTATTTAGTAACATGTCAGATGACTCCACTACATCCGGAATTCTTCAAGGCATAGGCTCAAGATATCTGAAACATTCCACTTCGATGTTAGTCCATGCAAACATGATGGCAGAACCAAGTTGCTGCACATATGCTGATGGTACAGTAATTCTGCAAAATGCCTGTTTTATCCCATTCCAAGATGCTCTTTTGGATCTAGGGCTTAAGAGTGCACAGGTCACACAATTACAGAAGTCGTGAACCTGGGCATTGAACTGCTGCAATGGCCGTTTATGACAAGGACCAAAGATTTTTACATTCCAATATGTTGTTCTGGGATTCTTTTTGCCTATTTGTAGCCCATGCTTGCAAGAGGATTCTTGCCATTCTCCTTCAACCTCTCCCATCTTCCAAGTAATTTTCACCAACAGGACTGACACTGACTGGAATTATTTTTATCCTGCTTCTACCATAGCTGCCAACAAACAACATTATTATAATTTTTTTTATAGAAACAGAACTGGGTCATATTCACAGTTAACCAAACAAGACAAAGCAAAAATTCCTGAATAAAAAACATATTCAAAAACAAAGTTTTTGCTATAATATTTAACTTATATATAAACATTTTTGTTTTAGGCAACTGTGGTATTAGCGAGAAAAATACCATAAAGATATTTTATGGAGGCGTTTAATGCTTTCTAAATGTAGTCGTTTTGTGGCCTTTTACGTCATGATTAAGATGTCCTGTAAATCTGTTCTGACGACAGCCAACAGTCCCACATGTTAAGAATGAATGTACATTCTAGAACTCACCTCTAGCCAATTGGAAACAAGCAATCAACAATACAATGTTATACAATATAGAGATAAGCCAAGCGATTATTCCACAGTCTAGAAATGAAATTCAAACAAACCAAAAATAAATGAAATGTCTTCATATAAATTCCATTTATAAATCATTTAAAAAAAATAGTATTGCAACCCCCTCACATAAAAACAAACTAAAAAAAGACAAATCTATTTTATTTACCAATTTTACAGTATGGTTATGTCCTATATTCCCTTCATTTGATTTAAGTTTCTTCATTACTTTTAAAAAAACAAGTTGGTGACTTATTCCTCTAATACTGAAAGTACTTGATGTAGGCTAGCTATATAATTACTGAATCCACTCATTAATGTTATATATAAACATGGGGATTTATTTAGTAGCAAAACTTTGTGAAATATATTTAATATATGTAAGCCAATTCAACAAGCCATAGGCTACAGAAGTTTTTTTTTCAAAGGGAAACCAGCATGTTTTTACTGAGTAAAAATAAAAATGCCAGTGATTTGAATTTAGAAAACATGTTCTGCATACATAGCACTGTGAACATTTTCCAAAGTAATCAAGGTTTTCAAGTTTCAAGTTTTATCTATATTGGTTGGGGTTTCTTACAATGACTTCTCGGTTAAAAGGAATGAATCATGTGACCAAGGGGTCTTCCAGCAATCTAAGTGGCTGTCTCAGTTTTACATGATCCACAGCTCTGGTCCCCAAAAGTGTTTCACACTGACAAAGGGCTATTTTCTTCAAAAAATGTCTTTCTTAATTTTACACAGTTTAGATATTTCCAGACTAGCACTTTGTGGGAATCAAACCCACAACTCTGGCATTACAAGCACCATTCTCTGACTAAGTGAGCTTGAACAAAACTGGATACACGCCCACTATAAATCCAGTGTCATAACTACCAACCAGATGAAGGGCTTAGGTAAGCATGACATGAATACTGTCTGTGTGCCATAAGTCGGCGAGACAAAGTCTAGGTCAAAAAAGTGGGTTTATGTTTTCATGCGTGATAAAATGAGTCCACCATAAAGTTACAATAATAACATAAAAAATGTGAAGAAAACATTTGGCATAACATTTCCGGAATTGGGAATATTTAAAGCACACATTTAAACAACGTGGCACTCGATAAAGAAAAAAAAAAAAAGTCTAAAGCTCCCTGAAATCTGGTTATTCACAACAGTCTGAGTGACTTGCTTGAAAATCATGTGGAGACCCAGGGGAAGACTTGGACATAGGACACAGCCTTAACAGGACAAAGGTCTGGAACACTCCAGAAGAGAGGCCTGACATGAGATAATGACTGACCACAATGTTGGTTCTTAATTGATCATGAGGCAAAAATTAGTATCCACACCTGCTGCTATGGATTAAAATGGATGCTGTAGTAGGATCCCGAATAAGCTTTGAGTCACATACCTGTATGTATGCCAAACAAAAAACAAAACAGCAACTAACCGCATTTTGTGTTCATCCTAAAACATCTCATTCAGCAAGTAGAACATTAAATGCTTCAGAATCCCCCAAAATAAATCCCTAAATCTTTAATATAATGTAAAAAGAAAATAAATCCCTGACAAACATAAGAAAATAACCTCTGTACTCCTCCATATTCCAAAATAAATTTTAGAACAAAAACAGCGTTGGCAATAAATAGTGTATACGTACACAAATCACTAATTTGTATTTTTTTTAAATTGCATGAACATTCAAGTTGGAGACTTATGACATTCAGCAAGTGGAATGCATCACAAGAGTTCAGACAGAAAGGAATTCAGTCCAACCACATGTCACATGGCAGAGCTGTCAGACTCACTGCAGAATCAGATGCCTAATCACTAATCCCTTTCCTATGAAAATGCAAGTCATGACAATGCTGTCACTGGAAATTTCAGACACACACTGAGTAAAAAGTAACTTTGTACCAACATGTTGTACATACCATTACTGTAGAGCACAGTGGTTAGTGCATTACTAAATTTAACAGAAAATGTTGTGTTTATTAGACACAGAACAGCAGAAAACCTACTAGGACAGAGATGGACTCCTTGGACAAGGAATAATTGTTCGTTCTGCAAAATGTTTTAAGCATTTTCCTCTGTTGAATGCACTAAAGAACAAGAACCAGGGCTAGTGGATGTTTCTTCTAGCAAACTCTAGATACACTGATACATCACAGCTGTTTTCATGTTCAACTTACTCCCTCTGCTGGTCAAAGAGACTAACTGCAGACAAATACCTTAAGTCTCACATATGCTCAAGAAATCTCCTCGTCTTTAATAGTAGTCAAATGTGAGTCCTAAAAACAAAAGGAAAACCCCCAAAATGGTATGACCAAGAAAACCAAAAGAACCAGGCCAACGATACCCTCAAACAGATGTGTCCCTGAACATGTTCACTCTTCAACCTTAGTAATGATCCTTCTTTTCTCTTCCTGAAGGATATTCAGAGACACTAAGGTGTTGGTCTATGGAGAAGACCTCAGACACAGATACTGAAAGGGTCCTGATAGTGATCGGAGACACTGTCCGTCAGGTTTGTCATCCATCCCTTCCTGCTGGCCTGTTAGTGTTTGTATGTGGGTCATCTACTTGAGAACCAGAGTGGCCTCGCTGCCATCTTTCCTCTTCAGGTAGAGGCCATGGGTCAGGTGATGCTCCCTCCGCAGGTACGCATAGAAGTAGTCCGACACCAGCAATATCTGGCAAGAAGAAACAAAGTTATGCTGACAAAAATTTATTTGTGAATATTATACCTGGAAATGTTACAGGCACTGTTCTCCCACCAAGCTCATTTCACCACTTGTAGGTATATGGAAGATATTACTGTCTATCAATTGGGTGGTTCAAACATCGAATGCTTATTGGTATAAAGAGGAGGTAACATTTTCTTTGTTTACTGTTCTTTACTGTTCATTGCATTGGTAACTGGTTTAAAATAAGTTAATGCTGATTTTGTGCTATATAGCAAACATCAGATGTGGAATTTTGTGAAATTTGACTTTGACATTAAAAAATATTTTTCATAAATCCATTTCTCTTTTTTTTTTTTACAAACATATAATCCACAAAAAGTAAAAACCAAACATTGCATTCAAAATTGAATCCCTATTTTCTTACATTAAAAAAAAATTGATCTCAGGAGTGTTTCAAATAAAGCCAAGCCATCAGAGATTGGAAACCCCTTCTTCCTCTAGCTAAACTGAATTGGTTAATCATACATAGTTTACCTAGAAATATGAGTGCCAGTATAAATCTATTTAAAGCTAAATCTCACAATGGGTATTTAAACTCAAACTAGTTATTCTAAATATTCTGCTCTCTGAATAAATGAGCTGTCTGTGAACTCTAGGAATTGGCATATCAGTATCCAGGAAAGCTGTCATTAGAGTCTAAAGGGTCTCAGTGTGAGCTATAATCAGTCTTAATTTCTGCTACTTCATGACCAGTCTGATGCAAACTGAATAAGTGCCTTGCTTTGTTGTAACTTACACCGGTCCAATTATTAATGAGGCCCCTAAGACACAATTATCCTTATTTTCCACCCAGGAGATAGAAAAAAGCGTAAAGACTCAATGTTTTTTTTTGTTTTTGCTAAAACAATTTACGCCAGAAGTACATACCTAGAATAGTACTAGGTGTAAACTGCTAGTGGTAGACAGAGCAATGGTAGAATGTGGTAAACATAATAGACTAAGTTGAAATACATTACAATACACTGACCTGCAACTTAATATTGTAGGTCACAATCTGACACGTAACTCAAAACCTTGGTTTCTATGTCATCTGTGACAGATCGGTCACCATGAATTAGTGACGGACACAGTCAAGGATAAACATTTCTTCATTCTGGTCTGGTTACTTACGTAATTAAGTCTACACTCTGTATCACCATGATTCAGACTACACACACAAGTAATTCATGAGAGCAAAGTGGCTCTGGAGGAAACAGGATCGGAAGGTTTCAGATGGAAAACTGGTGTGGTTTATCTATGCAGCATTGGAGGACTAACCGAAATAATCCTTATGCAGACATAGTGAAGAATCGATAGGGTAACAAGACGCCCCCTGAGGTAAGGCGCTCCCCCAAAAAACACAAAATGTCTCCATTCTTTTTTCCAACACCTCTGGCTACCAGTAGTCTTAATCAACAACAAATTTCCTCGGCATAATCACACCTTCTCAGCCATCTATTAAAAACGTTTTCTTCTGAATCTCATTTTAAGAACTGCTGGGATTTAAAACATTGCCTTATTTAAATGAAAATACATTTAGTTTAACTGTATGAAATGACATGTAAAGATAATGTAAGTGGTGTAATCTGGCACACGCACAAAACTACCTTGCAGCTCCTTTTGTGCTCTCTTAACCAGTCAAGGGTTGAGCAGTGATATGATACGTGGCTGTCTGGTATTGCTTTTCAATAAAACATTTCAAAACCTGCACAAGTCACTCAATTGAAGAAGGCAGTGAAGGATAACTACGAGCTCAAACATTAGACCTCAGTGCAAAAAAATATTGTAATATTTTTTCTAAATAATTTACCCATTTCTATGTCACTGGAACTCAGATGCACTGTTGTCTGTCCTAAATTCCCGGCTACAGCGGACAAATGTGGGTCTTTTAACAAAGGCACTGACAACTATCGCAAACAATCTCTGACCAGCCATGCCAATAGCAAACAGCACCTGGTCAGCACGAAAGCCAAACGGGTGGCTGACAATCTGTCTTCAGGGCACTTGGTTGTAACAGGAATTTTAATGCAGATGCCCAATGGGTGATTGCACGACATTAGAACTGCAAACGTAGTAACTGAAGGACCTGCTGGTCGCCTTGTTAGAATGAGGTAGTGTTTTGTTTGAAAGTCAGCATTTTTGTTACTTTTTTTTTTTTCTCATTTTATTAATTAGAAATGTTATGAAAAAATAAATGTCCAGAATGCATTTCATAACTGATTAATCATGTTAAGTAACAAAAATATTTGGTTCTATGTTGTAACACTGATAAATTACAACTTTCAGAAGGAGGGACAGTAAAAAAGTTTTTCGGGCAAGTAAGTTTCAAACCCACTGGCCCAGTGGCAATGTTTTTTTAACGTTGAGCCCTGAAAACATGTAACATTTTGTATAATATTGCTTCCACTATAAAAAAGTGACACCTTGATGTATTCTAGATTCATTACACAAAGTGAATAATTTCAAGCCTTTTTTGTATCAGTCTTGATGATTACAGCTCACAGCTTATGAAAATAAAAAAATATTAGAATATTAGAAAGAAATTATAATGCAGAAATGTCAACCTGAGAAGAGTTATAATCAGCTAATCACCTCAGAAAACCTGCAAAGGTTTTGCACTCAATACTTGGGGCTCCTTTTGCACAAATTACTGCATCAATGCAGTGTGGAATTGAGGCTGGGGTTCAGGTCAGGTGAGTTGCCTGGCCAATCAAGCACAGTAATACCATGGGCAGCAAACCAGTTACCAGTCGTTTGGCACTGTGGGCAGATGCCAAGTCCTGTTGGAAAAGGAAATCAGCATCTTCATGGAGCTTGTGCAGATGGAAGCATGTGCTCTAAAATCTCCTGGCAGATGGCTGCATTGACTCTGGACTTGATAAAACATCTGAATAGAAGACTTTGGACCACTGAGCAACAGTCCAGTTCTTTTTCTCCTACGCCGAGGTAAGACTCTTCGGACGTTGTCAGATGGTTCAGGAGTGGCTTGACACTAGGGATGCGACATTTGTAGCCCATTTCCTGGACACGTCTGTGCGTGGTGGCTCTGGATGCACTGACTCCAGCCTCAGTCCAATCCTTGTGAAGCTCCCCCAAGTTCTTGAATGAACTTTGCTTGACAATCCTCTCAAGGCTCGGTCATCCCTGTTGCTTGTGCACCTTTTCCTAACACACTTTTCCCTTCCAGGCAACTTGCCATGAATATGCTTTGATGCAAACAGCCTACCCTTTCAGCAATGACCTTCTGTGGCTTACCCTCCTCGTGGAAGGTGTCAATGAGTCTTCTGGACAACTGTCAAGTCAGCAGTCTTCCCCATGATTGAGGTTGCGTGCACATAACCAGACAGAGACTGAAGGCTCAGGGAGTAAATAAGCCGATTAGAGCTCTTCACAGGGCGACATTTCTGTATTGTAAATGTTTTATTCAAATATTTTGAGGTACTGGATTTTTTATTTCCATGAGCTGTAATCATCAACACAAAAAAGGCTTGAAATGTTTCCCTTTATGTGTAAGGAATCTAGAATATATGAAGGTGTTAGTTTTTTATTTGAATCACAGGGAAAACAAATCCACAATATATATTTTTTCTAGATGTACCTGTATACACACTGATTCTTGAAGAGTTTACCTCAACTGTCATACCCTATTTGAGCTCCAAAATGTAAATGTAAACAAACATTCTACAGCCTCAAAACCTGGTCTGGTCTATAATGTTAATATCAAAAAAAGTCTGTCTTTGAGCGTGGTAAAATGTCTCAAGCCCAAACCCTTAGCTTTTTTGCTAACGAAAAAAAAAGAAGAAAAAGACCAACAAATCAAAATACAGCACAGAGCTCGAGCCACTCTAATCAAAGCAAATAACATTGTCCAAGCCCTAAGTTTATCGGAAACGACCCTGAAGACGCCTTTACCCACACAGTTTTGTTGTGCAGCCTTTGCCAGCCTACTCACTTGTGCCACATTGAAGAGCAGGGTGATTGCATAGTAGAAGTTGGAGTTGGCGCTACCAGCATATATCCAGAGATGCCAGAGGACAGGGAACAGGGCGGAGCATGCCAACAACACAACCGACACTAGGAAGATATTCCTGAGGACTGGATAAACAAAGAAGTTAAATGCACAGACAACACAACTCCATATACAATCTATAGTTATAAACTGTCTTTGTGACAACCAGATTACTGAGCCAAACCCAATTCTTGTGGGAGTGAGCAGATATTGCTAAATCTCTCTATTTGCATGATTAAGATGAATTATTTTACTAAATTCTTACACAAAGCATTGGTATCCCTACTTTCAAAGTAGCACAATGTAATTTTAGGATGGCTGTTACATGGGTTTCTTTTTAGGTGATACAATTGCTTTTAGTTGGGTATAACGATAAAATGATCAAGCTAAGAAAATGATCAAGCAAAGTCTGCAGCCAGCCATCTGCTGTGCATCTAATAAACATTTGTTTCCCCGCACACAACATAGGTTCGGGACATAACATACATCATTACCTAAGCTCCACCTCATTTGAGTTTTAAGGTAAGTATTACAAAATAAATTAAAATTGATAGCTAACTTTTGTGCTTTGATGAAGTCGTACCCAATGTCCATATACTATAATTTCACATCTCAATTGTGTTTGCATCAATATAAAGTTGCACAAAAGTATTCATACCCATGCCAAATTGTGAGCCATAGTGAATTTTTATTTGACAAGTACGTTTCTTCTGGCTGGAAATGACATAAACCAGTGACAAAACACAGTAAGAAATTGTGCTGGAGATACAAATGAATAATGGAACTATTTCTGTTTTTTTCACATTTTACGAAAAATGCCATGTTCAACATTATTCATACCCCTTGAAAATGCAGTAAATAGTATAGAAAATGCCAGTTCCTATACTATTTACAATGGTCTTGTAATTTCCACCATGAGAGAGCTTTCTACCTATAAATTGAGAACAGCTGAACAACTCTAGTCAGTTACTAGTGAACTGCAAGTCATGGCTAAAAACAGAAATAGTTCCGTTATTCATTTTGTGTCTCCAGCACGATGTCTTACCGTGTTTTGTCACTTGTTTGTCATTTCCAGCCAGAAAAACCTATTGGTCAAATAAAAATTCACTATGGCTCACCGGTTAAACTATTTGGTCTGCCGTCTGCCGAGGGCTGGACAAGGCTGTGTCTATGAGCGGGTGAACATGCTACATAAAGACCAGGGTAAAAGATCAGTCCTCAGAATGATGGCTTTTTATGATACAGTTGGTAGCTTACTACTTGAAATAACTTTTTAAAATGTTGATATATTCAAATCATGTCAGTATATTCTTTATTACATTATCCAACAGCTTCAACTTTGGTTTTTCCAATATTATCAAGCATCGATTTTTTACTAATATCTTTGTTTCATTTTGAAATAGCGTTTTCAAATTTTGAGATAATCATCCCAAATTGTGTCATCCTACTCTTCTGATACTCTTCTTTTCTTTTTTATAAATACAACATGGGGCCGACCTAGTGGCTCAGTGGTATATGAATCGGCATGGGCATTTCCTTGAGACCCTGCGATGAGCAAAAGGTCAAGGATTCCAAGAGGAGTTAGCTTGGATTGATTGCCATAGTGACACAAGTTCTTAAAGAATGGAATTGGATATCTGAAAAGTTAACTTTAACTGGATTATATCTGTACTGCCATTGGCATTTTCTAGGTTAGATGATGTACAACATTTCATTGTCCTAGTACTAGTGTCCTAGTGAATCTAATGCTGTAAAGGCATGTTTGTTGCACATTTCATAACTAAGCTGTTCTTTCCAAAATCTTGTTGAACCAATTCCAGTTCTTCATATAAGTCTTAATGAATTACACTAGCACTGGCCACGGTCAAATTATATGCATGGGCTAACACTTTCTTGGCCAGACTGGCTTCCATAAATCATTTCGTTATCACTTTTCGTTAAGTTGAAAGTTATTCTATGTGACTGCAACGTAAATGCAAAAAAAGCTATTTCAATGGGCAACATTAAAATGAGTAAGAAATCTAAAAATCAAATATACTACTAGTATATTAGTAAAATCTATGCTTGATCATTTTGGATAAATCAAAGTTGATGCTCTTAGATAATGCCATGAAAAATATATGGATGCAATTTGAGATGAATATCTCAAATTTAAAAAGCTATTTCAAAGGGAAACTTTAAAATATTAGTAAAACATTGGTACCTCATTATTTGTGAAAAATCTAAGTTGTGTCTCTGAAATAATGCAACACGGAATATATGGATGCGATTTGGGATGAATACCTAAACATTTTAAAAAGCTATTTCAAAATGAAACAATTTGTGAAAATCAAATTTTTGAAATATCTATTTCAAGTAATAAGCTACCAACTGTATCATAAAAAGCCATTGTTCTGAGGACTGCACCTTTACCCCAGTCCCAAAGCGGTCATTTCTCTGGCACATTGATATAGCCTTTTCCAGAATTCTGCAGTCAGCAGACCAAAGACTGGTACATGGAATGTGTGAATATGATTTATTGCGGTTGTCCCGGCATGATTGTGTACATGTGCACAAAGATGTGACTTCAAAATGTGTCCAATAACAAATGCTTGTGTTTGTCGTCTGTCGCAATACAGTTTTGTACAGTGTGCTGGAATCAAACAGAATTGTGTGGTAAAGTAAATGAAGCACGCACATCTGTAGAGGTGGTTCCAGGCGGGCAGGAAGGCCATGTAGAGAGCGATGTCACCCACGGTGGGGTAGGACTTGAAGATAGAGATGATGGCGATCTGCATGAAGATCAGAAAGACTGGGTGCTCCCTGGGAAAGACAGGAGATGATGAGCGGTATTACTGCTGTATGATGGATATTCTGGGACACCTCTGTGCAAGACATAGATCATGCGAGGAATGCTATTGCCTTATGCATCCTGTGTAGTTATTTAGTTTTTCCATTCCCGCTATGCTAGATCTTTTTGCGTGCTCTTTGGGGTTTTTGGGCTGGATATCAGTGTAAACACTTTTTGAACACAGCTAATGTTAAAGTGACTTTTCAAATGTTAATATGATTGCTTAACAAAACACTTAGAAAACCTCAATGGAAGTTTCATCAACATGATTAGATAGCTAATGCAACTGAAGATTTGCAAACAAACCACAGCTGTGTTAATCTTACAGGTGGTCTGCACAATTAATCGAAACATAATACAAATTTAGATACTGTCATGAGCAATATTCAAATCGCAATCTTACATGATTTTCACCTCCAAAAAAGGTGAATGATACGCCCTCCCCGCGAGGTAATGGCATGCATCGTACATCCGTAAGTGTTTTTCTTGCAGGGTGCTTTAGGTTCTTTTGTAAATTTGGAAATATACCTCAGGGGTTGAAATATTATGCCTAACCAGGTATGGCAATGGTTCAAACATAGCAAACACAAAATTTAAACTTTTATTCAGTTTAATAAATCATTATATAGGCTATGATCTCTATTTTTAAGTGAGATTCAACATCGTTGGTTGCTCATTTGAACAACAGCAAGACAATTATTTAGCTTTTTATTGAACATAACACTGGCTTACAACAGTGCTGAAAAGTTTAAAAAAAATATTGGTTTGTCATTTTCAAAGACCCTACATGTCTTAAATATCTTCAATATTTTGAGGGGACTCACTTTAGCTTGATGGAGAGTGGAATGGTGTAAAAGAACACGTTGATCTGAAAGACGCAGATGAAGAAGAGGCGGAAGTGTTCAAACATCTCTGCAAAGAAGTACCAAAAGAGGCCTATGTTGGGGGTGAGGTCTGGCACAGAGAGGCTGAGGGGAAACAGAGAACAGAATTCATATGGTCAGAGGGAAACAATGTCCCTTTCATAACACATTCTGCCACACAGAATGCGCCCGTCTTCTAAATATGTTGGCTTGGCCACCTCTGTCAAATTATTAAGAGAGATATTCAGAAAGTTTTACATTGATAAGCAAATTCTCAATTGGAAATGTAACAGTAATTGTTTGCTGAGGTATACACCTTAAAAAAATATCTTATAGCAATTACTCATGCAACTGATGGCAGTGGTCCAAACGTTTAGCTTGAAAACCTCTTATATCCTTTTAATATAGATGTATCCACCGTCGTAGGATTCTATTCCATTTCAATTCCTGAATTAAAATGAGTATGACGCCAGCACTAGTGTCTGTGTTTTCACTCACATGAACCCGTAGACTGAGGTCAGGAAGTCCCAGGAGTTGAGCAGGAAGAAGGAAAGACAGACCATGACAGCCAGGCTGCCCAGGTACATGAAGACATACTGTGTCGTAAATAGCCAGAAGCTAGGCCTTCGCCAGTTCACTGGGATGTACAGCCTCTGAGGGCAGAAGACACAAGGGATAGTTAAGCATAGATCTCAAATGCTTACAAATCTGAATTGTATCATATGTCTCAGAGTAGGACGGCTGATTTAGGATCAATTGTGCCATTTTAGATCACAATGCAATGTGACTTATTAGACACATAACACCTAATTTACTGACCAGCAGTCCAGTTCTTTTTGAGTTTAAGAGTTCTAGCTGAAATGACATGCGCAACAAAGGAAGTTGCTTAAACTGCTAGACAACCCTGACACATGAAAGATTTTTTAGCACAGGGCTTCCCAAACTGTTTCCATTTTGATATCTAAACTGTCTCACATCCTCACCATGAAAAAATAAAACTTTTGAAACCTGAGACAAAAACAACACATTTGTCTAAGTGAAGCAAACATGAGCCTTTCAGCTCAGTGACAGACTTACCTGTAGTAGGTAGAGTAATGCTGGGGCAAACAGGGTGAGGGGGTAGATTGACTGGTATGTTGCTAAGGCTAAGAATATTGCACTCATCAAGGCACTGCCTTCAGAATCAGAGAAAAAAATAAAACAGGACAATTAAACAGTTTGGTCACATTAAAGTATTTCACTAATTTCTTGCGGTTTACACACCTTTTATTGTTGAGAGAATGAAAAGTGCGATGACTGCATTGTTAAGTCCGCAGGTGGATTTTGCCACACAGGAGAGTATAGTGAAAGGATTCAACAAGTAACTGCAAGCAGAGAGGGAAAACAAAAGGAATTCATAATTAGATTGGAAATGCTCATTTCCGGTAAAATGTCACACTCTTATGATCTTCAACCAGCACAGACAGAAGAGGACTGGCCAATAGACAGAATTCGACCCCTCAGTGTTTTCCTTGCCCTGGACATTCACTTCTTAATGATTTCTCTTTCAGATATAAGGCTGGATATCTGTATACGCAATTGAACCCAGCACTGTGAACTCTGCTGATGTACAGAAGGGCTTCATGGACTAGATTGATTGATAGAGCTTTTTTTTTAGCTGACAACGTTGAGCCAGGTGAAGGAGAGTGACGTTAACCCTGAAAGCTGAACTATAGTCAGTATTGTGTTTTCCCATCTACTGGTGAAGGTTAGGAAAAGTAAGCCGATCCAAGTACTTACAACATGGCTACCTTCAGAGGGATATAGAGCATCTCTCTGGGTGTGCGGATGAGCTCCAGGCAGTCCAGAGGATATCGGTCACCCTCCAGAGCATACTTCTGTTTCCTGAACTGGAGCAGAAACACAATACACACAGCCTTGTCACTACACCCAGCATGTATGGTTCTTTTATATAACCAGCCATGTCATTCAACCTAGCCTGTATGGGCAATTATAATTTAAGTCTATAAAGGCTCAGTCGGTAGAGCAGCAATTCCCATGCAAAGTCAGGGCAAAAATATATATAGAGTCATTACGGAGTCGCTCAGAATATGAATGTTTGCTAAATTAAATGTAGTTACTCACCACCATTTTGTTGTAGTCCTTCACGGCTAAGTACAGTGCCAGAGCAGTGAGGGCATCCGCCATCTGCAAGCCAGGTTGACAGAGAGGAGAACACCAATGAGTAAGTATGAATGGATGTGAACATAAGTCAATAATTGGGGGGGGGGTTGTGTTATGATCATTGTCATTGTCAGTTGTCAATCTCACTTACAACCTAACAGTCAGGGAGAGTCTTAGTCTGTCTGTCTGACTTGATTTCAGTTGTGGGACTGTATGAATAACAGTGCCAAATATATTATATGTAAGCAATTATCAACCTATGCCTCACTTACAGTGGGGAGAACAAGTATTTGATAAACAGCCGATTTTGCAGGTTTTCCTACTTACAAAGCATGTAGAGGTCTGTTATTTTTATCATAGGTACACTTCAACTGTGAGAGATGGAATCTAAAATCACATTGTATGATTTTTAAATAATTAATTTGCATTTTATTGCATGACCTAAGTATTTGATCACCTACCAACCAGTAAGAATTCCAGCTCTCATAGACCTGTTAGTTTTTCTTTAAGAAGCCCCCCTGTTCTCCACTCATTACCTGTATTAACTGCACCTGTTTAAACTTGTTACCTGTATAAAAGATACCTGTCCACACACTCAATCAAACAGACTTCAACCTCTCCACAATGGCCAAGACCAGAGAGCTGTGTAAGGACATCAGGGATATAATTGTAGACCTGCACAAGGCTGGGATGGGCTACAGGACAATAGGCAAGCAGCTTGGTGAGAATGCAACATCTGTTGGCACAATTATTAGAAAATGGAAGAAGTTCAAGATGACGGTCAATCTCCCTCAGTCTGGGGCTCCATGCAAGATCTCACCTCGTGGGGCATCAATGATCATGAGGAAGGTGAGGGATCAGCCCAGAACTATACGGCAGGACCTGGTCAATGTCTTGAAGAGAGCTGGGACCACAGTCTCAAAGAAAACCATTAATAACACACGACTACGCCGTCATGGATTAAAATCCTGCAGCGCACGCAAGGTCCCCCTGCTCAGGCCACCACATGTCCATGTCCGTCTGAAGTTTGCCAATGACCATATGGATGATACAGAGGAGGAATGGGAGAAGGTCATGTGGTCTGATGAGACAAAAATAGAGCTTTTTTGTCTAAACTCCACTCGCCGTGTTTGGACGAAGAAGAAGGATGAGTACAACACCAAGAACACCATCCCAACCGTGAAGCATGGAGGTGGAAACATCATTCTTTGGGGATGCTTTTCTGCAAAGGGGACAGGACGACTGCACCGTATTGAGGGGAGGATGGATGGGGCCATGTATCGCGAGATCTTGGCCAACGACCTCCTTCCCTCTGTAAGAGCATTAAAGATGGGTCGTGGCTGGGTCTTCCAGCATGACAACGACCCGATTCACACACAGCCAGGGCAACTAAGGAGTGACTCCGTAAGAAGCATCTCAAGGTCCTGGAGTGGCCTAGCCAGTCTCCAGACCTGAACCCAGTAGAAAATCTTGAGTGAGCTGATTGCCCAGCGACAGCCCCGAGACCTGAAAGATCTGGAGAAGGTCTGTATGAAGGAGTGGGCCAAAATCCCTGCTGCAGTGTGTGCAAACCTGGTCAAGAACTACAGGAAACGTATGATCTCTGTAATTGCAAACAAAGGTTTCTGTACCAAATATTATGTTCTGCTTTTCTGATGTATCAAATACTTATGTCATGCAATAGAATGCAAATTAATTACTTAAAAATCTGGATTTTTGTTTTAGATTCCGTCACTCACAGTTGAAGAGTACCTATGATAAAAATTACAGACCTCTACATGCTTTGTAAGTGGGAAAACCTGCAAAATCAGCAGTGTATCAAATACTTGTTCTCCACACTGAATCTGCTCCAGTGGACACACAGTTTACAACGGCAGCCCAATTACTAATATTTTCATTCACAAATTGCTATTTTGGCTACCTGGATTAGCTATAAAATGAGAAATAAATTGCATCAAGATCACTCAAAGGCATAATGTTTAATATTTCTTTACTTCTATCTTCCACATAGAATGATAGTGAAGAGATCAAAACTATGAAATAACACATATGGACTCAAGATACATTCACATTTTAGATTCTTCAAAGTAGGCACTGCCCGGACCTGGAATCAGTGGGGACATTCGAACTTTTTAACCCTGTATCACTTGAAACATTCACTAAAGTAGTAATGAGCCCCAAACCAACTAGCAAAAAACTGGACCCTATTCTGACTAAACTACTTAAGAAGCTACAATGTCCTTGAACAATGTTGGCACCCTCTGTAAATTTTAGCAAAACATGGTGTGAAAAAACTCTGTTGTTCATCCTCTTGGTATTTAATTCAAAATATTCACCAAAATCTAAGTAAATCTAAGTAAAAAAAATGTACATCAATATTTTTCTCCAAAACACATGCCAGAATGATTGGCACCCCTAGAAATTCTTGAGTAAAATCTAACTGAAGTATATTGCCATTCATATTTTGTTTTTAAGTTCACCTAAGTGCTTAGGAAAACTTGAATTCCAATTTAACTGGGGTATAAATGCAGTGACACAGACCAAGTTACAATATTTATTCATCATTATGGGAACGAACCGAGAATACAGTAATGAGCTCATAAATATAACGTGTAGATAAAATAAATAAATTATTGCAAACAATTTAAAATGGATGTTTGTTAACATTGTTTGTTAACGAAAAGTACAGTCACTGTAAGCTCATCATTATGCTATGCATGAAAGTGATTATTTATATAATATTAAGAAAATGTAACCATAATAAGAACAAAATTACACTTCTACCATGTGTTTCTATTGTAGCTGGTATTGAACAGGTCCCCGGTGAGATTGGCAGCAAAACTGCCCCATGACATCAGCCTATCTACAGTTCAGATGCACAAATCAGGAAATGGCTATTAGAAAATAGCACTTTGTTTGAAAATGGTATTTTCCACTATCAGGGCAATCATTTAGAAGTTTAAAGCAACTGGATATAAATGACCTTGAAGAGGACTTTTGTCTGTATCGACCCCACGCACAGTGAGGAGGAAGGTTTGTGACCAAAGAATCTCCAAGGATCACAGCTGGAGAATTGCAGTTAGTTAGGTCTTGGGGTCAGAACATGGCCAAAACTACGATCAGACGCCACCTGCATAACCACACGCCGTGTGGGAGCATTTTTATAAAGAAGTAATTTATAGTGTGCAAATCTGTCATCAAGGCAATGGGTGGTTTCTTAAGAATAATCAACAATATGAATGGTATTTTGAATTATTTAACAGGTTTTTGGTCACCACATGATTCATAGGTGTTATTTCATAGTTCAGATGTCTTCACTATTAATCTAAATGTGGAAAATAAAAAAACTTTTCACTGGTATTGTATGTTTAACAGCTACAGTCAACTCAAGAATTCTTAGCACCTTTCATTAAATTGAACTAAAGTGAATGCATGAAATAAATACCACAATCAATGAGTCACATTTTGTCTAAAACATAAGGGGGGAGTCATATACTTTTATCCCTACCCAAATTCTCAGACAAAACATTTCAATTAAAAGTATGATATTGTTCTGAAAAACATAAGTTTCAAAATTATTGGCAACCCTACATTAATATTTTGTTAAGCCTCCCCTGGGGCCTCGTATCAATCGTGTGTACACACAATAGCTTAAAAGCTTGTAAACTATAGCCCTTTCAATGGGCATATCCATACAATTTGAAAACAAGACAAACAATAGCCCCATGTGCATGTGTGTAAAGCAACACATTCGACAGAGCATATTTTGCCATACACTACAATACGCCTATTCAAATAAAGATGCTCATTCTTACGACCTAGTAGAGGTTCTTTGTGTTTTTGAATGAGCATTATCACACATGTTGGCTTACAATTAGTCATTTGACAAAACTGACCATTCATACCTTTCAGAAATGACGTATTAAAAATTCTCATAATGAAAATGAACAGAACATAAAATAGGTTACCTTACTCACCACAAATCAAACAGCCAATAGGCCTACTCAAAATTAAAGTTATAGTCTATAGCAATGCAGCACTAAACGAAACATTTATTTCACTAAAATGGAACAACCATTTTAACACAAGGTCTTTCCAAGAGCCTTAGATCTTCTATAAAACTTCTGAAATGTTATATACTTTCTTGGCCACATTCTCTAGGCTACTGCTTTTTTTAACAGATCTTGCGTTTGCAAGACAGCCTCGGCTGTACCGCCTTGGCCCGTAAGGCCTCACTCTAAACCATACGGACCACGGCCAAACTGCAGAGCCCCGCAACCACACTCTGGTATGCCACTGCAGATAGCCTACTTGTTCTGTAGGAAAAATAAGTTTAGTACTAGGCCCACATGACTTGAACTGGGCTTGACCAATTCACTTTGATTTTATGTCTTTATTGATATGGTTCTAGAATGTGAAGTTGAAATGTTATGATAACCTATGTAGCAAATGTTAATTTACTGCCACCATCCCACAAGGAAATGTTGGTCTCCCCTTCTAGGACTTTTCCACTCAGATCTCCTCAATAATACCAGTGACTTGCTTGTCAATGTGTGAAATACCCTGTCGCACTTTGCCCACCTCCTAAAGTTTGGACACTGGTTAGGAGTGCAGCAAATTGCTTTCTCACATCCACCTCGATTGATTTCTGACCACTTTATTTTATTTACAACAGCAGTTAAGTCTTGCAATGCGGAATATTGATGGCTGCTTGTCAAGCTACTTGATATAGTGATTATATGCTAAAAAAAATCAAGGGGCACTATGTATTTGCAATTGTTGTTGGCATTTTGCTTCACCCATACCTTTGGCCTCAATGTAACTCAATGGATATGAAATACACATTGCTAAATATAGAAAAAAATATTCTATACACTGCAGTGAATGTATTGTAGGAAATGTTCAGGAGATGGTATAGAGGGATAATATGCAAAAAAATCAAGGGACAATATAAATTGGCCATTTTTGCTGGCATTTTACTCTGCCCATACCATTGGCCACAATGTAACTCAATAGATATGAAACACATATTGCCCTATGCATGAAAAGCTATACTATGTTGGTCTCCCCTTCTAGGACTTTTCCACTCAGATCTCCTCAATAATACCAGTGACTTGCTTGTCAATGTGTGAAATACCTGTCGCACTTTGCCCACCTCCTAAAGTTTGGACACTGGTTAGGAGTGCAGCAAATTGCTTTCTCACATCCACCTCGATTGATTTCTGACCACTTTATTTTATTTACAACAGCAGTTAAGTCTTGCAATGCGGAATATTGATGACTGCTTGTCAAGCTACTTGATACATTTCAAATGTTTTTAGATTCTATATTAGATAATATTGTTTATTTCACTTTACGGGAAATGTATTTTCATGTTATTTCTTTCTGACCGGTCTCCAACTTCTTTCGTGTATCTACTGAAATTAGTTTGGTTTGCACTTAAGAACTGTTCCTTCTATTAAGACCAAAGGTTTTCAAGTCCAGAGGCTGAGATGGTGATTGTAAAACATTGATTTTGTGGTCCTGCAACCATTTCTGTGTTGATTTTGTTCTATGTTTGAGGTCATTGTCTTGTCAAAAGGTCCATGCACGGCCAAGTCCAGATTTTGGCCCATAATATCCGGGTAAGTAGTGGAATTAACTTGACCCTAACAAGAGCCCCTGGATCACTAGTAGCAAAATAATAAACCATTTTACTGTGCGTATCAGGTGCTGTTCCTGATATGTGCAGGTCAGCAAAGATCGGTATCCTTTCAGCTGAAAGTTCTTTGACTTTACCCATGGTAAATCAATCAACACAGTTGCTAGAGATTGACACCAACTAAACATATAATGTATTTACAGATGCTCTTTATGGGTGCCAATACCTTTGAAACATTTTGCAGAAAAAAATGTACTCAATAAAATTGTGTTTCAGAAATCGTGTTAAAAGAAAATATATGGCTCCTCATGTTTGAGACAAACATATGACTCATTATTTTTTGCATTCACTTTTGCTCAGTTATATGAAGGGTGCAAATACTTTGAGTTGACTTTAACTGTCAAAAAGTGAAATTCCACTAAATGTTTTAAAACAGCTTGATATTGTAGACCGTGTAACTGAATTAGGATATTGTGTCGCTTGCACTCACCATAAACACAATCTCTGCATAATCAATGACAAAGTGGAAGAAGTATATCATGAGGGGAGTCTGAAAGAGAAATACAGTCAGAGAAGTCATAATTAGAACATAGAGCAAAAGATTCAGTGTATGGCATGGAAAGGTCTGACAATGCCACTGTTCCACACAATGCAGAGTTAACCAACCTCATGAAAAACGTCCCCTGCATATGGTGATACACCCAGGTCCAAAAGAGCCAAACCTTCAACCACTACAAATAACAAACCATCAGACAACTTAAAACATTGAAGCATTCTAATACATGACTTACAGCACAATGTTATTTCCAAATGAGGCATGGTAACTGGGTCTAGCTCCTTCAAGTCCAAAAACTAGCCCGAAACATTTGGCACTTCAGGTGCAATACCAAACACAAGTATATGAACAATATTAAGCTTCACAAGCTAATGTAGTCTGCTAGTTAACTACTGTGTGACTAAAAATGAATGATGTATACCTCCTTGTCATTCGGTAAACATTGCTTTACAAAAGACAGAGGATAAAGCCTAAAGGGGAAATTCCATTTTAAACAGCAGCAGCTTACGTCGTGGCTTGGAAATACTACCAACACATCCATGAATCACTGTTGTTAAAATAGCTACGTTGACGATATCTGCCTCTGCTTCCTTAGCTTTCTAGGCTGTCTGGCTGGCTAAGCTCCCATTCCACAATACTATGCCAAGTATATACCTACCTCTTTTTGGCAACGGCCTCTTGCAATGTTATATTTTATTCTTGGGTATTTCCCATGCATATTTCTCTATTCCTTAATAAAGACACTAAACATTGCAAGACTAGCTAGATGTAAGAAGACTGCTAACTACTGCTGTCCATTCAGCTAGCTAGAACAGCATAGCAAGTTACTGTACATGATGTAGCCGACTATCGACTTGAACTGTCAATGACAAGCGGTTGACTTTATTATTCAGTAAGATAAATAACAAAGCACCTACCTCTTTTCCAGGCATTTAGTGGAGATACTACCTCAACCCGTTCTGTTATCAAATCAGCTAAACTTGATCTAAATAATACTGCCCTAATTGTAATAGCTACAATAAAAAGTAGGGTTAAGGGAGCCGCCATTTTTGTTGAGAGGAAGACATCAGCGTCACCAGCGTCTACAGAACGACATTAAAAGTCACGAAAATTAGGAACATTTCAAAATAGAAGAGGCCAACGAATTCCTTCAAAACTGACTAATTGAATTTAGTGTTTAAGAAAAGATACCTCTCAAAACATTGACAACAATTAATACTTGATCAGATTTAAGAATAATTTCAACAGAAAGTGGGTGTTAAAACAGGTCAAAAATCAGACAATGAGAATGACTGAAAATGGAATACATATTGCCTCATAGCTCAAAAACTTTGAATGTGCCACCGAGAAAGCACTGTAGGAAATGTTCAGGAGAGCGTGTAAAGTAAAACCTGTCTAATCATGGGGAATGGTACGTGTGCTACATCTAGCAACACAATATTTTCCACAACCTCTTTAGCCCCCAATGCAAAACACTATAAAAGACAAAATGTTCATATTGCCTTATACAGAAAAAACTATTCTAAAAACAATTCTATAGTGAATGTATTGTAGGAAATGTTCAGGAGACTGTATATAGTGATTATATGCTAAAAAAAATCAAGGGGCACTATGTATTTGCAATTGTTGTTGGCATTTTGCTTCACCCATACCATTGGCCACAATGTAACTCAATAGATATGAAACACATATTGCCCTATACATGAAAAGCTATACTATATTTTGTATTTTGTAGGAAATGTTCAGGAGAATCTGTAGATTCAAAATATGCTTGAAAATCAAAGGGCACTGTGTATTTGCAGTTGTTGGCCACATTTCATTGGCCACATTTTAAATGACTGAATTTTGATCCTTGTGTAATGGAGGTGCTAATCAACTTTACTTGGTGATTATTTAACAATTCAGCCAACAATCTAAAGTAGTAGTCAATAGCTTACAATAACCGGTCATTAGCCTACTGTACCACATTTAGAGATGTAGGTGAGCCCAAAAGACAGTTTTATACTTTTTAGATAAACAAAATAATTGTTACAATATATATAATATAGACAATAATAATAATTTGTACCTGTATACATGAATAGTGATTGTATACAGGTATACAAGATTGGTCCTTAGTGTTGTTGAATGCAGCTATGAAAGTGTTTAATAACAACAATATGGAGATGTATTTACAGCGTTACTGAAAAACAGTCAAAGGACATGCCACAACAGGAGATCTTGACTTCTGTATCATACAAGCTTGTAAAAGTATTTAATGTGACAGGCTAGTGAACTCAAAAAATACGTTTTCTGGTAAAGTTGATAGGTTTAATGTTGGCATGTACACTCACCTAAAGGATTATTAGGAACACCATACTACTACTGTGTTTGACCCCCTTTCGCCTTCAGAACTGCCTTAATTCTACATGGCATTGATTCAACAAGGTGCTGAAAGCATTCTTTAGAAATGTTTGCCCATATTGATAGGATAGCATCTTGCAGTTGATGGAGATTTGTGGGAAGCACAACCAGGGCACGAAGCTCCTGTTCCACCACATCCCAAAGATGCTCTATTGGGTTGAGATCTGGTGACTGTGGGGGCTATTTCAGTACAGTGAACTCATTGTCATGTTCAAGAAACCAATTTGAAATGATTCAAGCTTTGTGACATGGTGCATTATCCTGCTGGAAGTAGCCATCAGAGGATGGGTACATGGTGGTCATAAAGGGATGGACATGGTCAGAAACAATGCTCAGGTAGGCCGTGGCATTTAAACGATGCCCAATTGGCACTAAAGGGGCCTAAAGTGTGCCAAGAAAACATCCCCCACACCATTACACCACCACCACCAGCCTGCACAGTGGTAACAAGGCATGATGGATCCATGTTCTCATTCTGTTTACACCAAATTCTGACTCTACCATCTGAATGTCTCAACAGAAATCGAGACTCATCAGACCAGGCAACATTCTTCCAGTCTTCAACTGTCCAATTTTGGTGAGCTTGTGCAAATTGTAGCCTCTTTTTGCTATTTGTAGTGGAGATGAGTAGTACCCGGTGGGGTCTTCCGCTGTTGTAGCCCATCCGCCTCAAGGTTGTGCGTGTTGTGGCTTCACAAATGCTTTGCTGCATACCTCGGTTGTAATGAGTGGTTATTTCAGTCAAAGTTGCTCTTCTATCAGCTTGAATCAGTCGGCCCATTCTCCTCTGACATCTAGCATCAACACGGCATTTTCGCCCACAGGACTGCCGCATACTGGATGTTTTTCCCTTTTCACACCATTCTTTGTAAACCCTAGAAATGGTTGTGCGTGAAAATCCCAGTAACTGAGCAGATTGTGAAATACTCAGACCAGCCCGTCTGGCACCAACAACCATGCCACGCTCAAAATTGCTTAAATTTCTTTCTGACATTCAGTTTGGAGTTCAGGAGATTGTCTTGACCAGGAACACACTCCTAAATGCATTGAAGCAACTGCCATGTGATTGGTTGATTAGATAATTGCATTAATGAGAAATTGAACAGGTGTTCCTAATAATCCTTTAGGTGTGTGTACATGTTCAGCTTGTTGTTGAATGCCATACACCTCAAGGAAATATGTGCTTTAGTGTATGACATTTGCTATAGTCCTGGGGAGCAGAACTAACAGCACAGTACATTGGTAATGCAGGGCCTTGTAAGGGTGCATAGTCAAGCAGGAAAGTTGAACAGCCCTTGTACAAGTGAACCATGCAACTCAATGGATGAATTAGAGTGCAGATTATCTGAGCAAATGGGCCATGAGGAAGTTCTTAAAGACACACAATTACCTTTCATTGAGTGCTTTATTCAGATGTGAGAAAAAAGCATCAAATACATTAGCAGTAGCATCTCATGCAGAGATCAGAACCTTTACTTTAAGAAAGGGCTGTTCGACACACTTTTCAAAAACGTTCTCCCTGTAACACCAATTTGGTCCGAACTTATGACAGCACATTTACAGAGGTTTTCAGAATCATACAAGTCAAAACCAAGAAAGAAAAAGAAAATTACAGCAATTTGTGAGGTAACGTTTAAAAACACAAAAGTTTTATTACTTGATGATAAAAAAACATAGAATTGACGATTGACGATGTATTGGCAAATTGTATACTTTGCATAAAACTGGCCAGAGAGACATATGTGAGAAAATCTAAGTTTGAAACACATGCACATATTGCCGCAACTGGAGGAAGTCCTGGAGAAAAGGAGAAAGCACCAAAGCTTCTCCGTAGACGTTCTAATTCGGTCAGTCTTAATGAAAAGAAAGGGATGGCCAATGATCAGAATGCATTGTGTAATGGCTCGAATTCTCAGCAGGGTTTTATGAATGATCCTAAAATAACTATATGTAGATTTGAAAACATAGCTTCAAACGGTTGGTTTAACTCAACCTTACAGTCTTTGTTAGTTATCTCAGCATAGTAAAAAAGACATTAAAAATCTAAACTCACAATCCATTACAGAAGGTTCAGATATTAAAGAGAACTTTGCTGCTCCCTTGTTTTTTCTACAATTCATAGGCTTGGACACACATTTAGGCATTGTGTATTAGAACACGTTTTGATAGAGATAATCCACACCATTCTATCATTGAAATTAGGTCAACATAATGACCCAATAGATTTTATATACCAAATACTCCCCTACAGTTATGTATCAAAACTACGGTCAGTGCTATGCATACTGATCGATGTGAAATGTGAAAAAACTGGATCTAACACAATGAGCATTACTTCAGCTTGCATTTTCAGCTTAGACTATATAGACACATCATCGCTTGATATTCTCTTCAGACAACTAATAACCAACAGGGGTGGGGGTGGGGATTACCCATGAAATGCAGTCAATGTGATGGCGTATTAATTAGACAAACTGTTTGGAACACCACATCAGATATTCTTGTGTTTTTGTGCTCCGTGTAGCAGACAACTTCACAGTTAAAATAAACTCCCTCCCATACAATTCAAATCCCAGTTGTTGGCAACAAAAAGATGTACAGATTGAGCTCTGTGATATGTCATTGGGGTAAAAAACTCTACAGGGGGGTCTTTCCGGTCACTGCTGGATTTTGACACTTAATAGTTGGGCTGATGATGTACACCTTTCTATTGGCATGAATATGGAAGGGGTTAGCATGAGTAAAGAAGGGGTTACATATTTCTATGAAGTAGCTAATGAGCTTCTAACACAAACACAAAATTGTAGTGATCTACAGCAACAGGATTCAGAATCAGAGATTTCTGATTGCACAGTATGAATACTTCTCCATCCATACAGTGGATGAAGCGTTACCCATTTTGATTTTACTAAATACTACATCAGCATGGATGAAGGGGATGTAGCTCACAAACCCTCCAAAAAATCAGTGAGCCACCAACATGCTTCACAGTGGAGATGGTATTCTGTTCACTATAGGCCTTGTTGACCCCTCTCCAAACATAGCGCTTATGGTTGTGACCATAAAGCTCTATATTGGTCTTGTCACTCTAAATTACAGTGTGCCAGAACCTGTGAGGCTTTTTGTGGCAACTCGACCATGCAGCTCACTTTTGTTCAATCATCGTTGTATTGTGCTCCTTGAAACAACCACACCGTCTTTTTCCAGAGCAGCCTGTATTTCTCTTGAGATTACCTTTGGGTTTTTCTGGCAGTTTGGTTGAAATCTTTCTTGGTCTATCTGATCTTGGCTTGGTACCAAGAGATCCCAGAATTTTCCACTTCTTAATAAGTGATTGAAAAGTACTTACAGGCAAGGCTTTGGAAATCTTTTTATATCCTATTCCATCAAAATGTATAAAGTTCCATTACCTTGTTACGCAGGTCTTTTGACAGTTCTTTTTTGAAGTTTTGATCAGGGCCATTTGGGTGATTTCTGTTATCATTATGATTTAAAAAGGAGCCAAACAACTATGTGATAATAAATGGCTTCATATCATTCATTTTTTTAAATATCATAAATAAAATAAAAATAATTTAATAATGGGACAGCCGTGAATGTTTTTGCATGATCAGTCATACTTTCAAAATCATTGCCAAAACTTCACAATTTCTGCCAGGGTATGCAAACTTATGAGCACAACTGTGAAAATTGAAAATGTTGAAATTCTATCTGCTAAATTCTTAGCAAATGACCTGCTCTACATTCACTCTCACAAAACAACTCATGGTAGAACCAAGGGAGATTTCTACAGAAAGCATTGGTGAATACCTTGTACCTTCAGTACAACAGAGCAGAGCATGTAATATATCTAAGAATTTAAAAGGCTGCCAACATTCCAACCGTTATGTTACCCACACCCCAAATACTTTGCTTATTAAAATGAAAACCGTGAGGATGCACTTACCTAGAAGCTTTACTTTACTGTTCATATTTGAAGGGGCCTTATGCAACATAACGACACCTATCGGCAGTGAGTTGTATATTGGATCTATAACTCTGACATTGTCATTACAAACTATGAGCATACTGACCTGTTTGATGCAGTGGAATAGGAAATGGGCATGAGAAACTTAACACAACACAGATGTGCTGACTAACTCTGAACAAAGGACCATAGATAGGACATGTTGTCTGTTACTGATGGGCCCCACAGTTCCTGTCCATACATTCTGTCCATACCTCCTGCTAGGAGTTGCCCATGTGACTGACATAGGCTATATGGATAGGCCAATTGACCATAGGTTGGAACATACCATACAAGGGTCTGTTTTAGGACAAACCTTTTTTATTGTAGGGTATTGGAATGTGTAATGGTTGGTTATGACCACTGGCCACCTCCTATGTATCCAGGCATAAAATACTGTGTTGCCTCTGTAATTATGGAAGAGATAGAAATGAGAAATGTAAGGTCAATATCATAGACTCATGCTGAATAAAGATGGCTCTCCCCTGACTTCCGGTTGCATTAATTTTGTTCATGGATCAAACTTAGACAGAATCTAACATAGTGTCACTTCTAACCATCAATGCTGGAACAATGAACACAGACTTTCGTTTCAAATGGATTTAAAGTTGATGGGCCTTTTCCATAACTACGGAACACAGAATAAACAACTAAACCAATCAAAACATCACCCTGGCTATTGCGTTAGATACATCGCCATAATTCACAGACTTGTTGATGGCTATTTACAGGGGCAGGTGGGGCACACCTGTCAACAGAAAGAACTGCAACAAAATTATGTTTTTTTTTATTTCTCAAAGATTACTTCCTATAATGTATTATCTATGAATATAGCATCTTCCTAAATTGCATATAATTTGTATTAGGATTTTATTTTAATGTTCATTGGTCCCTAACTTGCTGCTTCAGACTGCATTCTGATGATTGAGTTCGCAGTAGTAGACCATAGGCTAAGCATGAATGTGGGGCTAGCCCCTCTCTCACAATGCAATGTACATTGTATGTGTGAAAATATGAATACGTATGCTCAGAATGTTAGTGAGATCAATGTAGATCACACAAAGTTGATGCCAAGTGGGGCTGACAGCCGGTAGCCCCACTACAGCGTAATTTCGTATTTCAGACCCGATTGGCTGTCTGTCTGTCTGTCTGTCTGACATTAATCAACAAGAAGAGGGAGGAGGATAGATTGTCTTAGCTAGCTTGTTAGCTTCACTTTATTCATTGAGAAAATGAATAAAGTGGATTTCATACTCGAGCACCGGTTTGAAACCCCTAATTTGGAGGATAAACTTGAAGTAAAGCGACTTGGATATTATCATCACTCAAACTGCTGGTAAAAGTAACCGCAGGTTTAACATGGAATGTGTGAGGGTTATTCGAGACTTCAGCGGCACTATGACGCTCAGCCCATTTTCACAGGGACATCCCGCACTGTACAAAATGAACTGTTATACTGTATGTATGAAGTGTACAGGGAGGAGAGAGACATCATTTGTTGCCATACAGGCAGATGAGACAACTGATGTCTCCTGTAAATCACAAATGGTGGTTGTGTTGCAATACATGTTGCTTGACAATACAGTTACAGAGAGGTTTTTGGAGTTTGTGGAAGTCAAAGATAAAACTGGACTAGGCCTCTCTAATAGCACCAAGGGTGTGCTGGAACCACTGAAGCTGGGAGAAAAGCTGATCGCTCTAACTTATTATGGTGCGGCTGTAATGAGTGGAAACTTCCGAGGGGTACAGACGCTAATGAAAGAGACATACCAAATGCCCAGTTTGTTCACTACTATACTCACCAGCTGAACCTGACCTTGCAGCAACTTTGTTCAGCAAGGATGAGCATCCTGAAGGTGTTTTTGCAGATTTAACGGCTTTTGCCACCTTTTTCTCTGGCGCTCCAAAACGTGTTGGAGCACTTGCTGAGGCAACACAGAGACGCATTCCAAGGCCTGTATGATGGAACTTTAAAAGTAGAACTGTCAATGCAGTTTTTTTTCCTCATGCCAGAAGTTGATGTTTTATTCAACACTCACATTCAAACTGTATTAGCAGTGCGCTCACCCATTTCAAGGAGAATGTCCAGAATATGTGGAAGCAAACTGATGAATGGACTGCCGCCGTTCCCGATGGAACAGACGAGCCAGGCCGACGAGTAACAAACACAGTGCTGGTGATGGAGGCATGCGACACAGTCATCTCCCAGCTGGAGCAGAGGTTTTCACAAAGTGACCACCTGATCGCTGCCAAGCTGGTTGACAGCTCGCTCTTCCAACAATTTGTCCTGTCATTCCCTACATCTGAGCTTGACTGTGCGGTGAAACTATGGCCTCTAGGAAACGAGGAATAGTTGAAGTCTGAGCTGACCACTCTGTATCGCCACACTGAGCTTCACACTGGTAAGATGGCCGTCTCTGTTAAGAACCATCCATGAGAACAACCGAGAGGAGGCTTTTGCTGAGACCGTCTCTCTGCTGAAAATTATCATAACAACACCTATGAGGACATCTGAGTCAGAGAGGAACTTTTCCACCTTGAAGAGGGCACAAACCTTCACTCGCAATACCATGGGACAGCTGTGACTCAACGCATTGGCCATGTTGTCCATCGAAAGCCAGCTGATTCATCAGCTACATGACTTCATTCCCACAGTCATCTAAATGTTTGCCCAGAGGAAGAACTGCCGTGCCACCTTTCTCTTCAAGAAAGGTTTTGTGGAGCCATGCTGTTTGTTGATGTGTTAAACAAACACATCAGTAGCAAGAGGGAGTTTTGTAGCTTTTCTGGTATGTATCCTATATTTTGAAATGGTTTTTGCCCCACCAATTTCTGACATATAAAAACGCCACTGGCTATCTAGTGAACATGAAACCATAATTGTGCTAGTTAACGCTGGCTGGAACAATAATGTGCGCATTTCGACCAGTTTGCACAAGCCTAAATCTAGCTAAAAGGAAAAATAATTGCTACGGTTCAGTCAAACAACCCACAATGCATGTTTTTATTTTTTATTTTGCAGATGACACCATGTTGTAACACTATTTTCCAGCAAGAAATGGAATCAAGGAGTAGCTTGTTAGCTTATTGTCTCAATCAAAGACTTTGGAGAAACTTTCCCAAAACTTATCTGAGCTCATACAAATAAAATAAACAAGAACATTGAATGTTTTTCTATGTAGTATAATTGTTTTGTCTGTCATCATCAAGTAACTTACACTTAGATTTCCTTGACTATCTAGCCAACTATCTAAATGTGGCGCTGTAACCTACTTGTCAAGTAGAAAGGTAGCCAACTCTGCATCACAGTTCACACAAACTTCAGCTCTCCCCATCAAATGCAAAATGTACCGTCTTTTGTATTATGCTCGCATTCCTTCAATTTTTTTAGTTTCTGGAGCGTTCAGTGTAGGCTACATGAACCCAAACAAAGCTTGTCATTAGCCTTCACCTCACACACCTTCAAGGAAGTACACGCCTACAAACATCCCGGCCTTCTACGTTTTACTTGCAACCATGGCACTGGGGATAGTGTTAGTCCTGACACTCTATGTAACGGTTGTTATCTGATATTTTAAATGATAAATGCTGCATAAGGCACCTTTAACAAACACACCTACTCTTTCCAGTATTGTCACGTTTTTAGATGAATACCCATTAATGAAACTATATAAATATCATGACCAGCTTTGGCATGCAAACTGCACTAAGAAATCAAAGCAAGGCAAGATGTCGAGTAGACGTAGATTTTTCTCTTCTGCTGATGTTTGAACGACGCTTCCCACTTCTCTGCCAACGTTTAGCTGACATTTTAATAGCTCTACAGCCGATATTTAATTGATCTACTGCCGACGTATAATAGCTCTACTGCCGACGTATAATAGCTCTACTGCCGACGTATAATAGCTCTACTGCCGATGTATAATAACTCTACTGCTGACGCATAATAGCTCTACTGCTGACGCATAATAGCTCTACTGCTGACGCATAATAGCTCTACTGCTGACGCATAATAGCTCTACTGCTGACGTATAATAGATCCACTGCTGATGTATAATAGATCCACTGCCGACGTATAATAGCTCTACTGCCGACGTATAATAGCTCTACTGCCGACGTATAATAGCTCTACTGCCGACGTATAATAGCTCTACTGCCGACGTATAATAGCTCTACTGCCGACGTATAATAGCTCTACTGCCGATGTATAATAACTCTACTGCTGACGCATAATAGCTCTACTGCTGACGCATAATAGCTCTACTGCTGACGCATAATAGCTCTACTGCTGACGCATAATAGCTCTACTGCTGACGCATAATAGCTCTACTGCTGACGTATAATAGATCCACTGCTGACGTATAATAGATCCTCTGCCGACGTATAATAGCTCTACTGCCGACGTATAATTGCTCTACTGCTGACGTATAATAGCTCTACTGCCAACGTATAATAGCTCTACTGCTGACGTATAATAGCTCTACTGCTGACGTAATACTGCTGACGTATAATAGCTCTACTGCTGATGTATAATAGACTGACTGCCGATATTTAATAGATCGACTGCTGACAAAGTGAAGTGACAAGATAAAGACTAAAGTATGAACTTTATTACTAAAAGTACCATTTTAGAAAAACAAAAAGCAACTTAAATAAAATGCCCAACAATTGTGCAAATTCTTCTTCTGCAGGTCTCGAGTCAGTCTTGGCTCAGCCTGAGGCAGTTCTGAACTGCCTTTTCAAACTTTGCCTCCATTATTTCTGGCAATCGTGGGTTTTTAAGATCAAAACCTGGAGACAAAATATGAAGGATTGCATTAAATATGGGCTGCATCCACATTTCCAATGATGAGTTGGTTTTGTCCACCACTATTTAATGAAAAATTATTATAAGTGTGTTTAACTTACACATAATAACGTCCAGGGGTTGGTAGTAACGCGTTATAACGCAAATGAGTAAAAGAGTACAGTTTCAGAAGAATCTGCACCACAGATTGATAATATAAATACAGTATTATATTTGTACTTTCTTAAACAATTTTTCCTTGTTGTTACTATGACGTTATAATGTCTTGAACAAAATATGTAACTAGTACTCAAGTACTTTTTTGACCAAGTACTCTTTTACTCTTACTTGAGTAGTTTTTGAGTAGTACTTCAACTTTTACTTGAGTACAGATTTTCAGTACTCTACCCACCCCTGATAACGTCTTTCACTGGCATTGACCGGATGCCAGTCTTCTGCCCCCTCCTGCACCAGTTCAACTGGGTTGCCATGTCCGGTGTCAAGACCTTCCCGCAACACGCCACACCGTCTGCTTAACATTCTGTCCCCCTCTGGAGGACAGTTTTGAGGTCTGAAATGCAAACAAAGCATTATTAATACTACACACTCATATAGCTGGTGATGAGGAGTACCTGATCCTCCTCCTCTTCCTCCCTCTGGGGTTGGAGGTCTGGAACTCTCCCACTTAACTGTATCTGTGAGCTTAAATGCTCCACCTTTTGATGAAGTTGTTCCATCTTGACCATGAGTATACTCATTAGTGTTTCCGTTGCCATTGGACAAAAGAGAACATATCATTATTAAATGAAATCCCAACGAATATCAAATTTAAAAAAAAACATTTGCCCACTACCCATATTACATAGAAATTGTTTGACATTTGTAGTGGCTGTTGCCACATAGGGGCAGCCAAAGTGTGCTGTGCTATTTGCTCGTTTAGGAGCGTTAATAGAGATGCATTTGGTGCAGTCATCATAATGCCTCAGTTAAACAACAAGTACCTGTACAGTTGTTTTGAACACTTTGCTCACAGGTCGGAAAACAAGGCCTTGGATCTATTAGAAGAGACAAGGACAGGAGTATCATTAAAAGTATAACAGGACTACAAGATTGTCGCTTTGTGTTATACTCATTCAACCTACTTCCTGGAGTGTTATTTTCTTCAATTTGAGGTAGGTTGGACCTCCACTCCTGGCCTCCAACTCACTGTTGGGACACAAATAGAAGATATGAAAATAGTGGTCAAGCTGTGTCACGGTCCAGGTGACATGCTCTGGTTTCCAAGCAGCCGAGGATCGTGACATGTCTATGTATGTTCATTGTGCACACCTGTGTTCTGGTAGGTTAATCACCTATGTCTATTTAAGTTCATCCTGCATCTGGCTCCAACTCTCTCTCTGGCTAGATGCTTTATGCGTGTTCAAATGCATACCTAGCAGTATACCGTTTCAAACCATCATCATCATCTTCTTCCACTTATGCGGGGCCAGGTCGCGGGGGCAGCAGTCTAAGCAGAGATGCCCAGACTTCCCTCTCCCTAGACACTTCCTCTAGCTCTTCCGGGGGGACACCGAGGCGTTCCCAGGCCAGCCGGGAGACATAGTCCCTCCAGCGTGTCCTAGGTCTTCCCCGGGGTCTCCTCTCGGTGGGACGGGCCCGGAACACCTTCCCAGGAAGGCGTTCAGGAGGCATCCGAAACAGATGCCCAAGCCACCTCAGCTGACCCCTCTCGATGTGGAGGAGCAGCGACTCTACTCTGAGCTCCTCCCGGGTGACCGAGCTTCTCACCCTATCTCTAAGGGATCGCCCAGCCACCCTGCAGAGAAAGCTCATTTCGGCCGCCTGTATCCGGGATATTGTCCTTTCGGTCATGACCCAAAGCTCATGCCCATAGGTGAGAGTAGGAACGTAGATTGACCGGTAAATCGAGAGCTTCGCCTTGCGGCTCAGCACTTTCTTCACCACGACAGACTGATACATCGACCGCATTACTGCAGAAGCTGCACCGATCCGTCTGTCAATCTCCCGTTCCATCCTTCCCTCACTCATGAACAAGACCCCTAGATACTTAAACTCCTCCACTTGAGGCAAGAACTCTCCACCAACCTGAAGTGGGCAAGCCACTCTTTTCCGACAGAGGACCGTTTCAAACCAACTACTTAATGTACAAACCATTGTAATTCAGTCCTGGTAAAGACTTAGACTAATCTGTGGTTACCCCAAAATGTGTTCGTATGTACATATCTAGGATTGTTTCTACTCACTCTCAGTAAACACGCCCCCCGGCCTTTGCCTAACTGCCGATGAGCTGATCTCCTGTTCATCCATCCAATTCACTGTTTTGATTGGATAAAGAAAAACAATGCAACTTTATTTTTAATAGGTTATATATATAAAAGGCAGAGTAAGTTCAACATTTATAAACCATCTGTAAGAAACACCTACGTCCTGGAAAGCCTGATGGTGGTCTGGCCTGTGAACCAGCTCCACTCAGATAGCTGGAACTGGGAGGGCTAGTGACTCAAAGAACAAATATCAAAATTAGTATCATGGTAATTCATATCTTTCCCTTTTGCCCCTCCTGTACAAGCTTACCAAAACACATTTTGGTGGTTTGTCTTCGGTCTCACACAAACTTGTAATGGAGGAGGGGCTTTAGGAGCAGCCTTCTTGATGTTCCTTTTTTTAGGGGAGAGTTTTAGTTGATCTTCCTCCTCCTCCGATGAGGCAGATGAGAAGGATGACATGAGTCTTTTTGGTCGATATATGGAAGAGCAACACATTTGTTGAAAAGGCTTTTTTTTTTTTACCAGATTATTTTAATCATATCTTTTACTAGACTAATTTTACTCATATATGACTATTTGATACTTTCCCAAGTCACAAAAGAACAGAAATATTTGCTCACTTGATAGGTTGTCGGACTCTTTGGCAGTCTTGCTCCTGGTCAGTGTTCAAGTCTCACATATGACTTTTCCCACCGCTCCGCAATCTTCTGAAAATAATCTTTAACACATGACAAGAACCATGCACAGTTAATGAAGGTAATAAAAATATTATGTATAATAAATACAGCTATACACTATTGACTGCAAAATTCCAAAGTAATATGTGCCACCAGCCTTTTCTTGAACAATCAGTGACTGTGCATCAATTGGCAGAGATGGATGATGATGCTGCAGTATTTTCAACAGCTTTGAGAAAGCAGCTTGCTTGATATATGGCTATAATGCCTGACAAATTAGCCCTCAAATTGTGACTCTTATCTTCACTTTCTGAGCTAGTGTCTGAATCAGTTGTACCAAAAAACTCCCCAGGCTTAGAGAACGATGCAGCACAATCCATAAAGTCCTCATCACAAGACATGTTACTGGGAACAGCACCAAAGTCTATTTCACAAGCGTGATTGACATAATCAATCTCAGAATTAATAGACATTAATTGCTCATCAACCCTTGCCTTTGCTCTCTGTCTACGTGTCCAATAGGAAGGTAGATTTGCCATTGTTTACAATGTGGGGAAATATATGTTGAAGACGTGCAAAAAAGTGTGTTCAAGCCATAATAAGGCTGTAGCAGCGAAGAGCACCAAGCGGTCTCCAGTGAAAACTACAGATGGCCATCTAGGAATGAAAAACAAAAAGCCTGCCATTAATTTAACAATCTGTGGCAGCTTGCAATTGTTTGGCAATAAGCCAGACCAAAAAGTAAAAACGTCAGCATGTGAAGGGTTTCCCCAGGCCACCACACGTCTATATTATTTTAGGCCTAGTCTACACAGGTATTTTAAAACAGGTTTTCTACTTCATTCTAAAAAACAATCCCACCCATATAAGCGCTGTTTAAAAAAAAATGCAAACACATGCTATTAAGCACAGTAAAAGAGCATGCCAAATACTGAGCAAACCTGTAGTATCGCCCATTGCAGAGCCATTTCCTGCCAACACATTCCTTTCTAACGTTCACACGTAAAGCCGACCTCCACTCGACGCTCTAAACTGCTTTCGATCTTCCGATCTTAGGCCGACATCAGCAAGACATATGTGTGCTATCTCGGAAGTGCCTTGGTCTCGAAGAAAGTCTAAAAACTATAATGTAAAGTCCCAAACCCACAATAGTGTGCAACGTTTCAGTGTCATCAAGGTAACGTGAAGAAGTTGCAAATTGCTGTCCCATTACTATTTATATTATTTTGAGCCATAGCAGCCTCGTGCACTCAATCACTTACCAGGTGACGTCAGTTAAATCTTTGAGGGTTCAGGGCTTAGGGGGGACATTGGGATTGGGCATTATAAACGCAACACTTTTGTTTTTGCCCCCATTTATCATGAGCTGAACTCAAAGATCTAATACTTTCTCTATGTACACAAAAGGCCTATTTCTCTCAAATATTGTTCACAAATCTGTCTCAATCTGTATTAGTGAGCACTTCTCCTTTGCCAAGATAATCCATCCACCTCACAGGTGTGGCATATCAAGATGCTGATTAGACAGCATGATTATTGCACAGGTGTGCCTTAGGCAGGCCACAATAAAAGCCCACACTAAAATGTGCAGTTCCATACAGCACATTCCCAGCACAAAGTCTTAGATCTTTGAGTTCAGCTCATGATAAATGGGGGCAAAAACAAAGATTTTGCAGCCTAGGCATATTTGACCAGAACAAATGACTGCAACACAACACCCTATTCAACAATCTGTATATGCATGAATGTCCAGTGAAGTGGAGGATCACAGGGACCTTGCTAAGTTGTTGTATGTTAGCCGGAGAGTTCTTCATGACTCAGAGAAAATCCTAGGATCTTTTGTACCTAGGGTCGTTATCTGAATTTGCCAAATGGTAACTCACAGGGTCTTCAATATACTATGGAAACTTTTATAGTGTAAAGGCTAGGTAGCAGCTAACCGCAACTAACAAGCTGAAGTTACAGTGTATCACAGACAACCTGAAAGGAAACTAAAATAATTGGTGGTATATGGAGTCGCTGTCTAGTCTCATTGCTAGTTGGCCCCAGACATCGTTAAAACTGTGAAATATACATAATTTCTACAATTTACAATGGTTCACAAGCTTTCTCTCTTAACAAGACTCTGGAAACTAACCATCTCGAACCTTCCTCTCTCCCCCCACCCAAAAAAACCAGAATGTATCCTCAAAACAACATTCTTAGTCTCAAGCCTCTCCTCTCCTCATCTCTCCACTCCCTTTACTCTCCCTCCAATCCACTAAGCCAGCCCAGACATACCTCCGGGCAACAAGTTCTTAAATATACTTAAATAAATAACAAATGATGTTAATTTAGCTAGCAAAACTTAGCGTAGCCCATTTTAGGCATAACGTAGCCCATTTGAGGCATACGTTGGATAAATCCAATGCATACACAAGACCAAATGTTGTGCATCTGCTTGTACACTGTAGTGCTGCATGCCAATCGCAGCATTCCAATTAAATTGAATTAACTTCCGGTGTATCACGGCACACTGACGCTGCAGGTCTGATGATCACACCTACAGCGTCAAAGCAGAAAGCTTGCAGAACATTTCGGCTATGTAATTACTCAGAACACAATAATTCTCCACAGATGTTGCTTGCTGCTTTTTATAAAATGGAGAGAATCATTTTCGCTGAGCATATTGTGGGTCAAGTAGCTACCTACGTAGGCTACCAATGATTGGCTAGCAGCAGATTGCTAACATAACCATATGGTTTTTAGAGTTTCTTTTAGAGTTTTCATCACACTATCAGCCTCAAATTTCTCATGAAAACTCAATCCAATAAAAATTGTGAAAGCAGGTTACGTAACATGGGCTTTATTACAAGCCCTTTACTTTAGATTGTTTAGTTCATAATTCAAGTTACAGCATTAAATCACTACAAATCAAATTTTTCTTACTGGAGACAAAGGACCAGGGGTTCAACTTGTCAAATGAAATTCCGGTCCTACCATCTGGAACAGTTAATTGTATTGGCATTGGTCCCATGTAACGGATTACAATAAACGGATATCTTGACTTTGATATACAATAATGTCAATGCCCTTTTTGAAGATTTTCATTTACTTTTCAACTATGTTTTGAAACAATAAAAAACATAAATAAAAAATAAATAACAGAATTTTGGATTATGTTCAGATAAAAAGTCAGATTCTGGAAGATTAAAGGTTATTGGATACATTTTTATCACTCTGACAGACCTTTAGTGTGTAATGTAGAGTTGTAGCCCAATCCTATTGAAGTAGAAAGCAATGGTTTAGAAACCCTTACAAAGGTACATCAGGTAAAATGCGAATTCAGTTTTTGGCCAGCTATGTAAACTCTAACACTGATTGATCCCGCAAAAGAAGTTCAGTTGGTTATAGGCTATTCCTATGTCTTTTCCTATGTAATTGCATTATTAACTGCTGGCTATAACACCACGCCGACTGACTCAAGAGTAGTCTACTGTACACAAGGCGGCGTTTATCGGTAGTAACAAGGAAGCAGGGAGGTGCTGAGCAAGTATCTAACAGCTTAATTAGAAGGCATGATTAAAGTTCAAATCTGTGAAGGTTAAATCACTGAGCCGTGAGACAGGCATGAAGTTAGGGCAAACCCTGATTATGTAGATCTATTTGTTGGAACATCCAAATCACACCATTGAAATCATGGAACACTTGTTTAGGTCTCCCCTTTAGAATAAAACCATCCCCAAGGTTGTGTGATAGATGGTTGATATTTGAGAGTGGATACGATATTGACCAGTGCAAGTGTATGCCAATTAGTCTATAGAGAAACTGAGAGGGATTTTTGGAAAGTGAATAGGCTTCAAAAACAGCGTGTCTTTGTGGGTCTCTCCCGGGGATCTGATGGGGATGACATGTTGATTTCAACAACACTGCATAGGTTCAAAACGAAAGGAATTGGGGGAAAATATGATTCTCGTAGCCATTCTCGTAGCCTATTCACTTCGCGAAAATGACGTGTTTTTCTGAAAACTCCTCTCGGTTTTTCGATACCTTATTCACAGAGATGGGGACAAGTCACACATGGTCAAGTCCAAGCAAGTCTCAAGTCTAAACCATCAAGTCTCGAGTCAAGTCACAAGTCACAGTTCAGATAAATCAAGCAAGTCAAGTCAAGGGTTCACCCTAAGCAAGTCAAGTCGAGTCCTTATAAGTTTCAAGTCAAGTCAAGTCACAGTACTAAAGAAATGAACACACACACACTGTCCTCTGTTTCTGACGTGCGATAGGTGCGAAGCTCGATTTCAAAATCAAATATTTTTCTCCTCCGCGGTACAATTTTTTGGGGGGACGAAGCGGAAGGATCTTGAATCAGCCTGAAGGGGTTGTATTCGCTATAACAACCGCCTCGCTATACCTTATCCCGCTTATTACATGGCTACCTACCAAATAAATCTATAATTTCACACAAAATATTGATTTCAAAAGGAATTTATTGATTTAAAAACGATTGTATTGCTTCCTCTAAAGAAAATAGTCCGTTCCGTCTCTGGTTAGAATCCTGCTGCGTCAATTGCAACGCGCTGTTTTTCAAGGCAACGGTCTGTTATCAAGAAATAACACGCATTCTGCACTGGAATTTAGCCAATCCATGTAATAAGGGCTAATAATAACAACAACCTTATAAACTAATTATTGTGACTGAAAAACTGCCTAATATGTAATTACGTTGTAATTATTCTTGTCTGTATGAGTAAAAAAAAAACTCTTCGAAATGTTTAGGTGCTAATCACATCGGTGCCTCCATGTTAGCCTTTCATACAATAAAGTTAATGCTTTTTAGTTTCCACACGCAGTCCACAAACACTTGAAAATGCCCACATTTAATACAGACATTATAGCCTACGTGTAATAATATACATGCCCGCTCGTTTTAAGATGCCCAACAACATTAAAATTCAGGCTATGCCACTGTTATAGTCAAATTTCCTTACATCTATTTACCAGACGTATTCAGTAATGATAATGGTCACATTTCTAACAAGAAAAAAACCCAAACATAATATGCAATCAAGGCCAAATTATGACAAACAAAAGATTAATTAATTACATTAGTAACTTAATCGTAATAGAGTGAAACTGAATATAAAGAGATTACTTTCTTACCTTTCCTTGTGGTTCTTAAAATAACGAATGAAATTTGACGTTGTTGCATATTTTGCATCTGGCAAATATTTTTTTATTCACACGGTTCAGTTCAAAGTCCTTGTATACAAACGATACTATTTGTGGAGCTCGACTAACGTTACTGTCTGTCATGTTTTGCGCGGTTTGAATTGTGCAGCGTTAAAGGCACATACGCTGATTAGTGGTGCTGATGTCACAACATGTAAAATAATTTTATTGCTGTTTGTTTATTATAAGTTCAAGTCATTGTCGACTCTTCCACTTCAAGTCAAGTCAAGTCTCAAGTAACTTGTTCTCAAGTCAAAGTCAAGTCAAGTCATTTTCATACTTTAATCAAGCAAGTCACAAGTCCTGAAAATTGTGACTCGACTCGAGTCAAGTCATGTGACTTGAGTCCCCCACCTCTGCTTATTCATGTCACCAATGCTCAAACGATGCATGTGCTTAATCGAGGAATAGTGATTTGCAAAATGGGGATGTGCCAAGGATCTAAAAGAGCACTCACCGTCTTCACAGTGGGATTCTATCTGCTGCGCTGAGCTTGATTGAACATTTGAATGTTAGCCCCCCCCCCCCCATTAGCTTAATGACAAATAAATACAGAAATAAATAAATACAGAAATAAAATAATACAGAAATAAATACAGAAATAAAAGAATACGGAAATGAATACAGAAATAAATGTCATAAATCTCACGATCACCTATGTCATAGTTCCGCTACGCCACACTGAGCTTCTGGGAGAAGAAGGCACAGGGACGGAGCGTGTTACGACTCCCCGTCCGTTGGGAGAGGATGGCACCAAGCCCACAGTCGGATGCCTCCACCTCCACGATGAACTGGAGCGACGGGTCGGGATGGGCCAGGACCGCTCCGCCTCCGCGGTCCACCGCAACCGGGTCGCGCCCCCCCTTCTAGGGGGAGGTGATCGGAGCCGCAACCTGGCTAAAGCCCCGGATAAACCTGTAGTAATTTGAGAAGCCTAAAAATCGTTGCACGTCCTTCACCGTGGTTGGGGTCGGCCAATTACGCACGGCGTCAATGTGATGCTCCTCCATAGCCACACCTGTGCTGGAAAAACGATACCCCAGGAAGGACACAGACGACTGGAAAAACAGACACTTCTCGGCTTTCACGTACAGGTCATGCTCCAGCAGTCTTACAAGCACCCTGCGTACCAACGAGACATGCTCAGCGCGGGTGGTTGTGTATATCAAGATGTCATCGATATACACCACCACGCCCTCGCACAACATGTCCCGGAACACATCGTTGACAAAGGATTGAAAGACTGATGGAGCATTCATCAAACCGTACTGCATTACTAAATATTCATAATGGCCACTCATCCCCTTCCCGGATACGTACCAGGTTATAGGCATTCCTGAGGTCTAATTTGGTGAAAAAGCGGGCGCCGTGCATCCTCTCCACCTCCGCAGAGATCAAAGGGAGAGGGTAGCGGAACGGAATGGTGATCTTGTTCAGCGCCCGGTAATCGATGCACGGGCGCAAACCACCGTCCTTCTTTTTCACAAAAAAGAAACTTGAGGAGACCTGTGACTTGGAGGGCCTAATGTATCCCTGTTCCAGTGCTTCCTTAACGTATGCGGCCATGGCCTCCGTTTTGGTACGGGACAGTGGATACACGTGACCCCTAGGGAGTGCGGCTCCGTCAATGAGGTCTATCGCACAATCCCCGGCCTGTGTGGAGGTAATACAGTGGCCTTCGTTTTGGAAAAAAACGCAGCCAAGCGTATACGGGGGGAATTGGCACGGCGGGAGCACTGTCTGGACTCTCCACCGAGGTCGAGCCAACGGAAACACCCACACACCTACCTTGACACGCGACCACCCCGAAATACCCTGACTAGACCAGGAGATAACAGGGTCATGTAGGGACAACCAGGGGAAGGGGAAGGAGAGCGGAAGGAGAGGGATAGTGCATTGGGTGACCAAACCCGACCCTTGTGGCCGGTTGTCCAAAGCTCTCACGGGTAGGGGGGTGGCAAGGACTTGAAGGGAAATGCACGAGCGTAGAGCGAAGGACTTATCCATGAAATTCCCAGCTGCGCCTGAATCTATCAGCGCCTTACACTGGGAAAGCAACAGAAAACCGGGGAACTCAACAGGGACAGTGCACAGAGAGAGAGGAGAGGCAAGTGGTGAATGGGCATGTGCTACCTGGGGTGATGCGGAAGTGCCATGCCAGTCGCCTCTCGACTCGGGGAGGGAGGTGTGATGTGGTGCGGTGGTACGGCCTCGCCACCTTTTGGAGGCATTCCACACCTGTCCTCCCCGACCTCTGCTCGGGAGCGCAGCCGCCCCCAGGTCCATGGGGACGGCGGTGTCAGGTTGACAGGGCGGAACGGGCGTCCTCGGGCAGCCAGCAGGTTGTCGAGATGGATGGATATGTCTACCAGTTGGTCGAGGGATAGGGACACGTCCCGACAAGCCAGCTCCCTCCGGACGTCCTCGGGAAGGCTGTATTGGTTGATTGGTCGACTCGTTCCACCCTGAACCCGCTGCCAGGGTCCGGAACTGCAGTGCAAACTCCTGCGCCGATCTCGTCCCCTGCCATAGATGGAACAGCCGTTCACCCACCTCTCTCCCTTCGTGAGGATGGTCGAACACGGTTCGGAAGTGGCGGATGAAATCGGCGTAGCTGCCCTGGGTGGGCTGCTCGGTGTTCCAAGCGGCGGTGGCCCACTCCAGGGCTTTCCCGGACAGGCAGGAGATGAGCGAGGAGATCTTCTGGGCTTCTGTCAGCGCAGGATGCATCCCCTGGAGTGCGATGTCCACTTGTAGCAGGAAACCCTGGCAGCGGGTTTCCAACATGGTCGAATGTACCTGGACTGCTTCCGCAACACCGGCCTCGCCTTCGGCTCCTTGTTGCTCCATTTTCTTGTTTTGGGTGTGTTATTCTGTCATGGCTTCAAGTGGAAAAGGAGGAGCAGGAGAACGAAGCGATACTTCTTTGTGTTTTCTTTAATAATAGTGACAACAAATGGCGAAGTGTAACAATGCTCTTCTTAACAGAGAGACAATAACACACAAAGACAGGGGAAGCAGAGGGAACATATATACTGGGGGGAATGATGAGGATGAGAACCAGGTGCGCTAAACAAGACACAGGTGAAATGTATAATGAGTTGGGCGGTGGTGTCAGAAGGCCGGTGACGTCGAACGCTGGAGCCTGTCTGCTGCAGGGGGAGGTGAGGCAGCAGAGGGCGCATTTGTCACAGGAAATATACACAGAAATATATGATTATGGAAAAAAAATATAATGATACAGAAATGAATGGAATCAAGGAATTAAATAAATAAGGAAATAATATTGAGTAATACATTTATTACTATATTTTTATTTATAAGTATATTTATTGACGCATTATTCTTTTATTTCTTATTTTGGCAGGTTTGGTCCACCATATGTTTAGGTCTAAAACCAGGTTGATTGATACTAAGTATAACATTTAGAGACAGAAATTAGTGTAAATACCTATCAAAAATGTCCGCTCCTGTAGATTTATTAAATTTAGTGGAGCAGAAATTAAGATATCACTTCCTTATGTCTCTAAGAGGGAAGAGAGTGGAGCAGACCAGGTATGAATTTGTCTCCCAGTCTGGGCCAGGGACCTTCCAGGGGGAATGATGGAAGTCTCATTGTTACTGAATATCCAGTTTTAGAGGTGCCCAGCCATGAGCAAGTGGTGTCATTATCTACAGTCCTGGAGGTGGTTAACGAAACCATGGAGTCAAGGAGTTGCTCATCCTTCTTAATCTGCTGTAGAACAGATACTCTCCCCTCCAGCTTTACAACTTTCTGGTTCAAATGTAAGCAGTTGTTGCATCCAGGGGGAAAGGTGTGGCGACATAAAGACGTGAAGGCACCAAAAACGGAGAAGTTTGCAGGATTGTAATGTAACTTGCTAATCACTACTCCAAATGAAAACATTTTGTAATGTGTATGACGTTGTAGATTTATTTGCTTAGCTAGTGTAATAATGTAGTGTAACTGAGCGTAACTAATCTGATGACATACTTGCAACTATGGATGTTCAAAGTGATTATACACACATCTTCATTGCTGGTTGTCAGGAAGTGCAGTCACACTATCTAAAAATGTTTCCTTGAGGGCTGCATTCTGCCTTTAACAAGGTGTGGGGTCGTCACTGTAAATGTATCATCAACATTTGCTAAAATTTGCTTTATATATTAATATATCAATGATTATTAGGGAGTTGGACATGATCTAATATAATTTCAAAACAATTCGTTTTTAGTCCTTCTATACTGTTTTCATCTGAATTCAGCCTGGTATGACACCATAATCTTGTCATGGCTGGCAGGTCTTCAGTCCCTTTCTTGTTTCCTATTAATAGTAACTGAAACTGCGTTATCTAATAACCTTTTTCAGATATGCTTGCACTTTTAAAAATTCTTTAATCTGTATTTATCTAGCTGGTTATTTTTTTTACCACAAATGTCAAAAACAGACAAGGTAGAGTAAATTGATCCATATTATGCAATTATTTTAATGGGTTTCTGGGAAGCTTTTACTCTGGTTGTGCTAAATGTATGATATTCTGGTAGTCTGGAGGGTTAAAAATAGTAAGTAGAGTTATTGTGAATGCATATTCTACTAATCCCCATTTATATTTTGCAGAAGAGCTTCTGTCACTTTCCTCATCCTCACTATTTTCAAAGGAGACTGTGATATGCATGACACAAAAACATTTTGAAAACGTCTTAGTAGGAACACACTTCCAACATATGATAGTAACTGACCTAAACCTGTCCAATTCCTTAGACTAAGCTTCAGAAAATAAAAGGATTTTGTACAGGTGAAATAATGATGCCTTGAAATGGCTACATTGTAAGTCTACTCCAGTGGTTCCCCACCAGGGGTACTAGGAACCCTGTGGGTACTTGGCCTCTCCACAGGGGGTACTTTTGTAGTTTTGCTTTTCTCTAGAAGGCATATGGAAATTGTTACAGATAAAGGCTTTTTGGATCAACTGCTGGGATTGCATCAAGCCAAATAACTTTTGAAAAAAAATTCTATAGTTTTTTCTTTCTTTCCTACCCGACTGGAATGTACACCAATCAGCCATAACATTATGACCACTGACAGGTGAAGTGAAAAAACACCAATAATCTCATCATCATGGCACCTGTAAGTGGGTGGGATATATTAGACAGCAAGTGAACATTCTGTCCTCAAAGTTGTTGTTAGAAGCAGGAAAAATGGCCTTTGACAAGGGCCAAATGGTGATGGCTAGACGACAGAGCATCTCTAAAACTGCAGCCCATGTGGGGTGTTCCCAGTCTGCAGTGGTCAGTACCAAGGAAGTAAAAGCGGTGAACTGGTGACAGAGTAATGGGCGGCCAAGGCTCACTGATGCACATGTACCAGATGCACAACTGCAGACCATGTGTAACCACACCAGCCCAGGACCTCCACATCCAGCATCTTCACCTCCAAGAGTGTCTGAGACCAGCCACCCGGACAGCTGCTGCAACAATCGGTTTGCATAACCAATGAATTTCTGCACAAACTGTCAGAAACCGTCTCAGGGAAGCTCATCTGCATGCTCGTCGTCCTCATCGGGGTCTCAACCTGACTGCTGTTTATCGTCGTAACCAACTTGAGTCAGCAAATGCTCACATTCAATGGCGTCTGGCACTTTGGAGAGGTGTTCTCTTCACGGATGGATCCCGGTTTTCACTGTACTGGGCAGATGGCAGGCGTGTGAGTGAGCGGTCGTGTGAGTGAGCGGTTTGCTGATGCCAACGTTGTGGATCAAGTGGCCCATGGTGGCGGTGGGTTTGTGTTATGGACAACAAACACACATGCATTTTATTGATGCCATTTTGAATGCACAGAGATACAGTGACGAGATCCTGAGGCCCATTGTTGTGCCATTCATCCACGACCATCACCTCATGTTGCAGCATGATAATGCACGGCCCCATGTTGCAAGGATCTGTACACAATTCCTGGAAGCTGAAAACATCCCAGTTTTTTGCATGGCCATGTACATAGAGAAGGTCTTAAATCTTTGAGTTCAGCTCATGATAAATTAAACAAAAGTGTTGCATTTATAATTTTATTCAGTGTAGGAACATTGTATAATACTCATGGTCCTGTTTGAGTAACCTGTTTAGTTGGCATGTTTGACAGCACTTGAGGAGGAGTTGGATACTTCTGGAAGGGCATAGATGCCTCCTACTCTGATGAAAGGAAATATGGTATATTCTTTTTTACCGGATGGTCTCCAGTTAAAGTCCTGTGCTAAGGAACTTTTTGGTTACCTGTGAATCTTGGATAGCTGTGAACAAATTATTTTGACTAAAGGGTATAAAATAGCAATTACTCTGTATACTCACAATGTTATTCATAAGGTATAATTGGAGTAGAGGTGGGTTTAACTAGCAGAGAGTGTAACCTATGGATTGATGGAATGCAGATACTGATATTCCTGTGTACCTACCAGACCCATGTTGCCAATGTTTAAAAACAGAACCTTGTATATTGATAAAAACACGTTTTTCTAGTTCAACATCTGTTGGTATTTAAAAAAAATTGGTGTACAGTGTATGCTATGTACTGTATATATATAAAACAACTGAATATGTATAGTTCCTTATTATGGCAATTTTTAACAAGACCACAAAACATGAAGAGTGCACCTTTCCGACAGTTGATCAAATCAAACAGTTTCACCCCTATGGTTGCCTTACATCCTCTCCCTTCCCGACAACAATTCCAAAGGACAACACTGGTCATAAACGTCAAACTGGCCATAAATTCAACTTTGCATCTTCAAAACAGTAACAAAAAACGTGAACCATAACGGAATTAACCGCAGCAAAGCTTGCTTACTTATAATAAAATGGAATACTAAATGTTGGTTTATCTTTGTAATTTCATCAACATCCTTATTTCCATTATTCTGAAATATGGAATATTACATGTAAAATCTAATGCAAATAAATGTTTACAGTGTACATCCAGACAGCATGAAACCTGATACTACTCCTTATGACCAGTAGATGGCAAGATGGTATGTATTTTCCTCTCAAATACAGATATTGGCAAAAGGTGGATACTTGTAAATTAGGGATGTTTCTCTGGGTGTTTTTACACAGGCAATGTCTAATAATTTTTCTATTAGATCTGGTATTGTAACCAATCACATAAGACATTTTAACTTGAGATTTGTTTTAGCACTGAATCTTTAAAAAAAAAAAAAAAAAAACGGAATTGTTTACTTACTACCTGTTTACTTCCTAGTAATGGAGAATGGGTGCAACAACCAAAATGACATTATAGTGAATTCAATTAAATGGATGTATGACTTTCACATATCTTGCTGTGTTTCTTGTGACATAATCCATGTTTCAATATGCATATCTTGTCACACAGTGTTACATTTTAATGAAGAAATAGATTTTATACTATAATTTATACTATAGAGACTAGATATTCACATGTCAATCAGTTGAATGAATCAATCAAATGTAATCGTCCCCATATGTAGACTTAAACTCTATGATACAACCCTTTTTCCAAAAAAGTTGTGACACTGCGTACATTTTAAATAAAAACAGAATGCAATGAAGTGCAAATCATTTAAACCATATATTCAATACAAAATGGTACAAAGACAACATATAAAATATTGAAACTGAGACATTTTATTGTTTCTTGAAAAATATATGCCCACTTTGAAATTATTTTAGTAATACGTACAGGTTTTGGAGCAACATATGCTGCCATCCAGACCACATATTTTTCAGGGAAGACCTTGCTTATTTCAGCAAGACAATGCCAAGCCACATTCTGCACATGTTACAACAGCATAGCTTCATAGTAAAAAAGTCTGTGCGCTCAACAGGCCTGCCTGCAGTCCAGAACTGTCACCCATTGAAAACATTTGACACATTATGAAATAAAAAATAGGACAAAGGAGACCCCAAACTGTTGAGCACCTGAAATCTTATATTAAGCAAGAATGGGAAAACATTTCAATTTCAAAACTACAGCCATTGGTCTGCTCAGTTCCCAAACGCTTACAGAGTATTGTTAAAAGAGGTGATGCAACACAGGAGTAAACATGCCCCTGTCCCAAATTTTTTGAAACGTGTTGCTGGCATCAAATTGAAAATGGGCATGTATTTCTCCAAAAATAATACAATTTCTCAGTTATAACATTTTATATGTTGTCTTTGTACTATTTTCAATTAAATATAGGGATAAATTATTTGCACATCATTGCATTATGTCTTTATTTGCATCTAATGCAGTGTCCCAACTTTTTTGGAAACAGAGTTGTAGATACATATTGCTGCTTTGTATTTCCACAGTGAACTAGCAGCTTAATTAAACCATTTTTGTCAGTAATTTTTGTAGTTTATTACTCAGATTGCTCTACTAATCAATCACAAACAATATCCAAATGAACTCAAGAATCTATGAGAGTCATGAATATTAGAATAGGTATCATCAAAGGTGTAAAATGTGTCACCTCAATATGTCATTGCAGAATAAGTTATGCAGAAAAGTTACCCAAGCTAGGAACCCATCAAAAAAAAATGTTGGCAGTGGGGAGCCAATCAAAGAGGAGAGATGTCAGCAGCAATATGAATTATTTGTTTGTAGGCACCAGCAGGAGACATCATCCTTGAGAGTAAGACATCAACTAAACAGGAAATACAGTGGGATTACACCTGACACTCTGCTGGTGGCCCTTAATCACTTGCATAATCTTCCTGGTGAGTCATTTATGAAGTTTTTCCTCGCTTTAACGTTTTAAATACAGTCCTCATATATGAAAAGCAGTGCAATCACCCTTCACCTTATTGTGACTAAAACTGCACAAAGCTGTTCCTTTAAATATCTGTCACATTATTGTTTTTGCTTTGTTTGGAGTGTTATGACAGAATGAGAATCAACACTATTATCTTGACTGAAGAAAAAAAGTCTGCTTTGCAGAAGGGTGCAATTATCCGTCAGATGATACACGATACATAATTACATTAGTAAGTATTAGAGTTGGTATTTTTCATACAATTTGGTATGTTTGGAATGGAGGGCAATTGGGGTCATAACTGAGTGAAACTGTTTTTTAAATTAAAATGTGAATGATTAAAAACAGATTGTTTAAATATTCAAAAATATTGAATGGATCATATAACACAAACCATCTAATCTATTTTGGTTTCTTTATTTGATCTCAACACGTGCAAGCAGATTTTTAACACAAAATTCAGGGTCAGTAAATCAAGTAACCTAAGAAGAAAAACAGGTTTGCTAATTTTCACTTATTTTACTCTTAATCATCGATAAAAGGGCAAAGAAATGAGAAATGTTAAAAGGCAAAAAAACAAAACAAACAAGATTTTGTTTTTTACAATTTAATCATGCAGTACCATGATGCAGTTCTAATGTTGGATACATACTTTGGCAAAGAGAAGAAAAGAGGCACTGTTTTCTTTGATTTACCCAAAAGGGTTGTGTTTTAATAGACGCAGCACATAATTATGAAACCAAACATGGGTAGCATAAAGAAACTAACATCTACCAAAATAACTGATGCATCAGGGATGGCCCCAAACAAAACTATTTAAAAGAAAGTACAACTCCCGAAACAGTTAGCCTCAGTTCTTGTCGGCTTGGTGCGATGTCCTCTTTACGTTGTCCTTCCTTCATTCCTTCCTAAGTGGCAGCTCCGTTCTCCTCAGTCGACTCTAGTGTAAGGCCAGAATAAACAAGCAACAGCAAACATTACCCCTAGTGTTACCAGCCCTGAATTGTTCTCCCCTTTCCTCTTTTACAGCACGGCTGACGAGCTTCAGTCCAATGCAGGTGTGTTTGTTAATTTTGCCAGCCATACCCTGTGCTTGAGTGTTGCGAGGAGGGAGCTATCCCTGGGCCTGACCGGTGCACCTTTTGTTTTCCTCTTGCTGGGCCCACGCTAATTATGTACTTGGTGGTGACATACTGTCACAGTACTTTGTCATTACAAAATTTCTCTGGAACATAATTTTTTTTTTTACTCACCTCCCTGCCTATTTGTACCAGCACACTACAATGTGGAATATAGCAGCTAGATATGTGCAACTGCTCAAATCGCACAAAATGTTAAACATTCTGAATACATTTTGTGTACACCATAGTCAAATTCAATCAAGAGGTTGAGGAACATTTCTGGTTAGGTTAAGTTTCTACAAAACAAGTTCAATCACAAAAGTGGACCCTTCTCTAATATGAATTAAACAGATTTGGATTAACATTTATATAAGCGCAGGATGTGGTATATGCCCTGTAAGCCATGATGGGAGATTAAACACTGCTATATACCTGAAAAGCCCAACCTGACGGTTAATGTATCCAGTTCAGCTAGGAAACCTGAGTGGTAATTGGTCAGCAACGCATCAGCGGATGATAAGATGCAATCTCAGAAACTCTACGATGATCCAGAAATGTATGCTGAATACTATACAGTGCAGGCCAGTAACGGTTTACCAGGGTATCATGGTAGTGCTGAGATGTATGGGGCGGGTCTAGGGGGCCTTTTCCGTAGATGGCTATACCATTGTTGAAGCGTGGTTTCTCAATTGCAAAACCACATTTGAAAAATGCAGCGAGGAATATAGTAGGTGAGGTCATCAGCAACGTCATGGCGCGCCAAACAAAGCAGCAGGATGGATTGATGTTTATGACTTGAGGTGTTAGAAAGAGACCACCTGGTAGGAAGAGCCTACCAAAGAGTAAAAAATGCAAAATTGTGACAAAAAAAAGAGGCGCTGCTAAAAGAAAACATAGCACTCGGAGGACACTCAAAGGGAACACTGCAGGACTGATTCATTTTTTTTTTAAAACAAAGATGGCATTCCTACACACTGGCTGTGTAATCACACCCAGTGTGGTTCATTTTGGTTTTGTCCCTGCATTGGATACCCCATGTCACTGGTTGCTGCTTTTGTTTTGTTTTGTTTTGTCTCACCTTTTTGATTAAAACATGGATTACACCCTCTATTTTGACTCTGTGCCTGTGTTCAACCTCAACCGTGACAGAATGAACCACCTACAAGAAACACGGCAGAGATGGACGGTAGGGGAAATCCTTTGTTGGCCTGATAGGGAAACAGAGGAGGAGGAGAACACCAGCTCAGCACCGACCCTGGAGGAGACGTCGACGGAGGTCGCCGCCGTCAGTTCCCCCTGCTGCCCTGTTTTCGCCGCCGCCAGAACCCGGCGAGGACTGGCCGCTGCCGCCCAAGCCTGCTGAGGAATGGCCGCCACCGCCGTCCGGGCTCGCCGAGGTCTGGTCGCCGCCCGAGCCCGCCGAGGACTGACCGCCGCCCAAACCCGTCGAGGCTGACTCTCCACTGACTCTTTTCCCACCAACGGTTCTCCCGACTCCTGACCCTCCGCCGGCTCCTGACCCTCCGCTTGCTCCTGACCCTCTGTCAGCTCTTCCGGCTCCAGATCCTCTGCCGGCTCCTGACCCTCTGCCGGCTCCTGTCCCTCCACCGGTTCTCCCGGCTCCTGACCCTCCGCCGGCTCCGCCTCTCCGGCCTGTACCGGCGGCTCCGGGTGATGAGCCTCCACCTGTCCGAGTGTCGTCGCCCCGGCCCCCGTTGTTCCTGGTCTTGTGGTCGGCGCCTTTGGGGGGGTGTACTGTTACGTCCTGGCTATGCCCCTAGCCATCTCTGCGCTGGGCTGGGGCCATAGTCAAGACAGGACGGAAGGTGGTCATCACTCTTTGTCAAGCCGTGAAATCAGGACACGCACAAGCGCTACTTTGGACCAATGCAAATTACCCAATTGAAATGGTGTGCATGAAGACTTTTAGTTTACCCGCAGGGAGTCGTGTTTGAAAAACATACTTTAAGGCCCCTTACCAAATTGATTGGTGAACAATGACTGTTTTACAGGAAGTTATACAAAAATCCATTTAATTTCAAACATTATAATTTGGAGTTTATGAATATGTATGTGGACGATCAACAATTTCCTAGCAAAGCATTCCAACCGGACTAAACATTGGGATCAGCAGTGCGGGAATTTTACCAATTGTCCCTGGCTTCTGGAAAACGCCTAAAGGACCAAGTCTTACTGTTCTTACACAGCTATGCTCTTTATGCATTTGAAAGGAAATTGGCATGAAAAACTTAACACAACACTGATGTGCTGACTACGATAGATAGGGAGTGATGCCTGTTACTGATGGGCCCCCACACATCCTGTCCATACCTCCTGCTAGGAGTTGCCCATTTGACTGTCATAGGCTCTATGGATAGGCCCATTGACTATAGGTTGAAACATACCATACAAGGGTCTGTTGTAAGATAAACCTTTGTTATTGGAGGGTATTTGACTGTGTGATGGTTGGTTATGACCACTGGCCACCTCCTATGTATCCTGGCATAAAAGACTGTGTTGCCTTTGTAATTATTGGAGAGAAAAATTAGAAATGGAAGGTCAACATCATAGACTCATGCTGAATAAAGATGTCTCCCCTGACTTCCGGTTGCATTAATTTTGTTCATGGATTAAACTTGGACAGAATCAATCACATTCGATTGTGCACTGGATGAGGAATGCGGTCAGTGGCTAGGCCACTCTAGGACCTTAATGTGCTTCTTCTTGAGCTACTTTTTTGTTGCCTTGGCTGTGTGTTTTAGGTCATTGTCATGCTGGAATACCCATCCACGACCCACTTTCAACGCCCTGGCTGAGGGAAGGAGTTTCTCACCCAGGATTTGACGATACATGACCTTGTCTATTGTCCCTTTGATGTGGTGAAGTTGTCCTGTCCCCTTAGCAAAAACACCCCCAAAGCATAATGTTTCCAACTACATGTTTGACGGTGGGGATGGTGTTCTTGGGGTCATAGGCAGCATTCCTCCTCCTCCAAACAAGGCGAGTTGAATTGATGCCAAAGAGCTTGATTTGGGTCTGATCTGACCACAACACTTTCACCCAGTTCTCCTCTGAATCATTCAAACGTTCATTGGCAAACTTCAGACTGGCCTGTACATGTGCTTTCTTGAGCAGGGGGACCTTGTGGGCGCTGCAGGATTTCAGTCCTTCACGTTGTAGTGTTATCAATTGTTTTCTTGGTGACTATGCTCATTGATCATTGACAAGATCCTCCCGTGTAGTTCTGGGCTGATTCCTCACCGTTCTCATGATCATTGCAACTCCACGAGGTGAGATCTTGCATGGAGCCCAAGACCGAGGGGGGATCAAATACTTATTTCACTCATTCAAATGCAAATCAATTTATAACATTTTTGACATGCATTTTTCTGGATCTTTTGGTTGTTATTCTGTCTCTCACTGTTCATATAAACCTACCATTAAAATTATAAACTGATAATTTCTTTGTCAGTGAGCAAACTCAGCAGGGGATCAAATACTTTTTTCTCTCACTGTATCCTTGATTAAATCTGGGAATTGTGATGGTAATTTCATCGATCAGAACTCTTAAAGGAGGTAGTACAGAGACCAAATTCTCTTGGCATAATTAACAGTTTATTTGCAAACAGAGAGACGCGTCAAACGCATACAAAATAATCATCCGAGGAGTCTCTAACTTAATACATGACAATCATCAGTACTTATAGTTGACAAAGGGGTGTGGTAAGATGCTGCCCATCTGTCTTGTGTCACATAGGTTTTACCCAAAGAGAGGGCTGTCCCCCCACCTTATCCTTCCTGCCATAATGTTTATTGTTGTGTTTACCTAAAGGGGCCAACTGACCTTAGTTCCCCCCAAGGACCACATTTCTAAGAAACAAAGGTCTGGCACCCTTTTTGGTCTAGGCAGAAGAACAAATGTTCAGACTACCTAGTAATCCTCTGATATTATACAGACATGTTTCTCACAATCAAAGGAAATAGTTAAATACCAGGCAATAGAAAAACAGACATTTCTCAAATGTACCTTAGTTCAAAATTTCCATAACAGAATGTCTGACTTGAGATGAGGTTCAGTCAAGCACTACCCCACACGATTAATTTGGTTGTTTATTACATTTTGGAATCCATTATCGAAGTGTCCAACCGGAGGCAAGTTATGGCTGACTGCTATTTGAGAACATTACCCAAACAGATGGGAAATGAAGACAGCAGTTGACCGGCATGGTGAACCAATTTTCATCTAGGACTAATTTATACGATGTGTTGGCATACGACCAACTACCCAGGGGACATCAATGTTGCATCAATGATGATTGTTAATACACACTCGAGTGACCACCCTGGAGAACATTGGCTGGCTGTTTACATCACAGACGATGGCGTTGGAAGGTTTTATGATCGTTTTGGAAACTCCCCAGATTTTATATATTTTCCCAAGTCAATCAAGGCATTTCTGGAAACCGGGGAGAGTGTAGAACTGCAATTCAGTCAAGGGTATATAACCGCGTCTTAGAATTGTAATGTATCGGTTGCGCTGGGGAACGTCTGACATTTTTGAGTGGGAAGGGAAACATTATGTAGTACTTGTAGACTATTACTCAAAGTTCACTGAAGTAGACATACTTAAACACCAGCGTAGCCGCACTGTCATTGAAACACTGAAAGCTCAGTTTTGCAGACATGGCATTCCCGCTGTACTGAGAACAGACAACGGCCCACAGTACACAGGGGAGGTGTTCAAAAGCTTTTTTGAGAGCTACGGCATCTCACACTGCACGTCATCACCTCACACTCCTCACTCTAATGGAGAGGCCGAGCGAGCAGTACAAACGATCAAAAGATGCTGATGGGTAGAAGGCCCAGAAACAAGCTGCCTACAGCTCAACAGCTGCTTGTCCCAAAGTCTTACAAGATAAAGCTGGAATACTCCAAATCATCCCAGAAGTTCTACTATGACTTCTCGAGTGATGAGCCCTGGACTGAGCCAGGTGAGGCTGCTTCCAGCCAAGATGTGGTCTCCCCTGGTGAAGTGTTGCCTTCATCTGTTGGAAATCTACTAGACTCTCACCAAGTTCATGCTTCCAGGTCATACACCACCAAACGAGGCAGAGTGGTGGAACCTCCTCAAAGACTGGATTTGTGATTGTCCCTCTTATAAAGTCTTAAAGGAATTAAACATGTTCCGTGACTTTCGTTAAGTAAAGCTAATGTAAGAGTTAAAGCAACAAGTTAAGTTCCATCGTTTATGTGCCAATATACAGTAATATTTAAATTGGTGGCTTAATTCAGGTTTGTGCTAATATTAGCCTTGTGATAGAATGCTGTCACATTGTCTATAATTGCAGTATGTCCTTCTCTGAAGAGGGGAAATGTAATGTATCAGTTGCGCTGGGGAACGCAATTCAGAAATGTGACTAGTTTTAGTTGTAATGTCCATTCTCAGCCACCGTACCTGCTCTGTGTGGGGTTTTGTCGTGGAAGCATAATAAAATAACCAGCGTGAAGTTAACAGCGTCTCTGTCACTGAGTGTCAGAATATTACAAGAATAAGAGCAATTTCACAGAGTGATAGAATGAGGTCTGTGGAAGCGGTCTCTAAAAGAAACTTTCATTGACTTGCTGCAGCCTAAAATACCATCTTCAAAAGTGGTAGATTTCTACGAATGTATTTAAACATGATTAAACTTTCTTAGGAATGTACACAACAGGCCAATCCCCGGAAAACCATCCTATTCTCAGATGGTGGTCTTCTGGCGTTGCAGCCTTAAAGCCTTAAATAAATAACCAAAGGGTGGGTGTGTTGCTTCTTTAAAACTCTGCATGAAGAACCAAGAAAAGCAGAGGTATATACACTCACCTAAAGGATTATTAGGGACACCTGTTCAATTTCTCATTAATGCAATTATCGAAACAACCAATCACATGGCAATCGCTTCAATGCATTTAGGGGTGTGGTCCTGGTCAAGACAATCTCCTGAACTCCAAACTGAATGTCAGAATGGGAAAGAAAGGGGATTGGGGGTGCCAGACGGGCCGGTCTGAGTATTTCACAATCTGCTCAGTTACTGGGATTTTCACGCACAACCATTTATAGGGTTAACAAAGAATGGTGTGAAAAGGGAAAAACATCCAGTATGCGGCAGTCCTGTGGGCGAAAATGCCTTGTTGATGCTAGAGGTCAGAGGAGAAAGGGCTGACTGATTCAAGCTGATAGAAGAGCAACTTTGACTGAAATAACCACTTGTTACAACCAAGGTATGCAGCAAAGCATTTGTGAAGCCACAACACGCACAACCTTGAGGCTACAACAGCAGAAGACCCCACCGGGTACCACTCATCTCCACTACAAATAGGAAAAAGAGGCTACAATTTGCACAAGCTCACCAAAATAGAACAGTTGAAGACTGGAAGAATGTTGACTGGTTTGATGAGTCTTGATTTCTGTTGAGACATTCAGATGGTAGAGTCAGAATTTGGCGTTAACAGAATGAGAACATGGATCCATCATGCCTTGTTACCACTGTGCAGGCTGGTGGTGCTGGTGTAATGGTGTGGGGGATGTTTTCTTGGCACACTTTAGGCCCCTTAGTGCCAATTGGGCATCGTTTAAATGCCACGGCCTACCAGAGCATTGTTTCTGACCATGTCCATCCCTTTATGACCACCATGTACCCATCCTCTGATGGCTACTTCCCACAGGATATTGCACCATGTCACAAAGCTCGAATCATTTCAAATTGGTTTCTTGAACATGACAATGAGTTCACTGTACTGAAATGGCCCCCACAGTCACCAGATCTCAACCCAATAGAGCATCTTTGGGATGTGGTGGAACGGGAGCTTTGTGCCCTGGGTGTGCATTCCACAAATCTCCATCAACTGCAAGATGCTATCCTATCAATATGGGCAAACATTTCTAAAGAATGCTTTCAGCACCTTGTTGAATCAATGCCACGTAGAATTAAGGCAGTTCTGAAGGCGAAAGGGGGTCAAACACAGTATTAGTATGGTGTTCCTAATAATCTTTTAGGTGAGTGTACGTCTTCCTAAAATACTAATCTGATGATTGTCCTGTGGGTTTTTGAACAAGATGAGATAATTTGTTTTCAAGTTAATTGTTCTACTAGATTTGCCTTTAACAAACATGTTTTAGACAAGGTAAATGGCACTCAGGTTATGCTGGTGTGAATATAGTGTGAAAAGTCTCCCCATCTCCAAACTCTCTGATGCATTTTTCATTAAATCGTCATTAAAAGGTTTTTCTGAATCGGTAACAGATTGTCATCACACAACGATGCTGTGATGACACAGCTGAATGGGTGTTGTATTCGTGGGTCAAACCCACTATGGTCACTATCCATCCTAAAATGTTATTTAATACCCATAAGGCCTTGTGCTGTAATCAGGGAGTAGTACATGCTTGTTGTTCACAACTCTGAAGCGCTTGGACAATACTCTGTTTTTCAATGTGAATGCTCTTTTATCTCTAGCAATTGTCTGCATTAGCAAGGACATAATCTTAATCACCACCTTCGCCTCATACAAAGTTATCAACCAGTCTTGTTAACATCTCCAAATGTACAATACGTGGGCTTTAGCTTTTGAGTGTACTGCCTTTTGTTTTGAGACAGGTCACACCTTTAACAGATTTGTAACCGTATGTCTGTCACTAACAAATTGTACAATGCTGTCACCATCTGGTAACTCACCCAAGAACGGGTCTAGAGGGGGCACCCAATCCCTGTGGTTATTGGCTAAACTCCTCCAGATCTGTAATGAACATTGTGATCATAAGGTTAGTACGCTCACCCATTTTACCCCAAAGACTATTCATTGCCAATTTAGCCAAAGATCGCCTAGCACTGTTCACAACAATGTTTTTCTTGTCAAGCCGCAAACCCTCCTTTTCATAATATTCACTAATATACTGTTCTTTAGCATTATCATCAACCACTAATGACGGGAAGCCACTAGCTTCCTTCTGGTGTTTCAGGAATGTTCTCATGTAATCTGCAAAAAGATAATCTGATGTCCTGGTGAAATCCAGTATACAGTATCTCACAAAAGTAAGTACACTCCTGACATTTTTGCTAATATTTGATTATATCTTTTCATGTGACAACATTGAAGAAATGACACTTTGTTACAATGTAAAGTAGTGAGTGTACAGCTTGTATAACAGTGTAAATTTGCTGTCTCCTCAAAATAACATAACACACAGCCATTCATCTCTAAACCGCTGGCAACAATAGTGAGTACACCCCTAAGTGAAAATGTCCAAATTGGGCCCAGTTAGCCATTTTCCCTCCCCGGTGTCATGTGACTCGTTAGTGTTGCATGGTCTCAGGTGTGAATGGGGAGCAGGTGTGTCACATTTGGTCCTTGGATTCATGATTACATTGATGTGTCCATGTTTGATGTTTTACAATGACTGATAAGCACCCCGGACTAGTGTTATAACAGGTGGGTTATGTTTGATGTTTAACATTTTTGTTTCATTGTTTTGTTTCATGCTTGAAAGCTGAAGGTATTACATATTTTACAATCAACTCATCAAAACTGTGATGTATGTAAATGTATGTTTAAATTATAATATTTTGACCTGTAAGTGGATTGTTAATAAGTTTTATTTCAGCGGCAAGATGTTTGGTGTTTAACAAATGGGGCACTAGGTTTCAGCAAAGCTATAACCCCACAGCATTTTATGTTCCATGTTTTACAATGTCCGTGTAGCATGGTGTTTTTCCACAAGCACAGAATTACATGCTTTTTTGTGTAATATATAAGATATAAAGAAGGGGTCGGGATTTTGGAAAGTTTCAGCCCATTTTTCATTTTAACAAGAGATGGGCCTTAAGCTCAGATCTGCCCTGTAGTAATGGTCCCTTAATAACCACTATTACAAACTGTAGTATATGCAGGTTGAAAATCATCCTGTGTTTCACGCAAGGTTTGTAGTCCATCAAAGCAATACAGTAAACAAACATTGCATGAGCAATGCTATTATTTTGAAGGAACAGTCATGGCCTGGGCCGACCACACATTATGACTAGGTTGATTGTATCGTAGTTGGGTTTAAAATATTGTAAAAAATAAAAACAATGATTTTGGTACATGTGTATGTATGAGCATTGGTGATTTCTGTAATACAAATTGTTGTTTTAAGTCAGCATTAACTTTTAAGTTGCATTGTATGGCAAAATGTTACAGTTTCCCGGCAGCTAGCGTATACATTTGCATGAACAACAGTGAATCGTTGACAGGTCAAGATATGTTATTTCAGGTAATCAAAACATTTGCAAAGGCGTCTTATAAAATTGTACAACGGGGATAATCACGAGATGGTTTTCTTCACATTGGTAGAAATGTTTAACAGGTGTTTTAACAAACTAAAAATGTAAATTAAATGACATGATCTCACGGCTCAGCTGCGATAACTAAAGAGAACAGCGTTTTTACCGGACAGGAAGTATCAATATATTTGGTTCTCAAATGTCAACAACTATCTGAGCTCCCTATTTAAGCTTTATACACTATTTTTATCTAACGTGAAGAACAATGACATGTAACCAATGACAAAGTTAAGAGGTGTGACCTGCTGGAGGCGCACCTGCTGCAATGTAAAGACTAATAAATATGCATCTTCCACAGAAGTCAGCTGTTGTTTCCAGTGCGGAGTGAGACGGTTACATTGTAAGTAAATGTTAATTCATTTGAAGTAATTGATTTGAATTGTGTTGCAATTACAAACGCTACCAACAACACATTTGAACTTTTTAAGAATGTGTAAATCAATTTTAAGATTGAGCAATCCATGCGCTTTTATCTATCTTTCATATTGTCTGTTTAAATCTTTGGTTTAGGTTGAACGGAATTAAACCCAGCCATGTTTGGTAAACACATTTTGGCCCTTCAAATCTTGGTAAGTAGACTTTTGACATTATTGTTAATCAGCTTTAATTACCTATATAGGCTTGTTAACCCTCTTTGTATCTATTTCAGACCAAGTGACCAGCATCAGTTGGACTAGGCGGTTGTGATCTTACACAACCTGAACAGATACTTTTTGTGTAAGTCTAATTATTTACAAAAATGTTTAGTCTTGTACTAAAATGTTATAAAAAATTAGGACAATATGCATTCAGCTGAACCTTTGTACTCCATTTACCAACCAACAGATTGACAACCCCTGGTGATGATACAAAGTACATCACCATAATGGCTTCAGTTACAGACACACCACCTTGTGGCTACACAGCGTCAGGGGATTTTTGTTTCATTGGTTTCTTTCATGCTTGAAAGCTGAAGGTAATACATATTTTACCGTCAACTCATCAAAATGGTGATGTATGTAAATGTATGTTTGAGTTACAATATTTTAACCTGTAAGTGGATCGTTATTTACATGTTAAGCTAGAGAAATGGCGAAAGATATTGCTAACAATAGACCAGACACAGAACAACCAACAACGTCTACACATAATCAACAGACCACACCCCAAAATACAAATCAACCGGCCATTACTTTGTTACACAGCGATGCGCACAATAATCCTCAGATGCAAGGTTTGTTAACTGAGCTTAGTAGCCCCCGTTTTTCACATGATCTAGCTGACTCTCCTCCGAGCTCTCCGATGCAAACTCATTTCAATGATGGCGATGTTAGAGTTTACAACATAATGCTTTTGACATTAAAACAGTTGATACATTTACAAAATACTGGTGAAGTTAGTGATTTTGGCACATTCTATGCAATCATTTTGGCAGGCTTGGATACTGTGATTGTTAGAGCTTCAGAATTGGTGAATCGTCTGCAGATTGAGTTGATTGGTGAATATCTGATATCCTACGTACATGTGACCATGAGGGTGGATGAATATAATGAACGCACGTTTGGTAATTTACTTGAAAGTGTTATGTAATGCTGAGATTATGATTGATGAATCACTAGAGTTGGTGGTACAAATTGTCAACAACCGTGAGGGTGGTGCCCCGCGACGTAAAGCTCAAACATTGTTGATAGATCAGATTATCAATAAAAAAAGAAGGCATTTATATGTGGCTGTGAATAATGATTCTACATGTTTTTCCATTTGTTTGATGGTATGTTGAACCCACAGTACACAAGCTGAGGCCCTAGTTAGTGGTTGTGAGTTACATATATGGGAGCTGGTTTAGCGTTAGATGATTGTGTGGCATTCACAGATATTGTTCGGTTTGAAGAAATAACAGTGTGTAAAAGTGTAGTCTTTCATTGAACACAGGATGTCAAGTTTAGGCAACCGAAATATAATGACTACACATTTATAGCACAACTCTAAAGGTTTTTAACGATGAAGCTATGGGTTTAAAGTATTCGAAAAAAGGTTTAACATCAAGGAGAATGAGAACTATGTTGGTCCCCATCCGGATGGCTAAAGAAAAATTTGTTTTTGCAATGGTACGCAACTGTTTCTGCAGACCCCTTTGTCATGCAAGATGAAATAAAGGCTCACTGTATGAATGATATGGTCATCATTCCGGCACGGTCAACCAGTGTCATTGTCCAGCAAACACCAATCCAGTGATGAAGATTCAGTATGGGTTGATTCACCAACAATGGCTGACAAAGCTTGAGGCTTTAAAAGAACAACACAACGTACATGTTCAATACAAATGGGAGTGTGTGTGGAATCAGCTTTAAAACACATCTGCAGATGTCAAATCTTTCTTGAAGACCTTTGATATTCCAGAGCACCTTGACCCTCAGGATGCTCTTTTTGACGGTCGTACCAATGCAATTTATTTGAAGTTTAAGGCTCGATAAGGGGAGACTATTCAGTATGTCTGTAGTCTTTACCCATTCTGCAACAAGACAAAGACATATCTGATTGGGCATTCAGACATAATCTTTCGAGATTTCAAACCGCTAGACACCTACCTTGGTATTGTTAAGGTCCACCGTCCACCGAAAGGCCTTTTTCACCCCGTTTTACTGCACAGGGTCGGCTCTTGTGATGATTATAACTGACAACTAATGAACATCCCAAATTCAGTATCTCTGAAAATTTGAATATTACTCAAGACCAATACAAAAAAAGGATTTTTAGAAATGTTGGCCAACTGAAAAGTATGAACATGAAAAGTATGAGCATGTACAGAACTTAATACTTAGTTGAGGCTGCTTTTGCCTGAATTACTGCAGCAATGCGGCGTGGCATGGAGTCGATCAGTCTGTGGCACTGCTCAGGTGTTATGAGAGCCCAGGTTGCTCTGATAGTGGCCTTCACCTCTTCTGCATTGTTGGGTCTGGCGTATCGCATCTTCCTCTTCACAATACCCCATAGATTTTCTATAGGGTTAAGGTCAAGCGAGTTTGCTGGCCAATTAAGAACAGGGATACCATGGTCCTTAAACCAAGTACTGGTAGCTTTGGCACTGTGTGCAGGTGCCAAGTCCTGTTGGAAAATGATGGCTGCGTTGACCTTGGACCTCAGAAAACACAGTGGACCAACCCCAGCAGATGATATAGCACCCCAAACCATCACTGACTGTGGAAACTTCACTATGGACTTCAAGCAATGTGGATTCTGTGCCTCTCCTCTCTTCCTCCAGACTCTGGGACCTTGATTTCCAAAGGAAATGCTAAATTTACTTTCATCAGAGAACATAACTTTGGATCACTCAGCAGCAGTCCAGTCCTTTTTGTCTTTAGCCTAGGCGAGACACTTCTGACGCTGTGTCTTGTTCAAGAGTGGCTTGACACAAGGAATGTGACAGCTGAAACCCATGTCTTGCATACATCTGTGCGTGGTGGTTTTTGAAGCACTGACTCCAGCTGCAGTCCACTCTTTGTGAATCTCCCACACTTTTTTGAATGGGTTTTGTTTCACAATCCTCTCCAGGGTGCGGTAATCCCTATTGCTTGTACATTCTTTTCTTCCACATCTTTTCCTTCTTTTCGCCTCTCTATTAATGTGCTTGGTCACAGAGCTCTGTGAACAGCCAGCCTCTTTAGCAATGACCTTTTGTGTCTTGCCCTCCTTGTGCAAGGTGTCAATGGTCGTCTTCCCCATGATTGTGTTGCCTACATAACTAGACTGAGAGACCATTTAAAGGCCTTTGCAGGTGTTTTGAGTTAATTAGCTGATTTTAATGTGGCACCAGGTGTCTTCAATATTGAAGATTTTCACAATATTCAAATTTTCTGAGATACTGAATTTGGGGTTTTCATTAGTTGTCAGTTATAATCATCTAAATTTAAATAAATAAACACTTATAAACACTGAATATATCGGTCTGTGTGGAATGAATGTATACATTATACACGTTTCACCTTTTGAATGGAATTACTGAAATAAATCAACTTTTTGATGATATTCTAATTTTATGACCAGCACCTGTATGTGCAGAGTCCGAAAACCAGGTAACTGATTGTTCACATACTGATTCAGAAATATCTCTAACTGGTACCTGGGTTTCTATTGAGCTGGTTAAGGCTGTTGACAAAGGATATCACATTGTGAAAATATTAAAATATTAAAATCTTTTTGCAGATTACATGAGAACATTCCTGAAGCACAAGCAGGAAGCTAGCGGCTTCCCGCCATCTGTGGTTGATGATGATGCTAAAGACCAGTATATCTGTGAATATCATGAAAAGTGGCCATTCTTGGGTTACTTGACCAATGAGTTGCCAGATGGTGACAACATCGCTCAATTTGTTAGTGGTGAGCCAAAGACATACGGTTACAAAACCGTTAAAGTCTGACCTGTTTCAAAGCAAAAGGCATTACACTCAACAGCTACAACACAGCCATTGTTAACTTGGAGACGCTAACACAACTGGTTGATAACTTTGTACGGGGCGAAGGTGGTGATGATGATCACGTCCTTGTTAATGCAGACACAATTGCGAGAGATAAAAGAACATTCACATTGAAAATCCAAGTAGTGTCTAAGCATTTCAATGTTGTGTACAATAAGCATGTACTGCTCCCTAATTACACCTCAAGGCCTTACGGGTACTAAATCGCATTCTAGGATGGATAGCGGTTTTGACCCGCGACTTCAACACCCGTTCAGCTGTGTCATTAGCGGCCCCAGTAACTCGGGTAAAACATATTTTGTGAAGATGTTGTTGGATAATGCTGACATTTTTTTGACATGTTTTCTCCAAAGAAATTCTGAATATCGTCTGGGTTTATTCATGTTGGCAACCGCTGTATGATAAAACGTTGAAGGTGAGGGTGATTACTTTTATAGGAGGTCTACCAACATCGCTTTGTGATGTCAATCTGCTACAGACTCAGAAAAACAACCTTTTAATTATTGACTTTTATGAAAAGTACCTCAGAGTTTGGAGATGGAGAGAGTTTTCACACAATATTCCCACCACCGTAACCTGAGTGCAATTTACCTTGTCCAAAATATATTTGTTAAAGGCAAATCTAGTAGAACTATTAACTTGAACACAAACTACCTCATCTTGTTTAAAAACCCATGTGACAATCAGCAGATTAGTATTTTAGGCAGACAGATATACCCCAGTCTTTCTCGATTCTTCATGGAGACTTTTAAAGACGCTAAAGATCTGCCTTTTGGTTATTTACTTATTGACTTTAAAGCTACAACACCAGAAGACTACCGTCTGAGAACTGGGTTATTTTCAGGGAATTGGCCTGTCGTGTACGTTCTTAAGAAAGTTTGATCATGTCTAAACGCATTCGTAGAAATGTTCCACTTTTTAAGATGTGGTACAAGTCAACTAAAAGTTATTTTAGAATCAGCTTCCACTGACCTCATTCTATCACTCTGTGAAATATTCTAAGGTGTGGAAATATACCCTCAACAGAATCGCATCTCCGAAAACTAAAGAGACAAAAAGCCAAAATGATATACAGGTCTAGAAAGAACACCTCAGAAAAGAAAAACCATCAACCAATCTGGAGGTAAACTACTACTGTTACTAAGCGTTGCAGTTCCATTCTTAACCAGACTAATTGCATCGAGACACAGTTAAACAACATGGATCATGCTCAGAAAATGTTTCTGGTGCCACAACATCTCTCATCTCATCTTCATACACTTATCCGGTATCGGGTCGCGGGGACAGCAGCTCCAGTAAGGGACCACAAACTTCCCTTTCCCGAGGCGTTCCCAGGCCAGTGTCGAAATATAATCTCTCCACGTAGTCCTGGGCCTACCCCGAGGTCTCCTCCCAGCTGGACATGCCTGGAACACCTCCCTAGGGAGACATCCTGGGGGCATCCTTACCAGATGCCCGAACCACCTCAACTGGCTCCTTTCGATGCAAAGGAGCAGCAGCTCTACTCGGATGACTGAGCTTCTCACCCTATCTCTATCTCCATTTCAGCCGCTTGTACTCGCGATCTAGTTATTTTGGTCATGACCCAGCCTTCATGACCATAGGTGAGGGTAGGAGAGCTTTGCCTTCCGGCTCAGCTCTCTTTTCTTCACAACGGTGCAGTAAAGCGAATACAATACCGCCCCTGCTGCTCCGATATTCCGGCCAATCTCCCGCTCCATTGTCCCCTCACTCGCGAACAAGACCCCGAGTTACTTGAACTCCTTTACTTGCGGTAACGCCTCATTCCCTACCCGGAGTTGGCACTCCATCGGTTTCCTGCTGGTTTCTATGGCCTCAGATTTAGAGGTGTTAATCCTCATCCCAACCGCTTCGCACTCAGCTGCGAACCGGTCCAGTGAGTGCTGAATATCACAGACCGATGATACCACATCATCCGCAAAAAGATCTAACTGATAGTGCTCCACCTCCCCCACAAGTTCCAGCTTCTTCCCCCACAGAGAGGTGACGTTCCACGTCCCCAGAGCCAGCCCCTGCTGCCCAGGTCTGGTCCGTCAAGGCCCCTGGCCTTCACTGTCACCCATATGAGAGCACACCGTGGCAAACCCAGCCACCAGGCACTCGCCGGCGAGCCCTCCCTCTGGGCCTGGCTCCAGACCGGGACCCCGGGCTTCCTCCAGGCAGGGTAATTCCTCCTCTTCCTCGTTTGTGCATAGCTTTTTTTTTCAACCATTCTTAGTCTGGCTCCTTCCCTGAGACCACTTTGCCATGAGAATCCAAAACGATTAGCACCGATGTAAGACAATCTGTTGAAAATGATTTGGACTCATCGATTCGCAATATACTGTTGAAGCCTGATATGGATTTACATGAGAAAGCTAAAAGATACACTGCCATTTTACAAAGATTTTTGACTGTTGTGAGACAGGGGTAGCTTGACACAAATACACTGACTTTAAGTTCCCCGGGACTGAGACCTTTTCTGATGTAGTAAACATGACTGAGACTCAGCAAACTGTTGACCGAAATTTTAACCTTGTTGATGAAACTTTGGATAATGTGCCTGCGAGGCGAAGGAAGAATGTTGAATATATTCTTAATAGAATGCACAGGTCTAAAGATTTGACTTCATGGAATTCAAATGGTGAATTCATTTTCAAAGGAGAGAGAATCAAAGTTTTGCACCTTTTGGATCTGGTTAAAAGTGTGACAGCTATCAATAAAATTGCTGACGATAGAAGGTGTTTAGAGGCCATGGCATGTCTCAAAATGCCTTTTACAACTATTCCAAATGCGCTTGTATGACGTAAAATCAATTTGTATTAACAAACGTCTGGCGACACAATGGATGATTTAGCCACTCCCCCAGCAACTGGTTATCAACCAACCAAAGCTTTCTTTGTACCCCCTACCACGGACCCCACGAAATGGCTTCCATTTTAAAGTGTTTTTCTTTTGTATGTATGTGTATGTTTTACCTTGAATAATTGTTGTATGAAAAATACTATGTAAACATTGATGTGGTTTTACAAATGGTTTTATTTTTGAAGAATAAAGTTGACATACATATTATTTACTTTTCTATTTCTTCAACAACCATGACACAAATTAAATGATTCACAGGATTGAGCATGTTGTCTGCAATTAAACATTTGCTTATCACCCTTATTCTGGTACATCTTAGATACAAACTTTGAGACTTGGTCATCATTTTCTCGTAAATCATCAATAAAAAAGACATAGCATCTTTATAACTCAGACCTCTTGTCATTAGATAGAGAAAGAACACACAATGTTGTCCACACATGGTTGAAACCATGTCCTCTTCACATTCTCACAGGTTTGCAGAAAGGCACTGATTGACTTGGGAAAATATGTAAAATCTGGGGGGGTTCCAAAACCTTCCAATGCCATCGTCTGTTATGTAAATAGCCAGCTAGTGCTCCCTGGGGGGATTTTTCGGGTGTGTATTAACATTCATCATTGATGCAACATCTCGGACTGGTCGCATTCCAGCACACCATAGAAATTTGTCCTAGATGAAAATTTGTTCACCACACCAGTCAACTCTGCAGTATTCATTTCCACACTGTTTTCCTAACAGTAGTCAACCATGACTGATTTGAAACTTCGATAATGGAGTCAAAGATTGAATAAACAACCAAATTAATTGTTTGGGGCAGTGGTTGTCTGAACCTAATTTCAAGTCATACATTCCCTGACTTGATCAAAGATAGGTGCTGACCATATTCCTCATCCGGCATGCAGTTGAATGCATTAAGGGCATAGCCATGTAAGAAGTCAGACCGGTCAATAGCCAAGGCTTGGTCCTTTAGGTGTTTTCCTGAAGCTAAGGCCAATTGGTAACATTCACACACTGCTGACCCCGTTGTGTAATTTGGTTGGAAGTCTTTGCAGACTGTCTACATATAGCTATTAACTCCAAATTATAATGTTTGAAATTAAATAGATTTTTTGTGTAACTTCCTGTAAAACTGTCATTGTCCACCAATCCGATTACAATACGTTTTGGCAGAAGTCCTAAAAATAGGTTTTCCTGGTTGCAAACGCGACCCCCGCCGGTAAACTAAATGGCTTCATACACACTATCTCAATTGAGTACTTGGCAGTGGTTGAGATTAGCGCTTGAGCGTGTCCAAGTTTCACGGCTGGTGAAACAGACACTTTCTTGAGAAATAGTGACACAGATAATATATGCAAACGATAAAGCACATCCCCTGTCCCCATAAGATAGAACTTGTCTTTACCGCGGACCATCCTGACCTTTATGTCAACGGCATTTAACATGAGTTTCTCCTGAAAAAAAACATTGCTATGAACAGGGCCAATCATTTAAAATGTTGTACTATCCACTGAATAGGCTGCCCTTTTCGTGAGTCCATCGTTCTTGCCTGCAGGATCCGTAACATCCACGTGACCTGCGGCGTCCTTGTAAAACAAACAAATATTTCCCTGCAATATGTACAGTTCTCAACAGCGGGACATGACTGTCACCAACACGTTGATAATCAATTATAGATGTATAGATGTCTGTGTAGATGTATAGGGTGTTGAACCCTGCCAGAATATCTGTTGGGAATGGGCTGTACCATGGGATGTACCACCAATCACCTGGTTTTAAGCCTAATATCTGTTCCAATTTTGCACTAAATTTCAAACTAAAATGGGGCTCACCTTTTAGAAACATTCTATTTTTAAATTCATCATACCCCACCCATACACCATGTGGTTTTATATAACTGTTGAGCTCTGCCACTAGTTTTCCTATGCCGTCGTAATAACCGGTGTTAAGTTCATACTTACGTTTTGTCGTGTTTCGAGTCATTTTTAAATCTGTACCTTTGGCAAATTTGGTGGTATAGCTCGAACTCTAATTATTTGGATAGACATGTCTCGACGGGTTACTGGGCTGCGTTATGTAAAAACCACCATCACCCATGCTGATCACAGTCAATGTAAATCATGAAAATCCTGGAGTTTTATCCAGGTATCCAGCTGTTGAATTTCTCAGGCCAACCAAGCCATTTCACAAGACAAATTTTCTTCACTTTCTGTACTTTCTCATCCAGAACTGCTTCCACTTTAAAGGTTTTATCCTTAGCCATGATTCATTTCAGTAATTCCTGTTCATAAAATGTCCCAACTATCACATCGCCATCGTAATCTTTTGTTCCTATTGCAAAATATTAATCTGTGTACCCCTTTTCATAGCCTTTTGTAAACTCTCCTATCAAAGTATCCCCAACCCGGAACTTGTAACTTTGATTACCATCCATCCATCCATCTTCTTCCGCTTATCCGGGGCCGGGTCGCGGGGGCAGCAGTCTAAGCAGGGATGCCCAGACTTCCCTCTCCCCAGACACTTGCTCTAGCTCTTCCGGGGGGACACCGAGGCGTTCCCAGGCCAGCCGGGAGACATAGTCCCTCCAGCGTGTCCTAGGTCTTCCCCGGGGTCTCTTCCCGGTGGGACGGGACCGGAACACCTTCCCAGGAAGGCGTTCCGGAGGCATCCGAAAAAGATGCCCAAGCCACCTCAGCTGACCCCTCTCGATGTGGAGGAGCAGCGGTTCTACTCTGAGCTCCTCACGGGTGACCGAGCTTCTCACCCTATCTCTAAGGGATCGCCCGGCCACCCTGCGGAGAAAGCTCATTTCGGCCGCCTGTATCCGGGATCTTGTCCTTTCGGTCATGACCCAAAGCTCATGACCATAGGTGAGAGTAGGAACGTAGATTGACTGGTAAATCAAGAGCTTTGCCTTGAGGCTCAGCTCTTTCTTCACCACGACAGACCGATACATCGACTGCATTACTGCAGAAGCTGCACCGATCCGTCTGTCAATCTCCCGTTCCATCCTTCCCTCACTCGTGAACAAGACCCCTAGATACTTAAACTCCTCCACTTGAGGCAGGCACTCTCCACCAACCTGAAGTGGGCAAGCCACCCTTTTCCGACTGAGGACCATGGCCTCGGATTTGGAGGTACTGATTTTCATCCCCACCGCTTCACACTCGGCTGCAAACCGCCCCAGTGCATGCTGAAGGTCCTGGTTAGAAGGGGCCAACACGACAACATCATCTGCAAAGAGCAGAGACGAAATTGTGTGGTCCCCAAACCTGACACCCTCCGGCCCCTGGCTGCGCCTAGAAATTCTGTCCATAAAAATTACAAACAGAACCGGTGACAAAGGGCAGCCCTGCCGGAGTCCAACATGCACTGGGAACAAGTCTGACTTACTGCCGGCAATGCGGACCAAGCTCCTGCTTCGGTTGTACAGGGACCTGACAGCCCTTAGCAAAGGACCCAGGACCCCATATTCCCCAAGCACCCTCCACAAGATGCCGCGAGGGACACAGTCGAATGCTTTCTCCAAATCCACAAAACACATGTGGATTGGTTGGGCAAACTCCCATGAACCCTCCAACACCCCGTAGAGGGTATAGAGTTGGTTCAGTGTTCCACGGCCCGGACGAAAACCACACTGTTCCTCCTGAATCCGAGGTTCTACTATCGGCCGTATTCTCCTCTCCAGAACCCTGGCATAGACTTTCCCGGGGAGGCTGAGAAGTGTGATCCCTCTATAGTTGGAACACACCCTCCGGTCCCCCTTCTTAAAAAGAGGGACCTCCACCCCGGTCTGCCATCCCAGAGGCACTGTCCCCGACCGCCACGCGATGTTGCACAGGCGTGTCAACCAAGACAGCCCCACAACATCCAGAGACTTGAGGTACTCAGGGCGGATCTCATCCACCCCCGGTGCCTTGCCACCGAGGAGTTTCTTGACCACCTCTGTGACTTCAGCCCGGGTGATGGACGAGTCCACCTCTGAGCCCTCATCCTCTGCTTCCTCAATGGAAGACGTGTCAGCGGGATTGAGGAGATCCTCGAAGTACTCCTTCCACCGCCCGACGACATCCTCAGTTGAGGTCAACAGCTGCCCACCTCTACTGTAAACAGCGTTGGTAGGGCACTGTTTCCCTCTCCTGAGGCGCCGGATGGTTTGCCAGAATCTCTTCGAGGCCAGCCGATAGTCCTTCTCCATGGCTTCACCGAACTCCTCCCAGGCCCGAGTTTTTGCCTCCACAACCACCCGGGCTGCAGCCCGCTTGGCCTGTCGGTACCCGTCAGCTGCCTCAGGAGTCCCACAAGCCAACCAGGCCTGATAGGACTCCTTCTTCAGCTTGACGGCATCCCTTACTTCCGGTGTCCACCACCGGGTTCGGGGATTGCCGCCTCGACAGGCACCGGAGACCTTACGGCCACAGCTCCGAGCGGCCGCTTCGACAATGGCGGTGGAGAACATGGTCCACTCAGACTCAATATCTCCAACCTCCCTCGGGATCCAGTCGAAACTCTGCCGGAGGTGGGAGTTAAAGATCTCTCTGACAAGAGACTCGGCCAGACGTTCCCAGCAGACCCTTACAGTACGCTTGGGCCTGCCGAGTCTGTCCAGCTTCCTCCCCCAGCCATCGGATCCAACTCACCACCAGGTGGTGATCAGTTGACAGCTCCGCCCCTCTCTTCACCCGAGTGTCCAAGACATACGGCCGCAGGTCAGATGAGACGACAACAAAGTCGATCATCGACCTGCGACCTAGGGTGTCCTGGTGCCACGTGCACTGATGGACACCCTTATGCTTGAACATGGTGTTCGTTATGGACAAACTGTGACTAGCACAGAAGTCCAATAATTGAACACCACTCGGGTTCAGATCCGGGGGGCCATTCCTCCCAATCACGCCCCTCCAGGTGTCACTGTCGTTGCCCACGTGGGCGTTGAAGTCCCCCAGTAGAACAATAGAGTCCCCAGTCGGAGCACTTTCCAGCACCCCTCCCAGAGACTCCAAGAAGGTCGGGTACTCTGCACTGCCGTTCGGCCCGTAGGCACAAACAACAGTGAGAGACCTATCCCCGACCCGTAGTCGCAGGGAAACGACCCTCTCGTTCACTGGGGTAAACTCCAACACATGGCGGCAGAGCTGGGGAGCTATAAGCAAACCCACACCAGCCCGCCGCCTCTCACCATGGGCAACTCCAGAGTGGTGAAGAGTCCATCCTCTCTCAAGGAGTGTGGTTCCAGAGCCCAAGCCGTGCGTAGAGGTGATCCCGATTACCTCTAATCGGAACCTCTCAACCTCACGCACCAACTCAGGCTCCTTCCCCGCCAGCGAGGTGACATTCCACGTCCCTAGAGCCAGTTTCCATGTCCAGAGATCGGGTTGTCTAGGCCCCTGCCTTCGACTGCCGCCCGATCCTCTTCGCACCGGCCCCTTATGGTCCCTCCTGTGGGTGGTGAGCCCACGGGAGGACGGCCCCACGTCGCCCGTTCGGGCTGAGCCCGGCCGGGCCCCATGGGGGAAGGCCCGGCCACCAGGCGCTCGCATACGAGCCCCACCCCGGGCCTGGCTCCAGGGTGGGGCCCCGGCTGCGCCATACCGGGCGACGTCACGGTACTCAAAATGTTTTTCTTCATTAAGGGGGTTTTGAACCGCTCTTAGTCTGACCCGTCGCCTAAGACCTGTTTGCCTTGGGAGACCCTACCAGGGGCATATAGCCCCAGACAACATAGCTCCTAGGGTCACTCGGGTACTCAAACCCCTCCACCACGTTAAGGTGGCAGTTCTTGATTACCATTTATCATTATTGTTGTACCATACAGGTTCTTGAGAACTAGTCTAACATTTTATTCACAAATGTCAGCAGGCTTCATCTTAATAGACCGATGGTAGCTATGGTTGTAACCATGAACTCAATTTTGAATAACCTCAACATAGCGATGAGTGTTGGCAGTTGTGAGAAACCTCCACATCTGTGATTTCATTGTTTTATTAAATCTCTCAACAATACTCGCTTTGACATCATTTCCTGTAGCAAAATGTTTTCTGTTGTACTTCTTAATTAACATTTCAAAATGTGAATTGAAAAACTCCTTCCCCTTGTCCGTTTGTTCTTCCTTTCTTTAATTTAATATGTCTTCAAATGCTCGCTTTACCTCAGTAGCGCTTTTATTTCTCAGCACACTATGCGTATTTGCTTAATACATCTATGCATGTTAACATACATTTCATGTTATCGTTTTCCACACTATAAGCACTCATGTCAACCAAATCCAGCTGAAATTGTGAATTTATATCATGAACAATAACTCTATTTCTTTGAAAATGTATAGCTACAACCCTGTGTAGCGTGTATGTATCCTGGGTGAGTAGCCAGTCATTTGCCTCGCCATCTCCCCGGTTTTCTCCAAGTATGCTCTTTTCAAGCCCTCTCTACTCACACAAGCACCAGGATTTGCCGGGTTGTAGTAAATACTTTTCATAACCTGTTCAGACCTCGTAGAGCATTCGGGCAATAATGAGAAGTAATACACGTTTAACATTGTTTTATTAGAGTTTTCGAAATTACACATTCAGTAAAAGTTACACAAACACTCAGATTTCTGCTGATTAGAAAATCTGTAAACAATTTAGAAATACAATCTACATCCACAGCCTCATAACTCCACAATTTTATCACACAAACATCTGTTACATACGTAAGCAAACATAACAGCCCCCAAGCCGCCCAAGTCTTTGTTTATACATAAGTTGTTTAGAGCCCTTGATTCAACACCGTTTGACAACAATTGCCACCAATCATCAGGTGTGTTCCTGACCGTTTCCATATGCTTGTTCAGATTATTAAAACGCTTTATACTGACATGGTCTCGGTTATTAAAAGGTCTACAACCACCAACACTGCTCTTGATAACTTTGTGCATCAACTGTTTAATCACTAAACCCACATAGGATAGACGTTCTCAGCGGCCACGTGAACATGGGTCAGCGGTGCATGAAACCTCGATGCGTTCAAAGCCTTGACCAACACACGTTTCAGTCGCAGTGTTAAAAATGTCTCCACGATGTCATAATGGGTCTCAAAAAAATAATTAGGCGGAACAAGACAAGAGTATCTTCTCTGGCTCGGGTGGCCCACTTCACATCCGATGCATGCTTTGTGGAGAATAGCCACAACAACATTTTCCAGAATCATACCCAATGTTGCTTTGATGATCTTTAAAACATTTGGACCAAGGTGTTTTTGATAAATTTTTTGATAACTCTTGTTAGCATTTGAAAGGTATGACAGATTATGAGGTCCTAGCTGATCACTAAACCGATCATGCCAATGGTTGTTTCTTGTTGGGTATGCCGGTGGAATCGAGCTGTCGGGGTCCGGGGATCCGTAGAAGGCTTCAGCGTTGTCATCCCAGGCATCACACAGCCAGTCCTCAGCCTTGGTTTCTTCAAACTCCAGTTGGTTGTTATCTTGAGATGTTTCGTAAATTATTTCGGGCGGTCTGTCTGTTTTTATACTGAGTTGAGGACTGTGTTAGCTTAAGGCAGGGCTTCAGAGTCTTACATCAGTCGAACAGTCCGCATTCGCAGTCACAGTCCAACCCGCTGACATTTTCCGGAAATAGTACAAATCTAACAGAGTCAAACTGCTTCATTCCCTCGACAACTTTAAACTGTACATCTACCGTATTATGTGTGCCCTGTTTTGGCCCCAAATAAAACACTTTTCGAAAGATATTCCATAAACTTGCAATTGTAGATGTATTGATTGTATAAGTTAGTGAACTGTTGTAAGAAATTAAACAAAATATTAAGTGTTAGTAACTGTGTTGAAACTGAAGGTGCAAGTAGGAGAATAGGAAACCCTGTTCAAGCGGTTGCCGGGGAGAGAAAGATTTAGTATGTCTGCCTTTTGAGAAACAGGACACAGGTCAGAGACACACACACATAGTCTGACAGACAAGACAGAAACCAGAAGGGGGCAAGAAGTTGTTTGCAGTTATCCTTATAAGGAATAGAACTGGGATTGGGCCAATGGCACACTTGCTTTGTTAACTTAACGCCTCTATCTTTTGGGTGTAGTTGAAGTATAAATGCTGTTTTGACTGTTGATCCTTAGACATTGTGCGGTGACACTTGTCTCCAAAAGCTTTTGTAATAAAAGGAATATGCGGTATGGTAATTGACCTGACTCCTGGTGTTTTATTCTCCTTTCCAACAAACCAACTCGGGGAAGTGTTGACTTCAACAATTTTGGGGGCTCGGTCCGGGATTGGAAAAAGGAGAAGGAATTCGACTCGGCCCAGTTGACCTATACGGGACTCACAGGTTCCAGCACCGGTGCATCATAAAAAAGGTAAGCAGAGCCTGTTATATCTAAATCTGCATATTGGCTATGAACTAAATTGTGAACCTGTGGAAAATTTAGTGGTGTACTGGTTTAAATTCAGGAGGGCGAGGCAATTGGTATTTGTTCTCGGGTTGACTACCCCAGACCACTTCCCGACGTGGACGGTAGAGATTGTAAGTAAGAAACTTGACAATTTGTCGGGTTAAAGGCCCGAGGACTTAGGGGCACCTTGAAATATTTATTGTGTGTAAAGGTTCACGTTCAGCAGGGATAGAGGCCCGGGGAGTTTGGAACTCCCCAAATTTTTATAAGAAAACTGGGTTCAAGTCCCAAAAGTGTTGGGTCAGGGACCCGTTAATCATTTGTTAATCAACTGGGACTGACAGATCAGTCTGGGACTCACAGTAACATAAGTCAGGGAGAAATTGACGGGGAGTTTGAGAGAGAAGTAGATGATGACGGGTGGGGTCCAGGTACGGTAAAGTTGAAAAAATTGGGGATACAGGTGGCAAATGTAATGACAGTTGTAGGCAGGATGGACCCAATTCAGAAAGAAAAAGAAGAGAGAAGAGAAATTGCGACAAGTGGTGAGTGAGGCAGGATTAAGGTCGGAGGAAAGGAGAACATTACATGTTATTTTGTGGAATAAGGAGAAGGATTGTGCCAAACATTGAGATAGAGTTAGAGACAAGAAGGAAACAGCAAATTTGGTCAAGAGAGGGAGATAAAGAGAACAGGAGAAGGAATGGGAAAAGCCACAGAAAAGAATGGTGTAAATTAGCAGTGTGGTGTCAGTGTATAGACCATTTGAACAAAGAGAAAAACGAACAGAAAATAAAGGAGAACAAAAAGGGAGGAGAGATAGAACCACCAGCATATGAAGATGACCCAGTGGTGCCTGGTACACTGCGTGTACCATTGTATCCAGTGTTACGTTTAGAAAGTGGGATATTGTCTTTAGACCCACAGAACAGCAAGCCCGTAAATCAATTAACAGGAAAGCAAGATAAGAGAAAGTTGAGTAGGAAGGCAGAGTCAGAGAGCGAGACAGACACTGAGGGGGAGGTGAAACCGTTCAAGGCAAGGGCAGAGAGAGAGTATGGGAGGTACGATGAGAGGAGCAAGAAGGGGAGACAACTAGGAGAGGATGAACAGGATGAGATTACAGGGGCCAGAAAGAAAAGGTCAGGCCGTACTAAAGGCAGGGCGATGAGGTGTATAGAGAGGGGTTTGGGGATGTAGTGTGTGGGGACACGTGGCAGGTCGGGTCTCAATTCATATATGTAGGCCCTGAAGGGGTAGCGGCAGATGTAGAGTTGACAGAGGAGCAGGATCAGTGGTACATGATGGCGGAGGAGTCCGTCCCGCATGTGTCACTGGCCCTGCATCCTAAACACCAAGCAAAAGACCTGGGGCCCATGGTTAAAAGGGCGGTCGAAGGCACTGATTGGACACTCACTCAGGCGCCAAACGTATGGTACTCACGCAGCTGTAAGACGTATCGGTTAGAGGCACCAGGGACCAATTGGGTATATTTAGAGCGAAGGGAGATAACTCGGGATCATGGGAGGGAAAAGATGGATCACCCTGTAGCCACGGCCAGACTTAATGAGTTACCGGACTCACTGTGGTCCAAGGGCCCCACGGATGTGGGGCTCACCGATTGCCCACCGGTCACCTTAAAAATCGGACCAGGAGAGCCCATATGGCTGCCCCAATACGCACACAAACCAGAGGCAGAGGAAGGGTTGGATGTGACATTGAATGGTTTGTGGCCCACAGGGGTGTTGGAGGAGTCAGGTTCCGCGTGGAACACGCCTATCCTCCCGGTAGAAAAGAAAGGGACAGGGAAATACTGTATGGTCCATGATCTCAGAGCTATTAACAACATTTTACTCACACCCACTATACCGGTACCTAACCCGTATGTAGCACTCACTAATTTGATCCCTGATCAAAAATGGTTCACCTGCATTGACCTGGCTAACGCTTTTTTCTGTCTCCCACTAGCAGAGGAACTTCGTGATATTTTTTCTTTCACACATAGGGGTCGACAATGGCGATACACAAGACTACCACAGGGGTTCGTGCTTTCCCCTGGTATATTCAACCAGGTACTGAGAGAAGCGCTGCAGGGATGCTGCCTGCCGACAGGGGTAACTTTGGTCCAGTATGTAGACGACCTGCTGCTGGCGGCCCCGACGGTGGCCGCCTGCATCCTAGCTACGATGACGGTCCTCACCAGACTGGCAGAGAAAGGGTTCAAGGTGTCAAAAGAAAAGCTACAGCTGGTAAGGACGCAGGTCTGCTTTCTGGGCAGAGTAATCTCGCAGAAGGGAGCGGGGCTTTCCCCAGCTCACCGCACAACCATCCTCCACCATCCTAAACCCACTACTGTTCAGGAAATTATATCATTCCTGGGGCTTACGGGGTACAGCCGCAATTACATCCCAAAATATTCAGGGCTCACAGGGCCACTTAGAGCGCTAGTTAAAGAGCAGGGAATGCGTAAACTTAAAGCCACTCTCAATTGGACTTGCCCGTCCGACCAGGCCTTCATTTTGCTGAAACAACAACTAGCCACCGCAGCTGATCTGGCCATACCCGACTACACAAAACCCTTTTTTCTAGATGTTTCTGGAACAGGACAAGTCATGAACAGGGTCCTGTTTCAGAAAAAAGGGGGAGATAGGAACATCCTTATGTACATAAGCGTAGGATTTGACAAAACCGAAAAAAGGCACCCCACCTGCACACAGCATGCAGCGGGGGTAGCGAGACTCATTCAGAAATGCGCACACATAGTAATGGGGCATCAACTCCAGATACTTACAACACACAGTGTAGTGGCGAATGTAAATTCACAGATGTTCACTATGACTTCCCTCAGGCAACAACACCTAAGCAAAATTCTCGGGGCTCCAAATTAAATTTTCTCACATTCATTCATTCATTCATCTTCTTCCGCTTCATCCGGGGTCGGGTCGCGGGGGCAGCAGTCTAAGCAGAGATGCCCAGACTTCCCTCTCCCCAGACACTTCCTCCAGCTCTTCCGGGGGGACACCAAGGCGTTTCCAGGCCAGCCGGGAGACATAGTCCCTCCAGCGTGTCCTAGGTCTTCCCCGGGGTCTCCTCCCGGTGGGACGGGACCGGAACACCTTCCCAGGAAGGCGTTCCGGAGGCATCAGAAACAGATGCCCAAGCCACCTCAGCTGACCCCTCTCGATGTGGAGGAGCAGCGACTCTACTCCAAGCTCCTCCCGGGTGACCGAGCTTCTCACCCTATCTCTAAGGGATCGCCCAGCCATCCTGCGGAGAAAGCTCATTTCGGCCGCCTGTATCCGGGATCTTGTCCTTTCGGTCATGACCCAAAGCTCATGACCATAGGTGAGAGTAGGAATGTAGATTGACCGGTAAATCGAGAGCTTCGCCTTGAGGCTCAGCTCTTTCTTCACCACGACAGACCGATACATCGACCGCATTACTGCAGAAGCTGCACCGATCCGTCTGTCAATCTCCCGTTCCATCCTTCCCTCACTCGGGAACAAGATCACTAGATACTTAAACTCCTCCACTTGAGGCAAGCACTCTCCACCAACCTGAAGTGGGCAAGCCACCCTTTTCCGACTGAGGACCATGGCCTCGGATTTGGAGGTACTGATTCTCATTCCCACCGCTTCACACTCGGCTGCAAACCGTCCCAGCGCATGCTGAAGGTCCTGGTTTGAAGGGGCCAACACGACAAGATCATCCGCAAAGAGCAAAGACGAAATTGTGTGGTCCCCAAACCTGACACCCTCCGGCCCCTGGCTGCGCCTAGAAATTCTGTCCATAAAAATTATGAACAGAACCGGTGACAAAGGGCAGCCCTGCCGGAGTCCAACATGCACTGGGAACAAGTCTGACTTACTGCCGGCAATGCGGACCAAGCTCCTGCTTCGTTGTATAGGGACCTGACAGCCCTTAGCAAAGGACCCAGGACCCCATATTCCCGAAGCACCCTCCACAGGACGCCACGAGGGACACAGTCGAATGCCTTCTCCAAATCCACAAAACACATGTGAACTGGTTGGGAAAACTCCCATGAACCCGCCAACACCCTGTAGAGGGTATAGAGCTGGTCCAGTGTTCCACGGCCCGGACGAAGACCACACTGTTCCTCCTGAATCCGAGGTTCTACTATCGGCCGTATTCTCCTCTCCAGAACCCTGGCATAGACTTTCCCGGGGAGGCTGAGAAGTGTGATCCCCCTATAGTTGGAACACACCCTCCGGTCCCCCTTCTTAAAAAGAGGGACCACCACCCCGGTCTGCCATCCCAAAGGCACTGTCCCCAACTGCCACGCGATGTTGCACAGGCATGTCAACCAAGACAGCCCCACAACATCCAGAGACTTGAGGTACTCAGGGCGGATCTCATCCACCCCCGGTGCCTTGCCACCGAGGAGTTTCTTGACCACCTCAGTGACTTCAGCCCGGGTGATGGACGAGTCCACCTCTGAGCCATCATCCTCTGCTTCCTCAATGGAAGACGTGACTGCGAGATTGAGGAGATCCTCGAAGTACTCCTTCCACCGCCCGACGACATCCCCAGTTGAGGTCAACAGCTGCCCACCTCTACTGTAAACAGCGTTGGTAGGGCACTGTTTCCCTCTCCTGAGGCGCCGGACGGTTTGCCAGAATCTCTTCGAGCCCAGCCGATAGTCCTTCTCCATGGCCTCACCGAACTCCTCCCAGGCCTGAGTTTTTGCCTCCACAACCACCCGGGCTGCAGTCCGCTTGGCCTGTCGGTACCCATCAGCCGCCTCAGGAGTCCCACAAGCCAACCAGGCCTGATAGGACTCCTTCTTCAGCTTGACGGTATCCCTTACTTCCGGTGTCCACCACCGGGTTCGGGGATTGCCGCCTCGACAGGCACCGGAGACCTTGCGGCCACAGCTCAGAGCGGCCGCTTCGACAATGGCGGTGGAGAACATGGTCCACTCTGACTCAATATCTCCAGCCTCCCTCGGGATCCAGTTGAAGCTCTGCCGGAGGTGGGAGTTAAAGATCTCTCTGACAGGAGACTTGGCCAGACGTTCCCAGCAGACCCTTACAGTACGCTTGGGCCTGCCGAGTCTGTCCAGCTTCCTCTGTCTGTCTGTCTGATTTTCACACATGAAGGGATAAATATGGCAGACTGAATGGGGCCGGGGCTACCACATAAGTGCGCGCAAGAGGTAGTCAGGGAGAGTAAGACACAAACCGATCTGGAGGCAGAACCCCTCCCAGGGGCAGAGGACTTCTTCACTGATGGGTGCTGTTTCAGACACGAAAAAGACGGGCTGAGGGCGGCGTTTGCCCAGAGGGTTTAGTCACACTGAAAGCAGAGAGGCTCCAGGGGCTGCAGTCAGCCCAGAGAGCAGAAGTGAGAGCAGTGATAGAGGCCCTCAGGCAGGCCAAGGCAAAGAGAGTAAACATTTACACAGATTCGGCATATGCATTAGGCGCAGCGCACGTGGAGCTAGGACAGTGGTTAAAAGCTGGGTTTAGAACAGCAGGAGACAAACCGATTAAACACGAGGCAGAGATGAGAGAACTAGCCGAGGCCCTAGACCTGCCCGAAAAGGTAGCCATCATAAAATGCAAAGGACACGATAATTCAAATAATGTAGTAGCTCAGGGAAATCAAGCGGCAGACACAGCAGCAAAACAGGCCGCAGGCCTGGTAAGAGGAAGTGGGGTGGGGAGAAAGCCCTGAGAGAGACGAGGTAGTGAGACATCAAAAGGGGGCTTCCCCACAAGGGAAAACAATTTGGCAACAGAGAGGAGCAACAGAGAAGAGAGGGCTCTGGAGAGGGCCAGACGGTAGAGTAATACTTCCACCAGCCATGTGGGGAGATAAATTTGCAGAAGCCCATGGGTTGGGCCATGTAGGGCCAGCGCAGACGTTGAGGAACTTGTGCCATTGGTGGCACCCGTTTATGGTAGACATGGTACGTAACTACACTAGGACATGCACCATCTGCACACACCACAACCCAAAACTGACGATCAAACCTGAGATGGGGGCGTTCCCCATGACGACGAGTCCTGGACAAGAGATAGTGATAGACTACACGGACATGGAGGAAACTGTACGGGGGTGCCGCTACATGTTAGTGTGTGTGGACATGTTCACAGGGTGGCCAGAAGCCTGGCCGGCAAGAAGGGAGGACAGTCAGACAGTGATCAAGTGTTTAGTGAACCAGTACATTCCCAGACACGGCTTCCCAGAGAAAATCAGGTCAGACAATGGGACTCACTTTAAGAACAGTGATTTACAGAAGGTAGAGAGCTTAGTGGGCCTAAAACATGCTTTTGGCACTGTATACCATCCACAGTCCCAGGGAAAGGTAGAAAGGATGATCCAAAACTTAAAAAGCAAGTTGGCTAAGATATGTGCACAGACTAAATTGAACTGGGTGGATGCACTGCCACTGGCACTCATGACGATTCGATGCTTGTTAAATCAGACCACTGGGTTCACCCCATACGAGCTGCTGACGGGGAGACAGTTTCCAGGACCAGCCGCGGGGCCTGCGGTCCCGGAAGGGGAAAAGTGGCCCAAAGATCACAGAGTGTATTTTGATGAATTGCGAGCTTTCGTTTCAGAATTCACCAACAGAGTCGGAGAACGGAGGAACCTGCACCCGCTGGACCAGAACCTGCCCCAGGCGGAGTGGGTGCTGCTGAAGGTCATCAAGCGAAAGTGGTCGGAGCCAAGGTGGACGGGTCCTCATCGGGTGGTGGATAGAACGAGGCATGCGGTCCGCCTGAGAGACAAAGGAGAGACGTGGTACCATTGGAGCCAGTGTACACCCACGCAGGAGCCAGGGAGGTCGCTGACGGACCTCATCCAAACTGGGAAGGAGGAGCTTTCCCCAGTGTGGACGGAAGGAGGACCAGCACCAGCCGGACCGGTGCCAGGACCGGACCCCAGGACACTGCGGGACCAGGAGCGAGTGAAGGAGACAAAGGATGGCGCCAGGGGAATAGACTCTTAGGGGAAAGAACTGAAGAATACTGTAACAAAAGGGGGTATAGGACACTGAGTGGCTCCTACCACTCGCACCAAGATGACAGGGTCACAGAGAAAGGTCTGGGGAGATGATAGTAGAATGAAATGGTATATGGGAATTGGTGGAATAATGATATGTGTGTTGTATGTTGCTACAGGTTTCCCTGGTTGGCGTCGAGTCTCCATTTCCACAGCTAGAAGGCAGGTGACAAAGAGGACGCCTGCCTGAAGCAGGGAGGGGGTATTGAATTGGATTATATCAAAGGGTCACATACTGCTTTCATGTTTGACTTATGCTCGGTCATAGCTTGCGAGAGATATAATGGCTCGTGGAGGGATTACAACCTGTATGTGTCACACTCCATATGTAGATGGGATGTGTGGCATGATGGGACGTCTGCCGGGTGAGAGGTGGTGCCCGGGATGGGACGAGGTCCGAGCGTATACGGGACAGTGGCAGCCCATGGGGACCAAATGCCACTATGTGGAGCTTGTTTAAGTTCCAACGAGATTTCAGCTCCTCCCAGAATCCACTTACCTTGTCTGTCGGAGGTTGGGACACCTCTCCTTACAGAGGTGCGGACAAAATATATTTGGTTCTCGGAGTGGAGCATGCAGGAACTGATACCAAAAGGCGGTTATTAAGATTAACATTAGGGTGCCGACCACTAGCTCTCCAGCTGTGGCAGTCACGGGGACTGTGGACACCTCAGCAGGTAAGGTGCAACCTGGGGAAGTGTTAGGGGTTGACTATACCAAATTGAAACCGTTTGAGGTGATCGAGAAAGCCACGGGGTATCACGAGAGTAATATCTGGCTTGATTGGATGTTGCAAAATGCCAAAGAACAAGATTTAGGGGACTGTGTGGCATGTGCCGCCGCCCAACCTCAACTATACACTGAGCCGGCTCCTTTGTATTCAGAGGACCCTTGGGGATATCAGTGTATGTTAGCTCTTACACATAGCGCTTCCCCTGTGAACTGCATCACCCTGGCAAGTGTGTTTCCTCCGATAGCTAACGACACCAGGACGGGGCCGTTCACTCCCCATAAAGGGGGAGGGGGATATACCTGTTTCCACTTCACCAGTCAGAAACCCGTGGTGAACGTTGGAGAAATCCCCTCGCAGTGGTGTAATGTTACGATCCAGAGCAGATCTATTATCGGACCCTGGGCCCGGTCTGGCCTGTATTACTATTGTGGGGGCACCCGACTCTTGGTAAGAATCCCAAAAGGCACCCAGGGGGTATGTGCGATGGTACGGTTAGCAGCACCCTTAGTGCTGATAGGTGACCCAATTAAATCACTCCAGGCAAAAAGGAGCGACGCTCTTACCCGGCGCCGGCATAGATATGTAATAGGCCGTCGCTCAAGTGATACATTCGACCTCACTGTGGACTCCCCAACCTATATAGATGCGATAGGGGTCCCTAGAGGGGTCCCCAAAGAATTCAAACTCGCAGACCAAGTCGCGGCAGGATTTGAAAATATTCCTATTCTGTCCGCTTTGTTCCCCATCACTCCAAACAAGAATGTAGACCGCATTAACTATGTACATTATAATGTCTTACGTCTCTCTAATTTGACCCGTGATGCAGTTGAGGGCATATCAGAACAGTTGGGCCCCACCTCGTTGATGGCGGTGCAGAATCGCATAGCCCTCGATATGTTATTGGCAGAGAAGGGCGGGGTTTGTGCGATGTTTGGGGATGTGTTGCACTTTCATTCCTAACAATACAGCTCCGGACGGGTCGGTTGCTAAGGCACTGCAGGGCCTTAGGACTCTCTCGCGAACTATGCACGAGCATTCTGGGATAGATAATCCGCTGGAGGAATGGCTGACCTCGATGTTCGGCCAGTGGAAAGGTTTGATAATGTCTGTTCTTTTATCGCTTGCTACATTTGGTGCTATAATGGTTACTTGTGGGTGTTGTTGTATCCCATGCATAAGAGGGCTTGCCATGAGAGTGATCTCTACAGCCATTGAGAAGGCTCCAGGACCGCCACCAAGGATGCTGATGCCTCTACTGGAGCAGCATGACCCGGGAGAACTGGAGCTTGGCGAATAGGGGTGATCTCTCTGGGGAGAGATCAAAAGGGGGAATTGTAGATGTATTGATTGTATAAGTTAGTGAACTGTTGTAAGAAATGAAACAAAATATTAAGTGTTTGTAACTGTGTTGAAACTGAAGGTGCAAGTAGGAGAATAGGAAACCCTGTTCAAGCGGTTGCCGGGGAGAGAAAGATTTAGTATGTCTGCCTTTTGAGAAACAGGACACAGGTTAGAGACACACACACATAGTCTGACAGACAAGACAGAAACCAGAAGGGGGCAAGAAGATGTTTGCAGTTATCCATATAAGGAATAGAACTGGGATTGGGCCAATGGCACACTTGCTTTGTTAACTTAACACCTCTATCTTTTGGGCATAGTTGAATATAAATGCTGTTTTGACTGTTGATACATTGTGCGGCAACACTTGTCTCCAAAAGCTTTTGTAATAAACGGAATATGCGGTACGGTAATTGACCTGACTCCTGGTGTTTTATTCTCCTTTCCAACAAACCAACTCGGGGAAGTGTTGACTTCAACACATTAAAAACCATTTAATCAGTCACACCAGCCTTAAACTCTTGGCCCTCAGGTAATTCATAAAATGCAACCTCCGGTATATCTGGGTTGAAAATGTATCCACTGATCCGACCGTCATCCGACTTCCATTCCCGTGCCAACATATCCTGGTGTAGTTGATGGTTTCGGTTTAAACTCTGCATCGGTTTCTTTGGGGCTGGCTTGTTGATTGCATCTCAGCTGTCCATTTTTAATCTCTTGCCGACTTGCCGAGCAGCAGTTAAGCTGTTAGCTTTTAATGGTGTTTCATTCAAAACATAGATCGCTGCACAATCCGCCATAGTTTGTAATGTGTAGTTAAGTTTACTCAGGCAAGACTGAATGACCATCACCAGTATCTACGTGGTTAAAATACACAGACCAAGCCAATCATCCTATAAAACATCCTATAAAATCACCGGTTGTAGGACATCTGTTTTAACACTCATCGGAACATAAAATGCCGGGGGTTAGAGCAATGCTGAACCCTGGCGCCCTTTTGTTAAATACCAAACATCTTGTCACTGTTTTAAGACTTATTTATTGCCTGGGAATTTAAAATTCCGGAACTCTAAGACCCCATTGTTAAGCATCAAACATCTCGCACCTGTTATAACACTCGTCCATAATTTCAGAAGTCCATACGTCACATCGTAAGTCCCACCCTGGAAACCGGATGTCCCGCCCACCTGTCAAATCAATCTGGAAGCCCATAAATCACCAAAGTGACCCAATATACCCTACATTTACTACTTATCACCATGTCAGATAATACACATATATATATTTAATCATCAGGTTACACACTCAGTCAGATGTTGATGTTTGCACTAGCATGCAGGTGCACGCCTTCCCACCACCCCTTCCTCCACCTGTTCAGTCTGTGTTCCTTCTGGGGGGATCAGTACTGCGCAACTTGCTCATTGCCATGGGAATTGTATTAATAATATCAAGCTTATGTTATTGTTGGTAGTATCATATACATGATCATGTGATGATAATGGGTTATCCTACAGGAACAGAACCTGTGTTCCTATGGCACTTTGTGTTGGCACATTGGGTTTTCATATTTTAGGGGCATTTGAAATGCATAGAACCAGATTCACAACTATTATTAACTATGTGCTGGTGCCACATTTCACACTTGTTAAAAGACTTAAGTAAATCACCCTTTATCTTGATGAAACCACCAACATATCAGCATATGCGTATGTGTAATGTACAGTTAGAAAATGATGGATCGCTAGGTGTTTAAGGATCTCAAAAGACTGTACGTGTCTACAGTTGCTCTGCCAAACGTTTCACACATGAATAGTGACAGTCAACAAAGGGCATTGGACCTGAAATTCTCCAGCATTTGCTTGTCAGGCCAGGATGCGAATCTGGGCACCACATTCCAAAAATAACTGGAAGCTAGCAATATGAGACCTGAAGTGAAGAACATCATTACAACAAGATGTTCGGATTTCTCTTCCTTTATCAGATGCAATTACCTCGCAGGAAATGCTGCAGAAACTGGAGCTCTTATGCCCAAAGTCAGTGATGTGTACCATCAACAAGCAGAGAGTATCAGATTTGCAGAATACATTTTTTTCATGCTCGATTGAAAGCCTTAAGTCTCAGTGCAGGCTGTTAGCATTAGCAGGCATTTCGAGTGATTAGACCATTGATCCATTTTGGCTGGAAGTTGAAGCTTTCAAAGATACTGCCCCTCTCCAGTCTAATTACTATTCGTTCAGGCCTGAGTAGGAGTGTGTGGTCATCGGCATCCTTCAAACCTCCTTTGAGTGAGGAACAGAAGGGTTAAAATTAACAGACAACTGCAAATTGACTTTTTTGGAAAGGATAGGAAAAGGTGCTAACCAGCTAACCAGGTGATAAATCGGGTTTTTTGCTACAATTTGCAGGTCCCCCCGGGTCATACACAATGTTCCTCAGTTAGTTTCCAGAATTTTTGTCTAAACTTGTAGTCATGGCAGATACTGTTCTAATTTTTGGCTATGTAAAAATCCAATGACCCTCTTCAAAAGGCCTTTGAAGCCATAATTGACTCAGTGGGTTTTGTCCAACATGTCTCAGTGCCTATGCATTGCCACTATCTTAGACTTAGTCTTGTCACAAGGAATAGATGTTGTGGATCTAATTATTTATTGTCATAATCCAGAAATATCAATAACAATGAGTTTTAAAAGCCTTAATGTAAATTCTTGGACTACCAAGAGATTTCTTGATAGTCTTCCAAGCTAACTCATCGATGACAGAGTAAATAAATCTAATCGAGGATCTAAACTCAACACTGCGAAATATGCAACATGAAACTAGCTCCCTAGTGCACAAACAATACTAGTCTCCAGAAAGTTGGAGCGAAAGTGCTGCTCTACCAAATTGAAAGTATATAGAATAGCCTGGAACGACAGCACAGTGTGATGCTCAATCAGCCTATTTCTCCAACCTGATTGTGGTGAACCAAAACAATGATTTTTTTTTTATATAGTTGCATAGTTAATTATAAGCAATGATCCACAACTGAAGTGGGTCTTCACTTGAACAGTAATGAATGCATAAACTTCTATGATGAAAAGATCATCACCATTAGAAAATAAATAACAGACTCGTTAAATCCGTATAGTCTTCAAAAACTCAGTTGTCTTCAGAATGCACAGACCTTCCCTGACCTGGTATCAATGGGGACAAATACATTCTTTTAATCTGTATCCCTCAAAACCCACAATTGTCAACTAGACTCGATTCCAACAAAACTAATTAAGGAGCTACTTCCTTGCTTGGTCAGCTGATTGCTGAACATTTTTAATTGCTCCCTATCCTCCAGATGCAAACCAAACTCATAGAAAATAGCAGAAATGAAGCCTCTTAAAAAAAATAGAATCTGGATCTGGATATATTAAACAATTAGAGACTAACATTGAACTTCCTGTTGCTCTCAAAAATCTTAGAAAAATCTGTTTCCCAACAACTTCCAGGAGACAAATAACATTTATGAAATTCTCCAGTCTGGTTTCAGACCCCATCATAGAACTGAGACTGCACTTGTGAAGGTGATAAATGGCCTAATGGTTTCAGACAATAGTTGTGCATCTGTCCAGTTGCTTCTTGATCGTCCCACTGCCCTTGACACCATTGATCACTCCCTTGTCTTGAAGAGATTGGAAACCTATATTGGACTACGCGGACAGCTTTTGTAACCGTTAGGCGAATAATTGGTAGATGTAGATCTGCACAGGTGGAAGAATGAATCAGGGTTACAGTCTTCTTCTATGTTTATTCAGCAGTCATTGTACATGTCTCCAGATGCTATAATCACAGCTCTCACCAGTATTAGTTTCTCTCCCTCTTCTGATTCCCACCATCTGACAATTGACCATGAGATTGCTTATGCAATAAAGCAACGTACCAGGATGGTTGAGTCTACTACCTTATCTTTCTCCATGGAAGTGGAGGAATAGACATATGGTATGACTAAACAAGGAATGCCAAGCCTCTAGGAATAGTGACAGGTGTATCATATTTATATACATGTAAACAGGGTTGGGTAGGTTACTTTTTAAATGTAATCCGTTTCAGGTACAAGTTACCTGTCCATATTTGTAATCAGTAATGTGAATTTTTGATTACTCAAACTCAGTAACCTAATCCGATTACCGCAAATTACTTATAGATTACTTTCATATTACAAGGTATCTGAATTCAAATTCGGAATAGCCTATAAACAAGTGAGCACATTTTGCGGGATCAATCAATGTTAGAGTTTACATAGCTGGCCAAAAATGGAATTTGTATTTTACCTTATGTGCCTTCGGAAAGAGTTTTTAAACCATTGCTTTCTACTTCTATAGGATTGGGCTACATGTCTTCATTACACATTAATGGTAGGTCAGATATTCAGTCATTATAATTAATCCAATAACCCTTGATCTTCTATAATCTGACTTTTTATCTGAACATAACCCAAAATCTAAGGATGTGTTAGCCTATTCTGTTATTTGTGTTTTATTCATGTTTTCTATTGCTTCAAAACACAGTTGAAAAATAAATGGTAATTTCTCGAAAAGGGCATTGACATTATTGTACATAAAAAATCAAAATTTCAGTAGTTCCTTGCACATACACTAAATATGCAGTAGTCTGATGTTTTCTTCCACAACCACCAACATTGTCAAAACGTTACAGAAACCCCAGGCATGGGAAACCATGTTCGCTCTTGTGAACAACCGCACACATAAGTTTTACCTGCGCAAACGTAACAGGCGAATATTAGGGCCATCAGCAATGGATTATCAAATCGCAAATTATAGAAATAGTGTGATTATACACCTGCACTCTTTGTCATTGACGTCAGCAGCCAAAGATAAACAATGAACGCAATTTTCTGAGATGCAAAACAAGAAGAAACAAATGGCCTACCTGTATGGAGTTGAGGTGGGTGCATAAAATCTGTAATCTGATTACAATATTTTAATTGGTAACGTAACAGATTACAGTTACTGTTACATTACTTGTAATCCCTCACTCCCCAACTCTGCATGTAACTAACAATCTTTGTCCCTCTATGTAACTACTAATAGATCCTACATCTGGTTTAAATCTTATTTATCTTATTTATATGAACGTTTGTATGTGTGTAATGCATGTCATCTGACAAATCAAAGGTTTTGGTGTTCCTCAAGGCTCGGTTTTGGGACCAATATGGTTTTCACTATACTGCCTCTGGTTGATGTCATACGAAACCACAATGTAATTGTTCACTTTTATGCTGAAGACGAACGGTTGTATATTTCAATTAAATATGGAGAATCCCCAAAATTAGCATGTGTTTCAGATATTAGGAAGTGGATGACGGAGAACTTTTTGCTTTTAAACTCCAATTCTCCCTGTGAAGATAATTTTTCCCTGGCTGGCCACCCTGTGTCATCACATAATGCGGGAGGTAGATGAATATTCCTGTCTGCTCTTGTGCTGTCTGTCCAGAAACTTCGCTGTTTCTGGACAGACAGTCTCATGCCACAAACTCAGCGATAAACACACTCACAGTAAGCAACATGTTTTTGAATAAATTATGCGGGTGGTAAGGTTACCTTGTCAACATAGGGTTATTGTATCTTCCTAAAGTAGCTAGCTAAGTTGGTGTTTCTATGACCAGCATGGTACAGGACAGCAAGCATGTATCTGACCTGTACGACAATGTAATGGAGAAGTGACAATCATAATGCAGACATCCCAACTCTCCCTGAAGTTCCGAGAGTCTCCCGCATTTTAAATGCATCTCCCCGACGCCCGCAAATCATATACAATGTCCCAGATTATAATTTTTTTTAAGCGAGCAAGAGTTAAGGGCAGAATCCCAAAGTGCATGCTAGGCGAAGTACGTACTGTTTCGAGTATAGGAGGGTAGTATTCATGTATTTGTGACCGAATGGAATGTAGTAACTCGTGATAACTTTCAGTCTCGGGGCAGGGGGGATATGCGATACTGTGATACTCAGCCCTCTTTCAGGTGGATTGCAGTTGGTTGGTTGGTTGGTGTCCTTTTGGTTAATGCTTGACAAGGTAGGTGATGTGATGGCAATTCCTTAGATTAGAACTCTTTAGCAAGTAAGAACAGAGACAAAATTATCTTGGCACAATTAACAGTTTATTTGCAAATAGAGAGATACATACAAAGGTCAGCGGTAACTCTAAGGAAACTAGAGAATCATCAATTCTTAAACATGAATGGGTGGGGATAAGAATCTACATATTCATTCTGTAAAGACAACATTTGTTCCTTATTGTGCCAGGGGAGTTGGGTCAGTTCTCCTTCCCCATTGTATTTCCTTGTTAATAAAATGTTCCTTGTCTCCTGCTCTATTTAAACTTCACGGTCAACAACTCTGGTGGATATTCCTGCAGTCAGCATGCCAATTGCATGCTCCCTCAAAACTAGCGACATCTGTGGCATTTTGCTGTGTGATGGAACTGCACATTTTAGAGTGGCCTTTTATTGTGGCCTGCCTAAGGCACACCTATGCAGTAATCATGCTGTCTAATCAGCATCTTGATATGCCACACGTGAGGTGGATTGATTATCTCGGCAAATAAGAATTGCTCACTAACACAGATTTAGACAGATTTGTGAACAATATATGAGAGATATAGGCCTTTTGTGTACATAGAGAAAGTCTTAGATCTTTGAGTTCAGCTCATGATAAATGGGGGCAAAAACAAAAGTGTTGCATTTATAATTTTGTTCAGTGTAGCTTACCTCTGTTGCACAAACAGTGCTCTTTGGGTTGAGCTTCACTCCTCGCGCCCAGGAGCATTGTAGCATGGCATGGAGGTTCTTGTCATGCCCCTCTTTTGTTTTGCCATAGATGAGGATGTCATCAACTATCGCCGTGACCCCCTGCAAACCCTCATATGTCTCGTGGATCTTTCTTTAGAACTTGTCTTGAGCAGATATGCTAAAAGGTAAGCAGAGGAAGCGATAACAACCAGACACAGTGTTAAATGTAGTCAGTCTGGACAACTCCTCTGATAGCTTTATAGCCCAATATCCTTACGTAGCATCCATAACACTAAAATAACAGGCACCTGCCAGTTTGGCTGTGATGTCTTCAAGTGTGGGTACTGGGTAGTGGGTGCGTTTTATTACTTTAAGTCTTTTGGGATACTGCTTTAACTTTCAAGTCTCCTGCATTTTCAGTGCTTCCTGCAATCTTTTTTAATTGAGCCTTTGTCATTTCATGAGAATGTCTATTGCCCTTTCTGAAGTTAGCTCTGAACCGACAAGAAGTAGCTTTTCTCTCACGTGTGACGAGTGCATTCCAAATTCAATGCAGTCCCTAATAATTTCCCTCTGACAATCAGCCATTTGCCACTATGTTCATATAGCTTTTGGGTTGAAGGTTGTAATGTGTGTTTTATTCCTAATCTGTTGTACACGTGTGGGGATGACATTAGCTGAGGATCTTGTGTCTAACTTAAAGGTGAACCCATTTCTGTTGGGCCCTACCTCGATTTTTGTAAAAGCCTGCTCTGCGTCATCACTGTCATTTTCTTTGTTAATATATTTCCCCACTTCTGCATCACTGTCAGAAGTCTCTGAATCTCGTTTGGTCACTGTATGTACTCTTCTTTGTGTGGCAGAGCGACATACCTTTGCGAAATGATTCCATTTCCCACAAGCTTTGCACTGTTTTCCTTTCGCAGGACATATGTCCTTTTCTCCATGAGCCCTGTTGACACAGTAGCCACATCCTCTGTTGCACATCCTGTCCTCTCCCTGCGGCTCTGGAATACATTGTGTCTGCGTGGCAGAACGTTCTAACTGACCCCCTTGATGTCCGTCGGGATACTGCTTTAACTTTCAAGTCTCCTGCATTTTCAGTGCTTCCTGCAATCTTTTTTAATTGAGCCTTTGTCATTTCATGAGAATTTCTATTGCCCTTTCTGAAGTTAGCTCTGAACCGACAAGAAGTAGCTTTTCTCTCATGCGTGACGAGTGCATTCCAAATTCAATGCAGTCCCTAATAATTTCTTCCTTGTTAGCATACCCACAGTCATTAACGGTCCGAAAAACATCTAACTCACGTGGAGTTAAACATTAGATAAACATTAATTCGATTTTATTAGCCCGGAGGCGTCTGCGACACCTGCGTGAAGTTGGCCCCCCACCCAACGCAAAACTTTGGCAAAATAGGCTAAATCATTTGTGCTCCATTTTTGCTGGTTTGTGCCATTAAAATTGTTGTTTGTGCTGCTATTTTATAGATATTAAATAATATTTTATAGGTCATTCTGAGGTCACTTAGCCCCCCAACATCCTCCGAAGTCAATAAAAATAGTCTTCTTTGTTTGTGCTTCATTTGTGCTTCGTTTGTGCTGTTGAAATGTATTTTTGTATTTTATATATTAGACATTTAATTAGTGGTGGTGATGTCACTCTGCCCCCCAACCTGCTCCGAAGTCAATAAAAATTGTCTCATTTGTTTGTACCGGTTTGTTCCGTTAAAAGTTTAGTTTGTGCTGATGCAGCGTTTTATACATTACACATTTAATTGTAGGTGTCACCAGCCCCCGAACCTGCTCCTAGCTGCCTAAAAATAGGCTCAATCGTACTCTGTTTGAGCCGCTAAAAGGTTTGTTTGTGCTGCTAAAGTTTTTGATACATAACCTATACATTCCTACTGAATAGCGCACTGGCTTTACTCTCTTTCCACTATAGCTCTGTCACTATGGGTAAGAAAACAAAACCGCAGAAAAAAAACCTTCATCAGCAACCTTTGGGAGCACAAATGCAGTACGGCAACCTTTAGGAGCACAAATTATTGAGCCTATTTTGAGTGAATTTAACCTATAGCAGCACAAAATAATTTACAGAACAAACCAGCACAAACGATTAAGCCTATTTTGCCCTAGTTTTGCGCTGTATGGTGGACCATCATTGCGCAGGTAAAATACCTTCTGCTCCAGTTGTGCTGCTGTAATTTTTTTAGATAGTAGTCCTAAAGAATATTTTATAGATAATTTCGAGGTCACTCAGCCCCCCAAATCCCCCAAATTCACCCATAAAAGTATTGTTTGTTTGTGCTTCATTTCTGCTGGTTTGTGCTGCTTCACTGTTTTAAAAATTAGAAATAGGGTATGGTATCACCAGCCCCCCAACATCCTCCAAAATCACTCAAAATAGTCTCATTTGTTTGTGCTTCGTTTGTGCCGGTTTGTGCGGCTAAAATTTTCTTTTGTGCTGCTTTAGTATTTTATATATTAGACATAACATTTTTGGTAAAGTCACTCAGCCCCCCAACATGCTCCAAATTTAGTCAAAATAGGCTAATTCGTCATTCTATGTTAGTCGTCGATTCCTTGATGCCCAATCACAAACGGCGCTTCTACTATGTCATAATGCTTGCAAATATGACCTCTACAACTTAGGAATGATGGGAAGGTATAGGAGTCAATCCCATAGTGACGGAACACAACATGGTGCACGCCACTGGTCATTGGCCATTAATGGCGATTACCAACTTAGTTTTCATTCCATTATGCAAGATAGCTAGCTCTTTGTTTTCAACCAAAAAAGATTTTGAATGTAACCAAGAGGCCGATGAAGGTTATTCTGTCCAGGAACACTTTCTACCAGGTGACGCCAATGACCATTCAACTCAAACAGGTGACTATGGGAAAACCCATCCGGATTTCAAGTAAGTACATTGCTATTTATGATCTATAGCACCGTAATGTGTTGTGTGTATTATAAATATGATATAAAAATATTGTTCTGTCAACATACGATGTTCTTTGGTTTTTGGAAAAAATTTGGGTATCTTACTGATTTTAGTAAATACAAACTGCGCTACCGATCATCTGCTGCCATCTTGTGGCTAATATGACAGTAAACACATTCTGATATCAGGAAAAGCCATTGAAACAAATGTCATCATGGTTTCAGAAAATGTTATACCATATCGCAGAAATGTTCTCCGTAGAATATTGTTTTTGCCTTTCCAACACATTCATTTTCTAAATAGTATAAGTTTTTTGTGTTTTTATTGTAGCTGAGGGGGTTCTGATTACCAGGATATACAATAATTCATGATCCCTGTTACACAAATGAATATAGGACCCAAAATGTCCAAGTAATAAAATCAGTAGTAAAATTGCCAAAATCACCTCAGACCCAGAAGGGTTTTAATAAGTGTTAGAACATGCTTGATGAAGTTTGCTGGCTGATACACAGCTGCACACTGTTATGATAATGAAAGTAACAACAAGCACACACACCACTTTTTTTTATTATTAGCACCAGCAGAGGAATATGTCTCGAAGGGCTTGAGTTGTGCCCAGTAAATTGTATATTATCTTATAGTTGTGAATGCTACATTGTGACATGGTTAGATATAACCATAATGAAAGTTTTGTAGTAATCTACGCAGTGGTCGCTAGCTACTTGCAAAGGAATATGGGAATTGGGAAAATCAATATCTAGCACTAAAACAGTGATGTGTTGTGTTAATGTTTTACTAATATGGCTAATATTTGTGGTTATGGAAGTTTTAAGTTGTTTGTGTTCAGGGTATGGGGACATCCCCTGAACACAAATCTGCCTAGAATAATTTGGCACTTAGGCAGTCCCTCTGGTCATGATAAACCTGCACTGTGTTCTAGCTAGTACACTTTCATTTGGTCTTGATTAGTCCAATTCCAAGTATTTTCTATGCTATTGATATTATATGAGCATAAATATGATTCTGTAAATTGGTAATATTGATGGGCACCAAATGTTTTTCATTTCCATTTATGTTTGATACATGTCAAATTGCACTGATTATATTGAAAATGTACTTTTTGTAAATCAACCAAGTCAATTTCTGCTTGATACATGTTAAATTGCAGTGTGTTTTATTTTGAAATATCATTTGTTTGTAGATAAAGTAAGCAATTTCTCTACAACACAAATGCTTTTTACCTCCTTGCTTTTTGCTTGAGGTTAATTTTTAGAAAACATTTTGGATGTTTAAAATATAGAACCAGTTAATATATTAATGAAAACAAAGTGACCAAAGTTACTTTAGTATGTGACTGAGTACAGTACTGTGTGTGTGTGAGTGTGTGTGTGTGTGTGTGTGTGTGTTAGAGAGAGACAAATAAATTAGCTGCAGTTCTGAGGTAGAGACACAGAATATTTATAGTGTGTTAAAAAACTATAGTGGTTTACCTTGTGGGTCAAACTATTAAGGAACTCCTGGTTAAGTGAATTATCACTTCTACCTCTGAGCAGCAATCATAGGATTAATTCATGCTCCTTCGATATCAGGTTAGGGTTTAAGATATATTCTCTGTCATGGTCCATGCTGAAAAGCTGCTCTGAATCTTTTGCTCACAGAAAAGCCACCTTCATGGTGATAAGTATCAGACTGAAGATATGCATCTATATGTCCAGATAGCAAGGGAATCTCACAGTAATTTCAACATGGAGTAAGTTTGAACTTGGAGTTTTGAACTTTCTATATCTCAAGGAGATATAGAAAGGCAAGAGCCGAAACAACTTCACTGTGGTGTTTTGGAATGGATATGAAATAAATGACAAGTAGAATGATTGCCCACTTGTCCGCTTCCTAGTGAGGAAGCGGACACATATCTACATTAGAAGTTGTGCAAATTTGTAAAAGGTTTCTCTCTATTGCAGGTTAGATGCATCATCAATGCCGGTCATAGCCTTTGCATCATATTTTCCTAACACACTAGAGCAAGATTAGGAATATAACCATGATGCCTAAAGTCTTGACATTGTTAGAGCCTATGTGACCCTCATGAAAATGTTGTAATGGTGTTGTAGAGGCAGGACACGTGGAGCAGAGCAATCGTCAACCATATTTTTTTTATTCCTATAACACTTTGGACCAAGTACATAATATTAAAGAACCGTAACACACCTGAACAGAAGCAACCAGCAAACAAAGAACGACCAACCAGATTAAAAACCAAGGTAACTTAAATGGGGTCCCCAATTAGAGGCCACACTGCCAGGACACCACCCCCAGGCACCAGCCAGGACATGACAAGTATTATAAATATTATAAGTTCTGAACAAAATGATGTGTTTACAAAGATGGAGCCTATGTGACCCTGATTGAATTACTACAAATATAGTATACACGTACAATAATCTACATAGTATATTGTTACAAATATAGTATAGCTTTTCAGAGTAATACAAAAAACCTTATTATTTAGCAAAATGCAAAACATGGTCAAGAAGAAAGTGTTGCTCTTCATACATTTTGTCAGAAATTCTGTATTTAGATTTTTAATTATTTATAAATACATTTAATGTTGAGTAGTTTGGACCTGCATAGTTCAGATGTTTTTTAGATGTTACTTTTGGTAGAAAGCCTATGTGGAGTATAACTCAATATAACAGTTCCTTGCTAAGATGACCACACTAATCTCTCCTTAACACAACTTGGTTCTTGTTTTTCTGTAGTTCTAATTTGAAACCCACCTTTAATGCGGTTGATCATACTACCTCAGTAGAGATATGTGTCATGGTGCGATGAGCAGCAGCGCCATCGTGCCATATATTGTCAAGTTCCTATATCACACGAACACATCCCGGACTGTCACATGTTTTCAATCTTTCACACCAGGTCCCAATTTGTATCGTTTGTACGTGTTTAAATGTTTGTTATGTTTGTTCGTGGCTTGGTGAGTGGTGCTTGTTTGTACTGTTGAGGTTTGCTAGTTAAGACGCACCTTTATTTTCATCAGTATATTAGTATTGTTTTCCATTTGTGTTCGGTTTGTTTGTTTTCATTATACCCCACGAACAAGAGAAATGCCTGCGCCTGGTTCCTTCACCAACACTACACTACAACAAAATCATTACAGAATGATCCACCAAAACCTGAACCAGCAGGCAGTCCCTCCAGGACCGAGGCCTCCCCAAGAAATGTTTAGGGGGGGGGGCTATGGGGGTGCCCAAGGAAGGTTGTGACGGCACCCCCTCTATGTCCGGAGGCCTTCCCGGTCTTTGGGCGGAGCAAGGACTGGTGGGGCTTTAAGGACCCGCCGTACCGGTTCTCGCCACCAGAGGAAAAGTTCCCGGCCGGCTTGGCGAGGCCAACGCCTGGCCTACGACCGGCGCCCTCTCCTGTCCCGGCCGCCCCGGCGCCCTCTCCTGTCCCGGCCGCCCCGGCGCCCTCTCCTGTCCCGGCCGCCCCGGCGCCCTCTCCTGTCCCGGCCGCCCCGGCGCCCTCTCCTGTCCCGGCCGCCCCGGCGCCCTCTCCTGTCCCGGCCGCCCCGGCGCCCTCTCCTGTCCCGGCCCCTGGCCCACCGTCGGCTGCCGACCCACCGTCGGCCCACCGTCGGCTGCCGACCCACCGTCGGCCCACCGTCGGCTGTCGACCCACCGTCGGCTCTCCCGGCCCCTGGTCCTCCGCCGGTTCTGCCTCCCCGGCCTGTCCCGACGGCTCCGCCGTCCTGGTTAGTCTTGGCTGTTCCGCCCCCTCGACGGGTGTGTGCTGATGGGGGTTCTGCGCTGCCCCGCCCCCCTCCCTTGGGCTGGGGTTCATCTTGGCCCATCCGGTGGCCAGGCCTTTGGGGGGGGGGGGGGTACTGTCATGGTGCGGTGAGCAGCAGCGCCACCGTGCCATATATTCTCAAGTTCCCACATCACACGAACACATCCCGGACTGTCACATGTTTTCAATCTTTCACACCAGGTCCCAATTTGTATCGTTTGTAAGAAGTTAATGTTACATATAGGATCTGTCCAACCTATAACGCTCAGAGACAGTACAACCTTTGAGCAATAACAAGATGTTCCAGTATGCAATAACAACTAGAGATAACCAAGAGGAAAAGGACATGTGTGTTATGACTACTTAATCTACCCAGTGACTGTGTCACAGGGCGAACGCTGTGCTTCTAAATAAAAATGAGTCCACCCATGCAGAAGTGTGAGTTGCTGAGTTGAATCCTACTGTCAGGCTCGTTCCTGGCTCAGTTGAGATCAACGGCTCTCTCCCTTCTGCAGAAGTGACTTCTAAAACGTCTTTCTGATTTCGATGGTCTGTAAAAACCTGGAATGGGCAGAGTGCCCCCTCGAGCCAGTGCTTCCATTCCTCTAGCGCCAGCTTGATGGCCAGCAGTTCTCTGTTCCCGACATCGTAGTTTCGTTTCGCTGGGGTGAGTTTATGCGAGAAAAAGGCACACGGGCGCAACTTAGCTGGGGAACCCTGGCGTTGGGAGAGGATAGCCCCTACTCCGGACTCAGATGCGTCTACCTCCACTACGAAAGGGATAGTCGGGTCTGGATGGCATAACACAGGAGCCTCTGTGAATCTCCTTTTTAGTTCTGCAAATGCTCTTTCAGCAGCCGGATTCCAGGGGAGGCGTCGGGGAGCCCCCTGGGTGAGGCTTGTCAGGGGCGCTGCCACGGTACTGAAAGAGCGGATAAAACAGCGGTAGAAATTGGCAAAACCTAGAAACCTCTGCAGTTCCTTCACTGTGGATGGTCGGGGCCAGTAGAGTACAGCCTGCACCTTGCCCTCCTGCATGCAAACACCTTCACCACTAATCACATAACCAAGAAACGAGACGGTGCGCCTATGGAACTCGCACTTTTCCAATTTCACGAAAAGATTGTTCTGTAACAACAGACGTAAGACCTGTCTAACCTGCTGGACATGTGACTCAAACGTGTGGGAATAGACGAGGATGTCATCTATGTAGAAGATCACGAATCGGTTTAACATGTCCCGAAGGACATTGTTGACGAAAGCCTGGAAAACAGAGGGTGCATTTGCCAGCCCGAACGGCATGACCAAGTACTCGTAGTGGCCAGATGTTGTGGAGAAAGCGGTCTTTCATTCGTCCCCCTCTCTCACCCTGATCAGATTGTATGCACTGCGCAGGTGCAATTTTGTAAAGAACTTCGCCTCCCTTAACTGCTCCAAAGCCGCAGGCACCAGTGGCAGGGTAACGGTACTTCACTGTAATAGCGTTTAAACCCCGATAATTGATGCAAGGCCTCAAACCCCCGTCACACTTCTCTACAAAAAAAAACCTGCAGATGCTGGGGAGGTACAGGGATGGATAAATCTCTGCTCCAAAGCCTCCTCTATGTAACGCTCCATCACCTCCGTCTCCTGGAGTGGAGGGATGGAAACCGTTTGCGCCGGCGTGGGGCTCTCGATCGTGGTAGACCCCACAATGGTAGTTAAACAGGTCTGGTGACAGTTCGGTGACCAGTTACGCACGGTCTGTTCCCTCCAGTCAATCGCCGGATTGTGTTCCTTAAGCCAGGGCACCCCCAGGATGATCTGGTGAGCAGGAGTGTGAATGAGAAAAAAACTCAAGTCCTCTGTATGACACCTGCACATTGTGAGTTAGACCACCTCTGTGCGTCTAGTTACCCTCCCGGTCCCCAACGGGCTTCCATCCAACGCCGCTAGGCGCAATGGCCTCTCGCATGGTTGAGTGGGGATCCCCAGTTGTGCGACTAACTCCTCACTGATGAAATTGCTCTCCGATCCCGAATCCACCATGGTGAGCGCTGAATGCATGTTACCCCTCCAAACAATTGTAACCGGTATTTGGATTGACTGCGCTAATGTAAGACATGAAGGACTACTTACAGCCAAACCAGATCGTCGGGAGGATAGAAGGTCACATTGATTCCTGAAGAGACCCTCTCTGCCACAGTAGAGGCATGCTCCAGTCTGGAAACGTCGCTTTCTCTCCTGTTCGGTTACGTGAAGTCTGCCTACTTCCATGGGCTCTGGGAAGTCGGACTGGACCGTTAACATTCTTGTGCGGGGGTGTCTTCACTCCCGGAGCATGTGATCCAAGCGTATGGACAGGGCTATCAGTTGGTCGAGAGTCAGTGCGTCATCTCGACAGGCCAGTTCTGACTGTAACTCCTCGCGCAAGCCCTTTCGATACACTTTGAGGAGCGCCTTGTCATTCCATCCACTGATTGCCGCTAGGGTGCGGAACTTTATGGAGTAATCAGCTTCTTTGGCTGCATCCATGTTCAAGGTTGAGTATTCTGTAACGAATAACGCTGCAGGCTCCGGATGCAAGTGCGCAAAGAAAAGGTTTTAATGAACAAACACTGCAGCAAAACACAAAACACTCCTTGGAATAATACAACGTAACAGATCTAATCAATTATGACAGAGAGTGACTTGGGTTCTGACGGAAACAATACTCAACAATGAATCTGTGACAGGTGTACCTAAAATAGTGTAGGAAATCAAACATAACAGGTGCACTCAATAAACAGGAGACGACGATCGTGGCAACTGGGAAACTGCGGTAAGGGGCCTGGTGCGCTGGGAACCAGAGGACTGTGCTCGTTGTGTTACTGCCGTGGCACATTCCAAACTCCCTTAGTGATGTATCAACATTGGAAAGCTCAAAGAACACAAATTAAATGACAAAGGTTGTTCACCTTCATACATTAGGAAATTGTAATAAAAACCTGAAAAAATACCTATCCCCACTACCAGGTTAGTAAATAAGAAATTTCCCCTGAGTAGGGAGCACAGACTGAAAGAATATTGGCGTCATCATTGGACAGTGACTTCTAAAATATATATTACAACCTTTTTAGATTTGTTTCCTCAAGATGATTTGAGCTGGTTGGCAGATATTTCATGGACATTTCTTAATAACATGAAGGGATTTCTTAATAAAATGTATAATTCAGTACTCCGCTTCAGTCACTGCCTTCTTTCAATTTCAATTATTTTAATTGTTACAAGGATCACGAATGAGTATGATTGTACAGAACTATTTGACATCATGTCATTACAGTCATGGGAGAGTTTGTACAACAGTGAAACTTCCTGTTAATTGTTAGCTGATGCTTATACATATATGTGTGAGTATATGTCCAAGACCATAGACAAGAAGACAGTAAAAAAAGACCCAAGCTAACACTAGCTAGCTAACATCCACCTTTTGTTCTAAAGCCAGGAATGTTTATGTTTGTCTCCGAAAAGCTGTGTTCTCAATGCAGCAGCTAATTATGATGTTGCTCACTGCAGAAACTGGATGAATGGTAATATACCTGCAAATGCCCTCCTGAAGCTCTGCCATTTTAGGATGCAGTCAGGGTTAAAGGTCAGTATGTTTACTATACTTTTGAAGTCTAAGCCAAAAAAGGATTATAAAATATCTCCTCTAACTTGGATCTCACTGCCCATTTTCCTTATCCTGGCTTTTTAGTTTTTACTAGCCAACAGTGACTCAGATCCATTGTTACTCAGCGTTTTATTCTTTCTTGAACTAGGGAACAGGCAGGACAGAACAGTGTAACATTTTTAATTCAATGCTCCAATGCCATTTGAGGGCGTAGTCACTGGCTTGTTGTTGTCACTGGCTTGTTGTTGTACTCTGCTGGCGTTACTCAGCCCTCAATCAGGGTGGTTGTGGTTGGTGGGTGTCCCTTTGGTTGATGCTTGACAATGTGGTTGGATTGATTTCATGCCTGTTGGGCCCGGTCCGGGGCCTGCCCCGGATGGGGCCACAGTTTCACTGGACCCCCCTGTCTCAGCTCCAAGGTCTTACGCTGCTATATTATTGTGCTGGGTCAGTAGGGTCAGTTCTCCTTCTCCACTACAAATCCTTGTAGATCTAAAAAATGCATTTTCTAAATGTTCCCTGTCTCCTGCCCTCTTTTAAACTTAGGAGGACTGGAGGTCTTGGCCCACACCTCCGGAGTACCAGGCTTGAAAGGATCATTGCTGTCCCTGTCCAAAGTCCTCCTGGTTGTGTTGCAGATCAAGACAATTCCAGCTGACAGTCTGATAACCAGCACCCCCACCACACGGTTGTACCTTGTCCTTGTCAATCTGGTCATGCTTCTGACCAGGATTGCGTTTTATAGACTCTGGACACAACCCAAATGCATTTAGTAATTATTAAAACTTGTATACTTAAAATGTTCACCTGGCACAGCCAGAATAGGACTGGTCACCACTCCAAGCCTGGTTCCTCTCTAAGTTTCTTCCTAAATTAACATTGAACATTGTTGTTGCTTGGTCCTTCATGTTTCAGGCTGAGTGTTTTGTAAAAGCCCATTTTGGTGAAAACTACAAATGTAAAAAGAGCTTTATAAATACATTTGATTGATAGATTTTTTTATCTTATAATAATTATTTAATAGACAAATAAGGCATCAGTTATCCAATATTAAAGGTTTTTTTTGTGGTTTGGGGATTAAAGTGATCAGACCCTGTGTAAGAGTTGATGGGAGGGAGCCTCAATCGATGCTTTCTGTAAAAACATTCAGTTAAAAAAAGGCAATCTCCTTAGAAAACTTTATATAAAACTCAGAAGATAATCCATCATTGCCTGGGTATTTATTTGTTTTGAGAGCTTTAATAGAGTCTAACACATCGCTTAATTCGAGTGGGCCATCACAGGCAATTTTATCAGATTGATTTATACATTTGTTCCCCAAAAATGTGTCAAAATCTGTTAATGATAAATTTGAATGATATAGCTTTTCATAGAAAGCTTTACAATAATCTGACAATATCCTACTGTCTTGGATAATGTTATTATTTATAATGAGTTTATTTAGACAATTACATTTCATGTTTTTCTTCTCTAGATTATAGTACCTAGAATTTTACTTACCTTCTTCAAGCCATCTTCTTCTAGATTGAACGAAGGCACCCTTTGCTTTACTGATATAGATTTGGTCCAATTTACATTGTAGCTCAACCTATTCACATTTTTAGATATATTCTGCAGGTATTTTAGATTTGATAAACCTATTGATATTATTTGATTCATCCAGTCTTTTTTGTTTTGCCAAATTGGCACCAGCTTTCATCCAAAAACATCTTATTTCAAAATTCATAAGCTCCCAGTATCACCCAAATGCCTTCACAGGCTTTTTCTTGAAACTTACAAATACTATTTTATATTTCATTAACTAAAAAATCATCTTCGAGCAATGAGTTGTTACATTTCCAGTAGGAATTGTAACATTTTTGATGATGAGAGGAAGATATATCAACTGCCAGAACATTAGATTTATGGTCTGTTAGAGGAATAGGCAGGAATTTTACCTTTTCTATACAGTGGATATAAAAAGTCTACACACCCCTTTTAAAATGCCGGGTTTTTGTGATGTAAAAGAATGAGACAAAGATAAATCATGTCAGAACTTTTTCCACTTTTAATGTGACCTATTGTTTATTGTAAAAAGGATCCCCATTAGCTGTCACCAAGGTGAACAAGCTAGTCTTCCTGGGGTCCTTAACAAAAAAGGAATCACATAACAATGTTAATATAAAAACAGTATAACATTATAACATTATAGACATCATTACCACATCATCATAAATTAGTCTGAATAAATGATTACAGTATTACAACCGTATATAGTGCATTCTCAGATGGTACCTAAAAGAGTCTTTGCCATTCATTTTACATATATTCAATGGGCAATTATTCCAATGATTGATGTCACAATAAATAACAGTTCTCTTTAAAGCATTTTATTTTGGGCGTGGTAACATCATCAGGCCATCATCCACAGACCTAGTCACATGAGAATGTACCTGGTCACACCTAACAATTTGGTTATATAAAAAAAACTGGTTGAGAAGTATAGACAATGTTTCTAAAAAACGTAGTTGTATTAAAAACCAGCCTTTTCTCCACCGTTAACCATGAGAGCTGACAGTGCATACCCATGACTGCTTACTATCCACCATCATGCCCAGTAATTTTACTTTATCTACCTGTTCTATAGGTTCCCCAGACAAGTTCAAACTCATCTTTGGTATTAATGACAATTTATGACTCGATCCCAAGATAATTGATTTGGTTTTTGATACATTCAGCACCAACTTATTTTGTTTTATCCAATCAGAAACCATATTTAACTCAGCTGATTAAACATAATCCAGTTCACTGACAGTTTTTGCAGCATAATACAATGTGGAATCATCAGCATACATTTGTACAGTTGCTTTACACAAAACAGATGGTAAATCATTTGTGAAAATGGCGTATAAATGTGGTCCCAGACAGCTCCCTTGCGGGACCCCACAGTCCAAGACCTTAGAGTGAGACCAGCTGCCAGTGTAATAAACCCGTTGCGTCCTACATGTGAGATAACTCTTAATAAATTTGATGGCAGTTGGACTAAATCCATAGCATTCTAGTTTACCTATGAGTAGATTGTGATCTATGACACTAAAATTGAGTAATACAGCACCAGTCAACTTTAAATGATCCATTTCCTTGAGCCAGTCATCTGTCATTACTGTGAGGGCAGAACAAGTTGAATGGTTATTTCTATAAGCATGTTGGAAATCTGTATTCAAACCATTAGATTCATAGTATTCCTTTACTTGTGAGTGAAATATTCTCTCCATCAGCTTACCAAGAACTGGGAGAATAGTAATAGGTCTACTGTTCTTCCCAGTAAGTGCTAGTCTACCATCTTTAGGTAATGGAATAATTTTACCTTCTTTCCAAATAGTGGGAAAAACCCCTTTCATTAAGCATACATTTAATATTTGACAAACATGGTCACCTGCCAGGCTAAGTACTTAACTATCCAGCCGGTCAGTACCTACTGAACTGTGGCCGGGCAGAGACTTCAGCAACTTTCTTACTTCTGGCTCCTCTACACTATTAAACTGGAAAATGCAACTCTTATCTAACATCACATAATTTTTTATGAGCTTTATGTAATTAGAATCAGTATTGTCCATATTCCGCCTTAGTACATGGACCTTATTTATATAGAAATCATTAAAATAATTTGCTATATCAGATGGTTTGGTCAAAAACTTGCCTTCTGTCTCCACAAAGGAAGCCCCTCCAGATGTCCGCCTCCCCATTATTTCATTAAGGGTTTTCTAGAGCTCTTTACCATCTTGCTTTACAGCATTTATTCTCTTCATGTAATATTCTTTTTTCATCAATCTATTCCGTTTAATAACCTGATTTCTCAGTTGACGGTACATGAATCTGTCCTCCATCAATCCAGTCTTTACTAATATAGATTTGGCTTTGTCTCTTTCCTTCATGAGGCTCTTTATACTCTCAATCAGCCATGGGGCTGTTCTCCCTTTTACAATACACTTCCTCATAGGGGCATGCCTATCAACAATCTTCATAAATCTTTCCATAAAGATATTTAAGGCGGCCTCAGGCTCCTCAGCAGCATACACATCAGTCCAATCAATACAACCAACATCTGCCAAAAAACTCTCCGGAATAAATTTCTTAAACATCCTTTTATTTACTATATTGACCTTCCATTTTGGAATTTTTGTTTTTCTGGTAATTGCTATGATATTATGGTCACTAAAACCCACAGATCGAGAAACTGGTTTAGTGCAGCATTCAGGAATATTTGTATAAATATGGTCTATTCAAGTGGCAGAAATATGTCCAGCACTGTTAGTAAAGACTCTGGTTGGTTGAGAGATCATCTGAGACAGATTACAAGCAGCGATCAATGAAACTATTTTGTTTCATTGGACATTGATTGACAAACCAGTCAATGTTCATATCCCCAAGTAAAAAAAAAACTTTTTACTATAAAACTATAAACCTATAATGTGAAAAGTTCAATTGAAAAACAAACTGAAATCTTCGAGGAGTTGTGGCATGGTTCTCTTGAGGAGAACAACACTGACCCACCAAGTTTATTTGAATTTCACTACAATCTAGACCAATGGGCCTGCAAGATATTTCTCTCTCAGTTAGAGCATCTGGCCAGTAACCCAAAGATTGCTGGATCAAATCCCCGAGCCTGCAATGTAAAAAATAAAAAATCTGTCGTTCTCTCCTTGAGCAAGACAATCTAACCCTAATTGCTAAGTTGCTCTGGATAAGCGTCTGGATTTAGCATCTGCTAAATGACTGAAATGTCAGTCAGTGTCACACTGAACTAGAACATATTTGGCACCATCGACATTACTCAGACTTAATTACTTGTCAAAATAATGCAGCAGAAAACCTCCACCTGCATTCTAGGGTTTAGATTCACTATTTTTGTGCTTGGACACGTCGCATGGATTCTGGAACGAGAGCAAGTAATGACTTCAATTAATTGTATGCTTTGCATTAAATGCTTCATTGGTTATCTGCCTCTGGAAAATGTAGCACATTTTTATAGTTAATTGGGAATCACAGGAGACCACAGACCATCTGTAAGGTAGAGGCACATGAAAGGGAGACAAAGCGTGTTAATTAGAACAAATCTGGTCTAGTGACCTTAGGATTACTAGAGAACAGATACTCCTTTTTGGCTGTCAAGACAATGTGGCAGGTGTGTTCAAGGCAAGTGGCTCAATAAATTCAGCAGAATGGAGAGAAATCAAATCTTGTAAATGGTTAAACACTGACCATCCTCATGTCCAAAAGGTTGTTCACTAGAAATTTACTTAGCTGACAAGGAAGGTTTTGTAGTAGCTTTTTGATGCATGGGTTGATATGTTTGACTATGTAGTATTGCAAACATGAGGCCTTATATCCAACTGATCTACACCAATCTGGTTGTAGTGAACAGTATTGTGACCATCTGGTGACACAAAAAGAGACCGCTGCAGGACACAGAGGCCGAATTCATTGTTGTTCATTTTAAATTAACTCTGAGCTGCAGTCCCTTTTCAAAAGGGACACAATTACGGATGTGGAACTGAAATTGAATTAAGAGATCAAAACTTTACTGTCCTAGTAGATATAATAAGCCCATCCACCACCCCGAGGACTGTGAAAAGAATGAAACCTACTTTATTTTTTGTCTTCAAATGAAATTATTATAAGGTTAATTTAGATTTTGTTCCAGTACAGTAACAACAGTGGATATCGTTCCTGTGAAATGTTCTACATTCTGTACTTCTCTTGAGGTGAGTTATAGCTTATTATTTTGTGGAAATGTGATGTTAATAATGGAGAGACCAAGGTAAAACTCACAAAAAGAGCCTGATTAAAATGAAGACTCAAATTGCCATCTTTCAATCTTTAAGCAATCTGGATGTGTTGGAAAAGACGTTTGCAAGTAAAATTCCCTGCATACAGGCAAAGAAAATGATTGCATTGAAAATTTTTCACATTCAAGCTGAACCGGCAATTTCACAACCACCTTATTTGTCACAGGAAAAAAAAACTGTATTTGACAGCACGTGTTCAAAGGTGTCCAGAAAAGCAACTAGAATAAGCTGGTATCTTTCTTGTCTTGGCTGGACAGAGTTAGGGCAGATTTGCTGTGGTGGCTGTGTAGTGCTTCAAGACTTGAGGGAAAAGTAATCAATAGACATTGGAAGTTCAAATGAGGAGTTCATCACAAGCTGAGATGCCTATAGCTCTTAAGGGGGAATTGACATTTAGCTACGGTGCCAGTCAGAAAATGCGAGGCCTGCTAGATTAAAAGCCTGTACCCAATCGACCAGGCACCACCTGTGCAAAAATGGCAAGCCTCTTGGAAGTCATATTTCAACAAGGATGGTGTCAGCTGATCGATAACACCGCCGAGCCCGCAGGTGGCCGCCGCCTCGTCTTTTGTCAGACAGCCCACTAGCTGCAGCCGCGTACCACTCATTTACTTAAAAGAATCATCAATCCGAGTTCTCTGAATCTTGGTTTCAGAGCAGGATAAAGCATTAAAGATTGCCCAAATGTCAGGAGTGGGACTGACTGACGAAGAGAGGCTTTGGGCTGTCGTTGTTCTAGGTGAGGGGGGTGTAAGAGCCACTCACTAGGCCACTCCTGAGGACCTCCTGCTGGGGTTCTAGGCATGGAGGGTCCCCACTGGCAGGACATCAGTCAAAAACCATGGTCTGAGGAAGCGCTATCCGATCTGGCCTGTTATCATACTCTTTGAGCAGTTAAACAACTTCTAACTTCTCTCTCTCTTCAACTTCTTTCTCCATGCTAATCTGTTTGCTGCATATCCTCTTCTATATCCTTAGAAGAAGCCACACACTGATACGTGAGCGTGTTTGGGACAACAAAGGGGACCATTTCAAGCGCTTAGTGGCGAAATGTTAACCATGCTCTCATATTCCTCAAACACTCCCCGGTGGCACATCCTCCAGGATTCTCACTGGTGGTGCGAGGCAGCCACACATTACCAGATGGCAACTAACAACAGCCAGCAGCGTCTAAACGAATGGAGCGATAGTAGGTTATTTCCTAAATGACAATCTTTGTAGTGCACTTGGGGCCTGGTCAATAGTAGTGCACTAGAAAGGGAATACCATTCAGAACGCATACATAGAAATGGTGATGGGTGTTATGTTCCCACAATGTCTCCTCCTGGCTAGGGGCAGAGACATTTCCTGCTGTTCCCCATGCCTTGATCCCTGAACCGTGCAGCCGGGCTAATGTTCTGTTTCACAGCTGTGTGTGTGTGTGTATGTGTGGATGGTGTGTGTGGCACTCCAGCTGAGTTTGTTTACCTCCTCAAATGTGGGACCTTTGCCATATTGAGCACACCCGCCCACACACACACTATAAACACGTCCACACCTCACTTTAATTACATTAGGGATGGAAACATTTTAGAACACAGATATCTGGACACCTACAGTGTAAGATCAACTTCACTCTCAGCCCCTACCTCCGGAACAAAATGCACGTCCTGTTCATCATGAACGCAGCACACTCCCCAGGACCCAATTACCCGACTTCTGAACACCTGTTTATCCCACCTGATTTTCTTTAGCTGTCCATTATTTAGTTAGGTTTATGTCACACTTTCTTTGTGAAGTATTGTTTGTATTTGTTACGGCACACTAAGGCTGTTTATTGCTGTTTTCTCATTTTTATATTTTTCTAGTATTGGCCAGTTTCTGCCTGTTATCTCCAACTCTGAATTAGCCTGTCTGTATTGTACTGTTGCCTATCTGATCTCCTGTGTAACGAACGCTGCCTGCCTCTGGTTTCCCCTTTTGGAATTAAATATACGCACTGCGTAACCACTCCACCTGGTTTCCTGTGTGGTATTTGCTACATACAGACACCGCTTTTGGTTTTCCACACGTGATGTGTTGGATACCAGTCCGTACTATGATCCTCTCAAACAACTGCTGCATATTTCAGTCTGGAAGTACTTCCATTGTACCGTTTTGTGGAGATGTTAAAATGAGGAGTGTTCAATATAGAGGCAGTCAACATGTTGACCATGCCCCCATTTACAAATTCAGGCCACGTTTTATTGGACATCATGGTCATCCATTTGCACACACTGAAACCAGAGAAAAAAAGATCCAAATGCTACTATTTATTCTTTTGATCCATACGTCATATTATTCAGATGTCCATACACTATTTGCCTAGTTGTCATGCTGCAGAGAAATATTTTAGATATTTAAGAACAGGGGTCAGTAAATTTTTTAGGGCTTCCCTTCTGGCCCTTTACCCTGCTCAGAGAATTTCTGAACAAACCCCACCAAGTGGCCAGAGGTTTAAAATCCAGACATCCTTTCATACCTTTTTGAATGTCCAGATAATTTAGTTAATGGATTGTTCATTAATTTATCGAAAACATATTTGTAGATTGTTTGCAATTGGCAAATTTTAATCAGTAACTTAGTAGCTAAAAGTAGCTAACCAACATTTGTAACGTTACGTTTTGTACAGGTAATGTAAGTGTATCTAATGTACTTTCACTATGGGTTTCACTCCAACGTTTTGTTTATAAAAGATTACAGTGTCAGACTTGAGTTAATTACAGTAATGTTAGCGGATGTTTTATGTAGCTTTTTTGCTCAGAGTACATTATTGTAATGTGCTGGCTTTGCCACTGGTAGGTTGTGTACAAAGAAGCTACAAAAACCGGGTAAATGTTGGGACGAACTGGAGATTTTCCCCCGAATGACACCGTGTGTGTGTTTTATGTATGTATGACGTGATGCCGCTGCTGATTATCCAAATTGGCTGTGTGCTGCACAAGGTAAATGTGTGAATGTCGGACAAGGCTGCTTTGCCTTGATGTGCTCTAGCAAATCCTTATGGTACGTCGGGCTCCTGCAAGCTCAATCGTGGTAGTTGGTAAAGGAATGTGTGTGTGCTGGAGTATCCATCCTGGATTGGATGAGTGAGCAGTGAGATAAGATATGCATTGGCGGACATGTTTCAATTGCATGCTATTGAGTTGTTTTGACAAGGCCATACAGTGCCCTCCACTAATATTTCTTTATTTGTGAAGTTCAACAACCTTTTGTCGCACATTATTACTGTTGTCCATCACTATGAGAAAGACTCAATACAACTATGAAAATTTGTGTTACCTCAAATTCATACCCCAGTGAAACAGGAAGTCATGACATACCACTTAATTCTTCCTAATCACTCAGGTGAACTTAAAATCGTAAAATATCCTGTAGGTGTGGCACGTATTTTCTGGAGATATATATTTATTTATCTCACATTTATTATTTTCAATAACTTCACTTCAATTATAGGTTTGATTTTGGTAAATATTGTGAATGAAAGACAGAGAAGATGAACAGTGGAGGTCTTTTTTTACAGCCCGTTTTGCTCATGTTACCAAAGGTGCCAATATTAGTGGTGGGCACTGTGGAAGTGGATATCACAAAAATTTGGAGGAGGGGAGAACATTTGTTAAATATATTAATACAAAATGTAAATGATTAATGACATACAAAACAAAGTAATCAACAGTTGGATACTCTCTAACCAATCCAAATAACCAAAGCCAATGTCACATTTTAGAAATGCCCCTTTACCCACGTGATCTGGCTTTGTCCCAACCCATCAGTTTCTGGGACAATCAGAACAGTATGTCTTTTTTTACGGTCAAGAAACTGTCTTGAAGGTAATCAAATCCAGACTTCTTGCAAAGAAAAATCCAAGTATGTGGACGTGGCATTTGGCACAACCAAACAATAAATGGATGCAAACACTCAGCTGTGTCCTTCTCATCTGACCCTTTATCCATGTAGCCCAGTAAGATACACTACGCTTGCCTTCATTTGCTTTGTCTGCCTTTGCTTGTTGTAGCTGTGAAGGAGAGTGAGGTGAGGGGTGATAAGCTTTGCTTGGTAAAAATTCCTCATGGCCAATGTTGTGCTCCCCAGGCTTGCCCTGGGCTGCTGTCGGGCTGTGAAAGTCGGCTCAGCTGCAACACCCCAGCTGAAACAGGATAAACGGCTAATCCTTTATCTGCTTAGGCACGGAGGTGGCTGCTTATGTGTATGCGATGGGCCCTTAATTAATGACGACGGGGACTTTCGACAGCGCAGGGCGACTGTGAGAGGGATTTAAGGATGCAGGTTTACCTTGCAGAGCAGCAGCAGCACCATTCCACCGTGTCTGTGACCTTGTTTTCCACTGTGAATTGCCGGGTTACAAGTCTTTTGCTGTTACTCCATGGAAAACTGTCAGACCCAGCAATAGTGAGAAAATAATGAACTGTAGGTTGCTAATGCCAACTGCCATAAACACTATTCACAAAATTTCACTTTGACAATTGACTTTTATAACTCTTCAAAGCTGCCACCTCTGGATTTGTTTCTTGTTTTATTAGGGTCCGGGCAAGATATCACTGCAACTGCATCAGAATCAACTGTTGTCAGACAAACACCCAATGGTTATTCAGACACTTTCCCACTTCCCTATGTCTTTAGTCCTGGTTTATCATACAGTTGGTTGGTGGTGTTACAATGGACGATAGACAGACAGAAGGGGTGGGAGGTAGGGTGAGTGCATGCGTTGAGGAGCAGGAGCCTGGAGCTGCCACGGTGAGTGGTGAGACAGAGAGAGTGTCGACATAGGAGGGGATTAGTACGAGGGAAAGGATTAGGCCATGGGCTTGTTTTGAGCATCCTCAGTTGTGGCATCAGAGCACTTTGTGCGCAAAGTGTTAAAGAATCATGTCCCTTTCTCTGTCCTCTCTCTTTTCTCTATCTCATTCTCTTTATTATTGCCTATCCAATATCCCTCTCTTTCTCTCTCCTCTCACTCCACAACTCTCTTTCCATTGTCTTTTTTGTCTCCCCCCTTCTTAAAGCAGGAGTCCGCACTAACTAACCTCTTGGCACATGGATGGCTTGACCAAGCCACAAGATGATCTATTTGGAGTGTTGCCCACTCTCCTTTTAGCCTCTTGCCCAGTTGTCTAACACCTGACACCCCAGAGCAGACCGGTCAAGGCAAGTGCTTCTATGCATGACAGGAAGCTAACGTCATGATTATGTGCAGTGGGAATAGTTTAGAGAGAGCGAGGTTTATGGGTGAGCATCCAGATTTTAACTGCAGCAGATGATGTGAGATTGCAACCTGGTTATTTACGCACCATGCCTCTGATCATGGTTGCGGAACAACCTGTTATGGGGTTGAGGAAGGCTCTGTATTTTAAAAATGACTGGGGCTCGTCAGACAAATACAGTAGTTCCACTTAAAGCCTAAAATAAAATTGTTAACTGTGATTCATACCTTTGTGTAGAGCTCAGTATAACACAAAATATGTTCATGTGAAATAAGGGGAATCCAGCTAATACACTCCAAATAGAAGCTGTGGAACAATCTAGCAAGTTCATTTCTAGGCTGTGCTGGTGCAATAACAGAACACAAAAGATTTTACACAAAATAGATACACATATGAAACAGTTGGAGGGCTGAAAAATGATTACTCAGTCGTTTTTTTCCAACCCTGAAGTGAAGCACACCGAATGTTATTGCTTCGTTTAACTTAAACTGATGTCAGGACAAAATCTGATAAAAATGCTATTTATTTTTCATCTTCTACTTTCATATTGCACAGCCAGGCATTCCTCCCTGTCTCCCTCTCTTTATCTCCATCTATGCATTCGCTATTCTTTGAGATAATGTTTCAGACATAAAATGCTGACATAGAGGGCCAGAAAACCTGTTCAGTAGGATCACACTAACAGATGTGCTTTCAGGGAGAGGAAGACGATGTGTCAGAACGAATGAGAAGAACAGATCCTACCTGTCAAACAGTGGGAGTTCCATGGGAAGTGGCAAGTTGGAGGGCAAAGCCGTACCGCATATGTGTGCTCTGGTCTAGGGTGATATAAAGGTTCAACATTTGTAATAGTCACCAGTTTATTATTACATGGTATCAATAATGATATTATTATTATTATGATATTATTACATAATATGCATATATATTCAAGGAACATTCTAGTTGGCTGTTTACAAACTTAACAAGAAGACTGTGTCAAAAATGTACACCCTGAAAGACATGCCTCCATTAAGCCATGCCTTCATTGTTAATTGCAAGGCTGCCACTTTGACATTATATTCATTTTAAAAAGAAAATAAATAAAAATCAACTGAGTGGTTCTTGGAAGACCTTTTTAAATATATATTTCTGTCTTTTAACATATCACCTAGAGTGCCTTACAGGAGCAATTACGGTGTAAGTGCCTTGCTCAAGGGCATTTCAACAGATTTTTTCCCCCCTCTTGCTTGGGGAATCAAACCAGAGACCTTTTGGTTTCTCTGCTAACAGTCTATCTGCTAGGCTATGTGCTGTGGTTATAGAGGGCTTTCTTTTGAAGGTTTCTACCTGTGTGGTTCCTGTTTGCTTCCAATAGTATAGATGATCTATTTGTTTATCTATTTGATCTATATGAACTATTTAGTGCTGTGGGACAGAAATGGAAAGAAGACTGTTATCAGCACAGTAAAGGTCAGTAAACCAGAGGCAGCATAATCTGTGGGCGGTAATGTGTCAATCACAGCTGAGGGTGTGAATCTAATTAGCAGATTGTCTTAGTGCTTCTTACAGGGGCATTTGGTGGATAGTATTACATGCATTTGAGGACATGGTCATGAATTGGATAACTTTGTCAATTATGCCTTTGTCAACACCTCATAACACTTTTACCATATATTTACTAATCTGTTTGAGCAACTTGTAAGAACTGTAATGTAACAACTTTTTTATTTTATTTGTATATTAACCTTTTCTGGCCTTTTATTGCCGTTCTGATGTAAAATAAAATTATGTTTTACTGAACGGAAAATTAACAGAATCTGACCCAAGCATCATCCAAGCTCTTTGCCATCCATAACATCCACACCAGTTGGTGTCTGATGAAGGACAATCTGAATCCAAACTGGCAGGCATGGTGTATGGCAGGGATATTCAACTCCTAGCTTACATGATCCAGAACCTGCTGATTTTCTGTTCTACCTCATCATTAATCAAACCCACCTGATCTCTCATGTCTAAATAAGCCCCTGATTATTTGCCTTATTGGTTGCCATGAAAAAATTTGGTGGATCTGGCGTCGAGGTCCGAAGTTGGGTTTGAGGGGTGAATGATATCAGTGACTTCACCTTCAGCTTTTATCCACAACCCATAAGACTTTAAGAGAAAACTAACAAGTGTATAATCGAGTAGCTACCTGGGCTTTCCGCATTGCCATACTTATTCTGTAAAAGACAATTATTCCCACATAACATGCCCCCACATTCATTGTGACACCACATACTATGTACACACAAACTGTACTGAACACACATCACATACGCTGCTGTTACTGTTCATTAATATTTCCAGGACACATCAATTTGGTAAGTATGTACCTGCTTAAACTGAGTGGTAGAGTGATTTTGAACCATTCTCCTGCTCCAGGTTGTTGAAGTTGGAGGGATGACAATATTTTACTGCATTTTGCTCCATCTTTTCTTTAATTTTAACAAGATGCCCAGTCCCTGCTGTTGAGAAGCATCCCCACAGCATGATGCTGTCACCAACATACTTAATTGTAGGGATGGTGTGTCTTGCAGCATGGTTAGTGTTAGGTTTGTTCCACACATAGTGTTTTGAGGTTTTCTCCAGGAATAGCACTTTGACATTTTGACAAAACGCTATCTTAGTCTCATTGATTTTTTTTTGTTTGCATCTGGGTAGCTCTAATGGTTTCAGAGTTTACTTTTTGAGTTAAAACTTCTTTCTTGTAATTCTCCAATACCGGAAAGTTTTATGGAGAGCTTTTGATGTGATTAATCGGTGCACCATTTCTCCATTGCCACTGATCTCTGTGATTATTGGTCTCTCTATGCCTTCACACACTTCTCTCGCAGTGCCTGTGTGTTGTAAAAATGTATGCATTTGTATTAGTTTATCTCTAATGTCTGTGTGGTCTCCATTTTCCTTTAGATTCACAGCTTGACCAACGGTCCTTCAACTGTTTTATCCAGATAATGTGCAAGCAACGTCATTGGTTCACAGGTGGGGACCAATGGTATGGTAATTATGTCCTCTTTAAGGCAATTTGTTTCATCCATTAATTGTCATTTTTCATCTGCATCACTGGAAAGCATTTCACTGTCAGCGTTATACCTGTTAACAAAAAGAGTTGAACACTGTAGCTGAAATTGATGTCCAAGGTTTTAAGACTGCCATTAAAGTGTTTCTTCCAAACCTGTTCAACTCTGTTACTATATTATCAAGATATTTTAGTAATCTATCAAACCATACAATACATTATTAATAATTCCTCGCTGTTATAGAATGTGTATGTTCTGGTATTTATAATTAGGGTATCGCTTTTTGAAAGGAAGAGTAAAATAAATCATAGGAGGATGTCTTTCATTTCTGTCAAATATCTCCATTCCCTGACACCTTGCCTCCTCGCTACCCCAGGCAGGGAAGTCTGGGGCCCCAATTCTCCTGATTAGGAGACAGTGCTCTTCAACACAAGTCAATATCAAAAGGCCACCAAGCCCGCTGGCACACCAGCAAGCTCAGAGGTGGTCATATTTAACACATTAGTCATCCTATTAAATGGTTCCGTGGGGCGAAGTGTTGTTAAAGCTTGTTTAATTGAAAGAGAATACCACAGAGAGCAGGAAACCCTTGCGATCGTATTTTAACCTCAACTGGGAGTAAACAAATGCAGGACCTGTTAACCTGATGTGTGGAAATGTGAAATGAGTCATTGCCATTGGACAATACAGTTTGGTCGGTCTTGCATCCAACTTCAGATTGACTAATGACAGCTTCATTATGACTGCCGACATGTTTTAATTAAATTTCTCCCTCTAGGAACATTATTTCAGAATTTGTTGGTCGTTTGCAGAGTTTGCTTAATTAGCGTTCAGTTTTCATGAATAATAAGTATGTGTGTCTCAGGAGTTTGCAGCTTGCTACCAGCAACTTGCCGTTGTCTGCGAAGTGGGAGCATACCCTTCTGCCATGTTATTCTGACCTATGAGAAGGTACCTGGATGCCACCTGACTCTTTAGTCCCAGAAGTTCGTCCAGTTAGGAGCTGGGATGAACCATGCCACCATAAACTTGACTGTAAAGCAATTCCTCTAGGCTTTTCCAGTTGGTGTCTAATTGGCTTTTTTATGTTAAACAATATCCATGAGTATGTGTGGTAAGGGAGTTTATAGAATGATTACCCACCACTAACAGCTTAAAATCAAAAGATAGTAAGCAATACTGGGCTGCCCTTGAATGCTGTGCTTCCCCAAAACTGCATGTTAATATCCACACTCATATTTAACAAATGCATGAACAACAATCCAGGACAACTACCTGTTTTCCCTATACAGGGACATAAACAAATATTGAATGATTGGCTTGTGCATGAAGGACATCGCCATGACAATGAAGCACACTTTTGGGCTTTTCATGCAATGAGGATGGGAGTTTTGGACACTCAGGACCAATGCTGGCCAAAATGTTAGAACACTTCAAGTCCAAAACACAGTTGACTCACAGGCTTGGAAATAGGGTTTATTGACATGCAGTATTGACAATAGTGTTTATTGACAATATCTTCACCCACAAAGCCTCCATTCTACCCAGAAGGCTACAGAAGAGGAATATAGACAGGGTGAAGTTTAGAACAATCATCTAATGCAGCCCAACACACTACGCACTTCCAAGACCTCTTATATGTGTGCACATCATGAGACCATTCAGAAGAAGCCATTTAAAGATTTTAGTGAGTTTTAAGTAAATATTAACCTCTTGGCCTTGGAAAATCCGCCAGTAGCTTACTTGATGCTGAGGGGAGCAATAAATGGGATACAATAGAATAGCACTCTAAACCTGTTTAGTGTAACATGTTATTATGGTGCTCTGCACAACAGCTTGTCGATTGTGTAGATTATTGGCCTGTAGTCTGTTACTCTCATGTCAATTAGATATTACTGTATGTATGTACTATTGTTTCACAAATTTCTGAATACTTGGTACAGTGCCCTCCAAAATTATAGGCAAATATAGTAAGGCAAATATAAAAAGGCAGCTTGATCATACACTAAAGATATTCACATATACACAATTATTTTTTAATTTATGGAACATTCAACTCAATGATATGCCACCTCCATGTCAACAACATATTTAGACAACTTCCCAGAAGAAAGTTTCCACTCTCATCTGACTAGAACCTGGTTCCAATCAAAGTTCCAGTAACATGTAGCAAACTCTAGGTGCTGACATTTATCTCTTTATGAAAGTAGTGACTTTAATCTGGCAAATTGTAATAGCTTATTGCCATGGTAGTGGTATGTAATTGTAGTTCTGGAGCTTTGGTGACCACAAGACTCAAACTACTTTTACAATTCTCCATCTCTGATGCTTGGAGAATTTCTAATCTTTCATTCTTTTTCACTGTGTGTGGGAGCAAAATACAGATCTTTTTTGTACAGGTTCATCAGTAAACCAGAGGCAGGTTCGCTACAGGTTCGCTACCTACGTGCATCAAGGAGCTTTGGCCGTCCGTGTCACTGTTGCCAGTTCACTGCTTTTCTTTCCTTGGACCACTTTTGATAGGTCCTGACCACTGCAGACCGAGAACACCCCACAAGGCCTGCAGTTTTGGAGATGCTCTGACCCAGTCATCTAGCCATCACAATTTGGCCCTTGTCAAAGTCACTCAGATCCTTACGCTTGCCCATTTGTCCTGCTTCTAACACATCAACTTTGAGGAGAGAATGTTCACTTGCTGCCTAATATATCCTACTTACTGACAGGTGCCATGACAACGAGATTATGAGTGTTATTCATTTCACCAGTCAGTGGTCATAATGTTATGGCTGATTGGTGTATGCAGTACCAGTAAAAAGTTTGGACACTCATTCAAGGTATTTCTTAATTATTACTATTTTATACATAGCTTTTTTTTTATACTGAAGACATCAAAACTCTGAAATACCATGTATTTGCCCCGAAAAGTGTTCCCACACCATCACACCTCCTAATCCATGCTTCACGGTGGGAACTAGATACAGTGGGGAGAACAAGTATTTGATACACTGCTGATTTTGAAGGTTTTCCCACTTACAAAGCATGTAGAATTTTGTAGCATTTTATTGCATGACATAAGTATTTGATATATCAGAAAAGCAGAACTTAATATTTGGTACAGAAACCTTTGTTTGCAATTACAGAGATCATACGTTTCCTGTAGTTCTTGACCAGGTATGCACACACTGCAGCAGGGATTTTGTCCCACTCCTCCATACAGACCTTCTCCAGATACTTCAGGTTTCGGGGCTGTTGCTGTGCAATACGGACTTTCAGCTCCCTCCAAAGATTTTCTATTAGGTTCAGGTCTGTAGACTGGCTAGGCCACTCCAGGACCTTGAGATGCTTCTCACGGAGCCACTCCTTAGTTGCCTTGGCTGTGTGTTTCGGTTCGTTGTCATGTTGGAAGACCCATCTTCCAGCCACGACCCATCTTCAATGCTCTATCTCTGGGAAGGAAGTTGTTGGCCAAGATCTCGTGATGCATGGCCCCATCCATCCTCCCCTCAATACGGTGCAGTCGTCCTGTCCCCTTTGCAGAAAAGCATCCCCAAAGAATGATGTTTCCACCTCCATGCTTCATGGTTGGGATGGTGTTCTTAGGGTTGTACTCATCCTTCTTCTCCCTCCAAACACGGCGAGTGGAGTTTAGACCAAAAAGCTCTATTTTTGTCTCATCAGACCACATGACCTTCTCCCATTCCTCCTCTGGATCATCCAGATGGTCCTTGGCAAACTTCAGACGGGGGCCGGCTTGAGCAGGGGGACCTTGCGTGCGCTGCAGGATTTTAATTAATGACGCGTAGTGTGTTACTAATGGTTTTCTTTGAGACTGTGGTCCCACCTCTCTTAAGGTCATTGACCAGGTCCTGCCGTGTAGTTCTGGGCTGATCCCTCAGCTTCCTCATGATCATTGATGCCCCACGAGGTGAGATCTTGCAAGGAGCCCCAGACCAAGGGAGATTGACCGTCATCTTGAACTTCTTCCATTTTCTAATAATTGCGCCAACAGTTGTTGCCTTCACACCATCTGCTTGCCTATTGTCCTGTAACCCATCCCAGCCTTGTGCAGGTCTACAATTTTATCCCTGATGTCCTTACACAGCTCTCTGGTCTCGGCCATTGTGGAGAGGTTGGAATCTATTTGATTGAGTGTGTGGACAGGTGTCTTTTATACAGGTAATGAGTTCAAACAGGTGCGGTTAATACAGGTAATGAGGGGAGTACAGGGGAGCTTCTTAAAGAAAAACTAACAGGTCTGTGAGAGCTGGAATTCTTACTGGTTGGTAGGTGATCAAATACTTATGTCATGCAATAAAATGCTAATTAATTATTTAAAAATCATACAATGTGATATCTGGATTTTTGATTTTTTGATTTTAGATTCCGTCTCTCACAGTTGAAGTGTACCTATGATAACAATTACAGACCTCTACATGCTTGTAAGTAGGAAAACCTGCAAAATCGGCAATGTATGAAATACTTGTTCTCCCCACTGTATGCTGAGATGTTATTTTCTCCCAATCTGTGTCTCACAAAAACATGCGGGTGGAACCAACATTTCGAAATTTGGACCCATCAAACCAAAGAACAGATTTACATCAGTTTAATGTCCATTTCTAGTGTTTCTTGGCACAAGCAAGTCTCTTCTTTTCATATCAGTATTGATTGCTTCGCAACAATTCAACCATGAAGACCTGATTCACGCAGTCTACTCTGAACAGCTGATCTTGAGATGTGTCTATTGAGTCTGGTAACTCTGGGAATTCCTTTCTTGATGCAGTCCTCATGAGAGCCAGTTTCATCATAGCTCTTGATGGTTTCTGCAACAGCACTTCAAATGTTCCAAGCATTTGACATTTTCAGAATTCACTGACATTCATGTATTAAAGTAATGATGGATTTTCGTTTTCTCTTTCCTTACTTGAGTTTTTTTTGGCAATACATGGACTACTATAGTACAACCTCCAACTCCTCTTTCTATTCTCGTTAGAGCCAGTTTGCGGTGGTCTGTGAAGGAAGTAGTACAAATCATTATAAGAGATCTTCAGTTTCTTGGCTGTTTCTCGCAAGGAATAGCCTTCATTTCCCAGAACAAGAATAGGCTGATGGATTTAAGGCCATTTTGAGCCTGTTGTTAAACACACAAATGCTGATGCTGAAGATACTGAACTAGTCTAAAGAATGCCAGTTATATTGCGTTTTTAATCAGCTCAATAGTTTTGAGTAACATAATCGTAAAAGGGTTTTCTGATAATTAATTAGCATTAAACTTGATAAACTTGTATTAACAAAGTGTCATTGGAACACAGTGGTGATGGTTGCTGATAATGGGCCTCTATACGCCTATGTAGTTATTCCACTGAAATTCAGCCATTTCCAGCTATAAGTCATTTACAACATCAAATTCTGATCAATTTAATGTTATTTTAATGGACACATTTTTAGCTTTTCTTTCAAAAACAAGCACATTTCTAAGTGACCTCAAACATTTGAACAGTAGTGTTTATATGTGTGTGTATATATATATATATATATATATATATATATATATATATATATATATATATATATATATATATATATATATATATATATATATATACATATATACATACACATATAAACACTACTGTACATATATACATATATACATATATACATACATATGTATATATATAAATGTGTGTGTGTGTGTGTATATATATATAATCTATGTGTATGTATATATATTTGTGTGTGTGAAGGATGCGTGAATCAAGGTTATCCTGGTGTAGAATGTTATCCTGGAAGTACAAGGTTATCCTGGAAGAACACCTGCTTCTTTCTGCTCTGACAATGTTCCCCAATTCTGAGAATAGTTTTTTCCAGCAGGACAATGCTCCATGCCACACAGTCAGGTCAATCAAGGTGTGGATAGAGGACCACCAGATCAAGACCCTGTCATAGCCAGCCCAATATCCCGACCTGAGCCCCATTGAAATGCTCTGGAATTTAATCAAGAGGAAGATGGATGGTCACAAGCCATCAAACAAAGCTGAGCTACTTGAATTTCTTGCCAGGAGTGGCATAAAGTCACCCAACAGCAATGTGACTGACTGGTGGAGAGCATGCCAAGACGCATGAAAGCTGTGATTGAAAATCAGGGTTATTCCACCAAATATTTATTTCTGAACTCTTCCTAAGTTAAAACATTAGTATTTTGTTGTTGAAAAATGAATATGATATAGTTTAATTTGCATTATTTGAGATCTGATAACAATGTATCTTCTTTTGGTTATTTTGACCAGTTGTTGTTTTCTACAAATAAAAACTCTTAATCATAGGTCTTCAACCCTCTCATAGGGACCCCAAAACCATTTCATCTATTAGATGTGTCCCAGAACTAGCACACCTGAATCAACCTTTTAACTAATTAATAAGCCCTTACCTGTTGAATCAGGTGAGCTAGTTCAGGGCAAAAACTAAACTGTTGGTTGGCTGGATGGTCCCCAGGAGAGGGTTGAAGACTAACTGTGAGAGAAAAAATTATTTGATCCTGACTTTTGGCAACTCAAACCTTCAGCTCCTTCCACAGATTTTCAGTGGGATTAAGGTCTGGAGACTGGCTAGGCCACTCCAGGACCTTAATATGCTTCTTCTTGAGCCACTCCTTTGTTGCCTTGGCCGTGTGTTTAGCATCATTGTCATGCTGGATTACCCATCCAAGACCCATTTTCAATGCCCTGGCTGAGGGAAGGTGTTTCTCACCCAAGATTTGACGGTTCCTTTGATGCAGTGAAGTTGTCCTGTCCCCTTAGCAGAAAAACACCCCCAAAGCATAATGTTTCCACCTCCATGTTTGACGATGGGGATGGTATTCTTTGGGTCAGAGGCAGCATTCCTCCTCCTCCAAACACGGCGAGTTGAGTTGATGCCAAAGAGCTAGATTTTTTTCTCATCTGACCACAACACTTTCACCCAGTTCTCCTCTGAATCATTCAGATGTTCATTGGCAAACTTCACATGGGCCTGTACATGTGCTTTCTTGAGCAGGGGGACCTGGCGCTGCATGATTTCAGTCCTTCACGGCGTAGTGTGTTACCAATTATTTTCTTGGTGACTATGGTCCCAGCTGCCTTGAGATCATTGACAAGATCCTCCTGTGTAGTTCTAGGCTGATTCCTCACCGTTCTCATGATCATTACAACGCCACAATGTGAGATCTTGCATGGAGCCCCAGACCGAAGGAGATTGACAGTTCTTTTGTGTTTCTTCCATTTGCGAATAATCGCACCACCTGTTGTCACCTTCTCACCAAGCTGCTTGGTGATCTTGTAGCCTATTCCAGCCTTGTGTAGGTCTACAATCTTGTCCCTGACATCCTTGGACAGCTCTTTGATCTTGGCCATGGTGGAGAGTTTGGAATCTGATTGATTGATTGCTTCTGTGGACAGGTGTCTTTTATACAGGTAACAAACTGAGATTAGGAGCACTCCCTTTAAGAGTGTGCTCCTAATCTCAGCTACACTGTATAGGAAAGTGTTCCAATTCTTTCCTTGACATATGAATGCAACCACTTTCCCCTTTAGTCCCTGGCAAGTAAAGTTTATCCTACTTCCAATACGGCAGTCTGTGTTCATCGAGGAACAGAGCCCATGCATCCTTGCAGTTGCTGTGACAGGAATCCCCTTCTCTGGATTGAAGAGGGAAACCAATAATTGATGATCTAGGACTGAAAAGACCCTGTCCAAGGTCCTCCTGGTTGTGCTGCAGATCATGTTGTCTCCAGATTAATCTTGTTGCCACTGCCCACACCCCTCCTGATTGTCCCTGTCTTTGTCCACCTGGATTTGCAGCTGACTTAGATTATGTTTAACCGTTTGACGCATACGATCACACCAGTGTGATCAGGCTAGAGTGGTCCCTGAAGCGTACGATCACACTGGTGTGATTAGAACGTCATGTTTAGAACGCACTATTAGCATGCCTAGCTACAAGTAACATAATAATGGCTGGTCAGACCGCGCTGTTATTTACTCACATTTAGCTCAAACAGTGTTTATAACTTTATTTCCTGATTGTAATTGTTTCAAGACCACACTATGATATTAACCAGGTAGAAAGCATTCAAATCGGGACAGGAAGTGTTACTTACGTACCAACAGACAGCCAACACTAGTACACAAAAACAAATTATATTAGTGACTACTACTGATCAAAACCATTGCAAAAACTTTCTAGAAGTTACGTTACCTGTTGTATGCATTTTATATAGTTTATTCATTTTTACTGCACTGAATAACTGGTCACGATTTGTTAGCTAGCGGGCAGCTGACGTTTGCTAGCGGTTAGCTGACGTTATCTAGCTAGCTACAGTTATAAATCAACCAACTTTTGCAGCTCTTAGAATTCGAGTCAACGAGATAAGCTTGCAATGCAATGCATGTAGTGTTCCTTACCTAGCAAGGTGACTGTTCAAATGCTGGCGTGAATTCAAATGCTGGAGAGTACTGAAGTCACGTGCAAAAAAACTCACGCTGGGGGGTTGGTAAAGAATATTTGAAACTCACGCGTGAAAAGGTTAAGGACTCATGACACACACCGCATGCACTTATTGACCTGTTTGTCATCAGATCATGCAAAAACATAAACATGGCCCAAAAGGTTATGTACTCCTATAATCTTCACTTGGCACAGCCAAAACAGGACTTGCCACCCTTCAGAGTCTGGTTCCTCTTTAGGTTTTAGGGGATGTAATAGCTATTATGTTCCTTTTATGTGAGCGGGATGCAACAGCTATTGGATGATCGCTGCCATCTCTAATGACATGAAACATGACTGCACCAGTACCATAGATGCTGTGTTTCCACTGGTGCTTTGAACCCGCACCAGGGTCACACCGGTGATTTATGCTAATGTTGGCTCCAGACTTTTCTGTTTCTACTATACATTTTGTACCAAGGACTTAAGGAGGTGCTTAGGTGGGGAGGGAGCAGTAAACTATCAACGCGATTTAGTTTTCCTGTGACAAAAAATAAAAGGCTATATTTTTCTGGTAGTAAAATAAAACAAACAATAATGCCATGCTCAGTTTGTTTACAATACAGTGTCTTTTGAGTAATAAAACTACATTCTGTGACCGGCTCCTTCATCACCTACACTCATAACACTGCAACTGTAAGCCAATGTATTCATTTTTTAGTTTGATTTTTAGTTTGATTTAATTGAAGTATTTTGTCAAAACTATCTACCTTTAATAGAAGTATTTCGGAGAATTCAGAGATAATTTTGTGTTGTTATAGGGTCTGCAGGCTACGTATCAGTCTCAGCGCTCCATTTTTCTAGTGAGTCAATGGTATTGTACCACATTCGGTTGTTCCAACTCTTTCCATTGAGTCTTTGCTGCCCGGTACTATTGCTTTATTTTCTTTATTTTATCAGGAATCTGTTTGTTAGATCGGATGAAAATCATTACGAGAAGTCTAAAGACTAAGCAATTGACAGGCTACACATCGCCATTCGAATAGAACAACATGCCGTGTTTTCACACCACGTAATGCATCAATCCACAAACCCTGCCCTAAGTCCTAAAGTCCGTGGCTTGGCACCAAGTGAGAGCCGGGCTACTCGGCCATGGCGTAGTGGCCCACTGGCCCTGGCCCGTGTCATTATCAACAGTTTTGGCACCAGTGTTTGGCACTAATGGAAACACAGCAAGTGTGTAGCATCCCATTCTAGCGAAATAAGTCAACACTGTGTCTGATGTCACCAAGTTCTTTGCTTTTTGGAATGCTTGCCTGCATTGTCTTGTCCACATCAATTTTCTTCCTAAAAGTGGATACATTACAGTGGCTGGGTTGGGCAATCTGATAGTAGTTGACAAATCCTAGATCTTACATCTTTGGTTGTGGTGCCTCTAAAATGGCCTGTATGCTTCGTTGACACTTGAGTAGTGTGTGATACTTGTCTTGAAAAACGTACACTTGCCACGTATTGTGCAAAGCCCATAATCTTCCAGTCTCTTCAAGACCCGTGTGAGATTCTTCAGATGAATATCATAATTTTCCCTGGTAAGTATAATATCTTCTTAGATATTGAGTGCTGGGGCAGCCTGGTCCATTGCTTTTTGCCACAGTGCTGCTGCCAACCCAATGCCAAAAAACTTGACTGTTTTAGCGATACCACCCCTTGTGTGGGTTGATATCAAGAAACACTTTGAAGTCTTTTTCTATCTCCATCTGTAACTATGCTTCGGCCAGGTCCACTTTACTGATGTCCTGTCCCCCTGATAGGTTTGTAAATATATCTTCTATTCTCTGTAATGGATTTTAATCAGCTAGCACTGGGTTGAAAGTCACTTTCAAAACCGTGACTTTCTTCTTTGCCAGTGGCAATACTCGAGTAGGCCTGAGACTCCAGTCCACTTTGGATAGTAAGTTGTCAGCTTCCAATCTATCCAGCACAATCTCTACTTTTTACTGATAGGGTATGGAACTGGGCATGCTTTGAGGACATTTGGTGTTGCATCATCGTTGAGAACCTATTCCCTTTAATATCTTTCAGTGTTCCAATACTTAGTTTAAACTCAAACACAGCTCCATTTAAAACTCCTTCAAGGTTCGCTTAAGTCGGTTGTCATGAATCTGGCTGCAACAGATTCTCCTTTGTTCTGATTGCATTTATAGATCTGTAATGTTCTAATGTTAGTATTGTGTTTGGTGCCACATGCTCTTACATGGTTTTCACCATGTTTTCACCATCAAAACTGTGCTCATATGGTTTTCTAAGGACAGTGAAGCTTCATTGCAAAGCATTAGCTTGACTTCCCATATCACACAATAACACTGGAACATGCTTTTCTTCATCTACCTCATTTGCTTTTCTGCTCAATTCACTCACAGTAAATGACCCAATCATCGGTTGCGCTATTGAATGCATCAATTTTGCCAATGTAGCCAGCCATTTATCCTTTAATTGTCCACTGACTGTGGCTTTAATGTCCGTCGCTCTCTCTCTTCCTTCTCACGAAAGATGATTATAAACAATCCATAATAACCACTCAAATTCCCTTCCTCTTTCAGTGTTGTTCACTTGGATCATTAGCACAGAAGTCTTGAGTATCTTTTAAATGAACCTCATCACCAGTGTTGTGTTTGTGAACAAACTTTATAACCCAATAACCTAACAAGACGTCTTCACAGCCCTGTAGTTGGAAAATAATGACCACATGGAAGGTGGTCAACCAACATCTAAAACAGAGATTGTTACTTTTAGTCTATGAATGCACCATGCAAAAAATACTCTACAGACTTGATGATATTGGCTAAAGCCCTGACTTACTTGTGCCATGAATACAGTTAATTTTTGCTTTGATTTTATCACTTAAAAAGGTCCATCTGGGTATCTGGCCTTGAGTTGTATGTTGTTACTAAACTGGTCCGAAAGCTAGTAACAAGTTGGTAATAACTAGGGTGGGGAAGATTTTTTAAGTAGGGGGAGCTGATAATGGTTGCCTGGTGCAATCGAACATTTCTCAAACAAACTGGAAATGTCACATGTCAACCTCCAACACTGGCGAACAAATCTTGCCCGTTGACTGAAATGGCATGTGTTTCAAAGACTGAAAAACTGAATCTTGTCAGGTGGTGCTGCAGGCTGTGTCAGGGGTGGGGGCTGCAGCTCCCCCAGCAACCCTACTTCCTGCAGCTTTGCTTGGATTACTACTACTGTTGCTGGTTGGTTATTAACCATGAGTTCAAATGGTTCAAAGTAAGTATGGTTCACATTTTGACAGTATAGAATTAATCAGTACATTTTCCAGTTGGTATGGATGTCCTCAATCCTGTACCGATATTGCTGAAAAAAACAACATTTGAAATGAGAGTTTGTGATTGAAGGTGATATGTTGCTGCGCTCCCTACATGAAGATGGATTCTGTGCTACATTCATATATTTCAGTCAAGGTGTTTGAATAGACTGACTCGATTGCCACCTGTGCTGAATGGAATACATGTTGTCGGCTCTCATTAGCATCGAAATAGGTTCATGATGTCTTGCAGAGTGATGGGTTTGCACAGTCTGACTTGAAATGTAGGGGGCATCACGCAATGATTCTTACATACAAGATACTTTTATGACGTCAACTTCCTTGAAATAGGCCAACAACAGAGCCCTATAACAAATTATATTGTAAAAGTCAGGTAAATTCTTTACAGTCCAAAATGAACAGTGTTGTTCCTCATAGCATCAGAAAGCATTAACTTAACATTTAAGTCAATTTGCAGAAGCTGCTGATCTTTCATCACCCAATGCAGATGATTTACAGATTATCAGATTTCAAAGTTACATACACATTTTATCAGATATGGTTGTGAGTGTAGCGAAATGCTTGAATTTTAGATTATTAAGTAAAGGTAAAATGTATAAACATCTAATAATCTCTCTAAAATCATGCTAATTGTAACTCTCTACAATATATATATATATATATTCATTGAGAAAAAGAGTTCCTCATATGCACTAGTTCTTAATCGCCAGTTTAACTTGAAAGCCCTGCTTCTTATGCTCCTGTTATAATTATTTGTTGATTCTTATACCCATATCTAAGGACAAGGTAGAACTTTAAACAGCTAGTTAACACTGGCCAAGCCCTCTCAGATCTTTACATGTGCATATGGTTTAGAGTTTAGGGATCCATTTAGGATTGGATTTAAGTCCTATTAAACCTCACACAACAGCCCTTCTCCATCCCAAATTGCACACTATTCACTACTTGGTGCATCACTTTTGACCAGGGCATATCTAGGGATCTGTTCAAAAGCAGGCACTATTTGCATATGCTGCCATTTGTGACACAGTTGCATGCAGACTTTTTTTGATAGTATAAGGCCAAATGCTAGGCACTTTTTATCCAGGCAGTCTATTTTAAATTGAGAATTTCATCATTTCATAATTGAGGATTCTCTTGAACACCTTCAAAAAAGTCAGTTGTTCAAGAGAAATTTATTCGTTGTCCAGGTGTCAGTCATTGCAGACTTCAGCCAATTTTAGCCAATGGAAGTAATTGAGACATGTGAGTACATTATTATTTTTTTTATGTATGGTTAAATCACCTTTGAGGAACATTAAACCAAATACATAGTAGATTTCAGGTAATTTTGAGATTAATTTATCAACATGAAATTAGTTTAATAGATTTGTAGACAGTGTTGGTTAAAGTTAGCTGGAGTTTACCCTAATGGCTTCTAATGCTGTTTAATGCCCTGTCTCATTCAATAGTTTCACTATGCAATAGCTTGTGCTGGGTGGCTAGGGTCAGACTGTCCTCTCTCAGTTTTTTAAACGGTGCATTAGTTTATGTGAAGGGGGTCGAGTCAGTCTCATTCTATTCTGAGGTATCCTTTTGGATCTAAGGAATATTCCCTCAATTTTGTCTGGTGGCCTGTTGAATCTTAGGAGGATGTCCTTGGACCACACCTCAGGACTACCTGGGCTGATGCCTCCTAGCTGTCCCTGTCCAAAGTCCTCCTGGTTGTGTTGCTGATCTAGTTACTGCTTGATTATTCCTACTGTCACTGCCCACAGCCCACCTAGTCATCCCTGTCCTTGTCCACCTGGTCATCCCTGTCCTTGTCCACCTGGTTGTCTTGTCCACCTGGTTGTCCTTGTCCACCTGGCCATTCCTGTTCTTGTCCACCTGGTTGTCCTTGTCCACCTGGTCATCCCTGTCCTTGTCCACCTGGTTGTCTTGTCCACCTGGTTGTCCTTGTCCACCTGGCCATTCCTGTTCTTGTCCACCTGGTTGTCTTGTCCACCTGGTTGTCCTTGTCCACCTGGCCATTCCTGTTCTTGTCCACCTGGTTGTCTTGTCCACCTGGTTGTCCTTGTCCACCTGGTCATCCCTGTCCTTGTCCACCTGGTTGTCTTGTCCACCTGGTTGTCCTTGTCCACCTGGCCATTCCTGTTCTTGTCCACCTGGTCAACCCTGTCCTCGTCCACCTGGTCATCCCTGTCCTTGCCCACCTTGTTATTCCTATCCTTTTCCATCTGGTCATCCTTGTCCTTGTCCACCTGTAAGTGCAGCTGAACTGGATTCTGCCTAAAAACATTGGGCCCTCCTGCATTATTGACCCACCGGTCATCTGAACATGCAAACATATTCATGTAATCTTATAATCTTGAACCGGTACAACCAGAAAATTACCGGCAGTCCTCAGTCTGGCTACTCTCTAGCAATTCTTCCTAGACTCCTACCCCATTAGGTAGTTTTACCTAGCCATTGTGCCTCAATTTCTTGATGTTGGTTGCTGTTTGGGGTTTTAGCCTGGGTGTCTGTATTAGCACTTTGATAAAACTGCTAATGTGAAAATGTCTTACTAAAATACATTTGTTTGAGTGAAAAAGTAAATGTAACCATGGATTATAGTTTATTTTGATCCATAATGAAATGCAGGGTGAGGAACCATCTAACAAATGCAATTAGAAAAAACATTACATATGTATATATAATTATGTTCATAACCTATTTTATTCAATTTCTCTCAACACAAATGTGTGAAACAACAGCAAAAATCCCACTTTTCGACAAAACTGTTGATAATGTATTTAAATCACGGGAAGCTGTTTAGGAAGCCGCTGGACTCTGTCGGCATCAGAAGTGAGTGTGGACACAGGCGTTGGAATCGACTACATCACACACTCACCCGGCCCCGCACAGAGGATTAATAACCTCCATCGCAGATAGAGGTTCAAACGTATTGGAGAGGCAGGTGTAGGGACCCGGGGGATATCGGAATCCTCTGCCACTCTCCTCGCTCTTCTATATCTGTTCTGAACTCCGCTTTACCATCATTTACTGATTGAAACCAAACAATCACACCGGGATTGCTGTCTACTGCCTTTCAGTACTCCCTCACTGCAATACCAATGCGAAAATATTGTCTGCGTATACAGTCTGCGAGTAATAGGACAGGAGGCGAGCATGTAAAATAGTCAGCGCAAAAATGGACAAAGGGAACTACATAATTGCTGCGCTTCTTTTTCAGTTCTTGGACTTCATATGTGGACAATTCTTTCCAGGTAAGTTTATTATTCTTTCTAGGAAATGCTTACAAGTCTAATTAAGCTACTTTGATGTCATTAGAGCGTGCTTTGATGGAGATGCGCAGAGGACGAAGGAACCACGGACAGGTGCATGCCATAGGAGTTAATATGGCTCTCCCAACTTTTATTTGGGAATACTGTACATAATTGTACGCACGTACACACACACACACACACACACACACACACACACACACACACACACACACACACACACACACACACACACACACACACACACAGTATCAAAATGCACACCATGCACTTGTTACTCAAAGCGCAATTTGAAAACCTTTTGGTTAAAATTATTTTGGTCAAGCATTTCTTAAGACATGACATTGACAATCTCGAAAGTATTTGTACTTGTGGTACAGTAATGACTTGTAAAGCCTAACTATTACGCGAAGCTGCGGTCAGTTCGGAGTTTTTAACATAGTCCTAGGTTACGAATGAAATAACATTGGACTATCTTAATAATGCAATACATTTACAACGTTTACCAACTGGAATTATTTATTTTTTAACGATAACATGTCTCTGTATAATAATAATTCATAGCCAGCTTTAGCCTACGCATTATGCCAGCTATGGGAAGCATTTCACGACAAACCGATAAACATAAATCAATAGTCACTTTGCCCACCTTCCAAATTGTTAGACTGTAGGCTACTGCGATTTTAAATTAGTTTGTGATTGGAAAATGGAAGAGACGTGTGTCATAGGTTTGTATATGTTTTGTATAATTAAACAGTTGACATTGCGGTACATTGATGACATTTAGGGTTTTCTTGGTTTCTAAATAACAACTTTAGCCTCTATGCAAAAAGTGGCCTTGTTGAATATCGAATAGCCTATGCATCAAAACCATACTTAATAAAGCTTGTTTCAAAACCACTGTTCATAAACTGAACAAATACATTTTAATAAGAAAATATCAGTTGTACTGAAATGGTAGTGGAAGTCGTAGAAATCTAGTCTGAAAGGCGTACACTTGTAATAAAATGTTTTATTCATTTACTTTTATTTAGATGTCACAATTTGTATCCGACTTTTTCGGTCCGATTACGTTTCTCATCCCGTACATGAACACGGCTGAAAAGTGCTCATGATCTGGAGATGATGCCAGTTAAATTGCATACCCGTAAGGTGGCGCTCTGGGCACATCAAATTATATTCTCTCTTACAGCAGAGCATCTAAATGCGTGCGGCGCAGGTGAACAAACTATAAAATTCACTAAGGACAAAGATGAGAGTAAGTCCAGGTATCCATTTTTAAAACTGTTTTTCACTTTTATATATATATATATATATTATCTTGGAAAATGATTCCAACACTAAGTATGGAGGTAAATCTAATGTAGTTCTGATGCGCATATCCCAATGGATTTGGCGGTTCTATGTAGCGAGATGTTTTGAACTGAAACTAATTGAAGTCTCTTCTTTATTGTTGTCTCTTCTTTATTGTTAGAAGTGAGTAACATAGTTTTAGTAACTTTCATTAGTGACAATGTATTTACCAATGTGGACATCTTTAAATCAGTGACTTCAGGTACACTTATTGGATTACATAATACTCTAATTTTGATGTACAGAAGGAAAGAAAACTGTCACATGTTCTATCTGCATCTGTTGAACTTAAATATATTGAGTGAATAATTATGACCATAAATTTTTTTTGTCACAGTACACAATGAACATCTGAATTTTCACATTATACTATACTTCCTTGCAAACGTTTTCTCTTTGATTTCCATTCTACCGCACTGGCAAAGAAACAAGCCCCCCTCGGTCTGAATGAACAGCTTGACAAGTGTATTTGTTCCCTGACTAATGGGGGCTGGCTTTTGGCAAAGTAGGGTTTTCAAGTGAAATGTGAACAATTTATTGGCTGCATAGGGCTGTTCAGTTCCATTGCTGCTGGGGGAAAACTTGAGAAGGGACTTTATATTTGAAATTGAAAATTAAGTTTCATTACAAGTAATGGATTCTCCCGCTTTCTTCGTCCCCCCTCATTGGTTATGGAGGATGCAGCTGGGGCTAGGCTTGTATCTCTACTGGGTGAGACGCCTCACTAGCCAGTAATTGTTTAATGTCCAGCGGACATTGAAGGTGGCAGCTACTGGCTTGAGCAGCAGTGTGCATGTGTGCATGTGTGCGCACACAAAAGGGACCAATTTACAATTTGCCTTCATTTAATTAGATCTGTTTGGCCAAGAAGGCCAGATATGAAGGCCTTGACTGACGACTCCTCTGACTGCTTTGCTACATTTTGGAACAGCAGGATTTTATTACTTTTTAGTTAGATAGTTTTGCATTTCCCAATTTGAAAGGCTTTTTATGATTATTATGAGTGCTGTTTGGAAATTGGAAAATGGGTGTGTTGGGCTGGGGAGTCTTGGCAGAACGACATCATACTGGATGAATGGGCTGTGACCAGATGGATGTGAAGAGTGTCATTTCCAACCAGCACTGACTGACTCTCCAGAGACAAATTGTTAAAATGATCTTTCCCTTAAATGAGCCAGCTGGATAGTGGACCTATAGAGAAATAAAAGACATTCAACAATAAGACATGTTGATTAATCACATAGTGGTAAATACTCTTGCCAATCGTTCATTTCTATTTCTATTTGGTATTTATTCCCTTTTATTTATTTTTGCATTGCATTGCTTAGTATTTGTAATTGTTGTTACAAAGTATGCTATTTTAAAAGCATTTATACCAATTAAATATATTTAAAATGAGACTTATCACTAATAGTGTTGTGTTGTTCTGTATGCAGCCCTGGTTATTTTTACAGTGCCTTTTGCCCTTTTTCCAAGAAAATTAATCCAGTGAAAAAAATCAGGCTACTCTGCATACTTTACCTAGGGTTCTGCACTGCTTTACATCATCCAGTGGCAGCCTAACACCTGCAGTGTCATGGGAGACAGCAGTCACTCTGTATGCTGGAAGGGGCACTCGCCAGCCGAGTGCTGCCAGACTAATGGTTAATCCCAGGCTTAAGCAGTGTCAGTCTTCAGGCCCTCCATGTTAGAGAAACACACACGCTGCCAGCTAAGAGCTACTGAAGTGTGTGTGTATGTTTTTACCCTGAACTTAAAGTATTTAATTTATTTTATGTAGGGTTTTGTTGATAACTATTTGGAGCCAAAAAAGGGGCATGTTATTTAGGATTTCTGTGAGTTTTATCAATTTTGAGGTTTGAGATTTTTTATGGTGGACTGCTTAGTATTTCGACTTGCATCCAATTTATTCGACAGGTAAACAACACATCCATTGAACCTTCAATAAGTGTTGTGATTGATGTCGAATTGATTTTGACACACAATTGCTAAAAGGACTGTACTTTGCAATAGGAAATGGTGGAAAGAAACTCAAAGGCATCCAATCAAGTCATTGTGGCCAGAAATTCAACTGTGATTGCAACAGCTATTATAACAGTGAGCCACACAAGCACTGATGCAATGGCATACTATTATACTTTTAAAACTTCCTAAAATGGGGTAAAATGCACTTTAAGTAGTTGTGAAAAGAAACACCTAAGAGCACCAGTGGTGTTGACAAGCTGTCGGAGAGTTAATAGATTTCACGCCTGCCGTTTGGGCCTCTCAGAAAAACAAATAAAAATGGGGTTGGGGGTTATTCCCAATCAGTTCCTGTCGGAAGCCTAATTGCCCCCCTCAACTCCCATTATCATCTGGCCCCCTTGTGTTGCCGTGGCAGCAACAGAGCAGTTGGAACGCTTTTTGACAAGCTGTCTGTCACTCACCAGGTCCTTCTATTTAGTATGCTAGCCAACCTGGTCACGCGCCAATCACCCTCTCTCTCTCTTTTTCCTTCCGGAGAGGGGAGATGCATTTAACATGTCAGTGGAGGGAGACGTATTTGCCAGCAGTTTCCTTATCTCCATGACTGTGTCACCCTAATCTGCTACCCTTCTTCTGTTTGCCTGACTAAATGACAGCTTAATACAGGGGCAGGCCTGCGTCACTGAGGAAGTTAGAAGAACATCAGAAGGAGAATGCCTTTCTTTCACTTACGGTTTTAACTACATCCTGAAAAGCTAAAGATTTTGCCTGACAACCTTGTTGTAAAGCAAAGGTGGGAAAACCAGGTTTTATTGTTGACTACAACATTATTTGGATGTGTAAACCATCCAGTATTATTTATACCTCTAATATCATAATCAATATCATATTTGTGATCAGTAATGCAGTTTTTCCATTGCATTTGAAACATTACATTTCTAGATAATCCTGCTCCAATAGATTACACTTTGAAAAACAGTTGCATTACATCTCCATACCTTTTTTAATATTTTTCACAATAATTGGATATCTAAGTGATTGAAATACCTACCTGACAAAGAAAATTAAGTTCTAATCTTTTATGAGCTCTTCCAGTCTAGCTGCAAAAGGACACATTAGCCAGTATAAATGATCCACTGTTAATGTTTGCAAGCTTCCTGCATTTGAAAACGTTGTTTACTGATCACAAAATGCATCCATGTACTTGCAGTATAGCTATATGATTATGATAAAGCTAACTCTGCATTATTGCTTTGCATGGCATATCTTACATCTTTACTGTAGCTACATTAGTTCTGACTGCTTGTAAATAAGGGATCATATTTCATCCAAATATTTTCTAGTGTTCATTTGACAATCCCTTAAAATACATGTTTTGCTCTCCATCTGCAGGCAAATAAAACATTCTGGTCCTTGTTGTGACATTTATAGATAATAGCACCGTACATTATACATAGAATTGATACTCTGTGATGTGCCATTGGACTGTTGCTCAAAGTTTGTTGTGGTACTCGAAAGCACAAATCATAAAGACTCTGTGCCTGACTTTCCAGAAAGTCACAGAAAATAGAACGACTACAGAAAACCTTGACAAAAACATTGTTTCCCTCCTTTTCCTCTAGGTTGGATGTTATCATGACTGTACAGAAATACCAAATCCCCCTGCATGGCAATATTGGTCTTGCCGGAATACTATTCATAGAGGGGAACTAAAGCTGGGGATTTGGAAACAATATTCATGATACAGGAGGTCACATCATGTCCCAAATTTCACCCTCTTTCCTACACAGGAACCTATTAGGTTCTGGTCAAAAGTGTGTACTATTTATGGAATATTCTGCCATTTGAGAAGCAGCCCTTTAGTGTCAGTTGCAGAAAACTTAAAATTGTGAAATCTGAAAAAAGATGCAAAGGAAGAGTAGAAAAAGCAGAACAGGGTGGAAGAGGGGGAGATTCAGGATAGGTAGAAGAAAGTGAGTGAGAAAATGTATATATGGAAAATAAGAATGAGGGATAGACAGAGAAATGGAGTCTGTGTAGACTCAAGAGGCTGTGCCATTATAAGGAAGGTCCCCTCAAGGCCCTTTGAGGAAATGCTGGAACAAACATCCTATTTCCTGGCACTGTGGAAGCTCCACTCACTGTTTGCTCAACAATCCTCCAGCTTTCAAACAGGCATTTTTCTATGTGATGTTTGCAAAGCGAGCCCTCAATACTGCCAGGACCCACAGTAAAGTAATCCGGCATCTGCCTCCAACTCCACTCTTTTCCCATGTTTTGTTTCCCAATTTTTCTTTTTCATTCTCCACTCTGTTTTTGCTTTGTAGCAGTCTTTTCATTTGGTCAATCTCTGACCCACTCACCCAATGTCACTCATAATAGCCCAATGATACGTCTTCACCATTAATGTCATGCACCATCTTTTTGCCATTGCTATCTCTTTCTCACTCAATCTCTCTATTGCGTTGCCTTCCCTGTCCACTTCAACATATTAAGTTGTTGGAGATGTATATACGCATTTCCTTACCCTGCCGTAATTGTCAGGATCCATCAACAGATTACCTTTAATTGGGCAGATAGGGAGCGGGAGAGTTAATACAAATTCTGACTTGATGAATAGATAATTACTACTGTCATCAACGAGAATCACTACTGGCAATTTGTGCAGAGAGCACTGCTCATATCCGAAGCCCCAAATGCAAAGCTTTCTGCCTAAACTTCTCTGTCAAGCAGTTACCTCAGATTTAGATCTGTGTAAAGGTTGTCACGGAAAAGTACTCCTTATATAAAAATTGACAGGTATATTCAAATGAAACAACCCATTGCAAAAATCAGCGACATGATAATAGCAATCCAGCTTAAAAGACAAAATTGGCCATTACTTTTTTACTTTTAGTTTTACAGCTCTCATTTTCATTTGATCCCAGATGCTCCCAGGTGATAAATGTGAAACGATAGGTTCAGGCCACCTCCTGGCCCCATTCATCACCATGAGAGGACATTGTTTCTCTTAAGGGTGCTCGTTCAAATATTTTTGCTGTTATCTCTTGTCAGAGACTTTGTCTTTTCACTTATTGACTTGTGAAAACTTGACAGGGCCATGCCAGAAAGGGAGCCTTGCTTCTGCATTTGCTGTTCTTTAGCTTACCCAGGTGAAGCTTTTTAACCACCAGTGATTTACGCACGGTGAAATTGAGTATGGTTCAGTAGTGCAGGTTTACATAGGAGTTCACGCTTATCAGAGTGGTGTTTCTACACATGGACTTTTATTGACCATGTCAATCACCCATGACTGAATCATTAGCCCCAATAACTGACATAACCGCTGTCTCCAATGAATGAATCTCTATAAGACAACAAGTCAACCATGACTCTGCGCCAGCTCTTCTGTTAACAAAAAGTGTGAAGAACAGTCTTTTCCCAGTGGGATTAAAACAGGACGGTGGCGGACAAATATGAGAAGAAAGTAATTAAATTGCATTAAAGTCAGTGTTAGCCAAAGAGCGGTGAAATCTGGTACTAATGAACTGGCTGCACTCTTTCAAGACCTGGGGTTTGTCAGAGTGAAGACACTGGAAGGGTAACAAGACCCCTTATGCATAGTCTCCCTTCAGACAGACCATTAACCTTTCCCAAGCAGACACACACACACCCCTCCACACACATTGTTTCTATAGATACTTCCTCTATTGCCGATAGACCTGCTTTGTTCCTTTACGGTGAGATTAAAAGGCCCTTAATTGGGTAGGCTAATGACAATTTGCCGTAGTGTTCTAATGCCACATTATTTAGTCCCTAGTGAAAAGGTCAGTCTGGGGCCCTGAGATACTTCCATTCAACGGGAAGTCTCGTGCCTGTCGCTAGGTAGAAACAACCAACATTTGAGTGCCTGGGAGTTCTGTCTGGATGGGGATTAAGGCGACAAAAGTATTGTTGTTGACACTGAAGCAGGTTTGGGCTTTGGCTGGAGTTTTTTTCACTTTCTCAATGTGGTAAAGCTGTGAACACAAACAGACGATAAGAGGCATAAAAAATCATTGCTAATCATCGCCCAGCTCGAGGTTTGTGAGGCGTGATTTGATTAAAAGTGATCGTCCTCTCAGAAAGGTCAAATTGCGCCTCAGTGTGTTTCTTAAAAGTCCTCCCAACACTTGGGCTGAAAGGTGGGAAAAGAGAACAAGCAAACAATTTTGAACTATTATAATGGTCATATCAGATCACATGACAAGTTTGGAGCAAATAAATATATTTTTGATTTACTAGAATTTCACACTGTTGCTTTTTTTCATGTATATGAATGATATTTTGCATGTCTTTCTACCCATGATAACATTTATTTCAAATTTTTACATCCTGGCTATGCCCCTAGCCATCTCTGCGCTGGGCTGGAGCCATAGTCAGGACCGGACAGAAGGTGTAGATCTATCCATTTTGGTCTCCCCAATTGGAGGCAGGTGTAGATCGTTGCCTCCAATTAGGGGCCCTACTTATGTTCACTGTTTGGCCACACCCAGTGTGGATAATTTTGGCTTTGTGTTTGTTGCACAACGTCATCGGTTACTGCTATTGTTTTGTTTGTTTTCATTAAAACCATGGATTTCTACCGCCCTTTCGTCTCTGCGCCGGTGTCCTACCTCCACGACCATGACACAAATCTTGCTTATTCTTCAAAGTCAGATATTACCATACTTGATATCCACTTTCAGAGTGTACATTTGTGGTGAGAGTTTTTTGATCCAGCTCTGATGAGGGACATTTCTATTTTGGTATTTTTTCATTGTACATGATTTTTCACACCATACATATGGCTATTATTTATACATGAACAGAGAGCTTTACCATCACAATACCATCTTTTTAAGTCACCTCGTTAAAACCTCTGTGGCTTAAAATAAATATAAATTTGCGTTTTGAGGTAATGTTTTTGTATAAATGTCTAATGAAGTAAATGCATTAATTTGACTGTCAGTTCTATGCTAATACATACAAATAAGAACTCCATGAATACCCATGCCTCATTTATTGTATAAAGGAGCAGCATCTGTCGCAAAGAGTCTGCTGGAGCCACAAATTAAGGTCATTGTCACAATAGCTGTGAAGTGGTTTCTGACATGAACAAATGTGCCCCAATCCTATTATGGATTGTTGTCAGTTTATTTTGGAATGAGGCCTCAAGCAACCTACAGTACATGATAGCCTTGTCAAGCACACTTCCTTCCACAGCTGTGATATGAACCATAGGGCTTTTAGTTAAAATGAAAATACAGAATTAACATGCACAGTTTTAGGAGGATGATGATTTTGATTTAATAAAATGTTTAGGTCCCTTTTCAGGTCAGAAAACTGATTTAAGAACTGCCTTTAAGGACCTCGCCAAGGCTAAAGTTGTCATAAATGTAAGGGCATGTAAAGGCTTTCCAGGATGGTGTACATACACACAATAGTGGTCTGAAAGGAGCACCTGATGAGAGGAAAATGGATGTAGATGTCAGGTTCATTAATTCCACACCAGTACACAGATACTGTTTGATTAATGATGTTTGGGGGAATTGTCTCTCCTATCTCCCTCATCTTTTGCCCGGTGAGTCTGATGTTGGCCACTCTGTGATACATTGCTGACTGGCAGGGGCTACTATCCCGAATCGAAGGAAGAGAACAGAGCATCTGTTGTAGCCCTTATGTTGACACCAATTTGATGGAGCATACCGGCAAATGAAGCAAGTTTAAGGACATGAAGTTCTGGTAGGCTATGTAAATAGAGCGGGAACTATTATCGATAGAAAAAGAAAAACTGAATATTGTGCTTTTAGTGCCATCTGGTCTCATCTGTTGTGTTCACATGGGTGTCTTAAGTGAGATCTGACTTCTAAAGCTTATTTGAAAAACTATCTGATGGGGGATCCAGTTGAAGCCTGGATCCAACTAAACGCCAACTAACCAACATCAGGACAGAATATCGAAAGCAGCATATATCCATTAAAATCAAACGGATCTGATCAGTTTAATGTATTTTTTTGTATTCCCCTCAACAATAGCTAATCACGTTTTAAAGGTTTTCTTTCTTTCTCCTTAAAACTATTTATGTTCAGCTGGGTTTGGTCCCCCAAGACCGGGTTCAATACAGCCACTATTATGTGATTTATAACCATTATTGCCTTTCCCAACAAGCAATTTATTTGATGGAACTCTGTGTTATATAGCCCTGCCAGTCCCTCCTATAATGAGCACCCTAACTCTACCTGCCATAAACATAGCTTAGCTTCATCCCTGCAAAGAAAGAAAACAACAGGGGCCTTCTTGATATGAGGTGGATTCTAATGGCACAATACCATTAGGTAGCTGCCTCCTCCATTAACACAGCACCTCCAGCATGAACTGTATGCTATGCGCATTCCACAATTCATCTCTTTCCTCAATATGGCTCTGTAATGCTGTTGAAGTGCCTCACATATCTGTCAAGGAGACTAATTTTGAAGATGCATTGACCAAGCCAACCATTTCTGGTTTTGCATGACTCACATGGGAATTCACATCCAATAAATGTATGGTGCTCAGTGTGGCTTTATGAAGGAAAGCAACACGTTTGCATTTTGGTTGATATGGACAACGTGTGTGTTAGGCGTGGGATACAAGGCGCTTAACTTTGTAATGGCTTGTAATAAAACTGCTTCCCATTGACTTTGATATTCATCCCCTTGTTTGGTTTACTGGTGACTGAAAATAAAATGGAATAACAAAGGAGAACAGGATGACTCTATGTCTAATAAAGGGGTGTGTAAGAGTGCTTCTGATAGGCTTCGCTCCATCCACTTTGTCTCTGTTGGTGGTGTGGGGCCATTTGCAACTCCGCTCTGTGCTTTAGAGAAATGGCCAGCATGGACTGATGCCAGGGAGCAAACACACACACACATACACAAACCCAACACATGCATAACACAATACACACAACACACACACAGCACAGACACAACACACGGTACAACCTATGCACAACACACACAGAACACATGCACAACATAGGCCACCATAGCAGTCTCTCTCTCTGGTTTTCTCTTTTCCTTTCTGTTTTTCTCTATCTTGTTCTTTTTTCTGACTCTGATTCTCTCCCTCATCTCTTACTTATCAGCTCAGCCTTCAAAGTGTCTGCCACCTCTCCTCATCCAATCCTAATAGGGTATGAATGAGCTGCACTGAGTGAGGCCCACGTAGCACAGTCCTGACAGCTAGTATCATCGTCATCACCATCATCATCAACCCCATCAAAATCATCATTGCTATAACCCTCCTGCCAATCAGTCATCAGCATCAATCACCCACAGAGTGAGAGAGAGCCCCCAGCCCTTACAAGCCACCTCACCTAATTCCAACCTCACACTACCCTGCGTCAAGTCATTGATTTTTAACAAGCCTGTCAGTTTGAAATGGGACACGTACACCTGGTGGATAAGTAACAGCTGTGTATGTCAACGCACAATCTGGAAGAACAAGTCTAAAAGCAAATCCATCCATTAAATATTTGAGACTCCGGTTATGCTAGACCTATTCACTCATTCGCTCAAATATTATGGAGAAATTATGGAAATCACGACTCACACCGCAGGTGGGCCTGTGCAACACTGGGAACTCACTGTCTAACAGGCTGAGAATTTTTTTTTCTTCACTGGAACTGACAATACTTTTAACTGTTTGCTTTACACCCATTCACATGGTTCTCTGTGTCATTGTGACAGGTGATTAATCTGCACGTACGCAGTTATAAGCATGTTATGTCAGCACAACCTGCAAGGTAGTACACTGCTTAATCAAATATTTAGAATGTTGAATTATTGAACGCAACAAAGACAAGTTACAGCTGCTCTGCGTGCTCAGCTGTGGATTATGATGTTTGTTCTCAAAAGCCAATCACTTCTTCTCATTTCCACGTCTCACGCCAGGTAAACATCCGAGTCTGACTGAGTGTTAACGGTTGTCATCTGAAGTGCAGCTAGGCAGTGTTCATGACCACTACCATCAGGATATATATTTTTTGAAAATGCAAAGAAACATTTGTTAATGGACAAGTACAGTTAGCCCCTCCCTATTTCATATGGTTGCTGGTGCATACTGAATACTACCCATGGGCTGCACTCAGACGTTATTTATTTGAGTATGAATGGAAAGGTGATTTAGAACAACTGTCACAAACGCTTGCTGTTTCTGACTAGTCTACCCTGTGGTTTGCATATTAAAGTATAAAAAAGTATCCGTGACTTCACTGTGCCCAACGTCCCACCTAATGGCACATTATTGTTCCAGTTTGTCAGCGGAGGCACTTTGTCTGGTGTTTCCTAGCTGTGTGTCGCTATGCTAATTACTTTGCTAGCGACTCTCAGACAAACATTAGCTATAACAACAAAGAGAGTACCTAGCTAATGTGCTGAAGTGAGTTTCTTAGACAGGACTTCAAAACAAAATGTCACCTGCTGAAAGAATTGGCAAAGGCCACATGCAAAGTATATGCAAATGAGGTCTGTACATGTAGATGAAGCCTTACAAAATAACACAGTGTCGATAATATGATTGTTTTTAGAGATTTATGTTTTTTATCCAATGGCATCTCATTGGAATGTGTGCAGAATATGTTTTTTTTGTGTTTGTGTCATGTCAATGTTTTCCCATCTAGCTCCTTCATTATTTTCTCTATAGTATATTAATCAACGTGCTCATCTTATTACTGCATAGTTGGAATGTAGACATTTTCTCACAACTCAGTCAAAATCCTTGTGCAATGTGTTTTCAAATCACCCAATTTCAATGTGACATTTCTACAGTACTATGATGTTCAGAGAAATCTAGGAACTTCTACTTTTGCCTGTTTCCCAATCCAAGTTGCAGTATCTTTCTGAGACATTATAATCCTCATTGTCTCAATTTAGCAGAAACCATTTCTTGAGTCTAGCAGAACTTAGGTGTATTCAACCAACAGTCCACAGAGTTACTAGAGGGGTCCTTGAGAAAATTATTGATTTACATTTTTTCTGTTTGGCTTAACCTTGGAAATTGTAGATGAAAAGGGAGAGATTATGGTTTTGGGGAGGAAGGGGAACAAATGGGTTAGTGCTTTTTAAATTAAAACAATTATTATTTTAATATAAAATTTTAAACAATTTAAAGAAATAATATTAATAAAAGCTGTGTGTAATAATAATAAGTAGTAAAATGCAATGCATTTTAATGAAATAATGTCATTAATAAAATATTAACAATTTAAATCATGTGCCTGATACTCTTATCCAGAACAATTTACTGTACTGACTGGATACAAAGTCCTCTATGGGAATCAAACCCACCACCCTGCTGTCACAAGCACCATGCTTTTACCATGTGTTCTACATTGTACAATGTGTGATGGGGTCCCTGGATTGACCGATGATTTGGGTGGAGGTCCCTGGACTGACTAATTGTTTGGGTGGTGGTCCCTGGACTGACTAATGGTTTGGGTGGTGGTCCCTGGACTGACTAATGGTTTGGGTGGTTGTCCCTGGACTGGCTAATGGTGTGGGTGGTTGTCCCTGGACTGGCTAATGGTGTGGGTGGTTGTCCCTGGACTGACTAATGGTTTAGGTGGGGCTCCCTGTACTGACTTATGGATTGGGTGGGGGTACCTGGACTGACGAATGCTTTGAGTGCCAGGTTCTAGTAATACCCTGGACTGTTGCAGTCTGGACGTAACCCATTTACTTTGGTTTAGTCAGTGGTCAGTTACCCTTTTGTCTATTTGGGCTTTGTTTGTGTGATGTCCCAACCAAATGACCCCAATTCAAAGATAGAAAGACAAGAAGAAGAAATCCAAAACTCATCCACATCCTGGAAATTATCAGGAAAAAGCCAGACCACTAGCACAAATGCTGAACACGTTATATCCATCAAGCTGTGAGAGTGTTGTGGATGGGAATGGTGGATAGGCATAATCTGGGAGTTTTGCATCATGGGGGTTTGATCCCGGTGCTACTGTACTATTGGTATTTCTTAACCTTAACCATGTTGAATTTGATAGAAATCCTTTCATTGAAAAACAGATTTCAAATTTTTTTAGCCACCATTTTTTTAGTGTGCCCTGACCTCATGCTGCTCCTACAGGACACCTGCGGGACAAACAGCACAGACCCCCAAGCTTAACGCACACAGTCTACACTACACAGTGATAGCTTATGTAAATGTACATTATACAGCCATCTAAGGATATTACTGTGAAAGTAAATCTCTTGATATTTTGGGATTTTGTCTTTGTGTCTGTATTTTGCTTCAGCAGATTGTCATTACATTTTGTCTCTACCTTTAAGATTTCCATTAGCCAGCTTTGCAAACATTTGAATATGAAAACATGTTGGCCAAAACTCCATAATTTAAGTCTCCAATGTATTTTGACATCATAACTTTTACAAACTGGCTAATGGAACAATAAATGGAATGTTCCTGAGAGTTAAAACTGACACGTCATAAGGATCCTGCCCTCTTCTGCTCGGGTGCTGAAGCGTGGTGTTAGTGTGGTTGGGTCTATGATTCTCCTTTCACTGGGTCAGTGATTTTGTCTGTACCATTAAATTAGGTCATCATTGGTTGTATACACAGACAGGGCAGCTGTAATACTGGGTGTGACAACACGCCTGCATCCCTATTTGAATAAGATAGGTTGAATAAGTTACTAACAAACAAGAAAATACTAATAGCTGGGTATTTACAATATGTTACATATGTTGTAGAATAGGGTGAATCAAAGATCGGTACATCAGTGGATTTAGTAGAATGCTTTATGTGTGTGTGTGTGTATTGCTCAGATTGTGCTGGGGGGGTCTGTCATGTTTATGATATATCAGGAGTCAGTGCTGGAAGGCTTTAATGGGGCAGCCCCATGCTGCCCAAATTCGCATACACATCCTATCATCTCTGTTCAAATTTTCTAAACACACAGTAAGATTCTAAACACACATTACGCCAAATAATTATTCACAAAACGAAATACCAACTATCACCAATTATCAATTCAACAAACGTATTACACCATTACTGTTTCTATTAGGATAGAAAAACTAAATCATATACACATCCTATCATCTTTCTTAAATTTTCTCTGCGTATTTTACTGAAAAGTAAGATTCTACAAATGTAATTGGAGACATTTTGGTCTGATCGATATGGGGTGAATTTTTCTAAGAGACCATGCCACACAACCACTTCAGAGACATCATGTGACACCTGCATTTTGACAACAAGGAGACAAGTTTGCTGCAATCTCAGATACCTGGAAAAGTTTTGTGAAGAATTGCATTGCTTGTTACAAGCAAGGAGAGATCATAATTGCTGATGAGCAACTTTTCCCAACAGAAACTCGTGCCGTTTTACCCAGTACATGGCCAAAAACCCGACAAGTTAGGGATAACATTTTGATTAGATGCTGATGTCAACATGAAGTACATGCTCCAATGGATATCCATACCTGGGGAAGGATGAAACCAGGCCAGCGTGTGAGGGACATTCTGAGGTTTTCAGACTCACAGAGGCTTTCATGGGAAAATGCAGAAATGTGACGACGGACAAATGTTTTACATCACTTTTCCTGGCAGAGTAATTGATGGTGAAGAAAACAAGCCTTCTGGGAACCATGAACAAACAGAGATGGGAGCTGCCACCCTGCGTGCAAAACAACACACGAGCAGAGCCTTACTCCACAACAGTGATGGAGAATGGGAATCCTACGCTTACAGTGTACAGATGTAAGAAGAACAGGAGTGTTTGCCTCCTCAGCACCGTGCATCCAACCATCACCATCAGCGGAGAAAGTGACACACTACAATCACTCAAAGGTCTATATATATATATATCCTATTATTCTATTATTTTATTATTGCCATTATTATTGGCGTTATTTGTTATTTTTCCCTATTTTGTTTGTTCAATAGGTGTGCGTGGATACCCTCGACCAAATGGCAAGACTGTACTCTGTAAAAGGAGTTTATTGCCACTGGCCTGTTGCAGTGTTCTACAACCTATTAGACATGGCTGCTATAAACACACACATGCTGTAAAGCAATATCTCAACAAGACAATCAGACGAAGACATTTCATAATGGATCTGGCATGTTAGCTTCGTGAAAAACTACACGAATGGCAAAACAATCAAGAAGCAAGCTGCCAAGGAGGCCGCTTGTCCCACTCTTCCTCTTCCCAAGCCTCGGCAGCTCACACCCGGCAAGACAGTGTCAAGTCGGCAAATGCACGAAATAAAACCAATGAGAACTGTGTGCAGTGCAACCGTTTTGTTTGCTGGTCCTGCTCACACAAACCCCCGAAGCTGTGTGCTGACTGTGGGGTAGAAGTTTGAAGTTTGACCAAGATGTATAAATGCATGGGTTTTTGTAGCCCACATCATCCAAAGCAATGACAAATTACTGTCCTATATTTGATCAAATTGTCAATTTCGTTATACATGTAGGCTACTGTAAATTGTCCTTTGATCACCATTTTACTCTGCTAATCAAATTTACAAATAAGATGTCAAATAATACACAGCAAGGTTTTTCCTTGAAGAGAAGGCCATGAAGGGCAGTTATAGGCTGTAGTAGTGAGGATCAGGTGTGTGTAATGGTGGAGAGTCTGGGGTGATGTGGAACAGGTGTGTGTAATGGTGGAGAGTCTGGGGTGATGTGGAACATGTGTGTGTAATGGTGGAGAGTCTGGGGTGATGTGGAACAGGTGTGTGTAATGGTGGAGAGTCTGGGGTGATGTGGAACAGGTGTGTGTAATGGTGGAGAGTCTGGGGTGATGTGGAACAGGTGTGTGTAATGGTGGGATGTTCTGTGAAAGCGGAGGCTGGCGTGATCACTGGAGGCACCGTGACAGTGCAGGCTACTGTAAATCATCCTTTCCTTTTTTTATTTATCAAGTTTATCGTGTTTATCAAGCAACCATGCCTACTGTATGTACAGGTATTCATGCTGATATCCTTTGATCGTCGCAAACTGGTCGATAGTGTCTCTTATTTTACCTTGTACATCCCCAAAATGAGATCAAAATGAAAACTAAATTCTAATGGGTTTATTTTTGAATAATTTAAGTGTTGTGTAATTTCCATTGTGTGCATTTGTAGGGCCTAATAAAGAAATGACAATACTGTAGCCTGTGTTCTTAATGTGACATCTTCTCCACTTGGCACTGCAGCTCCTCTTCCTATCCAGCTCTCCAGCTCGCCAGTGTTTTAACCACTGGCCCGAGAGCGATGGCAGCAGCGCACCCAGCGGACACACCTGTTTTCACTTTGTCATTAGTTCAGTATATATTGGTTCGGCGAGGCCCAGTTCAGCACGGCTTATTAATTCCTGTCATTTGTATGTGAGGTGCTGCTTAACCTCTACAGACTGAAATACAGGAGCGGAACCTATTTATGTCTATAGGCCTACGTGTGTCTGTTTGTGCAGTATGTCATATCTTCATTGGTAGGGTCATTGCATAGCCAATACAGGAATGGACATTTATTCCTTTCATTAAGTGCTTTCCATGACAACATCTATTCAATAGTTATAACCCTATGTGAGCAAAAAAATCCTGGCAGCTGATTAAAAACAAAAAAACATATGATTATTGATTTTATTATTTTGGAAATAATATCTGTTTTCCCGAACTTCTAAAATATTATGTTCTGTCTTTAGACTTTATGATGTCCATCACATTTTCTGTCATCGTAATGAAAACTTTTTTCATGTTTTGTGAACGCGCAAGTTGTCAGATCAACAGATCTGCGCTTCACAGCCTAATAATTTAAAATGAGAACAAGCTGTTCTGCAACCAAGAAATCTGGGACACACCCAGTTGCTTAAGAGAAGCCAAATATGTTTAGGGAAATGTAGTTTAAGGGTCTGTCCTTGTGGTTGGATATAATGTTGTTTAGGGGTGGTTGTCGTTCTGCTTGGTTTTAATGTAGTTTAAGGGTGTCTGTCTTTGTGCTTGGTTATAATGTAGTTTTGGGGGGTCGTATGTCTTTGTGCTTGGTTATAATGTAGTTTACGGGTGTCTGCGTTTCTGCTCGATTATAATGTAGTTTTGTGGAGCCTCTCTATGTGCATGGTTTTAATTTTGTCTTTGTTAGTACTGTGCTGTTTCCATGTCTCCTGTGTGGTCTGTCTGGTTATTTAATCCCAATTCCCATTCAGTACAGAAGGCCTTTTTTGTCTCCTGCCAGGCCCTAGTTGTAAGTATGAGTTTGTTCTTATTTGAATTGCCTGGTAAAATTAAGGTCTCGCAGACAGACACACATATGTTTTTCTATCCTTGAGACAAAAATCATTGCCTGTCTTTGGTGTCTTGTTGGTGACTTCACATCCACACATATAAACAGAAATGGATCACACACACATGCACAAAAACGGCTCCAATCAGCAACTTGGCACTGCCAGGATGCTTCACGACAGGAACCATTACCTCTCCGTCTCCAAGAAGGGCACCTGCGTTGTAAACCGTAGTTTACAGAATGTTGCTGCTGGTCTGGTTTGGGAGGGGCAGATGAGGATCTTTTCAAGGTCAGCAGTGATTTGGTTGTGATAAACACTCCGGACATTTGAACTCTATGGTGTTGCATTTAGATATGTGGTGGAGATTTAGTTAGTGCAGCTCAACTGGATCACACAAGGTCATATGCTCCACCTATGCCCTCAGGGTCGAGGCGTGCATGTTTGTGTGCGTGCGTGAGACATGAAAGCATCTGTCTGTGCCAGTTGCATATTTTTTCTCAAAGAAAAACGATACTGCTCATCAGCTCAGTGTGCGTGCCTGTGTGTGTGTGTGTGTGTGTGCCCACTGTGAGTGTATGAGAGACCTGGGGGGGGAAAGAAGCCCAGGTAATACATCACATATCAGGCCTTGCTGCTAGAACGCAGAGCCACTAATTGCTTTGTGAATGTCACGGGGCTCTGGTTCCGAATACTTAATTTCCTCCGTATGAATGTTGTTTAGCTCATTACCACGCTCCCTTTTTGCCTTTGCCCCCCCCCCAAGCCTATCATATGCAGTGTTGGCACTGGTACGTGGTGAATAGGAGGAGATGGAGCCTTTAGGATGGGGAGAGACTGAGGGAGAGCGAATAGGAGATTATGCCCTTAGGATGAGAGAGACAGAGAGAGAAAGCAACCAACACACACAGTACGAGACACACATGCACACACACACACACACACACACATATACCCACACACACAGAGACACACAGATAAGGACAGAGAGAGACAGAGACAGAGAGAGTCACAGAGAAAGACAGAAACAGAGACACACAGAGAAATGCAGAGAGATACAGAGAGAAACACACAAACACATTCACACAGAGAAACAGAGAAAGAGAACCGAGAAAGAGAACTGAGACTGAATAAACACAGGGAGAACCAAGATAGGGAGAACCAAGACATGGCGAAACAAGAAAGGGAGAACAGAGGGAGAACAGAGTGGGAGACACAGAGGGAGAGGGAGAGAAATGGATAGAGTGCTATTTGCATTCCAAGCCTATTTGTTCTCATTATGCCCGGCCCCGCCTGAGAGGCCATCTGATTTGTCTGCCTGGCTCCATCAGGGCCCTGTGCCACAAACAAGGTCCCCGTCTCGGCTGGGCAATGCGGCTGAACACTGTAATTAATTAATTCATTCATAAAGCCGCTTAATGTTTGCAAGCCCACTGGGCACTGTGAGGAAACAAAAGGTGGTGACAGATGACTTTGGCTCTCGTCGTGGCAGTCCTGTCCTTGCTCCCTGGACCTGCTCACTGCCTAGTGCCGTGTGTGTATGTGTGTTCCAGCATTTTGATGGAGTGTGTGCAGGTGAATTGTATGCACTCCATAGGTGTTAGTGTAACACCTTCTACTGCTGTTTCCATCCTTCTACACCCTGGGCTTAAATCTGGCTCTAACCTCTAGGCTATCTACCAGCCCCAAACCTGTACATCTATCCAAACAACCATGTAAATCGACTATCTCTGTTTTTAGGTTTTTCATGTTTTTAACATTACTGGGTGGCCGTCTGCTCACAGACCGTCTGTCTGTCCTTTAGTCGGTGCGTCCTTTAGTCTTTCCATTTGGTCACGGCATTGTGACACTGACCACACAGAGTTCTAAGGGAGTGTACATTTGCTATAATTAGGGATTCCTGGAGGAAGTCACATTGCTTCATGGCCCTTCCTTAAGCTAAATACAAAAAGGTAAATAAAAATACTTGACTTAAAAAAGGGAATCTCCCCTATAACCAAAATAATCAATAAAACCAGTGCTTGCTGTGTAAATCACCAGATCCTGAAACAAAAAAATGAGGGTGAAAGGATGTGAGCTTCGGGACATGCAGATATGGGAATAGAAAACATAAGTTTTTTAAATAATGCATTGAATTTGCCAAGTGGCATATAGGACATTTCAGAAGTAGGACGCATGTCTATAGGGTGTGGGGAAAATTGTTCCTTTTGTAAATGTATTTCATGCAATGGTATGTCATTTTACATAGCTGACTAATCTTTTTAATACTGCATAAATGGTCAAAATGACAGACTATTTTGACACTGACTAATGGAGTCTAAGACCTATATTTAAGACCATGTATTCAGTCCATTAATAACTTTATCCAAGTTGTGTGGGGCACAATTGTTACAATAATTTCAATAACAATATGAAGAGGGCAACATTAGTGTCCCTAATAAATCACCCCGGTTGCGTTGCAATGTGCAGCTCAGTCACAGGCCATGTCAAAAGCCCCTCTCTCTCTGCATAATTGTCTTTGTACCTCAGTATACCTATTTGGAAGTTGCTAAAATATTTGTATAGGTCTAGTTTGGCTGGACATCTTTATCTAGGGAATGACAATTGGGACAAAAAGAAAATATATCAGTTGGTACGTTGGTGAAATGTTGGAGAGTGGGAGAGAGATCCTGTGAATAAACTCAGTCTGTGAGTGTAAAAGGCACACAATTCTTGCTTGTACCTGACAGCAACAGCCCACTTTGGTATCTATGATATGCATAAAATAAGCCTATCCTGGCAAGTAAGAGATGTGGGCAGGATCAGGCACACACTGAGATAATAAGTAACCGCTAACAAATACAGGAATCTCATTGTTTACAAATTACATTACACTCCCCCGCACCAGGTATAAAAACCCTGATCCTCCTCTATTTTCCACCAGTCCCTAAAGACACCTGCTCTCATTGGTTCAAAAAGCAGCAACACTTTGGTGTTAGAGAGGAGTGGACTTCGAAGGAGAGGGCAGGTGCTATTTATTCTGTCTGTTTTCTAGTGAAACACTGTGGGTATCAGGATGGAGCCATGTCGGATTCCTTCCTCTGTTGATTTCTTGTAAAAGGCCGGGTAAGAAGACTGCCGGCTTTCTGAGCTGATGTCACTGTCCCAGGCTATCCCTGATACAGGCGTCTAATCTGATGGATGTTACAGGAGCTGTGTGTGGCCAACAGGGATTTCAGTTGAAAGAGTTTTGCCATATGGAACCTTTGAAACATACGTTGGCTGCCTCAGTCACAACCTGCTCATTGTAAACTTAAAACCAGTAAAAATGCAGCATCATGTCCACCATGCTCCAGTGTTTCCGACATTGCTATAGAACCTTTTGGATGATGTCATTCTCAGGCACTGTGACCTGGTCCACTAAACACCACACAGCTCAGCCAACTGTCATCATCCCTGCACTGTGACCTGGCCCACTAAACACCACACAGCTCAGCCAATTGTCATCATCCCTGCACTGTGACCTGGTCCACTAAACACCACACAGCTCAGCCAACTGTCATCATCCCTGCACTGTGACCTGGTCCACTAAACACCACACAGCTCAGCCAATTGTCATCATCCCTGCACTGTGACCTGGTCCACTAAACACCACACAGCTCAGCCAACTGTCATCATCCCTGCACTGTGACCTGGCCCACTAAACACCACACAGCTCAGCCAACTGTCAGGCAGAGCTAATATATCCACACTTCCCATCTATTTGTCCTCTCCTCCTTTCTCACGCTCTTCTCCTTCTTTTTCCTGTCACTAGTTTTGGCAACTCATCCTCCCTCCTCTCCTCTTATCTGTCCTCTCCTTACCACTCTGCTCCCCTTTTCTTACAGGCTAAATACAGTATGCCCTTTTCCAGTGAATTGCTACAATTCTAACATTCAATTTTTCTCTATTTTCGTTTATTCCAAACGCTATCCAAACTAATTGCCTCATAGCTCAATGTTAAAAGGGGCCTCGGCAGACGAAGCAATTGTTAGCTTTGCGGCACAGCTAAAAGGTTAGGATACATTAGCATTTAAATTAGCTAGAGAGGTAGAGTTAAAAAATTGGTTTGCACAAAAGTATGTCTGGAGTGTTTGGCATGATCTGACGTTACCTGCTCTCAGCTGTGTGTGTGTAAATGCATATGCATGTGTGAACATGCAAGACCCTATGCATTTTTTCTGGTTCCCTGATTTGGCAGTCCTGTTGCGACTGACCTGTGGATATGTGGCCGGACATGAAGTGGTCCGACCGCTCCAACTGTTACTCAAAACGCACTCTGCTTTGTTCCAAATAGCACCATGCTCCCTTTGTATCCAATTTCTTTCGACCAGAGCAGTGCACTCTATTCCACCTAAGGGAATACCCAATTCCACCTAAGGGAATAGGGTATCATTTTTGTACTCCTTTGTCGCCCTCCTGCGATTAGGGTGTTCGGTGAACACAGGAGGTCTGGTCAAAGGAGCTGTCGGGGTCCGTCACTGCTAGAAGAAGACAGGCACCCGGCCGCATGTCGCATCCATCATCGTGAAGCGCAGCAGCAGTTGGCCGTAGAGGAGCGAGACTACTGTGATCAATCTCCTTCTAACCTAGTCCAAAACACAAGTCTCCTGAGAAGCAGATGGAGAGAGAACAGACAGAGTCTGGGTGGATAAGAGAGAATTAAAGATTAGGATCGACTGTTTGTCTTTACTGCTTCGGGGTCCGGATGTGCGCATTTGTTTCCATTGTGTGATGGGGGACTTCACGTTACGTTTTGCGTGCATGATACATTAAATTTCTGTCAATAATTGATATGTTGATAGTTGAACAAATTGTCCGGCAAACATATGAACTCAAAATGCATTAACGGTCTCCATACTCAGAAGATGTTACGGTTACATTAAGTATTCGTACAAGCTTGGCCTTTTGCTGTTAGAGGCCCTTGGAACTGGGCACATTAATATGAAAACCAGCTGTTTAGAATTTGTAGTGTAAATGTAAGTATTTTCTTTTTAGACTTGTTTCTAAGGCTTATTTTGTTTGTTCTTGAGAGTAGGAGAGAGTCTTCATGTCATATGACAGCCCATTCCCTACAAAGTGCGTTACTTTTGACCAGAGCAATGTTGGCCTTAATCAAATATGTTACACGATAAAGGGAACAGGCTGCCATTTGGAATTCCTGTGGTGTGTATTGTTTTATGCAGAGAGTGTAGAGGTGAGTGGTATGGATCAGAGAAGACACTGTTTTTTCTATGCACCTGGAATTATTGCTGTATCTCCATATGCTCATGAATAACTCACTATAAAGCCAACCAACCTATAAAAAGGGGGAAATAAATGCTTACAAACTCTTGTGCTTAGTATGTGCTAACTCTTGTGCAGGGTATGCAAACACCCTGTGAATCTCTTTAGACCTCATATGCAAATTGATTATTTTACTGGAGCAATAAGTCGTGTGGTATGCTAATAGAATAATCATTATGCTATGGTTGCCTTTTTTATTTAGGTTTAACTAGGGAAGTGTTTTCTTTCTTCTGAAAGGTACCGTTGCCATACTTCCCCAGTGTGAGGTGATGACTGCTTTTCATTGGTTGACTGGGAGGACTTCAATGTGTTGGGGTTGGGCCACCCCCGAGCCAAATGCAATAGACACCCGTTCACTCTATTACCCTTGGTTTGCTGCCAAAGACGCTGGTGTGTGTGTGTCATCCATACTGAACATGTGGTACACACATCCGCTCCACATTTAGACATTAATGAGATACTGTTTAATAGCCAATTGGCCATTCACTTACAGTACATGCCCTCCTTCATTAGAAGTTCACAGTGATTTGCTAGTCAGAGAGGTTAATTGCAATGAATGGGAACTGATAAACTGATCTTGAATTATTGATTACCCACTGTCTGCTGCTTCTCTCGGTCTGGCACAATTTGTTTCAGCTCTCTGAATGTTTAATCTATGTGAATAAACACATTTACATTTCTAAATTGTTTTACATTTTTTGTTCTGCAGTTGCACTCCATCCTTCACCTTTGCTTTAACAAGTCTATCTAACACATGTTTTAAGGTAAAAAAAAAAAAAAGAATTATACTTGAATAGCCCAAAAAAAAATGATAGAAAAAAAATGATAGAACCAAAAGTCAGCCATTTTATTCAGGCAGTTTGATAAGGCAGGTCACTCATGATTTGTTGGCGCTGTGATCCGATATTCTATAAAAACACAGTGTCCTCACCATAGCTGCAGGAAGATGTTTTGATCAGGGTTGCTGATGATGGCTGAGTTGGGGTACTGAACAGATGGATCAGACAAAAGTATCATGTCAGGCCTCAGCGGTTGGTGTGACACGTATCTTGCTGACAGACGAACAACTGTCACCCATCGCAAAACCTAAAAATGACTTGCAGAATCACGTCAGGGCGTGCTATTGGAATGCAAGACCCCATCACCACTACTTTCTGTGGCTTCATTATTCTAGGAATTCTTGTGATGTCCTGCCAATATTTCAACAAATGGTAAGAATGTAGTCCATTCAAAGCCATGCACTGGATGAAATCACTTCACGATAAGACTCAGTCTTGATGATGAGACTTAATGATGAGAAGTTATATTGCATCACGTAGTGGCACTTTCTAACAACAATTGAGACAGTAATGTTTTTATATACTGTATTTTACAGGCTATAAAAAAAACAGTATTATCTAACCTGTATGATTGTATTAATATTAATATGACTATTTTAAGTGACAGTATTGCACATAAAATTGCAGAATTTGTGATATCAAATGCCTTACTGTGTTCTTTAAATTACATTTATTTCAATGAATGTAGCCCACGGCCATGTGGGTGAAAATACTAGACCTGAGGTATTCAGAGTTTATATAAGCATCATACTACTAGGTTCATATTTGTTTGATGCCTTGCTACTTACATTATTCAGTCCTTTGATTAGGGATCAATTTATTCCTAGATGTACAGGTTGATCATAGAGCCAGGTCAACTGCAGTTGAACCCAAGAGGGCTAGAGAGAGCAAAGATACGGAAGGTGAGCAGCTGAGAACATTGCCCTTCAAATAAGATAACCAGGACATTGTGTATTTTTCTTATACATTTCCTGGTTCACTTTGCCGTTTGATCTATTGTAATACCTTTAACTACTTTACTGTGAGGCTTAGCAGTAAGGACTGTCTACTACCTTGACCAAATGAAGCCATCCAGTGCCGTTTTTTGGTCCCAGTCTGTCCCTGAACCAGAGGCATTGCTAAGATCACAATACATTCAGAGCTTTAGCATTTAGCAGACTGTGTTATAATACAGGAAAATTAAATTTATTGTTAACGTTACAATATTCTGAAGAGCACTCACTCGTTCGGGTAACAGGTTAGAAATACAATGAAAAACATTATATATATTCCAAAAGGGCAAAAGGACACTGGAACACGATCAATCCCAGTTCCGAGTTCCAACTTCAGAAGTAAATGGAACAGGGAAGGACAGATTTCCCCCACAGCATTCTTCCCCCTCACGTTGTCATGGCATTTCCATTGTTTGGGTGCAGCTACATTAACCTCCAAACGGTTAGACTGGTTTGGATTTCTTACTGATCATAATGTCTGCAGTTTTGTTCCATTATGGAATTGTGACATAGCCCTTCTAAATTCATAGAAGTTCTAAGGTGAGAGTTTTGGTACACAATGTGTTTTAAGTCTTTAATTATTATTTTAATGTTTGTGTTGTGAAAGGCTCTCTGGTTTCTGAACGGGAAAAGGAAATTGGAAGATTTAGAAACTTGCATACTGGTCACATTTTGTGAATCTCAACATTCACTTCTATTATAAACAAGGTTTATTATAGAAGAACAATCAGACCTCTGAAATTAGTGAATATTTTTCCATTAATTTATAATTGGCGTTGTAACTATCTTTCCTGCAATGCAGTATGTGAACTATGAAAATAACAACATTTCACTATCCACTTACCACTTCTATAAATGTGGCTTTGGTAAAAGCGGCAACTTTTTCTTGAACAGGAGCCAAGTCTACCTCTCAGTCGTTTCATGATTACAGAACTCACAGCAAAGGTCAGGACTGTGCTGATTACAACATGTAACACCAGTGTACCACCACAGTTCACTTCAACACGCTGCTCGCAGGTCAAAGCCAAGCAGCCTAGACAGGAAGCAGGCAGCATATAAATTGCCTGTAAATACACTCCATGCATAAAGGCCAGCGGTGACCATTATCACCTGTACTTAGTGGTGGGGGATTGGACAGGGTTGGAAAAGGGGAGGCTGTTGGCACAGTAGGAGCCTCACTTCAGCCCTCCAGTAATGGACTGTAGAAATGAGGCTCAATTTGCACCTGGAAGTAGGTGAAAAATGATTGGGTTCAGAGTAGGGGTGCTATATAACTCAAATCCGTATGAGGTTGGGGCCATGGGGGGAGGTCAAACCTGAATGCTTATGTCACTTAGAGTTATTTATGTCAGGGGCACGCTTTGATTTCACAAAACGTTTCTGCTCTCCCCAAATATTGTTTGAAAAGTTGGTGATGCCTCCTTTTCGATGTGTGGAATGTGCATTTCTGTGTGAATATGGAAATATTTTTGAAGGTGACACAAATACAGAAGGAAACTATGGAATGACTAGAACTATACAGAAGGCTACCATTGTGTCAATTATAAAATGAAGGAAGGCCAGGGTTAGCTGTTGTCAGTTGATACTTTATTCAGGCACAGAGACAGGCTTCCTCACTACTCACTGAAGCAAAGATCCTGAACTGTCAATGTTAACTTGTAAGGGGATCAGAAGTATGTGTGTGGAGTCATTTTTCACAACATAAGTATCCTGAGGTGAATGGAAAATCAATGTGTTTTCAGTCAAGTTGGCTTTCAGAATGATGGCAAGAATGGCTTTCGTATATGTGAATGGAACACATTTCAAAGCCTTAAATTATAAGCGCTAACAGCTGAAGACAACTGAGTGAATCTGACATACAACCTTGAAGAAAAGCTGAAGTAATAATGTGAGGAGGGGACAATACCAAGGCTCAGTATATACGAGTATGGAAGGACTGTCAGATCTTGTGATTTATCTAGCTTTATCTACATACGAAGCTGCAAAGAGCACAGATGCAAATTCATTACTAGCGCCAGGCATTTTTGTTGGTTTCCACTGTTACATATCCAATTTGGCATTTGATACAAGAGCATTAATTTACCTTTTACCAGAGATCTTTGTGAGATGAATTCTTAACCTTGGCATTTGAGCTGAGAAAATCTGTATATTTGTATACAAGCAGAGCATTTTGTCCTAAGTGAGTTGCCATCCTCATCAGAGTCTAGGACACAGACAAAACATGATCGGGGGACCCAAATTAGGCCAATACCAAACAAAACACAAACATATCACCAAAACAGACCAAACATAAATGAAATAGCAAACTAAACAGACACAGGACAAATTTTAGATCTACTGCCAAAGAGGTCCTTGGACTGATGACATCATAAAGCTAGATTGATGGAGGTCTGGTAATACACTGGGCCACATTGAGCCTTCCTCCCCGATAGGCTTCTTTTAATGAAATGGTTGACATGGAGACCAGCCAAACATGGATGTAGGGCCTCCACATAGAAACACAGGAGTCTTGACTTAAATAGTCCCTTGCATGTTGATGTGATGGCTCTCCTGACATAAAGGGGGTAATGACTGTGAAATGCAGCTGAAAACAGTTGATTTCAGAATTCTGGGGCCATTTTGTCTTGCCACTAGATAGAACAGCTTAATGAAGCATTCAGACTTCCAGTCAACAAGCTTCGATGGAGCGGGCAGAGGTCGGGTCCCAGCTACCGATACCGGCCTTCCCATCCATCCCCCCCTAAGCCAACTAGATCTCTTTATCGATAATGTTCCACATATCATGTTTATCACCCCATCTTTATTTCTCTCTCCATTTCTGCCTCTCCCTCTCAGTATACCCCTAAATCCAGTCAAATGTCAAATTGATGATGAAATGATAAATTGCATCATTTTGTGTTTTTGGTGGTGGAAAACAAATTCTTAGGTGTCACTTCAGAAACTTGCATACGTGTTATTTTGGGTCAGCTGGTGATGGAGACAGCCATGGCATATTATGAAACATCTAAAGGTTGAGCTGGCTTTGTGACTGAAGATCCTTTGACTATAATTTTGGGTGGGTGTCCCTTGGTTGACTAATGTCCATAGACTGTAAAAATAATGGACGACGCCCTTTCGCTCTTTTCCATTGGTGAAAAATGAAGCCACCAGTGTCCTGATACGGCACTGACATCTTGGACTTGCGTCTGCGCAGATAGCGATCTTGGGACCAGTTCTGCGCAGTAGTTATGCGCAGTAGCGAGAAGGAAGTAAAGCCGTAAAGCCGTAAAGCCACGAAATCAACGGCCCCACCCCTGTGCCCCGCCCTCACTCTCCCTCGCAGAATGCGCATACCGTAATCAATCGCAAGTCCAAGTACAGTACAACCTTTGCTTGTTAAACCTAGACGATATGTTATAGCCTAACTTACATCATGTTTAACCTTAATTTAGAATAGGCCTAATACAAAAATAATTGGTAACTTCTAGCTAACGATCACCTGCTAGCTATTAACATGGCTATTAACGAGGCTTGTTGTCTTTTAGCTAACGTTAGCTAGCCCATTACATTTATTTACTAATTAAATAGCTTATAAATTTAACTTACCGAAAAAAATTCAAAGATCGATTGGAAATGCCAGATCGGTTAGCACAATGTACTGCAGAACAACCCATTATGTCCGTGTGAAATTATATCAATTATAGAAATTTAGAGATTAAATGTAAAGTTCCAATCTCCTCAGTCCTCCGAAGATTCAGTGGCTCCTTGGCTGAGATAGCTGTCAATCGCAGCTGTGAATCAAGACGTCACACCACCGTTTTTAGAGCATTAAATAACTAACTAAAAACAAACTTATTTTAAAAACAAACTCTTGAATTTACATTAGCGTGATACAAACTACAGTAAATGACAGAAACCAGCTTCGGAAAAAATATATTTGAATGGTAATTTAATTGTTTAGTTGGTCTCGCGTCCCATTGAATAACATGGGGAGGGCGGGGTTTATGACCTATACTGGGACCACTCACCAGGGGGCGATCGAGACGTTTTGGCTTCACTTTTCAGGGCTTGTGCGGCACGCTTGCTAATGTCAGGTAGGGGTCCCTGGGTTGACTAATGGCTTGGACAGGGGTCCCTGGAAAAGAAACAGTTGAAAACCCTGCTGTAAACTCTTGCCCACCAAACATTTTTTGAATCTTTGATCAAGTCTCAGCTTTGATCTTTTCTAGTTACGAAAGGTGTTTATATGTCTGGTTTCAAGTCATCATGCATTCTTTGCTGCTTTATTGGTTATAAATGAAATAGTTAACTCTGCAGACAATGACTGCACTGAGCTGCCCTTTTCTTGCCCTGTCAAATGACTTTGATGCTGTTAACCACTCATTATTGCTTCAAAGGTTGTTGGAAAATGATGTAGCCTATCTGACAGATAGTACTATATGCCTGTTTACATCACACTACTTTTCCAAAACATATCAAAGAAGAATCGAGACACTAGATAATTTTGTTGTGTTAACTTTGTTGTTCTGGTATTGATAGGTTGTGATGCAGATGTTGGTTGCATGCATCACAATTTTGATAGAGCCCCCCAGAGGTGTGTAAGTGTGAAGACAATTAGATCAGAACTGTATCAAGTTTCTTTGCAGAGTGCACACAAATTGCGTGATTTTCCCGCAATTGATGGCCACTATCCTGAGTGGTACGTCGATTGCCGGTATAAATTCAAACATTTTGGAAAGGATTATATAAAACCTAGATAACTCTATCTAGCATTTTATTCTCTTGATCAAGTGATGTTTAGGATTTTAATGTCAATTTCAGACACTGTAACATCCATAAGGAGTAATTAAGGTAGGTAGAGAAATCTATATGATGAACATGGTATGTATTGGATTTATTTCATGTGCTGTGTGGTGGTTTTGTTTGATCTAGAATGGTATCACTACGTCCCCTGTTCTTGATTCTCAGAGATGCTTGAGTCTAAGGGAATGAATATATTTTGGATGGATAGCTTTATTCATTTCAATATTCATTTATTGTATTTTTAATTATGTTTTGTATGCGGATTGACTGTAGTTTGTATTGATTGCTTTATGAATGAAAACGTCAGAAATGGAAAAAATATTAAAATAAAAATTGTGCTTCTATAGAAAAAGATCATGCTCTTCATAATATAAGGGAGATCATTCAATCCACATTACTACCAGTTCTAGAATACATTGAGATATTTTCTAAATGCAACTACTACTTAGTTAAAACCATTAGATGCAGTCTAGCAATGTGCATTTTGTTTCATTATGGGTGACAGCAGGTTTAGTACAGATCACTGCATTCTACTAGAAAGTAGGCAGGTCCTCTTTGATGTCACATAGGTTATTTATAAAGCCCTGTTACCCACATTTGGTGCCTCTTTGGCTGACTGAGGACCTTCATAGAATTTTAAATGTTTTTTTTTTACGTGGGGGTTTTTCGAGTTGCTATTTGTATTTATTTAAAAGCGAACTTTGTGTCAGTATAACACCCTGTCAGTATAACATACAGAGAATGTTGTTTTAACTCTGATAAAATACAGAGATCTTTGTGACAGTATGACTGATAACATACATGTTAAAAATGTGTAATCATGTCTACATCTAATTGCCTCACATGACACAAACAGAAGGTTTCTACCACTATGGCCATTCGGGTTGAAATATTTCAGACTAACTGAAATATTGCCAAGATTTGTCTTTGTAAATACCTTTGTAGTAAACACAGCAAAATAGCCATGAGGACACCTTCAGTGATCCTTCTTTAAATCTTTCTTCAGAAGAACTGAAACCTTTTTAAAGACTAGTGTCAATTATGAGAGCACTCCATACACTTAGACACACTTCAGATAAATGTAGTGGAACTTTCAAAAGCTTCTTAAGGCTTTGGAAGTTATTTGCCTCTTATCATTGGAAATATCAACTTTGATTTGCATTCTGTTCCAATTAACACATTGGATCATTCAAGGCTTGCTTGTAATGAGGCACCCTTAATTTAAAGTTGACTGAACCTCATGAATAATGTTGGATCCTATGAATTAGGCATCGAAACAGATGTTAAAAACAGAAGAAATAAAGGAAAGGCTTTCATTTGAATATTCTCTGTTGTTTTTTCCGGTATTTGCTGTTTCAGAATCAAAAGGGTACAAAAAAGCTTACACACCTTTAATCAGTGCTTACAAATGACTTGATGACATAATGGATAACAACAATTTGTCCAGTAACTTTTCATTCCATCAAATACTTTCTTCTTTCACCCACAGGCCATAACAGTGCCAGCTGATGACTTAAACAATTGAGGTGTGTGGGACACTCAAATGTGGAATATTCACAGACCCCACAGACAGCAAAGAAGCTGTTATGAAAGGCATTTATATTAAAATATCTGCATAGATGGCAAAGAAACATTAAAGGCATTTATAATAAAATGTCTGCATAGACTGAAAGAAAGATTTATTAAGGGTGTTTAAAGTAATATATAAGCATAGGTGGAAAGAAACATTTATTATAGGCCTTTATAGTAATATATCTGCATAGACAGAAAGAAACATTTATTATAGGCATTTATAGTAATATATATGCAGAGATGGCAAAGAAACATTACATGTATTTATAGTACACTATTATGAGGAATGGGCCAAAGCCCACCCACTCCTGTTACATAGAGAATATATACAGTGTTTAGAGAAAGTCACCACCCATTCAAAAAGAAAACATCATGAATTGTCATGTTCATTACAAAAAAGTCAATATTTGTAGCAGTTAAATTGAACATGTAAGCGGTGCATGAAAAGGAAAGGCCTTAATGACTGATTATGCGAAAAGACATGGCGTAGTGTCACCCCAAGGTTTAGCTGTCAGTGGCATTGTGGTCGAAGCTCAAAGACTTGATGTGGACCCTCACAGCAGTGAAATTCTGTCCTTGTTACAGTTGGCTCTAATAAACCAAGAAAAAAACAATTTAGTTACATTTCAATTGTATGGTGTTTTACAGGTAAAAAATTATTACATTCTGTAATATCAAAATTTACTGTGAAGAATAGTCTTCAAAAACATCTCTCAAACAGTCACTACACACTGCTCTGAATAAATTACACTTCACATAATCCCCTCACACAGACCTTATAATGTATGACAGTCTGTAGAGGCCATGTCAGATTTACATTAAGTTTTTTACATTCACCCAACACTTTATTAGGTAGTCACCTTCTTGTTAACACAAATGGCCTCACAGTGAAATGGCTGCAATTCAACATGTAAAGCATGCCAACATGGTCAATGTTTAATTGTTAAACCAAACATTAGAATAAGGAAGATGTGTGACTAACTGTGGTATAATTGTTGGTGCCAGATGTGGTGGTTCCAGCATCTCAGAAACAGCTCAGCACTTACAGTCTGTAAAATACAGTCTCTAGAGCTCACAGAGAATGGTGTCATATAAAACACACAGTGAGCCACAGTTGTGTGGACAAAAACACCTTGTTAATTAGAGGTCAGATGTGAAGGGCCATAATCAACTGTTATACCAGACTCTGAGGAGTCCTTATTTGTATAAATCGCGAACAATTTCCATCTTCCACACTTGATCAAGTAAACATAAAGCCCACAAACAGTCAAATAACCACTCTATACAATAGTTGTGCACAAGGGCATCTCTGAATGCACAATATGTTGAACCTTGAAGCAGAAGGAGCCAAAAGGGGCCCTCCCTGACACTGGTATTGGTATTCCTAATAAAGACCCGACAAGGTGAAAGAAGAATGTCTCTTTCCCTTCCAAGATGAAGGCTATATAAAATAACAAACTAAAAGAGCAAACTTTCGAATCTCTGCTAGAGGTCATGTCCTTGCTCAGTCTAGTCTACATCAGCTCCAGGTCTTGCTAACTATGGGACAAACTAATAAAGAGCAGTTAATCACTGTAAATTATTTGTCATTTAGGAGACAAATCCAGCATAGTGAGTGCATACATTTTGTGTACTCTCCCCTGAGGTAAAAAACAACAACGCTGACATTGCAAGCAATATGCTCTACCAACTTACATTTAAATTGCACATTGAGAGTCCATGAAAATGTCTTGTTTCTGCATTGAACATGCATGTAATCAAAGACCCTGTCTGAAACACATTGCAATTAGTTAGATCTTATGCACAAGTGAAGGTACTATTGTACAAACCTCCATTGCTACCATTCATCTGCTGCTGTAGTGAATAGTTTCCTAACTGAAAAACAGATTTCTTGAATAAAAGGGTTAGTTTTCTCTGACATTCAATCAGTATTTACCAAGACAGAATGCATTGATTTCTTTCATGAATGATGAATCACTTATACTTTTCTTTGTGGCCCCTGGGGAGACAACCGATTCAAGAAAAATAACAAAAACAAATCAAACCATTTAATTATAGTTCATTTATGGAATCTGGCATATTTTACCTTTTTGTCCATTCCTAGTCTAGGTACCGATTAATACTGGGTATGAAACATAGGTGTTTTTTATCAGGAAATTAAACATGTGCGCATGTTGCTGGATTCACTTTCAGTCTTCTTACAACAAAATCAAAGACAATACTTTCATTATCCCTAAAGTAATAGCCATGTGTTTGCGTGTTACCTGAAATTACTTGTGTAGCCATACGTGTAAGGGAATGTATTGCTGCATTACAGTAGGGACATTTTGCTGTATCATTGTTAAATTCAACAAAATGCAACCAAACTTTTGAACACCATTACATGCTGATGCCCAGGTGGATAGCTGGCTAGCTAGCTTAGGCATTTTTTTTTTGAATGAGTAGCTCGTCTGGCTAACTGGTTTTATGGATCATACAGTACCATACTAGACGTACCCATCACACATTTAAATAAACATTAAATCCATCTATGTTATATACCTGCTCCTAAATTAGCTGACGGTATCAACATTATATATCTTGAAAATCTACTTCCTCTTTGCAAACTTGTATAGAACGCTGATGCTAAAAAGGGGTCAAATCAGCTTCTTTAATCCATTCCTTAAGTAATTCTCAAAACTTTTAGTCATTCCCTCAAATTTTTTCAAATTAATTTATTCAGATCTCTTACTGTTGGGTAGACATTTGTGGGGTAATGACATAATATTTAATCTATACAATTTGAACTAAATAATAATTTATTTTGCATTTATTTTATATATTTAAAACTTGCATGGCTGTAACTTAGTATTCCTCTGGAATGTGGCAACTACCAGATATAAAAGCAGCTCTGCCGAGCTTGGATAGCTGGCGTGTACCAAGTGCTATCTCGCATGAGTTAAGAATCACTTCTTTGGCGGCAAAGGTTTGTCCCCCACTTGGAGCGTACTATTGAGTTCACTTTATTGTGTAGTATAATGGCCAAAACTTTTTGCTTTCATGGATGTTGCAATAATCTCTCTGTATGTTTTTCTTTGACACAATGCCCAGACACACAATGACCTGCCCTATTCAGTACAGCTGACTGTACATTCTCCCTGATAGAAGAAATAACAACCTCTTTCATTTATACAAGTTAATTATTGGCCAGTGTACCTCATTTTAGTTCACCTTCCCTAGTAGCTAGGTAACTTAGCTAACTTCACTCTAATTCAGACACTGCTCTATTGCTTCACAAAACTAAAACATAACGCCACTTTCTTTTTTGAAGAGTGGGGATAAGTACAGTGCACCAGACAATTATTTCATGTACGCATATTAATATGAGTGGATTGAATGGATATCGAGATTGCATTGCTACCAAACCAACAATGGAAGCCCAATCATGGGCAGTTTGAGCAATGAGCGAGGATATCTGTGAGGATTGGAGGGAGTTACACTACTAAGCCAAAGTATATGACGTATGGTACTTTGTCAAGTGTCTGTGAAGTTAAGGAGAACTTGCTTTTTCTTGTCAATTTTCTCAGTGTTTCCAGTTTTGTATTGAAGACACTGAAGTTGGAATTCTACGATTTGATTTGTATGCAACAGTATGTTAAATGACGTTTGTATTGACAGTTTTTAGGCCTAATGTTTTACTCTTCCACACACCACATGCTTGTGTATGGTCTTTTTGTCTTTTAGGTGCAAGCAACTTTGTGTTAGAACTTAGAACATAAGTGATATTACTACATTGTTATTCCGTAATTCAACCCTATAACAACAAGGAAGTCTGCAGTGTGGCAGCTGGCTGATAGAGGTTGTGGAAATCCTGTAGGTATGTGAACCAAAGCACTTAACCATGCCAGCAAGCCATAACCAATATTTCAAACTCCAATCTCTTGATCTTGACAAAACTTTTGAATGATTCATCTTGCCATAGAGATCCAGCCAGTGATTTATGTTTACAAAACATAAATCAGCCAGTGATTATCGTATTGTATCACAATTTAGTACAGAACCATAAATCTGAGTAGATTTATTTTGATTGAAAATCTAGAGGAGAATGCACATAGCTCCTTTTCTAGCTTTACCATGGTCTGCTGTTAATGTGGACCTGCATTCCAAAATGTCTGATCAGATATTTGCTGTTGCTTCTGAATAAATCAATATACTGTATTACATAACATAGGGATAACTTTCAAGGATAAGATTTCCCACCTAAAAAGACCAAAAGCATTAAATAGTGGAAGAATCTGCCTGTGACTCTGACCTCAGCTGCAGTGAGTTACTGGGAGGTAGTGTGTGACGGGCAGGTTGATATTCACAATGCGCTTGTCTACTTCACTCTACAAGCCAAGGTGGATGTGAGCATGCTAAGTTCGCCTGGCGTATATCCTGCCTGTCGTATGGATGTAAGGGCTTCTGGCTGTCGGGACTGGCTGTCCTTTCTCCTCCCCTGTGGGTTGTCATGGTGTGTGGGCCTGTGTGTGTGTGTGTGTGTGTGTGTGTGTGTGTGCACATGTGTGTTTGTGTGAGAGAGAAGTGGAGAGTGAGAGAGGAAGCGTGTGTTTATGTGCCCAGGTGAGTCAGGGAGGCAGCAGTGTTGTGAGGCCATGCTGTCAGCAGGCCCGTGTCAAGCCAACATGCCAGTGATGGCTGTCAGAGAGAGAGGGGGCTGTGGGCAGCCAGCTGTACCGGGGGCCTCTGCTCCGTTCCACTAGAGCGCCAGAGTCTGCGGCCCTGGCCGACCCAGCCGCCAATCACTCCCCCGTCCCTTCCCATCACCGACTCGCCACACTCCACTGAGGCCCTGCTCTTTGGATGGGGCAAGGGGCTCTGACTGCAGGCCTCATGCCAAGGCACTCACAAACAACCTCCCTCCATCAACCCCAGGACTCAGCCTGTTTTTTATTCCTTACTACTGCTGTTATCATAGCATTTTGTATGTTCCCAGTTTGAGAAAACTATCAAACAGGATACTTTATACAAACAGGCTGATACTTGAGTTTTTCAAAGTATCTAGGTACAACAGTTGGTTTTATGGGCCTATAGGATGGGCTACTCCCCAATAACAGAAAACAATGAATGCTAAATAGCACCACTCCCAACTTTTTATAGAGCAGTGGTAATAATAACAACATGTACTGCTGTGGTTCACCTGTTCAAATTTCCATCACAACCGTTACTGTCTGTTTCTCTCTTTCTCTGTCTCTTTAGGTCCTTGCCTTAGAGCAGCTGCAAAATTGTGTGACTAGGAGAACTTGAAGACAAAAAGACAGATTTCTTCTCCTTTCTTCCCCTTTTCCAAGCCTATTCTGAAAACCTTGACTGCAAAGCGCATTTTTTACACCCCACATAACCTCCTGATGAATCTCAAAGAGCGCACCAATTTCCCGCAGTGGACTTAATGATTACCTTGGCGAATCCCTGTCAGATAATACAGAAGAGATTAGAGATCATCAAAGAAAAATATCAATGGAGGTAATTCCCATTGCCCCTGATACCTGGGGAACAGAGACAGATGTCTTTCTTGGTACTGGCCCCTCTCTCAGTCAGATTGATACCTGAGAGAAAATGACACCTCTCCGGTGGTGTGACTTCACTTCCATTGTTTGCTTTTCATTGTTGTTCTGATAAAGGGAGTTGGATGTTCATTACTTCTAGACAGGGGCAGCGTAAATTCTAAAACTACCATCGGGAGCTACGTGTACTATGATAGTCGTTATGATGAGGTCTGAACTGGTGAAAATGCCCAACAAATCAACTTTCATATCATTCATCCAGTTCATCCTTGGAACTGACTAAGATTTGTAATAAGATGCTAGTTTCTCGGAGACTGGGTGAAAATACTTTTTTCTCATAGACGGAATCACTAAGAACCATCTGGAGTGGTCTGTTCATCCACCCACACAAACATGTTTTATTGGCATAAGTACACTCAGAAACACACACACAGCCAACAATCAGTGGAGGTGACTTAGTGCATATTAATTGGAGCCGCTCGACCCCTGTTGGGTCTGTCGCTGGCTCTAATATATCTGGGTATCTTCACTACCATCCTCTGGCCCTCGTGACAGCTACGTAATAGAAATCATAATGAGCTGTCTGATTTGAGTAATGACAGACATAATAAATACTTCAGGATGCACCATATGACAGATTGCAATGTGATAATACAACAAACCCAACAAAGAAATATAGTCTAGCGATATCACTTTGGGATTTAAAATAAAGGGTCTACTTTGTTGCTTTTAAATGTATTTCAATCAGTCCTCTTGAAGCACATTAATTGAAATCCTGGAGACAAGGTGGCCACTTTCAACCAGCTCCATTTGGGAGTTGGAATGGGCAGCTCATCACTAACTTGACAAACGTATCTTTAAGTGTAGCAGTAAAACGGGGGAAGGTGGGTGACTTGCTCTCCAGGTATTAGTCCTGACACAGAAGTATCTAGCCCATTTAAGGCTTGGCTTGTTGTGCATAAACACATTTCGTGGCACCTTCTAGTGATCGCTTGGCATTTCTTTCTTTGTATATGTCACAATGATTTCGATAAAGTGGAAATGGAAATGTAGGTGGTTAGGGGAAAAATCTGCATATCCAATAACTGCAAAAAGCAATCACAACGTGGACACACACACACACAATCACGCAAAAAGGTCTAGACAAAAGATCCCGAATACAAAACTTTTATTGTGGATATCCAGATTACGAAAGAAATCTGAATACCAATGAGTAAACGATTATTTAATGTACAGGCATGTATGCTTGGAAGCCATCATCTATTGTAGATGAGTAACTTAACTGTTATACAGAGGGAGGAGAAATGCATTTGGGAGCAAACAATACCCATTGTCCTCAGGCTAGCAACAATATTAATGAACCTTACTTATCAGAGATGACAAATCCATCTAAGGCTGATCCATTGATAGGAGATTTCTCAGATTTCTCTATCCCTCTACATTCTGTATCAGTTAAGGCTGAAAACTGCAGGTTAAACAACATTTTCTGGGAGAGATTTTGTTTAAATTCCGCAAGATGCATTCAGACACATCAAAGTTGTGTAGTTCTCTTATAATTAAATAAATAGCTATAGATGTTAAATATACAACGTCCTTTGCTCAGTGGGTAACCTTTTGTTTCACCAGCGATTGTGGCAGGTAGAATGTAAATATACCAGAAAGACAGTGGTGAACTGTGACTATTGGAGCAAGGCCATCTGTACCGGGAAAAGATCTGACATCATATAAATATATAGATAAAGAACCCAGATGCCTGTTTATAGAGAGCATGACTTGAGACCTTCTTTTTGGACGATAGAGTTAAACAGCAAAGCAGACACTCAAATAGTGGCAGAATAAATTCAACCATACAACTACTCACATTGTTTCAAGACCACAGAGAGTATATGCTGTCAGAGAGAACAAAGTTGTGCTTTATTCGATGTCCAGCATGCAACAATAAAAAATGCACCACAAGAAATGTCATGTACCCAGTACATCCAATTGTAACGTCATTACCTTTATTTTTACTACACAACCAGTAATCTAATGTTATAATGTTAATCTAATGAAATAATATTTTATACACTGTATTCAAAATCATATAAACGAGATAGCAAAAAAAGGAAGTTGTAGATGAAAACAAAGTCCACTCACCATTATGATTATAATTTAAAGAAATCATTTAATAAGTCTATTCTCCTGTCCTTCTTTATGAAATTGATAATGGCAGGTTCATGTAGCTTGTCTTTTGATTTTATATCCGAAATAAGTTCTTTTTTGAGATCAAAGCCAGGGCTGATAGCCAGGCCATGGCCATCCTTACGTGCATTCACTGCAAAAAGCTATTGGCTCTGAGTTAGTGATATATACTTAGGCCCTCTAGAGGGCCTTGAGGCATTATACAATTGCCCTACCTATTACAAGAAAATGTGTGATTGGTTGATCCAACGGTAATTCCAAAATGCTGCTCTAATTGAAGTCAATGTCAGTGACATTGGCTGGTGCCGTCTATTAAAAGCCTGAGGGCCTAGCCAATGAAAGTTGAGGACAGCTAGATAATTTCTACCAAGATACTACCAAAGAAAAATTCTGATTGGATATTTTTTTCTCTTGGATATTAACCCCTTCTTTTTCCAATGCAAACTGAAGAAATTATATAGGAAGATCATTGCAATTAAGACAAAAAAAGTTTAAATCAATGAAAAAAATTATTATTTTAACCAGACAAAATATGTGTTACCTTCAGTTACACCATAAAAGACAGATAACACATGAGGATGCAGTGTAATGTTTCTAAATAATGTATAATGTATTCCCGAGTAACTCGTAAAGTAGTATTTAGCTAAATTTCAACAATATATTCTGACCTGAGTCTAAGCAAAATGTGACTGATGATACAAACATTTTAGCTGCCACTTTAAGGGTAGAGGGTTACCATGGTAACAGAGCCAACAGCATTTTCCTTGTGTCTGTGACCATTTCCGACCCTCCAAGTACAACTCAACTAACAGTTGAAGTTTATAATAAAACCACAGAGCATGTGAACAAAACAATGTAAATACCCAAGAATCACTTAAAATTATTGCTTTCCCTTTTCTTGAAAAAAATACAGCAGGAAACTCATCTGGCTAGCTATTCACATGTGACAGAGTGCTTTCTGCAGCAGTGAAATAAGCTTTTATTATTCAACAATTTTTTAGGTGTTTGTGCTGCCTTTAGAGAGTATTGATAATGGTATGGTAGAATTTTTAACTCTCCAGAGGGTTGTTGAGTCAATTTGTAGTGGAGGTATCATGTTCTTCCATTTGCAAAAAACTTGAATTTCTTGCAGGAAGCTAGCTATCCATCTGAATCTGTGGTGTAAAGTTACTTATCATGAAAAGAGACAGAAAGAAGGAACAGGGATGAATATAGAGAGGAGAGAGCAGTGGTGGAGAGACAGAGAAAGGAGTGGTCTGCAGAAGAGTAAAGCGAGTAAGAGACAGACTGGGAGAGAGTGTGGAGTCTGTGAGTGAAGACTGAAGGCTGGCCTCTGATCAGTGAATCAGCTGTCTGCCAGCGCTAGTCCCGATTAGCATCTTCCCCTGAATATCCCATTAATCACCCGCCTTCAACCCCCCTACTAAAGCCTGCATTATGGAGGACCATGAAACTGAGACTTAGTCATTCACTACAAGCTAGCACACTTAAACCCCCTCATCGATATCGTAGCATCTCCCCCTTCTTTCTCAACTTCTTTTTCAAGACTGTGGGTGTACACAAATGTTGCCCTGTCAGGAGTGTCAGCTAACGTTAGCTACAGCTACAGGTTCAGCCAACCTGTGGTAAGCATGAGATTAGGCTATTGATTTACGTTGTCTCAAAAAAAAGCTCTACTTTACAACATGTAGGGTCTCAGAAGTATAAACTCAGAAGTATTCTGAGTTTCCACATACTTAAAGGTCTCCGTCTTTACCTCGTCTGTTATTTTCCACTTTGACAGTGTATCAGACTGTAAGTTATAACTTGAAGTTATTTACCAGTTGTCAGGCTATGGGGGTTAGCAGAAAATCTGTGTTGACTATATATGTCTTATGTACAGTAGGTCAATTGGAAAGTGGAGCAATAGGAGCGATTGAAACAGACAAATAAATCAGGGCAGCAGTGCAAGGTTGCTGCCTGAGAGCTGCACCTGTCTGGACCCATAAACACACTGAGATCGTCATTGGAGTGGAGGCCTGGTGCCCCGAGGAACACCTGCCCTTGTGTGCTCCTCTGTCCCTGGCGAAACGCTGACCCGCTTTCATAATGTACTGCAGTCAATAACCCCCAGGTGTGCCTCCCACACACACCTCTGCCCTCCCGTTTATGAAGGATACAACCGCACACGCACACACTCTCACACACACACACACACACACACACACATACACTCACACACACCTAGAGCCTGGAATTAATGAAACATTCATGCTGTCTGTTTAAATCTCTCCACAGTCGTCCCTGAACCCTTTGTGTTCAATTACCCCTAAATGTCCCAGCAGTGGGCAGGTTTCGTTCATTACCCCGCTACAATATAATGGACCCCAGGGGAGGTGAGATCTCAAAAGCCAAACCCCTGACAAATGTTCACTGGATGCTCGATTGAGCAGTCCACTAAGAATCCAGGACAGAGATCAATCATAGTCAAAGGAAAAACTCAGTTGAAAACTGCAGAAAAAAAGAATGCACTTAATCCGGAGGGACTTGTGTGTCTTGCTTTTCCAATTCCACCCGAGTCAGGGCTAATCGATACCCTAGCCATGGGACTAGACAGCTAATCTCCTTTTGATGAGAAGAAAAATCGTGGATTAACTGGGTTGGTAGGTTTAAGTGTCTCAACAGGTGAGGTGAAGCCGGTTCAGTCAAGGCCACCCAAGAGTCACTGAAGCGTTTAAAACGAATGAGTGTTGCTTTTGGGAAGTGGGCAAAACAAAAGTCGAGGCTGACATCGGTACTATGCTACCTTGAAGGAATGGTTTTGTTTTGCTGAATGAAAAACAGAGGAATTCCCTTCAAAGTGTAGTTTCTACAACAGACTACAGGATAAAAGGTGAAATAAATTATATATTAGATGAAAATCCTTTTTTATATGTGTAATGCGAAATGGTAATGTGTTTCTGACAAACTCACACTGAGGGAGATCACATTCAGGGTTCAGTTATTACTAGTGCCTAAGTACCACAGTCAAGGGGCTATCAACAGATTTAAATTAGTTGGATACGAGTTTTTGACCTTTTGGTCATTGGCGCAGCTCTATAGCAAAAATTTTACTGGCACACATACAGACCGAATAGGCCTGCTAGCTAGGAAATCCATAATGCTAATGAGTGTGTCGCTACATTGACACCGCAGTGTTGTTTCTGTTACTGATGGAGTCTAATATAACGTGCACAGCTCAGCATCAACCAGCAGCATTCTCTAAGGTTACTGCAGATCCTTACGAAGGCTGTCCACGTACATGGAGGAATATCAAGTCAGCCATGTAACCCTACAGGTTCGGATGTACCCGCTACCGTTCTACATTACAGGCAGCCTCTGTTTCGCTCTCTCCCTCTCTCTGCCTCTGACAAGATCTCAGTTGCATCGTCCTCACATCCAACCTCCTCGTCTCCTGGAATCCCACTGGAGGAGAAGGTCAGAGGGGAGGTACCACTGTCTTTCTAATCTGACGTGTTTGGAGGAGGAGACGAGGAGAAAGGACACAATGAGTATGCAATTCCTTATGTCTGTACATGGTGTGTGTGTCTGTGTGTGAGTGTATGGGTGTGTGTGGGATCTCTGTGTGGTTCTGCAACAAACAGGAAACAAACAAATAGACAGGCTGGAAGGCCCACATAATTCAGATGGAGGGTACTTAAATCTTCTTGTATTTCGGTTACTTAAATCTACAGACAGCCAGAAAGACAGACAGACAAGTACACAAAGACTACTGTGTAGGACACCAGCACCTAAAGAGGTCAGTATTTTCCTCCTGTCTAAAAGTTGGTGCATGTGAGACATAGTGAGAGAGCATATGGCACTTACTGTGACGCTTTAGTGGCCATTCGAATTGCTTTTATCCTGGCCAATAAAATGTAATATCAGCACAGCTGGGTCATGGACATGCAATAAAGCGTCACAAACCTCTAAACATCTGCTAAATATGTATGAGCCTGTTCCAGTGAGATTGAAAAAGAGGGTGTGTCTGTCTCTGTGTCTCTGCTTGGGATGCTGTATTTGTGTGTATCAGAATTCCTCAAAAGTTCTCACAAGAATAGTAAATCAAGGAAAATACTGACAAGTCAGGACTGATTTATAATCAATTGTAGAAATAGTCATTCTTGTCTAAGTGTTAGGGATTTTGTTTTTGGTCTAGAGACAATCAGTGTGAACTTCACATAGTGATAGTAGAGCAAGTGTGTGTTTACGTGTGTGTGTGTGTGTGTGTGTGTGTGTGTATTTGTGTGTGCACATGTATTCTCCCACATTTGTCTTAAGAGGAGATTGTCTTAAGTCTGAGTTATAGGAGGATTGTGCTCAACCAACCCCATCTGCCATATTGAAACATCCTCTGATTAAAGGCGTAAACCGATCTCCTAGTTTACGGTCTGTCAAGACATTTGCAGAGTATGACTTTGAACATGACCATGAATAAGTGTGTGTGTTTGTTTGTGTGTGTCTTTTATAAAGTATTGCTGTTTGCCCTGCCTGATGGGAAGTCCACTCTCTCATACAGTAGGCAATAATTACACAGATGATCACGCATTGGCTGCAAAGGGAAATGGGTGCTAATCTATTTCCCCAAATATTTAATGTTCAGCTACCAGGAGCAAGGGCCAATGTCACGTGGAATGGAAGCCTGCTCTTATATTTCTATTTCTCCCCAGTTTTCCTGCCCTTCCCTAATGTAATGATATCCAATCATTGCATTTGTGTCATTGTGGCAAATCTAACAGGCTTTGGAGAGTTGAAGATCGGTGCTTGTCTTCCTCCTTGGCTCTAGACAAAGCCATAATGCGAGTCAGCTCAGAGAGTCAGCTCAGGGCATTCTAGGCTGACAACTTTAGTTAGGGTCAGAGTCACTAGAGCACAATGAGTCAATGAAATCCCTGCTGAAGATGCCACCCCCCACGCTAGGCAATGCCTCACCCATGGAGCTTACGACCACATATCAGCAAGCGGTACATACAAAGCTCAAACCTGGACTTTGGTGGAAATCTTAGGATTAAAGCGCTACTTAGACTGCTACACCACCCGGAGCTCCCATTACAGGTGATTTTGAACCAGAGGAGAGTGATGAGCAAAATGAGAGAGTAGCTGTGAAAGACAGAGGTAAGGAAAGTTCACCAGGCAATGAGAGAAAGAGAGATGGAGAGATGGAGAGTATGAAAGGCAAAAGTAGAGCGCAAGAGGCAGAGAGAGAGGGAGTGCAGGAGGCAGCAAGAGATAGAGAAGGAGAGCCAGCCCAGAGCAAATCCTTTAGAAGACAAGGTGTACCTGCTGCCTGCTCTAATGAGGACCTGAGAGGGGCCTGTGCGCGTGGCCAGTCAAGGCTCTCCGTCTTCCATCTCCGGCCCCAGAGATTCACTGGGGTCGGCCGCCCAGGGCCAGTCCCTGTCAAGATTCCCCCACCTCAGCCACCTCCTCCCCACAACCTCAGCCCCAACCATCTCCACTGGACTAGTTCACTCCGACTCAGTTCATTTCATTATTTAGCCCCTGTTCAGTCCTTGAGGAGTAAGACACCCGCTTAGAGACCCAATTACAGTCCATAATCCCGCCACTCACGCCATTTTAATTACAATACCAGGGACCCGCCGCCGCCTGAGGACGTAGCCGAGCAGAATATTAATTCCTCACAGGACCAGAGGAAGGAAATAAACATACATTACAGTACAATAACCTGCCAGACGTTTGTGTCCTTGATATCCCTGTGGTTGTCGTTTAGGACCTGGCGAATCATGGAGGCCGTTACTCAAAACAAGGAATTCCCAGGTCCCACTCCTTTCTAGAAAACACTGAACAAGACATATTACACATTATGCACGGACTTAGTCAGGGCCGGATTAAGAAATCATAGACCCTGGGGCTTTATAATGAAGCCCTACTTACTTCTGCTTAGTGTTACTGTTCATTTTGGGGATTTACACAAATGGAGATGTATACCTTTTTCTGTTATGTATAGCTTTTTTTACAAACACAAGTCATGGCAGTCATTTATATGACTAATTATTTTATCTGTTTCTATTTTAATGCCACACAAATGAGAGAACTGCCTGAAGCAAATGATCAGAAAATGACAAACTGAGGCAGAAACAAAACCTTGTCTTGGTTGTTAACAAGGCCAGTGATAGGACACACAGATTAGACACAACGGCCACAGTAGGCTACTAAATAGACTTTCCAGTGACACTGCATGATGAATGTGAAGCCTAGCAGCAAAAGATGGTGAAAGATATGGAAAATAAATGTCTGGTCGAAAAGACGTTGACAAAGACATTTGAAAAATATCTTTCAAATTACGATGATATCCAATGTACTTGGGGAAATATACCTCAAATTTCTTTGAATTGATGTTTCCTTTGTATAGATTTCACCTTTCAGCAACTGACACCCTCACCAACTTCTAGTTCTTATTAAAATCAGGACGAATGGTTAGTGCTTGTCCCTACCCAAGGATCTAACTGCTACCATTGCTTGAACCTTAACAAACCTTAACACTAAACTATTTTATATGCAAACTACAATTGAAGGACGTCATGGCTTGGAAATAAGCTCTGTCCTTATCATGGAGTCAACAAATAACATCATTTGAGCCTCCAGAAAAAGATAATTTGCCATAACCTTTTGGTTAGTGGCCCAATGGTGTTATCCGATATGAAAAAGGAAGTGTTTCTGCCTGTTGTGTCCTCAGGCCTGGTTAACCCAGGAATTAATCTGGACTTACAGCCCAGTGACTCTGACAGGTTCACCTACACCACGGTTCTGGTATCAACCTCCGCTAAGTTGCAGAAGAGCCCTTATAAGCGGCACATTCCAATTTATGTTTCTTTAACTTCTGAACAAATTATACTAACCTTTCCATAGACTTTGACTAAGAGCTCCTGGTGGCTTTATCAATTTTTATCAAATTTCTCTCAGCTCTGTGGGTGATTACAGTACTTGGACTTTCCATTCCCTTCTGGCGGTCTCCCCTTTAGGCACCCCTTTGAACACTATAGCTCAGCTCTGATTTGCTCTAGCAGGATACGGCATGACTGTTAACGGTCTCTGCACAGTCGAAGGCACCCCTGGATAGTCTACTGTGTCCCTGTGTCACCCCCCTCCCCCAGGGTGTGGTGGAGGCAGCTGAAAAGGGAGAGTCACTTGGCTGATCTATCCAGATGAATACAAATGAGAGCTCATCTCCTTGGCAGAACGCACACACGCACAAGCTCACCGAGTCTCTGGGTCGCTTGAAACTGCTGGAGCCGTCTCCTGTGAGGCAGTGTCAATGGGAGGAACAACCCGCCACCGCATCAACTCTCTGTCTCTGACGACAGGCCCTCAAATCCCCTTTCAAAACCTCGCCTGGACTAGGTGGAGAGAGGATGCGAGGGAGAGAGAAAAGGGCGAGGACTAGCTGATAGAGAGAGAGAGGAAGAGTAGGGGGAGAGAAGAAAAAAGTCAGAGGGAGACAGTTAAGTTTTAAGCAGCGAGGGGCTATGATTACCAGCCTGAAAAGAGCTAAAGCAAAGTCTGGGAAACATGCTGTCAAATTGTCCCCTTAATGTACATTCAAATTACTTTTCTACATTCATGGCTCATTCTTTAGCAAGCTGAAACCTTTGTTTTGAGGAAAGAAAAAAGGAACTTGGAGAATGTCAGTGGGAGAGAGGATGTGTGTACTTGGTGGGTGTGTAGATTTTGGCTGTGTGAGTGCGGTATTGAACCCACTAGAGTTCAATCAGTGAAACTACAGCAGAGAGGCAGTCTGTGTCAGCAGGACTTGGTTACCTCCTTAATAATTGAGCTTTGTTGGCCCTCTAATCAATTAGCTAAATAATTCAGCAGGCAGGAGAGAATAATGATGGTAAATAGCCATCTTGGAGAGGCTGCTCTCTGATGAATATGGTAGGAATTGCCATGGTGTGTCATTGTGGTCTGACTCTTTTAGTGATGGAGCTACTGTATCTTCCTGCAGGATTGACTCCATAACATTGGTAGTCACTATAGCGCTCCTATCCTGAAAGTTCCAGGCAATTATTCGGTTGCTATTTATTAGCAGCATTGTCAAATTCAGAATGATGCCGTGGTTAGGGTTGTACTGTTCGTCATCCAGCCAAAGCTCCTGTCAACATCCAGCAGAAACCTGATGCGAACACACCACTGAAGTCCAGGCAGCAGTTGTCCCACAGCGATTAGACAGAGGAAAAGAGTGACCCAGAGTGAGGGAAGGTTAGTCACTTGGCTGTGCTGGAATTTGATTGACTGAGTGTGAGGTCTGTAATGAGCCCAGGGCTAACCCTTTCACCCCCTGGGGCTCTACTTTCTTAAATGAGGCTTTAACATCCCTCTGATGCATGTCTTTCTTCTAGCTCATGGCTGGGAGTGGTGGAGCTAACATAGTTATTTTTAAGCTGTAGACATATGGGTAGGCATAACTGAACGAGGTTCATGTGACAGGCGTTAGCCATGGCAAATTCACTGGTGGAGGGCCCATATCTGAGGCTGAGGAGTCAAATTCTAGATGTAGTTTTGAACGCAAATGCATTTGTTCATCTTGAATACTTCTATTATTGTGTAATCAGTAAACTACTTTTGTGTATTTTCAAAATACTTATATAAAAACCATCCATGAAATGTATTGCTCCTCAATCGAAACCAGTACCTAAATAAATGTAAATTTGTGTGAATACTGACTTGAATGTATGTGAAAGTAGTTAATTTATGTATTTTAAATAGTATTTAAAACCAGGTTTCTCAGATGTTAAATCTTTCAGTGAGACTATACAGTTGGTCAATTGTGTGACAAAAGGTGGGTTAAAATGATTATCTAATTATGGATTCATTTCGCTTAACGTTTGCCTTGTTTTCATGTAGGAAAAAATTGTGTTGAATAATGTTTTCTTAGAACGGACAAATAGTTGCATGGTGCGTGCCCATAGTTTTGATAAGTGACTTCCCATACATTCTGGGGAATATGAATGAACAGGCTCAATTTATCACCCAATGAGAGCTCTAGAAACAGACGTTTATGGCTGCATACTATAGCATGCTTTACTACCCATACCATTTTTTCGCCTACTCTAATCATTTTTCTAAGGGGAGAAAAAGGCTTGACATGCATTTTGTAGTAGCTAATCATTTTTATTGGTAACATTTTATGATCTGGGGAGCTGTGGTGAAACATTTGTCAATTCTAACCAGCCTTAGCAAGAATAGACTGCCTTTATTAGAGAGAGATCCTCTGGGTAAGGTCTGAAAATAAAATAAGGAAGGATGCATTGAAGAGAGCTCTTTTTTTTTTTGTTTGCTCTTTAATTTATTATAGCGTGCCAATGGAAAAAAATGTTTCCTATACCAATAAAGCCATTTAAATTCAAATTGAATTTAGAGAGACAAAGAGACAGAAATAAAATAAAATGAGAGACAGAAATATAGCCAGATGGACACAGAAATACACAGAATCAGAGATACAGAGAGAGAGACAGAGAGAGAGACAGAGAGAGATACAGAGAGAGAGAGACAGAGAGAGATACAGAGAGAGAGAGACAGAGAGAGATATAAAGAGAGAGACAGAGAGAGAGACAGAGAGAGATACAGAGAGAGAGACAGAGAGAGATACAGAGAGAGATACAGAGAGAGCGAGAGGACATCTGCGTTTCCACATCCTTTGGTCTGAGCTATGATTGTCTGTGGGTGAGTGACCCAGGGAGAAGCGCTCTGGCCCCTGTGCCTGTGTTTTCTGCTGGCTTGGCTTTATAAAAACCCCACAATGTTTCACAGAAGGCCCCATAACAAGCATCCAAGGACACAGCACAAACGCTGTTCTCATACATATACACAAACAGCCCGACACGAGGACAGTGGGGACGTGTCGTTAATATAGGTATGCATACACACACATCGACTTCATCTCTCTACGCAACATAGTTCTCCACCCCTCCGTGGCCCCCAAACACTCCAAATATATGGAACTGCTTAATCCCTGCTCAACTATATGGGGAATTTCTTCTTTTTAATTGTGATGGGTATTTGTACATTATACACAGAATTCAGCTAGTTTTTTTCCAACATGATTTGTTATGGTCTTTAGTTTCTTGTGTTCTTCCAATCCCTGAAATGAGGGGATCAGGACAGGTCTCTCCTGGGGACTCGCCACCTGACTCATATATGGGAAAATAGTAATTCATGCAAAGCCTCCATTTTAGTAGCACAGTTTTGAAGTGGGATTAGTATGCAAATGATGTGAAGACCTCGTCAGAGATGGGATGGAATGACAACCTCCATATGTCTGGGCAGAAGAGGGTTTTTACCAAGCTCATATTATTCCAATGTCTTTGGAGTGACACAGTGCTTGTTGAAAGAGTACACCAGTTCATTTGCTGTATTGATGAGGCAGAGTGCTGTGAGTTAGGTTAAACTTTCATGTTTGCCAAAATATATCAAAATGCTTACTTGCTCTTTTGTAGCACCAAGCCGACCATCGCAGTCAAGGTTCAGACATTGACTGAGCTGCTTGCAACTGGCTGCAAAGGTCAATGGGCAATGTGTACATCAATCAGCATTGCCCGGGGGAATGGGGCATCATTAGGAATTTCACACCTCCCACCCATATGATTTCCCATTTGGAAGAGCAGCACTGGAAACAGCAGAATGGCTCCCAGCGGATACCTAGGAGGAAGGCTTGGCATCTTCAACCCTCCCAAATGCATTGCGGGTGGTTGGGATGAGACACCCTGTTGTGTATACCATTGGACTTCAGCTCCTATAGGACCAGTATTTCCAGAATTTCATCAGTGATACAGACCTTACGTTTGGAACGTTGAACCCGGTCAATGCACATCTAACCCCAAGACAGTGACTGTCCGGCCTGTAGACACCGGGCCCAGAGGCCAGTTAAGTTATTATTTTTTAAAACACTATTGCATGTTTCCTTCACAAAAACCGTCACTCACTTTGACTAGAGTGAAATGTGCAAATCCAATAAGCTCTGAGTCATTGAAAATGTTCAATATAATTCTGCCAATGAGTTTGTTTCATGAGTTTGATGGTTAGGTAACTGTCACTGACCACTCATAAACCCAGAGTGCTTGTCATAGAGATGTGGGTAAATTCTATTTCTGAAGCCACTGTGTCCTCTCTCGGCTTGATATTGGACAGCTAGGCCACATCGTACAAATTGTACTACCTATGACAAGTTCTTCACAGCGGGAAAATTATCCTGCAGCAACAGGATCCACTTAATCCAATAAATCTAGTTTTTCAATCAAAAAAGTTGATCTGCTGATTTGATTTTTTGAAAAGGGATGTAACATTAGTCCATTAGTGACCTTTGTGAGCTTTTTGGTGAAATCGTTTTCCAATGAGTCATAGGGAAAGGTTTTAGTCCTGGCTCTATTCAAATACTGTCCTAGCTTAGTTTTAGCAACAGTAAAAAAAATTGAGGCATGGTTCTGACATTGTATTAATTTGTGTAAGCTAAACTATATATAGTCTGCTAAAGTAATCCAAAGTAAACAAAAAAAATTGTCTCATTATACTCAAACATTATATTTTGTATTGAAATCTAAGTTCAGCACATCTCCCATTGCCATTTAAATAGTTTTAGATGGCTTTTCTTCAGGAAATGTACTTTTTTACAAATTGTCTTACTTCACATGCTGCCTATATCATCTAAGTTGCAATATCTCATTTATGTAGTTCCCAAATTAACAGTACCAAAAGCTTTCTAATCATAATATCCAAAGGAAGTCTGTGGCTTGTAGTATAAGGGTGTCTAAAAGTAGGCACTAACTCTACATTGTTAGGCTTGCATCGAGTCTGACATTTTAAAGTGGAAATTATAAACTGTGAAGTCTGTCGATGCAAATGTCACTGTGACATCTGAGCAGCCTAGTAAGACACTACACATGTAACAGAACTATATTTCTTATTGGACGAGTCCTGGTGGATTCTTTATCTTCCGTTTTGGTGTTTGAAAAACGTTCATGATCCTGCCCTAAACTGAGTGAGCTTGGAGCACTTCTGTCCAATGCCTGGTTAACTATCTTACCTACAGCCTTTTCCGTAAGGTGATGGATGGCGAGAGATTTGTTCAGGGGTAAATGAATTGTGTGTGGTTTGGGCATCCAAGGTTTGAAGGGTATTTGCAAAGCGGAGAGGGTACTATTAGTAAAAGTTAAGTGAGCAGCTTAATTGAATGAGCCGTGTGTGTTATTAAAAGCGCTCTGTACCTTGTTGTCTTCTTTTCCTGCCTCCTACAGAGCAACCGGTGGAGCAGGATTCCTTCATGTCGGGATGTGTGTTATCAGATGTCTTGTAATGCGAGTCCTGTTGGTTAGCGTGTGTGCACGTCTGTCTCTCATATACATTCAGTCAGCCTGCCCCCTGTTGTCTCCATCCTTTCCAAGTGGACTGTGTTTGTTAACTCCTGACCTGTGTGTGAGAGAGTGACACACTGGTCACCAGGGAGGGGCACCATTGGCAAGTTGTTATGACTCAAGTGGAAAAAGAAGCCTGTAAACATTGGTCCTGTTGAGTTATGCAGTCTCCAATGAAACTAAGCAAATATCTGCGTGGCATTTGTCAGACCACACTTGGCCTAATTCGAAAGACAAATATGACATGATGAAAAAACTGTCCTGATTTATCTCAGTTGATTGTCAGATTAATGAAAACCATATTTAGCTATTATTCATGCTTACTGGAGTGGCATTAATAGCTTTAGCATCCAAGCAGTGTTATTAGCCTGGGTAGCTTGGAAATGCCGCCAGGGAGGCAAAGTATAGAAAGAGTACATATGTTAGTAAACGCTGCAGTTAAATATTGAATGATAACAGACAATTGAATTGGGGCTAAATAAGATCTTGTCTAAGTGAACAGGAAACCAACACTTAAATTGACTTCCAAATGGTGTATGCCATGGAAGGGCTTGTCAGTTTGGATTATAGTGGGTTTTAATGTAATATTCAAATACTCCCATGGGCTGACAATGAATGGAAGACTAGAAAGTTCTGGAAGGCTATACAGCCCTTTGGTGGTTCTAATATGATCACATTTATCTTTGTCGACACTAACACTCAAACTAACCAGAAAACACTGAACCAAAGCTGTCTGAAAAGCTGATCTTTACAAAGCGATACTCAACATTTGATCATCCCACAAGTAATTTATTGTTAATTTAGTTTACCTTTTCTACCACAAGAATTTCAAAGCAGATATTTTGTTAATTGCATCATTAAAAAATGCTAGCAAACTATTCAACTATGTCCAATTAAATGCATATGAATTATATTATATTATATATCAATCTTACAAACATTTATATTTTATTGCAGAACTCTTAAATAAAATCCATAGGGCCAAACACAATTTTTTTTCAGGCATTTTTACTCCTATTTTCGTAAACAATGTTCTCTTTGAATGTAGTTCCTTGGAATACATTTTAATTCCCCATTCATCACTCTTACAAGCATGTCTCTGTTGATTAAAACCTTACTGATGATGGGAAACTGGATTTGATAAACTCGGTCTAAAGAAGCCTAAAGAAACAGCTGCTCAATAAGTCCCCCATTTATGGCTATATGTCTACTAGCATTGATAATGAAAAGCTGTCCTTTCCCCCCTTTGCACCACTCTCATGAGCAGATGTGGGTGAAGGTTGAAGCAGCAGCTTCCACTGATAATGTGAACTGTTGCCTATCTGCTGTGAGAAACGTATCAATAATGGATCAAAATGTTAGGCATAATTCATTAGAGAAGATGAAGGGCTTTGGCTTGTTTTTCTTGTCTCTTTACAATCCCCTATGTGCCCGAAAGAAATATGAACAGAGAAAGAAATGCTGGTGGTTGTTTGACATTTGTAATATGGAGATTGAAAAGTAATTTGCTAGGACCTGTGTCCTTTTAAGGATAATTTCTTGGGGACCCTTATTGATACTGCATTTTTGTTTTCTTGGAACAAATGGAAAACCCAACTCATAATTTGTCTAACAAAAGGCCACCAAATGAAATCCCCCTCTTGTTTAATGGAGTAACAACCTTTTCTGGGTATTTTTCCTTTTTATTACACAGGCAATTAATTAGCTACCAATGAGTGTTTAGTCCTTGGCTTGTGCAATGTTTCACATTTTACTGAAACCTGAAGGCAAGCTTTTTATTAGTTGCAAGAAAAAAATGCATTCATGGATAATACAACAAGAATCATTCCTTTCCACAGAAAATGTAAATGAATTCTAGCCTTTAGCATGCACATACTGTCTTCAACTCAAACCTCTACTGTCAAGGCAGAACAGTCTGGATCAATCGATCCACATTAAAAGCAGCTCAAAAACGCTTAAGATCTGTGTCTAATTGACAAAACATTGATAAAAACACACCACACACCCACACACACACACACACACACACATACACACGAAAACAATGCAAAAAAACGTCTTTGAGCTCTTTCGTCGCAATTAAGACACGCATCTCAGAGAGTACATTTAATTAGGCAGTCTCGTCTTGCTTTCTCAATCCATAGCTTCTGGCTAGCATAAAGCCTAATGTGCTGGAAAATCATTATTTAGCGGGGATGAAATAATGATGTGAGTATATGGCTTAATCGTGTTGACATATGCAACCCTTCCCTTCTCTTGTCTCGTCCTACAGGCAGCTGTTCCTTTGAAGAGCACTACAGCAGCTGTGGCTACAGTGTGGCCCTGGGGACTAGTGGCTTTGCCTGGGAGCAAGTCAACACTTGGGAGAGGCCAACGATGGACGCTGCTGTTCCCACAGGTAACCAGTGGAGGCATCCTTCTCTCTCCTTCCACCGCCTTCCTTAATGGCTTTGTCAATCCTTATCTTTGGTAAAATGTGTGGTAAAGTAACATCCACATTGTTCACATGCTTTTTTCTTTCACTATGGCATTCTCACTATCATCACGTCCTCACTATCCTTGTGTTCTCACTATCATCGTGTTCTCACTATCCTTGTGTTCTCACTATCCTTGTGTTCTCACTATCATCGTGTTCTCACTATCACCATGTTCTCAAAATCATCATGTTCTCACTATCATCATGTTCTCACTATCATCGTGTTCTCATTATCCTTGTATTATCACTATCATCGTGTTCTCACTTTCATTGTGTTCTCACTATCATTGTGTTCTCAATATCATTGTGTTCTCACTATCATCCTGTTTTCACTATCATTGTGTTCTCACTATCCTTGTGTTATCACTATCATCGTGTTATCACTATCATTGTGTACTCACTATTATCATGTTCTCACTATCATCCTGTTCTATCGTGTTGTCATTATCATCATGTTCTCACTATCCTTGTGTTCTCACTATCATCGTGTTCTCACTATCATCATGTTCTCAAAATCATCGTGTTCTCACTATCATCATGTTCTCACTATCATCGTGTTCTCATTATCCTTGTATTATCCCTATCATCGTGTTCTCACCTTCATCATGTTCTCACTATCATTGAGTTCTCACTATCATTGTGTTCTCACTATCATCATGTTTTCACTATCATCGTGTTCTCACTATCCTTGTATTATCACTTTCATCATGTTATCACTATCATTGTGTTATCACTATCATCGTGTTATCACTATCCTTGTGTTATCACTATCCTTGTGTTATCACTATCATCGTGTTATCACTATCATTGTGTTCTCACTATTATCATGTTCTCACTATCATCCTGTTCTATCAGGTTGTCACTATCATCATGTTCTCACTATCCTCGATAGTAAGATGTCTTTTTACTTTCATTCTCTCTCTCGCTCCCTCACCACAGTCTCTTCTCTCTTTCTCTGTCCTCTGTCTCACTCTCTCTCTGTCTTTCTGTCTACTCTGTCTCCCTCTCTCTCCTCTGTCTCCACCTTCTCTCTCCCCCACCTACTTCCCCTTATCCCCGTCACTCAGTCTGTGTCTGAGCAGGCGGGGAAGTTGCTTGACACAACCCGGGGCCGCTCCACGGCGATCCTGTCAAAGACAAATGGCAATCAGGCCGCCTGTCTATCTGCCTCACTGATCATCTGTAGGGCTGTTCATGTCAGCACACCAAGGGGAGCCATCCGGTGTTATGTCACAGACATGAATCCAGTAAGGGTCCAACAGACAACCTCCCTCCAAATGCACCTCTTATGACCTTACGGGAGCCCCTATACGCTTTGGTCAAAAGGAGGGCACTACTCAGGGACCAAGGTGGTATTTGGGCCACATATCTCCTATACTGTGTTAGAGGCCTGTTGTAATATGCACTGTACATATCGCTGTGAGCAAAGTTTGTTGTACCCCATCCGCTGTGCTGACTGCTGAGCAAAGCATGCTGTGGATTTCACAGGAAAGGCAACTGGGCCAACTTTGAGCATTTGCTGCGAATTCAGGTCGTGGGGAAATCCAAAGCACTGAAAACAACATATTCAAAATCTTGTTTTCTCGTAATGGCAAAACAGGCCACTTCAGATTAAAAAATCTGAGGTTGGTTATAAAGGTTGGTTATAAATAAACAACAGGAAACCGCCATCTGCCTTCTTATCCGTGTCATCGGGATAGGAGAGTCTAATCAAAGGAAATTGGGGCATCGTGTTTGTGTGCGTGTGTTCACAAGTGTATGCGTGCGAGAGGGCACATATGTGTGAATCTGTGTGAGTCACCCACAACAGCTGAGGGGAGAGGGGGAGAGGAAGGCCGACAGAAAACAGAGGGACAGAGAGCGAGAGTAAAGAAAGAGACAGAGGGAGACTTAGGAGAGGCTCAGGTGGAAATGGATAAATGTTAATGCTTTCTTGCAGGAGGGATAATGAAAGTGGAATGTCTGTGCATATAAGTCATCCCTAACGGTGCTCCTTGTTACCAGGGCCCTCTCAGTGCTTCAAAAGGAGGGCCCTTTGGAGGGAATGGGTTCAGCTGGGTTTTTTTCTGTTTGTTTTCTTCCTTCACCTTTTCTAACACCACAGGGTTTCTCTCATTTTGGGGCGCCAGCGTATTAGCTGGCAAGGGAGATCTGTCGGTGGAGTTAAGAAGAGGTTGAGCAGTCACACAAAGTCTCTGAGACAGACCAAACTCTGCCTCGGCACATTTCTTTCAAGACACCGATGACACGCTGAGCAAACGAGCCTTATCAGGTCTAAGCTCTCCTCCCGTGGTTTTCAACTCAACTTTCACAATACTACTGCAGCGTTGAGTTATTTTATGGTCTGTTATATTCTCGGGATGGAGGGACTCGTCAACGTAGGGGCTTTCGGTTCCAGTGCCTTTGTTGACAACCAAGAAGCAATATAACTTTTGGTCTTTTGTTACTATGGAAATTGTTTTGGAACGGTTCCATACAGAGTTCCTATACTAAAATAAGATTTAAATAGAAGTTCTCCACAGAGAATGTTTCTTAGTCCAGGACTGAGGACTGACAAGTCTTTTAGTTGTAGACATTTGATTACACATTTTAATAATTTGGAATCCCTACTTATCCAGGGTATCTTACATGAGCAACTAGGGCTGAGCGCATTGCATTACTTAGACGGATTGGAAATTTTAACCAGATACCTTTCACTACTGGCTTTTCATTCTAACCCAGTGTTTCCCAATTCTGGTCCTGGGAATGCCAAGGGGTGCACTTTTTAGTCCCTAGTACTCAAAACGTGTTTCAAATTAAATACTTGATGATTATGTTGATTAAAGACTTGATGATTAGGTTGATTATGTCAATCAAGTGTGTAAGTGGTAGAGTAACATTTGAATTAAGTTTGTGAGTGCTAGGGCACAAACTAAAATGTGCACCCCTTGGGGTCCCCAGGAACATGATTGGGAAACACTGTTTCTAACCACTAGGCCACCTTGCCCCCAACCTGCTGATTACTATTGCCTGGCTAGTGAAGTTGGTGATGGGGACTTTAGGGAATAGAGTCATATTCTTGAAGTAATATTATTGAGCTTTGTAAGCTGTTGCCATCATTGAGTACTAATATTGCACTAATTGATGTTTCACTCTCTAACCCCTTCAAATGGCCTGTTAAATTGATATCCGGTAGGATGTGTCCCATATCTCAGAGGACTTTATGTGCAATGGAGCTTCTCAAGAGAGGGCAAGAACTGTAACCCATTCAGCATTTTATTGCCACTGCCCACATCGACACACGAATGTGGCTGTCATCATTGATATTGTCAGAGATTGACTGCAGAGTGAGCATGGACAAGGGGTTTATAAATGCTAGCTTTCCCTGCCCAATTGCGCTTCTCCCCGATATTCAGTCTCTGATTCAGTCTCATTGCAACATCTTCAAGTGGAGGTCTGACTGAAAACCAATCAAAACCAATCACCAGAAGCATGGCTGAGGCCCGTCATTTCGGTGTGACATATGTTTGCTCCTTGGGGGGAAACTGGAGTTTGAAGCCTCCAGTGCCAAAGTCTCTGGGATTAGTAATGGATTTTTGAATTATATGTTGTCGACATCAGCCCAGTTGCATCAATGCCTTGTGTTCCTGGTTTGCCAGACTGATGAGGATAAAGGGGTTAAATGGCTTGTCTACTTTTTGGTTCTTGGTGGTGATTTGAGTGCACTTGTGTGGCTTTTGGACTTGATTGCGTTTTTCTGATTTAAGCGTATCATGCAATTGAGGGGTCTAGAGGGGGCCACGTTGATGAGAAACTGACACAGAAAGGGGGGCACGCTCCCCTCACTCTATCATAATCTGCAGTGACCATCTCATTTTGAAGGAGGGATACAATAAAATGATTAAACATATAAGGTTAAGACCAATCATGATAACAGCTAATTTTGTTCCCATGCTTTCTTAAGCAAACACATTTTAATCTCAAAATCCCTAATGTGTAAGACCATATTTGTTAGTGGTTGTGTAGTACTGTTCCATTCAAGCCATGCCCAAGTAGGTCTGCTGTATGGTATTAGGTTATGCTTGGGACACCGGGGCTAGGTAGTTGATTTAGTTTGTCAACTATTAATAATAGAAAGTACATTGCATGAACTGAAGTCGAATTTCTATTGAAAAACAAGTGACTAGTCACCTGTATTACTAAATCATTGCTCAGATAAACTCAATTTATTGCAGATTCGGGTTATTCTTTTCAACATGGTTCTATAATTAATGTTTTATAGTGTTACTTTACACGTTCATTTGCAGAGATCCAAACCAAAGGTTTCTCAAATCTCTGATGCTGCACCTTGCTAGATGACGTCATGGCTTCATACGGACAGCCTAGGTAGTAGGGCTGATTAAGTGGGCTGGGCAACCTGATTCCCAACAGACCCCTGCTTCTTTAACATGTCTGACTTTTAACAGAATTCACAGCAGAGCCGTAATGCAGGTAGAGTTACGGTCAAAGGGCTAATCGAATGGGTCGTTCATCCCCACCAAAATCGTGAAGGCTCCTTCAGTGGATACAGCAGATCCCAGCTGGATACAGCATCATTCTCTCCAACATTATTATGGGGATAAATGGATTATCACCTCCTGAGTAAATCCAGAATAAATTATAGTCGACGAGGCAGCTGTCATTGTGAGGCCGTGCGCTGTGACTAGTAGATAAGAAAAGGATGTAGCGGTTTCCTATACAGAATTCTGGGATTATTCCCTCTGCTCTGTTTTTCTTTAAATGTCAGGCTTAGGTCACCTACATGAGAGGGTTCAGTCACCAAGCTCATACAGGGTTTTGAAGAGCAATAGCATAACTGAAATGTTTTGTGATATGTCATTATTTTGACACTGATTGATGACATGAACACCCGATCCTTGACAGTGAAAGGGCACAAACACATTTTACCTCTGTGCCCTGGAACAACTTTTAAATTGTGTTTATGTAAATTAGGATCTGTGAAGAATGTCAAACCCAAGGGTGTGCGCGATTGTGTGTCTAACAGGGACATTCACACAAATGTACACCTAACCCCTAACCTAAAAAAAGCCTTTTTGTCATTGGGATGGCGAAATGTCCCCACAAAATCGGTAGATTCTATTTATTTACTACTAAAGAAACAATCTGTACATTTACATTTTTGTCATTCAGCTAAACTTCATATTTTATTGGCTACATTCATTTTGTAAATATATTACTTAAAAACCTTAGATACATTTTCTTTGTTATGGGGAGAAGAGGAGATGTAAGAAACAATTGTAAGCCAAGGAAGATATTGGAAATGTTGCCAGGGTTAACCTCTCAATTCTTAAGATAAGTGCCATGGGATACTGTATAAACCGATCTGCCATAATATTATGACCACTGACAGGTGAAGTGAATAACATTGATAATCTCATTATCATGGCACCTGTCAGTGGTTAGAAAATATTATGCAGCAAGTGAAGGTGAAAATTGCTGCCCTTGTGGGGTGTTCCCAGTCTGCAGTGGTCAGGACCAATCAAAGTGGTCCAAGGAAGGAAATGTGGTGAACCGGCGACAGGGTCAAGGCTCATTGATGCATGTGGGGAGCGAAGGCTGAGCGGTGTGGTTCCAATCCAACAGAAAAGCTACTGTGGCTCAAATTGCAAAAAAAGTTAATCCTGGTACTGATAGAAAGGTGTCAGAACACACAGTGTGTCGCAGTTTGTTGTGTATTGGGCTGTGTAGCCGCAGACCAGTTAGGGTGCTGTTATGGACATTTCTGTCTAAGGTACTTCCTCCTTTAAAAGTTCTGTGGAATCAGAGCATTAACAATTACAATATGAATGTATGTTTCATTGGAAGTGAATGTGCCTCGATAATGAGAACAACAGAAACTTCTCTGTTTAGATTATCTATCTGTAGGTTGCCCTCTACTAACCACAGGAATGTTTACATTGACCATTTGGCATGAGGGTTACTGTCTTGGAAACCTGATCTTTGCTAAGTAGACACACCCTTCAATGTATATATCACCTTGTAACCAACATTACAGTGAGAAGAAATTGAGTGAGATGAGATTGAGGTTGTTTAAGGAAGACTAGGTCCTTAACCTCATGAACAAGACTATCTAATTCTGCAATAAATAATTGAATTACTCTTTCCCTTGACAAATGGGTATGCGATAATTATTACAACCACTATATGAAATGGCTGATTTAATTTGATTGATGAAATTGCCATCACAGTGCCCATGCTGACCCCTGTCCACTGCCGAAAGCGCCTACAATGGGCACATGACAATCAGAACTGGACCATGGAGCAATGGAAGAAGGTGGCCTGGTCTGATGAATCACGTTTTCTTTTACATCACATGGATGGCCGGGTGCATGTGTGTCGCTTACCTGGAGAACACATGGCACCAGGATGCACTATGGGAAGAAGGCAAGCCGGCGGAGGCAGTTTGATGCTTTGGGCAATGTTCTGCTGGGAAACCTTGGGTCCTGCCATTCATGTGGATGTTACTTGACATGTATCACCTACCTAAGCATTGCTGTAGACCATGTACACCCTTTCATGGTAACGGTATTCCCTGATGGTATTGGCCTTTTTCAGCAGGATGATGTGCCCTGCCACAAAGCAAAAATGGTTCAGGAATGGTTTGAGGAACACAACAACGATTTCAAGGTGCTGACTCCAAATTCCCCAAATCGCAATCCAATCGAGCATCTGTGGGATGTGCTGGACAAACAGGTCCGATTCATGGATGCCCCACCTCGCAACTTACAAGACTTAAAGGATCTGCTGCTAACGTTTTGGTGCCATATAACACAGCACACATTTAGAGGTCTAGTGGAGTCCACGCCTCGACAGGTCAGGGCTGTTTTGGCAGCAAAAGGGGGACCTACATAATATTAGGCAGGTTGTCATAATGTTATGGCTGATCAGTGTATATTGCAGTCATTGTGAAGGTACTTTTGTCCAGAGCAACTAATAGTACTGAGTGCATACTTTTTTTGTACTTGTCCTCTATGGGAATTGAACCCAGAACCCTGCGCAATGCTCTACCCCTGAACTATACTGGTTCAGAGATATTTAGTGACCACAGAGAGTCAGGACAGCTGTTTAACTCCCCATCTGAAAGACAGCACTCTATGCAGGGCTGTGTCAATTTCTGTGCCCTGGGGCATTGGGATTGGATATTTTGACCAGAGGGGAGAGTGCTCACTACTGGCCCTGCAACACCACTTCTAGCAACATCTGGTTTTCCATGCAGGGGCTGACCAGGACTGAACATACTTAGCTTCAAAGGCAAGCCTGCAGTGGGATGCAAAGTGCTGGTTTGTAAAACCTATACACACATTTTCTGTCAGTATCAACTTTCCCCTCTCCCCTCACACTGTCTATCCAAGACGGCTCCTCCAAACATCACAGGAGCTCTTTGTTCTGGAAGCCTCCGTGGTGGGGAGGGGAGGTATCAGCACGCATCAGTGTTGTTTACACACAGCACTAAAGCAACATGTACCATCCTCTGAGAACAAGCTGCCAAGAAGAAACCCTGTGGAAAAACCCCTGCAGTCTGGCACCCGGCACCAAGTACTCCTTCACTTAAACCCCTCCCCCATCGCTGTGGAGACCCCACACCCCCAAGAACACCTGCCTCACTCCCCATATCTCTTTTTATTTTTCTTCATCTCCATCTCTTTGTCTCTATCTCTGTCTCATTCTGTCTCTTTATTGCTATTATCCCTTTCTATCTTTCACTTTCTCTGTCAATCTATCTCTCACTTCCCCTCCCTCCCTTGTCTTTCTTGCTTACTCTCTCCCTTAGGTCATCACACTCAATGCTGACACATTGTTTTCACTAGTCAACTGACTTACTTTCCCGCACCGTGGACTTGGCCTATTTTACATGGCTTCCCAGACGAGTAGTTATGAGTGATGGACAACATTGAAGTGTTGCCAACAGCAAGATGTCTGTCAATCATCTCCATCTCTCGTGGCAACACCTCGGTTTCTGTCTATGCCAAGGCTCTTTCTCCAGCCACGTGTGAACACACTGCCTTAGGATCTCAAAACAGAAGACTCAGTTATCCCATATTGAGAAGAGTGTATATAAATATATAAATAATGTGTTATTATTATTTTATATACACACAGTTATTCCATATAGAAAAAAGTATATATGAATATATGAATAATATATGATTATTATTATTTTATTAGAATCATTTATTCCATATGAAAAAAAGTGTAAAATATGTATTGTATATTTTTGGTTACGCATTTTAGGATTAATGGGAAAATGTATTATAAAAATAAATATTTTGCCATTGACGGAACCGAAAAATGTATATTCTATATGTATTTTCATATTAACGGTTAACAGAGAAAAAACATTGTACTGTAATTGTAAAACTCTCAATATCCATTAAATTAATTTGTTCCATTAATTCATTGACTAAATGGGATTAATCTAAAACGAGTCCAAATCCAATACATTTGTACATTAATTATATTTAGAATGCTAGCATGTGTTTGAAAATCTTATCTTGTTTTTTTTCTTTTTTTTTTGAGACAAGACATAGGAACAAAATACATTAAATCTACATAAAATTGTATAGTACACCCGTTGAGGCATGGACTCCACTAGACCTCTGAAGGTGTGCTGTGGTATCTGGCACCAAGTTGTTAGCAGCAGATCCTTTATATTCTGTAAGTTGCAAGGTAGGGCCTCCATGTATCGGATTTGTTTGTCCAACACATCCCACAGATGCTCGATTGGATTGGGATCTAGGGAATTTGGAGGCCAAGTCAACACTTTGAACTCGTTGTTGTGTTCCACAAACCATTCCTGAACCATTTTTGCTTTGTGGCAGGGGGCATTATCGTGCTGAAAGAGGCCAATGCCATCAGGGAATACCATTACCATGAAAGGGTGCATATGGTCTGCAACAATGCTTGGGTAGGTGGTACGTGTCAAAGTAACATCCACATGAATGGCAAGGACCTACATAAGTCTGACCATACACTTTATTAATGAGGACTTCCACCTGAAAAGTCGCTGTTTGCAAACGGCATTTTTCCCAGAGGATCATAGTGAGAGTGAAGCTTTAGCTGATTGGGGCCTGGATGAGAGTCTTCTAGTCTGTATAACAACAGTAAATGCCGCGAACATGGTGAAGGCTGCCGCCCTGAACAAGTGGACCAGATTACAGTGCTTTGGCCACAGACTGCATCTTGCAGTTGGTAAGTCATGCCCAATTGCACATTCTATTTGACTACTGTTGCTATTGCTATACTATTACTGTTACATATTATTACCTAGCAACCTGTTCTGAAATATAAAACATTTCACAAGTTTCATACATTTTAGTTGTAGAGGATGCGGCTGGGGAAGAATGAAGGATACAGACTGTCAGGTTGATAGCCAAAGCTCTTTCTGAAGATATCATCTGTTTTTTCATATCGCAATGTATATCGCAAGAAAAACAAAATATTACAATGTCAGGTTTTTCCAATATCGTGCCACCCTAAAATGTATAGTTTTCTGTGCATTTCTCTGCATTCATTTTATTAACAGTTTGAAAGTAGCTTAATGCGTCAAGCATAGTCTCCTCAAAATTCATAGTGATGTCTTTTTCATGGTTTGTTAAATATGTTAAATATCTTCATGTACTGTAAGATCTGCTCTTAGGGAGCATGCTCTCTCACAGACTACGATTCTAATGTTTGAGATGACAGTAAACACAGGTACCACGGGAGACAAATCAACCCTCAAAGAGGATATTTATTCTGAGTCTGTTGTTTCCATTAGAATACGACTTTGTGTTGCTCACTGTATCTCAAAAATGTGATTAAATGAAAAGCATTTGCATGATCACCTAGGGTTGAGTCTCCTTGCTGAATTCTAGACAAATGTTGATGGGATTCAAGTATTTAGATCTTTAGTGTCATTTCAATTTGAAATGGGTCAAAATATTACACAGAATAGCGCAATGGTTGGGTTTTTTCAAAACTTTTTTCTGGTTGGCCCTATTAGACAGTGCAGCTACATTAAAAGAAAAAGGCCCTTCTCATAACACCAACTCGGCCTGCTGTTTCCCATCACTTTAAGCCCATTATCTCAGACCAATTGGGCTGCACAACTCCCAGGCCCTTGGCTCTACTTCAATTAGGGGCTCTAAATCAAAGTGGGCCTGCTCCTTAAATCACTTTGCCTCTGCTGGGGATCTTAAGAGCTTGTCTCGTGATGAAGCGAATCAGCCATCAGTATGTCGCTCCAACTGCCTTGTGGCCGTATCCCAACATTACTTTTGTTTGACGCACGGCCAGAGTCTTGCAGGAATGGGCAGCATAATTCACTCGGCTGCTGTTCTTAGACTAACAAAATATTTTTAAAAGCCACCATATATGAAAGTAATGGGCCCCAGAGAGAGTGGATCACATTTTACCCTGAGGAAGTTGACTGTGTTTATGAGCTGACACCCTGATAACCCTGTGCCGCGGTAATAAGCTCTGTCATTCTGAAGAGGCCACTGTAAAGGAAAGAAATGCAGGACCATTCTTATCTGGGATATCTGGATTCAATTTGGTTCTTTATGTGTACCCACCTTTTCAACATTTTATTGGTCACATACAATGCAGGTTATAGAATATTTTGTTGCGCGTGTAGCAAAATGATTGTACTGTCGGTTCACAGAGGTATATTTTACTAGGATGATTTTGTAGTATTGAATGACATAGTATTTGTACGTGAATCAGATAGAGCCTTATCTTGAAGAACATTTCTCCTTGAAGGCCAATGGAAATAACACCACAGCTGTGTGTTTACATAATGAGGTAGAGACACAGTGAACAGACACCACACAAGTGTTCAGGACCCTGGTGGTTGGTAAACTTATGGGGCTGGTGAGGCAGCATCTCTCTTCGGCCTTCCTCAGTTAGTTTGGTTACCAGAGCCATCATCTTCTCTCTCGATTCTAGTATCTTACCATTGGCTCAGGCAGAGCAGCAGCCAGGGCTGTGTTTTTGTTACACTCTGTTCTTCCTCTGTTCTTGCCCTCTTCCTTCCCACAAGTTTTCTATGGGGTTTAGGTCAGGAGATTGGGATGGCCATGGCAAAACCATGATTTTGTATCAATTAGCCATTTTTATGTTGATTTTGCGGTGTGCTTTGAATCATTGTCATGGAAGATCCAACACCCGCCCAGTTTAAGCTTCCTGGCAGAAGCAGTAAGGTTTTGATTTGATATCAGCAGACTTTAAAATGAGTTAGCGTAAGTAGTAGCAACCCTCATGAAGTAGTGCTAACATGAATGCATGATAGCACTAATTATGTATAATTATTCTTGACAGTTCCTGACATTACAAGCCTGAATTAAGTAATTAAACAGGAAAATAATTAATGTTATTAATGTAATCAGTTACTTTCCAGTTATAGTTCTCAGGTTAAGGCTGCATCTAGTGTAATTGCCTTGTTCTGACTGGGCAATAGACAGATGGCTTGGCCTTAGCTGTCTCTTTCACCGGCCTCTATGGACTGTAGCGGCCCAGTCTAACTGACTGTCTGTCTTACTGTGTCCTTGTTTCAAAGTGGTCTGCATATCCCCCTAGGTCAACAAGCACATTTTGTCTATCCCTGTCCATTCACTCACTGTCTGTACTGCCGCCACTTCAGCATTCCAGTCACACACACACAGAAGGGGAGAGAATATAGAGTTTTAAGAGGAGTAGAATATATTTAATAACTGCAAATATGAGCCTAGTGTATTAGGCATGGCTTTGTTGAATTAATGTAAACAGTTTAAAAATAATAAACAATCTTTATTTGATGTATTTCATGGGAAATGTGTTACATGTTAATGAAAAAACAGTAGCTCAATGGCTTCAGTCAAACTAAAATGCTGATTACAGATGACAGCTATTTTCTTATCTAATTGTGTTTCTTTGCGACACACCCACCCCTTTCACTAGATAACAATAATATTAAAATGTGTGCTTTCACATTTTGCCTTCAAGGTAGACTCTCCCACAATGTATTTACTCATTTAATTTCTAGCAGAGGCCTTGAGCAGATGAAAACATATTTTGATTTGGTTCCTCAGTTTCTTTGCATCTGTTTCAGTGCTGTTAAAATAAATGCATGCTGACATGTCTGTGACTTAAAGTGTGTTTAATGAAACTAAGGTTTGTGGCGCTGGCTATCGCTCTCTTTGATAATGTTGGCAGTTCTGTGTGGAGTTCGTAGAAGGGAGCTTCTCCTTTTCACTACGGATGATTAACGAGGAGGAGGTGCAGGATTTGAAAGAGTATTGGAATGTATCCTATTTCTGTGAGGGGGATCTTTTCTATGGAATGCTATGGTAATACGTACAGGACCTTAGCACTCCCTCTACTCCTCCCCTTCACCGTTCCTCTGCTGTAGGCTGGGGGGGGTTAAGGGGGGATTTGGAGCATACAAATAAACAAGTTGAATTGCTGATAAGAAAAAACACATTATGAACTTTTTTAATATCATACTTTGAATAATAACTTATTATTACTGATACAGTATTTCCACATAAACATTTCAATTATCTTGTTTTAATCCTTGAGGTTACATAGATTCTGGAATTTGGAATTTCATTTCATGCATTCACATGACGACGATGAAGAGGCAACGGTATTGACAGCAAAGTAACGTTAAGGCCAGCTAGCCAGAAGGCTAACATTACCTCAATTATTCAAAAGTAAACTGCGAAGTATCCTTTGACATCACAATCTGCGCTAATAAGTACAACCTAAATAAACAAATGTACTGACTTATAAATGTAGTGCCATGTCTAGTGATGCCAACCCTAACGTTACTTCTACACTGGTTGACACTGGCCGTTCTCAGCAGCAAACACTATGTAGAAGTAAAATACAAATACAAATATGCAGGAAATACAAATTCCTGCTCCCTCACTGATTTTTACTGGTGGTGTCATCTCCCATTTTCAAGTTTTAATACTTAGAAATTGAGTATGGCCAATCACTATAGACTAAGCACTAACTGTGTGTGGTGAACAAAACACAGCATGAGAACAGCATGAGGTGATATAAAGAAATGGGGATATTTGTCCATTTCCGCTGGTCCAACGGGTCCAACCCAAATTTGTGTTTTGCATTCAACTCATCCCCTCAGAATTGATATATTACTATATGTGCCTCTATCTCGTATGTGGACCAATTATTTCCCTGGTGAAGATGCCTCACAACAGACAATATCAACTACTAACTCAATACACTGGAAAGCCAACGAGATGCACAAGTGCTCGTCATAGTAATTGCCTGGTGTAACGAAATGGATGCTCTCATACTTATTTTGTTCAGTTTGCCTTTTCGAGGGGGTCTACAGGGACCCTGCGCTTATCTGCCAAAATAGCATTGCGATTCCACCTGAGTGCTCTTTTGTCTGGTCTGTAATTCGAGCCATCGATGCCCTTTGTTGAATGTTCACCTCCATATGCTTTTAACTTATGAGCCTCGGGGAACAGTGACTAGCAGCTCGCCTGAAAGCCCATTTGAGATTTACCTTTTGCTATATTCGGTTGTTGGTCCTGTGCAGGAGTGGATGCTCTGCTCTCTGTGTGAACTATACTGAATAAGCCTAAGGAAATTGGGTGACCTTTATTAGCCAGTATACAGAGGTAAAGCATGTGTTTTCAGCTCCCATTGTACATCAGGATTCTTTATAATACTTAGTTATATTTTGTCCTCATGTACGGGGCTAACGGAAGGCCAACAGTTTAAAGTGAAGTACAACTAAATACTTGCATATAAATCCAGAGCCAAGAAAGGAGAACGGCAGGATTCAAACCCATGCTGCAGCAGTGTGCAACATAGACAAGTCACAATTGTGTACATTTCTAATATTTAGATTAGATTCAACTTTATTGTCATAGAAAAGCACCAGTGCAGTACAAAGAAAATCGAACTCAGTGGAAAATTATAGGAGACATAATTCCTTAATTTTCACGCTCAGTTCCTAAGTGTTTCCTGGATTTAGTTTTTCATCTCCACCCAGTGACACAGGGTTCCGTTCAAATTACATCCATCAAAAAGTCTGTGGATGTGTTCTTTACTGTAATAAAGTATGTGGACAACACATCAAAGCCTGTGTTCAAAGCAGCCCACCATGAATCAGATCAGTGGCCTTTCATCATTGTTCACTGTGTCCTTCTCCGACATCAAGGCCAGCTGTAGGAACTAGAAGGGCAAAGGCTTCATGGTCAGAAACAGTACAGTATATACGACCATTGACCTCTGGCAACTACGATCCCGGTTCCAAAAAAGTTCTGACGCTGCATAAAATGCAAAAAAAATAACAGAATGAAATGGTGTGCAAATCATTCATCCCTATATTTAACTGAAAATAGTACAAAGACACCATATCAAATGTACCATGGCATTGCTTTTGAAAAAGATATGTTCATTTTGAATTTGATGGGCATATACAGCTCTGGAAAACATTAAGCGACCACTGCACCTTTTTATTTCCTTTCCAAAAAAAGTTGAAAGGGAAAGTTTTGAGTGATGAACAGAAGTATCTTAATTGTATATTACACAGCTTCCCAACTTTTTGGGAAAAGGGGTTGTAATTTAAACAAGCATATGTAAGTTTAGGCAATATATGTGTATTGTATATGAATCAATTAAGTCAAAGGAAGTCTGCGTTAGATATTCTCTCTCCTTTACTGACTCCAACGATGGCTCCTGTTTTTCTCTGCTCCTATCCTTGACAGGCCTGGAAGGAGGAGAGGGTGGGGGTTATTTCTGCAATCGCAGCTGCATCGGAAATGAATGTAACAAGGGTGAGATACAGGGAGGACATGCTTTATAGACCTTATACTGCAACACCAAGCCATCCAATTCTTCTATCGCCTGACAAGCATTGGCCTAGAAACATTGCTGTCCTCTTCCCCTCTCCATCGGTCCAATCTTACCACTAGAGCTGAAAGGTGGTATCCCGGAAAGGAGACGGCGTATCACTGCTCTGCGTTCCAAAGTGTATCTCTGACAAGACAATTTCAGCAGGAGCTCAAGCGTTCCTTCCGGAATGATCCTCAGGACTGCTCAGTGTTTAAGTCCCGGGCTTTATTTGTCAGAATCGCACAGCGGCATGACTTTGGAAATGAGCCTCGAGGAGACAACTCTTCAAGTCGTATGGATACGCAAACCCATTAAAAATCCAATTACCAAGCACTTTTTTTATTACGTGGCTCCAAAACGGGAAGCGTAATCATAAAGCGTCAATATGGAAACACAATAGCACCTCAGTTCTGTCATGAATCAGCGCTTGGCATGTGTAAAATCTAATGTTTAATTCACGGCGACATGAATCACCAATGTGGGGAAAATATTACCCTTTATTACTCTTTAACATTCATTTTACAGGGAGCGGCGATTGATTACCACACACACAGCGCTTTCCATACCCTCAGCTTTTGTGCGGGTTTCTACAGCCATGCCTTTGGGTATTTTGGCAAAAATAAACATATTTACACCGTTGCCTAAGATAGCTCATATAGATTGGAGGTATGGAGGTTTGATATTCTATAGGCTGGATCTGACTATTTATGTGTCCCAAATTACATCCAAATCCCTTCTGAAGTGCACTAGATTGACCCAGGTCCAATTGGCTCTGATTGATAAAGAATGCATTATAAGGATAAGATTTATTTTTGGGATGTGTCCTACCGCTGAATGGTTTAGGAGAGGATGAAGACATCAAAAACGCTGTTGGTAGGAACATGGGGGGGCGTGTTCAGCTATCTACCACAGTCATCATGATGGCTGACTTCAGGGTTGGTGGCCCCTCCTCCGTGCTGGGACCTGAGCGTGTCCCACTCCCCCTCCATCATACTGAGCCAATTTCCCACCCCAGGCATACCACATTGCTCTTCAGCCAGGGCCCAGGAGCTGCAGAGGTCATTTTCACCTCCCTGGGCCTGCGATTCCTAACTCCAGATAAGAGCAGAGAGGAATTTGTAATATTCCACTGACTGGAAAAAGCACCAAGGCCCAAAACAGGATAAATGTATCTCGGAATCCCTTCTTGCTTCTTCAGGCTCTACAACAACTTACACTGTAGTGATAAATGTTGCGCTTCAGGCTTTTGGACAGTTTTGTCGCCACAAGATATTTTCATACCCTGTAGTGTTCAATGATGTATTGCTTTTAGTGAACAAACGTAAAGAAGGAACCTCATTGTGTCGCTGCCTTTGATTTTCTGATTGGTCATTGATCTCCCATAGTTACATCCTATTGGGAGATAAACCTCAAAGCTAATTTGTAGGTGTGAGCTTTTGGGGATTGAAGCGCCAGGTGTAACATATGGTGACTTATTCATCAGAAGATTATCGGAGTGTCATTGACTACCTGTCAGTGAAAATCAAGTACATTCCCCTTACTCAGATCAATTGTATTGTTCTCAGAGTTTTGTGCCCTTTTATTAAGACTATGAATCAATTTCCTCTTTGAGGTGTGAAACATTTATCTTGATTGATGTTCTGCTTCTAACAAGGGAACTTACTGATGCCTACTTTGCAGTGACAAAGTGTTAATGAGAACAGAAAGGAAATGAGTGCTTTGTTTGAAACTACAAGTGAAAACATTTTTTTTAAGACTGGAGATTTACTTTTACTTCCAACATATGGTGACATATCTTTGCAGACAGTTTTGGAATTAATTCTAAATGGTTATGGTTAGAGTCAGGGATGTCACTAGGCCTATTAAAGGGGGAGTTTAGCCCCCCTAAAATATAAATTAGCTCCCCCAAATAAATCAATATTTCAGTCAATATATTTTCTCTGTGATTTCTATTTTTGTCAACCGTTCCATCACATCTAAACATCTTACAAACTGTATAGAAATGACATAGAATAGTGTTGATTTGGCAGCATGTTCGGTTGAGTTTGATGCTTTCCATAGCTCGCTCATCTGAAGCAAGCTGTGAATAGTAGCTCGTATTATATAGCAACACTAACCAACTACTGATAATATGAATTTCCCATTAATGAAATGTTAGCTAACACTTGCCTGTCACTAATAATCATCACTGTAACAGCCAGATTTAAATGACGATTTCGATACAATGTTGAAGATCTATCGACTGTCTATTGCCTTGGCATGGCACAACAGAGAAACACTGTGTCAGTTACACTGGAGTTATATGCACCCCTTCTTTGTAACTAGTCCCCTCTAAGAGTCTGTCTCTTTCCAAATGTAGGGAAGGTCCTAGTTACCCTCTAAACAGTCTTGCTCTGCTCCCTTACATTACTACTGGTGGCTGAAAACACTTCCTCTCTTCCAGCCCCCATACATCATCCAGCCCAGAGCATTTGTCTTCTTTATCTGGGTCTGACCAAGAGTTCCCCTGAAAATGCATACTAAGTGGCCCCTATTGATTTCCAAGAAAGCCAAATTAGGATTTTGAGGTTTTAGGAGAGGAGAATTCTTGTAGTTTTCATGAAATTATGTGCAGTGATGTAGGTGTGAATATCCTTAAGGTGTAGGCACTCAGTGTAATTATCTTAACTCCAGCCATGTGGAAAGACGCAGGTCAGCAAAGTGGCAAACAGTGGACAATGCCTTTCACTTTTTAATGGCCGAATGAACACCGGGATTATAACTTGATAGATTTAATGTAAATTGTTGTCAGTGACAAAATATTGTTTCTCGGATGTGGAGATGAGCTTTGCTTTAAAAAAAAGAATTAGGGGGTTATTACATTGTGTCCCTCTTTATCTCATTACAGACTGTTATGATCTTCCCTGGTTGGTGGAGCCTAAATAAAATTAAAAATAAAATAAACATTTGAGCAGCAGTTTCTTTAACATGATCATAAATAGGCAGAAGCCCGTTGTAAACTGGCCTTGACTGGAGGAGTTGCCACCAGAAGAGGTTTCACCATCAAAAACTGTTAATATTTTGCTTTTGTACCATGAGGAAAACAAGAGGAACCTTTTTATGAAAACTGTTTCATGTTTCTAGAACAACTGTTTCTATATTCTCTAAGGAGAAAACATATTTTCTTATGCAGCTGGATATCAACAGGTTGGAATTTACTTGACTTCCTCCAAGCAATTTGTTATTTTGTAAACTGACATTATGTTCTAAAGACATTTTAGACTTTAATATTTTTTGGTGCATTTAAAAACAACATCAAGAGGAATAATATAATAACAGACACACCCGCACAGATGTCTAGAAATGTAATAATGTTCATTGAGGTGGAGCTGTGAATTTCCATGACCATTCAGATTTAAAACTGCCACAAATATAAGCTTTTAATATATCCATTAATCAAGGTCTAACCATTGCCTTTTTGTAACCAAAGACATCTATGAATACACTTTACTGACATTGTAGAGAAATTGACAAAACTGACAATTATGCGACTAATGAAGAACCTTATTATTTTTAAAAGCTTATCCTACCATGGTAAATGGAAATCTATTCTCCTTTAACACAAAGTGGCTGTGTATCCAAGGAATAAATTACTGTAACAATCAAAAGGCAAATTGAGGTTGGGAAACAGTGCTTCAATGCAAGAGGGAGGCAATCGTATCGGCGTCTCGATCAGGCTATTTGCATTCTCTGCTTTGTTGCACCAAGCATTCTCAATAATGGCACCTCAGTTATTGATTTCCCACTTATTAGATTAACAAAGGACCCTTAGGTTTTCCCCCTCGCCCTGTACCAAACAGTATTCAGCCTCCAATTAGAGAAGGTCAATGGGTGGGAGGGGGTTGATTGATATTGAAAAGGCCAAATAGGAATTCCTACACTAAGCCTGTAAGCTTGTTGCCTCTCACCCTTTGCCTTTTTCCTGTTAAAATAGGATACATGTAATGTGTAGACGTCAGTCTGATGCACCACCAATGTGACGGTGAGAGGAAGGGAGCGAGCAGAAGAGGGAAGCTGTGAACGAAGGTGTTTTGGCACTGCCACAGATGAGGCCGGATGGCAATAATTAGGGCACGGCGAGTGGAGGCGGATCATGCGGGCCCATTACACATCGAGGGCAGGGAACATATGGGGTCAACCGCGTCGTGCGGCTCTGTGGCTTTGGAACCGGTGAGGTTTTGCCTCTGCCTGCCATGAAGTCGGAGTGTGAAAGGAGCAGGGAATTGTGTTAAATGTGTTGAATGGGCCGAGGCTCAATTGCCTGGGTTGGGGTTGTGCTCTCTTTTCCCCGGGATACTATACAGGCCCCTGAGTGTGTGTGTGTAGGTGTTTGTGTGTGTGTGTGTAGGTGTGTGTGTGTAGGTTTGTGTGCGTGATGGGATGTACCACCACAGTTCTTCAGGAGAGTGGTCAGAAGTTAGGAGGAAGAGGAGGATGTGGAGTTGCCCTTTGTAAATCCCAACAGGCAGCTCTGTGGCTTGGCTGCTGAGTGGGAACAGATCGGTTGCACTTTGGCTCAGATTTGCACCGTCACAATTCAACAATTTTTTCAACATATATTTGCACTGCATTCTGATGGACATCGCCAATTACTAACCCCAGTCTGACACCATGGTACTGTATGTGGGAGGATTGTCTTAAGAAATTGTGGTCAGAAAATGCCTTGACTAATATCAAATACAGGAACACTCTGATGATTGCATGTTAACATGACACTTAGCAGAGCTTCAGCCATTTGTCACATCTTGGAACACATTGTGATGGTGGGAGTGTTACCGTCCTCTGAACTCTTCCGGAGCAGAGTTTGTCCCTCCGCAGAGCCTGTTCTGTGTTTTTTCTAAACAACAGTCTATGCTGTACATTGCTATCTCCACTGGAGAAGCATAGTGGAAAATAAAAACGACTAAACCTATGCACTGACGAATGCACCTTAATTAAGACAAATACACTCTGGCTACCATAACATATTATTTCTGATTGTCTTTATACTGCGGCAAGAGCAGCACAGACATTGGGAAAGAAGCTATTTAAACAGGCATGATGTTTAGTACTTAATATCAGCTGTTGGTGGCTGGCACTGTAGTTGTTTGATGGCCTCTCCATTTGGATTACCAGCGTGAAGCTGGTCAGGAGCGATTGCACTCTTTTTACTCACCGGTTGATAGGTTTAATGGTGCCCCATATTACTATTGATCTTAGTATCCCACAAACAATGGGTCTTCTTTCTTTTTTTTCTCTGCCCATTTCTCCACAGTATTAACGGCACACCTGGAGAATAAAAATGTACTTTATCGCACTATTATGAGTGTGTATGGGAGATGCTGTGCCAAGGGCTGCTGTGAACAGTCTATTTTTCGAGGGATGGATCCCAATAAAAATGCCATAGGTCGTTGTTGTGTGGCTGTTCGTCAGGTTAGAAAGACTTTCTTGTCAAAATACTATCAAGGTGAGTAATAGTGACAAAAGCATCAAATTTTTCAATTTGCATTTCTGTGAAAGGGGCCGTGAGTAAACATTACACTGTAAGTCCAAAGTGTTTGGTAACAAATTACATTAAAAATACAGTTGGATTTGATTTAAAAATGGGTTTCCTGAACAATTTTGACCATTATAGAAGATTTCTCCCTCACCTAATTTGTCTCATCACAGTGTTTTGCTAAAAAAAAATGTCAGCAAAATATGTCACTTCGGAAGGTTGAAATGTATCTCATGTTACTAGAATGGCTCTTCATATGGCCCATACAATCTTTACAAGGTGTGACATCTGTAACTTTTAACACCCAAGCACTCATTCCTTGAGGTTAAAATGGCCCCTGGTTAACACACAACAAAGATATTGGTGTGAGTTTATGTGTGAGTCTGTCAGTGTATGTTTATGTAGAGTTCAGTCACTGGGTGTATGTGTGAGAAAAATGTGTGTGAGTGCTTGTTGGCAAGATGGGGTTGGCGGGAGTGCTGATGTAAACCGGCAGTGGCTGGGGTGAATGAGAAGTGTAATCAGCCTAGTTCACCAGCCATGCCCTGGTTAGGGTCTCCGCTAGATTAGTTCACCGCTCTGAATTGATTGTCTCCATTCCAGACTCAAGGTTGGGATGATTGATATATCCTCTGTGCTTAGCCCATTGATGTGCTTCAAATAATTTCTGTGATGAATCGTCTGATTCCACATGCTATCCTATGGCTATAGCTGCATTAGCTGACACCATTTATCATTGGCGAGTTAAAAGGTGGCTGTTAGAATTTGCCTGGAAAGAGGTTGTCATCATTTTAACCTTCCCATTTGATCACCACTGACACTTGTAAGTTCTCATTTGTGTCAGGGAATTCATTATAGTTTCAAGGGGAGCTACCCTGGCTGCTAGTGTTCTGTGCTAATGTGCTTAGTCATTGGAAGTGAGGCCAAGGGGCAACCCTTGATCATTTTATAAATTTGGTAATCATCAGAGTCAAGTATTTAAACTAAATTAAATATTTCCATTAATGGAATAATATACCAAGTTAATCTGCACTTATTATGATTTTAGAGTGGGGAAATGATAGTGTCCAGAGACAATTTTTGAAATTTTGAAATCGTCTAATGCTAGTCTCTCATGTACGTGTTTTTTTTTTAAAGAAACTCTATGATTTAAACCCCTTGAGTTGTCAGTAGTCTCACAGCACTTTTTGCCCACTGTAGAATGGTTTACTGCCAAATCTTAGTCAAGCTAAAAAAAACATACTGTGCTATAAAACTACTAAAACAGAGGTTAGAGTTTAGTCTACAGAAACATTGTTATATACTTTGGCTAGTATGCAGTCTGATTGTGCTTTGTATTGGTGTATTGAAAATGAAACCAATGTCATGGTTTTGTTGTTTTACCTCAGAGTAGCGGATGTATTGGAAAGCACACAAGCCAGAATGTTGACATTTGTCTGGCTTGGTGTTCAGATATCAAAGCGAAGTCCCAGAGAATATCTACCTGCAGCTGCACATCCTCTCTCACCGATTCCTCCAACTTACTCTCTGGATCCTGCTTTTGATCCATCTCTCTGCTTTTCTTTCCTTGTATTTCAACAGTATTGTATAAAGCAATTGTAGTAGTCCCTCAGAAATTGATTGGTTGTATTAGTGGGTTAATGTAGTATGTGGTTTCTTACAAATAGATATTTTATTTTAATGGTACATCCATGTTTCCTCTCACCCCCTGGTTCTTGCTAATCTCTAATAGGTTCTTTCATGGTGGTGAATGGCTCGGGAAGGGCATCGGGACAGAAGGCCCACCTGCTCCTGCCCACCTTGAAGGAGAATGACACCCATTGCATCGACTTCCACTACTCTCTGTCCAGCCATGATGGCTCCAGTCCTGGAGCTCTCAACGTCTATGTCAAGGTGAACGGTGGTGCCCAGGGAAACCCTGTGTGGAACACTTCAGCCTCAGTGACAGAGGGCTGGGTCAAGGCCGAGCTGGCCATCAGCACCTTCTGGCCCAACTCTTACCAGGTAAGGGAGGAGTTCTGTGTGGGCTACATTGGGCCTGCAGTACTGTGCAAAAGTCTTAGTCACCTGAAAGTCAAACTACATCCATTTATTTGGGTATTAGTTAAAGATACAATATACAATATTTTATTTGGAAAATATATATATGATATTCTTTTACAAACAAAGACTTCCCAAATACATGGCTTTAGTTCAACTTTCAGGTGCCTAAAACTTTTGCACAGTGCTGTAGGCATGCTCAAACCACTATTCAGGACTAGAATGTTGTCAATCTAGTGTTGGAAATTAGTTTTCCTTTGATACATATTGTTTTAGTGTGGTGAGGTTTAACCACTTGGAATTATTCTTCTGATGAAACCCAATCAGTTGATTTACAGTCTTCCAAAAAGTATCCAAAAGAGATCACAAACAGAGAAAAAGTTTGAACTGGAATAGAAATACATTCTCAGTTAATGGAACCATTGCATCAAGGAGGCCTCAGAAAATTTCAATTTGATGAGATTCACTTCTTTAATTTCTCTAATTAAGATATGTCTCACCCTTAAAATATTTATTCTAGTGTTCATTACTATTTACTGGTCATCCTTTTTGAAAAATGGCACGTGTCCCCAAAGGCAATCTATTTCCATAGTTCACTACATTTTACTAGAGCTCTTCGTCAAAAGTAGTGCTCTAAATAGGCAATGAGTGTGTTATTGAAGATGTAGACAAAGTTTTAGAAGTAAAGCCAATTAGGTCTTTAAAGCAATATGGTCATTGTCATCTGCTGTGGCTTTACACACAACCTTAGTCCACTGCAATTTTCATTCAATCTGGCTAAAAGGGTCCCTATAAATGAGTCTATTTGAGTCTATTTTCAACCACTGACATTAGCTGGAATCAGTCCCCAAAAGGATCTCAGAGGGGAAAGCTTAGTCACCCCGGAAACAATTATCTTGGTAAATTATCACTGACAGCAAATTACCATGTTAAATAATCTTTAAGTAAGGGTTAGTAATGGGAACCCACACTCTTTTTGTCTCTCTGTTCCTCTTTTATGCTCTGGCACTGAATAATCTAGTTAAACATTTCCTGTTTTGACATTTAATACCAACCAGAATGAAATGTCAGCATACTATGTGTAATTTATTTTCATTAGAGAATTGGTTAGTGGTTGAATTATTTTGCAAGGGACTTTGCAAGTGTTTAAACCCCTTTCCCCTTTCCATAGTGTGTTACGTTGCATTCTTATTTTAAAATGGATTCAATTGACTATTTTCCTTACCAATCTACACACAACATCCCATAATGGCCGATATTTTTTTTTTATTGTATACATTTTTGGGAAATCTGTAAACCCCTCCCCCCAGAAGTATCCAGATCCCTTTACTCAGTACTTTGTTCAAGCACCTTTGGCAGCGATTACAGCCTCAAGTCTTTTTGGGTACCTGCTTGGCACACCTGTATTTTGGATGTTTTTAGTATTCGTTTGCAGATCCTCTAAAGCTCTGTCAGGATGGATGAGGAAAATGGCTGCACAGACATTTTCAGGTCTCTTCATAGAGATATTTGATTGGGTTCAAGTTCGGGCTCTGACTGGGCCACACAAGTGCATTCACAGACTTGTCCCGAAGCCACTCCTGTGATGTCTTGGCTGTGTGCTTAGGGTCATTATCGTGTTGGAAGGTGAACCTTTGCCCCAGTCTGAGGTCCTGTGTGCTCTAGAACAGGTTTTAAATAGGGATGCAATAATCCGATACTGGCATTTGAGATTTGTCCTATATTGGCCAATAACACAGGATCGGGTATCGGCGACAGCGAGTCTATGTATAAAAACAATGCCCAGATTGTTGTAACAATGTGCGTTAAATACGGCATAAGTTGTTGATGACGGGCAGACTAAAAACATGTGGGCTATGCCTATTGTACTCAACAACTGCAAACTTTGCAAAGCAAGTGTCAAGTGCTGACAATAGAAAAGCTGAAGCTAGGTAGCTAACGGCAGCTAGCTAACACCACCTAAAACATTAACGCCAGCTAGCGAATTTAGGGAAACACTTGCTAAGTTGGTTAATGTTAGCTGACAATAACTGAGAATACATTTCTAATACTGAACTCCATTCAGATTCATAGCAGAACAGCCTCTCATTTTAGTTCCATTATAAATTGCTTAGCCAGTTAGGCTTAAAGTGCCTAAAATTAATATAGCCATTTTGATTTGAGTTGTGATTGGATGAAAACAAACAAACTGTGCCAATTCACATGGAGTTCTATGATTTTAACCAAGTAGTGATGAGAAAACACCTGTATGAACTGTTGAAACATTTTCAGTTTGGGACATCCCTAGTTTTCCCAGCAGTTACTGATTTGTCCAATATGTATCCATTCTACATTGCTATAACATTTCCACATATGCATCACTCTTCCATTGCATGTATTTTAACTTATTTTAATAACATTTGATGTTATTATGGTGTAAGTTCCACAGAAAGTTGTTAATAAAAAGTTGTATGACATACAATTCAGGAATTTAAAAAAATATGGCAATGAAAGCACATAGATTATGGCATTATTGGATCTGTACTCTGTATTGGTCAATACACAAAGTTCAGAGCTATTGGTGCATCCCTAGTTTTCATCAAGGATCTGTCTTTACTTTGCTCATTTCGTCTTTCCCTCTCTCCTGAACAGCCTCCCAGTCCCTGCCGGTGAAACAAATCCCCACAGCATAATGGCGCAACCATCATGTTTTACCATGTGTTTCTTGGTTTCATCAGACCTGAAAATCATGTTTCTCATTGTCTGAATGTCCTTTAGATTACTTTTGGCATACTCCAAGCGGGTTGACATATGCTTTTTACTGAGGGATGGCCCCCATCTGGCCACTCTACCATAAAGGCCAGATTGGCGGAGTGCTGCCGAGATGGTTGTCCTTCTAGAAGGTTATTCCATCTCTACACAGAAACACTGGAGCTCTGTCAAGGTGACCATCGGGTCCTTGGTCACATCCCTGACTGTGACCCCATGCTCAGATTTGCCAGGCGGCCAGCTGTAGAAAGAGTATTGGTGATTCCAAACTTCTTCCATTTAATAATTATTAGCACTGTGGGGACCTTCAAAAGTGAAGGGGTATGAATACTTTCCAAATACTCTGTCTATACATATGGCATTCCCCATCTGCTGTTTTACCTGGCCATGTCAGTATCTCTATCTCTCTCTCTCACACACACCATCTCTCTACCTCACTGTCTTCAAATCTCGATCACAATACTTTTCTCTATACTGTACTGTACGTTCAAGGGTTTGGGGTTACTTAGAAATGTCCTTGTTTTCCATGAAAACATAAATCAAATGAGTTTAAATAGGAAATATAGTTATTGACAAGGTTAGTAATGATTTTTAACTTAATTAATTATTGTGTCTTTCAAATTTTACTTTCGTCACAGAATCCTAAATTTGCAACACTTACAACCTTGCATTTGATGAGGTAATCTGAAGATATTTCACCTAATGCTTCATGAAGCACCTCCCACAAGTTGGATTGGCTTGATGGGCACTTCTTACCTGCCATATGGCCAAGCTTCATCTTTTCTTTTTATTGGCCAGTCTGAGACATGGCTTTTTCTTTGTAACTCTATCTAGAAGTTGCCTCTTCCCTGTTGATGTAGAGACTGGTGTTTTTGGGGTACTATTTAACGAAGCTGCCAGTTGAGGACATGTGAGGCATCTGTTTCTCAAACTATATTTGTTCTCTTGCTCATTTGTGCACCAGGGCCTCCCACTCCTCTTTCTATTCTGGTTAGAGACAGTTTGCGTTATGGGAGTCGTACACAGTGTTGTACGGGATCTTTAGTTTCTTGGCAATTTCTCACAAGGAATAGCCATCATTTCTTTCAACAAGAATAGACTGGAGAGTTTCAGAAGAAAGTTCTTTGTTCCTGGACATTTTGAGCCTGTAATCAAACCCACAATTGTTGATTTTTCAGATACAAAATTTTTCTTAAGAAGGCCAGTTATTGTTTCTTTAACAATTTTTTACACAATTGGCTTTTTTAAAGATCAATTATCCTACACATAAGAAGTCTTCCCACAAGGTTTTGGAGTGTCTCTGTGGGAATTTGTGCCTTTAAGCCAAAAGAGCATTTGTGAGGTCAGGCACTGATGTTGGACCAGAAGGGCTGGCTCGCAATAACCGTTCCAAATCGTCCCAAAGGTTGAGGTCTCTTGAGTTCCTCCACACCAATCTCATTGGCAAAGTGTTTATGGTTTCACAAGACTTTGCCCCCGCTTTGTGCACAGAGGCACAGTCATGCTGGAGCAGGAAAGGGCCTACTACAAACTGTTGCCACACAGTTGGAAGTACCCAATTGTCTAAATTGTCTTTGTATCCTGCAATTAAATACCTAGCCCAAACCCTGAAACACAGCCCCAAAACATTATCCCTCTTCCTCTTCCTCCTTTACAATATGCAATATGCATGCCGGTAGGTAGTGTTCACCTGGCGTCCGTCACACCCAGATTTGTCCATCAGACTGACAAATAATGAAGCTTGATTCATCACTCCAGAGAACACTTTTCCACTACTCCAGAGTCCAGTGGTGGTGTGCTTTACACCACTCCAGCCGACGCTTGGCATTGCGTATTTTGATGTGAGGCTTGTGTGCAGTTGCTCGGGCCTTGGAAAACCATTTCGTAAAGCTCTGGACACACAGTTCTTGTGCCGATGTTGCTTCCAGAGGCTCTTTGGAACTCTTTGGTGAGTGCTGCAAAAGATGATAGGCCATTTGTACCTGCAACACTCTTCAGCCCTCGGCGGGCCTGCTCAGTAAGTTTGCATGGTCTACCACTTTGTGGCTGGGCTGTTGTTTCTCCTAGACGTTTCCTTTTTTGGTCATTTAGTATATATTCCTCATCCTGTCTCACCCTTTCTTTATTTTTCTTTCTCTCTATTCATGCTTCCTAATTCAATTCCTCTATCTTCTTTCCATCTACTTCTCTGCGCAAATTAAATTAAATGTCAATAGATTCCTTTTTCAGTTAATGGAATTCAGTTTGTTTTATACTTGCTCTATAATTGAATTACTTAGTGCCCTACGTGAGACGAAAATACAAATATTAGAATTGTACCAGGAGTATTTGGTCCTTATGTCTTAGCTGCAATTAAGGGTTCACTTAGTCCATTGGCTAAGGCACATATATGCCAGAATGCCCTTTGCAGACAACCCTTGCGCTGGAGGTCTATGATAGCTAGGAGCGGGGGGCCAGTGATGTGCTGGGCGGTTTTCACCACCTGTTGCAGGGCCTTCCGACCATGGAGCATCTGCCAAACCACACTGTGGTGCAGTTAGTCAGAATGCTCTCGAATGTGCATCAGTAAAAGTGCACAAGGATCTTGGGAGACAGACAGACCTTCTTCAGCTTCCTCAAAAAGTACAGGCGCTGCTATGCCTTTTTGACCAGGGTTGAGGTGCTGAGATTCCAGGAGAGGTCCTTGGAGATGTGGACAACCAGTAATTGTACTATAGCTGGTTAGTTAATGTTACCTGGCTAGCGAACATTAACAGTAACAGCAATAGCTATAGCTCACTAACGAGCAATGCAAATGACTTTCTGACATATTTCTGGAAATAAACATAAAATGTATCTGTTGCTAGCTAGCAACGCTTAGACTTACCTGTATACACTGCGTGCATAATTATTACGTAAACCGTATTCCTCAAGATTTATTTTATTGTTGAACAAACACAATGCTCTCAGTCAATCCAAAATATAATTAACCAAAATAACCGCAAACCTGAATGTTTAACAAAGGAAAAGTGAGTTTTGATCTTTCTCAGGAGAATATGTAAGAGTGCAGAATTATTAGGCAACAATTGGTGTGCAGAATTATTAGCCAACTAATTTATTTTTTTAAATCTCCCAACTAACATGTTCATTCTACATTTTTTAAATAATTGTAACAAATAAGTAACACAAAATGACAATTAATAAATACAAAAAAATCCATTCAAAAATACTCAATGACCATTATAACCACCCTTCTTTTCAATAACTGCCATGAGCCTTCCATCCATGGAGTCTGTCAGTTTCTGGATCTGTTCACGACCAACCTTCGCTGAAGCAGCAACCACAGCCTCCCAAATGCTGTTCAAAGTGGTGTATTTTCTTCCCTGACTGTAAATCTCCCGTTTGAGAAGGGCCCACAAATCATGGCCTTCTTGAATGCTGAGCACTTCTTCCTGTACCACTGCTTGAAGAAGGTATCTTCCAGAAACTGGCAGTAGGTTTGGGAGTTGAGTTTCAGTCCATCTTCACCCCGAAAAGGTCCAACTACCTCATTCTTACTGATAGCAGCCCATACCAGTACCCCTCCTCCACCTGGCTGGAGCCTGACTGAAGTGGTGCTGTGTGTCCATTAGTGATCCAGCCACGGCCCATTCATCTGGTCCATCAAGAATCACTCTCATTTCATCTGTCCATAAAACCTTTGAAAATTCTGTCTTTCTTTGCGCAATCTATGCAGTACACTTCAAATCTTATTCTGTGGTGGTTGTGCTTCAGCCTTCTTGGCCATGGCCATGTCTCTGAGCACTTGACACCTTATACTTCTGGACACTCCAGGTAGGTTGCAGTTCTGTAATATGATGGAACTGGAGGATAATGGGTTCCTGGTAGCTTCACATTTAATTATTTGCAGTTAATTTGCGTCTTTTCTTCTCCATGTGTTTTTTGCAGCCCAGCTGACTATTCCCAACAAAACCTTTGCTTGTCTGCTGGTCATACCTAAATAGTTTAGCTATTTCAAGTGTGTTGCATCTGTCTGAAATTATTTTAAAATGTTTGACTTTTCAGTGTCAGTTAAATCTCTTTTTTGGCTCATTTTACCTAAGGTCATGAAGCTGCCTAATAATTATGCACACCTTGATATAAGGTGTTATTCACTGTTGCCACACCCTCCCTCATTACACAAACACATATCACCTGAAAATGATTCAATCCAATGAGCATTCAAGTTTATATGGTTTGGAGTTGACAAATGTACATAGAAATAATGATAAGATCAGAATACTCACTTGCCTAATAATTGTGCACGCAGTGTACATGTAGTAATGTTTTGCGGCAGACTGAATATCCTCTGATCACATACAAAGTCCTTTGTTGTTTGCGTTTAGTGTGTTAACCTTGTGTACAACTGTGTCTTTTCACCACAGTTCACACTCAAGGTGTTCAATACTCCAAGAATCTGTGCATCTTTCATTATTCTATCATGCCATGGTACCTGTAGCAGCCTATAATGTAATAACTACCGTTAATGTAATAACTGCCAATAACGTAATCCATTTTCCATTCTTAACGTAGTAAAAGTCAATAATGTAATAACTTTCCAATAATGTAAAATCATTTCTGAACCAATAACGTACAAACATTTTGTGCATAATGTAATCTGTTCTTACATTATTGGCTTGAAATTAGATTATTGGCTGGGTAAATAAAATATTAATTAAAACTGTAATTATTGGAGTCGATAATGTAATGTACACTTATATATCACCATATACTTATATACTTACTGTTTATCACTGTGTGCTTATGTTCCATTCCATAACACCCTTACTGTTGCTTTCAAATAGCTGCTCAAAAACCTATCCAATCCTGACCCCTGAATCTTAGTCCTAACTCTGAGAAAACACACACAACACACTCTTCTGTTAGTTGCATGCAGTTTTGCAATGTTTTGCTTATTTATTTCAGGATTTATGAGAATTTAAAACTATAAGTTGTAGGTAGCAGAGAGGCCCGATCTGATGGACCAAAGATACAGCAAATTAGTAGACCCAATCCATATTCATTACACACAAATATAGATATTCATATGTTACGAGATGAGATGAAAAGTGAAAATAACTAAATTTAACAAAATAGAGCATCTCTGACACTATAACCCTCAAGCAATTTTACTAAATGTACTAGGTCTAAACCCTGTTTTCTCCTAAATTTGTTTGAAGTGTATTGTAGAACTTGGTATTATATACTCTTTATTAGTATATAATAGCAATGACATAGTATTATGTACTGTTTCATTCACTAAGTGTGAATGACAGTTACATTTCCCATTTACATCTCGATAGGGCCTCTTTGAAACCTCTCTAAATTCTAACCCTATTTCACAAAATGAACTCATAATATAATATAATATTAAAAACTGTATTATTCCAGCTGGATATTGATATATGATTTAGAACATGCTATGACATCACGTGAAGTGTAAATGTCAACTGCATCATTTTTATGTTTTCAGATAATCATGCCTTTACATCCCAATAGGTCCTCTAGAGACCTCCCATAACCCTAATCATTAATAACCCTAAATGCACAAAACAGACAGTGCTTGCAAAACCAACAATAGGTAACATTTCCAACCTGGTAACTTAGCTACTAGACACTTTTATCTATAAGTTATAACAGTATAATTAAAAATGACTGTGGAAACATGAAGTTATTGATCCTTCAAAATGTTCAATTCATCCTTATGGAGTGACCCATGACCGCTGTGTAAAATATGAAAGCTTGGGAGTTGATATTTGTGCTTTGGATATGTCAACTGGGGGCTCCAAAAATCAAGAAGGTCTAATCAAAATTGCCATACAATGTTGACTATTTGTGACTTCAATGAACATGCTCCAATGCAAAAATAACAACAGGTAACATTTTGGGAGTATTAAAATGTGTATCATCATACAAGTATCTATAGGTTATAACAAGGTCAGACAATTCTAATGTGGAATTCATTAGTTATTGATCCTGCAAATGATCCCTCAAGGCGTTCAGTTCATCCTTATTGTTATTTTGTTTAGTGTGGTCATAAATAATCAACATTGTATGGCGATAACCTCATGCTATGTCACAACATGTTCTTAATCATATATTAATATCCATCTGGAATAATACGGTTAAGATATTGTTATAGCACATTGTAAAATAGGGTTAGGGTTTGAATTTAGAGAGGTCTCCAGGAGGCCCTGTTGAGATGTAAATGGAAGCTTATCAGACAACAAATCAAGAAATGTAACTGTCATTCACACTTTTTATAGTATTTAATAGCAAGTTCTACAATAAACTTCAAACCTATTTTAGAGAAAACAGTTTAGACAAAAGTTTAGATAATGTTGTAAAATAGCGTTAGGATTATAGTCTCTAAAATGCCCTATTTATTTTTTCTTGAATTGAATTTTCACTCTATTTCCTACACATATATCTATACCTCTGACAATCAGCACCGTCTACCCTCAAGGCTGTGTCCTATCCCCCTATTCTTCTCCCTGTACACCAACAGCTGCACCTTCAGTCACCACTCTGTCAAGCTCCGGAAGTTTGCAGATGACACCACCCTCATTGGACATATTTCTGATGGAGGCAAGTCTGCCTACAGGTGGGAGAATGACCATCTGGTGTCCAGGTGCAGTCAGAACAACTTGGAGCTCCAAACCCTAAAGACAGTGGAGATCACAGTGGACTTCAGGCGAAACCCAGCTGCTCCCCCCATCACCCTGGGTGGCTCCCCAGTCAACTCTGTAGAGTCCTTTCACTTTCTGGGCACCATCATCAACCAGGACCTCAAATGGTAAATGAACATCACTTCGCTTACATGGAAAGCTCAGCAGAGGATGAACTTCCTGCGGCAGCCTGAAAAAGTGAGTGAGAGTCCATCCTGACTTCAGCCATCACCGTCTTGTACGCTGCAGCCACTTCAGGACGTGGAGGCAAGCAGCAAAGATTGGAGCTGATCCCGGTCACTCTGGAAATGGACTCTTCAGAACTCTCCCCTCTGGTGGAAGGTTGAGGTCTATCAGAACCAAAACCTCTTGCTACAAGAACAGTTTCTTTCCTACAGCAGTAGGCCTCATGAAGCCAAACTGACTATAGCCCACTCCGCACATACAAACACAACCACAAGCAGACAAATCTATGACCCCTCCCCACATACTGTATAAGTACATCTTCAACTGGACAAATCTATAACCCCTCCCCACATACACACACAAACCTAAAATGGACAATTCTTGCAATTTGCATATTTTGTAGTATATTTTTAGTAATTTATTACTGTTTTTATGCTCAGTCCACTATTCTTATTTGATTTTACTTATTTTTTATACATTGCTGCACCACACGGAGCAGAACAAATCCTAGTTTGTTGTGAAGCTTACTTGGCAATAAAACTCTGATTCTGATTCTAATTCATCTTCTGAGTCAGACAGGGTCATAGCTTCATTGTCCTCCAGAAAGTAGTTTCTCACAACTTCCCAGCTCTAAGGCAACACAATCGCAGTTGTTCATTTTTGAACAACCCGGGATTGTAATTCTATTAACCAAGTATCCGTGTTTTGACAGAAGCTGGTGACTTGGCAGACCAATCAGAACTCAATGTTTATGCATGTCAAGCCCCTTCATTATCTCAGCCAATCACAGGAATACTCCTGTATTTTCCGGTTGTTTAACAAAGCTTTTAGTTTAAAATGTTATTAGTATTTACATACTAACTTTTTACAAATGGCTCTCCTGAAAAGTAGTGACATGCGAAATATGCCCTGTTAGCTGAATCGCGTCACATATTATGGTGTGAATGTTATTCAACAAACCTTTTTTGCTTTTCATATTTTATGAAACTCCTTTTAAAAGAGTTGATAGATTGTCAATTAAAGCAACCTAGAAGGTTCATTCATTGAGAATGTTTTTAAAATGGCATTCATTGATGTTAATTGATTGCCTGTTAAATATTGGGCTCAGTATCTCCTTTACAATCTAACTGTGGTTTTAAAGTGGCTGCTAAAACCCCACTGTGCATTTGATTAGACAAGTGAGTCTGGCACAACAGATAAGTGGCCCATTTTACACGAATGAATTTTTCCTTTAATTGCTCTCCCCTGCCACGAGGTATTTGGTATTTGTTTCCAACAAAGCGCTGACAGCATCCGTGTTTCTCTACAAACGTGACACACAAGCGGGCTATGTGTGACATTGGAATTTCTCTCTACTTTTCACACATATTTTCTTTACCAGAAAATTGCTGTTGACACCCTCCAGCAAATCAAAAACCTCTGTTCAAAGCTTCTGTCACTTCCCTTCCTCTGAAGCAGTTGGGGCAGTTGAGAAATCACACCATGTATCACCCTGATTCTCACACTCCAACGTTCTGGTTCTGCCACAACAGAAACAGTAAAAAACAACAACATTGTTTTCACTTGTTGAGTGGCGACAAGCCCCTGTCCTTTGTTGGTAATAAGAATTGCAGCAGAAAACCTTGGATTATGCTTGTCTGCTGCCCGGCAGACATTCATTTCAAAGGCTTCTGCGAATCTCCAAAAAGTAGCGACAAGATTACCGTACTGACGCTTTCACTTTTCCTGTTTTTTCAACCCTGATTGTTGCTTTCACCAGCCAGGTAGGGCTGGCTCCTTGTTAGGGGAAGAGACAGGGACGTCAGGGCAGTGGTTTATCCCTGCAGCTTATTAAAGTAATGATGGCAGGCTCCAACCAGTTTCACCCAGGTAACTCCATTGTCACCTTCCCCGAATACTCTAGCTAAAGAGGAAATTGACTTTTATTTTAAAACTATGAGTTATTTCCAAAACTTAAGGAAAGGCTTAAGCGACTGGGCCACAAACTAACAAGGAATACTGAAATGAGCAAATGAAAATGTCAGAGACTTCCAGAAAGGAGCGGGGACAGGACTGACTACCTGGTAGTCACAAAAGCTTTCTGAACATGGCTCTTCTTGAAGGAAAGGGACAGCATTTGAACTGAATGAGTGACCAGGCACCGAATGAGTGACCAGGCAGTGACGTACCTACTGTCGCAGTAGACAAGACCTCTGGAGAGTTAGTATAAGGCCACGGCCTCCCTCAACTATGTGCCACAAGATTCCCTGTGGTCATCACAGCAGGCCACGGGTCACAGGGCTCGTGACCCCCCTTCACCCAGCACTCCCGTGGGTCGAAAGCTGCTTCTCTCCAGCGGCACCCAGCCAGCAAGGGCAACCAGGCCAAACTGACAAGGAAAGCCGTGGTGGAGGGAAAGGAAGGTCCATTTGACAGATGCTAAGACAGTGGCAGGGGCTGAGGTAGAGGAATTAATGGTGATAGCAACGTCTATAAAATGTCTGGATGTTTAGATGTGAATCCAGACATCCTATGAGAAAGTGTCATTATCCAAGGAGGGAGAATAGGGAAGAAAACTTTCTTTAGAGGTTTGAGAGGTAGTTTGACTCCACTTTGAATCAAGGATCAAACTGGTTCATACAGTTTGAAACAAAGATGGATGTTCACGTACTGTTTTATTTTCAGTCCTGATCATTAGTAAATATCATCTTTGTCAATGAGGCAGTAATGTTAATATGAAGCTTACAAAAGCTACTCAATTTTGATTACTGTTTGATCAATTTCATAAAAACTATATTTTACGTTACCAGGAAACCTCACCTGAACCATTTGCAGCAAAGCCACCACACAAACCCTTGTGTTTATGATTAGAACATCTACCCATCTATATGTGATCTCCTTTCCGACACCAGACAATTTTTTTTTATCATTTGCTGAACAAGCCAAGCTGTTCTGACCTGGCCCAGAGCCACGTATTATGAGTCTGGCCAGATTTTAGAACAGCCGCCATCTTCACGCCTTTTATCTCAACATTTCCGTGATGTAACAATATTAGAGCGCCTCCAACAATTCCCTGTGAAATGATGCGCTGTAAATACAAACTAAGATTTTTTTTTTCGTTAAGCATGCAGGAAATGTGTTTCCTAGTCTATATACTGTGTTCCGTCCACATATTTCATCACTACTTGATTATTACTTGTTTACTTCATTACTTTTCACTGGTCATCTTTCTTGTTATGCAAAGAAATCCTCAACACGGAATCATGCTTTGGAGAAGTCAGTTGAGTTCTCGGAATGTTTAGATGTGTCGGCCAAATTGACTCAGAGTTGGCCTGGTTGCTCATCCACTAACGTAAAAAGAATATATCAGAAACAACACATTATGATTCAGGGTTGGCCCATGACGCCGTGTTCTGTAGGTACTGTAGTTTTATCTCTCTTTGGCCGTACAGCCTTGAAGCCAGGAATGCCTTTCCCCGTCTGGTAGCCTGATCCAGCCCTGTGTGAGCCCCACATGTCGCAGCCACATGGTACATTTGTACAGGCCTCCACTTTCTGCCAGGCCCATATGAGAACAGCAGGACAGTTGGCTGTCTGTCAGCCTGTATTGTTTGTAGAAGAAACTGTCCAATGTTTCCAGATCTCTATTAAATTCTGCCTACTTGCAATACGAGCAAAAATGTTGTCCTTCTATTTTTTTTTTCTGTGTTGATATAGTTCGGGAAAAATAACAGTCATTCCACGAGAGGGCCACTGATTGGCCAGCTTATTCCCTTCAGTAGTATGATGTCATATTCCCTCATTTTTTAACAGACTGGTTGTTAGGGTTTTGGGCCAAAACAGATTGAATTGTATGCTCTTGTAAAAACCTACATTTGTAGAGATTTTCACTGCAGTAATTGTCTTGAAATAGCTACTGTCAGTGTGATGACAAACATGTGTTTTGAGTTGTGTATAATTAGAGATGAGAGGTTGAAGGAATAGTGTGCTGTGGTGAGCACATGGTCTCTAGGTGAGTTTGGCAGGGACAAAAATGCCTATATATTAATGAATAAATGCACACAGATGTAGCTGTACATTTTTCGAAATGGGTCTCTGACTTTCTCCTTCCTCTTTTTTTCTCTCTCGCTCTGTCTTTCTCTAACCCTCTGCGCTAGGTGATATTCGAGGCCTTATCCGTGCAGGGCCACCCAGGGTTCATCGCGGTGGACGAAGTCCGAGTTTTGGCTCACCCGTGCAGTAAGTGACCAGGCATGAGACTACCCCATGGAGCGTCATCTGGTCTACCACTCTTGGCTGGGTATCTGTGTGTTTGTGAGTGGGGAGACTCACAGGTTGGAGGGAGGATGAGACAGATTGCGGAGCACAGAGGAAGGCACAAACTTAGTACCTTCATCATTCAAAGCTGACAGAACCTCTTTGCCTCAGATTTTTTGGTTTTCTCCAAGGCACTCACTGTCCTAGATGTGGTCTTTTTCTCTTTCTTAACTTCATTCACTCTCTTTCCCTCTCCGTCTTTCTGTTCTCAGACTTAAAGCTTTCAATGAATATTATAAAGCACTTATAGTAGCTGCTTGTGCTAAATTCAAATAAGATTATGATGTGAAGGTAAATATAGATGGCTGAGGTAAAAGACAGACTGTCTTCTTCAATGTGTGAAATAAATGTAAAGATAATTTATTCTATTGAAATGATCAATGAATACACTATAAGGCCTACATTTCCAGGCGCGATGAAAATGAGATTAGGAAAAAGTGCTGTTTCAGTGCCCCACGAAGCAGCCTCAGTTCATTTTCTTTTCAGCCAGGCATTAGTGGTCACTGAGCAGGCAAGGGAAGACAATTCTAGGTCAAGAATTATGACCTGGAATCTTAAAGATTCACTGCATAAGAAAGAAAAGACGTGTTTTGCCTGCTCACTGATGTTGTCTTTACAAATGGCACATACAGCGCCTGAAAAAATTAAGAGACCACTGCACCTTTTTCTTTCCTTTAGAGTTAGGCAAAGAAGCATTCAATTTGCAGTGGTCTATTCATTTTAACCCTTCTGTTCCTCACTCAAAACCTTCCTTTTCAACATTTTTGAAAAGGAAAGAAAAATATATATATATGCAGTATATACAGTGAGGGGATATTTTTTTGAACCCCTGCTGATTTTGTACATTTGACCACTGACTCTCCACCATGTATAACTACCGTTCAAATGTTGGGACTCACTTAGAAATGTCCTTGTTTTGGAAAGAAAAGCAAAAAAATTGTGTTTGCGAATCCTAGTTTATTATTTTAATAGGCTAATTGATCATTAGAAAACCCTTCAAACAGCCATTGCCTGCAAAGGATAAAACAATTACTTTTTGTTCATGATTGTGTCCGTTTTTCCAATTACATTTGAGCCCCTGAAATAAGGGGACTCTGAATGCAATTCCTATACCTTTCATACAATGTTTTTGTTCAACCCCTTGAATTAAAGCTGAAAGTCTGCACTTCAATTGCATCTCAGTTGTTTCATTTCAAATCCATTGTGGTGGCGTACAGAGCCAAACGTATTAAAATTGTGTCAGTGTCCAAGTATTTCTGGACCTAACTGTATATACATATTAAGAGACCGCTGCACCTTTTTTTTCCTTTCCAAAAAAGTCGAAAAGGAAGGTTTTCAGTGAGGAACAGAAGGGTTAAAATTAATAGACCACTGCAAATTGAACACTTCTGTTCCTCACTCAAAACCTTCCCTTTCAACTTTTTTGGAAAGGAAAGAATAAGGTGCAGTGGTCTCTTCATTTTTCCGGAGCTGTATGATTGTATGTGTGTATAATAATTGTTTTAATGTGTGCGTTTCCATTCTTTATTCCACATGTATGTTACTTTCCCATTACCGCAATGCATATCTCACGTGGATCTGAGTTGTTATTAACAGCTGAAGAGATATGTTGTGTGTTTGTGTAAATAGTGTGTTCTGTGTGAAACGAGGCAATGACACAGGTTCCTGCCCATTTCCAGGGAAAGCACCTCACTTCCTGCGGCTGCAGAATGTGGAGGTGAACGTGGGCCAGAACGCCACCTTCCAGTGTACCGCCGGGGGGAAGTGGTCCCAACACGACCAACTATGGCTACAGGTGAGTCCCTCCATTTCAGTCCCCACTAGACCTGTCTTGTCCCGCTCACCCCACCCATGCAATCCTTACCCCTGTAACAAATCTTCATATCATGTCTGTGGATGTATATATGCAATTCAATCCAACTTTAGAGGCTACCAGGGCATTTGAGTTGATCTCTTTTGCAGTGCTTTGACCCCTCTCTTATGAAAGGTAGTTCCTTGCTGTGCTTGCACACATAATGTAATGGTATGAACTCTGGGGATATCCATTCAATCTGGGCCCTGGTAGAAAGGGTTGTTTGGATATGGATGAGTGCCTGTATCAGCGACTGCCCTTGCATGTTTGCATTTTACAGTAATGGCATTTGTGATAGAAACTGATACCCAAGGCAAAGGAAAGGCTATGGAACATTCTATAGTAAATTACTTTTTGGAGGTTGTTGTAGTTGAGTTAAGACTGTAAGGGGAAAAGTGTGGTGAAATGGAAAGTCACAGGAATGTGGGCATATCTGAATAAGTGACAGGTTATATAACAAACATTAACGACACTGCAGGTTTCATTCATCATCAGGTTTGAATTGCAGTTTGTCATTTTCACCATACCATTTGTTTCAGGGTTCTAAACTCATAGGAATATCACTGAATGGGCAGTTGTCCTTGTCATGTAATATTATCAAAGTGGTGAAAATACAGAGAAGTTTTACTTTGGTGAGTAGAAACATTCTGACAAAAAGGTCAATTGTGGCAGTTATTCAGGCTCTGGGAGTATGGATCAATGAGCCATAACTACACATTCAGAGCGAGCAATAATATAATTCATGTACAGTATGCAGAAACTCCCTTCCATCACGTTTGGTCTTAAAACATTAAGATTGTATGGAAAGCTTTATAGAATAACTTATAAATTGTTGTTATTATCACTATTATTATTATGTCAATATTATTATTATGTCCAAACAGCAATATGACTTTTAAAAGACTGATAAAACAATGGCATGTTCTAAAGGTACAGTGAGGACTGTGAAGAAGTAAACACACACATAGAATCTAAAACAAACATACATTATAATAAAATGTATCTGTGTACATGTTTTTTTAATTTTTTTTAAATGCATTGTTGTATTTGATATTCCTGGGTCTGTTCTGGTCAATCATTGTTTGGTTATTCATTATTTGTTAGCCACTGCTTAAGCAAGAGCTATTTGGTAACCAAACAAACGTATAAACCGGGTGTTTGGAATCCGGACTTCTATGAAAGCTGTGGTATGAGACCATATACCACACGTATCACACGACATCACATCATTACTTTTTATCGCTCTAATTGCGTTGGTTACAATTTTAAAAAGAAATGAAGGGTTTGTGATATTGCCAAAATACTACGGCTAAACACTGAGTCCAGGCACTCTGTGATGTGTTGTGCCTAAGAACAGCTCTTTGCCATGTAAAACTGGCCATATACCACATCACCTTCTGCCTTATTGCTTATATGTACCATGCTAAACTATGGCGTGTACATGCCTACTGTTCTCTAAGGGAATGTCTGTATCTGCAGCAGTGGAACGGCAAAGACACAGCCCTCATGGTGACACGGGTAGTGAACCACCGGCGTTTCTCGGCCACCGTCAGCGTTGGCGACACATCGCAGAGGAGCACCAGCCGCTACCGCTGCGTCATCCGCTCCGATGGAGGCTCCGGGGTCTCCAACTACGCCGACCTCATCGTCAAAGGTACGACTAACCTGCTTATGGCTAACCCGTTAACAGCTATCTTACTAGTGACCAAAAGCTAGAGGCTAGCGCGCTAGCCACTAGAACAAACAAATTAAAGCTAGAAGCTACTGAGCAGACAACGTAAGGCTAACACTGGGGTCCACTAATGGCTGTCTATTAGGAGTCAAGTCAGAACCCAGATGGGTTCCTCCACAGCCATTATCTGGGCATAAAAGCCTTCATTATTACAGCCACCATCCCCAGCAGCAGTGTGCGTTCTGTCTCCTACTTCTCCCATATACTTACGCACACTAACTTTGCCTTGAACAAAAAACACAGCAAACGTGGACACTCTTTACTGGAAAGTGAGAATTTGGAAGGGTCCTGTAAATAATCTGCAATAGCCTATTTTAAATCATACTTACTTTTTGTTTGAGCTTTTTCCCGGTTTACTGTGTATTCCTGTAATTTTTCATCTCAGAAGCAAAGGTTTTATTGGTTTTGGAATGACGTCTTGGTATAAGGGGTAAACAAGCCCCGAATCTATCTCTCTTCTCCCCTCCTGTCGCCCCACCTGTTGAGATTTTGTCAGCCCTGTGTGGTTTTCCTAAACCAAACAAACCGTTAATGCTGTTATTTTCCCACTAATCTTGGGCTTTGATTCCAGCTCACTGCCCATATGGGTGGGGAAAGGGGGCAAGCTGGCCCTGCCTAGACAAAGCTAGCACTTTACCGATGCACCTGAAAACCAGAGGACACCTTTTCTTTAGGCCCACAGCTAAGGACATTATTGTAAATCAGGCAGTGATTCGTGTACCTTGGTTAGGAAAATCAAATAATGGGCTTTTAGCTATCATGTCAACTGGTCTCATCTGTTGGCATTTCACAAGGTTTTTGCGAGTTGAATAGATGATAGTTCTGGACAATGACCTAGACAAGTGTTCCTCAAATCACCATTCTGGAGGTATCAGTGGTCAGAATGGTTCTTTCTAAACACTGTTTTTGTTAAACAGAGGAATGACATTTAGGTATAATAAGCACGTTGTGATTTAAATATCAAGTGATTTACAACTTCATTCACAAAAAGGAGTGCAAATGGGTTCTTTCAGTGGTATTTACTATAAAAATGTATTAGTTACTTGCACTGTTTCTGTGTCCAGTTTCAGTATTAATCAGTATTAACATTGCCAAAGCTTATTGCTAACATTTTGAACCGGCCTTCTAAGATGAAAATACAGGATTCAACTTTGCAAAATCTTGAGGATCAAACTTTGCAAAATATTCACTGGTCACTGAGGTAGAAACCACCATTCATTACCAAAACACAATCTAGTAACGATAAAACCAGCATTTCTTCTTTTTGGAAGAAAGAGCACTTTATATTTGACTAATGTTGTTATCTCACAGATGATTGTTAAAGCGCCATTTGGAAAGGATTTTCAATCCCACAAATGAGATCTGAGTCATGTTGATCATGTCAAAGGGGTTTGATTAAAACATCCCATCAAAAGGGATTAAGATCAAAAGTGTTGGGACCCCCTATGGGGTGTAATGCTAAATGTGTCAGACAGCTACAAGTTGTCAGTATTACCCATCCGGGGCTGTGTGGGGTCAGGCAAGAAATAGAGCATGTATGGGAGGAATATCGGATATGTGATGACGGGCGGAATACCAAGTTCCTTTCTGGTTGCAGTAAACAGTATCTGTTATTGACTGAAACCTGCCGTGCATGAAGGAAGATTAATTCACTCAAAAGTCTCTGCCGTCTGTCGTAAGACTAAAGGTAGATGGTGGAAGTCAAACTGGGCTTGATTCGGGTCTGGTTAGAGAGATAGCAGGGGGATGTTATTGTTGGGTGGTGTTGGCGGTTTTTGATTGGATTTTGAGCTGAGAACAGGAGCCTAAAGCACCATCTGTCTCCCCCCAGCGTGAACTCCTCTTGGGCACTCCTGTGTGTGAGTGTGTGTGTGTGCATGTGTATATGTGCATACCGGGGAGTGGATGTCTCTGTGCTGTATTTGCTGGCAGCTCAGGTGTTCAAAGACACTGGCATCTGCCAGGGGAATCCTGGAATGCCAACACTGTGCTGATGTTCAATGTGCGTGCCGTGTCCAGAGAGCCATGGATGGAGGTACTGCTGTGCCATGTGCTGAAGCGCTTAGTGTGCTAAGTGAAATGTGGATGAATACGGTGCAGCCAGCTGATGTGACAGGAAATCTGGACCTGTTATCATATTGCAAAGCTTTATTAGCTTGCTGGATTACTTTGAGTGTCCAGATTTGAAAGATGACATTACAATGATTGCTATGTTCTAGTACATTTTGAAATAAACTGTTTATATTTATATTTACTGGATGGCTGATGACATTTTGTGCTAGGTTGGTGGAAGCGCATGCTTCCTGTGTTCGTTGTGACCTAGGCTACCCCTTTTCTCTCTCACTCCTCCTGCAGCAATAGTTTTACAGAGTAGATACGTTGATTATACAGAGTTATAGCGAACACAATAAAGTGCCCAGATATTTTTGTAAGTACTTTGTATAGCATGTAAAATGTGTTTATTGACACGCTACAGTGCTCAATTCCCCATTGATATGTCTTGGGGTGGATTGGTCTCTTTGGACTGAGGAATAGCAAGGAATTGCAGGTATTGGAAGAGATTAGAACTGTGCAGATTATAAATGGGACCCTCGCTGTTACTGTCCTGAGCCATTAATAACATCTGCAGACAGAACAGTGGGCCAAGTCACGGAGGAAGGCTGAGATGGGGAGTAAAGATGGAGGGGTGAAGACAGAGGAATGGAGAGGTGGAGACGGAGGTAAAAGATCAATATGGAGGGAAGAATGGATTGGTCCAGGGATGGATAGATGGAGGTAGGTTGTCCTGGCATGCACAGAGAGTAGGACATGCTCAAACATGGGGCTCTTGCTTTCTCAAATTTTGTTTTTCTCACTACATATCTTCATATCGCTCTCCTTCCCTCATTCTCCCTCATTTTCTGTCTGTTTCTCCTTTGTACCTTCATTTCCTTCAGCTCTTTCATTTCCTCCTGTCTCTCCTTGTTTTTCCGTCTCTCCTTCGTTTTCTTTTGTATAACTTGCTGCCTAACTTCATTTCCTGCCTGTCTCCTTCATTTCCTGCATGTCTCTCCTTCATTTCCTCCCTGTCTCTCTTTCATTTCCTCCCTCTCTCCCCTTAATTTCCTGCCTCTCTCCCCTTCATTTCCTGCCTGTCTTTCCCTTGTTTTCTGGCTCTTTCCCTTGTTTTCTCCCTCTTTCTCATGTTTTCTCTTGTCTCTCCTTTATTTCCTGACAGTCTTTCCTTTGTTTCTTGCTGTCCTTGGTTTTTTCCTGTCTCTCCTATGTTTCCTTGATTCCTCCTGTTACTCTCTTGATTCCTGTTCTCCCTTTCATGACTCTTCCTCGTCGTCCTTCCCGTCTTCCACTTTGACACCCCCATGACGAAGTTCACACCTCATAAATGGTATTGCACACTGAAGAAGATACACGATGACAGATGTTTGTCCTTTACTTATCCTTACGTTCACAAGTGCCACCCTCCCCCTTAACCCGCCTCTGCATAAGTCCACTCCTTTATGCACGTTTACCTCGAGCTGTCACGATAAGGCGGACATTTTCCAATTAGTTTTGTTTCGGCTTGATCAACTCTGGAAAGTCCATGAGTTGCTGTGTTGTGAAAAGGAAGAGTTGACCCGCGACCGACCAGCCAATCCACTGCCACCCTGTCACCAACATGCCCTTCAAAAAGTTTATAATGATCCCGAGTCATCTGTCATGCTCTCCTGGCTTTCTCATTTGTATGGCATTGTAAAACATATGCATTGGCAGGACTCGCCCCAGGGCCCAGGGATGGCAGCCATCGCCTGTAGAGGGGTTGGAGTTTTTTCGAAGGCCCTGTCCCTAACAGCTTTTAGTCAAGCCGTAGTGTGTGTGAGATCAGGGCTTGGTGTGTGTTTGTGTGCCAGTGTGTGCGTGCATGCCTGTCTGCATGTGTGAGTGTGTGCGTGTGTGCAGCATAACAGTGTATCTTGGGTAACTAAGACCGCCCTGCTTCTGTGCACCCTGGGGTTAGTGAACTTCTTTGAGGAGTTTGTCCAAAGAGACGATTGAGTTGCACTTCATAATAACTTCACGTAATAAAGTATATATAATGGATTAGTTACATTTCCAGACATTTTGGATGAAAGTGCCTGCTAAATGCCATGTTATTATTATCTAAGGCATAATCTGGACATTCTGCGTCTACCAGAGTGGTGTTTTAAACCTTCTGCTATGGGTTGGTTTTGTGTTAGTGTGCAGTTCACACCTGCATGATCTATGAGAATAATTATTGTCCTAAGTAAGCCTTAAAGTCACCTTGCTTTTTTTCTGGAAGTTGTGCATGTTCAGGGAATCGATATGTTGCTTATGGACTGCAAGCTTGTCCAATGCTGGTCAGCCCCCTAGTAACTTGAGTTTCAGCCATTAAATTTGCCATTTGAGGGAGTGAGAGAGAATTTAAGGTTATGCAGCACAGATACGAGATGGCATGGATACGAGGTGGCACGCATACGAGGTGGCACGCATACGAGATGGCACGGATACAAGGTGGCACGGATACGAGGTGGCACGGATACAAGGTGACAAAGATGCGAGGTTAAACTGATTCGAGGTGTCACCGATTTGAGTGATCACGCATACGAAGTGTCACCGATACCAGGTAACACGGATACGAGATGGCACGGATATGAGGTGGCATGGATATGAGATGGCACGGATATGAGGTGGCATGGATACGAGATGGCACGGTTACGAGGTGGCACGGATACGAGGTGGCACGGATACGAGGTGGCACGGATACGAGGTGGCACGGATATGAGGTGGCACGGATACGAGTTGACAAAGATGCGAGGTAACACCGTTATAAGGTAACACCGGTACAAGGTGACACCAATACGAGGATACAAGGTGGCACGGATATAAGGTAGAACAGATATGAGGTGGTACCGATACAAGGTTGAACCAATACGAGGTGGCACCGATACAAGGTAACACCGATACGAGATGGCATATATACGAGGTAGAATGGGTACGAGGTGGCACAGATGCAAGGTAACACTGATGGTGGAACAAAATACCATAAACACTTTTGGTAACACTTAATTTAAAGGGGTGTGCATAAGAGTGTCATGACATTGTCATGATACTGTCATAGCCATGACTTGACACATGTACGAATCATTATGAACATTTATGAATGTTGTCATTAGGTGTCATTCGGTTGATTATGTCATTTTTTATGCAAGGTTGTTATTGTTTGGGATTTCTTTGAGTCAACACAATCTGCCAATGTCTTTGTTATGACAACTTGACATTAACTAAGACAAAATATCCAGTCAATGTCTTTGTTATGACAACTTGACATTAACCACGACAACATTAGATTAGATTAAACATTATTGTAATTGAACAAGTACAGTACAATGAAATTGAAGGGGTAGGGTAGCATGTGCAACTGAAATGCAGGGATAGCAGCATTGAGGTTCCCAGGGTAGACGTACCTGTAACAACTGAACATTTCAGATTATGCAAGGCAGTGTCAGAGTCCAGTAGTACAAAGGGTGGATATGGTTAGTGATGGGTCACAGAATTCAGCAGGGTTACAGCATATGGAAAGAAATTGTTCCTGAGCCTTCTGGTGCTGGAACGAAGTGACCTGTACCCCCTGCTTGATGGAAGGAGGGCAGTTTGTGGCATGGATGTGAAGGGTCCTTGATGATGCCACACACCTTGCACAGACACCGCTTGTGCTGGAGGTCTACGATGGCTGGGAGCTGGGTACCAGTGATGTACTATTCGGTTTCCACCACCTGTTGCAGGGCCTTCAAGTTGGCTACGGAGAAAACGCCAAACCATGCTGTGGTACAGTTAGTCAGAAACATTACCTGCCATAAACTTGTCATAGAGGGCTTGATCATCAAACTTGAAGAAACCATTTAGCTTTATGTGTTAGCATTAAATACAACTGTCATATGTGGTTGGTTTTGACATTGGTTGTCATGAGACCATTAGAATTGTGTCATGAATATGTTTCTTGACCTCAAGTAAAGTGGCATAATTTGGACTTGTCATAAAGTTGTCATGACATGTTGTAACACTGTCAAATGCATTCATAAGTGTCATAAAATATAAGTACAGTGGTACAATTTGAACTAAAGATGTCATTAAGTTGGTCAAATACTGTCAAAAAGATGTAATGAAGTCCATCAAATGCTTTTAAATATCTTAACAAAAGCAATACATTTCATCTATTATTTTTGCACAACAAATGTTTCCCAAAAAATAAACAATCCTACTTTGGAAACACTTTCCGATAAGGGTACATGAACAACCATTATCAAATTCTGTAATTACCTTGAACGAACATTGATGAACAAGACATGAACAAGACATGAACAAACGGTTAACAATGATAACCCTTACTTTAGTAATGGTTTACAAATGCATTAACAAACCGACTGTAGTGTCATTTGTTCTTGTTGACACAGGACATAAACTCATGTTGTTTTTTGCAAGAACACAGTAAGTACTGTCATTTGTTAAAGTTGATACAGGACATCCATTTATGTACAGTACCTAGTTCTTTGCATGAACAATAGCCTAAGTAATATAAACTATTCATAAAACTTTATTGAAAACTTGAAAACTTTATTTATAAAGTAGGCTAGATAGTGATAGTTTAACAAATTACCTTCATGTTAACACAAATAGAACATGGCTGAGCAATTTAGCAAAGTGCTGCCCGGAACTGACAAACACTTGTCTGGAGCTAGCATACAGCTAACTGGAACCAGCTAATAACCAACCGAAGCAAGCTAGGAACAAGGAACTAGGAACTAGCTAATCGCTAACCCTTACAGTGCAATGATTGTTCCTGAACAATACATTTACAAAATTCAATTATGTCACACCTATTTGAAGACGCGAGTAGCCAGTCTACTTTTTAATAATGTTTACTGCACTGTAATCATATTAACATATTGGATTATGTATATTGTCTCTTGAATAATGTATATTACACAGCCTATTGTTCATGCAAACCACTAGTTACATGAATGGATGTCCTGCATCGACATTAACAAAATGACAGTACAAACTATGTTCCTGCAAAAAAAAAATATTAACTTGACTTGTTTTTTCACATCATGGAAAAGTCTGCCCAATACATTGTGATGGCGTATGGCCAACCAGTGGTGCAACTATCATTTTGAGGTGAATCTTCATTGACTCAGGAGTGTGATTACCTTTATGACTCCATATTTGTATTTCTGTCATGCATGCTCAATATGCTGAGTGTGAGCACCAATCTCAGGATCAGCAAAGTTCCTTTTATGGCCGACAGAATACTGGCTAATTGTTTCTTCATGTTTGATAATTAGGCCAATTTTATGACAGGTTATGTTGTCTTGGTTACTGTCATGTTGTCATAAAAAAAGACACTGACAGGTTATGTTGTCTCAGTTAATGTCAAGTTGTCATAACAAAGACATTGGCAGGTTATGTTGTCTCAGTCAATGTCAAGTTGTCATAACAAAGAGATCCCAAACAATGTCAACATTGCATAAAAAATGACATAATCAACCAAAGGACACCTAATGACAACATTCATAAACATTTAAAATGATTCCTTAATGTGTCATGTCATGGTTGTGACAGTATCATGACAGTGTCATGTCATTCTTATGCACACCCCTTCAAATAAAGTGTAACCAAACTTTTTTCGACTGTAAACTACTTTGCAATAGTTTTTATAAAATGTTGCCTAGGTCTTAAATTGTCTGTAACACTTGACAATAGATTTTATTCAATTTCGCTTAGGTCTTAAATTGTCTGTAAAACTTTAATTCCCTGAAAGCTCATACAGAATGTTTATGTCAAATGCTTTTGTATTTCACCTGTTAGACCTGGTTGTCTTGATAATAATTTGATAAGTGCAATATTTTGAAAACAAATAAGGCCATTGCATGCAGGTAAAGGAAAGTAGGGCCTCCCCTCCCAATATGAAAATGTTTAAGTGTGGAATTGATATGGTTAAAGATTGAGCTGAAATGCCCTTTTTTCTGTCTTTAAAACTGAGCATGGCATGTCAGAAGATTACTCGAATTTCAGTCACAAGCTTCCATTAACAGATTTATTTTAACAACTGATATAAAGCGAAATCATGATGGTGCTAATATGTAATGGCTAATAATGACAGCTACTCAACCATTCTGTTGACAGATGCTGTGCTATAATGGACACTGCAGTTATACGTTTTAGGCCAACCACTTCAAATTCCAGTCTATCATCGCTGTCACACAAATCCTCAGAGCAACGAAAATGACCTGTGTACGTCCCTTGTAGCCATTCAAGTTCTGCACGGCTCTGTTAGTAGTGTGGCAATTGCCTTGCCAGTGGCGGTGGAATTGATTCCCCATGGGGATGCATGTTAATATGCACATGCCGCTTTGGCTGCAAGCTTTTGGTAAAAGGCACATAATATTCAACACCTGAGTTAAGTCATTTTCGTTAAACCTCAATTGTGTGTGTTTGTGTGTGTGAAAGACAGAGTACGTGACACACTCCACCTGTCTCCCAAACCAGGTCCTTGAGTGTTCCTCAAAGCTCTTTCCTGCAGTTGAATATCCAGCAACGGGTCAGCCAGTTTGCTGCTCATTCATGTACAGAGGACAGTGGGCAAATAGTTAATCAGAGACCTTTTATTTCTTAATTTATTTCAAAATATTATTTTTAGGTCCGGCATATTTGTTTTATCGGACAGGAACGACAGAGGAGCAAGTTTTTTGCTGAAAGAGCAAATTCAGATCCAAGCTGCAGCAGTACCTGTGTGATCACTGGATCACCCTAGGCCACAGAGTCATTCATTTGGGTATGGCGGGGATGTCTATGGTCAAGGCGTTAGTTGGAAATGGAAGTCTACTCCCTATGTAGTCCTTTTAGTGAGTTGTCCTGCTTACCCAAGGGAAAGTAGCGTACCACACTATCAATGGGATATGGTTCCATTATGGGCATGTATACACTGATAAGCCAAAACATTATGACCACCTGCCTATTATGCTCTTTGTCCTCTTCGTGGTGCCTTATCCGGCAGAAAGAGGCCACTCATATCAAGGAATTCCATTGCCATGAATGGGTGTACCTGGTCTGCAACTCTGTGTAGATAGGTGGCATGTGTCAAATTTATATCCACATGAATGCCCAGACCCAGGGTTTCCCAGCAGAATATTGCCCAGAGGATCACTTTCCCTCCTGCTTGTCTTCTTCCCACAGTGCATCCTGGTGTCATTACTTCCCAGGTAAACGGCACACGAGTGCACAACCACCCGTCCACATGACTTAATAGAAAGTGGGACTCATCGGGCCAGGCAAATATCTTTCACTACTCCAAGGTCCAGTTCTGATGCTTACGTGCCCAGTTGTAGGCACTTTTGACAGTGGACAGGGGTCAGCATTGGCTACGCAGCCCTATACACAGCAGGGTGTGATGCACAGTGTGTTGGGGCACATTCCTCCTGTTGCCATCCTTAAAATCTTCTGTGACTTGTGTCAGAGTAGACCTTCTGTCGGTTTGGACTAGCCTTCATTGCCCTCTCACTGAATCAGTGAGCTTTGGGCGCCCAACACCCTGTTTGTGGTTTCTCCCTCAGACCACTGTGGGTATATACTCACCACTGCTGACTGGGAGCACCCCACAAGCCTTGTCATTTCAGAGATGCTCTGACCTAGTTGTCTAGCCATATCAATTTGGCCCTTGTCAAAGTCGCTCAGGTCTTAACTCCTGCCCATTTCTCCTACATTCAACACATTGACTACAAGAACTGATTGTTTCGCTTACCATCTAATCTACCCAGAGCTTGACATATGACCTTGTTAGGAGATGAACATTATTCTCTTCACCTGTAAGTGGTCATAATGTTTTGGCTCAACAGTGTGTGTACATATATATACAGCTCCGGAAAAAATTAAGAGACCACTGCACCTTTTTCTTTCCTTTCCAAAAAAGTCGAAAAGGAAGGTTTTGTGTGAGGAACAGAATGGAAATTGAGACCACTGTAAATTGAACGCTTCTGTTCTTCACTCAAAACTTTCCTTTTCAACATTTTTGGAAAGGAAAGAAAAAGGTGCAGTGGTCTCTTAATTTTTCCGGGGCTGTATATACACGCACATATATATTGATTTATATGCACATAGCAAAACTGTTCTGTACAGCATCCATCTCCACAGAAACCCTGATAGACACATTAATGTATTTGTAATGTCTGGCCATTGATGTTTCAGTCGAAATGTTCAGAGAACTGCACTTTCCTCCACAGCCGTAGCTAACTGATTATTCGAGCTTCCGCGATTATGCAGTTTATCTCTGACACAAACCTATGAAGATGAAGTCAAGTGAAAGCGGTTATGAAATGTGTTGACACCACAACACACCACAGACACACTAAATCATTATCCCCAAGACTAATCAATAAAAAAGTCTTAATTTTGCTACTCTGTTTTGCTGTTTTTTTCCTGGGTCATTTCACGGGGAAATGTCAGAGGAACTAGTATTGATGCATTACGATTCAAGAATGAAGGCGCTATCATGGCCACAGTTCTTACACAACTTTACTAATAAATAGCATTTGTGAATATACTGTACAAACATTATGTGTTTAGTGCTTTGTCAAGACCATATTAATTCATTTTTTTGTTAAGTTACTAATTGTTAATAACATTATTACAGTTTCTGTCCAACACATTCTGTACATCAATAACTATAGATGTTTGTAAAGAAAAATGTATTGAAAGAAAAACAAATCTTAATTAGTTACATTTTAGATCGGTTTTACTTCCATACTTGTTAGAACAAAAAATACTTCAAAAACGTCTTTGAAAATAGGACTTCTGGACATTCCAGGTAGATGTGCAAGCTTTACTGTACTTCAAATTATTCCTAAGTGGTTTGCACAGCTTCTTTCCACAAGACATTTTAAGTTGCTTTAGTTGACTTGCAGCAAAGCTGCGCAGCGTGAACTTAATTCCCTTTGACTGCCACTTGATGGGCACTCATTTAGCTGACAGTAAGAAGCTCGGTAGAATACCCCCCCCCCCCCCACTGCGCTGCCCAACCCCCGCTCTCTCTACTCTCTCCATCTCCACCTTCTCTCTCTCACTCTCTCTACCTGGTTTAGAAAAGTAGACAAAAAACAGTCAGTCAGAATTTAATTCCTCCTTTAGCTGGTGCCAATTTTCCGCGGTGCTCCATACCTCCCTGGTAGTCCACCAAAGCTTATCTGGCGCAGCCAACCAGATGATCATACCAGCCCTGTGTGCCAGTACATGGGATCCCCAAGAGTGAAGCCGAGTTTCGCTGGACGCGGGGGCCCCGTTATAGCGTTGATGGGGGCGGGGTTGCGAGGGTGGCGGGAGATCGCGGGTGTGGGGGGAGGGGTGTCATGGCGCGACGGCAGAAACCGGGAGGCCTACGTTATCTCCAAGAAGACAGCCCAGGAAGAAGGCATTACCAGAGGATTTAGGGGCTGTGCTGCTGCGCGCTGAGGCAGGAAGCAGCCTGTGAAGAGGCTGAGTTACAGAGATGGATTAGAGGGCCATAATACTTCAGGGGAGATAAGCAGCCAGCCCAAGAGTTAGCACTTCAAACAGTTTGTGCCAGTTTATCTGTTTGTGTGCGTGCGTGTGTGTCTATATGTGCATACTTATTTATTTCCTATTTTTTCCCCCTCCAGCAGTACCGACCAAACACTACTTCAAAACGGCTCCTATATATTGGAATAAATATCTGCTATACATTTTCACCCCTGTGCACCGAGGGATTAAGCCTTTCTTCTTTCGGCAGTAAAGAGTGACTGTGGATGTGTGTGGAAGTGTCAAAGTGGATGGAGATATGTTTTGTAGGAGTGAAAGTGTTCAGGTCTCTACGTGTGTGTGTGTACTTATGTGTGTGTGTACTTATGTGTGTGTGTACTTATGTGTGTGTGTGCGTTTCTGGGTGTGTACTGGTGGAGTTGGAATTGCAGGTACAGGTGTCCACAGCAGCGTTTCCTTTGAGTAGTGAGGATGGAAGATTCATTCCCTGGTTCCTGTGGGGAAGAACCTCCCCCATGGATGTGCTTTTCACAGGCTGTCTACATATACCCCATGTCTTTGGAGTGCAAGTTAGAAGTGGATTATTTTTTCCTCTCTCTCTCTCTCTCTCTCTCTCTCTCTCTCTATCTCTTTCTTTCTCTCGCTCTCTGTCTCACACACTCATACCCACACATATCATTGTATATCTTCACTCAGAAATATATTTCTTTTTCACTGTCCTTTATGTTGCCTTGCCTTTTGATCAAAACATTCTTTGTTGGCTTGCACTAGGAAGTAACATCATAGGATGAGGCAACAAAGAAGGAGAATGCATTAGCCCAGGGTAGAGATATACACAATGTCCCCTTTCGCAAATACAAATCCAATCACCCTAGAATTGAGATAAGACTCCCGTGTTTCTTCAATTCAGAGTACTGCTAATATATATACAGCCACATGTCTGATACTGCATTTGAAAGCTCCGACATGAAAAGGCTGGAGGACTACTCTTATACAAAAACATGCACATAATATGTTGATGGGCTCTATTGTTAGCATTAGCATGATATTATTATTAGCAAGATGCAAGGTTTGTTTTTTCGATTTTTGATGGCATGTTGTCACACAACCTTAAATGATTCCTGTTATGAACCTCAAGCTGCTATCAGCTCTCATTAATGGTGGAGAGAATCTGGTCCCTGGCAAAATCCTGAGATCCGTTGATTTAATCAGCAGAGCGCTCCGAGGGCCCATTCCTGGGTGGCGAGGCGCTTCCCTCAGTGTGCGGCACATGAAAGCAGCGGGAGCTATCGGTGTGCCGCCGCAGAATTTTGTGGAGCTGAAAAATTGGCTTTTGCTGATAATGATGCTGGGACCTAGAAATCCAGTGGTATTCACTAATGAGGTTTCTGCAGATTTTTCAATCACACCTCCCTTTCTCTGTCTGTTTTTGGGGGCAAGCATAAGGTGAAGACAGCACTGTTATACTTGTCTCCCAACTACAAATACCCATGTTATGCTATATCTACTACTATCCATTCCTTCATATCTGCATTCCTCTGCCTACTGGGGCCTGATCTGGTATCATGCAAATGGCAAAGTTTCATCCAATATCCCTTGATTAAAAAAAATTACATCGAAAAAATCCCAGCTGAGTGCCGAGCGATAAAGATGAGGGAAATTACGAGTCCCTAGCTTGTGTGCCCCCCCCCCAACCCCCTCTCGTCCACCTCTGATGCCCGAACTGATAGCCCCCGTGTAGCTGGCGCAGGGCACCAAACCATCAACACCCCACACTTGGAAATGGAAATGTAGCAGAAGGCCTTAGATAAGGGCCATGCTTGGTCTGTTACGGGAAGTGGCACCAGAGTTATTGCTGTGGGTGCTGTGGTCCAGTGGGGACACTCCTGGCTCCATGCTGGCAGTGTGACTCCCTTTCGAAGGCCAGGGTTCAATACTCACTTGTCACTGCACTCCCTCTTCCTCATGTCTCCCTCACCGGTTCTCATTGTCTGTAAACACTTTCAAATACACACATTTTCCTTCTTCTCTCCACATGCTCAGTTCTTTGTGATGGTTAACAGTGTTTTCAAAGGCTTCCTACTCTAGTTCATGAGGAAAATGTGTTGTTCTCAAGAATAAATGTTTAAGAAGTTGGCTTCTTTTGTTATCTCATTTGTTTCTTTCTTCTCCCTAAAACTGGTAAATATCCAGTGAATCCAAGTCAAGTCTCTGAGCCCCTATACATGTGTAGTTGCTGAAATGTGTAAATCACTTCTTTCCAATTGTATCCTGGAGGGGTTATTACACAACCTACTGGACAGTGATCCCAATATTCCAATTCAAGCTTTATGGTCATATACCTTCTCTTTAAGGTCAATACATTCTCATATTATTTTACATCTCACTTTCCTCAAACAACCTTGGTGTCCCCATAATATCTTACTGTATGAATTAAGCCCATAGAAGTACCAGGTTCGTGAGAACGGATTGCAAAACTGGCTGTATTTTCCCTTTATACCATCAGGGCGTTAGGGCACCCATGCATCCCAAATGGGATTTGCTTATTTTTTTCTACAGACTGCATTACTTTTAACCAAAATCCTATCAGCCCAGGTGAATAGTACAGCAATCATGGAATAGACTGTCATTTGGAAGAATCCCAGCTCCTGCATTAGGCCGCAACCTTAGGAGCCATTACAGATGCTGATGACAACCCTGGTAATGGCGGTCCCAGGACTCCTGCTCATATACCACTTGGAGAAGGTGGCCCCTGTCGAGACTGACAGCTGTTCATCACTCATCAGCTTACAGCAGCGGTTCCCAAACCTGTCGTCAGGGACCATCAGACGTTTCACATTTTTGATGTAGCCCTAAATGGCTCGTCTGTTTCACTTAATCAAGGAAGTGATAATTAGTTCACTTATTTTGGGATTATTAAATAACTAATTGAGCTTGCATTTGTTCAATTACTTTAAATCCATTTCATTTATTGCCAGCTCAACGCATCATTTGAGAAATAAGATATATGACTCAAAAGACTTGTGAGATGCTGCACGGTTGGGAGTTGTAGTTTCATAAGTCAAAAGTTTAGTGCAGAAAATCTTTGTAAATATGATTTGTAACTATGATTACCATAAACCATTTGCACCCAGCTGTACAGACAAAGTTTAGCAGTAAAAATGTTTTTATACTATGTTGTACAGCCTCTGTGCTATATAAAATAATGTTTAAGAGAATTTTTTAATGACTATCTCATCTCTTTACCCCACATACATATAAAATGAGCTGTAAGGTCCCTCTTTTGAGAAGTGAATTTCAAGCACATATTCAAACATAAAGACACGGTAGGTACCCCTTGCAAAGCAGGGGTATAAAAATGATAAGAAAATGTATTTAAAAAAGTAGACCATGACTATTCCTTTGAGCATGGTAAACTTCATAATTAGGATTTAGATGGTGTATCAATATACCCAGCTACTAAAGAGATGTGTAGTGCAGTCAGAGAAAAACGAATCTGCTCAGCAGTTTTACCATATAATCACCAAGAATAATTATAAAACAGTTACTGCATGTTCTGCCACCGGTTTTTCTAACGTGTATTGACTCAAGAGCCTGAATGGTTCTCAGTTTCAAATTTATAGCATACCATGTTATCTATAAGGACAGTATTTGCATTACGTTTTTCATTTCATTAAACACATTTTAATTCTTTTTGTAGATCACTGACATAAAATGTCCATTAAATTAAGTCTAATCAAACTTTCCAATGCATCAAATATGGGAAAAATCTGAAATGTGGAATACTTTCCATAGGCCTTTTAAAATAGATCAGTGAATCCTCCATTGAAATGGTGTATGCTCAGGTAATGTAGATAGCCTTTACTATTGAAGCATTTTGCTAATTTTATATCCAGCGTTGCTTAAGATCTAGAGATGTTTTAAGGACATTGTAAAATGCAATTTTACAATTCAGAAATTGCTAATTTCTTTAGATTTTTAACAAAGACTACCTGAAAAAATTAAATTTAAATAGTAAAACATTTGCAGTACTAGAAGTTTATGGGGAAAAAGTGGAGGGGCAAAAAAGTACGTTCTTGGGGAGATTTTACTTTCAGCTTTCCTTCCAGATAACTTGTAGTTAATTTGGGATTGCAAGAAACCCTAATAGAAAGAACCCATCTCGTTTCAAAGGAAAGTCAGCATAGTACTTTACCTTTCCATTGCAATGATGAGATTTATTTTACTCAATGCCGGGGCCAGGAAAAAAGCTACGTCTAAAAGCTGTTTGAATGTTAGATGCCACTTGCAGTAAGGAAGCAGGTGGTAACATTTAAATAAAAACCCAATCCTGAAACTAAATCAGAATGGTGCATGTTTGTGTTTATGTCTGAAAGAGAAAATGTGTGTTGTGAGTATGTTTGTGTGTGTCTATACATTACACTTCCGTTCAAAATGGGGTCACTTAGAAATGTCCCTGTGTTCGAAAGAAAATTAAGAAAAAAGTATCCATTAAGGTAACATCAAATTGATTGGAAATACAGTGTAGACACTGTTATGTTGCAAATGACTATTTTAGCTGGAAACATCTGATTTTCAGTGGAATATCTACATAGGCATATGGAGGCCCATTATGAGCAACCATCACTCCTGTGTTTCAATGGCAAGTTGTTGTTGCTTATCCAAGTGTATCATTTTAAAAGTCTAACGGATCATTAGAAAAACATTTTGCGATTATTTTAGCACAGCTGAAAACTGCTGATTAAAGAAGCAATAAAACTGTCCTTCTTTAGACAAGTTCAGTATCTTCAGAATCAGCAATTGTGGGTTCGATTACAGACTCAAAATGGCCAGAAACAAAGAACTTTCCTCTTAACTTCTTAAACTCGTCAGTTTATTGTTGTTCAGAGAAATAAAGGCTATTCCATGGGAGAAATTTCCAAGAAACTGAAGATCTCTTGCAACAATGTGTAGTAGTCCCTTCACAGATCCGCACATATTGGCTCTGACCAGAACAGAAAGAGCAGTGGGAGGTTCACAACTTTGGAAGAGGACAAATACATTAGTGTCTAGTTTGAGAAACAGACACCTTTCAGTTCCTCAACTGGCAGCTTCATTAAAAAGTACCTGCAAAATACCACTCTCAACATCAACAGTGAAGAGGCGACTCCAAGATGCTGGCCTTCTAGCTAGGCCGAGTTCTTCCTCTGTCCAGTGTCTATGTTCTTATGCCCATCTTAATCTTTTTATTGGCCAGTCTGAGATAGGAGGAAAACAGAGAACCTTCCATCAACCCCCATCTCAAAAGAGATGTGTAGTGCAGTATGGCCTTTTCTTTGCAGCTCTGCCTAGAAGGCCAACATCCCGGAGTCACCTCTTCACTCTTGACGATGTGACCCCAACATTTTGAATGGTATTTTATGTGATTGAGAAAAATTAATGAGAAAACGTGTGTGCTGGTTTCTCTTTTTTTATGAGTTTGTTAGTGTGTGTGTGTTTGTGTGGGTGTGTATGAGATGTGTGCTCTCTGCTCAGACAGACCCAATCTTCGATATGAGATCATTGCTCCCAGGTTGTATATCTCAGGGTGGTAGATGGTTTTCTCCTCTGCATGAGGAAATCAGAGGATGAGATGGCGGTTGATGGAGGGTTCTCTGTTTTCCTCCTGTGGAGGTTCACATGGCTGAAAAGGACTGCAGTTAATAAAACATGGCCAGCCCCAGAGGAGAGGAACAGGGCAAAGGCAAACTTGGATTATTGTTGTGTTTTCCTATTTTCTTACCTGACACTAAAAGCAACTTGGATTAAATCAAGCCATCATACTTTATCAGCTACTGTTAAGGTGGGATGTTTTAGTTTATTCATGTGCCGATCCGGCTAGTTCATTTCATCAGATTTGTTTGCCGTGCATGAACAAAGGTAAACATGTGCAGCATCCTGTGTTTACTCTCGACAAGCTTGAAACTGTGACATTGCTTGTTCCCTGTGGGCGTGCTCAGTTTCTCGCTTCAAATGATGATCTACCTGGGTCGCACTTTTTCTTCAGTATGCCCTGTGCCAGAAATCACTTGAACTCCAGCGTCTGTACTTCTCTCTGTTGGCGGTGGTGTGGTGGCATTCAAATGTCCGTGGTAGAGGCGATGAGAACATGCGGCTGATAGGTTGTGCTGACACAGGGCCTTGGCTTGCACCAAAATAAATGAAGTGCACACCTTTATTAATGGAAGGGGGCGCAAAGCAATGCTTCGCGAGATGCCTCGTCACTGAGATGAATAGATGCCTGATGATAGATGAGGCATTTTCTCCCAGGAATGCAAGCACCATGCATATTGTAATAGCCTCTGAAAAAGTTTGCTCTTAAAACAAGACTTTGCTTTAGAGTGCGGACCATTATTCTTCCACAGTGCACAACAATGACAAAAGACTTCTCCCCAACAGGTCGTGATCGATAACAACAGTGGGTTTAAACAGCATGATGACAGCTTAATTGTTAGGACTAGGACTGTCAAATGATTAACAGAAGTAATTGCGATTAATAACATGGAATTTTGTAGTTAATTATGATGAATCACCATTTTTTTATTTGCACAAGTTTGTCCTATACAATTTTTATGCTTAAAATACAGTATTTTGTGGTGCAGCCATATTATGCCCATTATTAATAATCTCTTCACCATAAACAACACAATTTGCTGTAATAAACAACATAGCTATTAATAACTCCAAAAAATATGTTCTACTGTTATGATACACAAACACACAATTCTGCCATGTCAGTATTCCGGTCTGGACTTACAGGTTTTGGATCCAGTGAGATAAGAACCGGTACGGCATTGGATGTGCTTTGGAAGACATGCATCTCATCAATGACTGTCTCAAGTCAGCTGGGAGTTGCTGCTTCAAAGCAAGACCTCCATCACCTGTTGGATATCACAGAATTAGGATGAAAAACAGGGGAACATGTTTTTTAAGTCAGAACCACTCATAAATAGGTGAGTGCTGTAGAGTGCTATCCGGAATCCTTGGCGCGTCCCCATGTTGTACATGCACTTGATATTACCCAATCGGAATATAGCAGATGCTTTGTGGAATTTAAGAGCTAATTTGACTATTTGTCAAGTTGTCTACCTTTCCCCGGTGTAGTTAGCTTAGATGACATTTGGTTTGACGTTTAAAATGATGAATTATTCAGTTTGATATTAAAAGTAATAGTGTAATTAGTGTCAAATCTTGGCGTTCAAATGTTTGCAGTTGGCAATTTCATCTCTTTCAGCCTTAGAGCAAAGCATAAAGGTTGCACTAAGGTTTATAACTTGTTGTCTTCTCATCATGTACTGGAAAAGATCAAGGTTGTGTGCCTATAAACTGATACAGTTGGGGGGATTGTCTATAACAGTTCTAATTAATTAAGTTTAACTTACCTGGCTGGAATCTTTCTCTTGTGATGATATTAGTCTGCATTTGTTACTATTCTAACAATGATAGCTAATTACCTGCTATGCAGTAGTAACAGAGGGATTGGATGGGGGTTACATATTTTGTGTTACTCATTAATTATTGTCAGTATTATCATCTTTCTTTCTCTGAATTAAAATTGGTAATTTTGATTCAAATCATGACACCAATAACCAATTGATTTGAATGGTGGCTTTTGCATCAATGTAGGCTGGTCTACTCTGCCAGCCCCCTTCTCTCAAGAAACCCTATAAACACCCTAATGTACTGTACATACACCAGAGAGCTCCAACCATGACAATGACAAAGGAAACAAATGAACCGACTGTATATATATATTTTTACCAATGCCAGCCAAATATACAAATGCGGAGCCTCCGATGGCTGGATATTGCCTCTCACCAAATGAGACATCTCAGTTCAGTCAAAGGCCGATGCCGCAACAGTTACAACTGATATGACTGTAATATAACAATATGTATGGACTCAGTTCATCCAGCATTTTGCAACAAACTCCAAATGTCAAAAGGGGCATAAATTGTAGCATAGAAAAAGGGTTGTTGTGTCAATCAAATATATTAAGTATAAGTAGCTAAATAAATACAAAGCCAGTGAGGTATAAAATGTATGATGAAATTGCAAAGCAATGGTCTCAACCTGAACGGCTTAATGGCAGCTGCAAGCAGTATGTAAAACAAGATATACATAATTGAATTGAAAGAAACAATCAAATTCGCTTCATAACATTTTATATATCTACATAACATTGCACTGAAATAACCTCTTAATAAAATTAGCGAATTTTCTGTCAGGTTTTGTTTGGGCAGCCTTGCCTGACATGATCAAAATAGAGCTAGTTGGAGCTTGAGACAGCTGCTGAATAGTGATTGGGCAATATCCAACGCATGCAGAACATGCGGACACGGCAGAGATCCAGAATAGCACTCAGCTTCCTGCATATGTAGCCTGACTTGGAAGCACACCTCTTTGTGGCCTATCCCTTTTCAGTTCTTACTTCGCCATCAAAATGTGTGCAAAGCATATCTGTGTTCAAGTAATGAGATAGCTAGTAGCTAGTTAGTTAGCATGACTGACATTTACGCCCTGGCACTAATTCTAAAGTTTTTATTCCTATATAAAATATGTTATTTTATGTTTCTTTTGCCATTAAAGCCCATTAAAAATTAATTCATATTTACACACAGAGCCTTGTGACCGCGTAATACAGACTCTTTAAACCTCCACTCTGGTGCCGTCCATATTAAGACACCCTAAGGCAACTCGTTCTGAGATTGAAGCTGTCTTTATATGGACACCATGAAGTTCCAGACACATATTACCTCATTTCTCTTTTGGCCATAAAGTGAACTCTCCATGAGTATCACCCGGAGGCAGCCTCGTCAGTATCCAGCTCCAGACTGCAGTCTCTCTCTAACCACTGAAGAGCTAAATGTGGCCTGGTAATCTGGCTTAGTTGATTACATGGGAACACACACTGAGCAACAGCCTCTAATAGGGGACTGGGTCTGTCGCTGCTACGCATGGCTGGGTACCTTAACGGGCAGTCTGCCGTGCTTAGACCAGGATTACTCCTCCGCTTAACTCCTCTTTTTCCTCCCCCTCTCTCTACTCTCTGTCCGCCTGGCCATCTTTCTGACTGTGTGTTTGTCTCTGTTTTAGTTTTGTCTCTTTTTCTCCCTGTCTCTTGTCATCAGTCTGTCTCTGTCTCTTTCTGGGTCTCCCTTTCTCTCTCAGTCTCTGTCTGTCTCTCTGTCATTCCACCTGTCTCTGTTTCTCTCAAACTGTCTCCCTGTCTCTCTCTCCTTCTGTTATCTCATTCCAACCTGCTGAGAAGAGGGTATAGGAGACATACGGAGTGAGTCACTGCGATAGAAGCCCCTTGCCATCTCCTGTGGATTGTGCCACGGGATACAGCTGGTTGAGTGGAGAGAGGGGTAGCTTGGAGCAAAGGGAGATATGCGAAAGGCTGAGGTACATCACCTCACTGGATGCGATGCTCCCGCAGGCATTCGGTTTAGTTGCATTACTCTTTAGCTCTGGAAGAAGGGTCGATGCTAAGTCTGCTTGGTTTTGATTTCATTTTGTCAAAGGGCTATCAATGAATTTATATACATCGAAATCACTGTCTAAATACTATATGGCATTCATTTATATCTGACCTAATCATACTCTCAATTCATGCTACCTGCAACCACCAAATGGTTCCTGTGTTTGTTCTGCACAAAATCAGTCAATCTACCAATTTGAAATCAGCACCTTGTTTGCACCTGACATATAACTTAAGAATAATTGATAACAGATTTCTTTTTTAGCTTGTTGAAAAGAAGCTTAAAAAGAAAATACATCACATATTGTAACACATATTGTAGAAAGAACATGTACTAATTGTGTTGTTAAACCATGTTTTGCTACGCCCTCTGATCCGTTGTCTCCATTCAAAACTTACATTGATATTATAACTATACTCAATACTGACAACCGACCAGCTCTTAAAGGGATAGTATACCTATTGGAGATCAAGCTTTTGAGATTTTTCATGCAAAAAGTAATGGGAAAATAGCAGTAATTGTAATGATCTATTAACAGAGATTCTGTAGAAAAATATAGTTGAGTTTCTGCTGAAAGACAAATTGACTGGACCCTCCTTCACCATGCAGAATCACTGAAACACATACAGACAGGCAAAAAAATACCCCAGCTTGGTGTCAATGTAATGGTATTGATTTAAATATTATTCTAAATTGCATTTATAGGCCTATTTAGCATATTTTAAGTATGTACCTTATTAATACTGTTCGACCCCATATATCTTTTCCACATCTGTTACACTGAAAAGTTAAACTAAAATGGATCTAGTGATTACATATATTATCAACCCCTTGAATCAATACATGTTAGGAACACCTTTGACACCAATTACAGAGGTAAGTCTTTTTGAGCAGCAAAGTCTCTAAAAGGTTTGCACACATGGATTGTACATTATTTAGCCATGATTATTGAAACAAAGAATCTTCCAGCTCTGTCGAGTTAGTTATTGATCATTTCTAGACAGCCGTTTTCAAGTCTTGTGATAGATTGTCAGGTCAATATTAAGTCAAAACTGTAACTGGGCCACTCTGGAACGATGTCATCTTGGTAAGCAACTCCAGTGCAGATTTGGCCTTAGGCTATTGTCCTGCTGAAAGATGAATTGGTATTTCAGTGTTTGTGGGAGAGCAGATTGAAGCTGGTTTTCCTGTAGGATTTAGCCTGTGCTTAAATCTATTTGTCTCTTTTCCTTGACAAGGACAACCATTACATGATGCAGGCGCGGGTATCTTTAAAAATATGAAGTGCTGTGCCCAGGGAGTGGGATTTGCCTCAAACATAAAGCTTTGCATTCAGGACAAACAGTTCATGTCTATACCACTTGCGGTATTACTTTAGTCCCTAGTTTCAAAACAGACATGTTTTGAAATATCTATATTCTGTGTATTCCTTTTTTATTATCATTTAGGATTTTGTAGTAATTGCAATGTTGGTGATCAAGCCTCAGTTTGATTGTCACAGCTATTGTATCAGCTTTCAAATGGTCTCATGGTTAAATCCCTAAGCAGTTTCTTTACTCTCCAACAACTCTAGTTATGTATAACGTCTGTTTTTTTGTAAGTGACTGGGGTTTCGATACGCTATCTAAAGCGGAATTAATTGCTTCCATTCATAAATATTTAGTGTCTGCTTTTTAAAAAGTTTATCCTTCGGCCAATCGGTGCCCTCCTTTGTGATACATTTAAAAACCTCCTTCCTGCTCGTGTTTAAAAAGGTACTTGAAATTTAGTATTCAACTGAGGGACAATACAGGTAATTGCATTTGCGGGTTATAAAAATGAGAGTTAGTCATTCAGAATTTATTTGAATCACTATTATTGGGTCCAGAGTGAGCCCATTCCACTTCCTATGAGTTATTGAGCTTTTTTCCTTTAACTTATTTAGGGTTACCATAAAAAAGAGTGGAATACTTTTCAGCTTTTAATTTGTTTGTGATTTGTTAATTCAGCAAGCCCCCCTCCCTTAATGGAAAACCATTTATTTCAACTTTGACATTATGGAATATTGTGTTTAGGTTAGTCCCACAAAATATCAGAATGTAAGAAATTCTAAATTTAGTAAAGGTGTTTGAATATATAAGGCACTTCTATCTGAAAATGCAGGCATCTTAGTTTTTATAATTGTATAGTTTTGGAGCCACGCTGTCGCTGAGAACACAAATGTAAGATGTTGTTGTAACTTGGCTGGCAGAGAATGGGGCTTGTAACATCAGGGTTGTGGATTTTAGTTACAAAGAAACTTCAGAAAAGTCTGAAAGTCCATGTAATGACCATTGTAGGTCACTCTGTATAAGAATTCTTGCCTAATATCATACATTTAAGGCAGTTCTAATGATGATCTTACGCCACAAAGACCCTGGGAAATAGCACGTAGGGCGTTCCTGTGACCTTATTCAGCCACGTCAGTTTGATAAACACTATATTCAAAACTTTATATTTGTCTCTGTTTTTCTCTCCCTTTCCTCAGCTCCCCCAACACCTATTGCCCCTCCGGAGCTGCTGGCAGTGGGGGCCACCTACCTTTGGATCAAGCCCAATGCCAACTCAATCATTGGGGATGGCCCTATCATCCTGAAAGAGGTGGAGTACCGCACCACCACGGGCAACTGGGCCGAGACCCACATCGTAGACGCACCCACCTACAAGCTGTGGCACCTGGACCCCGACGTGGAGTACGAGATCAAGGTTCTGCTTTCCCGGCCGGGCGAGGGGGGCACTGGACCCCCAGGACCTCCTCTTATCACCCGAACCAAGTGTGCCGGTGAGGGAACAATGCATTTTCTTTTCTGTTTTTTTTTCTGTGCTTTATATTTGCATGCTTCTTCTAAACGTGTATACCTGTATGTTGATGAATCAGCGACTGCTAATCTTTCTGGGTTCATTAGGTCTAAAGAATAATTCTAGCTAATACTCCTGTTATGAGAACTGTGGGTGTAGTTTCACTGCTCATTTTTCAATGCAGTACTGTACAATCCCTTCGTGTTACCAGCTATTGACCCTTTGATGATGACAGCTATTTTCCCATTATCTAGGTGTAGGTTACAAAATCCATCACAAGTGACACCATCACTTTTTCAAAATGTGGTAGACCAAATAGCTTTTGCCAGGGAGTCAATGAGTTCAACGTGCACTGGCTGCCTCAGTAAGGTCCAGTCGGCTTCTGAAGTTCACAGTGGAGCAGATCTTTAGCTTAGTGGTTGCAGCGTTGAACCATAGAGTGAAAGGTCACTTATTTGAATCCCAGAGCGGACACAGTGCAAGTATGTCCTTGTGCCCTTGAGCAAGGTACCTCATTGCTGCTGTTTTCTGTCTACCATTTGAAACCAAACGTTATGTCTGTAGCTCTCCACTTTCACTGAAGTAGTTACTCAGGATGAGGGGATAAAACTGCAGTGTTATGAGGCGATGCGGAGGAAAAATGCATTTCTCTCTAACTAATTAATACTCCTCGGGAGCTCAAGCACAAATCGAACATAATGATAATTGAGATGTTACAAAATGTGCAGGAAGAGAAGAGTTGTCAGGGAAAGGGTTTAGGTGGGAGCAATTTTCCCTTGTAATTATTGGCGCAGTGGGTAGTGTATGGAGCATCCGGAAGAAAGACACACTTCATTTGATAAAGTGACAGCTAATCAGATCTTACCCTGCTTGTGCATGTGGATCAGTAATACTGCCATTATGTGGGTATGTGGGAGTTACTGTCTCTTTAAGAAACCAAGTGGAAGTGTGACTTGTTTGTGTGTGAAACTGTCTGTATGTGACTGTATGTGACTGTGTTGGGGTGTGTGTGTGTGTGTGTGAGCGTGCGATGGCCCCCGTGGGGCCCTGATGGGGAAAGGTAATTGAGGTTAGCAGATGAGCAGCCGTGGGAAGCCTCTGTTCTCCAGGTGAGAGAGATGATGAAGGAGCCCTGCATGGCGGCGCCAGCACATCTTTTTCTCCTCACACTTTTCTCTCTCTCTCGTCATCCTTTTCTTTTTGCATCTTTCTTGTTCCGTCTCTTTCTTCTCTCTTCCTATTTCTTCTGTCATCCTTTGTCTTCTCTCACTCTTTTTCCTCACTCTTTCTCAATTTCCAGTCTTGTTCTCTGCCTTCCTTTGAATTGCCTCCTGTTCCATTTAGCCTCTTTTCCAACTCTCTCTCTCTTTCTCTTTGTCTCTCTCATCTATTTCTCCCTGCTCAGTCCCTTCCTCTACCTAGTCATGGTTTCCTACTGTACATTTCTTTCACTGTCCCTTGCTCACGCTCCTTCCGACTGCTGTGAGAACACACTGCTGCCATAGTCAATATAGTGCTGATGAACAAGGAAAAGGACTTTGTCAGGGCTTTCTCAAGGTGTGAAACGCTACAAGCAATTTAAAGAGGCAGGGAAGCAAGAAGACGAAGGTAACACTCGTATTTGAGTAGGAATGCTTGCTGCCTTCCCTGACCTTCTGAAGCGTACGCACAACGAACTTGTGTGGGAGGTGTCTGTGAGCAAATTTGTGTCTTGCAGTCTTCGCTCCTTTGTTTGTCGGAGCGCCCACTGCGTAACTCCTGTGTTCAAGCTGTTTTGAAGTAGTCCATCTGCCTGTTTGTGTGTGGTCCTAAGGCCAGCGGCCATGCCTTTCTGTACCTGGATACAATTAAGTGTTTAAATGCTCTGCTAATCAAGTGGCTCGATGCCACAGGTTCCCCAAGGATCCGCGGCGTAGACTCCCAATTCGCCTGCCTCAGTGTCCCTACTCCCTTTCTGGACTCCCGCACTGCTTCTCCCCTGATCAGATGTGTCCAATTCCGTCTGACAGGCGCGACACGACCCACAGGGGCCTACCTATTAGGCATTCCGCGCTCCGCCGCCTCCCATCGCAGCCGTTCCCATTATGCAAATCCAGTGCTTTGTAAAAAGTGCCTTGTCGTTGATATACACCTGCGGGCGGTGGCGTTCAGCGTGGCACTCGCCAGGCGCGTGTAGAAGACGCCGCTGAGAGGCTGATGACTTGCCGCTGCACCTCCCGTTAACACCATCAGGCAAGGCAAAAGACAACGAATAGAGCCTTCCCTCAGGAAACCTCCCGTTAACACCATCAGGCAAGGAAAGAGACGACGAATAGAGCCTTCCCTCAGGAAACCTCCCGTTAACACCATCAGGCAAGGCAAGAGACGACGAATAGAGCCTTTCCCTCAGGAAACCTCCCGTTAACACCATCAGGCAAGGCAAGAGACAACGAATAGAGCCTTCCCTCAGGAAACCTCCCGTTAACACCATCAGGCAAGGCAAGAGACGACGAATAGAGCCTTTCCCTCAGGAAACCTCCCGTTAACACCATCAGGCAAGGCAAGAGACGACGAATAGAGCCTTTCCCTCAGGAAACCTCCCGTTAACACCATCAGGCAAGGCAAGAGACAACGAATAGAGCCTTGCCTCAGGAAACCTCCCGTTAACACCATCAGGCAAGGAAAGAGACGACAAATAGAGCCTTGCCTCAGGAAACCGCTGGTACAACCAGAGTGAAAGTTGAGAGGAACACGTGGGAAATTATTAGGTTCGAACAAGCCAGAGTTTAATTTTCTAGTCCGTACGGGTTCAAGAATGTTTCTTGAGTGGCAAGCGGACATCTCTCGGAGCAGTTTCAGATTGTCCCGTCACTTTGGATTTAGCTGTGGAGGCTGACCTGAGAACAGTTTTGACAATGTTATCTGTGTACAGAAGGCTACCCAGTCTGTACATTTAATTATATTTAGATGTCTGTTATCTGGAGCGACTTCAAGTTAGTGCATTCATCTTAAGACAGCTAGAAGGAAGAACCACATCAGAGTTATAGTAAGTACATTTGTCCTCAATAAAAGACGTTGTCAACAACATCAGTGCCAACAAGGAAAGACAATAGGGCCAGAGGCATCTTTATTAAGGCCGTTTGCCATCCAGACGTTGTTTGTGTTCAGCCTGAGTTATACGAGTCCCAACCTGTTTGACACGTTCCATCCAACCCCACGATGGCAACCTCAGGTTCAAGACAACCAGACACTGTTTCAGACACTCACAGGTGTGAGTCAGAACCAATAAACATATTGTGTTGCCTGGGTATTTGCGTTTGCGCACCAGAGTGTGCATGCACACATTTTACTTATGTATGTGTCTACATCCATCTCAGATCGATTTGGGGAGGCTGTCGGTTTTCATTAAATCACTGGCAGCCAATAGAGAGACAAGTAGAGAGAGACAGACAGGTAGAGAGAGAGAAAGAGAGAGAGTGGGGGGAGGAGCGGAGGTGAAGTGGAACAAAGGTGGCTGCTGGCCTCGGCTTCGTCGCGCCGAATTCCAACTCCTCCATGCGCTGCCTGTGTGGTGGGGGGGTTGTGTGAAGTGCAGCAGAAAGAAACGTGTTTATGGAAGTGGCGGCCGCCGTGTTTACCTGTCAGAGAGACGTCGCAGGGTAGCGAGGAAGCGCGAGGGAGGCAGAGGAGATCAGAAGAGGCAGGTGAGGCCTGGCCAGAGGTAAAGTGAGGAGGCAAAAGCGGCAAGAGAGGGGGCAGGCGTTGGGCATGTTAGACCAAGCGAGGGCGTCGGGGGCACGGAGGGGGAGGGGGTTTCAGAGATGCCCCAGGCCCCTCGACTGCCTGACAGTCTGCCCATCCGGCCGGTTGGAGCATTGGCAGCTGGCAGTGCTTCAGTGGACTCTGCTATGGCAAAGTGAGGACAAACGGGAAAACCCAAAACACTGTATAGAATATGGTCATGTTGATGTTATGTTATGCCGCTGGGTTTATGTCTAATTTAGTTACGTCTTCATTACATGACACTTTTGTTTATGCAGGGTTCTCGTTAAACCACAAGGTTTGAATCTTATTTGTCTTCAGGTTTCCCATCGGGGGTTGCAGGACTGAGACAGGGAATTGAGGGAATCCCCACTGATGTCACGGGACAACTCCCATCCACCTCTTATAACTAATGCTTTCGGGGACTATGTATCACAAAAGACAACAGAGCAAAGAAGATGGTGGGAGAACAATACAAAGAACTAAGAAGAACTATAGATTTGAGAAACAATAGTAATAAAGATGAGGACCCTGATAGGACAAGAAAAGAATGGACTGAATTATGGAGAATGTTTGCGAAAGTCTTAGCTGACGCTAAGCCCAGCCATGACAGAATTTCAAATTCCCGGATAAGAAAAATACTTTTTCACATGTAATTAAGGAGCTAAGTCCTCAAAACTGAGCTGGACTTTTATTTTCCTGTTGGTTTTGTTAGAACTGGTGTAACGACAGGCTGTAAGAATAATTTATGTTACAATTTAATTTTTGCTACATGAAAGCAGTTTCCTTCTCTGTTTACATAACACTCCCTGATAGGAACCCCTCCTGATCAATCACATTTAGTCTGTAGGATGCTTTACTTAAATTAGACTCCATGCCTTTCCACTTTTCCCAGAACTTCAGCTTGGATCAGGGCCTTGGTTTTGATAGAAAATCAAATGTTTTCTCTCACACATTTTCCCCTCCCTACTGCTCAAGGCTTTGGAGCAGATATATCACAGTGTTTTCATTTGCTCCTGGCTCACCGCTCTCTTTTGCCCCCTCTGAGGTAAATTCTGGGTACACTCCCTAGGTTGGGACCCAATTATGAATATCTGTCAGGCAACGATGAGGGACGTGGTGTCTTTGGCTCCCGGCGTGTGCCTTCATCTCACGTTGTCATCCCTCAGACTGACACACTTCTTCTACCCGACTTTAACACCCACAGTGATGAAGGAGCATTTGGCTCGTTAAGAGGTGGACTGTAGATCCCTCTAATCCATTTTGCGGCGTGCGTGAATGATCTATTGACTATAGACCTCCACTTGACTCTCAACCAAACAGGATTTATTCGTATTATCTTTCTCCCCCCCATGTAACTATAAATCTTCCTCCCCCCCACTGTGCGTGGGAAGATGAAGGTGATAATGTGCTCGTGAGAGCTGCTGTGGCAAGCATTCATCCTATTTCTCATGGAGTCTCTCCCTCTCTCTCACTCTCTCTCTGTCCTTGGCTGGTTGCCCTGAAAATGAAATATCCACCTACCCCTGTTCTCTCTCCTGGGAGAGAAAATGGACAATCTCCAATATCCTGATCCGCTCGTCAGGTAAATCCGTTGCAAGAATAAGATTTGGAAAATGTTCAAATTGACATGGGGACATTTGGAATATTCTAAGGGAAAATGGGTATTTTTAAAAAACGAATCCTATCTCTTTATTCTCTAATGCTAGCTTTGAAGTTTTATCAGCTTCTCAGAGCAAATTGAATCATGTTTCTCATGATGTATATGGTCCTCTCTTTAGACTTTCTTTAGTGCTTGCGATTAACATTGCCCTTCATGATGTATGCTTTTCATAGACGATGGGCAGTGGACCATTGTCTGGCCCAGCCTTCGTGCTGGGCCTGAAGGACACCTCCACTGTTAATTTGTTTACATTATTTCTGGGCAAGGAGAAGATGGCTTTGCTCGACCTCCACAGCTGGTCTCCCGGGCCAGCTTTAAACTCTCCATTTGCCATGATCTGAGAGGACAGCCTTGCAATATTAAATTTATCTCCAACTGATCTTTCTCTCTCAAGTTGTAGCCGCTGCTGCCGCAGAGGGGCTGTCCTGGCACACGTGCACACAGACACACACACACACACACTGGACTCTTACACAGGACACTCATCTCCCTTTATGGAGTGGAGAGACCTTGCTGGAGTGCAATATGAACGTGCTGATGATCTGGGGGGAATGCAACCTCTTCTGGATTGATCACTTTTTAAAACACCTTCTCCCCTCTGTTAACTGACTGAATATTTATGATGCCGGGGCTAATGTGTCTCCTGGCTTATGTCCTCATGCTATTAAGAGATGGCTTTTAGATTTAACTGCAGGATATATGGCTTTGCTTCACTTCTTTGCCTACATCAGGTTTTTTCTTTGGGAAGATTCAAGCTTTAGAAACAACCTTCTGTAACAGGGAAGGACAGAGATATTTTTATACAACAAAAAGGTTTCATACCAAAATGATACTCCAATTACCTTATGTGTGGAGGACAAGGAGACATGGTGTTTTTCAAGTAAAATAAACTTGAAAGAACGCAACAGTCTTTACACAGTCTTTACACTGGTGATGTCTTGATTTTATGTCTAACCAAGCACAAATGTGCTTGTGGGTTTTCAAAAGCCGCCAAGTGCTCTTGTGCCGCTAAATGAATGGCAAAGAGCCAAATGTCTTCAAGGGCTTGACCATGGAGGCCCTATTGAAGACAGCTAATCCATATGTTTCCTTATTGACGTGGAATGTTAAGGACTTTCAATTGCCAGTTCACTTTTTTTCCACCAATGACAATATGTTGATCAATTACATATGAATTTCTATGAAAATATGAAATATGAAAGTCAAATCATTCTCCTTTTTGTCATTCGGTTAAGTCAAATTTCCATCACAACAGAGAAATTCCTATAAACTTAAGTTGCAATTCTGGGGTCACGCACTAATGCGAAAACTAATTTGGAATTGATATTAAGGTGAAACACAAAATACGGCCATACTGTCAGAAAAGGCCTGACTGGTAATCCCAGATGGGCCTGTCAAACTGGACCAGAATAGCCTCTTCACGAGTTGAATGGCCCATGGGCTCTTAGGCTTTTCTCTACTTTAGTAATGGGTTTACAATGACAAACAGAGAGAGGTGTTGAATTATGCACAGGCTACATCGTGGCACCTTTTTGCATATTTATTTTTTACAAGCTGTGATATGTAATATTCTGTTTCACACTTTTGCTTTTGTTGGGGGTAATATAACACTTTTCACCCCATTTTCGTCCCTTAATTCATAATACCCAATTGTATCTATGGCTTTGTGTTATCGCAAAAGCTACCAAAAGATTATTTGGAATAGCAATTAATCACTTTGGTCTACCTTCCCATTTGCCTAATAATGTCAGTTGGCTTTACAGGAACCTAAATTAGGGATTTGAGTACGATGAGACCAGGAAAACTCTACCGATGATGCCTCCCTTCTCCTCAGGCCATGTTGGCCAATTTGCATCTGTATGTCTGAGTGTGTGTGTGTGTGTGGACATGTGTGTGATGATCTCCTATTTGGCTTCCCAGACTCCAATGATTTTTTTTCTCTTGTCATGTTTATGTGCAGTATGTATACACAAGTATATTTTCTTGGTCTGACTTTAAAGAATTGAGTAGCTTGCTCAATTATGCAGCTGATACATTTTCAGAACTGTATTTTCGACCTTTCATGAATTTTGACCGTTGCTAATCAATCTCAGAGCCTAGCTTGTCTGTTCTTCTGTGTTCTTCTTCCAACAATAAGCTCTTCCTGCAATAACCCTGAATAAATGGCTTGGAAAATTGATTATTTTCAACATATGATTTAATATTCCCAGGTAAGCTAAGTTGCCTATGTACAGCGTTTGCAATTCCACATGAAAGTATTGCTACTACAACATAACATTAACTTTTTAAATATTAGGACAAAACAACTATTTTGCCCCAAAAAATGTGTTGCAATTCCATGTGAATGAGAAACTGTGACATTGACACTTTCGTTGTACTTATGTAAGGATGACATGTATGCGTGTGTGTTTCTTGTGTGTACAGTCAACACTTGTGTTTTCCTTGAGTTGACTGTATGCAGGTGTTTCCTTCAGTGTACCGTACATACCTGTGTAGAAGCTGTATTGATGCATCTGTGTCCTTCAAGAGCAATTTTCTTCCAAGACACAAACCTTCTGTGGTATGTGTGACTTCTGCCTCTGTCAACTCTGGTAAAACTGGAAACGCTACTCCTCAGAGTGTTTGGAAAAGGCTTTTGTCCTCAAGACTATTCCTCCTCCATTGGAGTCCAAGACACAAAACAAACAATCAATAGCAGACTGAACAATTCATCTTGAGGAGGTGGTATTTGGCACAGACTGAAGCTCTTCGCTGACTTAAGTGGATTCACTCTTATCAGCTCTATCGCCTCAATTCTTTTGTACCCCCCTCTGGCATTGTATGAATTGACGTTTGAAGAAGAAATTATGTTTAGGTTTTTTCACTTATTTCTCTTTTATTATCTACCTCACTTGGGTGTTGTATTCCAGTTCCAGCATTGCTTCTTTGTTTCATGTTGCTTGTTGAACTTTGTGGTTATGAAATTATAGCTGTATAGAACACCCTATATGGTATCTTAATCTTAAATCCTTTTAAAACTGATGTCTGACATCCAGGACATTTTAGATAAGCATTTGACACAGGCTGATTGAATTTGATGTCTGCCAACGATTGAGAAGCAGAGATTAAGTGGATGGGCTCTATGAATCTAAGCTCTTCAGAAGACACGAAGGCTGTCATATCTCCTCTGTTTGACAGATAACTTTAATTGATTCATTTTGGCAAAATGAATAGTGATGGCTTTGTGTTGCTTATTTTGGGCCTTTACCTGAATATTAGTGAATGTCTCTGAGAATACATTTGGTCTGAGTTCTGTGTCTTAGTGAAAGGGTTGGAAAAGTTATAATTCAGTATATTTATCCCAAATTATAATGAGATGTTCAATCAGATACTCTGTGCAATACATTTCCTTTAAAAACCTTTTGGTAGGCGTATCCTGTCTCTTTTTATCCAATTAAAACACATCAAGGCCAGCCCTTTTTAAATGAAGTTACAGCTCATCAGGGTCAATGTGGTAATCTGGTTTCTATGGGTTTGTGTGGCAAGAGGGCTTATGAAACAAACATTATGAAAAAAACAAATCAATATGTTTACCACCACCCTCCAATCCAAGGCTTTCAGCTTACATACAACGATCTGTCCCCGTGTAAGAGCCTTCATTAAAAATGAATCACGGTTAGAAATTCGACTTCTTGCTATGAAATTGTTCTTTAAGTTGTCCTCTCATAGTTCAATCACTTGTTGTTTTACTGATACCACAGTCTGCCATTATAGTGTTTCTGCCTGGGAGTACGTGGACCAACTATTAATACATTTATGAGAGTAGGGATGGTGAGTGTAATCTTTGCAAATGGGTGTAAGTCTGAAGAAAAAACATGAGTTGTTTATAAATTCTGCTCACGTACTACAGCGTAACAGTTGTAATCAACACCTCCCTCAGCTGCGAAGACCAGATGGGAAAAGTATGTCACCAGAGGTGTTAGCTAATGAATGTTGATGATTTGACGATTCTTACAGTCACATCCCAAGAAGGACCACCATGGGCCTACATATCCCAGGGTTCAGTGGGAGGTCACTGCACTTTCTGCCAGGGTGATGTGGTTGGGTATTGTGTTTGCATAACACAACACACTAAAGAGCACATGTGGTCTGAATTCCTTTTTCTGTTTAAAGGAACAGATTTCACATTTTTTCACTACTTTTGTGCTTGCAGTTGATCCTCCCTACCAATAATTTTTTTGCCGGACTGTGTAAATGGAGCCGGCCAAGAAGAGCGAATGTCTCTTACTGAGTGAGTGACTGACTGACTGACTGAGTACCCTTTGTTAATATCATAGTGGTTATAGTCACAGTCTGCCATGCAGAGGGACTGGTGTTTGAGCCTCAACATGGTCAAAACTAATTATGCATTAAGATTTACTTTAGGATTTGTTCCGGACAGACAAAAACTTCACTGGCTGCAACCTTCAGTTGCTGTGTTATAGTAAGCCTAAAAGTGTTTAAGGTTATATTGTGACTCTTTAACACAATGCTTAATGGTGTCTAGCTAAATATAACTTGGCGTGATGTTAATTTGTGACAAAATAATCTAATGCAGCTATACCAACACTGCACACATAAACAAATTATTAATCTAAGCTTAAAATAAAACTATTTACGTTTATATTGCGACAATTACTGATAGATTTTCGAAGTACGCATCAGTGCATGCTTTTTGGAGTAATCCTATATCACAACCCCTTGTGCAGTAAAAGACCAGCAAGCCCTGTGTTCTTATGGGAATCTCCCCAACCTTATATATCAGAAATATTTATCCACTCTGTACTTTTCAGCCGTCGCACAACAATATATACCCACTCTGTAATACCATTAATCTAATATATTTAAGACAATTATTGTATTACGTGACCCTTTTATACTGTTATTGTTTTCTAAAGAAATGAACCAGCCATGGAGTGATTGGAGTCATTGTTTTCATTAGAGCTCTATAGCTTTTAGCTAGCCATCTACAGTAATCTTTGTACAAGAGTACACATTAGTTCCATTAATAATGTAATAATGTAACAATTCTGTTGTTATTTCAGCAGAAGTGAAGGGCTGAGATAAAAGTTGCATTCCCGCTGTTTAAATCGCATAATGGTTAAAGACACTGATCGAAACCAGCCAGGGACAACAACATTCATCTCTTCTAATAGTGGGCCGGTTAAACTAGGCCTGCATGGTTCCTTTCCTGGTTCATTTGCAGATACAATTAGTTGTTATCAGAATGTTACCTAAATTTTTTTTTTATAAACCATAATTAACAGATCAACAACAAGCAACCACAAGCAACAACATAAGTGTAAAAAAACATTTGAACTGATCTGTTAATTATTTGAAGAGTTCATTCACTTTCAGTTCCTAAATAATTTGATGTGGAAAGGTAGCATTTTCTGGTAACATATTTCTCAGCAGAAGACTGCGTTTTGGCAACAATCTCTCACATTTATTATTTATTATATATTTTTTTACAAATACATTTTTTTAACCTCTGGCTTTGGGCAGGGTGTGTAGTTCATAAATTGAAATTCTAATAGCCAAATTATTGTCTTATCTCAATTAGCCACAAAGCTTTTTTACGGAGCTGTATGTTTTGTTTTTTCATTAGATTTATTTTTGTTATTTTTCACCACTTTGTTGGTCAAACTCTCAAGTTTTATACTTATTAAGACATATAATCTTATCTGTCAAACTACATGCAGATCCCAATTGGTAACGGATAAGAGTCGCCAAGTCCTGGATCTGGATCCGGAGGTCCTGGATCCGTCTGGATCTTGCACAAATTACGCACTAGCTATTATAAGTACATGTCAACACGTTGCACACTGAAAGAAAAAGCCTGGCCCAGGTCTTTCCCTATCAGACATTTTACAACGCAATTTGCAACAGTCCAATGGCTCTGTGGAAACCAAATGCACATTTACAAACAGTAGCAAAAGACAAAAAGTGAGAGAAGTGTTACAACCCTCAACCCTGTATTCAAAATGGATCCTGTTAATAGGCGTCTCTGAGAAGGATGAAGAAAATGACAAAGCTGCTACAATGCCACAAAGCGAGAGTGAGGTGCAGTGACACCCTCATAATGAAGTATGTTTATATTAGAGGGAATGTTGCTCTGGTTCTTTGTTCTGAAACTTCTTTCCAGTTTCTGGTTCATTAGTGGCCTGAATAGACTAGTGAAAGCGAAGGCGTTGTATTTAATCTGATGCTTAGGCCTCGCTATGCTAAATAGTCTAATTTTCCCAAACCCAAATTATTGACATCAATAACACCATGTAACAGTGCTCTCCTTTGCCCAGTCCCTTCAACTGAGGCGCTAAGATGTCACCTTTAGACACAATAGGTGATACTACATTGAAAATCCCTTATTCACACGCATTCAATCAAATCTCAGAAATACAGACTTTTCTTCCCTTTCCACTTTACTTCACTTAATTTTTAGTCTTTTGCACCTGGACTTTTGTCATCAGGGACAAGGTCAGTGGTCTTTTCTTTTGTTGCTTTGCAAGTGAACATGGCTTTCTGCCTCGTTTTGATGTCCCCACAGTCAATCAAAAGTTGCCAGTGAATGAAGTCGATCAGCATGAAGAATATAGAGAATCAGTGGCAGCACTCAGAAGAAACTACTTTCACAAAATAAGACAAATTCAGAGATTTTGGAAGTAGACATTGCCCATCAAACACAGGGGTCTGCATTAAGGCAATCATTTATTCATAAATGGCAGATCTTATAATTTTCTGGGAGAAATGTTGTTAGGTAACCTCCCTTTAACACCATCTTTAAACTTTGACCTGGATGATGGCCTAAAAAAAGTTTGGTATGAGTCTGTCAGTCAGAGGATGACATTAAACTCCAAGTATCCCCAGAGGAGAGTGTTTTTATAGGAGCCCAAGCATTATTGAAATCATTTGTTTTACATTTTGTTCTTTTTCACACATAGCTTGTATGGAGCTTGATGGAATGAGCTAAAATCTGATTCCATCTCTTGCCACTGTACTTTTTTCTTCTCCCTGTAATTTGTGTGTGACAGAGCACTGCTTGTTCGGGCTCATCTAGCCAGCACTCAGATCGCTACAGTGGACCAGGCAACACATAGTCAGGGAAAAGAACTTTGAAGCCCAGAATATGTTTCCCACCAATGTGTCACTTGATTTATGACTATAAAGATAAAAGGTTGGGCAGAAATGGCTGACAGGTAGATGCCTCTTTCATTGTGTGATCAAAGTCCAGTCCAGTGTGCAGTCCATTCCCAGTACATCTTCCGATGTGTCTCCATTTCTTAAGGGTAGAACCATTTTTTTCACCCTTTCTGCTTCAGTATAAGATTACTCTTTGTTGAAAAAGGTATCATTTTACATTCATGTGATTTAGCATGGGACACCTTATGCAGAGAGTTGTTATGTACTGTAGCAACATTACAATAAACTGAAGAAAAACCTAAGGGAACGTTTGCCAGAGGTGTGCTCAATATACATTGATATCATTCATCAACATTATGGTGAGGTTTTAATCAGTCATCCCTACACTCAACCTACTACACTTACTTAGTGCCATTAGCCCTCTGCCAAACAAGGCATTTAACTGCTTTAAAGCAGTTGTGCGGCGTCAATGATTAACAGCGATTCCCCACCCCTAATAAATGATTTGTATTCCATGGACTTCCTTAGGGAAGCATGCTAGGAGGAAGTGCACTTCTCCATAATTTTTCATTGGTAAAAGATTTCAAAATCACTAGTATTCACCAAATAGTCCAATTAAATCACCTTATCATGTTGACCTGATGGAGAGTGTGAGTACATCACAAACGCGTCGCGTATCCAACATTATAGAGCCAAATGTAATGTGTGAGGTGTTACTTTAAACGGCTGAATAACACTGTTTTTGCTTCATATCCAATTTGTTATTACCTCCACAAATAACTTTGAAAATAATGGTTTGTATTTGCAGCAGAGGACGAAGTGATGGCTGTTGCTGTGGCAACAACAAATGCGGACTACTTTTTGATTAGCGCATAATAACAGTCTCTTGGCCTTTGTGGTGAGGTCACTGGATAAAGAAAATTTGGACTACAGAAACTCGCTAGGGGAGGAATAACAATTTAGTAATCTTTGCCACATTTTATTAAAACGTCAATTAACATGTATTTTGGCTTCATGGAGTGCCAGGAGCCACTCAGTGCCGATGGAGACGTCTGCTCAAAACTAAAAAAAGAAAAAGAAAAGAAAATATAAAATATAAAAATAGTTCACCTGATTACCTGCTCAAATTGCATCCTGCAACATGTCACTTTGCCCCTAAATTTTAACCCCCAATGAGTCAATCCCCAACACTTTCATGTCAGCATTTTCCGTTTACTCCCACAGAACACTGTTCTCAATTCTCAGTGGAAATATCTAAGTTCTTGTCCTCAAATGGTCCTTTGTTGGAGGTTGCGCGATGGACTGAATGTTAGAGAACTCCTGACTAGCTTTCATACTGTGTAGTACTAAATCTCATAATGAAGGGATGAGCCAAATGTAATTTACAGGCATACAGGCTCACACAGACATACTTAAACAAGCACTTTGATGAACTGTTCCCCTCTGCCATTTGACAGGTTTTCTCTCAGACAAGATCTGACGGATTGTGACATAAGGCCTTGGCCAGATCATTAGAGTGACCTAGTCCCTGTTTGATCAATCACATCTAGTCTACTCAGTGATGGTCATGTTTTACGACAAGAGCGAAGAGTCATTGTCAATATTTTCATTAGTCACGGCCAAGTGGAAAGACTCGTCAGAACGACTAAGAAGTGGCCGTTGGAGATCCACAGATCTACAGAGAAGGCAGACAAGTAGCAGACAAGTAGCATGGCCGTTTTAGCAACTGACCGAAGGATTGCCATATAGAATTATTGAACTGGAAGGTGAAATATATTTAAAAAAATTATTTATCAAGACAACCTTAATTGCTTGCAGCTTGATACTTGTATTCATATGTGTACTCAGTCAACTTGCCTGGTAAAATATACATAATAATTTCAACCAGGAATATGGTAGCCTCCATCCTTTGCAAATAGCTTATTATGATCTGCAATTAATTATGCAATTCAAAATGATATTTTAAGACGCATTTAAGAATGATAATTTACATCTGGCGTGTGGCTGATTTACACTTTGATGTACGCTTAGATGCAGGTTAAGACATAGGTTCAGAAGGAACACAGCACAGGGCCCCAGTCTGCTCCAGCTCTTTGAACTAGTGTTTTCATATCATTACTGCAATAAAGACTACTTCTACAGAGCCTAACCTTGCCATCTAGAGACCAGCTTCTACTTCTTCCAAGAACTGATTGGCTTACAAAGGCACACAGGGTGGACACTCTTTTCCCGGTTCATAAATATACGAGTTTGTTCCCCCGCGCTCTAACTGGAAGGAGTGAGGGTACCTGGGAATCTATCTGTGGGCATTTGATGCATCATGATCCTTATTGTGAGAACTCATTACCGGGGGAAGCAGCGAGCGGAGTAAGTTGTTTTCCTCCAGCGAGGCTAAATGATTGGAATGAGTGCCAGTCTGATTGATTTTGAGGGGAAGGGTGATTGCTTTCTCAGCTCGCCGACTCCACTGGAGGGAGAGCATAATAATAACCAGAAGGATCTCTGGATGCCGACCCTTGTGGGGAAAGGGGTGGGCGGCAGGCAGCCGGCGGTGCTGGTGGAGGCGGTAGTGGTGGTGAATGGATACGATGCTAGCTGTGTAGTCTTCCAAGCCATCAATCTACAGTCTTGCTTCTACCCCGACTTAGATTACTTTTTTCTCTCTCTCTCCCCGCCCACTACCACTCGTTGGGTTTGAAGTTGTTCATTTTGGAAGAAGAATACACAACACTTTCTCTCTTGGAGGGGGCGATTGATGTTCACGCCTAAGGATTTAAATGTCAGGGGAAAATATTCCAGAGCTGTTGCACAAATGGGCAGGAATCAAGTAGGTTCAGGGACCATAGGCTGCAGTACATACCTCTGATAAAATGCAGAGGCCTAGAGGCTTTTGCCAAGTGGATGAAAGCGGAGAGCAATTGAGTCTATTAAGCGGTGCACTTTTAATCATGATACCAACCTCTTTCATTAAGACCTCCCTGCTGTTTGAAACAATGTAGCAATGTTTTATAGGGGAATCCTGGTTTGACAACAGCGAGATATATCATGAAATTAGAGTCAACAGTTTTTATAATATGGCTCTCATCTGAATTATTTTATCCTAATAATATAATTTTTTTGATGAGTCTCTATTAATGTTAACATAATGTTAGTTCTACACAGGAACATGTCTGTACAATTTATAACCTGTGTTTAAGATGAATGAATGAATGTATTGACTGGCCGGGCTGTGAACGGATTGGCAGGGAGCCACCCGGGGCATGGAGCAAGTAATTAAGGTAACATTTCTACTCCGCTCCACCACTTCGGGCTCCCTAATTGTCCTACGCTTTAAAGGGTAACCTGTGACCAGGAAATGGACCGCCCAGCCAACACATGCACTTTAGCAGTCAGAAAGTGCACATCATTTCTGACAGCTGCCTGACTGCCTTTCCAGCCCTAACAAACCACAAGGGGTGTGTGTGTGTGTGTAGGGGGGGAGGGGATTTACTCCTGAATCCCTCATTAAACTGAGATAGCAAACCTCAAATGATATGGGTTTAGAATGTCACAGGATGTGGACGGAGGCTTTTTGCCATGGGGTGGAAGTGCTGGACTATTGTACTAAAGGTCGGAAAACTCATTTGTGATTCCACAAATAAGTGGGCTGCATTTTCCTGCTTGGCCTGTGCACTTTATGGATAGACTCACACAATGCAGTATTATCTTTCCATAAATGCTTGATAAAAGTGTAGACTATAAAGTTCTATTGGGTTGCTAAGAGCATGCTCTCTTGGTGAGTGACACATGTAACGCCAGGGTTGTGGGTTCAATTCCCATGGGGGCCAGTATGAAAATCTATTGTTCACTATAACTCTGGATGAGTGCATCTGCTAAATTCTTGATATGTAAATAGCATTTTCTAGTCTATATGATATTGTGTGTTTATTTGCACTAAGGTTACAACCAACGTCAGTACCTCCTTGACATGACAGAAAAACCTAGGATTTTGCCTTCCATCTGCTGTCATCTGTCGTACGCATGCAAACAGCATTTGGCCCTGGCTTGAGTATACCTTTTAGTTACAATTACCAACCAGGCATTGCAATCTCTTGGTCTATTGAACTAAGTGGGACAGCGTCTCACCACTGAAGTTGTTTGAGAATTGCTTTTAAGTGAAGGGGACATTTTGGGACATTGCAGTGTTTGCTGTGGTACAATGACTGTCATGTGAAATAAAGAGGGGAATTCACAAGGCCTTGAAAATTATCGGGTAAATTAATGTTGCACCAGTTTTCGTAATTTGTTTTTGTTCTCATTGTAAAAGTCCTTGAAGTCCATTTTATGTTACTTTTTCAATGTGTTATCCAACTAATTGTGTATAACGTACAGATTCCTTATCAAATAATTTTTTAACCTCTGCATATTATTTATTAGTGTGAAAGAAAATGTTATTGAGCTTTTGTGACATATAATATTATCTTGTGTTTAGGACCTCATCACAAAATTCTTCCTTAAAGATGCTCACAGCGTGAGACAGACCAAATCATTTTCAATAATTTTCAATGATGGCTAGACATGGGTGGGATTGTATCCTGACTGGGTGGTTGGCCCAATCGTTTGCAATGATGGCTAAACATGGGTGGGATTGGATCCTGACGGAGTGGTTGGCCCAATCGTTTTCAGTGATGGCTAGACATGGGCGGGAAAGTATTCTGAGGGAGTGGTTGGCCCAATCCTTTTCAATGAAGGCTAGACATGTGTGGGATTCTATTGTGATGGAGCGTTTGGCGGTGCTAGTACACATGTAGGTTGCCCAGCTTTTGCCAATTGCTTGCAAATTCATTGGGAACTAGACAATTCCTTGTTGGCAGTTTCCACAGCTCACGATTCAGCTAGTCTCTCTTTAACCGAGGCAGTCTGTCATTGCTCTACCATTGTCCTTGAATTAAACCTTTGCTCTGGCTACTTCACCTAGAGGCAATGGGCTCCATTAAATATCACTTTAGACCTCTCTCCATTGGATATGACTAGAATCATCCACTGCCCTGAATTTGATTTGGAACTATTTTTCATTCTAACTCAAAAATTACCCAGTGCCCCTGGCAGAGAGTAGTTAGATAATGTAGAGGCTGTCACCCAGATACAATGTTGCTAAATTAAAATGTGCCATTTTCCTTCCAAATTTGGAGTTGCTTTTCAAAAATGTCTGGCATATCATCGTTTAAAGTGGCAGGGAGCAATTAAAAAAACAAAAAAAGTAGCTGAGACATCTGCTTGCAGTCGTGTTAATCAAATTTTTTTTAAGTCCCGTACTGTATCTGTGTGGGATGATCTTGTGTTTACAAAGCCTTTGCTACTGAATGCTTGGGGCACTGAAGCCACTGTGTGGCCTTTATATCCCATTACCAATTTGATTAGAGAGAACTGTTAGACTTCAGAATGTACACACTGTGAATAATCAAATGTAAGCCTTTAATTTCAATGTTGGAGTCTTTTGTTTGGTGCATTTTCTAACTATAAGCCATATGTAAAGAGATGTTAGATTACATTTCTTTCTGTTTGTACGTTTTTGGTCGGGGGCCAGGACAAAAAAATAGATACTTCTGCAAAATGACTGTTTTGCGGCCATAGTGTTAATTTTGCTAAAAAATGTATGGATTCTAATTCTGGATGCATTTTTAGGCATGCACCTCACTGTTGTATGGTTGCGTTTGGCCTCTAGTTTGACACTTTGAACTAAATCTTTCCCCCTCCACATACTACAAAACAAGAGACATGTCTTTCAATCAGGGCTGTTGCCAACATGGGGAAAGGTGGATATGATTCATAGGGCACATGGGTTCTGTGGGCCCACTGATCAATATAATATCAATGTCGTCCATACATGAAGGGGGCCAGGCATATATCTTTTCAGGGGGCCCAGGATTGCTGTTAATGGCCCTGCTTGCATTGCTCCTTCTGGTATGTCCCTCAAGTTCCCAGTGATATAAAATGCTGGTAGTCTAGCCAGGCACATTGACTTAACCTATTTGTATGTTATTGTATTTTGTCTATCGTTTGGAATTGTGATGCTTATAGTACCCAGGTCCTCTATTGTGGGCACCAATTGATATGTTTATTGCTCGCTATTTCCCATTTGCTCTGCTGAAGAGAGGCTGTTGTGATGAATGTGGTGGAGTGTCGGCAGGGAGAACCAGGGCTGGCATTAAGATTGATTTCCATCCTCCTGTTCTCCTCGGCAGAGCTCCCCAAAGTATGTGATTAATGGTTTTGTTCCAGTCTCATCGATCAGCTGGGATGCTACCCCATACCCCGCACCCCTACCTGAGGTAGAGTTGTCCCACTGTGGTATAGCAACCCTCCCTGTTGCCCCTTCTCAGTGTAGGCTAACCACTGCCCAACCGCCACATGCCCTGATTAATGACACTTGAGTCCTGTCTTGTGCTACCTGCCTTCACTCTCTCCATCCCTTGCCTGTGATTGTCTGCTTCATTAGGGTAAAGAGCTGAGATGAGCTGGAGGAAGAAGAGGGGGATGTAGGTATTAAATACCATCACCAAGCCATTTGTTAAGATCAGGGGAGCCTTCATCGATTTCACTGACAAAAACAAAGTTGTAACGTCACAGATTTTGGTCACAATGTTTCCTCGGTATGCTGATCTGGGGAGTTCCCCCTATTGGATTTTTCCAGACTGAAAGAGCAATCTTCTTAGAGCTGCTTTCTGAAATTAACCAAGATTAGCCTTAGATTAGCTCTAATCAGTCCCATGAAACCTGGGGATTTGGGATTTTGTTGTTCAGTATAGTTCTCCATCAATTCGCATAATTGGGCTGTATACAGTTCCAACACTATTGTGAGGCCTTATTCTAAGAATGTAGAAGTCTGTATCTCTCAAGGTATCTGTTAGTGTTAGAAATCTGTCTAGTTACTGTGTTTTGTGGAAAAAGCAGTTACATATGAAAATATTGATTTATCTGTACATATTTTGATCATTGTACAGTTTATGAACTGCAATGGCTAACGTTTGCTGTACTACTATTTCTGAGTATCATTAATTGACTTAAGCTAGTCACCAAAAGCAAGTACTAGATGTCCAGTCGATAAACTATTTAGAAATTGTATAAATGCCTATCTGGATGCCATTGAAAAGATGTAAGGAGCTTTAAGGGGTTATAAGATTCAACCAGTTCAATTGGTTTTTGTCCTAAGCAGCCATATGCCAGAAGTTTGTTTACTCGCTTAGTGTTTGGCTTGTTAAGATTACACAACGGGCTATTAATCTTGTAAAATGAGACAAAACCTTTGAAATGTCAAGTCCCACCCAGACGCACCCAAACAAGAACCCAAATGGAAGGGCAGTTTTGTCTCCCAGATTCTTATGGAATTTAGCTGTTGTTATTAGCTAATCTTGGGGAATTAGGCTGACCTTCAAGGCTAAAGAGCTTTGTTTTAGCAATCCTTTGGTCATTCAGTCATGCATGATGCATTTTCTATGACACATGGATAATACTGCGAAGGTCCCATGATGTCCATGGGGAAAGATAGTTTTACAAAAGGAGAAAAACTTGATCCCTATAACAAATTATACTGGGGTTTGTTTGTGAAAATGTGATCTGTATAAATAAATTATTTTGGGGTCTGTGTATGAGATAAACTCAGCCAAACAAAATATCAGCATAATAAATTAAAGGAGTTCAGTTTTTTCCCTTAATTTGGCCCCCAAGAAACTACTGATAATTAACAAAGTTACTGTAATATTCAGTAATTTTGGTAATTAACAGAAAATCTATTTAACTTTGGTTATTTATTTATTTATTTATTATTTTAAGTATTTCCAATGTATTTTATAGAGTTTTTTTTAGATCAGACAGCAAAAGCTCTGGCATCATCCGCAGGTTGTTATGTGTCATGTTTTTATTCCAGCAGTCCACAATTTGGAAATGATGACATGTTTGGTTTATCTAACCTTGGTTACTCTCCCTCTACATTCAGATCCTGTCCATGGGCCTCAGAATGTTAATGTGGTGGATATCCGGGCCCGCCAGCTCACCCTACAGTGGGAGACGTTTGGTTATGCTGTGACGCGTTGCCACAGCTACAACTTGACCGTGCAGTACCAGTATGTGTTCAACCAGCAGGAGTTTTCCGCCGAGGAACTCATCCCGACATCGTCCCACTACACCCTACGGGGCCTGAGGCCCTTTGTCACCGTACGTCTCCGCTTGGTCCTCGCCAACCCAGAGGGCAGCAAAGAGAGTGAGGAGATCGTCAAGCAGACGGAGGAGGATGGTAAGTGTTGGACAGTTTTTTGTCTTACTGAGCCACTCAAGCCCATTTTGCCTTGTGTATTTTCTTAAAAACACATACCTGCTTAAATACATGCTCAATCATGTATTGAGTTCACGGAGCTCCAGCACAGTAGATGGCAGGCTTCTCTCTATTGTTTGTGTGCAAGACTGCCTTAACACGGCAGAAAACGTTTTTATTGAAGGATTGTTGAAACACAGTGGTTAAATTCTGAGCAAGTTCTTTACTTGCAATGAATGGAAACAACAACCTCTAATATTTTCTCAGCTTGTTATTCTCATTGAACTGTAGCCACCATGACAAAGGCAGTGATCCTGGTGCATAGTGAGCTATTTAAGCTTGGAAAGTGTGTACTGCCATGTACACTTGCTACTAAGGGACTAAAAGGCATTTGTGTCCTTACAAATCCATGTGTTTTATGCTCACCTCAAGCGACTAGCAATTGTTGCTAATTTAGAAACAATTCATATTTAGGCTGTTTGTATGTAAAGTATTGTCTGGCTGCAACAGGGTAGGTTTGTATTGTTTATTGGGGGGTCAGGGTCAATGGATCCCAGGATGTTCACTCTTTTCCAGGGGGATCACAATGACCTGTATGTAATATTGGCCCCCCTAATACACCCCTGCCTGGTTGTCCTTAGACATGTAATGTTCAGTAGGCATGCTTTTCTTTGCTGTATATGAGAACCTCAAAACTCTAAAATGTCATTGCTTTCAAGCAAGGCTCTCAAACAAGACTATAACAGAGCATACTTCTTAGAATGGCTAAATAGAAAAGCTACCATTTTCTTGGCAATACTTTGCTGTAAAGTCATTAGCTTGATAGAGCTGCTGATGAAATCATAGCAAGTTCCTAATTGTTGCATTAATTAAAAACGCAATTATAGGATTCACTTGTAATAACTGTATAATGTGCACTGATTATACCCCTGTTATCAATGAATTAAAAATCCAATGACTACACCATTAATTAATATTCTAAAATGAATTGTATTTGGGTGACTGGATAACAAAATAATCTGTAGAACTTGCCATTATCTCTGCATTATTACATACCCATTCCTTAAATTCCTTCTCATTTATCATGATTGCATTATGTTTTTGCTTAACACACTACTGTGCTGCCATGAGGTCCCGTACTATTTGAGAGTGGCAGCATTTGAAAGGTGTTAATAGTTTTTTTTCTACTGATGACATCTGCTTTTTTATCCCAGTGTTTTTTGTAATTAGTGCAAACTGACTGTGCTCAGTGGTGCTAATTTAACTTTTGTAATGCCTTTATCTTTACAGCGCTACGCACCGTCTCGCAAATATGCTTCCAGTTTTAAAGGCTCCCTATTTTCCCTGGTTTTAATGAAACTGAAATATCTCTGTAGTCGCAATAGAGGTTCTAATTAAGATAGAAACATCACTGAATTACATTATCTTAACCTACCTGCTTGCATACAAGCTGATTTGATTTGAGTGGTTTGATTTGAATCACTTAATTCTATTTACTTCAGGGCATGCAAGTAAACTGACGGTTATCCAATGTGTTGTACTGTAATGCAAATGTACATGTAACATGTTTTTGTTGTTGTCTACAACATTCAACAGATTATTGCTATTTGTATTGATTAATTTATAGTATAGTACAACTTAATTGGTCATATGTATCGGAGAACAACAAATGCATCTGCTCTGTTCTCACTCCCCTCGTAGGGATAAATTGCACATACAGTTGAGACGAATACAGGGTCGAGCTGCATTGCAGTGCCCCTTGGATAGTGAGTGTGTTGTGGGGCCATGCTCATGACCCCGACGGTAGTAAGATCGTCTTGAGGACGTGAACCCAGTCGCCCTCCAGTTGATGAATCGATTCTGGCCTTTCCCTTCCTACCGTGCCAGGAATCAGTTCAGCTCTTAAACAGCTGGGCTATTAATTAATGTACCCTGTGCATAATAGTTTTCTTTTGTTGCAATATTTAATCTACTCATAACTTCATAGACTGCCATTTTAATCCTTTGTTTATGGATAGTGTACAGGTCATAATAATCTGTCTCTTTGTTTGGTCAGTCAGACCTTGGGGTATGGGGGTTGGTGGCTGTGTGTCTGGGCCCGTCTGTCGACTCAACAGTGTTCGACGTCTGGGCTTAGCATTGTTTGTTCAATGATGCATTGAATGTACTTGGCCCAAAGATACACAGTATTTGTCATGCCCAGTCAGTCTCCTAACATCCATCCAACCAAATAACCATTGTGATTCCACCTTAAGAGACACCAATGGATTACCTTAGTATTACCTTAGCACTGGCACTGTCGGTGGCCAATTTCAGATACAAAATAGTTTTCAGTGTCCTCTTTTCCTCACTTGACAGATGTTTTGTCTTTTAGCATACCCTCGATGGTTAAACAATCTATTATAAGAAAATCTGTAAGGTCCCTGAAGAGATTTCAAACAGTCAGGATTGAATAATCCTTTTTGCTGTTGATTTATCTGACTTTCGATTTGACAGCTTTCATGGAGCACAGTATGAAAAACAGAATCATACTTTTTGCAGTTTTGAATACTGCTGTCATCTTAAGAAATAACTATATTAAGCAAATGGTTTATACATAGAGATATTGTTGATTTCCTTTCCTGATACACGTACTCAGAAAGAAAATAGTAAAATGTACACTTGGTAACTATCTATTAAATAGTGAGGTTAATATATAGTTTAAACAAGGGACAAACATCTAGAAATGCATGTGGAGATATTCATTACACAAAAATGAAGCCGAAAATGACACATTTTGTAAATAACTTTAATTTCTTCAACCCAAAGGGAAAATCAAGCCTTGAAAAAAAATACTTTATTTCCATTTAAAGTCAAGCTCTTGTTTGGTGTCTTAAATTAAAATTTAAAGTAGTTTAAAACAATGCACAGAAAGGTATAGCTTCTGTATCCTAGTAAATAACCGTGTTTCTCCATGTTCATCTATGTTTGTATCGAGACTTTAATTGAATAATCTTTCTTGTATCGTATCAAACATAAAAGAACCATCTATAATTAATTTCTTGTGGTATTAATACCTAAAAAAAAAGGAAAGAAAATGAAATCAGGCTTCCTGTCTTAAAAAGAGCATGTCAATTGTCACTGCCTTAAATATTGACATATTTGTATTTAATTTCAATGTCAAATGTAACTCGAAATGTTCAAGGTATTTAAACAAATATATTTAAGCTTTGTTTCATACCAAATGTGCACGTCATTATATCCAGACCAATTGTATGGTTTCAAGGATCCACAAAATGCTATTGATGAACTGCCACATACAGTCTGCTACTGTAAATGTCTGCAGTTTAACTACAAGACCCAGGAGGGCATTCTAGTATATTTTTAATAATTCATTAATTTTAAGTGAGTAAATCAGTTGTAAGCGTGTGTGTGTGTGGACAAGAGAAATGTTCTCCTCACTATAATCTTAATGAAACATGCCTTTCAGACACTGTATAGACAGGAAGTTAATCAAGTTTTGATTAATGTGTTACAGTGGCATTTATCTTTTGGGTGAAGGCTGTTTTTCCGCCTCCTACCTCAAACACACACACAGAGCGAGAGAGGGAGATGGATAAGGTGGAGAATGGATAGGCAGATCTAATTGCGTTTCATTGTTACAGTAATTGGATACTCTCTTCAGGCAAGGCCTAATCAAGGCCCCTTTGAAATCACCAATCAAAATATGATTACAATGTTTTAAGTCTGCATATGTGCATGGTGGCACATGCCACCTATTGCCCTATATTGACAAGCTGTCATGTCACAGCTCCATATGTAAGCCTCATCATTTCTGCCTATTATTTTACTATTCCTTATAAAGTGAACATGCGCCCAATCCTCTTAAAAACCTAAAAATAGTCTAACCAAGAGCTTGGGACTGGAAAGTTCTGTCTGTAAAATGATGTTGAGGTGATAACTGGCTTGAAAGTTTGGGAAACCTCATTGGTTTGAATGAATATAGTATCTGGAAATATTTTTTATTAACCACATGAATTGTACTCTATAGATATGTTGTGCTGCATAGATGGAGACAATTTTATAGAACCAGGCTATGTACAAAATGAAAGACAAAACATCTAGCCCCATGCTCTCATCATACGAAGAACACCATAGAACAGAAATAATGTATTTCACAAACTATACTACTTATTTTGTTGCTATGGAAAAAAGATTTACCTGTGTCTCAAACAGTTTAGTTCCCATATTTCCATTCCCCAATTCCTGCCTCCACTCGCACTGTAAAGGGAGCTGATTCCAACTCAGATCAACCACATTCTTCTAATTTGCCCAGCTGATGATTATGGTGGGGGAATGTGAAATGCAAACACCCGTGTGTATGTGAAGTTGGATTACATGGACTTTTAACAAAGCAATTACCATAACTTTTCCTTCTGGCTGTAAGGAATAAAACTCATTAGAGGACGATAAATGAATATCAAATCAAAGGGAGTAAGGACTGAGCACTGAGGAAGCTTTTTCTCCATTTCAACCACTCACTCCATCAGACCTACATTTAAGCAACCACCGGCGCTGTTTTCCCTGTTAGCATTTAGAGAAGTTAACGCCTCCAAAGACCTGTCTGGCGCCAATCAGTGTTTCTGTGTCAACACGTGTGTGAAACGGCGCTCAATGTTACGTGTTGGGTGTGCAGAAAATGACTGACACGTTTTCACACTTCCTAAATCACTTTTCCTGAAGGAGTGAATGCTGCTATATTGGGCCTTCTTCCATCTGCCGTCCTGCCTCTGTCGAGTTCTCCTAGTCTGTGTGTGTAACACACTGAGTGATTCAAGTGTGCTGTTGTAGTTGCACTGTAATGTCTCAGGGACTACACTTTGTCGCAAACTGGTTCAGCTGTTTTCAATCAGATCATGGAGTTTTGAAACTGTCCAGTGCACAAAGCGGTGTGTGTGTGTGTGTGTGTGTGTGTGTGTGTGTGGTCTAAGTGCCGGTGCATTTAAAGGTGATTGTGAACCTGCCATCATGCCCCTGTCTGTTCTTTACCTACAGTTCCCGGCTCTGTTCCGGTGGAGTCCATCCAAACGGGGCCATACGAGGAGAAGATCTTTATGCAGTGGAAGGCACCGAATGAGACCAACGGCGTCATCACACTCTATGAGGTGAGTGACCGTGACCCAGCCTGCCCGGCTAACCAACGTCTGAACTGGGTTCTTCTAAAGAAATAAAACGAAACAACTGGGTCTCACAACTGGGAAATCACAAATGATAATATCATGAGAACAGCAACTGTGTTTAATAAGAAATTATAAAAATTATGATGATCAAATTAATAATAAATTAGTTTAGTGATTTACATACTTTAACTTCCTTAATTTTTTTTCTGTTCACTGTTTTTATTGAAACCCTGCAAACACAAAATGTATTTCTTTATATTGGATTTAACTTTTCTCATTTATGTTGAATAAAAATCAATAGTAACTTATTATTATATAACATTTTAATAAAAATGTTTCATCTGTCTATCTTAATATATTTGAAAATAAACCAACCAACCCTTCAACTGATATCTTCAAAATGGCAGACTTGTTGTCTTACCAGAGTTTCTTACTGACAGAGATGAGTCATAGTCATAGTCTGCAGATTACCAGATTTGCATGTCATTTCCTCAGGACCATGGTGCTGTAACAGCATAGGCCTTGAGAAGATGTTACAGAGAACAGATTATTGATCGAAGCACAATAAAGGCTTAGGATGAGTGGAGTCCCTTATGAACTGTTGTTTAGAAATGTAGACTCATATTCACCCTGAAGTAGAATGCAGTTCACGGACAGGTCTATGGACAAAATTGATCAGCCATTACATTTCTTTCTTTTCTGAGTTCAGAAAATTCATTTGGTCTAAAATTAGGTCTTGTCGGTCCATTAAATCCATGTTTGTGTGGGCAAAGCATCACAGGGCAAACAAAAGACTCCTTCTACTTTTTATCCTTGAATCCAGGCGCACTTTCATTGTACAGATAGCTTTTATTTCGGAGCCGGCGTCATTAATATGAAATTAGTATGTCACCATCACGTCCATAACAGGACACAATGCGCTCCCATTTGCTGTAATTGCCTATAATTACCCCTATTGATTGGATTAAAAGGCTCCGATAGCATCATCTGGGAGATCTGAGGATCCAGAGGACTCTTCGCTTGCTTCTCTCGCTTTCGAAATGAGACTAGGGACAATATCCTGGAAAATGAATAGAGGAGACAGCGAGGGACAGGAGAGGATGGGGCGAGCTGGGCGGGGAGTGGGTGCAGGTGAGCAAACCCTTTGGTGATTGTAAACACTCCACCTTGAATTGAGTCTCGACCCTGGTTGGAGCGTCCCGCACTCTAGAGGTTTGATACGAACTGGAAAACAAGCGTCATGCTATTCGATGAAGGCAAAAACAACCTAAAGTCCTTTACTGTTACTGTCACTTGACAACGGAGGTGATACTAAACTTGGCATGAAAGGCAGCACCTCTCGAGGACGTCAACGGTGTTCTGAAACTGACATTGACCCAAATGCAGAAAGGACTCGACTCGATGACACCGTAAGCCGCCAGGCCTCAGATATTGACAGGCGATTACTACTTCTGAACAGAGACTTACGGTCGTGACCTTGTCTGTCCCTTGCTAATTGACCAATCAAATGCAGGTGGCTATATCTACTCTTGGCGGCATTAACCCCCCCCCACCCCGCTAGGTCTCACTAAGTGCCCTGCTTGCTAGACATCCTCTGACCCAATCAAAGCCTGGCAGCAACACATGGAGGTCATAGCCGGCGTGGGATCCATACAAACGGCAGGCTTGTGTTCAGTCAGCACCAAATGAGAAAAATACAAGACTTAAGCAGGTGAAACAAGGCTAACTCGTCCCATTCCCAGTTTTGTTTTCTGTAGGATACACTGTTTACTTTGTGCCCTACAGCACCTAGTCATGTAGGGAGTAGGACTTTACCTATTGCCCGATCAATGGGACATCACAAAGATGTTGTCACTCATATACAATAATATCAGTGTAATTGACACAGTCCTATAGGTCCATTCCAATGCATTTTTTGCAAGTTTTGTGTCATTAGTTTTATTTTATTTGAATTAACATAGAAAGATTAACAATATGTAACGATGAGAATAGTTTCCAAAAACAATTGTGTGTTTTTATTGCCTCAAGCAGGGATTTATTGCATTAATTCTAAAGATAAAAGAGATATAAACACCATGATCAAATAATTTATATATTTATTATAATTTATAGAATATATTCTATTTAACAGACCTTTTTATCTAAAGCAAAGGTTCCAAGGTCAAATGTGACGAATTTCACAATTAAGGTAACTCCTGGAATTGAACCCACAAACTTGGAGTTATGAGAACAACTAAATATGTGACTATCCGTTTCTTTGACTTCTAAGCTACGCTAATGGTACAGAAGTACTGGATTGCCTGCGCGACTCCAGGGTTCAAGAACACACAAACACACCAAAACACACACTGTGTAGACACCCACAAACACATTCATGTCCGAGAACATAAACAAGGCCCCCTGTGGAGAGGAGTGTCACTGGCTGTTAGGTTAAGGACGTGTTCAGCATGAGGATACTGTCTTTTGATATCAGACGCAAACACACGCTCAGGAACAGGCTTCCCACACAAACCCGCTCTTTGCACAGCTCTTCACAAAACAACTTTGTACTATCGTGCCATCAAGGCTTTTCAGAAATGAATTGCCTTTGCTGACAAAAAAGGAAAAAGAAGATATGAAAGACGAGCAGAGGAAAAATAAGGCGCACAATGACTTGGTACTAATCACTACTGAAGAGTCTGTTCAGGATGCCCCGTAATTTTTTGGCAGAGCATTATCTGTATGTAAATGCAGTCGTTGTAAATACTTTGGCACTTGAATGCTTCGTGTAAGTCCTTGATCTTTGTTGTGTTGAATTTGCTAGCTCGCGTTGTTGAAATGTTTGGATGAAGTGTTCCCCCTCCTTGTAAATCTTTTGGAAGTCTGATGGTATTTGACAATAATGTAGGCTGTTGATTTGCCTGAATTGAAGTCATTTTCCTTCTTTTTACAACCAGGGACAAACGCTACTGTCTGTAATCAGATGCAGAGTATGTGGTTTTGCTCTTTGGAGACCTAACTTTTTATATCCATTCAATGAATAAGGAAACACAGCTTTATGTTCTTCTCATAGCCTTTTTTTACTGTTAATGAAAATGTATTCTCCCATCTAGTTTTAAATCCCTGATCTGTCACGGCAATGACTTCAGGGTTTTGTGCTCAGCTCAACCATGTCCAACTCTTTGAGCTAGCGGCACACACACAGAAACACACACAATGACTCCTTCCCAAAACACGAAGACACAGTAGAGTGTATTGTTGCTATAGTCTCTCCTTGTGGTATGGTATCTCAGAGTAGTGCTATAGGTCTAATTTAAGAACTGCTGGGAGTGGGCAAATGCATTATTGACCTAATCTAACAAGTGTTAACATTGTGCTGAGCTGCGGTTATGGGGAAACACTCCCTGCCCCTGGCACATAATGGGGCTCCTCACAGGAGGAAACACTCCTGACACCATGCATATATAGGACATTGTGCCACAAGTATAAACATTGTGCTGAGCTGCAGTTCAGTCGTAACACTCCTGACACCATGCATGTATAGGACACCCTGTTAGTGACCAGAATTCAGTGGTAACACTCGTGACAACATACATATATAGGGCTCCTTGCTGGAGACCAGGATTCAGGGGTAACACTCCTGACACCATGCATATTATGGGGATTTCCGCAAAAGAGCAGAGTTCAGTGGTAACACTCCCGAATCCCGGGCATATATGGGGCTCCACGCTGGAGACCAGGGTTCAGTGCACATTTCTACTTCTGTGTCTCCACTTGTCTCCCTCTGATTCCTGCTGTCAGTAAAGTAAGTAAGGAAGGTGGGTCCAATCTCCTTTAAAAAAAACAAATGTAAATAATTGGACACCAGTTGGATGGAGCGGCAACCTCTACAGCACTAGATATATCTGCCTTCTTACATTGTTTTCATCTTTATCTTCTTCTCTTCTCTCTTTCATTTCTCTTTCCGCCAATGTTGGTCTGAATGGCGTGTCAGAATCTCATGTACTTCCTTTGCTGCCTGACTCGTTTTCCTCTTTCCTGTCATCAGGGCCTGTGGGGACATGTAAAGTAGCAGAGATGGCAACTGCTCAATGTTGTTTCTCACAAAGTCAGGCAGTCACCACATGACCACAATGCCAAACAGCTAAAACTAACATTTCACATTCATTTGTGGTAGTAATGTCAAGTGTGTGAACTAGGCTGTTGAAATCCTAAGCAACCTGTCTACATATTGTTTGAAGTGCAAAAGTCTTTGTTTGAAATCTGGTTCATAAAACCTGTTGCACATCTAAAATTGATCGAGACCTGTAGAGCAGACGAAGGCTTGTTTTCTGCCTTATCTAACAACATATGGTGGTATTTAGGATATTTTGTGTGATGATACATTTTTGGGTAATGTATAGGATGACGATGATTCAGTTCTATCCACTGAGTTTAAACCACAACTTTGAGTAGACTGACTCTAAGCTGTTAAACTGAGAGTTGATGAACAGGTGGTAACAGTTAGTTTGGTCGACTCTGAGTTAATGTAACCCTGAGTAAAGCACGTGCATGAGGAGATCAAAAGCCCTCATCAATGGAATGCAGATAACGTGATTCATCATGGCAACAGAAGAAAAAGGTATCGAACCCTGTACTTCACCCCAGTGGAGTTAGAAATACTAAGGAATGCATATGCAGAATATGAGTATATATTCAAGAAAACAAAAATACAGGAGCAGCAAAAGAATGTAAGCTAGCGTGGCAGAAAATTGCTGTCAATTGTATTAATTGAAAAAAAGAGAATTTCATCTCAAGTGTTTCACTCATTAAACATTTATATAATGTGTGTGTGTGTGGGTGTAATATCAAAAGTTCAAAGTTTATTTATCATATGCACTGAATGACAGCATGAACAGTGAAATTCTTGTGACATGGCACACAACAGCTAGAAAGAATTAAGAAATATATAAAGCAAAAAAATTGCAATAATATACATAACAATGATAACTAGCAGCAATTGTAAAGAGAGTAGGATTGGGAATATGAACAATATGGGTAGAATTGCTGAATATTATAAATATAATATGAGTGTAATATGTCTGAGTGGTACATACAAAATAATATTCTAATGTACATTGGATGACCAGGGAAAGACATCAGAGCATTTGGAATGTTCATGTGTAATCAGTATGATCATAGATCAGTTTTGCTGGTTGAGGAGGCTTATGGCCTGAGGGAAATTTTTGCATTTTTGGCCGCAACTGAAGATGAAATATAAAAATATACTTCAAACAAAATTATAATTTCAGTACAAGCAATTGTGATGTTGTTTAGTCTCCCCTACTTCATTAAACACCTTTCAGTGGCTACATTCAACATGTGCCTATATTGTGGAAATCGTCTTTGATGAGTCTTGTGGGTCTGTGACTTGGGAACACTACAAAAGTGTACAGTAAATGTTTCAGTGCAAGAGTCACATCTCTGACAGCCCGACAGACGGTTGCCTTGGAAATATGCTCAGCGTCACCTTTATACAGAAAACTGCAACACAAAGAATTTGTTCCAAACTGAGAGCATGTCCATGATGTATCATAGGAAAACTGGTCATAAACGTTTTATTGTTAAATGTTTTAATTCATAACTAGGCCACATTCAAATCCTTTTGTTTTCAACACAGGCAATTAGTTATGTCACATCTTTTTAATTCATAACCTATGCAGTCCCAATCAGCCATAACAGAACTTATTATACACATATTTTGATGTTCTCTTATAGATTTGTCCTTCCATTTCTGTGCTCCTAATTTTGATTGCATGGTGGTAATGTGTTAGCCAGATAGCTGCAGTACTGTAGTTGGACACATTTACGATTGTTAAATTGAACATTTGTTTAAGCTGCACTAGTTAAGGTAATTGCCGCATTTTGCAGTTACTCACCAGTCAGAAAGCAGTTCCACACCAGTGCCCAATTGAGAATGATGTTCCGAATAAAAATATACAAAATGGAATTACCTGTTCCAAAAAAAGTGTTAACTCAGAGGTTGACATTCTTCTTAGCCTTGCTAACTTTAGGTTAGGATTTCTAGTAGAGTTGGTCTAAGTCTCCTTTTGCTTCTTTGCTGTTTTCGTAGTGTATGCTGTAGACAAGGACAAGGGAGGAATTGACAGTTTGTCATCCTGGTCTCTAGCTGCCATTATAGTTTCTTATAGTAAGTGAACTTCACTCCTTACGGCATACTTGTGCTATATATATGATCCAGGTAAAACGTGTGTTCAAAAGCCAAGGAGGAATGCTCGCCTCGTAGAAAGTGATTGGCTGGAACAGAGTTGGCTGGGAAGTAGCGGCGGGCTACTTCCCAGCCAATTGACATTCCACTGGTACTGGACTTCTGCATTTTTACTGAAGAAATCCTACATAGTGCAGCTTTAACAAAGTTGTGTTGGTACTGGTGTTAGGGTATCTCTCTGATTGGCTGTTGGTAGAACAAACCATTTTTACAGAAAAAGGTTTAATCATAACGCTGTGTAAAACAAGAATCCAGGCAAGCCTAGTTCACCCGGCCCACAGTAGAAAGTAGTGCCCTCCCGAGATTCAAACCACGGTCACCCATGGGGAAGGATATGTTGCTAACCACTACACCATGAAGCTGTATACATATACATTTTCAGTTAAGGCTTACTATAACGTAACTACTGTATGCTGTAGCCAGTAAATGTGTTTGTCTATCCTGACCCAAAATGCATGCATGGATGTGTACTTCGAAAATCCACCAGAAACTGTCGCAAACTGTTTTATTTCAGGCTTACCATAATGTTGATACTGACAGTTTTAGCCAGCAAAGTTTTCGTCTACACGGAATAATTCATAATGCATACGTTGCTTCGCCTGCGAAGAGATACGAACTTGGGACCTATAGTTCACAAGTCTGCTTCTTTAACTACTACACCAGTCAGTCAGTCACTCAGTAAGAGACATTCGCTCTTACAGAGCAGAGCAAGAGCAAAAAAGTATGAATCCCTTCATCAATGCAATTCTTCTGTTTAATAACTGTGTAACTTTCTCAATAGTGCTGAAAACTAATATTGACTGACTAATTAATAATGATATTTAAGCCCACCAAATTGTCTTCCCCTGTCGGCGTCACTGTTGTCGGCGTCACTGTTTGGAGAAAAGGATACGCCCTGTCTGACATTAAGATGGCAGGTTTCACTTAAAGAGTAGCACAACCTCAGGGTTAGTTGAATAAAACCTGCTAGAAAGCAGGTTAGCTTCACAGAGTATGTTGCCGTAGTAACTGACTCAGAGAAATGCTGAACTGGCTCTTTGAAACCGTAAACCCAGAGCTCCATCAACTGTGGTTCACCTAACTCTAAGTTTTCACTAAACCCACTTTCCTGAAATACCCCCAATGAAACTGCTATTTTGCTCTTTGCTGTGTGCCTTTCATTTTGTATTACTTCTTTAGAATGCTCTTTGGTCATCCTTTTTTGTTAGATTCACCAATGGAATTTCAGTTTACCATTTGCACCAATTATATAAGATAATTGGTCAGGGGTCTAATTATGTACTGCACAGTTGTTACCAGTGATAGTACAAAACAAAAACTCTGAAGTCAACCTTTCTATTAGGATTGCTTTACTTTCGAGGGTTGATCACCTTTGTCTCCTCTCCCCAGTATAGTAATATCTGTATGTATTTATGGTCTAATACCAACAGCACTCAACAGATTCAAAAGAGCCTTTCTGCTTGTTCAACACTGGTCATGTGGGCATGCTCACTGATCCAATGACCTAACGTATATATTCTTCACAGCATAGCTAGTTAAACTGTAACATAAAATAAAATGATGTTTACCTGCTTTTACTTGCGTTTACCTCTCAACCTGCCAAATATGTTATCTTTATAATCTGACAGCTAATAACGTTGTCAGATAAGTCTTTGTCTTTGTTGTACTGTAATTGCTTACTGAATTACAGACTGTATATGTATTGAACTGTGGCCATCCAACAGTTCAGTCAAACCCATATAGACCAACCCTCAACCCATGTGTGACATGTTATCTATAAAATGGAAACATTTTGTGGCATGGAGCTGACCTGTTCCACCACATATATAGCATATTAGAGCCGATACCACACATGCCACTGAGTCCCAATGGAGAGACAGATGGGCAAGCAGAGCTACTTTACACTCGCTCCACTCAATTACAGACCTGGCCCATTTTTAAGTGTTAGCTAATGGCCTGAGTGGAGTGGATTAGCCAGCAGCCGTGCTTCCTATCACTGAAAAGCTAGGCAGCCAACTCCCGCTCTGATAACATCCCCAGACACTGTGGTCCTGCTCAATTGGTTAGACCCTGGTGACTTCAGCGGTGTGGGTTCAATTCCTGTACTAATACCATTTTAAACAAAAAATAATGAATGGGTTTCAGAAATGGCAAACACTAGTTTTATGAAATGGAAGGTTACCATGTCCCCAACATCCATTCTTCTCATTGGCATGGGCACCATAACCTTTTGATTTGTATCTATTGTGACACTGAAAAGGTTTCCTATAAAACATAAAGGGATGGATATGAATAGATAATGGAAGGCCATTGATTGCTTTTTGAAATTGTCCACACTCATGAATCCGAGGTGGAAAAACATATTGATATACTGTAGCTATTCAGGCAGTTGTGGGTTTTAATAATACATCGATTGAGAGTATTTTGAATCAGAAACTATTGTCCGAACAATTGATGTGCTTTTTTTGTTGTTTGTTATTTTGCAAGGATGTTGAAAGTATTTTTAGTTGGTTCATTTAAATTTGGGCATATTGTTTTGTGTAATATAGATCTAATTCTATCTGACTAGTCAGGTCATATCAGGCAGTACAATAAATATGTTTACTTCTCCCTAATAAATGTAATGTTGCAATTATTTTATAATTGTGCTGTGAAGTAATCATAGCGACTGAATGCTTCCCGATTTCTACAGGTGGAGTCTCTCCATCAGCCACAGTGCAGTGGCTCTGTGTGATGAGTTATCCTACAGATGGAGTCTCTCCATCGGCCACAGTACAGTGGCTCTGTGTGATGAGTTATCCTACATATGGAGTCTCTCCATCAGCCACAGTACAGTGGCTCTGTGTGATGAGTTATCCTACATATGGAGTCTCTCCATCAACCACAGTACAATGGCTCTGTGTGATGAGTTATCCTATCTGTGGCTGGCGAGGATTTATGCTAATCAATCCAGATTAGTCAGCAGCTAACACTCCTGATGTTTGACATCTACTGAAGTCTTGTAATGATAGCAGACTGAGGCAGGTGTTGTGGTTCCAGTCGTGGTGTGCAGCCATTTTATTAATAGCAGGGGCAGGCTGAAGTGTAGTAAGAAGTACAGGCTTGGGTCAATCACTGTCAATCACAGCCACAGTACAATGGCTCTGTGTGATGAGTTATCCTACAGATGGAGTCTCTCCATCAGCCACAGTGCAGTGGCTCTGTGTGATGAGTTATCCTACAGATGGAGTCTCTCCATCAGCCACAGTACAATGGCTCTGTGTGATGAGTTATCCTACAGATGGAGTCTCTCCATCAGCCACAGTACAGTGGCTCTGTGTGATGAGTTATCCTACAGGTGGAGTCTCTCCATCAGCCTCAGTACAGTGGTTTGGCGCACCTGCTGATTAATAAGGCAGTACACAATGTCTGCTTTATTACGCTGTCAAGCATGGAGGAGAGCTGGAGGAATACACATTCACGTCCAAACTACAGCAAAATATTTTTGGGGATAAGTCTATGTGCATAAATATTGATTTGAGGTATTTTATTATGAGCAACGCACTCTCAATGCGCCCCTGGCTAATATAATATGAAAAGGAGCCAGCAGCAGTAGGACTCCCTGAGTCAATGTTTTGTGTTGACATCTGCAGAACCAAAATTCCACTATAAATGTATCACAAGCTTAAGTTTTCCACTGACATTTATATCCAATGTAAGGTCTGGTGGATGCAGATAGAACTTTGCTGCCATTGGGGACTGTATATTGAAGCACAAATTCAAGGAAAGATGTACATTGCTTGTCCCTGCCATCTATTGAATCGCTGATGCTTACCATCTTAAATGGGCACCTTGTAATGATTAATGTCCCAACATTGAACTGAACACCAGATTTCAATTGTGAACCAGTGAACCCAAATGGAATTGCATGAAATATTGCTTGGAAAGGAATTAAGAAAATACCTGAAACCTTTATGTCTATAGGTGTCCATTTGTGTATTTTTCAGTTAGTGGCTTTATGACTAGTTATCCACCTGAGACAACCGTCAGCTCTCTGTGGCTGGCGAGGATTTATGCTAATCAATCCAGATTAGTCAGCAGCTAACACTCCTGATGTTTGACATCTACTGAAGTCTTGTAATGATAGCAGACTGAGGCAGGTGTTGTGGTTCCAGTCGTGGTGTGCAGCCATTTTATTAATAGCAGGGGCAGGCTGAAGTGTAGTAAGAAGTACAGGCTTGGGTCAATCACTGAATGGCACAGATACAGGCTGAATTACTTAGGGGCTGGGCAGGCAAAAGGTCAATACATGGTAGAAACTGATATAACTATACTTGCTAAGAGAAAGGCTTATTAATGTTGAATCATATAAAAAAATACATCAAAATCGGAAGGCTGGGAGTGAATAAACTAAATAGTGGGAGAAAACAAAGGGACAGGTAAATGACACAGGTGGAGTGGAAGGTTGAGGTCTGGGAGGTGCGTGGGTTCCAGATGAGGGGTGACGTGAATGTGGCACAGACCTTATAAGTCTGACTCATTCTGTCCCAGCCATCACACACCCATAGTCTAAAAAACAATATATACTGCTCAAACAAATTAAGGGAACATGTAATAATCTCAGTATAAAACCAAGTCAATTAAACTTCAGGGATATCAATCTGTCCAGTTAGGAAGCATAAGCAATTGTGTGATCAATGTCACCTGTTTTGGTGCAAATGCACTGGAGAGGCAACAAAACAACCCCCTAAATAGGAATGGTTTTGCAGGTGTTGGCCACAGACAATTGCTCTCTCCTTATCCTTCTTGAATGATTCTTCTCTAGTTTAGCATTTTGATATTATCCTTGTAACTACTGGTAGTATGAGGCGGTACCTACAGCCCATTCAGGTTGCACAGGTAGTCCAGCTCCTCCAGGATGGCAAATGCCATCGCAAGAAGGTTTGCTGTGTCTCCCATTACAGTCTTGAGAGCAGGAGATGGGCCGTTACACAAAGATGGGCCGTTACAAGGGCATCAACTCAGCAGCAGGACCGTTATGTGCTCCTTTGTGTGAGAAGGAACAGGAGGAGCACTGCCAGAGCCCTATAAAATAAGCTCCAGCAGGCTACTGTTGGGCATGTTTCTGACAAAACTGTAGGAAACAGACTCCATGAGGGTAGCATGAGGGCCCAAAGTCCTCTAGTGGGACCTGTGCTCACAGCCGAGTACTGTGCACCTTGATTAGCATTCGCCAGAGAACACCACAATGGGCAGGTCCACCATTGGTGCCCCATTCTCTTCACTAATGAGAGCAGGTTCACACTGAACAGATGTGAAAAACATGTTAGAGTCTGGAGACGCCGTGGTGAACGTTATGCTGCCTGCTACATCATCCAGCATGACTGGTTTGGTGGTGGGTCAGTGATGTATGTCCTTGGAGGGTCACACACACATCCACCTGCTAGCCAACGTCACCTTAAATGCTGTTTAGTACCGGGATGAATTCCTCAAACCCATCGGCAGACCTTACGCTTGGTGCAGTGGGCCTTGAGTTTCTCCTGGTGCAGGACAATGCACAGCCTAATTTGGCCAGAGTGTGTAGGCAGTTCCTGGATGACAAAGGCAATGATGCTATTGACTGGCCCTCACGTTCCTCAGACCTGAATCCAACTGAGAACCTCTGGCATGTTATGTATCGGTGCATTTGACGCTGCCAAGTAGCGCCACAGACTGTTCAGGAGCTCATTGATGCCCTGATCCAGGTCTGGGAGGAGACCAGGAAACCATCTATCATCTCATCAGGAGCATGCCCAGATGTTGTCGGGAGTGCATACACACTACTTAGTCACATTATGAGTTGCCGTGATGAAATTCACGCAACTTGGAACAGCCTATCATTTCAGTCGTTTTCGGTGTGAGTTTGAATCCACCCCTTAATCAGCTGGGGATTTTGACTTCCATCGACTGTTGTTACGTCATTTTGTTCTCAACGAATTACACAATGTACATTGATTGTTAATATATTTAGTTCATTGATACCCCATGTGTGATTTAAGTGTTTTTCTGAGCAGTGTATGTATATTCACCCTACATGATTTTGTACTTAAAAAAATGACCTCAGAATAATCCCGGATTCAGCTGTCCTGAGGGGGCTCAGTACTTTTTCCCCATTCACTGTATTTTTCCTTATTTTTCTAATCTTTTCTCATTTTTTGTGGTTGTTGTTGCTTTCAGCTAAAATTGTATTTTAAGTGGGGGTTGTCTTGGCCTGACTGTTTCTTTGCCTGTGGTCAATGCAGCTTGGTCTTGGGGCCAATGCCAGATTCAGCACTTAACCATTAAAGCCATTCAAGCAGCAACTGGTCTAGCTGCCAGCAGGCACCGAGCTGTCAATTGGTTTGATTTGAATTCTCTAATGGAGTTGTGAGCTGTGAAACGTCAGTTTATAACGTTTTGATTGCCCTCAACCCTGTACACATCAATTTCACAAACATCAATCTCCACAGGTAAAAAAATCATGAATAAAAACAGGCCATGCGTTTGAATGGTTGTGGTAGTGGTACTGTCGTCTGAGTGGTTCGACACGGTCAATATTTCTGTTGTAATGTGTTGCCAGTATTTATTCAATGGTCATGGTTTTGAGCAGTGTGGAGTGCATTCAAATAGAGAGGATATTTCACTGGTGGGGAAAATAGAATTGGCTTACTGCATTGTTTTCTTCTACACTAAGGGAAACATTACATATGCTTGAAAATGACAATACTGTGTGCCATTCTTTACAAATATACTTTAACTTGCCTTCTATTTTGGGGATTGGTACCAATTAGGCAAACATCATGTTCTCAACCCACACAACAGCATGGCAATATGTTTACCTTTCTGCTTTTATACTACTTTCTGTCTTTTTACATTAGCAAAGCTTGTCATTGGGGACAAAAAAAACAATTAAGATAGCGGTTTACTCTTCGCAATGCCGGCAGTCTTGAAAGACAGTGTATCAGATAGGAGTGGAAAAAAGTAGTGCGATTACGTTGATTTTCTATGTTAACACATCTATATTTTGTGAACAATACCATGTGACAGAGTGTACTTTAAATAAATGTTGTTCATAAAGTGTTGACTTTCACTATGAACTTATAGATCACCTATAAGGCTCTGAGCTCCTTGGACCCCAGTGCAGACCTGACCACCCAGCGCGGCAGGGTGTTCAAACTACGCAATGAGACCCACCATCTCTTCATGGGGCTCTATCCAGGCACCACCTACTTCTTCACCCTCAAAGCCAGCACCAACAAAGGCTTTGGACCCCCCGTCACTACCCGGATTGCCACAAATATAGCAGGTGATTGATAGTTACTAAAGTGATGTTTCATCACAGCTTTAAGCTGTATTTAATACACACTGTACTGCTATGAACATAAGACATCAAAAGGATGTTGAATATACTTATGTGTTGTTGAAAAGACATGGAAGAGAAGTCTTTCAAATAATTTTACTTGGTTGGTTCTACTTTCTAATTTTGAGGGTTTTTTTGTGTGTGTTTTGTGAATTTCTTTAAACATTAAATCAAAACATTGTGACATTGTAAAATGCCATGTTTGATTTACAAATTGTTTTCAGAACAAGACTTAAACAAATAACCAAGACTAGTAAGGCAGCTGTTTTTAAATTGGACGCAACTCAGTAGAACAGCGACCTTTCCAATGTTTTAATAAGGAAGCATGCTGAGAATGATTGATGAAGTGACGTGAATCTCACTCTGGAAATGAAGGAGACACTAACCTTACTGTGGAAATAAAGTAGACACACACCTCACTGTGGAAGTAAAAGAGGAGTCACAAACCCAACTGTGGAAATTGAGGTGAACAGTAGTGATATAAACTTAACTTTTGCCTGAGGGCAAACACATTTGGGTTTAAGAAAACCATGTAATTGGCACGATATTGACACATCAATTCAATGATTTTGTAGAAAGTAAAACAATATTTACCCTATATACTTGACACGATAATCAAACAATGAGTAATAGTTACAGCAATGAGATGATCGACCCACAAATTCCTATGACACGCCTTATTTGCAGCAGATTTCATTGTACTACACATTGCTTTCCGTATTACAAAAATATTAAAACAGTGAGCTGATACTTTTGGCAATACTATTGCATTTTAAATGGTGGCATGCAACAAGGTCCAACTGCCAGAATAAATGTACACTACATTTTTGAAGTTTTAAATAGCAGTCATTTTGGTTCTAGACTTTGGATGTGAATCTGGGTCTTTATGAAAGTCATATTGAATATTGCTATCCACATCCAAGCTCCAAAACAGTATCAGATATGCCTACTATTATTGCATCATACAGTATAATGGCACTCACATCTTAATGGATTTTTTTTAGATGTTTAAAAAGCCTGCCTAAGCTTTCTAAAACTGCCACTTTAACCTTGATGTTGTACTATTGTTTTTATGAGCTGTATATATCGACTGTAATATTGTGTGATATTGAAAGTTTTTTGCTAAATATGATTGTATGTTCAATCTATTTGAATATGATAAATTAACTGTAGTTCTCTCAATATAACAGCGTCTGGTAAATTACTAAAATATAAATGTAGATTGTGCTTATTTATTGGCCCAATAAACCATGTTAGGGGCCTTAGTTTAAAATCTCTGTGGTTTGTGCCAAAACCATGATGTCATAAAAGCTACATTCCTCATTTATGCACATTCATGCAGTGATCAATGTTGTACTTCACTCATTTCAACTATGATATTCACTGACATTCATAGTTAGAAATTGGGTAACACAAGCATAATTGATTTCTCTTTATCTCTGTTAATGTTTAGTTATCAGTTATACAGTAAACTGTCCGGCATTTTGTACTTCCAGCCTGCTGCGATTGATCTAATCAAAGTTGTCAGATTAATGTTTTGGGAAATAACGAAGATTGGAGATGACGTGACATTTTAGAGAAATGACACTATTGTGACATGGATAGGGCAAGGTGTTCATACCAACACAATGTGTTAATGTTAATCTTTATAAAGGTCCATCTTTACTGATTATTTCACAGACAACGTGAAATCAAGCTCTAAAGATAGAGATGATATATTTAGTTAATCTTTTCCATGCAGTGTATTTCTTTATTAACATTGCCATTATTGCTTATGCAGAGTCCACACAAAACATACAGTGTGAACTCATACACAACATTGACATGGCTGGCATATCTGGACTTCCCAACCAATTTTCAGGGGAATTTCTTTCTGGAATTTTTTTACAAAATGACATGTACATTTATCCACAATCATGCATGTTCTTGATTTCGCAGATTTGTGAGCATTTGATCAATCTCCCATACTCAACCAATTAGCTTGTCTGTTTGTTTAGCAGTGAATCAGATATTTTTCCTGTGTGACTAATGGGTTATAAGCAATAAGGCATGACGGGTTTGTGATGTATAACCAAATACCACGGTTAAGAGCAGTTTTTATTTATGATACATAACTACCTGGACGCAGTGCTTAGCTGCGCTATATTGGCAATATACCCCAAACCCCTGAGATGCCTTAATGCAATTTTAAACTGATTAATAATGCAATTAGAGCAGTGTAAAGTGCTGTAGTGTCATACAGGAGGTATGGTTTGACCTCACATATTCATAAGGTCTCATATTCATAGCAACCAGTTTATAACCAGATTCTTTAGAAATGTCCCTCACAGCCATGTGCAAGGTGAGAGAAATGGCTGACAAGCTTCCTAACTTCTCTCAGTCAATTTCATTCCATATTTCTCAATTTAGAGTAGTCCAATATATGAATACAGGAATACTGGGTTATATCCAGAATTGTTTGAATGATTAAAAAAAGTATTTAATAAATGTCATAAGACAAATAAATCCCATCACGTGCGAGAATGAACACACACCTTTTATTTTCCAACCAGCCCCATCAATGCCAGAGTACGAAGCAGACACAGCCCCTCTGAATGAGACGGAAACCACCATCACGGTTCTGCTAAAGCCCGCCCAGTCAAGAGGAGCTCCTGTCAGGTAACACACTTCCTGTAAAACACATCATTGAGGTCCCTCATTTCAACAGCCCAGTCATTATATCCAGGTATCTCCATTTTAGAAGTGTTTACTTCAGCGAAATGTTGACTTGTTAATAGTTAAATTCCTTGCTCAAGGGTCATAATGACAGATGTTTCACATAACCTTCATTGTAGAGGTTTACAATTTACAATGTAATTTCTTATCCAGTAAAAATACATGTTTACTGCTTATCTGCATACTATGAAATAAATTGGTTATAAACAATACATGATAGCCAATGATACATGTAATGTTCATCTCAAATTTGAACTCTTACTTGCTGACTGGTTACATTCCATAGACTTTGTACGTATCCCACCATTAAAAAGGTTAGCTAAAGACTGCCAAATGAAACAGAGAATTAGTGTTGGTCTGGTGCACTTTTTGAGGAATTAGAAGCAGTTTGAGGTATTAGAAGCAGTCATTCAAATAAGTGCGATTTGTATGCAAAAGGCATTAACAGGATGAAGTTAAATGAGTATTGTAGTTGGTTCAGCAGAACACAGTTCTTTTCAAAATGTCATTGCATTTAGTTCCACTTTTGGAAACACAACCTTGACAAAACAGATACAACATAAAACTTATGCCAATTCAACTCTACTGTCTGTTGTCTTGGAACAACAGCTTAACTTATTTAAGAACCACAAGCAATTTGTTGAGAAATGGTTAGTGTGTGCCTATTGAATTTGTAACTCAATGCTTCAGTTTCCCTCATGGAAGTTTGGTCAGAGAGAAAATATGCTAATGTACTTGCTATGGAAACAACCTTGACAAAACAGACATGTCATAAAACGAATGTCAATTCAACAATACTAATTGTTGGCTTGAAACAGCAGCTTAATAACCACTTATAGAAGTCAATAGTTTGTTGAAACTGTGATCAGTGTACCTTTGTACCTGAAAACTCATATTATGGACTAAAGTTTGGTCATAGAAAAAATTCCTATAATACTGTAATACTAGGCCTAAATAGAATTATCTGGTGGGAAACAAATAAAAAAATCTTGTGGGTATGTTGCCTACAATGCTCTATAATTTAATAATAAGTACCTCAACACTAACAAATTCTGGAATATTTCTACCAAATGTAGTATTTAGTTCCTTAATTGCATTATTTGATGTATTAACTACCAAAGCCATGTATAAACACATCAGATTACCTGGACGATTACCTATTTTTTAAAGTCATTCCATGGTAATATAGCAGTCTGAATTTCAGATACACATGATGCTTTAAAAGCAAATTGAGCTCTGGACCATGAGAACTTAAATAAATATGTTTACCAATAATTAAAGCTAATGGCAGGATCAAGCAGCTGTTGTTACATCCATCCCGCACAACGGACGCATGTTTCACTGTAATTAGTTTGAAATATATATACATATATATATATATATGTATATATATATACATATATATATATATATATATATATATATATGTATGTATGTGTATATATATATATATATATATATATATATATATATATATATATATATGTATATAAGTGCACTCTCATTTGGTCATCACCAATTATCTCATATGAAAGACTACAAATTAGAGACAAGGATAATTTGGCCTAGTCCTTCACAGAAACATAGATTTCCCTAATTGCATATAATTGTGAAGTGTGTTCTTGGCATAGATGGACGTAATTGCGGACAACCACTATAGCATCCAAGGGCTCAAAAGAAGTCCTTATTCATTCATGAACCCCGGCACAGAAACAAACCCTCCTCTCATTACCTTCCTCTCCATTGACAGGGCCTTTCAAAGAGGTTTGTCTAAAGACAGCTCCCACAGGCTTCTCACTTGTAATTAGAGGTACATTTCCCTCTACTGGCCCCTCACAGCAATGACTGTCTAATAGTGGTCATCCCCCCCAAAAGGTGGTCAGTTTTTTCAATGTTGGTTTCTAATCAAAATTAATATAGCAAATAATAATTTTTCTACAGAGTTACCATTATGTTCTAAAACCGTTATGTTCTAAAACAAATGTGTTTTTCCATTTCTGGTCAGCGTATACTGAACAGCACGTACACTTTGTTTACAGCAAAACTTTAAACTGACCTGCCACAGGTCCCATTCAAATGCAGTAATATTAAATGTATAGTTTTTGATTAGCATTGAGCACTTTTATTATGGAAACCAGTTGTTGAGTTTAGAGCTGTTTGTGTCAAGCATCTTACAGTAGGACTGCTAGTTCAGGACCATGTATCCTGTTTCCATTTTAATAGTCCTAACGGATCATGAATCCAAAATACCTAGTGAATCCATTTAGATACTTGATGCATACACCTGCCAGCAGCCTCTGATGATGACCTCTTGACCTTTTGCGTTTGCTCCCTCCCCAGTGCCTACCAGCTGGTAGTGAAGGAAGAACGCAAGCAGAAGGTGAGGCGGGCAGCCGATGCGCTGGAGTGCTTTCCTGTTCCTGTCAGCTTCAAGAATGCCTCCATCTTGGACTCACCCCACTACTTTGCCGCGGAACTCCCCCCCACCTACCTGACAGTGGTGCAGCCCTTCACCGTAGGAGACAATAAGACCTATAGTGGTTATTGGAACCCGCCGCTCTCTCCATCCAAGAGCTACAGCATTTACTTCCAAGCTCTGAGCAAAGCCAATGGGGTGAGTAGCCATTCGGCCTGTTTTCTTTCTGTTCATAATCCATGCCTGTGTATTATCTGGATACAGATTAGGGTAGTCACGATACCAGTATCATCATACCCAGAAGAAACATCAAACAAAATGGGCATACCTTTTTCAGGACTCTGCTGTCCTATAACGTCAAGGAAAAGATGGTTTCACCATTGGGAATGCAGAGTTAGGGTAGGGATTTTGATTTCGAACATAACACCAAGGCTTTTTAGTTGATGTGTTTCTCAACTAGAAGCCAGTGGTGTCTGGGGAAGAGTAGGGTGACATAGAATAACTTAAAGTAGTGGAACACCAGAAAGGTTGAAGCTTTGTTGAAACACTTGGATGGAACAAGCGGGGAGCCCTATCAACAGCGAGTAGTAATAGTCCAGACAAGAATGATCTGATGCACAAACATGCAGGAGCAAGTCACCACCTTTTTGTGATGTGATAACAACAGGTTTTTTTCAGTCTAGAAAGGGGCACTTTGGAGTTTTAAAACACGATGGAGACATCCTGGTTTGAACAGGTCTTTCTCCAGAGGAAGAGCAGCTCTGTCTTGTTAAGGTTGAGCTTTTGATGGGTGACAGAAATCAAAGCAGAGATGTCAACCAGGCATGTAGAGATGCATGTCGCCACCTGGCTGTCAAAACGGTAGATGGTGAAATGTAATGGAGTGCCCTCGACGCAGCAGTGACAGGAGGTACCATTTGAGGACATGATGGAGCCAAGTGACTTGGTGCGTAGACAGAGATATCCAGAGGGGCCTGGGGAACATGAATGGGTCCTCTCTGCATCATCAGGCCAAGTAGAATGCTATCCGAGTTTGTACACAGCCTAAAACTCCCAGCCCTGAGGGGAAAAGATGTTGGCCTTATTAACTTACTGTCATCAGCATAGCTGGATAAAAAAGCAATAGCGATTACTAACTCATCCACATAAACTTAACTAGCTGTTAGCTAAGGAAACATATATGATACATATGGTACCATTAGTTAGCTAATATAAATGATGGGGGTCATCTATGTACCGTAGCAGCACACTTGATTGAATCAGCATGTGTGATTAAACTATAGTACTGTCACGTCAAAATGGTTGGTTTTCTGAAACAATATACAGTATCTTTTTGGCCATTTTCTTTGTTTTCTACAAGGAAACATTTCTAGCTAGTGTCATGGAAATTACTACAAATGATGGAGAAAAGTATGAATACCCAAACTGAACCTTTATTAATGCAGCAATTGCAGGAAACATTGGTTAGGCTCGGATCCAACACATTGGTTTTTATAGGAGTCACGCCAACACACCTATAAATAGGAGTCACTCCTGTGGGTCACCCCCCTTCCCAGAGTCCTGCGGCATTATCGTCGCAGAACAAAGAACAAACAGATTAACAGATTCATGTTCCTCTGACCTAGCCCAATGAACTAGCCATTTGACCTAGCCCTCTGACCTGTCCCTCTAACCTGGGCCTCTGACCTGTTCATTACTTCCTTAGTTGCCCCAAGACACAGCAAGATCCCTTTCATACATTATGAGCCTTAAACATAGGCCAGTTCATTATCTTTTTGTCACACAGTTAGGTCCAAAAATATTTGGACACTGACACCATTTTCATAATCTTGGCTCTGTACGCCACCACAAAGGAACTCAAAGATATAAGACACAAAATGTACACAAAAGGCCTATTTCTCTCTAATATTGTTCACAAATCTGTGTTAGTGAGCCCAATAAAAGGCCACTCTAAAATGTGCAGTTCCATGACACAGCACAAAGCCACAGATGTCGCAAGTTTTGAGGAAGTGTGCAATTGACATGCTGACTGCAGGCATGTCCACCAGAGCTGTTGCCCGTGCATTGAATGTTCATTTCTCTACCATAAGCTGTCTCCAAAGATGTTTCAGAGAATTTGGCAGTACGTCCAACTGGCCTCACAACCGCAGACCACGTGTAAACACACCAGCCCAGGACCTCGACATCCACATCCGGCCCCATGTTGCAAGGTTCTGTACACATTTCCTAGAAGCTGAAAACATCCCAGTTCTTGCATGGCCAGCATACTCACCGGACATGTCACCCATTGAGCATGTTTGGGATGCTCTGGATCGGCGTATACAACAGTGTGTTCCAGGTCCTGCCAATATCCAGCAACTTCGCACAGCCATTGAAGAGGAGTGGACCAACATTCCACAGGCCACAGTCAACAACCTGATCAACTCTATGCGAAGGAGATGTGTTGCACTGCGTGAGGCAAATTGTGGTCACACCAGTTACTGACTGGTTTTCGGACTACCCCGGACCCCCCCAATACAGTGAAACTGCACATTTTATATCAGGGCACACCTGTGCAATAATCATGCTGTCTAATCAGCATCTTGATTTGCCACAACTGTGAGGTAGATGGAGGAGTACTCACTAACACAGAATTAGACAGATTGGTGAACAATATTTGAGAGAAATAGGCCTAGTCTTAGATCTTTGAGTTCAACTCATGATACATGGGGAAAAAACAAAAGTGTTGCGTTTATAATTTTGTTCAGTGTAGTATCTCTGCCAAATCTTGAGCAGCATACAAATGTATGACCCTCAAGCTCTTCTTAATCGTCAAACAAGGTTAGACTATAAAGTAGGTCTCCGAAATAGGTTAAGACCAGTGGGTGTTCAATAATTTTCCACCTCTGTAAAGCTGTTTGGCACAGGTTTTTGGTATTAGTGGTGCCTTCCCAATGCTCAAGGTCTCCCAGAATACAGTTTTGTGTGCCTTAGTGCTGGTCACATCGGCATCATGATTTGATTGGATCTCAGTCAATTCAATCTGTGAGTTTCAGGCTCGGTGAGAAAACACTCAAAACAACATTAGACCGTGACCCAGATAATTTGATAAAAAAGTCATGCATGAAATACGGATTTAACTTGGTAGGTTCGACCTGCCATCAAGGGTAAGGTATTTATTTCACCCCATCTTGTTCTATAATTTGTTTCTCTATGAACACTTCTGAAGGACAAATATGTTACTATTTTCCATTACATTTCCTCTGATTACATTCAAATTAGAGAAAACAGTTTATTTTTTTGTTTATATTGAGTCGAGCTTAACGGGCAAACGGTAGTTCTTCATTTGAACAAATGTTAATGGTGACTATGAACTTGTTGACTACGGCTACACACCTGTTCCTTCCACCTGTCAACTGACCACATAGTGGTCACCATGTACCTTCCCTTACTCTGTATTCCAACTTGGCATACCTTTATGAAGGAGTGTTGCATGATGGCAGCGCAGCTTGGTTATCCAGTCTTCTTTCAAAGGGGGTGGTATACCTAAGATGCCACTCTATGATCTTTCTATTGTGGCAGTTCCATGCTTGGGCACATCACATTTTTCAACGCTCTACGACACCACCCAGGTTAACCAACATAAAATAATAGAAAATATGTTGCCTTGGGGAGGACTGTAAGTCTGGACAGAGAATGTGTGTGTGTGTGTGTGTGTGGGGGGGGTGCAAGGGAGGCAGACAAGCTGCCCACTGACTCCTTAGCCTATGCCAGGGTGGATGCCAACTGAAAGTGTCTCCTGGCACTACCAATTTCACACTAAACAATCCCCTCCTAACTCACCTCTCAAATCCCACAGGCTCCTTTCAGACTGTCCTACACATCACTGGCTAAAAGGGCAGCCATATTGACTATCTGGTCATATTTTTGGCAGTTGTATCCCTGCAGGCTTGAAATCTGGAGAGAACACACCCCTACCATGTCCTACAAACAAGATGGGAACAAATTAAGATGTTTTTGTGTGTGTGTTTACGTTTGACATCTAGGCATTATGGCTTTGAAAATGGTGATGTACTGAGATGAAACTCTATGTTTATGGAGCTGAACCTGTTTGGTGACACGGACAGACGTAGGAGACATAAAACAAAGCAGATGGCACTGAGAAAATGGCCTCAGAGTGTAGTGTTCTCACTGACAGGTAAACATTTTCAGGTTGGCTATGCAGCCTTGAATCAACTGCACTTCAACTGACATGGAGGGCAGAGGGATCGGGGAGAGATAGTTTTCCAATGACAGCAGGTGTTGATCAGATTCGAATCCCCTGTACTTTACAAACAAGGGGAATTGGATCATCAGAATGTGCATTCTCAATAAAAACAGATTCTCCTGTGAGACAGACAGCTAAACAGCCTTTCCCTAAGTAATAATGTCAGTGTTTTGGGCCATTGCCAGAGGCTGTTAAAGTGAGTCGAAATGAATGTCCTCATCTCGTGTGGCCTGTCTCTTTAACACTTTATTATTTATTGTGGTGTTTGAATTCTGAAAATCTGAAGAATTTCACCTTGAGGCCTGTCAAGAATTCCCTGAGAAATTGCTCAGGTCGTGGACTGTTTGTTCACATGGCTGTCTCTTGCCATGTGAACCTGTCAGCTTGTTTTTCCTCCTTTCCTAATGAGTTATTCTGTCTCCTTTGAGTCTGATTTATACAGTGGGGTGCTTTCGTAAATTCACTCTGGCAATCTACTCGGAGTTCAGAGCAGCGCAGCATAATCGATTGATTGTCAAACTGATAGCACCCATCAGCTTAAAAACAGAGCAACATTTTTGCCACTAACAGTTAAGGTGATAATACTTTGAAGCAATCACAGATGTTTATGTTTGGGCCAGATTTGGTCTGGTCCCAACCAGAAATACGTGGACACTGAAATACAGACCAGATACAATCTTAACAAGTAATTTATGTATGTGTTCGCACCAAATCAAGTTCGCACCAAATCAAGTTCACACAACATCAAGTTCACACAAAATCAAGTTCACACAAAATCAAGTCAAGGACCTTGTCAACGTCAATCATAGGCTAGATTTGACCAAATCTGATTGAATCATTGATGTCAGTGTTTGGCCCAATCAAGGCTGAACAAGACGTCTGTGAATGTTAAAGTGTAGATGGACCAAACATAAAAGTTTTGTCAGTGTGCTTATTGGAAAATAATGACACAGTTTCGATAGAAATTTGTTATGTGAGCACTTAAGGACTCCAGGAGTTGTCTGTGTCTCCTACAGTGGATTTACTTGATTAAGCAAAAACCTGCACTGTTAGCAGAAAGATGTGTTTCAACCTCCAACTAGCCAAGCAGCATTTAATATCCTAACATCATCAGAAAAATCATAAATTGATGGTATATTTATTGAGTCTTGTTAATTAGCATCTCAGTGTAAAAGCTTCCTTTCAGGTGAGCCTGTGCTTAGTCAGAGTGTTGTGAAACCGAAAGTCGAGGTGAATGGGAAATTCTCTGGCTTTTTACATACATTTTCTTTCCAATGGATTTGCCAGGTGCTTTGAAGTGGATGTTTTGCCCATTAAGAACTCTCCCGAACTCATTTGACATCGGAAAAGCTTTAAATTCCTCAAGTTCCGGTTATTGTGTTCCTTGGCCACAAGCCCTCTCCTCAGTGAGGTGGTTCATAAAACGTTTACGAGCACTTATAAGCCACTCTAAATTAGAGAGAGAATAAAACACAGCAAGTAGATGCCAGAGTTAATGTTGGGTTATATGGACAGGAATATTAAAAAAGACAAAAAGCTTCTCTGTTGCTGTTAAATATTCACTTAGGGGAGCAATAAGTGATAGATGGAATAGACAACCACCTTGTTCTACAATGGGTACAGAAAAGAATCTCACCCCTTCAAAATAATCACATTTTGTTGCTTTGCAGCCAGAAATGAAGACAGACACAGTTTTTGTTTCATTCAGCTGTATTTACTCAGTGCAACTTATAACATCCAAGTGAAAGATTTAACACCAACATGATTTAAAAAAAAATTAAATTAAAAAACATAATCACTGAGTTGGAAAAAGGATCACCCCCTTGTTTCTGTTGAACCACCTTTTGCTTTAGTTACAGCCTTTAGTCTGTTGGGATATGTCTCCACTAACTTTTGCACTTCTAGACGATGCAATATTTGACCACTCTTCTTTGCAGAACTCCTCAAGTTCAGTTAAATCTGATGGTGACCGTTTGTGGACTGCTGTCTTCAAGTCATTCCACAGATTTCCAATGGGGTTTAAGTCCGGGCTCTGACTGGGCCATGCAAGGACATTCACGTTTTTGTCCTTCAACCACTGTGTGGTCAGTTTTGCTGTGTGCTTTGGGTGATTGTCATGTTGGAAGGTAAATCTTCTTCCCATTGACAACTTTCTGGCAGTGAACATCAGCTTTTCCTCAAGAATTTGACAGTATTTTTTGCCCCATCCATTTTCCTCTCTATCCTGACAAGTGCTTCAGTCCTTGCTGCAGAGAAACAACCCCATAACATGATATTACCACCTCCATGCTTTACTGTAGGAATGGTGTTATTTGGATGGTGAGCTGTATTGGATTTTCGCCAGACATATCGTTTGGCGTTGAGACCAAATCATTCAAATATAGTCTCATCTGACCATAACACCTTTTTCCACGTGGCCTCAGAATCTTCAAGGTGCGTTTTGGCAAAGCTCAGTTGTGACTGCATGTGGCCTTTGTCCGTTTTCATTTCAGGTTGCAAAGCAACAGAATGTGATTATTTTAAAGGGGGGTGATTCTTTTCTATACCCACCATATGACAAGAGGATTGGGTTCCTTTCTCTCAACATAAAAATTCACTGTATGGACTTACACTGCTTTCAGATAGGAATTGCAGGTTTTTTACAGTATTGTTTCCGAAAAGAGTTCAGTAAAGTATTATATGGTCACAGTTTATACTGTTTATACTCATTATTGCGCTAGACTGTAATTCTCAAAGGTGAGTTTGCTACAGACCTATGATTTATTAAGCAGCCACTGGGTAATTTGTTTCCTTTATTAATATACATTTTAGGATGAATTTGCTGCATTACAAAAAGTCGTATTCATGTTTTGACTACCTCAACTTACTCCGAAATGGGTTTTGTCTTCAACTGTCAACACAGTTAAATGTTAAATGGGAGTTGCAACTCAGTGCAGTTTGTAGCATTAAGAAGTGAAAATGATTAAAATTTTGAAAATCAAATACCCTGCATTTGATTTGTTTTATATCAGGCTGTTTTTGATGTGTGAGCTTAAACTTAGTCGGCAGGCTTTTGTTAAAAATGGAAGTAGAATAATCATCTTTTCCAATCTGGCACCTGCCTTTACTAGAGGTTATAACAATAACATAATAAATATTATAGGCTTAGTATTTTGCAAACCAAGCCTAAAATAGACATGACACAAAGGCAACATATTTATTATTTCTACTGCAGCTCGTGTTTGAAAACTATTTATCAACTTTAGTCAAGCTGACCGTTTTCATTTTTGACTTGACTATAAGAGTAGCTGTCTGCAGCTTTGCCTGTGTATCACATCTTTAATATTCTACATTTTTATAGGCATTATACCACAGTATTGTTGAATACTTGTTATTGACTGGATAGAATGAGTTCTAGAATGTGCATTCTTTCTAGGTCGCATCTGTAGCAACCAAAACATGAGAAGCATTAATTAATTAGTTAAATATGTAAATACAGAATAATATATCATTTCTACATTTTTAATGGTTATCACAGTTAAGATCTCTTCCAAAATGTATCCTTCATGATATTGTGTAATATAAATTTAGTTAGCTAACTAGCTAGCAGTTGTCAGGGAAATTTATTTTATTGATGAATTTCTACTGATTAAAGGACTGAGTTCCCATGTTTGGATGAGACAAGGAATGTAGTTAGAGGGGGATCTGGTGTTTGCCTTGGGGGCATCCTTGACCGGCACCAGCGGTTTAGAGGGTTACTCGTAAATCAATAAATCTGTATAACCCTTTAGTGTCTATCTGTTGGGTGTCCAGACATTGTGACTCCTCAAGTGTTGAGAAGGTTACCCATGTAATGGAGGACAGCCTGTCCCTTGTGTGAAGCCCAGGACATGTGATGGAACAAGGGGAATGTGTTTCAGTGACATGCATCTTACCACACCCCCTTTTTCCCCTTTAAATACTGATGATTGTCCTGTATTAATTTAGAGATTATTCACTGTTACTTTGTAACCTGTGTATTCTCTCCTTGAAAGAATAAAAACTGTTTATTGTGCATTTGAGTTTTCCTCTGTCTTACCTACCATTTTTGTAAATCATTTGGACTTTAGAAATTGGCATCACTCAGTACCCTCATGGTACAGGGCTGGTGTTTAGAAAACCTACCGAGGGGATGGAGAGACACCTTGTTGTTGACACCTTGTACATTTATCATAAATATATCTATTGATAGGAACATTGCTGAAAGACATCCAAAGGCTCTATCAATCAAGGACAGCCATGACTTCACACCAATTGACTGTAGCATGATCTGTAAAAGAAGGAGGCTGCATAAAATGAAGCATAGTTACAAATATTTTTCAAATCTTGGTGAACCTTCAATATCTCCACTGTGATATATATGTCTGGGTTTTTTGGGGCGCAAAAAAATATTCTATAATCCTTCTGGCCAATTATGTTTAAAACAAATCTCACTGCCCTAGAAATCACTCAGACATGATACACCCTAGGGTCCCCCCAGGGTGAATTTTAGCTGTCATTGGAGAGCAGTGACCAGAGTGTGTACAGAGCTGCACATTATAAAATACAACTCACTGAGTATCCTTAATGAGTGTCCTACAGCTCAAAGAAATGTGTTGAAAATAGTGTGTAAAAAATAACACCCCCACATTTTTGCTCCATTCATACTAAATATGAGCCAATAGAAAACTTGGTAAAAATCCCTAGGTCTGTCTTTGGAAAGAAATGTATTGTCTTAGTTGCCGCCATCCCCTTTACATACCTTTCATACATAAAAAATGACTGCATATAATTCATGGCTTTGTCAAATGGCCAGAGTTTAGGTCTGTGTGTGAAGTAGGTGTAATAGTGTGAGTGCTTGCAAATCGATTGATGTTAGTCATCTTTCCTTCCCCTCCTTCAGTCTTCCTCACGACTCCCTAATCTTACTTAAGGAGTTTAGCTCCTAAGGATTCTTTCACAGGCCATGTCAGGAGCTCTATCTCCAGATCATCAAAGTTGCTTTTAGACTCTGAAACCCTAGATTGTTTTTGATGTTCTCTCCCTCTCTACCTCATCACGTCTTGGTCATAGAAATGGAACCAGAGTACTATAATCTCATAGAGACAACCTCTACTATTATTTCCCCTATATTCCAGGTCTTTTTTCAGCTCTTGGCCACAGCAATCCCTCTCCCTTCCATCGCTGTCTCCCCTCAGCCTTCTTTTATAAGCTGGCCTGATGCTGAGGTGTGGTTTCAATTCCACCCTCTGTGCCCACAGGTATCAGACCTGGCCCAGCATGGGGATTCACACTGGGTGTCTGATTAAGAGGGAGAGGTTGTGCGCGCCCACGTGTGTGGGGCTGGAAGAAGGACCGGGGGTCGAAGGCATGTGGATGGATGATTCATGGCTGAGGGGGCAGACGGTGGTTGTAAAAGCCTGCCCTGCTGTAGGATAACCTTCCCTTTCCCCTGTGCCCTCACCCAGGGCTGGGTTTGTGAAAGAAAACTGTGGGAGCCTAGGTAGGAGACACAGAGAGAGAGATGGAGAGAAAGGGTGAGATAGAGGGAGCGAACAAGGAAAAACAGACAAAATTAGGGAGCCAGAATGGGGGACTCTGTCTTTTCCTTCTCCTCTCCAGTCTGTGAGCGAGGGAATCATGACTCATAGATTTGCTGAGGGTGCCCTTACACTGGATTGATGTGGCTCTCTCAGAAGGTCATTTCGGTGGATAGGTCAGGGAGGGAGCATAAGTAATTCGCCCCCAACTTCAGTGGACGTGTCTGGGTTGTAAGATCATGCTGAAATTGCTTGTGTGTGGATGTGTGTGTTTGAATAATGTGACTAGTTAAACTTACTGTACAGGGAAAATCATACTCTTTTAAGTTAATATTTTCTTTAGTGATGCCCTCCAAAAAGTGTTGTCTATACTTGTATTTGTTGCAATTTTTCATAGTTAGTAAGGTTATTTCAGATGAATTCCTGAAAGTGTAATGACTCTCGGCACCTGTCGTTAGGACCACTCTAGTTGCATTGATCCACTTGTGTTTAATGCCAGTATGCTGTCCCACACCATACCCACTTCCTTCCTCCCATTCCCTTTAATAATTAACTTATATGAATTTAGTTTATGCTTATTTTTGCCCTATTATGTGTAAATTAGAAATGTTTTTTGGTAACACTTTATTTAAAGGCCATATGCGTAACATTATACAGCATTATACATGTACTCATAATGCAATATAATATGGTAATAATGCAGTATAAGCATAGTTATAAACACTTGTAAAGACTCATGAAAACATGTGATGTTGTATACAAAAACTCATAATGCATTATATGTATAATTATATTGATCCATAATGTACAGAAACATAGTGCTTCACAATTGCTGGGAAATCTGTCCTCAAGGGTCATTTGGCATAGTAATTATAAACACTGGGATTCATCTAAAAGAAGGGGTCAATGTGCAGAAAATCACTATTAGTGCATCATAATTTTCTTGGTGTGTTATAGCGTACTTATAAGTCACTATAAAGTCATCTTTGTTTGCTTTAGGCAAAGTGATAAGTGATGTAATGTGATCTTATCACACAAAGATAATGACATGGATATTACATTATAAAGTTGTCATTAGCCCTCCATCAATGCGTTGTACGGAGAACAGGCCCTTGTTTATTACCTCAGAAATACACCTGTATTCAATGTACTCACATTAAATAGCTAATGGTGCCAAATGCTATATATGGCCTCAACAACGCAAATCTTTCTCCATCATGGTTTTCATTTTCTTGGGTAAAATAGTCACTAGCAATCTATAACAAAAATGAACCAAATGAATCGTTTTTTATAGTTTGGTGTTGTATTCATATACAGATATGCAATGACGATTGCTGGATAATATGCATTTTGTTGTCCGATGTCAAGCCCAGAGTGATCCAGAGGCGTGCCGTCAAGGGCCAGCAAGGCCTTCTCTGCTGGCCTAGTGATAGGATAGTCAGAATAAAAAAAAACGTTTTCATTTATTTTCATTAATGCTATATGTATTTTGCAAAGTTAATTCCCATCAGTCTGTTAACCTCATTTAATTTTTAAAGCTTTTATGCAATCAGATTTTTCACCTGTGCTGTCTCTGGGGCCTTCAGAATTTTGTAAATCCTCTGTTGTTGAAGCAAATGGGGACAATGTTGTTGATTGTCACATTCTTTAACCAATTAGATTTCGAGATTGCCATGTTGGGCATATTTTTTGACAAGCCGGATCCTTCTAGCTTTCCTAGCTGCCTATGTCAGGATTTTTCGTGTGGTGTGATCAGAGGGCCAACTATCTAACTGAAGGAAAACTAGTTAGCACGTGTAAAGTTTGTTTAACCTTTCTTTTGTGACGTTGAGAATTTTAGATGTAGCGCTTTAGATATTTAGTATTGATTTATACTTTACCATTTGTTTCTTAACACACAATTGCTGAAGGAGGAGAAGAAAGGGATTTGTGTGTTGCGGATTTACTGGCAAAGCCTTCTTCGGGAATTAAATTGTGATGATGGGTCCACTAACCACGCAGCAACCACGCAGCAAGCAGCCATGTTCCAGTCAGAGAAAGTGTTTGTACAGCCCTTTCAATCAAGCAACTACGAAATATATTGCCTTTTAATGTTTTGGGATTACAGCATTAGCTAAATAGTATTTATATTCTATAAATACAACTGACTTTTGGTCCTCTGTTGCTTATTTGTGATGTTTGGATGCTCTGGATTCAAATACAACTTGCTTACACAATGTATGCTAGATTGATTCAAGTCTTTGCTTTTTCTCTTTGTAGTTTATTTTTAATTTTTTATAGAGCGTTATGATTTAACTATTTTCTGTAAAAATTGTTTCTTCTACCAACAGCCAATCAGTGATAGCCTAACACCTATAGCCAATCAGAGTGAAACCCTAACACCAGTGCCAACCCAATTATCTTAAAGCTGCTCTAGGTAGGATTTTTTTCAGTAAAAAACAAAAGTCCAGTGCCAGTGGAATGTGAATTTATAATTTTTGGAGCATGCTGCTATTTCCCAGCCAGTTCTGTTCCAGCCATCCCGTTCCAGCCAATCACCTTCTGCGAGGCAGGCTGTCAGTTTCCCCCTTGTCTACTACAGCATAAACTATGAAAACAGCAAAGAAGCAAAAGAAGACTTAAACTTTCTCAGTAGCTAGCTATCAGAAATCCTAATCTAACGTTATCAAGGCCAAGAAGAACGTTGAACATTTCGTATTTTTATTTGGGATGTCATTCTCTATCAGGCATTATTGCAGAAACGCTTTCTGACTGGTGAGTAATTGCAAAATGCTGCAATTGTTTTTTTTACTGAAATAAATCCAAGTTGTTCAAATTCAACCAACATACATTTTGTCTAACTGCAGTAAACTATCTGGCTAAAACGTTGCCACCATGCAACCACATTTAGGAGCACAGAAATGGAAGGACAGATCTAAAAGAGAATTTCAAAATATGTGTAGCAGTTAGGTAATGGCTGATTGTGACTGAGTAGGTTATGAATTTAAAAGATGTGTCATAAATTGCCTGTTTTGAAAACAGGTTTGAATGTGGCCTAGTTATAATTTAAAACAATAAATGAAACTGTTTATGACCTATTTTTTGGACAGTAATATCATGACTATTTATTTATTGTTTGGCCCGTGGTTTGGGTCCTAAATGTTAAATTCTGTCCCGGGCCCTTGGATTCCTGTCGGTGTTCCTGGTTGTGTCAATTTGAAATGTGCAGAATGTTTGACTTTAATGAATGAACACAAGACAACTTTATAATGTTATAGTAATGTCTTATGGTGTATTATGCTTGTGTGATTAACTATTTAATCACTTTACCTAAAGCAATCAAAGATTACTTTATATCGGCTTATATGATTGTTATAACACCCTATTAAAAAAAAATAATGATGCACTAATAGTGATTTCCTGCTCACTGACCACATCTTTTAGAATCCCAGTGTTTATAATTATAATGCTGTATGATCCTTGAGGAAAGATTTCCCAGTGATTGTGCAGCACTATGTTTCTGTACATTATAGGTCATTATAATTAAACATATAATGCATTATGAGTATTTGTATACAACATCACAAATCTTCATGAGTCTTTACGTGTGTCTAAAACTATGCTTACACTGCATTATTACTGAATTATATTGCATTATGAGTACTTGTACAGTATACTGCTGTAAAATGTTACACATTTGGCCTTTACTTAAAGTTGTATCTATAATTTTTTTGGCATATCTCATTTGTCCTGAGACCTTTGGAGAGAGGGTTCAAAGCTTGATGACCAATTAGGTTTAACCATATTGCCTAAGGGCTAAGATCACTCAGGGGTTTGATTGAGCAACCGTTCAGTTACTGGCTCAACGACCCTACCCACTATTCGCTGCCTGATAAACCCACCACATTCATCTTTGGGTTTTCACCTCAATTTTCTTCTCCTGACCAGTCTCTCACATTGTAGTATTTTGTTTTTAGCAGCTCAAAGCCTAGCCACAGTACTTATTGGTAAATGCCACAAATGCCATATATTATTTAAGTATTTGTGCCCAATATTGACATGTTAATGAGGTTTTGTTGTGCCAATTAAACCAGATACAAGCTATCTGAACAATTTGGAATGGATTGATAGGAAATTCAATCAATTAGATAAGGCTATCCAACGTATTTTGAGTTCCAACACCATAAGCATTTACATGTCACCATAAGCATTTACATGTCACCATAAGCATTTACATGTCATGTAAGAAATGCCACTTCCATGTCGCATCCGCTGACTGATAAAATATGACAATGAGGTACTTTATAATAAGAATTTTATATATATTTATTTATTTATCAACATAAGCATTGAAAAAAGTTATTTGCTTCAATAACTTATCCAAATCCAGCAGGAAGACTTGCAGTCTAACTTAGTGAATTTGTCACATAATAGATTGGACTGCCTTTTTTGTGAGTTATAGAATCAGCCTAGAAAATTTCTTGACAGTTTGTCACTGCCTTATTGAATGATAGGGGCGGAAGGCAACACTCACCTGTCACTTTGTTTAAGTGATGTTCTCCTGTTATCTCTGGTTTGTTTAAGTCTTGTCTGCCTGCATGACAACCCCTAGAGTAAGGGGCCATGTAGCTTGGGACTGCTCACATCTTCTCACTTGTCAGTCTGCTTGTTCCTCCTTGATGCTGTTAAGTATTTTCCTTTGAAGCAAATGGAAAAGGAGCTCTTGAACAGTTCAGTAGTTATCATTATGTTTGAAAGTCTGACGTTGTGTCTGCCATGTCTGACAGTGAGTAGGATTTGACACTATTATGTAAACGTTTGTCGGTCCATTTTTATATATGTATGCAGTTAAACACATGGAAGCCTTTTGTCCTACAGTGAGCTGACATGAAATTAACTTTTTGAGACGTTTTTCAAACACTTTGTTTGAATGTAAGCATCAGGAGGACAAGGTCAAGTACAGCTGGTTACCATTTGGGGACAGTCAATTTATGACTAATTTACCTAAAGGAGAAATTCACCTTTTTCTGTAACTTGTGGTTAGATGATTCCTCACCTTGAAATAAGTATATGGGCCACAAGAAGCAGTAATCCATTATTCTGTTTTCTTTAAACAGAAATTAGGGAATTAATCAGGGTATGCGAATTAATCAGGGTATTGCACACAATGATTTCTGTAAATTTTAACTAGCAGTGGCTGAAGTTAGCAAGAATGTGTAACTGTAGTTTACAGAAACCTGAACCATGAATTATGATTTGCTCCTGACCCATCAACTACTTTAAAACCTCAGTGCCTTGCAAAAGTATTCATCCCCTTGGTGTTTTTCGTATTTTGTTGCATTACAACCTGTAATTTCCTTCTTCTTTTTATTTATTTTTATTTTTTTGGGGGGGGGGTCCTGTAATGGACATACAAAAAATAGTTCAAATTGGTGAAGTTAAATAGAAAATTTGCTTTCAAAATATTCTAAGTCTTATAAAACAGAAAAGTGGTGCATGCATATGTATTCCCCCCCCTTGGCTATGAAGCCCCTAAATAAGATCTGGTGTAACCAATTACCTTCAGATGTCACATAATTAGTTAAATGAAGTCCACTTGTGTGCAATCTAAGTGTCACATGATTTGTCACATGATCTCAAATAAATATCAGAAACTTTGAATTGATTTGTCACGGAGCGCAATTAAATCCATTATTAAAGAATGGTAAGAATATGGCACCACAACAAACCTGTCAAGAGGGGGTTGCCCACCAAAACTCACAGACCAGGCAAGAAGGGCATTATCAGAAAGGCAACAAAGAGACCAAAGATAAGCAAACATGTTTGGTGTACGCCAAATCGTATGTTGGAGACTCCCCAAACATATGGTCAGATGAGACAAAAATTTAGATTTTTGGCCATCAAGGAAAACACTATGTTTGGCACAAACCCAGTACTTCTCATCAACCTAAAGACACCATCCCCAAGTTATGGTGGAGGCAGCATCATGCTGTGGGGATGTTTTTAAACGGCAGGGACTGTGAAACTGGTCCGAATTGAATGAATGGTGCTAAAAACAGGCATATTCTTGAGGGAAACCTGTTTCAGTCTTCTAGACATTTGAAACTGGGATGGAGGTTCACCATCCAGGAGGACAATGACCCAAAGCATACTGCTAAACCGGCAAATTGATTGGTTTAAAAGGAACATTTAACACTAGAACCGCCAAGCCTTTCCGATAAACAGTATCAGCTAGAGCCAAACGCTATTACGTGTCATTAGCATACTAATCGGCCCGATTAGCATACACATTCACCACCACATCACCTTCCAGTCAGTGCATCACTGCATCACTATAGAATTGACAAAAAAATTATGAATTACAGAATTTGTTTGTTTTGAATGGTTAATGAATTAGAAAAAATACAATAATGTATTTGTATTGCAATACTAAATAAAGAATACATTTTATTTCAAGGACCACGTGCTATAGTATTTTCATTCACTTATCAGGCCCTACAAATGTACAAAATGAAAATTACAATCTTAAATTATTCAAAATAAATCCATTAGAATTTAGATTTAATTTAGATCTCATTTTGATGATGTACAAGGTAAAATAACAAACATTATAGACCAGCTTGCGACGATCAAAGGATATCTGCATGAATAGGGGTACATACAGTAGGCCTAAAGCACGGTTGCTTGATAAACATTTCAAAGAATGAATAACACATAGACTACAGCCTATGCGTAGAAATTAAATTGATAGATCCAAGGATATGTAGCCTCTCCTAGTAAAAACATTGCTGTGTATCATTCAAAGAATTTTATTTGTACATTTGATAAGCGGAGTAAAAGGGTGATCAAAGGATATTTTTCGGTTGCGTACACTGTCACGGTGCCTCCTGTGATCACGCCTCCCTCCGGGGAAGCTCAACTACATTGCTCCATGTTCCCGCCTTATTAGCCACCACTCCTAGCACCGCATTCACGGAACACCCCGGACTGTCCACTATTATGCACACCTGCATCACCCTCAACGTCCCATCATTATGCACAGCAGATCCTCACTACTACAGCCTATAACTGCCCTTGTGTAGTAAACCTTTGTTTCACCGTTCATCCTACGCCTTGGCTCCTTGCTTACCACACCGTGATATACATGAATAACTACATTTTTAAATATAAATTTCATGAGCAGAGTAAAAGGATGATTAAAGTACAACTTAGAGTAGTGTCTCATGGTAGCAGATGCTGTTGGTTTGTTTCTTTTGTGAGGAGGCTCAGACATTGGAGGTGGCGGCTCATTATCAGAATCAGATGAAGACCATCTGATTCTGATAATGAATTAGTGATCTACTTCTATCTGATTCCATCTCATCAAACATTTTCAGCATCTGCAATGCTGTCAGTGTGCCGAGTCGTTCTGTTTGCCATTGTGAACTAAACGCTGTTAATTGTGTCTGAGTTGTTCCACTTTTGTTTCTGTCTCTCCAAACTCTCCAAATAAAAACAGTAACGTGTAATATGTTTGCTGAATTGATAATTGGTGATCATTGGTATTTAGTTTTATGAAGAATTATTTGGCGTAATGCATTTGTAGAAACTTAATCTTCAATAAAATAAGATGAGAAAATTCATAGGAGATGATGGGATGTGTATGGTATTTTGGTTTTCTTTCCTAAGATTAACAGTAATGTGTAATACATTTGTTGAGTTGGTAGTTGGCTATTGGTGAAGAACATCTGGTATTTTGTTTCTTAAAATATTTAGATTTACATTTTAGATTTACATTTGATGAATTAGCCTCCAAAAGAAGCTGAATCTCCTATTGAAAAATGGTAATGCGTAATAATTGTCAAGTAGCCTACTGTATATTGTTTGTATTATGTTTCAGTAATAGCCTAATTAAATTGTTGAATGGTCATGGAAAGCTTAACCAAGACTATCATTCATTGGGATTGTTAGGCCTGGGCGTCCGGGGCTATAGCCTCAGATCTTTTATGAATATATATTTATATATATATATATTTATTTTTCTATGAAGAAAATAATTGCCCCTGATCTTTTCATCTGCAATTCCAATCATGCATTAAAGCCCTACAAAAATATTATATTGTTGATTAAAAAATGCAAATGTTTTGGGTCTTCTGTGTGTCATGCAAGCAACAGATCTACTTTGCGCTATTTGGAACGTGCAAATTTTGTGTAAGCCCACCGAGAGAGAGTGAGTGCACAGGTTCCAGGGCTGATCGTTGTTGGCATCTGATTCTTTAGAATCATTATTCAAACAGCAATATAAGAAGTGCAGCTGAAGAGTAGGGCTGCACTATCAATCAACATCATATTGAAATCACAATTTGAGCAGGTTCGATTTCTAAACCGCAGAATGCTGCGATTTTACATTTTTATTTTTGTTTTTACACTCAAATAATTATTTTTACTGGTGTGCCATCTTCACTTTAATCATATGCATATTTGTATACAATTTATTAGGAGTTGATTTTACAATCCTTTGCCTACTTAAGAATAATAATTCAGATTATGAATATAAAGTTTGGACTCTGGCAAGAGAACCACATGATCGTGTCAGTCAACACATCTACAAGCACTCTTACAACACATATTCCCTTACCTATTGCTATTTTAAGGTAATAAAGGTTTACAATTCAAATGTTCAGCTGTCTGTCTCAAACACAAACTATACAATACATTGTTCTGATCACCCCTCTCACTCGTCCCAATTTATTAAAAGTGAATGAAAGTGAGTATTCTTAAATTATCCCAATTCCATGATGGCTCTATAACTAACAAAAGTATTTGCCACAACCCAATAAAGTAACAACAGGGGCAGGTCGAGGAAATGATACTAGCTCTGCAGGCACTCTGAACAGCAAATTCTTACTAGTCAGAAACCTCAAAGATGCAGCATCGAGAGTACTGATAAAGAATATTGTGGAGTAGGGAGCGCTGTTAGGGAGAGGAAATGGATCGATTAAGAAAATTGAATAGAGACTAGGGATGATTTAGTGCTGAAAAGAGAAGCCACAAACTAATGTAGGCCAGATATTAAAAAGCCGCCAGACTTTAGATCAAAACGCTGCATCACAACAAACATCTTTCAATTCCATTCAAAATATCTCACCTCAGGTGGAGATGGGGATTGGCATGGGGGGGGCGGATTATTGCCATTTGGGTACCATTAGGGAGCTTCCTGATTACCAACTTTAATTGCCATGGGCAGTTGGCCGATTAAGTCGGAAAATAGGGTAAAAATTGTTCTGACAACGGAACAGTGTAATATACGCCCATATAGGTAAAGTCATGGAAGGAGGAGTGTGTGGCTTTCAAAATGGCTGTTTTAAGGAAACAAAATAGGAAAAATGCCAAGGGCGATAAATACTTTGGCAAAGCACTGTACTTTCTGGGTAAAGATCCATCTAACATCCAGTTGAAAAAAGGTCATGCCTTAATCACCCTATGTTGACCCATGCATTAGACCACTCTGTCTTATGATTTATGGTGCCAGGAAATATAGATTGAAATCTGTCCATAGTTGATAATGGGGACAATTCTTCAGGAGTAGTCTTGTGATCTTTCCTTAGGTTAGCTATCCAATTCCCACAACTGATGTTTTTAGGATATAAATCAGAGCAGGTTGGGGAAACAGTCACTCTTACTTTTTGATCTGTCTTTTTGCATGCATCCTCAAATCTCTGGAGAACTGCTATCCTTAATAACTGTAAAGAAGTTGTATGCAATACTCACTTTACTATTAACTATTAAATAAATCTGTCACATGCATTTGTTGACACAAGCTTTCTATATCTAAGGAGGTTAAGACCACCTGATCCTCCATGGTAAAACTGACTTAAAAGGATTTCCTACTAGGTCTGCTATATTGATAATTAATTGATCTGTAGATTACTGCTTGGATTAATTAGATATAGAAAACAACATACATTCCAGCCTTAAAATGCTATTGTTTTATTTAAAAAAAAAATAGAGATTAAAACATTTTTATGAGCACAACAGTCTACAAAGGGTTGAAAATACATTTCTAATGCTCTGGGCCTCTACTAAACATACAGTCAGAACCATATTGTCCAGATGGAGAAAGGTTTTCGACAGATGTTAATCTTCCCAGTTGGCCATCCTGGGAAAATCTCTCTAGGACCAAGGTGTAAAATCATCCAGGAACTCACAATGAACTCTAAAACAACTGTCGGGGATTGCAGGTCTTTCTTGCCTCAGGGCTAAAATGAGATTCATGGTAGAGGAGCAAGACGGAAAACACTGCTTCCTTAATGCTCATCTCCAGTTTGCCAAAAAGCACCTGAGTTCTGGAACAATATTCTGTGGACAATGAGTCAAAGGAATGAAATACAATACTTTTTGGAAAGGCCTTGTCATGTCACAATTTTCTGGACTCGACCATTGGTGAATAACAATTGGACTTGGACTCTCTTTTCAACCATTTTCTCAGACTTAAACTTGAATTGGCATTAACAATGTGTGGACAGTTACTTTGAATGGGAAGGCTATGATGAGATAAGATACCAGTTGCACTAAATGTTCAGATGGGTTGGATTTTGCAAGGGGAAATGTGTGTCTCTCGCTTGTAGTCTGCAAAAACAGCTTGATTCTAGCCCTTACGTACCTCAATGGGCCTAATGTGCGGGCAGTTCATTTACTTGTAGACAACAAGGAAAATTATTTGTTTTGACACCTTGTTTTCTCATAACAACTGGAGCTGGGATGTGTCTAATCTGGTAAACAAAACAATTTAGTTGTAAAATTGAGTTTTGCAACTGAACTCTGGGCCAATTCATGGTGGTCCTTGTCCCCTCCAGTTTTGTTTGATTTCACTAAATGTTTTACAGCTTATGAAGTATCACAGAAAATGGATAGCATGCTTTTTCATGACAAAATTCCCCATTCAGTTATACTGCATTTAACAGGGTAGGACTTGTTTTATTTGTTAATGTGGACTCAGTGACTCACACTTGAACACTAAGACCTAGACTCCCACACCCGAACTCAGACTTTGTCCATAGAGACTCTGGAGACTGGGACTCGACTCAGATTTAACCATAGGGACTAGTAATTCGACTCAGACTCAAGCACAGGAGACTCGGCTCAAATTTAACCATAAGGACTCGTAATTCGACTCGGACTCCAACACAGGGGACTCAACTCAGACTGGAGGTTTACTGACTGGATCTCTGTGGCACTGTATATACACGTTGCTGGGTAAAAAAAAGTGGTACATTTACACACTGTAATTGCATGGACTGTATGTAGCCATCATCCATGGCCCAGTCAACAAGAGGGAGGTGGAAAGAGGCAGATCCACTTCCACGCTCACATCATCTCTGCCTTTGGAAACACTCCCTTTCTAAATCAAGTTGTCCTCAGTTTGGCATCCCTCTTTCTAATCCTTTAATTTATTTCATAATGCCCACAAATAAAATCAGGGTGATGTTATGAAGTACATCTACTAGTGCAACTTAACCTAAGTGCTTTTTAAAGGAGGTCTTATGTCTGTGAAGTCTGGATGGTGGATCTTCAGTGGTGGCAGGTGGGAGATCGATACCCAGGATCATTTAAATGACTGAGGAGTGGGTGATGAGCAGAAGGCATACCCAGACCGTAGCATCTGTATGGTCATCTGATGGGTGTGCTTCCATGCTGGTTCTGGATAGGTGTTTTCACAGCCCCTTTCACTCATTACTGACGGACAACCAGGCCATTACCCTCAGTGCAGATAGGACAGTTCTTTCTCTCATGAACTCTGGTTCTTTCTCTCATGAACTCTGGTTCTTTCTCTCATGAACTCTGGTTCTTTCTCTCATGAACTCTGGTTCTTTCTCTCATGAACTCTGGTTCTTTCTCTCATGAACTCTGGTTCTTTCTCTCATGAAATCTAGTTCTTTCTCTCATGACTCTGGTTCTTTCTCTCATGAACTCTGGTTCTTTCTCTCATGACTGGTGAACGGCTTATCTGTGGTTTAGTGTCTCACTAATAAAAGTTCCTTCACACAAGACCTGGGAAATCAAGTCATCCACTTAGATATCGGGATCGGTTTCCGTATCTTCATTTGATAACGACAATGGCTCTGAGATTAAAGTTGATGGAGAAGGGGTGTAATAGCATTATTTCATCAAATGCTATAGTGGTGCTAAACCTGGGGTATGTGTCCCTAGATCTATCCCCACCTGGTAGTTGGAAAGAATTATACCAGGACTACTTCTCATTAGGGTTTAGCTACTTAAGGGGCACTTTTAACAGCACTGGCCTAGTGGATGGCATTTGTAGCACAAAAAGCACACCTAGATTTATATGGATCTTCAGTGTACTATGACGTCTATATTTCTTTCTTTTCTTTCTTTTTTTCTTGTGTGCGATCAAGTTACATTTCAGTTAAAAATCATCTGGAAAGTGTGATGGAATTTTTTTTTGGGACAGTCATTGAAAAACCTATTTTTGTCTTTACAGGAAACCAAAATCAACTGTGTGAGATTGGCTACTAAAGGTATGACAATTCTTCTTATTTTTTCAATGCTTGGGAAGTTAATTTCCACATGAATATTTTCCAAACTGAAAATGCAATTATATCAGAGAGAGTTACTGCACCTGTTAATCAAGTGAACATGCAGATTTTATTGAGAAAAGCACACCTGCATCGAAGTAGACTGCCCCTACTGTAACATTATAAAAGTGACCACAATCCTCACTATCTTGTCAGTGTGGAACCTGCATGGTTTTCAGTCTATAGAGTCCAAGATTCCGTGCAGCTTTTTTTCTTCTTCTCTCCATTCCATTTATTTATTTTGCTCTGAATCATCTTTATAAAAGAACACATTGATTATCAGTAATATCAGTGGACATGGTTCACTCACAGAGAAGATATCATTTCATTCTTCTGTTTGCTTTCCTTATCATTTCCTGTTTTAGTTGCTGCTTCTCTTTTTTAGACATACATATATTTGTGCAGAAAATACTCTTTATGTAGATATTGATTTTTCCTCATTTTTCTGTCTGTGTCAAACATTTCTTATCATCAGTGGGCTCTATTCTTTTTCTTTCATTTCTCTTGTTATTGTGCCATTTTGAATGGAGCTCTTTAGCGTGATTGGACAGGTAGACACACTGATTGCTTGCAGTGTCTGCTTTTGGAAAAGACATGCTTCAGACTCTGTGGCCCTTCATCTCTTCAAGTACAAATACACAGCTTGATTATTTCAAATTGAATGTGTTTTATAGTCAAATAATGTATAGAATATACAGCATTTACAGTTTAAATTAGAGGGGGGACAATAATAATTGTAATTGTTAACAGCAAAAATGTAGTTTATTTAATTTCTTGTTTGTTATTAAGCAATGCAATTTTGCAGAGATTTAGTCTCTACATGTTTTGAGATCAAATATTGGAACAAAACTACCACGAAGTTCAAACATCTATTTTCTGTTCATTTTCATATTTTGTTTATTTTTCATACTTATTTTCATTTCCAGTCAGAATCAAAGTTAATACAAATGCTTGCATTCCAACGTCCCATTCACATGCACTGAGAATCAAACCTCTAAATTCTTCTGAAATTGATTTATTGATTTGAAAATGCATTTAGAAACACGTGTAATACTTTGCCATTTTCTGTAAATTGAAGCCATTAGACGCTTGTTGAAAGTAATATATTCAACGATCTTTATAATGATACTGCCCATAGTTTTCTTCAGAATGTTATAGCAATATTACTTATATTTTCCCTACCACTGTGCTAAATGTGCAATTTAAAACAATGAAGGCGTCTTTTTTAGACTCTTTTTCTTTCTTTTTTCTCTCATGCATGCTGACCGGGAACTAAAAACCTTGTTCTTAGTGGTAATAGGTAGGGGACAAAATACCACGCCGTACATACTTGTCATCCCCAGTGAAGGTGATTATTGCTCCATAGACAGATTTCTTTCTTCTGTTCTTTTATATACATTACTTTGGTTGGTTCTTCCTCCTTCTGTTTGTATTTTTTATTTTTCTCGTTCCTCATCTTAATGCATTTGTTTGCATGTCTGATCCACAAAAAGTGTAGCTGGCTGTCATGAAATCCATTGCGATTTTTATGTCCCAAATATGTATGGCAATCCACCCTCTTATTATTGTCATGTTTCCATTTGATAATCCCTGACATTTGTTTGACTGATAGTTGTCTTGTAGCTTTGCTCATGGACTTATTAAGCTTTTAAGCTGTATTGAGTATATAATCTCATTATACTGTAGGTTTGGTCAAAAACAGATATCTGGCCAACATTTGGTTATTTGAGCTCTCTTTGATTGTTTTTTTTTATATTTTTGTGAAAACAAGCAACATTAGTTACATTATGTTTAATCATCTTAGTACCTACAGTACTCAACAGTTGTTCAATCTAACTGGTTAAGCAAGACTGTGATAGAAAATAATTTGCTATTATGCCAATGACTGCAACATTTTGAAATGATTTAACTCAGAGAAATGGATACCGTAAAATCACTGTTTTACAATATGGTCAAGAGGAGCTGTAATATATCTCTGAGCAAAATACTGAAAAAAACAAGAGACTTTATGTAATCCTACTCCCCTCCTTTCAAAACGGAGTCTTATTTTACTTACATGAACATCCTCCATACAACTGTCGCACACCCTGCCTATGCTCCCCCCTCCATGTCTGTCGCTGATGGGTTTACCACCTGACCTAAACATCATACCAGGTTTAAGGGTGGCTACTCTCCTGTTTTGCTAGACAGAAACCCACATACTGTTGTTGCATTGTTCCCACTCCCCATTTTTTTCAAATGCCACAGTCCGCAAGAAATCAAGATCTTACCTTCTGCATCCATCCATTGTCTGTGAACACTAATTACCATTTAGATGTACCATACAGTTTCACACATTTACAATTCATATTGTGTATACAATGTTTTCTGCTTGTATCAAGCAATCAGGATAAAATATGAGTTGCTTGCTGTGTGTGTGTGTGTTCATGTGCACACTTCAAAAGGTTTAAGTACAATACCTCTCCCCTCACCTTCCCAACCTTTATCACAGAATACAGGATATGTTCTTGAATCTGAGGAAATAAAATGTTCTTCTTTGGTGATGGTGCCCATTCATATAAAGCCACTTGGGAAGTGTACACACCTTGTACAGTCTTCACATTATACTGCCCTCAAATTATTTAAAATGTAATTTTTTAACATTTAATTTGAATGTTTGCACTACAGATGACAACCTATTTCAAAGTATCAAATTAATGAAAATGAGGATGCATTTTAATGATTCTGTTTGTCTTCACATGCAATCACATTTGTTTTTTAAGGCTCATTTTATTTTACAAGTTGTCAAAGTGCTTATAAAGACCCGGCCTAAAAGAGCAAGTAATAAGATATTGCACAGTAGCTAGACAACTTTACACAACTCCTAGGGCAGCATAGCTTCCATCGTTCTTGACCAAATCTTTCAAGCTCACTAAATCTGGTTGGGAGTCACAGATGGATTGCAATTTTCAAACCTTAATTAATTGAAATAAACAGATCTTTGATTTTGTAAGCCAATTTTAAATAGTACAGACACTGGACCCTTCATGAAAACCTAACACCTCTTGGAAAGGAACAGTATGTTTGGGGGATTACAATGGGAATACAATTTGTGCAATTGTCCAATTGTCTTAGGTTAGGTTTTCTTAAGACCTTGGTTCATTTTCCTCTGTATTTGTACATTGGTTTTATTTCAGAGCTATTTTTCAAATATTGTTGACCAGCAATAGTTCCTATGCAAATTTCCTCAGATAGAGAAATGTTATATTAGTCACAAAGTTGTAAAAAAATAATTCTACAAAATATTAACTTATACTTAGAAACTTATTTATGAATAATTTGAAAAATAAGGAACTTGTGAATTACATTGAGTAGATCTGTAAAAAAAGAAATCCAATGTAAGGCAACAAAATCTGAGACTGTCCATTTAGGTTTCTATTTCTTTAAGTTTTGTCTTTTTGTATTTTGATATGGAGTTGTAGGACTTTCCTGAAAAAAATATTGTAAAAATATTAGCAGGTTCTTCAAAAAGAAGGTTCTTCTAAGTTGACCATGTTTTCCATAAAATGTGGATAAAACGCTCAAGTTCTGTTAATTTATTTACTGCTTTGCCTATTTTGTATCCAGAAGGAGAAAAAGTAATTATTTTTATTTCATTCTTTGGGAAAATAATGATTTATCCTAATTGTCCATTTTCTCACAAAATACTCTGCGTACCTTTACTATTGTAGATCAGTCTGTGGGAGCAAAACAAACCCACCTCCTTGTTCCAGAGAATTTACTGACTATAAAATGTATTTTTTTTACCTCCAACTGTTAACATTGAATCAAAATACACCTAGATTTGTTTTTAGTTGATTATTTGGCTTTTGGTGCATCTTACAGCAACACTAAACACATAGAGTTGTTGAGAGAATCTCCTGATTCCAATGGAGCTACTTAGAAGTTGGTACACCAACCATTTGGTCATGGGGCCTGTCAATGTGACAAGACAACAGCCACTGACAAACTCAGACAGATTTGGTTACATCTAAGTCTGTCTGAGTGGTAAATGACGATGACCAGCGCGCTCCCCTGGCTATCCCTTGATTGATGAATGCCACACATTTGTGGTATAAACTGTTCAACTGATGAATTTATGTATACAAACGGTTTGATGTTTACAGTTTTCTTAGTGACATTTGTCTCGTACACCAACATCTGCAAAAATACCACATATTTACCATAATGTGATGCATTTACTGTAATGGTTTGCAAGATTCTGCATAACACAGTAAAAGAAAAATTGTGTGACTAGCGCAAACACAATGGAATCAGGCGACTCATAATACCAAATTATATTATGACATTGTAATGATGGATTATGGATTAATTTATTATTTTCTGGAAATCACTTCTGGTATCTAGAGAGATGAAGAGCAAGGGTAAGGGAATGTGGTGACTGTAAAGACATCATGAATAATGAACAGACTATTTTAATGATTACTGCAAACCTTTATGTAGAGTTGTAGTCCCTACTAGATTGTGTAGCGCACAATGGTCCAACACCTAGTGATATCAAGCATCTTGGTTTTTGGGTACAATTTGGTCCCGATCGTTGTAGCGTCCCAAACTATCCTGTTGTCTTTAATATGCAAAGAAACATGTAGTCACGCCAACATGCTCTGATGGAGTACAAGCTCTCAGTGTAGGATAGACCATGTATAATGAATTGCGGTGTATATTGTAAATACAGCAGATTAAGGGCATGTGCTTTTTATCAAAACTGAGAAGAGAATGCAGATAATGGCCTTGAAAGCTTTAAATGAATGTGTCCTGCTGACCCAATGGAACACTAGTATTGTTTTAACCCTTAATCTTGGTACCATTAGCTCTGTGAATTGTTTACTGCACCGATAAGTCACATTAATCTTTGTCCGTCTGACCCAGCACTGCGGTGCACAGATTGTAATCCTGTTAGAGATACTCAGCATTGCTGTGCTAATCTCATAGGGCTGCCCCATCTGCTGCCAGACAATAGTAGCACTACTTCTGCCAAATCCCCCACTGTTGTCACCAGTGTACTCTGCCCACAGACACATGGTTAATAAAGTTTGACGTGAACTTTGCCTTTAGATGAATTACAGGGGATCTCTCAGAATGTGAGCAATTAATGTGGCAGGCTGTGGAATCAATCCATCACTATATGGATAAGATTACGTTTTAATATCATGGGTTTTAGACATAATTCCATTTTCCATACTTAATTTTTACCCCAGCCCAAAGTGAAAGGCTTTACATATTTCTTTTTAGGCAAACAACCATGTTTGAGGCCATTGAGGAATGCAGAGTGAGAATTTAATAAGAGGAAGATTATGATTTTTATGATGATGGATCAAGGGTTCGGATTAGGTACCAAATGACTCAAGTCGTGTGGGAACCCCGCACCAGACGTTTTGATCTTTATTGTTGAAGCAGGAATTAAAAAGACAGATTTGTGACATTTCTTAAAACGACAAATATCCCCATAAAAATAACCCTGAAGGATGATATTTAAAGCGAGATTGTGTAGATTGCGATCATGTTCCCTGAACTACAGTTGGTATAGAAAAGAATCAGCCCCCTTTAAAATAATCACATTTTGTTGCTTTGCAGCCTGAAATGAAGCCAGACACAGTTTTTGTTTCATTCAGCTGTATTTACTCAGTGCAACTTATAACATCCAAGTGAAAGATATAACACCAACATGTCAGAATAAAAAAATAAAATAAAAATACAATCACCCCCTTGTGTCAGTATTTTGTTGAACCACCTTTTGCTTTAGTTACAGCCTTTAGTCTGTTGGGATATGTCTCTACTAACTTTGCACATCTAGACGTTGCAATATTTGACCATTCTTCTTTGCAGAACTGCTCAAGTTCAGTTAAATTTGATGGTGACCGTTTGTGGAATGCTATCCGGGCTCTGACTAGGCCATGCAAGGACATTCACCTTTTTCTCCTTCAACCACTGTGTGGTCAGTTTTTCTGTGTGCTTTGGGTCATTGTCATGTTGGAAGGTAAATCATCTGACCATTACACCTTTTTCCACGTGGCCTCAGAATCTTCAAGGTGGCCTTTTCCTTGCAACCCTCCCATACAAGCCACATTTGTGGAGAATTTGTGATATTGTTGTCACATGCACACAATGACCACTCTTTGTCATGAATTCCTGCAACTGCTTCAGAGTTGCTGTAGGCCTCTGGGTAGCCTCTCTGACCAGTTTCCTCTTGGCTCTTTCATCCAGTTTGGAGCGACGTCCTGACCCAGGGAGGGTCTGTGTTGTTCCAAATACCTTCCACTTCTTAATAATATAATTCACTGTGCTTCTAGGCACTGATAAAGCTTTTGCATTTTTGTTGTGTCCATCTCCTGACTTGTGCCTGTCCACAACTTTATCCCGGAGAACTTTTGACAATGCCTTGCCTCCCATAGTTGATTGTATTCTTCAGTTGCACTACCAAGGACTGAAATGCTTCATGAAAAACTTGTTTCATGCTGAGCTAATCAAAATGACCACAGCTGATCACAGTTGAAAGTCATTTGGCTTTGTGTGCTATTGAGGAGCTGATTAACTACACCTGGTTGGGTTTACAAGTCATGTTAAAGAGGGGGGTGATTATTTTTCCAACTTAGTGATTCTGTTTTTTTATTAAAAAAAAAAATAATCTGACTATTTGGTATTATATCTTTCACTTGGGTGTTATAATGGTAATGGTCCTAGTATTGGAATTAGCATAGTACTATAGTACAGTTTAGTGCTATACTACAATATGTACTAGTAACATAAATACTGTATTGCAGGTCTGTGAGTAACAGTCTGCCCATTGTCAGTCAGCAGACTCACTGTCAAATATCATATGAATCATATTTCCTAGCCTTGGCCTCCCCTAATAGTCGTCTGAAAATGGAGATAAGAAAACCGAATGGCTGGTCAGGGCTCTGTTAAGTAAGTCTGATTGTGGGCCAGCTCTGGTGGTATTATTTCAGAAAATGGTCGGTAACAGCCAGATGGGCCGGCGATTGTTATATGATGAACTTTTGAACCTAATCAGCTCCTGGAAGGCTGACAACGAATCAGGTTGTATAGAAATGTGACAGCGGAGACACAGGCCATTCTTACAGTCACCTGAGGAAGGACATGAATGATTTTGCAATAAGCTCAACAGCTACACAACAAACATACTAGTTGCCTTCAACTAGTATGTTTACATTTAAATAATTTAGAGATGTTATCCACAGAAATTACATTAGTCATTGAATACATTTTCATACTGGGCCCGCATGGGAATCAAATGCTCAAACCTGGCATTGCAAATCTGAGGTTTTACCATCTGAGCTACACGGGACGCTAACTGAATATTGCATTTGGCCTATTGGAAATTAGTAGAGTATTTCATTTATATTTAAAGTTATTATAATACATTTGAGTAAGATGATTATGTGTGTGTTGCCGCAGACCTATGTATTGATTTTAAATACCATAAGACATGAATCTTACAGTAGTACAAGATGATGTTCAGTAAACCTCTATGTAGTAATAAAGTAGGACAGATAGACCTTACACTTTTCAAATGTTGTATGTAAAAAATTTTTTTTTCCAAACCATAGTTCAGTAAACGGATGTCCAAGACATGCCAAGGTTATATTCTTAATCAGTGGTTCAAAACACAAAAGGTTAGAAATAATACACCCAAACATTTTAACATGCTTTAATTGTTTATCAAGTTTGCTCATTAATTTTTTTTCTTGTGTATATCAAAAGCATTGCATTACAGTGAGACAGGGACCAGAGACCTGAAATGTTTCAGCAGGACTTCTTTCAGTGGATTTAAAAGGTTAACTTTTTGTGGTGTGACATAAGATGTTTTTGTCTTTGTTGCTAAGATTAAAAACATCTATATTATTTTCTATATTACTTTATTTATGAGTACACTTCAAAACTGAACTTCATTACTTGCATTGACCTTAACATAGTCAATATGAGAATACTAAGAATACTAATTAGGTCTACAGGCATTCCTCCATGGTGTTTGGTTTGTAAAAGAAGGTACGGTAATGTTTAGCGCCTCAGTGCCTTGAGTTGAGTTAGCCTCTGTAAGTTGAACATTTGCTACAGCCTGTTTGATTACTGCTAATGTCTCAAAACAGCAACCCTGGGGTGTAAGTCCTTTAGTCTTTGTGTTTTCAGTTAACAAGAGTGTTTATGGAATCTATGGAAGAAGCTGTGGTTAGCTAGCAGTACGGTTAGCTCGCTCAACCTATCCATTGCCTTGCTCAATGTTGTTTATTGTACACCCAGGCTACTTCAATCAAAAAACCCATTCTAACATTTCACTGCATGTCTTGCTCAAATCATTGTTCGTTCTACATTAGTGCATTAGTGACCCCTCTGTGTTTGAATGTGGTTCAATTGCTGTGTCAGATGAAAAGCTTGTTGAAAAATAATCACTTATTAATTTAACCCCAAATGCTTTGACACAAGAGTAACCCACATTACTCTTACTTGTTTGTTCAGGGATGTTTAATGGCATGTCAATTTGCACCATTCATCTGTCTTGTGGGAGAAGCACCCTAACACAAGCTTTCAAAATCTTTATTTAACTTTGTCTTGTTATTATTTGAAGTTTGTCAATCAGGATATAGCCAACATTTCTCCCAATATCCTTAACAGTAACACTATATCTAATCATCTTTTCACTTTTCACCAAAATGAATGTCTCCCTTTGCATGAATTTGTGATCTTATAAATATGCAAAATGTTTTTCTCTTTGCTCTGGATGTTTTTTTCTGTATGACTGTAAGACGATGTCAGTATGTCTCTCTGTATAACTATGTCTGTATGACTGTATGTGTATGTATCTGAATAAATGAATGAGTGGGTGTGCCTGTACTCGCATACTTTTTAGTGTGAACATGTTTGCACATATGAGTGTGTACCTGAGTATTTGATTTTGTGTGTGTGTGTATGAGTGTGTGCATGTGGAGGACGGTTGCCCCAGGGTAAACTCCCCCCTCCTCTCTGTGATGTGTCTCTGTCTGTCTGTAGGCTCGTCCACCCAGGACTCGGACGCCGTGGAGCCTGAGAAACAGGTGGACAGCACTGTCAAGATGGCCGGCGTCATCGCTGGCATCCTTATGTTTGTCATCATCCTACTGGGAGTGGTTCTCACCTTCAAACGCAGGTATAGAGTGGTAGAAAAACTCCTTGTGCTCCACCGATGCTGCAGGTATAGGCCTAAAAGCATATATATTTCCAGTTGCCTCACTCTATAGTGTGATCCAATATCAAGGTTTGGAATGTTTTGGGGGGGGGGTTACAATAGGATTTTGTTAATATGCACCTTGGCTTTCTTCCATCACATCTGTCTCCTTCCTCTGTTTCCTGCTTTCCTAAACTACCCCAATCACATACTGCCCATGCCATTTTGATATGCAAGAAACCACCTTTTCCTACATTTTTCACCTTACCACAGCACATATACAGAGAGTAATACAAAATACAGATACACCTTATCTCAAAACGTGAAAAAGTCTGACAACTGCCGTTCCTAACCAATGACTTCTCATTGTAGGAGTAGGTTATGTTGCTGAAACACAATTACTTGCAAGTCACAATTAACTATGTCTTCCAAAAAATCATGACACAATGAATTAAAAAACATTATCAAACAATTGATATTATTTTCATTATATTAATAAATAGTACATATTTTTTGCTTGTTTTTCAACATGAATAAACATGTTTTATATATTTTTTTTTATTCAACTTAGAATATTTCAGTTACTACCATTCTGCAAAGGTGCAAACATAGATGGATCTTTTGAAGTTACATTGTTTAGCTCTTTAGCGCTTATTTTTTTACATACAGTTTTAGGCTAATAAAGTTAGTGTCTTGTTAGAATCTTTAAAACATTTCAAATTCCTGCAAGATGCTGTGGTTTGATGGTTTCATTAAACCAACATTAAGTTTCAAAAAACTGTGAATACACAAATCCTTAAGAAATCATTGACTCAGCTTATACAGTATATGAATATATGGGTTAATGGGTCAACTATTACACACTAACTATGCCATACTCATGACTGGAAACAAATACTCTAATTGAAGTGACTAAACGACCAAGCTATCCATGAAAAATTTGGACTGAGGATTGTGCTTAGTCTACAATATCCTATGACGCGTAGCTTTGTTGGGTCATCTATATTTCATTACGTTAACTTGGATAGTTTTGGGGCAATGTTTTATAAATTGTAACATTTTACATGGCTTTCAGCCACTATCAATTATTTGTGAAACAAAACTGTTGGAAGAGAGTACATACTGTCCATTTAATGTAGTGTTACACATGGTTTAGACCTTTCCAAATGGATTTAGTTTTTTGTACTAATAACATGCGAAGGAATCGAATGCCTTGCAAGACTTAATGGTCATTTGATGTTTTCTTGCCCGATAGCTTAAGCCCTCAGGGCTCTTACAGCCCTGTCAAATGTGCTTTTCAGAGTGTCCAAGATGAAAATTGTTTAATAATTAATGGTAAAGCTCCCAAAACACTTACATTTTGTATTTTTGCCAGAAAGAGGTCTAACCATGTAGTAAGGAGTCATTGTCTATTAAAAATTTTATCCGAAATAAGTTTTACGAACATAATGGGAGTCGTACAAATCTACTGTGCTTTTTTTCAACCGTTTTGCTGGAAATTGTGAAGGATTGTGGGTTTATTCATTTCTTTTTTTTTTTTTTGCTCATGATCCTTTTTCTCCGTCTTGAAAAACATCAGACATTTAGGAGTACAAAGCAAAGGTTTATTGTCGTAATGAATCACAACTTACATCATCACACCCGCACATTGCAGTGGTCTGATAGTATATTCTCGTATACAGACACCCTTCGTGTGCAATCAGTGATTGAGAGCCAGAACAGCAGCAGCAAAGCCCAGTCCTTATCTCCACTTGGACAGGTGCAAATGTTGACCCATTATGTGTGTGGTTCGGTGTATGTGATGCGTGTGTGGGGAAGGACTGGTTTTACTCCAACTGAAATCAGCATTAAACCTGGCAGTTTAGATGCCATGAATACACACAGAAACCACCGTCTACATGTATTTGCACTGAAGACTGGAACAATTGGAGTGGAGAGAAAGCACTTCATTTGACCTTTCACTTCACCAGTGGATATTTCCAGTCTAAACGCAACAAAACAAATGTGTTACGTGGTACTCACATTCAATATTTGTTACTCTTGTCAATTGAATTGAACTAACACAGTCTGTTAATGTCTCACCGAAAGCATAGGGTATAGACTTCAAATATAAGGTAAAGAGTGATGTTTCAATTCAAATTTTCAAGTCCTTTTTTTCACTAATGGCACCCGCTCATGACTGTCCACCTAGCGTCACAACAGCTGGGCCAATGAAAACCACTGGCAATTCATTATTTTGTATATACCCATATATCACCATAATGTAAGGGGCTAACATTCATTCTTCTGCTGATTCATCCAGTGAAAGCTTCAGGGTCAACGCAATCATTCTAATCATCCAAAATACATTTTCAGCTAATCGACCATTTAACCTTTTGCCATAGTAGCTACACTCATGTCTAGCTATACATTATATGTTTGAATAACAAAATGTCATAATAGAATCTATGCAAGTTGTTGACATCCACCACAGTTTTTTCTAATACTAGTCTCACACCCTTGTTTCTTACCTTCTTCCTTTTTGGCCTGCGCCCACTAGAGAGATACACACATGGAGAACTCTGAGCGTGGGGTATTGTATGTTTATTTTTAGCTACGCATCTTGAGATCGTGCCTCTCCATTATTATTTCTTTATTTCTTATTCTTGTTATTTTTTGACCCATCTGTGATCAGATAAGTCGTTCATGTTCGGCACATGCACGAAAATTCACAAGGCAATTCTTTTTTTTTACTCTGATCGTCACTGTTGATTGCACCATTTGGGATTCCTAGCTTTTCTCTGCATCTGTGATTGTACAAATTGCTTGTACTTAATGTCAATCTTATTCATTTTTTATGTTGCCTCTTATGCATTGTCAAATGAGTATTAGATAAAATTATCTGCAATGATATATTCCATAAAACTATCAAATTGGCCAACCGTAGTATGAACTTAGTCCACAGAATTAACATATGAAATGGCCTTACTTGTTAAAGGGATTGTATTCCGTGCATTGTAAGTATACCATTCATTAAGGTTTTTATTCAGAATTTGGTGTTCGATTTAAATGAATCCCCTTGGCAAAACAATAAATTGTTCTTGAAGCTACCCTTTGTACTGTTTACATGCACTTAACCAACATGAGGAGGACTTAAAACTCTGCTCCACGTTCCATGTCAAATGATTATATATGTTCCATTAAAATGGCACAACCTCTTTGGAGCAGTGCACTAATTCATTTTCATTGAGTGTTCACCAACACAGCACAGTTGGCTCAGGGAGTGGGTTGTGTTCATTTTTGTAAGCTATGAACTCTCGCATGCAGAAACAAACACACACACATACACTTTTGTTTATTAATCTACCAATAGGTTTAAGCGTGTGTGTGTATTTGTGGGTCAAACTTGTTCATCCTCTAACTTACTTTGAGTCAATGGTCTATATCTATTGAATCATAACAAGAAACAAATGAGACACTTAACTTTTGGAGATTGCAATGTATTTGCACAGGCTGCCAAATCAGAGAAGTGTGAAAACACTGATATATCTCAATGTAATATATCTCAAAACAGAAAAAAAGTCTTAAAATATCCGCACCCACACCAACTAATTTCCCCCAAAATGACAGCCTTGCTCCCTCAGCAGATTCCTTCTCTTTTCCAATACTCTTTCATTCAAATCATAAGTCTTTACTTTTAACACCACTTCAGGCCGGGCAATGTCCCTTTCAGAACATGAAGATCTTAAGACCGGTTAACCAATGACAATTAGTAATTTATTGGTGCCTGTGCACTGAAGTAGGCCTTTAACATTACAGATGAACTCCTAGCAAGACCGTCTAGTCATGGGCTGAGTGAGTTAAGTTTCCATTCAGTTGCAGCCAGTCCCAGCCCATTAGTCAGTCATTATCCATTCATGCAGTTTTCTTGAAGCAGTGGCAAACCTTTCTCTTGTCCGATGACACTACAACAAGGTTGAGCCCCACTCCTGATTCATGACATGCGGAACACCTTATAAATAATGGACAGGCAGAGTGGTAAACATCTGATGACGAGCCACACATGGCTGTCATGTCAGCTAATGGTTGTCAGTATGGGGGCATGGACAAACACTTGCCTAGAGACACACACACACTTTCCTCCTTCAGGCCAAGCAGATGATGGTTCGCACATGGCTGTGGTGTCAGCTAATGGTTGTCACTGTGGACACATGGACCCACACACATACACACAAATAAATAAGTGTAACACACATACTGTCCTCCTTCAGGCCTAGCAGCTGTGGTCCTCCAGAGGGTCAATGCAAGCCACCTCAATAACCTTATCTTCTCTGTACGTGTGTGTGTATCTGACCATTGCGCTGGAATTGCCACGCTTCGATATGAGAGCTGGAATGTGTGTGCACAGATGGAAGGTGGTCTGTTGGGGAATTGGGCGATGGTAGACACTGAAAACTGAGACCACTGAAATCCCTGATGTTACACTATCGATGTATTACCCCCGTAGTGAGAGTAGCAGGAGCAAGATATAGTTGTCATTGCAGTCAACAAATGAAATCAGCATTAAATGTAATTAAAAGTTTGTCTGATTGGCTGAAATCTGTGGTATATTTGAGCAATAAAGGATGGGAGTGTATGGTATATGTTCAATATACCACAGCAAAGAGCTGTGTTAGGCACTATACATCACCTGGATGCAGCACCTAGCTGCTACATATTGGCCATATATTATAAACCCCAGTGGAGCCGTATAGCTTTTATGAACCAATCACAGGCAGCAATTAGTAACAGTAAAAATACATGTTTTTTCATACCTGTGGTACATGGTGTGATATACCACATAATTTAGACAATTAGCTCTCATGGCTAAAACCACCAAGATTTTAACAAACATTGACACAAAATTACCTGCTTAGCCCATACAAATGTAATTTACTTTTAACTATTGTCCTGCCTCTTTTTATTTACTGTTAAGTAATGCCTCGCTTCTTCAAATTTACTATTAACTGATGTCCCGCCTCTTCACATTTTTCAAAAATGGTAGCCATCCATTGGTCATTGTTTTATGGCCTTACTGCTTTATTTGGTAACCAGTTGATAAAAGCAAGAGTAAGGCATCTCAGAATTGTAGTATTTGGACAATATATCTCAGCTGTGTCCAGGCACTCAGAGCTGCCTAATGCCTAGGATCAGTCTTTAACTATTGTTTATTATACAGTGCCTCACCTCCTCTGTCCTTATTTCTTAGCGGTGGTATGTTGGCCACATTGTATACGATACCTCCTCTTGAATGTAATATAATAATTTAGTGTTTGGGTAGGTTTATTCTGTGTTCAGTGTCAGGGATGAGAATTCTTTAACTTTTTTTTATTATAGCATTTTCCTCACTGTGAATATGTCTGTACCTTTAAGTTACTTCAATGTATCCTTTGAATGTGCCTGTGCCTTTAATTTACATTAATATATACCTCAGTAAATGTGTCTGTGCCTTTTAATTTACATTAACATATCATTATGTGACTTTTATTTACACTTCCATTCAGAAGTTTGGGGTCACATACATGAAATTAGTTTGAATAGGAAATATATCATAATGAATAGGAAATATAGATAGTGACATGGTTAGAAAATTATTTTTTATTGCTTTAATCTAAGAATCATCTGATGATTACAGTATTGCTATCCTTTGGCATTCTATTTGTCAATTTGTTGAGGTAATCTGAGATTTCACCCCATGCTTCATGAAGCCCCTCCCACAAGTTGGATTGGCTTGATGGGCACTTCTTATGTACTCAATGGTCAAGCTGCTCCCTCAACAGCTCAGCAAGGTTGACATCTGCTGAATGTGCTGGCCCTTCAATTAAAACAGAATACCAGCTGACTGTTTCTTTCCTAAATAGTTCTTGCATAGTTTGGAGGTGTGCTTTGGGTCATTGTCCAATTGTAGGAGGAAACTGGCACCAATCAAACACCGTCCACAGGGATTGTGGATTGATAGCCTTCCTTTTTCAAGATCCCTTTTCACCCTGTACAAATCTTCCACTTTACCACCTCCAAAGCACCCCCAGACCATCACATTGCCTCCACCATGCTTGATAGATGTCGTGCACTCCTCTGCATTTAATGAATGTTCTTCTTTGTGATCAAAACACCTCAAATTTGTCTTTCCATAATACTTTTTTACAATCTTCCTTTGTCCAGGGTCTGTGTTCTTTTGCCCATTTTAATCGTTTCTTTTTATTAGCCAGTATGAAATATGGCTTTCTCTTTGCAACTCTGCCTAAAAGGCCAGCATCCCAGAGTTGACTTTTTCACTGTCTTTCGTGGGTACTACTTAATGAAGTTGCCAGTTGAGAACCTGTGAGGCATCGGTTTCTCAAACTTGACACTCATATGTATTTGTCCTCTTGCTCAGTTGTGCACTTCTTTCCCACTCCTCTTTCTTGTACTAGATCTTCTCACATGGAATAGCCTTCATTTCTCAGGACAAGAATAGACTGTTTCCATTTTAAGAGTGTAATTGAACCCACGATTGTTGATGCTCCAGATACTCAACTAGTGTAAAGTCTTATTGCTTTATTAACGATCAGTTTTCCTTTTAAAATTATGAACTTGGATAAGCAAACATAAAATGCCATTGGAACACAGGAGTGATGGTTGCTGATAATGAGCCTCTGTAGGCCAATGTTGATATTCCACAAAAAATCTGCTGTTTCCAGCTACAGTAGTAATTTACAACATTAAGAATGTCTATGCTGTAATTCTAATACATTTGATGTTATTTTTATGGACAGAAATGTGGAGTTCTTTTAAAAACAAGGACATTTCTCAGTGACCCCAAAGTTTTGAACGGTATTGTACATTAATGGGTTTTCTTGGGCATGTGCAATACATATAAAATATTACTTAATATGGATGCTTAGTGGTTGTTTTTTCTATAAGTATGTATTTTTGTGTGTGAGTGTGTGTACGTGTGTGTACATGTACGTGTGTACGTGTTTGAATGTATTTATGTGTTCATACAGCAATGGTGTGGCTTATTTCACAAGAAACGCCCTGGACAATATAATTGCCACCTTTCTATAAGTAGTTAGAAATAATTTGATTTAATCTCAAGGATGCACGTCCATCTCCAGAGACCTAAATTATTATGTCCACTGTGCATAATGTTATCAAGAAGTTTAAGGCCCATGCCGCTTAAACTTCTTGATAACAACCTCCCTGTATGTGACCATAAGAGAGAACCTGAAATAAGACCACAGCAAAATATTGTTTGAATGGTGGAGAAATCACAGCAAATAATGGCCACAATGATCTAGACTGACCATCAGACAACTGTCGCCAACACAATGAAAAGTGTTGTATGGTAGGAGAATTAAAAGGATCCCACTACTCAGAGACAGAAGTAAACAATATTTCAAAATACACCTGAACATGCCACAATCTCCTGTGGACAGGAGAGCTTTTTGGAAATGCACACCATCGCTATGTTTCCAGAAAACATGAAAAACATGAAGCCTTTAAAAAGAACCACTTCCCCACAGTCAAACATGTAGGAGGTTCAGTCATGTTTTGTGGTTGCTTTGCTGCCTTTTGCACATGATATTAGGAGATTACAAAGATATTTTGAAACTCAATGTCCAGCACAGTGTCAGAAATCTAGGTCTCTGTTAAAGGTCATGGATCCAGCTGGACAAGGAACCCAAACACATTTCAAAACGCCCCCCGGAATTGTTCAAGACAAACCGCTGGAGTTTTATGAGACCAGATCTAAATTATGTTGAAAATCTGTGGAGAGACCCTAAAAGAGCAGTTAGGAGACAAACTCAAAATCTGGGAGAACAGGAACAGTTTGTACTAGAATAATAACTGTCAGTACAGAGGTGCATAGCTCATCCACGGTTATAGACAGTACTCAACTGCAGCTTTTTTGTGTACAAATATTGAGACAAGGGTGTTAATAATTTTGTCAATGTCATTTTTGTTTCTTTTCTGATTTACAAGAGAATATTAAGTTCTGAATCAAAAAGATTTTCTTTACATATGAAAAGTTAAATAAAGAATTGTCAAGACCAAAACTTTGCAGAATTTCAACTTACTTTTAGAAACAGCTGTGAGGTATATAAAGACATTGCGACGTTCCCAGTACTTTTTGCCACGACTGTACCACATATAGTCAAATTATAATATACCGTATCCTAAAAATCGCAATTTACATTTCCAAAAATGTAAATTACCAAACACATCACGTTAAACTTTGAAGATGATTTTTTTTGTACATTGGAATTCATAGGCAGGGAAGGGTTATACCAATATCATTGTAGAGATTGCATTCCTTTACACAAGCAAGAAATACATCTAGTAAATTATTATATCGTTTGTGGACCCACCCTCCACCGAAAAGTAAAGCTCTCATAGTGCACTTTTACAGCATTAATATTTATGGCTCCCTTTGACTGTCGTGGTTCTCACTTTCAGTCCTTTTATTAATATTATAAGAACAATGTCAGCGGCTCTTTGAAAATCCCATTGAAAAAAAGATAGCAGTAGAGCTACGTAGTGGTTATGTACTGGCAGTATCGACTGTTCCCAAAGTGGGAGATAGAGCTGTGTCAGCCAATGGATATATTGAAGCCCTTTTATAAAATTGCTTTTTCACTACCATGCCAATCAAATCAGACAGATGCCATCTGTATTGCGATTCAATTAAAGACTTTGGAAAGAAGGTAACTTGAATGGTTTGGAAATAGTTGAGTCTTTCTTTTTTTATATGATAGACAGCGGGATGCCTTTATGTGCATGTACCTCAAAATAAATTAAAAAAAGCAAAGTGATCTTGTTATAGTATCATTTGTCTGGTGCCATGGATGTAAACCTAGAAGGCAGAAATGAATGTGCTTGGTCTCATGCGATTGGTATCACGTCCATTAATTTGTTATCTCATCTAGATGTGGCGAAATTGAACTGAAACATGTGCCTGTTTTCTTTGGTCAAAAATACTTACATTTACATCGAAAAAACATTTAAGGGGAACTGTAAAAATGTTGTTAAATGTTAGTGTATTAGTTTTACCTGGGTATCATAAAATGTTTGTGTATGTGCTGGGAAGTTATAAAAATAAACAACAATGCTGATCACATTATTACTTATCATGACAAGTTTAGGTTTGGACTGAAGGTCCAGGTATTTGTCACACACATTTACTCCATTAACATTGTTGGGAACTACAATCTCTTAAAAGAAAAAAACTGGCACTATCTGCTTTTCAGTCTAATTTCTGCTTGCAAATTCCATCACCGCTCGCTGCATGTCATATGTGAATGTTATATCTCTGCAAAGAAACCTTCCCGGTATACCTCTCAAAAGAGACATTGAGCAGAATGCAAACACATGCACACAACATATGCGAGAATGCGTTAATTTCAGCGCTCTATTTCTTGCTATAACTCCTAAACCAGCCAGTGTCAATGATAGCATTGTTTTCTCTCTCTCTCGCTATCTAAACAGAATGGCAGAACAGTATGTCATAACCCCCCCCACTCCCACTTCCCCTTACATACCCACTCCTATTTCTCTGTTCTCCCAAGCCCCTCACTGTCTCTTCAGCCAATTCCATCCCTTTCAAGGACTTTCAATTTGATGGGGAGCCAGAAGTGCTATTTCTTCTTTAAATGCGGGTGAATTCTGTATTATTTGGGGTATTTTATCATTATTTTAGGCTCCAGGAGTTTAAATAGAGCAAGAAGGCAGAATTCTGTCAATGTGATGTGCACAAATGTATTGAATCACCCTACAAAGTGCAGCATACACCACAGACAGATGGACCATAGGCCCTTCTCAATGGGAGGGTTAGTTTGACCACAGTAGGGACAGACAGGCAGAACCAGATTGACAGGACATCCCTGTCTTTTACTCGTATTTAACAACACAGACTGGCATACCTAGACTGGCAGACCCAGACTGGCAGGGCATCACTGTCTTTAACCCGTATCTGACATTTTCTCCATCAGCTCTCCTAGGTGCTAAAGAACTAAAGAACTAACTAATGCAATCTGTTTGTCCTTTTTTGGGTGCTCATTTTTGTCCCACCGGTCCACTTCATGCTTCAGAAGAAATGCATATTCCTACTCTTATTACCTGTAAGTAGCCTTAAAGAAAGAGCATTTCCCAATTGATACTGTATGTACGTATATATTTTGTACAACCCTTTGTTTCTTGTTTCTATTGCTTTTGTATTACTATACCACTGAAACCCAGTTTTAATTTCCCATCTATAGAAATTGAATAGTCCAATTATTGTTTGTGGAACTCATTTGATTAAACCTTTTGTAAAGAGTTATAGTAATAGATGATGAAAGGCCTTTTTCTTGGTCAGTTGATTGCAAAACACAATTCCCCCAACAAATATATTCTTAAATCACAAATGCCATGGTGGACAAAGCATCTTAGCACCTACAAAAAGAACATGTTCAGGCCTGTCTAACATCAATGTAATCTAACTTGTCCTTAAACATATTTTTATTAAGATTCAATAATAAGTGTTCTTTTATGATACATCTTAAAGCAGTTGAATATAGTGTTTATATGGATCATTCCACTTTTGTGCAAAGACATTATGCACACCTTGTTTGCTACCTAGCGATAATTACTGCAGTTAATTGAAAATAGTTTCTCATTTCTCAAATGTATTTTAGAGCTAAAAAGAAAATACTTTCCTGTCTTCAATTAAATGGCTTTGGTGCAATACATAGATCTCAACTTTTAGTACTCAACTTAGCAAAACAATCATAACATTTCCAGAGACCTTTGAAAAAAAGCACTATTTGCGCTTAATCTATGCAATTAAAGCTGCAGCTAATACAATGCTTGCTGTGTTTCACATTGGATGTATTGTTTAATTTGCTCAGTGCAGAGCGTGCACCAACATGGTTTCAGGAGGTTTACCAGGCATGTAAAGGACTTAAAGGGTTTCAATATCCATTGTTCTGCTGCTGTATGTATTTTGTCCCTTCTCATTGAAGCTCTTGAAATGTAGATTAATGTTTGTTGTTGACTCCCAGCGGTCGTTGCCTGGAGCTCAGGCTTGAGCAGCTGTCATGCAGGTGGAGTAGAAGGCTAGTACTGGCCACAGCACCTTTTTCAGACATGTAGTTGCCATTACCTATACAATGATTCACTGTAGGCCTTTCACTCTTTTTTCTTCATCCTTTGATAATATTGTTTACTGTGTCAGTGCAATTAAAGGGGAATAAAGATGAATATCTAATGTATATCTGAGTTCATAAATTGCTTGAAGTAATTATTATAATGTTTCTCTGTCCACGCAACTCTCTCACTCAGGGAGAGCAGTGTCAAGCTAGTGCGTTAGCAGCATCATCTGCTCATATTACTCAATTATCTATGTAAAAATCTATTTCTGCACTTAGACACATTTTTGATATTAGCCATTATTCCCCTTTAAGGCTTTTTTGAATTTTAGCTTTGTCTTTGGGGTCTTGATCATGTTTCACTGAAACAACCCTATTAGCCTTGGTGTCTACTCTAAAATACACTACTCTTACTTGCACACAGCAAAGACAGTTATTTTCTGTATTAAGTCATATTTTGTTCTGTTAGTATATCCCCAAACAATTATAATTTAATTTCCTGGAAAACTAATGAGAATTTTTGTTGAATGTCCTGAGGTGTTTATTACAGAGGCTGTTGACAACATCTTCAATGTTAGTAGGACATTCCGAGGATATTTCATTTTAATCCTTCCTATGAAGAAGAAACTTAATTTTGTAATCAAAGACATTCTTTGAAAGTTTTGGTAATTTTATTATCCTCATTTAATTAATGTGAAAACTCAAAGTATGTTCTGGGAATGTTATCGGTTTGTTGGGCCAATGACTTAATTCACACATGAAATCTTTCCAAAACGCATTCCTTCAGTCCTCTCTCTCTCCTGTGAGTGCGTGTGCGTAGGTGGCTAAGTGAGTGTTGCATGTTGACCATGCTGTGAAGACCCATCCGTGTCACCCATCCTGCTAAAGCACATGCTGAGTCACCACGCCCACGCAACTGCCTGCTTCCGCACTTCCTCACAAAAGATTATTTTAATTTCCATTTGCAAAATGGAGGTTGATATGTTTCTTTGATACTTATGTCATGTTCTGCGTTTGCTTGATGAGACAACGGTAAAAAAAAAATCTTCAAGAGCCTCGAAGTTAATAGTTACAGTCAGTTGACAGGATTCACATTATAGTTAGCATGTGGAGAAACTGAAGGACAGAAGCAGAAGATATCCTACATCCATGTATGACCAAGGATAAAATAGTCATATATCTTGCTGTTCAGTGCTTTGTCGTGTGGGATAGACATGATAGCTAAATTGCTGACCTAAATCTCAGGCTCGGGACTAAGTTATCGACGATCTATTCAAACACTGGCTTCTGCTTGACTGCATGTGACCACTGTTTAAATCATACTCACAATAGCATTTAGTAGACTTGACGTCAAATTAGATTTTGGCAGCAAAGCACCCCTCTCCCTCTTACACTTAGTTTGAATTGAGCCCTTCCAGTGGCTACTTCAAAACAATCGACTGAGACCATTATTATCCAAATATCAAAATAAGTGCAACTAACACAGCAGGGGCCGTAAAGCATGTTACGTATGCAGGCCCATCCTCGAGAGGGTGTCCTTACTTTTAATGAAGTGCTGGTTTGACATTCATTAAATACGGATTATCTTTACTCTATTGCCACAATATGCAAGGAATGTGTCATTTAAATGAATCCATTATAGAAATATCCAATAGGCTGAACAATTGAGAGGAATCTTGTAATTAGGAGATATTGCTGACCTTTTGTCAGCAGGAATGAAAGGGAGAGGAACCCGGACACTGATTTGTTATGATAAAAGACAGACACCCGCGGACACGACATGGCCTCTTACGCTATAAATCATTAAATTACTGTATGGAATGTCCTTTCCATGAAGGAAGCTTAGATTTCTGAATATTGGTTGTTAGAATGTATAGTCAAATGGGAAATCTAATTCACGCCATTTAGAAGATGCTCCTATCAAGAGCTACTTAATAAGTAGTGAATGCATAGATTTTCACACCAATCAAACCAATGAGTTTTATTTTAAGTGCAATGGTCTACCAACTGAGCTACACAGGACCTTCATTTGTTTTCAGAGTGCTGGGCCAAAACAACATTGCGCAGATGAAGTAGGGCCCCACTTCATGATTACTCTGCTATATACCGTACATCTAGAATAATATTTCAAATAGGATCTCCATAGCTTACTCACATTGTAAAACAGGAGGGAGCTCTCGTATGGAGACAACAAGCCAGACATATAGATCAGAGAGAATTGGTCAGATACGACAGAGCCATTTAAATAATCTGAAAGAATGTAGGAAGAACTGGTTGCTGTCTGACGTCTCTGTCCTTAGGCCTAGACAAAAAGGTCTGTGAACATTGTTTTTAGCTAGCTTTTCTTCTTTTGTGTTTTGACAACCTGCAGGTGGTTAAGCTACACTAGCTGGTGGTGACCAATGTAACTGAAGGACGAACAATGGAAAGTTAGTTCACTTGGCTGAGATGCAGCTTTTGTTAGCTAGCTGTTTGGATTGCCACAACCTGGGCAAACACAGTAGAGGTGACAGGACTGAAGACGATAGCGTCTTTACATCAGCTTTACAATAGCATTACGTAAATGTATGCTACATAGTGATGGTGAAGAGAAGTGACTAAACAACTAGCCATCAAAGAGAGGAGCTAAGATTTTTGAACAGTGGAAACTGCTGCTGAGGCTCAGACCTGACCATTCCCTTGACTGGCTCCCATCTATGTAATACCAGCATTAACATAATGCTGTTTCTCTCTGATCATCATAACCTATCATCCCTTTAAATTCCTCTCACAAATTCATTGATTTAATATTTTTTAATTAAAAGGATAGTTCTAGATTCATATTATGGTGAAATAACACATACCCTGAGTTGTTCTTGAAGGCCCATGGAGTCATTCTTCAATACAAACATTTATTCACCTCTGTCCCAGCCTGGAATTTGCATTATTTGCATGAATTACCATTATTTGAACCGTCCAAATTCTTGAATTGAAACTGTGCATCTCAAACAACAAAAGCTGCATTGCAAGCGTAAACAACATAAAAGAAAACGCTTCACAGTAAATTCAGTAATCGGTCACGTTACCATAAACACGTTGATGAAACAGCCGGCAGAATCTGGTGACTTTAAACTGGCACCATGAAAACTATTTTCTGTAGCCACCACAATGTCAATGGTAGATAGCAAGTGCTAAGTGGGTGTTCTGGGATGTGAATGGATGTTACGTTGAAACTTGAAATAACTTGATACCATTCCATTGTGAACAAAACTAACCAGTAAATATAGGAAGTATCAGTTCAGTTGAAAATTATGTTTAAATAGTGACAATGTAAAAAAAATAATCATTGTTTTTGTAAACCCTGACACCACTTGTCTTAGTTGGAAATGTTTCGGAGTAGGTTTTACGCTTACAATGTAGCTTTTCTAACTTGAAACGTACATTTTCAATTCATGAATTTGGACAATGCTAACAATGCTAATTCCAGGGTGGGACAAAGTTGAATAACAGCTTGATGTGAAAAATGACTCCATGGGCCTTCAACAATAACTCAAGGTAAGTGTATTTTACGAATCTCTTTAAATGTGATATAAAAAATGAAAAAGACTAACACACTGAGAAAGTTATTGAAATGTTGCCTTCCCCTGGTCAGCGTTCCACTTTGGATCCATCACTAAGCTTTCACTTCCAGGACCAGCAGGGAATGTACTTATTATGTTCTATATAGGGTTCTTAACTCTATTGTAATTTCAATTTTGACATTACAGACTTTCCTCAGAAAAACATAGTATAAACCAGTTATAATCCACATAGTAATGAACATTTCCTGTGGCTGTAGGGATAATTTCATGCTGTACAAAAATTGCTCAAATGACGATTCTATAGCATCCGTTTGGATAGTATACAGCTCTGGAAAACATTAAGCGACCACTGCACCTTTTTATTTCCTTTTCAAAAAAGTCGAAAAGGAAGGTTTTGAGTGAGGAACAGAAGTGTTAAATTTAAGAGACCACTGCAAATTGAACACTTCTGTTCCTCACTCAAAACCTTCCTTTCAACTTTTTTGGAAAGGAAAGAAAATTGTGCATTTAATTTTTTACAAAACTGTATGTTTGTTCCTTCTGCCTCCATTATTCACTCTTCATATTTGAGCCACTGGTCCTGATCCACCCGACCCCCACCAATGCCATTCCTCCTCTTTATTCCATTCCAATTCCTCGTCTTTATTCCATTAACATTCCTCCTCAGCCCAATTTCAAAGTAAGAATAGCAAAGTAGCTACTATAGCCACCGATCAATACTTGAAATTTGAAGCGAGGCAGTGTACATTGTAGATTGGAGGAAAGGTCTCAGAGGGCTCTCTATGTGACAGCAAAGTAAAAATACATCACATGTTCACCACCAACTCCCACACACCAACGCTAAGTTCCCACAAATACCCATACAAACACACACTCAAACATATACACTTACGCTTGCTTGCACACAAAGACAACAATATCAGACCAAGCTCCTTATTGCCACTATATTAAGACCTGGAAATGTAATTGGAAAAAAGTGGAGGTGCCTACAGATCTGACCCACCTGTTATTGCTTCTTGACTCAGAGGGTTTTTTTAGATGCCGTGTTTGCCTTTGTCCTCAACCCAAGCTGCTGAGGAAGCAAAGACCACATGTGTTTGAAAATGGAACAAGAGTGCTGACTATCAAGCAACCATTTTCTAAAAGGCCTATCCTATTTAAGGGCTGCTGGTATATGACTGCATGTTCTAAAGGAATTGGGCTCCATGCCTTTATCTGCAATAGATAATGCGTCAACCTCAGTTTATTCAACTCAAAGGAATACGAATCTGGGTAAATCTGGGTGTTAACACGTTAAATAACGCAGTTTGATGTGTGAAATAAGAAACAGATTATAGAACTATCCTGAAAACAATGACCAGCAACTGCAATAATCTGGGATTTTCTAAGCGATGATTTTGCTTCATGTGATTATGCATTTTTTCTATAAGAAGAGCCGAAAATGAAAATAACTTTACAGATGACGAACTAAACAAGCTAGTCAACGTCTCCTGTTGCCCCAAGCAAAATCTAACTAACATTGTTATAGCAGCTTATTCCCTCATACATGAGCGTTACTAAGATAGATCAGGTCCAAAATACAACCAATAACGAAAACAGTCTTACAAATTAGGAGTATATTAATGATCACATCTTGCTAGTTCTTTAAAAATATGATGTTTTTTTGAATGGTATTTTCATCGTTTATTTTGTACATTTGTATACATCGGCTAGCTTTTTTTCTGGCTCTGTCCGAGCAAAACAGATGATGTCGGATCACTAATCGTAATCAGTGAGTTAGCGTTTAATGTTTTTAAGGAATTCTGGCCAGCTGTTCTAGCTAGTTTGACGAAAGGGGTGGATGCCTTTCCTGCTGCAATGCCAGGTGTGCTACACTGAATTGTTCCTACATCATAGCATACGTACCCATGGTTGACAGATTTGATTCACAGTATACTGCCCAATAACATGTGGGCCACCCCCTGAAGAACCAGCTCAAATTCTATTTTTGCTATGCTACCATTTCTATAAATCATCCGCCCAAGACAATTGTTTATACACAAATAACCTCCCCATCAAACAAAACATTAGTATTATGAATTATACTGTGATTTTTATGTAGTGATACTGTAACCACTACATAAAAAAACTGAAAATGAATGAGGCAAGCCTAGTTCAGCCGGCCTGCGATTAGAAGTGATATATGTTGTTGCCCTCACTGGATTTGAGCCTGTGTCTCCCATGTGAGAGGCTATGCCTTCAACAACTATGCAACGGCGCTAGTTGCCAGGTGTCGGTTTAGCCTCGTGACATTATATAATTTTGTCACGCATTAACATTACGCCAAGTTTGAATATTTCCCTAGACACCATTAAGCATTTTGTTAAACTGACTAACGTTTCTTATTAAGCATCTAAGAACTGTTTGGCTTTTGCCACTGGCCGTTTTAACAGCTGATTGGCCAGTAATAGGTTTTACCATTATCTACTAACTTACTACTATAGAATATTATATAGTATTCATAAGAATTGATCAATTGCTAGTAAGACTGAAGATGAACTTTACACTGCCAAAGCCATTTTATTTCATGGCACAACAATGTCGGTTTCTCTTTCATTCGTGAATGACATTGATACAATAACTATTAATGTAGGTGACTTTTTCGTCAAGTGAAAAGACAAGAGAATTGTGGAAACCCCTCTTTTACAGCCCAAGGGGTTTTGATCTAGCGTATATTACCCCAATAAGCATGAACGGATGCATACTTCACCAGAAATAGTCCCAATATACAAACCCGATTCCAAAAAAGTTGGGACACTGTACAAATTGTGAGTAAAAAAGGAATGGAATAATTTACAAGTCTCATAAACTTATATTTTATTCACAATAGAATATAGATAACATATTGAATGTTGAAAGTGAGACATTTTGTAATGTCATGCCAAATATTGGCTCATTTTGGATTTCATGAGAGCTACACATTCCAAAAAAGTTGGGACAGGTAGCAATAAGAGGCCGGAAAAGTTAAATGTACAGATAAGAAACAGCTAGAGGACCAATTTGCAACTTATTATGTCAATTGGCAACATGATTGGATATAAAAAGAGCCTCTCAGAGTGGCAGTGTCTCTCAGAAGTCAAGATGGGCAGAGGATCACCAATTCCCCCAATGCTGCGGCGAAAAATAGTGGAGCAATATCAGAAAGGAGTGTCTCAGAGAGAAATTGCAAAGAGTTTGAAGTTATCATCATCTACAGTGCATAATATCATCCAAAGATTCAGAGAATCTGGAACAATCTCTGTGCGTAACCGTCAAGGCCGGAAAATCATTCTGGATGCCCGTGAACTTCGGGCCCTCAGACAGCACTGCATCACATACAGGAATGATACTGTAATGGAAATCACAACATGGGCTCAGGAATACTTCCAGAAAACATTGGTGGTGAACACAATCCACCGTGCCATTCGCCGTTGCCCGCTAAAACTCTATAGGTCAAAAAAGAAGCCGTATCTAAACAGGATCAAGAAGTGCAGGCGTTTTCTCTGGGCCAAGGATAATTTAAAATGGACTGGGGCAAAGTGGAAAAGTGTTCTGTGGTCAGACAAATCAAAATTTGAAGTTCATTTTGGAAAACTGGGATGCCATGTCATCCGGACTAAAGAGGCCAAGTTGTTATCAGCGCTCAGTTCATAAGCCTGCATCTCTGATGGTATGGGGTTGCATGAGTGCGTGTGGGATGGGCAGCCTACACATCTGGAAAGGCACCATCAATGCTGACAGTTATATCCAAGTTCTAGAACAACATATTCTCCCATCCAGACGTTGTCTCTTTCAGGGAAGACCTTGCATTTTCCAACATGACAATGCCAGACCACATACTGCATCAATTACAATGTCATGGCTACATAGAAGAAGGATCCGGGTACTGAAATGGCCAGCCTGCAGTCCAGATTTTTCACCCATGGAAAACATTTGGTGCATCATAAAGAGGAAGGTGCGACAAAGAAGACCTAAGACAGTTGAGCAACTAGAAGCCTATATTAAACAAGAATGGGACAACATTCCTATTCATAAACTTGAGCAACTTTTCTCCTCAGTCCCCAGATGTTTGCAGTCTGTTATAAAAAGAAGAGGGGATGCCACACAGTGGTAAACATGGCCTTGTCCCAACTTTTTTGAGATGTGTTGATGCCATGAAATTTAAAATCAACTTATTTTTCCCTTAAAGTGATACATTTACTCAGTTTAAACATTTGATATGTCATCTATGTTGTATTCTGAATAAAATATTGAAATTTGAAACTTCCACATCATTGCATTCTGTTTTTATTCACAATTGTACAGTGTCCAAACTTTTTTGGATCAGGTTTGTAACTATGAACAATTTTAATTTAGGCTTACTATAACGTGGCTACTAAAGATTGTAGCAAACTGCGTTTTTGTCTATCCTGAACAAATCCTAATGCATGATTAGTTTAGACTGTGACGAGCCTCAAACACTGGACCTCTTGTCTCTGTCTGTGTCTCTAACCACTACGCTATTTAACAAGGGGCAGGCAGTCAGTCACTCACTCAGTGACATTCGCTCTTCTTGGCTGGCTCCGCTTACGCAATACAAAAATTTACATGGCAAATTCCATGACGCTGTTTGTATTCAAGTGCTGATTGGCCAATTGTTACATAGTGTTATTGAACATGTCAAATAGGGATATTTAATATGTATCTTCATCAACACGCAAAGAAACAAACAGCGTACCATAGATCTACTGTATAGAGTAATCAGTAACACAAGTTACTTTCTGTTCAATTTTGAAAACAAATCAATGGTTATTGAGCTTTAGTGCCTGTTCCCGTTATTTTTTTTTCATGGAGTAATTGTACAAGCTTCAGTAAAATGGTAGACTATTTTTTTATAGTTCTTCAGAGCAGTCATATTAAGTGCCTGATTTGCTTTGTTCCACATGGCAAGCTTCTGAATTTGAAATCCAAATGTTTTTTTTATAATATCCTGGAGACATTGTTGGCCAAATCACTATAACTACAAGACCACAAAGAACAGGAAGGTTTCTATCATCCAGAATAAATCATTGCAGATTGTTGAAAATACACTGTCTTTGGCCCAGAAGGCTCTACAATAGCCTGCATGTTTTAGCTTCAATATGCTGAACAGTGCACAGATATTGAACAGTGCATAACATGGGCTCTCATCACTTTTTACTATTTTACATGTATGTAGTACAAGTCAGCTGTAGGATTTTTCTATACTTCAACAGGGCCATTGTCTCTGAGTAACACTCTCTTTTTTGGCGGGCGGCTGAAGGAAACTGGCCAAAAAACAGAAGGAGACGGCCAGTAGCAGCACCCAGAGGGAGATGGGGCCTGTGGGCACGGTTGACAAGAGCACCACCAAACTCAGCACTCTCCACAAGGACGATCCCTTCTCCACCAGCAGCCAGGACCTCAACGGTTTCAGTGAGTCAAACAGGAATTACTGCTAACATTCCAAAAGCTTCCCATTTTTAGAATTCCCGGTCCTGGAAATCCAACTGGGAATCCTGGGATTTTTAGTATTCTGCTAATTACTGTCAGTGCTAGCCTGTTGCCTCTCTCTTGTTTCCTTCCGTTCCACTTAATCTCTTGATTCCCCCTGTTTTACTGCTATTCCTCTAATTTAACAGCATGCTGTTCTTTTGTCAGGAGTTTAATTTCTACTTATATGTTCTTGTGTGCTGTTCTGTTTTCTTTGAAGTTTATCTCCTTTAAAGTCTCCTTTATGTCTTTCTTTGGTTGCCACAGTAGCCAGGCAGCTGTTTTTTGAGAATTAGCATAGGCCATTCTCACTGTGATGACACAATATTGCCCGACCACTTTCATGTACAGAAAAAACTATAATTCGGCCAAAAAATAGAACATATGGTGTGGGTCGATAAAATGTGAGTAATTTAGCAGACACCCCACCCACACGGACACACATAGAAAAAAGTTATTGTTATCTGAAATCTGCAACTATGGCCCAATATGCAAGGTTCTTAGGTACAGCAGTAATGACCATGAGAATTGCTCTTTTCCAAATGGATTTGTGCTCTATATCAACCTATTGTAGTATTTGATAATACTTTTCAATCGGACAGAGAGAAAGATGAGTAGCATTTTGGCCAGTCTTTGCCTGGCTGTAAGTGTGGTCCAGCCGGCTGTGTGGCAGCAGTAATTAGGAGGGCCCTCTCAGAAGCTTCTTCTGGAGAAAATGTCACACTGGCCTTTGGGAGGAGATTAATTTGAAAGTCTGGGTCAGCCGGAGAATAAAAGTCTAAACTAATATATAGTAATTGCCTTCACCACACTCTCCACACTTAAGCTCTGCATCTCACCCAACTATCGAAATTCCCTGGTTGCAGCTAAAACGTGTGCCTGGAATGTTAGTTGACAATTCTGCGTGAAAACAAGTCAATGTGAACAATATTGTATGTATCCTAATCTTCTCCAGTTAATGTGCAAATGATGTCTCTTGAGAAGCGGCAATAACACAAAAAGCCCTTTTCTACAGAATACATAATAAGAACAGATTTACTACTGGTGTCTGGTTCTCACCACTCACCTGGTCAAGTATCACCCCGACTTTTCAGTACTCACCCCTTTGTCATGTATCATCCCTGGACTACTCAAACGTCGCAGTTCCATGGTCAAGTAACAGCCATGCACCAGGTTTGAGACCTGACCAAAGGAGAGGTGAGAACCAGAGAAGAGAATGAATGCGAATTAATTCCTATTGTGTAGTCTGTACTGTTCTGTTACATACAGTGCATCAAAGTATGCAAAGTCTCCAACATTGGATTATCCCCTCTCATATCAGTATTCACAATGTCCCCCATCATTATTTATCTAATATAATGTGGCCATCAGAATAGGACAGTTCCAGGACTGTTGGGGACAGGTTCTGCCTAATGAGGCAGAGAGAAATGCCGACGCAGCATGGAGATCTAATATTTACACGGATGCAAGCAAATAACCTTTTCTGTTATTGCATTCTCATATAGAATTATTTTCTGGTATCTAGACTCAGACTACATTGCGGTGAAAGCACTTTTTTCATTCAGGTAGTAGGATAAAGTTAATCATCTTGGTCACATTAGCACACAGTATGCATAAGGCTGTGGGATTTTATCTTTGAACACAGGAGTTACTCTGTTGCGCATTAGCATGTGAAGAACTGCATAGCTCAGTGAGATAAAGGAGCTAACCTGTGGGAAAATGGTCTGCATAGCAGGATGTAAAATAGTATTTAGAATTTATTTGGATCCCCATAGCTGTAGCCAAGGCATCAGCTACTTTCCCTGGAAACCACACAGAGACAAAACACATATAACCTAACATAACCCTAACATTGTGCATAGAACAAATCTACTCGGCAACATACTTCTTTGTTTCCATTGTATTCCATAGATTAATATTACATTTACATTAACTTAGGTATTGTAATGTTTACGTTACAATTTTCTCGTTTTTCATGCAGGATGGTAGTTGGAGTTCACTGTTCTATAGGACAAAATGTACCCGTCAAACATCTGTTCATCTGTGGCACATTTTGTCATTGTCTCATTGAAGGTTTCCTTAATAGCTGGTTAATTTACTTTTGACCAATGTTCCCTCTAAGCAGCAAAAATTGGCCTGCCGGTGCAGACCACAATATTAAACTTCACTGAGTTTGCCTAATTAGTTTGCATTATAGAAAAGATAAACTTCATTGATCAATTAAACATAGTATCAGAACCCTTTTTAACACAAACCAATTTTGGTTTTGGCAGAACTGGAGTTCATTAATATAAATGTGTCAGTCTTGAACCCTACATAGACCTGGGTGCTGTAGTATGCAAATATGCCTTCCAAATTTGCTCAGTAAACAGAAACATTTTAGGGAACATTGCTGTAAACTAACTAGGTTTTAGACACTTTCCCTCATGTCGGTTGTAATGTCTCTGTTTGATACAGACCCATCGTGTTTGTCTGTGATTATGGTGCTTTCTTTTTTGCATTTTGCGTCCTGTGTTGCTTTGTCTTTAACATGTCCCCCTTGTGTTTCTTCCCTCAGCGACACCCTCTCCCTGTTCCTTCTCTGTTCAAGGCAAAACACTGCAAAGCAAATCCCTCTTGAATTCCTACTACTCAGGTACAGCCATACCACTGTAAAGAGGCCTGCTTTGTAGTGAATCTACATAAGGCAAAGTCATGTTGCTTTTCCAGGTCTTTTCAAAGTAGAACTTGTTGAGGAATGAACCTGTGGACTGGATTGTCTTTGATGGAAGTTGTTTGTTGTTGTGATCCATATTCACTGGCTTCTCCTTTTCCTGTGTCATCACCTTCTCTAGTGTCGAAGGAGCCAGTTCCTGCAACAACATCCATTGGTAAGTATCTCTTTTCCATCTGTTCGTGCATCTCCTTCCATTATCTTTGTGGTATTTAGATGTCTGGAAATGGATTCAACACATTAATTCTGCCCACACAGAGTCCGCACATGTCATATTCGCTGAGACCACTGAATTTAATCAAACCAAACAAAATGTTAACACTACACTACAGAAATGAAGCAGCTTAGTATCATTACCTACTTATGCTAAACAGACAGCAGTAGGCTCTGTCTCAGGCCATGTCTGTGCTGCTGGCCCAGGACATGCTAACATTGGCCTAATGAAGGCCTACTGGGTCCCGATGATGGCTCTGCCCGTAATTGCATGCAGAGGAGTGATGAGAATTGGATCATGTGTGTTGCAACCAATTGAATTCTAATGGTTGGATTTGAGAGAGCTAAGTACAACAGCACAGCGGATCTTGCCCCTTCAGTTTACACATGGCCAGATTGAAATGTCAATTTCCGACCACTCATTTTCGCACTCTCCCTTGCCCCCTCCACCTCCTTGAGGCAGATTGACCACCTCTTTGCCAACTAGATTTGCTGTGAGCTGGAAATATGGCATGTCTTTTGTTTCAGTGTAAGCTCCAATCTCAACTGCTTTTCTTCCGCTTCCTCAAGTCAGTTGGCAACGTCTCTCTCCAGCTTTTGGGTTTATTCGCTCCGATTTTAGTATGCTGTTTATTGTATCTCTACCTGCCATTGGTCAATACCGGGCCCCATGTAGATTATTATTTGGTGTGAGTCAATATTTTGGTTAATTTTGTTTAAAGGGGCCCATGTTTTGATCTTTATCTGTCCTGCCTTGGATCACAGACAGTTGCTGTAAACACACTCTTTGATCTTAAGGCTGTCTTAAATGCATACTTTCCACTGATCTGTGGATGTTCTAAGAGAATGGGTTGCACTGAAGCTGTTAAATTTGTGTATTATTGTTACAGAAGTAGCTTCATTACCACTTGTCATAATTGTTGTCATAATTGTATACATTCTAAATCAGCTTTCCCCAGCCTCCAGGCTCCGGTTCCTGGCCAAAGAGAATTTGCTTCTGGGCCATGACTTGGGTGGCATTGACATGATAATACAAGTTGTAGTTACAGTAGAACACTTACATGAACATGAGTTATATGGAATTTAAATGCCAATTTTACCACATTAATTAACCTTGATTTGCATTAGAGGTTCAGGTATTTAATAAGCTGTGGTCAAATACAGTTGAAAAAGCTCAGTTTCTGTAGCCTGGAAGGATCAGGGATAACTCATTTAACAATAGAACCGCCAAGCCAGTCAGACAAACGTTATCAGCCAGAGCCGAACCCTATTTCTCGTCATTAGCATACGAATCGGCCCGATTAGCATACACATCCTCCACTACATCACCTTTCAGCCAGTGCATCAGTGCATCACTCTATATATTATTTAAAAAAATAATGAATTACAGAATTTGTTTGTTTTTAATGAGTGTATGAATAAGAATGAATGTATTGAAGTTCTTATCATAAAAAAACGACTAAACAAAGAATACATATAACAATTCTGTCTACGAACACAGGCTATAGTATTTTAATTTGTTTATTAAGCCCTATAAATGTACAAAATGAAGATTACACAACACTTAAATAGGCTCTGTGCACCAGCGTAGTGACGAACTTCCGCTTTTGTCTAGAAGTCGGTATTGCAGTGTCCGGTTTACTTACTAATACTCATCCGCATTAGTAAACACCTAAACTCACAACAAGATGAGTGATGCTGTTGTACGGAAAAAACGACATAATGTACGTGACTCATTTAAGTTTCAAGGTACAAGTGGGGCATCATTTTAATTAGGAGAATGTCCTCTTTTTAATAAAATATGGCTTGTGCCATTCAATTACTTTAAACGCTAGACTAGAAATAGTCAGAAAAGGCAATTTTTTATATACTTCCACGTAACACAGGTTTAAGCGCAATGAATACCATATAGGACCAGATGTTTACTTCCTATGCCAGTTGTTATTTTTCAGTTTCGTTGTGAAATGAGGTTACAGTAGTAAAATAAAAGAGGAGACCTGTTTTGGTGCTTTTTTGAGGCTATGATATTTTAAGCTTCATTCAGGTTAGAAGAGGCTGAACGAAGGTTTGTTTCAATTCACTTGCTATGGGGACGCGCTAGCGTTCCAGCTCAGCCAGCGTTCTTTTGCCGTTTTTGAGGCTAGGGTGAATTTCTATGCATTCTATTGTCCTGCCTAATACTACACTAAAAAGGAATACGTCGCTAACTAGCTTAGCCGATAGCCGGCCGGCACACCACAGTAAACTACTTACCCTCGTAGTTGTGCAGATAACTCAATACGTAGAGTTTGTTGGAGGAGGGGACCAGGCATCAACAATTCGATGGACATCACTAATGCTTATTTTAGGCAGGTCTTGGAGACATCTACTAAAAACTGACATTTTGGGCGACGCAAGTGATGACTGCCTTAAACCGGAAACTGATATGCCGACATCTGGCTAAAGCGGAAGTTCGTCCATACGCTTGTGCACATAGCCTATTATTTAAAATAAACCCATTAGAATTTAGTTTTCATTTTATTAATTGTATCTTAATTCTAATACATTTTTAGTATGAAAATTAGTTAGTAATCCATATGAAATGTGCATTTCTCTCCGGCGCGTTCTGCGAAGATCGCAGGTCAGTATCATCAACTTCATCTTCGCAGCCAACACAAAAAAAACATTTGTTTATTAATAAACAATTAAAATGGCAGAGGCCACTCCTCCACGGGCTCAGGCGGCAGAGGCCACTCCTCCCCAAACGTGGGAGGCACGGGCTGCCGCTTCTGGCAAATAGGAGGCACGGGCTGCCACTTCTGGCAAATAGGAGGCGCTGGCTGCCACTTCTGGCAAATAGGAGGGGCTGGCTGCCACTTCTGGCAAGTAGGAGGCGCTGGCTGCCACTTCTGGCAGGTAGGAGCCTTCGGCTGCTGCTCCAAGGCAGCAGGGGGCGCTGACTGCCGCTGCTGGCAGGTAGGAGGCGCTGGCTGCTGTTCCAAGGCAGCAGGTGGCGCTGACTGCCGCTGCTGGCAGAATGCGCGTTTGTGAATATCCACCCACAAATAAGTTTTTCCTGCACAAATAAACTGCGATTATTAGGGCCACCAGCGATGGATTTTCAAAACGCAAATGTAGGATATAAATTGTGATTACACACCTGCACTCTTAAAGTCAATGTCATCAGCAGCCAATTATATCCAAAGAACACAATTTCTGAGATGCAAAGCAAGCAGAATCACATGTCCTACCTGTATGGACGGAGTTGACGTGGATGCATCAAATGCCAAATCATCATCTTTTGGCAGAATGCTTCCCAACACACCTTTTCTCCTCAAATATTCATTAATTGCATCATTTTCTGTCAGAGGCAGGGCCATGTTAGAGCTATCTAACAAATAGTTGCCTAATATTCTAAACAATTCCTGTCTCAGTTGTTCAGTGCTACTCTTCCTGTCAGTGTTGTTCGGTGCACAAATAAACCTTGAAATTTGAAAAATATATTACACCAGGTAGGCCTATCACCTATCATTTTTCTGAGAAAGAAGCGTTGATAGTAGATAACTAAATAACATTTTATATGGGTCGGCTAGTATTATAGATATACTCTGTTTTTACCAGCCATCCAACCAACCAAAACCGGAGAAAATAAAATGAGCACTTCATTTGTCTCTAATCTAATCTGTCTCAAATCACCTTTGCGCGCATGATGATCTCACACACACACAACAATTGAGGCACGCAATTGTTATTTTGGTTCAAATAACGTTTTTAAAACATGATATAATAATTTTAAAAAATATATTAAGCATGCAACGTGTCATAATTATTTGGCGCACCTATTCTTTCCAAAAGTAATCTTTTTTTTTAAAGTAATATGATTACAATATTTCTGCTGGTAAAATAACGGATAACAGTTACTGTTTTTTTGTAACTTGTACTTGTAATCCATTCCTCCCCAACTCTGGGAGTATTGTGCACTCATCCATTGCTGTCATGCGTTTAGTGAGGGGTGATTAGCGACATTTGGGTACCATTATCAGGATGCCAATGTTAAGTACAGTGGGCTGTTGCCCGATTAAGTCGGAAAAAAGGTGGGAAAAAAAGGTAAATATTAGGAATGTGATGTGTGTATGATAGAAAGGACCTATCTTCACAGTGACGATGAAAAGAAGTGACCGATGGAATGGTAGTTGTTTTTTTAACGTTTTCATAATATATCATTATGCTTTTATTAATAGGCACAGTGGGAAAGATAAAGGAAATAATTGTTTTTCTAAAACTGATTTTGGTCAAACTTGACCCATAGGTGTGACAGCAGAACAAGTGAGACTGCTGGATCAACCTTGGCCAACCAGGCATGTTAAAACACAGCTTGGTAACCCCTGTTATAATGGTATCTCTTAAATCAAATTCATGGTAGCGGGTGGGACACTGATTGTGATTTTAACATATTAACTTTCATATAAAGTTATCCCTCATGTAATAACTTTATACTAAACTTTATATAAAGTTAGGACTCATGTGAGGGACAGAGTTCTATGCTAGTGGTAGTCACTGTGTACCTTCCTCAAGCACTGTTGTTGACAGAGCAAATCACAGTAATGGCTGACAGACCCCCTTCTTTACTGTCCGGGGGAGAGAAAGCCACTCTCTGCAAACAGAGCCCAGCCAGGGGAAAAGAGCCTTGTCAAACATTACATCAGGCTAGAGAAGGCAGGCTAGTAAGCCCAAAGCATTTATTGATTTCAGCAGTAAATTTGTACGGCGAGACATCTGGAAATTGCCCATAGTACATGCCATAATCATCTTGTTTCACAGTCAATAATTTAGCTTTGCCTATTCATTGCTTTGCACGCTGTTCTGCTAGCACCATCCATGAAAGAAAATGAATAGAAAAGAGAGGGAGAACCAAGAGGTCTTCAATGGAAAATTCATGTGCTGAAGCAAAGCTAGGCTTAGCTCTTCATAGCTGTCTGTAGTTTTCGATGGATCACATTTTTTTTGCAATGCAAATAGGAATAATATCATTACATTAAAAATCTCAATCACTCACTGAAAAAACATGAGACCACAGCTCCTATTCACGCACTTGCTTAACTTCTAGTCGAATGACCTTGAGTCAATTCACTGGATATTGATCAGGTGCTAGTTTATAGTGCCGTGTGAAATCGATTGCTCCCACTGTCAATTCTAGATGACCGATGATACAGTTCATTTGAACCCCCTCTAACTTTTACGTGGTCATCGGCATTTTCAGTCGCTCTGTATTTGGCCTCTGTGTTTTCTTGTAACCTGTTACTGAATCAGCACCAGAGATGTTAGTGCTTTACCAGAGAAACAAGACATAAGCAACGAGCGGAGGTGGGATAGAGTCTGTCTACCAGCTGTCTTCTGCCGACGGCCTGGGCTGTCAGACAGATTGAATGGAGTGACACTGGATCAGCGGGGAACATGGTGGGCAGGATTAACCATCCTGCTGAAGGGACAGCTTCGGTTTCAAAAGTGGTGGAAAGCTTTCAGAGGGGTGCAAGGGAGAACCCACAATGGGACAGGCCCAGTTAATCCACCACCAGGACATTTGAGTCTCAGCTAGCATCACTGTTACTTTCAGGAGAGCGTTTTATGAAATCCATGCATAGTTTCATTATCACTGTATGCAAAAGGATATTGATTTGACATCCAGTAGTGGAGTCAATGCCGGTACGCTGCCAGCAGAGATGACGGAGTGGAGAAAATGCATCTATCCCCTTCCACAATTTACATTTACGTCATTCATATCACTACACACTCTGGAGGAAAGCTCTTCATACATGATACTTTTTATTAAAGCCCTGTTATAACACGCACATATGTAATCAAAAACTGTGCTTGAGAACTGGATGGAACATGGTTAAAATAAGGTCTATGTATCTTTAGTCCCTATTAGGATTGATGTTCCTATAAATGACTCAATTATATACTTGGAAAATCACTTTAGTGGCTCAAGAATGACTGAAATCTACACTTGGGAAATCACTTCAAATTATCTCAAATCTTTTCCAGCTACATTTTAGGTCATTTCAAATGGCATTATCTTGTTCCTGCTCAAAGAGCTGTCCAATGTATTTTTGTATGGATGGTAATTACTGCTAATGGTCGAGCAGCGTTGTTTAGTCGATAATGTTACACTGCCGATAATTGAGCTTAATGCGATTTACATGTAAGCACTAATCATTACTCTGCAGCTCATGGAAGTGCTGAACACTAAAATGGTGAAATGGCTAAACCCAATGGTGTTTATTTGAGGAACTTCTGCAAAACACAATGTTAATTTTCAATAATTTTAGTTTTCTCTATATGCCCACACAGTATATTCAACATCATATTGTCCTCAGGGTGTCCTGTCACATGGTGACAGTTGGTAGACACTGCAAAGGTGTGAATCACATTGCATGCCTAAATAGAAAGTCGAGCTGTATGACATTTATTTTCTCAGCACTGATCTCTTATTTGTTGGAAATATTACGTCATACTGTAGCTGGTATGCTACGCTGTTTGACCGAAAAACCTGAGCCAGGCTTTCCGTCTTTTCATCACAACACATGTTGTCTTTATTCCCTCTGCATCTTTTGTGCCAGGAATAGAAGGGAGTTGATTGTTTTCACTTGACTCTGTATAACATGTATGTTGGAATGTTTTTGTGTGTCAACTATTCCTTTTGACATTCTTTTTGAGCTACACGTGATCACATGGAGCCAGGAAGGGTGCTGATCCAGTTGTCAGTCATGATAACGAAGTAATGAAAGCAATACTATATGTTCTGAAAGCTACAAAAAGGTCAACAAATCATGTGATTAGCATTAACATATCTTCCTTTGTCTACTCAGTTTTTTTAAGTAAAAGCCAAGAAACATTGTGGATACATTTAATGGCCATCTATATTCATATTTGACCTTCAACACAGCCCCAATCATTAGCAGCTCGATCTTTCACTGGCTTTTAAGAGGATCAAGTACGTTTCTTGGTAATATTTACGACATTACATACCCTCTGGACTGCCACTTTGAAATATTCTCTTGCGGTGGAGACAAAAACACATGAATAATGAATTATGTCTGTGCTGATGGGGGGTAGGTGGAGGTGGGGGGCACTTTGGGCAAGATGGAGTGGACTTCTCCAGAGTACAGTCTGTACCTGCTCCCTGTCCCATGGCTAGGGCTCCCACCTCGCACACAACACCCACCTCCATGTAAACAGATGCTAACGCTAAACTAACATAACCCCATTACATGGCTAAGTACATTTGTGCTATGTTTATCTCCATCTCTCATCAGTAATAATTATGGAGAAATGGAGCAATGGGAAATAGTGATAACTGAGTAATGAGCAGAAATGTAAACACGGCCCAGATAGAACATTACCAGGAATTAACATTAATTAGAGTGATGAGACTGTGCTCCGGTTGCATAAGTTTGTGTTACCTATATGTAATAGCAGAGGATTAAGTAATAACCTTGCTCTGCATGATTTCATACAATATGTGGACTGTTGGAGAGGCTCCTAAGGTCATACACCACACCTCCTTATGCTCTTCATGGTTGATTTTGCAGAGCAGAAATGTTGTCTCCAGAAACCTTTCCAAAGATGGTGTGTGTAAAGTCTTTTTTTCCACAACAACACATGGTAATACAGTACTTTCCTGCTCACTCCCTGTGGCTTGTTCTTACTTTGTCTGGGTGATGTAGCGGTGGCTTACAAGCAGAACAAAGTTACTCATTTTTCATTGTGTTTCAGCACACATATTTGAGTGGGTTACACTTTTTTTAGGCATAAAGAGAAACACTTTTTGTAATGAATTTTTGAGATAATTAAGATGCAAATGGCCACATTAATAAAACATGGGTTGATATTACCCTACCACATTTGCAATGGTACTTTAGGTATTAAATGCCTGTAATATCTAGAATTTCTCTTCCATTCATCTTCCCATTGCTCTTCTTAATCGACTCATTAGAATCAATATACTACTTCAATCTCTTCAATCCTAGGAAGACTCAATTACAAGAATGTCTTTCTAACCAATCAAGAAGCGAAGTAAAGTGTCCCTTGGATTACTCATTTAACTTTGAGGTATCATCATTAATGATTGAGTAGCAGCGAGATACAGATAGAGGAAGGCCGTTGTCTAGCAACCGGGTCTGTGGGGAGCCAACGAGTTAGAAGGTCTCATGCTTTCAAAGTCTTTGTGATTACTGTTTTTTTCTCTCTACTTTGTAGAGAGCCCGAGAGGTCTCCACTGAAATTATTCCCCAACGCTGGCTGTCTCTATTTTCCCAACACCGAAAATGTGTTTGAAAGAACAACATTTTATGAAAACAAGACTTTGCTGTATCAAAATGAATGTTGATATAGCTGAATTATATCCCTAAGACTGTCGACTCTCAGGTCATAACCAAACTGAACATATCAACCGTCTCTTAAGATGAAGCTGGAGATTTAGTAGATAGTGACTTCTATCTCTTTGCTCCACAGACAACAGCCATAGTGAGATGGCCCAGCCATCATTGACTATTCAGACATACCCATACGGGGGTTGCGAGTCTGTGGAAATGTCCTACCAAGCGGGTCAGTTCCAGCCGGCCATCCGTGTGGCTGACCTCCTCCAGCACATCACCCAGATGAAGTGTGGACAGGGCTACGGGTTCAAGGAAGAGTATGAGGTAAGAATGGTTAGTACAGTTTTATCAACATTGCAGAGAACTCTGTGTTTCCTTACTTGAGGCTGCAGCATTACTCAGGAACTTACTCAGAAAATAATACATGTTCATTGCAACTTTTACATTCAGTTTGAAACTTTAAATCTAATAATTTTTCTATTTAACAAGAATTCAGACACTTTGACCAGATACCATTATGTTGTCTTTCGTTGCTCACCATTGAAGGAATCCTATTAGTGTTTTAAATCTGTTTGAGTTCATTTGATTCCTTGCCCCATTTGTATTGCCAACAGCTTACATCTTTGTCTAAATGATATGATGGCACTAATTGGCATTTTCCCCCTTTTTAATCAGGGAAACACACTGGTGCTGCACTTATTAAATATTTATTGAAAATGACATTTGAAAACATCATTAATATTGATGGTTTTTCCAAAGACAAAAGAATTATCTGATATTATAAAGCCGAGTTTGTACTTATCGATGGTATAGTCCTCCTGGAATATCATTCTTTCCCGATTAAAGACCTTCGCCTATTCTATTACTCAGGCATTGCATTAGAATTAAGTGAAAGTTTAATAGGATGTTTTAAAACAAGACAATTAACCAGGCAAGCCCAGTTCTGCCAGATTAGAAGGGATGAATTTTGTTGCCCAGGCTGGATTTGATCTGCGGTTTCCTGTGGTACAGACTGTCTTTAACCACTGTGCTATTTAAACAGCGGGTGTCGTCGCATGTGACACGTGTAGATGTGTAATTTCCAATTAGTTGAAAATCCATGGTCTTCGAAACTAGTTCCCTACATTACCTAACGTCCAAACCAACAACAGGTATAACAGGATCGCAACACTACATTCAATGCGTTAAATTAGAAAGAGATTACTGTAGATGGCTAATAGCTATACAGTACCTATGATGAAAACAACGACTCCATTCACTCTTTAGAAAAAACAAAGATAGTTGAATAGCCAACCACTACGCTATGTGAACTACGCTATGTAAATTTAAATCGAGAGCAATGTTCCTTGACGGTGCAGTTCGTCCATCACAGTATAACCGTAAACGGTTTTGGTTTAGGCTTACTATAATGTAGCAACTGATCAAGCTTGTAGCCAGCAACGTTTTAGTCTACCCTGAACAAATCCTAATGCCTAATTTGTTTGGTCTGTGGTGAATCGACTATGTGGCAGTCTGCGTCTCTAACCCCTACACTATTTAAAAATGGGTAGTCAGTCAAGCATTCACTCACTCAGTAACAGACAATTGCTCTTCTTGGCGGTCTGGAAATAAGGTGAAACAATAGTCAGGAATATTAATAGAGTCCCACTATCATGTTTTTAATTCCTAAACATCTTTATAACTGAGACTGAAAATGATTTAACCTTCAGTAATGCAGTAAATGTGTTCATCTTCATAGTCAGTCAGTTGACAGTGCTTGGCCCTTGCCAGTCCAGGAATGTGGATTTGTTTCTTGTTGTTGTAAGGGTCAAATATTCAAAAAGGAAATTGTACATCCTATGTAAATGTCAAGCATGTGTGGCCATTATGCACTATTGTGCATTGTTGATTTTGCCGCCACCTGTCACAATCAAGACCGAATTCCAAAACCCAATGAGACCCATCATAGTTTACTTTGAATGCCCAGGCCAGGGTTGGGCAAATAAAGGATTGTTGGCCTGACCTGGTCTGCTAGTCAATATGGTCCAGCCCATGGTAGGTAGAGTATAAAATAAAATATGTATTTGGGGGGTGGGGTTAAACAAAACTCTCCAGCCCATTCTTAAATATTTTCTACAACATAGCAAGTACAGTATGTTGAAATTATTATGGATCTATAAACATACTTATACTGCCCTTTGCAGGGCCACAAATTGATTTTGACAGAAACATTTGTCATCCTCCAAATTTCCCAATTGCAATTTGTCCATCATTTTGCCCATCCCTGGATGAAATTACTGAACCAACTGAATGTGTCAATGTATTTCCAATGCTCGTGCATGCAGCGTGTTCACTATCTGAGTGTTACGAGTTTTGTTAATGTCTGGTCAGTGGAGGAAGCTTAGGGTTTGTCAAGGTTCTGGTCAAATTCTTGGCTGTAGGCCTTCAGTAGCTTTCCATTGTCTGGCTGTAAACATGAGATGCATTGCCTTTTCCACTGGCTCACTGTGCCAGTACTGATAAAGCCACCAGTTTGTACCTCTTATTTTAAGGGTCATCCATCACCAGGGACATTTTTATAACGCCATTTTGTTATCGCTTCCTCCTCTAACCTGATTTGCCTTGCAATTTCAGTTATCCCATTGCAAATGAAGTTGGCACTATTTTGGCACTTATATTTTACTTGCTGCCTGTGAGTCAACGCTTGCTTCTGAAATATAAAGGTTGTATTTTTTCATACAGTCAATAAATTGTCAGACATTCCCAACGACTTGAGGCTAGTGGATCGTGATGGGAGAATATCTTAAGAGACATACATTAATGTTGTACGCATGTTGTTTACATTAACTCATTTGAACTAGTGCCCTTTATACGTCTTATGTTCTGTTTAACATTTTGTCTTCTGTCTTTACGTGTGCTGTCCATTTCCCGTTGAAGCTACGGTATGGTTTATGACCAGTTCTGTGATTGTGTGATTGTGTGAACCAGTGTTTGTGTACTCTTTAATGCATTTGTCTGTGCCCGCGTGGGCGTACGTCTGTGTGTGTGGGTGTGTGTGTAATAGAAAGAGAATACGAAAGGATGGAAGAAATGGCGAGAGTGGAGAGATGGAGATCTGGGGACTGTGATTAAAGGCGATAGTGGCCACCTGTGTGTGTTTGTCAGCATAATCGGCCCATTACTCACTTCCTGACAGATGCACTGAGAGAGAGGGAGACATCCCTCACTGGCACAAACCACACACACACACACACACACACACATAGGGATGGGCCATCGAGCAAACAGAGGATTACTTAACGGGGCACATCTAGAGACACATAGCAAAAGAGGTCAGTTGTAATTGAATCGAAGGCAACAGCATTTGGACTCAATCGGCTGAACACTTGTTGGAGAACTCTACCACCTTCTACTTGCTTCTTCCCCAACAACCCTATTCCCTCTATAGTGCAGATGGTTGTTTTGGAATGTCAAGGCGGTTTAGAGCCAGCAAGGTGAAGGTACGGTGCACAAGTCTCTGTGGTTAAAGACCTACCAACTCCACATTTCATGCAGTGCTGCTCCCCATTCTATATACCCTCTGATTCATTACCAGTCTGCTGTACTATTTTAATAGGCTCAATCTGCTACACACCCTCCTGGCTGGTCAGAAAGATGCCATGGCCAGAGGGAAAAGTTCCTATGAGACCAGTATATTTCTATTAAAAATACAATTGTTGTGCTATTTGTGTGGTGTAACCATAGCTAGCCAACTCGATGAATTCTGCCGATGTACCATTATGTTACGAAGCCAAATCCACAACAGCATGAAGTCATGATTCCATTTAGTTAGAAGTAATATCCAAAGCACATGCAGGCCATCACATTGACAAATGTTTGGATAGATTCTAATATCAGGGTTAACAACCTAGCATTAATGAGAGATCTTTGTTGCAGCATCTTTTGCTGAGTAACAAGCACTAAAATTTCTCTTCTATTCCTGTTTGGCCACCTTCTTTGAGCTGCGTTTGTCATCCTCCTTAAAGTTTAGCCCTCTGTTGGCTAGATATGTAATTGTAGAACCAAATAAAAACTGAGAAATAACTTATGTACTGAGCATGCATTAAAAACAACTTAGGCTTGATCACGAGACTCCATCCCTAAAAAAAGTTATTAATAGGTAGCTAAATTGTTTGTTCAAGATGTAGTAACATCAGCTAAGACTGAGGCTAGTTTCACATATTTTAGATGGTTAACGATACTAGCTAGCTAATGTCGTTTATTGATAACTTAAGCTATTTTTTACTGACTCTGCTAGCTATTGCTTTTAAGTAAATAAAACTGGCAACATTGTATTCCACTAAATATTTGCCTATTTTAGCAAGTCATCACATTTTCAAGCACCTACAGTGTTATTTAAAAGACAATAGCCCCTCTTCAAAGTCATTAGGCCCTAGCCAACTGTTGTTCATCAAAATGGCTGCTAAAGTTATCTACTGACAGCTTGCTGATTATTACTATTAGCTTGCTAGAGTCGTTAGTAAATTGCTTAACTGCTGAGAAGAAACATGATCAACTCTGTCACTTTTCAGTCCAAATCAGTGTATTCTTAAATTTTTAAGAAGCGATGTCCATAATTTTTCTAGTTTAATCTTGAGGTAAGCCCAATTTCTTTACAGGTATTGCTTTTTTTCCTTTGAAGAAGTACTGTTACACCCTGCCGGCGCTGGACGCTAACTGTTACCATCTGAGATTTGCTAGCACAGGAAGTGACAAGGGCAGGCGAAGTGGTGTGGCATAGCTCATCATCAAGTTTGGGAACAGGTGGTGCTGCACTGCAACTAGGACCAAAATAGGCAACACAAAATTGTCAGGGAGTGACAGAATCTCCAGAATTAATAACAAATCATTTATGAAGTGTGCTATTTTAAATTAAAACATTTTGGGATATAATAAAAACTTGTTTACTATTATATGATGGAAATATTACAAATGGCATCTTTAATTCAGTGGTCAGTTGATAAAGTAAAGCACATCTGATTAATTAACTTGTCTAGTCTAAACCAGACAGGACATGTTGCCTATATATATTGTATATAAGCATAGCTACCTAACCAGCTGGCTCATATGGGAGGGTGTGCTAAGCCCTGAGTGTATTGTGATCCTAGCAATGCCTCTGCCTGTAATCAAAAGGTTGCTGGATTGAATTCCTAAACTGGCAATGCAAAAATTATGCAATTCTGTCCTTGAGCAAGACAATAAATCCAAATACCCTATAAGTCACTCTGGATAACAGCATCAAGTCCTGACTAAAATGTAAATGTCTGGGGTTTGTGTGTGCATCAGTTGTGCACGTAGGTGTGTCTTTATGCATGAATCATTGGGCATGTGAGTGTGTGATTAGGAGGTTGTCTGTGGGGCAGTGCCTCCTGTGTCCCATGAGTGTTCTGCCGGTATCTGTTTCCTTGCATACAGGGACCCTCTCTCCCTCCAAAACCCTTCCCTCTTATCATAGCATCACCACTTTTCACCAAGCGACAAGAGAGTGTGGGAGTTCTCTCTCTCGTCTCTCTTCATCTTTTTCAACAATATTAATCGGCGCAAAATCCAACAAATTAAAGATGAAAGAGAGTTGTTTTTTTGTTTTTTTGTAAAATAACAACTGCCCCCCCCTCCTCCCCTTCCCCAGACGGGAAGTTGAACATTTCGCCACGGGGTACCACAGAAGCCCCGTGAAATAAATCACCTCCCACTCGTTCTCATTATCGAACAGGAAACGGTGGATAGATAAACACTAGCCAGAGTGAGCCAGGGGACTGCAGCACGCATGCAATAGGCCAGGGATTCATCAGACCAGGCCACCTTCTTCCAGTTCTGATGCTCACGTGCCCATTGCAGGCGCTTTCGACAGTGGTCAGGGGTCAGCATGGGCACCCTGACTGGTCTGCAGCTACGCAGCCCCATTGGCAACATACTGCGATGCACTGTGTGTTCTGACACCTTTCTATCAGTACCAGCATTAACTTTTTCAATTGGAGCAACAGTAGCTCGTCTGTTGGATCGGACAACACGGGCCAGCCTTTGCTCCCCCACGTGCATCAGTGAGCCTTGGCCGCCCATGACCCTGTCGCCGGTTCACCGCTTTTCCTTCCTTGGACCACTTCTGGGGAACACCCCAGTCTGCAGTGGGGTTGCAGTTTTGGAGATGCTCTGACCCAGTCGTCTACTCATCATAATTTGGCCCTTGTCAAAGTTGCTCAGATCCTTACCCTTGCCCATTTTTCTTGCTTTTAACACCAACTTTGAGGACAGAAAGTTCTCTTGCTGCCTACTAGATCCCACCCCCTGACCGGTGCCATGATAATGAGATTATCAGTGTTATTCACTTCACCTTTCAGTGGTCATAATGTTATGGCTGATTGGTGTATGTTCATGGCATCATCAACAAGCAATTGCAAAACAAAAAAAAAATCAACTTTTACAACACACAGAAAATCCTTTATCATGTTAGCTATGCTACCAGATGATACAAACGGCATTTTGGTGTTCGCAGTTGCCTATCATCCTGAAAGTATCCAATTCAAAATATTAAGCAGCAAAAACATCTAAATATATCAAAATCAAACTGAATTATTTACATTGGGGGCCTGTTATAATGAATGAGTCATGAAGAATTTGATAAATCTTCATTAGAACAGAGTGTTTGACTGGCAATAACAGTGTCCCATGGTGGTCGTAATGGTTATGAGACTCCACTAATTGTTAGTGATGACATTGAACAACAGTATGTCACAGAGAGAGTGATGGAAAAAGCACTTAAAATAAATCGTTCAGACAGAAGTTACTTAGCCAGATATCTGATTTTTATCTGATTTTGTATCACATAAGAAGTTTGATTATAAACACATTCAAAAGTTTGGGGTCACTTAGAATTGTCCTTGTTTTTGAAAGAAACACATTTCTTTGTCCATTACAATAACATCAAATTGAACAAAAATACAGTGCAAGTGGCAATTGTAGTTTGGCGATTGTAGTTGGAAACGGCTGATTTTCCATGGAATATTTACATAGGTGTACAGAGGCCCATTATCAGCAACCATCAGTCCTGTGTTCCAATGACAGATTGTGTTTGAACAAGAATAGACTGACAAGTTTTAGAAGAAGGTTATTTGTTTCTGGACATTATGAGCCTGTAATTGAACCCACAAACGCTGATGCTGAAGATATTGAACTATTCTAAAGGAGGCCAGTTTTATTGCTTCCTCAATCAACACAACAGTTGTCAGTGGTGCTAACAGAATTGCAAGGGTTTTCTAATGATCAATCAGCCTTTTTAAAAGATAAACTTGGATTAGTAAACACAACATGCCATTGGAACACAGGAGTGATGGTTTCTCAGTTTCAGCATTTGATATGTTGTCTTGGTAATATTTTCTATTGAATATAGGGTTCTTATGATTTGCACATCATTGCATTCGGTTTTTATTTGCATTTTACGCAGCTTCCCAACTTTTTTGGAAACGGGGTTGTAATATATTAATGAGCTGGTCGTTGCCTAGGGTTGTCCAGCATCTAACATGCTGGCTCTAATGCACATGTACTGTTGCAGCATGGGTTTTGAATCCAGCCTACATCAAAGTTATTTTGCCACTGTCTAAGAATAAATGCCATGAAAATACTGAAAACTGAAATCAATTGAATATAACCCCAATCAGTAAAATAAATGTATTCAAGCTATTGGTTAGAACAGATTTTTATACATACATTCATTTATTTGTTCATCTCAACATGTCTTAATGAGTGTTGCACCCAGAGTCCATAGCTAAACTGGTTTAATGAATTCCACAGACTGGAACAGGCACACAGTTTGAGCTGGAATGAAAGGACAACCTTGATGGGTTGAGCGTTCTTGAACATGCATCTGCCTATTTTCATTATTGTCAGTTTTGAAAATACAAGGAATCACAAAAGCAGAGCTGTTTCTAGGGGCGCCTTCTCTTCTAAGAGTGGAAAAGCCTCTTGTTTTAATCATGTTTCATGATGGCTGCTTCTTATTCTCTTTTTGTCTCTCGTTCTGTCTGTGGACGGATTACTGAGCCATTTATTTCTATCTCTTAACTTTTTACATTGTTTGCCATTGATCACAGTGTCTATATGAGCGCTAGTCTGGCATCTTCTTTGAAGTCTGCCATCTGATAAGGGAGTCCTCTGCAAATGTGTCCTTGCTGTGTTACCAATGGGCTCCAACTGTTTTTTGTGTTTTTTTCTTCAAAAAGGCTCATTGCAGTCAGCTAGCCAACACACACGCACTGACATCTTTAATCCATGGTGGGCCCAAGCCTGTCTGATCATTTAAACAGTCAATTAGACAAATAGTGATTATAGGGCACACTGTTTTGTCTTCTACTACATCCTATTGTTTGTATAACTGCTATCTCTTCCTTCCACTCATGTGCATCCCATTCCTTTCCCGCTTATTGTTTCTTCCTCCTGTTTTTCTCTCTTCGTCTTTTGGCCCTCCTCACTTATCCCTTATTGGTAGCTAATAGTCAATTATAAAATGGATGTCAGACTCGGGTTGTGTCCTTATTCATGTCTATGGTACACTATAGCCTCTATGACAATGAACTATAGTGTTTGTCAATATGTATGAGCTATACCGTCCACTAAGGGTAATGTGGGTGCTTACCACCTTCAAACAGGCTAGGGTGTTAGTAGGGTGTTGTGAATGGAAATGTTTGGAATGGTAATTTCACCTTATTTAAACCATAGTCCTTCACAAAACAATTCAAAATCAACACCTAAATCAACCATCAAATTGTATCTTATAATTGTCTGAATTCTATCCCTAACTTTTACCTTAACAATTTTCAATTTTGGATTAACTTTTGAAGTTTGACTGACAGCTAAAATATGATTTAATTAAATTGTCAAAGCTGTGTCAAAATGATGATCTAATTCTGTTGCATTAGTTTAAGCAAGGGATAGAAGTATATATTAAGTTGTCAAAGCGCAACAAATCTATTTATTCCTTCAAATCAATATTTTCTATTTCCTTCTGGTTGGTGGAAGTTCAGTTGCCTCCTGTTTTGGTGTTAGTACAAACCCTTGATTTTACAAGAGTATGGAGAAACTGAAAGCATTGAGAATGTAACCATCAATCATCCTCAGTGTGTACTGTATCTGTTATTGGAGTCTGAGTGGTTGTGGACCTGAGCCAGTGTTGACGACTAGCTCTATTTCACGCTCAATAAGGAGACAGATGGGCCATGATGGAGTAGAGGCCTCTGGGCTTTTACTCTCACAGCTGCCAGCGTTCTCACAGAGGGCAGAGAAAGAGAGACCCATTTAGGCCACAGCCAGTCAGAAAAGAGATGGGCAACAGGATATTACAGCTCTAACAGGAAGTGAAGGAAGGGAGTATATTGGAGCCCCCGCCCCCCTCCCCCTTGAAAGCATTTACCTTTGGCTTAATAATAAAGTCCCTCTTTGGGGTATAGATAGCAAATCCATTTTCCGGTATACTGGACGAGGAGGTCAAACGGCATGTGGGATTGCTGTGAAAGTAAAAGCTTGTTGTATTGGCAGCTTGGCACTGATATCCTTTAATGGATGCTAAAGGACATTTCGGCATAAATTAAGCATCAGTGACAGATTTGCCCTGCTTGTTTTTTTTCTTTCAAAACAGCATAATATGGCCTCCCTTGTTCAACTTCACATATGTGCTACCACATTCCCAATGTCACATTCTCTGAACAGTTGAAAATATCCAGAGACATTGGAGTCCCATTGCATCATGTGATATCATTAGCTCATGTATTTACTGTAGTATTTCTGACAGCCTTTATTTGAATATTCATATCAGTCACCCAGAGGCATCCAAAAACCTGAGGAATGGGGGTTGTAAGATTTACAGCATCTTAGCTGTAAACAAGTGGTGGCTAGACTGAATCCCTAAACCAGCAATGTATTATTTGTCGAGGAGCTAGCAATAAAGCTAACTGCTCTATCAAGTCACTCTGTGTGAGAATGCCTGCCAAATGTAAAGTTAAATGGTATCAAATGTAACGTTAAATGGTATCAATGCTAAATGTTATATATTATTCTTGTTTAATCGTACCTGGGGTTTAGGAAATTTACAGTGGTTCCCAGGTCATTGGTGTGAACGAGATGCAACAGAGCAACAGAGCCGACTGCAGAAGTGTTATTCCAATAAAAAGAAAATGTGTAACAAGACATTGTGTAATTACGAAAACAAAAATAATGTGGAATTACACACTTGGAATAGCATCCCTCAGGATGCTATTGTAATTTGTAATTACCTTTTGTTTTTGGAAGTGTAATAACCTAGATAAATCATTATTCTTTGTAATTTCAATGTAATACCTATGGTATTACATCATTGTTACTAAAGTTGTTAATATGTACTTACCTTTCAATTACACAGTAATAAGTGTCAACTTAATGGAAAGTGTTACCAACATTTGAAATAACATTACATTAAAATAGGTGTAAGTCTTTTGTTATCTCTCTTATTTATATCATATCTCCTGCTTATGTCGCTAATATTTGACTTTGGTGTGGATCGTTGTTGTTTGTATACTTAGCATTTGGAATTCAATGTGGAGAATGTATAGTTGCAGCTGGAAAAGGAAAAGTGTCTTTATATTGTAATACTGTCTATAGCTGAATGAAAACCAAGTTTTAAAAAAATATGCGCAAGTAAAGTATCACTGTATAGAGACCATGGAAATGTTAATATGTAGAATGGGCTTGGAACTTCTAACCCTGCAACTGGCCACCACCATCTGGATTTTGGGGGCTAGTAATTGAATGTGGTTATCTTGCCCCATTGCGCTCTTGAAATAACTTTGTCATCTGTGAGCTCAATCAAGGTAGAAATCCAGAGAGTGTGTTCCATCCATCATGTGATGATTCTAGTTTAGACTTCCAGGTTGAGCAAGCAGTGTGATGAGAACCAGAACTGCATCAGATGTGCTTTGGAAGACTTGAGAGTTTTTACTTTGCTTTCCTTTAGGTTAGCTTGCAATACCTGTCAGTCCACCCATTTCACCCTCATTAACTGTATTCATTCTATTTATGATCATGAGCATAGAAGATGCACACTACTTATGTGTTTTATTATCATTATTATGTATCACATACATACTGTACATTATTCATAAAATGGTTGCCAGATGAGTCCTAAAAGTGCCCATTAGTGAATCATGAGCAATAAATGATGAGCAAGACCTTTTCATCCACAAGTTTTGTGAGTCAACAAATCAAAAGATTACCAGCAGAGAACAATGTTGTGGCTAGAGGAATGGCATCTTTCATGTTGTTATGACTTTATAACACATTGTTACACTTTCATCTTGCCATGATAAAGGTTCACAATAAAGTTCACAGCATCTTAACAAAGTTATTTCAGTCACTGTTTCACAACTTGCTTACCGCATCCTCCGATGTTGCATTTTCTGCTATAATATTGTTTTTTTTGAATGTATAAATTGGTTCTTATTCTGACTGAGTTTTTAGTTTTCACCAGGTGTGTGTGTTTGTGTACACTCACCTAAAGGATTATTAGGAACACCTGTTCAAAATTGGACAGTTGAAGACTGGAAGAATGTTGCCTGGTCTGATGAGTCTCGATTTCTGTTGAGACATTCAGATGGTAGAGTCAGAATTTGGCGTGAACAGAATGAGAACATGGATCCATCATGCCTTGTTACCACTGTGCAGGCTTGTGGTGGTGGTGTAATGGTGTGGGGGATGTTTTCTTGGCACACTTTAGGCCCCTTAGTGCCAAATGGGCATTGTTTAAATGCCACAGCCTACCTGAGCATTGTTTCTGACCATGTCCATCCCTTTATGACCACCATGTACCCATCCTCTGATGGCTACTTCCAGCAGGATAATGAACCATGTCACAAAGCTTGAATCATTTCAAATTTTTTTCTTGAACATGACAATGAGTTCACTGTACTGAAATGGCCCCCACAGTCACCAGATCTCAACCCAATAGAGCATCTTTGGGATGTGGTGAAACGGGAGCTTCGTGCCCTGGATGTGCATCCCACAAATCTCCATCAACTGCAAGATGCTATCCTATGAATATGGGTCAACATTTCTAAAGAATGCTTTCAGCACCTTGTTGAATCAATGCCACATAGAACTAAGGCAGTTCTGAAGGCGAAAGGGGGTCAGACACAGTATTAGTATGGTGTTCCTAATAATCCTTTAAGTGAGTGTATATATGAGTGCACTGAACTACAGCAGTGTTTGATAGTGTGTGATGTGATTTCAGGGCCTGACAGAAGGACAAGCAGCCCCATGGGAGACTGCCAAGAAGGATGAAAACAGAAACAAGAACCGATATGGCAACATTATTGCTTGTGAGTACTGAAGTGACAAAGACCCCTCACATAAATACAGGTCTTTCACCATGTAACCACGTGTCTTGGTAGGAAGCTGATTTGAAATGTGAAAACAATGTGTGTCACCTGACAACATTTGAAAATAATATGAAATTATGAAGCTGCATGTGAAATAATGACCCACGTAATATTGCTATATGATGCTTGCTTGTCATATAACCTCACTTGGGATTCAAACTAACAATCTTTGATTTACATGAAGTTTCATCAATGTCATCATGACCATACATAGTGTATTTGCACTTCCACCCTAAAGTACTGTTATGTTTATATCAGAGGTTCCGCTAAACTTACGCTAGACTTAACACATTTCAGTTGCTTATTTGTCGCATCAACTCTGATCGGCCAAAAGAGAAAACACTCAAACGTGTGTAAAATATTTTGACTAATATTGTAAGTAAAATGTTACCATTATTTTACCATATTTACTAAATAGATAATGCACATTTAAATGTATGGATATAAATGTTTATGTTGTCCCTTTGCATATTAGAAGTTGGAACACATTGTGCAACGTAAGGAAAGCTATTTCAAATAACAAAGCTATTTCAAATACAGCTCTGGAAACAATTAAGAGACCACTCCTAATTTTCCTTAAATCAGCATCTCTACATGTATGACTGCCATTCCATTCCAGTGTCTGTTAAATTCCAACATAGGCACACCTCATTTTACTTAATGAGATACTGATTAGTTGATTACCTGAACCAAATTTAATTTAATGAGGAAAAGTATAAAAAACACTACTGTGGTCATCACTATCCTCTTGCAATAGGACCAGCTGGATGGCAAAAACAGTGCAAGTAGTACCTCAAAGTTAATTTGAATATAAAAATAACTATACAGCTTGACAAAAGCTTTGAGTGAGGAAAAGAAGGGTTCAATTCTGGATTTACTGGCAGAGGGTTACAGTGAGCGTCAGGTTGCTCCCATCCTGAACATTTTAAAGAAGGCAGTTCATAAGAACAAGGTCAAGCAACAGACATTGGGGACAACAAAGCTACAGACTGGCAGAGGGCGAAAACAACTGTCCACCGACCGAGATGACCGTCAACTCATTTGAATGTTACTCAACAACCATAGGATGACATCAAGTGACCTACAAAAAGAATGGCAAACAGCAGCTGGGGTGAAATGCACAACGAGGACGGTTCAAAACAAGCTCCTAGGGGCAGGGCTGAAGTCATGCAAAGCTAGAAAAAAGCCCTTCATCAATGAGAAGCAAAGAAGAGCCAGGCTGAAGTTTGCTAAAGACCATAAGGATTGGACCGTAGAGGAATGGAGCCATCTTCGTTGACAAGTAATTTTTTCATCTTTTGCCCAACACCTGATCATATAATGGTTATACAGAGACCTGGAGAGGCCAACAAGCCAGAGTGTCTCGCACCCACTGTGAAATTTGGTGGAGGATTGGTGATGATCTGGGGATAATTCAGCAAGGCTGGAATTGGGCAGATTTGTCTTTGTGAAGGACGCGTGAATCAAGCCAAGTACAAGGTTATCCTGGAAGAACACCTGCTTCCTTCTGCTCTGACAATGTTCCCCAACTCAGAGAATTGTTTTTTCCAGCAGGACAATGCTCCATGCCACACAGCCAGGTCAATCAAGGTGCGGATGGAGGACCACCAGATTAAGACCCTGTCATGGCCAGCCCAATCTCCAGACCTGAACTCCATTAAAAACCTCTGGAATTTGATCAAGAGTAAGATGGATGGTCACAAGCCATCAAACAAAGCCGAGCTACTTGAATTTTTGTGCCAGGAGTGGCATGAAGTCACCAAACTGCAATGTAACAAACTGGGGGAGATGTGGTTATTTTGACCAGTTCTTATTTTCTACAAATAAATACTCTAAATGAGAATATTTTTATTTGGAATTTGGGATTAATGTTCAACATATCTGTGCCATCTGCTGGAATTGCTGCCGGAGTTTGCTGCTTTTGAATTTGGTGCCACACTTAGTCACATGACCAAACATTCAGTAATGTCCTGCTGTAAGAGCAAGCGGAGGATCGATGTTTTCTTGGCAGATCATATAGGTCAAACAATATTAGGCTATGTAATATGCTATCTATTTATTTATTAATTTGGCATATTTTCCACAGGACATTTTGGCCATTGATATTTTCATTTGCCGGCAAATGTAAACCATGGTATATATGACTAATTCAAATGACTTCATTTAAATGCCTTTGAATGTGACCACCTGTGAGTCAGTCTTATATATGTATTATTGCCAAAAAGGGGAATATATACACTCACCTAAAGGATTATTAGGAACACCTGTTCAATTTCTCATTGATGCAATGATCTAATCAACCAATCACATGGCAGTTGCTTCAATGCATTTAGGGGTGTGGTCCTGGTCGAGACAATCTCCTGAACTCCAAACTGAATGTCAGAATGGGAAAGAAAGGTGATTTAAGCAATTTTGAGGTTTTAGAGGTCAGAGGAGAATATGCCGACTGATTCAAGCTGATAGAAGAGCAACTTCGACTGAAATAACCACTCGTTACAACCGAGGTATGCAGCAAAGCATTTGTGAAACCACAACACGCACAACCTTGAGGCGGATGGGCTACAACAGCAGAAGACCCCACCGGGTACCACTCATCTCCACTACAAATAGGAAAAAGAGGCTACAATTTGCACGAGCTCACCAAAATTGGACAGTTGAAGACTGGAAGAATGTTGCCTGGTCTGATGAGTCTCGATTTCTGTTGAGACATTCAGATGGTAGAGTCAGAATTTGGCGTAAACAGAATGAGAACATGGATCCATCATGCCTTGTTACCACTGTGCAGGTTGGTGGTGGTTTAATGGTGTGGGGGATGTTTTCTTGGCACACTTTAGGCCCCTTAGGGCCAATTGGGCATCGTTTAAATGCCACGGCCTACCTGAGCATTGTTTCTGACCATGTCCATCCCTTTATGACCACCATGTACCCATCCTCTGATGGCTACTTCCAGCAGGATAATGCACCATGTCACAAAGCTTGAATCATTTCAAATTGTTTTCTTGAACATGACAATGAGTTCACTGTAATGAAATGGCCCCCACGGTCACCAGATCTCAACCCAATAGAGCATCTTTGGGATGTGGTGGAACGGGAGCTTTGTGCCTTGGATGTGCATCCCACAAATCTCCATCAACTACAAGATGCTATCCTATCAATAGGGGCCAACATTTCTAAAGAATGCTTTCAGCACCTTGTTGAATCAATGCCACGTAGAATTAAGGCAGTTCTGAAGGCGAAAGGGGGTCAGACACAGTATTAGTATGGTGTTCCTAATAATCCTTTAGGTGAGTGTAGAATAATAATATATAATGACATTTCACGAATTACACATCATACATTTTGATAGATGGAGATAATGTACTGGTAGGGCACATTAGCATATTTGGGGTTGTAGTGAAGTGTATGTTTGGGCTAACCTATGGTGAAAGTGTTGTAGCAATTTAATTGTTTGATGGTTATTCTGATGGGATGCGATGAGACCTCCTGTGATACTACCTGCTCTTTTATTACCAACTATTCTGTATCTTAATTACAAGTTCCTGTTAAAAGGTGCTATGAACTGTAACTTACAGGCAGCTTGTTTCACTAGCATGTCAGACACATTCACTAACGTATGCCACATGATATGATGATTGGGGCATACTGTATCAGAATTTTGTAAGCATGGCTTATAGGCTCTGTGCACCAGCGTAGTGACGAACTTCCGCTTTTGTTTAGAAGTCGGTATTGCAGTTTCCGGTTTACTTACTAATACTCATCCGCATTAGTAAACACCTAAACTCACAACAAGATGAGTGATGCTGTTGTACGGAAAAAAAGAAATATAATGTACGTGACATTTAAGTTTCAAGGTACAAGTGGGGCATCATTTTAATCAGGCTTGCGCCATTCAATGACTTCAAACGCTAGACTAGAAATAGTCAGAAAAGGCAATTTTTTATATTCTTCCACGTAATGCAGGTTTAAGCGTAATTAATACCATATAGGACCAGATGTTTACTTTCTATGCCAGTTGTTATTTTTCAGTTTCGTTGTGAAATGAGGTTACAGTAGTAAAATGAAAGAGGAGACCTGTTTTGGTGCTTTTTTGAGGCTATGGAATTTTAAGCTTCATTCAGGTTAGAAGAGGCTGACCAAAGGTTTGTTTCAATTCACTTGCTATGGGGATGCGCTAGCGTTCCAGCTCAGCCAGCATTCTTTTGCCGTTTTTGAGGCTAGGGTGAATTTTTATGCGTTCTATTGTCCTGCCTAATACTACACTAAAAAGGAACACATCGCTAATTAGCTTAGCCGATAGCCGGCCGGCACACCACAGTAAACTACTTACCCTCGTAGTTGTGCAGATAACTCGATACGTAGAGTTTGAATCCCTTGTTCCGCTTGCTTGTTGGAGCAGGGGACCAGGCATCAACAAGTCGATGGACATCACTAATGCTTATTTTAGGTAGGTCTAGGAGACATCTACTAAAAACTGACATTTTGGGCGAGTGGGTTATAGCCTTAAGTAAACTGGAAACTGATATGCCGACATCTGGTTAAAGCGGAAGTTCGTCCATACGCTTGTGCATAGAGCCTATTGGAGGCTTTTTTGGTTTAACTTACTAAAGAGCCATATTCTTTGATACCATGTTGACATAATACTTATATTATGAGTATATTTTGACAATGACCCCCGTTTAGCTAGTAGCTGGAACTTACCAAATGTACTCAAAACTGTCCTTTGAAAGTGCACAGTATCTTCGTAGTATGTTCTTAACAATGCAGTTTTTGACTGTCACATAAGATGTACTCAACCTTCATCAACTATTTATTAAATACCTAAACTGACACATCATTTCCAATGACTGATTTAGATTATATCCAGACAGGCTACTGAGGCACGCCACTTATGTTTAAAATCTGCATTCACAGAGACAGCCCAAGTTTATTCTTCTCTTTTCACCAATCAGATCTGTTCAGACTTTATATGTGAAAAGATCTGATGTAATTGATCAAGGGACCAATTAGTATAAAAAATCCAGATTGGGCTGCCTGCATCTCTACCTTTTATATTTGATATAATTTGGCTAGACAAATGTACCATTAAATTAGATTACCTACACAAGTCCCCTGAAATGTTATAAATTGCACAGAAAAGTTAGATTTTCCCTTTTTAACCAACCGCAGGACCATATAAAAGGGGTTAAGGGGCCACCACAGTGGGTGCCCAGGTTTGCAATTTGGGTTAATTGCATTGGTCAAGGCCAGATAACTAGGATGATGTACCCGATCTACTTGGTGATTTGCTTTGACAAAATTCCTGGCCCAACTTTCTAACCACAAGGCTTATGTGTTATGTTATGAGATCTTATGTGTTATGGAAGTAAATCACCTTTTCGGTAAAAAAAGAGGGCGAAAAAGTAAAATAATACACTCAGGAAAAACTAAATTATATAATGATCATAGTGTTCCAGTAGTAACTTTGAAACTGTATACAGACATTTAAAACGTTATAATTTTTCATACTATAAATATTGTTGTTTTTAATGTTACATAAATTCCCACAAAGCATACAGCTGTACATCAGTTAATGCAACAGCATTGTATTTTCCCACACCCACCTTTTAACTGTACAAACATACCAATGAATTTATAGATTTTAAAACATACATTCATGGGGTAGCAGTGTTATGAACTGGAAGGTTGTGAGTTCAAATGCCAGGTGCGGACATCTTAAACCTAAACTTAAAAAGTTTAGGTTTTGAACAATGTATGTCAATACGATTGTATGTCTATCTTAAATAGTGTTTCTTTTTTTTTACGTGTGAAATGTCACGTGAAGGGTTTCCAAACCTCATGTTATATGTGGTGTGTTCAAAAACTAAATTTTTCTGTCATGGTTAGTGTATTTCCTCAGGCCTTTTAAATGCACAGTATTCCTATACTCATAGTAGACTTCTTCTGGACATACTTTACCCTTTTGGGGTCTTAGATAAAACTAGTTTATACTTTATGAAATAGTTTAATCTTCTCCCATAAGAGAACCACATTTGGAACTCTGACAAGCTGTTGTAATTACGCTGCAGTCCTTGAAAACAGTGCTGTCTATAGGCCTGTCTACAATATGGTTAGAAAACCCAAGGCCCCAATTAATGTGATACAACAGAAGCATATTGTCCCAAGGACATTAATACTTTTTATTAAGGGTTTAGATGTCACTGGTGAGACACTTCCTACAAGTGAAGGCTTTTAAATGAAGCATTGCTCTAAAATGAAATAGCCTGTCATATCCTGATAGCAACAGGAATTATGATAAATGTGCTATTAGTAAAAGCATTTTAATTACATAAGCTTGTAATGGAAACTGTCCATCTTACTGCATGCTTATACAAAAGCTCATTTTCTCCTCAAGTTTTTCATAACACCACTGAGAAAGTTTGATAGGTATGCCAAGAGCAATTCATAGTTCTGTTATACCATCTAGTGTATGCTTTTTAAAAAGTATCCCTCTTCCAACAGTCACTCAAAAGATTGTCTTCTCAGGAAATGTCTTCTATTTCCCATCCTGACTTGTTCTTTAAGACGTAAAGAAAGTTACATTTGATTGGAAGTGTCAATGAAGACATGCTTTTTTCCCAACCTGTTTCAACCAAGCCTCAAATCACAAATATCTCTATAGTGTTTAACTAAATGTTATTCGATACAGCCTAACACTCTCCCTTCGAGGAACTCATGCTGCCTGATTACCTATGACAATTTATGGAACGACGAAAAGAAGGGCCAACACTTTCGATTACAGGCAGCTGTCCCATTTAATTTCTTCTGTGCTTTCTCCCCCCACACTGTGTAAACATAAAGCCTCCCATATGGTCATTTATAATTCAACAGACTCGGCTACCAAAATAAACAGAATTATTGGCAAACATTTACATATCAGAGAGACTGGAGGAATCAGTGGCAATCTTGTAAAGAGCTGCCCACAGGAACCTCTTTCGATTGCTTTTCTTTTCATTGTCCTGAATAGTTCCTGGGTGTATCTGTAGACAACAGAGGGTAGAGGGAGTTGAGATCGGTTTGGTGAACCACAGATGCCTTAACATTAAATGGTGGTATAGTGGTGTGGTCCATTGCATTTTCTCAAGTTGAGAGGGTTGGATATGGGTGAGAGAACAGAACAACATTCACATAAATACATATGGAATATCAGTTGAAGGGTTTTAAATGGAAGGGAAGAGGGGGATCGGAAATTATGCAAATTGTATCTGCAACTGATCTGAGCCGATCTATCCCTAAAGAACAAAATAGAAAGAAAAACTTAATGTGTAATAGAAAGTTTTGGACACATTTTAATTGGCCTATAGATTCTGTAGATGCTGTGTAGATGGTTATACTATAAATAGACTGTTGGTGAGTAACATGTTTAAAAATACATATTTGCTGCTATTAAATGAAGATAGAAATTTAAAAGATCTCACAAGAAAAATTTAAATAAGGTTTGTGTTTTGGGTAGGTTTGGACTATCACAGCTTTTTGAAAACAGTAAAAAAAAAATCTTCACCCACATTTAGCCAATATTGTTTTGTAGAGTGATTTGGAGAAAATATCTTAACAAACATCACCTTGTCCTGACTAAAGTATCAGTGTCTGGGTAAGCTTGAAGGACCTTAGGACAACAGACCTTATTTAAAGTAGTAGAAATATCCTTATGGGATAAATGGATGTCAAAATGTATATGTAACCAATATGACATTTTGCTGCTATGTTTTATGGGGATTATGACACGTTGACTATTTCAGTCAACTGAGTGGGGCCAAAACAACAACTCACTGGAGGTATATGGCTGTAGCTTATCACGCAAACTGCCACTCACTAGAGCCTGCTTGTGTTTAGAATTATACGTACCACCGTCATAAGTGGCGTGGTGAAGGAATGCTCCTGGAATAATAAATATCCCACCTGCTCGTTTCTATTAAATAGAACACAGATGCAACCGCCTCTATGACGGCTTGCCGGTAGTAGATTCCCTTCAAGTTGGACCGCATGTGTGTGTGCATGTCTGTCAAAGAGCTCTGTCTTTGTAAGTTGCTCATATCTTAACAGGCATTAATTCTTGGCACGTATCATTGAAGTATCTTCAGAGGTTCCCTTGAAGTCGTTGCCGTAGAAATCCTCTGATGTATTGACCAAAGACTGACAATTAGCATTCCCTAGACTCTATCTACTTACCCAGTGTTTACTGGGTGCTTTCTTTGCACCTGGCATCTATGTAAAATGAAAATAAAAACTCTCAGGAAGCATTGATAACCTATTCACCAGACATAAAGGCCTCAATTCAGTGATGTTATTTAACTCAGGAAAAATTAAGAGTTTTAGGGTATAGAATAATTGCATGTACTTTATTTGTAGGAGCTAAAATGTATGACAGTAAAATCATTAGAGTATGTATCTGTATTTATTTAGTTAGTTAAAAGAACCCACTAACCCATGGAACGTCTTGGTTGCAAGAGAGTCTGATATAGCTTCCTTCAGTATAGTACAGAGATCTTTGCTAATACACTTCCTTGCCTGTACTGTAATCCACTCCTGATCTACACAACACAGGCTTCTTGTTGAACCGGTTCAAAGTAAACAGTGTTGTTGATGAAACCCTCAGCATTTTTCAGGTATGCCTTGAGGCAGAGTCTGAGCTTTGAGCTGCAGAACAGGATTAAACCAGATCAGCCAATGACCAGCATGCTTTGCGGCCAAAACAGCAGGAAAAGCGTGTCTGACAAGGAACCTCCAGGAGGGCTGACTTTAATAGAGTATTAAAGTCCATAATGCGGTCAGCCACGTTGACAGTTTAGTGGCTGATGTATAAACTCTGTTGGGACAACACAGGCTTTAGTGATTAATAGAGCACTGACAAGCAACGCATTACTGGAAGAAGCAAGGTCCCCACCAATTCAAATTTCTGTAATTTGAAAGATGACTTTTTTGCTGTAATCCTTTATTCGTGATGCAGACTGTGAAATGGAGATCATGATATTTTGCAGGTCTCAATCAGAAGAATTGCCACATTTATAAACGACAAAAACAGCTCCACAAAACATTATACAAAACCAGATGTGCCTCCTATTTAGGTGTATATGTTCTGTGCTGAATGCTGGAGTTCAAGTTCTCAAAAACACATTTTGCCCATGCACCAAAATTTTACAAAAACAGCATGAAGAAGTACAGAGCAAGTGGACTGGGAATCAAGATTCAGTTGAGTAGTCAGTAGCATGAATCAGTAATGAGTTCACATCACCTTCATATGAGGCCTGGGCTAGCAATGCCTTTATTTGGATTGTGCTTGAGGCGTACCAGTGTTATAGCCTAGAGGGAACCATTGTGTGAGCTGGGTCCTCTACAGTGCTGTGAAAATCAACCCTTATTTCTACCTTTCACGCAACCCCTCTGCCTGCCCTCTTCAAGTAGCCAGGCTCGGCTGCATCACCCTGGGATGAAAGTCCCATAGAAAAGATCTTGCTTCATTGGTGCACTGCATTCTGATGGACGAGATTAATATGCATATTTTACCTCATGACGAAGCCACACAGGCCCAACTCCAGTCCCATCCCCTGCCTCCAGTCACACCCCCAGCCTCCAGTCCAATTCCCTGTGTTCAGTCCCATCCCCAGCCCCAGTTGATCCCCAGCTTCCAGTCCCATCCCCAGCCTCCAGTCCAGTCCCCTGCATCCAGTTCCAATCCGAGCATCCAGTCCCATTCCTAGCCTCTAGTCCCATCCCCAATCCCATCCCCAGCCTCCAGTCCTATCCGCAGCCCAATTAAGCAGAACACTGTCTGTACAGACCGAGGAGAGCCACAGCTTTCTTTTAAACAGTTTTGTTTTATTTCCTCTGGCTCTCCACACGCTGTGCTCTCTGTAGAAGTGAGGAGAGCTACGGCATGCATTCACTGCCCCTGGCTGAAAATATTTACACGAGAGTTGAGGTAGGCTGTTAAACATTGCTGGCCAGAGAAGATAATAAAAAAAAACAAGATCTCGATATTACAGGGCGATAACGCGGGGAAACATTGAAATGGATCCTTTGTTGTCTGGTGTGCTTTGCCGGGCCCATTATCCAGATCAGTCAAGAAACATGCTACAGTAGAAGCACATTTTCTTAACAGACAGATCAAAGAGTCAGGAGCAGTGTGTTATTCATCCTCCCATCAACCTCAGGTCCTATTCACTATCCCGTCGTAGGGGTTGGTGACATCACCATCAACGTAATTGCTTCAATTGTCAGGAAGCACCGTGGAGCCCTGCTCCAGATTCAACATATTATCCTTAAAACCAAAACCAAAATCCTTAAATACCCACTGTATTTTTGGTAAATCTCTGGTAATGCTCTGTCCATTTTTGGACTCCAATAACAAATACCTGTAAGTAAGTATGCACATGTAGAAATTACAGTAATGGATCGTACGTTTGTAACGAGTGAGGTAGATGTTTAACTTATTCAGTCATGCAGCATGTTAGTTCTGCTCTTTGTGTACCGAGCTAGTGGCGCTTGTCAGTTTCCCAATGTAAATCGCCTCACTGAAGACCAGGAAAGAACGCCCCAGAGAGGACTCAGAGAGGTCTGATGCTTCTGTAGTGCTTACAAATGGATATTTTACCATTAAAATACTGCACATCATTCTTTCCACCTCTAGGGTATTTTACATAATAGGATGCCTTCCATATGACACCAATTTCTGACCAAAATTAGGGTACTTTGTTGGGAATAGTGTGTCATTAAAGAGATACTTTGGGACTTTTGCACCTTCGACTACTTCCCCAGTCAGGATGTGTCCTGTCTCTGCGTCCCGCATCAAAGAAGTTAGAGGCAGTTTCATGAGCTTATGCTAACTAGTGTAAGCATAATGATTGGAACTTTATGGTATGTGCTTACCAAATTGTTTATTAGGCTCATTGCGCTTACCATAGTTAGCAAATCCAAAGCACTACTTAGTTTTCTTCCGACTACATAAAGAGACATAGACATTGTATCCATAAGTCCATGTGACTTTGGAGAATTTGTTACAGAGGCTTACCTTCACTTAGTCCTCAGACATTGGGCATTCAGGTGAAGTTTTGTGAAACTTGAATGGGTAAATGTAACTTTAGGCCTGCTCTTTGTGAATATTTGACCCCACAGATGACCACACACGAGTCAGGCTGCAACTGCTGGATGGAGACCCCCACTCAGACTACATCAACGCTAACTACATAGACGTAAGTAGGCTATAGTATGAAATATACAGAATCAAATGTTTTATTATAATACCTTTTACATTTTTATATTTAACTTTCATTGTCACATCAGACACTTCAGATTGCCCCTTTACTGTTCGGGGATGGACTAAAAATGGACAATTAATGGACAAGCCGGGTTTCAATCAGAAGTCAGATGACATATACAGTAGAAAATATCTATTCTTTTGACCATGTGCCTGTAATTTTGCTTAATTGCCATTATCTGTTGAAACCACAGTGCATCGAAGAATGTTGTTTTCTCTTCTTGGGATGAAAGCATCCTGTGCTGACATAACTACCATAATGAGAGTGTCAATAGGATGTCTCTGCTGTCTATGCTGCGGGGGTTTTGAATGCCCTCCACTTTGACAAAACAGCTTTAGGATCAGTCGGCGTTACAGCTGTATCTTTAATCATATTACTGATACCCATTTCCTCTAATAAAACAATTACTAGGTCGATTGTGCCAAGATCCGCTGCTAAAACGGATTGTTATACCGAGCTCCAGTCCTGAGAGCCTCAGCTGGGTTGATTGTTAATTTATCTCACAGCAGTTGTAGTAGTAATGAATTTGTAAAGATGTTTATCTGTCCATGAAACTTTCCACGGCGCAATGTCAATGTCGTATTCATAATAAGAAATGTATATATTTATTTAAACTAAGCAATGGTTCTCAATGAAGCAGTTGCCTATTATTTCAGCAGAAAGAACAATGGAAAAACTCTGTTTTGATTTTATTTGGAAAGGACCTTAAGCTTATATGGCACACCTGAGGGTTTGCTTTTTTCTCTCCCCTACTTGCCTTTCTTTATCTCTCTCCCTCTCTCTCTTTCTCTCTCAAACACAGGGGTATCATAGACCAAGACATTACATCGCCACTCAAGGTAATTCAATTGGATGGGGGGGAGGGCTGTAGACACAAAACACTTGGAAATGTATTCCTAGAAGGAGTGAAGGAGATTACTTGGATGCCCTAAATATAAAAAAACACAGATTAAGCCAATGACATTTAAGACACTACAATAAAACATCTTTAACTGAGCAGGGCTTGGTTGGGCAGTGGATCATTTATTGTCCTACTGGGATCAGCTTTCCTCCTAAGACCTGAGCTTTGATTATGTATGCATTTTTTATTTCTCTTAGCCATTTGGGCTTAGTAGGACCTGATAAGTATAATATCCAAGCAAGGCGCAGACAACTGTCCTCTAATAAGAACAATAGGTTTAAGTCAAGCAGAATGAAGTACATGGTGCAGGAAGTCTAAGTCATATGCGGACACAGGGTCTCAGGAGGATAGATCAGGATGAGACACAGGATGTATTCAACTTAAAGATTCTACAGGACGTATAAATGCACGGACGCTAAAGGAAAAGTGATTTATATCTGGGGATATTATATATATATATTTCAATGCATCGTAAATTAAGGAAATCTTGATTATTTTGTGTGCTTCCGGGTTGTTTTTATAGCATCCTCTTGGTCCAGTCGTTTGTGATCTCAGCCTTGCTCTCCGATTCTCTTTCTAGGCCCCATGCAGGAGACAGTAAGAGATTTTTGGAGGATGATCTGGCAGGAGAATTCCGGCAGTATCGTCATGGTTACCAACCTGGTAGAAGTGGGCAGGGTGAGTTCATCGAAGTGGATTTGAAAGGTTTTAGAGGAGCACTATCCTGGGGACATGGTTGAAAATGTGACATCATTGCAGAATTCCCCAACGTCCTTATTCTGATTAGATTTCTGTGCTTTGCTTTCGAAAAATGATTTCCTGTAATGTTTTCCTTTTCTGGGATTATTTATGGGTCAACGGCTTGGTCAGAAGTCCTGTACAGCCTCTTTGGGAGAAGTATTTGAACATGTACAGTACAGTATCAGTCAAAAGTTTGTACACACCCATTCAAGTGAATGTGTAAGTGTGTCCAAACCTTGGACTGGTACTGAATGTTTTCCCTCCCAGGTTAAGTGCGTGAGGTACTGGCCGGATGAGACTGAAGTCTATGGCGATATCAAGGTGACTCTGATCGAGACAGAGCCACTGGCAGAATATGTCATCCGGACCTTCACAGTCCAGAAGGTAAACCAACCTAGTCATTAAACCCACTCCTTTGTTTTGCTTTAATGCATTCCAACCCACAGGATTTGTGGTTGACTACAAGGTGAGACTTTTTTTCAACTGGGAAATGGGTGTATAATTGAACACTGGTAATCAGCAAGGATTTGCATTGCAATCCTCCTCCCACAATGCAGTTGGGAGCAGGATGCAGAATTCGACCCCATTGTTCCATTGAAAGAGAAATATCAAAGGAACAGTTGCAAAACTAGCTAGCTTTGATAGGCTTGGAATGCATCTTTGGCTCTGTGAAAGCAGCTTAAGCAGACAACACAACAGCTTGTAGTCAACTCGTTTTGCATGCAATTAATCCATCTGTTTTCCAAGAAAGCAAAAAGTTACTTTTAACCTTCTCATATTTTTCATTTGAAAGGGAAACAGGGCATTGTCATCACAAACCTCTGCCATTACATCACCACCCTCCTTCCTGGGCTTTAAAAGGCCTTGCAGAGTGATGGCCATGTGCACGCTTCGGATGCATTCAATAGAGCCTACTAAATCTCTTTAATTGTGGCAAATAACCGTTCATGGAATTATGAAAAGCATTATTATTGACACTCCAAGGGAATATTTTTACTGCTATAGGTAAATCTTGAGGCCCTCATACACACAAATAATCACACTTTAATCCATCAAAAATAAAATAAGCTAGAGCCCACTGGTTTGGTGAGCTTAGAGACAGTTTACCCCCGCTTCACAATATTACCAAATTCCATAGTACATCCGTCAACCCATGTGCTCATAAACACCAATCAGGCAAGGTATTTTATCTGTGCTTTTCAACCGTTATGTATGCTTTGCTGGCATATCAATGCTGGCAGACAGGGATTTAACAGCTCACCAACCCAAATGGCAATTTACCGCTTAGCGTTTGCATTAGCGGAGGGAGTGGATATGTGAAGCTGTGATTATTGTTGCTACTGTAGATTCATGTTACTCTGTACTGTAGAACTGCCACTCTCCAGTTTCTGCTTATCCACTCCCTTTTTTGCTGCTGCATTGATTGATATTCTAACTGGAGTGGGTTTTTAGTGTCATGCCTTCAAGAGACTCTGCCGAGTTGATTTAGTCATCACTGTCAAACTGGGACCAGAATGTGGCCCAGGCAATTTGGGGTAACCTGAAGAGATTTCACCCCATGATCCAAACACCTCAAACGTAGATTAATCTGACCATGACACGTTTTTCCAATCTTCCCTTTGTCCAGTGTCTGTGTTCGTTCGTCCATCTTAATCTTTTATTTTATTGGCCAGTCTGAGAAATTGACTTTTCTTTGCAACTCTGCCTAAGAAGCTCAGCATGATCTCTTCACTGTTAACAATGAGACGGGTGTTTTGCAGGTACAGTTGTGCTCAAAAGTTTGCATACCCTTGGAGAATTGGTATTATATGTATTTGTAAAGAAAACATGAGTGAGCAGGCAAAACACATGTCTTTTATTTCTTATGGGATTCACAATCATAAAACTAAACATGGCAACAACGAAAAAAATGGACTGACCCCTGTTCAAAAGTTTTCATACCCTTAGTTTCTTAATACTGTGTATTGCCCCCTTTAGCATCAATGACTTTTGTAATAGTTGTCTATGATGTCCCGAATTCTTGCAGGTGGTATAACCCAGATCAAACTAAGTCTTTGGTTGTCTTGCATGAGTGGCTCGATGATATCAAGGTCAGGAGAGTGTGATGGCCACTCCAGAACCTTCACCTTTTTCTGCTGTAACCACTGGAGGGTCAACTTGACCTTGTGCTTAGGGTCATTGTTGTGGTGGAAAGTTCAAGAGCGTCCCATGCGCAGCTTTTATGCAGAATAATGCAAATTGTTTGCAAGTATTTCATTTATCTTGCCATCAATCCTCACAAGATTCTCTGTGCCTTTAGAGCTCACACCCCTCCAAATCATTATTGAGCCACCACAATGCTTCACAGTGGGGATGGTATTCTGTTCACTATAGGCCTTGTTGACCCCTCTCCAAATATATCACTTATGGTTTTGACCATAAAGCTCTGTTTTGGTCTTGTCACTCCAAATTAGTGTGCCAGAAGCTGTGAGGCGTGTCAAGGTGTTGTTGGGCATATTGTAACCGGCTTTTTTGTGGCATTGGTGCAGTCAAGACGTCTTTCTGGAAACACGACCATGCAGCTCTTTTGTTCAACAACCACACCGTCTTTTTCCAGAGCAGCCTGTATTTCTCCTGAGTTTACCTGTGGGTTTTTCTTTGTATCCCGAACAATTCTTCTTGCAGTTTTGGCTGAAATCTTTCTTGGTCTACCTGACCGTGGCTTGGTATCAAGAGATCCCTGAATTTTCTACTTTTTAATAAGGGACTGAACAGTACTGACTGGCATTTGCAAGGCTTTGGATATGTTTTTATATTATTTCCATCTTTATATTGTTCCATTACCTTGTTACACAGGTCTTTTGACAGTTCTTTTCTACTCCCCATGGCTCAGTATCTAGCTGACTCAGAGCATCACTGTGAGAGCTAACAAGCTCATTGACTATTTATACACAGACACTAATTGATATTTAAAAAGCAGAGTGTGGGAAAGTCACATTTAATTGCCATTTTCCCCTGTTTGTGTCACCTTGTGTGTTTGTAAGGCCAAACATTCAAGGGTATGTAAACTTTTGATCAGCGCCGTCAGGGTGATTTCCGTTATCATTATGATTTAAAAAGGAGCCAATTCTGGTTAGAAAAAGACAGTTTGCACTGCTCTGTGAAGGGAGTAGTGCACAGTGTTGTATGAGATCTTCAGTTTCTTGGCAGTGTCTCGCATGGAATAGACTTCATTTCTCAGAACAAGAATTGTTCTTTGTTTCTGGCCATTTTGAGCCTGTAATCGAATCCACAGTTGCTGATGATGCAGATACTCAACTAATCTAAAGGAGGCCAGTTATATTGTTTCTTTAACCAGCACAACAGCTTTCAGCAGGACAAATTAAAGGAAAAACCTGAATAAATGAATGGAGGAACATAACGAATCTAGATGCTTCAGTACAGGTGTATTGCATGATGCAACTAAGCAATTGACATCCTATCACACTCTGTAGCATGTATAAAAATGCTGACCAGGCCCATTTAACCTTGGCTTTGGATCGAACTGGCAAGAGCAAAAGACTAAAGTGACTTTGAAAGAGAGTTCATTACTGGGGCACAGATGGCACTGAATGGTTTGATGAGTATGAAAATGATGTGAATCATATGCTATGTCCTACCATCAAAATAATTAATTACATTAATCTTTGGTAGTGAATTGCTAAAAATCACCATTTTATTTGGCCCAAAATATACACTTTGCTGTTTAAAAAGCAGTTAAGGGCATAGTGTGTTTTATTGTGAACTATGTACAGTGGTTGACTTGGAATTAAATAAGTGCAGGAGCTGTCTTTTTCTAAGGGTGTCCTGGCCCTTTAATATCAGCCCCCAAAATACCACAATAACTGAAAGCGTATTTTTGAAGCCAATGTCAATTTAAATAGAAGGTTGCTGGTCTCTGATACCATAGTTCTACCATCTCCAAGCATTGTACTCTGGATCAAGGTACTAAGTACACTGTTTTGTGAGGCCAGTATAAAACAAATATCGGCCCCTCTAGAGCTGCTGGGTGTTAAGGATTTTGATCCAACACTGAAACACACCTATGATTTCCAAGGTATTAACCCTTGATGTTTAGGCAGTGATTACAATGAGATTCAGATGGGGCCTGTAAACATTAGCTATTCTGATGGATGGTTAGCAACTACCAAATACTTTTGTCTTCATTAAATTATTCCAAAATTAAACCAAATGCATAAGTTAGGCTACTTGAATAATAAGCAAAGGAATAAGGTAAGCAAGGTGGCTGGAGATGTTTATCTACAAACAATCATCAGGGAAGGACTGTAATTCATGCAGAGCACAGAAGTTGGTACAGGACATCCCCCGTATCCGCCAGGGATCGGTTCTGTGATCCCTCACCGATGTGGAAAATGGCAGATAAGTGACGCACCCTTAAAAATAACTCCCTGAGACCCAGTTACCCTACACAACATGCCCCATTACCCCAGTTACCCTACACAACATGCCCCATTACCCTTTCACACTTGTCTTTGTACTCCTCACCGGGTTGCCGCCACACACGCTTGACACCATCTGAACCAAATAAGTTTATCTTGGTCTCATCAGACCACTGGACATAGTTCCAGTAATCCATGTCCTTAGTCTGCTTGTCTTAAGCAAATTGTTTGCGGGCTTTCTTGTGCATCATCTTTAAAAGAGGGTTCTTTCTGGGACGACAGCCATGCAGACCAATTTGATACAGTGTGCGGCGTATGGTCTGAGCACTGATAGGTTGACCCCCACCCCTTCAACCTCTGCAGCAATGCTGGCAGCACTCATACGTCTATTTCCCGAAGACAACCTCTGGATATGATGCTGAGCATGTGCACTCAACTTCTTTGGTCGACCATGGCGAGGCCTGTTCTGAGTGGAACCTGTCCTGTTAAACCGCTGTATTGTTTTGGCCACTGTGCTGCAGCTCAGTTTCAGGGTCTTGGCAATCTTTTAATAGCCTAGGCCATCTTTATGTAGAGCAACATTCTTTTTTTTCAGATCCTCAGAGAGTTCTTTGCCATGAGGTGCCATGTTGAACTTCCAGTGACCAGTATGAGGGAGTTTGAGAGCGATGACACGAAATTTAACACACCTGGTCCCCATTCACACCTGAGACCTTGTAACACTAATTAGTCACATGAAACCGGGGAGGGAAAATGGCTAATTGGGCCCAGTTTGGAAATTTTCACTTCGGGCTGCACTCACTTTTGTTTCCAGATGTTTCTAGACATTAATGGCTGTGTGTTGAGTTATTTTGAGGGGACAGCAAATTTACACTGTTATACAAGCTGTACACTCACTACTTTACATTGTAGCAAAGTGTCATTTCTTCAGTGTTGTTGCATGAAAAGATGTAATCAAATATTAGCAAAAATGTGAGGGGTGTACTCACTTTTGTGTGATACTGTATATTTTAGGACAATTTATTAGCCGGATAATTAACAATCTGACAGTGGTTGTCATGGAAACCTAAACCTGCAAATTATTTTTTGTTGTTGTTTGTATCCCTAATGTCAAGAAGTTATGTTATGGTTCCCCTGATGTCCTTAAGGTTTCTCATGCTTGCTGGGCAGGCATGCAATGCATTCCTTCCAATCTCAGATTTACTGCACGTTATGGTTTTGTTGTTTCATGTTAGATGTTTACCCCTATGTGAAGTTTATTTGTATTGATTTCCAAAGGTAATTTGGACATCAGAGGAAAGCAAATCAATGGGCCTCCAGTTATCAAATCACCTCTGTTTTGTTCCTCTTAGTATTTACCCATACGCTCAAGTTGTCATAATGCACTTTCTTAAAAGAAACAAATCGATAGAGTTATTTATTCAGCTGGTGAGGCAGAATGAGAGTCAGTTGACCCTATAGTTTTCCTATAGAGTCCAGTGCACTGTGTGTCTTCATTTAAACCTCCATTTGGTTTTGTCAAGCCACAGGTTCTAGGGAGTTCAACGTGTTCTTCCATTGAACCTTCATTTTCTTTAGTCAAACTACAGCTTTCAAGACATTCACTCTATATATGCACTTCAATTCTTTCCACTCAGAAGGGCCACCATGAGATTCGGGAGATTCGCCAGTTCCACTTTACCAGCTGGCCTGACCACGGGGTACCCTGCTATGCCACCGGCCTCCTAGGCTTTGTCCGCCAGGTGAAGTTCTTAAACCCGCCTGATGCCGGCCCCATCGTGGCTCACTGCAGGTACGTGCAATCTCTGGTGAGGGGGATTTTGGGACAAGAACACATTGAGGGCAGTATTTTCCCTCATGTCATTAACAGTACGACGGTTAGCATGCAGCATTGAATTCTAGTCTTTAGGTCTCAGCAGGCTTGAAAGTAGATCAGAGGTGGTTCATTTTCTTACCAATTACCTAACTTTTATTAGTTTGTCTTATCATAGAATCACATGTAGAAACTCTATTCATTTAGTATGATCTCTGTGGGTCTAGTAAAGAAGGTTGTGGGTTTTGAAGTTTACCTTTTATAACATTTATCACGTAAAATGTAAATGGTATGAACCCAGATTGATTGAAGTTCCCCAGTGTTGCTTCTTCACAGTGTCAAAACATTTGTTTTTCATGCAGCGTCATCTGTAACCAGATGACGCTGCACTCGTGCTAGCTCAGCCCTGCTCTCCCTGAGTTTGAGTGTTGCATCCCAAACAATTGCTTCAAGTGATTCATAAACTTAGACAAATTGTAGATATTCATTGTTCCTCACTTTTAGGTATGGGCTAATGTTATATGGGCTACACGATTTCACAATTTTATTTACAGCACTGATGTCATATTTGAGGGCTTTCCCGAATGCATGTCCCGCTTTAAGTCCTCCCTACAGAAATGTGATGGTAATGATATCTGGACTTTCAATTGGCTATTCCTTAACCCACCAGTTCATTCAACAGACATTCTGTTGCAGCTTTGCTTGTGAGATTGTGGATCATTGTTTTATTGCAAGATCCATGTTCAGTTTCAACTATTTGACAGAAAACCTCACATCAGGAATTCTCTGGTACATAATGGAATTCAGAGGCCACGATGCAGTAAAGCAGCCCAAAAACTTTGCTTTACGGTTGTTGTGTGGTTCATCTAATTAAAGGTGTAGTAATTGGTAAAAGTTTAACTTAAAATGTTACTGAGTGGACAGGTAGGAAAAAATTGTTCAGGAGAATGTAACCTTTTTGATAATTTTTCTAATTATCTGACTCCATTTTGTTTTTAAAATATACGTGATTGTGAGTGACCATAATATGCTGGTAGTACTTAGTAAAAGATAGCTACTCTTTCGTCACGAGCCTAGCATTAAAAGGTCATAAATCCTCAATGCTTCTCTTCAGTCAAGTGCAAAAGTCAGTTGATCATGTAGTAATCCGTAACTCAGAGATGACCAGTCTGGACACTTCAATGTGTGTACATAAGTTATCAAACGACCATAACATGCAGTTTGTTTATCACAAACCATAGAATTAAAATGGCATGTGTTCCTGTGCCTATTTAGAATGTTAAGAAACCACTAACTCAGAGATGAATAGTCTGGTCGCTTGGACTTCATTATGTGTAAGTAATTATCAGTAGCCCTACGAACATGAGTATCAATATAGGTTCCCAGTGACTCCACCGGAGTGATTGAAGAGGAATGAGGAATGCCGTTGTAAATCTATATTTCAGTAACACAATTTATTCCAATCAAGTAATACAATACAAAACTTATTTTGTGATATTCAACTTGTGATATTCAACTTCCTCTCAAATCGTATAAAAGTCTACTAAGTATACAATAAGTATCACATATAGCACAAATGTGTGTTAGGGCCATCCGTTAACGACAGACTCTTAGAACTAAATAAAGTTTCACTATTCAAACCAGACAGACTGATTCCAAACTCCCCCATTGCATCTACAATAGATTCCAAACTCTCCCATTGCATCTACAATAGATTCCAAACTCCCCCATTTCATCTACAGTAGATTCCAAACTCCCCCATTGCACCTACACCTCAATAAACTAAACAGCAGTGCAGTAAATCCAACAAATTACATTTTTCTACTTTGTTGATTTGTCCATCCTGGTTCGTCTGAGCAGATGGGGCTATCTTGGCCCGCACCTTGTATGTCCGCTCCTTTCAGGAAGCAGATAGGCTCATTGGTGTAAGTTTAGGATGTCCTGCTGAGTTGAGATGCCAAAACACATCTTTCATTACACTACAAAGGCAGTGTTTAATTTTCAACAAACCTGGTGTGTGGCATTGTGGCCCAAAATTTCCACTTCAAGTAATATGTCCAGAGCACATTTTTCTAGTAGTTTTGATCTATACGCAGGTGATCTCTGGCATTCTTGATGTTCTTTTTTGAAGGCACAGGCTTCTTTTTTTTCTCACCTCTAATGTAGGCCAGGTTTGTGCAGTATTTTTGTGACAGTATAATCATAAACCTCAACAATGATTGTGTCTATGGAGGCTTGTAGATCCCTTGATGTTACCCATGGGTTCTTACAGACATCTATGAACATCTTTCAGTCAGCTCTTGGGCTCAATTTGGTGAGACAACCTGTCCTATGTAGATTGCCAATGGTCTGGAATTTCCTCCATTTCTAGGTGATCTTTCAGACAGTGGAATTATGTACTTTGAATTGCTTGGAAATGGCTTTGTAACCCCTCCCAGACTCATGCAAATAATAATATTTCTTCTGAGGGCCTCACATATGCCTTTTGATCTTGGTATGTTACCATCCGTCCATATTTGTTAAGACCAAACCATAAATTTCTAATCTTTATGGAATGTGGTTTTGGGGCACCTGATTCAATTTTGTTGGTAAATTTAAGGGTGTATTAACTTTTTCAGCATAGCTAAATTGCATTTCTGTTTACTTTAATTGCGTAAATGATTTCAAAGTGATGTGATTTGTTATATCGACTTACCTTTATCAATAAACGTGTTTGGAATTTAGCTCAAGTGTGTGTCCAAATCTGTCCAAAACAATACAACTTTACAAAAGGTGTAGTTACCTTTTCAAATGACTGCAGCTGATGATACTATACAAATTGCTTTGGCCCGATGCCTGTAAACTCTCTTTGTCTGCCACCTGGTGCAAAACCACAGGCACCTGCAGAAATACTTTCACCTATAGTGAGGAAAATGAATGAGCAAAACAAAGGGAGGCTAAGATTTTCAGTAGTTTTGATGGTTACACTTTATTTTGAGAGTCCCTATTTCCAGTTGTAGATGTTTTATATATAGTAATAATAATAACAAAGGTTCAGCAAATTGTCTGTTTTAGGTTAGTGTTAGGGTTATATTTAGAAGATTTTTTACAGGTAAGTTTTAAGGTTAGGGTTAGGAGAAAATGTTACTGATAGTCAGTAGATAATGTGTAGAGCACTTTTGTGATTATCAAAATAAAGTGTTACCATTTCGATACCATTCTTAAACAGTGTGTTCATTATCATTTTGTTGCATATTGCAGTATTTCATCTTCCTTTCTGTCCAATTAAAACTAACATTGTGATTGGTCAACTTGCCGTCAGTTTCTTCCTTTCAGTAAGGCAATGTATGGCTACTACCGGCTCATCGTGTTCTTCTTTTCTGGAATAATATAAACATTTCTCTTCGCTGTTTGAGAGAGTATGAGAGCAATCGCTTTCACATATTCTAAACGCATTTAGCAACCAAAACGACAAAGCATGGCCCAACCTTAAGGACTTGTTCCCTGCCTTGTTCTCTCCCTCACCCCTCCCCTTTCAAACCCTTTCAAACACCAACCGCTCGAGTCCTAGACGAGGCATAGAGCTCAGACAGGCGGGGGGGGGGGGGGGGGGGGGGGGGCACATGTGCACAATGAGATGTGACAGGGAGAGGCTGCTAAATGGCACAATGCAATTTCACATTATGCTCTCAAAACAAAGAAAATGTGACTAAGACATTTTCAGAGTGGATTAGCTCAAGTGCCAAGAACTGCTCTTTCTGCATGGGGCGCCTTGCTCTCTCTAATACTCCTGAGGCCAAGATGGAGAGAGACTATGGCAAAGGTCATTACCGCCACTTTATCCCCTGCCCCATCATATCTTTGCTCTCTTGTAAATTGGATCGATGACGTTAACCTTTAAGAACTGCCTCGGAAAAAGGGCGCATTCACACCTGTCGTGGGACATCCACCACCTTTCCCTAGTGGCCCAGCATATTTAGCCTCCTTGTACCTCATTCAGTACTGTATCGCTTTTCCTGCTGAACAAACCGTTCCAAAACGAGTTCTCCTGAAAAAAGGTCAGCGCAGCTATATTGACATGCAACATTTAGCTTTTCAATCGCTCCCCATCCAGATTTGGGTTTGACAGCTAATGTCCCACTGAGCTTTCTGTAGGGTTTTAGCCATTCCTTTCAACAACAGACAGGATGCAGATGAAGTCTAACAGGATGAGCTTTGGCCCACAGAGAGGTGGCCCCGACTGACAAGCGGTGGAGTAATTTCTAATTTCCTGGGGCACTCCTCGGCTGTTATCCCCCTGTTGAGACCCCGTTGTTTGCCGCGGTCTCCATTAATCACTGGCGGCTGACAAGCAATCTGCCTGACTGCCGAGCCACTGTGCGGCCCCTGGCTCCTGAGCTCTGGAGCTGGGACCTGTCAGGATTCTGCCAATTGAATGCTGGCTGAGCTGCCCCCCCCCACATTTCTCCACTTGCTATCTTCCTCTCATCCCAACCCAGTTCCCCCTGTCCCTTCCTCCACCATGGGAAGCATGTTTCCTTAACACCTAACACTAGAGTCAGGGGAAATGTCTTGAACCAGTCTGTGTGCTGTTTGTCAGCAGCGTAAGTCCATCCTTATATCCTTTGGTTAACTGGGAACACAGCGTTTCAGTATCACCCATAGCCTATTTATTATAGGCCGCAGATCATGTGTCGGGTGCTGACTGTTTCAGGCTGGTACAGAGGACAGATTAGGAACTGAACAACACCAACCTTAGGGGAGGCTTTGGTATAACACTTTTTCTCTTTTTCCTTCTCTTTTTCCTCTCTCTCTTTGTCCCTGTTTCTTTCTCCCTGCATCTTTCTGTCTGTTTTTTCCTCTTGCTCTTTCTGCTCATCTCAGTGCTGGGGCTGGAAGGACAGGCTGTTTCATTGCTGTGGACATCATGTTGGATATGGCCGAGAACGAGGGTGTGGTGGATATTTTCAACTGCATTCGGGAACTGCGTTCACAAAGGGTTAACATGGTGCAAACTGAGGTTGGTGAAGCAACATGCTGCTTTCGTGTGATTGTGTGTAGATAGTGACTAGTCAAGAAAACAGTATTGTATTCAACATATATCATTACAGTACCATGAAAAGAGAATAACAAAATGCCTACACGAAAACCTTGTTTCAAATAAAACACACAAAGGACTCCCATATAGCACAGTTTGATATGCACCCACTGATCAGCAAAAAAATATGGGACACTGCGTGAAATGCAAATAAAAACAGAATGCAAATTATTTATCCCTATATACACTCACCTAAAGGATTATTAGGAACACCTGTTCCATTTCTCATTAATGCAATTATCTAATCAATCACATGGCAGTTGCTTCAATGCATTTAGGGGTGTGGTCCTGGTCGAGACAATCTCCTGAACTCCAAACTGAATGTCAGAATGGGAAAGAAAGGTGATTTAAGCAATTTTGAGCGTGGCATGGTTGTTGGTGCCAGACGGGCCGGTCTGAGTATTTCACAATCTGCTCAGTTACTGGGATTTTCACGCACAACCATTTGTAGGGTTTACAAAGAATGGTGTGAAAAGGGAAAAAACATCCAGTATGCAGTAGTCCTGTGGGCGAAAATGCCTTGTTGATGCTAGAGGTCAGAGGAGAATGGGCCGACTGATTCAAGCTGATAGAAGAGCAACTTTGACTGAAATAACCACTCGTTACAACCGAGGTATGCAGCAAAGCATTTGTGAAGCCACAACACGCACAACCTTGAGGCGGATGGGCTACAACAGCAGAAGACCCCACCGGGTACCACTCATCTCCACCACAAAAAGGAAAAAGAGGCTACAATTTGCACAAGTTCTCCAAAATTGGACAGTTGAAGACTGGAAGAATGTTGCCTGGTCTGATGAGCCTTGATTCCTGTTGAAACATTCAGATGGTAGAGTCAGAATTTGGCGTAAACAGAATGAGAACATGGATCCAGCATGCCTTATTACCACTGTGCAGGCTGGTGGTGGTGATGTAATGGTGTGGGGGATGTTTTCTTGGCACACTTTAGGCCCCTTAGTGCCAATTGGGCATCGTTTACCTGAGCATTGTTTCTGAGCATGTACATCCCTTTATGACCACCATGTACCCATCCTCTGATGGCTACTTCCAGCAGGATGTCACAAAGCTGGAATCATTTCAAATTGGTTTCTTGAACATGACAATGAGTTCACTGTACTGAAATGGCCCACACAGTCACCAGATCTCAACCCAATAGAGCATCTTTGGGATGTGGTGGAACGGGAGCTTCGTGCCCTGGATGTGCATCCCACAAATCTCCATCTACTGCAAGATGCTATCCTATCAATATGGGCCAACATTTCTAAAGAATGCTTTCAGCACCTTGTTGAATCAATGCCATGTAGAATTAAGGGAGTTCTTAAGGCGAAACTCAATTCTACATGAGTTAAAAAACTCTATTTTATGTTGAGAAATTATATTCTTAAATTGTTGCATTATGTGCCTGCATAGTCTTTCACATAGTGGTGAACACTTTCCCATCTTTACTTCTGAAAGACTCTCTGGGATGCTCTTTTTATACCCAATCATGTTACTGACCTGTTCCCAATTAACCTAATTCGTTGTGAGATGTTTCACCAGGATTACACAACTTTTATAACATTACACAACTTTTCCAGTCTTTTGTTGCCCCGTCCCAACCTTTTTGGATCATGTTGCTGGCATCAAATTCAAAGTGGGTATATGTTTTTCAAGAAGCAATAAAAATTCTCAGTTTCAACATTTGATATGTTGTCTTTATTAAATGTTCTATTGAATATATGGTTTGAATGATTTGCACATCTTTGCATTCTGTTTTTATCTGCATTTTACACAGCATAACGAAATGTTTGTTTGGTTGTAGAACAGACTCTTACTGTCTCTCCAACTGTCCTGCGCAGGCACTCCGCCTCACCAGCTTTCTAGATGTCATCAACCAAATGCACCCTTCCATTCACCAGCACCTGTTCCTCATTACAATCATACAGTCCATCAGCTCACCACCTACTCTATATACAGCTCCAGAAGAAATTAAGAGACCACTGCACCTTTTTCTTTCCTTTCCGTAAAAGTTGAACCCTTTTAACTTTTAACCCTTCTGTTCCTCACTCCTTAGTTTGAGTGAGGAAAGAAAAAGGTGCAGTGGTCTCTTAATTTTTTCCAGAGCTGTACATCATTCACATTCTTTAGTCCTTTGTCAGATCTTATCAACCTTTGTGTAGCGCTGCCACACAGTCATTCAGTCCTGAAACCCTTATGTCTCATCTGTTTTCATAAAGAGCCAAGTAGTGTCCTGTCAAGTCTGTTTGTTTGTCATGTACTGCCAACTATTTTGTGTGTTATTAAAACCCATCCACCTGCATCTGCATCCGTCGCCCTCACCTCTGTAGGCTACACTCACATTGATTACAAACATTTCAAAATTAACACCACACCATTCCATATCCATCCAGGATACTGCAATTAAGGGCCCATATTGAGTATAATTTAGAATTCATGACGATCCCAAATTGTTCATATAGGAAAGCATAATCTTTTCACTTAACATATGCCAAATACGTTTCTTTAGACTATTCAGCCTACACAAATCTCTTGTATCTAACTCCATACATATTATTTTGAGGTTAACATTAGCCATTCCAATTGTATTTTATTCAGGGGTGGTGTTGGCATGCACTAGAGCAGTAACACAGCATTAGGTATCCTCATACCACGGATAAAGGGAGTGCAACCAGAGTTCAAGTAGGTTTGCATAGCATTTGCCATTGCCATGGCTAAAGATAAACACGACTCTGGCAGTACCCTGCTAGCGACAGTCACCAGACTGATCCGATGTCACAGCCTGCTGCCCACTGATAGTTTAAAATGAATCTATAGCGTAGAAATATAATCTTGAGATTGAGAAAAAGCTCCTCAGACTTACAGACTAGGTTCTGAAGCTCAGACATCCTGTTTTAAAGGTCCTTTGGAGTGAGTGTTTAAAGCAGGGATAGCAAACGTATTCTGTGGCAGTTATTCTAGCTGTGGCATCTGACCAGTAACCCAAAAGTTGTTAGACAGAATATGTGTTCTGGCTAGTTGAAATAAGTAATTTTATCCTTGCGCAAGATCATTACCCCTTATGTACAGTGGATATAAAATGTCTACACCCCTGTTAAAATGCCAGGTTCTTGTGATGTAAAAGAATGAGACAAACTTTTTCCACCTTTAATGTGACCTATAACGTGAACAATTCAATTGAAAAACAAACTGAAATCTTTGAGGGGGGAAAATGTATAATTAAAAACTATAACCTGGTTGCATAAATGTGTAGACTTTTTATATCCACTGTATGTCACTTTGGATAAACGCATCAGCAAAATTATACACATTTTAATGAAGGGCTATAGTGTCTGCTGGTATTTATTCCTTCTAATTAAGACCTAGACAACCAAGCGGCAAAAATTCCTTGCTAATTACTGACCTTCATTCATCAAACAAGTACAAGGAGCAAAAAACTTGCAGAAACTTGGCCCTTCTTGCAATAAATGTGGCTGGAATGAAAAACTTTCAATTAGGAAAGTCCCTTAAACCTTTAGAATAGATTATATTTCTATTGTTGTTAGGAAGTCCTTGAGCCTAGAAACAGAAGAATCTAGGCCTCAGCTGATGGGAAAATCCAGAGTTACACAACAAGTTATTTTTCATATTGTTCACTCATCCTCATTGCTCTAACCTCCAAGATATCTGCTGCCCCTGGTCAACTACATTTTATTCGGGCTGAGCAGAATCACTGATCTACAAACACTCTACTCATCATTGGACAAAGATGTGACTCATCAAAGATGTGATTTTCATCTCACTCAAACTGCTTCCCTTAAATGCTGAGTGCAAACTACCCAAAAGAATTCAGCAGGGAATGTGTGAAATGGTCATCACACTTCTTCTTTGCGATTACCGCTTCCTCCACTGGCCAACTGACCCTTTAGAAGCAGTGGTCCTCTGCATGTCATAGCACTCTTGTTCACCCTACTTCAAGGGCCTTAACACCTGCGCCAAAAAATGGCTAATCAGTAATGCATATGTGGACGCTTAAGGCTGAGTAGTATGTTTTACACACTTCTCCATATGCTGAATTCACCCCTCAGATGTACAAAACAGAGATTGATTGTTTATCCAGGTCACAGCCCCAGTGAGACAGATGTCATGTCACAGCTTAGCAAGGAGTTATTCCTCCACCATCCGTAAGCCACACACAAGACAGCCCTTTCTTGTCATAACTATTTTGCTTGTCTAAACCCGGCTAATATGTGGCGCAAATGGCCACTGATAGAGACTTAGGAGTATGTTTCCTTCATCTCCAAGTTCAACATATGCATCTGTATTCTCTGTACCTACAATTGCTTCATTAACCTCTGTGTACCAGGAATATATTGTTCGCCAAACACCTCGGCAAATACCAACGACTTGTAGAAACCATCAGGGCGCTCGATATCACAACTGATCAAATGTGTTTGTTGTCTCTCCTGAAAGATTTCCCAAGTCGGACCAAGTCTGGCTGCCTCTGGAATGTGCTCAGTCATGCATCTTCCATCCCAATGACGCTATTAATATGAAATGCATGCTGAATAATAGACGACACAGTCTGTGCCCATGTTTTTCTATTCTGGCCATTGAATTTGTTCTAAGTGTATGATGGTTACAACATCAGAACACAGACGGTCATTTCATTTGCCAGTCCTAAAATAACAGCAATTCAACTGCAACATTTTTGTGTGAATCCCAACTACAGTACTACTGGTCTGAATTAATTCCTTCTGAGTATATAGAACTACTGTATGTCATACACAGAAATATTATATAGACCACCTAAATGGCTGTAACTGCTGGATTAATTAGTGTGTAGGGGAAAACTTGTATCAATTTAAAGCACTATTTGAAGATAATCCGGCATAAAACAACAAAAAGCAATTAATCTTTTAAAAGAGTTTTTCTGCTTCTAAGTAGCACCAGCTACCAAGGTAATGGATAGTGGAGGTCAACTCTGGATGGATTTAGCCCTGGGTGGCTCTGAGGGCCACAATTAACATTCCAAACCCTGAGCCTTCTAAATTTGCTTGGTGAAAATATGCATAATGCTATTCACCAGTGAATAGCGGGATTTGTAGAAGATTTAATATCTCTGGCTACTTGATGAGCACATTGTGCTGTTGAGCCGCAACAAGGCCTTAAGGCTGTTACAATCTTTTGTTTTTTATTCTTCCAGCAGTACATTTACTTCTCCATAGGATATTATTATCAAGTTTCAAACTGCAAATTTATGCAAAGCACTCTTCATTGTACGACATCTGTTTCATCACTAAGCTTGCGGGTATGTGTTAAAAAATTGTAAAGCTGCAGTCGCAAAACCATGTTAGATTTGACATATTGACGTTCAATAAAAGCTACTAATTATGTTTTTCTGTCACTGTGTACAATAAAACTGTTGCAGGTGGGCTCACCACCTGTTCTGTATGTACTGCTTTGTTGGCATCATTTTTAACACTAACATATAAATTGAGCCTCAGTTTGACTGTTGGTCAAAGTGCTGTAATAATGAGCGATTTGCTCTAAGAAGTTGAAGTCAATGAATCTCTGGTATCATCTTATTACATAATAGGATTCAGATGGCCTAGTGGTTATGGTGTAGGGCTAGTACCTGAAAGGTTGCTGGTTTGAATCTGATTGAACCAGCTCTATCACAATGTAAGCAAGTTGAAAATATACTGTTGTGCCATGTTGTATGGCACTAAATCCGAATAGCTCTTGTAAGTCGCTCTGGACAAGACTGTCTACTACATGACTAAATGTAATCTCACTTCTTCCTCATTGTGTTCTACCTTAGGAGCAGTATGTCTTTGTCCACGACGCCATCCTGGAAGCCTGCCTGTGTGGAAACACGGCCATCCCAGTCTGTGAATTTAGAGCCATATACTACAACATCAGCAGACTCGACCCACAGACCAACTCCAGTCAAATAAAGGACGAGTTTCAGGTTAGCACTTTCCAACTCTCAACTGTTTGTCTGTTTTTTTCTCACATCCTCCTTTGTGGCATGCCACTTGTTTTTTTTCTGTTTGACATCTTCAAATAAAAAAGCCAGAAGGCAGTGGAACTCTGGCTACAGTTCTTTCCTTGTGCACCATATTCCGTCACTGTATCGAGAACAGGTCTCAGATCTGTCATCTGTCTAATAATATATGATGCATATCTCTTTATCACTCCCTCAATCTCTTTCTCCCTCGTTCTCCCTCTTACATAAGTCATCTGCAGCCTTCACATCCGTGAAATATTTGAACTTTTGTGAAGGTGCTGACCACCAGAAACAAGTGTTTTGTTAGACTATGGAAATCAATGAAAACGGGAGAAGATTATTATTCATTGTTGAGCATATTTATACACCAATTCATTACCCACTTCTATTCTGGACGGTGGATTCTGTGCTGTGTCATGGTGAACGTTTCAAAAGAGGAGGTTCGGTGAATTATATTTCTTTCATGTCAAAAGTGCACAAGCATTCAAATGACCAGCCACCTGTAGTAACCATATTTTATTTGTTGTTAAAAATGCTGCCTTCTCTTGCCAGACTCTGAACATTGTGACACCCCGGGTGCGGCCTGAAGATTGTAGCGTGGGACTACTCCCCCGGAATCACGACAAGAACCGCAGCATGGATGTCCTGTCTGTGGACCGCTGCCTGCCTTTCCTCATCTCTGTGGATGGAGAGTCTAGTAACTATATCAATGCAGCTCTCATGGATGTAGGTTCATCTCTCTCTCTGTTTGCTCTTTAAGATTGACAGATACTTTGTTACTGTTCCTTTTTTTGGGCAATGTTATATAATGTTGCCCTGATTACTAATTAACTACCAGATTCAAAAATGCAGCAATTGTTGTACATGCATTGTTGCAGAATCAGTTATTAAACAGTTAGAATATGGAATCTGAAATATGATCTGACACATTCACTAGCTGAATGTTGTTCCATATGTGTTACTACTGATTAGTACATATTCTCCTGTAAGGTACAATGCTCTGTTAATTAACATGTTAATTAACTCCAAAATGGGAACTTGTTATGGGGGGTGCTACTATCAACTCCACATATGTAATACGTCTGATTAGTTAAATTGGCTAGGAAAAGATAGAAAAACATTAACTGATTAAAGTGGTTAAAAGTATACAGAAAACATTGTAGTATATACTTTACTTAAATTAGCAGTTCCTAGCCCATTTAAACCATCAGGATGTTGAGATGATGGTAGCAGTCCCATGTAGACACAGTTTTAAATGGGACATTTTTATTACCATGTAAGTGTGTAGTAACAAAATTTTTTTATAGAGTGGTACATGGAAATGTATAACACCATCAGTAGTGATCATGCAACAACACATTCCTTATTAAATATGTTGTCCTAGTTATGCAATGCATCTTAATATAGTGTGAGTTACAATAAGGGTGTTGCATTTTGGGTTTATTGCATTTGTTGAGCACATACTGGGAGGCATTGACAGGATACATTCAGATGCACCCAAATAAGATAACAGGTTTAAAACTGCAATGGCATCAGCAGTAAAAAGGATAACATCACCTAACAACTGATGGTTATCCCACACACTGCTACATGATAGCAGTGTGATACATGAGTAGTGTCGGCGGGGCAGACTCATAGGCCCTTATAGCAGATCTACCACACAGATCCACATCCAGATTAGCGTCACAGAGCCGATAAGGCCACTAAGACAGACAATAACAAGCCTGGAGGTCGACTAGGCCTGTTTGTCTGGCACAAGCATAATGACCTGTTTTCTCTGGTATTTCCATCATGGCACAGGGTTAACACTGTCGGTGGCAGTCTTCTGAATGCTGTGGCTCATAGTTTTCTCCCTACAAGTTGATCAGTTCCCTGGAATCGCGTGTGTCCATTCTCTGTTTGTGTTCCCAGCTCTCTCAGTTCAATTCAAGTTTCTAAACTGGCATGACAAAACAATATACATATTGCTAAAGCATATCAGAGATAACATTAATTCACAACAGAACATCATAAAAAAATAACAATAATCAATAGAACAGCCTAGAGGAAAAAATATTTTACATTTGTGTAAGACAGGTTTGTGGTGTGTCAGATCAACTTGTGGGGAAAAAACAATGTCCATCATTTTTTGGCAGACTGCAAGTGTGCAACCAATAAACAGCGGTTTGTGTCCTCCCCAGAAGGATAGGTATCTTATTATCTTTAGAGAGGTCTTTGAAACCTTGAATAATGGTTTAACATTTTAGGAAATTAATTTGTCTAATTGTTTTATATTTCATAGATTTTCTTAGGAAATGCAACCTTCTCAGGTTCTTCTATGGTGCAGTGTTTGCTCAGCCTTTTCTATACAGGGAACCAGGTTTTACTGTGTCTTTTAAGTGGCAAGGCTGAGCTCGCTGAGCATGTACTTTGTCAAGGTTTTTCCAAGGCTTTGATCTGTAAACATGGTCAGATAATTTGCGATAGTGTACTGACATTTTAGGGCCTGGTAACACTGTATTTTGCTTTGTGCTTGTGTTTCTAATAATTAGATTTTAAACATTTTGATTGATTGGATGTTCTGGTTTTGAGGCTTCAGTGTGTTAGTACAACAGACCCAGGACCAGTTGGATACATGGACTCATATCTTTGCCCAACTCTTGATATTGCAGGGCTCTATAATAATACGGTATGACGCCATTACTGTGATTGTATGTGTTATCCAGAAAGTGATTGGATTTTTTTGGTTACTGATTGCTCTCTGGTATTCTAATTTGCTGTTTTGAGCCAATTTGAACGAATTGTTTATCCTATACGTCTTACTGGTTTGGGAAATGTGTAGTTATTTCTACGCCTGATCTTTTGAGGAACAAGGCAATTTGTCTGTGATCAAATAGAGGTGTTAGTGGCTTGACAGTGAATATTCAGAGAGAAAGGGTCAAGGTCTGTAATCATGTAGTCTACTGTGCTTTGGCCAAGAGTTAAGCAATAGGTGAATCTTCCCAAAGATTCCCCTTGTAACCTTCCACTGACAAAGTACAGGCCCAGTCTTCAACAGAGCTGCAAGGGGTCTTTTCCATTTTTATTAGTGGTGCTGTCACCGTTGTTTCTATGGGGAGATTAAAACGGTTAGAGACGTTATGGCATGTAATATAGCTGTCCCCTCGAGTTCTTATTTGATCAGGTAGTATTCCTGTGCATGCATTTCTGTCCGCACAGATGAGCAAATTTCGCTGGGCCTGAAAGTTGCTCGTCTCTTCCCCAAGGGAAGGGAATATGTCCTCAGAGAAATATGGGGTTTCTAAGGGGGAATATATATTGTGCAACAAAGCTATATTTTTTCCTGTCAGTACTTTTTCCAATTTTAACCAAATGTGATATTTGCCAATGTTAAGGGGATCAATTCAACTTTGACTTCCTAGACTACCCCCCCCCCCCCCCCCCCCGTTCCTCTCTCTGTCTTCATCATTACCGGGGGGCTAAATGGTTGTGTGTCATTGATTTTCTTCTTCTTTACCAGAGCCATAAACAACCAGCAGCCTTCATCGTAACCCAGCACCCGCTGCCCAACACGGTGGCAGACTTCTGGAGGCTGGTGTTCGACTACAACTGCTCCTCTATAGTGATGCTCAATGAGATGGATGCTGCCCAGGTGTGTACGGCTGACCACCAGGCGTTGGAGCACACACACATGTTGTCTTACACATGCTCTTTCTTTCTTTAATCCCCATCTGTTTCGCTTTCTCTCCATAGTCATATCCTTCAGGTGTCACACCCACCATTTTATAGAGCAGGATAAGCCTTGAAGCAGAGCTGCTCTTTTCTCTGCTTTAACTGTCTCCATAGCTGCCAAACCCTCAGACAGACACATAGGTCCCTAATCAATCCCATATTTAGGTAGGGGTTCATTTTTTAATGGTCGAATTAAGTCACCTACTGGTCTTGACTACTGGATAAAAACCTACTACCATGGCTCCTATCCCAGCTTTTCCCCACGTGCTATTCTGCTGAATTTACACCTCCCCTGTGTATTTTGTCTGAGGTACAAGCACAGTACCGTTTGGCTCACCTGTAACATTGCAATCTGAGGCGACAAATATGTGTTCCACTCGCTTTCCTGGTGGAATAAATAGTACTCCAAATAATTTCCAGTTTTCATTGTAATTCTGGTGTTTAGTTTCATAGCTAGACTATATTTCAAACATTCTCAGGTGTAGCAGAAAGGTAATGTGTGCATAGTCTAGCGAAGTGGAGCATTGGAAGATTCTCCACTTCGCTTGACTATTCAGCTTAGAGTTTAAATAGCACCAGCAAAGAAGTCTGATTGCTGAAGTATTGTCAGATTCAAGCTAGCGAGAAACAGCGGAATTCATTATTCATGTGCTGTTGGCTCCATTACCACAGTAACACCCTTAAAGGCCCAGCAATTTTTTTGTCTCATCTGCGATATCCCTTAGGTTCCTTGTCATGCCTGTGTCAAAACAATTCACAAGGAGTGACTATCTAACAACTGCCTCCCAGACCCCACCCATCTTAGGCCAATCAATGTCCCCACTGCTAACAGAATCCTGCAGGAAAAGCTGTTCAACCCCGCCAACCCCACCCACTGTGTAAAAAATAATTATATGGCATGTTTGAATGAATACCTGCCTTTGATTGCAAGCCAGCAAAGAGCATGTCAATACTTCCCATACTTGGGTTGACTGGAAAGAAATTAGTGTTTTATTTGTTTGTTTTTGAGATATTAGAACTCTTTAAAAGCTATTCAATGGAGGATAGCCCGTCATGGCCATTAAACTGATGAGATGGCCTTCAATTGATCACGCCAAGCATGTTGGTAATCGAATCTATGACCTTGCATTTGAAGTCAGTAATGGTGACTTGGCAAATGTGTTTCATGATGTTACCAATGAGTAGAATCCTGATCAGTCCCTTCACGTGGTTGTGTAAGTCTGATTTGATACCAGTTGGTAGGATGGTAGTCATGTAGTCAACAACTATCTATACCAGCATGTGATGTAATGTAGCATAGAAATAGAACTACTAATAGTAGTTCAAATATTATTGAAGTCAATATTTTAATGGGTGAACATGTAGCCTCATTTAGTCTTCACATATGAAAAAATAAGGAAGGAATAAGGCTGTTTTCTCCACAGCTGTGTATGCAGTACTGGCCAGAGAAGAGCTCCTGTTGCTACGGTCCCATCCAGGTTGAGTTCATTTCAGCCGACATAGATGAAGACATCATCAATCGTATCTTCAGGATCTGCAACATGGCCAGGGTCTGTATTCAATTAATGGAAGTACGGTGCCACTAAGTCACCAGACATATTACATCCCACAGTGCACCACTGCAAATAAATCATCAGAGGTACTGAAACAGTAGATGTGCTGTTTATGATTTGTCAGGCCTCCACTTTTACCACTACATTGCTAAGACACTGTCCTGCCTGTTCAAATGTCCACATAATCTCTTTTGGCATTGAGCACCTTGTTTTCTGTCAAACCAAGATTAAAAACAATTCTAAATAATTCACAACACTCCAGCTGTGTTTAATGGCGTTCGCCTAGCAAAAGGGAGCCAATTAGATATTCCCAAATGTTTAAATCCCACCCAGTTGGGACTCCCAAGAGGGCACAAGCAAATGCTGAAGACAGAAAGTGAAAAGTACTGTATCTGAACACTGGTCTCATCCATATGCGCAATCACTGCTTAAACATTTAGCTTCTGCTATAAACCATGCCAACTGAGTATGGCGATAACAGCCTGGCAGAGGAGTCTGGCTGGTTCTAACTACATCTGTCTGGGAGGGTGGGCTTTGTTCTACACTACTCTGTTAAATCCCTGCCACATGTTTCCATGGCTTTGCTGGCCAGCTAATCAACATGTATCTCCATTGCGGTGTTAAAAGCCACAGCAAAGGTTTCTGCAATTTACCATGAAATGGTTTCATTGTTGCCTTCGAGAAACACATGGCATCTCATGAAACCAGCTGACATTGTCGTTGTGATTTTCTGTTGTTGGCTGGTTTCCTCTGCTCTGGCTGAGGGAAGTATATCTGCATCAAGGAGCCAAAAGACACCAGGGATAGATGTGCTTCTGATGAGGTGTTCAGTGCTTCAGCAGTCTTTTGATGACTTGAGTGGCTGAGAGGTGCAGTAGACAGAGAGGCAAACCTTGACTTCCATGCAGTTGGACAAAAACTACACATTTTTGTGGACAGCGATGAGGATGAAGACCTGCATGCTTTTTGTTGAATATTACGATTAAGATCATAATAAGATCATAAGATATTATTATCAGGATGCTGTGACATTGTCCAGGATGACAATGATGTTTTGATAATGGTCATGAAGATAATGTCATTTAACATTGATGATGGCATTCATAAATTATTTTCTTCCTCTGTATTTGTCAGCCTCAGGACGGCTACCGTTTGGTGCAGCATTTCCAGTTCATCGGCTGGCCCGCCTACCGTGACACACCCTTGTCCAAGCGCTCCATCCTGCAGCTGGTGAGACGTCTGGCCAAGTGGCAGGAGCAGTATGACGGGGGAGATGGACGCACCGTGGTCCACTGTCTGTGAGTATCTTTTGCCCGACTATAAGGGAGTTCAATTTCTGTATTATACTGTCCATATTAGACACACATTTTGGTTGAAATTAAATGCAGGGATAGTGTCCACGTTTGGACATTCACATCTTCATGGACAGTTAATTTATTAAACCTTTATTTAGGTAGTGAGTTGATTTAAACACTAAAAGTCAGTTTTGCTAGGGCAATAGTCACCCACACTTGATATAGTACATAACATATTCTCTTTTACGAAAGACATAGTCCAATCAGCTCCTTCCATGGCCCAGTTTTTGGTAATGTGTCTTAACCCACAAGAGGTTTATTTTGGCCAACTCGACCATCACAATTTTAAGCCAAGTAGTTAAAGCCTCCCTGATTTTCTTTCCCTGGTCGAGGTTTCTTGCCAAGCCAAAAACAATATTTTTATCTTGATTCAATAGTTGAAGCAGTCACAGGATGTGGAATATTTTAAAGTAAATTAATGGAGTAATTTTGTTGTAAGTAAAAAACAAAACAGGCATTAAACACAGAGGCGGTTAAGTATTTCAATATTTTTTTAATTGTGTGGGAATCATTCAAATTTGAAACAGTTATAATGAACTGAACATCTAGACATGAACCTAACTGTTAGGGTCCTGGTACAAGAACTGCCCTGTATATTCTGTCTTTGTTGCCTCACATTCCACAATATACTCTCACACAAGATATGGGTTTATGAATGTATTCATCATTTCCTGCTTCCTCAGTGGTATTTCTTTCTACTGGAAATATAGAAGATGGAAAGTCATTTCACTATGTTTTCCTATGGCTCTCAATCACATTGTTTCAGTTTCGGTGAGAAATTGCTTTTCAAAGCCACATAATAGACAGTGACATGAGACATAAAAACCAAGGCGAAGATGATGTGTTAGGAATAATTGAAAACTGTTTGGGAGAGTAATCACTCCAGGTATGATTTCAGTTTGTGCTCCTCTACAACACGTCAAACCCCAAAGATCTCTCATTAAAATGAACAGCCTCGACTCAAACGCAACGCCCAGTTATCAGTGTGTATGCATATAAAGCTTTGTAGAGCCATTGATTTATTTGGGATTGAGTGGGGCTTTTTCTAGATAATAACCACAGTAGGTAGCATTTATCTTGACAAGATAGGACAAGATAGCCATTCTTTGTCACTGTTTTTCTTAGAGTTTGAGTACATATGACTATTTAAACAAAATCGACACAATGGGAAATCTTAGGGCACATGGTAGCACTATAAATTAAGTGTGTACTGAAATATTGTGGCTATTAGTTTTTTTCTTTTTGAAAGAGAGGTAGTTGGAGTTTGCACAAAAGGGCTGTGTATTTAATAATATGTACAGTTGTGCTCATAAGTGTGCATACCCTGGCAGGAACTGTGACATTTCTGCATTGATTTTGAAAATATGACTGATCATGCACAATTTTTATTTTATTTTATGGAAAGTGGGCATATGAAGCCATTTATTATCACATAGTTGTTTGGCTCCTTAATGATAACAGAAATCATCTAAATGGCCCTGATCAAAAGTTTACATACCCTTGATTCTTTGACCTTGTTACAGAAACACAAGGTGACACACACAGGTGAAAATGGCAATTAAAGGTGAATTTCTTGCACCTATGGCTTTTTAAATTGCAATCAGTGTCTGTGTATAAATAGTCAATGAGTTTGTTAGCTCTTATGTGGATGCACTGAGCATGCTAGATACTGAGCCATGGGGAGCAGAAAATAACTGTCAAAAGACCTGCATAACAAGGTAATGAAATGTTATAAATATGGAAAAGGATATAAAATAGTTATAGAAAGCCTTGCAAATGCCAGTCAGAACTGTTCAATCACTTATTAAAGAAGTGGATAATTCAGAACTGTTAATTGTCTTACTGTATGGCCTATAGATTAGCAGGCTTTGCTGTTATTTGTCTTACAGTATAGATTATATAGAACAACTGTTATTGTTCTTACAGCATAGCCTGTAGATGAACTGGCTTGGCTGTTTTTTGCCTGACATAAAAGCCTATAGATTAATAGGGGATATCTGCTCACTGTTTTCGTCTTCCTGATCTTTAAAAGGGTATATACTTTAGTATTTACAAAGCTCAAATACGTATTTTCTTTTTTTTAAATTATATTATTTATTCAACACACATACAAGTGGAGATGCCGATATGTTCACAATTGTCTTTTAAAATATCTTTGTTTATATTCTAAACATTGTACTGACTTGATTAGTCAATCACAATTATTTGTTCTTTCATTCATTCTAGTAATCACAATATACAGTGGGGAGAACAATTATTTGATACATTGCCGATTTTGCAGGTTTTCCTACTTACAAAGCATGTAGAGGTCTGTAATTTTTATCATTGGTACACTTCAACTGTGAGAGACGGAATATAAAACAAAAATCCAGAAAATCAAATTTTTCTATAATTGATTTGCATTTTATTGCATGACATAAGTATTTGATCACCTAACCGAATAGTAAGAATTCCGTCTCTCACAGACCTATTAGTTTTTCTTTAAGAAGCCTTCCAGTTCTCTACTCATTACCTGTATTAACTGCACCTGTTTGAACTTGTTACCTGTATAAAAGACACCTGTCCACACATTTAATCAAACAGATTCCAACCTCTCCACAATGCCCAAGACCAGAGAGCTGTGAAAGGACTAAAATTGTATCAGTGATAACTAGACCTGCACAAGAATGGGATGGGCTACAGGACAATAGGCAAGCAGCTTGGTGAGAAGTCAACATCTGTTGGCACAATTATTAGAAAACGGAAGACGGTCAATCTCCCTCGGTCTGGGGCTCCATGCAAGATCTCACCTCGTGATCATGAGGAAGGTGAGGTATCAGCCCAGAATTACACCGCAGGACCTGGTCAATGACCTGAAGAGTCTCAAAGAAAACCATTAGTAACACACTACGCCGTCATGGATTAAAATCCTGCAGCCCACGCAAGGTCCCCCCTGCTCAAGCCAGCGCATGTCCAGGTCCGTCTGAAGTTTGCCAATGACCATCTGGATGATCCAGAGGATGAATGGGAGAAGGTAATGTGGTCTTATGAGACAAAAATAGAGCTTTTTGGTCTAAACTCCACTCGCCATGTTTGGAGGAAGAAGAAGGATGAGTACAACCCCAAGAACACCATCCTAACCGTGAAGCATGGAGGTGGAAACATCATTCTTTGGGGATGCTTTTCTGCAAAGGGGACAGGACTACTGCATCGTATTGAGGGGAGGATGGATGGGGCAATGTGTCGTGAGATCTTGGCCAACAATCTCCTTTTCTCAGTAAGAGCATTGAAGATGACCCGAAACACACAGCCAGGGAAACTAAGGAGTGGCTCCGTAAGAAGCATCTCAAGGTCCTGGAGTGGCCCAGCCAGTCTCCAGACCTGAACCCAATAGAAAATCTTTGGAGGGAGCTGAAAGTCCATATTGCCCAGCGACAGCACCGAAACCTGAAGGATCTGGAGAAGGTCTGTATGGAGTAGTGGGCAAAAATCCCTGCTGTAGTGTGCGCAAACCTGGTCAAGAACTACAGGAAACGTATGATGTCTGTAATTGCAAACAAAGGTTTCTGTACCAAATATTAAGTTCTGCTTTTCTGATGTATCAAATACTTATGTCATGCAATAAAATGCATATTAATTACTTAAAAATCATACAATGTGATTTTCAGGATTTTTGTTTTAGATTCCGTCACTCATAGTTGAAGAGTACCTATGATAAAAAATTACAGACTTCTACATGCTTTGTATTGTGGGAAAAGCTGCAAAATCAGCAGTATATCAAATACTTGTTCTCCCCACTCTATAGACAATACAATCAAATCTTATATAGTTGACTAAAGTTGACTAAAGAGGTGACTAAAGTTCTGGCATTGCTTGTATTATTGGTGATCATTTCTGCAAATCTGTCTACTTTCAATTGTAATCTCACTGTGATTTTCTCCATAATGAATACATTTTTCATCCTATCCCTCAATTGTGATATGCTGGGTGGTTGCAGTTTCAACCAGGATGTCATTATTGTTTTCTTAGCTATTAAAAGCAGATTTCTCAACAAAGATATCAAATCACTATCCATTGTATTTTCCGTGTTTATACCCAGTATGTAGAGTGCGTGTCAAAAGTGAAAGTGAAACCCAAAACGTGTTTGATCTATTTCTGAACATCCTACCACAAATCCTAGAGTTTGGGGCAATCCCAAAATATGTGTAAAGTCCCTCACCACCCCACAACCCCTCCAGCATAACTCAGATGTGCTGCTGTATTTTGAAGTGATAGATGGGGTGTTAAAGTACCTAATTTTCACCTTCTAGTCAAATTCCCTCCATGATGGACTGTTAGTTTATGTCCTGCTTTAAAAGTTTACTCCCATTCATCATCTGATATTATATTTGCTTCCTATTTCCATTTTCCTTTGACATCCATATTGTTAGCATTACATCCATGTTTTAGGGCTTTATACATTTGAGATAACCCTCCTCTGGATGGTGCTTTACAAATATGTTCCCATTCCTTGTGCTTCTGAAGGTAATGTCTTTGTAAGAATTTATAGAAGCCATGGGTTGGTAGATTCAATTCTCGCTTTAGTTGTTCAAATGACTTCATAGTTTGTCCATTGTACACTTGTGCAATATATATTAATCCTTGATGTGATCATCTGTTATGTCCTGTGTCCACAGTCGACGGTATAACATTTGGGTGTGTTGCTATTTTAGTGGCCCTACAAATGGAATTTGACAATTTTATTTCATACTTTTCACCATATTTTCATGTTTCCCATGATGTAGTCACTACCAATCCCAAGTTTCTTCTGTGCCACTTCAGTCAGGAGTATATTCTGACAAGAACCTTGCTCCATGCCCACCCGCACGTATCTGTCTCTTTAGTTATCCACATAATTATAGTTGTGCTGCCCAGTAATATTTTTTTTTAATTAGGCAAATTCAATCCATCTTTCGGGCAAAGAAGTGTCAGACTGATTCTAGACTTTTTATTTTGCCAAAGGAATTTTTATATGATTTTGTCCAACATTTGAAAGGTGGAACTAGAAATCACAATGTGCAATCACTGGAATAAAAACAACAATCTCGGTAATATATTAATTCTCACCATTTCTACTCTCCCCATCAAGTTCAGAGGCAAATCGTCCCATCTAGCCAAATCCTTTTTATCTCAGTTATCAATTTCCCATGGTTTGCTTCCAACAGCTGTGAAGCAACAGGAGTGATAATAATACCCAGATATCTAAACCCTTTATTAGTCCACATAAAATTTACTTTTTACTCCAGGTCTGCTGGACACTGGTTTGAGAGCATCATAGTTACAGGTTTCATTGGTCAAATACCCTGATAATTCACCATATTATTTCAGGTTCTTCAACAGGGCTGGTATAGATGATGGTTCACTAATTTATGATAATATATCATCCTCAAATTAAGATATTTTGTGTTCCAACTTCATCTCCTATTCCCTATGTTTTTATTTCATCTTATTGACTCCGCCAAGGGTTCAATACTTGTAGCAAATAGTAGCGGACTCAGAGAATCTCCTTGTCTGACTCCTCATTTGAGGGAGAAAAAATTTGAGCAACAACCATTAACTCTTATGTGATTTTGGGTTTTTATACACAACTTTCACCCAATCCATAAAAGTTGAGTGAAATCTAAAAACTGCCAATGTATGATATAAGAAACTCCATTGGACCCAGTCAAATGCCTTTTGTGCATCTAAACTAAGCAACATGGTTAGCCAGGAGCTGTTAGAACACAATATAAGATTTAATGTTCTCCCAAAATTGTTGGCGCCTTGTCTTCCAGGAATAAAACCTTTTTAATCCATTTTGATTAATTTGGTCATACACTTCTGCATACTCTGTGCCAATATGTTAGTTAATATTTTAAAATCATCGCAGAACAAGCTAACAGGTCTGTATCCTTCACATGAAGTTGGGTCTTTGCCCTCGTAATGTAAGACCAAGATGAAGGCTTCTGACCAGGTTTTCGGTGGAGTATAATTAAAGACTTGAACTAATACTGTAATACTGGGGCGATCTCTCCTGCAAATACTTTATTAAACTCTCCTGGAAACCCATCTGAACCAGGGGACTTTTTATGATATTCGATATTTCACATTATGAAATTGGTTGTATCGTTGCAGACACTTCTTCTGCTGATAGTGATGGAAAAAATGTATTAGTGGGGAATGCCTGGTTTTTAGTTCTTATTAAGTTAGACTCTGAATCATCTTACAGATTTTATAATATTCTGCAAAAGCTTCAGCTATCTCCGCTAGCTTCACTATACTCTGTTTGGAAGTAGGATGTTTTATTTTTTAGATTATCCTGTTTGTTTGGCCCTTTTTAGGCTGGATTGCTAATAATCAACACACTCTATTACCCATCTCATAGTATCTTTGGCTTGTAAAACGCAGAGCTCATTCTGTTTTGTATGTTAGAAGTTCATCTAATCTGTGCATAATTTTTTTCCGCTCCAGGAGTATAGATATGTCTAAAGTTCTTTTATATTCCAACTCCAGTTCTCGGATTCTACTTTCTAACACTTTTTGCTGTTCTAGACAAGCTTTTCTAAACCTGGAAGTTAATTCTATTGTTTTCCCTCTTATAACTGCTTCCCCCCCTCCTAAGTAGGGTGACCAGATTCAATAGTGTGAAATGCGGGACAGTCAAACCATTACACACACCGACCGACCGACCACCTACACAACAAAGTAGGGCCTACTATTTTACTATACATAAAATGTTATTATCAAATGCACAAATACAGTATCTTGTGTTTATGTACAGTCATTGTCTAGATACAGTAGCCTAACATTACCTTCATCGTTGTTACAGCGAGTAGGGACTTTGCATGTAAAGGGGCTTGAGCTTTGCGGCTTGTGAGATGCAAAATGTGATTGGGTCATGGTTAGGCTGTATAAAATAAAGAACTTTAAGACTGACAGGCGTTGAAAATCATGATAACCTGTCACATTCGAATGAACAGTAGGTCGGACCAATCAAAAAGCAGGACCAAGTGAAAATATGGGACAAAACATGATTTTCTTCTAAATAAGTTGGGACACCTGAAAACGGACTGAAATACGGGACTGTCCTGGGAAAAACCGGACGTCTAGTCACCCTACCCATAAGGTCAATGGTGATACCTCACCATTGTCGTTTAATTGAAAATATTCCCTTAAATTACGTTTGATTTCCTCTACCACCCTTTTGTCTGATAAGATTGACACATTAGGTCTCCAGTATTTAAAAAAATATTCTTTATCCATATCTACAGTTAATGTAATGGGGCGTGATCACATATAGTTATGGCCTCTATGCCTCCATTTATGACTTGTGTGTATAGTGGATATAAAGAGTCTATGCACCCCTATTAAAATGCCAGGTTGTTGTGATGTAAAAGAATGAGACAAAGATAAATCATGTCAGAACTTTTTCAACCTTTAATGTGACCTATAATGTGAACAATTCAATTGAAAAACCAATTGAAATCTTTTGTCCCACTCCTCATTGCAGATCATCTCCAAGACATTAAGGTTTTCGAGGCTGACGTTTGGCAGCTCAAACCTTCAGCTCCCTCAAAAGATTTTCTATGGGATTAAGGTCCGGAGACCGGCTAGGCCACTCCAGGACCTTAATGTGCTTCTTCTTCAGCCACTCCTTTGTTGCCTTGGCCGTGTGTTTTGGGTCAATGTCATGCTGGATTATCCATCCACGACCCATTTTCAATGCCCTGGCTGAGGGAAGGAGGTTCTCACCCAAGATTTGACGGTGCATGGCCCCGTCCATCATCCCTTTGATGTAGTGAAGTTGTCCTGTCCCCTTAGCAGAAAAAGTATTTCTCCTACTCCAAACACGGCGAGTTGAGTTGTTGCCAAAGAGCTCGATTTTGGTCTTATCTGACCAATATCACGATAGGCAGATATTCTGATTATCCCAACATGGTTCAGGGCCTGCACTTGTTCATATGGTTATATATTCACAGCCTTTCTTTGGTCCTTACCATACTGTTTATGTTGGTGAGTTCACTGGATCAAGGCTCATAAGTCCCTCTGTAATGCGTGGCTGCCTCTTCTCCCTCTGTCCCCTCGCTGTGGTCCATCCGCCTTGCGACATCACCCTCTGTAGCTGGTCAGTCTCCTCCTCCTCAGTGTATATGCCCTTGTCCTTTAGCATGGGCGCAGCCTCCATTAGTGTAGTGAACGTCCTGGTTCCAGAGTCCAGAAACACCTTTAGCTGTGCAGGATACGGGCACTGTGCCTTTTATGTTTTTCTCTAAGTGATCTTTTGTTTCCACGCTTGCTATATTACACGGTCTTTCACACGATAGTCTAGAAAGCGGACAATGATAGCTCACAGGGGGGCAGCACTCTCTTTTGGTTTGGTGATAACCGAGCAGTGGGCTCTTTCAATGCAGATGTCCACGTCTTCTGGAATTTGCAATGATGAATGAATAAAATCAGTCACAAATTCTACAGTGTCATTTTTCTCAGAGCACTCCGGGATACCTTATACCCGGATATTATCATGCCTTGACATTGATTCCATGTCTTCACACTTGGCTGATAAGTTTGCCTCTTGGTGTAACATACAAACTACCGCTCTTTCCAGCTGCGTTGTCATATCCTCCGTTACTTCCAACCTTTCTTCCATATTTACTGTTTGTTGCTCTAAAGAGGCTGTTCTATCCACAAGTTCCTTAATATTAGTCTCTAGTCTTGCTCGCGCCTTTTTGTTGTTATTAACCGCTAATGTGTGCTCATCTTAGCCTGCCAACTCCACCAGTATCACAAGTCCTGTTCCCCGCCGACAAGCCCCCTGCCCGACGTCGTTCCCATCGTTAGTACTTGCATTATCCCTCTTACTAGTCTTCACCCTCTTCTCCATCTCTCTTTAATATTTTTTTTTGTCACCTTTCAGAGAGTTTAACTTACTTTATGCCAGTAATGTTGTTCTAAAGAGCTAGTTTTAATTGGTTTGTGTAAGAGCAAATTTTCGGCCCTACCTCCTACCACATGGGGCCCCCGGAAGTTTCAAATAAGTTTTACAAGCAAAACTTTTAATGAATGGGCTAACAAATGAAAGGAATGTTAGCTTAGAGACAAAATAACACAACTCTCTAGATCCAAGGGCAAGTAGTCCTTTGGTTGGACAGGTATTACAAACAATACATCCACTGAGACCTGCTCGTTTGACTTCAGAATCCTAGTATGAGTGAAATGGTCAATGTTGCACTTGTTTTCACGGGCACACCTCAAATATTTTTACCCCTACCACATCACCACTGGCAAGCTGATATAAGACAGGGCTTCGCCAGAAATGAAATACAACATCTGCTGATGTCTATGGGCATACTTTAGGTACTCATAAAATGCAAAGGATTTGCCACGATTTACTAAGTGTGACAACTTTATTTAAGATTATTTTAATTTGTCCAATTACTTTTGAACCCCTGAAATGGGGGGACTATTCATAAAAGGGTCGCAATTTCAGTGTTGTTTGCAGTTCATGTCCTTGTCTCTGTACTAATGTACTGTAGTACTGTTACAAAAATGTTTTTGTAACAACTCAGTGATTAAAGTTTAATCAGGGGTCCATTGATTTCTTACACCTCTGAAATGTAGCACTACACACTAGCCTAGACTACTTGTAACTGTATGTGCTTTTATATATTTGGTTTTGGTTTTTGCACACAGTTAATTCACATTCACGCCAGAGGGAATGAAAAGTAAGACACAACGCTAGGCAAGTGTCATTAGTTTTATTCATGTTGCATGGGACTGAAAACAACTTTTAAAAGCAGGAATCTCAGTATTCTTCCAAATGATTCTATATTAAGGTATATAGAAACACTGCAGTGCCTTTAGTGACAGAACAGAGATAATCTCAGATGTCAGATATGACATGAAAGAAAAAAGATCTGGCTATGAATGAAATAAGTCTTGCTGGTTTTGATATTGAAATGGTAATTATGACTTGTTTCAGCCAGAGGCATTCGTGCGTTTTAAGTGCAGCTATTGATTGAGTGGATTAAAGCTATACTTTAAAGGGGAAATCAATAAGTGTTATAAAATATATAATATTTTTTCATCATAGTCTTAAAGAGAATTAAATACCCAGCATCCTGTACAATTTTAGATTGCCTTTCAGATCAGAATTACCTTAATTAACACATTTAATAAAAATTCCCAGAATATTATTTGGTGGAATTGGGCAACTACCAATGAACAGCATAGAATATTGACAGGGGAATTTCCAAATAATCTACATGCAATGCATGTCAGCAGTAAGAAACAATGTATTGTGGTTTATAAAATCCTATAAACTTACAACCAATAAACACAGAAAAAAACTGAGATGTCGACACTAGCCGGAAATGAGTGCAAAATGAGTGCACACTGTCATTCAATTGTATAGTATCAGCGTAATAGTATCAGGATAATATTATCAGGATACCTTCACTCATTTAGCAATGGTTTCACATATATTACCTTGAAAATAATGAATGCAACTCCAGAGAGCTGCTTATAAAAAATAAATGTCTTGATTGCAATGAGGTCTTTCCAGACTATTTGATACTACGTGTCAGAGATTGTGCTGAGTTCAGTTTTGGTTGAGCGGTCAACCCCACCTCCTCTTCTCCCAATGACCCACCCACCGCATCAGACAGGATATTCATCAGAAGGGTTCCATATGAAACCAAACGGTTCGAGAGAATATTTTCATTTCTAATGGCTGGACTTTTTGAATACAGTCGAGAGCACAGTGTCACGCGTGGGGTTGTGGTAGGACACAGGCGCAGAGTCGATGAAGTGGAAATAATCCATGTTTTAATTCAAAAAGAAGACAAGACAAAACAAAATAAAACAAAACAAAAGCAGCAACCAGTGATGTGGGCTATCCTATACAGGGACAACACCAAAATGAACCACACAGTTGTGGCTAAACAGGGAACATAAATAGGGTCCCCAATTGGGGAGACCAAAAGGATCGGAGGTGGCTAGAGGTGCCACCTCCTGTCCTGCCCTGTCCTGACTATGCCCCCAGCCCAGCGCAGATATGGCTAGGGCCATAGCCAGGACGTGACACACAGCAATTATTTCACCTTTTTGACTAGAGGATTCCAACCGCTGACACCAACATTCTAACTAACAGGTCACCGGCCGCCCCTCTCTCTTAGAATCCTGTGCTCAATCCTTTCTATCCACTTTCCCCTTGCTTTATACCTCTCTCTCTCTCTCTGAGCCTTTCTCATTTTACCATCTTTAACTTTAACTTCAAGTCTTTATCCCCATTCATCCCCTTTTCTAAATCATTACAGATTTTTTAACAGCTCTCTGCTTCTGTCAAACAGGACGGGTGGCGGACGAAGCGGTACCTTCTGTGCCATCTGCAGTATTAGCGAGATGATCCAGCAGCAGAACATCGTGGATGTTTTCCACACCGTCAAGACGCTGAGGAACAACAAATCCAACATGGTGGAGACTATGGTAAGTTTTGGTGACCACAACATCAATATGATACTCTAGGGTAGGTATGAGGCTGTTTTTGTGTAATACACAGATACACAGTTGACTGTATTGGGTTTCAGGCCACACAGTTTGACAAACACACACCCACAGTAGTGACTGGATTGGAGAATTTTCAGACCACACTCAAGTACACACACACATCCTCAGGCGGATGACTTGCTATGCAGGTGTTGATTAGCAGATGTCTCAACACACATTTCTTGCATACTGATAATTTCAGAAAGGATATGCTCAGTTTCACAGAAACATCTCCGGATGGGTTTAGCTGTTAAGTAAAGCAGAGATTGGGGCAAGTGGCAATTTAGTTAGTGCCACTGTGGAATTTTTATGAAATTTCGATAAGTTTTGATTTTCTTACTGTTCATACACTGTTATATTGTTAACATGTCTCAGAGTGCTGTTGTCAAAGTGGATTTTTGAAGTGATTTTCATGATAGAGAAGGCTGAGAATGTTTTTGGATGCATCAAGATATACACTCTGTATTAGCTTAACAATGATGCCAATGACTCCTCTTTTCCAGGAACAGTATAAGTTCTGCTATGAGGTTGCCCTGGAAGCCCTCAGCGTATTCTGAAACAATGATGCTGCCTGTCGCGTCAGCAGGACACAGCGCTGACACTGCAGAGACACCGACCCTTACGAGGCAGAGGAAGTGTGTGTGTTAAGCACACAAACACATGAAACTCTGTACAGAACAAAAAAATGCCCTCCACAATGGGTTATGTGTGCGCTTCTGCAAGACTGGGACCCCTTTTGCTTGTATAAAGAAAAAAATGAAATGAAAACTTAAAAAAAACACTTTCCTTTTTCAATGTCCATCTTGGACTGTGATGTGATCTTGAACAGTCATTTCCTTTTTAGATATAAGCCTTGAATGTTATTCCCTCAATGTAAAAATACAACCAGGAAGATAAGCTGACGTCATGTCTTCAGCTAATGGGGATCCCAAAAAAATATTCTAATAAAAGAAAAATAATCAGACCAAACAGCAGAACTGAAACCAACGTACAGATAAAAGCAAGTTGGGAAGATTGAAACTCTCTGGCTTTGCACCTCTTTTTAATGAACATTAATAACAACTGTATTATATACATATTTACCCTCTGTTTTATCAAACACAAAATGGCAGATATTTTTTTCTAATTCTTTTGATTTTGTGGTTCCTGCAGCTTTACATCCATGTGCACACACTAGTTTTCTCACATTCGCAATGTGATGTTGCTTTTCTTATTTTTTCAATGTCGGCTTCTTTTGGTATCGTGGCATGCTCTCATTATTCTGTTGTCCTATGGCTCTTGTAGACAATCATGCATTCCAAGACCCATTCTGGTTTACATTTGAAATAAGAGAAGAGCTATTCAACGCTATGCTGTCATAGTTATGCCTCAACAGTATTCATCAAATGTCTTTGACATTCATGTGTTTTGTCATTTGGCACCGTATTTTGCACTGCTTTACATCAACCACATTTTTTATTCCTGCTGTGTAATTTTTGCGATTGTGCCATATTCACTTCTTTAAAAACCCAAAAGATTCTAAACCAATTGGGGACCAAGGTGTGGGCCAAAGTATATAGCAGGAAAACGTTCTAGTAATGGACACCTTAAAGCTTCAAACACTGCAGCAGGCCCTGCCCTACAGTTTCCCAATTTGAGGATTTGGTAAGAAGAACATTTTTTTTCAATTTTATCCTTTTCTCTTCTGTGACTTTCATTACACCTCATATGTATACCGTTTGGAGAACGTCAGATCATCTTCGTTCTTACTTCAGACAGATACAGAATCCATCTGAGATTGCAAACTGAACTCTTAACCAAGGCCGGTATTCCAACTGATTCCTCTAGTCTACAAAGCTGTTTTTAAAAGCAATGCTACCCAATTTGCAGGAATTGAATTTGTTTGGAAATTAACTGTAAATTTCAAGCGCTCCACAGAGAGGTTTTTGATTGAATCACGGCCTGAATGTTGCACGTTAGCAGTGTTTTCGACTGTGTTTTCTGTATGTTAAACAGTTTTGGATACATCACTGTACAGGGCTTTGTCAGTAGAATGTTTTGCTCAACATGGAAACTGACTTGCAGTAAGAGGTATTGAAGAAGTCTTGTGTCAATGCACTGCATGTTTGTAGAATTAACATGCAGCCCTTTGTTGACTGGAAACACATAGACAAATAGTTTTGGATTTTGAGTGGAAGAGAGGACGATGTGAATGCCAGTTGTTTTCCATTTATTCGACAGGCTTTATTCTCATACCTGCTGTCTGTATTATATTTTGTTTCTTTCATTTTATTTCAGTTTTTATTGAATTTGTATACATTTTTTTTATTTGTCTAGCAAAGTAATATTTAGATCTGGTGAAGACATTGCCATGGTTGTTTTAGTTGTTTGAAAATGTGGTTACTTAAAATAAAGGGACCAAAATGTTGCACAACAGATTTTAATATTCTTTTTTTTCAACATATTTCAATTATCAATCTGCAATCATTGATATTACCTACAGTAATTGCCATTCCTATGCTTACCTTTGGATTGTGAAGGTGAAACATCAATCTGGGTACTTCTGCACTTACACCATGGATGGAGATACACCTTCTCATTAACCTAATCAATCTGGGCCGAGTCATATGGCGCTTCTCTGATTATCATGTTAGCTTTCCAACACATGTGTGTGGACAGATCATGCACGTTAAGGTACACACAGACACATGCACATGGGTTAATGCATTCTAGTTCAATCTTTTGAATCCTTGACTCCTTTGAATCTTTTTAAGGACCTGATACACTTGACAATCTGTCATTGGGATGCATGGGCTGCTGTTGTGTTTTTATATACAACTTTGCCACAGGGTAATTTTTTCAAATAATACCAAATCTCATGAATTTCATTTCACATATATTGTTATCTTTGGAAATTACTTTGTAATGAGTTTGAAAATTGGCCCATTTAATTTGCTACCACTGAAATGTCATTATTTAGGGTGAATCTAATATATTGTTCGCTTTAACGCATAAAATGTATTAGCAGAATGGGAGTGAGCATCTTAATCGCAAGGGTGAATGCTGATAACTTATGCATGGTCATAACAGAGTCACATTCAGCCGTCTCTACAAGTAATGAGGGCAGATCTAAAGAAATAACATGTACACTGCATATTACAAACATATGTTTCATTGACCATGTTGTAGGTGACATGCATACACAACAGCATCCAATCCTAGCAAAATTACTCTATAGACCACGATTCAATTAGCTCAACATTTGGACTCCCACATAGTTGGTATTTTGGCGGTGTTGGAAGTGTAACTACTGTAAAATGGTGCTGTGTAGATCATGATCATTGACATCAAGCCACATCCATCCCACTCATGTTCATTTTTTCCAAGCAATAATAGAACAGTAGCGATGAAGTGGAAGTCCAACCCAGTTGACTGGCTTATTTTCTGAATATGATCTAGATGAAAAGGTTTCTGGATAGGATTTCTGGGACAGTTGGTCCGCGTGGTGCAGTGCACCTTCTCTGCCACTCCACCTCCACAGGGTATTAATTGCCAGTCGGAGATGATGACAGCAGCGCACCCCAATTGACACACCTGCACCTCACCTGTTATTATGTGGCTATTTAAGTTCCCTGTTTACCACACCTCACGGGTTATTGTTCCTGTCAGTGTTTGTTTGCATTTTTTAGATAAAGTATAGTAACATCCTTCTTATGTTGTTGTCATTTTCTTATTTTCCTTTTTGCCTCTCCTTTTACGCACATGCTACACTCTCATCTCACAACTTCACTCTCTATGGGTCTCAGTAACACCTTATAATAAAATAACATTTGTAAAGGATTATTAGTGGTGTTATAATGACTTTGTTAAGGGTTATCTTAACAATGGATCCATTATCATCCATTAATCTGCAGTAAAATTTCAATTACAAAAATAGCAATAACATTTCAGTGCGTGCCAAATAGTTAGGCAGAACTTTCCACCAGTATTAACTGTTTACAAATGCACGTGAGATGCATCTTGCTAAATGGCTCCACATATTTAAAATTAGTAATTTCCTTATGATTGTCATGGATTGCTGCTTCCAGAAATTTCCAGAAACTCTGACGTCTTGCGCAATGGTACATACCTGTCAATATTCAATCATATATTTCATTATATAATAAAAAGTATATCAATACACTTATCACTTCTCTGTGACCCACCCCCCCCCCCCCCCCACACACACACACACCCCACACACACACACACAAACAAACAAACGCTAGGGCAAAGGGGCCCACAAATTAAACCCAAACTACACCCAACAACATAGTGACCTTGATGGTAGAATAAACAGAGTGACACATTACAGACTCAAGTGTACAAATTTAGATACACTATCAGCATATATTTCACAGGTTCTCAACCATTGATTGCATATATACATCACAGGTCCTCGAATGGCAGCTTCATTAAATAGTACCTGAAAAACACCAGTCTCAACATCAACAGTGAAGAGGCGGGATGCCTGCCTTCTAGGCAGAGTTGCAAAGAAAAGCCATATTTCAGACTGGCCAATAAAAGAAAATAAAAACATTATTTGTTTCTTTTGGGCAAAAGAAGACAGACACTGGACAGAGGAAGAACTCATCCCAGAGACGCCTCTTCACTGTTCACGTTGAGTCTGGTGACCGCCTATGTATTCCATTGAAAATCAGCCGTTTCCAGCTACAATAGTAATTTACAACATTAACAATGTACCATACCATACCATCATCTTCCGCTTATCCGGGGCCGGGTCGCGGGGGCAGCAGTCTAAGCAGGGATGCCCAGACTTCCCTCTCCCCAGACACTTCCTCCAACTCTTCCGGGGGGACACAGAGGCGTTCCCAGGCCAGCCGGGAGACATAGTCCCTCCAGCGTGTCCTAGGTCTTCCCCGGGGTCTCCTCCCGGTGGGACGGGACCGGAAACACCTTCCCAGGAAGGCGTTCCGGAGGCATCCGAAACAGATGCCCAAGCCACCTCAGCTGACCCCTCTCGATGTGGAGGAGCAGCGGCTCTACTCTGAGCTCCTCCTGGGTGACCGAGCTTCTCACCCTATCTCTAAGGGATCGCCCAGCCACCCAAAGCTCATGACCATAGGTGAGAGTAGGAACGTAGGTTGACTGGTAAATCGAGAGCTTCGCCTTGCGGCTCAGCTCTTTCTTCACCACGACAGACCGATACATCGACCGCATTACTGCAGAAGCTGCACCGATCCGTCTGTCAATCTCCCGTTCCATCCTTCCCTCACTCGTGAACAGGACCCCTAGATACTTAAACTCCTCCACTTGAGGCAGGCACTCTCCACCAACCTGAAGTGGGCAAGCCACCCTTTTCCGACTGAGGACCATGGCCTCGGATTTGGAGGTACTGATTTTCATCCCCACCGCTTCACACTCGGCTGCAAACCGTCCAAGTGCATGCTGAAGGTCCTGGCTTGAAGGGGCCAACACGACAACATCAACCGCAAAGAGCAGAGAGGAAATCGTGTGGTCCCAAAACCTGACACCCTCCGGCCCCTGGCTGCGCCTAGAAATTCTGTCCATAAAAATTACGAACAGAACCGGTGACAAAGGGCAGCCCTGCCGGAGTCCAACATGCACAGGGAACAAGTCTGACTTACTGCCGGCAATGCGGACCAAGCTCCTGCTTCGGTCGTACAGGGACCTGACAGCCCTTAGCAAAGGACCCAGGACCCCATGTTCCCGAAGCACTCTCCACAGGATGCCCGAGGGACACAGTCGAATGCCTTCTCCAAATCCACAAAACACATGTGGACTGGTTGGGCAAACTCCCATGAACCCTCCATCACCCTGTAGAGGGTATAGAGCTGGTCCAGTGTTCCACGGCCTGGACGAAAACCACACTGTTCCTCCTGAATCCGACGTTCTACTATCGGCCGTATTCTCCTCTCCAGAAGCCTGGCATAGACTTTCCCGGGGAGGCTGAGAAGTGTGATCCCCCTATAGTTGGAACACACCCTCCGGTCCCCCTTCTTAAAAAGAGGGACCACCACCCCGGTCTGCCATCCCAGAGGCACTGTCCCCGACTGCCACGCGATGTTGCACAGGCGTGTCAGCCAAGACAGCCCCACAACATCCAGAGACTTGAGGTACTCAGGGCGGATCTCATCCACTCCCGGTGCCTTGCCACCAAGGAGTTTCTTAACCACCTCGGTGACTTCAGCCCGGGTGATGGACGAGTCCACCTCTGAGCCCTCATCCTCTGCTTCCTCAATGGAAGACTTGAGGAGATCCTCGAAGTACTCCTTCCACCGCCCGACGACATCCCCAGTTGAGGTCAACAGCTGCCCACCTCTACTGTAAACAGCGTTGGTAGGGCACTGTTTCCCTCTCCTGAGGCGCCGGATGGTTTGCCAAAATCTCTTCGAGGCCAGCCGATAGTCCTTCTCCATGGCCTCACCGAACTCCTCCCAGGCCCGAGTTTTTGCCTCCACAACCACCCGGGCTGCAGTCCACTTGGCCTGTCGGTACCCGTCAGCTGCCTCAGGAGTCCCACAAGCCAACCAGGCCTGATAGGACTCCTTCTTCAGCTTGACAGCATCCCTTACTTCCGGTGTCCACCACCGGGTTCGGGATTGCCGCCTCGACAGGCACCGGAGACATTACGGCCACAGCCGAGTCTGTCCAGCTTCCTCCCCCGCCATCGGATCCAACTCACAACCAGGTGGTGATCAGTTGACAGCTCCGCCCCTCTCTTCACCCGAGTGTCCAAGACATGTGGCCGCAGGTCAGATGAAACGACAACGAAGTCGATCATCGACCTACGGCCTAGGGTGTCCTGGTGCCACGTGCACTGATGGACACCATTATGCTTGAACATGGTGTTCGTTATGGACAAACTGTGACTAGCACAGAAGGTCCATAACGCCATGACGTCGCCCAGCATGGCGCAGCCGGGGCCCCACCCTGGAGCCAGGCCCGGGGTTGGGGCTCGTTCGTTTCCCCATGGGGCCCGGCCGGGCCCAGCCCGAACGAGCGACATGGCGCTGCCCTCCCGTGGGCTCACCACCCACAGGAGGGACCATAAGGGGCCGGTGCAGAGAGGATCGGGCGGCAGTCGAAGGCGGGGGCCTAGACAACCCGATCCCTGGACACGGAAACTAGCTCTAGGGACGTGGAATGTCACCTCACACATTAATAATGTCTACACTGTATTTCTGATCAATTTCTTGTTATCTTTCAAAATCAAGGAAAGTTCTAAGTGAACTCAAACTTATGAAAAGTAGTGTATATGATGTAGCCCGTCAGATTGTAAATAAGGGAAAGTCAATGCATTGAGATTAGTTTAAAATAACATGTGATTTCATATACCTACAAAACACTGGCTCTATGGGGAAAAAAACAATTCTCATCTTCCCAAGAGCTACCAATTTATGTATTTCTCCCTATGTGAGTTGCAGCATATGATCTACTCACATAGGCCAAAAAATATTGGCGTTAGTAAACTACACACATTACCTCATTAGAAGGTCATAAGCAAACATTACACCTCAGTTCTGCTTTCCATCAACATCAACACCTCACTGGTCCAAACAGACACTAGCAGCAGACAGGTCACTAGACTGACCAAAGTACTGTAAAATACTAATGTAAAACCAGAGCTGGGCACCGAACTATTAATCCATTAGTCATTAATTAACGAAGTTAACATTTTAGTAAATTATTTAATGTTTAATTTAACTGTGAAAATCATTATCGGACTAATTAACTTCCATTACATTTAACATCAGTTAACTCAAGTCCACTAACCCAAACACTAAATAATAATAACATTTTACAAACATTGTCTGTGACTGGCCAACAAAGAATGGCTCTCTAGTTTCTGTGAAACGGATTGGCTATTCATTGTTATGAGACCTTCCAAAAATGGAGTAACTTCAATGTCACTTTATGTTGCCTCGCATTGACAGAAAAGGACAAATGTAATGGCGTTTGACTTAGTCAGAAAAAAAAAAGTGAGCTTATAGTACATACAGTCAAAAAACGAACTAATACAAGCCCTTAAAAATACCCCCAAATCTTTTTCTTTTTTCTTTTTTACAATTAGTTAGATATTTTTGTTGTTTTTAGATAAAAAAAAAAGTATAACAAAAAGTCACATTTGTAACAATTTAACTGATTAACAGCAATCAAAGATTTACTTTGCCCAGTGTAAAACACAGTAAAATATTGTTCATATTATCTGTTTTTGTATTTACTTTTTTTTAAACATTAAGACTTATTTCAAATGTGGGAAAAAAGATTAGGGATATAATGTAGTAAAAAATATTAGCCAAATTATGATTTTGACAGTTTTATTGGTGTTAAAAAATGTATAGGGAAAAAACAAATGCATTTAGAAAAAAGACGACTGTATGTTGCACCAATACATGTGTACTATAGTAAAAGATATACATTTACGCCAATGTAAAACATTTCCTACAGGCCAGGGTATGTGAGTAGAGTGGAGGGAGTTTTGCTAACTGTTCTGCCCAATATTGGAAAAGTTTTACTTCGGTACTCCTCAATAATGATAATGGTAAGCATAATACATCAGAAAAGCAGAACTTAATATTTGGTACAGAAATCTTTGTTTGCCATTACAGAGATCATACGTTTCCTGAAGTTCTTGACCAGGTTTGCACACACTGCAGCAGGGATTTTGGCTCCCTCCTCCATACAGACCTTCTCCAGATCCTTCAGGTTTCAGGCTGTCGCTGGGCAAAACAGACTTTCAGATCTCCCTCCAAAGATTTTCTATTGGGTTCAGGTCTGCAGACTGGCTAGGCCACTCCAGGACTTTGAGATGCTTCTTACGAAGCCACTCCTTAGTTGGCCTGGCTGTGTGTTTCGGGTTGTTGTCATGCTGGAAGACCCAGCCACGACCCATCTTCAATGCTCTTACTGAGGGAAGGAGGTTGTTGGCCAAGATCTCGCGATACATGGCCCCATCCATCCTCCCCTCAATACGGTGCAGTCGTCCTGTCCCCTTTGGGGTTGTACTCATTCTTCTTCTTCCTCCAAACACGGCGAGTGTAGTTTAGACCAAAAAGCTCTATTTTTGTGACCTTCTCCCATTCCTCCTCTGGATCATCCAGATGGTCATTGGAAAACTTCAGACGGGCCTGGACATGCGCTGGTTTGAGCAGGGGGACCTTGCGTGGGCTGCAGGATTTTAATCCATGACGGCACAGTGTGTTACTGAAGGTTTTCTTTGAGACTTTGGTCCCAGCTCTCTTCAGGTCATTGACCAGGGGCCTCATGTATCAATCTTGCGTACGCACGAAAACACGGCGTACGCCAGCTTTCACGTTCACGGTCAGATGTACTAACAGTGAAATTAACGTAAGAATGTGCGTTCTTCCACGTAAACTTCAGGCCTGGCGTACGTACATTTTTGTGATGTTTGTCCGTTGGCGACTCATAGAGGCAATAAAGTGAAGTGGCAAACATTACACTACGAACTGTTCTATCGCACCTGCCAGATATTGCTTATAATTTGTAATTGATAAATGATTTGCCATATTATTGTCACACGAGTCTCATTAGAATATTCTATTAATTATGCAATTGAGTAAGAACATATATAAAGGATGTGAAAATTGATACAACCCGTCTAGCAATGGCAGCTTTGGCTTTATTAGAAGACATTTTCAATGGACAAATCCGGAGAGAACGAGTTTTTAGGGACCACAGTGATTTTCTGGCCCACGATGATGACTGGCTTATCAGCCGTTTCAGATTTCCAAGGGCTATACTCTTGGAGCTCTGCGCTGAGTTGGGTCCGAATTTGGAAAGAGAGACAGTGAGGAGCCACGCATTACCCGTTCCTTTACAGGTGCTTACTACACTTGGTTTCCTAGCAACCGGTTCTTTCCAAAGAGAACTGGCAGACCGCTCAGGAATAAGCCAGTCGTGTTTGAGCCATGCAATGCCACCTGTATGGGACGGCATCATCCGCTTGTCTACCAAGTATATAACGTTCCCATACGATGCAGGTGACCAGCCAAACATCAAAGCGCAATTTGCAGCGATAGCCGGTTTTCCTAATGTAATCGGAGCGATCGACATAAATTGGTAGCTCTTGGGAAGATGAGAATTGTTTTTTTCCCCATATCGATTTGCATATGTGAATCGGAAACATTTCCATTCAATAAATGTGGAGATTAAATGTGATGCACAAATGCGCCTAACAAATATTGTGGCAAGGTGGCCTGGATCAACCCATGATTCATATATCCTTACAAACAGCATGGTTGGGATGAGACTCCAAGCTGGCAGGGTGCGCGATGGGTGGCTACTTGGTAAGTTATGCATTTAAATGTATGGTTCTATCTAAAAGTAAAATGTTTGTGTCTGTAATTATTATTACTGCCCATCAGGAGACAGTGGTTATCCACTAAAGACGTGGCTGTTAACCCCCCTCACCAACCCACAAACTGCCTTGACAGGACCGGGGGGATGCTGTTATACCGCCCTGACAAGGTTTGCCGCATCATACTGGCCTGCGGTGTGCTGCACAATGTCGCGCACAGGAATGGCATACCCCTTGGTGAGGTGGGGGCACCGCCAGATGACCCTGACCCAGGACCAGTATATGTGCAGCACAATCAACAAGCCATTCAGGCCCGTCAACGTGTAATTGCGACAATATAAATGATAGTTCATTTTTTGACCAATTCTTTTAATGAATGGCTTATTTCTGTGAGTGCGTCAGTGACATTTTTAAAGTGACTGTTCATTTCTTCAATGGCCCTAACAATTTGCTGTTGTGACACCAGAACAGCATGCGTCAAGACACAGCCAGATGGACGGGCTTCAGCACTGGGGGAACATTAGAGACACGGAAGACGCTGGTCTGAATGGGCTCTGGCTGCTCAGGTGGTGCGGACTCTGAGTGCGTGCCAGTGGACGTTCCTGCGGTTCCTAAGTCCAAATAAACACAGGCACATCTTAACAGTAATTTGAGTCTGTTCCTTATTAATGGGTACACGCATTTGCAATAAAAGCAGTGGATACGTAAAATCTCTGGTGTACTTTTTGCTATATTGCATGCATTTTGAAATTAAACGGTGGCTGGCTATATAAGTTAAGGAAATAAATCTGAATCACCTTGCTGGCAGTCCTGTAGTATATCCGAGTCTCCTACATCAGCGGATACGATTCCAGAGATTAACGTGTCTCCTACAATAGAGGCAACTCTCTGATCAAAGGGTGCAAGTTCATCGGTCCCTGTACCACCGCCTGTTCTGCCCACACTTTGTCGGTGCGCAGCAGTTCTCCGCTTAACTTCCACCTTTATGTCTGACCATTTCTTCTTCAGTTCATTTACGGTGCGACTCTCAGATCCCACCGCGTTGACGGCATCAGACAAACTTTTTTCTTTCTTTTGTTATTAATTCCAGAGGACAGATTTCCAAATAAAATATTTTTTCTTGTTTCAACCTCTGATAGTAGCACCTCTAATTCGTTTTCAGTGAAATTTCGTTTCTTGCTTGCTTTAGCCATGTTCTTGCAGGTTTATTTTGCCAAATTAGACTAATTACCATATTTAAATTGATTTAATTGAGGGAGGAGACAGGGTGTGGTGTGGTGCTCGTGCATGTGCGCTCAATTTCGCGTTGATTGGGATGTACAAAGAGAATGTATGTGGAATGCTGCGTACGCAGAGATTCATACATCAGATTTTTTTGGTGCGTACGCACATTTATGGCTTTGTCCGTACGCAATGTTTTAGTATGAATTCAACGCAAGTCTTTGTACATGAGGCCCCAGGTCCTGCTGTGTAGTTCTGGGCTGATCCCTCACCTTCCTCATGTGGTGAGATCTTGCATGGAGCCCCAGACCGAGGGAGACTGACCGTCATCTTGAACTTCTTCCATTTTCTAATAATTGTGCCAACAGTGGTTGCCTTCTCTCCAAGCTGCTTGCCTATTGTCCTGTAGCCCATCCCAGCCTTGTGCAGGTCTACAACTGTATCCCTGATGTCCTTGCACAGCTCTCTGGTCTTGGCCATTGTGGAGAGGTTGGAGTCTGTTTGATTGAGTGTGTGGACAGGTGTCTTTTATACAGGTAACAAGTTCAAACAGGTGCAGTTAATACAGATAATGAGTGGAGAACATTAGGTCTTCTTAAAGAAAAACTAACAGGTCTGTGAGAGCCGGAATTCTTACTGGTTGGTAGGTGATCAAATACTCATGTCATGCAATAAAATGCAAATTAATTATTGAAAAATCATACAATGTGATTTTCTGGATTTTTGTAAATGAGCTAAAGTGATTGAAACCTACATACTTAAGCGTGGTCTTTTGCCTCACTCAATATTGTGTGAAGCAGAAAATTCAAATGCTGAATATCAATCACTTAAAATTGTCAAACATCTGTAAACAGCATGTTTTGTTCAAGCTCATTGTGATAGTATTTCCATCAATAGACACTCTTAAAGGAGTAAGTACAGAGACAAAATTATCTTGTTTATTTACAAATAGAGAGACACGTCAAAAGCTTACAGAATAATAATCTGAGGAGACTCTTAAGCATTTGGAAGTACTATCAAAACTTGGGTGGAAATGGGTGGAAATAAGAATCTGCATGGTCGTACCATAAAAACAACCTATGTTCCTTATCCATCGTAGCACCTGTTGTGTATCTTCCTTTATCCCGTCCTAAGACCCATTGTTCTGCACCTATCCCCATCCTTGCTAAAGATTTATGTTTACCTCAGCACCTCATACTTCCTTTACCACTGCACAACCGACATTCCTTTTCTTATCTAAACCTAGGGACTCAATACTTTAATCCAGGGGTTCTCAACCTTTTGCAAGTTGGGCCCCCCCAAAGCTGGTTCATGGCAATTGGGGCCCCCCTTCCCGGCGCCACCCCTACTACACCACCTTGCACAGATAGATAGATAGATAGATAGATAGATAAACAGCCCCCTAGGCTATTATTTTTAGGCCCACACATTATTATTATTATCATCAGTAGCGGTAGGTAGGCCTATTATCATTACTAGGCTATTGTTATAATTGGCACTAGCACCAGACTTCTAATGTGAGCTTGCAGGCATTATTATTGTTATTATGAGTAGTAGTAGGCCTATTATCATTACTAGGCTATTGCTATATAATTATGAGGTTACATGCTTTATTGTTGGTATTATTATTATCATCATCAGTAGGCCTATTATCATTAATGTCTGATAAACATAGCCTCAAATCATCCTCGATTTGTGCCCGATTGCGTATTTCGTTTTGAGTGCAGTCATTTTTGAGAATCCTGCTTCACACAAATATATCGACGCGAAAGGGAGGAGAATCTTCAAGGCGACGTTACAGAGTTGAGGGTATTCCTCCATCAATGCCTCCCAGAATGACGAAAGAGGGCAGGAAGTGAAGAGTTCCTTCAGCCTACTGTCACTCTTCAGCTCAATAAGCTGTTCCTGCATATCAATTGACAGCTCATTTGCTGTGCACACAAATGGATCTCAAACCCACGCAAAAGAGCGATAATCCTCTTTAAAGTAAGTCGCAAATGGTTCTCTCATTGCTGACAGGTGCTCAGACGCTGACTGAAATAGAGATGAGACATCGTGTGACGTGCCTGCATCAGTGATAAAGTCTGCAAGGCTGGGGAACATGTCGCAGTTCCCTCGACTGATGTGGCCATGCCGCATCATGATTAGAGAACGGGACAAATCTGGATCCTCATTTACATGCTTAAAGACCATTACCTTCGTTGTAACCACACATTTTCATTACACAGAACTATAACATAGTGCAGCAAAAAGTTTTATGTTAAAATCACTGGTCAAAGGAAGTAAGTTCAGATGACACATACAGTATATACTGACAGTATGGGGTAAGTTGCATCGACACGTGGGTGTGTAAACACCAATCACTGAATACATCCTTCAATTTGTTACTGGTAAAAAGCCCTCTAATGCCAATTTCTTGATTCACTGAAAAGTCCTCTCATGGTTCCAATAAGATGTACTCCCGAAGTCATCGCAAATGTTCTGCTCCTCCAAACATCAGTCAGTCAGTTATGAACCGTTTCTTGGCAGACCAGTGTAACAGAATGTAAAAGTCAGATGTATATTCCAAGGTGTTGTCCTTCAAAGTTTAAATGCAGGTTACCATGACACAGCTCTAGTTATCTCCATACTAGCTGCTTTATCAGCCAGGTCAGGAGAATCTGTGTGCTCTCCTTTGTGAGTGCCAAGATGATGAATATTAGCTAAGGGCTCTATAGCTGCAGGCTGGGTCGGAGGTGATGTTACAAATACCAAAAACATCACTTTTCCTTCATTGACTTCAATTCACTGTGCCTAATTTTTAAACAATGAAGCCATCCTGTAGCTTATGGTGTTGACCCCAGGCTCCTCTCTCAGCTACCTGGACAGCAGGTGAGATGTACCTGGTATGGACCCAAGCAGCGTGGCATGTTGCCATGCAGTTGATCTTTCTGTGCCCCAGCAAAAGTTGTCCAAAACCGGAGCTTTCCTTAGCCTACCCCCGTCAGTTGGAGGTTCTCTTCTTCATCTCATGGCAGAATCATCTGTACTAGAACCAGTCCAACTGTCAGGAACCAGGCGTAACTGAAGACGCCCTGCGTCCTGCACCCTGGGGAGTGGAATCCACTCTTAGCTGGGGGACAATTTGTGTGTGTGTGTGAGAGATCCATCTTTTCTCAGCCCACCTAACAATTGTCCTCCATGGTTAAGTCAAACTCAGACTCTGACACCAACCAGTCCTTTATCGCTGAATCGCTTTCAAGTGTCCTTTACCTGTCAGTGAATTCTCCTTGAGAAGATTAGTTGTAACTGCACAGTACACAATCAGAAATATGTCCATTACATCAGTTTGTTGCTTCTTGTTAATGCATTGTTACACAGTCCTACCAAAACACTTAAACTTCTATACCTGAATATCCAATATCTTTCTGTTTCCGTTGCCTAAATAGATTAGAACAGTTGTAAACAGTAACGGTACAGTGGAAACACTAACATTTCTGGTGTTTCTGCTCTGCTAGTGTAGAAATTCCACTCTTTTCTATAGTTGTTTTAACAACCAACAACTAACAAAACAACAGAACACTATTTCCTATTCCTGTTCCAATTATTCATCATCAGTTAAGTTAGTTTGTTTATGTTGAAGTATCACTCTCAAAGAGTAGTTCATGAAAAATTCTCAGTTCATTAGCTAACCAGATTTCAGTTGATATATAATTACAACAAATTGTTTTGACTCGGAACTACAGTCAAATTAATTTTTGTTTCACATAAATGATTAAATGCCTTTTTGCAAAAAAAAAATAATCATACCATCTTGAAGGTCAAATAACATAACTGTTATTTTACCTAATTTATCTACAAGATGAAACCCACTGTGAATTTCTCTAAGTCTCTTCTTATTTATCTGAGCAAATCAAAGACACACTGTAATCCTGTCATAAATCATGACCCCCCCCCCCCCCCTTTGTCCTGTCTCCCCTGACCCTGTCCCGAAACAGGGTGTGATGGTCTTGATTAAAAGTGAGTTTTTAATTGATCTATAAATATGTTAAATAAAAAAAAATCCTGATACAATTTCCATCTTTTTGTGCTCTTCAACTCTCGTCTGTACTAGATAAACTCTCAAAGTAATAATGAACACAAAGTATTCAGTGTAGCCAAATTAGAATACCAATTTTGATAATACGTACATACATCTTCTTCTGCTTCATCCGGGGCCGGGTCACGGGGGCAGCAGTCTAAGCAGAGATGCCTCCTTCCCTCACTCGTGAACAAGACCCACTGTCCCCGACCGCCAAGCGATTTTGATAATGTCACCTGTAAATCTTTTTCTTCTTTAAGTCAAAACCCATTTCAAGCAGCCCCCCACACTGATGTTTGTGTGAGTGAGTAGTGCACTCCAGTACCTCTCTTTACAAATTAGACTATGTAAACTTCTCAACTTGGTTTTCTAAAATAGAACATGATGAACAGAATTACTTTCTCATTTTCAATTAAAACATAACAAAACTTAGCAAACCAGTAAGGAACTGAACAGGTTAACAAAATGTGCTCCCTGCATGTTTTTACCCACTTATTCCATAATGCATGTGATTAATATGATTACTTCTAAACAAATCACACAAACAAATCTGAACAGTCACATTCTCATAATCACTATTCATCCCAACAAATTAGTTATTTCTTAGCTAAACCAAAACAAAATGGTAAGATGTATTCTACCCAACCATAACCATGTTAGATTTCACATCAAACAAAGTTTCCAAAAACCCAAATTAGACAAATACTGTGAATGGACACTAAGGGATGCCAATTTTAACAGATGTACATTTTCTGTTATAACTATGCGAACAGGAAAATCCAGTTCTTTATATAACTCTTTAAATACCAATTTAATTTGCTTTGAACTCTAAGTTCAAGTATTTTTCATCATAGATAATAATCTCGTACATTCCCCCCTGCTTTCATTTCATAGTCACAAAATGACGCATGAGAGAAAGCAGCACACAGAACTGACATGAATAAAGAAAATCGATATTAGGGATGAATCTAACATTCATTCAATAAGGAGTTGCAAACAGAATATCCATCAAAAACAAATGTGAAAATGATAAAAACACAACATCCACAAACAAAATCAAAAACAACCAATGTACCACACAGTCGCTCGTGTGAAGGAATTATAAACCTTATATATCCATGGGAGGGCGGGGGGCAGTCAAAGGGACGATCCATCCAACCTGAGCAAAAAGAACTACAACACAGAGATCAATAAACCCCACACAAATTTCCCTAAAGCTTTCAGACTTTCTACATACCATAGCTTACGCCTTCCAAACAACTTCATAGTATACCTTCTGCAACTTCTGTACGTTACCTCAGCCATTTTCCTCCAATCTGCCTGGTAGGCCATGCCTCCATCACCGAATGAAAACACCATTAACCGGAAAACTTAATAACTCCCAAAGATACATTTATTCACATGTCCAAACACCACAGTTACGTTACATTTTTGGCGGTCCATAGCAAGTACTAGGGGCCGTCAAAAATGTACCACCGCACTAACCCATCATTAAACCCAGCAAACCTAAGCATGGCGTAAATGCCAGATCCAGAGCGAAAACCAAGGGGTCATAATGCCACCATCAGTCACCCTGGTACCTCGATTAACGTGCCCAGCATGCGTTAATAAGCCATAATTTAATCAATAAGAATACATCAGTTCTAGAAATTTCCATAACAACATCCAAACACATTTTGTGCATCCAGTGTTTTGTGCACAGTCTGGTGAATGGAAAGAAACCCGTTGCAAAACAAAACAAAATGACTTTTGGCAATTGTGATTATAAGTAAATCTAGCCGGAATTGTTGACTCAACAGCTAATTCAGTTTTAAACATTGGTGCAGTGTTAATCTTGGCACACTTTTTTTAATAAAAATATATTTTGACCAAAAATACTTACGGTTTTAGTCACATTTCTATCACTGAATAATTATTTAGTTAGGTTATTGTCAAAATGACAAAAACAGTGACCCATTTTAGTCAAAACATTTCTCTCATGTTTTAGTCACATTTTAGTCAAATCAAATGTATTACTTAGAGTAAACCTCCAAACAAACACAAACATTCATAGATTGTTCTATCAACACATCGTCTGCATACACAATATTGAATGATAATCTTCTCAAATTGGTGGTTATTGGAAGAAACATTTTCAGAAATGTGTGAACATAACTCTCATAACATATCGTAGCTAACTAGCATCATTATTAATCTTTTAGGGGGGCTTTTAACCCTTTTTAAGATGTGGTAATAATGTACATTATGGTGATAGCTTGCAGTAGTCTTACAGGCTGTCATCAATGTGAGTTTGGACCATTATCAGACAAAACTGATTGAATATCAATAAAGAGAATATCACACCAGAATTATAATTTTTTACAAATGTGTTAAATACACAGACATATGACTTGTACATACACATAAAAACAGGTATGAAAAATAACATACTAAAATAATAAAGTGCGTGCATAAAATTAAAACCTCCTCCAACTCAACCGCCTTTACCTCGTTTCTACTTGCCTTGATTAAGAGTTCAGTTTCTCAATTGATCAGGCCCTTGTGAATTTTTGTTAGTGTTTGTCCTACCAACACAAAGAATGAAGGAGATCCTGGGCAATCCGTCTAAAGTCAGAGTCACAATCAGGATTAGCTCACCACCCAGCCAACTGGACTGGGAATCTACTAGGAATCTCTGGGATCTGATGGTGTCTGGACCCGTGTCCCTCCTTGTGGACCCGTATCCCTCCTTGGAAAGGACCTCGACTGAGCAATAATTCCAACCCTTTACCAAAACCTGACAATTTTTGTGGAATTTGCTGCCTTTAACTCTGTGATGACAGTGGATTCAGGCACATCTCTCTTACACTCTAATGGATAAATGCATCCTCCAACGCTCTGGTGCAGGTGCCAAAAGAACGTGAGGAGATAAAAATCTAAAGGTGTTACTGTAACAGAGCCTAGCTGATTGGTCAGCTGACAGACTCATAGAGTTCACCCACTGGCTCACTGGCAAGCCCATCATATTAAACCAAAACTAAAAAGGTAATCCGTAGAAGTGACTTGGTCAGACAGCTAAATAGTATTGGAAATGTTATTAACCATTTTCTTTAAATATATCTTGTAACCACTACGTCCGACCATATTTTAATACCTTCAAAAAATAAAAGGAATGTTATAAAAAATAAAATAAAACATAGGAGTGTCATTATTAAGCCTGGGCTACACTCTCCCCCCTTGAACTCATGTAAGTCCCTGTACATGGCAATGGTTGAACTGTTATTACCTTAGGGGACAGGACAGGAGAATACAAAGAGTCCTCGCCCTCACCAAGTCCTGTAAGTTGCGAAGTGGAGCCTCCATGGATTGGACCTGTTCGTCCAACACATCCCACAGATGCTCGATGGGATCTAGATCTGGGGAATTTGGTTGCCAAGTCAACACCTTGAACTCGTTGTTGTGTTCCTCAAACCATTCCTGAACCATTTTTGCTTTGTGGCAGTGCGCATTATCCTGCTGCATCTGGGAATACCGCTGCCATGAAAGGGTGCACATGGTCTGCAACAATGCTAGGTGGTACGTGTCAAACTAATATCCACATGAATGGCAGGACCCAAGGTTTCCCGGCAGAACACTGCCCAAAGCATCACACTGCCTCCGCCGGCTTGCCTCCTTCCACGTGATGTAAAAGAAAACATGATTAATCAGCCCGGGCCACCTTTTACCATTGCTCTGTGGTCCAGTTCTGATGCTCACATGCCCAATGTAGGTGCTTTCGGCAGTGGACAGGGGTCAACATGGGCACCCTGACTGGTCTGCGGCTACGCAGCCCCATATGCAACAAACTGCGATGTACTGTGTGTTCTGAAACCTTTCAGTCAGTACCAGCATTAACTATTTCAGCTATTTGAGCAACAGTAGCTAGTCTGTGGGATCGGACCACATGGGCCAGCCTTCACTCCCACGTGCCACTCATGACCCTGTCGCCGGTTCACTGCTTTTCCTTCCTTGGACCACTTTTGATAGGTACTGACCACTGCAGACCAGGAACACCACACAAGGGCTGCAGTTTTGGAGACCCAGTCATCTAGCCATCACAATTTGGCCCTTGTCAAAGTCGCTCAGATCCTTACGCTTACCCATTTTTCCTGCATCTAACACATAAATAGTTATGACACAATGTTCACTTTATATCCTACCCTTGACAGGTGCCATGATAACAAGATTATTAGCATTATTCACTTCACCTGTCATTGGTCATAATGTTTTGAGGTATATCATCCAGCTAAAATGTGCATTCACAAAATAAGTCAAGGTTACTGGAATAGAATTGGCTGGGAAGTAGCAGCATGCTCAAAAAATTATAAATTGACATTCCACTGGCACTGACCTTTTGATTTTGTACTGTAGAAATGATACCTAGTGCAACTTGAAGAACGTTTTGTTGGCGCTGGTGTTAGGGTTTCAGTCTGATTTGCTTTAGGTGTTAGGGTATCACTGAATGGTGGAAACTTTTTACAGAAAAAGGTTCAATCATAATGCTGTATAAAAAAATATAAGACTAATACATAAGGGCATTTTGTTGACCAAATGGCTCAATTCAGATTCAGATTATATAAATGTGACTAAAACAGAAAGATATTTTAGTATAATATCATGTGATCGATGACGTCCAAAGCTTCGTTTGACTAAGTTCTTTTCAACCTGGAATGCAATGCTCCACAGTGCACAAATGACAAAATACCAAAGTAACACATCTAATACTGTGGTGCAACTGTATTACTCGCTACTGCTTTTCAAAATGTCACAGGTTTGATTCTTCCCGTTGCAGTTAATACAATTTTGTTGAATGCAAAATGTCATAATTTCTCCCTCATAAAGAGCACAAATACCTGGATGAACCAAATATGTCTACAATTAAACCAAGATAAAACCAAGATTATTGTGTTTGGCAACAAAAATAAAAAAAACAAGCATTAGTAAAGAGCTGGATTCTCTGGCCCTTAAAACCAGGGATCAAGTGTGTAATCTTGGTTTTCTGAAAGACTTAGACCTCACATTTAACAGTCATATCAAAGCGGTCACCAAAACAGCATTCTTTCATCCAGATTCAAAGGATTGGTGTCCGAAAAAAACCAAGAGAAGCTCAACCATGTTTTTATTTCGATTAGGGTTGACTACTGTAATGTCCTCTTAACTGGACTTCCCAAAATGACTGTAAAACAGCTACAACTCATTAAGAATGCTGCTGCTACCTCTGGAGCCAGGCCCAGAGGGAGGGCTCGCCGGCGAGCGCCTGGTGCCCGGGTTTGCCACGGAGCCCGGTCAGGCATTGCCCGAAAAAGCAACGTGGCACCCCCCTCTCCATCCTATGGGCCAACCACTCATGGGAGGAACCACTGGGGTCGGGCGCGCTGCCATATGGGTGGCAGTGAAGGCCAGGGGCCTCTGGGGACGTGGAACTTCACCTCTCTGTGGGGGAAGGAGCCAGAACTTGTGAGGGAGGTGGAGCGCTATCAGTTAGATCTGATGGGGCTTACATCCACTCACAGTCTTGGTTCTGGAACCGTACTCCTGGATAGGGGATGGACTTTATTCTTCTCTGGAGTTGCACAGGGTGTGAGGCGCCGGGCGGGGGTTGGGATACTCACAAGCCCCCGGCTGAGTGCCGCTATGTTGGAGTTTACCCCAGTGGATGAGAGGGTCGCCTCCCTACACCTACGGGTTGTGGGGGGGGGGATCTCTGACTGTTGTTTGTGCATATGCCCCAAACAGCAGTTCGGAGTATTTGGCCTTCTTGGAGACCCTGAATGGAGTCCTGTATGGGGCTCCAGTAGGGGAATCCATAATTCTGCTGGGGGACTTCAACGCACACGTCGGCAATGATGGAGACACATGGAGAGGCGTGATAGGGAGGAACGGCCTCCCTGATCTGAACCTCGAGTGGTTGTTTGTTGTTAGAGTTCTGTGCTAGTCATGGATTATCTATAACGAACACCATGTTCGAACATAAGGATGCTCATAAGTGTACGTGGTACCAGAGCACCCTAGGCCGAAGGTCGATGATTGATTTTGTGATTGTGTCATGGGACCTGAGACCGCATGTTTTGGACCCTCGGGTAAAGAGAAGGGCGGAGCTGTCAACCGATCACCATCTGGTGGTGAGTTGGGTCAGGGGGTGGGGGAAGACTCTGGATAGACCGGGAAAATACAAACGGGTAGTGCGGGTGAACTGGGAACATCTGAAGGAGGCCCCCGTCCGAAAGATCTTCAACTCACACCTCCGGCGGAGCTTTTCTGGCATCCCTGTGGAGGTTGGGGGCATTGAACCTGAGTGCAGCGGGGAGCTGTGGTCTAAAGGTCTTATGTGCATCAAGGGGCGGTAACCCTCAAACATCTTGGTGGACACCGGTGGTCAGGGAGGCCGTCCGACTGAAGAAGGAGGCCTTCTGGGATATGTTATCCCGGAGGACTCCAGAGACGGTTGCAGTGTACCGACAGACCCGAAGGGCTGTGATCCTCTGCTGTGAAAGAGCGGGTGTGGGAGGTGTTTAGGGAAGCCATGGAGAAGGTCTTTTGGTCGGCACCAAGGTGTTTCTGGAAAACTGTGCGCCACTTCAGGAGGGGAAAACGGGGAACTATCCAAGCTGTGTACAGTAAAGATGGGACACTGTTGACCTCAACTGAGGAAGTAATCGAGCGATGGAAGGAACACTTTGAGGAACTCCTAAGTCCCACTAACATGCCCTCTAAAGTGTAGGCAGAGCTGGAGGCTGATGGAGAAGCATTGTCAATCTCCATGGCAGAAGTCACTGAGGTAGTCAAACAACTCCAAAGTGGCAAAGCTCCGGGGATTGATCCGTCCAGAAATGTTGAGAGCTTTGGGTGTGGAGGGGATGTCTTGGATGACACGCCTCTTCAACATTGCGTGGGAGTCGGGGAAAGTGCCTAAGGAATGGCGGACAGGGGTGGTGGTTCCCCTGTTCAAAAAGGGGGACCAGAGGGTGTGTGCCAATTATAGGGGTATCACACTTCTCAGCCTCCCTGGGAAAGTCTACTCAAAGGTACTGGAAAGGAGGGTTCGGCAGATAGTTGAACCTCAGATTGAAGAGGAACAATGCGGATTCCGACTTGCTCTTTACTCTTGCAAGGATCCTGGAGGGGTCCTGGGAATATGCCCATCCTGTCTACATATGTTTCGTGGATCTGGAGAAGGCGTATGACCTGGTCCCCCGGGAGAAACTGTGGGAGGTGCTATGGGAGTATGGGGTGGGGAGGTCCCTTCTGAGGGCTATCCAATCCCTGTATGTCCAAAGTGAGAGCTGTGTTCAGGTTCTCGGTAGTAAGTTGGACTCGTTCCAGGTGGGGGTTGGCCTCCCCCAGGGCTGCGCTTTGTCACCAATCCTGTTTGTAACTTTTATGGACAGGATATCGAGGCGTAGTAGGGGTGGGGAGGGGTTGCAGTTCGGTGGGCTGAGGATCTCATCGCTGCTTTTTGGATCAGTTCGCAGCAGAGTGCGAAGCGGTTTGGGATGAGGATTAGGACCTCTAAATCTGAGGCCATGGTTCTCAGCAGGAAACCGATGGATTGCCAACTCCGGGTAGGGAATGAGGCATTACCCCAAGTAAAGGAGTTCAAGTATCTCGGGGTCTAGTTCGTGAGTGAGGGGACAATGGAGCGGGAGATTGGCCGGAGAATTGGAGCAGTGGGGGCGGTATTGCATTCGCTTTACCGCACCGTTGTGACGAAAAGAGAGCTGAGACAGAAGGCAAAGCTCTCGATATACTGGTAAATTTTCCTTCCTACCCTCACTTATGGTCATGAAGGCTGTGTCATGACTGAAAGAACAAGATCGCGAGTACAAGCAGCTGAAATGGGTTTTCTCAGAAGGGTGGCAGGCTTCTCCCTTAGGGATAGGGTGAGAAGCTCAGCCATCCGTGAGGAACTCGGAGTAGAGCCGCTGTTCCTTTGCGTCAAAAGGAGCCAGTGGAGATGGTTCGGGCATCTGGTAAGGATGCCCCCAGGACATCTCCCTAGGGAGGTGTTCCAGGCATGTCCAGCTGGGAGGAGACCTCGGGGTATGCCCAGGACTAGGTGGAGAGATTATATTTCGACACTGGCCTGGGAACGCCTCTGGATTCCCCAGTCAGAACTGGCAAATGTGGCTCGGGAAAGGGAAGTTTGGGGTCCCCTGCTGGAGCTGCTGCCCCCGCGACTCAATACCGGATAAGCGGATGAAGATGAGAGAGATGAGATGAGAGATGATGAGTCGTTTTTGCGGTTCCAAACGAGGGACGTTGGTGGATTTCTTTTAGAAAACAAGGTTTGTCAGGGAAATTTTTTGAACTGATGTATTCTTATTGATTAAAGTACTAAGTTCCCATGTTTATAAGAAAATTAATGTGGGAGAGGGGGATATGGTATCTGTTTAAACCATTAGTTTATCTGTTCTTTGTACAGATGCTGTGTCCCTTCAGAGTAGAAAAGGTTACCCACATGGGCCTTGGTTTAATGTGGGGGAGGACAGCCTGCCCTTTGGTTAAAACCTAGGTAGTGATAGAACAAAGGGAATGTGTTTTATTGACATAGGACAGCTATGCAGCATCTTACCACACCCTTTTCCTCCCTTTCCCCCTAGTACTGATGATTGTCCTGCATTAATTTAGAGATTCTTACTTCTTAACCTGTATAATCTCTCCTTGCAAGAATAAACTGTTCATTGTGCAACTGAGATTTCCTCTGTCTTACTTACTAATTTTGTAAACTGTTTGGAATTTAGAAACTGCCATCACACTTTGGGGGCTCGTCCGGGATCCTGCTTGGTTCAAGTCTTTCTCCAAACAGGTTAACTGTGTACACCCAAAGAGATCTCTGGAGCTCAAACCTCCCCCGAAAGAGGGCTATCGTTTGAGGGGTTGAGTAGGAGTGCCTGACTGGAGCCGTGACTTGTGCCTGATCAGTACAGGTTTCTATAGCGGCTATGACCAAAGAGGCTGAGGATGTGGTAGATCTAGTAATTATGGAGATACGAGAACAATACAGTTGTGGTTAGACCGAGGGTTAAAAATCTGCAGTAAAGGTTGGACCTTTTAAAATCTGCAGGAATGGTTGGACCTTATAGTTAAAATCTTCAGTAAAGGTTGGACCTTTTATAGTATCTCACTTACAGGCCGATGAGCTATTTTAACACATGCTAGGCACTTTAATTGAGATAAAATAGATTTGCTGGGTATATCGGGAATATGGGTAAGTGCAGCAGTAAACCATTGCTCATCCCTTGTAGTTACGTTGGACCAGCAGAGATAATGAAAGATAAGTTTGTTTGGACATGTGAACAATTGTATCTTTGGGAGTTTTTGGTCTATCCGAAGAATGGCAGCTTTAACCAAAGAGAGTTGCATGGGTTGAAAGAGAAGTTGGAGGAATACGAGCAGGGGAAAATTAAGAAAATACATAAAGAGGGACGAAAAGTTCATTGGAAAGCTTGTAGTATGTGGAAAGAAGAGACTGATAAAAGATTTAGGCAGTGTAGTGTAAGGACTACTGATCAGTGTGTTCTGGATTCTCCTACTAAAGTGGATGTGGACCTTAACTGCCCTTCTTCTGGCCGGCCTCCATCCTACACTGCTGGTTGTCTGTAGCAGTTCCTGAATCACGGGCAGTAATACCACCAAAGCTGTCTCAAGAAAGTCCCCTTCCTGCCCGGAAGATTTACCCTTCGTTCGTGGCCGACATTTGTGCGATTTCCCCAATTGCTGGGAGGACCGGGATCGTCAGATCATTTGGGCAGCCTGAAGCCTAGAAGTGGTGAATCCAGTCATAGGAGATGACGACTATGTGCCCTCAACTATTTTCCTCTACCGCCCATGGTCGCCAGCTTACCTGAAAGATGTGACCGCCTCGTTACCCAACCCGGAAAATGAAGGAGGAGAGGAATTCAATCGCATATTTCTCCAGATGCTTGAATAATGTAAACCAAATATAGTCTCAGTGGAAATGGTAATAATGAAGGCTCTACAGTCGATATGGGGAAGGGTGAAAGGAGACTGGCCCGTGCAGAATGCCCCATATAATTGGGACACTAATTCTCAATACAGGTTAACAATCATGGCACTGTGTGGACAGATAGTTGCCTTTTTCCCGAGACGGATGAACTGGGAGAACATTTCTGACTGCAAACAGAAACAGGGAGAAAGACTCACTGACTATCGCAATAGATTTGAGAAAGAATTTGAGATTCACAGCGGGATGGGCCGCAAACCAGACGGGGCTAATGATTCTCCCTGGGAACAACAGTGTAAGATGAGACTGGTTGCAGGTCTGCTCCCAGATGTACAGGAACATGTGAAGACGTATTGAGTGGCCTTGGATGAGGGCTGCATGGAAATAGTCGGGCCGTATATTAACCACTCTGAAAAGGTCTATTGGGGCCTAGAAGATAAGAAAAAAGGCGATAAAGGGAAACGTGAAATGAAATTACCATACCATACCACCATACCATACCATCATCTTCCGCTTATCCGGGGCCGGGTCGCGGGGGCAGCAGTCTAAGCAGGGATGCCCAGACTTCCCTCTCCCCAGACACTTCCTCCAGCTCTTCCGGGGGGACACCGAGGCGTGTCCTAGGTCTTCCCCGGGGTCTCCTCCCGGTGGGACGGGACCGGAACACCTTCCCAGGAAGGCGTTCCGGAGGCATCCGAAACAGATGCCCAAGCCACCTCAGCTGACCCCTCTCGATGTGGAGGAGCAGCGGCTCTACTCTGAGCTCCTCCCGGGTGACCGAGCTTCTCAACCTATCTCTAAGGGATCGCCCAGCCACCCTGCGGAGAAAGCTCATTTCGGCCGCCTGTATCCGGGATCTTGTCCTTTTGGTCATGTCCCAAAGCTCATGACCATAGGTGAGAGTAGGAACGTAGGTTGACTGGTAAATCGAGAGCTTCGCCTTGCGGCTCAGCTCTTTCTTCACCACGACAGACCGATACATCGACTGCATTACTGCAGAAGCTGCACCGATCCGTCGGTCAATCTCCCGTTCCATCCTTCCCTCACTCGTGAACAGGACCCCTAGATACTTAAACTCCTCCACTTGAGGCAGGCACTCTCCACCAACCTGAAGTGGGAAAGCCACCCTTTTCCGACTGAGGACCATGGCCTTGGATTTGGAGGTACTGATTTTCATCCCCACCGCTTCACACTCGGCTGCAAACCGTCCAAGTGTATGCTGAAGGTCCTGGCTTGAAGGGGCCAACACGACAACATCATCCGCAAAGAGCAGAGACGAAATCGTGTGGTCCCCAAACCTGACAGCCTCCGGCCCCTGGCTGCACCTAGAAATTCTGTCCATAAAAATTACGAACAGAACCGGTGACAAAGGGCAGCCCTGCCGGAGTCCAACATGCACAGGGAACAAGTCTGACTTACTGCCGGCAATGCGGACCAAGCTCCTGCTTCGGTCGTACAGGGACCTGACAGCCCTTAGCAAAGGACCCAGGACCCCATGTTCCCGAAGCACTCTCCACAGGATGCCCGAGGGACACAGTCGAATGCCTTCTCCAAATCCACAAAAAACATGTGGACTGGTTGGGCAAACTCCCATGAACCCTCCATCATCCTGTAGAGGGTATAGAGCTGGTCCAGTGTTCCACGGCCTGGACGAAAACCAGACTGTTCCTCCTGAATCCGCGGTTCTACTATTGGCCGTATTCTCCTCTCCAGAAGCCTGGCATAGACTTTCCCGGGGTGGCTGAGAAGTGTGATCCCCCTATAGTTGGAACACACCCTCCGGTCCCCCTTCTTAAAAAGAGGGACCACCACCCCGGTCTGCCATCCCAGAGGCACTGTCCCCGACTGCCACGCGATGTTGCACAGGCGTGTCAGCCAAGACAGCCCCACAACATCCAGAGACTTGAGGTACTCAGGGCGGATCTCATCCATCACCGGTGCCTTGCCACCAAGGAGTTTCTTAACCACCTTGGTGACTTCAGCCCGGGTGATGGACGAGTCCACCTCTGAGCCCTCATCCTCTGCTTCCTCAATGGAAGACTTGAGGAGATCCTCGAAGTACTCCTTCCACCGCCCGACGACATCCCCAGTTGAGGTCAACAGCTGCCCACCTCTACTGTAAACAGCGTTGGTAGGGCACTGTTTCCCTCTCCTGAGGCGCCGGATGGTTTGCCAGAATCTCTTCGAGGCCAGCCGATAGTCCTTCTCCATGGCCTCACCGAAATCCTCCCAGGCCCAAGTTTTTGCCTCCACAACCACCTGGGCTGCCGTCCGCTTGGCCTGTCGGTACCCGTCAGCTGCCTCAGGAGTCCCACAAGCCAACCAGGCCTGATAGGACTGCTTCTTCAGCTTGACAGCATCCCTTACTTCCGGTGTCCATCACCGGGTTCGGGGATTGCCGCCTCGACAGGCACCGGAGACATTACGGCCACAGCTCCGAGCGGCCGCTTCGAAATGAAATTACAGATGGCCCAAATAGGTTTCTATAGCGGCTATGACCAAAGAGGCTGAGGATGTGGTAGATCTAGACGACAACCACGGACCCAAGGCAGAGGACGAGGTTATGCTAACCGCTCCAACTCTGGCAATGCCTGAACATTGGGTTTGCGATTGTCCTGAAAATGACACGAGAGAAGATGGCCAAAGGATCAGAGACAATTTTAATTCCAGTGGATTTACAGTGAATGTAGGAACGAGAACCACCAAGAGGAGGGGTATTGACAGTCAGAGGGGGCAGGACAGGATGCATCTACCAGTGAGATTAATCCATTACCTGACCCTGCATATATTAATGTTATGCAGACACTTAATGTACAAGCATTTAGAGAACACGTAGAGTACCAAGTTAAACCCACAATGTTACTTAGAATTAATGGTAAACTGATAGAATTTTTGGTTGATTCTGCAGCGGAATATTCTGTCCTTAGAGCCCAGGAATGGGACTTCTGAAATTAATTGGTAGAACTTTAATTACCGTAGAGGCTAGTGGAGAACAGACCACTGAGTGATTTACTACCCCTTTGTCGGTTGTAGACGACGAGGGTCAGCTTTACCCAAAACATTAATTTCTGTTTTCCAATTGTTGTCCAGTTAATTTGTAAGCCAGGGATTTAATGACACAGCTAGGGATCACGTTAGAATGTTCACACAAAGGCATGCGAATTAAAAGTACTGCCTTACAAGCAGTTCAAAACAGTGTGCAGACTGTGGATTATTGTTATTCATGGGATTTAGAAAGAACAGGGCCTAGAGCTGTTTCACATGAGTTGGTAAATAAGGTGATGAATAGAGTAGAAACGGGTTTGGCCCAGTTTATGGATATGGGTGAATTGCATTGTTTGGCAAAGGTTTCAGAAAGCTGGGATGTTGGTTTTGAGAGTGGTTTGAAGATGGTAAAAGTGTTTTTTTTACGGGTGAATATGTATACTGGTGTTTAGAATGTTTTTGTGCATGGTCTGTGCGAAATGTGAGAGAGGTTTCTCGCTTTTTTAAAGTGGAGGGATCGGACCCCCATGTCTCCCTCGCTAAACCTGTGTTTAATATGTGGCAAAACTTGGGTCCTTGGGTGAGGAGGTGCAATAAAGCAGTGGACTGGTTCCCTTGTCACATGGTGGGAGTGTACTTTTCCATAGCAGCTCAAGCCTGTAAAGAAAGATTTGCGTGCACCGTTTTGGCTAAACAGGGAAGTACATCTTATGCCATATGACGACTGGGTCCGCCAGGTCTATGCAGCCAAGATGGCTGCTACAGATCTTAGCTCAGCAGAAGTTCCACTCTCCCTGTGGTCAAAGCATACATATGATGCTGGGCTAATAAAAAATGCACAGCCTCTTGTAGTTACAACTAGAGGACCCCATAGACCATGCTAGGCTCAATACCCACTGAAAGCAGAGGCTATTGAATGGATAGCTCCCGAGTTTAAAGCATTGTTAGAGAAAGGTATAGTTGTTCCATGTCTAAACAGCCCCTGTCACACTCCTATTTTCCCAGTAAAGAAAGCCAAAGTTGTTGGAAAACCTGGGGTTTGGCGATTTGTACAAGATCTTAAAAATGTTAATGAAGCAGTATAAGCATGTGCATTGTACGTGATCCATATACAATCATGACCCAAGTCCCGGGCAATAGTCATTTGTTCTCTGTGGTCGACCTAGCTAATGCATTTTTTTTTGTATTCCTGTTCACAAGGATTCACAATATTGGTTTGCATTTAAATTCTCCGGCCAATTATATACATGGACAAGATTGCCTCAAGGTTATTGCCATGTTTGCATTTAATGTGTGACAAATACACTGTGCTGTTGTTAATGTACTTGGCCTCGCAAGGTCAAGTTACAGTTTGTCCAGAAGGAAGTAATTTTTCTGGACCACAAACTAACACCTGAGGGTAAAAGTCTCAGCGCAGACAGAATAGAAGTCATTATTGGCATCCCAAAACCTATCACTAAAACTCAACTTCTGTCCTTTCTGGGCATGACAGGGTTCTGTAGACAATAGGAGAGAGAGATAAAATTTGACGGTTTTCAGCAAATTATTTATTGCTTTGACCTTTGAAAAGCGGAATATGTGTGAGAATATGAAAATGATTTTATGATTTACAGCAGTTGTTTTTCCGGGGGCTACACGTCCGGTTATAGAGGGAGGGTTAGAGCAGGTGATTCTGTGGGATGCGAGGGGTAGGTCAAAAGGATTATGATTTATTTTTATTTATATGGTTGTTCAATTATGTCCAGGTGATTCTGTTGTATGAGAGGGGGGTTAAAAAAGGGTTATGAGTAAAAGATTGTATGAACGGTCTGTGGGGGGTGGTAATATTTGTGCAGTTGTTGTTCAGGGTCTTCCTTCTCTGGGAGGAGAGGGTGTAGGGTTTCTTGAGATGCAAGGGGGGTTGAGCAGGTGTTACCGTTGGTTCATTCTCTGAGAGTTACCAATAAAAAAGAATTAGACTTCTCCTGGTTTGCAGTTGAAATAATTTTTTACTCTGTATAAGAATCAAGATGACATCTGTGCTTAATGATACACCAGTGACAACACTGACTTGTGCAATAGGCCGCAGAACAGAGGAACGAAAAAAAGATACGTTCCAGAAATATATACGATGCACCAAATAAGCATTTTCTTATTGTGTATAGAACTCAAATACCTTAGTTTAAGCAGATGATGGATAGCCATGACATGGCGGATGGAAAAATGGTCGGCTTTGCGATTGATTATCTGGCTTCTAAAGTGAAGTTGTACATTTTAGCCATGGGAGCTGAATATACAAATGTGGCGTGAACTTCAACAGTGGTCCCATTGTATGTCACACATGCATAAATCTCAAGGTGTTGTGAGAGTATCCTGTGTCCGATGTAGTGATCAGGGGTAGTTCCTGAGCTTGCAAATAAATAATAATTTGGGGACACTGTCTTCCCAGGGTGGAGCATTCAGGGATATCTTTAATAGCCATGTTCTGATGCTTTCCAAACAGAGAAAAGAGGATGTATGTTTTCTGTGAAATGTCAAAAAATTCCCTGTAGACCTGCCGAAATAGCTCAGTTGGGAGAGCGTTAGACTGAAGATCTAAAGGTCCCTGGTTCGATCCCGGGTTTCGGCAGCAAGTGCTTTTGATGTAGTTGCAACCTACTCGCAGAATGATGAATCAAGTGGTTGCAAAAATGGACGATAGGCTTTAGGGATGGGCCTTGAAAAAGTGAAGCTTGTGTGAAAATTGTAAAGGCTAACTTCTGATTCTTCCAAAATGTACGAATTGGCTTGTTACTGCCCTCACAAATGTGAAATAGCGGAAAGCTGTCACAGCCGAAACAGCTCAGATTGTAAAGGCTGACTTCTGATTCTTCCAAAATGTACGAATTAGCTTGTTACTGCACTCACAAATGTGAAACAGCCAAAACAGCTCATATTGGAGAGCGTTAAATTCCGTTTCCAGCTGTCGCGTAATTAATAGCCATGTTCTGATGCTTTCCAAACAGAGAAAAGAGGATGTATGTTTTCTGTGTAATGTCAAAAAATTCCCTGTAGACCTGCCGAAATAGCTCAGTTGGGAGAGCGTTAGACTGAAGATCTAAAGGTCCCTGGTTCGATCCCGGGTTTCGGCAGCATGTGCTTTTGATGTAGTAGCAACCTACTCGCAGAATGATGAATCAAGTGGTTGCAAAAATGGACGATAGGCTTTAGGGATGGGCCTTGAAAAAGTGAAGCTTGTGTGAAAATTGTAAAGGCTAACTTCTGATTCTTCCAAAATGTACGAATTGGCTTGTTACTGCACTCACAAATGTGTAATAGTGGAAAGCTGTCACAGCCGAAACAGCTCAGATTGTAAAGGCTAACTTCTGATTCTTCCAAAATGTACGAATTAGCTTGTTACTGCACTCACAAATGTGAAACAGCCAAAACAGCTCATATTGGAGAGCGTAAGATTCCGTTTCCAGCTGTCGCGTAATTAAACAGATGTTACATCAGCCAGTGTACTGCCTGTAAATAAGGCAAAAGGATTGTCACAAATACTTAAATCCCAAGGGAGTGTGAGAGCATCCTGTGTCATGTGTAGTGATACATTTTCTTCCTATGGTGTCCATTACAGCTGTTGGTTAGGGCAGGGTCTGGATATAGCTCCTCCCCAGAGGAGTGTTACAACCTCTTTGGTCAGTAATCCTTGTTACTTTGAAAAGGTTATGTATTTGAAAGGTTCTGAATATGTCAGCTAGAACAAACGATGCATTCTGCCCGAAATTGCCAGGGTATACAGATTCAGACGTTGAAAGGCTCATTCATAGACTACCAGAGAATTTAGAGCGCAAAATCAAAACTAGTGATAATAACTTAAAGTAATTTACGTTCCAATCAATTCACTATTACAGATCTATTCTACTAAGAAAGAACCCATACATGCAGATTCTGAAGGCGGTAGCACCTTAGAACACAGTACATTTAAACCTTTGCTCGGAGTATACGAATGGTATAATATGTTTAAAATGTGTTTAGCATAGTCAATAGAGACCCAGACTTTGCTAAGGTGTTTGAAGTAAACGTAAAAGTGTTGAGAGCTATAAGAGTGGCATCTGAAAGTCAGGATACGAAAGTTAGGATCTCAATATATGGGTGTATGATTTACAAAACTACTAATGCTTTGGTTATAGTTGGTTGTCCCGTTTATGGTGACGTAGCAAACTAAGTGAATTATTTTATAGAGATATTTATCTTCCTCGTGGACGACTGGACTGTTATTTACCACATGCTTTACAATATTCATAACGTTTTTAGGCAAAGAGAGAATTTAAAACTCTGGGGCCATTTGAATAACAGATTAGTTAATTTAAAACGTTGGGATATTTCAAATGAAAAGCTTGACACCTGCGCACATTTTAGAGTGGCCTTTTATTGTGGCCAGCCTAAGGCACACCTGTGCAATAATCATGCTGTCAAATCAGCATTTTGATATGCCACACCTGTGAGGTGGATGGATTATCTCGGCAAAGGAGAAGTGCTCACTAACACAGATTCAGACAGATTTGTGAACAATATTTGGGAGAAATAGGCCTTTTGTGCAGAGAGGGGGTGTGGATACTCTGCCTATGAGTACTGTCCTTCATGCTTATCTTGTTTGGACATGGCATTTAAGGAACGTGTGTTGGCACCAAGCAGCCGGCATCCCATGGATGAACCCCATCAGGTCTGAAGCGGTCTTTACAGTTCCACATTTTTTTAATTGTCAAGTTCTGCCCTCCCCTATTTGCCTTCATTGCACATTTAGAATTGCCATTTTGCACTGAATTTGCCTTTATTGCACATTTATACATTCCAATTAACATAAACCTTACTTAATACTTGTACATTTCCTGCTCTCTTCTATTTGCACTTCTGGTTAGATGCTAACTGCATTTCATTGTACTGTACTTGTACTATTCAATGACAATGAAGTTGAATCTAATTTAATCAATGGAAAATAATTAATCCAGTTCTTATTTGGTGTCTGTTCATAACATGCCATGTTCATGTTTGAATTTAATCATTCATTTAATCATTTCAACTTACATGAGCAATGAAGATTAACTGTCTTGTTCAAGGACAATATGACTGATGTTTAACCTTAAAAGCTCAGGGATTTGATCTAGCAACCCTTAAATTATCAAATATCTTGCAGTGAACAAGTCAATTGCCTTCAACATGAATCCTCTCTCAGTTTTTCTGGGTAAAACCCATTGGAGAACAGGCCAGAGGGAAGGGACGCAATAGGTATGCAATTAATATTTTCCCTGTGTCTTCTTTCAGTTTACTTGAATGCTGCCAGCTGTGGGCATGTTCTGTACATATTGTACCACTTAATCAGGGACAAGAAGGGAGAAAACCACAGAGCATAAAGACCACGCTGTTTCTGTGATGCTAGTTGTTGGCACAGGCTCTTTGTTGTCCAAAGGGTGATGGTGTAGCTGGGGGTCTTCAAGAGGAGAAAGAACATCACAAAGGAAGAAAATAATCTATTTTGATGCATCGTTTAATACTTCTCATGCACTGTAACTCACATAAAAGGTACAAAGTATACAGTATATTTAATATAATTACACTAACATCAGGGTGTTTTGAAGGAGGGCAGAGGATGGACAAAATGACGGAAACACAATATATCGATCTAAAGGACCTAATACATGATAAAGGTGCACCCTATTGTGCAAACACTGTTTCCTCATGATGTTCCAATATTCTGGGGTGTTAATGCCCACACACTGCTAAATGAATTCAAGAGTAGTTTTAAGAACACCATGATGACATCAAACACATTTGAAACCCATGGCCTCCCCAAACACCTGATCATTTCAACTTTATGAAAAGTTCTGGAGCACAGGTTGAAAAGTAGACTCAAAGAACAGGAGGCTTTTCCTGAAGAATGATGCAACTACACACTGTAAAAGAAAATGATATCGGTCTTGAGTCCAAAGTTCAATAAAGGTTTTTGAATTTTTACATGTGCATGGGATAATCGAAATATGGGCGTGTAGTATGACCGCACTCCGAGTAATCAAAGAATCTAGGTAGAGTGAAGGGAAAAATTATTTGATTCCCTGCTGATTTTGTATGTTTGCCACCTGACAAAGAAATTATCAGTCTATAATTTTTATGATATGTTTATTTGAACAGTGAGAGACAGAATGACAACAACAAAATCCAGAACGCATGTCAAAAAATGTATATATTGATTTGCATTTCAATGAGTGAAATAAGTATTCGACCCCTCTGCAAAACATGACTTAGTACTTGGTGGCAAAACCCTTGTTGGCAGTCATAAAGGTCAGATGTTTCTTGTAGTTGGCCACCAGGTTTGCACACATCTCAGGAGGGATTTTGTCCCACTCCTCTTTGCAGATCTTCTCCAAGTCATTATGGTTTCGAGGCTGACGTTTGGCAACTCAAACCTTCAGCTCCCTCCACAGATTTTCTATGCGATTAAAGTCTGGAGACTGTCTAGGCCACTCCAGGACCTTAATATGCTTCTTCTTGAGCCACTCCTTTGTTGCCTTGGCCGTGTGTTTTTGTCATTGTCATGCTGGAATACCCATCCACGACCCATTTTCAATGCCCTGACTGAGGGAAGGAGGTTCTCACCCAAGATTTGTCAGTACATGGCCCCATCCATCATCCTTTTGATGCGGTGAAGTTGTCCTGTCCCCTTAGCAGAAAAACACCCTCAAAGCACAATGTTTCCACCTTCATGTTTGATGGTGGGGATGGTGTTCTTGGGGTCATAGGCAGCTTTCCTCCTCCTCCAAACATGGCGAGTTGAGTTGATGCCAAATAACTCAATTTTGGTCTCATCTGACCACAACACTTTCATCCAGTTCTCCTCGGAATCATTCAGATGTTCATTGGCAAACATCAGACGAGCCTGTACATGTGCTTTCTTGAGCAGGGGGAACTTGTGGGCGCTGCAGGATTTCAGTACTTCACGGTGTAGTTTGTTACCAATTTTTTTCTTGGTGACTATGGTCCCAGCTGCCTTGCGATCATTGACCAGATTATCCCATGTCATTTTGGGCAGATTCCTCACCATTCTCATGATCATTGCAACCCCATGAGGTGAGATCTTGCATGGAACCCCAGACTGAGGGAGAGTGACAGTTCCTTTGTTTCGTCCATTTGGGAATAATCGCACCAACTGTTGTCACATTCTCACCAAGCTGCTTGGCGATGGTTTTGTAGCCCATTCTAGCCTTGTGTAGGTCTACAATTTTGTCCCTGACATCCTTGGACAGCTCTTTGGTCTTGGCCATCGTGGTGAGTTTGGAATCGGATTGAGTGATTGCTTCTGTGGACAGGTGTCTTTTAAACAGGTAACAGGCTGAGTTTAGGAGCTGTCCCTTTAAGATTGTGCTCCTAATTTCCGCTCATTACCTGATGCATTCTTACTTTTAAAAGGACTGAGTCCCCTTGTTTAGATAAATAGATGAGTGTGGGAGAGGGCATCTGGTATATGTCTTAGGGGCCATTCTTGATTGTTCACAGTAGATTATAGGGTAAATCATATACCTATCTGTAGGTTGTCCAGATTAAGTCCACCTCAAGGGTTGAGAAAGTTAACCAGATGGGGGAGGACAACATGTGACTTGTTTGAAACCTAGGACCTATGTGATAGAACAGAGGGAGTCTGTTTTATTGACATAGGACAGATGGGCAACAACTTACCACACCCCTTTTTCTATGCAATATATACGGATTGTGCATGTATTGAGTTAGAGACTCCTCGGACGATTATGTTTGTAAGCGGTTGACGCGTCTCTCTTATTTGCAAATAATTCATAAACTGTTAATTGTGCCGAAAGTATTTAGTCTCTGTACTTCCTTCTTAAAGAGTTCTGATCAATAAAATTGCCTTCACACTGTATAAAAGACACCTGGGAGCCAGAAATCTTTCTGATTGAGAGAGGTCAAATACGTATAATTTTTGTTGTTGTTATTCTGTCTCTCACTGTTCAAATTAACCTACCATTAAAATTATACACTCACCAAAAGGATTATTAGGAACACCATACTAATACTGTGTTTGACCCCCTTTCGCCTTCAGAACTGCCTTAATTCTACGTGACATTGATTCAACAAGGTGCTGAAAGCATTCTTTAGAAATGTTGGCCCATATTGATAGGATAGCATCTTGCAGTTGATGGAGATTTGTGGGATGCACAACCAGGGCACGAAGCTCCCGTTCCACCACATCCCAAAGATGCTCTATTTGGTTGAGATCTGGTGACTGTGGGGGCCATTTCAGTACAGTGAACTCATTGTCATGTTCAAGAAACCAATTTGAAATGATACAAGCTTTGTGACATGGTGCATTATCCTGCTGGAAGTAGCCATCAGAGAATGGGTACATGGTGGTCATAAAGGGATGGACATGGTCAGAAACAATGCTCAGGTAGGTCGTGGCATTTAAAAAGTTCCCAATTGGCACTAAGGGGCCCCATAGTGTGCCAAGAAAACATCCCCCACACCATTACAACACCACCACCAGCCTGCACAGTAGTAACAAGGCATGATGGATCCATGTTCCCATTCTGTTTATGCCAAATTCTGGCAACATTCTTCCAATCTTCAACTGTCCAATTTTGGTGAGCTCGTGCAAATTGTAGCCTCTTTTTCCTATTTGTAGTGGAGATGAGTGGTACCCGGTGGGGTCTTCTGCTGTTGTAGCCCATCCGCCTCAAGGTTGTGCGTGTTGTGGCTTCACAAATGCTTTGCTGCATATCTCGGTTGTAACGAGTGGTTATTTCAGTCAAAGTTGCTCTTCTATCAGCTTGAATCAGTCGGCCCATTCTCCTCTGACCTCTAGCATCAACAAGGCATTTTCACCCACAGGACTGCCGCATACTTGATGTTTTTCCTTTTTCACACCATTCTTTGTAAACCCTAGAAATGGTTGTGCGTGAAAATGCCAGTAACTGAGCAGATTGTGAAATACTCAGACCGGCCCGTTTGGCACCAACAACCATGCCATGCTCAAAATTGCTTAAATCACCTTTCTTTCCCATTCTGACATTCAGTTTAGAGTTCAGGAGATTGTCTTGACCAGGACCACACCCCTAAATGCATTGAAGCAACTGCCATGTGATTGGTTGATTAGATAATTGCATTAATGATAAATTGAACAAGTGTTCCTAATAATCCTTTAGGTGAGTGTAGACTGATCATTTCTTTGTCAGTGGGCAAACATACAAAATCAGAAGGGGATCAAATAATTATATTTCCCTCACTGTACAACAGGCGTCTTAGTAACTTCTTCATTGGCCATGGCCTCTACTCATATTACTCACTCATTAAACACAGAACCGATGCCAGGTCATTCTCTGGTCAAGCTTAGATCTCTTCAACAGATAAACAAAGGACCCTATGGTCTGTTAATTACTAATTTACCTAGGTCACAGCCTACTAACTGAAACCACTATAGAAATGAATTTAAACACATAACTGTCAATGTAATCTGAAATAATAATAACATCAAAACATCATATTTTGCTTCTCAGTTTCAAATTCTTATCACAACACACTATAGTTGCATCACTACAAACAGTTGAGGACATTTATGACAGCTTCCCAAAAAAGATTGGAGCTGTTCTAAAAGCAAAGGGTCGCCCTACTCCGGTAAAATGTCCTTATAATCCTTGGCGGTTTTAAGACGATGGAAAAGAATCATCCTATACAATGACTCCCACAAGCTGGCTGCCCATACCATTATGGATCCCTCACTGTGTTTATCAGTTGGCAGCAGACACTGTAGGCCATAGGTCTTCAATCCTCTCCTGGGGACCCCCCAGCCAACTCACAGTTTAGTTTTTGCCCGAAACTAGCTCACCTTATTCAACAGGTAATGGCTTGTTAATTAGCTAAAATGTTGATTCAGGTTTTGCTAGCTCTGGGATACATGTAATACATGGAATTGCTGGGGGCCCCAGGAGAGGGTTGAAAACCTATGCTGTAGGCTGAAGGCATCCTTTGGCTTTCTCAATAATGTGGTAATTTTCAAGGCTGTGCTTTTGGGGCATTGTGCAACTATCCTGTTCAGCGTAGGTCTATCCCTGACGGTCAGCTTTTACTTTGAACCATTGTTCCACTTTGCTGCAATTTGTCCATGTTTGGCATTTGTTGTTATGGGTTTTTAGACTGTTCCCACTAAGACATATACAGTGGGGAGAACAAGTATTTGATACACTGCCGATTTTGCAGGTTTTCCTACTTACAAAGCATGTAGAGGTCTGTAATTTTTATCGTAAATCTAAAAATCCAGAAAATCACATTGTATGATTTTTAGATAATTAATTTGCATTTTATTGTATGACATAAGTATTTGATCACGCACCAACCAGTATGAATTCCGGCTCTCACAGACCTGTTAGTTTTTCTTTAAGAAGCCCTCCTGTTCTCCACTCATTACCTGTATTAACTGCACCTGTTGGAACTTGTTACCTGTATAAAAGACACCTGTCAACACACTCAATCAAACAGACTCCAGCCTCTCCACAATGGCCAAGGCCAGAGAGCTGTGTAAGGACATCATGGCTGGGATGGACGACAATAAGCAAACAGCTTGGTGAGAAGGCAACAACTGTTGGTGCAATTATTAGAAAATGGTAGAAGTTTAAGATGACGTCAATCTCCTTCAGTCTGGGGCTCCATGCAAGGTCTCACCTCGTGGGGAATCAATGATCATGAGGAAGGTGAGGGATCTGCCCAGAACTACACGTCAAGACCTTGATAGGAAATGGGCATGAGAAACTTAACACAACACAGATGTGCTGACTAACTCTGAAAGAAGGACCATCGATAGGACGTTTTGCCTGTTACTGATGGGCCCCACACATCCTGTCTATACATTCTGTCCATGGATAACAGGTTGACGCGTATGTAGTAATAATTAAAATCTTGTACAAGTAAGGGGAAGAAAAAGACGTCTTTAAACAACGTGGTAAATACAGGGACTGCAGCCCTCCCATTGTAATTTAGAAAATGGTGAAATCCTTGGCCTATGAGATCAAAGAGTTTGAAAATAGATGACTGTCACCAAGAGATATGCCATTGTTCTAGAAAATATGGGTAGAAATTCAAAGAATGCCTGATGAATTACAAAAAACCCATTGGTCGTTGATTGTGTTATCAGAAATTGAAAAATGGAATGATAAATTCCTCAAAGATAAAATTAAAAAGAATGTGTTCGGGCGTCGGCTGAACAAATGGCTGAACTGGATAAGTTGGAAAAAGGAACAACATCTAAAGACATCTAAAGCCCATTGAAAAAGAAACCAGGATAATGTCACTATTGTTAAATCATTGGACATTGGCAGGATGAGTGTTGCAAGAAGAAGAAGAACCAAAGGAAAAAGACAGGATGCACAAACAGTTAGAACATGAGAAATTCTACCCACATTCCGATCAGCAGCAAGGAAAGATCTCCCATGTATGGAATTCAGGAATCAAAGACAGAGGATTTCCTGGTGATACCGGGAACTGACCCGGAAATCTGATCACTTCCCTGTGATGACCATGCTTATTCAAGTGAATATTAATTTGAAAGCACTTTGATGGTATATAGCATGTTTTAATATGCATTTGAAATAGCCTGTTTTGTTCGGTCATGCTTGAACATGTTTTAATAGGTATTATAAATATAAATTTAAATCGAACTTATTTATTGCATTGATGATAATGTTTAAAACCATAAGGCCTCAAGGAGGGTCTCACTACAGGCTTTAACACGTGGGTACATCTAACCCTAGTGATAAATTAGAAATTGGTACAATGATGATTTTGTAATCTGGTAAAATAGTCTCATGGTTTTCCTACAAAAGGTTAAAATATTGTGTGTTCTCTCTCCTTAATATTATATCAGTGATGGATTGAAGAATCCACATGGTGATAATCTTTAACATTAAGAAGACACGCTGTGTCCCATGAGGACTGAATATGAACCCAAAACAGCCATAGGCATTTACAAAGGGTTTCCACCAAGTTGGAATGTGTGTGTGTTCGCTCTCTCTCTCTGCCTTGTCACAGGACAACTGGTGAGAGGGAAACAATACACAGAGGGTAATAATTTTTTGAAGTAGACACATGGCTTTCCATGTGCACTGAATTTGATTCTAATGTATGTTATACATTGGTTTTAGACAAAAGATTGAGATTAAAGTCTCAAATTATGACAAAAAGGGTGAAAACTGCCAAAAGCGAGTTTATCCCCTACAATAAAATTGTATATTTTATTTTTAATGTTGAATTGGCTTTGGTTAATTAGGAACATTTTCATTTGTTTGTTTTTTGTGTTTCTCTTACAACTAAGATGACATTTGTGTTTTGTAGAACAAGTTAGATACTAAAACGTTGACTGTCTAAAATGGTCTCACCCTTGCAAGGTTCAGAGAGCAGCACATGGGGGAGGAGTGCTTGAGCCAATCCCCCCACACACCCCCACACCCTGGGATAGCGAGAGTAACATAGGCTTACTTGGGTGGTCATGTCTGTTTTTGGTAGTCATCATTTTCACAAATGTTTTGGAATGTCCACCAGAATGTTAAGTTATTGTATAGATATGACAAGCATATTTTTACTAACTGCAAACAAAACTAGAGATGGGTAGGACAGTAAATCTGAACCTTCAGTTAACAAAGGATATCAGCTGAGTTGAAAGAATAACATATGTTGCTACAGACAGTCTGAGGACCATGTACGGATTTTTTATATGTGGAAACCTACATTTCATATACATTTTAAATAATCCATTTGGCCTTTATTTATGGCTAGCCATGAGTGGGTGAAGCCAAGGGCTCCAGGAAGGGGGGCAGACCCCTAGGATGACCCCAAACAACCTCTCCCATTAAATCAGGGTAGCCTATTTCTAAGGGTTAAAGTGTTGACTGGTCTTGAGTGTTCAGACTGGTCTCAACTGTGGTAATTTCCTCAACATAAGCAAATTCAGTTTTGGGATAATCAAACATTGAGTCGAGGTTAGAGATATTTTCTACTCAATAGCTTTAACATTGAAATGTATGACTTTTGACCAAAAGTCATCCTCCATTGTTGATGACAGAGTAATTTTAATGTCAATAGAACCACAGACGTGGTCAAATATAACTTGTGATTTAGTCTTTGGCTGACCGCCACTATTTGGAATAAAAATGAATCAAAGTTATTTGCGCAGCTTATCCTCTAATGGGCAAACCAATTTAGTTAGACATGTGCCAAGAGACTTCAGGATATTCTAAATTCATGATAGCCAGTTAAAGAATTTGAGAGCTGTTTAGCTCTGTAAGACAAATGTATCACTGGGTTATATGGTTTATAATTCCTTCGCACAAGACTGTTGCACATTGATGTCTTTGATTGTGTTAGTGAATGTTTGTGTTTTTCAAATTTTCACTTTGTTGTTTTTGATGAATATACAGGATGCAACTCCATATCGAATGGATTCTAGATCCATCCCTATTACCGGTTCTCTATTTTTACATGTCCGTCCCAAAATGATGGCCAGTGTGGGTTCAGGATGGCGCCTCCTGTGGCCATATTTGCCATGATTCTGCTTTCACTCATGGTGTCAGTTTCCATTGACTTAATGAAGTGAAAGCAGGGGGGATGTATGATATGACAACTGATTAGGATTGGAAAGAGTTGAGCTTAGGGCTCAAAGCAAATCAAATTGGTACTTAAAAGGAGTTACATGAACATTTCTTTTTTTTTTTTTTGCATAATTATAATGGTGCATTGGAATCTGCTATGTTTAACATATTCTATTCTTAGGATTTGTTTTAATTTTATATTTGGAAACTTTGTTTGACGTAAGTTCTAACATTTTAATGGTGGAATAGCATAGATGTATTTTGTTCATGGATCAAACTTGGACAGAATCTAACAACCTGGTCAATGACCTGAAGAGAGCTGGGACCACAGTCTCAAAGAAAACCATTAGTAACACACTACGCCGTCATGGATTAAAATCCTGCAGTGCACACAATGTCCCCCTGCTCAAGCCAGCACATGTCCAGGCCCGTCTGAAGTTTGCCAATGACCATCTGGATGATCCAGAGGAGGAATGGGAGAAGGTCATGTGGTCTGATGAGACAAAAATCTCAGTAAGAGCATTCAAGATGGGTCGTGGCTGGGTCTTCCAGCATGACAACGACCCGAAACACACAGCCAGGGCAACTAAGTTTCATTCTTTTGAAGTTTTACTAATGAAAATTAACCAGGCCGATAAATCGTTTTACATAGCTACTATTTATAGGCCCCCTGGGCCATACACAATGTTCCTCACTGAGTTTCCAGAATTCTTGTCTAACCTTGTAGTCATGGCAGATAGTATTGTAATTTGTGGCGATTTCAATATTCATATGGAAAAGTCCAATGATCCTTTTCAAAAAGCCTTTGAAGACATAATTGACTCAATGGGTTTTATCCAACATGTCTCAGGTCCAACACATTGCCACAATCACACCTTAGATTTAGTCCTGTCATGAGAAATAGATATTGTAGATCTAATAATTTCCCCCCAAAATCCTGGATTATCGGATCACTGTCTTATTACATTTACCGTGAAAACAAGAAATCCACTTGCTCCGCAAACAATGAGTTTCAAAAGCCGTACTATAAATTCTCGGACTACAAATAAATTCCTTGATATTCTTACAAGTTCGCTCATTAACAACAGAGTAAATAAATCTGTAAACGATCAAATCGAGGATCTAAACTCAACACTGCGAAATACATTAGACAAGAAACTTGCTCCCTGGTACACAGACAATACTAGAGCACTACAATACAAGCCTCCAGAAAATTGGAGCGAAAGTGGCGCTCCACCAAGTTTGAAGTACTTAGACTAGCCTGGATAGACAGTACACTACAATACCGAAAATCATTCACGTCTGCTCGATCAGCTTATTTCTCCAACCTGATTGAGGTGAACAAAAACAATCAAAAATTTCTCTTTGATACAGTTGCAAAGTTAACAAAAAAACAAAGCTCAAAAAGTGAAGTGGTTCTTCACTTTAGTTGTAATGAATACATGAACTACTTTGATGAAAAGATCATCACCATTAGAAAACAAATAACTGACTCCTCCTTAAATAGTTATGGTCCTCAAAATTTCAGTTGTCCTAAAAATGTCCTGAACCTCCCTGACAAGGTGTCAATGGGGACACTTACATTTTTTTATACCGTATCGCTCGACACATTTACTAAATTTGTAATGAGTTCTAAACCCACAAACTCGCAGCTAGACCCGATTCCAACAAAATTACTTAAGGAGCTATTTCCTGTGCTAGGTCAGCCAATGCTGAACATAATAAATTTCTCCCTTTCCTCAGGATGTGTACCAAACTAACTACAAATAGCGGAAATTAAGCCTCTTCTAAAAAAATCTAATCTGGATCCTGACATATTAAACAATTATAGGCCAATATCGAACCTCCCCTTCCTCTCAGAAATCTTAGAAAAATGTGTTTCCCAACAACTGAATGCCTTCCTAAAGACAAATAACATTTATGAAATACTCCAGTCCGGTTTCAGATTCCATCATAGTACTGAGACTGCACTCGTGAAGGTAACAAATTACCTTCTAATGGCCTCGGACAAAGGTTCTGCATCCGTTCTGTTGCTTCTTGATCTTAGTGCTGCAATTGACACTACTGATCACTCCCTTCTCAGAGATTGGAAAATCTGAAAGATATCAGTTTGTTAGTGTGGATGGCATATCCTCTGACAAGTCAAAGGTATGCTTTGGTGTTCCTCAAGGCTCGGTTTTGGGCCCATTATTGTTCTCACTATATATGCTCCCTCTGGGCGATGTAATCTGAAATCACAATGTAAACTTTCACTGTTACGCTGATGACACACAGTTATATATTTCAATGAAGCATGGAGAAGACCCTAAATTAGCTACTTTGGAAGCATGCGTTTCAGATATTAGGAAGTGGATGACAGAGAATTTCTTGCTCTTAAACTCAAGGAAAACAGAAATGCTTGTTTTAGGACCCTAGAAACCAATAGCGTTGTTAGCAGATCTCACTGTGAACCTCGACGGCTGCATGGTTGTATCCCAAAAAACTGTAAAAAACCTTGTCGTTACCCTTGACCCTGACCTCACCTTTGAAGAACATATAAAATATGTCTCAAGAGTTGCTTATTTTCATCTTCGAAACATTGCAAGAATTAGAAATGTTCTATCAAAAACTGATGCAGAAAAAGTAATCCATGCTTTCGTTACTTCTAGACTAGATTACTGCAATGCTCTTCTCTCTGGTTATCCAGACAAATTAATAAATAAACTTCAATTAGTGCTGCACACGGCTGCTAGAATCCTAACTAGAACAAAAAAATTTGAACACATTACTCCTGTCCTGGCATCCTTACACTGGCTGCCTGTTAGGGTTAGGGCTGATTTTAAGGTTTTACTCTTAACCTATAAATCAATACATGGACTTTCTCCTATTTACCTTGCTGAAATGATCCAGCCATACATACCTACACGTAACCTTAGATCGCAAGATGCAGGCCTTTTAATTTCTAAACAAACAGCTGGCGGCAGGGCCTTTTCTCATAGAGCTCCACTTCTGTGGAATGATCTGCCAATTAAGGTTAGAAATGCAAACTCAGTGCAAACTTTCAAGTGTCTACTAAAACCTCATCTCTACAGCATGCTTTATAATTAGGTGTAGCCTGGCCCGGGGACGTGAAGGTGACCAGTGGGCTTGATACTGTCCACCCTTGCTGTCTTGCCAGGTGGGCTCTCGTCGCCACTGGGATGCCCTCCCTCCAATGCCTTTCGGGGAAAGAGTCACTGGCTTGTTGTTGACTCTCTGTTGCGCACTTGTGCAATTGGGCTGTACGCTGCTAGCAATACTCGGCCCTCATTCAGGGGGGTTGCGGTTGGTGGGTGTCCCTTTGGTTGATGCCTGGCAATGTGGATGGATTGATTTCCTGCCTGTTGGGCCCTGGCCACAGTGTCACCGGACCCCCCCCCCCCCCCCGTCTCAGTATCAAGGTGTTACGCTGCTATATTATTGTGCTGGGGGATATGAGGAATGCACTACTAACTTTTCTCAGTCTCCTCCAGTTTTACATTTTAGGAGGAGATGAGGTCCTGGTCCACACCTGCGGATTACCTGGTTTGGGGGGCCCGTTGCTGTCCCTGTCCTTGTCCACCTGGTCATACTTCTGACCTAGTCTAAAATCAAATAGACTCTGGATTTAGCCCAGAGAAATGTATTTATTATTCTAATTGGACTCTTAATATCTCACCCGGCACAGCCAGAAGAGGACTGGTCACCCCTCTGAGCCTGGGTCCTCTCTAGGTTTCTTCCTAAAATTCTGCCTTCTTAGGGAGTTTTTCCTAGCCACTGAAATCCAACACTACTGTTGTTTGCTCCTTGGTGTTTAAGGCCGGGTGTCTCTATAAAACACTTTGTGACAACTGATGTTGTAAAAAGGGCTTTATAAATACATTTGATTGATTGAACTAAGGAGTGGCCCCGTAAGAAGCATCTCAAGGTCCTGGAGTGGCCTAGCCAGTCTCCAGACCTGAACCCAATAGAAAATCTTTGAAGGGAGTTGAAAGTCTGTATTGCTCAGTGACAACCTCGAAACCTGAAGGATCTGGAAAAGGTCTGTATGGAGGAGTGGGCCGTGTTTGCAGTGTGTGCAAACCTGGTCAAGATCTACAGGAAACATATGATCACTGTAATAGCAAACAAAGGTTTCTGTACCAAATATTAAGTTCTGCTTTTTTGATGTTTCAAATACTTATGTCACACACTAAAATGCAAATTAATTACTTAAAAATCATACAATGAGATTTTCTGGATTTTTGTTTTAGATTCCGTCACTCACAGTTGAAGAGTACCTTTGATAAAAATGACTGATTTTATTACAAAAAATTAAGTATTTATTCATATGGTGTTTCTATGGTGGCCCTGAAGTGCAAATCACAACAGCAATAAGAAAAACGTAACAACAAATCATAAAACACAACAACAAATCATGAAACACAACAACAAATCATGAAACACAATGACATTAACTTCTAACGGAAAAAGTAGGGCCTATCTAGCAGAGAACAGAATCTCCTGATTGGACAGACGCACTGCCTGTCTTTTAAGTACTTTTGCTATAAAGTACTTAAAAGACAAGCATAAACTGTAAATTCGATTGAATTACATTTTTTTTCAATTGTTCAAGCAACATTTTTATAACAGGGCCCGGTTTGTCAAAACACTACCCACAATTAGCACAACTCTACACCAAAGTACCACAACACTTCAGATAATTTTCAAAATGTATTTTTTTTGTCAAAACTATACATGACATCATAAAAACAATATTTTGTTACCATACAAAACACACATTTCATATGACTTCAATCTTTTTGAACCAGTTACACACTGCTGTTGCTAACCTAAAACATTTTTAGCAAGTCCAATTCTCAGTGATTAGAGTACTGTAAATGAAGTACACAGAAAGTGCAACTATACAATAGTTCACCAAACACTAGACAAGACCAATGCTGCAGACTGAGGAAAATATAATTTATTTCTCTCCATATCCTCAAATCAGTCAACATGGAGAATCACAACAAAACATGTCCCAGTTGTCATGCTACTACAGTAGTGTGCATAACACTTAGCTCTGCAAACAACATACAAATGTAAAATACTGTATCCAGTACAGGTTACAATTACAGTAAATAACAACAACCATAAAAAAATTATCTGAAAAAAATGACATTATTGTACAGAAAATATGACAGTAAACATACAATACATTATCTCTTCGCCTAGCTGGATCTGGACAGAGAATTTCATCAACATCACAAGCAATATCCTTATTAGCAAGACAACGCGGGAATAACCGTCTTGAATGTCGAATCCATCCTTGCACAGCTGCAGCGTCGACTTGGTCACAGGCATCCTCCATGGCCTGAATGAGGGGTACCTGAGCTTGGGGCTGGAGATCGTAAACCTTCCACCGCCATGCAGAGAAAAACTCTTCGATAGGGTTTAGAAATGGAGAGTATAGTGGAAGGTATAGTACTGTCAACTGTGGATGGTGTTGAAACCAGTTCTGAACCAAAGCAGAGCAGTGGAACGACACATTGTCCCAGATGACAGGGTATTGTATCTGGTGCAAAAATGCAAGAATGTGAGGTGTGTTGTAAGGGCCCATTTTGGCATGACTGAGGAGAACCCCATGCTGTGAAATGGCAGCGCAAAGGGTGATGTTACCCCCACGTTGCCTTGGGACATTGATTATAGCCCTGTGGCCAATGATATTTCTGCCTCTCCTTCTTACTTTTGTGAGGTTGAACCCTGCCTCATCAATATATATAAATTCATGCTGGATTTCCTCAGCATCCATCTGCAAAACTCTTTGAAATACTGTGAAATACAAGATTGTGTAGTTCAGGATAGGTCTAGTATACAGTCAATGTTAAAAAAATGATGTGTGCAGTATGCAACATCACAGTGCTAGAGTGAACAATACAAACCTCCACATACTCATGCCGCAGCCGTTTGACCCTCTCTGAATTCCGCTCAAAAGGCACTCGATAAAGTTGTTTCATTTGAACCTGATGTCTTTTCAGGATGCGTGCCAGTGTTGACTGAGAGACCTGTTGGACAATATTGAAAATGGCATGGTCACCGATAATGTTTGCTTGTAGTTTTCTGAGTCTGATAGCATTATTGGCCAAAACCATATGTATTATCTCTCTCTCTTGTTCTTGCGTGAATATGGGCCCCCTTCCTCCTTGCCGTTCCTGACCCTCAATCCTATGTAGAGAATAATACATGTAACTTACTGTACAATGTCATAGGAAGGGGTATCACAAGTGCTGATATGGTGCATGAAATAAGCGACTGATTACTGTAACTGTAGACAGATCTTCTTTTACCTGTTTTCCTGTCGAAAAGTACTTATGACAGATGCCACTGTTTATCTGCTAAGATTTGGCTGAACTCTCAGTCCAGCCTCCCTCAGCGTCAATCCGTGGTTCACAACATGGTCCACTAGTGTTGCACGAATGTCATTTGATAAGTTTGGTCCTCTTCTTCTTTGTGCACGTTCTCCTCCTGCTTCAGGTCTTCCTCGACCTCTGGCTCTTCCTCTACCTCCTGCTCTTCCTCTACCTCCTTCTCCTCTGTGTACTCCTCCTATCACCCTCACTCTTCTTCTGACTCCTTCCATTTTGGTTGAAGGCAGGTGAACCTACCTGCTGAATTTTTAATAGTGCTTAAACCTGATTGGTGTGTCTACAATTTAGCATTCATGTGTTTGTGCACCTGATGGCCGTGTTTAACAGATTGGCTCATAGGTGTGGTAATTTGAGAGTCAGTGCTTTGGAATTGCAAGGAAGTGACATCTTGATACACTTCTGTGTCGGATGTATACAAGTGTGTTTTGTGTTTTGCAAATCACTGTGTGTAATGTTTTGCAAATAGTGTGAAGCTGACAATGTGCTTACAGTTGTGCAAATCTAGCCTTGTGTTTTGCTCCTTGAGTGTAAGGTTATGCTAATTGTGGGAAAAGTTTAATTTTAGTGTGTAAGCAATCGTAAAGTAACAAGAAACTTAAGTTTCAAAAAGACATATCTTTGTTGTTACCAATGACATATAGTTATGTATATTTGCATATTATGATCCTTGGCAGACGATCGCGTTGGCACCACAACATCCCTGCCTAAAACTGAATTAACTGGTTCCCCCATGTGCCATTCAGATATGTAGTCAATTATTTATAAACAAGGTGATAATGAGATCAGATATCTGTCAAGGAAACTGTGTCCTTTGTATTCAAGCCATTTGTTATCGTTACTTTTGTTTCCATGAACCTGCAATGGAGGATTTGCCATTTTATAAGAATGCATGTTGTGCTTTCCTGTAGTATCTCAGAATCCTCCATCCAACCCAACCCCAAGATTAAAAACCTTTCTGGAATACCGGAAGAAAAAAGCAGAGGAAAGGCAACATTTTTTCTTTGGTTAAATGCGGAAAAGAAAAAGGAAAAAAGGAAAGGGCAGGTAAGCAAATGTGTTTTGATATAGCTCAGCTCTAGTGTCACTTACTGTCGACATCCCATCATCATTTGAACCCTATACCTAAGCCCCCTAGTAGGGTCAATTTAATGGCAAACAATATAGTTTTGTATTAAGTCATGTTGGGAGATAAAATATGAATATGTTTGAAATAGGTTTCTGTATTGTAGTCAATTCACTCAAAAAACAACATAGAATTCCCCTAAGTTTACCTATTGGACATGCTTCTTACTTTTCCACTGATTTTTGATAATGAATATCAATTGTGGTGTTCTGTGTAAATGCATTTTTTTATATGCCCCACTCGTGCCACTCTCAGAAGAACCTGACAGCTGCTGACATGGAAAGACTGTTTAGTCCACACCTCAGTCCAGCAGGAAGTAAGAGTCGGCAGAAAGAAGGCAAAGCACTTGGATTTTGGGCGGATTTTCTTCTTGATTGTTGTAATGAACACAGAGACTGGAGTGGTGTGGTTCCAATTGCAGAAGTGCAACTGTCAATTTAATGTTGTAAAATGGATCAGGCAGGAGCAAGAACGGTAAAGACTGGCAGGTAGTTTCAGTAACAAGGAGATCAGTCCTCGAAGGCAAAGGCACAGGCAGGAATCGACAGAGAGGAGAAAACCAGAAGCAGGCAGGCAGGTCAGGATTCCGGGTGATCAGTCCGCGAAGGCAACAGTACAGGCAGGGATAGACGGTAAGAGAATCCAGGGGCAGGCAGGTAGGTCGGAATCCTGGGTGATCAGTCCGCGAGGACAACAATACGGGAAGGGTTAGGCGGGAGGAGAATCCAAGGGGCAGGTAGACAGGTCAGGACACAGGTTTCTGGAACGGGAAGGAAGAGAATAACAGGCTGGGAGTCAAAAAGGCAAATACCGCAAGCTGTACAAAGGCTTGGTAGGTCCACTACGAACAATATCTCACACTGGAATGGAGGCAAAGCACAGGTTAAAAAGGGAAGGAAACTGGACACAGGTGTTTAGTATTCTGGTGATTGGGATCTGGATTGCTGGATACATTCATGCGTATCGGGGAGTGGGAGTGTAACGGTGGTAGGTGAGGAGCGTGACGGAGGAGTTGGAACCGGAATGGCGTGAGAACCTCACAGTTGTGAAGGTTTGTTATGGCTTTTTAATTTGGTGTTTTCACACTGTTTTAACTTAATTTACTTGTTAGATGATAAAGATACTAAAACAATGTTATTTTTTCCCTTTTAGAAAAAGCGACTGCTGTGTCCCTAGAGGATGTCCTGCTGTTTGCTACAGGGCTTGCATCACTTCCACCTGCTGGAATAACACCACTACCATGCATCGAGTTCTTACCAAATTCGCCATTCCCTATGTCAAACACCTGTGCAAATATGCTAAAGCTCCCTTTCCTTGAAACCTACAGTTTCTTTAAGACAAACATGAAGTTTGGCTTACAGAATTCTCCAGGCTTTGGGTGCATTTAATGCTGTGCCAAGTCTGGATTTTGCCCAGTCTTAAACCTGCAGTATATAAAGCATAAAAGAGTGCATGCTTTTAATGTGTATTATTTCTGTTAATTACTTTGTTCAATGAAAAATCACAGAACAAATGCTAAGTACAGGTCACATTACAAGTAACAGTAAAATTGTACTCCGCTAAAATGTATGTAGTTTCACATTTGAAACAGTGTATAACATGTTGTGCTTGCAAACAAGCTTGTAAACAATACGTCTTGAAAAGAACAACGTTTCTTTGGTTGTTCAGGCCTACAATTGACACACAGTTAACTCGATGGTGAATCAGAAAATAGACAAATATAGTTTGGGAGTTACATTTGAGTTTAATGTATGTCTCCACTCTGGTATGACACTGCTTATACTGAACTCCACTTGCCAAACATGATACTCAACAAACAGCTAAGCCACATTTGAGAATGTTTTCCTTTAACATCTGGCCTTTAAGAGTGGGCTGCAGTAGAACATGCCAATAACTGCCAATATCAGCAAAATAAATCTGATAGTGTGAATGCATAGGTGGAAAGGCACTGCATGACCCCTCAATAATGCATGAGTGGATATGACTGCAGCAGAGGGCAGCACCTGTCAATTAGGCTACCTGAGATCTCAGAAACACAAGGAGAGTGAGCACTGTCGGACACAAAATAATTAACACATAACACAAAGATATTTCTATGTGTTATGTGATTTCAGTCCACGGGCACAACCTATTAAAGCTACATCGTCCAGTTTTATGTGGCCAGCTGCTTTCATTAGGATGATAATATGCAAATATACATAACCATATGTCCGTGGTAACAGCAAATACATCTTGGACCTTTTTGAAAGGTATTTTTGAAATGTAAGTTTCTTGTTACCTAATTAAATCGAATTTGCAGTTTATAGCGTGAACAGGCATGACATTAACATGATTATCATCCATCCATCCATCTTCTCCCGCTTTATCCGGGGCCGGGTCGCGGGGGCAGCAGTCTAAGCAGGGATGCCCAGACTTCCCTCTCCCCAGACACTTCCTCTAGCTCTTCCGGGGGGACACCGAGGCGTTCCCAGGCCAGCCGGGAGACATAGTCCCTCCAGCGTGTCCTAGGTCTTCCCCGGGGTCTCTTCCCGGTGGGACGGGACCGGAACACCTTCCCAGGAAGGCGTTCCGGAGGCATCCGAAAAAGATGCCCAAGCCACCTCAGCTGACCCCTCTCGATGTGGAGGAGCAGCGGCTCTACTCTGAGCTCCTCCCGGGTGACCGAGCTTCTCACCCTATCTCTAAGGGATCGCCCGGCCACCCTGCGGAGAAAGCTCATTTCGGCCGCCTGTATCCGGGATCTTGTCCTTTCGGTCATGACCCAAAGCTCATGACCATAGGTGAGAGTAGGAACGTAGATTGACTGGTAAATCGAGAGCTTCGCCTTGCGGCTCAGCTCTTTCTTCACCACGACAGACCGATACATCGACTGCATTACTGCAGAAGCTGCACCGATCCGTCTGTCAATCTCCCGTTCCATCCTTCCCTCACTCGTGAACAAGACCCCTAGATACTTAAACTCCTCCACTTGAGGCAGGCACTCTCCACCAACCTGAAGTGGGCAAGCCACCCTTTTCCGACTGAGGACCATGGCCTCAGATTTGGAGGTACTGATTTTCATCCCCACCGCTTCACACTCGGCTGCAAACCGTCCCAGTGCATGCTGAAGGTCCTGGTTAGAAGGGGCCAACACGACAACATCATCTGCAAAGAGCAGAGACGAAATTGTGTGGTCCCCAAACCTGACACCCTCCGGCCCCTGGCTGCGCCTAGAAATTCTGTCCATAAAAATTACGAACAGAACCGGTGACAAAGGGCAGCCCTGCCGGAGTCCAACATGCACTGGGAACAAGTCTGACTTACTGCCGGCAATGCGGACCAAGCTCCTGCTTCGGTTGTACAGGGACCTGACAGCCCTTAGCAAAGGACCCAGGACCCCATATTCCCCAAGCACCCTCCACAAGATGCCCCGAGGGACACAGTCGAATGCTTTCTCCAAATCCACAAAACACATGTGGATTGGTTGGGCAAACTCCCATGAACCCTCCAACACCCCGTAGAGGGTATAGAGCTGGTCCAGTGTTCCACGGCCCGGACGAAAACCACACTGTTCCTCCTGAATCCAAGGTTCTACTATCGGCCGTATTCTCCTCTCCAGAACCCTGGCATAGACTTTCCCGGGGAGGCTGAGAAGTGTGATCCCCCTATAGTTGGAACACACCCTCCGGTCCCCCTTCTTAAAAAGAGGGACCACCACCCCGGTCTGCCATCCCAGAGGCACTGTCCCCGACCGCCACGCGATGTTGCACAGGCGTGTCAACCAAGACAGCCCCACAACATCCAGAGACTTGAGGTACTCAGGGCGGATCTCATCCACCCCCGGTGCCTTGCCACCGAGGAGTTTCTTGACCACCTCAGTGACTTCAGCCCGGGTGATGGACGAGTCCACCTCTGAGCCCTCATCCTCTGCTTCCTCAATGGAAGACGTGTCAGCGGGATTGAGGAGATCCTCGAAGTACTCCTTCCACCGCCCGACGACATCCTCAGTTGAGGTCAACAGCTGCCCACCTCTACTGTAAACAGCGTTGGTAGGGCACTGTTTCCCTCTCCTGAGGCGCCGGATGGTTTGCCAGAATCTCTTCGAGGCCAGCCGATAGTCCTTCTCCATGGCCTCACCGAACTCCTCCCAGGCCCGAGTTTTTGCCTCCACAACCACCCGGGCTGCAGCCCGCTTGGCCTGTCGGTACCCGTCAGCTGCCTCAGGAGTCCCACAAGCCAACCAGGCCTGATAGGACTCCTTCTTCAGCTTGACGGCATCCCTTACTTCCGGTGTCCACCACCGGGTTCGGGGATTGCCGCCTCGACAGGCACCGGAGACCTTACGGCCACAGCTCCGAGCGGCCGCTTCGACAATGGCGGTGGAGAACATGGTCCACTCGGACTCAATATCTCCAACCTCCCTCGGGATCCAGTCGAAACTCTGCCGGAGGTGGGAGTTAAAGATCTCTCTGACAGGAGACTCGGCCAGACGTTCCCAGCAGACCCTTACAGTACGCTTGGGCCTGCCGAGTCTGTCCAGCTTCCTCCCCCGCCATCGGATCCAACTCACCACCAGGTGGTGATCAGTTGACAGCTCCGCCCCTCTCTTCACCCGAGTGTCCAAGACATACGGCCGCAGGTCAGATGAGACGACAACAAAGTCGATCATCGACCTGCGGCCTAGGGTGTCCTGGTGCCACGTGCACTGATGGACACCCTTATGCTTGAACATGATTATCATCTACTTGTTTATATGCATTTGGGAAAGATTAGAGCCCATCCAGGCTGTTTTACCTGCTGAAATAATTTTTTATTTGACTGAAATAAATTTTTGGCAGATGAACACTTTTTGCTGTAATAGAATTACACTTATATGCGGCCACAGCCGTAAAAGTGGATTATTTACCTTCCTTTTCTCAAAATGGACCACCACGCCTTGATACGTTGATTCCCAACCAATGATCCATAATTGTGGCTTAAGGAGCCTGCGTAGTAGTCCGTATGCTCGTGTCTGAGGGTACACTGTATTGCAGCCATGGTGCCATTTTCAGTCCCATGGTCTGTCCTCAGTCTCATTGGGACCACACCAACACTCTTGACACAATTTATATAATTGTGGGCAATGGCCGATGGGTTGTTGTTGGTAGCCCCACAAACAAGCCACATGATCCTTCTTGAAAAGCTGTCTATACATCCTGAGAGGGCCAAGCCAAAGGGTTTCAGCTAATCGTACCCATCTATATGTCAAATGTAGTCTGGACCCATGGAGTGATACGTACGCCTCACAAACCTCCGGCGTGTTCCCTACCACGTCGTATGTATGCCCTGCATCAAAATAATTCCTTATAATAGCAAAAGTATCTGTGGGAGTACTCATGTTTTCAAAATAGGCGCTTTTCCATGTTTTTCACCTCTCCTTCCTGTTAAAAGACAGGCAGTCCTTCTGTCCAATCAGGAGGTTCCGTCCTCTTCTAGATAGGCCCTACCTTTTCCGTTAGAAGTTAATGTCATTGTGTTTAATGATTTGTTGAAGCTTTTTCATTTGCTGTTGTGTTTTATGATTTGCTGTTGTGTTTTATGATTTGCTGTTGTGTTTTATGATTTGTTGTTGTGTTTTATGTTTTGTTGTTGTGTTTTATGATTTGTTGTTGCGTTTTTCTTATTGCTGTTGTGAGTTGCACTTCAGGGCTACCGTATGTTTCTGTTATTTTGGCCACTGTTTGCTTACTAGTACCCCATAGACAACCCAGACTGGCTGGTGAGTACGGGCAGAGAACATATACACCAGTTTCCATAAATTGTTTCTCAGCTCATAAAACCTGGCCAGGCTAGGTAGTCTAGGAGATCAGCTAAGGATATAGTTCCCAACCAGGGATACTTGGACCATAGGCTTACTGCTAAAATTAGCATGAACTTCAAATACACTAAATGCAACTAAAAATTCAGTAGGTGGTTCAGTTTATGCGTTTAGATTTACTCCTCTTTTTGTTGGACTCTTGTTATCCTTCAAGCTTCTGACCTTTGTTTACGTATGCTCCAGTTTTTAATTATGTCTCAGTCACCAATGTTGTATTTTTGAATATTAGATTCTGGGCATTTTGTCTTTATTACTAATCTCACTCAGGTATTGTTATTGCTAGTGTTGTGGAAATTTCTCTAACCAATGTATTCTCACTGATTAAAGGACTGAGAGCCACTTATTCAAATTAGAAAAGGAATGTGGGGGATCTGGTATTTGCCTAGGGGGCATCTATTGTCAGTACAGATGCTGTAAGAACTCTTAGAATTGAAGAAGTTACCTATGGGGGGAGGACAATTTGTCCTTTGTGTGAAGCTTAGGTAGTAATATAACAAAGGGAATTTGTTTTATTGACATAGGACAGCTGGGCAGCATCTTACCACACCCCTTTTCACTGTAATAAATACGGATTGTGCATGTATGGAGTCAGAGTTTCTCGGACGATTATGTTGGTAAGCGTTTGACGCGTCTCTCTTATTTGCAAAGAATATTAAAATGGTTAACTTGTGCTTGGTGAATTTCGTCTCTTATTTAAGTGTGTCGATCGATGGAATTACCGTCACACTAGTTTTAGTTAATCAGAAGACTTTGGTCTTGTATCTAGTCAGAGACACCTGGAACTGCCTGGTGCTCAATGTATCCTGGTAAAAGAATGTCATATAAAGAAAAACAGAAACACTTTTCTTGTTGTTTGTCTTGTTTTCCACCAGTCCCATTGTGTTTTTTGTCTGTTGACCCCTCCCTCCAACCTTTCACAATTTCTACAGTTGCAGGGATTACACTTCCGGTGCACCATAGAGAAAGGTTGCACTGACAATGGCGCTCTGCATTTACTACTTCAATTTCTGCCTATTATTGACAATAAAATGGACGAACTACATACACTGATTAACTTTCAATAGGATATTGCAAACTGCTGTGTGCTAGCGTTCGTGGAATCATGGCTGGATCCCATGGTCCCAGACTCATGCGTCACTCCTGCTGGCTTTTCTATCCACCAGCAGGACAGAACGTCAGAGTCAGGTAAAACTCTACCTGGGGAACGAATGTTGCAGCGCTATCTACACATTGTTCTCTAAACCTAGATATCCTGATTATAAAGATATGGCCCTTCTACCTTCCGCAGGAATTCAGCTCAGCAATAATCACAGCAGTCTACAATATATACCCCTGCAGGCGGACAAAACGCGTGCACAGGAAGACCTACATGGAGTAATAAATAGAGACAGCTGAGACAGCTGCTATTGTTGATGGCCATTTTTAACAGAGCAGATATGAGGAAAGTTTTACCAAAATACCATCAGCACATTCACTTTCCTAGTGTACAAGTAGTGTACATATTATTGTGTTTTGCTAACTATTTTCCCACTTCATAGGCACTTGGTAAAATGTCTACAGGGGAAATTAATGGATGAAAGAACAAGGGATATGAAAGTTACAATTGCTATACTGCTATAACAAGTTTCAACTCGAAGGACATAGATCTTCAACAATAACACTTAGTCACAGCAAGTGAACCCAACCAAGCCTCATGTTGTAGTGAATAGGGAGCTATTTGGAAGGCTGAATGAATTATGACCGGTCTGCTGATGTGTTCTATTGGAGATAATTAATTCCTGCTGCAATCAGAGGCTTGACTTCATTAGAAATAAATAATGTAAAATAATATGTGTAGTGGAGAGGAAAGGGCAGTGTTATATCAGGTAGATGAGAGGGTCAACTAAACATTATGCTCAAGTCCGACCGTTACCCCATTGCTACCAGGTTGGTCATCAATCACAAGACTGAATAAGTTATTTTTAGAGCTGCATAATTTACCTTACCATAGGTCCCGAGTTGACTGTGCAAAGATATTATTTGATGGGTCAAAAGACAAATAAGTAACAGCAGACAGTAGACAAATGACTTGCATATTATGTTTTTACTGTAGCTGAAGTTTAGATCAATAATATGTTGTTAACAATTAAACATTAACTCAAATATTTTGTTGCTTATTTTCCAGCTCAATTTTGTAATACATTTCTAATACACATTTCATATAAAAAAATATTCTCAGTTATTGCAAACACAAAATTCTTAATTTAAATGATAACTTTTTTCCTTCAAACAATACAATTATCTAACACCAACTGGGCCTGTGTGAAAAAACGATTGCCCCCACAGTTACTCAATGTGATGCCCTCCTCCAGCTCGGATCCGCAACCACATTCCACTGCTCATGAACGCACCCCAGTCAGATCCCAATCACCCTTGTTCTGATCACCTGTGTCCCCACCTGTCTACTTTATGTCCCTATTTAGTTCTGTTCAATTCTCCCTAGCCTTTGTGAGGTATTGTTCGTCTTCTGCCATTCATACTGAGCCTTTGGTTTTCGCTTCTGCTGAGTGCTATTATTGTATTAATTCCCTGTGTTTGACCTCAGCCTGATATCCTTCTCGACTCCGTCTTTAGCCCTGTGATTTGGTATAGTTTGCCTCTCACGGTTTGGACCCTTTGCTGTCCGACTGTGCCTTTGCCTTGACCCCGTCTGGTGTTCACTTTTAATAAACCACATACGGTCCACGTCTGGAACCAGCCCATGCCCGCCTTGACCCATTCATTACACTTAAATTCAACTGATGATTGGATTCAATTAGAGTAGAAACCCAGGCTTGATTACTGCGATTTCGGTTCAATCTAAACATGACTTATAAGTATGCTACAAGGTCTCAATAAGCAATACACCATGCTGCAATTAAAAGAAATTCAGACATTAGAAAAAAAGTTGTTGAGATGTCGAAAAAGCAACTTTTAAGGCTCTGAGACTCCAACAAAGCACAGTGACAGCCATTATCTCCAAATGGAAAAAAAACTTGGAACAGAGGTGAATCAGTGTACCAAAATTCCACTAAGGGAGGAGGAACATCTCATCCAGGAATTCACAAAAATACCCAAGGCAATATCTAAGGAATTCCAGGCCTATCTAGCCTCAGCTAAAGTCAGCATACATGATTCAACAATAAGAAATTGACTGGACACAAATGAAGTTCATGGGAGAATATCAAGGCACAAATCCCTGCTTACTAAGAGAAACATTAGTGGTCGACTCACGTTTGCACAAAGGCATAATGATGACCCCCTAGTTGTTTGGGATAACGCTCTGTGGACAGACAAGTCAAAAGTAGATGTTTTGGAAGACACAGGTCCCTTCTGGTTTAAAAAAAACACAGCATTTCACAATATGAACATCATTCCAACAGTGAAACATTGTGGTAGTTTGATCCTGTGAGGAAGCTACATCTTTAACAAAATTAAGATTTTGGAATGGTCTTCTCTTGACTGGAACCCCATCGAGATGCTGTGGCATGGTCATGCTCAAAAACCCGCCAATGTCGCTGAATTACATCAATTCTACAAAGAAGACTGGGCCAAGATTCCTCCAGTGATGTGAGAGACTGATCTCCAATTATGGGAACTGTTTGGTTGCAGTTGTTGCTGCTAAAGGTGGTGCAAGCAATTACTAAGCTCAAAGGAGCAATCACTTTTACACAGGGCCAGTTGGTGTTGGATAACTGTTTTCCTAAACTTAATACAATTATAATTTCAAAATGTTTTGTTTACTCTGGTTCTGGTTGTCTTATACTACATTTTGTATGATGATCTGACACCATTCAGTGTAACAAATATGCAATAATAAAGGAAATCAGGAAGGGAGGGAATACTTCTTCACGACACAGTATTTCTAACATGAATTGACTACTCTAACTCTACGTAGCCACCATACGAGGTGATGTTAAAAAAAAAAGGCTTTGTTCAAAATACCTATTTATTTCCTCAAAATCCTTGTTTGTGGCATGAAAACTATTCATTATTTTACAATAATTATAATTATTTTGATGGCTGAAAACCCAGGAAAATAGGGTCCCTGCATGGTGCAACAACAGTCACTGCCCCACAGATAGCTGAATCATTGAGAGACCAGGGTTTAAATCTTGCTTGTAGATTAGACCCATGGTCCTGTGGAGTCCCATATTGATTAGTCTGCGGTAATCACCATCACAGCCAAGACAGCTGTACGGCCGAGACAGCAAGGGGTGTCACCATCAGGAGAAAAAGGGGAATAGAACACTATCAGGGCAACAAAGAACATTAGACTACAGACTCCAAATTATTCCTCAAATTATTCCTTCTACCCAGGAGCATAAGACCAGGGTGTCAGGTGTCTGTCTCAATCTTCCTAAACAAACTTGTCATCTCTAAAATCTCCATGTGAGAGCAAAGCTCCATTTGGGAGACTCAGTGCATGGCAACGTCAAGTGTTGCCATGCACCCAGCTGACCTTAAAAAGATTGATTGAATCTTCTGCTCAGTTCATGTGCATGCATGAGTGCATGCTCCTTTAGATGTTGAAACTTGTTCCTTCCCTGCCTTGTCCATAAACCAAAGGATTTGTTGCATGACTTGACTATTACCGTCCATCTAAAAACTTGACAGAGCTTGAACAGTTTTGTAAAGAAGAGCGGTCAAATATTGTCAAGTCTAGGTGGGGGAGAGTCCTGCGCCTAGACACTCACAGACACCAAGTATTATCCCAAGGGGGTTGGAGACTTATTCAAATAATATTTCAGTTTTTTATTTTTACTATATTGATATACTTTGTAATGGGCAGAGCAGGAACACAGAGACGGAGGGCAAGTGTAGACCTTCGGATTCAATTATTGATAAACGGAAAACAACACAAAAGGGTAAACTAAGGCAAGTGATAAACAATCAAAACAAATTACCAATAATATAGCACAGCAGTGGGGCATCTCATTCGTTCCAACAGTTGGCGAACAGTGAAGCTTTGGCGGTCCAGCATCCTTAGCAGTCTGAAAAACAAAGCCCACAACCCTGCATTACTTGGCACAAGTTCTTGCTCTATTCTCTCTTGGGTGGCCTATTATTTAGCAGCCCAAATAATACCTCATGAGAGGCAGGTGTGGGGAGCCGGAACTGCCCAACTGCCTTTCGAAGTTTCTGTGCTCCACATTGGCTGTGCGGATCTACTCCACAGACCGGATGCTTTTCTTTCCTCTCCTTGTGTATGGTGCTGAAACTTCCAGCCCCGGGCCCCACAATATATGTATATTGTGGCTCCTGGGCCACTCAAAAGCATTCACAGACACTGATTCAGTCCTGAAGCCACCCTGCTTTGTCATGGCTGTGTGATGAGGGTTGTTCTCCTTTGGGAACGTTTGAACCTTAGTTCAGTCTGAGGTCCTGAGCTGTCTGGATTAGGTTTTCATCAAGGATCTATCTGGACAATTCCCTGTTCATCTTTCCCTTGATCATGACTAGTCTCCCAGTCCCTGCCACTGTAGGTATGGTATTGGCCAGGAGATGACTGGTGCCTGCTTTCCTCCAGAAGTGACACGGGGCAATCAGGCGAAAGAGTTCAATCTTTTGTTCGTTTCATCAGACCTGATAATCTTTTGTCAAACACCATGCAAGCTGTCACTCGCCTTTTACTGAGGAGTGGCTTCCATCTGGCCCCTCTAACGTAAAGCTCTGATTGGTGGAAAGGTGCAGAGATGTTTGTCCGTTAATACATCCGTTAATACACATGCTGCACTGTTTGAAGTTGTTGGAAATTGGAAATATCTCTCCAGTGAACGAGAAACGCCAGAGGTGCTTTCCTTCTGACACTCTTCTCCATCTGATCCTGAGACGCTGTGAGTTTGAATCAATGTGTGTGTTGTGTGCCCAGTGTTGTTGCCCAAAGAGAAAGAGATGATGACTTCGAGCAAGACATGACTCAAGGATTAGGTATGACCCTAGCCCATGAAATAACTATAGACAACTGATATAGAATATTGAATGGCTCTATTATAGGTTGACATATCAAGAGGTTTGACATGACATATCATGAGGTTTGACATAGTTCAGAAATGCTACTATCACCTTTTATGAATGTAATCAATGAGCAGCTGAGAATACAATTAATCAAGTTACATATGGAAAAGTATAATCAAATGATGTATGGATAATCAGTGTATCAGGATATAATCACTGTCTGGGGACAATCAAGTAACAATGAATGCAAAGGGCCCTAATGTTTCTATTATTTTTATATATGTTTCTGAAGCCTGTGCCACCAATTTTTAACTAGGAACGGATCTTGGAAGGTTGCCAAACAATGTTGGCAGATGGGGAGAAAGATCCGCCCAGGAATTAGCATAAGGGGATGGCCAGGAAGGTTATGCAAGATATCACTGTATAATTGTGTGTGTCCCGAGTTGGCAAGACTCGTCTTTTATGATTGCTCATTAAAAGTCTAATTTGAATCCACAAACTCCTGAGTTATTGCACCTTTTTGAGTTGTTGCATCCTTTTTGGCAAGAAGATACATTTTTCCAAAACATATATTTGGAGGCACTGCTGAGATTGGGCATGGGCCAGGTGTGAAGGCTGCCAGATGCGCTAAGAGGTAAGCATGTTCTTGCTCTAAATTTGTTGGTTTGTGTGACTTGACCTTCTAGGCCGGGCAGACGCACTGCGTAAGGCCTCTCCAAAATTAATGAACTAGGTTTTCTGAAAGAATTGAATTCAAAGTAACGTGTATGTCTACTAACACCCTGTAAATAAAATGTGTAAATAGGTCAGAGAGTTGCAACTGAAAAGGTCTGTCGAATACCGCCTTAGGTTTGGTCGCCTAGAAGGGTCTGTTTTCAGCAAGAAGGCCCCCAATCTGCCTTGAATAGAAGGAAGGCCACAAGGGACAGGGATTGCAGAGAACCGTGGATACAAACCCAGCACGATAGAGGGCTGCTGAGGGTTTGGATGCGGTTTGGTTGTGTTGGACAGTTCTGTGTTGATGACGGCTACCTGCAAACCAGGGGAGTGACAACTACCTGCAGACCAGGAATAGATGGGGTCAACAAACTGTATGCGAGTGTATGAGTGCATGAAAGAAAGGATTAAGAAGTTGGTCTGCCGATGAACGCAGAGTGAGTGTGGAGAGTTGTTGTTGGAAAATTACCCAAGGTTGTGAGGAGTGTGTGAGTTGAGGGCTGCAAGGCGCCCTAAAGTATATGATTAGTGAATGTGTGAGGAATGAGTGGTTTGGCTGTTCCTCTTAGCATGAAAAGAGGACAAGGCACGATAAGAAAGATACATCGAGTATATATGTGCGCCTATTATTGTATTAATTCCCTGTGTTTGACCTCAGCCTGATATCCTTGAAAGATAACATTACTGCGACCACGATCTCAGTAACAGTATTTAAAAAAGAAGAGGCTATCTGTCGCGATCCAGACACTGGAGATATATTGGTTAGGTTACAGTCTGTACACACGATAGACAAACATGTCATGTGGTTTGAAGTAGCAGGCGGAAGAATTTGGTCCAGTAATCCAGAACTAGATATACCCATAATTAGACAAAGGCAGAGGCCAGGAGAGGAAGTGTGGTTTTAATTCACTTTAGGAAAAAACATGATCAGACCATACACATATAGAAAGGTGTTGGAAAGGAGGAGTCTCCAAGATAGATGGGTTCAAAGAACGTACCAGACTTGGAGAGAAGATTTTTCGGTTACTCTGTTCATGACAAGAATATATAAAGAGGTGTATGAACAATGGTATGAGGACACAGGTGAAGTGATAGCAAGGAGAGTAGTCACAGGTTTGCAAGATCAAGAGGTGATTTGTTTGTCGGGGCGGGGTAGGCGAGTGTGGTCCAGTCACCCAAACCTAGATGAACCCCTCACTAGGTAAATGCAGAGACCAAGAGAGTGTGTATGGTTCTAAAAGGAGAAGATTGGCGAGAAGAGTGTAATAACGAGTTTGTTCATGGTAATAAAATAAAATAAATAAAATTTCAGTTCATAATTGTTGTTTGTGTTTGCCTGGTCTTGGCTTAAGAGAATACTGTAGGCCAGTGGTGGGGCTGTCAAGTTTGATTAAAAACACAGACAGATAAGGGGGCTCTAGGCAGTGGTCCCAGAGGAGAGAATGTGCCAAGTTAAGTGGCAGACGTCCCAGGAGGAGAACTAGCCAAGAGAAGGGAGTCCTGGGAAGAAGGGAGTTTGGCAGAGGAGAGAACGGTATCTAGCATTCCAATATAGAACATAGAGGTAAAAAGCAAAATGGCGGGGACACCAGTTGATATTTTAATGAAGAGGTTTCCCTTGTGTGGAGAAGAGATTAAGGCCATTTCTGAGGCCCTAGAGAAAAGGACCAGGAAAATGGCAACAAAGTGGCCGAAAGAAGGCACATTTTATGTTTCATTATGCGAAGAGATGGACACTATCATAAAGAATTATAAGAGTAATGACGTCACAGAAAAAAGTAAGTGGAAGCGAGATCAGGAAAGAGAGGTGATTAAACTGTTTCTAGAAGAAGGTAAAGGTCAGTTGGCTAGTATAGCCAAAGCCAGGAGTATGCTAAAGAAAGACGAGGAGAAGATAGAAGAAAAGGTAAAATGGGCTGACAACCCCCCACCATATAAAAGGGTACAGTGTCCAATTGTGACAGGGACAGTGAGAGTCGAAGGAGAAGTCGAGATAGATGAGGGAAAGTCTGCGAGGACCACCACTCCAGCCAAAAATAAAGAGGAGAAGGGACAACCTACACTAGATGTGGATTGATATAAAGGGTGTACTGAGATATTGAAACCAAGAAAAGGGAAGCAGAGACAAGCAGGAAAGGAGGTGTTAGAAGCAGATTAGTTTCCTCAGAATAAAGAACAAGACTTGAGAGAAAAGACTGCAAGGCTGCAGCAACAAAGGGATGAGGAGTGTCACCGCTATGAGAAAATAATTAGACAACTTAGTAGTGAATTAGAAGAGACACGTGAGCAGAGAGATGAAGAAAGGCAAAAGATGACAGAATGGGCAAAGAAGCAACTGTCAAGGGTAGATAAAGAAATAGAGGTGGAAGAAGGGGCAAAAGGAGTAGAAGTAGCCTCAAAAGGATATTAATTGCGAAGTCAAACACAGGCACAGGCTTTAGAAGATGAAGCACCCGCACAGACGCACCCAATTCTGATTGGGGTAACCCACAGTATCTACCTTGGGCTATGCAGGACCTGGAGGGGTTGATTGCTAAATTACCCAACCTTCATAATGGCGCTAGGAAATGGATAAGGATGTTGGAAGAACAGACCATGGGAAAACTTCTGGCAGTGGGGGACCTGAAGGCCTTGTTGGCCAGAGTGGTGGGGACGACCAAAATGGAGGTGATGCTGAGGGATGGCGGTCTGGCACAAATGATAAGGACAGTCGTGGGGGATGGATAGTCCTTCGACCCCTTCTGACAGCAGGTGTGGAGGACTTTAAGGGAGGAGTAGCCGGCTGTAATAGACTCTGATGTGTTGAAAGGAACATCACTGAGGGAGACAGAAAACCCAGCTGTATATCTGCAGAAGCAGCTGGAGAGGTGGAGGCTGGAGACCAAGAAAGACCCAGAGACTGATGATTTAGTGTCCTTCATGTTCAGGAAGGCCTTGGTGGATGCGCTGCCCACACCAGTAAAGACTAAGCTAGAAAATGAAGTGGCACTGTTGAAATCTAAGCCACACAAGAAATTCAGAGACCCACGCTGTGGAACGATACAGGAAAAATGAAAAAAAGATGGCTGAGCAGGGGAAAGAGATCCAGAGAAAGCTTACCCAACTGCAACTGGATGAATTGACAAAAAAGAAAAAGCCTCAAGCCTCGGTGACCACTGTAATGAGCATCGAGGAAAGCACCATGTACACCTGTCCCCCAGGGAGGTCAACATCCACCACAACAGCCGCAGGCCCTTCGTTCACCCACCACACCAGTAGTGAATGTATTTACCCAGCAGGGTAGGGATGAAGAAATGGGCTAAGATATCACTTTAGAGGGCCGAGGGGCCCAGTGGGTGTGTGCTGGGAATGCAACCAGGCAGGGCACAACAGATGAAGCTGTCCCACAAACCCATGGCCTGATAGAACTGGGCGAAACCAAGGCCCGAATTGGTATAGAGCATGGCAGCAGCCACAGTCTCAGCCCCCTCAGGGTCCTGTGAACCCCTGGGCGGGACCAAAACAGAGATATTGAGTGTGACCAGAGAATCCTGAAGGGGAGGGTCAGTTTGCAGCAATAATGGTAAAAACTGATAAGGAACCAATGCTGCAGGTTCAAGTAAACAATAGAGGCACACCAATGATGGTATATATTGGATCCACTTACACTTGTGTAAGTCCAAATTATGCCTCACACCTCTCTATGTCAGGAAAATATGCTAAGACAGTAGGATTCTCGGGACAAACGCAACTGATACCCATGACTTCTCCAGTACACATAGCCACGAGCGGACGTTCAGCTAAACTTCCCATTTTGGTTTAAGCACATACCCGGCATTTTTGCTGGTCTGGTTTGAGACAAACTGCATTGTGGGATTGTTGATGTGCTGTACTCTGCCTGCTGTTACCTACCTGGCTACCTGCCAAACTTTTTCGAATTTACTCTATATAAACTAATTGGTCAAAATTCTATTTTAAGAGTTTTACCAACGCAATATTTATCTGTTGACCTCTTACCCAACTTTACTACACCGGGACTCTTTTTGGACATAATTAACAGAACTACGCACCCCTGAACCCCCGAGGCTAAGTATCATTACAATGACTTATCACTGTAATTGTTGTAGCAACAACACAGAGGAGAACGTTCGTCTTCAGTTAAAGATAGCAGAGTTAGAGGCTCGGCTTCTGACGCAAATGTCAGGCAAGGATTATGCTAGGGTAGAAATTGAAAAATCTGCGTCAGTGCCACCAGCTAGAAACGATAGTTTTGTTAGCCCCCCGGGACAGCTCCTGCAGCCGGGCAATAACTTTCTCTTGGTCACTGGGAAAAAATGCCGTCAACCAGTTAAACCTGAATCGTTGCAAAATCCAACTGAGACTTTGAACAGGTTTTCCGCACTGGAGTCGGAGTCAAGGCCCGAGCCGTCTTCGGAGTGGAATGATCAGCAGGCATGTTCTACCGGTGGCCTTGAAAAACTAAAAACCTTAATCATCGGCGATTCCATTACACGCAGTATTTGACCAAAGAATCAGCCGGCAATTGTACATTGTTTACCGGGTGGCAGAGCCACCGACGTAGCCGCAAATCTGGGGTTGGTGCTAGCGAAGTCTAAAACTGGCAAGTATAGAGAGTACAGAGATATTGTTATTCACGTTGGCACCAACGACGTTAGGATGAAACAGTCAGAGGTTACAAGCAGAACATAGCATCAGCGTGTAAATTAGCTAGAAAGATTTGTCGGCATCGAGTAATTGTCTCTGGCCCCCTCCCAGCTAGGGGTGGTGACAAGCTCTACAGCAGATTTGCGCAACTCAATCGCTGTCTGAAAACGGAGTTCTGCCTGTCGCAGGAGGTAGAGTTTGTAGAAAACTGGCCTTCTTTTTGGGACTCTTCCAGAAATAGGGCCAGGCCTGATCTGCTGAGGAGTGACGGACTCCATCCTAGCTGGAGTGGTGCTCTTCTTTTAACTAGGAACATTGACAAGAGTCTCACTCCTATAGCTTTAACATGAGGTAGGGTGTAGGTCAGGCTGCAGGCTGTTAGCCAGCCTGCTAGCATGGTGGAGTCTTTCAATACCATAGCCAGAGTAGTTAGTACAGCTTTACCTATTGCCACTGTGACTCGTTCCAGGCTGAGAAAAGTTAAACAAGGTAGTGCTAACAAAAACAACCTTAAGATAATATTTATGACAGTAAATATAAATTTACTCTCAAATATATCACTGAGTTTCATTCTTTCGAAGTTTTACTCATGAAAGTTAACCAGGCCGGTAAATCGTTTTATATAGCTACTATTTATAGGCCCCCCGGGTCATACACAATGTTCCTCAATGAGTTTCCAGAATTCTTGTCTAACCTTGTAGTCATGGCAGATAGTATTCTAATTTTTGGCGATTTCAATATTCATATGGAAAAGTCAAATGATCCTCTTCAAAAAGCCTTTGAAGCCATAATTGACTCAATGGGTTTCATTCAACATGTCTCAGGTCCAACATATTGCCACAATCATACCTTAGATTTAGTCCTGTCATGAGAAATAGATATTGTAGATCTAATAATTTACCTCCAAAATCCTGGATTATCGGAACACTGTCTTATTACATTTACCGTTAAAACAAGAAATCCACTTGCCCCCCAAACAATGAGTTTCAAAAGCCGTACTATAAATTCTCGGACTACAAATAAATTCCTTGATATTCTTACAAGTTCGCTCACTGACGACAGAGTAAAGAAATCTGTAAACGATCAAATCGAGGATCTAATCTCAATACTGCGAAATACATTAGACACAGTTGCACCACTAAAAACAAAAGAAATATGCAACAAGAAACTTGCTCCCTGGTACACAGACAATACTAGAGCACTTAAGCAAGCCTCCAGAAAATTGGAGCGAAAGTGGCGCTCCACCAAGTTGGAAGTATTTAGACTAGCCTGGATAGACAGTACACTACAATACCGCAAATCACTCACGTCTGCTCGATCAGCTTATTTCTCCAACCTGATTGAGGCGAACAAAAACAATCAAAAATGTCTCTTTGATACAGTTGCAAAGTTAACAAAAAAGCTAAGCTTAGCAAGTGAAGTGGGTCTTCACTTTAGTTGTAATGAATACATGAACTACTTTGATGAAAAGATCGTCACCATTAGAAAACAAATAACTGACTGAAATAACTGACTCCTCAAAATCTCAGTTGTCCAAAAAATTTCCTGAACATCCCTGACCAGGTGTCAATAGGGACACTTGAATGTTTTGATAACGTATCGTTCGACACATTTACTAAATTTGTAATGAGTTCTAAACACACAAACTCTCAGCTAGACCCGATTCCAACAAAATTACTTAAGGAGCTATTTCCTCTGCTAGGTCAGCCAATGCTGAACATAATAATGTAACACCCTTGGTCGGGATGCTAAATCAGGAGCCGGAGTCAGAGGTAAAGAATGCCAGGTAGAATTTATTAACCCTAACAAGACAGCTGTGTGGCCACTGTCTACGCCCAACAATACCTGTTAACACACAGGTTCTTTACAAACTCTCTTAGATCTGTAGCTAGCTAAGACAAGTACACCTGTCACGGTCCTCTATCACACACAGGAGTGGAGCCACGAGTGAGAGAGAGCTTCCCAAAACCCCACCTTATATAAGCTATGGCCTGAGACCCCTGGACCCGCCTCTGCTGTCCCCAAGTCCCCCAGAGATGCCCTCCTCACTGCGGGACGTCCCACCAGGTAAACCAGCCCCACCTAACTGTCAGGCCCCGCCCCCTAATGAAGCATAACTGACCAACTTAGAACTTTAAATGAACACAGGGTCGCTACAATAAATTGCTCCCTTTCCTCCGGATGCGTACCAAACTCACTAAAAATAGCGGAAATTAAGCCTCTTCTAAAAAAATAAAAAATAAAATTCTAATCTGGATCCCGACATATTAAACAATTATAGACCAATATCGAACCTCCCGTTCCTCTCAAAAATGTGTTTCCCAACAACTGAATGCCTTCCTAAAGACAAATAACATTTATGAAATACTCCATTCAGATCCCATCATAGTACTGATACTGCACTCGTGAAGGTAACAAATGACCTTCTAATGGCCTCAGACAAAGGTTCCGCATCCGTCCTGTTGCTTCTTGATCTTAGTGCTGCTTTTAACACTATTGATCACTCCCTTCTCTTAAAGAGACTGGAAACCCATATTGGGCTACGTGGACATATTCTAGCCTGGTTTAAATCTTATTTATCCGAAAGATATCAGTTTGTTAGTGTGGATGGCATATACTCTGACAAGTCATAGGTATGCTTTGGTGTTCCTCAAGGCTCGGTTCTGTGCCCATTATTGTTCTCACTATATATGCTCCCTCTGGGCGATGTAATCCGAAATCACAATATTAACCTTCACTGTTATGCTGATGACACAGTTATATATTTCAATGAAGCATGGAGAAGCCCCTAAATTAGCTACTTTGGAAGCATGCGTTTCAGATATTAGAAAGTGGATGACAGAGAAGTTTTTGCTCTTAAACTCAAATAAAACAGAAATGCTCGTTTTAGGACCCAAAAAACATAGAGTTGTTAGCAGATCTCACTGTGAACCTCGACGGCTGAATGGTCGTATCCCAAAAAACTGTAAAAAACCTTGGCGTTACCCTTGACCCTGACCTCTCCTTTGAAGAACATATAAAATATGTCTCAAGAGTTGCTTATTTTCATCTTCAAAACATTGCAAAAATTAGAAACTTTCTATCAAAAACTGATGAAGAAAAAGTAATCCATGCTTTCGTTACTTCTAGACTAGATTACTGCAATGCTCTTCTCTCTGGTTATCCAGACAAATTAATAAATAAACTTCAATTAGTGCTGCACACGGCTGCTAGAATCCTAACTAGAACAAAAAAATTTGAACACATTACTCCTGTCCTGGCATCCTTACACTGGCTGCCTGTTAGGGTTAGGGCTGATTTTAAGGTTTTACTCTTAACCTATATATCAATACATGGACTTTCTCCTATTTACCTTGCTGAAATGATCCAGCCATACATACCTACACGTAACCTTAGATCGCAAGATGCAGGCCTTTTAATTTCTAAACAAACAGCTGGCGGCAGGGCCTTTTCTCATAGAGCTCCACTTCTGTGGAATGATCTGCCAATTAAGGTTAGAAATGCAAACTCAGTGCAAACTTTCAAGTGTCTACTAAAACCTCATCTCTACAGCATGCTTTATAATTAGGTGTAGCCTGGCCCGGGGACGTGAAGGTGACCAGTGGGCTTGATACTGTCCACCCTTGCTGTCTTGCCAGGTGGGCTCTCGTCGCCACTGGGATGCCCTCCCTCCAATGCCTTTCGGGGAAAGAGTCACTGGCTTGTTGTTGACTCTCTGTTGCGCACTTGTGCAATTGGGCTGTACGCTGCTAGCAATACTCGGCCCTCATTCAGGGGGGTTGCGGTTGGTGGGTGTCCCTTTGGTTGATGCCTGGCAATGTGGATGGATTGATTTCCTGCCTGTTGGGCCCTGGCCACAGTGTCACCGGATCCCCCCCTGTCTCAGTTCCAAGGTGTTACGCTGCTATATTATTGTGCTGGGGGATATGAGGAATGCACTACTAACTTTTCTCAGTCTCCTCCAGTTTTACATTTTAGGAGGAGATGAGGTCCTGGTCCACACCTGCGGATTACCTGGTTTGGGGGGCCCGTTGCTGTCCTTGTCCACCTGGTCATACTTCTGACCTAGTCTAAAATCAAATAGACTCTGGATTTAGCCCAGAGAAATGTATTTATTATTCTAATTGGACTCTTAATATCTCACCCGGCACAGCCAGAAGAGGACTGGTCACCCCTCTGAGCCTGGGTCCTCTCTAGGTTTCTTCCTAAAATTCAACCTTCTTAGGGAGTTTTTCCTAGCCACTGAAATTCAAGACTACTGTTGTTTGCTCCTTGGTGTTTAAGGCCGGGTGTCTCAGTAAAGCACTTTGTGACAACTGCTGTTGTAAAAAGGGCTTTATAAATACATTTGATTGATTGATTGACCCTAATGAACTTATTGGGAAGAGACGCATTGTGTCAATTGGGACTACAGATTCAATGCTCACCAGATGGAATAATAATAGAGGAAACAGGGATCAAAAGGCAGATGATGATGCAACAGGCATCTTTACCAAATGTCTACTGGATAGGAGACATAGAGGAGGGAGTCAGAAAGGTTACTTCCAAATGGGGGAAGTATATTGAAGCACAGATGCCGGAGGCTAGAAGGCCCCTCAATGGATTACCATTGTACATTTAGATATGACCCATACCATGACATATTTCTGGAACAGTTTTGGCTGATAAATGTTAATAGAAATTGGGGTCCTGGGTCCTTTGCTAAGGGCTGTCAGGTCCCTGTACAACCGAAGCAGGAGCTTGGTCCGCATTGCCGGCAGTAAGTCAGACTTGTTCCCAGTACATGTTGGACTCCGGCAGGGCTGCCCTTTGTCGCCGGTTCTGTTCGTAATTTTTATGGACAGAATTTCTAGGCGCAGCCAGTGGCCGGAGGGTGTCAGGTTTGGGGATCACACGATTTCGTCTCTGCTCTTTGCGGATGATGTTGTCGTGTTGGCCCCTTCAAACCAGGACCTTCAGCATGCACTGGGACGGTTTGCAGCCGAGTGTGAAGCGGTGGGGATGAAAATCAGTACCTCCAAATCCGAGGCCATGGTCCTCAGTCGGAAAAGGGTGGCTTGCCCACTTCAGGTTGGTGGAGAGTGCCTGCCTCAAGTGGAGGAGTTTAAGTATCCAGGGGTCTTGTTCACGAGTGAGGGAAGGATGGAACTTCTGCAGTAATGCGGTCGATGTATCGGTCTGTCGTGGTGAAGAAAGAGCTGAGCCGCAAGGCAAAGCTCTCGATTTACCGGTCAATCTACGTTCCTACTCTCACCTATGGTCATGAGCTTTGGGTCAAGCGGCCGAAATTCTCGATCACCCAGGAGGAGCTCAGATTAGAGCCGCTGCTCCTCCACATTGAGAGGGGTCAGCTGAGGTGGCTTGGGCATCTGTTTCGGATGCCTCCGGAACGCCTTCCTGGGAAGGTGTTCCGGTCCCGTCCCACCGGGAGGAGACCCCGGGGGAAAGCCTAGGACATGCTGGAGGGACTATGTCTCCCGGCTGGCCTGGGAACGCCTCTGTGTCCCCCCGGAAGAGCTGGAGGAAGTGTCTGGGGAGAGGGAAGTCTGAGCATCCCTGCTTAGACTGCTGCCCCCGCGACCCGGCCCTGGATAAAGCGGAAGATGATGGATGGATTTTCCACTCAACCATAACCATGTTAGATTTTGTATAAAACAAACTTCTCAAAAATAAACTATTAGACAAACACTGTGAAGGGATGTTGATTTTAACAGATGCCAATTTTCTGCTATAACTTTTGGAAACAGAAAAACTAAATTCTTCACGTAACTCTCTAAATATCTATTTAATTCGCTTTGAACTCTAAGTTCAACTCTTTATCATCATAGATAATCATTTCATACAATGCCCCCCCGCTTTCACGACAGAGTCAACGGAAAATGACTCCAAGTGAAAGCAGAACCATTACAGGACGGACATGAAAAATAATCATTTGGGAGGAATCTAACAGCCAGTCAATAAAAGGCGCAAAGCGAACATCTAACAAATTCAAATGTGAAAATGATAAAAACATCAACAAAGAAAATAAAAAAAACATCCATAAAGGAAATAAAAAACAACTGTACCACACGGTCGCTCGTGTGAAGTAAGCACATTGAAACAACTCCCAAATTACCATATAAAAATTAGCCTTTCCACAGGCAACGGCCAAACCAAGGTGTAACCACACAAACATCATGACTCAATTTGCCTCCTAAAGTCTAGGGAATTTTCTCAACTTCAGATGTATGTCTATGTTATTCAAAATAGTGGTGATCAGTCAAAAATCGCTACTTTCATGTATAAGTCATGCAAAGACATCAAATTTGTTCTAGCAATAAACAATGTTGGATGACTTAAGGTCTCCACCCTTACTACGAGTAGGTTTCAAAATCATAAAGTTAAACATTAAAACCATTGAGAGGAAAATGTATTTAGCTTTCACTTTCGTCCCAAAACTAATCATACTAATGCAGGGGAAATTACCACGGGTGAGGACAGGCAGAAAACTCGAACAGAACCAGTAGTGCAAAGGCTACCCCAGGGGGTGTGCCCCCCTTCCTGGAGCCAATGAAAGACCCCACACAAAAACGTGACATGGTCTTCAGACTGCCTGGAGCAAAAGACGTCATGCCTACAACTTAGCCGATCCCCTACGTTAATCAAAAGTCCAGAGTCAATGCTCTTGATTGTCTTGATTCACACTGGTATCTTCCCAAATCCAATGTCCAGTCGAATGTATAGTTATAGCTTCATTAATTCAAACGTAGCTGTTGGCAAAGTCTCTTCCTCAACCCCGGGTCTGTAGTCTTCTTTGTTCTTCACTCGCTGCTAACACTGGAGACTTCCCACTTCTGGACATTTTCTTGACCCATGGAGACACGCTCACCACTTCCAAAGCGGAGCGAACACCACCACGGACAACGAAAAGGTCCATAGAGCGAAACCAAACGGGGGCCAGTTCGGCCTCTGGCGGGGGTTGGCTACGTCGATTGCAGGGAAATGTTGGGACCACGCAAACTTCCAAGAAGTCCTAGCGGGGGGGTGGGGGCGGTCAGAGAGGACAACCTGAACAAAAAAGGGCTACAACCCAGATCAATACACCCCACACAACTTTCCCAAAGCTTCTTCTACATACAGTTGAAGTCTAACACTTCCCCGAGTTGGTTTATTGGAAAGGAGAATAACACACCAGGAGTCAGGTCAATTACCATACCGCATATTACGTTCATTACAAAAGCTTTTGGAGACAAGTGTCGCCGCACAATGTCTGAAATTCAACAGTCACATCAGCATTATTTATACTTCAAACACACCTAAAAAGTGGGGGTTGAATATGCCAAGCATGTGGGCCATTGGTCCAATTTATGTTCTATACCTTATATGTGTAAATGCAGCACAAGTGTCTTCTTGCCCTTTGTCGTTTCTGTCTTGTGTCTATTCTTAATTCAGCCCTGTTCCAGACTATGTGTGTGTGTTGTTAATCTGTTAATCTGTCAAAGACAGACATGCTAAATCTTTCTCTGCCCAGCAACAGCCAAAAATAAGATTTCCTGTTCTTCTACTTGCACTTTCAGTTTCAGCTCATGCTACAGACACTTAATATTTGGCTTCATTGCTCACAACAGTTCAACAACGTATACAATCAGTATATCCACAATACCGTAGCCTACGCCTTCCAAACAACCTCACATTAGGCCGTCCGCAACTGCCATACAGTACCATGTCCATCTACCTCCAATCAGCCCGGCAGGCCGCGCATCCGTCACTGAATGAAAATGCCAGTCACCGGAAAAACCTAATAACACTCAAAGAAACAAAAGTGCACATGTCCTAACACCAGAAACATAAACACCGTTGCTGAAAACTCACCACAATGTTTAACCAAACATCAAACGCAGCAAAAAACAAACACGGCGAAACAAACCCTATTTTATTAAGAAATCACACAACATGTGAGCGCATCGCTCACACCAGAACCATTTAAACTTAATGTGCCCTTACCAGCGCCCTAACGCAAGTGTCCTAACACTTCCCTCTCAATCAACGAGCCCTAACATCGTCGATAGACCCGTCGGCCCGTAAGTGAGATGTTCAAGGCCCTAGCCCTGTCTGCAGAATTTAAATGTGCCCTAACACATATACTAGCACACAAACGCAAAAAAGGAGCCCTAACCCCTAGTATGCACCTTAGTTCAAAATTTCCATAACAGACTACTTCAATGAAAATAAAAAGGAATGGAGGAAAAACTGTGGCTGTGCATCATCCCAAGGTAAGTCTAAAATACAAATATTGCTCAGTTAATACATCATACATACAGTCCAACATCATAAAAAAACAACCTGGAAAGGTAAGCACTTGTGTGTCTGACATTGGCGTGCCTCAACCACAGGATTACGTTTATTGACAATGCCTGTTGGGCCCTGTCCAATTAAAGACTTAAATACCAATGTATGAATTGTGCTATATAAACAAACTTGCTTGCTTAGAAATGTTTGTCAACACAAGTTTCATTTCCTACCTCCTAGTTTTCGCTCTACCCCTAAGTATTACGTTTGGTTTGCTGGGTTCTGCTACATCAAACTGGTAAATCTAAAATTAATGGTATAAGCAGTTGATGTGAAATCCAAATCATAAAATGTAAGTACCCATACTTCAAATGTTTATTAAAACCATAAACCTATTTGTATCTTGAGGTTCTTTCTTTCAAAGGTTCAACATCAGCACCATACGGTGTCATAAGAGTCAACTTACAGCACTGGAAAACATTTGGAGACCACTGCAAAGTTTCAATTTCTTTGGTTTTACTATTCATAGATATGTGTTTGAGTAAAATTAACACTTTTATTTCCCACTATCTCCTACTGACAACAGTACTCCCAAATTCCAAATAAAAATATAGTCATTTATTTGTAGAAAATAACAAAAAAAAATGCATTGTTTAGCTGTACAAAAAAATGAATTGCAAATAGCAGCTGGGGTGAAGTCCACGGTGAGGACGGTTCCAAACAGGCTCCTAGGGGCAGGGCTGAAGTCGTGCAAAGCTAGAAAAAAGCCCATTGATCAATGAGAAGCAAAGAAGAGCCAGGCTGAAGTTTGCAAAAGACCATAAGGATTGGAGCATAGAAGAATAGAGTACGGTTATCTTCTCTGATGATAATTTTTCAGCTTTGCCCAACACCTGGTCGTCTAATGGTTATACGGAGACCTGGAGAGGTCTACAAGCAAAAATGTCTCGTACCCACTGTGAAATTCGGAGGAGGATTGGTGTTGATCTGGGGATGCTTCAGCAAGGCTGGAATCGGGCAGATTTGTCTTTGTGCAGGATGCATTAATCAAGCCAAGTACAAGGTCATCCCGGAACAACACCTTCACTCAAACTATCTGCACTTACATTGCTGCTACTATTTATTTTGAATCCTGCTGCTATGCCACTTTACCTTTCACTGTACTTTTTATTCCTGATCTATCAAGTGCATGTGAAAAAACATTAATTGTATTTTATTTGGTTTGATATAGTATGTTTTTATTAGAGACCAACCAGACCAGTTTAGCACTAGGCCAGAGTGTCCTCATTTGAATAATTAAATAGCTGGGTGGGGTTAATGCCTAAGAGGGTTTGAATTTTGCTGAATGGGCGTAAACAAAAACCAGCACACTGGCAAGTGTGAAAATCTTTCATGCTGTTTTTCACAATTAGGTAGAGCAGATTATCAACATTTAAAACAGAATATCTTTTCATAACTTTATCAAACAGTATTATATTATATACCATTACAAAGATCTGAATCTGCACATTCATAAAAAAATTAACTCCAATTTTGCACTAAGACCTCATTCTGAATTCTGTCACATAGGTTTTAAAAAGCCTACATTTAAACAGCAATAAAACACAAACTCTATGCTCCAACATTTTTATTTATTTAAATAAGTCAGCAGAATGAACTCTTCACAATCTTTGCAAAATGAGCATATACAGGTGTGCTCATAAGTTTGCATACCCTGGCAGAAAATGAAAAATCTTGGCAATGATTTTGAAAATATGACTGCATGCAAAGAAAATGTATTTTATTTAAGGATAGTGATCATATAAATCAATTTCTTATCACATAGTTGTTTGGCTCCTTTTTAAATCATAATGATAACAGAAATCACCCAAATGGCCCTGATCAGAAGTTTACATACCCTTGAATGTTTGGCTTTGTTACAGACACATAAGGTGACACACACAGGTGGAAACAAAATGAATGAAAAAGCTGCACACTCTAAACTCAAATGCATATAATTTTTTCATAAGACCAACGTTTCGACAGACACGCTGTCTTCATCAGGAGAAAATACACACACAGGTGAAAATGGCAATTATAGGTGAATATCCCACACCTGTGGCTTTTTAAATTGCTATTAGTCTCTGTGTATAGTCAATTAGTTTGATGGCTCTCGTGGATGCACTGAGCAGGCTAGATACTGAGTCATGGGGAGCAGAAAATAACTGCCAAAAGACCTTTGTAACAAGGTACTGAAACTTTATAAAGATGGAAAAGGATTTACAGATATCCAAAGCCTTGCAAATGCCAGTCAGTACTGTTCTATCACTTACTAAGAAGTGGAACATTCTGGGATCTCTTGATACTAAGCAAAAGTCAGATTTCATCCAAAACTGCCAGAAGAGTCGCTCGAGATACAAAGAAAAACCCACAGTTTACACCGCTTGAAAAGGCCTGTTTCGAAGTGTGTCCATACAAGTAAAGATGGTAACAACTAAAAGGCCAGTACAGAAAAGTTGCGATATAAAACTATTTTAACCAGTCGTAAGAAGTCATTTCTTGACATTTTTAGAAACTCCTCAAACTTTGCACAGGCAAATTAGTTCTTAACACTTGTCTTTTGCCCACATTCTAATTTTAACAGTTTACACTGAGCAGGCAACCTAAAGTTAAAAAGCAGTATACTTACAGTGTTGTTCGTTTGGACAAAAAGCAGTATAGAAATAATTCATTGAGTGAAAATGTTTTCAGAAAAAGCTATGGCCTGACAAACAGAGTCCTCATGGGAATATCCGCTTGAAAATGCTGTGAAACGTACAACCGCAAACTGATTTACAAATAAAAATAATTTGGTCATAATTATCGCAAGATTTTAGTGACAAAACTTTGAGTAGCGTATTTTACGTTGGCAAGTGTTATTAATGAGTAGCGCAATTCCAAATATCAAGTTGGATACAAGTATGCATATTTTCTACACAAAACTACAAAAGTAATTACTAGTTTGGAGATCCTTTATAAATATTTTACAAATAAAAAACATATGTCGCTGTTTTACCTTCATAATTTGTATATGTATTTGAATTTTTTGCCAGGGCAACTGAGGACATGATGTCTGGTGTGGATACTGGATTTTGGTTTCCTGATCAAATTAGCTGACCAGCGAAAGTCACTTGATCTGGACTGATTTACACACACACACACTCAAGTCTCAATTGCTGCTGCCAGACACTCTCTACTTAATATAGTTTTGAGAATATTTATTAGGGTGTAGTTATTTTGTTGTCCATTACTTTTGTTGTCCAAATGTTTTGCATTGCTGCAAGGTTAGTATTGCGTAAATGTTTTATTCACATTGACAATTCATTTTCTATTGTTACTCCTCAATCTGTACATTATTCCAAACTTTTGGCTGCCTGTGTCCTTTTGAGAACTTTCCATTCTTGTATTGGCGTGTGGGAATCTGCAAGCAAGAATTTCAACTTTAAATATACAGTGGGGAGAACAAGTATTTGATACACTGCCGATTTTACAAAGCATGTTGAGGTCTGTAATTTTTATCATAGGTACACATCAACTGTGAGAGACGAAATCTAAAACAAAAATCCAGAAAATCACTGTGTGATTTTTAAACTTGTTCATACTACTTTTACAATTTACAAAAAGCATGCTGTAGCTCAATAAATATGAGGGGTAGGGAAAAGAAAGGAGGGGAGGTTACAGGGTAAAAGTCGCGAAATATCCTAATGTCTTTACTGGTGGACACTCGTTTAAAGTCAAGGTCTGGAATCATTGCCAGTCACAATCTGTCCTCCATTGATATGTTAATACCTCACAGCATTAAAGACTGTATTTCTCAGATGGAATTGTCAACATTCGTAAGAGGTTTCAGGATAACTAGGACTATGAAATAGGGGTATTTGGCGCAGTGAAACCGCAGTGTAAATACAGGCTGCTCTGAAAAAAGACGGTGTGGTTGTTTCAAGGAGCACAATATGACGATACTTGAAAAGAAAATTGCTGCATGGATGTGTTGCCTGAAAGAAGCATTTACTGTGCCAGTGCCACAAAAAGCCGGTTACAATATGCCCAACAGCATTTTGACACAACTCACAGCTTCTGGCACACTGTAATTTGGAGTGACGAGATAAAAAAAGGGCTTTATGGTCACAATCATATGCGCTATGTTTGGAGAGTGGTCATCAAGGCCTATAGCGAACAGAAAACCATCCCCACTGTGAAGCATGGTGGTGGCTCACTGATTTTTTGGTTAAAGGCACAGGGAATCTTGTGAAAATGTATAGCAAGATGAATGCAGCATGTCATCAGAATATACTGGTAGACAACTGTCATTCTTCTGCATGAAAGCTGTGCATGGGACGCTCTTGGACTTTCCAGCACGACAATGACCCTAAGTACAAGGCCAAGTTGACCCTCTAGTAGTTACAGCAGAAAAAAGTGAAGGTTCTGGAGTGGCCATCACAGTCTCCTGACCTTAATATCATCAAGCCACTCTGGGAAGATCTCTGGCAAGACGACCAAAGACTTTGCATGACCTGGAGGAATTTTGTCAAGACGAATGAGCATACGACCTGCAAGAATTGCTATACGACCTGCAAGAATTCGGGGCCTCATAGACAACTATTACAAATGACTGCACACTGTCATTGATGCTAAAGGGTGCTTAGATGCTTAGTTCTTAATACACAGTATTAAGAACTAATGGTATGCAGACAGGGGTCAGTTGGATGTGAATCCTATAAGAAATAAAAGACGTATTTTGCTTGCTCACTCATGTTTTCTTTACAAATTGTAAGTCGCTCGTTTAATTACAGCATTTTCTTACCACAGTAAGATCAGGTAGATTGAGTCAAACACATTGGGGAGCTAGAACGCTGGAAAAGCTATTCGTTCTCAAAAATAAATTCTGAATGAATGTACACAATGTAATCCTATAATAATAGGTCATAACGAATTTAAAAGTGAAATGTTTCTAGTTGCAACTTCATCACTAATATATATAATTGTTCTTAAATGGTTTGACATGATTTTGAAAATTGCATGACATTCAAGACAAATTAAATGTTTCATGAAGACAACATGCTAGCGCAACTATAGTCTTTTTATCTGAGCCAGCAGTGCCCTCAGCTTGACATTCTCTTCAGTCAGACATTTATCAAAAGCTAAAAAGCACAATGAAATGTCAACAGCGTAATAGTGAAATAAATAAAACTGCCATATACTGTAATTTCAGAAAAAGCTGTACTGCATTGCATTTTAGTAAAGGGCAGATGTTCAGACAAATGCAGTTTCATGAAGACAAAATGCTAGCCTAACTATAGTCTTGTTTTTACCTGATTGTAGAGCCAGCTGTGCCCTCACCTCAACCTTCTCTTCAGTCAGCCGCTTGATCTTCTCCAAATGTTCTGAAAGTAAAGACAGACAGTTAATTATTCAGTCCTAAATATCAGGTTATTTTTAAATCAGAACTCAAATCGCAGTGTCCGCCAAAATGTTCATTCTTACTTTCATGTGCAGAGCTAAAATGTCCCTCTACCTCTGCCCTTAAAAATAAATTGAAATTGACAAATAAAATTGGAAGCAACATGCTTTAATAACAAGTTAGGCATCTGGGTTAAGTGAATGAACCCACACTTACCTACGTAGCAATCCTCTACATGGTGGCGTGGAGTACCTCTCTGGTGCCTTGGAGTACTGTACTTGCACCATCCTAAAAATAAACATAAAAGTTGGTGAACAGGTAAATATGGTGAAACCAAGTAAACATTGCAGCAATTACGAGATGAACATTTAATTCACAAACCTCAAGGGCTGCAATCCACAGGGGGTTGTGGTGTAGATGTGCGTCCTTGGGGCAGTAGGGGCCCACGCTGGAACGATTTTCGCTCTTCTGGCAATACACACGTCCGGTCTCTCATGTGTCTAGGAAAAGTTAAGGTTTTGTAAGCATTTACCCTGCAAAACATATTTTCATTCAAAGTTTCAAATTGTTATTACATTTTCAAAAGCACCTGCATGCTTGATGAGCTTATAAGGGACAGCCTCCCAGGTGTCTTCAGGTGGTGAACAAGTTCTGGCAAACTTGTTGTGGATGAAGGACTTCTTGCTGGTGATGCTGTGTGGTGGCCAGTAGCAACGTCCCCCTTTGAGTCACAGGCGTGCAACTACTGCCACACAGTCATCCTCCTCCGGGAACAAAATTACAGAAAACGTCATCACCTGAAAACAATGTTTAGAAAAGAGGATTAAAAAACCGTCAGCATAAGACACACACAGGCTAGCCAAGAACAAGGTGGATAAACAAAGACACCTCAGTAACGTAATTGTAACAAGTGCAGGTTTAGGTAGTCTAGCTAAATATACTGCCAAGAGTAACGTTATCCACATCATGTGGATAACGTTACACAAAGAAATATAATTTAATTAACGATAAGTATCAGTTGATAAAAGTTACAAGGAATAAGCACATATTATAACATTCTAACTTGTTGAACACTAAGAAACACGATTTAGACAAGTTAACTAATGATGTTACCATACCTGTTCAAATGTTGATATGCGAAGAAACACATAACATGCGAACTTGAGGATAAACGAAGAAACAAAAAATAGTAAGCAACCAAACCTGTGGACACATGAAGAAACAAGGGTTACTTGTTTCTTTGTGTGTCCAAACCATGGGCGGGAAAACAGTTTATATAACTTGTTTTCCCACCAATGGTTTAGAACTTGCGTTCAGCTACCAGTGACTGACTAGAGAATAAAAATTTGAATATAATATTGCAAACTTAACGCTAGTTATTTATAATAGCGCAGAACATAACTCACCATAGCTATTTAGGTGACACGGCATTCAATCATTTTCAGTCGGATGTCCAAGAAAATCATGATCTTTGTTTATTTCAGGAGTTCATCAATTTGTAGTAAAACAATATCCTAATCCACATGTTTTATTGTCCAATTCAGAGGATATAGTTTATACCTTACACACTTTGAACAAGAATTGTTCCTGAACGAAAGAACCAAGTCATAAAATTTTTCCTACTTGTTTTCACGGTACTACAGTGTGGGATTCCCGGCTTTCAAAATGGCGATTGTCTTGCCTTACGTGCAATTCACATTCGCAATAGCTCTAAAGACACAGCGGTGTTAAAGTCGAGGCTATAGGCGAGTAGTTGAGCAGGTACAATGCAATGGAAAATGGCCATTAATTTGGGAAAATGTTACGGTAAGCAATGGCGAGAGACGGTTGTTTCTATGTGTTTACTGTACGTCTAAACAAAGGTCCTTTACACAAGCAATAGTGCAAGTCTATTTTATTTATAAACTACCAATGTTGACCAAAATTCTGTACAGAAAGATTCAATAATATTAAAATAAAGTTAATACAAATAATCAGTACAAGAATAAAAGGGGAACATCTCTGCTGGAAGAAAATGGCAACACAAGCAGATACAGCAGATCCCAGTGCACGCCCTCTCTTCAGCGTAAAGCAGTCTGGCCGCTGTTGGAAAGCCGTCTGAGATGCAAATTAGCTTATGCAAATTGAGTTCAGGAGAAAACCATCAAAAGCTGGTGGCCCGCTTGCTGTAGGACATTATAGCCTCCTGCGGCCCGCCAGCAGAAAAACGCTGTTTGGTCGATTTCTCACTGGGTATAGGCCGCATGAAAGGTGAATGTGAATATATATTACATAAAAAAATTAATACAATTAAACAAGATTAGTCTTATTTTGTCTGGATTGTGGGCTTTGGGGAGTAATTTTGCTGGAATAACACTACAATAAACACTGTACCTAGTTATATAAATTGTTTAGCACTTTGTTATTGAGTTTAATTTGATTAATAACGTGTTAATTACCATTTATCTATAGACATTTATTTGTTAAGCGTAGAAGGGCCATGGCAAAAAGATTTTCACATGTATTGCTTTAATGCATTGGTTGAATATGTACATCATCTGTGATAGATGGCTCTAATACTGTACTGAAAAATGAATGTTTTGTCTTTCATATCTAAAGTAGAACATTCGACACAAAACTGGTGTGCTGGGATCAGTGGTAAATCAGTTTAGTCTAAAATGTATTGAAGAATGGAGTGGGACTGACTTTGAAGGTAAGAAATAGCCTGACTGCAAACTCTAACATTGATTTAAGGATTATAAAGCATATTATAATTGCTAAAACACCACGCATGACTCTTCAGATGCAGCTGCAAGCCTATACTGGACACAAAGGGAGAAACACTGTTCATGGAAACCTGGACAAAGAAGCAAAGAGGGACATCGAACAGCAGACAAGGCGCCGACAGCTTTGTTTATAAATGTGTAGAAAGAAAAAAAAATATTTTGAGAATGTTTGTTTTAAATTTGGTTGGTCACATCTAAAATGGGTGTATATCCCTTTTTATATTAAGGTAAAAGAGACACAAATGTTTTTATTTGTAAGAAAATGTTGCACACTTGTAAAAAAGATTTGCAAACCTGTAATTACTTTTGTAGTTGTATAAAAAATTTGCATAGTATAACTAACTTGATATTTGGAATCGTGCTACACATTAATAAAACTTACCAACGTAAAATACAGATACTCAGAGTTTTGTTACTAAAATTTCATTAGAACTATGACAAAATGATTTGTGTTTTTAAATCACAGTATGCAGTAGTATGTTTCATAGCGTTAAGAAGCGAATATACCCATGAAGACTCTGATTGGCACAGCATAGCTTTTTCTGACTATTGATCTGAGTGAGTCAGTCACGTTTTCAAGTTTTAACCAATCTGGAATAATAATATGCTAAATTACTACGATGGAAAAATAGTAATTAGTTAGGAAATGCAATTTTGCAAATTATTTTTCATGCTGAAACTGTACTCTGTTCTTTGGAGCAGATATTCCTAAAAGTAAAAAAAAACTGTGACAGCCCTAGCAGATAAAACAATGTGTAGAACAAATGCAAGCACTTGTGATAAACAAAAACGACTTGTTATGATGTGAAACATATTCAACTGTTATGTATATGCCCAAACTAGTCTAATACAAAATATGAATCGTGCAAAGTGAATTTATATTATTCTCGTGGTAAATACATATGTTATAGTGTTAGTTAAGTAAATACATTGTTTGTTACAGTTATTTTACATGTATACATAATGTGTTCGACTCCGGCAGGACTGCCCTTTGTCGCCGGTTATGGACAAAATTTCTAGGCGCAGCCAGGGGCCGGAGGGTGTCAGGTTTGGGGACCACATGACTTCGTCTCTGCTCTTTGCGGATGATGTTGTCGTGTTGGCTCCTTCAAACCAGGACCTTCAGCATGCACTGGGATGGTTTGAAGCCGAGTGTGAAGCGGTGGGGATGAAAATCAGTACCTCCAAATCCGAGGCCATGGTCCTCAGTCGGAAAAGGGTGGCTTGCCCACTTCAGGTTGGTGGAGAGTGCCTGCCTCAAGTGGAGGAGTTTAAATATCTAGGGGTCTTGTTCACGAGTGAGGGAAGGATGGAACGGGAGATTGACAGACGGATCGGTGCAGCTTCTGCGGTAATGCAGTCGATGTATCGGTCTGTCGTGGTGAAGAAAGAGCTGAGCCGCAAGGCGAAGCTCTCGATTTACCGGTCAATCTACATCCTACTCTCACCTATGGTCATGAGCTTTGGGTCATGACAAAAAGGACAAGATCCCGGATACAGGCGGCCGAAATGAGCTTTCGCCGCAGGGTGGCTGGGCGATCCCTTAGGGTGAGAAGCTCGGTCACCCGGGAGGAGCTCAGAGTAGAGCCGCTGCTCTTCCACATCGAAAGGGGTCAGCTGAGGTGGCTTGGGCATCTGTTCCGGATGCCTCCTGAACGCCTTCCCAGGAAGGTGTTCCGGGCCCGTCCCACCGGGAGGAGACCCCGGGGAAGACCTAGGACACGCTGGAGGGATTATGTCTCCCGGCTGGCCTGGGAACACCTCGGTGTCCCCCCGGAAGAGCTAGAGGAAGTGCCTAGGGAGAGGGAAGTCTGGGCATCTCTGCTTAGACTGCTGCCCCCGCGACCCAGCCCCGGATAAGGCTCTGGTACAGAGGGTTGTATGCAAACCCATCGGCGCTGGGCAAGAGCATAAAATCCCTGTTGTTGTAAAAGTGTGTTTTAAGAAGCGAAGTAAAGTTCCTGAAACAAGTATTCTTTGTTGTGTGCTTCTCCTCACGCCTCCATGAACACCGATCGTCCAACCACGAGAAAGCACAACAATATCCATGTCAAAGGCAAAATGTTAAGTAGCCAAGTAAATTCCTTGCTAGTTGCTAGATTTAAATTTTAGTAATTTAGCTAGTAGACTTCAATAAAACTTTGTGCATTGATCTAGCTAGTTTCGCGGCCTTTACCTCTGGGATCACCTGATCAACTTACCTCCTTTTATTTATCAGACCTCAGTTAAAAATCGGGTGACGGTGACAACCGTCTTTGGTTAGTTCACACTTGCCTTAGGATCTTTTTAGATCTTTTTTGTAGCGTAAGGCATAACTTGACCCACTGCAAGGTCAGTTAACTTCAACCCTGGCTTATGACACGGGTCCTAAGTCTGGAACGGTCCTATCGATCAATCCTCCAACGGGGGAACTTTTCATGTTGCCACCCGGCGGTTCCTAAGTCTCAACAATATTTATAGTTGTGCTTATTTAGAACTGGTTCACTCACTGAGTCTGAGGTACTGAGAGTCGCCCCTATCGTACTTGCATTGGCTTTATATAGCCTTTAGGTCCCCTTATGGTCCGTTCAAACTACTTTCTGGTTTTCTCCAAGGTATTTCCCAAATATAACTCTCAAACCCTTTTTAAAACTCTTATCTGCCTAATGCTGATCTTCTGTCCGTTCAGGCATTGCCTGCACAGAAGGGGTCAGAGATCAGATATTTTATACGGCGGGGCCTAAAGTTCTGTATTCCCTCTTGGGACCGAATCCCTGGTCAACCCACTTCTTTTGCCCTAAAATATTCTATCAAAACCTTATTAAACCCTTTTTAAAAATCTTATCTAACTAATGCTGATCCTCTGTCCGTCCGGGCATTCCCTGCACAGAAGGGGTCAGAGATCAGATCTTTTTTATGGCGGGGAATCAAGGATTTTACTCCTTCTCGGGAACGAATCCTGAATCAACCCACTTCTTTTGCCCTAAAATATTCTATCAAATATAACCTTACTCTATAGTAAACCCAGACCAAACCACTCAAGGAATTGATGTATTTTTTACACCACCTTGGAGCAAACCAGTACCAAACACACTCTCACAGATGATCGCGTCTAACCCTTTCTCTCAGTTGCCTGCAAGGGACCTGGACAGGGAACTGATATCATCTCAAGGTCTAAGGTTGATTTATGGAGTACGCGGAATCTCACTGACTACTATCTCTAGTGAAAACAGGGCTGCGGCTCAGAGGCCAGAGGAATTATAATCAAACATTTGAAAATCACACACCCACACAGAGACCAAGAGGAGACAGAGATCTTACAAGTTCCTACCTTTATTTAGTCAATCACTAGTACAGACAGTGCCGGGTTCCAGGAGGGTCCAATAACCAAGAGTCAGATCAATTCTTCTCGAGTCTTCGCTCCAACAGCAAAAAAGGCACCGTTATCCGACCCTCCAGGCCCTTTTATAACGTTTTTTATTCATGCCCTTTATGAGGGAAGTACACTTTTTCACGTAACCATACAATGATTGGTTTACCATAATATCATCGTTCAGTTCCCTCCCTTTGTGTATGAAGGATATACATATTATACCACATTATTCAATGATTGGTTTATCACCATCACATGACCCCAGACTTTACCACCCATCCCATAGTCCTTAGTTGGGTTCTATGTAGGGCCTCCCCATTTCTTCACAGAGTTGTTGAACGTTTTCTGTTGTACTGGGGTTGTTCGGTTCATACACAAACACCAAGGGAGAGGGGAGTAGTTGTACGTCATCCGTCTCAGGTCCTGGTGTAGATTGTTGATCCGTCTCAGTCGTTGGCTGTTGCTCCCGAAACCCTCGGCTCACATCCTGTACTCTGCCCTTTTTCTCAACACTAGGTGGAAAAATAATCTAAAAGGTTTGTTATCCCATCAAAGCCGACCGGGCTTAGCCATATTTTCCTTCCTCTGCATCACTATGAGTTGAAACCGGTTGAAACTCTGGCACTGCATGTTCCAGAATCTACTCAGATTGGTTAAAAGATGAAAATGTTACATTCACAATGCAATCAGTTCATAGGAAGAAAAAGGAATGGCCTGCCAATCAGTGTCCTCATGGGTATATCCACATGCAAACGCTGTGAAACATACTACCGCAGACTGTGATTTACAAATAAAAATAATTTCATCATAAAAGTTTAACAAAAGTTTAGTGACAAAACTCTGAGTGTCTGTGTTTTATGTAGGCAAGTGTTGTTAATGATTCCAAATATCAAGTTGGTTGCAAGTATACAATTTTTTTTATACAACTAAAAAGTAATAGATCTTTTCTACAAGTGTGCAGCATATTTCTTTAATAAAAAACGTGTTGCTGTTTTACCTTCATCATTTTAATACGTATTTGAATTTATCCTAACACCTTTAGCTTCCTTAAATGTGAAGAGTATGACTTGCTGTAATGTTTGGACCACTCTCAATTTTTACAGATTGACATTGTCAGTTCATTGTCTACTGTTCTTTCACAGGTTTTGGCTAGTTGGCTGAAGGAACTCTTGGCTGAAGAGAAGTTGCAGTTTGCCAGGGCAACTGAGGACATGATGTCTGATATGGAGACTGACCCCGCTGGATTTTGGTTTCCTCTCCTAGCTGCTGAGCTTGAGTACCTGATCAAATCAGCTGACGGAGAGCCAACCGCTCTTATGGGGAGGAGAGGTGTCGCCAAAACGACCACCACAGCCCTACCCTGGACACCTGATTGCTCAGAACATTTAAAGAGAAGTGAAGCTGTTTTTTGCCAGGGCAACTGAGGACATGATGTCTGATATGGAGACTGACCCCGGTGGATTTTGGTTTCCTCTCCTAGCTGGCGCTCTGGATACTTGGTTTCCTGATCAAATTAGCTGACCAGCAAAGGTCACTTGAATTGGAATGATTTAGACACACACACACATACACAAACGCATACATCTCAATTACTGCCAACAGAATATTTATTAGGGTGTAGTTATTTTGTTGTCCATTACTTAATTTTTCTATTGGTGCAATGCTGTGAGTTTAGTATTGCATAAAGGTTTTATTCACATTGACAATTTATTTTCTATTGTTACTCTTCAAAATCTGGACATTATTCCAAACGTTTGGCCACCAAAGTCCTTTTGAGAACTTTCTTTTCTTGTATTGCTGTGTGGGAAATGTTTTGCACTTAAAAAATAAAAGCATTTTACTTGGATACGCTGTAGCAGAATAAACATGGGAGGGTAGGAAAAAGAACGGGGGGATAAGGGGGGTTACAGGGTAAAAGTTGTGAAATATCCTAATGTCTTTACTGGTGGACACTCATTAAAAGTCAAGGTCTGGAATCATTGCAAGTCATTCTGTTCTCCATTGATATGTTTATACCTCACAGCATGGGGGGTTGTAACAATGGTGAGGTTTATGTGTCGCAATATGTCCTAATGCCCAGTGGTGGGGTTTCCTTAAAAAAAGGGAAGTGTAGAAGAATGTCCCATGCTGGAGCTGTTGCCAGTCAGGATTCTAACTGTTCTTGACTGTTGCGGTTCCTCTTCATGAAAAGTCACGACATTAACCGGCTTAGGAGTGTTGAGTAATTAAAAACTAGTTCTCACAACTGGCCTGGAATTGTCAATTCTACACAAACGGGAATTTGGCGCAGTGAGTATCGACGCCAGCGGGGACAACTTTGGAGTTCCCGGAGGCTAGGTAATAAATACAGGAATGACTACCTTCTGTTCTGCGGCTCGTTTCCTGCCTACCCTTCACCGTGACAGTTTTGAATACAGCTTTCTGTCTCAGATTCCTACAAATACAGTGGGGAGAACAAGCATTCGATACACTGCAGATGTTGCAGGTTTTCCCACTTACAAAGCATATAGAAGTCTCTTCAACTGTGAGTAATAGAATCTAAAATCAAAAATCCAGAAAATCACATTGTATGATTTTTAAGTAATTAAGTTGTATTTTATTGCATGACACAAGTATTTATTCAAAAAGCAGAATTTAATATTTGGTACAGATTCCTTTGTTTGCAATTACAGAGATCATACGTTTCCTGTAGTTCTTGACCAAGTTTGCACACACTGCAGCAGGGATTTTGGCCTACTCCTCCATACAGACAGGATCCAGATCCTTCTTGGTTTCGGGGCTGTCGCTGGGCAATACGGACTTTCAGCTCCCTCCAAAGATTTTCTATTGGGTTCAGGTCTGGAGACTGGCTAGGCCACTCCAGGACCTTGAGATGCTTTTTACAAAGCCACTCCTTAGTTGCCCTGGCTGTGTGTTTCGGGTCGTTGTCATGCTGGAAGACCCAGCCACGACCCATCTTCAATGCTCTTACTGAGGGAAGGAGGTTGTTGGCCAAGATCTCGGGATACATGGCCCCATCCATCCTCCCCTCAATAAGGTGCAGTCGTCCTTTCCCATTGGCAGAAAATAATCCCCCAAAGAATGATGTTTCCACCTCCATGCTTCACGGTTGGGATGGTGTTCTTGGGGTTGTACTCATCCTACTTCTTCCTCCAAACACGGCGAGTGGAGTTTAGACCAAAAAGCTCTATTTTTGTCTAATCAGACCACATGACCTTCTCCCATTCCTCCTCTGGATCATCCAGATGGTCATTGGCAAACTTCAAACAGGCCTGGACATGCGCTGCAGGATTTTAATCCATGACGGCGTAGTGTGTTACTAATGGTTTTCTTTGAGACTGTGGTCCCAGCTCTCTTCAGGTCATTGACCAGGTCCTGCTGTGTAGTTCTGGGCTGATCCCTCATCTTCCTCGATGAGGTGAGATCTTGCATGGAGCCCCAGACCGAGGGAGATTGACCGTCATCTTGAACTTCTTACATTTTCTAATAACAGCACCAACAGTTGTTGCTTTCTTACCAAGTTGCTTGCCTATTGTCCTGTGGCCCATCCCAGCCTTGTGGAGGTCTACAATTTTATCCCTGATGTCTTTACACAGTTCAGTGGTCTTGGCCATTGTGGAGAGGTTGGAGTCTGTTTGATTGAGTGTGATTGAAAGGTGTCGATCACACTCAAGGTAACAAGTTCAAACAGGTGCAGTTAATACAGGTAATGAGTGGAGAACAGGAGGTCTTCTTAAAGAAAAACTAACAGGTCTGTTAGAGCCGGAATTCTTACTGGTTGGTAGGTGATCAAATACTTATATCATGCAATAAAATGCAAATTAATTATTTTAAAATCATACAATATGTTCTGGATTTTTGTTTTATATTCCATCTCTCACAGTTGAAGTGTACCTATGGTAAAAATTACAGACCTCTACATGCTTTGTAAGTAGGAAAACCTGCAAAATCGGCAATGTATCAAATACTTGTTCTCCCCACTGTATTTTGAAATAAGGAGTGTCCACAATGTTTATTTATGTGGTGAAACAACGAGTCTCTCAAAGCCAACAAATTAAAGTGAAACCTTGACAAATCATTCCCGGTGTGAAAGAATACCAAGGCAGCTATTTCTGGACAGGGCAGAAAGCTTCAAGAAAAATTGTTTGACAGTGGAAGCGAAAGTCTGATCTAGCAAGGAAGAGCTGTTATATTAGAACTTACGATAAGCAGGAATCAGAGTAAATAGCAAGATGTGTGTTTTGATTCATACAATCTCGGAACCTCTGCCATACATGTTCAGTAAAGGGGGGTTTTGGGTAGATAAGTATGGAAGTGTGTCACTTAAAGTGGGGGTCACGCTGGGTTACGTGGGAGTTCAGCAGGCTGGGGAAGTGTTGGATAACTTGGGCTAGACAGCATTAAGAATTGTGGTTAGTTCTGGCTAGTTCTTATGAAGTTTACTTCCGCCACAAATTGCATCTAGAACTGAAATTCATGAAAGATGCCTTTCATGTCATGAAAGGCATCTGAAAAAAGCATTTTGATTGTTTTTAAAGCAACATGAGGCAACTGACAAAGTTCCAAAAAGGCCAAATGGTCTGTGCCTGAATTGCAGTCACAAAAACTGCTAAATTACTCAATGTGTCAAGGAGAATATTCTCAAAATTCATGACAGCATAAGTTGAACATGAACAAATTGCTTTGGCAAAGAAGAACAGTCGTCACAAGTTGAAGCAGGCCAACAGATAGATGGGCGCTTAAAAGGATAATGTCTCAATGCTCCGAAAGCAAAGCCTCAAAGATTACCACTGAATTGAATGAGCACTTCCGTGACCCAGCCTAAAAAACTATACTTTGTGAGCTTCACAAACCTGAAATTTATGGCAGAGGTGCCTTTCGCAAACTGCTTGTTTCCGAGGCCAGCAAACAAATACACATACAGTATCTCACAAAAGTGAGCACACCCCTCACATTTTTGAAAATATTTGATTATATCTTTTTATGTGACAACATTGAAGAAATTACACTTCGCTGCAAAGTAAAGTAGTGAGTGTACAGCTTGTATAACTGTAAATTTGCTGCCCCCTCAAAATAACTCTACACACAGCCATTAATGTCTAAACCGCTGGCAACAAACCCCTAAGTGAATCATACTGGTCACCAGACCTGGAGCTACTGTCTGTAAACATACGGCCCTTCTAACTTCCACAGGATTTCAGCTTAGTTATTATCACAGCACTCTATATACTCCCGCAGGGGGATAACATTTGTGCACTACACGACCTATATGGAGAATGAAATGGACTAGAGGGCGCCCACCCTGAGACAGCTGCTATTGTTGTTGCCAAAGTACTACCAGCACATTAACTTTCCTACCGGGGCAATCAGACTCATGACCATGGTTATAAACCTCTTCCCCGCCCTGCATTCAGTAAGGCAGATCACACATCAATGTTGCTCCTCCCATCCCAAAGACAAAGCCTAAAACAGGAAAAAACGGTTTCTCAGACAGTTCAAAGCAGGAATGAGGAATCCATTACTGCTCTACAGGAATGCTTTGAAACCACGGATTGGCAGATGTTCTGTGAAGCCACCTGATGGGAACACTGATGAATACACAGACTCTGTCTCAGCATATACTCTCAACTCTCACTATATAGTTGTCGTGTGCCATGTCAAAGGAATTGAATTGTGCTGGATTATGCAGTGTTGTTCAAGTAAACCTAGAAAATTTAAATTGATTCTAAGAAGTATGTAAGCATTTCTTAAGGGGGAGTGTGGCCCTACTACTTATTACATCCTTGATATTAATATATTGTTAGGGGTTTCCGTTATTTTTTCCACCCCCTGTATAATAAAATGTTTCCATACATAAATTGACATTACTAATGGAATACAATTATTTGAATAAATGTATTAGGCCTACTGTATTAAACTATTCAGAAAGTTCTGAAAAATATAAGCACACCTGCACTACCTGAGTGAAGCGGATTACAAATGGTTATTAAATTAGGCCCATGTAGACATTTGGGTGAGTTGGCCTAAGGATAAAAAATCTAAATAAAAAAAATAAAATAAAAAAGTATTTGGCTGTTTTTAAACTGTTGGTGTTGAAGGATTTACAATTGCTTTTCGTTGAAAAAGACTGTCTGCTAATACTTAAAATGTATTGTTTTGTTTACAGCGTCCCAAAACAATAGGCATGTGACTTTAGCATTTAAATTTAGAACAATAGTGTTGGCTATTGATAGTGAACAAAACACTATCGTTAAGAAGGTTCTGGTTCTGATACCTACTAGACTAACCTAGAGGTCACTGAAATTGCACAATATCGGGGACAGATCCTCCTCCCGCTGAGCTGCAACAAACAACTACATTTTATCTTTACGTTTTTGTCATTTAGCAGACGCTGTTATTCAGAGCGACTCACAGTAAGTGAATAGATTTTAAGAGAGTTAAGTGAAACAACCACACAATTTAGTAGTAAATGCATTCTAATCAGTGAATTGGTTATCGGCAAATTTGAGTGCTGGAAAGAAGACCATACATATAATCAACATAAAATATAAAAATATAACAAAAGACAAACAGACAGGTGGCAGTGGAACAGTTTAAGGTACTTTGATTGAGTGGAACTGCCGCGAAGGGGTGGGACAGCCAGGAGCCCAGAAGTTGCTAAACTAAGAGCCTGAGTTGGGATGTAGGGTTTGAGAAATCACCTAAAGGGAGGGAGAAACTTATTTTGTTGCTCTGTTGGAAAGAACCATAGCCTTGAAGCAGATTCGAGCTTCAACTGGAAGCTAGTATAGAATGTGAAAAAGCGTGTTGCCATGGGAGAATTTGGGAAGGTTGAACAACAGACGTGCCACTGCATTCTGAATGAGTTACAGGGGTTTGGTTGCCTCAGTAAGAGTGAATTGCAGTTATCCAGATGTGAGATGACAAGTGCCTGGACACGTACCTCATGCCAAGGTTCTTTGCACTCTGGGAAGAGCACACTGTGCAGTTGTCAAGCATGATGGGTATGTCCTGGAGCAGACAGGCTTTCCAGCAAAAGAAGAGCAGCTTAGTCTTGTCTAGGTTAAGGTTGAGGTGGTGGGCCAACATCCAAGCAGAGATGTCAGCCAGACAAGGAGTGAAATCCTAAATATCTAGATAAGAAAGCATATGTGGGAACTCCTTCGGGACTGTTGGAAAAGTATTCCAGGTGACCCCCTCATGAAGCTGGTAGACAGAAGGCAAAGAGTGTGCAAAGCTGTCATCAAGGCAAAGGGTATAGTACTGGCAGCTAGCTATAGTATTATCACAGCACAATAGCTATTTCTGAATCACAAGTTTGTCTGGCTGACTGCTACACTGCCTGATCAGAGATGAGATGACAACTTTAGGAATTAAGTAGTAAAGTCATCAAATAAAAACAAAGTAAATTATTTTTTTATTAATGTGAATAGATGTGATTAGCAGTAATGAGCAAGCTAATACCATCAGGCTCATTTAATTGTTTTGTTATGGGTTGTTACAGCATTCAGCACTTCTGTATTAAGTGTCAGGTTCTTTAAAATAATTAAAATAATCATTATTTCATAATGCATTAATAAAAATGTATACCAGTTTGGTAAACCATGGTTATTTTAAATAAACTGAAAACTACCTCGAAAATCTGTTTGCCAAGAATAACCATATATTGGCCTCAGGGGTTTTAGCAGATAGGGTTGCTGCCTTTAGAATACGAAGTATACTGTGTTACTGTGGTTAAATCCAGCACATGCCATTATTGCACAAATGTTTACTTTCTTTCTGTCTCTATTCCCAGTAAACTACAACAAATATGCCCTCTCTCCTTAAAAATACAAATCTGCGGAATACATTATTTTCCTCTTCACTGTAGATTGTAGATTAACGAACTGAGATTGCAGTGTAATTGACAGTGTCTTGAGTTGACAGCGGCTGTCTTTTCAAGGCTCTGTGCCTTATAATGTCAGACAAAATTCTCTCTAAGATAGGTGGCCCTTCTTTGACTCAGTTCACGGCTACCCTGCAAAATGTGGCTGCACTGTCTGGGTAACCATACTGCCACAAGCTCTAGTTTACAGCCTTGATAGCAGGGAGTCACTCTGCAGAGGGGCCTAGGGCTGCAGTCCGAAATAACAAATAATTTATCCTTCTCTCTCATTCACCAATGGCAAGGCCAATGCAACGGTTCAAGGTTTATGAAATATTTATTTTGTTGATAAACATTATTATTATTTTACAGGTTGCCAATCCATAGCAGGAGCCCTGATTTTCCCTTACATGAGTTATGGAGGACAGTGCTCAAGGAAAGTAATGTCTACTAATAGTATATATTAAATTTCTTGACTCCATTATAGTTAAAGGTACAAGAAATGGAAAAGGAATGACCTGACAAAATATTTTTTTGCAAAAGGTTACATTCTGCCCACCGGATACTGTAAACAAAACTTTATTTAAGAACTGGAGAGTGTGGCAAGGACAAACCACTTTAAAAAACATTGCAATCAATGTTGGCAACTCTCCACAAGGTCCTATCTGCTGTAATGAAGATGTGGTGATATTCCAAGCATTGGCTCAAGGCTACACTTATCAGGCAATATTCAATTCCATTTCAGTGGGGGGAGAATGTTGCCAGGTCATTGGTTAGATATAACATCATTACCATTATCTTTTTTATTCCTAGCCCAAGTGCTAGTGTATTCATCATACAATACATATGCTGATTCAATAGAAAAGAAAAATGACTGATGTCAAAATGTGAAAACTAGTGTGCTGTATATCAATGTAATATATATTGTAAGGCTTAGCTAAATGAACAAGAAACACACGTGAACAATAATTAATTAGTAAGACCAAAATGAAGTATTGCTGTGAAGATCTACAAAATTAAAAAAATTCACTGGCCTGTACTAGAATTAGATCTAAAAAATTTAAAAAGGTTAAAGACTTGTCCACACCATTCCATATTTTAGTTCACCAGTTCTGGCCTTAGATTATTCCCCAAATGAACTGCATCTAACAGAAGTGTTAGAAAAGCTAAAGGACCAACTTGTGATAAACATGTTAATGTATTAAAATAAGGGAACAAAAGGGTTGAGGGAACAAGGATTGAAGGAACAAAGGTTTGAGGGAACAACATAGGGTCGAGGGAATATCGGGTTGAGGAAGCGCAGGGTTGAGAGAACAAAGAGTTGAAGGATCAATAATAATAATAATAATAAATGTAACTTACATAGCACTTTTCCGGGACCCTAAGACGCTTTACATTTGGTACAGAAAATACAACATCCAAGGAGAACAATAGAACAATACAGATAAACATAAGGAAGATTACTCAGACATGACACTAGACGAAGGGAACAGGCAGGGGCTAGGGATAGGCTTGTGTTAGAAATCGTCTGTTTCGAATAGTGTTTGTAATAATTAGCATACCTGTTTGTTAATTACATAGAGAAATTATATTATTTATTGCAGCATTAGAAAGTCTTGGTCATGAGGTTACGGACCTGGTCTTCCTTACACAACCTCAATCTCATCTCACTCAATCTCTTCTCACTGTAATGTTGGTTACAAGCTGATATATACATTGAAGGGTGTGTCTACCTAGCAAAGATCAGGTTTCCAAGACAGTAACCCCCATGCCAAATGGTCAATGTAAAACATTCCTGTGATTAGTAGAGCGCAACCTACAGAGAGATAATCTAAACAGAGAGGTTTCTGTTGTTCTCATTATCCAGGCACATTCACCTACAATGAAACGTACATTCATATTGTAATTGTTAATGCTCAGATTCCACACTCCCCCTATCAAACATTTAAAGAAAAACATCTTTTAAATAGGGAAAACATCTACCTTTGACAGGGACCACCTATAATAGGGAACAATTCACTGTCCAAACATAACATGATAGCCGTCATAATGCAGATCATTAAGCATCATCACAAATACGCCAAAGTCCAATATTGGGATTGTCATCGTATAGAGTTTCCCTCTTGCGAAACTCTATACGTCTTGCGAGAAACAAACCTTCATACATATGAAATCACCAGTTCATTTAGGAAAATCTCAGATTGTAAGTAAATAGGTTAGTTTTCAATCAAGTGTCCTTCAGTTCTTGTTTTCAGTTTTCTTTGTCTTGCATCAGTGATGAAAGTTCCAATATCAGTTATTGCAGTCAGTGTGATGTGGACCCAGCAAATTGCCTGGTTATCCTAACAAGTCAGTGTAGGTGTATAATGGAACAGTGAGTTTCCAACACGTCACTAATTCAAGATTAACACCACAACAGTGTCTTCCACTGTGTTAGGACCACGTGAGTAGTTAGTGTAGGGTATAATGTGTCAGAATGGTGATTTATGGCCCAGGGGGACGGGAATTCCATATTGATGTGACAGGTAGGCGGGCCATCCGGTTTGTAGGGTGGGACTTCCGGTATGACGTATGTTAGGGAGGGACTTCCTGTATGACGTATGTTAGGGTGGGACTTCCGGTATGACGTATGTTAGGGTGGGACTTCAGGAGTGACGTATGCATGTCCGGTGACTTTGTGATTTATGATTACATTGATGTGTCAGCGTTTGATGTTTTACAACGCCTGATGAGCAAACCAGACTAGTGTTATAACAGGTGGGTTATGTTTGATGATTAACAAATGGGGCTTAGGGTTCCGGAATGTTAAATTCCCAGGCAGTAAATAAGTGTTGTGTCAGCGGTAAGGTGTTTGGTGTACAGCAAATGGTGTTTGACAAATATAAAACCCTGGTGTTTTATCTTCTGACAAGTGGTGCAACAGCTGGCATACAAACGGTGGTTGTTAACCTTTCATGTTTTATGGGTTGACTGGCGTGGTATGTGTATTTAAACCACGCAGACATCGGTGATGGTCAGTCAGTCTTGCCTGAGCGAACTTACCTACACATTACAAAACATGGAGGATTGTGCTGCTATCAATGTTTTGGGTGAAACACCGGTGAAAGCTAACAGCTTAAACGCAGCTCAGCGATTTGGTAAGAAATTAGAAATGGACCGCAGAGATGCAATCAACATGCCAGCCCCGAAGAAACCGATGCAGAGTTTAACCCGAATCCATCACCTACACCAGTATATGTTGACACAGGAGTGGAAATTGGACGATGGTCGGATCGGGGGATACATCTTCAACCCAGAGCTACCGGAGGTGGCATTTTATGAATTACCCGAAGGCCAAGTGTTTAAGGCTGGTGTGACCGATCAAATGGTTTTTAATTCCAGTTTATGGGTCACCTTTCGAAAAGTGTTTTATTTGGGGCCAAAACAAGGCCCACATAAAGTTGTCGAGGGGCTGAAAGAGTATGACTCTGTCAGATTGGAGTTATTTCCGGAAAATATCAGCGTGTTAGTTTGTGACTGCGGACTGATCGACTGACCTAAGACCCCGAAGCCCCGCCTTAAGCCAACACCTTCATCAGCACAGCATAAAAACCGACAGGCCGCCGGTGACATTCAAGCAGTCGGAAGAATTTACGAAACATGTCTCAAGATTACAACCAAGCGGTGATTGAAGAACCCAAGGCTGAGGACTGGCTGTGTGACGCCTGGGATGACAACGCTGAAGCCTTCTACGGAACCCCTGACCCAGACAGCTCGATTCCACCGGCATACCCAACAAGAAACTACCATTGGATTGACAGGGTTGGTGATCAACTAGGTCCTCTTAACCTGTCATACCTTTCAAATGCTAACAAGAGTTATCACAAAATGGACAAACAACTTGCACCAAAAATATTAAAGATCATCAAAGCAACAATGGGTATGATTCTGGAAAACATTGTTGGGGCTATTCTACACAAAGCATGCATCGGATGTGAAGTGGACCACCGGAGCCAGACAAGACATTCATGTCTCGAACCGCCTGAGTATTTTTTTGAGACCCATTATGATGACATTGTGGCGACCGTTTTAACACCGCGACTGAAACATGTGTTGGTCAAGATTTTGAACGCATCGGGTTTTCACACACCGATGACTGATGTTCACAAGGCTGCTGAGAACTTTCTGCACGAGCTCAAGTTGGAGCCGAACATCACACAGAGACTGAGTAAGAACAGGGATGAGTACATGGACAAATTTAATGAGGATGTTGTATGCGACGCAGCGGGGTCATGGTGTGATGAAAGCAAAGAGTCTGTTGTCTAAGGCCAGGGTAGCTTCAGTTCTCATGTTAACATGTATATAAACAAAGACTATGAGAAATCTGAATGTTTGTGTAACTTTTCTGAATATATTGGTTGTGTAATTTCGAAAACTCAAATAAAACATTGTTAAACATGTATTCATTCTCATTATTGCTCGAACACTCTACAATGTCTGAACAGGTTATGAAAAGTATTTACTATGACCCGGCAAACTATGGTGCTTATGTGGGTAGAGAGGGTTTGAAAAGAGCATACTTGGAAAAAACCGGTGAGATCCTCAAAAATGGTGAGGCCGATGACTGGCATGCATAGATGTATTAAGCAAATACGCATGGATTCACGTGCTGAGAAATAAAAGCGCTATAGAGGTAAAGCGAGCATTTGAAGACATATTAAAAGAAGGAAGAACACCACAAAAAGTCCAAACGGACAAGGGGAAGGTGTTTTTTAATTCACATTTTGAAATGTTGATGAAGAAGTACGACATAAAACATTTTGCTACAGGAAATGATGTCAAAGCGAGTATCGTTGAGAGGTTTAATAAAACAATTAAATCACGAATGTGGAGGTATCTGACAGCAGCCAACACTCATCGCTATGTTGAGGTTATTCAAGATTTAGTTCGTGGGTACAACCATAGCTACCATCGGTCTATTAAGATGAAGCCTGCTGACGTTTGTGAAGAAAATGTTAGTTCTCAAGAACCTATATGGCACAACATTAACGAGAAATGGTAATCAAAGCTACAAGTTCCAGGTTGGGGATACTGTGAGACTCTCAAAGCTGAGAGGTGCGTTTACAAAAGGCTATGAAAAAGGGTACACAGATGAATATTTTACAATAACAGAATGCATTCCACGGGTACCTCCTGTATATAGAATAAAAGATTACGATGGTGATGTGATAGTTGGGACCTTTTATGAACAGGAATTGCTGAAAATAATCGTGGCTAAGGATAAAACTTATAAAGTGGAAGCAGTTTTGAATGAGAAAGTACAGAAAGGGAGGAAAATGTGTCTTGTGAAGTGGCTTGGTTGGCCTGAGAAATTCAACAGCTGGATACCATCGGAACAAGTGGTTGACCTAGAAACTGGATAAAACGCCAGGATTTACAGGATCACGTCATTTACATTGACTGCGATCAGCATGGGTGACGGTGGCTTCTACATAACGCTGCCCAGTAACTCATCGAGACATGTCTATCCAAGCAACACAAGTTCGTGCTATACCACTACATTTGCCAAAGGTATAGATTTGAAAGGCGATTGGGAAGTATCTTTGATAGAGTTCCAATACCCGCACACGTGGAAAACGTTTACACGGGGAGAAAACGCATTTGAACTACTTGACTTGAAAAATGACAAAACTTGGAAATATGAACTCGACACCGGTTATTACAGCATAATATTAAAACTAGTGATAGAGCTCAACAGTCATATAAAAACACATGGTTTATCGGTGGGGTACGATGAATTTAAAAATAGAGTGTTTCTAAAAGGTGAGCCCCAGTTTAGTTTGAAATTTAGCGCAAAACTGGAACAGATATTGGGGTTAAAACCAGGCGAGCGGTGGTCCGCCACATGGTACAGAACATACCCCACAGATATTCTAGCGGGGTTTAACACCCTATACACCTACACAGATATAATTGATTATCAATGTGTTGGTGACAGTCATGTCCCACTGCTGCGAACTGTACATATTACAGGGAGAAAGAACAAAGTTGTCAAAGTGACGTACGACAAGCCACACTACGTACCTCTTAGTAAGAGACAATTTGATGAGATCTGTATTGAAGTAAAATCTGATCAAAACCAGCTGGTTTCATTAGTAGTGGGGAAAGTGATTGCAAAATTACACTTCAGACCCGTCAAACAATCTTTTAGAGTTTAAGATGCAGCCGCAGAAGCTCTATGATGATCCTCGAAGGTATGTTGAATACTACACAATACAGGCCGGTAACGGTTTACCGGGGTATCATGGTAGCTCAGCAATGTATGGGGCCGGTCTAGGGGGCCTTTTCCGAGGGCTTTTCCGGATGACAATACCTTTGTTGAAGCACGGGTTCTCCATAGCAAAACCACATCTGAAGAGTGCGGCTAGGAATATAGTCGGCGATGTTGTCAACAGTGTTATGTCACGACAAACAAAACAGCAGGATGGTTCTGGATTGATGGTTATGTCTCGAGGTGTTAGAAAGAGACCACCTGGTAGGCGGAGCCTACCCAAGAGTAAATAACGCAAGAATGAGACAAAAACAAGAGCCAAGGTTAAAAGAGGACATACACCCCGGAGGACGCTCAAAGGGAACACGACAAATCTGATTAAGAATATATTTTAGAGAGATGGCACTCCTACACCGTATGTCTGGCGAATGTATGAAGACAGAGTTGGATTTATTCACAGTTCTCTTCACACAGACATCTATTGAGAAAAAGACATACATTGAAATACCGACCCTATCAGCAATATCAGACGCAGCCCCTCTGGAGTTCTTTATTGCCGGGAATGGCGAAGACTACATTGATCTAAACAATACTTTGTTGTACCTACGTGTAAAAGTCACTAAACCGGACGGAACTAATATTGATGCCGGAGCATGTGTTGGGGTTATCAACTATCCGATAGCCACCCTATTTTCACAAGTGGATGTCTCCTTGGGTGATCGTTTAATTAGCCAGAGTAGCAACACATACCCCTACAGAGCCGTTATAGAGAGCATTCTGAATTATGGATGTGATACATTAAAGACAGTTTTCAGCTGGGTTGTTTTACAAGGATGCCGCAGGTCACATGGATGTTACGGACCCTGCAGGCGAGAACGATGGACTTACGAAAAGGGCAGCCTATTCGGCGGATAGCACAACATTTGAAATGATCGGCCCTGTTCATAGCGATATCTTCTTTCAAGAGAAACTTATGTTAAACGGCGTTGACATAAAGGTTAGGATGGTGCGCGGTAAAGATGAGTTCTGCCTTATGGGGGTCGGGGATGTGCGTTATCGTTTGCATATACTATCAGCATCACTATTTGTCAAGAAAGTGTCTGTTTCGCCAGCCGTGAAACTTGGACACGCTCAAGCGCTACTTTCAACCAATGCCAAGTACCCAATTGAAAGAGTGTGTATGAAGACATTTAGTTTACCGGCTGGGGGTCGTGTTTGCAACCAGGAAAACCTATTTTTAGGACCTCTGCCAAAATGTATTGTAATCGGATTGGTGGACAATGACAGTTTTACCGGAAGTTACACAAAAAATCCATTTCATTTCAAACATTATAATTTGGAGTTTATGGCTATGTATGTAGACGGTCAGCAATTTCCTAGCAAACCATTCCAACCAAATTACACAAGAGAATTTTACCAATTGGCCTTAGCTTCAGGAAAACACCTAAAGGACCAAGCCTTGGCTATTGACAGGTCGGACTTCTTACACGGCTATGCCCTTTATGCATTCAACTGCGCGCCAGACGAGGAATGTGGTTAGCACATATCCTTGATCAAGTCAGGGAATGTAGGACTTGAGATGAGGTTCAGACAACCACTACCCCACACAATTAATTTAGTTGTTTATTCAATCTTTGACTCCATTATCGAAGTCATGGTTGACTACTATTAGGAGAACTGTGTGGAAATGAATACCGCAGAGTTGACCAGTGTGGTGAACCAATTTTCATCTAGGACCCATTTCTATGGTGTGCTGGCAAGTGACCAACTACCTAGGGTGCCTGTCCGAGATGTTGCATCAATGATGATTGTTAATACACACCCAAGCAATCACCCTGGGGAGCACTGGCTGGCTATTTACATAACGGATGATGGCATTGGAAGGTTTTATGACAGTTTTGGAAACCCCCCGGATTTTACATATTTTCCCAAGTCAATCAAGGCCTTTCTGAAAACCTGTGAGAATGTGGAATACAGTTTAAAACAAGTACAGGACCTGGTTTCAACCACATGTGGACAGCATTGTTTATTCTTTCCCTTTCTAATGACAAAAGGTCTGAGTTATAAAGATTTTATGTCTTTTTATGCTGATGATTTACGAGAAAATGATGCCCTAGTCTCAAAGTTTGTAGCTAAGATGTACCAGAGTAAGCGTGATAAGCAAATGTTTAATTGCATACAACATGCTCAATCTTGTGAAACGTTTAATTTGTGCCATGGTTGTTGAAGAAATAGAAAAGCCAATCACGTGTATGTCAAATTTATTATTCAAAAATAAAAACATTTGTAAAACCACATCAATGTTTACATATTATTTTCATAAAACATTTATTCAAGATAAAACAAACATACAATGTATCACAAATAAAATAAAAACACATTAAAATGGAAGCCATTTTGCGGGGTCCGTGGTATGAGGTTCAAAGAAAGCTTTGGTTGTTTCAAAACCAGTTGCTGGTGGTGTGGCTAAATCATCCATTGTGTCACCAGACTTTTGTTTATACAAATTGATTTTACGTCTTACATGCGCATTTGGAATAGTTGTAAAAGGCATGTTGAGACATGCCATGGCCTCTAAAAACACACCCCACCCCAACGGCCTTCTATCGTCAGCAATTTTATTGGTAGCTGTCACACTTTTAACAAGATCCAATAGGTACAAGCCCTTGATTATCTCTCCTTTGAAAATGAATTCACCATTTGAATTCCATGAAGTCAAATCTTTAGACCTGTGCATTCTATTAAGAATATATTCAACATTCTTTCTACGCTTCACAGGCACATTATCCAAAATTTCATCAACAAGGTCAACATTTTGGTCAACAGTTTGCTTATTCTCAGTCACGTTTACTACAGCAGACCCGGGCTCAGACCCGGGTAGACTTAAAGTCAGGGTGTTTGTATCAAGCTCCCCCTGGCGCACAACAGTCAAAAATCGTTGTAAAATGGCAGAGTATCTTTTAGCTTTCTCATGTAAATCCATATCAGACTTCAACAGTATATTGCGAATTGATGAGTCCAAATCATTCTCAACCGATTGTCTTACATCGGTGCTAGTCGTTTTGGATTCTCGCAGTTTTTCTAACTGATGTTGTGGCACCAGAAACATTTTCTGAGCATGCTCCATGTTGTTTAACCCTGTCTCGATGCAATTAGACTGGTTAAGAATGGAACTGCAAGGCTTAGTAACGGCAGTAGAAAACCTCCAGATTGGTTGATGGTTTTTCTTTTCTGTGCAACTGAAGTGTTCTTTCTAGACATGTATATCATTTTGGCTTTTTGTCTCTTTACTTTTCGGAGCTGCGACTCGGTTAAGGGTATATTACCGCGCCTTAGATTAAGCGCTATTTCACAGAGTGATACAATGAGGTCGGTGGATGCTGATTCTAAAATAACGTTGACTTGCCGGTGCCTTAAATATCATTTTCAAAAGTGGTAAATTTCTACGAATGCGTTTAGACAGGATCAAACTTTCTTAGGAACGTACACGACAGGCCAATCCCCTGAAAATAACCCTGTTCTCAGACGGTAGTCTTCTGGTGTGTAGCTTTAAAGTCAATAAGTAAATAACCAAAAGGCGGATGTGTTGCATCTTTAAAACTCTCCATGAAGATTCGAGAAAGACCGGGGTATATCTGTCTACCTAAAATGCTAATCTGCTGATTGTCGCGGGGGTTTTTAAACAAGATGAGGTAGTTTGTGTTCAAGTTAATAGTTCTACTGGATTTGCCTTTAACAAACATGTTTTGGACGAGGTAAATTGCACTCAGGTTACGGTGGTGTGAATATTGTGTGAAAACTCTCCATCTCCAAACTCTCTGATGCACTTTTCATTAAATCGTCAATAATTAAAAGGTTGTTTTTCTGAATCGGTAGCAGATTGTCATCACACAGCGATAATAAAATGTATCTCCCTTACTTTCAACAGTTTGTCATACATCGGTTGCCAACATGAATAAACCCAGACGATATTTTGAATTTCTTTGGAGAATACAACCTCTGCATTATCCAACAACATCTTCACAAAATATGTTTTACCAGAGTTACTGGGGCCACTAATGACACAGCTGAACGGGTGTTGTAGTCGTGGGTCAAAACCGCTATCCATCCTAGACTGTGGTTTAGTACCCATAAGGCCTTGTGCTGTAATCAGGGAGCAGTACACGCTTGTTGTACACAACTCTGAAACGCTTAGACACTACTCGGTTTTTCAACGTGAATGTTCTTTTATCTCTAGCAATTGTGTCTGCATTAGCAAGGATATGATCATCATCACCGCCCTCACCCCATACAAAGTTGTCAACCAGTCGTGTCAGCGTCTCCAAATTAACAATGGTTGTGTTGTAGCTGTTGAGCGTAATGCCTTTTGCAGTAAGTCACTTCTGGAGTAACATGACCGAGAGTCCATACGCTGGTTCCACATCAAAACTCCCATCACAGCAACGTCGGAATGTGTGATGGGCTCTCCGGCACCAAAGTAGAACAGCAGATCCCGGGCCACCAGCAGGCGCCACCATTGTAGGGAGAGACATGGAATCAAAAGAACAAATGCGTCAACCAGTGACAGTGCAAAGAAACGTGAATTGCAGAAAACATAATGACATGCAGAGCAAGGATAGACAGCAATACGGAAGAAACGTCAATTCAGACAATCACACAGACACAGTCAACCCGATAATAGTAAGATATTTTCGATCAATCTGGCAAGATGCAACCCCTGCACCAGACCTGCATAGCAATGCCACAGCATAAGCAAACTTGGAAGCTCCACCCTGCTAGCATGACACCAACTGCCGGATGCCACTGCTGGAGTGACATGATCGAGAGTACTGCATGCTCCATAGCGATAAGACTACAAAATTTTATTGCACATAGATCCCAGAAACAACCCTGCAAATCCACAACACGGCATGAGCACAGCCCCAGCTCTTCTGGGAGAGCTGTACCAAACACATTTGAAAGAATAACAACTGAGTGGACATGACAAGAACGCAAAGAAGAACAAAGTTCCACAGGAAAACACAAGGAACATGCCAAACGGAAAGGAGCAGCGCATGACGGACCACATCCAAATTGGATACGTACCCACGAGGAGAAATACCATATCCCAGCAGACACAATACCGAAACAGATCATATGATCCGCATCCGAGGAATGAATGCACTCGAGGCTGCACAATATATCGTTTCAGCATCGACATTGTGATGTATGCATCTGCAATAGTCACATCGCAGAACGTGCAATTTAGTAAGGTAAACCAAAGCTCTGAATGCCAGGACTGATATGTTTCCTATGGCATTAATGTTTCATGTCTATATATCTCTGAGATCTTTGTTTAAATGTTGCATTTGTTTACAATAAAAAAACAATGGAATTAAATGCCCCTATATTTTGGGTTATCATTAAGTAAAATATTTAGTGCTAAACTCATGAGATCAAAGTTATATGAGAATGAATGTGTTTCATTATAGGTCTTTAAAACTCTCAAAAGACTATGTTAGTATATTATATGTGAAGCCACCTCTTCAACACTTCAATGCTGCTAATACAAGTGGGAGACAGACTTGACCAAGACCTTAAAAACTGAGATGTTGCACTACATCAACGAGAAATATAGAGATGAAGCTACTAGCAGCAGCTAGATGCGGCTTCTTGTTTGGACCCTTGGTTCAAGATGGACTTCATCTGTGAAGACAACAAGCCCCAAGTCAAGGCCAGAGTGGAATGAGAAATGATGGAATGCCAGGAGGAGACGTCAAGCAACAGCACTGAAGTGGAGCCTGAAGTTGCTGATCCGTCCCAGGCAAAGAAAGCCAAGAAGTTTCTTTAAACAGAGCGGAGCTACAGCAAAGAGTGATTCCTCTCTGACCTACAAGGATGCTGTGGAAGCAGAATTAAACAACTACCTGCTAACACCTTCCATAGACAAAGAAGAAGATCCACTTGCATGGTGGAAAACCCATAGAGTAAGCTTTCCACATCTTACCAAGCTTTCCCGCAACTATCTATCCTATCCCCGCTACAAGTTCCCTCTCAGAGACTGGCAACATTGTCACTTGCCAACGGTCATGTCTCAAGCCTGTAATGGTGAATAGCAATGATAATTAACACTGTTTTCCTTTGGCACTGTTGCTAAGAAAAGTTTGTGAAATACAATGGTTCTGTGTTGATATTTGTTATTCATGTTAAGTTCATTGGTATTTATTAGTTAGGTTATGCTTTTATTATTACAAATTATTTGTTTTATAAACACTTTTGTTTTTGTAAACCACTCAGGATTGGTGTATAGCTTCTCTTTTTCATTTTTCAAATGGTTTAAATTAAAAGATATGTTTCTATTTTCAAAAGGAGGTTTGTAATTTAATTTGTAATGTAATAAAATGTTAAATGACTTATTTGATTTTGTCATTCACATTAATTCCCTATTGTGATAATTTTGAAACAATTGCCAATCCTGTGAACGGTATACACATTGCAAATTTTTTGTGTGCAATAATCTTTGATAATTTCTATGTTGTTTCTGGCATGGTCACCCAAAGTGTCATTGATCAACAAGCATCAATCCAGTGACAAAGATTCAGTACAGGTTGATGCACCAGCAATGGTTGACAAAGCTAGAGGCTTTGAAAGAACAACACAACGTACATGTTCAATACATATGGGAGTGTGAGTGGAATCAGCTTAAAAACACATCCGCAGATGTCAAATCTTTCTTGAAGACCTTTGATGCTCCAGAGCGACTTGACCCTTGGGATGCTATTTTTGGTGGTTGTACTAATGAGATTCATCTGAAGTGTACGGCTTGAGAAGGGGAGACTATTCAGTATAACGATGTCTGTAGTCTTTACCCATTCTGCAACAAGACAAAGACTTATCCGATTGGGCATCCAGACATAATCTTTCAAGATTTGAAACCTCTAGACACCTACTTTGGTATTGTTAAGGCTACGGTGTGTCCACCAAAAGGCCTTTATCACCCCGTTTTACCGCACAGAGTCGGCGGTAAGCTGTTCTTTCCATTGTGTAGATTATGTGCAGAGCCTGAAAACCAGGTAACTGATTGTTCACATACTGATTCAGAAAGATCTTTAACCGGTACCTGGGTTTCAATTGAGCTGGTTAAGGCTGTTGAGAAAGGCTATTGCATTGTGGAAATATTTGAAGTCTGGGATTTCACCAGGACATCAGATAATCTTTTTGCAGATTACATGAGAACATTCCTGAAGCACAAGCAGGAAGCTAGCGGCTTCCCGCCATCAATGGTTGACGATGATGCTAATGAACAGTATATTTGTGAAAATCATGAAAGTGAGGGTGTGCAGCTTGATAACGGAAACAAGCAATATTTGGCTAAATTGGCAATGAATAGTCTTTGGGTGAGTGGATATAATACAGGTTGCACGAGGAGACATAGGGGCACAATTCCCCTACTGTCGAAAAACAAACGAGACATCTTTCTCGCATTTCGCACAGACAGTTGCACTGAACCCAGTTCTGCTTAAAATCCTGCACGAATCGCACCGCAAAGACAGCATGGGAGCGTTACCAGTGCTAACAGGACACGGAACAACAGCGGCCTTTTCTTCACTACAGTTACTATAACTGATATACTATTTGTAAAATTACTCCTACAAACCGAACCTTCTCAAAACCACCTATAAACTTCCACAAATCCATCAAAACTGACATACTAAACCCAACCACAAAGTTTACTAAACCTTATGAAAAGGTATATATCCTGTATACACTAAATATGTTAGAGAAAAACCAGGGTTGTGTTAAGAAATGAGCTCACCGATTGATGCTCTCTGGTCCGACTCCTCTAACCGTCAACACCCCTCCCTCAGGCGGTTTAGTGTTCCTGCATGCTCCCGTTGGGTCACTCGCGACAAGGCCAGAGAGGCAGCTGAACTGTCTCTATTTTTGCGGGAACACTAAATAAACAGCCATCGTCTTGATTCCCACTGGCATCTTCCCAAATCCAATGTCCAGTCGAATGTCTAGCGGTATCTTCATTTAAACGTATCGGTTAGTATAGTCTCTTCCCCAACCATTTCAGGGAAATGTTCTCCACCGATGCAGTGTCGCCGGGCGGGGTGGGACAATGCAATACTCCAAGGAGTCCCAGCGATAGGCCAGGCAGAACACTGCGGGAGGGTGGGGGCGGTCAGATGGACGATCCATCCAACCTGAGTGAAAAGAACTACAACATAGAGATCAGTAAACCCCACACAAAGCCGCCAAATATTTACCACAACGCTTACCCATTATCAAATGCAGCAAAAACATGCGTGGTAAATCAGACCCCTTTTTTATTAATTTATCTTAATACACGTGAGCTTGCCCCGCAAGGCAGAACCACTTTAACTGAATGTGCCCTAACACATATATCTGCGCCCTAGACACAAAGATGTGCCCTAACACTTTCATCTCAATTAACAATGTGACCTTACCTTCTGAGTTAAATATTTCAGCCCAGGTACCTGTACTGATGAATCCCGAAAATAATAAAAGCCGGGCGCCCTGACTCTCACCCCTTTCACAGCCAGTCCACAAGCGGGGGAGGATTTAGGCTCCGGGACCCAGTCTCCAGCCGTGCACGGTTGACACGCCAGTATATGATTTCGAGACACCAGGTTTAGTAACCAAGGACGAGCCCCAAAAGTGTGATGGTAATTCCATCGGTCAGAACTTTCTAAGGAGTAAGTACAGAGACAAAATTCTCTTGGCACAATTAAATGTTTGTTTGCAAATAGAGAGACGCGTCAAACGCTTAAAGAATAATCATTCAAGGAGTCTCTGAAGTAGATACATGAACATTTGAATATTTCGTACAGTTAAAAGGGGTGTGGTAAAAGGCTGCACAGCTGTCCTATGTCAATAAAACAAATTCCCTTTGTTCTATTATCAACTAGGCCTCACACAAGGGGCAGGCTTTTCTCCCCCACATGGGTAACCTCTTGAACTCTAAAGAGGTCTTACAGCATTCGAACAAACAATAGATAGACTCTGAAGAGTTGTACAGATGTGCAGATTAATAAGTAACCTTATAATCCCCCTCTCCTACATTCCTAAGGAACAAAGGACAGATACCCTTCTTGATTTAAGCAGAGGAACATGGTCAGAGTACCTAGTGATGCTGTGATACTATACAGACGTGTCAAATTCAAAGAAATAGTTACACACCAGGCAATAGAAGAGCAGACATTTCTCAAATGCACCTTAGTTCAAAATTTCCGTAACACCATAAACAAACACCATATCCCCCTCTTCTACATTCCTTTTTTTATCTAAAAATGGGGACTCAGTTTGGACTAAGTATACATTAGTTCAAGAATTTCCATAACACTTCCCCTGGCACATTAATACAGCAGCGTAAAGTCTTGGCACTGAGACGGGGGTTCCAGTGACACTGTGGCCATATTCGGGGGAGGCCCGGACAGATCTCACCTGGCTTACATCTTCACTTTAGTGATGGTTCTGCATTTGAATGGGTCCCTTCATACAAATACCTTGGAATTTGGATTGACAGTGACCTTTCATTTAATTGAGAAGCGTAAAAATGAGCTTGTTAAGAAGCTTAAGTGTAAAGTGGGTTTCTTCTAAAGAAATAGGTCTTGCTTTTCTCTGGTAAACACGAAACAAATTGTCACCTTTCATGCCTGTGCTTGACTATGGTGATACTCTCTCTCTCATCTCATCCCTCTCTCATCTTCATCCGCTTATCCGATATCTGGTCGCGGGGACAGCAGCTCCAGCAGGGGACCCCATACTTCCCTTTCCCGAGCCAGCTCTGACTGGGGGATCCCGAGGCGTTCCCAGGCCAGTGTTGAAATATAATCTCTCCACCTAATCCTGGGCCTACCCCGAGGTTTCCTCCCAGTTGAACGTGCCTGGAACACCTCCCTAGGGAGACGTCCTGGGGGCATCCTTACCAGATGCCCGAACCACCTCAACTGGCTCCTTTCGATGCAAAGGAGCAGCGGCTCTACTCCGAGTTCCTCACGGATGGCTGAGCTTCTCACCCTATCCCTAAGGGAGAAGCCGGCCACCCTTCTGAGAAAACCCATTTCAACCGCTTGTACTCGCAATCTCGTTCTTTCGGTCATGACCCAGCTTTCATGACCATAGGTGAGGTTAGGAACGAAAATTGACCGGTATATCGAGAGCTTTGCCTTCCGGCTCAGCTCTCTTTTCGTCACAACGGTGCGGTAAAGCAACTGCACTGTTCCGATTCTCCAGCCATTCTCCCGCTCCATTGTCCCCTCACTTGCGAACATGACCCAGAGATACCTGAACTCCTTTACTTGGGGTAACGCCTTATTCCCTACCTGGAGGAAGCACTTCATCGGTATCCTGCTGAGAACCATGGCCTCAGATTTAGAAGTGCTAATCCTCATCCCAACCGCTTCGCACTTGGCTGCGAACCGGTCCAGTGAGTGCTGAAGGTCAAAGACCGATGATGCCATCAGGACCACGTCATGCGCAAAAAGCAGCGACGAGATCCCCAGCCCACCGAACTGCAACCCCTCCCCACCCTGACTACGCCTCAATATCCTGTCCATAAAAGTTACAAACAGGATTGGTGACAAAGCGCAGCCCTGGCAGAGGCCAACCCCTACCTGGAATGAGTCCGACTTACTACCAAGAACCCAAACACAGCTCTCACTTTGGACGTTCAGGGATTGGATAGGGACCTCCTCACTCCATACTCCCGCAGCATCTCCCAGAGTATCTCCCGGGGGACCCGCCACTCCTTAGGCACTTTCCCCGACTCCCATGCAATGTTGAAGAGGCGTGTCATCCAAGACATCCCCTCCACACCCAAAGCTCTCAACATTTCTGGACGGATCTCGTCAATCCCCGGAGCTTTGCCACTGTGGAGTTGTTTGACTACCTCAGTGACTTCTGCCATGGAGATTGACGATGCTTCTCCATCAGCCTCCAGCTCCACTTTAGAGGGCATGTTAGTGGGACTTTAGGAGTTCCTCAAAGTGTTCCTTCCATCGCCCAATTACCTCCTCAGTTGAGGTCAACAGTGTCCCATCCTTACTGTACACAGCTTGGATAGTTCCCCGTTTTCCCCTCCTGAGGTGGCGCACAGTTTTCCAGAAACACCTTGGTGCCGACCGAAAGTCCTTCTCCATGGCTTCCCCAAACTCCTCCCACACCCGCTGTTTTGCCTCTTTCGGGTCTGTCAGTACATTGCAACCGTCTCTGGAGTCCTCCGGGATAACATATCCTGGAAGGCCTCCTTCTTCAGTCGGACGGCTTCCCTGACCACCGGTGTCCACCAGGGTGTTTGGGGGTTACCTCCCCTTGATGCACCTAAGACCTTTAGACCACAGCTCCCCGCCGCAACTTCAGCAATGGAGGCTTTGAACATCGACCACTCGCCCAACCTCCACAGGGATGCCTCCAGATGTTCCCAGTTCACCCGCACTACCCATTTGGGTTTTCCCGGTCTATCCAGAGTCTTCCCCCACCCCCTGACCCAACTCATCACCAGATGGTGATCGGTTGACAGCTCCACCCCTCTCTTTACCCGAGTGTCCAAAACATGCGGTCTCAGATCTGATGACACAATCACAAAATCAATCATCGACCTTCGGCCTACGGGTGGTTTGGTACCACGTACACTTATGAGCATCCTTATGTTCGAACATGGTGTTCGTTATAGATAATCCATGTCTAGCACAAAACTTTAGCAACAAACGACCACTCGAGTTTAGATCAGGGAGGCCGTTTCTCCCTATCACGCCTCTCCAGGTGTCTCCATCATTGGCCACGTTGCTTTTTCGGGCTATGCCCAACCGGGCTATGCCCGACCAGGCTCCGTGGCAAACCTGGCCACCAGGCACTCGCCGGCGAGCCCTCCCTCTGGGCCTGGCTCCAGACGGGGGCCCCGGGCTTCCTCCGGGCAGTTTGCCATGGGAAACCCTACCAGGAGCACTAAGACCCGGACAACACAGCCTTTAGGTTTATAGGAACACACAAACTTCTCCACCACGATAAGGTGATGGCTCCCGTAGAGGCTAGAGACAAAGAATCTCTATTTGATTGCTGGTGTACAGCCAGAAAAGCTACAACCGTCACAGAAATGAGAGAATTAATCCTGCTGGAGGAATTCAAAAAACACCTTCCTGACCGCATTGTTGTTCATTTAAATGAACAGAAGGTGGCGACGTTGACCCAGGTAGCTGTATTGGCAGATGAGTATTTCTTAACCCACAAAACTCTTTGGCAGGCCTCGTTTTGAAAGCCAAACCGTGACGTCATCAGTGGCTCTCTTGCCTCGGTTCTTGGTGACAGTAAACCTTCGCCTGAGACTCGCGAGTGTTTTTACTGCAACTGAATAGGCCATGTGACATTGGACTGCCCGGTTTTGAAAGGCAAACTGAAACAGTCCCCGCCACCATCCACTAAACCAAAAGGTGTTGGGTTCGTTCAGACTGTGCCTCCTTTACCAGGCACATTGGTCGTCTCTGTGGACCTAGTAAAGCCACATCCCGTCTATGCTCCGTTTGTGTCTGTCGGTTGTGTTTCGGTAATGGGAAAACCAGCCGATCAGAAGAGCATTCAGATTCTTCGAGACACCGGTGAGGCGCAGTCACTAATCCTGACAGTTTGCCCTGGTCTGCTGGGACGTACTGCGGCTCACACGTCCTTTTACAAGGCCTAGAAAAAAGCCTGTGCCGTTACACTGGCTTCATTTGGCATCCGATTTGGTATCCAGACATTTCTGTGTTGGTGTAGTGCCTAGGCTACCAGTGAAAGGAGTCACACTGTTACTAGGAAACGACATCGCTGGTGGTCACGTGACTCCAGTGTTAGAGGTGGTAGACAGCACAAGACCCGAAAGTACAGATAACTTGATCCAAGCATCATTTCTCGCTCGCAAGCTGGGTGACATGGTGGATTTGGCTGGATCCATATTTGAGCAAGTTGGGTTAGAGGACCCAAAACAGAACGTTCCTTCTACAAGGTCTACGGTGTCTATTCCCGTACAGACTCAGAAAGGGGAAAGCGGAGTTGCGCCCCAAATGCAAGACATTCTCCTGTCAGTCACCCAGAAGAAGTTGATCCAGTGGCAAAAAGACGACGTTAGCCTGCGTAAATTATTTTGAGTCAGTGGTGTCTCCTAAGGAGGCCAAGCTTAGGGAGACAGCTTACTTCATAGATGCAGGGGTTTTGATGCATAAATGGGCAGCGCATAACACTGTTTACAACTGGAGTGCAGTCCGGCAAATTGTTGTTCCTACACCGTTGCGGCAGCAGGTGCTGTCACTAGCTCATGGTCAGGACATTTAAGGGTAACAAAAACATACAACAGGGTCCTCCGACATTTTTTCTGCCCAGGATTAAAGTCTGACATCTTGCAGTTCGGTAAAATCTGTCATGTATGCCAGCTCACAGGTAAAGTGAATCAGCCCGTTCCTCATGCACCACTTCATCCAATCCCAGTGATGGGGGAACCTTTTGAGCGAGTGATCATCGATTGCGTGGGTTCACTGCCGAAAACCAGGTCAGGTAATCAATACCTACTTACCATTATGTGCAGTGCTACCCATTACCCAGAGGCTTTCCCTCTCCGTACCATTACAGCTAAAACCATTGTAAAGGCTCTGATAAAATTCTTCTCCACATTTGGACTTCCTAAAGTGCTCCAAACTGACCAGGGAACCAACTTCATGTCAAAACTGTTCTCTACCGTGCTGAGAAATGTGTCTTGCTCACCAGGTCTCCAGCCCGTACCATCCCGGGAGTCAGGGAGCACTCGAACGCTGGCACCAAACACTCAAAGCAATGCTTAGGAAGTACTGCATGGAGGCCAGTACTGATTGGGATGAAGGAGTGCCATTTGTCTTATTCGCTATAAGGGAAACAGTCAGATGCGGGAGAGACTGCACAACGCATGCGTGCTAGCTCAGGAGTCTCTCTCTTCTGCCCAGAAACGCATGAAAGTACATTATGACAAAACCGCAGTAGATCGGTCATTTATGCCAGGAGACCAGGTGTTAGTTTTATTGCCAGTCCCATATCTTATGGACCAGAAACTTAGTGACACCAATTATGTTATAAGAACACCAGATTGCAGACGCTCCTCCCATGTGTGCCATGTTAACATGTTGAAGCCATATCATGCGCGTTATCCCTCCGACAGCTCCTTCAGCCTGCCAGTCCAGCCCGCCGTCTCCAGCGTGGCTGCGGTGGTGCTGCAGCCCGGCCCAGACTTAGAGGAGAACGAGGATGGGTTGGTGTTACGCCATATGTTGCAGCACGTTACCCTCGATAATGGGACATTTGAATGACGATCTTGTTGCCTTGATGAACTGCTTTCAGTTGCACATGCTACGTTTCAAGACGTTTCCAGTCGCACCTCTGTGCTGGAACATGACGTGGATGTGGGGAACACAGCTCCCATTTGGCAAAATCCTTATCGAGTAAATGCTCGAAAAAGAGATAATGAAAGGTGAGGTTGAGCACTTGTTAAAGAACGACATGGCTAAGCCCAGTAACAGCTCCTGGAGCTCTCTGTGTATTCTTGTTCCCAAGCCAGACGGTACGTCCCGCTTATGCACTGACTGCATCGTCGTGTGAATTCTGTCACGGTGCTGGATTCTTTCCCACTGCCTCGGGTGGAAGACTGTATCGAGAGGATAGGCTCCGCTAAGTATGTGAGTAAGTTAGACTTGCTGAAATATTACTAGCAAGTGCCTCTGACCCCTTGTGCTTCTGACATTTCAGCTTTTGTGACACCTGACAACTTGTGCAGTACACCGTAATGCCTTTTGGTATGTGCAACGCTCTGGCAACATTTCAGCGGTTAGTTAACATTGTGTTTGCAGATGTACTGAACTGTACTGCTTACCTGGATGACGTAGTAGTCCATTAGCCTACTTGGTCTGATCATCTCTCTACGTTGAAGTTGCTTCTCCAGGGCTTGGAGAAGGCCTCGCTAACCCTTCATTTGGCCAAATGCAAGTTCGGCAAGGCTGCTGTAATCTATTTGGGGAAGCAGATTTGGACGTGGTCAGGTGCGCCCCATTGCTAGCAAGGTGGTTGCTACATTTCCTTCTCCTACAACTCGCTGTCAGTTGCACTGATTTCTAGGTATGGTGGGGTACTGTCACACCTTCTGCAAGAACTTCTCGGCGGTAGTAGCTCCCCTGACATCCTTGCTCAGTCCCAAAGTGCCGTATAAATGTGCAGAGTCAGCTAAAGCGCTCCTTTGTAGTGCCCCAGTGCTTGCTGCCCCTAACTTTGACAAACCTTTTAAGTTGGAGGTGGATGCTAGCATGGCAGGGGCGGGTGCATCCTCTTGCAGGAAGCTGAGGAATGAATTGATTGGCCAGTCTGTTTCTTCTCAAGAAAGTTCAATGTGTGTCAGTCAAGGTACTCTGCCATTGAACAGGGGACGCTAGCAGTATTGCTGGCTTTACAGTTTTCTGAAGTCTATGTTGGCTCTAGTGCCGTACCTGTTATGGTCTTCACAGACCATAACCCTTTAACGTTCCTCAGACAGATGTACAACCAGAACCATCGCCTCAAAGGTACAATTTAAGTATTCATTATATGAAAGGTTCCACAAATGTGGTTGCCGACACGTTGTTGCGTGTTCACTGTGTGTAGAAGTTGTGCATGTTTGCTATATTTGCAAACTTAGTGTGGGCATGTTACATCCCCAGTGCGCTCTGTTGCTCTGTGTTCACGTGTGTTTGTGCCTTGTTTCTCTGTGTGGTGGTTGCAGACTAATTGGCTTCCTGATCGCCGGTTGCAGCTGATTGGTTGGATTTCGGGCTGATTGGAGAGCTGACTTCCAACCACTTGTCAGTTGTTGCAGCTGGTTCAGCCAGCATATAAGCCACAGAGTTCTGGAATCTCACTCTCACTCCTGCTGCTGCTTTTGCTGTTCGATCTGTGTTGCTATCTGTGAGTTAGAAGGACATTTGTGTTTTAGTGCTTCGATTGTGTGTTGTGACTATTGTTTGTGTTAAAACCTTTTGTTCATTTGTTTCCAGGGGGAAGGGGAAAGCCATTGTGCTTTATAGGGGTGGAGCCGAACCCGAATACGGTATTCGGAAAGGCACAAATAACGTGGTTTTTACAAATAATTATTTCAAACAAATACTTAAAAAAATATTTGTATTCGGGAACAAGAAAACCGTTATATCAAAAAGCTGCTTTTTCTCATGATACCGCAGTACATGCTCGGATGAGTTAGTGAGTGACGTTCAGTCGGGGGAGGGGAAAAGAATAAAAGCGGTAACTGACACAGGCTGCTCCACACATCTCCATTCTCCACACAGCAACAGAGAGTGCTCAGCTGAGCGAAAAAACTTAACTGCGTCACAATTTTGTTTAATGGATTTTTGTACCTTAACTGGGTTCCAAAGGCAATTTATAACTTTCAGGAAGCAGAGTTTGATCGGGATATTATTTCATTACGCTGCAATCGGGTGAACCAGCCCTAACGCACAAAAAAAACAAACAACTTTTTACGCCTATTTTGAATTTTACTCGAATACAAATACTTTTTCCCCCTTAACAAATACAAATACAGATACAAATACTGGCTGCTTTGCACACCCCTAGTGCTTTAGGCAAGAGGCCCTGGGGCATACACCTCCTGTAGCTTTAATAGCTAAAAACACTAGGTAAGACCTGGGCGGACCACCCCCTGTATTTTGGTTAGAGCACCAGCGCAAGAGGTGCTAGTTCTCTGTTTGGCAGGTAAGGGTTAGGGGTTTGGGTTTATTTTTACTTTCTTTGCTTTGGTTCTGTCCAGCCCCTTTTCCCTAAATTACCATTGTGATAAATAAATAATCCTGTGAACGGTAGTCCTGCCTCTGTCATCCGTACTCACACCCACGACCCCATACCTATTCTGACCATTCCTAAGGAGCTTCACGTGTATCGGGGTGTTGCGCTCTCTCCTCCGGGAGGCGTGCGTAATGCTGGTGTTCCACAAGTCTGCATGCTGAGCCCCCTCCTGTACTCCCTCTTCATCTACGACTGCGTTCCTGTACACAGTTCCCAACACCATTGTCAAGTTCACAGACGACACCACGGTGGCAGGCCTGATCAGTGACAATAATGAGTCAGCTTAAAGGGAGGAGGTCAAGTATCTGGCACACAATGCAAAGAAAACCAAGGAACTCATTGTGGATTACAGGAAGTCTAAAGGCTGCAGTCACGCCCCAGTTCTCTTTGATGGCACTGAGGTGGAGCATGTTCCCAGCTTCAAGTTCCTGGGTATCCACATCTCCGAAGCCCTTTCCTGGACCCTCAACATTTCAACCCTGGTCACTGTGTGAGTTAGTGGCGGTTGCTCCGTGGCCGACTGGAAGGCCCTGCAACGGGTGGGGAAAACATCACTGTTATCCAGCTCCCAACCATCATAGACCTCTAGTGCAGGTGGTGTCTGCATAGGGCATGCGGCATCATCAGGGATCTATCACATCCATGCCACAAACTGTTCGCCCTCTTACCATCAGGCCAGCGGTACAGGTCTCTTCTTTCCCGCACCAGCAGGCTCAGGAACAGTTTCTCACCTACTGCTGAACTCTGTACCCAACAGTAACCATACCCACCTGCCTACTGCTTAGTACTGCCTCTCAGGGACCTTGTTGCACTAATGGTCCTTGTACTACTGGACTCTGCTTTACAAAGTCTGATTATGAAATTTTTCAGTTGCTACATGTACATGTCTACCTCTGGAACCTCACTGCTGCTGTCCCTGCATTTCAGTTGCACAAGCTACCTTAAATGTTCCTTCAATGCACATTTAGAATTGCCATTTGTACTTGCATTTGCCTTCACTGCACATCTATACATTCCGCCTGTAACATACATTTTTAACACTTGTAAATACTTTCTGCTCTCTTCTATTTGCACTTCTGGTTAGATGGTATCTGCATTTTGTTGTACTGTAGTGTTCAGTGACAGAGTTTAATCTAATCTTCTCATAAAAAGCACCTAATGTGTGTAATAGTATCCAATTGGAGCTTGGATGACTTGGTGTCCATGTAGTAATTTAATTGTTAATTGTTGTTTTATTCTTATTTTAATATTCACAGGGCACACTTGTAAATGAGACCTATATCTCAAAAGGTTTGGGTGAGTTTTAGGGAAAGTAGGATTTTGAATCTAAAAAACTAAGTGTCCTCAGAAGGATGGATACTCCCTAAATGTGTATGTATGTCTAGTGGTTAAGGACTAGGCACTGAAGGGTCAACAGATGCTGGTTAAAATTGATACTCATGCAGGTCAGCCAGTGGAGTTAAAAACAAACTCTGGTCAGATGCCACCAGAAATGGAGGAGATGGACCACTTCATAGAATGCTAGTCATCAGTTGACTGGCTACATTGCTAAACCTTGGAAATAACTTGTTTTTTCACACATACAGTGAAAGCTTGACTGAGGACAAGGATAGTTATGACTGAAATGAGCCAATTCACTGGCCTTCTTCTCCCCTACTCTGCTTGACAGGATTCAATAGGCCATGGCTGTAACAGTATTTTCCACACTTCTCCACATTCTTATTGGCAGCTTTTTACCTTCCTTCTGGAGTGGAGTCCAGAATTGAGTCAGGGAAATGGTGCAGTGGGCTTGACATTTGGCAATTCATATTCTGTAGGATAGGTGTGTCAATCCACCAGACCTCAGAAGACGATAGACCATGTCTAATACTCTGGGTAGTGGAACAGCAGGGCCCAGATCCAACCTAATGGACCCATTTCAAAGAACATTACTGTCATTATTTGACGTTCTGTCACTGACCAAAATCAAGGAAGCAAAATGACAAAAACCTGTCCTGTAAGTGGCACAAGTTTACAGATCTCAGCATGGCCTGCCATTGAATCTATTTGTATTTTACCCAAACTTTGATAACAACAGGTGTAGGCTGACAAATCCTTACGTTTCCAATAATGCAGATTCTAAAACTAAAAAGAACAACTAAAAATAAAGGGATAGAAAATAGAAACAATATATACTTAAATGAATTAAATAACTTGGTTGAGTACAGAGTCAATGTGCGGTTGTACAAGGAATATGAACAGAATGGATAATAAAAAGTGACAGCAGTATATGTGATTTAGGCACGTGTGTATTGGTTGTGTGTGAATTGATTTGTGTGTGTGTGTGTGTTTGTGCATATCTTAGTACTAAAGAAATAGTGCAAAAAGGGACAATGCTGATAGAAATGGTTGCCAAGTGATTAATCATTCATTGAAACACCTTAACACTAGAACCGCCAGGCCTTTTTTACCCCCTATAACCGCCAGAGCCGAACGCCATTTGGCTTCATTAGCATACGAATCGTCTCTATTAGCATGGACATTCTCCTCCGCAGCATCACCATCCAGCCAGCGCATCAGTTCATCTATTATGTCGTCATCAAACTATATACAGATGTTGCTCACTTAATTCTAGAGTTTTCTTCCCGTGGTAAGATCAGGTAGATTGCGTCAACATACGGTAGATTTCGTCAAACTGTGATTGCCCTATTCCAAACACATGGGGGAGTTAAAATGCTGAACATGCCATTTGTTCTCGAAAATTGTTTTCTAAACAACAGTACACAACATATTCAGAATGTCCTCCTAACATAACAGGTTATTACGATTTTAAAAGCGAAATGTTTATAGTTGCAACTTCATCACTGATATGTTATAATAAAGAAATACATCAATAGCCTACACAGAAATAAAGACTATTTGTTTAAGCATTTGAATTATCTTAAGAAATAATAAAATACAAAGCAGAATTATTTGTTACGATCATAGTTTTGAAGTACAGCAAGGTATGAAAAACATCTTAATACAGTTGGTGAATAGGCTGTCAGAGTTTACTCTAATACTGTATTTAATAGACAAATGCGTCAGTCGCTTATTTGTTGCATCAACTCATGAACTCCTCTTCTCAACAGCAAGCCCTAAACGTGGAAAGCGGATCGTGTGGTTCGCTTGCCAGAATATAACCTTAATAATAAAAATGTAAATTATTGTTTTTAATAGGCAAACAGATTCTAAAATAAATTCCCAATAAATTGTTTACAAATAAGAATATGATATTGCACCTGTAAAAATTATTATTTTGATGGAGCATGAAAATAAAAAGCCAAAATCGCAGCTTTCTGCGCTTTTGAAATCCTACATGTTCAAATTGCGATTCCAGATTATTAGTATAAAGGTGGGAGTCTGGCAAGCGAACGACATGATCCTGTCAGACTACAGTACACAATCTATCTTCAAGTGCTCTTACAACACATCTTACCTTTTTCTATTTTAAGACAATAAAGATTTACAATTCAAATGTCCCGCTGTATGTCTCAAATCGGTCAATCAAACTATACAAAACATTTTTCTGTTTATGCCTCTCACTCGACCCAATTTATTAAAAGTGAGTAAAAGTGAGTTTTCCTTTAAACATCCCAATTCCGTGATAGCACTAAAACTAACGAAATATCCACAATCCAATAAAGTAACAACATGCGCGGGTCGGGGAAAGATGCTAGCTGTGCTGATACTCTGAACATCAAATTAACCAGTCAGAAACATGAAGATGCGGCGTAGTGCACGGCATTACAACAAATATATGAAAAATGTGTGGCAAAGAAGTTTCCCCTGGGGGATGGGAGTTGGGCGGGCGCAAATCCCTGAATGTATTGTGATCCTAACAACACCTCTGGTCAAGGATATCGTATTTTTTTGTTTCACTAATAACAAATTTCTGTGATACCTTTGATGAATTACATAGGAAGCTGGATCATCTTCATGGTTTTATAAAATAATTAGCATAATTTCTTATTCAGACAGATATGTTTCATATTTTGTTTTATTTTGTCTAATAAAAAAGGAATTTAATGAATAAGATTGCTATACGAAGTTTAGAGGTAAAATGTATTTTGTCCCGCTGCATGTGTTCAACATTGATCAACTAACATTACACTTCATTCTCATTAAGTTCATTCACATTCAACCGAAGGGAGTACAATGTTTGCAGGGAGCAATATGTCAATTTCCATAGAATGTCAGAGCGTTCTGCCAAAGAGTAGCACTAATTAATTTGATCAGCGCCCAGTTTCCCATAGCACAAAGATGATCGTAAAATGCATGTACAGTGGATATAAAAAGTCTACACACCCTTGTTAAAATGCCAGGTTTTTGTGATGTAAAAGAATGAGACAAAGATAAATCATGTCAGAACTTGTTCCACCTTTAATGTGACCTATAAGGTGAACATATGGAAAGCTTTGAGGTGGAAAAATGTAAAACTCACAACAACCTGGAGGCATAAGTGTGCACACCCTTAAACTAATACTTTGTTGAAGCACCTTTTGATTTTATTACAGCACTCAGTCTTTTTGGGTAGTAGTCTATTAGCATGGCACATCTTGACATGACAATATTTGCCCACTCTTGGTAAAATAGTGCTCCAAATCTGTCAGATTGCGAGGACATCTACTGTGCACAGCCCTCTTCATATCACCCCACAGATGTTCAATTGGATTCAGGTCTGGGCTCTGGCTGGGCCATTCCAAAACATTAATCTTCTTCTGGTGAAGCCATTATTTTGTGGATTTGGATGAGTGCTTTGGGTCATTGTCGTGCTGAAATGTGAACCTCCTCTTCCTCTTCAGCTTTCTAATAGACACCTGAAGGTTTTGTGCCAAAATTGCCTGGTATTTGGAACTGTACCTAATTCCCTCCACCCTGACTAAGGCCCTGGTTCCAGCTGAAGAAAAACAGCCCAAAGCATGATGCTGCCACCACCATGCTTCACTGTGTGTATGGTGTTCTTTGGGTGATGTACAGTGTTGTTTTTGCGCCAAACATACCTTTTGGAATTATGGCCAAAAAGTTTAACCTTGGTTTCATCAGACCATAACACATCTTCCCACATGCTTTTGGGGGACTTGATGTATGTTTTTGCAAACTTCAACTGGGCTTGGATGTTTTTCTTTGTAAGAACAGGCTTCCGTCTTGCCACCCTACCCCATAGCCCATTCATATGAAGAATACAGGAGATTGTTGTCACATGTAGCACACAGCCAGTATTTGCCAGAAATTCATGCAGTTCCTTTAATGTTGCTGTAGTCCTCTTTGAAGCATCCCTGACCAGTTTTCTTCCTGTCTTCTCATACATTTTCAAGGGATCTAATGCTTTGAAAATTATTTTGTACCCTTCTCCTGCCTGATATCTTTGAACAATGAGATCCCTTTGATGCTTTGGAAGCTCTCTGCGGACCATTGCTTTTGCTCTGAGATGCAACTAAGAAAATGTCAGGAAGGTTCTACTAGAACAGCTGATCTTTATTTGTGATTAATCAGAGTCACTTTAATGGTGACAGGTGTGTAATGACTTCTATTTAATGTGTTTGAATGTGATTGGTTAATTCTGAACACAGCCACATCCCCAGTTATAAGAGGGTGTGCATACTTATGTAACCAGGTTATTGTAAGATTTATATTTTTCATTTTTCCCCCTTGAAGATTTCAGTTTGTTTTTAAATAGGTCACATTAAAAGTGGAAAAAGATCTGACATGATTTATCTTTTACATCACAAAAACCTGGCATTTTAACAGCGGTGTGTAGACTTTTAATATCCACTGTAAATCTAGCTAATATGTCGAAAGGATTACGGTTGACTAATGTTTTTCTCTTTCTTTGCGTAGTTTTAACAAAGTTGTTCATGCAAATACAGGGTGGGCATCTTGATCAGTCGATGTCATGAAGTTTTTAACTGTGTCATTTATCATGTTTCAGTGATGTAAACTACAGCAACATTATTCACATGCCAGAGAGAAGGAAACCTTTGCATCTTATCATAGAATTTAAAATAGTACTGTCGGTTTCTCTCCCAGAGGAACTGAACTCTTTCTATGCTCGCTTTGAGAATATCATCCCTGGCATGTCTTTACTGATATCTTCAACCTATCGCTACATCAGTCAGTGGTCTCCACCATAATTGTTTCTGTGCCAAAAAAGTCCTCTGCATGAATGACTACCACCCTGCAGTACTCACACCTCGCACATGAAGTGCTTTGAGGGGCTAGTTAAAACTCACATCACAGACTCCATACATGTAACACTTGACCCGCTACAGTTTGCCTACAGACAAAACAGATCCACCGAGGATGCCATCGCTCTGACCCTCCACTCTGCACATTCTCATCTGGACAAAAGGAACACATATGTGAGAATGCTGTTCATTGACTATAGCTCAGCCTTCAACACTATTGTGCCCCACAAGCTGGCGGTGAAGCTCAGGGATCTGGGTCTCGACCTCCCAATGTGCAGATGGATCCTGAACTTCCTGACGGGCAGACCCCAGGTGGCAACACCACCTCCTCCTCACTGACTCTGAGTACTGGTTCCACCCAGGGCTGTGTGCTCAGCCCGCTCCTGTATCCTCTCTTCACCCACGACTGCCTGGCAACTCACGTTTCCAACACCATCGTTAAGTCTGCTGATGACACCACCATCATAGGCCTGATCTCTGACAATGACGTGTCAACCTATAGAGACGCGGTAAGGTCACTGACTTTGTGGTGTCAGGATAAGAACCTCCAGCTTAATATCAGCAAAACATAGGAGATGATTGCTGATCACAGGAAGCAGCGTCGGGGAGACCATGCCCCCATACACATCAATGGGTCTGCAGTAGAGATCACAACATCCGGTTCCTTGGTGTCAACATCAGCAATGACTTGTCCTGGTCTCATCACTCTAACATCGTGGAGAAGGAGGCCAGGAAATGGCTGTTTTTCCTACGCTGATTAGGGAGCTTAGGTATGGATTCCAGGATACTCACCAACTTCTACAGATGCACTATCGAGAGTATCCTGACCGGCTGTGTCACCGCCTGGTATGGCAACAGCACCGCCCTTGACTGCAAAGCACTTCAGTGGATGATTAAAAAACCAGAGCGCATCACAAGGTCTGACCTGCCATCCATTGTCATAACTTGTTATTATAAATGACAAATAAATCTTTGAAGTTGAACTTTGAATTTGAACTTAATGTACACGGGATACTTTTTGCTGTAAAACTCTTTGTACTCAGGAGAGTATTATGAATATAATGTGAAATCATGGGGCACTATATTGTTGTCCCTCTTTAACCCCCAATGCCACACACTATAATGTACATGGAATTCATATTGCCTCATTAGTTAGCAGATAGTAGCTTTTTTATGAGTCTGGCTTGTTACTCCATCAAAAATTATTCTGATGATGTTAACATTATATCAGACAGTTTAGTTATTACTAATTTGCATTTTAGACATGGTGTTATGAATTCCAGCCTCTGTAGCTAATTAATGCACTCTTTTCATTTGTACAATGACTTACTACTATAGGCAAATATTTAGTTGAACGCAACGTTGCCATGATTATTTCATAGAAAAACTACCTAGCATTGTCAAAAAAACTTTAACAATAAATGCTATTGACGTTAACTAGCTAGCAATGTTAGCTAACGGAAATATATTTAACTAACCTCAGTTTAAGCTAACATTAGTCCATCTAAAATAATTTTGGTGACATGAACATTGTAACATATGGTTTAGCTGATAATAATTTGACCATTTAGAGATGGTGTCATGCATTCAAGCCTCGGTAGCTAATCTATGCTCATAATTGCTAGAAGAGCCTCAGTCTAAGCTAGCGTTTGTTCACTTTAATTCATTCTGGTGACATGAACATTACAACCAATGCTTTAGCTATTAAGTAATTGCTTTTGGTAGAGAGGGTGTTATGTGTTCAAGCCTCAGTAGATAATCCATTCTTAATTTCGGTTTTCATTTATTTCTACAATTCCACTTCAGAAGGCTAAAATTATCAGTTAGACCTGGCAGTTAAATTAAATTGAAATCTGAGTTGTAATTTAACTATAACACATTGGTACATAGGCTGTATACCCATGTCCTACCAAAGTCAACATATTTTTACAGTAAGAATAGGGAGGGCATTTTACAAATAAAGGAAAATCTGGAAAGGTATAGGTTTTATTGTTGCCACCTAATAGTAAGTCTTTTGAACATTGAAATTAAACAATTCTAAAAGAAATAGTTTGCTCAATAATTTATGTTAATACACAAACTTAGTTACTCATACCTTTGAAATTTTAATGATTATCTCTTCTGACCCCATCATTTTCATACAACAAGCAAAATGTGAATCCATTTACTGAGGCTCTTCTAGCAAGTTACAGCAGTTCACTGGTCAAACCCTATTGTGTTTGTTTCCGGTTCATTATTATAAAAGTTTCAGCAGTTCACTGGTGAAACCCTATTGTGTTTGTTCTGGTTCATTATTATTAGGGTTTCAGCAGTTCACTTGTTCATTTAAAAAACACTACAAATTAACTCCTCTGTTACCAAATGTCTGATCTTCACGTATTTTGATATTTGGCATCTAGTGACCATGGTCTTCAAAAGTTATATCAGCCAGACCATTATGTCAAAAAACATGGATGCTATTAAACATGTCCGGGGGCGTGGTTTTGCACATACAGTGGGTGAACAAGTATTTGATACACGGCCGATTTTGCAGGTTTTCCCATTTACAAAGCATGTAGAAGTCAGTATTTTTTATCATAGGTACTCTTCAACTGTGAGTGGCGGAATCTAAAACAAAAATCCAGAAAATCACATTGTATGATTTTTAAATAATGAATTTGCATTTTATGACGTAAGTATTTGAAACATCAGAAAAACAGAAATTAAAAATTGGTACAGAAACCTTTGTTTGCAATTATAGAGATGATATGTTTCCTGTAGTTCTTGACCAGGTTTGCACTCACTGCAGCAGGGATTTTGGCCCAACTCCTCCATACAGACCTTCTTCAGATCCTTCATGTTTCGGGGCTATTACTGGGCAGTATGGACTTTCAGCTCCCGCCAAATATTTTCTATTGGGTTCAGGTCTGGAGACTGGCTAGGCCACTCCTTAGTTGCCCTGGCTGTGTGTTTCAGGTCATTGTCATGCTGGAAGACCCAGCCACGACCCATCTTCAATGCTCTTACTGAGGGAAGGAGGTTGTTGGCCAAGAGCTCACGATACATGGTCCCATCCATCCTCCCCTCAATACGGTGCAGTCGTCCTGTCCCATTTGCAGAAAAGCATCCCCAAAGAATGATGTTTCCATCTCCATTCTTCACGGATCATCCAGATGGTCATTGGCAAACTATAGACAGGCCTGGACATGCGCTGGTTTGAGAAGGGGAACCAGGCCCTGCCGTGTAGTTCTGGGCTGATCCCTCACGATCATTGATGCCCCATGAGGGGAGATCTTGAATGGAGCCCCAGAACGAGGGAGATTGACCGTCATCTTGAGCCGGACTTCTTACTAGTTGGTAGATGATCAAATATTTATGTCATGCAATAAAATGCAAATTCATTATTTAAAAATCATACAATGTGATTTTCTGGATTTTGTGATTTTCTGGATTTCCGTCTCTCACAGTTGAAGTGTACCTATGATAAAAATTACATGCTTTGTAAGTAGGAAAACCTGCAAAATCGGCAGTGTATCAAATACTTGTTCTCCCCACTCCACATACACACATCTCCTACAAGGGTAATTGTATAATAATTATATTTGGTGCGTATGTTGACAAGGACCATATGTAATAAATAACTGCAAGGATTTTTTATCAACCACAAGATGGCGCTATTGAGGTTTTTCACATTAGCAAGGTCACTATACTCACTCCGTTTGAGATACAGCCATGAAACTGTATGTTTCATGGCTAAGTCCACGTAGGTAAGTCCACTGATTAACTTTGCTTTAACGGTTTGATGGCCATTTTGAATTTGTGAAAAATGCTAAGAAATGAATTCCTCTGGCACCAAATGTTCGATCTTCATGCATATTTAGATATTTTGCATCTAGGGACCATGGTCTTCAAAAGTTATATCAATCAGGCCAGGATGTTGAAAAACATGGCCTTGAAAAGAGGTAGATAAGTCCATAAAAGTCCTCATAAGGAACATATTTGCAATTGGGACCCATTAAGTTGGGCGTAATGTTTTTTCGCCAATTCTGAATTTGGGAAAAATGCTTCAAACTATACTTCTATTGCATCAAATGACCGATGTTGAGTGTGATTACATTTGGTACACATGATCAGGGTAGTCATTTTAGTTTATATGAAAGATGTTTCCATTTGGACATATGGAAATACTAGTGAAAAGGAAAAAAACATACATGTAATATTGTTTACAGCTATGGACATGAGTTGGATTTGTGTCCTATTAGAAAAACTGCACTCTGGCTACTAATAGCTTAATGTTGAAACCCGCACAATGCTGCTTGTAGCTTTAATTATTATTAATATTTTTAGAGTTTCAGCAGTTTACTGGACTTTGATAGTTTAAAGGGTTTAATGGGAAATAAAAAATGCATTTCATTAATATGTCATGTTAGGTCTGTTTCTGTTGGACACAGGTTAGACTGATAGTAGCCTGGGATTTGATGTGTATGGTATAGATCGATCACAATGTTCACTACGACTGCAGTGTCATACAGTGCTATGTGTCAGGGCAAGCTGTGTCCATTGCATCTTATTTGCATTTGATTTAAGGAATAATAATGCCTCATAGCCCTGATTATTATGTTTTAACAGAAGTGTTTGAACTTTTTCAGTTTATTAGGAATTGGATTGTACTTCTATTTTTGCTAGGTTTATCAACACGTAATGATTATTTGTTACATGTGTGAAGGGGGGACTGATAGATATTGGGCATGAAAAGTAACTAAATTAAGCTTGACACAATGTATGAGATTATTAACGATCTCTGTACGAAGGACATTAGGTAGGAAATGTGATGCCCCATTTCTGTTGGGTTCCACACATCCTGTCCATACCTCCTGATAGGAGTTTTCCATGTGACTGTCATAGACTCTAAGAATAGAACCATGGACCGTAGGTTGGCACAAACCATTGTGAGGAAGCCTGTCTTTACCTGACAATGTATTTTAGTTCTACTCTCTTGTTAGAAGAGTGGTTTGTTATCTTGTGCTATATGAGGTACCGTATCGCAAGCAGTTGGTATCTACTACTGAGGGGCCCCACACAACCTGATAAGCTTTGGAGCCAGGAAACTCAAGAGGGGACACAACCAGGCCATGTAAGGTTAGGATATAGAATACACATATGTGATTGGAAGACAGCCAGATATTGGAGGGGATGTGCTGGAGGATAAAAGACTGTATTAACCTTGTAATTATTGGAGAGAACACGTAAGAACTATGGAAGGTCAACATCATAGACTTATGCAGAATAAAGATTGCTCTCCCCTGACTTCCGGTTGCATTCATATTGTTCATAGATCAAAAATGCACAGAATCTAACAGAGAGTATTTTCCACATTAATGAAAATCTGGAAAGTTTTATTGTTGCCATCTGTAATAGTCTTTTCATTATCAAAATGAAACAATTATAAGAGTAATAGTTCGCTCATTCATTGATGTTAATACACATACATGTTTGTGTTGGAAAAACTGCTCCACATGGAAGCATATATAGAAAAATATGTATGGGTGTCATAATCATATTGTCCTGTATACACATAAGGTGAATTATTTAATTGTTCTGTTCACTTTTATTGTGATACAATGCATTTTTGTGCAAGAAATAGGGTTTGAAAAGTGTTTTTGGAATGGCAGAACAGTTCCTCAAGGCTGTTTGTGGTCTGATTTCAAGGATAGTGACATAATTATGGCTGTCATAAACATATTGGTCTGCTTGCACAAAAGGTGACTAATTTCATTGTTCTGTTCACATTTATTGTGAAACAATGCATTTTTTTTGCAAGAAAAAGGGTTTGAAAAGTGTTTTTATAATGGCAAAACAGTTACACATGGGTTTTTGAGCTGATTTCAATGAAACATTTTGTCAAAAACGTGTTGGACAAAGGGCAAATGATTTCATATTTCTGTTCACATTCATTGTGAAGCCTTTTCTTACACAAATGTGCATTGTGTTTGCACAGAACATTTGTATTGGGAGTATCACTCCATATGGGTGTGTTATGATCAGAATTCAATGATATATAGAAAAGATCTGATTTTGCTTATGACATTACTTACTTTATTGGGCATTTTCCCCTAAAACACTACCTTATAAGAACATGCATGCATGCATGCTTATATTAGCTGAGGTACTTTGGAATAATATGATGCCAAATACACAATGATCGATTTATATTACATATTGTTTATAAGGCCAAATGTAAAAGTAGTGAAACCCAAAAATTTTAAGTGGAGTCCTCTGGGGGTTAAGTAAACATACCTTTGAAAATGATGTTGATTATATATTTTGACACCATCATTATCTTACAACAAGCAAAAGGTGAATTCATTAATACGCTCTGCACTGGGGAAGACTGATAAACATCCATTGTTTTATTTACCATACAATTAGGCTACATTTATTAGGCTACAGTATTTATTCAATACTGAAACCCGTTAAATTGTGCTTGCAGCTTTAATTTTTTGTAATGTTTGCTTTGTGGTACCTAGAGGTCAAAATGTAGTGGAGATAAAGTATTCACATAAGCCTCTATTTCTAGCTGAAAACATTGCTTATCCATGTGGTTGGAGTCAGATTGATGAAGAAAATTAGATACAAAAAGAAGATCAAAAAGGTAAAGAAATGGTCTCATTGTTAAGGCATTACAGAAAGTTAATTTGTCTTTGTATGTTGTTTGTACAAAAGTACAAAATTAATATATTGATTAAACATTTTCATTTAAATATATTTAAAGCAAGTCTTCCTCCTACATTTCAAAATATGGATGTTTTGCTTCAACAAAAAAACGTTTTTACATTTGAATTATAACAGTTGCACCCAGATGCAGCTAGGGCCATCCCCACTGCAGTGTGTTTTATAGTACGGCTATATATTTTTATGCAGAATAAAAGTACTGGTCAGTTGTTTGGAAGTAGAAGGAAAGATCTTTGCTTGAGTTTATAGGGACAATGTCTGGCCATTACACTGCAACTACGCAGAAAGTAAAATTAAAACAGTGTTGAAATTATAAATAAACAGCTGGTAAATAGCAAGGTAGTAGGAGGGGAGATCTTTGCTTTAGTTTGCAGTGGTAATGCCTGGCCATTACACTGCAACTACGCAGAAAGTAAAATGGAAACAGTGTTGAAATTATTAAGAAACAACTGGTAAATAGCAAGGTAATAGGAGGGAAGACCTTCACTTTAGTTTGCAGTGGCAATGCCTGGCCATTACACTGCAACTATTCAGAAAGTAAAATGGAATCAGTGTTGAAATTATGAAGAAACAACTGGTAAATAGCAAGGTAATAGGAGGGGAGATTTTTGCTTTAGTTTGCAGTGGCAATGTCTAGCCATTACACTGCAACTATGCAGAAAGTAAAATTTAAACCGTGTTGAAATTATAAAGAAATAACTGATAAAATGTCAAGGTAATAGGATGGTAGAGGTTAGCTTTATTTTGACATTCAAATACACATGAAATGAAGGGTAACAACATTTGAAAAGGGAGAAGGCTAATGCTGTATTGCACGTTAATAATACAACAGCATTGCAGTAAAACTAAACAGTGTTTTAAATACAGAAGAATTTAACAATTGAGTTGTGCTGAAATAACAGTAATGTCAGGAAATAAATGAAATGCAGGAGTGCAATATATCAACTGTTGATAGGTGATTGACACGTTCTGACGTGGTAGTAGCGATTTTCATTCTGTATTGTTTCCTTACATTTTCCTTGTTATTTCATCATAAACAAACAAACGATAAATGGGTGACTAGCATGCCCTTACCTAGTGTTGTCGTCTCAGTTACAAAGCCTTTTCCCCACAACTTTCCTAGCAGTTACCTACTATTTTCCGCAGAATCATTCTTACTATTGATGTGTATTTACCATGTTGTTACCTGTTTCCTTTGTTTCTATGTTGTTTCCAGGAAATAACCTAGTATTTACCTTGTTATTTACATCCTGCCAAATAAAGTGGTACCAAAATATGATTTGTTGTTAGAAATATATAGTTCATTCATCATCATGCATCATCCAGGGGACTCCGGGGTTTGCCTACCTAGGCTGCAGGTTAACTCTAAAGCAGTCTTTTTTAATATTATTTTCACAACCAACAAAACATATGCAAATCTTCCAATCACAAATGACAATTTCAGGTTGACATGAAAAATTAAAGTTAAATACAAAATAAAAAATTAAGAAATACAAAACTAAAAAATAACTATAAAGCACTGGGAAAAATTTTATTATCAAATTGAACCTCAAACCAGAATGTTTAACAAAGGAAAAGTGTTGATCTTTCTCAGAGGAATACATATTGCAGAATTATTTGGCAACAATTGGTGTGCAGAATTATTAGGCAAGTAATTCATATTTATACCAATGTGTTTATTCTTAACTTTTAAACTAAGTGTAACAAATAAGTAACACAAAATTACAATTAATTAAACTTTTTGTCCTTTTTGACCAAAATAACCACCCTTCTTTTCAGTAACTGCCATGAGCCTTCCATCCATGGAGTCTGTCAGTTTTTTGATCTGTTCACGATGCTGAAGCAGCAACCACAACCTCCCAAATACTGTTCAAAGAGGTGTATTGTCTTCCCTGACTGTAAATCTCACGTTTGAGAAGGGCCCACAAATTCTGATAAGGATTTAAGACAGGAGAGGAAGAAGGGCCAGGTCATTATTCGGGAATCTTTGAGGCCCTTGCTGGCTAGCCAAGCAGTGGAGTACTTGGATGCATGTGATGAAGCACTGTCCTGCATGAAGATCATAGCCTTCTAGAATGGTGAGGACCTCTTCCTGTACCACTGTTTGAAGAAAGTATCTTCCAGAAACTGGTAGTAGGTGTGGGAGTTGTGTTTCCGTCCTTCTTCTACCCGAAAAGGTCCAACTACCTCATCTTTAATGATAGCAGCCCATACCAGTACCCCTCCTTCACCTGGTTGGCGCCTGACTGAAGTGGTGCCGTGTGTCCATTAGTGATACAGCCACGGGCCCATTTATCTGGTCCATCAAGAGTCACTGCCATTTAATCTGTCCATAAAACCTTTGTGTTCAGGTATTTCTTTGCTCAATCTATACAGTACATTTCATATCTTATTCAGTGGTGGTCATGTTTCAGCCTTATTGACAGTGGCCATGTCCCTGAGAGCACTTGATACCTTGTACTTCGGGACACTCCAGGTAGGTTGCAGTTCAGGAATATGGTGGCACTGGAGGATAATGGGTTCCTGGTAGCTTCATGTTTAATTCTTCTCAAATATTTTGCTGTTAATTTGCGTCTTTTCTTCCCCAATGTGTTTTTTGCACCCCAGTTGACTATTCGGAACAAAACCTTTGATTGTCCCGTGGTCACACCTCAATAGTTGTGTTATTCACTGTTGACAAACCCTCCCTCATTACACCAATACATTTTACCTAAAAATGATTCAATCCAATGAACATTCAAGTTTATATGGTTTTGAGTTGGAAAGTGTGCATAGAAATAATGATATGATCAGAAAACTCACTTGCCTAATAATTGTGCATGCAGTGTTTGTTTACTACTGCCATACATAAGAGATCCACTCAGGGTTATGTAAGGGTGTCTGCTGTAAATCAGGCCTAGGAGTAAGCAACTGTCTTGTGATGTGAGCACAGTCATGTGGCTCACCATCCATTGGTGTTGGCAACAGAGTAGCAGGATTGAGAGGACCACAACGCTTGATTGTTAAATTTGGAGTTGCAAACAGTGTAGTGTCATACCTTGTGAGAAGTGAGGCAGATACATGCTGTGTGAGTGAGGTAGATAGAATGGTGTCCACAGAATGTGGAACTAACAGTGTAAGTGGACAACCCAGCACTATCAACGAAGAGCCATCTAATACTTAACTGCTCGTAGAGATAGTCCACGAGCCACAGCATCCAGCTGTGAGGAGTAATAAGCCACTGGTAACATGAAATGGAGGTTATAGTCAGGTAATCCCAATGGTGGAGCAGACATCAGTGCTGCTTTCAATCCATTGAAACAGTCCTTTTACTCCTCGGTCCACACAATGTTGTTTGGTGCATCCTGAGTCAATGAGAGGGCGTGCAATACCATACGTCTGGTATCGATGGCCGGCAATAGCCCGCCATCCCAACGAATGATCGTCATCCAAGGAAGGATGACGCCCATCTGTCATGAACATACAAATATCCAAGAAAATCTGAATAAAGAGTAGAGACATCGGCTAAGAATTCAGTGTGAGATATTTTCCACCAGTATACTGTGGCCTCATTTTGAACATTCTGGAGATACTGGGCTAAGACCTGAACATTGGACATTGGACTGTGGACATAAACACGATATAGCAGCTCCTGTGTCAACAAGAAAAGGAATGGGTTTACCGTCAACCATAACAGTAAAATTTTGCTCTTCCTTTGAAAAAATAGATAACAAGCTTCAGCAAAATGCTGATATATAGGACCCATTCCCCCCTGGTCCAGTCAATTGTTGAATGGTTGGTTTAATGTCCAATTGCTGTGAGGGAAGATGGCTACCTATCCCCTTCGGATGGGACTGCTGTGGGGGGTAATTACTCCCCCCTTTTGAGGATCCCTGCTGATAAGCATTAAATCTCTCACTATTTCCTGTAAATTTGTTAGGACACTCACAAGCCCAATGATCAGGTTCCCCACACACAAAACAGACTTCCTCTTCCCCAGAGACAACCGGTCTCTGCCTATTCCCCGGCTGTAACCACAGGATCGCTTATCATTAACATTCTGATTACCACTGGCAAACTGAAACATCTGTGAAAACATTTTCATATAATTCCCCTTGCTTTTTTGATTTGTTTATCTTTATAACTTTTCTCAAAATTTCGAGCATGTACAACAATTTCATCAAAATGTTTTGTCTCCCATGCAAGCACAATATATTTAATTGGCTGACCAATGCCTGGCAATAGTCCCGCCACAAATGTATGCACAGCCATTGCTACAGAGTCAGATATCTTCAGTCCTGATCATAATTCAAAGTTGTCTTTAAATCTAATCCTGAAATCATCTACAGACTCCAGTACTTTAGACCAGTCAAGTTGAGTTTTACCTTCCTCTTTGACTGTTTCCTCAAATCATTTCATAACAATTTCAGGCCTATTAGCATTATGGTGATCTTGTGGAACTTCATATCTAGACTGTTGTGGCTTTTCAGCTTTTGTAAGTAAAACTCTAGCTCTATCTTCTCCCATTACAAAGATTGGTGGCAGCCTGACAAAGCTGCCACCAATCACAAGGAGCAGGACTATAACATGACTCAGCTGTTTTAATCTGTCTCCAAAATTTCTCACCATTATGATGAATTTGGGGCAATTTATCAGCCAACTGACACAAATCACTAGGAGAACAAGGCCTATGGACAAACAATCTGGTCCGCTCACAATGGCCCACATAGGTGCTATCAGCTCAACCCCTGTCCCACCAATTCCTTCATGCTGAAGCCTAACAACTTGGGATCTAGTTTCCACTTGTCCAGGAGCAGAGGGAAGCTGTACTCCACCTAATCCTACCTCTGGCCCCAACACGGGTTCAAGCAATGCAATCACAATCTGTTCAATTTGACTTGCAATCTGATAAGTTGGGGGACGGACAATATCATCTTCTTCCTCCTCACTACATGATGTTTCTTTTCTATCATAGGATACCCCATTCAACCCTCCTCTTACTTGTCTTTAGCTTTTCTTACCCTTGTCTTTTCTAACTCCAACTTGTCCACTCTTTTCTTATACTCTTCTGCCTTGCTAGCTAGTGATTTTAACTTTCTTTCATTTCCTTCTGCTCTGACTCTTGTAACCATATATTGAACACTCTAAGATGATCCCGCAGCGCCTTACCACTTACTTTAACCCCAGTAATACCTCTCAATTTCTCCAACTGTTCTACATTCTCAGTACCATGTTTAGGGAAAATCTTATCACCTGCCCACTCAGTCCAACGTGTCATACTGTATATCAAACAGTGGACCATGTTTTCTCAAAATATGTGAAACTGCTCCTGAAACCACCGCAGCATTAATTTTACTATTGCTAGCACCCATAGTGTATAATCCCTCTAATAACCAATCGATTTATAAGTTAAACAATCACAAACCTCTGCCCAAAACCATTACTTCTCCCGTTACACCGTAACTAACAACCCCCAAACCCTGCAATGGATGATATCTACTTGCTTATTTGACATGTGCAACACAGCGACCAGTAAACATATATCTATAAAATAACTTAGGCCTCTATCTGTCAATCTTTCTTCGGAACTCTATCAGTGATGTCATTTTAAAATATTTTACTTCCCAAATCGAATAGGCCTTTGTGTAATACCACAATACTATATAACAAGACACTATTAACAATTACGTAACAAAACTATAGCTGTTCCATGCTGTTCTCTAGGCAGAGAGAGACCGAAACACACAGCACACACAAAATTCACCTGGGTTTGAAGAGCAGACACAAAATGCAATAATGAACGCACATGCAATTTCGCCTGCGTTGGACGAGCAGACACACAAGAATACATACAGCATGCGCACTTTCCCCTGAATTTAGGCTCTCATTCTCGTTATGTACAGAATTTATAGGGTATACATGCAATTTACCCAGATTTGCAAATATATTACAAAATGTTCAACTCTATTTTACTAAATATCAAGTTATGGCATCAACTCATTTATAATGTTTATTCACCCATTGGCTGCACATCAGTGTCAATTTATTTCACAAAATGTTTTCACTGATTGCGTTACTTAAACCAAATAAATGTCTTAGCTCAGAAGTTTAGTCAAGACGTCTCTTAAAGTATAATACCTAGGATTTTATTTTTATTTTAAGTTGAATTATTTATTTTATAATTTGAAATCAGCTATACATTTAAAGTAGATGTCGTTTCCAGTTTATCAGTCCAAATTATCAATTACATTTTTCAAATTCCCTATCTTCTGAGTCAAAACTATTTTCAAATAAAGGTTAATTACCTTACCTTGATCAGAGGTTTGTTTAAACGTCTAAGACTCGTTAACCCCCGTTTCAGTGTAAAGTTAGGAATCCCATCCTCTTCACCATGAACTGTCATGGAATTTCACATAGATATTTATAGATTAATAATACAAAGACACCTTAAACTCAGGCAATAAATGTCAATTTCCACCTAGAATTATGTACCCAAATCTAAATGCTTTAGCACATGTAGTTTGTAGGAATTATAAATTAATGCAGGAAAGTATAACACAATAGATTTGGCAGAAGATGAAACAAACCAAAAATATGTGTTTCTTGTAAAAAATTAATAATTCATCGTCATGTTTGAAATGTCGGGAAGGCCAAACATGGAGTAGGAAGCTGGAGACAATTTGACTAGATCCACCAGATGGCAGCAGAGTCTGGATAAACTTTCATTTGATGCACAATTCAGTAATCTACTCACACATTTCCAAAGCATGTTCAAAGTGTCCTTTACAGATTGGCCACTTTGTGCCAAATTGGCCACTTTGGACACATTATGATTTTTCAAGTTCATACCTCAGGCATGAAAACGGTTCAGGGGTGAAAAAGGTGAGAATGATATTACCCCTCTAGGGGGGTCCGGGGGCATGCTCCCCTGTAAGAAAATGTCCAATATTCCATATTTTACAGCATCATCTGATGCATTTTGAGATGCATTTTTTGCCAACCTGGGGAGAGGTGGAGAAACTTAACTTAACTTACTATGCAAGCCATTTCATGCCAGCCTGTCACTGGATCTAACATTTACAGTATATGAGGCACAATGTGGTAAGGGCATCACAAATGGCTTAATGCATAACCCCCACCTGAGATGTTGGACATGCTGTAACTTAACTTGTCTACTCTTCCATCATGATTAACAGCCAATACAATATGTAATTCAGATTTGCATAAATTGTATTGGCAAAGATAATTTACATTACAGATCATAAAACTCAGATCTAATTTTAATTTTCTTTGCCTGGACCACCAGTGTCTTCATGACCCACTTTCGCTGTTTTGCCACATGTCTCATCCTTGGCCTTTTCTCTTCTTCAGCAGTCTGTTTCTTGGCCTGCTGAGCACTGCCAGATGCTTGGAAGCCATACTTGCTCTGCTGCTGCTGCTTTTCTTTCTGATTCATCTCCTGCTAGCGTTTGTATGTGGCTGCTGCAGAGTTGATGTTCTTGCATAGTGTTCTGTCCACCTCTCCGAACTTCACATCCTCCCTTCTGAAGAGCTGCATGGCTGTCTTCCCTCTGGACTGCAGGGTGTACTTGACCGTCTGGATTGCATTAAATATTGGTACATTCATGTTGCCACTCCTTTGGACAATTACATAATTCATCAAACTAAAAGCAGACTCAACTCTTGGTCTGTGAAAGATGGAGAGGCAACATTTAACCATCGCACTCAGGGAGGGTTACTTATCTGGCTTGTCAAAGACATGACCCCACCACTCCACGATGCTCTCTCCCTCCTTGAAACTGGGGACGGTCAGGTCAACATTGAACCGCACAAGTTCTCTCTGGATGTACAGGTCTGCTGGCAAGAGGTGCCTCAGCATACCACTCAATCTGTCACACCCTGATGTGTTTCACCTGTTGTTTTGTCCCCGCCCCTCACCAGGTATTCCCGGTTCCCTATTAGCCCCGTGTATTTAAACCCTGTTCTCTGTTTGGCAGTTGCCAGATCGTCTTGTCCCGTACAGTCGTTTCCAGCGTTCTATGTGTTCATCAGCCAGTCTACCTGTCCTTCTATTCCCCGGTTACGACCCTTGCCTGTTTTCCGGATTACGAGCCTGCCTGCCCTCTCCTGTACCTTCGACCATCCGAACGCCCGAGAACGAACACTGCCTGTCCCCCACCACGAGCCTGCCTGCCCTATCCTGTACCTTCGACCATCTGACCGCCCGACAACAAACCCTGCCTGTCCCCTACCACGAGCCTGCCTGCCCACTCCTGTACCTTCGACCATCTGAATGCCCGATAACGAACCCTGCCTGTCCACCACTACGAGCCTGCCCACTGCCTGGTTGTTCAATAAATACTTTGGACCGCCCTCCTCTGCCTCTGTGTCCGCATTTGGGTCCCCACCCGTTCATCGCTGTGATAGAACGATCTGGCCATGTCGGACCCAGCGGAGTTGGAACATCTACACAACGCAGTGGCCTGCCAAGGGGTCGTCGTGGGTCGACACGAGGAGGCACTCCACGGCATCGCTGAGGAACTCCGTGAGCAGAGAGTGCGCCAACAGGAGGCCAACGAATGCCTGCTGCGAAGGCTAGAGAGAATAACCCTGGCCCTGCCCGCACAGGTAGCTCCCCACCTGCCTCCTGCCCCGTCTACTCCCGATTTCCCAACGCCCCCCCCGATACCCCAAAGGGAACCACACTTACCTGCCCCCGAACGGTTCTCTGGTGACTCCAGTTATTGTGTTCCTTTTCTGTCCCAGTGCTCGCGCATCTTCGAGCTCCAGCCGTCCTCGTTCCCTACGGAGAAGTCACGGGTTGCTTACATTATTGCCTTGATGTCCGGGCGGGCCTTGGCCTGGGCCACGGCGATCTGGGACCAACAATTGCCCGTCTGTTACAGCCTAGCAGCCTTTACGGCGGAGGTAAAGAAGGTTTTCGATGCCCCTCTGTCCGGCAGGGAAGCGGCACGCCAGCTCCTATGACTCCGGCAGGGCAACAGTAGCGTGCCGGATTACGCCATCAGATTCCGTACCCTGGCAGCGGAGTGTTCGTGGGGTTCTGAGGCGCTACTCGACACATTCTACAGCGGCTTGTGTGACCCCATCAAGGACGAGCTTGCTGCCCGAGATGTGCCCACGTGTTTGGATGGTCTCGTGTCCATGGCCACTCGAATAGGTAGCCGACTGCGGGAACGGGACCGGGAGAGAGGACACCATCAACCCGCCCAGGCACTTCCGCATCCCGGCGGGCTGGGCGGTGGAGCGTCACTGGGTCTGACGACACCACCCGAGTCCTTCCGAGACTCACCGAGGTTAACCGAAGCCCCTACACCTGAGCCCATGCAGTTGGGCAGGGCGCGTCTGACTCCGGAGGAGCGTCAACGCCGAATGCTCAGTCACAGCTGTCTCTACTGCGGAGGGCAAGGACATTATGCCGCCAGCTGTCCGTTAAAAGGGACGGGCTCACCCGTAACAGCAGGGATACGGGTGAGTCAGACCAAGACACGGTGGGCACCCACTGCGCGCTTTCCTTTTCCTGCCACTGTTATCTGGGGTTCCCAAACCCTGAGTGTCAATGTTCTTATTGATTCCGGGGCTGATGACTGTTTTATTGACACCTCCCTTCTTGCGCAGTTGGGCATCCCCTCAAGCCCCTTACACCCACCCATAGAGGCCACAGCCCTGGACGGCCGCTCTATTGGGCGGGTGTCTGAGATATCAGTTCCTGTTACCCTGACCCTATCTGGTAACCACAGTGAGGAGATCCAGTTCCTGCCCTTACGTTCCCCTAATGTTCCCATAGTGTTAGGCCACTCATGGCTTGTGAAACACAACCCCCACATTGACTGGACTACTGGCTCTGTTACAGGTTGGAGCCCCTTTTGTCTGGCACACTGTCTGAAGGCCGCTCCACAGGTTCTGACCAGGGCCGCCCCCCTGTCCACGGACATCGATTTGTCATCCGTCCCAGCTGACTACTGGGACTTAAAGGAGGTTTTTGACAAAGCCCGGGCCACCTCCCTACCACCACACCGGCCATACGACTGCGCCATAAACCTCCACCCAGGCACGTCGCCCCCCCGTGGACGCCTGTACTCCCTTTCCGGACCCGAAACAAAGGCCATGGAGGAGTATGTGGGGACTTCCCTCAGGGCCGGGATCATCCGACCGTCTTCCTCTTCTGCTGGTGCGGGGTTTTTCTTTGTGGCCAAGAAGGATAAGACCCTGCGTCCCTGCATAGATTATCGGGGCCTGAATGACATCACGGTGAAGATCCGTTATCCACTCCCTCTGCTTGCCTCCGCATTCGAGATGCTCCAGGGTGCCACGATCTTCTCGACGCTGGACCTCCGCAATGCCTACCACCTGGTACGGATCAGAGAGGGAGATGAGTGGAAGACGGCGTTCAACACCACTAGTGGACACTATGAATACCTGGTAATGCCGTTTGGGCTGACCAACGCTCCGGCTGTCTTTCAGCCTCTGGTAAACGACGTGCTCCGGGACATGATTAATCGCTTTGTTTTCGTGTATCTGGATGACATTTTGATTTACTCCCGCTCTGCCCAGGAACACACCTCCCACGTACGACAGGTCCTTCAGCGGTTATTGGAGAACCGTCTTTTCGTTAAAGCTGAGAAGTGCAAGTTCCACCGCTCCGTCATTCCTTTCCTGGGCTACATAGTGGCTGCGGGTAGCATCCGGATGGACCCCGGCAAGGTCCAAGCCATCACGGATTGGCCACAGCCCTCTTCACGCCTGGACCTACAGCGCTTCCTTGGCTTTGCCAATTTCTACCGGAGGTTCATCCGGGGTTACAGTGAGTTGGCTGCCCCGCTCACCGCCTTGACCTCCACTAAAGTGGCCTTCCAATGGTCCCCCGCAGCATCCCGTGCCTTCGCGGTCCTCAAGCAGCGCTTCACCTCGGCCCCCATCCTGATTCACCCGGACCCGGCCCGGCAGTTTGTAGTGGAGGTGGACGCCTCCAGCGTCGGTGTAGGGGCCGTTCTGTCACAGAGATCGGACCAGGACCAGAAACTGCACCCCTGTGCTTACCTCTCCCGCCGCCTGACACCTGCTGAGGCCAACTACGACGTGGGCAACAGGGAATTGCTTGCGGTCAAGGCTGCATTGGAGGAGTGGAGACATTGGCTGGAGGGGGCGGAACAGCCCTTTCTCGTTTGGACTGACCACAAGAACCTTGAGTATCTGCGCTCGGCCCGGAGGCTCAATTCCCGCCAAGCCAGATGGGCCCTGTTCTTTGCTCGCTTCCAATTCACCCTCTCCTATCGGCCTGGCTCAAAGAACACCAAACCGGACGTGCTCTCCCGCGTGTTCGGACCTGCTGCGGACCACCAAGAGCCTGAGCGAATCCTTCCTGCCTCCTGTCTGGCTACGTCGTTGGTTTGGGGGGTGGAAGAGGCAGTACGGAACGCGCAACGGCTAAATCCGGATCCTGGGGGGGGGCCGCCTGGCCGCTTGTTTGTGCCTGACCATGTCCGGTCCAAAGTCCTGGAATGGGGCCACTCCTCGACACTTACCTGCCACCCCGGCGCCCGACGGACCTTGGCCTTCCTCCGTCAACGGTTCTGGTGGCCCACCATGGGGGTGGACGTCCCCGCTTTCGTATCCGCCTGCACGGTGTGTTCCCAAAACAAGACGTCACGCCAAGCCCCAGCCGGTCTCTTGCAACCGCTTCCGGTCCCTCGTCGCCCATGGTCACACATCTCCCTGGACTTCGTCACGGGCCTGCCTCTTTCCGACGGCAACACCGCTATCCTCACGGTGGTGGACCGGTTCACCAAAACGGCACACTTCATCCCCCTGCCCAAGCTGCCATCGGCCAAGGAGACGGCCCAACTGATGGTACAGCACGTCTTCTGAATCCACGGTCTGCCGGTTGACGTCGTCTCCGATCGGGGTCCTCAGTTCACTTCCCAGTTCTGGAGGGCTTTCTGCACCCTCATTGGTTCTTCCCTCAGTCTTTCCTCCGGTTTTCACCCCGAGTCAAACGGCCAATCGGAAAGGGCCAATCAGGACCTGGAGACGGTGCTGCGGTGTCTGGTTTCACACAACCCCGCCACATGGAGCCGGCAACTGGTATGGGTTGAGTATGCCCACAACACCCTACCCTCCTCCGCTACTGGGCTCTCCCCCTTCGAGTGCTCTCTGGGCTACCAGCCTCCGTTGTTCCCAGAGCAGGAGGAGGAGGTCGGGGTTCCATCCGCCCAGTTCTTCGTTCGGCGCTGTCGCCGGACATGGAAGCGGGCCCGTGCGGCCCTTCTGCGCACCAACGCCAGGTACCGTCGACAGGCCGACCGCCACAGGACCCCAGCACCCCGCTACCGTGTTGGCCAGAGGGTGTGGTTGTCCGCCCGGGACCTGCCCCTTCGTGTGGAGAGCCGCAAGCTGTCTCCCCGCTTCATCGGGCCCTTTCAGATCTCTCGGGTCATCAGCCGTTCGGATGTTTGCTTGGTGTTGCCCCGCTCCCTCCGTGTCCACCCGACCTTTCACGTGTCTCGTATCAAACCCGTCACTAACTGTCCTTTGTCTCCTCTCCCTAGGCCTGCTCCTCTCCCCCGTCTCGTGGACGGCCACCCAACCACCCACCCAACCAGAAATGAGAAATGGAAGGAAAACATCATAGACTCATGCTGAATAAAGATGGCTCTCCCCTGACTTCTGGTTGCATTTATTTTGTTCATGGATCAAACTTGGACAGAATCTAACAGCATGGTGCCGTGAGCCAGACAGATGGATTTGCACTCTGAATGGTGAGTCAAACCACTCTAAAAGAACAAGTCAGTTCAATCAGCATGAGTATCCAGATGAACACATCTGGAACAATAAGAAGACCTAGAAGTGTCATTTTTTAGGCAATGGAAACCTGTGGTGAGGACATGCAAGACTTACGTTGACACTGAAAGATGTGTTCTTAGTCTTAGTCCAGAGATTCCACAGAAGAAGATAAATCTTTGTTAAGTCATCTAGAAGTCCTTGCTAAATCTTCCTTGTTGTGATGGGAAGTACTTACTAGACTGAGTAGTAAGTGACACATGTGTAAAGTCCTAATATAGGCCACTGTTTAGTGCAAAGCTTCAGTATTCATCTAGAAGTCCTTGTTATTTGGATAGCAGGTTGACGCGTATAATTTAAATCTTTAAAGATTTTAAAGATTTTTGGAGTTTTGATATACAGAAAATATGGGAAGAAATTCAAAGAATGCCTGATGAATTACAAAAAACACAGTGGTCGTTGATTGTGTTATCAGAAATTGAAAAATGGATTGATAAATTCCTCAAAGATAGAATGAAAAAGAATGTGTTCGGGCGTCGGCTGAACAAATGGCTGAACTGGATAAGATGGAAAAAGGAACTGGAAACGTTGAAAGCAGGAACAACATCTAAAGACACTCAAAGCCCATTGAAAAAGAAACCAGGATCATGTCACTATTGTGGAATCATTGGACATTGGCAGGATGAGTGTCGCAAGAAGAAGAAGAAGAACCAAAGTAAAAGGACAGGATGCACAGACATTCCGATCAGCAGCAAGGAAAGATCTCCCATGTATGGAATTCAGGAATCAAAGACAGAGGATTTCCTGGTGATACCGGGAACTGACGTGAGCTTATCATTGATTAAGAGTTTTAAATGTGTTTCCAAAAATGTATCATACCTAAATATTGAGTAGAGCTGGAACTTATCAAGGAAACCTGATCACTTCCCTTGATAATGACCATGCTTATTCAAGTTAATATTAGTTCGAAAGCACTTTGATGGTATATAGCATGTTTTAATAAGCATTGGAAATAGCCTGTTTTGTTCTGTCATACTTGAACATGTTTTAATAGGTATTCAAGGAATAGCCTGTTTTGTTGTGCTTTGTCATGTTCACTATGTAAATTTAAACCAAACGTATTTATTGCGTTGATGATAATGTTAAAAACCTTAAGGCCTTAAGGAGGGTCTCACTACAGGCTTTAACACGTGGGTACATCTAAACCTAGTGATAAATTAGAAATTGGTACAATGATGATTTTGTAATCTGGTAAAATAGTCTCATGGTTTTCTTAAAAAAGGTTAAAATATTGTGTGTTCTCTTTCCTTATATATTATATCAGTGATAGAATGAAGAATCCACATGGTGATAATCTTTAACGTTAAGAAGACACGCTGTGTCCCATGAGGACTGAATATGAATCCAAAACAGCCATAAGCCTTTACAGAGGGTTTCCCCCAAGTTGGAATGTGTGTGTGTTCTCTCTCTCTCTCTCTACCTTGTCACAGGACAACTGGTGAGAGGGAAACAATACACATAGGGTAATATTTTTTTGAAGTAGACACATGGCTTTCCATGTGCACTGAATTTGATTCTAATGTGTGTTATACATTGGTTTTAGACAAAAGATTGAGATTAAAGTCTCAAATTATGACAAAAAGGATGAAAACTGCCAAAAGCGAGTTTATCCCCTACAATAAAATTTTATATTTTATTTTGAATGTTGAATTGGCTTTGGTTAATTAGGAACATTTTAATTTGTCAGTTTTTGTGTTTCTCTTACAACTAAGAAAAACTTTGTGTTTTATAGAACAAGTTAGATACTAAAGAGTTGACTGACTAAAATGGTCCCTTGGTTCAGAGAGCAGCACAGGGGGGAGGAGTGCTTGAGCCAACACCCCCACACACCCCCACACCCTGGGATAGCGAGAGTAATATAGGCTTACTTGGGTGGTCATGTCTGTTTTTGGTTTAGTCATAATTTTCACCAATGTTTGGAATGTCCACCAGAATGTTAAGTTATTGTATAGATATGACAAGCATATTTTTACAAACTGCACACAAAAATAGAGATGGGTAGGACAGTAAATTTGAACCTTCACTTAACAAAGGATATCGGCTAAGTTGAAAGAATAACATGTGTTGCTACAGACAGTCTGAGGACCATGTACAGATTTTTAATATGTGGAAACCTACATTTTATATACATTTTAAATAATCCATTTGGCCTTTATTTATGGCTTGCCATGAGTGGGTGAAGCCAAGGGCTCCAGGAAGGGGGGCAGACCCCTAGGATGACCCCAAACAACCTCTCCCATTAAATCAAGGTAGCCTATTTTTAGGGGTTAAAGTTGAATGTTCAGACTGGTCTCAACTGTGGTAATTTCCTCAACGTAAGCAAATTCAGTTTTGGGATGATCAAACATTGAGTAGAGGTTAGAGACATTTTCTACTCAATAGCTTTAACATTGAAATGCATGACTTTTGACCAAAAGTCATCCTCCATTGTTGATGACAGAGTAATTTTGATGTCAATAGAACCACAGACATGGTCAAAATATAAGTTGTGATTTAGTGTTTGGCTGAATGCAACTATTTGGAATAAAAAATGAATCAAAGGTGGAGAATTTTACTTAAATGCAGAAGGTTAATCAAGACATTGTTTGTCACAAGCTAGTTTGATCGTTGCCTTTGAAAATGCTAAATTTGGGTGCTGTAGATATGCTAATACAATCACCCTGGTGGTTGCAGTAGGTATACCACTGGAACATGTGCTGGAGTTTTTTCTCCTACAACTTAGGTGCGCAGCTTATCCCCTAGTGGGCAAACCAATTTAGTTAGGCATGTGCCAAGAAACTTCAGGGTATTCTCAATTCATGATAGCCATTTAAAGAACGTGAGAGCTGTTTAGCTCTGTAAGACAAATGTGTCACTGGGTTATATGGTTTATAATTCCTTTGCACAAGACTGATGCACATTGATGTCTTTGATTATGTTAGTGAATGTTTGTGTTTTTAACATTTTCACTTTGTTGTTTATGATGAATATACAGTATGCAACTCCATATTGAATGGATTCTAGATCCATCCCTGTTACCAGTTCTCTATTTTTACATGTCCATCCCAAAATGATGGCCAGTGTGGGCTCAGGATGGCGCCTCCTGTGGCCGTATTCGCCGTGATTCTGCTTTCACTCATGGTGTCGCTTTCCGTTGACTTAATGAAGTGAAAGCAGGGGGGATGTATGATATGATAATTGATTATGATTGGAAAGAGTTGAGCTTAGGGCTCAAAGCAAATCAAATTGGTACTTAAAAGGAGTTACATGAACATTTGTTTTTTTTTCTGTTTGCATAGTTATAATGGTGCATTGGAATCTGCTATGTTTACATATTCTATTCTTAGGATTTGTTTTAATTGTTTATTTGGAAACTGTTTGTTTGACGTAAGGTCTAACATTTTAATGGTGGAATGGCATAGATGTAACCATTTTTGATTTGGCTAAGCAAAGTCAAGTCTGATCAGACAACGGAATCTCATTCCACTGCCAGGTGCTATTCGAGCATAAATATAGCACATTGAATGAAACATCAACCAAGCCAGTTCTGGATGGAAAAGGAAATTTGACATAGACTTTTATGGAAACTTGTCTGAATAGGGTGAATGCTTCACTCTGATGATGGAACTTCTGAGATCCACAAGTTTTCAGGACTGATCTATTGTCTTCATTGTTAGGAGTTGACAGAACCATACCCAGTGGATGAAAGTCCGATGGACTGTTGAACCACACTAATCGTTGTTTTGTAGTTATACTTTCAACAGATCAGGACATCACAAACCCTTTTCTGATGATACATCATGTCACTGACTGGACACAGACAACTGAGTGTGTGAGTACCAGCAAGAAGGATTTCTACAACCACATGGGTCGCATCTGTTCCAAATCCTCCTGACCACTCACATGGCAGAACGATGCCAGGGTCAGATCACTTGGCTTCACATTGCATTTCCAGATGAATTTTCGACCGCAAGATGAGAGGAGAGTCCTGAAGGACTCCACATACTACAGGTCAGAGTACCACGGGCCAGTTGACTGGAAAGGTCACATGGTCCCATCACAGTGGAAGACACTGTTGTGGTGTTTATCTTGAATTAGTGAAGTTTTGGAGACTCACTGTTCCATTATACACCTACACTGACTTGTTAGGACAACCAGGCAATTTGCTGGGTCCACATCACACTGACTGCAATAGCTGATATTGGAACTTTACATCACTGATGCAAGACAGAGAAGACTGAAGACAAGAACTACAGGACATTTGATGAGAATCTAGGGTCATTCCTAACAATCAATTGTTTTCCTAAAGTAACTGGTATTTTTGATCTTTTATGTATGTTCATTCCTCACAAGGCAGGTAAAGGACTACATATGATCAATCCCCAAACATTTGTCATTGATACTTGTTTTTTTGTGAAGTTGCTTAATAGTCATAATTACAACAACTATCCTGATATGTTTAATAGTGCCATATTCCGTTTCAAAGGTAGAAACTGTCACTAGTACATTCATTGGAGTTGAGTGTTGTGTTACGTTCAGGATATGTTGGGTTGTTGCTATGATGTTGATGCATGAATCATGATATGGACAAGGGGGGACTTTGATTGTTTAAAGGGTTCATTGGGAATTAATTATGCATTTTATTAATATGTCATGTTAGGTCTGTTTCTGTTGGACACAGGTTAGACTGATAGTAGCCTGGGACTTGATGTGTTTGGTAAAGATTGATCATGATGGTCAATACGATTGCAGTACCATACAGTGCTATGTGTCAGGGCAAGCTGTGTCCACTGCATCTTATTTTCATTTAATTTAAGGAATAATAAAGCCTTATAGGCCAGATAATCCTTTTTATTATTTTTCTTTATTGTTTTTTTAACAGAAGTGTTTGGACCTTTTCAGTTCATTAGGAATTGGATTGTACCTTTATTTTGTTAATTTAATCAACATGTAATGATTAGTTATCACATGTTTGAAGGGGGGACTGATGGGAAATTGGCATGAGAAACTTAACAAAACACAGATGTGCTGACTAACTCTGAAAGAAGGACCAAAGATAGGACGTGTTGCCTGTTACTGATGGGCCCCACACATCCTGTCCATACATTCTGTCCATTCCTCCTGCTAGGAGTTGCCCATGTGACTGACATAGGCTATATGGATAGGTCCATTGACCATAGGTTGGAACATACCATACAAGGGTCTGTTGTAGGATAAACCTTTCTTATTGGAGGGTATTGGACAGAATCTAACAGGTTTACAAAGAATGGTGGGAAAAACATCCAGTATGCGGCAGTCCTGTGGGCGAAAATGCCTTGTTGATGCTAGATGTCACAGGAGAATGGGCCGACTGATTCAAGCTGATAGAAGAGCAACATTGACTGAAATAACCACTCCCTACAACCGAAGGATGCAGCAAAGCATTTGTGAAGCCACAACACACACAACCTAGAGGCGGATGGGCTACAACGGCAGAAGACCCCACCGGGTACCATTCATCTCCACTACAAATAGGAAAAAGAGGATACAATTTGCACGAGCTCACCAAAATTGGACAGTTGAAGACTGGAAGAATGTTGCCTGGTCTGATGAGTCTCGATTTCTGTTGAGACATTCAGATGGTAGAGTCAGAATTTGGCATAAACAGAATGAGAACATGGATCCATCATGCCTTGTTACCACTGTGCAGGCTGGTGGTGGTGGTGTAATGGTGTGGGGGATGTTTTCTTGACACACTTTAGGCCCCTTAGTGTCAATTGGGCATCGTTTAAATGCCACGGCCTACCTGAGCATTGTTTCTGACCATGTCCATCCCTTTATGACCACCATGTACCCATCCTCTGATGGCTACTTCCAACAGGATAATGCTCCATGTCACAAAGCTCTAATCATTTCAAATTGGTTTCTTGAACATGACAATGAGTTCACTGTACTGAAATGGCCCCCACAGTCACCAGATCTCAACCCAATAGAGCATCTTTGGGATGTGGTGGAACGGGAGCTTCGTGCCCTGGATGTGCATCCCACAAATCTCTATCAACTGCAAGATGCTATCCTATCAATATGGGCCAACACTTCTAAAGAATGCTTTCAGCACCTTGTTGAATCAATGCCACGTAGAATTAAGGCAGTTCTGAAGGCGAAAGGGGGTCAAACACAGTATTAGTATGGTGTTCCTAATAATTCTTTAGGTGAGTGTATATATTTATTATATTTTGGGAGCGAAGAGGCTTCTTCCTTCCTGATCTCTCATGTAAGCCAACTTTGTGCAGTTTCTTAATTTTGACTCATGCAGTCATGTATTGAGAGGCCTGTAGATAGCTTGAGTTAACCTTCGGCTCTTAGAGACTTTTATGAACATGTTTTGGTCAGCCTTTTAGGCGAAATATAGGTGGGACAAATTTTTCTATATAGACTGCCAGTGGTATGGAATTTTCTCCATATGTAAATTATCCATTGAACAGTGCAGTAATACACTTACTGCTCCCAGACTCATGGGTATGAATAATCTTTCTCATGATGGACTCTTCTAATCTTTATGTCAAGCTGGATCCAATCACTTGCACAGGTATCACATACAATGTCAAATTTTAGACATTGTATGTGATGTTAAAGGTTTAGCATAAGGAAATTGCATTTCTGTTTATTTAAATTGCATAATAGGTTTTGTAAAGTTTAATTTTGTGTGTGTGATTTGTTAAGTTGGGTTACCTTAATCAATGGTTTTGAAGCTCAGGAATGAGGGTTGGTGTAATATATTGCAGGCACACTAGCTTAATCTTAAACATTGAAAAAAAAAGTGATTTTATCAGATTGTCCATATACACTATATGGCAAAAAGTATGTGGACATCTGACCATCACACCTATATGAGATTGTTGGACATCCTTTTCCAAACCATGGGCATTAAAATTTTGTTGGGCCCCCCTTTTGCAGCTATAACAACTGCCACTCTTCTGGGATGGTTTTCCATGTGATTTTGGAGGGTCTATGTGGGAATTTGTGCGCATTCAGCCAAAAGAGCATTTGTGAGGGCAGGCACTGATGTTGGATGAGAAGGCCTGGCTCGCAACCACCACTCCATTTAATCCCAAAGATGTTCAATGGGGTTGATGTCAGGTCACTCAAGGGCGTTCCCCAGTCTGTTGCAACAAAGTTGGAAGCACCCAATTGTCTAAAATGTCTTTGTATCTATTAACATTAAGATTACCTTTCACTGGAACAAAAGGGCCTAGCCAAACCCTGAAACACAGCCCCAGACCATTAGCCCACCAAACTTTACATTAGGCACTATGTATTCCAGTAGGTAGCATTATCCTGGCATCCACCACACCCAGATTCTTCCATCTGACTGCCAGATAGTGAAGCGTGATTCATCACTCCAGGGAACGCGTTTCCACTGGTCCACAGTCCAGTGGCGGCGTGCTTTATACCACCTCATCCAACGCTTGGCATTGGGAATGCAGATGGGATGCTTGCGTATTGCTGCTCTACCATGGCAACCCATTTCATGAAGCTCCTGATGCACAGTTCTGGTGCTGAAGTTGCTTCCAGATGCAATTTGGAACTCTGTGGTGAGTGATGCAACAGATGATAGATAATTTTTTCCCTACGGACTTAAGCACTCAGCAGCCCCACTGTGGGTTTGTGAGGTTCTACCACTTTCTGGCTGGGCTGTTGTTGCACCTAGATGCTTCCACTTCACAATTATAGCACTACAGTTGACCGGGGCAGATCTGGTAGGGCAGAAATTTCACAAACGTACTTGTGGCAAAGGTGGCATCCTATGACAGTGCCTCTTCAGTACGACCCATTGTACTGCAAATGTTTGTCTATGGAGATTTAATGACTATGTGCCGGATTTCATGCAGCTGTGAGCAATGGGTGTAGCTGAAACACCTGAACTAAATAATTAGGAGTGCAGCGTAGTCAAATGTGATGCAATTTATTTCTACTGTAATATATATTTTTTTATATATACTGTATTTTCATACATGTTTATGCTTTCTCTGAAAAGAACAGTTGCCAAATGTAGTGGGACAGATTCTAGCCAATGCTGAAGCAATACATACAGTTGTGCTCAAAAGTTTGCATACCCTCGGCGAACTGGTAATATATATACTATTTTTAAAGAAAATATGAGTGGGCAGGCAAAGCACATGTCTTTTATTTCTTATGGGATTCACATTCAACTGTAGGTCAAAACAGAATGGCACAATCATATCACAAAACATGGCAACAAAAAAAAGAAACTGACCCCTGTTCAAAAGTCTGCATATCCTTAGTTCTAAATACTCTGTATTGCCCCCTTTAGCATCAATGACAGCGTGCAGTCTTTTGTAATAGTTGTCTATGAGGCCCAAATTCTTGCAGGTGGTAAAGCTGCCCATTCATCTTGGCAAACTGCCTCCAGGTCATGCAAAGTCTTTGGTCGTCTTACATGAACCACACGTGGCTTGATGATATTATGGTCAGGAGACTGTGATGGCCACTCCAGAACCTTCACCTTTTTCTGCTGAAACCACTGGAGGGTCAACTTGGCCTTATGCTTAGGGTCATTGTTGTGCTGGAAAATCCAAGACCGTCCCATGTGCAGCTTTGTGCAGAAGAATGCAAATTGTCTGCCAGTATTTTCTGATAACATGCTGCATTCATCTTTCCATCAATTTTCACAAGATACCTGTGCCTTTAGAGCTCACACACCCCCAAAACATCAGTGAGCCACTACCATGTTTCACAGTGGGGATGGTATTCTGTTCACTATAGGCCTTGTTGACCCCTCTCCAAACATAGCGCTGATGGTTGTGACCATAAAGCTTTATTTTGGTCTTGTCAAGGTGTTGTCGAGCATATTGTAACCAGGCATTTTGTGACATTGGTGCAGTAAAGGCTTCTTTCTGGCAGCTCAACCATGCAGCTCATTTATGTTCAAGTATAGTCGTATTGTGCTCCTTGAAACAACCACATCGTCTTTTTCTAGAGCAGCCTGTATTTCACCTGAAGTTACCTGTGGGTTTCTTTGTATCCCGAACAATTATTCTTGCAGTTTTGGCTGAAATCTTTCTTGGTCTACCTGACCTTGGCTTGGTATCAAGAGATCCCCACGTTTTTCACTTCTTAATAAGTGCTGCCGGACATTTGCAATGCTTTGGATATATTTTTATATCCTTTTCAATCTTTTTAAAGTTCCACTACCTTGTTACGCAGGTCTTTTGACAGTTCTTTTTTGCTCCCCATGGCTCAGTATCTAGCCTGCTCAGTGCATATGCTTGAAAGCTAACAAACTCTTTGACTATTTATACACAGACACTAATTGCAATTTAAAAAGCCACCATTGTGAAGTTTCATTCATTTCATTTTTTAAGCAAACTTTCTTTTATCTCAAGAAGATTCATTGTCGTTTAAATATCCAAGTTAGATACATTTTACATTTGTGTTTTAATTTATTTTCATTGATTTCCGCAATAGATTAATTTAAATTTTCTGCTTAAAATCTATTTGTTATTTTTTAGAACTCTCTAGTTTCATTTATTTCATTTTTTACTTAGCAACTTTGAACAATAAAATAAAAATTATAATAAAACTCACATTAGATTAATTTTACATTTTAGTTTAAAATTGTATTTGTTATTCTAAGAACTTTCTAGTCTCATTGATTTTATTATCTTTAGTTTAAAAACATCTACTGATTACAGTCTAGCTTAGCACAATGGTAGACAGACAGCCCCTAGAGTTATTCCTAAACAAAATAACTGTGATGGTCCCTTCCTTAAGGGGCCATTCCGCTGCGTGTCTTCTGTGTTTCCTTGTCTTGTCCTTGTATGTGTAATGGTCCCTTCCTTAAGGGGCCATTCCGCTTCGTGTTTTCTGTGTTTCCTTGTCTTGTCCTTGTATGGTCTTTCCTGTTCTTGTTTCTGTTCAACGTTATATTCAGTTCACCTGTGTTTTAGCCCCCACCTGTTTCTGTTTTCCTCGTTTTCTCAGTGTATTTAGTTCAGCCCTTTTCTCCTTGTCCTTGTGGGTCATTGTGTGTGTATATGTCGTGTACGCCTGTTGTGCCTGTTGTGCCTGTTGTGCCTGTTGTGCCTGTTGTGCCTGTTGTGCCTGTTGTGCCTGTTGTGCCTGTTGTGCCTGTTGTGCCTGTTGTGCCTGTTGTGCCTGTTGTGCCTGTTGTGCCTGTTGTGCCCCTGCGCTCCTGCGCCATTGGACTTTTTGTAGTGCCCGGCACTCATTTACGTTATTCCTTCGTTTGTTTAATAAAAAGGGGAAACCCTATGGACTTCTGCATTTGCCTCCGTCTCCATACCTAACAGCGTGACAATAACAGAAGACTGGAAGAATTTCCAAAATATTGAAAGCCACCACAGAACCAAAAAACAGACAAAAAACTAAAAATAAACTAGAAAAAATTTGGAAAGATTGGCAAGACAGAAGCCAGAATGCCAGGGGATACAGATCTATGTCCTACCGGAACATACAGAGCATGGATAATAGTGCACGAAAGAGGAGAGGTAACCAAGGCTCAGATGGATTGGGAAAGAAAAGGAGAGCCTAAGTTTGGATCAACAAAAAGAGCCCTTAAAAAGGTGGAAAGACGCATGGCACGTGTCACAAAACTGTTATTATTGTTATTCATAAAGCAAATCACTCCAGGTGGACTAATTGGAGTTGGTCCAGAGAGAGAGCCAGACTCAGACACCTCCAACGAAGAATTAACTATCCTCAAGTTACATTCAAAGCCCACGGCACCCCCTCCTTACATGTCACCTAACTCCTTCTGCCCACAAGTACATGCCCCGGTCATACAGGTAAAAGGAGGAATCCTAGAAGTTGATGAAATTCCAGTAGCGACCCAAAAACTGAGTGAGATGATGTCAGACGTTATGGTTGTGACTCAAAATGCGCAGCAAATGCTGAGCGATGCAGTTCAAAAGGCTGTAGCTGCAGCATTGAAGAAACCCCCAGTGGAAGCCACGTCTACAAACACAGGGCCAACATGGCCAATGAGAACCGAACCAGTTCCACAACAATACCCCATGCAATACCAGAGACCACCACTGCTTCCACTTAATCCTCCACTAGAAGGAAGGAATAGGATCAGACCAAGAGGATATACGCAGGCTGTCACAACTGTGGAGAGCTCACACACTGGGTCAAAGATTGTCCTTCTGCGGGTCCACCAGCACCCATACCTTATGGCTCACAGAGAGGAAGAGAATCATCTTACAGAAGGGGACCATCACACACAGGGGGATGTAGAGGGAGGAGCAATGATGGGGCCCAGAGAATCCAACTGCAGGTGTTCCCACCCCACCACACCTTGAACCAATGGTCACCGGCACAAAAGAGGGAACAAATTGAGGCTCCTAGAGTTTTGTGGAATAAAGGGAACAATAGTAACTTTAGCCATAACCATTTTCAATACTAGTGTTTGAGTGTCTTGGAGTTACATTTTTTGCTGCTTTTGATCTTGGGTAAGCGTTGCCGCACGTCTTTGGTGGCAAAGTTAATGTTTATGGTGTTTGGACATGTGAACAAATGTTTCTTTGAGTGTAATTAGGTTTTCCGGTGACTGGTGTTTTCGTTCGGTGGCGGATGCGCGGCCTGCCGGGCTGATTGGAGGTTGATGGATGTGGTAACGTATGAAAGTTGCAGAAGGCGTAATATTAAGTTGTTTGGAAGGCGTAGGCTACGGTATGTAGACAGTGGGGACTGATGGAAGCTTTGGGACAGTTTTCTTATGCTTTAGTAAAGTATGTTTTGTATGTCAGATTCGATGGTTTTGTGGATGTTGATAGATGGATTTGAGAAAGTATGGAAACTATAGGTTATTTTTGGGGTATTTTAGTTATAGCACCTGTAATTAGAATGATGTCGTTTTGTTCCATGTCCTGACAACCATTCCCTTGCAGCTAGCCTATTGCGTTGCCATTAGTGCAGGATTTTAGGCAGTTGGACTGCGAAATGTAGAAGTTGAGTGCTCCTGTATATAGTTAAACTTTATCTACCTCAACATGAAGCTGGAACTTATCAAGGAAACCTGATCACCTTCCTCGGTAATGGCCAAGCTTATTTATTTGAATATTACATGTAGTTTCAAGAAGCCCTTGAATGTTATATAGGCATGGATGATAATGTGTAAAACCGTAAGGCCTCAAGGAGGGTCTCACGAAAATGAGTAGAATAGAAGCACCAGAAATGTTAATGTTGTAACGATACTGTTACTGATTAAGTCTTGGACACTCGGGTGAAGAGAGGGGCGGAGCTGTCAACTGATCACCACCTGGTGGTGAGTTGGAGCCGATGGCGGGGGAGGAAGCTAGACAGACTTGGCAGGCCCAAGCGTACTGTAAGGGTCTGCTGGGAACGTCTGGCCGAGTCTTCTGTCAGAGAGATTTTTAACTCCCACCTTCGGCAGAGCTTCGACTGGATCCCGAGGGAGGCTGGAGATATTGAGTCCGAGTGGACCATGTTCTCCACCGCCATTGTCGAAGTGACCGCTCGGAGCTGTGGCCTTAAGGTCTCCGGTGCCTGTCGAGGCGGCAATCCCCGAACCCGGTGGTGGACACCGGAAGTAAGGGATGCTGTCAAGCTGAAGAAGGAGTCCTATCAGGCCTGGTTGGCTTGTGGGACTCCTGAGGCAGCTGACGGGTACCGACAGGCCAAGCGGACTGCAGCTCGGGTGGTTGTGGAGGCAAAAACTCGGGCCTGGGAGGAGTTCGGTGAGGCCATGGAGAAGGACTATCAGCTGGCCTCGAAGAGATTCTGGCAGAGATGAGGACAAGTCACACATGATCAAGTCCAAGCAAGTCTCAAGTCTTAACCATCAAGTCTCAAGTCAAGTCTCAAGTCACAGTTCAGATAAATCAAGCAAGTCAAGTCAAGGGTTCACACTAAGCAAGTCAAGTCGAGTCCTTATAAGTTTCAAGTCAAGTCAAGTCACAGTACTAAAGAGATGAACACACACACATACTGTCCTCTGTTTCTGACATGCGCTCGGTGCGAAGCTCGATTTCAAAATCAAATATTTTTCTCCTCCGCGGTACAATTTTTTGGGGGGACAAAGCGGAGGGATCTTGAATCAGCCTGAAGGGGTTGTATTCGCTATAACAACCGCCTCGCTATACCTTATCCCGCTTATTACATGGCTACCTACCAAATAAATCTATAATTTGACACAAAAGATTGATTTCAAAAGGAATTTATTGATTTAAAAACGATTGTATTGCTTCCTCTAAAGAAAATAGTCCGTTCCGTCTCTGGTTAGAATCCTGCTGCGTCCATAGTAACGTGCTGTTTTTCATGGCAACGGTCTGTTATCAAGAAATAACACGCATTCTGCACTGGAATTCAGCCAATCCATGTAATAAGGGCTAATAATAACAACCTTATAAACTAATTATTGTGACTGAAAAACTGCCTAATATGTAATTACGCTGTATGAGTAAAAAAAAAAACTCTTCGAAATGTTTAGGTGCTAGTAATCACATCGGCGCCTCCATGTTAGCCTTTCATGCATTAAAGTTAACTGTTATGGTGTAAGCACAATGCTTTTTAGTTTCCACACGCAGTCCACAAACACTTGAAAATGCCCACATTTAATACAGACATTATAGCCTACGTGTAATAATATACATGCCCGCTCATATTCAACTGAATATAAAGAGATTACTTTCTTACCTTTCCTTGTGGTTCTTAAAATAACGAATGAAATTTGACGTTGTTGCATATTTTGCATCTGGCAAATCTTTTTTTTATTCACACGATCCAGTTCAAAGTCCTTGTATCCAAACGATACTATTTGTGGAGCTCGACTAACGTTACTGTCTGCCATGTTTGGCGCGGTTATAATTGTGCAGCGTTAAAGGCACATCAGCATTAAAGGCACATACACTCATTAGTGGTGCTGATGTCACAACATATAAAATAATTTTATTGCTGTTTGTTTATTATAAGTTCAAGTCATTGTCGAGTCTTCCACTTCAAGTCAAGTCAAGTCTCAAGTAACTTGTTCTCAAGTCAAAGTCAAGTCAAGTCATTTTCATACTTTAATCAAGCAAGTCACAAGTCCTTAAAATTGTGACTCGAGTCAGACTCGAGTCAAGTCATGTGACTCGAGTCCCCCACCTCTGGATTCTGGCACACCATCCGGCGCCTCAGGAGAGGGAAACAGTGCCCTACCAACGCTGTTTACAGTAGAGGTGGGCAGCTGTTGACCTCAACTGGGGATGTCGTCGGGCGGTGGAAGGAGTACTTTGAGGATCTCCTCAATCCCGCATTCACGTCTTCCATTGAGGAAGCAGAGGATGAGGGCTCAGAGGTGGACTCGTACATCACCCGGGCGGAAGTCACAGAGGTGGTCATGAAACTCCTCGGTGGCAAGGCACCGGGGGTGGATGAGATCCGCCCTGAGTACCTCAAGTCTCTGGATGTTATGGGGCTGTCTTGGCTGACACGCCTGTGCAACATCGCGTGGCAGTCGGGGACAGTGCCTCTGGGATGGCAGACCGGGGTGGTGGTCCCTCTTTTTAAGAAGGGGGACCGGAGGGTGTGTTCCAACTATAGGGGGATCACACTTCTCAGCCTCCCCGGGAAAGTCTATGCCAGGGTTCTGGAGAGGAGAATACGGCCGATAGTAGAACCTCGGATTCAGGAGGAACAGTGTGGTTATCGTCCAAGCCGTGGAACACTGGACCAGCTCTATACCCTCTACAGGGTGATGGAGGGTTCATTGGAGTTTGCCCAACCAATCCACAAGTGTTTTGTGGATTTGGAGAAGGCATTCGACTGTGTCCCTCGCGGCATCCTGTGGAGGGTGCTTCGGGAATATGGGGTCCTTGGTCCCTGTACGACTGAAGCAGGAGCTTGGTCCGCATTGCCGGCAGTAAGTCAGACTTGTTCCCTGTGCATGTTGGACTCATTTTTATGGACAGAATTTCTAGGCGCAGCCAGGGGCCGGAGGGTGTCAGGTTTGGGGACCACATGATTTCGTCTCTGCTCGTTGCAGATGATGTTGTCGTGTTGGTCCCTTCAAGCCAGGACCTTCAGCATGCACTTGGACGGTTTGCAGCCAAGTGTGAAGCGGTGGGGATGAAAATCAGTACCTCCAAATCCGAGGCCATGGTCCTCAGTCGGAAAAGGGTGGCTTACCCACTTCAGGTTGGTGGAGAGTGCCTGCCTCAAGTGTAGGAGTTTAAGTATCTAGGGGTCCTGTTCACGAGTGAGGGAAGGATGGAACGGGAGATTGACAGACGGATCGGTGCAGCTTCTGCAGTAATGCAGTCGATGTATCGGTCTGTCGTGGTGAAGAAAGAGCTGAGCCGCAAGGCGATTTACAGGTCAATCTACGTTCCTACTCTCACCTATGGTCATGAGCTTTGGGTTATGACCGAAAGGACAAGATCCCGGATACAGGCGGCCGAAATGAGCTTTCTCCGCAGGATGGCTGGGCGATCCCTTAGAGATAGGGTGAGAAGCTCGGTCACCCGGGAGGAGCTCAGAGTAGAGCCGCTGCTCCTCCACATCGAGAGGGGTCAGCTGAGGTGGCTTGGGCATCTGTTTCGGATGCCTCCAGAACGCCTTCCTGGGAAGGTGTTCCAGTCCCGTCCCACCGGGAGGAGACCCTGGGGAAGACCTAGGACACGCTGGAGAGACTATGTCTCCCGGCTGGCCTGGGAACGCCTCGGGGTCCCCCCGGAAGAGCTGGAGGAAGTGTCTGGGGAGAGGGAAGTCTGGGCATCCCTGCTTAGACTGCTGCCCCCGCGACCCGGCCCCGGATAAGCGGAAGATGATGGATGGATGGATGTTACTGATTAGAACTGTTCTAATCTATTTAAACAAAGGAAGTAGAAAGACATTGGGAATACGGTTTTTAGTGTTTGATGAGACTGGGTTCTAGTGTATCAGAAAGATGCAACAAGCTAATGTAATGGACATACACTCACCTAAAGGATTATTAGGAACACCATACTAATACTGTGTTTAAGCCCCTTTTGCCTTCAGAACAGCCTTAATTCTACGTGGCATTGATTCAACAAGGTGCTGAAAGCATTCTCTAGAAATGTTGGCCCATATTGATAGGATAGCATCTTGCAGTTGATAGAGATTTGTGGGATGCACAACCAGGGCACGAAGCTCCTGTTCCACCACATCCCAAAGATGCTCTATTGGGTTGAGATCTGGTGACTGTGGGGGCCATTTCAGTACAGTGAACTCATTGTCATGTTCAAGAAACCAATTTGAAATGATATGAGCTTTGTGACATGGTGCATTATCCTGCTGGAAGTAGCCATCAGAGAATGGGTACATGGTGGTCATAAAGGGATGGAAATGGTCCGAAACAATGCTCAGGTAGGCCGTGGCATTTAAACTATGCCCAATTGGCACTAAGGGGCCTAAAGTGTGCCAAGAAAACATCCCCCACACCATTACACCACCACCAGCCTTCACAGTGGTAACAAGGCATGATGTTCTCATTCTGTTCATGCCAAATTCTGGCAAAATTCTTCCAGTCTTCAACTGTCCAATTTTGGTGAGCTCGAGCAAATTGTAGCATCTTTTTCCTATTTGTAGTGGAGATGAGTGGTACCCGGTGGGGTCTTCTGCTGTTGTAGCCCATCCGCCTCAAGGTTGTGCATGTTGTGGCTTCACAAATGCTTTGCTGCATACCTCGGTTGTGGTTATTTCATTCAAAGTTGCTCTTCTATCAGCTTGAATCAGTCGGCCCATTCTCCTCTGACCTCTAGCATCAACAAGGCATTTTTCGCCCACAGGACTGCCGCATACTGGATGTTTTTCCCTTTTCACACCATTCTTTGTAAACCCTAGAAATGGTTGTGCGTGAAAATCCCAGTAACTGAGCAGATTGTGAAATACTCAGACCGGCCCGTCTGGCACCAACAACCATGCCACGCTCAAAATTGCTTAAATCTTCTTTCTTTCCCATTCTGACATTCAGTTTGGAGTTCAGGAGATTGTCTTGACCAGGACCACACCCTTAAATGCATTGAAGCAACTGCCATGTGATTGGTTGATTAGATAATTGCATTAATGAGAAATTGAACAGGTGTTCCTAATAATCCTTTAGGTGAGTGTATATGTGATGGTGTACTGTGCAGTTGCAACTAATCTTCTCAAGGATAATTCACACTTCAGGTACAGGACACTTGAAAGCAATTCAGCTATGGAGGACTGGTTGCAGAGAGAGACTGAGTTGGCTTAAAGGACACACACACACACAGACAGTCCTACAGCTATGTGCGGAGTCTACACTGAGGCGCTGCACGTCTACAGCGATGCCGGGTTCCTGTGAGCTGGACTAATTCTAGTCCTGACGATTCTGCCATGAGATGGAGAAGGCTACCTCCAACCGAGAGGATGGAGGCGAAGGAAAGGTCCGGTTCTGGACAATGTTTACGGGGCGCGGAAAGACCAACTGCACGACATCATGCCACGCTGATTGGGTCCCTACCAGGTATATCTCATCTGCTGTCCAGGTATCTGAGAGAGGATCCTGGGGACGACGACACGCTACAGGAGGGCTTCGGTGTTTAAAGATTAGACACAGTGAATTTAAGTCACTGAGGGAAAAGTGAATTTTCTGGTACTGGTGACCATCACTTCCGACCCGGCCTGCAGCTATAGAGCCCTTAGCTAAACTTGGTCATCTTGGCATTCACATAGGACAGGGGTCGGCAACCCAAAATGTTGAAAGAGCAATATTGGACCAAAAATAAAAAATAAATCTCTCTGGAGCCGCAAAAAAAGATTTACGCACCACATGACTACTCTGCTGTACCATGGTGCTTTAATTTTAACTTCCATTATATGTTTAATGTATTATGTTTCGTTGCATTGATGAAATTAAAGAAATACAATAAAGAAATCAGATTTTTGATGTCATTTTTACTTTAGGATTCGAAAATACAACATAATGTGCAACGTGCATAGGCCTCCTGTAATTTCAGACCTCCCCATGGAAATAAAATGCAGTCCTCTTCAATCCTCAATAATACGCTTTATTATCTCCCGGGTTGCAACAAAACTAGCAGCAGTAGTGTAATTTGGAGAAAAAAAGAGCTGAGGGAGAGGGCAGCAGCTGACAGAAGTGAGATATCTCACTGCCTGATTCACGAAGGCTCTGGGAAAAACAAAGTAGATGTCACATCAGACAGTGTAAATTCACATTACAACTAATAATGTAAACTGATACATTTTAAGCAATTCCATCTGTAATTTGCTATTTTCTTTATTTGTAAAATCTATTGAGTAAGAACTAGTGAAAGAAACTATAGAAAACTAGTGTTCTACATAAAATGCCATTTGGCTGGCAGCAGCAGGTGCCTATTTCCCATCTGCTACCACAATGTACATCATACCTCAACTATCATGGCTAGGATGACTTTTTTGTATTTAATTTGAACCTGTAATATTTGCCAAAATTATTATCTTTATAATCTCACTCCCATCCAGTTATTGATGAATTCCTCTTTCCAGTGAAAAGTGTTTCATTTGCCCTCCTCCACTCTATGAGAGCTCTAACCTCCTCAGTAGTCCCTGAATAAAATATGAATGTAAAGATGAATGGCAGAAGGTTGTATGGAGACTATAGCCATAATCATATGACATTTGTATATTAAATTTTTTTAAAAGTGAAAATCAACTGCAATTCTAAAAAAGCTGTCCCTCTCTACCGGAACTGTAATTACTTAACTTAGCTAATGTTAACTAGCCTCTACACTGCACTGAATAACGTTAGCTAGCTGATGAAAAGGTCAGAGGAAATTAATAAATTCACAGTTTCTTAAATAAAATAAGCAAATATGCAGGGACTATCAATCAATCAAACTTATTTATAAAGCCCTTTTTACATCAGCAGTTGTCACAAAGTGCTTTTACAAAAACACCTGGCCTTAAACCCCAAGGAGCAAACAACAGTAGTGTTGAATTTCAGTGTATAGGAAAAACTCCCTAAGAATTTGGAGATGCAATCCACTTCTTAAATTTATCTTTGTGCTCCTCTAATTTTTCCAGAAGTAATGCAATCACACTTTTTCTCTCACTCCCAACTGGGTACTTGGCTGCAAATGTAGCATGCTTTCCCTGGAAATGTCTTTCCACATTACTCTTTTTGTTATTTGACAAATTCTCATTACAAAGCAAACATGCAGGCAATCCTTCCGCATTGGCAATGAAAGCAAACGATTCGTTCAAAGAACTGTTGAATCCTCTGTTCTCCTCAGCTATCTTTCTCTTTTTCCCCTTGGGATCCATGGGCCATGACACACCCGCCGGTTTGTTTGTTTTTCAGCATCACGCCGATCTGACAGAAACGTGTGAAATTATATTAAAACAAATTATTATTTTTTCATCTTTTTGAATATGAAAAAAATTCAACCTTCTAGGAATCTCTTTTTTCCCTCTTCACCAGTAGAACAAAATGGAGAACAAAAGAGGGACAGTTTTTGTTAAGACAAGCACCTTGGATGCAAGATGATGAGTCAGATAGCGAGGTCGGAGAAGAAAATGAATCTCTTGTATAAATTATGAAGTATTTTATTTTTTACAACTTGTTTACATTCCTTTCCAGCAATCTATCATGAAGTATTTTTTACAACTGGTTTACAACAATTGATGTTTACATTTCTGTTATGTTTCTGTTTATGTAATAACTTTATTCTCAATTACATTTATAGTTATTTCACACCATAAATGGTGTGAAATGGGGGATTGTTGAGATAAATGAAGTTTAAATAATGCTGATTTAATAACCATGTATTTCTGTTTTTGTTGTATTAAATGTTATGCTGCCGTCAGGTTAGGAAAATATGATTGGATACAATAACCATCAAAGGTTAAAACTCCATGCTTTAGTAATTCTCACTCCTTGTCCCTCTCTAACTAATAGGTCTAAACAGCCTTCTGTCTCACACTCACCTTGATTTTCCTTTGTCTTATTTAGAGAGACAGGATTAAAACCCAACAATTAACATGCAAAAGAAACCGCCTCCTATACAGCAGGAAGAAACCTTCTGTCTCCCACCCCCTGATGTTCTAGTCTAGGTGAGAACAATATAATCTAAATTACTGTAACTGTAAAGATTTCACATCTGTATATGAGAATCTGTTGATCTGTGACCGAAAATAACCTCAAGGGGGGAGAGTTTAGGGCATGCCCTTCTTCATTGGACAGCGAAAAATACAACAAGATTCGTCCAACATGTCACCATGCCAATGAAGAGCCAATAAGGATGGTTTTTCACAACGAGAGTGGAAAGTTACCGTCCCTGTGGCGGGAGGAATAAAACCGATTTAGAATCATCATTCAGGGCGAATAGCATGCTTTCCCTGGAAATGTCTTTCCACATTACTCTTTTTGTTATTTGACATCACGCCGATCTGACAGAAACGTGTGTCGCAGTCTATGACGTAAATCTTCGTTGACAGAAATGTTGAAATTAAATATTTATTACACACATTTTTACAACGTTGAAAAACTTTAAGAATGTTTATTAATTTATATCATACAGAAATTATATTAAAACAAATTATTAGTATTTTTTCATATTTTTGAAAAAGCTCCAGGGAGCCACTAGGGTACTACGACCTGGCAAACACTGGTGCTTATGTGGGTAGAGAGGGTTTGAAAAGAGCATACTTGGAAAGAACCGGGGAGATCCTCAAAAATGGCGAGGCCGATGACTGGCTGCTAGCACAGGATGCATACACGCTACACAGGCCTGTAGCTATACATTTTAAAAGAAATAGAGTTATTGTTCATGATATAAATTCACAATCACAGCTGGATTTGGTTGACATGAGTGCTTACAGTGTGGAAAACGATAACATAAAATTTATGCTAACATGCATAGATTTATTAAGCAAATACGCATGGATTCGTGTGCTGAGAAATAAAAGCGCCATTGAGGTAAAGCGAGCATTTGAAGACATACTAAAAGAAGGAAGAACACTGCAAAAGTTCCAAACAGACAAGGGGAAGGAGTTTTTTTATTCACATTTTGAAATATTAATGAAGTACAACATAAAACATTTTGCTACAGGAAATGATGTGAAAGCCAGTATCGTTGAGAGATTTAATAAAACAATTAAATCACGAATGGGGATGTATCTCACAGCTGCCAACACTCATCGCTATGTTGAGGTTATTCAAGATTTAGTTCACGGATACAAACATAGCTACCATTGGTCTATTAAGATGAAGCCTGCTGACGTTTGTGAAGAAAATGTTAGATAAGTTCTCAAGAACCTGTATGGTACAACATTAACGAGAAATGGTCATCAAAACTACAAGTTCCAGTTTGGGGATACTGTGAGACTCTCAAAGCTGAGAGGTGCATTTACAAAAGGCTATGAAAAAGGGTACACAGATGAATATTTTACAATAACAGAATGCATTCCTAGGGTACCTCCTGTATACAGAATAAAAGATTATGATGGTGATGTGATAGTTGGGACCTTTTATGAACAGGAATTGCTGAAAATAGCAGTTTTGAATGAGAAAGTACAGAAAGGGAAGAAAATGTGTCTTGTGAAATGGCTTGGTTGGCCTGAGAAATTCAACAGCTGGATACCATCGGAACAAGTGGTTGACCTAGAAACTGTATAAAACTCTAGGATTTTCAGGATCACTTCATTTACATTGACTGCGATCAGCATGGGTGACGGTGGCTTCTACATAACGCTGCCCAGTAACTCATCGAGACATGTCTATCCAAGCAATACGAGCTTGTGCTATACTACAAAATCTGCCAAAGGTATGGGTATGGGATTGGGAAGTATCTTTGAAAGAATTCCAATACCCGCATACGTGGAAGACTTTTACATGAGGTGAAAACGCATTTGAACTACATGACTTGAATGACAACAAAACTTGGAAATCTGAACTCAACACTGGTTATTACAGCAGCATAGTAGAACTAGTGACAGAGATCAACAGTTATATAAAACCACATGGTGTATGGGCGGGGTACGATGAATTTAAAAATAGAATGTTTCTAAAAGGTGAGCCCCAGTTTAGTTTGAAAGTTTGTGCAAAACTGGAACAGATATTGGGGTTAAAACCAAACGAGCGGTGGTACGCCCCATGGTACGGAACATACCCCACAGATATTCTAGCTGGGTTCAACACCCTATACATCTACACAGATATAATTGATTATCAACGTGTTGGTGACAGTCATGTCCCACTGCTGCGAACTGTACATATTGCTTGGAAAAAGAACAAAGTTGTCACAGTGACGTACGACACGCCACACTAGTAAAAGCCAGTTTGATGAGATCTGTATTGAAGTAAAATCTGATCAAAACCAGTTTCATTTGTAGTGGGTAATGTGATTGCAAAATTACACAAACATTCTTTTAGAATTTAAGATGCAGCCTCAGAAACTCTACGATGATCCTCAAAGTTTTGTTGAATAATATACAACACAGGCCGGTAACGGTTTACTGGGGTATAATGGTAGCGCTGCAATGTATGGGGCTGGTCTAGGGGGCCTTTTCTGAGGGCTTTTCCGGATGGCAATACCTTTGTTGAAACAAGGGTTCTCAATAGCAAAACCACATCTGAAGAATGCGGCTAGGATTATAGTTGGCGATGTTGTCAACAGTGTTATGTAACAACAAATAAAACAGCAGGACGGTTCTGCATTGATGGTTATGACTCGAGGTGTTAGAAAGAGACCACCTGGTAGGCGGAGCCTACCCAAGAGTAAAAAACGCAAGAATGAGACAAAAACAAGAGTCAAGGTTAAAAGAGGACATACACCCCGGAGGACACTCAAAGGGAACACGACAAATCTGATTAAGAATATATTTTAGAGAGATGGCACTCCTACACCGTATGTCTGGTGAATGTATGAAAACAGAGTTGGATTTATTGACAGTTCCATTCACACAGACATCTATTGAGAAAAATACTTACGTCGAAATACCGACCCTATCAGCAATATCAGACGCAGCCCCTCTGGAGTTCTTCATTGCCGGGAATGGAGAAGCCTACGTTGATCTAAACAATACTTTGTTGTACCTACGTGTAAAAGTCACTAAACCGGACGGAACTAATATTGATGCCGGAGCACGTGTTGGGGTTATCAACTATCCGATAGCCACCCTATTTTCACAAGTGGATGTCTCCTTGGGTGATCGTTTAATTAGTCAGAGTAGCAACACATACCCCTACAAAGCCGTTATAGAGAGCATTCTGAATTATGGATGTGATACATTAAAGACAGTTTTCAGCTGGTTTGTTTTACAAGGATGCCGCAGGTCACATGGATGTTACGGACACTGCAGGCGAGAACGATGGACTTATTCAGCGGATAGTACAACATTTGAAATGATTGGCCCTGTTCATAGCGATATCTTCTTTCAAGAGAAACTCATGTTAAACGGCGTTGATATAAAGGTTAGGATGGTATGCGGTAAAGATGAGTTCTGCCTTATGGGGGTCGGGGATGTGCGTTATCGTTTGCATATGTTATCAGCGTCACTATTTGTCAAGAAAGTGTCTGTTTCGCCAGCCGTGAAACTTGGACACGCTCAAGCACTACTCTCAACCAATGCCAAGTACCCAATTGAAAGAGTGTGTATGAAGACATTTAGTTTACCGGCTGGGGGTCGTGTTTGCAACCATGAAAACCTATTTTTAGGACCTCTGCCAAAATGTATTGTAATCGGATTGGTGGACAATGACAGTTTTACCGGAAGTTACACAAAAAATCAATTTCATTTCAAACATTATAATTTGGAGTTTATGGCTATGTATGTAGACGGTCAGCAATTTCCTAGCAAACCATTCCAACCGAATTACACAACAGGGTCAGCAGTGTGTGAATTTTACCAATTGGCCTTAGCTTCAGGAAAACACCTAAAGGACCAAGTCCAAGAATCGAGAAAGACCGGGGTATATCTGTCTGCCTAAAATGCTAATCTGCTGATTGTCGCGGGGGTTTTTAAACAAGATGAGGTAGTTTGTGTTCAAGTTAATAGTTCTACTAGATTTGCCTTTAACAAACATGTTTTGGGCAAGGTAAATTGCACTCAGGTTACGGTGGTGTGAATATTGTGTGAAAACTCTCTCCATCTCCAAACTCTCTGATGCACTTTTCATTAAATCGTCAATAATTAAAAGGTTGTTTTTCTCAATCAGTAGCAGATTGTCATGACACAGAGATGTTGGTAGACCTTCTATAAAAGTAATCGCCCTCACCTTCAAAATTTCATCATACAGGGGTTGCCAACATGAATAAACCCAGACGACATTTGAATTTCTTTGAAGAAAACAATGTCAGCATTATCTTCACAAAATATGTTTTACCAGAGTTACTGGGGCCACTAATGACACAGCTGAACGGGTGTTGTAGTCATGGGTCAAAACCACTATCCATCCTAGACTGTGGTTTAGTACCCATAAGGCCTTGTGCTGTAATCAGGGAGCAGTACACGCTTGTTATACACAACTCTGAAACGCTTAGACACTACTCGGTTTTTCAATGTGAATGTTCTTTTATCTCTAGCACTTGTCTGCATTAGCAAGGACGTGATCATCACCACCACCACCACCACCACCACCACCCTAGCCCCGTACAAAGTTATCAACCAGTTGTGTTAGCGTCTCCAACTTAACAAGGGTTGTGTTATAGCTGTTGAGTGTAATGCCTTTTGCTTTGAGACAGGTTAGACCTTTAACGGTTTTGTAACCGTATGTCTTTGGCCCACCACTAAAACATTGAGCTGTGCTGTCACCCTCCAGTAACTCATTGGTTTAAGTCACACAAGAAGGGGGCCCAGTGGGGGCACCCAATTCTAATGGCGTGTTACAAAGATCACGGAATCAGTGTCTGTGTAGAGTACACGTCTATCTAACTTCTCCAAGAGTGAATACAACTCGAGTCTAGCATAAGCGGTTGTGAACGCAGAAATAAAAAAGTTGCTGTTACGTGGTTTGATTGGGGTCTGTTTTGTGTAACGCCACTGTACCATTACAACTGTGTCTGAGATGAAAGAGAAATAAACAACTTCTATTTCACTGGAAAAAAGGTAGTGGCTAAACTCCTCCGGATCTGTAATTAACATGGAGTTCATAAGGTTAATCCGCTCACCCATCTTACCCTAAAGACTATTCATCGCCAATTTAGCCAAAGATCGCCTAGCACTGTTTACAACAATGTTTTCCTTGTCAAGCTGCACACCCACCTTTTCATGATATTCACGGATATACTGGTCTTTAGCCTCATCATCAACCACAGATTGCGGGAAGCCGCTTGCTTCCTGCTTGTGCTTCAGGAATGTTCTCATGTAATCTGCAAAAAGATCATCTGATGTCTTGGTGAAATCCCAGACTTCAAATATTTCCACAATGCGATAATCTTTCTCAACAGCCTTAACCAGCTCAATAGAAACCCAGGTACCGGTTAAAGATCTTTCTGAATCAGTATGTGAACAATCAGTTACCTGGTTTTCAGACTCTGCACATAATCTACACAAGAGAAAGAAGAGCTTACCGCCAACCCCTGTGCGGTAAAACGGGGTGATAAAGGCCTTTTGGTGGACACACCGTAGCCTTAACAATACCAAAGTAGGTGTCTAGTGGTTTGAAATCTCGAAAGATTATGTCTCGATGCCCAATCGGATAAGTCTTTGTCTTGTTGCAGAATGGGTAAAGACTACAGACATCGTTATACTGAATAGTCTCCCCTTCTCGAGCCGTAAACTTCAGATGAATCGCATTAGTACGACCGCCAAAAATAGCATCCCGACGGTCAAGGCGCATCAAAGGTCTTCAAGAAAGATTTGACATCTGCGGATGTGTTTTTAAGCTGATTCCACTCACACTCCCATATGTATGGAACATGTACGTTGTGTTGTTCTTTCAAAGCCTCTAGCTTTGTCAACCATTGCTGGTGCATCAACCCATACTGAATCTTTGTCACTGGATTGATACTTGTTGATCAATGACACTTTGGGTGACCATGCCAGAAACAACATAGAAATTCATTGACCGCGTTCAGCATATCCATCAACGCAGTAGGCACCGATTTTCACTTCACCTTTGTTCAGGGCGTGCTGTATTGATATATTCTCATCGGAGGCCACATATTCAAGCCACTAGATTGAGCTGTTTGAGAATGTCTTCTGACATCGGTTGTAGTTGTCTGAGGGGACCAATGCAATGGTGTCCTTGGTGAGGAATCTGTTACAAAAAACTTTCATGCAAGCCGAAGCAATCGTAATTGACCGGAATGGGTCAACACCATCACACTCCAGGAACTCGAGTCTGTAGCGCATACAACCCTCTCTCAAGATGACCACATCATTCAAGCAGTAAGCCTTTATTTCATCCTGCATGACAAAGGGGTCTGCGGAAACAGTTGCATACCATTGCAAAAACTCATCTTTTTCTTTAGCCATCATGGTATTCACACCATAGTAATGCGGTTCCGGATGGGGGCCAACATAGTTCTCATTCTCCTTGATGTTAAACATGTAAGGAAAGTAGCCTTTTTTCGAATCCTTAAAACCCATAGCACGTGGCAGGCCGACAGCTTCATATGTAGGAAGCAATGACTATCAATGTATCTCTGATTGAATGTGCTGTCTATAAAAATCATGAGCTTGCTACCATTAGCAATAAGTGTTGTGCCAATACCATTGTTAACAAGGTATTGCATTGGGGAATCTGAGCATTAACAATTACAATATGAATGTACGTTTCATTGGAAGTGAACGTGCCTAGTAATCTCTGTTTAGATTATCTCTCTGTAGGTTGTGCTTTAATGACCAAAGGGATATTTACGATAGCCATTTGGCATGGGGGTTACTGTCTTGGAAACCTGATCTTTGCTAGTTAAAAACGCCCTTAATGTATAGGCTAGCTTGTAACCAACATTATAGTGAGAAGATAATGGAACGTTCACCGAATGACATCTGTGCTGTAATTTTCCAATAAACGTGAACAAACTTCTCCCTCGATTTGATACGGGTTTACATTATTTGACCACTATACGAAACCGCAGATTTCTAACAGCATCAAGATGTAACCATTGAAACCTTTAGAGTTGTGTGCTATAAATGTGTAGTCATTATATTTCGGTTGCCTAAACTTCTGGAAAAAAGCAGTGACACAACCATCTCCGGCTGAACGCCACGTCTTGTTATCAAAGCTTATTGCGCATACAAAATTTGCAGTGTGTACACCATTCACCGCAATTGTCTTGAAATCATAAAATATGTAGCACTCACTGGGGTCCTCGGGCTTGGAGGGTTTTATAAAATACTGATGATTAATTTCAACTGCCAGATCCACGTTACAATTATGACACATGTTAGCCATGCACCTGTGCGCTTTATAGTTGGTAACACTAACTTATTACTAATTGTAATAACGGTCGCAATCGACAATATTTCTTCTGGTCACACCTGCTAACCCAACAATCCACACTTTTGTGGTGCTTCAAGCGTTTAGGCTGTCTATAACAAAAATCTGAATAACATATCTGTTTACAGTCAGGGCACTGCTTTGTGTTACCGGGTTGGTTATGACAATCTTCATGAAGACAGACACTACAGCTATGTTTACAACCATGATCACCACGGGTGTTGAAACCGGTATAGCACCAGTCACAGACATAAGACACACCCAGAAAACCCTTCAGATTCATGATGCCATAGAAGTGGTTATCGTGTAAGTACATAAAGACGGTTCTAGGGTGGGTGTCCTCGCTGTTTTGAAACTTGGTAAAGTGACCATCCCGTGTTCTGTGAAAGACAACAATTTTACACTCTGTCATTTCTTCAAACCGAAAAATATCTGTGAATACCACACAATCATCTAAAGCTAAACCAGCTGCAGACGATCACCAGGCCTGTGTACAAAGTCTGAAGCGCTGAAGTATCCAATCCTGCCATAATACTTGCATAGAATGTGCTAAAATCACCAACTTCACTAATATTTTGTACATTTATCAAATGTCGTTATTCAACATTGTCAAACGCATTACGCTGTATAACTCTAACATCACCATCACTGCATTGAGTTTGCATCAGAGAGCTCGAAGGAGAGTCAACTAGATCGTGTGAAAAATGGGGGCTACTAAGCTCGGTTAACAAGCCTTGTATTTGAGGATTATTGTGTGCATCGCTGTGTAACAAAGTAATGTTTGGTTCATTTGTATTTTGGGGTGTGATCGATTGATTATGTGTAGAGGTTGTTGGCTGTTCCATGTCTGGTCTGTTGTTAGCATTATCTTTCTTCATTTCTCTGGCTTTACGTGTAAATAACAATCCACTTTTCAGGTTTAAATATTCTTACTCAAACATACATTTACATACAGCGCAGTTTTGAAGAGTTGGCTGTATTACATTCAGCTTTCAAGCCTGAAAGAAAACAAAACAGCCACAAGGTAGGGTGTCCGTAACTGAATCCATTGTGTTAATGTACTTTGTATAATCACCGGGCTGTCCTCGATCTGTTGGAATAAAGAATGTTGTACCAAGGTTCAGTATGCATATTGTCATAATTGTTAATAACACTTTAGAACAAGATAAAAAATGTCTGTAAATAATCCAAAAATGTGTTTACCAAACACGACCAGTGTTTAATTCTGCTCAACCTAAACCAGAGATGTAAACAGGCAATATGAAAGACAGCTTAAGATGCATGGATTGCGCAATCATAAAATTGATTTACACATTCTTAAAAGGTTCAAATGTCTCGCTTGTTAGTGTTTGTAATTGCAGCACATTTCAAATAAATTACTTCAAATAAAATAACTTATACTTACAACAGAAACGATATACTCCGCACTTGAAACAACAGCTGACTTCTGTGGATGCTGCAGGGTTAATTACTAGCTGTTTCTCAATGTCAATGATCCTTCCTTGGTAGGACTAGTCCTTCCAAGGAAGGATCCTTCAGAGGCTAGGCCAGGCTCCTCCTTAGCATTCGAAGAACATGTACAATAGAACAGGCTACCAAGTGCACGTCATTGCGTCATTACGTCAGTGAAAAGGCCCGTTAGCTATATGACAGGTCCGGTTCGGTTCAGTTAGCTAGCTAGCTAGCCTACTGTTAGCTCGTGGGGTATCTAGCTAATTATCAATAGCAATTTGTACTGGCATTTAAACGTTGAACTTCATTTTTATGTACTACTGTTTTAACAAAGGTACGGTAACATTAAACACTAAACTAAAGATACTAACATTTAAAAGCATATTGCCCTGTCACTCAGCTTAGGTCCGCCATTTTTTTTTTTTTACGAGCTAGCAAAGCCGTGCGCATAGGATTGTGGGTAATATAGTAGCGCGAAGGATACACATATGCATCCTTTGCCGTCTATGGGAAATTCTCTAAACGAAGGACTCAGTCCTTGGTGGGATTCGAAGGATCCTCGACATTGGAACGGTCCTTCGACGGACATCGATGACGTAGCATCCTCCAAATTCTGGCTTCGAAGTATCCTTCCTTGACATTGAGAAACAGCGTCTTCACATCACAACCGGGTGGCCTCCAGCAAGTCGCGCCTCTTAACTTTGTCATTGGTTACATGTCATCGTGAAATAACATATCCTGACCTGTCAACGATTTGCTGTTGTTCATGCAAATTTATACGCTACCTGGCGGGTAACTTTGTAACGTTTTGCCATATAATGCAACTTAAAAGTTAATGCTGACTTAAAACAACCATTTTTATTACAAAACTCAACATTGCTCATACATACACGTGCTTAAATCCATGTTTTTATTAATAACAATATTTTAAAACCCACCTTTGCGTAATGTGTGATTGGCCCTGGCCATGACTCTTCCTTCAAAATAATAGCATTGCTCATGTGATGTTAGTTTGCTGTAGTGCTGTGTTGGTCTACAAACCGTGTAACCGTGCATTTTCAACCTGCATATACTACAGTTTGTAATAGTGGTTATAAGGGACCATTACTACAGGGCTGATATCATCTTAAGGCCCATCTCTTGTTCAAATGAAATATGGGCTGAAACTATCCAAATCGTAAGTCCCTACCCCCCTTCTTTATGTCTTACATAAAGAGCATGTCTCTCACGTGTAACTCTGTGCTTGTGGAAAAACACCATGTAAAACATGGAAGTTTACATCTGTTGTACCACAAGGCAGTGGAACCCTGGCACCCTTTGTTTTGCTCATCAGGCTTTGTAAAACATATAACACTGAAACATCAATGTAATCATAAATTACAAAGTCACCGGATATGCATACGTCACTCCTGTAGTCCCACCCGTACACACGTCATACAGGAAGTCCCACCCTAACATACGTCATACAGGAAGTCCCGCCCACCCGTCACATCAATATGGAAACACCGCCCTCCAGGGCCATAGATCACAATTCTGACACATTATACCCTACACTAACTACTAACATAGATGACATATCAAATGTTTAAACTGAGAAAATGTATCACTTTAAGGGAAGAATGAGTTGATTTTAAATTTCATGGCATCAACACATCTCAAAAAAGTTGGGACAAGGCCATGTTCACCACTGTGTGGCATCCCCTCATTATTTTATAACAGACTGCAAACATCTGGGGACTGAGGAGACAAGTTACTCAAGTTTATGAATAGGAATGTTGTCCCATTCTTGTCTAATACAGGCTTCTAGTTGCTCAACTGTCTTAGGTCTTCTTTGTCGCACCTTCTTCTTTATGATGCGCCAAATGTTTTCTATGGGTGAAAGATCTGGACTGCAGGCTAGCCATTTCAGTACCCGGATCCTTCTTCTATGCAGCCATGACATTGTAATTGATGCAGTATGTGGTCTGGCATTGTCATGTTGGAAAATGCAAGGTCTTCCCTGAAAGAGACGACGTCTGGATGGGAGCATTGTTGTTCTAGAACTTGGATGTAACTGTCAGCATTGATGGTGCCTTTCCAGATGTGTAGGCTGCCCATCCCACACGCACTCATGCAACCCCATACCATCAGAGATGCAGGCTTCTGAACTTAGCGCTGATAACAACTTGGGTTGTCCTTGTCCTCTTTAGTCCGGATGACATGGCGTCCCAGTTTTCCAAAATGAACTTCAAATTTTGATTTGTCTGACCACAGAACACTTTTCCACTTTGCCACAGTCCATTTTAAATGATCCTTGACCCAGAGAAAACGCCTGCCCTTCTGGATCCTGTTTAGATACGGCTTCCTTTTTGACCTGAAGAGTTTTAGCCGGTTACGGCAAAAGGCACAGTGGACTGTGTTTACCAACAATGTTTCCTGGAAGTATTCCTGAGCCCATGTTGTGATTTCCATTACAGTATCATTCCTGTATGTGATGCAGTGCCGTCTGAGGGCCCGAAGATCACGGTCATCCAGTATAGTTTTCTGGCCTTGACCCTTACGCACAGAGCTTGCTCCAGATTCTCTGAATCTTTCGATGATATTTTGCACTGTAGATGATGATAACTTCAAACTCTTTGCAATTTTTCTCTGAGAAACTCCTTTCTGATATTGCTCCATTATTTTTCGCCGCAGCATTGGGGGAATTGGTGATCCTCTGCCCATTTTGACTTCTGAGAGACACTGCCACTCTGAGAGGCTCTTTTTATACCCAATCATGTTGCCAATTGACATAATAAGTTGCAAATTGGTCCTCCAGCTGTTCCTTATCTGTACATTTAACTTTTCCGGCTTCTTATTGCTACCTGTCCCAACTTTTTTGGATTGTGTAGCTCTCATGAAATCCAAAATGAGCTAATATTTGGCATGACATTACGAAATGTCTCACTTTCAACATTCGATATGTTATCTATATTCTATTGTGAATTAAATATAAGTTTATGAGATTTGTAAATTATTCCATTCCTTTTTTACTAACAATTTGTACAGTGTCCCAGCTTTTTTGGAATCGGGTTTGTACTCTAAAACACTTCAAACCACATTCAGTAATCTGTGGCGGTAGCATCGATTTTTGTAAACTAAACTGACCAAACAACCGGCAGAAGAAAAGGATACAACAGAGCTGGGAGAGGATACTTGGTGTTTCACTCTTTGCCATAACTTAATCGAGACATGTAACCCTTCATTCTACCATTGAAATACGATTAAGTTAGATATACAGGTATATTGACTCTTGTAAAAGCTACTTAAGTGGTTAAATAAATGAAATCATGTATTGACATCAATTGAATAGAAAAGTTTAGCTTTGAGATAAAGCCTCAGAGTCAAAGTTTGTGCACCAAAAACAATGGACCAGACTTTAGGTTTACATTCAAGGGGTTTAGCAGATTAGTTCTGTTCAGATACATATGATTGAATGAATAGATTGTACAATCACGTTTTAAAACTTAGAAACATAGTTGGCCAAAATACATTCATCAGATAAATGCCTGCCTGGTTGGCTATGTCAAGGAAATTCTAGAAACCTAGATTACTGTTTGAATCAAAACAGAGAAAGTGACTCTATGTCCATCCCTTTAACTGCAGATACTTCCCAAATTGATTTTCTGTCAAATTCCTGTGTCTCAAAATATTTATTACTTCATCCTGATATAAGTCCCCAATAACTATGATTCCTTTTTGAAACTAGGACCTCCAGAGGAAGGGTGATTTCTCTATACAGAGCCTGGGATTTAGCCAGATCCCAGCGAGACAGATGAAGATAGTGGTCAAATTTGAAGTTTGGCCGTGATATATTTCAAGGACACGAGGGGGGTACAAATAATGCTTTCAAGATTAAATCATGGCAGGGCTCTGTCCGGGGGCAAAGACCACTGAGCCATGTGCCTCAGAGTGAAAGCATAACTGTAAAATAACAGGTTAGGCACACCAAGGCCTCTGTCCACTGGCCTCTGCTTTTCTCGCAGGTTCATTCTGGGACATTCGCCATTCCATAAGAATTTATTACAGAATTGATCAAATTGTTTAAAGTAGAGTACCGGGATTCAGACCGGGAGAGCCTGCAGGAGGTAGTTACATTTCGGAGCACAATTCATTTGAATGATGGTTTGCCCCAGATAGAGAGACACAATGGAGACCATCACTCTATTTCAGCCCACAGTTTGCCCAGTAGAGGGTAAAAGTTTATTTTTATCAAATCAGACAATAGATGGCCTGCCAAGTAGTGGGAGCATATAAATCTGACCTGGTCGGGATGGATCAAGGAGGTTATAACCCTGTCCAGACGGTTAGCGAAATCTTTTGATAAAAATAGGTCAATCTGGGTCTAAAGCTTTTACAGTTCAAAGGGTAATAATGGCTTCAGACAGAGAGGAAGTTTCCCCTTCTCAAGTGCTGCATTATAAGTGTCTAGGATCAATGGAGCTTAATGGCCTTAAACCCCAAGGAGCAAACAACAGTAGTGTTGTATTTCAGTGGCTAGGAAAAACTCCCTAAGAAGGCCGAAATTTAGGAAGAAACCTAGAGAGGAACCAGGCTCAGAGGGGTGACCAGTCCTCTTCTGGCTGTACCGGGTGAACATATTAAAAGTACAAATTGTAATAATTAATAAATGCATGTGGGCTGAGTCTATTTAAACCTATTCCAGGTCAGAAGCATGACCAGATGGACAAGGACAGGGACAACACAGGGACAACACGGGTGGGGGGTCTCAGCATAGTTGCAACTGAAATCGTCAGGTATCGTCTTGATCTGTAACAGAACCAGGAAGACCTTGGACAGGGACAGTGACAAGTCTTTCAAGCCTGGTACTCTGCAGGTGTGGGCCAAGACCTTATGTCCTCCTTAGTTTAAAACAGGAGACAGGGAAAATTATAGGCTATAACCAATTGAACAGCTTTTGCGGGATCAATCGACGTTAGAGTTTACATAGCTGGCCAAAAACATAATTAGCATTTTACCTTATGGGTTGTGTACAGTACCTTTGGAAAGGATTTCTAAACCATTGCTTCTACTTCAATATGATTGGGCTATATCTCTACATTACACGCTAAAGGTCTGTCAGATATTTAGCAATTCCAATTAATCCAATAACCCGCGATCTTCCCGAATCCGATTTTTTATCTGAACATCTAATGATCTAACAAAATCTAATGATGCATAAGCCTATATTGTTATTACTCATGAAAGGTATTGACATTGTTGTATATAAAAATGTAGATATCCGTAGCTTTTCGCGCATAAACTAAATCTGCAGTCGCCTGACGTTTTGCTCCACAACCAACAACATTGTCAAAGTGTTGCAGAAACCTCACGCACGCGAATGCATGTTTTCAATCGTGAACACCCGCATAGAAATAAGATTTAGGCCTACATGCGCAAACGTAACCTGCGATTAGTAGGGCCACCAGTGATGGATTTTTAAAACGCAAATGAAATAAATAAACTGTGATTATAAACTTGCACACTTAGCTTAAAGTAAATTACGTAAGCAGCCAATGATAACCAGTGAACAACATTTTCAGAGATGCAAAACAATGCCGAATCAATTTATCAATCATCATTTATTGATGGAGTTGATGTGGCTGCATCAAATGCAAATAATCATCTTTTTGCAGAGTGCTTCCCAACACACCTTTTCTCCTCAAATGTCATGGTGAAATCCATATCATGTTTTATCTTGAAGACAGCGTCATGTTACAGCTATTTAAAAAATAATTGCCTAATCTATTAAACAATTCCTGTCTAAGTTGTTCAGTGCAATATAACACCAGGTAGGCCCATCACCTATCATTGTTCTGAGTAAGATGCGTTGAGTAGATAACTAAATAACATTTTATTTAGCTTGGCTAATATTATCATAGATAATAATAAAGAAATAGTTTTTGCCAGCCATCCAACCAACCAACCAAAACCGGAAAATTAAACTAGGCTTCAGCCGTCACAAATCTGGTCACTAATCTGGCCCACCTTTGCGCATATGACGATCACACACAACTGAGGCGCGCAGTTCAGTTCTTAGTTTGGTTCAAATAATGATGTGTAAAAAAATAAAATCAGATATTTTTGTTGGTAATGTAACGGGTTACAGTTTTTTTGTAATCCGTTACTCCCCAACTCTGTCCGGGGGAGACCCCGGCAGGCAGGAAATCAATCCACCCACATTGCCAACATCAAGGGGACACCCACCAACCGCACCCACCTTGAATGAGGGCTGAGTATTGCCAGCAGAGTACAGCCCAATTGCACAAGTGAGCAACAGAGAGACAACAACAAGCCAGTGACTCCGCCACCGAATGGCATTGGAGGGAGGGCATTCCAGCAGTGATGAGAGCCCACCTGGCAAGACAGCAAGAGTGGACAGTATCAAGCCTTTCTGGTCACCTTCACACCCCTGAGCCAGAGTACACTTAATCATAGACCATGCAGTAGAAATTAGTCTTTAGTAGACACTTGAAAGTTTGCACTGAGTTTGCATTTCTAACCTTAATTGTCTAATCATTCCACAGTAGTGGAGATTTTTGAGAGAAGGCTCTGCCTCTGGCTGTTTGTTTAGAAATTCTAGGTACAGTTAAAAGGCCTGCATCTTGCGATCTAAGGTTACGTGTAGGTATGTATGGCTGGATTATTTCAGCGAGGTATGTAGGAGCAAGTCCATGTATTGATTAATAGGTTAACAATAAAACCTTAAAATCAGCCCTAACCCTAACAGGCAGCCAATGTAAAGAGGCTAGTACTGGAGTAATGTATTCATAGTTTTTAGTTCTAGTTAGGATTCTAGCAGCCACGTGCAGCACTAATTGAAGTTAATTCATTGATTTTTCAGGGTAACCAGAAAGAAGAGCATTGCAGTAATCTAATATAGAAGTAACAAAAGCATGGATTTGTTTTACTGCATCAGTTTTTGATAGAAATTCTTCAGATTTTTGCAATGTTTCGAAGATGAATATAAGCAACCTTTGAGACATATTTTATATGTTCACCAAAGGAGTGGGCAGGTTTTGGCTTCCATATCTGACATAAAAGTATCTAAAACCCCATTTATCTCCTTGGAATCAGTCAGAATATGCCCATCGACCCTTCTATTAGCTGGAATAGTGCTCTGTGCTTTCTTTTGTTTAATGTATCTGGCGAGTAGTCTACCAGCTTTGTCTTCCTCCTCAAAGTATTTTTGTCTAGCTCGAAAGAGAGGAAATTATGCCCTTTAGGTCATAAGTGAATTAAACTTGTACTTCTAGTCAACCTGGTAAGATTTTCAGAGGGCATGTTTTGGTTTAAGATTGACTCTGAAATTCAGTTCCTGAAGTTAAGTTAAGTTAAGTATAGTTTTCCTGCTTAAAAGAAGTGTTGAATTATGTGACCTATCAAAAAGGCCTCTCAAGACTACTAAAGGACAGTGTGTGAAGAAATACTGGGCTTCTATATAACCGATGCCACTTGATACTATAGCGTAGAGGTTTCCAAACTAGGGGTCCCAACCCCATGTGGGGTCACCTGATATTAAAATGGGGTCGGGGGAGAATGTTTTAAAATTGACTCTCATAGCCTCAAATAAAAAAATTATGATAATATAATTTTTCATGACATGGTTGGTTTCGTGAGAATTTTTTGATATCGAAATGAGGTTTTTGGCCAAACAAGTTTGGGAACCCCTGCTATAGAATATATTAGCGACTGAGATACCAGAAAGAAATGTATTGTACAAAATGAACTATGGGGTGAAGAGAAGAATGTATAGTCCCTTGATGATGGGTTTTGTAGCTGCCATACATCTACCAAACCAGATGCCTCTGACAAATCCTTGAGCACCACATGTGCTCTAGAAATGCGAGCCGATGGAGAGCTACGATCTAATACTGGGTCCAATACATCATTAAAATCACCCCCATTATAATTGGACTGTCCCCCATTTCATTCAGTTTCTTCTCAAGTAGTCCAAAAAATGCAGGATCATCTATATTTAGAGCATATACATTTGCTAGTATAATATTGATACCCTGGATGTCACAAAAAATTAGCAGAATTCTCTCTGCCTCATCCGTACTTTTTCTTATGCACTTGTGTGTATATGAGTGTATATATATATACACTGAACAAAATTATAAACGCAACACTTTTGTTTTTGCCCCCATTTATCATGAGCTGAACTCAAAGATCTAAGACTTTCTCTAGGTATACAAAATACCTATTTCTCTCAAATATTTTTCACAAATCTGTCTAAATCTGTGTTAATGAACACTTTTCATTTGCCAAGATAATCCATCCACCTCACAGGTGTGGCATATCAAGATGCTGATTAGACAGCATGATTATTGCACAGGTGTGCCTTAGGCTGGCCACAATAAAAGGCCATCACACAGCACAATGCCAGTGCAGTTCCATCACACAGCACAATGCCACAGATGTCACAAGGGAGTGTGCAATTGGCATGCTGACTGCAGGAATATCCACCAGAGCTGTTAATTTCTCTACCATAAGCCGTCTCCAAAGGCGTTTCAGAGAATTTGGCAGTACATCTAACCAGCCTTACAACCGCACCAGCCCAGGACCTCCACATCCAGCATCTTCACCTCCAAGATGCCAATTGCACACTGCCTCAAAACTTGTGACATCTGTGGCATTGTGCTGTGTGATTGACATTTCTGTATTGTACATTTGTTTTTCCATGTCAACTGCTGGTATTGGTCCACAGTGTTTTATCAAGTCCAGAGTCAATTCAGCCATCTACCAGGAGATTTAAATCACTTCATGCTTCCATCTGCTGACAAGCTTTATGGAGATGCTGAATTCCATTTCTAACAGGACATGGTACCTGCCCACTGTGCCAAAACGAACGGTAACTGGTTCGCTGCCCATGGTATTACTGTGCTTGATTGGCCAGCCAACTTGCCTGACCTGAACCCGATAGAGAATCTATGGGGTATTATCAAGAGGAAAATGAGATACACCAGACCCAACAACACAGATGTGTTGAAGGCCACTACCAAAGCAACCTGGACTTCCATAACACTTTAGCAGTGCCACAGTCTGATTGTTTCCATGCCATGCCGCATTGATGCAGTAATTCATGCAAAAACAAGCCTTTACCAAGTATTGAGTGCACAAATTAATATACTTAGGAAACCTTTGCAGGTGTTTTGAGTTAATTAGCTGATTAGAGCTCTTCTCAGGTTGACATTTCTGTGTTGTACATTTTTTTTTCCAAATATTTTGAAACACTGGATTTTTTATTTCCATGACCTATAAGCCGTATATAAAATATAAAATGTAATATATAATTAATGTATTGTTCGCAGTCCGAATTGAACCCTGCACCGCAGGCCCTGTACCGAACGGTTCTATACGAATACACGTACTGTTTCACCCCTAAATGGAATGTATTGAATTGTAAAAATAACAAATTAAACTAAAAAGAAAATAAATAACACCAGTAAGTCATCAATAAATGAAGAGTCTGTATTTTCTTTTACTGGTCTCAAATATCTTTTCCAGTTGTAAGTACTGCCACTTGAGTAGTGGCAGGCTATAATATAGGAAGCACAGATTTTCGGCCTTGGCACCTGACAGCTCTAAAAGTATGCACACTCAAATAGGCAATCTAAGAGATGTTTTAAAAGTATTGCACCATTTTTTTTATTGTAACATTACTAATGGGCAAATCATTGAGCCAAATGAATGGACCTTTTCACCAATGCAATTTCGTTATCAACTGTCACCCAAAAAAAAAATTCCATCACAACAAGTAACTTTATTGAAAACATACGTATTGACTTGACTTCACTATTCGTACCTAACTTTTTACAGATATTTGTAAGATTGTTTTTTAAAAGTAGGCATATCATGGACCTTATCAACAATTCTTGACACGGATGCAATATATTATCAAATGTTCAACAGAAAGAGGTGATTGTTGTTGAACAACCAGTCACTACTGCAATTGTAGCAACAACTAAACATCTAATGCTGCATTCGCTCTGAGCTGCATTGCGTTAAAACAAGATGATACATCTACAATATATTGTAATGTAGCTATGTTTTTATCAACAATAGGAATGTAGCCAAATAAGTATTACAGTCATAATTTTCAATGGGAAATCACAAAATAAAATGGACGGACACAGCACTGTATCACCCGCAGACCAAGCTAAATTCTCTAAGACAGTGTTTTGCAGGGTCTATACTAAAAGAAAGCAGGGTATTTTTGTTGCAATTTCAGGACAAATGTAGCTACAGTACCTACAGTACAGTGGTTACCACAATAGTTGGCCATAGCATCAGTGTAACGACGTGTAGCATCCATTCTTTGTCCAAACAACTAGGTAGCTGAACCGTAAACACTTTTTTATATTGGTCTCTCATTGGTGAATATATCGCCAATACAAATGTATCAACAAACTGCTAATATCGTCCGATAACGTCAGTCAACCAATATATTGATCGGGCTCTACTTATGTATTTCTTTCTGAAAACAATTATAGCACTGATGAAGACGCAACTAGAAATATTTCAATTGCGAATTCCAGCTGTTATGTTAGAACATTGTGAACATTGTGTGTTACTGTTACTGTTAGAAAACAATTTCTGAGAACTCCTCACATTTTCAGCATTCTAGCTCCCCCTCATTTTTGGAATAGTGCAATCACAGCTTGATGCAACCTACCGCATGTTGACGCAATTTACCTCCTTTTACCATGGTAAGAAAACCCTGTAATTAGATGAGCGACATCTGTACATACTATATTATGAATGGTTGAGGGTGCAACCATACCAAAACAAGGCAGATTTGGTGGGTATTAATAAAACAAGCGAACAACCAATTTGAGGTGTCCAAGTTATGTCATTTTCCAAAGAAATCACAAAATCACATACCACTGGCACAAAACAGCGTACCGGTTACTCATTAACACGTAACATTACGAGTTGTGTGCAACTTAATGGAGAGTGGATTTTAGAAGAATGTCTAAACACATAATAAGGGTAGTAACTATTTATCTAATTCTAATCAAAGACACTTCTCACCATCTGGTATCATCCTTTCCAATGGGAGCTTGATCTATGTTATGCTGGACTGGCATGCTCTTAAATCACTCTTTCTTTCACAAACTGTGAAGGGGCACCAGTTTTATAGGGGATAAGGAGACAACAAATGACCACCCCTAAAAGTGCCCATGGTTGTTTTATTGCCCGGTACTCACTCACCAGGCGGGGACTGCTGCTGGCTTTTAACTTTACAATATGGATGTAGATTGGCAATTTATATGATTCTGAACAGGTTTTTTGTGTAGGTGACCTTTTGTTTTCATGCAGTATAACTTAACATCTAGTCCCAAATAAAGAAATTATGTTACTGACTTGTTTTCAACCCACAAATCCAACTGGAAGACAGAGTGTAGATGGGAGAATATTACACAGATGAGAGGTCTGTGATGAACTATCTGTGACATGAGAATGAAGCCGCAAGAAAAAACAGAAAATTAGAGGTCCAAATAATTCTTCCTCTGAGATGACAACACAATCCATAGCGAGAAAGAACTCCATTATGTATTTTCAGTCTTATCGGTTCAGTCTCAACACTACACATTGGTACCCTTGAAATATGGACCAATTTTCCCTCTCCAAGACGGCCTCCAGCTGATGTCATTAGCATGCAATTGCAATTTTTGGTTTGGGATTCCATGCACTGCCGTTGAGTGGTCAGGTCCGTACAGACCTTCTGTTAGGGCTGCAGTGCATTCCAAACTAGGGCCACCAAGAGCCATTCCTCTCAGTAATGACCCAGTCTCCCCAGTGGTGTGTGTAATGGGAAAATAATAACAAGAATGGAATCAACAGCTTTACTTTCAGTTTTCATTATTGTTTCTTTGAGTGAGTATTGGGAAACTATACATATAGAGGGGACTGCAGGGCTACCTCAGGGCACTGCATTGAATCGGGGGACGGGAAGTACTTCAAATGGAGAACAAGAAAAAGCTGTTTGATTTTACGGTTGTGGAAAAGAGAGGTGAAATTGGAATGAGGGTCCCTGAGTATTGTGTAGTTGTGTGTGATTTGCAGAAATGTGAATGGTGCTGGAATAGAAAGAACCCATTTGCCTTTCGAGATTATTTTGGCTCATGTACGAAGGTTCAATGCAGGCATTGTTATTAAATGACATAAAACATAGCCATTACAGTGGCGTTACAATTCAAAAGGTCACATAATGTACAGATGTACTAGGTTAACATATGATTGTCAAAGGACACAAATGAATAAAACGACATCCACATAATCACAAGGTTGGTATTTCTTATTTATATGATAACTAGTTGTTGCTTTATTCATTGGTATTCTGCTCAGTGCTCTATGGCTTCTGATTACACAAATCTGTGAGTGGAAAACAGTTCACATGCTATTGTTTTTCTGACACCATACACAAGATTACTCACTGATGGAGCAATAGCTCTTTAAAGAGACCAGAATAAAATGCATGCAAATACTTAATATAATGTTTGCAATTTACTGCAACATACAGACAGTCAGGCATTCACAATATCCCATTCCAATTTTGAATCAGAAAACAATCATATATACTGGTCAACATCAACACTTTTCTAACACATGAATAATGAACCAGTGTGCATTCCAACCTATTACTGCTTTCGACAACAATACTGCTGCAATACCACCTTCTCCTATGACCACTGACTGACTCAATTGTCGACATAAAATAATCACTAACGGCTTGAATTAATTCAAGGATTTGATCCTCCTTTTTTCCCAAAGTCAGGTCTTTGTCCAGTTAGGGATGTCAGGGATGTTTGTCAGAGAGATAATGAACTCAGGAGATCCATACCTGCGGGAGAATGAAAGACAAGGTTACAGGGTGTTGGTCTCAGCAGTGGGGCGTGGAGGACTACTCCAGTGTCTGGAGTGGGTTTGTGCTGGCTCAGGACTTCCCCTGCTTTCTTCCATCACTTTGATGGAATTTTCCTCTGTCTAGAATCTCCTTTTCATTTAATATATTTCTCTTCTACCAAAGTCCATCACCTCTCCAACTGCATACGGACATTGGCACTTGAGATCAAACAAGTCAGGTCTGGCTCCCCCTTTGAAGAGCTTTGCTCAATGAATACTAACTGGATGGCAAGATCAGACACAACCTGTGTCAGTAAAGCCTTGTTAAAAATAGATGGAAAATGCTGACATCCCAGCATAATGACAGTTTTTGGGTTTCTAACAGCTCAGCCCCACCCTGTTTGCTAACTAAAGCCCTTTTTTACTTACAACACACACAGGCGCACAATCTGCATTTTGCTAGCATCGCCTATATATCCCATAGTTATATCAGTTATAACTGTACTTTCATTTAGCTTAGTTGATTACCTATTACCTATTGCACATGCAGCTATGCTTGCTGGGGTCCAAAACAAAAGAAATCAAACTCATTTTAGAACACTTACAACATAGTAGTTTGTTATATTACATTATATAAATATGCATTAAACAGACACAAAGAAACATTTATGAAATGTATACTGTACATCATTTTTATATGCATTTTATATTCTTACAGTACAGTATTATAATTGTAGCTTTAAGAAGAGGAGAGGCACGTGAATCGATTTGAAATTGTGCATTGTCTCTCAGATATTAGCATCCTAAAAAAAATAATTTTGACAGTTGCCTTCACAGCTATTTAATTAGGCAGGAATGTTTTTGCATCGTCAGTGCATGCACATTCTAGTCAAAATGTTAGGCTTTGAATTTGGAGTCTGTTGCTGTCATCTTATAGCACCTGGATATCATGAGGCATTTCTTGTATTCCTTGTTGAGTGATGAAGCTTTCAATTATCCTCCCGGTGAATCCTATTCCAGATCGACCAAGGAGGTTGGGGCATTAACGCGTTCCATGACTGGTATTTTCATTTAGCGCCAATATAATTGGATTAGTTCTTGGCTGGTATCTGGGATCTTGAAGGTTATGTTGCCAGTACATAGCATCTGGGCAGTCTACATGCCCACCTTCCATAGTGCAGTGTAGATTGGATTTATCATTCAGCTCATTAGAGTAGTCTTTTTGTATGGGAAGATGGCTATACTGTCTTACAGCTGCACTATTTATATATTTTACTATGCATGTAGTTATCTTTTTCCTGGAATTCATGTTTGTCATTGCTCTGATCATTGATGCTCTTGTTGTTTTGGTTCCATGTCTTGGAATGATGGCAAATTTTTCTACATCGATGCTGACAAACCAATTAAATTATACCAGTTCTCGTCCCGGATCTACCTGCTTGGCTGGTGTTGTGGCATGTCTTCAAGTTAATAATCGATTTGTTTTGCGTCAGCGCTGGATGTTGCCTGATGATTCCCCACAAGCCTTCTGGTTGTCCCTGTCCACATGGTTGTGCCACTGATCTAGATTCCGCCTCCAGACTCTGGACATGGCCCATCTACATTTACTGCTGGTCATCTTAACTAATAAAGGTCATGGACTTTATTAGTCTTCACTCAGCACAGCCAGAAGAGGACTTGCCACCCCTGTAGGTGGTCTGTGGGGGTCTTTGATTGTGCTACATATTATGTGGTACTGTATTGGCAGGTCTTTCCTCATTGTGACAGGGGTTGGACTGTTTATTTGGGTGGCATTGGATGGGTGGGTTATTGCTAAGTTCCGGGTTAACATGTTCCAGCGAAGCCCTAGGCCGTGGCATATGGGAATGTCAGCATGGTCAGTCCATGTTTAAATGGTGTTAAGGACCGAATTCTTCTGCAGTTTTTCCAAGTTGGTTTATTCCCAGTACACAAGATGGCTGGTCCATCTTACTCCAGCTAGACACCATGTATTATTTATGTGGTATGAATACTTGGTCAGAGGTCACTTGAATGGGGGTTAATGTTGGGTAATATGTCAATTCAATGGCGCTCTGACAGTGGTTTTTGCTGTTTTGCAGGATCGGTACTACTCTTTACTATGCATTTACTCATTGCCTAGGGCGATAGCTAGCAATAATATTATGGCAATGTTATTTTTGGTAGTATCATATACACCAGTGATTGTGATTGCTAGGGAAAAACAAAAACGTGCAACCTTTGGTGTCCTCAGGACCAGGATTGGGAAACACTGCTATACACGACTATGTGATGGCAGTAAGCTAACATAGAAGAGCAGAAACTAATTCCAAGACATTGTATGTGCAATGCTGTGCATAGTGATCCAACACATGTTAAATTGGCATAATCAGTTCAGCCAGGAAATCTGAATGTTTATTGGCCAGCGACGCATCAGCTGATGTCGGATCACTCGAGTCACAATATCAAATGTTATACCGGTCTTTTTAATAGGTTCAATAAAACAAGTTTAAACTTTTTGTTAAAATTAACCACTCTTTTTTTTTTTTTTACAAATCACACACTATATATACACAGCTCAAAGAAATTAAGGGAACACTTAAATCACACATCGGGTCTCGATGAAGGAAATTTGTTGTTAAGACAACAAAATGTCCTAACAACAGTCAATGGAAACCAAAATCCCCAACCGATTGAGGACTGGATTCAGACTCAGAGTAAATCAAAGTAAATAATTGAAATGACAGGCGGTTCCAACTTGAATTGATTTTCATCATGGCAACTCATAATGTGACTCAGTAGTGTGTATGGTCCACACGTGCCTGTATGTACTCCTGACAACGTCTGCGCATGCTCCTGATGACAGCGGATGTGCACCAAAACATGTGACATTGATTCACAATCGCTTATGCTTCCTAACTGGACAGATAGTTAGGAACAGATAGTTAGGAAACTATTTCTGATATCCCAGAAGTTGAATTGACTTGCTGTTATACTGTGATGATTACATGTTCGCTTAATTTATGTGAGCAATTTATATAATGTAAGTAGCCTATTAGGTATTGCACAGTATTTGACTTTTTGCTTGTGTGTTTGCGACCGCGTTACATATCATGTATCTAAACTTATCACCATAATTCGGGCCAGGAAGAAAAGTCTGAGGCTAGCTAGTTTGCATTTAAAAAGCATCGAACAAGAGATAAAGCAAAAACAAATAGGCCTATCAATTGATGGATTTTTCACAATTCATAAAGATGTATCGACAACATCTGAAATGCAGTCAAGTGGGGTGGTGTTACAAGCTGTTTCTCCTGAGCAGATGCCAGTGTTCCTTCCTCACTCTAGCCAGGCGGCTACATCTGCCGCTATTGCTAGCCGAATAATAGCAACAGCAGCCTGGATCTGGGACATATCAATGCTTAAAACCGACTTACCAACTTAACCATGCCTTAGCAAGTACCATGAGGCAATGATTAGTGAGTAATCAGGAGAATCAGGACCATTCCCGCTGGGCCCCAGGTTGTTGGGCCGTTGACGAGGGTCGAGAAAATATATTTCATCATTGCAAGATGATACCTGATGATTCCAGCTACCACTCTGCTGAACAGCAGGAGCTGTCAGGTTTGCAGTAGACAACTTCCTTGCACTTACTGTTTTTCCAATAACTTGGCGGTTGACCTCAATATATCATTGGAGATTAGGCATTTACCCAGTGTTTACCCAGCTCAGGTTTATGAATGAATAACAACACATTAGTAAGCAAAACATCTGTTAGCTCTATGGATACATGGAAATTGGAATATGTCCCTTTGCATCCCAGAACTCAATTTCCCTCCAAAAACCCATAGAACGAATAGGCCAGCTGTGCCTCCCTTAAGTTGAACGCTTTTCACCAACAGTCATGAGACGTTGTGTTGCGTGAAACACCTGCTAACACCTTTCTTGTAGATTGGCAATCTCCCCTGATTTATGTTTGTAGATAAACATCCCTAACAAACTTAACTATTCTATGCCATTTCCTATTGAAGTAGCCTATTTTATGCATTTGTTTTAATTTGGGAATAATTAAATAGACACAAGTATTTGGTTGTGGCTAACCATCCACCAGGAAAGCTAATGTTTACAGGCTCCCACCTGAACACCATTCTAACCACATTTCAGCCTAAACATCAAAGTACAATACCTTGAAAAGCTCATGTGTGATACTGCGTTTGGATCAAATGCCTGCCCACCCTGCAACCTTCAAAATAAGAAGGGCTATGTTTTTTTATACAGTAGCCTAATGTAGCAGTTGTTGTACTTGGTACCTTATTCAAGAGAACAATATAAAATGGTAGAACTATGGTATGGGACAAAGCAACCTTCTATGCAGATTTACATGGGCAATATATAGAAGCTGCCAGTTATTGTGGAAGGTTATGGACTGGCATGTAAGGGGTGTGACAGCTTGCATTTATTTAATTCAAACTCAAACAATGTCCATAATTTACAATGGAACATGGTATGTCTTTAACATAATGCATTGATTTTTAAACCTAAATGTGTCGGCAACATCTGAACATATTCTAAAATTGAAATTAATGGTGATTAACTACAGAAGATTATGAGATTAGTCAGGGTTGTTTATTTAAATCATTTGACAGCACTTTTTATGTTTTTGTGTACATATTTTATTGAAAAGCATCAATGTGTTATCTGTATTTAAATGTGTATATTATTACATATAATATAGTTGTGAAGGACCCCAAAAAAAAGCGTGACATAAGGAAACGTCTGCCATTCCTTATGGCTGGGCTGGAGTGGGACTAATTTTAAACCCGGGAGTTGCATGTTGCATCAGCCCTGCCATAAGGAATGGCAGACGATTTCCCAGCATCCATTATGACCAACGTGTGGATTGAATATTCGGTGTCTACTGACTAAATGTTCTGTTTCGCTTGTCGCCACTTTGGAGGAGACAGGTATGAGCCTCGCGCCTTCATTGATGCTGGATTTTCCTGCTATTGAAGACTGAAATTGGCCTGCGTGGTCAGGCTAAACTTTGAAAGTAGAATACATTTGCAGATTTTATGCCAAATTTGCCTTTTGTTTTATTGTTTTGAACACCCCTTGGTTACCTACTAGAAATTAGCATGTAATTAAATGCATTTGTTTAATCTTTCCTTGTTTTCCAAACTTGTCCATTCCCTCTGTCTATGGTGCTGAAATATGCGCCAAAATAGACACAATGACAGGCGATTTTACTGCTCTCTCTCAGTCACGCATTACCTGCAAACATGTATTGTCAATGTGACAGAGATATAGGTCTGTTAAAACAGTTTTCAATAGCAATGTAGGTCCTTGATGTAATGTCACATTGCCATACCTTGGCTTTTGCTGAAACAATGCCCCTGCCTGAATTGACTGTATATGATTGCCATTATTGTCAAGTGTTTAAAACACCATATAATGCATTAAATACATTTAGATTTCTCAGGTTATGCACAAGGTAGATAAATCTGACTTGAAAGGCTTCCCCCAAAGGCTAAAAGATTGAACTAGGACATGGAAGTGCTTTCCTACAATAACATTGAATCCAACAGGGAGTGGAGAGAAACAGTCCTCTGTTGACCAAAAATCCTCTTAATGTGGGTTTGTTAAGTATTCCTATTGATACCTTTACACAAAGTGTGTTCTCCACACACACACACACACACACACAAGAAGGCTTTTAGCTAAATGTCTGTGTGAAAGCTTTGTCCTCTTCTGCCACAAGAAAAAAAGGATATAGAACAAATTAATTCAAAGACTACATTTCAGTCTTTTGAGTCGTTTATTCTTGTGTGCAAACCTATGTTTGACCTTCTAAACATGTCACTTTTGTAGATTATTTAGAATTTCTTCAACATGAGAACTTCTGCAACTTGAAGTGTTTTCCTGCAATACCACTTAAACCAAAATGGAGAAAGTGACCACATCAGTTTGAAACAGAGTGAAAAATGGTTTCTTAAGTATTCCTTTAGCAAAATCTGTTTAAAAGGCTTTATCTTCTTCTAGTGAAAAATAAAATATTGAAAGAATACATTGGTATCGCCAGTTGGTCATGCCATAGGTGAAGTGCACTGCATAGCTGTTGCTTGAGTTAGTGCCAGTAGCTATAAAGCTGTTGGTGTTATGAACTAGAAAATCTCTTCTGTACTGTAAATATCTAGCTATCTCACTGTAGGTGCCAACGGGTAGCTGGTTGCATGGGCAGCTATTAGCTTGAAATTAGGCTTTCAGATGAACAAAACAAAACTCCATTCCTCTATGGTTGAATCCTTAGGGTCTTTTGCAAACTTCAGCCTGGCTCTTCTTTGCTTCTCATTGATGAAGGGCTGTTTTCTAGCTTTGCACAACTTCAGCCCTGCCCCTAGGAGCCTATTTTGAACTGTCCTTGCCGTGCACTTCACCCCAGCTGCTGTTTGCCATTATTTTTGTAGGTTACTTGATGTTATCCTACGGTTGTTGAGTGACATTCAAATGAGTTGACGGTCATCCTCGGTCAGTGGACAGTTGTTTTTGCCCTCTGCCAGTCTGTAGCTTTGTTGTCCCCAATGTCTGTTGCTTGACCTTGTTATCTATGAACCGCCGTCCCTGAACCCTTCTTTTCCTCACTTAAAGCTTTTCTTTTCAACTATTTTGTTATGCTGAATAGTTATTTTTTATTCTAATTACCTTTGTAAGTAAAACAAGGTGTACCTGTGTAATTTAACACTGGAATGGAATGGCTGCCATAAATTTAGAGATGCTGATTTAATAAATATTAGGAGTGGTCTCTTAATTTTTCCAGAGCTGTGTGTGTGTATTTATATATAAATATATTCACCAAAAATTCTATCCAGTGTGGATTAAGAAGAGGCAGGAGGAGAGGCAATGTGTTTCTGGCACCTCCGTAGTGAATAGTCTTACACAAGGGCAACACAGCAATTTCTCCCAGCCAGAGCTGCTGCCCCAGGAGGGACAAACACCACTGAAAGAGCAGTAGTCTGCCAAGAACAAAATAAAATCCATGCAGGGTGTAAATGCTTTGGGCGTAAAAAGTCGATGAGTCAATTCCCAGCATTATTTACACTTCTTACCTCCTCATTCAGTTGACTAATGTTGATTCAGCACATTCAACAACTTTGGCTGAGACGGCAGCTCCTTTGGCGCTGTGAATGGTTCATGAATGCATAGACTAAGCCCCATTGGAGTTGAGCTCTGATCACACAATCACTCTCTGGGCCAGGTTTTGCGAGGAGTTGAATTTCAAATCATCATGTTTGTTTTGGAATGTGCATGGGAATAAAATGAAAGGCTTATTCTCATTCAAAGGATTGACTTTCATAAGAAAGTCCTTCCCCAAGGACTTTGCAATATATTTTATTCTACATTTGGAGTTGGAATCTGATGTAAATGAGTCTCTTTCTATATCTGTATAGATGATGTTTGCCATAATGTCATCAACGGGTTTATTGGTCGGTTCCAATACATAATTGCATTTTGTAAAATTTGTAAGACAAACATGGATCCTGGGCTTCCTGGCAAGTAGACCCCAGGTGGTGAGAATGGGCAACCACATCTCCTCTGCACCCAGGACTTAGGAATCATGAAAACTGGAATAGGATTTGTCACACCTCACCCATGTACATAGACTACTGTCTATTTACAGACATCAAGCGACACATGTATAAAGTAGTAGTGGTTAGATTAGCTTGATGAGTGGTAAATGGTCAACAGTCAGGTAGTCAGCAAATACTTATATGAATATTTAGACATGTCCTTTTCTTTAGAGCACTAAGAAACACAGGTTCCCATTTGCAATAATACTGAAAAGCTACAATATGTCTTCAATCAGCAACCATAATCCCACTTGTTTTGGAGCAATAACAGAGATGAAAAGCTGGCACAATGTCAGAGGATAGTGGGTTCATAACGCTCTACTTTCCTACTGTTTGCATCATTCATAATTAAACCAGAGATGGTGTGACCAACCACAGCAAACCTGGTTAAGCCAAGATCAACTTACCACTTTTTTTGTTTAGGGATTGAAATCATTGTCACTCTCTTTCTCATTACTCTGTATACAGTAGCATTTTCCTCTGCTGTCCACATTTAATCCATCGGGTTACTGGCATGTTAGTAGTCAATCAAATGTATTTATAAAGCCCTTTTTACAACAGCAGTTGTCACAAAGTGCTTTACAGAGACACCCGGCCTTAAACCCCAAGGAGCAAACAACAGTAGTGTTGGATTTCAGTGGCTAGGAAAAACTCCCTAAGAAGGCCGAATTTTAGGGAGGAACCTAGAGAGGATCCAGGATCAGAGAGGTGACCAGTCCTCTTCTGGCTGTGCCGGGTGAGATATTAAGAGTCCAATTAGAATTAAAAAAAAATTATCTGGGCTAAATCCAGAGTCTATTTGATTTTAGACTAGGTCAAAAGTATGACCAGGTGGACAAGGACAGGGACAGCAACGGGCCCCCCCAAACCAGGTACTCTGCAGGTGTGGACAGGACCTCATCTCCTCCTAAAATTTAAAACTGGAGGAGACTGAAAAAAGTTAGGAAGTGCATTCCTCATATCCCCCAGCACAATAATATAGCAGCGTAACACCTTGGAACTGAGACGGGGGGGGGTCCGGCGACTCTGTGGCCCTACCCGGGGAGGCCCCAGACAGGGCACAACAGGCAGGAAATCAATACACCCACATTGCCAGGCATCAACCAAAGGGACACCCACCAATTGCAACCCCCTGAAAGAGGGCAGAGTATTGCCAGCAGCGTATAGCCCAATTGCACAAGTGCGCACCAGAGAGACAACAACAAGCCAGTGACTCTTCCCCCGAAAGGCATTGGAAGGCCAGCAAGGGTGGACAGTATCAAGCCTATTGGTCAACTTCACGCCCCCGGGCCAGGGTATAAACCGTGCTATAGAGATGAGTTTTTAGTAGACACTTGAAAGTTTGCACTGAGTTTGCATTTCTAACCTTAATTGGCAGATCATTCCACAGTAGTGGAGCTCTATGAGAAAAGCCCTGCCGCCAGCTGTTTGTTTAGAAATTCTAGGTACAGTTAAAAGGCCTGCATTTTGCGATCGTAGGTTGCGTGTAGGTATGTATGGCTGGATCATTTCAGCAAGGTAAAATAGGAGCAAGTTCATGTATTGATTTATAGGTTAAGAGTAAATCCTTAAAATCAGCGCTTACCCTAACAGGTAGCCGGTGTAACGACGCTAGGACAGGAGTAATGTGTTCAAATTTTTTTGTTCTAGTTAGGATTCTAGCAGCCATGTGCAGCACTAATAGAAGTGTATTTATTAGTTTGTCTGGATAACCAGAGAGAAGAGCATTGCAGTAATCTAGTCTAGAAGTAACGAAAGAATGGATACATTTTTCTGCATCAGTTTTTTTGATAGAAAGTTTCTAATTTTTGCAATGTTTCAAAGGTGAAAATAAGCAACTCTTGAGACATATTTTATATGTTCTTCAAAGGAGAGGTCAGGGTCAAGGGTAACGCCTAGGTTTATTACAGTTTTTTGGGATACGACCATGCAGCCGTTGAGGTTCACAGTGAGATCTGCTAACAATGCTATTTGTTTCTTGGGTCCTAAAACGAGCATTTCTGTTTTCCTTGAGTTAAAGAGCAAGAAATTCTCTGTCATCCACTTCCTAATATCTGAAACACATGCTTCCAAAGTAGCTAATATAGGGGCTTCTCCATGCTTCATCGAAATGTCATCAGTGTAACAGTGAAAGTTTATGATTTCGGATGACATCGCCCAGAGGGAGCATATATAGTGAGAACAATAATGGGCCCAGAACCGAGCCTTGAGGAACACCAAAGCATACCTTTGACTTGTCAGTTGATATGCCATCCACACTAACAAACTGATATCTTTCAGATAAATATGATTTAAACCAGGCTAGAACATGTCCACGTAGCCCAATATGGTTTTCCAGTCTCTCCAAGAGAAGGGAGTGATCAATAGTGTCAAAAGCAGCACTAAGATCAAGGAGCAACAGGACGGATGCGGAACCTTTGTCCGAGGCCATTAGAAGGTAATTTGTTACCTTCACGAGTGCAGTCTCAGTACTGTGATGGGATCTGAAACCGGACTGGAGTATTTCATAAAGGTTATTTGTCTTTAGGAAGGCATTCAGTTGTTGGGAAACACATTTTTCTAAGATTTTTGAGAGGAACGGGAGGTTCGATATTGGCCTATAATTTTTTAATTTTATTCGGGATCCAGATTGGATTTTTTTAGAAGAGGCTTAATTTCCGCTATTTTTAGTGAGTTTGGTACACATCTGGAGGAAAGGGAGCAATTTTTTATGTTCAGCATTGGCTGACCTAGCAGAGGAAATAGCTCCTTAAGTAATTTTGTTGGAATCGGGTCTAGCTGAGAGTTTGTGGGTTTAGAACTCATTACAAATGTAGTAAATGTGTCGAGCGATACGGTATCAAAAAATTCAAGTGTCCCCATTGACACCTGGTCAGGGAGGTTCAGGACATTTTTAGGACAACTGAGATTTTGAGGACCATAACTATTTAAGGAGGAGTCAGTTATTTGTTTTCTAATGGTGATGATCTTTTCATCAAAGTAGTTCATGTTTTCATTACAACTAAAGTGAAGACCCACTTCACTTGCTAAACTTGGATTGTTTTTGTACACCTCAATCAGGTTGGAGAAATAAGCTGATCGAGCAGACGTGAGTGATTTGCGGTATTGTAGTGTACTGTCTATCCAGGCTAGTCTAAATACTTCCAACATGTGGAGGCGCCACTTTCGCTCCAATTTCCCTGGAGGCTTGCTTAAGTGCTCTAGTATTGTCTGTGTACCAGGGAGCAAGTTTCTTGTTGCATATTTCTTTAGTTTTTAGTGGTGCAACTGTGTCTAATGTATTTCGCAGTGTTGAGTTTAGATCCTCGATTTGATCGTTTACAGATTTATTTACTCTGTCGTTAATGAGGGAACTTGTAAGAATATCAAGGAATTTATTTGTAGTCCGAGAGTTTATAGTACGGCTTTTGAAACTCATTGTTTGCTGAGCAAGTGTATTTCTTGTTTTAACAGTATATGTAATAAGACCGTGATCCGATAATCCAGGATTTTGGGGGAAAATTATTAGATCTACAATATCTATTCCTTGTGACAGGACTAAATCTAAGGTGGGATTGTGGCAATGTGTTGAACCTGAGACATGTTGGATAAAACCCATTGAGTCAATTATGGCATCTAAGGCTTTTTGAAGAGGATCATTGGACTTTTCCATATGAATATTGAAATCGCCAAAAATTAGAATACTATCTGCCATGACTACAAGGTTAGACAAGAATTCTGGATACTCAGTGAGGAACATGCGTATGGTCCGGGGGGTTTATAAATAGTAGCTATTGTTGAAGTCTAACACTTCCCCGAGTTGGTTTGTTGGAAAGGAGAATAAAACACCAGGAGTCAGGTCAATTACCATACCGCATATTCTGTTTATTACAAAAGCTTTTGGAGACAAGTGTCGCCACACAATGTCTAAGGATCAACAGTCAAAACGTAATTTTTATACTTCTACTACGCCCAAAAAGATGCATTAAGAGGCATTAACTTACAAAGCAAGTGTGTCATTGGCCCAATCCCAGTTCTATTGCTTATGGGATAACTGCAAGTATCCCCTTGCCCCCCTTGTGGTTTCTGTGTTGTCTGTCCGACTATGTGTGTGTGTCTCTGACCTGTGACCTGTTTCTCACAAAACAGACATACTAAATCTTTCTCTCCCCGGCAACCGCTTGAACAGGGTTTCCTATTCTCCTACTTGCTCCTTCAGTTTCAGCTCATATTACAAACAATTAATATTCTGCTTCATTGGTTACAACAGCTTATAACAGTTCACTAACTTATACAATCAATACATCTACACTATGTAAAATGAGTTATCGGCTGGTTAACTTTCATTAGTAAAACTTCAAAAGAATGAAACTCAGTGATATGTTTGAGAGTAAATTTATATTTACTGTCATAAATATTAGCGACACCCCCTCCTTTTCAGGATGCACGAGGGATATAACCAGGAGGAGAGGCCTCATTTAAGGCAGTAAATTCATTAGGCTTTAGCCATGTTTCACATAAACCAATAACATCTAGTTTATGGTCAGGGATTTATGGTCAGGGATTAATTCATTTACGCCAACTGCCTTTGGAGCAAGGGATCTAACATTTAGGAGTCCCATTTTGTGATGCGAGGTGATACAGTCATTTTTATTTTTATTTGTGATCGAGGCGGAGGAAGGCTTTATCTTATTAAGGTTGTTTTTGTTAGCACTACCTTGTTTAACTTTTCTCAGCCTGGAACGAGTCACAGTGGCAATAGGCAAAGCTGTACTAACTACTCTGGCTATGCTACCGACAGACTCCACTATGCTAGCAGGCTGGCTAACAGCCTGCGGCCTGACCTGCACCCTATCTCATGTTAAGGCTATAGGAGTGAGAGTCCTGTCAATGTTCCTAGATAAAAGAAGAGCACCACTCCAGCTAGGAGTAAATGTAGGGTATATTGTGTCACTTTAGTGATTTATGACCCTGGGTGTGGGGCATCTAGATTGATTTTACAGGTGGGTGGGACTTCCGGTGTGACGTATGGACCTCCTGTATGACTTGTGATAGGGCAGAACTTCTGGAATGACATATGCATGTCTGGTGACTTCATCATTTATGATTGCATTTTTGTGTCCATGTTTGATGTTTTATAACGATTGATAATCACTCCAGACAAGTGTTATAACAGGTGCGATAAGTATGATGTTTAACAATGGGGTCTTAGGGTTCCGGAATATTAAATTCCCAGGCAATAAAGCAGTGTTATATCAGCGCCAAGATGTTTTGTGTTTAACAAAAGGGCGCTATAACCCCCGCTGCATTTTATGTTCTGACAAGTGGTACAACAGATGTCCTACAACCAGTGAGTGTTAACCTTCCATGTTTTACAATGTGCATGTAGCATGGTGTTTTTTGACAAGCACAGAATTACGTGTGGGATAAATCTTTGTGTAAGACATAGAGAAGGGGTCGGGACTTACGATTTTGGAGAGTTTCTGCCCATTTTTAATTTTAACAAGAGATGGGTCTTAACCCCCTGAGGACGGACTAGGCGGTAGCGCCAACGCCTGGGGCGTATTTACATAACAATTACATAGTATTACATATTTTCAAAACGGTTTGTGATAGAGAGATTCTGTTTCCTTTGCTGTTTCCACAATATTCCGGTGAAAACGCAGATGCACTTTGTGTTTACGTGGCACATTTCCTTGTTGTTTTCATCCTGTCCAAATGAAACCAAACCCTTGTGCACCTGACCAATGGATGGGCTGTTGGGTGACAGCATCCAATGGAAGGCTGTTGCTATGCAGAATAGTTTATTTTACCCAATCAAGGGAAGGTATCTGTTGTGTATTTGATCAAATCATTAGGTTGCTGGATAGGACATAAGTTTCGTTTTCTTCATTTGCTCAATCTGACTGTATAAGAGGTTGTAGAAATATGTCAACTTAGCTAGCATGTTAACTTAGCATTAGCGAACGTTTTAGCATTGTGTCCTTGCGTAACGCTAACTTGCCCGAGAAGACAAAGAAAGAATGTGTTTTCAACAGTTTTATAAGTATTATTATTAGTATAAAATGGCAAAACGTAAAAACACTTTTACTAAATGTAGCCATAGTCCGTTACGGTTATCAAACGCTGGATAGCTGAGTTACCTGACAACAAAGGACGAATGCTAACAACAGGCTAATGCTAACGCAACAACAGTCTGGTAAGTAACATCTAATAACCTATTTATCATGAAATAATGTAATACAAATGTGATCGTTATAGATATTGTCTGCTTTGCGTATTTGGAATGGGAGAACTGTTCCACATGGCTGTGTGTGGTCTGAATTCAATCATAAATAGAAAAATAATCATGGGTGTCATCATCATATTGTCCTGTATGCACATAAGGTGAATTATTTAATTGTTCTATTCACTTTTATTGTGATACAATGCATATTCGTGCAAGAAAAAGGGTTTGAAAAGTTTTGGTGTAATGGCAGAATGGTTTTTGGGCTGATTTCAATGAAAGATTTTATCAAATACGTGTTGAACAAAAGGCTGATTAATTCATTTTTTCTGTTCACATTCATTGTTGAAGCCTTTTCTTACACAAATGTGCATTGTGTTTGCACAGAACATTTGTATTGGGAGTATCACTACGTATGGGTATGTTATGGTCAGAATTCAATGATACACAGAAAAAAATCTGATTTCGCTTATGAAATTATGTACTTTATTGTGCATTTTTCCCTAAAACACTACCTTATAAGAACATTAACATGCATGCTTATATTAGCTGAAGTACTTTGGAATAATTTGATGCGAAATACACAATGATCAATTTACATTACATATTGTTTATAAGCCCAAATATAAAAGTAGTGACACCCAAACATTTTAAGTGTAGTACTCAGAGGGTTAAGATCAGATCCACCCAGTACAATCATTAAATCAGGTCAGTTTCTTTTCCAACAAACCTAGGACTGATAATGGAATAGGGGTAATCCCTGTTGTGGAAATATTTGAACTAAGGTACATTTGAGAAATGTCTGTCTTTCTATTACCTGGTATGTAACTATTTTCTTTGATTGTGACACACATGTTTGTATAATTTCAGAGGATTATTAGGTACTCTGACCATATTTATCTGCTTAAACCAAGAAGGGTGTCAGTCCTTTATTCTTTAGGAATGTGGCCTTTGGGAGGAAGTAGGGGCAGTTGGCCTCTTTAGGTAAACACAACAGTAAACATTATGGCAGGAAGGATAAGATGGGGGGACAGCCATCCCTTAAGGTAAAACCTATGAGACAGATGAGCAGCATCTTACCACACCCCTTTTCTCCCTATAAGTGCTGATGATTGTCCTGTATTAATTTAGAGACTCCTCAGATGATTATCCTGTAAGCGTTTGACGCATATCTCTATTTGCAAATAAACTGTTAAATTGTGCCAAGAGAATTTTGTCTCTGTACTTACCCCTTTAAGAGTGTTGATCGATGGAATTACCATCACATTTTGGAAGCTCGTCCTTGGTTACTTAACCTGGTGTCTCAAAATCATAACCTAGCAGGTCAACCGTGCACGGCCTGAGACTAGGTCTCTGGAGCCCGAATCCTCCCCCATTCGTGGACTGGCTGCGAAAGGGGTGAGAGTCAGGGCGCCCGGCTTAAATTATTTTCGGGATTTATCAGTACAGGTACCCGGGCTGATATTTTTAATTCTGGAGGTAAAAGCACAATACAGTTGCTGTTAGTCTTCAGGGTTAAAAATCTGCAGTTGAGGTTGGACCTTATCGATAAAATGTGCAGCATAGGTTGGACCTTTTGAGAGGTTGGACCTTTTTAGATCTGCAGTAAAGGTTGGACCTTTCAAAATCTGCAGCAAAGGTTGGACCTTTTGAGAGGTTGGACCTTTTTCGATCGGAAGGAAAGGTTGGACCTTTTAAACTAGATTTACTGGGTAAATTGGGAACATGTGTAAGTGCGACAGTTAACCATTGATCGTTTCTCGCATTTACAATGGACCGGCAAAAAAAAAATTCTGACGTTTATGGTGTTTGGAGTTATCTTTGGGAGTTATTAGGTTTTCCGGTTATTGGCATTTCGTTCGGAGACGTATGCCCGGCCTACCGGGCAGGTTGGAGGAATATGGACAACGTAACATATGGAAGTTGCAGAAGGTATTATATAAAGTTGTTTGGAGGGCGTAGGCTATGATATGTTGGACGTCTGGAAGCTTTAGGAAAGTTTGTGTGGGGTTTATTGATCTCTGTGTTGTAGTGGTTTTTGCTCAGGTTGGATGGATGTTCCCGCAAGAATAGAGACAGTTCCAGCTACCTCTTTAGCCTCACAGCGAGCGATGCAAAAGGAACACGCAGGAACGCTTAACCGCCTGAGGGAGTGGGGGTGAAGGTCAGAGGAGACGGACTAGAGAGTATCAACCGGTGAAATCATTCCTTAACACAAACCTGTTTTTTCTCTGACATATTTAGAGTATACAGAATGTATACCTTTTCAGGATTTAAAAACAAGGTGGGAGGTTTCAGAAAGTCAGGATTTTGGTTCTGAGTAAGTGTGGTTTGAAGATAGTGAAAGTGATTTTTTGACGGGGGAATATGTATACTGGTTTTCGGAAGGTTTTTGGGCATGGTCTGTGCGAAGTGTGAGAGTGATGTCTCGTTTTTTTTAAGTTTAGAGGTTGGACCCCTGTGTTCGCCAAACCTGTGTTTAGTACGTGGAAAAGCTTGGGTCCTTGGGTGAGGACATGCAATGAAGTAGTGGACTGGGTCCCTTGTCATATGGTGGGAGTGGAATTTTCCATAGCAGCCTATAGAGAAAGATTTGGGTGCACCGTTTTGGGTAAACGGGAAGTACATCTTATGCCACGTGATGACTGGGTCCGTCAGGTCTGTGCAGTCCAGGTGGCTGCTACAGATCCTAGGATAGCGGAAGTTCCACTCCCCCTTTGGTCACAGCATAATTATGATGTTGTGCTAATAAACAATGCACAGCCTCTTGTAGGTACACCTAGAGGACCCCATAGACCATGCCAGGCTCAGTACCCACTGTAAGCAGAGGCTGTTGAAGGGATAGCTCCTGTGTTTACAGCATTGTTAGAGGAAGGCATATTTGTTCCATGTCCAAACAGCCCCTGTCACACTCCTATTTTCCCAGAAAAGAAAGCCAAACCTGTAGTTTGGCGATTTGTGCAAGATATTTCGCCAGATTTTGCCTTGTTTGGTGTACACTTGGGTGAACGCATTCATTGCGTGGTTAGTGCAATTCTCTGGAGAGGTTTTTACCTACGTGCAGACCAGTTTTGTGTTTACTTGGCTTTACATGAGAGTTTTTTTTCTCCCTGAGAAACCTGAGTCGTTGCTAGAGCCAACTGAGATTTTCAACAGGTTTTCCCCACTGGAGTCGGAGTCAAGGCCCGAGCCGTCTTTGGAGGGGAATGATCGGCAGACATGTTCTACCGGAGGCCCAGAAAAACTGAAAACTTCTGTCATTGGCGATTCCATTACCTGCAGTATTAGACTAAAGAATCAGCCGGCAATCGTACACTGTTTACGTTAGGATGAAACAGTCAGAGGTTACGAAGCAGAACATAGCATCAGCATGTAAACTAGCAAGAAAGATGTGTTGGCATCGAGTACTTGTCTCTTGCCCCCTCCCAGCTAGGGGTAGTGACGAGCTCTACAGCAGAATTAGGCAACTCAATCGCTGGCTGAAAACTGAATTCTGCCTGTTGCAGGAGGTAGTGTTTGTAGATAACTGGCTCTCTTTTTGGGACTCTCCCAGAAATAGGGCCAGGCCTGATATGCTGAGGAGCGACGGACTCCATCCTAGCTGGAGTGGTGCTCTTCTTTTATCTAGGAACATTGAGAGGAGTCTCACTTCTATAGCCTCACCATGAGATAGGGTGCAGGTCAGACCGCAGGCTGTCAGCCAGCCTGCTAGCATAGTGGAGTTTGTTATTACATTTACCGTTAAAACAAGAAATCCACTTGCTCCGCAAACAATGAGTTTCAAAAGCCGTACTATAAACTCTCGGACTACAATTAGATTCCTTGATATTCGCTCATCAACAAGTAAATAAATCCGCAAACGATCAAATCGAGTATCTTAACACAACACTGCGAAATACTTTAGATACAGTTGCTTCTGGACTAGATCACAGCAATGCTCTTCTTTCCGGTTACCCTGACAAATCAATGAATAAACTTCAATTAGTGCTGCACACAGCTGCTAGAATCCTAACCAGAACAAAAAAATGTAACACATTACTCCTGTACAAACCTCTTTACATTGGCTGCCTGTTAGGGTTAGGGCTGATTTTAAGGTTTTATTGTTAACCTATTAATCAATACTTGAACTTGCTAAGAATTCTGTCTTTCTTTTACCTGGTATGTAACCATTTTCTTTGATTGTGACACATGTCTGTACAATATCAGAGGATTATTAGGTACTCTGACAATGTTTATCTGCTTAAACCAAGAAGGGTATCTGTCCTTTGTTCCTTAGGAATGTGGCCTTTGGGGGGGAAGCAGTCGGCCTCTTTAGGTAAACAGAACAGTAATTATTATGGCAGGAAGGATATGGTGGGGGGACAGCCCTCTCTTTGGGTAAAACCTATGTGACATAAGACAGATGGGCAGCATCTAACCACACCCCTTTTTCCCCTATTAGTACTGATGATTGTCCTGTATTAATTTAGAAACTCCTCAGATGATTATCCTGTAAGCGTTTAAAACATCTCTCTATTTGCAAATAAACTGTTAAATTGTACCAAAATAATTTTGTCTCTGTACTTAATTCTATAAAAGTGTCAGTGGATGGAATTACCATCAGATCCCCCACAAACACAACATGTTAACCACAGTCTGACAATCATGTGACATAAATCTCATGCAGCTGGTTGATGTTGTAATGACCCAGGGTGAGATCAGGTCCAGAGGTTGGTGATACAACCCACGGTCAGTCCCAAAAATCTCATAAATCCCCCAGAAGCCTTTGCTGTATTTACATTTGTATACACTTCAGCCACAGGTTGACAAATCAAGTGTGTGTGTTTGTGTGTGTCTGTATGAACATGCTGATTGGTTGAGGGTGTGTTCTGAACCATGTGTGAAGTATTTGAATATAGTGGTGGTGTGTGTGACTGTGTGTGTGTGTGGGTGGAGTCAAATAGGGTAATGTGTATTAAGTTGTGATATATTGTGATAAATGTTTTATTGTATTATATTGTGTATAACAAGGATATCATGTTCAATTTGAATCCAAACAAAAGGCCCATTTTATTCCTATAGGTTTCCAGCAAATATCAACTGTTTTGAATGGTCAGTGCGTTACCTAAATCAGCATGGCTACAGGTATGTATTAACATGATATGGTTTTATTTTTGTATAGATTGGCAAATACCATTTACCACACTTCCGCTGTATGTTGAAGGTTTGTTTTTTAAACAAGCTGGCTTACGTGTTGAAATGAGGTAACCATCTCATTTATATGCAACTTTTAATAAAAGTCTATAACTTTTAATTTATTGTAAATTATCTTTTCAGGATTGGCTATAGACCTATTATATTTAATTATCTGTACATTTTGTACTCATAGAATGTTCAACAGAAGATGATTTTTCAAGGGGTTGCCTCAGAAACAGTACCCTGGAGAAAAAGGGCGGCAAAAAGTATTGAGTTTTGATTTCATGTGTAAGTATAGTATAAGTATAGTATAAAAGTTGAGGGGGAGAACAGCACAACGGATGAGACCAACGGTGTGCCACCGCAAGTAAACCAGCTCAACAACATTATTGAAACAGTAGCATTGTTCAATGAAGAAGATCTTTAAAAGCTGCTAGACTTAAGTGGTCCAGTAAGAGAAAACCTTGATGATGATGGTGTTTAAATCAACTGTATGATATGGTTTATGGTATATGGGCATGAACATACATTTCTAAATGACCATATGGTCAGAATCGAAGATGTTGTTCGTGACAGATTTGACGATATTGAATTCAATATTAATGGCTTTAGATATGAAGTAGATACACATTTACAGGGTTTGAGATATGAAGCTACAGAGGTGTCTACACCAGCACATGAAAATAGATTGCTTAGGGATCAAATCATGCCTTTAAGATGCGAATTAGACGCAACCAATAGGTCCGATCATTGATGTTGTCATGCATAAAGCTAGTAAAGTAAATGTTGTTTACTATACTTGATATGAATCATGGAGCCTAAAAAAACTAATTAATTATCATTCACCAGAAAACTAGAGAAATGGGAAGAGCAATCGGTAACACCACCCTGCCCCTGTCTTCCTCTACACACACTCAGCAGACCGGGCCTAACGCTACAAATTCAACGGCTATATCTACGGATATTATGCCTAGAATCAACAAGGACAATCTCATAGATAATAGCAATAATACAATGATAAGGGGTCGCATGGTGCATCCGAATGTCAAACCCTAAAAAAGCAAATAGACAATCCAGAATGTGTGAAGCTACATACAATCTTACTGATTGCGATTGCTTCGGCTTGCATGAAAGTATTTTGCAACAGATTCCTCACCAAGGACACCATTGCATTGGTTCCTTCAGACAACTACATCTGTTGTCAGAAGACATTTTCAAACAGCTCAATCCAATGGATTGAATATGTGGCCTCTGATGAGAATATATCAATACAGCACGCCCTGAACAGGGGTGAAGTGAAAATCGGTGTCTACTATGTTGATGGATGTGCTGAACGTGATAGGGTGAGCACTGTTTCTGGCACGGTCACCCAAATTGTCATTGTTCATCAAGCACCAATCCGGTGACGAAGATTCAGTACAGGTTGATGCACCAACAAAGGCTGACAAAGGAGGGTGTGCAGCTTGACAAGGAAAACATTGTTGTAAACAGTGTTAGACGATCTTTGGCTAAATTTGCAATGAATAGTCTTTGGGGTAAGATGTGTGAGCGGTCTAACCTTATGAATACAATGCTAATTACAGATCCGGGGGAGTTTAGCCACTACATTTTTTCCATTGAAATAGAAGTTGGTTATTTCTCTTTCATCTCAGAGAGCAATGGTACAGTGGCGTTACACAAAACAGACACCAATAAAAAAACCGTAATGGCAACATTTTTATTGCTGCGTTCACAACCGCTTATGTTAGACTTGAGTTGTACTCACTCTTGGAGAAGTTGGATAGACGTGTACTCTACACAGACACTAATTCAATGATCTTTGTCACACGCCACGGGGATTGGGTACCCCCACTGGGTCCTTTCTTGGTTGACTTGACCGATGTGTTACCGGATGGTGACAGTATCGCTCAATTTGTTAGAGGTGGGCCATGATTACAAAACTGTTAAAGGTCTAACATCTCTCAAACAAAAGGCATTACACTCAACAACTACAACACATCCATTGTTAACTTGGAAACGTTAACATGAGTGGTTGAGGCTATGGTAGTGAAGATGATCACATCCTTGATAATGCAGACAATCGCAAGAGATAAAAGAACATTGACATTGAAAAACAGAGTAGTGTCTAAGAGTTTCAGAGTTGTGTACAACAAATGTGTACTGCTCTCTGATTACAGCACAAGGCATTGGGTACTAAATCACATTCATGGGATGGATAGACTTCAAAACTATTCAGCTGTGTCATTAGTGGCCCCAGTAACTTGGGTTAAGCATACTTTGTGAAGATGCTGTTGGATAATGCTGATGTTGTTTTCTCCAAAAAAAATCAGAATATCGTCTCTGTTTATTTCACCAAAATCGCTTTGTGATGTCTAAATGCATTCGTAGAAATTTACCACTTTTGAAGATGCTATTTAAGTCACCGACAAGTCAACGAACAGTTTTAGAATCAGCTTCCTCCAATCTCATTCTATCACTCTGTGAAATAGCGCTTAATCTAAGGCGCGGAAATATGTTCTAGCCTGGTTTAAATCTTATTTATCTGAAAGATATCAGTTTGTTAGTTTGGATGGCATATCCTCTGACAAGTCAAAGATATGCTTTTGTGTTCCTCAAGGCTCGGTTCTGGGCCCATTATTGTTCTCACTATATATGCTCCCTCTGGGCGATGTAATCACAATGTAAACTTTCACTGTTATGCTGATGACACACAGTTATATATTTCAATGAAGCATGGAGAAGCCCCTAAATTAGCTACTTTGGAAGGACGCGTTTCAGATATTAGGAAGTGGATGACAGAGAATTTCTTGCTCTTAAACTCAAGGAAAACAGAAATGCTTGTTTTAGGACCCAAGAAACAAAGAGCATTGTTAGCAGATCTCACTGTGAACCTCGACGGCTGCATAGTCGTATCCCAAAAAACTGTAAAAAACCTTGGCATTACCCTTGGCATTACCCATTACTCCTTTGAAGAACATATGAAATATTTCTGAAGAGTTGCTTATTTTCATCTTCGAAACATTGCAAAAATTAGAAACTTTCTATCAAAAACTGATGAAGAAAAATGTATCCATGTTTTCGTTACTTCTAGACTAGATTACTGCAATGCTCTTCTCTCTGGTTATCCAGACAAATTAATAAATACACTTCAATTAGTGCTGCACACGGCTGCTATAATCCTAACTAGAACAAAAAAATTTGAACACATTACTCCTGTCCTGGCATCCTTACACTGGCTGCCTGTTAGGGTTAGGGCTGTTTTTAAGGTTTTACTCTTAACCTATAAATCAATACATGGACTTCCTCCTACTTACCTTGCTGAAATGATCCAGCCATACATACCTACATGTAACCTACGATCGCAAGATGCAGGCCTTTTAATTGTACCTAGAATTTCTAAACAAACAGCTGGCAGCAGGGCCTTTTCTCATAGAGCTCCACTACTGTGGAATGATCTGCCAATTAAGGTGAGAAATGCAAACTCAGTGCAAACATTCAAATGTCTACAAAAACTCATCTCTACAGCACGGTTTATAATTAGGTGTAGCCTGGCCCGGGGGCGTGAAGGTGACCAATAGGCTTGATACTGTCCACCCTTGCTGTCTTGCCAGGTGGGCTCTCATCGCCACTGGGATGCCCTCCCTCCAATGCCTTTCGGGGGAAGAGTCACTGGCTTGTTGTTGTCTCTCTGTTGCACACTTGTGCAATTGGGCTGTACGCTGCTGGCAATACTCTGCCCTCATTCAGGGGGGTTGCGGTTGGTGGGTGTCCCTTTGGTTGATGCCAGGCAATGTGAGTGGATTGATTTCCTGCCTGTTGGGCCCTGTCCGAGGCCTCCCCCGGGTAGGGCCACAGTGTCGCCGGACCCCCCCATCTCAGTTCCAAGGTGTTACGCTGCAATATTATTGTGCTGGGGGATATGAGGAATGCACTTCTAACTTTTCTCCTCCAGTTTTAAATTTTAGGAGGAGATGAGGTCCTGGTCCACACCTGCGGAGTACCTGGTTTGGGGGGCCGTTGCTGTCCCTGTCCTTGTCCATCTGGTCATACTTTTGACCTAGTCCAGAATCAAATAGACTCTGGATTTAGCCCAGAGAAAATGTTTTATTATTCCAATTGGACTCTTAATATCTCACCCGGCACAGCCAGAAGAGGACTGGTCACACCTCTGAGCCTGGGTCCTCTCTAGGTTCCTCCCTAAAATTCGGCCTTCTTAGGGAGTTTTTCCTAGCCACTGAAATCCAACACTACTGTTGTTTGCTCCTTGGAGTTTAAGGACGGTTGTCTCAGTAAAGCACTTTGTGACAACTGCTGTTGTAAAAAGGGCTTTATAAATACATTTGATTGATTGAACACATCTGAAAAAAGTTGGGACAAGGCCATGTTTACCACTGTGTGGCATCCCCTTTTTATAACAGACTGCAAACGTCTGGGGACTGAGGAGACAAGTTGCTCAAGTTTATGAATAGGAATGTTGTCCCATTCTTGTCTAATACAGGATTTTAGTTGCTCAACTGCCTTATGTCTTCTTTGTCGCACCTTCCTCTTTATGATGCGCCAAATGTTTTCTATGGGTGAAAGATCTGGACTGCAGGCTGGCCATTTCAGTACCCGGATCCTTCTTCTATGCAGCCATGACATTGTAATTGATGCAGTATGTGGTCTGGCATTGTCATGTTGGAAAATTCAAGGTCTTCCCTGAAAGAGACAACGTCTGGATGGGAGCATATGTCGTTATAGAACTTGGATATAACTGTCAGCATTGATGGTGCCTTTCCAGATGTGTAGGCTGCCCATGCCACACGCACTCATGCAACCCCATACCATCAGTGATGCAGGCGTCTGAACTGAGCACTGATAACAACTTGGGTTGTCCTTGTCCTCTTTAGTCCGGATGACAAAGGCGTCCCAGTTTTCCAAAATGAACTTCAAATTTTGATTTGTCTGACCACAGAACACTTTTCCACTTTGCCACAGTCCATTTTAAATGATCCTTGGCCCAGAGAAAACGCCTGCGCCTCTGGATCCTGTTTAGATACGGCTTCTTTTTTTTGTTTTAGCCGGCAACGGCGAATGGCACGGTGGATTGTGTTCACCGACAATGTTTTCTGGAAGTATTTCTGAGCCCATGTTGTGATTTCCATTACAGTATCATTCCTGTATGTGATGCAGTGCCGTCTGAGGGCCCGAAGATCACGGCCATCCAGTATAGTTTTCCGGCCTTGACCCTTACGCACAGAGATTGTTCCAGATTCTCTGAATCTTTGGTTGATATTATGCACTGTAGATGATGATAACTTCAAACTCTTTGCAATTTTTCTCTGAGAAACTCCTTTCTGATATTGCTCCACTATTTTCTGCTGCAGCGTTGGGGGAATTGGTGATCCTCTGCCCATCTTGACTTCTGAGAGACACTGCCACTCTGAGAGGCTCTTTTTATACCCAATCATGTTGCCAAATGACATAATAAGTTGCAAATTGCAAACTCCAGCTGTTCCTTATCTGTACATTTAACTTTTCCGGCCTCTTATTGCTCCCGGTCCCAACTTTTTTGGATTGTGTAGCTCTCATGAAATCCAAAATGAGCCAATATTTGGGATGACATTACGAAATGTCTCACTTTCAACATTCGATATGTTATCTATATTCTATTGTGAATTAAATGTAAGTTCATGAGATTTGTAAATTATTCCAATCCTTTTTTACACACAATTTGTACAGTGTCCCAACTTTTTTGGAATCGGGTTTGTATACATTATATAGTAGAAAGAACACCATCAACCAATCTGGAGGTCTTCTACTACCGCTACTAAGTGTTGCAGTACCGTTCCTAACCAGTCTAATTGCGTCGAGGCACTGGATCATGCTCAGACATTTTTTCTGATGCTACAACATCAGTTAGAAAAACTGCGAGAAACCAAACTGGCACCGATGTTAGACAATCCGTTGAAAATGATTTGGACTCATCTATTCGCAACTGTTGAAGCCTGATATGGATTTACATGAGAAAGCTAATAGATACTCTGCCATTTTACAAAGATCTTTGACTCTTGAGAGACAAGGGGAGCTTGACACAAATACACTGACTTTAAGTCTACCCGGGTCTGAGACTGGGCCTGATGTAGTAAACATGACTGAGACTAAGCAAACTGTTGGCTGAAATCTTGTCGATAGAATTTTGGATAATGTGCCTGGGAAGCGTAGGAAGAATGTTGAATATATTCTTAATAGAATGCACAGGTCTAAAGATTTTACTTCATGGACTTCAAATGCTGAATTCATTTTCAAAGGATAAATAATCAATGGTTCGCACCTGTTGGATCTGGTTAAAAGTGTGACCAATATAACCAATATAAATGGTGAAGCTAGAAGGCCTTTTGGGTGGGTGGGGGGGTTTTAGAGGTCATGGCATGTCTCAACATGCCTTTTACAACTATCTCAAATGAGCTTGTAAGGCGTAAAGTCTATTTGCATGAACAAACGTCTGGTGACACAATGGATGATTTAGCCACTCTCCCAGCAACTGGTTATCAACCAACCAAAGCTTTCTTTGTACCCCCTACCATGGACCCCTCAAAATGGCTTCTATTTTAATGTTTTTATTTTATGCTTTTTTTTTATCATTTGTGATTCATTGTCAAAGTGTATGTTTTACCTTGAATAATTGTTGTTTAAAAATACTATGTAAACATTGAAGTGGTTTTACGAATGGTTTTATTTTTGAATAATAAAGTTGACATACACATGATTTACTTTTCTATTTCTTCAACAACCATGACACAAATTAAACGATTTACAAGATTGATCATGTTGTATGCAATTAAACATTTGCTTATCACGCTTAGCTACCAACTTAGCTACAATAATTTTCTCGTAAATCATCAATATAAAAAGACAAAGCATCTTTATAACTCAGAACTCTTGTCATTAGATAGAGAGAGAACACGCAATGTTGTCCACACCTGGTTGAAAACATGTCCTGGATTTGTCCCATTCTCACAGGTTTGCAGAAAGGCACTGATCTGGGGGGTTTCCAAAACTTTATAAAACCTTCCAATGCCATCGCCTTTATGTAATTAGCCAGCCAGTGCTCCCTGGGGTGATTGCTCAGGTGTGTATTAACAATCATCATTGATGCAACATCTCGGACTGGTCCACTAGGTAGTTGGTCGCTTGCCAGCACACCATACAAATGAGTCCTAGATGAAAATTGGTTCACCACACCGGTCGACTCTGCGGTATTCATTTCCACACCATTTTACTAATAGTAGTCAACCATAACTTGTCGCTGGTTTGACACTTTGATAAAAGAGTAAAAAGATGAATAAACAACTAAATTAATTGTGTGGGGTAGTGATTGTCTGAACCTCATCTCAAGTCGTACATTCCCTGACTTGATCAAGGATAAGTGCCGACCGCATTCCTCATCTGGTGCGCAGTTGAATGCATAATGGGCATAGCCATGTAAGAAGTCAGACTTGTCAATAGCCAAGGCTTGGTCCTTTAGGTGTTTTCCTGAAGGCCAATTGTTAAAATTCACGCACTGCTGACCCTGTTGTGTAATTTGTTTTGAATGGTTTGCTATGAAATTGCAGACCCTTTTCGTAAGTCCATCATTCTCGCCTGCAGGCTCCGTAACATCCATGTGACCTGCAGCGTCCTTGTAAAACAAACCAGCTGAAAACTGTCTTTAATGTATCACATGTGTAATTCAGAATGGTCTCTATTACGGCTCTGTAGGGGTATGTGTTGCTACTCTGACTAATGAAATGATCCCCCAAGGAGACATCCACTTGTGAAAATAGGATGGCTATCGGGTAGTTGATAACCCCAAACATGTGCTCCAGCATCAATAGTAGTTCTGCCCGGTTTAGTGACTTTTACACGTAGGTACAACAAAGCATTGTTTATATCAATGTAGTCTTCGCCATTTCCTGCAAGATATTGCATCTGATATTGCTGATAGGGTTGGTATTTCAATGTATGTATTTTTCTCAGTAGATGTCTGTGTGAAAGTAACTGTGAATAAATCCAACTCTGTTTTCATTCTTTCACCAGACATACGGTGTAGGATAGCCATCTTCCTAAAATATGTTCTTAATTAACCTTGCGGTGCTCCCTTTGAGTGTCCTCCAAGCTGTATGCCTTCTTTTAACCGTGGCTCTTGTTCTTCTCATTCTTGCATTTTTTACTCTTTGTTAGGCTCCTCCTACCAGGTGGTCTCTTTCTAACACCTCAAGTCATAACCATCAATCCAGAACCCTTCTGCTTTTTTGATTGTCGAGACATAACACTGCTGACAACATCTAAATTCAGCTATATTCCTAGCTGCATTTTTCAGTTGTGGTTTTGCTATTGAGAACCCATGCTTCAACAAAGGTATTCCCATCCGGAAAAGCCCTCGGAAAAGGCCCCCTAGACCAGCCCCATACATTGCAGCGCTAGCATGATACCCCGGTAAACCGTTACCGGCCTGTGATGTGTAGTATTCAACATACCTTTGAAGATCGTCGTAGAGTGTTGTGGAAATTTCTTATACAATGTATTCTGATTGTATAAAGGACTGAGTCCCACTGTTAAGATAGGTACAGGAATGTGTGGGACCTGGTATTTGCATAGGGGACATCTATTGTCTGTCCAGATGCAGATCAATGGGTTTTAGGACAGGATAGGAGAAGATACAGCAAGGGGGCAGTAAGGCCAGTTGGCCCCTTTGGGTAAACATTATTGCAGGAAGGATAAGGTGGGGGAAGATAGCATTTGACGTGTGTGATAGAACAAAGGGAAAGGTGTTTGATTGACATGAAACAGATGGCAGCATCTTACCACACCCCTTTTTCCTATGTAATAAATACTGTCGAAATGATGTTTTTATTTAGAAACTATCCACCGTTACTTTGTAACCTGTATACTTTCTCCTTGCAAGCAAGATTAAAACCGTTTATTGCGCAATTGATTTCTCCTGTCTTACCTACCATTTTCATAGAACTTTGGAATTTTAGAAATTGCCATCACAATTTGGGGGCACGTCCGGGATCCTAATCCTGATCGGTTTGAGTCCCTTTCCTAACAGGTTAACCGTGCACGGCCAGAGAAAGCTCTGGAATTCTAGTATCGTCCAGAAAAGGCTTATCCTTTGACGGGCTGAGAAAGAGTGCCTGACGGGAGCTGTGACTCGTGCTTGATCAGTACAGGTTTCCTGCGGAAATTGAATTTGGAGGCAAGAACGCAATACGGTCTAAAAACTTAAAGTTGGACTTTATAGTTTAAAATCTGCAGTAAAAGGTTGGACCTTTTAAAATCTCATTTGTGGGCTGACGAGCTTGACTTCGCTTTCTGGTTGGTTGAGTATAAAGTAGATTTACTGGGTAAATCTGAAACATGGGGACGTGCGACAGTAAATCTTTGCCGGTCTCTCGTGTTTACGCTGGACCGGCAAAGATTATCACTGACGTATATGGTGTTTGGACATGTGAACAATGTTTCTTGGAGTGTTATTAGGGTTTTCCGACGACTGGCGTTTTCATTCGGTTATGGATGCGCGGCCTGTCGGGCTGATTGGAGGTAGATGGACGTGGTACCCTTACCAAAAATAAGTTTATTCCAGTGTGCTATTAGTATACTTCTTTTAAACTAAAAATAAGATAGTATACTTTCAGTTTACTTTTTGTGTACTTATCAGAGATATACTTAACAAAATTATACTAACGTGTACTTGGCTTATACTGACAAGTATACCGAAAAAGTCTAAGTATATTTGGCATATACTTGTACTCAATCTATTGATTGAGATATTCTAAAGAAAAGTATAATCAAGTAGTCTTGCCTTATACAAGAAGTTTAAGTATACTTGGCTTGTAGTTCTGCTTATTTCTTTTCACACATATTGGATTTTTGAGGTAGTATTCCAGCATAGCCTATGTTTTACATACCACCTTATAAACATACATGTTCAATGTTATGGTAAAGTCAGCTATGGGGTGGAATAGCTTCTGGAGTAAATAGTACATGGGTGGAAGTGAACCTGATTGTTTATGTAGTGTTATTAACCCACACAGAAACAGATAAACATTTAGCTGATTTTATATACAATTTGTCCAAGGTTTGAGAGTATTGTACAGAATTGATTCATACTGGATGCTATTATAAGCCACAACCAGAACATGAAATATACATATATTTAAATCACATCAAAAAACATCAAGGAGCAAGTCTCTTTACGTAAATAATTGGCTACAACCCTGGACAACAACTGAATGTTTTAGTCCCGTTCATATGGATTTGGCAAAGGTGTAATGTACAACTTATCAGCTGTTTCAACAACAACACATTTCATCTTTATCATATCAGGCCAGATGGCACTGAAGTTTCCAGTCTTCCTAACCTCATGTACAAAAGTACTATGTACATTTATTTGTGAATCTTTACATAAAGGCCTGCTAGATTTAGCAAGTACCTCAACTAAAACACAGCAATGTTTGGTACATACACAGCATGCAGGGCTTTGATGTGCACACTTTTGTTTAAAAATGACTAAGTCATTAATTAAACACAGTGTATCATCTTTCAAGCATATAGCACTGTTGTATCTTTTCTTTAGTCTGTCATATTTTTGACTGTGATACACAACTCCATCAACCAAAAAACGGTTGTAAGACCAGAAGCAGTTACCTAGATTTCTACATAGCTTGGCAATGGCAAGCCTGTATGAAGTTGTAATATTTTCTTGCAAAGGTGGATGCCCAAAACCCTTGACACTTTCATTTAGTATCTCACATTTGTCAGTTTTTCGCTTATTAAAATAAAGTTCTTCAACAAATGACTGAACCTTTACACTGGTGTTAGTTTGCTTGGCCTTTTCTGGCAATTCTCTCCACAGTAGAAAATGTCTAGCTATTTGTGAAGGGACATATTGTGTTCCATGAAAATACTTCAATAAAGTGCCCATATTGGATTCAAATGCAAAGGTTGATGTAGCCCATAATGGCCCCCAGTGTTTCACACTTTGTGTGCTGTGTGTGAGCAAGTGTATGTTGAAAGTCATGTTGTCTTTTCCATACAGTCTTTGAAAATCAATGACAAATTTTTTAAGAGCCAGTTCTGACATCAAGATGCTTCTAGTCTTGATCTTATCCTGCAGTAATGTATATATGCCAAACACCAATAGGAACAAATGATTCCAAAATCTGGCAGGGAGTATTCCTTTCAATACAGGCAGAGCATAGAAGAGGAGAAATGCTCGCCACTCAGAAGCTTTCCAGAACTTCCTTTCAGTAATTGACCTTGGTGTCCTAGTTATCTCAATAGGAGGTTTTATTTTTGCAAGTTGCAAATCAACATCTTCAATCTTTTTGCCAATGTACCAGGGGGCTTGACTGTTTGCTGTATCAAACCATAATGTTGTTAGTTGCCTAGTGACTCCAAGGCACACATTGTGTTGATATTCAGGAATGAAACCATTGATCATTTGAAAGTGACTAAGCTTCATTAAAGGAGATGGCCCTTTGACTCCAAACACTGGCTCATTTACTGAAGCTGACATTGCATGCCTGAAATGATCTCTTTCATTTCGCAGTGGGGGTTCAGGTTGATCGTATGGATAGGATTTACCACCTTTGTGATAACAAAAGTCACAACCGTAAAAACCATTAAACTGCTTTGTGTTACGAAGCAATGGACGAGCCATCGAATCAGAGCTACAAACCAGCACAAACACTTTAGAAACATGACAGTTTCCCTGTATGTCTTGCCAGTCAATACCTTCAGTCTCTAATAATGAGGCTTCTTTAACAAATGGTGTTAGTAATGTAAACATGGATGGTTTACTTGGCCCAAACCATAACGCTGACATCAAAATGTGCTTTTTCCTCACTTCTGGTTTCAGTTCAATTACCTGACACTGAATTGGCCAAATGCTGCATTTAGAACTTTTGAACACTGGTGCGCCATCACAATTCCAAATGAGTGTCAAGTCATCTTTTTCAAGAACTCCACTGTCACATAACTTTTGATACTCTTCCCCAGACTGTATGTCAGAGAAAATCCCTAAGGTTCTAGTTTTTTCATTAAGACTGATACCATGTTCTTGAAGTAGTTGCTTAATCTGTGCATACAGGGGCAACACAAGAAAATAGAAGCCATTCTTAAGGTTTGCACTGGCGTCAAAAACTGTGTTGCAAGAGTCACATTGAGAGGGACAGTCTGCTCTAATACCAAGGTATTTTAAACAGCTTTCACAATAAAAGTGAACTTCAAATTTAGATGAACTTCCAAATTCTTTGTGGAAAAGGTAATGTGAAGATGGGATCAGACCTGGAAACATTATGTTAAACATTTCCAGTAAGTGATTAAGTGCTTTTCCGGTTAAATTATGCCGTAACAGATAGGACATCAGCATTAATACACTTTCTCCTTTTGAAAGAGGTGCACCAGGATACAATGGATTGTCACCAGTATCTGCTCTATCTTCACTGCCCTAGAGAGAGAGAGAGAGAGAGAGAACACATTTTATTTTAGCAAGTGTAATTTTCTAGAAATGCTTGCCCTGGATTACCACAAAATGTATGAAAATTGCATCATATCCAACAGAGCTCCAAACCCAAAAGTAGTAGCCACATGTGTGTGTCCAACTTTTGTAGAGTCTACATTTTGTATGCAAAATGTAGTACAATGCTACTCCTTTGTGTCACACAGTTGCAGCTATCACACTGGAGAAATAGAACGCTATTTATAGCTATTCTAGCGAAGTTGCTGGGCCACTATTATTTCAACTTAGAAGATGCAGCAGAGTTTGTTTGACCGGGAGGCAATTAGGCTAACGTTAGCCTTGTTTGCATTGTAGAAGAAGGTCTACCTTTGGTGTGATTGTTTCAAATTGCACTTGACAACGATTGAGATTTGCATAGCTTGTTAGGGTACCCTACTTTTTGCAGACAGCAAGAGCTATAGTTAGCTCCATTGTCTAGCTTACTGGTTAATGGTCCATAACGCAAAGCGCAAAGTGACACATATTTCAGGGGCATTTAAAATATGAGCAGGTTATTAAAGAATGTGATTAACAATTTCAAATGGCTCTTGTATGCATACATTTTTGGACAATGTTTAACCATATAGATTAAAATGTGCACCCCTATACTTAATTTTCTCCTCTTCGAACGCATCTCAGCGACTTGTGGGCGTGTTGGCTATTTCTGTATGCAAGATGGTCCATTTGCCTGGGTTCTTTGGGAATTTGTGATCTTTATAACTAATTATTCTACATGCACAAACTGTTTCCCATGCACAATATTGGTGTAATCAAGAGATTTACTGGAAATAAATATTTTTTAATTGCAATGTTTACAATATGCATGAGCCAAACAGGACATCTCTTGCCATATGTGGGGTTTCAGCATGTCAACAGTCACCGGTCCGCATGGCCACAAAATTGTGGAGGTATGGGGACCGTGCTATAGAAGAAAATTACGTCGGCGGATGCGATTTATACTTGGGCCCCAACACAGTGTCATTGACTCATTTACAACATACCATTGAAAATGCAGATGTGTTTTCTCCACTGGTGTTGCCCTCCATTAAGACTTCACTGTCCACATCGTTTTCATCTTCACTCCTGGCGGCATCAAATATGTTCCCTTCGGAATCTGACAGGTCTTCCTCATTCTATAGGTTAACAAGGGAAAAATATGACTTGAAAGAATATTAATGCATAAAAATAAAAAGGTTTGGCATTTATTTAAGCAAGGTAAACACTGTGATGTATAATTGTGTATTTACCTCTTCAATGTCAGTGCCCAACAGGCTAGTTGTGGAGGGGTTTTCATTGTCCACTTCATCATCTTCGTCTTCACTGTTGGATGCATTACTCATGTCATCTTCTGTGTTTATTCGGTCATCCTCATTGTCATTCTGCAGGTTAACAATGGAAAAAAACGTGATGGGTGAAATGTAAAATCAAAAATGGGTGACAGACACTTTTGTGCAGGAAAGTGTGATATGAGAAATTATTACAGTAAAGGTCTAGCTGACAACCCGAGTACAAATGAAGTGGAAGTTGTGAAAACATATTGTATAGTACAAAATCAAACAATATTACTAGGATATTTTAATGCTGTAATAAGGGAGAATGCTCTCCATTAGGCCTGTGAGATATGGACAAAATTAAGTATCACAATATTTCAGATTGAATACTTCGGTATTGATATTGTGACAATATTATAGGAATGACAATTGGTACTTTTAGCCGATGTTTAAACAATTATATTTTTAATAAAAAGTCCATAGTAATGTGATTACGGATGATCAAGTGGGGAAGCATTTATTTGTCAGTTCATAAAAGCATAAAATGCTGACATTGTACTATCGTAATAGGTGTAATATGTAAAAACCTCTTGAATGTCCTCAAAGTCCTCATTGCCCACTTTATTTATTTCATCTTCGCTGTTGGAAGCATTACTCATGCCATCTCCAGTATTTCTTTGACCATCTTCATTGCTGTTGCACTTGTAGACAAGACAGAATGTGTAAGAAGCATTTAATAACATTTTATAGATTACATGATTAATTGACAATGCCAAAAAGGTGCTGCAGCCCTTGTGTCACCCTCCAATAAGCATCCCTCATACTGACCACATTTAGGAAACTGTCATCATCATCTTCAATATTTGCATTTAACCTGCAATCTTCTTGCCTTCTCTGCATTTAGAGAGACATTGAGACTTTTTAGTCATATACAGTGGATATAAAAAGTCTACACCCCTGTTAAAATGCCAGGTTCTTGTGATGTAAAAGAATGAGACAAAGATAAATCATGTTAGAACTTCTTCCACCTTTAATGTGACCTATAGCGTGAACAATTCAATTGAAAAACAAGGTTTTTATTTTCCCCCCTCAAAGATTTCAGTTTGTTTTTCAATTGAATTGTTCACATTATAGGTCACATTAAAAGTGAAAAAGGTCTGACGATTTATGTTTGTCTCATTCTTTTACATCACAAGAACCTGACATTTTATCAGGGATGTGTAGACTTTTTATATCCACTGTAGCTATTGTACTGTTTGTAGACATAAAAAGAAGCCTCATATTACTAGAAGCAAAGTTCTCCTGAAGCAGTTTCTTCTGATAGACGACCACTACATTAACGCTATGCTGTTTGAGCCTGTGGTATTCTGACTTTGAACAGAAATAAAAGCAGTGGTGATGTGAACAGAACAATTACTTTGCAACCTAAGCGTCACCAAAGTTACTTACTTTTGCGTTCCATCTGAGCGTTGTTCTTTTCGGAATTACATCTGTGTCGTGCAAGTATCTTTTGTAAGGTCCAACACGTTTCGCCATCACTTCGGCATGTTACACACACAACTACTATCACACAAGCAACCTCACCTCCAACAGCTCCCGAATCCCGAAATCCTTTCAATGCAGTCGCGCACCTGTCGCGATAGTATCCGTTCGCGCCACTGCTTGTGTTTGAAATCTGCTTTGACGTGGATCGCGTGCATCTCTCCTGAGACGGTTCATCATCTTTTGTCTCAAATAGCGGTTACAGGTTGTTTGACACAGTATATAGGACCAATAAAAAAACATATTTGCCAGTGACAAGAATATTTATCCATCACAATGGTATTTGCCATATATTACTTCAAGGACAAGACCGTGGAAGTAGGAAGAATTGATTTGATGAGTATTGAAGACCAGCAAAAATCTTCAAAAATTATCACACAATGCCCCAGACTCGAGGATGAAGATGGGTGGATTAATGTTAAATGGGACAAAGGCAGAAAAAAGAAAGATGGTCCAGCCTTTTTTCCTGCTAAGCTTTTAATGCTCGGTGGTAAGTCTATAAATTCGCTAGCAATTTACTTAATCTGTCACCTAGCTAGATGGTTATCCTCACGCGTTAGCATAATTTGACAGTCTGTTCTGTGTTATTTTAAATATTGGGTTATTTAACAACATTAAATTACCAACAATATGTCTGTTAGGTAGAGCTCATATCCCACATAGCCAGAAGACCCAGTCGGAATTTTAATTTGCTCAAAACTTTGTCACATAGACAATTACAGTGATCTTTGCAAGAAGAGGGACGGATTCATAAAGGGTGAAGACATCTGGAAACAAACACTCAAGAGGAAGACAAAGCCAAACAGTAGGTGGATGAAGGATGTGGACGAGGAGGATGAAAGGCCAACAAAAAAGGTAATTACATAATAAATAGTATGGAGAGGATTCTATGGCAGTGATTCTAGCAGAAAAAAAACTGAAACTGAAAAGCAGAACCTTCCTTGCCATTGTTCTTACCTCACTTGATATCTTCTTCAAAAAACAATGTTTTTTCTTTTTTTTAAATTAAATACTGAATTTGTGTCAGAAATTACTGTAATCTACTTTGAAATGCAATCCACATAAGCTTCATTGTTTCAAAATTTGCATTACTTCATATTTGAAACAAGTGGTCCTTTTATTTCCATTAAGAGTGTGAGAGTCGTGCCACATTGAAAAGTAATCCCTGTCAAAGTTTTTCAATGAAGACATGAAGTGACTTCAGAACAACGGAATGAAGGGTTTGCATCTCAGTTTGGCATGCCATGTAATGGCCTTTCCCTGAGTCTCTGTGAGCCTAATGGATAGGAAGATATACTAAATATTCAGGTAGCAGTGGGGATACCAAAGCAGATAGTTAAATAAATAAAATAATTAGCGATGTCCCCAGATTTCACAATTGTCAAACGGAAAATCATAATTTTGGGTTATTTTAGTAAAATATGGAGCTAGGTCAGAACTATCTGTGGTACATTTGATTCTAAAAACAACAAAATAGTTATTAGAATCATTGTTATTAGACATCCCTGCTATTGAAATACTTAAAATTGTCATTTTAACAGCAAAACAGCAAAAAGGAAGTCTGTACCCCAAAAGATGCAGCAAACCAAATGATTGAAGGCCTGAAGAAGGAGCTGATGGCAAAGCAAGCATCTTTAGAGGTAAATTATTTAAGTGAGTCATTTTGTGTTGAAGTAATAACTTTTATGTGACTTTTGCTGCCACAGAGGATGCTGATTATTTTATCTTGTGTTTGACACAGTATAATTTTTAATAATTTTGTTTTGGTGTAGTCAAATACCGAAAAGGAAGAGTCATCAGATGAGGACCTACTGCCCAGAAACTGGAGTAAGGCGCAGCTGCAAATAAAGGAACTTAAAAGAGAGAACAAGAGACTGAAAGAAAACAATGTTGAAGAGATACTAGAAGCCATGAGAGGTAATCTTATGAATTAAAGTTTTTTGAAATAAAGTTAAACAAATACTTTGCCCTTGTGTAGACAAGATCACACAAAAATGCAGAGAATATAAAGCAACATCAAATTTGTTAAGGAACAGTACACCCAAAATGAAAATAATTATTGTCTCCCATCACCTAATGTAATGGAGTTGAATGGGTACGTGTTTGTGGAGGTATATATTTGAAACACAGCAACCAAAGAATACGAGCCAAGCAGAGACAGTTGGCCACACTGATACTATCTGGACTGATAAATTGCAGTGCAAAAATGTGAAGAAATCTTTGCCCCACTCAAAGATAGTGCGTAAGAATGGCAGTTTTGGTTGGTCCGTTTGTCTGTCTATTCAACACTTAACTTCAAGACATCATATCTTGATACTGATTTTAAAGATTCAGTTTAAATGAAAACACATTCATTCTGCCTAGAGGATGAACCCTGACAACTTTGGTGACCTCATGACCTTTCCTCTAGTGATACCTTCAGGCCAGAATGTTTAAACCCTGTTCACCCACTGCCTGCATTCTCCCAGCATCCACCAAGAGAGCAGGGCACCAGTGATGGATGGTTACTGGTATTTTTGGTGAACTACTCGTTAAAGGACTTAAAGTATTGGTTCCATAAAGAAAAATCCAGCTGCTTTCATTTGCCTTAGCTTTTGAATGTTTCTCTAATGACATTTTATTTCCAGATTGAGACTTCCTTTTTAAAAATGTCATAATTTAAACTGGAAGATTTCCCTGGGTACTTAAATAGTATTAATGAGAGCCTAGGAAAAGGCCAAAAATGTGGCACTAATTTGTCAAGAGTTGGTCTTATATTGAATGTCAGTTAGCATTAAAAAGTCTTAAAATGTCTTATATTTAGCTTAATGAAACCTGCAGAGGCACCATTTTTTTCTCTTCAAGTGACTATTGTGATGTTTGGTATTTGTCTCAAAATGCAGTCATGAGACTAAAGCTTTTACACCCTTGTCTTATAATCATCTATATCTTCATTCTCAGAGCTTCCAGTAGTAGTGACAAAGTTGAAAGAAGTAATTGATAAAGTCACCATCCAGACCTCAACTCCTGCATCCACCTGGTCAACACCCACAACATCTGTAGACTTACCAGCTTCTGCATGTGTTTCTCCTCAGGTTGTGTCTGATGATATGGTAAATACCTTGCATGCATAGACATGTTACAGTCCGTGTGAGAAAATTTGGATTATTTGCGGTAAATCTGTAAATTAACCAATGCAGCGGTTACTATACACATTACATGTACCTGGAAAATCTGCATATTAAACTGTAAGGTGAATTTGCAAGTTAACTAGTTATTACTTGCATATTCCCTGACCAAACAGGAAATCTGGGAGGCATTCACACATTTCCCAATGGTTAATGTGGATGAAGACGCTACAATGCAGCTTGGCCAGGCTCTGCCTAGCGTGGCACAGTAGAATTTTGCACCCTCAATAATTTTTTCCTTGTGAAATGTGGGAATGCGTTCCAGTTTTCCTGTTTGGTCGGGGAATAATAACGTAATTTTTTCTCTTACTGTACATATTTACTATTTGATCCCCTGCTGATTTTTTAGGATTTTTGGTTGTTATTTTGTATCTCACTGTTTAAATAAACCTACCATTAACATTGTAGACTGATCATTACTTTGTCAGTGGGCAAACGTACAAAATCAGCAGGGGATCAAAGAAAAATCCCCTCACTGTATACTGCACAGTTTCTGAGGGAATGTGTATCATTATTTTATCACAATGTATAACCAATTGCAAACTAACTGATCACTCAATTGTTTTGCAGGTGTCTCTTGTGGCAGGCTCTGATGTCCAAGTCCCTCTAAGAAAGCTTAAATGTCTGCGGACTGCAAATCCATCAGTCTACATCGGGGACCTTGCCGTGCTTGTCTATGGCAGGGAAACACTGTCCCATTCAAGTTTGACAGGGAGACAATCAGGGGCACACAAAGACGTGGAATCAAAGCCACAACTTGATAATACAAAACTAGACGCTATAATTGGTGAGTACTTTTAATAAAAAATAAAAATCCTACACAACTCATTTAGTTTTTTTTTTAACAACATGACTGTTCCATGTTGGAGGTTCCAAAATGGAATGTTCCAAACATTGTGTGAAAAGCCTCTAATCTCTACAAGTCTAATTTGGGATCATCAGTTTGAAAGTGGCAAAAAATAAAAGTCTCACAATGCTCAATGCTGCAAACAAAATAATCATTAAGGCTCTAAAAAACTAATCCTAATCTATGTGAAGGTAGACATTTAAAGGACATTTTCATATGTCTTTAAATATAAAAATTTTGCATTAGTGTTCAGAAACTTATCTGATCAAAATCAAGCTCAAGTTGAATTGCACATCCCAACATGATGCTTTGACTGTTTTATCATGTTAATTCTGGATGGTGAATTTTAGCTTGGGAAAAAAACGCTAAAGTAATGTTTTGCTTTGTTTGTGTCTGTGTGTGTGTGTGTGTGTGTGTGTGTGTGTATGTGTGTTTTAACTCACAGGCCATGCTCTGTCAAAGTTCCCTGACATCAGCATTCAAGATGTGAGACGTATCATAAGAAAAAAATGCAACAATGAAAGCTACAACAAACAAACCACTGCAAAGAAGATATGAAGAATAATTTTTGTTTCCATTTACTTGATCATTTTTGGGTTTCCATTTACTTGATCACAGTTTTGTAACCAGCCAGTGACTGATTTCAGTCTTGCATGACATATTCTAATATTAACCTTCCCTAAAGACTGTTTATACTGTGTTTATTGTGTTTTGAACTGGGATGTCGATTTGAGTTTTCATTGTTATGTTTTGGCGTCCAATACAATATTTGTTATAACATTCTGATTTATGTGAATTTTTATGTGTATTGTCCACTGGTAGTGTACAAGTGAATTAACTTCAAGTCCACTTCAAATACAGTTAAAGGTATATTTCAAGCGTGAAAAATAATACCTAGATAGAAACCTAGTAGTATACTTTAAAGTTAAAATAGAATGTATAAATAGTAAACTATAAATATGATGTACAGTAATATACTTGCAGTGTAAAAACTATCAAACCAGTAGTTTACTGAGAGTATACTTAAAAGTGTATTTTCATAAACGAAAAAGTTGGCTAGAAGTATATGACTAGTAAACTAAAGGTATACTTAATAATTCACTTAAAAACAACTTACTAGTATACTTGAAGTATAAAAACTATTAAACTAGTAGTTTACTGAGAGTATACTTATAAGTGTATATTCATAAACAAAAAAGTGCCCTAGAACTAAATTAATAGTAAACTACCAGTATACCTATAAGTTCACTTGTAGTATAGTTTGCAGTACAAAATAAAACTTAGATGTAAACTAGTTCTTTACTCAAACTGTACTAGTCTTACACTTGAAGTATACTTAAAAGTATACTTTTATAAACTAAAAGAGTGCCAATTTAGTCCCAAGAAGTATTAAAATAGTACACTTACAAGTATACTAATAGTACATTGATATTAGTATACTTACTACATAAAGTATACTTGGGAAATATACTTGAACGTTACTTAAGTATACTTAATGAAATTTACTTGAAGTATACTTATTTTTGGTAAGGGTAACGTATGAAAAGGTGTTTAAAGCGTAGGCTACGGTGTGTAGACAGTGTGGAGTATATTGATCTGTGTTGTAGTTTTTTTTTTGCTCAGGTTAGATGGCTCGTTCTCCTCTGATCGCCCGTCACCCCACCCCGCGGAGTTCAGCTGGACCGATAGGTGGGTCTCCTTGGAGGCCCGCTCGGGACACTGCATCGTTGGAGTCATAACGTGGCCAAGCTCTGTGGACTTTTTCGTTGTGAACGTGGAAATGCTGTGGGCCGCTGGAGGCCGTTTTCTGCTCCGCTTTGGAAGTGTTGAGCATGTCTACGAGTTTCAAGAAAAGTTCCAAAAGTGGGGAGTTGTACACACCAGGTGTACACACCCGTAATCTCTTTGGCCTTGCCGCGAGTGATTCAACCGGAACACGCAGGAACGCTGAATCGCCTGAGGGAGGGGTGCGGACGGTCAGACAGGGGACCAGAGGGAGCATCAACCGGTGAGATTGTTCCTTAATACAGTTTTCATATGCTTTAGTAAACAATGTGGTTGTTTTTGTATGTCAGATTTGATGGTTTTGTAGAAATTGATAGATGGATTTGAGTAAGTATGGTGACTAGAAGTTTTTTTTGAGTATTGCAGTCAGGGCGGCTGTAGTTAGAAACATGTCGTTTTTGTTCCATGTCCTGACACCAATTCCCGTGCAGCAGTTGGACTGCGTGATGGAGTATAGCGTGCTCCTGTATGTGTGTTTGTGAAGTGTGGTGTTTTGGTTAATAGCGACTGTAGTTAGGCCTGACAACCATTCCTATGCTGCTAACCTATTGCGTTGCGATTAGTGCTGGATTATAAGCGGTTGGACTGCTTGAACATCTGCAATTTAGGTTGGACTTAAATATGCAATTGAGATTGGATCTCATACTTTCAGTGCCTGTAGAAGGCTCCTGTAAATTGCCGCAATTGTTGGTCAGCTTATGGTTTGGATCAGTATGCTACAGAAGTTGTATATGCACGCGCCACTTGTGTTTGTTCTGAATGTGGTTATGGCCCGAGTCACGGGCATTTGTCATTGTCTGGTTGTGGTCGGTCTAGTAAATGCATTTGTCCATTTTGGTATTCCCTGTGCACGAGGGATCCGATTGGCTGCATTGAGTATTCCTTGATAGAATATTGGATCTCGTTTACCGAGGTTGGTGTTAACTTGGAAGTTTTGTAATAGCAATGTTTCGTCTTGTTTGGAGTGCGTTTGGGCGAACGCTTACATTGCGTTGTTAACATGGTTATTATGCGAGGCCTACTCTTTTGGCTTTTCCCTTTGTGCTGAAATTGTGAAATTGAAGTTGCCTGATGGCTTGCACACGTGGGAGTGTTAGCCTGCTAACTTAGGAGTTTAAGAAAATAATGGCATAAATATAATTAGAGGGATAGCTTAGAAATTGGTATAATGATGATTCTGTGATTTGGTAAAATATGGTCTCGTGGTTTCGTAATGAGGGGTTAAAATAGTGTTTTCTCTCTCCTTGTATGGAGTGGGATGCAGACGATAGCGGAAGTGTTTAGTATTAAGGTAACAGGCTGTTTCCAATGAAGACTGGATTCAGCAAATATAGTCATAGCCTGCAAAAGAGGGTAAAATGACTACGGCCTGTTTATTCCCCAAATAGCCAAAGCCAGTTTATTCCCCGTTTAAATAAACCCGTAAAATTAGACGTCCTATTTTAAATGCTAAATTGAGTTTGGTTAAATAATATAGTTTCTCTTCTATGTATTTACCAACGATAACTGGGATAATACTTGTGTTTTTAAAACCAGCGCCTGCTACTCGTTCATGGAATTTAAATTCTGGAATGGTACGTTTGTGAACAAATAGGGTATTGATGTAAAGGTGTTTAAGGCTACATTGAGTTTCCTTTGGATTACTTATTCTACCTTGATTATAGTGACGTCATAAATCTGTTTTCTGCCTGGATCGCCATTCTTAATTTCCACCATAATGTTGAGTTTCTGTATAGATAATGATAAGCACATTTTTACAAACTGTGAAAATATTAGATAGGTTGGACTCTAAATCTAAAATCTTCAGTTAACGAACGATGTAGGCTAAATTGAGAGGATGGTCTGGGGACCATAAAGGAACATTTGGCCTTGCTAATGGCTTACCATATATGTGTTGAGCTCAGAGCTTCAGGAAGGGTGGGCAGGTCCACTGGGATGGCTTCCGCCACCCTTAACATTATATCAAGGTAGCATATTACTAAGGGTTAAATTCGAGTGTTCAGCCTGTTCTCACACGTGGTAATTTTACCAACACATGTTCAGTTTTGGGATGATAAAACATTAAGTGAAAGCTGAATAAGTTTTCCTTTTGGTTGCTTTAATGTTTACATTTATGATTTCGAATCAAATTGTAGTAAGGGTGGAGACCTTGAATCATCCAACATTGTTAATTGCTAGAACAAATTCGATGTCTTTGCATGAGATATGCATGGAAGTAGCGATTTTGGCTGACCGCCACTATTTTGAATGACGTAGACTTACATCTAAAATTGAGAAAATTCCCTAGAGTTTAGGAGGTAAATTGAGTCATGATGTTTGTTGGTCTCAAATTAGTTTGGCCATTGCCTGTGTAGATGCAAATTTTGATATGCTAATTTGGGAGTTCCTTCACACGAGCGACCGTGTGTGTGGTACAGTTTTTATTTCCTTTGTTTTTCTTATTTTCGGTTGTTTTGGTTGGATATTCAGTTTGCGACGTTTACTGAATGCATGTTAGAATTTTCTTTTTAATTTTGGTTCTGTAATGGTTCTGCTTTCACTTTGAGTCATTTTCGTTGTCTCTGTCGTGAAAGCGGGGGGGATTGTATGAAATGATTATATATAGTGGAAAAATTGTATGAAATGATTATCTATAGTGGAAAAGAGTTGAACTTAGAGTTCAAAGCAAATTAAATAGGTACTTAAAGAAGTTACGTGAATAATCTAGTTTGTCAAATTGGGTTTTTGAAATGTATGTTTTATTTGAAATCTAACATGGTTATGGTTGAGTAGAATACATCTTGTCATTTTGAAATGGTTTAGCTAAGCAATAACTAATTTGATGGGTGTGTTACTGTTCAGTTAGTTTAATATTTGATTAGAAGTAATCATATTAATCTTATGCATTATGGAACAAGTGGGTAAAAACGTGCAGGGAGCACATTTTGTTATTCCTTACATGTTTACAAAATTTTGCCATGGTTTAATTTGATATTGAGAAAATAATTCTGCATCAAGTTATATTTCTGGAAAACCAAGTTGAGAAGTCTTACATAGTCTAAAATGCATAAAGAGAGGTACAGACCCACTGGAGCACTCCACTCACTGACACAAAAAACAGTTTGAGATGGATTTTAACTTGTTTGGACTCTTTAGAAGAGAAACAGACATTATCAAAATTGGGTATTCTAATTCTAATTTAAGTTCTGTCCTAGTAGGCAATCATTGGAAAGTTAATGGTTAACAGAGGTTTCTTTGAGGTGAATGAAGAGAAAAAAGGTTGTTTTACTATTGTCAATGCCTGGGGTGTTTCAAGATAACAACAGTGTCCCTTAGTGATAAGGTGACAATCCTCCAAGACCAGGGTCTGTTATCCTTAGGTTAGTAAACCACCCCCCACTCCAGGGAGAGCCCTGTGGTGGTAAAGGAGTAAAAAGGGGGGGTCATGATTTATGACAGGATTTCAGAGTGTGTTTGATGTGCTAGGATAATAAGAAGAGATTGAGAAGTTCACACTAAGTTTCATCTTGTAGAGAAATTAGGCTAAATAACAGTTGTGTTAGCTGACCTTCAAGATGGTGTGAAACGTTTGATTTGAAATGAGGTATTTGATCCTATATGTCAAACAATGGGTGAATTTGATTGTAGTTCCGATACAACACAATCAGATGTAAATTATATAGGTGAACTGAGAATTGTTCATGAACTGCTCTTAGAGAGTGGTACTTCAATGCAAGCAAACTATCTTAACTGATGAGTTTTCGGAACAGTAATGAGAAATGTGAAATTGTGTTCTTCTGGTATTTGTGTTGGTTGTTACACCAACTATAGAAAAGAGTGGAATTGTTATTTTGCTACACTAGCAGAACAGAAGCACCAGAGATGTTAATGTTTTAACGATACTGTTATTGATTTCAACCGTTCTAATCTATTTGGAGAAAAGAAGTAGGGAAATATAGGGTTTGAGTGTTTGATAGTGTGTGGTTCTAATGTATCAGCGAGATGCAACAAGCTAACGTGATGGACATATGTGATGATGTACTGTGCAGTTGGAACTAATCTTCTCAAGGATAATTCACACATTCAGATACAGAACACTTGAAAGCGATTCAACAAGAGAGGACTTGTTGGAGCCCTGGGAGAGACTGAGCTTGGCTTAAAAGGACAACTGTGGGGTGGCTGAGGTGAGATGGATCTCACAGACACACAGACAGACTGTCCTACAGCTGAGAGAGGAGTCGACTCTGGCTCGCTGCACGTCTAGGTGCTGCACGTCTACAGGATGCTGGGTTCCTGTGAGCTGGACTGACTCGAGTCCTGATGGTTCTGCAATGTGATGGAGAAGGCAACCTCCGACCGAGAGGATGGAGGCGTAGGAAAGATCTACTGCACAACATCATGCTACGCTGATTGGGTCCATACCAGGTACATCTCATCTGCTGTCCAGGTAGCTGAGAGAGGAACCTGGGATCGACGACACGCTACACGAGGATTGTAGTGTTTGAAGGTTAGACACAGTGAATTGAAGTCACTGAGGGAAAGTGAATTTTCGGGTGCTAGTAACCAGTCACTTTCTACATGGCCTTTAGCTCTAGAACCTTTAGCTAAAACGGGTCATCTTGGAGTTCACAAAGGAGAACACACAGATTCTCCTGGCCTGGCTGATAAAGCAGCTAGAATGGAGACAACAAGAGCTGTGTCTGCATTTGAGCTGTGAAGGACAACACCTTGGAATACACATCTGACTTTTTCGTTCTGTTACATCGACCTGTCAAAGAAATGGTTCATAACTGACTGTCTGACGTTTGAAGGAGCAGAACATTTGTGATGACTTTGGAAGAACATCCAAATGGAACCATGGAGAGGACTTTTCAGTGAATTGAGCAATTGGCATGAGAGAACTTTGTAACAGTGATGAATTGAAGGATGCATTCAGTGATAGGTGTTTATGATGATTTTAACATAAAAGTTTTGCTGTATTATGTTATGATTCTGTATAATGACAATGTGTGATCTTGGAGTTTATACGGAAGGTAATGATCTAGAAGAATGTAAGGGAGGATCCAGACATTTCAGTTTGCTCAGTTCTCTAATCACTAAGGATAATAATATTGACTGGGTCATGTTGTTAAAGAGTACTGTTTTGTTGCAGTCTACATCCTAATGAGTGAACTGTTTAAGGTTTGATACCAAGGTTTGACATGGTATCAAGAGGATGGATTGTTGTGGAAATTTCTTATACAATGTATTCTGATTGTATAAAGGACTGAGTCCCACTATTAAGATAGGTACAGGAATGTGTGGGACCTGGTATTTGCATAGGGGACATCTATTGTCTGTCCAGATGCAGATCAATGGGTTTTAGGACAGGATAGGAGAAGATACAGCAAGGGGGCAGTAAGGCCAGTTGGCCCCTTTGGGTAAACATTATTGCAGGAAGGATAAGGTGGGGGAAGATAGCATTTGACGTGTGTGATAGAACAAAGGGAAAGGTGTTTGATTGACATGAAACAGATGGCAGCATCTTACCACACCCCTTTTTCCTATGTAATAAATACTGTCGAAATGATGTTTTTATTTAGAAACTATCCACCGTTACTTTGTAACCTGTATACTTTCTCCTTGCAAGCAAGATTAAAACCGTTTATTGCGCAATTGATTTCTCCTGTCTTACCTACCATTTTCATAGAACTATTTGGAATTTAGAAATTGCCATCACAAGAGTTTCTGCGGCTGCATCTTATAGTCTAATGAATTGTTTGACGTGTCTGAAGTGTAATTTTGCAATCAACTTGCCCACGACAAATGAAACAGTACGTCACTGAATTTAAAACTTAAATGGGTCTCGCCTTTTAAAAACATTATTTTTTTAAATTCATCATACCCCGCCCATACACCATGTGGTTTTATATAACTGTTGAGCTCTGCCACTAGTTTTACTATGCCGTTGTAATAACCAGTGTTGCCGTCACCCATGCTGATCGCAGTCAATGTAAATGGCATGATCCTGAAAATCCTGGAGTTTTATCCAGTTTCAAGGACTTGGTATCTGATGGTATCCAGCTGTTGAATTTCTCTTGCCAACCAAGCCATTTCACAAGGCTCTTTTTCTTTCCTTTCTGTACTTTCACATCCAGAACTGCTTCCACTTTAAAAGTTTTTTCCTTAGCCACGATTATTTTCAGTAATTCCTGTTCATAAAAGGTCCCAACTATCACTTCACCATGGTAATATTCTATTCTATATACAGGAGGTATCTGCGGAATGACCTCATCTCCTCCTAAATTTAAAACTGGAGGAGACTGAGAAAAGTTAGTTGTACATCCCTCATATCCCCCAGCACAACAATATAGCTGCGTAACACCTTGGAACTGAGACGGGGGGGTCCGGTGACACTGTGGTCCTACCTGAGGGCAGCAGGCAGGAAATCAATCCATCCACATTGCCAGGCATCAACCAAAGGGACACCCACCAACCGCAACCCCCCTGAATGAGGGCCGAGTATTGCTAGCAGCGTACAGCCCAATTGCACAAGTGCGCAACAGAGAGTCAACAACAAGCCAGTAACTCTTCCCCGAAAGGCATTGGAGGGAGGGCATCCCAGTGGCGATGAGAGCCCACCTGGCAAGACAGCAAGGGTGGACAGTATCAAGCCTACTGGTCACCTTCACGCCCCCGGGCCAGGCTACACCTGATCATAAACCTTGCTGTAGAGATGAGTTTTTAGTAGACACTTGAAGGTCTCACAGTATCCCCAACCTGGAACTTTGTAACTTTGATTACCATTTATCATTATTGTTGTACCATACAAGTTCTTGAAAACTTGTCTAACATTTTCTTCACAAATGTCAGCAGGCTTCATCTTAATAGACCAATGGTAGCTATGGTTGTAACCATGAATTACATCTTGAATAACCTCAACATAGTGATGAGTGTTGGCAGCTGTAAAATACCTCCACATTCGTGATTTGTTTTATTAAATCTCTCAACGATACTCACTTTGACATCATTTCCTGTAGCGAAATGTTTTATGTTGTACTTTTTCATTAACATTTCAAAATGTGAATAGAAAAACTCCTTCCCCTTGACCGTTTGGACTTGTAGTGTTCTTCCTTCTTTTAATATGTCTTCAAATGCTTGGTTTACCTCGACAGCACTTTTATTTCTCAGCACACAAATCCATGCATATTTGCTTAATACATACATACATCTATGCATGTTAATATAAATGTAGTGTTATTGTTTTCCCCACTATAGGCGCTCATGTCAACCAAATCCAGCTGAAATTGAATTTATATCATTAACAATAACTCTATTTCTTTGAAAATGTATAGATACAGGTCTGTGTAGTGTGTATGTACCCAGTCATTTGCCTCGCCATTTTTTAGGATCTGCCCGGTTTTCTCCAAGTACTCTCTTTTCAAACCCTCTCTACCCACATAAGCACCAGGGTTTGCAGGTTCGTAGTAAATACTTTTCATAACCTGTTCAGACATCGTAGAGCATTTGGGCAATAATGAGAAGTAATAAATGTTCAAACATTTTTTATGTGAGTTTTCAAAATTACACCAAGCATTCAGATTTCTGCTGATTATCACACAAACATCTGTTACATATGTAAATACATTTTAAAGTCTTTCTTGTAAGCATTTGAAAATGTTAGGAGTAAATACATGAAGTTATTTAGGGCCTTTGATTCAACACCGTTTGACAACAATTGCAGCCAATCATCAGATGTGTTCCTGAATTTTCCATATGCTTGTTCAGATTATTAAAACGTTTTATACTGACATGGTCTAGGTTATTAAAAGGTCTACAAACATCAATACCGCTCTTGATAGCTTTGTGCATCAACTGTTTAATCGCTATACCCACATAGGATTTGTTTAGATACATGTAAACACAACAGTCACTGTTGTTTGTGCCTATGGGCCGAACGGCAGTGCAGAGTGCCCGACCTTCTTGGAGTCTCTGGGAGGGGTGCTGGAAAGTGCTCCGACTGGGGACTCTATCGTTCTACTGGGGGACTTCAACACCCACGTGGGCAATGACAGTGACACCTGGAGGGGCGTTATTGGGAGGAGGGCCCCCCTGATCTGAACCCGAGTGGTGTTCAGTCATTGGACTTCTGTGCTAGTCACAGTTTGTCCATAACGAACACCATGTTCAAGCATAAGGGTGTCCATCAGTGCACGTGGCACCAGGACACCCTAGGCCGCAGGTCGATGATCAACTTTGTTGTCGTTTCATCTGACCTGCGGCCGTATGTCTTGGACACTCGGGTGAAGAGAGGGGCGGAGCTGTCAACTGATCACCACCTGGTGGTGAGTTGGATCCGATGGCGGGGGAGGAAGCTGGACAGACTCGCCAGGCCCAAGCGTACTGTAAGGGTCTGCTGGGAACGTCTGGCCGAGTCTCCTGTCAGAGAGATCTTTAACTCCCACCTCCGGCAGAGCTTTGACTGGATCCCGAGGGAGGCTGGAGATATTGAGTCCGAGTGGACTTCGGCAATCCCCGAACCCGGTGGTGGACACCGGAAGTAAGGGATGCAATCAAGCTGAAGAAGGAGTCCTATCAGGCCTGGTTGGCTTGTGGGACTCCTGAGGCAGTTGACGGGTACCGGCAGGCCAAGCGGACTGCAGCCCGGGTGGTTGTGGAGGCAAAAACTCGAGCCTGGGAGGAGTTCGGTGAGGCCATGGAGAAGGACTATCGGCTGGCCTCGAAGAGATTCTGGCAAACCGTCCGGCGCCTCAGAAAAGGGAAACAGTGCCCTAGCAACGCTGTTTACAGTAGAGGTGGGCAGCTGTTGACCTCAACTGGGGATGTCGTCGGGCGGTGGAAGGAGTACTTCAAGGATCTCCTCAATCCTGCCGTCACGTCTTCCATTGAGGAAGCAGAGGATGAGGGCTCAGAGGTGGACTCGTCCATCACCTGGGCTGAAGTCACAGAGGTAGTCAAGAAACTCCTCGGTGGCAAGGCACCGGGGGTGGATGAGATCCGCCCTGAGTACCTCAAGTCTCTGGATGTTGTGGGGCTGTCTTGGTTGACACGCCTGTGCAACATCGCGTGGCGGTCGGGGACAGTGCCTCTGGGATGGCAGACCGGGGTGGTGGTCCCTCTTTTTAATAAGGGGGACCGGAGGGTGTGTTCCAACTACAGGGGGATCACACTTCTCAGCCTCCCCGGGAAAGTCTATGCCAGGGTACTGGAGAGGAGAATACGGCCGATAGTAGAACCTCGGATTCAGGAGAAACAGTGTGGTTTTCGTCCGGGCCGTGGAACACTGGACCAGCTCTATACCCTCTATGGGGTGCTGGAGGGTTCATGGGAGTTTGCCCACCAATCCACACGTTTTTTTTGGATTTGGAGAAGGCATTCGACTGTGTCCCTTGCGGCATCCTGTTGAGGGTGCTTTGGGAATATGGGGTCCTGGATCCTTTGCTAAGGGCTGTCAGGTCCCTGTACGACCGAAGCAGGAGCTTGGTCCGCATTGTCGGCAGTAAGTAAGACTTGTTCCCAGTGCATGTTGGACTCTGGCAGGGCTGCCCTTTGTCGCCGGTTCTGTTCGTAATTTTTATGGACAGAATTTCTAGGTGCAGCCAGGGGCTGGAGGGTGTCAGGTTTGGGGACCACACGATTTTGTCTCTGCTCTTTGTGGATGATGTTGTCGTGTTGGCCCCTTCAAACCAGGACCTTCAGCATGCACTGGGACGGTTTTCAGCCGAATGTGTGAAGCGGTGGGGGTAAAAATCACCGAAAGGACAAGATCCCGGATACAGGCGGCCGAAATGAGCTTTCTCCGCAGGGTGGCTGGGCGATCCCTTAGAGATAGGGTGAGAAGTTCGGTCACCCGGGAGGAGCTCAGAGTAGAGCCGCTGCTCTTCCACATCGAGAGGGGTCAGCTGAGGTGGCTTGGGCATCTGTTTCTGATGCCTCCGGAACGCCTTCCTGGGAAGGTGTTCCGGTCCCGTCCCACCAGGAGGAGACCCTGGGGAAGACCTAGGACACACTGGAGGGACTATGTCTCCCGGCTGGCCTGGGAACGCCTTGGTGTCCCCCTGGAAGAGCTGGAGGAAGTGTCTGGGGAGAGGGAAGTCTGGGCATCCCTGCTTAGACTGCTGCCCCCGCGACCCGGCCCCGGATAAGCGGAAGATGATGGTTGGATGGATGGACATGTAAACACGACTAACTTAAGTTACCCTTCCTTTGACAGTATCCTTAGACATACTCTTTGCTTTCATCGCACCAAGACACCACTTCGTCGCATACAGCATCCTCATTAAATGTATCCATGTATTCATCCCTGTTCTCACTCAGTCTCTGTGTGATGTTCGGCTCCAACTTGAGCTCATGCAGAAAGTTCTCAGCGGCCACGTGAACATCGGTCAGCGGTGCATGAAACCTTGATGCGTTCAAAGCCTTGACCAACACATGTTTCAGTCGCAGTGTTAAAACTGTCTCAATGATGTCATCATACTGGGTCTCAAAAAAATGATTGAGACAAGAATGTCTTCTCTGGCTCGGGTGGTCCACTTCACATCCGATGCATGCTTTGTGGAGAATAGCCGCAACAATGTTTTCCAGAATCATACCCAATGTTGCTTTGATGGTGCAAGGCGTTTGTCCAACTCTTGTTAGCATTTGAAAGGTATAACAGATTAAGAGGTCCTAACTGATCACCAAAACATTCAAGCCAATGGTAGTTTCTTATTGGGTATGCCGGTGGAATCGAGCATCACACAGTCAGTTCTCAGCCTTGGGTTTTTCAATCTCCAGTTGGTTGTAATTTTCAAAAACTAAACCATTAAAATGTCAATTAAAATGTAATTAAGTTAATTGTAAAATGTGACTTTAAAGTGAGTATATGATTTCAAGTCATGCAACCTGAAAGACAGACCAGCAAGGAAGTTTAAATGGGAAATTACTCAGGCACTCACATCAATGTTGTGGTAAACCATTAACTTAAAACATTAACTCCAGATGTCTCCTAATAATGTTTTTTTGTGTTCATGCGGGTATTACAGTAAACATCTGTAATGGTTGTGGAGGCAGGACACAGGTTGAAAGACATTCTTTTAATGGTCTTCTCAATCACCAGAACAGAACGATAGACACCAACCAAGAACTGTGCTTCACACAAACAATGATCCACCCCATGGTGTGGACAAACTACACTTAAATAGGATCCCCAATTAGAGGCAACACAGGGCAGTGTCGCCCAGGTTTTAAGTTTGTTTTCCAGGCTCTTACCTTCTCTCTGTATTCGGTCTCATTGTTGTTGGAGACCCAGGATGGTGGTGTCGTCCCGCAAACTTAAGTATGATGTTGGAGCTGTGTATGGCTGGGACTGAGGGGACTTCATGATGATGGAGGTCAGTGCTACAGGGCGGAATTCATTCAGGCAGGTGATCGAAGGTTTCTTTGGTACAGGAACAATGATGGTCTGCTTGAAGCAGATGGGGACTGCAGACAGTCAGGGAGAGCTTGAATATAGAGGGGAAATCCTAGCTGGTCGGTGCACCCCCTGAGGACACAGCCTGGAATGCTATCGGGTCCTGGTGACTTCCAAGAGTTCATTCTTTTAAAAGCTCTGCTCAGTTGTGACTAGTGCCAGAGTGCAGTTGTCCTGGTCCTCAGCAAGCCTCACCGAAGGAATTGTGTTGGTCACCTCCGTGCAGGGTGTTGAGCTCATCAGGGAGCAAGGCGGCAACATAGCACTTGCCAGCCCGTTTAGGTGGATGGCTGGCAGATCACACATAATATCCAATGCTAGGTGAAGTGGACTATGCATTCTGATATGAATTTGGCATCACGCTCAGTGCTCTGTAAACTTCCTGCACAGAGTACGTTTATATTCCAGACTCAAATGCTGTACCACACTTAAGACTGCATTAAAACAAATTATGATAAATGAATGGCAAATGTTAACTTTGGGGATAACAAGTATTTATACTGCTGATTTTGCAGGTTTTCCTACTTACAAAGCATGTAGAGGTCTGTCATTTTTATCATAGGTACACTTCAACTGTGAGAGACTAATCTAAAATGAAAATCCAGAAAATCACATTGTATGATTTTTAAATAATTAATTTGCACTTTATTGCATGACATAAGTATTTGATCACCTACCAACCAGTAGGAATTCTGGCTCTCACAGACCTGTTAGTTGTTCTTTAAGAAGCTCTCCTGTTCTCCACTCAGGACAATAGGAAAGCAGCTTGGGTGAGAAGGCAACTGTTGGCGCAATTATTAGAAAATGTTCAAGATGATGAACATTTTCAAGATGATGGTCAATCTTCCTCGATCTAGGGCTCATCTAGGGCTCCATGCAAGATCTCACCTCGTGGGGCAATGATCATGAGGAAGGTGAGGGATCAGCCCAGAACTACATGGCAGGACCATGTCAATGACCTGAAGAGAGTTGGAACCACAGTCTCAAAGAAAACCATTTGTAACATACTACGCCGTCATGGATTAAAATCCTGCAGCACACGCAAGGTCCTCCTGCTCAAGCCAGCGCATGTTCAGGCCCGTCTGAAGTTTTCCAATGACCATCTGGATGATGGAAGGAGGACACCTGGTTATCATAGAGAGTCAGCAGGAGCAGGACTTTATTAGAATTTAGGAATGGGAGAAGGTCATGTGGTCTGATGAGACAAAAATAAAGCTTTTTGGTCTATACTCCACTCACTGTGTTTGGAGGAAGAAGAAGGATGAGTACAATCCCAAGAACACCATCCCAACCGTGAAGCATGGAGGTGGAAACATCATTATTTAGGGATGCTTTTCTGTAAAGGGGACAGGACGACTGCACCGTATTGAGGGGAGGATACATGGGCCCATGTATCGCGAGATCAGTAAGAGCATTGAAGATGGGTCGTGGCTGGGTCTTCCAGCATGACAACGACCCAAAACACACAGCCAGGGCAACTAAGGATTGGCTCCGTAAGAAGCATCTCAATTTCCTGGAGTGGCCTAGCCAGTCTCCAGACCTGAACCCAATAGAAAATCTTTGGAGGGAGCTGAAAGTCTGTATTGCCCAGCGACAGCCCCGAAACCTGAAGGATCTGGAGAAAGTCTGTATGGAGGAGTGGGCCAAAATCCCTGCTGCAGTGTGTGCAAACCTGGTCAAGAACTACAGGAAACATATGATCTCTGTAATTGCAAACAAATGTTTCTGTACCAAATATTAAGTTCTGCTTTTCTGATGTATCAAATACTTACGTCATGCAATAAAATGCAAATTAATTACTTAAATATCATAAAATGTGATTTTCTGGATGTTTTAGATTCCGTCACTCACAGTTGAAGAGTACCTATGATAAAATGACAGAGTTCTACATGCTTTGTAAGTGGGAAAAGCTGCACAATCGGCAGTGTATCAAATACTTGTTCTCCCCACTGTATGTATGGCTGGATCATTTCAGCAAGGTATGTAGGAGCAAGTCCATGTATTGCTTTGTAGGCCGCCCTAACCCTAACAAGCAGCCAGTGTAAAGAGGCTAGTACTGGAGTAATGTGTTCATAGTTTTTATTTCAAGTTAGGATTCTAGCAGCCATGTTCAGCACTAATTGAAGTGTTTTTTTATTGATTTATCAGGGTAACCGGAAAGAACAGCATTGCAGTAATAAAATCTAGAAGTAACAAAAGCATGTATTAATTTTTCTAAATCAGTTTTTGATGAAAGGTCTCAGATTTTTGCAGTGCTCCGAAGTTGAAAATAAGCAACTCTTGAGAAATATTTTATATGTTCATCAAAGGAGAGGTCAGGGTCGAGGGTAAGACAGAGGTTTCTTACAGTTTTTTGGGATACGACCATACAGCTGTTCACAGTGAGATCAGCCAACAAAACTCTTTGTTTCTTGGGTCCTAAAACCTTCATCTGTCTCTGTCATCCACTTCCTAATATCTGAAACGCATGCTTCCAAAGTAGCTAATTTTGGTGCTTCTCCATGCTTCATCGAAATACACAACTGTGTGTCATCAGCATAACAGTGAACATTTTCATTGTGATTCCAGATGACATCACCCCTAGAGGCAGCATAAATAGAGAGAACAATAATGGGCCCAAAACCGAGCCTTAAGGAATACCAAAACATACCTTTGATTTGTCAGAGGATATACCATCCACACATACAAACTGATATCCTTCAGATAAATATGATTTAAACTAGGGTAGAACATGTCCATGTAGCCCAATGTGGGTTTACAGTCTCTCTAAGTGAAGGGAGTGATCAATAGTGTCAAAAGCAGCACCAAGATCAAGAAGCAACAGGACGGATGCGGAACCTTTGTCTGAGGCCATTAGAAGGTCATTTGTTACCTTCACGAGTGCAGTCTCAGTGCTATGATGGGATCTGAAACCAGACTGGAGCATTTCATAAATGTTATTTGTCTTCTTCAGTAAGGCATTCAGTTGTTGGGAAACACATTTTTCTAAGATATTTGAGAGGAACGGGAGGTTCGATATTGGCCTATTGTTTAGTGAGTTTGGTACACATCCGGAGGATAGGGAGCAGTTTATTATGTTCAACATTGGTTGACCTTGCAACGGATACAGCTCCTTAAGTAGTTTATTTGGAATCGCGTCCAGTTGGCAATTTGTGGGTTTAGAACTCATTACTAATTTTAGCGTGTCGAGCGATACAGGATGAAACACTTCAAGTGTCCCCATTGACACCCGGTCATGCCAGTTTTCTGGAGGCTTGCTTGAGTGCTCTAGCATTATCTGTCTACCAGGGAGTGAGTTTTTTGTGGCGTATTTCTTTTGTTTTTAGTGGTGCAACCATATCTAAAGTATTTCGAAGCATTGAGTTTAGTCCACCAGAGCTGTTGCCTGTAAATTGAATGTTAATTTTTACCATAAGCCAGCCTAAGGCACACCTGTGCAATAATCATGCTGTCTAATCAGCATCTTGATATGCCATACCTGTGAGGTAGATGGATTATCTCGGCAAAGGAGAAGTGCTCACTAACACAGATTTAGACAGATTTGTGAACAGAATTTGAGAGAAATAGACCTTTTGTGTACATAGAGAAAGTCTTGGATCTTTGAGTTCAGCTCATGATAAATGGGGACAAAAACAATAATATAATTATTATAATTATATAATTTTTTCAGTGTATTTTATAGAACCATGAAGACTATCTAGCTTCCAATGTAATTAACCAAAGTTATTACAATAAATCATTACTAATGAAACATAATAAAAATGATATCCTTGCCCAGAGGCATTGCTAGATTCAAAATATTGTCAGGGTTTGCCACCCACCCTAGACTTCCTTGCCACACATTTTTCATGGTTTTGTTGTGATACCACGTGTTGTTCTAAACACTGTCTTACTGGTTTTTAATATTAGGCCTACATTACATTGGTACATCTCCCTGGAACCCGAAATGTTCCCAAAAAACTGAAAATTATTTCAGCACCAAATCATCACCAATCTCTTTGTTCTCTGGGTTAATTTTCTTAATTGATCCTCTTCCTCTCCTTAACAGCAAGCCCTACACCACACTATTCTTTCGCTGTGTGCTCTAAGCCGCATCTTCATGTTTCTGACTGGTTAATTTGTTGTTAAGAGTGCCTGCACAGCTAATATCATTTTCTTGCCCGGCACGTGTTGTTACTTTATTGGGTTGTGGCTATTACTTTCGTTAGTTATACAGCGAATTGGTTGTTTTAATGTTTTACGAATACTCTCTTTCACTCATAATAAATTGAGAGGCAAGTGAGAGGCAAGATCAGAACAATGTATTGTACAGTTCGATTGACCGATATGAGACATACAGCAGGACAATTGAATTGTAAATATTTATTGTTTTAAAATTGCAAAAGGTATGGTAAGAGCCTTGAAAATAGGTTATATGTTGACTGACACGATCGCTTGCCAGACTCCAACCTGTATACTAATAATCTGCAATTTGAACATTTCTACACTGCATAAAGCTGCAATTTTGGCTTTCGCTCAATCTAAATCATTCTTTTTACTGGTGTGCCATTTGCTATTATCATATTCGTATTTGTATATATTTTATGAGGAGTTGATTTTAGAATCTGTTTGCCTACTGTGATGGCAATTCCATCGATTAGAACTCTTACTAAGGAAAGTAAGACAGAGATCAAAATGCTTTTAAACACAATTACAGTTTATTATATAATATTTGCAAATTGAGACAGAAAGACAATAACACAAGATCAGTGAGAGTCTGTCTGAAGACCAGTTCAGAAAACCAAATTTTTCTATAGATAAGAAAGTGTTACAACATCTCACAAAAGAACTGACATTTCATCAATACAGGTTTATCTGGTCTAAGCCAGTTAGGTTTATTCCTCTTATCTGTTTCTCTCTCCTCCCAAGGTTTTACCCAAATGCAGGTTACCCTCCTGGATTTTACAAATACCTATTGACTTCAATTGTCCACTAAAATTACGACACCAAAAAGATATCTTGCATTTTTCCTACTTGGCTAAATAAAGGTTTGGTTCCTTTCTAATTATCCCAATACAAAATGTGTAATTCTTTACTCCCCTATACATCTGTAAAAGGCACTAACACATTGGTTCAACAAATTTCTACATCACTATTTAAAAATAATAATTCTCATTATTAGTAAAAAGTTGAAGTCTGCCAAGCAAACCTCACAATTGTATCAGTCAACATATCTACCAGCGCTCATACCACACATTTTCCCCTACCTTTTGCTATTTTAAGACAATAAACGTTTACAATTCAAATGTCCAGCAGTGTGTCTAGAGTCAGTCAATCAAACTGTACCAGGCCCAGCGCTAAGGTTTACCAGGCCCAATTGAGGTTTTAAATACTCTATAGAGTATTTCTGCCCCCTCAGTCACTTGCATTCTGAACTGTACAATACATTGTTCTGGTCAAGCCCCTCACTCGTCCCAATTTATTAAAAGAGAGTGAAAGATTATTCTTAAAATATCCCAATTCCATGATGGCTCTATTACTAACGAAGGTAATAGCTACAACCTAACAAAGTAACAACACATGCGGGTCAGGGAAACAATACTGTGCAGTACCAGTCAGAAACCTCAAATGTAATCAAAACAACATTAATTTGTGACAGATGTCATAAACTAATGTAGGCCAAATATTAAAATCTGTAAGACAGTGGTTAGAAACAACACCCGGCATCACAACAAACTTAATTCAACACATGAGGCAAGCGCCATAGGGACTTTAAATGTAGGATGTTATACAGTATGGTTATTTAAAACTTATTTGGGGAGCTATTCTATATGACTGGAATTCAGGAATTTTAACAGCCTGATTTGATAAAACAGCTGAATTGATGCAACAAATAAGCGACTGACACATTTGTCTATTAAATACAGTAATAACTAAAACTCTGACAGCCTATTGCCGGTTTTCAAGTAAATTTGCCAATTTTCATAAGATGTGTTTCTCTACCATGCCTTACTTCAATCTATGAACGTAACAAATAGCTCTGCTTTGTATTTTATTATTTCTTAAGGTAATTCAAGTTTTTAAACAAATAGTCTTTATTTCTGTGTATGCTATTGGTGTATTCTTTATTAAAACTTTTCAATTATATCAGTGATGAAATAGGAAATAGAAACATTTCGCTTTTAGATTCTGTATATTAAGATCACATTGTGAACATTGTAAGAAAACTTTTTAATTAGATGAGCGCCATCTGTAAAGGAGGAAGTGTGATGGTCTGGGCTGTTTTGAGGGATCCAGAGTCAGCAACATAATATCTACCACAGCTTTTTGCAGAGCCATGCAATACCTTCTGGTGCATGCCCAGTTGACCAGGGGTTCATCCTACAGCAACATAATGACCAAAACATAGCTCCTGTCTCTGTCAGAACTACATCAGAAGAAAAGAACAAGATTGTATGCTTCAAATCAAGTGCTTTTTTATTCTATGCTTAAATGTCAGAGTACACTAAGATATCAGACTTTGTGAATTTCAATAAAAACTGGAAAGATTGAGGTGCTCCAAAAATCTTGACCGAAAGTGTATATGCTGAGTAAAATATGGTGGTGCATCATTGATGCTTTGGGGTTGCTACTACTTGTCCAGGGGCTCTTGTTAAGATCAATAGCATAATGAATTCCACTATGTACCATGTCCCTTTCCTTTGTTTTCTCTTACTGTTTAGTTAATTCACTTCCAGCCTTTCGATTGTTAGTAATGTTGCGAATCATACAAACCTAAGTAGTTTTGTTCCTAATTATTTCATAGCAAGTATATTTGTATCAGTCATTCCGTGTATGACCTATTTAGCCTAGACCACGTTTTTCACTCATTCTTAGCTATTTCGTCAGTCGTAGTGCAGCCTGTACCTGCAGCCCATTCAGGTTGCAGAAGTAGTCCAGCTCCTCCATGATGGCACATGCTGTCGCAAGGTTTGCTGTGTCTCCCAGTGCACACTCAAGAGCATGGAGAAGATACCAGGAAACAGGCCATTACACAAGGAGAGCTGGGCAGGGCCATGGAAGGGCATCAAACAGGCAGCAGGACCAGTATCGGCTCCTTTGTGCGAGGAGGAACAGGAGGAGCATTGCCAGAGTCCTACACATTGACCTCCAGTGGGCTACTGGTGTGCATGTTTCTAATCAAACTGTCAGAAACAGACTTCATTAGGATGGCATGAGGGCCTGACTTCCTCTAGTGGGACCTGCGCTCAAAGCCCAGCACCATGTAGCTCGATTGGTATTTGCCAGATAACACCAGAATTCGCAGGATCCGCCATTAGTGCCCCCATTCTCCTCACAGGGAGACCTTATGCTGGTGCAATGGTGCCCTGGGTTCCTCCTGGTGCAGGACAATGCACAGCCTCGTGTCCAGAGTGTGTAGGCAGTTCCTGGATGACGGAAGGCATTGATAGCAATGACTGGCCCTCAAATTCCCCAGACCTGAATCCAATTGAGAACCTCTCGATCGATGCATATCGCTGCCACCAAGTGGTGCCACAGACTGTCCAGGAGCTCACTGATGCCCTGATCCAGGTCTGAGAGGAGATTCCCAGGACACCACATGCCCAGACATTATCAGGAGTGCACAAAGGCACATGGACGCCATACACACTACAGAGTCACATTATGAGTTGCCGTGATGAAATTCACCACAGTTGGAATAACCTTTGATTTCAAGTGTTTACTTTGATGTTCGTTGTTAGTTTGAATCCAACCCTCAATCGGTTGGTGATTTTGGTTTCCAATTGACCATTGTTACGTACTTTTCATCTCAATTGAATTACACAATGTACAGTAAAGATTTTGAACTTGAATATATTAGACAGGTTAGACAGGTGGGCCTGTGTGCCAGACATTGTCCCCCACCCACCAGATGACCTTGAGATAGCCTTCCTGAAAGGAAACCCTGGATTGCCTGGCTGCAGGCCTGGGCACAGTCTGCCAAAAACGGGTGCCAGACCAACTCATGTGTTTTACACCCTATGAAAGTGAACCTAATGTGTACATATATTAGCAATTTTAATGGACTCCCATTTGATTTTAGGCAAAGACTACATACATTTTCATACTTTTAGAAATGTTCCCTACGGAAATAAAACCACACAACCCAGGTGTTGCAAGCAACATATGCTCAGTTAGCAACATGGGACACACTAGATAAACTAGCATTTTTCTTTGGTACTTTGGGATATATCACTGAATTTGAAATGAATACCCACCCTCTGATAAAGTTTATGAGGTCAGCTGTTTAACAAGGAAAAGCCAAGAGCGGAATTTTTATGTTTCTGGTTTCTAAAAAAGCAGTATATTTTTGCAAGGTAGAGTGGAACCTCTGTGTGTCTGTGTCTTCTGTGTAGTGTATGATAACACATTTTGGTCAGAATCACTCCACTTGTCAGTAGCTTTGTTTGTGTGGAGGAAGAACAAAATGTATAATGGGTGAATTGTCTCTAGGCTGTTATAATACAGACTGCATGAAGGTTGCATAAATCATCTTATTGTTACGCCCTCCGCATTCACCTCCTCATGGTCCGGGCCAGGCTTTCTCTCACTCCTGTCTGTCCGTGTACGTGGGGCTTTCCGCCCTTGCCCCTCAAGTCTCTGCACCTGCTATTCATTCCCTCATCAGTCTGCCAATATATACCCTGGTTTCCACCTGCTATTCATTCCCTCATCAGCCTGCCTATATATACCCTGGTTTCCACCTGCTATTCATTCCCTCATCAGTTTGCCTTTAAATACCCTGGTTTTCGTCCGTCCGGTGCTAGATCGTTGTTATTCACTGCTAGGTAGTAACGTTCCCTGCCGCTCCAAATCATAGTTTCAGCACCCAGTTTAGTTGTTCCTTCCAACAAACCCTGTTTATTCCCTATTACGAAGATCTACCTTACCCAGCTTCCAAACACCTCCACCTGATCGCCTGTCAGCCACCTGCTCTGCCTACCCGCTGTCCTGTCTGCTTTGCCCTACCTACCTACCTCCACCTGACCACCTGTCAGCCACCTGCTCTGCCTACCCGCTGTCCTGTCTGCTTTGCCCTACCTACCTACCTACCTACCTGCCCAGCCCCAACCCCTGGACTCAGTCCTTCCATCCCAGCCACCATTAAAACACCCTTTTTGTTTCTCTGATTGTGTCTGGTATTGTGCACTTGGGCCAACTCGCGGCTCCCCCCGTAACTTATAGGGCAATCACTCATCTGTGTGGAACTAAAGCTATAGACAGAAAACAATAACTAAGTACACACATTTAAAACAGGATGGGTATATTGTGCAACGTGTGCTTTCTCAGAGTCTTTCAGAATTTAAATCAGCTCAGCCGCTGTGATATGGGACTTGATTTGTACAATATTTTGGGCACTGTTGGATGCTGGCAATCTTTTGCCGGGTGCCATTTACCAGACAGCATGTGCTTTACCACACCTCTGCTGGTGAATGATATTCCACTTTCAAATCCATCTCCATCACTAGTTACACACATCTCAGTTGTCTCAATCCATAATGCAACGATGTGAAACATCATTGCAGCAAGTGTACCCTTCTTTGGCCTGCATTTTCATGCTTTATTAAGCAATTGATGTGATGCTTGCTAACGAGGGGAAAACAATGTGTAAAATCAGGATGACATGGTGTCAACATGTTGTATTTATCCTTGGTAAAATGTTGTTTTGATTTGGATGCTGTCTGTCTGACATTGCTTCCTACAGTACACAGCGGTGAAGCAGGCGACAGTTGAAAAGTGAATGTGGCATCCTCTGCACTTCTTGTGTCTTCATTTTCTTTTTGTCCTCTCTGGCTAGCTAGCACAAATCTGAGAAAAAAAAAAAAACAACAACCCTTTAGGGCAGTTGTTACTTCCCCTGCAATCAGAATCAGTTAAATGCAGAGAGAAACATATGGACGGTGTCCCCAATGGCAACCTGTTCCCTACAAAGCACATGAAGTTTGACCCTAGTGCACTAGATAGGGATGAGGGTGCTATTTGGGATGTAAACATGGGCTCTGATACAGTGGTGATTGTGTTGACAGTGTTTGTTGGACGCTGTAGTGTGGAATGAGAGAGAGGCTGCCTCAGATTTGAAGCTCCTATCTCCTCTCTCCAGCTGTAAAACAGGTCGCAGGGATCCAGCTCAGCCTATAAATATAGCAAACCATCCTCTCTGCCAAACCTGATTAAACGAGAAATAAATCACCTTCATGCGGATGGATACACAAACGATCAGAAACAGTCACATGTTTTCTTTCCTTGCATGTGCTTTCTTTATGGGTTTAGTGGTAACTGACAGCTTTACTTGTGCTGATGCCTCACTAATATACATTTGCAAGTATTACTAGTTGACACAGTTGATTTTTTGCATATGTTTTGTACTCTACTTTTCACATATTTTTCATAATCTCCTTAATATTTGTTGACATTTTAGTGAAATGAACAGTCATTGCGATTAAACGTTCGTTTGATGAGATATTAATGAAATGTTTGATTTCAATTAGATTTGGTAAATAACAATTGTATACATCATGCATATCAGATTAGTTTTATTATGTTAGATATACATAATACAATGACTGGCATATAATCACATGTTGACTATTTGCATTAGAATTCAGAGCGAAGTCAAACAACAATAAAGATCGTTATCTCTTCACATTTAAACACCACACATCTATTTGAAAAAAAAAGGTAATGGATTCATGCATAGCCACGCGTCACATCCGTTTGTGCATCAATTTTCCAAGTGCTTGTTGTCAGAAACTGCATTTCTTCTAATAGTACTCCTCATTAACAAATCCAATGTGAGTATCGAAAAGCTGGTTCTTCTGAATAATCGTGCCATGGTGTGATAAGCTGTGCAACTCCAGAATGTTAAACACCCATTGAAGATGTAATTGCTGTTATGCCTTCATTGGAAAGATATCTGTTAGACGATGCATAATTGTTTCCCGTTAAGCCTTTTTGCCTTGGAAAATGATTTGGTTGAATTGGATAAATAATTAATGGCAATGACAGAGATTGTTGTTTCACCAACATTTTAAGGACTGATTAGGCATATGCCGGAGAGATCACCCATTGCTGTGCAATCTGCTAAGGATGAGATAATGCATCACAATAACATCACATTTCTTTACTCAACAACAACTGGTGCCTTTGTCTTAGTTTAAGAAAGTGACCCATGATGGTTTCACAAACATTCACAAATACTGTGTATTAGCCAACTTCTGCATTTCTGGGTATCTAATAGGAACATTTCTATTTCAGTTCTTGAGTCTCAAGTCAGAACAATATGTATATATGTTAATAGGTAGGAATATGGCACACTTACAGTAGTGTCAAAACTACCATGCATGTAAGCACAGTTACTGTAATTATATTACTACCATGTTAACATGTAAGCACAGTTACTTTAATTTCATAACTATCATGTTAACATGTAGAAATAAGGCCCACTTATTGTAGTGTCATTATAATGAATGAGCAGGAGAGATTGGTTGCTGGTTCCAGACGTGGAGCGTCAGTAGTTTTATTAGCGGTAGGCACTTCTAAGCAAGGGACAAAAGCAGAGTCGAAGTAAACAGGCAAAGGGTCAAAACCAGAGTGTCAGAACAGAGGTGAACTATACAAAATCACGGGGCTAAATTGGAGTAGGGAGGAAACACAGCTAAGGTCAAAAAACAGATATCGATACAGCTAGACTTCACAGGTAGAATTCAAAACAAAGGCTCAGTAAAGAATGAAAGACAATCAATACCTTACAAGGGGCTATACTACAGAACTGACTTATATAGGCTGAGGGGAGAACAGAAAACACAGGTGAAATTCATACAAGTAATTACTGGAGGAAGGATGTGTTCAAAAACAAAACTGAAAACACAGTCACACACCAACAGTCCACAACAGTAAAACCCCATAGGAAAACACAACCCAAAACATAAGACAAATAGCAAGAACACCCCCAGACATCACTGTCATAACTACAATGTTGATATATAGGAATAAGGCACACTTATTGTAATTTCATAACTACCATTATTCTGCCTTTACTAGTGTGTGAACTAGCTTTACAGATAGCTAACAGTCTCCAATAAAGAACCAGGAAGCATCTTGCTCGTTTAGTGTGTTTTACTGGAAGGACTGTAAAACTGTAACATACAGAAACAAAGAGGATGCATATTACAATCTCAACAGGGAGAATAGACAATGCAAATCTAAAATAAATAGCTTAAAATTAACTAAAATCGAAAAATACCATAGGAATGCTAACAGTACTAGCGCCGCATTTTCCTTACAATTATGAATAGAAAACATACTGCAATGGCTAAATGCGGTATCTGACGGAGGCTTTGATTATTACCAAGCAAATACTTACAGACAGATAATTGTTAGGGACCAAAGTAGAAGTTTACAGATTTTAACACTCTGAAGTTTGACGTGCTGTGGGACTGTTAGAAAAATAACTGCACTACGGTAACTCTGCGTGGACAAAAAACAAGAAACTCAAAACACAAATAACTGTTCCCACAAGGGGGCAGCACACTCCCCGCCTGGTATACTGCTATAACACTATTAACCTTTAACTAACAACACAATTTCTGAAATAGGTCTTGTGTACACCTTAGCAGTACCTTCTTTAATTATTCGTACATCTACTTTACGTACTCTCTTATCTCGACCAGGATAAGTGTTCACAATAAGTCCAGTAGGCCATTTATTCCTTTTGACCTGAGAGTCCTTTAGGAGAACAACGTCACCAATGGCTAAGTTCGGTTGATCTGCTTGCCATTTTCTTCTTGGTTGAAGGGTTGCAAGATACTCTTCTCGCCAACTTTCCAGAATGAGTTGGCAAGACTTTGCACCTGTTTCCATTGCTTACGGTACAAGTCCTTTGGATCAAAGTCTCCAGGAGGAATAGAGACGGGACAGATTTTCTGAGTGAGAAGGGCACTTGGAGTCAACAATTCGGGTTGCTGAGGATCGGATGACACAGGTATTAATTGACGACCATTCATTATGGCTGATACCTCTGCTATGAGCGTCACAAGTACTTCATGAGTCAGATTTGGAGAGTGAACCTTCAGCAGCATAGCATCCAAAATACGTCGGGCCACTCCGATCATTCTTTCCCACACCCCTCCCATGTGAGAGGAGTGAGGTGGGTTAAACTTCCATGTGCATGTCTCATTTTTTAGGTAGGATTGAAGCTCTGGATCTTCTGAACTTATCTGAAGCTCTTTGCACGCTCCAACGAAATTCGTTCCACAATCTGATCGAAAGAGCTTTGCGTGGCCTCTTATGGCCAGGAACCTTCTGAGAGCATTTATGAAACTTGAAGTTGAGAGGGACTCAACTACCTCGATATGAACTGCTCGTGTGACTAAACAGGTAAACATTACTGCCTAGCGTTTGTTCTCTAACACTCCCCCTCTTGTCCGGCGGACGCTGACATTCCATGGTCCAAACACGTCCACTCCGACATGTTTGAAAGGAGGAGTTTGAATGAGACGATCAGCTGGAATGTCTGCCATCTTTTGTTGTTGTACATTTCCTCTTATCCTGCGGCAGGTTGTACATTTGTTGAGAAGCTGTGTCACCAACCTTTTTCCTCCAAGGATCCACAGTCCGGCAGACCTGATGGAACCTTCTGTGATGTGTCTACCTTGGTGCATAACCTGTTCATGGTAGAACTGAACCAGCAAAGCAGCAATGTGGTGCTTCTTTGGAATAACGATGGGCTGGCTTTGTTCTTGAGTTATTTCAGCAGAAGTCACACGTCCTCCTACTCGCGCCAATCCTTCTTTGTCCAGAAACACATCGAGATTCTTCAGTGGACTGTGTTTTAGTTTGTCCTCTCCTTTGTTCAAAGCTTCTATTTCCTTTTCAAATGCTTTGCCTTGAACAGTACGTACAATAACTAACTTTGCTTGTGTTAGAGCATCAATCTTTGATTCATTTGACTCAGGAGCTTTTGAGATAGATCTGACCTTTTCAATGAGTTTGGCGATAGCTTGTGTAAGACGTTTCCAACTAGAGAAACGCTCAAACCTGTGTGAGCCAAGTGATTTTGTCGCAGTTGTGGTTGCAAATGTTGAGACTTGCGGGCGGACTTCAGTGTCTGGTTCAACAAGTTGAAAGCTATTTGGTTGCACAGGACACTCTCCATCACCTTTCCTCAAGAAGTCGGGACCAGTAAACCAATTGGTAGAACTCAGTAGTGAAGCTGGCACATGCCGTGTTCCATGATCAGCAGGATTGATTTCCGTGCTCACAAAGTGCCACTGACTTGGTTCAGATGACTTTCTGATGCGAGCAACACGGTTGGCAACGTAGACGTAGAACCTTCGGCTGGTGTTGTTGATGTAACCTAAGACTACTTGACTGTCAGTGTAGTATTTCACTTTGTGAATTTCAATGTCGAGTTCACTTAGTAGCATGTCTGCCAGCTCAACCGCCAGAACTGAAGCGCACAACTCCAAGCGAGGTACTGTGTGGACTTGTCTAGGTGCTAATTTGGACTTGCCCATGCAAAAGCCTACGTGGACGTGACCTTTGGTGTCCATGGTTCGAAGATACGCAACTGCTGATATGGCTGATGTAGAAGCGTCTGCAAATACACACAGCTCTCTTTGACAGGTAGATTGCAGTGAAGTATTCACATACTGTCTAGGAATTTGCAGTTTCTCAAGAGCAACAAGTGAGTCTTTCCAAGATTTCCATTGTGCCTCTTTTTCTGCAGGTAGAGGAGTGTCCCATTCACAGTTCTCTGAGCACAATTCTCTGATGAGAGCCTTGCCCTGCATGATGATGGGGGCTGCAAACCCAAGGGGATCATACAAGCTATTAACAGCAGAAAGAATACCCCTTCTTGTGAATGGCTTGTCTTCTCTTGACACAAGGAAGGTGAAACAGTCAATTTGCAAATCCCAGATTAGCCCTAAACTTCTCTGTAAGGGCAGGGGCTCTGCACCAAGGTCAAGGTTTTTTAGTTCCTTAGCACGTTCTTCAGATGGAAATGCCTCCATTACATCTGGGCTGTTGGAGGCTATTTTGTGCAAACGAATGTTCGAGTCTGCAAGCATTTCTTTAGTACTTTTCAGAGTTTGGATGGCGCTGGCGTTTGAAGGAAAAGAAGCCAGTCCATCATCAACGTAAAAGTTTTTAAGAACAAACTGTTTGGCCTCGTCACTGTACTCTTCTTGTGCAGCCAGAACCGCCCTCCGGAGGCCATATATTGCTATGGCGGGAGACGGGCTATTTCCAAACACGTGTACAGTCATCCTGTACTCTCTGATGGCCTTTGTGGGATCGTTGCCTTCGTACCACAGGAAACGCACAAAGTCACGGTGGTCTTCACGAATGACAAAACAATAGAACATTTGCTTTATGTCTGCTGTGATAGCTACAGGTTCTTTGCGGAAACGCAAGAGGACCCCAATAAGTGTGTTGTTCATGTCTGGGCCGCTCAACAAAACATTGTTCAGAGACGTGTCTTTGTGAGTGGCACTAGAGTCAAACACTACGCGTATCTGGTCAGGTTTACGAGGATGGTAGACCCCAAAAAACGGTAAGTACCAACACTCTTGGTCTTTGTCGAGAGGCAGTACGGGTTCTGCGTGTCCTAAATCAAACATTTTCTGCATAAAGTTCATGAAATGTTTTTTTCATGTGGGGCTTTTTGTCAAGCACGCGACGCAGCGAATTGAGATGTTTAACTGCTTGGTCTCGGTTGTTGGGTAGTCTGCGCCTGTTTGTTTTGAAAGGTAATGGCGCCACCCAGCTGTTGGACTCATCCATAAACATTTGTTCATCCATTATCTCCAGGAAGAGTTTGTCATCCACTGACATGGCTGGTTTGTCATCATGTGGGGTTCTCATGAACAGTTTGTTGGTGAGACAATCGTTTTCATCTATGCCAATCAAGCTGGTCATGTTCAAAGAGTTAAATGGGTAGTCCGCGCTCAGGACCTTTTCTTTGACATGGAATGAGTTAGGGCAAGAGTCCAAAAGAGATGTACGTCCATTGTTCAACACTGTTGTGCGGTAAACACTGACTTTGCTTGGCACGTGAGCACCCCCAAGGCAGACCTCACCTATTATGACCCAGCCAAGGTCGAGGCGCTGGGCGTACGGAGCATCGTGGGGGCCGTTGAAGTGTTCTCTGACCTTGTGCACTCTTGGTATGTCCCGACCGAGGAGGACCAGTATTGAAGCATTAGGGTCCAAATCTGGAATCCTGCCCGCCAAATGTTTGAGGTGAGTATGGTTTATTGCGACCTCCGGTGTCGGGATTTCAGATCGATCATCTGGGAGCATGTTGCACTCGATTAATGTGGGAAGCCGGACGCTAGTGTTGCCGTCGAGTGACTCTACTATGAACCCCTCAGCTTGGCGTGCCCTTGTCTCACTTACACCTGAGCAGGTTTTCAAAGTGTATACTTTCGTGCCTGTGTTAACGTTGAAGATCTCAAAGAATTCTGTCTTTGCTAAAGACCTATTGCTTTGCTCGTCTAACACAGCATAGGCTTTCACTGCCTTTTCTTTGTGTCCAGCAGGATAAATGTTTACTAGACAGATTTTGGAGCATGAGCGTGAGCTGTTACCTTTGCCACAGATCTCCGTGCATTTTGACACAATGGCTTGTCTTTCTGGCTTCTCCCCGCCATGCCCGTCTGGGGCTGCAGAGCCTGGAGCTTCCGTTTTCCAAGGTGCTGGTCCAGGATGCAGCGCGGTGGTGTGGTGGTCGCTTTTACACTCATTGCAATGTACACTTGTGTCGCAGTCTTTTGCCATGTGATTGCCGGAGGAACAGCACTTGTAACAAATATTATTTTCCTTCAGAATGGCTTTTCTCTCATCCAAGGTCTTTGTTCTGAATCCACGACACTTGCGGAGGGAGTAAGGTTTGTTGTGGAGGGGGCACAGTTTATCTGGGTCAACCACCTTTTGGTCAGAGGAGTCACGATAGCCCTTTGGAGCGGTTATTTCTGTTTTTCGAACAGATACTGCTGATTTGAAGTTGGGCTTGTTCAGTCTTTCAGGCCTATAAACACTTGGGCCACCAGTAGAGAGCAAGGGGGCAAAGCTTGGGTCATTGAGAGTTTTAGCTTTGTCGCACACAAACTTCACAAAAACAGGGAATGGCGGGTATGAAGCATGGTGTTGCTCTTTGTAGTTGGATGCTGAAGTAATCCATTTCTCTTGAAGGTGGAATGGGAGTTTTTAAACAATAGGAGTGATGCCCCGGGACGTATCTAGATAACTCAGGCCAGGTAGGAGACCATCTACACGGGCAGCATCAAGCTCTGAGATGAGATCACCTAGCTCCCTTAACTTCTGATTTTCTCTGTTTGCGATTTTGGGAAAATCTTCCAACTTTTTCAAGAGAGCATTCTCTATCGCTTCAGGGGACCCATAGATTTCCTCCAGTCTTTGCCACACCATTTTAACACCAACAGTGGCATCATAGGTGTGTACGGCCCTTAATCGTTTTGCTTGCTCTGATGATTTAGGACCTAACCACTTGCAGAGGAGATCCAACTCCTCTCTTGGGGACAAATATAGTCCTACTATGGTGTTCAAAAAAGATGCCTTCCAAGCCCAGTAATTTTCAGCTTTATCATCAAATGTCAGGAGCCCTGAGCTGACCAACTCTCTGCGAACCAAATATTTGGCTAAGTCTGATGTGGCTGGGGAATTGGACTCGTTTACACTGACAACAGGGCGTGAAGATGATAGCCTGGGCTGGAAAGAGGCAGACTGGTTCATAGAGCGTGGCCGAAATCTGTGGTCAGCAGTAACTGGGGTTGGATATCGCGAGTGAGATGTAAAAAAGGCATTTTTGTACGACCTTTGGGCATAAGATTGTTCTGCTCCACTGGTGATGTCGTACTGTGAAGGATGCACCTCTGGTAGCTCTTGAAACCCATGTTCACTAATCTCACTCTCACTTTTTATGCTTTGCTGTTTGACTTTATTTTCCACAAAATCACCACTGTACTTTACTCGCTGAGGTGCTGGAAGAAGTAGTGTGGTAGCTTGTGCAGAGTCAAAGCGGGTATCAACCGGTGGAAGTGGAACTGGTATGGACTCAATGATGTTGTCGCTGTTTCTTGGAAACCAGGTATCTCCACCTTCATCCTCGGCTGCTGCTTCCAGGACCTTTGCTTCGGCGTTGGCGGCTGCAGCTGAGCTCTGTAGACGCAGTTTGAGGAGGTCAGCGCTGAGCTCTGCTTTCTTTTTTGTAGCTTCAGCTTCGATGTGGGCTTGTTCTTTCATCACCTCTGCTTCTCTTTCAGCGTATGAAGCCTGTGCTTGAGCGGCTGCTGCTTTAGCACGTGCCCTTGCTGCCAAAACACTTGCATTGGACCGTTGACTGGCACGTGACCGCTGACTGGCACGTGAGATGTTGGAACAGCTTGATCTTGTTTCCCACAAGTCACCACCGTTACTGACTGTACTTTGGTGGTCCGGGACAGCAGTATTGTCTTCTGTGTCGACTTTTGACTGACCTTCCATTTGTCTTTTTACTATTCTGCCTTTACTAGTGTGTGTGAACTAGCTTTACAGATAGCTAACAGTCTCCAATAAAGAACCAGGAAGCATCTTGCTCGTTTAGTGTGTTTTACTGGAAGGACTGTAAAACTGTAACATACAGAAACAAAGAGGATGCATATTACAATCTCAACAGGGAGAATAGACAATGCAAATCTAAAATAAATAGCTTAAAATTAACTAAAATCCTCCTAAAACAACCTCATTAGCAAGCGATTAGCACGATGCTAATACATGGAAAATACCATAGGAATGCTAACAGTACTAGCGCCGCATTTTCCTTACAATTATGAATAGAAAACATACTGCAATGGCTAAATGCGGTATCTGACGGAGGCTTTGATTATTACCAAGCAAATACTTACAGACAGATATTTGTTAGGGACCAAAATAGAAGTTTACAGATTTTAACACTCTGAAGTTTGACGTGCTGTGGGACTGTTAGAAAAATAACTGCACTACGTTAACTCTGCGTGGACAAAAAACAAGAAACTCAAAACACAAATAACTGTTCCCACAAGGGGGCAGCACAACCATGTTAATATGTAAGAATAGGTCGCAATTTCTAGCCTTTTTCAACCTATTTTCTAGCCGTTTGTGATATTATAAATATTGTGAATGTGAATACATTGCTAATATTACAGACACCTTAAACACTATATTTTTCACACTGCAATCCATGTTGTGAAAACATAGCAAGTTGTTCTTCTTTAGTATATCAAGAGGAAGTCAGTTGCTTCAAGAAGGTGGGCCCTTTACTATGAATAGCCTGGTAGAGGGCAAGAGCAAGTGCTGTAGCTGTACTAGCCTTTTCTTCACTTTTCACCTTTCCATCTTCCTATCCTGGTCTTCTTCATCTGCAGCCACAGACAGGGAGCTAAAGGAAAGGTCCACGAAAATGTTACCATAGACTGATAGGGTTAAATCTAATTGCATTGCCTTATTAGCAGATTTAATTCCTTCTTAAGGGACCTCTGCTACAGTGAGGGAAAAAAATATTTGATCCCCTGCTGATTTTGAACATTTGCCCACTAATAAAGAAATGATCAGTCTATAATTTTAATGGTAGGTTTATCTGAACAGTGAGAGACAGAATAACAACAACAAAAATCCAGAAAAACACATGTCAAAAATGTTATAAATGTAATGAAAAAATATGTATTTTAAAGATTTCTGGCTCCCAGGTGTCTTTTATGCAGTAATGAGCTGAGATTAGGAGCACACTCTTTAAGCAGGGGATAAAATAATTTTCTCCCTCACTGTATAACCCGATTAACATACAAAAATGGATCTGGAAGGCATGCATTATCATTGTTTTAGTTTGATGCATTTGTCCCATGTTTGCATATGAGCTCAGAAGTCCCCCATCAATGTTTGATTTTTACTCTGAACATTGAGTGGAGTAAACAGGTTAGAAGTAACGTTAGAGGTGAAAGCAATTGTAATTCTCAAAGGATGGATTTGTTACTGGTGTACCCGTCTGAACTACACAATATAACAGATTATTCAACAGAACATGAAAAATCATCAATCTGGTATTTGTTAAAATGTATGCATAAAACTTATCCTATATGAATGCATTGCCTTCAGTGGAGTGGATATTACCATCAACGTATGGATGCTTAGAGAAATTCATCAAGCCCATAATGCTTAGGTGAATACATGGGATTCAGTGAATGGAAGCTTAGCCAGATATGTTTTCTTCTATATTCTCTAATCCCACCCTCTTTTTCTCCCTCCCTGTCTTTCCTCCTTACCCATCTCTACCTTCTCTTTATCCTTCCATCTCTTCTTTCCCTTCCAACCTCATCTCTCTCTTTTCTATCCTTTCCTCTTTTTCTTCAATTTCTCGTTCACCTCTCCTTTCATTTGTGCCTCCCACTTCCATCCACTCTTTTGTCTCACCCCCATTCTGTGTCCGGTCCTATTTTGCTTCCTACAAGATGTCAGCGCTTTGTACCATAAGTGTCTTGCAGGTCCCATCCGACTTAAATGTTTAGCTATTTTTGTGTTTATTATGCCATTGTTTACTCAAAATGCAAGTGCAATAATCTCATACGACAGAAATTATTTTTGGATTAAGAATTAGGGGTTTACACACTCATTTGTCAGAGGATAACACCTGGACTGCCATTTGCTGTCTCAACTCTTATCAATTCTCACAGGTGATAAACAAAGGACTTGCCGCTTATGCCAAAGAGGCAGGATGGGTGGATCAAAGATGACCTTTGTGGCAAACATCCAATCATAGCACTGAAACGTGTCGGACAAAAAACACAACATCTGGACGTTTTTTCCACCTACATTTCAGTACAAGCTAGCATCAACTCGGCACGTAATAACTAATATTAAGTCCCACAAAGTCTGAGAATACACGCAAACATTTGTATACCGACATAAAAGTGTAGAAAGCCATTCCCCACCCCTGTTCGGCCAATTGGGTGCTAACACACTATGAGTAATAGACAGGGCATTTGGAAAGTATTCAGACCCCTTCACTATTTTCAGATTTTTTATGTTGCAGCCTTTTAAATTACAATACAATAACCAAATTGAAATACAGCTCTGGAATAAATTAAGAGACCACTCCTAATTATTCTTAAATCAGCATCTCTACATGTATGGCAGCCATTCCATTCAAGTGTCTGTTAAATTCCAACACAAGCACGCACACCTCATTTTACTTAATGAGGTACTGATTAGATGATTACCTGAACCAAATCTAATTTAACGAGGAAAAGTAAAAAAAAAAAACACTGCTATAATCATCACTATGCTCTTGCAATAGGACCAGCCTGATGACAAAAACAGTGCAAGTAGTACCTCAAAGGTAATTTGAATGAAAAAAATAACTATTCAGCATGACAAAAGAGTTGAAAAGAAAAGTTTTGAGTAAGGAAAAGAAGGATTAAATTCTGGCTTTACTGGCAGAGGGATACAATGAGTGTCAGGTTGCTTCCATCCTGAATATTTCAAAGACAACAATTCATAAGAACAAGGTCAAGCAGCAAACATTGGGGAAAACAATGTTACAGACTGGCAGAGGGAAACTGTCCATTGACTGAAATGACCGTCAACACTCAACAACTGTAGGATGAAATCAAGTGACCTACAAAAAGAATGACAAACAGCTGCTGGGGTGAAGTGCACAGTGAGGACGGTTCTAAACAGGCTCCTAGGGGCAGGGCTGAAGTTGTGCAAAGCTACAAAAAAGCACTTAATCAATTAACACCTGCTTCCTTCTGCTCTGACAATGTTCCCCAAATCTGAGATTCTTTTTCCAGCAGGACAATGCTCCATGCCACACAGCCATGTCAATCAAGGTGTGGATGGAGGACCTCCAGATCAAGACCCTCTCATGGCCAGCCCAATCTCCAGACGTGAACCCCATTGAAAATCTTTGGAATTTGATCAAGAGGAAGATGGATGGTCACAAGGCATCAAACAAAGCCGAGCTACTTAAATTTTTGTACCAGGAGTGGCATAAAGTCATCCAATGTGACAGACTGGTGGAGAGCAAGCCAAGATGCATGAAAGCTGTGATAAAAAATGAAGCGTTATTCCACCAAATATTGACTTCAGAACATTAGTATTTTGTTGTGGAAAAATATATGAATTTGTTTTCTTTGAATGAAACAGAACTGTTCATTTTACTCAAACACATAGTAAAACCAGAGAAACTGATAATTTTGCAATGGTCTCTTAATTTTTTCCAGAGCTGTATATTCAAAAATAAAACAACATTCACACTGTAGTCAAACGTGTCTCACTCAATATCTGAGATGTATATCAGAGAGAATATCAAGGAGGTGAACAAGAAACCGATGGCCAATCTGACCGAGCTCCAGAGTTCCTGTGTGGTGTTGGGAGAGCTGTACAAAAGGACAGACACCTCTGCAGCACTCCACCAATCTGACCTTTATGGTAGAATGGCTGGACAGAAGCCACTCCTCATTATAAGGCACTTTATAGACTGCTAGGTTTTTGCCAATAGACACCTAAAGGACTCAGACCATGAGAAGATTCTATGGTCTGAGGAAACCAAGATTGAAGGTTGTAGTGTCATACCCACAAAGCCTTGAGGCTGCTTTTCCTTCGGCAGCACACCTAATAATGAACTGGAACAACCACAATAGGATTTCACCAGTGAACTGCTGAAACCCTAACAATGAGTGTCTTAGTTACCTCATTTAGAGCTTAAAAATCTCCAGAAAGTTAATATCTCTAACTTATTTGGCTGATTGATGGTGATTTTATTAAAATCTGTGAGGTATTTGATACACTGTCGTTTTGCAGGTTTTCCTACTTACAAAGCATGTAGAGGTCTGGATTTTTATCATAGGTACACTTCAACTGTGAGAGACGGAATCTAAAACAAAAATCCAGAAAATCACATTGTATAAATAATTAATTTGCATGTTATTCCATGACATAAGTATTTGATCACCTACCAACCAGTAAGAATTCCAGCTCTCACAGACCTGTCCTTTAAGAAGCCCTCCTGTTCTCCACTCATTACCTGTATTAACTGCACCTGTTTGAACTCGTTACCTGTATAAAAGACAACTGTCCACACACTCAATCAAACAGACTCCAACCTCTCCAAAATGGCCAAGACCAGAGAGCCGTGTAAGGACATCAGGGATAAAAATGCCTTCCCTCAGTAAGAGCACTGAAGATGGGTCGTGGCTTGGTCTTCCAGCATGACAATGACCCGAAACACACAGCTAGAGCAACTAAGAAGTGGCTCTTTGAGAAGCACCTCAAGGTCCTGGAGTGGCCTAGCCAGTCTCCAGACCTGAACCCAATAGAAAATCTTTGGAGGGAGCTGAAAGTCTGTATTGCCCAGCGACAGCCCCAAAACCTGAAGGATCTAGAGAAGGTCTGAATGGAGGAGTGGGCCAAAATCCCTGCTGCAGTGTGTGCAAACCTGGTCAAGAACTACAGGAAACATATGATCTCTGTAATTGCTAACAAAGGTTTCTGTACCAAATATTAAGTTCTGCTTTTCTGATGTATCAAATACTTATGTCATGCAATAAAATGCAAATTAATTACTTAAAAATCATACAATGTGATAAATAAATAAATGTGATAAATAAATAAATAAATAAATGGGAAAGAAATCCACATTTTATATAATACTTTTTTGTTAAAGGCATTTTAATTGTGATATCAAATTTTTCCATAATTTCCTCAGGAAATGACATACAAGTCCTGCATCTCCACATCAAAATAAAATGTCAATGCAAAATTAATTGTTCCTCACAAAATGTTGTTCCTTGGACCCAAATACCAACAAGTAATTGTTAAACCATGTCAGAGGGCCGCACGCTAGGAATATAGCAAAATGTTTTATCGATGGCACTCCAGCGATGGGCGCTTTTACAAAGCGGCAGCCAAGCTCCTACTCCTATTACGTGCCACTGTGGTATTTACCAATTAGCTAATACACAGTGGCCCATTAGGATGCTGGAATAATCCGTTTGACAGTATGAAGTAAACATCATGACTTCATGTTTATGTTACAAAAAAGTAAATATGTGTAACAGTGAAATTTGGTGACTTGTCTTTCCTATGACACCTGTTTCACTATTTAAATTTAACATGGGCAGAAGCACGTACATTGAAAATCAAATGCTTGTCCAAATGAATGTCTGCGAAAAAGGCGTGGCATAGTGTTGATCCAACATTTAGGTGTTCAATAACTGGCTTTGGGGTAGAGGCCGGCTTTGAACAAATAAGATGTGCTCCAAGACATCATGTGGAACCTCACACCACTGATTCACTGTCCTGTCACGAATAGTTCCAAAACAGCAAGAAAAAAAAAATCTGTTGTATCTGAATTGCATATGGTGTTTTACAAGTACAACCCCATTACCAAGAAAGTTGGGACATGGTAAAATGCAAATAAACACCGAATGCATATATACTTGCATAGCAACAATGGACGGTCCTCCAATATGGTGAGTAAAGGAAAATGGTCTGATAGGGTACAATCACACTGCATATCTGTCATATAGACCTCTGACTGTGTATCAAAGAGAAAAACAGTATAGAAGCATATTGAGTACATACAAAGTACTGCCATATTGTGTCAATATGGTAAGTGTGAGAAAATATTCAGGTAAGGGACATTTGTTTCCACATGTGTGTGGTCATATAGACATATGAGCCAACAGATTACTGCCTAAGACAACAGACAGACAAGCATTGAGAGTGAAAGAGGCAGTGGTAAGGCAGTGCTATGTCTATGGGTTACTGGTGCAACTGTGCGGTTGTGCTTAAAAGTTTGCATACCCTGGCAGAAATTGTAAAATTTTGGCATTGATTTTGAAAATATGACTAATTATTTATTTTATTTAAGGATAGTGATCATGTGAAATGATTTACTATCACATAGTTGTTTGGCTCCTTTTAAAATCATAATGATAACAGAAATATACATACCCTTTGATATTTGGCCTTGTTACAGACACAAGGTAACACACACAGGTTAAAATGGCAATTAAAGATTAATTTCCCACACCTGTGGCTTTTAAATTGCAATTAGTGTCTGTGTATACATAGTCAATGAGTTTGTTAGCTCTCACATAGATGCACTGAGCAGGCTAGAAACTGAGCTATGTGGAGCAGAAAATAACTATTAAAAGACCTGCGTTACAAAAGGATATAAAAATATATCCAAAGCCTTGCAAATGCCAGTCAGTACTGTTCAATCACTTATTAAGAAGTGGAAAATTCAGGGATCTCTTGATACCAAGCCAAGGTCAGGTAGACCAAAAAGGATTTCAGCCAAAACTGCCAAAAGAATAGACTCTGTGCACCAACACAGTGACGAACTTCCACTTTTGTCTAGAAGTCGGTATTGCAGTTTCCGGTTTCCCTACTAATACTCATCCGCAGTAGTAAACACCTAAACTCACAACAAGAAGAGTGAGGCTGTTGTACGGAGAAAAAAAAGAAATATAATGTATGTGACTCTTTAAGTTTCAAGGTACAAGTGGGGCATCATTTTAATCAGGAGAATGTCCTCTTTTTAATAAAATATGGCTTGCGCCATTCAATGACTTTTCTGACTAGAAATAGTCGATTTTTTATATACTTCCACGTAACGCAGGTTTAAGTGCAATTAATACCATATAGGACCAGATGTTTACTTCCTATGCCAGTTGCTATTTTTCAGTTCCGTTGTGAAATGAGTTTACAGCAGTAAAATAAAAGAGGAGACCTGTTTTGGTGCTTTTTTGAGGCTATGGAATTTTAAGCTTCATTCAGGTTAGAAGAGGCTGAACGAAGGTTCGTTTCAAATCCCTTGCTATGGGGACGCGCTAGCGTTCCAGCTCAGCCAACGTTCTTTTGCCGTTTTTGAGACTAGGTTGAATTTTTATGCGTTCTAATGTCCTGCCTAATACTACACTAAAAATGAACATGTCGCTAACTAGCTTAGACGATAGCCGGCCGGCACACCACAGTAAACAACTTACCCTTGTAGTTGTGCAGATAACTTGATACGTAGAGTTTGAATCCCTTGTTCCGCTTGCTTGTTGGACCAGGGGACCAGGCATCAACAATTCGATGGACATCACTAATGCTTCTTTTAGGCAGGTCTTGGAGATATCTACTAAAAACTGACATTTTGGGCGACACGGGTGATCGTAAACCGGGAAATGATATGCCAACATCTGGCTAAAGCGGAAGTTCGTCCAAACGCTTGTGCACAGAGCCTATTGTTCGGGATACCAAGAAAAACCCACAGGTAACCTCAAGAGAAATACAGGCTGCTCTGGAAAAAGACGGTGTGGTTGTTTCAAGGAACACAATACGACGATACTTGAGTATAGTAGGGTTGTCAGAAAGAAGCCTTTACTGCACCAATGGCACAAAATAGCCCGGTTACAATGTGCCCGACAATTCCTTGACAGGCCTCAAAGCTTCTGGCACACTGCAATTTGAATTGACGAGACCAGAACAGAGCTTGATGGTCACAACCATAAAGCATTATGTTTGGAGAGGGGTCAACAATGCCTATAATGAACAGAATACCATCCCCACTGTAAAGCATAGTGGTGGCTCACTGATGTTTTGTGGGTGTGTTACCTTTAAAGGCAAGGGGAATCTTGTGAAAATTCATGGCAAGATGAATGCAGCATGTTATCAGAAAATACTGGAAGACAATTTGCATTCTTCTGCACGAAAGCTGTGCATGGGTTGCTCTTGGACTTTCTAGTACGACAATGAACCTAAGCACAAGGCCAGTTTGACCCTCCAGTGGTGTGATAGAGTGGCCATCACAGTTTCCTGACCTTAATATCACAGACCCACTCTGGGGAGATGTTAAACGTGCGGTTCATGCAAGACAACCAAAGACTTTGCATGACCTGGAGGAATGTTGCCAATACGAATGGGTAGCTATACCACCTGCAAGAATTCAGGGCCTCATAGACAACTATTACAAAAGACTGCACATTGTCATTGATGCTAAAGGGAGCAATACACAGTATTAAGAACTAAGGGTATGCAGACTTTTGAACAGGGGTCACTTCATTTTTTTCTTTGTTGCCATGTTTTGTTTTATGATTGTGCCATTCTGTTATCACCTACACTCACCTAGAGGATTATTAGGAACACCATACTAATACTGTGTTTGACCCCCTTTCGCCTTCAGAACTGCCTTAATTCTACGTGGCATTGATTCTTTAGAAATGTTGGCCCATATTGATAGGATAGCATCTTGCAGTTGATAGAGATTTGTGGGATGCACATCCAGGGCACGAAGCTCCCGTTCCACCACATCCCAAAGATGCTCTATTGGGTTGAGATCTGGTGACTGTGGGGGCCATTTCAGTACAGTGAACTCATTGTCAAGAAACCAATTTGAAATTATTCGAGCTTTGTGACATGGTGCATTATCCTGCTGGAAGTAGCCATCAGAGGATGGGTACATGGTGGTCATAAAGGGATGGACATGGTCAGAAACAATGCTCAGGTAGGCCGTGGCATTTAAACAATGCCCAATTGGCACTAAGGGGCCTAAAGTGTGCCAAGAAAATATCCCCCACACCATTACACCACCTCCACCAGCCTGCACAGTAGTAACAAGGCATGATGGATCCATGTTCTCATTCTGTTTACGCCAAATTCTGACTGTACCATCTGAATGTCTCAACAGAAATTGAGACTCATCAGACCAGGCAACATTGTTCCAGTCTTCAACTGTCCAATTTTGGTGAGCTCGTGCAAATTGTAGCCTCTTTTTCCTATTTGTAGTGGAGATGAGTGGTACCCAGTGGGGTCTTCTGCTGTTGTAGCCCATCCGCCTCAAGGTTGTGCGTGTTGTGGCTTCACAAATGCTTTGCTGCATACCTCGGTTGTAACGAGTGGTTATTTCAGTCAAAGTTGCTCTTCTATCAGCTTGAATCAGTCGGCCCATTCTCCTCTGACCTCTAGCATCCACAAGGCATTTTCGCCCACAGGACTGCCGCTTACTGGATGTTTTTCCCTTTTCACACCATTCTTTGTAAACCCTAGAAATGGTTGTGCGTGAAAATCCCAGTAACTGAGCAGATTGTGAATTACTCAGACCGGCCCGTCTGGCACCAACAACCATGCCACGCTCAAAATTGCTTAAATCACCTTTCTTTCCCATTCTGACATTCAGTTTGGAGTTCAGGAGATTGTCTTGACCAGGACCACACCCCTAAATGCATTGAAGCAACTACCATGTGATTGGTTGATTAGATAATTGCATTAATGAGAAATTGAACAGGTGTTCCTAATAATCCTTTAGGTGAGTGTATAGTTGAATGTGAATCCCATAAGAAATAAAATACATGGGTTTTGCCTGCTCAGTCATGTTTTCTTTACCAATGATACATGTACATATATTAGCAATTCTCCAAGGGTATGCAAACCTTTGAGAACAACGGTTTATTACCAGTTTTCCAAGGGTATGCAAACTTTTGAACATAACTGTATGTATGTGGGGTAATGGTATTTTGAGCAAAAGGTAGCAGAATGAGACTGTGTCAGAAATACATTGAATGCTAGATGTTTTTGTGAAGCATTGTATTATTGACAACGTAGATTTTATTGTTCAACATATTCTTCTGGATCACACTATATGGGGAGATGTATGAGGCAAAGGAAAATGAGCATAGAGGAAAGCAGATATATATTAAACAATGAAATAATATAAATAACAGGAAGTAGTACACCATAGAAACGGTTCAAAAAGAATAAAAGTGTGTTTGAAACAATAAAACAGAATAAAGACAACAGGAAGTAGAACACAGTAGAAACTGTATAAAAAAGACTAAAAATAAAAAAAACAGGAATTAAAATATAGTACACACCATAGGAATGTAGTTCAAAATCAAACAGGGAGTAATGTAAGGAGCGAATTGGAGTAGAGAAGTCAGTGCAAAAACTAAGAAAGGGAAAAAAATATAAACAACAGGAAGAAAAAACAGGGCATCTTCACACCCAAATGGAGAAGTGGATGTAATTTTCAAGCAAAAGTAAGATGTTGGCAAACAAACAATATAAAAAGGCAATATTAAACTAGAGTAGTACATTTCCTGAAGAAAATATGGTGTTCTTGCAAGCTGTTTCAAAAAGTATTATAAATTAGCACATGAAACAGTTAAAGTTCATAAAAGTGTTACCAATGACAGTTCTCGTGTCTGTAGCTCGAATGGTTCAAAATATACAGCCTTATAGTTAATTAATGCTAATTACGCTAACTAACATATGAAAAATCATATGAACTGTGGAAAGCCTAAACGTGTGAACCAAAGTTGATTTAGTTTCTGTAGCTCCAACAGTTCAAAAGATACAGACTAATAGTTCATTAACCCTTATTACACTAATCAGCATATGTAAAATCAATAACCGTTTCATAATATGCAGTGGGGATAGCTTAAACGTGTGAAACAAAGGTGGTTTTGTGTCTGTGGCACGAATAGAAGAAGACCTAGGTTAGCATGACCTGTTCTTAGAAGTGATTATGGCCACAACCAAGGCACCAGGCCTCAAACCAATCTTATCTATGTCCCTGTACAGATGGCTCCAAGGTAAAATTGCCTGTGTCTCCTCTGTATCCTTCCATTTGGGCAGGACAGAGACCAGGGGTAGCTCAGATCAGGAGGTCTGTTAACTATGACCTAGAACTATGGTTGCCATGACAATGTAGGGTCCTATCTTGTGTTTTCTATTAATATGATGACTTGTTTTTGTAGGAATCTTATAACATTCGAGATAATATTGGGGGCTGACAAGGAGGGGTATAAAGAGGTGAAAGCAATAATGTATGATCAGAACAATTGTTATGACACTACTCAGTTGGTGTCTGTACTTATACCCTGTTTTGTGAAAGCGATTGTTCCCGTGGTTCCAAGTAATTAAACTGAAACAATCAACTGTTATACGAATGACTGTTGAGTCTTTCATAATAAATTTCCATCTTCCACAGGTGCAAAAGGTACAGCCTAATAGTTACTTAATGCTATTTATGCTAATTAGCATACGTAAAATCAATTAACGTTTCATCATATGAACTGAGGATAGCATAAACTTGTAAAACAAAGTTGGTTATGTGTCTGTAGTTCGAATGGTTCAAAAGATACAGCCTAGTAGTTAATTAACACTATTTACGCTAATGCGTAAAATTTATAAACTTTTTTAGGATAGCCTAAACTGGTAAAACACATTTAATTTTGTGTCTGCAGCTTGAATGGTTTAAGATACAGCCTAATAGTAAATTAACTCTAATTATGCTAATTAGTATACATAAACTCAATAAATGTTTCATAATTTGAAGTGGGGATAGCAAAACTGGTAAAACAAACTTGGTTTCCTGTCTGTAGCTCAAACGGTTCTAAAGATACAGCCTAATAGTTAATTAATGGATGTTTTCAGATGTAAAAGGTACATGTCTACCTCAGGAACTCAAGGATATCATTTGTACAGGCTGTTAGACACTTATCTAAAACAGCAGGGCAAAATGCTTCCATAAACAATTACACACCATCGAAAATCATGGAAGAAAGAACAAATTCACTCACTGACACAAATTTTCACTGATGTGTTTGTTATGAATCAGCGGTCTATTTATTCTTATAGATAAACAGGCCTGAATGAGTGCATGTTGGGCCTACAGTAGAATGTAATAAAATATGCATAAAATGATCATACATTGCAAAACTTTACATTTCAATAAGTGTTCCCTAATGTCCAAGTTGCCTCTCAAAAATCTCTACACAGTTCACAGGGCCGAAAGTATTTGAATTGTGCTGATTGTATTAGTTTTGAATGCTTAGATTTATATGCACTGTTTATATACATTAAAAAGTTATACTTTAAATGCAAATGTTTAATAACATACTTTGTCATAACAAACCAATGCATTTTAAATACATTGTGGTAAAGGTAGTGCATGATATAATTTAATAATTTAATTTGAATAGTTTTAACACCAATCATAGTGAAACTATCGCAAACTGTTTGACTTGAAAAAATACAAAACATATTTTTTAAAGAGCCATTTGGGAGTCAAAAGAGCCGGCTCTTTTTGGTGAGCTGAGTTGAACAAGCCGGCTCACTGAAAAGACCCGAATTGCCCATCACTACAAAGATATACTGACCTACCTTCACCTACCTTCTATTGTCCAATGGATTACATTAACCACCCTTTTACTGAGGTCATTGTTCCCCCACCTTGCAATTCATCTCTTATTCCTTACAACCCTATAGGGAGGGCACATGTGAGTGACCCGTACACTGACAGTCAGGTCAATTGGACTACCAGTTGATTTGTAGATACTTTTTATAGTGGTCATTAAGGTAAGCATAAAGGGTTATCTTCGAGGTGGAATTGGCATAATTGTGGAAAAAATGCATTAAGACATGACCTGCAGCGCCCCTTGTGGAGGAATCGGGTCGGATATTTGTGTAAATAATATCCCTGGTCTGCTTTTTCATTGTGCCATAATCTAATGCACAAATGGAGTGTATACATCCATACATTTTACACTGGTCAGCCATTTTGTCCACAATCTTGTAATATATAATATTTAGATGTTTATCAAAGTAATATTTTAATCTATTGACTTTTTACAAAACATTTCTACACCGGGACTCTATTAGGACATAATAAACGGAGCTACTCGCCGCTGAACACCCAAAGCTAAGCACCATTATGCCTTATCATTGTAGAACTATCATCTTCAGGTAAAAATAGCAGAGTTAGAGGCTTTGCTTCAAATGCAAATGTCAGGCAAGGATTATGTTAGTGTAGAAACACCAGGAAGATTTTTCCCACTGGAGTCGGAGTCAAGGCACAAGCAGTCTTTGGAGGGGAATGATCGGCAGGCATTTTCTACCGGTGGCCTTGAAAAACTAAAAACTTTAGTCATTGGCGATTCCATTCTCCGCAGTATTAGACTAAAGAATCAGCCGGCAATCATACACTGTTTACCGGGGGTCAGAGCCACCAATGGCAGAGACACAAATCTGGGGTTGGTGCTAGCGAAGTCTAAAACTGGCAAGTATAGAGAGTATAGAGATATTGTATTTCATGTTTGTGCCAACGACGGTAGGATGAAACAGTCAGAGGTTACAAGCAGAACATAGCATCAGCGTGTAAATTAGCTAGAAATATGTGTCGGCATCGAGTAATTGTCTCTGGCCCCCTCCCAGCTAGGGGTGGTGGCGAGCTCTACAGCAGACTTGTGCAACACAATCGCTGGCTGAAAACTGTGTTCTGCCCAATGCAGGAGGTAGAGTTTGTAGATTACTGGCGTTCTTTTTGGGACTCTCCCAGAACTGGAGTGGTGCTCTTATTTTCTCTAGAAACAGACAGGAGTCTCACTCCTATAACCTCACCATGAGATAGGGTGCAGGACAGGCCGCAGCCTGTTAGCCAGCCTGCTAGCATAGTGGAGTCTGTCGATAGCATAGCCTGAGTAGTTAGTACAGTTTTACCTATTGCCACTGTGACTCGTTCCAGGCTGAGAAAAGTTAAACAAGGTAGTGCTAACAATAGCAACCTTACTAAGACAAAGCCTTCATCCACCTCGGTCACAAATACAAATGACTGTATAACCTTGCATCTCAAAAGGGGACTCCTTAATGTTAGATTCCTTGCTCCAAAGGCAATTTCAGTAAATGAATTAATCACTGATCATAAAGATTTAGTCCTGTCACAAGAAATAGATATTGTAGATCTAATAATTTTTCCCCAGAATCCTGGAATATCAGATCACTGTCTTATTACGTTTACCAAGAAACCCACTTGCACCCCAAACAATGACTTTCAAAACTACACTGAACAAAATTATAAACACTTTGGTTTTTGCCCCCATTTATCATGAGCCTTACACAAAAGGCCTATTTCTCTCAAATATTATTCACAAATCTGTCTAAATCTGCGTTAGTGAACTTGATTTAAACATACTGAAATTTAGACAGAACTTTATAATTTGTCAATGCATTTGATTTGAAACATACCATTTTGAACACCCTCCTTTGATGACTTTTGGGGGGGAAAAGTAATTTTTTATTTCTTTATTTTAATATGTTTCTATTGATAAAAACAGATGCAGTCTTCAGGAAATATTAGTGCAGAAAAGTACCATCAATTAAACAATAATTAATGTACTTGGTAAAAGTCTGCAATTAGCCTACATAAATGTTAACTTAATTGTTGTAATTAACAGCTATATAATTGTATTTCGGTTGGAATAATTACAAATAACGAAAAGGAAGAGATTCACTTGTGTAGACCTATAACATGGAATCAAACACAGCAACATAGCAATCCATGAATAGGATTATAGTAGCAAGCAAGTTTATTTATATAGCACAATTCATACATAGATGCAATGCAATTTGCTTTACATGAACATTTTAATTAAATTAGTTTTAGAATTAAATTAAAACAGTTATAGTAGAATTAAAACAGCTCTAGTAGACAATATTCCTCCGATTTGAATGTTTTATTCTGGTCATATAAGTACAGAAGCAGGCTTGAATAACAGCAGTTTCAGGCGGGTGTTGACGTTCTCACAGATGCCTTCTGGTGGCCATTCTTATTTCTTATTTTATGTTTTTGTCCATGCCGCACAGCACTGCCACATGCTACGGTATACCGCGGTATAACAAGCGTCGCAGACCGCCACCTGGAATTAAACGATCGACATCTGTAGTCTTGTTTGATTAGTTTAACTCCGTATTAAGACATCTTGCATTTTCCTACATGGACTCAGTATTTTACTATCAACACAGGGGTAGCTTGTGATTTTTTACTCTCCTATACAATGGTAGAATTAATCAATACATGAGCTCAGTAAATTTCCCCAATACATCCAACTTTGAGGATGCACTGATGGAGCTGTCCAGTGATCAGATCGTAAAGGCAATATTTGTCACAACGACACTTGCTGAATTCTGGATTTTAGTTACAGAGGAATACCCAGGACTATCCAGAGCAGCAATGGATGTACTGATTCCGTTTTGATCAACTGTTGAAGTCTAACACTTCCCCGAGTTGGTTTATTGGAAAGGAGAATAACACACCAGGAGTCAGGTCAATTCCAATTCCGTATCATCCATTTATTATAGAAACTTCTTGAGACAGAGTGTCGCCCCACAATGTCTAAAGATCAACAGTCATATGGCATTATTTATACTTCAAATATGCCCAAAAGATAGAGGCGTTAAGTTAGCAAAGCAAGTGTGCCATTGGTCCAATTTATGTTCTATACCTTATATGTATAAATGCAGCCCCAAGCGTCATCTTTGCCCTTTGTGGTTTTCTGTCTGTCTATTCTGAACTCAGTTCCAGACTATGTGTGTGTGTCGTTAACCTGTTTCCTGTTTCTCAAACGCAGACAGGATGTCTGCTCCCCTAAGACTTCCTGTTCTCTACTTGTAACATTTCAGTTTCAGCTCCTGATACAGACATTTATGTTGCCTGAATGCTTACAATAGTTTAACAACTTATTAAATCAATATATCTACACAACCTACTTATGTGAGGCAACATTTTCCATATTGACATATATTTAAAACACAAGAGAACAGGTCATTAATATGGAATAGTTGATAAGCGTTCTTTTATTAGTTATCTAAATATGATCTACTGAACGTGTCTACATGTGTTGCGTAGTGTGAGGCCATATGTGCGCATGCGTGTGCCGCAATATTTGAAACAAATAGTTGAATAACCGCTTCACTAGAACACCTAAGTATATGTCACTAATTTAGAGCCAATAAGCTCTGTGCACAAGCGTATCGACTAACTTCCCGCTTTAGCCAGATGTCGGCATATAATTTTCCGCCCAAAATGTCAGTTTTTAGTAGATGTCTCCAAGACCTGCCTAAAATAAGCATTAGTGATGTCCATCGAATTGTTGATGCCTGGTCCCCTGGTCCAACAAGCAAGCGGAACAAGGGATTCAAACTCCACGTATCTTGTTATCTGCACAACTACGAGGGTAAGTAGTTTAATGTGGTGTGCCGGCCAGCAAAGCTAGTTAGCGACGTGTTCCTTTTTAGTGAAGTATTAGGCAGGACAATAGAACGCATAAAAATTCACTCTTGCCTCAAAAACGGCAAAAGAACGCTGGCTGAGCTGGAACGCTAGCGCGTCCCCATAGCAAGTGAATTGAAACTAACCTTCGTTCAGCCTCTTCTAACCTGAATGAAGCTTAAAATTCCATAGCCTCAAAAAAGCACCAAAACAGGTCTCCTCTTTTATTTTACTACTGTAACTTCATTTCACAACGAAACTGAAAAATAGCAACTGGCATAGGAAGTAAACATCTGGTCCTATATGGTATTAATTGTGCTTAAACCTGCGTTACATGGAAGTATATAAAAAAATCGCCTTTTCTGACTATTTCTAGTCTAGCATTTGAAGTCATTGAATGGCGCAAGCCAGATTTTATTAAAAAGAGGACATTCTCCTGATTAAAATGATGTCCCACTTGTACCTTGAAACTTAAAAGAGTCACATACATTATATATTTTTTTTTTCCGTACAACAGCATCACTCATCTTGTTGTGAGTTTAGGTGTTTACTAATGCGGATGAGTATTAGTAAGTAAACCGGACACTGCAATACCGACTTCTAGACAAAAGCGGAAGTTCGTCACCATGCTGGTGCACAGAGTCTATAGCAAGCCTTATCTTGTTTTCCTCACGCTTGAGCATATGAGCCAATGCATAGCTCATTTCATTAATAATTATTTAGCCTAATAGATTTGTAAAATATTAGTCTTCAGTAAAATTAGTAGAGAACATTCTAAGAGAGATGATAGGATGTGTGTGCAATACAGTTTCTCTTTCTCTCCTAATTTAAAAGGAGTAACATGTAGTCTAATTGGTAATTGATTTTACATTTTAGATTTATATTTGATGAATTAGTCTACACAAGAACGCTGAATCTCCTATTGAAAAACGACAAAGTGTGATACATTAGTTGAATTGTCAAGTAGCCTATATTGTTTGTATTATGTTTCAATAACAGCCTAATTAAATTGTTGAATGTTCATGGAAATGTTGTATTTGGAAGTTAATTCAAATGCAAACAAGACACTATTATTCATCTGGGAGTATTGCGCATTCATCCATTGACGTCATGCATTCAGTGAGGGGTGATTAACGCCTGTGTAGCAATGCTAAGTGCCGAGGTCTATTGACAATTAATTCGGAAAACAGGGTAAAAAAAAAGTTTGACTCTAAATAGTTGTCCATTTGTGAGTTAAACATTTTGACAATGGAACAATACATCAATTTAGAAAAGTAATGGAAGGAGGAGGATGTAGCGTTCAAAATGGCAATTTTATTTTAATTACAAACTCAAATGCCAATTCCAATTTGGCTGTCCTAGTGTTAAACCAATCAAAGTGAAATCATAGTTAGCACAGAATGAAGATTTCACCATGGACAGCCAATCAAAATAATTATCTGATGATTTTGGAAGCAGCGTCACACATCGCATATTTCAAAGCCACTAACAGAAGCGCAACTGAGAACAACCATAAGAATGGACTACATGCAGTTAAGCAAGCTAGCAAGTAATCGATTGATAGATAGCTGACTTATTTAGTGCTTAACTGAATCAAACCTCTGTTTTGGAAGGTGCGTTCATGAGCAACTAAGTGAGAAAGTTCTGACTTCCGTGTGGGAGAACACACCTGAACGCTTTTTGAGGGATCAGAGAAGTAATGTTCAATCAAATTTAATCAATCAAATGTATTCATAAAGCCCTTTTTACAACAGCAGTTTTCACAAAGTGCTTCTACAAAACACCCAACCTGAAACCCCAAGGTGCGAACAACAACAATGTTGAATTTCAGTGGCTAGGAAAAACTCCCCAAGAAGGCCGAAATTTAGGAAAAAACCTAGAGAGGAACCAGGGTCAGAGGGATGACCAGTCCTCTTTTGGCTCTACCGGGTGAACGTTTATAATTAATGTAATAATTAATAAATGCATGTGGGCTGAGTCCAGAGTCTGTTAAAAAACCTTTTCATGTGTGAGTTTCAAATATTCTGAAGCTCTGAGAATGAAGATAGAGATGATTATAAGACAAGGGTGTAAAAGCTTTTAATCTCATGACTGCATGTTGAGACAAATACCTAACATCACATTAGTCACTTGAAGAGAAATATGGGTGTCTGCAGGTTTCAGTAAGCTAAATATAAGATATTTTAATACTTTTTAATGCCACCTGACATTCAATGTAAGACCAACTTTTGACAATTTAGTCCCACATTTTTGACCTTTTCCAGTTTAAATGATGAAACTCAAACTCTGACCAGCAAGTCTCAATCTGGAAATAAAACTCAATAGAGAAACATTCAAAAACTAAGGCGAATGAGAGCAGTTCTTTTTTTTTTATGGAACCTATAAGTCCTTTAATGAGTAGTTCCCCCAAAATACAATAAAGTAACACCCCGTCACTGGTGCCCTGCTCCCTTGGTGGATGCTGGGGGAATGCAAGCAGTAGGTGAATGGGGGTTGAACATTCTGGCCTGTTTTCCAAATTGAATGGCAATCTTTCAAATATAAAGCAAGACATGATGTCTTGAAGTTAAGTGATGAATGGACAGACAGACAGACCAACCAAAACTGCCATTCTTATGCACTTTCAGTGGGGCAAAGATTTTCTCACTTTCCAGTACTGCAATTAATCAGTCCAGATAGGTTCAGAGTGATTTGGTAAGGGTTGGATGTTTCTGCGACATTCACTGTCTGCTGTCACCTTAATACAATGGATACCATGTTATGAAGAACACCAGCCAACACTGGCCAACTGTCCTGCTTTGCTGGTATTCTTTGGTTGCTTTTTTTCAAATGTATTTTCAAATGTATTTTTGATGCTTTGAACCCCACAAACATGTACCCATTCAACTCCAATACATTAGGGTGATGGGAGACCGTAATTATTTTGATTTTGGGTGTACTGTTCTTTTACAAAATTGATGTTGCTTTATATTCTCTCCATTTTTTGTGATCTTGTCTACACAAGGGCATAGTATTTGTTAAACATAATTTCATAAAATTTCCTCTCATAGTATCTCTTCAACATTGCTTTCTTTCAGTCTCTTGTTCTCTCTTTTAAGTTCCTTTATTTGCAGTTGTGCCTTACTGATGACTCCTCCTTTTCGGCAGTTGACTACACCAAAACCAAATTATAAAAAATGCTACTGTGTCAAACACAAGATAAAATAGTCTGCATTCTCTGTGGCAGCAAAAGTTACATAAAAGTTATTACTTCAACTCATAATGGCCCTCATTTATCATTCTTGCGTAGAAATGGGCGTATATGTTGGCGTACGATTTTGCTTACACTCCTCTCACCGCCTGATTTATGAAACTGTGCGTACCTTTAAAATCCAGGTGTACGCAATACCTTCCCTTGATAAATGCCGCGACTGAAAACGATCGTCATTAGAATAACACGCCCCTATATATTCAAGTCTCCGCATCCCCCACGCCCTCATTTTACGCCATGGACACACGGAAGACGGCAAAAAAGAGAAACTTCTCTGACGTGGAGATTGAGACGATCACCAGGGAGGTAGAAAGCAGTTTAAAAAAGCGGAATAAAAGATGATGATGTGATGTGGAGTGCCATTAATTCACATTAATAATTGCATTACAATTTGTAATATTCGTCTTATTATTTTATTATATTTATTATAAATGACGTTTATTGTTATTTAGAAGAAGAATGTCGTTCCATCCATCCATCCATCATCTTCCGCTTATCCGGGGCCGGGTCACGGGGGCAGCAGTCTAAGCAGGGATGCCCAGACTTCCCTCTCCCCAGACACTTCCTCTAACTCTTCCGGGGGGACACCGAGGCCTTCCCAGGCCAGCCGGGAGACATAGTCCCTCCAGCGTGTCCTAGGTCTTCCCCGGGGTCTCCTCCCGGTGGGACGGGACCGGAACACCTTTCCAGGAAGGCGTTCCGGAGGCATCCGAAACAGATGCCCAAGCCACCTCAGCTGACCCCTCTCGATGTGGAGGAGCAGCGGCTCTACTCTGAGCTCCTCCCGGGTGACCGAGCTTCTCACCCTATCTCTAAGGGATCGCCCGGCCACCCTGCGGAGAAAGCTCATTTCGGCCGCCTGTATCCAGGATCTTGTCCTTTCGGTCATGACCCAAAGCTCATGACCATAGGTGAGAGTAGGAACGTAGATTGACTGGTAAATCGAGAGCTTCGCCTTGTGGCTCAGCTCTTTCTTCACCACGACAGACCGATACATCGACTGCATTACTGCAGAAGCTGCACCGATCCGTCTGTCAATGTCGTTATTATTATTATTTCTATTATTATTTAAAAGAAGAAGAATGTCATTTTTATTACTTTGTCAGTCTGAATTATATTTTGGTCATTAAAAGCCTTTTATTACTGAACCCAGTCCGTGCGCAACTGCCGGGCCTAACACTGAATGTTACTCATGTAAAGCGCACAGGCTCGCATCTGAAGGAATACATATAAATCAAATGCTTTGGTAAAGTCACACAAATTAAACATTGAAGTCCATGTTGCACAAAAATAAACACTGAAGTTTGTAATTATTATGTTGTTGTTTTTTTAGTGGGTCATAATATATCATATCTTTTAGTTTGTCAGTGCGTTAGGATTTTTTTTTCTGCACATTTCCGCACTAACTCAAAACGAGCGTACACCACCTCCTGAGCTGGCGTAGGATTTGAGAGTGCCGTACGCCAACGTCCATATTGATAAATCTCAAAGTCACCGTGGTTTTGGGTGTACGCCAGGTATACGCTGGAAATTTGGTGTACGCACTTTTGATAAATGAGGGCCAATGACTCTAAAGATGCTTGCTTTGCCATCAGCTCCTTCTTCAGGCCTCAATCATTTGGTTTGCTGCATCTTTTGGGGTACAGGTTGCCTTTTTGCTGTTTTTCATTAGCAGGGATGCGCAATAAGATTGATTCTAATAACTATTTAGTTGTTATTAGAATCAACTGTACCACACATATTTCACACATAGTTTGTGTTACTAAAATATTTGAAAATCATGATTTTCTGTTTGACAATTGTGCAGTCTGGGGATTAGGCTAATTATTTTATTTATTTAACTATCCGCTTTGGTCTCCCCACTGCAACCTGAATATTTAGTTTATCTTCCTATCCATTAGGCTCACAGAGACTCAGCGAAAGGCCATTACATAGCATGCCAAACTGAGATGCAAACCCTTCATTACATGGTTCGGAAGTCACTTTGGCTTTATTGAAAAATGTTTGACAGTGAATTATTTTCAATGTGTCACGACTCTCACATTCCTAATGGTAATAAAGGGACAACTTGTTTCAAATATGAAGTAATGCAAATTTTTAAACAATAAAGCTCTGTTAATTGTTTTTCGAAGTAGATAACATTAATTCCTGACACAAATTCAGCATATAATTCTTAAACTATTCCCTATTGATTGTTTTCGTTGAAGAGATGCCAAAGTGATGGCAAAACGTTTAAGACCTTACAAAAGATACTTGCGCGACATTGAAGGAATTCCAGAGAGAACGACGTTTAGATGGAATGCAAAAGTAAGTAACTTTGGTAAAGCTTTGGTTGCGAAGTAAGTAACTGTTCTGTTCATATCACCCCTGCTTTCTGTTCAAAGTTAGATTATCACAGGCTCAGACAGCATAACTGATGTAGTGGTCCACTATCAGAAGAAACTGCTTCCGGAGAAATGTTCTTCTAGTCATATGAGGCTTCATTTTATGTCTACAAACAACACAATAGCTATATAACTAAAATGTCTCTATGTCTCTCTTTAAATGCAGAGAAGGCAAGAAGAAAATTTTAAATTCACATTGTTTCACCCCGACCTAACATTCATTAAATAAATATACACCTATTTTTAAACTGATATTTTAATATTACATACATGCCTTTTGAGAGACATAAAAGTGCTAATGCTATGCTAATTCACAGCATCATAGGGATGCATCTGCAAAAACTAGGGATATAATAACCCTTAACTTTTAAGTGTTCTTAGTATTTATTTTTGCTTTTATGAACTCACGAAGAAATGCTTCCCTGCTTGGTCATTCATAATCACATTACTAAGGACTGTTTATAAAAAATATAATTCTTTAAATATCTTCTAAAAGTGCAAATTGTCATCCCTATAATATCGTTACAATATCGATACAGAGGTATTCAGTCCAACATATTGTGGTACTTAATTTTGTCCATATCGCCAGGCGTAATGGAGAGCATTATCTCTTATTACAACAGTAAAGTAGCCTGGTAATATTCTTTGATTCTGTACTATACAATTTGTTTTCACAACTTCATTTTTCCTCGAGTTGTCAAATACCTTACTTCCTTTTCTCATATCACAATGTCCTGCACATAAACAGTGCGTCACCCATTCGTGATTAACAATTTACTGAAATAAACCAGCTCTTGTACCATTAATTGTGGTACAAGAAATGCCTACTATTTTTTTAAATGTTCTTTTATATTTCACCCTTCACATTTTATTCCTTGTAAACGGTAGAATTACAATGAGGATGACCGAATAAACACAGAAAATGACATGAGTAATGCATCCAACAGTGAAGACAAAGATGGTGATGTCGACATTTCAAACCCCGGTATTGAAGTATTTTCATGGAACACAGTATGTCTTTGGGGAAAGAATTGCCAGAAAATTGCCAGAAAATTCCTAGCAAACTATCACCAGTGCAAAGGTTCAGTCATTTGTTGAAGAACTTTAATAAGAGAAAAAGAGAAACATTTGAGATACTAAATGAAAGTGTCAAGGGTTTTTTGGGCACACTTTGCAAGAAAATATCACAACTTCATACAGTCTTGCCATTGCCAATTTATATGGAAATTTAGTTAACTGCTTCTGGTCTTACAACTGTTTTTTGGTTAATGGAGTTCTTTATCACAGTCAAAAATATGACCGACTAAAGAAAAGATTAGAGGTCGACTGATTCATCGGTTTTGCCGATTAATCGGCACCGATAGTTGATTGATGGAACTATCGTTATCGGCAAAAATCCATACCGATAGTTTTTCCTGGTTGTGTCTGTTGCTGGAGCGGCTGAGAAGCGCATGCTGTCATTCATTACACAGTACGCGAGAGCTGAGAAGGGTCTGCTAGCATCATGCATTACAATAGCGGCCTCTAGAGGCGAAATAAAAACTATCACTGATGCCTCGTGTTGTTTATTTCCGACACATGCATTAGTAGAGCAGCACAACAGTATTTTTGTTTGCTTTCGAGGCTGAGATGACACTAAACAGTAGGCTAACTTACCTCAAGCAGTTAAAACACTGACAAAAATTTAAAAAAATGTCTGACCCAAATGTTTAATGTCACAATTGTTACCATCTATTTGCATTAGTTTATATCCAGCTGGTCACTTTTATCAGCCGACATATAAACAAATCAAATCATCGATTATTTATTTTTTTCATCACTGTAATACATATTTTGTTATTTTGATTAGATAATCATCAAGTGTTATAAAATAGAAGCAAAAGTGTGAGACATATAATATTTATGTCATTTCAATGCTCTGGCGTTGTAATGTTTAATGTCACAATTGTTACAATCTATTTGCATCAGTTTATAGCTGGTCACTTTTATCAGCTGGCTGCCAACATATAAACAAATCAGAAACACATTCGATTTTGGTTCTTGTTTCATCATCACTGTAATACATATTTTGTTATTTTGATTAGATAATCATTAAGTGTTATAAAATAGAAGCAGAAGTGTGAGATTATACATGTTGTATTTATGTCATTTCAATGTTCTGGCGTTGTAGATATTTAAAGTTGGCCATCTTTAGTAATGACTGTTTGGATTCATATGAAATGATAACTGAATATAATTCCATATGTAACATTAACTAAGGTTAATAACTGTGTATTGTATTGTTCAACTTCATTGTTTGTTTGTTAAATAACATGTAGCCTAATAATACATTTTTTAATCAAGGTTTTTATTTTGATAACTGTGAGGTTCTCACGCCATTCCGGTTCCAACTCCTCCGTCACGCTCCTCACCTACCACCGTTACGCTCCCACTCCCCGATACGCATGAACGCATCCAGCAATCCAGATCCCAATCACCAAAATACTAAACACCTGTGTCCAGTTTCCTTCCCTATTTAACCTGTACTCTGCCTCCATTCCAGTGTGAGGTATTGTTCGTAGTGGACCTGCCAAGCCTTTGTAGAGCTCGCGGTATTTGCCTTTTTGACTCCTAGCCTGTTGTTTTCTTCTCCTTATCCAGAAACCTGCGTCCTGACCTGTCTACCTGCCCCTTGGATTCTCCTCCCGCCTAACCCTTCCTGTATTGTTGCCCTCGCGGACTGATCACCCGGAATCCTGACCTGCCTGCTTGCTTTTGGTTTTCTCCTCTCTGTCAATTCCTGCCTGTGCCTTCGCCTTCGAGGACTGATCTCCTGGTTATTGAAACTGCCTGCCCGTCTTTACCGTTCTTGCTCCTGCCTGATCCATTGTACAACAATAAATCGACAGTTGCACTTCTGCAATTGGATCCACACCACTCCGGTCTCAGTGTTCATTACATTAACCATAATTAATTCACTATGAACTAACATGAATGATCAAGGTGCAATTGTATTGCTCAAATCTGAATACATGCTGAAAAAATATTCATAATAATGTTCATGTAAGCTAGCTAATAAATCCTTGTTAACAAATTGGACTTGGAAGGTGTTATAGCTAAAGAAACACACATTTGACATATTTTAATGTTTAAATTATTTTCAGATGGCCACTGCTTTGAAGAAAGTACCAGTGTGGGAGTATCTTACTGAAGTATTGCCAGGGAAAGCACAGTGTAATATCTGTGACAAAATAATCAGCATGGGGCCATCAACATCTACAGGTAAAAATACTATGAACATGGGGAGTCATCTGAAGCATATTCATCCAGAAGTCCATAAAGAGGCTAGCAGAAAAAGGGGCATGAAAAATCCTTCTCAGCCAACAGTGTATCAACTGTTTGAAAGCAAGACCGGGTGGAAGGATACAGATCCAAGGTCTATCAAAATTTATGTCTTTATCACTAAAATGATTGCCACTGACAGTCAACCATTTTCAGTTGTTTCAGACCTTGGATTTAAGAGGCTCATGTCCCTTATGGAACCCAGGTACCGGATTAAAAATGAGAAGTTCTACAGAACAAAGATGCTTGATGAAACATTCCAGAGACAAAAGTGAAAAGTATAGTGACGAAGGACAAAGCCCCATTCATGGCCTTCACAACTGACTGTTGGTCTGGAACTACAGAGTCCATGATGAGCCTAACTGGGCATTTCATTTCTGAGGACTGGTCTAGAAAGCAAGTGCTGCTAAATGTCAAGCAATGACTGGATCACACACAGCCACTTATATTCAAGAAACCTTCCTGAACATGTTGGAAGATTGGGATATTGCAACAGACCGTGTTGTTCTTGTCCTAAGAGATGGGGGAGCAAACATGGTATAAGGAATGAAACTGGCTGAACTTCCTGATTTAAGCTGCACTGCTCACACCCTTCCTTCAGCTCATTATCCGTGGTGGCCTATCTTGTCAGAGAGCTGTCCTGGACATTATTGCCATATTAAAAAGCTGTGCAACTCACTTTGGCCACTCTGTATTGGCCAAACAGAGGCTAAAAACCATTCAGGAGGAGCTGGGTGTCCCAAAGCACCACATCATCCAGGCCGTCCCGACTCAATGGAACTCCACACTTCATATGCTCCAAAGAATGTATGAACAGAGACGGGCACTGAATGTGTACGCTGGTGAACATGGCCATATCAGTGGCTTATCTGCCACACAGTGGGACATTGTCAGTAACCTTATTGATACACTGGCTCCCATCAAAGAAGTCACAATGGAGATGAGCAACTCTGAGTTTTCAGCAGGATGCATTATCCCTAGTGTGTCTGTTCTGAAGCTGATGCTGCAGGCAGAGGGTCCATCATCAGTAGGGATCAAAACTTCGCGCAAGACCATGCTTGACAGCCTGACAAAACGGTTTTCTAAGGCAGAAGAGAAAAAAGTTCTGGTCCTAGCAACACTCCTTGATCCTAGATACAAGCCTTTGCGTCTGAAGAAACAGTTGAGAAAGGGCTAAAGGAGGAAGCTGAAGAAGAGCTTGGCGAGATCAGAGAAGAAGATCCGAGCCCAGAAAGAGACTGAGCAGGATGAGGATTTGGATCCAGAGACAAAGAAGCAAAAATGAATCCATCAGCCCACTTTACTGGACACCCTGTATGCCAGGGTCCTTGGTGCCACAGCTGTGTCAAGGGGGATGAACATGAACAGCTTTGAGAGTGAGCTTGAGTGCTATTTGTCAGAGCCTGTCACTGAAAGAAGTGAAATGCCTCTGCAGTGGTGGCAGAAAAATGACACAAGATTTAAAACCCTTGCACTTCTGGCCAAGAAATTGTGCCCCCCACCATCCACTGTACCTAGTGAAAGGGTGTTCAGCGAAATGGGCATGATTTATGATGCCAAGAGGAGCCGACTGACTGGAGAACATGCACACCAACTCTGCTTTCTCCATTATAATTTGAAGTTCATAAACTTTGAATATTAAAATGGAAGGACTAGTTTAAACTGTTTCACAAGTTCAAATTTTGTTATAATTTGAAATGTCTTCTTTATTCATTAAGTTGGCTTGAAAAAGTACAGTTAAACAGTTACATGTTGAGTTTAACTGTTTTTATTTGTTATTTAGTGTATTACTTTTTGTTTCAGTTTGAATTAATGTCTTTTATTGACTTCAATATGTATTTATATTTATATTTTCATTTAGCATGTTTTCATGGTTCAATACAGTTTTTTTTTTTTTATAATAAAGTTCAATTACTTGGAGTGTCATGTTTGTTTTTATCCAGTATCTTTTCTAAATACTATCGGTCGATTAATCGGTTATCGGCAAATACGGCCCAAACTAGCTATTGGTATTGGTAAAATCCACTATCGGTCGACCTCTAGAAAAGATACAACAGTGCTGTATGCTTGAAAGATGATACATTGTGTTTTTTTATGACTTAGTCATTTTTAAAGTGTGCACATCAAAGCCCTGCATGCTGTGTATGTACCAAACGTTGCTGTGTTTTAGTTGAGGTACTTGCTATATCTAGCAGGCCTTTATGTAAAGAGAACACATTAGTTTTTGCCCCCCGTCGTATATGCCGATCCAGAGCATCCCAAACATGCTCAATGGGTGACATGTCCGGTGAGTATGCTGGCCATGCAAGAACTGGGATGTTTTCAGCTTCCAGGAAATGTGTACAGAACCTTGCAACATGGGGCCGGATGTGGATGTGGATGTCGAAGTCCTGGGCTGGTGTGGTTACACGTGGTCTGCGGTTGTGAGGCCGGTTGGATGTACTGCCAAATTCTCTGAAACGTCTTTGGAGACAGCTTATGGTAGAGAAATTACCATCCAATTCACGGGCAATAGCTCTGGTGGACATGCCTGCAGTCAGCATGTCAATTGCACGCTCCCTCAAATCTTACGACATCTGTGTCATGGAACTGCACATTTTAGAGTGGCCTTTTACTGGGCTCACTAACACAGATTTAGACCGATTTGTGAACAATATTTGAGAGATATAGGCCTTTTGTGTACGTAGAGAAAGTCTTAGATCTTTGAGTGTATATATATTTACTATTTTGGTAATGGCTTATAATAGCAGCCAGTATGAATCAGGTCTGTACAATATTCTCACACCTTGGAAGAATTGTATATAAAATCAGCTAAATGTTTCTCTATTTACGTGTGGGTTAAAAACACTGTATATAAAAGATCAGGTTCACGTCCACCCATGTACTATTTACTCTAAGCTATTTCAACCCAAAGCTGACTTTTTACCATAAAGTTGAACATGTAAGTTTATAATGCAGTATGTAAAACATAGGCTATGCTGGAGTACTACCTCAAAGAAGCCAATATGTGTGAAAAAGATTAAGCAGATCTACAAGCTAAGTATACTTAAACTTCCTGTATAAGGCATGACTACTTGGTTATACTTTTCTTAAGTATATCTCAATCAAAAGATTAAGTACAAGTATATGCCAAATGTACTTTTTCGGTATACATGTCAGTAAAAGCCAAGGACACTTTAGTATAATTTTGTTAAGTATATCTCTGATAAGTATACAAAAATCTTATTTTAGTTTAAAAGGATTATAGTAATATCACACTGGAATAACATTTTTGGTAAGGGGATGTACATTTTGATTGCATGTAGTTAATAAAACCACGCTGTATAATGGTTCAAATGAGCTAAAACTTTTGTCATCATAATATACTGATGTATAATCAAGAAGTCTAAGATAAGGTTAGGATAATAATGTGTATATTCTTTTTCTATTGTCTCTGGCCACTAATTTCCTGACTTTTTTGGGGAAAAAATATGAATGACGATAATTATTTTCACTCACAATAATCAGGACAGTAGACTAATATGTACCAATTTGGGTAGTGCGCAGACCCGTGCCCACAGAAGTATTATCACTCCTGGCCAGCTCATCAGCTAACAAAGGTGAATTTGTAGACCATTTAACCAAGCCCAAGGTAGATTAGTTAAATGTTTCAGTACATACCACATGCAGGGTTGGGTAGGTTACAAATTACCTGTACACATTTGGAATCAGCAACGTAACTTTTTAATTACTCAAACTCAGTAACATAATCTGGTTACTTTTAGATTACTTTCATATTAAGAGGCATCAGAATATAAATAGGAATAACCTATAAACAATTTAAGACCTTTTGCAGGTTTTTTTTCCAATGTTAGAGTTTACATAGCTGGCCTAAAAACTGAAATATGATTGGGCTGCATCTCTACACACTAATGGTTGGTCAGATATTCAGTCATTACAATTAATCCAATAACCCTTGATCTTCCAGAATCTGACTTTTTATCTGAACATATCCCAAAATCTAAGGATGTTTTGGCCTGTTCTCTTATTTGTGTTTTATTCATGTTTTCTATTGCTTCAAAACATTATTGTACATAAAAATCAAGATATCAGTTTTTCACGCATTCACTAAATGTGCAGTAGTCTGATGTTTTGCTCCACAACCACCAACATTGTCAAAACGTTGCAGAAACAAATAGTTTCCTGATGTAAACAGTTCCTGTCTGAAAAAGATGCAGCACAAGGTAGGCCAATCGCCTGTCATTGTTCTGAGAAAGAAGCGCCAATATTAGGTAACTAAATCACATTTTATATGGGTTGGCTTATATTATCGTAGATATACTGCTTTTACCAACCATCCAACCAACCAAAACTGGAGAAAATGAAACTAGTGCTTCATCTGTGAGAGGAAATGGGCATGAGAAACTTAACACAACGCATATGTGCTAACTAACGCTGAACAACGGACAATAGATACGATGTGGTGGCCATAACTGACAGGCCCCACACACCCTGTCCACACCTCCTGCTAGGAACTGTCCATATGACTTTCATAGATTCTATCAATAGACCCATGGACCATAGGGGAGGTTCAAACATACCATACAAGCGTACCATGTAGGACAAACCTTTCTTATTGGAGGATAATTGACTGTCAATGACCGCCTACTATGTGTATTGGCATAAAAGACTGAATTAACTTTGTAATTATTGGAGAACATGTAAGAACTATGGATGATCAACATCTTGGTCTCATGCTAAATAAGGATACTCCCTTGACTACTGGTCACATTCATTTTGTTCATGGTTCAAAAGTGGAGAGAATATAACATCGGTCATTTATGTGGTTATGCGCGCCCACCTTTGCACATGATGATCTCACACAATGCAATGTGTCATCATTATTTTGCGAACTTATTCTTTATCAGTTGAAGTAATCCAAGTTTTTGTATCTGTAATCCAATTACAATATTTTAATTGGTAACATAAAGGATTACAGTTACTGTTTGTTTGTAATGAAAACTAATGTAACTCCCAACTTCGACCACATGTATATTTTCATAAATGGCCCTGCCTTTGCCACCCCACATATTCAGAGAAACTGTTTAATCTGTAGCACATCCACTTGCCATGCTGCTTTTTTCATGCTACTTGTTTCAACCAGGAAATATTAACAGCCCTGCCAAAACTTAGAAATGTCCTTGTTTTCCATGAAAACATACATTAAATGAATCTGAATAGGAAATATAGCATAAAAAACAATAAATGCAGGTTCAAATCTTTTTTTATTGGAATTATAATTATGTCCTTCAAACTTTTCTCATGTCAAAATATCCTCCATTTACAGATCTTTGACATTCTAGTCATCATTTTCTCCAGGTAATCTGAAGAGAGTTCACCCCATTCTTCCTGAAGTTGGATTGACTTGATGGGACATATGGTCAAGCTGCTCCCACGACAGCTTAATAGGGTTGAGATCCGGTGAGTGGTGGTCTCTCCATTATAGACAGTATAGCAGCTGACTGCTTCTTCCCTAAATGGAGTGATAACCTTCCTCCTACAAATATCTTATTAGACTACCATGAAAGCACCCCCAGATCTCCACCTTGTGTCCACCATACTTGACTGATGGCATCATGCACTCCTCAAGCATTCTTTCATCTTTTCTCACAAATGTTCTTCTTTTGGATCCGAACACCTCAAACTTTGGTCTGTCCATAACACTTTTTTCCAATTTTCTTCTGTCCAGTGTCTGTGTTATTTTGCTCATCTTAATCTTTTATTTTTATTGGCCAGTCTGAGATATGGCTTTTACATTGCCATTCTGCTCTGAAGGCCAGTATCCCAGAGTTGCCTCTTCACTGTTGACATTGAGACTGGTGTTTTGCAGGTGCTAGTTGAGGACATTGTGAGGCACCTGTTTATGAACTAGACACTAATGTATTTGTCCTCTTGCTCAGTTGTGCACCGGGCCTCCCACTCTTTCTATTCTGATTAGAGACATTTTGCACTGTTTTGTGAAGGGAGTAGTACACAGCGTTGTATGAGATCTTCAGTTTATTGGTAATTTCTGGCATGGAATAGCCTTAACTTCTCAGAACAACAAATGGCAAAAGGGTTTTCTAATGATCAATTAGCCTTTTAAAATGATACATTTGGATTAGCAAACAATGTGCAATTGGAACACATGTCTGATTGTTGCTGATAATTGGCCTTTGTATGCCTATTTACATATTCCATTGAAAATCAGCTGTTTCCAGCTACAATAGTCATTTCCAACATACTGTTTACCCTGTATTTCTGATAAATGTAATGTTATTTTAATGGACAAAATATTTTCATTTATTTTGAAAACAAATAAATTTCTCAGTGATCCCAAACTTTTAACAGTAGTATAATCACCTGTGAATTCACCTTGATTGAAATTGTAGGTGCCTAAACCCATCACAAACAGTTGTTAGAGTGAGTCAGAGTGATTTCCATTGGCTTTTTCCTGAGACGAACTGCATTGTGGGATTGTTGACGTGCTGTACCCTACCTGGCTACCTGCCAAACTTTTTCGAATTTACTCGATATAAACTAATTGGTCAAAATTCTATTTTAGAGTTTTACCAACGCAATATTTATCTGTTGACCTCTTACCCAACTTTTCTACACCGGGACTCTTTTTGGACATAATTAACAGAACTACTCACCCCTGAACACCCGAGGCTAAGTATCATTACAATGCCTTTTCACTGTAATTGTTGTAGCAACAACACGGAGGAGAATGTTCGTCTTAAGTTAAAGATAGCAGAGTTAGAGGCTCGGCTTCTGACGCAAATGCCAGGCAAGGATTATGCTAGTGTAGAAATAGAAAAATCTGCGTCAGTGCCACCAGGTAGAAACGATAGTTTTGTTAGCCCCCCGGCACAGCTCCTGCAGCCGGGCAATAACTTTCTCTTGGTCACTGGGAAGAAATGCCGTCGACCAGTTAAACCTGAATCGTTGCTAAAACCAACTGAGACTTTGAACAGGTTTTCCCCACTGGAGTCGGAGTCAAGGCCCGAGCCGTCTTCGGAGGGGAATGGTCGGCAGGCATGTTCTACCGGTGGACTTGAAAAACTGAAAACTTTAGTCATTGGCGATTCCATCACACGCAGTATTAGACTAAAGAATCAGCCGGCGATCGTACATTGTTTACCGGGGGGCAGAGCCACCGACGTAGCCGCAAATCTGGGGTTGGTGCTAGCGAAGTCTAAAACTGGCAAGTATAGAGAGTACAGAGATATTGTTATCCACGTTGGCACCAACGATGTTAGGATGAAACAGTCAGAGGTTATGAAGCAGAACATAGCATCAGCGTGTAAATTAGCTAGAAAGATGTGTCGGCATCGAGTAATTGTCTCTGGCCCCCTCCCAGCTAGGGGTGGTGACGAGCTCTACAGCAGACTTGCGCAACTCAATCGCTGGCTGAAAACGGAGTTCTGCCCGTCGCAGGAGGTAGAGTTTGTAGATAACTGGCCTTCTTTTTGGGACTCTCCCAGAAATAGGGCCAGGCCTGATCTGCTGAGGAGCGATGGACTCCATCCTAGCTGGAGTGGTGCTCTTCTTTTGTCTAGGAACATTGACAGGAGTCTCACTCCTATAGCTTTAACATGAGATAGGGTGCAGGTCAGGCTGCAGGCTGTTAGCCAGCCTGCTAGCATAGTGGAGTCTGTCAATAGCATAGCCAGAGTAGTTAGTACAGCTTTACCTATTGCCACTGTGACTCGTTCCAGGCTGAGAAAAGTTAAACAAGGTAGTGCTAACAAAAACAACCTTATTAAGATAAAGCCTTCCTCCACCTCGGTCAAAAATAAAAATAATTGTATCACTTCGCATCTCAAAATGGGACTCCTAAATATTAGATCTCTTGCTCCAAAGGCAGTTGCGGTAAATGAATTAATCTCTGATCATAAACTAGATGCTATTGGTTTATGTGAAACGTGGCTAAAGCCTAAAGAATTCACTGCCTTAAATGAGGCGAACAAAAACAATCCAAAATTTCTCTTTGATACAGTTGCAAAGTTAACAAAAAAGCAAAGCTTAGCATGTGAAGTGGGTCTTCACTTTAGTTGTAATGAATACATGAACTACTTTGATGAAAAGATCGTCACCATTAGAAAACAAATAACTGAATCCCTAAATAGTTATGGTCCTAACAAATATCGGTTGTCCGGAAAATTTCCGGAGCCTCCCTGATCAGGTGTCAATGGGGACACTTGAGTTTTTTGATACCGTATCGCTCGACACATTTACAAAATTTGTAATGAGTTCTAAACCCACAAACTCTCAGCTAGACCCGATTCCTACAAAATTACTTAAGGAGTTATTTCCTGTGCTAGGTCAGCCAATGCTGAACATAATAAATTGCTCCCTTTCCTCCGGATGCGTACCAAACTCACTAAAAATTGCGGAAATTAAGCCTCTTCTAAAAAAATCTAATCTAGATCCCGACATATTAAACAATTATAGGCCAATATCGAACCTCCCGTTCCTCTCAAAAATCTTAGAAAAATGTGTTTCCCAACAACTGAATGCCTTCCTAAAGACAAAAAACATTTATGAAATATTCCAGTCTGGTTTTAGATCCCATCATAGTACTGAGACTGCACTCGTGAAGGTAACAAATGACCTTCTAATGGCCTCAGACAAAGGTTCCGCATCCGTCCTGTTGCTTCTTGATCTTAGTGCTGCTTTTGACACTATTGATCACTCCCTTCTCTTAGAGAGACTGGAAACCAATATTGGGCTACATGGACATGTTCTAGCCTGGTTTAAATTATTTATCTGAAAGATATCAGTTCGTTAGTGTGGATGGCATATCCTCTGACAAGTCAAAGGTATGCTTTGGAGTTCCTCAAGGCTCGGTTCTGGGCCCATTACTTTTCTCACTATACATGCTCCCTCTGGGCGATGTAATCCGAAATCACTATATTAACTTTCACTGTTATGCTGATGACACACAGTTATATATTTCAATGAAGCATGGAGAAGCCCCTAAATTAGCTATTTTGGAAGCATGCGTTTCAGATATTAGGAAGTGGATGACAGAGAATTTCTTGCTCTTAAACTCAAATAAAACAGAAATGCTCCTTTTAGGACCCAAAAAACAAAGAGCGTTGTTAGCAGATCTCACTGTGAACCTCGACGGCTGCATGGTCGTATCCCAAAAAACTGTAAAAAACCTTGGCGTTACCCTTGACCCTGACCTCTCCTTTGAAGAACATATAAAATATGTCTCAAGAGTTGCTTATTTTCATCTTCGAAACATCGCAAAAATTAGAAACTTCCTATCAAAAACTGATGCAGAAAAATTAATCCATGCTTTCGTTACTTCTAGATTAGATTACTGCAATGCTCTTATCTCTGGTTATCCAGACAAATTAATAAATAAACTTCAATTAGTGCTGCACACAGCTGCTAGAATCCTAACTAGAACAAAAGAATTTGAACACATTACTCCTGTCCTGGCATCCTTACATTGGCTGCCTGTTAGGGTTAGGGCTGATTTTAAGGTTTTACTCTTAACCTATAAATCAATACATGGACTTGCTCCTACTTACCTTGCTGAAATGATCCAGCCATATATACCTACACGTAACCTTAGATCGCAAGACGCAGGCCTTTTAATTGTACCTAGAATTTCTAAACAAACAATTGGCAGCAGGGCCTTTTCTCATAGAGCTCCACTCCTGTGGAATGATTTGCCAATTAAGGTTAGAAATGCAAACTCAGTGCAAACTTTCAAGTGTCTACTAAAAACTCATCTCTACAGCACGGTTTATAATTAGGTGTAGCCTGGCCCGGGGGCGTGAAGGTGACCAGTAGGCTTGATACTGTCCACCCTTGCTGTCTTGCCAGGTGGGCTCTCGTCGCCACTGGGATGCCCTCCCTCCAATGCCCTTCGGGGGAAGAGTCACTGGCTTGTTGTTGACTCTCTATTGCGCACTTGTGCAGTTGGGCTGTACGCTACTAGCAATACTCGGCCCTCATTCAGGGGGGTTGCGGTTGGTGGGTGTCCCTTTGGTTGATGCCTGGCAATGTGGTTGGATTGATTTCCTGCCTGTTGGGCCCTGTCCGGGGCCTCCCCCGGGTAGGGCCACAGTGTCACCGGACCCCCCCGTCTCAGTTTCCAAGGTGTTACGCTGCTATATTATTGTGCTGGGGGACATGAGGGATGTACTACTAACTTTTCTCAGTTTCCTCCAATTTTAAATTTTAGAAGGAGATGAGGTCCTGGTCCACACCTGCGGATTACCTGGTTTGGGGGGACCGTTGCTGTTCCTGTCCTTGTCCACCTGGTCATACTTCTGACCTAGTCTAAAATCAAATATACTCTGGATTTAGCCAAGAGAAATGTATTTATTATTCCAATTGGACTCTTAATATCTCACCCGGCACAGCCAGAAGAGGACTGGTCACCCCTCTGAGCCTGGGTCCTCTCTAGGTTTCTTCCTAAAATTCGACCTTCTTAGGGAGTTTTTCCTAGCCACTGAAATTCAACACTACTGTTGTTTGCTCCTTGGGGTTTAAGGCCGGGTGTCTCTGTAAAGCACTTTGTGACAACTGCTGTTGTAAAAAGCGCTTTATAAATAAATTTTGATTGATTGATTGGTCAGCAAGGCACACCTAGTCTAAGCCCCCAGTTAAACCTCAGCTTCTGCCTTAGGTTTTGTCTTCAGCAAGTGAAATGCATGCTCAATCGGGTGGAGATCAGGTGATTTACTTGACTATTGCAGAATATTTCACTTCTTTGCCTGAGTTGCTTTCGCAGTATGTTTTAGGTCATTTTTCATCTGTAAAGTGAAGCGCTGTCCAATCAACTTCCCTGAATTTGGCTGAATCTGAGCACACAATATATCCCTATACAGTTCAGAATTCATCCGTCTGCTTCTGTCACATCATCAATAAACACTAGTGACCGAGGGCCACTTGAAGCCTTGCATGCCCATGCCATCACACTGCAATTCCACACCTGGAATCAACTCCAGACCTTATAACTGTTTCATTGATGAAGAAATAACAAAGGAATAGCCCACACCTGTCCAGGAAACAGCTTTTGAGTCAATATTCCAATTATTTTTGTCCCTTGAAAAAGAGGGGGCTACGTATCAAAGAGCTGTAATTCCTAAACCCTTTCTCCAATTTAGATGTTAATACCCTCAAATGAAAGCTGAAAGCTATTTATTTATACTGTTTGTAGAAAGTAATTTTGAAAACAGTCAAAATAACAAAACCTGTGTCAGTGTCCAATTTATCCTGGAACCCAACTGTACCTTTGTATGCCTATACTTTACAGAGTGCCTAACGACAGCCCTTAACTGTGGTATATGTTGTACATAGCCTACTATAAACCCTGCATACTGTAAATGTCATTAGGTTGTATTTTAAACAATGTAACTACACGGGTACTCTACACACATAATCATCATGGTATGGTATAAGAATAAATCAAAATCCGCTAGTTCATGTGGTGGTCCAAATGAAGCAGGCAAGTTTATTTATTTAAGATGGATATATGCACATTGCATATGCCTGCATTTTGTTGTACTTGTTTGAAGACTAAACACACTCAACAAGAATGCTGAGGGGTCAGGACATCATTCCATGTTGTATGAACTTCGGTTGAAGTAGTTGTGCAACGTAGAGCTGAACCAGGAGCAATTGTTGTTATCATCTAGGCAAAGAAAGAAACAATGAAATGACTATGCGAGAGCTACAAGTATATTTGGCAAACACAAAACAAACAATTATCAGAGTCCAGTATACAAATAGCTAGTTGGTTACAATAGATATCAATCCATTTCTTCCAATAATGTTTTTATAAACAGCTTACCAGTTTTCTGTAGAGTTGCGGTTTTCACCAGGACTTCAGGAAAGATCACACTTCGTAGCTCTTGAACCAAGACATGACATGAAACTGAAGGGAAGTGCCTGATTGGCTGGAGCACATGCCAAGATGGTATAAAGAAAGCTAGCGAAGAGAACCCTATTAGTCTCATTGGATTACAAGTACAAATCGTTTTTGCAAATCTAATGCGGAATGTTTGCATCAAAATTCTGTAAACAAACAGGAACCAATCCACAAACACATTTGGCTATCCACAAATACGATACGTTCCACAAACTCAAATGTCACTCACAAATACCTCTTCACCTGATGAAAATACCCAGCAAGCACCATGGCAATGGCCCACCGGTGGCCCACTAGCTTAATGCCGCTGCGGCCGCCGAGCATTTCTGGTAGGCCGCTTTCATGACAATGCCTTCTAACAATACCCTGATCAGCGGCTTTTATGCAATAAACCCAGCGGGATGCCTCACGCCCCAATATTAGGTTTTATTTATAATAATTTTGGTCATATCACAAATGACAATGAACTGAATAAAATGTAAACAGTTTATTTCAAATAGTGCAAGATGCATACAAAAAAAACATGCATTATACAACAATCATACAGTGGGGCAAAAAAGTATTTAGTCAGCAACCAATTGTGCAAGATCTCCCACTCAAAAAGATGAGAGAGGCCTGTAATTTTCATCATAGGTACACTTCAACTATGCGAGACAAAATGAAAAAAAATCCAGAAAATCACATTGTAGGATTCTTTATGAATTTATTGGTAAATTATGGTGGAAAATAAGTATTTGATCAATAACAAGAGTTAATCTCAATACTTTGTTATATACCCTTTGTTGGCAATGACAGAGGTCAAACATTTTCTGTAAGTCTTCACAAGGTTTTCACACACTGTTGCTGGTATTTTGGCCCATTCCTCCATGCAGATCTCTACTGCAGGGATGTTTTGGGGTTGTCGGTGGGCAACACAGACTTTCAACTCCCTCCAAAGATTTTCTATAGGGTTGTGATCTGGTTACTGGCTAGGCCACTCCAGGACCTTGAAATGCTTCTTACGAAGCCACTCCTTCGTTGCCCGGGCGGTGTGTTTGGGATCATTGTCATGCTGAAAGACCCAGCCACGTTTCATCTTCAGTGCCCTTGCTGATGGAAGGAGGTTTTCACTCAAAATCTCACAATACATGGCCCCATTCATTCTTTCCTTTACATCAGTCGTCTTTTTTACCAAAAAGTTCTATTTTGGTTTCATCTGACCATATGACATTCTCCCAATCCTCTTCTGGACCATCCAAATGCTCTCTAGCAAAATGTACTGGCTTAAGCAGGGGGACACGCCTGGCACTGCAGGATTTGAGTCCCTGGCGGCGTAGTGTGTTACTGATGGTAGCCTTTGTTACTTTGGTGCCAGCTCTCTGCAGGTCATTCACTAGGTCCCCCTGTGTGGTTCTGGGTTTTTGATAAATACCGAGGAATTTATCAATTAATGCATAAAAAAATCCTAAAATGTGATTTTCTGGATATCTTTTTCTTATTTTGTCTCTCATAGTTGAAGTGTACCTATGAGGAAATTAGAGACCTCTATCATCTTTTTAAGTGGGAGAACTTGCACAATTGGTGGCTGACTAAAGATTATTTTTCCCCACTGTACAAAATAAACATGCAAATGAATTGAAATACAAATTTTACAAAATCAAATCAAAAAAGTGCAACAAAACATATCCAGCAACAGATATTTGAATGTAATAAAATTACAGTATTTTAATGTGAAAGTACAAAATAAACATAATACAGTACAAAATAAACAAGGGCTAGAATGGCAGTAATATACACTCACCTACAGGATTATTAGGAACACCTGTTCAATTTCTCATGAATGCAATGATCTAATCAACCAATCACATGGCAGTTGCTTCAATGCATTTAGGGGTGTGGTCCTGGTCAAGACAATCTCCTGAACTCCAAACTGAATGTCAGAATGGGAAAGAAAGGTGATTTAAGCAATTTTGAGCGTGGCATGGTTGTTGGTGCCAGACGGGCCGGTCTGAGTATTTCACAATCTGCTCAGCTACTGGGATTTTCACGCACAACCATTTCTAGGGTTTACAAAGAATGGTGTGAAAAGGGAAAAACATCCAGTATGCAGCAGTCCTGTGGGCGAAAATGCCTTGGTGATGCTAGAGGTCAAAGGAGAATGGGCCGACTGATTAAAGCTGACTTTGACTGAAATAACCACTTGTTACAACCGAAGTATGCAGCAAAGCATTTGTGAAGCCACAACACGCACAACCTTGAGGCGGATGGGCTACAACAGCAGAAGACCCCACTGGGTACCACTCATCTCCACTACAAATAGGAAAAAGAGGCTAGAATTTGCACAAGCTCACCAAAATTGGACAGTTGAAGACTGGAAGAATGTTGCCTGGTCTGTCTCGATTTCTGTTAAGACATTCAGATGGTAGAGTTAGAATTTGGCGTAAACAGAATGAGAACATGGATCCATCATGCCTTGTTACCACTGTGCAGGCTGGTGGTGGTGGGGTAATGGTGTGGGGGATGTTTTCTTGGCACACTTTAGGCCCCTTAGTGCCAATTGGGCATTGTTTAAATGCCACGGCCTACCTGAGCATTGTTTCTGATCATGTCCATCCCTTTATGACCACCATGTACCCATCCTCTGATGGCTACGTCCAGTAGGATAAAGCACCATGTCACAAAGATTGAATCATTTCAAATTGGTTTCTTGAACATGACAATGAGTTCAGTGTACTGAAATGGCCCCCACAGTCACCAGATCTCAACCCAATAGAGCATCTTTGGGATGTGGTGGAACGGGAGCTTCGTGCCCTGGATGTGCATCCCACAAATCTCCATCAACTGCAAGATGCTATCCTATCAATACCAACATTTCTAAAGAATGCTTTCAGCACCTTGTTGAATCAATGCCACGTAGAATTAAGGCAGTTCTGAAGGCGAAAGGGGGTCAAACACAGTATTAGTATGGTGTTCCTAATAATCCTTTAGGTGAGTGTACATAAGTATGACCTAGCAGCAATCAATAGTTATTGAATGTCATAGATACATCAGTGCAATAAGCTTATGAATGGTGGCATAACACTGCAACTACAGTCAGAATTAAGAACATTTACACAGAGCTATAAATATATTAAGAGGATAATGCAATCATATATATATATATAACACTGTACATAGCAGCAGTAAAAAATTAATACAAATAATTGCAAAAATGATTTTGAAAATTGCATGACATTCAAGACAAATTAAATGTTTCAATGAAGACAAAATGCTAGCGCAACTATAGTCTTGTTTTTACCTGATTGTAGAGCCAGCTGTGCACTCGGCTTGACATTCTTTTCAGTCAGAGGTTTATCAGAATCTAAAAAGCACAATGAAATGTCAATAGCTTAATAGGGAAATAAACAAAACTTCCATATACATGTAATATCAGAAAGGCTGTACAGTATTGCATTTCAGTAAAGGGCACACGTTCAGACAAATGCAGTTTCATTAAGACAAGATGCTAACGTAACTATAGCCTACCTCTGCCTTCTTGCCCTTAAAAATAAATTGAAATTGACGAATAAAATTGGAAGCAACATGCTTTAATAACAAGTTAAGCATCAGGGTTAAGTGAAGGAACCCAAACGTACCTATGTAGCCATCCTCTACATGGTGGCGTGGAGTACCTCTCTGGGGCCTTGGAGTACTGTGCTTGCTCCATCCTAAAAATAAACATACATTTTGGTGAACAGGTAAATATGGTGAAACTAAGTAAACATTGCAGCAATTACGAGATAAACATGTAATTCACATACCTGGCGCAGTCATCCTCCTCCGGGAACAAAACTACAGAAAACGTCATCACCTGAAAGCAATGTTTAGAAAATTAGTTAAAGTTAAAAAAAACGGCAGCATAAGACACACACAGGCTAGCTAAGAACAATGTGGATACACAGACAACAGGTCCAGGTTTAGCTAATCAAAATTTACTACCAAGAGTAACGTTACCCACATGATGTGGATAACGTTACACAAAGAAACACGATTCAGCCAACGTTACGTATCAGTTTATAAAAGTTACAAGGAGTAAGCACATATTATAAAATTCTAACTTGTTGATACCCTAAGAAACACGATTTAGACAAGTTAGCTAACGATGTTACCATACCTCAACTGTTGATAAGCACAAAACATCCGAACTTGAGGATAAACGAAGAAACAAAATATTGTAAGCAACCAAACTTGCTGGCACACGAAGAAACAAGGGTTAATGTAGGTATTTAATCTCAGGCCAAAGCTGTTTTTTCTCAGTTTCTATAACTATTTTTCCCGCCAATGGTTTAGAACTTGGGTTCAGCTACCAGTAACTTGACTAAATAATTTTAATGTTAATAGAATATTGCAAACAGTCCTTCTTTAATACAAAAGTCATTACGTTCTTACTCAGTAACCTAACAACACTTAACGCTAGTTATTTATAATAGAATAGAACAGAACATCGGTCTGATGTCCAAAGAAATCCTTGATCTTCGTTTCTTTCAGGAGTTCATCAAATTGTAGTAAAACAATGTGTAAATCCACATGTTTTATTGTCCAATTCAGAGCATATAGCTTATACACTTTGAACAAGAGTTGATGAAAGAACCAAGTCGCTAAAATGAATGTTCTAGTTTGCACGTTACAACAGTGTGGAATCCAAATGGCTGTCTTACCCATAGCCTCATAGTCTATGGGTAGATGGCGCTACTATAGCGCCATCTACGGACACGGCGGTGTTTAAACACAGTAAAGAACTGTCCCCCATGAAGCATTAAAGTCGAGGCTGTAGATCGAGTTGAGCTGGTTTGTAGTGAAAAATGGCCATTAGTTCGTGAAAATATTATGGTAAGCAATGGCGAGATGTGTTTACTGTACATGTCTACACAAAGGTCCTTTACACAAGCAATAGTCAAAGTCCATTTTATTAATAAACTACCAATGTGTACAGACCAAATTCTGTACATTAAGATTTTACAATATTAAAATAAATCAAATAATCAGTACAAGAATAAAAACGTGTACAATAGCATCTCTGCTGGAAAAAATGGCAACACAAGCAGATACAGCAGACTAAAGTGCATGCCCTCTGTAACGCAGTCGGGCTGCTGGTGGAAAGCCGCCTGAGATGCAAACTGAGATCAGGAGAAAAGCGACAAAAGCTGGTGGCCCGCTGGCTGTACAACATTAGGGTTGTTCAGATCTTCCCACAACCAGCCAAAGGATGGAAGCAATACCCAGCACGAGTACTCTTTGAAACAGGTGTTTGAAGTAGGTTGTAATGTTAACAACATGTTTAACATTATAAATAAAATGACTGAAGTTTCCTTGGAAATAATTTTAAAGACTTTGCACCTACTTCAAACACCTGATTCAACTAAAATGTTAAATTAGTATGACAACCCCTAACAGTACGAGTGTGGAGTTTAAATTCTTTGTTTGCATTTCAGACCTCAAAGTTGTCCTCAACCGGGGACAGAATGTTAAGAAAACTGTGTGGTATGTGTTCCAGAAGGTCTTCACACTCAACTTTGCAACCCAACTGAACTGGTGCGGGAGGGGGCAGAAGACTGTCATCCGGTCAATACCACTGAAGGATGCTAATACCACTGAAGGATGCTATTACGTGTAACTTCAACAGTTGCTTATTTTTATAGAAGTTAAAACATTCGTGGACAAAACCAACTCATCATTAGAAATGTGGATGCCGCCCATATTTCAGTGTTTCTTCTGGAAATGTATCTTGCTGTGGTGGGAATGTTGTTGAGGGGGCTGCCCTCCATCTATTCTCTTCCCTCTCCTCCATCTCTTTCCTTCCTCACTTCCTCTTCTGTTATCTCCACCTCTTCTTTCCTTTCTTCTATCCTCTGTTCCACTATGGTCTACTCTCCTCTTCCATGTACCTTGTTGGAACTCTACTTTCTGCACCACTCTGTCCCTCATTATCAAGATTGTCTCCCCTTGCCTACTGAATTAATGCGTACACTTATCATGAAAACGCAGAGCATAACCTTTAAGAGATTGTAATAATAATTTCTCCTAATTAATAAGGTTTTTCAGATTCAAGTATAATACATCAATTTAATCCAATGAGTTGAAGCGATTCTGGTGACTGGCCTTTACTCTTTATCTATAACGTGTGTTCTTCTGATAACTGGCCCGATCTTTCCTTCTTCCTGCTGGAAAACACTCTGATATAATTTGTTTAGCGTAGGGAGAACGAGTCATTTTGAATGCGATCAGGACGTCCGTTTTCCTGTTTCAACTCGTCTGCTTAAAGCGTATTGGTAGCTCTGACTATGACAGTGCGATCTGCGTTTCTCAAATTGCATGCAGAAAATCGCTCAACGCGCTACATACCATGAGAACGGTTTTGTACACTGACATTGTGTATGTTATCTAACAAAAAACATTTGTTTTTCTTTACATGGCGCCATCACGTTAAATTGAATGCTACATAATCACTGTTATACTTATTACAATCGCTTCATATTTTGTCTTTCAGGTTCTGTTCTTAAAAAAACATGTTTGCAAGGAATGACTGAGTTTGAGGTTGAAAGGGCGGGGCTGGCAACTGGAGGGAGAGACCTGCGGAAGAAGAGGACGATTAATTTGTAGCCTATATAATGCACAATTGTTAGGTGCTTTGTTTAGGCTTCTTTAGTTTTTTTGTTTGTTAAATTGTACATTCTGTAAATAAAGTTCATACCTTAGTCTTTATCTTGTCTCTTCACTTTACGTCAGCAGTTGATTTATTAAATGTCAGCTGTAGATCTATTAACTATTACATTTCGGCTAAATGTCGGCGGAGAAGCGGAAAGCGTGGAAGGGAAAAATCTATGTCTTTTCGACATCTAACCAATGAGCAGCCAACGTCTATACTGCATTCCGCTGACATCTCGTGTGTATGTCGGCCGACATCGGTAAGACGTGTGTTATCTGGGTTAGAGATCATGACACATTTGTCTGTGGATGTTACATTCATTTAAGGCCGGGTGTTTTTGTAAAAGCACTGTGACAACTGCTGTTGTAAAAAGGGCTTTATAAATACATTTGTGTGATTGATTTGTAAATTGCGGTGTCTGGCCGGGCTCAGCCCGAAGGAGCGACATGGGGCCGCCTTCTCGTGGGCTCACCACCTGCAGGAGGGACCATAAGGGGTTGGTGCGTAGAGGATTGGGCGGCAGTCGAAGGTGGGTGCCTCGACAACCCGATCCCTGGACACGGAAACTAGTTCTAGGGACGTGGAATGTCACCTCGCTGGCAGGGAAGGAGCCTGAGATTTTGCGTGAGGTTGAGAGGTTCCGAATAGAGATAGTCGGGATCACCTCCACGCACGGCTTGGGCTCTGGAACCAGACTCCTTGAGAGAGGATGGACTCTTCACCACTCTGGAGTTGCCCATGGTGAGAGGCGGCGGGCTGGTGTGGGTTTGCTTATAGCTCCTCAGCTCTGCCGCCATGTGTTGGAGTTTTCCGCGGTGAACGAGAGGGTCGTTTCCCTGTGTCTACGGGTCAGGGATAGGTCTCTCACTGTTGTTTGATCCTACGGGCCGAACGGCAGTGCAGAGTACCCGACCTTCTTGGAGTCTCTGGGAGGGGTGCTGGAAAGTGCTCCGACTGGGGACTCCATCGTTCTACTGGGGGACTTCAACGCCCACGTGGGCAACGACAGTGACACCTGGAGGGGCGTGATTGGGAGGAACGCCCCCCCTGATCTGAACCCGAGCGGTGTTCAGTAATTGGACTTCTGTGCTAGTCACAGTTTGTCCATAACGAACACCATGTTCAGGCATAAGGGTGTCCATCAGTGCACGTGGCGCCAGGACACCCTAGGCCGTAGGTCGATGATCGACTTTGTTGTCGTTTCATCTGACCTGCGGCCGTATGTCTTGGACACTCGGGTGAAGAGAGGGGCGGAGCAGTCAACTGATCACCACCTGGTGGTGAGTTGGATCTGTTGGTGGGGGAGGAAGCTGGACAGACACGGCAGACCCAAGCGTCTGGCTGAGTCTCCTGTCAGAGAGATCTTTAACTCCCACCTCCGGCAGAGCTTCAACTGGATCCCGAGGGAGGCAGGAGATATTGAGTCCGAGTGGACCATGTTCTCCACCGCCATTGTTGAAGTGGCCGCTCTGAGCTGTGGCCGTAAGGTCTCCGGTGCCTGTCGAGGCGACAATCCAAGAACCCGGGGGTGGACACCGGAAGTAAGGGATGCCTTCAAGCTGAAGAAGGAGTCCTATCAGGCCTGGTTGGCTTGTGGGACTCCTGAGGCAGCTGATGGGTACCGGCAGGCCAAGCGGACTGCAGCCCGGGTGGTTGTGGAGGCAAAAACTCGGGCCTGGGAGGAGTTCGGTGAGGCCATGGAGAAGGACTATCGGCTGGCCTCGAAGATATTCTGGAAAACCATCCGGCGCCTCAGGAGAGGGAAACAGTGCCCTACCAATGCTGTTTACAGTAGAGGTGGGCAGCTGTTGACCTCAACTGGGGATGTCGTCGGGCGGTGGAAGGAGTACTTCAAGGATCTCCTCAATCCCGCCGTCACGTCTTCCATTGAGGAAGCAGAGGATGAGGGCTCAGAGGTGGACTCGTCCATCACCTGGGCTGAAGTCACAGAGGTAGTCAAGAAACTCCTCGGTGGCAAGGCACCTGGAGTGGATGAGATCCGCCCTGAGTACCTCAAGTCTCTGTATGTTGTGGGGCTGTCTTGGTTGACACGCCTGTGCAACATCGCGTGGCGGTCGGGGACAGTGCCTCTGGGATGGCAGACCGGGGTGGTGGTCCCTCTTTTTAATAAGGGGGACCGGAGGGTGTGTTCCAACTACAGGGGGATCACACTTCTCAGCCTCCCCGGGAAAGTCTATGCCAGGGTACTGGAGAGGAGAATACGGGCGATAGTAGAACCTCTGATTCAGGAGGAACAGTATAGTTTTCGTCCGGGCCGTGGAACACTAGACCAGCTCTATACCCTCTACGGGGTGCTGGAGGGTTCATAGGAGTTTGCCCAAACAACTGTGTCCCTTGCGGCATTCGACTGTGTCCCTTGCGGCATCCTGTGGATGGTGCTTCGGGAATATGGGGTCCTGGGTCCTTTGCTAAGAACTGTCAGGTCCCTGTACGACCGAAGCAGGAGCTTGGTACGCATTGCCGGCAGTAAGTCAGACTTGTTCCCAGTGCATGTTGGACTCCAGCAGGGCTGCCCTTTGTCGCTGGTTCTGTTCGTAATTTTAATGGACAGAATTTCTAGGCACAGCCAGGGGCCGGAGGGTGTCAGGTTTGGGGACCACACGATTTCGTCTCTGCTCTTTGCGGATGATGTTGTCGTGTTGGCCCCTTCTAACCAGGACCTTCAGCATGCACTGGGACGGTTTGCAGCCGAGTGTGAAGCAGTGGGGATGAAAATCAGTACCTCCAAATCCGAGGCCATGGTCCTCAGTCGGAAAAGGGTGGCTTGCCCACTTCAGGTTGGTGGAGAGTGCCTGCCTCAAGTGGAGGAGTTTAAGTATCTAGGGGTCTTGTTCACGAGTGAGGGAAGGATGGAACGGGAGATTGACAGACGGATCAGTGCAGCTTCTGCAGTAATGCGGTCGATGTATCGGTCTGTCTTGGTGAAGAAAGAGCTGAGCCGCAAGGCGAAGCTCTCGATTTACCGGTCAATCTACGTTCCTACTCTCACCTATGGTCATGAGCTTTGGGTCATGACCGAACGGACAAGATCCCGGATACAGGCGGCCGAAAAGAGCTTTCTCCGCAGGGGGGCTGGGCGATCCCTTAGGGTGAGAAGCTCGGTCACCCGGGAGGAGCTCAGAGTAGAGCCGCTGCTCCTCCACATCGAGAGGAGTCAGCTGAGGTGGCTTGGGCATCTGTTCTGGATGCCTCCTGAACGCCTTCCTGGGAAGGTGTTCCGGGCCCGTCCCACTGGGAGGAGACCCCGGGGAAGACCTAGGACACGCTGGAGGGACTATGTCTCCCGGCTGGCCTGGGAACGCCTCGGTGTCCCCCCGGAAGAGCTAGAGGAAGTGTCTAGGGAGAGGGAAGTCTGGGAATCTGGGCCCCGGATAATCGGAAGATGGATGGATGGATTTGTAAGTTGTATTTTCTGTTTACACATTGTAATACATATTGGTAAGTTGTGGTCTGCACATCTGCAATAGTTTAGAAGCATTTCTGTCTTCATACAAGTATTGCCAGCAGAGTTCAACCCAATTTCACAAAGGGCACTACAGAGAGAAAACAACAAACCAGTGACTCCACCCCCGAATGGCATTGGAGGGAGGGCATCCCAGTGGCGATGAGAGCCCACCTGACAAGACAGCAAGGGTGGAAAGCATCAAGCCTTTCCGGTCACCTTCACACCCCTGGGTGTTATGCATGCAGGTACCCTGTATGTGCGTTTGTGTTTTTCTCACTTCTGCCGTTTCCCCAGGAGTCCTTTATGTTCCTGATTGTGCTCGTTGGTGTTTCCCACCTGGCAGTCATGAGTGCATCGCCTGACTGCTGAGGTGAGCCAATCAGTGGACACCCCTCCTAATTGCACCACCTGTTCCTTTTTCCATTAGCCAATCGCATCACACATCCCTGGTTTAAAAACACAGTCAGTTGGTTCTCCCAGACTCTGGCTTTACCCTACATGGACATAGACGCTGTTGAGATACATGCCATTTTTGATAGACAGCCACTGTTCATTCATACATCACTTAGTTTAGCACATACACCTCACTTTGTCCTGTTTCATGTGAGTATGTATTGCTGTGGTGTTTTGTTTGGTGTTGTCTAGTCAATTGTTTGCTGTTTAGTCCTTGTTCAACCTGTGTGTTTTGTTTGTCCCTGTGTCCCTGGGAAAGTCACCCTCGGGCACACACAACCTGTAGGAAAACTTTGTCTCAAAACACTACTTAGAACTGAGCAGACCACCCAATGTATTTTTCGTATTGGTTAGTAGTAGTAAATGTAGGGTATAATGTGCCAGAATGGGGATTTATGAGGGTTCCATATTAACCCCCTGAGGACGGATTAGGTGCTACCGCCCACGACTGAGGCATATTTGCATAAGAATTACAAAGTATCACATATTTTCAAAACGGTTTGTGATGGAGAGATACTTTTTTCTTTGCTGTCTTCCTAAGAGTCCGCTGAAAATGCTGATGCGCTCTGTTTTTCTGGCACATTTCCTGGTTTTCGTCATCCATTCATCCAATGTAACCAAAACCTAAGGTGCACCTGACCAATGAAAGGGCTACTGATTTTCGAAATGCAATGCTCCATCGACAAATGTAAGGATGTTGCTAGGCAGAATATTTTCTTTTCCCAGTCAGGGGAAAGGTAACTGTAACGTATTTGAACAAATCAAAATTACTGTGATTCCTTGCAAGGGGTGGGACCAATTTTAGACCTAATCGGCCAGAACGTGCTGTTGGAGTTTACTAACGCATCGACAACGCAGTGTACGGTTGGAGTTTACTAACGCATCGACAACGCAGTGTACGGACAGAGAAAGTATTGGAGTTTTTACAACAGCTTTATTATTGTTATTATCAAAAGAGAAAATGGCTAATCGTAAAACATTTTCATCCGAAGCAGCTTTGGCAAAACTTTTCGAAAGTGACCACGAGCTATCTGGAGCCGAGAGCTTTTTCACGGATGAAGAAGTGTTTCGTCAGGACTTGCAAGATTCTTCTGAGGACTGGTATGTAACTTCGAATAACCTATTTATCATAAAATAATGTAGTACAAATGTGGTCGTTATTGTCTGTTTTTTGGGTATATATTTATCTGATGAATGTGTGTGACGTATATAGGATTCATTACATAGTAGTATTCGTGGGAAATGCATGTATTGGATTTAATGCATTGAGTCAGAGAGATGGTTTGGAATCTTTTTGTTCTAATGGTGTTACAATGGGGTTGTTTCTTTTCATCTGAAATGTGACCTTGAAAGAACCTTCCAGTTCCATTGTGTAATTGTTCTCTCCTTTTATTTCAGTACTGATAGTGATGACCCTACATTCACACCAAGGCGGCCAGGCACAACTACACAGGCTGCAGCTACAAAGAGCCAGCCAAGCACATCTGCACCTGCAGCAGCACCTCAGCTTCCCCCAAGGAGAACACCTACATCAAGGAGAACTCTTACCAAGTGCGCAGAGAGTCTACAGGGAGCATTCAGAACCCCACTCGAAGGCGCTCCAGATCACGCTCTCCTCTAGGGATGTAACGATATCAAAATCTCACGGTACGATACAATTTCGATATTGACCTCACGGTACGATACAGCCTTTTAAAACTGGTATTTAGGAACATAACTTAAACTTAAATAAAATAGTCAGTCAAAAAGCCTTTTTAAAAAAACTGACCTATCATTTAGCTTATGTTCACATTTTTCATCAGATGGATCAAAATATCTACATTGCAAGGGAGAAGAAAAAAAACAGTAAAAAAAAAAACCTTAAACAGTCTGGCAAAAGCCTTCTGAAAAACACTTGTTTGTGTTTCCCGTGTTGTATCGCAGTTTACTGTCTGTCCACCACCTTCTCTCCTTTTGCGTTTTTTGACACGGCGAAACCAAAATGTTTCCAGACATCTGATTTAAAAGCTGCAGGGGCTGGTACAATCTCAACTTCGGGGTTGTTGTTTTCATCCTTACAAGTATCGCTGTCGGCCATGCTGGCTTGCTGTGAGCTTGTGTGGACAGCGTGCAATCCTATTGGCTTAACAATGGTTGTTGTGACGACGCAGCGCAAAGGATCATGGTCTATGTAGTTAACAATGATTTGTTCCGCGGGACTGTGTTTATTCCTGATGCTTTTTGACGGACACCTGTCCTTTTAATATTGTAACCCAACCACGACGAAATCGAGACACGTTTACCAGCGCAATATCGTTACATCCCTACTCTCCACACCACACAACACCTGAACAGCATTAGAAAACCGAAAGAGATCCAGATGTGGCACCCAATCACCCCCGATTTGCCCCTGCCAGGCCTCCGGGAGTTCAGCTGGATACAAGTCAAACATACAGTCCTCTTGATTTGTTCCTGCTGTTTTTCAGCATAAGTGTTGTTCGACGGCTGTGCTGCAACATCAATAAACAAGCCAAAAAGAATGGAAGACAAGCCACATACCTGTGCCTATTGCACCTTTGGACCCAGCAAACCCTGCAAACAGGCCTTCAGATGTGAGGAGGTATTGTGAGCTCTGCAAGAAAAGCAAAAACTATAACAAGACCCCCTGGCAGTGTGGCGGATGCCAGGTCCCCCTCTGCAACCTCTTGGAGAGGGCTTGCTTTACTCAGTGGCATACCTGAGTCATTTGACTGAAAAAAAAAACTATTAGGACTGCTTGCACAAAATGTTCATTATTGCATTTTCTATTTATATTTTATTGTTGGAATGCATATTTGTGTAAGAAAGTGTTTATAAAAATATGTACATAGTTTGAAACCTGTTTGACATGGTTTTGTGTGGTGTGATTTCAATAATAATTTTAAAAAATCTCATTTTGTTTTTGAAAATCTTTATTGTTTTGCATATTTTCACTCAAATACTACCTTAAGTACATGAACATTCATGCTTATATTAGCTTGTGTTCCTCTGAATCCATAGATACCAAATACATGATTCTTTACATATGTGTTTATAAGCCCAAATGGAAAAGATGTGAAAACCGGCGGAGGTTTATAAGTATTATTATCAGTAATATGAAATAGCAAAACGTAAAACACCTTTACTCAATGTAGCCATAGTCCTTTTTGGTTTGTACAAGCTGGATAGCTGTGTGACCAGAACAAAAGGAGGAATGCTAACGTGCTAACAGAGCCAGAACAGTTCCATATGGGTTTTTGGGCTGATTTCAATGATAAATAGTGACATAATTATGGCTGTCATAAACATATTTGTCTGCTTGCACAAAAGGTGACTAATTTCATTGTTCTGTTCACATTTATTGTGATACAATGCATTTTTGTGCAAGAAAATGGGTTTGAAAAGTGTTGGTGTAATGGCAGAACTTTTCTGTTCACATTAATTGTGAAGCCTTTTCTTACACAAATGTGCATTGTGTTTGCACAGAACATTTGTATTGGGAGTATCACTCCATATGGGAGTGTTATGGTCAGAATTCAATGATATATAGAAAAAAGGCATCACAATTTCAGCTGGATTTGGTTGACATGAGTGCTTACAGTGTGGAAAATGATAACATGAAATGTATGTTAACATGCATAGATGTATTAAGCAAATGGATACAATACACATGGATTCGTGTGCTGAGAAATAAAAGCGCTATTGCTGTAAAGCGAGCATTTGATAACATTAAAAGAAGGAAGAACACCACAAAAAGTCCAAACAGACAAGGGGAAGGTATTTTTTAGTTCATATTTTGAATTGTTAATGAAGAAGTACAAAAAACATGTTGCTGCAGGAAATGATGACAAAGCGAGTATCGTTGAAAGATTTAATAAAACAATTAAATCACGAATGTGGAGGTATCTCAAAGCTGCCAACACTCAACGCTATGTTAAGCTTATTCAAGATTTAGTTCATGGATGCAACCATAGCTACCATCGGTCTATTAAGATGAAGCCTGCTGACGTTTGTGAAGAAAATGTTAGATTACTTCTCAAGAACTTGTATGGTACAACAATAATGAGAAATGGTAATCAAAGCTACAAGTTCCGGGTTGGGGATACTGTGAGACTCTCATTGTTGAAAGGAGCGTTTACAATAGGCTATGAAAAAGGGAAGACTATTACATGGGGTGAAAACAAATTTGAACTACATGACTTGAAACACGACAAAACCTGGAAATATGAACTCAACACCGGTTATTACAACGGCATAGTAAAACTAGTGGCAGAGCTCACTAGCAGAGCTGGTGAATGTATGAAAACAGAGTTTTATTCACAGTTCCTTTCACACAGACATCTTTTGAGAAAAATACATACATTTGTCAAGAAAGTGTCTGTTTTGCCAGCCGTGAAACTTGGACACCGTCAAGCGCTACTCTCAACCACTGCCAAGTACCCAATTGAAAGAGTGTGTGTGAAGACATTTAGTTTACCGACAAGGGGTCGCGTTTGCAACCAGGAAAACCTATTTTTAGGACCTCTGCCAAAATGTCTTGTCATCGGATTGGTGGACAATGAGTTTTACAGGAAGTTACACAAAAAATCCATTTAATTTCAAACATTATAATTTGGAGTTTATGGCTATGTATGTAGACGGTCAGCAATTTCCTAGCAAACCATTCCATCCAAATTACACAACGGGGTCAGCAGTGCGTGAATTTTACCAATTGGCCTTAGCTTCAGGAAAACACCTAAAGGACCAAGCTTTGGCTATTGACCGGTCTGACTTCTTACATGGCTATGCTCTTTATGCATTCAACTGGGCTGGATGAGGAATGTGGTCAGCACCTATCCTTGATCAAGTTAGGGAATGTACGACTTGAGGTGAGGTTCAGACAACCACTACCCCACACAATTAATTTGGTTGTTTATTCAATCTTTGACTACATTATCGAAGTGTCAAACCGGCGACAAGTCATGGTTGACTACTATTAGGAAAACGGTGTGGAAATGAATACAGCAGAGTTGACCGGTGTGGTGAACCAATTTTCATCTAGACCAACTACCTAGTGGACCAGTCCGAAATATTTCGTCAATGATGATTGTTAATACACACCCGAGCAATCACCCCAGGGAGCACTGGTTGGCTATTTAAATAACAGACGATGGGATTGGAAGGTTTTATGACAGATTTGGAAACAAGTACAGGACATGGTTTCAACCATGTGTGGACAACATTGTGTGTTCTTTCTCTATCTAATGACAAAGGGTCTGAGTTATAAAGATGCTATGTCTTTTTATAATGATGATTTACGATAAAATGATGCCCTACTCTCAAAGTTTGTAGCTAAGATGTACCTGAGTAAACGTGATAAGCAAATTTTTAATTGCATACAACATGCTCAATCTTGTGAATCTTTTAATTTGTGTCATGGTTATTGAAGAAATAGAAAAGTAAATCATGTGTATTTCAACTTTATTATTAAAAAATAAAACAATTTATAAAACCACATATGTTTACATAGTATTTTTCATACAACAGTTATTCATGGTAAAAAAATATACTTTGACAATGAATTACAAATGATAAAAAAGCATGAAATAAAAACACATTAAAATGGAAGTCATTTTGTGGGGTCCGTGGTAGGGGGTACAAAGAAAGCTTTGGTTGGTTGATAACTAGTTGCTGGGGGAGTGGCTAAATCATTCACTGTTTCACCAGACGTTTGTTTATACAAATAGATTTTACGCCTTACAAGCGCATTTGTAATAGTTGTAAAAGGCATGTTGAGACATGCCTTTTACATGTCTCAACATGTAAAAATACTCCCCACCCCAACGGCCTTCTAACGTCAGAAATGTTATTGGTTGCTGTCACACTTTTAACCAGATCCAGCAGGTGTGAACCCTTGATTATCTCTCCTTTGAAAATGTATTCACCATTAGAATTCCATGAAGTCAAATCTTTAGACCTGTGCATTCTATTAAGAATATATTCAACATTCTTCCCAGGCACATTATCCAAAATGTCATCAACAAGGTTAACATTTCGGTCAACAGTTTAGCTTAGCCTCAGGCACGTTTACTACCTCAGCCACAGTCTCAGACGTGGGTAGACTTAAAGTCACTGTAATTGTATCCAGATCCCCCCTGTCTCACAACAGTCAAAAATCTTTAAAAATGGCAGAGTATCTTTTAGCGTTCTCATGTAAATCCATATCAGGCTTCAACAGTATATTGCGAATCGATGAGTCCAAATAATTTTCAACAGATTGTCTTACGTGCTAGTCGATTTGGATTCTGATGTTGTGACACCAGAAAAAGTGTCTAAGCATGATCCATGCTGTTTAACCATGTCTCGATGCACTTAGATTGGTTAGGAATGGAACTGCTTTTTGTCTTTTTATTTTTCAGTGCTGCGATTCTGTTAAGGATATATTTCCACGCCTTAGATTAAGCGCTATTTCACAGAGTGATAGAATGAGGTCGGTGGAGGCTGATTCTAAAATCAATTTTTGTTGACTTGCCGGTGCCTTAAATAACATCTTCAAAAGTGGAACATTTCTACGAATGCGTTTAGACATGATCAAACTTTCTTAGGAACATACACGACAGGCCAATTCCCTGAAAATAACCCCGTTCTCAGACGGTAGTCTTCTTGTGTTGTAGCTTTAAAGTTAATAAGTAAATAACCAAAAGGCGGATGTGTTGCATCTTTAAAACTCTCCATGAAGAATCGATTAAGACCGGGGTATATCTGTCTGCCTAAAATACTAATCTGCTGATTGTCACAGGGGATTTTAAACAAGATGAGGTAGTTTGTGTTCAAGTTAATAGTTCTCCTAGATTTGCCTTTAACAAACATGTTTTGGACAAGGTAAATTTAACTCAGGTCACGGTGGTGTGAATATAGTGTGAAAACTCTCTCCATCTCCAAACACTCTGATGCACTTTTCATTAAATCGTCAATAATTAGAAGGTTGTTTTTCTGAATCGTTAGCATATTATCATCACACAGCGATGTTGGTAGACCTTCTATAAAAGTAATCTTCCTCACCTTCAACATTTCATCATACAGCAGTTTGCCAACATGAATAAACCCAGACAATATTCAGCATTATCCAACAGCATCTTCACAAAATATATTTTACCCGAGTTACTGGGGCCACTAATGACACAGCTGAATGGGTGTTGAAGTCGCGGATCAAAACCGCTATCCATCCTAGAATGTGGTTTAGTACCTGTAAGGCCTTGTGCTATAATCAGGGAGCAGTATACGCTTGTTGTACACAAGTCTGAAATGCTAAGACACTACACGGTTTTTCAATGTGAATGTTTTTTTTTATCTCTCGCAATTGTGTCTGCATTAGCAAGGACGTGATCATCATCACCACCCTCGCCCCGTACAAAGTTATCAACCAGTTGTGTTAGTGTCTCCAAGTTAACCTTTTCATGCCTGAGTTTCAAATATTCCTTACCGACCCCCCAGCGTGAGTTTTTTTGCACGTGACTTCATTACTCTGCAGCATTTGAACTCACGCCAGCATTTGAACAGTCACCTTGCTAGGTAAGGAACACTACTTGCATTGCATTGCAAGCTTCTCTCGTTGACTCGAATTCTAAGAGCTGCAAAAGTTGGTTGATTTATTACTGTAGCTAGCTAGAAAACGTCAGCTAACCGCTAGCAAACGTCAGCTGCCCGCTAGCTAACAAATCGTGACCAGTTATTCAGTGCAGTGAAAATGAATAAACTATATAAAATGCATACAACGGGGAACGTAACTTCTAGAAAGTTTTTGCAATGGTTTTGATCGGTAGTAGTCGCTAATATAATTCGTTTTTTTGCATTAGTGTTGGCTGTCTGTTGGTACGTAAGTAACACTTATTGTCCCGATTTGAATGCTTTCTACCTGGTTAATATCATAGTATGGTATTGAAACAATTACAATCAGGAAATAAAGTTATAAACACTGTTTGAGCTAAATGTGAGTAAATAATAGTGCGGTTTTACCAGCCATTGTTACGTTACTTGTAGCTAGGTATGCTAATGGTGCGTTCTAAACATGACGTTCTAATCACACCGGTGTGATCGTACGCTCCAGGGACCACTCTAGATTGATCACACCAGTGTGATCGTACGCGCCAAAGGGTTAACAATGGTTGTGTTGTAGCTGTTGAATGTAATGCCTTTTGCTTTGAGACAGGTCAGACCTTTAACAGTTTTGTAACCGTATGTTATTGGCCCACCACTAACAAATTGAGCGATGCTGTCACCATCCGGTAACACATCGGTCAAGTCACCCAAGAATGGCCCCAGTGCGGGCACCCAATCCCCATGGTGTGTGACATTGATCACTGAATCATTATCTGTGTAGAGTACACGTCTATCCAACTTCTCCAAGAGTGAATACAACTTGAGTCTAGCATAAGAGGTTGTGAATGCGGCAATACAAATTTTGCCGTTATGTGGTTTGATTGGTGTCTGTTTTGTGTAATGCCACTGTACCATTACAACTGTGTCTGAGATGAAAGATAAATAACCAACTTCTATTTCACCGGAAAAAAAGGTAGTGGCTAAACTCCTCTGAATCTGTAATTAGCATTGTGTTAATAAGGTTAGACCGCTCACCCATCTTACCCCAAAGACTATTGACAATTTAGCCAAAGATTGCCCAGCACTGTTTACAATAATGTTTTCCTTGTCAAGCTGCACACCCTCGTTTTCATGATATTCACGAATATACTGGTCTTTAGCATCATCGTCAATCACAGATGGCGGGAAGCCGCTAGCTTCCTGCTTGTGCTTCAGGAATGTTCTCATGTAATCTGCAAAAAGATCATCTGATGTCTTGGTGAAATCCCAGACTTTGAATATTTTCACAATTCAATAACCTTTCTCAACAGCCTTAACCAGCTCAATAGAAACCCAGGTACCAGTTAAAGATCTTTCTGAATCAGTATGTGAACAATCAGTTACCTCGTTTTCAGACTCCGCAAACAAATCTAGATAAAGGAAAGAACAGCTTACCGCCGACCCTGTGTGGTAAAACGGGTTGATATAGGCCTTTCGGTGGACACATGGTAGCCCTAACAATACCAAAGTAGGTGTCTAGAGGTTTGAAATCTTCAAGAAAGCTTTGACATCTGCGGATGTGTTTTAAAGCTGATTCCACTCACACCCACATATGTGTTGAACATGTACGTTGTGTTGTTCTTTTAAAGCCTCAAGCTTTGTCAGCCATTATTGGTGCATCAACCCGTACTGATTCTTTGTCACCGGATTGATGCTTGCTGAACAATGACACTTTTGGTGACAGTGCCAGAAACAGCCTAGAAATTCATAGACTGTGCTCACCCCATCGTGTTCAGCATATCCATCAACATAGTAGGCACCGATTTTCACTTCACCCGTTCAGGGGGTGCTGTATTGATATATTCTCATTGAGGCCACATATTCAAGCCATTGAATTGACCTGTTTGGGAATGTCTTCGGACAACGCTTGTAGTTGTCTGAGGGGACAATTGCAATGGTGATCTTGGTGAGGAATCTGTTGCAAAAGACTTTCATGCAAGCCAAAGCAATCATAATTGACCGGAATGGGTCAACACCACCACACTCCAGGAACTCGAGTCTGTAGCGCCTACAACCCTCTCTCAAGATGACCCTATCATTCACGGAGTAAGCCTTTATTTCATCCTTCATGACAAAGGGGACTGCGGAGACAGTTGCGTACCACTGCAAAATCTAATCTTTTCTTTAGCCATCATCATATTCACACCGTAGTAATGCGGTTCCGGATGGGTGCCAACATAGTTCTCATTCTCCTTGATGCTAAACTTGTAAGGAAAGTAGCCTTTTTTTGAATCCTTAAAACCCATAGCACGTGGCAAGACTGACAGTTTCATCGGTAGGAAGCAATGACTATGAATGTATCTCTGATTTAATGTGCTGTCTGTAAAAATCATGAGCTTGCTACCATTAGCAATAAGTGTTGTGCCAAAACCATTGTTAGCAAGGTATTGCATCAAGATGTAACCATCGAAACCTTTAGAGTTGCATTCTATAAATGTGTAGTCATTATATTTCGGTTGCCTAAACTTTTGGAAAAAAGCAGCGACACAACCATCTCTGGCTGAACACCATTTCTCGTTATCAAAGCTTATTGCGCACACAAAATTTGCAGTGTGTACACCATTCACTGGATTGGCAATAGTCTCAAAACCATAAAATATATAGCGCTCACAGGGGTCCTGGGGCTTGGAGGGTTTTATAAAACACTGATGATTCATTTCAACCAACAGATCCACGTTACAATTGGGACATATTTTAGCCGTGCACACTTTTGTGGTGCTTCAAGCGTTTATGCTGTCTATAACAAAAGTCAGAATAACATATCCGCTTACAGTCGAGGCACTGCTTTGTGATACAGGGTTGGGTATGACTATCTTCATGAAGACAGACACTACAGCTATGTTTATAGTCATGATTACCACGAGTGTTAAAATCTGTATAACAGCACTCACAAACATGACAAACCCAGAAAACCCTTCAGATTCATGATGCCATGAAATGAAATGGTTATCGTGGAAGTACATAAAGATGGTTCTAGGGTGGGTGTCCTTGCTGTTTTGAAACTTGGTAAAGTGACCATCCCGTGTTCGATGAAAGACAACAATTTTACACCCTGTAATTTCAATATTTTGTAAATGTATGAACTATCGTAAATCAACATTGTCAAACGCATTACGTTGTATAACTGTAACATCGACATCATTGCACTGAGTTTGCATCAGAGATCTCAGAGTAGTGGCAACTAGATCATTTGAAAAATGGGGGCTGCTAAGCTTGGTTAACAAACCTTGCACCTGGGCCCAGTTTTTCAAAAGGTTTAATCCGGATAAAATTGATCCGGATTTTTTTTGCGATCCGTGATCACGTAATCCAGCTTACTTTTGACGCAGTTTTTCAAAGCAACATCGGATTGGATCAATCTGATCCGGATAGGAACTTTTCAGGATCACCAAATCTGGATAACCAGTGCTCAAACAGGATAGGAAATCACAATGTAGAACTATAGATATGTAAAGAGCAACAAGTAGAATAGCCAGTGTGGGGTCAATATAAGTTTATTTATATTTGAAATGAAAACACACACATTTAAAAAAAACTAAAAACAAGAAAAACCCCACCCCATCCTCTTCCAGCAGTCTGCTCATCTGAGACCTACAACACAAACACTGTACATTGAGGATATTAAGAACAAGTTTCAAATATAGATGTATTGAATAAAAAAAAAAAAGACTTAATGTCAAATACTCCACAATAATTTCAGACTTCCTCATCTGATGTGGAGAGACCAGCTTGTCTGAGCGTAGCCTTTAGGAGGCGGATCTCAAGTCTGGCCTTGGTTTGCTGCAGTTTGGTCAGAGTCAGTTGTTCCTCTGCCAGACAAAGCTGTGCTTCTGCCCTTTCAGTCTCTTTTTGCAGAAGTGCCTTGTAATCATCATCTTTGTTTGATGAAGGGCGCTTCAAGCCTTTCCTCTGAGATCCTGTGGCAACTACCACTGGCTCAACCAATGAGGATCCAGCTTCTTTCTCAGGAACAGAGCTGAGATCCAATATAAATACGCTCTCTGGATCAGCCTCAGGAGGAACTGGCAGATTCTCCTCCTCCTCAATCCAAGGCTCGCCATCCCCTACAACACCTTGAATACCATGGAGAGCTTGCGACTCCAATGATGTCGAGGACCGTATCTATGTAATCTCCCCTCTTAAATGGCTTGTTGCCTGTTTGTGGGTTTTTGGATTCAGCATGGTCCTTTGTTGCCCTGGCCTTAAGATTCTTCCACCGCAATTTGATTTGGTCTGTGGTCCTCCTCTGGCCAGACCCTATGGCATTCACATTTTCTGGGATTAAAGTCCAAACATCATTTTTCTTTTTGTTGGTATCCTTAGCAGAATTTAAACTTCCCACTATTGTTCCATAATGGCACCGAACACCCTCTAGTAGTGCATTGGTTTCAGCAGCAGTGAAGTTACAGCTTCTTGAGTCCATGGTTCCGTTGCTTTACTATAGTGAACATTGTTCATCAATTATAGGCCTTGGGTCCATCATCATCATCATCATCATCTTCTTCCGCTTCATCCGGGGCCGGGTCGCGGGGGCAGCAGTCTAAGCAGGGATGCCCAGACTTCCCTCTCCCCAGACACTTCCTCCAGCTCTTCCGGGGGGACACCGAGGCGTTCCCAGGCCAGCCGGGAGACATAGTCCCTCCAGCGTGTCCTAGGTCTTCCCCGGGGTCTCCTCCCGGTGGGACGGGACCGGAACACCTTCCCTGGAAGGCGTTCCGGAGGCATCCGAAACAGATGCCCAAGCCACCTCAGCTGACCCCTCTCGATGTGGAGGAGCAGCGGCTCTACTCTGAGCTCCTCCCGGGTGACCGAGCTTCTCACCCTATCTCTAAGGGAACGCCCAGCCACCCTGCGGAGAAAGCTCATTTCGGCCGCCTGTATCCGGGATCTTGTCCTTTCGGTCATGACCCAAAGCTCATGACCATAGGTGAGAGTAGGAACGTAGATTGACCGGTAAATCGAGAGCTTCGCCTTGCGGCTCAGCTCTTTCTTCACCACGACAGACCGATACATCGACCGCATTACTGCAGAAGCTGCACCGATCCGTCTGTCAATCTCCCGTTCCATCCTTCCCTCACTCGTGAACAAGACCCCTAGATACTTAAACTCCTCCACTTGAGGCAGGCACTCTCCACCAACCTGAAGTGAGCAAGCCACCCTTTTCCGACTGAGGACCATGGCCTCAGATTTGGAGGTACTGATTCTCATCCCCACCGCTTCACACTCCAATTGCCTCAATTGAACACAAGCCTAAACCAATCAGTTGTAATAGGTGTGTTTGAAACGACCAACTACACAGCCATATAAATCAGCCTTCCTCAGAGGATTCACAGAGAGACAGTGACATGGCAGGTGTTGTCCACCGCCACCACCACTTTGCCAGGAGAGGATACCGTCAAAGGGTGTATGTTGAACGTACCAAGCCACTGGAGCAATACACCACTGAGGAGCTGTATGTCCGGTTTCGCTTTGGGAAGGCTGATATAGAGTACCTTGTGAACCTTCTCAGGCCAAAACTTCAACACAGAACCCAAAGGAGTCACGGTCTGTCTGTGGAAGACCAGATCCTCATTGCTCTCCGATTTTATGCATGTGGGACTTTCTATCAAGTTGTTGGTGACTATATGGGAGTGGTGAAATCAGCTGTGTGTGATGTGGTGAGAGATGTGTCAATCGCACTGGCCAGCCTGGTCAATGAATTTGTTTCTTTTCCAAAGGACAACCAGATTGCCCAGGCCAAGCGCAGCTTTTTTCTTTTGGGGAATATGCCCAATACTATTGGAGCAATCGACTGCACACGTGCATATACAAGCACCTCGTGAGAATGAATGGGAGTTTATAAACAGAAAGGGGAGGCACAGCATCAATGTCCAACTTGTGTGTGATGCTGACCTCATCACCAACTGCGTTGTCAAGTGGCCTGGGTCTGTCCATGAGGCACGCATCCTGAGGGAGAGCGCTCTATATAGAGACCTCCAAACCAACCGACCGGATGGCATAATATTAGGAGACAGTGCCTACCCACTCCTACCATGGCTGATGACTCCTTTTCTAAGAGCAAATACACCGGCGCAGGCACGCTTCAACACTGCTCATTGCAGAGCAAGATGTGCAATTGAGTGTTTAAATGGAGTTCTTAAGAGGTGCTTTGCATGCCTTAACTACCTGAGAGCGGAACCACAGAAAGCATGCAACATAACCCTTGCCTGTATTGTCCTGCACAACATCGCTACTAAGCGCAATGTCCCTCTCTGTGCTGACAATGATGCACCTGAGCCCCTTGGAGACCCTAACCAACCTCCTGTATTCTGCCAGAACGAGCAAACAGGACGTGCAACAAGGGACGCAATTGTGACAGAATAAAATGTATTGTTTTTGGTCAATTTTGACATCCTTCTGTAGGGATCAGTTTAATCCAGATTTTTTGGATCAAAGTGATCCAAATCCTACAAAAAAGTTCTGAAAAACCCAAACTAAAGATTTGATCCGGATCAAAACCAAGATTGGATTACGTGATCTAATCCGATTATGTAATCCGTTTTTTCTTTTGAAAAACCCATTTTCAAGATTTGATCCAATCCATCCATCATCTTCCGCTTATCCGGGGCCGGGTCGCGGGGGCAGCAGTCTAAGCAGGGATGCCCAGACTTCCCTCTCCCCAGACACTTCCTCTAGCTCTTCCGGGGGGAAACCGAGGCGTTCCCAGGCCAGCCAGGAGACATAGTCCCTCCAGCGTGTCCTAGGTCTTCCCCGGGGTCTCCTCCCGGTGGGACGGGACCGGAACACCTTCCCAGGAAGGCGTTCCGGAGGCATCCGAAACAGATGCCCAAGCCACCTCAGCTGACCCCTCTCGATGTGGAGGAGCAGCGGCTCTACTCTGAGCTCCTCCCGGGTGACCGAACTTCTCACCCTATCTCTAAGGGATCGCCCAGCCACCCTGCGGAGAAAGCTCATTTCAGCCGCCTGTATCCGGGATCTTGTCCTTTCGGTCATGACCATAGATGAGAGTAGGAACGTAGATTGACTGGTAAATCGAGAGCTTCGCCTTGCGGCTCAGCTCTTTCTTCACCACGACAGACCAATACATCGACTGCATTACTGCAGAAGCTGCACCGATCCGTCTGTCAATCTCCCGTTCCATCCTTCCCTCACTCGTGAACAAGACCCCTAGATACAAGACCCCTAGAAACTCCTCCACTTGAGGCAGGCACTCTCCACCAACCTGAAGTGGGCAAGCCACCCTTTTCCGACTGAGGACCATGGCCTCGGATTTGGAGGTACTGATTTTCATCCCCACTGCTTCACACTCGGCTGCAAACCGTCCCAGTGCATGCTGAAGGTCCTGGTTAGAAGGGGCCAACACGACAACATCATCCGCAAAGAGCAGAGACGAAATCGTGTGGTCCCCAAACCTGACACCCTCCGGCCCCTGGCTGCCCCTAGAAATTCTGTCCATAAAAATTACGAACAGAACCGGCGACAAAGGGCAGCCCTGCCGGAGTCCAACATGCACTGGGAACAAGTCTGACTTACTGCCGGCAATGCGGACCAAGCTCCTGCTTCGGTTGTACAGGGACCTGACAGCCCTTAGCAAAGGACCCAGGACCCCATATTCCCGAAGCACCCTCCACAAGATGACGCGAGGGACACAGTCGAATGCCTTCTCCAAATCCACAAAACACATGTGGATTGGTTGGGCAAACTCCCATGAACCCTCCAACACCCCGTAGAGGGTATAGAGCTGGTCCAGTGTTCCACGGCCCGGACGAAAACCACACTGTTCCTCCTGAATCCGAGGTTCTACTATTGATCCAATCCGTTATCCAAAATCCTAATGGATTACTTTTGAAAAACCGGGCCCTGAGGATTACTGTGTGCATAACTGTGAAACAAAGTAATGGTTGGTTCATTTGTATTTTGGGGTGTGGTCAGTTGATTATGTGTAGAGGTTGTTGGTTGTTCCGTGTCTGTTCTGTTGTTAGCATTATCTTTCGCCATTTCTCTAGCTTAACGTGTAAATACCGATCCACTTACAGGTTAAAATATTCTAACTCAAACATACATTTACATACATCAGTTTTGATGAGTTGACGATAAAATATGTATTACCTCCAGCTTTCAAGCATTAAAGAAAACAATGAAACAAAAATACCCTGACGCTGTGCAGCCACAAGGTGGTGTGTCTGTAACTGAAGCCATTATGGTGATGTACTCTGTATCATCACCAGGGTTTCGCAATCTGTTGGTTGGTAAATAGAGTACAAAGGTTCAGCTGAATGCATATTGTCGTAACTGTTAATACAATTTTAGTACAATACTAACCATTTCTGTAAATTATCAGACTTACTTTTTGTGTATCTGCTCAGGTTGTGTAAGATCACAACTGCCCAGTCCAACTGACACTGATGCTGGTTACTTGGTCTGAAATAAATACAGTGCGGGTTAACAAACATATACGGGTACTTAAGGCTGATCAACAATAATGTCAAAAGTCTACTTACCAAGATTTGAAGGCCCAAAAATGTGTTTACCAAACACGGCTGGGTTTAATTCAGCTCAACCTAAACCAGAGATTTAAATGGGCAATATGAACAACATATAAAAGCACATGTACTGCTCAATTGTAAATTTATTTAGACATTCTTAAAAAGTTCAAATGTGTCGTTTGTTAACGTTTGTAATTCAAATCTACACAATTCAAATCTATTACTTCAAATAAAATAACTTGTACTTAAAAGTTTTCTAGCAAACATCAGTTAACCGTTAAATAACATAACGAGTGACCTGTAATTCAATGCAGTGAAAATGAAGGCTGGTGACAGTTAGAAATGCTTTTTATTGTATTGAGTGGTAGAAGTAAAGAAATGTCTAACATATCCTTTGTTTGAACTACTGAAAGTCAACAACCAACGACAGACTGTCAGATTCCCACACATGCTCCTTACCTGCACGATGTGCCACTACTGAGTGCTGGGGGGCAGTGGATCAAACTACTGCGAAGCAAAGGGTGGGGGTGTCACAGTTTTTTCAAACTTAAACCCACTATTAATTGTCTATATTCGGCACAAGTACTTTCATTGCTTCTTATTACTATTATTGAAATTATTTAGTTATGTTTACATTTATATATTTGGGGGGGGGGGCAATCATAGAGTTCCCCAGGATGGGGGGGTCATGTCCCCTCTGTCCCCACCAGGATTTCCGCCTTTGAGTACTGGAGTACTGTGTTCAAATATTTTAGTTCTAATTAGGATTCTAGCAGTTATGTTCAGCACTAATTTAAGTGTATTTATTGATTTATCAGGATATCAAGAGTATTGCAGTAATTTCATCTAAAAGTAACAAAAGCATGTATTAGTTTTTCTGCATCAGTTTTTGATAAAATGTCTCTGATTATTGCAATGTTCCAAAGATGAAAATCTATTGAGATATATGTTCATCAAAGGAGATGCAGGGTTGAGGGTAACGCTGAGGTTTCTTAGTGTTTTTGGACACAGCCATTGAGGTTCACAGTGAGATCTGCCAAAAAACCTCTTTGTTTCTTGGGTCCTAAAACAAGCATTTCAGGGTTTTTTTGGTTTAAAAGCAAGAGGTTCTCTGTCATCCACTTCCTAATATCTGAAACTCATGCTTCCAAAGTAGCTTATTTTGGGGCTTCTCCATGCTTCATCGAAATATACAACTGTGTGTCATCAGCATAACACTGAAAATGTACATTGTGATTCCGGATGACATCACCCAGACACAGTATATATAATGAGAACAATAATGGGCCCAAAACCGAGCCTTGAGGAACACTAAAACATACCTTTGATTTGTCAGAGGATATGCCATCCACACACATGAACTGAAATCTCTCAGATAAATACAATTTAAACAGGGCTAGAACATGTCCATGTAGCCCAATGTGGGTTGCCAGTCTCTGTAAGAGAAGGGAGTGATCAATAGAGTCAAAGGCAACACTAAGATCAAGAAGCAACAGGACGGATGTGCAACCTTTGTCTGAGCTCATTGGAAGGTAATTTGTTACCTTCACGAGTGCAGTCTCAGTGCTATGATGGGGTCTGAAACCGGATTGGAAAATGTTATTTGTCTTCAGGAAGGCATTCAGTTGTTGGGATTTTTGAGAGGAACAGGAGGTTCAATATTGGCCGATAATTGTTTAATATGTCTGGGTCCAGATTAGATTTTTTCAGAAGAGGCTTAATTTCTGCTATTTTTAGTGAGTTTGGTACACATCCGGAGGTTAGGGAGCAATTTATTATGTTCAACATTGGCTGACCTAGCACCGGAAATAGTAATTTTGTTGGAATCGGGTCTAGTTGGCAACTCGTGGGTTTAGAACTCATTACTAATTTAGTGAACAGGATCAAAAAATTCAAGTGTCCCCATTGACACCAGGTCAGGGTGGTTCAGGTCATTCTCAAGATAATTGTGATTTTGGGGAATACACCTATTTAAGAGTCAATTATTTGTTTTCTAATAGTGATTATCTTTTCATCAAAGAAGCTCATGTATTCTGTATTACTGCTGAAGTGAAGACCAACTTCACTGGTTGAGCATTGCTTTTGTTAACTTTGCAACTGTATCAAAGAGAAATGTTTGATTGTTTTTGTTCACCTCAATCAGGTTGGAGAAATAAGCTGATCGAACCAAAGTGCTTTTCAGTATTGTAGTGTACTGTCTATCCAAGCTAGTCTGAATACTTCCAATTTTCTGGAGGCTTGCTTGAGTGCTCTAGTATTGTCTGTGTACCAGGGAGAAAGTTTCTTGTTGCATATTTATTTTGTTTTTAGTGGTGCAACCATACCTAAAGTATTTTGCAGTGTTGAGTTTAGATAGGCGATTAGATCATTTGCAGATTAATGTACTCTGTCATCGATGAGTGAGCATGGAAGAATATCAAGAAATCTATTTGTAGTCCGAAAATTACAGCTTTTTAAATTCTTTGTTTGGGGTGCAAGTGGGTTTCTTGTTTAAACGGTAAATGTAATAAGACAGTGATCCGATATTCCGGGATTATGGGAAAAAAATATTAGATCTAAGTCTATTTCTCGTGACAGGCATTGAGTCAGTTATGTCTTCAAAAGCTTTTTGAAGAGGGTAATTGGACTTTTCCATATGAATATTGAAATCGCCAAAACTTAGAATACTATCTGCCATGACTACAAGATTAGACAAGAATTCAGGAAACAAACAGAGGAACATTGTGTATGGCCGTGGGGGCCTGTAAATAGTAGCTTTGAAAAATGATTTATCAGCCTTGTTAGCTTACATGGGTAAAACTTCCTCATCTCATCCGCTTATCCGTATCGGGTCGCGGGGGCAGCAGCTCCAGCAGGGGACCCCAAACTTCTCCTTCCTGAGCCACATTTGCCAGATGCCCGAACCACCTCAACTGGCTCCTTTCGACGCAAAGGAGCAGCGAGTTCCTCACGGATGGCTGAGCATCTCACCCTATCCCTAAGGGAGAAGCCAGCCACCCTTCTGAGAAAACCCATTTCAGCCGCTTGTACTCGGGATCTTGTTCTTTCGGTCATGAGCCAGCCTTCATGACCATAGGTGAGGGTAGGAAGGAAAATCGACCGATATATCGAGAGCTTTGCCTTCCGGCTCAGCTTTCTTTTTATCACAACGGTGCGGTAAAGCGAATGCAATACCGCCCCTGCTGCTCCGATTCTCCGGCCAATCTTCCGCTCCATTGTCCCCTCACTCGCGAACAAGACCCTGAGATACTTAAACTCCTTTAACTTGGGTTAACGCCTCATTCACACGCCTACCCGGAGAAGGCACTCCATCGGTTTCTGGATCATGGCCTCAGATTTAGAGGTGCTAATCCTCATCCCAACCTCTTCGCACTCGGCTGCGAACCGGTCCAGTGAGTGCTGAAGGTCACAGACCGTTGATGCCATCAGGACCACATCATCCGCAAAAAGCAGCGATGAGATCCCCAGGACACCGAACTTCAACCCCTCCCCACCCCGACTACGCCTCGATATCCTGTCCATAAAAGTTACAAACAGGATTGGTGACAAAGTGCAGCCCTGGCGGAGGCCAACCCCCACCTGGAATGAGTCCGACTTACTACAGAGAACCCGAACACAGCTCTCATTTTGGACGTACAGTGATTTGATAGTCCTCAAAAGGGACCTCCTCACCCCATACTCCCGCAGCACCTCCCACAGTATCTCCCGGGGGACCCGGTCACACAGCTTCTCCAGATCCACAAAACACATGTAGACAGGATGGGCATATTCCCAGGCCCCCTCCAGGATCCTTGCAAGATTAAAGAGCTGGTCGGTTGTTCCACAACCAGGACGGAATCCGCATTGTTCCTCTTCAATCTGAGGTTCGACTATCTGCTGAACCCCTCCTTTCCAGTTCCTTTGAGTAGGCTTTCCCAGGGAGGCTGAGAAGTGTGATACCCCTGTAAATGGCACACACCCTCTGGTCCCCCTTTTTGAACAGGGGAACCACCACCCCGGTTTGCCACTCCTTAGGCACTTTCCCCGACTTCCACGCAATATTGAAGAGGCGTGTCATCCAAGACATCCCCTCCACACCCAAAGCTTTCAACATTTCGGGACCGATCTCGTCAATCCCCAGAGCTTTGCCACTGTGGAGTTGTTTGACTACCTCAGTGACTTCTGCCATGGAGATTTGACAATGCTTCCCCATCAGCCTCCAGCTCTGCCTCCACTAAAGAGGGTGTGTTAGTGGGATTTAGGAGTTACTCAAAGTGTTCCTTCCATTGCTTGGACAGTTCCCCGTTTTCCCCTCCTGAGGTGGCGGACGGTTTTCCAGAAACACCTTGGTGCCGACCGAAAGTCCTTCTCCTTGGCTTCCCCAAACTCCTCCCACACCTGCTGTTTTGCCTCTCAGAGGTCGCAGCCCTTTGGGTCTGTCGGTACACTGCAACCGTCTCTGGAGTCCTCCGGGATAACATATCCCGGAAGGCCTCCTTCTTCAGTCGGACTGCTTCCCTGACCACCGGTGTCCACCAGGGTGTTCGAGGGTTACCGCCCCTTGATGCACCTGTAGACCACAGCTCCCCGCCGCAGCTTTGGCAATGGAGGTTTTGAACTTCGACCACTCAGGTTCAATGCCCCCAACCTCCACAGGGATGCCAGAAAAGCTCCGCCGGAGGTGTGAGTTGGTGATCGGTTGACAGCTCCGCCCCTCTCTTTACCCGAGTGTCCAAAACATGCGGTCTCAGATCCGATGACACGAACACAAAATCAATCATCGACCTTCGGCCTAGGGTGCTCTGGTACCACGTACACTTATGAGCATCCTTATGTTCAAACATGTGTTCGTTATAGATAATCCATGACTAGCACAGAACTCTAACAACAAACAACCACTCGAGTTCAGATCAGGGAGGCCGTTCCTCCCTATCACGCCTCTCCATGTGTCTCCATCATTGCCGACGTGTGCGTTGAAGTCCCCCAGCAGAATTATGGAGTCCCCTAAAACTTCAAAAGAATGAAAACCAGTGATGTGTTAAAGAGTACATTTATACTCTTAAACATACCTCCCACCCCCCCCATCTGGACACGCGGGGGATATGATCACTAGTATAGCCAGGAGGAGGAGAAGGGCAGTAAATTCATCAAGCTATAGCCATGTTTCACACAAGCCAAATAACATCTAGTTTATGATCAGGGATTAATTAATTTACTACATTAAGGAGTCCCATTTTGATATGCAAGGTAATACAGTCATTTTTATTTGTGACCGAGGTGAAGGAAGGCTTTATCTCAATAAGGTTGCTATTGTTAGCACTACCTTGTTTAACTTTTCTCTGCCTAGAACGAGTCACAGTCGCAGTAGGGAAAACTGTATAAACTACTCTCGCTATGCTATCGACAGATTCCGCTATGTTATCAGGATGGCTAACAGCCTGCGGCCTGTCCTCATGGTGAGGTTATAGGAGTGTGACTCCTGTCTGTTCCTAGATAAAAGAAGAGCACCACTCCAGCTAGGATGGAATCCGTCACTCTTCTGCAGGTCAGGATTGGCCCTATTTCTGGGATAGTCCAAAAAAGGGAGCCAGTTATCTACAAACTCTATGTCCTGCAACGGGCAGAACTCAGTTTTCAGCCAGCAATTGAGTTGCGCAAGTCTGCTGTAGAACTCGTCACTACCCCTAGCTGGGAGGGAGCCAAAGACAATTACTTGATGTCGACATCTTTCTAGCTAATATACACGCTGATGCTATGTTCTGCTTCGTAACCTCTGACTGTTTCATCCTAACGTTGTTGGTGCCAACCTGAATATCAAATATCTCTATACTCTATACTTGCCAGTTTAAGACTTCGCTAGCACCAACCCCAAATTTGCGGCTACGTCAATGGCAATACCTGTTGTGGAAATTTCTTATACAATGTATTCTGACTGTATAAAGGAGTGAGTCCCACTGTTAAGGAATGTGTGGGATCTGGTATTTGCATAGGGGACATCTATTGTCTGTCCAGATGGAGATCAATGGGTTTTAGGACAGGATAGGAGAAGATACAACAGGGGGCAGTAAGGTCAGTTGGCCCCTTTGGGTAAACATTATGGCAGGAAGGATAAGGTGGGGGAAGATAGCATTTGACGTGTGTGATAGAACAAAGGGAAAGGTGTTTGATTGACATGAAACAGATGGCAGCATCTTACCACACCCCTTTTTCCTATGTAATAAATACTGTCGAAATGATGTTTTTATTTAGAAACTATCCACCGTTACTTTGTAACCTGTATACTTTCTCCTTGCAAGCAAGATTAAAACCGTTTATTGCGTAATTGATTTCTCTTGTCTTACCTACCATTTTCATAGAACTATTTGGATTTTAGAAATTGCCATCACAATTTGGGGGCACGTCCGGGATCCTAATCCTGATCGGTTTGAGTCCCTTTCCTAACAGGTTAACCGTGCACGGCCAGAGAAAGCTCTGGAATTCTAGTATCGTCCAGAAAAGGCTTATCCTTTGACGGGCTGAGAAAGAGTGCCTGACGGGAGCTGTGACTCGTGCTTGATCAGTACAGGTTTCCTGCGGAAATTGAATTTGGAGGCAAGAACGCAATACGGTCTAAAAACTTAAAGTTGGACTTTATAGTTTAAAATCTGCAGTAAAAGGTTGGACCTTTTAAAATCTCATTTGTGGGCTGACGAGCTTGACTTCGCTTTCTGGTTGGTTGAGTATAAATTAGATTTACTGGGTAAATCTGAAACATGGGGACGTGCGACAGTAAATCTTTGCCGGTCTCTCGTGTTTACGCTGGACCGGCAAAAATTATCACTGACGTATATGGTGTTTGGACATGTGAACAATGTTTCTTGGAGTGTTATTAGGTTTTCCGGCGACTGGCGTTTTCATTCGGTGATGGATGCACGGCCTGTCGGGCTGATTGGAGGTAGATGGCCGTGGTAACGTATGAAAAGTTGTTTGGAAAGCGTAGGCTACGGTGTGTAGACAGTGTGGAGTATATTGATCTGTGTTGTAGTTTTTTTTTGCTCAGGTTAGATGGCTCGTTCTCCTCTGATCGCCCGTCACCCCACCCCGCGGAGTTCAGCTGGACCGATAGGTGGGTCTCCTTGGAGGCCCGCTCGGGACACTGCATCGTTGGAGTCATACAGTTCACGTGACCTAGCTCTGTGGACATTTTCGTTGTGAACGTGGAAATGCTGTGGGCAACTGGAGGCCGTTTTCTGCTCCGCTTTGGAAGTGTTGAGCATGTCTACGAGTTTCAAGAAAAGTTCCAAAAGTGGGGCGTTGTACACACCAGGTGTACACACCCGTAATCTCTTTGGCCTTGCCGCGAGTGATTCAACGGGAACACGCAGGAACGCTGAACCGCCTGAGGGAGGGGTGCGGACGGTCAGACAGGGGACCAGAGGGAGCATCAACCGGTGAGATTGTTCCTTAATACAGTTTTCATATGCTTTAGTAAACAATGTGGTTGTTTTTGTAAGTCAGATTTGATGGTTTTGTAGAAATTAATAGATGGATTTGAGTAAGTATGGTGACTAGAAGTTTTTTGAATATTGCAGTCAGGGCGGCTGTAGTTAGAAACATGTCGTTTTTGTTCCATGTCCTGACACCAATTCCCGTGCAGCAGTTGGACTGCGTGATGAAGTATAGCGTGCTCCTGTATGTGTGTTTGTGAAGTGTGGTGTTTTGGTTAATAGCGACTGTAGTTAGGCCTGACAACCATTCCTATGCTGCTAACCTACTGCGTTGCGATTAGTGCTGTATTATAAGAGGTTGGACTGCTTGAACATCTGCAATTTAGGTTGGACTTAAATATGCAATTGAGATTGGATCTCATACTTTCAGTGCCTGTAGAAGGCTCCTGTAAATTGCCGCAATTGTTGGTCAGCTTATGGTTTGGATCAGTATGCTACAGAAGTTGTATATGCACGCGCCACTTGTGTTTGTTCTGGTTGTGGTCGGTCTAGTAAATGCATTTGTCCATTTTGGTATTCCCTGTGCACGAGGGATCCGATTGGCTGCATTGAGTATTCCTTGATAGAATATTTGATCTCGTTTACCGAGGTTGGTGTTAACTTGGAAGTTTTGTAATCGCAATGTTTCGTCTTGTTTGGAGTGCGTTTGGGCGAACGCTTACATTGCGTTGTTAACATGGTTATTATGCGAGGCCTACTCTTTTGGCCTTTGCCTTTGTGGTGAAATTGAATTTGCCTGATGGCTGGCACACGTGGGAGTGTTAGCCTGCTAACTTAAGTGTTTAAGAGAATATTGTCCGAAATATAATTAGAGGGATAGCTTAGAAATTGGTATAATGATGATTCTGGGATTTGGTAAAATATGGTCTCGTGGTTTCGTAATAAGGGGTTAAAATAGTGTTTTCTCTCTCCTTGTATGGAGTGGGATGCAGACGATAGCAAAAGTTTTTAGTATTAAGATAACATGCTGTTTTCCATGAAGACTGGATTCAGCCAATATAGTCATAGCCTGCAAAAGAGGGTAAAATGACTACGGCCCGTTTATTCCCCAAATAGCCAAAGCCAGTTTATTCCCCGTTTAAATTAACCTAAAATTAGACGTCCTATTTTAAATGCTAAATTGAGTTTGGTTAAATAAAGGTGTTTTCCAACGATAACTGGGATAATACTTGTGTTTTTAAAACCAGCGCCTGCTACTTGTTCATGGAATGTATATTCTGGAATGGTACATTAGTGAACAAATAGGGTATTGATGTAAAGGTGTTTAAGGCTACATTGAATTTCCTTTGGATTACTTATTGTACCTTGATTATAGTGACATCATAAATCTGTTTTCTGCCTGGATCGCCATTCTTAATTTCCACCATAATGTTGAGTTTCTGTATAGATAATGATAAGTACATTTTTACAAACTGTGAAAATATTAGATAGGTTGGACTCTAAATCTAAAATCTTCAGTTAACGAACGATGTAGGCTAAATTGAGAGGATGGTCTGGGGACCATAAAGGAACATTTGGCCTTGCTAATGGCTTACCATATATGTGTTGAGCTCAGAGCTTCAGGAAGGGTGGGCAGGTCCACTGGGATGGCTTCCGCCACCCTTAACATTATATCAAGGTAGCATATTACTAAGGGTTAAATTCGAGTGTTCAGCCTGTTCTCACACGTGGTAATTTTACCAACACATGTTCAGTTTTGGGATGATAAAACATTAAGTGAAAGCAGAATAAGTTTTCCTTTTGGTTGCTTTAATGTTTACATTTATGATTTCGAATCAAATTGTAGTAAGGGTGGAGACCTTGAGTCATCCAACATTGTTAATTGCTAGAACAAATTCGATGTCTTTGCATGAGATATGCATGGAAGTAGCGATTTTGGCAGTCCGCCACTATTTTGAATGACGTACACTTACATCTAAAATTGAAAAAATTCCCTAGAGTTTAGGAGGTAAATTGAGTCATGATGTTTTTTGGTCTCAACTTAGTTTGGCCGTTGCCTGTGTAAATGCAAATTTTGATATGCTAACTTGGAAGTTCCTTCACACGAGCGACCGTGTGTGTGGTACAGTTTTTTTAATTTCCTTTAAGGATGTTTTTCTTATTTTCGGTTGTTTTGGTTGGATATTCAGTTTGCAACGTTTACTGGATGTATGTTAGATTCCTCCCAACTATCGATTAACTTTTTGATTTCGGTCCTGTAATGGTTCTGCTTTCAAGCTTGAAGTCATTTTCTGTCTTGAAAGCAGGGGGGATTGTATGAAATGATTATCTATAGTGGAAAAGAGTTGAACTTAGAGTTCAAATGAAAAAGAGTTGAACTTAGAGTTCAAAGCAAATTAAATAGGTACTTAAAGAAGTTACATGAACAATCTAGTTTGTCAAATTGGGTTTTTGAAATGTATGTTTTATGTGAAATCTAACATGGTTATGGTTGAGTAGAATACATCTTGCCGTTTTGAAATGGTGTAGCTAAGCAATACCTAATTTGATGGGTGTGTTACTGTTTAGTTAGTTTAATATTTGATTAGAAGTAATCATATTAATCTTATGCATTATGGAATAAGTGGGTAGAACCGTGCAGGGAGCACATTTAGTTATTTCTTACATGTTTACTACATTTTGCCATGTTTTAATTTGATATTGAGAAAATAATTCTGCATCAATTTATATTTCTGTTAAACAGGTTGAGAAGTCTTACATAGTCTAAATTGCATAAAGAGAGGTACAGACCCACTGGAGCACTCCACTCACTGACACAAAGACCAGTTTGAGATGGATTTTAACTTGTTTGGACTCTTTAGAAGAGAAACAGACATTATCAAAATTGGGTATTCTAATTCTAATTTAAGTTCTGTCCTAGTAAGCAATCATTGGAAAGTTAACGGTTAACAGAGGTTTCTTTGAGGTGAATGAAGAGAAAAAAGGATGTTTTACTATTGTCAATGCCTGGGGTGTTTCAAGATAACAACAGTGTCCCTTAGTGATAAGGTGACAATCCTTCAAGACCAGGGTCTGTTCTTAGGTCAGTAGACCACCCCCCACTCCAGGGAGAGCCCTGTGGTGATAAAGGAGTAAAAAGGGGGGGTCATGATTTATGACAGGATTTCAGAGTGTGTTTGATGTGCTAGGATAATAAGAAGAGATTGAGAAGTTCACACTAAGTTTCATCTTGTAGAGAAATTAGGCTAAATAACAGTTATGTTAGCTGACCTTCAAGATGGTGTGAAACATTTGATTTGAAATAAGGTATTTGGTCCTTTATGTGAAACAATGGTGAATTTGATTGTAGTTGTGATACAACACAATCACATGTAGATTATATAGGTGAACTGAGAATTGTTCATGAACTGCTCTTAGAGAGTGGTAGCAAACTATCTTAACTGATGAGTTTTTGGAACAGTAATGAGAAATGTGAAATTGTGTTCTTCTGTTCTTTGTGTTGGTTGTTACACCAACTATAGAAAAGAGTGGAATTGTTATTTTGCTACACTAGCAGAACAGAAGCACCAGAGATGTTAATGTATTAACGATACTGTTATTGATTTCAACCGTTCTAATCTATTTGGAGAAAAGAAGTAGGGAAATATAGGGTTTGAGTGTTTGGTAGTGTGTGGTTCTAATGTATCAGCGAGATGCAACAAGCTAACGTGATGGACATATGTGATGATGTACTGTGCAGTTGGAACTAATCTTCTCAAGGATAATTCACACATTCAGATACAGAACACTTGAAAGCGATTCAACAAGAGATGACTTGTTGGAGCCCTGGGAGAGACTGAGCTTGGCTTAAAAGGACAACTGTGAGGTGGCTGAGGTGAGATGGATCTCACAGACACACAGACAGACTGTCCTACTACTCTGGAGCGCTGCACGTCTAGGTGCCGCTCGTCTACAGGATGCTGAGTTCCTGTGAGCTGGACTGATTTGAGTCCTGATGATTCTGCAATGTGATGGAGAAGGCAACCTCCGACCGAGAGGATGGAGGTGTAGGAAAGATCTACTGCACAACATCATGCTACGCTGATTGGGTCCATACCAGGTACATCTCATCTGCTGTCCAGGTAGCTGAGAGAGGAACCTGGGGTCGACGACACGCTACACGAGGATTGCAGTGTTTGAAGGTTAGACACAGTGAATTGAAGTCACTGAGGGAAAAGTGAATTTTCTGGTGCTAGTAACCAGTCACGTTCTACATGGCCTTTAGCTCTAGAACCTTTGACCTAAAACTGGTCATCTTGGAATTCACAAGGGAGAACACACAGATTCTCCTGGCCTGGCTGATAAAGCAGCTAGAATGGAGACAACAAGAGCTGTGTCTGCATTTGAGCTGTGAAGGACAACACCTTGGAATACACATCTGACTTTTTCGTTCTGTTACATCGGCCTGTCAAAGAAATGGTTCATAACTGACTGTCTGACGTTTGAAGGAGCAGAACAGTTGTGATGACTTTGGAAGGACATCCAAATGGAACCATGGAGAGGACTTTTCAGTGAATTGAGCAATTGGCATGAGAGAACTTTGTAACAGTGATGAATTGAAGGATGCATTCAGTGATAGGTGTTTATGATAATTTTAACATAAAGAAAAAAGTTTTGCTGTACTATGTTATGATTCTGTATGATGACAATGTGTGATCTTGGTGCTTATATGAAAGGTAATGATCTAGAAGAATGTAAAGGAGGATCCAGACATTTCAGATTTGCTCAGTTCTCTAATCACTAAGGATAATAATATTGACTGGGTCATGTTGTTAAAGAGTACTGTTTTGTTGCAGTCTACATCCTAATGAGTGAACTGTTTAAGGTTTGATACCAAGGTTTGACATGGTATCAAGAGGATGGATTGTTGTGGAAATTTCTTATACAATGTATTCTGACTGTATAAAGGAGTGAGTCCCACTGTTAAGATAGGTACAGGAATGTGTGGGATCTGGTATTTGCATAGGGGACATCTATTGTCTGTCCAGATGGAGATCAATGGGTTTTAGGACAGGATAGGAGAAGATACAACAGGGGGCAGTAAGGTCAGTTGGCCCCTTTGGGTAAACATTATGGCAGGAAGGATAAGGTGGGGGAAGATAGCATTTGACGTGTGTGATAGAACAAAGGGAAAGGTGTTTGATTGACATGAAACAGATGGCAGCATCTTACCACACCCCTTTTTCCTATGTAATAAATACTGTCGAAATGATGTTTTTATTTAGAAACTATCCACCGTTACTTTGTAACCTGTATACTTTCTCCTTGCAAGCAAGATTAAAACCGTTTATTGCGTAATTGATTTCTCTTGTCTTACCTACCATTTTCATAGAACTATTTGGATTTTAGAAATTGCCATCACATACCCCCCCGGTAAACAGTGTACGTTTGGTTTGACATCACTCAACATGGCAGCGTTTTTGGTGAGTTTTATGTTAAAGGATACTTTGTGGTTTACTTTTGTGTAACTTTTGTGTAAAGTAAGCTCCAAATCCTCTTATTTCACTCATTGGTCTTTGTGCCCTAGCATGTGGCCTTTGTGCCCTAATCATTTTTGTGACACTGAAGGCCAAATGGCCTTGCCCCTTAAATGACAAAATTCCAAGCCTGTTGTTTAAACACACATTTAATTTGACCCATCAGACCTGAGTGTGAAAGACATGTTTCTGTGTAACAATAACAATAAGGTGTGGTGTGGTGAAGAAGCTGACTGAGACGTATGTGATGCGGGCAGGTGATAGGAATGACAGACAGTGGAGTTTGAGTGAGACAGACAAGGAGAAACAGAGGGAGAGTAGATGACTTGACTAGTGTCTGAATATCACTCATAACACATCTTTGGCATGTGAGGTAATCTTCCACCTGACACTTCTGCCGTTCGTAAATTGTTCATTTTACATCTCTTCCTCCATTACTTACACTGCAAGATTTATGAACGGGGCCTTGACTGGATGACTGGATGCTGTCAAGATACCCTGAGGTGAGTGGGAATTTGAATTTGCATGTGTTATTGTTACAGGAAACAATCCTGGGGGCAGCAAGGATATTGTACATTACCCATTAATTAGTCAAGCTGATGGCCCGGGGCCAATTTCTGCAGTATAAAGACATGGAAGATCCTTGCACATTGTCCCCTCAGTCAACAGTGTCATGTATGTGATCAGAAGAATCATACATTTATTATTGTGAAAAATCAAAAAGATAATTGCACATCTTATTCTGTGACTGAGAGAATCAGGATTTTATTTAGCAAATCCTTAATTCAACCGTTTATAATGTTTTTTAAATGGATCTAAAGTACACTAATCAGACATTTGCCGCACTTTAGGCAGATCTACCTTCTGAAAGCATTGTTGGTGGAAAACCTTGAAAGAGCCTCCTCTACAACCCCCTATGGAGTAGGTTAAAGATAGCTTAACACAACAGCACTGTTTCTGGGTCAGTCGGTCCGGCTGCCAACACATCCAAACCCCATGTGTGACAAGCCCCTGATGTACTCGCCGGACACACTTTAAAGATTATACATTACTGCTTAAAATAAGCCATTTGTGCCACTGAAAAAAGACACTGAAAAAAGTCTTTAGACTCTTACATGACAATAACACAAAGCTCAGCGAGAGCAGATTAGAAGGCATAATGCTTTGAGAAACTGAATAACACAACTGATTCGGCTTCTCACTAGAACAATCGACTTTGTGCACTTGTTTATCTTAAATACATAAATCATTTTGAGGATAAGCCTCTTTTCCCCCTAAAATAAGCATCAAACAAAGAGCTCTACAGAGGATAATACATGTAAAATGTCAGAATTATCCATGGGGCACAGTGCCATTAACAACAGTAACGCAAAAAATATTGTAGTTATCTGACTCATAAAGCATAAAACTATCTGGAAATCCTGTGAATGGACATGAATCATCAGCAACAGTGCAATACTGAACAGGCTTTTGGTAAATTTAAAAAGTCATATTTCATGCACACAAAATGATTTACTAACTTGACAGAAAAAACACACTGAGAGAAAACCAACAAGACAAAAGGAGAATGAAAACATTCCAGTAATGTAACTGTGTAAAAGTCACAATAATTGCTTACTCCTAAGTGAGGCCTATACATCAATTTCATGTAAAATAGATGGGTTAGCAGAACACACCTATCAATGCTCCTCCAGTCTGATAACGAATTGGTGTTCATTAATGAGACTCTCTCCTCCAAGGCCTCTTCATCTGAGCCAATTTGACAGGAAGAAAGTCAATGATATTAATGGCTTTTCCAACACAGTAGACTAATTTCTACCAGGCCCAGCATAACTGTTACTGATGGTTGATCATTAATGTTTTTCGTTCAATAACGTATCTCTAATTAAGAGCGGAATTACAGGGAGGTGAGCTCATTATCCAAAAGACTGCCTCGCAGGCACCACTTACAACACTGGGCTTCCATGTTAGAAAGTTGGGTTCATTGTTTATGGAGAACTCATTATGTAATATCATACATGGTGAGTTCTTGAAGTCTTGCCATAAAGACAATGTTAAATGCTGGATTGTAAATAAATCAGGGACTCAGTCAGATTATAAGTGCGATACAAGTGCCTTTAGTAGTGGTTGAACCCACCTAATCTTGGGCCCAGAAATTTTACATTTCTAGCAACAGATATGTAATGTTGGAGTTTAAATCTGATTTGTTAGAATTCTACAAATGGGTCTGAGATATTTTTGGTGTTTGTAGCTTTAAAGCTAATTTCCTGAAATTGTTCATATTCTGTTATGAGGCATGACATGACATATTCTGTCCAATCCCCTACAGTGAAATTTAGATTAAAGGGTAAAGACACCTTGGTTATAGTCAATAGCCCCTCATGACTTCTGGTCATTAATATTCCTGCGGTGTCTATAGAATGTTATTGGCCAGGGCATTGACAAGACCAAGTGATAGAGTTGCAGGGTTACATGCAATCTATGAATACAGGACAGTTGAATGTTTTCTGGATAGATGTATACGGGACACCTAATCATTAATATTAAAGGCCATTAAACCACTAGAGATTTCATTTAGAAAGCAATAAACGCCCAAGTTATTGAGGTGTTTATTACACTTACACAACAGTTACCAACAAACAACGACAGAAGCAAACATATTTTAGGAGAAATTGTTTTTGTTTGCATGTTTAGTAGTAAATTAATGCATTTAATGTTTTGATAGATCTACACTGTATGATGCCCTACATCAACAACAATTGTTGTGTCATATATTGTTAATTTATGATGCTACATAAATGTGTCAAAATCCACAAAACCTAATGCCCATGACAAACCATTCAAATAAACACCTTACAAAACTGTACAAAGCTATCAACGTAATATATTACAATATCAGGTATTTTACTGAGTTAAAGTTAATATAAAGGAATTAACCAAATTAATCAATTAGTCAAAATCTAAAGATTTCACCCATTACAAAGAAAACATATGTGAAATGTGCAAGTATGTAACGTTTCTAGGATTTATTTTAGCTCAAGAATGAAACATATGACCAACAATTCACATGCATAATTTATATTTCTGATTAGTGTAGTAGCTATGTTTATCTAGGGACACAGAACAGTGACACAGAACAGCAACTATTTTATATTAAGTCATAATAAATCAATTATTAATGTTTCAAGGTTTTTTGTCAAATGCCCCGAACAACACAGCATCATCCTCTACAATTACATTTTTATGACAAGGCACCCAACAAACTAAGTAGTTAGAGTTAAGAGTATATAAGCAAACAAACAGCTAGACAAAAAATTATAATAAAATAAAGCAACAATATACAAAACAATGTACATAGCAGCAATTCAAAAGAAAAAGAATACTGTAAACTAGCAATCTGGGTAGTATTTTGGTAGAGCAGCAATCTGGGTAGTGTTTTTGAACATTTAGATATGGCAAGTATGGCAGTAATATACAGAACAGTGTGACCTAGCAGCAATTGATAGAATTATTGAAATATTAGGTACAGTGGATTTAAAAAGTCTACACACCCTTGTTAAAATGCCAGGTTCTTGTGATGTAAAAGAATGAGACAAAGATTAATCATGTAAGAACTTACTCCATCTTTAATGTGACCTATAACTTGAACAATTCAATTGAAAAACAAACTGAAATCTTTGAGGGGGAAAAATTAAAAACTCACAATAACCTGGTTGCATAAGTGTGCACACCCTTAAATTAATACTTTGTTGAAGCACCTTTTGATTTTATTACAGCACTCAGTCTTTTTGGGTAGCAGTCTATTATTGGCACATCTTGATGTGGCAATATTTGCCCACTCTTCTTTGCACAAGTACTCCAAATCTGTCAGATTGTGAGGACATCTCCTCTGCACAGCCCTCTTCACATCACCCCACAAATGTTCAATTGGATTCAGGTCTGGGCTCTGGCTGGGCCATTCCAAAACATTAATATTCTTCTGGTGGAGCCATGATTTTGTAGATTTGGATGTGTGCTTTTGGGTCATGCTGAAAGGTGAACTTCATCTTCAGCTTTTTAACGGACACCTGAAGGATAGGTGCCAAAATTGCCTGGTATTTGGAACTGTTCATAATTCCCTCCACCCTGACTTAAGCCCTGGTTCCAGCTGAAGAAAAACAGCTCCAAAGCATGATGCTGCCACCACCATGCTTCACTGTGGGTATGGTGTTCTTCGGGTGAGGTGCAGTATTGTTTTTGTGCCAAACATACCTTTTGGAATTATGGCCAAAATGTTGAACATTGGTTTCATCAGACCATAACACATTTTCCCACATGCTTTTGGGAGACTTCAGCCAGGCTTGGATGTTTCCTATTGTAAGAAAAGGCTTCCATCTTGCCACCCTACCCCATAGCCCATTCATATGAAGAATACGGGAGATTGTTGTCACATGTAGCACACAGCCAGTACTTGCCAGAAATTCCTGCAGTTCCTTTAATTTTTCTGAAGGCCTCTTGGAAGCCTCCCTGACCAGTTTTCTTCTCGTCTTTTCATCAATTTTGGAGGGACTTCCAGTTCTTGGTAATGTCTCTGTTGTGCCATATTTTCTCCACTGTGTTCTATGGTATATCTAATGCTTTAGAAATCATTTTGTACCCTTCTCCTGACTGATATTTCTCAGCAGCTAAGAAAATGTCAGGAAAATCCTACTAGGAACAGCTGAACTTTATTTGTGATTAATTAGAGTCACTTTAAATGATGACAGGTGTGTAATGACTTCTATTTAACAAGAGTTTGAATGTGATTGGTTAATTCTGAACACAACCACATCCCCAGTTATAAGAGGGTGTGCACACTTGTGCAACCAGGTTATTGTAATTTCTTTATAAAAAAAATAGTTTTTGTGTCTGGAAGTGCGTGCTCCGATGTTCCAATAGCATCTACCAGACGGCAGCAGTGTGAACAGACCATAGCCTGGGTGGCTGTAGTCTTTGATGATGTTCCGTGCTTTCCTCAGGCATTGTGTATGGTAGATGCCTTGCATAGAGAGATGGCAGCCGATGATGCGCTCCACAGATCACTATCACTCTCTGGAGGGACTTTTGGTCTGCAGTGGAGCAGCTGCTGTACGAGGCAGTAATGCAGCCTGAGAGGGTACTTTCACTGGTGCCCCTCTAGAAGTTGGTGAGAGTTTTTGCAGACATGCCAAATATCTTGACTCTCAGGAAGTATAGTAATTTTTTGGCAGTTTTCACTGCCGAGGTCTGGAACAGGTGACGACCCCCCCCCCCCCCCCCCCCCCCCCCCCCCCCCCCCCCCCCGCCGCTTCCTGAAGTCCACAATAGTGTCTTTAGTCTTACAGATATTGAGAGGTTGTTGTGTTGTTGTCCTGGCACCATGTAGCCAGGTTCCTTACCTCTTCTCCGTAAGCAGTCTCATTGTTGTTTAAAACCCAGGATGGTAGTGTCATCTGTGAATTTGAGGATGATGTTGGAGCTGTGTGTGGCCAAGCAGCAGTGTTTGAACAGGGAGTACAGGACGGGACTGAGTATGCAGCCCTGTGGGGCTCCAGTGCTCAGGGTCAGTGTAGAGGAGGTGAGTCTGCCAATGCAGAGGGAGGTTTTAAGTCACAAGGTCCTGAGCTTAGGAACAAGCTTGGCTGGCACAACAGTGTTGAATGCAGAGCTGTAGTCCACAAACAAAACGTTCCATAATTTGTAGTGGGGATAGCTAAACTGGTGAAACAAAGTTGGTTTCATGTCCATAGATCGAACTGTTTCAAAGACATAGCAAAATAGTTCATTAATGCTAATTATACTAAACAGCATATGTAAAATCAACAAGAGGTTTCATCATTTAAAGTGGGGTTAGCGAAACTGGTGAAAGAAAGTGGGTTTTGTGTCTGTAGCTCGAATGGTTCAGAAAGATACAGCCTAATAGTGAATTAATGCTAATTATGCAAATTCTTATACGTAAATTCGATAAACGTTTCATAATTGGAAGTGGGGAAAGCTAAACTGCTGAAAAGGTTGATTTTGTGTCTGTAGCTCCAACGGTTCAAAAGTTACACCCTAGTTGTTAATTAATGCTAATTACACCAATTACTCTATGCAAAATCAAATACATTTTCCTAATTTGAAGAAGGGATAGCCTAAACTGGTGAAACAAAGTTGGTTTTGTGTCTGTAGATTCAACAGATACAGCCTAGTAGTTAATTTACAATAATTACGCTAATTAGCATACGTAAAATCAATGAAGGTTTCATTACATAAACTGGGGATAGCCTAAACTGGTGAAACAACGTCAGTTTTGTGTCTGTAGCTCGAGCAGTTCAAAGGTTACAGCCTAGTAGTTAATTTACACTTATAACGCAAATTTGCATACTTAAAATCAAATAACTTTTCCTAATTTGAAGGAAGGACAGCCTAAACTGGTAAAACATATGTTGGTTTCGTGTCTGTAGCTTGAACAGTTCAAAAGATACAGCGTAATAATTCATTCACGCTAATAAGCATACGTAAAATCAATAAACATGTCATTACATTAAATGGAAACAGTCAAAACTCTTGAGTGAGAATCAGTTTCATGTCTTTAGCTTGAATGGTTGAAAAGATACAGCCCAATGGCTAATTAATGCTAATTACGTAAATTAGCATATGTTAAGTTGATAAATGTTTTTTTTTGATAAATTGATAAAGTAGGGTTAGCATAAACACGTGAAACAAAGTTGTTTTCGTGTCTGTAGCTCAAACGGTTCAAAAGATACAGCCTAATAGTTATTTAATGCTAATTACACTAATTAGCATACGTAAAATCAATAACGTTTTTTTTTCTGCAGCTCGAATGGTTCAAAAGATATGAATGCAAATGAATGCTGAATACGCTAATTAGCATCTGTAAAATCAATAAACGTTTCATCATAAGAACTGGACATAGGCTAAAGTTTCAAGAGTAATTCTCAGTTAAATCCTAACAATGTAAATTAGCAATTATACAGACAATTGTTTATAAACATGTAATATAAAAGTTGTAATCAAAGGTTGATGGCCCTAAAGCATGAACATTTTGAATTGAAACCTCTGTAATACTTAGGCTTTCATTGATACACATGTTAATTTATGCAAGCTTTGAATGTTAATAATTACAAAAGTAAACATACAATCAAAAATCTGGATACAAGCAACTCAAGTTTGGCCAGACTGAACATCTTGGCGTTGGTTTGGACTTGATAGCTTAAAAAACTTGCCTAGAATATTTGTCTAGGTTTTCATTAAAACACATGTTAATTTATGCAATATTTGAATGTTTTTATTATAAAAGTAAACATAGTATAAAAAAAATCTGAATGCAAGCAACTCAAGCTGGGCCAGACTGAACATCTTGGCGTTGGTTTTGACTTAAAAAATGTAGGAGGAGAATTTTTAACTTTTTTACCATTCAAGTCTATGGATACTTTTTCCCCATTGAAATACATTGGTGGCTCATTTAAATATTGATATAGTATAAAAAGTATAATATCTATCAAAAAGACACCAGTTCAATCTCTAACTTATTTGACTGATTGATGGTGATTTTGTTAAAACTGATATTTCATACACTAGCCTTATTTGGAGGTCTTAATTTAGTTAGAGGTTGGCAGAGTATCAAACCAATTGCTATTTGCACAAACAACAATGTTTCCTAAAACTCTTCAACCCTATATATCCAGTTTAATTTCCAGTATGCAACTTTTCCCGTAGTTTTGAATTCTGCAAATTCCTACCTTTGCAAACTAGACCTAAATTTTTTTTGCCCAATCATAAAACAACCAATACTATCGGGAATGTTCTCTCGACTATATATCAATAATTATCAAATAAAAGTTGAACTTATGCATTTGTATGGCTATATCAGATCATTTACAAAATGACTGTGTCAAAATACACTGAAACACCTATAAATCATAATTAAAAACTCAAAATATTTGTGAACATAACATACTAAACAAATGTGGCAATTTTTTTGGAGATCATAGGTGGAGCTATAACTGTCAAAAAGCTTTGAAAAACATACATTTCCAATGCTACAATGCCTGTATTGGCTGTGAATGGACTTTTCCATTTATTATTTCAGTGGTTAAATGCTTGCTAAATAAAACGTAATGTCTTTTGATGTTTGGGTGCTTAAAGGCCTTAACAGCTTGAACCCCGATAAATGCTGCTTGCAGCTTTAATTATTATTAAAGCTGCAAGCAGCATTTAGCGGGTTTCAGCATTAAGCTATTAGTAGCCAGATTGCATTTCTTTCCCAATAGGACACATTATGTTCATAGCTGTAAACCATAATACATGTATGGTTTTTCCTTTTCACTAGTATCCCCATGTGGCCAAATTAATACATATTTTATATAAACTGAACTGACAGCCCTGAACATGTGTACCACATCTAATCACACATAACATTTGTCATTTGATGCCATAGAAGTAGTGTTTGAAGCGTTCTTCACAAATTCAGAATTGCTGAAAAAACCTTTAACTCAATTGGTTCCCAATTGCAAGTATGTTCCTTGGGAGGAGATGGACTTCTACATATGTTCAAGGTTTTATTTTCAACGGTTTGACTATATTGAGCTTGCAAATGTGGGAAACCTCACAGGGAAACCTGTGTGGTTGATAAAAAGATCTTTATTGTCATTGAATTATAATACCATTATCCTTGTTGGAGATGTGTCAATTGTGACCATGTTTTTCAACTTACTGGCCTGATTGATATAACTTTTGAAGTCCATCGTCCATAGATCCCAAATATGAAGGTACATGAAGATCGGTCCTTAGTTGCCGGAGAAGATACTTTTCAAGTGGTAAAAGACCAAGGGCCACAAAGTTAGAGTCCCAATGGCAAATATGTTCCTTGTGAGGACTTATCTACGTCTTTTTAAGGCTGTCACTCAAACGGGGTGAGTAATACAACCCCTGTTCCCAATTATCGTCTACCTTACTTAGGCATTATATTTCTTTTTTATTTATGTGGCAAATGACAGATTATAGACTAGAAAGGTTTACCTACCTTACTTGCCTTCCGGTAAAGAAAAAAGACAAACAAGCTCAACATAAACTTCATAAAGGTGTTTTTCACTGATCGTGTTTGTCCATTACTAAATAAGCAAAAATCGTAATTCATTATTTTTCATTATCTTTATTGAAGAATTGTGAATAATCACGTAAATAAAGGCATTGTTAACACAGAAACTATTGTCTGATAGTTAGCATATGTTTTATTGATAAGACAAGTGGAGTGATCCTCAGGAAAACAACACATGCCCTTAATAGTTTCAAAATAAAATTTTAGCTAGTCGAAATTAGAATACTGCTCCATATCTAATAAGCAACTGCCGAAAAATTATTGGGCTGCTGTTGTGGCAATGTGTGTTGTGTCATAATATACACTCACCTAAAGGATTAGTTACCTACTAATTTCCACAGAAACATGCTTAATATTGATGTGTAGTTATTATGTGGTTTCCAAGTTGCTTCCTCTTTTTTCCAAGCTGTTTCTTGCAAAAAACCTAGTTATTACCTAGTCATTTCCATTGTGCTAAATAAATTGCTACCGAACTCACTAATCTGTCAGTATAGAGGTTTTACAGAAAGTGTACAAATTCTTTCTTATTTCTGGAATAAGTAAGCGAAAGCAAAAAAATAAAGCAATACCTTAATTTTTCTTTTGCCGGACTGACTAAGTGGAACTGGCCAAGAAGCGTGAATGTCTCTTACTGTGTGTTACAGGGGACTGGTGTTTGAGCCTTGCTGCAGAGAAAACAAATTATGCCTTCGGATTTGTTCAGGATGGACAAAAATTTCGCTGGTTACAGCCTTCAGTAGCTATGTTATAGTAAGCCTAAAATAAAGCTGTTTACGGTTATATTGCGACTATTTCTGGTGGGTTTTCGAAGTATGCATCCGTGCATGCTTTTTGGGGTAATAGCCTGTAGATCCTAACGCCTTGTGCAGTAAATGAGAGGGGGTTTTCACGATTCTCTTGTCTTTTCACTTGACGAAATAATCAGTTATCTTCACCTATATTGATAGTTATTGTATCAATGTCATTCACGAATGAAAGAAAAACTAACGTTGTTGTGTCATGAAATAAGACAGCTTTGGCAGTTTAAATTTCATCTTCAGTCTCACTAGCAATTGTTAAATTCTTATGACTATTCCAAGTAGTAAGCATATACTAGAAGGCCTATTAGTGGCTATTAAGCTGATAAAACGGCTAGTGGCAAAAGCCATACAGTTCATAGATGCTATTTGTGGTGGAAGTAAACTTAATAAGAAACGTTAATCAGTTTAACACAATGATTAATGGAGTCTTGCTAAATATTCAAACTTGGCTTAATGTTAATGCATGACAAATTATCTAGTCTCAAGATGCACTTTTATGATGAGGTAGTATGTCCCAATCAGTTCCAATACTGGCATTCTAGCATATTATATACATAAAACAGTATGTGCTTCACCATCATCTGTTAAGTACTCTTTAGTATGCGAGACTCAGCCAATGCTTTCGATTTCTTCGTAGTTCACACAGCGTAGTGGTTAGCTATTCAACTGTTGTTGTATTAAAAACCATCTACAGTAATCTTTGTACAAGAGTACACTTTAGTTCCGTTAATAAACATTCTGTTGCCTACATTATTTCAGCAAAAATATAATGGCTGGGATAAGTTGAATTTGGAGACTATACAGAGGTGGTCTGAGTACCTGCAAGCTCTGTGGTCTTGTGAGATCACCCCCTTCAATGTTTTGACCCCAACATTTGTCTCTCAGAAATATTTATCTACTTGGTACTTTTCTGCCATCGCACAACAATATATACTCAACCTGTAATACTATGAATCTCATATTTAAAAGAGTAATTGTATTACCTGACCTTTTTATATATTTTTTGTTTTATAAAGAAACTAACCAGCCATGGAGTTATCCAAGTCATTTTTCCCATTATAGGTACAGTATAGCTATTTGCTAGCCGTCGGTGAAAGGTACTGTTTACATAGTGTGATGGTTAAAGACACAATCAGCCACATAGAAAACTGTGGATCGAAACCAGCCAGGGACAACAACATTCAGCACTTTGAATCGTGGGCCGGCTGACCTAGGCTTGCTTAGTTCCTTTTCTGGTTCATATATTACACGTTTGTTAAAAGTAATGTGCTTGTGCAATTACAGTTTAGTATGAGTATGTTCAAAATGACATAAAAAATAAGTTATTACAATTAAGCCATATTACTCATGCATTTAAAACAGCTACTGAAGACTGAATTAGTACTTAAATGTGTCTCAATTAGCCTTCCATTATAAAAGGTTTAGTGTTACCTAAATTGCAGTCAAAACATTACTGCTGAAGGAAGACAAGCAACAGAGGTTGTTTTCAAAACTATATTTCAACAGAACATGGCTGTGTGCATGTTCAAAATGCTTGATACATTCTTTTCAGCTAGGACCTAACATACTATGTGAAACAAGAATCCAATAAATTAAAATGGTGTCTCTTAATAATAGAGACAGAGGAAGAAAGACACCGATAAGTAGAAGGACAGAGAGTCTTACAACAGGATTATTAGGAACACCATCCTAATACTGTGTTAGACCCCCTTTCGCCTTCAGAACTGCCTTAATTCTACATGGCATTGATTCAACAAGGTGCTGAAAGCATTCTTTAGAAATGTTGGCCTGTATTGATAGGATAGCATCTTGCAGTTGATGGAGATTTGTGGGATGCACATCCAGGGCACGAAGCTCCCGTTCCACCACATCCCAAAGATGCTCTATTGGGTTGAGATCTGGTGACTGTGGGGACCATTTCAGTACAGTGAACTCATTGTCATGTTCAAGAAACCAATTTGAAATGATTTGAGCTTTGTGACATGGTGCATTATCCTGCTGGAAGTAGCCATCAGAGGATGGGTACATGGTGGTCATAAAGGGATGGACATTGTCAGAAACAATGCTCAGGTAGGCCGTGGCATTTAAATGATGCCCAATTCGCACTAAGGGGCCTAAAGTGTGCCAAGAAAACATCCCCCACACCATTACACCACCACCAGCAGCCTGCACAGTGGTAACAAGGCATGATGGATCCATGTTCTCATTCTGTTTACGCCAAATTCTGACTGTACCATCTGAATGTCTCAACAGAAATCGAGACTCATCAGACCAGGCAACATTCTTCCAGTCTTCAACTGTCCAATTTTGGTGAGCTTGTGCAAATTCTAGCCTCTTTTTCCTATTTGTAGTGAAGATGAGTGGTACCCGGTGGGGTCTTCTGCTGTTGTAGCCCATCCGCCTCAAGGTTGTGCGTGTTGTGGCTTCACAAATGCTTTGCTGCATACCTCGGTTGTAACGAGTGGTTATTTCAGTCAAAGTTGCTCTTCTATCAGCTTGAATCAGTCGGCCCATTCTCCTCTGACCTCTAGCATCAACAAGGCTTTTTCGCCCACAGGACTGCCGCATACTGGATGTTTTTCCCTTTTCACAGCATTCTTTGTAAACCCTAGAAATGGTTGTGTGTGAAAATCCCAGTAACTGAGCAGATTGTGAAATACTCAGACCGGCCCGTCTGGCACCAACAACCATGCCACGCTCAAAACGCTTAAATCACCTTTCTTTCCCATTCTGACATTCAGTTTGGAGTTCAGGATATTGTCTTGACCAGGACCACACCCCTAAATGCATTGAAGCAACTGCCATGTGATTGGTTGATTAGAAAATTGCATTAATGAGAAATTGAACAGGTGTTCCAAACAATCCTTTAGGTGAGTGTATATTTCAATGATGGCTTTTATTTTGTAAAATAAAATCTGGGTTAGCGCTGCTAGTATAATATCCTGCTGCTAGAAGCTCATGAAGCCTTGAACGGTCATCACTACTCATAAGTCACTATGACCAAATCAGAAGCAATCCTAAAATGGCTACCTGCACATTCCTAAAACGCTAGCATTTCACTGTCATCAGTGGTTCTGGACAGAAATGGGAAAGCCTTTATTTGCAAGCATATATTCCCCCCTTCTTTTTTGGTTTTAGAAGTTATTCCAACTACAGATATTCCTTTAATAATGTCCTTTGTTTCATGAACAAGTTGGTCAAGAAGTAGAAGTTGTTCTTGCATCCAGTTTGGTTTTGGTTTGCACAATGTAGCATTACACGTCATACCATGGTTGTTCTAGTCTGATAATTCCACTAATTGTTTACAAGCTGCCAGGCAGAGGATGACAATTAGCTGAACATTGACAAGATTCTCTCTGATTGCCAACAAGGATTTTGCCACCAATTACTAAGTCATGTTTTGCAGAGGGGATCAAATACTTATTTCACTCATTAAAAGGCTAATACATTCATAACATTTTTGACATGCGTTTTTCTGGATTGTTTGGTTATTATTCTGTATCTCACTGTTCAAATAAACCTACTATTAAATCTATAGACTGGTCATTTCTTTGTCATTGGGCAAACATACAATATTAGCATGGGATCAAATACTTCTTCCCACTCACTGTAGAGGTGGTAAACAGTGAAATAACAATATTTTTGTTTATACAGAGTGACTGTCAAATAGATCACTGTTAGCCAAACAAACACTAGTTGAGCACCAGTTCAAACACTGCTCTGTTACTGTACAGAAGTTTAAAAAAATAGGTCACTTTGTTTTTGGTAGAGTGACATGCCTTATCTGTGTTTATGGCACTTTTCCACTGCATGGTATAGGCTCAACTCTACTCGCCTTGACTCTACTCGCTTTAGGAGCTTTAACACCACATAGTACAACTTTGACTCAGCTCTACATGTCTTGCCTCTGTTCGTTTTCCACTGGAGATAGTACCCAGTACACAAGCCAGCGTAAATATACCAATAGTAGTGAGGAAGCACACATGAACAGTAACATTTGTCTTAATATATTGCAGACTGCAAAAATTGTTAGAAAGTATGGTAGGCTGCCTCTGTTTGACTTGACATTACTACTGTGACCAGTGCAATGGATACCAGTTAGCTTATAGAAAAAGCCAGGAGGAAAAAGGCCAGGTCCTTTTGTAGGCTACAAAAACAGCACATTTTTGCAGGTCTCTCACAGGGATAACGAGTTGTTTTCAAGGCCAGTGCATAGGTCCAAACTGAAAGAAGTTTTGGGAAAATACGATCACTTAAATTGGTCTGTTCCTATGCACAGGCACTGATATTAACCCATTTCAGTGCAAGGACTCCCGGGAGAGACCCGCAAAGACGCACCGTTCTCGTCTCATTAAACCGTTCTCTGACACTGGACCGAGAACATCTGTGTTTTCACGTCCCCTTTTGGCATCATCTCAGTTTGCTTGGAACCTCGACAGAGCAGGCACTAAAAAAAGTATCTGGTACCAGGTAGAAACCTTTGCCCAATGGACAAAGCAGAAAAGGCGAGGCGAAGCAAGTAGAGTTGACCTGGTACCATGCAATGGAAAAGCGCCATTAGTCAAGTTTGGCTGCCTCTGCTCCTCCACTAGTGCTGTGTGTAAACCACACCTCTGTTTTAAGGCATCCCATCGAGATCAGTTTTGTCACTGTTGGTATGCATAGGAATATTATAATATATTATTAGTGCATGCCATTTAAGGTAGGTTCATAGTGATTTGCAGTTTTAGAAATGAATAACAATGAAGGGGAGGGGAGCAGGGCTATGATGCCCAAATACGTTGATGAAAATTACGGTAGATGAAAACTGTATTCAATGTTTAGCCCAGGTTTTCCTGCAAGTTGGAGCATACACACTTTACAGTCATTGCAAATATAACAGAAAGCCTGCTTCCCATGACTGATTTTCTTTGGCAAAAGCAAGCGATACAAATCTGAACACATGTTATGTAAACTGACACATTAAAACAATTCTACTCACTTTAATTTCAAACTCTCACGCTGCACAATTGAATGCATAATATTTCCTTTTCTAACATTTTGTATGTGTATTCATACAGATATAATTACTGTTTCTTCGTCTGGGATTGGAACTCATAACCCTCTTGCTTCATAACATTCCACTCTTCCTACAGCTCCACCATTTGTGGCTTGGGAAAAAGCATTAAATTCAGCATAGTGATTTAGGAGTAACATTAAAACAATGATATGCACTACCAACATTAGACAACACTGTACTGAATACACTAATTGCTCTAATTGTTGAAATATGTAAATTAAATCCAACAGGTGAGAATCTAATTATTAGGTATCTAAAATAGCGGTGAACCTTGAATCTTTTTGTAATTGCAGAGGATTCATTATTGGTAATGAATTTGTATGGGACTACTTACATTACATTTCTGCAGCAGAAAGATCGGCAAACTTCAAGTCCAGAGGTTGAGAGCCCAAATCCCAGACAGATTTAAATAAAAATGAAAGGAGCAACAATAACTTAGCTCAAAGCTGTATGGTAGACATCAATCACTAATTCCATTATAATGACTACAGACTGACATAAAGATGTCAAAAACACTGATGTCCAGATACATTGCTTTGCAAAAGTATTCAAACCCCAATCCAGTTCCCTCACATTACTGAATTATAAATGGTATATTTCAAATTCATTCTGTTTGACATTTTAAAATTGACACACTAAATAGGTTTTTGTATGGTGAAATTGGTCTTATGATGGGAAATTTGTAAGAAAACTGAAATATGTTGCATATTTCATTCATGTTTTGATATTGAGCAGTTCTTGCCCAAAGACTACAGTACAGACATAATGGTGGTCTTCTGTATTCCCACCCTAACTTTTTAACCTTCTTTATATCCTTCCTAACACATAAAAAATGAAAGAAATTCCACAAATTAACTTTTAACAATGAAAACATTTTAATTTAAATGCATTCCATGTGAATACTACATGAAGCTGGTTGAGAGAATGCAAAGAGTGTAGAACGCTGTCATTAATCAATGGGTGGCTTCTTTGAAGAATCTCAAATAAATTACATTTTATATTAAAGTACTTTGATAGGCCTAACACATTTTGGGTTGCTACATGTGTTAATTCATATTTTTGATGTCTTCACTATTATTCTACAGTGTGGAAAATATTAAAAGTAAAGAAAAACCCTTGAATGAGTAGGTGTGTCAAAATGTTTGACTGGTACTATATGTTTTAATGGTTTTACAATGCTGCCTTACTGTACATTGTGCAGAATTTTACCCCATTTAGAATTTGGTGTCTGAACTTGATTCTGACTCTTTAATTAACACTGCACTTTGTATCTACTGCATGTATAACTATATATATATATCAACTTCAAATAAAAGGGTTGTTCCTCGCACCTACTAGATATATTGAGATATATATATATACACACATATATATGCTACCTATTTTGTAAGTCTGTGTTGTCACGGGTGTATCACTAAGTATGGACGCCATCTCTTGATTCTTATATAGAGTAAAAAAACGATTTCAACTGCAAACCAGGAGAAGTCTAACTCTTATTTATTGTTAATTCTCAGAGAATGAACCAAAGGTAACTGCTGCTCAACCACCCCCCCCCCTCCCACACACACACACACACACACACACACACATATATACACACATTTATACACACACACCACCCTTGCATATCAAAAAACCCCACACCACCAGTTGCACGCCCTCTTTTCCCAGCCCCAACCCACTCTCAACCACCCTTGCTCTGCTCCTCTCCATCTTTCATCTCGAGACTCACTTAGATCAACAGAACCATAAAACCCTTTTATTAATCACCCCCATCTAACCGGACATGGACCACCCCGGAAAAACACAAATGTTAACAACATAAATGAACACCCCTTTTTCATAATCCTTTTGACCTAAACCCTTTCATCCCCCCGATTCACCTGCTCCTACCCCCTCCCTCTCTAACAGGACCCCCCGGAAAAATAACTGCTACCTTAACGGTCAAAAATATTTTTCATATTCTCACACAGATGCTGCTGTCCAGAGGGAAAAAAGGTCAAAGCAATAAATCACTTTTGAAAATTTGTATGTTGTATACGTTAATCTTCTTTCATAAAAACAAGCTAGAATGTGTTTTTGATCTAACTTTGTGTGTGTGTGTGTTTTAGAGCTAGCCTTGTGTGAGAGGGATAGGTAGAAAAGTGTCCCAAAATATTAGATGGGTTGTTTTATGAAGGCAAACATAAAAACAAGTCAGAAAGGGTCTTTGAATTTTATTTTAATAATTAACTTCTTAGTTTTCCCCTGGGCGAGAGTCTTGTACGGATATGTATAAAATGCTTTTTAAAAATGTTTGTCAAAGGTGTGTCAAGGTGCGTGAATAAGGGAGCCAAACGCAGGGAGGTAGTTACTCTTCTTTCTTATTAGATAAATATGGCACGCGTAAAACAAACAAGAGCGCAAAAAGCGTGCAACTGCTACGCAATACAAACACCAAACATAGAACAATACCACACAAAGACAGCCAGAAACACAGGAACTTATATAAGCGATCTAATGAGGGAATGGACACCAGGTGTGTGCAATAACAAGACAGGACAGTGCCGTGGGAGGAGGAGCGGCGTGGCTAGAAGGCCGGCGATGACGTGCGCCAAACACCACGTCGGGAGGGGTGGCGCGCATCCTCCATGCGCGTCCTCGTTACAATGTCTTTCTTTTATGAGTGAATAGTAAAATATGACTGTTAATTCAAGTGATGTGCTCTGTCTGTCATTACCAGAATTTAGGGATAATCTAATAGAAATTATTGGAAATGCTCCTTAGTTTTATCTCTGAGTAAATACAAATCAGCCTCTTTCCTGGCACTCGTACCTTTGTACTGCTGTTCTAAGTGTAAATATTAATAAAATATTAACATGTATCATTTTGCTTTGCTTGTATACATACACTGATAAGCCAGAAGATTATGTCCACATTATGCCTAATATGATGTTGGGCCTTTGCATGGCACCAAAACTGCACCGACCTGCCGAGGCATGGACCCTTTGAAGGTGTCCTGTGGTATCTGGCACCAAGTCATTAACAGCAGATCCTTCAAGTTCTGTAAGATGCAAAGTGGAGCCACCATGGCTCACACTTGTTGCTCCAGCACATCCCACAGATGCTCAGTTGGATTGAGATCTGGGGAATTTGGAGGCCAGGACAACACCCTGAATTCTTCATCATGCTCCTCAAACTATTCGTAAACAATGTGTGCAGTTTGACAGGGTGCAATATCCTGCTGAGAGATGCCACTGACATCAGGAAATACCATTGTCATGAACGGGTGTACCTGGTCTGCAACAATGTTTAGGTAGGTGGCATGTGTCAAATTGACATTCACATGAATGCCTGGACACAGGGTTTCCCAGCAGAAAATTGCCCAGAGCATCACACTTCCTCCACCGGCTTGTCTTCTTCCCACAGTGCATCCCTGTGCCACAGGGGAACAGGGATCACCATGGGCCAGTCGTTTGGCCATTAAAATTTGGGCCTTCACATGTGAGATGATCAATGTTATTCGCTTCACCTGTGAGTGGTCATAATGTTTTGACTCATCAATCCTGTAAATTTTATTCAAGGAATTCAAACAGGTGTACCCCATTAAGGTTAGAACAAAGTGTCTGCTATCCTTAGCTATCCTCATCTTGGAATATTTGGAAGATTAAGTTGCGTTGTGTTTTTAGTTATTGATGTTTAAGTTGCTCTTTCAGAATCAGTTTTTCTGGACTTCAGTTAATATTTGCATTGGGCTCATGAAACTGATAGTTGGACCAAAAAACCTAATATGACAACAAATTAGTGTATTTAATATTTTAATATCTGTAATGTTGGTAGTAACAGAAATATAGTCAAACCATATACAATCATATAAGATATGACAAAAATCGAAAGATTTTTCTAAAGTTTAATTTTATTCAGAAGAGAATGTAATACAGATCTATACAAACCTAGGGACTTGAGATTTAAAAATACCAAACAGGCTGAGCCCACACCACTTGTGTATAGCAAGGCCGTAATGCAACCCCCCACCGCCCCCCATATAGTGATTTATAAATTATAAATGAAATAAAAATGCGCAATGCTATGACAGGCAACCATGCACCCCCATCAAAATATAATAATTAGCAAATTTAAGCATAATCATAACTAACCTTAACAAATTGCAGTTGTTATTACTATCGGTTCTAGTTTGCCGGTTTACTACAGTTCTGCTTGTGGTTTGTCCAAGTGCTGTTGCCATACCCCAGCTGGTCGACTGTTGTTTGTAGGTAAAATCATTGTCAAACATTGTACTGTCTCTCTATTTCATTAGCCTAATACTTTCAAATATTCTAAAAAAGTGGAAAACTAGAACCCAATATGAATGTTACATAGGCTATCTTCCTGTTGATTGTGATATTTTTAGCATCAACATGTCATTTTTGCTGGAACTGTAATTGTGGAAATAAATAATAGTTCAAATATCAAAAGTATCAGTAATTGAATGGAGTGTACAGTAGCACAAGAGGTGAGTCAATGATTATTGATATCATAATCATTGCCATTCAGATCAGAAATGTTTAGTAATCCATTCCTGAACATCATGGCAAGAAACACCACTTGTTTACTGATAGAATGTATTTCATGTTCACTCTGGTGTGTTCAGAGTACAGAGAGAAGGAGAGAGAGAGCATGAGGATGCCAACAAGGCAGGGCAAGCAGGTGACATGGTGAGTGAGAAAGGAGCAAATATTGATGACCAATCTGATATCGCTATGTTGATGTTGTTCTGACGACATCATAATTAATGTTGGCACAACTGAGGATAGGCTTAGGCACAGCTACCAATGAGGTTAGGTTTAGGAACAGGTGTCTCTAAAGTTAGGGTTAGGTCAAAGTGTGGGGGGAAGGGGAATATTCTACAGTTGTGCTCATACATGTTTATACCCTGGCAGAAATTGTGAAATTCTGGCACTGATATTGAAAATATGACTGATCATGCAATTTTTTATTAATTTTATTTAAGGATAGTGATCATATGAAGTCATTCATATTCACAAAGTTGTTTTTCTCCTTTTTTTTTTAACCAAAATTATTTTTGTTGTTTTCACAACATAACAGAGAAATACAAAGAAATGCTTTTACATGTCTTGAACAAACAAGTCTACACCCCACCCTCTCAAGTGATTCCAAATCTTGGTTGGGAATCAGGTCAATGAATTAGTCCATCCTGGTTGATTTTATAGGGGGAAATTAAACAAACATATTTCTATTATCTTAGGTACTGCAAAGTGTCACTGTCCCCAGACTCTTCCATCACATGTGACAAATCTGTTCTCAATACATACCAAATGAAGGGGTCTCAGATCTGTTGAAAATTATATTGTTGATGTATTATTGTATATGTAATTGTCTATGGTAGACATTTTGGGGATGATTTTGGTGTTCTAATGACATTTTTCAACTGTAGGTATTTTAAAAAATTATTACGGGGTATGTTAAATTTATCAACCATTTCTCCAAATGTCATCAGCACCTCTTGAGAGTTGTAAAGGTCTCCTATTTTTCCCAGCCCCTTGGTAGCCGGAGATTTAAATCCCCCGTCTGTTTTACCTGGATGAAGACAGAGAGAGAGGGTGTTTCTCTAAGATATTTATTTACTTGATGCCAAACTACAATAATATTTTTCACAACAGGGTTATATGTATTCTTTTGAAGGATTTTTGTATCTGGGAGGGGCATACTGGGAGGGGCAAACTTAGCTGGAGTTCCTCCGTTTCCTTCCAGGGAGAAGCATCTTTTTCTGTGAGGTAAAACAACAGTGTTCTTAATTGAGCTGCCCAATAGTACCAGAGAGGGATGGGACATTTGAGTCCCCCTCTGTCATAAGGTAAGAACAATAGTGACAGTCGTGTCCGGGGACGTCTTATTCCACAAAAATCTAACAAACTGTCTTTTAAATTGAGTGAACAGGTTACTTGGAGGAGGAAGTGGAAGATTTTGAAACAGATACAATAGTTTGGGCAGTATCTTGAGGCCGGCATCTTGAGGATGTTTATTTTCCCTATTAGTGATATTGGAATGGGTGTCCACCTTTCCAGTAGCTTTTACATTTCTTGCAATAATGGTTCATAATTACTGGCTACAATATATTTAAGATGTGGGACAATTTCAATGCCTAGATACGTAAAGCAATCCACCATTTTAAACTGTGAGGCTATTTTAGGAGGACTTTTACTTTCCAATTGATTTAAGAACATTATTGATTTTATTTAAATTCCAATAATTCAGGAATGGATTTTTCCATCTTTTTAAGAAATATTATTACGTCATCTGCAAATAGAGCCAGACGATGGTCTTGTTGTCCAAGTGATAGGCCTGTTATATTTTCAAATAATATATGTATAACTCTCCTAACATTATGGAAGCCTTGCCTACCTTGTACAAAGACATTTTGATCTTTGTCAATAATATTTGAAATAATTTTCTCTAGTCTTCTGGCTGTTATTTTACTAAACATTTTTAAATCAACATTTATAAGACTAATCGGCCTAAAGTTTTCACATTTGTTATTCGGTTTGCCCGGTTTTGGCAACAAAGTAATTAGTGCTCCCCTTAAAGATGTTGGAAGGATTCCATTGAGAAAAGATTCATTTGACGTGACAGGTGGGCGGGACATCCAGTTTGTAGGGTGGGACTTCCGTTGTGACGTATGGACTTCCAGTATGACGTGTGTTAGGGTGGGACTTCTGGAGTGACGTATGCATGTCTGGTGACTTTGTAATTTATGATTACATTGATGTGTCAGTGTTTGATGTTTTACAACACCTGATGAGCAAACCAGACTAGTGTTATAACAGGTGGGTTATGTTTGATGATTAACAAATGGGGCTTAGGGTTCCGGAATGTTAAATTCCCAGGTAATAAATAAGTGTTGTGTCAGTGGCAAGATGATTGGTGTTTAACAAATAGTGTTCAGCAATTCTATAAACCCCCCCAGTGATTTATCTTCTGACAAGTGCTACAACAGATGGCCTACATCTGGTGGTTGTTAACCTTTCATGTTTTATGGGATGATTGGCGTGGTCTGTGTATTTAAACCATGCAAACATCGGTGATGGTCATTCAGTCTTGCCTGAGTAAACTTACCTACACAAAACAAAACATGGCGCATTGTGCGACGATCAATGTTTTGGGTAAAACACTGTTGAAAGCTAACATATTAAATGCAGCTCAGCGATTTGGTAAGAAACTACAAATGGACAACAGAGATGCAATCAACATGCCAGCTCCGAAGAAATCGATGCAGAGTTTAACCCAAATCCATTAACTACACCAGGATATTTTGACACAGGAATGGAAATTGGATGATGGTCGGATCGGTGGATAAATCTTCAACCCAGAGCTACCCAAGGTAGCATTTTATGAATTACCTGAAGGCCACAAGTTTAAGGCTGCTGTGATCAAATGGTTTTTAATGCCAGTTTATGGGACACCTTTCGAAAAGTGTTTTATTTGGGGCCAAAACAAGGCCCACATAATACGGTAGATGTACTATTTAAAGTTGTCAAAGGGATGAAAGAGTATGACTGTTAGATTGGAACTATTTCCAAAAAATGTCAGCGGGGTAGATTGTGACTGCGACTGCGGACTGTTGACTGAAGTAAGACCCTGAAGCCCCACCTTAAGCTAACACCGTCCTCAACACAGCATAAAAACAGACTGTGACTATCAAGCAGTCGGAATAATTTACCAAACATGTCTCAAGATTACAACCAAGCAGAGATTGAAGAACCCAAGGCTGACAACTGGCTGTGTGACGCCTGGGATGACAACGCTGAAGCCTTCTACGGAACCCCTGACCCAGACAGCTCGATTCCACCTGCATACCCAACAAGAAACTACCATTGGATTGACCGGATTGGTGATCAGCTAGGTCCTCTTAATCTGTCATATCTTTCAAGTTATCACAAAATGGACAAACACCTTGCACCAAAAGTATTAAACATCATCAAAGCAACATTGGGTATGATTCTGGAAAACGTTGTTGTGGCTATTCTCCACAAAGCATGCATCGGATGTGAAGTGGGCCACCCGAGCCAGACAAGACATTCTTGTCTTGATCCGCCTGATAATTTTTTTGAGACCAATTATCGTGGAAACAGTTTTAACACCATGACTGAAACATGTGTTGGTCAAGGCTTTGAACACATGAGCTCAAGTTGGAGCTGAACATCACACAGAGACTGAGTGAGAACCGGGATGAATACACGGAAAAATTGAATGAGGGTACTGTATGCGACACAGTGGCGTCACTGTGCGACGAAAGCAAAGAGTATGTTGTCTAAAAACAGGTAACTTCAGTTTTGATGTTAACATGTATATAAACAAACCCTATGAGAAATCTGAATGTTTGTGTAACTTTTCTGAATATCTTGGGTGCGTAATTTAGAAAACTCAAATAAAACGATGTTAAACATGTATTACTTCCCATTATTGCTTGAATGCTCTACGATGTCTGAACAGGTTATGCAAATTATTTACTATGACCCGGCAAACCCTGGTGCTTATGTGGGTAGAGAGGGTTTGAAAAGAGCATTCATGGAGAAAACCGGGGAGATCCTCAAAAATGTCGAGGCCGATGACTGGCTGCTTGCCCAGGATACATACATGCTACACAGGCCTGTAGCTAAACATTTTCAAAGAAAAAGTTATTGTTCATGATATAAATAAACAATTTCAGCTGGATTTGGTTGACATGAGTGCTTACAGTGTGGAAAACGATAACATGAAATGTATGTTAACATGCATAGATGTATTAAGCAAATACGCATGGATTCGTGTGCTGAGAAATAAAAGCACTATCGAGGTAAAGCGAGCATTTAAAGACATTAAAAGAAGGAAAAATAAAAGTCCAAATGGATAAGGGGAAGGAGTTTTTTTATTCACATTTTGAAATGTTAATGAAGAAGTACAACATAAAACATGTTGCTACAGGAAATTATGTCAAAGCGAGTATCATTGAGAGATTTAATAAAACAATTAAATCACGAATGTGGCGGTCTCTCACAGCTGCCAACACTCGCTATGTTGAGTTCATGAATACAACCATAGCTACCATCGGTCTATTAAGTTGAAGCCTGCTGACGTTTGTGAAGAAAATGTTAGACTAGTTCTTAAGAACCTGTATGGTACAATAATAATGACAAATGGTAATCAAAGCTACAAGTTCCGGGTTGGGGATACTGTTAGACTCTCAAAGTTGAGAGGAGCGTTTACAAAAGGCTATGAAAAAGGGTACACAGATGAATATTTTACAATAACAGAATGCATTCTGCGGGTACCTACTGTATACAGAATAAAAGATAACGATAGTGATGTGATAGTTGGGACCTTTTATGAACAGGAATTACTGACAAAAATCATGGCTAAGGATAAAACCTTTAAAGTGGAAGCAGTTCAGGATGAGAAAGTACAGAAAGGGAAGAAAATGTGTCTTGTGAAATGGCTTGGTTGGCCTGAGAAATTCAACAGCTGGATACCATCGGAACAAGTAGTTGACCTAGAAACTGGATAAAACTCCAGGATTTTCATGACCACGTCATTTACATTGACTGTGATCAGCATGGGTGACGGTGGCTTCTACATAATGCTGCCCAGTAACTCATCGAGACATGTCTATCCAAACAATACGAGTTCGAGCTATACCAAAAAACATGTCAAAGGTATAGATTTGAAAGGTGATTGGGAAGTATTTTTTATAGAATTCAAATACCCACATACATGGAAGACTTTTACACGGGGAGAAAACGCATTTGAACTACGTCACTCGAATAACGACAAAACTTGGAAATATGAACTCAACACCGGTTATTACAATGGCATAGTAAAACTAGTGACAAAGCTCAACAGTTTATAAAAAAGAACAAAGTTGTCACAGTGACGTTCGACAAGCCACACTACATATCTCTTAGTAAGAGTCAGTTTGATGAGATCGGTATTGAAGTAAAATCTGATCAGAATCAGCTGGTTTCATTCATAGTGGTGAAGGTGATTGCAAAATTACACTTCAGACCCGTCAAACAATCTTTTAGATTATAAGATGCAGCCCCAGAAACTCTATGATGATCCTCAAAGGTATGTTGAATACTACACAACACAGGCAGTTAACGATGTCATGGTAGAGCTGCAATGTATGGGGCTGGTCTAGGGGGCCTTTTCCGGATGGCAATACCTTTGTTGAATACATTTGTACAAGCATAGAAAAAACACATTTGAAGAATGCGGCTAGGAATATAGTTGGCGATGTTGTCAACAGTGTTATGTAACAACAAACAAAACAGCAGGTCGGTTCAGGATTAATGGTTATGACTCGAGGTGTTAGAAAGAGACCACCTGGTAGGTGGAGCCTACCCAAGAGTAAAAAAGAATGAGACAAAAACAAGAGCCATGGTTAAAAAAAGACATACAGCTCGGAGGTCACTCGAAGGGAACGCCGCAAAGTTGATTAAGAATATATTTTAGAGAGATGGCACTCCTACACCGTATGTCTGGTAAATGTATGAAAACAGAGTTGGATTTATTCACAGTTCCCTTCACACAGACATCTATTGAGAAAAATACATACATTGAAATACTGACCCTATCAGCAATATCAGACGCAGCCCCTCTGGAGTTATTTATTCCAGGAAATGGCGAAGACACGCAGCAGGTCACATGGATGTTACGGACCCTGCAGGAGAGAACGATGGACTCATGAAAAGGGCTGCCTATTCAGCGGATAGTACAGCATTTGAAAGGATTGGCCCTGTTCATAGCGAAATCTTCTTTCAAGAGAAACTCGTGTTAAACAGCGTTGACATAAAGGTTACGATGGTCCGCAGTAAAGATTAGTTCTGCATTATGGGGATGTGTGTTATCCTTTGCATACAGTATATTATCTGCGTCAATATTTGTCAAGAAAGTGTCTGTTTCGCCAACTCTCAAGCACTGCCAAGTACCCAATTGAAAGAGTTTGTATGAAGACATTTATTTTATCGGCTGGGGGTCGCGTTTGCAACCAGGAAAACCTATTTTTAAGACCTCTGACAAAATATATTGTAATTGGAGGACAATGACAGTTTACAGGAAGTTACACAAAATATCCATTTCATTTCAAACATGAGAATTGGGAGTTTATGTCTATGTATTTAGACCATCAGCAATTTCCTAACAAACAATTCCAACCAAATTACACAACGGGGTCAGCAGTGCGTGAATGTTACCAATTGGCGTTAGCTTCAGGAAAACACCCAAAAGACCAAGCCTTGGCTATTGACAGGTCTGACATTTTACACGGCTACGCCCATTATGCATTCAACTGCGCGCCGGATGAGGAATGTGGTCAGCACCTATCCTTGATCAAGTCAGGGAATGTATGACTTGAGATGAGGTTCAGACAACCACTACCCCACACAATTAATTTGGTTATTTATTTAATCTTTGACTCCATTATCGAAGTGTCAAACCGGCAACAAGTCATGGTTGAGTACTATTAGGAAAACGTTGTGGAAAAGAATACCGCAGAATTGACCGGTGTGGTGAACCAATTTTCATCTAGGACCCATTTCTATGGTGTGCTGGCATGTGACCAACTACCTAGGTGGCCAGTCCAAGATGTTGCATCAATGATGATTGTTAATACACACCCAAGCAATCACCCCGGGGAGCACTGGCTGGCTATTTATATAACGGACGATGGCATTGTTTTATGACAGTTTTGGAAACCCCCGGATTTTACAAATTTTCCAAAGTCAATCAATGCCTTTCTGCAAACCTGTGAGAATGTGGAATACCGTTCAAAACAAGTACAGGACATGGTTTCAACCATGTGTGGACAACATTGTGTGTTCTTTATCTAATGAAAAAAGGTCTGAGTTATAAAGATGCTATGTCTTTTTATGTTAATGATTTATTAGAAAATGATGCCCCAGTCTCAAAGTTTGTAGCTAAGATGTACAAGAGTAAGCGTGATGAGCAAATGTTTAATTGCATACAACATGCTCAATCTTGTTTAATTTGTGTCATGGTTGTTGAAGAAATAAAAAAGCAAATCATGTGTATGTCAACCTTATTATTAAAAAATAAAACCCTTTGTAAAACCACGTCATTGTTTACATAGTATTTTTCACACGAATTATTCAAGGTAAATTATACTCTTTTACAATGAATCTCAAATGAAAAAAATAATGCAGAAAATAATAACATTCAAATGGAAGTCATTTTGTGTGGTCCGTGGTAGGGTGTACAAAAAAAACTTTGGTTGGTTGAAAACCAGTTGCTGGGGAAGTGGCTAAATCATCCATTGTTTCGCCAGATGTTTGTTTATACAAATTTATTTTACGCCTTACAAAATCATTTGGAATAGTTGTAAAAGGCATGTTGAGACATGCCATGGCCTCTAAAAACACCCCCCACCCAACAGCCTTCTATAGTCAGCAATTTAATGGTTGCTGTCACACTTTTAACCAGATCCAACAGGTGCAAAAGCTTGATTATCTCTCCTTTGAAAATTTATTCACCATGTGAATTCCATGAAGTCAAATCTTTAGACCTGTGCATTCTATTAAGAATATATTCAACATTCGCCTCGCATCCTAAATTTCATCAACAAGGTTAACATTTCGTCAACAGTTTGCTAAGTCTCAGTCACGTTTACTACAACAGCCCCAGTCTCAGACCCGGGTAGACTTAGTCAGTTTAGTTGTATCAAGATCTCCGTGTAAAATGGCAGAGTATCTTTTAGCTTTCTCATGTAAATCCATATCAGGCTTCAACAGTATGTTGCAAATCGATGAGTCCAAATCATCGTTGCTAGTTATTTTGGATTCTCGCAGTTTTTGTAACCGATGTTGTGGCACTAGAAACATTTTCTGAGCATGAACCATGTTGTTTAAACCTGTCTCGATGCAATTAGACTGGTTAGGAATGGAACTGCAACGCTTAGTAACGGTAGTAGAAAACCTCCAGATTGGTTTATGGTATTTATTTTCCTTGCGACTGAAGTGTTCTTTCTAGACATGCATATCATTTCGGCTTTTTGTCTCATTCATTTCGGAGCTGTGATTCGGATAAGGGTATATTTCCGCGCCTTAAATTAAGCGCTATTTCACAGAGTGGTAGAATGAGGTCGGTGGAGGCTGATTCTAAAATAACTTTTCGTTGAATTGCCAGTGCCTTAAATAATATTTTCAAAAGTGGAACATTTCTACAAATGCGTTTAGACATGATCAAACTTTCTTAGGAACGTACATGACAGGTCAATCCCCTGAAAATAACCCCGTTCTCAGATGGTAGTCTTCTGGTGTTGTAGCTTTAAAGTCAATAAGTAAATAACCAAAAGGCGGATGTGTTGCATCTTTAAAACTCTCCATGAAGAATCGAGAAAGACCGGGGTATATCTGTCTGCCTAAAATGCTAATCTGCTGATTGTCGCGGGGGTTTTTAAACAAGATGAGGTAGTTTGTGTTCAAGTTAATAGTTCTACTAGATTTGCCTTTAACAAACATGTTTTGGACGAGGTAAATTGCACTCAGGTTACGGTGGTGTGAATATTGTGTGAAAACTCTTTCCATCTCCAAACTCTCTGATGCACATTTCATTAAATCGTCAATAATTAAAAGGTTGTTTTTCTGAATCGGTAGCAGATTGTCATCACACAACGATGTTGGTAGACCTTCTATAAAATGTATCTCCCTTACCTTCAACATTTCGTCATACAGCGGTTGCCAACATGAATAAACCCAGACAATATTTTGAATTTCTTTGGAGAAGAAACAACAACCTCAGCATTATCCAACAACATCTTCACAAAATATGTTTTACCAGAGTTACTGGGGCCACTAATGACACAGCTGAACGGGTGTTGTAGTCGTGGGTCAAAACCCCTATCCATCCTAGACTGTGGTTTAGTACCCATAAGGCCTTGTGCTGTAATCAGGGAGCAGTACACACTTGTTGTACACAACTCTGAAACGCTTAGACACTACCTGGTTTTTCAACGTGAATGTTCTTTTATCTCTAGCAATTGTGTCTGCATTAGCAAGGACATGATCATCATCACCGTCCTCACCCCGTACAAAGTTATCAACCAGTCGTGTTAGCATCTCCAAATTAACAATGGTTGTGTTGTAGCTGTTGAGCGTAATGCCTATTGCTTTGAGACAGGTCAGACCTTTAACGGTTTTGTAACCTTATGTCTTTGGCCCACCACCAACAAATTGAGCTATGCTGTCACCATCCGGTAACTCATTGGTCAAGTCACCCAAGAACTGGCCCAGTGGGGGCACCCAAAGATCACGGAATCAGTGTCTGTGTAGAGTACACGTCTATCTAACTTCTCCGAGAGTGAATACAACTCGAGTCTAGCATAAGCGGTTGTGAACGCAGCAATAAAAATGTTGCCGTTATGTGGTTTGATTGGTGTCTGTTTTGTGTAACACCACTGTACCATTGCAACAGTGTCTGAGATGAACGAGAAATAACCAACATCTATTTCACTGGAAAAAAGGTAGTGGCTAAACTCCTCCGGATCTGTAATTAACATTGTGTTCATGAGGTTAGTCCGCTCACCCATCTTACCCCAAAGACTATTCATTGCCAATTTAGCTAAAGATCGCCTAGTACTGTTTACAACAATGTTTTCCTTCTCAAGCTGCACACCCTCCTTTTCATGATATTCACGGATATACCAGTCTTTAGCCTCATCGTCAACCACAGATGGTGGGAAGCCACTAGCTTCCTGCTTGTGCTTCAGGAATGTTCTCATGTAATCTGCAAAAAGATCATCTGATGTCCTGGTGAAATCCCAGACTTCAAATACTTCCACACAGGGGCGTAGCACCAAATTCTGGGCCCTGTATACTCTCAATGTCAGTGGGCCCCCGTTAATTTTCGCGGCTCAGCCGTGACATCACGTCATATAATTGTATATATTAACGATAAACTCATCTGCTTACATATAAACGCTGGCTATTGTCACCATATCGCCATTAATCAGTTCAACATTTAACAAACACAGGACCATAATACAGCAATACAAAATCAGATTTCACGAGTTGGTCATTAAGAGAATGCAGCACATCTTCACCCGGAAGTGACAGCATAAGCCCATACTAACACAAATACTATAGTATTTTTTTTAAACAACGTTGCCTATTATTAAACATTTCTACCAATGTGTGGAAAACAATCTTGCGTTGATCTCTGTTGTACAATTTCAAAAGACGCCTTTACGAATGTTTTAATTACCTGAAATAATATAACGATTCGCCGTTGTTCATGCAAATTTATACGCTACCTTGCGGGTAACTTTGTAACGTTTTGCCCTATAATGCAACTTAGAAGTTAATGCTGACTTAAACAACCATTTTTATTACAAAACTCACCATTGCTCATACATACACTTGTTTTTATTTATAACAATATTTTAAAACCCAAACCGCGACACAATCCACCTATGCGTAATGTGTGGTTGGACCGAGCCATGGATGCTCCTTCAAAATAATAGCATTGCTCATGCTATGTTAGTTTGCTGTAATGCTGTGTTGGACTACAAACAGTGAGACACGGGATGATTTCTAACCTGCATATACTACAGTTTGTATTAGTTTTTATTTAGGGGCCATTACTACAGGGCAGATATCACCATAAAGCCCATCTCTTGTTAAAATGAAAGTTGGGCTGAAACTATCCAAAATCGTAAGTCCCTACCCCCCCCTTCTTTATATCTTACAGAAAAAGCATGTCTCTCACGTGTAACTCTGTGCTTGTGGAAAAACACCATGTTACAACCACATTGTAAAACATGGAAGTTTACATCTGTACCACATGGCATTGGAACCCTGGCACCCTTTTGTTGAACACCAAACAACTTACCGCTGACACAACACTTATTTATTGCCTGGGAATTTAACATTCCGGAACCCTAAGCCCCATTTGTTAATTAAAATTCCGGAACCCTAAGCCCCATTTGTTAATCATCCAACATAACCCACCTGTTATAACATTAGTCTGGTTTGCTCATCAGGCGTTGTAAAACATCAAACACTTATGATTACACATCAATGTAATCATAAATCACAAAGTCACTCTTCAGATGTGGTTTTGGAGAACCCGCGCTTCAACAAAGGTATTGCCATCCGGAAAAGCCCTCGGAAAAGGCCCCCTAGACCGGCCCCATACATTGCTGAGCTACCATGATACCCCGGTAAACCGTTACCGGCCTGTGTTGTGTAGTATTCACCATACCTTAAAGGATCATCATAGAGCTTCTGCGGCTGCATCTTAAACTCTAAAAGATTGTTTGACGGGTCTGAAGTGTAATTTTGCAATCACCTTCCCCACAACAAATGAAACCAGTTGGTTTTGATCAGATTTTACTTCAATACAGATCTCATCAAATTGACTCTTACTAAGAGGTACATAGGGTGGCTTGTCGTACGTCACTGTGACAACTTCGTTCTTTCTCCCTGCAATATGTACAGTTCGCAGCAGTGGGACATGACTGTAATGTTGAAGTCTAACACTTCCCCGAGTTGGTTTGTTGGAAAGGAGAATAAAACACCAGGAGTCAGGGCAATTACCGTATTATATGTCCATTTATTACAGAAGCTTCTGTAGACACGTGTCGCCGCACAATGTCTAAGGATCAACATTCAACAGATCATTTTATACTTCTACTACGCCCAAAAAGATAGAGGCGTTAACTTACAAAGTGTGTGCCATTGGCCCAATCCCAGTTTTATTCCTTTTAGGATAACTGCAAGTATCCCCTTGCCCCCCTTTCTGGTTTCTGTCTTGTCTGTCCGACTATGTGTGTGTGTCTCTGACCTGTGACCTGTTTCTCACAAAACAGACATACTAAATCTTTCTCTCCCCGGCAACTGCTTAAACAGGATTTCCTATTCTCCTACTTGCTCCTTCAGGTTCAGCTCATATTACAGACATTTAATATTTTGTTTCATTGGTTACAACAGCTTATAACAGTTCACTAACTTATACAATCAATACATCTACATTGGTTACAACAGCTTACAACAGTTCACTAACTCATACAATCAATACATCTACAATAAATGTTTAACTATGTTTTATTTGAGTTTTCGAAATTACACAACCAAGATATTCAGAAAAGTTACACAAACATTCAGATTTCTCATAGTCTTTGTTTATATACATGTTAACATGAGAACTGAAGTCACCCTGTCCTTAGACAACAGACTCTTTGCTTTTGTCACACCATGATGCCGCTGCGTCGCATACAGCATCCTCATTAAATTTGTACATGAATTCATCCCTGTTCTCACTCAGTCTCTGTGTGATGTTCGGCTCCAACTTGAGCTCATGCAGAAAGTTCTCAGCGGCCTCGTGAACATCAGTCATCGGTGTGTGAAAACCCGATGCGTTCAAAATCTTGACCAACATATGTTTCAGTCGCGGTGTTAAAACGGTCGCCACGGGTGGTCCACTTCACATCCAATGCATGCTTTGTGTAGAATAGCCCCAACAACGTTTTCCAGAATCATACCCAATGTTGCTTTGATGATCTTTAAAATTTTTGGTGCAAGGAGTTTGTCCATTTTGTGATAACTCTTTGAAAGGTATGACAGGTTAAAAGGACCTAGCTGATCGGCAACCCTGTCAATCCAGTGGTAGTTTCTTGCAGGGTATGCCGGTGGAATCGAGCTGTCGGGGTCAGGGGTTCCGTAGAAGGCTTCAGCGTTGTCATCCCAGGCGTCACACAGCCAGTCCTCAGCCTTGGGTTCTTCAATCACCGCTTGGTTGTAATCTTGAGACATGTTTCGTAAATTCTTCCGACTGCTTGATAGTCACAGGCGGTCTGTCGGTTTTTATGCTGGGCTGAGGACGGTGTTAGCTTAAGGCGGGGCTTCAGGGTCTTAGGTCAGTCGATCCGTCCGCAGTCACAATCTAACCCGCTGACATTTTCCGGAAATAACTCCAATCTAACAGAGTCATACTTATTCAGCCCCTCGACAACTTTAAACAGTACATCTACTGTATTATGTGGGCCTTGTTTTGGCCCCAAATAAAACACTTTTCGATAGGTGACCCATAAACTGCCATTAAAAACCATTTGATCAGTCACACCAGCCTTAAACACATGGCCTTCGGGTAATTCATAAAATGCCACCTCCGGTAGCTCTGGGTTGAAGATGTATCCCCCGATCCGACCATCATCCAATTTCCACTCCTGTGTCAACATATCCTGGTGTAGTTGATGGATTTGGGTTAAACTCTGCATCGGTTTCTTCAGGGCTGTCATGTTGATTGCATCTCTGCGGTCCATTTCTAATTTCTTACCAAATCGCTGAGCTGCGTTTAAGCTGTTAGCTTTCATCTGTGTTTCACCCAAAACATTGATCGCAGCACAATCCTCCATGTTTTGTATTGTGTAGGTACGTTCGCTCAGGCAAGACTGAATGACCATCACCGATGTCTGTGTGATTTAAATACACAGAACACACCAATCACCCCATAAAACATGAATGGTTAACAACCACCAGTTGTATGCCAGCTGTTGCACCACTTGTCAGAAGATAAAACACCTGGGTTTTAGATTTGCCGAACACCATTTGTTGAACACCAATCATCTTACCGCAGACACAACACTTATTTATTGCCTGGGAATTTAACATTCCGGAACCCTAAGCCCCATTTGTTAATCATCAATCATAACCCACCTGTTATAACACTAGTCTGTTTTGCTCATCATGCGTTGTAAAACATCAAATACTGACACATCAGTGTAATCATAAATCACAAAGTCACCGGACATGCATACATCTCTCCTGAAGTCCCACCCTAACACACATCATACAGGAATTCCCACCCTAACATACGTCATACAGGAAGTCCCACCCTAACATACGTCATACAGGAAGTCCCACCCTAACATACATCATAACGGAAGTCCCGCCCTACAAACCGGATGTCCCGCCCACCTGTCACATCAATATGGATGTCCCACCCCCCAGGGCCATAAATCACCATTCTGACACATTATACCCTACACTAACTACTCATGAACATCAGTAAAGTGTTGGCCATTATTCGGGCGGGGTCCGCTACAGTAAGAGCTTCACCTTCGCTGGTTCACATCCCGCTGCATGTGCTTGTTCATGGGAGCAACATGACGATCGTTAACGGATTGCAACACGATGGAGTCAGCGTGATGGTCAAAAGAGCTGGAATGTCATAAAAGTGAGTTGAATATGGATATTGAGATTGACGAATCAGAATCTGAAAGCCAGCTGCAAATGGAATCAGAAGGGAAAAGGATGGAAAACGAACAGTTAAATGTAAAGATAAAAGTACAACTGAAATTCAGTGTCATGTACAAGACAGTGCAGTACTCCCTCGACATTCAGAACGTCCACATATTCCTTCTGAGAAAATGCTTGCTTACCAGAAAGATGAGTGTTGTAAGAAAGAAAAAAGGTTACCGGCTTTGTATGACCAATGGAAATTAGATGCTCGCAAAGCAAGACATGACTTAAAAACAGACATCTCTGATAAGCAGACTGAACATTGCTGACAAGAAACATTGCTGATAAGAAGCTGACATTGCTGACTTTCTTGAAGATAAAAAGCACTGTATTGTAAAAATCTTTAGTGAAATAAGGGAACATATCACACCCGCTGCTGATTTAAGACGCAAGGTTGATGTATTTGAAGCCGTGACCAATGACATCGTCAAAATTGTGCTGGAAAGGTTGACAACAGTAGATAGCGAGTTTAATGCAGAACAAAAAAAGGGCCATCTACATGAACTTTTAGCTCATAGTTATGCTCGTTCCATATATGATTGCAGTGCTTCACAAACAGTCAGCAACCATTTTAGATCTTCTTGCACAACAAGCAAGCAAGCAGATGTGGCGGCAGAGCTGGCGGCGAATGAGGCTGAATACAAGATAATTCAAACGGAAAGACAAAAAAAGGAAAAAATAAGAACTCTAGAAGAGCAGCTCAGACAAGAGCTAGAAACCCAAAAGTTTGAATTAGAACAGCTGCAGATAGAAAAGGATTTAGAGGTTGCTCGGACCAGAGTAAAATCATATGATGCAGAAATAAAGCAAGAGACGACAAAGAGTCAGTCTACACAGAATGAAAAACAAAATCTTCCCAACGACACAACAGCAATACAATGTTGTCCAGTCAGCAACTCTCAGTGAAATGTCTCACCTTGCTCAGGCAGTTCAGGATAGCATAGCCATCAACAGGTTACCCATACCCGAGCCTTCAGTGTTCAATGGAGACCCAATTCAGTTTGTGGACTGGAAAGCCTCATTTATGTCACTTATAGATAGAAAAGGCATCTCTGCAGCTGATAAACTCTATTATTTGAAAAAGTATGTGAGTGGCTCAGCACATTAATATCTTGAAGCCACCTTTTATCGTAATGATGAAGAAGCATACAAAGATGCTTGGAACAAGCTTAACCAGAGATACGGGCAGCCATTTGTCATTCAAAGAGCATTCTGTGAAAAGCTTTCAAAGTGGCCTAGGATACAGTCCAAAGATGCAAAAGGCCTGAGAACATTTTCAGACTTCTTAAATGCCTGCCTGCAAGCCATACCTCATGTTAAAGGCCTGGAAATATGAAACGAAGTGAAGAGAATCAAAAGCTGGTACAGAAACTTCCTGACTGGGCAGCCTCCAGGTGGAACCGCCAGGTTACAACATCACTTATGGACGGCAAAGAATTTCCAAGCTTTCACGACTTTGTAAAATTCATGTCAACTGAAGCAGAAATAGTGTGCAATCCTATCACTTCTCTACACGCTCTTTATTCACGTGAGTCACCTAATGAGAGAAGAATCTCAAATGAAACCAAAAGACACAAGGCAATTGTCTTTAAAACACAAACAACTGTAAACAGTGATAAACAGACAATGGCTAAAGGACAGTTAAAAACACCATGCATGTTGTGTCAAGACGACAGCCATCTACTCAGTAAGTGCCCAGAATTCATGATAAATCCTCTGAAAGACAGAAGGTCCTATGTCAAAGACAACAAACTCTGTTTTGGGTGTATGAAACCAGGTCACTGTGCTAAGGATTGTCTGCGTCGCCACACATGTGATGTATGCAAACTGCGACATCCCACATGTCTTCATGATTACAACTATGAGAATAACGGAAACAGAGAGCAACCAACGGTAAGAAATGAGCATGCACGTGAGAGTGAGATTACAGATGCCATTTAAGTAATTCAACAGCATTGTAGTATGATTTGTGGCTTATTGAACAGGGCTTGGCCGGTTAACACATTGATTAATGTCACTCCCATGCATCTCTGTGCCTTTTTAATTCTTTCCTTGAATTTAGATTGGGAGTGTACGCTTGTCCATTTCCAGTGTAGTACACATGTAATGACCTTGGCCATATCTCCAGATAGAAAACACCTACATGATCGAAGCCCGGTTTAACACTAGAACCACCAAATGCCTATGTTAATTGGGGTTTGATTTTGTAATTAAATTAAAACTGCCATTTTGAAAGCTACACCTTCCTCCTTCCATTACGTTTCCTAAATAGGTGTATATTACACTGTTCTGTTCGTGAAACGAAACGCCAACAATATTCTTGGCTATTCAACAAATGATTGTTCGGGTCCCTTATCACTTCATGTGAAATGAAAAGCCTGAATACATTTGTAATTAAATAATGTGTACATTATTTCTCTATTGTCTCTGGTGGACATTGAGTCCATTTCCTGACTACTTCTGAAGATATTGTAGTAGCCATGCTGCCTTTTACTCTCCATGTCTGTCACAGTAACATTTGGAGAAAATTATGAATGACAATAATTTTCACTGACAGGACAGTAGACTAATATGTTCCAACACACACACACACAAACAGAAGTACTACCACACCTGGCCAGGTCTTCGTTTAACAAAGGTGAATATGTAGACCATTTATCCAAATCCATGGTAGATAAAACTTTCATTTTTCAGTACATACCACATGCCTTCACCACCCCACAAATTCAGAGACAAAGTTTCATCTGAAGCACATCCACTTGCCATGCAGCTTTTTTTCATGCTACTTGTTTCAACCAGTTGAGGACCTGTGAGGCTCCTGTTTCTGAAACTAGACATTAGTATTTAGTATTTGTCCTCTTGCTCAGCCGTGCACCGGGGCCTCAAATTCTTTCTATTCTGATTAGAGACATTTTGCACTGTACTCTCTGTGAAGAGAGTAGTACACAGCGTTTTCAGTTTCTTGGCAATTTCTTGCATGGAATAGCCTTAGTTTCTCAGAACAACAAATTGCAAAAGGATTTTTCTAATGATCAATTAGAGTTTTAAAATAATTAACTTTGATTAGCAAACAACGTGGCCTTGGAACACAGGACTGATTGTCTCTGATAATGGACCTTTGTACGCCTATTTACATATTCCATAAAAAAATCTGCTGTTTCCAGCTAAAATAGTAATTTGCAACAAAAACAATGTTTACACTGTAATTCGGATCAATTTGATGTAATTTTAAAAGACAAAATATTTTCTTTTCTTTTGAAAACAAAGACATTTCTAAGTGATCCCAGACTTTTGAAGAGTAGTGTAATCTGTGAATTTACCTAAATAGAACTTCTAGGTGCCTAAACCCATCACAAGTAGTTGCTAGAGCAAGGCACACCTAATCTAAGCCCCTAGTTAAAACTCAGCTTCTGCATAAAATGTTGTCTTCAGCAAGTGAAATGCATCAATTGGGTTGAGATCAGGTGATTGACTCAGCCATTGCAGAATATTCCACTTCTTTACCTTAAAAAACTCCTGGGTTGCTTTCCCACTATGTTTTGTGTCATTATCCATCTGTAAAGTGAAGCGCTATCCAATCAACTTCACTGAATTTGGCTGAATCTGAGCAGACAGTATATTCCTAAACACTTAAAAATTCATCCGGCTGCTTCTGTCACATCAACAATAAACACCAGTGACCCAGTGCCATTGGAAGCCAAGCATGCCCATGCAATCACACTGCCTCCACCATGATTTACAGATGATGTGGTATGCTTCGGATCATGAGCCGTTCCAAGCCTTCTCCATACTTTTCTCTTCTCATCATTCTGGTGCAGGCTGATCTTATTCGTATGTCCAAAGAATGCTGTTCCAGAACTGAGCAGTCTTTTTTTTAGATGTTTTTGGCTAAATCTAATCTGACCTTTCTATTCTTGAGGTTCATGAATGGTTTGCACCTTGTGGGGAACCCACTGTATTTTCTCTTGCAGTCTTCTCTTTATGGTAGACTAGGATAACGATATGCCTACCTCCTGGATTGTTCTTCACTTGGCTGGATTTTGTGAAGGGGTTTTTCTTTACCCATTGAAAGGATCCTACGATCATCCACCACTGTAGCCTTCCGTGGACGTCCAGGCATAGCTTACCAGTGCATTTTTTTTTCTCTCTGAATGTACTTAACTGTTGATTTGGCCACTCCTAATGTTCCTGCTACCTGTCTGGAGGATTTTCTTAAATGATGCCCAAGGGTGGCCTGTTTCACTTGCATTGAGAGCTCCTTTGACCTCAAGTTGTGGGTTCACAGCAACAGCTTCCAAATGCGAATGCCACACCTGGAAACTCCAGACATTTGACCTGCTTAATTGATGAAGAAATAATGGAATAGGCCACACCTGTCCATGAAACAGCTTTTGAGTCAACTGTCCAATTACTTTTGGTCCCCTGAAAAAGAGACCTTAATTGGACACCCGTATCAGTGTCCAATTATTTCTGGACTTAACCATACATTACCTTTGCATGCCTATACTTTGCCTAAACTGTGGTATATGTTGCATATAGCCTACTACAGACCCTGCATACTGTAAATGTCAATAGGTTGTATTTTAAACAGCTTCACTACTCTACAAACATAACAGTCAGTATGGTATATAAATAAATACAAATCAGTTAGGTCATGTGGTGGTCCAAATGTAGCTGGCAAGTTTATTTATTCAAGATGGATACATGCACAGTGCATACACCTGCATTTTGTTGGATTTGCTAGATGACTAAACACTGTATATGCTATTGAGTGTCAACAAGATGCTGAGCCCTCCATGTTGTCTGAACCTCTGTTGAAGTAGTTCTTTTACGTTGAGCTGAACCAGGAGCAATTGTTGTAATCATCTAGGCAAAGAAAGAAACAATGAAATTACTATGCAAGAGCAATAAGTGAAACTATCACAACATAGGATGGCTGGCTGTATAGCTAACAAACTACTTTAATAAGGATTAATAAATCCAGATGAGAGATTGACACATCACTTCAGTGTCACTACTCTAGTAATGAAGCCTATACCCAGTTAACTAGCTAGCAGTGCGAGACAACGCTAGATTTTAGTTGGACACAAAATTATGTGACTCCAGCATACAAATAGCTAGTTGGTTACAGTAAATATCAAGCCATTTCTTCCGTTTTTATAAACAGCTTACCAGTTTTATGCATATTTCCTGTTTTCACCATGACTTCAGGAAAGATCACACTTCATAGCTCTCCAATCAAGACCTGACGTACGACTAAAGGCAAGTGCCTGATTGGCTGGAGCACAGGCCACGATGGTGTAAAGAAAGCTAGCAAAGAGAACCCTATTAGTCTCATTGGATTGCAAGTACAAATCATTTTTGCAAATTTAATGCCGAATGTTTGTGTCAAAATTCTGTAAACAAACAGGAACCAATCCACAGACAAAAGTTCCACAAACTCAAATTTCACTCACAAATATGTCTTCACCTTATGAAAATAGTTTGCATATTGTGATTGTGGATCATGTTTCATGTTTACAGATCATGAAGTATTTGTTTGTGAATTCTAAGCATGTTTGTTTGAAGATTCTGAATTACATTTGCGGACCACGTTTCCTATTTACAGATCATGATGTATTTGTTTCTAGAATGTGTGCAATTGTAGATTATATGTAGTATAACATAACAAAACTTGAGTCAAAATAGGAACCAATCCACAAATATAATGTGATCCACAAATAGTGTGTTTACATCTCAAACCTGTGAGGGATAATTGCTAATAATTTTTCATATATTCAAATCCTTACTTATAAATAGAAAGGAGTTCATTTATCAATAGTGAAATATATTTGTGGATCAGGTTTGTTATTTGCAGATCATGAGACATTAGTTTGTGAATGTTACATTCATTTGTATATTGTATTTTCAGTTTACACATTGTAATATAAATTAGAAAATTGCGGTCTGCACATTTGCAATAATTTAGAAGCAATTATATCTCCATGAATGACATGCAGATTACGTATCCTGTATGCATAAGTAGTAGTCAGTACAGGGGAGTTCTTATTCCAATAAACGTTTTGTGTATTCAAAAAACCTATTGTGTAATTTACACAATGCGATTGTTGATTACACATAACGGATTTTGGAAGATGAAGTCACCTTTAATGACATCTATTTCTGCATACGGAATATGTAATTCTCAATAAAATTTGTTATGCCAAATGCGTAATATGAGTAAGAAACGTGTATTCATATTTTTTGTTTGACGGATTACACATTCTATATGTCAGTGATGTAGAAAGGTACAGCCAAAAGGCTGTCAGTTTTCCATGCAGGAGACAAGACCAAAAAGGTCTACCTCATCTGAGATGCCACAGCCTCATGGAAGGATCAAGTCAACAAACAAAAGACAAGGTCACCCGACTCTTCCACATTAAAGGCTCAAAGGGTTGTAAAGTGAGGCCCGGAGGCCGGCAGTGATCGAGGTCTTAGGCAAGAGAAACATCTACCTTATCTGAGATGTTAAGGCCTCATAGGATTAAAAAAAACATACAAAAACAAGTTCACCTGACTCCCCCGCATTAGAGGCTGAAAGGGTTGTAAAGTGTGGCCATGAGGCCGGTAGTAAAGACAAGAATAAGAAGATCTACCTCCTCCGAGATGTCATGGCCTCATAGAAGGACTATGAAAACGAACAAATGAAGGACAAGCTCACCCGACTCTTCTGCATTAGAGTCTGAAAGGGTTTTAGTGAGGCCATGAGTCTGGCAGTAATGGAGTCCGAAGACAAAAAAAAGATCTACCTCATTTGAGATGTCACAGCTTCACAGAATGATTAAGAAAACAAAGAAAGGACAAGGTCATCCGACTCTTTCGCATTAGAGGCTGAAAGGGTTGTAAAGTAAGTCCATGAGGCTGGCAGTAATCAAGGCAGGAGGAGAGAAAACATTTCTACCTCTTCTGAAATATCACAGGCTCACAGAAGGATTGAGAAAACCAACATAAACGACTTCCTCATTAGAGCCTTAAAACTGTGACTTCCATTTCTGTAAGCATTTGTTATACAGTACATGAGATAATTATTTGTAAACATGTACGTAATGCGTAATCTGAATCCATATTTGGAAAATGTATGCATTTGAAATACTGAAAGTATGTTTGCCTTAAAGTGAACTTCGCATAACAATGAGTTGAGATAACATTAAGGGTGGGCGTGTTAACTTCTTGTTTCCAAGGAAAGCTACAAATCAGCACAAGTCACCCTTATATTCTGATGACTGTTGGTTCCGAATTACAGCTCAATACAACACTCAGAGACCCTTCATTTTACTGTGATTAATTATATATAATTGATATGATTGGTCACACCTGCTAACCCAACGACCCACATCTTTGTGGAGCTTCAAGCCTTTATGCTATCTATAACAAAAGACAGAATAACATATCCGCTTACAGTCTGGGCACTGCTTTATGTTATTGGGTTGGGTATGACAATATTGATGAAGATACTACAGCTATGTTTACAGCCATGATCACGGGTGTTAAAACCTGTATAACACCACTCTTAAAAATATGAGACACCCAGAAAACAATTCAGATTCATGATACCATAGAAATGGTTATCATGTAAGTACATAAAGACGGTTCTAGGGTGGGTGTCCTTGCTGTTTTGAAACTTGGTAAAGTGACCATCCCGTGTTCGATGAAAGACAAAAATGTTTACACTTTGTTATTTCTTCAAACCAAACAATATCTGTGAATGTCACACAATCATCTGACATTAGACCAGCTTCAGTATGTAACTCACAACCACTAACCTTGGCCTCAACATATGTGTACTGTGAGTTCAACATACCCATCAAACAATTGATCTACCAATAGTGTTTGAGCTTAACGCCGTGGGGCACCACCGTTGTTGACAATTTGTACCACCAGCTCTAGTGATTCCTCAATCATAACCGCGGCATTACTCTGCATAACACTTTCAAGTAAATTACCAAACGTGCGTTCATTATATTTATCTGCTCTCATGAACGCATGTACGGGGGATATCATTCACCAATCAACTCAATCTGCAGACGATCACCAGGCCCATGTACTAAGTTCTAACAATCAAAGTATCCAAGCCTGCCATAATGTGTGCATAGAATGTGGCAAAATCGCCAAGGGTGTCCATAACTGAAGCCATTATGATGATGTAGTCTGCATCATCAGCTGGTCCTCACACTGTTGGTTGATACACTGAGTACAAAGATTCAGCTGTATGCATATTGTGGTAAGGTTAATAACATTTTAGTACAATGTTAAAAATGTCTGTAAATAATTATACTTATCTGTTCAGGATGTGTAAGATCACAACCGTGCAGTCCAGTCAACACGGCTGACGATTACTTGGTATGAAATAAAAACAATCCAGGCTAACAAGCATATACAGGCATTTTAAGCTGATTAACAATAATGTTAAAAGACTGCTTACCAAGGTTTGAAGGTCCAAAAATGTGTTTTCCAAACACGGCTGGGTTTAATTCCGCTCAAACTAAACCAGAGATATAAAACAGACAATATGAAAGACAGATAAAAGTGCATTGATTGCTCAATCGTAAAATGTATTTGCACATTCTTAAAAAGTTCAAATGTGTCGTTTGTCAGCGTTTGTAATTGTAATTGTAATAAAATAACTTGTACTTACTATGTAAATGGCCTACTACGTGTTGGAAACAACAACTGTCTTTACGTGTTGGAAACCACAATATTGTCTTTTGCCTCCAGCAGGTCATGCCTCTTAACTATTTCATGGGTTATACATCATCGTTCTTCATGTTAGATCTATACCAGTTACAATGATTACAATTGTGGATAAATCTTAACTACAGTGGATATAAAAAAAAGTCTACACATCCCTGTTAAAATGCCAGGTCCTTGTGATGTAAAAGAATGAGACAAAGATAAATCATGTCAGAACTTTTTCCACCTTTAATGTGACCTATAATGTGAACAATTCAATTGAAAAACAAACTGACATTTTTTAAATAAACTCACAATAACCTGGTTGCATAAATGTGCACACCCTTAAACTAATGCTTTGTTGAAGCACCTTTTGATTTTATTACAGCACTCAGTCTTTTTGGGTAGGAGTCTATTACCATGGCACATCTTGACATGGCAATATTTGCCCACTCTTCTTTGCAAATGCGCTCCAAATCTGTCAGATTGCGAGGACATCTCCTGTGCACAGCCCTCTTCAGTTCACCCTACAGATGTTCAATTGGCTTTGGGTCGTTGTCGTGCTGAAAGGTGAACTTCATCTTCAGCTTTCTAACAGACGCCTGAAGGTTTTGTTCCAAAATTGCCTGGTATTTGGAACTGTTCATAATTCCCTCCACCCTGACTAAGGCCCCGGTTCCAGCTGAAGAAAAACAGCCCCAAAGCATGATGCTGCCACCACCATGCTTTACTGTGGGAATGGTGTTCTTTGGGTGATGTGCTGTGTTGTTTTTGCACCAAACATACCTTTTGGAATTATGGCCAAAAAGGTAAACCTTGGTTTCATCAGACCATAACACATTTTCCCACATGCTTATGGGGGACTTGTTTTTGCAAACTTCCGCCAGGCTTGGATGTTTTTCTTTGTAAGAAAAGGCTTCCGTCTTGCCACCCTACCCCATAGTCCTTTCATATGAAGAATACGGGAGATTGTTGTTATATGTAGCACAAAGCCAGTACTTGCTAGAATTTTTTGCAGTTCCTTTAATGTTTCTGTAGGCCTCTTGGAAGCCTCCCTGACCAGTTTTCATCTCGTCTTTTCATCAATTTGGAGGGATGTCAAGTTCTTTGTAATGTCTCTGTTGTGCCATATTTTCTCCACTTGATGATGACTGTCTTCACTGTGTTGCATGGTATATCTAACGCTTTGGAAATTATTTTGTACCCTTCTCCTGACTGATATCTTTCAACAATGAAACCCCTCTGATGCTTTGGAAGCTCTCTGCAGACCATTGCTTTTGCTCTGAGATGCAACTAAGAAAATGTCAGGAAAATCCTTCTAGAACAGCTGAACTTTATTTGTGATTAATCAGAGTCACTTTAAACGATGGCAGGTGTGTAATGACTTCTGTTTAACATGAGTTTGAATGTGATTGGTTAATTCTGAACACAGCCACATCCCCAGTTATAAGAGGGTGTGCACACTTATGCAACCAAGTTATTGTAAGATTTTTCATTTTACTCCCTCGAAGATTTCGGTTTGTTTTTCAATTGAATTGTTGACATTATAGGTCATATTAAAAGTGGAAAAAGTTCTGACATGGTTTATCTTTTTCTCATTCTTTTACATCACAAAAACCTGGCATTTTAACAGGGGTGTGTAGACTTTTTATATCCACTGTATATGCTAGAACTGTTCATGTACTTATCTTATATATCCATTGCTGTTAAACAAGCCCTCATTACAAAACGTCTAAATACTAGAGTCACCAGCATAACCTCATCTCAGAACTTCAGTATTTTGTGAGGATTGTATGCTGCCATTGAACATGACACAACAGCAAGGGTATGATAGCAATTGTCATTTATGACTGCTGGCAATGCTTGATGTCTGTATATGTAGCTTCTAGGTTAGTATGCCATTGCTAAGCCTACCAACCTGAGCCTTCACATGTTTGGTTCAGTTTTCTTCTGCAGAAGGATTGGAACTGTGTACCTTAGTCTTTGCCTATAATAATATTACAGTGTAAATGTTGTTATTAGTTGTTATTGGTAGTATTGTATACACAATCGTGATGGCTGAGTTACCCCACAGGAACGGAAACTAACCCTGTAACATTGTTTATGGAAGCACAAGCGCAGGGAGAACAGGATTTTAATAAAAGAACTAAAACTAAACTTGAGGACAGAAACGGAAAACAGGAAGTGAAATCAATACAACATTACAATGGAACGGAATCCAAATAATGACAAACTTGACACATGGAAGTATAACCTTAAATAGGGACAGTGATCAGGAACCCGTGTGAGGGTGATAACAACAAACATGGGTCCAAGCTCCAAATGATGACGAGAGAGAGTTGGATCTCACTTAGCCTTGAGATTGTCCATGCTTGGCTATTATCTTTAGATCATTCTCAAATTTTCTTTCTTTTCTAAATGCTCATTACTGCACACATAGTGACATCAAACAGGAGAATTTGTTATTTTCTCCATTCAAACAGGTTGAATTAGTGATTTTCACATCACAGCCATCTGCAACTCACCACACAACACACAACCAGAGGATCAATAAGGATTAACTGCTTTGCCCAGGGACAGAAAAAGCGTTCCCGCCCTTGCCAGGTTGAATTGGATCTAGCAAGCGTTCAGTTACTGATTGGTTGCTCTAACCACTAGGCTGGCTTCTACCCAAAAATATGGTTATCACTCCACATATACTTTCAACAATGCAGTAAACATATTCAGTCAAAAGAACAGTAAGTGTAAGTGGTTTTAAAGGAGTCAAGATGGTGAATTCAGAGTTAATGTTGGGGATTCTAACTCATGGCTAAGTCACTGATTAGCTGTCAGTCAGCTTTCTCTGGCCACCAAGTACTTCGTACAGAGGTGAGAAATGTCCCTCAGCTGCAAGACAATCAAACTGAGGTCAGAGGTTGGAAGCCTACCAGAGCTGTAGACATCCCCTTATATTCAAAGTTTGTAAGCATACAGAATGGTTGTATGGTTGTTTATGGTTTGCCATTAGGACTACAAATACTGTTTATTTGAATAACAATTGTCATTATGCTTTCCTACATTCTGTAATTTAGGTTGAGCTAGCCATTCAATAATTCACAGGTACAGCTCTGCTGCAGAACAGTTGTGGAGGTGTGTTCCACTGGAGATTGGGGAGAACTGGCAAAAATAATTTGCTCTCAGGGGTAAGTGTGGTGGATGCCCCACAACAGAGGCTAATGTTGATACTCAATTTAGGATAATGAGCTAAAGGTCTGCTACAAGGCTAATTACCAAAATCACATCATTCTGGATGAACATAATGTATGTGTACTGAGACTTCAAAGAGATTTGATGCTGAAGGTTTAGGGTAAGGGTTTCCAAGAGCACTTTTAGTAGACCTTAGGGCAGTGACCTCAGTTAATATTATTTTGTGTGAATAGTGGACCAAATATGCCATAACAAGACACACTGCTGCATGTTCAAATATCAGTACATTTCATCAAAGAAATTGTAGATAAAAAAACACTTCTAGATCTGTAAAAACACTTCCACTAAAAAACTGTCTTCTTACACAGATAGGAAAAACAGGAAGAAACCAAAATATACTAGTTTGACTTCTCCTGTCCAATTTAGCATAACAACAAAAGTTAACTTCACAAAGTACTTTGTGAAATAATACAGAGATCAGAAAAATAGTCTTATGCCTCTTACTGTCAAGAAGTTTGGACTCTGTCCTATCACAACAAAAGTGTTGCACATAGCTAGTGATGTGCCATCCTGACAACATTACCTTTAACCGAAGGTGTCGGTGCGATCATCATGACTAATAATAGGTTTTGGATCACACTCAATGGATATAAATCTTATTAAGCCGTGTACATGGTGCATTCATGCTTGCACACTGATATTTAGATAAGTCACCTAAAATAGAAAAAAATATTTTATATAAATAAATTAAACGTTTTAGCTTATGTGCTTACAGAATTCTGTCAAACTTGTACGTAATCACACTTCATGTCAAATGTATGCAAATCTGGTCATTACATTAATATTTTATTATTTGTTTCTGCTCTCCAAAGAGAACATTATTAAGTTCAGATGTGTTGGCCTAGTGTTAGATTTTTTTAATCTGAAAAATGTTTTAGAGTGTACTGTAACTTTTTTTAGAGGACTCTTGTTTTATCACCTGTGTTCACTGTCTCGCATGACTTGCTATGACCGTAGCTTTCAGAGCTGCCACGCAGGTCACCTAATTAACATGGAACAAAATTATAAATGCATTTATCATGAACTGAACTCAAAGATCTAAGACGTTCTCTATGTGCACAAAAAGCCTATTTCTCTCAAATATTGTTCACAAATCTGTCTAAATCTGTGTTAATAAACACAGCATGATTATTGAACAGGTGTGCCTTAGGCTGGCCACAATAAAAGGCCCTCTAAAATGTGCAGTTCCATCATGGGTAACAGATGTTTTGAGGGAGCATGCCATTGGTTCTCGACCTGACTGCAGTTCGTCATTGTAACCGACTTGAGTGGGCAAATGCTCACATTCTATGGCGTCTGGCACTTTGTAGAGGTGTTCTCTTCACAGATGAATCCCGGTTTTCACTGTACAGGGCAGATGGCAGACAGTATGTATGGCATTGTGTGGGTGAACGATTTGCTGATTTCAACATTGTGCATCGAGTGGCCCATGGTGGCGGTGGGGTTATGGAAGGCAACAGTTGTTGCCTTCTCACCAAGCTGCTTGCCTATTGTCCTGTAGCCCATCCCAGCCTTGTGCAGGTCTACAATTTTATCCCTGATGTACTTGGCCATTGTGGAGAGGTTGGCGTCTGTTTAAATTGAGTGTGTGGACAGGTGTCTTTTATACAGGTAATGAGTTCAAACAGGTGCAGTTAATACAGGTAATGAGTGGAGAACAGTGGGGCTTCTTAAAGAAAAACTAACAGGTCTGTGAGAGCCGGAATTCTTACTGGTTGGTAGGTGATCAAATACTTATGTCATGCAATTAAATGCAAATTAATTATTTAAAAATCATACAATGTGATTTTCTGGATTTTTGTTTTAGATTCTGTCTCTCACAGTTGAAGTGTACCTATGATAAAATGGCAGACCTCTACATGCTTTGTAAGTAGGAAAACATGCAAAATCGGCAGTGTATCAAATACTTGTTCTCCCCACTGTAACTAACTTTGCTAAAGTTAGTTGCCTGAAGTTGAAAACACGCTCAGCATTGTATTACCCATTGGTGATGCAGTCAAATATTGTTATACAAATAAACGATATACTCACATTTTAGCACAAACGTGTCCTAGCTACCTATAGACTCCAATCTAACAGGCACCAGTCCGGATACTCCATAAGTCCCACCAAGCGAGCCCTCTGACTGAAACAATGCGCACAATAACTTGTGGACCGAAGGAAAATGTGTGTCAAAAATGTGTTAATGCAAAATGCTGATCCATAAGAAAACTTTGTTAAAGTTGTTAATGTCAAGTCAACACTTGAACATTTTTATTTTGTTTATTTATTTATTTGTTTTATTTCTGAAATATGTTTCTACATATTCAGAGACACTCATCAAGTGACCTACAACTACACTCAACTACAAAAGACAGACATTGAAATTCTACAATCATGTGAGATGCGGGAGCAATGCAATGCCATGCTTATATTTGCAACCAATAAAGAAGTAAACTAGTACAATTTAGAATGGCTTTATTCTGCATGTCCTGATAGTATTATCATCAGAGCACTTGACTATAAACAAAATCCCAAAACTGGTTGAGTTAAAAGAAATATTGGATATTACACAAACGTGAACATCTCTGGCTTTGAACCATTTCTAAATTTGGGGATTGGAACATGCATAATGTTAACAAAGTATATATCTTTGAAAGATAGCCTCGTAAATGGAGCATTTGGAACTGCAAAAGATATTGTTGGTGTTTCTGACTGTATTCGGAGGTGTATTTCCCATCTGCGATACTTATTGTTTTTGACAATTTAAGGGTTGGACTAATACAAAACAGTACATCAACTTACTTCAACTACCAGTAACATAACATTTATTATTCCAGAAAAAGATAGAGTTTCTAACAGTGGAGGATTACGACGACAATTCCCTTTGAAACTGGCCTGGGCTACAACTGTATACAAGGTCCAAGGTTTGACAGTAGATAATGCTGTAGTCTATCTAAAGAAAGCCTTTACAACTGGACAAGCATATGGGCTCTGAATCGTGTAAGAAGCCTGTCAGGCCTTATTATTAAAGATTTTATGGAGTCAACTATATACTCAAATGCTAATATAGAAGAAGCTATTAACAGCATGCCAACGTTTATTACACCAGAACAAAACCAATTCCCTTCTACCTCTAAGTTAACCATTGCACTTCACAACACACAGTCGCAAACGCCATTTCCTGGATCTAAAAACAAACCGCAGGATCCTGAAAGCAGATGCTATATGTCAGACAGAAACCTGGCAAACAGTAAATTACCCTCAAAAAGTAAATTACCCATATATGCCAGGCTTTTTATTTACACATAATCCTCTGTTCAATTGCTATGGCACAAACAACCCAGTCCTAAGTGAGTTGAAACAACAAGATCACAGTGGAGTTGGAGATCAACAAAACATTTAATATCCTGGAGATACAATGTCACAACAGAGAATGCTTGATATTCTAAGTCAAAGACCTTGATTTAAACGCTGCTGTATTATAGAGGCCAAGCCCTTATCCATTGGAAATATAACAAAACTATTTGGTGAATCTTATTCATGAAATGGACAAATATCCAGGTCCAAAACTGATAACGGGAGATTTTAATGAAAATGCCTTCATATCAACAATTGGATTTAATGGCAGGCCACAACTATACACAATGTGTTAGGCAGTCTACAACTGAAAAAGATACATTGATCATGTCTATATCAAAGACATCACCGTAAAAATATTGCCAGTGTATTACAGCTTCCATGAAGCATTAATTATCTCTTTCAACTGACAGATTATTTCCACATTTATTAATGAACCATAGCTTGTAACAGCAATAAAATTTTCTATTTATTAATTTAATTCCCAATTCCATGTTTTCATCTGCTCAATCTATGTTGTCCTAGTTTGTGCTGCTGTTAAGCTACATATATGTATAGTTAAGGAAAATCATAGCTGTCATGCGACTTAGATGTTATGATAAGTTTAATCTTAGCAATTAAGCTAAATATATTGTCATGGTGGTATAGTCGAGGTGTGTGTATAAGAAGGGAGCCAAACGCAGGGAGGTATTTTGAGTAGCTGTTTCTTTTTCTTTTTTGAAAATGGCATGTGTAAAACAAGAGCACACAAGCGCTAAACAAACGTGCAGTCTGCTTCACACTTGTAACACCAAACATAATACCTCACAAAGACGCCCAGGAACACAATAATTAATATAGGCAACCTATTGAGGGAATGGACACCAGGTGCGTGCAATAACAAGACATGACAGTGCCATGACTAGAAGGCCGGCGATAATGTACGCCGAACACCACGCTGGGGGGGGGGGTGGGGGTTGTGCGTCACCCACGTAAGTCCTCGTTACATATATGTTGTGACAAGGTTCATCATAGCCGTCAAGCTACATACATTCACCTAAAGGATTATTAGGAACACCATACTAATACTGTGTTTGACCCCCTTTTGCCTTCAGAACTGCCTTAATTCTATGTGGCATTGATTCAACAAGGTGCTGAAAGCATTCTTTAGAAATGTTGGCCCATATTGATAGGATAGCATCTTGCAGTTGATGGAGATTTGTGGGATGCACATCCAGGGCATGAAGCTCCCGTTCCACCACATCGCAAAGATGCTCCATTGGGTTGAGATCTGGTGACTGTGGGGGCCATTTCAGTACAGTGAACTCATTGTCATGTTCAAGAAACCTATTTGAAATGATATAAGCTTTGTGACATGGTGCATTATCCTGCTGGAAGTAGCCATCAGAGGATGGGTACATGGTGGTCATAGAGGGATGGACATGGTCAGAAACAAGCTCAGGTAGGCCGTGGCATTTAAACAATGCCCAATTGGCACTAAGGGGCCTAAAGTGTGCCAAGAAAACATCCCCCACACCATTACACCACCACCACCAGCCTGCACAGTGGTAACAAGGCATGATGGATCCATGTTCTCATTCTGTTTACGCCAAATTCTGACTCTACCATCTGAATGTCTCAACAGAAATCGAGACTCATCAGACCAGGCAACATTCTTCCAGTCTTCAACTGTCCAATTCTGGTGAGCTCGTGCAAATTGTAGCCTCTTTTTCCTATTTGTAGTGGAGATGAGTGGTACCCGGTGGGGTCTTCTGCTGTTGTAGCCCATCCGCCTCAAGGTTGTGCGTGTTGTGGCTTCACAAATGCTTTGCTGCATACCTCAGTTGTAACAAGTGTTTTTTTCAGTCAAAGTTCCTCTTCTATCACCTTGAATCAGTCGGCCCATTCTCCTCTGACCTCTAGCATCAACAAGGCATTTTCGCCCACAGGACTGCCGCATACTGGATGTTTTTCCCTTTTCACAGCATTCCCTTGTAAACCCTAGAAATGGTTGTGCGTGAAAATCCCAGTAACTGAGCAGATTGTGAAATACTCAGACCGGCCCGTCTGGCACCAACAACCATGCCACGCTCAAAATTGCTTAAACTCAAAATTGCTTAAATCACCTTTCTTTCCCATTCTGACATTCAGTTTGGAGTTCAGGACATTGTCATGACCAGGACCACACCCCTAAATGCATTGAAGCAACTGCCATGTGATTGGTTGATTAGATAATTGCATTAATGAGAAATTGAACAGGTGTTCCGAATAATCCTTTAGGTGAGTGTATAACAATAATGCATAAGCTGGTTTCTAAAAAAGTACAGTGACTTTATCTAGTTTGACAAGCAGTTGTGGTGTTTCAGAGAAACCATTGGACCCCCTCCCATTGCATAGGTAGCCAATGGGTATGTGTCAGTGAGTTGTGACTGCTCAATTACTTTGACTATGCTTGTGGACTCCAAACTGAAACATCTAAAATACTCACAGTACCATGCATTTTGCATTTTCACTACAAACACTAAGCTGTCACGAACAACGATTTTAATATCTCAGCAATGTCGGGCAACCCAACAGTGGAGACATACACCAACACCATGCCAATACCATTATTGGTGCCCTGAAATTCTGCCTTGTTTGTCAAATGAACACCGTTTTCTTCAGGACATTTCTGTGATAGAAATGTTTGTATGTTCTTATTCACAACTTCTAATGGAACTCTTGACATCTTTGATACAGAGACAGCTGTTTTTTTTTTTCATTTGAACCATGGAGATGGTATGCAATCATTGACTGGTGTTTTTTTGCCATAGACTTCAAAATGTTACGGAAGCAGATAGTCTGTCTCAATATCTCCTTCAAGAAGCTGTGCTTAGCTTCAAACCTCATTGTCCATAAGGACACTAGTGGGCCGAATGCTTTAATGAGCTGCGGATAATGTTCAACAAAACAGAATCAGTGTTTCAGAATCAATTTACCTTCTGGAAAAACACTTCTAAATCTATGAGTATGCTCAGCTATCAGGCTATCTAGGTGACCAATGCTTTCATCTGTGTGGGTAGGTGACATAACCAACTCAACAACATCTTTGAGTGTCATCAATAACTACCATGCCTGTTCTTCTTCCTGTACTTTGTGGCCAATCGTAAGTGGAAGCAGCCTCAGTAAGCACCAATTTTCATGTGCGTTACCACCCATGGTTTTACTGGAGGCAAAGGTTGTTCTAACAGGGAACACTCCTGTTCTGACTTCAAGTTCCTGAAACTGTGACCGCTCTCCGACACAAAATCTGCAAATGTATAATGCAACTTTCAACAAATACCCCGACTGAATGGGCATCAAGGTTATCGGCAATCACAGAAAATACAGTGCCCTTTATTCTTTTTCCCAAACGGTACAAAAAGACCATCCTCTTCAAAGCTTTGCAAATCAGTTAAAAAAAGGCTCTAGCACTCAAGGATAGCCAAATCTCTTAATGTCATCTGCCTTGCACAAAACAGCCAAGTAAAATGATGATAATGTAGACCTTAATACGGACGGAATATCAGCTAACACCCAGTAGACAGCTGTTACTTTGTGGTTCTTACATGAGGTTCCTAAAGGATTACATATTTCAAAATCATCAGAGTAGAGTAGAAGTCTTAACGCCTCTTCAGATAGAAACTAGTTTTCCTTGAAGTGGGAACCACTACAAAAACTAGTATGCTGACATGAAGAACCACAATGTTTTGCACCCTTCAACACCTTTCCCTGAATGTCACACTTTCTCTGAATTTGTGACAAGGATTGCAAAAATGGTACATACTGGAACGTCTTTCCCTCTTTTGCATCAAGTATTTACTATAACAGTTCAACAATAGAGACATTTTCTTTTAACTACATATGCTGTGCCAAGTGGACCTTCTTCACTAAAGGCTGCACTAACAGCATTTAACTGGCAAATGCAATTTACCCAATCTGTGATCACCAACTCTTCGACAGTGCAGATGAGTTTGTAATGTGTTATGGACAATGTTTTTGATTATGGGTGCGGATGCTGAACAAGTAATAAATTGGAGCTCCTCTACAATCTCATCTATACATCTAACAGGCACCCTGAAGATGCAGTCTAATTTAAGTAATAAGGAACCAAGCTCATCAACAATGACTTAAACTAAATCTTCACTATCTTTGACAAGTGTTTCATCAGAAGTAACTTCACTTTCATCTACCAACTGTTAGATTTTGTCCAAGTTTGATCCATGAACAAAATAAATGCAACCGGAAGTCAGGGGAGAGCCATCTTTATTCAGCATGAGTCTATGATGTTGACCTTCCATTTTTTTCTCATTTTCTCTCTCTCCAATAGTATTAAATGTAGTGTATAATGTGTCGGAATGGTGATTTATGACCCTGGAGGGCGGGACTTCCAGATTGATGTGACAGGTAGGCGGGACAGCCGATTTGTAGGGTGGGACTTCCTGTATGACTTGTGTTAGGGTGGGACTTCTGGAGTGACGTATGCAGAACTTGATGTGTCCGTGTTTAATGTTTTACAATGACTGATGAGCAACCCAGACTAGTGTTATAACAGGTGGGTTATGTTTGAGTCTTAGGGTTCTGGAATGTTAAATTCCCAGGCAATAAATAAGTGTTGTATCAGCGGCTGATGATTGGTGTTCAACAAAAGGGTGACAGGGTTCAGCAATTCTATAAACCCCCTGGCATTATATGTTCTGACAGTTGCAACAGATGTCATACAACCAGTGGGTTTTACAATGTGCGTGTAGCATGGTGTTTTTCCACAAGCACAGAATAATGTGTGGGCAACTTGCTTTTGTGTAAGATGTAAAGAAAGGGAGGGACTTATGATTTAGAGAGACTCAACCCATTTTTAATTTTAACAAGAAGTAGGTCTTATGATCAGATCCGCCCCTATAATCATAACTCAGGTAAAACAATTTAATTTCCAAGAAACCAAAGACTGATAATGGAATCAGGGTATCCCCCGACAATCAGATGATATACAGCTCAAGCAGTCGGTTAATAACTGTTGTAAGGACCCAGGGTGAGACCAGGTCCTAGGGTTGGTGATACGACCCGCGGTTGGTCTCAAAGAGCTCATAAACACCCCCAGAAGCCTTTGCTGTATTCAAATTTGTATACACATCAGCCATAGGTTGACAAATCAAGGGGGTTTGTGTGTGTGCGTGCGTGTGTGCGTGCGTGTGTGTATGAACATGCAGGTTGGTTGAAGGGTCGTTCTGAACTATGTGTGAAGTTGTTGAATAGGGGTTGTTGTGCGTGTGTTGGTGTGTGTGTTTGGAGTCAAATAGGGACATGTGTATTAAGTTGTGATATATTGTGATGAATACGTAATAATCTATAATATTGTTTATAACAAGGTTATAATGTTCAATTTGAATCCAAACATGGAATGGTTTAGATTAAAGCAACCTTGTTTTTGGCATAATAGGACTCCTAGACACAGCAGCATTATTCGATTCTGATTCAGGGTTGGGATGTGTTTTATAAAGAGGGTCTCTTGTATATCGACCAATAAGTATCTCTTATTCTGTAAAAAGTTGTTTTGGGGGCATACGTCAAACGGTCAGGGGCTTAAATAAGTGACCATAGCTGTGGATCGGCCTTTCTCCCAGATCACGATATAGCAGCGGCACACCTCAAACTTTTTAAGGTATGTGAAACTAAATTCTTAACACAAAGAAATGATGAATGTTTTAGGTTATACTAAAAGCACGGTTATATAGTTGTATTATTCCCTGTTAAGCCAACTACAAGGGATAGCTAAATAGTGTAACAACGTGTCTGGTGCTTTTCTTGGGACACATGGGGTCGTGAAAGGCTCAAATGTGCTATTTTAATCATGTGTTGTTAACCAATAAGATACATAATAACTTAAAGACATCATAATAAGGCTACCGCGCATTACCCCATTTTATTCCTATAGGTTTCGAGCAAATATCGACTGTCTGTTTTGAAAGGTCATTGTGTTACCTAAATCAGCATGGCTGAAGGTATGTAATAACATGGTATGTTTTTATCTTTGTATTGATCGGCAAATACCATTTACCACACATCTGTTGTATTTTGAATGTTTGTTTTTTAAACAAGCCGGCTTACATGTTGAAATGAGGTAACCATCTTGTTTATACCACAAGCTACATATATCAACTTTCAATAAAAGTTTATAACTTTTTATTTATTATAAATGATCGTGTCATGGGGGTTGGCTAACAATAGACCTATTATATTTAATTATCTGTACATTTTGTACTCATAGGATGTTCAACAGATGATGATTTTTCAAGGGGGTGAGTCAGAAACAGTACCCCAGTGAAAAAGGGCATCAAGAAGAATTGCTTTGATTTCATGTGTAAGTATAGTATATATGCGTGTGTGTACGTATGCACGTTTTTAGACAGATGTGGAAATGATAAATTAACATTTATTTACAGCGGAGACCAATTCGACAAGTGGCTATCACGTACCCCCTATGTACCTACACCACAAGTTGTGGGGGAGAACAACACAAAGATGAGACCAACGGTGTGCCGCCGCAAGTAAACCAGCTCAACATCACCATCGAAACAACAGCGTCGTTCAATGAAGATGATTTGTTGCAGGTGTTAGACTTCAGTGGTCCGGTAAGAGAAAACCTTGATTTAAATCAATTGTATGATATGGTTTATGATCACGTGCGTGAGCATCAGTTTCTAAATGACCACATGGTCCGAATCGAAGATGTTGTTCCTACCCAGATAGCAAAAAATATCCACGGTTTCTTTTTGCCGCTGGTCCTAAGCTGTCGGCTATAGGTGCGTCCTGCTGGCGGGGATGAAACGTTTGCCGCCAAATACGTCACTCCCATTTCTTGCGAGATGCCGGCGGTCCGACTGCTTCATTTTCTTTGGCGGTAGCCTCGGTCTAAAGGACCGCTGTCGTCCGGCGGCAAGACGCTTTTAAATACAAGGCTACTCTCAAAATCGACCGGCCAATGGTTTTGCATGTTGGGAGTTAAGTGGAACTGACGGCATTTTATTACTTTTCACATTTGAAGCGATTATAAAATCCTAATATATAATATGTGAATTATATCAAATAGTTTTTTTCTCCAAAGCATAGGGTTTATTACAGATTATAACAGATTAATAGGGTTTATAACATGATTCCATGAGAGGTAAGGTTTAGGAAATTACATTTAAATGACTTTGAAACTCTGAAGCGATTATACAGTAATATATGTAAAATATATCGAATTATTTTATGCACTTAGGGGGAAATTGTTTACATTTATTTGATTTAGGCACAATTAGACATGCTCCTGGACCCGTCTCTACTGTTGATGACGCATTGGAGTCACTGAGGCTGGCCCCTCCCGTAACAATAAAACTAGTACATTCGCTTCAGTTCGATCAATCGCGAGTTACTACAGCCTTCAGTTGTAAGTTAGCAAATTCATCGACATCGACTACCAGCGTTTAAGTAAGTATATGTTTCCTTTTCGTGTAACGCAATATTATGTTTACATAGTTTTTTGCGTATGTATTTAAAATATGTAGTCATCTTTGGTCTTGCCTAACTAGTCAAGCTAAAGTAGCCTTGTTTACGCACATGCTGTTTGCCTATGTTACAGTAAACACCGAGGTTAAGCAATGTTGCTAGTACATGTAGAAATGTAACTAGCTACAGTAGGTAGCCAGAGCTTTACACTTAGAAAGACTAAGTTGAACTTTTGATATTTTCTAACAAAAATAACGATGTGTATAGGTTGTTTAAGTAATTTTGTTTGCCTGAACAAGTATGCTGCTAGAGTGGCTAGCAAGTGTTAGCTAGCACATGCTGTTTGCCTATGTTACAGTAAACACCGAGGTTGCTAGTACATGTAGAAATTTCATTGGTACAGAAGTTTCATTGGTTCCAGAAAACCAGGAAAATGTGGAGCCATCTGTAGACTTTAGAGCTGGTATGTAAAATGTATTGCTGTGATGCTTTTTTTGTGATCCTGCCACTAAACTATACCCTTTGTTAGATTTTCAAATTTCTGTTTCCTCTTTCTCAGAACCAGGTTTCTCCCCAGGACACACTCCACTTCACAGAGCCAAGTGTTTGAGTACGAGTAAGTGATGTTATTTGTGACGCTTTTTTTGTCCTGGAAACTATTGCTTCTATTTAAGATGAGGAATCCTTTTATCCATAATCTGTTTTTCATTAGGGCACTTTCTGGATGAAAGGTGTCGAGGTGTGTTGTACATATCATTAGCTTTGCACAGTTCAATTATTGTTTCATTACAGAATATGCAATCTCTGCAGTGAAATTAAAGCTGTTATGTTTGTTCCCCCAGTTCGTCAAGTACTAAACTTTACACCCCCAGCAGAAAATGTACCCTGGCAGCAAATGGGTGAAAAGGCTGGAGGTATGTAATATGTTGTGCTAAACTGTAACATTTAAGTCCAATTCATTACATGTATGCAATAACTTCAAACATATTTTAACGTCAATGTTTATCAATAGGAGAAAGTCATCGCTCCGTTATTGGCCCTTGGACTCCCCTGGCATTGCATGTACAGCATGAAGTTTTCAGCAATGAAGGTATATTCTAGGCCTATGTCCTAATGTCCAGTGTTTTAACAGTTTTGAAAATAGTGCCTTTAGTTTTTTTCTTTCATGTAGATTTCCAGAACGAGAACCAAGCCGTGAGGGAGGAGAACCAAGCCGTGAGGGAGGAGAACCAAGCCCTGAGGGGAAGCCATGCACGAGCAGGTACTTTTTTGTGTGTAATGTAGGTTCAGAATGACCATATGCCTTTCATTTTGTAGATTCGGATGACAGCGGCTCGCTTCAAGAGCAGGTGAAGCAATTTGGGACAATGCTGAAGACGTTTGCTCGCACTGGGCAATCAGGTACAACTTGCAAACAACACCTGTGGTTGTTGGTTTAATTCCCACTGGGTCCACCTGTATGTGTAGTAGACCTAGGTATAAATGTCATAGTTTAGTAATTGAGGGACCAGGACTGACTACTTTATTCTTTTATTCTGGGAACCCCTGTAGGTGCAGATCAGACCCTAGTGCTGCGACGTCTTGGAGAGTTTGGCGATGTTGTACATAGCATGGAAAACTATGCTGCAACATTTCAGTGCCAATGTGTCTGTTGGAGAGCTATCCCTGCCAGGGGATCTGTTACTCCCCCTAGACACCCAGGAAGATTTGGTGTTTCTTGACAGCATTTTGAGGCAGGATAAGGAGCTCCAGGAACGATTTGTAAGTGTGTTGCTTTCGTTTATAAGGCCGTAGGGTAATCTAAAAAGTCAAATTAAGTTTGTACACTGCATATTCTACAGTCTAAATCCACAGCCTGTCACATTTTATATTTATGTGTGAGAAGCTTGCGAGAAATGTAATTTAACACATTTTTGGATTTTCAGCTTCGGTTTTTGGCTATCAAATGTGGGAGGGACCTGAAGACAACAGTGTGGAGAATGCTTCAGAGTATATTCTCTAATAACCTTGCCGTTAATACAACCTGGACTGGTATAGGGGATAAAACATGTTTTAGAGACCTGTTCCTGAAGACCATTGTTCAAAGTAAGTTGGAGATTTTTTTTAAGTAGATGCCATTATGCCTTATGCCATTCAAATGTAATGACAGATCTGTATTTTCTACAGGGGCCCTCCGGAAGAACCCGGCAACCCAGGATGACACTGATGAGGCGGTCCAGGTTAACGTTACACGTTACCTGAAAGGAGCATCAGACCGTGAAGGAGGAAAAAGCTGCACAGCTGAGAAGGACCCACAGCCGACCCCTTAAACCTAGGCTGACTACTGACACCCCAGCATCACTGAACTGGAACACTTTCTTTATCCTGCATTCAGTAACATCAAGAAGCCAGAAGTGCCAGACTACACTCACCAAATCCACCCTGTTTTTTTTGTATTTTAACTTTAGTATTGGCTTATTTCATTCCGTCTTAACGATTCTATTATAGTTTGTAAATCCTATTTCATACCTGTTACTTGATATTGCACATTAACTAGTACCAACATTCTACTTTCATTTCATCACTGTGCTTAACTGTTATTCAATTAATAATAGCTTGGAAATACTATTTCGTACCTCTGATACTTGATATTGCACATTACCTGGTACCAAATATTCTACTTTGTTTTTAACATCAGCATTTTTCATTCCATCACAGTGCTTAACTATTATTCTATTGTTAAATATAGCTTGTAAATCCTTGTGCCACAGGTCAGCATTGCAGTTATAATGGTCTGTTCTACTACTGTTTTTACCTCTGTATTTTTATATATGTATGTCAAGTTTTGTTTATCACAGATACAAGAGACACATCTTAATGCAGCATGGTGTAAATATTGTGCTCCAGGTCAGCAATGCCATTATAATGGAATATTCTACTCTAGAGCTTTACTCAATGGCTTGAAAATGTGATGTTCTACCTCGTTTTATTTGGTATCCTGCACATTCTTTGGTACCAAATATCCTCATTACTTATGTTTACTGGTAATTATTTTCATCCCAGAGCTGACCTCTATATTATTAACAATTATTGTGTTTGTGTTATAATTTGCTTGTATCGCTGTTCTTTTTTTTTAACCAACATTTTATTGGAAACCTGCATGTTCTGTAATGTGTATTTATGTTTATTTTTTTCTGCCTATTATTTATTTCAGTGATCTGACACATCTTGTTTGAATGACAGTTACTGTACTTTACAGTTACTGAATTAAAACACCAAATGGAAATTTGTCTGGTTTGATCAATCATTATTCTCGATAAACTGCATGCTATAAATATTAAATATATATATAAAAGCGGCAGATCGCTCGAAAACCACGGAAGGTCCGCCTTTTGTATAACGGCGGTTGGACCACGGGCCGGCCGCAGAACACAGGCGGTAGGAGGGCGGCTGCCGCTTTTAAAAAGCGTCTGCCGCCGGCGGTAAGCTGGCAAACGTGTTTGCAATTTAGACATTCTGACGCTTCTACTGTCTCTGGAGGACCGCCTCCGGTCCGCCGACTCATTGCTATCTGGGTAACAGATTTGATTATATGGATTTCATTATTAATGGCTTTAGATATGAAGTAGATACACATTTACAAGGTTTGAAATATGAAGCTACTAGTGTCCACACTAATAGATCGCTTAGGGATCAAATCATGCTTTTAAGACGCAAATTAGATGCAACCAATAGGTCCGATCATTGATGTTTTCATGCATAATGCTTGTAACATTAGCCTCAAAACGGGTACGTGTGTGTATGCATGTGTTTCAAATGTGATTTTATTGCCGTTTATTTTGTAGGGGTGTTTCATCAACTTTTTTTAAAATGTTGTTTAATATACTTGATACGAATAATGAAGCCTAAAAAACCTAAATTATCATTGAACAGAAAACGTAGAGCTAGAGAATTGGCCAGAGCGATCGGTAACACCAACCCACCCCCGTCAAACTCTACACACATTCAGCAGACCGTGCTTAACAAGTGCAACGGATATGTCCACAGATATTATCCCTAGTATGAACAATGACAATCCCATAGACAATAGCGATTTTGCTATAAGACCACGCATCCCGTATCCAAATATGGCATATTCTAAAAAAATGAATAAACTATCTTCGTAGAGCTAGAGAATTGGCTAGAGCGAGCGGTAAGAGCACCACATACCCGTCATCCTCTACACACACTCAGCAGAGCGGGCCTAACGCAACAAGTGCAGCGGCTATATCCACAGATATTATGCCTAGAATCAACAAGGACAATCTAATAGAAAATAGCAATAGTACAACGATAAGGCATTGCATGGTGCATCTGAATACGTCATATGTAAAAAAGCTGATAGACAATCCAGAATGTGTGTAGCTACAGAAAATCTTACAGATGATGTTAGAAACCAGACAGAAAGTTTCCTCACCAAGGACACCATTGCATTGGTCCCCGCAGACAATTACAACCGTTTTCAGAAACAGCTCAATCCAATGGCTTGAATATGTGGCCTCCGATGAGAATATATCTATACAGCACGCTCTGAACAGGGGTGAAGTGAAAATCAGTGCCTACTAAGTTGATGGATATGCTGAACGCAATGGGTTGAGGACAGTCTATGAATTTATAGGCTGTTTTTGGCACGGAAAGGCCTTTATCACCCAGTTTTAACGCATAGGGTCGGCGGTAAACTGTTCTTTCCTTTGTGTAGATTATGTGCAGAGTCTGAAAACCAGGTAACTGATTGTTTACATATTGATTCAGAAAGATAATGAACTGGTACCTGGGTTTCAATTCAGCTGGTTAAGGCTGTTGAGAAAGGTTATCGCATTGTGAAAATGTTCTAATTCTGGGATTTCACCAGGACATCAGATGATCTTTTTGCAGATTACTTGAGAACATTCCTGAAGCACCAGCAGGAAGCTAGCGGCTTCTAGCCATCTGTGGTTGACGATGATGCTAAAGACCAGTGTATCTGTGAATACCATGAAAGGGAGGGTGTGCAGCTTGACAAGGAAAACATTGTTGTAAACAGTGCTGGGCGATCTTTGGCTAAATTGTCAATAGTCTTTGGGGTAAGATGGGTGAGCGGTCTAACCTTATTAACACAATGCTAATTACAGATTCAGAGGAGTTTAGCCACTACCTTTTTTTCCGGTGAAATAGAAGTTGGTTATTTATCTTTCATCTCAGACACAGTTGTAATGGTACAGTGGCATTACACAAAACAGACACCAATCAAACCACATAACGGCAAAATTTTTATTGCCGCGTTCACAACCACTTATGCTAGACTCAAGTTGTATTCACTCTTGGAGAAGTTGGATAGATGTGTACTCTACACAGACACTGATTCAGTCATCTTTGTCACATGCCATGGGGATTGGGTGCCCCCACTGGGGCCATTCTTGGGTGATTTGACCGATTAGTTACCGGATGGTGACAGCATCGCTCAATTTGTTAGTGATGGGCCAAAGACATACGGTTACCAAACCGTTAAAGGTCTGACCTGTCTCAAAGCAAAAGGCATTACACTCAACAGCTAAGCATTTCAGTGTCTAAGCATTTCAGAGTTGTGTACAACAAGCATGTACTGCTCCCTGATTACAGCACAAGGCCTTATGGGTACAAAACCACATTCTAGGGTGAATAGTGGTTTTGACTTCAACACCCATTCAGCTGTGTCATTAGTGGCCCCAGTAACTGGGGTAAAGCATATTTTGTGAAGCCGTTGCTGGATAATGCTGAAGTTGTTTTCTTGCAAGAAATTCAGAATATCATCTGGGTTTAATCATGTTGGCAACCACTGCATGAGGAAATGTTGAAGGTGTTAGAAATCGGCCGTTTCGTATAGTGGTTGTAATAATTAGCATACCCGTTTGTCAAGGGAGAGAGAAATTATATTATTTATTGCAGCATTAGAAAGTCTTGTTCATGAGGTTACGGACCTGGTCTTCCTTACACAACCTCAATCTCATCTCACCCAATCTCTTCTCTCTGTAATGTTGGTTACCAGCTAGCCTTTACATTAAGGGCGTTTCTAACTTTTTAGAAGTCAACCCCCATGCCATATGGCCATCGTAAACATTCCTGTCATTAGAGCACAACCTACAGAGAGATAATCTAAACAGAGGTTTCTGTTGTTCTCATTATCTAGGCACATTCACTTCCAATGAAACGTACATTCATATTGTAATTGTTAATGCTCAGATTCCACAAAGGTGAGGGAGATTACTTTTATAGAAGGTCTGCCAACATCGCTGTGTGATGACAATCTGCTACCGATTCAGAAAAACAATCTTTTAATTATTGACGATTTAATGAAAAGTGCATCAGAGAGTTTGGAGATGGAGAGTTTTCACACAATATTCACACCACCGTAACCTGAGTTCAGTTTACCTTGTCCAAAACATGTTTGTTAAAGGGAAATCTAGTTGAACTATTAACTTGAACACAAACTACCTCATCTTGTTTAAAAACCCCTGTGACAATCAGCAGATTAGTATTTTAGGCAGACAGATATACCCCGGTCTTTCTCGATTCTTCATGGAGAGTTTTAAAGATGCAACACATCCACCTTTTAGTTATTTACTTATTGGGATTGGCCTGTCGTTTACATTCCTAAGAAAGTTTAATCATGTCTAAATGCATTCGTAGAAGTGTACCACTTTTGAAGATGTTATTTAAGGCACCAGCAAGTCAATGAAAAGTTATTTTAGAATCAGCCTCCACCAAACTCATTCTATCACTCAGTGATATAGCTCTCCGAAAAGTAAAGAGACAAAAAGCCAAAATTATATATATATATATATATGTCTAGAAAGAACACTTCAGTTGCAACGAAAAGAAAAACCATCAACCAATCTGGAGGTTTACTAATACCGTTACTAAATGTTGCACTTCCATTCCTAACCAGTCTAATTGCATCGAGACATGGTTAAACAACATGGATCATGCTCAGAAAAAGTTTCAGGTGTCACAACATCAGTTAGAAAACCTGTGAGAATTCATAACGACTAGCAATGATGTAAACAAGCTGTTGAAAATGATTTGGACTCATCGATTCGCAATAAACTGTTGAAGCCTGCTATGGATTTTCATGAGAAAGCTAAAAGATACTCTGCCTTTTTAAAAAGATTTTTGACTGTTGTGAGACTGGGGGATCTTGGGGGATCTCAGTGTATACAAATACACTGACTTTCAGTCTACCTGTGTCTGAGACTGGGTCTGATGTAGTAAACGTGACTGAGACTAAGCAAACTGTTGACCGAATTGTTAACCTTTTTGATGGAATTTTGTATAATGTGCCTCCGAGGCGTAGGAAGAATGTTGAATATATTCTTAATAAAATGCACAGGTCTAAAGATTTGACTTCATGTAATTCAAATGGTGAATTCATTTTCAAAGGAGATCTGTTAGATCTGGTTAAAAGTGTGACAGCAACCAATAAAATTGCTGACTATAGAAGGCTGTTGGGGTAGAGTGTGTTTTTAGAGGCCATGACATGTCTCAACATGCCTTTTACATCTATTCCAAATGCACTTGTAAGGCGTAAAATCAATTTGTATAAACAAACGTCTGGCGACACAATGGATGATTTAGTCACTCCCCCAGCAACTGGTTATCAACAAACCAAAGCTTTCTTTGTACCAACTACCACGGACACCAGAAAATGGCTTCCATTTTAATGTATTTTTATTTTATGCATTTTTTATCATTTGTGATTCATTGTCAAAGTGTATGATTTACCATGAATAATTGTTGTATTAAAAATACTAGGTAAAGATTGATGTGGTTGTCACGGTCGTGGGAGGAGAAGGACACAGGCGCAGAGTAGAGGTATTGAAGATAATCCATGTTTTAATAAAACAATAGACTCCAACAAAACAAAAGGCAGCAACCAGTGACATGCAAACCAAAATGAACCACACCAACATGGCCTACAAACTGAACTTAAATAGGGTCCCCAATTGGAGGCAATAACCAACACCTGCCTCCAATTGGGGAAACCAAAAAAAAGGATTAGAGGTGGCTAAAGGCCGCCTCCTGTCCTGTCCTGGCTATGCCCCGAGCCCAGCGTAGAGATGGCTAGGGGCACAGCCAGGACGTGACAGTGGTTTTACAAATGGTTTTATTTTTGAATAATAAAGTTGACATACACATTATTTACTTTTTTATTTCTTCAACAACCATAACACAAATTAAACGATTCACAAGATTGATCATGTTGTATGCAATTAAACATTTGCTTATCACGCTTACTCTTGTACATCTTAGCTACAAATTTGAGAGTAGGGCATCATTTTCTCATAAATCATCATTATAAAAAGACATAACATCTTTATATCTTAGACCTCTTGTCATTAAATAGAGAAATAACATACAATGTTGTCCACACATGGTTGAAACCATGCCCTGTACTTGTTTTGAACTGTATTCCACATTCTCACAGGTTTGCAGAAAGACACTGATTGACTTGGGAAAATATGTAAAATCCGGGGGGTTTCCAAATCTGTCATAAAACCTTCCATCCCATCACTTACGAACACATCCCGGACTTGTTTTCTGTCGTGTGCGTTGCCGTTAAGTGTACGTTTCTTTAAGAACCATTTGTACAGCCGTTTTGCTGCTTGAGTCACCCCTTTTCTTTCATTGTGTTTTGTTTCTACTCTGTGTTTGTTTAATTAAAGATTCAACACTGACTACCCCTGCCTGCACCTGGTTCCTTACTCCCGCAACACCATACATTTCTGACAAGACGTCTGTGTGAAGGGAACTGTGAATAAATCCAACTCTGTTTTCATACATTCACCAGACATACAGTGTAAAAGTGCCATCTTTCTAAAATATATTCTTAATTTTGTGGTGTTTTCATTGAGTGTCCTCCAAGCTGTATGTCTTCTTTTAACCGTGGCTCTTGTTTTTGTCTCATTCTTGCGTTTTTTACTCTTTGGTAGGCTCCTCCTACCAGGTGATCTCTGTCTAACACCTCGAGTCATAAACATCAATCCAAAACCGTCCTGCTGTTTTGTTTGTCATGACATAACACTGCTGACAACATCTATATTCCTAGCCGCATTTTTCAGATGTGGTTTTGCTATTAAGAACCTGCGCTTCATCAAAGGTATTGCCATCCGGAAAAGCCCTCGGAAAAGACCCCCTAAACCAGCCCCATACATTGCAGCGCTGCCATGATACCCCGGTAAACCGTTACCGGCCTGTGTTGTGTAGTATTTAACATACCTCTGAGGATTATCGTAGAGTTTGGCTGCATCTTATAGTCTAAAAGATTGTTTGACAGGTTTGAAGTGTAATTTTGAAGTCACTTTCCCGAATGAAACCAGCTGGTTTTGATCAGATTTTACTTCAATACAGATCTCATCAACCTGGCTCTTACTAAGAGGTACGTAGTGTGGCTTGTTGAACGTCACTGTGACAAGTTTGTTCTTTTTCCCTTCAATATGTACAGTTAGCAACAGTGGGACATGACTGTCACCAACACGTTGATAATAAATTATATCTGTGTAGATGTATAGGGTGTTAAACCCTGACAGAATATCTGTGGGGAGTGTTCCGTACCATGGGGTGTACCACCGCTCGCCTGGTTTTTAGCCCAGTATCTGTACCAGTTTTGTACTCAATTTCAAACTAAAATGGGGCTCGCCTTTTAGAAACATTATATTTTTAAATTCATCATACCCTGCCCATACACCATGTGGTTTTATATAACTGTTGAGCTCTCCTACTATGCAATTGTAATAACCGATGTTGAGTGCATATTTCCAATTTTATCGTGATTCGAGTCATGTAGTCAGGGGCGCCGTATAGAGGGGAAACGTTAGGACAATTCCATGGGCCCATGACTGACATGGATCCGATGGTATCCAGCTATTTAATTTCTCAGGCCAACCAAGCCATTTCACAAGAATCAGTATCTTCCCTTTCTGTACTTTCTCATCCAGAACTGCTTCCACTTTAAAAGTTTTGTCCTTAGCCATGATTATTTTCAGTAATTCCTGTTCATAAAAGGTCCCAACTATCACATTACCATCGTAAACCTTTTTTCTATATACAGGAGGTACCCGAGGAATGCATTCTGTTATTGTAAAGTATTCATCTGTCTACCCTTTTTCATAGCCTTTTGTAAACGCTCTTCTCAACTTTGAGAGTCTCACAGTATCCCCAACCCAGAACTTTTAGCTTTGTTTACCATTTCTCATTATTAATGTACTATACAGGTTCTTGAGAACTAATCAAACATTTTCTTCACAAACGTCAGCAGGCTTCATCTTAAAAGACCGATGGTAGCTATGGTTGTATCCTTGAAATAAATCTTGAATAACCTCAACATAGTGATGAATGTTGGCAGCTGTGAGAAACCTCCACATTCGTGATTTAATTGTTTTATTAAATCTCTCAACGATACTCGCTTTGACATCATTTCCTGTAGCAACATGTTTTATGTTGTACTTTTTCATCAACATTTCAAAATGTGAATAAAAAAACACCTTCCCCTTGTCCGTTTGGACTTTTTGTGGTGTTCTTCCTTTCTTTAATTTAATATGTCTTCAAATGCTACCTTCACCTCGATAGCGCTTTTATTACTCAGCACACAAATCCATGCATATTTGCTTAATACATCTATGCATGTTATCATAAATTTCATGTTATCAGTTTCCACACTATAAGCATTCATGTCAACCAAATCCAGCTGAAATTGTGAATTTATATCATTAACAATAACTCTATTTCTTTGAAAATGTATAGCTACAGGCCTATGTAGCGTGTATGTATCCTAGGCGAGCAGCCAGTCATCGGTCTCACCATTTTTGAGGATCTCCCGGTTTTCTCCAAGTACACTCTTTTCAAACCCTCTCTACCCACATAAGCACCAGGGTTTGCTAGGTCATAGTAAATACTTTTCATAACTTGTTCAGACATCCTAGAGCATTCGAGCAATAATGAGATGTAATACATGTTTAACATCGTTTTATTTGAGTTTTCGATATTACACATCCAAGATACTTAGAAAAGTTACACAAACATTCCAGATTTCTCGTAGGGTTTGCTTATATACATGTTAACACGATAACTGAAGTTACCCATCCTTAGACAACAGACTTTACTTTCATTGCACCGTGACGCCACTGTGTCGCATACAGTACACTCATTAAATTTGTCCATGTATTCATCCTGGTTCTCACTCAGTGTAAGAGCTGGGTATATTTTTATTATTCTGAACACCCTTTTTGGTTATTTACGGTAATCAATGCACCTGGTCGTGGTGGTGGAGGAATTAGAGTTTATTAGCTGTTCACCTGCGTGGTTTTAGGGGGCGATAGGGGGTGACGGGGGAAGTCATATTTTTGTTCACCGCTATCTAAACGCTGTACTATCATATCGAATCTCTGAGAAACAATTATGGAATGTTTCAATACACGACCTTGTTTGCCTCCTCCATGAACTGCCACCTTAACGTGGTGGATTACCCGAGTGACCCTAGGAGCTATGTTGTCTGGGGCTATATGCCCCTGGTAGGGTCTCCCAAGGCAAACAGGTCCTAGGCGACGGGTCAGACTAAGAGCGGTTCAAAACCCTTTAATGACGAAAAACATTTTGAGTACCGTGACAGGCCCGGGGTTGGGGCTTGTATGCGAGCGCCTGGTGGCCGGGCCTTTCCCCCCTGGGTCCGGCCGGGCTCAGCCCGAAGGAGCGACGTGGGGCCGCCTTCCACCTGCAGGAGGGACCATAAGGGGTCAGTGCCTAGAGAATCGGGCGGCAGTCGAAGGCGGGGGCCTCGACAACCCGTTCCCTGGACAAGGAAACTAGTTCTAGGGACGTGGAACGTCACCTCGCTGGCGGGGAAGGAGCCGGAGATCGTGCGTGAGGTTGAGAGGTTCCGACTAGAGATAGTCGGGAACACCTCCACGCACGGCTTGGGCTCTGGAACCACACTCCTTGAGAGAGGATAGACTCTTCACCACTCTGGAGTTGCCCATGGTGAGAGGCGGCGGGCTGCTGTGGGTTTGCTTATAGCTCCCCAGCTCTGCCGCCATGTGTTGGAGTTTACCGCGGTGAACGAGAGGGTCGTTTTCCTGCGCCTACAGTTTGGGGATAGGTCTCTCACTTGTTTGTGCCTACGGGCCGAACGGCAGTGCAGAGTAATTGACCTTCTTGGAGTCTCTGGGAGGGGTGCTGGAAAGTGCTCCGACTGGGGACTCCATCGTTCTAATGGGGGACTTCAACGCCCACGTGGGCAACGACAGTGACACCTGGAGGGGCGTGATTGGGAGGAATGGCCCCCCTGATCTGAACCCGAGCGGTGTTCAGTTATTGGACTTCTGTGCTAGTCACTGTTTGTCCATAACAAACACCATGTTCGAGCATAAGGGTGTCCATCAGTGGTCGATGATTGACTTTGTTGTCATTTTATCTGACCTGCGGCCGTATGTCTTGGACACTCGGTGAAGAGAGGGGCGGAGCTGTCAACTGATCACCACCTGTTGGTGAGTTGGATCCAATGGCGGGGGAGGAAGCTGGACAAACACGGCAGATCCAAGCGTACTGTAAGGGTCTGCTGGGAACGTCTGGCCGAGTCTCCTGTCAGAGAGATCTTTAACTCCCACCTCCGGCAGAGCTTTGACTGGATCCCGAGGGAGGCTGGAGATATTGAGTCCGAGTGGACCATGTTCTCCACCGCCATTGTCAAAAGCGGCCGCTCGGAGCTGTGGCTGTAATGTCTCTGGTGCCTGTCGAGGCGGCAATCCCCGAACCCGGTGGTGGACACCGGAAGTAAGGGATGCCGTCAAGCTGAAGAAGGAGTTCTATCAGGCTTGGTTGGCTTGTGGGACTCCTGAGGCAGCTGACGGGTACCGGCAGGCCAAGCAGACTGCAGCCCAGGTGGTTGTGGAGGCAAAAACTCGGGCCTGGGAGGAGTTCGGTGAGGCCATGGAGAAGGACTATCGGCTGGCCTCGAAAAGATTCTGGCAAACCGTCCGGCACCTCAGGAGAGGGAAACAGTGCCCTACCAACGCTGTTTACAGTAGAGGTGGGCAGCTGTTGACCTCAACTGAAGATGTCGTCGGGTGGTGGAAGGAGTACTTCAAGGATCTCCTCAATCCCGCCGTCATGTCTTCCACTGAGGAAGCAGAAGATGAGGGCTCAGAGGTGGACTCTTCCATCACCCGGGCTGAAGACACAGAGGTAGTCAAGAAACTCCTCGGTGGCAAGGCACCTGAGGTGGATGAGATCCACCCTGAGTACCTCAAGTCTCTGGATGTTGTGGGGGTGTCTTGGTTGACACGCCTGTGCAACATCACGTGGCGGTCGGGGACAGTGCCTCTGGGATGGCAGACCGGGGTGGTGGTCCCTCTTTTTAAGAAGGGGGACCGGAGGGTGTGTTCCAACTACAGGGGGATCACACTTCTCAGCCTCCCCGGGAAAGTCTATGCCAGGGTACTGGAGAGGAGAATACGGCCGATAGTAGAACCTCGGATTCAGGAGGAACAGTGTGGTTTTCGTCCGGGACGTGGAACACTGGGCCAGCTCTATACCCTCTATGGGGTGCTGGAGGGTTCATGGGAGTTTGCCCAACCAATCCACATGTGTTTTGTGGATTTGGAGAAGGCATTCGACTGTGTCCCTCGCGGCATCCTGTGGAGAGTGCTTCGGGAATATGGGGTCCTGGGTCCTTTGCGAAGGGCTGTCAGGTCCCTGTACGACCGAAGCATGAGCTTGGTCCGCATTGTCGGCAGTAAGTAAGACTTGTTCCCAGTGCATGTTGGACTCCGGCAGGGCTGCCCTTTGTCGCTGGTTCTGTTCGTAATTTTTATGGACAGAATTTCTAGGTGCAGCCAGGGGCCGGAGGGTGTCAGGTTTGGGGACCACACAATTTCGTTTCTGCTCTTTGCGGATGATGTTGTCGTGTTGGCCCCTTCAAACCAGGACCTTCAGCATGCACTGGGACGGTTTGCAGCCGAGTGTGAAGCGGTGGGGGTGAAAATCAGTACCTCCAAATCCGAGGCCATGGTCCTCAGTCGGAAAAGGCTGGCTTGCCCACTTCAGGTTGGTGGAGAGTTCTTGCCTCAAGTGGAGGAGTTTAAGTATCTAGGGGTCTTGTTCACGAGTGAGGGAAGGATGGAACGGGAGATTGACAGACAGATCGGTGCAGCTTCTGCAGTAATGCAGTCCGATGTATCGGTCTGTTGTGGTGAAGAAAGAGCTGAGCCGCAAGGCGAAGCTCTCGATTTACCGGTCAATCTACATTCCTACTCTCACCTATGGTCATGAGCTTTGGGTCATGACCGCAAGGACAAAATCCTGGATACAGGCGGCCGAAATGAGCTTTCTCCGCAGGATGGCTGGGCGATCCCTTAGAGATGAAAAGCTTGGTCACCCGGGAGGAGCTCAGATTAGAGCCGCTGCTCCTCCACATCGAGAGGGGTCAGCTGAGGTGGCTTGGGCATCTGTTCCGGATGCCTCCTGAACGCCTCGGTGTCCCCCCGGAAGTGCTGGAGGAAGTGTCCAGGGAGAGGGAAGTCTGGGCATCTCTGCTTAGACTGTTGCCCTCGCGACCCGGCCCCGGATAAGTGGAAGAAGATGGATGGACCTTGTTTGCTTTTCATGATAATAAAATGACAAAATGCAGTCTTCAGATTTGTCATCATTGAAGCGCGTCTGACAATTTAGTTTTCCCTGCTCAGCCTCTCGGCCAACAATTTTTGTGGCTCTCAGATTGTCGCCCACACTCAGTCTCTGTGTGATGTTCGGCTCCAACTTGAGCTCATGCAGAAAGTTCTCGGCGGCCACGTGAACATGCATGAAAGCCAGATGCGTTCAAAGCCAATCACCCCATAAAATATGAAAGGTTAACAACAACCGGTTGTAGGACATCTATTGTACCACTTGTCAGAAGATAAAACACTGGGGGGGGGTTTATAGATTTGCTGAACACCATTTGTTTAACACCAATCATCTGGCTGCTGACACAACACTTATTTATTTTATTTAACATTCCGGAACCCTAAGCCCCATTTGTTAATCATCAATCATAACCCACCTGTTATAACACAAGTCTGGGTTGCTCATCAGTCGTTGTAAAACATCAAACACGGACACATCAATGTAATCATAAATTACAGTCACTGGACATGCATACGTCACACCAGGAGTCCCACCTAACCCATTTCCTTTCACTCCCCCCTTCAAACATGTGACAAATAATCATTACATGTTGATAAAACTAGAAAAGTAAAAGTACAATCCAATTCCTAATGAACTAAAAAGGTCCAAACACTTAAAAAAAATAATAATAATAAAAAGGACTATCTGGCCTATGAGGCTTTATTATTCCTTAAATGAAATGAAAATAAGATGCAGTGGACAGCTTGCCCTGACACATAGCACTGTATCGATCTTTACCATACACATCAAGTCCCAGGCTATTATCAGTCTAACCTGTGTCCAACAGAAACAGACCTAACATGACATATTAATGAAATACATAATTAATTCCCAATAAACCATTTAAACAATCAAAGTCCCCCCTTGTCCATATCATGAGTCATGCATCAACATCATACAACAACCCATCAAATCCTGAACGTAACACATCACTCAACTCCAAGGAATGTACAAGTGACAGTTTCGACCTTTGAAAAGTAATATGGCACTATTAAACATATCAACATAATTGTTGTAATTATGACTATTAAGCAACTTCACAAAAAAACAAGTGTCAATGACCAATGTTTTGGTAGTGTTCATATGTAGGCCTCTATCCACTTTTTGAGGAATGAACATACATAAGAGATCAAAATACCAGTCAATTTAGGAAAACATCTAGGAATGACCCTAGATTCTCATCAAAAGTCATGTAGTTCTAGTCTTCAGTCTTCTCTGTCTTGCATCAGCGATGTAAAGTTCCAATATCAGTTACCACCCTTCCTGCAAATCCATTCAATATGGAGTTGCATACTGTATATTTATCAAAAAACAAAGTGAAAATTTTAAAAACACAAACATTCACTAACATAATCAAAGACATCAATGTGCAACACAGTCGCTTGTGTGAAGGAATTATAAACCATATAACCCATTGACACATTTGTCTTACAGAGCTGAACAACTCTCAAATTCTTTAATTGGCATTTACAGTATATGCATGTATAGTATCCTGAAGTTTCTTGGCACATGCCTAACTAAATTGGGTTGCCCACTAGGGGATATGCTGCGCAACTAAATTGTATGAACAAAAACACCTACCGCAACCACCAGGGCAATTGTGTTAGCATATCTACAGCACCCACATATTGAATTTTTACAAGCAACGACCAAACTACCTTGTGGCAAACAATGTCTTGATTAACCTTCTACATTTAAGTAAAATTCTTCAACTTTGATTCAATTTTATTCCAAATAGTGGCAGTCAGCCAAACAGTAAATCAAAACTTATATTTTGTTCACATCTGTGGTTCTATTGACATTAAAATGACAATCAACAACAAAGGGTGATGACTTTTGGTCTCCAACCTTCCTGCAGTTGGTTTCAAAACCATACATTTCAATGTTAAAGCTATTGAGTGGAAAATGTGTCCAACCTTCACTTAATGTTTGGTCATCCCAAAACTGAATATGCTTATGTTGAGGAAATTTCCACAGTTGAGACCAGTCTGAACACTCAACTTTAACCCTTAGTAATAGGCTACCCTGATGTAATGGGAGAGGCTGTTTGGGGTCATCCTAGGGGTCTGTCCCCCTTCCCTTGGCTTCACCCACTCATGGCTAGCCATAAATAAAGGCCAAATGGATTATTTAAAATGTATATGAAATGTAGGTTTCCACATATTAAAAATCTGTACATAGTCCTCAGACTGTCTGTAACAAGACATGTTAGTCTTTAAACTTAGCCGATATCCTTTGTTAAGTGAAGGTTCAGATCTCTCTAGTATTGTGTGCAGTTTGTAAAAATGCTTGTCATATCTATACAATAACCATTCATGTGGACATTCCAAAACATTGATGAAAATGATGACTAACGCAAAAACAGACATGACCACCCAAGTAAGCCTATGTTACTCTCGCTACCCCAGGGCAATGTGTGTGTGGGGGGGGGTGGGGGTTGGCTGCAGCACTCCTCCCCCTCCTGCTGCTCTCTGAACCAAAGGTGAGACCATTTTAGTCAATCTAACTTGTTCTATAAAACACAAAGGCCATCTTAGTTATAAGAGAAACACAAAAATCTAACAAATAAATAAAATATTACATTTTATTGTAGGGGATAAACTCACTTTTGGCTGTTTTCACCCTTTTTGTCATAATTTCACATTAACTGTAATCTCAATCTTTTGTCAAAAAACAAATTATAACATATTTAGAATCAAATTCAGTGCGCATTGAAAGCCATGTGTTTTACTTAAATTCAAAAAATTATTACCCTCTGTGCATTGTTACCTTCTCACCAGTCGTCCTGTGACGAGGCAGAGAGAGAGAGAGAGAGAGACAGACAAATCGAAAGCACACACGCATTCCAACTTGGTGGAAACCCTTTTTAAAGTCCTATGGCTGTTTTGGATTCATATTCAGTCCTCATGGGACACAGCATGAGACCCTCCTTGAGGTCTTACGGTTTTCAACATTATCATCAACGCAATAAGTTTGATTTAAATTTACATAGTGAACATGACAAAGCACAACAAAACAGGCTATTCCTTGAATACCTATTAAAACATGTTATATACCATCAAAGTGCTTTCAACTTAATTTTCACTTGAATAAGCATGGTCATTATCAAGGGAAATGATCAGATTTCCTTGATAAGTTCTAGCTATACTCAATATTTAGGTACGATACATTTTTGGAAAAACATTTAAAACTCTTAATAAATGATTATAAGCTCACGTCTGTTCCAGGTATCATCAAGAAATCCTGTCTTTGATTCCTGAATTCCATACATGGGAGATCTTTCCTTGTGCCTTTCGGAATGTGGGCAGAATGTCTCATGTTACAACTGTCTGTGCATCCTGTCTTTTTCCTTTGGTTCTTCTTCTTGCGACACTCATCCTGACAATGGCCCGGGATTCCACAATAGTGACATGATCCTGGTTTCTTTTTCAATGGGCTTTGAGTGTCTTTAGATGTTGTTTGTGCTTTCAAAGTTTTCAGTTCCTCTTAAACATTTTCAAGTCCTTTTTTCTACTTGTCCAGTTCAGCCATTTGTTCAGCCGACGCCCGAACACATTCTTTCTCCTTCAAAGATCTTTCAAGACCATCTTTGAGGAATTTATCATTCCATTTTAGAATTTCTGATAACACAATCAATGACCAACATGTTTTTTGTAATTCTTCAGGCATTCTGTAAATTTCTTCCCATATTTTCTGTATATAAAAAAACCCTCCAAAAATCTTCTTCTGTAACAATGGCATATTTTTTAATTATCTCTTGGCGACAGTCATCTACTTTCTTTTTGATGTCATCAGCTATTTTCTCCATTAAAACGTGTGAGGCTGCAGTCCTCAGTTTTACCACATTGTTTAAAGACGTTTTTTTCTTCCCCTTACTTGTACAAGATTTAAATTATTACTACATATGCGTCAACCTGCTATCCAAATAACAAGGTCTTCTAGATGAATACCGAAAGCTTTGCACTAAAGAATGGCCTATATTAGGACTTTACCTGTGTCACTTACTACTCAGTCTAGTAAGTGCTTCCCATCACAACAAGGAAGCTTTAGTATCTTCTGTGCGGTCTCTGGACTAAGACTAAGAACACATCTTTCAGTGTCAACGTAAGTCTTGCGTGTTCTTACCACATAGTTCCATTGCCTAAAAAGCGACATTTCTAGGTCTTATTGTTCCAGATGTGTTCATCTGGATACTCATGCTGATTTAACTGACTTTTAGAGTGGTTTGACTCACCATTCAGAGTACAAAGTCCATCTATCCGGGTCACGGCACCATGCTGTTAGATTCTGTCCAAGTTTGATCCATAAACAAAATTAATGCAAATGGAAGTCAGGGCAGAACCATCTTTATTCAGCATGAGTCTATGATGTTGACCTTCCATTTTCCTCTAATTTTCTCTCTCTCCAATAATTAACAGAGTTAACAGTCTTTTATGCCAAGATACATAGGAGGTGGCCAGTGGTCATTACCAACATTTACACAGTCCAATACCCTCCAATAAGAAAGGTTTATCCTACAAAAGATGGTATGTTCCAACCTATGGTCAATGGACCTATCCATATAGCCATATGTCACATGGGCAACTCCTAGCAGGAGGTATGGACAGAATGTATGGACAGGATGTGTGGGGCCCATCAGTAACAGACAGATGTCCTATCTATGGTCCTTTGTTCAGAGTTAGTCAGCACATCTGTGTTGTGTTAAGTTTCTCATGCCCATTTCCTATCACATCCAACTGTTATCTTCTGTTGCCTGACTTGAATACATCTGAAATACAGTATGTTCAAAAACATCCAAGGCAGTGAGGATTGTGCTTCCTACTTTTATGTGAAGCAAAGGTTTAATATATATATATATTAGTACTGTAGTCACAATCTCTAAAAACACAATGAACAGTTTTGTGCTTTTTCAGGGGAGTGCCAAGGTGTTCAAAATATTGCCTCTCTGTGTGAAAAGTATATGAATTACAAAAAAGACATGAAAATGAAACAATTTGCCCTAACTTTTCAGTTTGGTTATGGTCTCTAGAAAAATGAGCGCAAAGTGCACCCCAACCTTTAAATGAACAAGGACAATCTGAGTACAAGCAGGGTAGAAACCGCCCTTGACCAGTGTGTAGATGACCATTGTGTAGATGAGCTCTAAACATTTTGATGTCCTGAAGTTGCAATTTTTGCATGACCATCATAGAGGAGGCCTTCTGTTTCTCCCTGATGACACCGGCGTTGAAACCCATCAATTTGTCTTCCTCCCTAGACCTCAACTGTCCACTGTAAATGAACAGACACAAGGTGATATTAAAACAAATAGCTAAAAAACAACATTTTATGTTTGTTAAAACTAAAACATTAAAAGATTCATTTTAATCTTAATTTTAATCAAACTATCAAAATGATAATCTGTATTAAAACTTACTCTTCCCACACAGTTTTTACATTAATAGAATTTGTATATATTGAAATTCTAGTTCCCATGGAATATTAATATTACAATGTAGAAATTATGAAAATTAACTAGTATATCTTACTCTACCATGAAGTTACTTTTTTCAGTGCACTTGTATTGTTTTCTCTTTTGCTTAATAACGATGACATTGTATAATGAACAACTACATTAGTGACAAAAAGTTACTTATGCCTCTAACATTGCAATTTATTTGTTCTAGATCAAAATCTATTCAAACCAGCAAATGTCTGAAAGACGAACAACTGATCCTACATACATTCACACAAAGCTTTAAACAGAACAATATACTAACTGTATACGATAACCATCATCCATTTCTCCAACCCATATCAACACCCCAACCCACAGTAAGTAACACATTCCTTAATTCATGTAAGTAACCCAATGTTGTCATTTGTATTTTCCCTTAAAATATACCTCCACAGTGACATGGACATTGTGTCCTGAAGTAAACATTTAAAAAAAAAAGTCAAGATACAAGATAGTCTGTCAAAAATACAAGAGCCAATAATGGCATTTTCCAGACATGTTGTCAGGTCACATGCTTTAATAGAACTGCCGGGTCTTTCAAACCCCTAGTATCCACCAGATCTTACATGATTTGGCATCATAAGTAGATTAATTTGCTTTGATTTCTATGTTCTCAAAACCTAAAGAGGAGCATGGGAAATTAATTGTAATGCAGTCATCTATACAGTCACGTTCTAACTTGTATAACTCCCTGGGCGAAACCCCTTTCAGCGCCCTCCCCCCATATAAATATAAAAGTATTTACAAAAATAAGACTCTTAAATACACACTCACCTAAAGGATTATTAGGAACACCTGTTCAATTTCTCATTAATGCAATTATCCAATCAACCAATCACATGGCAGTTGCTTCAATGCATTTAGGGGTGTGGTCCTGGTCAGGACAATCTCCTGAACTCAAAACTGAATGTCAGAATGGGAAAGAAAGGTGATTTAAGCAATTTTGAGCGTGCCATGGTTGTTGGTGCCAGACGGGCCAGTCCGAGTATTTCACAATCTGCTCAGTTACTGGGATTTTCACGCACAACCATTTCTAGGGTTTACAAAGAATGGTCTGAAAAGGGAAAAACATTCAGTATGCGGCAGTCCTGTGGGCGAAAATGCCTTGTTGATGCTAGAGGTCAGAGGAGAATGGGCCGACTGATTCAAGCTGATAGAAGAGCAACTTTGACTGAAATAACCACTCGTTACAACCGAGGTATGCAGCAAAGCATTTGTGAAGCCACAACACGCACAACCTTGAGGCGGATGGGCTACAACAGCAGAAGACCCCACCGGGTACCACTCATCTCCACTACAAATAGGAAAAAGAGGCTACAATTTGCACAAGCTCACCAAAATTGGACAGTTGAAGACTGGAAGAATGTTGCCTGGTCTGATGAGTCTCGATTTCTGTTGAGACATTCAGATGGTAGAGTCAGAATTTGGCGTAAACAGAATGAGAACATGGATCCATCATGCCTTGTTACCACTGTGCAGGCTGGTGGTGGTGTAATGGTGAGGGGTATGTCTTCTTGGCACACTTTAGGCCCCTTAGTGCCAATTGGGCATTGTTTAAATGCCACGGCCTACCTGAGCATTGTTTCTGACCATGTCCATCCCTTTATGACCACCATGTACCCATCCTCTGATGGCTATTTCCAGCAGGATAATGCACCATGTCACAAAGCTCGAATCATTTCAAATTGGTTTCTTGAACATGACAATGAGTTCACTGTACTGAAATGGCCCCCACAGTCACCAGATCTCAACCCAATAGAGCATCTTTGGGATGTGGTGGAACGGGAGCTTTGTGCCCTGGATGGGAGCTTTGTGCTACAAGATGCTATCCTATCAATACGGGACAACATTTCTAAAGAATGCTTTCAGCACCTTGTTGAATCAATGCCATGTAGAATTAAGGCAGTTCTGAAGGTGAAAGGGGCTCAAAATATTAGATACAAACCAGTAAAGCTACAAAACTCCCTCTTGCTACTGATCTGTTTATTTAACACATGAACAAACAACGTGGTTCCACAAAAAAAAAAAAAGAGAGAGAGAGAGAGAGAGAGAGAGAAACAACAATGAGCTCAACACCACTGAAGGCCACAACGAAAAGACAACTTTTTAGGGATACAGATCCATTCTATGACAACAACCTTAATAGATAAGCATAGACACACTGACACTTGTCGCCATTTATATTTTTCGACCCAGCACAAAAATATGACCTATGCTCGGACCAGCACCACAAAGGCAGGATGATAAAATATGCTTTTAAGAGAAAGGTGGCATGGTGGTTCTTCCGCTGGGCAAACTTTTCGAATGACTTTGGGGATGAAGTCATGTAACTGCTGAATCAGCTGGCTTTCAATGGACAACATGGCCAACGCGTTGAGTCACGGCTGTCCCATGGTAATACGAGTGAAGGTTTTTACCCTCTCGACTCTGACTCAAATGTCGTCATAGACTGTTATGTTAATTTTCAGCAGAGGGACGGACTCAGCAAAAGCCTCCTGTAGGTTGTTCTCATGGATGGATCTTAACAGAGACAGGGCCGTCTTACCAGTGGTCAGCTCAGATTTCAAAATTTTCTCGTTTCCTAGAGGCAATAGTTTCACCCTACACAGTCAAGCTCAGATGTAGGGAATGACAGGACAAATTCTAGGAAGAGCGAGCTGTCAACCAGCTTGGCAGCGATGAGGTGGTCACTTTGAGAAAACCTCTGCTCCACCTGGGAGATGAATGTGTCGCATGCCTCCTTCATCACCGGCGCTGTGTTGGTTACTCGTTGGCCTGGCTCGTCTGTTCCATTGTGAACGGTGGCAGCCCATTCATCAATTTGCTTCCGCATATTCTGGATATTCTCCTTGAAACGGGTGAGCGCACTGCTAATACCAGATGCGTCGATGCTCTGTTTTTGCAGTGTTGTATAAAACATACATTTCTGGCATAAGGAAGAAAACAAATTCCAGCAGCTGCAGAAAGTCTCCGTCCCTGAGTTTTTTTGACAGGCCGCATGCCTCACTCAGGTTGCCTCATCCCATCCTGGTTGTGTGCGTATGTCCTCCATACACAGGAGCAGCGCAGCGCGGTTTCCCAAACTGCATTGACAGTACTACTTTTAAAGTTCCATCGTAGAGCGGGTGGCCTTGGAATGCGTCTCTGTGTGGCCTCAGCAAGTGCGGTAAAACGTTTGTACCCCTCGGACGTTTCCACTCATTACAGCCGCACCATCATCAGTCTGAGCAATCACACCCTTGATGCTATTAGAGAGGCTGAATCCAGTTTCATCTTTGACTTCCACAAACTCCAAAAACCTCTCTGTCACTGTACTGTCAGGCAACATGTATCGCAACACAACCACCATTTGTGATTTACAGGAGACATCAGTTGTCTCATCTACCTGTTTGGCAACAAATTATGTCTCAACCACTTGCTTGGCTATCTCCTCCCTGTACACTTCATATATACAGCCTAACAGTTCGTTTTGCACAGTGCTAGATGTCCCTTTGAAGTTGGGCTGAGCGTCATAGTGCCTCTGAAGTCTCGAAATGCCCTCACATGTCTCGAAAATGCTTCTGAATATTCCAGGATTCAGAAAGTCCACCGACTCGACATGCCCCCGCAGTGCGGTTTCACATTTTCCACACAGTTTAATACATGTTATAATCCGACTGAGAATGTACCTGTTTTCCTCCACCTGTTTGTTATGCTGCTGTTAGATTCTGTCCAAGTTTGATCCATGAACAAAATAAATGCAACCAGAAGTCAGGGGAGAGCCATCTTTATTCAGCATGAGTCTATGATGTTGTCCTTCCATTTCTCATTTCTATCTCTTCCATAATTACAGAGGCAAGTGTCTTTATACCAGAATACATAGGAGGTGGCCAGTGGTCATAACCAACCATTACACATTCCAATACCCTCCAATAAGAAAGGTTTATCCTACAACAGACCCTTGTATGGTATGTTCCAACCTATGGTCAATGGACCTATCCATATAGCCTATGTCAGTCACATGGGCAACTCCTAACAGGAGGTATGGACAGAATGTATAGACAGGATGTGTGGGGCCCATCAGTAACAGGCAACACGTCCTGTCTATGGTCCTTCTTTCAGAGTTAGTCAGCACATCTGTGTTGTGTTAAGTTTCTCATGCCAATTTCCCATCACTGCTCAATGGAGCGCCTGTATGCACTGTCAACTTGGGCTGCGACAATTTCACAGCATTGTCCAGACTCCCGCTGCTCTCATGTTTTGCAATTCTCTCAGAAAGATGTTTTAAATCTTTGTAACCTGTCCTCTACCAAGTATCATCTCCACCAAATAGCAGACATGGAAAACAGAAGAGTGCCTTCTTTTGTATGCTAACCGTTAGCCACATTTTCTTCAAAAACCACTCCACGTTAAACCCGCGTTTACCTTTAACAGCAGTTTGAGTGATGACAATATCCTGTGGCTATTGGGCACCAAGTCGCTTTACTTCATGTTTCTCCTCCAAATTAAGGGTTTCAAACTGGTGCTTGCGTATGAAATCCACTTTATTCATTTTCTCAAGTTATCTGGAGTTTGTGAAGCTAACAAGCTAGCTAAGACAATCTACCCTCCTCCCTCCTCTTGCCGACTAATGTTGGCGCCAGACAGCCAATCAGGTCTGAAATACAAAATGACGCTGTAGTGGGGCTAACGGCCATCAGCCCCACTTGGCATCAAATGTGTGTGATCTACATTGATCACACTAACATTCTGAGCATGCGTATTCATATTTTGACATGTACAATTGCATTTTGAGAGAGGGGATAGCCCCACATTCACACTTAGCCTATGGCCTACTACTGTGAACTCGATTCGGCAGAACGCAGTCTGAAGCAGCAAGGCAGGGACCAATGAACATGAAATAAAATCCTAACACAAATTATATGAAATTTAGGAAGATGCTATAGTCATAGATAATAAATTACAGGAAGTAACCTTCGAGAATGGCTGTGCCCCTAATGACCAGTCACCTCTGTATATAAATATAAATATAAAAGGCAATCACATTTTTACACTATTACCCTATTGCTAACAAAAAATACACAAATATACATTGCAAAAAGCCTAGATCGCTCCTCATCCTGGCCAGTGCCAGAAAGTGCTCCAAGGTCTGACGCCATAAATAAATTTTTTGCACAGATAAATATAGTTGTGATTATGCACAATTTATCAAACTTTAAGAAAAGGAACCAAATGAACCATACAACTTGACTAATTCTAGGCATAAGACACCACAAAAGAGTCAATATATCACAAAATATCAGCATAGCATAGTATTTTAAGTTAGCCTACAGCATTGGAAATTCCCCTTACAGAGCACAGGAGTCAGGACCTGGGCCTGGTTTCTTGATATCTTGGCACTTACGATGGTTTAATGATACGTGTAGCCTTAAGATGGACTTCCATTACGACGGACTTGCGCCTGTGTCAGTTACGTCGCTCTTTTAAGTGATAGATTATGGTCGTTTGGAATGGATGTAGGCCATATTTGGGGTTTGGAATGGAATTAGGCCATCAATGCGTTTTAAAATATAACCTATTGCATTTTGATAGAGCTTGATTATTAATCAGAAGCATATAATACTGCCTTCATCTACTACCACTTAGGCATCTATAGGAAAATGTAAAAGTCAAAGAAGTGTTGAAAATTAGGGTGGACAAAACCTTATATCCAACCAATGGGCTGGACTTCAGCCAATCAAAGTCATATCTCCGGAAATTGATTGTGTCATCAAATTATCAGTTTGATGAAACATGAGTTTTTACATGAGTTTTACCCAATCTTAGAAACATCTCAACAAATCCCATATGAATTACAGTGGGGAGAACAGGTATTTGATACACTGCCGATTTTGCAGGTTTTCCTAATTACAAAGCATTTAGAGGTCTGTAATTTTTATCATAGGTACACTTCAACTGTGAGAGATGGAATCTAAAACAAAAATCCAGAAAATCACATTGTATTAATAATTCATTTGCATGTAATTGCATGACAAAGTATTTGATACATCTGTTTGCAATTACAGAGATCATACGTTTCCTGTAGTTCTTGACCAGGTTTGCACACACTGCAGCAGGGATTTAGGCCCACTCCTCCATACAGACCTTCTCCAGATTCTTCAGGTTCTGGAACTTTCAGCTCCCTCCAAAGATTTTCTATTGGGTTCAGGTCTGGATATTGGCTAGGCCACTCCAGGACTTCTACATGCTTTGTGAGTGGGAAAGCATATCAAATACTTGTTCTCGCCACTGTATGCTCGTTTCCATCAATTAGAATGTCTTTCTGGTGCAGAAGAACGTTGGACAGCTATGCGGAAGGTTGTATGCAGAGATAATTTACTGATTTGCTTCTTAATTTCAATATAATATAACTCTGTTTAAAATTGTTAATGTCAACTTCATGTCATTTCGCAACATTAGGCTATTATTATTATAAAATGGAACAATGTAAAATAAACATATTTTAGAAAAGTATATAGAAGGAGTAGGATGCAGGTTTCAGAATTGCAGATTTTTTTCTATTACAAACTACAATGCCAACAAGTGCATACACAATGAAACAGCCAGCAACTGGGGCATTTGTACAATATGAACACACTACAAGGTATAAGCAAGAACTAAATAAATGAATTTGACACATTGATAGATTATATTCTTCCTCTGAGGAATTACAAATTTTGTATTTTGTCATTGTTCAACTTGAAGATGAAAATAGGCATAGGACTTCATTTGTAAAGAACAATCTCATACAGGAGCCATGCAACACTAGCTTCTGAATATTCCAGGATTATGCTTCTGGTTTGTTCATCGCAGAACAATCATCATTATCATAACCTTATATAATCATCATCATCTATGGGCTTTCCTATTACATGAAGTTTCTATTCACTTTCTTCCTTGATGTAAAATACGTCATAGAGCATACCGGCCTGATTACGAAACACGTTATCTTAAATCTAACTGACCTAACAATTTTATTTAAATATCAGTCACTATTCCACCCAAATAAGCGCTTCGAAGAAACCCAGGAATGTAACTTCATACTGTTTTGAAAAAAACTACAAGACCAAAACTAACTCAACATTTTATTTTCTCTCTCAACAGCATATCCTACCAAGACCTACAGGCTACATTCACAAAGTGTCACCAGTGAAACTAAGCCACAAAACCTCCCTTATTTTACTGCTACTTTGCAGGACAGAAAGTATCGAATGTTTTTCAACCTGAAATATCACGCTTATTTCACCACTGTGGAGAAAGACCGGTAAGTTCAAATATCAAACTATAAGACTCACATAAAATAACTTCTTTCTATACATATTTCCTGACTACTACATGTGTTAAAGCTACATGGTAATAATGTGGCCACTACCTAGAATGTCCTATAACATAACATGTAAGCTTTTCATGTAAAACAATCCTTGTAGGCATATACTTGATCTATTAACAAACCTAATGATATTATAATCAGTGATATATTTCTTCTATAGAACTTGAAATAAACCATGCCTACCACATTATTCCTTTAATTTTACTTGTCTTTCAGAAGCCCACTGAAAATCACCAATCCAAAGTTCCAACCATCATCACAAAATCGTGTCAATGTGAATAGGGGTTAGTGTCCCAATATCCACACCTTCCTGGTGATGCAGATCACATACAGAATGCAACCCTCAAACAGATCAAAGAAAACCAGCAAGGAAAAAAGTTAGTACTAAACCAAAAAAACATTTAATGAAACCCATTGTAAGTTCATGAATAGAAGTGTGCTACAAAGGCTTTCAAACAAACTTTTCCCACTGTTGATATTGGTCATACTCATCATTCTTAGTGATAACGTTAAAGGATTCAATCACACATATCTTTTGCTGCAGCACTGTAATAATTACCTGACTCTATAACATATTTATTTACTTATTATAATAACATGAGTAAAATGAGTACCTATGTTTATTTTAACTTTGCATTTAATCATACTCTGTCATTACATCTAATTAATATATTTCAACAACAAATGGCACAAGTCAACTAAAAGCTACTGACAGGACAAAAGGTTCACGAACACACTAAATATTAATCAATTAAAAAGCTAGGTCTACCAACTAGGCTAATAGATATTTCTAAACAATGGGACATTCAGCAGGCTTGGTACTGGAGTAGAAATCTAACAACACTTCGCAAGGCACCAGGAAATGGTGCCTGGTAAATATACAAGTGATAATGAGGTGCAGGTGGTCTGGCAACACGGATACTCAGAATTACGGTGATTGAGCTCGGGGAAGTAGGCTGCATTCAGGGGATAGTCGGTGTGGCCTAGAACTCGTGCTGGAGACGGACCTCACACCTATATCAAAAAAATGACTGTTCTTCACGTAACTTAATATTTAATAATCAATACACTAAGCTGTTTACTTTTATATTAAAAATCCCATCATGTCAATAAAAATTTCTGCTAAGTAATTGTCACTTTTCAAATATCCACAATGCTGTAACACAGACAATTGTATTACAATACCAATTGAGGTAAATGTCCAGAACACTATCAAGAAGTCACATGCAAGTAAATTCATGTCAAATGCTCAGTGGCCCCATAATAGCCACAATACTATCTGTTGTTCTGTTTCACTCAGTGCGATTATATTTGGTACGCATCATCAGCATTCTGAGTCCTCTAAAAATAAATTGTCTCTATCTGACCACATGGGGACACTATTGGAAAGGCTAAACCATACATCTCTAATGGACATGTCTAATTGAAATAAACATGGCTAGCACATCTCCTACAACAATAATGGTGTTATAATATTACTTGGTGCATATGTTAACAATGATGATATGACAATCAACCGCACGGTGGCGCTATTGAGGTTTCCCACATTTGCAAGCTCCCCACACTCACAATGTTTATAAAAAAAATCTTGAAAAGAGGTACATAAGTCCATCTCCTCCCAAGGAACATATTTAAAATTGGGACTCATTAAGTCTGGCGTAACGGTTATTCAGCAATTCTGAATTTGTGAAAAAACGCTTCAAATGCTACTTCTATAGCACCAAATGACAGATTTAAACCTTTTCACCAGCAAGTTTTAAAGTATCACTTAAGGCTCCTCAGCCTGATTCCTTAATACACATTATTTCAGTATGTGCTGACAATTCCAGAATTGCACACTCACCTAAAGGATTATTAGGAACACCTGTTCAATTTCTCATTAATGCAATGATCTAATCAACCAATCACATGGCAGTTGCTTCAATGCATTTAGGGGTGTGGTCCTGGTCAAGACAATCTCCTGAACTCCAAACTGAATGTCAGAATGGGAAAGAAAGGTGATTTAAGCAATTTTGAGCATGGCATGGTTGTTGGTGCCAGATATGCTGGTCTGAGTATTTCACAATCTGCTCAGTTACTGGGATTTTCACGCACAACCATTTCTAGGGTTTACAAAGAATAGTGTGAAAAGGGAAAAACATCCAGTATGTGGCAGTCCTGTGGGCGAAAATGCCTTGTCGATGCTAGAGGTCAGAGGAGAATGGGCCGACTGATTCAAGCTGATAGAAGAGCAACTTTGACTGAAAAAAAACATTCATCACAAACGAGGTATGCAGCAAAGCATTTGTGAAGCCACAACACGCACAACCTTGAGGCGGATGGGCTACAACAGCAGAAGACCCCACCGGGTACCACTCATCACTACAAATAGGAAAAAGAGGCTACAATTTGCACAAGCTCACCAAAATTGGACAGTTGAAGACTGGAAGAATGTTGCCTGGTCTGATGAGTCTCGATTTCTGTTGAGACATTCAGATGGTAGAGTCAGAATTTGGCGTAAACAGAATGAGAACATGGATCCATCATGCCTTGTTACCACTGTGCAGGCTGGTGGTGGTGGTGTACTGGTGTGGGGGATGTTTTCTTGGCACACTTTAGGCCCCTTAGTGCCAATTGGGCATTGTTTAAATGCCACGGCCTACCTGAGCATTGTTTCTGACCATGTCCATCCCTTTATGACCACCATGTACCCATCCTCTGATGGCTATTTCCAGCAGGATAATGCACCATGTCACAAAGCTTGAATAATTTCAAATTGGTTTCTTGAACATGACAATGAGTTCACTGTACTGAAATGGCCCCCACAGTCACCAGATCTCAACCCAATAGGGCATCTTTGGGATGTGGTGGAACGGGAGCTTTGTGCCCTGGATGTGCATCCCACAAATCTCCATCAACTGCAAGATGCTATCCTATCAATACGAGCCAACATTTCTAAAGAATGCTTTCAGCACCTTTTTGAATCAATGCCACGTAGAATTAAGGCAGTGCTGAAGGCGAAAGGGGCTCAAACACAGTATTAGTATGGTGTTCCTAACTGCTATGAAAGTTCTAGGGGAAAAGCGTTTTAACTAAGACGGCAACACTAGTTAAGAGCAGACCAAGACCCCCCTCTGGCTACAAAACGTATGGACTGAAGTATACGCATGCAAAGCCAAACCTCTGATAGATGTACTGGCGTCTGATAATGATAACAGAATACAAACAAACAATGTAAAATAAGATAAATTAAGATCCTCCTGCACCCCCAATAGTCTAACTGAAGGAGAGAGGCCATTGAATCCCATGGGTGAGGCAAACCCGCTGTGCCAAGGGATGATAGGTTTACATTACTGTTCCTCTCATGGGTCTTGCGATAGGCCAAGTGAGTATTATAAAAGGTCCAATACAGCCCACTATCCACACAATGTTATTTATATTTTTCTGGTATTGTGATATAAAAGAATGAGACGAAGATAAATCATGTCAGAACTTTTTCCACCTTTAATGTGACCTATAACGTGTACAATTCAATTGAAAACCCAACTGAAATCTTCGAGGGGGAAAAAAATTAAAAATCTTACAATAACCTGGTTGCATAAGTGTGCACACCCTCTTACAACTGGGGATGTGGCTGTGTTCAGAATGAACCAATCACATTCAAACTCATGTTAAACAGAAGTCATTACACACCTGCCATCGTTTAAAGTGACTCTGATTAATCACAAATAAAGTTCAGCTGTTCTAGAAGGATTTTCCTGACATTTTCTTAGTTGCATCTCAGAGCAAAAGCAATGGTCTGCAGAGAGCTTCCAAAGCATCAGAGGGGTTTCATTGTTGAAAGATATCAGTCAGGAGAAGGGTACAAAATAATTTCCAAAGCATTAGATATACCATGGAACACAGGGAAGAAAATCATCATCAAGTGGAGAAAATAAGGCACAACTGCTACATTAAAGGAACTGCAGGAATTTCTGGCAAGTACTGTCTGTGTGCTACATGTGAAAACAATCTCCCGTATTCTTCATATGAATGGGCTATGGGGGAGGGTGGCAAGACAGAAGCCTTTTCTTACAAAGAAAAACATCCAAGCCCGGCTGAAGTTTGCAAAAACAAAAATCAAGTCCCCCAAAAGCATGTGGGAAAATGTGTGAAACCAAGGTTGAACTTTTTGGCCATAATTCCAAAAGGTATGTTTGGCACAAAAACAACACTGCACATCACCCAAAGAACACCATAACCACAGTAAAGCATGGTGGTGGCAGCATCATGCTTTGGGGCTGTTTTTCTTCGGCTGGAACCGGGGCCTTAGTCAGGGTGGAGGGAATTATGAACAGTTCCAAATACCAGGCAATTTTGGCACAATAACTTCAGGCATCCGTTAGAAAGCTGAAGATGAAGTTCACCTTTCAGCACGACAACGACCCAAAGCACACATCCAAATCCACAAAAGCATGGCTTCACCAGATTCACATTGAATCTCTGTGGGGTGATCTGAAGAGGGCTGTGCCCAAGAGATGTCCTCGCAATCTGACAGATTTGGAGCGCTTTTGCAAAGAAGATTGGGCAAATATTGCCACGTCAAGATGTGCCATGCTAATAGACTGCTACCCAAAAAGACTGAGTGCTGTGATAAAATCAAAAGGTGCTTCAACAAAGTATTAGTTTAAGGGTGTGCACACTTATGCAACCAGGTTATTATTTTTAATTTTTCCCCCTTAAAGATTTCAGTTTGTTTTTCAATTGAATTGTAAACGTTACAGGTCACATTAAAGGTGGAAAAAGTTTTGACATGATTTATCTTTGTCTCATTCTTTTACATCAAGTAAGGGGTGTGTAGACTTTTTATATCCACTGTACTCTATGTTCATGTACTGCATGCTTCTGTGCAACTAAATATGCACTTAAACTGTACTTATCCTGCCAATGGAACTCTGAGGTAAATCTGAGTGCGGACAAAAGTTGGTATCCTAAAAGGCACCTTATTTCCTATAGTACGCTACATTTGACCCAGACCAATGGCACCACTAAGAAGCGTACTACATCTGACAATAGCTCTATAGGTCTTAGTCAAAAGTAGTCTACCATATTTGGAATTGGGTGCCATTTCAGACATTGATTGAGATGGGCCTACTTACTTTATCAGATGCCTGCTGCTGCTAACCAGACAATCCCCTCATTAAGTGGTGTTTGCCCGTTGCAATCAGCACCTCTAGCTCATTGTTCAACATTAGCAATTTAAATTGTTTTTGCTCTTTATCTTGCCTATTGCAATTGTGCTCTTTGAGACACAGTGGTTAATGAGTTTCCACTTTGGGCTCCCATGACAAAGCTGGAATGGATCTTTTTTTCTTTCAGAAATATATAAATAAAGACAAATTGCAAAGGTCTCCGTTTGTGTGTTTGTCTGTGTTTGTACGGATCCCACCTGCCTAGATATCGCTGCAAGAGGAAATTGTTTTAATTAGAAATCAGTGATGTATAAAACCATTGTGGTTCTCTCTTAGTTTCATTTCCGTTAAATGCACTTATTATTCTGCTGGAATGAATGTAGAAATATTGATCTGTGCTCAAAATAATTCATAGTAGCGGTGTAACTTAGGTGTTGCTGGTATTAAGTGAAATGTAATTGAAACTATAGCAGAACTACAGCTCCAGAAAAAATTAAGAGACTACTGCACCTTTTTCTTTCCTTTCCAAAAAGTAAAAAGGGAAAGTTTTGAGTGAAGAACAGAAGGGTTAAAATTAAGAGACCACTGCAAACTGAACGCTTCTGTTCCTCATTCAAAACCTACCTTTGCAACTTTTGTAGAAAGGAAAGAAAAATGTGCAGTGGTCTCTTAATTCTTTCCAGAGCTGTATAGCAGAATTGAAACTATATACTATTGATAATATAATCTGTCTTGTGTGAAAGCAGTAGTTGTAAAAACTTGAGGCATTGGCTGACTTACTGAAAAATCTTAGATTTTAGGTGGACAAAATAGCCAGAATGTTGTTTCGCTAGCCAAATATGGTGTAGTTAAAGAAGTGATAATGCTCTTACATATGGCCTTATGACATTTTTTATTCATATCAACCAAGGAGGCACCTCTGCAATTAGGCCCTAAATGTGGCCCCCAGGCACATAGAGATGCCTAGAGGGTCCCAGCCAGGACCTGACAACCAAACTTTGTGCAAGTGCTGAATGAGTGTTAAATTTAGTCAGTAGTTAATTGTAGCAAACCAAATTGATACTAGTTCAGTTTTCACATTATATATATTTTTTCACAATACCCTTCTGGCAATGAGTTATAGTATGAATTGGACTATTTACTTCAGTAATATAAATTGAGCATTAACCTCAGAATGCTTATGTAATATCACTCATATTAATCAATAAAGAAAGGAAACTTAAATTACACTATAAGAACCAAATGCAAAAAAACCCACATAAAATTTAAGTTGCAAGCAGAATTTAGCGGGTTTCAGCATTGAAGCAACTACTAGCCAGATTGTAATTTTTTTTTCAACTAATATCAATAGTTGCAAGCAATGACTTCTGTGTTTTTTCCTTTCCTATAGTGCCTCCATGTGGCCTACTTGAAATATAATTTACACAAAGTAAAATCACAACCCTGATCATATGCACCAAATGTAATCTCACTGAGTGACAAAGAACAGATATTGTGTTATGGCTATTATGCTACCACTGTAGGTATGTTTAATTCACCATGTGTATTAACACCAGTTATTAAGTGAACTATTTATCTTGGAATTGTCTAATTTTGATGATCAAAAGACTATTACAAGTGGCAACAATAATACCAATACATTTCCAATACCTTTTGAGATGGCAATTTCTCAAATCCAAAGTTCTATGAAAATGGTAGGTAAGACAGGAGAAATCAATTGCGCAATAAACGGTTTTAATCTTGCTTGCAAGGAGAAAGTATACAGGTTACAAAGTAACAGTGGATAGTCTCTAAATAAAAACATCATTTCGACAGTATTTATTACATAGGAAAAAGGGGTGTGGTAAGATGCTGCCATCTGTTTCATGTCAATCAAACACCTTTCCCTTTGTTCTATCACACACGTCAAATGCTATCTTCCCCCACCTTATCCTTCCTGCCATAATGTTTACCCAAAGGGGCCAACTGACCTTACTGCCCCCTGTTGTATCTTCTCCTATCCTGTCCTAAAACCCATTGATCTGCATCTGGACAGACAATAGATGCCCCCTATGCAAATACCAGGTCCCACACATTCCTGTACCTATCTTAACAGTGGGACTCACTCCTTTATACAGAGAGAATACATTGTATATAGAAATTTCCACAACACTTTCCAGATAAATACCCACCCCATTCTTACTGTAAAAATACGGTGACTTTGGTAGGGCATGGGCATATAGCCTACGTAACCCATGTTTTATTGTTGAATTACAACTCAGATTTCATTTTTATTTAACTGCCATGTCAAAAATGTCAAGGTACAATTGATAAGTTTAGCCCTAATTAAGAAGTGAAACAGTAGAAACAAATCAAAACAGAGAAATTTCTTAACTACTGAGAATGGATTATCTACTGAGGTTTGAACACATGACACCTTCTCTATCAAAGGCACATTTTTAATAGCTAAAGCATTTGTTAAAATGATTTAAGGCAAAGTAACGCTAGCATAGACTGAGGCACTTCTAGCAATTATTTGTAAAGAAATAATCACTAAATATTTGCTTATATTAGCAAGTCTTTGTACAAATGAAAACACAAACTTAGCTACATGAGCATACATTAGCTACTGAGGATTGAAAGAATGACACCATCTCCACAAGGTCAAGTTATTATTAGCTAAACAGTATGTCATAATCTTAATTTAAACAGAATGATTTTAGATGGACCAACATTAGCTAAAACTGAGGTTAGTTTAAAAAACATCGGTTAGCTAACGTTACTACCTAGCCAATGCGGTTAGCAATTATCGTTAATGTTAGTGTCGTTAGCTATTTTTAATTGCTAGCTAGTGTTTTAATGAAATAATCATGGCAACATTATATTCCACAAAATATTTGCCTATAGTACCAATTCATTGCATAAATGAAAACAGTGGATTAACATAGGTACTGAGAATTGATTAGCTACTAAGGCAGGAAAACATGACACCATATCTAAAAGGCAAATTATTAATAGCTAAATTGTTTGTTATAATGTTCATGTCATCACAATAATTTTAGATGGAGTAACTAGCTAACTTTTTAAAATGTAATGTAAAAAATAACAAACATTTAAATTTAAAAAAATAGAGCAATTACAACAAAAACAATGAAAAATGGTGGCAACTATGTCCAGCAATTATTTTAATATAGCTATTTACACATTGGCATTTATTTGGCAAGGCTGCAGATCCATTGCCATAAACTTTGCAATTGCATTTGTTATTTCTTTGGCACAAGTATAGTTTATTGGTAGTTTGGCTCTAAATGTAGCTGGGATAATAGGTTGAGTGAGAATTTTCTCACTCTCAGTGTGATGCACACTCTCAATTAACCTACCAGACTCCTAATAAAAACCACTAGCTACTAACTAATGAGGCAATATGAATTCCATGTACAGTAAAGTGTGTTGCATTGTGAGTAGAAAATATAGTTTTGCTGAATGTAGCGAAGTGCCACATGATTTCACATTATACTAGTAATTTTAAAAAGTCTCCTGAGTATTTTGTAAAAAAAGCTCACAGCGGTGCTGAAAAAATATCCTCTGTACAGTGGGGAGATGGAAAATATAGTGTGGTTGGATGTATGACTCAATCCCTCTCCAAAGCTGATGAGCACAAGCAAATTAACAACACTAACATCAAAATAGGATAGATTTTTATTAGACAATGTTCTCTACATTAACTTAAGCTCTAACCATTTCTCAGAGTGCTCCACTTCATAATATTGTAGCGTCTGGCAGGGCAGTGACTCGAGCCCGCAACCTTGGGCCACCTCCAAGCAACATGGAAAAAGTCAAAGAGTCAGAGATTTAGAATTCTGTATAAGTTTATTAAACCGCTCCACACAGAATAAACAGAGGTCATCAACCTAACCCAGTGCTTCATTCATGGTAACAAATGTAACAAAGGTAATGTAAATAAACATGAGCACATTATCAGGACTAAAACCTAGGTAACGTAAAGGCATAACAAAAACACTAACAGAACATAATTTACCCACTTAAACTAAACACTTAACAACACTAATAACCTAGTCCCATGATGCTTTGCACTGCCGTGCAGAACAGTCAACACAACGGCATCCTATCGGCCGTTACAATATTTTCTAACTTATGTAAAGTATTATTGAAATAGTAATTTTGTTTTGTTTATAATTTCCCCCACATGAAAATGTAGCCTACACAATCCAAACTATAGACACAATGCAGACCTTTATTTTGAAGGCAACATATGAAAATCGGAAGTCTTATTTTTGCTGCCAAATGTATATAACGTTTCACCGCAGACTTTTATTTTGAAGTGAAAATACAAAAACCACGTCTTATTGTTGCTAAGTTAAATAAAAAATTGGCCTGAAAGTATAGAGCAGTATAGTTGTTTTAGTGCAATTTGTTTAATGCCAAATCCTTTACACAAACCGTACATGATCAGTTGCATGGATATGGTGGAGGTGGTAATTGCTGGTCACAATGACGTGTGGTTACTTAATCACAGAATCGCAAACTCCTTTTAAATTTCACAGTTTGAAATCTAACTTACACATTTTTTGAACTACAATCAAAAGCGGTACGCCACTATATCCTATATTAGCATGCCACTGTATTTTCTAAGTCCATATGTCATAGATTAAATGACAAAGTATTCATCCCCTCTTGAAAGTCATTAGCCCCTGACCAACTTCTGTACATCTAAATGGCAGCTACATTTGTCTACTACCTTGCTGGATAAAACAAACTATTACCTGGTTACGGTCCTAACCTGCTTACCTTTCAAGTAGGTACAGGTCAGTAACGAAAACAAACGTGTTGGACAGAATATCCTTGACCTGATCCATCCTGCTTACATAGAATCTATTATTGTACTTTTAACCTATGGAAGTTAAGACAATTACTCTACCATTGTATTACTTCCTGAGCCCCAAATAAGGGCTTTAGACAACGCACAGAATCTTGCCAGACAGGGCATGTGGTACAACACAGGAGGTACAGGAGCTAACACAAGGACAGGATGAATATCTTTTGGGTAGCACATACATGAAGGGAGTCGCAGAGGACACATGACAATGGAGACAGTGGAAACAATGGACCTCTAACACCTTGGCCTGATTCTTGCATTATTCAAGAGAGGCTTCTATACTGGACATTCAACATAATGGAAAGGATTCTAATTGACAGGCTAGATAAGTGCAATTTCTCCCACAATGGAAAACTATTGAATCTAGCATGTATGGCTGCCTAATGCTATGGGCTATTAGGCTATTGTCATTAGACGTAACCATCCCACATTCACAGTGACAGTGGAATAAAGCGATTTAACAAGAGGCTTACAACACAAATTACAGAAACATGGTGAATGAAACCATCAAGGATGTACAGTACCATTATCCCAGATAGCAAAAAATATCCGAACGGCTTCTTTTTGCCGCCGGCCCTAAGCTGTCGGCTATAGGTGCGTCCTGCTGGCGGGGATGAAACGTTTGCCGCCGATTACGTCACTCCAATTTCTTGCGAGATTTCTTGACTGCTTCATTTTCTCTGGCGGTTGCCTGGGTCTAAAGCACCGCGGTCGTCCGGCAGCAAGACGTTTTTAAATACAAGGCTACTCTCAAAATCGACCGGCCATGTTGGTTTGGACACACATTCGCATCAGTTCGTTGCTCAATCGCGAGTTACAGCCTGCAGTTTGCTAGCTAGCAAAGTCATCGACTACCATCGTTTAAGTAAGTACATGTTTCCTTTTTTACATTGTTTTTAGTTTATATATTGAAAATGTGTAGTCATCTTTGTTCTTGCCTAACTAGCTACGCAATTGTTCTTGCCTTGTTTACGCGATGTTGTTAGTACATGTAGAATTTTAATGAGCTATAATAGGTAGCAAAAGCTTTACATCTAGAAAGACTAAGTTTACCTTTTAGTGTTTTCTTACAAAAATAACGATGTATATATGTTTTTTAAATTATTTTGTTTGCCTGAACAAGTATGCTGCTAGTCCAGTGGCTAGTAAGTGTTAGCTAGCACATGCTGTTTTGCCTTTGTTACAGTACACACTGTGGCTAGCAAGTTTTGTGCTGTGTTGCTACTGTACTGGATTTAAGGTGATTATGGTTTCTAATTCTCTGAACTGCTGTACTTTTTATTTTTGAGGAAAATTCTGTGTTCACTTGAATCACAACACTCGGTGAATACATTTTATTTTTAACAATTTCACTGTTCCACATTTGGCTGATAATGTTTCCCCCCCACAGCATAGCTACTGTATATTTCTAACGTTAACAATCCGGTTTTGTTCATGTTTTCTTGCAGATACCTTGGCCAGAGCATAACCGGTTATCTTCACCCAAGAGACCTACTGTTGGTCAATCGTTTTGGTTTTAAAGGTAAATGCATTGTTAGTCACAATGTTTAGTTACTGGGCCAAAAGGAAAATAATATTGAAAAGAGTTGAGAGGGACAAACAGGACATTCACTTGAATCACTACATGCTACAGAAGTTGCATCGATTCCAGAAAACCAGAAAAATGATGAGCCATCTGTAGACTTCAGAGCTGGTATGTAAAATGTATTGCTGTGATGCTTCATTTGTGATCCTGTAACTAAACTATACACTTTGTTAGATTTTCAAATTTCTGTTCCCTCTTTCTCAGAACCAGTTTTCTCCCTAGAGTTTGAGTACAAGTAAGTGATGTTATTTGTGATGTTTTTTGTCTTGGAAACTATTGCTTTTATTTAAGATTAGGAATCCTTTTATCCATAATCTGTTTTTCATTGGGGCACTTGACTTTCTGGATAAAAGGTGTCGAGGTGTGTTGTACATATCATTAGCTTTGCACAGTTCAATTATTGTTTCATTACTGAATATGCAATCTCTGCAGTGAAATTAAAGCTGTTATGTTTGTTCCCCCAGCTCGTCAAGTACTAAGCTTTACACCACCAGCAGCAAATTTACCCTGGCAGCATATGGGTGAAAACTCTGGAGGTATGTAATACGTTGCGCTAAACTAAGTTTTACATTTAAGTCCAACTCATTAATTTTTTGCAATTACTTCAAACATATTTTTACGTCAATTATTATCAATAGGAGAAAGTCATCGCTTTGTTATTGGCCCTTGGACGCCCCTGGCATCTCGTGTACAGCACAAAGTTTTCAGCTATGAAGGTATATTCTAGGCCTATGTCTTATTGTCCAGTGCTTTAACAGTATTGAAAATATTGCTTTTAGTAGTTTTTTTTTTTATTTTATGTAGATTTCCAGTGACTCCAGAATGAAAACCAAGCTCTGAGGGAGGAGAACCAAGCCCTGAGGGAATGCAATGCACAAGCAGGTGAGAATGTGCACTCTCTTAAATTTTAGTTCAGAATTACCATATGCCTTTGATTTTGTAGCTTCGGGTTGACAGCGGCTCACTTCAAGAACAGGTGAAGCAAGTAGGGACAATGTTGAAGACGTTTGCTCTCACTGGGCAATCAGGTACAACTTGCAAACAACACCTGTGGTTGTTAGTTTAATACCTGTACATGTAGTAGACCTAGATATAAATGCCATAGTTTAGTATTTGAGGGACCAGGACTGACTACTTTATTCTTTTATTCTGGGAACCCCTGTAGGTGCGTTACCTGAAAGGAGCATCTGATCGTGAAGGCAGAAAAAGCCGCACAGCTGAGAAGGACCCACGGCCGACCCCTTAAACATAGGCTGACTACTGACACCCCACCATCACTGAACTGGAACACTTTCTTTATCCTGCATTCAGTAACATCAAGAAGCTAGAAGTGCCAGACTACACTCACCAAATCCACCCTGTTTTTTTTTTTGTATTTTAACTTTAGTATTGGATGAAAAAAATATTGAGTACTGTGACGTCGCCCGGTATGGCGCAGCCGGGGCCCCACCCTGGAGCCAGGCCCGGGGTTGGGGCTCGTATGCGAGCGCCTGGTGGCCGGGCCTTCCCCCATGGGGCCCGGCCGGGCTCAGCCCGAACGGGCGACGTGGGGCCGCCCTCCCGTGGGCTCACCACCCACAGGAGGGACCATAAGGGGCCGGTGCGAAGAGGATCGGGCGGCAGTCGAAGGCAGGGGCCTAGACAACCCGATCTCTGGACACGGAAACTAGCTCTAGGGACGTGGAATGTCACCTCGCTGGCGGGGAAGGAGCCTGAGCTAGTGCGTGAGGTTGAGAGGTTCCGATTAGAGGTAGTCGGGATCACCTCTACGCACGGCTTGGGCTCTGGAACCACACTCCTTGAGAGAGGATGGACTCTTCACCACTCTGGAGTTGCCCATGGTGAGAGGCGGCGGGCTGGTGTGGGTTTGCTTATAGCTCCCCAGCTCTGCCGCCATGTGTTGGAGTTTACCCCGGTGAACGAGAGGGTCGTTTCCCTGCGCCTACGGGTCGGGGATAGGTCTCTCACTGTTGTTTGTGCCTACGGGCCGAACGGCAGTGCAGAGTACCCGACCTTCTTGGAGTCTCTGGGAGGGGTGCTGGAAAGTGCTCCGACTGGGGACTCTATTGTTCTACTGGGGGACTTCAACGCCCACGTGGGCAACGACAGTGACACCTGGAGGGGCGTGATTGGGAGGAACGGCCCCCCTGATCTGAACCCGAGTGGTGTTCAGTTATTGGACTTCTGTGCTAGTCACAGTTTGTCCATAACGAACACCATGTTCAAGCATAAGGGTGTCCATCAGTGCACGTGGCACCAGGACACCCTAGGCCGCAGGTCGATGATCGACTTTGTTGTCGTCTCATCTGACCTGCGGCCGTATGTCTTGGACACTCGGGTGAAGAGAGGGGCGGAGCTGTCAACTGATCACCACCTGGTGGTGAGTTGGATCCGATGGCGGGGGAGAAAGCTGGACAGACTCGGCAGGCCCAAGCGTACTGTAAGGGTCTGCTGGGAACGTCTGGCCGAGTCTCCTGTCAGAGAGATCTTTAACTCCCACCTCCGGCAGAGCTTCGACTGGATCCCGAGGGAGGTTGGAGATATTGAGTCCGAGTGGACCATGTTCTCCACCGCCATTGTCGAAGCGGCCGCTCGGAGCTGTGGCCGTAAGGTCTCCGGTGCCTGTCGAGGCGGCAATCCCCGAACCCGGTGGTGGACACCGGAAGTAAGGGATGCCGTCAAGCTGAAGAAGGAGTCCTATCAGGCCTGGTTGGCTTGTGGGACTCCTGACGCAGCTGACGGGTACCGACAGGCCAAGCGGGCTGCAGCCCGGGTGGTTGTGGAGGCAAAAACTCGGGCCTGGGAGGAGTTCGGTGAGGCCATGGAGAAGGACTATCGGCTGGCCTCGAAGAGATTCTGGCAAACCATCCGGCGCCTCAGGAGAGGGAAACAGTGCCCTACCAACGCTGTTTACAGTAGAGGTGGGCAGCTGTTGACCTCAACTGAGGATGTCGTCGGGCGGTGGAAGGAATACTTCGAGGATCTCCTCAATCCCGCCGTCACGTCTTCCATTGAGGAAGCAGAGGATGAGGGCTCAGAGGTGGACTCGTCCATCACCCGGGCTGAAGTCACCGAGGTGGTTAAGAAACTCCTCGGTGGCAAGGCACCGGGGGTGGATGAGATCCGCCCTGAGTACCTCAAGTCTCTGGATGTTGTGGGGCTGTCTTGGCTGACACGCCTGTGCAACATCGCGTGGCAGTCGGGGACAGTGCCTCTGGGATGGCAGACCGGGGTGGTGGTCCCTCTTTATAAGAAGGGGGACCGGAGGGTGTGTTCCAACTATAGGGGGATCACACTTCTCAGCCTCCCCGGGAAAGTCTATGCCAGGGTTCTGGAGAGGAGAATACGGCCGATAGTAGAACCTCGGATTCAGGAGGAACAGTGTGGTTTTCGTCCAGGCCGCGGAACACTGGACCAGCTCTATACCCTCTACAGGGTGATGGAGGGTTCATGGGAGTTTGCCCAACCAGTCCACATGTGTTTTGTGGATTTGGAGAAGGCATTCGACTGTGTCCCTCGTGGCATCCTGTGGAGGGTGCTTCGGGAATATGGGGTCCTGGGTCCTTTGCTAAGGGCTGTCAGGTCCCTGTACGACCGAAGCAGGAGCTTGGTCCGCATTGCCGGCAGTAAGTCAGACTTGTTCCCTGTGCATGTTGGACTCCGGCAGGGCTGCCCTTTGTCACCGGTTCTGTTCGTAATTTTTATGGACAGAATTTCTAGGCGCAGCCAGGGGCCGGAGGGTGTCAGGTTTGGGGACCACACGATTTCGTCTCTGCTCTTTGCGGATGATGTTGTCGTGTTGGCCCCTTCAAGCCAGGACCTTCAGCATGCACTTGGACGGTTTGCAGCCGAGTGTGAAGCGGTGGGGATGAAAATCAGTACCTCCAAATCCGAGGCCATGGTCCTCAGTCGGAAAAGGGTGGCTTGCCCACTTCAGGTTGGTGGAGAGTGCCTGCCTCAAGTGGAGGAGTTTAAGTATCTAGGGGTCCTGTTCACGAGTGAGGGAAGGATGGAACGGGAGATTGACAGACGGATCGGTGCAGCTTCTGCAGTAATGCGGTCGATGTATCGGTCTGTCGTGGTGAAGAAAGAGCTGAGCCGCAAGGCGAAGCTCTCGATTTACCGGTCAATCTACGTTCCTACTCTCACCTATGGTCATGAGCTTTGGGTCATGACCGAAAGGACAAGATCCCGGATACAGGCGGCCGAAATGAGCTTTCTCCGCAGGGTGGCTGGGCGATCCCTTAGAGATAGGGTGAGAAGCTCGGTCACCCGGGAGGAGCTCAGAGTAGAGCCGCTGCTCCTCCACATCGAGAGGGGTCAGCTGAGGTGGCTTGGGCATCTGTTTCGGATGCCTCCGGAACGCCTTCCTGGGAAGGTGTTCCGGTCCCGTCCCACCGGGAAGAGACCCCGGGGAAGACCTAGGACACGCTGGAGGGACTATGTCTCCCGGCTGGCCTGGGAACGCCTCGGTGTCCCCCCGGAAGAGCTGGAGGAAGTGTCTGGGGAGAGGGAAGTCTGGGCATCCCTGCTTAGACTGCTGCCCCCGCGACCCGGCCCCGGATTAAGCGGAAGATGATGCGATGCGATGCGAACTTTAGTATTGGCTTATTTCATTCCGTCTTAACGATTCTATTATAGGTTGTAAATCCTATTTCGTACCTGTTACTTGATATTGCACATTAACTAGTACCAAAATTCTACTTTCATTTAATCAGTGTGCTTAACTGTTATTCCATTAATAATAGCTTGGAAATACTATTTACTACCTCTGATACTTGATATTGCACATTACCTGGTACCAAATATTCTACTTACTCTGTTTTTAACATCAGCATTTTTCATTCCATCACAGTGCTTAACTGTTATTCTATTGTTAAATATAGCTTGTAAATCCTTGTGCCCCAGGTCAGCATTGCAGTTATAATGGTCTGTTCTACTACTGTTTATACCTCTGTATTTTTATATAAATATATATGTCAAGTTTTGTTTATCACACATACAAGAGACACAGATCTTATTGCAGCACGGTGTAAATCTTGTGCTCCAGGTCAGCAATGCCATTATAACGGTCTATTCTACTCTAGAGCTTTACTCTAAATTATTACCACTTTTCCTATTGTTAGGAATGGCTTCAAAATGTGATGTTATACCTTGATTTATTTGGTATCCTGCACATTCTTTGGTACCAAATATCCTCATTACTTATGTTTACTGGTAATTATTTTCATTCCAGAGCTGACCTCGTTATATTATTAACAATTATTGTGTTTGTGTTATAATTTGCTTGTATGGCTGTTTTTTACCAAAATTTAATTGGTAACCTGCATGTTCTGTACTGTGTATTTATATGTATATTTTTTTCTGCCTGTTATTTATTTCAGTGATCTGACATCTTGTTTGAATGACAGTAACTACTTTGAAATGTGGAATTAAAACACCAAATGGAAATTTGTCTGGTTTGATCAATCATTATTCTCGATAAACTGCATGCTATAAATATTAAATATATACATATATATATATTTATAAGCGGCAGATCGCTCGAAAACCGCGGAAGGTCTGCAATCTGTGGAACGGCGGTTGGCCCACGGGCCGGCCGCAGAACACAGGCGGTAGGAAGGCGGCTGCCGCCGGCGGTGAGCCGGCAAACGTGTTTGCGATTTAGACATTCTGACGCTTCTACTGTCTCTGGAGGTCCGCTGACTCATTGCTATCTGGGTATAATTACCATTTCAGGAATTTACGACGTAGTTAAAAAATACAACCCTGTCTACCTTGCTATTTTGTTCAATTGCATTAGATTTCATTTTATTGGCGTTGCTAATGACACACTTGAGAGTTTTACCTACCTTACTTGACTTACCGTAAAGAAAAAAGAATGATCAACTTAACATTAAATTATGTCTGGTCTGTCGCACATGTGGTATTTCACTATTTGCAACTTGTCTGCTAAAGATTGTTTATCAAACAAAGTCAGACGAAAAAGGTGAAAAGATGAGTAACTCCCCAGCCGGTGGCCCACTGGCGTTTTGTCGCTGCGGCAGTCGAGCGTATCAGCAAATTGTTCGGCAGTCAGGCCGCCGGTGGGCCGCTTTCATGACAATACCCTGATCAGCGGCTCACCAGCGGCCCGACGGCAGCTAGCTGCTTTTATGCAATAAACCCAGCGGGATGCCTCATGCCCCAATATTAGGTTTTATTTATAATAATCCTTTATAATAATTTTGGTCATATAACAAATGACAATGAACTGAATAAAATGTAAACAATTTACTTCAAATAGTGCAAGATGCATACAAAAAAACCATGCATTATACAGCAAGCATACAAAATAAACATGTGCAAATGAATTGAAATAAAAATGTTACCCAATCAAATAGTGCAAGAAAATATGGCCAGCAACAGATTTAAAAGTACAGTATTTGAATTTGAAAGTACAAAATAAACATAAAACAATACAAAATAAACAAGGGCTAGAATGGCAGTAATATACATAAGTATGACCTAGCAGCAATCAATAGTTACTGAATATCAGATACATCAGTGATATAAGCTTATGAATGGTGGCATAACACTACAACTAGTCAGAATTAAGAACATTCACAGAGCTATAAATATATTAAGAGGATAATGCAATCATATATATATATGTATATAACACTGTACATAGCAGCAGTAAAAAAAAGAAGAAAAAAGAAGGCTACAGTACTGCTGCAATATTGGTTGTGCTGGAGATGTCATTCATATTCACGGCAGGTCCCTTGTACCGCCACGACATCTCCCACCTGCACGGTCAGCTGCCCCTTTCTGGTACCTGGGGACCTGGTTCTGGACAGCCTCATCAGTGGCATCCCGGTTACAAAGATTCTTCCTTATGGCTCCTGTAATACAGTAATCAGATATTGTACTTAAATGGTCTGACATGATTTTGAGAATTGCATGACATTCAAGACAAATGAAATGTTTCATGTAGACAACATGCTAGCGCAACTATAGTCTTGTTTGTACCTGATTGTAGAGGCAGCTGTGCCCTCGGCTTGACATTCTTTTCACTCAGACGTTTATCAGACGCTAAAAAGTAACTATAACTTAATAGTGAAATAAACAAAACTGCCATATACATGTAATTTCAGAAAGGCTGTACAGTATTGCATTACAGTAAAGGGCTCACGTTCAGACAAATGCAGTTTCATTATGACAAGATGCTAGCGTAACTATAGTCTTGTTTTTACCTGATTGTTGAGCCAGCTGTGCCCTCAGCTCGACCCTCTCTTCAGTCAGCCAGCCACTTGATCTTCTCCAAATGTTCTGAAAGTAAAGAGAGACAGTTAATTATTCAGTCCTAAATATCTGGTTATTTTACAATCAGAACTCAAATTGCAGTGTCCACCAAAACGTTCATTCTTACCTTCATGTGCAGAGCTAAAACTTCCCCCTACATCTGCCTTCTTGCCCTTAAAAATAAACTGAAATTGACAAATAAAATTGGAAGCAACATGCTTTAATAACAAGTTAAGCATCTGGGTTAAGTGAATGAACCCACACTTACCTATGTAGCCATCCTCTACATGGTGGCGCGGAGTACGTCTCTGGTGCCTTGGAGTACTGCGCTTGCTCCATCCTAAAAATAAACATAAAAGTTGGTGAACAGGTTAATATGGTGAAACCAAGTAAACATTGCAGCAATTACGAGATCAACATGTATGTGGAACTGCTGCCACAGTCTTCCTCCTCCGGGAACAAAACTACAGGAAACGTCATCACCTGAATGCAATGTTTGGAAAATAAGTTTAAAAAACCGGCAGCATAAGACACACACAGGCTAGCTAAGAACAATGTGGATACACAGACAACAGGTCCAGGTTTAGCTAATCTAAATTTACTACCAAGAGTAACGTTATCCACCTGATGTGGATAACTTTACACAAAGAAACACGATTTAGCCAATGTTACGTATCAGTTGATAAAAGTTACAAGGAGTAAACACTTATTATAAAATTCTAACTTGTTGATACCCTAAGAAACACGATTTAGACAAGTTTGTTAACGATTTTACATATACCTGTTCAACTGTTGATATGCGAAGAAGCACAAAACATCCGAACTTGAGGATAAAACAAAGAAAGCAAATATAGTAAGCAACCAAACTTGTTAGCACACGAATAAACAAGGGTTACTGTTGGTATTTAATCTCAGGACAACGCTGTTTTTTTCAAGTTCAGTTTCTCTCACTCTTTTTCCCGCCAATGGTTTAAAACTTGCGTTCAGTTACCAGTAACTTCACTAAATAATTAGAATGCTATTGTGGATATATTGACTGTATAAGCTGTTAAACTGTTGTGGGCATTAAGGCCAAATGTTGAATGTCTGCTGAAAGTTGCAAGTAGAAAAACAGGAAATCTTATTTAGGCAGTTGCTAGGAAGAGGAAGTAGATTTAGCTTGGGTGTCTCAGACACACAGGGAACAGGACACAGATTGACAACGCACACACATATTGAGAAACTTCAAGCTGAAGACATAAAGCCCAAATATGACGCTTGTGCTGCATGGACACATATAAGGCATAGAACATAAATTGGACCAATGGCACACTGCTTGGCTACCTTAACGCCCCCACTTTTTAGGCGTGTTTGAAGTATAAATAATGCTGTTATGACAGTTCATGTTTAGACATTGTGCGGCGACACTTGTCTCCAAAAGCTTTTGTAATAAACGGAATATGCGGTACGATAATTGACCTGACTCCTGGTGTGTTATTCTCCTTTCCAACAAACCAACTCGGGAAGTGTTAGACTTCAAAAGTTTTGGGGGCTCGGTCCGGGATGGTAAAAAGGAGAATGAATTTGATCCGGTCCAATTAACCTACACAGGATTCACAGGTTCCAGCGCTGGCGCATCAGAAAGTTACGCAGAGCCTGTTATATCTAAATCTGCATATTGGCTATGAACTAAATTGTGAACCTGTGGCGATCGTATTGGGACGTTTTGGGTTTAAATTCAGGAGGTCAGAGGAACGGTGTGTGAGTTAGAGTCTCACTGTAAGTCAGGTTAGGTGAGGACACAGGGTTGGGGTCTGAGGGGAGTGACACAGTGAGAAAGACAAAAAAGCAGAAAAAGGGAAATTCATACAAGGGAAGGGTGTTACTTACGGGGAAAGCAGTAGGGAGATGGACTGACTCAGATGAAGACACAGACTCAGACAGTAGTGGAGATTGGGGGAAGGGAGACGTAGATGTAGACCCTCTGCCGCGTTTGCCCCCACCAGAACAAAAACTACACCATGACGCAGTAGAATTGGCTCAAAAGACTAAAAATAAAATGTATACGCGATCACAAGCAGGGGAAGGTGGGTTGCGCTAGTTTTCAGCAGCCTCTCTTTAGAGTTGAAGGCGGCAAACCGCAGTATAAACCACTGGGACTGGGAGACGTACAGGCGCTGGTAGATAAATTACCCCCTGTGGGAGAGGGAGTTGGACTATGGTTGGCACAATTTGACAAACGTTGGCATTGGGGGACTGGAGGGCAGTAGCCGCCCGAGCCATGTCCGCCCAGGCTATGAATGAGATAGAAAAAGGGGCCGCCACTAGGCGGAGCCCTGATGACACCCCTTTCAGTCAGGTGGTTGGGCGCATAGCCACGGCTCTGAGGGACTGCTTCCCCTTGCCGGCTGGGGCCCCGGTACCCAAGTTACCTTGGGAAAAAGACCAACACCCTAGACAGTATTTAGAAGCATGTAAAGAAACATGGGCCAAACACACAGGGCACCACCCGGGAAAGGGAGGTCTGCAGCAGGAGTGGTTTAGAAGGGCGGTCTTAGAGGGACTTCCAGAGAAAATAAAAGAGGCAATGATGGCAAATCCTGACTTGCCGGGCAGTGAATCACACGTATGGGAAAGACACATAGTGCATCATTTACAGAGGGCTAAAGATGAGGAGATAGAGAAACAGATAGATGAACTGAAAGAAAAACTGCTGCGCTTACAGCTGGGGGAGGCCAAGGTAAAGGCAAACGAGTTTAAAAAGAAAGATAGATAAATGGCAGCCCTAGGCTCGGGAGAACCTGACACACCCGATTTATACCCTGTTCCCACATGGGCACCCCAACCTCACGGTGGCCGGGGGGCCTTCACCGCGTCCTATCGACCAGGGACTCCGAGGGGAGGTTACGGTAGGGGGAGGGGGCGGGCTAGAGGCAGAGGGGCTCCAGGAGCCCAAGTCCCATACGGAGCCTGTTTTACACGTGGGGACCCGAACCACTGGTCCAGGGAGTGCCCACAGAATGCTGGAAGAGGCAGAGGATAGCAAAACCAAGGGGCAGCTCCAGTTCCCAACCCACCACCTAGTGCACCTGGCCAGTACCCACTCTCTTATGATGGAGGGTGGGACCAGGAATGACGGTCCACATGGAGGGGAGGGGACAGCGGGGGAAAGGCAGACCCTATGCTGTCCCTGAATTTTGACGGGAGGGACTTCCCCTTTCTGGTTGACACAGGTGTCACTTTTTCCACCATCACCGCCCCTCCCGCCACAGGACTACTATCCTCCAAGACAGTGGAGGTTGTGGGGTTTGAAGGGGTGGGACAGACTTTGCCAGTGACATTTCCTCTTAAAACGATACTGGGTAAACAGGCCCTCCGCCATCCATATGTGGTGTCGGCAAACACACCAGTGAACTTATTGGGGAGAGACTTGTTGATAAAACTGGGGGCTAATATCTTATGTTCTCCAGATGGACTAACTGTCACGTTACCAGACGGGACATCGGTGTGCGGACCTGAAACCACACGCAAAGGGCAGTACCTGGTACAACCGGTGAAGGGTGAAATAGCGGAAATATATTGGGGACTATTGGTACCGGAAAGGCCGGACAAACAGGGCATTTTGTCACAGTACTTCAAATGGAGGCCGTGGATCTCCCTCCTCAAGCCGTACTTTCCTCCGCCAGACCCCCCACAGGTAACCCTATTTTATGATCGACAGGGCGATGAGGTGTATAGAGAGGGGTTTGGGGATGTAGTGTGTGGGGACACATGGCAGGTCGGGTATAAATTCATATATGTGGTACATGATGGCGGAGGAGTCCGTCCCACGTGTCACTGAGCCTGCACTGATTGGACACCCACTTAGGTGCCAAACGTATGGTACTCACCCAGCTGTAAGACGTATCGGTTAGAGGCACCAGGGACTGATTGGGTATATTTAGAGCGAAGGGAGATAACTCAGGATCATGGGAGGGAAAAGATGAATCACCCTGTAGCCACGGCAAGACTTAATGAGTTGCAAGACTGTGATCCAAGGGTCCCACGGACATGGGGCTCACCGATTGCCCACCGGTCACCTTTAAAATCGGACCGGGAGAGCCCATATGGCTGCCCCAATACCCACACAAACCAGAGGCAGAGGAAGGGTTGGATGTAACACTGAATGGTTTGTGGCCCACAGGGGTGTTGGAGGAGTCATGTTCCGCGTGGAACACGCCTATCCTCCCGGTCGAAAAGAAAGGGACAGGGAAATACCGTATGGCCCATGATCTCAGAGCTATTAACGCAATTTTACTCACATACGTGGTGTTTTCTGTCTGAATTAACCTGTGAAAATCTCTGAGAAAAACATAGAACAGTCAAATTATTTATACAGTTAAAAGGGGTGTGGTAAGACTGCTCATTAATTCTCTAAAGACAACATTTGTTAACTTATTCTTCCTACCCCCCTGTTGTGTCTTCCCCTATCCTGTCCTAAAATCCATTGATCTGCATCTTCCCCCATCCTGACAAAAGTTTAGCATTTACTTCAACACCTCATTCTTCCTTTCCCACAATTACACCACAACCAACATTCTTTCTCTTATCTAAACATGGGGACTCAATAACTCCTTTATAGATCTATAGAATTAAGAATACATCAGATAAAGAAATTCCCTAATACATAACAACAATAGATGTAAACTCCAGAGGCAAGTAAAAAGGCCTGCATTTAATCATCAGGTATTCCAGATTGGTTGAGCAGTGACTCCCGGTTAAGTTAGTGTTTGTACACCTTGTTTTGTTTACATAAATGCACAGCCCACCTTCTCTGGTCTTGCCGGAGACCTCCTCGGTCCAATCTGCTCTGAAGACATTGCGGCGCGCCAGCAATTGCCCACTGGGTCAGAGACAGGAAGGTAATCAAGATTTGCACTTCTGGTCAGATTGGTGAATCGTCTTGTTCAATCATCTTTGATCGTAGAGACATTTGGTCCCAGAATTCAGTGGAATAAAAAAAAAAAATTGCTGCGCACGTAAATGGTAATTCGCCAAACAAGCTCAACATAACCTTGATAAAGGTATTTTTCACTGATCGTATTGTCCATTACTAAATATGCATTATTTTTCACCATCTTTATTGAAATGGTGAATGATCACGTAAATAAAGGCATTATTAACACAAACCATTGTCTGCTGGTTAGCATATGTTTTATTGATACAAGTGGAGTGATCATCAGGAAAATAACACATCTTATATTCATCAATAAATATTCAGTATACTCTAACAGTACTACTGCCCTAAATCGTTTAAAAATAATTTTAACCAGTTGAAATCAGAATACTCCTCCATATCTAATAAGCAACATGGTGTTTATGGGCTGCTGTGGTGACACAGCAGCCCATAATATACAATTCTGGAATTGTCAGTGCATACTGAAATAATATGCATTAACATTAGAACCGCTACAGAGTAAATTTTACCCATATCCGTTTTCCAATTGTACATAACTATGTTTTAATAAAATATTGAAGTCCTCCAGCCTTGGCATTAGAGTTACTAATGGAAATTAGTGATGGCGAGTCTGATGGTGGAGAGATATCAAGACTGAGTGATGTGTCCCGTCATCTGGCGGTTCATCTGACAATAATCAACCACCTCAGAAACAAGTGACTGAACCTCCATTTCAAGACAGGTCAACGACAGCACTTGTAGAAGGTAGTCATGAATAAGCTGTCATGGCTATTCTATATATACACTAAAGGCTGAGGGGCCTTTAGTGAAATTTTAAAATGTACTTGTGAAAAGGTTCATATAGAAGTAGCATTTGAAGCTTTTTTCACAAATTCAGAATTGCTGAAAAACCAATGGTCATACCTGCTAACCCAACGACCTACACCTTTGTGGAGCTTCAAGCCTTTATGCTGTCTATAACAAAAGTCAGAATAACATATCCATGTACCGTCTGGTCACTGCTTTGTGTTATGGGGTTGGGTATGACAATATTGATGAAGACACTACAGCTATGTTTACAGCCATGATCACCACTGGTGTTAAAACCTGTATAACACCACTCACAAATATATGACACACCCAGAAAACCCTTCAGATTCATGATGCCATAGAAATGGTTATCGTGTAAGTACATAAAGACGGTTCTAGGGTGGGTGTCCTCACTGTTTTGAAACGTGGTAAAGTAAAGACGGTTCTAGGGTGGGTGTCCTCACTGTTTTGAAACGTGGTAAAGTGACCATCCCGTGTTCGATGAAAGACAATTTTGCATCCTGTCATTTCTTCAAACTGAACAATATCTGTGAATGCCACACAATCTTTTAACGCTAAACCAGCTCCCTTATGTAGCTCATAACCACTAGCTTCAGCCTTGACATGTGTACTGCGGTTTCAACATACCCATCAAACAAACGGAAAAACATGTAGAATCATTATTCACAGCAACATATAAATGCCTTCTTTTTTTTTATTGATAATCTGCTCTATCAACAGTGTTTGTGCTTTACGTCGCGTGGCACCACCCTCACGGTTTTTGACAATTTGTACCACCAGCTCTAGCTCAATCATAATCTCAGCATTACTCTGCATAATTACCAAACATGCGTTCATTATATTAATCCACTCTCATGGTCACATGTAAGGGGGCTATCAAAGATTCATCAATCAACTCATTCTGCAGACGATCACCAAGCCCGTTTACAAAGACTGAAGCTCTAACAATCAAAGTATCCAAGCCTGTCATAATGATTGCATAGAATGTGTCAAAAACCCCAACATCACCAGTATTTTCTAAATGTATCAACTGTCGTAATTCAGCATTGTCAAACACATTACGTTATATAACTCTAACATTGCCATCAGTGCAGTGAGTTTGCATCAGAGAGTTCGGTGAAGAGTCAACTATATCGCGTGAAAAACGGGGGCCTTGCATCTGAGAATATTGTCCAGCTCATTAAATTTTTGGTGTGTGGTCTGTTGATTATGTGTAGAGGTTGTTGGTTGTTCCGTGTCTGGCTGATTTCTAACCTCATCTGTAAGATTTTCTATAGCTTTCTGGATTGTCTATCAGCTTTTTTAGGGTTTGACGTATTTGGATGTACTGTGCGATGCCTTATCATTGTATTATTGCTATTATCTATGAGATTGTCCTTGTTGATTCTAGGCATAATATCCGTGGATATAGCCGCTTCACTTGTTGCGTTTGGCCCGGTCTGCTGTGTGTAGAGTGTGGAATCTGAGCATTAACAATTACAACATGAATCTACATTTCATTGGAAGTGAATGTGCCTAGATAATGAGAACAAAAGAAACATCTCTGTTTAGATTATCAGTGCACAACCTACAGAGAGATAACCACAAGAAGCAAGACATCGTAAAAAGATTTGGAATCGATGTGGACAAAGATGGTTTGTGTAAGTTGACAGATGTACAGAAGGTGTGGAGTAAAGTGCTAAGGATGAGGAATAAGACAGATAAGACCCATTGGTCATTGACTGTTCTGGCGGAGATACGGAAAAGACAGAAAAATAATAATGTGACCGATGCGCATGATCACTCGATTAAGAAGGAAAAAGAGAATGTACGCGTCTCTCTATTTGCAAATAAACTTAATTATGCCAAGAGAATATTGTCTCTGTACTTCATCCTTTAAGAGTTCTGATCAATGAAATTGCCAACACACTTTGGGAGCTCGTCCTTGGTGACTTAACCTGGTGTCTCTGAATCATTTCCTAGCGGGTTAACCGTGTACGGCCAGAGACTGGGTCTCTGGAGCTTTGAATCCTCCCCCGCTCATGGGCTGGCTACGAAAAGGGTGAGAATCGGGGCGCCTGGCTTAAATTATTTTTGGGATTCATCAGCACATGTACCCGGGCTTAAATTTTGAACTCAGGAGGTAAGGGCACAATGCAGTTAAATATGGTTTTGGTATTTGTATTAGGGCCTTGAATCACTTATGAGCCGACGGGCCTATTAGCGATGTTAGGGCACGTTAATTGAGATGAAAGTGTTAGGGCACTTCTATGCATTAGGGCATGGGTATGTGTGTTAGCACTAAGGGTTACATTTGAGTGTTCTGACTGTTCTCCCCTGTGTTCATTTCCCCAACATGGGTATGTTTAGTTTTGGGTTAATCACACATTAAGTGCAAATTAACTATAACTTTTCGGTCGAAATGTATGGTTTTTAAACAAACTTGTTGTACGGGTAGAGACCTAAAGTCATCCAACATTGTTAATAGATAGAACTATCTTGATGTCGTTGCATGACATATGCCTGAAAGTAGTGATTTTGGCTGACCGCCACTATTTGGTGTAACACAGACATGCATTAAAGTTGGACTAATTCCCTAGACTTTAGGAGGTTTCTTGAGTCATTAAGTTTGTGTTGTCACAACTTAGTTTGGCCGTTGCCTGTGGAAATGCAAATTTTGATATGCTAATTTTGGAGTTGTTTCACTGGGTAAGACACCTCTGTCTATAGGTTTTATGGGTTATAATTCCTTCAAATGAGCGACCATGTGTCACAGTTGTTTTTTGAATTGATTTGTGGATGTTGAGTTTTTGTCATTTTCAATTATGTTTTTGATAGGTATTCAGTTTGTGACTTTTTACTGACTGATTTCCCAACTATCGGTTTTCTTTTCATGTCCATCCTGTAATGGTTCTGCTTTCATGCATGGAGTCGTTTTCCATTGACTCTGTCGTGAAAGCAGGGGGGACTGTATGAAATTATTATCTATGATGAAAAAGAGTTGAACTTAGAGTTCAAAGAGAATTAAACAGGTATTTAAAGAGTTACGTGAATAATTTAGTTTTTCTGTTTCCATAGTTATAACAGAAAATTAGCATCTGTTAAAATCACCATCCCCTTTCACAGTGTTAGTCTAATTTGGGTTTTTGGAAACATTTATTTTATACAAAATGTAATTATTATGGTTATGGTTGAGTAGAATACATCTTACCATTTTGACTTTGTTTAGCTAAGAAATAACTAATTTGATGGGATGAAAAGTGACGGAGAATGTTACTGTTCAGTTTGTGTGATATTTGATAAGAAGTAATCATATTAATCTCATGCATTATGGAATAAGTGGGTAAAAAGATGCAGGGAGCACATTTTGTTATTCCTTAAATGTTTACTAAGTTTGGCTATGTTTTACTTAATACTGAGAAAGTCATTCTGCATCAAGTTTAATTCTAGAATACCAAGTTGAGAAGTTGTACATAGTCTAAATTGTAAAGAGAGGTACAAACCCCCTGGAGTGCTCAACATCACTGACACAAACACCAGTGGGTGGGGTGGGGGGCTGTGTTGAAATGGGTTTTTGACTTGTTTGAACTCTTTAGAAGAGAAACGGACTTACTGGTGACATTATCAGAATTGGATATTCTAATTCGGCTACATTGAATAACTGGTGTTCATTATTCTGGTTATGACTTGAAGGAACCGGAAATGTCAATTCCATGTTTATTTACATATTCAATGACTCTTCTTATGACGCTTATTATTTTTTATAGACATGTACTTAATTCCTGTCCTAGCAGGCAATCATTGCAATGTTAATCCATGGTCGACGTCCGCGATCCCGCGGACAGTGCTAATTTGCATAAATATTTCGAAAAATAGATTCGCCATAATCGTCCGATTCCAATGGTATATTATTTGTAGCCACTTTCCTGAAGCGTTCCGTGTATAATTGGGGTTTTCCGTGTATAATATGGGTTGTATAGTTGTATAGTTTGGGTTGCTATGAGAACACCAGGCAACGACATTGCCAATGCATCTTAGAAAGGCTCATTTGTACTATGAATATTACATCATCACTATATATGATGTTTTGAACCATAATACATCGTTTGTATTATATATAAGATATAAAAATTAATATTTAGTCAAAATAGTATGGGGATGTTCTTGAGTTTTTGGGAAGAAGGTAATTTTTCTGAGTTTATAAAATATATAAGTCCAAACGTAACTAGCGATCTAGTGCTGCCATCTGCTGGCCGTTTTGAGTCATTACACCCATTACATGGGTTTTTACATTCACTCTTATTTATTTCATAATGTTTTATTTCTAGGTAGAAGAACCAAATTTTTTGTGGGTGCCTATATTTTTTACCTTCTATTATATAATTATTTCATTATTTTCAACCCAATTACAGTGTTAGTAAAGGCATGATAGTATGAGGAAATACCATTGACACAAAATCTCATAATGCTTTCAAAAAAAAATCTTGATGCTGAATGGCAGAAATGTTTTCCGAAATTTTTTTTTTGCCTTTCAAACAGATGAGTTTTATAAATAGTGACCCAGAAGTCTGTTTTTATGTGTTTTTATTGTAGCCAGAGGGGTTGCTATTAAAAGGATACATCATAATAGGTTGTATCTGTTACAGAAATGAATCTAGGACCCAAAATGTCCCACTAGTGAAATCCGGCCGAAAGCCCCATAGGCTACCAAGTAATGGGTAACAGATGTTTTTTTAAAGTGTGAATGATGAGACAAAAAGATTTACTTGCTATTGTCTAGCCTGGTTTGTTTATCAAGATAACACCACTCTGTCCTATGAGATTGGAATGTGTCCCTAATTGATAAGGGAACCATTCTTCAAGACTAGGGTCTGTTATCCTTAGGTTAATGGACCATCCCCCACTCTAGGGTGAGCTCTGGGGTGAGAGGGCATGGGGGGTGTCATGATTTATGACAGTGTCTTTGATGTGTTAGAATAATAAGAAGAGACTTATATAAGCTAAATAACAGTTATGTTAGCTGACCTTCGAGATGGTGTGAAATGTGTTGATTTGCAATAAGGTATTTGATTTTAGTTCTGATACAACACAATCAGATGTAATTATATACCAACTGAGATCTGGTTAGGTGAACTGAGAATTGTTCATGAACTACTCTTTGAGAGTGATACTTCAATGTAAGCAAACTATCTTAACTGATGATGAGTAATTGGAACAGTAAAAGGAAATGGAAACTTTTGTTCTTCTGTTCTTTGTGTTGTTTTGTTATCTGTTGGTTGTTAAACCAACTAAAGAAAAAAGTGGAATTGTTATTTTGCTACACTAGCAGGACAGAAACACCATAAATGTTAATGTTTTAACTATACTGTTACTGTTTACAACTGTTCTAATCTATTTAGACAAAGGAAGTAGAAATACATTGGAATTAAAGCTGCGAGCAGCGTTTTAGGGGGCTAAGCGGGGCACAGGAAAAATCTCACTGCATGCTCTCACTAGAGAAATGTTTTGCTATTTAAAAATGCCCAATGCCGCTAGTAGTCAGGATGTCCAATCGAAGGAGAGGAAATCAAAACAAAACAAAAAGACCTTGAAACCAGAAAATGAACCAGACAATCCTAGTTCAGCCGATTATGAGGGATAAATATTGTTGTGGCTGGCAGGTTTCAATTCCTGGTTTTCTATGTGGCAGACTGTCTTTAATCATTACACTATTTAAACAGCAGAATGCAACTTTTACCTTAGCCATTACATTTATGTTGAAATAACGTGGACAAAATAACATTTATTAACGGAACTAAAGAGTAGTCTTGCACAAAGACTATAAAGCTAATAGCTATACATCCTACTTATAATGATAATGAGAACAGTGACTCCAATCACTTCACGGCTGATTTGTGTCTTTGGAAAACAATAACAGTATATAAGGGTCACGTAAAACAATTCTTCTCCTAAACATATGAGAATCATGGTATTAAAGAGGGGATATATATTTTTGTGTGAAGGGTGAAAAGTACCGAGTGGATATACATTTCTGAAATACAGAATTTGGAACAGCTCAGAGGAGAATCGAAACAGGGTCAGAATATTGAAGAACAGGGATGTCCCCACTACACCACAGGAACTACTGGTTGTCCCCTCATATTGTTTGAGATATCAACTTTCCTTATAAGAGATTTAAAGATAATGGTTCAAAGGTCCTTCACACCAAACGGCATGCAAATCCGTTCAGTAGTCTCGGAGGAGATGTCGTTAACAAGTTTTTCACCAAATTCAAAATGGAGGAAGACCCAAGGGGCGAATTTGAAAGACCCCAGAGACTTATTTGGTCAGCATGAGAAGGGGCATGTATGGAACTTGGCTGCATGACTCTATGATATTCGGTTCATGAGATATGCATGCTCAAACCTTCAACATTTGACTAAGTGCTACAGCGCCACCATGGGGTGTATAGGTATAGTAATGGGCGAGATCCTTCGGGCCTCTCATGGCAACAAGTATGCAAAGTTTCATGCAAATTGAACCACATATGGCCGAGTTACGGGCCTCTGAAAGATAATAATAATAATAATAAAACCAACAAAAACAATAGGGGACCATACCTACGGTATTTGGAGAGTTTCTGCCCATTTCTTATTTTAACAAGTGGGTCTTAAGATCAAATCCACCCAACATAATCACTCATTCAGGTATTAAAATATTTAAACCAAAGACCTATAATGAAGTAAGGGTATTCCCCCAACAAACAGATAACAGTCCTATACCCTTCTTTATATCTTACATAAAAAAGCATGGCTCCCAATTTTATGCTTGTGGGAAACACCATGCAACATGCCCATTGTAAAACATGGAAGTTTAACACCCACCGGTTGTAGGACATCTGTTGTACCACAAGAGTCCCCGGGGGACCCTGGCCCCCTTTTGTTGAACACCAAAAATCTTGCAGCTGATATAACAATTATTATTTTTTGCCTGATAATATAACATTCTGGAACCCTAAGACCCATTTGTTAATCATCAAACATAACCCACCTGTTATAACACTAGTCTGGGTTGCTCATCAATCGTTGTTAAACATCAGACACGATCACATCAATGTAATCATAAATTACAAAGTCACCGGACATGCATACGTCACTCCTGAAGTCCCACCCTAACACACGTCATTCAGGAAGTCTATATGTCACACTGAAAGTCCCACCCAGCAAACCAGTATCCCGCCCACCAGGGTTATAAATCACCATTCTGACACAATATACCCTACATTTACTACTTGCGGTTTTTAGCTCAAATCAATCAACTACACCAGGATATGTTGGCACAGGAGTGGATGTTGGAAGATGGGCAAACTGGTGGATTTATTAATTGTCAGAACCGAGGTGTTTAAATAGGGTTTGACTGATCAAATTACCCAAGGCTGAGGACTGGCTGGGTGACGCCTTGGATGACAACGCTGAATCCGGCTATGCTATCCCAGAACCTGACCCCTTGATTCAACTGTCTTACCCACCAAGAAACTACCAATGACTTTACCGGCTTGGCACCCAGCAAGAACCTCTTCATCTGTCATACCAAATGTTGACAAGATGTTATCACAAAATGGACAAAAGCCTTGCACCGCAGGTTTTAAAGATCATCAAAGCAACATTGGGTATGTTCCTGGAAAACGGCTATTCTCCACAAAGTTGTGGCTATTCTCCACAAAGCATGCATCGGATGTGAAGTGGGTCCTCTAGGGGTAAACCATTTTTTAGTCACACGTGTGCCAAGAAACTACAGGATATTCTAAATGCATGATAGCCAATTTCGCAGACCTGTGTGATGGTACTGTGGTAAAGTCAAATTTTAGAGCTGTTTAGCAATGTTAGACAAATTTGTTAATAGGTTATATGGTTTATAATTCCTTCGCACAAGCAACCGTGTTTCACATTTATGTTTTTGATTGTGTTCTTAACATGTACACTTTTGATGAATATACAGGATGCAACTCCTTATTGAATGGATTCTAGACCCACCCCTATTACCAGTTCTCTCTTTTTCATGTCGGTCCTGTATAGATGGCCAGTGCGGGTTCAGGATGGAGCCTCCTGTGACCATATTTGTCATTGTTCTGAATTCACTCATGGTGTCACTTTCCATTTACTTAATGAAGTGAAGGCGGGGGATGTATGATATGATCATTGATTATGATTGGAAAGAGTTGAGCTTAGGGCTCAAGGCAAATCAAATTTGTAATTATGAGGAGTTATGTAAAAAATTGAGTTTTTCCTGTTTGCATTGTTATAACGGAGCATTGGCATCTGTTAGGTTTTACATTTTCCATTTACAGGATGTTTTTAATTGGTTTGTTTGGAAATTGTTTTGTTTGATGTACAGTCTAACATTTTAATGGTAGAAGTTAATAGATCTAATTATTTCTGATTTGGCTAAGCAAAGTCAAGTCTGACAATCGTATTCCACTGCTAGTTGCTATCGGGCATTAATATAGCACAAGGAGTCAAACAACAACCAAGCCAGTTCTGGATGGAAAAGGAACGTTGACATAGACTATCATGCAAATTTGTCTGAATAGGGTGTACACTTCACCCTGATGATGGAACCTCTGAGATCCACAAGTTTTCAGGACTGATCTATTTTGTTCATTGGTGGGAGTTGACGGAACCATACCCAGTGGATGAAAGTCCAATGGACTGTCGAACCACACCCAATTTCTTTCAACAGATCAGGACATCACCACCCCTTTTTTGATGATTCACATCACTGACTGGAAAGGTCACATGGTCCCATCACAGTGGAAGACACTGTTGTGGTGTTAATCTTAAATTAGTGAAGTGTTGGAAACTCACTGTTCACTGTTATACACCTACACAGACTTGTTAGGACCATCAGGCAATTTGCTGGGTCCAAATCACACTGACAGCGATAACTGATTTTGGAACTTTCATCACTGATGCAAGACAAAGAAAACTGAAGACAAGAACTGAAGGACACAATCTAAGATTTTCCTAAATGAACTGATATGGTGATTTCATATGTATGAAGGTTTGTTTCTCTCAAGACAGGTGGGAAACTCTGTACGATGACAATCCCAATATTAGACTTCACCATTTTTTGTGATGATGCTTAATGATCTACATTATGACGGCTATCATGGTATGTTTGGATAGTGAATTGTTCCCTATTATGGGTAGTCAAAGGTAGATGTTTTCCCTATTTTAAAGGTAGAATCTTTCACAAGGTACAACAGGATATGCACAAGTCTTTTGTATGATATTGTAGCATGGATCATGATACAGACAAGGGGGATTTTGATTGTTCAATGGACATGGGGGAATGTTTCATCATGATGTAATTTTTTCGTCTGATTTTCTGCTGAACACTTTTAACACAGATAGTAGCCTATTGATGTCAAAATATTTTTCGACCTTTATAATCTGAGGTGGGGACAGGATTGATGACTGTCATACATTGAGTTATGTGTCGGTGTGGTGTGTCAATTGTCTTGTTTACATTCAGTTTCATTGGAGGAACAATAAGACCTGATTGGTCAGATACTCCTTTTGTTGCTTCGTCTTAGTCATTTGTAACATAAGTGTATGGGCCTTTTCTTTCATTAGGAATTTAATTGTACTCGTAATGTTTTATCAAACGTAATGTTTTTCTTTAAATGTTTGATAGGGGGGAGTGTAGAATCTGAGCATTAACAATTACAATATGAATGTATGTTTCATTGTAATTGAATGTGCCTAGATAATGAGAACAACAGAAACCTCTCTGTTTAGATTATCTCTCTGTAGGTTGCGCTCTGATAACCCCAGGAATGTTTACATTGACCATTTGGCATGGGGATTACTGTCTTGAAAAACTGATCTTTGCTAAGTAGACACACCCTTCAATGTATATATCAGCTTGTAACCAACATTACAGTGAGAAGAGATTGAGTGAGATGAGATTGAGGTTGTGTAAGGAAGACCAGGTCCGTAACCTCATGAACAAGACTTTCTAATGCTGCAATAAATAATTGAATATCTTTCTCCCTTGACAAACGGGTATGCGATAATTATTACAACCACTATACGAAATAGCTGATTTCTAACCATAGCACATTACTACTATGTAGTGAGAATTAAGAAGAAAAAAAAAGTTCAACAAAGCAAAAAATATATCAAGAGGATAAAGCAATAAAATACATAACGCAGTACATAGAAGCAGTTTAAAAAGAGTTCTGTAAACTAGCTGCGATATTGGTAGTGGTATGGAATATTGTAGATATGGCAAGTAAGGCAGTAACATACATAATTGAAAGAGTAGGATGGGAAGTATGAACACTATGGTAGAAGAATTGTGTATTATACAGCTCCAGAAAAAATTAAGAGACCACTGCATATTTTTCTTTCCTTTCCAAAAAAATGTAAAAGGAATGTTTTGAGTGAGGAAAATAAACGTTCAATTTGCAGTGGTCTCTTAATTTTAACCCTTCTGTTCCTCATTCAAAACTTTCTTTTTCAACTTAAAAAAAAAAGAGTTATGGCATGAGGGAAAACTGTTTTTGAGTCTGGAAGTGCATGCTCTGATGCTCCGGTAGCGTCTACCAGACGGCAGCAGTGTGAACAGATCATAGCCTTGGTGGCTGTGATCTTTGATGATGTTCCGTGCTTTCCTCAGGCATTGTGTATGGTAGATGCCTTGCATGGAGGGGAGATGGCAGCCGATGATGCGCTCCACAGACTTTACCGTCCTCTGGAGGGAATTGCGGGCTACAACGGGGCAACTGCCGTACCAGGCAATAATGCAGCCTGAGAGGATGCTTTCAGTGGTGCACCTGTAGAAGTTGAGAGTTTTTGCAGACATGCTATATTTTTGGGGTCTTATAGTTGGGGAAATATAGTTGTTTTTGGCCAGTTTTCACCAGGTTACTCACTCAGTCTGTGCACTGATCTTACTAGCATGGGGGTGCAAACCCACCATTCCTGCCTCCACCAGTTTAGTTCTGTGTTTTTTTAATGGTGGTGTTAGTACTGTCTATCTTGTTCATTCCCTATGGAGATTATTATTAATGATAATATGGTGTTGATATTATTAGTAGTATCATATACATGATCAGGTGAACACCAAGACTTGTATAAATTATTGTTGTGCATGTTCTAATAAATGGTTTAAATTAAACATGGCATTTTCTGTCTGAAATGCCCCTATAACTTCCCATTCAAAGTTACCATGAACATTTGAGAACACAGATTATTTCCACCTTATTAAAAAGGAAATAAATTACCTTCTGATTTTAATTCATTCTGTTCCTCACTCAAAACCTTACTTTACGATTTTTTTGGAAAGGAAAGAAAAAGGTGCAGGGGTCTCTTATTTCTTCTGGTGCTGTATATCATACATTTCAAGACACCAAACATGTATTGACTGCTGATAATTAAGGCTGACACAGGAATCAGAATTATTTGACATTTATTTGAAAACAATGTTATTGAGAGTTAAACATCTTCAGGGTCTCCTTCATGGTTCAGATGGTCTTCTTTCAGGGCAGACCATTCTACTTCTTCAAAAACTGACCTTTGCACTGATTTTTGTTTTCAAGTCTGCAGTCTCTGTGGGCTGCACCACGCTTGAAGATTATATAATGGTAATCTAGGAAGAAAATATAATGGAAAATTAATTCAATAAAGTAATTAAATATGGCTAATTCACGGATAGTTGTCATATAGCATATGTTCTATAGTTATATAATTGCATACATAGATGGATGCAGACTAGTAGACAACGTTAACAGCTACGACAGCGTTCTATACAGTAGCAACTTTTCTATGTTTGACTGGCTGTTATGTGGGACACGATATCCTTTCACTAACTAGCTAGCTTAAAACAAATTAAAACAAAGTCATATAACTTGGCGAAAGAGCACAAATCCTGGACCTCGGTGCAATGCAAAAAACACAATATGGTCAGAAGCACATTTTTATGCATGTATACCTCCAGTTTATGATGGATACTCCAGTACTTTGATAATTTGATGAAGACCAATTGAAAGGCATCCTGCAAGTTGTCCAGGATCTACCTTTTCCATCTCATCAAAAGCTTATCCAGTTGCCTGAAGGTCATTTTCAACTTGAGCATGGCTGTGTTTCAGTGTTAAGCAACTCTAGGATTTGGTCATAGCTTTGGCACTTTTCAGCACAAAACAACTCATAGAATTGGATGTTGTCTGCATGAAATTGTACTGCTTTTAACCACCTAGTGTCACCAGTTTCAGGTGGAACTCTAACATGGACTCCACTTTCTGGCCAGCATCATAAAGAAGAAAGATTTCACCTAGGTCACAAAGGAGGCAACCATGTTTTGAAGGCTGCCTTGTCTCCCCCACCAGATGAATGACATGGCAAAGGCAAATGTCATGAACGCTGTTGGGCAGCACCCCTTTAAAGACATCATTGTAAACTTTGAGCCTGGAAAATCTGAAAAGTAGTATTTGTCTTCCACACCTTGAATGAAATCCAAAATAAAAACCATTTAAAATATTTTTATTACAATAAAATTCACTGAAGGCTTCATAAAAAAATATTATCAATTATGTCATAGAAGAACCATTTACACTTGAAATTAAATGAGAAAGGCAACTTAGAATACTAAAGTTAGCCTGTACTTTCAGTGACTCTTACCTATAACGATGTTCAAAACGCTGCCACTGATATCAGTGGACATAATTTACCTCTTATTATCACCAGCTCCACGTCAATGTGCTCATCAAACACCAGGCAGGTGAAGCTAGCTCTCAGTTTCTGACAGCACACCCCTGTAGAAAATGAATTTATTATTTTATTAGAAGGGTTTTGTACTCTGTATGCTTGATCAATTACACATATACTGAAAGACTTGCCTCTCTCTCTGTCTCCAACTTTTAAGGCCAGTGTCTTGTGTTCAGGGGCAGTGATGAATGGAATGTCGGCTGAGAAGGGCCTTGGCTCCTTTTAGCAGTAAGAGAAACTGCCATAAGAAACTGTTCTCTAGGAGGAAGCACTTGAATAGCAGGTTTTTTTTATTACTCACATCCTACAGGTGAAGCTCTATTCCATATAGGGAAGAGCATAGTTAACTAAAGTCCCCATATAGTAAATATCCAGATTGATATATCTCGGTCTTTGACCGGGTTGTCTGGGCAACTTAGAATTCTAAAATCATTCTATGATTTTCTGTGCCTCCTGGAGCTATTTGTGTAAACTTGCATGTTTAGACTATCTCAAAGTGTCTACTATTTCTTGTACGTACATTCTGCAAATGCTATTTCCATCATCTGTACTGTTGGAAGAGAATATAAGCTTGAAACGCATGATCAGAACAATCTGTCATGACGTTACTCTGTGTTTGTTGTCTCTACTTGTACTCTTTTTGTCATGATGCTTGTTCCCATGGATCCATGTATTAAACTTGAAATAAATAAATAATCAGCTGTTATACAAATGACTGAGAAGTTTTTATTTTAATAAATTGCAAAGATTTTCCATCTTCCACACCCCACTGTCTGCAGTGTTTAACCATGAATGGCCAAAGCTTGCATATTTTTTCAAGAGGAATATCAGCCTCTACATACACTGCAATAGCATCCTATAGGAACTTGATTTTATATTCTTTAGGATTGCTTTTTGAAGGGGCACAGATGCATTCCTTTCCTTGTTGTGTTTCAATTTCATTTGTTGTGTGCCTTTGATTTGAGGAGGTTGCTACATTAATCTTTCTTACCAAGATGACAGTGTGGTGCAAAGTATGCAGGATAGGAGGCCATTGGCTTCGTAGCAATCAGTTGGGTATTGCCCTAAACCTTTCTGTTAACGTAGAATCTTTTAGTTTTTTGGCACATTTCCCTCTCTCTGTGGAAGGTCGCTTTGACATTTTTCACTCAAGTAGCCTTTGCACAGCTAGTGGACATCTAGGTGACACTGCCATACTAAGAAACAATCACGTACTGCATGCTCTTTTATGTCCTTTCAAATCCATTACCCTTTTAGAGTGAGCAAAATGAAGTGATAATTATTTTTAATACTAGAATTATGTATATTTTTACAATAACATTATTTTAATTCCCTTTTAGTCTGTATTTGCCCAGTCCATCTGCATTCTTCGAAATGCTAACATTTAATTATACACCTCCCTCTAAGAACCAGAGTTATTTTTTCTTAATGTCCCACCTAACATTGTTCAGGACATGTATGACAGCATTCTGAGAAAGATTAGAGCTATTCAGAAGGCAAAGGGGGGACGCTCCTCTTTATTGGTCTTTGATATTAATATATTATTGTTTCCATTATTTTGTCCACCCCCTGTGAATGTCAGTCTAACACCATTACATCATTAGCTAGGAATTCAAGATTTTTTTTTATTTCTGTTATCAGGCTCAACTTATAATAATTGTCAAAAACAAACTGGAATTGAAGTTGGCTTTATGTACAGGCATGACAGAGCATCACCAGCACTTTAACCTGTTAGTTATTGTTTCATTTCAAATGCAGTGTGCTGAACTACAGAGCCAAACAACTTGTGTCACTGGACACAGGATTTGCATTAAGTATTGTGTATGTGGCAAGTTATGGAATAAAACTATTGCGTTTTCCAAAACTTTACTTTGAGTGAATAATGTTAAAACGATATCAGTTGGACATGAGTAGACCATGACTAATTGCTGGGTAGCTTTCTTGCCTTAACATATTGCATTATTTAGTTCGATAATTTTCTAAGTTGTATATTTTGTGTTTACTGCCAGTAAGTATTTTTTGCTGATCTTTATCAAGGTGTACTTTCAGATTTCATTGTTTACCTTGGACCTTCATAAGTCACCAAGTCAGTGATTATTGTGTAGATATGGCTGCATATCCTTACTTGATTCTTCTGGTTTTACTTTCACAGAAATGTCACTCTCACATGTGCATTAGACACACAAAATTGCCTCACTGGGGACAGGCTGTACTGGAGTCATTGTCTGCAAGCAGCGGCTGTGTGGACTTTCTTAGAACAGACAGAACCAAATTAAAACTGGTAGGATTTGGGCTTCTAACGACTGTAAATATGTGCTAGCCCAAATCTCTGCCTGCTTTTTATGCAGTGAATATGTGTTTATGCGTGTATGTCAGTGTACGGCCCAGGCTTCTGTGACTGGGTTGCAAACAACATATCCAGCTTTGGTCGTTATTCAATGAGATTGCAGGTTATAGGCATTGTGGACTTAAAATGACAATATTCCCACACTTGCAGAGCTCTCATCCACTAAGTGCTTTATATCGTTGAAATAGTAATATTTACAATTACTATTAATTGCCTAATAACCTTTGATTGGATTGAAAGCTAGCCTTAGTCAGCACAAGTTAACATTTGCTTTTTAATAATTTATTTCAATTCCCAGGTAGATTAAGAAACATCTGGTTTCATTTATCCAGGCTTGTGGTCTATGTACGCAAGCACTCTCAAATCTGTAGAAGCACAAAAGAAAAGAGAACTTGACAGCAACTTCTGCCTCAGCTTGTTTGTCCGTCTGGTGTTGGTCAGGTCAATTAGTGGCCAGAGTTTCAAGAAAAGTTGTCTACTTCTGACTATCAATGAACAAAATCATACACATTCTGGTCATGTCTATTATCAAGCTGGGAGACTTGCACAAATTAACTGAAACTGTCTCTTTTGTTCATTGTCGAGTTGTAGTAAAATTCCCTATGAAGCTTTAGACATCTTTTACATTCAAGAATATTACTTACTGTTCCGCCTGAACCTTGTAAATTGTAATGGGCAATAAAATTAAGAGTGGCTTGGTTATCCAGCCACTTAGGCTCCCGTTTCCAGTGCACAAGAATGTACTACTGCTGCATACAGTAGGTTTGAATATAGTCCACTATTCTTTAAGCAAAACAACTCTCTATTTTCTGTATCACAAAAAGGCTTAAACATGACAGAAACTCATTTATTTATCAGAAGGACAATTATTTATCCCTATATTAAGAACTAGGAAAAATAAATGTTATTCAGTATGCTATTCAACTCATGCTGCTCATTTTCTCTTTGATGGATACTGTTCTTGATGTCAAATATTAGAGAATAGCTTCAATCTTTTACATACACAGAATAAAACCACCCACTGCTGAGTAAAAAGGGTAAACTGAAAAATCCACAATAAATAGCTGAAACAAAGAAACAAACTTAAATTGCTTTTGATATCATATGACATCTATAAACTGTTGCTAATGAGTAAAATCTTCCACAAACTTAGATTTGTTTGATGAAAGTCTTCATCATTTACAATGAGAGCATGAAAAAGGGAATACATGATATGATCGCTTGGCAAACCTACACTTTTTTCTCTCTTCTCTGAAGCATTTGATTACATCAAATTTCACAACCCCCCTGTAAAATGTGAATATTCCGCCTCTAATTGAGACGTGTTTGACAAACCAGGGATCACGGTCTGGACCTGGCAGCCTGAGTTTTGTATCTAGAAGCAGCGGTTTCATATGGATTCCCTTGTAGACTCTTGCTGAAGACTGTGCTTTGAAAATCTCAGGCATTATTTCAACCTCAGCATGTTAGCTGAAAGAGAAGATTTCAGATTCGTCCCGCTGATTGTTCACATCTATCTAGCTAATGTGTGAAATTTACTTGGTTTGAGTAAGGCTTCTTTCTCTTTTTCTGCATTTGTCATTGTACAACTACCTATGTTCAGTATAATTCACATGCTTTTTTAAACTGGGAGATTAATAGAACTTTACCTGAAGCCTTTATGCAGTAATTTATGAGACACATACAATAGCTGGGAGGGCCAGTATAATTTCAGATGGTATGTCACAACAGTAACTGAGGCTAGTATAGAAACAAAGGCAACACAAATTACAGACAAACATAGATTTCACAGATTTAGAGAAGTCTATAGAATTCCAGTCCGCTTTCCTGAAATCAATGTGAAGTAAAATCAAAGAGTGACAAACTACCCCCGCTCAAAACTCCTAAATCCCTTTTGCTCAATCCGTGGGACTACATCATACACTAATGAGCCCTGTCCCACTAGTTTTTCACAAAAGACTGTCCTTCCAGTTCCTCACAAAAGACTTCCAGCTGGATTACTGTAATGGGCCTTTGTTAATGTCTGATTAGACACCTGGGAGCGGTTGCTGGCTGTGTTGCTAGTCACATTGAAGCCTCTCCCTCCTGGCTTCTGTAGGAAACTGTGCAACTAATTGTTCTAGTGGCAATTTGTAACTCTTGCCCAGTCACAGAATCACACAGTAATTATTACTCCTCCATCCTATCAGATCTTTTACAGTGTGAAATAACATATACAGTGGGGAGAACAAGTATTTGATACACTGCCGATTTTGCAGGTTCTTCCACTTACAAAGCATGTAAAAGTCTGTAATTTTTTATCATAGGTACTCTTAAATTGTGAGTGACGGAATCTAAAACAAAAATCCAGAAAATCACATTGTATGATTTTTAAGTAATTAATTTGCATTTTATTGCAATACATAAGTATTTGATACATCAGAAAAGCAGAACTTAATATTTGGTACAGAAACCTTTGTTTGCAATTATAGAGATCATACGTTTCCTGTAGTTCTTGACCAGGTTTGCACACACTGCAGCAGGGATTTTGGCCCACTCCTCCATACAGACCTTCTCCAGATCCTTCAGGTTTCGGGGCTGTCGCTGGGCATTACAGACTTTCAGCTCCCTCCATAGATTTTCTATTGGGTTCAGGTCTGGAGATTGGCTAGGCCGCTCCAGGACCTTGAGATGCTTCTTACAGAGCCACTCCTTAGTTGCCCTGGCTGTGTGTTTCGGGTCGTTGTCATGCTGGAAGACCCAGCCACGACCCATCTTCAATGCTTTTACTGATGGAAGGAGGTTGTTGGCCAAGATCTCACGATACATGGCCCCATCCATCCTCCCCTCAATACGGTGCAGTTGTCCTGTCCCACTTGCAGAAAAGCATCCCCAAAGAATGATGTATCCACCTCCTTGCTTCACGGTTGGGATGGTGTTCTTGGGGTTGTACTCATCCTTCTTCCTCCAAACACAGCAAGTGGAATTTAGACCAAAAAGCTTTATTTTTGTCTCATTGGACCACATGACCTTCTCCCATTCCTCCTCTGGATCATCCGGATGGTCATTGGCAAACTTCAGATGGGCCTGGACATGCGCTGGCTTGAGCAGGGGGACTTTGCGTGCACTGCAGGATTTTAATCCATGACAACGTAGTGTGTTACTAGTGGTTTTCTTTGAGACTGTGGTTCCAGCTCTCTTCAGGTCATTGACCAGGTCCTGCCATGTAGTTCTGGCCTGATCCCTCACCTTCCTCATGATCATTGATGCTCCACGAGGTGAGATCTTGCATGGAGCCCCAGACCAAGGGAGATTGACCGTCATCTTGAACTTCTTCCATTTTCTAATAATTGCGCCAACAGTTGTTGCCTTCTCACCAAGCTACTTGCCTATTGTCCTGTAGCCCATCCCAGCCTTGTGCAGGTCTACAATTTTATCCCTGATGTCCTTACACAGCTCTCTGGTCTAGGCCATTGTGGAGAGGTTGGAGTCTGTTTGATTGAGTGTGTGGACAAGTGTCTTTTATACAGGTAACAAGTTCAAACAGGTGCAGTTAATACAGGTAATGAGGGGAGAACAGGAGGGCTTCTTAAAGAAAAACTAACAGGTCTGTGAGAGCCGGAATTCTTACTGGTTGGTAGGTGATCAAATACTTATGTCATGCAATAAAATGCAAATGAATTATAAAAAAATAATTCAATGTGATGTTCTGGATTTCTGTTTTAGATTCCATGTCTCACGGTTGAAGTGTACCTATGATAAAAAACTACAGACCTCTAGATGCTTTGTAAGCAGGAAAACCTGCAAAATGGGCAGTGTATCAAATACTTGTTCTCCCCACTGTATCTGTGAATAAACTTATGAGAAGTGAGGTGAAGATAAACCATTGACCACTGAGTCAAATGTAACTCACATGCTACTGGCTGCACATCCGCCACCATTAACGTTTAGCTTTCAATAGATTTCAGTACTCTAAATGTAAAGATAAGCCATTATTTAATTTTAGAAGAAGGCAATGGGAAACCCTGGTCCTTTTCAGATGAGATATATCTTTTTCTTTTTAATCCAGATATAGTCCGTATAGAGAGGTAATTAAATATACACTACCTTTCAAATGTTTGGGATCACTTAAAATGTCTTTGTTCTTGAAAGAAAAGCAAATTTGTTGTCTATTGAAATGACATCAAATTGATCAGAAATATAGTGTAGAGGTTGTTTATGTTTTAAATGAAAAGCGGCTGATGTGTAATAGAATATCTACATAGCCATACGTAGGCCCATTATCAGCAACCATCAGTCTTGTGTTCCAATGGCACGTTATGTTTGCTAATCCAAGTTTATAATTTAAAAAGGTTAAGGGATCATTAGAAAATCCTTTTGCAATTATGTTAGCACAGCTGTCAACTTTTGTGATAATTAAAGAAGCAATAAAACTGTCCTTTAGACCAGTTCAGAATCTGAAGCATCAGCAATTTGGGGTTGGATTACAGGCTCAACATAGCCAGAAACAAATTACTTTCTTCTGAAATTCATCAGTCTATTCTTGTTCGAAGAACTGAGGGCTATTCCATAAGAGAAATTGCTGTGAAACTGAAGATCTCGTACAACGGTGTGTACTACACTCTTTACAGAACAGCGCAAATTGGTTTTAACCAGAATTTAAAAAAGAGTGGGAGGCCCCAGCGCACAGCTGAGCCAGAGGAAAAATACATTAGAGTTTATCAGCCGTTTATAATTTAAAACTTTTATCAGGGCCTTTTCAGTACTGTGGTGAGGTCGGAAGCCTGACTGAAATTTGTCTAAGAGACTGCCTGACCCCCCCCAATACAGTGAAACTGCACATTTTAGAGTGGCCTTTTATTGTGGCCAGCCTAAGGCACACCTGTGCAATAATCATGCTGTCTAATCAGCATCTTGATATGCCGCGCCTGTGAGGTGGATGGATAATCTTGGCTAAGGAGAAGTGCTCACTATGTCAAGGTTCCTGTGCGGACCCAGAAGCAGACGGGACACAGTGAGACGGGTAAGGGTGTTTATTGGAACAAAACAGGAACTGGGAGGAAGGTGCTGGTGGGGTGGGCTGAGTGGCTGTGGGTTGGCGTGGAAGCTAGGTGCAGGGTGGCTCCGAGGTCCAGGGCACCAACCAGGTGTGTGCAGTTGTCTGGTTTGTCTAGGCAGGGGAAAAAGCAGGGTTACAGGTAGGTAATCGGAATACACGGCAGACAGGCAAAACAGGACTAGGTTAATACGGCGAAGTTTTAGCTGTGGCCCTCTGAGAGGGGTAAACCCGGTAACGAAGTCTAAGGCCAGGTGGGACCTGGGGCAGCGTGGAATCGGTCTGGGGCGTAGGAGCCCAGAACAGGGCCGGTTGGAGCTCTTATTTTGGGCACAGACAGGGCAGGCAGAGACAAACGTCCTGGTGTCTTCCCTCATGGAAGGCCACCAAAAACGTTGCCTGAGGAAAGCCATGGTATGGAACAGCGCCGACAACGCTGCTCCTAGGCACGATCGTGTCAGGCAGGACGCACAACCCCCCCGCTTTGGTGAATACCTGGGACAGGGCATCTGGCTAGCCATTCTGTGACCCGGGTCTATAGGTCAAGGTGAAATTGAAATGACCAGAAAACAGGGCCCACCTGGCTTGGCGCCTGTTGAGGCATTTAGCAGATCGCACATACTCCAAGTTTTGGTGATCCGTCCAGACGGTAAACGGCAGCTCCTCCCCCTCTAGCCAATGACGCCACTGCTCCAGGGCAATCTTGGAAATTCTTGAAATTCTTGAACAGAAATGTCTGCTTTACTATTACCTGGTGTGTAACTCTGATCTTTGTTTCTGACATGTCTGCAGTGGATCATTATGACCTCTGACCATCTGCTAATCTGCCTAAACCAATAAGGGTATACACTCACCTAAAGGATTATTAGGAACACCATACTAATACTGTGTTTGACCCCCTTTCGCCTTCAGAACTGTCTTAATTCTTCGTGGCATTGATTCAAAAAGGTGCTGAAAGCATTCTTTAGAAATGTTGGTCCGTATTGATATGATAGCATCTTGCAGTTGATGGAGATTTGTGGGATTCACATCCAGGGCACGAAGCTCCCGTTCCACCACATCCCAAAGATGCTCTATTGGGTTGAGATCTGGTGACTGTGGGGGCCATTTCAGTACACTGAACTCATTGTCATGTTCAAGAAACCAATTTGAAATGATTCGAGCTTTGTGACATGGTGCATTATCCTGCTGGAAGTAGCCATCAGAGGATGGGTACATGGTGGTCATAAAGGGATGGACATGGTCAGAAACAATGCTCAGGTAGGCCGTGGCATTTAAACAATGCTCAATTGGCACTAAAGTGTGCCAAGAAAACATCCCCCACACCATTACACAACCACCACCAGCCTACACAGTGGTAACAAGGCATGATGGATCCATGTTCTCATTCTGTTTACGCCAAATTCTGACTCTACCATCTGAATGTCTCAACAGAAATCGAGACTCATCAGACCAGGCAACATTCTTCCAGTCTTCAAATGTCCAATTTTGGTGAGCTTGTGCAAATTCTAGCCTCTTTTTCCTATTTGTTACGGAGATGAGTGGTACCTGGTGGGGTCTTCTGCTGTTGTAGCCCATCCGCCTCTAGGTTGTGCGTGTTGTGGCTTCACAAATGCTTTGCTGCATACCTCGGTTTTAACGAGTGGTTATTTCAGTCAAAGTTGCTCTTCTATCAGCTTGAATCAGTCTGCCCTTTCTCCTCTGACCTCTAGCATCAACAAGGCATTTTCGCCCCCACAGGACTGCCGCATACTGGATGTTTTTCCCTTTTCACAGCATTCTTTGTAAACCCTAGAAATGGTTGTGTGTGAAAATCCCAGTAACTGAGCAGATTGTGAAATACTCAGACCGGCCCGTCTGGCACCAACAACCATGCCACGCTCAAAATTGCTTAAATCACCTTTCTTTCCCATTCTGACATTCAGTTTGGAGTTCAGGAGATTGTCTTGACCAGGACCACACCCCTAAATGCATTGAAGCAACTGCCATGTGATTGGTTGATTAGATAATTGCATTCATGAGAAATTGAACAGGTGTTCCTAATAATCCTTTAGGTGAGTGTATGTCCTTTGTTCTTCAGGAATGTGGTTGACTGTCTTTTATGATGTTCCCCTACCCCCTTGACGGTAAACACCTAGAGCAGGAAGGATAAGGTGGGGGGGACAGCCCGCCCTTTGGGTAAAACCTATATGACATAAGACAGCAGGGCAGTAACTTACCACACCCTTTTAACTGTAATCAGTACTGACTGTTCATGTATTTACCTCAGAGATTGCTCAGAGGGTTATTTTGTAAGCTTTGTGGTGGAGTGGGGGGTGGGAATTATTGTGCCCCCATTTGGGGCAACTTCTGGAAGCACTGGGTGATTTTAGTTGGAGAGTCAGGAGACGGGGGGTGGATACTCTGCCTATGATTATTGTCCTTCATGCTTATCTTGTTTAGAAATGTCATTCCAAGAGCGTGACGTATGTTGGCACCAAGCAGCCGGCATCCCATGATATTTGGATCCATCAAGCCTAAAGCGATCTTAAAAGTTCCAAAATATATTGAAATTGTCAATTAACTTAATCCCTTGGTTGAGGCATGCCGATGTTGGCTACGTATTCAGCCCAAGGAGTCTGCTAAAAGATTACGTATCTTTCCGCCAGGTTGGAATGGGGCCTGAGAGGAAAACATGTTTGTTGAAAGTTGTTTATTTTGTCCAGTAACATTGAAAAATACTTTTTCAGGATCTCAAAGCCAGCTTTCCTTTGTATAATGTCAAAAGACCCAGTGTGGATAATAATCTGCATGTTGTTTGAATGTGTAGAGTGAATAACTGGCAACATTTCTCTTAGCTCTCTGACCGATGTGTCAGCCATGGTTAGGTTTTCAGACTTTGCCATTCTGATATGCTTGGTTATATCGCCCCAATTAAGGTAGTATCTGGTTTATCAAATGTGGAGTTAGCAAATTTCTTCTTTCCCTCGTTCTATCAGTGGTTTTAGGGCTATTACTTGGATTTTGGTTAGTCCTAATGCTAGTGTTGTGGTTAGCTTCCCTAGGTCCATTTACACACATTTCATTCAGTCAGTGGATCGTACCTGTTTTACAGTCAGCGTTCAGGTGGTGGATTGAGGGTTGTGCTCTATTTGATTTCTTGCTTGATTAGCCTCTGTCAGACCAAGGAGTTGATGCTTTGGGTCTAGCACTGGTGCTGTGCCAGTAAGATTTGTCATTGGGAAAAGCTGGTTTGAAAGCCTCTGCGGTTAATCCAGTGGCATTAGTCCAGGGGAGCGTGTCAGACAGGTCCCAAATCTCTAGATTTGAAGTAATTCCTTGTATTCCAATCTGTGACTGTCTGTTAGCGTTTGGTGGCTCAACCCCTATAGTAGCTGCTACATTGTCAATGAATTGTTCACTCTCACGTATTTCAACCTGCGTTATCGTCTTGTTCAGTCGCTCACTCTGAAATTGCTCTGATCTGTTCACCAGTTTTGACTGCGTTCTGTCAAGCATAGGGACATTTTTTGAGATCTCTAGCCTTAGGTTAGTCTGTTGTGCTATATTAGCATTAGCATTTGTTGATTCACCAACTGGACAGGACCCATAGTCCAACCAAGGAACACTCAGGTGACTACAGTGGATATCACAAGTCTACAAACCCCTGTTAAAATGTTAGGTTCAAAGGAGACAAAGATAAATCATGTCAGAACTTTTACCACCTTTAATGTGACCTACAGTGGGTATAGAAAATAATCACCCCCCTTTAAAATAATCACATTCTGATGCTTTGCAGCCTGAAATGAAGACAGAAATAATTGTTGTTTCATTCAGCTGTATTTACTCAGTGCAACTTATAACATCCAAGTAAAAGATATAACACCAACAATAAAAAAAAACAATCACTGAGTTGGAAAAAGGATCACCCCCTTGTGTCAGTATTTTGTTGAACCACCTTTTGCTTTAATTACAGCCTTTAGTTTATTGGGATATGTCTCTACAAACTTTGCACATCTAGACGTTGCAATATTTGACCACTCTTCTTTGCAGAACTGCTCAAGTTCAGTTTAATTTGATGGTGACCGTTTGTGGACTGCTGTCTTCAAGTCATTGCACAGATTTTCAATGGGGTTTAAGTCCGGGCTCTGACTAGGCCAAGCAAAGACATTCAACTTTTTCTCCTTCAACCACTTTGTGGTCAGTTTTGCTGTGTGCTTTGGGTCAATGTCATATTGGAAGATAAATCTTCTACCCATTGACAACTTCCTGGCAGAGAATTTGACAGTATTTTGCCCCATCCATTTTTCCTTCTATCCTGACAAGTGGTCCAGTCCCTGCTACAGAGAAACAACCCCATAACATGATATTACCACCTCCATGCTTTACTGTAGGAATGGTGTTATTTGGATGATGAGCTGTATTGGATTTTTGTCAGACATCGTTTGGCATTGAGGCCAAATAATTCGATTTTAGTCTCATCTGACCATACCACCTTTTTCCATGTGGCCTTAGAATCTTCAAGGTGCGTTTTTGCAAAGCTCAGTCGTGACTGCATGTGGCCTTTCTTGAGGAGTGGCTTTTTTCTTGCAACTGATGGGGAAGTTTCTGAAGCCTGATGCATTCTTACTGATTAAAGGACTTGAGTCCCATTGTTTAGATAGGTAGAGGAATGTGGGGGATCTGGTATTTGCCAAGGGGGTATCATTGACTGGTATCAGCTGATGAAATGGTTACTCTTTATCTCCTCCTCTGTATAACTCATCCGGACATCTATTGTCTGTTCGGGTTCGGTTGGAACTCTTAGAATTGAAGTTGTTACTTATGGCGGGAAGGAGAGCTGTCCTTTGTGTGAAGCTTAGGTAAACACAGTAGTAAACATTATGGCAGGAAGGATAAGGTGGGGGAAGATAGCATTTGACTTGTGTGATAGAACAAAGGTGTTTTATTGACATAGGACAGCATTTTACCACACCCCTTTTTCACTGTAATAAATACGGATTGTGCATGTTTTGAGTTAGAGACTCCTCAGACAATTATGTGTGTGTAAGCAGTTGACGCGTCTCTCATATGTGCATAATAGTTAATAAAACGGTTAGAATATACAAAGAGAACTTTGTCTCTGTGTCCCTTACTCCGAGTGTCGATACATGAAATTTCCATCACACAACACTCCCATACAAGCCACATTTGTGGAGAATTTGTGATATTGTTGTCACATGCACACAATGACCACTCTTGTCATGAATTCCTGCAACTGCTTCAGAGTTGCTGTAGGCCTCTTGATAGCCTCTCTGAGCAGTTTCCTTGCTCTTTTATCCAGTTTGGAGCAACGTCCTGACCCAGGGAGGGTCTGTGTTGTACCAAATACCTTCCACTTTTTAACAATAGACTTCATTGTGCTTCTAGGCACTGATAAAGCCTTTTTTTATCCATCTCCTGACTTGTGCCTGTCCACAACTTTATCCCAGAGATCTTTTGACAATGCCTTGCCACCCATAGCTGATTGCTTTCTTCAGTTTAACTACCAAGGACTGAAATGCTTCAGGAAAACTTGTTTCATGCTGAGCTAATCAAAATGACCACAGCTGATCACAGTTGAATGTAAATTGGTTTGTGTGCTATTGAGAAGGTGATTAACTACACCTGGTTGTGTTTACAAGTCATTTTTAGGAGGGGGGTGAATCTTTTTCCAACTCAGTGATTCTGTTTTTTAATTTGTAATCTTTTTTTTCTGACAAGTTGGTATTATATCTTTCACTTGGATGTTATAAGTTGTAAATACAGCTGAATAAAACCAAAATTGTTTTTGTCCGTTTTCATTTCAGGCTGCAAAGCAACAATATGTGATTATTTTAAAGGGGGGTGATTATTTTCTATACCCACTCTATAACATGAACAATTCAATTGAAAAACAAACTGAAATCTTTGAGGGTGATAAATAATAAAAATAAAAACTCAATAACCTGGTTGCATAAAAGTGCAGACCCTTAAACTAATACTTTGTTGAAGCACCTTTTGATTTTATTACAGCACTGCTCTGTGATTCAACTAAGAAAATGTCTGGAAAATCTGAACAGCTGAACTTTATTTGTGATTAATAATGGCAGGTGTTTAATGAATTCTATTTAACATGCTTTTGAATGTGATTGGTTAATTCTGAACACAACCACATCCCCAGTTATAAGAGGGTGTGCACATTTATGCAACCAGGTTATTGTAAGATTTTTATTAAAACATGTTCCCCCTCAAAGATTTCAGTTTGTTTTTCAATTGAATTGTTCATATTATAGTTCACATTAAAAGTGGAAAAAGTTCTGACATGATTTATCTTTTTCCTCATACTTTAACATCACAAAAACCTGGCATTTTAACCGGGGTGTGTAGACTTTTTTTATCCACTTTAAATCTTCCATGTGGTTGATCCATTCCTCCAATAGCTGTCTTAGCGCCTCCATCATAAGAAATCCCTCAAAAATACTAAAGAACTATGCTGAATTCCTCTTTGAAAATTAAAAAAATATATATGATTAAAACAAATATAGAATAAAAATGAAACAAAGGCAAAAGATTAAAAATAGATTAAAACACAATTTAAAAGTAAGAAAAGAAAAAGAGGTGGGCAAAAGGCAGGAAGCAGGAGAGTTGCATTACGCAACTAACAGGCATGAAAGCAAGAAGTGAAAATAGTACTAACGTTTTGCCATATAATGCAACTCAAAAGTTAATGCTGACTTTATTAGAAAAATCAGCATAGATACACATGTACCAAAATCATTGTTTTTATTTCTAACAATATTTTAAACCCAACCACAATACAATCAACCTAGTCATAATGTGTGGTCGGCCCAGGCATAGATTTTTCCTTCTAAATAATAGCATTGCTCATGTGATGTTTGTTTACTGCAGTGCTTTGTTGGACTTCAAACCTTGTGCGAAACACAGGATGTTTTTCAACCTGCATATACTACAGTTTGTACTTGTGGTTATTTAGGGACCATTACTAAGGGCAGATTGGATCTTAAGGCCCATCTCTTATTAAAATGAAAAATGGGCTGAAACTCCAAAATTGTAATTCCCGACTCCTTCTTTATATCTTAAATAAAAAAGCATGTTTGAAGTACCTTTATCTCTTGAGAAAAGGCTTGTTGTTGGGCCAGCATAATCACAACCTCCACAGCTCTCTTACATTCTTCAATGGACACACAATCGACATGTTGTGAGGTTTCCTTAGCTCCAACTCGCTTGATTCTTGCAACCACCTTGACAAGCCTTGTCCAGGATGAAAACCGTTTCAGGCGGTTTAGAATATCACTTGTTTTGCTGGCTTGAAATATTTGAGCGGTCTTGACTTCTAGATCTCCGACAAGCAATTCAGTCGAGAGTTTAGGTGGCAAGAGCATTTCGTGTTCCCACAGAAATCTGGGCCCGGATAACCATTTAGATGAAGCAATTTCCTTTACGTTAATACCTCTTGAAGCGTGGTCAGCAGGGTTTTGTGTTGTGTCTACAAAGTGCCATTGGTTGGGATCTGTATTCTCTCTAATCAGTTGAATGCGGTTGGCCACAAACACATGGAACCTTCGTGCTTCATTGCAGATGTATGCTAGTACCACCTGAAAGTCAGTCCAAAAAAAATTCTTCATACATTTTCATCTGAAGTTCTTTCTTTAACATGATGCTCATTCTGGCTGCAGTGACAGCAGCACAGAGTTCCAATCTCAGGATACTTAAGATCTTTGATGGAGCTACTCTGGAATTTGCCATTACGAGACTACAATGGATCTCACCTTTGTTGTTTGTGTACCTTAGGTAGGAACACGCGCCATATCCTGTAGTGCTGGCATCCGCAAAGTGGTGGAGTTCAAATCTGACAATGGTACCAAGATTGTGTGGGGCATTACATCGGGGTATAGTGATCTCCTTTAACCTTCTGAGACCATCCTTCCACTCCTCCCACCATGACTGAAGGCCTACAGGAATGGGATCATCCCATCCAACGCCTCGGCGACACAGCTCCTGCAGGATACATTTCCCTCTCAGGGTGAATGGGGCCACGAACCCAAGTGGATCCTAGAGAGAGGAAACAGCTGACAGGATACCATTGCGAGTTGGGGGTGGTCTTTGGCATCGATATTGAAAGCAAAGGTGTCCGTTTCTATGGACCACTGAATGCCAAGTACGTGCCCTTCTGGTAAAGTGCCTGGATTGAGATTGAGAGGCTCTGTAGTTGCTGCTCTTTCTGATGGAGCTACACAAGTAAGGACCTCTCTTCGGTTTGAGTTAAACTTATGTAAGCGCAAGCCTGCACTTTTGCAGAGTTGTTATGCCTCGATGATTATCTCTTTAGCCTTTTCCTCAGTTGAAACACTGATTAACCCATCATCCACATAGAAATTGTTCTCTACAAAGGCTGATGCTAGGGGTTGGTCGGTCTTATGTTGTTGTGCCAGATACCTGAGTCTGAAATCGGCACACCCAGGGGAGGAGGCAGCGCCGAAGAGGTGGACTGTGTTAGAAATCAGCCGTTTCGTATAGTGGTTGTAATAATTATCGAGAGAGAAAGTATATTATTTATTGCAGCATTAGAAAGTCTTGTTCATGAGGTTACGGACCTGGTCTTCCTTACACAACCTCCATCTCATCTCAGTCACTCTTTTCTAACTGTAATGTTGGTTACAAGCTGATATATACATTGAAGGGTGTGTTTACCTAGCAAAGATCAGGTTTCCAAGACAGTAACCCCCATGCCAAATGGTCAATGTAAAACATTCCTTTGGTTAGTAGAGCGCAACCTACAGAGAGATAATCTAAACAGAGAGGTTTCTGTTGTTCTCATTATCTAGGCACATTCAATTACAATGAAACATACATTCACGATGTAATTCTTAATGTTCAGATTCCACACTCCCCCCATCAAACATTTAAAAAAAAACATTACATGTTTGATAAAACATTACAAGTACAATTCAATTCCTAATGAAAAGAAAAGGCCCATCCATTTATGTTACAAATGACTAAGATGAAACAACAAAATGAGTATCTGACCAATCAGGTCCTATTGTTCCTCAAATGAAAATGAATGTAAACAAGACAATTGACACACCACACTCCGACACATAACTCAATGTATGACAGTCATCAATCCCGCCCCTACCTCAGATTATAAAGGTCGAGAAACATATTGACATCAATAGGCTACTATTAGTGTTAACGATGTTCCGCAGAAAATCTGATGAAAAACATGAAACCATGGTTAAAAGTCCCCCAAAGTCCATTGAACAATCAAAACCCCCCTTGTCCGTATCATGATCCATGGGACAATCATACAAAAGACTTATGCATATCCTGTTGTACCTGTGAAAGATTCTATCTTTAAAATAGGGACAACATCTACAGGGTCATCAATACGCCAAAGTCTAATATTGGGATTGTTGTCATACAGTTTCCCACCTGAGAAACAAACCTTCATATATATTCATATATTGGTTGTGAACTGATAGTGATTTGTCTTTTTCATGTCGGAGAGACAAACTGCATTGTGGGATTGTTGAGTTTGCGGATTGTTGACGTGCTGTACGTTGCCTGCTGTTACCTACCTGGCTACCTGCCAAACTTTTTCGAATTTACTCTGTATAAACTAATTGGTCAAAATTCTATATTCTATATATATATTTTGTATTTGTTGACCTCTTACCCAACTTTACTACACCGGGACTCTTTTTGGACATAATTAACAGAACTACTCACCCTTGAACACCCGAGGCTAAGTATCATTAAAATGACTTATCACTGTAATTGTTGTAGCAACAACACGGAGGAGAACTCTCGTTTTCAGATAGAGATAGCAGAGTTAGAGGCTCGGCTTCTGACGCAAAGGTCAGGCAAGGACTATGCTAGTGTAGAAATAGAAAAAACTGCGTCAGTGCCACCAGGAAGAAACAATAGTCTTGTTAGCCCCCCGGCACAGCTCCTGCAGCTGGGCAAAAACGTTCTCTTGGTCACTGGGAAGAAATGCCGTCGATCAGTTAAACCTGAGCCACCGACGTAGCAGTGGCTAGAAAAAACTCCCTAAGAAGGTCGAATTTTAGGAAGAAACCTAGAGAGGACCCAGGCTCAGAGTGGTGACCAGTCCTCTTCTGGCTGTGCCGGGTGAGATATTAAGAGTCCAATTGGAATAATAAATACATTTCTCTGGGCTAAATCCAGAGTATATTTGATTTTAGACTAGGTCAGAAGTATGACCAGGTGGACAAGGACAGGAACAGCAACGGTCCCCCCAAACCAGGTAATCCGCAGGTGTGGACCAGGACCTCATCTCCTTCTAAAATTTTAAATTGGAGGAAACTGAGAAAAGTTAGTAGTACATCCCTCATGTCCCCCAGCACAATAATATAGCAGCGTAACACCTTGGAAACTGAGACGGGGGGGTCCGGTGACACTGTGGCCCTACCCGGGGGAGGCCCTGGACAGGGCCCAACAGGCAGGAAATCAATCCAACCGCATTGCCAGGCATCAACCAAAGGGACACCCACCAACCGCAACCCCCTGAATGAGGGCCGAGTATTGCTAGCAGCGTACAGCCCAACTGCACAAGTGCGCAATAGAGAGTCAACAACAAGCCAGTGACTCTTCCCCCGAAGGGCATTGGAGGGAGGGCATCCCAGTGGCGACGAGAGCCCACCTGGCAAGACAGCAAGGGTGGACAGTATCAAACCTACTGGTCACCTTCACGCCCCCGGGCCAGGCTACACCTAATTATAAACCGTGCTGTAGAGATGAGTTTTTAGTAGACACTTGAAAGTTTGCACTGAGTTTGCATTTCTAACCTTAATTGGCAGATCATTCCACAGGAGTGGAGCTTTATGAGAAAAGGCCCTGCCGCCAACTGTTTGTTTAGAAATTCTAGGTACAATTAAAAGGCCTGCATCTTGCGATCTAAGGTTACGTGTAGGTATGTATGGCTGGATCATTTCAGCAAGGTAAGTAGGAGCAAGTCCATGTATTGATTTATAGGTTAAGAGTAAAACCTTAAAATCAGCCCTAACCCTAACAGGCAGCCAATGTAAGGATGCCAGGACAGGAGTAATGTGTTCAAATTGTTTTGTTCTAGTTAGGATTCTAGCAGCTGTGTGCAGCACTAATTAAAGTTTATTTATTAATTTGTCTGGATAACCAGAGAGAAGAGCATTGCAGTAATCCAATCTAGAAGTAACGAAAGCATGGATAAATTTTTCTGCATCAGTTTTTGATAGAAAGTTTCTATTTTTTGCGATGTTTCGAAGATGAAAATAAGCAACTCTTGAGACATATTTTATATGTTCTTCAAAGGAGAGGTCAGGGTCAAGGGTAACGCCAAGGTTTTTTACAGTTTTTTGGGATACGACCATGCAGCCGTCGAGGTTCACAGTGAGATCTGCTAACAATGCTCTTTGTTTTTTGGGTCCTAAAAGGAGCATTTCTGTTTTATTTGAGTTTAAGAGCAAGAAATTCTCTGTCATCCACTTCCTAATATCTGAAACGCATGCTTCCAAAATAGCTAATTTAGGGGCTTCTCCATGCTTCATTGAAATATATAACTGTGTGTCATCAGCATAACAGTGAAAGTTAATATTGTGATTTCGGATTACATCGCCCAGAGGGAGCATGTATAGTGAGAAAAGTAATGGGCCCAGAACCGAGCCTTGAGGAACACCAAAGCATACCTTTGACTTGTCAGAGGATATGCCATCCACACTAACAAACTGATATCTTTCAGATAAATAAGATTTAAACCAGGCTAGAACATGTCCACGTAGCCCAATATGGGTTTCCAGTCTCTCCAAGAGAAGAGATCTAAAACCGGACTGGAATATTCCATAAATGTTTTTTGTCTTTAGGAAGGCATTCAGTTGAAGATTTTTGAGAGGAACGGGAGGTTCGATATTGGCCTATAATTGTTTAATATGTCGGGATCTAGATTAGATTTTTTTAGAAGAGGCTTAATTTCCGCAATTTTTTGTGAGTTTGGTACGCATCCGGAGGAAAGGGAGCAATTTATTATGTTCAGCATTGGCTGACCTAGCACAGGAAATAACTCCTTAAGTAATTTTGTAGGAATCGGGTCTAGCTGAGAGTTTGTGGGTTTAGAACTCATTACAAATTTTGTAAATGTGTCGAGCGATACGGTATCAAAAAATTCAAGTGTCCCCATTGACACCTGATCAGGGAGGTTCCGGAAATTTTTTGGACAACTGAGATTTTTAGGACCATAACTATTTAAGGAGTCAGTTATTTGTTTTCTAATGGTGATGATCTTTTCATCAAAGTAGTTCATGTATTCATTACAAATGTGTCGAGCGATACGGTACTTGCACAGCTCAATCGCTGGCTGAAAACGGAGTTCTGCCCGTCGCAGGAGGTAGAGTTTGTAGATAACTGGCCTTCTTTTTGGGACTCTCCCAGAAATAGGGCCAGGCCTGATCTGCTGAGGAGCGACAGACTCCATCCTAGCTGGAGTGGTGCTCTTCTTTTATCTAGGAACATTGACAGGAGTCTCACTCCTATAGCCTTAACATGAGATAGGGTGCAGGTCAGGCTGCAGGCTGTTAGCCAGCCTGCAAGCATAGTGGAGTCTGTCGATAGCATAGCCAGAGTAGTTAGTACAGCTTTACCTATTGCCACTGTGACTTGTTCCAGGCTGAGAAAAGTTAAACAAGGTAGTGCTAACAAAAACAACCTTATTAAGATAAAGCCTTCCTCCTTCTCGGTCAAAAATAAAAATAATTGTATCACTTCACATCTCAAAATGGGACTCCTAAATATTAGATCTCTTGCTCCAAAGGCAGTTGCAGTAAATGAATTAATCTCTGATCATAAACTAGATGTTATTGGTTTATGTGAAACGTGACTAAAGCCTAATTAATTCACTGCCTTAAATGAGGCCTCTCCTCCTGGTTATACTAGTGATAATATCCCTCGTGCATCCCGAAAAGGAGGGGGTGTTGCTAATATTTATGACAGTAAATATAAATTTACTCTCAAAGATATCACTGTTTCATTCTTTTGAAGTTTTACTCATGAAAGTTAACCAGGCCGATAAATCGTTTTACATAGCTACTATTTATAGGCCCCCCGGGCCATACACAATGTTCCTCAATGAGTTTCCAGAATTCTTGTCTAACCTTGTAGTCATGGCAGATAGTATTCCAATTTTTGGCGATTTCAATATAGTCATATGGAAAAGTCCAATGATCCTCTTCAAAAATACTTGACTCAATGGGTTTTATCCAACATGTCTCAGGTCCAACACATTGCCACAATCACACCTTAGATTTAGTCCTGTCACGAGTAATAGATATTGTAGATCTAATAATTTCCCCCCAGTATTCTGGATTATCCGATTATTACATTCACCATTAAAACAAGAAATCCACTTGCTCAGCAAACAATGAGTTTCAAAAGACGTACTATAAATTCTCGGACTACAAATAAATTCCTTGATATTCTTACTGACAGGATACCCTTAATTTCACTCATTAACGACAGAGTAAATAAATCTGTAAAAGATCAAATCGAGGATCTAAACTCAACACTGCGAAATACATTAGACACAGTTGCACCACTAAAAAAAAAAGAAATACGCAACAAGAAACTTGCTCCCTGGTACACACACAATACTAGAGCACTTAAGCAAGCCTCAAGGAAATTGGAGCGAAAGTGGCGCTCCACCAAGTTGGAAGTATTTAGACTAGCATGGATCACTCTGAAAAACACGTCTGCTCGATCATCTTATTTCTCCAACCTGATTGAGGTGAACAAAAACAATCCAAAATTTCTCTTTGATACAGTTGCAAAATTAACAAAAAATCAAAGCTTAGCAAGTGAAGTGGGTCTTCACTTTAGTTGTAATGAATACATGAACGCCTTTAATGAAAAGATCATCACCATTAGAAAACAAATAACTGACTCCTCCTTAAATAGTTATGGTCCTCAAAATCTCAGATGTCCTAAAAATGTCCTGAACCTCCCTGACCAGGTGGCAATGCGGACACTTGAATACTTTGATACCGTATCGCACGACACATATACTAAATTTGTAATTAGTTCTAAACCCATAAACTCTCAGCTAGACCCGATTCCAACAAAATTACTTAAGGAGCTATTTCCTATGCTAGGTCAGCCAATGCTGAACATAATAAATTGCTCTCTTTCCTCCAGATGTGTACCAAACTCACTAAAAATTGCAGAAATTAAGCCTCCTCCAAAAAAATCTAATCTGGATCCCAACATATTAAACAATTAAAGGCCAATATCAAACTTCCCATTCCTCTCAAAAATCTTAGAAAAATGTGTTTCCCAACAACTGAATGCCTTCCTAAAGACAAATAACATTTATGAAATACTCCAGTCCGGTTTCAGATCCCGTCATAATACTGAGACTGCACTCGTGAAGGTAACAAATTACCTTCTAATGGCCTCGGACAAAGGTTCTGCATTTGTCCTGTTGCTTCTTGATCTTGGTGCTGCTTTTGACACTATTGATCACTCCCTTCTCTTGGAGAGACTGGAAACCCATATTGGGCTACGTGGACATGTTCTAGCCTGGTTTAAATCTTATTTATCTGAAAGATATCAGTTTGTTTGTGTGGATGGCATTTCCTCTGAAAAGTCAAAGGTATGCTTTGGTGTTCCTCAAAGCTCGGTTCTGGGCCCATTATTGTTCTAACTATATATGCTCCCTCTGGGTGATGTAATCCGAAATCACAATGTAAACTTTCAATGTTATGTTGATGACACACAGTTATATATTTCAATGAAGCATGGAGAAGCCCCTAAATTAGCCACTTTGGAAGCATGCGTTTCAGATATTAGGAAGTGGATGACAGAATTTCTTGCTCTTAAACTCAAGGAAAACAGAAATGCTCGTTTTAGGACCCAAGAAACAAAGAGCATTTGTTCTCTCTGTGAACCTCGGCGACTGCATGGTCGTATCCAAAAAACTGTAAAAAACCTTGGCGTTACCCTTGACCCTGACCTCTCCTTTGAAGAACATATAAAATATGTCTCAAGAGTTGCTTATTTTCATCTTCGAAATATTGCAAAAATTAGAAACTTTCTATCAAAAACTGATGCAGAAAAAGTAATCCATGCTTTCGTTACTTCTAGACTAGATTACTGCAATGCTCTTCTCTCTGGTTATCCAGACAAATTAATAAATAAACTTCAATTAGTGCTGGACACGGCTGCTAGAAAAAATTGAACACATTACTCCTGTCCTAGCGTCCTTACACTGGCTGCCTGTTAGGGTTAGGGCTGATTTCTTAACCTATTAATCAATACATGGACTTGCTCCTACTTACCTTGCTGAAATGATCCAGCCATACATACCTACACGTAACCTTAGATCGCAAGATGCAGGCCTTTAAATTGTACCTAGAATTTCTAAACAAACAGCTGGTTTGTTTACAAACAGTTGGTTGCAGGGCCTTTTCTCATAGAGCTCCACTACTGTGGAATGATCTTCCAATTAAGGTTAGAAATGCAAACTCAGTGCAAACGTTCAAGTGGCTACTAAAAACTAATCTCTACAGCACGGTTTATAATTAGGTGTAGCCTGGCCCGGGGGCGTGAAGGTGACCAGTAGGCTTGATACTGTCCACCCTTGCTGTCTTGCCAGGTGGGCTCTTGTCGCCACTGGGATGCCCTCCCTCCAATGCCTTTTGGGGGAAGAGTCACTGGCTTGTTGTTGACTCTCTGTTGCGCACTTGTGCTATTGGGCTGTACGCTGCTGGCAATACTCGGCCCTCTTTCAGGGGGGTTGCGATTGGTGGGTGTCCCTTTGATTGATGCCTGGCAATGTGGGTGGATTAATTTCCTGCCTGTTGGGCCCTGTCCGGGGCCTCCCCCAGGTAGGGCCACAGTTTCGCCGGACCCCCCCTTCTCAGTTCCAAGGTGTTACGCTGCTATATTATTGTGCTGGGGGATATGAGGAATGCACTTTCTAACTTTTCTCAGTCTCCTCCAGTTTAAGATTTTAGGAGGAGATGAGGTCCTGGTCCACACCTGCGGAGTACCTGGTTTGGGGGGCCCGTTGCTGTCCCTGTCCTTGTCCACCTGGTCATACTTTATACCTAGTCTAAAATCAAATAGACTCTGGCTTTAGCCCTGAGAAATGTATTAATTATTCCAATTGGACTCTTAATATCTCACCCGGCACAGCCAGATGAGGACTGGTCACCCCTCTGAACCTGGGTCCTCTCTAGGTTTCTTCATAAAATTTGGCCTTCTTAGGGAGTTTTTCCTAGCCACTGAAATTCAACACTACTGTTGTTTGCTCCTTGGGGTTTAAGGCCGGGTGTCTCTGTAAAGCACTTTATGACAACTGCTGTTGTAAAAAGGGCTTTATAAATACATTTTATTGATTGATTGATATGAAATCACCATATCAGTTAATTTGGGAAAATCTTAGATTGTAAGGAAAGAAGTCAGTTTCCAATCAAGTGTCCTTTAGTTCTTGTCTTTAGTTCTTTGTTTTGTATCAGTGTTGAATGTTCCAAAATCAGTTATTGCAGTCAGTGTGATGTGGACCCAGCAAACTGCCTGGTTGTCCTAACAAGTCAGTGTAGGTGTATAACGTAACAGTGTGTTTCCAACACTTCACTAATTCAAGATTAACACCACAACAGTGTCTTCCGCTGTGTTGGGACCATGTGACCTTTCCAGTCAACTAGCCTGTGGTACTCTGACCTGTAGTATGTGGAGTCCCTCATCTCGCTGTTGACGATTCATCTAGAAACGTAGTGCAAAGCCAAATAATCTGACCCTGGCATTGTTCTGCCATGTGTTGAAGTCTAACACTTCCCCGAGTTGGTTTGTTGGAAAGGAGAATAAAACACCGGGAGTCAGGGCAATTACCGTATTATATGTCCATTTATTACAGAAGCTTCTGGAGACACGTGTCGCTGCACAATGTCTAAGGATCAACATTCAACAGATCATTTTATACTTCTACTACGCCCAAAAGATAGAGTTGTTAAATTCACAGAAGTATGCTATTGGTCCAGTTCCAATTCTATTCCTTATAAGGATAAACGCAAACATCTTGTCTCCTCCTGGTTTCTGTCTGGCCTGTCAGACTATGTCTGTGTGTCTCTAACCTGTGTCCTGTTTCTCAAAAGACAGACATACTAAATCTTTCTCTCCCCGGCAACTGCTTAAACAGGATTTCCTATTCTCCTACTTGCTCCTTCAGTTTCAGCTCATATTACAGACATTTAATATTTTGTTTCATTGGTTACAACAGCTTATAACAGTTCACTAACTTATACAATCAATACATCTACATTGGTTACAACAGCTTACAACAGTTCACTAACTCATACAATCACTACATCTACACATGTGAGTGGTCAGGAAGATTCTAAACAGATTCAACCAATGTGGTTGTAGAGGTCCTTTTTGAACATGTTGCTGGTACTCACACTCAGTTGTCTGTGTCCAGTCAGTGACGTGATGTATCATCAGAAAAGGGGTTGTGATGTCTTGATCTGTTGAAAGTATAACTACAAAACAACGATTAATGTGGTTCAAAAGTCCATCTGACTTTCATCCACTGGGTATGTTTCCGTCAACTCCCAACAAAGAAGACAATAGATCAGTCCTGAAAACTTGTGGATCTCAGAAGTTCCATCAAGTTTCCATGATAGTCTATGTCAAAGTTCCTTGGTTGATATTTGGTTCCTGGTGCTATATTATTGCCCGATAGCAACTATCATTGGAATAAGATTGTCGGACTTGACTTTGCTTAGCCAAATCAGAAATGGTTAGATCTATTCTATTCAACCATTAAAATGTTAGACCTTACATCAAACAAAAATCTCCAAATAAACCAATTAAAAACATCCAGTAAATGAAAAATGTAAAACATAACAGATGCCAGTGCTCCGTTATAACTCCTTATAAATACCAATTTGATTTGCCTTGAGCCCTAAGCTCAACTCTTTCCAGTCATAATCAATTATCATATCATACATCCCCCCTGCCTTCACTTCATTAAGTCAACGAAAAATGACACCATGAGTGAATGCAGAACAATGACAAATACGGCTACAGGTTGAGCCTTCCTGAACCCGCACTGGCCATCTTTTCAGGACGGACATGAAAAACAGAGAATTGGTAATAGGGATGGATCTATAATCCATTCGATAAGGAGTTGCATCCTGTATATTCATCAAAACAAAGTGAACATGTTAAAAAACACGAATATTTCACTAACTGTTACGTTCTGTCCTCCCCAGGAGGGGAGTGGGAGCCACGCCACTGCACAAGGACGCCCTGCAGCCAGCAAAAGGGTATGGGGTCATAGTGCGAGTAAGGACACAACACACAGAAGTACCGTACAAAGCAGGCTTTTATTTAGCCACGGTAATAATATCAGGGAGATGAGGAGAACTGGCGGTACCAAATCAAAGAAAGAAACAAACAGCCTCCCACCCCCTTACCTGTCCTAACTCCCACCCAAAACACAGAAGCTGATCTGGCACACTGTCAGGGCGCCCTACCCAAACTTACAGTAGGTGGCCCAGCCAGGTGTAACTAGTGTGCCTAGACAGGGGAGTTACCCTACGTGCAGGGATGTAGACTCCGGAGCAGGGCTAAACTACTCCTCACTCCCTGTAGAAACAAGAAGAAATAAAAATGTTAGGCAATGTACCACTTGTACAAACAAAGTTCAACCACAAACAAGTCAACCACACACACACACACACACAGCTCTCATTCCAAACCACGCAAAATCCACTTAACTACATCCACAACAATCCTAACCACAAAACACTTCACAACAAACCAGAAACCACATACACAACCTTACGAATGGAGAGTGAGAGAGAGAATGACCAAAAACCAGAAGTACATATACTGCTCAGAAATGCATGATGGGACAGATGGTGAGTGGAAACAGCTGAACCGGGTAACGGGGTAGGCGGAGTCATTGATGAGCTTGATTGAAGAATATTGTCACCTGTACTGAGAAGACACATACACAGAACACTACAGGGATTTTGAACAGGGGACGTAACACTAACACAAAGACATCAATGTGCAACATGGTCACTTGTGCCAAGGAATTATAAACCATATAACCCATTAACAAATTTTACAACATAGCTAAACAGCTCTCAAATTTGACTTTACCACAGTACCATCACACAGGTCTGTGAAATTGGCTATCATGCATTTATAATATCCTGTAGTTTCTTGGCACATGCCTAACTTTATTTTGTCTTCTCTCTTCGTATGTACCACCCTCTCCATCTGTCCATATACAACTTCCTCGGAATCCATCTTGTTTAGCCGGAAAACTTTATTTTTCTTTCTGTCCATTTCGAATCCAGGCATCGTTGTTAATGATCCTTTTCATTCTTGATGGTGTCCTATTCGCGCCTTGCTTTTTAAACATGAAAGCATCATGCGCGTCAGAGGCTGCAGTTCTCTTGATGTATTTGTACAACTGGACGTCATTATATTTTTTACTTGTACAAGTAACTGTATAATCGCTGAAAAATACAATATCACACTCTAATCCTCAAAAGGAAAATGCAGTGTCATCATACTATGGCGACATGGAATACCGTAGTTTTACGACTCACTGTTCAGTTGTTTTCAGCAACCAGAAACCGGGAAAAACAACTTCTTCCTCGCGAATTCAGCAGAATAGTTCAGCAGAATTGTTAAAAACATATCCATCGGTTCGGGGCAACATCATGTTAGAAATCATCGTTTCGTATTGTGGTTGTAATAATTATCGCAAACCCGTTTGTCAAGGGAGAGAGAAAGTATATTATTTATTGCAGCATTAGAAAGTCTTGTTCATGAGGTTACGGACCTGGTCTTCCTTACACAACCTCAATCGTTGTGTAAGGGTGTGTTTACCTAGCAAACTGTCATTCTATATTCTTGAGGTTCTTTTTCCAACTGACTTCCCTCCCACCAAAGGAACTTCAGGTAATTACGGCATTCAGGTGAGACAGAGAACTGATGAAACATTTTCTCAATGTCGCAGATCACAGCAACAGCTTCTCTTCTAAACCGTAGAAGAACTCCCACCAGAGAGTTGATCAAATCAGGGCCAGTTAGTAGTGTGTCATTCAAGGAGATCCCATTAAACTTAGCAGAGCAATCTAAAACAACTCAAAGTTTTTCTGGCTTTCTGGGCTGGTATACTCAATTATGTGGAATGTACCACGCAGTCTCTTTCTCAGAAGCTGTGGTGGCTCGTTCCGCATCACCTCTGTCCATGATGTCTTTCATTAAGGCTGTGTAGTGGTCATAATACTGTTTGTTTGACTTCAACCTTTTCTTCAGGTGTTGCAACCTAACAGTGTCCAGCTTCTTGTTATTTGGAAGAACTGGTAAACCAGTGCCCTTAAAGGGGAGTGGCATTTTGTAATGTCTATTGTCCTTCTGCTTAATGTTGTTGCTCAGAAACTGAATGAATTGAACATCATCCTGAGACACGTATTTATTCTCATAGGTCTTTTCGTTGAAGTCCGATTCTAAAATCTTTAACACATCTGGGGGAGATGGCACTGGGATTTCCTTCACTGAGATTCGATGAACGAAGCTTTGGTTTCCCTGTCTGTCCAAGTGGGGATTGGTTGAGCCTATGATGCTCCAGCCTAATGCAGCGCAAAAGGTTCATTTTTACTACCTGTGATGACCTCTAGGGGGGCTGGTGCTGACGGGCAGTCATAACCAATCAGTAATCCCACCTCACAGTATTGCAATGGTGGTATCTTGTTTCTTAAGTGGTTCAAATGAGGCCACTGGAGTGCTGTGCTTTTAGTGGGAATGTGTGACTTATTGACTGGAATGAAGTCTCGAGTATAGGCCTGTTTTACTGTGATGTACATCTCAGAGTTTAGTCCTCTAACCTGTGTATTACTTGCTTTTACTGTATTGGTAGCAGTCATGGTGCTTAACTTGAGTTGTACCGAAAAAGTGGTCACACTGAGTCCAACAGCTAGATCCTCCAATATGACTCTGTGTATCAAGCAGTGCATAAGTGAGAATGTCCTTCTCTGGTGCTGTTGTCGAAGACACAAGAACAGGGACAATGCTGGAGGTGGCTGAGGCTTGTTGTGTCAAGGCAAATTATGTAACCTTGTGTGTTTCCTCATTCCCATGTTCTCCCACAGCTACAGAGTCTTAGTGGCTATTTCATTTGAGTATATCTTTCCTTCTGTGTGCAGGCATGTTGGATGACTTCGACCACATGTGCTGCAGGTATGCCGCCTTTTACACTCTTTGGTAATGTGCCCCTTTCTTAGGCAAACGAAGCAAAGGTGATGTTCATAAATGAATGCCCTTTTATCATCCATGGGATTTTGCAGTAAAGGTTGGGCATTTAGCAATGCCATGAGCTTCGTCCTGACAACATAAGCAAGGAGGCCATGCCTTTGACTGTTCTACTGTCTCTGTAGAGGAGTATTTCGCTTGAGTGACTGTGTTTAGGGCCTTGGCTCGCTGTGGGATCCTCTCTTCCGTGGTTTAAATATTCAATAGAAATGGTGAGGCAATAGGGTTGCATGCTATTCTAGCTTCCCTCGCCATGAACTCTGTAAAGCATGCAAAGCTGGGATAATTTCCACTTTGGTCTAATTCTTCCACGACAATGCGACTCCACCTACGAGTCAACCAATCAGGGAGCTTTTTAAGAGGTTTGTGATTCTCCTCGCAGGCATCGAAAATGCTCAGTCCCTTAACATGGGGAATGGCCTCAGCACTTCCCTAAAGAAAATCAGCAATTGGGTAATTTGCAGAAATCTTCTACCACTTTGCAAGCTTGTCTCTAAAGGCCTTTTGAACAATGAATGGATTCCCGTACTGTCTTGAAGGACTGCCCTAGCACCCTGCTATGCATTACTGCATTCCTGCGTGCATCTCCTGCAAGATACCTCTTTAAATAGAGCATTTTTTCAGCGACTGGAAGGGGCTTCTGATCAATTAGGGCATTGAAGGATAATTGCCAATTGATAAACTTCAGGTCGTCACCAGTGAATGTTGTGGGTTCTGGAATAGGTAGATGACAGAGTGAATGAGCTAGCAATTTCTAGAGCTAAATTGACTTCTGACTGATTTGACAACGATCCCTGTGGTGTACGACGAGGCTGGAACAGTGTGGCTTGTACATTTAATGGAGTTTTGACAGTGTTATGGAGGTCTGGTGGGATTTGGATGTGTGTTTCTTCACCACCATAAATGAGACTATCACAGTCATTGTAAGCCTTCACACGCACTGCTGCTACCTTTACTTCACTCTATGCTTGTAGCTGTTGTAGCCTTATTTTCTCTCTCCCTATTTTTTATTTAATTTCAGCCTCCCTGGCTTTCCATTCACTCTCCAGTTCATCAAGCTTTGACTGTTGAGCATGTAGTTCTTGCATGGCCTTTGCCTCTTCTAATCTGGCAACGAGCTCAGCTTAAGCATCAGCACGTTTGCTAGACGCTCCGGAGTTAGTATTAGAGATCTTATCCGATTTGATCAGGTGGCTCAGAGAACACAGTTTCAGTATTTGTTTTGCCGAAGACTGACCCGTACTCATGCTTATTTAATATCATCCTCACTCTTTCCTTTTCAAGTTGATCGTTAAAAACTTTGTGTATGTTCTTTAGTCGTCTGGTGGCAAGTTCACAGATCTCTGCTGTTTTAGAACCACATGCATCCATTCGACTTACAATGTCTGGAGTAGTACTGTGGTTTCACTGCATATCTTGATAATGTTGAGCAACTGTGTTGAGTTTAGATTCAATGTTGACTTGGTATGAATTAAGCTCTTCCTCTGAGCAGCAAAGCTTTAGCTGTGTTCTTATTTCCCTTGCTGTCTGTCGCCACACTTCATAAGCTTTGTTGAATGCTTTCTCATTTTTCTTTGCTTCTTGTTCATGTAACTCTTGGCCCTTTTCTGTTAGATTTCACTCACGAGAGCTAGATCTGACCTGCGGTGTCTTGTCTGCTTCTTCAGTGGGTTCTGACTTGTATATCAATGTGTCTATTTATGTTACAAACCTTTACGTGTAGAATGTCTGTACTCAAATCTGTTAAGTGACATTAACCAAATCTTGAACTATAGAACCACTCACTTCTAACATTTACCCTTCAAAGTTACGCTAAGATATGCAAAGAACAACAATCGTGATATCAGACAGTATCATTGATGATCTACAATCAGACAATACACTCCTTTTAAATTATGTCAGGTTAACACAATAAACAGTGGGAAATGCATTCACCTTTAGTTTTCTTGCTTATTTGAAAGTATCTATTTTCAACTTTAAGGTCGCAAGATTTACATAAAATTACTCAAATTTGTAAACACATGATACCATAACCATTTCAAGGTATCAAATGTCCAATGTTGACCGTCGCTGAATTTAACCTGTACTCTGTCGGTCTCTGATTGTGGACTTATCTGTAGACCACGGACATTTGGACGTCTTGCAAGCTGAACCTGGCAGAGCGTGGTAGATGACTCAAGCGTAGTGACGAGTTTCACTGTAGCAGCCCTTGGAACCGAAATGAAGAGTAGTCTCGAAAATGGGTGCAATAACATTTATTGCTGCTCTTCCAGCACCGTGAAACTAAAGTATGTTACAAATAAGAGAAAGTAAATAGATTATTTGTAAAGTGCATGGGTTTATGCTAAATATTAACTGGCTGCTCAAATGATAAATGAAGAATATGCTCATATACAAATACAATAGGCTACAATAAAGCCAATGTTCACATTAAATTTACAAGTTGCTGAACCATATTGACGAACTCAACCCACGAAATTGCTAATATTATTGAACACTGCATTACAAAGTTCACTGAGTTTTGAGTTTATATGCTGTGTAGTGCATGTGGTGTATGTTTTACGCAAAAGAGAAAAAATATAGCTACCGTCTAACAAGGTTTGCCGCATGCTGAATTTTTCCCTTTTGCAGCTTGCCCCTGTTCCGTGTGATTTTAAAATAAAGTTCTCTTAAACTATGGTCACTTACATAGCACAACAGGCTAACCTAAGGCTAGAGCGCTTTAAAGATTTCCCTATACTTGATAGAACGCAGTCAAAACTGGTGAACAGATTTCAGAGCAATTTCAGAGCGAACGGCTGAAGAGACGTTAACACAGCTTGAAATACGTGAGAGTGAACAATTATTTGACTCTGTAGCAGCTACTCTAGGGGTTGAGCTACCAAATACTAATGGACAGACACAGAAGGGATTACTTCAAATCTCGACCACTCTGTTACGGACCTGGCTGACACTCTCCCCTGGACATGTGCAAATGCCACAGGATTAACTGCAGAGGCTTTCAAACCAGCCTTCATCAATGACACATTGAGGAAGCCTAGACCGAGGCTAGACTGAAGGCATCAACTCCAGCGGGGACTTGGTCTGGCGTTGTGCGCCGCAGAGGCAAATCCAGCAAGAAATCAAATAGGAGAGTACCAATCCTCAATCTACCACCCGAACTCACACCGCAAAACAGATACATACCACTGACTCGGAATTAAATGTGTGTACATGAAACTAGGGAAGCTAGGTCAAAAGTCCCAAATGATGTCACTTCCAGCTAGTCATGTGACTTGTGGAATATACCAACTTTTGACATGGGTGGATGTATAAGAATAACATAGTTGACAAAAATACTGGGAACATCAATAAATGGAGTAAAATAATTTAGCATGCAATAAAACTAGAATTTGTTGTACACAATGAAAAAATACTAATTTACGTGTCTGAGAAAAGTTAAATCCACTTATTTTATCAGTATTGTATATGTTTCCTTTTTACAAAAATTCAGGGGATTAGGCCTTGCAACTTGAAAAAAATAATCATAATTCATTTAAATATGTTAACATGTATATTTCTGTGACTTTTTACTCAGAAAAAACAAAACTGATGATGTATTGGAATTGAACAAAAAGATTCATATACACTGTTTTTAGATGAAGTGTGTGTGTGGGACATAAAATGTCCTCAAATTCAGGAATGGCCAATTGATCCTAAAGAGACTTGTAAATACGTTGGTACCAGTTTGTATGGAGTTGTGTATATGTAACAAGGGCCACTAAAACAGAATTTAAGATTCACAGTGATGAGACTTGAAGGGGGTGTGGCGCTCGTTAAAAAGTAGACAGTTCATTTTTCTTTTTTTCTTTTAAAAGTTAGGCCCTTCCTTCCGAGACTAAGTGAATAACATTTTAATAACAAGAGGTTGCCACTTTCGGGTAAGCAGGATGCCAGGCGCATAGTTGACAGAACAACAATAGTTTCAATGAAAATATACTAGGACAGTTGAGAAAACAACAAAATTATCGGAATCAGGCAGGCAGGTTACAAAACAACACAACCGCAGGCAAGACACACTATGACCCAAAAAATGCTGAAGAGAACTGGGCTGGCTAAATAAGGTGATAAGACACAGGTGAAACCAATAATGACAGAAGCACAAGCTAAATTCAAGCTGCAATTTTTTTTCAACTTATATCCATAGTTGCAAACAATACGACATGTATGGTTTTTCCTTTCCTATAGTGCCCCCATGTCGCCAACTTTAAACATAATTCACACAAACTAAAACCACAACCCTGATCATGGGTACCAAATGTGATCTCACTGAGTGACAAATGTCAGGGAAATTTCTTGAACTGATGTATACTTAGTCCTATACATGTATAAATGGGTTACTAGTTAAAAGTACTGAGTCCCTATGTTAGATAAGAAAAGGGATGTAGGAGAGGGGGATCTGGTATTTGTTTATTGTCATCATTGAATGGTATCCGTTGATCATTGGGGTCTCAATCTATCTGTTTAAGCCATCAGTATATCTGTCCTTTGTCCAGATGCTGTGTGTCCCTTCAGAGTTGAAAAGGTTACCCACAGGTCTTTGGTTTAATGTGGGGGAGGACAACCTGCCCCTTGGTTAAAATCTAGGTATTGACAGAACAAAGGGAATGTGTATTATTGACCAGCTGGGCAGTATCTTACCACACCCCATTTAGCTCTAATAAATACTGACTGTTCATGTAGTTACCTCAGAGATTCCTCAGAGGATTATTCTGTAAGCTTTTGATGCATCTCTTTATTTGCAAATAAACAGCTAATTGTGCCAAGAGATTGTTGTCCCTGTACTTCCTCCTTTAATAGTTCCTATTGATGTAATTACCATCACACAAAGAACAACAGACATTGTGTTATGGCTATAATGCCGCCACTGTTTGGCCAAACTGAATGTACTTCCATGTTACATTGCAATAGTTTTCATGACATTTACCTCAATTGGTATTAGAATACAATTGTCTGCATCAGATAAATATGTAAACTTCATAAGTCTGACACTATCAAAGCAGGACAACACCTTAAGCACCAAACAATATAAATAGGTCATTTAATTTTTAAGAATGTAATAAATGTAGCCTAATTAAATGTTAAATATAATTGAATGGAAATTTCAGTCTTCCCCAGCGCAGAGCATATTAATTAATTAAACTTCATAAAAATAATGAAGTGATCAGAACAGATATTGATAATTTTCTAATTTTCTTTTTTTCTTTTAAAAGTTAGGCCCTTCCTTCCTAGACTAAGTGAAAGAAAGAAAATAATGCGTTTTGCTATCAAGAGGTTGCCACTTTCGGGTAAGCAGGATGCCAGGCCCATAGTTGACAGAACAACAATAGTTTTAATGAAAATATACTAGGACAGTTGAGAAAACAACAAAACGACAAAAAGGTATGTTTACTTAAGTATGTGTATCAACATCAATGATTGAGCAAACTATTTTTTCTTATAATTGTTTAATTTTGATGATCAAAGACTATCACACGTGGCAACAATGAAACCAATATCTCTCCAGATTTTAATATATTTTGAAAACACCCTCCCTATTCTTACTGTAAAAATATGTTGACTTTGGTTGAGCATGGGCATACAGCCTACGTGCCCATGTGTTTATTGTTAAATTAGATTAGATTTATTTTTAATTTAACTGCCATGTCTATCATTTAAAGATGCAATTGATAAGTTTAGCCCTCAGTTAGATGTGGAATTGTAGAAACAAATGAAAAAAGAGAAATTACTGAAGTAATGAGAATGGATTATATACTGAGGCTAAAACACGTAACACCCTCTCTACCAAAGACACATTTTTAATAGGTAAAGCATTGATTATAATGTTCATGTCACTAGAATAATTTTAGAATGATTAACGTTAGCTTAAACCGAGGTTAGTTAATGAGGTATTGATTAGGTGATTACATGAACCAAATCTAATTTAACGAGGAAAAGTATAAAAACCACTGCTCAGGTCATCACTATCCTCTTGCAACAGGACCAGCTGGATGACAAAAACAGTGCAAGTAGTACCTCAACGGTAATTTGAATAAAAAATAACTATTCAGCATGACAAAAGAGTTGAAAAGAAAATATAGTGAGCATCAGGTTGTTTCCATCCTGTACATTTCAAAGACGGTGGTTCATAAGAAAAAGGTCAAGCAACAGACATTGAGGACAACAAAGCTACACACTGGGAGGGGGCGAAACGACTGTCCACTGACCGAGATGACTGTCAACTAATTTGAATGTCACTCAACAACCATAAGATGACATCAAGTGACCTACAAAAAGAATAGCAAACTGTGGCTGGGGTGAAGTGCACGGCAAGGATGGTTCAAAACAGGCTCCTAGGGGCAAAGCTAGAAAAAATGCCCTTCATCAATGAGAAGCAAAAAAGAGCCAGGCTGCAGCAAAAGACCGTAAGGATTGGACCGTAGAGGAATGAAGTTAGGTAATCTTGTCTGACAAGTCATATTTTCAGCTTTGCCCAAAAACTGGTCGTCTAATGGTTAGACGGAGACCTGCAGAGGCCTACGATGCACAGTGTCTCGCACCCACTGTGAAATTTGGTGGAGGATCGGTGATGATCTGGGGATGCTTCAGCAAGGCTGGAATTGGGCAGATTTATCTTTGTGAAGGACGTATGAATCAAGCCAAGTACAAGGTTATCCTGGAAGAACACCTGCTTCCTTCTGCTCTGACAATGTTCCCCAACTCTGAGAATTGGTTTTTCCAGCAGGACAATGCTCGATGCCACACAGCCAGGTCAATCAAGGTGTGGATAGAGGACCAATAGATCAAGACCCTGTCATGGCCAGCCCAATATCCCAACCTGAGCCCCATTGAAAACCTCTGGAATTTGATCAAGAGGAAGATGAAGTGTCACAAGCCATCAAACAAAGCCGAGCTACTTGAATGTTTGTGCCAGGAGTGGCATAAGTCACCCAACAGCAATGTGACAGACTGGTGGAGAGCATGCCAAGACACATGAAAACTGTGGTTAAAAACCAGGGTTATTCCACCAAATATTGATTTCTGAACTCTTCCTGTGTTAGAACATTAGTATTTTGATGTTCTAACTTATTTGTTTTCTTTGTATTATTTGAGGTCTGAAAACAATGCATCTTGTTTTGGTTATTTTAACCAGTTGTTGTTTTCTACAAATAAATACTCTAAATTACAATATTACAATAAGGCTCAATGTTTTCCAGTTTTAAATCCCAATGGAGGTCCTACCTTTCATGATGATAGAGAACATAGAATAACTCGCATTAAATGCAGATGACAGGTTTGCTCAAAATACTGACTTTTTTACGCACAATACATACTAACAGAGTTAGAACATATCAAGTGTGTAACGGTCCCAGCCTGAGGGGACTGTTCCACTTCATGTTTTCTGTTTGTCCTTGTCTTGTCCTTGTATGGTCTTTCCTGTTCGTGTTTTGGTTAATCAGTATATTCATTTCTCCTCCATGAACTGCCACCTTCACGTGGTGGAGGGGTTTGAGTACCCGAGTGACCCTAGGAGCTATGTTGTCTGGGGCTATATGCCCCTGGTAGGGTCTCCCAAGGCAAACAGGTCCTGGGCGACGGGTCAGACTAAGAGCTGTTCAAAAACCCTTTAATGATGATAAACATTTTGAGGACCGTGACATCGCCTGGTATGGCGCAGCCGGGGCCCCACCCTGGAGCCAGGCCCAGGGTTGGGGCTCAAATGCGAGCGCCTGGTGGCCGGGCTTTCCCCACGGGGTCCGGCCGGGCTCAGCCCGAAGGAGCGATGTGGGGCCGTCTTCCCGTGGGCTCACCACCTGCAGGAGGGACCATAAGGGGTCGGTGCATAGAGGATCGAGCGGCAGTCGAAGGCGGGGGCCTCGACAACCCGATCCCTGGAAATGGAAACTAGTTCTAGGTAAGTGGAACGTCTCCTCGCTGGCAGGGAAGGAGCCTGAGATCGTGCGTGAGGTTGAGAGGTTCCGACTAGAGATAGTCGGGATCACCTCCACGCACGGCTTGGGCTCTGGAACCACACTCCTTGAGAGGGGATGGACTCTTCACCACTCTGGAGTTGCCCATGGTGAGAGGCTGGTGTGGGTTTGCTTATAGCCCCCAGCTCTGCCGCCGTGTGTTGGAGTTTACCCCGATGAACGAGAGGGTCGTTTACCTGCGCCTACGGGTCGGGGATAGGTTTCTCACTGTTGTTTGTGCCTATGGGCCGAACGGCAGTGCAGAGTACTCAAACTTCTTGGAGTCTCTGGGAGGGGTGCTGGAAAGTGCTCCGACTGGGGACTCCATCGTTCTACCGGGGGACTTCAACGCCCACGTGGGCAACGACAGTGACACCTAGAGGGGCATGATTGGGAGGAACGGCCCCCCTGACCTGAGTGATGTTCAGTTATTGGACTTCTGTGCTAGTCACAGTTTGTCCATAATGAACACCATGTTCAAGCATAAGTGCACGTAGCACCAGGACACTCTAGGCCGTAGGTCGATGATCGACTTTGTTGTCGTTTCATCTGACCTGCGGCCGTATGTCTTGGACACTCGGGTGAAGAGAGGGGCGGAGCTGTCAACTGATCACCTGGTGGTGAGTTGGATCCGATGGCGGGGGAGGAAGTTGGACAGACTCGGCAGACCCAAGCATACTGTAAGGGTCTGCTGGGAACGTCTGGCCGAGTCTCCTGTCAGAGAGATCTTTAACTCACCTCCGGCAGAGCTTCGACTGGATCCCGAGGGAGGCTGGAGATATTGAGTCCGAGTGGACCATGTTCTCCACTTCCATTGTCGAAGTGACCGCTCAGAGCTGTGGACGTAACGTCTCTGGTGCCTGTCGAGGTGTCAATCCCCGAAGTAAGGGATGCCTTCAAGCTGAAGAAGGAGTCCTATCAGGCCTGGTTGGCTTGTGGGACTCCTGAGGCAGCTGAGGGGTACCGGCAGGCCAAACAGACTGCAGCACGAGTGGTTGTGGAGGCAAAAACTTGGGCCTGGGAGGAGTTCGGTGAGGCCACGGAGAAGGACTATCAGCTGGCCTCGAAGAGATTCTGGCAAACCGTCCGGCGCCTCAGGAGAGGGAAACAGTGCCCTACCAACGCTGTTTACAGTGGGCAGCTGTGGACCTCAACTGGGGATGTCGTCGGGCGGTGGAAGGAGTACTTCAAAGATCTCCTCAATCCCGCCGTCACGTCTTCCATTGAGGAAGCAGAGGCTGAGGGCTCAGAGGTGGACTCGTCCATCACCCGGGCTGAAGTCACTGAGGTAGTCAAGAAACTCCTCGGTGGCAAGGCACCAGGGGTGGATGAGAGCCGCCCTGAGTACCTCAAGTCTCTGGATGTTGTGGGGCTGTCTTGGTTGACACGCCTCTGCAGCATCGCGTGGCGGTGGGGACAGTGCCTCTGGGATGGCAGACTGGGGTGGTGGTCCCTCTTTTTAAGAAGGGGGACAGGAGGGTGTGTTCCATCTATACGGGGATCACACTTCTCAGCCTCCCCGGGAAAGTCTATGCCAGGGTACTGGCGAGGAGAATACAGCCGATAGTAGAACCTAGGATTCAGGAGGAACAGTGTGGTTTTCGCCCGGGCCGTGGAACACTGGACCAGCTCTATACCCTCTACAGGGTGATGGAGGGTTCATGGGAGTTTGCCCAACCAATCCACATGTGTTTTGTGGATATGGAGAAGGCATTCGACTGTGTCCCTCGCGGCATCCTGTGGAGAGTGCTTCGGGAATATGGGGTCCTGGGTCCTTTGCTAAGGGCTGTCAGGTCCCTGTACGACCGAAGCAGGAGCTTGGTTCGCATTGCCGGCAGTAAGTCAGACTTGTTCCCGGTGCATGTTGGACTCTGGCAGGGCTGCCCCTTTGTCGTTGGTTCTGTTCGTAATTTTTATGAACAAAATTTCTAGGTGCAGCCAGGGGCCGGAGGGTGTCAGGTTTGGGGACCACACGATTTCGTCTCTGCTCTATGCGGATGATGTTGTCGTGTTGGCCCCTTCAAACCAGGACCTTCAGCATGCACTGGGCCTCAACCTTCTGCGCCTGCCTCCATCTCCCTTTCTGAAACGTGACAAAGTGTATCAGTCGCTTTAAGGAAAGGATCCGATAATGGGAAAAGTTTAAATGTTAATGTTGATATGTTAACAAACCCAGAGGCATTGATAAAAAATGTACACCGTGATGAAGGATACAACTTTTTGAGACCTATTCGTGGTACACCTCCATTTTGGCAACCAGCACAAAAATACCTCTTTGCTATAATAAGACAACTTGGTTTTGCTCATTTTCCTCAGCTGATATGGGATGGCTAGAAATGGTTAACACATTTATCAGATTATAAGGTAAAGATTTGAATATAGATTACTTAACCTGGTCAGAAAAATGTGGAATACTTCAACACAACCCTATGACAGCAGTAGGAATGTTAGTAGTAAATATAGGGTGTTTTTTGTGGGCAGGACTTCCGGTTTGGTAGACGGGACTTCCTGTGTGACGTATGGACTTCCTGTATGACGTGTATTAGTGCGGAACTTCCGGAATTATTTTTGCATGGTTGTGTTGATGTTTTACAACGATTGATATACACCCCAGACATGTGTTATAACAGTAACGAGGTGTTTGATGTTTTACAAATGGGTCTGAGGGTTCCGGAATGTTAAATTCCCAGGCAATAAATAGGCATAATGTCAGTGGAGCCAGGTTTAAGCAATGCTAAATTACCTGCCATTTTATGTTCAAGTGCTACAACAGATGTCCTACAACCAGTGGGTGTTAACCTTTCATGTTTTACAATACGTGTGTAGCATGGAGTTTTCCGACAAGCACCATATTTTGTGTGTGAAATCTTGCTTTTTTGTGTAAGACATAAGAAGGGGTCGGGACTTAGGATTTTGGAGAGTTTCTGCCCATTTTTTATTTTAACATGAGATGGGCATTAAGATTTGATTTGCCCATTGTAATGGTCACTAAAATAACCATTAGTACAAACTGTAGTATATGCAGCTTGATAAACATCCCGTGTTTCACATATGGTTTGTAATCCACTACGGTAAACACATCGCATGAGCAATGCTATTATTCTGCAGAACAAACAATGCCTGGGTCGACCACACATTGGGGGTGTTTCAGAAAGCTTCTTTAGTGAAAACCTAGAGTTAGTTGACTCATAGTTGATGGACAGAGCCAGTTCAGCGAGTTACTCTGGCAACATACTCAGTGAAGCTTACCTGCTCGCTAGCAGTTTGTCTAGAGTTTGTCCTACTCTTTCACTGAAACCTGCCATCTGAATGTGTCAGACAGGGCGTGTCCTTTTTTCGAAGAGCCAGTAGAAGCACAAATTCTCTGAAGAAATCTCAGTCAGGAAAGGGTGATCAGAACCCACTTGGATGTTTTATCATTCCATAATGATTATCTGTTTGAGAATTAAAATTTTTATGCACAATAATTTATCTGAAAAATATTATCAGCCGTCACATCGTTCCTATGATACATGGTGGACATGCTCTCAGTTCGGAACAAATTATGTGTCGCAGTTTTCTGTATAACATTGATGACGCTGAGCATATGTCTAAGGCAACCATCCCTTTCGCGCTGTCAGACATGTGACTCTTACATTGAAACTTTTTCTGTGCACTTTAGTAGTGTTCCTATCTCACAGACACACAAGACTCATCAAAAAAGAATTCCACAGAATTGCAGGTATCAGTCTAAGCAGTAATCAGTTTATTTATTTATTTTATAGTATGAAGCTTTGAGCCTTGAAGCACAAATCAGTTAATAGTTTAGGGTTTCCAGCGATGATTGGCTTCATAGATGGCACCCATACTCCTATCACAGCTCTTTCAGTAAATGAAGGAGATTATGTGAATAGGAAGTCTTTCTGTAGCATTAATGTGCAGATAGGCCAACAAAGAATTTAACTTTTTTCGAGAATTGTTGAGAACGTTTTTCACTTACAACTTAAATATATGTTGCATGTAGCCACTGAAAGGTGTTTGATTAGGTAGGGGATGCTAAACATCATCACAATTGCTTGTACTGATATTATACTTTTCCTGTTTGAAGTATTTTTTTTATTTCATCTTCAGTTGCTGCCAAGTACGTTTTGTGCCTGGTGGGTTACACCTGCGTAGACAGATGACCTCACTTTGTCCAGGCAAGCGAACTCGGCAGTGAAAACTGCCCCCACAAGCAACTATACTTACTTAGGAGACTCAAAAAGTTGGGCATGTCTGTAAAAACTCTCACCAATTTCTACAGGTGCATCATTGAGAGCATCCTCTCAGGCTGCATAACTGCCTGATACGGTAGCCGCTCCAGAGGGTGGTGAGGTCTGTGGAGCGCGTCATCAGCTGCCATCCCCCGGAACTTCTGGAATGATGTATGCATATCCGGTGACTTTGTAATTTATGATTGCATTTTTGTGTCCATGTTTGATGTTTTACAATGACTGATAAGCACCCCAGAGTGTTATAACAGGTGCTATATGTTTGATGTTTAACAATGGGGGTCTAAGGGTTCCGGAATGTTAAAGTCCCAGGCAATAAATAAATGCTATATCAGCGGCAAGATGTTTGGTGTTAAACCTATATGGTCTATAAACACTGCCGCACTTTATGTTCTGACAAGTGGTACAACAGATGTCCTTCCATGTTTTACAATGTGCGTGTAGCCTGGTGTTTTTCCACAAGCACAGGATTACATATGGGAAACCTCCTTTTTTTGTATGTATGAGCAATGGGAATTTTTTTAAATATTCTTTTTTTGTGGTAAGTCAGCATTAACTTTTAATTTGCATTATATGGCAAAACATTACAAAGTTACCCGGAAGTTAGCGTATAAATTTGCTTGAACAACAGTGAAGCGTTGACAGACCTATATATGTTATTTCAGGTAAACCAATCTTTTGTCTCATGAAATTGTATAATGGGGATCAACACAAGATTGTTTTCTTCACATTGGTATGGTAGAAATGTTTAACAGGCAACGATTGTTACAAACTGTAGTATTTGCAAGTTTGAGAATACCTGTCTGTGTTAGTGTGGGTGAATGCTGGGACTTCCGTGTAAGATGTGCTGCATTCGCGTAATGACTTGAAGCAACAAGAATTTTGATTGCGGTATTATGGACTTGTGTTTGTTAAATGTTGAAAAGATCAATGTGATATGGTGACAATAAACAGAGTTTATATGTAAGCGGATGCGTTTGTCATTAATAGATCAAATTAAATGACGTCACGGCACGGCTGAGCTGCGATAACTGTGCGGTTTCTACCGCACAGGAAGTATCAATATATTTGGTTGTCAAACGTCAATAACTATCTGAACTAACTAGTTAAGCTTTAATCATTGTAGCCGGTTTAGTTCTAACGTGTAGCCAATGACAAAGTTAAGAGGTGTGAGCTGCTGCAGGTGCCCCAGCTGCAATGTAAAGACAATATTAAATCTGCGGTTTCCACAGAAGACCGCTGTTGTTTCCAACATGGAGTATGCCGTTTTATATTGTAAGTACAATTTATTTTATTTGAAATAATTTCTTGCGTTGCAATTACAAACACTAACAAACGACACATTTGAACTTTTTAAGAATGTGTAAATACATTTTACGATTGAGCAATCCATGCGCTTTTATCTGTCTTTCATATTGTCTGTTTTATATCACTGGTTTAGGTAGAGCGGAATTAAACCCAGCCGTGTTTGGTAAACACCTTTTTGGGCCTTCAAATCTTGGTAAGTGAACTTTTAACATTATTGTTAATCAGCTTTAAATAACTGTATGCACTTTTTAACCCTCTATGTATTTATTTCAGACCAAGTGACCAGCATCAGTGTCAAATGGACTCTGCGGTTGTGGTCGTACACAACCTGAACAGATACTTTTTGTGTAAGTCTAATTATTTACAGACATTTTCAGTCTTGTACTAAAATGTTACGACAATATGCATACAGATGAATCCTTGTACTCTATTTACCAAGAAACAGATTGACGACCCCCGGTGATGATACAGAGTACATCACCATAATGGCTTCAGTTACGGACAACCAACCTTGTGGCTTCACAGCGTCAGGAGATTTTTGTTTCATTGTTTTCTTTCATGCTTGAAAGCTGAAGGTAATACATATTTTACTGTCAATTCATCAAAATTGTGATATATGTAAATTTATGTTTGAGTTAGAATAATATTTAGACTTGCAAGTGGATCGTTATTTACATGTTAAGCTAGAGAAATGGCGAAAGATATTGCTAACAACAGACCAGACATGGAACAACCAACAACATCTACACATAATCAACAGACCACACACCAAAATACAAATAAACCGGCCATTACTTTGTTACACAGCAATGCACACAATAATACTCAGATGCAAGGTTTGTTAACCGAGCTTAGTAGCCCCCGTTTTTCACATGAACTAGTTGACTCACCTCTGAACTCTTTAATGCAAACTCATTGCGATGAGGTTGATGTTAGAGTTCTACAACCTAATGCGTTTGACAACGCCAGACACGAAACCAGCCAGACACGGAACAACCAACAACCTCTACACATAATCAACAGACCACACACCAAAAATCAAATGAGCCGGACAATATTCTCAAATGCAAGGCCCCCGATTTTTACGCGATATAGTTGACTCTTCACCGAACTCTCTGATGCAAACTCACTGCACTGATGGCAATGTTAGAGTTATACAACGTAATGCGTTTGACAACGTTGAATTACGACAGTTGATACATTTACAAAATACTGGTGAAGTTGGTGATTTTGGCACATTCTATGCAATCATTATGGCAGGCTTGAATACTTTGATTGTTAGAGTTTCAGACGTTGTACACAGGCCTTGTGATCATCTGCAGATTGAGTTGATTGTTGAATCTCTGATAACCCCTGTACATGTGACCATGAGGGCTCAGCCCGAACGGGCGACGTGGGGCCGCCCTCCCGTGGGCTCACCACCCACAGGAGGGACCATAAGGGGCCGGTGCGAAGAGGATCGGGCGGCAGTCGAAGGCAGGGGCCTAGACAACCCGATCTCTGGACACGGAAACTAGCTCTAGGGACGTGGAATGTCACCTCGCTGGCGGGGAAGGAGCCTGAGTTAGTGCGTGAGGTTGAGAGGTTCCGATTAGAGGTAGTCGGGATCACCTCTACGCACGGCTTGGGCTCTGGAACCACACTCCTTGAGAGAGGATGGACTCTTCACCACTCTGGAGTTGCCCATGGTGAGAGGCGGCGGGCTGGTGTGGGTTTGCTTATAGCTCCCCAGCTCTGCCGCCATGTGTTGGAGTTTACCCCGGTGAACGAGAGGGTCGTTTCCCTGCGCCTACGGGTCGGGGATAGGTCTCTCACTGTTGTTTGTGCCTACGGGCCGAACGGCAGTGCAGAGTACCCGACCTTCTTGGAGTCTCTGGGAGGGGTGCTGGAAAGTGCTCCGACTGGGGACTCTATTGTTCTACTGGGGGACTTCAATGCCCACGTGGGCAACGACAGTGACACCTGGAGGGGCGTGATTGGGAGGAACGGCCCCCCTGATCTGAACCCGAGTGGTGTTCAGTTATTGGACTTCTGTGCTAGTCACAGTTTGTCCATAACGAACACCATGTTCAAGCATAAGGGTGTCCATCAGTGCACGTGGCACCAGGACACCCTAGGCCGCAGGTCGATGATCGACTTTGTTGTCGTCTCATCTGACCTGCGGTCGTATGTCTTGGACACTCGGGTGAAGAGAGGGGCGGAGCTGTCAACTGATCACCACCTGGTGGTGAGTTGGATCCGATGGCGGGGGAGGAAGCTGGACAGACTCGGCAGGCCCAAGCGTACTGTAAGGGTCTGCTGGGAACGTCTGGCCGAGTCTCCTGTCAGAGAGATCTTTAACTCCCACCTCCGGCAGAGCTTCGACTGGATCCCGAGGGAGGCTGGAGATATTGAGTCCGAGTGGACCATGTTCTCCACCGCCATTGTCGAAGCGGCTGCTCGGAGCTGTGGCCGTAAGGTCTCCGGTGCCTGTCGAGGCGGCAATCCCCGAACCCGGTGGTGGACACCGGAAGTAAGGGATGCCGTCAAGCTGAAGAAGGAATCCTATCAGGCCTGGTTGGCTTGTGGGACTCCTGACGCAGCTGACGGGTACCGACAGGCCAAGCGGGCTGCAGCCCGGGTGGTTGTGGAGGCAAAAACTCGGGCCTGGGGGGAGTTCGGTGAGGCCATGGAGAAGGACTATCGGCTGGCCTCGAAGAGATTCTGGCAAACCATCCGGCGCCTCAGGAGAGGGAAACAGTGCCCTACCAACGCTGTTTACAGTAGAGGTGGGCAGCTGTTGACCTCAACTGGGGATGTCGTCGGGCGGTGGAAGGAGTACTTCAAAGATCTCCTCAATCCCGCTGTCACTTCTTCCATTGAGGAAGCAGAGGATGAGGTATCAGAGGTGGACTCGTCCATCACCCGGGCTGAAGTCACTGAGGTGGTCAAGAAACTCCTCGGTGGCAAGGCACCGGGGGTGGATGAGATCCGCCCTGAGTACCTCAAGTCTCTGGATGTTGTGGGGCTGTCTTGGTTGACACGCCTGTGCAACATCGCGTGGCGGTCGGGGACAGTGCCTCTGGGATGGCAGACCGGGGTGGTGGTCCCTCTTTTTAAGAAGGGGGACCGGAGGGTGTGTTCCAACTATAGGGGGATCACACTTCTCAGCCTCCCCGGGAAAGTCTATGCCAGGGTTCTGGAGAGGAGAATACGGCCGATAGTAGAACCTCGGATTCAGGAGGAACAGTGTGGTTTTCGTCCGGGCCGTGGAACACTGGACCAGCTCTATACCCTCTACAGGGTGTTGGAGGGTTCATGGGAGTTTGCCCAACCAATCCACATGTGTTTTGTGGATTTGGAGAAGGCATGCGACTGTGTCCCTCGCGGCATCTTGTGGAGGGTGCTTGGGGAATATGGGGTCCTGGGTCCTTTGCTAAGGGCTGTCAGGTCCCTGTACAACCGAAGCAGGAGCTTGGTCCGCATTGCCGGCAGTAAGTCAGACCTGATCCCAGTGCATGTTGGACTCCGGCAGGGCTGCCCTTTGTCACCGGTTCTGTTCGTAATTTTTATGGACAGAATTTCTAGGCGCAGCCAGGGGCCGGAGGGTGTCAGGTTTGGGGACCACACAATTTCGTCTCTGCTCTTTGCAGATGATGTTGTCGTGTTGGCCCCTTCTAACCAGGACCTTCAGCATGCGCTGGGACGGTTTGCAGCCGAGTGTGAAGCGGTGGGGATGAAAATCAGTACCTCCAAATCCGAGGCCATGGTCCTCAGTCGGAAAAGGGTGGCTTGCCCACTTCAGGTTGGTGGAGAGTGCCTGCCTCAAGTGGAGGAGTTTAACTATCTAGGGGTCTTGTTCACGAGTGAGGGAAGGATGGAACGGGAGATTGACAGACGGATCGGTGCAGCTTCTGCAGTAATGCAGTCGATGTATCGGTCTGTCGTGGTGAAGAAAGAGTTGAGCCGCAAGGCGAAGCTCTCGATTTACCAGTCAATCTACGTTCCTACTCTCACCTATGGTCATGAGCTTTGGGTCATGACCGAAAGGACAAGATCCCGGATACAGGCGGCCGAAATGAGCTTTCTCCGCAGGGTGGCCGGGCGATCCCTTAGAGATAGGGTGAGAAGCTCGGTCACCCGGGAGGAGCTCAGAGTAGAGCCGCTGCTCCTCCACATCGAGAGGGGTCAGCTGAGGTGGCTTGGGCATCTTTTTCGGATGCCTCCGGAACGCCTTCCTGGGAAGGTGTTCCGGTCCCGTCCCACCGGGAGGAGACCCCGGGGAAGACCTAGGACACGCTGGAGGGACTATGTCTCCCGGCTGGCCTGGGAACGCCTCGGTGTCCCCCCGGAAGAGCTGGAGGAAGTGTCTGGGGAGAGGGAAGTCTGGGCATCCCTGCTTAGACTGCTGCCCCCGCGACCCGGCCCCGGATAAGCGGAAGAAGATGGTATGGTATGGTATGGACGTGATTAGATCGATGTGATTAGTTTGAATATTTGCACTCAGGTAGTTGGCTCCGGACACATGGGAAAAACTTGGCTGCCATTATATACACCTGGGTGCAAATAAATACATGGGCTATTTCCACCCCGGGTACAAATATCATTGTTGGCTACGGACACCTGGGTGCAAATGTTTGTTGGCTACGGACACCTGGGTGCAAATAGCATCTGCCTATTTAATATTGTGGTACGTTTGTATGTGTTATATTCCTTGTCATCTTATTTGATATTAATTATTATTATAATGGTGGTTGTTGTTACTGAGGCTGTTACGATTGTTGTTTTTCGTGAAAATAATGGTCTTATTGCAAATCAAGCATGATCTTATTTTTTACAGTCTCTGACCAGATGTGAGTTTGATCGTAAAGATATTACAAAGATGATATTTCCTAAAAACCAGCTCTGTCGGTGAAATGGTTGTACGATAATTCTAAGATCAAATTTGATCGTTTCATGAATTTGGGCCAATGTCTGAAATGTCTGATATAAATGCATTGTGATTTGGGTATGGAGTGAATGCTGATTTGGGCCTATTCCTTATGTTTCAATATAGTAACCTACCACACCTGATTTGTTTAAGGTCTTCTGTAACATACTTTACAATTATCACTGGGATATTGTCTGTTTTTCCACAATTGTTTTTCATACAATAATTCCTTTAATTAAAACAAACAAGGTAGCTTGTGCTAAATAATGCTTCCTAGTTCTGTCAGCAGAGGACCTTTGGCAACCTTAAACTTGTTGATTAATTTAGGCAGATTGGCTGACTCTTTATCCAGGAAAGTCATCCAAAACTGTAAGACCTGATTGTGTTAAAGGGCTAAAGGGGGGCTCAAAGTGTCAGAGTGGAGTATTAGGGGAAGAGATGAGGTAATTAGATCCCATAAAACCAGGCCTGTCCTCTATGCTACTAAGGTTACTAATGAGGAAAGCCCTTGTTAACACAACCAACCACCAGAGACAACAGGCCGGCCTGGCACAGAGAGACACAAAGACAAATGAAGGTGATGGAGGCAGAGGAAAAATCCAAAAGAGAGCAGGGAAGCCACTATGACACTTTCAATTCTATCTAGGGATGGTTTGAAACGTTTAGAATGGAGACAAAAATGAAAAATGGAGTAGGGACCCGATTTCTTCATTTCTGTTATGTAACATTATGACATTTATGTTTCATTGTTTTAGAATTAGTTGCTTATAATGCTATACATCAATGTATGCCCACTTCTCCCCTTTGATTTTGCACTCATCATTAAAGTGGAATTTCAAAGAAAATTTACTTCCCTCTCAATTCTTTTGCACAGTTGAGATGATGCCGCTGTTGCTTTATAGCAGCATGGCTGTGTAGGCCTACAGTGTTAGAGAGATGAAGTATATGGCACCACAAGTCCAAGTGATTTATTGCTTTGACCTTTGACCTTTTGGCAGCTGCATCCGTGTGAGAATAGGAAAAAAATTTTTTGATTTATGACGGATGGTAGCAGTTGTTTTTCCAGGGGGTACATGTCCGGTTAGAAAGGGAGGGGTAGGTCAAAAGGATTATGTCATTTTTTTTTTTTTAATGGTTGTTAATTTATGTCTGGGTTCTTAACAGTTGTTTTTACCGTGGGTTCATGTTCGGTTAGGTAGGGAGGGGTAGAACAGGTGATTCTGTGGTATTGCAGGGGGGTTCAGAAAGGGTTATGAGTAAAAGATGGTATTAATGGTCTGGGGTGGTAATATTGGTACAGTTTTTCAGGGGCTTCCTTCTCTGGGAGGAGAGGGTGTTGTGTTTCTTACGGAGCAAAGGGATTGAGCAGGAGCTGTTTTTCACAGAGTCACAAATAAATAATACTTTGGGGACAGTGTCTTCCCGGGGTGTAGTATTCAGGGATATCTTTAAACAGATGCTACATCAACAGTGGTCCCATATGTTGTATGTCACAAATACATAAATCTCAAGGTGGGTGTGAGGGTATCTTGTGTAATGTGTAGTGATCAGTTTTGATCAGTGGAAGTTCCTGAGATCGCAAATAAATAAAATCTCAAGGGACATTATCTTCCTATGGTGTCCATGACAGCTGTTGGTTAGGGCTGGATCTGGATATAGCTCCTCCCTGGAGGAGTGTTACAACCTCTTTGGTCAGTAATCCTTGTTACATGGAAAAGGTATTTGAACAGATCTAAAATATGTCAGCTAGAATAAACAATGCATTCTGCCCAAAATTGCCAGGGTATACAGATTCAGATGTTGAAAGGCAGAGAATTAGGACGCGAGAAACTAGTGATAATAACTTAAAATATATTTACGATCCAATCAATTCACTATTACAGATCTATTCATCAAGATATGTTATAGGTGAGATTTAATTCATTTATTGAATTAATTTCAATATAATTAATTGTTTTTTAAAACTGTAATGTTGTTTTTATAGCTGACACTCCGCCACCAGTATCAAGATCATTGTATAGACCATGGAACCAGCCTTCACATCAAGTTGTTTCCAGACATATAGATGAATTTAATGACGAGCTACTCCCCTTCTGTACAAACCCTAATTTTCAGGACAATTCCCAGGAACTCTACTCTCCAACTATTCCTCCTTCTCTGAAGTTGTTAAATAATCAGATACAGATTTCAGCGCAAGTGCATCAAAGTTTTTCACCAAACTCTTGGTCTGATCCAGGATATCTGCAAGAAGTTGCTACTTACGGTAAGAATTCTATAAAAAATGTATATTATCTTAGAACATTTTTTATTACAGATTCTGATGAGGCATACCGAGATGCTCCTGAGTAGCAAAAAAGTGTAGCAGGTGCTTACAGTAAGAACAGTACTAATCTTTCTATAGAAAGCATTGTATGTCCCATTTTTAGGATGTTAAATTACAGATTCTGACGAAGCATTACCAAGATTTACCGGATGTCCTCCTGGGGCCCGTACAGAATAAAAACAGCAAAACTGTTTCTCTGCAAAATTGTCGACAACAAACCCTGGATCAGTTTCTACCAAGCGCTCAAGCTGTACGAAATGTTAAGTATTATCTTAAACGTTATATTGTAAAACGTATTATAAATGTTTCTAATTAGGTATATTTAATCTTTTCAGACAATGTAGATGTATCAGGCTCTGAAGAGCCGCAAGATGGCAGTGTTGATCAACTTGCCCCACATCCTTCAGAGCAAGACGGCCTGAAGCAAGATATCTTGACAAGCGCAAGTAGTAACGATGGTGTTGCTCAGGGTAACCTTGTTGTTGTTTGTATAACACCACCTCGCGAATCATTGTTTGACGAAGCATATCCACATTTTTTTTGCAGGAAAGAGCTTGCACGGCTTTTAAAAGCTAGGGAAGATCAGTTACACACACGTATACTCAATCTATTAAGCTGTCCACGGCATCAAGATAAAGCTTTCTCGTTAAACAAGCTTCCAAGGCTCATAGGCAAACATCTGAAAAGTGGATCCACCGCCAGATCCAAAACCTGATTATTAGGCCTTGATAGAGCAAATTAAATAATTAAATCCTACTTCTAACATAACACCATCACAACATTTAGATACAGAATCATCAGACATTGATTAATCAGCGCTGTTTGAACAAATGAATGAGTTAATCCCAGAGCCACCTGCTTCGAGTCCAGAAGCATTACACATAAACTATGATTAATTAATCACTGCTTCGAGTCCAGAAGCATTACACATAAACCCTGACTATGATGTGCTGATTAGTCAAATAAAAGAGTTAAATCCTGAACCAGCTGAACCACAGGCTTCACTTTCAAGTGTTCAAATTACGAAGTTAAATCCTGAACCATCAAATCCTTTAGAACCACAGGCCCCCCATTCAGGTGCGAATCAACAAGGTAGAGGTGTTGTTAGAAATGTGAATATTGTTTATCTCAGTAAATTCAGCAACATTGAAATCCGACAGCGTTTTAATTTTGCTCACATGAATGAAATGTATGATTATTATGTGTAAACCACTTTAACAGAACTGTTAGAAAGAACTACAGCCTACGCAGAGTCTAGATATGTAATGCAATTAGAAATTAGGGGTGATTCTGTACGAAACAATGTATCCTATATTACGGAGAATGGTGATGTAAACTTGAATCAATTTCTGGATATGCTTGAAAGGCTTGTACAGTCCCATTTATCAATCTTAGCCAATAATACCCTAGAATTGATGGTGCAAATAGTGAGAACTCCTCAGGGTGCGGGCGAACTCTTTTAAAATCGAAATAATTAACAACAAAAAGGAATATCATATTATTCCTCAGAATGCGGACAACAAATTATGTTTTGCCATTTGTCTTACGCATTTATTGAAACCTGGTATTAGTGATATAGAAGGTATGAAGATAGCTACTGAACTTCAGAGAGCAGTGGGCTTGTCCATTTATGAAACTGTAATGTTTTCTGATATAGTCAAATATGAAAGCTTACTCGACATTAAAGTGGTGGTCATAGCAGGGATAATTTGTATATCTTGAAATTCCAAAACACTTTACAGCCTCATCCACAAATGCTGTATTTGTTTGTACAAGTGAATCATTATTATGGTATTAAGAACATTAAGGCATTCTTGGGTGCTCCATACATCTGTCGGTCATGTCATACCAGCTTTACGTGATTAGGAGGGCACTCCTGTCGGTATAACTGTTCAGTATGCATTGATGTGGACTGCCCATATCAGCCCCTGCAGCTCACAAAGTGTTGTGACTGTAACCGTACATGCTGTTCAGCTTACTGTTATGAAAAACACAAGTTGGCCATGGAATCTTGTGGCAGTTAATTTTGCCAGCTGGTGTGACATCAATAAGAGATGTCCCTTGTGCCAGGGTAATTATAATAAAAAAATGTATAACCCCGAACTACACAAATGTAGCAGGAAATGTTGTCCAATATGTAAAGGGCTTTTGGATGATGTTGGTGTATTTGAAAAGGTCCACAAATGTTATATTCAATCTTTGAATGAAGAGAAGCCGTCAGAAAAAAAAAATATATATGACTTTGAAACCCAACAGAATGACTAAACAGGTTTAAACCTGCCTGTATTTGTGTCTAGCATGACCTTTGAGGGTAAAAAAGTGGTCGGCTACGGGACAGGATTGTGCCATGCTCTTTTAAAGCACTTTCGGAAAAACTAATAAAGAAAGTACACTTTCATAGCCCATAATTCAAGAGGTTATGATTCCTACCTTCCTTTAAACCCCCTGGTACAGCAAGGCGTAACTCCCACTCTTATAACACAAGGAAGTAAGTGTTGTGTTTTACTGATCACACATTTGATCAACGATATATTGACAGTCTTATCTTTCTTCCCATGAAACTCTCTCAAATGCCCGATGCTCTCGGCTTTAAAACTGGTAAGGTTGGTTTCTGCTCTGAGGAGAATTTCAATTACATCGGTCCTTACCTCGGTCCTGAAATGTATGGAGCTGATCAAATGACAGTCAAAGAGAGAGAGAAGTTTATGACATGGTATGAGGCTGTCTGTCATAACACCTTTGATTTTCATAAAGAGATGGTATTGTGACAACAATGTGGCTATCTTGTGTGAAGGTTGTCTCAAGTTCAGAGAGGAAGTAATCAATGATGCAGACGTTGATCCCTTGAGTTGTGTACTCATTTTATGACCGAGGAATCTTTAGCCATTCTCTCACCTGATAACTACAGAAGGCAGTACAAATCATACTCTAGTGGTTCCATCCAATGGTTGGAGTACCTGGCTGAGACAAAAAACATATTTATTCAGCATGCCTTGAAGGGGGTGAAAAAGTTTGGGCCTTATCATGTAGATCAGTGGTTCCCAACCAGGGGTACTAGGACCCCTGGGGGTACTTGGCCTTTCCACAGGGGGTACTTGAAAACACTCATGACACCATAGACTTACTAGTGAAATGAACATGAGGGGGTACTTCAGGTGTACTCCAAGCAGTGCAAATTCTTTTTGGGGGTACAGTAACTGAAAAAGGTTGGGAGCCACTGATGTAGATGGTTATGCAGTCATCGACGGTGTTGAGACAGCTTTTGAGTACAACGGGTGTTTCTTTCACGGATGTACATCATGCTTTTTGCCACAGGAAATTTGTGCTTGTCCCAAAAGAGCTTTGGAGACATGTATCTAGACTTCTAAGACAAACAGAAATCCTTACAGGTTGATTATGGTCTGAAAGTGGTGGTTTTGTGGGAGCACTAGTGGGCTCAATTGAAAAGTCAGACCCTCAGGTTTGAGCTTTTATGGATAATTTTGGCATGCCAGAACCCCTGGAACCAAGAGATCTATTATTTGGTGGTAGCTTTGACTTTAAGGAATTTAGTCCAAGAGGATGAAACAATAGAGTACAGTGACTTTAAATCCCTTCATCCTCATGTTATGAGTAAATACCACTTTCCTCTGGGTCATCCTGAAATTATTCATAGTGACTTTGACTATTTCGGTCTGATTAAGGCAACAGTTTACTCGGTTCAGGGTTTGTTTGTTCCAGTGTTACCATCCCATGGTCCTAATGGGAAGCTTTTTTTTCTCTTTGTCGCACATGCAGTGACAACAATAATCAGCAACATCCCAGTGATTATTCTGATGAAGAGAGCGCTCAGACAGGTGTATGGGTTACTGAGAAGTTTAATAAGGCTCTAGAGAAAGATTACAATGTGGCTAAAATCTATGAAGTGTGGAACTTTGCCAGAAAATCAGATACTCTCTTTTTAAAGAGTATATCAAGCAGATGGCTTCGGGTTATCCTGTATCAGCCACCGATCAAAAGAGCAAAGACAGGTACATTCAGGATTATTATGACAAACTTTGGATCCTGAAATTATTACAGTCAATAAAGCTAAGAGAAAACTTTTTTTCAAAACTTTTTTTGAACAATTTGTGGGGAAATTATGCTCAGAGAAGCAATATGCTGACCACATCCATTGTTAGAGAAGCCCAGCAATTTACAGAGTTCATTGCAGCTTTCACAACGGATGATGGCCGTCTTGAATTGTACAATCCTATGGAACAGCTACAGTGGAGAGTTCTATACCATGACACAGATTATGTTGTCTATGTGAGCAAGCCTGATGAATGGAAACCCCCTCTGAGCAATTATTTGAGAGGTGTAACAAATGAACTTGAAGATGGTGATCATATCACAGAATGGTCATTGTGTGGCCCCAAGAGTTATGGGTTTAGGACTAAAAACAATTGCATAGTCTTGAAGGTCAAATGCATCACACAAAACTACAGTGGGGAGAACCCGTATTTGATACACTGCCAATTTTGGCAGGTTTTCCTACTTACAAAGCATGTAGAAGTCTGTCATTTTTATCATAGGTACTCTTCAACTGTGAGTGACGGAATCTAAAACAAAAATCCAGAAAATCACATTGTATGATCTTTAAGTAATTCATTTGCATTTTATTGCATGACATAAGTATTTGATACATCAGAAAAGCAGAACTTTTTGTTACAGAAACCTTTGTTTGCAATTACAGAGATCATACGTTTCCTATAGTTCTTGACCAGGTTTGCACACACTGCAGCAGGTATTTTGGCCCACTCATCCATACAGACCTTCTCCAGATCCTTCAGGTTTTGGGGCTGTCGCTGGGCAATACGGACTTTCAGCTCCCTCCAAAGATTTTTTAGGTCTGGAGACTGGTTAGGCCACTCCAGGACCTTGAGATGCTTCTTATGGAGCCAGTCCTTAGTTGCCCTGGCTGTGTGTTTCGGGTCGTTGTCATGCTGGAAGACCCAGCCACCACCCATCTTCAATGCTCTTATTGAGGGAAGGAGGTTGTTGGCCAAGATCTCACGATACATGGTCCCATCCATACTCCCCTCAATATGGTGCAGTCGTCCTGTCCCCTTTGCAGAAAAGCATCCCCACAGAATGATGTTTCCACCTCCATGCTTCACGGTTGGGATGGTGTTCTTGGGGTTGTACTCATCCTTCTTCTTCCTCCAAACACGGCGAGTGGAGTTTAGACCAACACACACAGGCATAACTGGCTGGTGTGCCTCATGACTCGTCTCACCATGTGGTTCATCAGCAACCACCAGCCATTCTCATGGTGGTGTTTCCCGTGGACTGTTGCCCAATCATGCAATTTTGCGGTCCTCCTGTAACGGCTGGGGCAGCTGTTATTTGCTAGACTCCAGTCTTGTTTCTGCTGTGGGCTCGCGCTGAGGCGGCTATTATTTAAGTCCTGCCGTTGGACTATGCTGCTGCTGTTGGTTCCTCCAGGTTCTCTGTTGTTCCGCCCAGCCTCCATGGTCCAAATAATGGCGGAAACGGCAACACCAACGATGAAGGCAATGAATGTGACCTTCAGTAAGCCCTCCTCGCTATTGCATTGCTATCGTGGTGGTTGTAGTCCTGGCATCAGCTGATACATCTTTGTCAGGGTCGTATGGCACCTTCCTATAGTGGCTGGCGTGGACCCACGTAGCTCTCTCAGCAACCTTCACGGCCGTCTGGGTGATCAGTAGCACCTTGTTTGGTCCCAACCACCTATGCTGATGCCATTACTTTCTACGGAGGTCCCTCACGACAACCCAGTCACCTGGTTGGATCTTGTGGAGTGGCCCTCCTTTTGGCTCAGGCAGGGCTGCTTTCATAAGTGGAGCTGACTACGAATAGCGAATGTCTCTTACTGAGTGACTAACTGACTACCCCATGTAAAATAGCGTAGTGGTTAGAGAAGCGTACTTGTGAACTATTGGTCCCAAGTTCGTATCTCCTCGAAGGCGAAGCGAAACATGCATTGTGAATTATTCTGTATTGATGAAAACTTTGCTGGCTAAAACCAAAACCTGAAATTGTATACAATTATATTGCAACTGTTTCTGGCATGGAAAAGTTCATCTTCAGTCTCGCTAGCAATTGCTCAATTCTTATGATTATTCCTAAGAAGTTATTAGATATCAGTAAGCCTATTACTGTGTAATAAGCTATTGAAACGGCCAGTGGCAAAAGCTAACAGCTCATAGATGTTATTTCTTGTGGAGGTAAACTTAATAAGAAACGTTAGTCAGTTTTACACAATCCTCAATTGAGTCTAGCGACTGCTGAAACGTGTAATGCCGTCACGTAGTGTTTAAAGACAGTGCCTCTCATGTGGAAGACCTAAGTTCAAATCTGTTGAGAGCAATGACATTTATTAATTATTTCTGGTAGATTCCACGATTCTCTGAAAAAGTTAGTTACGGTCGCCTTTATTGATAGTTATTGTATGAATGTCATTCACGAATGAACGAAAAAAGTATGTTGTTTTGCCATTAAATGTAATAGCTTTGGCAGACTCGCTAGCAATTGCTCAATTCTTATGGCTATTCCAGTAAGTTAGTAGATACCGGTAAAGCTTATTACTGGCTAATACGCTGTTAAAACTGCCAGTGGCAAATGCAATACATAGCCGCTATTTGTGGTGGAGGTGAATTTAGTAGGAAACGTTAGCCAGTTTAACTGTATCAGTGTCATTCACGAATGGCCAATTAAGTATAAAACGGCCAGTGGCAAAAGAGGATTTGTTCAGGATGGTGACAAGGGGCTATACTGACACCCAGCAAATGAACAGCTCTGCTGTTTCGTGGTTAACGACACAGCCTTTCATGTGGGTGACCCGGGTTCGAATCTTGATGTGGTAACTTTTTCTAGGCTTGCCTAATTTCTTGTTCTTATTTACCTAAGAAAAACAGAGTGATGAAGAACGATAAGAACTTCAAACCATCTATATACTGGCAAAGGATAGTAGTCAGCCAGGTTCTCTAAATCTATGCATGTATAAGAGACATCAGACTGTTGAAGACACCTACATCAATCAGGGGCACTGATGAGCATATTTAAAAAGATACACATTGGACTGGTTTACCAATATTAATTAAAAACAATCTGATCCTGTATCACAACCATCGATCTTTGGTATTTGGTCCCTTTTGCCTAACCACTGGGGTAACTGTAGTTCCCTCAAGAATTCCTTCCATCCTAACAACATCTTGAATGCTGGGATGATACAACTGGCTATCAAAATCATCAACCATCTCCATTTGCACGGTTGCTGGAAAGAGGTTGCCAGCCTAAAGATTGGCTTGCAAAAGTTGATTTCTCTCAGCCAATGTGCTTTGGAGGTTTCTTAAAGTGCAAAGCTTTCTTGTGCACTGCTTGAAATACATGTGCTTACTTTCAAACCTCAATGTCCAAAGTCTGATAAGTGGACCAAACTTAAGTGTCAGTTCTGGGCAGTGTAGCATTTAATGGTGTTTTGGTCTCAGCCTTACACCTGGAAGAAGCTCATCTCACAACTGGACATATTCTTCAACAATAGTTTTCAGATATGCCACTTGGTTTGCATGGATTTTTGGGGCAGTTATCATATTTAATATCTCATGTAACTGTAGACACAATTGCCAAACCTTATCTTCAACTGGATTCTTTATTCGATTAAACGGAGCAAACTCCAATTCTGGGCTGCATTTCCTACCAGCTTTTAACTGCCCAACCTTACTTCACATGGTTTTTATTCTTATCTCTACCTGCGTACTTAAAGCTTCTGATGTTTAGATTTAGCTGAAAACAGCTGAAATGCTCCCCTACAGTTACAAGATCTTTAATGTAGAGTGACAGATTGACTAAGACAACACTTTCAAACAGGTCGTGGCCCAAGCATGGAGGGACTCCTGGGTCAAATACATGGAAATGTTTCAGGCTAATGAACACAGAGTCTCATTAAATGCCATTAGGCATCCTCTGACTCATGGAAATCTCCCCAACACTTTTGTTATAACTCTGTTTTGTTCTTGGTGGGCCTAACTTTGGGCGATTTTTCTAAATCAATTCTGTCTATAAGACAGTCATGACAGAAATGTTGACTTCGACAAAGATTTTCTGTGAAGCCTCCGATGGCATGTGACCCAAAGTTGTTTCCAGCTATTGATATCACTGCTCCCTGTATGGGGTCAACAGAGAATCTGTTGTGAGGAGCAATTTCACTGAGAGACATGTATACACCCAGCCGTTTGTCCTTTTTTTCCCATGACCCAAGCGGATTCACTACCTCGAAATAATCTTGATACAATATGATTGAAACAGAGGACAAAGTCTGGTTGAAGATACATTTTTCTATTAATTTTGTCCCATCTCTTACATCCTCAACCACATGTGGATCATTTGGGGCATTCATCTTCACCTCATTGTACTGTGCTATGACTTATGGGTAGTTCAAAAGAGCTTTAAGGGTCTACTTTACTGAAACATACTGGAAAACGCATTCCTTTCCAGTTGGATCTGTTCCTAGATAACCCTGTTAAAGTAAGCCTTGTGTGTTTTATCTGACCTAAATACACCCTCATTGTACATCGTCATCAGATTCAGTCCACTTATTACCTCTTAAATTTCATTTTCAGGTATTCTAAATTGAGTTAATTGCTACATGGGTCATACCTGTGTTATACACCTATTGTCCGAATTGTAGTAGTTGGTAAAATAATTTTGGATTGCATCCTCAATTAAAAGTGCAAAGTTAGTGAGAAATGAATCCTGATCTACACCATCAGGTAAGGCGCTCTCATCTAATTCCTCAGTCTCATAGCTCCTATTGGCCACTTCAACAGCAGCCCCACACTTCAAGGTCGACATAGTTGATAGTATTCCAAAATGAATGTTTCTGGCTCAGATGGGATGCGATAGATTACTTTACACTGAAGTATTTTCTACAATTAGGAAAGGGGCATTGGATTTTTTTCCAGAAGCGGGACATATTAGGTAATGTACTTATACACGCCTCTACTTGACAAGTACACGCATCACTTTAACTAAGCATATTGACTGATTTTGACTGCTGGCTATGTTCTCTATGCATGTGTGATTTAAGGGTCACAAGGGTTTTAAATGTGTATACGGACCCAGCCAGTGGTATCGTGGAGGGTATATGCAGGTATATGTTGTATAAGACATTTTCACTTAGGGGTGTACTCACTTTTGTTTCCAGCGGTTTAGACATTAATGGCTGTATGTTGAGTTATTTTGAGGGGATAGCAAATGTACACTGTTATACAAGCTGTAAACTCACTACTTTACGTTTCCTAAGTGTTTTGTCACATGAAAAGATAAACTCAAATATTTACAAAAATGTGAGGGGTGAACTCACTTTCGTGAGATACTGTATATTCTGCATCTCTCAATAGATTCAGTGGTTGGAGTTTGGTAAATACTCCTTGACAAGTTCTGTTGTTACTTTCTGAAAATGTTTCTGGCTACATTTAAAATCAAAACATATTGATCATTTAATAATTGTTGACAAAGTGCTGAAATGTTTGTTTTCAACTTCCTGGGCGTCCAATGATTGAGTAATAAATAATTGATTGCTAAATTTATTGTATCCTAATTGAAGTAGCTGTTTAATAGGATCATGATTTTGCATACCACTGCATGAATGACTGCCTGACATAATTTATTATTATATTTATTATTAACAATCAAATTATTAATTACTTAGAAACTAGTTGATATGAATAAAGGTGGCATTTCTTGTTTGTCATTGAGTCAGTGTTGCTGATGCAAAGTAGGCCCTTCATTACCATACTAAATTAGGATACAATTGTGTCATTAGTAAAATCCCAGGATTTTCCCTCTTTTCCAGGAGGGTCACATTGACCTGTCTGTAATATAGAGGGGGTGATGACCCCGATTGACAAGGGCAACATGAGTTGGTTATGACAAGTGCAGGAGTAATGCCCTCTAACTACAAAAACATTTTATACAGCAAAACGTTTATTGCATGAAAATAACAGATTGGGTAATTCTGCAACTGGGAGTGGGTTTAAAGTAGACCTAATCACATTTGACTACAATACATTGCGATTTGTTTCTGTTCACCTTGTCAGTCCGTGGGTTTCGTTCAGCCATTTTCTCCCCGTTCTGGTCAGTCATTGTTGTAGTGTGATGTTTCATGTTCTTGTGTCCAGACAATGGTATTTTCTGTAGAGCATGGCGCTCAGTTTTGTTTTCCTTTTTGTATATATTAAAATCTCCTTCCTTCAACCCCGCGCTTACCTCTGAAATCGTGACAGTAAAATACTGTGACATTCACAAAAACTTCATACAGTGTAGATTCTTTGATTACTCGGAGTGGGTCATATTAGGTGGCCGTATTTCAATTGTCACATGCACATGTAAAACTTAAAAAACCTTTATAGAACTTTGAACTCAAGACCGATATAATTTTCTTTTACACATGTATGTATGAAGAAATATATGAATGAAATCTGTTTGTGAAAATATCTGTTGACCAACAAACATGTGCAGGGCCTAGTTTTGCACATATTAGCACACAACTCCTACCAAAATAATATTAGAATTCAACCTGGTTGATTTGTTCACAATCACGAAACAACCAAATGGGACCTAGCAATTTCCAGTGAACCACAAGGTGGCGTTATTGAGTTGGTCACATTTGCAAACCCACATTTCTCACTCTATATGAGTAAAAGTTTGAAAAGAGGTATGTAAGGTAATCTGACAAATACCATTTTGGCCAATGGGAGCCGTAAAGTTCACCATGATGTACAGTTTGAAAAAATTATCCATGCCACATTTGGTGCTACTGGGTTCATATGTGTTTCTCAGCACAAATGGATTTTAAGTGTCGTTTGTTGAAACCTGCTCAATGCAGCTTGCAGCTTAAATTATTGCTTATTTTTTTCTCAAACTCAAGAGTAATTTACACCAATTTTGTTAGTGGTAGAAAGAAAGGTATGAGATTAAATGTTTGATTTTCATATTCAATGCATCATAATCTACAATATTTATTATTGCACAGAGTATAGAGTTGCAGAAAAGGGTTTGTGATGATAAAGATGAGGCTGGTTTTAGGTGGTTTATAAACTCCAGTCTCCTGCTTCTGAAAACAACAGGTAATGTCTGCCAGCCATGACACCCAGCACCTCAAATAATTCTTAAAGGAGCTATTTGTAACATTTCTAGCATACAAACACAGAAATAATAATTATAATATTTAGTGTTTTAGGGAAAGGTGTTATTTAAAATGTAATACAAATAGTTTGTTCAGACAATATCAGAATTTTGTAGGCATTCAAAGGACACCAGAACTGGAAGTATGTTGCAATCTACTTAATCTACAACAATTAAGAAACAAGCCTAAATATTTTACATAGAGATTCTATGTTGGGTACAGACAATGTAATTGCACTGGAGGAACTAATGTGATAGACCTGACCTGGGTTCTGTATGCAGTTAGCAAGTGGATAGCAACTTCAAAGGTCTGCAAAAGATATCACAGCTGCAGTAATGTAAGTAATCAAAACTCTGGTCTAATGAAAGACATGACACAACCTCACTGACATTAAGTGGGTAAAAAGTTTTTTTTAAGGCATTTTATGCTTTATTGAGCAGGAGAACAGTAAATGGTTGAACTCAAACCCACACTGCAGCAGTACATATGCATTAACCAATGGTCCTCCCTGATCCACCTATTGTCACTAAATGTTAGAATAGTTACTGTGTCAAAATAGTTAGCACTAGTTGGCATTAGTTGTATTGTTTCATTGAACACAAACTGAAAGACATTCTAACAGAAAGAAAAGCAAAAATAAGGGTCTCACTATTGCCAGCCTCTGGCTGGGAGCAATTGTCTTCTATATGGATGGATGTTGGCCCTGATGAAAGGCTTTGTTGGGTTGGGGTTGGGGTTAGTCTTAACAGCTGCCTCTGGAATGTTCCGGTACTTTGTTGTGCTTTCCCTGAGCACTCCTGCGGGAGCAAGATGCTTACAGGGTGGGCATACCACAGTGTTAGGTTAGAATAACTGATAATAAAGTTTCAGTTACAAGAGTGATTAACGTAATTACAAAAGTTTGAATGGCTTATCACTTTGTTAATATTTATAATTCAATCCACATAGTGTGCATATTTAAGGCAAAACATGTGTTCATATATTACATGGCAGCTGTCAAATTAAAAAAAGTGGGAGAGATGTTATTAAACACTGCTATTATTAAATTGGGAGCCCCCAGCACCACTTAGGGTATTCTGAATAATTTTATCAAATAATGGACTGTAGAGAGTGTTAACAACAGAAGAATGTCAAAGAGGAGAAATACTGCTGGGAAACTGAAGAACAAATAGGAAAGACAACCATGCAAATAATAAGATAAACAATTGATGGGAGCCGGAAATAAATACTGCAAGGCCATGGGGTTAATCATGATGCTTGGATTTTCCACATTTCTTTAAAGCGAAAAGATAAATTGCATCAGGTTTTTGAAGAACTGTTTAACAAGTGATGTTAAAGTGCATCTGAGTGCAAAGTACTGAAATTCTATTGACAGTGGTGCCAGACATCCAGGATCAGACAGAAGGAACAGTCACACTTTAATCTCTGTGGACAATGAAGGAACTTAGATGCTTTCTAAAACAGTTTCCAGACCAAAATGAAAATAAAGATTTCCTTTTGTTAAGGATCAGGAATCCATTAACCATTTTAAGAATTTGTACCTTAAACACAATATGCTCACAATGTTTCCTGATAAGCTTTCACAGGCGCCAAAGTTCACTGAAATCAATATGAATACCAAATCATTAAAACTTTACCATGACAGTTCTGAACTCAGAACAGCTATAATGTCCTCTTTACACACTTTCCACTTTTCAATGTCCACTGTCTTTAATAAGGCTCTTGATTAGTGCTCATCGTTAGCAGTGGATGTATTCTTTTTTACTTTATATATAGTGTTACTCAGCATATTTTGTCAGAGTACTTCCTGTCTTGCTGGTATGGTCATCATGTTTAAAAGGCCCACTCAGCTTGTGAGAGGGATGCAAAACAACTTGTGTTATCAGTGTCTTTTACCAATATCTTTCATATTTCTATTTATTTGTTATTATTAACCTTTGTTTCTTTTTCTGTTACTTTCCCAGGCACACTATCGCAGAACTCTCTTCTGAAACTCGTCAGTCTATTCTTTTTCTCAGAAAGGAAGGCTATTCCATGTGAGAAATTGCAAAGAAATTGAAGATCTCGTACAATTCTATGCACTACTCCCTTCACAGAACAGGGCAAACCGGCTCTAACCAAAATAGAAAGAGGAGTGGGTTGCCCCAGTGTACAATTGAGCAACAGAACAAATACATTAGAGTGTCAAGTTTCAGAAACAGATGCCTCACAGGTCCTCAACTGGCAGCTTCATTAAATAGTACCCCTAAACACCAGTCTCAACAGTGGAGAGGTGACTTTGGGATACTCGCCTTCTAGGCAGAGTTGCAAAGAAAAAGCCATATATCAGACTGGCCAATAAAAAGAAAAGATTAAGATCGGCAAAAGAACACAGACACTGGACGTAGGAAGATTAGAAAAACGTTATGGACAGACACATTTGAGAATTGAGGCGTTCGGATTATAAAGAAGAACATCCGTGAGACGCAGACCAAATTAAAAGATACTGGAGGAGTCAAGCATGGTGGAGGCAACGTGGTGGTCAGGGGGTCCTTTGGTGGTGGTAAAATGGGAGATTTGTACAGGGTAAAAGGGATCTTGAAGAAGGAAGGCTATCACTCCATTTTGCAATGCAAAATGTGTCCAGTGCTTTACTGGAGCCCAAAGCACAGTTCCACACTGTGCAAGAAGTATGTAAAGATGAAGTGGTCAGCTTGTATTCTTTCTATAATAGGAGTGGCCAGCACAGTCACCAGATTTCAACCCTATTGAGCTGTTGTGGGAGCAGCTTGACTTCATAGTATGTAAGTAGTGCTCATCAAGCCAGTCCAATTTATAAGATGTGCTTCAGGAAGCATAAAATGACATCTCTTCAGATTACCTCAATGTAACCCAGGTTAAAATGGCTTAAGTTAATATTAATTTTAATAATGACATAAATATATGCGGTCAAATGTCATAATATTGGTTATAAAGTTCATGATTCGACCAGGTTAAATAAGATAAAAATGTGTCATGTTAAAAAGTGTCCTGGTGCTTTAAGACACTGCCGTTGTATCAGCCAATCACAATGGCTGTATCTCTTCATGTGGCGGGAAGAACGGTGTGCATAAGATAAACGCTAGGAGAAAGACTTTAGCTAGATTGAGTCAGGAGATAAGAGTACCAGAAAATAAGTGTTTTAAGTGCTCATATTTTATTTTTCTGAAGAGTTTTCTGTTACATTCTGTCTACACTCTGTAGATTGTGGTTTATTTTGCTGTCATTTAACAAGTTGACCGAAAGAGAACTGTGAACGTTCGAATGCTTGAAGCCAAGTTGTATGCTGCAAGCAGAGATCCACGATTGACGATCACTTTGCATCGGTGTGTTTCACCTGCGTGCTCTGCAAGGACACCAACTCATTCGTTTTTTCATTCTGTTGAACTGAGAATGTTATATTTGATTGAACATTACTTGTGTTATTTTCCATGTAGCCTATGTTGTGCCAAACTGGCAAATTTGGTTGATATTGCAAGTGTTTAGCTTCAGTAGCTCACTGGCGTAACATGTTAATAGGGAAATAACAGAGAGTGAGAAAAAACAGCCTAACTAAGTTGAAACAAGAATGTATGGCTAACCGAGACTAAAATAGGCTCTGTGCACAAGCGTATGGACGAACTTCCGCTTCAGCCAGATGTCAGCATATCATTTACCGGTTTACTACAGGCGATCACCGGCGTTGCCCAAAATGTCAGTTTTTAGTAGATGTCTCCAAGACCTGCCTAAAATAAGCATTAGTGATGTCCATCAAATTGTTGATGCCTGGTCCCCTGCTCCAACAAGCAAGCGGAACAAGGGATTCAAACTCTACATATCGAGTTATCTGCACAACTACAAGGGTAAGTAGTTTACTGTGGTGTGCCGGCCGGCGATGTGTTCCTTTTTAGTGTAGTATTAGGCAGGACAACAGAACGCATACAAATTCACCCTAGCCTCAAAAACGGCACAAGAACGCTGGCTGACCTGGAACGCTAGCGCGTCCCCATAGCAAGTGAATTGAAACGAACCTTCATTCAGCCTCTTCTAACCTGAATGAAGCTTAAAATTCCATAGCCTCAAAAAAGCACCAAAACAGGTCTCCTCTTTTATTTTACTACTGTAAATTCATTTTACAACGAAACTGAAAAATAGCAACTGGCATAGGAAGTAAACATCTGGTCCTATATGGTATTAATTGTGCTTAAATTTTCGTTAAGTGGAAGTATATAAAAAAATCGCCTTTTCTGACTTTCTAGTCTAGCGTTTGAAGTCATTGAATGGCGCAAGGCATATTTTATTAAAAAGAGGACATTCTCCTGATGCCCCACTTGTACCTTGAAACTTAAATGTGTCGCGTACATTATATTTAATTTTTTTCGTACAACAACTTGGAATAGATTGCATTTAAGTGTAAATATTTTGTTCATGTTATATGAATTGTGTATGTATATTGTGTTATTTGGTACCATTTACTATTTCTATCTGCTTCTAAATCCTTTCTAATCTTTTATATAAACAAGCTGGCATTTAAACTTATTTTTCTGTCTGGGGTATTTATTATTTATCCACAAACTTCTCCTCCGAACCTAGAGCCTGGTCCTAACTCATCTACTACTTGTAGTAAGTGCTACATCAACAAATTGACAACTAGATGCCAAAGGTCAGCAAGGCTGAATCTGCTGCAAATGGAGGATTTTTTGACGAAAGCAAAGTTTGAAGTACACTATTATTTCAATTAAAAACCAATTTTTCTAACCTTGTCTAGATGGTGAGCCCTTCTGCAACCCGATTTTGTTTATTGGTTCAAGCCCATCGCAGGAAGGCTTCAAGATGATCGGCCTGATGGTGGTGCTATAATCCATAGGAAATGAATGAAGGTCAAAGGGGATTGAGTGCTGGTCTGCCCTGAAGGTCTGAAATTCAGTCCACAGGTCCCTCTTCACCTATGGAACAAATTTGCCTCAAGAACCCATAAAGTCTGCCATCTTGGATATTCTGTCATTTTGAATTTTGTCTAAAACACTAAAAAGTTGTCTTCAACTAGAGCTCTGTACCAATCAGGCCACTCTGTAAACAGTTTGCATATCCTGGCAGAAATTATGAAATTATGGCATTGATTTTTTAAATATGACCATGATCATGCAAAAATACAGCATTTTATTTAAGGATAGTGAAGCCATTTGTTATCATATAGTTGTTTGGCTCCTTTTTAAATCCCAATGAAAACAGAAGTTAACATACCCTTGAATGTTTGGCCTTATTACAGACACACAAGGTAACACACACAGGTGAAAAATGGCAATTAAAGGTACATTTCCCACACCTGTGGCTTTTAAAATTGCAAGTAGTGTTTGTGTATAAACAGTCATTGAGTTTGTTAGCTCTCATGTGGATACACTGAGCAGGCTAGATACTGAGCCATGGGGAGCAGAATGAGACTGCCAAAAGATCTGCATATAATGGACTTATATAATGATATAAAAAGTGTAACACTTTACTTGAAGTGTAGTGTCATAACCGTGTCATAATGTGTCATGTCAGCTGAGATATCCTGTCACAACATGGTCTCGACACTGTAATGACACAAATATTTGGAAATATTATGACATAGCATTTTTTTCATGACTGGTTATGACACCTACGTAAGTCTATCAAGACCTAACAAACCATTCTGTAACACCAGTCTTCCTCTAGACTAGATATTGCATTTCATTATACATGCTATATATCAATATAATTATGCATAAAGTGATATTTACCTTCCCTAATGCAACATTTCTCTTGACTAGGATGCCAGCAGATTTCAGGGGCAGGACATGACATTCTTTTTGTGACTAATGACCAACACAAGGGCATGTACATCTAGGTGGTAGGCCTATCTAGTTCCAATGATTATAGTCATAATGCTTTTTTATTGTCATATACTGTATTGTGTAAATTCAAACAGGTTGGTAATAATGCTACAGTATCATGACATTTACATGAACTGTATTTTGTCAGTTTCAGTAGTGACATAGGATGGTTATAATGCTATCATGATATTTTCATAAACTTTATTGTCAGTTCAAGTTCATAATACTATCATGACATTATCATAAACTGTATTTTCTCAGTTCAAGTAAAGTGACACAGGATGGAAATAATGCTATCGTCACTATCATAAACAGTATTTTCTCATTTCAAATAAAGTAACACAGGATGGTCATGCTATCATGACATTTTTATAAACTGGCAATGTTTAGTTATTTACTCAAAATAAAATGACAGGAGGGTCATGGCATATGACTTTCTATAGTACTGTATATAAAATCTACACTAACATCAATGGCATGACTAGCATAGTCTCCTTAATATTATACACACACACACATACATAAATACACACTACCATTCAAAAGTTAGGCATCACTTATAAACGTCCTTGTTTTCTAAATAAAATGGCCAGATTCAAATTTCCATGCAATACATTTTTTTCTGTGTTTATTGGAAACCAAAAGTCAGCTACCTATCTACCCGTAGCCCAATTATAAAAATAAAATAATGGTGCTTTTCCACTGCATGGTACCGGCTCGACTCAACTCGCTTTGTCTCTACCCTCTTTGGGAGCTTTTCCATTGCATGGTACCAGCTCGACTTTTTTGCTTTTCCACTGGCCAAAGGTTGGGATAGTACCTGGTACCAGATACTTTTTTTAGTACCTGCTTCGTTGAGGTTCCAACCAAGCTGAGGCGATACCAAAAGGTGATGTGAAAACACAAGACTTCTGATCGGACATGAGTGACTCAAAGCGTGTTAGACGTCCAGTGTCAGATAATATTTTTATAAAGAGAACAGCGCCTCTTTGCGCATCTTGTGCCATAAGTCCTTGCATTGAAATGGGTTAATCTCAGTGCCAGTGCATAGGACCAAACTTGTAATTTAAGAGATCATATTTTACCAAAACTCCTCTCGGTTTGTACCTACACACTGGCGTTGAAATCAACTCTTTATCCCTGTGAGACCCACAAGACTAGCTGTTTTTGTAACCTACAAAAATACCCCGTCTTTTTCCTCAGGGTTTTTCTATAGGCTAACTGACATACATTGCCCAGGTTAAAGTAGTAATGTCAAGGCAAACAGAAGCAGACTACCAAGCTTTCTAACCATTTTTGCAGTCTGCAATGTATTAAGACCAAAGTTACTGCTCATGCGTGCTTCCTCGCTACTACCAGTATAAACGCTGCCTTGTGTAGCCTACTGTAATGATGTTGTGGTGTGCAGGGAGAAGGAGCCAAATGGAGGAGTTGTAGTACTCAATTTCTTTATCGAAGTAACAAGAATAATCCCAGTTCCAGGAAAACAACACTATCCGTACACAGTCTCCAAAAGAAAGGAAGCGTCAAAGCGCAAAACAAACGGATAACGTGTTCTGAAGATCGCACAGTACAATACATCAAACATTTAACAATACCACACAAAGACACCCAGAAACACAGGAACTTTTATAGGCAACCTAATGAGGGAATGGACACCAGGTGTTACACCTACAGTAGGCTACTCTTGAGTCAGTCGGCATGGTATTATAGCCGGCAATTAATAAAACTAAAGTTATTTATACCTTTTAATCGAAATGGAGGGGTTATGAAGATTGTTTTAAATGTGTTGGCGTTGAAATGTTAGTTGTTTACGTTGAAATCAATTTTTAATACTGCAGGGCCATAATTATTTTCAAAATGTTCACAGTTTTTCAGAAAGTGGCTGTAATCATGTTATCGAGATATAGTTTACTTTTGATTTGCCACATTCAAGGTTTGTCAATTTAAAAGAAAATTGATGGAGTTCATTCAGTATATTTTTCTGTTTACTGCAGGGTTTAAGTTAGTTGGAAAATGCTGTCTTGTATGGAGGACTTTCTGTTATCATATATTTCTGTATTTATTCATTAAAATATTATTTTATTTCTGTATTTATTTATTTCCATCTGTATTTATTTCTGTATTTCCATGTCCTTAAGCTAATGAAGGGGCGGGACAAACAGTCACTTTACGTTCAAAGCTTGTCAGTTTAAAAGAAAATTGATGGAGTTCATTCAAAAGATTTTTCTATTAATTGCAGGGTACGTCGTCAAATTCAGGCTTTTCGCTGGTATCAGGTGTGGGCATAGTTGTCCTGGCAGATGAAAATATCAACGGCCAAAATGTCCAGTGGGAAATATGCCACATGAATAAATAAATAGATTAATAGCATATTAAATAGTATAATATTGTGTTAACTATATAATCTGTTGTTAAGAAAACAACAAAACCCCGCTAGCTCTTACACTACAGCAAGACATTAAGCTAGTGAGTGTTTGGTTATGGAACTAAGCATGGCGCCAGATTTAAAAGAAGCACACTCTGGCACCAGCACACTCCGACGACTTACCATCCAAGGCAAAGCCTTGCCAGTAAAAAAAAAAAAAAAGCAATGGGTGCCCTTACTGACCACAGAAAAGGGTAGTTATTTGAAATCGCCTAGTTATTTGAAATGGCCTCACTTACAAAACGTGTTTCAATGTTTCATGCAGTGGGACAACATATATAGCTATTTATAGGCCATAGGCCTAGATTTGAATGCGCATTATCTAATTAGGAAATATGGTTGGAAACAGAGGTGTTGCTAGGATCACAATACAATTCGGGGCAGCCCCCCTCACTTCTTTGCCAAGCATTTTTCATGAATGTCCTTATGGTCCAGGCATAAGTGTTGAAATAAATTTGTTGAGATGCCGCATTGTTTTAACCACCGTCTTACTGCATTTTAATATTAGGCCTACGTTAGATTGTGACATCTCTCTGGAACTCGAAATATTCCCAAACGGCACCAAATCATTCCTAGTCTCTATCACATTGTCCCCTTGGTTTGTTTTCTTAAACAATCCTGTTCCTCTCCCCAACAGCAAACCCTACTGCACTATTCTTTGGCAGTACGCCGTATCTTGGAAGTTTCTGACTGTTAGAATTTGCTGTTCAGAATGCCTGCACTGCTAATATCCCCATGCTTGTTGTACCTTTATTGGGTTGTGGCTATTACTTTTGTTAGTTATAGAGCCATCACGGAGTTGGGATATTTTAAGAACACTCACTTTAACTCAATTTTAATAAATTGGGACAAGTGAGAGGCATGATCAGAACAATGTATAGGCCCTATTTGTATAGTTTGATTGACAGATTTGAGACATACAAATGGACATTGGAATTGAAAACATTCATTGTCTTAAAGTACTTGTATGTGTTGACTGACACAATCGTGCCGTTCGCTTGCCAGACTCCAACCTTTATACTAATAATTAGGGGACCAAGTATAGTAGGTAAAGGTGCCCTATTGTTTTTGTTGGTTTTATTATTAGGGGACCAAGTACCGTAGGTATGAGTACCCTATTGTTTTTGTTGGATTTATAATTATTATTATTAGAGGACCACGTACTGTAGGTAGAGGTACCCTATTTAGGGGGCCAAGCAACGAAGTTGCTGGAACCCTTTTATGTTTGTACGTTTTATTGTTTTTGTTGGTTTTATTATTATTATTCTTTTTCTCCGGGCCCATTTTCAGAGGATGTAACTCGGCCATATTTGGCTCAATTTGCATGAAACTTTGCATACTTGTTGCCATGAGAGGCCCGAAGGGCCTCGCCCATTACTATACCTATACACTCCATGGTGGCGCTGTAGCATTTAGTCAAATGTTGAAGGTTTGAGCATGCATATCTCAACAACCTAATATCAAAGTCATGTAGCCAAGTTCCACATCTCCTCCGAGACCGCTGAACTGATTTGCATGCCATTTGGTGTGAAGGACCTTTGAACCATTGTCTTTAAAACGTATATATCTCAAACAATATGGCCTCCATTTGAACTTCTGTGAAAAACTCGTTAACGACATCTCCTCGGAAACGGCTGAATGTATTTGCACACCGTTCGCTGAGATGGACCCTGGGACCAGTATCTTCAATTCTATTCTTTGGAATTTTGATATCTCAAACGATGCGCGCATAATAGGCTAATTACTTTTACATGGAAGTGGCATTTTGTCAGGCCATATATCCTGTCAGGAATATCCGAGACTTACGCCCTTTAACATAGCACTAGACATCAGGTCCATGGATGGACCTGTGTAGTATTGACCAAATAGACCATAAGGGGGCCCTACAACAACACTGACACATTTGAGCATTTATGAATTGTAAAATACACACTCTAAGGACATCTCTTCGGAGACCATTGAACAAATTTGCATGACGTTTGGTGAGAAGGACCCTGGGACAAGTATCTTCAATTGAATTATTTGGATTTTTGATATCTCCATCAATTTGACCGCAATAAGTGAATGAAGTAAAATCACCTTAACACCACCTACTCTGATATAATTGAATGGATTGGCATGTTGTTTGCTTGTGAAGGTTCTTTGGACAATGATATTTAAATGTTTTGTATGAAAAATGTATATCTCAAACAATATGGCAGCATTCAGTCCCCAAAGTTTTGTGTTATTCTCTTTCTCTATTTTGGACTATTATTTTGAAGGAACCCTTATTTTGAAGGAAGAGGTGATGTAATGAGTGTGTGAATCTGCTAGAATGTTGAGTTGGAGTTGGTGGTTCTATCAGCAGTTACGGAGGGATATTTTTGAAACTATGGGAGGAGCCATGGCAGTGCCTGTGAGTCAATGCGGAATGGGTGGGGTGTCAGGAGCATGGCAGCATTCAGTTAACTTTTTGTTTATATTGGACTATTATTTTGAAGGAACTCTTATTTTAGGAAGAGCAAATGTTAATTGTTTGTAAATCTCCTTGAACAGTAAGTTGGTCTTGGCAGTTGAAATTGCTGTTGCCATTAGTTAGATTCCAGTGCAGACCATATTAAGGTTTAGGCTATGGATGATAAATTAGGTTAGTTTATTTTTAAATGTTACACAAATCATATATTATTGTACACATAGATATGTTTTTAGCAGATTTAGCAGAAGACTTTACTTTTGCAGCCGGTCAGATTTTTTGCCATGTGACTTCCTGTCAATTAATAATCAATGACCTTGTCACGTCCAATCCCATCAACATCTTAAATTGTTGGTTAGGTCACACCTGCTTTTACAAGGTGGTAGTATTTCGGAAGATTATGAGCTTTCCCGAGAGTACCCAACACTGTCTAATCAAATCGTAAGTAGGCCTGTTGGATTTGTGGGTAAGTTTCAAATGAAGCTAGGTATTGTAATGGGTATATTAGCCTATTTGGTAAATTGTTGTATATTTTGGAAATGTTTATAGATATAATAGGCCTAATTGTTGCAACATTTCCTGTCAAAAGTGATCTAATGTAGCCTGTACACTGGAAATGGAAACTGTTAAAAAAGCTATTGGAAAGCCACATTTTTGAAAATGGTATCTAGGACGTGCTTCAGCACCTTGCAGTCATTTCAGAGTGGCAAGCAGGCCAAGGCAACAAGAAAATACTCTGAGTATCAAACTCGTGACATCTCGCCTCTTTGTTTCATAATCGTTTCTGGTACTGGTATGTGCAGCTAGATTTCTTTACAACAGAAGCTGTTTGCGCGTGAGTTTTCCTGAAACAAAGCATTATATTGCGTAGTAAGGTGAGTTTGATTGAGCAAGTTAGCAACCTAATTTCTCATAATGTTGTGCACAAGCAGTTAAAACATACATTGTCCGCTCTTTTATTGATATAGTGAGCTAGTTCCTGTTTCGAACAAGGTTGATGGCAGATAACGACCAAATATCTTACAACTATTTTGTATGCATTATTGTAGCTAGCTAATTTACTAATTGAGCTATGTGAAGTTCGCTGGCTAGTGGATTAGTGCTGTGCTGGAGAGCTATGATATAGAGGGCTAACAAAGCTGAAATAATCTAAGAGATTGGCGACCGATATTAGGAGAGTTATCAGAGGGTCTGTCACCTATCTACCAAATTATTTAATATTAAAACATTCTGTCACGCTGTAATTATGTTTTACATGTTTCACTGTCATGGTAATTCAGCTTACATGACTTGGTGCACCATGTCTCAGCAGGATGTTCAGTTGTGTACAATATTAGAAATCAGGAGCTTTACAAAAATGTTTCACCCTCACTTAAAAAAGAAAAGTTCCAATCCTGTTATTTTACTAACTTAAATGTCAAAGTTGCTTGGCTAGTTTTAAAATATTTTTTAAGATTGTCTTTGCAATAGTGTTTTCCTGTTTCAGTGTGTACATTTGCTAGGTGAATTCTAAAAGACACTAAGGGACAATATTCATCCTTAAATAATTCTAAAATGCATGTTTGGTATTAGAAAATAATTTTTCATTATATTAAACCCAGCTGAAAACTATTTGGTTTATTTAAATTAAACTTAACTTTGTCTGTTATTGAGTTATCACAGTATGTAATGCACTGGCATGTGTTAAGGTAGGTATTAGGTTACAAATGGCAGAAAGGAACTAAATAAAGACGTGAGGCGTCTATTTCTGAAATTAGACATTCTGATGTACTTATTCTTTTGTTTAGTTGTACATTTGCTCCTTCCACATCTCTCAAAACATTGATTGACTGGCTGGTTTCTACAGTGAGCGGTTTCTTTTTTGCACTTTTTGACCTAATATTGACCTCAACACATACCAGTCTACTCCAGACTGTGGCAACACAAAAACTCAAAGACCATATAAAGCTTAATTTATCAAAGAAAATAGCTTTTAACTGTTTGATATAATTAAGTGATGTTCTAATACCACATTAGCAATTCGGCATGATCACTCAAGGATAAGGTGTTGGAGTTATGGTTGTAAATGAGGCCTGTGTAGATTTAATCCAAAATACTTAAATAGTAATGTTTTTTGCATCATTAATATCCCGACTATACTTTGATCAGGTGAATACCACGTTGGTGAATAAAAGTATAAATGTCCTTTCAAAACAGCAACATTTGTACATTATTTCAAACTTTTGAACCGCAGTGTATAACTTGTCCTGTTAGATTTCAGATCAATCCCATGGCTAAAATAAAGGTTTCCATAAAATGTAGTTCAAATTGACTAACAATATTATTTGTTTTATTGATGCCACGCAAACCTGGATTTATGCAGAGTGTTTTGTGTGTGTCTTTGGGTGTGGAGCCTGTCCTTGTGTGTTCAAGTTGCTGTGTAGTTAGAGTGAAATTTGTAATCAAGTTCTGTTTGATTCCCAATTGAGCCAAACGTTGTGTCCTAGGGCATGGCACTCTAATTTAATCCAGGAAAATGTACCGGTACTTATTATAAGACGCTTTGGATAAAAGCGTCTACTAAATGACTAGAATGTATACTTATTTTTTTATATTAATGCATTTGATTTGTGTGTAAACACATTGTTTTATTTACAATCTTCAAAGTGGAGTAAAACAAAAATGGAAATTGATTGCTTTATTAGAAACTTGCTAAATTAGCAATAAAATGATTTGACATAACTACTCAATTCTGGTAATGGTGTGATTGTTATTAATGTACAGAATTAACGTCTCTAATTTATTACCTACATTATCTAGCTTGTCTAGTCTTAATATTATTTTTCCATTTTCAATGTGTAGCTTAGAAAAATTAAGCATTTCACTATATAAGATTTCTGTGAGTGTGACATTCATCTGCTATCTTTTATTACACTGATGCTGAGAATGTTTTGTTGTAATAATCTAAGCTATTCCACAAACAAAGTCAATTGACAGTGTCATTAGTGTTTCAACAGTATGCCAAAATCCTATTCTGTTTGTTCCAGTTCACTATTATTCTTCTGGCAAAAACTGTCCTTTTTGCAAATTCCTGTGAGTTAAAATGGTGTAAAGTTACCCAAATGAATATAGTAAAACGTCAAGAAACAACTTCTGGTGCAATGGACATGCCAATCAGCCTCATGGTGGCAGAAGTTGTCTGTGAAGTTGGACTTCACCACACCCATCCCTTGTGACCTGGTCTTGGAAATTAGTCCATAGGTGTATCTCTTCACTATGAAAATTTTTGCCACTGAGACCCAAACAATCGGCATCATGGATTTTCAGCCATCTTAGTTATTTTGAAAAACACTTAAAACACTACTCTTATGGGAGCAAATGACCAATCTTGATGTAGTTTAACATTTGGTATCTATGTATGAAGATCTTCAAGTGTTGTATAAACCAGACCAGTATGTAAAAAACTACATTTGTGTGGGGTCACAATTGGACAAGAAAAAACATCCAACATCAATCAATCAATCAATCAATCAACTTTATTTATAAAGCCCTTTTTACAACAGCAGTTGTCACAAAGTGCTTTTACAGAGACACCCGGCCTTAAACCCCAAGGAGCAAACAACAGTAGTGTTGAATTTCAGTGGCTAGGAAAAACTCCCTAAGAAGGTTGGATTTTAGGAAGAAACCTAGAGAGGACCCAGGCTCAGAGGGGTGACCAGTCCTCTTCTGGCTGTGCCGGGTGAGATATTAAGAGTCCAATTGGAATAATAAATACATTTCTCTGGGCTAAATCCAGAGTCTATTTGATTTTAGACTAGGTCAGAAGTATGACCAGGTGGACAAGGACAGGGACAGCAACGGGCACCCCAAACCAGGTAATCTGCAGGTGTGGACCAGGACCTCATCTCCTTCTAAAATTAAAAACTGGAGGAAACTGAGAAAAGTTAGTAGTACATCCCTCATATCCCCCAGCACAATAATATAGCAGCGTAACACCTTGGAACTGAGACGGGGGGGTCCGGTGACACTGTGGCCCTACCCGGGGGAGGCCCCGGACAGGGCCCAACAGGCAGGAAATCAATCCAACCACATTGCCAGGCATCATCCAAAGGGACACCCACTAACCGCAATCCTCCTGAATGAGGGCCGAGTATTGCTAGCGGCGTACAGCCCAATTGCACAAGTGCGCAACAGAGAGTCAACAACAAGCCAGTGACTCTTCCCCCGAAAGGCATTGGAGGGAGGGCATCCCAGTGGCGACGAGAGCCCACCTGGCAAGACAGCAAGGGTGGACAGTATCAAGCCTACTGGTCACCTTCACGCCCCCGGGCCAGGCTACACCTAATTATAAACCGTGCTGTAGAGATGAGTTTTTAGTAGACACTTGAAATTTTGCACTGAGTTTGCATTTCTAACCTTAATTGGCAGATCATTCCACAGGAGTGGAGCTCTATGAGAAAAGGCCCTGCCACCAACTGTTTGTTTAGAAATTCTAGGTACAATTAAAAGGCCTGCATCTTGCGATCTAAGGTGTAGGTGTGTATGGCTGGATCATTTCAGCAAGGTAAGTAGGAGCAAGTCCATGTATTGATTTATAGGTTAAGAGTAAAACCTTAAAATCAGCCCTAATCCTAACAGGCAGCCAATGTAAGGACGCCAGGACAGGAGTAATGTGTTCACATTTTTTTGTTCTAGTTAGGATTCTAGCAGCCGTGTGCAGCACTAATTAAAGTTTATTTATTAATTTGTCTGGATAACCAGAGAGAAGACCATACCATACCATCTTCTTCCGCTTATCCGGGGCCGGGTCGCGGGGGCTGCAGTCTAAGCAGGGATGCCCAGACTTCCCTCTCCCCAGACACTTCCTCTAGCTCTTCCGGGGGGACACAGAGGCGTTCCCAGGCCAGCCGGGAGACATAGTCCCTCAGCGTGTCCTAGGTCTTCCCCGGGGTCTCCTCCCGGTGGGACGGAAGGCGTTCCCAGGAAGGCGTTCCGGAGGCATCCGAAAAAGATGCCCAAGCCACCTCAGCTGACCCCTCTCGATGTGGAGGAGCAGCGGCTCTACTCTGAGCTCCTCCCGGGTGACCGAGCTTCTCACCCTATCTCTAAGGGATCGCCCGGCCACCCTGCGGAGAAAGCTCATTTTGGCCGCCTGTATCCGGGATCTTGTCCTTTCGGTCATGACCCAAAGCTCATGACCATAGGTGAGAGTAGGAACGTAGATTGACTGGTAAATCGAGAGCTTCGCCTTGCGGCTCAGCTCTTTCTTCACCACGACAGACCGATACATCGACTGCATTACTGCAGAAGCTGCACCGATCCGTCTGTCAATGTGAACAAGACCCCTAGATATTTAAACTCCTCCACTTGAGGCAGGCACTCTCCACCAACCTGAAGTGGGCAAGCCACCCTTTTCCGACTGAGGACCATGGCCTCGGATTTGGAGGTACTGATTTTCATCCCCACCGCTTCACACTCGGCTGCAAACCGTCCCAGCGCATGCTGAAGGTCCTGGTTAGAAGGGGCCAACACGACAACATCATCTGCAAAGAGCAGAGACGAAATTGTGTGGTCCCCAAACCTGACACCCTCTGGCCCCTGGCTGCGCCTAGAAATTCTGTCCATAAAAATTACGAACAGAACCGGTGACAAAGGGCAGCCCTGCCGGAGTCCAACATGCACTGGGAACAAGTCTGACTTACTGCCGGCAATGGGGACCAAGCTCCTGCTTCGGTTGTACAGGGACCTGACAGCCCTTAGCAAAGGACCCAGGAACCCATATTCCCCAAGCACCCTCCACAAGATACCGCGAGGGACACAGTCGAATGCCTTCTCCAAATCCACAAAACACATGTGGATTGGTTGGGCAAACTCCCATGAACCCTCCAACACCCCGTAGAGGGTATAGAGCTGGTCCAGTGTTCCACGGCCCGGACGAAAACCACACGGTTCCTCCTGAATCCGAGGTTCTACTATCGGCCGTATTCTCCTCTCCAGAACCCTGGCATAGACTTTCCCGGGGAGGCTGAGAAGTGTGATCCCCCTATAGTTGGAACACACCCTCCGGTCCCCCTTCTTTAAAAGAGGGACCACCACCCCGGTCTGTCATCCCAGAGGCACTGTCCCCGACCGCCACGCGATGTTGCACAGGCGTGTCAACCAAAACAGCCCCACAACATCCAGAGACCTGAGGTACTCAGGGCGGATCTCATCCACCCCCGGTGCCTTGCCACGAGGAGTTTCTTGACCACCTCAGTGACTTCAGCCCGGGTGATGGACGAGTCCACCTCTGAGCCCTCATCCTCTGCTTCCTCAATGGAAGAAGTGACAGCGGGATTGAGGAGATCCTCGAAGTACTCCTTCCACCGCCCGACGACATCCTCAGTTGAGGTCAACAGCTGCCCACCTCTACTGTAAACAGCGTTGGTAGGGCACGGTTTCCCTCTCCTGAGGCGCCGGATGGTTTGCCAGAATCTCTTCGAGGCCAGCCGATAGTCCTTCTCCATGGCCTCACCGAACTCCTCCCAGGCCCGAGTTTTTGCCTCCACAACCATCCGGGCTGCAGCCCGCTTGGCCGGTCGGTACCCGTCAGCTGCGTCAGGAGTCCCAGAAGCCAACCAGGCCTGATAGGACTCCTTCTTCAGCTTGACGGCATCCCTTACTTCCGGTGTCCACCACCGGGTTCGGGGATTGCCACCTCGACAGGCACCGGAGACCTTATGGCGGTGGAGAACATGGTCCACTCGGACTCAATATCTCCAGCCTCCCTCGGGATCCAGTCGAAGCTCTGCCGGAGGTGGGAGTTAAAGATCTCTCTGACCGGAGACTCGGCCAGACGTTCCCAGCAGACCCTTACAGTACGCTTGGGCCTGGCGAGTCTGTCCAGCTTCCTCCCCCGCCATCGGATCCAACTCACCACCAGGTGGTGATCAGTTGACAGCTCCGCCCCTCTCTTCACCCGAGTGTCCAAGACATACGACCGCAGGTCAGATGAGACGACAACAAAGTCGATCATCGACCTGCGGCCTAGGGTGTCCTGGTGCCACGTGCACTGATGGACACCCTTATGCTTGAACATGGTGTTCATTATGGACAAACTGTGACTAGCACAGAAGTCCAATAACTGAACACCACTCGGGTTCAGATCAGGGGGGCCGTTCCTCCCAATCACGCCCCTCGAGGTGTCACTGCCACGTGGGCGTTGAAGTCCCCCAGTAGAACAATAGAGTCCCCAGTCGGAGCACTTTCCAGCACCCCTCCCAGAGACTCCAAGAAGGTCGGGTACTCTGCACTGCCGTTCGGCCCGTAGGCACAAACAACAGTGAGAGACCTATCCCCGACCCGTAGGCGCAGGGAATTACCCTCTCGTTCACCGGGGTGAACTCCAACACATGGCGGCAGAGCTGGGGAGCTATGAGCAAACCCACACCAGCCCGCCGCCTCTCACCATGGGCAACTCCAGAGTGGTGAAGAGTCCATCCTGTCTCAAGGAGTGTGGTTCCAGAGCCCAAGCCGTGCGTAGAGGTGATCCCGACTATCTCTATTTGGAACCTCTCAACCTCACGCACGATCTCAGGCTCCTTCCCCGCCAGCGAGGTGACGTTCCACGTCCCTAGAGCTAGTTTCCGTGTCCAGGGATCGGGTTGTCGAGGCCCCCGCCTTCGACTGTCGCCCGATCCTCTACGCATCGACCCCTTATGGTCCCTCCTGCAGGTGGTGAGCCCACGGGAAGGCAGCCCCACGTCCCTCCTTCGGGCTGAGCCCGGCCGGACCCCGTCATGATACAAGGGGGGTTTTGATTGTTCAATGGACTTTGGGGGAATGTTTCATCATGATGTCATGTTTTCGTCTGATTTTCTACTGAACACCGTTATCACTGATAATAACCTGTTGATGTCAAAATGTTTCTTGACCTTCATGATCTTAGGTGGGGGCGGGATTGTTGTCTGTCATACATTGAGTGATGTGTCGGTGTGGTGTGTCAATTGTCTTGTTTACATTCATTTTCATTAGAGGAACAATAAGACCTGATTGGTCAGATACTCCTTTTGTTGCTTCGTCTTAGTCATTTGTAACATAAGTGTATGGGCCTTTTCTTTTCATTAGGAATTTAATTGTACTTGTAATGTTTTATCAAACGTAATGTTTTTCTTTAAATGTTTGATAGCAGGACATGCACAAGTCTTTTGTATGATATTGTCGCATGGATCATGATACAAGGGGGGTTTTGATTGTTCAATGGACTTTGGGGGAATGTTTCATCATGATGTCATGTTTTCGTCTGATTTTCTACTGAACACCGTTAACACTGATAATAACCTGTTGATGTCAAAATGTTTCTTGACCTTCATGATCTTAGGTGGGGGCGGGATTGTTGTCTGTCATACATTGAGTGATGTGTCGGTGTGGTGTGTCAATTGTCTTGTTTACATTCATTTTCATTAGAGGAACAATAAGACCTGATTGGTCAGATACTCCTTTTGTTGCTTCGTCTTAGTCATTTGTAACATAAGTGTATGGGCCTTTTCTTTTCATTAGGAATTTAATTGTACTCGTATTGTTTTATCAAACGTAATGTTTTTCTTTAAATGTTTGATAGGGGGAAGTGTGGAATCTGAGCATTCACAATGTGAATGTACACTCACCTAAAGGATTATTAGGAACACCATACTAATACTGTGTTTGACCCCCTTTCGGCTTCAGAACTGCCTTAATTCTTCGTGGCATTGATTCAACAAGGTGCTAAAAGCATTCTTTAGAAATGTTGGCCCATATTGATAGCATAGCATCTTGCAGTTGATGACGATTTGTGGGATGCACATCCAGGGCACGAAGCTCCCGTTCCACCACATCCCAAAGATGCTCTATTGGGTTGAGATCTGGTGACTGTGGGGGCCATTTCAGTACACTGAACTCATTGTCATGTTCAAGAAACCAATTTGAAATGATTCGAGCTTTGTGACATGGTGCATTATCCTGCTGGAAGTAGCCATCAGAGGATGCGTACATGGTGGTCATAAAAGGATGGACATGGTCAGAAACAATGCTCAGGTAGGCCGTGGTATTTAAACTATGCCCAATTGGCACTAAGGGGCCTAAAGTGTGCCAAGAAAACATCCCCCACACCATTACACCACCACCACCAGCCTGCACAGTGGTAACAAGGCATGATGGATCCATGTTCTCATTCTGTTTACGCCAAATTCTGACTGTACCATCTGAATGTCTCAACAGAAATCGAGACTCATCAGACCAGGCAACATTCTTCCAGTCTCCAACTGTCCAATTTTGGTGAGCTCGTGCAAATTTTAGCCTATTTTTTCCTATTTGTAGTGGAGATGAGTGGTACCCGGTGGGGTCTTCTGCTGTTGTAGCCCATCCGCCTCAAGGTTGTGCGTGTTGTGGCTTCACAAATGCTTTGCTGCATACATCGGTTGTAACAAGTGGTTATTTTAGTCAAAGTTGCTCTTCTATCAGCTTGAAACAGTCAGCCCATTCTCCTCTGACCTCTAGCAACAACAAGGCATTTTTCGCCCACAGGACTGCCGCATACTGGATGTTTTTCCCTTTTCACACCATTCTTTGTAAACCCTATTGTGCGTGAAAATCCCAGTAACTGAGCAGATTGTGAAATACTCAGACCGGCCCGTCTGGCACCAACAACCATGCCATGCTTAAAATTGCTTAAATCACCTTTTTTTCCCATTCTGACATTCAGTTTGGAGTTCAGGAGATTGTCTTGACCAGGACCACACCCCTAAATGCCATGTGATTGATTGATTAGATAATTGCATTAATGAGAAATTGAACAGGTGTTCCTAATAATCCTTTAGATGAGTGTATGATGAGAACAATTATGGGCCCAGAACCGAGCCTTGAAGAACACCAAAACATACCTTTGAGGATATGCCATCCACACTAACAAACTGATATCTTTCAGATAAATAATATTTAAACCAGGCTAGAACATGTCCACGTAGCCCAATGTGGGTTTCCAGTCTCTCTAAGAGAAGGGAGTGATCAACAGTGTCAAATGCAGCACTAAGATCAAGAAGCAATAGGAACATTGCGGATCTGAAACTGGACTGGAGCATTTCATAAATGTTATGTGTTTTCTGGCAAGCATTCAGTTGTTGGGAAAAATGGGAAATGGGAAAAACCTCAATAGTGCCACAGTGTGTTTTCATAAAACAATCACAGCAGTCATGTTTTCTTGTATCGTCCCTGTCAACATATGTACAGAGAATTATTATACCATTATCCTTGTAGGAGATGTGCACATCAATGTGAAAACCACATGAATTGCCTCCCAGATATATAACACAAACCTTCTCCAAAGCTAATGAGCAGAAGCAAATTAACAACAAAAACATTAAAAAAATATTTTTTTTTAACTTAAGTTCAACCATTTGTCAATGTGCTTCACCATATAATATTCTTTAACTTATATAGTATTATTTAAATAGTAATTTGTTTAATTTATATTTTACCCCAGGTAGTTTTTCCTTTGAAAATATACACAATATACACAACACATCGCATACTTAAATTTTAAAGGGCAAAATACAAAAATCAAAGTCTCATTGTTGCTGCCGAATGTGTATAATGTTTCACCACAGACTTTAATATTGTTTATGCCGAATCTCTTACCTGCATGACACTGATCCATTGTAGCTAACAAGTTGTGACACAAGAGGGCACAGACACAGCCAGTTACTTTTCTGTAACTCACTCTCTAGCTTGATACTCTGAACGTTGTTACTCTGCACTGATGCTTGTGCGATTGTAAATGAGCATGATGGAAAATTTGCAAACTGCCAGTGTGGTGGATAGCCTTCTGATATTCACTCACCAAACTTAAAATCTACCTGCATTTGGTGCTTGGCGGGTGTTGATTTCGGATCCTGGTTGTCAACAGCCCATTTGGCCGCAATACATGCGACACGCAGCAGGGATTTAAGAAAAGTTTTCTGTAGGTGTTTGTTCCTTTAATAAGAACCCTGCCTTATCGGCTTTCATCAGGAATGCACAACATGAACAGCAGTACGTGTCCTTTGCCATTATCGTTTTTGACCAATGGAACCTGTTCCTTCAACGAAAACAAAAATGTTGCATTTGCTTTTCCTTCATACCAGCCAAGCATGTGTGCCATTGGTCCAGTTTATGTTCTTTACCTTATATGTGTACGTGCAGCCCAACTATCATCTTGCCCTTTGTGGTTTCTGTCTTGCCTATTCTTAATTCACCCCTGCCCAGACTATGTGTGTGTGTTGTTAATCTGTCCCCCTCTGTTTCCTGTAAGTCTGACACACAGGCTTAGACTACTCTTCCACCCCAGAAACAGCCTAAGTAAGATTTCCTTTTTTCTACTTGCAACTTTCAGTTTCAGCTTATGCTACAGACATTCAACATTTTGCTTCAATGCTCACAACAGTTTGAGCTTATACATTGTGTAACCACAATTCCCTCTTTTGATCTCTCCCAGAGAGATCACCCCAATTCTCCAAGCTCCAGTTCCCCCGGGTCGTGCTGTTCCAGTAGAGGCATCAGCATCCCTGGTGGCAGTCCTGGAGCCTTCTCGATGGCTGTAGAGATCACTCTCATGGCGAGCCCTCTTTCCACTGGCCGAACATCGAGGTCATCCATTCCTCCAGCAGGTTGTCTATCCCAGAATGCTGTATGCGACCTCTTGACATAGTCCAATTCAATGCCCCCAAATTTCCTCAAGCAGGTGTCCTCAGGTGAGGTCGCGAACCTCTTCACTGGGGGAATGAAGACCCGATGCCAACCTGGGATACCTGTAGCAACATACAACACACATATCATCATTCCACCAATGCCCATGTACCACTTCATTCTATCATCATCTCCCCAGACCTTTCTCTGTAACCCTGTCATCTTGGTATGAGTGGTAAAAAGCCACTGTGTCCTATATCCCCTTTTGTTACAGTATTCTTCAGTTCCTTCCCCTAAAAGTATATTCCTCTGGCGCCGTCCTTCTCACGCTTGTAGTCTCGCAGTATCCTGGGGTCCGCTCCGGGCACCGGTCCGGCTGATTTTGGTCCTCCTTCCGTGCACACTGGGGCGAGCTCCTCCTTCCCGGTTTGGATGAGGTCCGTCAGCGACCTCCCTGGCTCCTGCACAGGTGTGCACTGGCTCCAATGGTACCACGTATCTCCCTTGCCCCTCAGGCGGACCGCGTGACTCGTTCTCTCCACCACCTGATGAGGACCCGTCCACCTTGGTTCCGACCACTTTCGCTTGATGACTTCAACTGCACCCACTCCTTGGGCAGGTCCTGGTCTAGCGGGTGCAGGTTCTTCCTTTCTCCGACTCTGTTGGTGAATTCTGAAACGAGAGCTCGCAATTCATCAAAATACACTCTGTGATCTTTGGGCCATTTCTCCCCTTCCGGGACCGCAGGCCCCGCGGCTGGTCCTGGACACTGTCTCCCCGCATGGCTGGTGGAAGTATTACTCTACCGTCTGGCCCTCACCAGAGCCCTCGCGTCTCTGCTGTTCCTCTCTGTCGCCAAATAGTTTTCTCTTGTGGGGATGCCCCCTTTTGATGTCTCACTAGCTTGTCTCTCTCAGGGCCTTCTCCCCACCCCACTTCCTCTTCTGCTCTTACCATCATCACTCGCGGAGTGTACCCTGCTGCCTGTTTTGCTGCTGTGTCTGCCGCTTGATTTCCCTGAGCCACTACTCTATTTGAGGTATCGTGTCCCTTACATTTTATGATTCCTACCTTTTCGGGCAGCTCCAGGGCCTCGGCTAGCTCTCTCATCTTAGCCTTGTGTTTAATCGGTTTGTCCCCTGCTGTTCTAAACCCGGCTTTTAAACAATGTCCTAGCTCCACGAGCACCGCGCCTACCGCGTATGCCAAATCTGTGTAGATGTTTACTCGCTTCCCCTTGGCCTGCCTGAGTGCCTCTATCACTGCTCTCACTTCTGCTCTCTGGGCTGACTGCAGTCCTTGGAGTCTCTCTGCTTTGACCGTGACTAGACCCTCCGGTGTTAGTTTCACCACTGCAAATGCCGCCCTCAGCCCATCTTGTTCGTGTCTGAAACAGCACCCATCAGTAAACAGGTCCTCTGCCCCTTGGAGGGGTTCTTCCTCCATTACCTCTTGCGCGCACTCATGTGACAGCCCGGTCCCCATCCGGTCTGCCATGTTTATCCCCTCGTGTGTGAAAGTCAAATTTGGAGCCCCGAGAATTTCATGTCATGGTGAACATCTGTGAGTTTACATACGCCACTACACTGTGTGTTGTGAGTATCTGAAGTTGATGTCCCATCACTATGTATGCGCATTTTTGAATGAGTCTCCCTACCCCCGCGGCATGCTGTGTGCAGGTGGGGTTCCTTATTTCGGTTTTGTCAAGTCCTACGCTTATGTACATGAGGATGTTCCTATCTCCCCCTTTTTTCTGAAACAGGACCCTGTTCACTTCTTGTCCAGTTTCAGAAACATCTAGAAAAAAGGGTTTTGTGTAGTCAGGAATTGCCAGATCGGCTGCGGTAGCTAGTTGTTGTTTCAGCAGAATGAAGGCCTGGTCGGCCAGGAAAGTCCAATTGAGTGTGAGTAGTTAGTGTAGGGTATAATGTGTCAGATTGGTGATTTATGGCCCTGGGGGGGCGGGACTTCCATATTGATGTGACATGTGGGCGGGACATCGGATTTGTAGGGTGGGACTTCCGTTATGACGTATTTTAGGGTGGGACTTCCTGTATGACGTGTGTTAGGGCGGGAATTCAGGAGTGACGTATGCATGTACGGTGACATTTTAATTTATGATTACATTGATGTGTCAGTGTTTGATGTTTTACAACGCCTGATGAGCAAAACAGACTAGTGTTATAACAGGTGGGTTATGATTGATGATTAGGCTTAGGGTTCCGGAATGTTGATTAACAAATGGGGCTTAGGGTTCCGGAATGTTAAATTCCCAGGCAATAAATAAGTGTTGTGTCAGCGGTAAGTTGTTTGGTGTTCAACAAAAGGGTGCCAGGGTTCCAATGCCATGTGGTACAGATGTAAACTTTCATGTTTTACAATGTGGTTGTAACATGGTGTTTTTCCACAAGCACAGAGTTACACGTGAGAGACATGCTTTTTCTGTAAGATATAAAGAAGGGGGGGTAGGGACTTACGATTTTGGATAGTTTCAGCCCAACTTTCATTTTAACAAGAGATGGGCTTTAAGGTGATATCTGCCCTGTAGTAATGGTCCCTAAATAACCAATTATACAAACTGTAGTATATGCAGGTTAGAAATCATCTCGTGTCTCACGGTTTGTAGTCCAACACAGCATTACAGCAAACTAATATCGCATGAGCAATTATGCATAGGTGGATTGTGTCGCCGTTTGGGTTTTAAAATATTGTTATAAATAAAAACAAGTGTATATATGAGCAATGGTGAGTTTTGTAATAAAAATGGTTGTTTAAGTCATCATTAACTTCTAAGTTGCATTATAGGGCAAAACGTTACAAAGGTAGCGTATAAATTTGCATGAACAACGGCGAATCGTTATATTATTTCAGGTAATTAAAACATTCGTAAAGGAGTCTTTTGAAATTGTACAACAGAGATCAACGCAAGATTGTTTTCCACACATTGGTAGAAATATTTAATAATAGGCAACATTGGTTAAAAAAAAAATACTGTAGTATTTGTGTTAGTATGGGCTTATGCTGTCACTTCCGGGTGAAGAAGTGCTGCATTCTCTTAATGACCAACTCGTGAAATCAGATTTTTTATTGCTGTATTATGGTCCTGTGTTTGTTAAATGTTGAACTGATTAATGGCGATATGGTGACAATTGCCAGCGTTATGTTTATCTTTAATATATACAATTATATGACATGATGTCACGACTGAGCCACGAAAATTAATGAGAACGACCAGACAGGATGTATCAATATATTTGGTTGCCAAACGGCTACAATATTCAGAACTAAATAGTTAAGTTTTATCCTGAATTTGTATCATTGCAGCCTGTATAGTTCTAACAAAATTTGAATCTAACATGAAGAACGATGACATGTAACCAATGACAAAGTTAAGAGGCGTGACTTGCTGGAGGCGCCCCGGCTGCGATGTGAAGACAGTAATTAAACCCCGCAGCATCCACAAAAGTCAGCTGTTGTTTCAAGCGTGGAGTATATCGTTTCTGTTGTAAGTAAGTTATTTTATTTGAAGTAATTTATTTGAATTGTGATGCAAATACAAACGAGACATTTGAACTTTTTAAGAATGTTTAAATCAATTTTACGATTGCGCAATCCATTCATTTTTAGCTGTCTTTCATATTGCCTGTTTAAATCTCCGGTTTAGGTTGAGCGGAATTAAACACAGACCGTGTTTGGTAAACACATTTTTGGACCTCCAAATCTTGGTAAGTAGACTTTTGACATTATTGTTAATCAGCTTTAATTACCTGTATACGCTTGTTAATCCTATTTGTATTTAGTCCAAGTGACCAGCATCTGCGTCAGTTGGACTGGGCGGTCAGACTGTGATCTTACACAACCTGAGCAGATTCTTTTTTGTGTAAGTTTAATTATTTACAGAAATGTTTAGTCTTGTTATTAACAAAGTGTTATTAACAATTATGATTATGCATACTGACCCTTGGTAAAACATTCTATATTCCAACAGATTGAGGACAGCCGGGTGATGATACAAAGTACATTACCACAATGGGGTCAGTTACGGACACCCTTCCTTGTGGCTGCACAGCGTGAGGGGATTTTTGTTTTGTTTTCTTTCAGGCTTGAAAGCTGAAGGTAATACAGCCAACTCTTCAAAACTGTGCTGTATGTAAATGTATGTTTGAGTTAGAATATTTAAACCTGAAAAGTGGATTGTTATTTAGACATTAAACCAGAGAAATGGTGAAAGATAATGCTAACAACAGACCAGACACGGAACCGCCAACAACCTCTACACATAATCAATCGACCACACCCCAAAATACAAATGAACCAAACATTACTTTGTTACACAGCGATGCGCACAATAATCCTCAGATACAAGGCTTGTTAACCGAGCTTAGTAGCCCCCATTTTTTACATGATCTAGTTGACACTCCTTCAAGCTCTCTGATGCAAACTCAGTGCAGTGATGGCGATGTTAGAGTTATACAACGTAATGCGTTTGACAATGTTGAATTACAACAGTTGATAAATTTACAAAATACTGGTGAAGTTGTTGATTTTGGCACATTCTACGCAAGTATTATGGCAGGCTTGGATACTTTGATTGTTAGAGCTTCAGAATTTGTACACGAGCCTGGTGATCGTCTGCAGATTGAGTTGATTGGTGAATCTCTGATAGACCCCGTACATGTGACCATGAGAGCGGATGAATATAATGAACGCACGTTTGGTAATTTACTTGAAAGTGTTATGCAGAGTAATGCCGAGATTATGATTGATGAATCACTAGAACTGGTGGTACAAATTGTCAAAAACTGTGAGGGTGGTGCCCGTGACGTAAAGCTCAAACATTGTTGATAGATCAGATTATCAATAAAAAAAAGAAGACATTTATATGTGGCTGTGAATAATGATTCTACGTGTTTTTCTGTTTGTTTGATGGGTATGTTGAACCCGCAGTACACATATCCTGAGGCCCTGGTTAGTGGTCGTGAGTTACATAAGGGCGCTGGTTTAGCATTAGCTGATTGTGTGGTATTCACAGATATTGTTCGGTTTGAAGAAATGACAGGGTGTAAAGTTGTTGTCTCTCACCGAACACGGGATGGTCACTTTACCAAGTTTCAAAACAGTGAGGACACCCACCCTAGAACTGTCTTTATGTACTTACACGATAACCATTTCTATGGCATCATGAATCTGAAGGGTTTTCTGGGTGTGTCTTATGTCTGTGACTTGTGCTATACCGGTTTCAACACACGTGGTGATCATGGTTGTAAACATAGCTTTAGTGTCTGTCTTCATGAAGATTGTCATACCCAACCCTGTAACACAAAGCAGTGCCCTGACTGTAAACGGATATGTTATTCGGATTTTTGTTATAGCCAGCATAAACGTTTGAAGTGCCACAAAAGTGTGGATCGTTGGGTTAGCAGGTGTGACCAGAAGAAATACTGTGTCGATTGTGGTCGTTATTACAATGTTAGTATTACCAACTATAAAGCGCACAGGTGCATGGCTAACATATGTCACAATTGTAACGTGGATCTGGCGGTTGAAATGAATCATCAGTGTTTTATAAAACCCTCCAAGCCCGAGAATCCCAGTGAGCACTACATATTTTATGATTTTGAGACAATTGCCAATCCGGTGAATGGTGTACACACTGCAAATTTTGTGTGCGCAATAAGCTTTGATAACAAGACGCGGTGTTCAGCCGGAGATGGTTGTGTCACTGCTTTTTTTCAAAAGTTTAGGCAACCAAAATATAATGACTACACATTTATAGCACACAACTCTAAAGGTTTCGATGGTTACATCTTGATGCAGTACCTTGCTAACAATGGTATTGGCACGACACTTATTGCTAATGGTAGCAAGCGCATGATTTTTACACACAGCACATTCAATCAGAGATACATTGACAGTCATTGCTTTCTACCTATGAAGCTGTCAGCCTTGCCACGTGCTATGGGTTTTAAGGATTCGAAAAAAGGCTACTTTCCTTACAAGTTTAACATCAAGGAGAATGAGAACTATGTTGGCCCCCATCCGGAACCGCATTACTATGGTGTGAATACCATGATGGCTAAAGAAAAAGATGAGTTTTTGCAATGGTATGCAACTGTTTCCGCAGTCCCCTTTGTCATGCAGGATGAAATAAAGGCTTACTGCGTGAATGATGTGGTCATCTTGAGAGAGGGTTGTATGCGCTACAGACTCGAGTTCCAGGAGTGTGGTGGTGTTGACCCATTCCGGTCAATTACGATTGCTTCGGCTTGCATGAAAGTCTTTTGCAACAGATTCCTCACCAAGGACACCATTGCATTGGTCCCCTCAGACAACTACAACCGTTGTCAGAAGACATTCTCAAACAGCTCAATACAGTGGCTTGAATATGTGGCCTCCGATGAGAATATATCAATACAGCATGCCCTGAACAGGGGTGAAGTGAAAATCGGCGCCTACTACGTTGATGGATATGCTGAACGCGATGGGTTTAGCACGGTCTATGAATTTCTATGTTGTTTCTGGCACGGTCACCCAAAGTGTCATTGTTCAACAAGCATCAATCCAATGACAAAGATTCAGTATGGGTTGATGCACCAGCAGTGGTTGACAAAGCTAGAGGCTTTAAAAGAACAACACAACGTATGTTCAATACATATGGGAGTGTGAGTGGAATCAGCTTAAAAACACATCCGCAGATGTCAAAGCTTTCTTGAAGACCTTTGGTGCTCCAGAGTGCCTTGACCCTCGGGATGCTCTTTTTGACGGTCGTACTAATGCGATTCATCTGAAGTTTACGGCTCGAGAAGGGGAGACTATTCAGTATAACGATGTCTGTAGTCTTTACCCATTCTGCAACAAGACAAAGACTTATCCGATTGGGCATCCAGACATAAACCTTCAAGATTTCAAACCACTAGACACCTACTTTGGTATTGTTAAGGCTACAGTGTGTCCACCGAAAGGCCTTTATCACTCCGTTTTACCACACAGGGTTGGCGGTAAGCTGTTCTTTCCATTGTGTAGATAATGTGCAGAGTCTGAAAACCAGGTAACTGATTGTTCACATACTGATTCAGAAAGATCTTTAACCGGTACGTGGGTTTCTATTGAGCTGGTTAAGGCTGTTGAGAAAGGTTATCGCATTGTGGAAGCAGGGGCATGGTAGTGGGGGGAAAAGTGGACCTGACTACCCAGGGCCCCGTCTAGGGAGAGGGCCCTTTGAAATCCCATAAAAAAAAATATAATTTGTACAAAACATTTTTGTAGCCTAATTCGAATTAATTGGGCCCTCCAATTGATGTCATTATTAATTTCAAAATATATTATTAACACCAACTGAGAGAATGAACTCAGTGCCAGACACTCGGGCTTTCAAAAAAAGAAAGAAAGGAATGAAAAAGAAAGGAGGCAGAATGAGGGGAAGCAGCTGATGACTGCTTTCTTACCAAAAGGTTTGCTTGTTATGCACTACATCCAATTAAAGTTAACGTAGTCAACTCCAGACAGCTGCTGCTAATGTATGTATGCTAATGTTAAATCTTTAGCTTAGTTTGTCAACCAGGCTGCTTGTTGCTGTAAGTAAATTATGGGCCAGGCCAGGTTAGCTAACGTCAGGTTGCCAACATTAACCAGTTTCAGAAACAACCAGTGGTTCTGACACACGACCAGCAGTACTAGCAGCACTGGCCAGTCCTGGCTGCTGTTCCAGAGATGAGGCTGAGACTGAGAGCAGAAATGAGGAAAGACAAGGTGAGATCATTGCTCAAAGGGCGAGCTCCCCCCTTGCTTCCTAATTGTGAGTTGTTTACCTTAAATAAGTAAGCCTTTTGATTCAATGTGTGTGCTATTGCCTAGTGCTATTGGAGTGGTGGAAAGAGTGGCAGCACAGTGTAAAGTTACTAGCCCTACTATTGCTTATAATGTGTGATATATTCTCAAACTCCTTAATAAATGATCTGCCTATATTTCTGCACATGTAGATGTGCCTACCAATATCACTGTGTTCTCAAGTGCACACAGGTAATATTGATTTGAGCAATAAAGCAAATTATCATTTTTGTTTGGTGAAAAGCCCTAGCATTGCAGCACAGTGCTGTACTTAAAAGCTATAGTCAATGTTCAATAAATTCATGATGTTATCAAAGCCAATGAATAGGGTTGCAAAATTCTGGGAATTTTCAAATTTGGAAAATTTCCATGGGAGTTAACAGGAATATAAGGGAATTAATGGGAATTTACAAAACTGAAAGGTTATTCCTTTAACAGGGAACTTAAATATAGTTGAGGAAAATATATTGTAGCATAATCTTGGCTAAAACAAGCAGATTTAATGCAGCACACTTAAATATATCTGCTATTAAATCACATGCACACTGCAGGGCTACTGAGGCCACGCCCCCTACATGCACTGTGCATTCCTCCATCACATGCAGTGATGATTTCTTCAACCCTGGAGTACTGAGGACACACTTGAGCTTGCAAACTACATAAAGTGTAATGATGAGTAATATTTTACTCATCATTCATGTTTTTGTTATTCCGTGGAAGACTGAATGGTTCAGTACAAGAGTTAAAGTTTGAATTTGAATATTTCCAAAATTCCCCAGCTTAACTTCCCATGGAAAGTTTCTGGAAATTTACTGGAAGTTTACCGGAAATGTTCCTACCCTTTGCAACCCTACCAATTAATAGTTATGTTATCTTTGTACTTGTTCGTAATGGTAGATTTCAAGCTCTGTTAAGCGCCCTATTGTGGACACTTGGTTGACAGCCTAAAGCTTAGTCCAAACTGTCAACATAATACGCAATGCTTGATCACATGTTTAATTATTTTTAGCGCTTTATCTTGCACTGAAATGGCTCTTGGAATACAAAGTGAGCTTGCTTTAACAAGTAGGTTGTTTTTTTTGTACGTTAAGAGGCTAATACCTATTTTTTGTGCTTGTTGATGTAGAAAGTTCTGCACTTGATGCAGAAGACAAGGCAGGGTGCGAGTCTGATGATGTGAGAGAAGGTGAGCTCATAGAGGCAACTTTAAGTTATTACCAACAATCATGTGCTGTAGCAGTTTCAACTGAAATGAGCAGCAGTCTACTATTATCATACTACTATCATACTACGACTATTACATGTGAGACTACAATAAGGTTGAGGCTAACTTAAATAATGTATATATCATGCTTGTAGATGTATTTGAGAGTAGTGAGGAGGCTGTGGAGAGAGAAAAGGAAGGGCAAAGTGAGGGAAATGAAGAGGCTGGGGAGAGAGAAAAGGAAGGGCAAAGTGAGGGAAATGAAGAGGAGTTGTCAGAGGACCCAGGACTGTGGCCAGAGAAGCTAACTGCTCAGCAGAGAGATACTCTAGTTTGCAGATTGGCTAGTCAAAGTGGAGACCTGACCAAAATGGCACCCAAAGACAAGGACGGCAAAGCATTCCCTAGCTATCTTCAATATGTTAAGTCGGCCAATGGGCGGGAGAAGATTAGGAGGGACTGGCTGATTAACAGTGAAAGTGCAAATGCTCTATTCTGTATCCCATGCCTTCTGTTCTCACATGAGCAGACTAGGCCATCTAAAAGTGCACTGAACAGCAAGGATGGACTTAAGTTGGCAGACATCAAATGGCAAAAAATGTATAGAAAGTTCCCTGAACATGAGACACACACTCCCCATAAGCAGTGCTATGTAAAATGGAAACACCTTCAGCACTCATTATTTGTAGCTACAGGAGTTGATGGGCACCTTCAAAAACAGTTCCAGACAGAAGCAGAGAAGCATACCAAGATCTTAGAGAGGCTTTTAGATGTAACTCTTTATTTAGCTTCAAGAAATCTTGCATTCAGAGGCAAAACCTCAAATTTGGATGATGTACATAATGGCAATTTTCTTGGAACTCTTGAGTTGTTGGCCCATTATGATCCCCTCTTACAAGAGCACTTAGAAAAAGTAAGGCAAAAAAAGAAAGGGTCACGTTTAACTCACTACCTAAGTCCAGACACCCAGAACGAGTTCATTGAGATCTGTGGCAAGAGAGTGCTCAACACTATCCTGAAAGAAAGAGAAGATGCAATATATTACTCTGTCATATGTGACTCAACACCAGACATATCTCATACAGAACAGAATGTGCTATTGATACGATATGTACATCAAGACAAAGAAGACAACGGTGTTTGGAAGATAGTTGAGAGGTTTATTGAATTCAAAGATTTTCACAAAAAGACAGGCCAGGACATTTCTGAAATGATTCTAGAAGTGTTGCAGTCCAATGGCATACCTTTACAAGACTGTAGAGGACAAGGCTATGATAATGGAGCCAACATGTCTGGAAAGGTGAAAGGAGTACAAGCTCAGATTTTAAAAGTCAATCCGCTTGCTACATTCTCTCCCTGTGCTTCCCACACCCTCAACCTGGTTGGTGTCCATGCAGCTGAGTCATGTCCAGAGGTTGCAAAATTTTTTGGCTCTGTAAACCGTCTCTATAATCTTTTCAGTGCTAGCCCAGTGCAATGGGCAATCCTGAAAGAAAAGACAGGGTTCTCTCTTCATCGTCTCTCTGACACTCGATGGAGTGCCCGCATTGCTGCAGTACGAGTTGTGGCAGTGCACTTGCCCTCCATCCATGAGGCACTGGAATGTGTCTTAGCCACCTGCAGTTTAGCTAGTGAAGCCAAGTCTGAGGCAAATGGTTTGATAAGTTATTTCAAGACCTTTGACGCTATCGTCCTGCTCACTGTGTGGGTAAAGATTTTGCAGTGCATTGAAAACCGAAATGTAATTATTCAGGCAGGAGATATTTCTCTGGATGTTCAGGCTGCAAACATCAAGGCACTACAAGAGGAAATACAGGCTGTTTGTGATAGATGGGACTCACTGCTTGCAGAGGCCTCCCTAGTAGCGCAAACAATGGATGTCCCTGATCATTTTTGGACTGAAGAGTCCAAGAGTCCAAGAGACGGAAGCGCAAAAGGAAACGCATGCCTGATGAGATGACACAAGAAGATGCAACTACTGAAGACAGTGCAGAAAATGCATTCAGGAACAAAATATTTTTTGTTGCAATGGATAGCATTATCAGTGCATTGAGTGCCAGATTTCAGACCACAGCAAAAATATGTGAAACATTTGCACCTATTCTGAAGCTGACAGATATGACTGCAGAGCAGATAAAAGAAGCATGCCAGACACTGGCAAAAATGTATGACACGGATCTCTCAGAAAAATTTGAAAATGAAGTGCTACACTTCCGCACCATTTATGATGCTACATTTTCAAAAACTCTGTCCTCTCTTGAGCTCCTCAATGCCATCTGGAAGATGCAGCTGCAGAGCATTTTTGGAGAGCTTTGCATTGTTTTAAGGATTTTCTGCACACTTCCTGTCACAGTTGCAGGACGGGCTTTCAGCAAGTTAAAACTTGTAAAAAACTACCTGAGATCCACAATGGGCCAGGATAGACTAAACAGCCTCGCCATTCTGTCAATTGAAAGCCATACCATACCATACCATCATCTTCCGCTTATCCGGGGCCGGGTCGCGGGGGCAGCAGTCTAAGCAGGGATGCCCAGACTTCCCTCTCCCCAGACACTTTCTCCAGCTCTTCCGGGGGGACACCGAGGCGTTCTCAGGCCAGCCGGGAGACATAGTCCCTCCAGCGTGTCCTTGGTCTTCCCCGGGGTCTCCTCCCGATGGGACGGGATCGGAACACCTTCCCAGGAAGGCGTTCCGGAGGCATCCGAAACAGATGCCCAAGCCACCTCAGCTGACCCCTCTCGATGTGGAGGAGCAGCGGCTCTACTCTGAGCTCCTCCCGGGTGACCGAGCTTCTCACCCTATCTCTAAGGGATCGCCCAGCCACCCTGCAGAGAAAGCTCATTTCGGCCGCCTGTATCCGGGATCTTGTCCTTTCGGTCATGACCCAAAGCTCATGACCATAGGTGAGAGTAGGAACGTAGATTGACCGGTAAATCGAGAGCTTCGCCTTGCGGCTCAGCTCTTTCTTCACCACAACAGACCGATACATCGACCGCATTACTGCAGAAGCTGCACCGATCCGTCTGTCAATCTCCCGTTCCATCCTTCCCTCACTCGTGAACAGGACCCCTTGATACTTAAACTCCTCCACTTGAGGCAGGCACTCTCCACCAACCTGAAGTGGGCAAGCCACCCTTTTCCGACTGAGGACCATGGCCTCGGATTTGGAGGTACTGATTTTCATCCCCACCGCTTCACACTCGGCTGCAAACCGTCCAAGTGCGTGCTGAAGGTCCTGGCTTGAAGGGGCCAACACGACAACATCATCCGCAAAGAGCAGAGACGAAATCGTGTGGTCCCCAAACCTGACACCCTCCGGCCCCTGGCTGCGCCTAGAAATTCTGTCCATAAAAATTACGAACAGAACCGGTGACAAAGGGCAGCCCTGCCGGAGTCCAACATGCACAGGGAACAAGTCTGACTTACTGCTGTTGAGAATTTTACGTGTACCAGAATTTCTGAAGAAGGACGAGGCTCCGGTCCAAATAGAAATTTAGCACAAAGATTTATTAATATGAATTGATAAGTCAAAATACATGAAATACACTGCAGCGGTCAAATATTTGCTCAACCCTCGAGCTTCCACAAAATATTTGCCCCGAATCAAGGTCGAACATTGGTTTTAATACTCCCGCCACAGGGGCGGTTACTTTTCACTCTCGTGAGTAAAACCCATCCTTATTGGTTCTTTGTTGGCATGGTGACATGTTGGACGAATCTCTTTGTTTTCGCTGTACCATGAAGAAGGGCATGCTCTTACTCTCGGTCATAGATCAACAGGTTATTTGCATACAGGTGTGAAATCTTAACCAGGTTACAGTAATTTACATTCTATTGTCCTAACCTAGACTAGAACATCAGGGGGCTGGAGACAGAAGGTCTCTTTGTGCTGTATAGAAGGCAGTTTCATTTGTATGTTAATTGTGGGGTTTTAATCCTGTCTCTCTATCTGAGCCAGGTGTAAAGTCTGAGTGAGTGTGGCTGAGTGTAATGTATGGAGTTCTAAACTTTTTATGGTTATTGTATTCAATCATATTTCCCTAACCTGGCTGCAGCATACAATTTAATAAAACAAAAACATAAGAATACATGGTTATTAAATCATCATTTATCTCAACACTGCCGGTAATGCGGACCAAGCTCCTGCTTCGGTCGTACAGGGACCTGACAGCCCTTAGCAAAGGACCCAGGGCCCCATATTCCCGAAGCACTTTCCACAGGATGCCGCGAGGGACACAGGCGAATGCCTTCTCCAAATCCACAAAACACATGTGGATTGGTTGGGCAAACTCCCATGAACCCTCCATCACCCTGTAGAGAGTATAGAGCTGGTCCAGTGTTCCACGGCCCGGACGAAAACCACACTGTTCCTCCTGAATCCGAGGTTCTACTATCGGCCGTATTCTCCTCTCCAGTACCCTGGCATAGACTTTCCCGGGGAGGCTGAGAAGTGTGATCCCCCTATAGTTGGAACACACCCTCCGGTCCCCGACTGCCACGCGATATTGCACAGGATGGACTCTTCAATTGAAAGCCAATTGGCCAAACAGTTGGACTTTACAGATCTCATCACTGATTTCGCAAACAAAAAGACTCGTCAGTGGGGATTTACTGGGATGTAGATTACATCTCATTTGACTTTTATTTTTTTATAGTTGACTTTTTTTTTCATTATGGCAGGCTTAGCTTATTTGATTGGTTTCTGAGGGTACAGTTGTCTCGTGTTGTCCTGTTCAAAAATAAATGTTTTTAATTGAAAACTTCATCAAAATGTTAGTACACAAACCCGATGTAGCCTAAGGTTTAAAGGTATTTGAGCACAAGTAGGCCAAATGCATCAATTCAGGTGGTTAATGAAAGAACCAGTCATTACTATAATCTGATTTGATTATAGATTTAAACACTATTTATACTTGTTTATATTCAAATAATAAAAAAATAAAAAATTCATTCAAAATTGAATTTTCATTTTGCTAACCCGCATCGTACAATGGCATGTGTAGGGGGCCCACTGACATTGAGAGTATACAGGGCCCAGAATTTGGTAGGGGGCCCACTGACATTGAGAGTATACAGGGCCCAGAATTTGGTGCTACGCCCCTGTGTGGAAGTATTTGAAGTCTGGGATTTCACCAGGACATCAGATGATCTTTTTGCAGATTACACGAGAACATTCCTGAAGCACAAGCAGGAAGCTAGTGGCTTCCCACCATCTGTGGTTGACGATGAGGCTAAAAACCGATATATCCGTGAATATCATGAAAAGGAGGGTGTGCAGCTTGACAAGGAAAACATTGTTGTAAACAGTGCTAGGCGATCTTCAGCTAAATTGGCAATGAATAGTCTTTGGGGTAAGATGGGTGAGCGGACTAACCTTATGAACACAATGTTAATTACAGATCCGGAGGAGTTTAGCCCCTACCTTTTTTCCAGTGAAATAGATGTTGGTTATTTCTCGTTTATCTCAGACACTGTTGCGATGGTACAGGGGCGTTACACAAAACAGACACCAATCAAACCACGTAACGGCAACATTTTTATTGCTGCGTTCACAACCGCTTATGCTAGACTCGAGTTGTATTCACTATTGGAGAAGTTAGATAGACGTGTACTCTACACAGACACTGATTCCGTTATCTTTGTCACACGCCATGGGGATTGGGTGCCCCCACTGGGCCAGTTCTTGGGTGACTTGACCAATGAGTTACCGGATGGGGACAGCATAGCTCAATTTGTTAGTGGTGGGACAAAGATATACGGATACAAAACCGTTAAAGGTCTGACCTGTCTCAAAGCAAAAGGCATTACGCTCAACAGCTACAACACAACCATTGTTAATTTGGAGACGCTGACACGACTGGTTGATACATTTGTACGGGTTGAAGGAGGTGATGATGATCATGTCCTTGCTAATGCAGTCACAATTGCTAGAGATAAAAGAACATTCACGTTGAAAAACCGGGTAGTGTCTAAGCGTTTCAGAGTTGTGTACAACAAGCGTGTACTGCTCCCTGATTACAGCACAAGGCCTTACGGGTACTAAACCACAGTTTAGGATGGATAGCGGTTTTGACCCACGACTACAACACCCGTTCAGCTGTGTCATTAGTGGCCCCAGTAACTCTGGTAAAACATATTTTGTGAAGATGTTGTTGGATAATGCTGAGGTTGTTTTCTCCAAAGAAATTCAAAATATTGTCTGGGTTTATTCATGTTGGCAACCGCTGTATGATGAAATGTTGAAGGTAAGGGAGATACATTTTATAGAAGGTCTACCAACATCGCTGTGTGATGACAATCTGCTACCGATTCAGAAAAACAACCTTTTAATTATTGACGATTTAATGAAAAGTGCATCAGAGAGTTTGGAGATGGAGAGAGTTTTCACACAATATTCACACCACCGTAACCTGAGTGCAATTTACCTTGTCCAAAACATGTTTGTTAAAGGCAAATCTAGTAGAACTATTAACTTTAACACAAACTACCTCATCTTGTTTAAAAACCCCCGCAACAATCAGCAGATTAGCATTTTAGGCAGACAGATATACCCCTGTCTTTCTCGATTCTTCATGGAGAGTTTTAAAGATGCAACACATCCGCCTTTTGGTTATTTACTTATTGACTTTAAAGCTACAACACCAGAAGACTACCGTCTGAGAACAGAGTTATTTTCAGGGGATTGGCCTGTCGTGTACGTTCCTAAGAAAGTTTGATCATGTCTAAACGCATTCGTAGAAATGTACCACTTTTGAAGATGATATTTAAGGCACCGGCAAGTCAACGAAAAGTTATTTTAGAATCAGCATCCACCGACCTCATTCTAACACTGTGTGAAATAGCGCCTAATCTAAGGCGCGGATATATACCCTTAATAGAATCGCAGCTCCGAAAAGTATGTCTAGAAAGAACACTTCAGTCGCAAGGAAAAGAAAGACCATCAACCAATCTGGAGGTTTTCTACTGCCGTTATTAAGCGTTGCAGTTCCATTCTTAACCAGTCTAATTGCATCAAGACAGGGTTAAACAACATGGAGCATGCTCAGAAAATGTTTCTGCTGCCACAACACCAGTTAGAAAAACTGCGAGAATCCAAAACGACTAGCACCGATGTAAGACAATCTGTTGAAAATGATTTGGACTCATCGATTCGCAATATACTGTTGAATACTGATATGGATTTACATGAGAAAGCTAAAAGATACTCTGCCATTTTACAAAGATTTTTGGCTGTTGTGCAACAGGGGGAGCTTGATACAAACACACTAACCTTAAGTCTACTGGGTCTGAGACAGGGTCTGATGTAGTAAACGTGACTGAGACTAAGCAAACTGTTGACCGAAATGTTGACCTTGTTGATAAAATTTTGGATAATGTGCCTGCGAGGCGTAGAAAGAATGTTGAATATATTCTTAATAGAATGCACAGGTCTAAAGATTTGACTTCATGGAATTCAAATGGTGAATTTATTTTCAAAGGAGAGCTAATCAAGGGCTCGCACCTGTTGGATCTTGTTAAAAGTGTGACAGCAACCAATAAAATTGCTGACTATAGAAGACCGTTGGGGTGGGGGGTGTTTTTAGAGGCCATGGCATGTCTCAACATGCTTTTTACAACTATTCCAAATGTGCATGTAAGACATAAAATAAATTTGTATAAACAAACGTCTGGTGACACAATGGATGATTTAGCCACACCACCAGCAACTGGTTTTCAACCAACCAAAACTTTCTTTGAACCCCCTACCACGGACCCCACAAAATGGCTTCCATTGTAATGTGTTTTTATTTCATGCTTTTTTAATCATTTGTGATTCATTGTATGTTTGTTTTACCTTCAATAAATGTTGTATGCAAAATACTATGTAAACATTGATGTGGTTTTACAAATGTTTTTATTTTTGAATAATAAAGTTGACATACACGTGATTGGCTTTTCTTTTTCTTCAACAACCATGGCACAAATTAAACGTTTCACAAGATTGAGCATGTTGTATGCAATTAAACATTTGCTTATCACGCTAACTCTGGTACATCTTAGCTACAAACTTTGAGACTAGGGCATCATTTTCTTGTAAATCATCAACATAAAAAGACATAAAATATTTAGAACTCAAACCTTTTGTCATTAGAAAGAGATAGAACACACAATGCTGTCCACACGTGGTTGAAACCAGGTCCTGTACTTGTTTTGAACTGTATTCCACGTTCTCAAAGGTTTTCAGAAAGGCATTGATTGACTTGGGAAAATATGTAAAATCCGGGGGGTTTCCAAAACTGTCATAAAACCTTCCAATGCCATCATCCGTTATGTAAATAGCCAGCCAGTGCTCCCCAGGGTGATGGCTTGGGTGTGTATTAACAATCATCATTGATGCAACATCTCGGACAGGCACCCTAGGTAGTTGGCCAGCACACCATAGAAATGGGTCCTAGATGAAAATTGGTTCACCACACTGGTCAACTCTGCTGTATTCATTTCCACACAGTTTTCCTAATAGTAATCAACCATGACTTGTCGCCGGTTTGACACTTCGATAATGGAGTCAAAGATTGAATAAACAACTAAATTAATTGTGTGGGGTAGTGGTTGTCTGAACCTCATCAAGTCGTACATTCCCTGACTTGATCAAGGATAGGTGCTGACTAAATTCCTCGTCTGGCGCGCAGTTGAATGCATAAAGGGCATAGCCGTGTAAGAAGTCCGATCTGTCAATAGCCAAGACTTGGTCCTTTAGGTGTTTTCCTGAAGCTAAGGCCAATTGGTAAAATTCACGCACTGCTGACACTGTTGTGTAATTCGCTTGGAATGGTTTGCTAGGAAATTGCTGACCATCTAAATACATAGCCATAAACTCCAAATTATAATGTTTGAAATTAAATGGAATTTTGTGTAACTTCCGGTAAAACTGTCATTGTCCACCAATCCGATTACAATAAATTTTGGCAGAGGTCCTAAAAATAAGTTTTCCTGGTTGCAAACACGACCCCCAGCCGGTAAACTAAATGTCTTCATACACTCTTTCAATTGGGTACTTGGTTGAGAGTAGCGCTTGAGCGTGTCCAAGTTTCACGGCTGGCGAAACAGACACTTTCTTGACAAATTGTGACGCTGATAATATATGCAAACAATAACGCACATCCCCGACCCCCATAAGGCAGAACTCATCTTTACCGCGCACCATCCTAAACTTTATCTCAACGCCGTTTAATATAAGTTTCTCTTGAAAGAAGATATCGCTATGAACAGGGCCAAATGTTGTGCTATCCGCTGAATAGGCTGCCCTTTTCGTAAGTCCATTGTTCTCGCCTGCAGGGTCCGTAACATCCATGTGACCTGCGGCATCCTTGTAAAACCACCCAGCTGAAAACTGTCTTTAATGTATCACATCCATAATTCAGAATGCTCTCTATAACGGCTCTGTAGGGGTATGTGTTGCTACTCTGGCTAATTAAATGATCACCCCAGGAGACATCGCCAGACATACGGTGTAGGAGTGCCATCTTTCTAAAATATATTCTTAATCAGCTTTGCCGTGTTCCCTTTGAGTGTCCTCCGGGGTGTATGTCCTCTTTTAACCGTGGCTCTTGTTTTTATCTCATTCTTGCGTTATTTACTCTTGGTTAGGCTCCGCCTACCAGGTGGTGTTGGGGAAGTTTCTGAAGCCTGATGCATAGGAATGTGGGGGATCTGGTATTTGCCAAGGTGGTGTCATTGACTGGTATCAGCTGATGAAATGGTTACTCTTTATCTCCTCATCTGTATAACTCATCAGGGCATCTATTGTCTGTTTGGGTTCGGTTGGAACGCTTAGAATTGAAGAAGTTACTTATGGCAGGAAGGAGAGCTGTCCTTTGTGTGAAGTTTAGGTTATAATGGAACAAAGGGAATGTGTCCTGTTGAGCTGGATTGTGCAGGATTTTGTCACACCCCTTTTCCTCCTTTATATATTGTTGAAGGACATGTTTTGAGTCAGAGACTCCTCAGACGATTATGTGTGTGTAAGCGGTTGACGCGTCTCTCCTATGTGCATAATAGTTAATAAAACTGTTAGAATGTACAAAGAGAACTTTGTCTCTGTGTTCCTTACTCCGAGTGTCGATACATGGAATGACCATCACAGTGGTCTCTTTCTAACACCTCGAGACATAACCATCAATCCAGAACCGTCCTGCTGTTTTGTTTGTCGTGACATAACACTGTTGACAACATCGCCAACTATATTCCTAGCCGCACTCTTCAGATGTGGTTTTGCTATGGAGAACCCGCGCTTCAACAAAGGTATTGCCATCCGGAAAAGCCCTCGGAAAAGGCCCCCTAGACCGACCCCATATATTGCTGAGCTACCATGATACCCCGGTAAACCGTTACCGGCCTGTGTTGTGTAGTATTCAACATACCTTCGAGGATCATCGTAGAGCTTCTGCGGCTGCATCTTAAACTCTAAAAGATTGTGTGACGGGTCTGAAGTGTAATTTTGCAATCACCTTCCCCACTACAAATAAACCAGCTGGTTTTGATCAGATTTTACTTCAATACAGATCTCATCAAATTGACTCTTACTAAGAGGTACGTAGTGTGGCTTGTCGTACGTCACTGTGACAGCTTCGTTCTTTCTCCCTGCAATATGTACAGTTCGCAGCAGTGGGACATGACTGTCACCAACGCGTTGATAATCAATAATCTGTGTAAATGTAAAGGGTGTTAAACCCCGCCAGAATATCTGTGGGGTATGTTCCGTACCATGGGGCGTACCACCGCTCACCTGGTTTTAACCCCAATATTTGTTCCAGTTTTGCACAAAATTTCAAACTAAACTGGGGCTCACCTTTTAGAAACATTCTATTTTTAAATTCATCGTACCCCACCGATATACCATGTGTTTTTATATAACTGTTGAGCTCTATCACTAGTTTTAATATGCTGCTCTAATAACCGGTGTTGAGTTCATATTTCCAAGTTTTGTCGTTATTCAAGTCATGTAGTTCAAATGCGTTTTCACCCCATGTAAAAGTCTTCCACGTATGCAGGTATTGGAACTCTATCAAAGATACTTCCCAATCGCCTTTCAAATCTATACCTTTGGCAAATTTTGTGGTATAGCTCAAACTTGTCTTGAGTGGATGAGTTACTGGGGAGCGTTATGTAGAAGCCACAGTCACCCATGCTAAAGGCAGTCAATGTAAATGACGTGATCCTGTAAATCCTGGAGTTTTATCCAGTTTCTAGGTCAACCACTTGTTCCGATGGTATCCAGCTGTTGAATTGCTCAGGCCAACCAAGCCATTTCACAAGACACATTTTCCTCCCTTTCTGTACTTTCTCATTCAAAACTGTGTCCACTTTAAAAGTTTTATCCTTAGCCACGATTATTTTCAGCAATTCCTGTTCATAAAAGGTCCCAACTATCACATCACCATCGTAATCTTTTATTCTATATACAGGAGGTACCCCAGGAATGCATTCTGTTATTGTAAAATATTCATCTGTGTACCCTTTTTCATAGATTTTGCAAACGCACCTCTCAGCTTTGAGAGTCTCACAGTATCCCCAACCTGGAACTTGTAGCTTTGATTACCATTTCTCGTTAATGTTGTGCCATACAGGTTCTTGAGAACTAATCTAACATTTTCTTCACAAACAGCAGGCTTCATCTTAATAGACAGATGGTAGCTATGGTTGTACCCACGAACTAAATCTTGAATAACCTCAACATAGCGATGAGTGTTGGCAGCTGTCAGATACCTCCACATTTGTGATTTAATTGTTTTATTAAACCTCTCAACGATACTCGCTTTGACATCATTTCCTGTAGCAAAATGTTTTATGTTGTACTTCTTCATCAACATTTCAAAATGTGAATTAAAAAACTCCTTCCCCTTGTCCGTTTGGACTTTTTGCGGTGTTCTTCCTTCTTTTAATATGTCTTACCTCTATAGCGCATTTATTTCTCAGCACGCGAATCCATGCGTATTTGCTTAATACATCTATGCATGTTAACATAAATTTCATGTTATCGCTTTCCACCCTGTAAGCACTCATGTCAACCAAATCCAGCTGAAATTGCGAATTTATATCATGAACAATAACTCTATTTCTTTTAAAATGTATAGCTACAGGCCTGTGTAGCGTGTATGTATCCTGGGCGAGCAGCCAGTCATCGGCCTCACCATTTTTGAGGATCTCCCCATTTTTTTTCAAGTATGCTCTTTTCAAACCCTCTCTACCAACATAAGCACCAGGGTTTGCCGGGTCATAGTAAATACTTTTCATAACCTGTTCAGACATCGTAGAGTGTTCGAGCAATAATGAGAATGAATACATGTTTAACAATGTTTTATTTGAGTTTTCGAAATTACACAACCAAGATATTCAGAAAAGTTACACAAACATTCAGATTTCTCATAGTCTTTGTTTATATACATGTTACCATGAGAACTGAAGTTACCCTGTCCTCAGACAACAGACTCTTTGCTTTCGTCACACCATGACGCCGCTGCGTCGCATACAGTATCCTCATTAAATTTGACCATGAATTCATCCCTGTTCTCACTCAGTCTCTGTGTGATGTTCGGCTCCAACTTGAGCTCATGCAGAAAGTTCTCAGCGTCCTCGTGAACATCAGTCATCGGTGTGTGAAAACATGATGCGTTCAAAGTCTTGACCAACACATGTTTCAGTCGCGGTGTTAAAACAGTCGCCACAATGTCATCAGAATGGGTCTCAAAAAAATACTCAGGCGGTTCGAGACATGAATGTCTTGTCTGGCTCGGGTGGTCCCCTTCACATCCGATGCATGCTTTGTGTAGAATAGCCCCAACAACGTTTTCCAGAATCATACCCATTGTTGCTTTGATGATCTTTAAAATTTTTGGTGCAAGGTGTTTGTCCATTTTGTGATAACTCTTGTTAGCATTTGAAAGGTATGACAGGTTAAGAGGACCTAGCTGATCACCAACCCTGTCAATCCAGTGGTAGTTTCTTGCAGGGTATGCCAGTGGAATCGAGCTGTCGGGGTCAGGGGTTCCGTAGAATGCTTCAGCGTTGTCATCCCAGGCGTCACACAGCCAGTCCTCAGCCTTGGGTTCTTCAATCACCGCTTGGTTGTAATCTTGAGACATATTTCCTAAATTCTTCCGACTGCTTGATAGTCACAGGCGGTCTGTCGGTTTTTTTAAAAACCATTTGATCAGTCACACCTGCCTTAAACACATGGCCTTCGGGTAATTCATAAAATGCCACTTCCGGTAGCTCTGGGTTGAAGATATATCCCCCGATCCGACCATCATCCAATTTCCACTCCTGTGTGAACATATCCTTGTGTAGTTGATGGATTCGGGTTAAACTCTGCATCGGTTACTTCGGGGCTGGCATGTTGATTGCATCTCTGCGGTCCATTTGTAATTTCTTACCAAATCGCTGAGCTGCGTTTAAGCTGTTCGCTTTCACCGGGGTTTCACCCAAAACATTGATCGCAGCACAATCCTCTATGTTTTGTAATGTGTAGGTACGTTCGCTCAGGCAAGACTGAATGACCATCACCGATGTCTGCGTGATTTAAATACAAAGAACACACCAATCACCCCATAAAACATGAATGGTTAACAACCACCGGTTGTATGCCAGCTGTTGCACCACTTGTCAGAAGATAAAACACCTGGGTTTTAGATTTGCCGAACACCATTTGTTGAACACCAATCATCTTACCGCAGACACAACACTTATTTATTGCCTGGGAATTTAACATTCCGGAACCCTAAGCCCCATTTGTTAATCATCAATCATAACCCACCTGTTATAACACTAGTCTGTTTTGCTCATCAGGCGTTGTAAAACATCAAACACTGACACATCAATGTAATCATAAATTACAAAGTCACCGGACATGCATACGTCACTCCTGAAGTCCCGCCCTAACACACGTCATACAGGAAGTCCCACCCTAACATACGTCATAATGGAAGTAGCATGTCTGTCTTTTGAGAAACAGGAAACAGGTTAACGACACACACACATAGTGTGGAACTGAGTTCAGAATAGACAGACAGAAACCACAAAGGGCAACAGGATGCTTGTACTGCGTTTATACTTATAAGGCATAAAACATAAATTGGACCAATGACACACTTGCTTTGCTAACTTAACGCCTCTATCTTTTGGGCGTATTTGAAGTATAAATAATGCTTTTTTGACTGTTGATCTTCAGACATTGTGCGGCGACACTCTGTCTCCAAAAGCTTTTGTAATAAACGAAATATACGATACGATAATTGACCTGACTCCTGTGTGTTATTCTCCTATCCATCAAACCAACTCGGGGAAGTGTTATACTTCATCACCTCCCATGATCCTGAGTTATCTCCCTTCGCTCTAAATATACCCAATCGCTCCCTGGTGCCTCTAACCGATATGTCTTACAGCTGTGTGAGTACCATACGTTTGGTGCCTGAGTGGGTGTCCAATCAGTGCATTCGACCGCCCTTTTAACCATGGGCCCCAGGTCTTTCGCTTGGTGTTTTGGATGCAGGGCCAGTGACACATGCAGGACGAACTCCTCCGCCATCACCTACCACTGTTCCTGCTCGTCAGTCAACTGTCCATCTGCCGCTACCCCTTCAGGGCTTACATATATGAATTTAGACCCGACCTGCCACATGTCCCCACACACTGCATCTCCAAACCCCTCTCTATACACCTCGTCACCCTGCCGATCATAAAATAGGGTCACGTGAGGGGGGGTCTGGCGGAGGAAAGTACGGTTCGAGGAGGGAGATCCATGGCCTCCACTTGAAGTACTGTGACAAAATGCCCTGTTAGTCCGGCTTTTCCGGTATCAATAGTCCCCATTATATCTCCGATATTTCACACTTCACGGGTTGTACCAGGTACTGCCCTTTGCGTGTGGTCTCAGGTCCGCACACCACCGACGTCCCGTCCAGTAACGTGACAGTTAGTCCATCTGGAGAACATAAAATAGTAGCCCCCAGTTTTATTAGTATGTCTCTTCCCAATAAGTTCACTGGTGTGTTTACTGACACCACATATGGATGGCTGAGGGCCTGTTTGCCCAGTATTGTTTTAAGGGGAAACGTCACTGGCAAAGTCTGTCCCACCCCTTCAAACCCTACAACCTCTACTGTCCTAGAGGATAACAGAGGAGGGGCGGTGATGGTGGAAAAAGTCCCTCCCGTCGACATTCAGGGACAGCATTGGGTCTGCCTTTCCCACACTGTCCCCTCCCCTCCCTGTGGACCGTCATTCCAGGTCCCACCCTCCATCATAAGAGAGTGGGTACTGGCCAGGTGCACTAGGTGGTGGGACGGGATGTGGGTTGGGGACTGGCGCTGCCGCTTTTGGGTATCTGCTGCCTCTTCTGGCGTTCTGTGGGCACTCCCTTGACCAGTGGTTTGGGTCCCCACACGTAAAACAGGCTCCATATGGGACTTGGGCTCCTGGGGCCCCTCTGCCTCTACCCCGGCCCCTCCCCCTACCATAACCCGGAATCCCTGGTCGATAGGGCGCGGTGAATGCCCCCAGGCCACCGTGAGGTTGGGGTGCCCATGGGGGAACAGGATATAAATCGGGTGTGTCAGGTTCTCTTGAGCCTAGGGCTGCCATCTGTCTATGTCTCTTTCTCCCTTCATTTACTTTCGCTTTGGCCTCTCCCAGCTGTAAGCGCAGCAGTTTCTCTTTCAGTTCCTCTATCTGTTTGTCTTTCTCTGTCTCCTCGTCTTTAGCCCTCTGTAAATTCACTCCCCGGCAAGTCAGGATTTGCCATCATTGCCTCTTTTATTTTCTCTGGAAGTCCCTCTAACACCGCCCTTCTAAACCACTCCTGCTGCAGACCTCCCTTCCCCGGGTAGTGCCCTGTGTGTTTGGCCCATGTTTCTTTACATGCTTCTAGATACTGTCTAGGGTGTTGGTCTTTTTCCCAAGGTAACTTGGGTACCGGGGCCCCAGCCGGCAAGGGGAATCGTTCCCTCAAGGCTGCGGCAATGTGTCCGACCACCTGACCGAAAGGGGTGTTGTCAGGGTTCCCCTTTTTCAGTCATAGCCTGAAAGGACATGGCTCGGGCGGCTACTGCCCTCCAGTCACCCAATGCCAACGTTTGACCAGCTGTGAGTTTGTCAAATTGCGTCAACCATAGTCCACCTCCCTCTCCCATCGGGGGTCATTTATCTACGAGCGCCTGTATGTCTCCCAGCCCCGTGGTTCGCCGCCTCCTACTCTAAAGAGAGGCAGCTGAAAACCAGCGCCACTACCCTCCCCTTTTTCTGCTTGTGATCGCGTGTACCTTTTATTTTTAGTCTTTTGAGCTGATTCTACTGCGTCATGGTGTAATTTTTGTTCTGGTGTGGGCGAACGTGGCGGAGGATCTACATTTACGTCTCCCTTCCCCCAGTCTCTACTACTGTCTGAGTCGGTTTCTTCATCTGAGTCAGTCCATCTCCCTACTGCTTTCCCCGTGAGTACCACCCGTCCCTTGTGTGAATTTCCCTTTTTCTTCTTGTTTTTGTCTCGCTGTGTCACTCCCCTCAGACCCCGACCCCCTGTCCTCACCTAACCAGCCTTTGCCACTGCCTAATTTCTTCTTCCTGGCTCCGTTCACCTCATTCTGTTTTTTCTCTCCTAGTTTCTTCCAATAACACACAAAGACAGGGGAAGCAGAGGGAACATATATACTGGGAATGAGCAGAATGAGAACCAGGTGCGCTAAACAAGACAACAGGTGAAATGCATGAATGAGATGGCCGGTGGTGTTAGAAGACCTGTGACGTCGACTGCTGGAGCCTGCCTGCTGCAGGGGGAGGAGAGGCAGCAGAGGACGCAGTTGTCACAGTACCCCGGGGCCGACCCGGGGGACGCGGAGCAGGGCTATCCGGGCGACGGCGATGGAAGTCACACAGGAAGGCGGGAGCTAGGACGTTCCTCACCGGAACCCAGCTCCATTCCTCTGGGCCGCACCCCTCCCACTCCACAAGGTAATGGAGGACCCGCCCCCGGCGCTTTGAGTTGATGATGGAGCAGACAGAGTACGCCGGAGCCCCCTCGATGTCCAGAGTGGGGGGGGGGGACCTCCCGTACATCACACCCCTGAATGGGACCAACCACCACCGGCCTGAGAAGAGACACATGAAACGAGGACAGATGCCGGCACATACGTACGACCCTCAGGGCAGGCGGGCGGAGATGGCTTGTCACGCTGCACTCAAGCGATGTCCGCGTCCAGTTCCCACACCACGATGCACGATGCCGGCAGCACGGGAGCATCATTCACTGGCCTCTCCTCCGTGTCATGCTGTCCGGACAGCGCGTCAGCCCTGACGTTCTTGCTCTCCAGCCTGTATGTGAGAGTAAAAACACACCGGGTGAAGAACGTAACCGGGTCGCCCTCCCTTCAGAAGGGAGGTGATCGTAGCCGCGACCTGGCTAAAGCCCTGGATAAATCTCCGGTAGTAATTAGAGAAACCTAAAAATTGTTGCACTCCCTTTACCGTGGCTGGGGTCAGCCAATTACGCACAGCGTCAATGTGATGCTCCTCCATAGCCCCACCCGCGCTGGAAAAATGATACCCCAGGAAGGACACAGACAACTGGAAAAATAGACACTTCTTGGCTTGCACATACAGGTCATCCTCCAGCAGTCTAACAAGCACTCTGCACACTAACGAGACATGCTCAGCACGGGTAATAGTGTATATCAAGATGTCATCGATATACACCACCACGCCCTCACATAACATGTCCCTGAACACATCGTTGATGAAGAATTGAAAGACTGATGGGGCATTCCTCAAACCGTACGGCATCACTAAATACTCATAGTGGCCAGAGGTGGTGTTTAATGCTGTCTTCCACTCGTCCAGCTCCTGAGGTCTAATTTGGTGAAAAAGCAGGCCCCGGGCATCTTCTCCACCTCTGCAGAGATCAGAGGAAGAGGGTAGCGGAACGGGATGGTGATCTTCTTCAGCGCCCTGTAATCGATGCACGGGCGCAAACCACTGCCTAATGTACCCCTGTTCCAATGCCTCCTCAACGTACGCGGCCATCGCCGCCATTTCGGTACGGGACAGTGGATACATGCGACCCTGTCAATGAGGTGTATCGCGCAATCCCCCGGCCTGTGTGGTGGTAATATAGTGACCTTAGCCTTGGAAAAAAAGTCCCTGTATTCGGGGGAATCGGCACGGCGGGAGCACTGTCTGGACTTTCGACCGTGGTCAAGCCAATGGAAATACCCAAACACCTACCTTGACACTTCCGCGACCACCCCAAAAGATCCTGACTAGACCAAGAAATGACGGGGTCATGTGGGAGAATCGATAACGTGGAAGGAGAGGGTTTCGCTATGTCGGCCGCTGGTGACCATAAGGAGAGGCATAGTGCATTAGGTGACCAAACCCGACCCTAGTGGTTGTCCAAAGCTTTCACGGGTAGTGGGGTGGTAAGGACCTGAAGGGGAATGTGTGAGCGTAGAGTGAAGGATTTATCAATGAAATTCCCTGCTGCGCCTGAGTCTACCAGCGCCTTACACTGGGAAAGCAACAGAAAACCGGGGAACTCAACAGGGACAGGGCACAGAGAGAGAGGAGAGGCAAGGGGTGAATGGGCATGTGCTACCTGGGGTGATGCGGAAGTGCCATGCCTGTCTCCTCTCGACTCGGGGAAGGAGGAGTAGTGTGGTGCGGTGGAACGGCCTTGTCTCCTTTTGGAGGCACTCCACACCAGTCTTCCTGACCTCTGCCCGGGAGTGCAGCCACCCCCAGGTCCATGGGGACGGCGGTATCTGGTTGTTGGGGTGGAACGGGCGGGCCTATTCCGGGACATCCTCGGGCAGCCAGCAGATTGTCGAGACGGAAGGACAGGTCCACCAGCTGGTCAAAGGACAGGGTCGCGTCCCGACATGCTAACTCCCTCCGGACGTCCTCGCGAAGGCTGCACCAGTAGTGGTCGATGAGAGCCTGCTCGTTCCACCCAGATCCCGTTGCCAGGGTCCGGAACTCCAGTGTGAAGTCCTGCGCCAATCTTGTCCCCTGCCGTAGATGGAAAAGCCGTTCACCCGCCTCTCTCCCCTCATGTGGATCGGCATAGCTGCCCTGGGTGGGACCCTCGATGTTCCATACAGCGGTGGCCCACTCCAGGGCTTTCCAGGACAGGCAGGAGACAAGCGAGGAGATGTTCTGGGCGTCTGTCGGCACAGGATGGATCGCCTGGAATGCGATGTCGACCTGCAGCAGGAAACTCTGGCAGTGGTCCGCCTTCCCGTCGTAATCCCGGGGAAGCGGGATGTGCATCGCCCCCACATCGGGCAACACAGCCTGAGGAGGCGGCAACATAGCCGGTGTTGCGGGGCTCTGCTGGCTCAGCTCTAGGCGCTGTACTGCTTTTAAAACGGGATCCATCGTGGCGCCTAGGCTGGCCAGCATGGATGATTGTTCCTTTACTAATTCCGCAACACCGGCCTCACCTTCGGCTCCTTGTTGCTCCATGTTTTAAAAAGGTGTGTTATTCTGTCAGGCTTCGAGTGTAATGAGGAGCAGGAGAACAAAGTAGTACTTGTCCACTGTATTTAATGGTTAGAGAAGTAGCGTAGCCTGAACAATGCCCTTAGCTAGCGAGACAATAAAACACAAAGACAGGGGAAGCAGAGGGAACATATATACTGGGGGGAATGATCAGAATGAGGACCAGGTGCGCTAAACAAGACAACAGGAGAAATGCATGAATGAGATGGTGTTAGAAGACCGGTGACGTCGACCGCTGGAGCCTGCCTGCTGCAGGGGGAGCAGAGGCAGCAGAGGGCGCAGTCGTCACAGAATAGCTGGTCATCAAAGCCAATCTCCCTTTTAGGGCATATAAATATAATCAAGATGAATATACTACCAACGTTTTTATACCTATTTCAATCCATCCCTTTACCCCCGCCACCACAGTTCTTCTCCAAAATGAAGCAACTATTTACTAAGCTTATTTGGAATAACAGAAGGTCAAGGTTGAGACTGTCACTTCTTTACCTGCCTTATGAGAGGAGGGTTACAATTACCCAATTTACAATGGTAATTTTGAGCTGCTCAAATTAGAGCTGCAATGTACTGGTTTTTGCCTGAACCTTACTTACCATGGGTGCAAATTGAGAGTATCTGCACTAAAGGCCAGCGACTTGACACTTATTTATACTCTGCATCTGTCAAAAACCTGAAGCGGCTCACTGATAACCCCTTTGTGAGAAACACAATTAATGTCTGGCACAATGTACAGTTATTTATTGGTGAATCTACTTTGTTTTCAGGTTTTTCACCAATATGGGGGAATGATAACTTCTCTCCTGGAAGAAAAGACCAATGTTTTAAAATGTGGGCAACAAAGGGCATCTGTAAAGTTATGGATCTATATATGGAAAGTAGACTAGCTTCATTTGAGGAACTTAGAAATGAATATGGTATACCTCGGACACACTTATTTAAATATTTACAGTTAAGGAGTTATGCACAGACACATTCCTATATACAACCCGACTTGTCCATGTTAGAAAACCTAGCAGTGAATATTTGTACTGGCAAGGGTCAGATATCCTTACTCTATAACATTGTGGTGAAAAAACAAAATCTCTACTGAGGATAAATTAACTCAATGGATAAATGACTTACAAACAGATATCTCAGAGGAGGACTGGGAAGAGGTGTGCTCTAGAGCACAACGCCTAACAATAAATACCCATCTCTAACTGATTCAATATAATTGGATTATGAGGACTTATGGTACTCTGGAAAGACTGAATAGGATGAATCCAAATATTCCTAATATCTGTGTTAAATGTAAGATACAAAAGTTCAGGAATGAAGTTATAAAATGTATTTTTAAGATTACCTTAAATCCAGTGCCTGACAATCCTGCACTTTGCATTCTTAATTTGTATCCAAAGGACTGTATGTTAAGGAACATTACAGACTTATGCTTAGTACAAGCTAGACGCTTGATTTCTCTCTGTTGGAAAGATGTCAAGAGCCCTTCTGTTGGTCGCTGGCTGAAAGAACTATCAGCAGGCCTTATCCTTGAAAAGTTAACATACACAATGAAAAAGAAATCAGCCAAATTCAAAGAGATCTGGAATCCCTTTCTTGCATTCTTGGAGAACTGTGAAGTCGAGGGAACTCTGGAAACTTGTAGGCGATATGTCCCTAACTGTCAATACCTCCTAAGCTGTGTATGATTATATAACGTCGTTACCCAGTTTATTTCTTTTACTATTTATTTTTGGTTTGGGGTGGGGGTAGTGGATTATTTTATAGTTTGACTGTTATATGCTTTTTTTTAAATGTATCAACATGTATTTTTGTATACTGTTAAAATTCTATAAATACATGTTTATAAAAATAAAATATAAAAACAGAGAATAAGTGCAGAGACCAAAAGATGATCATACATTATTGCTTTCACCTCTTTATACCCCTCATTGTCAGCTCCCAAAAATGCTCCTTATGCTATAAGATACAGATAAAAAACAAGTCTTCATAGTAATCGGAAAACAAAATAGAACCCTACCCTTTGGTTTGCCACACTGGGCCAAGGCCCCTTCTGGGTTGGATGTATACCATTGTGGCAACTCCAGGTTAACTATGTTAATATTTTACCTAAGCGTGGACTTGTGGTGTAATCAGTATATATGGACATCAGTAAATCAGTATGTCAATGAGTCAGTAGGTTAATCTGTGAGAATCATTCATTGGGATGTCTCAAACTAAGGCATGTCTCTCAGTTCTATGCAAAACAACCCAATCTGAACCAGTCGGCAGCTGATGTACACAAGAATTATAAAAGGGCTATAACTACTATGACTATACCAACCCATTCAAAGCCCACCCAGCAATACTTACCCCATAACTCAACTACCCTGGAGAAAGGTCCTTTGATGTCATCACTGTGGGCCTGGTGGGAAACTTGTGTAATTTCATTAATTAGGTCAGAGACATTGGAGTTCTAGTATGGTATAAATGTACAACTTTCTTGGCCTATCAAAGCACACCTCCCTTAGAGGCCAACAGATAGTCTAAGGCTGCCCTGTTTTTGTGAGAAATCAAGCAGGTAGCTCCTAGCTCCTCAGAAATCAGATTACTGGCCCTAGCGGTCACATTAGTCATATGTTCTACCTCCAAAGCTAAATCATGCACCTGATCCAAGGACTGCATCACACCGTACATCGGCAATAGCATGCCCATTGTTCAAGTGCCCCAGGTCTGCTTATGGGTCAGCCAGGATAGGTTACGTGTGTACCGCTGGGTACAATAAAGCACAGTTAGAGATTGGAACAGACTACCGCCTGATGGCCTGGGCATATCACCTGACTCTCCGGTTTTGGAGCACCTTTAGGAGTAGAAAGAGTACAGTAGAACACGGTTCCATTTATTAATGTGGATGGGTTAATTATAGAGAATACAATTCTAACTTCGTATCTTTAAAGCACATAGGTTATCATTACTTTTCCTGGGCAATTGTTACCTAGTACGGATGCTTTCTTCTGGTCTCATGAGGCTGTTTTACACATTCGGGCAGAAGATTTTGGTGAGGCAGAGAGAAGAGTTGTCTTAGGGGAACCTGGTGTCAGGTGGTGTGTTGGGGTTCCAACATGAGGTCTGGGAATGTGGAAAAGCTCAATAAACTGATCAGGAAGGGGATCTTGGAGGAGGTGGCTGAGAATAGGACGCACCCTAAAAAACTGCAAATCTATACCATAACCTTTTTGAAAGGGCACAGTACAAACCATTAGCTAGTAAGATAAATTAAGATATAATAAACATTCATTCATTCATCTTCTTCCGCTTATCCGGGGCCGAGTCGCGGGGGCAGCAGTCTAAGCAGAGATGCCCAGACTTCCCTCTCCCTAGACACTTCCTCTAGCTCTTCCGGGGGGACACCGAGGCGTTCCCAGGCCAGCCGGTCTTCCCCGGGGTCTCCTCCTGGTGGGACGGGCCCTGCGTCCAGGAGGCATCCGGAACAGATACCCAAGCCACCTCAGCTGACCCCTCTCGATGTGGAGGAGCAACGGCTCTACAGTTGTCACAAAGTGCTTATTCAGATACCCAGCGTAGAAAGCCCAAAGAGCAAGCAACAGTAGGTTTGAAACCTAAGACTAAACCTGGAGAGTAGTCAGACTATGAGGGGTCATCTTCTGGTTGTGCTGGGTGAGATAAGAATGGATTACCTAAGACACATCAATATTTTTGCATGTTCAGAAGACCAGTCAATATATATATAGGTGGACTGTGTCCTTTCTTTATGCAGAATCTATATGAGCTGCCCAATTAGGTGGACAAGCACCACCAAGTGGGCTGTGGACAGTGAGTTCGGACAAGGTCAGCTAGGTGTTGTCAGCCCAAATAGTCATGGTCCAAGGATTCAGGGTCCTTCTAAGATTCAATTGGACACCAGAGAAACAAGAGGGAGCATTTCTTAGATCGAGGTATTCAACTTTTACACTACGCAGTCCGTAGCCTGCTGTTTTTCTGTTCTACCTCATTATTGTAACTCACCCAATGTCCCAGGTCAAATTCAGGCCCTGATTATAGGCTTGCAATGAATAAAGGAACTAGTGTCATGGGCCAGAGATAAGTTTTTAGGGCCTTAGATCAAATAGAATTCACACTCTCCCTAGTCCCCTGGCACACTTTGACAGTTATTGCAGTCTGGAATGGTATTTTGAGTATCCACGAACTACAAACCGGATTCCAAAAAAGTTGGGACACTGTACAATTGTGAATAAAACAGAATGCAATGATGTGGACGTTTCAAATGTCAACATTTTATTCAGAATACAACATAGATGACATATCAAATGTTTAAACTGAGAAAATGTATCACTTTAAGGGAAAAATAAGTTGATTTTAAATTTCATGGCATCAACACATCTCAAAAAAGTTGGGACAAGGCCATGTTTACCACTGTGTGGCATCCCCTCTTCTTTTTATAACAGACTGCAAACGTCTGGGGACTGAGGAGACAAGTTGCTGAAGTTTATGAATAGGAATGATGTCCCATTCTTGTCTAATACAGGCTTCTAGTTGCTCAACTGTCTTAGGCTTCTTTGTCGCACCTTCCTCTTTATGATGCACCAAATGTTTTCTATGGGTGAAAGATCTGGACTGCAGGCTGGCCTTTTCAGTACCCGGATCCTACTTCTATGCAGCCATGACATTGTAATTGATGCAGTATGTGGTCTGGCATTGTCATGTTGGAAAATGCACGGTCTTCCCTGAAAGAGACGGCGTCTGGATGGGAGCATATGTTGTTCTAGAACTTGGATATAACTGTCAGCATTGATGGTGCCTTTCCAGATGTGTAGGCTGCCCATGCCACATGCACTCATGCAACCCCATACCATCAGAGATGTAGGCTTCTGAACTGAGCGCTTATAACAACTAGGTTTGTCCTTGTCCTCTTTAGTCCGGATGACATGGCATCCCAGTTTTTCAAAATGAACTTCAAATTTTGATTCGTATGACCACAGAACACTTCTCCACTTTGCCACAGTCCATTTTAAATGATCCTTGGCCCAGAGAAAACGCCTGCGCTTCTGGATCCTGTTTAGATACGGCTTCCTTTTTGACCTATAGAGTTTTAGCCGGCAACGGCGAATGGCACAGTGGATTGTGTTCACCGACAATGTTTTCTGGAAGTATTCCTGAGCCCATGTTGTGATTTCCATTACAGTATCATTCCTGTATGTGATGCAGTGCCGTCTGAGGGCCCGAAGTTCACGGGCATCCAGTATGGTTTTCCGGCCTTGACCCTTACGCACAGAGATTGTTCCAGATTCTCTGAATCTTTGGATGATATTATGCACTGTAGATGATGAAAACTTCAAACTCTTTGCAATTTTTTCTAAGAAACTCCTTTCTGATATTGTACCACTATTCTTCGCCGCAGAATTGGGGGAATTGGTGATCCTCTGCCCTTCTTGACTTCTGAGAGACACTGCCACTCTGAGAGGCTCTTTTTATACCCAATCATTTTGCCAATTGACATAATAAGTAGCAAATTGGTCCTCCAGCTGTTCCTTATCTGTACATTTAACTTTTCCGGCCTCTTATTGCTACCTGTCCCAACTTTTTTGGAATGTGTAGCTCTCATGAAATCCAAAATGAGCCAATATTTGGCATGTCATTACAAAATGTCTCACTTTCAACATTCGATATGTTATTTATATTCTATTGTGAATTAAATACAAGTTTATGAGATTTGTAAATTATTCCATTCCTTTTTTACTCACAATTTGTAAAGTGTCCCAACTTTTTTGGAATCGGGCTTGTACATCATTGGCCGGTTTTGTAGACACAATAAGTTTAGGCTTAGTCTTTGTCTGTGAAACTAGCCTCATGTGTTGTAGAAATATATTAGCTGCTTTCTGATGACATGGCAACCATTGATTGATACATGCAGCAGAGGCACACAACAAGTGTTACAAGTAGTGTAGCCATGCCAGCGAATGCCTGCTGTCTGAACACACACTTGTAACATGTTGTCACATAAGCAAGACTGATTTTTGAAAAAAGAGCTGTTGTCAGCGTTACGGACTACAGTTTGAACAAAGCGTACATTTACGCTCCACCAAGGCTCCAATGCAAGCCAATACAAGATGAACATTCTGCCGGCTCAGAGTAGCTTTTCCTTGGGCTGACTGAAAAATTGTTCTTCCTTCTCTGCTTTTTGGAGGTACTGCATGTTGGGGTCAACCCTAAAAGCAACACAAAAAGCAACACTAAAATCCCTTAGTCCCACCATCTCTATAGGTATAACATTCCATAAATCTCAAACTGGCCCATATCTACTAAGGATTGGTGGACTGATAGAGTACTGCATCAAAACATCCAATCCTGATGTTAATTTTTGAGTATGAATCTTAAGAATCACATAAGAAAATTGATACAAGGTGATAACAAGTGATTTTTATGAAAGTGAATGTGTATCAGATGCTGAAAAGTAAAGATACATTTTTTCATGTAGCAAATAGTTGTTTAGGATAGAAACTGCTTCTCCCTCTGCCTTCTACTTTATGCAGTGCCCCAGGCATTGGCAAGGATGGAGTAAAGTTATGGAAAATGTGAATTATTGAGATCAATAAATGAATTATTGATCTAAAAAAATTTAATTGTTGATCTCAATAATTCAGTGAATATATGATAAAACGGCGTGCCATAGATATCAAGAATGCAAAAAGTTGATATCAAGAATGCAAAAAGTTGATATCAAGAATGCAAAAAGTTGATATCATGAATTGGAATTTGAACTAGTTAGAACATTTGAATAAATGTTAAAACGGCTTGCAATAAGCTACAAGGCTGCTGCATGTCAAAAAACAACATGGCAAACTTGAAATCTGATTGGTGTAAGAATATGACAATCAATAACATCGTCCCTATTTGCTTCAGCAGCAGATGGGATTCATTCAAAATTCTTTAGGCCTGAGGGTAGATTTTCAACCAGATACAGCACATGTGGAAAATTTGATTAGATAAGAGCTGTGATTTATTTGAGCTGCACTGGAAACATATGGAGGAATTTTAGGAACTTTTTAAATAAATATATACATCATGAAATAATTAAATACAAAGGTATTCCAGAAACTGAATTGTCCCTTCAACTCACAGAAGAAGAGCTAGCTTCTTTGCCTGTTCCAGCAGAGACCTGTGATGATGCAACGAAAAGTACATTGAGACAGTGGATGTAATACAACGGCTGTTGAATTGATAAGTAAGACTTTAATGACTGCCTATACTTTTTATTTATACAGATTTTTCTCATATTTTACAAAACAAACCAAGGCAATAATTTGAAACTACCTGGGTTAACTTTCTCACAACATTAGCAAATGTGAGAGGTCAAACATTACAGGAACTAATTGATCAATTGTCTAATTAAGCAGTGCCGTCTCAAAGTCACTGTAGTCCTTGAAATGTACAGGCAGCTTCAGCATTTCAAAGCAGGTGGCTGATGTTGGAAACGCCCCTCTGGACACCTGCACTTTCAGTTCTTGTGGGACAATCTCCCACCCCACCCAGAACTTCAGCAGCTGGGCCAGTGTACTTGCTGATGCTGAAAATGGTAGATAGGGGGGAAAAATGCTGTCACACAGAAAAAATTAATAAGTACTGTAGGAAGAAGTCCATATCAGTTTTGACCCTGAAAAAGCCAGTGATTCAACTAAAGGATTCAATGTCAATTTCTTCTTCTTCATCATCACTGTCCCCTTCTGGCCAAGACATTGTTTAGGATTATCTTTGGAGAGATTACAAATGCTATTTTAATTATTCAGAGTTTCATTAGTTAGTCAAAACCATGTAATACAGATAAAAAAGAACTACAGAGCTAATACTTCAAGGATGAGTTTCCCACTGTTCAATCTATACTAAACCATAATTAATAGCTGTTTCTGATGGTTAATAATAGTAGCACAACATTGATGATGGCTGTAGAACTGAATAAATTATGGTTCCCTTGCAGCTGTCCCCTGCCCTTCAGGTTAAATAGCCATTTAACTGGATATATTTGGTACCTACCAGTTTGATGATGCTCCAAACATCCATATCAGCAGAACATTCTATGACTATAGTTGCCATTTCTGGATCCTCACCCAGGAACACATGTATTAAGGCCAGACTCAATCCAGCTAGACAGGGGCCATTGTGCAAAAATGTATTGCCCAACATCTTGCCAGCAACCCTGAAAAGACTGCTCTCTACGAGTACCTAGGAGGTTGTGGGAACGAGATGATAAGGTTCATCCTCAAACAGAAGAGTTCGACCTGTCCCACCTTGATGAAATATGGAGCATGAATTTTGGTAGTAATCTATAGCCTCACTGATTTTTAATAATGGCTGTGATTATTTGCATAAAAATTATGAACTTTTTAAGCATGTCAAATAGTGATATCGCCAAGGAAATACCAAGGTTGAGGTTAAATCCGAATTGAAATTTGGAAATTAATGTTGTTAGGAAGTATCATTGAACTCCCTCCCAACTGCTGGATCACCTACAACAAAATAAAAAACATGATGTTGTCAAAACTCCACCATTCTAGAGCACTTGTTTTCTCATAGCAGACTAGACTACATTGCTAACCATCAAGGATACACTTCAGGGGGAATGCCCATTCATGTTGGCCTTTGTAGAACTCCAGAAGGGCCTTTTCTCTGCAATTTTCAGAATCCCTCATGTCCATGGATAGGTTAAGAGGCTTCCCAGTTTCATGGTCCCTTAGCAGGGCCTCTTTAAACTTTTTTGCTGCTTGTGCTGGGTTTGTAATGATTATCCAATCTAGACCAAAAATATTAAATCATATATACAGCATGCCACATATCTTCATAGTAAACATTAACACTTCATCCTCTCTTCCACTTGCCTCTCATCCACCTGCCTCTCTTCCACCTCTCTTCCACTTGCCTCTCATCCACCTGCCTCTCTTCCACCTGCCTCTCATCCACCTGCATCTCTTCCACCTGCCTCTCTTCCACTTGCCTCTCTTCCACCTGCCTCTCTTCCACTTGCCTCTCATCCACCTGCCTCTCCACCACTGTCAGATGCCTGAATGGATGGTCTTAAAATACAAAAAATAATATCAAATGTATTCCTTTAATACATGTACAAAAGAGTAAAACAGAAACATGGTATCTGACATGAATCCTATGACAACATAAATATCACCCACTCTGTGAATCTTTTGTACATACCTGTTACTGTTAGAAATCAGCCGTTTCGTATAATGGTTGAGATAATGATTGGGTACCCGGGAGAGAGTAATTAAATTATTTATTGCAGCATTTGATAGTCTATTGTTCATGATAGCACAGACTCGATACTTGGTCTTACAAAGTCGAGCTCATCTCACTCAATCTCTTCTGTTCTCACTGTAATGCTGGTTACAAGCTGATATACAGCTCCGGAAAAAATTAAGAGATCACTGCACCTTTTTCTTTCCTTTCCAAAAAAGGAAGGTTTTGAGTGAAGAACAGAAGGGTTAAAATTAAGAGACCACTGCAAATTGAACGCTTCTGTTCCTCACTCAAAAAATTCCTTTTGAACTTTGTTGGAAAAGAAAGAAAAAGGTGCAGTGATCTCTTAATTTTTTATGGAGCTGTATACATTGAAGGGTGTGTCTACCTAGCAAAGATCAGGTTTCAAAGACAGTAACCCCCATGCCAAATGGTCAATGTAAACATTCCTGTGGTTATCAGAGCGCAACCTACAGAGAGATAATCTAAACAGAGAGGTTTCTGTTGTTCTCATTATCTAGGCATATTCACTTCCAAAAACGGAACTGCTGAAACCCTAATAATGAACCGGAAACAAACACAATAGGGTTTCTCTAGTGAACTGCTGAAACCCTAATTAGTTTTTCAAATGATTACCTCACTTCAACACTCAGCCCAGCTGTAAGAATGGCTCAATATATCTCAACTTACCTAGTATGTCATGGTGCGGCAGAGGAAGAGAAAACACATCAATGTGGCCCACCTCCATTTGCTGTTTATACTATTTCACTTTGATATCCTACCTGCAGCTTGGAGCACTCCCTCTTTCACACACACATTGTCTAGAGGAACTTTGTAATCACCTGTCATTTATCCCACAGAGCGCCTCTGATATTAAACTTTCATGGTCCCCATTGGAGCTGGGTGAAACAACTTTTAGTGGATGCACCTATAAATCTCCTCATTCAACCCATTAAACATGTATGGACACAGTTTCTGAATTAAAGGAAGACAAATAGAAATGCCGAATACATTATGAATATAATAAAAAGCTGTGGTGTGTTTTTTTTAACATACAAATGCTATTATTTATTTCCACCACTGTTACTACAGTGGTTCATGACAGACTCATTCTCATTGTGAACACAGTCTCCAATAAATCATGTGTGGAGTTAAATGGAAAAACACTAATTTGTATGTGAAGCGGTTCATCAGATAAGACCTGTCACATTAATAATACATGCTTCCACAATCTCCCTTTTATGGTCTATTGAGCTTTGCTCCTACACTGACCAGTTTCATTTCAGGCCTCTAGGAATTCATGAATATTTAAACATCTAATATATTTTCCCTGCCCAAAAATGTACACTGAAACTTGCTGGGTTCAGTACACAAACAAGAGTATGTATATACTCATCATCATTATACTGTATGGGTGTGTGTTTGGCAGGTGACAGCTAAAGACATTGGATGTGATACATTCAGTCTGCTACAGGTTGTCATATGCCACTGCCTGCATATAGTAGTTAAAAAATACACACTTGCACAAAGACATACTCAAACCTTTTAGGATTCACTTCTTTTGGGGTAAAGCCTTAACTTAAACCAAATCTTAACCCTACACTTATCCTTAATTCTAACCCTAACCCCAATTGTCACTTTTATCGTAAACCTAACCCTTACGTTTTCCACATGACACGTACATGTGCCTACAAGATACCATGGAATTACATTTGTTTTATTATCCTTGTATTGATTTTCCACACACGTACAGTAAAGAAAATAAGTAATGGTGTACACATATACACAAACACATCAACAAACACTTCAACACTGATGCAATAGGCATATCAACACACACTTAATCGCTGATGCAATACACATAAAGCATATCTTATATACAGTAATGTGAAAAAGTCAACACCACCTACTAAATATGAACGTGCACCTTTAACACGATAGTATGGGCTGCCAATTACAGTGGGTATAGAAAGTCGCCACCCCCATTCAAAGTGTTCACCATGCAGTTTGACTGAGCTTGAAGAGATAGAATCTAGAGGTTCACATACTTTTTCCATGTTGTAAATATATTGAAAAAAGTAACATGTTCTGTCTTCTATTTGTTAAACACACTGTGTGGATATATTGTTAGGACTTTTATATAAGATCAGGCTCTATTTTAGGAACCACTTATGCAGAAACGCATTCATTCAGAAGGGTTCCCAACCATCTTTTGCAACTGTATGTATAAGTACATGTGTACTATTTTATTATATATTGTCCATTATCCTTTTTTTTTTATCCAATATTTGTATATTTCTAAACAATCCCCTTATATTTACAGGTTTACAGGTTTTCAGTAGTGTATGTGAGAGGTGAAAGGTTTTCAGTTGTGCATTTGAGAGAGTTTCTGTAGTGTATGTGAGAGAGTTTCAGTAGTGAATGTGAGACCGTTTCAGTAGTGTATGTGAGAGCATTTCAGTAGTGAATGTGAGAGAGTTTCAGTAGTATATATGAGAGTTTTTACTTTTCAGTAGTTTGTGTGAGAGGTCTTCATTTGTGTATGTGAGAGAGTTTCAGTAGTGTATGTGAGAGGTATTCATAGTGTGTATGAGAGGTAAATTTAAATTATTGCCTATAAGGCCCCTCATATACAGTGGGGAGAACAAGTATTTGATACACTGCTGATTTTGCAGGTTTACCTACTTACAAAGCATGTAAAGTTCTGTAATTTTTATCATAGGTACACTTCAACTGTGAGGGACGGAATCTATAACAAAAATCACATTGTATGAATTTTAAATAATTAATTAGCGTTTTATTGCATGACATAAGTATTTGATCACCTACCAACCAATAAGAATTCCGGCTCCCACAGACATGTTAGTTTTTCTTTAGGAAGCACTCCTGTTCTCCACTCATTACCTGTATTAACTGCACCTGTTTGAACTCATTACCTGTATAAAAGACACCTGTCCACACACTGAATCAAACAGACTCCAACCTCTCTACAATGGCCAAGACCAGAGAGCCATGTAAGGACATCAGGGATAAAATTGTAGACCTGCACAAGGCTGGGATGGGCTACAGGACATTAGGCAAGCAGCTTGGTGAGAAGGCAACAACTGTTGGCGCAATTATTAGAAAATGGAAGAAGTTTAAGATGACGGTCAATCTCCCTCGGTCTGGGGCTCCATGCAAGATCTCACCTCGTGGGGCATCAATGATCATGAGGAAGGTAAGAGATCAGCCCAGAACTACACGGCAGCACCTGGTCAATGACCTGAAGAGAGCTGGGACCACCGTCTCAAAGAAAACCATTAGTAACACACTACGCAATCATGGATTAAAATCCTACAGCGCACGTAAGGTCCCCCTGCTCAAGCAGTGACAATGACACTTCAGCATGTCCAGGCCTGTCTGAAGTGTGCCAATGACCATCTGTATGATCCAGAGGAGGAAGGTGAGTTGGTCATTTGGTCTGGTGAGACAAAAATAGAGCTTTTTTGGTCTAAACTCCACTCGCTGTGTTTGGAGGAAGAAGGATGAGTACAACCCCAAGAACACCATCCCAACCGTGAAGCATGGAGGTGGAAACATCATTCTTTGGGGATGCTTTTCTGCAAAGGGGACAGGACGACTGCACCGTATTGAGGGGAGGATGGATGGGGCCATGTATCGCGAGATCTTGGCCAACAACCTCCTTCCCTCAGTAAGAGCATTGAAGATGGGTCGTGGCTGGGTCTTCCAGCATGACAATGACCTGAAACACACAGCCAGGGCAACTAAGGAGTGGCTCCGTAAGAAGCATCTCAAGGTCCTGGAGTGGCCTAGCCAGTCTCCAGACCTGAATCCAATAGAAAATCTTTGGAGGGAGCTGAAAGTCCGTATTGCCCAGCGACAGCCCCGAAACCTGAAGGATCTAGTGAAGGTCTGTATGGAGGAGTTGTTGTTGCCTGGTTTGGCTGAAATAACTCATATTATTCCTCACTGAATAGGAGGAATTTTTGTCCACTCTTATTGTTAAGTCATGTTCGAAGACTTGCATCCACGCATTGCTTCAAGTCCACTCACAGCATTTCAATGGGACTGAGACCTGGGTTTGTCTTGCCCATTCCATAACCCTCTATTCATATATTGTCATTTTTATTTTTGGAACTTTGTCCTGTTGCAGGATACATATTCAGGTAAGCTTCAGCTTGTGGAAAAATCGCCTCACATTGACCTTAACAAATCTCTGTTACAATATGGAATTCATGGTTTTGTTAATGATGACAAGTTGGCCAGGCCCTGAAGTAGCACCAAGCTATTATGCCACGGCCTCTCGTTCTTCTGTTCAAAGGCAGTGTTTAAGTTTCACCAAACATGGATTCTGGCATTGCTGCCAAACAAATCCACCTTTGACTGTCTGTCCAGAGCACAATATTCCAGTAGATTTGGTGTTTTCTTAAGTGTAGTCTGGCAAACAAAACAATAAATAATATTTATATACACTTATTAGGAACACCTGTTCAATTTCTCATTAATGCAATTATCTAATCAACCAATCACATGGCAGTTGGTTCAATGCATTTAGGGGTGTGGTCCTGGTCAAGACAATCTCCTGAACTCCAAACTGAATGTCAGAATGGGAAAGAAAGGTGATTTAAGCAATTTTGAGCGTGGCATGGTTGTTTGTGCCAGACGGGCCGGTCTGAGTATTTCACAATCTGCTCAGTTACTGGGATTTTCACGCACAACCATTTGTAGGGGTTTACAAAGAATGGTGTGAAAAGGGAAAAACATCCAGTATGCGGCAGTCCTGTGGGCGAAAATGCATTGTTGATGCTAGAGGTCAGAGGAGAATGGGCCGACTGATTCAAGCTGATAGAAGAGCAACTTTGAATGAAATAACCACTCATTACAACCAAGGTATGCAGCAAAGCATTTGTGAAGCCACAACACGCACAACCTTGAGGCGGATGGGCTACAACAGCAGAAGACCCCACCGGGTACCACTCATCTCCACTACAAATAGGAAAAAGAGGCTACAATTTGCACGAGCTCACCAAAATTGGACAGTTGAAGACTGGAAGAATGTTGCCTGGTCTGAAGAGTCTTGATTTCTGTTGAGACATTCAGATGGTAGAGTCAGAATTTGCCGTAAACAGAATGAGAACATGGATCCATCATGCCTTGTTACCACTGTGCAGGCTGGTGGTGGTGTAATGGTGTGGAGGATGTTTTCTTGACACACTTTAGGCCCCTTAGTGCCAATTGGGCATCGTTTAAATGCCACGGCCTACCTGAGCATTGTTTCTGACCATGTCCATCCCTTTATGACCACCATGTACCCATCCTCTGATGGCTACCTCCAGCAGAATAATGCACCATGTCACAAAGCTCGAATCATTTCAAATTGGTTTCTTGAACATGACAATGAGTTCACTGTACTGAAATGGCCCCCACAGTCACCAGATCTCAACCCAATAGAGCATCTTTGGGATGTGGTGGAATGGGAGCTTCGTGCCCTGGATGTGCATCCCACAAATCTCCATCAACTGCAAGATGCTATCCTATCAATATGGGCCAACATTCCTAAAGAATGCTTTCAGCACCTTGTTGAATCAATGCCACGTAGAATTAAGGCAGTTCTGAAGGCGAAAGGGGGTCAAACATAGTATTAGTATGGTGTTCCTAATAATCCTTTAGGTGAGTGTATATATATATATTATATTTTGGGAGCGAAGAGGCTTCTTCCTTCCTGATCTCCCATGTAAGCCAACTTTGTGCAGTTTCTTAATTTTGACTCATGCAGTCATGTATTGAGAGGCCTGTAGATAGCTTGAGTTAACCTTCGGCTCTTAGAGACTTTTATGAACATGTTTTGGTCAGCCTTTTAGGGGAAATATAGGTGGGACAAATTGCATTTCTGTTTATTTAAATTGCATAATAGGTTTTGTAAAGTTTAATTTTGTGTGTGTGATTTAAATTGGGTTACCGTAATCAATGGTTTTGAAGCTCAAGAATGAGGGTTGGTGTTATATATTGCAGGCAAACTAGCTTAATGTTAAACATTGAAAAAAAAGGGATTTCATCAGATTGTCCATATACACTATATGGCAAAAAGTATGTGGACATCTGACCATCACACCTATATGAGATTGTTGGACATCCTTTTCCAAAACCATGGGCATTAAAAATGTTTTGGGCCCCCCTTTTGCAGCTATAACAACTGCCACTCTTCTGGGATGGTTTTCCATGTGATTTTGGAGGGTCTATGTGGGAATTTGTGCCCATTCAGCCAAAAGAGCATTTGTGAGGGCAGGCACTGATGTTGGATGAGAAGGCCTGGCTCGCAAACACCACTCCATTTAATCCCAAAGATGTTCAATGGGGTTGATGTCAGGTCACTCAAAGGCGTTCCCCAGTCTGTTGCAACAAAATTGGAAGCACCCAATTGTCTAAAATGTCTTTGTATCCAGTAACATTAAGATTACCCTTCACTGGAACAAAAGGGCCTAGCCAAACCCTGAAACACAGCCCCAGACCATTAGCCCACCAAACTTTACATTAGGCACTATGCATTCCAGTATGTAGCATTATCCTGGCATCCACCACACCCAGATTCTTCCATCTGACTGCCAGATAGTGAAGTGTGATTCATCACTCCAGGGAACGCAGTCCACAGTCCAGTGGCGGCGTGCTTTATACCACCTCATCCAACGCTTGACATTGGGAATGCAGATGGGATGCTTGCGTATAGCTGCTCGGCCATGGCAACCCATTTCATGAAGCTCCTGATGCACAGTTCTGGTGCTGAAGTTGCTTCCAGATGCAATTTGGAACTCTGTGGTGAGTGATGCAACAGATGATAGATAATTTTTTCCCTACGGACTTAAGCACTCAGCAGCCCCACTGTGAGTTTGTGAGGTCTACCACTTTCTGGCTGGGCTGTTGTTGCACCTAGATGCTTCCACTTCACAATTATAGCACTTACAGTTGACCGGGGCAGATCTGGTAGGGCAGAAATTTCACAAACGTACTTGTGGCAAAGGTGGCATCCTATGACAGTGCCACATTTAAAGTCACTGGGCTCTTCAGTACGACCCATTGTACTGCAAATGTTTGTCTATGGAGATTTAATGACTATGTGCCGGATTTCATGCAGCTGTGAGCAATGGGTGTAGCTGAAACACCTGAACTAAATAATTAGGAATGCAGCGTAGTCAAATGTGATGCAATTTATTTCTACTGTAATATATATTTTTTTATATATACTGTATTTTCATACATGTTTATGCTTTCTCTGAAAAGAACAGTTGCCAAATGTAGTGGGACAGATTTTAGCCAATGCTGAAGCAATACATACAGTTGTGCTCAAAAGTTTGCATACCCTCTGCGAACTGGTAATATATATACTATTTTTAAAGAAAATATGAGTGGGCAGGCAAAGCACATGTCTTTTATTTCTTATGGGATTCACATTCAACTGTAGGTCAGAACAGAATGGCACAATCATATCACAAAACATGGCAGCAAAAAAAAGGAACTGACCCCTGTTCAAAAGTCTGCATATCCTTAGTTCTAAATACTCTGTATTGCCCCCTTTAGCATCAATGACAGCGTGCAGTCTTTTGTAATAGTTGTCTATGAGGGCCAAATTCTTGCAGGTGGTATAGCTGCCCATTCATCTTGGCAAACTGCCTCCAGGTCATGCAAAGTCTTTGGTTGTCTTGCATGAACCACACGTGGCTTGATGATATTATGGTCAGGAGACTGTGATGGCCACTCCAGAACCTTCACCTTTTTCTGCTGAAACCACTGGAGGGTCAACTTGGCCTTGTGCCTAGGGTCATTGTTGTGTTGGAAAATCCAAGAGCGTCCCATGCGCAGCTTTGTGCAGAAGAATGCAAATTGTCTGCCGGTATTTTCTGATAACATGCTGCATTTATCTTTCCATAAATTTTCACAAGATACCTGTGCCTTTAGAGCTCACACACCCCCAAAGCATCAGTGAGCCACTACCATGTTTCACAGTGGGGATGGTATTCTGTTCACTATAGGCCTTGTTGACCCCTCTCCAAACATAGCGCTGATGGTTGTGACCATAAAGCTTTATTTTGGTCTTGTCAAGGTGTTGTCGAGCATATTGTAACCAGGCATTTTGTGACATTGGTGCAGTAAAGGCTTCTTTCTGGCAGCTCAACCATGCAGCTCATTTATGTTCAAGTATCGTCGTATTGTGCTCCTAGAAACAACCACATCGTCTTTTTCTAGAGCAACCTGTATTTAACCTGAAGTTACCTGTGGGTTTCTTTGTATCCCAAACAATTCTTCTTGCAGTTTTGGCTGAAATCTTTCTTGGTCTACCTGACCTTGGCTTGGTATCAAGAGATCCCCACATTTTTCACTTCTTAATAAGTGCTGCCGGACATTTGCAATGCTTTGGATGTATTTTTATATCCTTTTCAATCTTTTTAAAGTTCCACTACCTTGTTACGCAGGTCTTTTGACAGTTCTTTTTTGCTCCCCATGGCTCAGTATCTAGCCTGCTCAGTGCATATGCTTGAAAGCTAACAAACTCTTTGACTATTTATACACAGACACTAATTGCAATTTAAAAAGCCACCATTGTGGGAAATGTACCATTAATTGCCATTTTCACCTGTGTGTATCACCTTGTGTGTCTGTAGCAAGGACAAACAACTGGATTTTGAACATGTCCACGATTTGTATGTGTATTTGCATCTTATCTGAAGCATCATAATGCAAGGTTTAACATTAAAATCTAAGGCATGAATAATGTGCTTGTAATTTATCATGAATAAAAAAAATATATATATTACAAAACCTTTTCACTTGACCTCCATGGCGTTAAATGTGAAGGAGATACACAACATTAAGAAACACCTCACAAGGGCTATAGACAATGCTTAATTTGTAAATTGGGTTGTCCCGGAACACATTGGGGCGCGCAAGAGACATGGATCCAAATTGACGCAAATAGGCTACTGCACATAGGTAGCGCAAATAGCAGAAAACAAAAAGCTCAAACTTTCACAATCTTGTCAAGCAGTGCTGAGGCTACAGGAAGCTGCAGGAATACTCAACTTGATGAACTAATTGCTTTTAGTAGAATGTTTACATTGCAAAGCAAACACAGTGATGGAAAAAGACAAGTCACGCGTAGCAGACCGGAACTCTGAAAAGAAGGTGCCAGAACAAACTGAGGAAAATCTGAGTGGTGCTGGATCTTGTTCCAGCAGGATCCAGCTCAAATTAACCACCGGGAATAGAGGTACTTAAAAGCAAAGTCACACCCTGCGTCATGATCCTGTAATGGGCAGGACATGATAACATGCAATCCATTACTCTCCAAACTCTTACAACATCTTCAATCTCAGGAATGGAGTATGTGTCTATACTGTGTTATAGGTAAGTAGCATTGCATAAACCAGTGTGGTATATACGAGTACCATGGCTAAGAGCTTTTCTTAAATGTGGTATATTAAATGTGGTATATTGGCAATATATCACACCCTGAGAGGCATTATTTACTAGTCAATTAGACCAGAAAAAGTGTTGTGATGTCATACCTATGGTATGCGGTCTCATAGGCCACAATTATCAAGCAATCAGTATTTTGGAAAATATGTCCTGCTCTTAAGTAAAGGTTTTTCTCCATAGCTAAAGTTAATGAAGCATCCAATTAACATATGAACATGTGAGTTGCAGTTGAAATGGGAAAGAAACCTGAACATCTGATATTGTCTCCTGGGCTGACTAGTGTATTCAGTATACAGGTTTCCTTCTTCCTGGCATGTGCCCATGTCTACAGAAATAATTTGGATTGTCAAACTTGCAAATGAATGAATGTCCCATGCTAGATCCTTTTTGGAAATGAATGAATGTCACATGCGAGATCCTTCTTGGAAATGAATGAATGCCTCATGTGAAATCCTTTTTGGAAATGAATTAATGTCTAATAATGCATCGTTCTTGAAAATAATTGAATACCTCATTCTAGATCCTTCTTGGAAATGAATGAATGCCTCATGCAAGATCCTTCTTGGAAATTGATGAATGCCTCGTGCTAGAGCCTTCTTGGCATTCTGTTGTAAAGAAAAAGGTTCTGATGGCCGTACTACAGTTACTGTAGTTATTCTTTATTGCATGTTTTATTCTCTGGGACAAGAGGATTTACATAAAAAAAGAAGTAGTGGTCACATAGTAGTTGTTCACAACCTTTAGAACCATAATCTAAATTGTCACTCAACAAACACATGCTAGTTGAACAAGAATGAATAAATGTAACATTCCATACTAATGAACACTTTTCTATACAAACAAAAAACAATACCCTTTTACAGTGTACCTTGAACATCCATCTTCTCTGTTGGCAGATGCCAAACATTTGTCATTTTGGGTGATGCCTCCTTGACATGAATGAAGATTACAATATAAACATAGCTCATTCCGTGAGAAGGAGGGCACACTATCAATGAAAAGAAACACCAGGGTTAGATAACGTGGTCTTGGTCTTGCATCCAGATGGATTAAGGCGGTGGGTCTATAGATGCCCAAAGTTACATTAAAGCTTTAGTCTAAATATAAGCTAGCTAACAAACTTGCTAAGCTTTTAACACAATGTCCTACAGTCCTGTGTAGTCCCCAATGGAGCTGTCATATTTAATTGTAATATTTGTCATAGTCTTTGGTTAAAACATATGAAAATAGTTCCTCTCTGCTTAAAGATCTTGAGTGGAAATCTAAAAACCCAGTTTACAATTAGGGACTAAACTTTTTTTTGTAGCGTTTCATTGATGTTTCAATGTCCTTGGGGGCAAAACAATCATTACCAAAAGTTGGTAGTTCTATGCAGTTTGACTGGCAGCAAAGATACAGCTTGATGTGCCATACAAAGTAATTCCCCACACATTGTAATCTACAGATTAACAACAGACAATGCAGGACTTTTGGAGGCAATTCATTATCTAATGACTGTTATTATGAATTTATTATGTTATTAATATGTTTAGTAAAATGTATTAAAAAACAAGGAACCACTAGGATTTCTATGATATTTTTTATGAAGGTAAAATGGTATGAGGTTCTGTGTTGTTTGGTTTTGGTTTTGTGTTTGATCTTGAATGTATCCTGTTCTGTCCTGTTTTCTTTCTTTGTTTTTGAACGTAGCCTATTCATTTGTCATTATCGTTTGCCCCTGTGTCTCGTTTACTCCCCCTATATGATTTTTGTGTTTGATGTTGTTCATTGTGAGATATTGTTTGTGTGTTTGCAACTTTACTGGGACTGGTCTTTTGAGCATTCTCTTTTTTGATAGAAGTATTTTGAAAGTCTATTTTGGTATCCCGACTCTTGCCTGCCTACCTGACCACCTCTCTGGATTATCCCCTACTGTACTTCAGCCTCTGATCTGCATTGATATCCTGTTACCAACCGTCTGCCTGCCCTTTGACTTCGCTCCAGCCTGTCCCTTTATATACCTTTGTTACTCCCTAAAAAACATCAATCCCTCCATCCAACCTGCTCTGTATGCATTCATTACATATGGTGCCAAACATTAAGATCTGTAGCTGGAATACATTTTTCGCATCCCCCACCATGTTTAACATGCAGAGAAAACAGCAATGAGATCCCCGAGGTAGACATGCATATGTACAACTGTAAAAATGCAAGCATGATGGCAGTTCTAAATGTGCAAAGAGGCAAATTGAATGGTGGAAATTTTTAAAGGTGCATGTGCAACTGAAATGCAGGGATAGCAGCATTGAGGTTCTCAACACGTGCCTGTAACAACTGAAGACTTTCATTATCAGACTTTGCAAGGCAGTGTCAGAGTAGTACAAAGGGAGTAGTGCAACAAGGTCTCTGGGAGGTGGTGTGGTATGGCTAGGGATGGGTCACAGAGTTCAGAGAGTTCTCAGGGTCACAGAATAAAGTAGGGTTACAGTAGATGGGAAGAAACTGTTCCAGTGGTCCTCCTTCATGAAACCTTCTCAGAAAAGATCTCAGGTAGGTAGAGACGATAACAAAACTGTCGCACCTGGTTGAAATGAGCGTAAATGTCATCGCAGATTGAAAAATTGGATGAAGCCGTGGACGCGAGAACATGCTGCACCTGTTCTAATTTACATATGAAACACTCATAATTTATGCGGGTGTGGCAATCAGCCATGTATGAATTGACAGATTTCAACCTAAATTATAGCCTGAAACAGCTAATTAACCATTCGACATTCTCCATGACGAAATCAGCGCAGTTACGGAACACTTTCGCGTCTCAGCCCAGAGCCAAAGTCCTTTAATAGAGCAAGCTCAGCCATCATTAGGGTAACTGCTCGACTGAGAACCACTGGTTTATTTATATCACACAATTTAAGACCTACAGTATCTAACAAAAGTGAGTACACCCCTCACATTTTTGTAAATATTTGATTATATCTTTTCATGTGACAACACTAAAGAAATGTAACTTTGCTACGATGTAAAGTAGTGAGTGTACAGCTTGTATAACAGTGTACAATTGCTTTCCCCTCAAAATAACACAACACACAGTCATTAATGTCTAAACCGCTGCCAACTAAAGTGAGTACACCCCTAAGTGAAAATGTCAAAATATGGACCCAAAGTGTCTATATTTTGTGTGGCCACCATTATTTTCCAGCACTGCCTTAACCCTCTTGGGCATGGAGTTCACCAGAGCTTCACAGTCCATCACCTTTACCCTCAGCTTCTTTAGCAAGGCAGTGGTCGCAGTACATGTTGGCATTAATGGTTCCCTCAATGAACTGTAGCTCCCCAGTGCTGGCAGAACTCATGCAGCCCCATACCATGACACTCCCACCACCACACTTGACTGACTGTAGGCAAGACACACTAGTCTTTGTACTCCTCACCTTTTTGCTGCCACACACGCTTGACACCATCTGGACGAAAAAATCTTGGTCTCATCAGACCATGGGACATGGTTCCAGTAATCATGTCCTTAGTCTGCTGGGCTTCAGCAAACTGTTTGCGGGATTTCTAGTGCATCATCTTTAGAAGAGGCTTCCTTCTGGGAAGACAGCCATGCAGACCAATTTGATGCAGTGTGTGGCGTATGGTCTGAGCACTGACAGGCTGACCCCCCACCCCTTCAACCTCTGCAGCAATGCTGGCGGCACTCATATGTCTATTTCCCAAAGACAACCTCTGGATATGACGCTGAGCACATGCACTCAACTTCTTTGGTCGACCATAGAAAGGCCTGTTCTGAGTGGAACATGTCCTGTTAAACCGCTATAAGGTCTTGGCCACCGTGCTGCAGCTCAGTTTCAGGGTCTTGGTCTTCCATTGACAAGTGTGAGTGCGAATTTAACACAACTGCTCCCCATTCATACCTGAGACCTTGTAACACTACCGACTCACATGACACTGGGGAAAATGGCTAATTGGGCCCAATTTGGACATTTTCACTTAGGGGTGTACTCACTTTTGTTGCCAGTTGTTTAGACATTAATGGGTGTGTTGAGTTATTTTGAGGGGACCGCAAACTTACACTGTTATACAAGCTGTACACTCACTCTTTTACATTGTAGCAAAGTGTCATCAGAGTGTCATTTCTTCACATGAAAAGATATACTCAAATATTTACAAAAATGTGAGGGGTTTACTCACTTTTGTGAGATACTGTATTAGCTAATCAAGATGCCAGCCACCCAAATTAAAATGACCATTTACGATCTCAAAGTATGTCGATACAGCCTGAATGAATAAGGAAAAGCAAGGCAAAGCAAGTTTATTTCTCTAGTGCATTGCATTCAAACCTTACAAATGCATGAACAACAGAAGAGAGAAAATGGAAAATGAAGTGAAATAAATAAGTAATACAATAATAGCCAACGGTAGTGATACAATATTTGATATTGTGGTACATTTGTATGTGTTATGTTCCTCGTCATCTTATTTTATATAACCTATTATTATAATTATTACTGTGGTTGTTGTTACTGAGGCTGTTACGATTGTTGTTTTGCGTGTTAATGATGGTCTAATTGCGAATCAAGCATGATCTTTTTTTTTTACATTTGTTTACATGGTCTCCAATCAGACATGAGTTTGATTGTAAGAATAGGAAAAAATAGTATTGATGAATATCAGCTCTGTCGGTTATCCTGATAGCACATGGCCCTGCTTGCATTGCAGACAGATTCTCAATATTACATCTGTATCTGGTTCCATCACTTTCTATACAGAACCCTAATGTATATTCATTTTGATATACATTTTTTTACCTAATTCAAAACAAAGCTGAAGTATCTGCTGTTAAATTTTGCGTATTTTTATAGGCGTATTTTGTTGGATTTTGAGGGATATTTCTTGTTATTTCACAAAGTTTGGATTCCCTTGCTAAGACTTATTCAAAGACACATCGTCCTCGCTTTTAGTTCTTGCCTGAGCACTTTGACAGCTAAACAAGTTCACCTATACTTTTGACATAGTACCTACACTCACCTAAAGGATTATTAGGAACACCATACTAATATTGTGTTTGACCCCCTTTCGCCTTCAGAACTGCCTTAATTATACGTGGCATTGATTCAACAAGGTGCTGAAAGCATTCTTTAGAAATGTTGGCCTATATTGATAGGATAGCATCTTGCAGTTGATGGAGATTTGTGGGATGCACATCCAGGGCACGAAGCTCCCATTCCACCACATCCCAAAGATGCTCTATTGGGTTGAGATCTGGTGACTGTGGGGGCCATTTCAGTACAGTGAACTCATTGTCATGTTCAAGAAACCAATTTGAAATGATTCGAGCTTTGTGACATGGTGCATTATTCTGCTGGAGGTAGCCATCAGAGGATGGGTACATGGTGGTCATAAAGGGATGGACATGGTCAGAAACAATGCTCAGGTAGGCCGTGGCATTTAAACGATGCCCAATTGGCACTAAGGGGCCTAAAGTGTGCCAAGACAACATCCCCCACACCATTACACCACCACCACCAGCCTGCACAGTGGTAACAAGGCATGATGGATCCATGTTCTCATTCTGTTTACGCCAAATTCTGACTGTACCATCTGAATGTCTCAACAGAAATCGAGACTCATCAGACCAGGCAACATTCTTCCAGTCTTCAACAGTCCAATTTTGGTGAGCTTGTGCAAATTGTAGCGGAGATGAGTGGTACCTGGTGGGGTCTTCTGCTGTTGTAGCCCATCCGCCTCAAGGTTGTGCGTGTTGTGGCTTCACAAATGCTTTGCTGCATACCTTGGTTGTAACGAGTGGTTATTTCATTCAAAGTTGCTCTTCTATCAGCTTGAATCAGTCGGCCCATTGTCCTCTGACCTCTAGCATCAACAATGCATTTTTGCCCTCAGGACTGCCGCATACTGGATGTTTTTCCCCTTTTCACACCATTCTTTGTAAACCCTAGAAATGGCTGTGCATGAAAATCCCAGTAACTGAGCAGATTGTGAAATACTCAGACCGGCCCGTCTGGCACCAACAACCATGCCACGCTCAAAATTGCTTAAATCACCTTTCTTTCCCATTCTTACATTCAGTTTGGAGCTCAGGAGATTGTCTTGACCAGGACCACGCCCCTAAATGCATTGAAGCAACTGCCATGTGATTGGTTGATTAGATAATTGCATTAACAGGTGAACAGGTGTTCCTAATAATCCTTTAGGGGAGTGTATATGCTGCCTCTGGGCAATGTAATCCAAAATCACAATGTAAATTTTCACTGTTAAGCTGATGACACACAGTTATATATTTCAATGAAGCATGGAGAAGCCCCAAAATTAGCTACTTTGGAAGCATGCGTTTCAGATATTAGGAAGTGGATGACAGAGAACTTCTTGCTCTTAAACTCAAGAAAACCAGAAATGCTTTTTTAAGACCCAAGAAACAAAGAGCGTTGTTAGCAGATCTCACTGTGAACCTCGACGGCTGCATGGTCGTATCCCAACAAACTGTAAGAAACTTTGGTGTTACCCTTGACCCTGACCTCTCCTTTGACGAACATACAACATATGTCTCAAGAGTTGCTTATTTTCATCTTCGAAACATTGCAAAAATCAGAAACATTCTATCAAAAACGGACGCAGAAAAAATAATCCATGCTTTTGTTACTTCTAGACTAGATTACTACAAACCCGATTCAAAAAAAGTTGGGACACATATCAAATGTTTAAACGGAGTAAATGTATCACTTTAAGGGAAAAATAAGTTGATTTTAAATTTCATGGCATCAACACATCTCAAAAAAGTTGGGACAAGGCCACGTTTACCACTGTGTGGCATCCCCGCTTCTTTTAACAGACTGCAAATGTCTGGGGACTGAGGAGAAAAGTTTCTCAAGTTTATGAATAGGAATGTTGTCCCATTATTGTCCAATACAAGCTTCTAGATGCTCAAATGTCTTAGGTCTTCTTTGTCGCACCTTCCTCTTTATGATGCGCCAAATGTTTTCTATGGGTGAAAGATCTGGACTGCAGGCTGGCCATTTCAGTACCCGGATCCTTCTTCTATGCAGCCATGACATTGTAATTGATGCAGTATGTGGTCTGGCATTGTCATGTTGGAAAATGCAAGGTCTTCCCTGAAAGAGACGACGTCTGGATGATAGCATATGTTGTTCTAGAACTTGAATATAACGGTCAGCATTGATGGTGCCTTTCCAGATGTGTAGGCTGCCCATGCCACACGCACTCATGCAACCCCATACCATCAGAGATGCAGACTTCTGAACTGAGCGCTGATAACAACTTGGGTTGTCCTTGTCCTCTTTAGTCCAGATGACATGGTGTCACAGTTTTCCAAAATGAACTTCAAATTTTGATTTGTCTGACCACAGAACACTTTTCCACTTTGCCACAGTCCATTTTAAATGATCCTTGGCCCAGAGAAAACGCCTGCGCTTCTGGGTCCTGTTTAGATACGGCTTCTTTTTTGACCTATAGAGTTTTAGCCGGCAACGGCGAATGGCACGGTGGATTGTGTTCACTGACAATGTTTTCTGGAAGAATTCCTATGCCCATGTTGTGATTTCCATTACAGTATCATTCCTGTAGTTTATGAGATTTGTAATTTTGTAAAAATATTATTATTTTTACTCACAATTTGTATAATGTCCCAACTTTTTTGGAATCAAGTTTGTACAATGCTCTTCTTTCCGGTTACCCTGACAAATCAATAAATAAACTTAAATTAGTGCTGCACACGGCTGCTAGAATCCTAACTAGAACAAAAAAATTCTAACACATTACTCCTGTACTAGTGTCCTTACATTGGCTGCCTGTTAGGGTTAGGGCTGATTTTAAGGTTTTTCTGTTAACCTATAAATCCATACATGGACTTGCTCCTACATACCTTGCTGAATTGACCCAGCCATACATACCTACACGTAACCTACGATCGCAAGATGCAGGCCTTTTTATTGTACCTAGAATTTCTAAACAAACAGTCGAAGGCGGGGCCTTTTTCTCATAGAGCTCCACTACTGTGGAATGATCTTCCAATTAAGGTTGGAAATGCAAACTCAGTGCAAACTTTCAAGTGTCTACTAAAAACGTATCTCTACAGCACGGTTTATGATTAGGTATAGCCTGGCCCAGGGCCATGAAGGTGACCAGAAGGCTTGATACTGTCCACCCTTGCTGTCTTGCCAGGTGGGCTCTCGTCGCCACTGGGATGCCCTCCCTCCAATGCCTTTCGGGGGAAGAGTCACTGGCTTGTTGTTGTCTCTCTGTTGCACACTTGTGCAATTAGGCTGTACTCTGCTGGCAATACTCAGCCCTCATTCAGGTTGGTTGCGGTTGGTGGGTGTCCATTTGGTTAATGCTTGGCATTGTGGGTGGATTGATTTCCTGCCTATTGCGCCCTGTCGGGGCCTCCCCTGGGTAGGGCCACAGTGTCGCCGGACCCCCCCTTCTCAGTCCCAAGATCTTACGCTGCTATAATATTGTGCTGGGGGAGTAGGGTCAGTTCTCCTTTCCAAATAAGTTCTCCTTCTCCACTATAAATCGTTGTTGATATGAGGAATGCAATTTCTGAATTTTCCCAGTCTCACACCTGCAGAGTACCTGGTTTGGGGTGCCCGTTGCTGTCCCTGTGTTGTAGATCAAGACGATACCTGACGATTTCAGCTGCCACTGTGCACCTCCTCCATCCACCGTGTTGTCCCTGTCCTTGTCCATCTGGTCATGCTTCTGACCTAGTCTAAATTTAAATAGACTCTGGATCTGGCCCACATGCATTCCAATTATTCCAATTAGACTTAATATTTCCTATTTTCCTAGCCACTGAAATTCAACACTACTGTTGTTTGCTCCTTGGAGTTTAAGGCTGGGTGTTTTGGTAAAAGCACTTTGTGACAACTGCTGTTGTAAAAAGGCTTTATGAATAAATTCTATTGATTGATTGATTGAGCAACCTTCTAAGATGTGTTATATTGAGTATATCGGACAATGATTTGTGTGTTAATAATGCCATAATTTACGTGATTATTCACATTTTCACTAAAGATTGTGAAAAATTATGATTTCTGATTCTTGGATATTTAGTAATGGACAAATACGATCAGTGAAAAACAGCTTTATGGTTTTATTGAGCTTGTTTGTTTTAATTCCACTGGATTCTGGGATCAAATGTCTCTGTGGCCAAAGATGGTTGAACAAGACGATTCAAACAAGACGAAGTTCAAATCTTGATTACCTTCCTGTCACTCATCTTGTCACTTTGTTGACTTCTGGCTCTTTTGCAGAATAATAACGGACCCAAGTCAGGGGGAGAAGTGCTCCTTGTTGTTTATTCACAAAATATAGTACATGTCTGTCTTAGATGTTCAGCCTTCTTTCCATCTCTCTCTTCTTGGTCTTTCGAGCTGTCTTTGTACTTCCCCAAACATCTGTCTTAAACAGCATATTTATACTTGACTAAACCTTCAACACATCCCCTTCAATATCTTGCTGTCTTCCAATCATATACGTGTATTCTACATCCTAACCCTGTAGGGCCTGGTATAGTGTCCCCTCTCGATATCTTGGCTCCACACTCAGACACTTATCAGATTGTATGGGGCCCTCTTCAACTGTTTGTAATACGGTACCTCACATAGCACAAGATAACAAAGTACCACTCCTCTGTGTGGTGTTTCTAAATAAGAGAATAGAACTAAAATACATGTATACCTCTAGAAAAAGACATGCTTTCTCACAATTCCCCCCTATGACATTAAATTATCACATATATATGTCAGGAAAAAAAGTCTATATAGTATATCAACACTACTCATGTAACAATAAGACAATGAACACCAGTTACAAATAATAAAGCAAGCTCATTCATCTCACATACTAGTGATGAAAGAGGTACGCTTGCAGTTACAATTTATGCATATGAAAATTAAAGATAGATGGTGGGGGTGGGATATAACTATGACGCATATATTTCACAGGCACACCTAAAGATGATCCTGGACGGAAATGCATCCAGATCGTTTAGGTTCCCTCCAGCAGGGGTCAGAAGCATTTGGTCCACGAGAGTGCAAGTAGATGTCATTAACACCCCAATTATTATATATAGAAAAGTTGAACCAACTGAGGTCTCTCCAGATCCCTAAAATCTCAGACTGATTGAATGGAATGACTCCTAAGGGAATACCTCTGTTAGCGGTAAACTACTCTGGTTAATCATCCTGGCAAAATGTAGGGAGAGGGCCAAATACGTATTAATTCCAAGATGACCATCCTCACGTCTATGTGCGTCTATGTTTGGGACTAGAGCACCACCACACCGTTCCACCAGAAAACACACAGAAACAATTACCATGAACATAGTGATCTACACTCACCTAAAGGATTATTAGGAAAACCTGTTCAATTTCTTATTAATGCAATTACCTAATCAACCAATCACATGGCAGTTGCTTCAATGCATTTAGGGGTGTGGTCCTGGTCAAGACAATCTCCTAAACTCCAAACTGAATGTCAGAATGGGATAGAAAGGTGATTTAAGCAATTTTGAGCGTGGTATGGTTGTTGGTGCCAGACGGGCCAGTCTGAGTATTTCACAATCTGCTCAGTTACTGGGATTTTCACGCACAACCATTTCTAGGGTTTACAAAGAATGGTGTGAAAAGGGAAAAACGTCCAGTATGCAGCAGTCCTGTGGGCGAAAATGCCTTGTTGATGCTAGAGGTCAGAGGAGAATGGGCTGACTGATTCAAGCAGATAGAAGAGCAACTTTGAATGAAATAACCACTCGTTACAACCAAGGTATGCAGCAAAGCATTTGTGAAGCGGATGGGCTACAACAGCAGAAGACCCAACCGGGTACCACTCATCTCCACTACAAAAAAAAAAAAAAGAGGCTACAATTTGCACGAGCTCACCAAAATTGGACAGTTGAAGACTGGAAGAATGTTGCCTGGTCTGATGAGTCTCGATTTCTGTTGAGACATTCAGATGGTAGAGTCAGAATTTGGCGTAAACAGAATGAGAACATGGATCCATCATGCCTTGTTACCACTGTGCAGGCTGGTGGTGGTGTAATGGTGTGGGGGATGTTTTCTTGGCACACTTTAGGCCCCTTAGTGCCAATTGGGCATCGTTTAAATGCCACGGCCTACCTGAGCATTGTTTCTGACCATGTCCATCCCTTTATGACCACTATGTACCCATCCTCTGATGGCTACTTCCAGCAGGATAATGCACCATGTCACAAAGCTCGAATCATTTCAAATTGGTTTCTTGGACATGACAATGAGTTCAGTGTACTGAAATGGCCCCCACAGTCACCAGATCTCAACCCAATAGAGCATCTTTGGGATGTGGTGGAACAGGAGCTTCGTGCCCTGGATGTGCATCCCACAAATCTCCATCAACTGCAAACTTTCTGATTCGCCATTTCACCTTTCCTTCAATGATGTCCAATGTGGAGTCCAGTTTCATGATAACATCAAGACCCAAGATAGGCTGATCAAACGGACCAACACATATCTCAGCATCATTGGACCAATAGAAAATGATAATGGTTCAGTTTTTTGCATGTCTGTTTTCCCCCCTCCCACACCCGTAGCTCTCATCTTCTTGCCATTGTACACAGGATGTATGTGTTTTACATAGGATGTGGGCATCACACTAACTTCAGCTCCTGTGTCCACCAAAAAATCTATCTGGTAGTTGTTTACCAACATATTGACATATATCCCATCAAACTTCATGTGTACTCCAGCAGAGATGGGCCATAAGAGGGGGTCTGTTCGTTTCCCTCCATGCTTCCAGCAACCTTTGCTGTTGCTCAGGAGAGAGTTCTTAAAATGTTTGCATTAGCATTGTGTCATTAGGATCGTTGTCCTTTTTCCAAGTACCTTGGTTTATTTTTGAACCTGTCATGGCCCTTTTGTTCTTCTTATAACAATCCTTTTCCCAGTGGCCAAGGATTCCACAGTAATAACACGCCCCTTGTATCTCACTTGATCGGTTTTGAATTACTTTAGATGTGTTTCCTACCTGCATCAGCCTGATGACAGGTGGATTAGTGACATTGTGTTGATTCATGTCTCTATCCAGTCGTGCTACAGCATCCGTTGTTCCTCCATATGTAGCTTTATCCCAATGTTTAGTAGTAGTGTTGTGGAAATGTGTCTAACCAATGTATTCTCACTGATTAAAGAATGTGATAGAAAAAGAATGTGGGGGATCAGGTATTTGCCTAGGGGGCATCATTGACTGGTATCAGCAGATGAAATGGTTACTCTTTATCTGTGCATCTGTATAACTCATCAGGGCATCTATTGTCTGTCCAGATGCTGTAAGAACTCTTAGAATTGAAGAAGTTACCTGTGGGGGGAGGACAGTTTGTCCTTTGTGTGAAGTTTAGGTAGTAACATAACAAAGGGAATGTGTTTTATTGACATAGGACAGATGGGCAAAAACTTACCACACCCCTTTTTCTCTGTAATAAATACTGTTGACTGACCTGTATTAAGTTAGAGACTCCTCGGACGATTATGTTTGTAACCGTTTGACGCGTCTCTCTTATTTGCAAATAATTAATAAAACTGTTTAATTGTGCCAAGAGAATTTCATCTCTGTATTTCCTCATTAAAGAGTTCTGATCAATGGAATTGCCATCACAGTAGCAACATAGGTTTTCCTCAGATCTTCATGTATGGATTGCATCAATTGATGAAGAATAGCACATTTTTTTATGTCATCCTCCACTCCAGGTAAACCACTGTGTCTGATCACAACAGCCCTTAATTGTTCTTCAAAATCTAAGAATGATTCCTTTGGCTTTTGAACACATCTGGTTATCTTTCCCCCATTTGTGGTGACATTGGTCAGGTCTTTGACATATGCCTGTACTGCCTTCCATCCACTTCTGTTATCATGGCCATCCTCACCTAATGCGGTAACAACCTTATTTTGTAACAGAATGGATTCACGGTTTGTCAAAACAAACCCAAGGAGTTGTTTGTTCAGTTCCTCCTCCTTTTTCTGTTCAGCCAACGCCCTTACATTTTCTTTCTCTTTTTTCACAGCCTTTTCATGGTAATCTTTAAGAAATGTATCATTCCTTTTCCTAATCTCTGATAATACAATCAACGACCAGGGTGTTTTTGTAATCCATCAGACATTCTCTGAATTGTTCCCCATGTTTTCTGTATATCAGAAAGATTCCATAAACTATATTTTCCTGGAACAATGGCATATTTTTTCAATATCTCTTGGAGACAGTCATCTAATTTCCTGCTGTTTTTTATATCATCAGTTAATGTAATATCAGTCGGGGATGCAGTCCCCTTTCTAATGTTGTTTTTTCAATTAAAGAAATTTTTTTCCCCTCACCTTACTTGTACAAGATTATTAATGCAATTACTACATACGCGTCAACCTGCTATCCAAATAACAAGGACTTCTAGATGAATACCGAAGCTTTGCACTAAAGAGTGGCCTATATTAGGACTTTACACTTGTTGTGTTTCTAAATAAGAGAATAGAACTAAAATACATGTATACCTCTAGGAAAGATGCTTTCTCACAACCTGTATGTGACTTTGATAAACAAACTTTAGCAGTCAAGTTGCAAATTGTGAAGGCAAGCAAGGTAGGTAAAAATGTATTCTACCTACCTTGATGCGCCTTTATTGAGGTTTTTGGCAAAGACTACGTTGGCAAAGACTATGTTGACCTAAACAATACTTTGTAGAACCTACGTGTAAAAGTCACTAAACCCGGACGGAACTAATATCGATGCCGGAGCACGTGTTGGGGTTATCAACTACCTGATAGCCACCCTATTTTCACAAGTGGGTGTCTCCTTGGGTGATCGTAAAATTTGCCTAAGTAGTAACACATACCTCAACAGAGCTGACATAGAGAGCTTTCTGAATTATGGATGTGATACATAAAAGCTAACATTTTCAGCTGGTTTGTTTTTCAAGGATGCCGCAGGTCACACGGATGTTACGGACCCTGCAGGAGAGAATAATGGACTCATGAAAAGGGCTGCCTATTCAGCGGATAGTACAACATTTGAAATGATCGGTCCTGTTCATAGCGATATCTTCTTTCAAGAGAAACTCATGTTAAATGGCGTTGACATAGAGATTAGGATGGTACACTGTAAAGATGAGTTCTGCCTTATGGTGGCAGGGGATGTGCGTTATCATTTGCATATATTATCTTTGTCAAGAAAGTGACTGTGTCACTTTAAACTTTGACAACTCTTGTGGAATCTGAGCGTTAACAATTACAATATGAATGTATGTTTCATTGGAAGTGAATGTGCCTAGATAATGAGAACAACAGAAACCTCTCTGTTTAGATTATCTCTGTAGGTTACCCTCTGATAACCACAGGAATGTTTACATTGACCATTTGGCATGGGGGTAACTGTCTTGAAAACCTGATCTTTGCTAAGTAGACACACACTTCAATGTATATATCACAATGTAACCAACATTACAGTGAGAAGAGATTGAGTGAGATGATATTGAGGTTGTGTAAGGAAGACTAGGTCCATAATCTCATGAACAAGACTATCTAAAGCTGCGATAAATAATTGAATTACTCTCACCCTTGACAAATGGGTTTGCGAGAATTATTTCAACCACTATACCAAACGGACGATTTATAACACTCAACCACTGCCAAGTACTCTATTGAAAGAGTGTGTATGAAGACATTTAGTTTAGCGGCAGGGGGTCGCGTTTGCAACTGGGAAAACCTATTTTTTGGACCCCTGTCATGGTTGTGGTAGGAGTAGGACATGGGCGCAGAGTCAAGGAAAAGGGTATAATCCATGATTTAATGAAAACAAAAGACTCAAACAAAACAAACAACAACAACAACAACAACAACAACAACAACAACCAATGACGTGGGGTATTCCAAACAAAGGAGAAACCAAAATGAACCACACCGCATGGCAAAAGCAAAGGACTTAAATAGGGTCCCCAATTGGAGGCAATGACCAACACCTGCCTCCAATTGGGGAGACCAAAAGGATCGGAGGTGGCTAGATGAATTGAATGAATTTTACCAATTGGCCTTAGCTTCAGGAAAAAACCTAAAGGATAGCCTTGGCTATTAACAGGTCTGACTTCTTACACGGCTATGCCCTTTATGCATTCAACTGCGTGCCGGATGATGAATGTGGTCAGGACCTATCCTTGATCAAGTCAGGGAATGTACGACTTCAGATGAGGTTCAGACAACCACTACCCTACACAATTAATCTGGTTGTTTATTACATTTTTGACTCCATTATCGAAGTGTCAAACCAGAGACAAGTCATGGCTGACTACTGTTAGGAAAATGGTGTGGAAATTAAAACTGCAGAGTTGACTGGTGTGGTGAAGCAATTTTCATCTAGGACTCATTTCTATGGTGTGCTGGCATGCAACCAAATACACTGCATGCACAATTATTAGGCAAGTGAGTATTCTGATCGTATCATTATATGCACATTTTCCAACTCTAAACCATATAAACTGTATAAATAATTTTCAGGTGATACGTATTTGTGAAATGAGGTAGGGTGTGGCAACAGTGAATAACACCTTATATCAAGGTGTGCATAATTATTAGGCAGCTTCCTGACCTCAGGTAAAATGGGCCAAAAAAGAGATTTAACTGACACTGAAAAGTCAAAATGTTTTCAATGCTTTTCAGACGGATGCAACAATCTTGAAACAGCTAAACTATTTAGGTGTGACCACCGGACAATCAAAGGTTTTATTGCGAATAGTAAACTGGTGTGCATAAAACGCATGGAGAAGAAAAGACTTGAGAATAATTAAATCATTATAATTAAAGCTACCAGGAACCCATTATCCTCCAGTGCCATCAAATTGCAGAATTACAACCTACCTGGAGTGTCCCAACAGGGACATGATGGCTCAGGTTGAGGGGAGAGAGCAGATTGAAAGCCTGCGTGTCTGAAATGCGTGCCCTCATCGTGCGTGTGTCCATGACCTGACGCAGGTAAGAAACCTGCTGGGCTGGTTTGGCACGCTCTTCTTCCAATTCACAGCGAGACCTAATCGCGTGAGAAGGGACACCACTCAGACAGTGTGTATTCTTTCCAATTCCAGGGACGATGCTAAAATCAGGAGGTCGTCTAGATAGGCTAAAATCCTGATGCCTTCCCTGATCAGGGCTCCAACGCCACCTCCAAACATTTGGAGAATGTGCGTGGAGCCAGAACGTAGCCCAACAGAATCCTTGTACACTCGTAGACCCTGCCCTGAAAGGCAAACCGGAAAAACGAACGACCGGGACATGGTAATAAGCATCCTTGAGGTCTATGCTCAAGCAGGAATCTCCCGGCAGGAAGGCTTCTAGCCGGCGACTGGTGGTGAGCATACGGAACAGTCGTTTGGCTACGTGCGCATTCAGATTGTGCAAATCCAAGATCAGCGTCACTCCTCCCGTTCTTTTGGGAACCAGGAAGTAACAGGAGTAAAAACCGCCCTGTTTGAGATCCTCCGAGACCTCGGAGATCGCTCCTTTGCTCAACAATTGCGTCACCTCTGACAGTAGAGCGGACACTGTCGGTTGATGATATCACCGTCTCCACTATCCCAGAGAAGGGGGGTGGAGCTGAGCGAAACTGAACCAGATAACCCAGTCTGATCGTTCGATCGAGCCGTGATGACGCCACTCCCAATAATGTACTGAGAGAGGAAGAGCATGAAGTTGGGGGGCGTTGGTCAGGAAAAAGTGAATTCCCTCTCTGCCCTTACCGCCACTCAACCCCAGAGGAAGAGACACGGCCTAAGGAGGGCAGGACGTTGGACCCTGATTGGGAACGCGTTTCTAAGGAGATGCTGAGTAGTGCAGACGGGACTGGGGTGATTAGAAAGAACAGGTAGCGAATTGCAGACGAAAGCCGGCGACGTTACCTGCCGTTTGATCCTGTCATAGCGAGCGGGATAATAAGACACCACGGTAACATCTGTAACATCAAGTGAACTCTCAGGACGCTCGGTAGCCCGTGAACGGCGGGAGAGAGAGGAGCCCGGCATTTGCATACACAAACGTTTCACTAATGGCGAGTGAATGTAAACACTGTTTAACACGCTTGGGACTGGCAAGCAGTGGAATAAGAGACGCCTCTGAACCCGCTAGCCGGCGCTTATGTCTATTAGAGGTGGCGGGTAGAGAGGGGAGAGTAGTTATACCTATAACTTCCTGAGAACACTCACTACCCTGAACATAGCTAACATGACTCTTACCTTTACACCACATAGGGAAAGGAACAGAGCGTGCACAAGCAAAAATATTTGAAAACCTGCAGGATGCATGGTGAGAATGACAGAAAAGCCGCTCCTTCGCGCCACTGCTCGTATCCAACGGGGCAGACAGAGACAGAGAGAGCTCTCGCTGAGTCTCTAATAGCCACTGATGGAGGCAAACTAGGGCATGTAAAAGGTACAAGTGACTTAACAGGCTCAGACAGCGCCTGAGTCTGCACAAAAGCACAACTTATGCCTGAGTAACGTTTAACTTGTTTATTGAATTGATAAGATAGTCGGGCCAAATCTGCGACGCCGTCAGACTCAGCCCGTATTCTGCCGATGGAGGAAGAGGCCGGGGCCATGAGGGTAACGTTGCCACTCACAGCCCGCTCCACGCCTAGTCAGGACGGTCTGAGTTTCTTAGATGACCATGGAACATCCAGTCTGACTCCTCTGTACTCCTCTGCAGTAGTCTGATAGAACTGAGTATTCTATTTAGAATATATTCAACATTCTTCTTACTCCTCGCAGGCACATTATCCAAAATGTAATCAACAAGGTTAACATTTCAGTCAACGGTTTGCTTAGTCTCATTTATGTTTACAACATCAGACCCAGTCTCAGACCCGGGCACACTAAAAGTCAATGTATTTGTGCAAGCTCCCCTTGTCTAACAACAGTCAAAACTCTTTGTATCTTAGTATCTTTTAGCTTTGTCATATTAATCCATATCAGGCTTCCATTTTCATGCAGATGACACTGTTATTTATTGTTGTGCTTTAACCTTAGAGAAAGCTTTTCAACATTTACAAACATTAACATAAAAGAAACCTCTAAATCTTCCATTTATTACTACCTACCAGGGTAATGTGTTTGAGACAGTAACTTCATATAAATATCTTGGAATTTTAATTGATGATGACTTGTCCTTCAAACTGTATATACCTCAACTTCCAAAAAAACATAAGTTGAAGTTGGGATTTTATTTTAGGCACAATGCTTGTTTCTCTTTTAAAGCCAGAAAAAAACTTATTTTAGGAACCTTTATTCCTATACTGGACAATGGTGATATTTTATATATGAATGCCTCTGCTCAGTGTTTGAGATCTATCGACATCCTTTATCATGGAGCATTGAGATTTATCTTAGACTGTCAAGCACTTACAAACCATTGCACTTTATATGTGTTTCTGTAAAAGTGCTTTGTGACAACTGCTGTTTTAAAAAGGGCTTTATAAATGTTATTGATTGATTGATATGCTGGAGTTGGATGGTCTTCCCTGGCATCCCGTAGACTTAGCCACTGGTATACCTTTGTTTACAAAGCAATATTGGGTTTATTGCCCTTATATTTATGTTCATTTATCTGTAAAAAATGTGGTGAATACTGTCTCCACAGGATGTTATTTTACTTACGCACAGTAAGCGGTCAGAAAATAATTTTGTACTCTGCTCTATCAGCTTAGAACACCTTTTCAAAATCATTTTAAAATACAAGATTTTGTCTCTCTTAGCATTTTTAAGTCATTGATGATGGACTTACTTGTCAATGTTTTTAATTATGTTCTGTCAACATCTGCAGAATAATGGTGCAATTGTCTTATGGTTGTACTGATTATGCTTGTACTTGTATTTGTTGTATTGTATTCTAAAACATTTTATGTTAGGACTTACAGCTGCCTATTCTTGGCCAGGACGCTCTTGGAGAAGAGATTTTTAATCTCAATGAGCCTATCTGTCACGGTTAGGTGAGCAGCTGCGCCACTGTTCCGTGCACCTTCAGTTCCCATATCACACGAACACATCCTGGACAGTCACATGTTTCCAATCTTTCACACCAGGTCCCAATTGACATAATTTGTATGTGTTTAAATGTTTCCCCTCTGCTCCCCACATTGTGGATCATTGTTGCTGTTAGTGTCTGTTCGTTTATCGGTGAGTGTTGCTTGTTTGTACTGTCTGAAAATTCCCTGTTAAGACGCATTGTCGTGCACTTTGCTTTCATTCAGTCTAGTGTTATCGTTTTCCGTTCGTGTTCGGTTTGTTTTGGGTGTTTATTAAACCCCACGAACGCGATATATATATTTTTTTTCTTGGCACACGTCACTTCCACATTTTGCATTTATTGCGGAGTGTAGACTGTTTACATATTTGTGCCCATGTGTACATAAAAACTAAACTAGCAAACCCACTAAAAACTAATTAAAACTAAACTGAATTTAAAAACTAATAAAAAATGCAAAACTATAATAACCTTGGTCTCGATGCAATTAGACTGGTTAGGAACAGAACTGCAACGTTTAGTAATGGTGCTAGAAAACCTCCAGATTTGTTAATGTTTTTTCTTTTCTTTGCGACTGAAGTGTTCTTTCTAGATATAATGTTGGCTTTTTGTGTCTCTTTTGTGTTTTGGAGCTGTGATTCTGTTAAGGGTATTACCGCGCCTTAGATTAAGAGCTATTTTGCAGAGTGATAGACTGGCGTCGGTGGAAGCTGATTCTAAAATAACTTTTTGTTGACTCGCCAGTGCCTTAAATAGCATCTTCAAAAGTGGTACATTTCTATGAATGCGTTTAGACATGATCAAACTTTCTAAGGAACGTATGCGACCAATCCCCTAAAAACAACCCTGTTCTCAGACGGTAGTCTTCTGGTGTTGTACCTCAAAATCAATAATTAAATAACCAAAAGGTGGATGTGTTGCGTCTTTAAAACACTCCACGAAGAACCGAGAAAGACCAGGGTATATCTGTCTGCCTAAAATACTAATCTGCTGATTGTCACTGGGTTTTTTAAACAAGATGAGGTCATTTGTGTTCAAGTTAATAGATTTGCCTTCAACAAACATGTTTTGGACAAGGTAAATTGCACTCAGGTTACAGTGGTGTGAATATTGTGTGAAAACTCTCTCAATCCTCAAACTCTCTGATGCACTTTTCATGAAGTCATCAATAATTAAAATGTTGTTTTTCTGAATCAGTAACAGATTATCATCACACAGCGATGTTGGTAGACCTTCTATAAAAGTCTCCCTCAACGTCAACATTTCATACAGCGGTTGCCAACATGAAGAAACCCAGATGATATTCTGAATTTCTTTGGAGAAAACAACATCAGCGTTATCCAGCAACATCTTCACAAAATTTGTTTTACCCGAGTTACTGGGTCCACTAATTACACAGCTGAATGGATGCTGTAGTCGTGGGTCAAACCGCTATCCATCTTAAAATGTGTTTTAGTTCCTGTATGGCCTTGTGATGTAATTGGGGAGCAGTACACACTTGTTGTACACAACTCTGAAGCGCTTGGACACTACTCGGTTTTTCAATGTGAATGTTCTTTTATCTCTTGCAATTGTTTCTGCATTAGCAAGGATGTGATCATCATTTTCACCTTCGCCTCATACATAGTTATCAACCAGTCTTGTTAGCGTCTCCAAATGTAAAATGCCCGAATTGTAGCTGTTGAATGTAATTGTAGCAGATGCCTTTTGCTTTGAGACAGGTCAGACCTAACGGTTTTGTAACCATATGTCTCAGGGCCACCACTAACAAATTGTGCGATTCTGTCACCATCTGGTAACTCAACGGTCAAGTCACCCAAGAACGGACCAAGTGGGGGCACCCAATCCTTGTGGCATGTGATAAAGATCACTGAATCAATGTCTGTGTAGAGCGCACATCTATCCAGCTTCTCCAAGAGTGAACATGACCTGATTTTCATTTCACCCTAGTTCGGGGCATGCAGTATCCATCTATTCTCAAGAAGCCACATATTCAAGCCATTGTATCGAGCTGTTTGAGAATGTCTACTGACAACGATTGTAGTTGTCTGAGGGGACCAAGACAATTGTGTCCTTGGTGAGGAATCTGTTGCAGAACACTTTCATACAATCCAAAACAATCGTAATTGACCTGAAGGGATCAACACCACTACATGCCAGGAACTCGAGTCTATATAACATACAACCATCTCTTAAGATGACCATTGATGATCATTCACGCAGTAAGACTTTATTTCATCCTTCATGACAAAGGTGTCCAAACCGTTTCGTACCATTGCGAAAATGCATTTTTCTTTAGCCATCATGGTATTCACACTGTAGTAATGTGGTTCTGGATGGGGTCCAACATACTGTAGTTCTCATTCTCTTTGACGTTAAAATTGTAAGGAAAGTAGCCTTTTTTTGAATCCTTAAAAACCAATAGCACGTGGCAAAACCGCCAGCTTCATCGGTAGGAAGCAATGACTATCAATGGATCTCTGATTGAATGTGCCATCTGTAAAAATCCTGAGCTCGCTACCATTAGCAATAAGTGTTGTGCCAATGCCAATGTTAGCAAGGTACTGCATCAAGATGTAACCATCAAAACGTTCTGAGTTGTGTGCTATAAAAGTGTAGTCAGTATATTTCGGCTGTCTAAACTTATGTAAAAAAGCTGCGACAACCATCTACAGCCGAACACCACGTTTCGTTATCAAATCTTATTGCACACAAAATTTCCAGTGTGTATACCGTTCACAGGATTGTCAATGGTCTCAAAATCATAAAATTAAATAATAAAATAGAGGGTTTTATGAAACACAGATCCACATTACAATCAGGACACGTTAGCTGTGCGCTTTATAGTTGGTAATACTAATGGTATATTGATAACAACAATTGACACAGTATTTCTTATGGTCACACCTGCTAACCAAGCGACCCGCAGTTTTGTGTATAAAGTGCATAAAGACGGTTCTAAGGTGGGGCCCTTGCTGTTTTGAAGCTTCGTAAAGTGACCATCCTGTGTTCGATGAAAGACAACAATTTTAGACTCAGTAATTTCTTCGAACCGAACAATATCTGTGAATGTCACACAATCATTTAACGCTAAACCAACTCCCACGTGAAGCTCGCGACCACTAATCAGGGCCTTAGAATGTGTACTGTGGGTTCAACATACCCATTAAACAAACAGAAAAACATAATTCACAACCACAATTTTTTTTCTCTTTTTATTGATAATCTGATCTATCAATAGTGCTGGAGCTTTACGCCGTGGGCCACCACCCTCATGATTGTTGACAATTTGTACCACCAGCTCTAGTGATTCATTATTCAAAATCTCAGCATTACTCTACATAATATTTTTAAGTAAATTACCAAACGTGTGTTCATTATATTAATCTGCTCTCATGGGCACATGTATGGGGGAGATCAGAGATTCACAAATCAAACAAATTTTTTTTGCATCTAAATCAGACTTAGAATTTTAAAACCATCGAATTTCTAGCACAGAATTGTTTTTGCCTATGAATTTTTTTTCCCCCCAATATTTCAAATATGTCAATGTCTCAAATTCAGTGTAAAAATATTCAGAGACATCATCTGGGTAACCAAGGAGAAGCAATCGATCCCTGTATCAAATCATCCAACCAATCAAGTTATGCTCCATTGGTCATGTGAAGCTGAAACAGGAACGCGGTGAAGTTCAGGTGAGCTCCAGTCAGAGCTCGGCATGGCTCAGAACAGAAATTATGGCACTTCGGTGAGTGTACTCTTTATTTACCTTTTGTGTTCGTAAAAGTCAGTAATAGTTACCGGACACGTTGCACACTAACATAATTTGTTGAACAATATCCACAGGGAACTTGTGTTAAAAAAAGTGTGTTAGCTATTTGCCAGCGTTATGTTAGCTAGCTAGTGTTATGTTAGCAATTAGCTAACTTTATATTAGCATAGTTTATGATGTGGCTGGCAAGAAATATCTGACTGACAGTTTAACAGCTGCCTATTAAGTTACTAGCTGTTTCACTTTACTCAAAACATTAAAAGAAGGTGCAAATGATTTAATTAGTGTTAACTGGTAACAGCTTGGGTCGTGGTTGCTCGTACGTTAGTAGCCCCATTCACATTGCCGTTTGCAATGTTACGTTTTCTGCGCTAAATTACATAATCGCCATCAGTAAACTGGACGCTGTCTGACTCCCTCACTCGAGGGGGGAAAATAGGCTGTTTTCTGGGGGAATTTACAAAGTCCTGACGTTTATAAATTAGCATTTTAAAATTTGCATTTTTCATATGAAAATAAATAAGCTCAGCGCCTGCAAGGTCCCCCAGCTCAAGAAAGCACATGTACAGGCCTGTCTGAAGTTTGCCAATGAACATCTGAATGATTCAGAGGAGAACCAAAATCGATCTCTTCGGCATTAACTCAACTCACTGTGTTTGGAGGAGGAGAAATGCTGCCTATGATCCCAGGAACACCATCCCCACCTTCAATCATGGAGGTGGAAACATTATGCTTTCAGGGTGTTTTTCTGCTAAGGGGACAGGACAACTTGACAACATCAAAGGGACGATGGACGGGGCCATCTTCAATGTGGAAAAATAAGGGACACCTTACTAGTTGCCCCAAACCCGGGGGACAAAAATGAAGCAGGATCTGGGGGTTCTCCCCAATGTGAGTGTCAGATGCTTCTGGTTCTGCATTCTGGTGAATTTCTATGCACCAATTTGATCTTTTATGCATCATTTTCAAAGTACTCTGCTACTGTGAACATGAATGTAATAGAAATAGAGTAAATAAGAATAAAGAACAGTTGCATCAATTATATTAAGGATTAAAACATCAGATCATAGACATGGGCAAGATGTTTGCTCTTTCAAAATAAACTATTTGGTCTATTTGGAAGAAGCAAGAACCCACTCTCCAGGAAGGATGGGGTAGCCTAGTTTTGTCTGTTGCTGTTCCCATGCTCTGGAATAGCATGTGTAACTACTGCAATTACTAAAGCTTTCAAATTTGATTGGCAGCTGTGTATTTCGCTACTATCCCAGCAAACACGTTATGTAACCACAACCAACCATGACGTAGTGGATTGGTCATGTCGTCATTGCCTTCTTACAACGTGGTGGCAACGTTGTCCGAAGGTAATTGCATGACCACATCTTCCTCACCTGCTCATGACGTTGCAGAAATCTAATTAAATGAAGTACCAACAATATAAAAACGATCTTACGTAACTACAACTGGAGAAGTTAAACTCCTATTTTCAATTCTACAGCGTACTTTGCTTACAATGTCATTACTTGCCACCACATCGGAAACCATATTCCAAATATTTCTTAGTTCAGCAGAAGAAACGATAATACTCCAATACAGGCAATTTCTCAATTCAAATAGCATAATCTCTCACAATACCAGATGGAAGGCATACACAAATTAACTGGGCACGCACAGAAGAGCCGCAGCTCGAGGGTCCCCCAATGTCTTCGCGGTAGTATATGTAGTCCTAAATAGTTGTGAGAAGTTTACCTCAGCAATGACATTATTGCGGTGGTTGTATACTTCTGATGTTTTTACTATATTTGTTTTTTACTCCAATTTAAGATAATTCTGGTTTAGTCGTGTCTGAGTTCACAAGTACTCTTCTACTCTGGTTAGCCCAATAGCTATTATAGTGCTTAAGTTTCAGCCGCTATCATAGTTTTTTGAATTTATTATTTTTTTCTATTTAAAAATTATGTAATCATTTATGTTAACCTTTCAAACTGCAAAGTTCTTTTGGTTGTTCTAATCTAGCAATTCTCCAATTTAGAAATGTTCTTATTTAGTCGTGTAGCCTACACAGTATACCGTAACGTACCTGGCTAACTAGCTACTGCAGCTAGTTAACACTACTGTACGACTACTTAACAAACATCTGCTTAGCTCGTTAAGCGGACATAATTGCTGGAGCACCGTGTCATCATTTCTGGATAAGGAATCTCAGGTAAGCTTATTTATTTTCTTTACAAAGCAGATAGCTATCTTTTCAATCTGACAAATTAGCTATAATCACTTTGGTAGTTATCATCGAATAAAATTAACTCTGTAAAGCAAGCTACAGTACTATAAGTCAACTACTACTGTAGCTAGCTTGATTGATTGTTTTTCACCAGCCAGGCTGAGCTCAGTGCAAGAAGTGTTTCACTTCTGCTAAACAGATTCGAGGAAGTACACAATTTTGTAGTCATATTTTAACAAACGTTGACATCCTTAATATGCATTCTCATTTATCATTGCAGCTTTCCCTGACTGTAAGAAGAACACAGTGCAAGCAACTGAAGTGACTGTAAACCCAGATGATCAATAGAATAATGCTCTAACTAGAGGCTTGTGCAATATGCTTGTTAGTGTTTTATTTATGAAGGTTAAGGGTATGCAAAATGAATTGATAGCTTATTGATATAATTGGCTTGGTGTGTCTTTTAATATCAAGTAATATTTCACTTTCTCTAGTTATTGGGGTACCAATATGTCATGCATAAAAAAAATGCAGAGCAACTTTAGCTTTTGTCATCATAAAGACAATGTCCCCTTAATATTTTGGTCAGTTTCAAGGCAGATATGTAGACTGAGACCAGTAAAACAAAAATACTAATAATATACAGCTCTGGAAGAGATTAAGAGACCACTTCAAATTATTCTTAAATCAGCATCTCTACTTGCACTGTTTTTGCCATCCAGCTGGTTCTATTGCAAGAGAATAGTGATGACCACAGCGGTGGTTTTTATACTTTTCCTCGTTTTAGATTTGGTTTAGGTAATTACCTAATCAGTACCTCATTGAGTAAAATGAGGTGTGCCTGTGTTGGAATTTAACAGACAATGGAATGGAATGGAATGGAATGGCTGCCATACATGTAGAGATGCTGATTTGAGAAAAAATAGGTGTTGTCTCTTAATTTATTCCAGAGCTGTATATTATTAATATTTTTGTATGTGTATTTTTTCCCCACCTTTATTCAAACATAACTATTATATATGGGGTAAAGTAGTTCTAAAGACTTCATATTTACATGATTTATATGATCATAGACTCTTTTAGAAGGATTTTACCAGAGCAAGGAACAGAGCCGGTCTTCCCCAGTCTGAAGATAGGGATGTAGGAATAGTCTTGGTTATCATTTGACAGGAGTGGCACAGATCCAGCGCATAGGACTTAAGGGCATGAGAGATGTAGGGGTAGCAACAGGTGGCTCTGGAGCTGGGGAGAGGTACATTGAACACATTGTTTTTGCTAACAGCGAAGTACATTGAAAAGCACAGTTTCATAAAATAATACCCTGTGCAATGACCACGTTTAGATTGCAGAGTTTATGGCAGAGAATTGGTGTGAAGTACTTGAAGGCATGCAAATAGGGATGGGGACAATGTGACTATCTTTTTTGTTACACTGAGCAAAAATATAAACACAACACTTTTTTTTGCCCCCATTTATCATGAGGTGAACTCAAAAATCCAAGACTCTCTATGTACACAAGGCCTATTTCTTTCATATTGTTCGCAAATCTGTCTAAATTTGTGTTAGTGAGCACTTCTCCTTTGCAAAGATAATCCATCCACCTCACAGGTGTGGCATATCAAGATGCTGATTAGACAACATGATAATTGCACAGGTGTGTCTTAGGCTGGCCACAATAAAAGTTCACTCTACACAGCAAAATACAAAATGTTAGTCTTGCGATACCTCTATCTGCCTACAGTAAATGTCTAAATATTGTGTATGTGTCACTTGTCTGCAAATACCAAACCTTGGTTTAATTTTTCTTTTGGTAGTTACTTTTTCCTCATTGTCTTTATGGAACTCTGAAGTACTGCAGAACAGTGAGGCCCTCAGTTTTTCTCTCGCCTTTTGGAAGTCACCTGATCAGAATTAAGAAAATATGAATTATTAGTCTACCCCAGCAAACTCTTATAAACTAGCTTTATGTCCAAAATCAATCACTGTTAACTGTAAAGTAGGGTTCTCAATTAATAAATATATTTAATTGCATGATTGTCCATAGTTAATCGGGATTAAAAGCAAAATAATCTACATTTTCTTTGTTCAAAATGTATCATAAAGGGACACAATATTTTTTTTTGCTAAATTAATGTTAAATGACTCTATAAACAAATACTTGCTAACACTTAATAGGACCAATCGTTGAATGGATCCTTACCAGCTCTTGAGAGGACTCGAACGTCGTACAATCTCGAGTGTAGTCCTGGCTCCTCCTGTTTTTGGACAGTCCTATTAATTTGTTCATAATTTTTATAGTTTGGCCACCGCATCACACCATCTTCAAACCAAGCCTCCGATATTATATTTACTGTCTTAGCCTCAGTAAATTCCACTATCATATATGGGTGCTTTTTCTCACTAAGTTAAATGCTGACTGCTACTCGTCACAAAAAAATACACCTACAGAACAAGTATTTTTCAGCACTTTTGTCAGCAGGTTTCTGAGACCTCCAACACACCATGAAGATAAACAACTCACTATGCGATACTTACTGTACATCATTAAAATCGACAAGTATCCAGAATACTTTGTGAAGTAAAGCTGCTCTTCTTCATTTCTGTTTGTCTTAGCAGTGCTAAGTCTTTAGTCTTTTGGTCTCTCACTCAGCTCCCCACCATCACTTCCTATGCCCACCACCAAAACTATGCCCTATCACTATGTAAGAAAGGCATGACAACAAACCTATCTTTATAAGGTAGAAGCACACACTTATGAGATATCTCTGATGCTTTAGCCACCTTAAATGGCCCGGTTGGTTGAGAGACAATAAATATTCTGAGAAAATCAGAGCTCATGGGATAGTTGAAGTTCAAGTACTACATATATTCCCTCCACAGACTGTGTGATGTTATGTAAAACACATATCTCTGCCTATAGCAAAAACATTACCACCTGTGGAAATGTTCAGTGTCCATTTTTGTGTATGTAGTTTTCTGTACTGTACTGAAATTCTGGTTTTCTCACGAACCTCTTCAGTTTATGGGGGAAATGTTCTTATTGAAAAGCCAAGATTGAGTCAATACAACCATGTAGTTGTGCATCTGCAGATAGTTGGACCAAAGAATGCACATTATACACAAAAGCATCTCTGCCGTACACCTCCCCAAAATGACATACAAACGTGGTGAGCAATGTGTGTGCATAATTATTATACACAGAGCAGAGCTGTGTACAGACAAGGATGGAAATTCCAGTAAATAACAACATGAAGTTGTTATCTGAATTACTATCTACATATGGTGCCAGAACAACAGGGCCTATATACAAGAGAAATTGTCTTAACTCTAGCTTTCCAACAACGTCTCTGGGGGATTTTGGTTTCCTTGCAAACTCTACTGGTATGTACCTACACATCTGAGTTAGACTTTCTGAAATCCTGTCAACAAGCCGAGTTACCATACCAACATCTAAATCCGAAAATCCATGAGGTCCTTCATGGTGATGGTCCTCATCAGCTCTGAAATGATGTGTCAGTCCGTAACGTAATCATTTATGGGGAATGTCATTCGTCTGTTAATGGAAACACCTGGCTGGGAACATTTATCATATCTGTGATATGAATTGTGAGCTTTTGTGGTTTTTTTTCAAATGCCCTATGACAGAATATGGGTGTGAGGAACTTAACACAACGCATATGAGCTGACTAATGCTGAACAGTGGACAATAGATAAGATGTGGTGGCCATTACAGCTAGGCCCCACACACCCAGTCCACACCTCCTGCTAGGAAATGTCCATATGACACATACAGTGGGGAGAACAAATATTTGATACACTGCTGGTTTTGCAGGTTTTCCTTGTTAAAAAGCATGTAGAGGTCTGTAATTTTTATCATAGGTACACATCAACTGTGAGAGATGGAATCTAAAACAAAAATCCAGAAAATCACATTATGATTTTTTTAATAATTAATTTGCATTTTATTGCATGACATAAGTATTTGATCACCTACCAACCAGTAAGAATTCCGGCTCTCACAGATGGGTCGTGGCTGGATCTTCCAGCAAGACAACGACCCGAAACACACAGCCAGGGCAACTAAGGAGTGGCTCCGTAAGAAGCATCTTAAGGTCCTGGAGTGGCCTAGCCAGTCTCCAGACCTGAAGCCAATAGAAAATCTTTGGAGGGAGCTGAAAGTCTGTATTGGCCAGCGACAGCCCTGAAACCTGAAGGATTTGGAGAAGGTCTAATTGGAGGAGTGGCCCAAAATCCCTGCTGCAGTGTGTGCAAACCTGGTCAAGAACTACAGGAGACTTGTATGTAATTGCAAACAAAGGTTTCTGTACCAAATATTAAGTTCTGCTTTTCTGATGTATCATATACTTATGTCATGCAATAAAATGCTAATGAATTACTTAAAAATCATACAATGTGATTTTCTGGATTTTTGTTTTAGATTCTGTCACTCACAGTTGAAGAGTACCTATGATAAACTTCTAAATGCTTTGTAAGTGGGAAAACCTTGCAAAATCAGCAGTGTATCAAATACTTGTTCTCCCCACTGTAGATTCTATCAATAGATCCATGGACCATAAGGGAGGTTGGAACATGCCATACAAGGTTACCATGTAGGATAAACCTTTCTTATTAGAGGATGATAGACTGTGTAATGGTTGGCTACAATCATTGACCGCTATGTGTAATACTATGTGTATTGGCATAAAAGACTGTTAACCTTTAATTATTGGAGAACATGTAAGAACTATGGATGATCAACATCTAGGACTCATGCTAAATAAAGATACTCCCATGACTACTGGTTGCATTAATTTTGTTGATGGATCAAAAATTGACAGAATCTAACAGCATGGTGCCGTGACTACGGATAGATGGATTTGCGCTCTGAATGGTGAATCAAACCACTCTCTAAAAGAACAAGTCCGTTTAAAGGGCATGAGTATCCAGATTAACACATCTGGAACCAAAAGACCTAGAAATGTCGCTTTTTAGGCTATGGTAACCTATGGTGAGGACATGTATGACCTATGTTGACCCCGAAAGATGTGTTCTTAGTCTTAGTCCAAAGAGTCCACAGGAGAAACTACGTCCTTTTTTAATAAAAAAGAGATGAGATAATCAAAAAATATGCCATTGTCCCAGAATAAGATTTTTTTGTTTTATTGATATACAGAAAACATGGGAAGACATTCTGATGAATTACAAAAAAACCTGTTGGACATTGATTGTATTATCAGAAATTAAATTGGTCTTGAAAGAAATGTGAAGGAGAGAAAAATGTGTTGGGGCGTCGGCTGAACAAACAGCTCAATTGGATAATATAAGCAAAGGACTTGAAAAGTTGAAAAAGGAACTGGAAACATTGAAATTTGGAAAAACATCTAAAGACACTCAAAGCCCATTGAAGAAGAAACCAGGATCCTGTCACTATTGTGGAATCCCTGGCCACTGGCGGAATGAATGTCGCAAGAAGAATAAGAACCAAAAGAAAAAGACAGGAATTTATTACTACATGATAGCCAATTTCACAGACCTGTGTGAAGGTACTGAGGTAAAGTCAAATTTAAAGAGCTGTTAAGCATTAAAATACATTTGTCAATGGGTTATATGGTTCATGATTCCTTTACACAAGTGATCATGTTGACCATTTTATGTGTTTTTATTGCACAAGTGGCACATAATCATGTTGTCTAATCAGCATCTTGAAATGCCATACCTATGAGGTAGATGGATTATCTGGGCAAAGGAGAAGTGCTCACTAACACAGATTTAGACAGATTTGTGAACAATATTTGAGAGAAATAGGCCTTTTGTGTACATAAAGTCTTAGATCTTTGAGTTCAGCTCATAATAAATGGGGGCAAAAACAAAATTGTTGCATTTATAATTTTGTTCAGTGTATTTCTGACTGGTATATAGTGCTAGACAAGTCAAAAAATAGTTCATAGACTTGTCTAATGCAAGTTAGACCTTTTCACAGAAATAAAGACTAACTTACTTTAGTCCACAAAAAATTGACATCTTACCCCCTGGCTAACTTGGGTCTAAGATACTGTGTTACGTTGGTAACATTCAGTAACAATCAGTTCCATTAAAAAAACAAAAACAAATAAACAACATAACGAGTCGTTAAATTGTTAACGTTAATTCGCTGGCTAGCAAGCTTACCAGTTCACATTAGCATAAGTCGACGTGAATTTATTAACATCAAATCGGTGGCAATGAAGCAAAAAACTGAGCGGTTGGAAGCACCTACTCGATCCGCCATTTTTTGTTTATTTTGAAAAGTGTCTTATTTTACCTAGAACTCATTGCAGCGTAAGTCCTACTTAAGATAGTCAGGTTCTTAAGTGCTTTGTGCAACACTCTGATTTAGACGTCTATCTAAAGTCTAACTATCTACTATAGCTAAGCCATAGTCAAAGTCTAAATTTGTGAAACTGGCCCCAGATGTCTTTCTTAATTTAACGAGGATATAAAGTTAGAAACATATCCGAGAGAACACTTTAATTGTGCTTTAACTGTAACGTTTCATATCGGTTAACGTTAACTACACACTAGAAAAACTATATTACAGATGTTCGTCATCTACTAAGATTTGTTTCTGGCACAGTTGCCGTTATCTACACAGCTAGTGCGCTAGCCAGGCTAAAAAGCAAGCAGATGCCTCTCTTTGACTGTATTGGCAAGCTTAAGATATGGTATGTTTAAGTTTCAAAAATGAAATTATGTTAACAAATATTAAACACCATTAAAAACATTTTGACCACAATATATTTTGCCTTTTTTGGAACTGTTTTGGAATACCTGGTCTGTAGTTTTCTTTATTTGAGTTTAAGTAAATGTTCTCACTACACTATTATGGGTGTGTCCTATATACCTATATTCTGCATCTCTCATTAGATTCAGTGGTTGGAGTTGGGTTAATACTGCTTGACATTCTTTTGCTACTTTCTGATTATGTTTCCGGCTACATTTAAAATCAAAACATACTGATCATTTAATAATTGTTGACAAAGTGCTGAAATGTTTGTTTTCAACTTCCAAATAGGTGTCCAATGATTGTACCCTAATTGAAGTAGCTGTTTAATAGGATCATGATTTTGCATACCATTGCAGGAATGCCTGACACGTAATTTATTATATTTTTGATTAACAATCAAATAATTCATTACTTAGAAACCAGTTTATATGAATAAAGATGCCATCAGTTGTATTCTTATGAATGACTTTTTTGTCATTGAGTCAGTGTTGCTGATGCAAAGTAGGCCCTTCATTACCAAACACTAAATTAGGATTCAATTATGAGTCATTAGCAAAATCCCATGATTATCACTCTTTTCCAGGAGGGTCACATTGACCTGTCTGTAATATTGGGGTGGTCATGACCCCCACTAATTCTGCGCCCCTGAACAGTATACTCACCTCTTCCGGGCACCACTACACCACTGCCACATAGCATATCTAAAAGGTCAAACCTTGTAAAAGGTTGATAGAGTTCCAAAGAGGGGAAATTATGTTGGTTAAATGTAACGCTGATGGATTATTATTGGAACTCACAAAACTGGACAAATATTTTTAACACATTCCAATGAAATGTGTTTTGCATTCAAAGCTTTAATTCTGCAATCATTATAATCAGTTTCTGGGTAGGTTCTATTTTATATTTAGAGAATATGCTCTTGGAAATAGTATGGAAACGTTTCATTAAAAATGTGAATTAATGGCTTTAAATGGAACGTTCTCTAAAGTTCTGGTAATGTTTGTTGTTAGCTGGGTAGCCACTTAACGAAGACATTGAGTCCAGCCTGTCAGTCAAATGTCTGCTGGCACCACTCCCGACACTCTGCAGTTTCTACAGCCATGTCCTCACGAATGGTTGAAGTCAGTGCAAGTCAAGCAAAATTGTATCCAGTGTAACTAGAGTTTAGTTCGCTCCAAATTGTTCAAATATTTGAGACAATCTAGTGGTCCTGTGTTTAAATTTGTATATGGTGATTTCAACATTTTACACATTGATGTCATGCATGTGATTATTTGCTGTGCAAGCTTCCACATGTTCTGTATGCTTGCAAGTATTGTTTGATCATTGCTTGAATATGTGCTAAGTTTATACAGTGGAATGCATTTATTTTCTTTAGGTTCTTTAGACTCTGTAATTGGAAAAGTTTGGATTTGAAATCAAACGATTGCTAAATTCTCAGGTTTTATTGAGAACATGGAAGCGGAGCAGGCTAAGAAGAGCGAATGTCACTCGCTCACTCATTCACTGACTGACCAACTGATGAGCAATTTAGAGTGAGGGCCACAAAACATTTCTCTCTTCCAACTAATCCGCTTGATAGAAATTTGTGAAGAAATAAGTTAACTATGCGAAAAAAATTAATTATGTTGATTAATAAAGAAGTAGTATACATACTTGTCCGTCCACCGATATTCTTAGAGTTGCGTTCAGTTAGTCTTTTCGTTTCTTTTCCTCATCTCTATTTTTTCATAAAACAAGTGAATATTCAGTAAGGTCTGAAAATATTTGGACACTGACACAGTTTTCATAATTGTGGCTCTGTATATGGCTGTCATTACTCCATCCAAAGCTGCCGCCTCCCTTTGTTCGGGCGGGCTTCGGCATTCGTCGACATTGTCCTTCTTGCTGCCACCATCTCTCCTCTCATCATTCCATTAGTCTTGTCTTATCACATACACCTGGTTCTTATCCCCTTATTAGTCTCTGTGTATATACAGGTGCTGGTCATAAAATTAGAATATCATCAAAAAGTTGATTTATTTCAGTAATTCCATTCAAAAAGTGAAACTTGTATATTATATTCATTCATTACACACATACTGATCTATTTCAAATGTTTATTTATTTTAATTGTGATGGTAACTGAAAACGAATGAAAATCCCAAATTCAGTATCTCAGAAAATTAGAATATCACGTAAGACCAATACAAAAAAATATTTTTAGATATATTTATGAGCATGTACAGCACTCCGTACATAGTTGGGGCTCCTTTTGCCTGAATTACTGCAGCAATGCGGCGTGGCATCAGTCTGTGGCACTGCCCAGGTGTTATGAGAGCCCAGGTTGCTCTGATAGTGGCCTTCAGCACTTCTGCATTGTTGGGTCTGTCGTATCACATCTTCCTCTTCACCATACCCCATAGATTTTCTATAGGGTTAAGGTCAGTTTGCTGGCCAATTAAGAACATGGTCCTTAAACCAGGTACTGGTAGCTTTGGCACTGTGTAAAGGTGCCAAGTCCTGTTGGAAAATGAAATCTGCATCTCCATAAAGTTGGTCAGCAGCAGGAAGCAGGAAGTGCTCTATAACTTCCTGGTAGACGGCTGCATTGACCTTGGACCTCAGAAAACACAGTGGACCAACACCGGCAGATGACATGGCACCCCAAACCATCACTGACTGTGGAAACTTTACACTGGACTTCAAGCAATGTGGATTCTGTTAATGTGCTTGGACACAGAGCTCTGTGAACAGCCAGCCTCTTTAGGAATGACCTTTTGTGTCTTGCCTTTTCTTGTGCAAGGTATCAATGGTCGTCTTTTGGACAGCTGTCAAGTCAGCAGTCTTCCCCATGATTGTGTTGCCTACAGAACTAGACTGAGAGACCATTTAAAGGCCTTTGCAGGTGTTTTGGGTTAATTAGCTGATTAGAGTGTGGCACCAGGTGTCTTCAATATTGAACCTTTTCACAATATTCTAATTTTCTTAGAAGTGCAGACTCAGCTTTAAGAAACGTTTAGGAATTGCAAACATTTTCATAAACAGTCCCTTTATTTCAAGGGCTCAAATTTAACTAGACAAATTAACACAATCATGAATAAAATGTTTGTTTTTAATACTTTGTTGAGAATCCTTTGCAGGCAATGACTGCTTAAAGTCTGGAACAAATGGACATCACCAAACACTGGGTTTCCTCCCTTGTGATACTTTTCCAGGCATTTACAGCAGCTGTCTTCAGCTTGCCAGATAGCTACAGTACTGTAGTTAGACACATTTATTGGTTAAATGTGAAAACATTTTAAACTCCACAATGTAGGATTTTTTCTGTAAAAAAAAACGATTACAGCATTTTGCAATTACTCATCCGTCAGAAAGCGATTCTGCACCAATGCCCAATAGAGAATCCAATTCCGAATAAAAATATGAAAAATTGAATTACCTGTTCCAAAAAAAAAACACTAACTCAGAGTTCGACGACGTTCTTCTTAGCCTTGCTAATGTTAGTTTAGGGTTTCTGGCAGCTAGCTACAGAGAGTTGGTCTAAGCCTTCTTTCGCTTTGCTATTTTTGTAGTAGACAAGGGAGGAACTGACGGTTTGTCGTCCTGGTCTCTAGCTGCCATTATAGTTTCTTACAGTAAGCAAACTTCGCCCCTTATGGCATAGTTATGCTAAATATAATATCATCCAGGTAATATAAGCCAAAGAGGAAAGCCTAGCTCGCAGAAGGCGATCGGCTTGAACAGGTTTAGCTGGGAAGTATAGCAGCATGCTCCAAAAAGCAATTTTTTAAAAATAGGATTTATTCAGTAAAAAATAGTATCTAGTGCAGCTTTAAAGTTATGTTGGCACTGGTGTTTAGGGTATCACCCTGATTGGCTGTAGGTGTTAGGTGTAGCTGCCAGCAGAGACCGTTGCATAATTTAAGTTCCATAAAAGAATAGTTTTAATTTGATAAGAAACCACGTTTAAATATCAATATATTTATCTGCATTTCTTTTACTTTGAAATGTGTGTACAAGCTGACCTGTTTATGTAGGCTTATATAGCGGAACTATTGTTCAGTTGGTTCAGACGTTTTTATTTGATATTACACCAGCATCGAAGCATGTAGCGCATGCCAAGCTATCTGCGGCTCGTTAAGGGTTTTGGTAATGTTGTTACATTTGTAAGTTCACCAAGAGACACACGGAAGAGAAGTTACCTTTGTTTACCTGTTTTTCACTCCCCTGGAGTTAACGCAGTCAATATGCATAGTTCTTTTAATGTGTAATTATCAATGTAAAGCATAACTGTGTGACGGTTTATTAACAGTCAGTCTGACGTTGTGTTGCTTATTTATTATTCTCTGTGAAAATATTCTTATTTCTGTAACTTATGTGATTTCTACGTTTTCATTTAGTTCTCACGGCATGTTTGATGGCATCGAGGATGACATGATTCGACCAATAACTGCCCGTAAACAAGAACGCCTTGTGTCCCATATCTGTTAACTGGAGTGAGCTACATTAGGGTATCATTGATTGGCTGTTGATAGAACAAACCATTTTTACAGAAAAGGGTTTAATCATAATGCTGTATGAAAAAAACAGCAGAGAGTAAAAAACATAAATCCCTTCATCAATGCAATTCTTCTGTTTAAAAACTGTTAACCTTCTTGACAGTACTGAATACAACATTGACTGACAAATTAATAATTATATGTAAACCAACCAAATGGGCCCCCATCCAGGCCTGGGCCCGGGACAACATTCACAGTTGTACCCCCTGTCTGCATCACTGCCTTCTAGGATAGAAATTAAGTACCATACCATCATCTTCTGCTTATCCGGGGCCGGGTTGCGGGTGCAGCAGTCTAAGCAGGGATGCCCAGACTTCCCTCTCCCCAGACACTTCTTCCAGCTCTTCCTGGGGGACACCGAGGCGTTCCCAGGCCAGCCAGGAGACATAGTCCCTCCAGCGTGTCCTAGGTCTTCCCCGGGGTCTCCTCCCAGTGGGACGGGACCGGAACACCTTCCCAGGAAGGCGTTCCGGAGGCATCCGAAACAGATGCCCAAGCCACCTCAGCTGACCCCTCTCGATGTGGAGGAGCAGCGGCTCTACTCTGAGCTCCTCCCGGGTGACCGAGCTTCTCACCCTATCTCTAAGGGATCGCCCAGCCACCCTGCAGAGAAAGCTCATTTCGGCCGCCTGTATCCGGGATCTTGTCCTTTCAGTCATGACCCAAAGCTCATGACCATAGGTGAGAGGAGGAACGTAGATTCGCCTTGCGGCTCAGCTCTTTCTTCACCACGACAGACCGATACATCAACCGCATTAATGCAGAAGCTGCACCGATCCGTCTGTCAATGTGAACAAGACCCCTAGATATTTAAACTCCTCCACTTGAGGCAGGCACTCTCCACCAACCTGAAGTGGGCAAGCCACCCTTTTCCGACTGAGGACCATGGCCTCGGATTTGGAGGTACTGATTTTCATCCCCACCGCTTCACACTCTGCTGCAAACCGTCCAAGTGCATTCTGAAGGAAGAAAGAAATTCTGTCCATAAAAATTACGAACAGAACCGGTGACAAAGGGCAGCCCTGCCGGAGTCCAACATGCACAGGGAACAAGTCTGACTTACTGCCGGCAATGCGGACCAAGCTCCTGCTTCGGTCGTACAGGGACCTGACAGCCCTTAGCAAAGGACCCAGGACCCCATATTCCCGAAGCACTCTCCACAGGATGCCGCGAGGGACACAGTCGAATGCCTTCTCCAAATCCACAAAACACATGTGGACTGGTTGGGCAAACTCCCATGAACCCTCCATCACCCTGTAGAGGGTATAGAGCTGGTCCAGTGTTCCACGGCCTGGACGAAAACCACACTGTTCCTCCTGAATCTGAGGTTCTACTATCGGCCGTATTCTCCTCTCCAGAACCCTAGCATAGACTTTCCCGAGGAGGCTGAGAAGTGTGATCCCCCTATAGTTGGAACACACCCTCCGGTCTCCCTTCTTAAAAAGAGGGACCACCACCCCGGTCTGCCATCCCAGAGGCACTGTCCCCGACTGCCACGCGATGTTGCACAGGCGTGTCAGCCAAGACAGCCCCACAACATCCAGAGACTTGAGGTACTCAGGGCAGATCTCATCCGCGCTGAGTACATAGGTATAAATGTCTAAACTAAATAATGAAGAATCATTGAATATGTAAATAAACATAGAATTAAAATTTTTCATTTCCTTCAGTAGTGACCCAGGGCCATTGGAAGCCATGCTTGCCCATGCCATCATCCTGCCTCCCCCATGTTTTACAGATTATGTGGTATGCTTCGGATCATGATCTGATCCAAGCCTTCTTCATACATTTTTCTTCACATCATTCTTGTACAGGTTGGTCTTAGTTTCATCTGTCCAAAGAATAATGTTCCAGAACTGGGCTGGCTTTTTTAGAGTCTAATCTGGCCTTTCTATTCTTGAGGCTTATGCATGGTTTGCACCTTGTGGTGTCCCCTCTGCATTTGCTCTAGATAAGTATTTTCTTTATGGATAATGAAATGCCTACCTCCTGCATAGTGTTCTTCACTTGGCTGGATGTTGTGAAGGGGTTTATCTTTACCATGGAAAGGATCCTACAATCATCCACCACTGTTGTCTTCCGTGGACGTCCAGGTCTTTTGTGTTGCAGAGCTCACCAGTGTGTTCTTTTTTTCTCAGAATGTACCAAACTGTTGATTTGGCCACTCCTAATGTTCCTGCTATCTCTCTGATGTTTTTTTTTTGTTGCAGCCTAAGGATGGCCTGTTTCATTTGCATTGTGAGCTCCTTTGACCACATGTTGTGGGTTCACAGCAACAGCTTCCAAAGGCGAATGACACACCTGGAATCAACTCCAGACCTATTACCTGCCTAATTGTTGAAGAAATAACAAAGGAATAGCACACGCTTGCCCATGAAACAGCTTTTGAGTCAATTGTCCAATTTCTTTTGGTCCCTATTAACAAGCTGTAATTCCTAAACCTTTCCTCCAATTTGGATATGCATACCATCAAATTAAAGCAGAGAAACGTAATGCCCATATACATTATTAAACTGTAACTTGAATATATTTTGATTAACAGTAAAAATAAAACTTTTGTCAGTGTCCAATTATTTCAGGATCTAACTGTAGTTGCCTGAAACCAAACCATTATGAAAATGAAAAAAAAGTGAATTATAGGTATTAATTACAGGTAGCGTTCATTATAGGTAGGCTACTGTATAGCTATTGGCTAGCCATCTACAGTAATCAAATCCAATTTAACACTTTAAATGTAATTTGTTTATTCGCAAATAGCGTTCCATACACTATGTTTCTGATTAGCATAGCAACAGTTTATTGGCAACTTCTCACAACAAAGCTGGCATTGGAGCATAAATGACAGCTTGTCAAACCCCCTTGTTCACCACAATCACTCCTACTCGTAGCCCGGCTGAAAAAAAGCTTGGCTAAGTTTTCTTTCTATTTTGACTTTATTTGTGCATCCAGTTTTCACAGTGAATTCGTTTTATGCATAGTCCTACTTTTTAAGGGCACCAAAAGTTTTGTGACAGATGTGTAAACCAACATAAAAAAAATGATATCATGCTTGATTCGCAATAAGACCATAATTTTCACGAAAAACATCAATTGTAACAGTCTCAGTAACATCAACCACAATAATGATTATAATAATAGGTAATTTAAAATAAGATGATGAGGAATATAAAACATACAAACTTACCACAATATTAAATATTGTATTATTTATTTATTTCACTATTTTGCATTTCCTCTCTTATTTCTGTTCATGTGTTTGAAATGCCTTTGTGTATTGAGCAAGTGTCGAGCAGTTACCCTAATGATGGCAGAGCTTGCTCATTTAAAGGACTTCGGCTCTAGGCTGAGATACGAAAGTGTTCTGTAACTGCAGTGATTTTGTCTTGGAGAATGATGAATGGTTAATTAACCAGTCTATAATTTATTTTGAAACCTGTCAATTTATTCATGTGGATGGTTGCTGATCGCCACATCCACATATATTACAGGTGTGTCATATGTAAATAAGGCCAGGTGCAATGCGTTCTCACGTCCACAGCTGTATCCGATTTATCAATCTGCGATCACAGGCGATGCTCATTTTGCCCAGGTGCGACTGTTTTGTGAATTAGAGATGATCGTAAGTATCTCCCATCGTTTGAATCTTAGATATTTCCTGATAAGGTTCTGTGAATGAGGGCCATTGGCTTGCTGTATGGTTTATGTTTTTGTGTAGACAAGATATATCTCTACTCTTCAGAATGATATGCTTCTGGCTTAGGCTGGGGTTCACTGGTGACTGGGGTTCAACTCCCTGCTCTAACCCATCAACATGTTTCCTCTCAGTTATTTCTTACTGTCTCAATGAAGTGCAAAAATATAATAGAAAGAAAATGTATTCCACCGCTAAGTAGTGGTTTGCAACTTGTTGTGTAGATTCAATAGTTCTGTCGGTTAATACTGCAAAAGTGTGTTCACAATCTTTCAGAGAGTTGTTTCTGTTTTTTCTTGAAAATGTAGAGTTGGATTCACTTGGGTTGATTGTTTGTGACTCCTGAGCTCACTAGTGCCTTACTTTTACTTTCCTTTTCCTGATGTTCCAAACCAGTGCCCACTGTTTGCAAAACTGCGTGTTTCACAGACTCATGTTTGTTTGGGTTTGAAGTTAACGTGTTGCAACGTATTCTGTTCAGAGGGAGGGAGATGTGGTTATAAAATGTTTCTTTTTTTAATTATGATACATTTTTAATGACTTCATTCCAAGATGAGTGGGCTAATGACTAAATCTGTTTTGAAAGTACTCAGAATTATTCAGAGAAATCTCACTTAGAAACGGAATATGTACTGTATGTAGATGTTCATTTACTATGAGCTATAGTTGACGAAAGTATTCTGGCTACATAATACAGCCATTTCTGTGCCTTTTGTTGGTGTCGGATGGATGAGGACAGAGTGGACTTTAATTTCTTTATTTGGAGAGAATTTAAGTCATATTAGATAAGTGTCTAACAAATTGAGACAGGTCTACTTTTAGCTAACCAAAAATAAACTTATTTTGATAGATTTTACACCTGTTGTTACTCTAAAAATACATGATGAAAAGAGGAGTATGCCCAGACGCCCCAAAATGGGGCTTAACCCCCCCCTCATCAATTATTTTTCTAGTGACGTCCCTGTGTGTGTATATATATATATATATATATATATATATATATATCGCATGTTCTCATCCTGTCAGCGTCTAGCTCCCGCCGGAAGCACAGCGCCAGTGGAGGTTCAGTACTGTGGAGAAAGCAAGGAAATCCCCAACCAAGGAGAACTCGCACCAGGGGAAAGTGAAAGGTCCCCGACCAAGGAGACCTCGCAACAGGGGAAAGCGAAAGGTGCCCGACCAAGGAGAACTCGCACCAGGGGAAAGTGAAAGGTGCCCAACCAAGGAGAACTCGCACCAGGGGAAAGTGAAAGGTCCCCGACCAAGGAGACCTCGCAACAGGTGGAAGCGAAAGGTCCCCGGCCAAGGAGACCTCGCAACAGGGAAAAGCAAAAGGTCCCCGACCAAGGTGAACTCGCAACTGGGGAAAGCGAAAGATCCCCGACCAAGGAGAACTTGCACCAGGGGAAAGCGAAACGTCCATATTCACATAATATCTGATTGGGGCGACGGTAAAGGAGAGCACAGACACCGCCTGACTGCCCAGAGAGAAGAGAGTCAGAGGCATATACCCTGCTGACCCACCACAGGTTGTCTTCTGCTAGTGTTTTTTTGTTGGTGTGTTCTTGGTGAAACACTTGGGCATTGCCCTCACCACCTGTCTTTATGTCTTTGCTTTGCCTTTAGTTAATATACATAGCTTTACATACATATACAGCTCTGGAAATAATTGAGACCACTCCAAATTTTTCTAAAATTAGCATCTCTACATGTATGGCAGCCATTCCATTCCAGTGTCTGTTAAATTCCAACACGAGCACACCTCATTTTACTTGAGGTACTGATTAGGTGATTATCTGAACCATATCTAATTTAACGAGGAAAAATATAAAAACCACTGCTGTGGTCATCACTATCCTCTTGCAATAGGACCAGCTGGATGGCAAAAACAGTGCAAGTAGTACCTCAAAGGTAATTTGAATAAAAAATTAACTATTCAGCATGACAAAAGAGTTGAAAAGAAATGCTTTGAATGAGGAAAAGAAGGGTTCAATTCTGGCTTTACTGGCAGAGGGATAACGTGAACGTCAGGTTGCTTCCATCCTGAAAATGTCAAAGATGGCGGTTCAACAAGGTCAAGCAGCAGACATTGGGGACAACAAAGCTACAGACTGGTAAAGGTAAAACTGGGAAAACGACTGTCCACTGACCGAGATAACCGTCAACTAATTTGAATGTCACTCAACAACCGTAGGTGATCAAGTGACCTACAAAAAGAATGGCAAACAGCAGCTGGGGTGAAGTGCATAGTAAGGACGGTTCAAAACAGGCTCCTAGGGGATGAAGTCATGCAAAGCTAGAAAAATCCCTTCATTTTGTGTAGCAAAGAAGAGCCAGGCTGAAGTTTGCAAAAGACCATAAGGATTGGACCGTAGTGGAATCTGGTCATCTGGAGAGGCCTACAAGCCACAGTGTCTCGCACCCACTGTGAAATTTGGTGGAGGATCGGTGATGATCTGGGGATGCTTCAGCAAGGCTGGAATCGGGCAGATTTGTCTTTGTGAAGGACGCATGAATCAAGCCAAGTACGAGGTTATCCTGGAAGAACACCTGCTTCCTTCTGCTCTGACAATGTCTGAGAATAGTTTTTTCCAGCAGGACAATGCTCCATGCCACACAGCCAGGCCAATCAAGGTGTGGATGGAGGATCACCAGATCAAGACCCTGTCATGGCCAGCCCACTCTCCAGACCTGATCCCCATTGAAAACCTCTGGGATTTGATCAAGAGGAAGATGGATGGTAACAAGCCACCAAACATAGCCGAGCTATTTGAATTTCTGTGCCAGGAGTGGCATAAAGTCACCCAACAGCAATGTGACAGACTGGTGGAGAGCAGGCCAAGACGCATGAATGCTGTGATAAAAAATCAGGGTTATTCCACCAAATATTGATTTCTGAACTCTTCCTAAGTTAAAACATTAGGAATTTGTTGTTGAATTAGTTTTCTTTGCATTATTTGAGGTCTGAAATCAATGCATTTCTTTTTGGTTATTTCGACCAGTTGTTGTTTTCTACAAATAAATACTAAATGACAATATTTTTATTTGGAATTTGGAAGTAATGTTGTCAGTAGTTTATAGAATAAAACAAAACTGTTCATTTTACTCAAACACATACCTACGAACAGTAAAACCAGAGAAACTGTTAATTTTTTTCCAGAGCTGTATATATTTTAATGGGGGCAAATAACACAGAGTTGTGAGCTGCCCAAATTATGTTTATATACAGAAATACCACTTTGTATATTGTGGTGGTAAGGAACACTAAACGGCAGCTAAACGGCAACTCTCAGCCGCTCAGTTATCACCATCTACGGAGAAACTTAGACAAACAACTGGTACAAAACCACAGTATGTGTTTCATGCACTCTCTCACTTGGTTGGTGTCTAAGGCCCTCCTCTTATAGCCACCCAATTAGCCCTGATCCCAGATGGCGGCGCTAACATCCCTTGAGCCCTCTACAACATTCCACTGCATTTTCAGATACTTCCCCTCTTAAATAGCCAACTGATTAGTCACCATGCAGGTTGTTGTCTGGTCTGGATCATTCTAGCTTTCTTTTTTTGCGTGCTCTCCATGGTGCTAGAACTTAATTAGTGTGCACGTAATTAGTTGAATGGAATCCACCTGTGTGCAATGAATGGAATCCACCTGTGTGCAATGAAGGTGTTTCACATGATTTCAGGTTAAATACACCTGTCTCTGTTACAATTTGTAACAGAAACTAAAGGAAGATGAAGGACCATTGAAAGCAAATCCTGAATCTTCAAAAGCATTAATCGTGTAGGATATAAGAATATTTCCAAAGCATTGAATATCCACCAGAGCACAGTAAATTATAGACTATATTGGGCAATTCTGAATGTATCTAACACAAGTTGTCCTTAAAAACTGAGTATCCAGACAAGAAGGGTACTAGTTATTTACAATCTTCATTAAGTGACAGTCTTCTACAGCTGAGCTGCAATAATAGCTGGTGTGCTTCAAAAAGTGGCCTTTCTGGGAAAGTGGCAAATAGATGGCCATTGTTGCAAATCTTGGTTAGAGTTTGCCAGAAGGCATGTGGGAGACTTAGTAAAATACAATTTGAAGCTTTTTGGTGCAATGTTTGGTGCAAGCTTAACATATCCCACATCATTCTGAGAACACCATCCCTATCGTGAAGCATGGTCGTGCTAGAATAATGCTATGGGGATGCTTCTCTGCATTAGGGTCTGGAAAGCATGTCAAGACAGAGGGAAACATGTATGTCACTAAGTATAGAGAAATCCTGGATGAAATGCTGATGTCTGAAAGAGACCTGGGACAATGACCCTCAACGTTCTGCCCAGTATTTATATTCCATTGGAACAATGACCCCAAACATACAGCCAAAGCCAGACTAAAGTGGCTTAAATACAAAAGGCTTAGTGTCCTGGAATGGCCCAATCGAAGATTGGCTCATTTAGACTTACCAAAAACAATGGTTAAGCAAATTTGTAACATGTTTTTGTTGCCATGAAATGGGGGACAATTTTAATGACATAGCAATTGTTTGATTTCCATCTCTTTCTGTTGGGTTGTTAAGCCTGGTCTCCAGGCTAAATGTTCAATCTGGCACTCATATCATCATGACTACAAAATCATCTCCAGCTTCCAATTGGCTCACTCATTCTCAATTAAAAAAAATTTAGACTGTAAATATTCATTTTAAGGGTGCATCTGCAGATACAAACTCACATTGTAAATATAAATATATGATGACTCCATTGATACGCAAAATGTATAATTTAATAAAGTCCAGTAGTTAAATCCCATTCAAGCCCCAAATAAGTTTAGTATTCTCCAATGTTTCACAAAGTTAATGTAAAAGAACATTATAGCCTCAAAACATGGTTTCAAACTACTTGATTCTTGCATCCATATTATGGTTTTGATCCATGGTATCCATCCATAGCATCCATGGCATCCTTGCATACATACCTATACATTTGACAATGGTTACATTTCTCCAGTCACTTATTTTTGCCAGACCGCGTAAGCGGAGCCGGCCTAGAAGAGTGAATGTCTCTTACTGAGTCTGTCCGTCCGTCCCTGACTGACAGACTAGCCCTTGCTAAATAGCATAATGGTTAGAGACGCGGGTTATGAAAACATCAGGTCCTGCGTTCGACTCCTGTAACAATCAGAATCATCTTTCACCAGGTATGTGTACACCTACAAGGAATTTGACTCTGGATTATCCAGGCTCATAATGTGCTTACTCATAAAAACTTCAACAAAGGACACTCAACAAGAGTCACTGACTGCAATATATACAGTACACATAATAAACCAAACAACAACATAGATTTTGCCTGAGGTTCAGGACAGACAAAAACTTTGCTGGATGTAGCTACGTAATAGAAGCCTAAGATAAAACAGTTCCGGTAGGATTTGTTTAGGAAAAACAAACACTTCAATGCCTACACAATTCTCTCGTCTTTTCACTTGACGAAAAAGTTAGTTATCGTCACCTATATTGATAGATACGAAGTGTCACTCACAAATAAAATGTTAAAACGGCCAGTGGTAAAAGAGGATTTGTTCAGAATAGACAAAAACTTCGCTGGCTACAACCTTCTGTAGCTAAGGAAAGCCTAAAATGAAACTGTTTACTGCAGTGATGGCCAAATGAGGCTTAATTAGCGTTATTTTAGCAGCAGGATATTATGCTGGCAGCACTCAGATTTTCATTATCATAATAAAAGCCATCATTGACATTTTTAAGGCCATATAGTTAATCTAGAATGTAAAAAAATAACAGACATTAAACATAAAATGACAGACTAGATAGACAGACTACATTGTTAACTATATCGCCTTATACACTAACCTAAAGGATTATTAGGAACACCTGTTCAATTTCTCATTAATGCAATTATCTAATCAACCAATCAAATGGTGGTTGCTTCAATGCATTTAGGGGTGTGGTCCTGGTCAAGACAATCTCCTGAACGCCAAACTGAATGTCAGAATGGGAAAGAAAGGTGATTTTAAGCAATTTTGAGCGTGGCATGGTTGTTGGTGCCAGACGGGCCGGTATTTCACAATCTGCTCAGTTACTGGGATTTTCACGCACAACCATTTCTAGGGTTAACAAAGAATGGTGTGAAAAGGGAAAAACATCCAGTATGCGGGAGTCCTGTGGGCGAAAATGCCTTGTTGATGCTAGAGGTCAGAGGAGAATGGGCCGACTGATTCAAGCTGATAGAAGAGCCACCTTGACTGAAATAATCACTCGTTACAACCGAGGTATGCAGCAAAGCATTTGTGAAGCCACAACACGTACAACCTTGAGGCGGATGGGCTGCAACAGCAGAAGAACCCACCGGGTACCACTCATCTCCACTACAAATAGGAAAAAGAGGCTACAATTTGCACAAGCTCACCAAAATTGCACAGTTGAAGACTGGAAGAATGTTGCCTGGTCTGATGAGTCTCGATTTCTGTTGAGACATTCAGATGGTAGAGTCAGAATTTGGCGTAAACAGAATGAGAACATGGATCCATCATGCCTTGTTACCACTGTGCAGGCTGGTGGTGGTGGTGTAATGGTGTGGGGAATGTTTTCTTGGCACACTTTAGGCCCCTTAGTGCCAATTGGGCATCGTTTAAATGCCATGGCCTACCTGAGCATTGTTTCTGACCATGTCCATCCCTTTATGGCCACCATGTACCCATCCTCTGATGGCTACTTCCAGCAGGATAATGCACTATGTCAAAAAGCTTGAATAATTTCAAATTGGTTTCTTGAACATGACAATGAGTTCACTGTACTGAAATGGCCCCCACGGTCACCAGATCTCAACCCAATAGAGCATCTTGGGATGTGGTGGAACGGGAGCTTTGTGCCCTGGATGTGCATCCCACAAATCTCCATCAACTACAAGATGCTATCCTATCAATATGGGCCAACATTTCTAAAGAATGCTTTCAGCACCTTGTTGAATCAATGCCACGTAGAATTAAGGCAGGGGGTCAAACACAGTATTAGTATGGTGTTCCTAATAATCCTTTTGGTGAGTGTATAATTCAATTATGTCTTTTATTTTGAAAATGAAAATCTGAGTTAGCGCTGCTAGCATAATATCCTGCTGCTAGAAGAACGGCCATCACTAGTTTACTTTTATATTGTGACAATTCGAAAATCCATCAGAAATAATGTCTTAGCATTTTTTCAGTATAGTCAAACACTTCGCTGGCTGTATGATTCTCTCGTCTTTTCACTTGACATAAAAGTCTGTTATCATCACCTATATTGATACAGTAATTATTGTATCAATGTCATTCATGAATGGCAAATAAGCTGTTAAAACGGCCAGTGGCAAAAGCCATACAGACAATAGATACTTTTTGTGGTGGGGGTAAACTTAATAAGAAACGTTACTAAGTTTATCACAATGCATAATGGCGTCTAGCGACATATATTACTGGCTAATAAGCCTTTAAAACGGCCAGTGGCAAAAGTCATACAGTTCATAGATACTATTTGTGGTGGATGTAAACTTAAGAAACGTTACTCAGTTTAACACAATGGTTAATGGTGTCTAATGAAATATTCAAACTTGACATGATGTTAATGCATGACAACATTATATAATGTCAATATGCTATACTGACACCCAGCAAATGGTCAGCTCTGTGGTGTTGTGGTTAAAGACACTGCCTTTCACATGGGTGACCTAGGTTAGAATCTTGAGGTGGCAGCCATGATCAACACTTTCTATTGCGGGCTGGCTGAACTAGGCTTGCACGGTTTCTTGTTTTTTACCTGAACAGAGAGAATGCTTTGTCCTTGCTTCACCTCACTGCACTTTATGGTAGTCAATGTATTATATTGGATCCACAGTATGTGCAACGGCATCATTATGGATTCATTTTCTACCTTGAAATAACATTTGGTGTCCATGTGTCATTTTAGGGCAGCTCAGAGCCTTGCTGGATAAGTTATTACAGTAAGAAAGTGGAAATTCAAACAATCTCATAAAACAAATGTGACCTTGAGAAAATGTATTGTGAACTCAAATTTCCAAGAGTCAACCGAAATGCAACTAGTCACTTTGGGATGCAGGCTTTGGCTAAGTCTTTGTTATCTTCAAGGCGAGCTTAGCCCAGCAGAAAACATAGGGTTAATGTCGTCTTTCGGCTGCTTATTTTGTGTTGATACAAATAATGGGCATTAAGCCTTAAAGACCATTAAGGATTCGTTAATCTTCCCTTCTGTTTCTGAAAGGGCCAGATTGAGACGTAAAGTGCTCTTCTTTCCCAGCACATTTTCACCCCCTCACTGAGAGAGGTGAGCAGGAGGACTCATTGTCTTCGCTCTCCAGAGGCAGACTGTCTAGAGGGCTGCCTAGAGAGAGTGAGAAAGATGGACGAGATAATAGATGCGATGAGAAAGGGTGAGAGTGAGTGAAAAGGGGATGTTTGTGTTTTCTACTTTATTTATTTACTTCACAACAGTCCAGATGATGACTTTGAGGCCAGGAGAGGGGTTGACAGGGTTTCTGGGATCACGATTGTCGTAAATCCCTCTTCAAGTTGAAGGGAAATGGCACAGTTGGGTTCGGTGCTGTGGTTTAGGGACTTTAATTAGGATTTGTCAGATTGCCGGAGCTAATGCTTCTCTCCCGTTTGAGCAGCGGCTGTGCCTGTCTGTCTGTGCTGTGCAGTGAGGGGAGAAAAGAGAGCAAGGCACAGCCGGAGCCAACTCTGATAGACAGACCAGGCAGAGCGGTTGGTACAGATATGAAATATCAATACTCACCTGACTCATTCCCTTAGAAGTCCAGGCATTTTAATAGGCTCACTTACTTCATTCTGATCAGGTGAGATACAAGTTGAAAAGTTGAAAACTGTGTTGGACTTGCAATAAATGAGTCCTTTGAGAAAATAGGGGAGGGTTTATTTTATAATTCCCAACTGAAATGATAAGATGATTTGTTAATGTTAACTGTTGGCTTTATTTTACAGTACCTACATAATGGACTGCCCACTCTGGAAGCAGTTAAACAGTTTTGTTAGAATCACTCTGTCTCCCCCTGCTGGAGGAACAATGGAATTAAATCTAAATGCATAGTAATGTATAGTAAATCATGAGGATGTCAATTCATAAAACGTATCTATGAGAAAAATACAGTGCTGTTTACTCTTATTCATTGTAGTTAACAATTCATTTTACTTAGAATAATGCAAAGAGTTTTAACTGTGTGGCTCAGAAATAAGACTGACTGTCAATAATTTTTACAACAATTGCCCAATACATCTGTCCAACTTCCAGGCAATATTAAGAGATTAGGGAGTACTTTATTCCTTTTGGTACATCAATGTTAAACAAAACTGGAATCAAGTACAAATCAAGTGCATTAAGATTCCAGAGAACCTGAAAATGTTTGCTTTAAAAGAGCTTATGAAGACATGAAATGCTGAAAGACAGCTCTTTCAAAGTATTTTGCTGTGTACCATCCTATTACAAACAGGCAAGAACTCATTTAATTGTTTCTTTAATAGTTATGGACATTAGTGTGTTGTGGTGTTCACTGCAACTTTCACAACTTCCACTTCATCTCATCAGAATTTTTTGGTGTATATTTTGAACCATACCATAAGTGGGGCAAATCTGATCAAAGTGTGAGTTGCTCTCTGATCACATGGTGTTTACAGTATGTGCCATTTCCCTCATCTGAAGCTGAATGAATTCCATCTCAGAAACACATTTTCTAAACCCATAAACAGTCTCATTCTCTTGTGGTTTCTGTAATTAATGCATTTTTACAAAAATAAGACTGAAATCTTGCATGAAGACCAAAGTGAATGAGAATTACTAGTCATAATTAGGCATTCCTCAAAACCCATAGAGGTGCAGGTAATCAAATATTAAGTTGCTAAATCAAAGGGGCCAGGTCTCTGCTCCCTCCCTCACACATGTCCAGACTAAAGCAACGACGTGGGAGGTTTGAGCGACCACATCACAGGTATGTCTTGCTGAAATGTGGCTTTTTCTGCTCAAGCTCTCATCTGACAGTGTCTACTATTTGTAAGCTTGCGTGCAACTCAAGGTGATTCACAAAGTTTATTTAATATTTTTTTTGAGAAGTTGTCATCTGAAAAGTCTTCATGCTTAGAATATACCCTGGATTTTCTTTTAATCTTCTCCAAAGTTGATGGCATAAGCATATCACTACGCTCCAGAGAGGTGTGGTGTTGGGGGAGCACAGACAGACAGAATTTGGTGAACAAACAGAACAGAAGGAGACAGAACTGAAAACGAGCTGTTGCCCTGGCTTTGAAATAACTGTCTCTCCTCCTTTGTCGAGCTTTACTCATAGCACTGAGATGAGATAATCTCACAAAGCTGTTTTCAGAAGACTATCCATACCCTTCCCATCCAAAAGAGCCACAAACACAGAGGCATTACCCCTACCCGCGACATCCGTTCTTTTTTCAGTTTTAAAGAGAAGAGTCATTTTACAAATGTTTGAATATTACCACTGTGTGTGAAGTGTAGAGGGAAATACACATTTATGAGCACATTTGCTCTCATAAATGGGAAGTATTGACTAAGAATGGCTACACTCCATGTCTAAATACTTAATGTGTACTTAAAATAACACATAACATTGCATTTTATTTTCATTGCTTTTCTATATCCAAAGCTAATGTGCAAGTCTAAATTGCAGCGCTGTTTTCCCTATGCCAAATTAAAACCTCCTGTAGTGCCAAGTTTTTATTGTCTCATAGATAAATAACCTCACTCTTCTGTGTGAAAACACTTTGGGATAGTATTATTATAGACCTGCTTGATGAAACTGTTAAATGAACGTTTAATAATGTGGCTCATTGAAACTGCAATCACTGTAAACAAATGGATTGTAGAGATTCCTTCGGTACCTATAATTACTTCTGGGGATAGGGAACAGTGAGACAATAGCTTTGGGGAGTATGTGTTAAATCTCTGTGGAATAGAATAAAGAAAGATGGTCCACATATTATGTTGAAAAAGGTAGGGCACATACATCTTCCAGACAAAAAGACATTTCACATTGCCCAAAAAAACCAAAATTGCTATGCAATCTGTTTCCAATTCAAAGCAAACAAATGCATTTAAAAAAAATGCATAGTCAGCTGAAATAGTCATTTAGGTCATTACACAATGTTGATAACTCATCCCTAAATGAACAAACACATTCTATTCATCCATAGCTGAATCTAACACCTCATTAATCTCTTCAAAATTTTTAGAACACAACCAACTAGTTGTTTAGAACACAACCAACACACATTAGATTTTGGATATATGAAACTATCACAGACAATGTTTCCTCAAGTAACTTGTGTCTGCAGTAGTTAGTAATATTCAATTTCCATGCCCTGTGTTGGCATGTTTGATCATTTGCCCTGTGAGTAGACCAGCATGATGGCATCCTTGTTCTTCAGCCCCCTGGTTTATGGGGTTGACTAATAATGCCAGGCTCATGCCAGGCAGCTTGCAGGAATGAAGCCAGAGCTGGAGCTCCAGCAGTCTTGGCTGGGACCTTTACCCAGTAGTGTGTGCCAAACCTGCCTCCAGGATCTGTATAGATACAGCTGTGCTCCATATCCCACTGGAGCGTTTCAGCAAACCTGTCAAGCCAAACACTACAGCTACAACCCCAGAGAAACAGGCGCTACAGATGCATATTAAAACCAGCACATCCTCACACGTGGCTTTAACATGGACAATTCATTGTCATAGGAGGCAAATATATGGCATCTTTGGTGACCCAATGGATACAATTATACACTGCTCAAAAAAACTTAATCACAGTATAACACCAAGTCTATTAAACTTCAAAGGATATCGATCTGTCCAGTTAGGAAGCATAAGCGATTGTGAATCAATGTCACCTGTTTTGGTGCAAATGAAAGTGACAACATGTGCATTGGAGAGGCAAGAGCTAAACAACCACCGAAAAAGGGAATGGTTTTCCAGGTGGTGGCCACAGAGAATTGCTCTTTCCTTATCCTTCCTCACTGATTCTCTAGTTTTGTGTTTTGCTAGTGTCCTTGTCACGACTGGTAGCATGAGGTGGTACCTGCAGCCCATTCAGGTTGCACAGGTAGTCCAGCTCCTCCAGGATGGCACATCCATACGTGCTGTTGCAAAGTTTGCTGTGTCTCCCAGCACAGTCTCAAGAGCTTGGTGGAGATACCAGGAGATTGGCCATTACACGAGGAGAGCTGGAAAGGGCAGTAGAAGGGCATCAACCCAGCAGCAGGACCAGTAACTACTCCTTTGTGCAAGAAGGAACAAGAGGAGCACTGTCCATCCATCCATCATCTTCCGCTTATCCGGGGCCGGGTCGCGGGGGCAGCAGTCTAAGCAGGGATGCCCAGACTTCCCTCTCCCCAGACACTTCCTCTAGCTCTTCTGGGGGGACACCGAGGCGTTCCCAGGCCAGCTGGGAGACATAGTCCCTCCAGCGTGTCCTAGGTCTTCCCCGGGGTCTCCTCCCGGTGGGATGGGACCGGAACACCTTCCCAGGAAGGCGTTCCGGAGGCATCCGAAACAGATGCCCAAGCCACCTCAGCTGACCCCTGTCGATGTGGAGGAGCAGCGGTTCTACTCTGAGCTCCTCCCGGGTGACCGAGCTTCTCACCCTATCTCTAAGGGATCGCCCGGCCACCCTGCGGAGAAAGCTCATTTCGGCCGCCTATATCCGGAATCTTGTCCTTTCGGTCATGACCCAAAGCTCATGATCACAGGTGAGAGTAGGAACGTAGATTGACTGGTAAATCGAGAGCATCGCCTTGCGGCTCAGCTCTTTCTTCACCACGACAGGCAGATACATCGACTGCATTACTGCAGAAGCTGCACCGATCCGTCTGTCAATCTCCCGTTCCATCCTTCCCTCACTCGTGAACAAGACACCTAGATACTTAAACTCCTCCACTTGAGGCAGGCACTCTCCACCAACCTGAAGTGGGCAAGCCACCCTTTTCCGACTGAGGACCATGGCCTCGGATTTGGAGGTACTGATTTTCATCCCCACCGCTTCACACTCAGCTGCAAACCGTCCCAGTGCATGCTAAAGTTCCTGGTTAGAAGGGGCCAACACAACAACATCATCTGCAAAGAGCAGAGACGAAATTGTGTGGTCCCCAAACCTGACACCCTCCGGCCCCTGGCTGCGCCTAGAAATTCTGTCCATAAAAATTACGAACAGAACCGTCGACAAAAGGCAGCCCTGCCTGAGTCCAACATGCACTGGGAACAAGTCTGACTTACTGCCGGTAATGCGGACAAAGCTCCTGCTTCGGTTGTACAGGGACCCGACAGCCCTTGGCAAAGGACCCAGGACCCCATATTCCCGAAGCACCCTCCACAAGATGCCGCGAGGTACATAGTCGAATGCCTTCTCCAAATCCACAAAACACATGTGGATTGGTTGGGCAAACTCCCATGAACCCTCCAACACCCCGTAGAGGGTATAGAGCTGGTCCAGTTTTCCACGGCCCGGACGAAAACCACACTGTTCCTCCTGAATCCGAGGTTCTACTATCGGCCGTATTCTCCTCTCCAGAACCCTGGCATAGACGTTCCCGGGGAGGCTGAGAAGTGTGATCCCCCTATAGTTGGAACACACCCTCCGGTCCCCCTTCTTAAAAAGAGGGACCACCACCCCAGTCTGCCATCCCAGAGGCACTGTCCCCGACCGCCACGCGATGTTGCACAGGCGTGTCAACCAAGACAGCCCCACAACATCCAGAGACTTGAGGTACTCAGGGCGGATCTCATCCACACCCGGTGCCTTGCCACCGAGGAGTTTCTTGACCACCTCTGAGCCCTCATCCTCTGCTTCCTCAATGGAAGACGTGACAGCGGGATTGAGGAGATCCTCGAAGTACTACTTCCACCGCCCGACGACATCCTCAGTTGAGGTCAACAGCTGCCCACCTCTACTGTAAACAGCGTTGGTAGGGCACTATTTCCCTCTCCTGAGGCGCCGGATGGTTTGCCAGAATCTCTTCGAGGCCAGCCGATAGTCCTTCTCCATGGCCTCACCGAAATTCCTCCCAGGCCCGAGTTTTTGCCTCCACAACCACCCAGGCTGCAGCCCGCTTGGCCTGTCGGTACCCGTCAGCTGCCATAGGAGTCCCACAAGCCAACCAGGCCTGATAGGACTCCTTCTTCAGCTTGACGGCATCCCTTACTTCCGGTGTCCACCACCGGGTTCGGGGATTGCCGCCTCGACAGGCACCGGAGACCTTACGGCCACAGCTCCGAACGGCCGCTTCGACAATGGCGGTGGAGAACATGGTCCACTCGGACTCAATATCTCCAGCCTCCCTCGGGATCCAGTCGAAGCTCTGCCGGAGGTGGGAGTTAAAGATCTCTCTGACAGGAGACTCGGCCAGACATTCCCAGCAGACCCTTACAGTATGCTTGGGCCTGCCGAGTCTGTCCAGCTTCCTCCCCCGCCATCGGATCCAACTCACCACCAGGTGGTGATCAATTGACAGCTCCGTCCCTCTCTTCACCCGAGTGTCCAAGACATACGGCCGCAGGTCAGATGAGACGACAACAAAGTCGATCATCGACCTGCGGCCTAGGGTGTCCTGGTGCCACGTGCACTGATGGACACCCTTATGCATGAACATGGTGTTCGTTATGGACAAACTGTGACTAGCACAGAAGTCCAATAACTGAACACCACTCGGGTTCAGATCAGGGGGGCCCCTCCAGGTGTCACGCCCCTCCAGGTGTCACTGTCGTTGCCCACGTGGGCGTTGAAGTCCCCCAGTAGAACGATAGAGTCCCCAGTCGGAGCACTTTCCAGCACCCCTCCCAGAGACTCCAAGAAGGTCGGGTACTCTGCACTGCCGTTCAGCCCGGCCGGGCCCCATGGGGGATGGCCCGGCCACCAGGCACTGGCATACGAGCCCCAACCACGGGCCTGGTCCAGGGTGGGGCCCCGGCTGCGCCATACCGGGCGACGTCACGGTACTCAAAATCTTACGCATCATTAAGGGGGTTTTGAACCGCTCTTAGTCTGACCCGTCGCCTAAGACCTGTTTGCCTTGGGAGATCCTACCAGGGGCATATAGCCCCAGACAACATAGCTCCTAGGGTCACTTGGGTACTCAAACCCCTCCACCACGTTAAGGTGGCAGTTCATGGAGGGGAGCACTGTCATATGCTTGGAGCGTAGATCTCCACGTGCTAGCCGACGGTACCCTGACTTCTGTTAGGTACCGGCCTGAAATCCTCACACCCATCGTCAGACCTTATGCTGGCGCAGTTGGCCCTGGGTTCCTCCTGGTGCAGGACAAGGCCTCGTGGCTGGAGTGTGTAGGCAGTTTCTGGATGATAAAGACATTGATTCTATTGACTGGCCCTCACGTTTCCCAGACCTGAATCCAATTGAGACCATCTGGGATGTTATGTATCGGTGCATCCCACACCACCAAGTAGTTCCACAGACTGTCCAGGAGCTCAATGATGCCCTGATTCAAGTCTGGGAGGAGATCCCCCAGGACACTATCCACCGTCTCATCAGGAGCATGCCCAGATGTTGCTGGGAGTACAGGCACGTGGGGGCCATACATATTACTGAGTCACATTGTTTCTGAAATTCACGCAAATTGCAACAGCCTGTGATTTCAATTGTTTACTTTGATTTTCTCTTAGTTTCATGTATGTTTGCATGTAGAAAATGCAAAACTAAAGAGAAGTAAAAATAAATGATCTGGCTTTGCACAAATATTTCATGGTGTTTAAGGCCAGGGTCATGTTCACTTAACAATTGCATTGTGGGATCGTTGATGTCCTGTACGCTGCCTGCTGTTATACCTGGCTACCTGCCAAACTTTTTTCGAATTTACTCTATATAAACTAATTGGTCAAATTCTACTTTAAGAGTTTACCAACGCCATATTTTTCATCTGTTGACCTTGTACCCAACTTTACTTAACTGGGCACTTTTTTTGACATAATTAACAGAACTACTCACCCCTGAACACCCAAAGCTAAGTATCATTAAAATGCCTTATCACTGTAATTGTTGTAGCTACAAGACGGAAGAGAACTATCATTTTCAGGTGAAGACAGCTGAGTTAGAGGCTCAGCTTCTGACGCAAATGTCAGGCACGGATTCTTTTAGTGTAGAATTTGAAAAAACTGTGTCTGTGCCACCAGGAAGAAACTATAGCCTTGTTAGCCCCCCGGCACAGCTCCTGCAGCCGGGCAAGAACTTTCTCTTGGTCACTGGGAAAAAATGCCGTCAACCAGTTAAACCTGAGTCGTTGTTAAATCCAACTGAGACTTTCAACAGGTTTTCCCCACCGGAGTCAGAGTCAAGGCCCGAGCCGTCTTCGGAGGGGAATGATCGGCAGGCATGTTCTACCGGTGGCCTTGAAAAACGAAAAACTTTAGTCATCTGCGATTCCATTACCCGCAGTATTAGACTAAAGAATCAGTCGGCAATTGTACACTGTTTACCGGGGGCAGAGCCACCAACATATCCGGAAATCTGGGGCTGGTGCTAGCGAAGTCTAAAACTGGCAAGTATAGAGAGTACAGAGATATTGTCATTCACGTTGGCACCAACGATGTTAGGATGAAACAGTCAGAGGTTACGAAGCAAAACATAGCAACTAGCTAGAAAGATGTCGTCATCGAGTAATTGTCTCTGGCCCCCCCCAGCTAGGGGTAGTGACGAGCTCTACAGCAGACTTGCGCAACTAATTTGCTGGCTGAAAATTTAGTTCTGCCCATCGCAGGACGTAGAGTTTGTAGATAACTGGCTTTCTTTTTGGGACTCTCCCAGAAATAGGGCCAGGCCTGATCTGCTGAGGAGCGACAGAGTCCATCCTAGCTGGAGTGGTGCTCTTCTTTTATCTAGGAACATTGACAGGAGTCTCACTCCTATAGCCTTAACATGAGATAGGGTGCAGGTCAGGCTGCAGGCTGTTAGCCAGCCTGCTAGCAGAGTGGAGTCTGTCGATAGCATAGCCCGAGTAGTTAGTACAGCTTTACCTATTGCCACTGTGACTCATTCCAGGCTGAGAAAAGTAAAACAAGGTAGTGCTAACAAAAACAACCTTATTAACATAAAGCCTTCCTCCACCTTGGTCACAAATAAAAAATAAAAATGACTAACACCTCGCATCTCAAAATGGGACTCCTAAATGTTAGATCCCTTGCTTCAAAGGCAGTTGCAGTAAATGAATTAATCTCTGATCATAAACTAAATGTTATTGGTTTATGTGAAACGTGGCTAAAGCCTGATTAATTCATTGCCTTAAAAGAGGCCTCTCCTCCTGGCTATACTAGTGATCATATCCCTTGTGCATCCCGAAAAGGAGGGGGTGTTGCTAATATTTATGACAGTAAATATAAATTTACTCTCAAACAGATCACTGATTTTCATTCTTTTGAAGTTTTACTCATGAAAGTTAACCAGGCCGATAAATCGTTTTACATAGCTACTATTTATCGGCCCCCCGGGCCATACACAATGTTCCTCAATGGGTTTCCAGAATTCTCGTCTAACCTTGTAGTCACAGATATTGTAGATCTAATAATTTCCCCCAAAAATCCTGGATTATCGGATCACTGTCTTATTACATTTACCGTTAAAACAAGAAATCCACTTGCTTCAAAAGCCTTACTCTAATACAAATAAATTCCTTGATATTCTTACAATTTTGCTCATTAACGACAGAGTAAATAAATCTGTAAACGATCAAATCGAGGATCTAAACTCAACACTGCAAAATACATTAGATACGGTTGCACCACCAAAAAAAAAAGAAATACGCAACAAGAAACTTGCTCCCTGGTACACAGACAATACTAGAGCACTTAAGCAAGCCTCCAGAAAATGTGAGCGAAAATGGCGCTCCACCAAGTTGGAAGTATTCAGACTAGCCTGGATAGACAGTACACTACAATACCGAAAATCACTCACGTCTGCTCGATCAGCTTATTTCTCCAAGCTGATTGAGGTGAACAAAAACAATCAAAAATTTCGCTTCGACACAGTTGCAAAGTTAACAACAAAGCAAAGCTCAGCAAGTGAAGTGGGTTTTCACTTTAGTTGTAATGAATACATGAACTACTTTGATGAAAAGATCATCACCATTAGAAAACAAAATTGGCTCCTCCTTAAATAGTTATGGTCCTCAAAATCTTAGATGTCCTGAGAATGGCCTGAACCTCCCTGACCAGGTGTCAATGGGGACACATTTTTTCATACCGTATCGCTAGACACATTCACTAAATTTGTAATGAGTTCTAAACCCACAAACTGTCAGCTAGACCCTGATTCCAACAAAATTAATTAAGGAGGTATTTCCTATGCTAGGTCAGCCAATGTTGAACATAATAAATTGCTCCCTTTCTTCTGGATGTGTACCAAACTCACTAAAAATAGCGGAATTTAAGTAAAATCTAATCTGGATCCCCACATATAAAAAAATTATAGGCCAATATCGAACCTCCCGTTCCTCTCAAAAATCTCAGAAAAATGTGTTTCCCAACAACTGAATGCATTCCTGAAGACAAATAACGTTTATGAAATGCTCCAGTCCGGTTTCAGATCCCATCATAGTACTGAGACTGCACTCGTGAAGGTAACAAATGACCTTCTATAGAAATAAAATTAGTCATAAAATTTGAATATCATCAAAAAGTTGATTTATTTCAGTAATTCCATTCAAAAAGAGAAACTTGTATAATTTATACATTCATTCCACACAGACTGATATATTTCAAGTGTTTCTTTCTTTAAATTTTGATGACTTTAACTGACAACTAATGAATACCCCAAATTCAGTACCTCAGAAAATTTGAATATTGTGAAAAGGTTCAATATTGAAGACACCTGGTGCCACACTCTAATCAGCTAATTAACCCAAGACACCTGCAAAGGCCTTTAAATGGTCTCTCAGTCTAGTTCTGTAGGCAACACAATCATGGGGAAGACTGCTGACTTGACAGCTGTCCAAAAGACGACCATTGACACCTTGCACAAGGAGGGCAAGACACAAAAGGTCATTGCTAAAGAGGCTGGCTGTTCACAGAGCTCTGTGTCCAAGCACATTAATAGAAAAGCGAAAGGAAGGAAAAGATGTGGTAGAAAAAATTGTACAAGCAGTAGGGATAACCGCACCCTGGAGAGGATTGTGAAACAAAACCCATTCAAAAATGTGGGGGAGATTCACAAAGAGTGGACTGCAGCTGGAGTCAGTGCTTCAAGAACCACCACGCACAGACGTATGCAAGACATGGGTTTCAGCTGTCGCATTCCTTGTGTCAAGCCACTCACAAGACACAGCGTCAGAAGCGTCTCACCTGGGCTAAAGACAAAAAGGACTGGACTGCTGCTGAGTTATGTTCTCTGATGAAAGTACATTTTGTATTTCCTTTGGAAATCAAGGTCCCAGAGTCTGGAGAGGCACAGAATCCACGTTGCTTGAAGTCCAGTGTAAAGTTTCCACAGTCAGTGATGGTTTGGGGTGAGTAGTTAGTGTAGGGTATATTGTGTCAGAATGGTGATTTATGGCCCTGGGGGGCGGGACTTCCATATTGATGTGACAGGTGGGCGGGACATCCGGTTTGCATGGGTGGGACTTCTTGTATGACGTATGCTAGGGTGGGACTTCCGGTATGACGTATGTTAGGGTGGGACTTCCTGTATGACATATGTTAGGGTGGGACTTCCTGTATGACGTATGCTAGAGTGGGACTTCCGGTATGACGTATGTTAGGGTGGGACTTCCGGTATGACGTATGTTAGGGTGGGACTTCAGGAGTGACGTATGCATGTCCGGTGACTTTGTGACTTATGATTACATTGATGTGTCAGTGTTTGATGTTTTACAACGCCTGATGAGCAAACCAGACTAGTGTTATAACAGGAGGGTTATGTTTGATGATTAACAAATGGGGTTTAGGGTTCCGGAATGTTAAATTCCCAGGCAGTAAATAAGTGTTGTGTCAGCGGTAAGGTGTTTGGTGTTAAACAAAAGGGGGCCAGGGTTCCAATGCCTTGTGGTACAGATGTAAACTTCCATGTTTTGCAATGTGGTTGTAACATGGTGTTTTTCCACAAACACGGAGTTACACGTGAGAGACGTGTTTTTCTGTAAGATATAAAGAAGGGGATGGGACGGGACTTACAAGTTCGGATAGTTTTCAGCCCAACATTAATTTTAATAAGAGATTGGCTTCAAGGTTATATCCGCCCAGTAGTAATGGTCCCTAAATAACCACTAATACAAACTGTAGTATATGCAGGTTAGAAACCATCCCGTGTCTCACGGTTTGAAGTCCAACACAGCATTACAGCAAACTAACATCGCATGAGCAATGCTACTATTTTGAAGGAGCTTCCATGGCCCCAGGCCAACCACACATTTCGCAAAGGTGGATTGTGTCGTGGTTGGGGGGTTTTAAAATATTGTTATGAATAAAAACAAGTGTATGTATGAGCAATGTTGAGTTTTGTAATAAAAATGGTTGTTTAAGTCAGCATTAATTTCTAAGTTGCATTATAAGGCAAAACGTTACAAAGTTACCAGCAAGGTCGCGTATAAATTTGCATGAACAACGGGGAATCGTTGACAGGTAAGGATAGGTTATTTCAGGTAATTAAAACAATCGTAAAGGCGTCTTTTGAAATTGTACAACAGAGATCAACGCAAGAATGTTTTCTACACATTGGTAGATATGTTTAATAATAGGCAACGTTGGTTAAAAAAAATACTATAGTATTTGTGTTAGTATGGGCTTATGCTGTCACTTCCGGGTGAAGATGTGCTGCATTCTCTTAATGAACAAATCGTGAAATCTGATTTTGTATTGCTGTATTATGGTCCTGTGTTTGTTAAATGTTGAACTGATTAATGGCGATATGGTGACAATAGCAAGCCTTTATATGTAAGCAGATGAGTTTATCGTTAATATATACAATTCTATGACGTGTGTCACGGCTGAGCCGCGAAAATTAACGAGAACAGCTGTTCTACCAGACGTGATATAGCAATATATTTGGTTGCCAAGTGGCTACAAAAATCAGAACTAAATAGTTAAGTTTTATCCTGAATTTGTATCATTGCAGCATGTATAGTTCTAACACAATTTGAATCTAACGTGAAGAACGATGACATGTAACCAATGACAAAGTTAAGAGGCGTGACTTGCTGGAGGAGCCCCGGCTGCGATGTGAAGACAGTAATTAAACCCTGCAGCATCCGCAAAAGACAGCTGGTGTTTCAAGCGTGGAGTATATCGTTTCTGTTGTAAGTACAAGTTATTTTATTTGAAGTAATTTATTTGAAGTGTGATGCAACTTTTTAAGAATTTGTAAATCAATTTTAAAATTGCGCAATCCATTCATTTTTAGCTGTCTTTCATATTGCCTGTTTAAATCTCCGGTTTAGGTTGAGCGGATTTGAACACCGACCGTGTTTGGTAAACACATTTTTGGACCTCCAAATCTTGGTAAGTAGACTTTTGACATTATTGTTAATCAGCTTTAATTACCTGTATACGCTTGTTAATCCTATTTGTATTCAGTTCAAGTGACCGGCATCTGCGTCAGTTGGACTGGGTGGTCAGACTGTGATCTTACACAACCTGAGCAGATACTTTGTGTAAGTTTAATTATTTACAGACATTTTTAGTCATGTTCTAAAGTGTTATTAACAATTATGACTATGTATACTGACCCTTGGTACAACATTCTATATTCCAACAGATTGAGGACAGCCGGGTGATGAGACAAAGTACATTACCACAATGGGGTCAGTTACGGACACCCTTCCTTGTGGTGTCCGTGAGGGGTTTTTTGTTTTCTTTCAGGCTTGAAAGCTGAAGGTAATACAGCCAACTCTTCAAAACTGTGCTGTATGTAAATGTATGTTTGAGTTAGAATATTCAAATCTGAAAAGTGGATTGTTATTTACACGTTAAACCAGAGAAATGGCGAAAGATAATGCTAACGACAGTCCAGACACGGAACAGCCAACAACCTCTACAAATAATCAATCGACCATACCCCAAAATACAAATGAACCAACCACTACTTTGTTACACAGCGATGCGCACAATAATCCTCAGATACAAGGCTTGTTAACCGAGCTTAGTAGCCCCCATTTTTCACATGATCTAGTTGACACTCCTTCGAGCTCTCTGATGCAAACTCAGTGCAGTGATGGCGATGTTAGAGTTATACAGCGTAATGCATTTGACAATGTTGAATTACGACAGTTGATACATTTACAAAATACTGGTGAAGTTGGTGATTTTGGCACATTCTACGCAAGTATTATGGCAGGCTTGGATACTTTGATTGTTAGAGCCTCAGACTTTGTACAAGGGCCTGGTGACCGTCTGCAGATTAAGTTGATTGGTGAATCTCTGATAGATCCCGTACATGTGACCATGAGAGCGGATGAATATAATGAACGCACGTTTGGTAATTTACTTGAAAGTGTTATGCAGAGTAATGCCGAGATTATGATTGATGAATCACTAGAACTGGTGGTACAAATTGTCAAAAACCGTGAGGGTGGTGCCCCGCGACGTAAAGCTCAAACATTGTTGATAGATCAGATTATCAATAAAAAAAGAAGACATTTATATGTGGCTGTGAATAATGATTCTACGTGTTTTTCTGTTTGTTTGATGGGTATGTTGAACCCGCAGTACACATATCCTGAGGCCCTGGTTAGTGGTCGTGAGCTACATAAGGGGGCTGGTTTAGCGTTAGATGAATGTGTGTCATTCACAGATATTGTTCGGTTTGAAGAAATGACAGGGTGTAAAATTGTTGTCTTTCATCGAACACGGGATGGTCACTTTACCAAGTTTCAAAACAGCGAGGAAACCCAACCTAGAACTGTCTTTATGTACTTACACGATAACCATTTCTACGGTATCATGAATCTGAAGGGTTTTCTGGGTGTGTCTTATGTTTGTGACTGGTGCTATACCGGTTTCAACACACGTGGTGATCATGGTTGTAAACATAGCTGTAGTGTCTGTCTTCATGAAGATTGTCATACCCAACCCCGTAACACAAAGCAGTGCCTTGACTGTAAATGGATATGTTATTCAGATTTTGTTATAGCCAGCATAAACGTTTGAAGCACCACAAAAGTGTGGATCGTTGGGTTAGCAGGTGTGACCAGAAGAAATACTGTGTCGATTGTGGTCGCTATTACAATGTCAGTATTACCAACTATAAAGCACACAGGTGCATTGCTAACATGTGCCCCAATTGTAATGTGGATCTGGCTTTTGAAATGAATCATCAGTGTTTTATAAAACCCTCCAAGCCCGATGACCCCAGTGAGCGCTACATATTTTATGATTTTGAGACAATTGCCAATCCGGTGAATGGTGTACACACTGCAAATTTTGTGTGTGCAATAAGCTTTGATAACAAGACGTGGTGTTCAGCCGGAGATGGTTGTGTCACTGCTTTTTTTCAAAAGTTTAGGCAACCGAAATATAATGACTACACATTTATAGCACACAACTCTAAAGGTTTCGATGGTTACATCTTGATGCAGTACCTTGCTAACAATGGTATTGGCACAACACTTATTGCTAATGGTAGCAAGCTCATGATTTTTACAGACAGCACATTCAATCAGAGATACATTGATAGTCATTGCTTTCTACCTATGAAGCTGTCAACCTTGCCACGTGCTATGGGTTTTAAGGATTCGAAAAAAGGCTACTTTCCTTACAAATTTAACATCAAGGAGAATGAGAACTATGTTGGCCCCCATCCGGAACCGCATTACTATGGTGTGAATACCATGATGGCTAAAGAAAAAGATGAGTTTTTGCAATGGTATGCAACTGTTTCCGCAGACCCCTTTGTCATGCAGGATGAAATAAAGGCTTACTGCGTGAATGATGTGGTCATCTTGAGAGAGGGTTGTATGCGCTACAGACTCGAGTTCCTGGAGTGTGGTGGTGTTGACCCATTCCGGTCAATTACGATTGCTTCGGCTTGCATGAATGTCTTTTGCAACAGATTCCTCACCAAGGACACCATTGCATTGGTCCCCTCAGACAACTACAACCGTTGTCAGAAGACATTCTCAAACAGCTCAATACAGTGGCTTGAATATGTGGCCTCCGATAAGAATATATCAATACAGCACGCCCTGAACAGGGGTGAAGTGAAAATCGGTCCCTACTACGTTGATGGTTATGCTGAACGTGATGGTTTTAGCACGGTCTATGAATTTCTAGGTTGTTTCTGGCACGGTCACCCAAAGTGTCATTGTTCAACCAGCATCAATCCAATGACAAAGATTCAGTATGGGTTGATGCACCAGCAATGGTTGACAAAGCTAGAGGCTTTGAAAGAACAACACAACGTACATGTTCAATACATATGGGAGTGTGAGTGGAACCGGCTTAAAAACACATCCGCAGATGTCAAAGCTTTCTTGAAGACCTTTGGTGCTCCAGAGCGCCTTGACCCTCGGGATGCTCTTTTTGGTGGTCGTACTAATGCGATTCATCTGAAGTTTACGGCTCGAGAAGGGGAGACTATTCAGTATAACGATGTCTTTAGTCTTTACCCATTCTGCAACAAGACAAAGACTTATCCGATTGGGCATCCAGACATAATCTTTCGAGATTTCAAACCCCTAGACACTTACTTTGGTATTGTTAAGGCTACAGTGTGTCCACCGAAAGGCCTTTATCACCCCGTTTTACCACACAGGGTTGGCGGTAAGCTGTTCTTTCCATTGTGTAGATTATGTGCAGAGTCTGAAAACCAGGTAACTGATTGTTCACATACTGATTCAGAAAGATCTTTAACCGGTACCTGGGTTTCTATTGAGCTGGTTAAGGCTGTTGAGAAAGGTTATAGCATTGTGGAAATATTTGAAGTCTGGGATTTCACCAGGACATCAGATGATCTTTTTGCAGATTACACGAGAACATTCCTGAAGCACAAGCAGGAAGCTAGTGGCTTCCCACCATCTGTGGTTGACGATGTGGCTAAAGACCGGTATATCCGTGAATATCATGAAAAGGAGGGTGTGCAGCTTGACAAGGAAAACATTGTTGTAAACAGTGCTAGGCGATCTTTAGCTAAATTGGCAATGAATAGTCTTTGGGGTAAGATGCTTGAGCGGACTAACCTTATGAACACAATGTTAATTACAGATCCGGAGGAGTTTAGCCACTACCTTTTTTCCAGTGAAATAGATGTTGGTTATTTCTCGTTCATCTCAGACACTGTTGCGATGGTACAGTGGCGTTACACAAAACAGACACCAATCAAACCACGTGACGGCAACATTTTTATTGCCGCGTTCACAACCGCTTATGCTAGACTCGAGTTGTATTCACTCATGGAGAAGTTGGATAGACGTGTACTCTACACAGACACTGATTCCGTGATCTTTGTCACACGCCATGGGGATTGGGTCCCCCCACTGGGCCCGTTCTTGGGTGACTTGACCGATGAGTTACCGGATGGTGACAGCATAGCTCAATTTGTTAGTGGTGGGCCAAAGACATATGGTTACAAAACCGTTAAAGGTCTGACCTGTCTCAAAGCAAAAGGCATTACGCTCAACAGCTACAACACAACCATTGTTAATTTGGAGACGCTGACACGACTGGTTGACAACTTTGTATGGGGTGAGGGCGGTGATGATGATCATGTCCTTGCTAATGCAGACACAATTGCTAGAGATAAAAGAACATTCACGTTGAAAAACCGAGTAATGTCTAAGCGTTTCAGAGTTGTGTACAACAAGCGTGTACTGCTCCCTGATTACAGCACAAGGCCTTATGGGTACTAAACCACAGTCTAGGATGGATAGCGGTTTTGACCCACGACTACAACACCCGTTCAGCTGTGTCATTAGTGGCCCCAGTAACTCTGGTAAAACATATTTTGTGAAGATGATGTTGGATAATGCAGAGGTTTTATTCTCCAAAGAAATTCAAAATATCGTCTGGGTTTATTCATGTTGGCAACCGCTGTATGACGAACTGTTGAAAGTAAGGGAGATACATTTTATAGAAGGTCTACCAACATCGCTGTGTGATGACAATCTGCTACCGATTCAGAAAAACAACTTTTTAATTATTGACGATTTAATGAAAAGTGCATCAGAGAGTTTGGAGATGGAGAGAGTTTTCACACAATATTCACACCACCGTAACCTGAGTTCAATTTACCTCGTCCAAAACATGTTTGTTAAAGGCAAATCTAGTAGAACTATTAACTTGAACACAAACTACCTCATCTTGTTTAAAAACCCCCGCGACAATCAGCTGATTAGTATTTTAGGCAGACAGATATACCCCGGTCTTTCTCGATTCTTCATGGAGAGTTTTAAAGATGCAACACATCCGCCTTTTGGTTATTTACTTATTGACTTTAAAGCTACAACACCAGAAGACTACCGTCTGAGAACAGGGTTGTTTTCAGGGGATTGGCCTGTCGTGTACGTTCCTAAGAAAGTTTGATCATGTCTAAACGCATTCATAGAAATGTACCACTTTTGAAAATGATATTTAAGGCACCGGCAAGTCAACAAAAAGTTATTTTAGAATCAGCATCCACCGACCTCATTCTATCACTCTGTGAAATAGCGCTTAATCTAAGGCGCGGTAATATACCCTTAACCGAGTCGCAGCTCCGAAAAGTAAAGAGACAAAAAGCCAAAATTATATACATGTCTAGAAAGAACACTTCAGTTGCAAGGAAAAGAAAAACCATCAACCAATCTGGAGGTTTTCTACTGCCGTTACTAAGCGTTGCAGTTCCATTCTTAACCAGTCTAATTGCATCGAGACAGGGTTAAACAACATGGAGCATGCTCAGAAAATGTTTCTGGTGCCACAACATCAGTTGCAAAAACTGCGAGAATCCAAAACGACTAGCACCGATGTAAGACAATCTGTTGAGAATGATTTGGACTCATCGATTCGCAATATACTGTTGAAGCCTGATATGGATTTACATGAGAAAGCTAAAAGATACTCTGCCATTTTACAAAGATTTTTGACTGTTGTGCGCCGGGGGGTCTTGATACAAACACCCTGACTTTAAGTCTACCCGGGTCTGAGACCGGGGCTGGTGTAGTAAACGTGACTGAGAATAAGCAAACTGTTGACCAAAATGTTGACCTTGTTGATGAAATTTTGGATAATGTGCCTGTGAAGCGTAGAAAGAATGTTGAATATATTCTTAATAGAATGCACAGGTCTAAAGATTTGACTTCATGGAATTCAAATGGTGAATTCTTTTCAAAGGAGAGATAATCAAGGGCTCACACCTATTGGATCTTGTTAAAAGTGTGACAGCTACCAATAAAATTGCTGACGATAGAAGACCGTTGGGGTGGGGTGTGTTTTTAGAGGCCATGGCATGTCTCAACATGCCTTTTACAACTATTCCAAATGCGCATGTAAGACGTAAAATCTATTTGTATAAACAAAAGTCTGGTGACACAATGGATGATTTAGCAACTGGTTTTCAAACAACCAAAGCTTTCTTTGAACCTCATACCACGGACCCCGCAAAATGGCTTCCATTTTAATGTGTTTTTATTTTATTTGTGATACATTGTATGTTTGTTTTATCTTGAATAAATGTTGTATGAAAAATAATATGTAAACGTTGATGTGGTTTTACAAATGTTTTTATTTTTGAATAATAAATTCGACATACACGTTATTGGCTTTTCTATTTCTTCAACAACCATGGCACAAATTAAACGTTTCACAAGATTGAGCATGTTGTATGCAATTAAACATTTGCTTATCACGCTTACTCTGGTACATCTTAGCTACAAACTTTGAGACTAGGGCATCATTTTCTCGTAAATCATCAGCATAAAAAGACATAAAAAGACATCTTTATAACTCAGACCTTTTGTCATTAGAAAGAGAAAGAACAAACAATGCTGTCCACACGTGGTTGAAACCAGGTCCTGTACTTGTTTTGAACTGTATTCCACATTCTCACAGGTTTTCAGAAAGGCCTTGATTGACTTGGGAAAATATGTAAAATCCGGGGGGTTTCCAAAACTGTCATAAAACCTTCCAATGCCATCATCCGTTATGTAAATAGCCAGCCAGTGCTCCCCAGGTTGATTGCTTGGGTGTGTATTAACAATCATCATTGATGCAACATCTCGGACAGGCACCCTAGGCAGTTGGTCACTTGCCAGCACACCATAGAAATGGGTCCTAGATGAAAATTGGTTCACCACACTGGTCAACTCTGCGGTATTCATTTCCACACAGTTCTCCTAATAGTAGTCAACCATGACTTGTCGCCGGTTTGACACTTCGATAATGGAGTCAAAGATTGAATAAACAACTAAATTAATTGTGTGGGGTAGTGGTTGTCTGAACCTCATCTCAAGTCGTACATTCCCTGACTTGATCAAGGATATGTGCTGACCACATTCCTCGTCTGGCGCGCAGTTGAATGCATTAAGGGCATAGCCGTGTAAGAAGTCCGACCTGTCAATAGCCAAGGCTTGGTCCTTTAGGTGTTTTCCTGAAGCTAAGGCCAATTGGTAAAATTCACGCACTGCTGACTCTGTTGTGTAATTTGGTTGGAATGGTTTGCTAGGAAATTGCTGACCATCCACATACATAGCCATAAACTCCAAATTATAATGTTTGAAATTAAATGGATTCTTTGTGTAACTTCCGGTAAAACTGTCATTGTCCACCAATCTGATTACAATACATTTTGGCAGAGGTCCTAAAAAAAGGTTTTCCTGGTTACAAACACGACCCCCAGCCGGTAAACTAAATGTCTTCATACAAACTCTTTCAATTGGGTACTTGGCATTGGTTGAGAGTAGCGCTTGAGCGTGTCCAAGTTTCACGGCTGGCGAAACAGACACTTTCTTGACAAATAGTGATGCTGATAGTATATGCAAACGATAACGCACATCCCCGACCCCCATAAGGCAGAACTCATCTTTACCGCGCACCATCCTAACCTTTATGTCAACGCCGTTTAACATAAGTTTCTCTTGAAAGAAGATATCGCTATGAACAGGGACTATCATTTCAAATGTTGTGCTATCCGCCGAATAGGCTGCCCTTTTCGTAAGTCCATCGTTCTCGCCTGCAGGGTCCGTAACATCCATGTGACCTGCGGCATCCTTGTAAAACAACCCAGCTGAAAACTGTGTCTTTAATGTATCACATCCATAATTCAGAATGCTCTCTATAACGGCTCTGTAGGGGTATGTGTTGCTACTCTGGCTAATTAAACGATCACCCAAGGAGACATCCACTTGTGAAAATAGGGTGGCTATCGGATAGTTGATAACCCCAACACGTGCTCCGGCATCAATATTAGTTCCAGTCCGGTTTAGTGACTTTTACACGTAGGTACAGCAAAGTATTGTTTAGATCAACGTAGTCTTCGCCATTCCCAGCAATAAAGAACTCCAGAGGGGCTGCGTCAGATATTGCTGATAGGGTCGGTATTTCAATGTATGTATTTTTCTCGATAGATGTCTGTGTGAATGGAACTGTGAATAAATCCAACTCTGTCTTCATACATTCGCCAGACATACGGTGTAGGAGTGCCATCTCTCTAAAATATATTCTTAATCGGATTTGTCGTGTTCCCTTTGAGTGTCCTCCGGGGTGTATGTCCTCTTTTAACCTTGACTCTTGTTTTTGTCTCATTCTTGCGTTATTTACTCGTGGGTAGGCTCCGCCTACCAGGTGGTCTCTTTCTAACACCTCGAGACATAACCATTAATCCAGAACCATCCTGCTGTTTTGTTTGTCGTGACATAACACTGTTGGCAACATCGCCGACTATATTCCTAGCCGCACTCTTCAGATGTGGTTTTGCTATGGAGAACCCACGCTTCAACAAAGGTATTGCCATCCGGAAAAGCCCTCGGAAAAGGCCCCCTAGACCGGCCCCATACATTGCTGAGCTACCATGATACCCTGGTAAACCGTTACCGGCCTGTGTTGTGTAGTATTCAACATACCTTTGAGGATCATCATAGAGCTTGTGCGGCTGCATCTTAAACTCTAAAAGATTGTTTGACGGGTCTGAAGTGTAATTTTGCAATCACCTTCCCCACTACAAATGAAACCAGCTGGTTTTGATCAGATTTTACTTCAATACAGATCTCATCAAATTGTGTCTTACTAAGAGGTACGTAGTGTGGCTTGTCAAACGTCACTGTGACAACTTCGTTCTTTCTCCCTGTAATATGTACAGTTCGCAGCAGTGGGACATGACTGTCACCAACACATTGATAATCAATTATATCTGTGTAGATGTATAGGGTGTTAAACCCCGCCAGAATATCTGTGGGGTATGTTCCGTACCATGTGGCGGACCACCACTCGCCTGGTTTTAACCCCAATATCTGTTCCAGTTTTGCGCTAAATTTCAAACTAAACTGGGGCTCACCTTTTAGAAACACTCTATTTTTAAATTCATCGTACCCCACCGATAAACCATGTGTTTTTATATGACTATTGAGCTCTATCACTAGTTCTAATATGCTGCTGTAATAACCGGTGTCGAGTTCATATTTCCAAGTTTTGTCGTTTTTCAAGTCAAGTAGTTCAAATGCGTTTTCGCCCTGTGTAAAAGTTTTCCACGTATGCGTGTATTGGAACTCTATCAAAGATACTTCCCAATCGCCTTTCAAATCTATACCTTTGGCAAATTTTGTGGTATAGCACGAACTCGTGTTGCTTGGATAGACATGTCTCGATGAGTTACTGGGCAGCGTTATGTAGAAGCCACCGTCACCCATGCTGATCGCAGTCAATGTAAATGACGTGATCCTGTAAATCCTGGAGTTTTATCCAGTTTCTAGGTCAACCACTTGTTCCGATGGTATCCAGCTGTTGAATTTCTCAGGCCAACCAAGCCACTTCACAAGACACATTTTCCTCCCTTTCTGTACTTTCTCATTCAAAACTGCTTCCACTTTAAAAGTTTTATCCTTAGCCACGATTATTTTCAGCAATTCCTGTTCATAAAAGGTCCCAACTATCACATCACCATCGTAATCTTTTATTCTATATACAGGAGGTACCCGAGGAATGCATTCTGTTATTGTAAAATATTCATCTGTGTACCCTTTTTCATAGCCTTTTGTAAACGCACCTCTCAGCTTTGAGAGTCTCACAGTATCCCCAACCTGGAACTTGTAGCTTTGATTACCATTTCTCGTTAATGTTGTGCCATACAGGTTCTTGAGAACTAATCTAACATTTTCTTCACAAACGTCAGCAGGCTTCATCTTAATAGACCGATGGTAGCTATGGTTGTACCCACGAACTAAATCTTGAATAACCTCAACATAGCGGTGGGTGTTGGCTGCTGTCGTGATTTAATTGTTTTATTAAACCTCTCAACGATACTCGCTTTGACATCATTTCCTGTAGCAAAATGTTTTATGTTTTACTTCTTCATCAACATTTCAAAATGTGAATTAAACTCCTTCCCCTTGTCCGTTTGGACTTTTTGTGGTGTTCTTCCTTCTTTTAATGTCTTCAAATGCTCGCTTTTATTTCTCAGCACGCGAATCCATGCGTATTTGCTTAATACATCTATGCATGTTAACATAAATTTCATGTTATCGTTTTCCACGCTGTAAGCACTCATGTCAACCAAATCCAGCTGAAATTGTGAATTTATATCATGAACAATAACTCTATTTCTTTTAAAATGTATAGCTACAGGCCTGTGTAGCGTGTATGCATCCTGGGCAAGCAGCCAGTCATCGGCCTCACCATTTTTGAGGATCTCCCCGGTTTTTTCCAAGTATGCTCTTTTCAAACCCTCTCTACCCACATAAGCACCAGGGTTTGCCGGGTCATAGTAAATACTTTTCATAACCTGTTCAGACATCGTAGAGTGTTCGAGCAATAATGAGAATTAATACATGTTTAACAATGTTTTATTTGAGTTTTCGAAATTACACAACCAATATATTCAGAAAAGTTACACAAACATTCAGATTTCTCATAGTCTTTGTTTATATACATGTTAACATGAGAACTGAAGCTACCCTGGCCTTAGACAACAGACTCTTTGCTTTCATCACACCATGACCCCGCTGCGTCGCATACAACATCCTCATTAAATTTGTCCATGTACTCATCCCTGTTCTCACTCAGTCTCTGTGTGATGTTCGGCTCCAACTTGAGCTTGTGCAGAAAGTTCTCAGCGGCCTCGTGAACATCAGTCATCGGTGTGTGAAAACCAGATGCGTTCAAAGCCTTGACCAACACATGTTTCAGTCGCGGTGTTAAAACTGTCGCCGCAATGTCATCATAATGGGCCTCAAAAAAATACTCAGGCGTTTCGAGACATGAATGTCTTGTCTGGCTCGGGTGGTCCACTTCGCATCCGATGCATGCTTTGTGTAGAATAGCCCCAACAACGTTTTCCAGAATCATACCCATTGTTGCTTTGATGATCTTTAAAATTTTTGGTGCAAGTTGTTTGTCCATTTTGTGATAACTCTTGTTAGCATTTGAAAGGTATGACAGGTTAAGAGGACCTAGTTGATCACCAACCCTGTCAATCCAATGGTAGTTTCTTGTTGGGTATGCCGGTGGAATTGAGCTGTCTGGGTCGGGGGTTCCGTAGAAGGCTTCAGCGTTGTCATCCCAGGCGTCACACAGCCAGTCCTCAGCCTTGGGTTCTTCAATCACCGCTTGGTTGTAATCTTGAGACATGTTTCGTAAAATCTTCCGACTGCTTGAATGTCACCGGCGGTCTGTCGGTTTTTATGCTGTGCTGATGAAGGTGTTGGCTTAAGGCGGGGCTTCGGGGTCTTAGGTCAGTCGATCAGTCCACAGTCACAAACTAACCCGCTGATATTATACGGAAATAACTCCAATCTGACAGAGTCATACTCTTTCAGCCCCTCGACAACTTTAAACAGTACATCTACTGTATTATGTGGGCCTTGTTTTGGCCCCAAATAAAACACTTTTCGAAAGGTGGCCCATAAACTGGCATTAAAAACCATTTGATCCGTCACACCAGCCTTAAACACTTGGCCTTCGGGTAATTCATAAAATGCAACCTCCGGTTGCTCTGGGTTGAAGATGTATCCCCCGATCCGACCATCGTCCAATTTCCACTCCTGTGCCACCATATCCGGGTGTAATTGATGGATTCGGGTTAAACTCTGCATCGGTTTCTTCGGGGCTGGCATGTTGATTGCATCTCTGCGGTCCATTTGCAATTTCTTACCAAATCGCTGAGCTGCGTTTAAGCTGTTAGCTTTCACCGGTGTTTCACCCAAAACATTGATAGCAGCACAATCCTCCATGTTATGTAATGTGTAGGTAAGTTCGCTCAGGCAAGACTGAATGACCAACCCCGATGTCGGCGTGGTTTAAATACACACACCACGCCAGTCAACCCATAAAACATGAAAGGTTAACAAACACTGTTTGTATGCCAGCTGTTGCAACACTTGTCAGAAGATAAAACACCAGGGTTTTATATTTGTCGAACACCATTTCCTGTACACCAAACAACTTGCCGCTGACACAACACTTATTTACTGCCTGGGAATTTAACATTCCGGAACCCTAAGCCCCATTTGTTAATCATCAAACATAACCCACCTGTTATAACACCAGTCTGGTTTGCTCATCAAGCGTTGTAAAACATCAAACACTGACACATCAATGTAATCATAAATAACAAAGTCACCGGACATGCATACGTCACTCCTGAAGTCCCACCCTAACATACGTCATACAGGAAGTCCCACCCTAACATACGTCATACAGGAAGTCCCACCCTAACATACGTCATACAGGAAGTCCCACCCTAACATACGTCATACCGGAAGTCCCACCCTAGCATACGTCATACAGGAAGTCCCACCCATGCAAACCGGATGTCCCGCCCACCTGTCACATCAATATGGAAGTCCCGCCCCCCAGGGCCATAAATCACCATTCTGACACAATATACCCTACACTAACTACTGGGGTGCCATGTCATCTGCTGGTGTTGGTGTTGGTGTTGGTGTTGGTGTTGGTGTTGGTGTTGGTCCACTGTGTTTTCTGAGGTCCAAGGTCAACGCAGCCGTCTGCCAGGAAGTTTTAGAGCACTTCATGCTTCCTGCTGCTGACCAACTTTATGGAGATGCAGATTTCATTTTCCAGCAGGACTTGGCACCTGCACACAGTGCCAAAGCTACCAGGACCTGGTTTAAGGACCATGGTATCCCTGTTCTTAATTGGCCAGCAAATTCGCCTGACCATAGAAAATCTATGGGGTATTGTGAAGAGGAAGATGTGATATGCCAGACCCAACAATGCAGAGGAGCTGAAGGCCACCATCAGAGCAACCTGGGCTCTCATAACACCTGAGCAGTGCCACAGACTGATCGACTCCATGCCACGCCGCATTGCTGCAGTAATTCAGGCAAAAGGAGCCCCAACTAAATATTGAGTGCTGTACATGCTCATACTTTTCTGAATTTGGGATTTTCATTAGTTGTCAGTTATAATCATCACAATTAAAAGAAATAAACATTTTAAATATATCAGTCTGTGTGTAATGAATTAATATAATATACAAGTTTTACTTTTTGTATGCAATTACTGAAATAAATCAACTTCATGATATTCTAATTTTATGACCAGCACCTGTATGCTGCCTCTGAGCGATGTAACCCAAAATCACAATGTACATTTTCACTGTTATGCTGATAATACACAGTTATATTTCAATGAAGCGTGGAGACTCATCAAAATTAGCTACTCTCGAAGCATGCATTTCAGATATTAGGAAGTGGATGACCGAGAACTTCTTGCCCTTAAACTCGAGAAAAACAGAAATGCTCGTTTTAGGACCCAAGAAACAAAGAGCGTTGTTAGCAGATCTCATTGTGAACCTCTACGGCCACATGGTCGTATCCCAAAAAGCTGTAAGAAACTTCGGCGTTACCCTTGACCCTGACCTTTCCTTTGATGAACATACAGTCATGGCCAAAAGTGTTGACACTCCAGAAATATTTCCAGAAAATCAAGTATTTCTCACAGAAAAGTATTGCATTAACACATGTTTTGCTATACACATGTTTATTCCCTTTGTGTGTATTGGAACAAAACAAAAAAAAGAAGGGAAAAAAAGCTAATTGGATATAATTGCACACAAAACCCCAAAATGGGCTGGACGAAATTCTTGGCACCATCCCCTCAACGTGGACGATGTCCTCATCCTCAAATGCCCCTGTATAGCACATCGACAGGAAGACGGCGCTGAATCACACAGACACACCCTTTTCGGATGCCAAAGAGATACTTTTGGCCATGGCTGTATAAAATATGTCTCAAGAGTTGCTTTTTTTTCATCTTTGAAACATTGCAAAAATCTGAAACATTCTATCAAAAACTCATGCAGAAAAACAAATCCAAGCTTTTGTTACTTCTAGACTAGATTACTGCAATGCTCTTCTTTCCGGTAACCCTGACAAATCAATAAATAAACTTCAACTAGTGCTGCACACGGCTGCTAGAATCCTAACTAGAACAAAAAACACATTACTCCTGTACTAGCGTCCTTACACTGGCTGCCTGTTAGGGCAGATTTTAAGGTTTTACTGTTAACCTATAAATCAATACATGGACTTGGTCCTACGTACCTTGCTGAACTGATCCAGCCATGCATACCTACACGTAACCTACGATCACAAGATGCAGGCCTTTTGATTGTACCTAGAATTTCTAAACAAACAGCTGGCGGCAGGGCCTTTTCTCATAGAGCTCCACTCCTGTGCAATGATCTGCCAATTAAGGTTAGAAATGCAAACTCAGTGCAAACTTTCAAGTGTCTACAAAAAACTAATTTCTACAGCATGGTTTATGATTAGGTGTAGCCTGGCCTGGGGGTGTGAAGGTGACTAGAAGGCTTGATACTGTCCACCCTTGCTGTCTTGCCAGGTGGGCTCTCGTCGCCACTGGGATGCCCTCCCTCCAATGCCTTTCGGGGGAAGAGTCACTGGCTTGTTATTGTCTCTCTGTTGCGCACTTGTGCAATTGGGCTGTACTCTGCTGGCAATATTCGGCCCTCATTCAGGGTGGTTGCAGTTGGTGGGTGTTCCTTTGGTTGATGCCTGGCAATATGGGTGGATTGATTTCCTGCCTGTTGGGCCCTGTCCGGGGCCTCCCCCGGGTAGGGCCACAGTGTCGCTGGACCCCTCCGTCTCAGTCCCAAGGTCTTATGCTGCTATACTATTGTGCTGGGGGATTGGGTCAGTTCTCCTTCTCCACTATAAATCGTTATTGATAAGAGGAATGCATTTTCAGAATTTTCCCCATTTTAAACTTTAGGAGTGCATGAGGTCCTGGTCCACACCTGCGGAGTACCTGGTTTGGGGGGCCCATTGCTGTCCCTTGTCTATCTGGTCATACTTCTGACCTAGTCAAAATGTATATAGACTCTGGATTTAGCCCACATGCATTTATTAATTATTCCAATTGGACTCTTAATATCTCACCCGGCACAGCCAGAAGAGGACTGGTCACCCTTCTGAGCCTGGGTCCTCTAGGTTTCTTCCTAAATTTCGGCCTTCTTAGGGTGTTTTTCCTAGCCACTGAAATTCAACACTACTGTTGTTTGCTCCTTGGGGTTTAAGGCCGGGTGTTTCTGTAAAAGCAGTTTGTGACAACTGCTGTTGTAAAAAGGGCTTTATACATGAATTTGATTGATTGATTGGTAAAGTTCTGTAGTTGTACCGTCCAGATTGAAGGAGTCTGCAATGCAGTCACAACATTGTGCCACTGTACTGCTGTTCTGTGTATACCTAGAGTGGTGAAATAGCTGGACAACACATCCTGCAGGAAAGTCAATCTAATTATAATCCATTTGGCCTTAGATATAGTCAAGGCTACTTAACTTTATTAATACATATTTCTCTCCATTTAAATGTAACCATAATTGGACTCAGATGTCATTAATGATAGCATTTAGGTCAATATAGCACTTTTTTAATTCAACCCTAGAAAAACACAAAATAGACATACAATTGGCCAAGAGATTCAGGTTTTATTTGATTGAAATTGCAATCAAATGTAATCTGATTACAATTTAGATTAACATTTAGGTATCCATCTCAATCAGATTTTTAAGTTAAAGAATAAGGAATATATCAACATCTAATATAATTAGAAAGGATATAAAATGTGTCAGTATTTGGTTAAGATAGGCATGTAATTGGGGTTAGTAGTTTATATAGGATGGCTTCTGTCACTTTTGGATGATTGACTGACCGTAGTTTGACTAACTTCCAGTTTGTGTGCAGGACTTCCAGTTTGGTAGGTGGGACTTCCTGTGTGACGTACACTCACCTAATGGATTATTAGGAACACCATACTAATACTGTGTTTGATCCCCTTTCGCCTTCAGAACTGCCTTAATTCTACGTGGCATTAATTCAACAAGGTGCTGAAAGCATTCTTTAGAAATGTTGGCCCATATTGATAGGATAGCATCTTGCAGTTGATGGAGATTTGTGGGATGCACATCCTGAGCACGAAGCTCCCATTCCACCACATCCCAAAGATGCTCTATTGGGTTGAGATCTGGTGACTGTGGGGGCCATTTCAGTACACTGAACTCATTGTCATGTTCAAGAAACCAATTTGAAATGATTCGAGCTTTGTGACATGGTTCATTATCCTGCTGGAAGTAGCCATCAGAGGACGGGTACATGGTGGTCATAAAGGGATGGACATGGTCAGAAACAATGCTCAGGTAGGCCGTGGCATTTAAACGATGCCCAATTGTCACTAAGGGGCCTAAAGTCTGCCAAGAAAACATCCCCCACACCATTACACCACCACCACCAGCCTGCACAGTGGTAACAAGGCATGATGGACCCATGTTCTCATTCTGTTTACGCCAAATTCTGACTGTACCATCTGAATGTCTCAACAGAAATCGAGACTCATCAGACCAGGCAACATTCTTCCAGTCTTCAACTGTCCAATTTTGGTGAGCTCGTGCAAATTGTAGCCTCTTTTTTCTATTTGTAGTAGAGATGAGTGGTACCCGGTGGGGTCTTCTGCTGTTGTAGCCCATCCGCCTCAAGGTTGTGCGTGTTGTGGCTTCACAAATGCTTTGCTGCATACCTTGGTTGTAACGAGTGGTTATTTCATTCAAAGTTGCTCTTCTATCAGCTTGAATCAGTCGGCCCATTCTCCTCTGACCTCTAGCATCAACAATGCATTTTCGCCCACAGGACTGCCGCATACTGGATGTTTTTCCCTTTTCACACCATTTCACACCCTAGAAATGGTTGTGCGTGAAAATCCCAGTAACTGAGCAGATTGTGAAATACTCAGTCTGGCCCGTCTGGCACCAACAACCATGCCAGGCTCAAAATTGTTTAATCACTTTTCTTTCCCATTCTGACATTCAGTTTGGAGTTCAGGAGATTGTCTTGACTAGGACCACACCCCTAAATGCATTGAAGCAACTGCCATGTGATTGGTTGATTAGATAATTGCATTAATGAGAAATTGAACAGGTGTTCCTAATAATTCTTTAGGTGAGTGTATGTTAGGGGTTGTTACTTCCTGTGTGACTTATCCGGGTGTGAAATATGGTATGGGGTGTGCGTGGTATTTAATTTATGTTGGCTTTGTTGGTCATTCAGACTAGCCTGAGTAAACCTAAGTGTGCATTACAAAACATGGGGGATTCCACAGTGATCAATATTGGGTTTGAAACACTGGTGAAGGTTAACAGCTTAACAGCTGCACAGCATTCAGCAAGAGAATACAATTGGGTGCCGATGACACGATGAAGATGCCACCCCCAAAGAAACCAATGCAGCGTCTAGTTCGGATTCATCAACTACACCAGGAAATGTTGGCACAGGAGTGGAAGTTGGAAGACGGGCGGACTGGTGGATCAGTGTTCAACCCAGAGACACCAGAAGTCGCATTTTATAAATTGTCCGAAGGCGAGGTGTTTAAACAGGGTTTCCCTGATCAAATGACCTTCAGTGCTAGTTCATGGAGCACCTTCTTAAAAGTGTTTTATTTGGGGCCAAAACTGGGCACATATAATACGGTGGATGTGTTATTTAAAGTAATCAAAGGAATGATTGGAGCTATTTCTGGAAAATATCAGCAGGTTAGAGTGCAACTGTGACTCCGCACTGTTTGACTGACATACAACCCTGAAGCCCCGCCTTAAGCTAACACATTCCTCAACACAGCATAAAAACAGACAGACTGCCTGTGACTATCAAGCAGCCTTTATGAAACATGTCTCAAGTACAACCAACCGGAGTTTGAAGAACCCAAGACCGAGGACTGGCTATGTTCCACCTCGGATGACAACGCTGAATCCGGCTATGCTGTACCAGACCCTGACCCCTCGACTCAACCGTCTTATCCACCAAGAAAAATTGGCTTGATTGGCTTGGCACTGAGCTAGGACTTCTTAATCTATCATACCTTTCAAATGCTGACAAGAGTTATCACAAAACGGACAAAAGCCTTGCACCGCAGGTTTTAAAGATCATCAAAGCAACATTGGGTATGATCATGGAACACATTGTTGCAGCCATTCTCCACAAAGCACGCATCAGATGTGAAGTGGACCACCCAAGCCATAGAAGACATTCTTGTCCGCCTGATAATTTTTTTTGAGACCCATTATGATGACATCGTGGAGACTTAACACCGTGACGGAAACATGTGTTGGTCAAGGCTTTGGCATCATTAGCATACGAATCGTCTCTTTTAGCATAAACATTCTCCTCCGCAGCATCACCATCCAGCCAGAGCATCAGTTCATCTACTGGGTCGTTATCAAACTATATAGAATATTCTAATAAAAATAATGAAATACAGAATTTGTTTTAAATGGTTAATGAATTTGAAAATACAAGAATGTGTGTGTATTGATCCTACTAAAAAAATAAATTATAATACATTGCGAAAGAAGAGGTCGGTAATGAATATGCTGTGAACGGCGTGTCTTTGCAGGTCACACCCACGGGTTGTAGTGAGGCTATCGAGTTGATCTGAATGCCAATGCATAGTTTTAGTCTCCTAAATAATTGGCATATCAAATGTAATCATTTGGCGGTTCTAGTGTTAAACATATTTCTTCTCATTATTAAACCAATGCTCTACGAAGTCTGAACAGATTCTGAAAAGTATTTACTACAACCCGTCCAACCCTGGTACTTACGTGAGTAGAGAGGGTTTGAAAAGAGCGTACTGAGAGAAAACCAGGGAGATCCTCAAAAATGGTGTGGCAAATGATTGGCTATTGGCCCAGGATACATACACGCTACACAGGCCTGTAGCTATACATTTTCAAAGAAATAGAGTTATTGTTCACGATACAAATTTGCACTGGATTTGGTGGACATGAGTGGTTACAATGCAGAAAATGATAACATGAAATTTAGGTTAACACAAGTAGTTGTAATAAGTAAACCAGCATGGGTTCGTGTGCTGAGAAATAAAAGTGCTATTGAGGTAAAGCGGGCATTTGAACACATATTAAAAGAAGGAAGAACCCCCAAAAAAGTCCAAACAGACAAGGGGAAGGAGTTTATTTATTCACATTTTGAATTGTTAATGAAGTACAACATAAAACATTTGACTACAGGAAATTATGTCAAAGCGAGCATCGTAGAGAGATTTAATAAAGCAATTAGATCATGAATGTGGCGATATCCCACAGCTGCCAACATACATCGTTATGTTGATGTGATTCAAGATTTGGTTTGTGGTTACAGCCATAGGTACCATCGGTCTTTCAAGATGAAGCCTGTTGACATTTGTGATGAAAATGTTAGACAAGTTCTCAAGAACCTGTGTGGTACAACAATGATGAGAAGTGGTAATCAAGGTTAGAAGTTCAGAGTTAGAGATACTGTGAGACTCTGTAATTGCAAACAAAGGTTTCTTTACCAAACATTAAGTTCTGCTTTTCTGATGTATAAAATACTTATGTCATGCAATAAAATGCAAATTAATTACTTAAAAATCATACAATGTGATTTTCTGGATTTTAGATTCTGTCACTCACAGTTGAAGAGTACCTATGATCAAAATTACAGAATTACATGCTTTGTAAGTGGGAAAACAAGTTTGTACAACTTTAAACAGTCATGATTAATTTGAGTTAGGTAAATAGTTTTACATACCTTAAAATAGCAGCTTGCCATGTGTCAAGATGTCGTCTGATGTGTGAAAGGACAGTGCACCTCTGGGGTCAAGCATTTAAACCCCAACATTAAACCCAGACCCCCACTGCATATATTCAACAGAATAAGCCTAAATTATTGGTTGGAATACACCTATTATTTAACAACAACAAAAACTACATCCCATCCTGACATAAAAATAAACACACCCTACCATCCAATTCACCTAATGCCGCTACGTCTAGGGGGGCATATTATTATATGAAATTATGAAATCATTAATGACTTTAACAAAAACGTATGTTTGGATTTGATTGTCATACCATTGCCATACATAATATAAACATTCTTAATACACAGCAACTTGTTTGGATCCATACACAAACATACACTCACAGCTATCTTAAACAATTGCCACCCCCATCCCACACACACCAGACAAACCCCCCTAAGTAGTACCTTTGAGACCTCACAAACACAGTTGATTTGTTGGCCTATGGCATCTGTGTATACACATTTGAATAATTCAAAAGGTTCTGGGAGATTTTTTTTAAAAGACCAACCATGGGTCACACCACCGTTCCTAAAAATTGGTAACACCATAGTCTGAGCATGCTTTGAAATACCATCAGTGTGAGTGATATTGTGTAAATGATTGTCAGTCTCTGGTTTGTTGTCCTTTAAACTGGGCTGATCTGAGCTTAAGATCCTTTTCATGTTAAGATAATAAATGGGCAGAAACGTTCCAAAGTCCCGACCCCGTCTTTATATCTTACACAATCAATTCTACACTTGTTAAAATAAATAGTTCAGCTTCTGCTTTCCCTAGAATATTAAAACACTTTAAGATCAAGAAACAAACAAACAGGAAATATCACATTAATATTAAGGACTGTGATAAAAATTCTAATTAATTCCTAAATACTCTTTGGTCATCTTGTATGAACCGCACATTTGAGATCTCCCCAGATTGGTTTGATGATATTAGGGTCAGGACACTATGATGGGCATATATTGGCGCAGTAAAGGCTTCTTTCTGGCAACTCGATCATGCAGCTCATTTTTGTTCAAGTATTGTCGTATTGTGCTCCTTGAAACAAACACATCGCCTTTTTCTAGAGCAGCCTGTATTTCTGCAGAGGTTACCAGCAATTTTTTTTTGTATCCTGAACAATTCTTCTGGCAGGTTTGGCTGGAATATTTCTTGGTTTACCTGACCTTGGCTTAGTATCAACAGAACCCCAAATTTTCCACTTAATAAGTGATTGAACAGTACTGACTGGCATTTACAAGGCTTTGGATATCCTTTTACATCTTTATAAAGTTCCATTGCCTTATTATGCAGGTCTTTTGACAGATATTTTCTGCTCCCCATGGCTCAGTATCTAGCCTGCTCAGTGTATCCAAGTGAGAGCTAACAAACTCATTAACTATTCATACACAGACATTAATTGCAATTTAAAAAGTCACAGGTGTGGGAAATTCACCCTTAATTGCCATTTTCACTTGTGTGTGTCACCTTGTGTGTCTGTAACACGGCCAAACATTCAAGGGGTATGTAAACTTTTGATCAGGACCATTTGGGTGATTTCTGTTATCATTATGATTTAAAATGGAGCAAAACAACTATGTGATTATTAGTGGCCTCATATGATCACGATCCTTAAATAAATAATAACACTTTTATAAAAGTTTCTTTGCATGATCAGTCATATTTTCAAAATCAATGTCACCATTTCATAATTTCTGCTAGGTTATACAAACTTATAAGCACAACTGTACTTTAATTACTGTAAAAAGACAATTATTATATTTTACAAACGAGCAGAAGTATATATTTACCATATGATCTATTAAATTCATTGTAAATGCAAGTAAAGAAACTACTGGTAAGAGTCATAATTTAATAAGGACCTTTATTCACAGTATCATTCAACTGCCATTGGTTCACAATATAATGATCAATGTTTGGTAAATACACCAAAGTTTTGACTTTAGTCACTATCAAGCAGGATATAGCACTTTTTTCGGTTTCAAAATAATGAACGACTTTGTAATCCAAGTTTACAAAAATCCAAGATTTCAAAAAGGACTCCTTATGAAAACAATATACGGTACATACATTTTAACACAGTATCATGAATGCCATTCCTCTCAGTAAAAGTACTTAAAAGAAGTGACTAGGTAACATAAACTCATAACAGGAAACAATACAAATATGGAAATATATCAGTTTAATGTAAATGCTAAATGCATATTACCAACTGTCATTTAAGACATATTAAAACATATTTGAAAACTGCCAAAATCCATACAATATTAGTTAAAAATATTATATTAAAAATATGTGTCAATATATAATACTTCTGTGTGGGAAAGAACCAGAGATGGAGTCAAGACCACAACCCTGGAGAGCAAGACCAAGACCCAAACCTTGGAAACCCAGACCAAGAACCAGCAGGTCAAGACCATTGAAAGACCAAAACCATTTTGAACACAAAAAAATTATACCAAGACCTTAGACCGTACAATGTTTCCTAATCATAAAACAATGAGAAAATGAATATAAGGAACTAAAAGTTTTTATTTTGTATGCCACAGCATGTGTTCTACCATAGTTCTACAAAGTCTACCATAAAGAGAAGACTTCAAGAGAGCAAATACATAGGGTTCACCACAAGGTGCAAACCACTCATAAACCTCAAGAATAGAAAGGCCAGATTAGACTTTGCCAAAAACATCTAAAAAAGCCAGCCCAGTTCAGCCATCTTTGGACAGATCAACCTGTACCAGAATGATGTGAAGAAAACTGTATGGAGAAGGCTTAGAAACAGCTGATGATCTGAAGCATATCACTTCGTCTGTACACTGTGGAGGTAGTGTGATGGCATGGGCATGCATGGCTTCCAATGACACTGGGTCACTAGTGTTTATTGATGATGGGACAGAAGACCGATTTTGCTTAGATTCAGCCACATTCAGCAAAGTTGATTGGATGGCGCTTCAGTGTACAGATGAACAATGACACAAAACATACTGTGAAAGCAACCCAGGAGTTTATTAAGGCAAAGAAGTGGATTATTCTGCAACGTCAAATCACCTAATCTCAACCCAATTGAACATGCATTTCACTTGCTGAAGACAAAATGTAAAGGCAGAAAGACCCACAGACAAACAACAACCGAAGACCACTCCAGAAAAGGCCAGGCAAAGCATCACAAAGGAGGAAACCCAGCGTGTGATGTCTATGCATTCCAGACTTCAACCAGTCATTGCCTGCAAAAGATTCTCGACAAAGTATTAAAAATGAACTTTTTATTTATGATTGTGTTAATTTCTCCAATTACATTTGTGCCCCTGAAATAAGAGGACTGTGTATGAAAATGGTTGCAATTCCTAAACCTTTCATACAATATTTTTGTTCAACCAATTGAATAAAATCTGAAAGTCTGCACTTCAGTTGCATCTTGGTTGTGGTTGCATCAATTGTGGTGGCATACCGAGCCAAAATTATGAGAATTTTGTCAGTGTCGAAATATTTCCAGACCTAATTGTACTCCAAGAGACTTGCAGCTGTAATTGCTGCAAAAGGTGTCTCTACAAAGTATTGGCTTTGTGGGGTGAATAGTTATGCATGCTCAGGTTTTCAGTTTTTCATGTTATTTCATGTTTGTTTCACAATAAAAAATATTTTGCATCTTCAAAGTTATAGGCAACAAAATAAGAAATATAGTTGGAAGCAACAATGGGACAGTGTCCTCTTATATTGCAATGAAAGTGAAATAGGTCACCAGTTATAAGCTGGAAAGGTCAGAAAATTTGCCACTATGGATTCTTTTTACCTTAGTGAGTAATACTCAAAAGCCATGTTCCATCTCACAACGTTTAGGTTTTTTATATTTGATATATTTGCATTTCCCAAATTCAGGCATAGGGTATTGCATTAGAGCCAATAGAGTTGGTGACTAAGAAAGTCCTGCTTGCTATACCCCGTATTTTCCCCCATGAATTGACACACTGTGTGGATTCTTGATATCCTAGTGAGTAATTCTCCAAAGCCATGTTCGACCACACAACATCTAGTTTTTTTGTTATAAGGCAATTTCTATAGCCGTATTTGGCTTAATGTATTGAACTGGAGCCAATGGAGTGGGTGGCTAAGAAAGTGCTGCTGGCTATAACCTCTATTTTCCCCCATGAATTGACATTTATATGGATTTTTTTATACCCTAGTGAGCAATTCTCAAAAGCCATGTTCCACCTCAATGTCTAGTTTTTTTATTATTAGAAAATGTGCATAGGCCAAATTCACATGAATTCTTGCACTGCAGCAAATGGAGTAGGTGTCTAAGAAGGTGCTGCTGGTGTAAAATTCATTGAGATGGACAGCTTAGAAGCTGGTCAGTAGGTTAAGCACAGGAAAATAGTCTGGCAGTGGACATTCGTGTCTGTGTCATACAGACTTCTGACTCAACAGTAACTCTCTAAGGCCATAGACAAAAACGCAGTGGTAGGACACTGCAAGTTATGTTTATATGTTTCATTAAGAGTGTGTCTGTGTCAGAATAGGGCCCCAGCTTTGTTAGTTTACAAAGTAACACAGGTCTATTCCTCATTCAGATCCCACGGTGAAACACCACAAAGTATGTCCATGGTATAATTTATTACAATAGTTTCCTAAAACAATAAAAATGATCATAAAAAGATAATTCTAAAATCCTAAAAGTTAAATAACAAACTAGCAGCAAGTGGTTCAATGGTTCACCCAGTCGTTAACTGGCGTGTTATTGTTCCATGAAGCAATGCAGAATATTTTGCATACATATATTACACAGAGTTGTCAGCCATTTTCTCCGCCATCTTGCAAGATATCTCTTATTTCCAAAATCAATCTAGGGATGCATGTTTGAGTCACCTGTATGCCAAAAATATGCCAAAATGTTTTGGCAAATGTATAGAAATATCCATCAAGGCTTTTTATTTCCTCATGAGAAATGACACATATACACAAAGATTTAGCATTATAGGTCAAATGAGGTCATCATTTTGAAATAAGCAAATTGAAATTAGCAAACTGTAGCGTTTCTGGTGGAGGAATCAGGGCGGGTGTTTGTGTGGTAGGTACTCGTGGTCTATATTTTTTGCGTGCAACTTTATAGCATTTACTACCAGAGGACCACTAATAATAATACAGCCAATTATAATGGGATTCCTCCTTCCGGAGGACCCCCAATTAATAATAATTATTATTAAAGCTGCAAGCAGCATTTAGCGGGTTTCAGCATTGAGCTATTAGTAGCCAGATTGCAGTTTTTCCCAATAGGACACATCCAACTCATGTCCATAACTGTAAACAATAATACATGTATGGTTTTTCCTTTTCACTAGTATCCTCATGTGGCCAAATATGTTCCTTAGGATGAGATGGACTTATTTTAAATGGGTTGACCATAGTGAGATTGCAAATGTGGGAAACCTCAATAGCGCCACTGTGTGGATGATAAAAAAGTAATTGAAGAGATTATGGTTGTATCATCTTTGTTAACATACGCAACAAGTAGAATCATAATACCATTATCTTTATAGGAGATGTCTATATATGTGCAAAACCACGCCCCTGCACATGTTTATCTGTCAATGGCGGCCATGTTTTTTAAGATACTGGCCTGATTGATATAACTTTTGAAGACCATCGTCCATAGATGCCAAATATGAATGTATGTGAAGATCGGTCCTTAAGTGCTAGAGGAGATGATTTAAAAATGTTTTTCACAAATTAAATATCCACAAAACCCTTAAAGCAAAGTTAATGAGTCCCAATAGCAAATATGTTCCTTATGAGGAGGTAGACTTATCTACCTTTTATCAAGGCAGTATCTGAAACGGGGTGAGTATAGTGACCTTGCTAATGTGACAAACATTGATTCAAACAAGGTGCTGAAAGCATTCTTTAGAAATGTTGGCCCATATTGATAGGATAGCATCTTGCAGTTGATGGAGATTTGTGGGATGCACATCCAGGGCACAAAGCTCCCGTTCCACCACATCCTAAAGATGCTCTATTGGGTTGAGATCTGGTGACTGTGGGGGCCATTTCAGTACACAGGAACTCATTGTCATGTTCAAGAAACCAATTTGAAATGATTCGAGCTTTGTGACATGGTGCATTATCCTGCTGGAAGTAGCCATCAGAGGGATGGACATGGTCAGAAACAATGCTCAGGTAGGCCGTGGCATTTAAATGATGCCCAATTGTCACTAAGGGGCCTAAAGTGTGCCAAGAAAACATCCCCCACACCATTACACCACAAATTCCAAATTCTGACTCTAGCATCTGAATGTCTCAACAGATATCAAGACTCATCAGACCAGGCAACATTCTTCCAGTCTTCAACTATCCAATTTTGGTGAGCTCGTGCAAATTGTAGCTTCTTTTTCCTATTTGTAGTGGAGATGAGTGGTACCCGGTGGGGTCTTCTGCTGTTGCAGCCCATCCGCCTTAAGGTTGTGCATGTTGTGGCTTCACAAATGCTTTACTGCATACCTCGGTTGTAACGAGTGGTTATTCCAGTCAAAGTTGCTCTTCTATCAGCTTGAATCAGTCGACCCATTCTCCTCTGACCTCTAGCATCAACAAGGCATTTTCGCCCACAGGACTCCCGCATACTGGATGTTTTTCCCTTTTCACACCATTCTTTGTAAACCCTAGAAATGGTTGTGCGTGAAAATCCCAGTAACTGAGCAGATTGTGAAATACTCAGACCGGCCCGTCTGGCACCAACAACCATGCCACGCTCAAAATTGCTTAAATCACCTTTCTTTCCCATTCTGACATTCAGTTTGGAGTTCAGGAGATTGTTTTGACCAGGACCACACCCCTAAATGCATTGAAGCAACTTCCATGTGATTGGTTGATTAGATAATTGCATTAATGAGAAATTGAACAGGTGTTCCTAATAATTTTAGGTGAGTGTATTTTCGTTAGCTAATGTTACTAGCTAGCTAACATCGTTAACGTTAGCCATTTGTTTTACTCTGCTAGGTAGTTATTCTTTTAAATGAAATAATTATGGCAACAATGCATTCCACTAAATATTTGCCTATAGTAGCAAGTCATTGTACAAATGAAAACAGTGGATTAATTAGCTACTGAGGCTGGAATTCATAACACCATATCTAAAATGCATATTAAAAATAGCTTGACTGTCAGTTATAATGTTCATGTCATCAGAATAATTTTAGATGGAGTAACTAGCCAGACTCCTAAAAACATCCACTAGCTGCTAACTAATGAAGCAATATGAAATCCATGTACAGTATAGTGTGTTGAATTGTGGGTTAAAGAGGGACAACAATATATTGTTTTGCTGGATTCAAATTATACTTGTAATTTTACAAACTCTTCTGAGTATTTTGTACAATACATTCACTGCGGTACTGTTTTTTTTAGCAAAAATTATCCCATGTACATTACAGTGGGGGATGGAAAATAAGGCCTTTAAACACTGCATTGTTCCAGGCTAAGACTGGCCCTGGGTTAGCTTAGCCTGTGTTCACACCGGAGTTTGTCAACACTGGGCTAAGGATTCACACTTGGGCTAATGGACAAATACAACACAATGCCATTTTACATTCTATGATTTGCTGCAAATGTTGCGTTCTCTCTAGCATGCGAAAATTTTTACTGTAGCCTACATCACTGACACATGATCAATGTTATGCTACTACGGTTCAATTAACGACTTCATGACATCGACTGATCAAGATGCCCACTGTTATGGAACTTTTTAACTAAGGTGCATTTGAGAAATGTCTGTCTTTCCATTGGCTGGTATGTAGATCTTTACTTTGATTGTGACACAACTGTATAATATCAGAGGATTATTAGGTATTTGGGCCATGTCCTCCTGCCTAGACAAAGAAGGGTGTCAGTCCTCTCTGTTCCTTAGGAATGTGGTCCTTGGGGGGAAGTAAGATCAGTTGGCCCCTTTAGCTAAACACAACAGTAAACATTATGGCAGGAAGGATAAGGTGGGGGGACAGCCCACCCTTTGGGTAAAGCCTTTATGACACAAGACAGATGGGCAACAACTTACCACACCCCTTTTCACTGTAATAAATACGGATTGTGCATGTATGGAGTCAGAGACTACTCGGACGATTATGTTGGTAGGCGTTTGACGCGTCTCTCTTATTTGCAAATAATTAATAAACTGTTAATTGTGCCTAGAGAATTTCGTCTCTGTACTTCCTTATTTAAGAGTGTCGATCGATGGAATTACCATCACACCACCTTGTCCGTATTTGCTTGAACATAACTATGCAAAGAAAGAGAAAAACATTAGTCATCCTTAATTATTTTGACATATTTGCTGGATTTACATCCAAAGCAAGCTGCAATAACTACTTCGGCCAAGATAGAGCAGGTATAATGAAATGACAAAACTCTGCAGAGTGAAAGGACCAAAACAGATGAAGCTGTTGGTAACGGTGCGCGTAACAAGTATATGGAAATTAAGTGAAAGGGCAGCTTTTGTGATTGGACAATAAACATTCTATGGTTTGTTCTTGATCCTGGTTCACACTGGTTATTTTGTCAAGTAGTGAGGCTAAGTAGTGTGGTACTTTCCCACTTCTAAATATGCAAGTGTGCACACTTGCTTAGCCCTGGGATTAGTATGCTCTTAGCCCTAGGCTAAGGTGCAGTGTAAACATATCTAGTGTGGTTGGATGTATTGCACAATCAATTTCCAAAGCAAATGAGCACAAGCAAATAAAAAACAATAACATCAAAATAGGATGTTTTATATTATGTTCTCTACATTAGCTTATATAAGCTCTAACCATTTCTTCTGTGCTCCACCTTATAATATTCTTTAACCTATGTAAAGTTTTATTGAAATTGTTATTTGGTTTCATTTATAATTTCCCCCACATAGGTTTTCTTTTGAAAATCTAGCCTGCACAACACAAATTACAGACACACCACAGACCTTCAGCATATGAAAATCAGAAGTCTTATTGTTGCTGACTAATCTCAAATGTAGAGCGTTACTGTTGCTACCGAAGTTAAATAAATAATAGGCCTTCAAGTATAGAGCGTGTTGAAGTGTAACACTTCCCCGAGTTGGTTTGATGGAAAGGAGAATAACACACCAGGAGTCAGGTCAATACCAATTCCGTATCATCCGTTTATTACAGAAGCTTCTGGAGACAGAATGTCGCCGCACAATGTCTGAAATTCAGCAGTCACATCAGCATTATTTATACTTCAAACACGCCTAAAAGTGGGGGTTGAATATGCCATTGGTCCAGTTTATGTTCTTTACCTTATATGTGTAAATGCAGTACAAGCGTCATCTTTGCACTTTGTGGTTTCTGTCTTGTCTATTCTTAATTCAGCCCTGTCCAGACTATGTGTGTGCGTTGTAAATCTGTTTCCTGTTTTTCTGAGACACACAAGCTAAATCGGCTCTCTCCCTAGCAACAGCCTAAATAAGATTTCCTGTTTTCTACTTGCAACTTTCAGTTTAGCTTATGCTACAGACATTCAATATTTTGCTTCAATGCTCACAACAGTTTGACAGCTTATACACTCAATGTATCCACAATTACCCCTTTTGATCTCTCCCCAGAGAGATCAGCCCTATTTGCCAAGCTCCAGTTCTCCCGGGTTGTTCTGCTCCAGTAGAGGCATCAGCATCCCTGGTGGCGGTCCTGGAGCCTTCTCAATGGCTGTAGAGATCACACTCATGGCGAGCCCTCTTATGCATGGGATATAACAACACCCACAAGCAACCATTAAAGCACAAAATGTAGCAAAAGATAAAAGAACAGACATTATCAAACGTTTCCACTGGCAGAAAATTGAGGTCATCCATTCCTCCAGTGGGTTATCTATCCCAGAATGCTCGTATGCGACCCCTTGACATAGTCCAATTCAATGCCCCCAAATTTCCTCAAGCAGGTGTCCTCAGGTGGGGTCGAGAACCTCTTCGCTGGGGGAGTGGAGATCCAATGCCAACCGGGGAAACCTGTAGCATCATACAACACACACATCATTATTCCACCAATGCCCATGTTCCACTTCATTCTATCATCATCTCCCCAGACCTTTCTCTGTAACTCTGTCATCTCTCGCTCGTAGTCCCGCAGTATACTGGGGTCCGCTCCGGGCACCGGTCCGGCTTGTTTTGGTCCTCCTTCCGTCCACACTGGGGCAAGCTCCTCCTTCCCGGTTTGGATGAGGTCCGTCAGCGACCTCCATGGCTCCTGCGCTGGTGTACACTGACTCCAATGGTACTACGTCTCTCCTTTGTCCCTCAGGCGGACCGCATGGCTCGTTCTCTCCACCACCTGATGAGGACCCGTCCACCTTGGCTCCAACTACTTTTGTTTGATGACCTTCAGCAGCACCCACTCCGCCTGGGGCAGGTTCTGGTCCAGCGGGTGCAGGTTCTTCCGTTCTCCGACTCTGTTGGTGAATTCTGAAACGAGAGCTCGCAATTCATCAAAATACACTCTGTGATCTTTGGGCCACTTTTCCCCTTCCGGGACCGCGGGCCCCGCGGCTGGTCCTGGAAACTGTCTCCCCGTCAGCAGCTCGTATGGGATGAACCCAGTGGTCTGATTTAACGAGCATTGAATCGTCATGAGTGCCAGTGGCAGTGCATCTACCCAGTTCAATTTAATCTATGCACATATCTTAACTAACTTGTTCTTTAAATTTTGGTTAATCCTATCTACACTTCCCTGGGACAGTGGGTGGTATACTGTGCCAAAAGCATGCTTTAGGCCCAATAAGCTCTCTACCTTCTGTAAGGCACTGTTCTTAAAGTGAGTCCCGTTGTCTGACCTAATTTTCTCTGGGAAGCTGTGTCTGGGAATGTACTGGTTTATGAAACACTTGATCACTGTTTGACTGTCCTCCCTTCTTGCCGGCCAGGCTTCTGGCCACTCTGTGAACACATCCACACACACTAACATGTAACGGCACCCCCGTACTGTTTCCCCCATGTCTGTGTAGTCTATCATTATCTCTTGTCCAGGTCTCGTCGTCATGGGGAACGCCCCCATCTCAGGTTTAATAGTTGGTTTTGGATTGTGGTGAGTGCAGATGGTGCATGTCCTAGTGTAGTTGCGTACCATGCCTACCATAAACGGGCGCCACCAGTGGCACAAGTTTCTTCAAATTTGAGCCGGCCCTACATGGCCCAGCCCATGGGCTTCTGCAAATGTATCTCCTTGCATAGCTGGTGGAAGTATTACTCTACCGTCTGGCCCTCTACAGAGCCCTCGCGTCTCTGTTGCTCCTCTCTGTCGCCAAATTGTTTTCTCTTGTGGGGATGCCCCCTTTTGATGTCTCACTAGCTCGTCTCTCTCAGGGACTTCTCCCCACCCCACTTCCTCTTCTGCTCTTACCACCATCACTCGCGGAGTGTACCCTGCTGCCTGTTTCGCTGCTGTGTCTGCCGCTTGATTTCCCTGAGCTACTGCACTATTTGAGTTATCGTGTCCTTTGCATTTTATGACGGCTACCTTTTCGGGCAGGTCCAGGGCCTCGGCTAGTTCTCTCATCTCCGCCTTATGTTTAATCGGTTTGTCCCCTGCTGTTCTAAACCCAGCTTTTAACCACTGTCCGAATTCCACGTGCGCTGCGCCTACCGCGTATGCCGAATCTGTGTAAATGTTTACTCTCTTCCCCTTGGCCTGCCTGAGTGCCTCTATCACTGCTCTCACTTCTGCTCTCTGATCTGACTGCAGCCCCTGGAGCCTCTCTGCTTTCACTGTGACTAAACCCTCTGGTGTTAGTTTCACTACCGCAAAGGCCGCCCTCAGCCCATCTCATTCATGTCTGAAACAGCACCCATCTATGAAGAGGTCTTCTGCCCCTAGGAGGGGTTCTGCCTCCAGATCGGTTCGTGTCTTACTCTCCCTCACTACCTCTTGCGCGCACTCATGTGGCAGCCCCGTCCCCATCCAGTCTGCCATATTTATCCCCTTGTGTGTGAAAGTCAAATTTGGAGCCCCGAGAATTTTACTTAGGTGTTGTTGCCTGAGGGAAGTCATGGTGAACATCTGTGAGTTTACATACGCCACTACACTGTGTGTCGTGAGTATCTGAAGTTGATTTCCCATCACTATGTGTGCGCATTTTTGAATGAGTCTCGCTACCCCTGCGGGGTGCTGTGTACAGATGGGGTGCCTTTTTTCGGTTTTGTCAAATCCTACGCTTATGTACATGAGGATGTTCCTATCTCCCCCATTTTTCTGAAACAGGACCCCGTTCATGACTTGTCCAGTTTCAGAAACATCTAGAAAAAAGGGTTTTGTGTAGTCGGGAATTGCCAGATCAGCTGCGGTGGCTAGTTGTTGTTTCAGCAAAATGAAGGCCTGGTCGGCCGGGCAAGTCCAATTGAGTGTGGCTTTAAGTTTACGCATTCCCTGCTCTTTAACTAGCGCTCTAAGTGGCTCTGTGAGCCCTGAGTAGTTTGGGATGTAATTGCGGCTGTACCCCGTGAGCCCCAGGAATGATAACATTTCCTGAACAGTAGTGGGTTTGGGATGGTGGAGAATGGTTGTGCGGTGTGCTGGTGAAAGCCCCGCTCCCTTCTGCGAGATTACTCTGCCCAGAAAGGAGACCTGTGTTCTTACCAGCTGTAGTTTTTCTTTCGACACCTTGAACCCTTTCTCAGCCAGTCTGGTGAGGACCGTCATTGTAGCTTGGATGCAGGCGGCCACCGTCGGGGCCGCCAGCTGCAGGTCGTCTACGTACTGGACCAAAGTTACCCCTGTTGGCAGCGAGCATCCCTGCAGCGCTTCTCTCAGTACCTGGTTGAATTGGCCAGGGGAAAGCGCGAACCCCTGTGGTAGTCTCGTGTATCGCCATTGTCGACCCCTATGTGTGATAGAAAAGATATCACGAAGTTCCTCTGCTAGTGGGACACAGAAAAAAGCATTAGCCAGGTCAATGCAGGTGAACCATTTTTGATCAGGGATCAAATTAGTGAGTGCTACATACGGGTTAGGTACCGGTATGGTGGGTCTGAGTAAAATGTCGTTAATGGCTCTGAGATCATGGGCCATACGGTATTTCCCTTTCCCTTTCTTTTCTACCGGTAGGATAGGCGTGTTCCACACGGAACATGACTCCTCTAACACCCCTGTGGGCCACAAACCATTCAGTGTTACATCCAACCCTTCCTCCGCCTCTGGTTTGTGTGGGTATTGCGGCAACCATATGGGTTCTCCCTGGCTTATTTTAAAGGTAACTGGTGGTCACCTCGTCACCCTGCCGATCATAAAATAGGGTCACGTGAGGGGGGTCTGTCGGAGGAAAGTACGGCTCAAGGAGGGAGATCCACGGCCTCCACTTGAAGTACTGTGACAAAATGCCCTGTTTGTCCGGCTTTTCCGGTATCAATAGTCCCCAGTATATCTCCGCTATTTCACCCTTCACCGGTTGTACCAGGTACTGCCCTTTGCGTGTGGTTTCAGGTCTGCATACCGCCGACGTCCCGTCCGGTAACGTAACAGTAAGTCCATCTGGAGAACATAAAATAGTAGCCCCCAGTTTTATTAGTAAGTCTCTTTCCAATAGGTTCACCGTTGTGTTTGCCGACACCACATACGGATGGCTGAGGGCCTGTTTACCCAGTATCGTTTTAAGAGGAAACGTCACTGGCAAAGTCTGTCCCACCCCTTCAAACCCCACAACCTACACTGTCTTAGAGGATAATAGTCCTGTGGTGGGAGGGGTGGTGATGGTGGAAAAACTGGTACCTGTGTCGACCAGAAAGGGGAAGTCCCTGCCGTCGACATTCAGGGACAGCATAGGGTCTGCCTTTCCCCCGCTGTACCCTCCCCTCCCTGTGGACCGTCATTCCTGGTCCCACCCTCCCTCATAAGAGAGTGGGTACTGGCCAGGCGCACTAGGTGGTGGGACGGCGTATGGGTTGGGGACTGACGCTGCCTCTTGGTTCGGGTATCCTCTGCCTCTTCCGGCGTTCTGTGGGCACTCCCTGGACCAGTGGTTCGGGTCCCCACACGTAAAACAGGCTTCATATGGGACTTTGGCTCCTGGAGCCCCTCTGCCTCTACCCCGCCCCTCCCCCTACCGTAACCTCCCCTCGGAGTCCCTGGTCGATAGGGCGGGTGAATGCCCCCCGGCCACTGTGAGGTTGGGGTAGCCCATGTGGGAACAGAGTATAAATCGGGTGTGTCAGGTTCTCTCGAGCCTTGGGCTGCCATCTGTTTGTGTCTCTTTCTCCCTTCATTCACTTTCACCTCCCCCAGCTGTAAGCGCAGCAGTTTCTCTTTCTGCATCTCTTTTTCTGACTCCTCGTCTTTAGCTCTCTGCAAATGATGCCTTTCCCACACATGTGACTCGCTCCCTGGCAAATCTGGGTTAGCCATCAATGCCTCTTTTATTTTCTCAGGAAGTCCCTCTACCGCTCTTCTAAACCACTCCTGCTGCAGACCTCCCTTCCCCGGGTGGTGCCCTGTGTGTTTGGCCCATGTTTCTTTACACGCTTCTAGATACTGTCTAGGGTGTTGGTCTTTTTCCAAAGGTAACTTGGGTACTGGGGCCCCAGCCGGCAAGGGGAATCGTTCCCTAAAGGCTGCGGCTATGCGTCCGACCACCTGACTGAAAGGGGTGTCGTCAGGGTTCCGCCTAGTGGCGGCCCCTTTTCTATCTCATTCATAGCCTGGGCGGACATGGCTCGGCCGGCTACTGCCCTCCAGTTCCCCAATGCCAACGTTTGACCGGCTGTGAGTTTGTCAAATTGTGCCAACCACCTCCCTCTTCCATCGGGAGTAATTTATCTACCAGTGCCTGTACGTCTCCCAGTCCTAGTGGTTTATACCGTGGTTCGCCGCGGCACAACTAGCTTCCCCTTTTTCTGTTTGTGATCGCATGTACCTTTTGTTTTTAGTCTTTTGAGCCGATTCTACTGCGTCAATGTGTAATTTTTGTTCTGGTGGGGGCGAACGTGGCAGAGGTTCTACATCTACGTCTCCCTTCCCCCAGTCTCTACTACTGTCTGAGTCGGTGTCTTCGTCTGAGTCAGTCCATCTCCCTACTGCTTTCCCCGTGAGTACCACCCATCCCCTGTGTGAATTTCCCTTTTTCTGCTTATTTTTTGTCTTTCTCGCAGTGTCACTCCCATCAGACCCCGACCCCGTGTCCTCACCTAACCTGCCTTTAGCACTGCCTGACCTTTTCTTCCTGGTCCCTTTAACCTCATTCTGTTTATTCTCTCCTAGTTTCTTCACCTTCTCACTTCTCTCCTCAAACCTCCCGTACTCTCTCTCTGCTTTGGACTTAAACGGTTTCACTTCCTCCTCAGTGTCTGTCTCGCTCCTTGACTTTGCCTTTCTACTCAACTTCCTCTTTTCCTGCTTTCCTGTCAACTGAGCTACTGGCTCGCTGTTCTGGGTGTCTATCTCTCCTTGGGCATCGTTTAAATGCCACGGCCTACCTGAGCATTGTTTCTGACCATGTCCATCCCTTTATGACCACCATGTACCCGTCGTCTGATGGCTACTTCCAGCAGGATAATGCACCATGTCGCAAAGTTCGAATCATTTCAAATTGGTTTCTTGAACATGACAATGAGTTCAGTGTACTGAAATGGCCCCCACAGTCACCAGATCTCAACCCAATAGAGCATCTTTGGGATGTGGTGGAACGGGAGCTTCGTGCTCTGGATGTGCATCCCACAAATCTCCATCAACTGCAAGATGCTATCCTATCAATATGGGCCAACATTTCTTAAGAATGCTTTCAGCACCTTGTTGAATCAATGCCACGTAGAATTAAGGCAGTTCTGAAGGCGAAAGGGGGTCAAACACAGTATTAGTATGGTGTTCCTAATAATCCTTTAGGTGAGTGTTTTTTGTGATGGCAATTTCTAAAGTCCAAACAATTTACGAAAATGGTAGGTAAGACAGAGGAAAACTCAATTGCACAACAAACAGTTTATTCTTGCAAGGAGAGAATACACAGGTTACAAAATAAAAATGAATAATCTCTAAAGTAACAGCATCCTCATTTAAAGGAGGAAAAAGGGGTGTGGTAAGATGTGTGTCAATAAAACACATTCACATGGTACTGGACACTACAATGTCTGGACACCCAAGGATAGACCCTAAAAGTGTTATACAGATTAAGTAATTTACGAGTAACTAATCCACTAGTGCCGGTCAAGGATGCTGTTGAAGGATGTCTCCCTGAGACAAACACCAGACCCCACTCTACCTACATTCCTTTACTTATCTAAACATGGGGACTCAGTCCTTTAATCAGTAAGAATACATCAGTGTAAGAAATTTCCCTGACAATTTAAAGTGTTTATTTCTTTTAATTTTGATGATTATAACTGACAACTAATGAAAACCCCAAATTCAGTATCTCAGAAAATTTGAATATTGTGAAAAGGTTCAATATTGAAGAAACCTGGTGCCACTTTACAGCTAATTAACCCAAAACACCTGCAAATGCCTTTAAATGGTCTCTCAGTCTAGTTCTGTAGGCTACACAATCATGGGGAAGACTGCTGACTTGACAGCTGTCCAAAAGACGAACATTCACACCTTGCACAAGGAAGGCAAGACACAAAAGGTCATAGCTAAAAAGGCTGGCTGTTCACAGAGCTCTGTGTCCAAGCACATTAATAGAGAGGTGAAGGGAAGGAAAAGAGGTGGTAGAAAAAAGTGTACAAGCAATAGGGATAACCGCACCCTGGAGAGGATTGTGAAACAAAACCCATTCAAAAATGTGGGGGAGATTCACAAAGAGTGGACTGCAGCTGGAGTCAGTGCTTTAAGAACCACCACGCACAGATGTATGTAAGACATGGGTTTCAGCTGTCGCATTCCTTGTGTCAAGCCACTCTTGAGCAAGACACAGCATCAAAAGCGTCTCGTCTGGGCTAAAGACAAAAAGGACTGGACTGCTGCTGAGTTATGTTCTCTGATGAAAGTACATTTTGCATTTCCTTTGGAAATCAAGGTCCCAGAGTCTGGAGGAAGAGAGGAGAGGCACAGAATCCACGTTGCTTGAAGTCCAGTGTAAAGTTTCCACATTCAGTGATGGTTTGGGGTGCCATGTCATGTCATGTCATGTCATGTCATGTCATGTCATGTCATCTGCTGGTGTTGGTCCACAGTGTTTTCTGAGGTCCATGGTCAATGCCGCCGTCTACCAGGAAGTTTTAGAGCCTGCTGCTGACCAACTTCATGGAGATGCAGATTTCATTTTCCAACAGGACTTGGCACCTGCACACAGTGCCAAAGCTGGACCTGATTTAAGGACCATGGTATCCCTGTTCTTAATTGGCCAGTAAACTCGCCTGACTTTAACCCTATAGAAAATCTATGGGGTATTGTGAAGAGGAAGATGCGACACGCCAGACCCAACAATGCAGAAGAGCTGAAGGCCACTATCAGAGCAACCTGGGCTCTCATAACACCTGAGCAGTGCCACAGACTGATTGACTCCATGCCACACCGCATTGTTGCAGTAATTCAGGCAAAAGGAGCCCCAACTAAGTATTGAGTGCTGTACATGCTCATACATTTCATGTTCATACTTTTCAGTTGGCCAACATTTATAAAAATAATTTTTTTGTATTGGTCTTAAGTAATATTCTAATTTTCTGAGATATTGAATTTGGGATTTTCATTAGTTGTCAGTTATAATCATCACAATTAAAAGAAATAAACATTTGAAATATATCAGTCTGTGTGTAATGAATGAACAAGTTTCACTTTTTGAAAGGAATTACTGAAATAAATAAACTTTTTAATGATATTCTAATTTTATGACCAGCACCTGAATACTGCTGGCCTATTATTTAACTTTGGTATTCAAGACAAGCATCTTTTAAGGAACATTAAAAAAACAAAATAAAGGAGGCCAATGAATTACTTCAAAACTGATATAAATTGAATTTGTTCATTGTTTAAGAAAATGTACCTCTCAAAACATTGACAACAATTCATATTTGATCATATTTAAGAATAATTTCACTAAAACATTGATATTAAAACACGTTCCAAAGGCGAAATTCACACAATGCCAATGACTGAATATGGAATACATATTGCCTCATTGCTCAAACTATTCAATATTCTACAGAGAAAGTAATGTAGGAAATGTTCAGGAGAGTGTGTAGAGTGAAGAAACCTGTGTAGTCATGGGGAATGGTGTGCTACATCTAGCAACACAATATTTCCCACACACTCTTTAGGCCCCAATGCAAAACACTATAATAGACTGTACATGTACATATTTCCCTTCACACAAAAATCTATTCTATAAGAACATATTTGCTGTTGAGATACATTAACTTGGCTTTAGTGGTTTGGCAGCCATTTTGAATTTCTGAACAACACTTGAAAGCATCTCCTCTAGCACCTAAGGACCGATCTTCATGTACCTTGATATTTGGCATCTATGGACAGGAGTCTTCAAAAGTTATATGTTGAAAAATGTGTCCACCATTGACAGATGAACATGTGCAGAGGTGTAGTTATGCCCATATAGGCACATCCCCTATAAGGATAATGGTATTATAATTCTACTTGGTGCATGTGTTAACAAAGATGATACCACAATAATGTGATTGTTGCAAATCATTTTTATCAACCACACAGTTGCACTATTGAGGTTTCCCATATTTGCAAGCTCACCATGCTCAACTCATTTAAAATAAAATCTTGAAAAGAGATATAAGTCCATCTCCTCCCAAAGAACATATTTGCATTTGGGATCTATGAAGTCAGGCTAAATGTTTTTTCAGCAATTCAGAATTTGTGAAAAACGCTTCAAACGCTACTTCTATAGCATAGAATGACCGATGTATTTACATTTGGTATACATGATCTGGGTTGTGGATTTAGTTTATATAAAAGATGTTTCCATTTGGCCACATGGGGATACTAGTGAAAAGGAATAACCATATATGTATTATTGTTTACACCTATGGACATGAGTTGTATATGGGTCCTATTGGGGAAATAATGCAATCTGGCTAATAATAGCTTAATACTGAAATCTGCTAAATGCTGCTTGCAGCTTTTATTGGCACTTTGTATGCTATACTGCAAAAAGTATATCCTAAGTACAAACCTGATTCCAAAAATGTTTGGACACTGTACAATTGTGAATAAAAACAGAATGCAATGATGTGGAAGTTTCAAATTTCAATATTTAATTCAGAATACAACATAGATGACCTATCAAATGTTTAAACTGAGAAATGTATCACTTTAAGGGAAAAATAAGTTGATTTTAAATTTCATGGCATCAACACATCTCAAACAAAATGGGACAAGGCCATGTTTACCCCTTTGTGGCATCCCCTCTTCTTTTTATAACAGACTGCAAACGTCTGGGGACTGAGGAGACAAGTTGCTGAAGTTTATGAATAGGAATGTTGTCCCATTATTTTCTAACACAGGCTTCTAGTTGCTCAACTGTCTTAGGTCTTCTTTGTCGCACCTTCCTCTTTATGATGCACCAAATGTTTTCTATGGGTGAAAGATTCTATGACATTGTAATTTTCAAGGTATTCCCTGAAAGAGACGACGTCTGGATGGGAGCACATGTTGTTCTAGAACTTGGATATAACTGTCAGCATTGATGGTGCCTTTCCAGATGTGTAGGTTGCCCATGCCACACGCACTCATGCAACCCCATACCATCAGAGATGCAGGCTTCTGAACTGAGCGCTGATAACAACTTGGGTTGTCCTTGTCCTCTTTAGTCCGGATGACATGGCGTCGCAGTTTTCCAAAATGAACTTCAAATTTTAATTCGTCTGACCACAGAACACTTTTCCACTTTGCCACAGTCCATTTTAAATGATCCTTGGCCCAGAGAAAATGCCTGCGCTTCTGGATCCTGTTTAGATACGGCTTCTTTTTTTACCTATAGAGTTTTAGCCGGCAACGGCGAATCGCACGGTGGATTGTGTTCACTGACAATGTTTTCTGGAAGTATTCCTGAGCCCATGTTCCTGTATGTGATGCAGTGCCGTCTGAGGGCCCGAAGATCATGGGCATCCAGTATTGTTTTCCGGCCTTGACCCTTACGCACAGAGATTGTTCCAGATTCTCTGAATCTTTGGATGATATTATGCACTGTAGATGATGATAACTTCAAACTCTTTGCAATTTTTCTCTGAGAAACTCCTTTCTGATTTTGCTCCACTATTTTTCGCCGCAGAATTGGGGGAATTGGTGATCCTCTGCCCATCTTGACTTCTGAGAGACACTGTCACTCTGAGAGGCTCTTTCTTTACCCAATCATGTTGCCAATTGACATAATAAGTTGCAAATTGGTCCTCCAGCTGTTCCTTATCTGTATATTTAACTTTTCCGCCCTCTTAATGCTACCTGTCCCAACTTTTTTGGAATGTGTAGCTCTCATGAAATCCAAAATGAGCCAATATTTGGCATGTCATTACAAAATGTCTCACTTTCAACATTCGATATGTTATCTATGTTCTATTGTGAATTAAATATACGTTTTTGAGATTTGTAAATTATTCCATTCCTTTTTTACTCACAATTTGTGTCCCAACTTTTTTGGAATCAGGTTTGTAAGATGGAATATCTTAAATCAAGGCAATATATGTCTTTTTTATGTGACAAGATATTTATTCTTACCAAGCAGTTTTTATGTTAAAGCATTTCACTTAATTCAAGCTTTTCTGTCATTAATAATCTTAATAAGAAAACATAATTTGTTACTGAAATGTTATTACTGGTTGAAACTAGAATTACCATAAAGATGCTATCAACATGAAAATGGCTTTTTCTAAGTCAGGATTTCAAATTTCAAGCATCTAATCCTTTTAATTTCTTCACATAAGATAAATAGGTTTTTCACTTATTTATTCTCAAACACACAACAATATACAACACAGTACAATTTTCATATCTAGGGAACACACTGAGTCATTTGAATTGTTGCACAATTCCATTACATCCCCAAGATGGTATTTGACTGGTACAGTGGGGAGAACAAGTATTTGATAAACTGCCGATTTTGCAGGTTTTCCTACTCACAAAGCATGTAGAGGTCTAATGAGACAAAAATAGAGCATTTTGGTCTAAACTCCACTCGCTGTGTTTGGAGGAAGAAAAAGGATGAGTACAACCCCAACAACACCATCCCAACCGTGAAGCATGGAGGTGGAAACATCATTCTTTGGGGGTGCTTTTCTGCAAAGGGGACAGGACAACTGCACCGTATTGAGGGGAGGATGGATGGGGCCATGTATCGCGAGATCTTGGCCAACAACTTCCTTCCCTCAGTAAGAGCATAGAAGATGGGTCGTGGCTGCATCTTCCAGCATGACAACGACCCGAAACACACAGCCAGGGCAACTGAGGAGTGGCTCCATAAGAAGCATCTCAAGGTCCTGGAGTGGCCTAGCCAGTCTCCAGACCTGAACCAAATAGAAAATCTTTGGAGGGAGCTGAAAGTCCATATTGCCCAGGGATAGCCCCAAAACCTCAAGGATCTAGAGAAGGTCTGTATGGAGGAGTGGGTCAAAATCTCTGCTGCAGTGTGTGCAAACCTGGTCAAGAACAACAGGAAACGTATGATCTCTGTAATTGCAAACAAAGGTTTCTGTTTCTTTTACATTTTTTCTGATGTATCAAATACTTATGTCATGCAAATAAATGCAAATTAATTACTCAAAAATCATACAATATGATTTTCTGGATTTTTGTTTTAGATTCCGTCACTCACAGTTGAAGAGTACCTATGATAAAAATTACAGACTTCTACATGCTTTGTAAGTGGGAAAACCGGCAAAATCGGCATTGTATCAAATACCTGTTCTCCACACTGTACTCCCGGTCTTTTTCCTTCTGTACATTTGCAACACCCGAGTTCAGTGATTATCCAGACACAAAGGCTGTGCTCAACTGCACTTAACTCTGCTGCCAGACACCATCTGCAGAGTGTGGTGTTTTTTTCAAGTTGCACTGTACCTTCAAGGGCATGTTGGGAATGTCACCACATGGACCTGTCACTTTTGTATCCTCCTTGTATGCTGCTTCTGTGAGTGACAAGGAGATTGTTAGGTAGCCAGGATTTTTTTCTTTGCTTATCGCTGATCATGGCCTTTATGGTGGATGAGGGCTACCTCGTTGATGATCTTGTTCCATGCAAGATCTGTCAGTCAGACTTTTTGCCGAGGTGCACACATGCCAGCGCATGAGGTTAGGAAGACCCAATCCATTGCCAGGCTATGGGTGCATGTCAAAAGAATGATTCAGAGAGTAAAGGAGCACAAGCTGTTTGACACAGTCATCCTTCTAACCGTCTCATTTAGCATCAACCATGGTCAACAATCAAAATAGACCTTTGGTCAGAGCATGGGCCAAACCGGGGTAAATGGGAACCATGCCTGTGGTGACGTTCCCAAAAGAAGACGCCAGCGTGATGTATCTCATAGTGTGTTATTACAACTTTCACCTCACATATCCTGAGTGCATTGCAACATTACTCTCTGTGCTGCAGAGAGAAGTCCTCTCGGACACTATCTAAGACCGACTTCTTCATATAAAAAGACTATGGCAGAGTGGAAGAAGTTCATTACTGATTAGGATTACACAAAAAACTATCTGATACTAATTCCGGCAGATAACCGGAATAATTATATCCAGAAAAAAATACATGTTTTTAGTCTGACTGCAATAGTTTTAAGATAGCTATGTGTCTTTTGGTACTAGCTATATTTACCTGTTTTAAAAAATCTTGTCAAGTAACATTTTCCTGTTTTGATGGCATATCATTTTTGCATATTTCACCCAATTTATTGCATTTCTTTCTTGTTTTTGAGAGCTGAATTTAGCAGTGTAATGAAATGTATGCTGATGCGTGATTTTGCAATTATCAAAAAAAGAATCATCCTGACTCACACTGCTATTTTTTGGCAGCAGGGGTACAAGAAAATGTCAGTTGAAGAAGAGGAAAGCACTGTCAGATGAAAAACTGTAAAAAAAACTGATGATTTATCCCTTTTTTTTACTTTTTTCCCCCCACAGTATTCATAAATCAGTTATTACTATTTTGGCGATGTACCAAAGTCTACCAGACGCAAGGTTGGCACAAATATTTATTTTTGTAAATAGCGAGACAAAGTCTGTGGAAAAACAAATATTTCTTGACAGCAACATTTTTCAAACATTGGAAAAGTAGTATTTTTCATTGCTGCTTATAATGCATTTCAACTAAACAAAATGCTTTATTTGACAGCCTAAGAAAAATATTCAGTCAACAAAGTGTCTATAAAAACATAACAGGTTAGCTAGAGAAAATCTTATGGATTCCCCTGTTGCTAGCTAGCTAAAAAAAAAGTCTGCTTATTTTGTTTATTGAACACAATTACAACTTGAAACTGTATTCCAAAATATCTATGGGGCAAGTTATTGGACACAGGTAGAGCCCTATTGTTGTGCAAATTATGTATTGTTGTATTGGTGTTGGTAACCAGCAATAAAGCACATTAGAGGTTTGTGGCAAAAGGCAATATACTATGGCCAAGGGCATCCACCTAATCCTATTTTAAGCAAAATATAGATCAGGGATACTCAACTCTTACCATACTAAGTCCAGAGTCTGCTGCTTTTCTGTTACACCTCAGAATTAATTTCACCAACCTTGTTGCTAAGTCCCACGTTATAGAGGGTAGCATGAAAAAAGTGAGTTTGAGGCACATGGTATGTAGGTCTGTAGTTACAGTCCTCCTGGGACTGAATTCAGTTGAGATGCAATGTGTCACTCCAATTCTTTTATTAATTTGAATTATTCCTACCTTTCCAGTGATGGGGCCTTAAACAATTTACTTATCAACTTGATAAATACAAATCATATCATTTCTGAAAGTAATTACTGGAAGTGTAAATATAAATGAGAGGGCTACATGCCAATATGAGTTGCATGGCCAAGGTATTTAATCAAGCCCTACACGCTATTATACTAAATTGTCATATTGCTTTGTATATGGACATTACAGATTCAGCCATTAGCAACAACACAATTAATTAACCCCAAATTCATTGGCAGTCTGCTGCCAGTATCTGTAATTGAAGTAAATCAAAATGACTCATCTGACTCGGTCTCTCACTGTTGAGCTCATGGGATCTGATTATGATGACAGAAGAAAAACCACTGTAGGGATAAAATGCAAAGAGATGTTATGCATATAAATAGTTGTTATTGAGCTGTCTAGGTTCATAGCTCCTTGAGAGATGTATCTGATGTGCTGTCAAGTTTAATCAAGACTCTCCTGCAGTCCCATTTTAAACATGGGCTCCAAACAGACAAACAAGGCATTTCATATTTTATTAAAGGTCTACGATTTCAGTTTGTTTTTCAATTGAATTGTTCACATTATAGGTCATATTAAAAGTGGAGTTCTGACATAATTTATCTTTGTCTCATTCTTTACATCACTAAAACCTGCCATTTTAACAGGGGTGCATAGACTTTTTATATCCACTGTATATATACACACACACATACACACACTGCTCAAAAAACTTAAGGGAACAGGTAACCATCACAGAATAACACCAAGTCAATTAAACTTCAGCAATATCAATATGTCCAGTTAGGAGGCATACGTGATTTTGAATCAGTGTGACATGTTTTGGTGCAAATGAAAGTGACAAAGGTGCACTGGAGAGGCAACAGCAAGACAACCCCCAAAATGGGAATGGTTTTGCAGGTGGTGCCACAGACAATTGTTCTCTCCTTATCCTTCCTAACTGATTTTTCTCTAGTTTTGCGTTTGCTAGTCCTCACACTCCTTGAGAGAGGATGGACTGTTCACCACTCTGGAGTTGCCCGAGGGCTTCGCAAGGCGAAGAGGAGCTCAGAGTAGAGCTGCTGCTCCTCCACATCGAGAGGGGTCAGCTGAGGTGGCTTGGGCATCTGTTTCGGATGCTTCCGGAACGCCTTCCCGGGAAGGTGTTCCGGGCCCGTCCCACCGGGAGGAGACCCCGGGGAAGACCTAGGACATGCTGGAGGCACTATGTCTCCCGGCTGGCCTGGGTTGTGATCTATAATAACCGAAATAGCACACATGCATATTTTGAAAATCCACCAGAAACATATATAATAATATAACTTTTAAAGACAATGGTCCCCCCGGAAGAGCTGGAGGAAGTGTCTAGGGAGAGGGAAGTCTGGGCATCTCTGCTTAGACTGCTGCCCCCGCGAACCAGCCCCGGAAAAGCAGAAGATGATGATGATGATGAAGTGTCCTTGTCACTACTGGTAGCATGAGGCGGTACCTGCAGCCCATTCAGGTTGCACAGGCAGCTCTTCCAGGATGGCACATCTACACCTGCCATCCCAAAGTTTGCTGTGTCTCCCAGTACAGTCTCAAGAGCATGGAGGAGATACTAGGAGAGATGGCCGTTACACAAGGAGAGGACAGGGCCATAAAAGTGCATCAACCCAGATCTGTAACCCTCAACATACTCAAAGTTGACAATGCAACTTTAACACAAGGAAGAAATATGATTTACAATGTATCAATCAACTGCATTTAGACCCAAAAAGAAGGCCTTGTTTTTCAAACTCTCACTTTAATTATCAAAATCTTCAGTCTCCACCATCCATTATTAAACATGACATACAATTGAATCAAGTATACACTATTTGTTATTACTATGACACCAGGGTAGCACCTCTCCTGATCTCTACCCAGGTTCTTAATAAAATTTAGATCTGGGGCCTGTTGCACAAAAGTAGAATGAAGAAATCCAGGATAACTGAAAAAGCGCAGCTTGACTTAACGTGATCCGCTCATCGCGGCTTAATCGGTTGCACGTTTGCCGAGCCAGGATGAGAAGGTGAAGCTATGTCAAGCCAGCTGTAGATAGTCTGGATAAGTGCACGTCCACGGCGTTCTTAAATAGACCACGGTATCGATCACAGATTCACTGATTCAGAGATGGAGAAGACGCATGCGGCATATTTTTCACCCGAGGAGCAGCAACTAATTATGGAAAGTTATGAGGAGGTAAAGCATATAATATGCAGAAAAGGAAATACGGCGGCTGTTATTAAACTGAGAGAAAAAGCCTGGCAGTCAATAGCGGACCGACTGAATGCGGAAGGATTTAAAAAGATCTACTTTCTAGAAAAGTTGTAAACTGTTTTAATTGCTTTTAATATGCTTGTTTTATGTGTCGGTTTCAGTGCTGTATCTCGTTGTGTGCTAAATGTGCTGGTTGTACTGTAGGTGTCTTTGAGTAGCCTTACATGTAAAGCACAATATAAAACTCTCATGCGAGAATGTTTTACAACCATGTGCACAAATTTCTAGAAGCTATGTCTAAGTCTAAATATCTTCCTACAATTAATGTTCATACGGAACAAATGTGACTGGGCAAAAAATAACCTGGCAACAAGTAAAGATCAAATATAAAAACATTTTGCAAGCTGGTAAGTGCCTTAATTCTTAACGGTGTGCAAATGGTATGTAGAAACTACTTACAAGATGCCTGCTCACATTTTATCTAAACAGATTTTAGCCAGCTGCAGACTTCTCTTTCCCCCCCCCCCCCCCACCCCCCCAGCTGAGGAAATGGCCCTTGATTTGAACTAAGGAGGTCCTGTGATGGAAGGATCTGTATGTAACAGGATCCAGATGCAGTACCAAACTGACAAGTGACAGCCCTAAAATAAAAAGCTTAAGAAGCATTGTGGTGTTCCCTGTGTGATGAATGTACACTACACTATGCAAAGTTATTAGTTCAGTGAGGTGAGATGAAAATGTAGGTTATGAAACCAAAGTAAGCTACTATAATATCAAATAAAATATTAGGCCTAATTAAGGAGTAACACAAGCAATCCTTTATTGGAGAAGGACAAGACAATGAAATCACTCATCTGAAATAATGTAATGTCATCTGGGAATATAGCTGCATTGTCCCACTCAATCCCCGGTGCCACTGCTGGACCCCTTTCCTTTCTCAGACAGGCAATATTGTGTTGGACCGTGCAGGATACAGTACTGTCACAGGCCCTGTCTGGGGTGACCATCAGGTGGTGGAGACACTGAAATTGTGACTTGAGATGGCCAAATGCCATCTCAATTCGGGCCCTTGTTCTTGGATGGGCAAGATTGTATCCTTGCTGTGCTGCTGTCTGAGGGTCTGCAAGGGTAGTGAGGGTCTGCAAGGGGAGTGAGAAGTTATGTCTCACAGGCATAACCCTTGTCTCCCAGCAGAACGGCAGAGAATTCATCTGAGAATACAAAATGTAATCATTACAACTATACACAAGTAAAACCTTTGACGCAATTGTGTTTATCAGTGAAATGTGTGTGGCCTACCTTTTGATAGTAGCTGGGAAATGGTACTGGACCTAAAAACCTGGGAGTCATGGACGGACCCAGGCCACTTTGCCTCCACATTGGTAATGATTCAGGCAGCATCACAGATCATCTGAAACAATGCAATGTTTCCTATTCAATATACATGTCATGCACAGAATACATTTGGGCTAGTTGACAGTAACTGAATAATTTTTACCTGAACATTGATACTGTGGAAGGATTTTCTGTTGACACCATCTCCCTCATGGGCCCCTGAGGGGCGTTTAATGCGGATTTGTGTGCAGTCCAGCGCACCAATGACATTAGGGAACGCTGTAACACAAAATAGTCTGAGTATATCCTGCGACTGTTGTAATGTAACACGTTTTTGTAATCTATAATTCATGTTACCTGCAATCTTGTAGAAATCTCTTTGATGAAGCACATTCTTCTGTGGCCAGCGAAGGTAATAAAGATGTGTGCCAAGGATTTCAGTGCCAAACACACTTCTGACACAACGGCAAATAGTGCCTATATTTAGGATTTCGGCATGTCCCACGGCATATAAAAACATGCCGCTTCTAAAAAAACGCAGTGCCACACAATAACGGATTCCATCTCTAGTAAATCGATACCTCTCATGCGGGTACTCTAACGCTAAAGGGTCTGATCTGTCCCGAAACACCCTCTCACGTTTGAAACCACGTCTAAATATCAGCGCTTCTTCATCCAAAACGTCATTCAGAAATGGGCATGCCATGGTGCAGGGAGAAACACCGGTGAATGGGACTTCATATATTGCCCTCATAACTGACTTAATTGAAATCCCCGTTGCAAATTATCAAACATTTCAAACCATCTAAACTGCAATAGTATGATTTAAATCAACAATAGTGACAAGTAATCAGCAATAGTGACAGGTAATGCGAGTTAATAACAATAAAGCAGAACACATTCCGAAGACAACGGAACGACTGTTAAAGACATTTATTTCGGATCAGAGCGGCAGCTGATTTAACACATAAGACTCCAGGATTAATCTTAGCCTGGCTGTTAGCCTGCTCTGGAGCAGGCTAGCTGCAAAGAATAAATCTCCATGGTTACTTGGCTGGGTTTAATTCAGCCTGCTTTTGTGCAACCAAGTCAAAGCTAAATTAATCCAGGATAACTTGGATATCCCGGCTTAATCCCTTATCCTGGTTTTGTGCAACAGGCCCCTGGTGTCATTGCTGGCAACTTCATAACAATCCAGTATTTTCTTCCTGTGTGTATTCTAAGTGTGTTTAACATAATCTTTTTAATGGAAGTCCCAAGGCCTGGGAAACTGGGTTTCAACATTGCGCTCTAAAATGCGTTGGTGTTGTGCTGATTTCATGATGCCATGCACATGTTTAAGGCTACACATCATTGAACTTCCCCCATGTTTGACCGGGGAAAGTGTTATTTTTTTTGAAGGCTTAATTCAGTCTCTGTAAACATAGAAATGGTGTGCTTTGCAAAAAACTCAAATTTGGTCTCATCTGTCCTCATGAGTTTTTCCCAGGATTATGACATGTTCAGGCGTGTTTGGGCTTTCTTAATTTTGTCTCTCTTAGCAGTGGGTCTCCTGCCATACAACTAACCTTCACTGAGTTGGCAACAGCAGAGCGCATCACAAGGTCTGACCTGCCATCCCTGCAGGATCTCTACACAGAGAGGTGTAGGAGGAGGAGCAAAAAATCATTACAGATCCCAGCCACCCATGCCATGGATTGTGAACCAAGCTTCTATCAGGCAGAAGGTACAGGAGTATTCCGTCCAAAACTAACAGGCTACAGGACAGTTTCTTTCCTCAGGCCGTAAGGCTGCTCAATTCAGGAACCCCTCCTCCCTTCCATACATAATCACTTTACACTCACCTAAAGGATTATTGGGAACACCATACTAATACTGTGTTTGACCCCCTTTCGCCTTCAGAACTGCCTTAATTCTATGTGGCATTGATTCAACAAGGTGCTGAAAGCATTCTTTAAAAATGTTGGCCCATATTGATAGGATAGCATCTTGCAGTTGATGGAGATTTGTGGGATGCACATCCAGAGCACGAAGCTCCCATTCCACCACATCCCAAAGATGCTCTATTGGGTAGAGATCTGGTGACTGTGGGGGGCATTTCAGTACACTGAACTCATTGTCATGTTCAAGAAACCAATTTGAAATGATTCAAGCTTTATGACATGGTGCATTATGGTGCATTATCCTGCTGGAAGTAGCCATCAGAGGATGGGTACATGGTGGTCATAAAGGGATGGACATGGTCAGAAACAATGCTCAGGTAGGCTGTGGCATTTAAACGATGCCCAATTGGCACTAAGGGGCCTAAAGTCTGCCAAGAAAACATCCCCCACACCATTACATCACCACCACCAGCCTGCACAGTGGTAACAAGGCATGATGGATCCATGTTCTCATTCTGTTTACGCCAAATTCTGACTCTACCATCTGAATGTCTCAACAGAAATCGAGACCAGGCAACATTCTTCCAGTCTTCAACTATCCAATTTTTTGTAGCCTCTTTTTCCTATTTGTAGTGGAGATGAGTGGTACCCGGTGGGGTCTTCTGCTGTTGTAGCCCATCCGCCTCAAGGTTGTGCGTGTTGTGGCTTCACAAATGCTTTGCTGCATACCTCGGTTGTAACGTACCTCGGTTATTTCAGTCAAAGTTGCTCTTCTATCAGCTTGAATCAGTCGGCCCATTCTCCTCTGACCTCTAGCATCAACAAGGCATTTTCGCCCCCAGGACTGCCGCATACTGGATGTTTTTCCCTTTTCACGCCATTCTTTGTAAACCCTAGAAATGGTTGTGCGTGAAAATCCCAGTAACTTAGCAGATTGTGAAATACTCAGACCGGCCCGTCTGGCACCAACAACCATGCTACGCTAAAAATTGCTTAAATCACCTTTCTTTCCCATTCTGACATTCAGTTTGGAGTTCAGGAGATTGTCTTGACCAGGACCACACCCCTAAATGCATTGAAGCAACTGCCATGTGATTAGTTGATAAGATAATTGCATTAATGAGAAATTTAACAGGTGTTCCTAATAATCCTTTAGGTGAGTGTATATCATGCACACCTGTCACTTTTACATTGCACTATGGTTGTACAGTTGTACAGTTATTATTATTGATATGTGTTTTTTGTATTGTGTTATTATCTTCTTATTTTTATATTATAATTACTGTTTATTTTTTTAACTTTTAACGGCACTGTCGGGAGTAGGAAAACCAAGCATTTCATTGCCATAACTTGTTATTGCAAATGACAAATATACCTTTTGAACTTTTTGAGGTGATACATGTTGAAACTATCATTCATGATGTCTGAAGGTCTGCTTGGATCTGTGTGGTGGTTGAACAAGGTGCTTTCTCCACCATTCAAACAATTCTATGCTATGATCTACCATCAAGTTTTCTCTTGCCTCTGCTACCAAGACAGTACTATAGGCTACAGTAGTAGGTAGACTTTTGATATCATATAGTACGGTGGACACAGGAACATCAAGGTCGTTGGAGATGGACTGCTGGCCATAAAATTATCCATGCTTGTCTACAATTTTGTGTCTGATCTCCTGAGACGATTATCTGGTTTTGTTATACACAGTGACACTAAACCATAGAGAATGTTTACATTTCTCTATTCAAACTGGTTAAATTAGTGATTTTCATATTGGAGGGACCTGTAACTCACCTCAGCTTATTTTAAATAAAATATATAGAATGATTTCTAGGTGACATTAAAATTGTTGGGGCCACTAGGATGTCTTTGTGAGATAAGCTAAGATTTAGTAAATTATTGATTTATTTTCTCCCTGCAAAAACATTTCAGAATTTCAACTACTTTCTAGAAGAATTCGTACATTCTTTAAATTAAGGATGTGAATATTTTTGCCCACGATTGCAACTATGCAATCCCACCCTACTTTCAGTTCTCGTATTTTGGATGTAGTCAAAGTATGCAGTAGAGGAGCCTAATTACCTATGGTATATCTACTCTCAAGCATAAGAATGATATGGTAAACAAATTCTACTTCCCTACATCCCTAGTTTAAGACTTGGGTCAATCTATTAAATTCCATGATACCTATTGTAAGGATCAGATGCATAATGAAAATTTCAGATACATGTACTTGAACTCCTTTGATGTGAGATCCACTTTTTCACTAGACCTTGCTTAACATGTTATTGTGCTTACAACATAACAATAAGAGACAGATTTCTTCCGGTAGGTTATCATTTAATAGTTTAGTTGGGTCATGTCCATGTTAAAGCAAATGTGGAATTAATGGAATTTACAATAAAATGCTCATTCCAGACATGGAATGTGACAAATTGTAATAATACTGTTAACATGTTCAGAGACTCCAGAAAGCATATGGGACAGGGGGACATTCCCATATTGTTTTAATGGGAAAAAAGTAGGGAAGTCTTTTGGCTTGTGGCATGTCTGGCATTGGGCCTATAGGTGCGGGGTTGGTAGCCAAGTTTCTGTCTTTGTAAGGAGTCTCTGCTTTCCAGGGGAGATAAAAGCCAAACACTGCACTGACACGACACATCCATCTACACAACAAGGTTAGATAGCACCACCAGGACAATGGAGACGAATTAGCTTTCTGGCTGGTTCCAGGTGGATATGTAAATAAAACATCAACATGACCCTCTAGAACAGATTTGTTTTTAGGGCATATGCCAGTGTAATTTAAAGTGGGTCTGTCATTCAAGGGTGATATTCTCTGGCAAAAACATGTTTTCTATTAATTCTTTTATATTTAGGTTTGGTGCTGGCAAAATATGAGCTTGCATTGCTGTTAAAGGCTTTTGACCTTCCTATTGTTCCAGTTGGAAACATTTTTTTAAAAGCTTTGTTACATTCAAATCACCATTCTCTTCAATGGATTTTGAAATGAACACATTGTTACATCTGCCAGATTTTTGTTAAGACATCCTCAGTTAAAGGTGTTTCAGACTTTAAAACAGATGTCTAAAAGAGATTCCTCTTTCTGTCTTTCTTTCTTCCCTCTCTACATTTAGAAAATAACCTGAAATCTGTTGCTGTGTGTAGTCTCATAATAGACCTCTGAAGATATGGTATGATGAAGATGATAGAGCTTATAGCTGTAGCAGAGTGGGCACTTTAATAGACTTTCAATGGGATTGAAACCAATCACACTGGAGATGGAACATTATATTTTTCTGCTGCTGAGGCCAAAAGCAATGCATGTTTCTATTTCCCACAGCTATTCTTAACCCACCACGAGAAGTGTGTTGCCATTAGCCTGGGGACAAATGGGGAATAAGGTCGGATTGATAAATGCATCTCTCTGGTAGGAGTCTCTGTGGTATTACAAAAGAGCAGATTGCGTCATTCAGTTTAAACCAAGTACATTTATTTTTCCTGCTTTTTGGGGCTTTCAACTATTTCACATTGTCATGTTTTCTCTGAAAATCCAAAGTCACACCCAACAATGTATTACATGGAAGGCAGTGTATCTGGCAGTGTTGCTGAAGTGACCAGCTAGTGCACATCTTTTAAGGTATTGTTGATATTTAAGCTTTCCGTGTTAGTTTTTTGACCAGATTGTGGGGAAAGCTGGAAAGTTTTTACTGAGAGAAGTGTGCCTGACTCAGTGGTATATGTGCACCGGAGGCAGAGGCGTAGGCCACTGGTCCATCGCTGGACGTGAACAGTCACCAAAAATCATACATGTCGATACCTGATTGATGACAGACTCATGTCCTTCCATCTGAAACTGACAATCACTGATAATGGTGAACCTGTGATTCTAATAGTATTTGAGCTAAAAATACAAGACTTCAAGTTAATTAGGTCATTGTATTCAGTCTTAATTGAGGACATTGCCTCATTAGGCGTGGTTAATAATATGAAACGTTTTTTCACTATTTGTGGCAAGCCAGCTGTTGTCAGGAAGCTGTGAGTGACAAGGGTCATGGGAGTATGGAGCTGGGATGCAGAGCACAGGCCCATTGTCATTGCATGGGCAGTCACAAGGTCCTTCATGATGCAGGCATAACTTGCTTGATGCAAAGTAATTATATGACAAAACGGTCTGGACAAATGGGACTGCAGCACAAAGTACTGTATAAACTTTGGCTAACAACATTGCTATGGCACAACTTTACAATTTATTTTCACAGCCCGTTACACACTATTTACCAAGAGTGCCAATTTTAGTTGAAGGCACTGTAAATTAGGAGAGTAAATTAGTCCCCCCTAATTTAGGCTCTTAATTTTCTCCACTCTTGCTGAAAAACACAAAACATACCCAGGTAAACATGCCCAGCTAAAAATTCTCACATGTATTGCATGTATTCCATACACATGTGAAAAAGTAAGTGCACCCTCTTTATTTTTTTTTTTTACTCCACTTCAACATTAGTGATAGAAACCACAACATTGAAAGTTTATATTGCAATCATTTATTCTTCAAAAATCCACATAAATGCAATTTTATACTGCAGAAAAAGTACAGTAGCTACGCTTCAATAGCTGGTAGTGCTCCTTTTGGCTGAAATAACTTCATGCAGCCAGTTCTTTTCTATCAGTCACTTACATCGACAGGGATGATTTTCGCCCCACTTCTCTTTACAGTAGAGCTTCAGTAGTGTCATGTTCAAGGTCTTTCTTGCATGCACGCCCCCACAGCATTTCGATAGTATTGAGATCTGTGTTGTGCCATTCCATAACCCAAATTTTTTTTCATTTTGAGCGATTTTGTTATAGATTTGATTGTGTGTTCAGGATCATTGTGCTTTTGCAAAATCTATGTTCAGTATTTCCACTGTTAGATTCTGTCCAAGTTTGATCCATGAACAAAATAAATGCAACCAGAAGTCAGGGGAGAGCCATCTTTATTCACCATGAGTCTATGATGTTGTCCTTCCATTTCTCATTTCTATCTCTTCCATAATTACAGAGGCAACGCTGTCTTTTATGCCAGGATACATAGGAGGTGGCCAGTGGTCATAACCAACCATTACACATTCCAATACCCTCCAATAAGAAAGGTTTATCTTACAACAGACCCTTGTATGGTATGTTCCAACCTATGGTCAATGGACCTATCTATATAGCCTATGTCAGTCACATGGGCAACTCCTAGCAGGAGGAATGGACAGAATGTATGGACAGGATGTGTGGGGCCCATCAGTAACAGGCAACACGTCCTGTCTATGGTCCTTCTTTCAGAGTTAGTCAGCACATCCGTGTTATGTTAAGTTTCTCATGCCCATTTCCCATCACCACCCACAGTTCTGCATGTGGCATCAGGGGTTCTGATTGTTGAGAGAGGGGGATGTGATATCTCAATTACACTGTAGACTTGATTTGTGAATGCAACATTTGTGTTCTGGCGACGTGAGCACAACACCCCAGTTCTGGCAACATGAGCATAACGCACCAGTTTTGGAAAAGTTAGCACAATGCAATGGTTCTGGCAGTGTGACTCGCGAAGGAAGCTTAACAAACTAACAAAGTAAGCTTAGTAAACACCCTTCTTTAGAAAATATTTACATGAACCTCAAGTAAAACTATTGTTTATAGTTTCAAAGTGGATTATAAAATCACTTTTGCATAAAGAATAGGCCTATAATTTGAACACAAAACTACTAAAAACAATCCAACCTATTCAAATAATGGACCCTTCCCAACTGCACCTTGAGTGTGAATCTGTCAATTTGTACTCTATCTGCTGAACATGCCTCTGGAACAAGTGCAGATTAACTGAAATGGGCTTTACTAGCAAACTGTAGGTAATCACACAAACGTACCAACAAAGGAAAAGGCACCAGGGTCAAATGAATGGCACAAGGGCCAACTTAGAACATAAACAGAGATGAGTACATAGGTTTCACACAGACAGAACTGGAGTAAAACTGCATGAAAAACAAACAAAAGGCAGTGGTATAAGTAGAGTGAGTAATAGGAAACAGGTGTGTGTAATTGTCTGGTGATCATGGGAAGGACATTGGAATATGAGTGTCCAGGGAGCTGTTGACTGGACAAGGCATTGGGTAGGATGTGACAGGGTTGCTGGTGATTAGAAGACTGGGGATGTGGATTTCCTGAGTGGGGAAGGAGTCGCCGTGGGCACGGTAATAGTTAATATAGGGTTCATTCTGTCACTTTTGGATGATGATTGCCAGGTAGGCGGGACTTCCGGTTTGGTGGGTGGGACTTCCAGTGTGATGTATGCAGGGGCACGACTTCCGGTGTTACATATGTTGTGGAATTTCTTGAAATTATGTATACTTAGTCCTATTCATGTATAAATTAGTTACTAGTTGAAAGTAGTCCCTATGTTTAGATTAGAAAAGGAATGTTGGAGAGGGGGATCTGGTATTTGTTCATGGTCATCATTATATAGTATCAGTAGATCATTGGATTCAATCTGTCTGTCTATCTGTTTAAACCATCAGTGTATCTATTCATTGTCCAGGTGGTATGTGTCCCAGGTGGTGTGAGTTGAATAGGTTACCTACAGTGTGCTTAGTTCCTTGGGATAATGTGGGGGGACAATGTGGGGGGGTAAAACCAATGTATTGTTGACATAAGACAGCTGGGCAGTATCTTGTTACCTCCCTTTTAACTGTAATAAATAATAATAATAATAATAATACATGGGATTTATATAGCGCTTTTCAATGACCCAAAGACGCTTTACAAAAACAAGCAAAACAAAGAACACTGAGAAATAAAATATACAACAACAAAGGGGCTATGGGAAGGCTTGTTTAAACAGAAATGGCTTAAGGCGGAGGCGGAAGGTGTTAAGAGAGTCAGAGTCAAGGATGGATTGTGGCAGTGAGTTCCAGAGCCGGGGAGCAACCCTGGAGAATGCCCTGTCACCACAGCTCCGTAGAATAAATACTAACTGTTCGATGTTTTCCACAGAGATTTCTTCTGTAAGCTTTTGACGCAGCTCTCCTTGCAATTAAATGAAACCGCTAATTGTGCCAAGATTATTTTGTGTTTGTACTTACAGATGGTATTTCCATAACATGTATGATCGGGGGTAGGACTTCCTGTGTAATGTATGCTCTGGGTGGGACTTCCTGTGTGACGTATGTTAGGGGTTGTAACGTCCCGTATGACATATTTTAGGGGTTGTAACTACCTGTATGACGTATATTTGTCTGGGGGATTTAATATGATACAGGGTGTGTGGTATGTAATTTATGGAGGCTTTGATGTTTTTCAGTAGGGGTCCAGGGTTCTGGGGACTGCCAAATTCACCAGACATTCAATGATAAGTCTATTGTTTAACATTAGGGCACCAGGGTTTGGGTATGTTAAATTCCTAAGGCAAAAGATGTTACGATATGTAATGTGATGTTTGTTGTTTAACAACAGGGCGGCCTGGGTCCTGGAATGTTAAAACCCCAGGCAGAACCAAATCTAATTTAACGAGGAAAAGTATAAAAACCACTGCTGTGGTCATCACTATCCTCTTGCAATAGGACCAGCTAAATGGCAAAAACAGTGCTAGTAGTACCTCAAAGGTAATTTGGAGAAAAGAAAATACTGGATAACCAGTCGTTTTAAGGTAAATCACAATGTTTTACATGATGCATGTTAAATGCTATAACATTATGTTTTGTGAAAGTCATGATATTTGCTTTCTATACTAGTCATATTATTGTTAGTCATGCTATTTTTCCTCTAGACAAACTTACGTAAGTTGCAGGTACATCATGTTAGCCTAGCTAACGTCCCCATATTATCGGTGACCCCCTATTTTTTATAGTGATGTATGGAGGTTAAATACTAAAATGTAATGCATGGAAATTATCAGTGATCTGTCTTTTTTCCTTCTTCACCAGAAGCCATGAAAGATAGCGAAAACGTTCTAGTAAACATGTAAGTGAAACTATGATCAGGCATTTGTAACACAAAGAGGAAATAAAAGTTGGCCGATAAAAGAGGAAGTTGGCCGATAATAGGGGTTGTATTTTTTAGAAACGTCGCTAACCAACTAGTGGAAATAATATTTCCACTGACATTTCTGAAATTACAATAAATTAAATGTTCAAAACTGCTGTTGGCTATGCCTACTGTGCTTGTGTATTAATTTATTGTGGTGTGTTTGTGTTATTTTTCTTCTTAGGAAAGTGGAAAAGAGACAGTCTTCCTTGACGCACTGAGGGAATTGCTGCTAGTTTACCCTGTTATGTTACTGCCATATCTATATGTTGAATAATACTACCCAGATTGCTGCTAGTTTACAGTACTCTTTGTATTTTGCACCTACATTTTTGCAGATAAATAAATAAGAACCAAATAGGAACCAAATATGTGTGTATAGTGAATGTTTGTGTAAATCTGAAAGCACTGCCACACACTGTTTTAAGGTGGATCCGCTGAGATACGTCCCATGACACTTGCACCCACCACGACAGTTCCTGCTCCAGCGCCATATCACCCTAAATAAAGTAAAGTAAGAAGAGCGCTGTTAGAGCCGGAAAACATAGCCCTTAGGATAATGGTTGACTATGCAAGAATTGTTGTATTTGCCAAAACATACAAACATTCTCACGTTCAACAATGTTAACCCGTACTTCCATTTTCAGTAGCAGACTGGGAAGTGCACGGATAGTCAAAGGAGGCTGCACAAATGGCTTTGTTAGATTCTGTCCAGTTGTGATCCATGAATAAAAGGAATGCAACCGGAAGTCAGGGGAGAGCCTTTATTCAGCATGAGGTTTACGATGATAACCTTCCATTGTTCTTTCAATGATCTCTCCAAATGCTTACAACATAAACACAGTCATTTGTACCAGGACACATAGGAAGTGGTCAGTGTTCATAGCCAACCATTACACAGACTATTATAAGAAATAGTTTGTCCTACAAAATACCCTTGTATGGCGTATTCCAACCAATGACCCAAGGGTCTATTCAGAGAGTCCTATGACAGTCACATACACAGTTCCTAACAGGTGGTATGGACAGGGTGTTTGGGACCCATGATTAATGGGACATCACATTTCCTACCTAGTGTCCTCCATACAGAGATAGTTAGTACTCTCATACATTGTGTCAAGCTTAATTCAATTACTTTCATGCTCAATATCTATCAGCTATAACATAAGGACTGTTATACCCTGTTGGCAACTCCAGTCCAGCTGATTAGATTTGGTTCATTTATGGGGATAGCAGTATTTTGAACGACCATTGTCATCCTATGGGAAGGAACATATCACATAACATGACATACATACAGTGGGGAGAACAAGTATTTGATACACTGCCAATTTTGCAGGTTTTCCCACTTACAAAGCATGTAGAAGTCTGTCATTTTTATCATAGGTACTCTTCAACTGTGAGTGACGGAATCTAAAACAAAAATCCAGAAAATCACATTGTATGATTTTTAAGTCATTATTTTGCATTTTGTTGCATGACATAAGTATTTGATACATCAGAAAAGCAGAACTTAATATTTGGTACAGAAACCTTTGTTTGCAATTACAGAGATCATACGTTTCCTGTTGTTCTTGACCAGGTTTGCACACACTGCAGCAGGGATTTTGGCCCACTCCTCCATACAGACCTTCTCCAGATTCTTTAGGTTTCGGGGCTGTCACTGGGCAATACGGACTTTCAGCTCCCTCCAAAGATTTTCTATTGGGTTCAGGTCTGGAGACTGGCTAGGCCACTCCAGGACCTTGAGATGCTTCTTACGGAGCCACTCCTTAGTTGCCCTGGCTGTGTGCTTTGGGTCGTTGTCATGCTGGAAGACCCAGCCACGACCCATCTTCAATGCTCTTACTGAGGGAAGGAGGTTGTTGGCCAAGATCTCACGATACATGGCCCCATCCATCCTCCCCTCAATACGGTGCAGTCGTCCTGTCCCCTTTGCAGAAAAGCATCCCCAAAGAATGATGTTTCCACCTTCATGGTTCACGGTTGGGATGGTGTTCTTGGGCTTGTACTCATTCTTCTTCTTCTTCCGGAGAGTGAAGTTTAGACCAAAAAGCTCTATTTTTGTCTCGTCAAACCACATGACCTACTCCCATTCCTCCTCTGGATCACCACGATGACTTCAGCCGGGCCTGGACATGCGCTGGCTTGAGCAGGGGGACCTTGCGTGCGCTGTAGGATTTTAATCCATGACGGGTGTGTGGTATGTAATGTGTAACTAATGGTTTTCTTTGAGACTGTGGTCCCAGCTCTCTTCAGGTCATTGACCAGATCCTGCTGTGTAGTTCTGGGCTGATCCCTCACCTTCCTCATCATCATTGATGCCGCATGAGGTGAGATCTTGCATGGAGCCCCAGACCGAGGGAGATTGACCGTCATCTTGAACTTCTTCCATTTTCTAATAATTGCGCCAACAGTTGTTGCCTTCTCAACAAGCTTCTTGCCTATTGTCCTGTAGCCCATCCCAGCCTTGTGTAGGTCTACAATTTTATCCCTGATGTCCTTACACAGCTCTCTGGTCTTGGCCATTGTGGAGAGGTTGGAGTCTGTTTGATTGAGTGTGTGGACAGGTGTCATTTATACAGGTAATGAGTTCAAACAGGTGCAGTTAATACAGGTAATGAGTGGAGAACAGGAGGGCTTCTTAAAGAAAAACTAACAGGTCTGTGAGAGCCGGAATTCTTAGTGGTTGGTAGGTGATCAAATACTTATGTCATGCAATAAAAAGCTAATTAATTATAAAAAAAAATCATACAATGTGATTTTCTGGATTTTTGTACCTATGATAAAAATTACAGACTACTACATGCTTTGTAAGTAGGAAAACCTACAAAATCGGCAGTGTATCAAATACTTGTTCTCCCCACTGTACATGAACATAACATGTTTAGGCTAACTTACAATGAGTAGATAGGCGTTTTACTGGAGCAGGTCTGTATAGTCTGTGGTGGGGAAGCATACAAAATAGAATTACATCAGATATGATCTTAGCCTCCCAAGGAGGTGTCTGCAAGGTGGTTGGGTCTGAGTGCATCAGATAAAGTAATTAACTTGGTGCATGAAACCAATAAAGATATTGCAGAGCTTGACAAAGTCCATGGATGGGATCCTTTCTTAGGGTTATCCTCTATGGTTGGTCCCTGGGGTATGATGATATTCAAGATGTTGATTGCTGTATTAACAGTTATTGCTTTTGTGTTTGCTTTTTGTATATTATTGTTTAATTAAAGTGTGTACTTCTAAGGTTTTGGCACAGGTTCAGACACTGGAAGTCCAGACACTGTCCACTGGTGACACAGAACCAGGCATTCCAGACCTGTTCACGTTCCCTTACCATTGAAATTATGATATCATCAATGTCCACAATGTTTTAGGGTATGTATTTAGACAGTAGGAAAATGCAAGATGTGCTATTACAGAACTAAACTAATCAAAGAAATAAGACTAGGCTGATTGAGACCATAGTCATGTGTTGCTCAAAGGTCAGATATTTTGTGAGATGTTGTCCCACCTTCTTGCTCTTACAAAAGTAGGTGTTTCTGAACTATATGGAAGACAGACTGTCACTGATCTTGAGTTAAGTGTGTTTCTGTCACAGTTTATAGAAATTTGCAAATTGAATTTGTGTTAAAGGGTATTTTGATCACTCTGTTTTAATTGCCTTAAATGGTTCTGACTTTGGATTTCCATGACAAACCACACTAAACCACAAACGTTGTTTTGCAGTTATACTTTCAACCGATTGGGACATCACAATCCCTTTTCTGATGATACATCATGTTCCCGACTGTAAACAGACAACTGAGTGTGTGAGTACGAGCAACATGTTCATTAAAGATTTCTACAACAACACTGATCAAATCTGTTCCAAATCTTCCTGACCACTCACATGAATCATCGACAGCTAAATGAGTGGAGAATCCACCTGAGTCCTTATGGACTCCACATGTTATGGGTCAGAGTACCACAGGCCAGTTGACTGGACATGTCACAAGGTCCCAACACAGTGGAAGACAATGTTGTGGTTTTAATCTTCCATCCATCATCTTCCGCTTATCCGGGGCCGGGTCGCGGGGGCAGCAGTCTAAGCAGGGATGCCCAGACTTCCCTCTCCCCAGACACTTCCTCTAGCTCTTCCGGGGGGACACCGAGGCGTTCCCAGGCCAGCCGGGAGACATAGTCCCTCCAGCGTGTCCTAGGTCTTCCCCAGGGTCTCCTCCCGGTGGGACGGGCCCGGAACACCTTCCCAGGAAGGCTTTCAGGAGGCATCCAGAACAGATGCTCAAGCCACCTCAGCTGACCCCTCTCAATGTGGAGGAGCAGCGTCTCTACTCTGAGCTCCTCCCGGGAGACCGAGCTTCTCTAAGGGATCGCCCAGCCACCCTGCGGAGAAAGCTCATGTGGTGCTTTCCGGGATCATGTGGTGCCTGTATCCGGGATCTTGTCCTTTCGGTCATGACCCAAAGCTCATGACCATAGGTAAGAATAGGAACGTAGATTGACCGGTAAATCGAGAGCTTCGCCTTGCGGCTCAGCTCTTTCTTCACCACGACAGACCAATACATCGACCGCATTACTGCAGAAGCTGCACCGATCCGTCTGTCAATCTCCCGTTACATCCTTCCCTCACTCGTGAACAAGACCCCTAGATACTTAAACTCCTCCACTTAAGGCAAGAACTCTCCACCAACCTGAAGTGGGCAAGCCACCCTTTTCCGACTGAGGACAAGGGTGGCTTACGAACAGAACCGGCGACAAAGGGCAGCCCTGCCAGAGTCCAACATGCACTGGGAACAAGTCTGACTTACTGTCGGCAATGCGAACCAAGCTCCTGCTTCGGTCGTATAGGGACCTGACAGCCCTTAGCAAAGGACCCAGGACCCCATACTCCCGAAGCACCCTCCACAGGATGCCGCGAGGGACACAGTTGAATGCCTTCTCCAAATCCACAAAACACATGTGGATTGGTTGGGCAAACTCCCATGAACCCTCCATCACTCTGTAGGGGGTATAGAGCTAGTCCAGTATTCCACGGCCCGGACGAAAACCACACTGTTCCTCCTGAATCCGAGGTTCTACTATCGGCCGTATTCTCCTCTCCAGTACCCTGGCATAGACTTTCCCGGGGGAGGCTGAGAAGTGTGATCCCCCTGTAGTTGGAACACACCCTCCGGTCCCCCTTCTTAAAAAGAGGGACCACCACCCCGGTCTGCCATCCCAGAGGCATTGTCCCCGACCGCCACACGATGCTGCAGAGGCGTGTCAACCAAGACAGCCCCACAACATCCAGAGACTTGAGGTACTCAGGGCGGATCTCATCCACCCCCGGTGCCATGCCACCGAGGAGTTTCTTGACTACCTCAATGACTTCATCCTGGGTGATGGACGAGTCCACCTCTGAGCCCTCAGCCTCTGCTTTCTCAATGGAAGACGTGACGGCGGGATTGAGGAGATCCTTGAAGTACTCCTTCCACCGCCCGACGACATCCCTAGTTGAGGTCAACAGCTGCCCACCTCCACTGTAAACAGTGTTGGTAGGGCACTGTACCCTTCTCCTGAGGCGCCGGACGATTTGCCAGAATCTCTTCGAGTCCTTCTCCATGGCCTCACCGAACTCCTCCCAGGCCCGAGTTTTTGCCTCCACAACCACCCGGGCTGCAGTCCGCTTGGCCTGTGTTGAAGTCTAACACTTCCCCGAGTTGGTTTGATGGAAAGGAGAATAACACACCAGGAGTCAGGTCAATACCAACATGAACAGTCATAACAGCATTATTTATACCTCAAACACACCTAAAAAGTGGGGGCGTTAAGTTAGCCAAGCAGTGTGCCATTGGTCCAATTTATGTTCTATACCTTATATGTGTAAGTGCAGCACAAGCGTCATCTTTGTACTTTGTGGTTTCTGTCTTGTCTATTCTTAATTCAGCCCTGTCCAGAATGTGTGTGCGTTATTAATCTGTTTCCTGTGACACACAAGCTAAATCGGCTCTCTCCCCAGCAACAGTCTAAATAAGATTTCCTGTTCTTCTACTTGCAACTTTCAGTTTCAGCATGCCACAGACATTTAATATGTTGCCTCAATGCTCACAAAAGTTTAACAACTTATTCAATCAGTATATCCACAATTCCCCCTTTTGATCTCTCCCCAGAGAGATCACCCCTATTCGCCAAGCTCCAGTTCTCCCGGGTCGTGCTGCTCCAGTAGAGGCATCAGCATCCCTGGTGGCGGTCCTGGAGCCTTCTCAATGGCTGTAGAGATCCCTCTCATGGCGAGCCCTCTTATGCATGGGATACAACAACACCCACAAGTAACCATTAACCCTTTGGCGCGTACGATCACACTGGTGTGATCAATCTAGAGTGGTCCCTGGAGCGTACGATCACACCGGTGTGATTAGAACGTCATGTTTAGAACGCACCATTAGCATACCTAGCTACAAGTAACGTAACAATGGCTGGTAAAACCGCGCTATTATTTACTCACATTTAGCTCAAACAGTGTTTATAACTTTATTTCCTGATTGTAATTGTTTCAAGACCATACTATGATATTAACCAGGTAGAAAGCATTCAAATCGGGACAAGAAGTGTTAGTTACGTACCAACAGACAGCCAACACTAATGCACAAAAACGAATTATATTAGCGACTACTACCGATCAAAACCATTGCAAAAATTTTCTAGAAGTTACGTTCCCCGTTGTATGCATTTTATATACTTTATTCATTTTCACTGCACTGAATAACTGGTCACGATTTGTAAGCTAGCAGGCAGCTGACGTTTGCTAGCGGTTAGCTGACGTTTTCTAGCTAGCTACAGTAATAAATCAACCAACTTTTGCAGCTCTTAGAATTCGAGTCAACGAGAGAAGCTTGCAATGCAATGCATGTAGTGTTCCTTACCTAGCAAGGTGACTGTTCAAATGCTGGCATGAGTTCAAATGCTGCAGAGTACTGAAGTCACGTGCAAAAAAACTCACGCTGGGGGGTCGGTAAGGAATATTTGAAACTCACGCGTGAAAAGGTTAAAGCACAAAATGTAGCAAGCGATAAAAGAACAGACATTATCAAACTTTTCCACTGGCCGAACATCGAGGTCATCCATTCCTCGAGCGGGTTGTCTATCCCAGAATGCTTGTATGCGACCCCTTGACATAGTCCAATTCAATGCCCCCAAATTTCCTCAAGCAGGTGTCCTCAGGTGGGGTCGCGAACTTCTTCGCTGGGGGAATGAAGACCAGATGCCAACCTGGGAAACCTGTTACAACATACAACACACATCATTATTCTACCAATGTCCATGTACCACTTCATTCTATTCTCATCTCCCCAGACCTTTCTCGGTACTTGGTACGAGTGGTAGGAGCCACTCGGTGTCCTATACCCCCTTTTGTTACAGTATTCTTCAGTTCCTTCCCCTAAAAGTCTATTCCCCTGGCGCCGTCCTTTGTCTCCTTCTCTCGCTCGTAGTCCCGCAGTATCCTGGGGTCCGCTCCTGGCACCGGTCCGGCTGGTTTTGGTCCTCCTTCCGTCCACACTGGGGCAAGCTCCTCCTTCCCAGTTTGGATGAGGTCCGTCAGCGACTTCCCTGGCTCCTGCGCTGGTGTACACTGGCTTCAATGGTACCACGTCTCTCCTTTGTCCCTCAGGCGGACCGCATGGCTCGTTCTCTCCACCACCTGATGAGGACCCGTCCACCTTGGCTCCGACCACTTTCGCTTGATGACCTTCAGCAGCACCCACTCCGCCTGGGGCAGGTTCTGGTCCAACGGGTGCAGGTTCTTCCTTTCTCCGACTCTGTTGGTGAATTCTGAAACGAGAACTCGCAATTCATCAAAATACACTTTGGGCCATTTCTCCCCTTCCGGGACCGCAGGCCCCGCGGCTGGTCCTGGAAACTGTCTCCCCGTCAGCAGCTCGTATAGGGTAAACCCAGTGGTCTGATTTAACGAGCATCGAATAGTCATGAGTGCCAGTGGCACCGGAGGTGAGTGCCACTACCCAGTTCAATTTGGTCAATAGGGTTAGAATTTACACAGGCATTTATCATGCATAGCCTAAACCTTAAGATGGTTTGCACTGGAATCTAGCTTATGGCAGCAACAATTTCAACTGCCAAGACCAACTTACTGTTCAAGGAGATTTACAAACCATTAACATTTGCTCTTCCTAAAATAAGAGTCCAATATAAACAAAAAGATAACATCGAGGACTGAATGCTGTCAACACCCCACCCATTCCGCATTGACTGACAGGCACTGCCATGGCTCCTCCCATAGCTTCAAAAATATCCCTCTGTAACTGCTGATAGAACCAACAACTCCAACTCAACATTCTAGCAGATTCACACACTCATTACATCTGTTCTTCCTTCAAAATAGGAGTTCCTTCATAATAATAGTCCAAAATAGAGAAAGAGAATAACACAAAATTTGGGGACTGAATGCTGCCATATTGTTTGAGATATACATTTTTCATATAGAGCATTTAAATATCATTGTCCAAAGAACTTTCACAAGCAGACAGCATGCCAATCCGTTCCATGATATCAGAGTAGATGGTGTTTAGGTAATTTTACTTAATTCACTTACTGCGGTCAAATCGTTTGAGATATAAAAATTCCAAACTATTTAATTGAAAATACTGGTCCCAGGGTCCTTCTCAGCAAACGTTGTGTAAATCCATTCAGTGGTCACCGAAGAGATGTCCTTAAAGTGTGTATTTTACAGTTCATAAATGCTCAAAGTTTTCAATGTCTTTGTAGCGCCCCCTTATGGTCTATTTGGTTGAAACTGTACAGGTCCTGACAGGACCTGATGTTTAGTGCTATGTTAAAGGATGTAAGTCTTGGATATTTTTGACAGGATATATAGTCTGACAAAATGCCACATCCATGTAAAAGTAATTAGCCTATTATGCACGCATCGTTTGAGATATCAAAATTCCAAAGAAAGTAATTGAAGATACTGGTCCCGGGGTCCATCTCAGCGAACGGTGTGCAAATCCGTTCAGAGGTTTCCGAGGAGATGTCATTAACGAGTTTTTCACAAAAAATTTAATGGAGGCCATATTGTTTGAGATATCAACTTTTCTTGTATAACTTTTAAAGACAAGGGTCCAGTGGTCCTTTACACTGATTGTCAACCAACTCTGTTCAATGGTTTTGGTGGAGATGTCTTTTAAGTGTGTTTCTATTAACGGCTAAATCGTGAGAAACATCTGTGATGTTTATAGCGCCCCCAAGAGGTATATCTGTATGGGACTTTTTGTGTCCATTCCTGACAGACACATTTACGAGTGTGTTTGATTTCATAGCTGTTTGATGTTCCATTTGGGATTAATGGACTTCTAAATTCATAGACCCGCCCAGCTCTATTTCATCCGCTGATTTCGTCCATACTATTTGAGATATAAACGTTTCTTATCCAACTTTTAAAGATAATGATTTAAAAGTAATTCATACCAAACGGCATGCAAATCCGTTCAGCGGTCTCAGAGGAGATGTCGTTAACGTGTTTTTCACCAAATTCAAAATGGAGGAAAATCCAAGGGGCGAATTTGAAAGACCCCAGAGACTTATTTGGTCAACATGAGAAGGGGCATGTATGGAACGTGGCTGCATGACTCTACGACATTCGGTTCATGAGATATGCATGCTCAAACCTTCAACATTTGACTAAGTGCTATGGTGCCACCATGGGGTGTATCCCCTAATAATAATAATAAAACATACAAACATAAAAGAGTTCCAGCAACTTCGTTGCTTGGCCCCCTAATAATAATAAAACGTACAAACATAAAAGGGTTCCAGCAACTTAGTTGCTTGGCCCCCTATTGAACAGAGTTACCGTGGAGATGAGATGACAGATGGATTGGCACCATCGTGCACAAATATTTTTTTAGTAGGCCTATATACGTTTAGGTAAATCACAATTGGGAATCATGTTATTGTAAACTACATCGACATATTTCAGATATGCGAGTACTACAGAATACGTTGTGGGTACACAAACGGTGGGAAACCGTGGTTCCAACTTTCACCAAGGCCCAGTGGATAAAGAATTTCTGTATGTCTAAGGACACATTTCTGTACCTGTGGATTGCACCCATAACTGGGGTGACATGACACCGCTGTTGTGTACCCATTCAAAATAAGTATTGCCATTGCGCTGTGGAAACCTGCGACCAACTCAGTACAGGAGCATTTCTCATTTGGAGTTGGCATTACTACGGTGTGTCACCGTGTACACAATTTGTGCACCAATTTGTGCAAACTTTGAGAATGCTTTTGGCAGACTGAAGGGTAGATGGAGGTGCTTGTTAAAACGAAATGACTGTAACATACAAAAGTTAAAATCCATTGTGACAGCATGTTATTGTAACGGTCCCAGCCAGACAGAACCATTCCGCTCCATCTTTTCTTAGTTTGTCACGTCCTTGTTTGGTCTTTCCTGTCCTCGTTTCAGTTTATCGGTTTATTCCTTTCACCTGTGTTTAGCCCCCACCCTTTTCTGTTCACCTTGTCAGTCATTTTTGTAGTATAACGTTTCATGTTCCTGTGTCCAGTCAATGGTGTATTATGTAGCGCACAGCGCTCTGTTTTGTTTTCCTTTTTGTTAAGGGTAGTCAGGTGGTCTGCAAGGGGTGTTGCCTTCCTTTTTGATACACCAATAGTCCTTAGTTACATCATACTCTTTTTGTAACATTGACAGAACAATTATCATGACATCCCCATATATCCACATAGTTGGAGAAATAGTATGTTACCAAAAAATGGTTAGTTACCAAAAAACTATCGCCAACTGGAGGACTGTTATTCATGCAACAAGAAATGTTTCTTCTATTCAGATTTGAGTTATGTGTATTTGTTGTTTAGGCCTTTACTCATGGTGTGCTCGTATCTCTCTGTCACGATGGGTGTGTGTGGAGTGTGTTTAAAAAAGGCGAGCCAAATGCAGGGAGGTGATGAACGTTTCTTGTATTATCACAATGTGAAAAATGGCATGCAAAAACAAAAGCACAACAGCACATACATGCGTGCACAAGTACACTCCGAAATGACATAGAACAATACCACACAAAGACACCCAGAAACACAGGAACTTATATATGCGATCTAATGAGGGAATGGACACCAGGTGCGTGCAAAAACAAGACATGACAGTGCCGTGGGAGGAGGAGCGGCGTGGCTAGAAGGCCGGCGTTGACGTGCACCGAACACCACGTCGGGAGGGGTGGCACGCGTCCTCGTTACGATCAGGGTGCCAAGCTCCAGATCAAGAACATCCACTGCCGGCACCCAGCAACGCTCCTCCGGTCCGTACCCCTCCCACTCCACCAGGTACTGCAGGCCCCCCCCCCGGCGCCTCGAGTCGAGGATGGAACGGACCGAGTATGCCGGGCCCCCCTCGATGTCCAGAGGGGGCGGAGGGACCTCCCGCACCTCAGATCATTGGAGGGGACCAGCCACCACCGGCCTGAGGAGAGACACATGGAACGAGGCATTAATCCTGAAATCAGGGGGAAGTTGTAACTTATAGGTTACCTCGTTCACTCTCCTCAGGACTTTGAACGGCCCCACAAACCGCGGCCCCAGCTTCCGGCAGGGCATGGCGAAGAGGGAGGTTCCAGGTCAAGAGCCAGACCCGGTTGCCCACCGTGTAGACTCACTACGCAGGCGGTCGGCAGCGGACTTCTGGAACCAGTCGTCCACCGCCGGAGCCCCGGTCTCGGGGATCTACCAGGGTGCCCAGACCGGCTGGTACCCCAGGACACACTGGAAGGGGGTCAAGGAAGTGGAGGAGTGGCGGAGTGAATTCTGGGCATACTCTGCCCAGGGCAGGAACTCTGACCACTCCCCCGGCCGGTCCTGGCAATAGGACCGCAGGAACCTCCCCATGTCTTGGTTCACACGCTCCACCTGCCCATTAGCTTCGGGGTGGAACCCGGAGGTGAGGCTGAACAAGACCCCCAATCGGCCCATAAAGGCCTTCCAGACCCGAGACGTGAACTGGGGGCCCCGGTCAAAAACAATGTCCTCCGGCATCCTGTAGCAAAAAACAACACCTACCTGGCCTGACGAGGGTTCAGTCTCCTCGCCGCCCGGATATACTCCAGGTTTCGGTGGTCGGTCTCCTTCGAGCCAATGTCTTCAAACAGTCAAGGCGCTAAACACAGCCAACAGCTCCCTATCACCGACGCCATAGTTGCGCTCTGCCTCACTGAGCTTCCGCGAGTAAAAAGCGCAGGGGCGACGCTTAGGAGGGGTACCTGATAGTTGGGATAACACAGCACCTATCCCTACCTCTGAGGCATCCACCTCCACTATGAACGGCAGTGACGGGTCGGGGTGAGCCAAAACCGGGCCAGAGGTGAACATTCTCTTAAGGGTGCGAAATGCCTCGTCTGCCTCGGCCCTCCAGGTGATCTGGCTCGGCCCACCCTTCAATAAGGAAGTGATAGGAGCTGCTACCTTGCCAAAGCCCCGTATAAATCTACGGTAGAAATGTGCAAACCCAATAAACCGCTGTACCGCCTTAACCGTGGTAGGGCCAATCATGCACTGCTGACACACGATCAACCTCCATCTCCACCCCATCGGCGGAAATTCGAAACCCGAGGAAGGAGACGGCTCGCTGGAAGAACGCGCACTTCTCTGCTTTAGCATACAGGCCATGCTCCAACAGCCGCTTCAGCACCCTGCGAACGAGAGACACATGCTCAGCACGCGTAGCGAATACACGAGGATGTCGTCGATGTAAACCACAACTCCGCCCCCCAGCATGTCTCTAAACACATCGTTCACAAAGGACTGAAACACTGCCGGGGCATTCATCAACCCATACGGCATCACCAGGTATTCGTGGTGCCCCGTGGTGGTGCTGAAGGCCGTCAACCACTCGTCTCCCTCTCAGATTCTCACCAAGTTGAACACGCTCCTGAGTTCCATTTTCGTGAAGAAGTGTGCCCCATGTATTGACTCAATGTACTGGGAAATAAGGGGGATGGGATATGAATAACGGACCGTCAGTTTATTCAGCGCCCTGTAGTCAATGCATGGACGCAAACCCCCATCCTTCTTCACGAAAAAGAAACTCGAGGTGGGCGAGGTGGAACGGCAGATCTGCCCCGTAGGTCTCCATCACTGCCGTTTCAGCCTGCGACAGGGGATACACATGACAATAAGGTGGCACAGCGTCTCCCTTTAGATTTATACCACAATGTGATGTGGTGGCAACCAACTAGCCATGGCCTTAGAGAAGACCAGCGCTAAATCGGCATATTCCAGGGGAATGCGCACTGCGGAGACACTGTCTGAACTTTCCACTGAGGTCGCACCAACGGAAACACCTAGACATCTCTCCTAACACCCCTGAGACCACCCTGTCAACACTCTCTGCGACCAGGAAATAGTCGGGTTGTGTCCCGACAACCTGGGAAACCCAGCACCACAGGGAAAGCAGGTGAGTGGATAACATGGAATTAAATTTGTTCAGTATGGGCATGCTGTACAGTCATAGTCATGGGCACCGTGACATGCTCAACGAGACCAGTACCTAGTGGTTTGCTGTCTAAGCCCGTAATGGACCTAGGTTGAGACAATGGCACCAGTGGAATGCACAGTCTCTGTGCGTAACCGCTGTCCATAAAAGCACCCCAAAAGTTTTTATTTGTATTTTATTTAAATCTGTTATTTCTAAATTAGGTTGCACAACTGCTTCATAAAATAACGTGAGCTTGGCTAGGCTATCTCTTTGTGACGCTTATCATTGCAGGTCATGATTTAGGCTAAACCTGTTTAAAAGTTTTTATGTTGGTGCACCCACCCTATATATACTTTATTTATTTACTTATGTATTTGTTAAGCAAAAGGAGTAATTGGTCAAGTTTTGGTTAGCCCAAATATAATATTAATAAATAAAAACAAATATGCTATGTGAACATTTTAAGTAATTGTGAGTTTAATTTTGCTATTTTTTGTCATCTCTGAGTCACCATGCCAAGTTCACCCACTCACTGCTGATTTTGACACAGTATCAGGAGTCAGCCTTGAGCCCACACGTTCAGTCAGAACAGGTGGAATGGAAGTCCCAATGTTAAAGGTAAACACTTTTTTGTGAAAGATAGAAAGGATGTGTGTGGGGTCTTCTTTTTTATATATATAATGTCATTCTGGACACTGTGATAGAGAGTCTTAATATGAGATTTTCTGCTCATGCAAAACCTAGCTCTGATTATGCCTGTCTGGACCCTAGAAACTTTGCACAAGTAAAAGAACATGGGCTCCTCAACTGTCCTTTGTGATTTGTGCATACCTTATACTCTCACAGTACAACATGTTAACTGAGGCTTATGTGATTGGACTGGCCTATAAGTTTATGCTTACACTGTCCATCTCTCAGGTAGCATGTGAGAGAAGCTTCTCCACACACATTTTTTTAAGCACAGGCTAAAGCTCTTTAACCAAAGAGTGTCTGGAGGCATTTATGCTTATGTTCACTGAAAAATAAATTATTATGACCTTGGACAATGACACTGTTATTAACAAAGTTGCAGAGACCAGTGCACTGCTCAGGCGTTTATTGCTGATTTAGGCATGGTTTGTAAGTGATGTATTATTCTTCAAACTTAAAATGGAGCTCATGTGTAAGCTCAGTGTAATGAATAAGAATGCCTATGCCTACAAATTATAATTAAATAATATTTTTGGAATTGTTTTACTGGACTGAAAGATCATATTTGGACAGATGGATATGACGACAGAATAATAACACAGGATAGGTAAAAAAACAGGCATGGATGTTGTCTAATGATAATTAAATTTGTTTAGAAATATGTTTACAAGAAAATCACAAGTTAAAAGACATTCAAGCAACTATAACTGCTCGCTATTACTAATCAATTATATTAAGAAATGATATTTGTCAATGTGTGTCATGATATAGTAGGCTGTTTAGTAGTGTTAACAATTATATTTCAGGGCAGTAGGAAAATATATATGTATGAAGAGGTAGATTTTAGAAAAATTTACTGAAATTACTTGATTGTAATGACTATTTACAAAACTGCCACTTTGCTGTGTGACATAGGATATTCTTAGGAAACTACTTCCATTGCATGCTATTACAATACATACTTGAGACTCTCTGCAGACATATTTGTGTTTCTTTGATTTGCAAACACTCTGTTCAGTAAAATGAGTGATTGGGTTATGTTTCTTATTACAATTGTGAATTTTGCCTAAAATGTGTTTTTACTATATTTGTGTTTGCTTTGATCTGTGTTCTGATGAAAGACAGTACCAACAGGCATATGCCATAAATCCTCTAGTTCGACTATAAACAACTGACTATGACCCATTGACTTTGTTCAATGTATTTTCTTGTTATGGCATAAGGAAATAGCCAGACACTTTGAATTACAGTTTTTTACAATCGCTATGACAGTTTTTTCAATACATTTAACAAGTTTCCTAAACTCTTAACACGGCTAGCACAACATCCATCTTTGTAGGCTATACAATTAACACATTTCTTGTTGCTTTGACACAAAATGCATACAGTTAACACAAATTTAAAATGCTTGAACTTCTTTTACACACAAGCTCAACCAAGACCAAAACAATGTAATTTTACAGTCAAATTTACAAATGCTTTCACACTGTATGTCAGAACAGATAACACCATGTTCTAAACCTAACCTTACAGGCTAAAGTCAAGGTAAACAGCTGTTTATATTGTGAATTGAAACACAAATATATTCCCTGTATCTTATTCCATTGCTAATGAGAAACAGCTTATTGAAGTTATGCAAATATATAAATCACAGCTGATTCCCATCTAGGAAGCACACTCAGGTGTTGAGGTTCTTTCAATCGCATGATCATATGTTCTAAAAGAGTACTCTTTGGGCTGATATTGTGTGGAAAAGGAACAATATGGAGCAACACAGAAAGAAAGAAAGAAAGAAAGAAAGAAAGAAAGAAAAAAATGCCTGCACGACAGAGAGGAAGACGAGTACCAGGACAAGGGAGAGGAGTGGGACAAGGACAAGGACAAGGGAGAGGAGTGGGACAAGGACAAGGACAAGGGAGAGGAGTGGGACAAGGACAAGGACAAGGGAGAGGAGTGGGACAAGGACAAGGGAGAGGAGTGGGACAAGGACAAGGGAGAGGAGTGGGACAAGGACAAGGGAGAGGAGTGGGACAAGGACAAGGGAGAGGAGTGGGGCAAGGACAAGGGAGAGGAGTGGGGCAAGGTCAAGGGAGAGGAGTGGGGCAAGGACAAGGGAGAGGAGTGGGGCAAGGACAAGGGAGAGGAGTGGGGCAAGGACAAGGGAGAGGAGTGGGGCAAGGTAGAGGATGAGAACATGTGGCCAAATGCAGAAGACCAGGCAGATTAGAAGATTACTTTGTTTTTGTTATTATTTTTCCAGTGCTTTTTCTGTTTGTATATCTTGCAGCAATGTCCTTTTACAAATAAAGTCTTTACTGCAGCAATTCTGTCTCTGTCTTTTTTTTTTTCATAAACTGTACATTCTATAAAGCTGCTCTAAGATGGTCATTCATTTTTTGTATTGAATTTCTGCAGCAAAAGAAACAAAATGCATGCATTTACTAAACCCAACAAAACAAAAATGTAGAGAGGCATCAAAAGAAACTGCAGTGCAAAACACAATCTATGATCAATACAATATACTGTCTATTGTATAAGGGCAGACCTGATGCATAAAATAATGCAGTTTCTGTAATTTCAGCTGATGACAGTGTTTTTTTTGTCATTGTGTTATGATTGACTAAATGTTCCTGTTGGAAGAGAACATGTGTTAGTGTTTTGAATAATTATTTGATTTTGAAACATGTTTGCAGTGTTTTGTTAAACATAGTGTATTGTGTTAGTGTATTATTGTATTTTGTAAATTAGTTTTGGAGTTTAGTTTACAATGTGTGATTTTGAGCATGAAATTAACCGTTTTGCCAATTGTGTGTTTTAGGTGTGTTGGTGCGTTAAGAGTTTAGCAAACTTGTTAAATGTATTGAAAAAACTGTCATAGCGATTGTAAAAAACTGTAAAAGGTTCCGTCACAGCTCCCTATTCTTCTTTGGCGCTTTCTAGTGTCCATTTGAGGGAAGTCCAGCGTAAACCCATTGTTTTAGTACTGAAATGACAAAATTACTGACTAGAACTTTTGTACTATACGAATGCTTTATCGATCAATGACATTCCCTATAACCTCCAAATGAGCGTAGGTGCGGCTATAGCCATACATACACCATATATGCTGATGATTTTCACTCAGAACACTGATCTTTTTTTATTGGTTTTTATTCATTTTTCATATTAGGTAGAATTTTTGCTGTTTTTGGTTGTGTTTTTGGTTGAAAAGATGGATCTTTCTTTTGGGTAACGTTAGGAAAGAAACTAATAGCTATTGGCTATTTGGCCATTTTTATTATTACTATTTCGTTCCATTTTTGTTTCAGTTCTTTCTTCCATGTATGGCAATAGGTGATTAAACATAAAAAAGACCATACGGTCTTTGTCACTAGCTCTCTGGTCTAGCTCTTGCTAGCACTCGTGTCCCATTCTACTTAAAAACAGCACTAAATTGAGTCCTGATTAGGTTAATAATAGTGCAAGGCCCAGACAATGAGTGGTTTAATTCTATGAAATACAAAGGGCACAAATAGATCATCCAAACATACAATTACAAACAGACATTTGTGTGGCCATTTTTTGCCAAGGTGAGGTAATTTGGACAGATAAACTAGAATTGTTGCAAGTTATTCATCGATATATAAATGTCAAATATCAGAAAAGCTATTTAAACTAAATCCCTAACATGGATTTGGGATTTCCAACAAAAAAACGGTGGCCAGCTACCAACCTTAAGATTGGGTTTTATTGATAACACATTCGCTATTTATTAAATGTAAAAAAAAATTATATATATATATATATATATAAGAAATATTTCTAAAAACACTGACGTATGAATTTTGCTTAACACTAGTAGCATTGCAAAAATGAAAACCCAAAATAAAGACAAAGTTAAAACCGTGACAACGAAAGCTGCGACCCCTGCCGAATTCATGCTGAAACACCATGGTAAGGACACAGTTGCATACATTGCAGAATGGTGTGAAATGACAAAATACAGCCTTAACCCTTTCCCACCACAAGGCACTTTTGATCTTGCAATATTGGCTGAGGTCCTAGGAGCCATATCCCTTAAGTGCCATGAACCAGGTCTATTCAATAAAATAAAGACAAAGAAAATGTGGCTACCTATAGCAGCATGGAGGGAAGAAGCTAAGAGGGCTAACACACAAGGAGCCATTTTATCCCCAGAAGATGCCACTCAATACCCAAACCCCCGCCTCCCTTGGCTGACTAGCTTTGAGCTCTATGCCTTCCGCTCTTAACTTCCTGCCTTCACCAGCAACTACTGGCTTCTCGACACTTATAGCCGCAGCAGCAGCCACCGGGCACAATGCACGCTTCACTACACTTCGGAACACCAACCACCTGGTGTGGATGCGGGAGGGAGACGAGTGGAAGACAGCCTTCAGCACAGCATTGGGCCACTGAGTATTTGGTCATGCCATACGGGCTGGCCAACGCCCCGGCTGTGTTCCAGCCGCACCTAAGGGGGGGGTACTGTGATGCTTGCTCCACGTTGCGCTGCTTGCTCTCTCCCTCTCCGGCGCTCCACCTCGCCAGTGTACTAACAGCCAGCTGGAGATGATGGCAAACACTCACACACACACCTGTGTCATGTAAGTCATTACTGGTTTTCACCCACACCTCACAGGTTATTGTGTCTGTGTTGTATTGAGAAAGTGTGGTGCGTTTTCTGTGTTGTTAGTTTTTTTGCCTCACCTTTTATACACTCATTACCCTCACAACTGCAGCCAGGTGACCAAGTTCTGGTATTGTCTCCTGCCCCAGGATCATCACTGTCAGCACATTTCTCTGGTCCTTATTTAATTTAAAAAGAAACATATTTTCTGGTCCTTATTTCATTTTTGGTTTTCCCCAATTAGAGGGAGCTACCCTGCATTGCCTCACATTTGGAATCTGATTTAAGTCCTGTTTCTCCACACTATTATGTGGATAATTTTTTGTGCCTTTGTGCCATCAGTTCTTGGTTGCTACCTCTCCTTTTCTTTTAAAGTATACAATTAAAGGTGCCTCTTGTCCTGCCTCCCAACCGTGACAGTAGCAGTGTGCTCACTTTTTAAGTCTGGTTCATTTAACAGCTCAGACTGATGATATTGTTACCTCTGCTTTGTGCAGATTAGTGAAAAGTAAATTCTACCACTTCCTGATTACTTCCAGTTACCCAGACTGGATGACTGTATCGACATTGTTGTTGCTGCTGCTTATGTAACTAAGTTAGATCTGCTAAAAGGTTACTGACAGGTTCCGTGAACCTCATATGCATCAGAAATCTCTGCCTTTGTGACCCCAGACAACTTTCTACAATATTTTGTTATGGCTTTTGGAATGCGGAACGCACCAGCCACTTTCTAACATCTGGTTAACTCAGCTTTGGCTGACGTTCGTAATTGTACGCAATAGATCAATAAAGTATCAATAAAGTATGACTAGCTCATGAAGCTGGTAGAGAGAATGCTAAGAATGTCCAAAGCTATCGTCACGTCAAAAGGGGGCTACTTTGAAGAATTTAAAATATATAAAAGGTGTGAAAACTCAGGAGAACTGGCACCTAATTCTAATGCCATCTTCCTTTGTTTTCTCCAACAATGAAACAAAGAAACCGGCACTCTCACATTTACATTTATTCAATTAGTCTCACCCAAGTCTAAACACTTGGTCTACTTCTCAACTATATCTTGATATCCAGGAGAACATTTATTGGTAACAGAATATCAATTACAGTACACTCAAGATTACACCCTTGATAATTTCCTTCAGTGTAGGCTAGGTTAGCACACATTCAATTTTTGAAGTTGATTCATTACCAGGATAGGAAATAACTTTGATCAAGATACAGAAATTGAGCAATACATGATGACAACAATCAAGGTATACAATGTTGAAATGACATAACCCTTGATTACGCTTTTGTAAGAATGAGGGAGTATGAGACACCCCAAAATCATGTTCTCAACAACAGCATAACTTGCGATTTACTTTACTGTCCCAATACTTATGGAGAGCATTGAACATACATTTTTGCAATATTTGTTGTTTGTGAATGCATCAGAGTGAAACCAGGGGTATCAGGTTTCACACTTGCAGGTGTCTCATGTTTTTAACAGGAGAGAACTCTATATCTTGGAAATTAGAATTCTCATTTAAGGACAAGGGATCTGTTTTAGATGCATACACAGATTTGTAAAACAGAAAGAAACTGTGGTTAATTTCCTTTGGATACTCACTAGTCACAGGGTTAACCCAAAGGGTCATGAAGTCACTGACAATTTTATGCTGCTGTCTAATTATTAGAATGTGTGGTTTGTCACCAAATTCAAAGTAGCTTTTTTAATAGACAAAGTACTTTCAGTATTAAGTGCAGAGAATCTGATTGTAATGATATATCAAAGTGACATTTTTTTATTTTTTATTTACTCATGTTACGGAAATTCATGAACTAATGTACATTTGAGAAATGTCTGCTTTTCTATTACTTGGTATGTAATTGTGGTCTTTGTTTGTGACACACATGTCTGTATAATATGAGAGGATTATTAGGTTCTCTGTACCATCTGTTTATCTGCTTAAACCAATAAGGGTATCAGTCCTTTGTTCCTTAGGAATGTGGCCCTTGGGGGAAGTAGGGGCAATTGGGTCTCTAGGTAAACACAACAGTAAACATAGCAGGGAGGAAAAGGTGGGGGGACAGCCCACCCTTTGGGTAAAACCTATGTGACATAAGACAGCAGGGTAGTAACCTACCACACGCCTTTTAACTGTAATAAATACTGACTGTTTATGTATCTACCTCAGAGATCCCTCAAAGGATTATGCTGTAAGCTTTTGACACGTCTCTCTATTTGCAAATAACATTTTAATTGTGCCAAGAGAATTTTGTCTCTGTACTTACTCCTTTAAGAGTGTCTATCGATGGAATTACCATCACACTAACAATTAAAGGCACTCTTTCCCTTAGTCTTGCAGATGACTCATCAAGACCATTATAGCAAATGCTGCGAGGCAACAATCCTATCATATTAGCTTTCGACGTTGTGTCCATAAATGTCCCCTATCCACCATTTTCCCTAATTCTGTTATCTAGCGGGCATTACGTCTCACAGAGAGGATAATCAAATCTCATCCCACAGGGCATTCTTTACCACAGGTGATTCTTTTCACATCCCCCACAGGAGGAGAGTGTGCCAATCTCTATCTACAGCTTGCAGCAGTTGGAGATAATACGTATATACATCAGTCACCAGGCTGAATACATTGTTTCTACAGGCCTCCTGACTGATTGTTTAGGGCCTGGCTGGCGCAGATAGTCTGACATAGGCCACTTATCATGCTTCTCTCGGGGGAGGCATAAATAACTGGGCATGCCACTCAGAGCCAAGGTGGGAACTCACCTTTCGATTGGCATTTAACTGGAAGAACGTTTTGCAAAAGAACAAGGCATTGAATAGCCGAGAGACAAACAGGTGTACAAAACAGCAGCTTGTTATTACCCGACATGGAAGGCAACAGCACGACTGAGCCTCTTCACAGCCTATTGAAGGGGACATCCCAGATTTGAATTGGATGTTTTCTAAAGTCAGCAAAACAGAATGTAATGAAACAAATGGTTGACACAATATTCTTCTGAGGTATTAATGTGTTCATGCCATGGAAATCATTATTTTCAGTCATGTTGGTTTCTGATATACATACTTGACATATGACATGAAGTCAAGTATGATGTCTGAATATGCTTGAACAGATCACTGTCTTTGTCACCATACAGCTTAACCAGACTCATCTGTTTTTCTATCTTCACAGGTCATTACAAAAATGGCAAAGGAATCTGATTTGAAAGAAGGTATTAAGAACCAAAGTAAACACATCTCAGCACACATGCTTTGCCTTCCTGGTGTCATTTGTCATAGAGCTAGCCTGGGTAAAGGCAACATGTGCGTGCCAAGTGCCTCTCTCATGACTGACGTACTGCAAATATATACATTTATAAAGAACACAGAAAGAATCAAGAACCCCCAAATGAGATTTATGTTCCTTTTTATAGTTTTCGTTTGGCCTTTGCTGCCCATTTTTATCAAAAAGATTCAGCTGTGCTCAGAGATGCTGGATGTCCTGTATTATGCCTGCTGTTGATGACAATACGAAGTTGGCTGTTGAATTAGCATGGTTGGAGGTCGCACCAATGCTTTTTCTCCTGCCGGTGAACAGGCCTTGTCTGCTGCTGTTTTTGTTGCCGGTTAAAGGTGGAAAACACTGTGGTGCAAAACAAAATACATGCAGGGGATAAAGGCATTACAAAGGGACCCTATGGAGAGTCTGGTAATGGCTTCAATTAGTTCAGTCTGACAGGACAGAGGGAACACACTGCTGTGAAAGAGCATTTGTTGTGACCAAAAAAATAGGTTGATTGACTACTGAAAGACCAAAATAAATAACTTTAACTGTGCAAATGGAACTTAAAATTCCAATAATATTAATATGAATCAATGGACTATGCAGCTCTGTGGTGGTGGCTGCATAATCCAATATGTCTATACCTGCATGAATTTATATTGGGCGTGAAAAAGGGTAGCATAGGCAAACATTTATTGAAGCTATGGGGGAAAGATGTCTTACAAAAGTTCTCAAAAACAACCTTCTTACTTTCTGGAGAGGCAATTTATGTTTATCCTCCAATGAATTAAAACGCCTGTAAATGAAGAACATAGGTAGCAAAAAAAATATTAAATAATCTCTGTCTCTGTGTGTATGTGTGTCTCTGTTTTTGTCTGTGTGGGTATAATCCATAAAAAGCTTGTATTTCACAGGTATTAATAATTAGTAATAAAAACCGTAGGTGTACCTTGAGGATTAATTCCAGGAATACTAAGTATATAGTAAGTATACACTGTAAATGAGAGGGTGGGGGGGGAAATAAGGTGGGATAAGGGCTTAGAGACACCCACCTCCCTTGCTTTGAAGCAAACACTATTGTGTCCAATCTCTGAGGACAGCGGGTAGATCTTGAAAGTTTTTTTTATATCAGCATGCATTTACATCACACTGACAGAATAGTTCACATCTAACCCATCCTTTCATTATTACTTAGCAAGTGGACAGGGACAGAAAACACAGTTGGCTCATTTAGACAAATAATTTTCAGTGTAATCTTGAATTAGTACCTTGACCATTTCTGATATGCTGTCTGAGTGCCATATTAAAGGGGAAATAATGTTGTCTTTTTGGCTGAAGATTTCTCAGTGGACAGGGAAACCAGGCTTTACGTTATTGCCTTAAACACATTAAATCCTAACATTTTCTAAATTGAACCAATTTTCCTCCTTTTATGGTCTTAAACAGATAACAGTTGGCAGTCTAAGGGACCTTGTAAAGCAAGCTGGCCAAAGTCACAGGGGGGATGTTGAAGAAACAGCTGTGCCAGATGGATTACAATAAGGATGATTTTGTAAACTCTTAAAAAAGTGATTGTTGTGTTTTGTATTGTAACAACGTAATCAAGCTGTCCTTTTGGAAAAAATATTTTTTACACGTTTCCAAAATCATTGTTACTTATGAGTATTTTTTTTTCATTTTCTACATTTAAATTCTGTTCTTTGAACCATTTTATTAAAACAGTGAGACTTTTGAATATTATTAAACCTTTAATTAACCAGGAGAAAACCCTTGAGGTTAAAGACCTCTTTTTCGAGGGGGATCTGGCAAGAAGGTCAGCAGGAAATGGCAATAATCAGCATGTTAATGCAATACAAGACCACAATACAAAAACACAATTAAAAACAATTACAACGGTCAACAATATTTTCATCTATCATTACATCAAATTCAGTCAGAGATACCCACTCCTCCAGTTTTAAAATCTTTTGCAGCTTATTCCATGACCAAGGAGCATTATGGGAAAATGGTTTCAGTCTTGACCGTAGGAACTAAAAAGATAATAGCAGCTGGGAACGAAGACTGTACGTTTTTGAAGAACCTATTAACAAGGAACATAGATAAGTAGGCAGTAGACTTAACACAGACTTTATACACAAAAATTTACCAGTGTTTCAGCCTTCTTGCATTAAGGGAGGGCCATTTCACCATATTAAATATCTCAGTGATGAGTGAGTGGTCTTGCATTACTAATGAACCTTAAGGGCCTATGATACACAGTATCCAATTTCTTGAGGTTACAAGCCAAGGCTTGCCTGTAAACAATGTCATCATAATTAAGAACTGATAAAAAGGATAATGTCTTGAATAATGTCTTTCCTGACTGATAAATAATCTAAAATAAAAACCTAGTTTCACTTTCAGTTTTTTGGATGAAATGTCAATGTGTTGATTGAAACTCAGTTATCCATCTATCCAGATACCAAGATACATATAGGATGACACCCTTTCAATTTGTTTTACCATCAGAGGTTAAAATCTGCAAGTCACACGATTTGTCTGCCCTGAGGTTGGAAAAAAAAACATGAATTGTGTCTTTCTGGCATTCAGCACAAGTTTCAACTTAAGAAATCGTTTTTTTAATATCATCAAATGCCTTTTGTAGGATAGGAAAAGCATCCTCAATTTTTGAGGCACAGGAATAAACTATATTGTCATCAGCATACAAATGTACTTTTTCAGATCTTACATTAGTACCAATATCATTCATATACAATGTGAAAAGGTCTGGGCCGAGAAGTGAGCCTTGAGGGACTGTCTTCATAAGCTGTATAAACTCTGACTTCATTCACCCGTGTCAGACAGATAGCTTTGAAACCAGTCTTATGCTTTAGTAATTAAGCCGAGTTTACTCACAGCAAGACATGGTCAACAGTATCAAAGGCTTTTGATTGATCAATAAATATAGATACACAGTGTTGTTTTTTGTGCTGAGCATCCTGAATGTCACTTATTATCTTGGTAGCAGCTGTGATGGTTCTAAATCCTGGTGGTTTGATGGTTTGGTTCTAAATCCTGATTGGTTAGGGGATTAAATACAATTATGTAAAAATGTATTCAACTGGGAATTCACCAGGTTCTCAAAAACTATAGCAAGGACAGAACATTTTGATATAGGACGGTAATTATCCTGCTGTGATGGATCACCACCCTTGTGTAGCAGCGTGACATATGCAGCTTTCAGGTTTTGGGGGATTTTGTTGCTTATAAATGTTAAATAAAAAATATGAATAAGAGGAGCAGAAATAATATTTTCTCCTAATTATAACAAATAGGGATTAAATTCACCCTGGCCAGCGGATTTCTTAATGTCAGTTGATTTGAGATCCTTTATTTTTTGGATTGGTCAATATACTCAAAATTAAAGGCACCATCCATAGATCTAATTATGGCATGGTCATCCTGAATAGAATAATCGGAAACTAGTTCTTTCACATCTGACATGGGATGATTGTCAAAACGATGCCCATATATGATATGATTATTAAATAAATGTAGCAATTCCACTTTATCCGTTAGTTCTTGTTATATTCTGTCCATTTGTGATCCATGAAAAAAATGAATGCAACCGGAAGTGTTGTGGAAATTCTGAAACCTGATGCATTCTTACTGTTTAAAGGAGTCCCATTGTTTGGATGTGAAGATGAATGTGTTAGAGAGGGATCTGGTATTTGTCCTAGGGGGCATTCTTGATTTGTAACAGTAGATTATAGGGTTAATCATAAATCTGCCTATCTGTAGGTTGTCCAGATGCTTTAAGTCCCCCTCAAGGGTTGAGAAGGTTATCCAGATGTGGGGAGGACAACATGTGGCTTGTGTGAAGCCTAGGACGTGATAGAACAAAGGGAATGTGTTTAATTTACAAGACAGATGGGCAACAACTTACCACACCCCTTTTCTAGGTAATATATACTGCTGAATGACCTGTATCAAGTCAGAGTGTGACAACTGCGCCCTCTACTGCTTCACCTCCCCCTTTAGCGGACGGGCTCCAGCGTTCGACGTCACCGGCCTTCTGACACCACCGTCCATCTCATCATGCTTTTCACCTGTGTCCTGTTTAGCGCACCTGTTCCTCATCCTCTTTATTCCCCCCAGTATATATGTTCCCTCTGCTCCCCCTGTCTTTGTGTGTAATTGTCTCTGACCCTACAAAGAGCTGTACTACGCTTCGTACTCGATATATCCATATTTCCACTGGATAGTAATAAATATCCTTCTACCACGTCGTTCTCCTGCTCCTCCTTGTTCCAAACCCCCGAAGCCGTGACACAGAGACTCCTCGGACGATTATGTTTGTAAGCGTTTGACGTGTCTCTCTTATTTGCAATTAATTAATAAACTGTTATATTGTGCCAATATTATTTTGTCTCTGTTTCTTACTCCTTTAAGAGTCGATCGATGGAATTGCCATCACAGAAGTCAGGGGAGAGCTTTTATTTAGCATGAGGTTTATGATGATAACCTTTTATAGTTCTTTCATTTTCTCTCCAAATGATTACAACGTAAACACAGTCTTTTATACCAGGACACACAGGAGGTGGTCAGTGTTCATAGCCAACCATTACACAGGCTATTATAAGAAATAGTTTATCCTACAAAATACCCTTGTATGGCATATTCCAACCTATGACCCAAGGGTCTAATCAGAGAGTCCTACGACAGTCACATACACAGTTCCTAGCAGGTGGTATATGGACAGGGTGTTTGGGACCCATCAGTAATGGAGCATCACATTTCCTGCCTAGTGTCCTTCGTACAGAGATAGTTAGTACTCTCATACATTGTGTCATGCTTAATTCACTTACTTTTCATGCTCAATATCCATCCATCCATCTTCTTCCGCTTATCCGGGGCCGGGTCGCGGGGGCAGCAGTCTAAGCAGGGATGCCCAGACTTCCCTCTCCCCAGACACTTCCTCTAGCTCTTCCAGAGGGACACCGAGGCGTTCCCAGGCCAGCCGGTAAACATAGTCCCTCCAGCGTGTCCTAGGTCTTCCCCGGGGTCTCCTCCCGGTGGGACGGGACCGGAACACCTTCCCAGGAAGGCGTTCCGGAGGCATCCGAAACAGATGCCCAAGCCACCTCAGCTGACCCCTCTCGATGTGGAGGAGCAGCGGCTCTACTCTGAGCTCCTCCCGGGTGACCGAGCTTCTCACCCTATCTCTAAGGGATCGCCCAGCCACCCTGAGGAGAAAGCTCATTTCGGCCGCCTGTATCCGGGATCTTGTCCTTTCAGTCATGACCCAAAGCTCTGAGTACCCGAGTGACCCTAGGAGCTATGTTGTCTGGGGCTATATGCCCCTGGTAGGGTCTCCCAAGGCAAACAGGTCTTAGGCGACGAGTCAGACTAAGAGCGGTTCAAAACCCCCTTAATGATGATAAAGACTTTGAGTTCCGTGACGTCGCCCGGTATGGCGCAGCCGGGGCCCCACCCTGGAGCCAGGCCCGGTTCTGGGGCTCGTAAGCGAGCGACTGGTGGCCGGGCCTTTCCCCATGGGGCCCGGCCGGGCTCAGCCCGAACGGGCGACGTGGGGCCGCCTTCCCGTGGGCTCACCACCCACGGGAGGGACCATAAGGGGCCGGTGCGAAGAGGATCGGGCGGCAGTCGAAGGCAGGGGCCTAGACAACCCGATCTCTGGACACGGAAACTAGCTCTAGGGATGTGGAATGTCACCTCGCTGGCGGGGAAGGAGCCTGAGATTGTGCGTGAGGTTGAGAGGTTCCGATTAGAGGTAGTCAGGATCACCCCTACACACAGCTTGGGCTCTTGGAGTCTCTGGGAGGGGTGCTGGAAAGTGCTCCGACTGGGGACTCTATCGTTCTACTGGGGGACTTCAACGCCCACGTGGGCAACGACAGTGACACCTGGAGGGGCGTGATTGGGAGGAACGGCCCCCCTGATCTGAACCCGAGTGGTGTTCAGTTATTGGACTTCTGTGCTAGTCACAGTTTGTCCATAACGAACACCATGTTCATGCATAAGGGTGTCCATCAGTGCACGTGGCACCAGGACACCCTAGGCCGCAGGTCGATGATCGACTTTGTTGTCGTCTCATCTGACCTGCGGCCGTATGTCTTGGACACTCGGGTAAAGAGAGGGGCGGAGCTGTCAACTGATCACCACCTGGTGGTGAGTTGGATCCGATGGCGGGGGAGGAAGCTGGACAGACTCGGCAGGCCCAAGCGTACTGTTAGGGTCTGCTGGGAACGTCTGGCCGAGTCTCCTGTCAGAGAGATCTTTAACTCCCACCTCCGGCAGAGCTTCGACTGGATCCTGAGGGAGGCTGGAGATATTGAGTCCGAGTGGACCATGTTCTCCACCGCCATTGTTGAAGCGGCCGCTCAGAGCTGTGGCCGCAAGGTCTCCGGTGCCTGTCGAGGCGGCAATCCCCGAACCCGGTGGTGGACACCGGAAGTAAGGGATGCCGTCAAGCTGAAGAAGGAGTCCTATCAGGCCTGGTTGGCTTGTGGGACTCCTGAGGCAGCTGACGGGTACCGACAGGCCAAGCAGTCCGCAGCCCAGGTGGTTGTGGCGGCAAAAGCTCGGGCCTGGGAGGAGTTCGGTGAGTCCACGGAGAAGGACTATCGGCTGGCCTCGAAGAGATTCTTGCAAACCATCCGGCGCCTCAGGAGAGGGAAACAGTGCCCTACCAACGCTGTTTACAGTAGAGGTGGGCAGCTGTTGACCTCAACTGAGGATGTCGTCGGGCGGTGGTAGGAGTACTTCGAGGATCTCCTCAATCCCGCTGTCACGTCTTCCATTGAGGAAGCAGAGGATGAGGGCTCAGAGGTGGACTCGTCCATCACCCGGGCTGAAGTCACAGAGGTGGTCAAGAAACTCCTCGGTGGCAAGGCACCGGGGGTGGATGAGATCCGCCCTGAGTACCTCAAGTCTCTGGATGTTGTGGGGCTGTCTTGGTTGACACGCCTGTGCAACATCGCATGCGGGCGGGAACAGTGCCTCTGGGATGGCAGACCGGGGTGGTGGTCCCTCTTTTTAAGAAGGGGGACCGGAGGGTGTGTTCCAACTATAGGGGAAAGTCAGCCTCCCCGGGAAAGTCTATGCCAGGGTTCTGGAGAGGAGAATACGGCCGATAGTAGAACCTCGGATTCATGAGGAACAGTGTGGTTTTCGTCCGGGCCGTGGAACACTGGACCAGCTCTATACCCCCTACAGAGTGATGGAGGGTTCATGGGAGTTTGCCCAACCAATCCACATGTGTTTTGTGGATTTGGAGAAGGCATTCAACTGTGTCCCTCGCGGCATCTTGTGGAGGGTGCTTGGGGAATATGGGGTCCTGGGTCCTTTGCTAAGGGCTGTCAGGTCCCTGTACAACCGAAGCAGGAGCTTGGTCCGCATTGCCGGCAGTAAGTCAGACTTGTTCCCAGTGCATGTTGGACTCCGGCAGGGCTGCCCTTTGTCGCCGGTTCTGTTCGTAATTTTTATGGACAGAATTTCTAGGCGCAGCCAGGGGCCGGAGGGTGTCAGGTTTGGGGACCACACAATTTCATCTCTGCTCTTAGCAGATGATGTTGTTGTGTTGGCCCCTTCTAACCAGGACCTTCAGCATGCACTGGGACGGTTTGCAGCCGAGTGTGAAGCGGTGGGGATGAGAATCTGCACCTCCAAATCCGAGGCCATGGTCCTCAGTCGGAAAAGGGTGGCTTGCCCACTTCAGGTTGGTGGAGAGTGCCTGCCTCAAGTGGAGGAGTTTAAGTATCTAGGGGTCTTGTTCACGAGTGAGGGAAGGATGGAACGGGAGATTGACAGACGGATCGGTGCAGCTTCTGCAGTAATGCAGTCGATGTATCGGTATGTCGTGGTGAAGAAAGAGCTGAGCCGCAAGGCGAAGCTCTCGATTTACCAGTCAATCTACGTTCCTACTCAATATTTCTCATTCTTATTACAATTTATTTGGTATTGCTGAAATATTTGTGTGTGAATTCATAGATATAATGGTTTTCCAGAATTTTATCTGGTTACCCAGATTCTCTTTTGTTGATTTGTAATAAAAGCTTGATTTACATTTTCTCATCAGGATAGTGCATCTATTTCTTAGTGCCCTAAAACGCTGCCAGTCTATCTCTGAGTTGTCTTTTCTGGCTTTGGCCCTGTACACATTTTGTTTGTGAATTTGGTCAGACAGTTCATCTGTGAACCAGGGATTATCTCTGCCTTTAACCTGATCTTTTTTAAACAGTGCATGTTTATCTGTTGACTGTTAGGATAATATCGATTAGTGTTGCTTTAGAGTTGTCTTTAGGTTTGGCCGTACTGTCGAAATTATCTATTGGGTAAAATGAAATGTGTTACTGTGATGGAAATTCCAATGTATCGACACTCGGAGTAAGGGACACAGAGACAAAATTATCTTTGTACATTATAACCGTTTTATTAATTATTATGCACAGAGACTATTATGAGAGACGCGTCAACCGCTTACACACACATAATCGTCTGAGGTGTCTCTCACTCCATACATGAACAATCCGTATTTATTACATAGAAAAAGGGGTGTGGTAAGATGCTGCCATCGGTCTTGTCACAAGAGTTTACCCAAAGGGCGGGCTGTCCCCCCACCTTATCCTTCTCAACTCCTGAGGAGACACAATGTCCGGATAGTCAACAGAGACACTAAAGAGTTATACAGATTTACGAGTACCCCTCTAATCCAACCGTGCCGGTCAAGGATGTCTCCTATTCAAACACCAGACCCCTCTCGGCATCTTTAACTAATAACTCATTCATACATGTATAGGACGACAAAGAATACATCCTTCTTCTAGGCAGGAATACCTAATAATCCTTTGATATTATACAGACATGTGTGTCACAATCAAAGTACAGATTTACATATCAGCCAATAGAAAGACAGACATTTCTCAAATGCACCTTAGTTCAAAATTTCCATAACAGTTACACAGCTCTTTTATGGCATCTGAGTTAGGAGATAACCAGTCACAGTTCAAGTCGCCCATTAGAACCATTTCATTTTCCCCCCAGTTGGAGAAGAACTCAGACAGGGAGTTCAGAGAGGGTGGTCTATAACATCCTCACACGTAATAATACAGTAGTGGACCGTTGCATTTTAATTGGTAAAACCTTAAACCTCTTAGGTTTAGTTAATGATATGATCTCATTGACAATATATCTGTCCTTAATATACATGATTATACCTACCCCTTTACTGGCTCTGTCACACCTGTATATTTTATATCCCGCTAGGTCATTGCTCTGATTAGATAGAGATAGGAAAGGCATGTTTCAGACAACACTAAAATATCAGGGTCTGCAGTTTGGAGCCACACTTTTACCAAATCAATTTTAGGCTCACATTTATATGCAAAAATCCAACCCAAAAATCCAATCTAGTCACTTGGAGTCACTTGGAGTTGGAAGTTAATTCATAGCCATGGGGCCCAGGCTTTATTTCTGTGTAGGATATTTGTTTAAACATTTGAATTATCTAGAGAAGTAATATACAAAGCAGAACTATTTTTTATGATCATCATTTTGAAGTACGGCATGGTAGAAAAACTTGCAACAGAGTAATTTGAAAACCGGCAACAGACTGTCATTACATTTAATAGACAAATGCGTCAGTCGCTTATTTGTTGCATCAACTCATTTGTTTTAACAAATCATATCATAGCCATTAAAATTCCCGAATTCCAGCCATATAGAATAGCTACCAAACATGTTTTAAATAGCCATACCATATAATAACCTACATTTAAACAACAATAAAACAAACTCTATGATCCATTTTATTTATTATTTCAATAAGTCAGCAAAAGGAACTCTTCATAATTTCTGCAAACTAAGCATACAGTAGAGGCTTCACTAGAAATGTTGCTATGATCACAATACATTTGGGGCTTTATTTGATGTGTTTTGGGCTATTGGTTTCGTTAGTTATAGAGCCATCATGGAATTGGGATATTTTAAGAATACTCTCACTCACTTTTAATAAATTGGGACGAGTGAGAGGGGTGATCAGAACAATGTATTGTATAGTTTGTTTTTGAGACAGACAGCTGGACATTTGAATTGTAAATGTCTAATGTCTTAAAACAGCAAAAGTTAAGGGAATATGTGTGGTATGAGCGCTTGTAGATATGTGTTGACTGACACGATTGTGCTGTTCGCTTGCCAGACTCCAACTTTTATACTAACAATCTGAATTATTATTTTTAAGTAGACAATGTGATGGCAATTTCTAAAGTCAAAATGATTTACGAAATTGGGGTAAGACAGAGGAAAACTCAAATGCACAATAAACAGTTAATTCTTGCAAGGAGAGAATACACAGGTTACAAAGTAACAATGATAATCTCTAAATTAGTACAGGAAAATCCTCAGTATATAAGGAGGGAAAAAGGGGTGTGGTAAGATGCTACCCATCTGTCCTATGTCAATCAAACACATGCCCTTCGTTCTATCAAATATCACAAGGCACCTGTTGTGTCCCCCCCTCCCCGGGTAACCTTCTCAACCCTTGAGGAGGACTGAAAGCATCTGGACAAACTACAAAAAGACACTAATGGGTTATACAGATAGGCAGATTTACGATTAAACCTATAATCTGCTGCTACCAGTCAAGGATGCCCCCTTAGACAAATACCAGATCCCCCTCTCCCACATTGCTCTACTTATCTAAACATGGGGACCCCGTCCTTTACTCAGTAAGAATACATCAGTTTAAGAAATGTCCCTAACAGCAAACAGATTCTAAAATCAACTCCTAATTACGGTGACCCATGTAACACAACATTAGAGATGAAAACAAAAGTTAAAAACAAAACAACATTAACACACAACACAACAACATTAATCAAAATGAGCGATGCAAATAAAAGTTGAAAACACAACATTAACAAAAAAATTACATTTATAAAAAGGCTGCATTTCATAAAACAATCAACTACTCACAACACCACAACATTAAGTGACAACACAACAGCATTAACTCATAACACAACATTGGTTCATACCACAACAGCAACAGTCCAGAACATGATAGAATTAGCCCAAAACACAACCATTTTCAGAAACCTAGCTTTTCAAGTCGCTCACAACGAAAGTGCTCTAGACCACTAGTGGCAGTGCAAGGGAGTGTTTTGGTGTTTTACCACTGGTCGAAAAATCAAGTGAAGTCACGCAACGTAAGATTAGGATTAAATTATTATAAAATCAAATAAAAACTTGGTAAACATTGGTACATTGAAATCGTGTTCTTCTTGGTTGGGATTATTTTAAACAGGCACTAATGCACATTCCATGACCAAACTCCCTAACGATGTGCCAGTTTCCGGTCCCGCATATTACAAATCAGTAGCGATAATATTGCTAGCGCTATGTCCCGCTATCTCATTTTCTGCACCGTATCTAACAAATATACACTGACAGGGAAGGCTGCCTGTCACAGGTCCATGAGGAAGCATGCAAGCACAGCAAGGGAGTAGGGAAAGATGATAGATAGTGTAGATACTAGCAAAATTGCTAAGAAAACATATTTGGTAGGACACTGTCATTCTGGTCAACATATGTAGAAGACCGTGTTTACATTTAATCTTATCACTCTCATGAGTATACATAACTGAGGGTTGTTGAACAAGATCCTTTATCCTGCTCCAGTTGTCTTTATGGCCTACCCTGAGGGGCTGATTTGTGCACCCCATCAGTCATACATTGTGGTGAATGACATGTGCTCTTCATTTCTGCACATAATGTTTTTCTTCACTCCATAGATTGTTAAAGGACTCTGTACCAGTGATAGTGGTTCAAAGCCACTGCTCGAGCTGCAGGAGGTGCTATGTGCAACCACCTGGTTGCTGTTCTTTACTAGACGGCACACTTCTCACTACTCAACACTCTTGTTGCACCACCTGTTTACAGCTGCACAGAGAGAGAACAATGTTGGCACAAGCCAAGAACACTTGTGAGTCTTAACAGTGCCCAAAACAATGCACATACATTAGATATCCTATGTAATAGTAAGTCTGTTGCAAAAGGTTATGTTACTCTTTGTTCTTTAGGGTGTGAAGCCTGGTCCGGTTGATACCATGGAGGTTCGGAAACCAAATAACTCGTGTGCTGATGGAATAAGATAAGAGGTAACTCAAATATTTTTTTTAGAAATTTGATATTTGGAATTTGTAAATCTGTATCATAATCCATGTTATTTGATGTTTCCTTAGCTTTTAGAAATTGTGAAGATACCTGATGCCCCTTCTACATCACCACTTCCATCAGATGGCTACAGGCTTCAGTCTTCTCAGTGTGTCTACATCCTTACCCATCAAGAGCAACTCCACGACAAAGCATTAGAGACAATCTACGAGATGTCAAACAAACTCCAGCCTGGTACAAGGGAGCAGAGCTGCAGCATCGGATGGCATCAGCTTAGGAAAAGGAGAACAACATCCTCACGTTTCCAAGAGGTTTGCCATGTACCAGGGGAGACATCCACTGACCACCAAGCGGAATGGATGTTCAAGGGATCTGGTATGCAGACCATGGAAATGAAAAGGGGGTTGCACAATGAAAAGGATTTACACTCACCTTAAGGATTATTAGGAACACCATACTAATACTGTGTTTGACCCCCTTTCGCCTTCAGAACTGCCTTAATTCTACGTGGCATTGATTCAACAAGATGCTGAAAGCATTCTTTAGAAATCTTGGCCCATATTGATAGGATAGCATCTTGCAGTTGATGGAGATTTGTGGGATGCACATCCAGGGCACAAAGCTCCCGTTCCACCACATCCCAAGATGCTCTATTGGGTTGAGATCTGGTGACCGTGGGGGCCATTTCAGTACAGTGAACTCATTGTCATGTTCAAGAAACCAATTTGAAATGATTCGAGCTTTGTGACATGGTGCATTATCCTATTGGAAGTAGCCATCAGAGGATGGGCACATGGTGGTCATAAGGGGATGGACATGGTCAGAAACAATGCTCAGGTAGGCTGTGGCATTTAAACAATGCCCAATTGGCACTAAGGGGCCTAACGCGTGCCAAGAAAACATCCCCCACACCATTACACCACCACCACCAGCCTGCACAGTGGTAACAAGGCATGATGGATCCATGTTCTCATTCTGTTTACGCCAAATTCTGACTCTATCATCTAAATGTCTCCACAGAAATCGAGACTCATCAGACCAGGCAACATTCTTCCAGTATTCAACTGTCCAATTTTGGTGAGCTTGTGCAAATTGTAGCCTCTTTTTCCTATTTGTAGTGGAGATGAGTGGTACCCGGTGGGGTCTTCTGCTGTTGTAACCCATCCGCCTCAAGGTTGTGCGTGTTGTGGCTTCACAAATGCTTTGCTGCATACCTCGGTTGTAACGAGTGGTTATTTCAGTCAAAGTTGCTCTTCTATCAGCTTGAATCAGTCTGCCCATTCTCCTCTGACCTCTAGCATCAACAAGGCATTTTCGCCCACAGGACTGCCGCATACTGGATGTTTTTCCCTTTTCACACCATTCTTTGTAAACCCTAGAAATGGTTGTGCGTGAAAATCCCAGTAACTGAGCAGATTGTGAAATACTCAGACCGGCCCGTCTGGCACCAACAACCATGCCACGCTCAAAATTGCTTAAATTCCCTTTCTTTCCCATTCTAACATTCAGTTTGGAGTTCAGGAGATTGTCTTGACCAGGACCACACCCCTAAATGCATTGAAGCAACTGCCCTGTGATTAGTTGATTAGATAATTGCATTAATGAGAAATTGAACAGGTGTTCCTAATAATCCTTTAGGTGAGTGTATAGTCCACCCAGATACCCCGTGGTTAGGATCGCCTCCAGATGGCATATTTAACCCAAGTGTGAGCTCCCACTTTGGAGTCTTGGAGGCTAAGTGGCCAAATGTACAAAGTTATGTGGACTGTACTTACCTGAAGATACAGAATGGAGAGCTGAAGTTGAAGAGATCACATGTCTACTACTGGCAGGTGCAAAGTCACATCGTTTTAACAGGTTATAGCTGGTGTGACCTTGTCATCTGTGCTCAGGAAGACATTCTAGTTGGGAGAATGAATAATGATCTTCAGGTTTCAAACACTTTTAGAGAGAAGGTTGACCACAAATTTCTACCACTACTTGCAGAAAAGTCTCCCCTGCTTGGGTGCTACTTCAGTTGTTACAAATTAATAATTAAGAACTAGTATTTGTTTAAAGTTGTTAAATTTTAGCACCTGTATAAACCCAGTATTAGTGTTCCCATAAAGAAAAAACAAATATGGATTGTATGAAGAATGTTTTTGTGGAATATGTAAAATGTTTGCAATTTTTCAAGTACAGTTAACAGTTACAGTTAATTATTTCAGGTTTATTTGTATATACGGGATCAAGCATCATGACAAAAATAGTACAAGTGCAGAGACCAAACAGAGTGGTGTCATGACATTTGTTCTGATTATGGCATTTCAGGTTCAAGCTTATATTCTCTTCCAACAGAACAGGTGACGACATCAGCACTTGTAAAAATGTACTTACAAAGAATTGTTGATGACATGATGTAGCCTAGAGAATGCAAGGTTGCATACAGACATAGATCCAGGAGTCATAGGTAATCATAGAATGTCGGTTGCCCAGACAACTTGGTGAAAGCTCACACACGACAGAAGGGGCATGTTACTATTGGTGGTTTTGCTAACTCAACTCTCCCCATAAGGAATAGAGTCCTGTTCACCTCTATAATACAAGGAGCAGGAGCTCCACTTCTGCTATTAAGACATACCCCCAAAAGGGAGACTTCTTTTAGTGGTCTCTGCTAGGCCCAAGGCCTAGTCGACCACACATAGATGGAGACTAGTAGCATTATTCAGCCGACATTCCATTAATTACTGCCCCTGAACACAGACAGAAACATCATGAGTTGCTGACATGGAAAGACAAGTTGTTGAATATATGAAATGTTTCAAGCATACAGAGTATGAAGGCCTTATAAATGAAAATTGAAAAATAAGGATCTCATCTCATCTTCATCCGGTTATCCGTATCGGGTCGTGGGGACAGCAGCTCCAGCAGGGGACCCCAAACTTCCCTTTCCCGAACCACATTTGCCAGCTCTGTCGAAATATAATCTCTCCACCTACCCCGAGGTCTCCTCCCAGCTGGACGTGCCTGGAACACCTCCCTAGGGAGACGTCCTGGGGGCATCCTTACCAGATGAACACTTTTTTTAATCCCTAAAACAGAAATGTATCTCTATTTGCTATGATGGACAAAATTAACCAATACTTTTTAATGTTCTAGACAATGTTCTGCTTAATAATGTCTAGATATTATGATCATAGTGACAACATCAATGTTTCGGGTCAAAACATGTTACACACAAATCCTTCGGGAAAAGTTCGGGAATCAGATGGAGCAGGGTTGGTTCTAACACCACATGCTGTTTGTCTCTCACGTGACGTGCTGGTCTTTACTCTAGAGAATATATGAAATCACTCAAGCGACATGGTTGCATGGAATATATTTATCCCTGTCTTTGTATCTCACAAGCTAGCTGCTGATTTAGGATTTGTAGTCTGCAAAATGCACACATGAAATGTATGGATGCATTTTTTTTACACTGGTCAGCCATTTCACCCTATATGGAGGCATGTATGAAACACATGTACGCCAACGGGCAGGTCAATCAGACATATTCTTGATTTAAAGTACTTTTTTATAGGTTTTGCCAAATTTCCATTGTACAGAAAAATCAAAGATGGTGGACTATTTGGGTTCTTGAGGATTTTTTGTTCATTATGAGAAATTAATCATGTGCACAAAGAATCCACATTCTAGGTCAATCAGGGTGGAAATTGCACCATTGTGAAAAAACGGAATGTGGGCGTGGCCTGTGTATATAATAATTATTTATAATAATCATACTAACAATAAAAATAGGGTTTCTTCTTCGGAGAACCCCTAATAATACCAACAATAACAACAGGGTTCCTCCTACCGGAGAACACCAAATAATAGCTTGTGTTTGTGAAAGGTGAGGGGTGATTTAACTTTTAGTGTGTGTGATGTCTCAGTGGGTGAAATATCTTTAACATGAGACAATTCTTCACCTGATATGACCAGTCCGTATTTATTACAGATAAAAGGGGTGTGGTAAGTTGTTACCCATCTGTCCTATGTCAATAAAACACACTCCCTCTGTTCTATCACATGTCCTGGGCTTCACACAAGGGACAGCTGTCCTCACATGGGTAACCTTCTCAACTCCTGAGGAGTCATAATGTCTGGACTATCAACAGATAGACACTAAAGGGTTATACAGATTTTCTGATTTACGAGTAACCCTCTAATCCGCTGGTGCCAGTCAAGGATGCACCCAAGGCAAACACCAGATCCCTCTCTAACTACATTCCTTTTCTCATCCAAACATGGGGGCTCGGTACCTTTAACTAGTAACCCATTTTACATGTATATGACCAAGTATACATCAGTTCAAGAATTTCCACAACAGCGTCTGTGTGTGTATTAGAGACTACTCCTAATTATTCTTAAATCATGTAATGATGTATGGCAGCCATTCCATTCCAGAGTCTGTTATATTCCAACACAGGCACACCTCATTTTACTTAATGAGATACTGAGTAGATGATTACCTGAACCAAATCTAATTTAATGAGGAAAAATATAAAAACCACTATCCTCATCACTATCCTCTTGCAATAGAACCAGCTGGATGGCAAAAACTGTGCAAGCAGTACCTCAAAGTTAATTTGAATTAAAATAATAACTCTTCAGCATGACAAAAGAGTTGAAAAGAAGGGTTCAATTCTGGCTTTACTGGCAGAGGGATACAGTGAGCGTCAGGTTGATTCATTCCTAAAAATGTCATAAGCACAAGCTCAAGCAACAAACATTGAGGACAACAAAGCTGCAAGACTGGCAGAGGGCGAAAACGGCTGTCCACTGACCAAGATGACCGTCAACTAATTTAAAAGTCACTCAACAAGTGACCTACAAAAAGAATGGCAAACATCAGGTTCGAAACAAGCTCCTAGGGGCAGGGCTGAAGTTGTGCAAAGCCAGAAAAAAGCCCTTCATCATTGAGAAGCAAAGAAGAGCCAGGCTGAAATTTTGCAAAAGACCATAAGGATTGGACCGTAGAGAAATGGAGTAAGGTCATCTTCTCGGGCTCAAATTTTCAGCTTTACCCAACACCTGGTGGTCTGATGAGACCTAGAGAGGCCTACAAGCCACAGTGTCTCGCACCCTCTGTGAAATTTGGTGCAAGTCGAGCTACTTGACTTTTTGTGCCAGTAGTGGCAGTAGTCACCCAACAGCAATATGACAGACTGGTGGAGATCATGCCAAGACGCATGAAAGCTGTGATTAAAAATCAGGGTTATTGCACCAAATATTGATTTCTGAACACTTTCTAAGTTAAAACATTAGTATTTTGTTGTTGAAAACTGAATAAGAATGTTTTTTTAGCATTATTTGATTATTATTTTGTTATTTTGACCAGTAGTCATTTCCCAAAAATAAATACTCCAAATGACAATATTTTTAATTGAAATTTATAGAATGAAACGAAAATGTTAATTTTACTCAAACACATACCTATGAAAAGTACAACCAGAGAAACTGATAATTTGGCAGTGGTCTCTTAATTTTTTCCGGAGCTGTGTGTCTATGTGTATAACACTCACCTAAAGGATTTTTAGGAACACCATATAAATTGAAATTGAACAGGTGTTCCTAATAATCCTTTAGGTGAGTGTATGTATATTGGTTCAATTTCTCATTAATGCAATTATCTAATCAACCAATCACATGGCAGTCCCTTCAATGCATTTAGGGGTGTGGTCCTGGTCAAGACAATCTCCTGAACTCCAAACTGAATGTCAGAATGGGAAAGAAAGGTGATTTAAGCAATTTTGAGCGTGGCATGGTTGTTGGTGCCAGACGGGCCGGTCTGAGTATTTCACAATCTGCTCAGTTACTGGGATTTTCACGCACAACCATTTCTAGGGTTTACAAAGAATGGTGTGAAAAGGGAAAAACATCCAGTATGCGGCAGTCCTGTGGGCGAAAATGCCTTGTTGATGCTAGAGGTCAGAGGAGAATGGGCCGACTGATTCAAGCTGATAGAAGAGCAACTTTGACTGAAATAACCACTCGTTACAACCGAGGTATGCAGCAAAGCATTTGTGAAGCCACAACACGCACAACCTTGAGGCGGATGGGCTACAACAGCAGAAGACCCCACCGGGTACCACTCATCTCCACTACAAATAAAAAAAAGAGGCTACAATTTGCACAAGCTCACCAAAATTGGACAGTTGAATACTGGAAGAATGTTGCCTGGTCTGATGAGTCTCGATTTCTGTTGAGACATTCAGATGGTAGAGTCAGAATTTGGCGTAAACAGAATGAGAACATGGATCCATCATGCCTTGTTACCACTGTGCAGGCTGGTGGTGGTGGTGTAATGGTGTGGGGGAAGTTTTCTTGGCACACTTTAGGCCCCTTAGTGCCAATTGGGCATCGTTTAAATGCCACGGCCTACCTGAGCATTGTTTCTGACCATGTCCATCCCTTTATGACCACCATCCTCTGATGGCTACTTCCAGCAGGATAATGCACCATGTCACAAAGCTCAAATCATTTCAAATTGGTTTCTTGAACATGACAATGAGTTCACTGTACTGAAATGGCCCCCACAGTCACCAGATCTCAACCCAATAGAGCATCTTTGGGATGTGGTGGAACGGGAGCTTCGTGCCCTGGATGTGCATCCCACAAATCTCCATCAACTGCAAGATGCTATCCTATCAATATGGGCCAACATTTCTAAAGAATGCTTTCAGCACCTTGTTGAATCAATGCCACGTAGAATTAAGGCAGTTCTGAAGGCGAAAGGGGGTCAAACACAGTATTAGTATGGTATTCCTAATAATCCTTTAGGTGAGTGTATATGTGTATGTATATATATGTATATGTATGTATGTGTGTGTGTGTGTGTTACTACATAACTAAGGTTCTTACCACTTATGTATGTGGTAAGAATGCATAAGAATGTAAAAACAATTTAGGTATTGTGTACTTATATGACTGAAGAACATTACTACTACATAACTTCTTAGTAAATAGATGCAAAGGTTTTGTTCAAGCTAGAGTCAGCACATTCTGTACTGTTCAATACCCCAAATACTATGCATTCTTGTCTTCAATCTAGCAATAAAACCAATTAGAATAGATACAAACACTTCTGTTGTCCAAAAGTTAAATCTTGTGAGAAGGCTACAATAATTGTCTTTAAGGGATTTGTAGGAACTTGGAAAGTTGAAAACAGAAACAGCTGTGGTACATGCCAACCACCTCAACATGAAGTTGAAAGTGAAGCTGTGTGGGATCATATTGAAAGGGAAAAGAACAAAGGTATGAAATAATAGTTGTGGGTAATCCTGCAAGAAACTTGAAAGAATTTACCACAGGAATACTAGAAACAATTACACAATCGTCTATTGTCAGTTGAATGAAAGTTTTGCATGATTGCTATTCTATCACTTTATTTTCAGTGATTAGCTGCCTTTTTCTACAGTGAACTTGTGGTTAAATAGTTGAAGTGACTTATGCTAAAGGTCTGCACACATACAGTGGGGGGAAAACGTATTTCATCCCCTGCTGATTTTGTATGTTTGCCCACTGACAAAGAAATTATCAGTCTATAATTATAATGGTAGGTTAATTTGAACAGTGAGAGACAGAATAACAACAAAAATCCAGAAAAACGCATGTCAAAAATGTTATAGATTGATTTGCATTTTAATTAGTGAAATAAGTATTCAATCCCTCTGCAAGACATGATTTAGTACTTGGTGACAAAACCCTTGTTGGCAATCAGAGAGGTCAGACATTTCTTGCAGTTGGCCACCATGTTTGCACACATCTCAGGAGGGATTTTGTCCCACACCTCTTTGCTGATCTTCTCCAAGTCATTAAGGTTTCGAGGCTGATGTTTGGCAACTCGAACCTTCAGCTCCCTCCACAGATTTTCTATGGGATGAAGGTCTGGGGACTGGCTAGGCCACTCCAGGACCTTAATGTGCTTCTTCTCGTTGACTTGGCCGTGTGTTTTCGGCCATTGTCATGCTGGAATACCCATCCATGACCGATTTGACAGTACATGGCCCTGTCCATCGTCCCTTTGATGCAGTTAAGTTGTCCTGTCCCCTTAACCCTTTGGCGCGTACGATCACACCAGTGTGATCAATCTAGAGTGGTCCCTGGAGCGTACGATCACACTGGTGTGATTAGAACGTCATGTTTAGAACGCACCATTAGCATACCTAGCTACAAGTAACGTAACAATGGCTGGTAAAACCGCGCTATTATTTACTCACATTTAGCTCAAACAGTGTTTATAACTATATTTCCTGATTGTAATTGTTTCAAGACCATACTATGATATTAACCAGGTAGAAAGCATTCAAATCGGGACAAGAAGTGTTAGTTACGTACCAACAGACAGCCAACACTAATGCACAAAAACGAATTATATTAGCGACTACTACCGATCAAAACCATTGCAAAAACTTTCTAGAAGTTACGTTCCCCGTTGTATGCATTTTATATAGTTTATTCATTTTCACTGCATTGAATAACTGGTCACGATTTGTTAGCTATCAGGCAGCTGACGTTTGCTAGCGGTTAGCTGACGTTTTCTAGCTAGCTACAGTAATAAATCAACCAACTTTTGTAGCTCTTAGAATTCGAGTCAACGAGAGAAGCTTGCAATGCAATGCATGTAGTGTTCCTTACCTAGCAAGGTGACTGTTCAAAGGCTGGCGTGAGTTCAAATGCTGCAGAGTACCGAAGTCACGTGCAAAAAAACTCACGCTGGGGGGTCGGTAAGGAATATTTGAAACTCACGCGTGAAAAGGTTAAAGAGCAATGTGCAGGTTGGACACCCCTATACAGCATAGTGTATGTTAATGATAAACAACTAGATTTTCAAAAACTGGAGGAATATATAACCGCCATAAACAATATTTTGAGATAAAATTGTGTTAAAATAACATCCGCATCTATCTATCACTGACCGGAAGTGACGTAATGCAAGGGAGTCAGGTCAAGTTCATGCTCATGCTCATGGACGTGGATGAAGAAACTGAGCTCTCCAACTTCGGCGAGCATGCCTATGATGGCCCACAGGCCTATAATTATGAGCCACCTAGGCGAGATAGAGGTCAGGGGGAGATTAGGGGGGAGATCAGGGGGAGATTAGGGGGGAGATCAGGGGGAGGAACAATGGGCAGAGGAGAGAAGTAGAGTTGTGGTGTCAACAACTCTACTTCTGCGAATAGGGCAAGTGACTTGGTGAGTTACTGTGTAGCACGGTGGCTAACACTGGTTCGTCTTGGCTAGTACATTGGTGTTATACAATAAATCTGCTTCAGCAAACATACTAACGACCTTGTTTTATATACACGTTTTGTCTGGAGTACTGGAAACTGGAGTATTGGGCTAGCTAGCTGCCTGCCAACAGTATGCAGGGGAAACAGGGTGTTTGGGCTAACTGCCTGCCAACAGCTCAGAGCTAGCTTAATAAAATGCGGGGGAAACGGGGGTGTTGGGTTAGCTGCCTGCCAACAGCTCATAGCTATAACTTTGTGCAAACTGCATTGATGTCAAGGCAGACAATTGCGAAAACCTGTTCTAAAGCTCAGGCTCTCCCTCTCTCTCTGTATACTGATGCCCTGATGCAAGGAACTTGCAGTCAGCGCATTTTTAATCCAGATGAGGGAATGGTTTCAGATGCAATTTTAGTTACTCCTGTCATCAAATCAACAGCTACCAAATGTTTGCTAATGCAATAGCCAAGCTAACATGTAGCTATGTTACTAGTTAGATGGTGGATTGCCCAATACATACACGCTCAAATCACTTCTTTATTCTGAAATTATTAGACTAAAACATTACGAAATCAGCCAAGTTAAGAGTTAAAATAATTAAATGTAAGACTTACTCTGCTAAGAGCTCTTTTTTGGTGCATGGAATTTCTGCAAGTGCTAGCACTTGGTCTTCCAGTCCTGCCCGCGCCAGGTTCAGGTGAAAGCTTTGATGGTGGTGGACTTGATTCCATCGAGTGCACCGAGGGAACAGCATCGGTAATCAGCCTCACATGGTCCTTACTCCGAAATCCCATCCGAGACTCCAACAAATCTCCAGGGGCCTCATGTATCAATCTTGCGTACGCACGAAAACACGTCGTACGCCAGCTTTCACGTTCACGGTCAGATGTACTAACAGTGAAATTAACGTAAGAATGTGCGTTCTTCCACGTAAACTTCAGGCCTGGCATACGTACATTTTTGTGATTTTTGTCTGTTGGCGACTCATAGAGGCAATAAAGTGAAGTGGCAAACATTACACTACGAAGTGTTCTATCGCACCTGTCAGATATTGCTTATAATTTGTAATTGATAAATTATTTGCCATATTATTGTCACACGAGTCTTATTAAAATATTCTATTAATTATGCAATTAAGTAAGAACATATATAAAGGATGTGAAAATTGATACAACCCGTCTAGCAATGGCAGCTTTGGCTTTATTAGAAGACATGTTCAATGGACAAATCCGGAGAGAACGAGTTTTTAGGGACCACAGTGATTTTCTGGCCCACGATGATGACTGGCTTATCAGCCGTTTCAGATTTCCAAGGGCTATACTCTTGGAGCTCTGCGCTGAGTTGGGTCCGAATTTGGAAAGAGAGACAGTGAGGAGCCACTCATTACCCGTTCCTTTACAGGTGCTTACTACACTTGGTTTCCTAGCAACCGGTTCTTTCCAAAGAGAACTGGCAGACCGCTCAGGAATAAGCCAGTCATGTTTGAGCCGTGCAATGCCACCTGTATGGGACGGCATCATCCGCTTGTCTACCAGGTACATAACGTTCCCATACGATGCAGGTGACCAGCCAAACATCAAAGCGCAATTTGCAGCGATAGCCGGTTTTCCTAATGTAATCGGAGCGATCGACTGCACACATATTGCTATAAAGGCGCCATCTGAAGAAGAATTTGCATATGTGAATCAGAAACATTTTCATTCAATAAATGTGCAGATTATATGTGATGCACAAATGCGCCTAACAAATATTGTGGCAAGGTGGCCTGGGTCAACCCATGATTCATATATCCTTACAAACAGCATGGTTGGGATGAGACTCCAAGCTGGCAGGGTGCGAGATGGGTGGCTACTTGCTAAGTTATGCATTTCAATGTATGGTTCTATCTAAAAGTAAATTTTTTGTGTCCGTAATTATTATTACTGCCCATCAGGAGACAGTGTTTATCCACTAAAGACATGGCTGATAACCCCCCTCACCAACCCACAAACTGACCGAGAGCGCAGATACAATGATGCCCATTCTCGCACTCGGTCAGTTGTGGAGCGGGCGATTGGGCAGCTGAAATGTCGGTGGCGCTGCCTTGACAGGACCGGGGGGATGCTGTTATACCGCCCTGACAAGGTTTGCCGCATCATACTGGCCTGTGGAGTGCTGCACAATGTCACGCACAGGCATGGCATACCCCTTGGCGAGGTGGGGGCACCGCCAGATGACCCTGACCCAGGACCAGTATATGTGCAGCACAATCAACAAGCCATTCAGGCCCGTCAACGTGTAATTGCGACAATATAAATGGTACTCAGACACAAAGTTCATTTCTTGACCAATTCTTTTAATGAATGGCTTATGCGTCAGTGACATTTTTAAGGTGACTGTTCATTTCTTCAATGGCCCTAACAATTTGCTGTTGTGACACCAGAACAGCATGCGTCAAGACACAGCCAGATGGACGGGCTTCAGCACTGGGGGGAACATTAGAGACACGGGAGACGCTGGACTGAATGGGCTCTGAGTGCGGACTCTGAGTGCGTGCCAGTGGACGTTCCTGCGGTTCCTAAGTCCAAATAAACACAGGCACATCTTAACAGTAATTTGAGTCTGTTCCTTATTAATGGGTACACGCATTTGCAATAAAAGCAGTGGATACGTAAAAATCTCTGGTGTACTTTTTGCTATATTGCATGCATTTTGAAATTAAACGGTGGCTGGCTATATATATCAAAGTTAAGGAAATAAATTTGAGTCACCTTGCTGGCAGTCCTGTAGTATATCCGAGTCTCCTACATCAGCAGATACGATTCCAGAGATTAACGTGTCTCCTACAATAGAGGCAACTCTCTGATCAAAGGGTGCAAGTTCATCGGTCCCTGTACCACCGCCTGTTCTGCCCACATTTTGTCGGTGCGCAGCAGTTCTCCGCTTAACTTCCACCTTTATGTCTGACCATTTCTTCTTCAGTTCATTTACGGTGCGACTCTCAGATCCCACCGCGTTGACGGCATCAGACAAACTCGCCCACTCTTTTTTCTTTCTTTTGTTATTATTTCCAGAGGACAGATTTCCAAATAAAATATTATTTCTTGTTTCTACCTCTGATAGTAGCACCTCTAATTCGTTTTCAGTGAAATTTCATTTCTTGCTTGCTTTAGCCATGTTCTTGCAGGTTTCTTTTGCCAAATTGGACTAATTACCATATTTAAATAAATTTAATTGAGGGAGGAGACAGGGTGTGGTGTGGTGTGGTGCTCGTGCATGTGCGCTCAATTTCGCGTTAATTGGGATGTACAAAGAGAATGTATGTGGAATGCTGCGTACGCAGAGATTCATACATCAGATTTTTTTGGTGCGTATGCACATTTATAGCTTTGTCCGTACGCAATGTTTTAGTATGAATTCAACGCAAGTCTTTGTACATGAGGCCCCAGGTCTATAACTCTCCGGAGTGAAATGAGCGCCACAAACAGACGCGGCATTGAAGTCTGCTCTCTTCATCTGCACAAAACGCACCCAAAAACGAAAGACCTTGCTTTTCCTAGAAGGAAAATGATGTACACGATTTCCAGACAGGCTGGAATTTGTGCAACCAGCACAAACACAATAATTTACCATTATGACTTGACTTCTCTAAAACTTTCTCTATATCTCGCTTTCTCTCACCACTGTAGAGTGAGAAGCGGAGCGGGAGCACAACCTATTGTTTGCCTCTGCCTACGCCATGTGACGTGTTGCTAGCGGGAAAGGCGTATTTCAGGGCTTAAAATGGGCACTCTTTCATAAAAAATCTGCTTTAGGGTTTGTGTAACATAGCAATTTATACTTATGTATTTTAAAAGACCTCTTCAGACAACATTAAGTATTAATTCAGTTATGAATTCAACCTGCACATTGCTCTTTCCCAGATAGTAAAAGATATCCGCACGGCTTCTTTTTGCCGCCGGCCCTAAGCTGACGGCTATAGGTTGTTAGTACATGTAGAATTTTAACAAGCTATAATAGGTAGCAAAAGCTTTACATCTAGAAAGACTAAGTTTAACTTTTAGTGTTTTCTTACCAAAATAACGATGTATATATGTTGTTTAAATTATTTTGTTTGCCTGAACAAGTATGCTGCTAGTCCAGTAGCTAGAGTGGCTAGTAAGTGTTAGTTAGCACATGCTATTTTGCCTTTGTTACACACTGTGGCTAGCAAGTTTTGTGCTGTGTTGCTACTGTACTGGATTTAAGGTGATTATGATTTCTAATTCTCTGAACTGCTGTACTTTTTATGTTTGAGGAAAATTCTGTGTTCACTTGAATCACAACACTCGGTGAATACATTTTATTTTTAACAATTTCACTGTTCCACATTTGGCTGATAATGTTTCCCCCCCACAGCATAGCTACTGTATATTCCTAACGTTAACAATCCGGTTTTGTTCATGTTTTCTTGCAGATACCTTGGCCAGAGCATAACCGGTTATCTTCACCCAAGAGACCTACTGTTGATCAATAGTTTTGGTTTTAAAGGTAAATGCATTGTAAGTCACAATGTCTAGTTACTGGGCCAAAAGGAAAATAATATTGAAAAGAGTTGCGAGGGACAAACAGGACATTCACTTGAATCACTACATGCTACAGAAGTTGCATAGATTCCAGAAAACCAGGAAAATGTTGAGCCATCTGTAGACTTCAGAGCTGGTATGTAAAATGTATTGCTGTGATGCTTAATTTGTGATCCTGTAACTGAACTATACACTTAGATATGTTAGATTTTCAAATTTCTGTTCCCTCTTTCTCAGAACCAGGTTTCTCCCCAGTAATCCAGACTCCACTTCACAGAGCCAAGAGTTTGAGTACAATAAGTGATGTTATTTGTGACGTTTTTTGTCTTGGAAACTATTGCTTCTATTTAAGATTAGGAATCCTTTTATCCATAATCTGTTTTTCATAAAGGCACTTGACTTTCTGGATAAAAGGTGTTGAGGTGTGTTGTACATATCATTAGCTTTGCACAGTTCAATTATTGTTTCATTACTGAATATGCAATCTCTGCAGTGAAATTAAAGCTGTTATGTTTGTTCCCCCAGCTCATCAAGTACTAAGCTTTACACCCCCAGCAGCAAATTTACCCTGGCAGCATATGGGTGAAAACGCTGGAGGTATGTAATACGTTGCTCTAAACTGTTTTACATTTAAGTTAAATTCATTAAATGTATGCAATTACTTCAAACATATTTTTACGCCAATGATTATCAATAGGAGAAAGTCATCGCTTTGTTATTGGCCCTTGGACGCCCCTGGCTTCTCGTGTACAGCACAAAGTTTTCAGCTATGAAGGTATATTCTAGGCCTATGTCTTATTGTCCAGTGTTTTAACAGTATTGAAAATATTGCCTTTAGTAGTAGATTTTTTATTTATTTTTATGTAGATTTCCAGTGACTCCAGAATGAAAACCAAGCTCTGAGGGAGGAGAACCAAGGCCTGAGGGAATGCAATGCACAAGTGAGCACCCACGAAAATACCGAGCACGAGCACCCACGTGTGCCAGACCGCCAGTCCGTCAGTAGGCTACATTCATTTAAAATTAAACTTGCCGTTGGTGATATGTAAAGCGTCTGTCACACTGTGATTGGTTATGTCGATGTTAGTGACAGCGACATAACCAGTCACCTGCTCCGGGTGATCCCTATCCACCAATCACAGCGTTTCTCAGATGAAAAAATGCCACTATCAAAAACTCGTAGCAGAAATTAGGGAGAAACTCCCAGAAACTATGTGTAGTTTTTTTTAATCGATATTTAGATAATAGCGCAAAACATTAATTTCCCACGAACTGATCGCGGTTAGGCCTACGTGTCAGTTAAAATTTTCATCTCCAATCCTGTATTTGTGATAAGTGGTACATTTTGAAAGATCTACTTTACGGCTTTATTAATAAGTAAATGAATAGGTGTGCGTAGTGCGTTTATATATGTATATATAGGTATATATAGGTGTGTATATATAGGTATATAGGTGTGTGTGTATATATATATATATATATATATATATATAAAAATGGCGTGCGCCTATAAGCACCCACGGAGGAAAACATAAATCGGCGCCTATGACCTGTATAAAAGACACATGGGAGCCAGACATTTTTCTGATTGAGAAGGGGTGAATACTTATTTCCCTCATTAAAATGCAAATACATTTATAAAATGTTTTACAAGTGTTTTTCTTGATTTATTTGTTGTTATTCTGTCTCTCTGCTCAAATGAAAATTATAGACTAATAATTTCTTTGTCAGTGGGCAAACATACAAAATCAGCAGGGGATCAAAAACCCCCCCCCCCATTGTATCTTTGAACATACTAATGTCAACACAAATTAATTTCAGATTCTATAGAGACAACTTGGGCCTCAACTCTCAAGTTATGATTTGGCCTGGGATGAAAAATGCATTTTGGATTGAATATCAAGGAGCTTTTCACAAGTTAATTTGGTTTCATCTTATCATTTTTTCCAAAACTCCTTTCACCGGCCACGTATAGACCTACTATAAGCTTTATCTTCTTACGTGCTCACCACATGAAGGAATAGGCTGAGGCAAACAATAAAATAAATCCAAAAGAGGGTCTACACTACATGCAATAAATACACATCTGCATTATCCCAGAGTGGATTGACTCCTACACCCACATTTTCAAAAAAGTCTGGACGCTGCATAAAATGCAAATTAAAACAGAATCCAATAATGTGCAAATCATTTATCCCAATATACTACTGAATATAGTACAAAGACAACATATCAAATGTTGAAACTGAGAAATAGTTTGGAAATATTTGGAAAGATACATGCACATTTTGAATTTGGTGCCAGCAAACACGTTACAAAAAAGTTGGGGCAAGGTCATGTTTACCACTATGTTGCATCACCTCCTCTTTTAACAATTCTCTGTAAGCGTTTGGGAACTGAGGAGACCAATTGCTGTAGTTTGAAAGTGACATTTTTCCCATTCTTGCTTGATATAGGATTGCTGCTGCTCAACAGTTCAGGGTCTCTTTAGTCGTATTTTTCATTTCATAATGCGCCAAATGTTTTCAATGGGTGAGAGGTCTAGACTAACCATACCATTATGACCACTGACAGGTGAAGTGAATAACACTGATAATCTTGTTATTATGGCCCCAGTCAGGTTGGTGGAATATCTTAGGCACAGTGTGAACATTCTGTCCTCAAAGCAGGAAAAATGGGCAAGCGTAAGGATCTGAGTGACTTTGACAAGGGCCAAATTGCTAGATGACTGGGTCAGAGCATCTCCAAAAATGCAGCCCTTGTGGGGTGTTCCCAGTCTGCAGTGGTCAGTACCTATCAAAAGTTAGCCAAGGATGGAAAACGGTGAAACGGTGACAGGGTCATGGGTGGTCAAGGCTCACTGATGCACGTGGGGAGCGAAAGCTGGCCTGTGTGGTCTGATCCAACAGACGGCTACTGTACCTCAAATTTCTGAAAAAGTTAGTGCTGGTACTGTAGATGTAGTGATTGTATAAGTTAGTGAACTGTTATAAGCTGTTGTAACCAATGTAGATGTATTGATTATATAAGTTAGTGAACTGTTATAAGCTGTTGTAACCAATGAAACAAAATATTAAATGTCTGTAATATGAACCGAAACTGAAGGAGCAAGTAGGAGAATAGGAAACCCTGTTTAAGCAGTTGCCGGGGAGAGAAAGATTTAGTATGTCTGTTTTGTGAGAAACAGGTCACAGGTCAGAGACACACACACATAGTCGGACAGACAAGACAGAAACCAGAAAGGGGGGCAAGGGAATACTTGCAGTTATCCTATAAGGAATAAAACTGGGATTGGGCCAATGGCACACACTTTGTAAGTTAACGCCTCTATCTTTTGGGCGTAGTAGAAGTATAAAAATGATGTTTTGAATGTTGATCCTTAGACATTGTGCGGCGACACGTGTCTCCAGAAGCTTCTGTAATAAATGGACATATAACTACGGTAATTGCCCTGACTCCCTGTGTTTTATTCTCCTTTCCAACAAACCAACTCGGGGAAGTGTTATACTTCAACAATTTGGGGGCTCGTTCCGGGATTGGAAAGAGGAGAAGGAATTCGATCTTGTCCAGACAACCTACGCGAGATTCACAGGTTCTGAGCCGGCTCATGATAAAGGTAAGCAGAGCCTGTTATATCTAAATCTGCATATTGGCTATGAACTAAATTGTGGACCTGTGGAAAACGTATTGGGAGGCTGGTTTAAATTCAGGGGGTCAGGGGAACGGTCTGTGAGTTAGAGTCTCACTATAAGTCGGGTTAGAGGCCCGTTACCGGTGTGTGAGTTAGAGTCTCACTGTAAGTCGGGTTAGAGGCCCGCTACCGGTGTGTGAGTTAGAGTCTCATGTAAGTCGGGTTAGAGGCCCGTTAATCGTTCTAGGGTTGACTACCCTACGCCACTTCCCGACGGGGACGGTGGAGAGTTGCGAGTTAGAGTCTCGGCAACCAGTCGGGTTAGAGTCCCGAGGACTTAGGGGCACCTCGAAGTATTTATTGTGTGTAAAGGTTCATCTGGGTTAGAGTCCCGGGGAGTTTTAGAACTCCCCAAATTCTGTATCTGGGTTAGAGTCCCGGGGAGTTTTAGAACTCCCCAAATTCTGTATCTGGGTTAGAGTCCCGGGGAGTTTTGGAACTCCCCAAATTCTGTATCTGGGTTAGAGTCCCGGGGAGGTTTAGAACTCCCCAAATTCTGTATCTGGGTTAGAGTCCCGGGGAGGTTTAGAACTCCCCAAATTCTGTATTGGGTTAGAGTCCCGGGGAGTTTTAGAACTCCCCAAATTCTGTATTGGGTTAGAGTCCCGGGGAGTTTTAGAACTCCCCAAATTCTGTATCTGGGTTAGAGTCCCGGGGAGTTTTATAGCTCCCCAAATTCTGTATCTGGGTTAGAGTCCCGGGGAGTTTTATAACTCCCCAAATTCTGTATCTGGGTTAAAGTCCCGGGGAGTTTTATAACTCCCCAAATTCTGTATCTGGGTTAGAGTCCCGGGGAGTTTTATAACTCCCCAAATTCTGTATCTGGGTTAGAGTCCCGGGGAGTTTTAGAACTCCCCAAATTCTGTATCTGGGTTAGAGTCCCGGGGAGTTTTATAACTCCCCAAATTCTGTATCTGGGTTAGAGTCCCGGGGAGTTTTAGAACTCCCCAAATTCTGTATCTGGGTTAGAGGCCCGGGGAGTTTTGGAACTCCCCAAATTCTGTATCTGGGTTAGAGTCCCGGGGAGGTTTAGAACTCCCCAAATTCTGTATCTGGGTTAGAGTCCCGGGGAGGTTTAGAACTCCCCAAATTCTGTATTGGGTTAGAGTCCCGGGGAGTTTTAGAACTCCCCAAATTCTGTATCTGGGTTAGAGTCCCGGGGAGTTTTATTACTCCCCAAATTCTGTATTGGGTTAGAGTCCCGGGGAGTTTTAGAACTCCCCAAATTCTGTATCTGGGTTAGAGTCCCGGGGAGTTTTATAGCTCCCCAAATTCTGTATCTGGGTTAGAGTCCCGGGGAGTTTTAGAACTCCCCAAATTCTGTATCTGGGTTAGAGTCCCGGGGAGTTTTATAACTCCCAAAATTCTGTATCTGGGTTAGAGTCCCGGGGAGTTTTATAACTCCCCAAATTCTGTATCTGGGTTAGAGTCCCGGGGAGTTTTAGAACTCCCCAAATTCTGTATCTGGGTTAGAGTCCCGGGGAGTTTTAGAACTCCCCAAATTCTGTATCTGGGTTAGAGTCCCGGGGAGTTTTATAACTCCCCAAATTCTGTATCTGGGTTAGAGTCCCGGGGAGTTTTAGAACTCCCCAAATTCTGTATCTGGGTTAGAGGCCCGGGGAGTTTTGGAACTCCCCAAATTCTGTATCTGGGTTAGAGTCCCGGGGAGGTTTAGAACTCCCCAAATTCTGTATCTGGGTTGGAGTCCCGGGGAGTTTTAGAGCTCCCCAAATTCTGTATAAGAGAACTGGGTTCAAGTCCCAAAAAGTGTTGGGTCAGGTACCCGTTAATCATTTGTTAATTATTCTGAGTCTGGGACTCACAGTAACGTAAGTCAGGTTGAAATGGACGGGGAGTGTGAGAGAGAAGTTGATGACGATGGGCGGTGTCCAGGCACGGGAAAGTGGAAACAATTGGGGATACAGGTGGCAAATGTAATGACTGTTGTAGGCAGGATGGACCCAATTCAGAAAGAAAAAGAAGGGATAGAAGAGAAATTGTGACAAGTGGTGAGTGAGGCAGGATTAAGGATGGAGGAAAGGAGACCATTACATGTTATTTTGTGGAATAAGGAGAAGGAGTGTTCCAAAAATCGAGATAGAGTTAGAGACAAGAAGGAAACAGCCAATTTGGTCAAGAGAGGGAGATATAGAGAAAAGGAGAAGGAATGGGAAAAGCACAGAAAAGAATGGTGTAAATTAGCAGTGTGGTGTCAGGGCGTAGACCATTTGAACAAAGAGAAAAAGGGACAGAAAATTAAGGAGAAAAGGGAGGAGAGATAGAACCCCTAGCATATGAAGATGACCTGGTGGTGCATGGTACCGTGTACCATTATATCCAGCGTTATGTTTAGAGAGTGGGATATTGTCTTTAGACACACAGAACAGCAAGCCCATAACTCAATTCACAGGAAAGCAAGATAAGAGAAAATTAAGTAGGAAGGCGGAGTCAGAGAGCGAGACAGACACTGAGGGGGAGGTGAAACCGTTCAAGGCAAGGGCAGAGAAAGAGGAGCGAGAAGGGGAGACGACTAGGAAAGAATAAACAAGAGGAGATTACAGGGGCCATAAAGAAAAGATCAGGCCGTACTAAAGGCAGGTTAGGTGAGGACTCAAGGTTGGGGTCAGACGATAGTGACACAGTAAGAAGGGCCAGAATTAGGCAGAAAAAAGGGAATTCACATAGAGGGCGGGTGGTACTCACGGGCAAAGCAGTAGGGAGATGGACTGACTCAGACGAAGACCCCGACACAGACAGTAGTGGAGACGGGAGTAAGGGAGACGTGGACGTATACCCTCTGCCGCGTACGCCCCCACCAGAACATAAACTACACCATGACACAGTAGAATCACTTCAAAAGACTCAAAATAAAATGTATACACGGTCATAAGCAGGGGAAGCTGGTTGTGCTGGGTTTCAGCTGCCTCTCTTTAGAGTGGGAGGCGGCGAACCGCGATATAAACCATTGGGGCTGGGAGACGTACAGGCACTGGTAGATAAATTACCCCCGATGGGAGAGGGAGGTGGACTATGGTTGTCACAATTTCACAGCTGGTCAAATGTTGGCACTGGGGGACTGGAGGGCAGTAGTCGCCCGAGCCATGTCCGCCCAGGCTATGACTGAGATAGAAAAAGGGGCCGCCACTAGGCGGAGCCCTGACGACACTCCTTTCAGTCAGGTGGTCGGGCGCATAGCCACGGCCCTGAGGGAACGATTTCCCTTGCCCGCTGGGGCCCCGATGCCCAAGTTACCTTGGGAAAAAGAGCAACACCCTAGACAGTATCTAGAAGCATGTAAGGACACATGGGCCACCCGGGGAAGGGGGGTCTGCAGCAGGAGTGGTTTAGAAGGGCGGTCTTAGAGGGACTTCCAGAGAAAATAAAAGAGGCAATGATGGCAAATCCTGACTTGCCGGGTAGTGAATCACACGTATGGGAAAGACACATAGTACATAATTTACAGAGGGCAAAAGATGAGGAGACAGAGAAAGACAAACAGATACAGGGACTGGAAGAGAACCTGTTGCGCTTACAGCTGGGTGAAGCCAAAGGGAGGCTCAATGAAGGGAAAAAGAAACACAGACAGATGGCAGCCCTAGGCTCAGGAGAACCTGACACACCCGATTTATACCCTGTTCCCACATGGGCACCCCAACCTCACGGTGGCCGGGGGGCATTCACCGCGCCCTATCGACCAGGGACTCCGAGGGGAGGTTATGGTAGGGGGAGGGGGCGGGGTAGAGGCAGAGGGGCTCCAGGAGCCCAAGTCCCATACGGAGCCTGCTTTACGTGTGGTGACCCGAACCACTGGTCCAGAAACTGCCCACAGAACACTGCAGGGGGCAGAGGATACCCAAACCAAGGGGCAGCTCCAGTTCCCAACCCACACGCCGTCCCACCACCTAGCGCACCTGGACAATACCCACTCTCTTATGAGGGAGGGTGGGACCAGGTGTGACGGTCTACAGGGGGGGGAGGGGACAGCGGGGGAAGGGCAGACCCTATGCTGTCCCTGAATGTCGACGGGAAGGACTTCTCCTTTCTGGTTGACACAGGTGCCACGTTTTCCACCATCACCGCCCCTCCCGTCACAGGACTACTATCCTCCAAGACAGTGGAAGTTGTGGGGTTTGAAGGAGTGGGACAGACTTTGCCAGTGACATTTCCTCTTAAAACGATACTGGGTAAACAGGCCCTCAGCCATCCGTATGTGGTGTCGACAAACACACCAGTGAACTTATTGGGGAGAGACTTGTTGATAAAACTGGGGGCTAATATCTTGTGTTCTCCAGATGGACTAACTGTCACGTTACCAGACGGGACATCGACTTCAAGTGGAGGCCGTGGGTCTCCCTCCTCGAGCCGTACTTTCCTCCGCCAGACCCCCCACATGTAACCCTATTTTATGATCGGCAGGGCGATGAGGTGTATAGAGAGGGGTTTGGGGATGTAGTGTGTGGGGACACGTGGCAGGTCGGGTCTAAATTCATATATGTAGGCCCTGAAGGGGTAGCGGCAGATGTACAGTTGACAGAGGAGCAGGATCAGTGGTACATGATGGCGGAGGAGTCCGTCCCACATGTGTCACTGGCACTGCATCCTAAACACCAAGCAAAAGACCTGGGGCCCATGGTTAAAAGGGCGGTCGAATGCACTGATTGGACACTCCCTCAGGCGCCAAACGTATGGTACTCACACAGCTGTAAGATGTAAAAATGGTTCACCTGCATTGACCTGGCTAATGTTTTTTCTGTCTCCCACTAGCAGAGGAACTTCGTGATATTTTTTCTTTCACACATAGGGGTCGGCAATGGAGGTACACGAGACTACCACAGGGGTTCGCGCTTTCCCCTGTCATATTCAACCAGGTACTGAGAGAAGCGCTGCAGTGATGCTGCCTGCCGACAGGGGTAACTTTGGTCCAGTACGTAGACGACCTGCTGCTGACGGCCCTGACGGTGGCCGCCTGCATCCAAGCTACAATGACGGTCCTCACCAGACTGGCTGAGAAAGGGTTCAAGGTGTCAAAAGGAAAGCTACAGCTGGTAAGGACGCAGGTCTCCTTTCTGGGCAGAGTAATCTCGCAGAAGGGAGCGGGGCTTTCCCCAGCTCACCGCACAACCAGCCTCCACCATCCTAAACCCACTACTGTTCAGGAAATGCTATCATTCCTAGGGCTCACGGGGTACAGCCGCAATTACATCCCAAACTATTCAGGGCTCACAGAGCCACTTAGAGCGCTAGTTAAGGAGCAGGGAATGCGTAAACTTAAAGCCACTCTCAATTGGACTTGCCCGGCCGACAAGGACTTCATTTTGCTGAAACAACAACTAGCCACCGCAGCTGATCTGGCCATACCAGACTACACAACACCTTTTTTCTAGATTTTTCTGAAACAGGATGAGTCATGAACGGGGTCCTGTTTCAGAAAAAGGGGGGAGAAGGCTCTGAGAGAGACGAGCTAGTGAGACATCAAAAGGGGGCTTCCCCACAAGAGAAAACAATTTGGCAACAGAGAGGAGCAACAGAGACGAGCGGGCTCTGGAGAGGGCCAGACGGTAGAGTAATACTTCCACCAGCCATGCGGGGAGATAAATTTGCAGAAGCCCACGGGTTGGGCCATGTAGGGCCAGCACAGATGTTGAGGAACCCGTTTATGGTAGACATGGTATGTAACTACACTAGGACATGCACCATCTGCACACACCACAATCCAAAACCGACGATCAAACCTGAGATGGGGGCGTTCCCCATGACGACGAGACCTGGACAAGAGATAGTGATAGACTACACTGACATGGGGGAAACAGTACGGGGGTGCCGTTACATGTTAGTGTGTGTGGACATGTTCACAGGGTGGCCAGAAGCCTGGCCGGCAAGAAGGGAGGACAGTCAGACAGTGATCAAGTGTTTAGTGAACCAGTACATTCCCAGATACGGCTTCCCAGAGAAAATTAGGTCAGATAATGGGACTCACTTTAAGAACAGTGATTTACAGAAGGTAGAAAGATTATTGGGCCTAAAACATGCTTTTGGCACTGTGTACCATCCACAGTCCCAGGGAAAGGTAGAAAGGATGAAACAAAACTTAAAAAACAAGTTGGCTAAGATATGTGCACAGACTAAATTGAACTGGGTGGATGCACTGCCACTGGCACTCATGACGATTCAATGCTCGTTAATTCAGACCACTGGGTTCACCCCATACGAGCTGCTGACGGGGAGACAGTTTCCAGGACCAGCCGCGGGGCCTGCGGTCCCGGAAGGGGAAAAGTGGCCCAAAGATCACAGAATGTATTTTGATGAATTGCGAGCTCTCGTTTCAGAATTCACCAACAGAGTCGGAGAACGGAGGGACCTGCACCCGCTGGACCAGAACCTGCCCCAGGCGGAGTGGGTGTTGCTGAAGGTCATCAAGCGAAAGTGGTCGGAGCCAAGGTGGAAGGGTCCTCATCAGGTGGTGGAGAGAACGAGTCATGCGGTCCGCCTGAGGGACAAAGGAGAGACGTGGTACCATTGGAGTCAGTGTACACCAGCGCAGGAGCCAGGAAGGTTGTCAACGGACCTCATCAAAACCGGGAAGGAGGAGCTTTCCCCAGTGTGGACTGAAGGAGGACCAGCACCAGCCGGACCGGTGCCAGGAGCGGACCCCAGGACACGGCAGGACCACGAGCGAGTGAAGGAGACAGAGGACGGCGCCAGGGGAATAGACTCTTAGGGGAAAGAACTGAAAAATACTGTAACTAAAGGGGGTATAGGACACCGAGTGGCTCATACCACTCGTACCAAGATGACAGGGTTACAGAGAAAGGTCTGGGGAGATGATAGTAGAATGAAGTAGTATATGGGAATTGGTAGAATAATGATATGTGTGTTGTGTGTTGATACAGGTTTCCCAGGTTGGCATCGGGTCTTCATTCCCCCAGCGAAGAGGTCAGCGACCCCACCTGAGGACACCTGCTTGAGGAAATTTGGGGGATTGAATTGGACTATGTCAAGGGGTCGCATACGAGCATTCTGGGATAGATAATCCGCTGGAGGAATGGATGATCTCGATGTTCGGCCAGTGGAAAGGTTTGATAATGTCTGTTCTTTTATCGCTTTCTACATTTGGTGCTATAATGGTTACTTGTGGGTTTTGTTGTATCCCATGCATAAGAGGGCTTGCCATGAGAGTGATTTCTACAGCCATTGAGAAGGCTCCAGGATCGCCATCAGGGATGCTGATGCCTCTACTGGAGCAGCATGACCCGGGAGAACTGGAGCTTGGCGAATAGGGGTGATCTCTCTGGGGAGAGATCAAAAGGGGGAATTGTAGATGTAGTGATTGTATAAGTTAGTGAACTGTTATAAGCTGTTGTAACCAATGTAGATGTATTGATTATATAAGTTAGTGAACTGTTATAAGCTGTTGTAACCAATGAAACAAAATATTAAATGTCTGTAATATGAACCGAAACTGAAGGAGCAAGTAGGAGAATAGGAAACCCTGTTTAAGCAGTTGCCGGGGAGAGAAAGATTTAGTATGTCTGTTTTGTGAGAAACAGGTCACAGGTCAGAGACACACACACATAGTCGGACAGACAAGACAGAAACCAGAAAGGGGGGCAAGGGAATACTTGCAGTTATCCTATAAGGAATAAAACTGGGATTGGGCCAATGGCACACACTTTGTAAGTTAACGCCTCTATCTTTTGGGCGTAGTAGAAGTATAAAAATGATGTTTTGAATGTTGATCCTTAGACATTGTGCGGCGACACGTGTCTCCAGAAGCTTCTGTAATAAATGGACATATAACTACGGTAATTGCCCTGACTCCCTGTGTTTTATTCTCCTTTCCAACAAACCAACTCGGGGAAGTGTTATACTTCAACAGTACACACAGTGCATCGCAATTTGTTGCGTATGGGGCTGTGTAGCCGCAGACCAGTCAGGGTGCCCCTGCTGACACCTTTCCACTGCCAAAAGTGCCTACAATGGGCATGTGAGCATCAGAACTGGACCATGGAAGAAGGTTGCATGGTCTGATGAATCACTTTTTCTTTTATATCATGTGGATGGCTGGGTGGGTGTGCGCCGCTTACCTGGAGAACACATGGCACCAGGTTGTGCTATGGGAAGGATGTAAGGCGGCGGAGGCAGTGTGATGCTTTGGGCAATGTTACGCTGGGAAACCTTGGGTCCTGCCATTCATGTGGATGTTACTTTGACATATACAACCTACCTAAGCATTGTTGCAGACCATGTGCACCCTTTCATCGCAACGGTATTCCCTGATTTCATTGGCCCTTTTCAGCAGGACAAACAAGTCCGATCCATGGAGGCCCCACCTCGCAACTTACAGGACTTATCACTAGAACACTAGTTTGTAATTAAAATAAAACTGCCATTTTGAAAGCTACACCCTCCTCCTTCCATGACTTTTCCAAATTAGGCGTATATTACATTGTTCCATTATATTGTTTACCTTAACCATTTAGAGATTATTTACCTTTTTTTTTATCCTGCTTTCCGACTTAATCCGCCAACAGCCCACGACACTTAACATTGGTAACCAGGTGCTAATCACCCCTCACTGAATGCATGACATCAATGGATGAATGCGCAATACTCTCAGATGAATGAAAACTTCATTAGGCTATTATTAAAACATAATATAAATGATAAAAACTACTAATCAAATGGGTTATCGTTTTTCAATAGGAGCTTCAGCTTATTGTGTAGGCTAATTCATCAAATGTATATCAAAAATGTAAATCTACATTATTTTAGGAGGTTAAGAAACTAAATCGCACACATATCTTATTGTCTATCTGAGAATAATTAAATAATTATTCACAAAACGATATTTCAACGATTTCTCGTCTTTTTCTAACAACTCCTCTCAGTTTTTCGATAACCTATTGATGTCACCTATAGAAAAATATTATATGTCAGTAATCTAGGAGACTAGAGCTATGCACTGGCGTTGAAACACCTGGGAGAGACGTGCAAAAACTAGCTGTTCACAGCCTATTCATTTCAGACCTTGTCTTTTTCTATCTTTATTTTTTTAGTTGTTTTTTTTAGTATGATGAAACCTTTTCTTTAGCCTGGACGACACGGCGTCCCTAATTCCCAAAAATAATTTTACATTTTGTTTTGTCAGACCACAGTACAGTTTCCCACATTGTCACAGTCCATCTTAAATGAGCTTGGGCCCAGAAGAGGCGGCAGCATTGTTTACATATGGTTTCTTCTTTGCATGGTAGAGTTTTAACTTGCATTTGTTGTTGCAGGAACGTACTATGTTCACAGACAATGGTTTTCGGAAGTGTTCCTAAGCCCATGCAGGCATATCCACTACAGAATCGTGTCTGTTTTTAATGCAGTGCTGCCTGAGCAGCTTGAATCATTTCAAATTGGTTTCTTGAACATGACAATGAGTTCACTGTACTGAAATGGCCCCCACGGTCACCAGATCTCAACCCAATAGAGCATCTTTGGGATGTGGTGGAACGGGAGCTTCGTGCCCTGGATGTGCATCCCACAAATCTCCATCAACTGCAAGATGCTATCCTATCAATATGGGCAAACATTTCTAAAGAATACTTTCAGCACCTTGTTGAATCAATGCCACGTAGAATTAAGGCAGTTCTGAAGGCGAAAGGGGGTCAAACACAGTATTAGTATGGTGTTCCTAATAATCCTTGAGGTGAGTGTATATTTAAATGTAGCCATGTGTTTCATATTGACAACAATTAAGTATTTGCTACACTACAGCAATATGTCAGGCATTGACAAAAGCCATTGCCTTAAAGTAAATTAATTCTGCATTCCTGTATGGGTTGTGGCATCCAATTGCAGTGTTAAAGAATTGTCAAAGTTTGATTCACAATGGCTGTGTTACCTTTTGGGCATTAGGCATTATATTGTATAGGCTTTTATTTTGTACGCGCCTTTATTTTGAAATGGTTTCATGCCTAAAGAGTTCCAGGGTCAGGGTTAGTTTCCTGTTAGTGGTTAGAGAAAGATGGTAGAATCAGCCAACAAGCTTTCATCATCCATTGCAATCCACATTGTAAATGCTGCAGAGGCAATGTCGTAAGTTCATAATTTCGTTGTTTTAATTATAATGTAAATGTTAAGATGCATATATACATAGGGAATTTGATAACTGTAATTAAAAAACGTTTTATTTACATATATTTACATAGGATTAAACAATTTGTATCTTGTTTTTTGTTACAGTTTTCACTCCTCTGTCTGTGACATGTTGTAAAGAGCCACAGTAAACAGCTTTAGAAACTTACTACGACTCAACTCGTCATTTTCAGAAAGAGTTTAGCTAGTTGAATAGCTGCAGTTGCTACACTGTAGCGAAGACAACATAGTGAAAAGATAGAGAAGGCTGGTGTTGTACGTCGCGGTAAGATGGATGGTAAACAAAGTGACAGAGATTCGGTGGCTAGTAAAAGAAGTTCACGGTCTTCAGCTTCATCAGCTGGCTCATTAACACGTGCTCGTGCTAAAGCGGAGGCAGCTAAAGCACACGCTACATTCGCAGACCAAGAAGCTAAAGCTAAGTTAGAAAGAGCTGCAAAGGAGGCTAAGCTACAAAAAGAAGAGGCAGAAAGAGAAGCAGAATACCACAAAGAGAAAGCAGCTATTGAGTTTGAATTGCAGCTGGAGAAGGCAAAAAAGGACGCCGAGCTTGAAGCGCTTGCTAGTTATCGTGAGGCAGCAGCTGCCGAAGCCGAAGCTGCTGTATGGGAAGATGCAATGGACAACTTCGTTGTATTGGATGAGGCAGGCCCATCAGAGAAAGACAAACTGGAGCGTACAAGTGAATACGTCCAGTCCCAATACGACCTACACTCAGGTGAAACCCATCCACGTACCAAATCCCCAAGGCAAGCAGCCATGAACGCTAGCTCCCAAGTATCTCAGCTCCCTGCAAATGAAACACTTCAAGAATATATTAACAATCCTTTCCTTCCAACATGGCAGTCGCCTGTTCGTCCAAAAGAACCATCATATGCAAATAACACTACCAACCCTGCATTAGCAATCTATGGCTTGGAAAATGTGAAATCGCCTTCAGCTATTAAAGTGGAAAGGCAGGTCCCATGAAAGGAGACTGACCATCAGGGAAACACAAAAATGTGTAACACTTACCCAAATAATCCTGCTCAGCCTTTCCTTCCACACTACATGGCAGTAGCTAGCCATGGTGCACCCGTAGCCGAACATCTGGCACAGAACTTAGCTCATTGCGACCTGGTGAGTTCAACGGCTAGGCCTCACAGCTACGGAAGAGCTAGACTTAATGACTAAATGGCTCGGGGGAGAATCCAGGGACCAAGTCAAACGTCTCCGTGCAGTGCACGTGACTAATCCTGCCGTAGCACACAGAAAGGCCTGGGAACGGCTCCAGGAATGTTATGCAGCACCTGAAGTTATCGAAAAGTCACTTTTGGACCGGCTTGATAATTTCCCAAGACTTTCAGGAAAAGAACACACAAAGCTACGCGAACTAGCCGACCTGTTAATGGAAGTGCAGGGAGCCAAGGAGGATGGCTTCTTCCCAGGCCTGTCTTACCTGGACACTGCAAGAGGGATCGAACCCATAGTTGCAAAACAGCCTTATGGTCTTCAAGAAAAGTGGGTATCTGCCGGTTCGAAGCACAAGGATGAAAATAATGGACGATATCCTCCATTTCAGTTCTTTGCAAGTTTTATACACTACGAGGCACGGAAAAGGAATGACCCTAGCTTTGCTCTTCAAGGCACTAGTGGCTTACCCGCAAAGCATGAAAAGCCTTCCTTCAAAAGCAACCAAACCCCTATTTCAGTTCACAAGACAGATATTGTCTCAACACACTCAAACACAAACAATCTAAAAGGTACCAGTGATCCAAACAAAACCTGTCCAATACATGGTAAACCTCACCCACTCAGGCGATGCAATGCCTTCAGAGTCAAAAACCTAGAAGAAAGAAAAACCTTTCTCAAGGCAAAAGGAATCTGCTTCAAATGCTGCGGCTCAACTACTCACTTAGCGAAGGACTGTCCAACTACGGTTAAGTGTACAGAGTGTGATAGTACCTACCACGATGCTGCTATGCATCCGGGTCCTGCACCTCAAGACAGGTCTCCCTCAACCTCACCACACAACGGCGGGGAGGGAGAAGAGAGCAGCGACACCAAAGCCGTCGTCAGTGCTAGCTGTACCGAAGTTTGTGGAGCAGGACAAGTCAGCAGGTCATGTTCCAAGATTTGCTTAGTGAAGGTATATCACAAATATCAACCAGACAAAACCATCAAGGCCTACGCCATATTGGACGACCAAAGTAACCGATCGTTAGTAAGGTCTACTTTCTTCAAGCTTTTCAACGTCAAGTGCGAACCATATTCCTTTTTTTTGAGGACGTGTTCTGGCACAATGGAAACATCTGGACGTAGGGCTGAAGAGTTTTGTGGTGGAGTCAATTCCCCTACCACCCCTCATGGGCCCTCATTTATCAAAAGTGCGTACACCAAATTTCCAGCGTACACCCAAAACCACGGTGACTTTGAGATTTATCAATATGGACGTTGGCGTACGGCACTCTCAGATCCTACACCAGCTCAGGACCCAATGTAAAAAATAACAACAACATAATTACAAACTTCAGTGTTTATTTTTGTGCAACATGGACTTCAATGTTTAATTTGTGTGACTTTACCAAAGCATTTGATTTATATGTATTCCTTCAGATGTGAGCCTGTGCGCTTTACATGACGTTTCAGGGTTAGGCCCGGCAGTTGCGCACGGACTGGGTTCAGTAATAAAAGGCTTTTAATGACCAAAATATAATTCAGACTGACAAAAGAATAAAAATCACATTCTTCTTCTTTTAAATAATAATAATAATAGAAATAATAATAACGAAATTCTTCTTCTAAATAACAATAAACGTCATTAATAATAAATATCATAAAATAATAAGACGAATATTACAAATTGTCATGCAATTATTAATGTGAATGAATGGTACTCCACATCATATCATCATCTTTTATTCCGCTTTTTAAACTGCCAAATAAAACAATTTTATTTATTTCTACCTCCCTGGTGATCGTCTCAATCTCCACGTCAGAGAAGTTTCTCTTTTTTGCCGTCTTCCGTGTGTCCATGGCGTAAAATGAGGGCGTGGGGGAAGCGGAGACTTGAATATATAGGGCCGTGTTATTCTAATGACGATCGTTTTCAGCCGCGGCATTTATCAAGGGCAGGTATTGCGTACACCTGGATTTTAAAGGTACGCACAGCTTCATAAATCAGGCGGTGAGAGGAGTGTAAGCAAAATCGCCCGTTTCTACGCAAGAATGATAAATGAGGGCCATTGAGTGCAATGACATTCTCGACAATCGGTCAGAAATCCCAACGCCATACGCAGCTCTATGTCACCCTCACCTTCGCAAGGTAGTGGAACACATTCCAGAAGTTGATCCTACAGCAGAGATTCTCCTATTGCTCGGCAGAGATATCATTAGAGTCCACAAGGTACAGGAACAAATCAATGGTCCACACAATGCCCCATTTGCTCAACGCCTAGACCTTGGCTGGGTGCTAGTTGGAGAAGTCTGCTTAGGGAATGCACACAAGCCTACAGTCAGCACCTTCAAGACAGCTGTGCTCGACAATGGCCGCCCATCGCTCCTTCGACCTTGCACCAGTTTCCTACAAGTCAAAGGAATGGTTCCTTGCAGAGAGGCAAACACATATCCAGGTTCTCCAAAAATATTGGAGAACAACCACGCCGAGGTCGCAGCACCGCTGGAAGGAGACAAAGAATGTTGGTACCTGCCAACCTTTGGGGTGTTCCATCCACAAAATCCAGGTCAAATAAGGGTGGTGTTCGACTCAAGTGCTAAACATTCAGGGGTCTCTCAATGATGTGCTCCTCACAGGCCCAGACCTGAACAACTTACTTCTGGGAGTGCTATTGCGGTTTCGGAAGGAAAAGGTTGCTTTCCTAGCGGACATACAGCAGATGTTTCACCGCTTCGTGGTACGAGAAGATCACAGAAACTACCTCAGGTTTCTGTGGTATAGGGACAATGATTTGACCACAGACATCATAGACTTCAGAATGAAGGTTCATGTTTTCGGCAACAGCCCGTCTCTTGCCATAGCCATTTATGGGCTTAGAAGAGCTATCAGAGAGGGTTCCCAAGAACACGGGGAAGACACAGTCAACTTTGTTAAGCGGCACTTCTATGTCTGATGGTCTTTGTTCTATGCCAATGGATGCGGAAGCCATCGACTTACTACGCAGAACCCAGACTTCACTTGCCGAGTCTAACCTCCGTCTTCAAAAGTTTGCCTCAAACAGTAAAAACGTCTTGCAAGCCTTCCCACCAGAAGACTGTACAGAGGCCATAAAATATATAGACCTCAGTGGATTCGCCAATCCACAAGACCTGAACAATGGGAAAATCCTGCTGACCATGCATCATGGTCAGTCCCTGCTTCACGTCTACCAGAAACAACGTGGTTTACAGGGCCCAACTTCCACTACAAAACTTCAAACGAACCAGAACCAGTCAAGTCATTCAATCTCATCAAACCAGATATGGATGTAGAGACCCGTCCAGAAGTAAGGAGCTATGCCACACACCTCAAAGAGAAAGGACTCGCTTTCGAAGGTTCTCTAGCTTCAAGACCCTTGTTCGAGCTATTGCACTCCTAATACATATCGCAAGGTATCAAAAACCATCCAACTGGAATGACAAATGTAAGGGATGGCATAAGTGCGATCTGTCTAGCACTCCAGATGAACTATGCCAAGCAAAGGAGGTCATCATCAGAGCTGTTCAGAAGGAAGCATTCAAAAAAGAATTTGAAGCTTTGGAGACATCCAAGCCAGTCCCTTTGAACAGTAGCCTTTATCTGCTTAGCCCAATGTTGCAGAATGACCTTATCTGCCTTGGAGGCCGGCTGAAGAATGCTAACCTGGACATTGGAGAAAATAACCTGGTTATCCTCCCCAAAGACAACCATGTTTCCTTGCTACTCGTCAGACACCACCACACTGAGGACAAACATCAAGGTCGTCATCTGACAGAAGGTGCTATCAGGGCAGCAGGACTTTGGCTCTTTGGCGGAAAAGGATCATCAATTCGGTCCTACACAAATGTGTAACCTGTTGTAGGCTTAGAGGTAAATTCCAGCAACAACGCATGGCAGACTTACCTCCAGAACGCCTTAAGACCTGCCCTCCCTTTACAAAAGTGGGTTTGGACCTCTTCGGATCCTGGGTCATCTGCACCAGACGGACAAGAGGGGGTGGGCCATAATGTTCTGCTGCATGAGCTCCAGTGCTGTCCACATCGAGGTAATTGACTCAATGGACACATCAGGCTGCATCAACGCTTTAAGGCGTTTCTTTGCAATAAGAGGACCAGCCAAACAACTGAGATCAGATTGCAGCACTAACTTCATAGGGGCCTGTAAAGAACTTGGAATGGGCAAAGACCAACCAGATGTAACTGTGCAGACGTATCTTAACCAAGAAGGGTGTTCTTGGGAGTTCAATTCCCCACACGCCTCGCACATGGGTGGTTCTTGGGAACGCCCGATCGGTTTTGCCCGAAGAATCCTGGATTCAATGCTCCTTGAACAGTACACTCGCTTAACCCATGATGTCCTGTGCACATTAATGGCAGAAGTCACAGCAATCTTAAATGCAAGGCCACTAATCCCAGTTTCGAATGACCCTGAGGATCCATTCATCTTGTCACCATCAATGCTCCTAACTCAGAAAGTGGGAGTCCCTCCCCCACCAGGGGATTTCACAGACAAAGACCTCCTCACCAAGCAGTGGAGACGAGTTCAATCTCTGGCCAACAGGTTCTGGAATCTTTGGAGTCGTGAGTACATGCCCACCTTGCTTTGCAGGAGGAAATGGCACAAGTCCTACCAAAACCTTCAGGAGGGGGACATTGTCCTTCTTAAAGACACTCAAGTAGCCCATAACCACTGGCCAATGGCTATAATCACAAAGACCTTCCCTGGAAAAGATGGAAGGGTGAGGAAGGTGGAATTGAGGACCACAATTCAGGGATCTTCAAAGTTGTATTACTTTTAGTTAAGGACTGATGTACTAAGACACGCTCATTTCCTAGTTTAGTAGTACTAGTGACCTCACTGAGGCCAGACGGGGAGTGTGTTGCCTTTTGGGCATTAGGCATTATATTGTATAGGCTTTTATTTTGTATGCGCTTTTATTTTGAAATGGTTTCATGCCTAAAGAGTTCCAGGGTCAGGGGTTAGTTTCCTGTTAGTGGTTAGAGAAAGATGGTAGAATCATAGACATCATATATAAAGGCTAGACGTCTCATGGCGCAGTCACTTCCGGCATTACCGGTGGCCATCTTGTCACAGGCAGGATTCCTGGAGGGCTCTGTGGTACCTGATGTAAGGTGAGTGATCAGCACTAACACAAATACTCTTATCTCGCTGAAACCTTGACGGAATTACAAACGGTTTGGTTTCTTACAAACGTTATCAACGTGGCTATAATTCTGAATGCTTGAAAATATTGAAATTGCAGCTTTTCTTTTCTAAAAACGTCTAAATCTTGCAGCATAGTTGGATCACGGCTACTTGAGCAAGTTATCAAGGCAGATATCACAAACGAGCTGTTCGATTATAGAGGTTTTACTGACACCAATAACGATTTTATGACAACTAATCTTTTGTCTAAATTACAATATTTGTGGATGTGGTTGTAGTTATTTGCTGACTAATAACAATAAGCTTTGAGTGGGACCTATGGCAGCTAACGTTACAGTAGCTGCTAACCAGCAAAGTTGCACATGCTTTTCAATCCGGTTGGTTCCTGTTCTGCTTGAAGGACAGCAATATGTCCTGACCTACAGGTTCAGCCAGGACCACTTGGAGCTTCTCTTCAACTCCATCAGAGCATCTGGTTGCGTTCATAATTTATATTTACCAGCTGCAACACTAAGTGACACAGTGTCAGCAAATGCTTGTATTGTTTTCAGTTTGTCGTCCATATGTTTTTTTTTACTTTTGGTAACATGTTTTCTGAAGCCATACACCCTAAGACAAACCATTTTGAGTATTTAGAAAAATGCCTGTGTTTGACTATTTGTTTGCAGAACTTATCATCATTGATACAGTCTGAATTGCATGATAATGTCATTCAACCTATTATGTGGAAAGATCATTCAGGGGTGGCTAGTTCTAATTAGTCTTTTTGTAAAAATGTTTTAAGCATAAAACATTTTAAAGCATGTATTGAATATCTGTGTACTATATCTTTTTTTATTTTATTTATTTATTTTTAAACGATGGCTGGAATAACAACCCTAATGCCAGCCAGTTCAAGTACACCTTTAGGATGTAAAGCTGATGGCCCAGTGTGGGGTTGTTAAACCATGCAGAGGCAATGTGACGGCACAGGGTGACACAGAGTCCCCACCAGCTGTCATTGACACCTCTACAAGCCTGTCAGCTGTAGATGTGTCCTCTGCAGCAGGAGGAGAAGATCTTCCATCCCCGTTTGCTGACATTCCTGCCCTAGTACATGATCACAGCTACCTTCCCGTCCACTTCGATGGTCTTGTGGACAACGCTCTCATGTACATTTCAGGTGAAGGCTAACTGAAAGTCGATTTTTCCCTATAACCAAAAGTGCCAATAGTCACAATCTGGGGAAAAACAATCTCACGATTGTCCAAAAAGAGAAGTGTTCCCTTAATTTCCCCATGCTTATTGATTATTGTTAAAAGTTATGATATTACTAACTCAAATTTCAGGATTTGTTGTGCGACAGGCTCTGAAGAAGCTGTCGTGTGATGTCTGCTGTGCCAGCCTGGTGACAGATGCTGCATCTGCCATCAAGGACCGGATCTACCACCTGCTGACTTGAAAAAAACAATGGAGGTCTGGTGATTCCATCAGAGGGAACCGTGAGGGTCGTCAGGGCAGCACAGTGGGTCATTCGGCAGTCATCAGGCAGTACCAGACGATCACAGCCCATCAAACTGCTTGAGGTTGTTTACATTGTCTGAAAAAGGATCGGTTCAGAGGATGTTTGTGTTGGGATAGACAGCCACCACTATAGGCTATTAAAAATAATTCTGTCCCTGTTTTTGAAGTTAAGGCTGCACCACATCGCCAGAATTATAATCCTCAGTTTACAGAGCAACAACATGCAACAGAAACCTAATAAAACTGTCCTTTTCAAAGGGCATTAGCCCAAGGTATGTGTTTTCAAGGAACTGTCCTCTTTTACTTCAACAGTAGTGTAGTTCTCTCTACAGCATTTCTTTTTTGGATATTTGTAAAGGGGAATTTTTGTGTGTGCAAATAAATGTCTCTTTTATAATAGTTTAAAAATAAAGACCATATTTTTTGTAGTCATTCTATATCAGAACCCCTGGCATACAATCCAAATGGTCTACAAGTAACATCAGTGTTACCTTTCATTTCATTATGCTTGTATACAAAGAGGTTGCCACACAGTAAGCATTTTATTGTCAGCATTTTGTCTGACAAAGTCCTATGGGGAGTTCCCATAGGGCATTTTACTATACGCATAACCATACCTTGGCAAATAATGGTCTAAAGTACTCAATTTCATTCTATATTGATCTGCTTTTGCACACAGCTTCACAAGACCTGGTGCTAGGGCTCAGTTGTGTTTCTAAAGTCATATCAAGTGACCTAGAGGGCTGAAATGTGGTCAGTTCAGAGATGCTTGTTATCCGGCATAAAGAAAAAACATGTAGTAATTAAAATTATTTTATAATAATTGTATTATAATAGTACAAAAGTGTATATGTCTTGTTGCCATTCTGTAGCCTATTTATTGATTTAACATAAATACCTTGTTCGTATATTCATTACACCTATCTGGTTCTGTTCAAGGATATTTTCATATGGAAGTCCATGTTTTTAATGGTTCATATGTATGCATAACTTCATCTCTGACGTTTATAAAAAACCAAACCGTTTGAAAATCGGTAGAAAAATTTGAAAGTTATGGTTCTTTAAAAAGTACATGCACCATAAAACACAGTGTTACGAGTGAGCGAGCGGCCTGTGGCAAGATGGCCGCCATGTGCGGACGTCGACCTCCATTGGCCAAAAGCTCAGACAAGGTATCTAGCCTTTATATATGATGTCTATGGGTAGAATCAGCCAACATGCTTTCGTCATCCATTGCAATCCACATTGTAAATGTTGCAGAGGCAATGTCGTAAGTTGATAATTTTGTTGTTTTAATTATAATGTAAATGTTAAGATGCATATTTACAGTAAAAGGGTATTTGATGACTGTAATTTAAAAACGTTTTATTTACATAGGATTAAACAATTTGTATCTTGTTTTTTGTTACAGTTTTCACTCTTCTGTCTGTGACATGTTGTAAAGAGCCACAGTAAACAGCTTAAGAAACTTACTACGACTCAACTCGTCATTTTCAGAGTTTAGCTAGTTGAATAGCTGCAGTTGCTACACTGTAGCGAAGACAACATAATGGCTAATGTGTGTGTTTATATTATCTTTTGAATAGAAATAATAACAAAAAGGCTGCTTTTGGTGAGTTTCAGATGTAGCAGGTAGAACATCACATTGATACCATGCTGATGGCATCGCAACACAAAGTGTAGTTGAAGGGTTGCAAACCTACCTCCAGCACTGCCTCAGATTGTTTCTCAAGTGATTTCCCCATACAGTCTATACATCTTATGGTCTCAGACAAGTGTCTAAGTGTCTAATGTTTCAGAGGCTACTGATGCGAACAAACTCATACACACACACACCTGGATCCAAGCAGCTGCACTATGTACTGTTTGAAAACCTGGACAGCAATTTAGAACATTTTGCTTTTGTACAATCGTGAAGTGCATACAATATTGTAATAAGCTCATTAAGCATGGGACCACATTTACATGTGTATGTACTGTATGTATGTGTTTATGTATGTATGTGCAGTGTTGGAATAATGTGTGTTGTTGTTTCTTGCTCTTGGGGTTTCAGGCTGGGTGTTTTGTAAAATAACTTTGTGACAACTGCTGATGTAAAAAGGGCTTTATGAATACATTTAATAGAAATGTGTTCGACCTCCTCCATCACCATCTGGTTTTGGTGTGTGTTTGCCCACTACAAAGGTAAACTGTGACCCATTGTAACCCATTACTTTTGCAAGGCAGTATATATATATATGTTTTTAGGGATTCCTACAGGGGGTCCTTAAACTCCACATCAAACTGCCAAATGATCAATGTTATCGCTATCTTAAAATTATTCCATGTGTTAATTTAGTACAAGTCAAAACTGAAGGGAAACAGAAGAGTACTCTGTGGGGTAGCAACTGAGACTTGGTGTAGGATTACATGAGACCTTAAGAGTTTTGTGAGTTATGCATAACATTTCAGAACATCTTACTAGGACTAGTGATGGATATGACACAAAATAAGACATTGAAAAGAAACATTTTTGACAGTGTACAAAATGACCACCAATATCTGCAAAATTTTTCTTCCAATTTCCTTGCGAATGACAGCATTGATTATTTTTATGGAGCTTCTTTCTCCACAGGGAAACCCCAAAGAAAAGCCTTGAATAGACGGAAAATGATTTTATCTGCCTTTGTTTCTGCACACTTAACTACAAGAATCAATAAAAAATATGCAATTTCTAATTAGCAAAGAGTGGTCCTGGTAAATATGAGACGGCACCCATAATCCAAATGAAAGCCTTGTTGATCTCAGAACCGGCAACGTCAGTAATGCACATTTTAAATAATCAGATGAAAAATGTTTGACCGCAATTCCTTTTTTCTGAGTAGACACAGCAAAATTGGCCAAACCCATCATAACTGTTTACCTAAGCAATTCAACTTGTCTTCTGTGCAGAAAATTTTACTTTTAAATTGTGCCCCACAGGGAGAAAACCATCACTGCAATCACAGTGCATAATTCCTAATGTAGTCAGGGGAGAAAATACCATCCACCGTAGACAAACAATGATCAGCTTGCATTTTGAAGCGCATAGTTTAGTAGGAAAGGGCCAACCAGGTCTGAATCATCATGCATTCAAAAATAAAGACAAACAATACTAGTGACATTACATTCTGACTATGCAACTATTCGTGCATTAAAAAATACGATAATTTGACCAGTACTCACCAAAACACAAGGTTGTGCCATCGTAAATACTTTAGTTCATGTTCTCCAAAACACATTATACCTGGACGCCACAAGTAAGCCTGTACCAGCAGTCATCCCTGAGCAGTGTTTATCAACTTCACATGACTGTAACAGGAATAGTCAACAAAAGTGGGTCAGTCAAGCTGACTTAATAAAATTATCAGAATATAGCTGGCCATCTTGCTGGCTAACAAATATACAGTTGTGCGCATAAATGTGCATACCCTGGCAGAAATTGTGATATTTTGGCATTGATTTTGAAAATATGATTATGCAATTTTTTTTACATTTTATTTAAAGATAGTAATAATATGAAGTCATTCATTAACACATTGATGTTTGGCTCCTTTTTAAATCATAATAACAGAAATCACCCAAATGTGCCCTGATCCAAAGTTTACATACCCTTGAAAGGCTTTTTACAGACACAGAAGGTGATATACATAGGTGAAAATGGCAATTAAAGGTGCATTTGCAACACCTGTGGCTTTTCAAATTGCAATTAGTGTCTGTGTTTAAATAGTCAATGAGTTTGTTAGGTCTCACATGGATGCACTGAGCAGGCTAGATACTGAGCCATGGGGAGCAGAAAATAACTGTCAAAAGACCTGCGTAACAAGGTAATGGAACTTTATGAAGATGGAAAAGGATATAAAAAGTTATCCAATATCAATCACTTATTAAGAAGTGGAAAATTTGTGGATCTCTTGATACCAAGCCAAGATCAGGTAGACCAAGAAAGATTTCAGCCAAAACTGCCAGAAAAGTTGTTCGGGATACAAAGAAAAACCCACAGGTAACCTCAGGAAAAATACAAGCCACTCTGGAAAATGACAGTGTGGTTGTTTCAAGGAGCACAATACGACGATACGACGATACAAAAATGAGCTGCATGATCATGTTGCCAGAAAGAAGCATTTACTGTGCCAATGCCACAAAAAAGCCAGGTTACAATATGCCAGACAACACCTTTGACATGCCCCACAGCTTCTGGCACACTAATTTGGAGTGACGTGACCAAAATAGAGCTTTATGGTTACAGAGTACCATCCCCACTGTGAAGCATGGTAGTGGCTCATTGATGTTTTGGGGGTGTGTGAGCTCTAAATGCACGGGGGAATCTTGTGAAAATGTATGGCAAGATTAATGCAGCATGTTATCACAAAATACTGGCAGACAATTTGCATTCTTCTGCACGAAAGCTGCGCATGGAACGCTCTTGGACTTTCCAGCACGACAATGACCCTAAGCACAAGGCCAAATTGACCTTCCAGTGGTTACAGCTGAAAAAAGTGAAGGTTCTGGAGTGGCCATCACAGTCTCCTGACCTTAATATCATCAAGCAACTCTGGGGAGATGTCAAATGTGCTGTTAATGCTAGACGACCAAAGACTTTGCATGACCTGGACGCATTTTGCCAAGACGAATGGGCAGCGATACCACCTACAAGAATTCGGGGCCTCATAAACAACTATTACAAAAGACTGCACGCTGTCATTGATGTTAAAGATGTCAGTACACAGTAATAAGAACTAAGGGCATGCAGACTTTAGAAACAGGGGTCAGTTCCTTTTTTTTCATTGTTGACATGTTTTGTTTTATGATTGTGCCATTCTGTTATGACCTACACTTGAATGTAAATCCCATGAGAAATAAAATAATTTTCAGAAAAGGCCTTAAAACAAGTTGCTTCAATGCATTTAGGGATGTGGTCCTGGTCAAGACAATCCCCTGAACTCCAAACTGAATGTCAGAATGGGAAAGAAAGGTGATTTAAGCAATTTTGAGCGTGGCATGGTTGTTGGTGCCAGACGGGCCGGTCTGAGTATTTCACAATCTGCTTAGTTACTGGGATTTTCACGCACAACCATTTCTAGGGTTTACAAACAATGGTGTGAAAAGGGAAAAACATCCAGTATGCAGCAGTCCTGTGGGCGAAAATGCCTTGTTGATGCTAGAGGTCAGAGGAGTATAGGCCGACTGATTCAAGCTGATAGAAGAGCAACTTTGACTGAAATAACCACTTGTTACAACCCGAGGTATGCAGCAAAGCATTTGTGAAGCCACAACACGCACAACCTTGAGGTGGATGGGCTACAACAGCAGAACACCCCACCGGGTACCACTCATCTCCACTACAAATAAAAAAAAAAGAGGCTACAATTTGCACAAGCTCACCAAAATTGGACAGTTGAAGACTGGAAGAATGTTGCCTGGTCTGATGAGTCTCGACTTCTGTTGAGACATTCAGATGGTAGAGTCAGAATTTGGCGTAAACAGAATGAGAACATGGATCCATCATGCCTTGTTACCACTGTGCAGGCTGGTGGTGGTGGTGTAATGGTGTGGGGGATGTTTTCTTGGCACAATTTAGGCCCCTTAGTGCCAATTGGGCATTGTTTAAATGCCACGGCCTACCTGAGCATTGTTTCTGACCATGTCCATCCCTTTATGACCACCATGTACCCATCCTCTGATGGTTACTTCCAGCAGGATAATGCACCATGTCACAAAGCTTGAATCATTTCAAATTGGTTTCTTGAACATGACAATGAGTTCACTGTACTGAAATGGCCCCCACAGTCACCAGATCTCAACCCAATAGAGCATCTTTGGGATGTTGTGGAATGGGAGCTTCGTGCCCTGGATGTGCATCCCACAAATCTCCATCAACTGCAAGATGCTATCCTATCAATATGGGCCAACATTTCTAAAGAATGCTTTCAGCACCTTGTTGAATCAATGCCACGTAGAATTAAGGCAGTTCTGAAGGCGAAAGAGGGTCAAACACAGTATTAGTATGGTGTTCCTAATAATCCTTTAGGTGAGTGTATTTTACCAATTCTCCAGGGGTATGCAAACCTTTGAGCACAACTGTATCAATTTATACCTTTGAGGGTTCAATCTTGGCTTAGGTGATTACCAGTATAGCAACCTGTAGAGATTTGGGGTATTCCATTTGGAATTGATAGCCTTATAAAGTTAGAGCCACACCTATGTCAAATTCAATTGCTGATTGCAGCCATTCATCAAGGCGAAGCTAATGGGTCCCAATAGCAAATATGTGAGGGCATGGATTTATCCATAATTTTTTCATCCTCCATGTCAAACGGAGTGAGTGGCATGAGCTTGCAAAGTTGTCTGGTTCAACATCGCCCTTGTGTGGTTGATAAAAAATAGCTTGCAGTCTTTTTTGCCGTATCGTCATTCTCAACATACTCACCCAGTATAATTATAATACCATTATTCTTGTAGTAGTATTGTGCATATATGTTCAAAACCATGCCATGCACATGTTCATTGGTCAACCATGTTTTATGTCACACTTGCCTGGCTTATAGAGTGTTTGAAGACATTGTTCAATAGATGCCAAAAGTCAAAGTACATAGATATCAGACATTCCATGCTATAGCAGTAGCTTATGAAGTGTTTTTCAAATATTCAAAATGGCTGGAAAAACGTAAGGGTTGAGCTAATGGGTTCCAATTTCAATTATGTTCCTCGTGAGGAGGTTGACTAATCTACCTCTTTTCAGGACTCTAACTCAAATAGGGTGAGCTTGCAAACAAAACCTCAATAGCACCCCGTGTCGTTGAGATACAATTGCTTGCTGTAATTGTTTTCATATAATCTTTGTCAACATATGGACCAAGAATTGTTATGCCATTTACCTTGTGGTAGTAGTGTGCATATTGGTTCAAAACCACACCCACGCACATGCTCACTGGTCAATAGCGGCCATGTTTTGCCACACTTGCCTGGCTTATAGAACGTTTGAAGACATCGGTCCATAGATGCTTGCGGCAGCCCCACCTTAAAGCTGATTTGCTAAATTATGGATTGCATCAGAAGATGTGGCCTTCGGCCCTTTACTGCCATGTGTATTTGGGCCTTTTTGTGCTTTTTTAGCTCACAGGAATTTCCAGAAAAGCCCTTAAAACAAGCAGAAATAGCAGGTTCCTTTCCTAGCATGTCCACCATGGCACCCACTTATTCTTAATTTATTGTCATTCATTCCTCATTAACTCCCATTTTTCCCCCACTGACTCCCATTGAATAGCCATTGACTTCCATTAATTCCTATCTGACCTCCAGTCATTCCCCATTGACTTCCATTGAATCCCCCTTGACTTCCATTAATTTTCCATTGACCTCCATTCATTCCCTATTGACCTTCATTCATTCCCCATTAACTCCCATTGGCTTATAGCCATTGACCCCCATTCATTCCCAATTGACCTCCGTTTGTTCCCCATTAACCTCAATCCATTGACTTCCATGTGTTTCCCATTGACTTCCATGCAATCCCCATAGACCCCAAGCAATTCCCAATTGCCCCACATTCATTCCCCATTGACTTCTGTGTTACTCATAGTCTCCCATTGAATCACCATTGACTCCCATTTATTCTCCATTGACCTCTATTTATTCCAAATAGACTCCCATTGAACCACCATTGACTCCCATTCATTACATTTATTTATAAGCCCTTATTACATCAGCAGTTGTCACAAACTGCTTTTATAAAACACCCAGACTGAAAACCCCAAGGAGCAAGAAAGAACAGTGTTGAAGCACAGAGGCTAGAAAAAAATCCCTAAAAAGGGGCCTAAATTTAGGAAGAAACCTAAAGAGGAGCCAGACTTGGAGGGTGTCCAGTCCTCTTCTGGCTGTGCCGGGTGATAATTTTAAGTGTAAGTTGTAATAATTAACTAGAGAAGTACATTTCCTAAGGAAAATGTGGTGTGCTTGCAAGCTGTTGAAAAAAATATTTATGGTTCAAAATAGTGTTTACCTATCAAAAGGTTTGTAGGTTCAAGAGATACTGTTGGTATACATGACATATTTAAAGTTCATAAATGTGTTACCAATGACAGGTCTTGTGTCTGTAGCTGGAACGGTTCAAAATATACTGCCTAATTGTGAATTAATGCTAATTACGCTAAATAGCATATGTAAAATCAATAAACGTTTCATAATTTGCATTGGGGATAGCTTAAACGTGTGAAACAAAGTGGTTTTGTGTCTGTAGCACGATCGGTTCAAAAGATACAGCCTAGTAGTTAATTAACACTAATTATACTAAATAGCATACGTGAAATCAATAACTGTTTCCTAATTTGCAGTGGGGATAGGCTAAACATGGGAAACAATGTTGGTTGCATGTCTGTAGCACAAGCGGTTCAAAAGATACAGGCTAGTAGATAATTTACAGTATTACGCCAATTAGCAAACATAAAATGATTAACCTTTTCATAATTTGAAGTGAGGATAGCAGAGCTAATGGGTCCCAATGGCAAATATGTTCCTTATGAAGAAATGGACTTTCTTATTTGTCTCTATGTCAAACGGAGTGAGTGGCGTGAGCTTGCAAAGTTGTCTGGTTCAACATCGCCCCCTTGTGGTCAATTGGAAAATGTTTGTACACGGTGTGTCCTGACAAGGTTCTAAGCAAGTGTACCAAGTTGGATTAAAATAGAAATAACTGTTTCTCAATAATATGCTTATGTGTACAAAACCATGCCCACTTGAAAGTTTAGTGGTCAATAGCGGCCAGGTTATGCATATTTTATAGAATGTGGTCTTTAGAGGCAACATTTTAAAGGGACGTAAAAATCTGACATGAAGATTGTACATTTGGTGCCATAGGAGTATTGTTTTAAGCTTTTTTCATAAAACCCAAAATGGCCGAAAACCCAATAGGGTAAAAATCCTTCATGAGTCCTAATGAGAAAAATGTTCAGTGAACTGCTGAAACACGGTAACATTAGCAATTGTGTTTTACCAGTGAATAAATATAGTTGCATAGCAACAATGGACAGGGTTCTCCAATACGGTGATTATAGGAAAATGGTCTGGTAGGGTACACTCACACTGTATATCTATACAATCATATAGACATCAGACTCTACAGTCCACTGTCTAAGACGTGTGTGTGTCTGTGTATGTGTCAAAGAGAAAGACAGCATAGAACATTTTGGAGTAAATACAAAGTACTGCCATAGAGTGTCAATGTGGTAAGTATAAGAAAATATTACAATGTTCATAACATCACAAGACAGATTCCTAATAAAAGCCACTAGCTGCTAACCAATGAGGCAATTTGAATTCCATGTAGAGTATATTGTGTTGCATTGGGGATGGTAGCTGGATGCAGCACAGTGCACCACGATTTCAAATTATTAAGTGTAATTTTACAAACTCTCTTGAGTACTTCGTACAATACATTCACTGCAGTACTGAAGAGTTTTTCCCAAAAAAGTATCCCTTGAAGTATCCCAGTGGGGGGGATGGAAAATATAAGGCCTTTACACACTGAATTGTCCCAAGCTAAGACTGGTTAGCTTAGCCTGTGTTCACACAAGAGTTTGTTAACCCTGGGAAGAGGCTTTACCCTAGGCTAATGATTCACACTTGTGAAGAAAGAGAAAAACGTTAGTCCACATATTTGCTGGATTTACATTAAAAGCAAGCTGCAATAACAACTTGGTTTAGCAGGTATAATGAAATGAAAAAAATTTGCAGAGTGAAAGGACCAAAACAGATGGAGATGTTGCTAACGGTGCGCGTCACAAGCCTATGTAAATTAAGTGAAAGGGCAGGTTTTGTGATCAGACAATAAACGTTATATGTTTTTTTTCTTGACACCGTTTCACACTGGATATTTTTTCACAGTGTTTCTGGGGTTAGCTCTGAGAAGTCGGTGCTAACCCTGCTCCAGAGCATGGCCAGCTAGCCCTAGCCTAAATGTGGTGCATTCCCACTTCAAAATATGCAAGTGTGAACACTTGCATGCAGTGTAAACACATCTGGTGTGGTTGGATGTATTACACAATCAATCCCCAAAGCAAATGAGCACAAGCAAATAAAAAAAACTATAACATCAAAATGGGATTTTTAAATATTAGATAATGTACTCTACATTAGCTTACATAAGCTCTGACCATTTCTCAGTGTGCCCCACCTTATAATATTCTTTAACATATGTAAAGTTATATTGAAATTGTAATTTAGTTTCATTTATTATTTTCCCCACATATTTATCGCTTTGAAAATGTAGCCAACACAACACAAATTATAGACACATCCCGGACCTTTATTTTGAAGGCAACATATGAAAATCGGATGTCTTATTGTTGCTGACTAATCTCTAATGTAGAGTGTTACTGTTGCTACCGAAGTTAAATAAATAATAGGCCTGCAAGTATAGAGCGGTATAGTTGTTTTAAATTAATGCAATTCATTTTGATGCCAACTACAGACATGAACCATACACAATCGGTTGCATGGATATCATGGAGGTAGTAACAGCTGGCCACAATCAATCACGTCCGGTTACTTAATAACAGAAATCGAATTTTCTAACTAGAATCGAAATTGGTACACCCCTATATGTGCATGTCAGTGTATTTTCTGTGTCCCTCGCGGCATCCTGTGGAGAGTGCTTTGGGAATATGGAGTCCTGGGTCCTTTGCTAAGGGCTGTCAGGTCCCTGTACGACCGAAGCAAGAGCTTGGTCCGCATTGCTGGCAGTAAGGCAGACTTGTTCCCAGTGCATGTTGGACTCCGGCAGGGCTGCCCTTTGTCGCCGGTTCTGTTCGTAATTTTTATGGATAGAATTTCTAGGCGCAATCGGAAAAGAATTTCCTCAATCGGAAAAGGGTGGTTTGCCCACTTCAGGTTGTTGGAGAGTGCCTGCCTCAAGTGGAGGAGTTTAAGTATCTAGGGGTCGTGTTCACGTGAGGGAAGGATGGAACGGGTGATTGACAGACGGATCGGTGCAGCTTCGGCAGTAATGCGGTCGATGTATCGGTCTGTCGTGGTGAAGAAAGAGCTGAGCCGCAAGGCGAAGCTCTCGATTTACCGGTCAATCTACGTTCCTACTCTCACCTATGGTCATGAGCTTTGGGTCATGACCAAAAGGACAAGATCCCGGATACAGGCGGCTGAAATGAGCTTTCTCCGCAGGGTGGCTGGGCGATCCCTTAGAGATAGGATGAGAAGCTCGGTCACCTGGGAGGAGCTCAGAGTAGAGCCGCTGCTCCTCCACATCGAGAGGGGTCAGCTGAGGTGGCTTGGGCATCTGTTCCAGATGCCTCCGGAACGCCTTCCTGGGAAGGTGTTCCGGGCCCGTCCCACCAGGAGGAGACCCCGGGGAAGACCTAGGACACGGGGAGGGACTATGTCTCCCAGCTGGGCTGGGAACACCTCGGTGTCCCCCCGGAAGAGCTGGAGGAAGTGTCTAGGGAGGGGAAAGTCTGGGCATCTCTGCTTAGACTGCTGCCCCCGCGACCCGGCCCCGGATAAGCGGAAGATGATGATGATGATGATGAGTGTATTTTCTAAGGCCATATAGTGTAATTTAAATGACAAAGAAATCCTCCCCTCATGAAAGTCATTAGCCCCTGGACAACTTTTGTAAATGGCAGCTACATTTATCTACTACCTTGCTGGTTAAAATGAACTATTACCTGGTTACAGTCCTAACTTGCTTACCTGTCAAGTAGATACAGGTCGGTAACCAAAACAAACGTGGTGGACGGGAATTTGATTTCCAAAGTGGGGCACTTTATATTACTTACCAATAACGATTAGTAACTTCAGCACGACGGAGGCAAATTCTACCATGTAAGGCTGCCTAATCCTATGGGCTATTAGGCTATTGTCATTCGTAACCATTCCATATTCACAGTGACAGTGGAAGAAAGCGATTTAACAAGAGGCTTAAAACACTAGTAATTACTGAAACGTTAATATATGGCGAATGAAACCATCAAGGATGTACGACAGATCGCAACATAAATAGGCATTGCAAAGCCCAAATCAATGACATTACAGGTACCAAAGAAATAAAACGTACTCACAAAAACAATGTTCCTTTGACGCAGTAAGCCAGGTGTACTTTTCCTCCTCCATCTATTGAAAGTGCAACTCAAATCCTTTCCCTGTCTGGGACAGGGCTGCTAGGTTGGGGGTTGGTTCCTTGCAATTTCCAGCTTTTCTCAAAAAAGGCGTTGCCAGTAAAATCTGCAAACCAAAATCCATTTATTCTCCTCGGCTTGTGCTTAAGAAAGCAACAGGGCTCAGAACAAATCTAAACAATAAAATCGAACAGAAAGCACTGCATCTACTACATCCTTACCCTGAAACGGTTTGATAGGGTTTGGTCAACCCCTCCTTACAATTTCCAGCTTTTTCTCAAAAAAGGCTTTGCCAGTAAATCTGCCACCAAATCCATTTCTTCTCTTCCATTGTTGCGGTAAAAAGACAAAAGGGCTCAGAACAAATCTAAACAAAAAATGTAACGCAAAAATACTACATCTAAGAAATCTCAAACTCACGAAAGAAAGTTAAAATAAATCTTAGATCCTACATTACTTCCTAGTTAGTTTTACCTCAGTTAGGCAGCTGGCTCTCCAATCACACAAACTGACAAATGAGCACTTACGCAACACTAGGCAGCTAGAAGGCTGGTACGTGCCAAAGAATACGCTCATTATGGCAAACTTAATAATGAAATATGATTGGTTGAAGAATATGACAATACATTTTTTGATTGACAGAAGATGTGGATTCACTAACAATTCGTATATGTCTCAGGATAGAAAATTATCACCTGGAACAGCCATGTTGGAAAATCTGATTGGATAAAAGCTCTGATTTATCTGAGCTGCAGAGAAAAGCAATGAAACTACGTCAGTAGACTGATGGGATCTAGCATTAATGAAAATATATATTAAAATTATAAAAATATAATTTGTGATTCTGACATCACTAGGCCAGCCAAAAAAGGACTCTGGTAAGCAGAAGTTTAGAAAATATCTTCTTGTATACAAATAATAAGTTTACCAAGTTGTCAATGTTTTGTAATTTTTAGCTACATACAATGTTAACTTGCGTGTATTTAATTACCATATTCGGAAATTCACGACATACTGAAAAGTACAACCCATTCCCAATTATCAACTACCTTACAATTTTGTTCAGTTTGCATTATATTGTCGTTTTTTATTGATGTTGCAAAAATGACGGATTTAGAGAGTTTTTACCTACCTTACTTGCCTTCAGGTAAAGAAAAAAGATGATGTCTGATTTTTTGCTCGTGGTATTTCATGATTTGCAACTTGCCTGCTAAAGATTGTTTATCAAACAAAGTTAGATACAGGTGAAAAGATGAATGATTCGGAGACAGGAAGGTAATCAAGATTTGAACTTCCGGTCAGATTGATGAATCGTCTTGTTCAACCATCTTTGATCGCATAGACATTTAGTCCCAGAATTCAGTGGAATGAACACAAAAAATGGCTGTGCACGTAAACAGTAATTTTCCAAACAGAATTTCGTTAAACTAACTAGAATGTCCAATTTAAAATAGCTATTACTACGACAAAACACCGTGCAATTGTTTCACGATAGTCAACAAGAACAAAAAGCTTTTCCGTAGGCACCGGGGGTTCATACTTTCATGTATTACGGAACATATTACGCTTACATTACTGAACCTCCACATATTTCTTATCCCTCTGTTCCCAGAGAGGACGGGAAGCATATTTTTGCTTGGTGAAATCCGTTTTAATTCTCAAAGTATCCATGCGTTGCAAAATGAAATATGACTCGATAAACTTGCCACAAAACTATTCATGATATTCAAGTTGTTGGTATGTCTGTAATGATTAGACACTAAGGCAGATAACTAGCCTTATTCTGAGGTTCTACACAGAGAATTGGCTGCGCAATACCTCAGTGAACCCTAGTAGTGCGCCTCACGTTACGCACCAATAAGATGGACCAAGACAAACTTGAAGGACAGTATCTTCCTCCAATGACGATTAAATAATTGTAATACTTAGCTAGCTAGACAGCCAATGAGCTGGCCTTTCTTGTGATGTATGAATGTCCACTGTGGGATGAACGGGCTGGAATCTAGAGCTGTGCGCCACGGGACCACCCATGGCTCATTTTGAAGTGAGAGAGCATCAGAGCGCACTAGCATTTTCGTTACGCACATTGCTTGCTATTACTCAGTAGTTATTTCTTGTTGTTCCTTGCGATAATTTGAAAAGCGAGAGAGTGACTGAGAACTAGACAAGGATTCTCTTAGTGAATAAAGTTTTAATTCTAGCCAGGAGGAATTGTTCTTGGAAGGAAAGGATCCTGTTTTAGGTCAGTGAGTAAAATAAATCATTGTTGTTCATATGTATGTATGTTTATATGTATGTGTGTACGTGTATGTGTGTATGCGTGTGTACACCTGAAAAATACTTTTATCTGGGTAGTAAGTGTTGTAATATGTATATATTAAAAATATACACGTACAGTAAAAATAAACACATACATAAATATATATTTCAGCTAAACGTTCATATAAAAAGTTATATAAATACAGGTTGAAAGAACTGTTGGTGCTTTGTGTTTTGTCTTGTGCTATCTGTAAGCGTCTTGTTTGGACTATATGGTGGGTCTTTTCCATCTTGTTTTGTCTGGAGTTTTTTCCGTCTTAAATTGGGCCCAGCTGTAAAAGAGTCTGCAGGCCTTGTTGAAATAAAGGTTAAATTGGAATATATACACATACAGGTGCTGGTCATAAAATTTGAATATCATCAAAAAGTTTATTACATTTATTTCAGTAATTCCATTCCAAAAGTGAAATATGTATATTATATTCATTCATTACACCCAGACTGATATAATTCAAATGTTTATTTCTTTTAATTGTGATGATTATAACTGACAACTAATGAAAATCCCAAATTCAGTATCTCAGAAAATTGGAAAGTTACTTAAGACCAATACAAAATAATTATTTTTAGAAATGTTGGCCAACTGAAAAGTATGAACATGAAAAGTATGAGCATGTGCAGCACTCAATACTTAGTTGGGGCTCCTTTTGCCTGAATTACTGCAGCAAAGCGGCGTGGCATGGAGTCGATCAGTCTGTGGCACTGTTCAGGTGTTATGAGAGACCAGGTTGCTCTGATAGTGGCCTTCAGCTCTTCTGCATTGTTGGGTCTGGCGTATCGCATCCTCCTCTTCACAATACCCCATAGAATTTCTATAGGGTTAAGGTCAGGCGAGTTTGCTTGCCAATTAAGAACAGGGATACCATGTGTAGATGTATTGAGTGTATAAGTTAGTGAACTGTTGTAAGCTGTTGTAACCAATGAAGCAAAATATTAATTGTTTGTAATATGAGCTAAAACGGAAGGTGCAAGTAGGAGAATAGGAAACCCTGTTCAAGCGGTTGCCGGGGAGAGAAAGATTTAGTATGTCTGTCTTTTGAGAAACAGGACACAGGTTAGAGACACACACACATAGTCAGACAGACAACACAGAAACCACAAGGGGGGCAAGGGGATACTTGCAGTTATCCTTATAAGGAATAGAACTGGGATTGAGCCAATGGCACACTTGCTTTGTAACTTAACGCCTCTATCTTTTGGGCGTAGTGGAAGTATAAAATTATGTTTTGACTGTTGATCCTTAGACATTGTGCGGCGACACTTGTCTCCAAAAGCTTTTGTAATAAACGGAATATACGGTACGATAATTGACCTGACTCCTGGTGTTTTATTCTCCTTTCCAACAAACCAACTCAGGGAAGTGTTGACTTCAACAATTTTGGGGGCTCGGTCCGGGATTGGAAAAAGGAGAAGGAATTCGATCCGGTCCAGTTAACCTACACAGGATTCACAGGTTCCAGCGCCGGCGCATCAGAAAGGTAAGCAGAGCCTGTTATATCTAAATCTGCATATTGGCTGTGAACTAAATTGTGAACCTGTGGAGAACGTAGTGGTACTGGTTTAAATTCAGGAGGTCAGAGGAACGGTCTGTGAGTTAGAGTCTCACAGTAAGTCGGGTTAGAGGCCCGTTAATCGTTCTGGGGTTGACTACCCCAAGCCACTTCCCGACGGGGACGGTGGAGGTTCCGAGTTAGAGTCTTGGCAACCAGTCGGGTTAGAGGCCAGAGGACTTAGGGGCACCTCGAAATATTTATTGTGTAAAGGTTCACGTTCAGCTGGGTTAGAGGCCCGGGGAGTTTGGGACTCCCCAAATTTTTTAGAAGACAACTGGGTTCTGTTGAAATCTAACACTTCCCCGAGTTGGTTTGTTGGAAAGGAGAATAAAACACCAGGAGTCAGGTCAATTACCGTATCATATGTCCATTTATTACAGAAGCTTCTGGAGACACGTGTCGCTGCACAGTGTCTAAGGATCAACATTCAACAGATCGTTTTATACTTCTACTACGCCCAAAAGATAGAGTCGTTAAATTCACAGAACAAGTGTGCTATTGGTCCAGTTCCAGTTCTATTCCTTATAAGGATAAACGCAAACATCTTCTTGTCTCCTCCTGGTTTCTGTCTGGCCTGTCAGACTATGTGTGTGTGTCTCTAACCTGTGTCCTGTTTCTCAAAAGACAGACATACTAAATCTTTCTCTCCCCGGCAACTGCTCAAACAGGGTTTCCTATTCTCCTACTTGCTCCTTCAGTTTCAGTTCATATTACAAACATTTAATATTTTGTTTCATTGGTTACAACAGCTTATAACAGTTCACTAACTTATACAATCAATACATCTACATTGGTTACAACAGCTTATAACAGTTCACTAACTCATACAATCACTACATCTACAGTTCAAGTCCCAAAAGTGTTGGGTCAGGGACCCGTTAATCATTTGTTAATCATTCTGAGTCTGGGACTCACAGTAACATAAGTCAGGGAGAAATGGACGGGGAGTTTGAGAGAGAAGTTGATGACGATGGGTGGGGTCCAGGTACGGGAAAGTGGAAACAATTGGGGATACAGGTGGCAAATGTAATGACTGTTGTAGGCAGGATGGACCCAATTCAGAAAGAAAAAGAAGGGATAGAAGAGAAATTGCGACAAGTGGTGAGTGAGGCAGGATTAAGGATGGAGGAAAGGAGACCATTACATGTTATTTTGTGGAATAGGCAAGGCAAGGCAATTTTATTTATATAGCACATTTCATACACAATGGTCATTCAAAGTGCTTTACATCCATTTGACAGAGGTACTGTTACAGAAATAAGAAAAAATAAAAACCATTAAGAATATAAAATCAAATACAGAACAGTGAAGAAATAAGAAAAATTAAAACCGTTAAGAATATAAAGTCAAATACAGTTTAGAATAAAAAATATAATAAAATAAAGGACAGTGAAAACAGTCGGACGCACAGTGGCACAGTGCTCATTCATTAAATGCAAAGTAAAATAGATGTGTTTTGAGTCTGGATTTGAATGTGACTACTGTAGGAGCACATCTGATCTCTTCTGGAAGCTGGTTCCAGCTGCGACTGGCATAATAGCTAAAAGCAGACTCTCCTTGCTTAGAGTGAACCCTTGGTATTTCTAGCTGATGTGATCCTAATGATCTGAGTGTTCGTTTGGGTTTATATTCATTGAGGCATATCTGCAATGTATTGAGGTCCTAGGCCTTTGAACGATTATATACCAGTAATAATACTTTAAAATCGATCCTATATGTAACTGGCAGCCAGTGTAAAGACCTGAGGACGGTGTGATATGATCCATATTTTCTGGTTCTGCTGAGAATCTGGCCGCGGCGTTCTGTACGGAGCTGCAACTGTCTTATGGTCTTTTTGGGAAGGCCAGTGAGGAGTCCATTACAATAATCCACCCTGCTGGTGATGAAAGCATGCACTAGTTTTTCTAAGTCTTGACTAGAAACAAAGCATCTAATTCTTGCAATATTTTTCAGATGATAGTATGCTGATTAGTTATTGCTTTGACATGACTACTGAAGTTAAGTCTGACTCTAGGAGACACACCGAGATTCCTGACTTGATTTTTAGTTGTTTGACCTTTAGAGTGAAGGTACGCGTCACCTTGAGAACTTCATCTTTATTTCCAACGCAATAACTTCAGTTTTATCTTTGTTTAACTGAAGAAAGTTTTGGCACATCCAACTATTTATTTCATCAATGCATTGGAGCAGGGAGTCAATTGGGCTGTAATCGTTAGGCGATAAGTAGATCTGTGTGTCATCTGCATAGCTGTGATAAGAGATTTGGTTCTTTCTCATTATTTGGCTCATTGGGAGCATGTACAGGTTGAATAGGAGTGGCGCAAGAATTGAGCCTTGAGGAACTCCGCATGTCATGGATAAGGAGAAGGATTGTTGGGCAATAAGGAGAAGGATTGTTCCAAAAATCGAGATAGAGTTAGAGACAAGAAGGAAACAGCAAATTTGGTCAAGAGAGGGAGATATAGAGAAAAGGAGAAGGAATGGGAAAAGCACAGAAAAGAATGGTGTAAATTAGCAGTGTGGTGTCAGGGTGTAGAACATTTGAACAAAGAGAAAAAGGAACAGAAAATTAAGGAGGAGAAAAAGGGAGGGTCGGACCAGGAATGACGGTCTACAGGGAGGGGACAGCGGGGGAAAGGCAGACCCTATGCTGTCCCTGAATATCGACGGGAAGGACTTCCCCTTTCTGGTTGACACAGGTGCCACTTTTTCCACCATCACCGCCCCTCCCGTCACAGGCCTCAGGAGAGGGAAACAGTGCCCTACCAACGCTGTTTACAGTAGAGGTGGGCAGCTGTTGACCTCAACTGGGGATGTCGTCAGGCGGTGGAAGGAGTACTTCGAGGATCTCTTCAATTCCGCCATCACGTCTTCCATTGAGGAAGCAGAGGATGAGGGCTCAGAGGTGGACCTATCCATCACCTGGGCTGAAGTCACAGAGGTGGTCAAGAAACTCCTCGGTGGCAAGGCACCGGGGGTGGATGAGATCCGCCCTGAGTATCTCAAGTCTCTGGATGTTGTGGGGCTGTCTTGGTTGACACGCCTGTGCAACATCGCGTGGCGGTCGGGGACAGTGTCTCTGGGATGGCAGACTGGGATGGTGGTCCCTCTTTTTAAGAAGGGGGACCAGAGGGTGTGTTCCAACTATAGGGGGATCACACTTCTCAGCCTACCTGGAAGTCTGTGCAGGGTTCTGGAGAGGAGAATACGGCCGATAGTAGAACCTCGGATTCAGGAGGAACAGTGAGGTTTTCGTCCGGGCCGTGGAACACTGGACCAGTTTTATACCCTCTACGGGGTGTTGGAGGGTTCATGGGAGTTTGCCCAACCAATCCACATGTGTTTTGTGGATTTGGAGAAGGCATTCAACTGTGTCCCTCGCGGCATCCTGTGGAGAGTGCTTCGGGAATATGGGGTCCTGGGTCCTTTGCTAAGGGCTGTAAGGTCCTTGTACGACCGAAGCAGGAGCTTGGTCTGCATTGCCGGCATGCACTGGGACGGTCGTGGAGTGTGAAGCGGTGGGGATGAGAATCAGTACCTCCAAATCCGAGGCCATGGTCCTCAGTCGGAAAAGGGTGGCTTGCCCACTTCAGGTTGGTGGAGAGTCCCTGCCTCAAGTGGAGGAGTTTAAGTATCTAGGGGTCTTGTTCACGAGTGAGGGAAGGATGGAACGGGAGATTGACAGATGGATTGGTGCAGCTTCTGCAGTAATGCGATGCAGTAATCGATGTATCGGTCTGTTGTGGTGAAGAAAGAGCTGAGCCGCAAGGCAAAGCTCTCGATTTACCGGTCAATCTATGTTCCTACTCTCACCTATGGTCATGAGCTTTGGGTCATGAACGAAAGGACAAGATCCCGGATACAGGCGGCCGAAATGAGCTTTCTCCGCAGGGTGGCTGGGCGATCCCTTAGGGTGAGAAGCTCGGTCACCCGGGAGGAGCTCAGAGTAGAGCCGCTGCTCCTCCACATTGAGAGGTTTCAGCTGAGGTGGCTTGGGCATCTCTTTCAGATGCCTCCGGAACACCTTCCTGGGAGGGTGTTCTGGGCCCGTCCCACTGGGAGGAGACCCTGGGGAAGACCTATGACACGCTGGAGGGACTATGTCTCCCGGCTGGCCTGGGAACGCCTCTGTGTCCCCCGGAAGAGCTGGAGGAAGTGTCTAGGGAGAGGGAAGTCTGGGCATCTCTGCTTAGACTGCTGCCCCCGCGACCCGGCCCCGGATAAGCGGAAGATGATGGATGATGATGGATTTTGAATCATTATTCCGAGAGCGTTATAAAAAGTGCAACGGAAGAGTAGTGCTGCACGATGAATCAAAATCACATTGAAATCACAATTTGAACATGTGTGCTTTTTAAACCGCAGGAAGCTGCGATTTTGGCATTTTATTTTTACGCTCAATCAAAATATTTATTTTTACTGGTGTGCCAACTTCGCTATAATCATATTCTTATTTGTATAAAATGTAGGCCTATTAGGAGTTGATTTTAGAATCAGTTTGCCTACTTAAACATAATAATTCAGATTATTATATATGTTGGAGTCTGGCAAGCGAACGGCACGATAGTACAAGCACTCTTACAACAAACCTTCCCCTATCTTTTGCTATTTTAAGACAATAAATGTTTACAATTCAAATGTCCAAGTTGTATGTCTCAAATATGTCAATCAAACTAAACAAATAGGACCCATACCAGGGGTGGGGAATATTTTTCACTGGGGCGCCACACTGCTCACATTGTGGGCCAGATTACTTTTTTAACCAACATGCCTAAAAAACACAGCATAGCTAACTCTGTTAACTTGCATATTATATTTATGCATATTTATTTTCCATGCAACACCCTTTTCATAATTGAACTTAATTTACTTTAACAATGTTTTCTTTAATTATTTTCTGTTAACAACTGTTATTATGGCAGGCAAAGGCCTAAAAAAATCCCTTTTTAGGGTTATTACTCAACAGAAATTTTACAACACATATATGCCTTAAAACTTAACTTTCAACTCAACAGAGTAAGCTACATTACATAAGGTATAGTGTATAACAGTTATATGAGTATAATAGTTATTAGGGCAGACATTAGTCTATGAAATCACTTCTGAAGATTTTCACTCAAAGCAAATGTTGGTATAATTGCTGTCATCTAACTTCATACAGTATATTTTTTGTGCTACTGTTGAAGTCTAACACTTCCCCGAGTTGGTTTGATGGAAAGGAGAATAACACACCAAGAGTCAGGTCAATACCAATTCTGTATCATCCGTTTATTACAGAAGCTTCCGGAGACAGAGTGCCGCCCCACAATGTCTAAAGATTCAGCGGTCACGTCAGCATTATTTATACTTCAAACACGCCTAAAATAGGGGGGGTTGAGGTAGCCAAGCATGTGTGCCATTGGTCCAGTTTATGTTCTTTACCTTATATGTGTACATGCAGCCCAAACATCATCTTGCCCTTTGTGGTTTCTGTCTCGTCTATTCTTAATTCAGCCCTGTCCAGACAATTTGTGTGCGTTGTTAATCTGTTTCCTGTTCTTCTAAGACACACAAGCTAAATCGGCTCTCTCCCCAGCAACAGTCTAAATAAGATTTCCTGTTCTTCTACTTGCAACTTTCAGTTTTAGCATGCCGCAGACATGTAATATTTTGCTTCAATGCTCACAACAGTCTGACAGCTCATACAGTCAATATATCCACAATTCCCCCTTCTCCCCAGAGAGATCACCCCTATTCGCCAAGCTCCAGTTCTCCCAGGTCATGCTGCTCCAGTAGAGGCATCAGCATCCCTGGTGGCGGTCCTGGAGCCTTCTCAATGGCTGTAGAGATCACTCTCATAGCGAGCCCACTTATGCATGGGATACAACAACACCCACAAGTAACCATTATAGCACAAAATATAGCAAGCGATAAAAGAACAGACATTATCAAACTTTTCCACTGGCCGAACATCGAGGTCATCCATTCCTCCAGCGGGTTGTCTATCCCAGAATGCTCATATGCGACCCCTTGACATAGTCCAATTCAATGTCCCCAAATTTCCTCAAGCAGGTGTCCTCAGGTGGGGTCGCGAACTTCTTCGCTGGGGGAATGAAGACCAGATGCCAACCTGGTAAACCTGTTACAACATACAACACACATCATTATTCCACCAATGTCCATGTACCACTTCATTCTATTCTCATCTCCCCAGACCTTTCTCGGTCCTTGGTACGAGTGGTAGGAGCCACTCGGTGTCCTATACCCCCTTTTGTTACAGTATTCTTCAGTTCCTTCCCCTAAAAGTCTATTCCCCTGGCGCCGTCCTTTGTCTCCTTCTCTCGCTCGTAGTCCCGCAGTATACTGGGGTCCGCTCCTGGAACCGGTCCGGCTGGTTTTGGTCCTCCTTCCATCCACACTGGGGCAAGCTCCTCCTTCCCGGTTTGGATGAGGTCCGTCAGCGACCTCCCTGGCTCCTGCGCTGGTGTACACTGGCTCCAATGGTACCACGTCTCTCCTTTGTCCCTCAGGCGGACCGCATGGCTCGTTCTCTCCACCACCTGATGAGGACCCGTCCACCTTGGCTCCGACCACTTTCGCTTGATGACCTCCAGCAGCACCCACTCCGTCTGGGGCAGGTTGTGGTCCAACGGGTGCAGGTTCTTCCTTTCTCCAACTCTGTTGGTGAATTCTGAAACGAGAGCTCGCAATTCATCAAAATACACTCTGTGATCTTTGGGCCATTTCTCCCCTTCCGGGACCGCAGACCCCGCGGCTGGTCCTGGAAACTGTCTCCCCGTCAGCAGCTCGTATAGGGTAAACCCAGTGGTCTGATTTAACGAGCATCGAATAGTCATGAGTGCCAGTGGCAGTGCATCTACCCAGTTTGGTCTGTGCACATATCTTTGCCAACTTGTTCTTAAAATTTTGGTTCATCCTTTCTACTCTTCCCTGAGACTGTGGGTGGTATACTGTGCCAAAAGCATGTTATCTGGGAATGTACTGGCCCAATAAGCTCTCTACCTTCTGTAAATCACTGTTAAAGTGAGTCCCGTTGTCTGACCTGATTTTCTCTGGGAAGCCGTATCTAGGAATGTACTGGTTCACTAAACACTTGATCACTGTCTGACTGTCCTCACTTCATGCTGGCCAGGCTTCTGGCCACCCTGTGAACATATCCACACACACTAACATGTAACGGCACCCCCGTACAATTTCCCCCATGTCCGTGTAGTTTATCACTATCTCGTCCAGGTCTCGTCGTCATGGGGAACGCCCCCATCTCAGGTTTAATCGTTGGTTTTGGATTGTGGTGAGTGCAGATGGTGCATGTCCTAGTGTAGTTGCATACCATGTCTACCATAAACGGGTGCCACAAGTGGCACAAGTTTCTTAACATTTGAGCCGGCCTTCTTCTGCAAATGTATCTCCTCGCATGGCTGGTGGAAGTATTACTCTACCGTCTGGCCCCCTCCAGAGCCCTCTCGTCTCTGTTGCTCCTCTCTATCGCCAAATTGTTTTCTCTTGTGGGGAAGCCCCCTTTTGATGTCTCACTAGCTCGTCTCTCTCAGGGCCTTCTCCCCACCCCACTTCCTCTTCTGCTCTTACCATCATCACTCGCGGAGTGTACCCTGCTGCCTTTTTTGCTGCTGTGTCTTCCGCTTGGTTTCCCTGAGCTACTGCACTATTTGAGTTATCGTGTCCTTTGCATTTTATGATGGCTACTTTTTCTGGCAGGTCTAGGGCCTCGGCTAGTTCTCTCATCTCCGCCTCGTGTTTAATCGGTTTGTCTCCTGCTGTTCTAAACCCTGCTTTTAGGGTTTAGAACAGCTTACCTCCACCATAGCATCTAAGAACTACGCTGCGCCTACCGTGTATGCCGAATCTGTGTAAATGTTTACTCTCTTCCCCTTGGACTGCCTAAATGCCTCTATCACTGCTCTCACTTCTGCTCTCTGAGCTGACTGCAGCCCCTGGAGCCTCTCTGCTTTCACTGTGACTAAACCCTCTGGTGTTAGTTTCACTACCGCAAAGGCCGCCCTCAGCCCATCAATGAAGATGTCCTCTGCCCCTGGGAGGGGTTCTGCCTCCAGATCGGTTTGTGTCTTACTCTCCCTCACTACCTCTTGCGCGCACTCATGTGGTAGCCCCGTCCCCATCCGGTCTGCCATATTTATCCCCTCGTGTGTGAAAGTCAAATTTGGAGCCCTGAGAATTTTACTTAGGTGTTGTTGCCTGAGGGAAGTCATGGTGAAAATCTGTGAGTTTACATACGCCACTACACTGTGTGTTGTGAGTATCTGTAGTTGATGTCCCATCACTATGTGTGCGCCTTTTTGAATGAGTCTCGCTACCCCTGCGGGGTGCTGTGTACAGATGGGGTGCCTTTTTCGGTTTTATCAAATCCTACGCTTATGTACAAGAGGATGTTCCTATCTCCCCCTTTTTTCTGAAACAGGACCCCATTCATGACTTGTCCTGTTTCAGAAACATCTAGAAAAAAGGGTTTTGTGTAGTCGAGGATTGCCAGATCAGCTGCGGTGGCTAGTTGTTGTTTTAGCTAAATGAAGGCCTGGTCGGCCGGGAAAGTCCAATTGAGTGTGGCTTTAAGTTTACGCATTCCCTGCTCTTTAACTAGCGCTCTAAGTGGCTCTATGAGCCCTGAGTAGTTTGGGCTGTACCCTGTGAGCCCCAGGAATGACAGCATTTCCTGAACAGTAGTGGGTTTGGGATGGTGGAGGATGGTTGTGCGGTGTGCCGGGGAAAGCCCCGCTCCCTTCTGCGAGATTACTCTGCCCAGAAAGGAGACCTGTGTTCTTACCAACTGTAGTTTTTCTTTGACACCTTGAACCCTTTCTCAGCCAGTCTGGTGAGGACCGTCATTGTAGCTTGAATGCAGGCGGCCAGCAGCAGCAGGTCGTCTACGTACTGGACTAATGTTACCCCTGTCGGCAGCGAGCATCCTTGCAGCGCTTCTCACAGTACCTAGTTGAATATGCCAGGGGAAAGCGCGAACCCCTGTGGCAGTCTTGTGTATCGCCATTGTCGACCCTTATGTGTGAAAGAAAAGATGTCACGAAGTTCCTCTGCTAGTGGGAGACAGAAAAAAGCATTAGCCATGTCAATGTAGGTAAACCATTTTTGATCAGGGGTCAAATAAATGAGTGCTTCTAAATATACCCAATCGGTCCCTGGTGCCTTTAACAGATATGTCTTACAGCTGGGTGAGTACCATACGTTTGACGCCTGAGTGGTTGTCCAATCAGTGCATTCGACCGCCCTTTTAACCATGGGCCCCAGGTCTTTTGCTTGATGTTTAGGATGCAGGGCCAGTGACACATGCGGGACGGACTCCTCCGCCATCATGTACCACTGTTCCTGCTCGTCAGTCAACTGTACATCTGCCGCTACCCCTTCAGGGCCTACATATACGAATTTAGACCCGACCTGCCACGTGTCCCCACACACTGCATCCCCAAACCCCTCTCTTTACACCTCGTCGCCCTGTCGATCATAAAATAGGGTTACATGAGGGGGGTCTGGCGGAGGAAAGTACGGCTCGAGGAGGGCGATCCACGGCCTCCACTTGAAGTACTGTGACAACATGCCCTGTTTGTCCGGCTTTTCCGGTATCAATAGTCCCCAGTATATCTCCGCTATTTCACCCTTCACTGGTTGCACCAGGTACTGCCCTTTGCGTGTGGTTTCAGGTCCGCAGACCGCCGACGTCCCGTCTGGTAACGTGACAGTTTGTCCATCTGGAGAACACAAGATATTAGCCCCCAGTTTTATCAACAAGTCTCTCCCCAATAAGTTCACTGGTGTGTTTGCCGACACCACATACGGATGGCTGAGGGCCTGTTTACCCAGTATCGTTTTAAGAGGAAACGTCACTGGCAAAGTTTGTCCCACCCCTTCAAACCCCACAACCTCCACTGTCTTGGAGGATAGTAGTCCTGTGGTGGGAGGGGCAGAATCAAAAGTAAACTAAATCTGGATAACATGGTCACAGACCTCTGAAAAGAAAAACAGTGAAAAGATATAAGAATAGAATTATCCCCCGACAGTATATAATATGACATAACTGTGCAATGTTCTGTTAGATTTAAATGCATACACTTAACAACGCAACTGTAATACATTCAAAATAATCTATATAACCCCTCCATCCCGATTAAAAGGTGTAGACAATTGCATTATTAACTTGCTGGCTATTTACCACACGGACTGACTCAAGAGTAGCCTACTGCACACAAGGCAGCGCTTACCCGTAGTAGCGAGGAAGCACGCGTGAGCGGTAGCTATAAGTTTTGTCTTACATTGCAGATAATTGCAGGGATCTGATGGGGATAACGTGTTGATTTCAATGACAGTGCATATGTCTAAACCGAAAAGAGTTTGGTAGAATACGATTGCTTAAATTACAAGTCTGACCATATACACTGGCACTGAAATGAACCAATTTCAATGCAAGGACTCCTAGGACAGACCTGCAAAGATGCGCCGTTCTCATAGCCTATTCAATTCGCGAAAATGATAGTGTTTTTCAGGAAACTCCTCTCGGTTTTAAGATACCTTAATCATGTCACCTATGCTTGAACGATGCATGTGCGAGGAATAGTGATTGGCAGCATGTGGATGTGCCAAGGATCACACTCAGATTCTATCTGCTGCTCTGGGCTTGATTGCTACGTCTTGACTGTTAGTCCCGCCCCCTCATTAACTTAAGGACAAGGAAATTCTTAAATAAATACACGCAGAAATAAAATAAAAATTTAAATATGGAAATAAATAAATACAATAATAATAATATGGAAATAAATACAGAAATTAAATAATATTTAAATAAATACAGTAATAAATATATGATAATGAAAATGATTTAAAAAACAGAATTGAATGAACAAGGAACAAGGGAAATAATATTTGATTAATACATTTTTTATATGTTTATGCATAAATATATTTATTGATACATTAATTAATTTATTCATTTATTTGTTCCTCCATAGTGGTTAGAGAAGCAGACCTGTAAACTATAGATCCCGCGTTGGTATCTCCTCACAGGCGAAGCGAAATACGTATTATGAATTATTCCATAAAGACGAAAACTTCACTGGCTAAAACCTACATTTTAGTAAGCCTGAAATAAAACAGTTTATGGCTATATTGCAACTGTTTCTGGTGGATTTTTGAAGTACCCATCTGTGCATGCGTTTTGGGTCAGGATAGACAAACACATTTGCTGGCTACAACATAAAGTAGTTAGTTATAAGCCTTAACTAAAACTGTATATTGTTATATTGCGACTGTTTCTGGCATGGAAAAATTCATCTTCAGTCTCACTAGCAATTGTTCAATTCTTATTATTATTCCTAGGAGGTTAGTAGATACTAGTAAGCCTATTACTGGCTAATAAGCTGTTAAAATGGCCAGTGGCAAAAGCCATACAGTTCTTAGATGCTATGGTGGAGGTAAACTTAAAAAGAAACGTTAGTCAGTTTAACACAATCCTCAATGGCATGGTGGTTAAAGGCAGTGCCTCTCACGTGGAAGACCTAAATTCGTATCTGTTGAGAGCAACAACATTTATTAATCTTTTTGTAGGCCACAATAAAACTTTACGGTAGTATTGGGACTATTTCTGGTAGATTTCATGATTCTCTTGTCTTTTCACTCGATGAAAAAGTTAGTTATTGTCACCTTTATTGATAGTTATTGTATCAGTGTCATTCACAATTGAAAGAAAAATGTACGTTGTTATGCCATGAATGTTTTTTTTTTATTATACCATGAAATGAAATAGCTTTGGCAGACTCGCCAGCAATTGCTCAATTCTTATGAAACTTAGAAAGAAACATTAGTCAGTTTAACTGTAACAATATAATTCACAAACGGCCAATTAGCTGTTAAAACGGCCAGTGGCAAAATAGGATTTGTTCAGGGGAGACACAAGAGGCTATACTGACACCCCTCAAATGTGCAGCTCAGTGGTGTAGTGGTGTAATGACACAGCCTTCCACGTGGGCGACCCGGGTTTGAGTCTCAAGAGGCCAACACTTTCTGTTGTGGGCCGGCTGAACTAGGCTTGCCTGGTTTCTTGTTTGACAAACGCACCAACATGGACATTACAGACAAATAATAGTCTGTATACAGAATATAAACAAAACTCAGTGATAGGAAACAGGTGCGTCCTTAGGATGCTCCTGCATCATCATGCTCCTGCCGGTGGCTATTAGAGATGGGGGATACCACAGATTTTATTTTTGATCCGATATCAAGTAATAACAAGGCTAGTACCCGATACCAAAACCGATGCCAATACTTTTAAAAGTCTTGTGTATGTATTTGCCGGTTGTAATGAAAGAAAAAAATAGTCAAATATGCCTGGAAATCCAAATTTATGTTGTGAGAACAACACTGTCTGAACATTGTGAAGTTACCCTTACTATGTCTTGACAGTCTTTATACAGGTCTGCAATTGTACCCTCCATCAAGCGTTTTGCACCTTGGGATTTTTTAGTACCAATCAAGGGACTTTACAAATACCTTAAAACAGGGCTGCCCAACCCTGTTCCTGGAGATCTATTATCCTGTAGGTTTTCTCTCCAACTAATTTAGCTCACCTGAATCTATTAATTGGCTGGTTGAAAAGCTTAACCGGGTTAGTCACAAAATGGGTTTGAAGAGAAAACCTACAGGACAGTAGATCTAAATGTAATGGTTTTAAGTCTTTCTAGACCTAAAAACTCACATAAAATGGATAGAATAATTGCTACATGCAATTATTAAAGAGTTTAAGAGTTTGAAAATGCATTACACAATTTGGTAAGTGACACTTGTGATAAAATTATTAGAGTTGTATTCCCTATAGACCATTGAGATCTTTACTTAGAGAATTAATCTTATTTTATATTATATACATTTTGAGGAAAAACGAATAGAGCTCTGGAAAAAAGTAAGCGACCACTGCAATCAATCAATCTCTTTACTTTCCAAAAAAGTTGGAAAGGAAGGTTCTGAGTGAGGAACAGAAGATTTTTGCAGACTTTGCCTGAGGGAATTGCCCAAAGTTTATAGCGTTGTGATGTGATACACGGGGGTTAACAGGGGAAGCCCGGATGCGAGACAAAAATCCCGGCAAACCCACTTTATACGAGAAGAAGAATGGTAAACTGCACTACATTAACAAGGATTTAAGATGGCACATAGAACACATTAAATCAGAGGAATGTAATTACACACCTAGTATATTCACTCTGTAGGTAAGAGCCTGCAAGATGTATAAATCAGGCAGTTGGTCTACTAAGTGCCTTGGTCGCAAAGAAAGTAAAAAACGTAAAATAAAAAGTCCCAAACCCACAATAGTGTGAAACATATTTCAGCTTCGTCAAGTTAACATAATAAAGTCGTAAAGTGCTGTCCCATTACTATTTATACCATTTAGAGCCCTTGCAGCCTCTTGCACTCAATCACTTACCAGGTGACGTTAAGTCTGTGGGGGTTCAGGGCTTAGGGTTTAGGGGGGACATTGGGATTGGGCCAATGATTTCAGATATTGTTTGAAAATATTACCAACTTTTACATAGTCGGGAATATTAACTTAGTCAGTGTATCATAATATTTATAATTTACCTGCGTTCTCTCCTCTGATCGCCTCCGCTATACTTCATCATGCTCTTTATGTGGTTGATCCTTGTGTGTTTTAACAAGTTTGTAGTATTGCCAAAATCTCGTACAGCCTTTTACGAAGATCACGTTGCTTCAGATTTGATTGTTGGAGTGAAATAACCCAAAACAATGATTCGTTTCCGTTCTGCCATTAACGCACAGGTAACCTTGTCAACTCCTAATTTTTTAACTGTGACTGAGTTTCACCGCGTGCCTGTGTATAGGATATAGCTGTGGAAGGAGACAGCAGAACTAGTTCCTATAAACACCTTTTTTTCAGCACCGAAAACACATCGAATTGATAAAATAAATAATAATAATAACTGGTTAAAGAGATCACTTGGTATTGATATTTTTATGTGAAAATCGATTCTCAAAAAGAAAAGTGAGAATCTAAAGTATCGATACTTTGGTATCGATCCGCCCATCCCTTAGTGGCTAGTACACTGGTGAGGTGGAGCGCAGGAGAGGAAGGGGAGCCGCTGTGCCACATGGAGCAGTAACATTACTGTAGTGTTAGCTAGCTGGCCTGGTTATTAGCTAGATTTAGTACTGCTAGATAGCTATGTTATCAATCTTATCTATATAGCCAGTCAAAGAAATGTATTTAAACAATCTGCTAACCCAAATTTGCAATTGTATCTATGCTTTGTACATAATGACTGATTGGAGGAATTGATATGCCACCTCTGCAGCCTGCCCTCTTACGAGTGAGTTGGACACTCATCAATAAAGGATTTCCTCAGTAAGCGCACATACATTTTACTAGTTGAATTGATTCACGTGAGACAGAAAGCACATTAAAGCTCTTTTGACTGCTTGTCAGCATCCAGCATCCAGTTTTTAAACATGCAATGTCATAACTGTCCACAACACTGATGATTAAAATAACTTGACATATCTACAAATGACTGCCTCCCAAATAAGTAAATGTAACCATGACTACCCTGACTAATGCATATATATACCCTTCAATCGCTGTCTTGTTCACTCCTCTTTGTTTGGCCAGTTTCATTCCATTGAGCCTTGTAAGACGAGACACCACAATTCTATAGGTGTGTATTGTTGAGAGATTAATATTCATTGCATTGGCTGGAGCCGTGCCTCATCTGTGGTCCAGGTCCTATGTGTAGACTGTAGCTTCCCATTATTAAGGAATAGTTTTGCTCATACAAACAGCAGAATGTGATCTTAAGGTTTGTGTAGCCAAATTCTAGAGAGAAGCCCAATAAAATTGTGTTTTTAGCAGTCCTGCAAAATATTTTATGACAACAGTCAATCAAATAAATCAGATTATATTTGTAAATTCACTTGATTTTTTTATGGAGTGTAAGGAATATAAAGTTAGTCACAGACTGATACCAAGGCTGGGGTGCAAATTATCTGGCTACATACGTCTTTTGGCTAGCAAACAAAATGGACAGTACGGTATAATTTACATTAGCCAGGCTTCCACAAAATAGTCCAAACATTAGCTAGACTTTGTTTGACAGATAAATATAAGCTACAGCTACTAGTTGTCATTTAGCCAGTTAGCCAACTATTGGACAGGCATGGGTTTTTGATATTCTACCATTTACAAACAAGAGCCAACAATAACGTTTTTATAGCAAGTTCAAAAAGGAAAAAAGTTTGCCTTTGCAAACTTTGCAGTTGCTAGTTACAGACAGTACTTGCTAATATTACACAGAACACAGATCATCTCAGATGTGTCACACTGTGTTGTTAGATCGTATAACGTTCCAATTGTGTAGTCAGTTTTCCACAAAGTATCTCAAAAGGTAATTATTGAATTAAAAGTAGATCCCCAAAGGTTATTAACAATGCTGCCAATGAAACGTCATGTGGACACTAAATCTATTCCGAGGGACATTTTTACAGACATGATTCTAGCTACCTCTTTCAGTTAAGCAATGCGTTTGCCCCAATCCTGATTAGTCCAAATAACTATTGATGAAAACAGAAAACTTGTCAGTGTTATATGACAGGTTAACACACCAGTGTTACACCAAATAAGTTCTTTCCTCAGGTTTATTTGAGGCCATAGTCATTTTTGCTGTTTTTTTTATTCATTACTATGCTTTTTACTATGTTCCTTTGTTTTCTCTAGAAAAGCGGCGCAGCCTCAGCAATACACATTTCAATGAAAAACAGCCATTCAGGCCATTGATACTGTTACCCAATGTATTACTTCAGTGAAGTAACGTTTTTGTTACACCTGTCCTGTGGTAGATTGTCTAATATATGACAGATTTCAGCCAATCAGAATGAAGGGCTCAAACTGCAGTTTATTTTAAAATTGTAAAAAAATACAATGACACAACAGCACCATTAACACACTCTGGTGCACTCCTCATGAAACACTGTTCCTAATAATTTTCTTAGTTCTGCAGTTTAATGTAGATTTGGAAATGTGTACATAACTTTGTTATGAATGTTTTGCTTAATGGTGTATATGTTTCATATCTTTGTGGACCCAGTGGTTTTCCAACTAAATGTCTATATTTTATTGACTAAGGAAGAACTTACCACATCAAATATTTATATTTAAACACTCCACAATTTGGCTGACTGCATAAAATGGCAGCATTTGAGTCATCAGAAATGAAATATGAAACTGTAATCACCTAAAAGGGCTGAGAGATTATCGCTCAAATTTTTTCCATATTTAATTTAGGAAAAGACTCAGTGCCTCACACCTGAGAGCCAGCACTGTCCATATCTATTCATTTCTCTTCATTATAGAACTGTCAGTGGAATGTGTTCAAAAAAGAACACGCTATCTCCCTCACAAACTCAGATGCATACTCACAAACACTTGCACACACGCTCTCGCCCATCTCCCCCTGCCTGCCCCTGTCAGAGTTAAACGCCCACAGATTTGGGGGAAATGAACCCGAACCAATACAAAGTCATTCATCATCACTACACTGCTCCTGTATGTAATGGAGACCAGATCTCGCATACAGACAGGAAGAGACCTCTGGCAATCTCAGAGAGCAGGCTTCAGTGTTTAGACACTGCCAACCTTTTAACAAAGACAGATGGTCAGTGGAGATAAAAGTCCCTCCAAATTTGTGGAGATGTGGTGAATAGGTTTGAGCTCTTGTCCCATGTAGTTCACTTTGTACGACCATGGTGCATGTAAAGACAATGCTTGATTCCCACATGGGACCAGTTAGTATTGAGAGTGGTATGATGGATAACCCTCAGTGGTGTGATTGATAACCCTCTCTGGTATGATGGCTTACCCTTTAAACCAGGGGTATTCAAAGCATACCATACGAGGGCTGGAGCCTGCTAGTTTTCTGTTCCACCTCATCATTAATTAGACCCACCTAGTGTCTTAAGTCTGGATAAGTCCCTGATTAGAGGGTTGCAATGAAAAAATTGGAACTGGCTTTGAGGGCCAGATTTGAATACCCCTGCTTTACACCAATGGTCTTCGGTCCTTTTGTTCCTCGTTTTCACAGATGCAAAACACTGGTGTTTTACCCTGAAGTGTCATGGTTGTGGTAGGAGTAGGACACGGGCACAGAGTCGAGGAAAAGGGTATAATCCATGATTTAATTAAACAAAAGACTCAAACAAAACAAACAGCGGCAGCAACCAATGACGTGGGTTATTCCATACAAAGGAGAAACAAAAATGAACTACACCAGTATGGCAAAATCAAAGGACTTAAATAGGGTCCCCAATTGGAGGCAACGACCAACAACTGCCTCCAATTGGGGAGACCAAAAGGATTGGAGGTGGCTAGATGAGCCACCTCCTGTCCTGTCCTGGCTATGCCCCGAGCCCAGTGCAGAGATGGTTAGGGGCATAGCCAGGACGTGACATGAAGTCCAAAAATGCAAGTTGGTATTGCATTTAAAATGTGCCATTGTGCTGTTTGATAGCTTAGTAGCTAGCTAAGTTTTGTACAGTATCGATATAATGTTAGCTAGCTAAGTAGGTTGTACATGTTATAGCTGAGTTGGGTACAATAGTTTTGTGATAATTTTTCCCAGTTAAACAAAGGGATTACCTGGATTGGAACTAAAAATAGCAATGTACATTGCGTGGCTAATAAAAAATGCTATTACATACAGCGGCTAGCTATTAGTTACACCATCTAGTTTAGGCGTGGTAGTGAACTGTAGCTGGTTACCATGATATAAATAGATAGGTTTAGTGCATGTATTCTATGTTATTAAATATATACACAATTATGATATCAATGTGTGTAATCACGATTCAGTTCCACTTTAAAGACATGTTTCTAACTGATAATTGAACGCAGACTATAGGCTTAATAATTAATATAGTTATTTGATGACTGATGTCATGATAAACACATGAAAACAAGCACCAAGCTTTTGCCTAAGTAAAAAAGACTTGTGAACAACTGATCGATAGCACAGAACAGTTTCATTGTTCAATTGAACAACTGTTTTGTTCATTTGAACGACTGGCAGCTGAGTTCTACCCAACCATGGAATATGCTTCCAGCTCAGTAGCCTACTCCCCTTCCAGCCACTGTTAGTTTTAAATTTGCCATGACAGATCAAGCCGGCAGGATTATAGACATTTTTGTAACTGATTATTGTAATACAGTAATCAGATAAATGGTTTGACAGGATTTTGAGAATTGCATGACATTCAAGACAAATTAAATGTTTCATGAAGACAACATGCTAGCACAACTATAGTCTTGTTTTTACCTGATTGTAGAACCAGCTGTGCCCTCGGCTTGACATTATTTTTCAGTCAAACGTTTATCAGTGTCACGTCCTGGCTATGCCCCTAGCCATCTCTGCGTTGGGCTCGGGGCATAGCCAGGATAGGACAGGAGGTGGCTCATCTAGCCACCTCCAATCCTTTTGGTTTCCCCAATTGGAGGCAGGTGTTGGTCGTTGCCTCCAATAAGTCCTTTGATTTTGCCATGCTGGTGGGGAACTTCTCTGTTGGCCTGATAGCGACACAGAGGAGGAGGAGGAGAACCCCTACCGTCCCCCGCAGCAAACCTGGCCAGCTCAGCGCCGACCCCGGAGGAGTCGTCGACGGAGGAGACGTCCCAAAACCTCCGTAAGTCAGCCCCAAGGAATTTCTGGGGGCCTGCTGCCCGGGCGCCGCAGCCAGCGCCGCCAGCGCCCCCTGCTCCTGTCCCTCCGCCGGCTCCTGTCCCTCCGCCAACTCCTGACCCTCCGCAGGCTCACCCGGCTCCTGCTCCTCCGCCGGCTGCTGAACCTCCGCCGGCTCCTGCTCCTCCGCCGGCTCCCCCGTCTCCTGCTCCTCTGCCAGCTCCTGCTCCTCTGCCGGCTCCCCCACCGGCTCCTGGTCCCCCGCCGGCTCCTGACCCTGCGCCGGCTGCCCCGTCTCCTGTCCCTCCGCCGGCTCCTGACCTTCGCCGGCACTCCTGCCGGTTCCTGCTCATCTCTGCGCTGGGCTAGGGGCATAGCCAGGACAGGACAGGAGGTGGCTCATCTAGACACCTCCAATCCTTTTAGTCTCCCCAATTGGAGGCAGGTGTTGGTCGTTGCCTCCAATTGGGGACCCTATTTAAGTCCTTTGATTTTGCCATGCTGGTGTAGTTCATTTTTGTTTCTCCTTTGTATGGAATACCCCACGTCATTGGTTGCTGCCGCTGTTTGTTTTGTTTGAGTCTTTTGTTTAATTAAATCATGGATTATACCCTTTTCCTCGACTCTGTGCCCGTGTCCTACTCCTACCACAACCATGACAATCAGAAGCTAAAAAGCACAATGAAATGTCAATAGCTTAATAGTGAAATAAACAAAACTGCCATATACATGTAATTTCAGAAAGGCTGTAAAGGGCACACGTTCAGACAAATGGAGTTTAATTAAAACAAGATGCTAGCGTAACTATAGCCTTGTTTTTACCTGATTGTAGAGCCAGCTGTGCCCTCAGCTCGATCTTCTCTTAAGTCAGCCACTTGATCTTCTGTTCTGAAAGTAATTATTCAGTCCTAAATATCTGGTAATTTTACAATCAGAACTCAAATCGCAGTGTCCACCAAAATGTTCATTCTTACCTTCATGTGCAGAGCTAAAACTTCCCCCCACTGTAGATGTAGTGATTGTATGAGTTAGTGAACTGTTGTAAGCTGTTGTAACCAATGTAGATGTATTGATTGTATAAGTTAGTGAACTGTTATAAGCTGTTGTAACCAATGAAACAAAATATTAAATGTTTGTAGTATGAGCTGAAACTGAAGGAGCAAGTAGGAGAATAGGAAACCCTGTTCAAGCGGTTGCCGGGGAGAGAAAGATTTAGTATGTCTGTCTTTTGAGAAACAGGACACAGGTTAGAGACACACACACATAGTCTGACATGCCAGACAGAAACCAGGAGGGGACAAGAAGATGTTGGCGTTAACCTTATAAGGAATAGAACTGGAACTGGACCAATAGCACACTTGTTTTGTGAATTTAACGACTCTATCTTGTGGGCGTAGTAGAAGTATAAAAATGATCTGTTGAATGTTGATCCTTAGACATTGTGCGATGACCCTTGTCTCCAAAAGCTTTTGTAATAAACGGAATATGCGGTACGGTAATTGACCTGACTCCTGGTGTTTTATTCTCCTTTCCAACAAACCAACTCGGGGAAGTGTTAAACTTCAACACCACCTCTGCCTTCTTGCCCTTAAAAATAAATAGAATTGACAAATAAAATTGGAAGCGACACGCTTTAATCACAAGTTAAGCATCGGGGTTAAGTCAATGAACCCACACATACCTATGTAGCCATCCTCTACATGGTGGCGTGGAGTACCTCTCTGGTGCCTTGGAGTACTGTGCTTGCTCCATCCTAAAAATAAACATAAAAGTTGGTGAACAGGTAAATATGGTGAAACCAAGTAAACATTGCAGCAATTACGAGATCAACATGTAATTCACATACCTGGCGTGGAACTACTGACACACAGTCATCCTCCTCCGGGAACAAAACTACAGAAAACGTCATCACCTGAAAGCAAAAAAAAAACTGCAGTATAAGACACAACACAGGCTAGCTAAGAACAATGTGGATACACAGACACCTCAGTAACGAAATTGCAACAGGTCCAGGTTTAGCTAGTCTAAATTTACTGCCAAGTGTAACGTTATCCACATGATATGGATAACGTTCACAAAGAAACATGATCGAGCCAACGTTACGTATCAGTTGATAAAAGTTACAAGGAGTAAGCACATATGATAAAATTCGAAATTGTTGATACCCTAAGAAACACGATTTAGACAAGTTAGCTAATGATGTTACCATACCTGTTCAACTGTTGATATGCGAAGAAGCACAAAACATCCGAACTTGAGGATAAACGAAGAAACGAAAAATAGTATGCAACCAAACTTGTGGACACATGAAGAAACAAGGGTTACTGTAGGTATTTCAACTCAGGCCATGCTGTTTTTTTCAAGCTCAGTTTCTATAACTTATTTTCCCACCAATGGTTTAGAACTTGTCTTAACTAAAGAATTTGAATGTTAATATTGCAAACAGTCATTGTTTAATACAAAACAGTCATTATGTTCTTACTCAGTAACCTAACAACACTTAACACTAGTTATTTATAATAGAACAGAACTCACTCTAGGTCTGATGTCCAAAAATTCCTTGATCTTCGTTTGTTTTGGGAGTTCATCAAATTGTAGTAAAACAATGTGATAATCCACATGTTGTATTGTGCAATTCAGAGCATATAGCTTATACCTTATACACTTTGAACAAGAGTTGACGAGAGAACCAAGTCGCTAAAATGAATGTTCCTTCTAGCTTTCACGGTCCAACAGCGTGGGATCCAAATGGCGACATGTGCAATTCGCTATAGTGCCATCTACGGACACGGCAGTGTTTAAAGAACTGTCCCCCATGAAGCATTAAAGTCGAGGCTATAGACGAGTTGAGCCGGTACCATACACTGGAAAATGGCCATTAGTTCCGGAAAAATATTATGGTAAGCAATGGCGAGATGTGTTTACAGTACATGTCTACACAAAGGTCTTTTACATAAGCAATAGTGCAAAAGTCTATTTTATTTATAAACTACCAATGTTGACCAAAATTCTGTACACTAAGATTTTACAATATTAAAATAAATCAAATAGTCAGTACAAGAATAAAAGGGGTACAATAGCATCTCTGCTGGAAAAAATGGCAACACAAGCAGATACATCAGACTAAAGCGCATGGCCTCTTTTCAGCGGCTAGCCGCCAGCGTAACGCAGTCGGGCCGCTGGTGGAAAGCTGCCTGAGATGCAAATTAGCGTATGCATATTGAGATCAGGAGAAAAGCGGCAAAAGCTGGTGGGCCGCTGGATGTACGACATTATAGCGCGCCAGCGATTGCTCACTGGGTAGTGTACATTCCCGTAAAATATAAATTTCAGCTCTATTACTACCGAGGTGATCTCTTTTCTTACAGAACATGATGAAAAAACTATTACTTTGTTAATACTGCCTAACGTTTCCATAAATGTTTGCAAAGTTTCAGATATCAGCTGCTGACTTTGTCTTGATCATGAGGTCATGCACTGCTGCAAAATAAAATGACAACTCCATCCCAAAGCAAAGAAAGGGATGAAAGTTATGAAGGAAAGAAATTATGTTCTGAGCCATCTAAGATAGCCAGTGTTTAGTAACCCAATTCAGAGAACAAATGAAACATCATGCTATCTCATAGCTGAGATGGATTGGACTTTTGACAAACTGGCCACTAACTGTTAAAATGCCTGCAAGGGTAGGTACTGTAGCTAACAATAGATGCTACTGTGCTGTAGGCTGTTATAGCTAGCCTGTTTGGGATATTAGCGGTCACTAGGCTTGTCAAAAGTCCATCCATCCCAGTTGTAATGTATTTCAATCGAAGTTCAAAATTCAAGTGTAATGGGCAAGCACCTTTTCATTATCTTACTGATGGTAAGTTAGTTGAAAGGTGACTATTTACCTTCCATATATAAGGCGAATTCAGGTCTGTCTGAGATTGGATCTACCGCTTCAAATTCACTCATAGGACTCCAGTACGAAGGTAAAGGGTAAAGCATAACATGGATTTCAAGAGGGCTTGGTTTAATTCATGAAAGGCAAATAGAATGGATTTGGAAAGTGGGCTGACCGGGCTTTGAAATAGGGAGCAGGGGGAAAGACACGCACCAGTGTTCACAACGATATTGCCCTCATTATCATAATAACAAATAATTGGGGGACAAGTGGTTTGCCTATTGTTCATGCAAACCACTAGTTAAATGAATGGATGTCCTGCATCAACAATAACAAAATTACAGTACAAACTAATCTGTGTTCCTGCAAAAAAACTTGACTCGTTTTTTTCACATCATAGAAAAGTATGCCCAAGACACCATTATAATGGCATATGCCGAATCAGTGGTGCCATTATATCATTTTGAGGAAAATCTTCAGTGACTCAGGAGTGCAATTATCTCTATGACTCCATATTTCCAATTTGTATTTCCGCATGCACCCTCAATATGCTATGAGAGTATGAGCACCAGTCTCAGGGTCAAAAAAATTACTTTTATGCCAGACAAAATGCTGGCTAAATAGTTTCTTCAAGTGATGAATAGGACCATGTTTATTACAGGTTATGTTGTCTTGGTTACTGTCAAGTTGTCATTACAAAGACACTGACAGGTTATGTCGTCTCAGTCAGTGTCAAGTTGTCATAACAAAGACATCACAAACAAAGACAACCTTGCATAAAAAATGACATAGTCATCCAAATGACACCAAACACTGCCACTTGAGCTGACCGGGCTTTGAAATAGGGAGCAGGGGAGAAAGACGCACCAACGTTTATTACCATATTGCCCACCCTATCACAATAATAAATTATTGGGGGGACAAATTGGCTTTTTATAAATATTGATCATTTTGGGCCGATTACTACTAGTCTGGTCTCGAATCCTCACAGTCCGAGACCAAATCAAAACCGAGTACAAATGCGACCGAGACAAGACCAAGATACTCAAAAAGTGGTCTTGAGACCCGAGACTGGCCTTGAGTACTAAAGCTCTGGCGCAGTTTCATTTTACATGGGAAAATTCAACATGGAGTTATGCCTGATAACAGACATTGTAGCACCAGTATCTAATAGACAACTTAAGGGCTTACCTTTGATCAGAAGGGTAACATAAGGAGTATTTTTGGAATTGGAAAATCTCTTAAGGAACTGCTTCTGTGAAATTCTGTCAGCTGTCTCCGCTACCACTTCAGTCATCCTTAGGTTTATTGTGTGTGACATTATGTGGTGGTCCCGTGTGCCATCCGCCAACCACAACTTCCTGTCTCTCCGGTTCAGGGTACCCTCCATAAAAGTGACCATATTTACCGCAATTGTAACATGACTGATCCCTTGTCTGGTCCCCGCTCTTTCTTTTTATTTATTATTATATATTTTCTTTGTTTCCCCTCCAAGAACTGCCACCTTAACGTGGTGGAGGGGTTTGAGTACCCGAGTGACCCTAGGAGCTATGTTGTCTGGGGCTATATGCCCCTGGTAGGGTCTCCCAAGGCAAACAGGTCTTAGGCGACGGGTCAGACTAAGAGCGGTTCAAAACCCCCTTAATGATGATTAAAATTATGAGTACCGTGACGTCGCCCGGTATGGCGCAGCCGGGGCCCCACCCTGGAGCCAGGCTCGGGGTTGGGGCTCGTATGCGAGCGCCTGGTGGCCGGGCCTTCCCCCATGGGGCCCGGCCGGGCTCAGCCCGAACGGGCGACGTGGGGCCGCCCTCCCGTGGGCTCACCACCCACAGGAGGGACCATGAGGGGCCGGTGCGAAGAGGATCGGGCGGCAGTCGAAGGCAGGGGCCTAGACAACCCGATCTCTGGACACGGAAACTAGCTCTAGGGACGTGGAATGTCACCTCGCTGGCGGGGAAGGAGCCTGAGTTAGTGCGTGAGGTTGAGAGGTTCCGATTAGAGGTAGTCGGGATCACCTCTACGCACGGCTTGGGCTCTGGAACCACACTCCTTGAGAGAGGATGGACTCTTCACCACTCTGGAGTTGCCCATGGTGAGAGGCGGCGGGCTGGTGTGGGTTTGCTTATAGCTCCCCAGCTCTGCCGCCATGTGTTGGAGTTTACCCCGGTGAACGAGAGGGTCGTTTCCCTGCGCCTACGGGTCGGGGATAGGTCTCTCACTGTTGTTTGTGCCTACGGGCCGAACGGCAGTGCAGAGTACCCGACCTTCTTGGAGTCTCTGGGAGGGGTGCTGGAAAGTGCTCCGACTGGGGACTCTATTGTTCTACTGGGGGACTTCAACGCCCACGTGGGCAACGACAGTGACACCTGGAGGGGCGTGATTGGGAGGAACGGCCCCCCTGATCTGAACCCGAGTGGTGTTCAGTTATTGGACTTCTGTGCTAGTCACAGTTTGTCCATAACGAACACCATGTTCAAGCATAAGGGTGTCCATCAGTGCACGTGGCACCAGGACACCCTAGGCCGCAGGTCGATGATCGACTTTGTTGTCGTCTCATCTGACCTGCGGTCGTATGTCTTGGACACTCGGGTGAAGAGAGGGGCGGAGCTGCCACCTGGTGGTGAGTTGGATTCGATGGCGGGGGAGGAAGCTGGACAGACTCGGCAGGCCCAAGCGTACTGTAAGGGTCTGCTGGGAACGTCTGGCCGAGTCTCCTGTCAGAGAGATCTTTAACTCCCACCTCCGGCAGAGCTTCGACTGGATCCCGAGGGAGGCTGGAGATATTGAGTCCGAGTGGACCATGTTCTCCACCGCCATTGTCGAAGCGGCCGCTCGGAGCTGTGGCCGTAAGGTCTCCGGTGCCTGTCGAGGCGGCAATTCCCGAACCCGGTGGTGGACACCGGAAGTAAGGGATGCCGTCATGCTGAAGAAGGAGTCCTATCAGGCCTGGTTGGCTTGTGGGACTCCTGACGCAGCTGACGGGTACCGACAGGCCAAGCGGGCTGCAGCCCGGGTGGTTGTGGAGGCAAAAACTCGGGCCTGGGAGGAGTTCGGTGAGGCCATGGAGAAGGACTATCGGCTGGCCTCGAAGAGATTCTGGCAAACCATCCGGCGCCTCAGGAGAGGGAAACAGTGCCCTACCAACGCTGTTTATAGTAGAGGTGGGCAGCTGTTGACCTCAACTGAGGATGTCGTCGGGCGGTGGAAGGAGTACTTCGAGGATCTCCTCAATCCCGCTGTCACTTCTTCCATTGAGGAAGCAGAGGATGAGGGCTCAGAGGTGGACTCGTCCATCACCCGGGCTGAAGTCACTGTGGTGGTCAAGAAACTCCTCGGTGGCAAGGCACCGGGGGTGGATGAGATCCGCCCTGAGTACCTCAAGTCTCTGGATGTTGTGGGGCTGTCTTGGTTGACACGCCTGTGCAACATCGTGTGGCGGTCGGGGACAGTGCCTCTGGGATGGCAGACCGGGGTGGTGGTCCCTCTTTTTAAGAAGGGGGACCGGAGGGTTTGTTCCAACTATAGGGGGATCACACTTCTCAGCCTCCCCGGGAAAGTCTATGCCAGGGTTCTGGAGAGGAGAATACGGCCGATAGTAGAACCTCGGATTCAGGAGGAACAGTGTGGTTTTCGTCCGGGCCGTGGAACACTGGACCAGCTCTATACCCTCTACAGGGTGTTGGAGGGTTCATGGGAGTTTGCCCAACCAATCCACATGTGTTTTGTGGATTTGGAGAAGGCATTCGACTGTGTCCCTCGCGGCATCTTGTGGAGGGTGCTTGGGGAATATGGGGTCCTGGGTCCTTTGCTAAGGGCTGTCAGGTCCCTGTACAACCGAAGCAGGAGCTTGGTCCGCATTGCCGGCAGTAAGTCAGACTTGTTCCCAGTGCATGTTGGACTCCGGCAGGGCTGCCCTTTGTCACCGGTTCTGTTCGTAATTTTTATGGACAGAATTTCTAGGCGCAGCCAGGGGCCGGAGGGTGTCAGGTTTGGGGACCACACAATTTCGTCTCTGCTCTTTGCAGATGATGTTGTCGTGTTGGCCCCTTCAAACCAGGACCTTCAGCATGCGCTGGGACGGTTTGCAGCCGAGTGTGAAGCGGTGGGGATGAAAATCAGTACCTCCAAATCCGAGGCCATGGTCCTCAGTCGGAAAAGGGTGGCTTGCCCACTTCAGGTTGGTGGAGAGTGCCTGCCTCAAGTGGAGGAGTTTAAGTATCTAGGGGTCTTGTTCACGAGTGAGGGAAGGATGGAACGGGAGATTGACAGACGGATCGGTGCAGCTTCTGCAGTAATGCAGTCGATGTATCGATCTGTCGTGGTGAAGAAAGAGCTGAGCCGCAAGGCGAAGCTCTCGATTTACCAGTCAATCTACGTTCCTACTCTCACCTATGGTCATGAGCTTTGGGTCATGACCGAAAGGACAAGATCCCGGATACAGGCGGCCGAAATGAGCTTTCTCCGCAGGGTGGCCAGGCGATCCCTTAGAGATAGGGTGAGAAGCTCGGTCACCCGGGAGGAGCTCAGAGTAGAGTCGCTGCTCCTCCACATCGAGAGGGGTCAGTTGAGGTGGCTTGGGCATCTTTTTCGGATGCCTCCGGAACGCCTTCCTGGGAAGGTGTTCCGGTCCCGTCCCACCGGGAGGAGACCCCGGGGAAGACCTAGGACACGCTGGAGGGACTATGTCTCCCGGCTGGCCTGGGAACGCCTCTGTGTCCCCCCGGAAGAGCTAGAGGAAGTGTCTGGGGAGAGGGAAGTCCCTGCTTAGACTGCTGCCCCCGCGACCCGGCCCCGGATAAGCGGAAGAAGATGTTATGGTATGGTATTTTCTTTGTTTATTTTAGGTTTTTTAAATATTTGTATATATTTTTGATTTCATTATCTTTCATGTATACATCTATGCCATGTCATAGCAATTCACTTGTCTCTACATGCATCTTGTATTCATCCTCAATAAATTACAGTTTCCTAAAACTGTTTACTGCACAGCTTGTTCCACGAGGGGCCACGCGGGCTCGAACCGGTTTTATTAAAGAGCAATGTGCAGGTTGAATTCATAACTGAATTAATACTTAATGTTGTCTGAAGAGGTCTTTTAAAAACACATAAGTAGAAATCGCTATGTTACACAAACCCTAAAGCAGAATCTTTTATGAAAGAGTGCCCATTTTAAGCTCTGAAATACGCCTTGTGTATATAATTTTCCTTCTAGGAAAAGCAAGGTCTTTCGTTTTTGGGTGCGTTTTGTGCAGGTGAAGAGAGCAGACTTCACTGCCGCGTCTGTCACCACACACTCGGTTGTTTGTGGCGCTCATTTCACTCCGGAGAGTTATAGACCTGGAGATTTGTTGGAGTCTCGGATGGGATTTCGGAGTAAGGACCATGTGAGGCTGATTACCGATGCTGTTCCCTCGGTGCACTCGATGGTATCAAGTCCACCACCATCAAAGCTTTCACCTGAACCTGGCACGGGCAGGACTGGAAGACCAAGTGCTAGCACTTGCAGAAATTCCATGCACCAAAAAAGAGCTCTTAGCAGAGTAAGTCTTACATTTAAAAATGTTAACTCTTAATTTGGCTGATTTCGTAATGTTTTAGTCTAATAATTTCAGAATAAAGAAGTGATTTGAGCGTGTATGTATTGGGCAATCCACCATCTAACTAGTAACATAGCTACATGTTAGCTTGGCTATTGCATTAGCAAACATTTGGTAGCTGTTGATTTGATGACAGGAGTAGCTAAAATTGCATCTGAAACCATTCCCTCATCTGAATTAAAAATGCGCTGACTGCAAGTTCCTAGCCTCAGGGCTTCAGTATACTGTGGATATACTGATTGTATAAGTTGTTGAACTGTTGTGAGCAATGAAGCAAAATATTAAGTGTCTGTACCATGAGCTGAAACTGAAGGTGCAAGTAGGAGAACAGGAAATCTTATTCAGGCTGTTGCTGGGGAGAGAAAGATTTAGCATGTCTGTCTTTGACAAACAGGAAACAGGTTAACGACACACACACATAGTCTGGAACAGGGCTGAATTAAGAATAGACACAAGACAGAAACCACAAAGGGCAAGATGATGCTTGTGCTGCATTTATACATATAAGGTATAGAACATAAATTGGACCAAGGCAATTGGTATTGGTTCTCAGGTTGACTACCCCAGACCACTTCCCGACGGGGACGGTGGAGATTGTAAGTAAGGGACTTGACAATCAGTCGAGTGAACGGCCCGAGGAGATAGGGACACCTCGAACATAACAGCAAATTTGGTCAATAAAAGGAGATATAGAGATGAGGAGAAAGAATGGGAAAAACACAGAAAAGAATGGTGTAAGTTTGCAGTGTGGTGTCAGGGAGTAGAGCATCTGAATAAGGAGAAAAAGGAGGAGAAAATTAAGGAGGATAGGAAGGAAGGAGAGAGAGAACCCCCAGCATATGAAGACGACCGGGTGTCGCCTAGTGCACCGCCCGCACCACTGTATCCAGTGCTGCGCATAGAACAAGGAACATTGAGCCTAGACACAGAGAACAGCGAGTCCGTACCTCAGTTGACTAGAAAGCACAATAAGAAGTTGAGTAGGAAGACAGAGTCAGAGAGCGAGACAGACACTGAGGAGGAAGTGAAACCGTTTAAGGCAAGGGCAGAGAGAGAATATGGGAGGTATGAGGAGAGAAGTGAGAAGGTGAAGAAACTAGGAGAGAATAAACAGAGTGAGGTTAAAGGAATCAGGAAGAAAAGGTCAGGCAGTGCTAAAGGCAGGTTAGGTGAGGACACGGGGTCGGGGTCTGAGGGGAGTGACACAGCGAGAAAGACAAAAAATAAGCAGAAAAAGGGAAATTCATACAAGGGAAGGGTGTTACTCACAGGGAAAGCAGTAGGGAGATGGACTGACTCAGACGAAGACACTGACGCAGACAGTAGTGGAGATTGGGGGAAGGGAGACGTAGATGTAGACCCTCTGGCGAGTTCGCTCCCAACCAGAACAAAAACTACACCATGACGCAGTAGAATCGGCTCAAAAGACTAAAAATAAAATGTATACGCGATCACAAGCAGGGGAAGGTAGTTGCGCTGGGTTTCAGCTGCCTCTCTTTAGAGTGGGAGGCGGCGAACCACGGTATAAACCAGGGGTCCCCAAACTACGGCCCGCGGGCCGCACACGGCCCGCCTCCACATTTGACCCGGCCCCCTGAACAATACCAGAGACGGAAAAAAATGCTACTACGATCTCAATTTGCCCCAGCACGTTTTTACCCTTATGGCCACCCAGTCATAGAACGTGAACGTGACTCCCCAGAACGGAATAATGGCAAAAAGGTTGGGTAAGAGAAAAATGTATTCAGAATGCAGGGTATTTAACCCGCAGTGGACACACGATAATTTTTTTGTTCAATTCAAAGAAAAGGCTGTTTGTCTCGTCTGTCAAGAGACGGTGGCGGTATTCAAAGAATACAACCTGCGCCGACATTATGAATCCCATCACAAAGACAAGTATGCTAGCTTGCAAGGCCAAATGCGAGCAGAAAAAATCTCAAAGCTAAAAACTGGACTGTTAGCTCAGTAGACTACATTTGTATGGCAAACTCAGCTGAACCAAGCATCAGTTCGGGCCAGCTTCCGTGTTGCTCAGCTGATAGCAACCTGCGGTAAACCTTTCACTGAAGGAGAGTTTGTCAAGAAATGTTTGAATGTTGTCGTGGAGGAGATCTGTCCCGAGAAGAAAGATGTCTTTAATGTTGTGAGTCTGTCGGCAAGTACAATTACCAGACGCATTGAAGAAATTGGGGGTAATGTGTATGCCCAGCTGCAGCAGAAGACTAAAGATTTTGACTTTTTTTCATTAGCACTGGATGAGAGCACGCGCTGTGCTGCAGAGTGTTGAAGTGGGATTCTGTCATGAAGGTTGTGGTATCGTGCATAAACTTCATCAGAGCAAATGGACTTAAACACAGGCAGTTTCAACAATTCCTGTCTGAACTGGAATCTGCGTACGGAGATGTGCTGTACTACACAGAGATCTGATGGTTGAGCCGCGACAAAGTTTTGAGGCGTTTTTACGAGCTGCTACCTGAAATTAACGCATTTCTTCAGTCAAAAGGCAAAACGGTCCCAGAGCTGATCGACCCAGCATGGAAATGGCACCTCGCATTTTTAACAGACGTGACAGAAATGCTGAATGGCCTTAACTTGCAGCTACAAGGGAAGGGGAAACTAATTTGCGACATGTATTCCCACATAAAAGCATTTGAGGTGAAACTAGCGTTGGTTTTAGAACAAGTGAAAAAGCACAACTTCACCCATCTCCCTGCTACCCAAAGCTTTTCTGTAGAGAAGTCAGCTGTCGCGTTCCCAGGTGAAAAGTGTGTAGAAGCACTGGAAATGCTGAAGGTGGAGTTCGGTGTACGATTCCGTGAACTACATGTTTATGCAAAAGAAATCTGTCTTTTTCAGAACCCTTTTGTTGCCGACATCGATGAAGCCCAGCCTTCTTATCAGTTTGAGCTGGCCGAGTTACAGAACTGTGATGTTCTGAAAGACGCATTCAAGCCCAAAAGTCTCATTGACTTCTATGCCGCCCTCCCAAATGACACCTACCCTAACATAAAAAAACACGCAATGAAGATGTCCACACTTTTTGGCAGCACGTATATCTGCGAGCAAACCTTTTCAAGCATGAAACTCCTGAAAACTCCAACGAGATCAAGATTGACAGATGAACATTTGCATCAGTGTTTGAGACTGGCTGTGACTAGAATGGAACCGGACATTCAACTTCTCACCAGCCAGATGCAGGCCCACAATTCACACTGATGAATATACAGTACATAGGTAAGCTCACTTTTCTGACTTAAATTAGTTATTCTGAGTATGAACAAATATAATCATAATAAAATCTATTGGGATAAAATCCATCTCCACAACCATACTGGTATTGAAATGTATTGTGCTGTGTAGGTGCTGTATCACTTAGTTCGGTTTCTTAGCCTGCTTTCTTTGTGGTTTTCAGAGGGAAGTTGATGAGAGAGAGCCTACAGTGGTGTCTACTGGGCTAGCCTATGGAACCTACAAAACTGGATTATAAGGAAAGAACACAAGAACTTTGAGAGACATTTGAGATTCTGCTCTGACAAGTGAAGTTGAACTTTTACCGAGGATTGTGCACGAAACAGCATAACTTTCTTTCTGTGAAGAACCCAGAGAGGGTTATTTGATTTTTATTGATTTCATAAATAGTGTTATTAGCCTATATATTTTCTGCGTTATTTTATTCTGTGAAGATCCCAGAGAGGGTTATTTGATCTCAAAAAGGGTTATTAATATTTGGATATGTGTGGTGCGCTGGAGTGTCAGCATGTTTTCTGGAAAACAATAAATGATTCCATTTAGGGACCCCTGCGATTGTCACACTTTTTCTGTTAGAAACTGACCCTGGCCCCCCATCAGAGAAGGGAAAAGTTATGTGGCCCTCACTGGAAAAAGTTTGGGGACCCCTGGTATATACCATTGGGGCTGGGAGACATACAGGCACTGGTAGATAAATTACCCCCGATGGGAGATGGAGGTGGACTATGGTTGGCACAATTTGATAAACTCACAGCTGGTCAAATGTTGGCACTGGGGGACTGGAGGGCAGTAGCCCCCCAAGCCATGTCCGCCCAGGCTATGACTGAGATAGAAAAAGGGGCCGCCACTAGGCAGAGCCCTGACGACACCCCTTTCAGTCAGGTGGTCGGGCGCATAGCCACGGCCCTGAGAGAACGATTTCCCTTGCCCGCTGGGGTCCCGATACCTTGGGAAAAAGACCAACACCCTAGACAGTATCTAGAAGCATGTAAAGAAACATGGACCAAACACACAGGGCACCACCCGGGGAAGGAAGGTCTGCAGCAGGAGTGGTTTAGAAGGGCGGTCTTAGAGGGACTTCTAGAGAAAATAAAAGAGGCAATGATGGCAAATCCTGACTTGCCGGGGAGTGAATCACACGAATGGAAAAGACACATAGTGCATCATTTACAGAGGGCTAAAGACAAGGAGTCAGAAAAAGATAAACAGATAGAAGAACTGAAAGAGAAACTGCTGCGCTTACAGCTGGGCGAAGCTAAAGTGAGGGTCAAAGAAGGGAAAAAGAAACACAGACTGATGGCAGCCCTAGGCTCGGGAGAACCTGACACACCCGACTTATACCCTGTTCCCACATGGGCACCCCAACCTCACGGTGGCCAGAGGGCATTCACCGCGCCCTATCGACCAGGGACTCCGAGGGGAGGGTACGGTAGGGGGAGGGAGCGGGGTAGTGGCAGAGGTGCACCAGGAGCCCAAATCCCATATGGAGCCTGTTTTACGTGTGGGGACCCGAACCACTGGTCTAGGGAGTGCCCACAGAATGCCGGAAGAGGCAGAGGATACCCAAACCAAGGGGCAGCGCCAGTCCCCAACCCACATGCCGTCCCACCACCTAGTGCACCTGGCCAGTACCCACTCTCTTATGACGGAGGGTGGGACCTGGAATGACGGTCCACAGGGAGGGGACAGCAGGGGAAAGGCAGAACTTATGCTGTCCCTGAATGTCGACGGGAGGGACTACCCCTTTCTGGTTGACACAGGTGCCACTTTTTCCACCATCACCGCCCCTCCCGCCACAGGACTATTATCCTCTAAGACAGTGTAGGTTGTGGGGTTTGAAGGGGTGGGAGAGACTTTGCCAGTGACATTTCCTCTTAAAACGATACTGGGTAAACAGGCCCTCAGCCATCCGTATGTGGTGTCGGCAAACACACCAGTGAACTTATTGGGGAGAGACTTGTTGATAAAACTGGGGGCTAATATCTTATGTTCTCCAGATAGACTAACTGTCACGTTACCAGACGGGACATCGGCGGTGTGCGGACCTGAAACCACACGCAAAGGGCAGTACCTGGTACAGCCGGTGAAGGGTGAAATAGCGGAAATATATTGGGGACAATTGGTGCCGGAAGAGCCGGACAAACAGGGCATTTTGTCCCAGTACTTCAAGTGGAGGCCGTGGATCTCCCTCCTCGAGCCGTACTTTCCTACGCCAGACCCCCCACATGTAACCCTATTTTATGATCGACAGGGCGATGAGGTGTATAGAGAGGGGTTTGGGGATGTAGTGTGTGGCAGTGGCAGTTCGGGTCTAAATGCATATGTGTAGGCCCTGAAGGGGTAGCGGCAGATGTACAGTTGACAGACGAACAGGATCAGTGGTACATGATGGCGGAGGAGTCCGTCCCGCATGTGTCACTGGCCCTGCATCCTAAACACCAAGCATAAGACCTGGGGCCCATGGTTAAAAGGGTGGTCGAATGCACTGATTGGACACTCACTCAGGCGGCAAACGTATGGTACTCACCCAGCTGTAAGACGTATCGGTTAGAGGCACCAGGGACGGATTGGGTATATTTAAAGCGAAGGGAGATAACCCGGGATCATGGGAGGGAAAAGATGGATCTACTCAGGGCTCACAGGGCCACTTAGAGCGCTAGTTAAAGAGCAGGGAATGCGTAAACTTAAAGCCACACTCAATTGGACTTGCCCGGCCGACCAGGCCTTCATTATGCTGAAACAACAACTAGCCACCGCAGCTGATTTGGCAATTCCCAAATACACAAAACCCTTTTTTCTAGATGTTACTGAAACAGGACAAGACATGAATGGGGTCCTGTTTCAGAAAAAAGGGGGTGATAGGAACATCCTTATGTACATAAGCGTAGGATTTGACAAAACCGAAAAAAGGCACCCCATCTGCACACAGCATGCAGCAGGGGTGGCAAGACTCTTACAACACACAGTGTAGTGTAGTGTAATGTAAATTCACAGATGTTCACTATGACTTCCCTCAGGCAACAACACCTAAGCAAAATTCTCGGGGCTCCAAATTTGACTTTCACACACGAGGGGATAAATATGGCAGACCGGATGGGGATGGGACTAGCTATGAGCTGTTGGCAGGCAGCTAGCCCAAACACCCCGTTTCCCCCGCATGCTGTTGGCAGGCAGCTAGCTAGCCCAATACTCCAGCTTCCAGTACTCCAGACAAAAATGTTGCTGGCTTAAATTAAGACAATCTACATGTATGTTTAAAATAAAACAAGGACGTTAGTATGTTTGCTGAAGCAGATTTATTGTATAACACCAATGTACTAGCCTAGACAAACCAGCGTTAGCCACTGTGCTACACAGTAACTCACCAAGTCACTTGCCCTATTCGCCACTGGTTTTATAACTCTACTTCTCTCCTCTGCCTATTGTTCCTCCCCCTGATCTCCCCCCTGATCTCCCCCTGACCTCTATCTCGCCTAGGAGGCTCATAATTATAGGCCTGTGGGCATTCATAGGCATACTCGCCGAAGTTGGAGAGCTCGGTTTCTTCATCCACGTCCATTGTAATTTGAGCATGAACTTGACCAGACTCCCTCGCGTTACGTCACTTCCGGTCAGTGATAGATAGATGCGGATTGTTTATGGCGGTTATGTATTCCTCCAGTTTTGGAAAATCTAGTTGTTTATCTATAATATACACTATGCTGTATAGGGGTGTCCAACCTGCACATTGTTCTTTTAAAAGGTCTGAAAACATCTTAATTAAAGATCTGAAAACCTTTTCTCCTAATGGAGTTATTGTAAGAAGAAACTTAGTCTCACCCTTTATTTTTTATGTTCGGGATGGCGTATCCATCCACTGACGCTCCCTGCCAGGTCGGATGCGGGTCCCTTCTGCTCCGGCCTAGATGGAGTTTGAGCTCCCTGAACCACACTGTTGTGGTCCCTGTGCATAGCTAACCTTGGAGTCCCCGTGAACGGTCAGTGAACAAATTTAGCCATACCATCCGCGTCGCCAAATTGTCGTGGAAGTCACTAATCGGAAAAGCACAGGGACTGTGGATTCTTTTCACAAGTAGAGCTTTATTCAATATTTGCTAACTTGGAGCAGTTAACAAGCAATCTCTGCAGAGTCAGGTCAAGAGCTCTCCATTGAAGGTTGAGCTCAGGCTTATATACATTCAGTACAACCCACTGGGTCCCCCTCCTATGCATGGTAAGTCTATATGTCTCACCAGCTTCTCTGCGGACTTCAGCTTAGAAAGATAACAAAATGTTTACAACCCTGGAGAAGTTTAGCCAACTGATATAGGCACATCCTGTAAGTGAGAAGAGCCAAAACACACAATGGCCTTACTAAATTACTGGATTATACTTAGAATAAGCAATATGATTTAATTGTACTATGGAATAAGAAAATTTCTATCACACATGCATGTTACAAACTGTTTCCCTCCTTCCATCAGACAGACGGCACAGGTTAGGGCTGCACAATATACTGTTTCAGCATCGACATTGCGATGTACACTTCCGCAATAGTCACATAGCAGAATGCACGATTTAGTAAGGTAAACATATATCAGTCTACAATATATATTTTTTTCAAATGGAAAACTAGCATTATATCTGTCTATAACGTAATTTACTCCGATTTATAGGTTATTGGATACACAGTTAATTATAATAATTATTATTATTTTAAACACAGAGTTCGTTGCTGCACGTGGTTGACATGCAGGCTCTGCTTGCGCATGACGAAATGATAAGTGAGGAACAGGCAAAAAAGGCAGAAATTGAGAATTTGGTTGCAAAAAGAAATTCATCGTCAATTATTTGGAAATATTTCGGCTACAGATAGGATGATGTTGACCAAAAACAGGTTCTTTGTGGAGAGTGCCTTACAATTGTTGCCAATACACAACCAATTTGTTCGATCATTTAAGGCGGCACCACAAATCTTCGTTTGACTAGTGCAAAGCATCTCAATGCCGTCCAAAGCAAAAACACCGTACAAGAAAGGTTCCAAACGGCAGAGAAAAATCACAAGTTCAATAACATTTATTTTCACCAAATACATGGTACCAATTAACACGGTAATCAAAGAGTGTTTTAAAAACATGATCTGTTTGCTTGACAAGCGGTATGTAATGCCATCACGCAACTATTTTTCTGAAGGTGCCATCCCAGAGCTGTACGAGAAATACAAGACACAAGTTGAAGTGTAATATTATACAGCAACAACAGACAACAGACTTATACAGCCCTGCATAAGTCTGACCGTATACTTTATTAATGAGGACTTCCACCTGAAAAGTCGCTGTTTGCAAACTGCATTTTCCCCAGGGGATCATACAAGTGAGGCAACAGGGATGAGAGAAACTTTAGCTGATTGGGGCCTAGATGAGAGTCATCTAGTCTGTATAACAACAGACAATGCCGTGAACATGGTGAAGGCTGCCGCCCTGAACAAGTGGACCAGATTGCATTGCTTTGGCCTCAGACTGCATGTTGCAGTTGGTAAGTTATACCCAGTATTTTACTACTGTTGTTATTGCCATACTATTACTGTTACATATTATTACCTAGCAACCTGTTCTGAAATATAACATTTTTCACAAGTTTTATAAATATTAATTGTAGAGGATGGGGCTGGGGAAGAATGAAGGATACAGACTCTCAGGTTGATAGCCAAAGCTCTTTCTGAAGACATCCTCTGTTTTTTCATATCGCGGTATCAGAGGTGGGGGACTCGAGTCACATGACTTGACTCGAGTCTGACTCCAGTCACAATTTTCAGGACTTGTGACTTGCTTGATTAAAGTATGAAAATGACTTGACTTGACTTTGACTTGAGAACAAGTTACTTGAGACTTGACTTGAAGTGGAAGACTCGACAATGACTTGAACTTATAATAAACAAACAGCAATAAAATGATTTTATATGTTGTGACATCAGCCCCACTAATCAGCGTATGTGCCTTTAACGCTGCACAATTCAAACCGCGCCAAACATGGCAGACAGTAACGTTAGTCGAGCTCCACAAATAGTATCGTTTGGATACAAGGACTTTGAACTGGACCGTGTGAATAAAAAAAGATTTGCCAGATGCTTAATATGCAACAACGTCAAATTTCATTCGTTATTTTAAGAACCACAAGGAAAGGTAAGAAAGTAATCTCTTTATATTCAGTTTCAGTAAGATCTATAACGATTAAGTTACTAATGTAATTAATAAATCTTTTGTTTGTCATAATTTGGCCTTGGTTGCATATTATATATATTTTTTTTTCTTGTTAGAAATGTGACCATTATCATCACAGAATACGTCTGGTAAATAGATGTAAGGGAATTTGACTATAACAGTGGCATAGCCTGAATTTTAATGTTGATGGGCATCTTAAAATGAGCGGGCATGTATATTATTACACGTAGGCTATAATGTCTGTATTAAATGTGGGCATTTTCAAGTGTTTGTGGACTGCGTGTGGAAACTAAAAAGCATTGTGCTTACTCCATAACAGTTAACTTTACTGCATGAAAGGCTAACATGGAGGCGCCGATGTGATTACTAGCACCTAAACATTTCGAAGAGCTTTTTTTTTAAAGAATAATTACAGCGTAATTACATATTGGGCAATTTTTCAGTCACAATAATTAGTTTATAAGGTTGTTATTATTAGCCCTTATTACATGGATTGGCTGAATTCCAGTGCAGAATGCGTGTTATTTCTTGATAACAGACCGTTGCCATGAAAAACAGCGCGTTGCTATGGACGCAGCAGGTTTCTAACCAGAGACGGAACGGACTATTTTCTTTAGAGGAAGCAATACAATCGTTTTTAAATCAATAAATTCCTTTTGAAATCAATATTTTCAAATTATAGATTTATTTGGTAGGTAGCAATGTAATAAGCGGGATAAGGTATAGCGATGCGGTTGTTATAGCGAATACAACCCCTTCAGGCTGATTCAAGATCCCTCCGCTTCGTCCCCCCAAAAAATTGCACCGTGGAGGAGAAAAATATTTGATTTTGAAATCGAGCTTCGCACCGAGCGCACGTCAGAAAAAGAGGACAGTGTGTGTGTGTGTGTTCATCTCTTTAGTACTGTGACTTGACTTGACTTGAAACTTATAAGGACTCGACTTGACTTGCTTAGGGTGAACCCTTGACTTGACTTGACTTGCTTGATTTATCTGAACTGTGACTTGAGACTTGACTCGAGACTTGATGGTTAAGACTTGAGACTTGCTTGGACTTGACCATGTGTGACTTGTCCCCATCCCTGCGCGGTATATATCGCAGAAAAACGAAATATCGCTATGTCAGTTATTTCCAATATCGTGCAACCCTAGTCTCTTTTTTTCCTGCACCAGCAGGCTCAAGAACAGTTTCTTTCTCCTGTAACCCTGCTGAACTCTGTGACCCATAACTAACCATACCCACCCTTTGTTCTACTGGACTCTGACATTGCCATGCAAAGTCTGATAAGGAAGTTTTCATTTGTTACAGGTACGTGTCTACCTCTGGAAGCTCATTGTGGCTATTCCTGTATTTCAGTTGCACATGCCACCTTGCTCCTTCAATTTGCCTTCACTGCACATTTAGAATTGCTATCATACTTGCATTTTTCAGTTGTTACATATACAGTTAGGTCCTGAAATAATTGGACACTGACACAAATTCTCTGATTTTATCAAAATATATAAAATTTCCAGTTAAATAATGAATATGGTCTAGTAGTTTAGGGAATAAAGGTTATTCCTTTGAATGCTACTGAGTGGACCGGTAAGAAAATGAGTGCAAAGAATCTATGACCTAAGTGATAATTGAATATCCAGTAATCTGACTCCATATTGTTTGTAGACATGTGGAATCATACATCACCATGATATGCTGGAAGTTCTTAGAAAGGTAGCTAATCTTTCGTCACAAGCCAAACATTTAAAAGTACAAGTGTTTCACGGCCTACGTTATATCTTCAATGCTCCTTATTAGTCATGTACAGAAAACAAGGGATTGTGTAGCAACCCGGGACTCAGGGATGACCAGTCTGGTCACTTCAATTTACGTATGCATGTGTGCCTATATCAGTTATCATAAGCCCCATAAAGTGTAGGTCATTTATCACAAACCACAAAGTAAAATGGCATGTGTTCCTGGTGCTACCCAGAATGTTACAAAACCCAGGACTCAGGGATGCCAAGTCTGGTCGCTTTTACTTACTTATGTGTGTGTAATTATCAGTAGCCCTAAGAGCTTGAGAATGAAGATGAACGAGAAATGCAGTAGTAATCTATATTCCAAAGTAATACAATTCATTCCAATCAAGTAATAAAGTTACAATACAAAGCATAGTTACATATCAACATGATTCAACGTCCTCCCAAATATTATAAAAGTCCCGGAGGACGCTGCGCAGGGGATGATCAGGGCGCCGATGATGGAAGTCGGCGAGGAGCTCCAGATCGAGAATATCCACCGCCGGCACCCAGCAACGCTCCTCCGGGCTGTACCCATCCCACTCCACCAGGTACTGTAGGCCCCTCCTGGTACGGACAGAGTACGCCGGGCCACCCTCGACGTCCAGAGGAGGCGGAGGGACCTCCTGCCCCTCAGACTGCTGGAGGGGACCAGTCACCACCGGCCTGAGGAAAAAAACGTGAAACGAGGCGTTAATCCTGTAATCAGGGGGAAGTTGTAACTTATAGGCAACCTCGTTCACTCTCCCCAGGACTTTGAACGACCCCACAAACCGCAGCCCCAGCTTCCGCCAGGGCAGGCGGAGAGGGAGGTTCCGGGTCTAGAGCCAGACCCGGTCGCTCACAGCGTAGACCGGGTTGTTGCTAAGTCCACGTCCCACACTACCAGCGCCACATTGCAAGAGGCGGGCAGAATCGGTGTATCATCGACCCGCCTTCGCCGGTGTCGCATAGCCGGGACAGCGCATCTGCCTTGGTGTTTTTTGTACCCGGAACGTACGAAAGCGTGAAATCGAACCAGGCAAAAAATAACGCCCACCTGGCCTGGCGAGGGTTCAATCTCCAGGTTACGGTGGTCGGTCCAGACTACAAACGGATGTCTCGCTCCCTCAAGCCAATGTCTCCAAACAGTCAGGGCTCTGAACAGAGCTAACAGCTCCTTATCACCAACGCCATTGTTCTGCTCTGCCTCACTGAGCTTCTGCGAGTAAAAAGCGCAGGGGCGACGCTTAGGAGGGGTACCCGACAGTTGGGACAACACCGCACCAATCCCCACCTCTGAGGCATCCATCTCCACTATGAACGGCAGTGACGGATCGGGGTGGGCCAGAACCGGGGCAGAGATGAACATTCTCTTAAGGGTGTGAAACGCGATGTCTGCCTCAGTCGTCCAGGTAATCCGGCTCAGCCCACCCTTCAACAAGGATGTAATAGGAGCTGCTTGCCGAAGCCCCGTATAAACCTACGGTAGAAATTGGCAAACCCAATAAACCGCTGTACCGCCTTAACCGTGGTGGGAACGGGCCAATTACGCATGGCGGACAAGCGATCAACCTTCATTTCCACCCCACCGGCGGAAATCCAAAACCCGAGAAAAGAAACGGCTCGCTGGAAGAACACGCACTTCTCGGCCTTAGCGTACAGGCCATGCTCCAACAGCCGCTTCAGCACCCTGCGAACGAGAGACACATTCAGCATGCGTAGTGGAATACACGAGGATGTCATCGATGTAAACCACCACTCCGCGCCCTAAACACATCGTTCACGAAGGACTAAAACACTGCCGGGGCATTCATCGACCCATACGGCATTACCAAGTAGTCTTAGTACCCCATGGTGGTGCTGAAGGCCGTCTTCCACTTGTCTCCCTCTCTGATTCTCACCAAATAGTACGCGCTCCTGAGGTCCAGTTTCGGGAAGAAGCGCACCCCATGCATTGGCCACATAGGCCACGTAGGTCTCCACCGCTGCTGTCTCTGCCTGCGACAGGGGATACACATGACAATAAGGCGGCACAGCATCTACCTTTAGGTCTATCGCACAATCCCCGGGCGATGTGGTAAATGACTAGCCATGGGCTTAGAGAATACCAACGCCAAATCGGCATATTCCGAGGGAATGCGCACTGCATTGTCTGGACTTTCCACCGAGGTTGCACCAACGGAAACACCCAGACACCTCTCCTGACACCCCTGAGACCACCCTGTCCACACCCTCTGCGACCAGGAAATAGTTGGTTTGTGTCCCGACAACCACAGAAGCCCCAACACCACCGGGAAAGCAGGAGAATGAACAACGTGGAATTCAATCTGTTCTGTATGGGAGTGTTGGGTAGTCATAGTGAGGGGAACCGTGACATTCTCTACCAGACCAGTACCCAGTGGTTTGCTGTCTAGGCCCGTAATGGACCTAGGCAGAAAACTGCCCGAAAGAGGCCGACGAACGCCTCGTAATGAGCCAACTCCGGTCCATTAGCAGACCAGACAGAGTTGGCCCAGTCACCTGCCTCCAACCGCTGCACCGCCTGTACCATGGTGTTCATTGCCTCCCCCAGGGACGCAATCATGTTCCCGTGCTGGCGGAGTTGGTCGCTCCCAGCTGTCTCCATGAGTAGGTGATGTATTCTGTCACGGTGTCGATGTGGTGTGCATAAAAAAAAAGGGAGCCAAATGCAGGGAAGTGGGTTGTGTAGCTGTTTCTATTTTTCAGAAAAAAAGCATGCATAAAGTGAAGGGCATACAAGCGCAAAACGTAGAACAATACCTCACAAAGACGCCCAGGAACACAGGAACTAATATAGGTTACCTAACGAGGGAATGGACACCAGATGTGTGCAATAACAAGATATGACAGTGCGGTGGAAGGAGGAGCGGTGTGACTAGAAGGCTGGCGACGACGCACACCGAACACCACACCGGGGGTAAGGGCGTGCGTCTCCCTCGCGAGTCCTCGTTACACACACGCAGCATTGAAACCTATTTGAAAGTTCATCCCTTTATGGGACACACATTAAAAGACCAAACATCAGTGCAGTTAATGCAACAAAAGTAAAGTTTCTATTGTGTTGATTTTCCATCTTCACACCTGGTTCATCTGAGCAGATGGGGCTACCTTACTGTGCAAGCAACCCAGGATTTTTTTAAGGCAAAGAAATGGAATACTCTGCAATGGCCGAGTCAATTGTCTGATCTCAACCCGATCGAGCATGCATTTCACATGCTGAAGACAAAACCTAAGGCAGAAAGACCCACAAACAACTAAAGATAGCTGCAGTAAAGGCCTGGCCTTCATGCATTCCAAAATTCAAGTACTCATTGCCTGGAAGGATTATTGACAAAAGTTTACAAATGAATATTTTATTTATAATTGTGTTAATTTGACTAATTATTTTAGAGCCCCTGAAAAAGGGGGACTGTGTATGAAGATGGTAGCAATTCCTAAATGTTTCATACGATATTTTTGTTGAACCCCTTGAATTGAAGCTGGAAGTCTGCACTGCAATTGCATCTCGGTTGTTTCATTTCAAATCCATTGTGGTGGCATAACCCAGTGAGAAATTAATGGCCGCCCGCAGGGTTTTTGCTGCTGGCAGGCCGCAGGAGGCTATAATGTCGTACAGCCAGCCGGCTTTTGACGCTTTTCTCCTGATCTCAATTTGCATAAGCTAATTTACATCTCAGTGCGCTGTGATCTGCTGTATCTGCTTGTGTTGCCATTTTCTTCCAGCAGAGATGCTATTGTACCCCTTCTATTCTTGTACTGATTATTTGTATTAACTTTATTTTAATATTGTTAAATCTTAGTGTACGGAATTTTGGTCAACATTGGTAGTTTATAAATAAAATAGACTTTGACTTTTGCACTGTTGTTTGTGTAAAGGACCTTTATGTAGACATGTACAGTAAACACATAGAAACAGCCGTCTCTCGCCATTGCTTACCATAATATTTTCCTGAACAAATGGCCATTTTCCACTGCATGGTACAGGCTCAACTACTCGCCTGTAGCCTCGACTTCAATGCTTCATGGGGGACAGTTCTTTACTGTGTTTAAACACAGCCGTGTCCGTAGATGCCGCTATTTCAAATGTGAATTGCACATGTGTAAGGCAAGACAATCACCATTTTGAAAGCTACGGAATCCCACGCTGTAGTACCGTGAAAACTAGTAGGATCATTTTAGTGACTTGGTTCTTTCATTCAGGAACAGGAACAACTCTTGTTGAAAGGTTGTAAGGTATAAGTTATATGCTCTGAATTGGACAATACAACATGTGGATTATGGCATTGTTTTACTACAATTTGGTGAACTCCCGAAACAAATGAAGATTAAGATTTTTGGGGAAATCAGACTGAAGATGGTTGAACGCTGAGTCATCTACATAGCTATGGTGAGTTCGGTTCTGCTGTATTATAAATAACTAGCATTAAGTGTTGTTAAGTTACTGAGTAAGAACGTAATGACTGTTTTGTATTAAACAAGGACTGTTTGCAATATTCTATTAACATTCAAATTCTTTAGTTAAGTCACTGGTAGCTGAACGTAAGTTCTAAACCATTGGCGGGAAAACAAGTTCTAGAAACTGAGCTTGAAAAAAAACTGCATTGCCCTGCGATTAAATACCTACATTAACCCTTGTTTCTTCATGTGTCCACAAGTTTGGTTGCTTACTATTTTTTGTTTCTTCGTTTATCCTCAAGTTTGGATGTTTTTTGCTTCTTCGCATATCAACAGTTGAATAGGTATGGTAACATCATTAGCAAACTTGTTTAAATCGTGTTTCTTTGTGTATCAACAAGTTAGAATGTTATAATATGTGCTTAACTTTTATAACTTTTATCAACTGATACATAACATTAGCTAAATCGTGTTTCTTTGTGTAACGTTTGTGGCAGTAATTTTAGATAGACTAGCTAAACCTGCACTTACAATTAGTTACAATTCTGTTACTGAGGTGTCCACATTTTTCTTAGCTTGCCTATGTGTCTCATGCTGCCGTTTTTTGAAACCTCTTTTCTAACATTGTTTTTCTGTAGTTTTCTGTAGGTTTGTTCCCGGAGGAGGATGACTGTGTGGCAGTAGTTCCACACCTGTGGATCAAAGGGGGAGTTTGCTACTGGCCACCACACAGCATCACCAGCAAGTTTGCCAGAACTTGTACACCACCTGAATACACCTGGGAAGCTGTCCCTTATAAGCTCATCAAGCATGCAGGGATATTTGAAAACGTAATAACAATTTAAAACTTGGAATGAAAATATGTTTTGCAGGGTAAATGCTTACAAAACCTTAACCTTTCCTAGACACGTGAGAGACCGGACGTGTGTATCGCCAGAGGAGCAATAATCGTTCCAGAGTGGGCCCCTACCAACCCAAGGACTCACATCTATACCACAACACCCTGTGGCTTGCAGCCCTGGAGGTATGTGAATTAAATGTTGATCTCAAAATTGCTGCAATGTTTACTTGGTTTCACCATATTTACCTGTTCACCAACTTTTATGTTTATTTTTAGGATGGAGCAAGCACAGTACTCCAAGGCACCAGAGAGGTACTCCACACCACCGTGTAGAGGATGGCTACATAGGTAAGTGTGGGTTCATTCACTTGTCCCAGATGCTTAACTTGTTATTAAAACATGTTGCTTCCAATTTTATTTGTCAATTTCTATTTATTTTTAAGAGCAAGAAGGCAGAGGTAGGGGGAAGTTTTAGCTCTGCACATGAAGGTAAGAATGAACACTTTGGTGGACACTGCGATTTGAGTTCTGATTGTAAAATAACCAGATATTTAGGACTGAATAATTAACTGTCTGTCTTTACTTTCAGAACATTTGGAGAAGATCAAGTGGCTGACTTAAGAGAAGGTCGAGCTGAGGGCACAGCTGGCTCTACAATCAGGTAAAAACAAGACTATAGTTACGCTAGCATCTTGTTTTAATGAAACTGCATTTGCATGAACATGTGCCCTTTACTAAAATGCAATACTGTACAGCCTTTCTGAAATTACATGTATATGGCAGTTTTGTTTATTTCAGTATTAAGCTATTGACATTTCATTGTGCTTTTTAGCTTCTGAGTAATGTCTGACTGAAGAGAATGTCAAGCTGAGGGCACAGCTGACTCTACAATCAGGTAAAAACAAGAGTTGCGCTACCATGTTTTCTTCATGAAATATTTCATCTGTCTTGAATATCATGCAATTCTCAAAATCATGTCAGACCATTTAAGTACAATATCTGATTACTCTATTACAGGAGCCATAAGGAAGAATCCTTCCAACCGGGATGCCACTGACGAGGCTGTACAGAACCGGGTCCCCAGGTACCAGAAAGGGCAGCTGACCGTGCAGGTGGGTGAAGACGTCGCGGCGGTACAAGGGACTTGCCGTGAATATGAATGACATCTCCATCTCTCTAAGCTACAGTACTCTTGTTTTTTTTAACTGCTGCTATGTACTGTGTTATATATATGATCGCATTATCCTCTTAATATATTTATAGCTCTGTGTGAATGTTCTTAATTCTGTCTGTAGTTGTAGTGTTATGCCACCATTCATAAGCTTATTGTACTGATGCACTGAAATAAAGGCCTTTGCAGGTGTTTTGGGTTAATTAGCTGATTAGAGTGTGGCACCAGATGTCTTCAATATTGAACCTTTTCACAATATTCTAATTTTCTGAGATACTGAATTTGGAGTTTTCATTAGGTGTCAGTTATAATCATCACATTTAAAAGAAATAAACATTTGAAATATATCAGTGTCACGGTGCGGTGAGGATCAGTGCCACCGTCCCGTACACCTCCAGTTCCCATCACTCCACAAACACATCCCGGACTTGTCTTCTGTCACATGTCTTCAACTATTCACACCAGGTCCCAATCATCTCGTTAGTATGTGTTTAAATGTTTCCCCTCTGCTCCCCACATTTGTCAATCATTGTTGTCACTGTCTGTATGTACGCGTAACTGGTGAGTGGTTTCCGTTTTGTGCTGTTTAAAGGATTCAGCCTCTTTGTTTTTGCATTAAAACCTACATCGAGTTTATTTCGCCTGCGCCTGGTTCCTCGACTAACGCCACCATCGTTACAATCAGTCTGTGTGTAATGAATGAATATAATGTACAAGTTTCACTTTTTGAATGGAATTACTGAAATAAAGAAAAAAAAATTATATTCAAATTTTATGACCAGCACCTGTATATATTGTAGCGACCTTGGTAATTCTGTTATTCGTCCTTACTCTGTATACCTTGTATGGAGCAATGGGTAGGGTACCTGCCTTCAGATCTGAATTTTGCCGGTTCAAATATCTTGTTCAAATTAGTAAATTATGGTATGTTTGTCTAGCGTTTGTATGTTATTTTATGTTTTAAAAGCGTTCATAACATTTTAAGTTGTAATAGCGTTCCTAAGATATGTTACGTTTTAGGCAGTTTTGTAATGTGTCATACATTTTGGTAGCACATTGTAATGTAACCAAACATAACATATCATATGAAATCGGGTGCCATGGATTTACATAAAATAGTCTGCATAGTCTCCTGAGACCACGTTCCGCTGTCAGGCTCTGATTATCACCACTACAAACCCATTGAGATGCCTAGAGGCACCTCAATAGTCAGGATCTGACACTTATCCTGAACCATATTCTAATCCTAACTCTAAGCTTAGCAAGCAGTTGCTTATCAACAGCTAATTTGTTAAAAGTTTTGTTGATGAAAAGATGGAAATTGAGACTCCATTTATGGTTCTTCATTTTGGAGTTAGGGTCTCGATGAACCAAATCAGGTCTCGATGAACAAAATATTTAAATATTATTAAATAATATTAAAGATCAAAATCTTTACTGTACATTGTGTAATTCATTGAGAACAAAATTACGTGTTAGTGGTCAATTGAAACCAAAATCATCAACCGATTGAGGGCCAGATTCTAACTCACACCAAAAATCTGAGTAAACAATTGAAATCAAAGGCTGTTCCAACTTGCTTGAATTTCATCATGGCAACTCATAATGTGATTCAGTAGTGTGTACGGCCCCCACGTGCCTGTATGCACTCCTGACAATGTCTGGGCATGTTCCTGATGAGACAGCGGGTGGTGTCCTGGGGGATCTCATCCCAGACCTGGATCAGGGAATCATTGAGCTCCTGGACAGTCGGTGGTGCTACTTGGCGGCATTGGATGCACTGATACATAACATACCAGATGTTCTTAATTTTCCATGGCATCAATGCCTTCCAGGAACTGCCTACACACTCTGGCCACATGAGGCCAACATTGTCCTGCACCAGGAGGAACCCAAGGCCCTCTGCACCAGCATAAGCTCTGATGATGTGTCTGATGATTTCATCCTGACACCTAACAGCAGTCAGGGTACTGCTGGCTAACACGTGGAGAACTGTGCAACCCTCCAAGGATTTGCCTCCCCAGACCAACACTGACCCACCGCCAAATTGGTCATGCTGGATGATGTTGCAGGTAGCTTAACGTTCACCAGACTCTTTCACGTCTGTCACATGTGCTCAGAGTTAACCTGCTCTCATCTGTGAAGAGAATGGGGTGCCCTTGGTGGACCAGCCAAATCTGGTGTTCTCTGGCGAATGCCAATTGAGCTGCATGGTGCTGGGTCATCATCCCACCCTCATGGAGCCTGTTTCTGACAGTTTATCCAGAAACAGGCTCCCACTGGAAATCATTTTTACAGGGCTCTGGCAGTGCTCCCCATGTTCCTCCTTGCAAAAAGGAGCAGATATCGGTCCTGCTGCTAGTCATAAGTACCAGAACATGGTGATAGATTCCAACTTTCTAGGATATAATTTTTCATGAGAGGGAGTTGTGCAATGACACCATTGTTGGAACCAACTCCATACATTACACACGCAGCATAGACACTAATGATAATGAAACACACACTATGCTTAGCTATTGAATTGTCCTGTTGTTAAAAGTATACTGGCAGATTGTACAGGGAATGTAATCAGGATAAACTGTTAGAGGGTGGGAACTAGATAAGTTGAGGAATGTACCTTCCCTATTTAGCACATTTTGGAAAAAATGGGCCATGAAGGGAGGATGTTGAACCCTGGGTTTATAACTGGTTGCTTAAGGAAAGGTGTCAGGTTGGAGCACAGACACCTGTTTCTCATTATTGTCTTCACCTGTGTTTCTGATCACTGTCTCCCAGGAGTGAGTAAAGACATGTCCATGGAATTGAAATAATTGTTGTTCTGTGGACAGGCCCTACATCTTAAAAAGATCTGGGGCATATAGAAGCAAATAAAAATACTCTATTTTAGGAGTCAGCTGTCCATTGACAGTACATACAACCCTCTGATATTTAGAAATATGTGATCTGTCAGTTTCAGTTTGTTTACATCCCTTTTCATCCTCTTCTGTATCTCACTGAATGCCTTTGACAGAATGGCCATATTACATATTTTTTGCAGTCAGAATAATATTGAATAGTTTTCTATCAATTTGTGTCCCTCCAAAACTAATAATATATCTGATGTATTTATCACCTGTTGTAACAGGTTGTCCTCGTGGCGTGTATGTAAAAAAGGAGTCGAATGCAGGTAGGCAGTCAAAGTATATGTATTGCGTTCTTGTTTACAAAAAAGGCATGTAGTACTCAAATAGCGCACAAGCGCAGAAGCGCATAACAACTGCGCACAGCAAATCCAGAACAATACCACACAGAGACACCCGGAAACACAGGAACTGATATATGCAACCTAATGAGGGAATGGACACCAGGTGTGTGCAATAACAAGACATGACAGTGCCGTGGGAGGAGGAGCGGCGTGGCTAGAAGGCCGGCGATGACGTGCGCCGAATACCACATCGGGGGGGATGGCGCGCGTCCTCGTTACACCTGTTTAACTTTTAACAAGCTCAATATTGTATTTTGATCACTACCACTTAAAAACGGTTGCTCTAGTAGATACTTCACAGTCCCCACCAAAACTGTAGCATAGGCACTATAAATCTTGAACTAGCCAATATACTGTAGGCACCTCACGGGGTGTAATACTTAGTGTTACACATTTATACACTGAAAATACAGAAGGAATTGTTTCGCATCATTAATCTAATGATATTAAACTTAGCCATCAGTGCCCCCTCAACAGAAATAGTCACATGACGGCCTAGAGCTGCATGTCATATAGATTTCTCTTCTCCTTCTGTTCTTACCCTGCACTTGTCCTGATTTAAACCCAAGATGTATTGATACGTCTGCTGACCATCAATTCACGCCCTCAGCGATTACGTCCAATCAGAGGCAAAGTGCACAGCAGCTGCTGATCAATCAGAGCCCTTGGTGGATCCACGGGGGTCCTGACAAGACAATGCCTAGTTTGTCCGCTCCACAGCCTGTCTCAGCCCTGCTCCACATAAATAATGACAGCTACATCATTAGGGACCTTATTTATCAGGGGCCTCCTAAATGAATCCTCCTAAATGAAGTCCCACAGGATGAAGTTCCTGCATGGCAGTGAAGTTCAGCTGAAGGGGAAAGTGTGCATAGAAACCTAATGTCAGATGCTCAGATTTCGGATTCAATTATGTTTCAGATGTTCTAAAAAAATAAAAATAAAATTCAAACCTTCCTGTGTGTCCACACGGCACCAAGAGTGGGACAGTGAAAAGGATTCTTTGACTATTACATATATTCATAGTCTCAGTGCTATTAGTCTAAGGCCATTTTACATGTCCACACCTCTTTACCACTTTTTCTATTTTTGTAATCCCCCAACCTCTAAATCTGACACATACACATCACAGACTTAATTTGAATACTCACTTTGATAGCAATGTCTATTTGATATACGGCAAGGAAGGTCCCATGTCATTGTAGGAAGGGAGGATTGAAGATATTGCCCCCAATGACATTTATAGGAGATACAGTGGAAGGACAAAATTCTTGTACACGGCACCATTTATTTGACTAATCCCAAATTGAGCTGTAAACTCTATACCATATCCACTTGTGGATATCAGAGTGGATTTGATTTGTATAAAGAACATGGTGAATCTTACACCTAGCCTATTCAAGGTGGAGCTATTAGCAGACTACTTAAACTTACACAACATTCTCAGAACTCTACAAGGGCATAGGGCTAAAAGGAACAATTTGGCATATTGATATTCAGTACCATTAAAAAGTTTGGAAACACCTACTCATTCAAGGATATTGCTTTAGTTTTAATATTTTCCACATTGTAGAATAATAGTAAATACATGAAAACTATGAAAGAACACATGCATGTAGCAACCAAACAAGTGCTAAACAGATGAAAATACATTTCCTATTGTAGATTCTTCAAAATAGCCACCCTTGGCCTTGATGACTGCTTTGCACACTCCTTGCATTCTCTTAATCATGAGGTAGTCGTCTGGAATGCATTTTAGCAAATCAGTTGTGTTGTGACAAGGTAGGGTTAGTATACAGAAGACCATCATTGGGTCTTTACTGCAGTAATCCATATTATGGCAAGAACAGCTGAAATAAGAAAAGAAAAATGACAGTTTCAAGACATGAAGGTCAGTCAATTTGGGAAATGTCAAGATCTTTCTGCTGTTGCAAAAAGCCCTGTGATGAAACTGGATCTCATGAGGCTCACCACCTAAAAGGAAGGCCCAGAGTTACCACTGCTGCAGAGGATATACTCATTACAAGCCTCAGAAATCAGCAATTAATGGCACCTCAGACCAACATCAACTGTTCAGAGGACACTAAGCGAATTAGGCTTTCATGATGAAATTGCTGCAAAGAAACCACAACTGAAGGACACCAATAAGAAGAGACTTGCTTGGGCCAAGAAACATGAGACCAGTGGAAATCTGTCCTTTGGTCTGATTTGTGAAAAAAAATGTAGTGTCTATTTGCACCCGGGTGAGAATAGCCACACGGCAGCTTATCAGCTATTTACCGAAATGATGCAATACTTGACTGATAGCTACGTGGATGAACGGCAGCAGGTGCCAAAGGATACAGGTCAGTTGGTCCTGGTAGCAGACTCTTTAGTGCAATAGGTAGGGCATCAGTCTCATGAGTTTGATCCTTACAGGGGGCATGCCTTTTACTGCATTTCATTGTACTGTACTTGTTCAATGACAGTAAATGTAAAATAAATAAATACAATAGTTGATAGCTACACGCCTCAACGGTTGTAGGTTCCAGAGGAGGATTCAATTAAAAAAGGTAGGCTACATTAAACACAAAATATAAACTTTTCAACAACGTTGTGTTTTCTCGCTCAGTGTATAATTAAACTAAAATTATCCAATATGCAAACTTCTATGGTTAGCTATGCCCAGCTAATTTAGCAACTGTTTGACATTAGCCAAGTAATTTAGCAAACTAGTAGCATTAGTGCTAGCTAGCTAGCTCTAACTGGCTACAGCTGAACATCCATCCATCCATCCATCTTCTACCGCTTATCCGGGGCCGGGTCGCGGGGGCAGCAGTCTAAGCAGGGATGCCCAGACTTCCCTCTCCCCAGACACTTCCTCTAGCTCTTCCGGGGGGACACCGAGGCGTTCCCAGGCCAGCCGGGAGACATAGTCCCTCCAGCGTGTCCTAGGTCTTCCCCGGGGTCTCCTCCCGGTGGGATGGGACCGGAACACCTTCCCAGGAAGGCGTTCCGGAGGCATCCGAAAAAGATGCCCAAGCCACCTCAGCTGACCCCTCTCGATGTGGAGGAGCAACGGCTCTACTCTGAGCTCCTCCCGGGTGACCGAGCTTCTCACCCTATCTCTAAGGGATCGCCCAGCCACCCTGCGGAGAAAACTCATTTCGGCCGCCTGTATCCGGGATCTTGTCCTTTCGGTCATGACCCAAAGCTCATGACCATAGGTGAGAGTAGGAACGTAGATTGACTGGTAAATCGAGAGCTTCGCCTTGCGGCTCAGCTCTTTCTTCACCACGACAGACCGATACATCGACTGCATTACTGCAGAAGCTGCACCGATCCGTCTGTCAATCTCCCGTTCCATCCTTCCCTCACTCGTGAACAAGACCCCTAGATACTTAAACTCCTCCACTTGAGGCAGGCACTCTCCACCAACCTGAAGTGGGCAAGCCACCCTTTTCCGACTGAGGACCATGGCCTCGGATTTGGAGGTGCAGATTCTCATCCCCACCGCTTCACACTCGGCTGCAAACCGTCCCAGTGCATGCTGAAGGTCCTGGTTAGAAGGGGCCAACACGACAACATCATCTGCAAAGAGCAGAGACGAAATCGTGTGGTCCCCAAACCTGACACCCTCCGGCCCCTGGCTGCGCCTAGAAATTCTGTCCATAAAAATTACAAACAGAACCGGTGACAAAGGGCAGCCCTGCCGGAGTCCAACATGCACTGGGAACAAGTCTGACTTACTGCCGGCAATGCGGACCAAGCTCCTGCTTCGGTTGTATAGGGACCTGACAGCCCTTAGCAAAGGACCCAGGACCCCATATTCCCCAAGCACCCTCCACAAGATGCCGCGAGGGACACAGTCGAATGCCTTCTCCAAATCCACAAAACACATGTGGATTGGTTGGGCAAACTCCCATGAACCCTCCAACACCCCGTAGAGGGTATAGAGCTGGTCCAGTGTTCCACGGCCCGGACGAAAACCACACTGTTCCTCCTGAATCCGAGGTTCTACTATCGGCCGTATTCTCCTCTCCAGAACCCTGGCATAGACTTTCCCGGGGAGGCTGAGAAGTGTGATCCCCCTATAGTTGGAACACACCCTCCGGTCCCCCTTCTTAAAAAGAGGGACCACCACCCCGGTCTGCCATCCCAGAGGCACTGTCCCCGACCGCCACGCGATGTTGCACAGGCGTGTCAACCAAGACAGCCCCACAACATCCAGAGACTTGAGGTACTCAGGGCGGATCTCATCCACCCCCGGTGCCTTGCCACCGAGGAGTTTCTTGACCACCTCTGTGACTTCAGCCCGGGTGATGGACGAGTCCACCACTGAGCCCTCATCCTCTGCTTCCTCAATGGAAGACATGTCAGCGGGATTGAGGAGATCCTCGAAGTACTCCTTCCACCGCCCGACGACATCCTCAGTTGAGGTCAACAGCTGCCCACCTCTACTGAGGCGCCGGATGGTTTGCCAGAATCTCTTCGAAGCCAGCCGATAGTCCTTCTCCATGGCCTCACCGAACTCCTCCCAGGCCCGAGTTTTTGCCTCCACAACCACCCGGGCTGCAGCCCGCTTGGCCTGTCGGTACCCGTCAGCTGCCTCAGGAGTCCCACAAGCCAACCAGGCCTGATAGGACTCCTTCTTCAGCTTGACGGCATCCCTTACTTCCGGTGTCCACCACCGGGTTCGGGGATTGCCGCCTCGACAGGCACCGGAGACCTTACGGCCACAGCTCCGAGCGGCCGCTTCGACAATGGCGGTGGAGAACATGGTCCACTCGGACTCAATATCTCCAACCTCCCTCGGGATCCAGTCGAAGCTCTGCCGGAGGTGGGAGTTAAAGATCTCTCTGACAGGAGACTCGGCCAGACGTTCCCAGCAGACCCTTACAGTACGCTTGGGCCTGCCGAGTCTGTCCAGCTTCCTCCCCCACCATCGGATCCAACTCACCACCAGGTGGTGATCAGTTGACAGCTCCGCCCCTCTCTTCACCCGAGTGTCCAAGACATACGGCCGCAGGTCAGATGAGACGACAACAAAGTCGATCATCGACCTGCGGCCTAGGGTGTCCTGGTGCCACGTGCACTGATGGACACCCTTATGCTTGAACATGGTGTTCGTTATGGACAAACTGTGACTAGCACAGAAGTCCAATAACTGAACACCACTCGGGTTCAGATCAGGGGGGCCGTTCCTCCCAATCACGCCCCTCCAGGTGTCACTGTCGTTGCCCACGTGGGCGTTGAAGTCCCCCAGTAGAACAATAGAGTCCCCAGTCGGAGCACTTTCCAGCACCCCTCCCAGAGACTCCAAGAAGGTCGGGTACTCTGCACTGCGGTTCGGCCCGTAGGCACAAACAACAGTGAGAGACCTATCCCCGACCCGTAGGCGTAGGGAAACGACCCTCTCGTTCACCGGGGTAAACTCCAACACATGGCGGCAGAGCTGGGGAGCTATGAGCAAACCCACACCAGCCCGCCGCCTCTCACCATGGGCAACTCCAGAGTGGTGAAGAGTCCATCCTCTCTCAAGGAGTGTGGTTCCAGAGCCCAAGCCGTGCGTAGAGGTGATCCCGACTACCTCTAATCGGAACCTCTCAACCTCACGCACTAACTCAGGCTCCTTCCCCGCCAGCGAGGTGACATTCCACGTCCCTAGAGCCAGTTTCTGTGTCCAGAGATCGGGTTGTCTAGGCCCCTGCCTTCGACTGCCGCCCGATCCTCTTTGCACCGGCCCCTTATGGTCCCTCCTGTGGGTGGTGAGCCCACGGGAGGGCGGCCCCACGTCACCCGTTCGGGCTGAGCCCGGCCGGGCCCCATGGGGGAAGGCCCGGCCACCAGGCGCTCGCATTCGAGCCCCAACCCCGGGCCTGGCTCCGGGGTGGGGCCCCGGCTGCGCCATACCGGGCGACGTCACGGTACTCAAAATTTTATTCTTCATTAAGGGGTTTTGAACCGCTCTTAGTCTGACCCGTCGCCTAAGACCTGTTTGCCTTGGGAAACCCTACCAGGGGCATATAGCCCCAGACAACATAGCTCCTAGGGTCACTCGGGTACTCAAACCCCTCCACCACGTTAAGGTGGCAGTTCTTGGAGGGGTACAGCTGAACATGCTTGGGCAAAATGTGAAAATCTCACATCACCTGCAGGTAACTCTGCTGCGTTGCCATATAGCTATATTAAGTTTTTAATCACAAAAAATAGGTCTAATAGGTCGATTTTAGACTGTAGTAACAGATGTGTCCAATGATGTTAGCTAGATAGCATTAGATGGGGACATTGGGAATGGGAAATTTACATACATATTATCAAAGTTTCAAAGGTGCATTTGATGACTGGAATTTGACTCTATACATTGGTTCTTGTGACATATGATTCATATTTCCAAGGCTCTGCACAAATATGCATGTTTTGTGCTAGCCGGCCAAAGGCCAAAGTGTGAATAAAGTGCTTGTGTGAGTCAAAAAATGACTCACAACAGGTAGAACTAACACTAGGTATTCTGGGTGTTTTATAAATTAGTGACAGGCATCCACAGGCTGTAGTAATAAACTTGAAACTTACAGATGAATGAAGTCCTCACCTCTCTAATCTTAGAATGTTTACCATGTAATAGTCAAAGTAAATGTAGATCAATGCAAATAGTACTGGGGTGTGATTAGTTTGAGTATTTGCAATCAGGTAGGTGGCTACAGAAACATGGGTTCAAATTGTCTGCCATTATATACACCTAGGTGTAAATAGATACATGTGCTATTTCCAACCCGGGTAAAAAAAATAATTGTTGGCTTCGGACACCTGGGTAGGGTTGCCCCCTTCAATGTGGAATAATAATGGACACCTTGCCAGCGGCCCCAAGCCCGGGAGACCCAAAAGACTGGGGCTCTGGGGGTCCTCCCTGATGAGGTTTTGAGTGTCAGACACTTCATTTCCTGGATTTTAATACACTAATTTGTGCTTTTATGCATCAATTTCAAAGTCCTCGGCAACTTTCAACATGAGAGGCCCTTCTAACACGATGGTTCTAGCGCCTGCACGTAAAGCCTACCTGTATTGAGGCGGATGTTAATCCATCTGCCTCGACTGTAAAGCAGTTTGGGTCAACTCCTGTTCTTTTTAAATGTGGTAGATAAATAAGTGACTTGAATTTCTACCAAGTGGGATATTGGTTAAATTTCTCTCACATACACACACAGCTCGCACGCGGAGAGGGCAGGTCTTCTGCCTACAGGACTGGCAACTTGTGTATCTGGTTGAACCGGACTTCTAAACGTGGTCTCCGTAACCAGGGCAACAATGACGTTGAATGACAGACCACACGCCTGTTATTCTGAATTACTACTACTCACTACTATGTCAATCCAAGCTTGTGAAAATGTTGTAGGGGACAAACCGCGCCCCATATTGATTCAGTAAGAGACAGTGCATTTTATTTTTCAACACGGGACTACCCCGTATTATACAGGATGGGTGGCAACCCTATACCTGGGCGCAAATAGCATTGTTGGCAACAGACACCTAGGTGCAAATAGCTTCTGCCTTAAAACATCGTGTCTACCTCTGGAACCTCACTGCTGCTATCCCTGTATTTCAGTTACACATGCACCTGGCACATTCAGTTTGCCCCTTTGCGTATTTAGAATTGTCATCATGCTTGCATTTCTACAGTTGTTACATACAGTGGGGAGAACAAGCATTTGATACACTACCGATTTTGCAGGTTTTCCTACTTACAAAGCATGTAGAGGTCTGTAATTTTTGTGATAGCCGGAATTCTTACTGGTTGTTAGGTGATCAAATACTTATGTCATGCAATAAAATGCATATGAATTATTTTAAAATCATACAATGTGATTTTTTGGATTTTTGTTTTAGATACCATCTCTCACAGTTGAAGTGTACCTATGATAAGAATTACAGACCTCTACATGCTTTGTAAGTAGGAAAACCTGCAAAATCGGCAGTGTATCAAATACTTCTCCCCACAGTAGTAAATGCATTTCCATTTTGGTATTCCTTGTGCACGAAGGTTCCGATTGGCTGCATTGTGTATTCCTTGGTGGGATATTTGATCTTGTTTACCGAGGTTGTTGTTAACTTGTACGTTTTGAATTCGCAAGGTTTAGCTTTGTTGGGTGTACGCTTAAAGTGATTCTTTGGCGAGGCACACTATCGGCTATTGCCTAACCGCCGATTACGCGAAATTGAAACTTGCCTTCTGGTGTTATGCTGGTGACTGGCACACGTGGAGGTATTAGGATTGTATACGAGAATAATGTCTTAAATGTAATCAGAGTGTCACGGTTAGGTGAGCAGCAGCACCACCGTTCCGTGCACCTTCAGTTTCCCATATCACACAAATGCATCCCGGACTTGTTTTATCACATGTCTTCATCGTTTACACCAGGTCCCTGTTAACTAATTTGTATGTGTTTAAATGTTTCCCCTCTGCTACCCACATTGTTATTGTCTGTTCGTTCAGTGGTGAGTGTTGCTTGTGTGTACTGTTTGGAAATTACCTGTTAAGACGCGTTGTTGCACTTTGATTTCATTCAGTCTGTAGTTATAGTTTTCCGTTCGTTGTTCGGTTTTGTTTTGATTGTTTATTAAACCCACGAACGTGAGATATGCCTGCGCCTGGTTCCTTGCCCAACACTACACTACACAGAGTGCTAGATTGGAAATTGGTCCAATCCCAGATGGCAAAAAATATCCGCACGGCTTCTTTTTGCCGCAGGCCCTAAACTGTCGGCTATAGGTGCGTCCTGCTGGCGGGGATGAAACGTTAGCCGCCGAATACATCACTCCCATTTCTTGCGAGGTGCCGCCGGCGGTCTGACTGCTTCATTTTCTCTGGCAGTTGCCTCGATCTAATGGACCGCGGTCGTCCGGCGGCAAGACGCTTTTAAATACAAGGCTACTCTCAAAATCGACCGGCCATGTTGGTTTGGACGCACATTTGCATCAGTTCGTCGCTCAATCGCGAGTTACAGCCTGCAGTTTGCTAGCTAGCAAAGTCATCGACTACCATCGTTTAAGTACATGTTTCCTTTTTGTGTAACGCAATATTATGTTTACATTGTTTTTAGTTTATATATTTAAAATGTGTAGTCATCTTTGTTCTTCCCTAACTAGCTAAAGTAGCCTTGTTTACGCAATGTTGCTAGAACATGTAGAATTTTAACAAGCTATAATAGGTAGCAAAAGCTTTACATCTAGAAAGACTAAGTTTCACTTTGTGTTTTCTTATGTTAAAATTATTTTGTTTGCCTGAACAAGTATGCTGCTAGTCCAGTGGCTAGTAAGTGTTAGCTAGCACATGCTGTTTTGCCTCTGTTACAGTACACACTGTGGCTAGCAGGTTTTGTGCTGTGTTGCTACTGTACTGGATTTAAGGTGATTATGATTTCTAATTCTCTGAACTGCTGTACTTTTTATGTTTGAGGAAAATTGTGTTCTCGTGAATCACAACACTTGTTGAATACATTTTATTTAATTTCACTGTTCCACATTTGGCTGATAATGTTTCCCCCCCACAGCATAGCTACTGTATATTTCTAACGTTAACAATCCGGTTTTGTTCACGTTTTCTTGCAGATACCTTGGCCAGAGCATAATCGGTTATATTCACCCAAGAGACCTACTGTTGGTCAATCGTTTTGGCTTTAAAGGTAAATGCATTGTTCGTCACAATGTCTAGTTACTGGGCCAAAAGGAAAATAATATTGAAAAGAGTTGAGGGACAAACAGGACATTCACTTGAATCACTACATGCTGCAGAAGTTGCATAGATTCCAGAAAACCAGGAAAATGTTGAGCCATCTGTAGACTTCAGAGCTGGTATGTAAAATGTATTGCTGTGATGCTTAATTTGTGATCCTGTAACTAAACTATACACTTTGTTAGATTTTCAAATTTCTGTTCCCCCTTTCTCAGAACCAGGTTTCTCCCCAGTAATCCAGACTCCACTTCACAGAGCCAAGAGTTTGAGTACAAGTAAGTGATGTTATTTGTGGTGTTTTTTTGTCTTGGAAACTATTGCTTCTATTTAAGATTAGGAATCCTTTTATCCATAATCTGTTTTTCATTAGGGCACTTGACTTTCTGGAAAAAAGGTGTCGGTGTGTTGTACATATCATTAGCTTTGCACAGTTCATTTATTGTTTCATTACTGAATATGCAATCTCTGCAGTGAAATTAAAGCTGTTATGTTTGTTCCCCCAGCTCGTCAAGTACTAAGCTTTACACCACAAGCAGCAAATTTACCCTGGCAGCATATGTGAAAACGCTGGAGGTATGTAATACCATTAAATGTATGCAATTACTTCAAACATATTTTTACGTCAATGATTATCAATAGGAGAAAGTCATCGCTATGTTATTGGCCCTTGAACGCCCCTGGCATCTCGTGTACAGCACAACGTTTTCAGCTATGAAGGTATATTCTAGGCTAATGTCTTATTGTCCCGTGTTTTAATAGTATTGAAAATATTGCCTTTAGTAGTTTTTTTTAATTCTTTTATGTAGATTTCCAGAGACTCCAGAATGAAAACCAAACTCTGAGGGAGGAGAACAAAGCCCTGAGGGAATGCAATGCACAAGCAGGTGAGAACGTGCACTCTTTCTTAAATTTTACTTTGTGTGTAATGTCGGTTCAGAAATACTATATGCCTTTGATTTTATAGCTTCGGGTGACAGTGGCTCACTTCAAGAGCAGGTGAAGCATGTAGGGACAATGTTGAAGACGTTTGCTCTCACTGGGCAATCAGGTACAACTTGCAAACAACACCTGTGGTTGTTAGTTTAATACCTGTACATGTAGTAGACCTAGATATAAATGTCGTAGTTTAGTATTTGAGGGACCAGGACTGACTTTTTATTCTGGGAACCCCTATAGGTGCGTTACCTGAAAGGAGCATCTGACCGTGAAGGCAGAAAAAGGCGCTATACAGCTGAGAAGGACCCACAGCCGACCCCTTAAACCTAGGCTGACTACTGACACCCCAGCATCACTGAACTGGAACACTTTCTTTATCCTGCAGTCAGTAACATCAAGAAGCCAGAAGTGCCAGACTACACTCACCAAATCCACGCTGTTCTTTTTATTTTTATTTTAACTGTAGTATTGGCTTATTTCATTCCGTCTTAACGATTCTATTATAGTTTGTAAATCCTATTTCATACCTGTTACTTGATATTGCACATTAACTAGTACCATAATTCTACTTTAATTTCATCAGTGTGCTTAACTGTTATTCTATTAATAATGGCTTGGAAATACTATTTCATACCTCTGATACTTGATATTGCACATTACCTGGTACCAAATATTCTACTTACTCTGTTTTTAACATCAGCATTTTTCATTCCGTCATAGCTTGTAAATCCTTGTGCCACAGGTCAGCATTGCAGTTATAATGGTCTGTTCTACTGTTTTTACCTCTGTATTTTTATATAAATATGTCAAGTTTTGTTTATCGCAGATACAAGAGACACAGATCGTATTGCAGCACGGTGTAAATCTTGTGCTCCAGGTCAGCAATGGAGCACAAATTTTTTAACCAAAATTTCATAGGAAACCTGCATGTTCTGTAGTGTGTATTTGTATGTATTTTTTCTGCCTGTTATTTATTTGTCATCTGACACATCTGGTTTGAATGACAGTTACTGTACTTTGAAATGTGGAATTAAAACACCAAATGGAAATTTGTCTGGTTTGATCAATCATTATTCTCGATAAACTGCATGCTATAAATATATATAAAAGCGGCACATCGCTCGAAAATAGCGTTCGCGGCGGAAGGTCCGCCTTCTGTGGAACGGCGGTTGGCCCACGGGCCGGCCATAGAACACAGGTGGTAGGAAGGCGGCTGCCGCTTTTAACATATTTGCGATTAAGACATTCTGACGCTTCTACTGTCTCAGGAGGACCACCTCCGGTCCGCCGACTCATTGCTATCTGGGATGATGCTTTTCTAATTTAGTAAAATATGATCTTGGGGTTTCATTAGGACAGGTTAAAATATTGTGTTTCTCTCCTTGTATGGAGTAGAATGAAGAACCACATGGCGATAGTCTTTAACGTTAAGAAAACACACTGTTTTCCCTGAAGAATGGATTTGCATCCAATATAGCCACAGCCTGTTTATTCCCTAAATAGCCAAAGCCTGTAAAATGAGACGTCCTATTTTAAATGTTGAATTGGGTTTGGTTAAATGTTTTTTCACTTTGTATTTACAATGATAACTGGGATAATACTTGTGTTTTCAGACCTACGCCTGATACTCGTTACTGGCGTTTAAATTCTAACCTGGTAAACTGACAAATGGGGTAGTTTGATGTAACAGTGTTTAGAGCTCTAGATTGAGTGTCCTTGGGATCATTTACTGATTGTACCTTGATTTTCGTTATAACGTGCATCTGTTTTCTTTTAACTTGGCTTTTCTTGAGGGTTTTTCTTCCTGCTGTTACTGTGTTGATAAGATTATTATAATTTTTTTACAAATGGCAATGATAACCTGGGATATTGGCTAAGTTGAAAGCATGGTGTCTTTTACTACAGACAGTCTGACGACCATGTCACGTTTTTGTGTGGAATCTTTCATGATCTTTCAACGTTTCATTAACATTTCTAAACAATCCTTTGGGCCTTTATGGCCTACCAGAAGTGGGTACACTCCTGGGCTCCAGGAAGGGGGGCAGACCCCCTGGGTTGGCCTCCGCCAACCTTTCCCATTAAATCTAAGTAGTTTAGTATTAAGCAGAGATGGGGACAAGTCACACATGGTCAAGTCCAAGCAAGTCTCAAGTCTTAACCATCAAGTCTCGAGTCAAGTCTCAAGTCACAGTTCAGATAAATCAAGCAAGTCAAGTCAAGGGTTCACCCTAAGCAAGTCAAGTCGAGTCCTTATAAGTTTCAGGTCAAGTCACAGTACTAAAGAGATGAACACACACACACACTGTCCTCTGACATGAGCTCGGTGCAAAGCTCGATTTCAAAATCAAATATTTTTCTCCTCCGCGGTACAATTTTTTGGGGGGACGAAGCGGAGGGATCTTGAATCAGCCTGAAGGGGTTGTATTCGTTATAACAACCGCCTCGCTATACCTTATCCCGCTTATTACATGGCTACCTACCAAATAAATCAATAATTTGACACAAAATATTGATTTCAAAAGGTATTTATTGATTTAAAAACTATTGTATTGCTTCCTCTAAAGAAAATAGTCTGTTCCGTCTCTGGTTAGAATCCTGCTGCGTCCATAGCAATGCGCTGTTTTTCATGGCATTCTGCACTGGAATTCAGCCAATCCATGTAATAAGGGCTAATAATAACAACCTTATAAACTAATTATTGTGACTGAAAAACTGCCTAATATGTAATTAAATATGTAATATGTAATATGTAAGTAAAAAAAAAAAAACTCTTTGAAATGTTTAGGTGCTAGTAATCACATCGGCGCCCAGGCCGTGTCAGAAGTGATGGTTACTAGTACCAGAAAATTCACTTTTCCCTCAGTGACTTCAATTCACTGTGCCTAACCTTTAAACACCGAAGCCCTCCTGTAGCGTGTGTCGTCGACCCCAGGTTCCTCTCTCAGCTACCTGGACAGCAGATGAGATGTACTTGGTATGGACCCAATCAGCGTGGCATGATGTCATGCAGTTGGTCTTTCCGCCCCCCCATAAACGTTGTCCAGAACTGCAGCTTTCCTTCGCCTCCATCCTCTCGGTTGGAGGTTGCCTTCTCCATCACGTGGCAGAATCGTCAGGACTAGAATTAGTCCAGCTCACAGGATCCGTCACCCTGTAGACGTGCAGCGCCCCAAAGTAGACTCTGCTCGTAGCTGTAGGACAGGACAGTCTGTGTGTGTGTGTGTGTGTGATCCATCTTATCTCAGCCCACCTCACAGTTGTACTTTGTCAAACTCAGTCTCTCTCTGGGCTCCAACAAGTCCTCTATTGCCGAATCGCTTTCAAGTGTCCTGTACCTGAAGTGTGAATTATCCTTAAGAATATTAGTTGCAACTGCACAGTACACCATCACAAATATGTCCATTACATTAGCTTGTTGCATCTCGCTGATGCATTAGAACCAAACACTATCAAACACTCAAACCCTATATTTCCAATGTCTATTTCCTTTGTCTAAATAGATAAGAACAGCTGCAATCAGTAACAGTATCGTTAAAACATTAACATTCCTGGTGCTTCTGTTTTGCCAGAGTAGCAAAATAACAATTCCACTCTTTTCTTTAGTTGGTTTCACAACCAACACAAAGAACAGAAGAACACAATATCTCATTACTGTTTCAATTACTCATCAGTTAAGATAGTTTGCTTACATTGAAGTATCACTCTCAAAGAGTAGTCCATGAACAATTCTCAGTTCACCTATATAATTTACATCTGATTGTGTTGTATCGGAACTACAATCAAATTCACCATTGTTTCACATAAATGATCAAATACCTTATTGCAAATCAAAACATTCCACACTATCTTGAAGGTCAGCTAACATTACTGTTATTTGGCCTAATTTCTCTACAAGAGGAAACTCAGTGTGAATGTCTCCAAGTCTCCTATAATCCTAGCACATAAAAGACACTCTGTAATCCTGTCATAAATCATGCCCCCCCCCCCCCCCTTTTCGCCCTATCCCAAGAACTCAACCAAGGAGTGGGGGATGGTCTATTAACCTAAGAACAGATCCAATCTCATAGGACAGAGTAGTGTTATCTTGAGGCCAGACAATAGTAAACAAACTTTTTGTCTCATCATTCACTTCAAAGAAACCTCTGTTAACCATTAACATTCCAATGATTGCCTATACTAGGACAGAAATTAAATTATAATTAGAATACCCAATTTTGATAATGTCCCCAGTAAATTTGTTTCTCTTCTAAGAGAGTTCAAACATGTAAGGAATAACAAAATGTGCTCCCTGCACGTTTTTACCCACTTATTCCATAATGCATGAGATTAATATGATTACTTCTAATCAAATATTAAACTAACTGAACAGTAACACCCCTCCTTGAACTGCCACCTTAACGTGGTGGAGGGGTTTGAGTACCCGAGTGACCCTAGGAGCTATGTTGTCTGGGGCTATATGCCCCTGGTAGGGTCTCCCAAGGACTAAGAGCGGTTCAAAAACCCCTTAATGATGAAAACTAACTTGTGTTCTGTGATGTCGCCCGGCATGGCGCAGCCGGGGCCCCACCCTGGAGCCAGGCCCGGGGTTGGGGCTCGTTCGCGAGCGCCTGGTGGCCGGGCCTTTCCCCATGGGGCCCGGCCGGGCCCAGCCCGAACAAGCGACATGGGGCAGCCCTCCCGTGGGCTAACCACACACAGGAGGGACCATAAGGGGCCGGTGCAGAGAGGATCGGACGGCAGTCGAAGGGGCCTAGACAACCCGATCCCTGGACACGGAAACAAGCTCTAGGGACGTGGAACGTCACCTCGCTGGCGGGGAAGGAGCCTGAGATCGTGCGTGAGGTTGAGAGGTTCCGACTAGAGGTAGTCGGGATCACTTCTACGCACGGCTTGGGCTCTGGAACCACACTCCTTGAGAGAGGATGGACTCTTCACCACTCTGGAGTTGCCCATGGTGAGAGGCGGCGGGCTGGTGTGGGTTTGCTTATAGCTCCCCAGCTCTGCCGCCATGTGTTGGAGTTTACCCCGGTGAACGAGAGGGTCGTTTCCCTGCGCCTACGGGTCGGGGATAGGTCTCTCACTGTTGTTTGTGCCTACGGGCCGAACGGCAGTGCAGAGTACCCGACCTTCTTGGAGTCTCTGGGAGGGGTGCTGGAAAGTGCTCCGACTGGGGACTCTATCGTTCTACTGGGGGACTTCAACGCCCACGTGGTCAACGACAGTGACACCTGGAGGGGCGTGATTGGGAGGAACGGCCCCCCTGATCTGAACCCGAGTGGTGTTCAGTTATTGGACTTCTGTGCTAGTCACAGTTTGTCCATAACGAACACCATGTTCAAGCATAAGGGTGTCCATCAGTGCACGTGGCACCAGGACACCCTAGGCCGCAGGTCGATGATCGACTTTGTTGTCGTTTCATCTGACCTGCGGCCGTATGTCTTGGACACTCGGGTGAAGAGGGGGGCGGAGCTGTCAACTGATCACCACCTGGTTGTGAGTTGGATCCGATGGCGGGGGAGGAAGCTGGACAGACTCGGCAGGCCCAAGCGTACTGTAAGGGTCTGCTGGGAATGTCTGGCCGAGTCTCCTGTCAGAGAGATCTTTAACTCCCACCTCCGGCAGAGCTTCGACTGGATCCCGAGGGAGGTTGGAGATATTGAGTCCGAGTGGACCATGTTCTCCACCGCCATTGTCGAAGCGGCCGCTCTGAGCTGTGGCCGTAAGGTCTCCGGTGCCTGTCGAGGCGGCAATCCCCGAACCTGGTGGTGGACACCGGAAGTAAGGGATGCTGTCAAGCTGAAGAAGGAGTCCTATCAGGCCTGGTTGGCTTGTGGGACTCCTGAGGCAGCAGACGGGTACCGGCAGGCCAAGCGGAATGCAGCCCGGGTGGTTGTGGAGGCAAAAACTCTGGCCTGGGAGGAGTTCGGTGAGGCCATGGAGAAGGACTATCGGCTGGCCTCAAAGAGATTCTGGCAAACCATCCGGCGCCTCAGGAGAGGGAAACAGTGCCCTACCAACGCTGTTTACAGTAGAGGTGGGCAGCTGTTGACCTCAACTGGGGATGTCGTCGGGCGGTGGAAGGAGTACTTCGAGGATCTCCTCAATCCCGCCGTCACGTCTTCCATTGAGGAAGCAGAGGATGAGGGCTCAGAGGTGGACTCGTCCATCACCCGGGCTGAAGTCACAGAGGTGGTTAAGAAACTCCTCGGTGGCAAGGCACCGGGGGTGGATGAAATCCGCCCTGAGTACCTCAAGTCTCTGGATGTTGTGGGGCTGTCTTGGCTGACACGCCTGTGCAACATCGCGTGGCAGTCGGGGACAGTGCCTCTGGGATGGCAGACCGGGGTGGTGGTCCCTCTTTTTAAGAAGGGGGACCGGAGGGTGTGTTCCAACTATAGGGGGATCACACTTCTCAGCCTCCCCGGGAAAGTCTATGCCAGGGTTCTGGAGAGGAGAATACGGCCGATAGTAGAACCTCGGATTCAGGAGGAACAGTGTGGTTTTCATCCAGGCCGTGGAACACTGGACCAGCTCTATACCCTCTACAGGGTGATGGAGGGTTCATGGGAGTTTGCCCAACCAATCCACATGTGTTTTGTGGATTTGGAGAAGGCATTCGACTGTGTCCCTCGCGGCATCCTGTGGAGGGTGCTTGGGGAATATGGGGTCCTGGGTCCCTTGCTAAGGGCTGTCAGGTCCCTGTACGACCGAAGCAGGAGCTTGGTCCGCATTGCCGGCAGTAAGTCAGACTTGTTCCCTGTGCATGTTGGACTCCGGCAGGGCTGCCCTTTGTCACCGGTTCTGTTCGTAATTTTTATGGACAGAATTTCTAGGCGCAGCCAGGGGCCGGAGGGTGTCAGGTTTGGGGACCACACGATTTTGTCTCTGCTCTTTGTGGATGATGTTGTCGTGTTGGCCCCTTCAAGCCAGGACCTTCAGCATGCACTTGGACGGTTTGCAGCAGAGTGTGAAACGGTGGGGATGAAAATCAGTACCTCCAAATCCGAGGCCATGGTCCTCAGTCGGAAAAGGGTGGCTTGCCCACTTCAGGTTGGTGGAGAGTGCCTGCCTCAAGTGGAGGAGTTTAAGTATCTAGGGGTCCTGTTCACGAGTGAGGGAAGGATGGAACAGGAGATTGACAGACGGATCGGTGCAGCTTCTGCAGTAATGCAGTCGATGTATCGATCTGTCGTGGTGAAGAAAGAGCTGAGCCGCAAGGCGAAGTTCTCGATTTACCGGTCAATCTACGTTCCTACTCTCACCTTTGGTCATGAGCTTTGGGTCATGACCGAAAGGACAAGATCCCGGATACAGGCGGCCGAAATGAGCTTTCTCCGCAGGGTGGCTGGGCGATCCCTTAGAGATAGGGTGAGAAGCTCGGTCACCCGGGAGGAGCTCAGAGTAGAGCCGCTGCTCCTCCACATCGAGAGGGGTCAGCTGAGGTGGCTTGGGCATCTTTTTCGGATGCCTCCGGAACGCCTTCCTGGGAAGGTGTTCTGGTCCCGTCCCACCGGGAGGAGACCCCGGGGAAGACCTAGGACACGCTGGAGGGACTATGTCTCCCGGCTGGCCTGGGAACGCCTCGGTGTCCCCCCGGAAGTGCTGGAGGAAGTGTCTGGGGAGAGGGAAGTCTGGGCATCCCTGCTTAGACTGCTGCCCCCGCGACCCGGCCCCGGATAAGCGGAAGATGACGATGATGATGATGATGAACAGTAACACTCCCATCAAATTAGTTATTTCTTAGCCGAACCATTTCAAAATGGTAAGACATATTCCACTCAACCATAACCATGTTAGATTTTGTATAAAACAAACTTCTCAAAGAACCCAATTTGACAAACACTGTAAAGAGATGTTGATTTTAACAGATGCCAATTTTCTGCTATAACTTTTGGAAACAGAAAAACTAAATTCTAAACGTAACTCTTTAAATAGCTATTTAATTCGCTTTGAACTCTAAGTTCAACTCTTTCATAATAGATAATAATTTCATACAATCCCCTCCTGCTTTCACGACAGAGTCAACGGAAAATGACTCCAAGCTTTAAAGCAGAACCATTACAGGACGGACATGAAAAGAAAATCGACAGTTGGGAGGAATCTAACAGTCAGTCAATAAAAGTCACAAACCGAACATCTTAACAAAATAACGGTCGCTCGTGTGAAGGAAGAATATTGAAACAACTCCCAAATTAGCATATCAAAATGAGCCTTTCCACTGGCAACGGCCAAACCAAGGTGAAACAAAATAAGCATCATGACTCAAATTAGCTCCTAAAGTCTAGGGAATTATCTCAACTGTAGATGTATGTCTATGTTATACTAAATAGTGGCGGACAGCCAAAATCGCTAGTTCCATGTATATGTCATATAAAGACATCAAGATTGTTCAAGCACTTAACAATGTTGGATGACTTAAGGTCTCCACCCTCACAACAATCTGTCTCAAAACCATACATATCAACATTAAGGCTATGGAGAGGAAAACGCATGTAGCTTCCACTTAATGTTTGATTATCCCAAAACTAAACATACTCAAAACAGGACGTAAAACAGGACGTTGAAATCGTATAGTTGTCTGAACATACTAGCGTGATCCCTAACCGTGTCATCAATTCCCTAGCTAACTGGACAACAATTGAAAAACAGAAAGTAAACCAAAAAATTCAATATGTTCACCATGAATCGTAAGAAACATTGTGCGTTTAACTCAAAACTCTACGTGTTCCTTAAATGCTTGTACATTAAGTGTAACAACATCAATATATGCTCACCGGTAGACGCACTCTGGTCCGTCTCCTCTGACCGTCAGCACCCCTCCCCTAGGCGGTTCAGCGTTCCTGCGCCGAAACTGTCTCTATGCTTGCGGGATCAATACGACCAAACAGCCGTTGTCTTGATTCCCACTGGTATCTTCCCAAATCCAATGTCCAGACGAATGTCTAGTGGTAACTTCATAAATTTAAACGTAGCGGTTAGCGTAGTCTCTTCCTCAACCCAGGGTCTGTAGTTTTCATTGTTTTCAGTCGCTGCAAACACTGGAGACTCCACTTTTGGATATTTTCTTGATCCGTGTATACACGCTCAACACTTCCAAAGTGGAACGAACACCACCACGGTCACAATGAAAAGGTCCAAATCGGGGCCATCTTGGCCTCCAGCGGGGTTGGCTTCGTCGAACATACGTCTCCAATGATGCAGTGTCGCCGGGCTTGATGGGACGATGAGTCCCAGCGATCGGCGGAAACACTGCGGGAGGGTGAGGGCGGTCAGAGGGGACGATCCTTCTAACCTGAGCCAAAAGGACTACAACACATAGATCAATACACTCCACACAAACTTTCCCAAAGTTTCCATCAGTCACCACGTTCTGCATACCATAGTCTACGCCTTCCAAACAACCTTATAGTATACCTTCTGTAACTTCCAGACGACAACTCAGCCACAATTCACCAACCAGCCCGACAGGCCGCGCATCCAAACACCATAAACCTCAGGCAATCAAGTAATGAAATTATCTATCAATGGCATACTGCCGCACTCACCCATGATCCCTAGTTACCCAGTAAATATAATGTAAAAAGGTCCAACCTTACTGTAGAACGAAAGAGACAATCCCTCAAAAGGCCCAGCCTTCACTGCAGGTCTAAAGAAATCCAATCTCTCAAAAAGTCCATCCTTTGCTGCAGTTTTTATCGATAAGGTCTAACCTCAACTGCAGATTTGAACCCTTGAGGTCCAACCGCAACTGCAGTTAACAGTTTCCTTTTAAGCGCTGACTGTAATGTGCACGTACCTCCAGAGTTCGAAATTTAAGCCTGGGTACCTGTACTGATCAGGTACGAGTCACAGCTCCAGTCAGGCACTCTCTCAAACCCTCAAAGGATAGGCCTCTTTCGGGGGATACTAGAGTTCCAGAGACTTCTCTCTGGCCTTGCACGGTAAACCTGTTGTGGAAAAAGACTCGAACAGAGCAGGATAAGGATCCCAGACGAGCACCCCAAATTGTGATGGTAATTTTATTGATCAGAACTCTTTAAGAAGGAAGTACAGAGACGAAATACTCTTGGCACAAATTAACAGTTTATTAATCATTTGCAAATGAGAGAGACGCGTCAAACACAAACACAATCGTCCGATGAGTCTCTAACTCAATATAGCTCATTCAACAGTATATATCACATACAAAAAGGGGTGTGGTAAGTTGTTAGCCATCTGTCTTGTCAATTAAACACATTTCCCCTGTTCAATCACATGTCCTAGGTTTCAAACAAGTCACATGTTGTTCTCCCCCATCTGGTTAACTTTCTCAACCCTTGAGGAGAACCTTAAGCATCTGGACAAACAACAGAGACACTAAAGGGTTATACAGATGGGCAGATTTACGATTAACCCTATAATCTGCTGGTGCCGGTCAAGTATGCCCCCCTAGGACAAATACCAAATCCCTCTCAGCATCTCTAACTAGTAACTCATTCATTCTCACATCCAAACAATGGGACTCAGTCCTTTAAACAGTAAGAATGCATCAGGTTTCAGAATTTCCACAACAACCATTTGCTCCTGATCACTCTGCGGAAAGATGATTTCATTGAAGAGGTTTAAAAAATTTAGGAGCCTTGCTGTGTTGTATGGCCCCAAGACAGCATTGTGTGCCACAACACCAGTTGTAGACATTGTGGCACAGAGAGTGATGTTGCCTCCTCGTTGTCCAGGGACATTGACTGTAGCACAATGGCCAATCACATTTCTCCCTCTTCTCCTTTTTTTGTGAAGATTGAAGCCTGCTTCATCAATATACAGTTACTCATAATGAGTTGCACTGCTATCCAACTCCAAGATTCTCTAGTGAAAAAAGAACACAAGGCACAATACAGTAAGTTAGTGTTTTACAGTAATGGAATTGATTGCAGTCAATACTACTGTGAAACTGTTGCTGAAGTTTGAGTTCACACTTTGAAGCAGCAGTACACATAGACATGCCTAAATCTTTTCACTTACAGTAGCATGGAATATTTTATGGACACATACTTAAAATTCAGGAAAAATTTATCTTTGTGTTGACAGTAAAAGTGCAGTAATTGGGTTGCACATACTTGAACAAACTGGAACAAACTTCACTCTAATGGAGTTCCTCTCAAAGGACGCTTTGTATACTTGCTTCATTCGGATTGCATTTCTCCTTAGAACACGATCAGTTGTGGAGAGACTGCATTGGTGGATATTGTGGAACAGTTGTTTGTCCTGTGTTATTCTTTGCTGAATTTCTTTGAGGCGAAGGGTGTTGTTCTGGACCTCCATGTCAACAATGGCATGCTCTTGTTCAACTGAAAGAAGTCTTGTTCGTCCACCTGAATGTTCTCTAACTTCAATTCTAAATTTTTTTTTGGACGAGCAGGAACATTTATTGTAGAAATCTAGACCTATAGCTATCAAACAAGACTACATGGACTCTCATTGTAGAAGTAGAATGATTTAGTTACTTACGGGTTTTCCCCCTGAAATGTGCGGATAATTGAAGCCACTGTGGATCTGTTTATATTCGGCTGAACTCTCTGCCCAGCTTCTCTCAGTGAGAGACCATGACTTATGACATGGTCAATAAGTGTGGCTCTGATTTCATTTTAATTATGTGTGTACCCTATCCTTTTACCTCTCCTCCCTCCTCTTACACCTTGCCCTCCACTTCCTCTCTGTCCATCTCTTATATTTTCTACTCTTTCTCTTTCCACTATACCATTGACCTCCAATCTATCCATCTCTACTCCCTCTACTCCTCTATATTCTCCTCTTCCAACATCCCCAGCTCTTTTTTCTCTTTCTCCTACATGCTCTTCTTGCTCCTTCTACAACTTCAGCTCTTGCTCTTTCTCCATCTCCTCTTTTTCTCCCTCTACCCTGTCCACCACCTCTCATTCTTACACCTCTTCCTTTTCCACTGCTCATTCTCCTTCTTTTTATTGTCTATTCTCATTCGTCTTCTTTGTTGTTTTTCTCTTCCCCTTTTGTAGTTGTTGTAATTAAGACAACTGTATGAACAATTAGGAAATTGGCTTTTTCTGTGTTGAGTGGATTACTGACTTATCAGATATCAATTTGGGGTTAATACGGTGTGCAACTGACTATTTTAAAATTCACAGAGTTTTGTTTGTTGTCTTTTGAAAATGGTACAAAAATGCTTGTGATCTTTGGGAAGACCAGTGAAAAAGCTGCTAATGTTTTTCCTGATATATTAAAGATTTGGTTGGCTATATGAACTGCTGTGATAACATTAGGGAATTTTGTGCAGGGTTTTGAGAAAATGATGCTTTTGATTTGTAATTTGTATGAAATGAAGGAGAATATACTATCTGTTTAGGACAATTACAAAGTGTACAGATCACTGTGTTAAATGTTTTGAAAGCACTAACCTGAGTTTGGAGAAATGTACCAAATCGATTGAGAAAAACTGTAATATGAAATATGTGGAGTGGTCTTATAATTTGATTCAGTGACTTCAACCTAAGTCTATGTAATCTTCAGACTTCACCTGTATATCTCATTCTCAATTTTAATCTTAACCATGGCTTTGAACTGTTTCACCATGAATGCATCAGAAATTCCGCAGCACTGCTGCCCTTTTAATGCACCACTGAGGTGCATGTTAATCCATCTGCCTCAACTGTGAAGCACATTGGGTCAACTCCTGTTGTTTTTAAATGCGCTAAATAAATTAAAGTGACTTGACTATCCACCACGTGGGCTATTGTTAACATTTCTCTCGCGCAAAGAGCGCGGGACTTCTGTCTTACAGGAATGGCAACTTGTGCATCTGGGTGAACCGCTCTACTAAATGTTACCGCGAGTCTCCGTAAACAGGACAATGATGACGTTGAATGGTAGACAACACGCCTGTCCTTCATAATTACTAATACTTACTATGTCTCATGAAACTCTTGGTTTTATTTCTCATGTGAATCCAAGCTTCTGAAAATGTAATGCATGCATTAGAATAGGATGTGCACGAAAATACAGGACAAATCGCCTCCTGTATTTTCTGTAAAGGACAGTGCATTTTATTTTTCAATACGGGATGATCCCGTAGTGTACGGGACGGGTGGCAACCCTACGCGCAACAGACAGGATCTGTAAAGAGTACTTGAACAACCTGAGGAATATCTGAGAGGTGCTGGATCTTGTTCGGCTGGATCCGGCTCAAATGTACCACTCCCAGTAGGTTACCACAACATTTGATGATGCGTGCAGGCTACAACACCATTGGATCATGCCCGTAGGCTACCACCATAAACATCATATATAAAGGCTAGATACCTTGTCCGCGCTAAAGGCTAATGGAGGTCGACGTCCGCACATGGCGGCCATCTTGCCACAGGCCACTCGCTCACTCGTAACATTGTGTTTTATGGTGCATGTACTTTCAAATAACCATAACTTGCAAATTTTTCTACCGATTTTCAAACGGTTTGGTTTGTTATAAACGTCAGAGATAAAGTTATGACACTGCATACATATGAACTATTAAAACCATGGACTTCCATATGAAAATATCCTTGAACAGAACCAGATAGGTGTAATGAATATACAAACAAGGTATGTATGTTAAATCAATAAATAGGCTACAGAATGGAAACAAAACATATACTTTTGTACTATTATAATAAAATTACTATTATAAAATAATTTTAATTACTACGTTTTTTATTTATGCCGGATTTCTTTATGTTTTAATATCAATCGGCCAATCTCATAATCATGATTCTCACTGTTCCAAAGCTGTTAGATTAAAATATCGTCTTTTAATAATTCTACTTCTTTTAATGTCAGGTAACATTAAGCCAAATCCTGGGCCTACACCCCCATGTATTAATTTACCTACTCCATCTGATTTTAAAGAACAAAATGGTCTAGGCTTCCTCCACATGAATGTTAGAAGTCTTGTGTCAAAAATGGACCTAGTCAGGGTTGGGGTGTCTACCTCAGACCCTGATGTTTTGGTTTTATCTGAGACTTGGTTGAAGAAATCTGTTTCTGATTCTTCTATTCACATAACTGGTTATAATTTATTTCGTACTGATCGTCAAAGTAAGGGTGGTGGTGTTGCCATTTACATTAAAACCAGGTTTAATTGCAGAGTAACTAAATCTATCTCCCGTCCTAAATTATTTGAGTTTTTGTCTATTGATATTTCTTTCTCCTCCACATCACTTCTTACTGTCATTGCCTGCTATAAGCCTCCTTCTGCTGCTAAGGAGGCCTTAAATTCTCTAGCTGATGTATTAGTCGAATTACAGGATCGGGAAATTGTGCTTATGGGAGATTTGAACTGGGACTGGCTCTCGGCTAATTCTGATTGCCTGAAAAATGTCTGTAATGAGCTAAATCTTACTCAGCTTGTTTCCACCCCTACCTGTCCTAATATAAAATGTCCAGATAAGTCAACCCTAATAGATCTAATACTCACTAACACCCCACAGAAATATAAAGGAATAGGGGTATTCTCTAATGACATTAGTGACCATTGCACCGTAGCATGTGTTAGGGACACCAAGCTCCCTAAATACAAGCCTCGCATTCTCATTAAAAGAAATTTTAAAAGGTTTGTAGAACAAGCATTTTTACATGAATTAAACATCTGTGATTTTTCTAGAATTAGTCTTATACCAGATATCAATGTGGCATGGAACTATTTTTGCTCACTTTTTCTTTCGATTACTGATAAACACGCACCCTTCACATGCTATAGAATTAAAGGGCGTGATAATCCCTGGTTCTCCAATGAACTGTCTTCTCTGATCCATGAGAGAAATGCAGTCTGGGTCTTAGCAAAGACCACAAACCTCCAATCTGACTGGACTAACTTTAGGTATTTTAGGAACAAGTGCACTTACCTTGTAAGAAAGTGCAAATCTGACTATTATCTCAAATCAATGACCACGAACCTAAATAATCCATCTAAATTTTGGAAGACAATAAAATCCCTTGAACTACCTCCCAGTGACTCGGCTCCCCCCAAGCATATAGTTAAAGATACCCAACAGATCTTTAACAAGAATGATATTGTTAATGCTTTCAATTATCATTTTATTAAGGCAGGGGAAATATTTGAACAATCATATCCTGAAGAGATCTTACACCGCTATGTCTCCTCACCCCTCCAACACAATTCACCTGCTTCTCTGGTCAGTGAAGGTTTTGATTTTGAATCCATTCCCTCGTCTGCAGTGCTTAAGGCTCTTAAGGAAATTGACACTAGGAAATCAGCTGGCCCTGATGGCCTAGATCCTGCTTTATTGAAACTATCTGCACATATCATAGTGGAACCTATTACATACATTTTTAACTTGTCCCTGTCTTCAAATGACATACCAGATGTTTGGAAATCAGCCCACGTGCTGCCCCTGCTGAAAGGGGGGGACCCCTCCATTCTCGATAATTACCGGCCAATCTCTAAATTGTCTGTACTTGCAAAGGTCCTAGAGTCTTTAGTAAATACCCAACTTAAAGGCTTCCTACAAAATCATAACATACTTTGCCCAGAACAGTCAGGCTTTAGGGCTAAGCATAGTACCATTACAGCAGCTACTAAGGTGCTTGATGACATCATCTGTGACCTCGATCATAAGATGAGCTGTGCTGCCCTGTTTATTGACTTGTCAAAAGCCTTTGACACAGTTGATCACTGTATCCTGCTCAAGAGGCTCCGGGACATTGGCTTGGGGACTAAGGCAGTTGATTGGTTCAGAAACTATCTCGCCAACAGAACACAAACTGTAGTTGTCGATGGGCATAGTTCTGCCCCACTGGGGGTCCGGCAAGGTGTCCCTCAAGGGTCTATTCTTGGTCCGGTTCTGTTTACCATTTACATAAACACTATCGCCTCTGTAGCAGATAATGGCAAAATACACCTCTATGCAGACGACACCGTACTATATTGTTCTGCACCCACCCTAGCTCTAGCTTATCAATCACTACAGCAGTCTTTTAATTTATTGCAGGCCGCCTTCATTGAACTTAGACTGGTATTAAATACTGGTACAACAAAGGTGATGCAGTTCACAAAGTCTCGCATAGTACCCGTATCAACCGCCCTAGCCATTTCCACACTGGATGGGAAGTGTGTTGAAAATGTTTCATCTTATAAATATCTTGGTCTGTGGATTGATGAAAAGCTAACCTTCAAAGTTCATATTGATAAATTAGTGAGAAAGCTGAGAATAAAGCTTGGCTTTTATTTTAGAAATAAATCCTGTTTTACTCTTCAAGCTAGGAAGAAATTGATCAGTGCCACTTTCTTACCAGTCTTGGACTATGGGGATGTTATTTATATGCATGCTGCCTCTACCATGCTGCATGCACTTGACACAGTCTACCATGGTGCATTACGGTTTATTACTAATGCCAAGACACGCACTCATCATTGTCATCTTTATGAGGCGACTGGTTTTAGCTCTTTAGGTCTGCGTAGATGGTTCCACATTTTTATTTATAAAGATATCAATGGTATTTTACCCAGCTATCTTATTAGCTTGTTAACCAGGAAACATTCCATTTACAATGGTGGTGGATGTCTATCCCATACTGTCTATCCCAACACAAACATCCTCTGAACCGATCCTTTTTCAGACAATGTAAACAACCTCAAGCAGTTTGATGGGCTGTGATTGTCTGATACTGCCTGATGACTGCCGAATGACCCACTCTGCTGCCCTGATGACACTCATGGTTCCCTCTGATGGAATCACCAGACCTCCATTGTTTTTTTTAATTCAGCATGTGGTAGCTCTGGTCCTTGATGGCAGATGCAGCATGTCACCAGGCTGGCACGGCAGACATCACACGACAGCTTCTTCAGAGCCTGTCGCACAACAAATCCTGAAATTTTAGTTAGTAATATCATAACTAATAACCATTAATAAGCATGGGGAAATTAAGGGAACACTTCCCTTTTTTGACAATCGTGAGATTGTTTTTCCCCAGATTGTGACTATTGGCACTTTTGGTTATAGGGAAAATCAACTTTCAGTTAGCCTTCACCTGAAATGTACATGAGAGCGTTGTCCACAAGACCATCGAAGTAGACGGGAAGGTAGCTGTGATCATGTACTAGGGCAGGAATGTCAGCAAACGGGGATGGAAGATCTTCTCCTCCTGCTGCAGAGGACACATCTACAGCTGACAGGCTTGTAGAGGTGTCGATGACAGCTGGTAGGGACTCTGTGTCATCCTGTGCCGTCACATTGCCTCTGCATGGTTTAACAACCCCACACTGGGCCATCAGCTTTACATCCTAAAGATGTACTTGAACTGGCTGGCATTAGGGTTGTTATTCGTTTAAGGAAAAAAAAAGATATACAAGAGTTGTACACAGATATTCAATACATGCTTTAAAATGTTTTATGCTTAAAACTTTTTTACAAAAAAAGACTAATTAGAACTAGCCACCCCTGAATGATCTTTCCACATAAAATAGGTTGAATGACATTATCATACAATTCAGACTGTATCAGTGATGATAAGTTCTGCAAACAAATAGTCAAACACAGGCATTTTTCTAAATACTCAAAATGGTTTGTGACACTTCCAGGTATTGTGTATGTCTTAGGGTTAGGGTGTATGTCTGCAGAAAACACGTTACCAAAAGTAAAAAAACATATGGACCGACAAACTGAAAACAATACAAGTCACTTAGTGTTGCGGCTGGTAAATATAAATTATGAACCCTACCAGATACTCTGATGGAGTTGAAGAGAAGCTCCAAGTGGTACTGGCTGAACCTATAGGTCAGGACATATTGCTGTCCTTCAAGCAACAAAGGAACCAACCGGATTGAAAAGCATGTGCAACTTTGCTGGTTAGCAGCTAAACTGTAACGTTAGCTGCCATAGGTCTCACTCAAAGCTTATTGTTATTAGCCAGCAAATAACTACAACCACATCCACAAATATTGTAATTTAGACAAAAGATTAGTTGTCATAAAATCGTTATTGGTGTTAGTAAAACCTCTATAATCGAACAGCTCGTTTGTGATACCTTGATCCAACTATGCTGCACCATTTAGACGTTTTTAGAATAGAAAAGCTGCAATTTCTAAATTTAAGCATTCAGAATTATAGCCACGTTAATAACGTTTGTAAGAAACCAAACTGTTTGTAAATCTGTCAAGGTTTCAGCGAGATAAGAGTATTTGTGTTAGTGCTGATCACTCACCTTATATTAGGTACCACAGAGCCCGACAGGTAGCCTGCCTGTGACAAGATGGCCACCGGTGATGCCGGAAGTGAGTGCGCCTTGAGACGTCTAGCCTTTAAATAAGATGTCTATGGCTACCACACCATTTGAATGACAACACATGGTTATCATTTGCCAGAGTACCACCTCTGGCAGGGCAGAAACTGCCAGTAACCAGAATTCAATAATGGGCAAGTTTGGTGTGTCTGCTTCTCTAGTCAGTGTTTGCAACGGGTGGCATTTAAAATTGTATCACATTTTAGGGAGAGTGGACTATGCATCCACATTTGATCCTATCCCCCCATAAGAGGTGCGGAGAGCCAAAAACAGTGTCATGTGCCTAGCTCAAACGCAGGTTTTTCACATTGCTGGTCTGGGATTCAATCAGCCTTTCACCAACTAGTTATATGCTGTAACCGCTACATAGCCGGTAATAAAATCCACAATTGCTGATTCTTCAGATATTGAACTAATCTAAAGTTTTATTGCTTCTTTTATCAGCACAACAGTTTTCAGCTGTGCGAACATAATTGCAAAAGTGTTTTCTAATGATCGCACACTTTCAAAATGATAAACTTGGATTAGCAAACGCAATTTGGAACACAGGACTAATGGTTGCTGATAGTGTGCCTCTGTCGATATTCCATTAAACAAATCAGACATTTCCAGCTATAATAGTCATTTATGACAAACAATTTCAACACTGTATTTCCGATCATTTTTGTTACTTTAATGAACAAATTGTGAGTCAGCTATGTTTATGCCCGGTTTACACCTTTTTTTCACCATTTACAGTTTTTCTCAATCGCTTTGGCTCATTTCTTGAAACAATCTTAACATTCTCTAAAATGTAAGCACTATCACCACAACTGTTTCATGGGACATCATAACTATGGCATGTCTGCAAAATGTAGTAACTCACCCAAAACATTTAATTCATGCTTCAAAACCTAGTTATAGTGTCAGTAAATTGGCCATTGCCACCAAAATGAAAATATATTCTCTTCAGGTGAGCCATACTGGTCAAAATGTTTAGATGTTTTTTCACCATGGCATTCAACCCTGGAAATGTGTTATACAGTTCTGCTCAAAAGTTTGCATACCCTTGGAGAATTGGTAATATGTACATGTAAAAAAAACAAAAAAACATGAGTGAGCAGGCAAAATCCATCTTTGGTTTCTTATGGGATTCACATCCAACTGTAGGTCATAGAATGTCACCATCATAAAACAAAACATGCCAACAAAACAAAAAAAATTTTACTGACCCCTGTTCAAAAGTCTGCCTACCCTTAGTTCTTAATACTGTGCATTGCCCCATTTAGCATCAATGACAGTGTACAGTCTTATGTAATAGTTGCCTGAATTCTTGCACATGGTATACTTGCCCATTCGTCTTGGCAAAATGCATCATCTTTGGTCGTCTTGCATCAACCGCAAGTTTGAGTTCTCCCCAGAGTGGCTCGATGATATTAAGGCCAGGAGACTGTGGTGGCCACTCCAGAACCTTCTCCTTTTTCTGCTGTAACCACTGGAGGATCAACTTGGGCCTTGTGCTTAAGGTCATTGTTGTGCTGGAAAGTCCAAGAGTGTCCCATGTTCAGCTTTTGTGCAGCAGAATGCAAATTGTCTGCCAGTATTTTCTGATAACAAGCTGCATTCTTTCTTGCCATACATTTTCATAAGATTCCTTGTGCCTTTAGAGCACAAAACATCAGTGAGCCATCACCATGCTTCACAGTGGTGATGGTATTCTGTTCACTATAGGCTTTGTTGACCCCTCTCCAAACATAGCGCTTATGGTTCTGACCATAAAGCTCTATTTTGGTCTCATCGCCAGACCTGTGAGGCGAATCAAGGTGTTGTCGGGCATATTGTAACCAGGCTTTTTATCTGGCATCGGCACAGCAAAGGCTTCTTTCTGGCAACTCCACCACGCAGCTAATTTCTGTTCAAATATCGTCGTATTGTGCTCCTTGAAACAACCATATTGTCTTTTTCCAGAGCAGCCTGTATTTCTCCTCAGGATACCTGTGAGTTTTTCTTTGTATCCTGAACAATTAAGACAGTTTTGGCTGAAATCTTTCTTGGTCTACCTGAACTTGGCTTGGTATCAAGAGATCCCAAAATTTTCCAGTTCTTAATAAGTGATTGAACAGTACTGACTGGCATTTGCAAGGCTTAGGATAACATTCATGGGTATGCAATTTTGATCAGGGCCATTTGGGTGATTTGAGTAATCTTTATGCTTTAAAAAAAGAGCCAAACAACTGTGATAATAAATGACTTAAAGTATTACTTTCTTTAAATAAAATACTTTTGTTGCATGATCAGTCATTTTCAAAATCAATGCCAAAGGTTTCTGCCAGGGTATGCAAACCTATGAGCACAATTGAATACAAACAACACTTTTGTTCTACTTTTCTAGTAAATGCTGGTGTGTATCACACTGAGCTTTAGATACCGGTTTCAACAGTGGTAGAGGTTTACTGGGAAAAGGGAACACTATAATTCTTTAGTACACTGAAAAAGGATATGCACATCTGTGCGTATACAGTAAATTTAGCAATGTGTTACATGGAAACAGAAAATTCACTTCTGCATGTCAAGTTATACATATTTCTTACATATAAAGTCATATATAGCGAGCTGAAAAATCCCCACAATCCATGAAAACAAAAAAACTGCAACAATACAAAATCATGTGGCAATTCTGTAAAAAACAATGAACTGTATCTCCTCGCAGTACAGAACACTACTAAGATACCAACTTTTTGGTGGACATCCTGTCACTCTTCTTGGTCTGGCAAGATATTTTCGACAACATCACATGTAATGTTTTCCCTTGTAATGCACCGGGGAAAAAATTTATTAAAAAAAAAATCACCTGCCTATTCCTATTTCATTATGTCACCCGGCAAGTCATTTGCAAATATAGCAGATTTCACTAACATTCCATGTCATAAATATGTATGGAATGTACATTTATGTCTGACAGATTTGGTAATTGAATGGATCATTTTGCATGTGATGCCTCACACGATGAAAGAATGTTCAGAACTTGTGAAGAAAATTACAATTTCAATGAGAATCAACTCATCAATTTTGATCAGAAAGCCATATTGTGAAATTCATAGACAATTGTACTTACTCTTTTGCACACGTGCCAAAACATCTGAAATTTGAATTAGAAATTCTGGTGTGAACAAGAACCTAATTGTTCAGAGATTTGAATTTTTTGTTTTGAAACAATAATTCTCATTTGCGAAATGAGCCAAAAAAATTAGAAAAACCGCACATGAACGCACTCATCACTGCCACCAATGCTCAACTCAAAAGAAACCAATGTCGTTTTCAGATTTAAGGATACCATTTTAAGGCATTTTATGCTTTATGAAACAAATCTGGTCAAATTATAGCTTTTGCTGAATGAGTGATATGTCAGACTCAAGCCCACTGTAGACCAATGTCCTAGATTGACAGAAACTAACCTACACAGAACTTTCCCAGATGGACTGGATGTTTGTAATAACCTGCTATCACATGTTGTGTACACCAAAGACATCTAATCAACGTTGTGGGATCCACAGAGTAGGGAGTCAATTTGCCTCTATGTAATATGTAGACAGCAGGCCGCTTCAGCTGCTATATCCAAAGAAAAACCAGACAGTGTACAAAATTATAAAAAGGCATCACTTATATGCATTTCTTCTGAATGTTCACATATCCATAGGGATTTTATTTCTGTTGTTTAGAAATGAGGTATGTTCCATCACTGATCTCACCACGATACTGAGAGCACATCTAAAAAGGATAGGTTTACCTGCATGAACAGCATTGAGTGAATAGACAAAGATGTATGATCCATTCAAGCACAAAGCTTCCAGATCTGTTTGAATAAAAGGGCAGACAAAAGCTAGATCCACAGCAATTATGTAAGAAAATAGGGCCATGGTTCCTAGAATAATTTAAAAGATTCTTAGAAGAATTTTTCTTAACAGTATTAGCATAAAACAATTTGGAAAGTGTTTTTTTGTAGTACAAGAACTCAGGATTTTTTCTGTGTGGGGGGTGGGGGCATCTTTAGCCAAAACACCAGTCATAACAGTAAAGGCCTACTAAAAGGGTACAATAAAATGATACAATGTGTCATTTAGAAAAAGCTACAGTTCAGGTGCAGTATTAACAAAACATCTCCTAACTTGCTGATTTAGGACTAACTCTTAAAAATAAAATAAAAATGGGCGTGTCAGTCCTAACTTTAGGACTCCTAAATGTTTGGTCTAAGAATATTTTATTTTATAAAATAAATATATAATAAAGTGTTTTAGCGCTAAAACCAGCTCCCAAATCTGGGAAAAGGTAGTAGTCAAGAGGACTCCTAAGTCACTAAGAACAAATCACAAACAATCCTAAAAGGGCAGCTGGGGGCAATCTGCCTCGTAATCAGGTTGACGTTTTAGAAATGTTAAAAGCTCAATCAATAAATAAGGTATTGCCTTAATCGCAAGGGTAATATGATCATAGCAGTCCGGGATGCGGTCACTTCAAAAAACAGAAACCCAATAACATCGGACATCACAGTTGTGATACTTTACGCTACTTGACCAGAGGACAAATGCAGCGATGCGGCTTATCATGCGACATATCTTTCAGTTTCCTTGTGATGTTTGCTAACAAAGAAACAAAGCCAACTTCATGGCCATAGCTCGACCACCCCGTAGTGGGTGCTGGGACACATAAATGCATGAATTATTAATTATTATACCATCAATGAACACGCATTTCTTTACAAGCTCCCACAATTAGGCTAATGAGGCTAACAATTAGCTGAACATATCCTTACTAGTCAGTATATCATTCTTTGTTTCATGTTTAAATCAGTGACACTTAAAGATATTACAATTACTTCAATATGGCAACATGACACATTCTTCTACAGCAGGGTGTCCAAACAGTTCCACGGAGGGCTGAGTGTCTGCAGGTTTTTAGTTTTTCCTATAAATTGGTTAACAGTTCACACCTAAACAACCAATTGAGGGAAGAAACTAACCAATTAGTAACCTAATTAGTCAATCAAGTACAAGGTGAGAGCGAAAACCTGCAGACACTCAGCCCTCTGTGGAACTGTATGGACACCCCTGTTCAAAATTGTTGCTATGATGAATTCACTGACAGGGACCCTTTCCCTACCGGACAATCACTGTGGGCATAGTAAGCTTGTTCATGGAACACATCATCATCCATAGCAACGGGGTCAATCCAACCCTTTCTCTTAGCTTAAGACTTATCCTCTTTCCTTAGTAAAAGTTGGTCTTAGCAGCTTTGTGAATAGGTTAAGAGAAAACTCTTAGCTAGGAATGTTTAGTGCTGTTTAGGAGTCCCCCTGCTTGTAAGAAAACCCCAGATTTGTAGACTCTAGGTTAACGTAGCACCATCTAATGGAGTTTCTGGAAGATTCCACAGAAAGTATCAATATTAAATTTCATGTCTTACATGCTTGCTGGATGACCTCATGAGGGTATAACTGATCCCAAAATATTTATGATCTGTATTAGAGCATAGTCGATTAATTCATATTGAGTCCATTAAAATTCAACATATCTAATCACAATTAGGTACATTTCAACCAGGGAGTTATAGTTAAAACAAACCTGTGATAAATGTTTTATTGTACAACCTTGTGTGATTGTACAATAGTTGAGTAACTGAAAAGGTTAATTAACATGTTTGACCAGAATAATCAGTAAAACACAGATATTTGACATTACCACTACCATTAAAAAAATATTGCCTTAGCATAACATTACAAAAGCAATGCAAACACAAATTTACTTCATGACATAATGAGGCTCTAATCAAACTGGGGTGAATATTAGAATTGGAAACACTGCAGATACCAAAGCAAACAAATTTACAGCCCCTACTACTTCAAGATACAAAGTGATTGCGCTATTCCAGCCACAAAGGTATGTAGTTACGGTTTGATTCCACTGAAATGTTTCAGTTGAGGTTAAAAATTGATTCATCCTTGATATATATAAAAAAAAAAAGTAGCACCATAGTAGCATGACTCAGATTTCATTCAAAACAGCACATGAAATATGTAGATACTACACATAATTGCTGCCTCAGTGACATGGAGGGATATAAACTGCCATGAACAAACTTTTTTTGCGATGATGCACCGTCCATAGTTCATAAAGCAAAAGGGTTAAAAGATCATTCTAGATGGACCACACAGAGGGAGAAAAAATTAAATTCAGTCTTTTTAAAGTTAAACTATTTAAAAGCAATGTTTAGGTTCATGACAGAGACAAAACATGGGGGAAGAAAAGTAGACAAAAATAATAAAAAGTGTTAACAAGAGAAAGCTACAGAACCATGCTGTAGGAAGGGTGTGTAGACTAGGCAAGAGACACGATTGAGTTGTTGGCACTGGGCAGGTGTCAGTGGTGGGCACGCTCGCTGACCACATCCTGCAGCCTTTTGAGCAACACATCCTCACTCTCTGGACAAACCCGTTTGGTGGGGGACTCGGCAGAGTAGTCGCCCTCCATGGAAAAGGCCCTTTTCCTGCTCACCCCTCCCTGGCGAATCATCCTGTTGATGTCGGTTAGCTCCTAGGGAGGGAAATACAGGTGAGCTAAAACTGACATTTACAAAGGTTTCTTACGCAACAGAACGTGAAGCTCTCGAGCCAAAAGGGAACTGATACATAAATTGTGAAGGATCACCGAGCAATTTTCAGAAACAAATACTTCCTTTAATGGCCAGAAACTCATCATGAAGTGGCCAACCTCTGAACACTAATTGAAAACATTGTTTGCCCTGGACTGAGGATTATGAGTACATTTGTACAAGCAACCTAATTTAAGGTAAACAATTTTCAGCTAAATGCCTGCGTAAGGTGTGGGGAGACATACTTTAGAGGGGCTGCCATTGATCCTGTAGGTGTATGCTGAGTTGGGGGTCAGGCAGGAGCCACTCTTGTGCGGGGACACATAAATGGAGTGTCTCTGGGAGATGCGGCGTGGCGACAGGGGCTGGGCTCTCACCAAGGGGAATGGGGACAGAGGAGGTGCCTCCATCTGGAAGAGGGAACAACAGAGGAGACAAAAACTACTGGAGCTGCAGGTTATGACTAGCCCTCTAATGTCTGACTGCTTTAACAGGCATCAACAGCCAATGACAATTGGATCACCACTGCAGCAATAAGAAAGTACACATGTAGGGGTTTATAGGTCTGGGGTAGGTTTATACCCTGTTGTCTGTGCTGGTGGCAGCATATCGGAGGGCGAATCCTTTCATCTTCAGAACATAGACAGAGTTGTAGAACTGGATGAGGTCGCCACGCTCCTCCCCTTGATACATGGGGCTCTCCTTGATGCTGCTCCGGTTGGCTTTCTCAGCAGCTGAGAGATAAGGCGGGAGTGGTAAATGCTCAGAACACTGAGGCCAAAGCTCACTGCCTGCCATGTCAATTGGAATATAGCTTAAACATTTCAGACTGCTGTACAGTGATTTGGTTAACACTCTGTGTGATTCAGTTCAATTCGACTTCAGAATTCCCATCAGTGTGAATCTGGCTTTGACCAGACAGGCCGCAGATAGAAGTGAGTTTTCGGGTATCGAGGGGACTTACATTCTCCCCCAAAGGTGGGATCAACTTCCATGTTCTCATTTGAAGGTGGTGCTGGTTTGCTGTAGGGCTTGATGAGGACACTACGGTAGACCTGTGTAGTAGATACACAAGAACATGTTACTTCAATGCACAGCTTTGAATAAAAACACAGGAGTTCAGAAAAATATAAAATGTAACTGACTTACATGACTGCTGGCTTGAGGTTGACTTCGGTAACATTTCATGATGTCCTGGAACGAGTGGGCATCTTTCGTAATCTAGAACAGCATTCATTGAGAATATTAATATGGTTTTAAAAGGTGTTAAGTTACAGAAGATGGGTGAATTACTACAGAATTATGTTTCATTCAAAACAAATAACCCTTGCTTGACTATTTACTTTTGGTTTTATCCACCTTCTTAAAACAGCTGAAAGCTAATATTACAGCCAGTGTCACATTATAAAAAGCCTTCAATCCCTTATTCCATTATTTCCAGAATTCCTCCCTCAAATTAACCCTAATTGCTCCACAGGAAGTTGCTGTAAATGATAATGTTTTTGGTCAACTTACCTGGTAAAATAAGAAAAGAAAATGTTACTGACATGTTGTCATTATTTGTTATTCACAGTGTGGTCTTGTTTGTCCAAACACAGTTCAATTTTCAGACATCGCTATAGAAATTTTACAAATGTGACTTTGATACCAAATATTCTATGACATGAAAATGACCACATCTTTGTAATTGCTTGTCAGAAAATGCAGAAAAGAGTTTAATATTATTCCATGAAAACCCATATTAATAAGAATGTGTCAGTTCCATTTTCATTCCACACCGGCCATCTCATTCAAATAATTGAGTTTACAGACAGTGATAAAAGAATGACTTTACAGGGATTTTGTGGCTTTATTGAATGCTTTCTAAAGATGTAAAGATTTTACGGCAAATGTAAAATCTGGGTAGTCTTAACATTTGAGAATATAGTCCTGATGAAACAACCATGAACAGGTTACCACCTTCACACCTTCTCCCAGTTTCACACATGAAGTAGAAAAACACCACACCACTGAGATTAGCTCAAAAGGAAGAACAGAAATCAACAACCAAATAAAACCAGCATTACAAGCTGTAGCTACTGAAAAACTTGCCTATAACCCATTTAACCAATGACATGAACGCCTCCCTCTTGCAATTTAGGCTGTTTTAACTAGCTAGCACACCAAACGAATAATGGACACTACTCACCTCTTTTATACACTTCTATATCCTTTTCACCACAAATCAATAGAGTTTGGCCTGGCTGATTATCTGTGCCGATTTTGGATTCTTAGTAATTTGTCTGTTATCGGCCAAGCCGATAATCCCTTTCATGTAGCTGATCAATATGCTACATTGGGGCACCGATCAAAAAGTTGCTGCCAGCCACCGCTAACAGGTAGGTGTCATCTGTCATCAAAAGAAATACTGCTGCAGTTATTCAGGACCCTTTCATTATTCAGCGGTCCTAAGAACAATCTAGCAAAGTATTTTTGTATTTGAGCCTGTTTAAATTTACAGCAGTAGTTTGATTTGCGTCACAGTTTAATATCGAAGGCCTTCATTCACCAGCTCTGACAATGGGTCACAGACATTCATTTTATATTATTTTAAGCAACCTGTTATCTAGCTTTTTGAAGCATGTTTGTTATCTTGGCATGTTAGTTAGCGTCAACCCCCCAGAAAATTGGTTGGCACAATAGCAAAGTCTTATTTAGATGTGGGAGTTAACATGAACCAAAGTTTGCAAATCATTAACAATTTATTCACACAAGTAACTTGGCTAGCTAAATTAGCAAATAGTATTAGCCATTAGTAAATCTACTGGTGTTAGCCTTTGTTATTATCTAGAGAATAACTCATTTACAGTTGGGTGTTCAGCTACAAATCAGCTAGCTAGTACCATCCCTTTCCAGTCTACATCCACAACAGGCAAACCACAATTATCGGCATGAGATATTTGCATCAGCAATTCTATAGTTATTAGTGAAGTATTAATTGGGCATGGCGAGATTGTAAAATATCTCCTGCCGCCAACAAAGTAAATCATAGCGATATTCATTTCACTATAGATGTGCTTTCATACTCAATGCAAAGGTTCCCTGCTTTTCAACCAAAATAGATTGCTGCACTCTATTCGAAAATGTATTAGAAATGTAAAAAAATATAAATAAAGTTGTGTCTGTGTCGTATGTGGAATTCTTCCAGTGTACATTTTATTCAAATTTAAAGATGGGAAATATGGGCATATAAAATTGTTTATCGGCCACTTCAATGCCAAAATATCAGCATCAACATAAAAAAAAAATGTATATTAGTCTAACGCTACAAATCAGTACATTGGAGAATTGTACAATAATTTAGTGAATTTCAATTTATTCCACAAACAATACTCTAGATCATGGAATGTTTATTCAAGTCAAACCTGTATCTAAAATCTCATTTAAAGCTGGTTTCATAGCATACGGATTAAAAATGTAGTACATTTTACATATATTAAGATTAGTTGATTTATATACACAGTGAGGGAAAAAGTATTTGATCCCCCGCTGATTTTGTACATTTGCCCACTGACAAACAAATGAGCATTTTAAAGGGAGGTTTATTTGAACAGTGAGAGACATAAGAACAAAAAAATCCAGAAAAACACATTCATTCATTTTATGAATTGATTTGCATTTTAATGAGTGAAATAAGTATTTGATCCCCTCTCAATCAGAAATATTTCTGTCTCCTAGGTATCTTTTATATAGGTAACGAGCTGAGATTAGGAGCACAATTAAAGGGAGACACCTGTCCACAGAAGCGATCAGATTCCAAACTCTCCACCATGGCAAAGACCAAAGAGCTGTCCAAGGATGTCAGGGACAAGATTGTAGACCTACACAAGGCTGGAATGCGCTACAAGACCATCGCCAAGCAGCTTGGTGAGAAGGTGACAACAGTTGGTGCGATTAATCGTAAATGGAAGAAACACAAAAGAACTGTCAATCTCCCTCGGTCTGGGGCTCCAAGCAAGATCTCACCTCGTGGAGTTGCAATGGTCATGAGAACGGTGAGGAATCCACCCAGAACTACACAGCCAGATCTTATCAATGATCAAGGCGGCTGGGACCACAGGCAACAAAGGAGTGGCTCAAGAAGAAGCACATTAATTATTATTGGTGGTGATGTCTGACAGAGTTTTTCCCTGAAAATGTGCTAAATTCTATTCAATTTCAACAACAGACAGTCACCACAAAATAAAAATAAAAAAACCGGGGGGAAAAACCCAGAACTGTGACTGAAAGAGTTTGACCTGGGATGTATTTCACCAGTTTAAAAAATTAAATAAAAAGAAAGACAGGTCAAAAAAGACAGGCAGGCTGTGAAGGAAAAGAAAGCCAAGGTACAATAATACAAAGAAGGGGAAGAGCATTGGGAAAAATGCCAAAAAAGCAGAATAGGGCAGTGTGGCAAGTTCGCCACACTGCCTTTACACTATATTATGTAATTGCATGGAAAGTATCTGTACAATGTCCAGTTCACAATTGTTTCATGAATTTGTTAACAAGCTGGATCACAATGATAATTGTGGTGTGATTGTTAATCGTTGACCGTTTTTTGTACTGTTGTTCAAAATGGTTAAGGCAAGTAAAAGTACTGTATTTTAAATGTACTAAATAAAGTAATTAATGCCGATTCCTTCACTTATGTGAAGACGAAATGTAGAATTGCGCATCAGGGCGGAATATTTAACCTGAAGTCTAGCAAGTAGTAGAGTTTGTGCAAATCTGAAATCTATAGATTAAGAGCCTAATGAATTGGTCAATGGACAGATTTATTTTCATGAACTTTAACAGTAAAACCTTAAACTGTTGCATGTTGTGTTTATATTTATGTTCAGTATATTAGCAGCAAGGTAAATAAAAACAAATGAGGAAAGGTCAGTGAATTATTTCTGTTTTGACACTGGGTCCTGCAATCTCATGCCCAAACCAGGCCTGATTTGACAGAGCAAGACTGGACAGTGTATGAGCTGTCAGCTGAATGAGAGCACATTTCAGTTCACCTAGTAGAAACAAGAGCACAAGTCTGTGGTGCAGGCTTTTCTGTTGGGCAAATTCTAATTGCAGTTATGTTATAGTTTGGATGTCTTCACTATTATTCTACAATGCAGAAAATAGGTAAACTAGTGGAAAAAAACAAGAGGGGGGAAAAAAAGTTCTTACCACATTAACCTACACTTTTTCCATTTAGTTTTTCCACAGAAGAGAAGACAATTGAGTAGAAGAAATGCAATATACAACAATTGGTTACATTTGAATATACAAAGGATATACAATGTTTTTAAGGATTTGTGTTTTGTAATTAATAAAGAGTAACCAAACAACTATTAATGAATGGTATTGCAGTTCCAACCGTAATGTCTATAGAAGTGTTTATTCACTGTCTGTCTAAAAATAACAGTAATAGGGTAAAGATCATGATCCATCTGACTTTTTTGTATACGTTTCTCTTCTTTATGTGTCATGTTTATTTGTATTTTTATTAATGTGGTTCTATATGTTGCCATCTTGAATGTCAGTTGAATGTCGTTGGCATTGGTTCCCAGACTCATCCGGTAAAATAATGGATAAATCATAATGAAAGTCAACATCAATATATTTTAAAACGAAAAGTATGTTGCTAAACTCATTCAGTGAATCCAGAAAACAGCGTCTCAAGGTTAATTTAGCAGATGCTCTTACCGAAGGGCTTAGAAATAAATGTATTCCAAACAAAACTTGTGCGAATCCATCCCCTCAGTGCTTTAGTACCTTAGAGATTATGTAGATAGCGCAGAGAAGGAGCTGATCCAGGTGTCGGTCCTTCATCAGCTCCGGACTCTGGACAATGGAGTGCTCAAAGCACGTCCAGATCTTGCCCCTCAGCTCTGCTGAGATGTCCAGCCTCACGCACAGGTCTCTAAGTCTCACACTGGCCAGGTGGTACACCTATGATGACAGACAGAAAGAATGATGGTGGGAGGGACAAGATGTTTTTTAATAGGCTAAAGATATACAATGAACAAAGTAAACACCACCATGGGCAGACAAAGCAGATTATGCCTTGTCCTGAGAGTTCTCCACTGACCTTGATGTGTTCCCATAGTATTTCCAATGTTTTGGTCGAGGTCCATTGATCTAGGGACCAGTTTCGCAAAGACATTAAGCCTAGTCCTGGACAAAAAAAAAATCTAACTCAGAGGAACTGGACCAGTCTTAATATTTATCCACAAAAACGGCACCAAAAGTGAAAGATCTGGGTTATGTGCTAGTGATTAGTCTACGATCCAACATTATTAATTAGTTGTGCTGGGTGTAAATCATTTTTTAAGGCTCTGTAGATGACTGTGCATCCCAACTAGGGCTTATATGAGCCAGATCGCAAGTATTTTTACAACAACAATCTTTATGCACAATATTTTGATTCCAAAATCATGTTTTCAATCTGAATAAGGGATTTTTACACCAATGTCAGAAACATCAACAAATACCATGCAAATGATGTCCGTTTCCATCCGTCAGCATGTCTAGACATTAACATGTTTTATTCACTTATTTGTTGCATCAACTCTGATCGACAAGACATTTTTATTTAAAATGTTTTACTAATATTGTAAGGCGACTTTTGTCATTTCAATCCATATTTCCTAATTAGATAATGCGCTTTAATGGATAGACATTTTGTCCCATTGCATATTAAGATTTGAAAATAAAAAGAATTAACTGAAAACTGAAACATGTTTCGTTACATGAGGAAGGCCATTTCAAATAACTACAATATTAGCAGCAGAGCGAAAGGTGAAAAGTAATTGTCATTGCTTTGTGGTTGCGTTTTGTGGAGAGTTATCGTTAACAACATTAAGTGGTAGTTCCAAAGCCAAAACACAAGTGCGCCTAGTGATGGCCATTCAAGGCTTCATTAGCGTCATTTTAGCAGCAGGATATTGAGCTGGCAGCACTCAGATTTTCTTTTAAAATCACAATAAAAGCCATCATTGAAATGTATAAGGCAATATTAGTTAATCTAGTCTGTGAAAAAGAACAGAAGCATAACATTGGAACAGATATTAAACATAAAATTAGAAAACTAGATTGTTAACTATATTACTGGATATATTTCAATGATGGTTAGCACTGCTAGCATAATATCCTGCTTCTAGAACAGTAATGAAGCCTCGGATGACCATCACTAATTGCACCGCTCTAGACACATTTTGGTTTTGAGAGAAAAAAAGAGGTGAATTGCCAAATTGCACCAGAAAAGGTAGCACTCAAAAGCACAAACACCACAAAAATGTCTCCAAATCGCCAGATGTATTACAATATTATTAGGCTTACACTATAATAGTGGCATACAATTTAAAATATACACAATTATATTGTTAATCACAATTATTTGTGCGACAATTGACAGCCCTAATCTCAACGTTGCCTGAGAACCAATTCACGTTTACAATAGCCACCTGGGAGAAATTAGGCTCATCGGTCATCTGAAATTAGGCTCACATTCTGGGATTCTATCTAGCAAGAAACTGGGAACTGGTCAGAAGCTTGGCTGCTAGGCTACCTGCTGCCACCGGGTGGCACCCTCGTCCCAATAAAGTGCAATAATAGAGTACTGCAGTGATTCTCCAACCATTTCTCAAACAGCCATTAATATTTTACAATGCGTTTGCCACCCTGAACCTGCTACCCTGATTGGTCAGTTGACCAGTTCATTCAGGTGTGCTAGTTTAGGAGGGGATTGAAATGGAACAGAAGGCAGCCACCAGAAGAGGTTTCAGAAATAGGTTTGAGTAGGGAAAGTTTAGGACGTGGAATGTGTATCCTCTCACCTTCCTGAAAAAGAGGGCCAAGGAGCCTGTCCGTCGGGGCCGGCTTTGCTGAGGGTCAGGCTGGGCCTGGGGGGCGGGGCTGGGTCGGTTGGGAGAGGCAGTCAGGAGGACCTGGGCTGTAATGGGGCTGCCGGGTTCCCGTCCAGACTGGACCTGGATCAGTGTGATTCCTCCCATATCATTACCTGAGGGTCACAAGCAAACTATGTACTGAAACACTGTCACAAAATCATGTCCCAAAAACAATGCGGGAGGGTAGTATGTAGGAGGGTTGGTTTGTGGGAGTATCGGCTAAATTGTCTATAAAACGTTTTTTTCTTTCCTTTCTTCTAAAATAGGCTGATGCATTCTAGCATTCAAAGTTAATTTGCTAGATGAGAGTATGCAAACTTTTCGATTTGTCGGAGATTCATACAGTACACAGGATTGCAGATAAGTGCATTTGCATGTTTTGTAAAGACTCAGTAAAGGCAGACTAATAACAATGCATCTGATAGTATAAGTGGGTGTAAATATTACTATGATCGGTGTGGTCATGAAAGCGCTACCTTGCAGTGGAATACTGAGCTGCTGACCGTTGGCTGTGGTCATGTCAATCTTCAGTGTCCCTCCAGGGGAGAATGTGAGCCTCTTGGCCAGCGAAGGGGACTGCTGGGTCTGTGGGCCGCTGTCATCCCCAAACAAGCGCCGCTTAGCACTGCCTGCCGCCGGGGAGCTGTAGCGGTCATGGACAGATAAAGGAGATGGGGGGACGTCTAGGGGAAAAGGACAGTCAAGATTACATTTAACCTGCATTGTTTACTCAGTCGGATCCACAGAAAAGCTGGGCTCATGACCGGGCTCTACAAAGATAGTTGTAATTTCATATGCCATGGTTCTGTGACATTGACTAGGTTCAATAGAGCTGGTACCATTTACATGTACAGCCTCCTGCGGCTAAAATGGATACCATGTGAGGTCACCCAACTGTATGAATCCAAACAGTCTCACTCCAGGGGCTGACTGAGTACACAGACCTCAAATACTGACATGCAAACAAGAAACATCAACACAATAGCTCTTCCTCAATTAATCTTCCATCTATTCCTAGCCACCCTTCCACTGGCCTCTTCCTGAAAGGAGAGGGTCCTTGTACCATCTACTACACTATGCAAATGAGTGAGCGGAGCCATTGACTCACCTTTGCGTGCGCTGCCCAGGCCCGCCCTAAACTCCCGGATGCGGGGGTGGATGATGGGGGAAAGCGCTACCAGTGGGAGATGAGAGGGTCCGGTGCTGTTCCCAGTGTCAAAACTACTGGGAAAGTTCACCTGGATACAACAGAGGGGAGATTCACTTAGGAAGAGAATCATCACAAACAATTTACAGAGTCTGTGACAACTGCTTATGGGGATTCTCATTTGTAGCTAGGATTACGTACTTCCACAAACATAGCAAGCCATATGAAAGTGTATACTTTTTTAAACTGTCTTTAATAGCTTCCATTTGCAACTCAGGTGTGAGCAAAGTACTTTACAAAGTAAATGTGTTATGAGCTAGGCAGAATTACACACTAGCTTCAGTACTTCAAATACCTTCAAAAATACCCAGGCATTCAGACAGGCTTTATTAGAAAGTACTGTATTTGCAGTAATTTAATTTAAGAAGGCATTTTACAAATACATTTTGTTGTGTTTAAAAAACTAAAAAACTTTGATAACACCACATGAAAACATTTCACATCTTGGTTTGTATGTCAAACAAAAAGGTAATTAGGCATAAAAACCAATACCTGGGCGGTGGGGATAAGTATTCACCCAAGTTTATACTTGGACCCGCCTCTGGTAGCAATTACATCCAAACCCTTGCTTTTACAGAAAGACCTGAAAGGTCCTTGGTGTTCTGTGCTTGTTTGGATACCCTTTAGGGGCCTTCAAAAACAGTTTAATTTAATCTGAGCTCATGTGACAATATTACACAGGTGAACAAAGGGGTCAGTGGTGATGAAATAAATTAAATAAAAATCAAATTTGAATGAAAAATGAACACTACACTTTCCTTCAGAATGCAATTGACTTAAATCAGGAATAGTGCAAAATATTGGTTTCAATACAGCAGCTGCTGTATGACCAGTGAAATATTATTAGGTACATCGCAGAACAGACTGTCATTAAACTCAGATGCTGTGCTTCATTAGCATGAACTTTGTAAACAATTAATTTACAGCAGGCATTTACATCAAATCCTCAGATAATTTAGACCATACATTTTGCTGTAACCACTCAAATGCTAGTAAAAACCCTTGTTTTGGGATGTGCAGTACAAAATGAACACAGAACCTGTTTTCTATTATAACAATTTCAATACATTAAAGTCCAAGTTGCATTATATCCTAGTCTCATTGCAACAATTCCCAGCAGGCTTGAAAGATTATATGCATGTCTATCAAAGCACATCACACCATTCAGCTTCTTATGACACTTTAGAGAACACATTTTGTAGCCACAACCCTGATCAACAGCAGCTGGCTGACATGGCCTGGATGGTGCAGAGCCAATTCACAATGCCACAAACAAGGCCTGCAGATATATACCGCGACTGGGATTTGAATGCCATTACTGGGCATTTACCTCCTCCACAGTAGGGACCTTGTTGTTCGCCTGCTGCAGGGACTCCCACAGCACCGAATCTGCGGTCCAAGCTCGACATTCCAGCACCTGTTCCTCAATGGAGTTCAGGTGCTTCACCATGTCCCGGGACAGACCCTCCTCCGAGCGGATGAACACCTCGATAACCTGGAGGAGACAAGGAAGGGGGCCAGACATGCAACATTACATGATTTTTGTCATTAAAAGGATTAAATTCATTCAGCTGCCAACTGATCTAGCATCCGGTTGGTGTCTGTGTGTAGATGTGAAAGGTTGGATTATGGCATGCCTGTATATATACAGAGGGGAGAACAAGTATTTGATACACTGCCGATTTTGCAGGTTTTCCCACTTACAAAGCATGTAGAAGCAGAGGTGGGGGACTCGAATCACATGACTTGACTCGAGTCTGACTGGAGTCACAATTTTCAGGACTTGTGACTTGCTTGATTAAAGTATCAAAATGACTTGACTTTGATTTGAGAACAAGTTACTTGAGACTTGACCTGAAGTGGAAGACTCGACAATGACTTGAACTTATAATAAACAAACAGCAATAAAATGATTTTATATGTTGTGACATCAGCACCACTAATCAGCGTATGTGCCTTTAACGCTGCACAATTCAAACCGCGCCAAACATGGCAGACAGTAACGTTAGTCGAGCTCCACAAATAGTATCGTTTGGATACAAGGACTTTGAACTGGACCATGTGAATAAAAAAACATTTGCCAGATGCTAAATATGCAAAAACGTCAAATTTCATTCGTCATTTTAAGAACCACAAGGAAAGGTAAGAAAGTAATCTCTTTATATTCAGTTTCACTAAGATCTATAACGATTAAGTTACTAATGTAATGAAATAATATTTTGTTTGTCATAATTTGGCCTTGGTTGCATATTATGTTAGTTTTTTTCTTGTTAGAAATGTGACCATTATCATTACTGAATACGTCTGGTAAATAGATGTAAGGGAATTGGACTATAACAGTGGCATAGCCTGAATTTTAATGTTGATGGGCATCTTAAAATGAGCGGGCATGTATATTATTACACGTAGGCTATAATGTCTGTATTAAATGTGCGCATTTTCAAGTGTTTGTGGACTGCGTGTGGAAACTTAAAAGCATTGTGCTTACACCATAACAGTTAACTTTACTGCATGAAAGGCTAACATGGAGGCGCAGATGTGATTACTAGCACCTAAACATTTCGAAGAGTTTTATTTCTTTACTCATACAGACAAGAATAATTACAGCGTAATTACATATTAGGCAGTTTTTCAGTCACAATAATTAGTTTATAAGGTTGTTATTATTAGCCCTTATTACATGGATTGGCTGAATTCCAGTGCAGAATGCGTGTTATTTCTTGATAACAGACCGTTGCCATGAAAAACAGCGTGTTGCTATGGACGCAGCAGGATTCTAACCAGAGACGGAACGGTATTTGATTTTGAAATCGAGCTTTGCACCGAGCGCACGTCAGAAACAGAGGACAGTGTGTGTGTGTTCATCTCTTTAGTATTGTGACTTGACTTGAAACTTATAAGGACTCGACTTGACTTGCTTAGGGTGAACCCTTGACTTGACTTGCTTGATTTATCTGAACTGTGACTTGAGACTTGACTCGAGACTTGATGGTTAAGACTTGAGACTTGCTTGGACTTGACCATGTGTGACTTGTCCCCATCTCTGTGTAGAAGTCTAATTTTATCATAGGTACTCTTCAACTGCGAGTGACGGAATCTAAAACAAAAATCCAGAAAATCACATTGTATGATTTAAGTAGTTAATTTGCATTTTATTGCATGACATAAGTATGACATCCGAAAAGCAGAACTTAATATTTGGTACAGAAACCTTTTTTTGCAATTACAGAGGTGATACATTTCCTGTAGTTCTTGACCACGTTTGCGCACAGTGCAGCAGGGATTTTGGCCCACTCCTACATACAGACCTTCTCCAGATCCTTCAGGTTTACAAACTTTCAGCTCCCCCCAAAAATGGTGTATTGGGTTCAGGTCTGGAGACTGGCTAGGCCACTCCAGGACCTTGAGATGCTTCTTACGGAGCCACTCCTTAGTTGTCCTGGCTGTGTGTTTCGGGTCGTTGTCATGCTGGAAGACCTAGCCACAACCCATCTTCAATGCTCTTACTGAGGGAAGGAGGTTGTTTGCAAAGATCTCGCGATACATGGCCCCATCCATCCTATCCGCAATACGGTGCAGTCATCCTGTCCCCTTTGCAGAAAAGCATCCCCCAAAATCTTTCCCACCTTTATGCTTCATGGTTGGGATGGCGTTCTTGGGGTGGTACTCATCCTTCTTCTTCCTCCAAACACTGCGAGTGGAGTTCAGATCAAAAAGCTCTATTTTTGTCTCATCAGACCACATCATCCAGATGGTCATTGGCAAACTTCAGACAGGCCTGGACATGAGCTGGCTTGAGCAGGGGGACATTGCGTGCGCTGCAGGATGGCGTAGTGTGTTACTAATGGTTTTCTTTGAGACTGTGGTCCCAGCTCTCTTCAGGTCATTGACCAGGTCCTGGCATGTAATTCTGGGCTGTTCCCTCACCTTCTTCATGATCATTGATGCCCCACGAGGTGATTGACCGTCATCTTGAACTACTTCCATTTTCTAATAATTGCACCAATAGTTGTTGCCTTCTCACCAAGCTGCTTGCCTATTGTCCTGTAGCCTATCCCAGCCTTGTGCAGGTCTACAATTTAATCCCTGATGTACTTACACAGCTCTCTGGTCTTGGCCATTGTGGAGAGGTTGGAGTCTGTTTGATTGAGTGTGTGGACAGGTGTCTTTTATACAGGTAATGAGTTCAAACAGGTACAGTTAATACAGGTAATGAGTGCATAACAGGAGGGCCTCTTAAAGAAAAACTAACAGGTCTGTGAGAGCCAGAAATCTTACTGGTTGGTAGGTGATCAAATACTTATGTCATGCAATAAAATGCAAATTAAATTATTTAAAAATCATACAATGTGATTTTCATCCGCAAAGAGCAGAGACGAATCTGCTCTTTGCGGATGATGTTGTCGTGTTGGCCCCTTCAATCCAGGACCTTCAGCATGCACTTGGACGGTTTGCAGCCGAGTGTGAAGCGGTGGGGATGAAAATCAGTACCTCCAAATCCGAGGCCATGGTCCTCAGTCGGAAAAGGGTGGCTTGCCCACTTCAGGTTGGTGGAGAGTGCCTGCCTCAAGTGGAGGAGTTTAAGTATCTAGGGGTCTTGTTCACGAGTGAGGGAAGGATGGAACGGGAGATTGACAGACGGATCGGTGTAGCTTCTGCAGTAATGCGGTCGATGTATCGGTCTGTCGTGGTGAAGAAAGAGCTGAGCCGCAAGGCGAAGCTCTCGATTTACCGGTCAATCTACGTTCCTACTCTCACCTATGGTCATGAGCTTTGGGTCATGACCGAAAGGACAAGATCCCGGATACAGGCGGCCGAAATTAGCTTTCTCCGCAGGGTGGCTGGGCGATCCCTTAGAGATAGGGTGAGAAGCTTGGTCACCCGGGAGGAGCTCAGAGTAGAGCCGCTGCTCCTCCACATCGAGGGGTCAGCTGAGGTGGCTTCCGTCCCACCGGGAGGAGACCCCGGGGAAGACCTAGGACACGCTGGAGGGACTATGTCTCCCGGCTGGCCTGGGAACGCCTCGGTGTCCCCCCGGAAGAGCTAGAGGAAGTGTCTGGGGAGAGGAAAGTCTGGGCATCCCTGCTTAGACTGCTGCCCCCGCAACCCGGCCCCGGATAATCGGAAGATGATGGATGGACAATGTGATTCTTTATTTTTGTCTCTCACAGTTGAAGTGTACCTATGATAACAATTATAGACTTCTACATGCTTTGTAAGTAGGAAAACCTGCAAAATCGGCAGTGTATCAAATACTTGTTCGCCCCACTGTAGTTATGTTTTTGGGAGATACTGGGTCAGGGGATGAGTAGCATTTGAAATGACCATTTTAACATGACCTGTGACACGCGCAAGTGAGTGGTTTCGTGAAGTAGGGTGGCCACTTGCCTTGAAGAAGTAGAACGGCCGTAATTTGAAGACGCTGATGATCCAAGGGAAGGTGCGCTGGGAGCTGTAGGCAAACAGCACCACCTCCAGACAGCAGGCCATCAGAGAACAGTGGAAGATGTCCTGCTCCAGCAACACCTACAAACACAGCAGAGGCTCTTTGTCTCCGATGTCACACAATCACTATGTGTCTTATCCGTGAATATGTTTGATACCACACAAGGATGTGCAATAAACAGAAAAGACGACGTACTACTGGATCTTGTCCCATAAACACACATGGTTATATTTAATCTGAAGGGTGCCATGAGAAAACACCCAGCATGACTTACAGCCATGTCTTTGCCCTGTAATCTTTTGGTCTCCTGGGCCATGACATTCTCCAGAACCTTGTAATAGAGGATTTCAGACAGCTTCATCCGGTTCTCAGCAAAGTCTAAACAAATAGGGATAAGAAAGTCCATTACTACGAAAGAGCAATATAAGAGGGGTTGCTTAATACTTTCATATTTTAATATATGTGACGTAAGCTCTCAAAGCATCTGATTCCTATTTCTGCATGCTCAATGTAATCTGTCTGTGTAGGTCTGGCATCTCACCCATGTGTGCTCCAGGCAGCTCCTCAGAGTCCTTGGTATAATTATGCTTGAAGGTCTCTCCAAGGGTTTTTACTCGGCTCACAATGGCTTCGGCGGGGTCCCTCGAACAAGACCTACAGGTAAAAAAGTAACAGCCAAAACAGTTCAACACCAGATATCCACCAATAAAATGACAGTAGCCTCCTCATTTATTTTTTGAAAATTTTACTGGCACTCAACCAATCACAAATGGGGACAATTCAGTTAAACCCAGGTCATTAACAAAGGAGGTAACTAAAAGTCAATTTCAACAGATGGTCTCAGTGGATGTAAGCTCACTTGAATATCTGTAACAGAGCCTCGCTTGGTGCATTGCGCAAGCCTGAGACCATGCTCTGGAGCCGGCTGACACTCTGCGTTGCCGAGGACACAGGGGTTACAAGCAGCTCTTTCTCCTTTAGGTACTTTCTCCCCGTCAGAGGAGTGGAAGGGGCAAGGGAGCGTTTCTACAGACACAAACACAACAGACAACGGTTTTATTTAGATTACATGACGTTTGGATACACTCCTGGAAGTGAAAGGGGATTTTGACAAGAAAATGGGCTGGTGAACAGTGAGAATAGACTCACTCATCAATTTATTCAAAAAACATTTAGCAAGATGACATTGTCAGTGCAGACAAAACAAGCAAAACACGCTGGCAACAGCGAATAGACTCACGATTTGCATAATTCTATCCATTTTGAGATAATGCTGTGAATTTGTGATAATTTAGTGCATGAAACCTACAACTCTGTCAGGCGCAGAAAGGCGAGAGAGAGACGTGTTGAATGTGCTGAAATTGACCACTGCAGACCAGGAACCCCCCCACAAGATACAATAACATACTGTTTAAGGAGGTAACCAGCACAAAAATACCACTGGGATGAAATATTTATATACATAGTCCAAATTTGTCCGAAAGCCCATCCAATGGACATGTGAACATCAGAACTGGACCAGGGAGCAATGGAAGAAGGTGGCCTGATGAATCAGGTTTCCTTTTACATCACGTGGATGGCCGGGTGCATGTGCATTGGATACCTCAAGAACACATGGGACCAGGATTCACTATGGGATGAGGCGGTCATTACTGACACTGCCTTGTAAAGCCTGATAATGGAAGTTTTCAGTGGTTTACAGGTACGTGTCTACCTCAGGAACCTCACTGCTGCTATCCCTGCATTTCAGTTGCACATGCAATTTGCCTCTTGCACATTTAGTATTGCCATTGCATTTTTGCAGATGTTACACACAAACAGAAGTCTCTCTGCATCATGGTTGCTCATGCTACCCTACTATAGTACTCCATTTGCACATCTCATATGCTACCTTGCACCCAAACAACTATTATCCAACTTGTATCATACACTCCACCGAATATTCCTCTATATGCCTTAATTGCACATTTAGTATTGCCATTTGTATTGCATTTGCCTGGATTGCACATCTACACATTCCACTGGTAATATACATATTTACTACATGTACATTTTCTGCCCTCTATTTGCACTTCTGGTTAGATGCTTACTGCATTTCGTTGTACTGTACCTTATACTGTTCAATGACAATAAAGTTGAATCTAATCTAATGGTCAATGTTACGGCCGATAGATGTATATTATATATTTATATAGACGGACATTAGGGCCGTCATAATTAACACATTAATGCATTCAATTCATTAAAAAAAATGTATGCTGCTAATTTTATTGCCATTAACGCATTTCATTTTTATATTTAGTTTTCATATTTAGTATTTGAGTTGAGCAGGAGCTTTCACTTATAGATTCGCAAAAGTGTACGGGTCACTTACTTTGGCACTTGACTTGTGCAGGAATGGTCGAGAGCGCTTCACATTGGCCTACGCATTCTTGTCATTAATCGTGTTGACTCGCTGCTTGTGATTCCTGCTGTTAAATGGATCTCTTACGCTAAGAACAGCCATGCCACGACTCTGACCCTTTTCTAGAACTGATCCCTAGACGCTGTGTGTGCAAGAATCCACCTGTTAACCATGTGTGGTAACTTATTTTATGTTGTTGCTAGCCTAAACTGGACAATAATTTTGTTACCAGTGAAATTTCCAGTATAACATTACAATCACATAGCTAACAACTTCTATGCTGAGCATAAATAAATTACATATCTGATCCTAATTACTGTTTGTGGATAAACATCTGGCCACCTTGCCTACCTTTTGCCTTTGCCTATTTAAGTAATCTACCATATGGCATTTGTAAATAATTTAAAGTGGTGCTCAAAGGTTTGCATACCCTTGGAGAATTAGTAATATATGGACCATTTGCAAAGAAAACATAAGTGAGCAGGCAAAACATTTTATTTCTTATGGTATTCACATTCAGCTGTAGGTCATAAAAGGGCACAAACAAAACATGGCAACAAAGATTTTTTTTACCATCCTCCGTTTTAAAAATGCTGCACACCTTCAGTTCTTAATACTGTGTATTGCCCCCTTTAGCATTAATGACAGCATGCAGTCTTTTGTAATCGTTAGACCCCAAATTCTTGCAGGTGGTATAGCTGTCAATTCATCTTGGCAAAATGCCTCCAGGTCATGCACCGCATGTTTGAGATCACCCTAGAGTGGCTTGATGATATTAAGGCCAGGAGACTGGTGACCACCCCAGAAACTTCACCTTTTTCTGCAGTAACCACTTGGCCTTGTGCTTAGGGTCATTGTCGTGCTGGAAAGTCCAAGAGCGTCCCATGAGCAGCTTTCGGGCAGAAAAATGCAAATTGTCTGCCAGTATTTTCCGATAACATGCTGCATTCATCTTGCCATCAATTTTCACAAGACTCCCGTGCCTTTAGAGCTCACACCTCCCAAAAACGTCAGTGAGCCACTACCATGCTTCAGTGGGTATTCTGTTCACTATAGGCCTTGTTGACCCCTCTCCAAACATAGCGCGTATAATTGTGACCACAAAGCTCTATTTTGGTCTCGGCACTCCAAATTAGTGTGCCAGAAGCTACAAGGCGTGTAAAGGTGTTGTCTGGCACATTATAACTGGGATTTTTTTGTGGCATTGGCGCAGTAAAGGCTTCTTTCTTGCAACTCAACCATGCAGCTCATTTTTGTTCAAGCATCTTCATATTGCGCTCCTAGAAACAACCAGTCTTTTTCCAGAGTAGCCTGTATTTGTCTTGAGGTTACCTGTGGGTTTTTCTTTGTTTCCCAAACAATTCTTATGGCAGTTTTGCTGAAATCTTTCTTGGTCTACCGGACCATGGCTTGGTATCAAGAGACACCCGAATTTTCCACTTCTCAATGTGATTGAAGTGTACTGACTCGATTTTGCAAGGCTTTGGATCTCTTTTTATATCCTTTTCCATCTTTATAAAAGCTCCATTACCTTGTTACGCAGATCTTTTAACAGTTATTTTCCGCTCCCCATGGCTCAGTATCTAGACAGCTCAGTGCATCCACATGAGAGCAAACAAACTCATTGACTATTTATACACAGACACTAACTGCAATTTAAAAAATAAAAAAAACACACAGGCGTGGGAAATTCACCCTGAATTGCCATTTTCACTCTTGTAGGTCACCTTGTGTCTGTAACAAGGCCAAAAATGTAAGGGTATGTAAACTTTTCATCAGGGGCATTTGGGTGATTTCTGTTATCATTATGATTTAAAAAGGCGCCAAACTACTGTGTGATAATAAGTGGCTTCATATGATCTCTATCCTTAATTAAATAAGAGGTTTTTTTTGCACGATCAGTCGTATTTTCAAAATCAATACCAAAATGTCAATTTATGTCAGGGAATGCAAACCTATGAGCACAGCTGTATATTATAATTACAGCCTTGTATTAAACACTGCCCAGTTACTTGTATTCATACGCTACAATTTTAATGGGACACTTCAAGAGGACATGCTTTTTCTGTTGCTTTGGAAGGTTCTTGCACAGGCATTGACATTTACACAAAGCAGGATACCAAAACATAAGGAAGGCCTCTTTGGGCTAGTGATGGGAAGTTCGACTCGTTTTACGAACTCTGATCTTTGAGTCATTCAGGAAAGAGTTAAAATCTTTGAGTAATTCCGTTCATTTGAGTCAGTAATGCCCATAGACCCCCCCCTCCCTCCTCCACACAGGTCTTTTCTACTTATGCAAATGCTCAGTTTAGTCTATGATTTCAACTATGTTTATCATTACAATCAAAAACCAAATACTGCATTAATTATTGTAGGCCTACCATGCACCCAATTATCGGTCATAAAAATGTCTTTATAACGCTACTATCTTTGGGAATGTAACACTGCACAAGTCAGTCATTCACAAATCGTTTACACTTACGCAAGTGCTTTGTGTATAATTAAATGTGGTCATCATCACAATAAAAATAAACATATATTCATTATTGTACCAGTCATCCAAAAATCAGTTACAAAAATGTCTTTATAATGCTGCCAGCTTTATGTCTTTGCTTACGTAAAACTAACAGCGGCAGGAAGTGAGGTAGGCTACTGAGCAGGAAGCACATTCCATGTTTTGGTAGAACTCAGCTACCAGTCGTACAAATGAGTTTTTTTGCATAATCAGTCATTTTCAAAAGCAATGCCAAATTTCACAATTTCTGCCAGGGTAACCAAATTAAAGACACATTTGGGTGTGGCCAAACATCTATCAAAAAAGATACTTGTTAGCAGGCCCTGGTCTGAAAACCACTAACCACGTTTTTGCGTAATAATCAAAGTACAACACCTCAAAAAGCATAGGTGTGATTTAGTGTTAGATAACATGCCTGCAGCTTTCCAGAGAGAGTGGCTGATGGGTGTTTTAAAAAGAATCCTAACATTGTTATAGTACTTGGTGTCTTGACCAAAAGCACAATGGTAGAAGATGATAGAACTATTGGACCATAGACAAGCAACTTTCTATTTCGTTTGCATGGAATAGCAAGAGATTCTGCCAGTCATTGTGATAATTTGAGGGGAGACATTTAAGAGCCATGACCTACCCTGTTGTAATGGACCAACTTAAAAAAAGAAAAGATAGTTTAACAATATTTGTAACATAATGCACTGCTTTTTAAAACAGAATGTTTTTATATCAGACCAAATTTGAACACATTCTAAAATTGTGATTAATCACGATTAACTACAGACGTTGATAATTCCAATTAATTATTAAAATCGTTTCAGAGCATTAATACATTTTAAAATAGTATTTTAGTATCCCAATCCAAAAATGTTCACTGTGGCACAATTCTATATTTATCCTTAGAATGTGGAAGGGTCAAATCAATGTTGGATATAGAATCTTATGAACAAACGCATGCAAGCAAATCCATGGCCATAAAAAAGGCGCTTGATTACAGTTATTTAAAACAAATCTATTATATGAAATATCTTTGGATTAAAAATGCTCTATTAGGTTCTGAATCAAAACCAACCATTCTATAATATTAAAGGGAGTACCGCTGCCGGGACACCAAAACCTTTTTGCCACAAAGTGTGCGAAGTATATTTGTTTTTGGGTTATAGGCATATTATATATAACTGCAGAAAGATTAGAATCACGTTAATCTAACTGCAGAATACAATTTAAAGTAGCTATTACGGCGACTAACTCCTATGCAAGTGTTTGAGTATGGTCAACATCCACAAAAATAGCACCAGGGTGACTAGTTTGGTGTCTGATGGTAAATTGTGTACTTACAAAAAGCTGCCTTCTTCTGATTTCTTATCTTGATGGTCCCAGAGATATAGCCAAGCATTGTTTTGTTTGATAAAATCAGTTTTTAAATTGACAACGACTCATGTTCTTCACAGCAAAATCCAACTCAATCAACTCGGCGCAAAACTATTCATGATATTCAAAACCCTTACTAGGTTTTAACACAACATAATTGGTATTTCTGAAAAGAGTCTCTAGCATTTAACCAGATAGAGGCCACCTAGAAGGATAAACTATATGCTTCGCACGACATCAACAAAGACATGCAGTCTGGCACAGATTACGCACAGACTTTTGGGTTTGGTAGCATGAATCTTCCTCAAACGACAACTAATGGATTTGAAAATTGCTAGGTTGAGCCACACTTTACGGCAATTGTTGAATGATCACGGTCAGACACACACACACACAGGACACACCAACTGTGCCCACCACCCCCACCAATCTTCTACCAAACTTGAGTATTGCGCAAGACTCATAGCTGTCGCTGCTCATGAAACTATACTCAGCATTTAAAGTTTAAATGGCTTCTCCTAAATGGAAAAGCAACATAGGACACCAATTTGGACTAGATTTCTGGAAGAAATGCCAATTGGGTCACATCATTATAGTAGATTTCAGTTCATAATGTCCTTATATGTAACCAACTGTCTGTGATTTGGCTATGACATTTTGTGGCTGTTTCTTATGGCCTATCCATCCCCATTTTTCTCCCTGAATAACCAACAGTGATTCAGGAGGTCCCTCTGGCTCTTGACCCCCATTGTGACGCCATCATCAAGTCTCCCCCTTCTTTCTCCTATTCCCTTCTACTCTTTTCCTTTCTACTCCCGTCAACTGTTTGCTTACTATGTGTGTAAGATAGATACCACATACGGTCTAACATCATGTGGTGATCTAACATATGATACAAACATCACGTTAGATCATTGGATCCACCTCCTTGTGGCACCGCCTGTTAGTACCTTTATGAAGGGAAGCAAATTTTCCCTGTAACCCTTATATTAATCACTTATGCACTGTTGTATGTATGAACTTGAAAATTAATGTATAATTCCTACGAACTACTGAGTGTCTCGTTTCAAATGGTACCAAAAATATGTGTCTACTATATTCAGGTCATGAGACATTTTTGCCCTTGTCGGAACAGGTTAAAGAATTAGTAGACCAAGGAGTTTGGTCAATCCCAACCTATTTTTAGAAACAATTGTGAGTTATTTGCAGAAAGTACGTTACTTTGATATGTCTATAAGTTCCACCTGTTAATGTCTAGCCATATGTGAATAATAGTAAGTTTGGAAAGGTTTAGCAATCTACCTTCTCAAAGTGCTGCTGCAGGTTGCTCTCCACCTGCATGCGGGCTGACAGCTGCCCAGCCCGTGGCTCTGGTGCTGCCTTCCTGGGCGTCCCGATCTCTTCGTCGGCATCCGCCCCCAGGAACACCCTCTCATCAAAGTCTCCCACAGTCAACACATATTCCTCGTACTCTCGGTTTATTGCTTTACTGTGTGGCACACAAACAACCTTAGTTAGACCCTAAGAAAGCGCTGTTAAACAAGTGATTTCTAAATAACTTTCCCAAAGGTCTTTTGCTAGGCAGTTTTGTTATTTTTATTTATTTACTGAAAACAAGTGTTGGAAAGATGGGGAAAGGGATGTCAAAAGGCAGTTAGCTGGATTCGAAGGCATGCAAAATCAGCTGCCGTCAGCTGCCCACTAAACATAAGGACTTAACATGTTATGTACCTCCAAAAATGACACTCACTTGTTGTCTATGAAGTTCTGCGTATCCAGGAGTTCTGTGAGTAATTCCTCGTTTCCTTTCAGTATCTGTTACAAATGTTTTATTAAAGAACATATTAGCAAAGAAATAGAGATACAGTAATCAGGATGCGCCTTTAAGTAATTTTTTTGATAAACAGTGACTTCAGAAAACATTGAGCATCCTTTATTTTCTTGTGTGATAGACTAAATTAATAAATAAAGGTACATTTGAGAAATATCTGTCTTTCTATTGCCTGGTATATACATCTTTACTTTGAGTGTGACACTTAATTGTGAAAGAGAATTTTGTCTCTGTCCTTACGCCTTTTAAAGTTCTGATCGATGAAATTGCCATCACACATAGCAACAACAAATGTAGAAGTTTGAGCCAGTATACTTATTATACTGGTTCATTATTCAATACATGCGTACATGGGCCAAGGCTCCATATGGATTTGTCCTCCATGTGGAACATGAGTGAATTACAACAAAATGCTTATTTTAAAACAAGTATTCACTTCCCAAGTCCACGGAAACTTGGGTTTGACTTTTTCAGTTTTAGCCACTTTAAACAAGATGTGATCCAGATACTATTTGTTTTAGATTCCCTGCAATATACAGCAAATGTTCTCACAAACGCCAACTCAGTGACATTGTGAAAAAGGTTTTGCAACCAGGAATGACGATGATTAAATCAGCCTGAAGACAATCAGTGCTTCCATTTTGCCACTTATCCCAGGTGGGGGGAGAAATTAATGTCACAGCCAATCACAACAAAGGCAGGAAAGTTATACTGTGAAACACCATCCTCCCACTATTACTGCGGATAGAAGATGGATATTTACCTGGTTTAACAGAGGGCTTACCTGCCGCTCAAAGAGCCTTTTAATGTAGGGCTTGAAGTAGTGCTCCTTGATGCCCTTGGCTTCTACTACCAGGCCATCATGAAGCTCACACAGCCGGTTGATGACGCACAGCAGCTCATCTGGGGTGTCGTTTTCAGACCGGTAGATGCTCGGCAAACCTGACAACAAACAAAGCCATGGTGAAGTAAATGTTGGCATTTCAATTCCTGAGCATCAGCTCACTGGTAATTTGATTTCGGTGCTTTTGACATGTTGCTGCTGATTCAATTGAACATCATTTTTCCTTTTCATTAAAATATGCATGCTGGGATTTTTGCTGACCAGTTGTAAAAGCCATCAAGACAAAAACAGGCTACCAAACAGTTGTATGTAGCGATATGTTCCCAATGTCATTAAAAACACTCACTTTTAAACTTGGAATTGAATGACTAACTCTGGCATGATAGTAATTCTATTTTAGCTTGTTATTCACAAAGGTCCCAAATTTCACGCTCAAGCGATTTTGCTAAAACGCCAGGGCTACATGTTGTAGTGACCACGTCCACTTTCAGCCCCCTGTGGGAATCGAACCCACAACATTGGCTTTTCACACACCATAATCTTAATGTAGTCAACTACATGGGACCCTTACAGCTTGTGAATTTCTCATTCCCACTGTATAGCTATTTAACAAATGTGTCATCTGATGTGTTCAGAGTTCACTGTAAACAACTGAGTTATAAAGTGCTACCTTTGAAAAGTGGGTTGACAAGGTCTTTCCTGTTGGAGCACAGCAGGGCATTTCCAAACACCAAGTCCAAGCAGCAGAGCAGGAGGTGGTAGGAGTTAACCAAGTCATCACCAATCATGTGGAAATTACCTACAATCAGGAAGTATATTATGTCACTAAGAGGTAAAACTGAAGTGTGTTACATGAAACAAATAGAAAACAATTAAATAAACAGTAAAGGAAACAATGCCTGGGAGAGTTGCAAAGTCATTCTAGTGACTCCTTGTAGCATGTCTAGCACATGCAAGCTCAATCTTGGGGCACTGTCCTCCACAGTTTCCACCATATTTCATAATAAGCGATAATATTTTGATAAAAAGCACAAAGGCCTGACACGACGTTCATGCGAGAACACATCCAAAACTTAGGGTGACAGGAGGTGTAATGAGACAAGCCATAACAATGAATTGAACACAGGTAAATTACAATGGCTGTTGAGACAGGGTTGTAAATACAACCAAATACGACAGACTTGGGGGAAACGCAAAGCCATATAATAAAAAAAATAAAATTAAATAAAAAAAAAAAGAATAAATGCTGAAAATAAAATTACATATCCTAGCTTACCTTTAGTGTACACAAACAGGGTCCAGCAGAATTTGAAGACATCGCTGACATGACAGGGCAGTCGCCTATAATAGAGAGAAGTGTTAATGTTGCCATCAATAGATCAGATGTGAGAAAGCGCAAACATTTGAGAGAATGTGTAAGCATATACCTGTGTTTTCTGCTTCTAGGCTGTCTTGGGGGTTCCCCTTGGGGGTCCTGGAACATGTCCATGAATATTGGCTCAAACTTCCGAAAGATCACAGTTGACACCTCAAAGTTTCTCTCCAGCCGACCAATGCGATTCCGAAAATCCTCAGACAGGTTGGACATGTCTGACCATTTCTTCATCTTGTTGAAGAATTGAATCAAACTGAAACCAACATATAAAAATATATCACACATTATAGACAATAGACAAAAGAAATACAACCAACCTTTTTTTTTTAAATAGTATTTTAACCCACTTTGTCTCTATTATATAACTATGAATAATTTGTTTGTCATTTAGCTGACACCATTAAACAAACCGTCTTACATAAAGATGTCGCTCATCCAATTACAGCGTTTTGTTACTGCGGCAAGATCAGGTAGATTGCGTCGGCATGCGGTAGATTGCATCAAACACCAAGTCCAAGCAGCACTATTCTAAAGCATGGGGGAGCTAGAACACTGAAAATGATATTTTTCCAAAACATTTTTCTGAACTCTAATTGGTCTGACTACCTTTCATTTTCACTTCCTGATTTTTTTCATTCTACAATGCTGAATAAAGCTTGAGAATGACAGTTCACTTGTTGAAGAAACAAAATAATTATATTCCTATTATGACTGGCTTTTCTCTGTTGACTAGGGCAAACTATAAAAAGCACAAATTATAAAACCAAAAATATGATACTGTATTTTCAGCTTCAACACCAAAACTATAATTTTTTACACTATAGTAAAGAACCACCAAACCTTTCAGAACCCCAGTATCCACATGGTTTAGCTTCATTAGCAATCAATAGTCTAAAAATATAGTTTTAAAAATGAACTCCAGAATGTTCGTTTTAAATGTCAAATGAATATGAGGATTAAAATAATGTTTGTATTTCAGGTCTTATGATAGGAATACGGAAAAAACTTCACTGAAGCATTTAAATTCCTCTGTTAGGCTTAAATTAATATACAGCACATGTAAATTCTTCAGAGTAAATTCAACAGTATTTTGATGATGCTAAGGGGCTGCTACCTTGATGAATGGAGGTGCAGACATAAATGGCTTTAATGAACGCTGACGCAAGTTAAACAAAAAAAAAAAGCCCTACCATCACGCAGCCAAAAACAAAAAAGATTGTTTCATGCTACATTGCAAATAAGGTGCTTTCAAAATATTTTGCATTGTAATAACAACTAAATGGCTAAAGAATAATAATGCAATTATAGAGTAAGTTCTCATCATCGTCATCTTCCGCTTATCCGGGGCCGGGTCGCGGGGGCAGCAGTCTAAGCAGAGATGCCCAGACTTCCCTCTCCCCAGACACTTCCTCCAGCTCTTCCGGGGGGACACCGAGGCGTTCCCAGGCCAGCCGGGAGACATAGTCCCTCCAGCGTGTCCTAGGTCTTCCCCGGGGTCTCCTCCCGGTGGGACGGGACGGGAACACCTTCCCAGGAAGGCGTTCCGGAGGCATCCGAAACAGATGCCCAAGCCACCTCAGCTGACCCCTCTCGATGTGGAGGAGCAGCGGCTCTACTCTGAGCTCCTCCCGGGTGACCGAGCTTCTCACCCTATCTCTAAGGGATCGCCCAGCCACCCTGCGGAGAAAGCGCATTTCGGCCGCCTGTATCCGGGATCTTGTCCTTTCGGTCATGACCCAAAGCTCATGACCATAGGTGAGAGTAGGAACGTAGATTGACCGGTAAATCGAGAGCTTCGCCTTGCGGCTCAGCTCTTTCTTCACCACGACAGACCAATACATCGACTGCATTACTGCAGAATCTGCACAGATCCGTCTGTCAACCTCCCGTTCCATCCTTCCCTCACTCGTGAACAAGATACCCTAGATACTTAAACTCCTCCACTTAAGGCAAGAACTCTCCACCAACCTGAAGTGGGCAAGCCACCCTTTTCCGATTGAGGACCATGGCCTCGGATTTGGAAGTACTGATTCTCATCCCCACTGCTTCACACTCTGCTGCAAACCGTCCCAGTGCATGCTGAAGGTCCTGGCTTGAAGGGCCAATACGACAACATCATCCGCAAAGAGCAGAGACGAAATCGTGTGGTCCCCAAACCTGACATCCTCCGGCCCCTGGCTGCGCCTAGAAATTCTGTCCATAAAAATTACGAACAGAACCAGCGACAAAGGGCAGCCCTGCCGGAGTCCAACATGCACTGGGAACAAGTCTTACTTACTGCCGGCTATGCGGACCAAGCTCCTGCTTCGGTCGTACAGGGACCTGACAGTCCTTAGCAAAGGACCCAGGACCCCATATTCCCGAAGCACTCTCCACAGGATGCCGCGAGGGACACAGTCGAATGCCTTCTCCAAATCCACAAAACACATGTGGATTGGTTGGGCAAACTCCCATGAACACTCCAACACCCCGTAGAGGGTATAGACCTGGTCCAGTGTTTCACGGGCTGGACGAAAACCACACTGTTCCTCCTGAATTCGAGGTTCTACTAACGGCCGTATTCTACTCTCCAGTACCCTGGCATAGACTTTCCCGGGGGAGGCTGAGAAGTGTGATCCCCCTATAGTTGGAACACACCCTCTGGTCCCCCTTCTTAAAAAGAGGGACCACCACCCCGGTCTGCCATCCCAGAGGCACTGTCCCAGACCGCCACGCGATGTTGCACAGGTGTGTCAACTAAGACAGCCCCACAACATCCAGAGACTTGAGGTACTCAGGGCGGATCTCATCCAGCCCCAGTGCCTTGCCACCGAGGAGTTTGACTACCTCTGTGACTTCAGGAGCCAGGCCCGGGGTTGGGGCTCGTACACGAGCACCTGGTGGCCGGGCCTTTCCCCATGGGGCCCGGCCGGGCTCAGCCCGAAGGAGCGAGGGACCATAAGGGGCCAGTGCGGAGAGGATCGGGCGGCAGTCGAAGGCGGGGGCCTGGACAACCCGATCCCCGGACACTGAAACTAGCTCTAGGGACGTGGAACGTCACCTCGCTGGCGGGGAAGGAGCCTGAGATCGTGCGTGAGGTTGAGAGGTTCCGACTAGAGGTAGTCGGGATCACCTCTATGCATGGCTTGGGCTCTGGAACCACACTCCTATAGTAAGTTCCTTCCAAGTTTTATCCATAGAAAGACAAGGAGCCTGTTTTTGTGGTTCACTACATTTATTATTTTCTGTGTATCCAAGACTTTTGTTCTTTTGGAGTTGATGGCCAGCAAGGAAGTTGTGGTTTCACACATCTCCCATACTGTCCCTTAGGAAAGTTTTCAAGTGCTTGATGCAATAAAGCAGTTCCAACGGCTTTGATTCAGCATAATGTGAAACCCAACACGGGTCGACCCGAGATAATATAGCGACTGTGCGTAGGTGGGCGCAACCATTTAAAATAACAAACCTACATCTTCCACAAAAAAATAATGCAATATGTTTTTGTATTAAAATGTACAATATGCTCCTGCCATATTTTTCATAATTACACCTCTTCAACCTCATTTTTAACATTAACTCCAATACACCTTAGGTTCGGATCTTTTATCTGGGAGTTGTAAGAATACAGGACAGATGCGGGTGTTGATGGTTCCAACTGCGTAGTGAGCAGTGTATAATTATTTATTTAAACAGCTGAAGGACCAGGCAAGAAATCATGGCCGTTGGACAGGTAAGGGAAAAAAATACCAGAGACCCAAAACACAAGCAAAGGTACAGAGGAGTAGACAAAGGGTATAGCAGAGTCAGGCGGATAGGTCATACACGAAAAGAACAAAGTCTAAGAATGGCTTAGTAGTGTACAAAACAATACCTCACAGACAGGGGAGTGAGACTGAACTAAATACTGTGACAAACAAAAGAACAGGCAAGTGACAACTGGTCCTTTGTATTCAAGTGATTGTGAGGCGGGAGTGCAGGGTTCAGGAGGAGTGGATTTTTGGGTTTCAGGGACTGAGTCGGATCTGGATGACAGGTGGCATGCACAGGGACGTGAACTGGGCACAGACCTCACAGGAGTATCGTCCATGCATCCATTGGATATCATTCAGTGAAGGGTGATCAGCGCAGAGTACAGATTGACACCTGCCCCGCTAGTGTGATTTTGGGGTATTAAGTAGGAATTTGGTGTAAAAAATTATCAGGTAAATTGTTTCTAAAAGGTTTTCAGTTTGTGAGTTGTTTATTTGTATAGACATTGCCTATTTAATTTAATATCAATTAGCCCCTCTTAAATAAATCAATATGTCACTCAACATATTCTCTGTGACTTTTTTTTGTCAACCGTTCAATCACATCTTAAACTCCTTGCATAGAATCATGTTCATTTGGCAGCATGTTTGGTTGAGCTTGATGCTTTGAACAGAACTCGCTCATATGAGCCAGTTCTGGATTTACTTCTGTAAATAGTAGCCTAGCTGAAGTCTCCCAACTATCGGCCACCCCCATTATCGGCTGTTTCTAGTGGTCGGAGAAGTAAATTCTCTCAATTTCAAAATGTAAATGCACTGGAAAGCAACGGTACGTTTTGCTAATCAATATAACCTTTCAGCTAGCCCAACAACATTTCTTATAGAAATCTATGGAGGTTAAAACATTCTTTTTATGATTTATGTTGTGTATGGACATATTTCACGCATTGCAACTAAAACTTTGACTGGCCAGACATCATGTAGTATAAGTGACCAGTCTTTTTCCCTTTAACGGAACCATAAAGATGATCCAGATTCCTATGTAACTCAAAGGTATCACGGTATTTCATTATTAGTGAAACAAAATGAAAACGATATCCCTGACCAGAGGCGTTGCTAGAATCACAATACATTCAGGGATTAGCACCCGCCATAACCCCCTAACCCCCACCCCCAGGAGAGACTATTTCGCCACATAGTTTTCATTAGATTAGATTCAACTTTGTCATTGAACAGTAAAAATACAGAACTAAATGCAGTTAGCATCTAACCAGAAGTGCAAATAGTGGAGGGCAGAACATTCACAGGTACTTATAATTTATGGATTTGTATTGTGCTAAACACCATCTTACTGGTTTTTAATATTAGGCCTACATCACATTGTAACATCTCTGAAACAAAATATTCCCAAACAGAAGAGGATTTATTTTCCAGCACCATATCATCTCTAGTTTCTATCTTATGGTCCTCTGGGGTCATTTTCTTAATCTTCTTACACTCCCTAAAAGTCCCTACACCGCACCATTCTTTGGCAGTGCACTCTACACCGCATCTTCGATGTTTCTGACCAGTTAGGATTTGCTGTTCAGATTGGAGAATTTTTAATTGTAAAGGATTGTCTAAAAATAGCAAAAGGTAGGGGACACTGTTGTAAGAGCGCTTGTACGTGTTGCACATGATTATGCCGATCTCTTGCCAGACTCCAACCTCTATAATAATCTAAATGAATTTTTAGTAGGCTAACAGATTCTAAAATCAACTCCTAATAAATTGCACAAAAATACAGCAAACCAGTAAAAATAATTATGCCCTGTTGCGAATTAAAACCCGGGGTCTGCCACGTGAAAGGCAGTGACATTTACCACTGTACCACAGAGCTGCCCATTTGCCAACTGTTTGGCTAGACGCCATTATGCATTGTGTTAAACTGAGTAACATTTATTAAGTATACCACCACCACAAATAGCATCTATGAACTGTACGGCTTTTGCCACTGGCTGCTTTAACAGCTTATTAGCCATTCGTGAATGACATTGATACAATAACTACTGTATCAATATAGGTGACTTTTTCGTCTGAAAAACCACCAGAAATAGCTGTAATATAACAGTAAACAGTTTCATATTCGGCTTCCCAAAATGTAGCTACTCAAGGTTGTAGCCAGAAAGGTTGTGTATGCTGAATAAATCCTCTTTGGCCACTGGCCGTTTTAACAGCTTATTAACCATTCGTGAAAGACAGATACAGTATCTATCAATATAGGTGACGATAACTAGTGATGGCCATTTGAGGCTTCATTAAAGTCATTACAGAAGCAGGATATTGAGCTAGCAACACAGATTTTCTTTATCACAATAAAAGCCATCATTGAAATGAAAAAGAACAGACTAGAATAACATTGGAACGGACATTAAACCAAATGTACAGACTAGACTGTTAACTATATTACCATATGTTTAAATGATGGCTTTTATTTTGAAAAAGAAAATCTGAGTTAGCACCGCTAGCATAATAACATGCAGCTAGAAGAACGGTAATGATGCCTAGAAATGGCCATCACTAACGATAAGATTTTTTTTGTCAAGTGAAAAGACGAAAATCGTGCAGCCAGCAAAATGTTGTCTATCCTGAACAAATCCTAATATCCACCAAAACTGTTTTATTCTAGGCTTCCTATTATGTAGTATGTAGGGATGTAGCCAGCAAAGTTTTTCTATGTCCTGAACCTCAGGCGTAAAGTGTTTAGACTGTCACGGGAGGAGCAAACAACACTACTGTTGTTTGCTCCTTGGGGTTTAAGGTCAGGTGTTTCTGTAAAAGCACTTTGTGACAACTGCTGTTGTAAAAGGGGCTTTATTAATCAATGTGATTGATTGTTCCAGAGCACGAGACTAACCACAACGCTATTTAACAAGAAGTACTCAGAGACATTCACTCTTCTAGGCCGGCCCCACTTACACAGTCCAGCAAAAAGCCAAAATCGCATCATTCTGCGGTTTAGAAATTCCACATGTCCAAATTGCGATTTCAATTGCGATTTTGATCAAGTGCAGCCCTACTCTACAGCTGAACTTCTCATGTTACTCTTAGAATAATTATTTTATATCCATAGCGGCCTAAATCAGATGGCAACAATGACAATCCCTATAACTGATGCTCTCCCTCTATCGCTCGTCCAGCTCACACAAATTCCAAATAGTAGATCTGCCGCTTGAATGACACACAGGACCCAAAACAGTTGCACTTTAATGAATGATCGGAATTACAGATGAATAGATCAGGGGTTATTTTTATAGCTCAGTTGAGGTCCCAAACGAGCTGAGGTGATACCAAAAGGTGACGTGAAGACACTCATGACTTCTGATTGGACAATTGGGACTCAAAGCGGGCAGCAAAGCAAAACAAGCTGCTCGGCGGTTAGCCGTCCAGTGTCAGAAAGGTTTATAATGAGACGAGATCCGCACGTCTTTGCAGGTCTGTCCCAGGAGTCCTTCTATAGAAATGGGTTAATTTCAGTGCTAGTACATAGGACCTGGCATAGGCCTACATTGCACCAGTCAAAGTAGTAATGACAAGCCAACCAGAAGCAGCCCACCAAGCGTTCTAACAATTTTTGCAGTCTAATGTATTAAGACAAGTTACTTTTCGCCTGTATTATAGGCGTACAATATACTCCATTGTTGTTCCCATTTGTGTCACGTTGGAGGTGGCGTCACAGCAGTTTTCCTGTGATGTCACTATGGGTGTGTACAGGGTGCTATCCACATTGAAAACCAAACCAAGGTGAGGCATGTAGAGCCAAGTCAAGCTGGTATTATGTGGTGTTAAAGCTCCCAAAGCGAGTCGAGGCGAGTAGAGTTGAGCTGGTACCAGGCAGTGGAAAAGCGCCATAATGGATTTATCAAGAATTTAAATATTGTGGATATCCGTTTTATAGGTGTTCAGAGCCTTATTAAACAAACGAAAATACTTTAGCCTGTGATTTGTCTTAATCACATGTTTCAGACAACTCATCCAAAAGCCTGGCGGTTCTAGTGTTAATAACTGATTAGGCATGCGACTTGTACAAGTCTTTGTCCCACTTGGCTCTCTTCTGTTAATGTGGAGTAAATAATAGTACTTCTCAGAGTTTAGTCCATTGTAAATAAACTAAACTACATGTTCTGTTCAAACTATAAAAAAGAAACACATTTTTTTTTTACCTCTGAACATATTTGTGAAACAATGACGGGTTGAACGTGCAACCTACTGCCAGCCGAAATGTCCTTCATGTAAACACGCTGTTATACACTAACTAGAATTTTAGCATGGGTCTACTGTTGCATATTGTACTTTATCAAGGAAATGTGGTGGGTAAAAACATTGTATTAGGCTACTGTATAAAAAATCCAACATCTAAACTATGATTCAGTAATTCAGGGGTTGCTTGACAGTTGGGAGATTATAGAATCAAACACAGCAACATAGTAATCCATGAATAGGATTAGAGCAGACAAAATTCCGCTGATTTGAATATTTTACTATGGCCATGTTAATTCAATAACAGCTGTTTCAGGCAGGTGTCGAGGCTCTCACAGAATTTTTTATTCAATATTTTAGTCTGTGCCGCACTGCACTGTACCGCAGTATAACAAGGAATGCCCCGCGGACTTCCCCCTTGGCGCTGGAATTAGATGAGCGGCAGCTTTACTTAAGTGATTATATACACATTTTAGTACCTTCAGTATAACAAGTGCCAAGGGATCTTTGGAGACATCAAAGACAAAAGTACACCGGTTTTATATCCCATTCAAAAGTCTGCACCCCACCTACAGAACCAATGTTCCTAAAACTGCCCGGGGGCATTAGGATTATGTATGCAGACGTGAGGGAAGGGTGCTGTTATCCCAAAACCCCTTTCAGCAGCATCTTGTCCACCATCCAGAGACCAAATCAGACAGATTCTGCTAAGCCTCACAGGCAATCCAACAGAGGGCTGCAGGGTGCTATGCTGCAGGTTACTGAGCTAAAATATTTAGTAGTGCTGGATTAATGGTAAACTACTGTCTAGCTGGCTGATTTGCAATAATATGAATGCTGCAGCAGTAGTATATACACACCACCACATCAGGCTTCTATATTAGCATTTTATTCCACATTATTCCTTGATTCATGAAACAATTACAGGTGGGAGTTACAATTCTAGGGGCTGAAGATCTTGCCACTTACAGGAGGCAGATTGAATGTACAGCGGGGAGAACAAGTATTTGATACACAGCCGATTTTCCTACTTACAAAGCATGTAGAGGTCTGTAGTTTTATCATAGGTACACTTAGAGACGGAATCTAAAACAAAAACAAAAATCCGAAAAATTGTATGATTTTTAAATAATTAATTTGCATTTTATTGCATGACATAAGTATTTGGTCACCTACCAACCAGTAAGAATTCCGGCTCTCACAGACCTGTACGTTTTTCCTTTAAGAAGCACTCCTGTTCTCCGCTCATTACCTGTATTAACTGCACCCGTTTGAACTCGTTACCTTTATAAAAGATACCTGTCCACACAATTACTCAGATTCCAACCTCTCCACAAAAGACCAAGACCAGAGAGCTGTGTAAGGATATCAGGGGAAAAAATTGTAGACCTACACAAGGCGGGATGGGCTACAGGACAATAGGCAAGCAGCTTGGTGAGAAGGCAACAACTGTTGGCGCAATTATTAGAAAATGGAAGAAGTTCAAGATGACGTTCAATCTCTCTCGGTCTAGGGCTTCATGCAAGATCGCACCATGTGGGGCATCAATGATCATGAGGAAGGTGAGGGATCAGCCCAGAACTACATGGCAGGACCTGGTGAACGATCTGAAGAGAGCTGGGACCACAGTCTCAAAGAAAACCATTAGTAACACAGTACACTGTCATGGATTAAAATCCTGCAGCACACGCAAGGTCCCCCTGCTCAAGCCAGCGCATGTCCAGGCCCGTCTCAAGTTTGCCAATGACCTTCTGGATGATCCAGAGGAGGAATGGGAAAAGGTCATGTGGTCCGATGAGACAAAAATAGAGCTTCTTGGTCTAAACTCCTCACCGTGTTTGGAGGAAGAAGGATGAGTACAACCCCAAGAACACCATCCCAACAGTGAAGCATGGAGGTGGAAACATCATTCTTTGGGGATGCTTTTCTGAAAAGGGGACAGGACGACTGGATGGGGCCATGTATCGCGAGATCTTGGCCAACAACCTCCTTCCCTCAGTAAGAGCATTGAAGATGGGTCATGGCTGGGTCTTCCAGCATGACAATGACCCGAAACACACAGCCAGGGCAACTAAGGAGTGGCTCCGTAAGAAGCATCTCAAGGTCCTGGAGTGGCCTAGCCAGTCTCCAGACCTGAACCCAATAGAAAATCTTTGGAGGGAGCAGAAAGTCCGTATTGCCCATAGACATTCCCGAAACCTGAAGGATCTGAAGAAGGTCTGTATGGAGGAGTGGGCCAAAATCCCTGCTGCAGTGTGTGCAAACCTGTACCAAATATTAAGTTCTGCTTTTCTGATGCATCAAATACTTATGTTATGCAATAAAATGCAAATAAAAAAATCATACAATGTGATTTTCTGGATTTTTGTTTTAGATTCCATCAATCACAGTTGAAGAGTACCTATGATAAAAATTACAGACTTCTACATGCTTTGTAAGTGGGAAAACCTGCAAAATCGGCAGTGTATCAAATACTTGTTCTTCCCACTGCATGTACCAAACGACTATCTAGAGGTCTGTTTATCTGACTGGCACAGACACCCTCTCCACTACTACTGCCTACCATCATCTTAGTCAGCGACAGTCAGAACCATACATGTCTTAAAACATTAACTTTGTATTGAGAAGTCATATAAATAAACATTTATACACACACAAAGGCAGTGCACACACTGTATTAGATTTGGGGATCAAGTCTCATTCACTGACCTTAGTTTGGAAGTCCGGAGTATTCGGGTTAAAGACACACAATTCCCTTCCATAATTCCCTTACCAACAGTAGGTGTTGAGCCTTTTCTGCAGGCGGCGTAGAGAGAGCAGGCTAGCCAATGCACTACGTCACCCTGAAAGAAAATATCATGAATAGACAAAGTTGCCGGGGGAAGAGATGAGCGTGGCACCGTACTTAATGACGCTTTTTAAACAACTAAGTTGGATATTAAGCTGGCAGTACATCACTGAAATCAAAGAGTTGTTAACTACTGTACAAGGCTACCACAGTTAGCTTAATTGACCAATCTAACGTTACCAATAATGAAGAGGGGAAAAGGCTAAATAACAATATATTACTGTAAGACGCCCAAAACAAGAACATTTAAACACTCAAAACCAAGCACTACATGTGTTTAATTAGATGCTGCTTAAAAGATGGCTATACATTAGGAAGCTGTAGCAGTATGAAACACGTCCGTGTCTCTTATTGTCGATTACATCTGACCTCAACCTAGCTACCTTCTGTTCGTAAGGCTAGGGCAACTTTAAATCTAAAGTTAACGGTGCACTTCAAACGAACTTTAACTAGCCATTATTAGCAATTAATAACATAGATATGCTGACGTTAGCTGGCTAATTACCTCCAATGTGTATGTATTCCAGATCGACTTGAAGTTTTGCATGGCTTCCGATGCCGTCTGCTCGTCCATGTTCAGTTCCTGACAAAGCATGTCCATGCTTATTTGAATGGAACTTTCGTTAGTCCGCCCGGAGTCAGAATCTGAGTCGTCTCCGCGCATTTGTGAATCCAAATTTGAGGGCCAGATAAATGAAAGCTATTTAGTCAAAGCTAGCTATGTCAACAAAACAGCAAGCAGGACATCACTTCCACACTTCGGGCCATACAATTCCCACAATGCTTTATGATACAATTTGGCGCGAAAGCGGCCGATTTACGACTGGTGACGAAAGAATAAACAAAGAAATGCGTCAGTGTGTTCTATTTCTTCTTCAGTGAGGTTTTACTGCGGTTAGCATTCAACAAGACTGGTGCATTATCGCCACCTATTGTGTTGGAGTGTGGACCAGATTGAGGAAGGAGATAATCCTCTCTGCCAACACTGCCTCCCCAAGGAATACCTGTGTTTTGACTTTATACCTGAACACCCCCCACTAAAAATACTTATCAAATACTAATCCTGTATCCCTTCTGCTCTCAAACCAATTCTTAATCTCTCTCTCCCTCTCATAGCACACTCGCTGCATCAACGCGTGATCCACTGTTTCAATTTCCTGGCATTAGTCACACCTTCCTGTCACATACTTCCTTATCACATGTAAGGTGTTGTTCAGGGCTGTGCACAGACCTTTCAAGGGAAATAGACAAAAATTACAAAAAAAGGGTTTCTTGGATATGCAGGATGCGTAACGGATGTTGGGCACAATGCGCCCTTTGGCTTCTTCATGACTTTCAGCTTCCACAAAGCGCATCCCAAAGACAGACAACGCATGATCTTCTGTTCGAGTGACGCATGTCGCACAGTCAGACAATGCATGCCCATCTGGGGGAATTACGTGTATCACGCTGGTAGAATGTGGGCACCGATGGGCAAAATGGGCACTTGTTAAGTCTGAGAGCTAGTATATACAGATACTGCCATTCTGCTTTTAGTTGCCCTCCTCCCTATCCCCAAGAATACCCTGTACTCTGAACCGATGCCTCCTTTTCACATATCTATGACACTACTTCAGCCATCTCCTCATCACTTCAGTCCATAGTACACATTTAGCCTCAGGTCTTCTTAAGGAGACTGCAATATCCACCTCCTCATTACCAAGGGCCTGTTTGACAAACTTATCGACTGCGTAAATCCCCTCCACACCAACATGTGCTGGGTTTTAAGTCAATCTTAAACCATGTGCACTGATGCACCCCATAGCATCACGGATGCTGGGTTTTGAACTGCATGCTGATAAAAAAGACAAATGGTCCCTCTCCTTTTCAGTCTGGAGCATGCGGCATCCATGATTCCCAAAAATTATATAATAATTTCCTTACCAACAGTAGGTGTTGAGCCTTTTCTGCAGGCAGTGTAGAAAGAGCAGGCTAGCCAATGCACTACGTCTCCCTGAAATAAAAACATGTCATGAATAGACAAAGTTGTCGGGGCAAGAGATGACAGTGAGGCACCGTACATAATGACACTTTTAAACAACTAAGTTGGATAGTTAGCTGGCAGTGGCAGTGTTTCACTTTGAAATCGAAGAGTTACTAACTACTGTACATGGCTACCACAGTATTTCTGAACCCATGCAGGGATTGTTACAACTCAGGCATGGACCCAAATGCACGACACAGAGGCAGGAACTACCGTTAAGGTGTTTAATGGAACTGAGTCAGCAAGCAAGTATTGAGTAGTCAAAACAGGAAGGGGTTCGGTACACAGGTGATCTCGGCGAATGCACAGGAGGACAATGAGCAGGAGAGTTGAGCAGGTAGATAAGCAGGGGTAAGGTACACTGGAAAACTTGGCATGGAGTACTGGTAACACAAGGAATTAGACAGCGGAAACGACTTGGAAGGAACACACAAGACAAACGTGTCGGTTTTGAATGCAGTGCCGTCTGAGAGCCTGAAGATCATGGCCATTCAATATTGGTTTTCGGCCTTGTCCCTTGCGTACAGGTAGTTATTTTGTATTACACATTTCCAGTCTTTTGTTGCCCCTGTCCCAGCTTTTTTGAAACGTGTTGCTGACATCAAATTTAAAGTGGGCATATATTTTTCCAAAACTTATAAAATGTCTCGGTTTCAACTTTTGTTGTCTTGATACTATTTTCTTTTAAATATAGGGTTTGAATGATTTGCACATCATTGCATTCTGTTTTTCTTTACATTTAACACAATATCCCAACTTTTTTGGAAACGGGGTTATATACAGCAGGTCTGTATCTCATTTTGGTCTTGTCACTTGTGACCCATATTTGGGAAACAGGGGCATGGTTATTGAATTTGTTACATATTGGGTATAGAGTGGACAAGTCAGTAGACAAGTCATAATCTCCTTGTGGCAAAACCAGAAAGCGTATCTTTCTATATTACACCATTAATCTTTAAGGGATTTTAGATTCATTTTAAATAAGGACTGTGCTTCACTTAGGCTTACTCTGGCTCCGCGTTCTCATCAATATTTCTGCCATGTTAATCTTATCAGGACAAGATGACACATAAAGCCATCAATCCAAAAAAATACTAAAAATACTATTGGCTAAATATAGGCAAATATATTAATACAATTTATATTGTCCTATATACAGTTGTTCTCAAGTTTGCTTACCCTGGCAGAAATGTTGACATTTTGGCACTGATTTTGAAAATATGACTGATCATAAGTCATAATGATAACGGAAATCACCCAAATTGCCCTGATCAAAACTTTACATACAGTGTAAAAAATAATCCACATTTTACAAAAAATAATGCTCATGTTTTTACAGTGGTTTTCAGTTTTTTCAAATAGTATACAAAACTCTGTAAGATTACAGACATTGTCTGTAGATTAACAATCCAACTGTTATTTTAAGTAATATGCCAATAATGACAGATTACATATATTCCACATTTTTCTACAGAACAATAATCATCATCATCCATCATCATCATCTTCCACTTATCCGGGGCCGGGTCACGGGGGCAGCAGTCTAAGCAGGGATGCCCAGACTTCCCTCTCCCCAGACACTTCCTCCAGCTCTTCCGGGGGGACACCGAGGCGTTCCCAGGCCAGCCGGGAGACATAGTCCCTCCAGCGTGTCCTAGGTCTTCCCCGGGGTCTCCTCCCGGTGGGACAGAAGGCGTTCCGGAGGCATCCGAAACAGATGCCCAAGCCACCTCAGCTGACCCCTCTCGATGTGGAGGAGCAGCGGCTCTACTCTGAGCTCCTCCCGGGTGACCGAGCTTCTCACCCTATCTCTAAGGGATCGCCCAGCCACCCTGCGGAGAAAGCTCATTTCAGCCGCCTGTATCCGGGATCTTGTCCTTTCGGTCATGACCCAAAGCTCATGACCATAGGTGAGAGTAGGAACGTAGATTGACCGGTAAATCGAGAGCTTCGCCTTGCGGCTCAGCTCTTTCTTCACCACGACAGACCAATACATCGACCGCATTACTGCAGAAGCTGCACCGATCCGTCTGTCAATCTCCCGTTCCATCCTTCCCTCACTCGTGAACAGGACCCCTAGATACTTAAACTCCTCCACTTGAGGCAGGCACTCTCCACCAACCTGAAGTGGGCAAGCCACCCTTTTCCGATTGAGGACCATGGCCTCGGATTTGGAGGTACTGATTCTCATCCCGATTGCTTCACACTCTGCTGCAAACCGTCCCAGTGCATGCTGAAGGTCCTGGCTTGAAGGGCCAATACGACAACATCATCCGCAAAGAGCAGAGATGAAATCGTGTGGTCCCCAAACCTGACACCCTCCGGCCCCTGGCTGCGCCTAGAAATTCTGTCCATAAAAATTATGAACAGAACCGGTGACAAAGGGCAGCCCTGCCGGAGTCCAACATGCACTGGGAACAAGTCTGACTTACTGCCGGCTATGCGGACCAAGCTCCTGCTTCGGTCGTACAGGGACCTGACAGCCCTTAGCAAAGGACCCAGGACCCCATATTCCCGAAGCACTCTCCACAGGATGCCGCGAGGGACACAGTCGAATGCCTTCTCCAAATCCACAAAACACATGTGGATTGGTTGGGCAAACTCCCATGAACCCTCCAACACCCCGTAGAGGGTATAGAGCTGGTCCAGTGTTCCACGGCCCGGACGAAAACCACACTGTTCCTCCTGAATCCGAGGTTCTACTATCGGCCGTATTCTCCTCTCCAGAACCCTGGCATAGACTTTCCCGGGGAGGCTGAGAAGTGTGATCCCCCTGTAGTTGGAACACACCCTCCGGTCCCCCTTCTTAAAAAGAGGGACCACCACCCCGGTCTGCCATCCCAGAGGCACTGTCCCCGACCTCCACGCGATGTTGCACAGGCGTGTCAACCAAGACAGCCCCACAACATCCAGAGACTTGAGGTACTCAGGGCGGATCTCATCCACCCCCGGTGCCTTGCCACCGAGGAGTTTCTTGACCACCTCAGTGACTTCAGCCCGGGTGATGGACGAGTCCACCTCTGAGCCCTCATCCTCTGCTTCCTCAATGGAAGATGTGACGGCGGGATTGAGGAGATCCTCGAAGTACTCCTTCCACCACCCGACGACATCCCCAGTTGAGGTCAACAGCTGGCCACCTCTACTGTAAACAGCGTTGGTAGGGCACTGTTTCCCTCTCCTGAGGCGCCGGACGGTTTGCCAGAATCTCTTCGAGGCCAGCCGATAGTCCTTCTCCATGGCCTCACCGAACTCCTCCCAGGCCAGAGTTTTTGCCTCCACAACCACCCGGGCTGCAGTCCGCTTGGCCTGTCGGTACCCGTCAGCTGCCTCAGGAGTCCCACAAGCCAACCAGGCCTGATAGGACTCCTTCTTCAGCTTGACGGCATCCCTTACTTCCGGTGTCCACCACCGGGTTCGGGGATTGCCGCCTCGACAGGCACCGGAGACCTTACGTCCACAGCTCAGAACGGCCGCTTCGACAATGGCGGAGGAAGAACATGGTCCACTCGGACTCAAGATCTCCAGCCTCCCTCGGGATCCAGTCGAAGCTCTGTCGGAGGTGGGAGTTAAAGATCTCTCTGACAGGAGACTCGGCCAGACGTTCCCAGCAGACCCTTACAGTATGCTTGGGCCTGCCAAGTCTGTCCAGCTTCCTCCCCCGCCATCGGATCCAGCTCACCACCAGGTGGTGATCAGTTGACAGCTCCGCCCCTCTCTTCACCCGAGTGTCCAAGACATACGGCCGCAGGTCAGATGAAACGACAACAAAGTCGATCATCGACCTGCGGCCTTGGGTGTCCTGGTGCCATGTGCACTGATGGACACCCTTATGCTTGAACATGGTGTTCGTTATGGACGAACTGTGACTAGCACAGAAGTCCAATAACTGAACACCACTCGGGTTCAGATCAGGGGGGCCGTTCCTCCCAATCACACCCCTCCAGGTGTCACTGTCGTTGCCCACGTGGGCGTTGAAGTCCCCCAGTAGAACGATAGAGTCCCCAGTTGGAGCACTTTCCAGCACCCCTCCCAGAGACTCCAAGAAGGTTGGGTACTCTGCACTGCCGTTCGGCCCATAGGCACAAACAACAGTGAGAGACCTATCCCCGACCCGAAGGCGCAGGGAAACGACCCTCTCGTTCACCGGGGTAAACTCCAACACATGGCGGCAGAGCTGGGGAGCTATAAGCAAACCCACACCAGCCCGCCGCCTCTCACCATGGGCAACTCCAGAGTGGTGAAGAGTCCATCCTCTCTCAAGGAGTGTGGTTCCAGAGCCCAAGCCGTGCGTAGAGGTGATTCCGACTACCTCCAGTCGGAACCTCTCAACCTCACGCACTATCTCAGGCTCCTTCCCCGCCAGCGAGGTGACGTTCCACGTCCCTAGAGCTAGTTTCCGTGTCCAGGGATCGGGTTGCCTAGGCCCCTGCCTTCGACTGCCGCCCGATCCTTTACGCACCGACCCCTTATGGTCCCTCCTGTGGGTGGTGAGCCCACGGGAAGGCGGCCCCACGTCGCTCCTTCGGGCTATGCCCGGCCGGGCCCCATGGGGAAAGGCCCGGCCACCAGGCGCTCGCGTGCGAGCCCCAACCCCGGGCCTGGCTCCAGGGTGGGGCCCCGGCTGCGCCATACCGGGCGACGTCACGGAACTCAAATAATTATTCATCATTAAGGGGTGTTTTGAACCGCTCTTAGTCTGACCCGTCGCCTAGGACCTGTTTGCCTTGGGAGACCCTACCAGGGGCATATAGCCCCAGACAACATAGCTCCTAGGGTCACTCGGGTACTCAAACCCCTCCACCACGTTAAGGTGGCAGTTCATGGAGGAGTCCTAGAAATTCTGTCCATAAAAATTACGAACAGAACCGGCGACAAAGGGCAGCCTTGCCGGAGTCCAACATGCACTGGGAACAAGTCTGACTTACTGCCGGCTATGCGGACCAAGCTCCTGCTTCGGTCGTATAGGGACCTGACAGCCCTTAGCAAAGGACCCAGGACCCCATATTCCCGAAGCACCCTCCACAGCATGCCACGAGGGACACAGTCGAATGCCTTCTCCAAATCCACAAAACACATGTGGATTGGTTGGGCAAACTCCCATGAACCCTCCATCACCCTGTAGAGGGTATAGAGCTGGTCCAGTGTTCCACGGCCTGGACGAAAACCACACTGTTCCTCCTGAATCCGAGGTTCTACTAGAACAATTACTAAATAATTTATACAGTATTTTTCTGTTTTCTGAAATGACTGATAAATGCATGTAAAATGACAATAAATATCTGTAATTAAATATGTAGCACATTATACAAAGGTTTATGTCCATACTAACAATTTAACAATTTACTTAGACATTTTAAGGTACATCTTATTTATGTGTACCCTACTTATACATTCAAACTCTGTCATTCTAGGTACAAATTTAGAAAACTCTTTTAATTACATCAAACATAATGAATAGTTGTCTAGGTAGAAAAGAGTTAAGAATATTTATAATACTTTTGATATTTTGATTAATTGCAGTTAAGTCAACTTTTTTTATGTAGCACTTTAAACACAACACAGTTTATCCAAACTGCTTTACAGAGAAAATGGTAAACAGAGATGAGAAAAGCACATCATTACACATGCACTAATATGTTATAATAACAGCTTAAAGTATTTGTAATTATGTTATCTGACTAGAATGTGAATGTGTTATGTATATAGTAATCTCATGTTCATATCAGTGCCCTGAGGAAGAGTGTTTGAGAGAAAAATACAGTGAGGCAAGTCACACTGAGGCATAATGACACTATTGAAACTAGAAAAATCAGTACATGGAGAAAAAGTTTTGAAGTACTGGAATGTATCCCAGTAAACACTGGGTGGAAAGCAACATCACGGGGTTAACACACTTAATTCATTAAAAACTGTGTCTCTTGATATTATGGAAATCAGAGTCCCTGGAAGAAACACAAGGAGAACATGCAAGCAAAACCCAGAAAGGACCAGGGTTGAAGTTTAACCCAGGTCCTCTCTTGCTGTGAGGTGAGGCGCTAACCAGAGTCATCATGCCACTGCAAGCAGTAATACATGGGCCACTCAAGTACCACATTACTATAGTGTTGAAATGAATGATCATGCATGCATTGTCAAACTAGACAGTGGCTGTTGAATTGACCGTGCTGGTCAGCCAGGCCAGGGTTCATGTCGGAAATCTGGAGCTCTGGCTTAGAGCCAATCCATACAAATGTCGTCTTTGCTTACATCACTAACTAAAATTAATTTAAGACTGTCACTGTCTACATTACATTGTTCCTTATCAGGGATGGCTAATGGCCTAACCATTGCGGTCAGCACCTTGGACCTGGCTGGCCCAGAGCTATGCAGAACAATAAAATATTTTGGGGGAAAATGGGTTTGCAATGGGCTGACTCACACCATGCAGTTAAATAAAAGTCTAAAGACAAATGTTGTAACTTGTATGGAATTATGGCAATGTTGAAAATGAGTGGCTTAACCCTAAACTAACAGGTGGTGAAAAACTGCAACACAGTTGACATTTTGGCATAAGAGTGGTTCTAAAGGAAACGTCAAGTGTTTGTTAAAATGCATGAGGGTCATTCTATGGGCTACATGAATATAACTGTAATGTCACGGAGATGTCAATCCAGCCTTAGCTTTTCATGTAGGCCTACATAAAGTATGTCATATGGATACATATGCAGTGTTTGATCTGTAGCTGTTTTGTGGCAGTGGTGGCTGTAAGAAGATTTGAAGACCCAGTATAACCTTCATCCAGTATATACACTCACCTAAAGGATTATTAGGAACACCATACTAATACTGTGTTTGACCCCCTTACGCCTTCAGAACTGCCTTAATTCTACGTGGCATTGATTAAACAAGGTGCTGAAAGCATTCTTTAGAAATGTTGGCCCATATTGATAGGATAGCATCTTGCAGTTGATGGAGATTTGTGGGATGCACATCCAGGGCACGAAGCTCCTGTTCCACCACATCCTAAAGATGCTTTATTGGGTTGAGATCTGGGGGCCATTTCAGTACAGTGAACTCATTGTCATGTTCAAGAAACCAATTTGAAATGATTCGACATAGTGCATTATCCTGCTGGAAGTAGCCATCAGAGGATGGGTACATGGTGGTCATAAAGGGATGGACATGGTCAGAAACAATGCTCAGGTAGGCCGTGGCATTTAAACGATGCCCAATTGGCACTAAGGGGCCTAAAGTGTGCCAAGAAAACATCCCCCACACCATTACACCACCACCACCAGCCTGCACAGTTGTAACAAGGCATGATGGATCCATGTTCTCATTCTGTTTACGCCAAATTCTGACTCTACCATCTGAATGTCTCAACAGAAATCGAGACTCATCAGACCAGGCAACATTCTTCCAGTATTCAACTGTCCAATTTTGGTGAGCTCGTGCAAATTGTAGCCTCTTTTTTCTATTTGTAGTGGAGATGAGTGGTACCCGGTGGGGTCTTCTGCTGTTGTAGCCCATCCGCCTCAAGGTTGTGCGTGTTGTGGCTTCACAAATGCTTTGCTGCATACCTCGGTTGTAACGAGTGGTTATTTCAGTCAAAGTTGCTCTTCTATCAGCTTGAATCAGTCGGCCCATTCTCCTCTGACCTCTAGCATCAACAAGGCATTTTCGCCCACAGGACTGCCGTATACTGGATGTTTTTCCCTTTTCACACCATTCTTTGTAAACCCTAGAAATGGTTGTTGGTGAAAATCCCAGTAACTGAGCAGATTGTGAAATACTCAGACCGGCCCGTCTGGCACCAACAACCATGCGTGTGTGTGTGTGTGTGTGTGTGTGTGTGCGCGTGCCTATTAGTGTTTACATTTTTATTCATGCACCACAATGAAAACAAATACAACTAAAACATGCTATTCTTTTCTTTCTTTTAAAACATGTAATCTTTTTCTATAGTTGTAATGTTTTGAAAATTAAATATTTATATTGGTTGTTTCACCGTATTGCTTTGAGCATGATTCGTTAATCTGACTGTCATCTAGGAATCTGGCCAATGACAACTGTGTACGCCTCTCACCGGTGAAGTTTGAAAATACGTCTGTTTGAGTGGGTATGCTGCTGTTGGGCTATTCGGTCGGTGCCTTAGACTTACATAACACAACTCATGGTAAATGAATCAGATTTAATGGTGTAAATTCATTAGAGATACATTTAAACACAGTTTTCTAACAACTGTTGTCATCATGCTATTGACCGATTCAATGTGATTTGTCTATCTGTATCTAGCTTGTAACTTGCTAACTGGCCAGGCTAGCCTAACTTGAGTGGAAAAAACGTGGCTAGCTGATGAAAAGTAACTGTCATACTTTTCTTAAGTCGGTCACTCTGCCAGCAATAACTCCGTGTTTTATGGCAGCTCAAATTTTTTAAAATAATATTATCCTTAAACTGTAGAAAAAAAGGTTGCTGCTGTAGCTACTAGCTGGCCAATTCACTCATTTATCTTAGCTAGGCTATATAGCTAACAGAAATATCTAGTGAGTTTTCAAGGGCGTTAACTAGCTGGATGGCTTAATATTTTGTTGTAGTACATGCATGTTCTAATTACATATATTATCATTTAGCTATATAGCTGTAGTTTTGATTTACCTTTCTCCATGGATATTATACTATTGGATGTTGGTTATGGATGTGTAAGCATCTTCAAGTTTATGGAAAGCGTAGCGTAGTTTACTAGCTAACGTTTTTATGGAAGACAACTAGCCATTATGAAACGACAAGGATAGGGACATATTCAAAGCTTCTTCACATAAAGATGCCAAGATATGTTGGTTAATTATAGTAAGAGTGGGTATCATAGTTACATTTTCTTCCTGCAGGACCTTGCCACTAATTATCCCACCCTAGTTAGTTTGATCAGCTTGGTTAGATAGGATCTATTTTACATCAACACCTGTTCTTTCCATTCAAAATGTGAACCAAGCGATACATACTAAGTATACTAAGTATAAGTTGTAATGAATCAAAATGTGTGCAACGTTCCATGTACTTAAATACAGAATATATACATTAACTGATACTAATTCTAATTACAGAGACATGTTCATCAAGGCAATATGATGATTGTCAGAGGGGAAAGTAAGTACAAAAACCATACTCAGAGGATGAATGTGATCGTGAAGGAGAAATCTTTAAGAAAACATTTTTGTGTGTGTGTTTTCCCCTCATGATCCTGTTGTTTTGGGAATGAGAAGTCTCCTGCCACAAGATCTTCAAATGCAGTGAGTATTCATGTTATCCTGACATAAAGACAGTGAATGGATACCATGTCCACTAGTGGTCATATTAGTTTGCCTGTACATTTTAATTGTATTTGTTTTCTCAAGTGTGAAGCGGTGGGGATGAAAATCAGTACCTCCAAATCCTAGGCTATGGTCCTCAGTCGGAAAAGGTTGGCTTGCCCACTTCAGGTTGGTGGAGGAGTTTAAGTATCTAGGGGTCCTGTTCACGAGTGAGGGAAGGATGGAACGGGAGATTGACAGACGGATCGGTGTAGCTTCTGCAGTAATGCGGTCGATGTATCGGTCTGTCGTGGTGAAGAAAGAGCTGAGCCGCAAGGCGAAGCTCTCGATTTACCGGTCAATCTACGTTCCTACTCTCACCTATGGTCATGAGCTTTGGGTCATGACCGAAAGGACAAGATCCCGGATACAGGCGGCCGAAATGAGCTTTCTCCGCAGGGTGGCTGGGCGATCCCTTAGAGATAGGGTGAGAAGCTCGGTCACCCGGGAGGAGCTCAGAGTAGAGCCGCTGCTCCTCCACATCGAGAGGGGTCAGCTGAGGTGGTTTGGGCATCTGTTTCGGATGCCTCCGGAACGCCTTCCTGGGAAGGTGTTCCGGTCCCGTCCCACCGGGAGGAGACCCCGGGGAAGACCTAGGACACGCTGGAGGGACTATGTCTCCCGGCTGGCCTGGGAACGCCTCAGTGTCCCCCCGGAAGAGCTGGAGGAAGTGTCTGGGGAGAGGGAAGTCTGGGCATCCCTGCTTAGACTGCTGACCCGGCCCCGGATAAGCGGAAGATGATGGTGATGGTCATGGTAGTTTTCTCAAGAATTGACAAAAAAAAATTTGTGGGAGGAAACGTGATCACTAAGGCAGAACATGCAAACTCTGCACAGAGGCACCAGTCTGGCTCAAACCCTTCAGACAATATTTTACTCATCTATGCTGTTCTTGAGATATTAGGATTTGTTCAGGATAGACAAACACTTCGCTGGCTACACAATTCCCTCCTCTTTTCACTTGAAGAAAATGTAAGTTATCGTCACCTGTATTGATAGTTATTGTATAAATGCCATTCACGAATGGCTAATAAGTTGTGCTAAAATGGCCAGTGGCAGAAGTTCATAGATGCTACTTGTGGTGGGGCTAAACTTTATAAGAAGCGTTAGTCAGTTTAACACAATGCGTAATGGTGTCTAGTGAAATATTACTGGCTAATATGCTCTTTAAACGGGCAGTGGCAAAAGTCATACATTTCATAGATGCTATTAGTGGTGGAGGTAAACTTAATATGAAACGTTACTCAGTTTAACACAATGCTATATGGTGTCTAGAAACATCTTGGCGTGATGTTAATGATATACAGTAATGTTGAAATGCTATACCAACTCTCGGCAGATGTGTAGCTCCGTGGTGTAATGGTGGGTCTCGTATGTGGGAACCCACCTGGGTTTGAATCCAGGGAGGACATCAACAATTATCACTTTTTATTGCGGGCTGGCTGAACTTGGCTTGCCTGCTTTCTTTTACCTTGATATGATAAATGTGATAATTGTCCATTGTTGTGAATCCACGTCTTCCTTCTTCTGGTGATTCACATTTTTCTGGCGGGAGTGCTGGCTTGCATTAAGTTTGTTTAAAGAAATGGTAACATATTAAATCCTACTTTTTAAGGACTTTTCAGTGAATCTTGGTGTGTCCTTATTCTCTTTCCCCCCCAAGCTACACCAGCTGATTACTGGCAATTTGGAGGAGGATTGTTCTTTATCTCCTACATTGCATTGTCACTTCTGGTACAGATTCATTGACATTTTGTGCTATGTTTTTATTTTACTTTATTTGTAATTACGTTTCCAATTGCACTTTAATTGACACAGTGAAACTCTTGTAGATGTATCCATTTCTTTTGCATTTCTTCAGTATGTTTTCCGTTGAGGATATTTCACAGTAATCTTAAAGCTTATATTTTGAGAAGTTTAAGAAACTTCTACTGTTAACCAGTACAGTAGTTTAAATATTCAATTAATTTAAGGTTTTTACTGTAATTCTACAAAACCAGATTCATTATTGTATTTTAGATTGTACATTTTTAACATTACTTGACATATTTAAAGATTAAATCTAAACACAATCAAAGCTAGTTAAAGTTTGAGATGATTTAAAATGTTGTCTTCAAATTATTTTACAATCTTGAGCATGTGTTAACACTTTATTGAAGGTGTTTGCTTGTAATAATTTATGAACAATCTGCTAAAATAAGTGTTTCTCATCAAAACCTTTTATGAAAATGTCTGTACATTTATTGTTTTTGACCTTTATCTGAATTAGGATATTTTACTTTAATTTTAGGGTATTTGTTTGGCAGCCATAGCTGCCAGTCATTTGACAGTTTTTTTTTACAATGTATTTTGTACAGTAGTTTTTCTTTTCTCCCAATTTTTAAAAAAATCTTAAGCATGTTAACACTTTATTGAAGGTGTTTGTTTGTAATAATTATGAAAACAATAGTAAAATAAACGTTTTTTCTGCAGAACTCTTAGTGCCGCCCCTTTATTGAAGGTGTTTGATTGTAATAATTTAGGAAAAATCTGTAAAATAACAGTTTTTCTCTGCTGAACCTTTAATGAAAATGTCTGCAAATTTATAGTTTTTGCCTTTTATTGAAATTAGGATATTTTATATTAATTTTAGTATATATGTTTGGCAGCTGCCAGTCATTTACCATTTTTTTTTTCTTTGTACCTTTGAATGTTTGGCACACAAGGTGACACACCCAGGTGAAAATGGCAATTAAAGGTGAATTTCCCAACATATTTGGTTAATGTCCTACAACGGTCCATTAGACTTTCATCCACTGGTTTGTGATGTCCCGATCTATTGAAATTATTACTGCAAAATAGCGATAAGTGTGGTTCAACAGTCCAGACTACCATCCACTGGGTATTGTTCCGTCAACTCCCAACAATGAAGACAATAGATCAGTCCTGAAAACTATTGGATCTCAGAAGTTCCATCATTAGGGTAAAGCTTACACCCTATAAAGGCAAGTTTCCATAATAGTCTGTCAAATGTTTTCAACCCAGAACTTGCTAGGTTGATATTTCATTCAATGTGTTATATTTATGCCCGATAGCCCATGGCAGAGGAATGAGATTCCATTGTCTGATCAGATTTGACATTGGTTAGCCAAATAAAAAATTGTTACATCTATGTTATTTCACCATTAAAATGTTAGACCTTACATCAAACAAAAATTTTCAAATGAACAATTAAAAACAAATCCTGTAAATGGAAGATGTAAAACCTAACAGATGCCAGATTCTTCATGTAACTCTTTATAAGTACGAATTTGATTTGTTTTGAAGTCTCAGTCCATAGCACAAATACTGCTCTCCTCAAAGTTGTCAAAGACCTCTCTGCTGATACCGGTTTACTCAACATCCTGATTCTCCTCGACCTGAGTGCTGCCTTTGACACCGTTAACTACCAGATTCTGCTCACCAGGCTCGAGGGGCAGGGTGTTGAGGGAACTGCACTCGCCTGGCTGAATTCCTATCTCATTAACCGAACATATTTCATCTCACTCAAAGGCCTAAAGTGACACAGTCACTCAAGGTGTCCCCCTGGGCTCAGTACTTGGTCCCCTAGTCTTCATCATCTACATCCTTCCCCTTGGTCAGATCCTCCGTCCCTTCAACCTTAATTTCCACTGATATGCTGATGATACACATATATCTAGCCAAATCTCTCACCAACCCACCTCTGACCCATATTGAATCTCTCACCCGACTGAATCCTTGAATCCTGCAATAAAAGCATGGATGAAGAAAAACGTCCTCAAACTAAACAGCGACAAAACAGAACTCTTACTCATTGGAACCAAATCCACCCTCATCCAACAGTCACTTTCAATCTCAGCATCGATGACAGTTGTTTCTCCATCCCCCCACGCACGACTCATCTGTTCAAAATCGCCTACCCCTAGCCACCCCCAATTCCATTCTCTCAATCCTCTTTTTTTTCTCACTGAATGTTTTGTTTTTTGTTTGTTTGCTTCTGTTCCTGTCAATTTTGTACAGCATCTTTGGGTCCCTGAAAAGCGCTATATAAATGTAATGTGTTATTATTATTATTAGTTCAGCTCTTTCCAATCGTAATAAATTAATCATATCACAAATCCCCCCCTGTTTTCAGTTCGTTAAGTCAATGGAAAAGTGACACCATGAGTGAAAGCAAAATCACGCCGAATATGGCCACAGGAGTTGCCATTCTGAACCCGCACTGGCCATCTTTTCAGGACAGATATGAAAAATAGAAAATTGGTATCAAGAATGGATCTAGAATCCATTCAATAATGTGTACATATTGTATTCAGCAAAATCAAAGTTGACATAATAAAAACTAAAACATACATAAGTAAAGAAATTATAAATTGAATAACCATAATATATAGGAAGCCCTTAGTAAAGGTTGCTACTCCTTAAGTCCAAGCCTAAAATTAAAATGGCATCTGTTTTTGACGTTGCAATATTTACCCACTCTTCTTTGCAAAAGAACTCCAAATACAGTGGGGAGAACAAGTATTTGATACACTGCTGATTTAGCAGGTTTTCCCACTTACAAAGCATCTAGAAGTCTGTAATTTTTATCATAGGTACTCTTCAACTATGAGTGATGGAATCTAAAATAAAAATCCAGAAAATCACATTGTATGATTTTTTATTTGCATTTTATTGCATGACATAAGTCAATCAAATTATTATTTTTTATTTATAAAGCCCTTTTTACAACAACAGTTGTCACAAAGTGCTTTACAGAGACACCCGGCCTTAAACCCCAAGGAGCAAACAACAGTAGTGTTCAATTTCAGAGGCTAGGAAAAACTCCCTAAGAAGGGCCAAACCTAGAGAGAACCCAGGCTCAGAGGGGTGACCAGTCCTCTTTTGGCTGTGCTGGGTGAGAAATTAAGAGTCCAATTGGAATAATTAATACATTTATCAGGGCTAAATCCAGAGTCTATTTAAAATAAGACTAGGTCAGAAGTATGACCAGATGGACAAGGACAGGGACAGCAACGGGCCCCCCAAACAAGGTACTCTGCAGGTGTGGACCAGGACCTCATGCCCTCCTAAAGTTTAAAACTGGAGGAGACTAAGAAAAGTTAGAAAGTGCATTCCTCATATCCCCCAGCACAATAGTATAGCAGCGTAACACCTTGGAACTGAGACGGGGGGTCCGGCGACACTGTGGCCCTACATGGGGGAGGCCCCCAGACAGGGCCCAACAGGCAGGAAATCAATCCACTCACATTGCCAGGCATCTACCAAAGAGGCACCCACCAACCGCAACCACCCTGAATGAGGGCCGAGTATTGCCAGCAGCGTACAGCCCAATTGCACAAGTGCGCAATAGAGAGACAACAACAAGCCAGGGACTCTTCCCCCAAAAGGCACTGGAGGGAGGGCATCCCAGTGGCGACGATAGCCCATCTGGCAAGACAGCAAGGGTGGACAGTATCAAGCCTACTGGTCACCTTAACGCCCCCGGGCCAGGCTACACCTAATTATAAACCGTGCTGTAGAGATGAGTTTTTAGTAGACACTTGAAAGTTTGCACTGAGTTTGCGTTTCTAACCTTAATTGGCAGATCATTCCACAGTAGTGGAGCTCTATGAGATACATTTGAAAAAAGCAGAACTTAATATTTGGCACAGAAACCTTTTTTTGCAATTACAGAGATCATACGTTTCCTGTAGTTCTTGACCAGGTTTGCACACACTGCAGCAGGGATTTTGGCCTACTCCTCCATACAGACCTTCTCCAGATCCTTCAGGTTTCGGGGCTGTCGCTGGGCAATACAGACTTTCAGCTCCCTCCAAAGATTTTCTATTGGGTTCAGGTCTGGAGACTGGCTAGGCCACTCCAGGACCTTGAGATGCTTCTTACGGAGCCACTCCTTAGTTGCCCTGGCTGTGTGTTTCGGGTTGTTGTCATGCTGGAAGTCCCAGCCACGACCCATCTTCAATGCTCTTACTGAGGGAAGGAGGTTGTTGGCCAAGATCTCGCGATACATGGCCCCATCCATCCTCCCCTCAATACGGTGCAGTCGTCCTGTCCCCTTTTCAGAAAAGCATCCCCAAAGAATGATGTTTCTACCTCCATGCTTCATGGTTAGGATGGTGTTCTTGGGGTTTTTCTCATCCTTCTTCCTCCAAACATGGCGAGTGTAGTTTAGACCAAAAAGCTATATTTTTGTCTCATCAGACCACATGACCTTCTCCCATTCCTTCTCTGGATCATCCAGATGGTCATTGGCAAACTTCAGAGGGGCCTGGACATGCGCTGGCTTGAGCAGGGGGACCTTGCGTGCGCTGCAGGATTTTAATCCATGACGGTGTACTGTGTTACTAATGGTTTTCTTTGAGACTGTTGTCCCAGCTCTCTTCAGGTCATTGACCAGGTCCTGCCGTGTAGTTCTGGGCTGATCCCTCACCTTCCTCATGATCATTGATGCCCCACGAGGTGAGATCTTGCATGGAGCCCCAGACAGAGGGAGATTGACCGTCATCTTGAACTTCTTTCATTTTCTAATAATTGCGCCAACAGTTGTTGCTTTCTCACCAAGCTGTTTGCCTAATGTCCTGTAGCCCATCCCAGCCTTGTGCAGGTTTACAAATGTATCCCTGATGTCCTTACACAGCTCTCTGGTCTTGGCCATTGTGGGAAGGTTGGAGTCTGTTTGATTGAGTGTGTGGACAGGTGTCTTTTATACAGGTAACAAGTTCAAACAGATGCAGTTAATACAGGTAATGAGTGGAGAACAGGGCTTCTTAAAGAAAAACTAACAGGTCTGTGAGAGCCAGAATTCTTACTGGTTTGTAGATGATCAAATACTTATGTCATGCACGTTCCACGTCCCTAGAGCTAGTTTCTGTGTCCAGGGATCGGGTTGTCTAGGCCCCTGCCTTCGACTGCCACCCGATCCTCTCCGCACCGACCCCTTATGATCCCTCCTGTGGGTGGTGAGCCCACGGGAAGGCGGCCCCACGTTGCTCCTTCGGGCTACGCTCGCGTGCAAGCCCCAACCCCGGGCCTGGCTCCAGGGTGGGGCCCCGGCTGCGCCATACCGGGCGACGTCACGGAACTCAAAGAATGTTTCATCATTAATGGGTGTTTTGAACCGCTCTTAGTCTGACCCGTCACCTAGGACCTGTTTGCCTTGGGAGACCCTACCAGGGGCATATAGCCCCAGACAACATAGCTCCTAGGGACACTTGGGTACTCAAACCCCTCCACCATGTTAAGGTGGCAGTTCATGGAGGGTAAAATGCTAATTAATTATTTAAAAATCATACATCATGTGATTTTCTGGATTTTTGTTTTAGATTCTGTCTCTCACAGTTGAAGTGTACCTATGATAACAATTACAGACCTCTGCATGGTTTGTAAGTAGGAAAACCTGCAAAATCGGCAGTGTATCAAATACTTGTTCTCCCCACTGTATCTGTAACAACTGAAAACTTCCATTATCATAATTTGCAAGGCAGTGTCAGAGTAGTACAAAGGGAGTAGTACAACAAGGTCCCTGAGAGGTGGGTGGGGTATGGTTAGTGATGGGTCTCAGAGTTCCAGGGTCATAGATTTCAGCAGGGTTACAGGAGATGAAAAGCAACTGTTTCTTGAGCTTGCTGGTGCAAGACCGAAGAGACCTGTACTGTCTGCCTGATGGTAGGTGCGCAAACAGTTTGTGGCATGGAAGGGCCCTGATGATCCCACGTGCCCTGCGCATACACCGCTTGCGCTTGGGGTCTACGATGGCTGGAAGCTGGGCACCAGTGATGTGCTGGGCGGTTTATTATGGATTTATAATTTCTTTACTCATGGAAAGAACATTTTATGTTGTATGTTTTGTTTTTATTATGTCAACTTTGATTTTGCTGAATACATTATGTACACATTATTGAATGGATTCTAGATCCATTCTTGGTACCATATCTAACCTGTCATGATGGCCAGTGTGGGTTCAGGATGGCGCCTCCTGTGGCCATATTTATTGATTCCGGCTTTTACTCATGGTGTCACTTTCTATTGACTTAATGCAGTGAAAGCAGGAGGGATGTATGATATGATCATTGATTATGATTGGAAAGAGTTGAGCTTTGGGCTCAAAGCAAATAAAATGTATACTTATAAAGAGTTACATGAAAAATCTGGCATCTGTCATGTTTTACATCTTCCATTTACAGGATTTGTTTTTAATTGTTTATTTGAAAATTGTTTTGTTTGATGTAAGGTCTAACATTTTAATGGTGAAATAGCATAGATGTAACAATTTTTGATTTGGCTAAGCAATGTCAAATCTGATCAGACAATGGAATCTCATTCCACTGCCATGTGCTATCGGGCATACATATAACACATTGAATGAAATATCAGCTATGCCAGTTCTGGATTGGAAAGGAAATTTGACATAGACTATTATGGAAACTTGTCTTAATGGGGTGTAAGCTTCACTATAAAGATGGAACTTCTGAGATCCACAAGTTTTCAGGACTGATAATTGTTGGGAGTTGACAGAACGATACCCAGTGGATGAAAATCTGATGTACTGTTGAAGCACACTAATTGTTGTTTTGCAGTTATACTTTCAACAGATCAGGACATCACAACCTCTTTTGTGATGATACGTCACATCACTGACTGGACACAGAAAACAGAGTGTGAGTACCAGCAACATGTTCAAGAAGGATTTCTACAATCACACTGGTCCCATCTGTTCCATATCTTCCAGACCACTCACATTGACAGCGCCAGGGTCAGATCACTTAGCTTCACACGCCATTTTTGATGAACCATCGATAGCGATATGAGTCAGAGTACCACGGGCCAGTTGACTGGAAAGGTCACATGGTCTCAACACAGTGGAAGACACTGTTGTGGTGTTAATCTTGAATTTGTGAAGCTTTGGAAACTCACTACTCCACTACACACTTGTTACACTGACTTGTTAGGACAACCAGGCAATTTGCCTGGTCCACATCAGACTGACTGCAATAAATGATATTGGAACTTGGAACTACATCACTGATACAAGACAGAGAAAACTTGATACTAGAACTATAGAACATTTGATGGGAATCTAGCTTCATTCCTAACAATCAATAGTTTTTCAAAATTGAATGCTATTTTGATCTCTTATGTATGTATGTTCATTCCTCACAAGGTAGGTTGAGGACTACATATGATCACTACCCAAACATTGGTCATTGATAACTTTCTTCTTTTGTGAAGTTGCTTAATAGTCATAATTACAACAACTATCCTCATATGTTTAATAGTGCCATATATAGGTCGAAACTGTCACAAGTACATTCATTGGAGTTGAGTGTTGTTTTACGTTCAGGATATGTTGGGTCGTTAGTATGATGTTGATGCATGACTCATGATATGGACAAGGGGGGACTTTGATTGTTTAAAAGGTTCATTGGGAATGAATTATGCATTTCACTAATATGTCATGTTAGGTCTGTTTCCGTTAGACATGGGTTAGACTGATAATGGCCTGAGACTTGATGTGTATGGTAAAGATCGATCACGATGCTCACTAAGACTGCAATATCATACAGTGCTATGTGTCAGGGCAAGCTGTCCACTGCATCTTATTTTAATTTCATTTAAAGAATAATAAAGCCTCAGAGCCCAGATAATCCTTTTCATTAATTTTCTTAATTGTTTTTTAACAGAAGTGTTTGGACCTTTTCAGTTCATTAGGAATTGGACTGTACTTTTATTTTTGCTAGTTTTATCAACATGTAATGACTATATGTTACATGTGAAGGGGGCATGAGAAACCTAACACAACACATTAAGTGCTGACTAACTCTAAGCAAAGGACAATAGATGGGATGTGGTGCTGGGCCCGTTATTGATAAGCCCCACACACCCTACCCACACACCCTGTCCATAACTCCTGATCTTGGACTCATGCTAAATAAAGATTCTCCCCTGACTACCGGTGGCATTCATTTTGTTCATGGATAAAAAATTGACAGAATCTAACAATGTGTATGTTTGAACAATGATGTTTTGTGAAATCAAAATGGGTATTTTAAGTCAGCATTAACTTTTGAGTTGCATTATATGGCAAAACGTTACAAAGTTACCCAGAAGGTTGAGTTTAAATTTGCATGAACAACGGTGATTTGTTGACAGGTCAAGCATTAACGCAAGATTGTTTTCTATACATTGGTAGAATTTTTTAACAGGTAACGATGCTTACAAGCTGTAGTATTTGTGAGTTTGTGAATACTTGTTTGTGTTTGTGTGTATGTGTTGGTATGTACGGATGCTGGGACATCCGGTTAAGATGTGCTGTGTTCTTGTAATGACTTGAAGCAATTTGTGAAATCCAATTTTTGCTTGTTGTATTATGGACTTGTATTGTTTTTGTTAAAAATTGTTTGAAGAGATTAATGGCGATATGATAACAATAGCCAGCGTTTATATGTAAGCGGATGAGTTTGTTGTTAATAGATACAATAAAATGACATGAACGGTGTTTCTACCGTACAGGAAGTATCAATATATTTGGTTGTCAAACATAAATAACTATCTGAACTAAACAACTATCTGAACTAACTAGATAAGCTTTATCCACAATTTGAATAATTGTAACTGGTATAGTTCTAACATGAAGAATGATGACGTATAACCAATGACAAAGATAAGAGGCGTAACCTTTTGGAGTTATGTTGTGTTAAATCCACAGATGCCAAAGAAGACATCTGTTGTTTCCAGCGTAGGACATTTACATAATATGTACAAGTTATTTTATTTGAAAAAATTGCATTGGATTGTGTTGCAATTATAAATGCTAAAGACACATTTGAACTTTTTAAGAAATGTATTGAACAAATACATGAACATGATGGAGCAATCCAAATGTTAAGATTTCATCTGTCTTTCATATTGTCTGTTTTATATCTCTGATATAGGGTGAGTGGAATTAAACTCAGCCTTGTTTGGAAAACAAATTTTTGGACCTTCAGTCTTTTAACATTATTAATCATCAGCTTTAAATACCTGTATATGCTTGGTCTTCTTGGTTTTCCTCTGTTACCCCCTGTTTGTTTTAATTTCAGACTAAGTAACCATCAGCTGTGTTGATTGGACTGCACAGTTGTGATTTTACATGACATGCTGAAAATACACTTTTTGAGTAAGTCTAAACATTTAATGACATTTTCAACCTTGTGCTGAAATGTTATTAAATGTTATTATGACAATATGCAAACAGCTGATTATTTGTACTCTAAATTTCAACCAACAGAGTGAGAATCCAGAGATGTTGAAGATTACTAACCCATTGGGACTGTTCTTTTTGATCCATGTAAACACGACAACTGAAGTTATCCATCCTTAGACAGCAGTCTCTTTGCTTTCGTCGCACCAAGACGCTACTGTCTCGCATACAGCTTCCTCATTAAATATATATATATATATATATGTACTCATCCTTATTCTCACTCAGTCTCAGTGTGATGATCCTCACTTCTCTAGGTAAATGGTGCACACGTACACGGCTGTCCACGAGATGTAAAAGAAAACGGGACTCACTGGACCAGGCAACCTTGTTTCATTGCTCCAAGGTCCAGTTCTGACACTCACACACCCATTGTAGACACTTTTGATGGTGATACAGGAGTCATCATAGGCACTGACCAGTCTGTGGCACAGCACCCATGGCAGCCAATCAGAGGGGTCCACAAGTTTATCTTACCCTTGAAAATATTTTTGCAAGCAGAAAAAAAATATTTTATGAATTTTTGCTAGATGCTATTTAGCTGACATTGAAGCAATATATATTTGTTATGTTATTCCATAATGCATTTGTATGATCGACCAATATGTGAACCAGTGTTTCCAGATGCAGAAGTTTCCTGATAGGACTGTATAGATGAAATAGCGTTAGTATGGTTTTTATGTGGAGTCTGCAGGTATGGAAATGAATAGTTAACTTAATCTGAATGTTAACGCAATCCCATATTGCATTTTCATTTTCCACCTTTGCCTACATTATTTCAGTCAATATGAAAATTAAAATGCAATCATGTGATTTGCATTTTAGTTTTCATGTACTGGTATGCACATTAACTGTCAATAAAATATTATTTTAAAATATTTAAATGGCGCTGTCAGTCATTCTCTGAAGGCGGATGTTATGGTAATTTTGAACTAAGGTACATTTGAGAAATGTCTGTCTTTCCATTTGGCTGATATGTAGATCTTTACTTTGATTGTGACACCCATGTCTTTATAATATCAGAGGATTAACAGGTATTTGGGCCATGTCCTCCTGCCTAGAAGAAGGGTCTTTTGTTCCTCAGGAATGTGGTCCTTGGGGGGTGTAAGGTCTGTTGGCCCCTTTGGGTAAACACAACAGCAAACATTATAGCAGGAAGGATAAGGTGGGGGAAGATAGCATTTGACTTGTGTGATAGAACAAAGGGAATGTGTTTGATTGACATGAGACAGATGGCAGCATCTTACCACACCCCTTTTTCCTATGTGATATATACAGTTGAATTAGCTATATTGAGTTAGAGACTATTCACTGTTACCTTGTAACCTGCATACTTTCTCCTTGCAAGTAAATTAAAACCGTTTATTGTGCAATTGATTTCTCCTATCTTACCTACCATTTTCATGGAACTATTTGGACTTTAGAAATTGCCATCACACGGGACACAGTTTAAGGTGCCAACCGGAAATAGGTAGGCTACAATGGCAACTGCTGGGCTAGTGCAAGTAATATTGAAAACAATTTGATTTCCTGGTCAGATGCTCATGACAGAATAGAAATTATAAATTGAAAATGTTGCTGAATTCTCTGCGATCACTAATAATAATATTGACCCGTTAGTGTTGGCAAATTTAAGAGGAGCTCTTGACAGACCCTCACACACGTCTCCCCTGTGAAATTTCGAGCTACTGACTTATCGTATATAGGTAGTTATTGTATTAAATTATGAAATATATTGTATGATTGTTTGTTCTATGAAACACAAAATGAATGAAATTCTGGTTCACCCTTGTTTTTTCATCCATAATCACTGGTTCTATAGGGATGAAACAATTAATTCAGATTACTGGTAACATAATAATCGGTCATATATTTTGTACTGTTATATAACACTGATTAACAGTATCACCGTGATGGCAATAGGAATTTATTAGCTTCTCTTAAAATTTAAATCTGCAGCTAAGGTTTGCACCCATGGGAGAGAAAGCTAAGCTCTACCCCTGAACAGCTTATAACACAGGACTATCCTAGGCCACAGTAAGAACAGCTTTACACAGAGTATGTTTCAAGATAACTAATAACAAAAACCTTTCCTTTCGATGTGTCTGTGCATTTGTTTTGAATTCCTGGGTATCAGCCTTCCAAAGAATGATGCTTCCAAAGAATGATAAAAAGCTGGTTGGTTTGGGTACAAGCTATTATCCTGAAGAAGCAAACTACTGTGGTAACTAACTTAGCTAAGATTAACTGGCTACAACAAGTTCACGTCTGAGGTAACGGGACAGACCCAAAGTTTACCACAGTAGCTTGCTAAAATAAGGGTTGAAATTCCCAGCAATAACATTTGCTAGCATTGGCACAATAACTAGACATTTCCTTCAAATGTACTACTCGCAACACTATATAATATTCAAAATAGTATTTATGTTAAAAGATCATTGATTAATAGCAATCTCCAAATGTAAGCTTGAGAGGACTTCCAACAATATTTTTAGAATTGTGTAGCAGATGTAACAGTGCATAAGAAAGGCTAGGAAATTATGATGCTCAATTTGACCTATGCCAATTTTACACTAGATGGCCAAAGGAGGTGTACACCTGCTTGTCAAACATCTCCATCCAAAGTCATGGGAATTAATTTCAAGTTGGTCCCCCTTTGCTGCTATAACTGCCACCAGTCTTCTGGGAAGGCTTTCCACTAGATGTTGTAACAGTGCCGACATTGAGCTTTTGGTGGTGTGCTGCTAACATCCCAGCTGACATATCTGCTACACTCAAATATTCGGATCACCACCTAAAATGTAGTCCAAGAAGAACCTAAGAAGCTCAGCCCTGAGATTGTGGAAAGGAAAGAAAGTTGGAATCTTTTTTTTTATATCAAATTGGTAAAGTATTAGCTTATTCAGGGTAAAGAGTGATCTGTAACTTTTCAAGATTGGTATATCACCAACTATCTTCACTCATTTATCAAACATTAAAAAAAACATGGGTTACTTAAAAATAACCTTTGGCACAACACTGACAATGTCATGGAACAATTATGGCATAGATTTAATGTTGAGAACCTTCCATATGTGTGGTTGAGAAATGAACAATCCTTCAGTCAATAAAAGTTGAAAGTCATCTTTTATTGCACAATAAAAGATCACATACCATGTTCTGAGTTATGTGATTGGTCCACATGGGAATATTGGAGCTAGTTCAACAAAAAAAAAAATGTATCCACTATTTTTGTTACTGACGTCAGCCAGTACTTTTTCTTTTGTAGCATGATGTTCCCACTTGAAGTGCACTTGGTTGAATGAAGTTGAAGACTTACAGTACACCCATTTAGTGAACACCGGCATAAGACCGCATGAGCTGAGAACAAATGTCCTAATCGGCCAATGGTCCTTAAGCAAGCAGCTGTTAAACGGATCATTGACGCATGCATGCAGACACACACAGAGTGGTCTGCCATCTCTGTTAAAGTGGCAACTGTCAGGGCCTATATAACCAGCATGCCCTGGCATGCAACCACAACACAAGTAGCATGGCATTGGCAAGCCAGAGCCTGTATTGTCCCCCCGACGTGCAAAACCGAATATCTGACCTGTCTGCAGAAATAGATCATAACCCAATTAACCACAAATTGGACTTTTTCAAGAAAATCAAGTCATTACACTGCTCTATTTTCAACTATACTTGCTGCAGGTGAAGGAAAAACAGATACAATAAACATTCTGACATTTTAAAGACCCAGCAAGCCTCAGCATGACTGTTGTTCCTCTGAACCCTTTGATGTAACAAACCACACATTGACATGAAAATGCATAGACAAGACTTGGACTATAAATACATAAGAGACACATGACTTGAAATTAAGATGACCTTTCCATAAATTACCAAAGACTAACTGAAAAGAAAACACACACAAGTAAAACGTTTTCTTCACGACATGATGACTGAATAAATATTCATTGACCTTCAACTGTAGTTACAAAATGCATCAATTAGTTGTTTTTCAAGTTTTCACATACACGCAAAGTAATAGCAAATAGATGTGGACTGGAGTGTTTGATGAACTTTTAATATTGCTCTAATTATCTACTTTAGTTGGATATAATTTGATTCCCCAAAATGGGTTTCTTGTCTATTTGAAACACATTACTCCGCAAATGGTACTGAAATATTAGATCCATCATGCATAATGGGTCCACAATTGAATGATCATAGGTTTTTAATATCACATCCGCTTCAGCTAAACCTATACTGTGCACTTTGAGTGTCTTTACAAAAACGGAAGGCCTCTTAAGTGAATATAAGTACAGTGCATATAAAAAGTCTACACACCCCTGTTAAAATGCCAGGTTTTTGTGATGTAAAAGAATAAGAGAAAGGTTATTGTGAGTTTTTATTTTTCCCCCTCAAAAGATTTCAGTTTGGTTTTCAATTGAATTGTTCATTTTATAGGTCACATTAAAGGTGGAAAAAGTTCTGACATGATTTATCTTATCATTCTTTTACATCATAAGTAACCGGTATTTTAACAGGGGTGTGTAGACATTTTAAATCCACTGTATGTGACAAGCTTGTCATTTGAGTGAAACAAGGGTAGACTAAAAAGACCTGATCAATCAGGAATTTCATGACAGCCTTCACATTGATTCTATTAGATGAGAGAAGTAGTTGAGAGGTGTTCCTGTGTTAGTGACTTCTGCCTTGATTAATTATACATACATGTACTCAATGTTAATTTGACAAATTAGAGAAATTGTTGGACCACATTTTAGAGGCACCTGATAGTAATAAGTTGCTCTCCATTTTATGCTTGGTATAATTGATTGAGTCACTATTTGGAGCGAGTTAGAATATAAAGATAACTTTGAAAGATTACCCCATAACAGTGCAGTGACTGATACAACCAAATGTCCAAATCTAGGTTTTGCACATTACCAAGGCATGTATGCATAAAACTGAAGGGCATGTACAACAAAATAAACAAAATACCTTTGATAGATAATTTCCATTATGGAGATGTAAAAAAAATCTCTATATAAAACACTAGCTAAATAAGGCATTTTACTTTTAATATAATCGACTAGTTGAAAGAAAAATAATGTCATATTTGGTGAAAGTTTGGCAAAGCAAAACAAATAAATTATAGTCACAAGTTGTGACAAGGCAACAATAACATGTCTTTCAACAAAGAAAGGTGACACTAGAGCAACAGAGCAAGACAACAGGTACAACAGAATGTCCCTCGTGGCCTGCTGTGTGTAAGTGTGCGCATGCATGCACAAATACACACACACAAATAAAAGATTAATAGACAGAATACAGGCACACATAAACATTCACCAAAAGGACACTGTGCAAAAAATATTTTCATATTAGAAAACAAACAAGAGTGACGTCAAAAGTTGTTACGCTGAGAAGCGAAGTCTAAAACAATAAGCCCCCAAAAACAGACCCTGTTGTGAAACTAACAGTAAAATAAAAGTTTTCATCCATGTAGTGTATATTGTAACAGTACAGTAATTTATAAGAAACACTGGTACTGATTTTGCCAATTCCCCCAATGTTGAGCGACATACTGGAGAAATAAAAATGTGGTGTGCTTGTAAACAAAGTAACAGCAATATACAGCTAAATAGATTTACATTTTTTTTTAAATCCTTAGTATGACGTAGTCTACACAGGGTTTAAAATGCATCTGAGGAGAGAACTGGAGACCACAAACCTTTCAACAAAATGAGGCACTCTGCCACTGCTTTAAATACAGTATCTCTGGGATCAAACTACTAAATTTTCCTTATCACTGGACAGACAGATGATGGGAATGGACAGATAGTTTATTTTACTTTACACACACACTTTTCTTATTTACGTCCTCTATGTCTGCTTGTCCCTCACTGGTTGAGGTCTCTCAACAGAGCCCTCTTTGAGAGACTTTTTATGGCACCTCTTCACTGCTCTCTCTGGCAAAGCTGACCACGTCCCAACATACACTAGTAACGTGACAAGCAGTCTCAGTGTCACTGGGAATAAAAGGGCGTCTTTAAAAGTGACTGTGTGAGAATACATTTCTAAAAAGCATTATCAAAACTCTGGATTGTTCTTTGCTTTCAGTTTTAAGCAGTCATTGTTGGTTCTCTTGAGTTAATATTGTACTCAACATGTGTTCACTAGATTGGTTAACTTATACAGTACATCATTTTTTACTCTAGTGCCGTTATAAATTTTTTCTGTCTACTTTCCTTTAATGTTTACATAGCAGCAACATCAAGACAAACCAGATAGGGATGGATGAAAAGCGTCCTATAGGGAAATTCTTAGCTGCAAATTTGGAGCTGCAAGCTACCGTGCATGCATTGTTAAGAAAAATTATATAACCTATATTAATTATTGTAGTAGAAATTTGGAAGGACTTTCAATTAAAATTGCCTTTAATTGTATTTTTGGGTGGTTGAAAAACAACTGTAGGGAGATATTCAAATAACACTGTTAACACTATCAATGAAACTGAGATGACCATAGTCCATGAACAGCTAGAGCAGTCTGGGTTGTGTCCATAAAACACCAAATAATAATAATAAAACAGAAACTACTGAAACAGACAGAGGGGGACAGCCTGGACCGATAAGAAACACTTACTTTCCTTTTCCTGTGCTAGAGGTTTTATGTTTTCAGCGTGGAGCCTAATGAACACAACCCAGGCCTACATTATACTCCATACTGTAGCTGCCTTTTAGCCTTCAGCTTCCTCTTAGCCGTCCACATGTTTGGTAGGAAAAACTATTTTCCTTCTTCTCAGTCAAAAGGCTCCCAGCAGGGTTGAGGTCAATTTGGATTTTCTGAATTTAATAAAAATACTGACTGTTTACTTAATTGGAATTGGCCACAATCTATAAGAAGCAGAGTGTGAATCACATTTGAATAATTGAATTAGTTCAACTGAGTTCAAACATTCATTTTACAAAGATTATTTTCGAAATTATAACACCTATTTTACATTTTACCTTGGTTTATAACATATATTTGACGTGAAGCACACTGGAAAACACATATCTTTTGATAAAATAAATGGAATTAGGAATCATTTATTAGAAAAAACCCAAAACATGATCTTATAATATTTGAAGAATGCTATTATTAATGGTTTTAGGAGATGGAGATAAAACAATTAAATGTTCAAACTTCAGGTTACACGGTATATGTAGATGATTTCAAAATAAACATTTATATTCATGGAATGAATAAGCCACTGAATTTGATTGAATTACATTCTTCCATTAATTCAAAATAAATTAAAATCTGTTTCCAGTAGGTTGTGGCCCATTTTAATTAAATTCAATACAGCCCATTTAAATTAAATTCAATAATTGAAACTAAAGAATTGACCTCAACCCTTCCCCGACTTGACCTTTTTGCCACCAGGACATACCAGGCATCTTAAGTGCCACATTTATGATGCTGCAGACGTCTAGATGCTGAATCTGTTATAACCATTTAACACCGCTCAGTACAGTAATTCCTCCCTACTGTTGTTTGCAAGTGTGTGTTTGCATGCAGGAGTGTCCATCTCTTTTAATAGTTCTCTCATGTTCTTAAATGAAGCATGTGTGGCGATATACAGTATAAGATAATCACATAGTTCGCTACAGGGCAGGAGCTCTATAAACATTAATAAGTGGATATTAAAAGTCTTTACATAAACATTAACTTACACACCACAAAGTTTACACTGTTGCACGTTCAGAAAGAGGAGGGAGAAGAGGACTATTGCGAATCCTCTGACCCCCTTAACTCTCTCTCTTCTTCAAGCAGTTTTTGCTCCTCCACTGCCATGTTCTCCCGTGCTCCTCTCTCCTTATCAATGTTCTTCTCAGGGATTACTTTAGGAGAAGCTTGGACCTGGTGTTCCTCCTCCTGAACACAGTCCTCCATCTGCTGGCCAACCACAGGCCCAGTCTGGTCAACAGTCTCCTCAGTCTGACCGTCGCTGGGTGTTTCCGGGGGCTCGTTGTCCGTCTGCACACAGCTGCCCGCCTCCCCTTCCTCTCTCGTTCTCTTCTTCTTCCGCTTGGGGCTGCCGGAGGAGTCTGCAGGTGGCATGCCGGGCAGCGCCATGATCCCCCCATGTGGTAGGAACATGTGGGGGTACAGTAGTCCGTGGGACATCCCCGGGATGAGGAAAGGGTTGAAGGCAAGATGGCTGCCGCTGCTACTGCTGACACCGCTACCGCCGCAGTTGGCTGCCACTGTGGTGATGGCAGCGATGCTGTGGTTGCCCATAGCGCTTTGCTGCTTCCCTTCCGCCAAATGCTTGTCCTCCCTTTTTCTCTCCACGTAGGACTGCCCGCCAGAGCCCTCGGCCCCCACGTTCGAGGAAGTCTGGACTGGGCCTCGGGAGGGGCTGCTGGCTGCAGAGGAGGAAGAGGCCGTGGTGGTGGTAACTGTGGCCACTGAGGAGGAGGAAGGGGAGGTCGCGGGTGTGGAGCCAGTGGGCGGCTGCCCCATCAGGCCCTGGACACTGAACATGTGGGGGGACCCATGTATACCGTGAAGCATCATGGGTAGCATGCTCAGGCCGTTTTTGGAATCCTCGCCCGTGGAAACAGCAAAGCCGTGTGGGAATCCCATCAGGCCAGACAGCGGGATGCCCTGAATGTTGCGGAGGTTCTGGAGGCTGACTAGGTCCATGCTGCCAATCAGGCCACTGTTCATGAAGAGCGGGCCCATGGGCGACTCCGAGAGAAGCGGCTTAGGCATCTCGCTGCGGGGACGGCGGCCCCGACGACGAGGCCCTTGTTCACGGCACACCGGCTCGGTGAGGATGCGGGTGAACATGCCCTCAGGAAGAAAGCCCTGAAAAGGAAAGGCATCAGCTTGGGGTTATAAAATGAAAGAAAACTATTTATAGGGCAAAACGTTGTGTCACCAATGTGTCAGTAACCGATGATTCAACATGATCAAATGGCTACATGAAAATGAAATTTGAACCCATGCTGCAGCAGTACATGGAGGGAGCCACTAAGACCACAAAATGAAAGAATTCTAATGAAACTATTTAGAGAGACATGGTTGTGGATGGGAGGGTGAAAATACCATGCAACTCACTGAGTGTTTCACTACATCTGCCCAGTCGGGTGCCACGCAGTACTCTGTATTCGCGTCCAGCCATCGTGAAAGCTCCTTTATCGCTGGGGCCATTGCACCCCCAAGCTACAGATAGGAAAAAATACAGTCCTTAATGAGTCACTCTACACACATTAACAATGTGATTTATTCGTGTGTATTTTTTTGACCAACATCTCTTTCAGATAGGAATTACAGGATTGTTTTGGTATTGTTTGCAAAAAGAATTCGGTATGTTTATATGGTCACTGTTAATACGTAGAATGTTTCCACCAACGTTTGAGGCATGCACATTTTATACAGGCATTGTGGTAGAGTTTACTAGAGTTCATTTTTGACATTTCCCCACCAGGAATGTCAACAAAGTTCGGCTGTGAAACTTTGTGATTGGTTCACCCCAGCGAGCGCCCTGCGGACTTCAAAATAACAACATTGAGCGTAGTGTGTGCAATGCCTCCGCCATATTACTGCTCCATTCATACTAAGCCAAAGCCCATAGGATTCTGTAAAAACCACAAGGTTACGCATGAAATACATTTATTTGCTTGGTTACCATGATTTCCTTTGTGTACCTATAATACATTAAAAAATACTATATATAATTCACGACATGGTCAAATGGAAAACTATTTGGGCTGTGTGTGAATGATATATTATTTTTTTTAATCAAAGGAGTATGGAAGTGTATTGCTGGGGAGAAGTGTCTTCATTTACCTGTAAAGAATATGGGCTATGCATGACAACATTAAGGTTGTAATCCATCATTGAAAAGAGACACAGGAAAGACTATATTTGGATAACACCATCTGCGCTTACTTGATAGTTAAAGTGTCAAGATCTAAATACATGTCTCCATGAAACAGATGCCTTTTGGACATTTCACCAGTATAAGGTGAAGAGTTATCCTTGATTTTTTTGACTGTGATAAAGATGCCCTAAGTATGCCTAACTTGTGTTTAGGGGTATTAAAAATCAAAAATGTTATGGAGTAAGTATGTCTAAGCATAGGCATATATTGCAAATGGATGCATTTCAAACCTATTTAAAAAGCTACATTTGTTGGTATTTTTATGGTGCAATAATGTACAGTAATTAGTATTTGTTTCCACTCCAGCACCTATCAAGCATTTTCACCACCCAGTTAAGTTGAGAGATTTTTCCAATGCCATTTGTCACATATCTATTTCAAAGCTGTTATTTTTTTGTTGACAGGAATGTTCATGCACATTTCCTGTTGCTGTCAATGGCCAGATAGAAACCAGGCCAGTGTGATTGTTGGTGTGTGTGTCAGGAGGGTTACCCTGCGACCAGGTCAGTGTGATTGTTGATGCGTGTGTCAGTAGGGTTACCCGGCAACCAGGTCAATGTGATTGTTGGTGTGTGTGTCAGGAGGGTTACCTTGCAACCAGGTCGGTGTGATTGTTGGTGTGTGTCTGTGTCAGGAGGGTTACCCTGTGACCAGGTCAGTGTGATTGTTGGCGTGTGTCTGTGTCAGGAGGGTTACCCTGTGACCAGGTCAATGTGAATGTTGGTGTGTATCAGGAGGGTTACCCTGCGACCAGGTCAGTGTGTTTGTTGGTGTGTGTCAGGAGGGTTACCCGGTGACCATGTCGATGTGTTTGTTGGTGTGTGTCAGGAGGGTTACCCTGTGACCAGGTCAATGTGTATGTTGGTGTGTTTGTCAGGAGGGTTACCCTGCGACCAGTGCTCCTGTGGACGACGGGCACCCTCTCCTCCCCGGTTAAAGAGTTGATGTCTAACTTGGTAGGGTCTTTACAACGATGCCTCCGCTGCTTTGGCCGTTCCACAAGGCTGTGCAGCATCGCTGTGCCTGGAGACTGAAACCCCAGATATGGAAAAGTCAGCAAACTACTCCAAACAACATTTGCTTTAAAACCTAGTCGTCAGTGAGTTGAACTGTCTTAACAGAATACATAGGTTTTTCCAGAAGTCTCAGTTACTACCCCCTGCTTTGTTCACTCCCAACGCCGACTGGGTGTTGTGAAAAAGCTAGAATTTCAGAACAATGGATGAAATCAACAGACATGGTGAATCAACTGACCGGTGCAAAAGTGGGCACTTCCATATTGTAGTTGGGATTCTGTCGCAGCCATTCCATTAGGCCCTTGTTGGGAGCCACTCGGTCGATGGCCACAACTTCTGGCTGTGTTGGCGTGGAGGTTCCAGGGGAGCGCTCCGGTGGAGAAGATGTGGATGAAACTGCGGAATGGCTGATGACTTCTACTCTGCCCTGTAGAGGACAAAGAAAGGGGGTGCGCTCAAACAGATTAATTAACAGTTCAACTCGGTTATAAGGTGCTAGCGATAGACAACTTTGGGATAAACTTCATTAAGAGAGTGTGTGAATTGCTTCCTTTAAGCAAGAAACCATGAGACTTTCCTTGCCCTTGAACTTGCTAACAGGACCACAATATTCATTATCCGCTACAACCACTTAAGTGCCTTGCTCAAGGGCACTCTTGCTTTACTTTGTCAGTTCTGGGATTCCAACCAGTGACCTTTGTTTACCAGCCCAATGCATCAACCACTAGGATCTCTACTATTAAGCTGTCCATTTGGCTGTTCACCAAACACATGCTTGACTGGACAAACCTGTTGCTCCGGCATGTGCATTCCTCTGCTCTTGACAAAGCCCATGTCGACCGCATCCACGTTTCTCCGTCTGCCTCTTCGCCGGCGCATGATGGCGTCGTCACGTCTCAGGTTGCCGTTGACAATTTGTCCGGTGACCGGGTGGATGAGACCTGCCTGCAGGATCCCGGCCATGTCCATGCCCACTGGGTTCTGCATGGCGTTCTGCATGGACCCCATGCCAGACACTTTGTGGGCCCCAGGGTGGACCTGGTGGCTCATGTGGCCGACGGTTGCTGACGGTTCGCCCCCGATGCTTAGATCCCCGGGCTTGGAGAGGTCCATGGCCGCCTCCTGCCAGCCGTTGAGCAGGAGTTCCCCGCCTCTGGGTGGCACATTTACAGGCATCTTCTCCCCTGTGTGGCTCTGCTTGCCAAGCGCCTCAGCCTCATACTCAAATGCCCTCCTGCCCCGCTTCAACTCAGGCAGATAGGGCGGCGCAATCAGCCTCTCCTGCAACAGAGGCAAGGATGTCAACCTCCAGCCTCCGCGGCTGCATTCGCCGGCACCTCTTTGCTTGTACTGAACGGATGGAAATGGAAGAAGAATAATAACAATGAATACGGACAGTAGAATGACGAACGCGCACAGAAACATCACAAAGGAAGGACCTCCATAACAATGGCTTCATGAACTATGAGGTGAGACAGAGCGTGAACATTGGCTAGTCACCTTGGGCAGGCGGGTGAGAGGAGGGGCTGGGATGTTGAAGTTAAGAGGTGGCTGCACCCTGGCCGAGAGGTAGCCGGCCCTCTGGTGGAGACTGTTGGGGCCACTGTTGTTGGCCAGGGAGCTGGGAGAGTCATACTGCTGGCTGGAAGAGGGCCATTTCCCCTTCAAGATGGCGTGACAGATACTGTCCAGGCGGTTGATGATTACCCGGTCCTGCGAGGCAGAAGGTGAAGAAAATAGACACATTCAGGTAACTAGTGAGTGTCCTAAACACACAAAAAGTAACACATTTCTAGATTGTGAAACTGTATGGATATGACAATTTCATTTTTGGTCATATTTAAAAGTTAGGGTTTAATATATGGTTGAAGGTATGATTAAGTAAGAATTAGTTGGAAAATCTGATCTGAGGGAAATAAAATGGGAAAAACAACTGACGCAGGTGCAACGTAAACGTCCTGCTTGTTGTACCTTTGGCCACTCCGAGAAGGAATATAGTGCTTTCTCCTGGAGCAGCTGGGCGATGGTGGGCTCTCGAGTGTCCTGCAGACTGTCAGGCATCTCACACATCGACATGGGAGGTGCAAATCGAGCCACCTCCGCATAGCTGTCCACCCCTGAAGCTGTGGTGAGACAAATTCAGAGTTCATGCAGAGACAGTTTTTCTGGCATCTACAGAACCAGTCAAAACTTTGGACACAATTACTAATTTACTTGAAACAAACATTTGACTGGTACTGTATATGTTTTATATGGCAGAATCAGTAGGGAAAGGGGTGTGCAAACAATAATTTTTAAAGCCTGCGTTTGAAACAAAAAGCATTTTTGTCATATTTAATTATGTTCTATAGTAATTTTATTGCATCATAACAACTGCCAAGATGTGTAGAATTTTCTTCGTTTTCTGTATTTTCTTCTCTGTTCCGCTTATATGACTATATTGGACATGTAAAACTCTCTCCAATCATTACCTGGAGTTTGGAGCTTCTCCTCCTTGATCTCATCCTTCACTTCCAGCAGAACCTCTGTCTGTTCCAGTTTGGGTGTTAGGACAGTGCTGTCAGGCTCCAGTATGTCTGACTGGCTCTCTGAACTCTGTGGGTCCAGAGGGAAGTCCAGTTTGATCTGTGCCACTCCCGCCACGCGTGGCGACAGCGGTTGCTGGGGCACGGGGACCAAGCGGGATGGCGGAAGAGAGGGTGAGTGTGTCGTGCGATGAACAGACACAAGTGTGCGTTCGCTGAAAGTGCTCTCTGCTTCAGCGGCCCCTTCTGGTCCCATGTCATACTGGTCCACCAAGGGGACTGCAAACAGTCCCTCTGGTGCTGGCCGTTCGTCTTCCAGATGGTGCTCCTCTGGTTCCTCTTCCCGGGGATCCATGGGAGATATCTGTAAGGGCTCCTCAACTTGTCCTTCAAGGATCCCCTCGTCCCCTGGCCCTATGGACGAGTCCCTTTCTAAAGCGTCTTCCCCTGGCTCCTCTGGTCCCTCTAGAGCTACCTCACATGGATCCGTTGGCGAGCCCATCCCTGTACTGTTGCAAGACCCTTCACATGGCTCCTCCTGGGCAGGGTCCACGTATGGTTCACATAAGGCCTCCAGGCCTTGGTCAGGCCCCACCAGACTTGGACTGTCCCCAGACATCCCATCTTTGTTAAAGTCAAAAGCTGCATCACTTTCTGCCTCCCCGCCACCTGCCAGGGAACCTACGTTCAAGTCGCTCTGCTTGTCCTCTGGCTCCTCAATGTTGTGGTGGTGCAGAGTCATATGTGACAGCGTCAGGGGCGGAGGTGGCACGTAGGGGGGAGGGGGGCTGGCAGAGAGGTCGTTGTGGTTCTGGGCAGGCTCCTCCTCGCTCACGCCGATATCCTTGAACAGCATGAAACTGGAGGCTAGCGGCTCTCCTGGGTTGCTCCGGGAGGAGGGGATACCTAGGCAGTCATCTAGTGCTCCCCCTGCCTCCGTATCCCTTCCGCCATCACTTGCTGGTTCCTCTGCATCCAGGAACTCCGTCTCCAGGGTGGGTGCCCCCAGGATGGGGTCAGCCTCGTTGAACATGTCCACGTCTGCGGCGCCGGCGTGGTCCGCGCTCTCCCAAGGTGCCTGCAGCTCCTGGTCCAGCTCCAGCGAGGGCGCCATGAGGCCTGTCTCCTCTGAGGAGCCCTGCTCGCCGACCAGCACGTCACTGCGCAGCTTGCCTGAGATGATTGGGTCCATGTCTCCTGGCTGCTCACTGTTCAGCCCACCCTGTACGCCGTACGAGTTGAGCATGCTCTGGCCGCCTTGCGCCGAGTTAAACGGGAACCCGTTGAAGGCCTCCTTGGTGGACTTGCCATGGAGGGAGTCCGAGACCAGGACCTCGTGCTGCAGCGAAGCCAGCTCCAAAGAATCGTCCAGAGAGGGGCAGTCCAGGAAGCCCTCCCTGGGCCCGGAAACCATACCCAGACCACCGCCGTGATCCGCCCCCACCATGTCCTGTGGGTGACTGGGGACATGGATGTGCGGGTGGGCGTGGATGGAGGAGGGGGAGGGGGCGGCCGGGTGGTGGTACTCAGGTGGCTGGGGAGAGGGGCAGTGGCTGAGGCCCGTCTCGTACAGGCAGCAGGGGTGGTGGTGCGGTGAGGGGGCCAAGCCGATGTGGTGCACCCCGGGGTGGTAGGCTTGGTGATTTTCTTTTTGGACATAGTTCCGGTGGGCCTCCAGGAAGGAGAGCTGGGTGTCGTTGAGGATGTAGTAGTCAGTGCGGCTCAGGCCGTGGCGAGCCGCCCCAATCAAGAGGTCACGGTCATGTTTGCCGCACTCCCACCACACGGGCAGGTAGAGGCTTGGCCGGCAAAGCTGCAGCCGGGGGCCAAGCAGTGGGTGGCGCAGCACCTGCTCTCTGATCTTGCGCAGCAGCTCGATGCGGTAGAGAGTTCGTGCTGCTCGCTCCTCCGTGATGGGCTCCATAAACAGACTGTGGTCCAGAGGCCCTAACAGACATGTGGAGAGGGCTTATCTTTACACACATTTCATACTTTAAATCACACCACAGTCGCCACTACAGTAGCAAAAAAACCATCTAATAACCTGTATTTCCCCATAATTTTAAAAACACTGCAAAGATGTGCAGAACATGATATTAAGTTAACTATCCCTTTAAGATATGTGCCTTAGACAGAGACTATTGTTAAAAAGTGTGAACATTTTTAAAGCATAGAGGATGCATTCGTTACCAACAACTAGATTTTTAAGGAAAGGCATTTATACATTTCTACATAGTTTTTTGACAATTTCTCCATTAGACACCTTAAAGTCAAATTGGCTTAGTCTACCAAGCATTAATCTCCCACAACAGGTTCTCCCTTGTGTCTTGTCTACCCAAACATCAACTGCTAAGCTGGGACAGCTGAGCACACAGTGCTGCAGACCTGTCTTGAAAGTTACTGGCTTTGGCAGAACAGGCCAGCACTTAATTATTTAGAACTTGTTCATTGTAAAAGAAACTGTGTGTAGCTGTAGTACTGTAGTACTCAGTAAGGTCACTCCTGATTGAACAACAAGTTTTTTTTTTACTAGGCTGATGTGCCCAATAGACAGGGGAAGGTTTCCTGACTTCCCATTTATGTACTCCTGATTGGGCGCCTACCATTCAGTAATCATTAACTATTTACATATGACTATTTACACATTTGTGTTCCTGCTTATTGTTCCTTTAAAGGGCCAACACTCTTTCTGGAGAAGTTACCTTCATCCTTCCTAGGGGGCAATCTGCAGGCAGTGCGGCACATGGACACAAAGCTACTGAAGTACTTCTCCAGGCTCTCGTCAGTCTTTCTCTCCAGCCGGGCAAAGGAGCGGAACTGAGTCCAGTCAAAGCTCTTCTTCTCCGGGTCGTACATAACGCCAAATGAAGACACAGTACGGTAGAAATCGGCTTGTTCGCGCCGCGTCCATCTGCTCAGAAAAAACAAGCCGCACATTAGCCTTTGTTCGGGGAGGCAGATGTTGATTGTGTGACTGTAGAACCCAGATGCCACAAGACAGCCAAGGGAATTGCACAAAAAGCTGTTTTTTGTTTAAATCAAAATGAAGACATTTCTAAATTAATGTTAATAAAGTTTATGTATTATATGTGTTATATATTATATAGGTCATTCCTACGAGTTTGAAGGGCCAAAAACAATTATACAATATATTTTCCTACTTTCTAATTTTACCAAAATAAAGACAACTTCCAAAACGTTAAATTGATCAAAACACTTTTAAATTATCATATTATTTTGGTCAAGCTGTGAAATAACTTAGTTATAGTTAAAGGGACATTCAATGAAATATGTCCAATCTCTTATGGACATTGACGTAACATTCTTTTGAATATTTACGATACATAATTCACCCCTTTTTAAATGATAAAAATAATCTGGATGTTTGGTAATATTAAGCTATGTTAAAATAAACTTCAACATGATAGCATATTAGCATAGCTGAGCTAGATTCCTAAGAATTGAATCATCTCCAACACAAATATTTTTAAATTCTATTAACCTAATAGGGTGGACATGTTATGCATTAACTCAAAAGCATAAAACATGTTAAACTAAAGAATAATAGAAAGTAAAAAGGGGAGGTACTAGTCTTACCACAGTACTTTTTCTGCCATAATAAGGATGTTACTTTCTGAATATGATGTCATTCTACAATATGTAGATTTTTGTTAAGGGCTGAACTCTACCCTAGATTCAACAACACTAAGTTAAGACAACTTGTGATTCCACACAGAAATCTTAGAAAATAACACATTTACGGGTCCGGAGCATTGCTAGAACACAAGACCAGTGATATCCATTTATAAATGGCTGTAGATAAAAGAATCACAGTATACTAGTTATGCTAAGTTTTCATGTAGTAGTTTATTGAAATCCATTAAGTTTGCTTTCATATTTCACTATGATGGTAATATTGTTGTACTTTTACCATTCACTACCAGTCATACTGAATGTGGAATCTGGACCCTTGTTAAATAGTAGCATAAAGAGTCATGAGATGGTAGAATCCCTTTTTTCCAAATCTTGTATTGTTGACATAATGGTGACTGTAAATTAAGGGATGGACTGGAAAACCCTTGTAATTTTTATTATAATTGCACAATTATAGAAACAAAATTAATTAGAGTTTAATCCAATCTAAGAAATAATACGAAACAAATGCCCAAATTTTGTAATATTAGCATTTATATTTATAGAACAGAAATTGTTTAAAATACATTAAAACAACCTTTCGGTTCAATTACATTGTTTTACGGTAAAGAAAAAGGCCTAATCTTTATTTTTACTTTTATTGAAAGCATTTAATAATTAATGTTTTACAGGAAAATACAAAATCATTCTCTGTATTGGGGATGTAAAAGTCACCGCATTGTAGGAATCACTCACATGTATGATGTTTACCATCTTTTACAAGCATGAGCAAACACCAGACCATTTCACTCCTAGCCTACCAGGTGTTCAAAGATCTTCAATGATGTGTCTTGTGAAAGGCAAATTGTGATAAAGCAAAATTGTGATATAAGATTTAACCAGGTCTTACAGATTTTTAAGGAACTAGGAACCGAAAGGAAACAATGACATCACCCACCTTTGCTCTGACATCATCACCCACCTTCTCTGCCACTCCAGGAAGAGAGGATCAGGTTCAGCGGCAGCTGCTGTGCAGCGCCTAAGCTCCTCCCCAAGCTGCCATGACATCGGCCCCGGGCCAGCCACCAGCCCATCGGGCAGAAGGAAGTCATGACGCAGGGGTTCGCGGCGCGTGAAGCGTTGGTAAGCTGTGATGAGGCGACGCAGCCTTGCGGTGAGGGCAGGGCCAGCAGGCCAGAGTGGGCGAACCTGCAGCTCTGTTGCCTCCTGGCCAAACCTCTCCTGGCCGAGCCCCTCCTGGACCATCTCCACAGAGAGAGTATCTGGACAGTACCAGCAATGGATCAATACTTTGTTACAATGGATCCACATTTTACATTCACTTTAACAAATTAAAAAAGGTTTCTGTACACCGCGCATCAATACAAAAAAATGACTTAATAGGCAGAGATCAGTGCAACATTTTCAGTGTAATAGGCCAAAAAGCTCTGCTTAATAAATTGAAAGGATGGCCAAAAGATCAGCATATTGAATCTAACGTTTTGCATTGATCTGAATGTGTGGAGACATTGTTGTATTTATGTTCTGATGACGGTTTCACAAACTATAGCTCAGCATATTTCATTGAAAATATAGCATTGTTCCATTGCGCACAGAGACTTTTCATGTATGGTTGCTTTTCTTCATTGCAACTCTCAAGATTTAGGAAAGTGCAGACTTTCAGCTTTAATTCAAGGGGTGGAACAAAAATATCTTATGAAACATTTAGGAATTGCAACCATTTTCATACACAGTCGCCTTATTTCAGGGGCTCAAATGCAATTGGAAAAATTAACAATCATAAATAAAATGTTCATTTTTAATACTTTGTCGAGAATTTGTTGCAGGCAATGACTGCTTGAAGTCTGGAATGCATGGACATCAAACATTAGGTTTCCTCCTTTGTGATGCTTTGCCAGGCCTTTACTGCAGCTGCCTTCAGTTTTTGTTTGTGGGTCTTTCTATCTTATGTTTTGTCTTCAAAAAGTGAAATGCATGCTCGATCCGAATCAGCAGGTGATTGACTCAGGTGATTGACTCGGCCATTGCAGAATATTCATCTTCTTTGTTTTAAAAAACGCCTGGGTTGCTTTCACAGTATGGTTTGGGTCATTGTCCATCTTGCCGTCCAATCAACTTAATTGAATTTGGCTTAATCTGAGCAGACAAAACAGCTCTGGAAAAATTAGGAGACCACTCCTAATTATTCTTAAATCAGCAGTCATTCCATACCAGTGTCTGTTAAATTCCAACACAGGCACACCTCATTTTAACTAATGATGTGCTAATTAGGTGATTACCTGCCTAGACCTGAAAGCTCTGATAATAAAATCTGGGTTATTCCATCAAATATTGATTTCTGAACTCTTCCTAAGTTAAAACATCTGTATTTTGTTATTGAAAAATGTATATGAATTGGTTTTCTTTGCATTATTTGTCTGAAAACAATGCATCTTTTTTTGGTTATTTTGACCAGTTGTAGTTTTCTACAAATGAATATTCAAAATGACAATATTGATATTTGGAATTTGGGTGAAATGTTGGGTGTAATGTCAGTAGTTTATAGAATAAAACAAAAATTTTAATTTTGCTCAAACCCTTACCTATGAATAGTAAAACTAGAGAAACCGATCATTTTGCAGTGGTCTCTTAATTTCTTCCAGAGCTGTATATCCCTATACACTTCAGAATTCATCCGGCTCCTTCGGTCTTCGGTCACATCATAAATAAACAATTGTGACCCAGTGCCAATGAATGGTTTGCACATTGTGGTTAACCCTCTGTATTTGCTCTCGTGAAGACTTCTCTTCTTGGTAGACTTGGATAATGATATGCCTACCTCCTGGAGAGTGTTCTTTACCTGGCTGGATTTGTGAAGGGGTTTTTCTTTACCATGGAAAGGATCCTACGATCATCCACCACTGTTGTCTTCTGTGGACGTCCAGGCCTTTTTGTGTTGCAGAGCTCACCAGTGCATCATTTTTTTTCTCAGAATGTACCAAACTGTTGATTTGGCCACTCCTAATGTTCCTGCCATCTCTCTGAAGGATTTTTTTTTGTTGCAGCCTAAGGATGGCCTGTTTCACTTGCATTGAGAGCTCCTTTGGCCACATGTGGTGGGATCACAGTAACAGCTTCCAAAGGTGAATGCCACACCTGGAATCAACTCCAGACCTTAGACCTGCTTAACTGACAAAGGAACAGCCCACACCTGTACATAAAACAGCTTATGAGTCAATTGCCCAATTACTTTTGGTCCCTTGAAAAAGAGGGGGCTACTTATTAAAGAGCTGTAATTCCTAAACCCGTCCTCCAATTCGCATGTGAACAGCCCCAAATTAAAGCTGCACTTTAAGCCCATATTCATTATTTAACTGTAACTTTAATATATTTTGGTAAACAGCTAAAATAACAAAACTTGTGTCAGTGTCCAATTATTTACCGACCTAACTATTGATGATAAAAAACTTACATTACATTTTTGACAAAAGTACACAAATACATTCTATTCATATAATGAATTAATTCCAACTTGGACTTGGTGAAACAACTCTGTAAGTTTGTAATATGATTTAAGTATACCGGCAAATGGAAAGATGGCAAAATGCTCACCCTGAACAACACTGTTATGTTTGTCCATTGCTTCATTGCTGGAGCTGGTTTCATCCTTTTGAGGCAAAAAACAGACAACACAATTACAAATAAATTATATATTTTTTTAATCTGATGGGTCACTCCAGAGTCAATACTAGGGGTTAATGATATTTGACTCAATACCGTTATAGCAATATCACATTGTGCAACATCAAAATCGAAAATGTCGCTGAAATATTCCGTTTATTTTCTGGAGAGATGCTTTTGTTTAGAGCCATTTAGAGCCCGCTTGAAACTGCTATACAATGATCATGTTTCATTGGCCGGTTGCCCTGCCACATGCAAGTGTGAGCACACAGGTCCACTACACGAATACACCCTATGGAGCAAACCACGTGACGTGTGCACACTTCGACCGTGTGTGAGTGATGAGTGAGAGAGTGACAGCAAAATGATTCAGAGGGGTGAAAGAAAAGAAAGGACCGAAAGAGTGAGAAAGAGCGAAGCGAGTCAGAAGAGCAAAAGAAAAGGACAGAAAAGTAAGATGAGTGTGGCTCAGGGAGACAATCAAACAACAGAGATTGAAGAGAAAACGTTAGTGGCCAAAAGTTATGTGATAAACTATAACTGTAATTCTGATCCACGTCACAAAAAGCATTACAAAAGTATAATCCAAAAATAAATATAAACATCTGTTCATTAAATGTAATTGGGAGTTTAGAAGACTGCGCTAGATTTGAGATTTAATCAATTAAAAAAAATCTCAAATGATGTATGTGCTGCCAAGAAATACAATGGGCACATTTACATAGGCTGAAACCCTGAACTCCCTTTGTGGTAGCCTACAAAACTGTGTGTAGCTAGTTTGCAGTCAGTGTCCATGCAATCATTTGTTTTTATGTTTTCAAAAATTATTTTGCTTTTAGTGTTAAGTACCGTGTCTAAAAAGCCAATACCTTTGATCTGCCCTGTTTGAGAGTTGACAAGCGTTCCTCTACTGTAGAGACTAAACTTGGGGGCATATCCTAAGAAAAACTTAAGATTAGATTAGATTGAACTTTGTCATTGAACGTACAAGTACAGTACAATGAAATGCAGTTAGCATATAACTAGAAGTGGAAATAGAAGAGGGCAGAACATTTGTAAGTATTAAGTATAATGTATGTACAAGTGGAATGTATAGATAGCAGATCCGAACCCCAATTTGCAGCGCGCGTCTGGTACTGTAAAAAGTTGGACAGGGTTGGCAGGTCTGCTGTACCACCAGTACAACATGTCCTGTTCTGTAGACATGGTCTTTATTTATTCATGTTGTACCAGTCCAAAATGACTGTCTGTTGAAATAAACCTGTGTTGTGAGAAAACCTATTGTTTTCATATGTTATGAATCTATTTTGATGGATTTTCCCATAACTTATGTTTTTACATAAAAATATTGAAATGAATATCGATATTGCAATATTCATGATCAATATCGCGATATCACATTTTCTCAATATCGTGCAACCCTAGTCCATACCTTGTTTTCCAGTCCTCCCTCCTTTGGCTTGTTTTCAGGATCATCTTTTAAGTCATCACTTTTACAAACACTGAAATGAACAATCAACATAGGTTATATCACTTCATCCATCAGTAGAGCTTGCTTGACCATTCAGGACTCAGCCATGTTTTTACATTTGTACACAGCACTTTGGTGGTGGGGTGGGGGCTACGTACCTGTCAGTGGGGTCAGCCACTACCTCCCCTCCACCCTGCTCGGCTGACAGCGCTGTGACATCAGGCATACCCACCCGTTCCAAGAAGCACAGGTCTGGGTCGGCCCGCATGGCATTGTATCGCTCGTACCCTGAGGACACGCGTCAAAGCCAGGGTTACATCAATCAATACAAAACCACACCCTGCATCCCAGAATTGATGTATGATCCTTGGATTTGGAGAACTGGATTAACAAGTTGAATAGTGACAGGCATGAATGAGGGCCATGACAAACGGGGGGTGCTGGACCAGAGGATTACCGTGTTTGTGTACTCCTATGAGGAGAGATTTATCCGCCTCTGCATCCCACCAGGCTGCTGGGATCTCGATGTAGTCGATGTCAGGCAGGGCCACCTCCAGTTTACTACACAGATAAGAAACACCAGACATTCAGCTTGGCCTCTTTCCCCAGGCCCATATTATCCTCATTCTTGTCTAAAAACCTCAGCAGAGGTTCTGAAGTGCTTATTTAGTACAAGAATAACTGTAACTGGGAGAAAGGTTCATTAAAGGCTGCTTTGATGGTACCCGCACTGTACCTGGCAGTGATGCCCTCCAGGGACTGGGCAGCCGCCTCTCCCAGGACCTCTGCCTTCAAGTAGTACAGCATCCTCACCCTTAAAAGTACCCTGAATACAGAAATACTGCATATCACACAACACATAGACCACCGCATTTACCCCCAATATCTGTCAGAAATTGTATTTATGGCTTTCTTCATTGCAAAAACTTTCAACAGATTTTGGGAGTGTCTTGCTTTGTTGATGCAGCTTTTCTGACCAAAAAGAAACTTGGGTCAATGCATGTGAGAGGAAGCTCACCAACCTGACGACCTCAGTTAGCTTTGGAAGCTCCCATACTGTCTGATAGGGATGGGCATGGTTTGTTGAATATTCCAATAACTGAAATTAAGTTAGTATTCAAGTACTTGTGTGTGTATTAATTTTTGCTGCTCAAATAGTTCTGTAGCTGGCTAGCTTAGCTAATTAGCTTGACTAGACTTCTCTTTCCAATGTTATGTCTTAAACTATGGCTTCTAGTTATTTCTCCATACGTGTGCTTGCTCTTTTCTCACCCAAATGGCCTTTGAGCCCACCCATTCCTTCTTGCGTTATGTAGTAGCACGTATGTTGTATCGGGCGCTGCTACATTTGGATAATAAAGTAATGTCCAATGCACATCCCTAATGTTTGAGAGTCGTAATGAGTCCAGGAAATCCCTGCTGTGATGCCTCGCCAATTTGCATCGTCCACAGGACATCCATGGCCACTCGTCAGCTAGTGGCACAGCCAAATGTGTTACTGCAGTGGTCAGCTAAGTGTTAAACAAGAGCACGTTAGACCTCTGCTCCTTCTGGGAAGTTCACTGACCCCTGCACATTTCACAATGAGCTGGCAAATTAAATCAGGAGTGCTACTCTAGAAAATATAAAATACATGGAAAGGTTGGGCATCCCAGACTGGAGAAAACCATGGTCTATGTAAAACAAACTGTATTTATTTCTACTGTTTTTAAATAAATTATGTCAAGTACACTGTCAAAATGTGATTTCCAACCACTTGCCCAAAGGAGTACATGGTAATGTTCACTAACAACTGTGAATTGTGAGCAATAGGCGACTCACTTGTTACAGTGTTGCTTGAGGTGTTTCTTGTAGCTGTCATCGTGCAGAACCACCTCTGGGTTGCAGTTAACCAGCCAGTCTGCATGCTTCATCTCAGGCACACTCAGCTGGTTCTTCAGCTTCTTACCCTTACGCCCCCGAGGCACTGGGGCAGAGAGGCCTGCTTGCAGAAAGGTTGCATTTGAGAAAAACCAAGTACTCTTCTTACAGCACACCAGTCTACATTAACACAAGGACCGCCAAATGCCTACGGGAATTGGCGTTTGTGTTTCTAATAAAAATAAAACTGCCATTTTAAAAGCTACACCCTCCTCCTTCCATGACTTTTCCTGAATAGGCATATATTACATTGTTCTGTTCTGTTTTTTTGCCCTGTTTTCCGACTTAATGGACAATAGCCCACGGCTTAACGTTGGTACCCAATGGTACCCAGGCACTAATCACCCCTCACTGACTGCATGACGTCAGTGGATGAATGCGCGATACTCCCAGATAGTGTCTTGGTTAAATTTGAATTAACTTACAATAATTCCATGACCATTCAACAATTTAATTAGGTTATTATTGAAACATAATACAAACGATATAGGCAACTTGTCAATTCAATGTATGTATCACACTTCACCGTGTAGAAGATTCAGTATTCTTGTAAAGGCTAATTCATTAAAAGTCACCAATTACCAATTCAACAAACTTATTACAATGTTACTGTTTTTATTAGGAGACAAGACAAAATCGCATACACATCATCTCTCTTTGAAATTATTAACATTCTACAAATGTATTAGGCTAAATAATTATTCACAAAATTAAATACCAATGATCACCAATTATCAATTCAGCAAACGTATTACACGTTACTGTTTTTCATCAATACTATCGACAAATGACTTTTCTATATTTTCATGTAGGTTACTGTAAATCAATCTTTAAAAGCCTCTGCAGCTTATACCCGGCAAGAAGACACAGTGTCAAGTTGGCAAGTGTTTTGTTTGTCAGTCCTGCTCACACAAACCCTCAAAGCTGTGTGCTGACTGTGGGGCAGAAGTTTGAAGTTCGAACAAGATGTATAAATGCATGGGTTATTGTAGCTCACATTATCCAAAGCAATAAACAAATTACTTTTCGATATTTTATCAAAGAGTCAATCTCGTTATTCATGTAGACTACTGTAAACAGGGATTGAAACCCACTTATCCAAACTCTGACAGTACAAGTTGTTTCTAGGAGATTATTTATTCATTTGATAACAATCAACATAGTCCGTCCTCTTTCCTCCACCCGGCCATATGTACATGTGAATGACTTGTATTAGGGATATGTACGGGAGTCTCTCACCAGAGTGGTTCTGCAGGTCCTGTTTATGGCCGTCCTTGGCGGGTGTGATGAGGTCCCAGATGAAGCTCTTGATCTTGTCGTCGCCCTTGTAGTGGCGCACGCAGTAAACCAGCAGTGCCCGGCAGAGCACCTCCATGTCACGCTCGGCCAGTTGCCACTTGAAGCGCCCGTGGGTCAGGATGTCCTTCCAGCGGCCCCAGCTGTGTGGGCGGGAGTCGAGAACAGCAGCAAGCGTCAGCACGGACACACCGGTGGGATGCAGAATGTATCCTACAGCAGTATTACCCATCAACCCCAGCCACTGCCAGCTACGCATGTTCTACACTACTCCCCAACTAGCTTGGAAATGCAGCCAGTAATGTTATACAACTAGATATTAATTATTGTGTGTCTGTGAGCGGAGGACAACTTGTACAGTGGGAGAAGCTGCACTTTCAGTGAAACATTGATGTCCTTTTGACCAACAGGATGCCTGATTTAATTCTGTGAAAGGGTAAGTAACTAATTGACTGATGAAGTACCGTAATACATCAAATAAAATATTTAAGTTGGTGCTTATTTTTGTACTGTTTACATTTGCAAATTTGTTGTTTGCTCCTCAAAGAACTGGTTTGCCCCTCAAATAGTTGGGTCACAACCAGTTTTTGTTTTTCACCTGGTAGGCTGTAGGATATAATCCAACAACCTTCCGGTTACTGGCCACTAGCCTACTTCCTGACAAATAAATTGTACTGGGCATTAGTGAAGGCGACATTTGAGAACAGTGGCAGTGCTTACTAAAGATAAGAGTTAAGAGGTTACTAAAGCCGGTAGAGTGAATGAGTGCATACACCGGGAAACTTCAAAATAGTTACTTAGTAAACTTATGTTCATATATAAACTAATGTAAATTTTATAATTAGGCAAGTCGTAAAGAAACAGTTGGCCATGTGGACACTGGGGTCAAACCCTGGTCTCTGGTTGGGAGTCTTACACCATGCTGGGTAGTGTTACTACATCATCACGTCACTGCACTGGACTTCACTATAGTTAATACGTCATGAATCATAGAAAGGCTCCTAGAAGTGTGACTGAATAATGTTAGAGGGTACCGGACCCGAATATGAGCAGATTCTTCTCTACGCGGAAACACTCTGCGCGAAGATAGCGCCTGTTCCTCTCGCTGAGGCGGCGGGTGCGACAAGGCCTCTCTTCGGAATCGCTGTCCAACTCAGAGAACTCCATCAGCTCGTCGTCCTCGAACGAGTTGTAGTGACGTGTCTGCTTCCTCACACGAGGCGTGTCAATCACCAAGCTCTCCTGTCATAGATGGTGGGGAGGTTCAGGCTAGAGCCTTCCGGCATTATGAACACTGTTCACAGTTCATATGGTAACTATAGGAACCAATGCAAAACTGTAGCACAAAGTTTACAGCACATCTGAAAAACATGCTCAACTGTTTACAATCAACAAATAAATGTATTGGATACTGTATAAAAAAAGAAAAGAAAAAAGATCCAGCTGCACAGACAGCCTTTACACCACATACACATGCAGTCCAAAAAAACACTCACTATCATAAAATTCTGTGTAGCCCATACACAAAAACACACAACTCTGGAGAACTCAATGCAAATGCAGGAAAACCAAACACGCAGGGCGAGTTATAATACACACATAATTAATTCAACTGCACTCTCCCCTCCCTCTGCTTCGCAGGCTGTTTTTCTCTCATTAATGCAACCCATCTGTTCGGGTGGCTGATGAGTGCCAGATTTCTTAACCATTTCACTAGGCCCCTTACCCTTCTTTTCTAGCCCGTCATTCCGGGTGGCTCGTTTGATCTAAGGCCGGGACTGGATTTGTGGAGCCCTTCCAATACCGAGTGGTGGCAAAACCAGAGTCAGGGAGAAACTGGTAGCCGAACCGCACCCTTGACTGGTTCCCACCCCCCCAATTTACCTTCTCTGCTTTGGAGTCAATCTCCAACTCTGCTATTTTGGCCCATTTCTGCCAGAAGTTGGGATCATCCAGGGAAATGTCGGTTCTGTTTCCAGAAGACACAAAGCTGGCCTGAAAATGACAAGGAAAACATTAACACACACAAACACACAGACATCAACTGGACTGAATCCACGAGAGTAACAAGCGCTAGGATGTGCTGAGAAAGCTAAGAAGGTGTGAGATCCGACACTGGTGAAAGAGTTACATTGTGTATTTGCCAAAGGAATGGAAACTTGTGGAGACTGGCTAACGTATTCTTCCGACAGTAACAGACTACCTTGATGGTGGACAGTGTTTATTTAAATGTATTTTTTCAGAAACCTCTATGGTTTGTTGGATAGAGACGGTGAGACAGAGGAGAGTTTTTGCTGAAACAGCAACAGACCAGATCCGAGCCATGCTGGCCGGATCCAACCAACACGGCAGCAATACACATAAACCCATGCCGGACCCCTTCAGGTCACGATGGTGGACAGTCTTGTTTAAGATATAAGGTAGGGGAGGTTTGGGTGTAACCTCAAACAATCACCATCCATCAAGGTAATAGATTAGTTAAATGGGAAGAATTAACAATTGATTTTACAATGGATATGAAAAGCCTACACACCCTTACTGAAAATGCAGCATTTGTTTATGTAAAGGCTGAAATCAAGACAAATCATATCAGACCAATGATAACTTTTCTGATAAACACTGTCAGGGCCTACTATGGTTGCATAAGTGTGCACACCCAAAAAAGAAATACTTTGCGGAACCTATTGCTTTAAAATTGTTTATATCAAGCTAGCACACCTGGATTTTGCAGTTTTATCTTGCTGTTCTTTGCAGAAATCTTAAAGCTCAGTCAAATTGCCATCTCATATGCACATCTGTCTTCATTTCGGCCCATAAATATTCTATATGTTGAAGGTCAAGCTCTATGTGGGCTACTCCAGGAAGCCATTCTTGTTTGATTTGTCTAGGCGATTTGGATTGTTTTTGTGTTGAAAAGTACAATTCTTCTGTAACTTCAGCTTTTTGGAACATCAGGTTTTGCACTAAAATACCTTGATATTTGAGGCTATTAATTGTCTCCTCCATCCTGACCAGAGCCCCTGTCTCCACTGAAGAGACAATGCATCCACCATCCCGCTTGAATGTGGTTACTGTGTACTTTGGGTGACAAGCTATGTTGGCTTGGCGAAAAAGAAATTTTTAAAAAGTTATACCTAGATCTCATATAAACCATAAGACATTACTGCTAAGAGATAACATATATTGTAACACATTTCTGCTAAACATTACTTTACTTTAACACATAGACTTAATTCTTCCAGCTGCTTTAATGTGTGCCTGGAGATGGAAAATGAATAAAGAAGAGTACAACACATGGTTTTGGGATATTTTATATGGCTTAGAACTTCTTTTTAGAGAGAAGTGGCTTCTGTTTTGCCCCCCTAACCCACAGCCAAGACTTGTGCAGAATAAATGCAATTGTTATAAACGGCATGGAGTGCCCATTGGCCGCTTGTTAATATCCCTGAATGAGGATATGTTTTGGTGGTGCCTTCTTACCCACACTTCTTAATGACTGTCTTCAGTGTTCAATGACACATGTAATGCACTCAAAAGTAAATTATTTGATATCTCTCTCCTGATCTGTACTTTTCAAAAAAGACAATTTTAGCTCCTTGTGAGCTAATCATAATTACTTCAACTGATGTCCGGAGATTACTGTGTGATTGGTTAAATCTGAACACAATTACAACCCTGATTATAACAACGAAAGCTGCTTTTCCAGTAAGGTTCCGTAGACATTATATTGATTGGTAAAGGTGGAGACATCGATGTGGGTGGTTATTGTCGGGTTACAGGTCATGGATATAAATGTCAGGGTTTACGTTGGCGAAGGTGGAGCACTTGACTTTGATTTAGCTAGCAATAATTTGGGTGTCAGAGATTAAAGGTCAGAGATATAAAGGTCAAAGTATACCTTGGCGAAGGTGGAGCCCCTTCCCTCTGTCTCGATGGTAATAGTTTGGGCATCAGAGATTAACAGTCAGAGATATAAAGGTCAGGGTATACCTTGGCGAAGGTGGAGCCCTTTCCCTCTGTCTCGATGGTAATAGTTTGGGTGTCAGAGATATAAAGGTCAGGGTATACCTTGGCGAAGGTGGAGCCCTTTCCCTCTGTCTCGATGGTAATAGTTTGGGTGTCAGAGATATAAAGGTCAGGGTATACCTTGGCGAAGGTGAAGCCCTTTCCCTCTGTCTCGATGGTAATAGTTTGGGTGTCAGAGATATAAAGGTCAGGGTATACCTTGGCGAAGGTGGAGCCCTTTCCCTCTGTCTCGATGGTAATAGTTTGGGTGCGGCGCTGCAGGATTTGGTCAATGTCCTCCTCACAGAACTTGGAGCCCTCGTCCTCCTCATCCATCAGCGCTCCATACGCCCCTTTCTTTAGCAGGTCCTCCACCTCAATCTTAGTCATCTGCTGTGCCTTGGGAAACCATGACCCCCCCGTTAGTTAGGCAACAGCTCTCAGACCAGCTGCACCCCATTCTATTTCAAGAGGTGAACAAAACAATACATTTTGGAATAGGAAGTGGTATTTTCAGTTTAGAATACTTCCTGAATTAAAAAGCTGAGAGCTTTAAATATGCATTGTTTATTTCAATGTTTCAGCAGGGATGTGGAAAAGCACAAAGCTATTGTGTGAGGGCAGGAGAAACAAAAGTTAAATAAAAGGGCATAATAACAAATGTGTTAAAAGGATGTTCAGATGGCAAATCTCAACAATTACAACTATGTGAAAGTGGTAGACAATGCATACAAACACAACACAGGCATCAAATATGTATCCTTCATAGCATAGAGTTCGTAGCCTAATCTCCCAGATCTGCTTGTACTGGCATGATGATGAATTAAATTATTTGGCAAGACTGCATGTACTGGGACCAGCTACTCACCCCATTCAGGCTGCCCTTTCGGTTGATATCCTGCAGCACTGCCTTGTCCAGACCCAGCTTTAGACTGGCTTTGTCAAACATCTCCCTCTCGTAGGAGTTCCTAGTGATCAACCTGTACACCTTCACTGCTTTACTCTGACCGATACGATGGCAGCGGGCCTGGGCCTAGCGTGGCCAAACAGAAATGTTTTTAATCCGGCTTGAAACAGTAATATTAAAAGATAATTAATCTTCTTTAAATAGTTCTTCACCTTGAATGTTGTTCATGGGCCAAGATAAACTGTAATTTGTTGTTTGGTTTTCCTTTGATCAGCCATTGCTAGCCTGCTAAAAACCAATGGAAGTAATCTGGGCATGTGAGAATGTTTATTTATTTTTTATCCCCATGGAGTTCATTTCCAGTTGTTAAAAAAATTAATATTACAGTCTTCTATTATTATTTGCTTGGTTTCCATTGATTTAATGTCCAGAATTGACATTTATAACAGCAGTTAAAAGACAAATCAATCATGGTTTACACTCTCTTCTGGCCCATAGACTCATTAGAAGGTGAGAAACCATCTAACATTCAATTAATGTAAATGTAAATCCTCATTTAACACTGGCATTAATAGTGTGGGAGAGTACTCTTTATCCCTATGCCATTTCTAAAGAATAAAGTAAATTTGTTAAACTAAACAACATTTCCGCAGTCCTGAGTCCTGACCTTGCAAGCGCCATGCTATCAACTGCTCTCCACTCAGGGTAACATGAACTGACGAAATCCATAGAACATGTTTACTCCAGGACTAGGTTTGGGCCCTATGACGGCCTAAGGTGGACCAGCGTTCCGAGCGGCTGTCTCCCATGGACATAATTCTAAAGCTTGAGTTAGAATCTGCTCTACCAGAAAAAACTCTACCTTTTAAAAGTTCCTTAAGTGGCAATAAACTTAGTGTCTAACCTGTAGGTCATTCTGCGGATTCCAGTCCGAATCAAAGATGATGCAGGTGTCTGCAGCAGTCAGGTTGATGCCCAGGCCTCCGGCGCGGGTACACAGCAGGAACACAAAGCGGTCCGAGTCCACCTTACAGAACCTGTCGATCGCCGCTTGCCGTAAGTTCCCCCGCACTCTGCCGTCGATGCGCTCATAGGTGTACCTGAAACCACAAGTACAACCGGTCAACATACTGTACCTTCCCTTACTTAACTGAAAACTGGCAACCTCGTCATGGATCATGTACTACACTGTAAAAACTATCAAACATAGATCAATGTATATAGTGCCACAGGCAGCAATTTTGTTTGAATTAACAAAATTGCTGGCAAAATCATCCAAAAAAATAGATTCTGTCCTGTTGTCACTTAGAGTGGAGATTGTAATACAGGCACACTGTGCAGAAATTGAGCCATGCTGCAGCCTCACCCAATGGCCAGTCCCTATATGTTGTCCCCAGCCCCTGGCCCCACCCACTGCCCAATCCTTATGCGCGGCCCTCAGCCCCTGGCCCCACCCACTGCCAAATCCCTATGTGCGGTACACTTCCCCCAGCTCCACCTTGGCTCTCTTCCCATCCCTAGCCTCACCTCCTCTGGATGAGGTAGTCTTCCAGGATGTCCAAGCAGCGCACCATCTGGGAGAAGACCAGCACCTTGTGTCCCCCGGCGATCAGCTTGGGCAGCAGCTTATCAATCAATACCAGCTTCCCTGCTGCCTGGATCATAGCCTGGAGCTGGAAATCCCAGGCATCGGGGCTGTGCGTCTTCCTGAAGCTATCCAGGATTTTCTCCTCCGCACCTGGATGTTTCAATAAAAGTAAGGACAGCGAGACAGGCTAGTCATCATACACTGTAGATAGCCTCATAAAAGAGAAAATAGCAAGAATGCATTCAATGTTGCTAATAAACAAAGGGTTTGGTTCAGGGGTGAAGGTAGATTTCTTGTATTCCCAGTGCAGGACCCTCCTGTTAAGTAAGCATGTTCCTCCCCCAATTTTTTTTAGAATGGCTATTCATACGATCTATTAGTAAAAGCTTGTTTTTTTTAGCTGAATGAAGCATTAACACAATCAATTATTGTTTGAAAGGCTGTCCATCTGAGTTAATAGGTCTGCTCCAAAACAATTCCTGCATCCATAAAGTGAACTGGGAAAATACAATTTGATGAAAGGGAAGAGACACACTGTCCTCCAGAGTTATTGACACCATTGAAAAATATGAGCAAAAAGGCTATGAAAATGTCATTGTTGTTTATGTGCTTGATCTTTCACTCAATATAGGACAGAAATCGAACTTTTAATTGAGGCAGAACTTCAGAGGAAAACAACATTTTAAATCGAAATAGATTTCTTTCATGTTTTTATTTTAAGATGGTCATAGAATTTTCGGCTCATCTTTAAGGTGTAGAGGTCACGGCATGTCTGGATTAAAGTGCTTGCAAACACCTTTTATAATTTATACTTTTTAAATGATTATGCTTAACCTTTTTTGTCAATCTCCATCCACTTTCAAGGGATTTAGCATTTACAACATTTAAGTAATTTAGCGGATGATCTTATCCCGAGTTCACTCATTTCTGTACTGGCCTTCAGTATTAGTTGATCCCAGAAAACTGGTGTTGCAAGCCCCATGCTCTCCCAAGTAAGCCTGAACATTTTAAAAGGTAACATCATGACTTTAAAGGCAACCATGCAACTTTTTGCCAATATTTTTGATGGTTTTCAAGTGCAATGCACCTTTGTGTATAACAAAAGTTTTTAAAGTCTATTCCCACTTTCGTTTATATTCAACAGATATTTGGTAATGATAAACAAGAAAAGGAACCAGGCAAAGCCTAGTTAATAAAAGGGATGAATGCTGATTCGCCTGTTTGGAATCGATCTACGGTTTCTTATGTGGCAGACTGTGTCTTTAACCACTAGATGGCTAGCTAATAGCTATAAAGTAATGAAAACAATAACTAAACAGGCCAAGATCAGTTGGCCCCTTTAGGTAAACACAACAGTAAACATTATGGCAGGAAGGATAAGGTGGGGGGACAGCCCTCCCTTTGGGTAAAACCTATGTGACAAGACAGATGGGTAGCATCTTACCACACCCCTTTTTCCACTATAAGTACTAATGATTGTATTAAGTTAGAGACTCCTCGCATGATTATTTTCTACATTTGACGCGTCTCTCTATTTGCAAATAAACTGTTAATTATGCCAAGATAATTTTGTCTCTGTACTTCCTCCTTTAAGAGTTCTAATCAATGGAATTGCCATCACAATGAACTGTATGGTTTTTGCCACTGGCCGTTTTAACAGCTTATTAGCCAGTAATACGCCTACTAGTATTTTATTACTTGGAAAAATTCATAATAATTGAGCAATTGCTAGAGACTGAATACGAACTTTACACTGACAAAAGCTAATTCATTTCATGGCACAGAAGTTTTTATTTCATTCGTGAATGACACTGATGCATTACCTATCAATATAGGTGACAATAACTTTTTTGTCAAGTGAAAAGACGTGGAAACCCCTCCTCTTTCAGTGCGCAAGGGGTTGTGGTCTATATTACCCAAAATAGCATGCACGGATGCGTACTTAAAACATCCACCAGAAATTGCCGCAATATAACCGTAAACAGTTTTGTTTTAGGCTTACTATAACATAGCTACTGAAGCTTGTTGCCAACAAAGTTTTTGTCTATCTTGTACTAATCCTAACGCACAATTTGTTTTATCCGTGGTGAGGATCAAACACCAATCGCCTACATGGTAGTCCACTTCTCTAACCACTACGCTATTTAACAATGGGTAGTAGTTAGTCAGTCAGTCAGTCACTCAGTAAGAGACATTCACTCTTCTTGGCCGGCTCTTCTTACTCGGTCCAGAAAAAGCGGTGTAATAGTCAATAGTTTACTACTTTCTTTTATTACTGTGATAGGCTCATGTTGAACGAGTACAATGCACCCTAACTATTTTGTTTTGCCCAAGCATAAATGACTGAACTACGCTACAGTGAGGGAAAATATTTTTCTATGTTTGCCCACTGACAAAGAAAGTATCAGTCTATAATTTTTATGGTAGATTTATTTGAACCGTGATAGACAGAATAACAAACAAAAAATCCAGAACAAACGCATTTCAAAAATGTTATACATTTATTTGCAATTTTAATGAGGGAAATATGTATTTGCAATCAGAAATATTTCTGGCTCCCAAGTGTCTTTTATACATGTAACGAGCTGAGATTAGGAGCACACTCTTAAAGGGAGTGCTCCTCATCTCAGCTTGTTACCTGTATAAAAGACATGTCCACAGAAAGAAGCAATCAATCAATCAGATTCCAAACTCTCCTCCATGGCCAAGACCAAAGAGCTGTCCAAGGTTATCAGGGACAAGATTGTAAACCTACACAAGGCTGGAATTGGCTACAAGACCATCATCAAGCAGCTTGTTGAGAAGGTGACAACAGTTGGTGCGATTATTCACAAATGGAAGAAACAGAAAAGAACTGTCAATCTCTCTCGGTCTGGGGCTCCATGCAAGATCTCACCTCATTGAGTTGCAATGATCATGAGAAGGGTGAGGAATCCGCCCAGAACTACACGGGAGGATCTTGTCAATGACCCAAGGCAGCTGGGACCATAGTCACCAAGAAAACAATTGGTAACACATTACGGCGTGAAGGACTGAAATCCTGCAGCGCCTGCAAGGTCTCCCTGCTCAAGAAAGCACATGTACAGGCCCATCTGAAGTTTGCCAATGAACATCTGAATGATTCAGAGGAGAACTGGGTGAAAGTGTTGTGGTCAGATGAGACCAAAATCGAGCTTTATGGTATCAACTCAACTCACCGTGTTTGGAGGAGGAGCAATGCTGCCTATGACCCCAAAAACACCATCCCCACCGTCTAACATGGAGGTGGAAACATTATGCTTTGGGGGTGTTTTTCTGCTAAAGGGACAGGACAACTTCACAGCATCAAAGGGACAATGAATGGGGCCATGTACGGTGAAATCTTGGGTGAGAACCTCTTTCCCTTAGCCGTGGCTTTGAAAATGGGTCGTGGATGGGTATTCCAGCATGACATTGACCCAAAACACACGGCCAAGGCAACAAAGGAGTGGCTCAAGAAGAAGCATATTAAGGTCCTGGAGTGGCCTAGCCAGTCTCCAGACTGTAATCCCATAGAAAATCTGTGGAAGGAGCTGAAGGTTCGAGGTGCCAAACATCAGCCTTGAAACCTTAATAACTTGGAGAAGATCTGCAAAGAGGAGTGGGACAAAATCCCTCCTGAGATGTGTGCAAACCTGGTGGCCAACTAGAAGAAATGTCTGACTTCTGTGATTGCCAACAAGGATTTTGCCACCAAGTACTAAGTCATGTTTTGCAGAGGGGTCGAATACTTATTTCACTCATTAAAATGCAAATCAATTTCTAAAATTTCTGACATGCGTTTTTCTGGATTTTTTTGTTGTTATTCTGTCTCTCACTGTTCAAATAAACCTACCATTAAAATTATAGACAGATCATTTCTTTGTCAGTGGGCAAACGTACAAAATCAGCAGGGGATCAAATACTTTTTTCCCTCACTGTACTTCAAAAAAATAATAGATTTTTTACATTTTTTATCTGCTGACTCATTTTACATGAACAATTTCACTTATGTGTGAACTACTAACATTCAGAATGTGCTTGAATGTGTGTGTCAGCACCTCACCTTTGATCAGATAGGGGTGGTTGCAGCACTTGCGGAGTTCCATCATGGTATTGATGAGGTTGGGCATATTGTGCTGGTTGGCCCCCTTGGCCAGGAAGGTGAAGTTCTTTTCCAGGATGGCACGATAGTACTTCTTCTGCATGTTGGTGAGTTCCACCTCAATGATGGTCTCCTCCTTGGGCGCCAGGTTCTTCTCCACATCGTCCTTCAGCCGTCGCAGCATCATGGGCTTCAGAATGGCCTGCAGCTTCTTCACCTAGGGAGTGGAAAACCGGGTTCAACATAATTTCCATTCCAGGGTTTACTAAATTGATAGACTGAATTGGAATTGATGCCAATCCTGGAAGACCAAAGAGGATGTCAGGATCTGAAAGTCTGCCATTATGAGACATAGGATGTCTAGTGCAGCTACAAATATAGCGACATATTTAAGATGGACTAAACAAACATGTGTCCAGCATAAACTTTGATTATTGTAGACAACATTGTGGCCTAGTCACAGCAACATGTTTATGTTGCCTACCTCTATACATGGAACCATCTGTGCAAACTTTCTGTTCATTATCTGTGCCATTTAAGTATATGATACATGGGGTATTCGAGAATTAACATTCACATACATTTGTGTCAATTCTACTACATCAGTGTTTCCCAATCCTGTTCCTGAGGACCCAAAACAGTGCACATTTTAGTTTTTGCCCTAGCACTCACACACCTGATTCAAACGTTGCCCTACCAATTACACCATTGATTGACATAATCAACCTATCATCAAGTCATTCATTTCAATCAGGTGTGTGAGTGCCTGAGCAAAAACAAAAACATGCACCCTTTGAGTCCCGAGGACCAAGATTGGGAAACACTGTCCTACAGATTCATGGATATCCCAATTAATTCCACCAAGACATTCCCTACATTGTGATAACAACAAAGGGTAGACCCCTCCCTCCATCAGCCACCCCCTCCAAAATCACCTGTTCCTCAGTCTTTAGATCGCCAAACTCCTCCAGAAAGAGGGTCTCTGATGGGAACTGTAGGGGCTCCAGGAAGTTGAGCAAACTGAAGAGCTCCTCCACTGAGTTCTGCAGGGGGGTGCCTGTCAGAAGAACCTTGTGTTCCTACAAGGGATGGAAGACATGTTTTACATGTAGTACACAAAATAATGATATACATTTTCTACTTCATAGCCTCTTAGTATGTAACACTCATGTAAATCAACATACTCTCTAGTCTGGCTCATTACAATATTAATTTGTGGGTTTTCTTGACTAAAGGAATGTAATTCACATTCAAAACAGACCAATGCTGGTTACATAAACTAATTCCACAATGCTGGTAGCTAGAGAGATACCTAGCTAGTGCCTGACAAGATTTATGAGCTTGGGGCTCTCCAGGAGTTTACTGTTAGCTAGATAGCCCCTCACCAGGTTCATGAGCTTGAGGCCCTCCAGGAGTTTACAGTTGCGGTTCTTGAGGCGGTGGGCCTCGTCAATGACAACGCAGCGCCAGTGAATCTTCTTCAGCTCTGGACAGTCAGCCATGATCATCTCAAAGGTTGTGATCACTGCATGGAACTTGTATCCACCAGAGACTATGTTCCCCTATACAAAGAGAAAGACAAATTAAAGAAATATGATTGAGATTGGTTTAACACTAACACAATTCTTTCTAACAATTCTTAAAAAATTACTAACAATAAGGATGGTAAGTTGTCTTCAGGTAGAATATAAGTATGTGCAGTTGAAGATTCAGTTCATTACAGTGGATATCAACTGGTGGGTAGGGACAGAAATTATATAAGAGTGAAAGATAATATTTAGAAAATATATTTATTAAAATGTATTTAATCTGGTAAAACACGTGTCCAGTATACATAATACATGTTTTGCATAAAACTAGCATTCACACCACTACATGAAAACATACAAAACATTTCAACAATGAAACAAACAACTATACTTCAAAAGCAACCACATTAATACTGAAGCGACAGTCAACCCAAAACCAAACCTTACTATGATTTACATTGTTAAATAATCCAACATTTGAAAGCAATGATTTTCAGCTTTTTGTAATTATGATGAGTTAGCATGTGAAATATTTACATTTATGTATCCTGACCTGCTTCATCAAAATCAATCGCTTCTAGCAACCACATATAATGACAATTCTTTTAATTTTATATTTATATTTTCCTTAGTTTTATTGTAAAATGTGTTTGATCTGTGAGACATAATTGCAAACATGGCTAAATATTAGATTAAGTGTGAGAATTAGATAGAGAATAAGATTTTAAACAGCAAAGTTATAAGGGAAAGGGCTGCCATTCAAGATTTCAAGTATACAATTCAGTAACAGACAGCTCTCTTGTCAGATCCTGCGCCATTAGGGGGCACGAGGGGGCTTAGCCACCTAAGTTGTATTTTCTGCCCACCCTCCCCCAGTTAAAGTTTTAAATACCCCAAAATTTGCTAAAAAAAGGAATAGCCCCCTCGCCATTATTAACAGCCCCATCAGTCAGTTCGTCCTGGCGGCTGGCCTGTCTCTTGTTGGCTCTTAACTCCTGGGGAGATGGTCAAAAGAAATATATCGAGGAAATGACAAGTTATAAGGGTTGCCATCCAACTAACCCTATCTATGTTTGGAACGGCTGTTATCATTTAGGAAACCATATCCATGTTTGGGATGGCAGTGTTCATTGTTAGTGTCTGCTGCAATTTTGCAAACTAGTTTAATGTTTGGGATGGCTGTGTTAGTTCTTGAAGTGTTGTGTGTAATCAAGACTAAGATAAGACTGGTTTCAAGACATTTCAGCACAGGAGAATGTGTTTGCATGTGTGGTTGTGTTTGTGAGTGAGACTGAGAGAGTGTTGTAAGGACATTGTAGCCTACAGTGTGTGTGCTCATTATTCTTCAAGTTTTCTACACGTAATGAATGAGTTACATTCTCTGAAAAACAAGGATTATGTTTTCATATTGTTTTAGCTTATATACACCTTGCGCTGATACGGATGATGGCTGTTACCTAAGCAAAGCAAGCAGTCTACAGGGATCAACATCCTTCAACGTACGGGATATGTGAGACATTTGTCCCTTCTTATGACAGGCATAGCTTCCTGAGATCTAGAACTCACCCCCAATTGCAATTAGTGTCTGTGTATAAATAGTCAATGAGTTTGTTAGCTCTCACGTGGATGCACGGAGCAGGCTAGATACTGAGCCATGGAGAGAAAAAATAACTGTCAAAAGACCTGCGTAACAAGGTAATGGAATGGAAGTACGCATCCTTGCATGCGTTTTCGGTCAAGATAGACAAACACATTTGCTGGCTACAACATACAATAGTTACATTATAGTAAGCCTTAACTGTATACGGTTATACTGTGACTGTTTCTGGCATGGAAAAGTTCTGGCATCTTCAGTCTCGCTAGCAATTGCTCAATTCTTATGATTATTCCTAGGAGGTTAGTAGATACTAGTAAGCCTATTACTGGCTAATAAGCTATTAAAACTGCCAGTGGCAAAAGCAATACAGTTCATAGACACTATGGTGGAGGTAAACTTAATAAGAAATGTTAGTCAGTTTAACACAATGCTCAATAGTGTCTAGCAACTGCTGAAACGTGTAATGCCGTGGTGTAGTGGTTAAAGAAAGTTAATCTAATGTGAAAGTCCTAAGTTTGAATCTATTGAGGGCAAAGATTTTTATTAATTATTTCTGGTAGATTCCACGATTCTCTCATCTTTTCATTTGATGAAAAAGTTAGTTATCGTCACCTTTATTGATAGTTATTGTATCAATGTAATTCACGAATGAAAGAAACAAATACGTTGTTATGCCATGAAAGAAAAAAATATGTTCTTATGCCATGAAATGAAATAGCTTTGGCAGACTTGCTAGCAATTCCTCAATTCTTATGACTATTCCAGGAAGTTAGTAGATACCGGTAAAACTTATTACTGGCTAATACGCTATTAAAACAGACAGTGGCAAATACGCCATACAGTGCATAGACGCTATTTGTGGTGGAGGTAAACTTAGTAAGAAACGTTCAGTTTAACTGTATCTATGTCAAACACAAACGGCCAAATAACTGTTAAAACAGCCAGTGGCAAAAGGGGATTTGTTCAGGATAGACACAAGAGGCTATACTGACATCCGGAAAATGTGCAGTTCCTTGGTGTAGTGGTTAATGACACTGCCCTTTGTGTGAGCGACCCAGGTTTGAATCTCAAGAAGGCAAAACTTTCTATTGAGTGCCGCCTGAACTAGGCTTGCCCGATTTCTTGTTTCCGGAGCTGTATATAACATTTCAGCCCATACTTTTATTTTGAAGGCAAAATACGAAAACCTTAGGTCTTATTGCTACTGCCGAATCTCTAACAACGTTAATTCATTGTGGCTATCAAGTTATGAAAGTTAGCTAGCTAGTTAACAGTATCACTTACTGATAGTTCAACACAAACGTGCGTTCTGCTTTGATGCTTGTGTGATTGTAATCAGCGCGATTCGTTGAATCTTTTCATTCTCAGCGCTTTCATTTTTTTCTGCCAGCGGGCTGTCTCTGGCAATTTATTTCGCTTATCCAGTGTTGGAGTTAACTGTTGTTGTGGTTCTGCGCTGCTAGTGTTATAATACTAATTGAACACTGTGCTTTGTTGAGTCGAAAGATGTTTGATCAAATTGCTTGTGTTAAATTTGTGCTTTTCCTTTCCTCCTCTTGACAATATAGCAGAGCACAGTTTGCACTTGTGTCACTGCTGACATCGCCGTCTTACCGCTCTATCAATCTCAGTTCTATAATCAATATTTCCGCATCCAGAGGACACAAACAGAGTTTCATTAATGTTTCCATGATGTGGTAACAGCATTATTTCTATGAGTACAAGTACATGAGCCCAGTATCGACTCGATACTGGTATTGTGCATTCCTAGTCACAACCAAAAGCGCAATGTTTGGAAGGGGGTTCAACAAGGCTTACAGTGAACAGAATACCATCTCCACTGTGAAGCATGGTGGTGGCTCACTGTTGTTATGGGGGTTTGTGAGCTCTAAAGGCACAGGGAATCTTGAGAAAATGTATGACAAGATGAATGCAGCATGTTATCAGAAAATACTGGCAGACAATTTGCGTTCTTCCCACAGGACTGCCACATACTGGATGTTTATCCCTTTTCACACCATTCTTTGTAAACCCTAGAAATGGTTGTGCGTGAAAATCCCAGTAACTGAGCAGATTGTGAAATACTCAGACCGGCCCGTCTGGCACCAACAACCATGCCACGCTCAAAATAGCTTAAATCCCCTTTCTTTCCCATTCTGACATTCAGTTTGGAGTTCAGGAAATTGTCTTGACCAGGACCACACCCCTAAATGCATTGAAGCAACTGCCATGTGATTGATTGATTAGATAATTGCATTAATGAGAAATTGAACAGGTGTTCCTAATAATCCTTTAGGTAAGTGTATATTACCAATTCTCCAAGGGTATGCAAACTTTTGAGCACAACTGTACTTCTTAGAAGATCACAGACTTCTAAATGGATGACAGCAAGGAAATCTCCAAGCCATTTGTCCCTCCATCAGAGCAGTGGTTCCCAACCAGGGGTACTAGGACCGCTGGGAGTACTTGGCCGATCCACAGGGGGTACTTGAGAAAACATCACACCACAGGCATACTAGTAAAATTAACATGAGGGGGTATTCCCAGCAGAGCAAAATTCTGTTTGCGGTACAGTAACTGAAAAAGGATGGGAAACCCAGCAATATAGGGATGGAAATCACCCAGCACTTTCTCTTTCCATTAGTTCACAGCGATGTAGAACATGTGATTGATTACATATGGTGTAACTGTATCATGCTATGCTGTGTGTAAACACATCTCTTTGGCCACTGTTGAAGGGCACAGTTAACCGTAAATGTTAATGAATTGTTTGTCTGGGAAATGTACTGGAAATGTTTGGGCCATGGACTGTCACAGCATAGCCTTATTTCTCTGGGGACTACTCTAACACAGTGAATTATTTTAATACAGTCATAACATGGTCCATCAAGTAATTCAGTTTTCTATTTTAGAGCCCATTGGGGCTATTTAGGAAAAAAAGCATGCGATAGAAATAAATATATTGGGGTTTCAGGTTACTCCTGTTAATAATTAATCAAATGAAATGTATTTCATGAAGATCTTTATACATCAGCAGTTGTCACAAATTGCCTATTAAAGTACCCAGACTGAAACCCCAATAAAGTAAGCAACAAGATATTGATCCAAAGTGGCTAGGAATAACTCCATAGTGTAAGAACCTAGGATATTTTTTTTTTTACTCACCTACATAACAAAAAGTATTTATGGTTTGTACTTGCTGAAATGCATCAAAAGGGTATTCGAATGTCAATGAAAACATCAGTGAAGATCATTATTCATTGTAGAAAGGAAGACGTGTTGCTTTCAACTGCAATTTTGCCACAGTCCCTGTTTACAAGTCCCATGAAGCTTGTGAGCATCATACAGGGAAACTCATTGTCACGGTTCCAGCAACTGCACGTTCACCTCACTCCACCTCACTCCCCCGGATCCCCAAGGAGCATGAACCTAACACACTCTCATCCCTCAGATTCAGCACTCATCTCCTGCACCTGATATCATCCCCTCAACCAATGGGTCTCTGTATTCTTGGTTCAGCTGTTGGTAGTTCTGTTCGTTAGTGATTGTATTTAGGTTTGGTGTCCGTAGTCGTCCATTGTCAATTATGGATGTTTGTAGGTTCATCATTGACCTTAATAGTTTCTACTTCACATCTTGGCTTGCATGCCTTTGATTTGTTCGTTTGTACCCATCCATTGTAATGGGTATCAGTTGTGGAAATTTCCTTATACAATGTATTCTCACTGATTAAAGGACCACTGTTTTGATAGGTAGAAGAATGTGGGGGATCTGGTATTTGCCAAGGGGGAATCATTGACTGGTATCAGCTGATGAAATGGTTACTCTTTATCTCCTTATCTGTATAAACTCACCAGGGCATCTATTGTCTGTTCGGGTTCGGTTGGAACCCTCAGAGTTGAAGAAGGTATTTATGGCAGGAAGGAGAGCTGTCCTTTGTGTGATGTTTAGGTTATAATGGAACAAAGGGAATGTGTCCCGATTGAGCTGGAATGTCCAGGATTTGTCACACCCCTCTCCTGTCTTTAAATACTGTCGATTGCCTGTTTTTATTTAGAGACTATTCACTGTTACTTTGTAACCTGCGTATTCTCTCCTTGCAAGTTTTATTAAAACCGTTTATTGCGCAATTGATTTCTCCTGTCTTACCTACCATTTTCATAGAACTGTTTTGCACTTTAGAAATTGCCATCACAGTATCATGAGTGCCTTTTGAAATACAATTCTTGAAGATTTAACTGCATCTCTGCTTCTGACATTCTCATTCACACCATGACCATCATGTTGAGAAAAATCTTGAGGTCTGTGACGTCGCCCGGTATGGTGCAGCCGGGGCCCCACCCTGGAGCCAGGCCCGGGGTTGGGGCTCGTACGCGAGGGCCTGGTGGCCGGGCCTTTCCCCATGGGGCCCGGCCGGGCTCAGCCCGAAGGAGCGACGTGGGGCCGCCTTCCCGTGGGCTCACCACCTGCGGGAGGGACCATAAGGGGCCGGTGCGGAGAGGATTGGGCGGCAGTGAAAGGCAGGGGCCTAGACAACTCGATCCCTGGACACAGAAACTAGCTCTAGGGACGTGGAATGTCACCTCGCTGGCGGGGAAGGAGCCTGAGATCGTGAGTGAGGTTGAGAGCTTCCGACTAGAGGTAGTCGGGATCACCTCTACGCACGGCTTGGGCTCTGGAACCACACTCCTTGAGAGAGGATGGACTCTTCACCACTCTGGAGTTGCCCATGGTGAGAGGCGGCGGGCTGGTGTGGGTTTGCTTATAGCTCCCCAGCTCTGCCGCCATGTGTTGGAGTTTACCCCGGTGAACGAGAGGGTCGTTTCCCTGCGCCTACGGGTCTGGCATAGGTCTCTCACTGTTGTTTGTGCCTACGGGCCGAACGGCAGTGTAGAGTACCCGACCTTCTTGGAGTCTCTGGGAGGGGTGCTGGAAAGTGACTCCGACTGGGGACTCTATTGTTCTACTGGGGGACTTCAACACCCACGTGGGCAATGACAGTGACACCTGGAGGGGCGTGATTGGGAGGAACGGCCCCCCTGATCTGAACCCAAGCGGTGTTCAGTTATTGGACTTCTGTGCTAGTCACAGTTTGTCCATAACGAACACCATGTTCAAGTAAAAGGATGTCCATCAGTGCACGTTGCACCAGGACACCCTAGTCCGTAGGTCGATGATCGACTTTGTTGTCGTTTCATCTGACCTGCGGTCGTATGTCTTGGACACTCGGGTGAAGAGGGGGGCGGAGCTGTCAACTGATCACCACCTGGTGGTGAGTTGGATCCGATGGCGGGGGAGGAAGCTGGACAGACTCTGCAGGCCCAAGCGTACTGTAAGGGTCTGCTGGGAACGTCTGGCCGTGTCTCCTGTCAGAGAGATCTTTAACTCCCACCTCTGGCAGAGCTTCGACTGGATCCCGAGGGAGGCTGGAGATATTGAGTCCGAGTGGACCATGTTCTCCACAGCCATTGTCGAAGAGGCCACTCGGAGCTGTGGCCGTAAGGTCTCCGGTGCCTGTCGAGGCGGCAATCCCCGAACCTGGTGGTGGACACCGGAAGTAAGGGATGCTGTCAAGCTGAAGAAGGAGTCCTATCAGGCCTGGTTGGCTTGTGGGACTCCTGAGGCAGCTGACGGGTACCGACAGGCCAAGCGGACTGCAGCCCAGGTGGTTGTGGAGGCAAAAACTCGGGCCTGGGAGGAGTTCGGTGAGGCCATGGAGAAGGACTATCGGCTGGCCTCGAAGAGATTCTGGCAAACCGTCCGGCGCCTCAGGAGAGGGAAACAGTGCCTTACCAACGCTGTTTACAGTAGAGGTGGGCAGCTGTTGACCTCAACTGGGGATGTCGTCGGGCGGTGGAAGGAGTACTTCGAGGATCTCCTCAATCCCGCAGTCACGTCTTCCATTGAGGAAGCAGAGGATGAGGACTCAGAGGTGGACTCGTCCATCACCCGGGCTGAAGTCACAGAGGTAGTCAAGAAACTCCTCGGTGGCAAGGCACCGGGGGTGGATGAGATCCGCCCTGAGTACCTCAAGTCTCTGGATGTTGTGGGGCTGTCTTGGTTGAGACGCCTGTGCAGCATCGCGTGGCGGTCGGGGACAGTGCCTCTGGGATGGCAGACCGGGGTGGTGGTCCCTCTTTTTAAGAAGGGGGACCGGAGGGTGTGTTCCAACTATAGGGAAAGTCTATGCCAGGGTACGGGAGAGGAGAATACGGCCGATAGTAGAACCTCAGATTCAGGAGGAACAGTGTGGTTTTCGTCCGGGCCGTGGAACACTGGACCAGCTCTATACCCTCTACGGGGTGCTGGAGGGTTCATGGGAGTTTGCCCAACCAATCCACATGTGTTTTGTGGATTTGGAGAAAGCATTCGACTGTGTCCCTCGGGGCATCCTGTGGAGAGTGCTTCGGGAATATGGGGTCCTGGGTCCTTTGCTAAGGGCTGTCAGGTCCCTGTACGACCGTAGCAGGAGCGTGGTCCACATTGCCGGCAGTAAGTCAGACTTGTTGGACTCCGGCAGGGCTGCCCTTTGTCGCCGGTTCTGTTCGTAATTTTTATGGACAGAATTTCTAGGCGCAGCCAGGGGTCGGAGGGTGTCAGGTTTGGGGACCACATGATTTCGTCTCTGCTATTTGCAGATGATGTTGTCGTGTTGGCCCTTCAAGCCAGGACCTTCAGCATGCACTGGGACGGTTTGCAGCAGAGTGTGAAGCGGTGGGGATGAAAATCAGTACCTCCAAATCCGAGGCCATGGTTCTCAGTCGGAAAAGGGTGGCTTGGCACTTCAGGTTGGTGGAGAGTGCCTGCCTCAAGTGGAGGAGTTTAAGTATCTAGGGGTCTTGTTCACGAGTGAGGGAAGGATGGAACGGGAGATTGACAGACGGATTGGGGCAGCTTCTGCAGTAATGCGGTTGTAATCGGTCTGTTGTGGCGAAAAAAAGAGCTGAGTTGCAAGGCGAAGCTCTCGATTTACTGGTCAATCTACGTTCCTACTCTCACCTATGGTCATGAGCTTTGGGTCATGACCAAAAGGACAAGATCCCGGATACAGGCGGCCGAAATCAGCTTTCTCCGCAGGGTGGCTGGGAAATCCCTTAGAGATAGGGTGAAAAGCTCGGTCACCCGGGTGGAGCTCAGAGTAGAGCCGCTGCTCCTCCACATCGAGAGGGGTCAGCTGAGGTGGCTTGGGCATCTGTTTCGGATGCTTCCGGAACGCCTTCCTGGGAAGGTGTTCCGGGCCCGTTCCACCGGGAAGAGACCCTGGGGAAGACCTAGGACACGCTGGAGGGCCAACCACTAAATTGCGTTAATTGCTATTTTGTCTTACCCACAGCCTCGATTGAACTCAGTGCTCCTTTAAGAAAATATACAGCATATTCAGATTTACAGGTTATTCTACCTCAAACTTTTATCTTCTCACCTGAATGAGGATAGATGAAACATTTTCCTTTGATCATACCAGCAAACACAATTATTAGACATGAAGTGTGAAGCTTTATTCCAAGGAAAATCTGACCTTACTAAATAATAATATAAATTAGGGGATCTCTTATAACAAAACCTAGGAAGAGATTCAAAGGTTTTACCAAAATGGGAGTTCCTTTGTAGTATATGCCAATGTTTGTTAACCACTGAAAGAAATGGCATCAATATATCAACACAACAGTTTAAAACACCTAGAAAACCAATGATGATTACTAAGTCAAACTCAAATCTTTACAAAAACAAATTGGTGTAATTTCGCGCAACTGGTGACCCCTTAGCGGTTTGTTGATCTTGAAGATCAGTCTACAGTAAATCAGTAGTTGGATCCAGTAGATGTTTAATTCAAATACTGTTCCATAGCACAAATTCCATCTTGATGTGTAATATTTTTCTATAGGGTGGATAAATCCATAGTACCTTAAAAGATCTTTAGATACCACTGGACAGTTCTGTAGAGTCTTCAGGAAGGCTGTAGTATCTTTAAGGGTAACATATATACCAAATCCAAAATGTGGAAGTGTACATACTGGGAAAGTGGCTAAATTAGTGATTAATAACTTGAAAAGATAGGTCAGCCAGGAGGGTTTAGTCGATTTCTATGGATTTTAGAGACAGTATATATAGCTGGACCCACAGGATGTTCTTGGACCATGTATTTATATTCTTCACTAGTAACCCAATCCTCTCGTAATGCCAGTTTCAAAACACTCACAATTTCACCCACAAAATGTTACTGTTGGATCTGATTGTAAAGTAATATAAAAGTTGGTGTCTTTCAATTTTCATTCAATTTTATCAGCATAGGACATCCTATACTGTAGGACAATTGCACTACAATTATCAGCATGCTTCTCGTTCTGACTCCAAAATATTGGAGTGTATAGGTGTTCTTTTACTCAATGTGCAGAATTTCAAAACACCCTGTTCAACCAGCCAATAGAAAGTGTTAAATGATGAGTTGCCTACATAAAAGCGCTCTTAGGTCTTTTTATTGTGGGAGCTGTGTCTGGTAGAATAGAGTGAAATAGAGTTCAAATTCAAAGTGGGCATATATCTTTCAAGAAACAACATTTCTTAGTTTCAACATTTGATACAGTATGTTGTCTTTATGCAATTTTCTATTGAATATGGGGTTTAAGTGATTTGCACATCATTGCGTTCTGTTTTCCTTTACATTTTATACAGTGTCCCAATGTTTTTGGAAACGGGGTTGTAGTTTGAGGGGAGAAATGTAATGGCTGTGACACACCCTCATTTAATAGACCGACTTGGAAAAAGACAGCTCCTGCTAGGGGTGTAAGGGTACACACAAGTCACGGTTCGGTACACACCGCAGATTTTAAGTCACGTTTTGGCACGATTTCAGCACAGTGGAAAAAAGACATAACATTTGTTTTTATTAGGGTTTCAGCAGTTCTTCTTCTTATTATTATTCCTCCAGCTCTACAGCCTAAACGGTAAAAGCTATAAACACGAAACCAACTCCCACATACTCACACTCGCGTTGCTTGAGCAGATCTTTTTGATAGCTATTACACTTTTTAAACTATATCAATATTTAAATGAGCCACCAATGTATTTCAATGGGAAAAAAGTGTCCATTAGTAGTAAACGTATGGTATATTGTGTCACTTTGGTGATCTATGACCCTGGTGGGCAGGGCTTCCAGATTAATTTGACAGGTGGGCGGGACATCCGATTTGCAGGGTGGGACTTCCTGTTTGAGGTGTGTTAGGGCGGGACTTCTGGAATGACGTATGCATGTCCGGTGACTTTGTAATTTATGATTACATTGATGTGTCCATGATGTTTTACAATGTCTGGGGTCTTAGGGTTCCGGAATGTTAAATTCACAGGCAATAAGTGTTATATCAGCGGCAAGATGTCTGGTGTTTAAACAATGGGGTCCCAGGGTTCAGAAACGCTATAACCCCCTGGCATTTCATATTCGGATAAGTGCTACGACAGATGTCCTACAATCAGTGGGTGGTAACCTTCCATGTCTTACAATGTGGTGTTTTTCCACAAGCACAGAATTACGTGTGGGAGACATGCTTTTTGTGTAAGATATAAAGAAGGGGACAGCCCATTTTTCATTTTAACAAGAGATGGGCCTTAAGATCAGATATTCCTGTAGTACAAACTGTAGTATATGCAGGTTGGAAAGGTTTGTAGTCCAACAAAGCAATACAGTAAACATTGCATGAGCAATTCTATTATTTTGAAGGAACAGTCATGGCCTGGGCCGACCACACCTTATGACTAGGTTGATTGTATCGTGGTTGGGTTTAAAATATAGTTAAAAATAAAAACCATGATTTTGGTACATTTCTGTAAAAAAAAAAATCAGCATTCAGTTAAGTCAGCATTCACTTTTAAGTTGCATTATATAGCAAAACATTACAAAGTTACCCGGAAGGTAGCATACAAATTTGCATGAATCAATGTTATTTCTGGTAATCAAAACATTTTTAAAGGCATCTTAAGAAATCGTACAAAACGGAGATCAACGCCAGATTGTTTTCTTCACATTGGTAGAAATGCAGGCAACGATAATTACAAACTGTAGTATTTATTAAAATGAAATGATGTGATGTCACGGCAAGTATCAATATATTTGGTTGTCAAACGTGAACAGCTATTTGAACTAGCTAGTTAAGCTTTATACACAATTTTAATCTAACGTGAAGAACGATGACATGAAACCATTGACAAAGTTAAGAAGGGTGACCTGCTGGAGGCGCCTGGCTGCGATGTAAAGACAATATTAAATCCGCGGCATCCACAGAAGTTAGCGTTTTGAATTGTGTTGCAATTACAAACTCTAACAAACGATACATTTGAACTTTTTTTAAATGTGTACATCAATTTTAAGATTGAGCAATCCATGCATTTTTATCAGTCTTTCATATTGTCTGTTTAAAGCTCTGGTTTAGGTTGAGTGGAATTAAACCCAGCCGTGTTTGGTAAACACATTTTTGGGCTTTCAAATCTTGGTAAGTAGACTTTTGACATTATTGTTAATCAGCTTTAATTACCTATAATTAACCCTTTTTGTATTTATTTCAGACCAAGTGACCAGCATCAGTGTCAGTTGGACTGGGCGGTTGTAATCTTACACAACCTGAACAGATACTTTTTGTGTAAGTCTAATTATTTACAGACATTTTTAGTCTTGTACTAAAAATGACAATTACAACAAAATGCATACAGTTGAACCTTTGTACTCTATTTACCAACCAACAGATTTAGGACCCCCGGTGATGATACAGATTACATAATGGCTTCAGTTACAGACACCCGACCTTGTGGCTGCACATGCTTGAAAGCTGAAGGTAATACATATTTTACCGTCAAGTAGTGAAAACTGTGATGTATGTAAAGTTAGAATATTTCAACCTGTAAGTGGATTGTTATTTACACGTTAAGCTAGAGAAATGGCGAAAGATAATGCTAACAACAGACCAGACATGGAACAACAAACAACATCTACACATAATCAACAGACCACACCCCAAAATACAAATGAACCGGCCGTTACTTTGTTAGACAGTGATGCACACAATAATCCTCAGATGCAAGGCTTGTTAACAGAGTTTACGAGCCCCTGTTTTTTCACGTGATATAGTTGACTCTCCGCCGAACGCACTGATGCAATCTCATTATACTGATGGCGATGTAAAAGTTATACAACGTAATGCGTTTGACAACACTGAATTAAGACAGTTGATAAATTTACAAAATACTGGTGGTGATTTTGGCACATTATATGCAAACATTATGGCAGGCTTGGATACTTTGATTGTTAGAAAATCAGACTTTGTACACAGGCCTGGTGATTGTCTGCAGATTGAGTTGATTGGTGAATCTCTGATATCCCCCATACATGTGACCATGAGAGCAGATGAATATAAACGCACGTTTGGTAATTTACTTGAACGTGTTATGCAGAGTAAAGCTGAAATTATGACTGATGAATCACTAGAGCTGGTGGTACAAATTGTCAACAACCGTGAGGGTGGTGCCCCGCAACGTAAAGCTCAAACACAGTTGATTGAGCAGATTATCAATAAAAAAAGAAGGCATTTATATGTGGCTATGAATAATGATTCTACATGTTTTTCCGTTTGATGGGTACGTTGAACCCACAGTACACATATGCCGAGGCCCTGGTTAGTGGTCGTGAGTTATATACGGGCGCTGGTTTAGCGTTAGATGATTGTGTGGCATTCACAGATATTGTTCAGTCTGAAGAAATTACAGGGTGTAAACTTATTGTCTTTCATCACATACGGGATGGTTACTTTACCACGTTTCAAAACAGCCTAGAACCGTCTTTAAGTACTAACACATCGTGGCGATTATGTCTGTAAACATTGCTGTAGTGACTGTCTTCATGAAGATTGTCATACCCAACCCCATAACACAAAGCAGTGCCCCGACTGTAATTGGATATGTTATTCTGACTTTTGTTATAGACAGCATAAACGCTTGAAGCACCACAAAAGTGTGGATCTTTGAGTTAGCATGTGAGTTAGTATTACCAACTATAAAGCCCACAAGTGCACGGCTACATGTGTCCCAATTGTAACCTGGATCTGGTGGTTGAAATGAATCATCAGTGTTTAATAAAACCCTCTAAGCCTGAGGATTCCAGTGTGCACTACATATTTAATGATTTTGAGACAATTGCAAATCCAGTAAATGCAAATGTTGTTTGCGCAATAAACATTGATAACGAGATGTGGTGTTCAGCCGGAGATGATTGTGTCGCCACTTTTTTCCAAAAGTTTAGGCAACTGAAATATAATGACTACATATTTACAGTCATGTGAAGAAATTAGGACACCCTATGAAAACGTGTGTTTTTTAACATATCCATATAACATATGGATATTTAATATCAATTTTAACAATACTGAGAGATTCAAGTAATATAACTAAACAAGTAAAACTAAAGAAAATACTTTTAAAAACTTTCTGTAAAATTTTTAAAAAGAATCATGCAATTTCTGGTGAGGAATAAATTAAGACACCCCCACATTTTGAAATCACACACAGGTGTATCACATCAGATGCACATGATTAGAACATTGTTACTCAGCATTTTGAAGGAGTCTTGCCCTATTTAAACCTCAGACATTCAGTTTGGTGTGCTCCTGACTGTTGACGTGAATACCATGGTGAGATTGAAAGACCTGTCTGAGGCCTTCAGAAAGAAGATTGTTGCAGCATATGAGTCTGGTAAGGGATTTAAAAAGATCTCAAAAGAGTGTGAAATCAGCCATTCCACTGTCTGGAAAATAGTGTACAAGTGGAGGACATTCAAAACAACTGCCAACATGCCCAGGTTTGGCCGTCCAAGCAAGTTAACCCCGAGAGCAGACTGCAAGATGCTAAAAGAAGTCTCCAAAACCCCAAAATGTCATCACGGGACCTACAACAGGCTCTGGTGACTGTTGATTTGAATGTGCATGCCTCTACAATCAGAAAGAAACTGCACAAGTTTAATCTTCACGGGAGGTGTGCAAGGAGTAAACCTTTACTTTCCAAGAGAAACACTAAGGCCAGACTGAAGTTGCCAGAGAGAACGTAGACAAAGAACAGAACTTCTGGAATAATGTTCTTTGGACAGATTAGTCTAAAATTGAATTATTTGGACACCAGAACAGAGGACATGTTTGGTGCACACCAAATACAGCGTTCCAGGAAAAGAACCTCATACCAACTGTGGAACATGGAGGCGGAAGTGTTATGGTTTGGGGATGGCCTGGCCAGCTCACCTGGCCAGCTCACCATCATAGAATCCATCATGAATTCTACAGTGTATCAGAGGGTGCTTGAGCAATGTGTGAGACCATCTGTAAGAAAATTAAAGCTGAAGCGGAACGGGACAATGACCCTAAACATACCAGTAAATCCACCAAGGACTGGCTGAAAACTAAGAATTGGCGAGTCCTGGAATGGCCCAGTCAAAGCCCAGATCTTAATCCCATTAAGGTGCTGTGGGGTGACTTGAAACGGGCTGTACATAAAAGAAACCCCTCAAACATCACATAGGCTAAAGCATTCTGCATTAAGGAGTGGGGCAAACTTTCCTCAGACCGATGTCAGAGACTGGTAGAGGGTTACAAGAAGCGTCTCACTGAAGTTATTTCAGACAAAGGGGGTAACACTAGGTATTAGGGGGTAGGGTGTCCTAACTTTTTCCTCAGTTAGAATATGCATTTATGTTGATGTCTTTAGTTTAATGAGTAAAACAATGTTATTTTTTGCTGTTTACCTGCAATTAGATCACTTTCTTTTCCAGAGATGAATAAAACAAGATTAGACATTGATATGTGAACATTTCTTAATGAATAACTGAATATTTAATGGGGTGTCCTAATTTTTTCACATGACTGTATATATGCAGTACCTTGCTAACAATGGTATTGGGACGACACTTGTTGCTAATGGTAGCAAGCTCATGATTTTTACAGACCGCACATTAAATCGGAGATACATTGATAGTCATTGCTTCCTACTGATGAAGCTGGCGGCCTTGCCACATGCTTTGTGTTTTAAGGATACGAAAAAAGGCTAATTTCTTTACAAGTTTAACATCATGGAGAGTGAAAACTATGTTGGCCCCCATCTGGAACCGCTTTACTACGGTGTGAATACCATGATGGCTAAAGAAAAAGATGAGTTTTTGCAACTGTTTCCGCAGACCCCTTTGTCATGCAGGATGAAATTAAGGTTTACTGCATGAATGAAGTGGTCATCTTGAGTTGTGTGCGCTACAGACTCGAGTTCCAGGAGTGTGGTGGTGTTGACCCATTCCGGTCAATTACGATTGCTTCGGCTTGCATGAAAGTCTTTTGCACCAAGGACACCATTGCATAGGTTCCCTCAGACAACTACAATGGCTGTCAGAAGACATTCTCAAACAGCTCCATCCAATGGCTTGAATATGTTGCCTCTGATGAGAATATATCAACACAGCACGCCCTGAACAGGGGTGAAGTAAAAATCGGTGCCTATTATGTTGATGGATATGCTGAACACGATTGGGTGAGCACAGTCTATGAATTTCTAGGCTGTTTCTGGCACGGTCACCCAAAGTGTCATTATTCAGCAAGCATCAATCCGGTGACAAAGATTAAGTACGGGTTGAAGCACCAACAATGGCTGACAAAGCTGGAGGCTTTAAAAGATCAACACAACGTACACTTTCAATATATATGGGTGTGTGAGTGGAATCACATGTCAAAGCTTTCTTGAAGACCATTGATGCTCCAGGGCGCATTGACCCTCGGAATGCTCTTTCTGGGGGTCGTACCAAAAAGCTCAAGAAGGGGAGACTATTCAGTATAACAATGTCTGTAGTCTTTACCCATTTTGTAACAAGACAAAGACTTGGGCATCCAGACATAATCTTTAGAGATTTTAAACTGCTAGACATCTACTTTGATATTGTCAAGGCTACGGTGTGTCCACTGAAAGGCCTTTATCACCCCGTTTTACCGCCTAGGGTCGGCGGTAAACTGTTCTTTCCCTTGTGTAGATTATGTGCAGAGTCTAAAAACCGGGTAACTGATTGTTCACATACTGATTCAGAATGATCTTTAACCGGTACCTGGGTTTCTATTGAACTGGTTAAGGCTGTTGAGAAATGTTATCACACTGAAAATATTTCAAGTCTGGGATTTCACCAGGACATCAGATTATCTTTTTGCAGATTACATTAGAATATTCCTGAAGCACAAGCAGGAAGCTAGCGGCTTCCCGCCATCTGTGGTTGACGATGATGCTAAAGACCAGTATATCCGTGAATATCATGAAAAGGAGGGTGTGCAGATGGTGGGCGATCTTTGGCTAAATTGGCATGAATAGTCTTTAGGGTAAGATGGGAGAGTGGTCTAACCATATGAAAACAATGCTAATTACAGATCTGGAAGAGTTTAGCCACTACCTTTTTTCCAGTGAAATACAAGTTGGTTATTTCTCTTTCATCTCAGACACAGTTGCAATGGTACAGTGGCGTTACACAAAACAGACACCAATCAAACCACGTAACGGCAACATTTTATTACCGCGTTCACAACCGCTTATGCTAGACTCGAGTTGTATTCACTCTTGGAGAAGTTAGATATGCGTTTACTCTACACAGACACTAATTCAGTGATCTTCGTCACACGCCACAGGGATTGGGTAACCCCGCTAGGGCCATTCTTGGGTGACTTGACAGATGAGTTACCAGATGGTGACAGCATCGCTCAATTTGTTAGTGGTGGGCCAAACACATACGGTTACAAAACCTTTTAAAGGTCTGACCTGTCTCAAAGCAAAAGGCTTTACACTCAACAGCTATAAAACAACCATTATTAACTTGGAGACGCTAACACGACTGGTTGATAACTGTACGGGGCGAGGGTGGTGATGATGATCACGTCCTTGCTAATGCAGACAAAATTGCGAGAGACAAAGAAAATTCACAATGAAAAACTGAATAGTTTTAAAAAAAAAACTGAAAAACTGAAGTGTTTCAGAGTTGTGTACAACAAGCGTGTACTGCTCCCTGATTACAGCACAAGGACTTACGAGTACTAAATCAGGTTCTAGGATGGATAGCGGAGAATCCAAAACGACTAGCACCGATGTAAGACAATCCGGTAAAAAAAAATTTGGACTCATTGATTTGCAATATACTGTTGAAGCCAGATATGGATTTAAAGGAGAAAGCTAAAAGATACTCTGCCATTTTACAAAGATTTTTGACTGTTGTGAGACAGGGGGAGCTTGACACAAATACACTGACTTTAAGTCTACCCGAGAGACTGGGGCTGATGTAGTAAACATGACTGAGACTAAGCAAACGGTTGACCGAAATGTTGACTTTGTTGATTACATTTTGGATAATGTGCCTAAGAGGTGTAGGAAGAACGGTGAATATATTGAGAATGCTCAGGTCTAAAGATTTAACTTCATGGACTTCAAATGGTGAATTCATTTTCAAGGAGAGATAATCAAGGGTTCGCACCTGTTGGACGTGGTTAAAAGTGTGACAGCAAGCAATAAAATTGCTGATGATAGAAGGCCATTGGGGTGGGGGGTGTTTTTAGAGGCCATGGCATGTCTCAATATGCCTTTTACAACTATTCCAAATGAGCTTGTAAGGCGTAAAATAAATTTGTATAAAGAAATATCTGACGACACAGTGGATATTTAGTCACTCCCCCAGCAACTGCTTTTCAACCAACCAAAGCTTTCTTTGTACCCCTTACCACGGGCCCCACAAAATGGCTTGTTTTTATTTTATGCATTCTTTTTAAATAATTTGTGATAAAGTGTCAGTGTATGTTTTACCTTGAATAATTTTTTTATGAAAAACACTATGTAAACGTTGATATGGATTTACAAATGGTTTTATTTTTTAATAATATAGCCGACATACACATGATTTACTTTTCTATTACTTCAACAATTCACAAGATTGAGCATATTGTATGCAATTAAAAATTTGCTTATCACGCTTACTCTGGTACATCTTAGCTACAGATTTTTAGACTAGCGCTTAAGTTTCTCGTAAATCATCAATTTAAAAAGATACAGCATCTTTATAACTCAAACCTCTTGTCATTAGATATTAGACAATGCTGTCCACATGTGGTTAAAATCATGTCTTGTACTTGTTTTGAACTGTATTCCACATTCTTACAGGTTTGCATAAAGGCACAGATTGACTTGGGAAAATATGTAAAATCTGGGGGGTTTCCAAAACTGTCATAAAACCTTCCAATGCCATTTTCTGTTATGTAAACAGCCAGCCAGTGCTCCCCGGGGTGATTGCTCAGGTGTGTATTAACAATCATCATTGATGCAACATCTCAGACTAGTCCACTAGGTAGTTGGTCGCATGCCAGCACACCATAGAAATGAGTCCTAGATGAAAATTGGTTCACCACACCAGTCAACTCTGCTGTATTCATTTCCACAATGTTTTCCTAATAGTAGTCAACCATGACTTGTTGCCGGTTTGACACTTCGATAATTGTAAATCATAAAATGGCCCTGATGTGTCACTAGACATTAAGAAATCATGTTCATTTCAAATAATTATATCACTGACTACAGTATTCTGGCCAGGATATTGTCATTTAAAAGTGAGAGTTGTAGCCCTCAACTTATGTTGATGTTGTCGTGTTGTGTTTTGGCCTGATGCGCCACCCTCCACCTATCACGAAGTCAGTAGTGTTTCAGGATCCGGGTTGCCAGCTCTGCTCTAACCTACCCTAACTCTAGTCGGATAAAATAATGGTCTAACATTAAAGAAATCTAAAAGACCTCGTTATAATTCTGAAATACGTTGTGACAAAGTCCGAAATAAAACAATAAATTGTATAGGAGATGCCTTTGAAAGATAATTTTCTCCTGGACAGGTAAGATTCATCTATGTTTGAATAACTTGTACTTGATGTCAATGGACATTTCATATATTCATGACAGTCGAACAAAGTTATGCATGTTCGTGCAAAGTCATGTTACGTTAGCTCAGATGGACATATGCTAACATTAGCAATGCATTATCAGAGCCCGTTTCTCTGTCCTTATGCTGAGACGCTTAGGTAAACAACAATAGCACGCCCATTATGGCAATTTGAAACGTAATTGAGACAGAAGCCTAACTTTACCTTGGAAAAAATTATTCCTCATTCGTTCTTCACGTATATTGTCGACTAAGTTACACATGCTGCAAGTTGACCTGTTATGACCACTGCTAATGTTATTTAGTTACTCTAAATCTTTTCTGATGGGACTGAAAACAACCCTGTGATAGCAATTGGTGATATTGAATTTGTCCCGTGTTATACTTGCTGTGGCAAATGTTTTCGTTATTTGTTAGCCTACTTATGACAAAAACGTTTGTACTTGTCTGAATCAGGCTGAAACAAGTGAGAGCAGTAGAAGTGCTAACTCAAAATAAACACTCTCTACCTTTTGGGCAATGCACTATGTTAGTGTTGGTTTGGAAGCACTAGGCACAATTCCAAGGTAAAATAACTTTTTGTCCATAACATGTCCATAACACTAATGAAAAGCCTAGTGTAGCCTATGATGTTAAAAAAATGTGGCCCACTTGGAACGTTTTTTGTAGCCTACTTGTTTTTCATGCAAGTTCTACAGCCAAAAATAGTAGAATGTCATGTAATCTTTCACATCACATATTTTAGCGTTATGGGTGCTGCAGGGTAAGTAAAAAAATACAGCTGGCCGCTTTCACTTATAGCGTCAGCTAAATGAATAGATGTATCATTGATATCGGTTACACATAGTAACATAGGCTTATGCTTGTACTTACGTTAACAATGTACTGTCACAGACGAGCATTCATCTTTACGATTATATTTGACTAATGACAATTAGTAAATTTTTGCAATACATAATTACTTTGCAAAATATACATTTTTCTGTTAATTAAGCATAAACATAATTGACAGAAAAAAAACTTACTGTGTACGACTCGTCGTCACTTGCCATTGGAAGCTCGTAGAAGCGGCCTATGTTTCGTTCTGAATCCTGCAGCTTGTCTGGCAACCTCGAGTCAGGGGGGAGGGGGAGGGGATACACCGCTCTACAGTATTTTTAAATTGAGTGCAGTACCAGTTTTGGCCACAATCCTACATACGGTTCCTTTAATTGTGTGGGGTAGTTGTTGTCTGAAACTCATCTCAAGTCGTACATTCCCTGACTTGATCAAGGATAGATGCTGACCGCATTCCTCATCCAGCGCGCAGTTGAATGCTTAAAGGGTATAGCCATGTAAGAAGTCAGACCTGTCAGTAGCCAAGGCTTGGTCCTTTAGGTGATTTCCTGAAGCTAAGGCCAATTGTTAAAATGCACGCACAGCTGACCCCATTGTGTCATTTGGTTGGAATGTTTTGCTAGGATATTGCTTACCGTCTACATACCTAGCCATAAACTCCAAATCACATCCATAATTCTGAATGCTCTCCATAACGGCTCTGTAGGGGTATGTGTTGCTACTGTCTTATGCTGCGTCTTATATTGGTGACAGGGTAGGTATTTCAATGTATGTATTTTTCTCAATAAATGTATGTGTGAAAGGAACTGTGAATAAATCCATCTCTGTTTTCATACATTCACCAGACATACTGTGTAGGAGTGCCATCTTGCCAAAATATATTCTTAATCAAATTTGCGGTGTTCCCTTTGAGTATCCTACAATCTGTGTGCCTTCTTTTAACCATGGCTCTTGTTTTTGTCTCATTCTTGCGTTTTTTACTCTTTGGCAGTCTTTTTCTAACACATTGAGTCATAACCATCAATCCTGATCTGTCCTGCTGTTTTGTTTGTTGTGACATTACACTGCTGACAACATCGCCAGCTATATTCCTTGCAGCATTCTTCAGATGTGGTTTTTCTATTGAGAACCCATGCTTCAACAAAGGTATTAACATCCGAAAAAGCCCCATACATTGCAGCACTACCATGATACCCCGGTAAACTGTTACCGGCCTGTGTTGTGTAGTATTCAACATACCTTTGAGGATCATCATATGGTTTCTGAGGCTGCATCTTATAGTCTAAAAGATTGTTTGATGGGTCTGAAGTGTAATTTTGCAATCACTTACCCCACTACAAATGAAACCACCACTGCGTCGCATACAGCATCCTCATCAAATGTATCCATGTATTCATCTCTGTTCTCACTCAGTCTCTGTGTGATGTTCGGCTCCAACTTGACCTCATGCAGAAGTACTCAGTGGCCACGTGAACATCGGTCAGCGGTGCATGAAACCCCGATGCGTTCAAAGCCTTGACCAACATGTTTCAGTCGCGATGTTAAAACTGTCTCCGCAATGTCATCATAGTGGGTCTCAAAAAAATTATCAGACGGATCGAGACAAGAATGTCTTCTCTGGCTCGGGTGGTCCACTTCACATCCGATGCATGCTTTATGGAGAATAGCCGCAACAACGTTTTCCAGAATCATACCCAATGTTGCATTGATGATCTTTAAAACTTTTGGTGCAAGGCGTTTGTCCATTTTGAGATAACTCTAGTCAGCATTTGAAAGGTATGACAGATTAAGAGGTCCTAGCTGATCACCAAATCGGTCAAGCCAGTTGTAGCTTCTTGTTGTGTATGCCTGTGGAATCGAGCTGTCGAGGTCCGAGTACCGCAGAAGTCTACAGCGTTGTCAGCCATGTAGGAGTTCTAGCTTCGGTAGGTTGTTTTCTTGAGACACGTTTCACAAATTTTTCCGACTGCTTGATAGTCACAGGCAGTCGTCTGTTTTTATGCTGTGTTGAGGACTGTGTTAGCTTAAGGCGGGGCTTCAGAGTCTTATGTCAGTTGAACAGTCCGCAGTCGCAGTCACAGTCTAACCCGCTGACATTTTCCAGAAATAGTTCCAATCTAACAGTCATACAGCTTCATTCCCTCGACAACTTTAAACAGTACATCAACCGTATTGTGTGTGCCCTGTTTTGGCCCCAAATAAATCACTTTTTTTAAACCCGGCATTAAAACAATTTGATCAGTCACACCGGCCTTAAACTCTTGGCCTTCATAAAATGCAACTTCCGGTATCTCTGGGTTGAAAATGTATCCACCAATCCGCCCATCGTCCAACTTCCATTCTCTTGCCAACATATCCCGGTGTAGTTGATGTATCTGGGATAAACTCGGCATCAAACTACAGAAACAAAACCAACTTTGTTACACCAGTTTAGGCTATCGCTTCTTCAAAATTGGAAACGTTTATCAATTAGCCATTAGGCTGTATATCTTTTCAACCGTTCAAGCTACAAACACGAAACCAACTTATGTTTGACCAGTTTAGGCTATCCCTCCTTCAAATTAATTATTTGAAATAATTATTTGAATTTACAGATGCAAATTTGCGTAATTAGCGTAACAACTACTAGGCTGTAACTTTTGAACCATTCGAGCTACAGACCCGAGATCTGTCATTGGTAAAACTTTTATTAGCTTCAACTATGACATGTATGCTCATTTATGCTAATTACCCTCACCAACAGTATTTCTTGAGCCATAAAAAATTGTCTTCAAACCTTTCAATAGGTAAACACTATTTAATTAGGGTTAGGGTCCATAAATACTTTTTAAACAGCTAGCAAGCATACCACATTTTCTTCATGCCCACCTCTTGTGACCTAGAGTCTTGAAAATTGGCACATTGGAACATTTTTGCCATTGGGACCCATAAAGTCAGCCATGATGGATTCTCCGCCATTTTGGAATTTTTGAAAAACACTAAACATTTAACTCATCTGGCACCAAATGTCCAATCTTCACATACTTTGATATTCGGCATCTAGGGACCATGGTCTTCAAAAGTCTTCAGACAGACCATTTTGTCAAAAAACATGGATGCTATTGACCAATGAACATATGAGGGGGTGTGTTTTTGCACAAATATGGACACATCGCCTACAAGGATAATGGTATAATAATTCTACTTGGTACGTATGTTGACAAGGACCATACGGGGAAAACAATTTTTTTCTCATTAGCAAGGTTACCATACTCACTCTGTTTGAGATACAGCCATGAAAAGAGATATATCAACCAGGCCAGTATGTTGAAAAACATGTGCACCATTGACAGAAGAACATGTGCAGGGGCGTGGTTTTGCACATATACACACACATCTCCTATAAGGATTTTGGTATTATGATTTTACTTTGTATGTATGTTAACAAAGATAATACGACATTAATGACTGCAAAGATTTTTTTATCCACCACATGGTTGCTCTATTGAGGTTCACCACATTTGCAAGCTCACCACGCTCACCATGTTTAAAATAAAATATTGAAAAGAGGTGTATAAGTCCATCTCCTCTAAAGGAACATATTTGCAATTGGGACCCATTAAGTTGGGCGTAATGGTTTTTCAGCAATTCTGAATATGTGAAAGAAAATTCTTACGCTACTTCTATAGCATCAAATGACATATTTAAACCTTTTCACAAGTACATTTTGAAATATCGTTGAAGGCCACTTGGCGTGATTTCATAATGCATATTATTTCAGTATGCACTAACAATTCCAGAATTGTATATTATGACAACATAAATTCCCACCACAGCAGCCCATGAACACCATGTTTCTTATCAGATATGTAGGATTATTCTGATTTCAACTGGTTAAAATTATATTTTGAAACTATTACTATACTGTTAAAGAGTATACTGAAAATCTATTGAGCAACCTTCTAAGATGTGTTATTTTCCTGAGTATCACTCCACTTGTCTTATCAATAAAACCTATGCTAACCAGCAGACAATGGTTTGTGTGTTAATAATGCCTTTATCTACGTGATTATTCACTACTTCACTAAATATGGTGAAAAATAATGAATTCCAATTCTTGCGTATTTAGTAATGGACAAATACGATCAGTGAAAAACATCTTTATGAAGATTTTGTGGAGCTTGTTTAGCTAATTCCTGTTTGTTTTCATTCCACTGAATTCTGGGACCAAATTACTCTGCGATCAAAGATGGTTGAACAAGACGATTCACCAATCTGACTGGAAGTTCAAATCTTGATGACCTTCCTGTCTCTGAGTCATGTTATGGAACTTTTGAAGTAAGGTACATTTGTGAAATATCTGTCTTCTATCACCTGGTATGTAACTAATTTCTTTGTTTGTGACACATGTCTGTATAAGTATCAGAGCATCACTAGGTACTCTGACCATCTGTTCCTCTGCCTAGACCAAGAAGGGTATCAGTCCTTTGTTCCTTAGGAATGTGCCCATTGTGGGGAGGTAGGGCAGTTGGCCTCTTTAGGTAAACACAACAGTAAACATTATGGCAGGAAGGATAAAGTGCGGGGACAGCCCTCCCTTTGGGTAAAACCTATGTGACATAAGACAGATGGGCAGCATCTTACCACACCCCTTTTTACACTATAAGTACTGATGATTGTCATGTATTAAGTTATAGACTCCTCGGATAATTATTCTATACGCGTTTGACGGGCCTCTCAATTTGAAAATAAACTATTAATTGTGCCAAGAGAATGTTGTCTCTGTATCTGACTTTGTTTGATAAACAATCTTTAGCAGACAAGTTGCAAATCGTGAAATACCACGTGTGGCAGACTAGACATCATGTAATGTTAAGTCTTTTTTCTTAACCAGATGGCAAGTAAGGTAGGTAAAACGCTGTAGTCTGTCATTTGCAACATCAATAAAAAAGAAATATAATGCAATTGAACAAAATACGAGGTTGTATTTTATAAACTATGTCGGAAATTCAGAAATGGTAATTAAGCTCTAGTTAACATTTTATGTTGCTAATAACTACAAAACATTGATATAGTTATTATTTGGTATACAAGAAGATATTTTTCAAAACTGCTGCTGACCAGAGGCCTTTTTTGCTGGCCTAGTGATATCAGAATCAGAAAATTTTATTTTTATGATATAATATATATTTTCACTAACGCTAGATGTATTTTACAAAGTTCGCTCCCATCAGTCTACTGATGTAGTTTCATTGCTTTTCTCTCCCTCGGTTGTGCTGTTTCCAGTACAACTCAGATAAATCAGAGCTTTTATCCAATCAGATTTTCTACATGTGCTGTCTCTGGTTGAAAATCTATCCTGAGGTCTATAGAATTTTGTGTGAATCCAATCTTCTGTTGAAGCAAAAAAGGAGGAGGTTGTTGATTGTCATATTCTTCAAACAATCCGACTTCGAGGTCACCATAACAAGCCTGTTTTTTGGCAAGTAGCAGACTTCTAGCTTGCCTAGTTGCCTACGTGCTCATTTTTCAGGTGGTGTGATCAGAGAGCCAGCTACCTAACTGAGATAAAACTAGTTAGCACGTATTGTAGGAACATCTAAGATTTATTGTAACTTTCTTTAGTGAGGTTTAAATTCTTAGATGTAGTGCTTTGTGTTAGATTTTTTGTTTAGATTTGTACTGAGCCCTGTTGTCTTTTTAACGCACAATGGAGGACAAGAAATGCATTTGGTGGCGGATTTATTAGCAAAGCCTTTTTTGAGAAAACCGGAAATTGTGAGGAAGGGTCGACCAAACCCCCAACTACCAACCGTTCAGGGTAAGAATGTAGTAGATGCAGTGCTTTCTGTTAGTTTTTTTGTTTAGATTTGTACAGAGACCCTGTTGTCTTTTTAACGCACTATGGAGAAGAAGAAATTAATCTTTTGGGGGATTTACTGGCCAAGCCTTTTTCGAGGAAACATGGAAAATGCGAGGAACCAACTGTCTCAGTCAGGGAAAGGATTTGTGTGAAAGGATTTGTGTGGCACTTTCAAATCGATCAACTATGAAAAGTACACCTGGCTTACAGCGTGAAAGGAACATTGTTATTGTGAGTATGTTCTTATTTCTTTGGTTGTTGATTTGGGCTTTGCGATGTCTATTTGTGTTGCTGCGTCCAGTAATACTGCATAATGGTACTGTACATCCGTTTCATTCGCTATACATTCATGTTTCTTTAATTAGTACAGTTCTAAGCCTCTTTGTAAATCACTTTATACCAGTCACTGTGAATATGGGATAGCCTAATATAGCCCAAAGGATTAGGCAGTCATACATGCTAGAATTATTAGCTTTGCGTCCATCGTGCTGAAGTTACTAATCGTTATTGGTAAAGATAAAGTGCCCCACTTTGGATATCAAATGCCCATCCAACACGTTTGTTTTGGTTACTGAGCTGTATCTACTTGACTGGTAAGCAGGATAGGACTATAACCAGCTAATACTTAGTTTTAACCAGCAAGGTAATAGATAAATGTAGCTGCCATGTACAAATGTTGTCCAGTGGCTAATGACTTTCAAGAGGGGATGATTACTTTGTCATTTATATTATGCTATATGGGCTTAGAAAATACACTGACATGCGGATATAGGGGTGTACCGATATCGATTCTAGTTAGAACATTTTTAGGTTTGATTTTGATATGAGGAGTTTGCGATTCTGTGATTAACTAATCGCTTGTCATTGATTGTGGCCAGCTGATTTTCATGTTGTCTTCAAAATAAAGGTCTGTGTTATGTCTATAATTTTTTGTGTAGGCTACATTTTCAAAGGGAAAAGTATGTGGGAGAAATTATAACTGAAACAAAACTACAGTTTCAATAATACATGACATAGGTTAAAAAATATTATAAAGTGGGGCCCACTGAGAAATGGTTAGAGCTTATGTAAGCTAATGTAGAGAACATCTAATATTAATATCCTATTTTGATGTTATTGTTTTTAATTTGCTTGTGCTCATTTGCATTGGAGATTGTTTAATACATCCAACCACACTTGATATGTTCACACTGCACCTTTGCTTAGGGCTAAGCAAGTGTTAACATTTGCATATTTTGAAGTGGGAATGCACCACCCTTAGCCTAGGGCTAGCTGGCCATACTATGGAGCAGGATTAGCACCGACTTTTCAGGGCTAGCCACAGAAAAACGATGATGAAATAACCAGCATTATTTTTAAACCAGTGTTAATGGTGACAAAAAAGATACAAAAAAGATGTCCAATCACAAAACGTGCCTTTTTACTTATTTATATAAGCTGGTGACGCACACCGTTACCAACAGCTCTGTCTATTTTGGTCTTTGCACTCTGAAATGTTTTGTTATTTCATTACACCCACTAAATCTTAGCATAATAGCTATTGCAGCTTGCTTTGGATGTAGTAAATACAGTGGGGAGAACAAGTATTTGATACGCGGCCGATATTGCAGGTTTTCCCACTTATAAAAAATTTAGAAGTCTGTAATTTTTATCATAGGTACTCTTCAACTGTGAGTGACGGAATCTAAAACATAAATCCAGAAGATCACATTGTATGATTTTTAAGTAATTAATTTGCATTTTATTGCATGACATAATTATTTGATACATCAGAAAAGCAGCACTTAATATTTGGTACAGAAACCTTTGTTTGCAATTAAAGAGATCATACGTTTCCTGTTCTTGACCAGGTTTGCACACACTGCAGCAGGGATTTTGGCCCACTCCTCCATACAGACCATCTCCAGATCCTTCAGGTTTCGGGGCTGTCGCTTGGCAATACAGACTTTCAGCTCCCTCCAAAGATTTTCTATTGGGTTCAGGTCTGGAGACTGGCTAGGCCACTCCAGGACCTTGAGATGCTTCTTACAGAGTCACTCCTTAGTTGCAAACAAAGTTTTCTGTACCAAATAATAAGTTCTGCTTTTCTGATGCATGAAATACTTATGTCATGCAATAAAATGCAAATTATTACTTAAAAATCATACAATGTGATTTTCTGGATTATTGTTTTACAAACTTCTACATGCTTTGTAAGTGGGAAAATCTGCAGAGTATCAAATACACTGTACATTCATATTTGCATCGATGGTCTTATCGATGCCAAATATGTTATAAATCAGGCCAGTATCTTAAAAAACATGGCCAACTAGGGACTAAGGTCCTGAAATGTTATAGCAGCCAGGCCAGTATGTCAAAAAATATAGATGCTGTTGACCAATGAACCTGTGAGGGGGCATGGTTTTGCACATATATAGACATCTCCTACAAGGATAATAATTCTACTTGGTGTATATGTTAACAAAGATGATACGACAATAATGACTGTAAAGATTTTTTATGAACCAGTGGCACTATTGGGATTCCCCACAGACGGTATGTAATTCTGAATTTGTGAATAATGCTTGAAACTGTACTTCTATTGAATAAAATGAACGATGTTGAGTGTGATTACATTTGGTTCACATGGGGATACTAGTGAAAAGGAAAAACCATACATGTAATATTGTTTACAGCTATGGACATGGGTTGGATAGTTGTTAAAGAGCTATTGAGATTTCAAGAGCCAAATGTCTGTTGAATGTCTAGTCTAAAACTAACTTCCCCGCATTAACTTGGCGTAGTAAGTCCCTATCAGTCCCAGTACTACTAGCTTACTATATGCTAAAGAGTACATACTTCTAGTATGTAGTGTGCGATGAGATTCAAGCTAGGCAATTTCAGTTACAGCTCCAAAATCCGCCTCCGGCCCGGGGTAAGAATTTCAGTTTTGCACACAAAAAAGTAAGTAGTAGTTAAAATTAGTTTGTATTCATCGGGATCACAGCGCGTACCATAACCGAGCGGTATGGTATGTATACCATTACACCCATAGCTCCTGCACATATTTACATCCAAGTCAAGCACTGTCCATAGTTTACAAAACATAGTGCACTGCATTTTAAACAGAAAACTGTGTATTTATGGCCAAATTTGAAATTTGTGATGAATTGCGATTAACTACAAAAGATAATGTGATTGTTATTAATTATCTTTTTCATTAGAGAGAACTAATATACACAGTAGGAGTCAAAACCTTGGACGAACTTACTCATTCAAAGGTATTTCATTATGTTTACTATTTTTCACATTGTAGAATATTATAGAATCCACAATGAAATTATGCATCATGGAGAATCATATAGAAAAACAGAAATGTGTTAAATGAATCCAAATAAATGTATTCTTTAAAGTAGTCACCCGATGCCTTGATGACAGCTTTGCACAATCTTGGCATTGTCTTAACCAGCTTCAATAGGTAGTGCCATGGAAAGCTTTTCCAACAGTTTTGAAGGAGTTCCCAAATATGCTGAGCACATGTTGGCAGAGTTTCCTTCACTCTTGTGGTCCAACTCATCCCAAGCCATCTGAATTTGACTTGAGCTTCGGTGATTGTAGAGGCACTACTATAACTCTCTTGGAAAATAGCTCTTACACAGCCTGGGTCATTTTGGGTCATTGTCCTGTTGAAAAACAAACAATCCCAATAAGTGCAGACCAGATGGGATGGCGTATCGCTGATCACACCTCCTCCATGCTTCAAGATGAGAACCCGACATGAAAACACATGACCAAACCAAAGGGCAGCAAGTCTCTTCTTAATGGTGTCCTTCAGTAATTTTTTGCAGCAATTTGACCATAAAGGCCTGATTCAGTCGCCTCTGAAGAGTTGATGTTGAGATGTGTCTGTTACTCTGACTATGTGAAGCAATCCGAGGCGCAGTTTATTGCCGATTTCTGAGGCCGGTAACACCAATGAACTTAATGACTGTAAAGTCAAGCGGAGTTATCCTTTCCTGTCGCTGTCTACATGACAGCCAGTTTCACCATAGCATTTGATTTGCAAGTATATTTGCGACAGCACTTGAAGAAACTTTCAACTTGACATTTTCCACATTTAAAGAAATTATGGACCGTTATTCCACTTTGTTTATTTGAGTGTTATTTATTTATGTTCTTGCCATACTAAAGAACAGACATAATGATGGTCTTCTGTATACCCACCCTACCTTGTCAGCCTCCAGATACCCACCCGAATGCATTAAGGAATTAAATTACACAAATTAACTTTTAACAACGTACACCTGTTATTTGAAATTATATCCAGGTGACCACTTCATGAAGCTGAAAGAATGTGAAGTGTGCAAAGCTGTCATGGAATCAAAGGGTGGCTACTTTGAAGAATCTACAATATGAAATATCTTGTGACCTATATAACACTTTGTTGGTTGCTAGATGATATTTTAAACTAGTAAATAGTAAAACTAAAGAAACATCCTTAAATGAGAAAGTGTGTACAGACCTTTGACTGGAAGTGCACAGTTGTGCTCAAAAGTTTGCATACCCTTGGGAAATTGGTAATATATGTATCATTTGTAAAGAAAACATGAGTGAGTAGTCAAAACACGCCTTTTATTTCTTATGGGATTCACATTCAACTGTAGGTGATAACAGAACGGCACAATCATAAAACAAAACAAAATAAATCTTGAACTGACCCCTGTTCAAAAGTCTGCATACCCTTAGTTCTTAATACTGTGTATTGCCCCCATTAGCATCAATGACAGCCTGCAGTCTTTTGTAATAGTTGCCTATTAGGCCCCAAATTCTTGCAGGTCAGCAGACTGATGGCCACTCCAGAACCTTCAACTTTTTCTGCAGTAACCACTGGATTTACTTGGGCTTGTGCTTAGGGTGATTGTTGTGCTGGAAAGTCTAAGAGCGTCCATGTGCAGTTTTTGTGTAGAAGAATGCAAATTGTCTGCCAGTATTTTCTGATAACATGCTGCATTCATCTTGCCATACATTTTAGATTAAGATTCCCCGTGCCTTTAGAGCTCACACACCCCCAAAACATCAGGGAGCCATCACCATGCTTCACAGTGGGGATGCTATTCTGTTCACTATAGGCCTTGTTGACCCCTCTCCAAACATAACGCTTATGGTTGTGACCAAAAAGCTCTATTTTGGTCTCGTCACTCCAAATAGTGTGTCAGAAGCTGTGAGACGTGTCCAGGTGTTGTCGGGCATACTGAAACCAGGCTTTATTCTGGCATTGGCGCAGTAAAGGCTTCTTTCTGTTAACTCGAACATTGCCTTGGTATCAAGACATCCCGGAATTTTCCACTTCTTAATATGTAATTGAACCGTACTGACTGGCATTTGCAAGGCTTTGGAAATCTTTTTATATCCTTTTCCTTTATAAAAAAGTTCCATTACCTTGCTGCGCAGGTCTTTTGACAGTCCTTTTCTGCTCCCCATGGCTAAGTAACTAGCCAGCTCAGTGCATCCACGTGAGAGCTAACAAACTCATTGACTAAACACAGAGACAAATCGCAATTTAAAAAGCCACAGGTGTGGGAAAATAATTTTAATTGCCATATTCCCCTGTTTTTGTCACCTTGTGTGTCTGTAACAAGGCCAAACATTCAAAGGAATGTAAACTTTTGATCAGGGCCATTTGGGTGATTGCTGTTATCATTATGATTTAAAAAGGAGCCAAACAACTATGTGATAATAAATGGCTTCATATGATAACTATCCTTAAATAAAATTCTTTTTTTTTTTCATGATCTGTCATATTTTCTAAATCAATGCCAACATTTCACAATTTCTGCCAGGGTATGCAAACTTATGAGCACAACTGTATATTCTGTCATATATACAATTGTATGTACACAGACTCAAGCCCATGTACTCCGTTAACACTTTCATTTGTGTTAAAGAGATTGAAAGAAAGGAAGAAAGAAAAACGTAGTGTGAGCAAATATAACTGTATACTGGGTTCAGTTAAGGCTTACAATAACGTAACTACTGTATGTTGTAGCCAGCAACTGTGTTTGTCTATCCTGACCCAAAACTTATTCACGGATGCGTACTTCGAAAACCCACCAGAAACAGTCGAAATATAAACGTTAACTGTTTTATTTCATGCTTGCTATAATGTAGTTAATGGAGGTTTTCGCCAGCAAAGTTTCCGTCTATACAGAATATTTCATAATACGTACTTCGCTTTGCCTGCGAGGAGATACGAACTCGGGACCTATAGTTCGCAGGTCCACTTCTCTAACTACTACATTATTTAACAAGGGGTACTCACTCACTCACTCACTCACTCAACTCAGTAAGAAACATTCGCTATTCTTGGCCGGCTCCGCTTGGCCGGCTCCGCTTATTTTTCGATTATGTTTGGTCCATCATTTAAACAATTGTATGATAAATCACATAATAGATTTTTACAAATATTGAGGTTGAGGTCTCCCTTAATTTTTTTTTTAAATGGCTTGGTGTTAAAAAAACTAAAAAAACATTTAGCCAAAGATATACAGGTGCATCTCCCAAAATTATGTTGTGGAAAAGTTCATATTTTTCTTTAATTCAAATAAAAAAGTGAAACCTTCATATATTCTAGATTCATTAACTATAAAGTGAAACATTTCAAGCCCTTTTCATTTCAATCGTAATGATTATGGCTTACAGCTCGAGGAAATAAAAAATCCAGTATCTCAAAATATTAGAATAAAAAATGTATAATACATAAGAAATCTTGTAGAAAAATTGCCTGAGATTGACCATAACGCATTTTGATTAGTTAAACATGTATGTTATTAGATACAGTTCTGAAAAAAGAAGAATGAATTTTTATTTGAAAAAGATACAACATGTAAATTGCACTGATTCGGCAGAATAGCCTAATTGTCAAATGTCAAAACGCGTGACAAAAATTAAGACATTACTTTTGGCCAATATTGCCAAGCCTTACAAACCTGAAGCACTTCAGAGGTTGTAAATGAAAGTTATATATATTTGTTTTATAACTATATTTAAAGACAAATGTCATTTTTGGGATCGCGACTGAGACAATAAACGGTTCCGTTTAACATCAACAGGGCCAAATCCATAATTTAGGCTATGTAGGCTATGTGTGAAAGCAGATTTTCTTATCAGTACGTATTGACTACATATTAATATAATAATACATTTTATTTATATAGCGCTTTTCTTGTACTCAAAGTCGCTTCACAGGGCAGGTAGATTATAAGAACAAAACAAAAACATAAAAAGAACAAAACAAAACAAGCAAAACAACAGATGAGAAGGGAGGGGGGCGTGGGGCTACGGATAGGCAGATTTGAGAGATGGTCTTGAGGTGGGACTGGAAGATAGTGAGGGACTCAGAGGTGCGGATCTCTTGGGGGAGGGAGTTCCCTAAGTTCACTAAGTTAACCAGCGTTAACCAGACTGTCAACTGATCATTTCAATGTGCACTTCACAAAAAAATATTTGTGCATTCAAACATGGCACCTGCAATTCAATGAATGCAAAGACACATTTCTTACAAAAAATTAAATTGTGTAGTGACACATCGACAATAAGTCTTTAGGAACTATACTGCTGGAAGACCACGTTGGATCTCAACTTCAGTCTCCAAAAGAAAAGGTTTCAGAATATCAGTTTTGTCATTTTCGTGTTAGTTTACAAAATATGTTATGATGTTCTGCCAAAATGTAGATATGAATGCAAAATGTATATTTCAGTCGGATGCATAGGGACTACAAAATGCTAGAACAGGGGTGTCCAAACTATTCCACGGAGGGCCGTGTGTCTGCAGGTTTTCGCTCTCTCCTTGTACTTGATTGACTAATTAGGTTACTAATTGGTTAGTTTCTACCCTCACCTGGTTGTGTAGGTCTGAACTGGGAACCAATTTATAGGAAAAACCAAAAACTTGCAGACACACGGCCCTCCGTGGAATGGTTTGGATACCCCTGCGCTAGAACTACTTCTGCCTGATTAGCTTCCTAGATTTTTTTCTTCTGCAAACACATTTTTACACATTTACATAATATATAAATAATTTCAAATATATTTACGCTATTAGTGTTGTAAAACTGCTATAACATTGAATAAATACATCAATGTGGCTATAATTTGTGAAATGTTAAAAGTGTAATTTAATGATTTCCAACAAGCTACAGTTTAAAGACCCCCAAAAAACATTTGTTTACCTTTGAAATATCTATAAACACTAGAGTAAATCATGTGTATGACCGGCCCGTGGCAGTAAGATTATATTAATCTATAAGATTATAAGAGTAAGATTATATTTTGGCCCACGAAGCCCAATGTTTGGGTACCTCTGGAACACACAACTGCTCAGTACAGAATTTATGTAACTTATTAAAAACCATCATCATCAAAACCGCTAATCATTTTTGAGTTATATGCAGAACATGCAAAAAGCTTCTATTTAACCCATTTATACCTAAACAGAAACAATTACAATAATTTCGACATTCAAACATACAAAACACACAACTCACTTGCTGGTCCTTGTAGTACATCTCATACTGGTGGATCATCTGACGGCTGATCTGACTGCCGTGGTAAACAATTACGTTGATCTCCGTCCAGGTGCGGAACTCCCTCTCCCAGTTGGTAATTGTTGACAGAGGGGCGATGATGAGGAAGGGCCCCCGCAGGCCCATGGAGAACATTTCGTAAAGAAACGTGATGGACTGGATGGTCTTTCCCAGGCCCATCTCATCAGCCAAGATACAGTTCTTCCTGTACAGGAAGAGTTAATGAAGACTGTGAAATCAAAACGGAACGTCTAGAAAACACAGCGGTGCCCCACACATAGTAACTTGTTTATGAAAGAGACTAAATGAGAAACACTGAAAGACAACATGACAATGTTTTCAATGCAAATACTTCACAGGTTACAAGTGTGAAATGAATCCACTAAACCCTGATCTTACCTTTTCATCATGCCTGGTTTCATTTTATGTAAAAATAAAAATTCTGGACAATTATAATTTTTTTCTTTAAATTGAACAAAAATATTTAAAGCAACATGTAGTGTTGGTCCTACGATTATTAATCTAGAATAAAAGATCCCAGAAACCTTCCATACAGACAACATGCATATTTCTCTAAAACAAAACCTCAGTTAACATCCACGTTAGTAGGGGTGGAAAGATATGAGAATTTCATGCCATGATTATCCTGGGCTAAATTATCCCGATTTATCCTGATTAATAACAATTAATAACAATTCTGATTTCTAGCTCATAACTGAGGATCGAATATTCTTCAATTACATAAATCTTGTTCTTGTGCATATAAAAAGCCATAACAATAAAATAATATCAAAGGTTTTTATTGCAAAAAAAAACTACTTAATAATTAATTATAACAGCTGCCGGTTATGTCAAAAAGTCTAAGTATTTTATTTGTCAACTGCACCGAATAACGTGTCATTCTGAACAATGAAATTCTAGTGACATTGCAAACGATGAATAGAAATCTTAAATATTATAAGTGTTGTATTTTCTATAATTGGACACTAATGTGCTAATGTACATTGAAAGTACACAGAAAATGCATATGAAATTGTTCATGTGATCAACAGATCAATATTGCTGGTGGAGAAACCTTATGGCCTGTGGGGGGAAAAAATTTGTGAGTCTGGAAGCGCGTGGCCTGATGCTCTGATGGTAATGTCTACCAGACGGCAGCATTGTGAACAGACCTTTGCCTAGGTGGCTGTAGTCTTTTATGATATTCCCTGCTTTCCTAAGGTATGGTAGATGCCTTGCACAGAGAAGAGATGGCAGCCGATGATGCGCTCCACTGACTTCACCACCCTCTGGAAAGCCTTGCGATCAGCAGCGGAGCAGCTGTACCAAGCAGTAAGGCAGCCTGAGAGGATGCTCTCAATGGTGCACCTATAAAAGTTGTAAAACTTCTTGAGTCTCCTCAGGATGTATGGGCACTTTTGGACCATATTTACCGGTCTGCTTGCCTGGACCAGGTGAGGTCACCTTTGATGAACACAGAGGAACTTTAATTCAGAGACTCTCTCTACTTCAGCTCCATCGATGTGTATGGGGGCGTGATCCCGCCTCTGCTGCTTCCTGAAGTCCATGATCATCTCTTTAGTCTTGCTGACGTTAAGAGAGATGTTGTTGTCCTGGCATCATGCTGCTAAGTCACTTACCTCCTCTCTATTCAATATCATTGTTGTTAGTGATGAGACCCAGGATGGTGGTCGTCCACAAACTTAAGGATGACGTTGGAGCTGTGTGTGGCCACACAGTCATGTGTGAACAGGGTGTACAGGAGGGGACACAGTCCACAGTCCTGAGGGGCTCCGATGCTCAGGGTCAGAGGAGAGGAGGTGAGGTTGCCCATTCTTACCACCTGGGGTCTACTCGTCAAGAAGTCCAGTATCCAGTTCCAAAGGGAGGTGTTAGGGTCCTGAGCTTGGGAACGAGCTTAGCGGGCACAACAGTGGTGAATGCAGAGTTATAGTCCACGAAAAGCATCCTCTCACACGTGTAAAGCCTTGATCACACCTACAGCGTCAATGCACTGTGACACACTGGAGATTAATTCATTTCAAATAGAACGCTGCGATTGGCTTGCAGCATTGCAGTGCAGAAGCAGTTGCAGAATGTTTGGTCTTGTGAATGCGTTGGTTTTATCCAATGTATGTCTCAAATTCTATGTGTGGAAGTAGGGTGGAAGTAGCAGCGAACAGTGAATGACAAACCTTTTTAGTACTTACATCTTCATAAAAAGTGTTAACGTAAAGTACAACATTAATGGTACATATTTCAGAAAAAGTATTGTGCAAGCATATCAGGTTTGACAGCCTATAATATAATCTTAGTCAAACATTTTAAGTTTGGAGGTTATTACAATATTTAAATAGCAAAGATAGTATTGATAGGCTCATTCAACAATGAGACCAATTGCTGAGATGGCAAAAATAGGTTGGGGACTTCCACCGACTGATTGAAGAGCTTCCACTTTTAGGAGAGGAATTTCGTAGATACTTTTGTCTGGACCAAGGCCAATACAATCAACTGTTGTAGATGGTAGGACTATGGACCAAAATGGGAACCAAGTACCACAATCTCATTTGACAAGTTGATTGCCTGGTCATTTGTCTCCGGTAAGAAAAATATAATTGATTTATAGTGTTTAATGTAAAGGGCTTGTAATAAAGCCCATGTTATGTAACCTGCTTTCACAATCTTTATTCTGTTGAGTTTTCATGAGAAATGGGACTGATAAAGGAATGAAAAGTCTATAAAGTCTAAAACCCATATGGTTATGTTGGCAAGCTACCAGCTAGTCAATAATTGATAACCTACGTAGGTAGCTAATTGACACACAAAATGGTCACGAAAATTATTCTCTCCAATTTATAAAATGCATGCAACATTTGTGGAGAATCAATGTGTTCTGAGTAATTGTGTAGCTGCACAAAATGTTCTGCAAGCTTTGACGCTGTAGGTGCAATCGAGGCGTTACCCTTTTCCAGAGGGCGGTGTGTGCAGTGATGGCATCGTTCGTAGATCTGTTGGGGTGGTATGCAAATTAAGGGGATCCAAGTTGTCAGGAAGGGTGGAGCAGATGTGGGTTCAGACCACCCGCTCAAAGCACTTCATGATGATTGAGGTCAGTGCTACAGGGTGGTAGTCATTCAGGTCGCTGATGGAAAGTTAATTTGGTACAGGGTCTGCTTCAAGCAGATGGGGACTGCTGACTCAGTCAGAGAGAGGTTGAATATGGAGGTGAAAACCTCTGCTAGCTGGTCTGCGCTTTCCCTGAGAACACAGCCTGGAATGCCACCTGGCCCTGGTGACTTCTGAGGGTTCACTCTTTCAAAGGCTCTCCTCACATTGGCTGTGGCTAGTGTCAGAGTGCAATCGTATGTTGTGAAAATCATGTATTGTGCAGATCATGCAGATAAACAATGTTACTTTGGCCTGAGCAAGTTATATTCTATTTGTCTTCTCTTTTCACTTTCAGTAGAAGTGTAAACAATTACAATATAAACAAGATTATATGAAAATTAAAAGAGATATATCTATAATAATTTATATCCTCATATATTCTACAATCTGTAGTTTGTTAACAGGTTTTTTTCGGCACGCATCACTCGTAGTTGCATGTCTTCTAGGATAAAATGAATTGGTTTGTTTAAGCTCTACATTGTTTCAGAAGGGTATGGTCCGAGGTAATGGAATCGACAGGTATTTGCATACGCAGGAAGTGGAGATGTGATCAGAAGCTTATTCTACAAGCTACTAGGTGTAGTGGTTAGGCAAGTACTGTTGTAAAGGAATTGGACAACTTTAGTTTATTCATTATATCATTCTCAATCGCAATGAATAGCCTAAAACTCTGTTTACTTTATGTGCGTGATAGATTGATAGATGATAGATGATAGATTGACTGGTAAATAGAAGCACCATAACTCTTGAGGGACATTCATTTTAATTACTAGCCTACTATCAGACACCACACACATGCCTTTATAGCCATACACATGTACACAGGCCAGATAGGTACTATCTAAATTTTAATGATTGACATTAAACATAAATGTCAATCATTAGTATGTCTAATTAGGCCAAATTCATTATGCAGCAGCATTACAAGGCAATGTAATGGTTGCTACAGCCCATCGTTCTTTGATTCCGTCCATTGATGGGCCTATAATTGTTCAGTAATAGTTCTTTGAAACCTTAAAGCAAGGCTACCTTTGAACTCCAAAGCGTTAGGTCAGAACAGTGAACAATCGGCTGAATGGTGGCACGCTGGCATGAGGTGCCATGACATTTTGCTCATATGATAAAACATTGTATGTAATACAAAACAGGATTGTCCCATACATTTTCAATCCAGGCAACATACCATCCCATACCATCATCTTCCGCTTATCCGGGGCCGGGTCGCGGGGGCAGCAGTCTAAGCAGGGATGCCCAGACTTCCCTCTCTCCAGACACTTCCTCCAGCTCTTCCGGGGGGACACCGAGGCGTTCCCAGGCCAGCCGGGAGACATAGTCCCTCCAGCGTGTCCTAGGTCTTCCCCGGGGTCTCCTCCCGGTGGGACGGGACCGGAACACCTTCCCAGGAAGGCGTTCCGGAGGCATCCGAAACAGATGCCCAAGCCACCTCAGCTGACCCCTCTCGATGTGGAGGAGCAGCGGCTCTACTCTGAGCTCCTCCCGGGTGACCGAGCTTCTCACCCTATCTCTAAGGGATCGCCCAGCCACCCTGCGGAGAAAGCTCATTTCGGACGCTTGTATCCGGGATCTTGTCCTTTCGGTCATGACCCAAAGCTCATGACCATAGGTGAGAGTAGGAACGTAGATTGACTGGTAAATCGAGAGCTTCGCCTTGCGGCTCAGCTCTTTCTTCACCACGACAGACCGATACATCGACCACATTACTGCAGAAGCTGCACCGATCCGTCTGTCAATCTCCCGTTCCATCCTTCCCTCACTCGTGAACAGGACCCCTAGATACTTAAACTCCTCCACTTGAGGCAGGCACTCTCCACCAACCTGAAGTGGGCAAGCCACCCTTTTCCGACTGAGGACCATGGCCTCGGATTTGGAGGTACTGATTTTCATCCCCACCGCTTCACACTCGGCTGCAAACCGTCCAAGTGCATGCTGAAGGTCCTGGCTTGAAGGGGCCAACACGACAACATCATCCGCAAAGAGCAGAGACGAAATCGTGTGGTCCCCAAACCTGACACCCTCCAGCCCCTGGCTGCGCCTAGAAAATCGGTCCATAAAAATTACGAACAGAACCGGTGACAAAGGGCAGCCCTGCCGGAGTCCAACATGCACAGGGAACAAGTCTGACTTACTGTCGGCAATGTGGACCAAGCTCCTGCTTCGGTCGTACAGGGACCTGACAGCCCTTAGCAAAGGACCCAGGACCACATTTTCCCGAAGCACCCTCCACAGGATGCCGCGAGGGACACAGTCGAATGCCTTCTCCAAATCCACAAAACACATGTGGACTGGTTGGGCAAACTCCCATGAACCCTCCATCACCCTGTAGAGGGTATAGAGCTGGTCCAGTGTACCACGGCCTGGACGAAAACCACACTGTTCCTCCTGAATCCGAGGTTCTACTATCGGCCGTATTCTCCTCTCCAGAACCCTGGCATAGACTTTCCCGGGGAGGCTGAGAAGTGTGATCCCCTGTAGTTGGAACACACCCTCCGGTCCCCCTTCTTAAAAAGAGGGACCACCACCCCGGTCTGCCATCCCAGAGGCACTGTCCCCGACTGCCACGCGATGTTGCACAGGCAACATTACAATGTTAAAACTATTAATCAGGTAGTCTTTTTTAAGTCCTTAAATTGAACTTCTTGCATACACTGCAGCTCCAATTGTTATACATAATGGCTCCGGATAAAATAACCGTCCTATTTAATTCAATAATGCTTGTCCGGGTGTTTCTATATAAGCCTAGGGTCTTTGATCAAGGTCCAAAAAAGATTTGTTATATAGTGAGGTGAAATGATGTAGTGGCCATATTCTAAAGACAACAGCGGACTAGTGCGCAGTTTATATAAGTGTGGTGGTACGCTCATTTTGAAAAGCAGAGGGATGTTAGGCTGTGATTTAGTATACTAGCTGAAACTGGTCACTACTAGTGAACAACGCTATTTTTACAACACAATTTTTTTCAAACGAGATACTAAGTCGTTCAAACGAGATACTAACTTTACATTAATACAAGAAAATGCAAGTCTCTACATTTATATGGTTGTTTGCTAGTAGAGCAATTCAGCTTCACTGACAATACATTGCAGAAGATATTTAAAGCGCGCTCCGCTTGTAAAATAAAACAAGTAGTCAGGGACACTTCAAGGACTGGCAGAGTTTTTTTTAAGTCACTCATGTGAGGATTATCCTTTTTACTATTATCCCGATTATAGAATTTCTCCACAATGTCATAATCGTATTTTCAATCACGATTAGTACTGACATCATCCATCGTCCCATCTCTACCCGTTAGTGAGTATTAGTCCTTTGTCAACACATCTACTTGACAAGTGTGGCATATCAAGAAGCTGATTAAACAGCATGATCCTTAGACACATGCACCAGTAAAATGTCCAGCTTGGCCACACAACAAAATTCCACACATTTCCCACATTTTGAGGGAGGCATTCTATGGAATGTCAGCTGTCATCTTCATTGGCATTCTGACAGCAAAAACCAGTGATGTTAATTTCTCTACCATAAGCCGCCTTTAACGAACAGGCCTCACAACCACAGACAATATGCAACCACGCCAGCCCAGGACCACCACATCCAACTTCTTCACCTGCGGCATTATTTGAGTCCAGCCAACCAGACAGCTGGTGAAGTTGTGAGTTTTCACAATCTTTCAGAAACCATTTCAGGCAAGCACATCTGTGTGCTTCTATTTCTTACCAGGGCCTTGATCTGACTGCAGTTTGGGTTTGTAACCAACTCCAGTGAGTAAATGTTCTCCTTACACAGATATCTTACTGGAGAAGTGCTCTTCATGGGATTAATCATTCTTTCAACTGTACCAGGCAGGTGGTAGACTGTGTATGACAACATGCAGTCTTTTGTAATAGCTGTCTATGAGGCCCCGAATTCTTGCAGGTGGTATAGCTGCCCATTCGTCTTGGCAAAATGCCTCCAGGTCATGCAAAGTCTTTTGTCGTCTTACATGAACCGCACGTTTGAGATCTCCCCAGAGTGGATCAATGATATTAAGGTCAGGAGACCAAGCCACTCCAGAACCTTCACCTTTTTCTGTTGTAACCACTAGAGGGTTAACTTGGCCTTGCATTTAAGGGTCATTGTCGTGCTGGAATTTTCAAGAGCACCCCATGCGCAGCTTTCATGCAGAAGAATGCAAATCGTCTGCCAGTATTTTCTGATAACATGCTGCATTCATCTTACCATACATTTTCACAAGATTTCCTGTGCCTTTAGAGCTCACCCCCCCCCCCCCCCCCCAAAATATCAATGAGCCACCACCATGCTTCACAGTGGGAATGGTATTCCTTTCACTATAAGCCTTGTTGACCCCTCTCTAAACATAACGCATATGGTTGTGACCATAAAGTTCTATTTTGGTCTCGTCACTGCAAATTACATTGTGACAGACGCTGTGAGGCGTGTCAAGGCACTGTCGGGCATATTGTAACCAGGCTTTTTTGTGGCACTGGCGCAGTAAAGGTTTCTTTCTGCCAACTCTACCATGCAGCTCATGACAAGTATCGTCATATTGTGCTCCTTGAAACAACCACACCGTCATTTTCCAGAGCAGCCTGTATTTCTCCTGAGGTTACCTGTGGGTTTTTCTTTGTATCCTGGGTATCAAGAGATCCCCAAATTTTCCACTTCTTAATAAGTGATTGAACAGTACTGATTTGTATTTGCAAGGCTTTGGATATCTTTTTATATCCTTTTCCATCTTTATAAAGTTCCATTACCTTATTTTACAGATCTTTTGACAGTTCTTTTCATCTCCCCATGGCTCTGTATCTAGCCTGCTCAGTGCATCCACGTGAGAGCTAACAAACTCATTGACTATTTATACATAGACACCAATTGCAATTTAAAAAGCCACAGGTGTGGGAAATTCACCTTTAATTGCCATTTTCATCTGTATGTGTCGTCTTGTGTCTGTAACAAGACCAAGCATTCAAGGGTATGTAAACTTTTCATCAGGGCCAATAGGGTGATTTCTGTTATCATTATGATTTAAAAAGGAGCCAAACAACTATGGGATAATAAATGGCTTCATATGATAACAATCCTTAAATAAGAGATTTTTTGCATGATCAGTCAAATAAATAACTCAAAAACCCAAAATATCAAACCGCTTCAGTGTGCCGGCATGGTAAAACATGATTTTGCACTTATACATAAAAACAGCAAAACACTGCAGCAAATGTGACGGTAGGAGAAAAGTTTTTCTATATTGGCAGCGTTTCCTACAGAATTGGGCAGTTGTTCATGGGCTCGGGGAGGTCGATTTTCAGAAGGAGATTTAGCAGTTTACTGTCAATAAAATTTGGCAACCTTGCATACAGGACCAAACTGGTGATGAGAAATGTCGGAAAAACAAGTGAATCCTAGTTTTCTTTTACACCCAAGCATGTCTAAAAAGTTCAATGAAACCTAAAACCCCCCAAAATACATACCTGATTAGTGTACGTAGGTTTACTGTCATCACCAAAAACATTATATATGCAATATGCAGTGTAGAAAGTATACAACTAACATATTTAAGTCATTAAACAATAAAAATACATGCACGTGAAGATGCTGGATCAGCAACAGCAGCAGAGCCTAGTACAGCTGAAGGAAGTCGAGAGAGGGAGATAATCGATGTGGCGTCAAGGCAAGGATGGAGGAAAAAATTATGCAACAGGCTGTAGTACATACAGCTCGGGTTGTGTTTTTTATGCAAGTCAAATTAACAAGAACATTGCATAACAACGCAAATAGACAACAATAATATTGACTGTGATTATAAAGTTGATGAGTGATATATATATTTTTTTATAGGTAATATGTGAATATTTTAAGAAAAAATACACAGCTCAAAAAATGAAGAGAACATGTAATCATCATAGCATAAAACGTCAGGGATATCAATCTGTCCAGTTAGGAAGAATAAGTGATTATGAATCAATGTCACCTGATTTGATGCAAATGAAAGTGACAAAAGGTGAACTGGAAAGGCAACAGCAAAACAACCCCCAAAAAGGGAATGGTTTTGCAGGTGGTGGTCACAGACATTTGCTCCCTCCTTATCCTTCCTGAGTGATTCTGCATTTTGCTGTCCTTGTCCTTGTCACTACTGGTAGCATGAGACGGTACCAGCAGCATTCAGTTAGCAGTTAGTCCAGCTCCTCCAGGATGGCACATCCATACGTGCTGTCGCAAGAAGGTTTGCTGTGTCTCCCAGTACAGTCTCAAGAGCATGGAGGAGATACCAGGAGACGGGCCGTTACACAAGGAGAGCTGGACAGGGCCATAGGAGGGAATTAACCCAGCAGCAGTACTGGAATCTGCTCCTTTGTGCAAGGAGGAGCAGGAGGACCACTGCCAGAGCCTTACAAAATGACCTCCAGCAGGCTACTGGTGGGCATGTTTCTGACCAAACTGTCAGAAACAGACTCCATGAGGGTGGCATGAGGGCATCCTCTAGTGCAGACCTGGGCAAGATAAGGCCCCTGGGCCGGATCCGGCCTGTTGATTCATTCTATTCGGCCCGCGATACATCCAAAACTTTTAAAATAATACAAAATAAGTTGAAAAAAGGTATTTGCGTTGCTATGATACGTAGGGACCAGCACCACAATCCATTCGTGGAAGTTATCATTTGCACGTATATGCAGTTGATGGCTAGCGATCTCTGGAAATGAGCCTAAGAAAAGTTGATAACGAAAGCAGGGTACTTATAAAACTATTGACAGGAAAATATTTATTTGCAGATGTCGCAGGTAAAGCAACTTTCTTAATATGTTAAGCTAACGTCACAGTTTTTAGAGAGTACAGTTTGCAGAGGCACTTCCAGAGCAAGCATGCAGGGAAATACAAAAACTGTCAACCGATGCTACAATTCTACAAGTCCAAGCGCAGATGCAGCCTCACTCATGAACATCTTGCAGCAGTACCGCACACTGCTTCAACAGAAATGACTCCTGACTTCACCTCACTTGTCAACGCCCATACGAGGCTCTCCTCTTCATACTGAGTGAGTAGCCCTAAAAGTTGATTTCTTGGGTCTGGGCTGCTGGCATCACTGTCATTAAAAGCACGGAGTACAAAAAATATACTGTATGAAGTTACATGACGGCAATTATACCAACATTTACTTGGAGTGAAAAGCTTCAGAAGTGATTTCATAGACTTATGTCTGCCCTACTAACTATTATACCTATATAACTGTTATACACTATACCTTATGTAATGTAGCTTACTCTGTTGAGTTCAAAGTTAAGTTTTAAGGCAAATATGTGATGCAACATATCTGTTGAGTAATAACCCTAAAAAGGCATTTTTTAGGCCCTTGCCTGCCATAATAACAGTTAACAGAAAATAATAATAAAAACATTGTTAAAGTAAATTAAGTTCAATTATGAAAACGGTGTTGCATGGAAAATAAATATGCATAAATATAATATGCAAGTTAATAGAGTTAGCTATGTTGTGTGTTTTTTAGGCATGTTGGTTAAAAAAGTAATCTGGCCCACAAAGCTCTCTGGCATTTTCAGTGTGGCCCCCTAGTGAAAAATATTGCCCACCCCTGCTCTAGTGGGACCTGTGCTCACAGCCCAGCACCATGCAGCTCGATTGGCATTTGTCAATGAACACCAGAAATGGCAGGTCTGCCATTGGTGCTCCGTTCTCTTCACAGATTACAGCAGGCTCACACTGAGCATATGACAGACGTGAGTCTGGAGACGCTGTGGTGAACGTTATGCTGCCTGCAACATCATCAAGCATGACCGGTTTGGCGGTGGGTCAGTGATGGTCTGGGGAGGCATATCCTTTGAGGGTTGCACAGACCTCCATGTGGTAGCCAACGGTAACCTGACTGCTGTTAGGTACCAGGATGAAATCCTCAGACCCATCGTCAGATGGGTTCAGTGGGTTCCTCCTGGTGCAGGACAATGCTCATGTGGCCAGAGTGTGTACGCAGTTCCTGGATGACAAAGGCATTGATGCCATTGACTGGCCCTCATGTTCCCCAGACCTGAATCCAACGGAGAACCTCTGGGACGTTATGTATTGGTGCAGCCCATGCCGCCAAGTAGAGCCTCAGACTGTCCAGGAGCTCACTGATGCCCTGATCCAGGTATGGGAGGAGAGTGCATAAAGGCACATGGGGGCCATACACACTACTGATTCACATTATTCACATTGGAACAGCATGTGATTTCAATTGTTTACTTTGATTTTCAGAGATTAAATGCAGCCCTCAATCGGTTGGTGATTTTGGTTTCCATTGACCATTGTTACGTAATTTTGTCCTCAACGAATTATACAATGTTCAGTAAAGATTTAGATCTTTAATATATTTCCAAGTAATTACAAGTAATCCATCACACATAATTACAAAAAAATTGTAACTGTAATCTGTTACGTTACCAACTAAAATATTGTAATCGGATTACAGATGTTATAGAAAAAAATAATGATTACTAGGTGATCAAAATAATTATGACACGTTGAATGCTTGATTATTTCATTTAATGTTTTAAATAAATCGTTATTTGAACCAAAATAACAATTGATTGCCTCAGTTGCTTTGTGTTTGAACATCATGAGCGCAAAGTAGGCGCACATTAACCAGTTTGACTGATGAAGTGCTAGTTTAAAAATAGATTGGTAAAAATAGAGTGTATCTACAATAATATTAGTAGACCCATTTAAATGTGATTTAGTTATCTACTCAACGCATCTTTCTTAGAACAATGATAGGTGATAGGCCTACCTCGTGTTACATATTTTTCAAGTTTCAAGGTTTATTTGTCAAATGCACCCAACAACACAGCCAAGAAGAGCTGCGATGAACAACTCAGACTCAGACTAATCTTCAAAAACATTTCCTATGTGTTAGATAGCTATAACATGGGGCTGCCTTCAAGATAAAACATTATGGAATTATGGAATTGGAATTAATCACGATATTTAAGGAGAAAAGGTGTGTTGGGAAGTACTCTGATGATTATTTGCATTTGATGCAGCCACCTCAACTCCATCCATACAGATAGGCCACGTGATTCTGCTTGCTTTGTATCTCAGAATATTGCATCCATTGGTTATCAATGGCTGCTGACGACATTGACTTTAAGCTAAGAGTCCAGGTGTATGATCACAGTATATTTCTTTCATTTGCGTTTTGAAAATCCATCACTGGTGGCCCTAATAATCACAGGTTACTTTTGCGTGGGTAAAACGTATTTGTGTGCGGATGTTCATGATTGTAAACGTGCATTCGCTTGCCTGAGGTTTCTACAATGTTTTGACAATGTTGGTGGTTCAGGAGCAAAACATCAGACTATTGCAGATGTTGTGTATGTGCGAAAAGCTACGGATATCTTGATTTTTATACACAACAATGTGAATACCCTTTGTGAGAAATTGCCATTTATTTTTCAACAATGTTTTGAAGCAATTAAAAACACAAATAAAACAAATAACAGAAAAGGATAACATCCTTCGATTTTGGGTTATGTTCAGATAAACAGCCAGATTCAAGAAGATCGAGGGTAATTGGATTAATTGGAACGACTGAATATCAGACAGACCTTCAGCGTGTAATATAGGGATGTACCCTAATCAAACTGAAGTAGAAAGCATTGGTTTAGAATCCCTTTCCAAAAGCGCTGAACAAATCCCATAAAATGCAAATTCAGTTTTTAGCCAGCTATGTAAACTGTAACATTGATTGATTCCGCAAACGGTGTTCAACTGGTTATAGGTTATTCCTATTTGTTTTCTAATGCCAATTAATTTAAAGTAATCAGATTACGTTACTGAATTTGAGTAATCAACAAGTTACGTTACTGATTACAAATGTGGAAATTGTAACTGCAATGGATTACATTTAAAAAGTAACCTACCCAATCCTGGTAGCCACATATTATATAAATTATATCAAAGGCTGTCCGGCAGAGTGGAGGTTGGGGTACCACCTTTGCCTAATTTTGAGCCAGGAAAACAACATCACAAAATGTACAGTGGGGTACAGTGGAGTACAGTCAGCCACCAATTGTGCAAGTTCTCCCACTAAAAAAGATGAGAGAGGCCTGTATTTTTTTTTCTCCAGAAAATCACATTGTAGGATTTTTTATGAATTTATTGGTAAGTTATGGTGGAAAATAAGTATTTGGTCAGTAACAAAAGTTCATCTCAATACTCTGTTATATACCCTTTGTTGGCAATGACAGAGGTCAAATGTTTTCTGTAAGTCTTCACAAGGTTTTCACACACTGTTGCTGGTATTTTGGCCCATTCCTCCATGCAGATCTCATCTAGAGCAGTGCTGTTTTGGGGCTGTCGCTGGGCAACATGGACTTTCAACTCCCTCCAAAGATTTTCTATGGGGTTGAGATCTGGTGACTGGCTAGGCCACTCCAGGACCTTGAAATGCTTCTTACGAAGACACTCCTTTGTTGCCCGGGCGGTGTGTTTGGGATCATTGTCATGCTGAAAGACCCAGCCACGTTTCATCTTCAATGCCCTTGCTGATGGAAGGAGGTTTTCACTCAAAATCTCACAATACATGGCCCCATTCATTCTTTCCCCGGGTGAGATCTTGCGTGGAGCCCCGGATCGAGGGAGATTATCAGTGGTCTTGTATGTCTACCATTTTCTTATTATTGCTCCCACAGTTGATTTCTTCACACCAAGCTGCTTACCTATTGCAGATTTAGTATTCCCAGCCTGGTGCAGGTCTACAATTTAGTTTCAGGTGTCCTTTGACAGCTCTTTGGTCTTTGCCATAGTGGAGTTTAGAGTGTGACTGTTTGAGGTTGTGGACAGGTGTCTTTTGTACTGATAAGTTCAAACAGGTGCCATTAATACAGGTAACGAGTGGAGGACAGAGGAGCCTCTTAAAGTAGAAGTTACAGGTCTGTGAAAGCCAGAAATCTTGCTTGTTTGTAGGTGACCAAATACATATTTTACCAAGGAATTTACCAATAAATTCATAAAAAATCCTACAATGTGATTTTCTGGAGTTATTTTTCTGATTTTGTCTCTCATAGTGGAAGTGTACCTATGACGAAAATTACAGGCCTCTCTCTAAAAAGTATTTAGGCTGACTAAATACTTTTTTGCCCCACTGTAACTATCAGCACTTTCCCTCATTGCTGTCTACAGCAATTATGCAGCAGTGGATTATTACATGAGCAGTAAGACGGTAAGACTACAAAATGCATTCCTGGGGGCCAATGCATAGATATTGGAGAAAAATAGGGTTCTTACCGGTTGTACCAGTTGAAAAGCAGCCAGTTCATGCCCTCCAGCTGGTACTCCCTCAGCTGGTTGCCGTTCCGGTAGTCTTTGGACTTGTCCATCTTCTGCCACTTCTCTGGCTGCGGTCGCTCCTGCTCAGATGAAAGCAGATGCACACACCACCACACAAGGATGAGATCTAAAATGACAATAACAAACATGCGTACACCCGGCACACACGCACATAATTCTATACCAACTCTGAATCACACCGACATCTCACAAGCTGTATAACAACACAGCCCAAACGGGCACGTTCCAGATCGATAACCAATAAACAGTATTTTACATCAGGTCAGGGCAATGATTTGAAGAATGACAGCCAGAGTCGATGGTGAGGACATCGCCAAGACACACACAAGGTATTGCATGTTTGAACTTGGCACACACCGCCTGAGTCTGTTGGTGTGGAAGAACAGCCAGATGGGGGTACTGTTATATCAGACATCCCTGTTCTACATGAATGGATCCTGAGTCTCTTTTCCACTCACCACAAATTTAAATTCAGGGACTCTCCTGATCTCCTCAAACTCCCGAATCTTTACAGGATCCACATCTTCCTGCAACTCCCATGTAGCCTCCTCGTAGGACAGGGAGCACCACTTGACCAAGTAGTGTGTCACCTCCTGTATACACAGACACACACACACACACACAAAGTGAGATATAAAGTAACAGTCAGTCAATGAGTCAGTCACACACGTAGGTACAGAATAAGCCAGGCAGTGAATTAGAGAGATGGACCGAATCAGAGCACGCACAAAGGTCACTGGTGGTGAGTAACTGGATTTTCCCATCTCACCTCTCCTGTCTCTGTGTCTGTCGTGATGGCCACCTCCAGAACTCGATCCACTTCTATGTAGTCAGGGTTAAAGAGGTCTTCATCCGGCTACATGGAAGAGTGTACATCAATCAACATAAAAAATGTGGATGTGTGAAACTTTACATACCAGCTCCAAATGTACTGTGTTTACTGTTTTATGAAAACGCATTGTACAGCTACATTTGAACTAAGTTTTTTATTTGAATTGGTAGAAAATGTTGCAATTTTATTAAAATGCACAAAGTATATGTTTTATGCAATATGCTCTGCTAAAAATAAACAAAACCCTGTCAGAGCATAGCAACATCATACCACTTCAAATACAAACATAAAAACATGACATATTCATGGAAAACCTATTCAAGGAAAAGTCAGAAACGTGTTAGATGTAGTTTCACCTCAACAAATATATGCTTCATCTGGGCCTGCTTTGTCCTGAAGCGCTTGATTTTCTGTGGGATGCGAGGGTCCTTCTCCAACTCCTCCATAGTTGCCCATTTACAATGCAGGTAGGAGCTGTGAGCAACAATAGAAGGTTCAGTTTTAACAAGGACCGGAAAAGGGCATACATTAACCCAAAAAGGTGGCATAAGCATTTCATAAAATCAACCTGCAGAGTGTATCAAAGCTTTTCACACAATACACAAAGTGAACCTAATGCCACAATGTAGTAAAGAATCCCCAGAGTAGAGCCGGGCAAATACAATGACCTGTCTAAGCTGTCAAAGTCCTTCTATAGGGCAAAACTAGACAAAATAGGGACTTACTCTTTAACTAGTTTCTAATATGTTTTACATACATTTTCAGATTTAAATGTTTACATTTATTTTTACTGCTTTATTAACTACTGTGTGTTAATTATTTGCATTATTCCTGTCAATTTATCCCTCTGTGCGGACACTGCATACGCCCCTTCCATGGCAAAAAAAATACAATTATGTTGACACACTATGTTTGGACAGAAAGGTTTGGAAAAGGGTTGGGACAGTGTGTAAATCAAAACATAGCCCAGCACTACCCATAAGGCTATAGTATCTAAACCATACCAATGTTTGTAGTTTATTTACATACTGAATTACGAATAATTGGCCACACTAGATGTTTCCAAACAAAAGTATTTCAAATAAATTGCCAAATTAAATTTACATTTTAAAATAGGAAATAAGACATTTTTTGCTGGCAAATGATGAGTGACAGTTTGGAGAACCCATAAAAAACATCATTAGACATTAAAATTAAACAGCATGGGAAAAGTCTCCACTTGATCTAATGTTTTTTTCTTTAAACCTCTAGAGAGTTCTAACATTGTGTCATACACAAAAAAGGTTGATCAAAGCAATCAGGGGGTTTGATGCCACAGAACACCATATCAAGGCACACTTACAAATTTCTGTACTTGACATAGAATTCCTCCGACTCCTCAGGTGCCTCCTCAGGGGATGTCTGGAGACAAGAAAAGAAAAAAGAACAGAGCAGAAAACACAACATCAAATAAAGTATACAGATGTAGCTAATCCACAGAGATGAGTGTGTGTATGCGTGTGTGTGTGTTCATAAGACAGTGTGTGTGCGCCTGCATTCAGTTTTCGGGCCTGTCTAAAACTGATCCAGAGCAACTAACAAGGTCACACTGCTCTGTGGCAGCAGTCATGTGTATGTAAGTCTTACCTCTTTCTTCACGGTTCGAACCGACAGGATTTTCTCAATGATGTTTGCCTCATCTTCAGGGGGCTCCTGCGAAAGGGGGGTAGAGGAGAGGGGGGAGAGGATTACTCAGGCATTACAGCTGGGAAATATGGACAAAAATCCGCATTCACTTGATAATGCAATTATTTACTAATAATTTATAAGAATCTGCACAAGAATGTTTCTTTAATCACCTTTTAAACTTATACTACCAATTTGTTTGCTGAATACATAATTGTACAATTAATAATCACCAACGTTGATCGTTAATCAGCACTGACTTTGAAACTCAGACATCCCAGATGTCCCAATACTTTAAAACTTAGTTTATTTTGGTGGTAGAAAATCTGCAATTCTCTTGTAAAGTGAAATACCCAGCAATAGGTATGGAGGAAGGTTATCAGCAATAGCCGGTGAGAGCTTGCTAGAGAAGATGCCACGGAGATGATGATGGTATTTCATCCCTCTGAATCTGTATAGAGTGTATAGACTTGAGCAGGAGCAATGACATGTACTTTTACATTCACATATTAGTCCTCACTACTGCCCTGAAGTTCACAGTGACATCATTAAATTCTGAATGTATTGGCTATTTCAACTCTGTATGACAAGTGTGTGAACACCAGGCTGAATAGTTTGACGATGCTACAAGCCATGGCTCATTATAGCAACATTAACAGTATAATCACATCACAGCTTTTGCAAGACAGCGTGCCGCGTGGTATCCAGAAACTTCACAACCAACCAAATGAAGAATCTTCTAATATTTGAAGACCGTCTGTGCACCATCTTATACCACGCAGGAACATCTTATTTCCACACAGGAACATCTTGTTTCCACAAGGGAAAAAGTATTTTTAAGTCAGCAGGTCAGCTACGAGGGTCAAATTATTTCTAGCCAGCCACTTAAAAAACATACTACATGGTCTTTAGAACATACTGTTTAGGAAAAAATGTTAAAGAAATTATTCTCAAACTTGTCATCAGGGACCCAGAGATGTTTTGTCATTTTGTTGTAGCTCAAAAAAGAAACTCACCTGACACACCAGTTAGCTATGCTTTATCAAATATATGTAACAGCTAGAGAGCTGTGGGCCTCCAGCATGTGGGTCTGGGAGAGATCTTTTTTGAAGATAACTCCCAGAACCACATGCTAGAGACCTGTCAGTTACTTGTCTTAATTCCCTGACATCCATTACTCAACACTGTCATCTAATGAGCTTGAGGCAGTGTAAACACAAATTCTGACTGAGACCAAGCAATGAATTATATTCCGTTTCATTCGCATTTAAAAATAATGAGCGTACACAATGTGTTGTGGGTGGGGAAAGTATATTTATCCGACAAATAAGACTTTAAAAAAACAATTAAAAACAACACCCCCTGAGCAAACACCCACTACACTATGGAAACCCAGAGGATTCTTCTAAAACATAGCAGAATACTTCGGCAAACAATTATTGGACAGTTAAGTAGAAAGGCATGCTTGCGTTTTATAATTGGTGATAGATGAGTATGCCACCATTTCTGAAAGTTTGAGGCTATTGTACACACATAATAAGACAAAAATAAATCCTAAAACAACAATAAAATATCTTATTAATTACAAAAGTTATTGTTTTAGGCAAGGCAAAAGGAAACACAGATATTAACACTAATATGAAAAAGTAAGTACACCCCCTGTAATTTTTGGGTACATGGATATTTGAGCTAAATTCCAGCCACATTTATTGATAAACAAATCACACCAATACTGAAAAGATCTTTGAAACAAAGTATGAAATTAAAATAAACAAAATGCAATTTCCTTATGTGAAAAAGTTAGTATTGTCACTGACAATACTAGAGCACTCAAGCCAGCCTCCAGAAAATTGGAGCAAAAATGGCACTCCACCAAGTTGGAAGTATTCAGACTAGCCTGGATAGACAGTACACCACAATACCGAAAAGCACTCATATCTGCTCAATCAGCTTAATACTCCAACCTGATTGAGGTGAACAAAAAGAATCCAAAATGTATCTTCGATACAGTTGCAAAGTTAACAAAAAAGCAACGCTCAACAAGTGAAGTGGGTCTTCACTTTAGTTGTAATGAATACATGAACTACTTTGATGAAAAGATCATCACCATTAGAAAAAAAATAACTGACTTCTCTTTAAATAGTTTTGGTCCTCAAAATCTCAGTTGTCCTAAAAATGTCCTGAACCTCCCTGACCAGGTGTCAATGAGGACACTTGAATTTTTTGATACCATATTGCTCGACACATTCACTAAATTTGTAATGAGTTCTAAACCCACAAACTATAAGATAGACCTGAATCCAACAAAATTACTTAAGGAGCTATTTCCTGTGCTAGGTCAACGAATGCTGAACATAATAAATTGCTCTCTTTCCTCCGGATGTGTACCAAACTCACTAAATATAGGGAAAATTAAGCCTCTTCTAAAAAAAAATTCTATGGGTCCCGACATATTAAACAATTAGAGGCCAATTTTGAACCTCCCGTTCCTCTAAAAATTCTTAGAAAAATGTGTTTCCCAACAACTGAATGCCTTCCTGAAGACAAATAACATTTATGAAATGCTCCAGTCCGGTTTCAGACCCCATCAGAGTACGGAGACTACACTTGTGAAGGTAACAAATGACAATCTAATGGTCTCAGATAAAGGATCCGCATCCGTCCTGTTGCTCCTTGATCTTAGTGCTGCTTTTGACACTATTGATCACTCCCTTCTCTTAGAGAGACTGGAAACCCATATTGGGCTACGTGGACATGTTGTAGCCTGGTTTAAATCATATTTATCTGAAAGATATCAGTTTGTATGCGAGGATGGAATATCCACTGACAAATCAAAGGTATGTTTTGGAGTTCCTCAAAGTTCGAATCTGGGCCCATTATTGTTCTCACTATATATGCTGCCTCTGGGCGATGTAATCCGGAATCACAATGTAAATTTTATGTGTTATGCTGACGACACACAGATACAGTGGATATAAAAAGTCTACACACCCCTGTTAAAATGCCAGGTTCTTGTGATGTAAAAGAATGAGACAAAGATAAATCATGTCAGAACTTTTTCAATTCTTTAAAGTGATCCTATAAATCCTTTTTGACCTATAAAGTGAACAATTTAATTGAAAAACAAACTGAAATCTTTGAGGGGGAAACATTTTAAACTCGCAATAACCTAGTAGCATAAGTGTGCACACGCTTAAACTAATACTTTGTTGAAGCACTTTTAGATTTTATAACAGCAGGAGTCTATTAGCATGGCACATCTTGACGTGGCAATTTTTGCCCACTCTTCTTTGCAAAAGCTTTGATTGCGAGGACATCTCCTGGGCACAGCCCTTTTCAGATCACCCCACAGATGTTCAATTGGATTCAGGTCTGGGCTCTAGCTGGGCCATTCCAAAACGTTAATCTTTTTCTGGTGAAGCCATGCTTTTGCGGATTTGGATGTGTTCTTTGGGTCGTTGTCATGCTGAAAGGTGAACTTCCTCTTCATCTTCAGCTTTCTAACGGACGCCTGCAGGTTTTGTGCCAAAATTGCCTGGTATTTGGAACTGTTCATAATTCCCTCCACACTGAGTAAGGCCCTGGTTCCAGCTGAAAGAAAAACATCCTCAAAGCATGATGCTGCCACCACCATGCTTCACTGTGGGTATGGTGTTCTTTGGGTGATGTGCAGTGTTGTTTTTGCGGCAAACATACCTTTTGGAATTATGGCCAAAAGGTTCAACCTTGGTTTCATCAGACCATAACACATTTTCCCACATGCTTTTTGCTCTGAGATGTAACTAAGAAAATGTCAGGAAAATCCTACTAGAACAGCTTAACTTTATTTGTGATTAATCAGTCACTTAAAATGATGGCAGGTGTGTAATGATTTCTATTTAACATGAATTTTAATGTGATTGGTAAATTCTGAACACAGCCACATCCCCAGTAATAAGAGGGTGTGCACACTTACGCAATCAGGTTATTGCAAAGTTTTCATTTTTAATTTTCCCCCCTCAAAGATTTTAGTTTGTTTTTCAATTAAAAGTGTGACCTACAATGGTGTTACCTATAAATCCTTGCAGATCTAAGGAATGCATTTTAAAAATGTTCCCTGTCTCCTGCCGTTTTAAACTTGACATGAGGTCTTGGCCCATACCTGAGGAGTACCAGGCTTGAATGACCCAATGCTGTCCCTGTCCAAAGTCCTCCTGGTTGTGTTGCAGATCAAGACGATACCTGACAGTAGTTAGTGTAGGGTATATTGTGTCAGAATGGTGATTTATGGCCCTGGGGGGCGGGACTTCCATATTGATGTGACAGGTGGGCGGGACATCCGGTTTGTAGGGTGGGACTTCCGGTATGACGTATGTTAGGGTGGGACTTCCTGTATGACGTATGTTAGGGTGGGACTTCAGGTGTGACGTATGCATGTCCGGTGACTTTGTGATTTATGATTACATTGATGTGTCAGTGTTTGATGTTTTACAACGCCTGATGAGCAAACCAGACTAGTGTTATAACAGGTGGGTTATGTTTGATGATTAACAAATGGGGCTTAGGGTTCCGGAATGTTAAATTCCCAGGCAGTAAATTAGTGTTGTGTCAGCGGTAAGGTGTTTGGTGTTAAACAAAAGGGGGCCAGGGTTCCAATGCCTTGTGGTACAGATGTAAACTTCCATGTTTTGCATTGTGGTTGTAACATGGTGTTTTTCCACAAACACGGAGTTACACGTGAGAGACGTGTTTTTCTGTAAGATATAAAGAAGGGGATGGGACGGGACTTACGAGTTCGGATAGTTTTCAGCCCAATATTCATTTTAACAAGAGATGGGCTTCAAGGTTATATCTGCCCAGTAGTAATGGTCCCTAAATGACCACTAATACAAACTGTAGTATATGCAGGTTAGAAACCATCCCGTGTCTCACGGTTTGTAGTCCAACACAGCATTACAGCAAGTTAACATCGCATGAGCAATGCTTTTATTTTGAAGGAGCATCCAAGGCCCAGGGCCAACCACACATTTCGCAGGTAGATTGTGTAGCGGTTGGATTTTAAAATATTGTTATAAATAAAAACAAGTGTATGTATGAGCAATGTTGAGTTTTGTAATAAAAATGGTTAAGTCAGCATTAACTTCTAAGTTGCATTATATGGCAAAACGTTACAAAGTTACCAGCAAGGTCGCGTATAAATTTGCATGAACAACGGGGAATCGTTGACAGGTAAAGATAGGTTATTTCAGGTAATTAAAACATTCGTAAAGGCGTCTTTTGAAATTGTACAACAGAGATCAACGCAAGATTGTTTTCTACACATTGGTAGAAATGTTTAATAATAGGCAACGTTGGTTAAAAAAAAATACTATAGTATTTGTGTTAGTATGGGGTTATGCTGTCACTTCCGGGTGAAGATGTGCTGCATTCTCTTAATGAACAACTCGTGAAATCTGATTGAAATCTGATGAACTGATTAATGGCGATATGGTGACAATAGCAAGCCTTTATATGTAAGCAGATGAGTTTATCGTTAATATATACAATTCTATGACGTGATATCACGGCTGAGCCGCGAAAATTAACGAGAACGGCTGTTCTACCAGACAGGATATAGCAATATATTTGGTTGCCAAATGGCTACAAATATCAGAACTAAATAGTTAAGTTTTATCCTGAATTTGTATCATTGCAGCATGTATAGTTCTAACACAATTTGAATCTAACGTGAAGAACGATGACATGTAACCAATGACAAAGTTAAGAGGCGTGACTTGCTGGAGGAGCCCCGGCTGCGATGTGAAGACAGTAATTAAACCCCGCAGCATCCACAAAAGACAGCGGTTGTTTCAAGCGTGGAGTATATCGTTTCTGTTGTAAGTACAAGTTATTTTATTTGAAGTAATTTATTTGAATTGTGATGCAACCTTTTAAGAATTTGTAAATCAATTTTACGATTGCGCAATCCATCCATTTTTAGCTGTCTTTCATATTGCCTGTTTAAATCTCCGGTTTAGGTTGAGCGGATTTGAACACCGACCGTGTTTGGTAAACACATTTTTGGACCTCCAAATCTTGGTAAGTAGACTTTTGACATTATTGATAATCAGCTTTAATTACCTGTATACGCTTGTTAATCCTATTTGTATTTAGTTCAGGAGACCGGCATCTGCGTCAGACTGTGATCGTACACAACCTGAGCAGATACTTTGTGTAAGTTTAATTATTTACAGACATTTTTAGTCTTGTTCTAAAGTGTTATTAACAATTATGACTATGCATACTGACCCTTGGTACAACATTCTATATTCCAACAGATTGAGGACAGCCGGGTGATGATACAAAGTACATTATCACAATGGGGTCAGTTACGGACACCCTTCCTTGTGGCTGCACAGTGTGAGGGGATTTTTGTTTTCTTTCAGGCTTGAAAGCTGAAGGTAATACAGCCAACTCTTCAAAACTGCGCTGTATGTAAATGTATGTTTGAGTTAGAATATTTAAATCTGAAAAGTGGATTGTTATTTACACGTTAAACCAGAGAAATGGCGAAAGATAATGCTAACGACAGTCCAGACACGGAACAGCCAACAACCTCTACACATAATCAATCGACCACACCCCAAAATACATATGAACCAACCGCTACTTTGTTACACAGCGATGTGCACAATAATCCTCAGATACAAGGCTTGTTAACCGAGCTTAGTAGCCCCCATTTTTCACACGATCTAGTTGACACTCCTTCGAGCTCTCTGATGCAAACTCAGTGCAGTGATGGCGATGTTAGAGTTATACAGCCTAATGCGTTTGACAATGATGAATTACGACAGTTGATAAATTTACAAAATACTGGTGAAGTTGGTGATTTTGGCACATTCTACACAAGTATTATGGCAGGTTTGGATACTTTGATTGTTAGAGCCTCAGACTTTGTACAAGGGCCTGGTGATCGTCTGCAGATTGAGTTGATTGGTGAATCTCTGATAGATCCCGTACATGTGACCATGAGAGTGGAAGAATATAATGAACGCACGTTTGGTAATTTACTTGAAAGTGTTATGCAGAGTAATGCGGAGCTTATGATTGATGAATCACTAGAACTGGTGGTACAAATTGTCAAAAACCGTGAGGGTGGTGCCCCACGACGTAAAGCTCAAACATTGTTGATAGATCAGATTATCAATAAAAAAAGAAGACATTTATATGTGGCTGTGAATAATGATTCTACGTGTTTTTCTGTTTGTTTGATGGGTATGTTGAACCCGCAGTACACATATCCCGAGGCCCTGGTTAGTGGTCGTTAGCTACATAAGGGGGCTGGTTTAGCGTTAGATGAATGTGTGTCATTCACAGATATTGTTCGGTTTGAAGAAATGACAGGGTGTAAAATTGTTGTCTTTCACCGAACACGGGATGGTCACTTTACCAAGTTTCAAAACAGCAAGGAAACCCACCCTAGAACTGTCTTTATGTACTTACACGATAACCATTTCTACGGTATCATGAATCTGAAGGGTTTTCTGGGTGTGTCTTATGTTTGTGACTGGTGCTATACCGGTATCAACACACGTGGTGATCATGGTGGTAAACATAGCTGTAGTGTCTGTCTTCATGAAGATTGTCATACCCAACCCCGTAAAACAAAGTAATGCCCTTACTGTAAACGGATATGTTATTCAGATTTTTGTTATAGCCAGCATAAACGTTTGAAGCACCACAAAAGTGTGGATCGTTGGGTTAGCAGGTGTGACCAGAAGAAATACTGTGTCGATTGTGGTCGCTATTACAATGTCTGTATTACCAACTACAAAGCACACAGGTGCAGAGCTAACATGTGCCCCAATTGTAATGTGGATCTGGCTTTTGAAATGAATCATCAGTGTTTTATAAAACCTGCCAAGCCCGAGGACCCCAGTGAGCGCTACATATTTTATGATTTTGAGACAATTGCCAATCCGGTGAATGGTGTACACACTGCAAATTTTGTGTGTGCAATAAGCTTTGATAACAAGACGTGGTGTTCAGCCGGAGATGGTTGTGTCACTGCTTTTTTTCAAAAGTTTAGGCAACCGAAATATAATGACTACACATTTATAGCACACAACTCTAAAGGTTTCGATGGTTACATCTTGATGCAGTACCTTGCTAACAATGGTATTGGCACGACACTTATTGCTAATGGTAGCAAGCTCATGATTTTTACAGACAGCACATTCAATCAGAGATACATCGATAGTCATTGCTTCCTACCTATGAAGCTGTTGGCCTTGCCACGTGCTATGGGTTTTAAGGATTCGAAAAAAGGCTACTTTCCTTACAAGTTTAACATCAAGGAGAATGAGAACTATGTTGGCCCCCATCCGGAACCGCATTACTATGGTGTGAATACCATGATGGCTAAAGAAAAAGATGAGTTTCTGCAATGGTATGCAACTGTTTCCGCAGACCCCTTTGTCATGCAGGATGAAATAAAGGCATGAAGGCATAAAGGCGTGAATGATGTGGTCATCTTGAGAGAGGGTTGTATGCGCTACAGACTCGAGTTCCTGGAGTGTGGTGGTGTTGACCCATTCCGGTCAATTACGATTGCTTCGGCTCACATGAAAGTCTTTTGCAACAGATTCCTCACCAAGGACACCATTGCATTGGTCCCCTCAGACAACTACAACCGTTGTCAGAAGATATTCTCAAACAGCTCAATCCAGTGGCTTGAATATGTGGCCTCCGATAAGAATATATCAATACAGCACGCCCTGAACAGGGGTGAAGTGAAAATCGGTGCCTACTACGTTGATGGATATGCTGAACGCGATGGTTTTAGCACGGTCTATGAATTTCTATGTTGTTTCTGGCACGGTCACCCAAAGTGTCATTGTTCAACAAGCATCAATCCAATGACAAAGATTCAGTATGGGTTGATGCACCAGCAATGGTTGACAAAGCTAGAGGCTTTGAAAGAACAACACAACGTACATGTTCAATACATATGGGAGTGTGAGTGGAACCGGCTTAAAAACACATCCGCAGATGTCAAAGCTTTCTTGAAGACCTTTGGTGCTCCAGAGCGCCTTGACCCTCAGGATGCTCTTTTTGATGGTCGTACTAATGCGATTCATCTGAAGTTTACGGCTCGAGAAGGGGAGACTATTCAGTATAACGATGTCTGTAGTCTTTACCCATTCTGCAACAAGACAAAGACTTATCCGATTGGGCATCCAGACATAATCTTTCGAGATTTCAAACCACTAGACAACTACTTTGGTATTGTTAAGGCTACAGTGTGTCCACCGAAAGGCCTTTATCACCCCGTTTTACCACACAGGGTTGGCGGTAAGCTGTTCTTTCCATTGTGTAGATTATGTGCAGAGTCTGAAAACCAGGTAACTGATTGTTCACATACTGATTCAGAAAGATCTTTAACCAGTACCTGGGTTTCTATTGAGCTGGTCAAGGCTGTTGAGAAAGGTTATCGCATTGTGGAAATATTTGAAGTCTGGGATTTCACCAGGACATCAGATGATCTTTTTGCAGATTACATGAGAACATTCCTGAAGCACAAGCAGGAAGCTAGTGGCTTCCCACCATCTGTGGTTGACGATGAGGCTAAAGATCGGTATATCCGTGAATATCATGAAAAGGAGGGTGTGCAGCTTGACAAGGAAAACATTGTTGTAAACAGTGCTAGGCGATCTTTAGCTAAATTGGCAATGAATAGTCTTTGGGGTAAGATGGGTGAGCGGACTAACCTTATGAACACAATGTTAATTACAGATCCGGAGGAGTTTAGCCACTACCTTTTTTCCAGTGAAATAGATGTTGGTTATTTCTCGTTCATCTCAGACACTGTTGCGATGGTACTGTGGCGTTACACAAAACAGACACCAATCAAACCACGTAACTGCAACATTTTTATTGCCGCGTTCACAACCGCTTATGCTAGACTCGAGTTGTATTCACTCTTGGAGAAGTTGGATAGACGTGTACTCTACACAGACACTGATTCCGTGATCTTTGTCACACGCCATGGGGATTGGGTCCCCCCACTGGGCCCGTTCTTGGGTGACTTTACCGATGAGTTACCGGATGGTGACAGCATAGCTCAATTTGTTAGTGGTGGGCCAAAGACATATGGTTACAAAACCGTTAAAGGTCTGACCTGTCTCAAAGCAAAAGGCATTACGCTCAACAGCTACAACACAACCATTGTTAATTTGGAGACGCTGACACGACTGGTTGACAACTTTGTACGGGGTGAGGGCGGTGATGATGATCATGTCCTTGCTAATGCAGACACAATTGCAAGAGATAAAAGAACATTCACGTTGAAAAACCGAGTAGTGTCTAAGCGTTTCAGAGTTGTGTACAACAAGCGTGTACTGCTCCCTGATTACAGCACAAGGCCTTATAGGAACTAAACCACAGTCTAGGATGGATAGCGGTTTTGACCCCCGACTACAACACCCGTTCAGCTGTGTCATTAGTGGCCCCAGTAACTCTGGTAAAACATATTTTGTGAAGATGTTGTTGGATAATGCAGAGGTTGTATTCTCCAAAGAAATTCAAAATATCGTCTGGGTTTATTCATGTTGGCAACCGCTGTATGACGAACTGTTGAAAGTAAGGGAGATACATTTCATAGAAGGTCTACCAACATTGCTGTGTGATGACAATCTGCTACCGATTCAGAAAAACAACCTTTTAATTATTGACAATTTAATGAAAAGTGCATCAGAGAGTTTGGAGATGGAGCGAGTTTTCACACAATATTCACACCACCGGTATACCCTGGTCTTTCTCGATTCTTCATGGAGAGTTTTAAAGATGCAACACATCTGCCTTTTGGTTATTTACTTATTGACTTTAAAGCTACAACACCAGAAGACTACCGTCTGAGAACAGGGTTATTTTCAGGGGATTGGCCTGTCGTGTACGTTCCTAAGAAAGTTTGATCATGTCTAAACGCATTCATAGAAATTTACCACTTTTGAAAATGATATTTAAGGCTCCGGCAAGTCAATGAAAAGTTATTTTAGAATCAGCATCCACCGACCTCATTCTATCACTCTGTGAAATAGCGCTTAATCTAAGGCGCGGTAATATACCCTTAACCGAGTCGCAGCTCCGAAAAGTAAAGAGACAAAAAGCCAAAATTATATACATGTCTAGAAAGAACACTTCAGTTGCACGGAAAAGAAAAACCATCAACCAATCTGGAGGTTTTCTACTGCCGTTACTAAGCGTTGCAGTTCCATTCTTAACCAGTCTAATTGCATCGAGACAGGGTTAAACAACATGGAGCATGCTCAGAAAATGTTTCTGGTGCCACAACATCAGTTGGAAAAACTGCGAGAATCCAAAACGACTAGCACCGATGTAAGACAATCTGTTGAGAATGATTTGGACTCATCGATTCGCAATATACTGTTGAAGCCTGATATGGATTTACATGAGAAAGCTACAAGATACTCTGCCATTTTACAAAGATTTTTGACTGTTGTGCGCCAGGGGGAGCTTGATACAAACACCCTGACTTTAAGTCTACCCGGGTCTGAGACCGGGTCTGCTGTGGTAAACGTGACTGAGAATAAGCAAACTGTTGACTGAAATGTTGACCTTGTTGATGAAATTTTGGATAATGTGCCTGTGAAGCGTAGAAAGAATGTTGAATATATTCTTAATAGAATGCACAGACCTAAAGAATTGACTTCATGGAATTCAAATGGTGAATTCGTTTTCAAAGGAGAGATAATCAAGGGCTCGCACCTATTGGATCTTGTTAAAAGTGTGACAGCTACCAATAAAATTGCTGACGATAGAAGACCGTTGGGGTGGGGTGTGTTTTTAGAGGCCATGGCATGTCTCAACATGCCTTTTACAACTATTCCAAATGCGCATGTAAGACGTAAAATGAATTTGTATAAACAAAAGTCTGGTGACACAATGGATGATTTAGCCACACCACCAGCAACTGGTTTTCAAACAACCAAAGCTTTCTTTGAACCTCATACCACGGACCCCGCAAAATGGCTTCCATTTTAACGTGTTTTTATTTTATTTGTGATACATTGTATGTTTGTTTTATCCTGAATAAATGTTGTATGAAAAATAATATGTAAACATTGATGTGGTTTTACAAATGTTTTTATTTTTGAATAATAAAGTTGACATACACGTGATTGGCTTTTCTATTTCTTCAACAACCATGGCACAAATTAAACGTTTCACAAGATTGAGCATGTTGTATGCAATTAAACATTTGCTTATCACGCTTACTCTGGTACATCTTAGCTACAAACTTTGAGACTAGGGCATCATTTACTCGTAAATCATCAGCATAAAAAGACATAAAATCTTTATAACTCAGACCTTTTGTCATTAGAAAGAGAAAGAACAAACAATGCTGTCCACACGTGGTTGAAACCAGGTCCTGTACTTGTTTTGAACTGTATTCCACATTCTCACAGGTTTTCAGAAAGGCCTTGATTGACTTGGGAAAATATGTAAAATCCGGGGGGTTTCCAAAACTGTCATAAAACCTTCCAATGCCATCATCCGTTATGTAAATAGCCAGCCAGTGATCCCCAGGTTGATTGCTTGGGTGTGTATTAACAATCATCATTGATGCAACATCTCGGACAGGCACCCTAGGTAGTTGGTCACTTGCCAGCACACCACAGAAAAATTTCCTAGATGAAAATTGGTTCACCACACTGGTCAACTCTGCGGTATTCATTTCCACACAGTTCTCCTAATAGTAGTCAACCATGACTTGTCGCCGGTTTGACACTTCGATAATGGAGTCAAAGATTGAATAAACAACTAAATTAATTGTGTGGGGTAGTGGTTGTCTGAACCTCATCTCAAGTCGTACATTCCCTGACTTGATCAAGGATATGTGCTGACCACATTCCTCGTCTGGCGCGCAGTTGAATGCATAAAGGGCATAGCTGTGTAAGAAGTCCGACCTGTCAATAGCAAAGGCTTGGTCCTTTAGGTGTTTTCCTGAAGCTAAGGCCAATTGGTAAAATTCACGCACTGCTGACCCTGTTGTGTAATTTGGTTGGAATGGTTTGCTAGGAAATTGCTGACCATCTACATACATAGCCATAAACTCCAAATTATAATGTTTGAAATTAAATGGATTCTTTGAATAACTTCCGGTAAAACTGTCATTGTCCACCAATCCGATTACAATACATTTTGGCAGAGGTCCTAAAAATAGGTTTTCCTGGTTACAAACACGACCCCCAGCCGGTAAACTAAATGTCTTCATACACACTCTTTCAATTGGGTACTTGGCATTGGTTGAGAGTAGCGCTTGAGCGTGTCCAAGTTTCACGGCTGGCGAAACAGACACTTTCTTGACAAATAGTGATGCTGATAGTATATGCAAACGATAACGCACATCCCCGACCCCCATAAAGCAGAACTCATCTTTACCACGCACCATCCTAACCTTTATGTCAACGCCGTTTAACATAAGTTTCTCTTGAAAGAAGATATCGCTATGAACAGTGCCGATCATTTCAAATGTTGTGCTATCCGCCGAATCCATGTGACCTGCGGCATCCTTGTAAAACAACCCAGCTGAAAACTGTGTCTTTAATGTATCACATCCATAATTCAGAATGCTCTCTATAACGGCTCTGTAGGGGTAAGTGTTGCTACTCTGGCTAATTAAACGATCACCCAAGGAGACATCCACTTGTGAAAATAGGGTGGCTATCGGATAGTTGATAACCCCAACACGTGCTCCGGCATCAATATTAGTTCCGTCCGGTTTAGTGACTTTTACACGTAGGTACAGTCAAGTATTGTTTAGATCAACGTAGTCTTCGCCATTCCCGGCAATAAAGAACTCCAGAGGGGCTACGTCTGATATTGCTGATAGGGTCGGGATTTCAATGTATGTATTTTTCTCAATAGATGTCAGTGTGAAAGGAACTGTGAATAAATCCAACTCTGTCTTCATACATTCGCCAGACATACGGTGTAGGAGTGCCATCTCTCTAAAATATATTCTTAATCGGATTTGTCGTGTTCCCTTTGAGTGTCCTCCGGGGTGTATGTCCTCTTTTAACCTTGACTCTTGTTTTTGTCTCATTCTTGCGTTATTTACTCTTGGGTAGGCTCCGCCTACCAGGTGGTCTCTTTCTAACACCTCGAGACCTAACCATTAATCCAGAACCATCCTGCTGTTTTGTTTGTCGTGACATAACACTGTTGACAACATCGCCGACTATATTCCTAGCCGCACTCTTCAGATGTGGTTTTGCTAAGGAGAACCCGCGCTTCAACAAAGGTATTGCCATCTGGAAAAGCCCTCGGAAAAGGCCCCCTAGACCGGCCCCATACATTGCTGAGCTACCATGATACTCTGGTAAACCGTTACCGGCCTGTGTTGTGTAGTATTCAACATACCTTTGAGGATCATCATAGAGCTTGTGCGGCTGCATCTTAAACTCTAAAAGATTGTTTGACGGGTCTGAAGTGTAATTTTGCAATCACCTTCCCCACTACAAATGAAACCAGCTGGTTTTGATCTGATTTTACTTCAATACAGATCTCATCAAATTGTCTCTTACTAAGAGGTACGTAGTGTGGCTTGTCGTACGTCACTGTGACAACTTCATTCTTTCTCCCTGTAATATGTACAGTTCGCAGCAGTGGTACATGACTGTCACCAACACATTGATAATCAATTATATCTGTGTAGATGTATAGGGTGTTAAACCCCGCCAGAATATCTGTGGGGTATGATCCGTACCATGTGGCTGACCACCACTCGCCTGGTTTTAACCCCAATATCTGTTCCAGTTTTGCGCTAAATTTCAAACTAAACTGGGGCTCACCTTTTAGAAACACTATTTTTAAATTCATCGTACCCCACCGATAAACCATGTGTTTTTATATGACTGTTGAGCTCTATCACTAGTTTTAATATGCTGCTGTAATAACCGGTGTCGAGTTCATATTTCCAAGTTTTGTCGTTTTTCAAGCCAAGTAGTTCAAATGCGTTTTCGCCCCGTGTAAAAGTTTTCCACGTATGCGGGTATTGGAACTCTATCAAAGATACTTCCCAATCGCCTTTCAAATCTATACCTTTGGCAAATTTAGTGGTATAGCACAAACTCGTGTTGCTTGGATAGACATGTCTCGATGAGTTACTGGGCAGCGTTATGTAGAAGCCACCGTCACCCATGCTGATCGCAGTCAATGTAAATGACGTGATCCTGTAAATCCTGGAGTTTTATCCAGTTTCTAGGTCAACCACTTGTTCCGATGGTATCCAGCTGTTGATTTTCTCAGGCCAACCAAGCCACTTCACAAGACACATTTTCCTCCCTTTCTGTACTTTTTCATTCAAAACTGCTTCCACTTTAAAAGTTTTATCCTTGGCCACGATTATTTTCAGCAATTCCTGTTCATAAAAGGTCCCAACTATCACATCACCATCGTAATCTTTTATTCTATATACAGGAGGTACCCGAGGAATGCATTCTGTTATTGTAAAATATTCATCTGTGTACCCTTTTTCATAGCCTTTTGTAAACGCACCTCTCAGCTTTGAGAGTCTCACAGTATCCCCAACCTGGAACTTGTAGCTTTGATTACCATTTCTCGTTAATGTTGTGCCATACAGGTTCTTGAGAACTAATCTAACATTTTCTTCACAAACGTCAGCAGGCTTCATCTTAATAGACCGATGGTAGCTATGGTTGTACCCACAAACTAAATCTTGAATAACCTCAACATAGCGGTGAGTGTTGGCTGCTGTCAGATACCTCCACATTCGTGATTTAATTGTTTTATTAAACCTCTCAACGATACTCGCTTTGACATCATTTCCTGTAGCAAAATGTTTTATGTTGTACTTCTTCATCAACATTTCAAAATGTGAATTAAAAAACTCCTTCCCCTTGTCCGTTTGGACTTTTTGTGGTGTTCTTCCTTCTTTTAATATGTCTTCAAATGCTCGCTTTACCTCTATAGCGCTTTTATTTCTCAGCACGCGAATCCATGCATATTTGCTTAATACATCTATGCATGTTAACATAAATTTCATGTTATCGTTTTCCACACTGTAAGCACTCATGTCAACCAAATCCAGCTGAAATTGTGAATTTATATCATGAACAATAACTCTATTTCTTTTAAAATGTATAGCTACAGGCCTGTGTAGCGTGTATGTATCCTGGGCGAGCAGCCAGTCATCGGCCTCACCATTTTTGAGGATCTCCCCGGTTTTTTCCAAGTATGCTCTTTTCAAACCCTCTCTACCCACATAAGCACCAGGGTTTGCCGGGTCATAGTAAATACTTTTCATAACCTGTTCAGACATCGTAGAGTGTTCGAGCAATAATGAGAATTAATACATGTTTAACAATGTTTTATTTGAGTTTTCGAAATTACACAACCAATATATTCAGAAAAGTTACACAAACATTCAGATTTCTCATAGTCTTTGTTTATATACATGTTAACATGAGAACTGAAGCTACCCTAGCCTTAGACTACAGACTCTTTGCTTTCATCAAACCATGACCCCGCTGCGTCGCATACAACATCCTCATTAAATTTATCCATGTACTCATCCCTGTTCTCACTCAGTCTCTGTGTGATGTTCGGCTCCAACTTGAGCTTGTGCAGAAAGTTCTCAGCAGCCTCGTGAACATCAGTCATCGGTGTGTGAAAACCAGATGCGTTCAAAGCCTTGACCAACACATGTTTCAGTCGCGCTGTTAAAACTGTCGCCACAATGTCATCATAATGGGCCTCAAAAAAATACTCAGGCGTTTCGAGACATGAATGTCTTGTCTGGCTCGGGTGGTCCACTTCGCATCCGATGCATGCTTTGTGTAGAATAGCCCCAACAACGTTTTCCAGAATCATACCCATTGTTGCTTTGATGATCTTTAAAATTTTTGGTGCAAGTTGTTTGTCCATTTTGTGATAACTCTTGTTAGCATTTGAAAGGTATGACAGGTTAAGAGGACCTAGTTGATCACCAACCCTGTCAATCCAATGGTAGTTTCTTGTTGGGTATGCCGGTGGAATCGAGCTGTCTGGGTCGGGGGTTCCGTAGAAGGCTTCAGCGTCACACAGCCAGTCCTCAGCCTTGGGTTCTTCAATCACCGCTTGGTTGTAATCTTGAGACATGTTTCGTAAATTCTTCAGACTGCTTGAATGTCACCGACGGTCTGTCGGTTTTTATGCTGTGTTGATGAAGGTGTTGGCTTAAGGCGGGGCTTCGGGGTCTTAGGTCAGTCGATCAGTCCGCAGTCACAAACTAACGCCGATATTTTCCGGAAATAACTCCAATCTGACAGAGTCATACTCTTTCAGCCCCTCGACAACTTTAAACAGTACATCTACTGTATTATGTGGGCCTTGTTTTGGCCCCAAATAAAACACTTTTCGAAAGGTGGCCCATAAAATGGCATTAAAAACCATTTGATCAGTCACACCAGCCTTAAACACTTGGCCTTCGGGTAATTCATAAAATGCAACCTCCGGTTGCTCTGGGTTGAAGATGTTTCCCCGATCCGACCATCGTCCAATTTCCACTCCTGTGCCACCATATCCGGGTGTAATTGATGGATTCGGGTTAAACTCTGCATCGGTTTCTTCGGGGCTGGCATGTTGATTGCATCTCTGCGGTCCATTTGCAATTTCTTACCAAATCGCTGAGCTGCGTTTAAGCTGTTAGCTTTCACCTGTGTTTCACCCAAAACATTGATAGCAGCACAATCCTCCATGTTATGTAATGTGTAGGTAAGTTCGCTCAGGCAAGACTGAATGACCAACCCCGATGTCGGCGTGGTTTAAATACACATACCACGCCAGTCAACCCATAAAACATGAAAGGTTAACAAACACCGTTTGTATGCCAGCTGTTGCAACACTTGTCAGAAGATAAAACACCATTTCCTGTACACCAAACAACTTGCCGCTGACACAACACTTATTTACTGCCTAGGAATTTAACATTCCGGAACCCTAAGCCCCATTTGTTAATCATCAAACATAACCCACCTGTTATAACACCAGTCTGGTTTGCTCATCAAGCGTTGTAAAACATCAAACACTGACACATCAATGTAATCATAAATAACAAAGTCACCGGACATGCATACGTCACTCCTGAAGTCCCACCCTAACATACATCATACCGGAAGTCCCACCCTAACATACGTCATACAGGAAGTCCCACCCTAACATACGTCATACCAGAAGTCCCACCCATGCAAACCGGATGTCCCGCCCACCTGTCACATCAATATGGAAGTCCCGCCCCCCAGGGCCATAAATCACCATTCTGACACAATATACCCTACACTAACTACTCCTGACGATTTCAGCTGCCACTGTGATCATTGCACTTGTGTGCCTTAGGCAGGCCAAAATAAAAGGTCACTCTAAAATGTGCAGTTTCACTGTATTGTGGGGGTCCGAGGGGGTCCAAAAACCAGTCTATCTGGTGTGACCACCATTTGCCTCATGCAGTGCAACACATCTCCTTCACATAGAGTTGATCAGGTTGTTGATTGTGGCCTGTGGAATGGTGGTCCACTCCTCTTCAATGGCTGTGCGAAGTTGCTGGATATAGGCTCTGTGCACCAGCGTAGTGATGAACTTCCACTTTTGTCTAGAAGTTGGCATTGCAGTTTCCGGTTTACCTCCTGTCCTCATCCGCATTAGTAAACACCTAAACTCTCAACAAGATGAGTGATGCTGTTGTATGGAAAAAAAAAGAAATATAATGTACGTGACTCATTTAAGTTTCAAGGTACTGTGGGTGGGTCTAAAGAGCACTGTTGTGTGCCACTTTGCTCGGCTTCAGGACATGCTGGTGTAGAGGCAATAATCTCAAAATTTATAATTTTTCAATTTCGTCAAGTGGGGCATCATTTTAATCAGGAGAATGTCCTCATTTTAAAATATGGCTTGCGCCATTCAATGACTTCAAACGCTAGACTAGAAATAGTCAGAAAAGGCGATTTTGTATATACTTCCACGTAACGCAGGTTTAAGCGCAATTAATACCATATAGGACCAGATGTTTACTTCCTATGCCAGTTGTTATTTTTCTGTTTCATTGTGAAATGAGGTTACAGTAGTAAAATAAAAGAGGAGACCTGTTTTGGCGCTTTTTTGAGGCTATGGAATTTTAAGCTTAATTTAGGTTAGAAGAGGCTGAATGAAGGTTTGTTTCAATTCATTTGCTAGGGGGACACGCTAGCGTTCCAGGTCAGCCAGCATTCTTTTGCCGTTTTTGAGGCTAGGGTGAATTTTTATGCGTTCTATTGTCCTGCCTAATACTACACTAAAAAGGAACACGTCGCTAACTAGCTTAGCCGATAGCCGGCCGGCACACCACAGTAAACTACTTACCCTCGTAGTTGTGCAGATAACTCGAATCCCTTGTCCCGCTTGCTTGTTGGAGCAGGGGACCAGGCATCAACGATTCGATGGACATCACTAATGCTTATTTTAGGTAGGTCTTGCAGACATCTACTAAAAACTGACATTTTGGGCGACGCGGGTGATCCCCTTAAGTAAATCGGATATGCCGACTTCTGGCTTAAGCAGAAGTTCATAACTACGCTTGTGCACAGAGCCTATTGGCAGGACCTGGAACACGCTGTCGTACACGCTGATCCAGAGCATCCCAAACATGACCCCGATGAGGATGACGAGCATGCAGATGATCTTCTCTGAGACGGTTTCTGACAGTTTGTGCAGAAATTATTTGGTTCTGCAAAACTGATTGATGCAACAGCTGTCCAGGTGGCTGGAAGTGAAGATGCTAGATGTTGAGGTCCTGGGCTGGTTACACATGGTCTGCTGTTGTGAGGCCGGTTGGATGTACTGCCAAATTCTCTGAAACGCCTTTGGAGATGGCTTATGGTAGAGAAATGAACATTCAATTCAAGGGCAACAACTCTAGTGGACATTCCTGCAGTCAACATGCCAATTGCACGCTCCCTCAAAACCTGCGACATCTGTGGCATTGTGCTGTGTGATGGACGCTGATTAGACAACGTGATGCACATTTTAGAGTGGGCTTTTATAGTGGCCAGCCTAAGACACACCTGTGCAATAATCACGTTGTCTAATCAGCGTCTTGATATGCCACACCTGTTAGGTGGATGGATAACCTTAGTAAAGGAGAAGTGCTCACTAAAACAGATTTAGACAGATTTGTGAACAATATTTGAGAGAAATAGGCCTATTGTGTACATAGAGAAAGTCATAGATCTTTGAGTTCAGCTCATGATAAATGGGGGCAAAAACAAAAGTGTTGCATTTATAACAAAATTATAAACACAACACTTTTGTATGATTTTTAAGTAATTAATTTGCATTTTATTGCATGACATAAGTATTTGATACATCAGAAAAGCATATTTGGTACAGAAACAACTGTTTGCAATTACAGAGATCATACGTTTGCTGTAGTTCTTGACCAGGTTTGCACACACTGCAGCAGGGATTTTGGCCCCATACAGACCTTCTCTAGATCCTTCAGGTTTCGGGGCTGTCGCTGGTCAATACGGACTTTCAGCTCCCACCAAAGATTTTCCATTGGGTTCAGGTCTGGAGACTGGCTAGGCCACTCCAGGACCTTGAGATGCTTCTTACGGAGCCACTCCTTAGTTGCCCTGGCTGTGTGTTTCGGGTCGTTGTCATGTTGGAAGACCCAGCCATGACCCATCTTCATGCTCTTACTGAGGGAAGGAGGTTGTTGGCCAAGATCTTGCAATACATGGCCCCATCCATCCTCCCCTCAATACGGTGCAGTCGTCCTGTCCCCTTTGCAGAAAAGCATCCCCAAAGAATGATGTTTCCACCTCCATGCTTCACGGTTGGGACAGTGTTCTTGGGGTTGTACTCATCCTTCTTCTTCCTCCAAACACGGCGAGTGGAGTTTAGACCAAAAAGCTATATTTTGTCTCATCAGACCACATGACCTTCTCCCATTCCTCCTCTGGATCATCCAGATGGTCATTGGCAAACTTCAGACGAGCATGGACATGCGCTGGCTTGAGCAGGGGGACCTTGCGTGCACTGCAGGATTTTAATCCATGACGGCGTAGTGTGTTACTAATGGTTTTCTTTGAGACTGTGGTCCCAGCTCTCTTCAGGTCATTGACCAGGTACTGCCGTGTAGTTCTGGGCTGATCCCTCACCTTCCTCATGATCATTGATGCCCCACAAGGTGAGATCTTGCATGGAGCCCCAGACCGAAGGAGATTGACCGTCATCTTGAACTTCTTCCATTTTCTAATAATTGCGCCAAAATTTGTTGTCTTCTCACCAAGCTGCTTGCCTATTGTCCTGTAGCCCATCCCAGCCTTGTGCAGGTCTACAATTTTATCCCTGATGTCCTTACACAGCTCTCTGGTCTTGGCCATGGTGGAGAACAGCTTCTAAAAGAAAAACTAACAGGTCTCTGAGAGCCGGAATTCTTATTGGTTGGTAGGTGATCAAATACTTATGTCATGCAATAAAATGCAAATTAATTATTTAAAAATCATACAATGTGATTTTCTGGATTTTCTTAGATTCCGTCTCTCACAGTTGAATATACCTATGATAAAAATGACAGACCTCTACATGCTTTGTAAGTGGGAAAACATGCAAAACCGCCAGTGTATATCAAATACTTGTTCTCTATATCTTTTTTTTTTTTAAATAACTTGAGTAATCATCAGAATAATTAACAGAATGTTCAATTACCAAAATAGCCATTAGTGACTGCCCTTGAATCTGCCTTGGTAATACATGTTTACAGTTTAATAATTGATCTACCATTACTGCAGAAAATGATGTGCTATCAATGACTACACTAATAATAACAAGAAAACAATCTAATGGCCAGTTGGGTTGTTCCCCAGCCTTTGTGTATTTTGGTACCTGTGCCCTTTTTCAGACATTTGTGTATACAAGGAAAGACAATTTCTTTCTTAAAGTGTGACATTCTACAAATATTTCAACATATCATATCGAACACTCACATAGTACCAATAAAGCCTACTATAATATTAGTATGAGGATCTGGTCATTGCCAAAGACAAAGAAACATAAGAAGAGAACATGAAGATATGGTTACCTCAGCCTGCCAGGCGAGAGTGGCAGCATTGAGGGCAGGGATACGGCCCGTCCCAAGCACAGCGATGGTCTCCCCATCGTCATCCACCACCTTGAAGTCCAGGTCCTCGTTGTACTTTCTGCGTTTCACCTGTCTCCCCGAGCGGCGCTTCTACCAGAGAGATTATGGTTTTGGAAGAGAGATTTGGGTACAGTAAACCAACCTTCCTTTCACTAAGTGATTTCAGCTCAATAAGCAGTATAAATAGATATTTACTCTTTACTGATTGAAATGTTTCCCTGAAAGACTAAATCTAAGAATATAGTATAGGTGCAGCTAATCTAACATTTATTCATGGTACTTTATTTGTATCAGTTCACAAAAAATTTTATCACACAGGATGAGTTCCGTTCTGTTAACTGCACTGGATAAGAGCAATCAGCTAAATGACCAAAATTGAAAATGTCAACAGAATAGACGTGTAAGGATAGGACAACATTTACTATGTGGAGGACCTGCCCCATAACACATTGGTGGAAACATTTTGAGGTACTAGAAATGGTAATAGTCATTATCTTTATTACATCTGTGCTTGTACTTTGATTATTTAACTTGCATGTTAATACACTTATTTAAAATGTTTTACTGATGGTTGTGTTTAGACCCAGTCTGGTCATCATAGAAGAAGACCATTTCTGTGTTTGTCTGTAGACACTATAACCTTATTTTTTGTTATGGGTAACTGGGCCACTTGTTTAGTTCACTATCTATTTCATTAAATTCAACAAAATAAAATACAATTATTACAACAAACCCCTCAAATCTATCAAACATATAGAATCAAATAAAATGTATGTCAAAATGTTCTAATTATCATAGTGAGGGAAGTGTAATATCTGGCTACCTGACCAACATAGGTTGAGCAACGGGATAGGCCTATCTGGTTCCAATGATTGTGGTCATAATGCTTCTTTTGTATTGTCATAAACTGTGTTTTGTCAGTTCAAGTAGGCTGACAATATTTAGTTATTTATTCAAAATAAAATGACAGGAGGGTCAATGCACATGACTTTCTATAGCACATAAAATCTACACTAACATCAACTGCATTACTAGCATGGTATCCTTTTATCTAAAGGACCACCAGATGCCCCTCTGATCTACTTTCGCTGTAATTTATACTTAAATATCTGGCCACTTCAAAAATAAAACTATTATAGTGTTACATCTGCCCTATTGTCCATGTCCACTTAAGTAGATAATGTCCTACCCAATACAATAGTAACCAAAAAACAACCAATTAATCTATTCTTTAAATATTAACATGTTACATATTTGAAAAATATAAAATCACTCATCCATGTTTATAATGACAGTCAATATTATTGTTGTCTATTTTCATTGTTATACTATGTTCTTGTTAAATTGACTTGCATTAAAAATGCCTTGACGCCACATCATTTATCCCCCTCTCTCAACTTCCTTCAGCTGTAGGGTACTTGGCTATGCTGCTTGTATTGAAAACAAGAAACCAGGGAAGCCTAGTTCAGCCGGCCTGCAATAAAATCGTGGCTGTCCTCTCGAGAATCAAACACAGGTTGCCACGTGAAAGGCATTGTCGTTAACCACTATGCCACTGAACTGCACACATCCCAGGCATTAGTATAGCATCTTCGCATTATATTATTTTCACTCATTAAAATCACACCAAGTTTGAATATTTTGTTAGACACTGTTAACAACCGTTAAACGAAGTAATGTTTCTTATTAAGTTTACCTCCAAGAAAAATAGTATCTATGTACTGTATGACTTTTGCCACTGGCTGTTTTAAAAGCTTATTAGCAATTAATAGGTCGCTAGACGCCATTAAGCATTGTGTTAAACAGAGTTACGTTTATTAATAAGTTTACCTCCACCACACATAGCATCTATGAACTTAATGGCTTTTGCCACTGTCAGTTTTAACCGCTTATTAGCCATTCGTGAATGACATTGATACAATAACTACTGTATCAATATAGGTGACGATAACTTTTTCGTCAAGTGAAAAAACAAGAGAATCGTGTAGCCAGAAAGGTTTTTGTCTATCCTGAAAAACTCCTCTTTTGCCACTGGCCGTTTTAACAGCAAATTAGCCATTTGTGAATGACATAGATACAGTATCTATCAATATAGGTGACGATAACTAGTGACGGCCATTCAAGGCTTCATTCACGTTATAGTAGCAGTAAGATATTATGCTGGCAGCACTCAGATTTTCTTGATCACAATAAAAGCCATAATTGAAATAAGGCAATATAGTTAATCTAGTCTGTGAAAAAGAACAGACAAGAATAACATTGGAACGGCCATTAAACATAAAATGTACAGACAAGATTGTTAACTATTTCGCCTTATATGTTTCAATGATTGCTTTTATTTTGAAAAAGAAAATCTGAGTTAGCACTGCTAGCATAATATCCTGCTGCTAGAAGAACAGTAATGAAGCCTCGAATGGCCATCACTAACTTTTTTGTCAAGGGAAAAGACGAGAGAATCATGAAGCCAGGGAATTGTTCGCCTATCCTGAACAAATCCTAATATCCACCAGAACCATTTAATTTTAGGCCTCCTATTACATAGCTACGTAAATTTGTAGCTAGCCAGGTTATTTCTGTTTTGACTTACGGGAGGCGAACGCGGGACCTGTTGTTCAGAAGCCTGTGTCTCTAACCACTACACTATTTAACAAGGGGTAGTCAGTCAGTCAATCAGTAAGTGACATTCGCTCTTCTTAGCCGGCTCCACTTACACGGTCCGGCAAAAATCTGAGATTCTACAAGACGTCATCTAAAACGTTAACACGTTATGTATATTTGATGTTGTTTAGGCGTTATTACGTTTTATTTAAAAATGTTGACATGATTGAGTGTAAAAGAAAACTAGGATCCACTTGTTTTTCTGACGTTACTCATCTCCCCGACGTCAGGACGGGTAAGGTCCTGTATACAAGGTTGCCAGATCATTGATAGTAAATCGTGTAATCCACTGAAACGCCATATCTTCTATACAACTCTGTTAATCGACCCACCCGAACCCATTAAAAATAGCCCAATTTCAGGGGAAACCTACCCATTTGGCAACACTGCCAATATGAAACAAGTTTCCTCTTATGGTCACATTCGCTGCAGTATATCGCTGGTAGGCTATTTAGTGAATGAACGCAGTTTTTTTCCCCTCCATGCTGTGGAATCTGTGTGAATGTACGTTTCATTGGAAGTGAATGTGCTTAGATATTGAGAACAACAGAAACATCTCTGTTTAGATTGTGCTGTGATAACCACAGGAATGTTTACATTGACCATTTGGCATGGGGGTTACTTTCTTGGAAACCTGATCTTTGCTAGGTAGACACGCTTTAATGTGTATATCAGCTTGTAACTACAATTACAGTGAGAAGATAATGGAACATTCACCGAATGACATCTGTGCTGCAATTTTCCAATAAACTTCAGCAAACTTCTCCCTCGATTTGATACGGGTTCTACATAATTTGACCAATGTACATAGCCGCCAATTTCTAACACTTTGGTGCTTTGAGCTGTATGGTTGGAGATTTAGATTCTACCAAAAATACAGTTTTTTGTTGTCCTGAGACGAAGCTGGCTGTGCGCACCCACAAGGGAGTCAGTCTTTGTTATGAGTCTGAAATCCACCTAATTTAACGAACAAATCGAGTAATACAAGAGCACAGGTAGTGATAGGAGACCTAGTTACTCCCTGACTAGGCCACGAATTGCAATTGTGTACAATATCTGTAGGGGTGGATAAATTGGAGAGAAGACATGGTTAGTCCCTGACTAGGCCACAAATAAAATTGTGCAAAAATCCCCAGAGGTGGATAAATTGTAGAAGCGCTGAACTGTATTTCGTTGACAATGTTAATTGGTTTAGGCGATTATGCAGTGACTCGTACAAGTAAAATATAATGCAGTCCAGTTGTACAAATATGACGGGAAGTGGAGTGAAGCCTCTGGTATGACGCGTTCATATTTAAATAGCATGGCGCGAATAGGACACCATCAAGAACGAAAAGGATAATTAACAAAGATGCCTGGAGTCGAAATAAACAGAAAGAAAAAGAAAGTTAAGATGGCCAAGAAAGGACAACAGTCGAAAGGAGGGAAAAGAGACAATCGAAATGGACAAAGATTATGTTAAAAATGTTTATTTCCTAATATGTATTGTACCAAACCATTAAATGAAGCTGGAACTTATCAAGGACACCTGATCACCTTCCTCGGTAACAGCCAAGCTTATTTAATTGAATATTACATGTAGTTTGAGAAGCACTTGGATGTTATATAGCATGGTTTAATAGGCTTTCGAAATAGCCTGTTTTCTGTCATGCTTGAACATGTTTTAATAGGTATTCAGGTATATGTTTTGTTGTGCTTTGTCATGTGTACTTACGTAATTTTGAATCAAATGTACTTATTGCATTGATGATAATGTTTAAAACAGTAAGGCCTCAAGGGGGGTCTCATGACAATGTAGGTAGTCCTTAACCAAGGCCCACCACGTGGTACCCGACTGTTGCGTGCTGAGCTGTTCGTTAGCACAAATGGGTACATCTGAAACCTAGTGATTAATTGGAAATTGGTACAATGATTTTCTAATCTAGTAAAATAGTCTCATGATTGTCTTACAAAAGGTTAAAGTATTGTGTTTCTCTTTCCTTATACAAGTGTCAGAATGAAGAATCCACATGGTGTTAGTCTTTAACGTTAAGTAGACACGCTGTGTCCCATGAAGAATTTGAATCCAATATAGTCAAAGCCTATAAAAGAGGGTAAAACAGCTAAAGCGAGTTTACTCCCCACAATAAAATAAGATGTATTTTAAATGCTGAATTGAGTTTGGTTAAATTATATAGTTTATTTTATTTATAAAAATAACTTTTCTGTCTACATCGCCATTCTTAAGAGTTCTCTTAATTTCCACCCTAATGTTGAGTTGCTGTGTAGGTAATGAAAAGCAAATTTTTACAGACAGCAAACACATTAGATGGGTTGGACACTAAATCAAAATCTTCAGTTAAGAAAAGATGTGGGCTAAATTGAAAGGATAGTGTTGAGGACCATGTCAGAATTTCTATGTGTGGGAATTTACATTTCATATACAGGTGCTGGTCATTAAATTTGAATATCATCAAAAAGTGAAACTTGTATAATTTATACATTCATTCCACACAGACTGATATATTTCAAGTGTTTATTTCTTTTAATTTTGATGATTATAACCGACAACTAATGAAAATCCCTAATTCAGTATCTCTGAAAATTAGAATATCACTTAAGACCAATACAAAAAAATAATTTTTAGAAATGTTGGCCAACTGAAAAGTATGAACATGAACAGCACTCAATACTTAGTTGGGGCTCCTTTTGCCTGAATTACTGCAGCAATGCGGCGTGGCATGGAGTCGATCGGTATGTGCACTGCTCAGGTGTTATGAGAGCCCAGGTTGCTCTGATAGTGGCCTTCAGCACTTCTGCATTGTTGGGCCTGGCGTATCGCATCTTCCTCTTCACAATACCCCATAGATTTTCTATAGGGTTAAGGTCAGGCGAGTTTGCTGGCCAATTAAGAACAGGGATACCATGGTCCTTAAACCAGGTACTGGTAGCTTTGGCACTGTGTGCAGGTGCCAAGTCCTGTTGGAAAATGAAATCTGCATCTCCATTAAGTTGGTCAGCAGCAGGAAGCATGAAGTGCTCTAAAAATTCCTGGTAGACAGCTGCATTGACCTTGGACCTCAGAAAACACAGTGGACCAACACCAGCAGATGACATGGCACCCCAAACCATCACTGACTGTGGAAACTTTACAATGGACTTCAAGCAACATGGATTCTGTGCCTCTTCTCACTTCCTCCAGACTCTGGGGCCTTGATTTCCAAAGGAAATGCAAAATTTACTTTCATCAGAGAAAATAACTCAACAGCAGTCCAGTCCATTTTGTCTTTAGCCCAGGCAATACGCTTCTGACGCTGTGTCTTGTTCAAGAGTGGCTTGACACAAGGAATGCGACAGCTGAAACCCATGTCTTGCATACGTCTGTGCGTGGTGGTTCTTGAAGCACTGACTCCAGCTGCAGTCCACTTTTTGTGAAGTTCCCACATATTTTTGAATGGGTTTTGCTCACAATCCTCTCCAGGGTGCGGTTATCCCTATTGCTTGTACACTTTTTCTACCACATCTTTTCCTTCCCTTCGCCTCTTTATTAATGTGGTTGGACACAGAGGGCTGTGAACAGCCAGCCTCTTTAGCTATGACCTTTTGTGTCTTGTCCTCCTTGTGCAAGGTGTCAATGGTCGTCTTTTGGACAGCTGTCAAGTCAGCAGTCTTCCCCATGATTATGTTGCCTACAGAACTAGACTGAGAGACCATTTAAAGGCCTTTGCAGGTGTTTTGAGTTAATTAGCTGATTGTGGCACCAGGTTTCTTCAATATTGAACCTTTTTACAATATACAAATTTTCTGAGATACTGAATTTGGGGTTTTCATTAGTTGTCAGTTATAATCATCAAAATTTAAAGAAATAAACGCTTGAAATATATCAGTCTGTGTGGAATGAATGTATACATTATACAAGTAGAACCTCGGATTCAGGAGGAACAGTGTGGTTTTCGTCCGGGCCGTGGAACACTGGACCAGCTCTATACCTTCTACGGGGTGTTGGAGGTTTCATGGGAGTTTGCCCAACCAGTCCACATGTGTTTTGTGGATTTGGAGAAGGCATTCGACTGAGGTCCCTCGCGGCGTCCTGTGGAGGGTGCTTCGGGAATATGGGGTCCTGGGTCCTTTGCTAAGGGCTGTCAGGTCCCTATACGACCGAAGCAGGAGCTTGGTCCGCATTGCCGGCAGTAAGTCAGACTTGTTCCCAGTGCATGTTGGACTCCGGGCAGGGCTGCCCTTTGTCGCCGGTTCTGTCCATCATTTTTATGGACGGAATTTCTAGGCGCAGCCAGGGGCCGGAGGGTGCGCTGGGACGGTTTGAGCGGTGGGGATGAGAATTAGTACCTCCAAATCCGAGGCCATGGTCCTCAGTCGGAAAAGGGTGGCTTGCCCACTTCAGGTTGGTGGAGAGTGCTTGCCTCAAGTGGAGGAGTTTAAGTATCTAGGGGTCTTGTTCACGAGTGAGGGAAGGATGGAACGGGAGATTGACAGACGGATCGGTGCAGCTTCTGCAGTAATGCGGTCGATGTATCAGTCTGTCGTGGTGAAGAAAGAGCTGAGCCGCAAGGCGAAGCTCTCGATTTACCGGTCAATCTACGTTCCTACTCTCACCTATGGTCATGAGCTTTGGGTCATGAGCGAAAGGACAAGATCCCGGATACAGGCGGCCGAAATGAGCTTTCTTCGCAGGGTGGCTGGGCGATCCCTTAGAGATAGGGTGAGAAGCTCGGTCACCCGGGAGGAGCTCGGAGTAGAGCCGCTGCTCCTCCACATCGAGAGGGGTCAGCTGAGGTGGCTTGGGCATCTGTTTCGGATGCCTCTGGAACGCCTTCCTGGGAAGGTGTTCCGGTCCCGTCCCACCGGGAGGAGACCCCGGGGAAGACCTAGGACTCGCTGGAGGGACTATGTCTCCCGGCTGGCCTGGGAACGCCTCGGTGTCGCCCCGGAAGAGCTGGAGGAAGTGTCTGGGGAGAGGAAAGTCTGGGCATCTCTGCTTAGACTGCTGCCCCCGTGAGCCGGCCCCAGATGAAGCGGAAGAAGATGAATGAATGAAAGTTTCACTTTTTGAATGGAATTACTGAAATAAATTAACCTTTTGATGATATTCTAATTTTATGACCAGCACCTGTATAAAACGATAAAAACCAAAACAGGTGTTTTGTGAGTATCAATCTAACCGTTACAGTTTCTGACTTCTTGGTAAAGTTCTTAATTAACTGGAGATGCTACAGGGAGGCTGGAGTGTTAAAAATGTAAATATTATTTATATTAAATCAAATAATTTTCATAAATTACAAAATGACACATCTGTTTCCTCAACTGATAAACTGTCTATGGACAATGCTATGGATAGCATTCAATACTTCTGAGGCCTCTGGTGCAGATATTTCCTCACACTGTTATGACTTCTTAGACCCATTCTAAAAAATGTCAATTTTTTTGCCATTTTATCTTTTAATGTACCAATAAAGTTATTAGCTGAAATTCAATACAGTTTGATTGCAGCTATCCTTACATTTGCATGGTCCATGCATTAACTCTATGCAATTTCCTTGCACGAGCCAACAAAACATATCTAATGTTTGCTGCAATGCATACATCCTAGTTAACATAATAAGCTACATATGGTATTAAACAGGCTACTGTCTGCTGCTAATGTACAACTTATAACTTTGAAAATAAATAGAATAATTTATGCTCCATCCATTATGCTGACGGACTTTGGGCCAAACATCAATAGAACTTGATACGTTTACATATGGACATCAAACTAACACTGAGGGCGCTAACATTTCAACAGAGTTTTTCTAATCTCACTTTTGCCGGTCGGCCTGGACAGCGAGGTAACATGAATGTAAACTGTTATTTTTCAAATCTGCTAGCTGGCTAACTAGCTAGTAATGTTAGCTTGCAAATAGCTAAGTTAGCCAGCGCTATACATTTGATACATATATAAGGACTGTGTTTCGTGTAGGATTACACAAATTAACGTGTTGATAACCGAGTAAATATATATATAAGACAGGTGACTTATATGAATATGTTTACCTAAACTTAGTAAAAAACGACTGAAAGCTGACTAATCTAAATTAACTACACTTATGTTCGATGTCATCACCAAATGCAATCTGTGGTAGTTGAAAAAACGTCCATGTTTCCCACAGAGAATAATCTAAACCCACAGAGAATATAGTTTGATTATTGAGCTTTTTTTCTCCAAATCAGCCTTTGTAGTTACTCATTTTTAGAATTGTTTGGCTGAACACAAGCTTATCTTGTATTGTTTTTCTACCTCAGCGTAGGAGAGGCATCCCTGGAGCCATGGGATAAGGTACAGTACTATAACGTGTTAGCTGCAAACAACAATTTGCGTCATTTGTCATAAAACGTTAGGTAACTTTATTATTTATATTCATGATATAAAGTATGGAATTAGGTTTTCCACCAGGCCATGAATATTAATATGATCATGCTGCCTAGCATGCTGTCATGTTTTGACTTTTGGCATGTACACTAACTTATTTATGCAAACTATGCATGTTAGCTATGCTTGTATGGATCATTTCCCGTGTGTGTCAGTTAACTCACAGCGTCGAGAAATCTGATTATAACCAGAAAGATAATAGCACACACAGATAACAATACAGCTAGCACTAGACGCTACAGGGAAGTTATTTTAGTAAAGCACTACTCGAAGAACTGATGTTATATTGTTGATGTACAATTTTGTACAATTGTTGATGTACAATTTTATTATTAGCATTTGATGCTATAATGCTAATTTTGTACTTTTTTTTCTATCAGGCCTGACTGCACATATCCTTTCCAGTAGCCATTTGTCTGTGCCCCAATTCACAGACTTACACCCCATCTAGCGCTTGTGAGCCAAGGACCCTTTTTAGCAGTGAAGTAATTTGTTTCGCCCCAACACATTGTTAGAAGTTGACGGCCTTTTTCATTCACAGTTCATCTCTGTTTGTTTACATCCTGCGTTATCCCAACAACTAAACAGTTACCCTTTCAAAGAGTCGGCAGGATAGAGTAAAGCAAGGTTTGGACCCCATACTATGTGTAAAACCATTGATTTTGTGGTGTTTCTCATTTGATAGTTCATAGTGTTTCCCCTTTATGCTTGGTTGCAGTGTAGGCCATACAATATTGAGTGTAGAGTGCATAGTTTTACATTTGCATGCTTTATTAGCAAATGGGAGGGTAGCCACGTCTGGAAATGTGTTGTGCCCACATTGACCGGGGAAGGCAGTTGTGGAAGGAAGGCAGTTGTGGAGGTGGAACATGGCCCTTATGAATTGTTGTACGTTTCTTGTCTAGGACCCTTTGGTAATACAATGCATTTTTGTATCACTTGTCATGGTATTGGAGTTGTGTGCCGGGAATAAAGTAATCTGTGTGGTGAAGTCAAAGTTAATCTAAGGGAGTTCTTTTGACACATGTACATCTGATGTTGTGCACTTAAAAAATTGCCAATGCAGCTGCATGGCTAGATTTATGAGCTTGGCAATTTAACACTTCAAACAAATAAGGGTAAAAATCAAGACAGAATACCTGTTGCTATATCCCAAATCTCTAATATGATCTGGTCATACAAAACAAGCTAGATGTTTAAAAAGAAAATCATATTCAGAATGTAAATAATGACAGCATTAGAAAAGTACACTCACCTAAAGGATTCTAAGGAACACCTATTCAATTTCTCATTAATGCAATTATCTAATCAACCAATCACATGGCATTTGCTTCAATGCATTTAGGGGTGTGGTCCTGGTCAAGACAATCTCCTGAACTCCAAACTGAATGTCAGAATGGGAAAGAAAGGTGATTTAAGCAATTTTGAGTGTGGCATGGTTGTTGGTGCCAGACAGGCCGGTCTGAGTATTTCACGATCTGCTCAGTTACTGGGATTTTCACACACAACCATATCTAGGGTTTACAAAGAATGTTGTGAAAAGGGAAAAACATCCAGTATGCGGCAGTCCTGTGGGCGAGGAGAATGGGCCGACTGATTCAAGCTGATAGAAGAGCAACTTTGACTGAAATAACCACTCGTTACAACCGAGGTATGCAGCAAAGCATTTTTGAAGCCACAACATGCACAACCTTGAGGCAGATGGGCTACAACAGCAGAAGACCCCACCGGGTACCACTCATCTCCACTACAAATAGGAAAAGAGGCTACAATTTGCACGAGCTCACCAAAATTGGACAGTTGAAGACTGGAAGAATGTTGCCTGGTCTGATGAGTCTCGATTTCTGTTGAGACATTCAGATGGTGGAGTCGGAATTTGGCGTAAACAGAATGAGAACATGGATCCATCATGCCTTGTTACCACTGTGCAGGCTGGTGGTGGCGGTGGTGTAATGGTGTGGGGGATGTTTTCTTGGCACACTTTAGGCCCCTTAGTGCCAATTGGGCATCGTTTAAATGCCACGGCCTACCTGAGCATTATTTCTGACCATGTCCATCCCTTTATTACCACCATGTACCCATCCTCTAATGGCTACTTACAGCAGGATAATGCACTATGTCACAAAGCTTGAATCATTTCAAATTGGTTTCTTGAACATGACAATGAGTTCACTGTACTGAAATGGCCCCCACAGTCACCAGATCTCAACCATATAAAGCATCTTTGGGATGTGGTGGAACGGGAGCTTCGTGCCCTGGATGTGCACCCCACAAATCTCCATCAACTGCTAGATGCTATCCTATCAATATGGGCCAACATTTCTAAAGAATGCTTTCAGCACCTTGTTGAATCAATGCCACGTATAATTAAGGCAGTTCTGAAGGCGAAAGGGGGTCAAACACAGTATTAGTATGGTGTTCCTAATAATCCTTTAGGTGAGTGTATAATGTTGTCCAAGGTAGTATCCTGGATAATGTTTATTGCTTATATACAGTGGGGCTTGAAAGTTTGGGCACCCCAGGTAATTTTTTTTATTAATGTGCATAAAGAAGCCAAGAAAATATGGAAAAATCTCCAAAAGGCATCAAATGACAGATTAAACATTTTTATAATGTCACAAAAAGTAAGATTTTATTTCCATAATTTAAATTTTCAAAATAACAGAAAACAAAAAAAATGGCGTCTGCAAAAGTTTGGGCACCCTGCAGAGTTTATAGCATGCACCGCCCCCTTTGGAAAGCTGAGACCTGACAGTGCCATGGATTGTTCTCAATCATCGTCTGGGAAGACCAGGTGATGCCAATCTCAAAGGTTTTAAATGCCCAGACTCATCTGACCTTGCCCCAACAATCAGCACCATGGGTTCTTCTAAGCAGTTGTCTAGAAAACAGAAACTGAAAATAGTTGACACAAAGCAGGAGAAGGCTATAAGAAGATAGCAAAGCGTTTTCAGATGCCAATATCCTCTGTTCGGAATGTAATTAAGAAATGGCAGTCATCAGGAACAGTGGAAGTTAAAGCAAGATCTGGAAGACCAAGAAAAATATCAGACAGAACAGCTCGCAGGATTGTGAGAAAAGCAAGTCAAAACCCACGTTTGACTGCACGATCCATCCAGAAAGACCTGGCAGACACTGGAGTTGTGGTACACAATTCCACTATAAAGAGGTACTTGTACAAATGTGGTCTTCATAGAAGAGTCATCAGAAGAAAACCTCTTCTACGTCCTCACCACAAAAATCAGCGTTTGAAGTTTGCAAATGAACATATATGCCTGATGCATTGTGGAAACAAGTTCTGTGGACCGATGATGTTAAAATATAACTTATTGGCCAGAATGAGCAAAGGTACATTTGGAGAAGAAAGGGCACAGAATTTTATGAAAATAACCTCTGTCCAACTGTTAAGCATGGGGGTGGATCAATCATGCTTTGGGGTTGTATTGCAGCCAGTGGCACAGGGAACATTTCACGAGTAGAAGGAAAAATGTATTCAATAAAATTTCAGCAAATTTTGGAAGCTAACTTGATGCCATCTGTGAAAAAGCTGAAGTTAAAGAGAGGATGGCTTCTACAAATGGATAATGATCCTAAACACACCTCAAAATCCACGGTGGATAACATCAAGAGGCGTAAATCTATGGATAGACCTTAAAAGAGCAGTGCGTGACAGACAGCCCAGAAATCTCAAAGAACTGGATGACTTTTGTAAGGAAGAATGGACGAAGATACCTCAAACAAGAATTGAAAGACTCTTGGCTAGCTACAAAAAGCGTTTACAAGCTGTGATAGTTGCCAAAGGGGGCAGTAGAAGGTATTAACTCTGCAGGGTGCCCAAACTTTGCAGACGCCTTTTTTTTTTTCTGTTATTTTGAAAGTGTAAATGATGGAAATAAAATCTAACTTTTTTTGACATATAAGAAGAATCTGTCATTTGATGCCTTTTGGAGATTTTTCCATCTTTTCTTGGCTTCTTTATGCATATTAATACACATTTTTACCTGGGGTGCCCAAACTTTCGAGCCCCACTGTATCAATTCTATGGTTTTTTCTTGTTAGCTACACTCACCAACACAGGATAAACGACTAACCTTCACTTTTGCTGCACTTCTGCTAATGTCCACACTTGTAGTTTTCTTCTGCCCTTTTAATGCTCATCCATTAAAATGACACATGTTCTGAAACTGACAGTAACGTTGACAAACTATTTTACATTTAGAAACATTAGTAAGATTTCTATAAGTAAATCAAAACAATGTATTTGTTACTGTTAGCTGAGGTTTGAAATGACGTAGAGAAGTTTACTTCAGGGAATTGTAGTCGTATGCTATGTTGCTAATTTGCATGTACACTTTTGTAGGGGTATTTAAGCAAATATGTTGACATTCGTCACCTTATTCTGACAAGATTTAAATGGTTATCAAAACGGCAAGGTGGCATAAGTCTACACGAAAAACACATACCTCACTTGAAGCTATTATAAAATCCCTTATGGAAAACATGAATAGGGAAAATGCGAAACGAACCGGAAACTAGCCAGTATAGCGTTTTGCCGTTAGGTCTAATAAGAATTATGACGCATCGACTATTTCGGCCTACACAAACTCAGAGCTTGTGATTGGTCAATAAACCCGTCCTTCGATTGCGGGCTGAAATGAAATTGCGTTATCCCCAAAATACCTGGGAAAAGTTTACTCAATAGACCCTTTTTGTGTTAGTAAAGTGATGATGTATTTTATGGGCGGAGCTGAATTGGTGGCAGAAAGTGACAGGAACCTCTTCACAACAAATAGGAATATGGATAACCCGTACATCTTCTCCAATTATTTTGTAAAGAAAATGTCATTTCACAGATATGATATTACCGTATATCCCATTCATTCATTAAATGCTTGCCTAAATACTGATGTAAGCTAAACTACCTAAGTATGAGCAATTTGTTTTGTTTGCATGCTAATTCTGCTTACCCGCTAGCTAATGTTGTTAATGTTGGTCTATGGTGTTTACCATTGTGAAATAGCCTACTGAGAATGCCAGCTTTGTGGTTACTGCTGTTACTAATTTATCGTTATTTTATAACTACATCATTGATTTTGCCTGTGTGTGATAAACAGTGGACAAAAAATTCTGCATGATTTCATCAGTCCAGTCTGTCTGTTTAATGGCTTGTAACCATAAACGTCTCAATTTAGATTCAAAGAATTTAGATTCATTTTTATAAAATACAACAGTATTTTATAAAAATTAAGGCCATCTTTTTTTGCATTCCTATTCTGACATCTAATGGCACAACAATAATTTTTTTTGCCTAAGTGCGAGGATCTTGCCCATTTCCCTACACTTGTTCCTGCAGTTTTCTAGCACCAAAACTGTGCCCGGCCTAGTGCATTCTTAGTAAAAATAAGTATAGTAAAACCATATAGGGTTCCTCGATTTGTCCTAAAAATGTAACCTTGTTTCATTAACTCTTTGCAGAGGGTTCAACATAGATTTCTTCAAAGAAATCCCTGTATATGGTTCTAAAGGGTTCTACCAAGAACCATTTTATAATCTAAAGGTGTATCAATCTGCCTTAAATTATCTTACATCAGGAGCATGGTCTTTGCACTGTACCCACTTGAACAAAATGTTTTGAAATCATCCAGTTTTCCTTACCAAGTAGGCCAAGGTCCCTGCTTCACATAAAAAAGGTAGTCTACATTATATTAAAATTAATTAAATTATATGATTATGTAAAATTAGGATCTATATATAATTAATGATATTATGTACAATAATTATATACTTTAAATTAAATTAAACATACATACATTTTTGTATAAAGAAATAAAACTTTCACATCCAGAAATCTAGAACATTGAAAGGTGTTCACCGTTTTGCTGATTGATCACAGTTATTGATGGGTACAGACCAGATTTTATAAACAAAACTGTCTGAATTTTGGGCAGTATGGTGTGTACTCACTTTTGTTGCCAGCAGTTTAAACATGAATTGCTGTGTGTGGAGTTATTTTGAGGGGAAAGCAAATGTACACTGTTATACAAGCTGTACACTCACTACTTTACATTGTAGCAAAGTGTAATTTCTTCAGTGTTGTCACATGAAAAGATATACTCAAATATTTACAAAAATGTGAGGGGTGTACTCACTTTTGTGAGATACTGTATGTACCAGTTTTGAATATAGGAGTTAATTTGGCCTATTCATCTTGGTAAATTTGTTCCAGGATTTGTACAGGTTGGTTGGACAACACGTGTGGACCACAAATAGTGCCACAGATTCTCACAGGGATTGAGGATATTGTCTGGACCAACTTTCCACAGGATTATTGTCCTGCGGAAAGTTACATTTGTTCCCAAGCTACAGAAGCTGTTTCTCTTGCAATATTTCCAACATTAATGGTTAACAAGTATTTGCAAATGGTAAGGTAACTATGTCCTTGTTAAGACAATTTCTTTTATCTGTGTAAACAGGGAGCTTCCACAGCAAAGGGGTTGAATACTTATGCAACCAACAAATTGTCAAATCGTATAATTTACTGCTGGACTCTACAAACATATCCCTGTCTTCTGGTCTGACTCTTTACGAATACAAAGTCACCAACGAATTCTGGTTCCAAAGTTATTTGGGATCAAAATGGGCATGAGTTTTTTCCAAAAACAATAACATTCTTATTTTCAACATTTGATATGTCGTCTTTGTACAATGTTTTTGTACTATGAATTCTGTTGTTGTTTACATTTTACGCAGCATCCCAACTGTTTAGAAACAAGGTTGTAGTTCAAATTATATTTAACTCCAAAAGCTTACATTTGTGGTTTAGTGACAGCAGGGGCTATCTTTAGGCAACTATCCAAATAACATTTTGCCATGGAGATCCCAAAATGTAACCAAGTGGAATAAACATATATAATATGGATTTTGCATTTTTCACTTTGGTTTTGTAAATAAAGTTGTAGGACCTATGTAGCTTTCTCAAAAAGGAACTGGAAAATTATTTGATATAAAAAAGTGCCTTTAGTATTATTGTGCATAAAAGCAGATTCTACTAAACTTAAGTTTTCCATAAAACATAGGGGAAAATGTACTTATTTCAATTACTTACTGCCTTGCCTTTGTATCCAAAGGATGGGGACAAAAATGATTAATTCCTATTTTATTGTTTGGGGGACAAAAACTCTTTGGTCATTTTCCAATACCATACTATGCTTACCCTTACCATTGTAAATCGGCCTATGAGTGTCCCACAGCGGAACCAAAACCAACTCCTTGTTCCAGGAGTTTCTTAAGGAATTTACTGCCGAATTACCTCTCAATCTCAACAGGCTTGAATAATGGTCTGAGTAGTTTTCTAGACCGAACATGCCTGGTTACAAGTGGCAGCTAGCATTCAGACCAAGTTATTTACATTCAATGCATAGCCTTTTGCACTTACTGTAGCCTATGTGTAGGCTACTCTGGATAGGTATTGCCAGCTAAAAAGGTTATTTTGTAATGAATATCACCTAATCAATCCATTATATATTTTCATAATTTACACTAACATATGTTATGCTATTACATCTGTTTTTATCAATATATTTCAATAATGAATTGGCCTATGCTTGAAATCAACTCATCCATTTATTGATCAAGAAATAGATCTGGAAGAGCATGTGCAACATGAGTTAAATGTAAACAATATCATAGGACATGGATATCTGTAAAACTACCAGAATTTTGCTGATGGGCTAACAAAGTTTGCAGTGCCTTTGTTCTCCATGAGAAAAAAAAAAAAGGCTGTAAAATAAAACACATTTTTATCAGCTTCTTGGAGAAATGTGAAGATTTTCAAGAAATGATCTGAAACATTATGAAGTTATGGAGGGTACTCCAAAATTCGTAAATTCTGAAGGGTGAGTCCCCAATGTTGTCAGGTCCTGGCTGGGGGCCTCTAGGCATCTCTATGCACATGGGGGCCACAGTCAGGGCCTGACTGCAGAGGTGCCTCTAGGCATGCTGCTATTTTGGTTGGCCCCTAATAGAGGCAGCTGCTCGACATTGCCTCTAATTGAAGACCATTTTTAAGTTCCCATTTGAGTTCTTTAATTTATGAATCATGGTTTGTGGCTCTGTTTGCCTCTACTTTTGTTGTTTTCTGTTCAGTCATTTCAGGTCTCTCAAGAAATGTTTGATTAGGTTTAAGTCTGGGTTCAGTCAGGGCCGCTGAAGTACATTCACAGACTGGGGCTCTGTCAGATTGACCATCTGGTTCTTGTTCATCTTCCCTGATCAAGGCCCTACTCCCATGATTGCTCATTTTAACCAAGCGGCCAAATCTAGGAAGAGTGTTAGTAGTTCCAAATAGGAATGTGCATTGGACCATATTTTACTATCCGTATAGTATGTGTTGTTATTCAAATAGTATTTTTTAAAACAACCGATACCACATGAGCTCTACTACATAATGCACGAAGGACAGGGTGTTATTCTCATCTAATATCGGCTCAATGACCGTGTGAAAAAAAAGTGACTGCGTTTTTGGAGGAAGCTGTGTGGTTGATACGCAAAACTACAGAACAAGAAGACAATATTAATCAACACACAACATTGAGATTATTGGATGGAAGAGTCTTGAAGCTAGATGGCTAAGCTAGCCAGCTATTATGCCATTTGCTTTACTCACTGTTTTCTGCACTCTCAACCACCTTTCAATTCCACAGCTGAACTTTACGTAGCGTTTTATGGCCAAATATTTTTCTGGAGGTAATTTTAATTCAGTATATATATTCCATCTTCCCTTGAATTAGTTTACTTTCCTCCACTTCCTATCAGTAGACTAATAAGTATATATTGCGTCATTCTGACTGACTGGGCCCGACCACACTACTACCACTTTGATGAGTTACCATATGTCATGGTATATCGTCATGTGTGTAAAAGTTTGGAAAAGTATTTAATAAAATAACATTCTAGTCTATTTATTTAAACCAAAAAAATATTACATATACTATGTATATACACATACATTAAAAAGGGGGTTAATTGAATACACACACGTATTCGAATACTAAATACATTTTGAGTATGTTCAACTATCCGTGCCCATCCCTAGTTCCAAACTACTTCCATTTAAGAATGACAGAGGCCACTGTGTTCTTGGGGACTTTCAATGCTGCAGAATTTCTTTTGGCACCCTTCCCCAGATCTGGGAGTCGACACAATCTTGTCTTGGTGCTCTACTGACAATTCCTTTGACCTAATAGCTTTTCTCTGACATCCATTGTAAACTGTTCGACCTTACATAGAAAGGTGTGTGCCTTTCTAAATCTTGTCCAATCAACTTGATTTAGTATCAACTTTTCCCCTGTTTTTCATATTTGCAAAAAATAAATAAAAAAATGTTTTTCCACTGTCATTATGGAGTATTGCACATAGATTGAAAAAACAAATATATATTTCTTAGAATAAGGCTATAATGTAACAACATTTTTTTTTTTATCAAAGGGTCTGAATACTATCAAATAGTGATGGCCATTCAAGGCTTCATTAGCGTTATTTTAGAAGCAGGATAATATGCTGGCAGCACTAAGATTTTCTTTATGACAATAAAAGCCATATTTGAAATGTAGTAGGCAATATAGTTAATCTAGTCTGTGAAAAAGAACAGTGGAACATGAAATGCACAGACTAGATTAACTATTTTACCTTATATTTCAATGATGGCTTTTACTTTGAACATTTTTATCGGAGTTAGTACTGCTAGCATAATATCCTGCTGCTAGACGAACAGTAAAGAAGGCTCGAATGGCCATAACTACTTTCCAAATGCACTGTATCTTATCTACCTAGCATATTAGCATACATGATTTAACTGGTTTCTAAAGAGCTTTTTAGGTAGCCATGTTCAGAGGTTAAAAATGGGCCAGAACCCACAGTCTTCTGAACAATGTGCTGGGGGCTACAACCAAAAACGGGAAAATGCATGAAACGGCCTCTATTCCAATACAGTGAAAGTAGAATCAGATGCTGTTTGTAGACACTCGAAAATGCTAGCTAATGCATTAATAATAATGTAAAAAGTGTATCCATTTTAGGTTTTTAAGATTTCCAAAGTAAAAACCATACAAAACTCAGTATCCTAATGTTTTGTGATAGCACACCATGTTATATGCTTAGCAAGTGGGTTTATACATTTTAAGCTCTGCTTTATGGATTGAACAGATTTCAAAGCCTGCCCTCTGGAAAAAAACATGGTGAGTGTGTGTGTGCTGGGGGTGGCTAAGTTAGGCTTTCAACTTTCTTTTTTAAAGTTGTAACATTGAATGAGCAAGTTGGAGTTCCAAAAATAGGGTAGTACATCAGCAGTTTTCCTATTGTCATGTCCGTCATTGCAGACCGAATATGAGTAGCTAGAGATCTTTACAGTCAAATCAGGGAGGCCCAACAAGCGCATTTACAGGTATTTCTTTAATTTCATAGATTACTTCTTTGCACTTATGATATTGCTACATCGATTTCAGCTCACCAATTTTGGATCTCTGGGAACTATACCTGATGCTTGCAGTCTAACGAAATTAATGGCTTTTGTTATTAGCAAATGTATTTGACCAAAGGCTATTTACTCCCTTCACGTCACATGCTAATCAATATTACTGAATATATTAAAATAGATATTAATCACACACATCATACATGCTACTGTATTAACTACAACAAAACTGCGTCAATGTCAGAAAAACTGTCAAATGTCAGAGATCTAATGGGCGTCCAATCAGAATTTATTTTTCAAAAAAGGTGCTCCAGCAAGTCTGATGTGCTACTGACTCTCAAACTGTGCTGTGTAGAATTAAGGATTTACTTAACATCAGGGCACAATGGCCCGGCAGCAGAATGGGAAACCTTGAACTAGCCCACGGCAACTAACCTTTTTAGATCATTTATTTTTGTTCTAATGTTTGAGTCACTCCAGTGTCACACAAACACAAAATATGGCAACAGAAAATGCATAAAATGACCTTTAAAACAACATCAATAGGTTCTTTCCACTCCATGGCAAAATGTGTAGAATTAAGGGGATGTTTCCCAGGGATGGAAGGAGAACCCTGAGTGAAATAGTTTTCAAACCTATTCAGATATTACTCCTGGCCATTACTACAGATTTATTATTTTTTTCTAACTTGCAGATACTTTCCCTTTAGTAGAGAACAATAGGGTGCACCTTTACAGAATTTAGTTGGTTCCTCACCGTGCTGTCAAGAGGGTCGATGCTCTCCTCTCCTCCCACAGCCAGCGCAGACAGAGAGGCCGCATCATCACTCTCTCCGGCCTCCTGGAGGACTGCCTCGCATTTCCTCTTGCCCTTTTTCTTCTTCTCCACTGGGACCGGCCCTTGGAGGACCTGCTCTCTGTAGACATACAAGTTGGAACCATAGAAGTTCTGAAGAATGTATATTCTAGTTTGTATATCTGTGGCTTGAACCACAAAGTGTTCTAAATCACAACTGCAGATTGCAGAGTACAGCAGACAATACCATGGATATGTGATGTTATTTTTTTTAAGGCTCTGTAATTTGTTTTCTATCATAAGCTTTTTTGGTAAGAGGGCAGAGGTTTAAACATTTTCCCCATAGTATTAAAATCTCAAATCCGGCCATGCTGCAGAGTGATTAGACAAAAGCCTCCCCCTTGGCTGCGGAAATGCCAACCAGACCTAATCATTTTGCTAAATATTTAGCAGCAGACAAATATTATCTCTCTACTCCCACGACATCAGCAACTAAAAGGACATGGCGCATCCCTGGGAAATCTCACCTTTGGGTAGAACCTAATGCAGTTACAGCAGTGCTTATGACATGCAAAGAGTTTAAGTTGTAACCCACCTAATTATGCCACACTAGATAAACATGTCTCTAACAAAGTAAGAGATCATGGTGAACTCATTAGAGATAAAAAGCCCCTCACCTGGGTTTGCGGCCCCTCTGTTTGGGAGGAGTGGGGGCATTCTTACATTCTGTGGGGGCCGGGGGTAGGGCTTGCACTTGGCCCTTGGGTTTAGGCTTTCTCCCTCTTTTCACTTCTCTTGGCGCCTCTTTGGGTGCTTTTATCTCCTTCACTTTGACCTCTTTCACCACCTTGACTATATTGACCTCCTTTGCCTTCTTGACCTCCTTTGCCTTCTTGGGCTCCTTGGACTTGCGTGGGAGCAGCTCCTTCTCCTCTTTCAGCTCCCTCTTTTTCTTTGGTTTGGTGTCCTCCGAGCCCCTATGCTGCCAGGCACCGCCCAGCTCGCCCCTCTTGTCTTTTTTCTTTCGCTTCTTCTTTGCCCGTCGCCCGCCCCCTCCGTCGTCCTCCTCATTGTTGAGGGGTGACGAGGGGGCACAGGGGCTGAGGCTGCCCGAGCTGGTGCCCGCCTCACCCACCCTGTGGTGCTTGGCGTGGGCCATGCAGTGATTGGTCTGCCCGCCACAGAGGACACGGATCTGGTCTTTGGAGCCCAGGGGTCCGCTGGGAAATGGAGTTTGTGCATTTTGGTCACTGGCAGTAGAGGCTGCTATAGCTGGAGTGTGCTTTAGTAAGTGGGCGGCGGACATCTGTAAGAGTACAACACAGGTTTAAATCAAAGACAGACCATTTCCACTATGTTGTAGGCTTTGTGTTAATGACTCAGTGAAGATACCAAAAGATAGTAAAGTGATTATTTAGAATCATTGATTATTTAGAATCATTGATTATTTAGAATCATTGATTATTTAGAATCATTGATTATTTAGAATCATAACATTATACATTAGTTCTAGAAAAACAACATCTAAGAATTTATTTCTGGACGTTCTTTGAGAGTAATTATTTTCAATGAAATTCAACAGTGACATAAATCATTATGTTTAAAGTTGAAGGTTAAGCTTGCAAATCCTCGTGAGATATTTAACACCATTCTCAATATTCCTTTACGTTTCATCATTTCAACATTTCTCTGAGTTTCAATGTTCCTCTGTCCCTTGCTGAAATGCACATATCTGTCATAACGCATATACAGTGAGGGAAACATTATTTGATCCCCTGCAGATTTTGTACGTTTGCTCACTGACAAAGATTTTAATGGTAGGTTTATTTGAACAGTCAGAGACAGAATAACAACAAAAAAATCTAGAAAATGTCCCCTTAGCAGAAAAACACCCCCAAAGAATAATGTTTCCACCTCCATGTTTGACGGTGGGAATGGTGTTCTTGGGGTCATAGGCAGCATTCCTAATCTCAGCTCGTTACATGTAAAAAAGACCTGGGAGCCAGAAATCTTTCTGATTGAGAGGGGATCAAATACTTATTTCACTCATTAAAATGCAAATCAATTTATAACATTTTTGACATGTGTTTTTCTGGATTATTCTGTCTCCCACTGTTCAAATAAACCTACCATTAAAATTATAGACTGATAATTTCTTAGTCAGTGGGCAAAAGTACAAAATCAACAGGGGATCCAATAAATTTTACAGCTCTGGAAAAAATTAAGAAACCATTTCTTAAATCAGCATCTCTACATGTATGGCCGCCATTCCATTCCAGTGCCTGTTAAATTCCCACACAGGCACACCTCATTTTACTTAATGAGGTACTGATTAGGTGATTACCTGAACCAAATCTAATTTAATGAGGAAAAGTATAAACACCTCTGCTATCCTCATGCAATTGGACCAGTTGGATGGCAAAAACAGTGCAAGAAGTACCTCAAAGGTAATTTGAAGAAGAAAAAAATAATTCCTTTGAGTGTGGAAAAGAAGGGTTCAATTCTGGCTTTACTGGGAGAGGGATACAGTGAGCGTCAGGTTGCTTCCAGCCTGAAAATCTCAAAGACAGCAGATCATAAAAACAAGGTCAAGCAACAGACATTGGGGACAAAAAACTACAGATGGGCAGAGGGCGAAAACTGTTCACTGACCGAGTTGATCGTTAACTCATTCAAATAACACTCAACAACTGTAGGATGACATCAAGTGACCTAGGTCCCATGAAGCTCAGTTCACTGCTTAAAACTGCTCTGGATCGCCAATAAAACTGTTTTGGATTGTCTGCTAAATGCACAGATTTACTGCTCTAAACTACTTTGGGTCGTGAGCTAAATGTATGAAGATTGTAATGGATAAGATTGTCTATTAAATGTTAATGTGATCCTGGGTTAAAAATGACCAGTAAATTATACCAAATATAAGCATTTTATCTGAGTATGCCCGAATCCCTCCCGCTAATTTGAGTAAATTAGGAGAACCACATTTATTTCTAATGACAAAAAACATCTGTTAGTCCAAATTACCCCTACACATTTCCATAAAATATAACTGATGTAATATACAGAGTCAATAGAAAGGTGTGCGAATGTTTATGATCACTATGCTTGATGTTCAGTTAGCACAACTTGGGTGGATGTAAACAAAATGAGCCATGGAACGTATACCTGAAAGCCTTCTTGTCTGTATTTGATATGTTTCTCTGCCTGCCTCTGCTTGTGAAAGTCTTACACTTTCTAATGGTGTTTCATATCTTAGCAAGTCATGTTGGCAATAGAACAAGCTTTTCAATTACGCCCACCAGACCCAGAATGCTAATTGTACACTGAACAAAATTTATAAATGCAACACATTTGTTTTTGCCCCATTTATCATGATCTAAGACTTCCTCTATGTACACAATAGGCCTATTTCAATTTTTAAATTTCAAATATTGTTCAAAAATCTGTCTAAATCTGTGTTTGTGAGCACTTCTCCTTTGCTAAGGTTATCCATCCACCTCAAGATGCTGATTAGACAGCATGATTATTGCACAAGTGTGTCTTAGGCTGGCCACAATAAAACACCAATGTGCAGATCTATCACACAGCACAATGCCACAGATGTCGCAAGTTTTGAGGGAGAGTGCGATTGGCATGTTGACTGCAGGAATGTCCACCAGAGCTGTTGCCTGTGAATTGAATGTTCATTTCTTTACCATAAGCAGTCTCCAAAGGCATTTCAGAGAATTTGGCAGTACATCCAACCAGCCTCACAACTGCAGACCACGTATAACCAGCCCAGGACCTCCACAACCAGCATCTTCACCTCCAAGAACGTCTGAGACAAGCCACACGGACAACTGCTGCATCTGCATGTCAAAAATTTCTGTCTTAAGCAGTTCTTCTTGGTACTGTCACGAGCAAGTAAGTGCAGATGGTGATACCCAAACAGAGCCCTTTTGTGGTTATTTTCAAACCAAGTATATAACCTGCTTTCTGGCATGATGCAACGGATGCAACATAACGACTGCCCTTCACACCATTTCCCCACACACGTATACTATAGCTCTGCATGTGCTTTAGGTCCAAGTCTCCTTTAACCACTTTTGATCTCACTCAACATGTCAAAGAGCGTCCACACACTCGAGGCCACATTCTAGATCTGGTACATTCTAGATCTCTAAAGGTCTCAATATTTCTTCTGTCATGGTTAAAGACTTGGCCCTGTCTGATCATTTCTGTGATTCACGTAAAGGTACATTAATGGTACCAATGCTCAGTTTATTGAAGCCATAGCTATCTCTCCAACAATAAGTGCTGAGTCAGTTAATGTACTCCTGGATAAGTTAATTGCAAAATATTGAATGTCATGGATCGTGTTGCACCGGTAAAGGTAAAGAAAACTATGAGCAAACAGAAAACACCATGGAGGACCACCATGATGGTAAGCGCCCTGAAAAGAGAATGTAGGAAAGCTGAACTTCAAACTCACTATGACATCTATAAACAAAGCCTTGGTAGCTTCAACAATGAGTTACGCAGGGCCAGACAGCAACATTTATCGAGAATGATCAACAATAAAATCAACAATACCCACACTCATGGTCGACAACCTTACAAACCCAAAAACGCAGATAGCATCAGAACTCATGTCCACTGTGAAATGTAATGAATTTGCGTGTTTCTTTAGTGAAAAAATTCTAAGTATTAGACGGAACATCAAAACTACAGTCTAACAAGGACTCTGTACCGTCACCACGACCACCAAGACTTAACTTGCTAATTATGTCGCATTTTAATACAATTGATAAAAAATCCCTAAAAGAAACAGTTCGACATCTTAAAGCTTCCACTTGCTGTCTCAACACACTGCCATCAGACTTAAAAAAATTTTTTTTAACTCTATAACAATGGACCTACAGCAAATAGTTAATAGCTCTCTGCAATCAGGCATTTTCCCAACTTCTCTAAAAACAGCTGCAATTAAGCCCCTATTAAAAAAGAAAACACCGGATGTATCTATTATGAACAACTATAGACCTGTATCAAATCTGTTTTACAGCCACGATCAATGAGAGGGTCATCTTCAATCAACTCAGCAATTCTGTGACCTGAAGCGGTCTCTTAGACAAATTTCAGTCAGGTTTCCGACCTCACCACAGTACTGAAACGGCACTGATCAAAGTTGTAAATGATATACGGCTGAATACTGATTCTGATAAAATAACAGTTCTGGCTCTATTAGATCTCAGTGCAGCATCTGACACTGTAGATCATAGTACACTTATAGATAGGTTGGAAAATTGGATAGGACTCTCCGGGAAAGTCCTTGATTTGTTCAGATCTTATCTAGATGGCCAGAGTTAATTTGTCACCATTGGTAATCATGAATCTGACAGGGTGGCTATGACATGCAGACTTCCCCAGGGATCAGTTCTCGGACCGCCTCTGTTCAATCTCTATATGCTACCTCTGGGCCAAATTCTACAAAACAACAACATTAACCACCACAGCTATGGCGATAATACTCAAATATATATGGCTCTCGAACCATATGACAACAGCTCACTGTATAGAGCACATAAATACCTGAATGAACTAAAATTGTCTACAATTAAACCAAGATAAAAGAATTAGTAAAGAGCTGGATTCTCAGGCCCTTTAAACCAGGGATCAAGTGTGTAATCTTGATGTTCTGATTCAGTCCTGACATTTAACAGTCATATCAAAGCGGTCACCAAAACAGCATTCCATCATCTACAAAATATAGCCAGAATCAAAGGCTTGGTGTCCCAAAAAGACCAAGAGAAGCTCATCCATGCTTTTATCTCTAGTAGGGTTGACTTCTGTAATGGCCTCTTAACTGGACTCCTGAAAAAAAACTGTTAAACAACTGCAGCTCAGAATGCTGCTGCTAGAATGTTAACCAGGACCAAGAGAACAGAGCACATCACTCCGGTTCTTAAATCTTTGCATTGGCTTCCAGTCAGTTACAGAATATATTTCAAAGTGGTGCTTTCCGTTTATAAATCTCTGAATGTTTTAGGACCCAAATACATTTCTTGTATGTTTGAAGAATATAAACCGAGCAGGGCTCTAAGATCCATGAACACAGGTCAGCTAGTAGAGCCCAGAGCCCAAACTAAACATGGAGAATCTGCGTTTAGCACTTGCTGTACAGAACTGGAATAAACTACCAGAAGATCTTAGATGTGCCCCAAATGTATACATTTTTAAATCCAGGTTAAAAACACTTCTCTTCTCACATGCCTTTGACTGAGCACTTAAACTTAACCACACTGTTTAGCCTTATAGCTTCCTATGTTTTAATCCCATTTTTAATCTTTATATGTTTTCTTCTTGTATTTTTATTATGATAATGTAATCATTTGTTTTAATGTTTTCATTTGAGTATTTGTTTTTGTTACTGTACTTTCATATATATTTCTTTGTAAAGCGAATTGCTTCGATGTATGAATTGTGCTATATAAATAAACTTGCTTGCTTGCTTTAGGAGTAACTCTTAAAAGACATGAGTGTGTCAGTCCTAACTTTAGCACTCCTAAATGTTTGGCCTAAGATTATTTCACACAGCGTTTTAGTGCTAAAACCAGCTCCTAAATCTGGGGAAAGTTAGGAGTAGTCAAGAGGACTCCTAAGTCACTAAGACAAAATCACAAACCATCCTAAATGCTGCTGCCGGCAATCTGTGATGTAATCTGGTCAACGTTTTAGAAACACTTAATGACACAGAGCTTTTAAAAAGGTATTGGCTTAATCGCGAGGATATTATGATCATAGTAGAGCTACTGAAGCAGTCACTTCACCAACAAACAGAAACAACCCAATAACACCAAAGATCAGAGCTGTGACGAATCTACGGTACTTGGCCACATGGAAAATTAAGCTATGCAGCGCAGACGAACTACATATATCTCAGCTATCTGTCATGTGAATATTATCCAACAATAATGCCTTCTCCAGACCCCATATCTCTGGAAAAATCATTCGGTTTCCTAATTTGCCATTTACAAAGAATGGCTATAGCTGGATCACCTGGTGTAGTTAGTGCTATAGATGTGACACACATTTTATTACGAGCTCCCAAAGAGGCTGACATTTAGCTGAACATATCTTGACTAGTCAGTATGTCATTCTTGGTTTCATGTTTAATCAGTGACACCATACATTTTTATTTTAATATATGTATTTCAATATGGCAACATGACACATTGTTCTATACAGTTTGCTATGATGAATTCACTGACAGAGACCCCTCCCCTATCAGCCTATCACTGTGGGCATAGTAAGCTTGTTCGTGAAACACAACATCATCCATAGCAAGGGTCAACCTTTCTCTTAGCTTAAGACTTCTCCCCATTCCTTAGTAAAAGCTGGTCTTAGCAGCTTCGTGAATAGGTTTTTAGAGGAAATTCTGAGATAGAAACCTTTAGTGCTGTTTAGGAGTCCTCCTAGTGGTAAGATGTTTAGTGAATACGGCCCCTGATCTTTGGATTAATAATATTTCTACAATCTCCTAAACGTTCCATTGAGATTATGGGAATGGCATATACATTCTCTTATATATATATGGATCCAAAAGTTTTGGGTCACAAACATTTCCTTAATTTACATGACACAACAAACATGACATGAGCTAGAATACGAAATGATAGCAAAATGAATAGGAAATATAATCACTGACAAGGTAATAATGATTTTTTTATAGAAATAATTGAATCCTCCATTTGCAGCAAATACAGCCTTGCTGACCTTTGCCATTCTATTTGTTGAGGTAATCTTTAGAGATTTCACCCAATGCTTTCTGAAGCACCTCCCACAAGTTGGATTGGCTTGATGGGCACTTCTTACATACCACAAACTCAAACTCAAGCTGCTTCCACAACAGCTCAACAGGTTTGAGATCCAGTGACTGCTGGCCACTATTATAAACAGAATACCAGCTAACAGCTTCTTCCCTCAATTGATGTTACATAGTTTGGAGCTGTGTAATGGATTATTGTCCTGTTGTAGGAGGAAATTGGCTCCAATCAAGTGCCGTCCACAGGGTTCAGCAGGCCTTTGCAAAATATAGCGATAGTCCTCCTTCTTCAAGATCCCTTTTACCCTGTACAAATCTTCCACTTTAACACCACCAAAGCACACCCTGACCACCACATGGCCGTCCCCATGCTTGAAAGTCTCCTCCAGCGTCTTTTCGTTTCTGCATCTCAAGAATGTTCAATCAATCAAATGTATTTACAACAGCAGTTGTCACAAAGTGCTTTACAGAGACACCCGGCTTTAAACCCCAAGGAGCAAACAACAATAGTGTTAAATTCTTTGAGATATAAAGCTCAAAGCTTAGATTCGTCTGTCCATTACACTTTTTTCCAATCTTTCTCTGTCCAGTGTCTCGTGTTCTTTTGCCCATCTTAATCTTTTCTGTTTATTGGCCAGTCTAAGGTATGGCTTTTTCTTTGGAGCTCTGCCAAAAAGGCCAGCATCCTGGAGTCGCTTCTTTACTGTTGAAATTACTGTTGTGGGGTACTATTGAATGAAGTTGCCAGTTGGGGACCTTTGAGGAGTCTCTTTCTTTTCCTCTTTTTTGTCCTCTTGCTCAGATGTGCACTAGGGCCTCCTACTTCTTTCTATTTTGGTTAAAGACAGTTTGTACTGTTCTTTGAAGGGAGCAGTACACAACGTGGTATGAGATTTTCAGTTTCTTGGCAATTTATTGCATGGAGTAGTCTTCATTAATAAGAATAAGAATACACTGTCAAATTTCAGAAGAAAGTTATTTGTTTCTGGCCATACTAATCTAAAGAAGGACAGTTTTATTGCTTCTTCAATCAGCACAAGAGATTCAGCAGTGCTAACATAAATGCAAAAGGATTTTCTAACAATCAATTAGCCTTTTAAAATGATAAATTTAGCAACACAAACATGCCATTTGGAACACAGGACTGATGTGTTGCTGATAATGGACCTCTGTACGCCAATGTAGATATTCCATTAAAAAATCAGCATTGTCCAGTAAACAATAGTAATTTCTAACAATAAACAATGCCTACACTGTATTTCTGATCAATTTGGTGTTATTTTAACAGACAAAAATTTGCTTCTCTTTTCGAATATGCCTTTATATTACTTCTGAACCAAAATGTTTAATAAAGCCATATCAATATAGGCCAATTACAAGTGTAAGGGGTTGAAGTTCCCATTACAAATATTTTTTAGGCAACAATAAAGGTAAATGTTAAAGCCTAAACAGATATTATTACAATTATCAACAACAGACAATAGGTTTCTCTCATTTACCAGGAAAGCATTTGGTCAGGAGAGTCAAAGATGCAGAGCAGAGAAGGGAACAGACCAACTAGTTTACAACATTGAATCAATCCATGCCGTGGAGCATGTTTTACCAAATTAGTGCAAAATGGGATGGGTCTGTAAGCTGAAATGGGTTGTTGCTGGCAGCGACATTTGAAAGTCTTTTTGTTTTTGATCTATTATATTATTCCCTTATGCGAGATCACTTGGAGGAGCATTCTCCAACCATGCAAAAACTGCTGAAAGAATTGAAGGAGATTTTGAATTCAGATATAAACTATTGAGAAATAATTTTTTCACTGAAATACTATTTAGGATTTTCAATTACTTTCAAAATATTTGGATTCTATATATTTTATATATTGTATACAGTATATTTCCCCTTCAAAATATGACCCTCCTAAACTATGATGATATAGTTGACAGGCTTGACTCTAAAAAGCTAAATAAATTAGATTTACAACCCTGTTTCCAAAAAAGTTGGGAATGTTTTCAATGTGTGACAGGTCTGGACAATAGGCAGGCCAGTTTAGCACCTGGACCCTTAATACGGAGCCATGGTGGTGTAATACGTGCAGAATGTGTTTTGGCATTGTCTTGCTGAAATAAGCAATGCCTTCCCTGAAAAAGGCACAGTCTGGATAGCAGCATATGTTGCTCCAAAAGCCATGTGCACAAATGCACCCCATACCATCACCGATGCTGGCTTTTGAACTGTGCGCTCATAACAATCCGGATGGTCCCTCTCCTCTTCAGTCCAGAGGACACAGCGTCCATGATTCCCAAATGCAAATTTTTGAATTCACTCCAGGACAGTTTTCCACTTCGCCTCAGTTAATCTTAAATTAGCTTGGCCCTAGAGAAAGCGGCAGCGTTTCTGGATCTTGTTTATATATGGTTTCTTCTTCGGATGCTAAAGTTTTGACTTGCATTTGTGGATGCAGTGATGTACTGAGTTCACAGACAATGGTTCTGGGAAGTGTTCCTGAGCCCATGCAGTGATGTCCACTACAGAATCTTGTCTGTTTTTAATGCAGTGCCGTTTGAGGACCCAAAGATCACGGCAAACCAATATTGGTTTTCGGCCTTCTCCGGATTATCTGAATCTTTTAATGATATTATGTACCGTAGATGATGAGATTCCCAAACTCTTTGCAATCTTACGTTGAGAAAAAATTTTCTTAAATTGTTGCACTGTTTACCATAATATCCTCGCGATTGCACTGTAACCTAATAAGTTGTGAGATCTTCCACCAAGGTTTATTTAGCACTACACAACATTTCCAGTCTTTTGTTGCCTTTATGTTGCTGGCATCAAATTAAAAGTAGGCATATATTTTTCAAGAAACAATAAAATTTCTCAGTTTCAACATTTGATATGTTGTCTTTGTACTATTTTCTGTTGAATATAGGGTTTAAAATATTTGCACATCATTGCATTCTGTTTTTCATTACATTTTACAGTGTCCTAACCTTTTTGGAAACAGGGTCGTACAACAGTGTCATCCACTTTCTTACAAAGAACCCCTTCTATATTAATCACTGTGACCTTTACATTCTGGTTAACTGGTACACAACACCAGACTCACTGGAATATATGCAACTACATACACAACACCAGACCCATTGGAACAAATGCAACTACATACACAACACCAGACTCACTGACACCAACAAATAATAATAATAATGGCACTTATCACACCACATTCCGTCATAAATAAAATAAACAAGGTGCTATAGATCAACATACCAGTTGACTCTAACAAACCATTTTGTATTTGATTTGTCTTGTCAGTTCATTGGGATTTTTAAACTACTTGGGTGGTTTTTTGTGCTCTTTTGGAACTGAATGCCTTTGGCAAGGTTGTCATTGAATATGAGAACTCAATTGTTTTACCTAGTAGACTGATGTAGAGAAAACAAAAAATTGAAATACCTAAATACACAGAAAATTTCATGACAGGTTTATGGTAATGTTACCATCGTTGAACCATGATTGTGGCATACATTCACATGTGTGCCCACATAAAAAAATAACTATATCAATTAATTAATGAAGGTCATGTATAGAGGAGATGTATCACCTGGGAGCCTGACCAGGTTTGACTAAATAAGATCCTCTATTATTTTGTGTCAATATTGTGTGACAAACACTGTACATTTACAAAGTAAAATACACAAAAGTACTACCAGAATGTATGAAAACTGCCTGACAGCTACTGGTAGAGAGTCAATGAGAAATAAATGTTCTTCTAATTATACTAATGTATCCACAAGCCTTAACACAGAAAAATTCTAGAAGGGAATTGGGTGCAAAGACAGACCTGGCACGATTATGTGATAAGGGCTAATATTGGCGCAGGCCCATTTCCAGCAACATGTTATTTATAAACCAAGGCTGATGCCATGTGGAGAGCTATATGGGACGATTCGTGCATACAGATCTTACTGTGCGCTGCTAATGCTTATCTTCAAGTTGCCTTCTGGAGTTATGAGAGTAATGTAAATGAATAAGACTCTCAAAGCCAGTTGGAATCAGGACCGTCGCCACGGTAACAGGCTCGGTAGCAAGCAGCGGGAAGCAGCAACATAAACTTGGTAACCCTTTGACTGCCAGCTTGCGAGACTATTTGACATTTCCTCCATTTTGCACTTGATCACACAGCATGACACCAAGTGATAGCCTATCCCCTGCTTCGCAGGCATCTGCTATGTCGAGTTTAAACCATTGAAGAGGGGGAAGTTTCGTCACAGTCAATAGGACACAGTCATGTGTACGCTAGTCAAACTCTACACACACATACATACACTTCAGGTCAATTATGCCTCCCAACACACACAAACCTTATCGGTTTGCAAACTATTGTAATGTTGGCAGAGAACCAGGCAGCACAAAAGGCTGAATAAGAGCCCATTAAGCCATGGATACTAGGGAACATTCCTCCTCACCTTGCTCCATACCACCCTCCGTCGGTCACTTTCCCAGCCAAAACCAAGCGTAGTAGTCCACAGTGTCGCCCTCATCCAGGCTCGCGTCTCCAGAGCCACGGAGCATTTGGCTCATTGTCCAGAGGCTTCATGGCAATCGCTTTCACCAGTGAATGCACACACACACACACTAACACACAGCCCCCAGTGACGTGCTACAGTGAACCAGCTCGCCAGCCAACTCGGATTGACCACACGAAAGCTGCTTGCAATTAAATTCCCTATGAATAAAGCCTTCCCGAGCTGACGAACAGCACGGCTGCAGTCAGGTCAATTCTTCCCCATGCACTTCCCAACTAAAAACACTGACACCTCTCCAGCAGAAATGGTAGGGCTGCTGCCTCTAGAGGCTATATGACTGATCTTCATTGAATTGCAGGCTCTCTGGAGTAGCTTGTGGCTGCAGGGTGGTTTGGGTAGAGAAATCCACAGAGAGGAGTGCCAGGAGGAATGCATGCTCACAGGAGAGCAACATTTGTTTTCCCTTGTGAAAAGGGGAGGGCACAAAATTGTGGCTATGGGTTAAGGCGGTTTCTCTTAACAAAAAATACCAAAGAAACTGAAAAGAGACAGAGTCTACCGTCAAGCTTGAGGGTTTCCTGTAAGGTTCTGAGAATGGTACGGGCGGAAGTTTTGTCCATAGACTTATTTTGTGTTCCCAGAGAAAAGTTTGTTTTATCAAAGGATACGTTTGAATATTTTTTTCCACTCAACATCTATGTTCTTTGATGATTTGTTTTAGTTCTGAATTAGTCTAACCAACCAGCTGGTCCTCTCTTTCCATCAACACTGGGAGACTGTATCCACAAAACCTTTTAAAAATCCTGAAAGAATCATGTTAAAGATTTTTTTAAGACCAAAAAAAGACCAAGCTCAGAGTAGGAATTAAAATGATGTGAAAATACAGCCCAGTCAAACTTCAAGCCAGGAGTGAAATTAACTCATCAAAGTTTGTAAACTGGTCATCACCACAGACTGAGTTACTGCTACTGTAAGACAGTGATGCCGTTCATTGACATAGTTCTAAATGACGACGAATATCCAATCAGAATGAGGCATCACCAAGCAAAAATTGTATAGTATGGTTTGCAAACCCTGGCAGAGATTGTGAAATTTTGGCATTGATTTTGAAAATATGACTGATCATGCAACTTACACATTTATTTAAGGATACTGATTCCATGAAGCCATTTATTATCACATAGTTGTTTGGCTCCTTTTTAAATCATAATGATAGCAGAAAGCACGCAAATGGATCTGATCAAAAGTTGACATACCCTTGAATGCTTCGCCTTGTTACAGATACACAAGATGACACACACAGGTTAAAATGGTAATTAAAGGTTAATTTCTCACACCTGAGGCTTTATAAATTGCAATTAGTGTCTGTGAATAAAAAGTCAATGAGTTTGTTAGCTCTCATGTGGATGCACTGATCAGGCTAAATACTGAGCCATGGGGAGTAGAAAAGAACTGTCAAAAGATCTGCGTAACAAGGTAATGGAACTTTATAGTTCACAAGTCCGCTTCTCTAACCACTACGCTATTTAACAAGGGGTAGTCAGTCAGTCAGAAAAAAACGAAACAATTTGTATGCAAAAAAAAGAGGAAATCAATTAGAATAGCTCAAAAAATTGGCCACATCCAAAGGCGATAGTCTCTAATTTTTCCTCATCTTCATCATTTTAACATATTTGATATACCTTGAGTGTACACAATAATACACATTTTTACTTATCCCTTTCAAAAGCCTAATATATTACAATTAAATGTAGTTCTAGATAATCTATGGAATGATAATAAAATATTTCAACAATTCCAAACCAATTGTCAGTCTATAGCACAGTTTACCTAATCTGCCACTTGTTGTTAATTTTCTTTCATGGACCTCCAACTCTCCCAAGAGATATCTTACTTATGTGAAAAACATTTAACAATATAATGTCAGTTGTATGTATAGAAGCTAATTAAAATTATGTTAGTCTGACCAGAATAATAAAAAAAACAGTATGGCTCTTCATAAGCATGTAAAACCAACACATAAGACTATAAAAGGTTATCATAACCCTTCTTCATGAGTCTATAACCATTTCAGAATGGATTTATATATATCCAAAAAGGTTTTTAACAACGGAACCATTTCTTTGATATAAAAACTTTTCAAATCATTCTTTGTAGAACCATGGTAAAAACATTAATAGAGCACCATAAAGGTTCCATTTCGAATGGTGGGGTTCTTAATAAAACCTTTAAAAAAGGGTTTCATGTAGCACAAATGAATACCACTATGGCTGTAAGCCAAAGGTTTCACTGACATCAAAACATTAGGATTATGTAGTATATATGGGGGTATTGAAATCTGAAATCTGCATCTCCATGAAGTTGGTCAGCAGCAGGCTCTAATACTTCTTGGTAGACGGCTGCATTGACCTTGGACCTCAGAAAACACAGTGGGCCAACACCAGTAGATGACATGGCACCCCAAACCATCACTGACTGTGGAAACTTTACACTGGACTTCAAGCAACATGGATTCTGTGCCTCTCCTCACTTCCTCCAGACTCTGGGACCTTGATTTCCAAAGGAAATGCAAAATTTACTTTCATCAGAGAACATAACTTTGGACAACTCCGCAGCAGTCCAGTCCTTTTTGTCTTTAGCGAGACACGAGGCGAGACGCTTCTGACGCTGTGTCTTGTTCAAGAGTGGCTTGACACAAGGAATGCAACAGCTGAAACCCATGTCTTGCATACGTCTGTGCGTGGTGGTTCTTGAAGCACTGACTCCAGCTGCAGTCCACTCTTTGCGAATCTCAAATTTTTAAATGGGTTTTGTTTCACAATCCTCTCCAGGGTGCGGTTATCCCTATTGCTTGTACACTTTTTTCTACCACATCTTTTCCTTCCCTTTGCCTCTCTCTTAATGTGCTTGGACACCGAGCTCTGTGAACAGCCAGCCTCTTTAGCAATGACCTTTTGTGTCTTGCCCTCCTTGTGCAAGGTGTCAATGGTCGTCTTTTGGACAGCTGTCAAGTCAGCAGTCTTCCCCATGATTGTGTTGCCTACAGAACTAGACTGAGAGACCATTTAAAGGCCTTTGCAGGTGTTTTGAGTTAATTAGCTGATTAGAGTGTGGCACCAAGTGTCTCTGATTAGCGTGGCACCAGGTGTGGCACCAGATGTCAGTCTGTATGGAATGAATGTACACATTATACAAGTTTCACTTTTTGAATGGAATTACTGAAATAAATCAACTTTTTGATGATATTCTAATTTTATGACCAGCACCTGTATGCTAAACTTTCAACAATACACCTCTAATGGCATTATGTTGTCACATACTTGACAATTTCAAGTGAAAGATGACTTATGTTCGGGTTCTCTGCCAAAGTCTAGCTCAGTCAATGCATTAATATGATATTTCATATCAGTTTCTTGTTTTTGGTTCAACACATACAAATGTCAAGGACAAAACTGATGGTTCAATTGTGAATGCAGCTACGGATACAAGCTACAGATCATGTTTAATAGTGAAGCGTCCTGTTCATTAAAATAATGAAAGAAATTCAGCACTTTAGAAGACCTTGCAACACATTGAAATCTTCCCTGCAAATTATTTCCTGCTTGGTATTTAAACAAATAGTACTAGTCTGAAACTTACTGTATTGTGAGTACATTGCTCCTCCACCTTTCTTTAAAGAATCAGTAGTTGATATCTGGATATATTCCACTGTGTAGTTACAGCTTCATTAGACATTATTGCTATAGTGTGCTGTGTGCAGTGTACTTGAATGAAGCCATACCAATGTGTTATGAAATGCAGCCACTTATGAACAGCAATTTTAAAAGCAAAATAGCTAAAATGTTGGTCTTATTGTTGTTTTTGTTCAACATTTATTCAACCACTATGACAGTTCAGTAATAAAGTGCTGCTTTATTAAACCAATGTTTTTAAAGCAGTACAGCATTCATCATGCCCGTCTGCAAGCACAAAATGGGTATGCGACTGCCATAAAAATATCTGACAATAATGTTTGCTTTTACAGATGAGCTCTGCAGATACAGAAACACAAAAAAGCTGTTTCTGAATTAACCATCTTTAAAACTATTATCCAGAAATAAATGTAAACCAACCCTACCACCCAGGCATTTGAGTGTTGCACTTCACGGTATATATTAGCTCTCCAAAGAGTATTTAGAACAAATGACCAACAGATAAGAAAAAAAATGTAAGCATTAAAATGAATGTTAGCCCACATTCTACAGTTGGCCAGTCTCCACTCCCATTCAGACATTCAGTGTCTGACGGTTGATAAACGGGTGAATCAGCTTAAGTTGGGATTGGCCCACAAGATTCAGCAATGCACTGTCCCCAGTGTCTAAAAATGTATTTTGCTAAATGAGGGGACAATGCCACTAACTAACTAACAAAAACAGTGATAAACAAAATACATTTCATATTGTAGGTTCTTACAATATGAAATTACCCACACTGTCTAGAGAGCAGCTTTCCACTCTTTTTGCAATCTCTCAACCAGCTTCATATAGGTACTGTAGTCAGCTGAAATACATTTTTATTAACAGGTGTGCCTAATTAAAATGTAATTTGTTGAATTTCTCTCTTTAATGCCAATCAGTTGTGTTGTGGCAGGGTTGAAGACCATCATTATGTCTGTACTGTTACAGTCCATTCTATGTAAAGATCGCAAAAACCATCAAGCATTATGTTCAAACTGTCTCATGAGGTCTGCCACAGGAAAGAAAGAGCCTAAGTTACCTCTTCTGCAGAGGATCAGTTTATTAGTTACCAGCCTCAGAAATAGACAATTAACTGCACCTCATACCCAAATAAATGCTTCAGAGTGTTCAAATAACACAAGTGACACAACTCAACATCAACTGTTCAAAAGGGACTGCCCAAATCAGGCATTCATGGTCGAATTGCAGCAAAGAAACAACTACTGAAAGACACCAAATGATGAGACTTGCTTGGGCCAAGATACACAAGACATAGACTTTACACTGGTGGAAAACTGGCTTTTGGTGAAGAGCAGAGCGGGTGAATGGATATTCAAGTGTGATTTCCACCGTGAAACATGTAGACGGTGGTGTGGTGTGGGGGTGCTTTCCTGGTGACACTGTCAGTGATTTATTTAAAATTCAAAGCCCACTCAAACAAAATGGCTTCCACTGCACTAGCCCTGTTATGACCCGTTTTAAGATATGTCTTAAATACCATTTAGTTTTGTTTTTTATCTGCATGAAACTTGATGATACCCTCAACATTGAATTTATTAACATTTAAAATGAATGGTGACACAATTTAACAGTTTAAAGGGGCTTAAAAATTGTTATGTGTGTAAATGACCCAGTGGTGAAGAATCAATGAAAATGCTTGTTGATAATCTTGCGGAGTGTAGATATAGAGTATGCACACGCACATACAGTTCATACATACAAACTATGCCTGCCATGGTCAGTGATTGTTGCAGTACTTCTTAACAACCAGGTCATATGACATGAAGAATTGTCACGTTAGAGATATTTTACTCACTGAGACCCTGTGTAATGTCTAACATCACACATACTAAAAGTTAAATCACCCCTCACCTTTCTCAAACACAAGCTATTATTATCTCTGTTATTATTGGAACTGAACTTTTCTTGCTTGAAAGGCTTTGTTGTGTAGTGTGTGGGAGGACCCAGGAAGTACTGTTCATAACTTTCCCAGGGTGATATTACTTATAGGACCCTGTGTATATGTTACAAGCCACAAAATGAATCAGCTGCTAATCAGTGGCTAGCTTGTGGGATACAACGACAGAGAGTCATATTCCGTGCAACCATGTCACTTGAGCGATTTCATATATTCTCCAAAGTAGTTCACTTTGATAACTGTGACACAAGACCAGCACATCGTGTGAGAGACAAACAGCACATGGTGTGAGAGCCTTCCCGGAAACCTAGCCTGTGAGAACATCATGGCTTATTGTGCAGAGATGACCAGCCCTGCTCCATCTGATTCCATAACATTCGATTTGTGTGTAACATGTTTTGACCAAAAACATAGAAGTTGTCACTGTGATCATAATATCTAGACATATTATTAAGCAGAACGTGAATGTGTTTAATTTTGTCCATCATAGCAAATAGAGATGCATTTCTGTTTTTGGGATAAAAACAAGAAACCTGGCAAGCCTAGTTCAGCCGGCCCGCAATAAAAAGTGTTGCCCTCTCGAGATTCGAACCCGGGTCGCCCACGTGAAAAGCTGTGCCGTTAACCATTATACCCCAGAACTGTACATTTGCTGGGTGTATAGCCTCTTGACATTATATAATTTCGTCATGCATTAACATCACACCAAGTTTTAATATTTTATTAGACGCCATTAACCATTCTGTTAAACAGTCTAATGTTTTTTTCTTAAAATTAATAAATGTCGTTGTTCTCACTAGATTTGAACTCAGATCTTCCAAGTGAGATGCCTTTAACCACTACGCCACCTCACTACACACTACACAATCAGTCGCTAGACACCGTTGAGCATTGTAATAAGCACAGTAATAAGCTTACTAGTAACATTAACGTAGCTACTGAATGTTGTAGCTAGCTAAGTCTTTGTCTATCCTGACCCAAAAAGCATGCACGGATGCGTACTTTGAAAATGAACAAGAAATAGTCGCACTATAAACGTAAAGTTTTTTATTGCGGACCGCAATTAAAACAAATACATATTGTTGTCCTCCCTGGATTCAAACTTGGGTCTCCCACGTGAGAGGTATTGTCTTTAACCACTACACCACGCTACACCATCCTGCATTGTGTTAAACTGACAAAAATGTCTTATTCAGTTTACCACCACCACAAATAGCGTCTATGAACTATGGCTTTTGCCACTGGCCAGTTTAACAGCTTATTAGTCAGTAATCGGCTTACTTCCTAGAATTAGTCAAAAGAATTGAGCAATTGCTAGTGAGACTGAAGATGAACTTTTCCCTTCCACAGCTATTTCATGGCACAAAATCATAAATGTTTCTTTCATTCATGAATGACATTGACTACAAAAACTATAGGTGATAACTGACTTTCCGGTTAAGTGAAAAGACGGCTTACTATAACGTAGCTACTGAATGTTGTAGCCTGCAAAGTTTTTGCCTATCCAAATGCATACTGTTTTGATTGTGGAGAATAGATCGCGGGAGTTATAGCTTGCAGATCCGCTTCTGTAACCACTACGCTATTTAACAAGGTCGGTCGGTCGGTCACTCACTCACTAATCATGGCCGCCCGATTATGTGGTTCGGCAAAAAAACATGCATGACATAAAAACATACATTATCCACTTTTTTAATATCATACATAATAATAACATAATTAAAACTGATATGGTTTTTCCACATACAAAGTTAAATTATCATTTTTTAGTCTTTGAAATTACATCTATTGACAGTTAAGTTACGTGAGGGCTAGCTAGCCAGAAGACTAACATTACCTCAGTTACCCATAAGTAAACCGCAAAGTATTTTTAAACATCACAACCACCTACACTAATGAACACGACTTAAATTAACAAATATAGTGACTTATTTGTGCGTAGAGCAAGTAATAAATTTTTTACATTACTGTTAAGATCGGTAATGGCCTATGGCATGTACTGGCCTATGGAGGTCTGGGTGGCATTTTATAAATTTTTTATCTGATAACTGTATGCACTTGCAGCACTGGATGTAGTTGCAGAGGTTGTAGCAGTGGTCCCTGACTCATGTGGTAGAGGCATTTGCTAGCATAAGGTAACACACTAACAGCAACTTTCAGCTGTGGCAACAGGCCTGTTAGATGTTTTGTTTTTACGTGCCTGTCGAGATTGTTGGTGGAGCCAGAACAACTTTAAAGTGTTGCTTTGCAAATACTGCATACTACATTTTCCAAATTTTCTTTTGTAAAAAACATCTAAATTTTAGATATTTTAGGAGTGTTACTCATGTTGGCATCCTAGATACTGAGTCTTTTCGTGGGTGCCACGCAGTTTTTAATATAGGCTATAGGAAAAAACGATAATTGACCGCATTCACAGATAATTCTTATTACCATCTTGTAATATACACTAACATTTTACAAAAGTGTTTTACAAGTTTGTCTTTTTAATGTTATTGATGTTTATATATTTATGAATATCCTATCGAATTCTGTCATTGGCCAATTACAACATCAGTCAAGGGTTATGTCTTACTTAATGGGTTCACGGTTCAGGCTATTCCTTTGGAATTATATTTTTGTTTAACGTTTTTAATTAACAGTGGGCAACATTTTGTACAACAAGTTTATTTTAATAATTGTGGTTTACAGCAAATGCCTTTTGTAAATGTCTTCTTTTAACACAACTTGCCTCAAACATATTTAAGAGCCAAATGAACAGCTGTTTTTCATTCGCGACTCGGCTCCCATCGTTCACCAAAAAGAGTCATTCGTTTGCCCATCACTGGAGAGCAAGGGGGTTTCGAGAAGGCGCAGGTGAATTTTGATGTTTATACCCACTCAAGACGGTTACATTTTAGAGTGGTCTTTTATTGTAGCCAGCCTAAGGCACACCTGTGCAATAATCATGCCGTCTAATCAGCATCTTGATATGCCACACCTGTGAGGTGGATGAATTATCTTGGCAAAGGTGCTCACTAACACAGATTTAGACAGATTTGTTCAGCTTGTGATAAATGGGGGCAAAAACAAAAGTGTTGCGTTTATAATTTCTTTCAGTGTATATGTCTGGCAGGCTCTTGCCCTACAGAGTGGACAAGAGGTCATTGTAAATAACACTACATATTTGTCAATCAATGTACTATTTCAAAACAACATTATTAAGCAAAAACTAATATAAATAGTTCAATATACTAAGTGTGTAATAAGGTGATTACATTCCTCTGATTTCATGTGTTCTTAAATCCTTGTTAACATAGTGCAGTTTACCGTATCTTATTAAACGGGTTTGCTGAGATTTCTCTCTCGCATCCGGGCTTTCCCTGGTAACTCAGTGTTTCACGTCTCAACGCTATGAACTGTGGGCAATTCCCTCAGGCAAAGTCTGCAAAAATGCGGACATACAAAAAGAGTGCATAAAGGGCTCAAAATGTCTGCGAAAGAGCCCTTGTGCACTTGACAATTTGACAGTGGGACAGCCATAAGCCCTCACAGACTTCGCGAGATCGTGCTTCCAAGTCTGAGTCTGTGAGTGTTGACATTGGGATTGGGCCAACATAACTTTCTGCTCTTGACCTAATTTTTTCTCCTTGAAGTGGCACCAGCGTGCGCACAAGTTTGGTCCTCTGCATGCGCAGCTTGTGTTTCTGCTCTCTCGACTCTATCTTGTGTGTACGTGAGTTTTGAGACTAATGTGACGCCATAGGTTACCTGCATGTAGTCCGTTCTTGTGTTTGCGAACTACAAACAAACTTGCGAACTACTGACCGCAAGATTTTTACAGTAGCAGGAGCACAAAAGCCATGGTGACCGTGGGGCATACCATGATTTTCGGGGCATCACAGCCAGAGTGAAGGGCAACGAGTGAAGGGTTTCCTAATTGAAACTTTCTCGCTGGTAGCACTTTCATGTAGTCGCCCAACCCTAAACCTGCTAATTTTCCATGTGAAACTAGCTAATACTATTCAAGTCTAGGTATTGTTTAAAATTCTGTTTCATTATTGTTTGAGGCAGGATTCTAGACAGTGCCCCTATAAAGACAAAAACATTATACATTTTATTGGCATGCTAGAAATTCCTATGAACCAAATCAAATTCAAGTATCTTCACATTTATATGATATTTCTCAATGTTTTTTTGAGTGTATCAAAGAACGAATATTGTTGAGATAGAATTGTGTTCAGTTATAGACCTAGAGAAGTTAATAACATTAAAAAAAAGAAAATAAAGCATTCAGTGATTTATTTAAAGCACTCTTAGAGCCATGTAAACAGTCATTTTGTCCTTGGTCAGAACCCAGTGGCCACTCTAAAAAACCTTTAAAAAAACTCAATTTATGAGGGATTTATGGAAGAGTGGAAATATGGAAGTCACTCCTGAGTAAAAGGCATATGACATGCTTCCTGTACTTTGCCAAACGCCACTTAAATGACTCTGAGAGCATGAGTCTGATGAGACCAAAATGTAACTATTAGGCTAGAATGCCTGACAGATCCTGACTGGGCCAAGGTTCACCTTCCAATAGGACAATATCCTTAAACACGCCATTCCCCATCGAGCCTGACAGAACTTGAGAGGATCTGCAGAAAACAATGGAAGAAACTCCCCAACTACAGGTGTGCCAAGCTTGTAGCATCATACCCAAGAAGATCCGAGGCTGTAATCACTGCCAAAGGTGCTACAACAAAGTATTGTGGTCTGAGTCAAAAAAACTGTTTTTACTTAGATATGATGGATGAGGATTTTTTTTAAATTTAATTTCCAAAATTCACAAAATGTGAAAAAGTGAAGGGGTCTGAATACTTTCCAAATACACAATGTCTTTAAATTATAATCAACATTACATGTTTCAATTACAGTAACAGGTTGAAATATTGAAAAAAATTACATTCCAATGCATTAATACAACACGTTTCAATGTCCTCAAGGGCTAATACATAAGATACAAGCAGTCAAACTTCAGGAAGGACCACCTGCAACGAGAGCTCTATCCAGTGCATGACTTTTGACCCAGCAAGGTCAATGCAGTGGCTCCACAAAACTGTTCCCTTTTCAGAAAGCTGCAATTATTTCTATTTCCCAGTTCCAATTTTGGGGTATAACTTTATTTGACAGGTTGATTTTGCCACATGAAAATGGAGGGACTTGAAGCAGTCAACTATGAAATATTCACAACAATAGTAAAATAAAAATGATTAAACCCTGACCCTGTGAATAATATAGACACATTAATACAGGGTGACTTACGGGAGTAAGTACCTTTACATACATTTTTGCCTTCCGTAGGAATTGATCCATAACTCTGGCATTACAAGCACTCTGGTCTTTCCAAATTAGTTACATGCATTCCAAAACCTCAAGTACCCAAGAGTAATTAACTAAGTTGTGTGTATGGCTTAGAGGGCTACCGAAAAACCTGTGGCAAAGCAGCATTTGCCACACTACCTTTGATTTAGTCAAATACATCATTAATGCTATTTATGAGAAAGCAAAAAAATATCAGTCCTACAAATTGCTACAGTAAGGTCTGTGCTGACTGTGTAGACTAGGGCTGGGCTAAAATGGCCAAAACATTACATGACAAAATATTCCTGAATGTTTTAAATACAATATAAAAACAAATAACCAATGCTGTGGAAATTAAGCATAAGGCTCCAAAATACCACAAATGTGCACCTTTTTTGTTCAGACTACAGATCCCAGAGCTTGAGGACAGGTCTGCCTTTCCATACAGCAGCAGGTGTGGGAGACAACTTTACCCACATAATAGCAATTGTACCAGTGAATCATTATGATATCTAAATGACTACAAACCCGATTCCAAAAAAGTTGGGACACTGTACAATTGTGAATAAAAACAGAATGCAATGATGTTGAATATTTTATTCAGAATACAACATATATGACATATCAAATGTTTAAACTGAGAAAATGTATCACTTTAAGGGAAAAATAAGTTGATTTTAAATTTCATGGCATCAACACATCTCAAAAAAGTTGGGACAAGGCCATGTTTACCACTGTGTGGCATCCCCTCTTCTTTTATAACAGTTGCTCAAGTTTATGAATAGGAATGGTTGTCCCATTCTTGTCTAATACAGGCTTCTAGTTGCTCAACTGTCTTAGTTCTTCTTTGTTGCACCTTCCTCTTTATGATGCGCCAAATGTTTTCTGTGGGTGAAAGATCTGGACTGCAGGCTGGCCATTTCAGTACCCGGATCCTTCTTCTATGCAGCCATGACTGATGCAGTATGTGGTCTGGCATTGTCATGTTGGAAAATGCAAGGTCTTCCCTGAAAGAGACGATGTCTGGATGGGAGCATATGTTGTTCTAGAACTTCGATATAACTGTCAGCATTGATGGTGCCTTTCCAGATGTGTAGGCTGCCCATGCCACACGCACTCATGCAACACCATACCATCAGAGATGCAGGCTTCTGAACTGAGCGCTGATAACAACTTGGGTTGTCCTTGTCCTCTTTAGTCCGGATGACATGGTATCGCAGTTTTCCAAAATTAACTTCAAATTTTGATTCATCTGACAACAGAACACTTTTCCACTTTGCCACATTTTAAATTATCCTTGGCCCAGAGAAAACGTCTGCGCTTCTGGATCCTGTATAGAAACCGCTTCTTTTTTGACCTATAGAGTTTTAGCCGGTAACGGCGAATGGCACGGTGGATTGTGTTCACCGACAATGTTTTCTGGAAGTATTCCTGAGCCCATGTTGTGATTTCCATTACTGTATCATTCCTGTATGTGATGCAGTGCCGTCTGAGGGCAGCATTGGGGGAATTGGTGATCCTCTGCCCATCTTGATTTCTGAGAGACACTGCCACTCTGAGAGGCTCTTTTTATACCCAATCATGTTGCCAATTGACATAATAAGTTGCAAATTGGTCCTCCAGCTCTTCCTTATCTGTACATTTAACTTTTCCGGCCTCTTATTGCTACCTGTCCCAACTTTTTTGGAATGTGTAGCTCTCATGAAATCCAAAATGAGCCAGTATTTGGCATGACATTACAAAATGTCTCACTTTTAACATTCAATATGTTATCTATATTCTATTGTGAATTAAATATAAGTTTATGAGATTTGTAAATTATTCAATTTTGTACAGTGTCCCAACTTTTTTGGAATCGTGTTTGTAGTTATAGTGTATCAGCGTTCCACAATAGTTTTACTAGTAGGTTAAAATGATGTACACATTACATTATTAGGTTACATGCAGTCACATTCAGGTCTTGCCAAACTGTTTTTCTCTTCCTCCCCAAGCTTTATAGCCAGGAACAAAATGACCTGTTATTGCAGTAGTTCTTAATTTTTCGCAAATTCCTGTAAAAAGGATTTTACCACCGAGCCCTAGTATGGACCAATTCTATTAACAGAAATAGCAGATTGCGCCTTTATTTAGTATGACAAAACTATCGTGGAATTGAAAATGCACGTTTTTGTATTTCCAGTATGCTAAAAAGTAAAAAATAATATTTATGTAAATAAAAGCAGAACGCAATGATGTACAAATAATTTAAACCTTACATTCAATAGAAAATAGTACAAAGACAACATATCAAATGTTGAAACCGAAAGATATAGTGTCTTCAAAAATATATGCCCATGTTGAATTTGATGCCAGCAACATGTTTCAAAAGTGTTGAAGTGTATGAATGTATGCTTGTTATGTTTAGTTTACAAAAGAACATTGTTTGTCCGTACACAATCACGTTTGGTCAAAAGCGTGACAGTAATCAACCAATGGGATTGAGATAAGTTTGTTTTTAAATCCGATTAAGATCTGGTCTGTAACATCATGAACAATGGACTATCAAATGCTGTAAAATATAATTGACTTACTCTCTCCCTTGATGACCGGATGCGCAATCATTATGTCAACCACTACACGAAATGGCTGATTTCTAACAGGGCCAACAAAAGACTGGAAATGTTGTGTAATGCTAAAAAACTAAACAAATTAGGTTAATTGTCAAGAGGTAAGTAAAATCATGGTGTATAAAAAGAGCATCCCAGAGTCTTTCCAAAGTAAAGATGGGGAGGGGTTCACCATTTTGTGAAAAACTGTGCAGGCAAATAGTGTAAACACTTAAAAGTAACATTCTTAACGTAAGATTGCTAAGAGTTTGACGATCTCATCTTCTACGGCACATAAAATCATTAAAAGTTTCAGAGAATCCAGAGAAATCTCTGTATGCAAAACACAAGGCCAAAAACCAATATTTGATGGCCGTGATGTTTGGGCCCTCAGGTGGCACTGCATTAAAAACAGACCCGATTCTGTAGTGGAAATCACTGCATAGGCTTAGGAACACTTCCCAAATCCATTGTCTGTGAACACAGTACGTCACTGCATCCACAAATGCCACGCAAAGAAGAAACCAGATCTAAACAAAATCCACAGCCGCCTTCTCTGGGCTCTAGCTCATTTAAAATGGACTGAGGCGAAGTGGAAAACTGTCCTTTGACGAATGTGAGATTTTCTGAATCATGGATGCCGCATCCCCCGGACTGAAGAGGAGAGGGACCATCCAGAATCTTATAAGCGCACAGCTCAAAAACCAGAATCCGTGATGGTATGGGGGTGCATTAGTGCACATGGCATGAGTGACTTGCACATCTGTAAAGCCACCAGAACAATATATACAGGTTTTGGAGCAACATATGCTGCCTTCCAGACAACGTCTTTTTCAGGGAATGTCTTGCTTATTTCAGCAAGACAACGCTAAACCACATTCTGCACATATTACAACAGCATGGCTCCGTAGTAAAAGTTATTGGTGCTAAACAAATTGCTTCTGTGGACAGGTGTCTTTTATACAGGTAACAAGCTGAGACTAGGAGCACTCGGAGCATTAGGAGTGCTCCTAATCTCAGCTCGTTACCTGTATAAAAGACACCTGGGAGCCAGAAATCTTTCTGATTAAGAGGGGGCGAATACTTATTTCACCGATTAAAATTAAAATCAATTTATAATATCTTATGCGTTTTTCTGGATCGTTTTTTTTTGTTATACTGTCTCTCACTGTTCAAATGAACCTACCATTAAAATTATAGACTGATAATATCTTTGTCAGTGGGCAAAAGTCCAAAATCAGCAGGAGATAATTTTTTCCCTCACTGTATGTAGCACACAACAGGAAATTGTTGAGTCAGACACTTTCTCACTTACTGGAAGTACTCTGTTTGGTTTAGGCGAGGAGTGCAGGAGGCAGGACATGACGGAATAAATGCTGTGGTTGTAATTTTTTAAGATGATTTTCACCAGAAATAAAATGGCTTTTATTTTGTGAGAAATCACAGGAAGTTCTCTGTCCAAACAACAAATATTTCTATACATGCATTATAATTTGCATTGTGTAATTAGAAAATATGGATGGAGATGACAAAATTCGACAAAATATTTTACACGCTTGTGTGGTTTTCTGTTGTCGATCAGAATTGTTAGGAAAAAACGCGTTTGTCTATGAACTAATAATGAGGCAAAACTACCAAAGGTTGCATTGCAAAACAATTCGAAACTGGGTTTAAACATAATGAAATTAAGAAGCAAATAACATTCAGTTAAATCATTTAAATTTAATTATCCGCACCTATAACATTCCGCAGAACTGTCAAACGTGACTCTCACCAAGATAAATACCAACTAAGGTGTAGCTTTACAGTAGACTAAATTGATCCATTCAAGTTTTCCTCCATTGTTTCCGCAGTCTGATGATGTACACATCCTTCTGCCTGGTGTCACTGGTTGAATTGTAATGCTGGCTCAAGGAATCCAGTTATTGTCTACCTGGCGCATCAGCAAACACAACAGCTGCGATGCCGGCTCTGGGGATAAACCTCATAGTGGTCTCACCAGCACATCAGCATGACAAACTGTCTGGATGGAGTGATGTGCTTATGGTCCCAGCTATTGTGAATATAGCAAAGCGTACTGTTTTGAGTACAAGCTAGGACCCGGTATATCTCTTCCTGTGTTGATTAGAAGGAATCAAGTGCATGCAACTTATAAAGTAAACCTGTCTAATCTGTTAACTGCAACACGTCAATTTTATTTATTTTGATTACCTCTGTTTTACATTTAAGGGTACCGCCCTAAATTTTGTTTTTAACCATTTACAGACCTCCACGATACCCTGCACATTTTATTGATGATTTTGCTGAACTACTCTGCTGTATCAGTTGATTATAACTTGTTTATTATCACAGGGGATGTTAACATCCACATAGATAATTGTACAGACAATAATGACCAAGAACATTTTGCACAACTTGACACTTTTGATCTCACTCAACATGTGAAAGAACATACACACACTCAAGGCCACATTCTACAGCTCGGGAAAGAAATAAGAGACCACTGCAACTTTTTCTATCCTTTCCAAAAAAGTAGAAAAAAGTTGAGTGAGGAACAGAAACGTTCAATTGCAGTGATCTCTTAATTTTAACCCTTCTGTTCCTCACTCAAAACCTACCTTTTCGACTTTTTTGGAAAGAAAAGAAAAAGGTGTGGTGGTCTCTTAATTTGTTCCAGAGCTGTAGATCTGGATCTCTAAAGGTCTCGAAACGTCCTCTGTCATGGTTAAAGACTTGGTCATGTCTCATCATTTCTGTGTCATTTTGTTATCACTGATCACCCGGGATGTTCCAGTAAACTCTTTTTCTGTTAAGAAAAGGTACATTAATGAGAGTACCAATGCTTAGTTTATGAAAGCCATAGCTACAGTATCTCTCCATAAATAAGTGCTGAGTCAGTTGATGTACTCCTCTATTAGATCCCAGTGCAGCATTTGACACTGTAGATCATAGAATTACAGTGGGGAGAACAAGTATTTGATACACTGCCGATTTTGCAGGATTTCCCATTTACAAAGCATGTAGAAGTCTGTAATTTTTATCATAGGTACTCTTCAACTGTGAGTGAATCTAAAATCAAGAATCATATTTTATGATTTTTAAGTAATGAATTAGAATTTTATTGCATGACATAAGTGTTTGATACATCAGAAAGGCAGAACTTAATATTTGGTACAGAAACCTTTGTTTGCAAATAGAGATCATACGTTTCCTGTAGTTCTTGACCAGGTTTGCACACACTGCAGCAGGGATTTTGGCCCACTCCTCCATACAGACCTTCTCCAGATCCTTCAGGATTCGGGGCTGTCGCTGGGCAATACGTACTTTCAGCTCCCACCAAAGATTTTCTATTGGGTTCAGGTCTTGAGACTGGATAGGCCACTCCAGGGCCTTGAGATGCTTCTTACGGAGCTAATCCTTAGTTGCCAAGAAGCTCTATTTTTGTCTCATCAGACCACATGACCTTCTCCCATTCCTCCTATGGAACATCCAGATGGTCAATGGCATACTTCAGACAGGCCTGGACATGAGCAGGGGGACCTTGCGTGCGTTGCAGGATTTAAATCCATGACGGCGTAGTGTGTTACTAATGGTTTTCTTTGAGACTGTGGTCCCAGCTCTCTTCAGGTCATTGACCAGGTCCTGCCGTGTAGTCCTGGGCTGATCACTCACCTTCCTCATGATCATTGATGCCCCACGAGGTGAGATCTTGCATGGAGCCCCAGGCCGAGGGAGATTGACCGTCATCTTGAACTTCTTCCATTTTCTAATAATTGCGCCAACAGTTGTTGCATTCTCACCATGCTGCTTGCCTATTGTCCTGTAGCCCATCCCAGCCTTGTGCAGGTCTACAAATGTATCCCTGATGTCCTTACACAGCTCTCTGGTCTTGGCCATTGTGGAGAGGTTGGAGTCTGTTTGATTGAGTGTGTGGACAGGTGTCTTTTATAAAGGTAACGAGTTCAAACAGGTGCAGTTAATACAGGTAATGAGTGGAGAACAGGAGGGCTTCTTAAAGAAAAACTAACAGGTCTGTGAGAGCCGGAATTCTTACTGGTTGGTAGGTGATCAAATACTTATCTCATGCAATAAAATGCAAATTAATTATTAAAAAAATCATAGTGTGATTTTCTGGATTTTTGTTTTTGATTCAGTCTCTCACAGATGAAGTGTACCTATGATAAGTTACAGACCTACATGCTTTGTAGTAAAAGTACAAAATCAGCAGGGGATCAAATTATTTTTTCCACTCTTAAGTAGGAAAACCTGCAAAATCGGCAGTGTATCAAATACTAGTTTTCCCCACTGTATAGATAGGCTGGAAAATTGGGTAGATCTCTCCGGGACAGTCCATAATTGGTTCAAATCTTATCTAGATGGCCGGAAATACTTTGTCACCATTGGTAATCATGAATCTGATAGGGTGGCTATGCCATACAGAGTTCCCCAGGGATCAGTTCTCGGACCGCTTCAGTTCAATCTCTATGTGCTACCTCTGGACCAAATTCTACAGAACAACAACATTAACTACCAGGTATGCCGACCATACTCAAACATATATGGCTCTCAAACCGTATGACAACAGCACAACAGACTCACTGTGTCACTGTATAGAGCACATAAATACCTGGATGAACCAAAATTGTCTACAATTAAACCAAGATAAAATAGATTGTATTTGGCAACAAAAATAAAAACTAGTATTAGTAAAGAGCCGGATTCTCCGGCCCTAAAAACCAGGTATCAAGTGCGCAATCTTATTGTTCTGATGGGCCCAGACCTCACATTTAACAGTCATATCAAAGCGGTCACCAAAACAGCATTCTATCATCTTAAAAATATAGCCAGAATCAAGGGCTTGGTGTCCCAAAAAGACCAAGAGAAGCTCATCCATGCTTTTATCTTTGGTAGGGTTGACTACTGTAATGGCCTCTTAACTGGACAGAATGCTGTTGCTAGAATGTTAACCAGGACCAAAAGAACTGAGCACATCACCCCGGTTCTTAAATCTTTGCACTGGCTTCCAGTCAGCTACAGAATAGATTTGAATGTGGTGCTTTTAGTTTATAAATCACTGAACGGTTTAGTTCCAGAATACATTTCTGATACTTTTGAAGAATATAAACTGAGCAGGGCTCTTAGATCCATGGACACAGGTCAGCTAGTGGAGCCCAGAGTCCAAACCAAACATGGAGAAGCTGCATTTAGCAGTTATGTTGCATACAACTGGAATAAACTACCAGAAGATCTTAGACGTGCCCCAAACATACACATTTTTAAATCCAGGTTAAAAACACTTCTCTTTTCACATGCCTGTGACTGAGCATTTAAAATTAACTGCACTGTTAAGCGTTACAGCTTTTACAGCTTCCTATGTTTTTATCCTGTTTCATTCTACTTTAATTTTATTAATCTACATTTTATTATTATGATGCTGTTTAACGTTTTCATTTGAGTATTTGTTTTTATGCTATTGTATTGTAAAAAAAAAAAGAATTCAATTTGCTTTACAAAGAAAAATATATGTCTGAATTGTGCTATATAAATAAACTTGCTTGATTGCTAGAAATTGTACCACTTGGTCATGATCCCAAGTAAACGTCCCTGACTAAGCCCCACTTGTTAAAATGTACCATAATGTTGCCGGTAATGAGCACAAAGGACACGATGGATCCTCTCCCACCCACAGGTGTAGGTTCTGTTGTGATGGGAGCATATCATATGTTGACCTGATGAGGAAGCTAATCCTGCTCTGTCCCATTGTCCACAGGTCTTGCCGGTCAAGCTTGTGCTGTTCCACACTCTCCCATCTCATCCACTGTCCCTGCTTGACCTGGGAACTGCCTTTATGCACCTCATCCTTTCCTCCTAACTTAGCATTTCGTTGACTATCAGCTTCCTTGCTTAGCCGCACACTTTCTTCCAGTTCTCAAAATGGTTGCTGCCTCCCTAACGCATTTGTCACGTGACTCTAACAACGTCATTTCCAGTCTGACTTTTGCGCACTTAAAGTCCTCAGTTAGGGCTGAGACTGGTAGCTGCAGAAGTCCAACTCTACTAAGAGAGTGTGGAAGTCCCAACCATTTCCGAAGGCATGAACTGATTTCGGCTTCCAACTTCTCTACTGTAGTCAAGGGAACCGCATACACATTCAAGGGCCACAGCAGCCTTGACAATAGACCAAACTGAAAACACCAGAGTTTCAATTTCCTGGGTAAAGCGCTGCCGTCTATGCGATCAACTGCTTGTCGTCTAATTTCTTCTAACAACGTGTGCCTTTTAGGTCTCCGTCATACCATCTCTCTAAACTTTTTACGGACTTCTCAGATACGGTTGGGATTGCCTCATCATTAATGTAGAATTGTTTACCCACAACCTTTCCTTTGACTATGGAGATGCTCCTTGATTTACCAGGTTTGAACATCATTTGTTGGTTAACTTATACAATATCCTATTAGTACAGTCTACTGTCATTGTTGTCGTTTCGTCCATGTACGCACATATTGGTGGCAACCACATTTCAGATGCCAAGTGTTCTCCTACCACTATTTCAATGCCCTTATAATTACTTCCATTGCCATGGTAAAAACCAGTGGAGAAATGGTGCATCCTGCCATTATTCCGACTTCTAGGCATTGCCAATTCCGACTTTTTGGCATTGCCAATTCTAATGTTGAAAAGCTAAATTGTAAGTCTCCAAAGTAAGCTTTTAACAAGTAAGCTTAAAACAATTGCTGCCCAAAGGAGTTGAGTTCATGTGGCTCTGAACCATATGTATTTGCCAAATCCAGAAATGTCACGTGGAGTTCCTTCTTTTCCTTTTTAGCCGCTTGAATTTGTTGCAAGATTACACTAATATGTTCTAAGCATCCCGGAAAACCTGGAATGACTGCTTTTTGTACTGAAGTTTCAATCAAGCAGTTTTTAATAGGTAAGCTGACAACCTCTGAGCAATAATGCTGAAGAAAATCTTGCCTCCCACGTTTAAAAGGGAAATAGGCTAAAACTGAATGAGCTTATAGAGTTTTTCTCCTTTGGTATAGGCTCCACCTGCTCACCGCAATGCTTTTGGTATAATCGGTTTTTCCCCATGCCACACTCATCCGTTTCCACAAGTTACGTAGAACTCCAGAAGCATTCTGATACACTCTCTATTGAATTCCATTAGGCCCTGAAGCTGATGATGGTTTTGCTTTTTTCACAACTTGCACAGTCCTCCAATTTGTGTACAGGGGGTTTGAAAGGTAGAATGTCTGCAGGTATATAAATACCCACCTGCCTTTTTGAATCTGTGTGTGTTATCTCTAAATATTTCTTCAGCTCACACTTAGATGCTTTTAGTGTGCCATTATTCTCACTGGTAAATAATTTATTTACAAATTGAAATGGATCTTTATAAAAGTTTTTTCTCGCACGCTGTTTCTTTTTGTTGCATTTCCCCAGGCGCTCAGCTCTATGCCGAGTTGCTAGCCTATCTTTTATGTCCCTTTGTAATAATTTTATGTCCCTTTGAGTACCTCCTGATTTTCCTCTGCTCTTCTCAATTGCTTTCTCAGCTGCATCCTTTCTCAAACAAAGAGATCAATCTCCTGCTGCCATTCAGATTTCCTAAGAATAGTTTGTATGTTTTCTTTTTAACTCCAAATGTAACTTGAGTCATTCACTCAAGTCTTTTTTAACAAAATCTCTGTTTTCATATAAATGTGTGTATCATCACATCAATAATCAATTATTTGCAATCCTTATTGCTACCTGTGTCCAATTATAAACATGTATTCATAATGCTGCTTTATTTTCCTATGTGATCGTAACCAGACCATCTGAGCACTTAGCTGGACGACTGCATAAGAAACCAATGATGTTGCAAATATTTGCCACAAACCGTTCAAATTAACAAAAAAGTTAAATACGGTTATCAAAAAGGACTTATTACTATTGAGTCAGTAAAAGTTAAAAAAAGAATGAATCATTCACAAACTACACATCACTAGTGACAGCAAGATTGTGGGTCACCATGTCAATTAGCATCTTTTGTAAAGGCAGCAACTTCTGCGTATCTCAGTTGCTTTAAAAGCTCAAGACTGTTTTATTGTCCAAATATTTTGCTGGCTTTGTCTACCAGTCCATCTTTAAAATATAATTCACATGATAATGCTTAATACTTAAAGCCAGGGGTTTTTCCAAGGATGTTTCAAAAACAATGTAACCTAATGAGAAACAACTGATCCCATCACAGACGTTATTCTATCTTTACCTATTCTAACAACAGACGAATCACGTAATATTGTGAAGATCTGGAGTTTTAACAGGTTAGGTTACAGACCCTTAAAACAATAACATTTGCTAAACCATGCCTGTGATGCCACCTCCAGCTGCCTTGGTATAACATTAAACAATATGTTTCCAGCCACACAAGGTAAAATTAAGTCTAGTTGCAGTGATGTGCTTCTCCATATATTTGTATTGTTCAAAGACGGTAAAACATTCAGCATTTTTTAACCATTTATTATGCTATTGTACTGTGTGTACATGTGCTTAGGCACAAGAAAAAGCAAGATTGTAAAAACTACAAACCTGTTTGTCCTTCTTTTGTATCTTCATATTTATCTTCACCTTTGCTGCATCTACGACAAAAGAGAAACATGTCTGTAAGTGAAAAATAAAATCCATTTAACTTCATACAACTTGTAACTAATGCAAGCTAACAACTAAATGTTAGCTTGCATTAGTTACAATTTTAGCTAACTAAACAACAATGCACTATATTGGCTGAATAAAAGTAAGTTTGCTAGTAGGGCACTTATCGGAAGAAGCAATAATGCTAAGAAATAATCAGGATCTTTCTGTATTTATTGGCCGTATTTGGGGTTCATTTCTGGCTGGATGATTAACGACACCTACCTAACATCATGTGAACATTAATAAGACTCAATGTCAAGTTAACAGGCACTCTAGGCCTAGCTCAGAGTACACCATTAATACAAGGTAGCTACTAGGGCAGGGCAATAACTGAATTTAACAAGGAGATCGTCATTTCAGTTATCATATCTTGTAAATTTGATGTCAGTGATTACTGTAATAATTTAGCGATCAGAGTCTTTCCATCACTAATGCAGCAGCCAATCACAGACTCTTGTAACAAAGCACCTTCATTTTCCTCTCCCTAAATGACGCTCCCAAATCGTGGGCCATTACCCATATTCCTTGAAAATGTTAATATTTGTGTCAAAGAAAATTATCACTGGGATTCAGTTTGCAAAAGCAGTTTCACCTCGGTTGTTTGGTGTCACTTTGATTACAAACTAACAGACAAAGTACAACTTCACAAGCAATTTGTTTCATTATTTGTGAAGCAACCATGTGAAAGAGATGCAGAGTTTATGGCAAAGAAAAATCAGGCAGATGCCAGCAAACATGTCGGTAGTAAGAGCATTGACATGCAAAGGCAAACATCAATCTCCAAAGAATTTACATTCACAAGTCTGTATGCAGCCAACACCTGACGGTGGGATGAAATAACAGATGCTAAAACATTCCACATTGCAAAGGGTATGGCGCCAAACCAAACTCCGTAAAAGAAATTGGGCTAACCCTTGACAAGAGACATAGTGTGCCATTGCCAAAGCTGTTATGGAAATGGCAGGATTGCTGTGTAGTTGGAAACAGTTGCTTTGTTGGACCCTTATATGAGTTTGACCTCACATTTTATTGATGCAGATTGAAAGATGAAAAACCGATGAAAACCAAGGGAGCTCATGATTGAGAGAGGCCTGGAGCAGCAGAAGGCCATTTCACAATTTCTCTCCGCTGATAAAAAGAAGTGGAACCTAGTCCGTACTTGACAAGACATTGATGTGCTTGAGTCCAAGTAGGTTTCCTTTGTGAAGCCTGTCCTGCACATTCTGAAGTCAAGCAATCTGGTTGTGATGAAGGACATGGAGGAGAAAAATGCAGACCCCAGCAGAGATGTGTTCCTGGACATGACAAGCTATCTGGACCCCTGATTTAAGCTAAACTACAATGGGCAAACAATGTATCAGAGCAGAAATCCATAGTAAGTAGTTTAATTCCCCAATGATGAACTTTGTTTTTGGTCAAATATCTTGTATAACCATTGACTGGACAAGATCATGTTGTTTTTTCACATTGCTTCAGAGAAGCTTTTGTCAAGTCAATATATGTCCACTATACCTGCCATAGTACGCGCAAGATACATAGAAAATATTGATTTGGTCAATCTTAAATGTAAACTCAGTCTCCCTGTCACGCCCTCCACAACCACCTCCTTAGTCCATGCCAGGCCCAAAATATTTGTAAATAATTCTGTACCTCTTTATTTGGGGAAATATAAGTTGAGGCTCTTAGATAATGTAATGAAGAATATATGGATGCAATTTGGGATGAATATCTCAAATATTGAAAAAGCTATTTCAAGATTATTTTTTTTATATTAGTAAAAAATCTATGCTTTATTATTTATGAAAGATCTAAGTTGACACTCTTAGACAATGTCATGTAGACTATAGTGGTGTGATTCGAGATTAAAAAAATGACATTTTGAAATACTTATTTCAAGTTATAAGCTATCAACTGTATTATGAAAAGCCATCGTTCTGAGGACTGCACTTTAACCCCGGTCCCTAAGTATCCTTTCTCCGGCACATTGATATAGCCCTGTCCCACTCTCCACACTCTGCGGTCGGCATACCACCGGACAGTTTTAACCGCCGATTGTGTGAATATGAAACTTTTTCCTGCGGTGGTGGGTAGATAATCTGGAAGAATATACCACTGTTCTTAACGTTACGGAGTTCATTGTGCTATTACGCGTGAACTGAGAAAGACAGAGTGCACCTTCCACATAGTCGGAGCCAGCCAATGAATCCAGCACACTCTATGCAGACATTTGTTCTCCATGTTGCGTGAAACACAATCACTTCAGTGCATAGGAGCGTGCGCGTCAGTCATTGGAAAAACGTACTTTCAAGAAAGCGGTAGTTTAAATGCTTGACGACATAAATGAGCTATTTTGCTAGCTAGTTAAACATGGACCTTATTCTCACGTCATTTAGAAGTAGCAGAATTTATGCCACAATTGTATCCAGAGTTACATTGAGTTACACAGACATTAAGTAAAGCAAGCATAGCTAACAGAACTATTTTACCAGCCTAGCTAGTCATTTACATAAGCTCAGGTGCAATATGTTTTTGATGTAACTTTTTTCCAGATTTGTTTTGTTAATATTTTAAGCCACAGAAGCAAAAGACAAAGGGGGAGCAGGAAGTGAGTTAGGCAACAACTACTGTAGATTGATAACATTCTCAAAGTTTTCTGAACTTCAGCTATCACGCAGCTATTACTGTGCTAGCTAAACACTGAAGATGTGTACAAGCAACTATGAACATTAGGCCAAGTTACTTAACTAATTTTGAGCAAATGATAAGCAATATATTTAAAAGCTCAAGCTCAATTAGTGTTTTCACAACAAGCCTTTACCCTACTTTACTGGGAAGTGTCTTCATAGTGAGATAGGATGAGAGACTGAATGGAACGTAAGACAGAGCAGAGAAAAAAGTAGAAATGACAGAAATTGACAGACTGAAGCCATGGTTACACAATTATATGGAATTACCTTAGATCTACTGTACATGTTAGTACTACGACTCTACTACTCTACAGAAGGTAGATCTGTGACTGGAATTGTATTGCACCAGTCAATGTCATACATTAAAGTCAAATTGAGTTCACAATAGAGGTTGATCGATAATGATATTTCAACAGCAATACTGATAACGATTATTGGGGTACTAAAAAAGCTAATACCAAATCTGATGCCCATCATTACTTTTTAAAATAATAACTATAACAAAAATACTGAATTAATAAAAAAAATATGAACAATTATTTTATATTCTTAAAGACTCTCTATTACGTTTCTCTTTAACGTTTCATTATTATGTTGGTCCTTAAAATGTAATTGACTGAAAATGAAAAACGCCTTGTTCTGAATAACATTTACGGTTAACGGTTAAGGTTAGGCATGGCGTACTGGTGTTCGGGTTAGTCATCACAGTACTGAGGTTTGGATAGGATGAAGGTTAAGAGAAAGGTTACAAAAACACCTGTCTAAACAACGCTACGAGCTAGCCTAACACTCCAAATCACTGGTCATTAGTTGGTTGGCTATCATGAAGCGCAATTTAGTAGCTCTGGGGCTATATTAATTTTTTCTTTTTGTCTTACCACTAGGAGGACTCCTAAACAGCACTGAAAGTTCCTAGCTAAGAGTTTCCACTTAAAACCTATTCACAAAGCTGCTAAGACCAACTTTTACTAAGGAATGCTAGGAGAAAGGGTGGGGTTGACCCTGTTGCTATGGATGATGTTGTGTTCCATGAACAAGCCTACTTAAAATGCCCACAATGATTGGCTGATAGGGGAGGGGTCGGTGAGTGAATTCATCATAGCAATACTGTAGATGTCACGTTGGCATATTGAAATAATGATTTAAAAATAAAAATGTAGGCTAAGTATTACTGATTAAACATGAAACAAAGATTGACGTACAGACTAGTCTTGATATGTTCAGCTATTTGTCAGACTTTTACATGCCTGGCAGCTCATAAAGAAATGTATGTTCATCTTTTGATAGTGCAATAATTTGTGTTGGCTTTGTTTCTTTATAGTTGGCGAATGCGAAAACCGAATAATTTGTCGGACGATATGGGGTCTGGGGTGCGCATTATTTGCTCTATTTAATATTCTACTGACAGATGACTGAGATGTACGTAGTTCGTCTGCGCCGCAGAGCTGCATTTTCCTTGTTGCCAAGTATCGTATATTTTTCACAGCCTTGATCTCTGGTGTTCTTGGGTTGTATCTGTTTCTGTTTGTTGGTAAAGTGACTGCATCAATGACTCTCCTATGATCATAATACCCTCGTGACTAAGATGATACCTTTTTAAAAGCTGAATATCATTAAATGTTTCTAAAACTTCAAACAGATTTTGAGGCGAATTGCTGGCAACAGCCTTTTTAGGATTGTTCATGATTTGGTCTTAGTGACTTAGGAGTCCTCTTGACTACTCCTAACTTTTCAAGGATTTAGGAGCTGGTTTTAGTGTTAAAACGCATTGGGAAATACTCTTCGGCCAAACATTTAGGCGTCCTAAAGTTAGGAATGACATGCCCATTTTTTGAGAGCTACTCTTAAATGAGCAAGTTAGGAGCTAATTTTAGCCTTGAAGGGATATTTCTTCCAAAATTAATATTTTTCTGAAATTTCACTTAAATATACACTCACCTAAAGGATTATTAGGAACACCTGTTCAATTTCTCATTAATGCTATTATCTAATCAACCAATCACATGGCAGTTGCTTCAATGCATTTAGAGGTGTGGTCCTGGTCAAGACAATCTCCTGAACTCCAAACTGAATGTCAGAATGGGAAAGAAAGGTGATTTAAGCAATTTTGAGTATGGGATGGTTGTTGGTGCCAGACGGGCCGGTCTGAGTATTTCACAATCTGCTCAGTTACTGGGATTTTCACGCACAACCATATCTAGGGTTTCCAAAGAATGGTGTGAAAAGGGAAAAACATCCAGTATGCGGCAGTCATGTGGGCGAAAATGCCTTGTTGATGCTAGAGGTCAGAGGAGAATGGTCCGACTGATTCAAGCTGATAGAAGAGCAACTTTGACTGAAATAAACACTTGTTACAACCGAGGTATGCAGCAAAGCATTTGTGAAGCCACAACACCCGCAACCTTGAGGCGGATGGGCTACAACAGCAGAAGACCCCACCGGGTACCACTCATCTCCACTACAAATAGGAAAAAGAGGCTACAATTTGCACGAACTCACCAAAATTGGACAGTTGAAGACTGGAAGAATGTTGCCTGGTCTGATGAGTCTCGATTTCTGTATGAGACATTCAGATGTTAGAGTCAGAATTTGGCATGAACAGAATGAGAACATGGATCCATCATGCCTTGTTACCACTGTGCAGGCTGGTGGTGGTGGTGTAATGGTGTGGGGGATGTTTTCTTGGCACACTTCAGTGCCAATTGGGCATCGTTTAAATGCCACGGCCTACCTGAGCATTGTTTCTGACCATATCCCTTTAAGACCACCATGTACCCATCCTCTGATGGCTACTTCCAGCAGGATAATACACCATGTCACAAAGCTTGAATCATTTCAAATTGGTTTCTTGAACATGACAATGAGTTCACTGTACTGAAATGGCCCCCAGTCACCAGATCTCAACCCAATAGAGCATCTTTGGGATGTGGTGGAACGGGAGCTTCGTGCCCTGGATGTGCATCCCACAAATCTCCATCAACTGCAAGATGCTATCCTATCAATATGGGCCAACATTTCTAAAGAATGCTTTCAGCACCTTGTTGAATCAATGCCACGTAGAATTAAGGCAGTTCTGAAGGTGAAAAGGGGTCAAACACAGTATTAGTATGGTGTTCCTAATAATCCTTTAGGTGAGTGTAGATGTTCCAGAAGGCCCATAGACAAATTTTTTCAAATAATACATTTTTCCACTCTGTCCCAATCTGTAATTGGTGTTATTAGAATCATCCAAATTCATGAATGGAAACGTTTAATACCATTATCGCAAAGCTGCACTGCAAGCAGAGCACTACACCAAAACACTTCAAATTACATTCAGTAAACTCTCACTTTTTTTTTTAAACTGTACACTAACGAAACAGCTGGTGGAATTGGCTGAATTCAAACTGGCACTAGCAAACTATTCTCTATAGCCACCATACACAGCTTCTGTTCTTCAGTAGTGATGTCACTGAGGTAAATGTGAAGATAGGTTGCTTCGCCTAGCTTTTAAATATTCTGCTAGTTTACACATTGGCATAATATTGCTATATTATTTGCTTAATTCTTACAAATATAGATGTTGTGTGCCATGTCACAAGAATATAATTGTGCAGTATGAGGCTGTGCGTTTGAGTAAACTTTGAACTTTTGGATTTCCTTAGTTCAATGTCAACTTCTGCTTGCTCGTGAATCTTGAGTTAATTAAATTCTGCCCGCTCTTCCATTGGGACAATACCTCTGTCTCTCCCGAGTCTTATTGGGGGAGAATCAATAGATCAACTTCGCCAACGAGACATACAATTTTTGTGTGAAACATTTTTATACAGAGGAATGTGGCCGATGTTCAATTAGAAGAGGATTAAAGGTGAACGCAATTCCATCAAGTTACCCAGTTCGACCCGTGGAGACAAGTAAGTAGTACTTCTGGTTGCAATTATTAGGGATTAACGTGTTCACCATCGCTGAGGAGCGAGGTGACTGTCTGAGCAGAATATCAAAGACAAAATAGGTATCTTTCTTTATAGCTAGCGAATACTAACTTTCATACACTGTGTATATACAAACCCGATTCCAAAAAAGTTGGGACACTGTACAATTGTGAATAAAAACAGAATGCAATGATGTGCAAGTTTCAAATTTCAATATTTTATTCAGAATACATATCAAATGTTTAAACTGAGAAAATGTATCACTTTAAGGGAAAAATAAGTTGATTTTAAATTTCATGGCATCAACACATCTCAAAAAAGTTGGGACAAGGCCATGTTTACCACTGTGTGGCATCCCCTCTTCTTTTTATAAAAGACTGCAAACGTCTGGGGACTGAGGAGACAAGTTGCTCAAGTTTATGAATAGGAATGGTTGTCCCATTCTTGTCTAATACAGGCTTCTAGTTGCTCAGTTTTCTTAGGTCTTATTTGTCGCACCTTCCTCTTCATGATGCGCCAAATGTTTTCTGTGGGTGAAAGATCTGGACTGCAGGCTGGCCATTTCAGTACCCGGATCTTTCTTCTATGCAGCCATGACATTGTAATTGATGCAGTACGTGGTCTGGCATTGTCATGTTGGAAAATGCAAGGTCTTCCCTGAAAGAGACGATGTCTGGATGGGAGCATATGTTGTTCTAGAACTTCGATATAACTGTCAGCATTGATGGTGCCTTTCCAGATGTGTAGGCTGCCCATGCCACACGCACTCATGCAACACCATACCATCAGAGATGCAGGCTTCTGAACTGAGCGCTGATAACAACTTGGGTTGTCCTTGTCCTCTTTAGTCCGGATGACATGGCGTCCCAGTTTTCCAAAATTAACTTCAAATTTTGATTCATCTGACAACAGAACACTTTTCCACTTTGCCACATTTTAAATTATCCTTGGCCCAGAGAAAACGTCTGCGCTTCTGGATCCTGTATAGAAACCGCTTCTTTTTTGACCTATAGAGTTTTAGCCGGCAACGGCGAATGGCACGGTGGATTGTGTTCACCGACAATGTTTTCTGGAAGTATTCCATTACTGTATCATTCCTGTATGTGATGCAGTGCCGTCTGAGGGCAGCATTGGGGGAATTGGTGATCCTCTGCCCATCTTGATTTCTGAGAGACACTGCCACTCTGAGAGGCTCTTTTTATACCCAATCATGTTGCCAAATGACATAATAAGTTGCAGATAAGGAACAGCTGTTCCTTATCTGTACATTTAACTTTTCCGGCCTCTTATTGCTACCTGTCCCAACTTTTTTGGAATGTGTAGCTCTCATGAAATCCAAAATGAGCCAATAGTTGGCATGACATTACAAAATGTCTCACTTTCAACATTCGATATGTTATCTATATTCTATTGTGAATAAAATATTTTGAGATTTGTAAATTATTCCATTCCTTTTTTACTCACAATTTGTACAGTGTCCCAACTTTTTTGGAATCGGGTTTGTACTTACTCTTTCCTAACAAAGGCGTGAATCGATACAACTGAACAATATTGACTGGTAAACACAGTACCCGTTTATTTGAAATGGGAATTACAGCTTATTTTGAGGAATACAACATCATGTTCTTTGAAGTAAGCAACACCACACTTAATCTATACATTTCTGCAGAACTGTCAAACGTTCTGCTGCATCCCTGAGCTAGACATCCCCCATCTGATTAAAACTGACATATATTTGCAAACTATTTGTTGACACGTTTTTAACACCGGCATAAAACTCCCTTTTTCAGATTGGAAACATAATTTTGGAATCTAAATATTGTGCAAAAAAATTATTGCAGCATTGCTCAAATAATTGTGATCAGGCAATTATGTAAATATCGCAACAGCCCTAACTACGGCTGTGACGTGTCTCTCAATATTATGTAAGTCATACCATAAAAGTGCACTTTAATAACAATAAAAGTGACAATGTGTAGAACTTTACTGCCAGCTGTTCCAATAAACAAAATTATTTTAAATAAAGAATACCGTCATTCAAATGAATGAAAAAAATGATTTCCATAACATGATTAAGTGTTAAAACATCATGTTTTTATTAACTCTGCTCTCGCAAAGATAAATACCAACTATGGCGTAGCTTTACAGTAGATGAACTTGATCCATTCACATCATCCTCCATTGTTTCCTCAGTCTGAAGGTAGACACCCCTTTGATGTGTCACTCGTTGAAGTGTAATGCTGGCTCCAGGGATCTGCTTATTGTCTCCCTGGTGCATCAGCACACACAACAGCTGCGATGCCGGCCCTGGGATTGACTTATTTGCTTCTTAATTTCATTATGTTTAAACCCAGTTTAGAATTTTTTTTACAATTAAACAACATTTAGTTAATAGACAAACGCTTTTCAGTCGCTTATTTTTCGTATCAACTCTAATCGACAAAAGAAAACCACACAAGCATGTGTAAAATCATTTTACTAATTTTGTAAGTCACATTTTGTCATCTCCATCCATATTTTCTAACTAGATAATGCACATTAAAATGCATGTATAGAAATATCTGTTACCCCATTGCATTTTTAGGCTTACATTTGAAAATAAAATTAATCGTCCATGTTTAACTGACTTAATAAACTTAGCGTTAAAACATGTTTTGCCATGCAGAGCAATAGGTGAAATGTTACGATGTGCAGGAAAATGTTAGTCATTGCTTTGCGGTTGCATTTTGTGAAGAGCAATCATTAAGAACATATCTTTAGTGGTAATTCCAAAGCCGAATACAACTGAACCGCTCTGGTCAAATTTTGGTTTTAAGCCAAACTAAACAATTATTTGGAGAAGCCGAATTGTTGGAATTGCTCCAGAAAGGCGGCGATCAAAATCACGAACACTACAAATCAGAATAACCTTTGTATCTGATCACCATGTGTATTCTTACAATATTAATATAATAGTGGCATACAATTTAAAATATAAACAATTCAATCGTTATCCGCAATTATTTGTGTGACAATTTATCGTCCACTAAAATATCATAACCGTGGCAGCCATAGCCAATTTTCAATTATTTCATGGTAGTTTTGAAATGTGTTAATTTTACTTGTAGTTATTGGTATTTAAAAACAAAAATAAGCTCTTTCTTTGTTATATTTGTTGAATAAAAAGCTATTCAATGTAATGTTTTGGGCCTGGTTGTCCATGCTTAAAATGTATCTTTAGCAATCCATCATGTTATACAAGCTACAGGGGTCCTTGTGCAGTTCATTGCCTTCATTTTCAGAGAACGTCTCTTATAAACAATATTGGTATTGTAAATATCACTATGAACACATTAAATCAAAATCAAATAAGAACTGAGTCTAATCGCACACTTGTGAATCAAAATCTAATTGAATCGGGAGATCAGTGCCAATACCCAGCCCTACTACAAATTTTGAAACTGAGACAATTCATTGTTTATTTTAATGCTTTTTACTGAAATTAAAAAAATAAATCCCATGAAGCTGAGAACAATGGTACTGCAAACATTGTATACACATTCAGCATTTTAGATGTAACAGTATTCCTATATAATTATTGTGGCAACAAAATGTTCTGAGAATAGCCCCATGAACAAAATTACATATCACATTGTTTTGGATATTTTATAGATATCCATGTCCTATGAAATCACTTATTTGTGTGATTCAGGATCAAAACCACTTGCCCTACGTTGTTTTACAGGTTAAAAAAAGTGGGTAACAAGTTGACTTACTGGAAAACTAGTAATACATTATTTGTTTTGTAATGTGAAAATATTTAATGAATTTCCTATAAAGCCCATATCTACTAAAGGCTTTATAACTACACTTATATTAACGACGTACACTGTACATTTGTAAGGTCCGGAAATAATTAGACACTGACAAGTTTAGTTATTTTGGTTGTTCACCAAATTATATTCAAGTTACAGTTAAATATTGAATATGGGCTTGAAGTGTAGTCTCCCAGCTTTAATTTGAGGGTATTCACATCCAAATTGGAGGAAGGGTTTAGGAATAACAGGTGTGGGCTATTCCTTCATTATTTCTTCATCAATTAAGCAGGTAAATGTCTGGAGTTGATTCCATGTGTGGTATTCGTATTTGGAAGCGGTTGCTGTGAACCCACAACATGCAGTCCAAGGAGCTCTCAAAGCCAGTGAAACAGACCATCCTTGGGCTGCAACAAAAAATCCATCAGAGAGATAGTAGGACCATTAGGAGTGGCTGAATCAACAGTTTGGTACATTCTGAGAATAAAAGAATACACCGGTAAACTCTGCAACACAAAAAGGCCTGAACGTCCACGGAAGACAACAGTGGTGGATGATCGAAGGATCAATTTCCATGGTAAAGAAAAACCCCTTCACAAATCCAGCCAGGTAAAGAACACTATCCAGGAGGTAGGCATATTATTATCTAAGTCTACCATAAAGTGAAGACTTCGAGAGCAAATACAGAGTGTTCACCACAAAGTGCAAACCATTCATAAGACTCTAGAGGGCAATTCCAGTGTTATGGACGTGACATTTGCAGTCAAAAACTAAAATATAAATTCTCAGAAAATGCATTTAATACCAATATATTTAAATGTCTGTTTATATGTCCATACTCCCTTAATAAAGGAGTACAGACATTAGAAAAATATCAATCTACACATGCGTTTTATATTTAATATGAGGGAAATACACATGCGTTATGGACGTGACAAAAAAAGACGCGAGTTTGTGGGAGACAATATACTTTGTTGAAATTCTGTGAATTAAAATGCACAAGCCAAAATAAATAATACTAGCCGAATGGATGAGTGTCGGCTCTCTATAGAACATACATTATTTTATTTTAGTTTAGAAAAATCCATTTATGAGGAAGAACGGACGTTACGGATGTGACTTCTTTTCGTTATGGACGTGACCGTTCCGAAATCATCACTTGGCTGACGCTGGAAAACTTGAACAGAGACCTTTTTGTGTGTCTCTTTTTATTTGAAACAACAAACATCTGAGACATCAGTAAGGTAAGTCTGCACAATTAATCAAATTTAAACTGAAATCACCGTGTTATAGATTAGTTCATGCATATCTCTCATGCTGCTAAACTGTAACCGGCATGTGAGCATGTTCAAAACTCAATTCGGGCATGATATTGCTTGCTTGATAATGTGTTTTTATCATCAAGGTGTTTACTTTAGACCCCGAAAGATATGGAATTGATAATGCTAAGATCAGAGGTGGGGGACTCGAGTCACATGACTTGACTCGAGTCTGACTCGAGTCACCATTTTCAGGACTTGTGACTTGCTTGATTAAAGTATGAAAATGACTTGACTTGACTTTGACTTGAGAACAAGTTACTTGAGACTTGACTTGACTTGAAGTGGAAGACTCGACAATGACTTGAACTTATAATAAACAAACAGCAATAAAATTATTTTATATGTGACATCAGCACCACTAATCAGCGTATGTGCCTTTAACGCTGCACAATTCAAACCGCGCCAAACATGGCAGACAGTAACGTTAGTCGAGCTCCACAAATAGTATCGTTTGGATACAAGGACTTTGAACTGGACTGTGTGAATAAAAAAAGATTTGCCAGATGCAAAATATGCAACAACGTCATTTTAAGAACCACAAGGAAAGGTAAGAAAGTAATCTCTTTATATTCAGTTTCACTAAGATCTATAACGATAACGATAATGTAATGAATTCATCTTTTGTTTGTCATAATTTGGCCTTGGTTGCATATTATATATATATTTTTTTCTTGTTAGAAATGTGACCATTATCATTACTGAATACATCTGGTAAATAGATGTAAGGGAATTTGACTATAACAGTGGCATAGCCTGAATTTTAATGTTGATTGGCATCTTAAAATGAGCGGGCATGTATATTATTACACGTAGGCTATAATGTCTGTATTAAATGTGCGCATTTTCAAATGTTTGTGGACTGCGTGTGGAAACTAAAAAGCATTTTGCTTAGAACATAACAGTTAACTTTACTGCATGAAAGGCTAACATGGAGGCGCCGATGTGATTACTAGCACCTAAACATTTCGAAGAGTTTTTTTTTTACTCATACAGACAAGAATAATTACAGCGTAATTACATATTAGGCAGTTTTTCAGTCACAATAATTAGTTTATAAGATTGTTATTATTAGCCCTTATTACATGGATTGGCTGAATTCCAGTGCAGAATGCGTGTTATTTCTCGATAACAGACCGTTGCCATGAAAAACAGCGCGTTGCTATGGATGCAGCAGGACTCTAACCACAGACGGAACGGACTCTTTTCTTTAGAGGAAGCAATACGATCGTTTTTAAATCAATAAATTCCTTTTGAAATCAGTATTTTGTGTCAAATTATTGATTTATTTTGTAGGTAGCCATGTAATAAGCGGGATAAGTTATAGCGAGGTGGTTGTTATAGCGAATACAACCCCTTCTGGCTGATTCAAGATCGGTCCGCTTCGTTCCCCCAAAAAATTGTACCGCGGAGGAGAAAAATATTTGATTTTGAAATCGAGCTTCGCACCGAGCGCACGTCAGAAACAGAGGACAGTGTGTGTGTGTTCATCTCTTTAGTACTGTGACTTGACTTGACTTGTCTTGAAACTTATAAGGACTCGACTTGACTTGCTTAGGGTGAACCCTTGACTTGACTTGACTTGCTTGATTTATCTGAACAGTGACTTGAAACTTGACTCGAGACTTGATGGTGAAGACTTGAGACTTGCTTGGACTTGACCATGTGTGACTTGCCCCCATCTCTGGCTAAGATACATATATATATATATAGTTTATCATATCGATATTCTCCGGAGTCACATGATGTCACAATGATCGCAATATTATGTTTTGTGTCAAACTAATCGCAATGTTTTAAAAAAAAACGTTTTGAGTTGTTGAATGCGCAATCGTGCTTTAAAATAGCCACATTATTGCAAAATTAGCCAATGCATTGAAATAATAATTGAAATGTTATTGTCTTAAGTCAAAATCACAATGATTACTTCATTTCATTAGGCCCGATGGGTTTTTGCCACGTTTATATTGGTTTGGATGTCAGGAGGATCAAGACGATCTGTGTGAAAGAGACGCCCAAAATACTTACCAATTACTGCAAATAAAGTAGAGATTTTGTCCAGAAATCGCAGATCTACAATCACCACAGAAATAACTGCCATTGACCACAGAGGGCGTGCGCGGGAAAGAAAGTGAGTCATCACAGAAGGCGCGTCTCATATCTCTCTCTCTTTCTCAAACACGCGCACGCACACTCCATGGTACTAGTATTAATTGATTTCTAAAAAGTTCTGATGTACAGTAATAGAGATCAATTGAATATATGTGTGGGTTTTTTTTAACAGTAAAATGATGAAAGACCAAGGTGAGTTTAAATAAGTTTGACTTCTTTCCACTCCATTTCAAGCAATAGATCGATTTATATTGTAACGTTGATGAATTTATCTTTTCGTATTGATTTATTCAGAATGCTTCTTGATTGCCTTTGTTATGTGTCATTATATTGCTTGAAATAAATAAATACATTAATTAATTAAACAAATATGCGCTGGTCAAATCATGCATGATTTAATGTGAAGCGTCCGTAACGCATAATTAGGTTGTTTAGAGCAATTAAGTGAGATGATTTGTCAATCATAACTAGAATGGACATATTTTGGCTTTGTACATAAAGTTTCAAATTAATTGTAATAATAATGATTATACAATCTAAACTTATTCTTTAAATCGTTACGGACGTGACACAGCACTTAAGCGTCGTGACTTCCTAAATATAGCTTTTATAAATTTAAAGGGAAATGCAGTTATAACAAAGTGAGTGTATTTATATCTCAGTCATGCCCCCATCTTTCTGCAAAATCCTTACTATCAACATAAAGTATAATTAAAGGAGTCTTTGATCCCTCTTTTTAAAGCATGAAATAGGTTTGTATAAAAAAAGCAATTTTAGTATCTGTGCACACCTTATCTGAGGTGAATAAACAGAAATGTCCTTAAAATTTACATGACAGCACATCAATACAATAAAATACAGATCAAAATGGACAACTTAGAAAGGGTTTTGATTTTTTTATGATAACTTACATTTTTCACTGCAAGGTTGACATTTGCGTGGAATTGCCCTAGAATAGAATGGCCAGATTTTGCCAAAAAATATCTTAAAAAGCCAGCCCAGTTCTGGAACAACATTCTTTGGATAGATTAAACTAAGATCAACCTGTACCAGAATGATGGGAAGAAAAAATATGGAGAAGGCTTGGAACAGCTCATGGTCAAAGCATAACACATCATCTGTAAAACACGGTGGAGGCAGCGTGATGGCATGGCCATGCATGGCTTCTAATGGCACTGGGTAAATAGTGTTTATGGATGATGTGACAGAAGACAGAAGCAGCCGGGTGAATTCTGAAGTGTATAGAGAGAAATTGTCTGCTCAGATTCAGCAAAGTTGATTGGACGGCACTTTACAGATGGACAATGACCCAAAACATACTGCGAAAGCAACCCAGGAGTGTTTTAAGGCAAAGGAGTGGAATATTCTGCAATGGCCAAGTGAATCACCTGATCTCAACCCGATCGAGAATGCATTTCACTTGTTGAGGACAAAACCTCCTAAGATCTGAGCTTTGATAATGTATGCATTTTTTAATTATCTTAGCTATTTGGGATTAGTAGGACCTGATAAGTATAATATGTAAGCATGTAACATATAAACCTATAAGGACAATAGGTTTAAGTTAAGCAGAATGAAGTACATGGTGCAGGAAACCTAAAACATAGTTTCCTCAAATGCGGACACAGGGCCTCAGGAGGTTAAAGCAGAAAGAACAGACAACTGAAGACCACTGCAGTAAAGGCCTGGCGAAGCATCACAAAGGAGGAAACCCAGCTTTTGGTGATGTCCATGCGTTGCAGACTTCAAACTGTCATTGCCTGCAAAGGATTCTCGACAGAGTATTAAAAATGAACATTTTATTTAGGAATGTGTTCATTTGTCCAATTACATTTGAGCCCCTGCAATAAGGGCCACTGTGTATGAAAATGGTTGTAAATCCTAAATGTTTCATACAATATCTTGTTCAACCCCTTGAATTAAAGCTGAAAGTCTGCACTTCAATTGCATCTCAGTTGTTTAATTTCATATCCAGTGTGGTGGTGTACAGAGCCAAAATTATGAAAATGTTGTCAGTGTCCAAATATTTCCTAAACTAATTAAATATACTCATGGGCCAGGTTTTTATTCCTAAAATCCTTAAATCAAATCCTTGCTCATCGCTGACTCTGTTGGTTCAGTCACTGTCTCACTATTCTCTGGGCCACTCTTCCTTCCAATTCCTGCCTGTGGTCCCTCAGCTTGCTCCTCCTCCAGCACCTCTACCCAAGCTTCAGTCACTAGTTTACAATCCATTTTCCAAAAAACAAAAAATGTACTTGAACTGTATAAAGCAGTTGCTGGGGATTATTGAAATGATATAGAAATTATTACTTTATATTTAACATTTTGAAATATTTTGGATTTGTGGTCACCTTGCTAACATTGTTTCCATTCATGGCTTCCCACTGGGTTAAATAATTACACTATTTTTCCTTTTTCCATAGTTTTACATTGCTAATTTTCTAATTTATAGACATCGTAGATAATATATCCTTATTGTTTCACTGTCAATACAGATACGATTGTCTTACTATGGCACTAGCTAGCAGTTACCAATCAGAGATTTCTCTTCCTTCAAATATCCTTATTGTTTCACTGTCAATACAGATACGATACAATACTAGACAATTCTGTCCAATCTGAAGAATGAGTTTAAAACCGGATTGGCTATCGAACGGCCAACTTCACTCCTTAAGGAGCAATCGATGGCGGCCCGCCGGCATTTTGCTGCTGGCGAGCCGCAGGAAGCTATAATGTCCTACGGCCAGTGGGCCACCAGCTTTTGCAGCTTTTCTCCTGATCTCAATTTGCATCAGCTAATTTGCATCTCAGGCGGCTTTCCACCAGCAGCCTGAGATTATATTTAAAGTTGTGTGAGAATGTTCTTAATTCTGACTGTAGTTGTAGTGTGCTATGCCACCATTCATAAACTTACTGCATTGATGTATTTATAATATTCAATAACTATTGATTGCTTCTAGGTCACACTTAAGTATATTACTGCCATTCTAGTCCTTGTTTATTTTGTATTATGTTTAATTTGTACATTTTAAAATACTATATATCTATTGTTGGACATGTTTTCTTGCACTATTTGATTTTTTAAAATGTATTTTTTTTTAAAGTTGGTCCTCTAAATTTTCCTGCAAAGCGTCTGGCCAGCTCCATGTCCACAGCGGAAGTAAGCTAGTGGGCCGCCGGTGGGCAATGGATTTCAATATAATGCAAACATGACTAATTTCCTCCGAGCCATCATGCCAGATTTGTTATTAAATACGCATTTTGGTACAAACATTTACCTGCCAGTGTGGCGGATAGCCTTCGGAGATTTACTCGCCAAACAGAAAATCTACCCGCACTTGGTGCTTGGTGTTCATTTTGGTCCATGGGTATATCTGACCAAAGATTCGCAAATCTGTCCGGAGGATGAGCAAATGTAAATGAACATAGGGTCTCAAAGTTACTCATCTTATCACCTTCATAAACAAACATGGCAGCAGCCACACACACGTTAGCTACCTTCGGGTAACATAACTTTTTTTTTACAAAATGATTTTGACTGGTTGTCAGCTCTCCCACGTTATGGTAATTTGTTTTAGTGGCGAATATCATACATTTGTGTCATATGTATTACATTAATTTTAGCAAAATATGACAGCTGCTGTTGGCTGCATGTTGATGCATAATAGTAACCCTGATTTGATCATTTCCTTCATTAATGTCATAGTGTAGATCTTCAAACAATGAGGAAAATGTTAAACATTGTTTGATCTTAATGTGATAAAAAAAAGTGCAGTCTTACTAGTTATTGTTGCGTCACTCGTACCAAGACGTTCTAATCATGTGACACCGGTGTAATCGTATGCTTGATGGACCACTAGCTTGATCACTCTGATGTGATCGTACACGTCTTAATACCCAATCCTGTTACTGACCTGTTTTCAATTAATCTAATCAGTTGTGCAATATTCCACCAGGTTTAGTTTTTTAGCATTACACACATTTTCTAGTTATTTGTTGCCTCTGTCCAACTTTTTTGAAACGATTTGCTGTCATCAAATTCAGTGCGCAAATATGTTTAAAAAAACGATAAAATGTCTCAGTTTTAAGGTTTGATATATTGTTTTGTACTATTTTCTATTGAATATAGGGTTTAAATTATTTAAATTCTGTTTTTATTTAAATTTTATGCAGCGTGCCAACTTTTTTGAAAATGGTTGCAGGAACAATTTGCAAGCGAAGGCAAGAGCAAGCAGACAATGGATTGATCAGAATACATTAGGAAACATACAGTAGAAAATGTACAGCTTGATGTCTGATAGATTGGACAAAAATGTATATTCAAAACAAAACTTGCCATTTTATATACATTTTAGCAGGGTGGCTAGCTAGCTGCGGTAATTATTCCTTATTATTTAGTAATGTTGCTATTGAGCTGAGTATTGGCACAATAGAATGTCAAAGCTTTTTACAACTTGGTTCATAAAACGTTACAAATCGTAATACATTTTGTGTCAAAGCGAAGGGTTAGTTAACACGGGTATGCATTCAACCTTACTAGTGACAGGTGAATGTTCGTTTGGCTGCTTTATTTGATGTATTGAATTGAAGGGCTGTTTTCTGCAAAGGATGTTGCATTTGTAATTACAAAGGAAATTAAATGTAATTTCACTATAATAAACTGCCTGTGCTAATTCTGGATAAGGTTCCCCCTTCAGTGACTGACACAAGCTGGTAAGATATATTCATGAACTGGGAGCACGAACATTGGTGATATCCAAGCAGAGCAGAGAAATAACAACAAACAGGCCAAAGACCGCTGTTATGGAAACTAGCTAACATCCTAAACTCAGCAAACTAATAAAGGCTGTGAACACAAGCCTATTTCAACACAGTAAAAGCTTTTTAAATTTAATATATATATAAAATACACTGTACATGTCACCATATAAAAGGAAATACCATGACACCTTAAATGAACAATTTCATAAAACCGGTTTTGTTAATCCTGTGAGAAAGTATTTGACCCATTCCAGGTTCTCTATCGTTGCAATTATCGAAACCAAATGATCATAAGACTCCTGTTATCACCAGTGAACACAATGCATTCCACAGTACTTTCCAATATAAAATTACTTAAATGCAATACATTCAAAGTTTCACAATTGCCTGGTCCAGACTTACACCCAATTACAATGTTGTGGCAGGACCTGAAACATACAGTTCATGTTCAACAAGAAAAGGAACCAGGTAAGCCTAGTTCGGCCGGCCCATGATCAAGGAATGAATGTTGTTGCTTCCGTTGCATTCGAACCTGGGTCTCCTGTGTGACAGGCTGTGTCTACAACCACTACGCCACAGAGCTATACGTGGGCGGAGTGTTCTGCATCCAATTTGTCGAAACTCCACGGTTCTCGAAACTACTTCCCTACATTAGCTAACCTCCAAACCATCAACAGGTATAACAGGGTTGATACACTACATTCAACATGTTAAATTAGAAAGATTACTGTAGGGACCGATTGGGACATACAATCTCAACATTAGATCAATTTGACACGCATTAACATAACACCAAGTTTGAATATTTAGCTAGACACCATTAAGCATTGTTTTAAACTCACAGTGTTTCTTATGAAGTTTGCTTCCACCACAAATAGCATCTATGAACTGCATGCACGGCATGAATTTGAACAAATGCACTGTGTTCGATGTGTTGCGGTCACCCAGTTCCAGCCACAATAACGTCCCAGATACAGCTTGCAGTAGCAACATCTCACACTCAGGTACACAAAACACACTAGGGCTGTCAATCTTCCTCTAAAATACTATTGTGATTTCATTCCTTATTATTTTCAATTTGAGTTAATCAAAAATGAATCCTTAAAATTAGCACATCAATTTGTCACTTATATATCAATAGCAACTACAGCAAGCTAGCCAATGTGGAGGATACTGACTGGTGGGAAGCTAAATTAGTTAGCTAGCTAACATGAGCATAATATACTAACGTACATGGACACCAAGCTAGCTAGTTTCCTATAATATACTGCTCTTTAAAAAATTAAGAGACCACTGCAAAATTCAGTTTGTCTGGTTTTTCTATTCATAGGTATGGGTTTGAATAAAATGAACAGTTTTGTTATATTCTATAAACTACTAACAACATTACTCCCAAATAAAAATATTGTCATTTAGAGTATTTATTTGTAGAAAATAACAACCGGTCAAAATAACCAAAAAAATATGCATTGTTTTCAGACCGCAAGGAAAACAAGTTGCATGACCTTGTTCTTTTGAACTGCTGTTTTTGAAATTTTCCCTTTAGACTTGCAACATCTGTGCACATTTTAGAATGGCCTTTTATTGTGGCCAGCCTGTGCAGTAATCATGCTTTCTAATCAGCATCTTGATATGCCACACCTGTGAGTTGGATGGATTATCTCGGCAAAAAATAGAAGTGCTCGCTAACAGATTTAGACAGATTTGTGAACAATATTTGAGAGAAATAGGCCTTGTGTGTACATAGTCTTAGATCTTTGAGTTCAGCTCATGATAAATGGGGGCAAAAACAAAAGTGTTGTGTTTATAATCTTGTTCAGTGTAGGTGACGATAACCGACTTTTTTGTCTAGTGAAAAGACAAGAGAAATGTGGAAACCCCTCATCTTTTTACTGCACAAGGGGTTGTGGTCAATATTACCCCAAAGGACATGCACAGACGCATACTTGGAAATTCCACCAGAAATGGTCGCAATATAACAGTAAACAGTTTAAATGTAGGCTTACAATATCGTAGCTATTGCAGCTTGTAGCCAGCAAAGTTTTAGTCTACCCTGGACAAATCCTAATGACTTCTTTGTTTGGGCAGAGGCAAGGATTAAACCCCAGTCCACTGTGTGACAGACCACGTCGCTAACCACTACGCTATTTTACAACACGCTAATGTCACAGAAAATATTTGATTTAAGGTGGGCCAAAGGTGCTTGCCATTATTTCAGGTAAAGGTGGCATAGTTATCAAATGTAGAGGGGCAAACACTTTTTAAAACAGGTGGATTTGTTTTGCATAACTGTTCATTAAATTAACGAATTAGGATAAAAATACATATATTTTGCCTCAAACAATCAATCAAATGTATTTATAAAGCCCTTTTTACAACAGCAGTTGTCACAAAGTGCTTTACAGAGACACCCGGCCTTAAACCCCAAGGAGAAAACAACAGTAGTGTTGGATTTCCCTCCGTTTTCATTCATCTGAAATTAGGCTTTGGTTGAAAATCTTAATAATAAATAATAAAACTTCTCTTTTGGGCACTGAGCTTACTTCTCTATAGGACCTCTATAGCACCTTCAAAGGTGGCTTGTTTATGTTTGCATATCAAAGCGGCACTAATCTGTAGCAAAAGACACCAGTGTGGGCCCTGGTGAAACCGCACCCTGGTGAAGCCAGTAGGGACAAATATGTTTTTGCAAATGCCCATGGTTTTGGAATGGGATGGCCAACAAGCTCATATAGGTGTGATGGTCAGGTGTCCACATACTTTTGGCCATATGATCTAAGTGCCCTGGTGGACACAACATCTAATTGATTCTACTACAATAACACAAGATATACAGCCTTCAGCCATTTCATTTAATATTAACATATTAGTTAACATATTGTCTATGATGTGTGCTCTTAGTGAAGAACTACTTCATACCTCAGTATTTCAATGTGTGTGGCTGATATAATGTGATTGACAAGTACATTATGTCAGTAGCTACTGTACTTGAATTTCACAACCTCACCTCCAACACAACTCTCTTCCATGACTATACTGGTCGACTCAACATCATTCAGGTTCTGCTAATAAATATGAACATTCAAGATATGGTCTACACTAGGGCTGCACGACAATTTCAGCATCAACATTGCGATGTATGCATCCACAATATTAACATTGCAGAACGTGCGCTTTAGTAAGGGAAACATATATCAGTCTACAATATAAAAAAATGTTCTAATGGAAAACTAGCATTATATCTGTCTGATATCAAGTAATTTACTCCAATTTATGGGTTATTGGATACACAGTTTATAATTATTATTTTAAACAGAGATGAAATGCAGGCTCTGCTTGCGCATGACGAAATGATGAGCGAGGAGCAGGCAAAAAAGACCAAAATTGAAAATTTGGTTGCAAATGGAAATATTTCAGCTACAGACAGGATGATGTTGACCAAAAACAGGTACTTTGTCGAGACTGCCTTGCAATTTTTGCCACAACGCGACCAATTTGTTCGATCATTTAAAGCAGCACCACAAATCTTCGTATGACGAGTGCAAAGCATCTCAATGCCATCCAAACCAAAAATCTATTTCGGATGCCTTTGCCAGTATTACACCATACGAGAAAGGTTCCAAACAGCAGAGAAAAATCCCAGATTCAATAACATTTCACATCACTGTAGAATCTGAGCATTAACAATTACAATATGAATGTACGTTTCATTGGAAGTGAATGTGCCTAGATAATGAGAACAACAGAAACCTCTCTGTTTAGATTATCTCTCAGTAGGTAGCGCTCTAATGACAGGAATGTTTACGATGGCCATATGGCATGGGGGTTGACTCCTAAAAAGTTAGAAACGCCCTTAATGTATAGGCTAGCTGGTAACCAACATTACAGTGAGAAGAGATTGACTGAGATGAGATTGAGGTTGTGTAAGGAAGACCAGGTCCGTAACCTCATGAACAAGACTTTCTAATGCTGCAATAAATAATATACTTTCTCTCTCCCTTGACAAACGGGTATGCTAATTATTACAACCACTATACGAAACGGCCGATTTCTAACATCACCAAAGACATGGTACCAATTAACAAGGTCCCAATTAACACGATTACCAAAGAGGGTTTTAAAAACATGAAGCGGTATGTAATGCCATGACGCGACCATTTTTCTCAAGCTGCCATCCCAGAGCTGTACGAGAAATGCAAGGCACAAGTTGAAACAGAGCTGTCACAAGTGGAATATTATACAGAAACAATGGAATATTATACCGGACAACTACATCAGTATGACCATACATTTTATTAATGAGGTCTTCCACCTGAAAAGTCGCTGTTTGCAAACTGCATTTTTCCCAGAGGATCATAGTGAGAACATTACAACAGGGATGAGAGAAGATTTTGCTGATTGGGGCCTGGATGAGAGTCGTCTAGTCTGTATAACAACAGACAATGCCGTGAACATGGTGAAGGCTGCCGCTCTGAACAAGTGGACCAGATCGAAGTGTTTTGGCCACAGACTGCATCTTGCAGTTGTTAAGTTATGCCCAATTGTGCTTTCTATTTTACTACTGTTACTATTGCTATACTATTACTGTTACATATTATTACCTAGCAACCTGTTATGAAATGGGGCTGGAAGAATGAAGGATTGACAGCCAAAGCTCTGAATGCCAGGGCTGATACCCTATGGCATTAATGTTTCATATTTATATATCTCTGCTATCTTTTTTGTTTTAATGTTTCATTTGTTTACAATAACAAACAATGGAATTAAATGACCCTACATTTTGGGAAAACCGCGCTGCGCTGCTCCTGTGTATGGAGGACATACGCACACAACCAGGATGGGATGAGGCCACCATAAATGGGATGAGGCCACCAAAAAACTACAGGACCGAGACTTTCTGCAGCTGCTGGATTTTTTTCTCTTCCTTATGCCAGAAGTTTGTCTTATACAACACTGCATCGGTGCATCTGGGATTAGCAGTGCACTCACCTGTTTCAAGGAGAATGTCCAGGCTATGCGGAAGCAAACTGATGAATGGGCTGCCACCGTTCACGATGGAACAGACGAGCCAGGCTGACAAATAAACAACACAGTGCCGTTGATGAAGGAGGCATGCGACACAGTCATCTCCCAGGTGGAGCAGAGGTTTTCACAAAGTGACCACCTGATCTTCCCACAATTTGTCCTCTCATTCCCTACATCTGAGCTTGACTGTGCGGTGAAACTATGGCCTCTAGGAAACTAGGAAAAGTTGAAGTCTGAGCCTGACCACTCTGTACCACCACACTGAGCTTCACACTGGTAAGACGGCCCTGTCTCTGTTAAGATCCATCCATGAGAACAACCTAGAGGAGGCTTTTGCTGAGACCGTCACTCTGCTGACAATTATCATAACAACACCTATGACGACATCCGAGTCAGAGAGGAACTTTTCCACCTTGAAGAGGGTAAAAACCTTCACTCGCCATGGGACAGCCACGACTCAACACATTGGCCATGTTGTCCTTTGAAAGCCAGCTGATTCAGCAGCTACATGACTTCATTCCCAAAGTCATCAAAAAGTTTGCCCAGAGGAAGAACCGCCGTGCCACCTCAGCCTTGGTGAATGTAAGCATATTTTATCATCCTGCCTTTGTGGTGCTGGTCCGTGTATTGGTCATATTTTTGTGCTGGATCGATTGATATAGATGGTGACGAGTGTCAGTGTGTCCATGCTTATCTATTAGGGTTGTTGTCATAGAATGGATCTGTATCCCTAAAAAGTTGTCTTTCCGCTTCGTTGTGGCCTTCAGTGGTGTTGAGCTCATTGCTGTTCGTGTATGGCCCTGTAGGCACATTGGTTCTGAGCTTGGTTGCATTCCTAATTTATGTTTGTAAATGTGACAGTGTGTGAGAATGTAATTTTACATGTGTGTGAGAGAGGAGGAGAGCAATTACACAAGAAGGTGTCTCTCTCTCTCTCCTTGTAGAAGCAAGCCGCTCTGTCGTTAAAAGTGTTTTGTGGAGCCACGCTGTTTGTTGATGTGTTAAATAAACACATCAGCAGCAAGAGGGTGTTTTGTAGCTTTACTGGTATGTATCCTATGTTTTGAAATGGTTTGTGCCACACCAATCTTTTTTTTTTTTTTTTACAAAAACACCATTGATCAACACTATTTCTTTGGCACTGTTGCTAAGAAAAGTTTGTTTTAAAAACAAAGATTTATGAAATACAATGGTTCTGTGTTGATATTTGTTATTCATTTTAATTTCGTTGGTATTTATTACATGATAGGTTTTTCTTTATTTGTTTTATAAACACTATTTTGTTTCTTTAAACCACTCAGGATTGGTGTATAGCTGCTCTTTATCATTTTTCAAATGTTTTAAATTAAAAGATATACGTTTCTGTTTTCAAAAAGGAGGTTTTTAATTTAATCTGTAATGAACAAAATGTTAAATAAATTTTTGATTACATTTTGTCATTCACATTAATTCCCTATTGTGATAATGAAACTTCCTCCATAGAGAATGTTTTAATCTGGTTGGAGTACTGAGATAAAGCCTCCTGTAATCTCCTGAATCCCTTATAGACACCACACCTCTTCATTCACAAATTAGCCCCTTTATTTGAGGGTAAGCAACATGCATTATTAATATCATAACATGTTAGATCGACTTTAGCCTGAATTGACAAGAGTATTACATGAATACAATAGAACCATTGTGAATTAAACTACCCAAAATAAGTAAAAAGGTAAAAAGTAATTTTTGTTTATTTATTTTCTTTTCCATGAAGATGCAGTTCCCTAAAAAAATCTCCACAATCATTCTAGAATAATAAATTATTCTCAAATAGAGCTTTTCAAGGAACCTGATGAAGACATTCTGTATTTTATCATATCGCAACATATATCGCAAAAAAACAAGATATCTCAATTTCAATACCAGAGAGCTGTGTAAGGGCATCAGGGATAAAATTGTAGACCTACACAAGGATGGAATGGGCTACAGGACAATAGGCAAGCAGCTTGGTGAGAAGCCAACAGTTGGCGCAATTATTAAGAAATTGAAGAAGTTCAAGATGACGTCAATCTCCCTCGGCCTGGGGCTCCATGCAAGATTTCTCCTTGTGGGGGATCAATGATCATGAGGAAGGTGAGGGATCAGTCCAGAACTACACGGCAGCACCTGGTCAATGACCTGGAGAGAGCTGGGACCACAGTCTCAAAGAAAACCATTAGTAACACACTACATCGTCATGGATTAAAATCCTGCTCAAGCCAGCGCATGTCCAGGCCCGTCTGAAGTTTGCCAATGATCATCTGGATGATCCAGAGGAGGAATGGGAGAAGGTAATGTGGTCTGATGAGACAAAAATAGAGCTTTTTGGTATAGACTCCACTTGCCGTGTTTAGAGGAAGAAGAAGTATGAGTACAACCCCAAGAACACCACCCCAACCGTGAACCATGGAGGTGGAAACATCATTCTTTGGGATGCTTTTCAGCAAAGGGGACAGGACGACTGCAGCGTATTGAGGGGAGGATGGGGCCATGTGTCGCGAGATCTTGGCCAACAACCTCCTTCCCTCAGTAAGAGCATTGAAAATTGGTCGTGGCTGGGTCTTCCAGCATGACAACGACCCGAAACACACAGCCAGGGCAACTAAGGAGTGGCTCCGTAAGAAGCATCACAAGATCCTGGAGTGGCCTAGCCAGTCTCCAGACCTGAACCCAATAGAAAATCTTTGGAGGGAGCTGCAAGTCCGTATTTCCCAGCGACAGCCTTGAAACCTGAAGGATCTGGAGAAGGTCTGTATGGAGGAAAGGGCCAAAATCCCTGCTGCAGTGTGAGCAAACCTGGTCAAGAAAACATATGATCTTTGTAAATACAAACTAAGGTTTCTGTACCAAATATTAAGTTCTGCTTTTCTGATGTATCAAATACTTGGCATGCAATAAAATGCAAATTAATTACTTAAAAATCATACAATCATACAATTTTTGTTTTAGATTCCGTCACTTACAGTTGAAGAGTACCTATGACTTCTACTTGCTTTGTAAGTGGGAAAACCTGCAAAATCGGCAGTGTATCAAATATTTGTCTTTGTGAAAGACTCATGAATCAAGCCAGGTACAAGGTTATCTTGGAAGAATACCTGCTTCCTTCTGCTCTGACAATGTTCCCCCAACACTGAGAATTGTTTTTTCCAACAGGACAATGCTCCATGCCACACAGCCAGGTCAATCAAGGTGTGGATGGAAGACCACCAGATCAATACCCTGTCATTAGATTCATTTACTTATACATGCTTTGTAAGTGGGAAAACCTGCAAAATCGGCAGTGTATCAAATACTTGTTCTCCCCACTGTATGAAGCTACAGTGAGGGGGGAAAAGTATTTGGTCCCCTGCTAATTTTGTACGTTTGCCCACTGACAAAGAAGATCAGTCTATAATTTTAATGGTAGGTTTATTTCAACAGAGAGACAGAATAAAAAAAAAAAAATCCAGAAAAATGTCATTTATTTATATTTTAATAGTGAAATAAGTATTTGAACCCCTCTCAATCAGAAAGATTTCTGGCTCCCATGTGTCTTTTATACAGGTAACGAGCGGAGATTAGGAACACTCTTAAAGGGAGTGCCCCTAATCTCAGCTTGTTACCTGTATAAAAGACACCTGTCCACAAAAGCAATCAATCAGATTCCAAACTTTCCACCATGGCCAAGACCAAAGAGCTGTCCAAGGATGTCAGGGACAAGCTTGTAGAAAAATAAAAGAACTGTCAATCTCCCTCGGTCTGGGGCTCCATGCAAGATCTCTCCTCGTGGAGTTACAATGATCATGAGAACTGTGACGAATCAGCCCAGAACTACACGGGAGGATCTTGTCAGTGATCTCAAGGCAACCAACTTGCAAACAAAGGTTTCTGTACCAAAAATTAAGTTCTGCTTATCTGATATCAAATACTTATGTCATGCAATAGAATGCTAATTAATTATTTAAAAATCATACAATGTGATTTTCTGGATTTTTGTCTTAGATTCCGACTCTCACAGTTGAAGTGTACCTATGATGAAAATTATAGACCTCTACATGCTTTGTAAGTAGGAAAACCTGCAAAATCAGCAGTATATCAAATACTTGTTCTCCCCAATGTATGCCCATTCTGAATTTGATGCCAGCAACATATTTAAAAAAAGATGGTTGCTGTGAAGCATCTCCTCTTCTTTTAACAATCCTCTAAGTATTTAGGAACTGTGGTGACCAATTTCTGTAGTTTTGAAAATTAAATGTAATCCCATTATTGATTGATTTAGGATTTCAGCTGCTCAACAGTTCGGGGTCTCCTTTGTCGTATTCTTTCATAATGAGCCAAATTACTTCATTGGGTGACAGGTCTGGACTACAGAGCCATGCTGTTGTAATACACTGCTCAGAAAAAATAAGGGAACCCGTATTCATCACAGTACAACACCAAGTCAATTAAACTACAGGAAAATCAATCTGTCCAGTTAGGAAGCATAAACGATTGTGAATCAATGTCACCGGTTTTGGTGCAAATGAAAGTGATAATAGGTGCACTGGAAAGGCAACAGCAAGACAACCCCCAAAAAGGGAATGGTTTTACAAAGGGTGGCCACAGACAATTGCTCTCTCCTTTTCCTTCCTGACTGATTCTTCTCTAGTTTTATGTTTTACTAGTGTCCTTGTCAATACTGGTAGCATGAGGCGGTACCTGCAGTCCATTCAGGTTGCACAGGCAGTCCTTCAGGATGGCATATCATTAAGTGCCGTGGCAAAAAGTCTTGCTGTGTCTCCCAGTACAGTCTCAAGAGCAAGGAGGAAATACCAGGAGACGAGCGGTTACAAGAGGATAACTGGACAGGGCCATACAAGGGCATCAACTCAGCAGCAGGACCGGTATCTGCTCCTTTGTGCGAGGAGGAATAGGAGGAGCACTGCCAGAGCCCTACAAAGTGACCTCCAGCAGGCTACTGGTGGGCATGTTTCTGATCAAACTGTCAGAAACAGACTCCATGAGGGTGACATGAGGGCCCAACGTCCTCTAGTGGGACCTGTGCTCACAGCCCAGCTTCATGCTGCTCGACTGGAAATCAACAGAGAACACCAGAATTGGCATGTCAGCCATTGGCCCCCTGCTCTCTTCACAGATGACAGCAGGTTCACACTGAGCATGTGACAGACGTGAAAGAGTCTGGAGACATGGTGGTGAACATTATGCTGCCAGCAACTTCATCCAGCATGACCGGTTTGGCGGTGGTTTAGTGATGGTCTGGGGAGGCATATCCTTGGAGGGTTGCACAGACCTCCAAGTGCTAGCCAACAATACCCTGACTTGCTGTTAGGTACCGGGATGAATTCCTCAGACCCAACATCAGGCCTTATGCAGGTGCAGTGGTCCCTGGGTTCCTCCTGATGCAGGACAATGCCTGGCCTCACGTGGCCAGAGTGTGTAGGCAGTTGATGGATGACGAAGGCATTGATGCCATTGACTGGCCCTCACATTCCCCAAACCTGAATCCAATTGATAACCTCTGGGACCTTTTGTATAGGTGCGTCCAATGCCGCCAAGTAGTGCCACAGACTCTCCAGGAGCTCACTGATGCCCTGATCCAGGTCTGGGAGGAGATCCCTGTGGACATCATTCGCAGTCTCATCAGGAGCATGCCCAGACATTGTCGGGAGTGCATACAGAAGCCATACACACTACTGCATCACATAATGAGTTGCATTGATGAAATTCACTGTTGGAACAGCCTGTGATTTCAATTGTTTACGTAGATTTTTGGTGTGAGTTTGAATCTAGCCCTCAGTTGGTTGGTAATTTTGTTTCCATTAACCGTTGTTACTCAACAAATTACACAAAAGGGATGGCAGCAGATGTTGCTCCAAAACCTGTAAATATTGTTCAGCATTAATGGTGCCTTCAGAGATGTGCAAGTCACCCGTGCCATGTGCAATAAAGCACCCTCATACCATCACGGATGTTGGCACTGTGCGCTGATAAGAAGCTGGGTGGGCCCTCTCTTCTTTAGCCCAGAAGACGTGCCATCTATGATTCACAAAAATAATTCAACATTTTCATTTGTCAGAACACAGGACAGTATTCCACTTTATCTCAGTTCATCTTAAATGAGCAGGGGCCCAGAGAAGGCAGTGGCATTTCAGGATCTTGTTTACAGTTGTGCTTAAAACCTTTCATACACTTGGAGAATTGGTAATATACAGCTCTGGAAAAAATTAAGAGACCCCTCCTAATTTTTCTTCAATCAGCATTTCAACATGCATGGCAGCCATTCCATTCCAGTGTATGTTAAATTCCAACACAGGCACACCTCATTTTACTTAATGAGGTACCGATTAGGTGATTACATGAACCAAATCTAATTTAACGAGGAAAAGTATAATATGGACCAGCTGGATGGCAAAAACAGTGCAAGTAGTACCTCAAAGGTAATTTGAATAAATAACTATTCATCAATGAGAAGCAAAGAACAGCCAGGCTGAAGTTTGCAAAAAACCATAAGGATTGGACCGTAGAGAAATGGAGTACGGTCATCTTCTCTGACGAGTCACATTTTCAGCTTTGTCCAACACCTGGTCGTCTAATGGTTAGACGGTGACCTGGAGAGGCCTACAAGCCACAACGTCTCACACCCACTGTGAAATTTGGTGGAGGATCGCTGATGATCTGGGGATGCTTCAGCAAGGCTGGAATCTGGCAGATTTGTCTTTGTGCAAGACTCATGAATCAAGCCAAATACAAGGTTATCCTGGAAGAATACCTGCTTCCTTCTGCTCTGACAATGTTCCCCCAACTCTGAGAATGGTTTTTTCCAACAGGACAATGCTCCATGCCACACAGCCAGGTCAATCAAGGTATGGATGGAAGACCACCAGATCAATACCCTGTCATGGCCAGCCCAATCTCCAGATCTGAAACCCATTTAAAATCTCTGGAATGTGATCTAACCAGAAACCAGACTACCCAGAAATAATAAATGTTGTTGCCCTAAATAGATTCGAAATCAGGTCTTTCACATGAGAGGCAGGGTCTTTAACCACTACGCCACGGCATTACACGTTTCAGCAGTCACTAGACTCCACTGAGGATTGTGTTAAACTGAATAACGTTTCTTATTAAGTTTACCTCCATCATAGCGTCTATGGACTGTATTGCTTTTGCCACTGGCCGTTTTAACAGCTTATTAATCAGTAATAGGCTTACTAGTATCTACTAACTTCTTAGGAATAATCATAAGATTTGAGCAATTGCTACAAAGACTGAAGATGAACTTTTCCATGCCAGAAACAGTCGCAATATGACCGTATACAGTTTCAGTTAAGGCTTACTATAATGTAACTATTGTATGTTAAGCCAGCAAATGTGTTTGTCTATCCTGACCCAAAACGCATGCACAAATGTGTACTTCGAAAATCCACCAGAAACAAACAGTCACAATAAAGGCTTTTATTTCAGGCTTACTATAATGTAGATACAACGGTCTTAGCCAGCAAAGTTTTCATCTCTACGGAATAATTCATAATGCGTAGTTTGCTTTGCCTGTGAGGAGATATGAACTCGGGACCTGTAATTCCCAAGTCTGCTTCTCTAACCACTACGCTATTTAACAAGGGGTGGTCGGTCGGTCACTCACTCAGTAAGAGACATTCGCTCTTATTGGCCGGCTCAGCTTACGCGGTCCGGCAAGAAATGAACTGACCCCTGTTCCAAAGTCTACATACACTCTTAATACTGTGTATTGCCCCCTTTAGCACAGCATGCAGTCTTTTGTAAAAGTTGTATATAAGGCCCCGAATTATTGCAGGTGGTATAGCTGCCCATTCATCTTGGCTGCCCAAAATGCCTCCAGGTCATGCAAAGTCTTTGGTTGTCTTGCATGAACCGCATGTTTGAGATCTCCCCAGAGAGGCTTGATGATATTAAGGTTATGAGACTGAGATGTCGACTCCAGAACCTTCACCTTTTTCTGCTGTAACCACTGGATGGTCAACTTGGCCTTTTTCTTATAGTCATTGTCGTCCTAGAAAGTCCAAGAGTGTCCCATGCACAGCTTTCGTACAGAAGAATGCAAATTGTCTGCCAGTATTTTCTGATAACATGCTGCATTTATCTTGCCATCCATTTTCACAAGTGCCTTTAGAACTCACACACTCCCAAAACATCAGTGAGCCACTACCATGCTTCACATTGGGGATGGTTTTCTTTTCACTATAGGCCTTCTTGACCCCTCTCCAAACACAGCGCTTATGGATGTGACCATAAAAGCTGTATTGCCAGAATCTGTGAGGCGTGTCAAGGTGTTGTCAAGCATATAATAACTGGGCTTTTTTGTGGTATTGGTGCAGTAAAGGCTTCTAATGTTTCATCGTATTGTGCTCCTTGAAACAGAGCAGCTTTCCTGAGGTTATCTGTGGGTTTTTCTTTGTATCCCAAACAATTAGTCTGGCAGTTTTGGCTGAAATCTTTCTTGGTCTACCTGACCTTGGCTTGTTATCAAGAGATCCCTGAATTTCTCTCTTCTTATCAAGTGATTCAACAGTACTGACTGGCATTTGCAAGGCATTTGATATATCCTTTATAAAGTTCCATTACCTTTTTACGCAGGTCTTTTGACAGTTCTTTTCTGCTCCCTGTGGCTCAGTATCTAGCATGCTCAGTGCATCCATGTGATAGCTGACAAACTCATTGTCTATTTATACACAGACACTAACTGCAATTTAAAAAGCCACAGGTGTGGGAAATTCTCCTTCAATTGCCATTTTCACCTGTGTGTGTCACCTTGTGTGTCTGTAACAATGCCAAACATTCAAAGGCATGTAAACTTTTGATCAGGGCCATTTTGGGTAATTTCTGTTATCATTATGATTTAAAAATGAGCCAAACAACAATGTGATAATAAATGGTTTCATGTGATCACTATCATTAAATAAAAAATTTAAAAATTGGGAGAGTCAGTCATATTTTTAACATCAATGCCAACATTTTACAATTTCTCCAAATGTATGCAATCTTATGAGCAAAACTGTATATATGGTTTCTTCTTTGCATGCTAAAATTGTAACTTGCTTTTCTGGATGCAGCGATGTACTGTTTTCATATACAATGGTTTTCGGAAGTGTTCCAGAGCCCGTGCAGTGATGTCCACTACAGAATCTTGTCTGTTATTACTGCAGTGCCACTGAGGGCTGAAATATCACGGCCATCCAATACTGGTTTTCAGGCTTGTCCCTTGCGTACAGAGATTTCTTACGATTCTCTGAAGCTTTTACTGGTATTATGTATCGTAGATGATGAGATCCCCAAACTCTTTGCAATTTTACATTGAAAAACATTATTCTTAAATTGTTGCACTATTTGCCTTTTCAGTCTTTCACAGAGAGGTTAGTCACTCCCTATGTTTACTTCGGAAAGCCTCTTCCTCTCTGGAATACTCTTTTCATACCCAATCATGTTACTGTTGCCAATTAACCTAATTAGTTGTGAGATATTCCACCAGGTTTTTTTTGCATTACACAACTATTCCATTCTTTTGTTGCCCCTTTTACAACGTTTATGAAAACTGTTGCTGGCATCAAATTCAAAGTGGGCATGTATTTTTCAAGAAACAATAACATTTCTCAGTCTCAACATTTGATATGTTGTCTTTGTACTATTTTCTATTGAATATAGGGTTTAAATGATTTTCACATCTTTGCATTCTGTTTTTATTTCCATTTTACACAGTGTCCAAACTTTTTGGAAACAGGGTTGTAAAATAACTGTACAGGATGAATATGATCAAGCAATCTTCTTATTTGAAAAGGTGGATTTCTGCTGGTCAGGGCCTTTGTATTCAGTACCTCCTAGATTCCACAGATATATCTGCGGGCAAAAATGTTGCTGTGGCAATGTTGATATTATGCATGGTAGTACGCAATGATTTTTCTCAAATTTGTCACTACAATTGGCTGACAAGGGAAGAAGTTTGTTGGCATGTGAATCTGCAATGGAGCTTGAAATTCTATCCTTCTTAAACTGCAATAATGGGTCGGCCTAATACAGTGACAAAGGAAATATTTTTCTGTTTTAGTTGGAAATAATTGTACCTTGTAATATCCAGGGAATTGTTAATTGTTGAACATTTTGAGATTACTGAATCGTATTAAAAGGTTGTCATATTGTACGGTTATTGTCCACAGAGATTTAACCATTATTACAGCTACAGAGTATTAACAAAGTTTATACATGTTTCACTTTACATTAAAGAAGAATAACAGTCACATGATCATCCCATTGAAATGGCCAAGATCCTCCAAAAACATATTGTTCTTAAAAAGTGACTTAATCGTGTCTCAGACATTTAGCCACCAATCACAATCTAAATAAGATTCAGGTGTGCAGCAAGTTGTTTGGAGAGAGGGACTGCATCTCTGCACTTTCTGCTTCAATAGAATAGAATCAGTTGTCCCACTTATGTTGTCTTCTAAACCAGTGGTTCCAAACCAGGGGTACTAGGACACCTGGGGGTACTTGGCCTCTCCACAGGGGATACTTGAAAACACTCATGACACCATAGACTTCCTAGTGAAATTAGCATGAGAGGGTACTTCAGGGGTACTACAAGCAGTGCAAAACATTTTTTGGGGTACAGTAACTGAAAAAGTTTGGGAGCCACTTTTCTAAACCAATGATTTGTTTGCAAGGTGGGACTTTTCAGCTGGAAAGAGATTTCAGGTGGATGTTCATGTGTCTGTTGTTCCCCGATAACTTGCTTACACTTTGGTAAGTGCATGACTACCTCAAGTATATCCTATATAACTGTGACTACCACAAGTATATCCTATATAACTACATTGTTCTAACATAATATACAGTATAACATTAGACCCGGTATGCAGCGTTTACACAGGTTTATTTATCATCTCTTTGTCACAAATATCTTCAGACCATGTTTTGTGGTAATGTAGCCATAACAAATATAAACAGAAATTAATAAATTGAAGGTAACCAGTAGTCAATTATTTGGCAGCTACTGGTGTTCAATTATATTACCATGTAAAAACATAGAAGTACCTATGTAACTACAATGTTGTACAGTCGCAATCATGATGAGGATAGAGGACTCAACTTGGATAGAACTATTTTTAACACTGTCATTGCTTTCAGGGTCTTTCACCATTTTGAAGTAGTCAACATGATTTAACGGTTACCATTAAATACATAGACATGAAATAAATATATCAAACGAAATATTGAATAGAATGGGAAGCCCTGTCTAATTCATTCTGGCTATATGCATTTTTTCCAGGTGTATTCCAGGCACATACCTTTTGAAAATCTCCCCAGATGTCCCACTGATTTCTAATATGAAGTTCAGTCCAGAATAAAAGCTACATTAAGGTTATGTCTTATAACTTATATTTTGGGATATTTGGTTTGTTTACACGTTCACAATGGAACCTCAAGTGGTGCAGGTGGCTAGAGGGCTTTTAGGCTACCTTTGCCACCAGGGTCTTTGTTTTCTGTTTGACACCGAGCGTGTTCATGTTGTACCTGGTGTAGGTGTGCTGCATTTTGGTTCGACCGAAACGAATAATGTACCTACCTGCTAGAAAGTGCCTATCCTAAGATCTGTGCTGGCTATCATGAAGTACTAGGCTGTAGAACAGAATTGCTAGAACTGATCTTCTACAAGTTGTCTGGCAAATTTAAGTTCGTATACGATTAAGCTTTAACCATCTAAACATCTTCCAAAAATAACACTAGATCGGCGGTAGCGTGTCCTATTTATATTAGCAATCTATCGAGCTAGCCAGCCTGCTAACTAATGTCACTGCAATGATGTTATATATTCCAGTCCTTACACGTGTTAACACCCCCTTAAACTCCTCGCAGGAACATCGCCGCTACCCCAAAATAAGACCTCACCTACCTGGGCGACACCGGTCAGGGCATCATTTGCCGAAAACGCTTTACCCCCGCATTTTATTTCCAAGGACACAAAAACGCCATGACAGTTTAGAAAAATGCATAAAAAATTAGAGGGGGTGGGAGACCGGGGAAAAAACTCCGTGCAATTTCTTAATCCTTATAAAGCACAAGAGCAGAGGAGTTCATTCATGTGGGATGCATGAGTTCGAGACTCACCAACAACCGCACCACAACACAGGACCCCGCATACAACACAGAATAAAAAAATTAAAGTTAAAAGACCTACTTACCTAAAATGGCTACTGCAGCAGCCAAAATACAAACAGCTATTATTTGGTGAAGTTTAGCACTGGCCGCCTGCTACAACAGCCTAACCTTAATTGGACCCGTAACATTCTATTTTTCATTGGCTGCACCACAGCGCAGCTGGGTCGATGGATATTTCCATTGGTCCTCCAGCTGTCAAACAAGGAGTGCCGTTTTATGTTTGTCTGAGAGCTACATATTGCAAGCACCATTGTGCAGTTTTAGTTATTTGCGTTGATGTGAACCTTATTGTGATTGGTTGTATTCTACTACTTTGCTTACCATAAAACCGAACGAAAAAATTTCTTTCGGCCACGATAGACCCTCGGTTTCGCTTTTGTGCCGTGTCGTTTGACCCGTATTTGTTTAATTCTTTCAATGCTGTGTGCCTCTCCGGCGGTTTTATATTTCTTCTTCCTTGCATCCACCAATCATCGTGCCCTTTACTCCATCATTACATCGTTGAAGGGGGAACATTTTTACATTCCACGTCTTTGCTCGTGTTCCATTTCCCGGATGTGAAATCTCCTGGATTCTAAGCGTTGGCATTTGGCAGTATTTAGATTGTATTCAGTCGATCAACTGTAAAGTAATCAGAATTAGTGACAAAATGTTCTGATTCCTCATAATTTACTTGATTCCTCATATATGGTGTTTGTAGGTTGGTTGCAGAACCTATTGGTCAAAATAAATTGGAAACAGGCCCTATCCGATCTGTATGTGAGGTGTCTTGCTTACCAGGGTGTTTAGGAGAGGTCAGGTGGGTCAGCGCCCAGAAGTAGCCTCCCTGTGCTGTAGGCTAGGGGTTACTTTATAAGTGAGATATTCAATGTACATAGTTTACTTTGATTAATGCCTGTGACATATATGCTAGATGTAAGGAAAATATGCTTGGTAAATAAGTACCAGCAGTTGAAAAAGCCAGGTGAGTGAGTTGAATGTTGTTATTCAAAGCCCATGCCACTCTTCACAACAGATGGGTTGGAATCTGTCCTATCCTATGCCATCTTTTAATCTCCATACCACTTTTATTTTAGGACTTAACTCCTCTGGGATTAAATCTAAGCGGTAGATGCACTATTAGTAACAAGTCATCATTGTCCTTAGTTGAAAGAAAGTGAGCAATAAGCTATATTTATAATTTATTTCCAGTACATTAGAACACAGTAGGCCTTTAATTATTTTTTTTTATAGCATTGTTAAAGTAAGAATTGTATTGTGATGTTTCGCTTGTGTATGCTATGCATGTGACCATCCAGACACTTAACGGAATTGTCACAATAACCTTTCTTATAACATTGGTACCATTTTTCAACATGTCACAATAAGCTTTGCTGTTACATTAGTACCAGTTTTCAACATGCCACAATAGACATTAATTTACATTTTGTTACAACTTCTCACCACGTCACAATATGCTTTGCTTTCACATTGGTACCAGTTCTCAACATATCACAATATACTTTGTTATGACATTGGTACAAGTTTTCAACATGCCACAGTGAGCATGGTTTAACAAATCTTTTTTTATGTTTAAAAGTTTTAGCAAGTTACCATTATGACGTGTTATAATAATATGAATATGTCCTCATTGACATACCTGGTTAAATGAAGGCAAAGACAATTTTAATCTAATTAATTAATCAAGTCTTCATAAACACCACATGAATCCAGTACTTTACAAATAATCTAACCACTATTTATATATATATATATATATATATATATATATATATATATATATATATATATATAGACAATGGCTTATGAAGAAGTTTCTGAAACGTCTACAATGTATAGGATTTACGTGTGAAAATGCCTTATTGGTAATGTATTTAGACCCCTTCACTATTTCCACATTTCTTTACATTATAGCCTTATTCTAAAATAGATAAAATCACAAATTCCCCTCATCAATCTACACACAATACCTCACAATGAGATTTTTTTTTTTTAGAAATTCTGGCAAATGTATTAACAAAGAAAATATTTAAATATCACATTTACATAAGGATTCAGACTCTTTGCTATAATACTATAAATTGAGCTCTGGTGCATCCTGTTTCCTTCGATCATTCTTGGGATGTTTCTACAACTTTGTGACAGGATTGTGTCGAGGCACAGATCTTGGGAAGGGTATCAAACATTTTCGCAGCACTAACAGTATCTAAGAACACAGTGGCCTCCATCATTGAAAGCTCTGGCCTCCAAGAGTTGGCCAACTGGTCAAAGTGAGCAGGGACATTTGTCAGGGAGTTGACCAAGTACTCAATGGTCATTCTGAAAGAGCCCCAGAGTTCCTTTGTGGAGATAGTTGTCTTTCTGGAAGGTTCTCCTATCTCTGCAACATTCCACCAATCAGGCCTTTATGGTTGAGTGGCTAGATGGAAGACTCCTCAGTAAAAGTAGTCTTTAGATGCCGTTTGTCAAACTCCAAGTGGGGTTTACAGATGATGGAGGCCATGGTGACTTGGGGACCTTCAGTGCTGCAGAAAAGTTTTGGTACCCTCCCCAAGATCTGTGCATCAACACAGTCCTGTCGTGGGATATACAGTATAGGCAATTACTGCAACATGGCCTGGTTCAGTCAACTGTCGGACCTCATATAGACAGGTGTTTGCCTTTCCAATCAATTGAATTTACCACAGCTGGACTCCAATCAAGTTGTAGAAACATCTCAAGGATGATCAGTGGGAACTGGACGAATCTGAGCTCGATTTCAAGTGTCATATAAAATGGTTTGAATACTTATATAAATGGGATATATCCATATTTTTTTTTTATACATTTGTACAAACTACATTTTTCTATACATTTCTAAAAACAAAAAATATATTTTTTGCTTTGTTACTATGTGTGTAGACTGATGAAGGGAAAAATCTATTTAGTGTATTTTAGAATGGTTGTAACGTAATAAAATGCTGAAAAACTGAACGGGTCTGAAAACTTTCCAAATGCACTGCATTTTTCAAAATGGGACTGAAATCTTATTTTTGATATTCTGAAGCAATAACTGATGCCAATGTGTGCAATAGAGGCTACACATGCTTACATTGCCAATGCATTGATTAAGTCTCCATCTCAAGAACTTAGTTGACCAGTGACTGCAGTAACCTAAGCACCATGATGGTGTAGCAAAGAGAAGGAAACTGAATTAAACCAGTAGGGTTCAATTTGCTTAAAATCTGAGTTTCATTGTAAGTACAGTGAATATAACTGCCTTAATAAGCAAGCGTTCAGACAATAAAAAAATCACAATGGTCCACGCTTTTTAATTCTCATGGCATATGCATTCTGTGGGGCTAAATGAGACTTGAGCATTTGATGAGAAACATACTTGGTTCAGAAAGGGTTAAAGCTGTTTGGCATCTGTTCCGTGCTTCCCTGCAATCCCCGGCACTCGCCTGGTCTCCCAGCTCTTCCACTCCTCTCCTCACAAGCTTGGCCCTCTGCCCAGATAGAGCTGGAAAGTCTAATCTTTTTTCTTTGATTTAGACCTTAAACTTCTCTGCTTTTGTCAGCGAAGTTGTTTCTTTCTTCAAGTCTTTGTTTGAAGCAAGTTAACATAGCAAGTACCCAGTTTCATGGCTTTGGGTCTTCCTATCAAGTTAGGTTGTTAGTAAACATTTCACTGACTGTCTGATTAGTCAGTACCATGACTGTTTAATGAATGTTCATTCTCAGTAGCCTTTAATATGAATGTGGAAAAAGACTAACCATAGGGCAATCCAATTGGCTTGTCACAATAGCTTGTATCATTTTGTCAGTGTTAGGATTTGACTGAAAATAACAGCCCAGAGAAGGTCAACCAACATTCTGGTCCCAGTTCATCCCTTTGAGAATGTAAAGTGTCTTAATTTGCTTCAAAGGATACATTATTGTACTTAGACGTGTGTCAATAATATCTAATTTTGTCACTCTCCTATCTTCCACTGTGGATCTGTCTTGCATTTTCTATTTATTTGAACCTCCACCCTGTTCCCTAACATTTATTTAACTAATCTTACTAAACCTTAATCCATATTTAAATCTTAACCCAAACCCAAAAGCTTAAAAAATAATTTAGAAAATCAGAATGTGTTCCTGTTTCATGTTCTCATGTGATATGAGAACATAATGAGGAAATTTGATCCAGAAAAAGCAGGGAAATTAGTACAAACACCGACACAAATGCTAACAAGAAACAATTGTATATGCATTTTGCCGTTTTTTAAGTTAATTACATTATCATTTTGTCAGTCTATCATTTTGTCAGTGTTTGGTTATTTGTTATGCTATGTTTTGCAAGTTTTTGTGTAGACCCCAGGCGTTTATGTGTTAATGTGGATCCAAAGAAATAATTAATTCCATGGAACTTCCTGAAGTCGGTAAATAGGATGAATTAACTGCACTGCAATGTAGATGAGTATATCATTAATTTAGCAAGTTGTAAATTTAACAACAGGGGGCACTGTTGTGTCACATTCACCACATGCACAGACTGGTTATACCAATTCACTGGTTACATGCAGAATAAGATGTCAGTATGATTGCTTGCTTTGGTTGGAGCAGAATAGTTTGAGTTACTCCACAACAGGGCAAGCATGCAAAAATATTCTCAGGAATGTAATAAAAAAAAGGTTTATAATGCAAAGAAAAATTGCAAACCCTCCTAGACACATGGCAACTTATCTGTATTCCCCTTGTTTTACCTGTAAGTATGATTTAGAAGACATTTTCTTTTTTTGCTCTAACCTCTAGGTTACCCTGCCGACTGTTTTAGTCTCAGACTAATGCTTATAAAACTTTAAACCTGATGGACATTTATGCTTTATGCTATTGATTGGTCAGTGGTGAAGAGCCAATTACAGGTATGGAAAGATTTCCTCCACATACAGATGCTTAAACTCAGTCTACACTGTCTTACCATTACATGATGTGGGGAGTGAGGCGGGGGCCTCTCAATATGATAGATTGTTTAGGATGGACGAGTGTCTCACATTTCTTATCTCTTTTTGCATGTGTTTCAACGGAGAGGGAAGGCCTGTTTTTAAGCCACCCTTCTTTCACAAAAGGACCTCGAAAAGCACTTGGTCATAGAGATATTATGGATTATATTTAATTCAATCTTTCAGAGTGCAGATGTGTTTTCCAAGCATGCTGTTTGGGTAATCCTGTGTGTAGTAGAATTGTAAAAACTCTATGTAGTAAAGCTGCATGGAATGCACGATTGCCAAGTTTTTCATTTTAAACATGCTGCCAAACATGAAACTGGCGGGGGGGGGGGGATCTGTGAGGCATTTAAATGTACAGCTTTGAAGCAACTCTGGGACAGCAAGACAAAGAAGATAAATTAGAAGAGAAGGGAAAAAGACAGCGAAAACAATTAAATTACACTGAAAACAGTGGGAGAAGGGAAGAGTGTTAAAAGGAGGAAAATTTGACTATAAACTGTAGGAGAGGGGAAGAGGTAAAGAGAGATAGAGAGAGTAAAAAGGCATATGGGGCTGGGGAAAAGAGTGCAGAGGAGGAGTGGAGACCTTTGGACAAGAGAGAGAGTGAGAGGGGGAATGAAATGGAGCGGGAGAGAGAGAGTGCAATGGCAGAAAAGGGGAGCGGTGAGAGGAAGAGAGAGTTTGCTGAGTGTGAGTAGTATTAGATGTGTCCAGTCTCTCTTCTAAGGGGCTTCTTGGAATCAAGTGTCAATTCTACCTCCTGTAGTCTTTCAGCTGAGCCGTTTTTCTGCTATCAGGAGTTAGCAGGCAGCTGCCCAGCCTACAGTCACACACACACACACACCAACAGTGCTGGAGATGAGCACAGAAGTATTTCAAGAAGCTGCCGGTTACACAGTCAGCTTGGGATAGGAGTACATTCTCTATCAGGTACGATCAAAATATATTTTTATTACACAATTTCTCTTCCTCTTTCACAAGCAAAGGCATTGCATGCTTGGGCTGTGTTCATTCAAGTGTCCATCCATGTATACATTCCAAGGCAATGACTCATCAAGATGACAGTCACATAGCCAATTTTGACGGAACGTTTTTAGTAAAATGTTTGGACACAATGTGCATGTTTGCATCTGTATAGAGCTTATACATTTGATAAAGTTGTGTACACAGTCAACTCTGCCATGGTTTCTCATGAACCCCTCTTGGCTGTTTTTTGCCAGATCAAACATAAACATTGAGGCTCTCCTACACGCCTCCTAAATGAGTCAGCAAGGCTAAAGGGTTTGATGATCATGCCTTGTCACAAACGACCTCCTGTGTTTATTTTTCTTTTCCATCTATGTGATGTGGAAACTTGACGGCTTTCAAAGCTGTGCTTTCGACAGTGGGGGAACTGCTATCTTAAATTTAAACACAACATTCAGTGATATTGCAGGGAACCTGTGCAAATGTTGTGGCTGTGTTTACTGGGTTACTTTAGCTTTGGGTTTCTCCCAGAGATCAAAAAGCAGATATTGAAGTAACACACACATTTAGATGAGTAATAGGAGCTAATGGAGATTTGACACACACTAATCTAAAGCAGCTATTAGGGTTCAAGCCAGACATGTCCCACGTGTGAAGACCAGGGTAAGAGGGAGCATTGCTGCACGATCCTTCAAATTAATATAAAATGAGAAAATGGCTAAATAATGCCACTGACAAATGGCTGAACATAATTCCCTTACCTTGCATATGTTTTTGTAATGGTACCATAACACTAAGTAGTAGATTGTCATCATATTCCTCTATTCCCTCCGCTCTTGACAGGCCCGGTGCCATGTGGGGGGAGGGGGGGGCCCTTGTGACCACCAGTTTTGGTTCTCCATATACACAGCATTTGACATATGAATTAGACCTGGTCCGGTTATGACAGTCACACGTCAGGATCAGCTTTACGTGCGGATACAGTGAGGTAAAACATTTGATCCCCGGCTGATTTTGTACGTTTGCCCACTGAAATTATCAGTCTATAATTTTAATGGTAGGTTTATTTGAACAGTGAGAGACAGAAGAACAACAAAAAAAAAAACGCATATCAAAACATTTATACATTGATGAGTGAAATAAGTATTTGATCCCCTCTCAATCAGAAAGATTTCTGGCTCCCAGGTGTCTTTTATACAGGTAACGAGCTGAGATTAGGAGCACACTCTTAAAGGGAGTGCTCCTAATATCAGCTTGTTACCTGTATAAAAGACACCTATCCACAGAAGCAATCAATCAATCAGATTCCAAACTGTCCACCATGGCCAAAACCAAAGAGCTGTCCAAGGATGTCAGGGACAAGATTGTAGACCTACACAAGGCTGGAATGGGCCACAAGACCATCGCCAAGCAGCTTGGTGAGAAGGTGACAACAGTTGGTGCAATTATTCGCAAATGGAAGAAACAAAAGAACAGTCAATCTCCCTCGGTTTTGGGCTCCATGCAACATCTCACCTTGTGGAGTTGCAATGATCATGAGAACGATGAGGAATCAGCCCAGAACTACACAGGAGGATCTTGTCAATGATCTCAGGGCAGCTGGGACCATAGTCACCAAGAAAACAATTAGTAACACACTGCACCGTGAAAGACTTAAATCCTGCAGCGCCCACAAGGTCCCCCTGCTCAAGAAAGCACATGTACAGGCCCGTCTGAAATTTTCCAATTGACAGTTTGTAAGGAATGGGTGTGAATGGTTGTAGCATCGATGGCCTCTCCACCCTTCTCCTAGCTGTCTTCCTCCTGCATTGTTGTGGCAGAGCACCCTTGAGGGCAACAAGCTTTGATCAATTCAATCAATCACATTACTTTTATAAACCCTTTTTTACGACAGCATTTTTCACAAAGTGCTTTTACATATACCCAGCCTTAAACAACAAAGAGCAACCAAGAACATGTGTTGATGTACTGTGGCTAGGAAAAATTTAGGGTCAAATAAACCTAGAAAGGAACCATAATCTGATTTGTGGCCAGTCTTCTTTTGACCATGCCGGGTGAAAATTACAAGAGTACTTGACCTTTTGGCCCACATCAATGTTTTTGTCCAAAATGCAGATCCTTGAAAAATTATTTAAACCCTTGACCAATTCTCTCATACAATTAAATTACAAATGGCACATTGACATTTTCTTATAAAGAATAAAACTCAAAATCAATTATTGTTGGGTGACATTGGTGTTTTTAAATTGGCAGTCCTCAAATGTCATCCAACCGACCAGTAGAACGGGCCAAAATCCTCCCAACACTAACTGTGTGCAAAGCTGGTATAGACTATATTTACCATTGCAGGGAAAGGTGGCTCTATCCAATATTTGTGTCAGGATTGAAGCAATATAATAAAAAAATACAAAATCATAAATATTTCCAATAACATGAACAATGTCAGAATACAACAATATAGTTTGCCAATGCCGATATATCATTTGTATTTCAGTAATATGAAATAATTGGTCAGTGGATAGAATATGTGTGTAAAGCACAATGACCCATTGATATGCAGGAAAACTAGTAGCTGTCTAAAGAGTCGGACCTCATGCATCTCATCATTAGAACATTTTGTTGTGTGTTAACGTCACGCTAATGTTGAATATATAACTAGAAAACATCCAGCATTGTGTTAAACTGACTAAAGTTTCTTATGAGGTTTACTTCCACCACAAATGGCATCTATGAACTCTGGCTTTTGCCACTGGTCATTTTAATAGCTTAATACTAGAATCATGCTACTTGGAACAGTCATAAGAATTAAACAATTACTAACGAGACTGAAGATGAGGTTAACACTGCCAAAGCTATTTCATTTCATTGCACAACAATGTTAATTTTTCTATTATACATGAACAACATTGATACAGTAACTATCAATATAGGTGATGATAACTTACTTTTTTGTCAAATGAGAAGACCATAGAATCGTGGAAACACTTCCTCTTTTACTGCGCAAGTGGTTGTGGTCTATTACCCCAAAAAGCATGCACGAATCCATCAGAAAGAGCAGACCATCCGGGAATCTTTGGCATACTATTTTCAACGTACTATGGTTTCAGACATACAAATCTTCTCGCATATTTATCTGGCATGTATGTATGCGATTTGAGATTCAGCCCAAGTCTTTTATTTGTCAAGTTTACCAAATAACTAGCATCATTCTGAACAATGAAATTCTTATGACATGTCACGCAACATCTATGCAGTAATTAAGAAATATAGAAAGCAAAAATAATAGCAAAAAATATACATAACAATAGTGACTAGAGGAAATTCCAGATAACGTATGAAAGGGAATAAGGACAGTATGAATAGAAATCATAAATATTATAAATATAAGTGTTGTAGTGCCTATAAGTGGATACACTAAAAAGTGCTAATGCACATAGAAAGTGACAAGAGCATATGAAGTGTTCATTTAATAAATAGATCAATGTTGCTGCTTGAGGAGCCCAATGGTCTGGGGGTAAGAATAGTTGTGACTCTGGAAGTACATGATCAGCATCATCATCATCATCTTCCGCTTATCCGGGGCCGGGTCGCGGGGGCAGCAGTCTAAGCAGAGATGCCCAGACATCCCTCTCCCTAGACACTTCCTCCAGCTCTTCCGGGGGGACACTGAGGCGTTCCCAGGCCAGCCGGGAGACATAGTCCCTCCAGCGTGTCCTTGGTCTTCCCCGGGGTCTCCTCCCGGTGGGACGGGACCAGAACACCTTCCCGGAAGGCGTTCCAGAGGCATCCGAAACAGATGCCCAAGCCACCTCAGCTGACCCCTCTCGATGTGGAGGAGCAGCGGCTCTACTCTGAGCTCCTCCCTGGTGACTGAGCTTCTCACCCTATCTCTAAGGGATCGCCCAGCCACCCTGCGGAGAAAGCTCATTTCGGCCGCCTGTATCCGGGATCTTGTCCTTTCGGACCCAAAGCTCATGACCATAGGTGAGAGTAGGAATGTAGATTGACCGTTAAATCGAGAGCTTCGCCTTGCGGCTCAGCTCTTTCTTCACCACGACAGACCGATACATCAACCGCATTACTGCAGAAGCTGCACCGATTTGTCTGTCAATCTCCCGTTCCATCCTTCCCTCACTCGTGAACAAGACCCCTAAATACTTAAACTCCTCCACTTGAGGCAAGCACTCTCCACCAACCTGAAGTGGGCAAGCCACCCTTTTCCGATTGAGGACCATGGCCTCGGATTTAGAGGTACTGATTCTCATCCCCACTGCTTCACACTCGGCTGCAAACCATCCCAGTGCATGCTGAAGGTCCTGGTTTGAAGGGGCCAACACGACAACATCATCCGCAAAGAGCTGAGACAAAATCGTGTGGTCCCCAAACCTGACACCCTCCGGCCCCTGGCTGCGCCTAGAAATTCTGTCCATAAAAATTACGAACAGAACCGGCGACAAAGGGCAGCCCTGCTGGAGTCCAACATGCACCGGGAACAAGTCTGACCAAGCTCCTGCTTCGGTCGTACAGGGACCTGACAGCCCTTAGCAAAGGACCCAGGACCCCATATTCCCGAAGCACTCTCCACAGGATGCCGCGAAGGACACAGTCGAATGCCTTCTCCAAATCCACAGAACACATATGGATTGGTTGGGCGAACTCCCATGAACCCTCCAACACCCCGTAGAGGGTATAGAGCAGGTCCAGTGTTTCACGGCCCGGACGAAAACCACACTGTTCCTCCTGAATCTGAGGTTCTACTATCGGCCGTATTCTCCTCTCCAGAACCCTGGCATAGACTTTCCCGGGGAGGCTGAGAAGTGTGATCCCCCTATAGTTGGAACACACCCTCCGGTCCCCCTTCTTAAAAAGAGGGACCACCACTGCCATCCCAGAGGCACTGTCCCCGACTGCCACGCAATGTTGCACAGGCGTGTCAACCAGAGACAGCCCCACAACATCCACAGACTTGAGGTACTCAGGGCGGATCTCATCCACCCCCGGTGCCTTGCCACTGAGGAGTTTCTTGACTACCTCTGTGACTACAGCCCGGGTGATGGACGAGTCCACCTCTTAAGCCCTCATCCTCTGCTTCCTCAATGGAAGACGTGACGGCGGGATTGAGGAGATCCTCTAAGTACTCCTTCCACCGCCCGACGACATCCACATTTGAGGTCAACAGCTGCCCACCTCTACTGTAAACAGCGTTGGTAGGGCACTGTTTCCCTCTCCTGAGGCGCCGGATGTTTTGCCAGAATCTTTTCGAGGCCAGCCGATATTCCTTCTCCATGGCCTCACCGAACTCCTCCCAGGCCCGAGTTTTTGCCTCCACAACCACCCGGGCTGCAGTTCGCTTGGCCTGCCGGTACCCGTCAGCTGCCTCAGGAGTCCCACAAGCCAACCAGGCCTGATAGGAGTGACGGCATCCCTTACTTCCAGTGTCCACCACCGGGTTCGGGGATTGCCGCCTCGACAGGCACAGGAACATGGTCCACTCGGACTCAATATCTCCAGCCTCCCTCGGGATCCAGTCGAAGCTCTGCCGGAGGTGGGAGTTAAAGATCTCTCTGACAGGAGACTCGGCCAGATGTTCCCAGCAGACCCTTACAGTAAGCTTGGGCCTGCCGAGTCTGTCCAGCTTCCTCACCCGCCATCGGATCCAACTCACCACCAGGTGGTGATCAGTTGACAGCTCCGCCCCTCTCTTCACCTGAGTGTCCAAGACATACGGCCTCAGGTCAGTTGAAACGACAACAAAGTCGATCATCGACCTGTGGCCTAGGGTGTCCTGGTGCCACGTGCACTGATGGACGCACTGATGGACACCCTTATGCTTGAACATGGTGTTCGTTATGGACAAACTGTGACTAGCACAGAAGTCCAATAACTGAACACCACTCGGGTTCAGATCAGGGGGGCCGTTCCACCCAATCACGCCCCTCCAGGTGTCACTGTCGTTGCCCACGTGGGCGTTGAAGTCCCCCAGTAGAACGATAGAGTCCCCAGTTGGAGCACTTTCCAGCACCCCTCCCAGAGACTCCAAGAAGGTTGTGTACTCTGCACTGCGGTTCGGCCCGTCGGCACAAACAACAGTGAGAGACCTATCCCCGACCCGTAGGCACAGGGAAACGACTGCTGGGGAGCTATAAGCAAACCCATACCAGCCCGCCGCCTCTCACCATGGGCAACTCCAGAGTGGTGAAGAGTCCATCCTCTCTCAAGGAGTGTGGTTCCAGAGCCCAAGCCATGCGTAGAGGTGATCCCGACTACCTCTAGTCGGAACCTCTCAACCTCACGCACGATCTCAGGCTCCTTCCCCACCAGCGAGGTGACGTTCCACGTCCCTAGAGCTAGTTTCCGTGTCCAGGGATCGGGCTGTCTAGGCCCCCGCCTTCGACTGCCGATCCTCTCCGCACCGGCCCCTTATGGTCCCTCCTGTGGGTGGTGAGCCCACGGGAAGGCGGCCCCACGTCGCTCCTTCGGGCTGAGCCCTCATAGGGAAAGGCCTCATAGGGAAAGGCCCGGCCACCAGGCGCTCGCGTACGAGCCCCAACCCCGGGCATGGCTCCAGGGTGGGGTCCCGGCTGCGCCATACCGGGCGACATCACGGACCTCAACATTTTTATCATCATTAAGGGGTTTTGAACAGCTCTTAGTCTGACCCGTCGCCTAGGACCTGTTTGCCTTGGGAGACCCTACCAGGGGCATATAGCCCCAGACAACATAGCTCCTAGGGTCACTCGGGTACTCAAACCCCTCCACCATGTCTGCCATATAAGATATATCAGACGGCAGCAGTGTGAACAGACCATAGCCTGGGTGGCTGTGGTCTTTTATAGCATTAAGATTACTTTTCACTGGAACTAAGGGGCCTAGCTCAAACCCTGAAACAAAGCCCCAGACCATTATCTCTCCTCCACCAAACTTTACAGTAGGTATTATGCATTCTGGTAGGTAGTGTTCTCTTGGCATCCGCCACACCCAGATTCGTCCATCAGCCTGCTAGATAGTGAAGCGTGTTTCATCATTCCAAAGAACATGTTTGCACTGCTCCAGCCGACATTTGGCATTTTGTATGTTGATGCAAGGCTTGCGTACAACTTCCCATTTTGTGAAGCTCCCAACACAAAGTTCTTGTGCTGATGGTGCTTCCAAAGGCAGTTAGGAACTCTGTGATGAGTGCTGCAAGAGTTGATAGGCAATCTTTAAAACACTATGCGCTTCAGCACTTACCACTTTGTAGCTTGGTAGGTGTTGCTCATAGATGCTTCCACTTCACAATTATGGCACCTACAGTTGACCAGGGCAGATATAGTAGGGCAGAAATTTCACAGTGACTTGTGGCAAAGACAGCATCATATGACAGTGCCACATTTAAAGTCACTGAGCTCTTCTGTATGTATACAGAAGTAAATTTTTGTACTGTCAATTTTTGTCTATGGAGATTTAATGGCTATGTGCTGGATTTTATGCACCTGGGAGCAATGGGAGTGGCTGAAATATCTGAAATAAAAAATTAGTAGGGATGTCCACATACTTTTAGTATTGTATGTAAACTCAGTCAGACACATTTAACACTTACTTTATTCCAAGATGGCTATCATTTTTGGTAACAAAATGTGTGTATTCATCCTTCCAGAAAGAAAACAGCATCATATGGCCTTCCACATAAGAAGCTAATGATAAATAGAAACAAACATGTCAATTGTCTTTGTCTTTTTATCTTTAATGAGACCCTTGACCTGTCTTTTGGCTGTCCCTGTTCATTTAATAAACGTGTTACTTTGTCTGACGTCTGCATCTGGGTCTTACCTGAGGATATGATAGTATGAACTGGCCACGGCTGACCCAGCAAACTCGGACCAGCTGTGCAACACCATTTCCTCTAAAGGAGCCACCATTGGTAGTCACAAGGAATTGCTTCAAGGTCTTGTGGAGGGGGTCCAAACCTTGGCCACATGCCATGACCAGGCGTTGGACAACTTGGTGGTGCAATTCTGCAGGTTGCCTAGGAGGCAGCCTACTACAACAGTAATCTCTCAGCCCTTCAATAACTTGGCTGTTAGCATTTCCACCTCACCCATCACTCCGCCTTCCCAGGAGCCCCACTTACCTTCCCCAGAACGGTTCATTGGAGACTCTGGCACCTGTCAAGCAATTCTAGCTAAGTGTTACCTGATCTTCGAGCTTCAGCCCTCCTCCTTCCCCTTGAATGGCTTCATCATGCTGATGTTCGGAAGGGCTCTCACCTGGGCTACAGCAAAATGGGAAAAACAATCGGCCAAATGTGTCAGAATGGACGAGTTTGTGGGAGAGGTAAAAAAGGTTTTTGATGCCCCATTCTCCAGGAGAGAGGCTGCCTGGAAGCTATTCCAACTTCGACAAAGTTCTCGCAGTGTGGTGTACTATGCGGTGGATTTCCGCATGTTGGCAGTGAAGAGTGCCTGGAACCCGGAAGCTCTGTTCGATATGTTCCTACATGGCATCTTGGAGTAGGTCAAGGACAAGCTTGCAGTCCATTCTGCCATTCCCACTGCCTGAAGTCAGCGCAACCCGGGATGTCTTCCTAGGGGCTCAGAAGTTGCCCTGGAACTCTCCGCCATTCCTGCGGAATACCATGACCTCCAGGAAGTGTTCAGCAAGACCCGGGCCACTTCACTTCCGCCACATCGACCATATTACTGCAGGATTTACCTTCTCCCTAGCATTACTCCGCCCTGGGGTCGACTTTATTCTCGGGACCGGAGACCAAGGCTATGGAGACCTACATCAGGGACTCTCTTGTTGCAGGGTTGATCCATCCTTCTTCCTCTCCCGCTGGTACAGGGTTAGGGTTATCAGCTGTTTATTAAGAGAATCAGCTGTTTATTAAGGCAGTAATGCTTTGGATGTCAGAGTGGGGTCCTGACCTGCGTTCTGCCCTGGACCTTAAACTACATCCCTGCACCCTCTCCCACCATCTCAACGCCACAGAAAAGAATTACGATATGGGGAATTGCAAGATTCTGGCAGGGAAGGTGGCGTTGGAGGAATGGAGGCACTGGCTGGAGGGGGTAGAACATTCATTTTGTGGACCGACCACAAAAACCTGGAGCATCTCAGCACTGCCAAGCGTCTTAACTCCAGGCAAGCTAGCTGATCCTAGCTCCCCAGAAGATAATGGGTCAGGGGACACTGTGTAAGGCATAAACATCCACTCTGCCACACAGTCCACCAGCAGACCACTTACTATTCCTGAACATTCTCCCACTGATCTTGGCCCAACAGCGCCAGCTAAATTCAGGGCAGTAATATTGTTGAGGGCAGTAGCAACACTTGCAGTTCTAGAGGTTTAAGCTTTCAAAAAATCCCTCTTGGCTAATCCAAATCTTATTAAGGAAATATTTGCCACATTGAAAACCAATCACAACTTGTCTTTCCGAATACTATTATGTCACCCAAAAATGGTTGGAGGGAAAATGTTTGTGGGGGTTTTCTCTTTCCGTGGCTGTTGTGGGTTTTTACTACGCTTATTACGTACATTGTTTCTCGTTATTTAGACACTACATACGACTTTGATATTAATACACATGAAATACATCTTCAACATGTCATTCCTGGAGACAAAAAAAACATTGGACCCAAAGACATTTCTGTCAGTTTTTCAACTTGCTGCATACTCTTTGGGGCTGCAGGCTTGGTATCAGTACAACAGCCTATTTTGAGTGAATTTGACCAATGAAATATGATTTAATATCAAAAGAATTATAGCAGCACAAAAAATCTTTTTTATCGCACAAACCAGCACGAAAAATTCATAAAGGTCTCCTGCCATTTGGAAAGTCCAGTCGGAATCCCAAAAACGACACCTGTGCAGTGTGGTCCAACCTTTTTCTTTCATAACGTGACTAAACCGAGGCCTGTAGCTTTAACTATTTGCAAGCTATTGAACTTTGAATGTCTGAATTTCTATGAAATATCGAACGTAAAACTATCTTTAAAACGGTGGTGGACCGTTAGGGAGACGTTAGCTACTATTTACAGAAGAGAGCTTGCTTCAGATGAGCGAGTTACGTTCAAAGCATCAAACTCAACCGAACATGCCAAATGAACACGATTATATTCCATTTCTATACGATTTGTAAGAAGTTCCATGCGATGGAACGGTTGACGAAAAAGAGAAATCAAGGAGCAAATATATTGACTGATATATTGATTTATTTAAGGGGGCTAATTAACGCGACGTCCCTGGTGGATAATAAATGTAGTTTTTACTGACAAACGCCAACTGCATTGCAACCAAAAAATCATAGACCAACCAAAACAACTATAAAGAACTCAGAATTCGGTCCCCTACAATTTACTTGATTATTGTTTTGCATCATTAAAAAAGTCAAGGTAAAAATACTTTTATCGCCAGTTATTAAAATAAACGTCAATACCTCAGACCCAATGTAACTTTTATAATAGACCATCAGATATAGCAACAGGAACAACTGCCATATCATGAACGTCATTCAGTATAATAATTTAGGAAATTATAAACATTATTTAAAACATTAATTCAAAGAAATGTCAATAGCTCAGATCCAATAAAACGTATATGGAAATAACTGCTGATATAGCATCAGGTATAGCTGCTCTACCATCAACAATTTAGTTTTACAAATAAATCGAATGGCTATCAACACAAGGCCGTAAAACTATAAATGTTGAGCACGTCACCGTACACTCTCACATGACATTACTAACAACGCAGATTTGCAGAAGTATAAACCAAGCTATGCCCTGCCCACTGGTTGGTTAGCTCATAATTCAAGCGCCTTGGCTAGGTACGTCTATTACATCTATTTGACATTACATCGGTTATCAAAATATTAGCACCCAGCTAGCTAACATACAACATACACTGGTTTACTGGTGACTACATGAACCAATTCTTCCTGATGCTGTTCACCCTCACTGTCTGAAAAAGTGTAAAGTTCATTCCCTAACAAGTAATTAAAAAAATCACTGGCTACCTTGCCAGTTACCCAAAGCTATAGTGGTGCTAGCTTGGAATGTATTGCTCAGCAGCAATACTGCACTGCTACAGTAGCAACATTAACTTAACAAATTTGTAACGCTACTAGGCTTAGTTGGATCACATCCTCTGGGTAGGCAGACACGTTTGTGTTACAGATGGTATATTAATTTCTTATCAGAAATTCATCCTTTCCACAGTCACATTAGAAGACAGAAGATAGGCTAATATACTGATTCTGGCTCCTGTTCAAAATGCTGTTCATTATTATGTATACACTGCTCCAAAAAATTAAGGGAATACATTATCATCACAATATAACACCAAAGCAATTAAACTTCAGGAATATCAGTCTGTCCAGTTAGGAAGCATAAGCAATTGTGAATCAATATCACCTGTTTTGGTGCAAATGAAAATGACAACAGGTGCACTGGAGAGGCAACATCAAGACAACCCCTAAAAAGGGAATGGCTTTGTAGGTGGTGGCCACAGACAATTGCTCTATCCTTATCCTATCTGACTGATTTTCTCATGTTTAGCATTTTGCTATTGCCCTTGTCACTATTGGTAGCATGTGGCAGCACCTCCAGCCCATTCAGGTTGCACAGGTAGTCCAGCTCCTCCAGGATGGCACATTCATATGTGCCAATGCAAAAAGGTTTGCTGTGTCTCCCAGTAGTCTCAAGAGCAGGGAGGACATACCAGGAGATGGGCCATTACATGAGGAGAGCTGGACAGGGCCGTAAAAGGGCATCAACCCAGCAGCAGGACTGCTATCATCTCCTTTGTGCAAGGAGGAATAGGAGGAGCACTGCCAGAACCCTACAGAATTCAGCTGGCTACTGGTGTGCATGTTTCTAATCGAACTGTCAGAAACAGACTCCATGAGCGTGGCATGAGGGCCCGAAATCATTTAGTGGGACCTGTGCTCACAGCCCAGCACCATGCTGCACAATTGGCGTACACCAGAGAACACCAGAATTGTCAGGTCTGCCATTTGTGCCCCGTTCTCTTCACAGATGAGAGCAGGTTCACACTGAGCATGTGACAGACGTGAAAGAGTCTGGAGACACCGTGGGGAACGTTATGCTGCCTGCAACATCATCCACCATGATTTGGCTGTGGGTCAGAAATCCTCATTCTCAGAACTTACGCTCGTGCAGTGGGCCCTGGGTTCCTCATGGTGCAGTACAATGCCTGGTCTCATGTGGCCAGAGTGTGTAGGCAGTTCCTGGATGACAAAGGCATTGATGCCATTGACTGGCCCTCACATTCCCCAGACCTGAATCCAGTATCGGTAAATCCGACGCCGCCAAGTAGCACCAGCCAAGTAGCACCACAGACTGTCCAGGAGTTCACTGATGCCCTGATCCATGTCTGGGAGGAGATCCCCTAGGACACCATCCATTGTCTCATCAGGAGCGTGCCCAGGCGTTTCCGTGAATGCATACAGGCATGTGGGCGCCATTGACACTACTGAGCCACATTATGAGTTGCTATGATGAAATAGGGGTGAGAACAAATAGTCGAATTGTGGACATTTCGGCAAGGATGGCATTTATTCCAATTTTTTAAAGTTACCAAAAATCTATTCTACCTATGGACTTACTTGGCGGCAGTATTGACGGGTTATTTCTTATAGGCTAAACAAATCTTGTTAACGGGCAAGTACAGGAAAATGTCACAGCTAGTGAACGCATACCTGTGCATCCCGGAAACATCTGTATCAGTTGTACCGGTTGATAGGTTTTTCTCGGCTCCGGGCCTGATGGTCAACAGACTACGTAAGCCTACTCGTCTACTGCCGGAAGCTCGTGGACATGCACATGTTTCTAAACAAGCATTAATAATCATAATAAAATAGACATTGTCTAATGATTCTTAAAATTTTTGTTAAGATCTTGCATCTATGCATGCGCTAACCAGATCTTGTTATTTTTTTGTTAATTAATTTTATATAATCTATTCCTATTAAGCTTTACTTCCAAGGATATTTTTTTTATTCATTCGAACTGGAACGCATCGGTAGGTTTGTTTGATGCAGTGCAGACTGTAACGTTTCTCTGTTACTCTATATATTAAGTGTAGTTTCGTTTGGAAAGTATGGTTTTAAGGGATTGTATATAAAAATAGCTGGCTAGTTGGTCTAATACATTTTGTATTTTGTTACTATGGCCAGAAAACATTGACAAAAAGACATTAGCTAATGTAAGGCAATTCATACATATTTCTCTGCTAATTCATCGGAAAAAGTGCAGGTTTTTTGATGATGTTTATAGTTAATTTGCAATTGTAATTATTGGAAAAGCTTGTAACAATATCTTGAAATAAATCACTTGTTCTAAAATACTAACGACTTAACAGGCCTGTGCATTAGGTTATTTGCTGCTGTTATGGCATTTCTGAATCTGAATATCTCCAGTGTTGCCAACTTTCGCAAGTCAAACACGAAACCGTAGCTTCAAAAACAAGCCTAAAACAAGCCCAATACTGCTATGGCGTGTTACAGTCAATGAATGAGCCTGCAACATATTAAACTGAAGCCAATCAGAGTTTGAAACGCATAACATGTATTTTAACAACAACAAACAAAAAATGATTTACAAAAAATATTAAAACGTCAACAACGCGTATATGGAGGGCAGGCACCATCACTCATCTCTGATCACCTGCTTACAGAATATGAGAGGAGAGATGAAAAATGGGGCCAGGAGCACTAAGGGGGAGCATAAAATACATTAGTAAATGTATCTAATATTAGTAGGCTATATACAGTGTGGAGAACAAGTATTTGATACACTGCCGATTTTGCAGGTTTTCCCACTTACATGGAGAGGTTTGTAATTTTACATAGGTACTCTTCAACTGATGGAATCTAAAACAAAAATCCAGAAAATCACATTGTATGATTTTTAAATAATTAATTAGCATTTTATTGCATGATAAGTATTTGATGCATCAGAAAAGCAGAACTTAATATTTGGTACAGAAACCTTTGTTCATACATTTCCTGTAGTTCTTGACCAGGTTTGCACACACTGCAGCAGGGATTTTGGCCCACTCCTCCATACAGACCTTATCCAGATCCTTCAGGTTTCAAGGCTGTCGCTGGGCAATACGGACTTTCAGCTCCCTCCAAAGATTTTCTATTGGGTTCAGGTCTGGAGACTGGCTAGGCCACTCCAGGACCTTGAGATGCTTCTTACGGAGTCACTCCTTAGTTGCCCTGGCTGTGTGTTTCGGGTCATTGTCATGCTGGAAGACCCAGCCACGACCCATCTTCAATGCTCTTACTCAGGTAAGGAGGTTGTTGGCCAAGATCTCGCGACACATGGCCCCATCTATCCTCCCCTCAATACGGTGCAGTCGTCCTGTCCCCTTTGCAGAAAAGCATCCCCAAAGAATTATGTTTCCACCTCCATGCTTCACGGTTGGGATGGTGTTGTGGTTGTACTCATCCTTCTTCTTCCTCCAAACATGGCGAGTGGAGTTTAGACCAAAAAGCTCTATTTTTGTCTCATCAGACCACATGACCTTCTCCCATTCCTCCTCTGGATCATCCAGATGGTCATTGGCAAACTTCAGACGGGCCTGGACATGCGCTGGCTTGAGCAGGGGGACCTTGCGTATGCTGCAGGATTTTAATCCATGACGGTGTACTGTGTTACTAATGGTTTTCTTTGAGACTGTGGTCCCAGCTCTCTTCAGGTCATTGACCAGGTGCTGCCGTGTAGTTCTGGGCTGATCCCTCACCTTCCTCACGATCATTGATGCCCCACTAGGTGAGATCTTGCATGGAGCTCCAGACCGAGGGAGATTGACTGTCATCTTGAACTTCTTCCATTTTCTAATAATTGCGCCAACAGTTGTTGCCTTCTCACCAAGCTGCTTGCCTATTGTCCTGTAGCCCATCCCAGCCGTGTGCAGGTCTACAATTGTATCCCTGGTGTCCTTACACAGCTCTCTGGTCTTGGCCATTGTGGAGAGGTTGGAGTCTGTTTGATTGAGTGTGTGGACGAGTTCAAACAGGTGTAGTTAATACAGGTAATGAGTGGAGAACAGGAGGGCTTCTTAAAGAAAAACTAACAGGTCTGTGAGAGCCGGAATTCTTATTGGTTGGTAGATGATAAAATACTTATATCATGCAATAAAATGCTAATTAATTATTTAAAAATCATACAATGCTTTGCAGTATCTGCACAGAGCTTTACTGACATCACGCACCACTTGATGTACACAGTCTTTGTTGTACTTTTTGCCATACTTGGACCACTTTGTCGGCGGCGTTGTTTTTGGAAATGTATCTAGTACTATGAATGATGACTCATCATCACTGCTGTACTAAGTGTCTAAATATTTAATACTTTTACCATACTTCTTTATACTCCCCATCCTACTCTTTCAAAAATAGCTGCTAGTTTACGTTATGTATATTATTGCCATACTTGCCATAGGCAAGTATAATTTCAATACCACCACCAATATTGCTGCTAGTTTACAATACTGTTTCTAAACTGCTGCTAATGTACAGTGTTATGTATATTATTGCTTTCTCTTCTTGTTATATTTTTGCTGTGTATATATTTTCCTTCTGAATTCTCACTCTGGTTGTAGTGTGCTATGTCACCATTCATTAGCTTATTACACTCATGTATCTATAATATTCAATAATTCTACCAAATTGCTGCTAGTTTACATTATGTATATTACTGTCTTACTTGCCATATCTATAATCAATAATAGGCTAATACCCAGATTGCTGCTAGTTTACAGTACACTCTTTTAAACTGCTGCTAGTGTGCAGTGTTGATTTTTTTGTATGGATATATTTCTGTTATATATTCTTCTTTACTCTCACTACGTAGTTGTCGGTTGCCATGTCACAATAATAACATTTTTCAGGATGACGATTTATTTATTGTGAGGCTGTGAGCAGACAGTGTCAATCAATGCATTTAGGGAAAGTAGCGACCATAAATGTACAAAAACGAAATCGCTTGTCATATGTTCCTAAAAAGCGATCAAACCTTTTAAAACAAGCCCTAACAGCATACCGCGATCGTAATTATTTCAAGCGACTTCATAAAAAACAACCCGCGTATTATAAGCGGACTTGCCAATACTGAATGTCTCCCTAGTAAAAGTATTTCTAACCTAATTGTTAATACCAAAATTTTATTGAGGTTGTTAACCATATTTTAAAATAAACGGTTGAATTTATTGCATAATATATTAGAATTTACATTTTATTTTAAATGTGTACCTCTCTTTTTGGCACGAGGGGGTGGGGTCGACTATCCGATGACAAAAGCTGAGGAATTATCGATAGTGAAAATATTTTTCATGCACATCCCTAATTGGAACATCCTGTGATTTCCATTGTTTACTTTGATTTTCGGTGTGAGTTTCAATCTTGTTGGTAATTTTGGTTTCCATTGACCATTGTTAAGTCATTTTGTTCTCGAATTACACAATGTACAGTGAAGATTTTGATCTTTTGTTCATCAAAACCCGATGTTTGATTTCAGTGTTCCCTTATTTATTTTGAGCAGTGTATTTGCAAATGTAAATCATAAATATAATTTATTTATGTTTTTTATGGTTATTAAAAGCACTCCAACACTATTAAACATATCAAACTTGATCCAAAGTACATCATTATTATAGACCTATAAATGTGTCAATAACTGTGATTTTCTGACCATCAAATAGATTTTGACAAACACATTTTACATCAAAGAAAAATATGTGCAGGCCTCTATTAACTTCAAAGTCCCTATCTGGGCATTGAACCTAAAAGTTTGCACTCCCCTGTTTTAGGCTGTTATGCAAACTATGATGTTGTGCGTTAGTGACCTGATTGGGATTTATGATTTGTAGTCAATATTTCTACACTTTTTGATGGTTGCAATAAAAAACATGCTGTAGGTTGTGGTACGGTTCAAACCATGCACATGTAGTGCTTTGGCTAGTTTCCTGTCTTGGATGCTCATTGACTGTTGCTTACTTGATAACTTGTTATAGGTGTCACTGTTCAAAAAGACCAAAATATAATTGGCATTATGTACAGTTTCTCATTGTAATATGCAATAAAGTGGTCAGACCAGTGCACAGACCTCTGGAGGGGGCCACTTTATTGTCAATGGTAGGGCAGCGGGGCCAGGGCCCCCCTTTTGTCCCTGCCTGTGCACATGCTTGATAGTGGTTACATCAGAAAGGAAGGAAGCTCAGCAAACTTATTTGTAATATATAAAAGGTATACTTATTCTTGTTATGCATTCAAAAGTATAGCTATTTCTCTTGCGAGTGTAGGTATTTATTTTGTAAATCTATTTTTTTTTTTATCAGCGGGGGTGGACTTTTTTGGGTTTGGCCCTTTCCCCTCCAAAGGTCTGTGCACGGGCCTGGTAACATGTAAAAAGCCTGTATAGTCAGACATTATTCAAAAGCAGAAGTAAAATAATTAAAAAACTTTGGTTTGGAAGACATTGTTTGTTTTTCGTCAAGCATGAATTATGTGGTATCAAAGCCAGATCTGTAAAAGTACAGTTTAAAAGTCTACTTGATGTGTTCGGTATAAAAGAAAGCCCTTTACCCAAAAAAAGCAATTAATGTATCTTGTTGGATATGTCCATCACAGCATCCTCACCTCACCATCCTTACCTGTTGGCAATTTTGTCCGTGCTTGTGTGCGTGTTTTCCCCTTGCCTCTCCGTACTGTGTTTTTTTGCACATTAGGCTGTTCATGAGATGGGACTAGCTACTCTGGTGGGATCAGAGTCACTTGGGACATCACCGTCGGTTGTGGGTGAGTCAGACTGGTATTGGGTGATAGTGTGTATCTTCATTGGTCCACTTGTAGACTGATAGTCTATAGTGTTCCTCTTGTATTTTCTTCTTCTATTTCCTCTTGTATCCTTATATCCTGAAACCCACTTCAAGTGATTAAAGAAACTGTTTAATGTAGGGCTACTCGTTGATGTGAGTGAAATCATTATCAAACTTCTGTTTTATTTAAATTTGATTAAAGATAAAAGTGCTGATTTGACCAGTACTGAAGTCTCCTGCATCATAAGGACTTGGATATTTAATATGTGGCAGTCAGAGTAAACTATCAGGAGACATTTAGGTTTGCCCTAACGACAGTTTTTTTAATCTTGCCGAATTTGTCATGAACTTTGCCAAAATGATATAGTTTTTACAAGGTAATACATGGCAAACAATGGTAATTTTGGTTCTTTACAAAATATATTGATATATGTAGTATTCTTTTTTTTATATCTACCCCCATTGTCCATGGGTTTCAAGTAGAAAGACAATGTGGTTAAAGAGTATATAATTCCTTTAAAAAAAAAATTATCGCCTTATTTTCAATTAATGGCAATGGTTGTCGTTTTTTTTAAACTCCCACCAGTTTAGCAAATAATTATCAGAAGAAAATTAAAAGTTGGTAGGTGGGGATATTTCACCAATGTTTTTCACAAGGTTGACAGTTCCTACTTACGATTTTTACATCTTGTTATTTATTGTTTTTAAAATCCTCTTATTTTCATTTTCATGAATTTAACATGGTGGCTATACTGAGTGCCATATATATTATATCTAGTTGTCTGAAAATCTACTCAAAAAGCTATCTTACCATAAGATTCAATGACTAAAAAGGTTTCCAATATTTTGGTGGTTTAGTATGAGAAACACTTTTTGTGGTCCCCTTACATAAATTTCACATCGCAACTTGGTGGCTGTAGAGCCCAGATTAACATTTGACCTCTGTGCCCCCATTTTGGCTTGCCTAAATCCCTGGGGAGGTGTCCTCTCTCTGAGATAAAAGATTAACAGGCTGCGTTCCAAATTCCATACTGTTCTCTGTGTAGTGGACTACTAATGGGCCTTCAGCAAAAACTGCCTTGTATGCAAGTTGTAAAATCAATGGCACTTCTGGTTTGTCGAGTTTGATTGGCGAGTGCTCTCTGAGGCCTGAGAATGTTGCACATCTGGGTTTGAAAACTTTGTGATCATGATACAGGAAAGTTAAAATTACCCTGAGATAAAACCAAATGACACTCATTTGGAGCGACTTGCAAGCAAGCAAGTTTATTAATATAGCACAATTCATACATAGAAGCAATGTGAAATGAAAAGAGAAATATAAAAATACAATAGAATAAAAGTCAGTTTCTCTAACTACACTCCAGGGGGATTCTCCACCCCGGTATCTCTCCTTGCACTCCAGCGCTAGGATTAACCCATCAGTCCCTTTGTGAGATAATCTCTGCATCGATGTCTTAATCGGCTGTGTCCAGGGGGACATTTATGCCGTGTCTGTACAAGTATTTTACATTCATCCTCGATTAATTACAGTTCCCAGAACTGTTTACTGCACCACCCCGTTATCTCAATCCTCATGTTCCAGTGCTTGGTTAAACTTGTCAGTCTTTCTTTGAGAACACCCTGCATCAATGTCTAAAAAGCAGCATAAGAACTTGCATTATCCATCATCAGCAGATAGTTACATTTACACAGAGGTTATTCCTCTGATAGCACCAGAACTTGCATTACAGAAAAGTAATTTATTGGTAAAACATAGAAAAAAAGAAATAGAATAAAACCAAAATAAAAACATAGAAGAAATTCAGTGTGCTTTATGAAGAAAAAAATACATACAAAAATACAATAAAATATCATAATAATGAAACAAAATTGTGGTTAAGTTTGAACGCTCAGTCATAGGTGCATGAAATGAGAAATGTTTTTAACCTGGATTTAAAAATGTATATGTTTGGGGCACATTTAAGATCAAGAGGAATAAGCAAACTTAATCTTGTCTGGTTTTAAACAACCAACCATATAGTTACTGGTCAAACACAACTACAATCCAGTGCCTTTTGACCTTGTAACCTGGTCATAAAAAAGTTTAGAATTTCCAATTTTTTTTATCTTTCTATCACAAATAGGATGTTTAGCTATCAGAATTACATATATGGTCCAGCTCAGGCTATAACATTTTAATAGTTATGGGCAAATTATTCACACATGAAATATTGCCAATGTCCACCCTGTTACAGGACATATGTATAACTATTAGAAATGTGTTTAATGCAAGTTTTATGACCATGTTCACATTGAAATCAAGTGTCCACCTACTAAACCATACTAATTTGTGCTCATCAAAGTTATTTGAAACAATAATTTTGTGGGAAAACATGTTCTCTATGATAATGCCAAGCATCCTATTTTTGCCGGACCTCGTAAGTGGAGCTGACCTAGAAGAGCGATTGTCTCCTACTGACTGAATGAGTGACTGACTGACTGACTACCCCTCGTTAAATAGCGTAGTGGTTAGAGAGGCAGACTACAGAACAACAGGTCCCACGTACGACTCCCATCACAACACATTATGCCTTAGGATTTGTTCAGGACAGACAAAAGCTTCACTAGCTATAGCCTTCAGTAGCTACGTAATAGGAAGCCTATTACGTTTTTTCGAAAAAGTCTGTTATCGTCACCTATATTGATAAATACTGTATCAATGTCATTCACAAATGGCTAATTAACTGTTGAAACGGCCAATGGCAAAAGAGGTTTTGTTCAGGATAAACAAAAACTTCACTGGCTACAACCTTCAGTTACTATGTTATAGGAAGCCTAAAATGAAATTGTTTACTGTTACAGTGGGGAGAACAAGTATTTAATACACTGCTGATTTTGGAGGTTTTCCTACTTACAAATCATGTAGAGGTCTGTAATGTTTTATCATAGGTACATTTCAACTGTGAGAGATGGAATCTAAAAAATAGAGCTTTTTGGTCTAAACTCCACTCGCCGTGTTTGGAGGAAGAAGAAGGATGAGTACAACCCCAAGAACACCATCCCAACCATGAAGCATGGAGGTGGAAACATCATTTTTTGGGGATGCTTTTCTGCAAAGGGGACAGGACGACTGCACCGTATTGAGGGGAGGATGGATGGGGCCATGTATCGTGAGATCTTGGCCAACAACCTCCTTCCCTCAGTAAGAGCATTGAAGATGGGTCGTGGCTGGGTCTTCGACCCGAAATACACAACCAGGGCAACTAAGGAGTGGCTCCGTAAGAAGCATCTCAAGGTCCTGGAGTGGCCTAGCCAGTCTCCAGACCTGAACCTAATAGAAAATCTTTGGTGGGAGCTGAAAGTCCGTATTGCCCAGCGAAAGCCCCGAAACCTGAAGGATCTGGAGAAGGTCTGTATGGAGGAGTGGGCCAAAATCCCTGCTGCAGTGTGTGCAAACCTGGTCAAGAACTACAGGAAATGTATGATCTCTGTAATTGCAAACAAAGGTTTCTGTACCAATTATTAAGTTCTGCTTTTTTGATGCATCAAATACTTATGTCATGCAATAAAATGCAAATTAATTACTTAAAAATCTTACAAAGTGATTTTCTGTTTTAGATTCCGTCACTCACAGTTGAAGAGTACATATGATAAAAATTACAGACTTCTACATGCTTTGTAAGTGGGAAAACCTGCAAATTCTGAAGTGTATCAAATACTTGTTCTCCCCACTGTAACAGTAAACAATTTCATTTTAGGCTTCCTATAACATAGTAACTGAAGGTTGTAGCCAGCAAAGTTTTTGTTTATCCTGAACAAAACCTCTTTTGCCACTGGCCGTTTCAACAGTTAATTAGCCATTGCACTGTATATTGCAACTATTTCTGGTGGAATGTCTTAGGATTTGTTCAGGATAGACAAATACTTTGCTGACTACACGATTCGAAAAAGTCTGTTATCGTCACCTATATTGATACAGTAGTTATTGTATCAATGTCATTCACGAATGGCTAATAACCTGTTAAAACAGCCAGTGGCAAAAGCCATACAGGTCATAGATGCTGTTTGTGGTGGAGGTAAACTTAATATGAAACTTTACTCAGTTTAACACAATGCTTAATGGTGTCTAACTAAATACTCTTGGTGATGTTAATGCGTGACAAAATTATATATTGTCAATAGGCTGTTCCTACACCCAGCAAATGTATAGCTCTGTGGAGTAGTGGTTAAAGATGCAGCCTTTTACATACGTGACCCAGGTTTGATTCTCAGGAGGGGTTCAATTATCTAATTTTATTTTTTTATTGCGGGCCTGCTGAACTAGGCTTGCCTGATTTCTTGTTCAATAATAACCATAAATGTAATTTAGAATTTGGTTAAAAAAAATAGAATGTGTTGTTGATTGATACTTTATAGGTTTATGTTAATGTGCAGAGAAAGCATACGCTAAATAAAACCTATTTAGTGTTACAGGGTGGACTGAATGGAAATAGGGTGGAGGGCTGCAACAGGGTGGACATTTCAGTAAAAACTGATCAAATATTTTATCAAAGAGAGGCATTTTATTAACATAAAATAATGGAAACAGGAACATAGATCACACATGAAAATATAGACTTCTATAACTTTGATTTGATACATTTAATTTAATTAACATTAATATTAACAGTACCATTCTATTTTACTAATCTATCAACTTTTACTAATCTATCAACGGTAAAACATACAGTTGGAAGTCAGATGTTTACATACACCTTAGCCAAATACTTTAAACTCAGTTGATCAAAATTCCTGATATTTAATACTAGTACAGTCCGGGGGGAAAAGGTTTTGATACCCTGCTGATTTTGTACGTTTGCCCACTAACAGAAAGGATCAGTCTATAATTTTAATGGTAGGTTTATTTGAACAGTGAGAGACAGAATAACAACAAAAAAATCCAGAAAAACGCGTGTCAAAAATTTTATAAATTGATTTGCATTTTAATGAGTGAAATAAGTATTTGACCCCTCTGCAAAACATGACTTAGTACTTGGTGGCAAAACCCTTGTTGGCAATCACAGAGGTCAGACGTCTCTTGTAGTCAGCCACCAGGTTTGCACACATCTCAGGAGGGATTTTGTCCCACTCCACTTTGCAGATCTTCTCCAAGTCATTAAGGTTTCAAGGCTGACATTTGGCAACTCAAACCATCAGCTCCCTCCACAGATTTTCTATGGGCTAGGCCACTCCAGGACCTTAATGTGCTTCTTCTTGAGCCACTCCTTTGTTGTCTTGGCCGTTGTGTTTTGGGTCATTGTCATGCTGGAATACCCATCCACGACCCATTTTCAATGCCCTGGCTGAGGGAAGGAGGTTCTCAACCAAGATTTGACAGTACATGGCCCCGTCCATTGTCCCTTTGATGCGGTGAAGTTGTCCTGTCCCCTTAGCAGAAAAAACACCCCCAAAGCATTATGTTTCCACCTCCATGTTTGACGGTGAGGATGGTGTTCTTGGGGTCATAGGCAACATTCCTCCTCCTCCAAACATGGCGAGTTGAGCTGATGCGAAATAACTACATTTTGGTCTCATCTGACCACAACACTTTCACCCAGTTTTCCTCTGAATCATTCAGATATTCATTAGCAAACTTCAGACAGGCTTGAACATGTGCTTTCTTGAGCAGGGGGACCTTGTGGGCGTTGCATTTCAGTCCTTCACGGCGTAGTGTATTACCAATTGTTTTCTTGGTGACTATGGTCTCAGCTGCCCTGAGATTATTGACAAGATCCTCCTGTGTAGTTCTGGGCTGATTTCTCACCGTTCTCATGATCATTGCAACTCCACGCAGTGAGATCTTGCATGGAGCCCCAGACAGAGGGAGATTGACAGTTATTTTGTGTTTCTTCCATTTGCGATTAATCGCACCAACTGTTGTCACCTTCTCACCAAGCTGCTTGGTGATGGTCTTGTGGCCCATTCCAGCCTTGTGTAGGTCTACAATCTTGTCCCTGACATCTTTGGACAGCTCTTTGGTCTTGGCCATGGTGGAAAGTTTGGAATCTGATTGATTGCTTCTGTGGATAGGTGTCTTTTATATAGGTAACAAACTGAGATTAGGAGGACTCCCTTTTAGAGTGTGCTCCTAATCTCAGCTCATTACCTGTATAAAAGACACCTGGGAGCCAGAAATCTTTCTGATTGAGAGGGGATCAAATACTTATTTCACTCATTAAAATGCAAATCAATTTATAATATTTTTGACATGCGTTTTCTTTCTGGATTTCTTTTGTTGTTCTTCTGTCTCTCACTGTTCAAATAAACCTACCAATAAAATTATAGACTGATCATTTCTTTATCAGTGGGCAAACGTACAAAATCTGAATATTTTTTTACCTCACTGTATATATAATATGAGACAGAGACAGGTTGACAGAAGCTGTTGATCTGTGACTATTTGTAAGATTGTATCTCTTCATGTGCATTTGGAAAACAATGGCATCTACTACAGTGAGGTATTTGTGGGACTGTACCACATAGCAAACTTCTATGCACCCCCTGTATGCAATAACACATCCTCTGCAGTCTGGTATCAGATTTCACATTCCAGTTGACGACTGACATGTAGTAATGTATGGAGGTACTGGCAGCCAGACAGAAATGCTGGGATTAAGTTTTTGTATGCCAATAAAAAGACAGGAAACAAGACTTTATCACAAAGTTATTGAGCTGAGAGCACTTAATTTGGTGTCTTCCGCTGTGATTAAATATTTATTTTCCCCAATCTAAACAATAAGTTGTTTAGAAAAAGAAAAACAAGGATGGGAGATGCGATGCAGCCCTGTGGGTATTTTACAGATTTTACACAAACAAGAGCCAACATCCCATCGCTTCCAACTGAGGTGGGGAGAAGGAGAGACAAAAAAAGAAAGCAAGAAAGAGGGAATGGAAAAAAGGGACTGTGATCCACACCCAGAAAAACCTTACTGTTGGTCCTGGAGGGACAATCTTGAAGACCCACAGATTTTATCCAATCCCTCAAATCAGAGACAAACCTGTGACACCAGATGAATGCAGGTAAACAAGAAAAAAGTGTGGTCCCTGGTGGAGCAGCAGACTAAGGCATTCCATTGGAGAACCAAGCTGACAAACACGTTTTAGATTCAAGCCTTGACTGTCATGCTAGCTGTTGATTGGCTGGGATGCCCCAACGACCAGAGTGGTCCAGAGAGCGAGGAGGCGTGGTCAGGTATTTCCACATGTGACTGTGCTGTAGTGGCTACCTCAGGCGCCTTGGGTGACTGCAAAGCTAATTGAGGTAGTCAAGTGAGTGACCGTGCCCTCATGATCTGACTTAGATTAGATTAAACTTTATTGTCATTGAACAAGTACAGTACAACGAAATGCAGTTTGCGTCTAACCAGAAGTGCAAATAGGGGAGGGCAGAAAATGTACAAGTATTCAGTATATATGTACAAGTGGAATGTATAAATGTGCATTTATGCAAATGCATTACATATGGCAATTTTAAATGTGCAATGGAAGCAAAGAGAGGAGGCCAGAAAATGTACAAGTATAAAGTAAAATGTATATACAGTGGGATAAATAGTTGTGGATTGAAGAGCTCTGCAGGTCCCTATAAGGAATCATTGCTGCGATCTTTAAAGCTCCACGAAACAGACTGGGAGATGTTTTAATGAGGCTGATCTGTCAATACAACTGACATTAATGACATTGAGGAACAAACAAAAATGTAGTAAAAAAAAAGCAAAAACTAAATATTTACTATTGTTTCAGGCCTCAGGACTAAGATTGGTCATCCCTGGTCAACCATACAAATTACAAACTGTCCCCTTATGGTCAGTGTACAACAGCCATGATCCCAGGGAGGCCTTTTGTCATGGGGCAAATCTTGGTGTTCAGTTGCAGGCATTTCCATTAGGGTTCAACCGATTAATTCTTTGGCCAATTAATCAGTGCGGATAGGACATTTTACAAACCATTGCTATCGGCAGAACTTTGCTCTGATAGTGGCCAATGGCTGCGCAGACTACTGGTTATTTGCAATTTACATCACCTTTGCGATGAGCCGTGTGATGGTAATTCCATGTATCGACACTCGGAGTAAGGGACACAGAGAGAAAGTTCTCTTTGTACATTATTTTATTAATTATTATGCACAGAGACTATTATGAGAGACGCGTCAACCGCTTACACAAACATAATCGTCTGAGGAGCCTCTAACTAATATAGCTCATTCAACCGTATATATCACATAGGAAAAAGGGGTGTGGTAAGATGCTGCCATCTGTTTCATGTCAATCAAACACCTTCCCTTTGTTCTATCAAATGCTATCTTCCCCCAACTTATCCTTCCTGCCATAATGTTTACTGTAGTGTTTACCCAAAGGGGCCAACTGACCTTACTGCCCCCTGTTGTATCTTCTCCTATCTTGTCCTAGAACCCATTGATCTGCATCTGGACAGACAATAGATGTCCCCTATGCAAATACCAGATCCCACACATTCCTGTACCTATCTTAACAGTGGGACTCAGTCGGAGGCTCCATACATTTACTCAAGGTAATGTCACTGTACCTGAGATCATTTATATTTAAATGAAAGTTAACTTTAAGACAGTGTTATTCGTTTTTATGAGCATGATAAGGTTATTGCAAGCAAGCAAACAAGTTTATTTGTATAGCACAATTCATACATAGAAGCAATTCAATGTGCTTTACACAGAAAAAGGAAAAAATCTAAAAATACAATAGCATAAAAACAAATACTCAAATGAAAACATCAAAACAACATCATAATAATAAAACATAGAACATTAGAACATATAAATAAAAACATAGGAAGCTATAAAAGTGGTAAGGCTTAACAGTCTTAATTTTAAGTGCTCAGTCATAGGCTTGTGAAAAGAGAAGTGTTTTAACCTGGATTAAAAAATGTATACCTTTTGGGGCACATCTAAGATCTTCTGGTAGTTCATTCCAGTTGTGTGCAGCATAACTGCTAAACGCAGCTTGACTAGTTTGGACTCTGGGCTCGATTAGCTGACCTGTGTTCATGGATCTAAGAGCCCTGCTCGGTTTATATTCTTCAAACATATCAGAAATGTATTTGGGGCCTAAACCATTCAGTGATTTATGAACTAAAAGCACCACTTCGAAATCTGTTCTGTAACTGACTGGAAGCCAGTGCAACGATTTAAGAACCGGAGTGATGTGCTCTGTTCTCTTGGTCCTGGTTAACATTCTAGCAGCAGTATTCTGAATGAGCTGCAACTGTTTTACAGTCTTTTTGGGGAGTCCAGTTAAGAGGCCATTACAGTAGTCAACCCTACTAGAGATAAAAGCATGGATGAGCTTCTTTTGGTCATTTTGGGACACCAAGCCCTTGATTCTGGCCATATTTTTACGATTATAGAATGCTGTTTTGGTGACCGCTTTGATATGACTGTTAAATGTGAGGTCTGAGTCTACCAGAACACCAAGATTACACACTTGGTCCCTGGTTTTTAGGGCCAGAGAATCAAGCTCTTTTACTAATACTAGTTATTTTTTGTTGCCAAACACAATAATCTAAATTTTATCTTGGTTTAATTGTAGACAATTTTGGTTCATCCAGGTATTTATGGGCTCTATAAAGTGACACAGAGTCTATTGAGCTGTTGTCATACGGTTCTAGAGCCATATATATTTGAGTATCATTGGCATTAGCTATGGTAGTTAATGTTGTTGTTCTGTAGAATTTGGCCCAGAGGTAGCATATAGAGATTGAACAGGGGTGGTCCAAAAACTGATCCCTGTGGATCTCTGCATGTCATACCCACCCTATCAGATTCATGATTACCAATGGTGACAAAGTAACTCCACCCATCTAGATAAGATCTGAACCAATTAAAGACTGTCCTGGAGAGTCCTACCCAATTTTCCAGCCTATCTATAAGTGTTCTATGATCTACAGTGTCAAATGCTGCACTGAGATCTAATAGAACCAGAATTGTTATTTTTTCGGAATCAGTATATCAGCCGTATATCATTTAAAACTTTTATTACGGCTGTTTCAGTACTGTGGTGAGGACAGATGCCTGACTGAAATTTGTCTAAGAGACTGCTTGAGTTCACAAAATCACTGAGTTGATTAAAGACCACCTTCTCAGTGATGTTGGCTATGAATGGGAGATTTGATACAGGTCTATAGTTGTTCATTATAGATATATCCAGTGTTCTTTTTTTAATAGGGGCTTAATGGCAACTGTTTTTAGAGACGTTGGGAAAATGCCTGATTGCAGAGAACTACTTACTATTTGCTGTAGGTCCATTGTTATAGAGATACACTAATTTTTTTTTAAGATGTCAGTGTGTCGAGACAACATGTGGAAGCTTTAAGATGACTGTTTCTTCTAGGGATTTTGGATCACTTGTATTAACTGTATTGCAGTGTCATTATTAGACTGTGTAGTTCTGATGGTCTGTCTAATTCTTAAATTATTTTCACTAAAGAAACATGCAAATTCATTACATTTCACAGTGAATATGAGTATCTGCTTTAGGGGGTTTGTGAGCTTATTGACCATGGCAAATAGAGTGTGGGTATTTTTGTTATTCTTGTTGGTCATTCCCAATAAATGTTGCTGTCTGGGCCTGCGTAACTCATTGTTGAAGCTACCAAGGCCTTGTTTATATTGGTTATAGACTTACATTATTAATGCATTGGACTGAAGATAACTTCTGCTCTGCCGAAAGTATGTGCTCTCTGTTTTGCTAGCAAGCATGGTTGTTAGAATTTGGCTAACCTGAAGTGCAAGCTTAACACAGCTATGGGCCATATCTGATCATTTGGGGGCCACCTTCACTGAAAATGTGTGTCTACGGTTAACTCCTGATATTAATCTAAACAACTGTAACAGACACCATGTAATGGCACTCTTTTTGAGACACCTGCGCTGGCACTTTTCAATGTAGACTTAATCAGAGATATTTTTCTCAGAAAGCTATTCTCCATACCATGAAAAAACCTTCAACGCATTATTCTGGCGACAGGGTTATTAAACGTCAGCTAAATCTTGTGGTCCCGGGGTAAACGCTGTAGCAACTGATTTTACAGCAAGGCAGACAAGTGGAATTCAATTAGTATCGGTTTTCAGTTTATTTTTCCCCACAAACGTATCCATTTTTGATATTAAAACGCATGCTTTAGGGTATTCCTTACCCCGGGAATATGCATGAAGATTAATGGTTTGTAAGAGTGGCATTACAATTTAAGGGGATGTGCAAAAGAAGTAATCCTTTCTGGCCAGTGATAAATCAAATAACAGCATCGCCCATTGTAGAGCACATTTGTTTCTAACGATGTAATCCACCAAATCACACTTCAGGATGTTCTGTTACCAAAGTATAGAAGAGGAACGCCTTTCTGGAGAGAATAGAGACATGCAGTTTCTTCCATTATAATATCAGGCTTCTCAACTGGAATAACTGACTTTATGGGGGGAAAATAGCTAAAAATATATACATAGCTCAGAGTTTAAGTTAGCCGGCGATTGCTGGTATATATATGTAGGAAAATATGCCAAATAAATAGATGAATAGCATATTTCGAGTGTTTGGTCATGTGACTAAGCGTGGCACCAGATTCAAAAGCTGCACACTCCGGCAGCAATTCCAGCATATGTTTCATATGCAATGGCACAACATATATTTATATCCATACATTTTAATGCACATTATCTAATTAGGAAATATGGTTGTAAATGACAAAATGCGACTTACATTCATTTGAACGATTTGGCTCAAATTATTGCAATCAGGCAACTATGTAATATTTGCGTGAGCCCTAGATGTAGCCTATATGCTAATTTCGCAAAAGTTGTGAAGAGATCATTCTGCTGACTAATTTAAATAAAAAAATGTGTGTTTCTGTTTTATTGCTGTTTAAATTTAGCTTATTATATGGCTATTTAAAACATGTCTGGTAGCTGTTCTATATGGCTGGATTTCTGAAATTTTAACGGCCATATTGGCAGGGAAAAAAGGGAACTCTGATATAGCTCCCACCCAGTGTTATTTTGCATACTAGAATCAGTCAGTTTGAGGTTCAGTTCCAGATTAATCAGTTTATTTAGGTATTTACTTTGACTTAGATGTTCAGTTCAACAGTTATCCTGTTTCTAATAGTCAAAGATTGTTCGTTTTTGAAAGTGTGTGTGGGGGGGTGGGGGGATGGTATCGGCAGATGAATCTGCTATCAGCTGCTTCCTGCTCCAAACTATCGTTATTTTATCGGCCTTTAAAAATCCACTATCGGTCAACCTCTAATTTCCATTGCCTCCCACAGCAGACTATAAGCCCCAAAACCAGTCTGTATCCTAAATTACATTCTGTTCCATATGTAATAGGGAAGAAAGGTTCCCAAATAGTGTCTTTCTAACTACAGCCCATCTGGCATTCCACACAAACAGGATGCAGGGCACTAGTAGCTCTGGGATCCATTAAAACAAAACAGCAGAAATATCAGCTTGGGAGAAGCCTTGATTGAACTCCTCTTGAGTCTGTCTGCTGTGTCCCCTCTCTGGCTCTCAAATACCAAAGAGAGGACAGTTTGTGCTCAGTTTAAAATGAAATTTGAATGTGTTGACACTATGAAAATGGTATCATGTGACTGATGTGTTTTTGAAGGGAAACATTAAATTCTGTTCAAGCTGTTTCTTTCATTTTTGGGTGGGATGATGTTTCCACCTCCATGCTTCACGGTTGGGGTGGTGTTCTTGGGGTTGTACTCATCCTTCTTCTTCCTCCAAACACGGCAAGTGGAGTTTAGACCAAAAAACTCTATTTCTGTCTCATCAGACCACATGACTTTCTCCCATTCCTCCTCTGGATCATCCAGATGGTCATTGGCAAACTTCAGACGGGCCTGGACATGCGCTCCCCACTGTATGATTTTGTAGACTGTTTCTATGCTACTCACCTGCGGACTAATTAATAGCTAAGCCCATAGTCTTTTTCCATCCATATTCGAAGCAATACATAAGAGAATTAGGCTTATTTTCCAGGTTTGTGTGCCAATTTACAGTCAGCAGGATAGTCCATTAGAAGGTTTTCTCTTGTTACTCTTCACAAATACACCCACCATCCCACCTACCCACGAACACAAACACCTTAAATAAGGGCTTGTTAACATTATGCAAAATTGTCTACATTGAAGAAGACTCAAGACGCTAGATAATTTTCTTTTGTAAATTTGCAGTTATCAATAGCTTGAGACACCACCTTCCGAGGTAGCGTGTGCCACATTTTCAGTTGAGCCTTGCTTGAGTTTTGCAAGTGTGAACACAGTTGTGTTGGATCTATATACGTTTCTGTGCAGTACGAACGCTTGACAGCCACAGTCCTGCTTGGTAGGTTCTATAAGTACAAACACTATGGAAATTATGCAAACTAAAGTAAGACTATCATGCAGTTTTTTTCCTTTCTAGTAATTGTCTGCCCTCATCGACCATACTTACACATCACACACTCACACAATACTTGTTTTTATTAATTTCAGGATAAACATTTGTTTTTCTTCATTCAAAATGAAAAAGAACAAAATCACCACACACACACACTGAGATTCAAAAACACATTTTGTGCCACCACCACAAATATAAACCCAACCACAGTCCATTATGCATTTCAGGAATTAAATTCTTTAGTGTTTAATTCTCAAGGGTGATCATCTGTCTGTTTTGATCCCAGATGAGATTCCACAGCAGCTTTGAATATATTCAGTTGCATCTTTGTCACAGATCGTGTAGGAGTTGGAAGTAGGCGCAGGCCAAAAGGCAGATTTATTGAACTGGAAACAAAAGGCGCAGCAAACTAAATGACCAGCGTCTACGGACGCACAATAACTGAAAACATAATGACTGGAAGGGCAACTTAAATAGGATCCCCAATTGGAGCCAACGATGAACACTGGCCTCCAATTGGGGAGAACAAAAAAAACTATCATAGAGATGCCTAGAGGCATCTATTTCTGACACGTCCTGACTACAGTACATTGTAGGCACAAAGGTAGTGTACTACAGTATATAGGGAAAAGGGTATAATGCCAGACATAGCCTGGGGTTGAATATGAATAGCCTTCCTATTGTTTAAAGTGAGGTTATAACAATTGAGTCCAATGCAGTGAAAAGGCAGCAAGTGTTCAAATGTAATTTAGCACTAATTAGCACTAATAATCCTACCAAAGAAAATCTAAGCGATATATAAAAAGTCTGCTGTGAGTGAATGAAATACCAATAAAACAACTTTGCTGCCTCCGAATTTTGCGTCAAAGGCTGTGTGTTTTCCTGTAATATTCTTTCATACGTTCTAGGATACATGCTGGGTGTTGATGATGATCCATGATGATCTTTCATAGCACCAAGCTGAACATAGGATACAAACTGTGTATGTGCCCCTAGCTTCTGGGAAACCCCCATGAGCCATTCAAATTCACCAGCCTAACCCAAGGAGTGGGCTGGCATTGTCAACAAGTATTTCCTGGTCAGATCACACTCTTGTGACTCCCTCTAGTGACTTGGATGCCTGCAAAGTGCCAAACAAGGTCCAACTATTATCTGTTTTTAACCCGACCATTCCCAAATGTCTTTTAACACAACCCTTCCAAACTGTGTTTAAACCGACTCTTCCCAGCAGACTATTAATCTGAACCTTCTAAAAAAGTATTTTAACCCAAACCTTCCAAACTGTCTATTAACCCAATCCTTCCAAATTGTATTTTAACCCAACCCTTCCAAACTGTCTTTTAACTCGACCCTTCCAAAATGTATTTTAACCCGACCCTTCCAAGACTCTTTTAAACAGTTTATTAATCCTAACCTGCTAAAAAATGCTTTTAACCCGACCCTTCCAAAATGTCTTTTAACTCGACCCTTCCAAAATGTATTTTAACCCAGCCCTTCCAAACTGTTTTTTAACCAGACTCTTTTAAACAGTTTATTAATCCTAACCTGCTAAAAAATGCTTTTAACCCAACCCTTCCAAAATGTCTTTTAACTCGACCCTTCCAAAATGTATTTTAACCCAACCCTTCCAAACTGTTTTTTAACCAGACTCGTTTAAACAGTTTATTAATCCTAACCTGCTAAAAAATGCTTTTAACCCGACCCTTCCAAAATGTCTTATAACCCGATCCTGCAACAATGAAAATGTGACAAAAATAAGAGAACGATTAAGACACCATAATTAATTATGTTGGAGCCAAGTTCATCACCAAAATGTAGTGCTGGGTGAGAGAGTATGGTGAGAGAGACTACAGAGTGTGGGGGGAGAGAGAGAGAGAGTATGGGGAGAGAGATTGGAAAGGATGGGGGGAGAGAGAGAGTGAGAGTATGGGGAGAAGCATGCGGCATCTGGAAAAATATCCCTGTCTGTGAACGATGTGTTTATACAAAGTCTGTGCTGGCTTGAATGGCCCTAAAGAGTCTGATGGTATCGGATTACAGAATTAGCACCAGGATTTATTGGGTATTCACATTATGGTATTTTTCTTTACGAGAGGGTCTCTGTGTGATGGTTCCCCGGGTCGGCCTGTGGTCCAGGCTGTGTATGCATATGTGTGTTGGTCTGCGTGTGTGTATGTCTTTAAATGAGTTACAGTTTGTATATGAGGACTGTGTGTATTGGGGGAAGGTACACAGGGAGTGGACCTCTGACCTTTCCTGTTCATTTCTGTCTGACCTTTCTGTGTTTCTCTGTACCTGGGGCCCTCTATTGTGGATTTTTCTGCATGTTGGGGAAGCCTGTAATCTTAACACTGACCTGTGAGTGATTTACTCAGTCTCTAGGAGGGACTGGCTGTGAACATGTGAGTAGCCCCCCCACATGAGAGCCCCAGCATACATAATTTCTCTCCCACGTAAATAGAGGCCCACTTCTCCAATGTACAAAAGCACATGTGTAGCTGGAAACACAAGGAACTTATTTGGGGCATGTCCCCCCCCCCCCCCCATCTACATTCGGTTGAAGTAAAGTAGAGAATTAGGTGATTTTTTATAACGTGTTCCTTCTAACCTTTAGCGAGTAGAGAATGGGACGCTAGATAGACGTATCTTACTTTGCATAGTAATTACCTTAATAATTTCAATAACAATTTACACTAGCATGTTTGATATGTACCACAAATGACAGTGGGCATCAATAGAGAGAAAATTTAGCAATATGCATTTGCATTGCATCGAAACTTGCCACAGTTCTGGCGCAATTGTCTTCACGCTTTCAAACTTTGGGTGGGGCTCGATCGAAAATATGGTGCATGCTACCTTGGAAGGTGGTGTCACAAGCTTTTGATAAGTTTATACAACAAAATAATCATATTTTGACCCCTCTCCATAAGCACTATGCTTGGAGAGGGGTCAACAAGGCCTATAGTGAATACCATCCCTACTGTGAAACATGGTGGTGGATCACTGATGTTTTGGGGGTGTGTGAGCTCTAAAATAGCAATGCCGACTGTTTGGAGTACAAGCTAGGACCCAGTATCTCTATTCCTGTGTTGATTAGAAATAGAAGGAGCCGTGAGCATGCAACCCATAAAGTAAACTTGTCTAATCTGTTAACTGTAACATGTCAATCAACTAGTCCAGGAACCCCTATTATATCTATTAAGATGGCTTAACTTAATATCAGATCTCTCGCCAACCAATCAATCTTGTAAATGACATGGTGGTGGATCACTGATGTTTTGGGGGTGTGTGAGCTCTAAAATAGCAATGCCGACTGTTTGGAGTACAAGCTAGGACCCAGTATCTCTATTCCTGTGTTGATTAGAAATAGAAGGAGCCGTGAGCATGCAACCCATAAAGTAAACTTGTCTAATCTGTTAACTGTAACATGTCAATCAACTAGTCCAGGAACCCCTATTATATCTATTAAGATGGCTTAACTTAATATCAGATCTCTCGCCAACCAATCAATCTTGGTAAATGACATTATAATATCCTACAACCTAGATTTTATGTTTCTTGCTGAAACATGGCTAATAGAAGATTGTAGTGCTGCAATTTTTAACGAGACAGCACCTGAAAAATGTGGCTATTTGAATATGGGTCGAAATGGTAGGAAAGGAGGAGTGGGTGCCCTATTCAAAGATACATTCCAGTGCAAAAAAATTACACTAGATAATTTTATTTCTTTTGAATATCTCTGTTTTACATTGAATGGTACCCCCAAAATGTTTTTTTTAACCATTTACAGACCTCCCCGATATTATGCAAATGTTATTGTTGATTTTGCTGAACTACACTCTGTTATATCAGTTGATTATAACGTTTATTATTACAGGGGATTTTAACATCCACATAGATTAGTACAGACAATAATGCCAAATAACTTTTTGCACTACTTGACACTTTTGATCTCACTCAACATGTGAAATAGAGTACACACACTCAAGGCCACATTCTAGATCTGGTTATCTCTAAAGGTCTTAATATTTTCTCTGTCATGGTTAATGACTTGGCCCTGTCTGATAATTTCTGTGTCCTTTTTGATTCACAATCCCCCCAAATGTTCCAGTAAACTCTGTTTCTGTTAAGAAAAGGTACATTAATGGTACCAATGCTCAGTTTATTGAAGCCATAGCTATCTCTCCAACAATAAGTGCTGAGTCAGTTGATGTACTCTTGGATAATTTGTATGCCAAAATATGGAATGTCATGGATTGTGTTGCACAGGTAAAGGTAAAGAAAACTATGAGCAAACAGAAAACACCACGGAGAACCACCATGATGGTAAGCGCCCTGAAAAGAGAATGTAGGAAAGCTGAACGTAAGTGGAGGAAACATAACTTTAAATCCACTAAGACATCTATAAACAAAGCCTTGGTAGCTTCAACAATGAGTTACACAGGGCCAGACAGCAACATTTATCGGGAATAATCAACAAAAATATCAACAATACCCGCACTTTATTTGTCATGGTCGACAACCTTACAAACCCAATAAAGCAGATAGCATCAGAACTCATATCCACTGTGAAATGTGATGAATTTGCATGTTTCTTTAGTGAAAAAAGTATAAATATTAGATGGAACATCAGAACTACACAGTCTAACAAGGACTTTGTACTGTCACCACGACAACCAAGACATAACTTGGTAATTATGTCGCATTTTAATATAATTGATAAAAAATCCCTAGAAGAAACAGTTCAACATCTTAAAGTTTTCACTTGCTGTCTCGACACACTGCCATCAGACTTTCATTATTATTTTTTTAACTCTACAACAATGAACCTACCGCAAATAGTAAATAGTTCTCTGCAATCAGGCATTTTCCCAACGTCTCTAAAAACAGCTATCATTAATCCCCTATTAAAAAAGAGAACACTGGATATATCTATAATGAACAACTATAGACCTGTATCAAATCTCCCTTTTATAGCCAAGAACATTGAGAAGGTTGTCTTCAATCAACTCAGCAATTTTGTGAACTGAAGTGGTCTCTTAGACAAATTTCTGTCAGGTTTCCGACCACACCACAGTACTGAAACAGCTAAATACTGATTCTGGTAAAATAACAGTTCTGGTTCTATTAGATCTCAGTGCAGCATTTGACACTGTAGATCATAGAACACTTATAGATAGGCTGGAAAATTGGGTAGGACTCTCTGGGACAGTCCTTGATTTGTTCAGATCTTATCTAGTTGGCCGGAGTTACTTTGACACCATTGGTAATCATGAATCTGGCTATGACATGCGGAGTTTCCCAGGGATCAGTTCTCGGACTGCTTCTGTTCAATCTCTATATGTTACCTCTGGTAACACAAAACAACAACATTAACTACCACAGCTATGCCGATGATACTCATATATATATATATATATATATATATATATATATATGGCTCTCGAACCATATGACAGCAGTTTAATAGACTCTCTGTGTCATTGTATAGAGCACATAAATACCTGGATGAACTAAAATTGTCTACAATTAAACCAAGATAAAATTCAGATTATTGTGTTTGGCAACAAAAATAAAAGAACAAGTATTAGTAAAGAGCTGGATTCTCGGGCCCTTAAAACCAGGGATCAAGTGCGTAATCTTGATGTTCTGATTCAGACCTGACATTTAACAGTCATATCAAAGCGGTCACCAAAACAGCATTCTATCATCTACAAAATATAGGCAGAATCAAAGGCTTGGTGTCCCAAAAAGACCAAGAGAAGCTCATCCATGCTTTTATCTCTAGTAGGGTTGACTACTGTAATGGCCTCTTAACGGGACTCCTGAAAGACTGTAAAACAACTAGAATGTTAATCAGGACCAAGAGAACAGAGCACATCACTCCAGTTCTTAAATCTTTGCATTGGCATCCAGTCAGTTACAGAATATATTTCAAAGTGGTGCTTTCCGTTTATAAATCTCTGAATGGTTTAGGACCCGAATACTTTTCTGATATGTTTGAAGAATATAAACGAAGTAGGGCACTTAGATCCATGGACACAGTTCAGTTAGTAGAGCCCAGAGTCCAAACTAAACATGGAGAAGCTGCGTTTAGCAGTTATGTTGTACACAACTGGAATAAACTACCAGAAGATCTTAGATCTGCCCCAAACATATACATTTTCAAATCCAAGTTAAAAACAAGACTGAGCATTTAAACTTAACCACACTGTTTAGCCTCATGACTTCCTATGTTTTTATCCCATTTTTAATCTTTATATGTTTTCTTATTGTATTTTTTATTATTATGATGTACTTATTTGTTTTCATGTTTTCATTTGAGTATTTGTTTTTATGTTATTGTACTTTCATATATTTTTCTTTGTAAAGCACATTGAATTGCTTTGATGTATGAATTGTGCTATATAAATAAACTTGCTTGCTAAAGGCACAGGAAATCTTGTGAAAATATATGGCAAGATGAATGCAGCATGTTATCAGAAAATACTGGCAGACAATTTGCATTGTTCTGCATGAAACCTACGCATTGGGACGCTCTTGGACTTTCCAGCACGAGAGTAACCCTAAGCACAAGGTCAAGTTGACCCTCCAATGGTTACAGCAGAAAAGGGTAAAGGTCCTGGAGTGTCCATCATCGTCTCCTGACCCCTGACCTTAATATCACTCTGGGGAGATCTCAAACGTTTTTCCTTTGTTGCAATGTTTTATTATTATGATTAATAATTATGACCTACAGTTGAATGTGAATCCCATACAAAATAAAATGTGTTTTGCTTGCGCACTCATGTTTTCTTTACAAATTATACATATATTACCAATTCTCCAAGGGTATGCAAACCTTTGAGAACAAATCTATTCCACAAAATGTCAAGATGCCTGATGTAAACCGTTTACCAATTGAATTAGTACTGTTGATCTTATGTTATGTCAATTATAACCACGATATAATTAAGCAAAAAGGCGCAAGGGTGGGATTGTGGTATATGTCCAATATATTACGGCTAAGAGCTGTTCTTAGGCACAAAACATTACGGAGTGCCTAAGTGCACCTTACTGCGATTATAAACTGGTTATTGTTTCATATACCACGGCTATCAGCGTTCAGAATTCAATGCAACCAGTTTATAATGGTTCATAAGCATTCATGTTTTTATGCCCCTGAACCCCCCCCCCCCCCCACCAACACTTGATTGTACAACATATGTTTCTTGTATCAACTATGTGAGGGAACCCCCCCTAAGACATTCCCCTTCACCTCCCAATGCCTCCATACCTCCAGTTCCTGTGAAAGAGCTTTTGACTGTAAGTGAAAGCATGTTTCTGTCATCTGCCATGGTTGTCTACGTATTTGGGACCAACCTGCCTTGGATCTCTCTTCCTCTCTGTCAATCCTTTCTTTCAAACAACTCTGTTCATGTTTAAAAGAGCCCAACACTTTGAGCATGACTTCTAGCTGGGAGAATAACTTGATGCCCACTACTGTTGGGATTCACTATATATATATATATATATATATATATATATATATATATATATATATATATCATGTTGCACAATGGCCACATTGATTTTGTTTTTTCATGTAAAAATGTTACCCCTGCAGGAAAGTTGACTGAGAGCGCATTTCTCTACAACTCTCATCAGCTGGTGTTTATACTTTGTAATGTCTTCTCTGTAGATGCTTGTTTGGTTTTGAGCAGAGATAACATAGAAACAGCCATGTTCTAATTATGATGATCAGAATCTGCTTTGTGAGGAACTTGTCGTTTGTGGCGCACAGCCAAAAGAAACCGAGTGGCCCTTCAAGATGTGCCATGCTACAGTTGATGGATGACTAACTGTCCCCTGAGTAAAGAGCTATGCTCAACATGCAAAGAGAGGAGAAACATCACTTTCTAGAACTGTGTCCAAGAAAGAAAGAGAAACACAATGTGATACTGTACTGTATTTAATAATTGTTGTGGTTTGCTGTTGTTTTTGCTTTTTTTGTATCCCATATTTCTCCATTCCCCATTTAAAAAGGATTTTAAACAAGATCTGCCTTAAAGGTTCAGCTGCATATTCTATGGCTATTCGAAGAATCAGCTACGTATTCTGTGGCTGTTTTCATATACAGTTGTAAATACGGCCATTTCCTCCTAACAAATCCCAATTCAGGAGAGTTGAAGATAACTTATTTTAATCAATGTTGTCTGCTGATTGCTGAGGCCCAACTGTGAAGAAAAATAATTTTTAACAAGCTTTATTAGTCACTTAACCTTGCCCTGGTAATCCTCCTGGAGAAGGGCTTACATAAACAAGAAAAGCCAAGACTTCAATTCCCCACAACCTTGTTAGTGGGTTATGAAAATGCCTCAATTTCCATCCTCAATGTTATCAATCAGTTGTGTAATATAATGTAATATAATCAATGTAGTATAACCAACCATCATCGATGGTACTGAGGTACAGCCTGTGTCCAGCTTCAAATTCCCTCAACACCTCAGCTCTGGTCAAAAAGGCACAGCACCTGTACTTTTTGAGGAGGCTGAAGAAAGTCAGTCTGTCTTCCGGGATCCTTGTGAACTTTTACCGTTGCACACTCTACGGGGTGCTGGAGGGTTCATGGGAGTTTGCCCAACCAATCCACATGTGTTTTGTGGATTTGGAGAAGGCATTCGACTGTGTCCCTCGTGACATCCTGTGGAGAGTGCTTTGGGAATATGGGGTCCTGGGTCCTTTGCTAAGGGCTGTCAGGTCCCTGTACAACCGAAGCAGGAGCTTGGTCCGCATTGCCGGCAGTAAGTCAGACTTGTTCCCAGTGCATGTTGGACTCCGGCAGGGCTGCCCTTTGTCGCCGGTTCTGTTCGTAATTTTTATGGACAGAATTTCTTGGCGCAGCCAGGGGCCGGAGGGTGTCAGGTTTGGGGACCACACGATTTCATCACTGCTCTTTGCGGATGATGTTGTCATGTTGGCCCCATCAAGCCAGGACCTTCAGCATGCACTGGGACGGGATGAGAATCAGTACCTCCAAATCCGAGGCCATGGTCCTCAGTCGGAAAAGTGTCGCTTGCCCACTTCAGGTTGGTGGAGAGTGCCTGCCTCAAGTGGAGGACTTTAAGTATCTAGGGGTCTTGTTCACGAGTGAGGGAAGGATGGAACGGGAGATTGACAGACGGATTGGTGCAGCTTCTGCAGTAATGCGGTCGATGTATCGGTCTGTCGTGGTGAAGAAAGAGCTGAGCTGCAAGGCAAAGCTCTCGATTTACCGGTCAATCTACGTTCCTGCTCTCACCTATGGTCATGAGCTTTGGGTCATCACTGAAAGGACAAGATCCCGGATACAGGCGGCCGAAATGAGCTTTCTCCGCAGGGTGGCTGGGCGATCCCTTAGAGATAGGTTGAGAAGCTTGGTCACCCGGGAGGAGCTCAAAGTAGAGGCTCTGCTCCTCTACATCAAGAGGGGTCAGCTGAGGTGGCTTGGGCATCTGTTTCGGATGCCTCCAGAACGCCTTCCCGGGAAGGTGTTACGGGCCCGTCCTACTGAGAGGAGACCTCGGGGAAGACCTAGGACACGCTGGAGGGACTATGTCTCCCGGCTGGCCTGGGAACGCCTCGGTCCCCCCCCGGAAGAACTGGAGGAAGTGTCTAGGGAGAGGGAAGTCTGGGCATCTCTGCTTAGACTGCTGCCCCCGCGACCCGGCCCCGGATAAGCGGTAGATGATGGATGGATGGATATAGGCCTTGTTGACCCCTCCCCAAACATAGCGCTTATGGTTGTGACCATAAAGCTATATATTGGTCTCGTCACTACAAATTACAGTGTGCCAGAAGTTGTGAGGCGTGTTAAGGTGTTGTCAGTCATATTGTAACCAGGCTTTTTTGTGGCATTGGTGCAGTAAATCTTCTTTCTGGTAACTCGACCATTCAGCTAATTTTTGTTTAATTATCGTTGTATTGTGCTCTTTGAAACAACCCCACCATCTTTTTCCAGAGTAGCCTATATTTCTCCTGAGGTTGCCTGTGGGTTTTTCTTTGTACCCCGAACAATTCTTGTGGCAGTTTTGGCTGAAATCTTGGTCTACCTGACCTTGGCTTGGTATCAAGAGATCCCCTTCCTCTTCTTATCAAGTGATTGAACAGTACTGACTGGCATTTGTATATCTTTTGAAATTCTTTTCCATCTTTATAAAGTTCCATACGTTTTTACGCAGGTCTTTTGACAGTTATTTTTTTGCTCCCCATGGCTCAGTATCTAGCCTGCTCAGTGCATCCATGTGAGAGCTAACAAACCCATTGACTATTTAAACAGACACTAATTGCAATTTAAAAGCCACAGGTGTGGGAAATCACCTTTAATTGCCATTTTCACCTGTGTGTGTCACCTTGTGTGTCTGTAACAAGGCCAAACATTCAAGGGTATGTAAACTTTTGATCAGGGCCATTTGGATGATTTCTGTTATCATTATGATTTAAAAAGGAGCCAAACAACTATGTGATAATAAATGGCTTCATATGATTGCTAAAATTTTAAAATCAATGCCAAGATTTCACCATTTCTGCCAGGGTTTGCAAACTAATGAAAACTGCTGTACATTACAAATCCAAATTGAACATTAACAAAAACATTTGTTGTGCTTCAGAACCAAGATAAAACAACTTGGAATGGCAGATCAACTATTTCGGGTATGCTGGACTAGGTTCACAGAGTTTCATATGATCCTGATTGTTGTTACTGATTGAATTAGCACTCAGCTTTGGTACAATAATCTGAGGTTTTAACATGGCCTTGACATAATGTTTAGACTTTGGATCAAAGAGAATTCTGGGACACTTAGTGGAAAATACTCTAGCTAAGACAAGCCAACAAGAACTGTGAGTTGTGATTCTCCAGATTGGCTCTTTTCTTCTTGGATACCTTCCTTGTGCTAATATTTCAATTGGCCCAGGCTTGGTAATATCAGTGTGTTGTCATGTGGAGAGATAGATAGAGCGAGTTAAAGTGAACCCGATGTCAAAATTAAAATACTTTCAGTAACTCAATCTCCCATCATTTGCATGGCCTCTCTCACACCACACACATGTATCTTATCGGCACTAACATTGTTGTGAAAATTGTAATCACAGCCCTGAATGCTATCTGAGCCATACACACTTAACAATGATGTGTTTATTATGAAGCCCTGTTTTGGGCTTTAATAAATGGTAGTGATGTGTTTGTGTGAAAGGTGTGAGGATGGTTCTTTTAATGTCCAGCCTAAATCAGCAGTGTTTATTTGTCCAGTGTTGAGGACAAATATACCTTAAGACTGCACTGTGAAGCAATGAATGACACCTCAGTGCCACTCCGTGACCTTTGGTTAAACTCGTTGGGACGGTTTTGTGGAGACAGATTAAGCCTAGTTTTAGTAATACAAAATCAAGGTAAATATGTGGGTATGTAATGAGTATGTCCAGGGATGCAATAGACTAGAGTATGCCCAGATATGTGCTAAACCATAGTATGTCCAGAGAAATCCTTATTAGACCTTTATTAAATACAGGCTGATGTAGTAGATAAAGTCTAAGTTCTGTAGTCCAGTCTAAGTCTGATTTGAGAAGATCAGTCTCATTTGCATCTATGCCTTGACTAAACTTTTTAATTTACTTCTAACTCACTCCATAAATTATTAACTAGCAAAGCAGAAAGTTGTCTTATCTAGGGCTGATGGAGAATATACTGTTGTGAAGGACAATTCACACTCTTTTCAGTTATACAGTGTTCAAAAGGTGAAATGTCTGTTATCTTTATCAATGAGAAACAGTTAAAATTGTTTGCCTGTCCAATCTATTGCTCAGTTCAGTGCACATTTCTACCTCTGCCAGGAGATTGCATGAGTTACAACCCAAGGGAGGGTGAGAGTTTCTGGCTTCTCAATCTGAGCATCTCTCCATGATCCTGAATTGTGGAATGCTAACTAACTAGCACATGGACAAAGAATTTGTGTCCGCAGTCATAGCATTGCTGCCTTCCTGTTTGGAGAAGTTTGTTTGTATTATTTTATTTATTTATTTTATGTTTGTATGCATAGTTTTGGTGTCCTTGCAAATAAATTATGCATATAAAATTCTAGTGTAATGTTTAAATCGTATTTCAATGTGAATTTGATTTGGTAAATCAAAAAAAGCATTGACAATGTGTGCATGTGTGTTGCATTGGCAAGTTGTTGGGGACAAAAATATAGTGGAGAAGAACTAAGCAAGAATTGAGGGAAAAATAGGACCGTTCTTAGGCCATTTATCACTCCACAGAACAGTAACTGCACCTGTAACTTGGAGTGAAGGACACGTTTCAATTTAGTTGATGATGTACATGGCACTTAATAGTGAGGAAATTACAGCATGTATCTTACATGCTTTAGTTAAAAAGCTAACTGTGTTAAGCACTTCTACAGTGAGGGGAAATGTATCCCTTACTGACAAAGAAATTATCATTCTATAATTTTAATGGTAGGTTTATTTGAACAGTGAGAGAAAGAATAATAACAACAAAAATCCTGAAAAACGCATTTAAGAATGTGCATTTTAATGAGTGAAATAAGTATTTGACCCCACTGCAAAACATGACTTAGTACTTGATGGCAAAACCCTTGTTGGCAATCACAGAGGTCAGATGTTTCTTGTAGTTGGCCACCAGGTTTGCACACATCTCAGGAGGGATTTTGTCCCACTCCTCTTTGCAGATCTTCTCCAAGTCATTAAGGTTTCAAGGCTGACGTTTGGCAACTCGAACCTTCAGCTCCTTCCACAGATTTTCTATGGGATTAAAGTCTGGAGACTGGCTAGGACACTCCAGGACCTTAATGTGCTTCTTCTTGAGCCACTCCTTTGTTGACTTGGCCGTGTGTTTTGGGTCATTGTCATGGTGGAATACCCATCCATGACCCATTTTCAATGCCCTGGCTGAGGGAAGGAGGTTCTCACCCAAGATTTGATAAATGTTTACACCTTCATGTTTGACGGTGGGGATGGTGTTCTTGGGGTCATAGGCTGCATTCCTCCCCCAGTTCAGCGAGTTGAGTTGATGCCAAAGAGCTCGATTTGGTCTCATCTGACCACAACACTTTCACCCAGTTCTTCTCTGAATCATTCAGATGTTCATTGGCAAACTTCTGACGGCCTGTACATGTGCTTTGTTGAGCAGGGAGACCTTGCGGGCGCAGCAGGATTTCAGTCCTTCACGGCGTAGTGTTACCCATAGTTTTCTTGGTGACTATGGTCCCAGCTGCCTTGAGATCATTGACAAGATCTTCCTGTGTAGATCTGGGCTGATTCCTCACCGTTCTCATGATCATTGCAACTCCATAAGGTGAGATTTTGCATGGAGCCCCAGACCGAGGGAGATTGACCGTTCAATACTGTATATTGTTGTAATGATAACCATCTTCTGGTAAATCGAATGGCCCAAAACCCTTAGAATATAAACGAACCTGGCGTAACTGGCACATCCTAAGTCATATCTTTTTTGTAAATCAAGTAGCCATTTTGTAAAGGTGAACAAATCTGTCAGTGTGCCCTTGAGTGGGCATGTTTCCCTATTTGCTTCTCTACGTTGCTGGATAAGTGTCTAAGTCAAATGTTAAGGTACCTACTGAAAGATTTTAAAACAACTGGGTCAATCCACAATATTAAATTGTAACTACACCTAACAATCAGAATTTCGCTGATTCTCAAAAGTCGTTGAATTTTTGTGTAGGCCTACTCCAATGTTATTGTTTTTCAAAACAAGGAAATAGGAAACGCACAACTTAGTGAAGATTTTTTAATTATTTGTATCTGCTTTTCTTAATAAGACAGTGTCTGAATATGTCTGTATGTACTCAATTGGTTGTTTTGGTTTATGGCCTTGGTGGTCTTGCTAAGCAGGAAAGTTTTGGTGATGACCTCTGTGTCTTTGTGGTTCAACTGCAATATCTGAAGGGGGATGGATGAAAGGGTTTAAGGAGTGATAGACAATTTATGTATGGTAGAAAACAATACAAAACATTGTCCCTATCCGGAGACAGACAGTACTCCTCCATAGCGCCTTAAGAAGAGCAACCAGTTTTTTAACCAATGTAATTGACATGAAATACTCAAAAAAGAGTATTTGATTCTTGGTAATAATTGTTGTTCCCTAATATCTGTGTGTTGTGTGTGTGTGTGTGTGTGTGTCAGGCAGGTAGTGGGGCATGTCGGTGAAGCTGCGCTTCGAGTGTCCAGCGGAGGGGGACGTGGTCCAGAGGAGCCGCTCCTTCACAGGGTTCAGCTCCATAAGTGGGCGCCGCCGGTGGGTGACATTTATAGCAGGCTACTATAGAGCATTAAACAACTAGAATTCATTATGCCAACAAAGAATTCATTATGCCAACAACTATGGCTATAGAACCTTGATAGGTCCGACAATGGCTGTTGGTTCCTGCCATCAAATGTACATAACCACCCCAACAACCCTGACATACTCTCTGTAACCTATATTGACAAGGAGGAATGTCTCAGGTGCTAATGTGTCTCTGCAAATACTTCATTAAACAAGTAAGTTAACAGAAAACAATCAACATAGGTCTTGATGACTGCACCACTTGAGTGCTTTGGATTATTGGATTATATGGATTAGTGAACAATGAAAGATTGATATTAAAATTAGGATTGAATGGAAATGTATATTATGCTTGATTTCATCCCAAAACTCCTAGCTAGCTATGCGATCTATGGCTGATATCATCTTTAGGACTATATTTTACGTTGCCAATTACTCAGTTTTACGCCGTCTGATGAAGTATACACTTTATTTTTATTTTCCTATTATGTACAATTAGGAAATGCATACCTATTGCCTCTGATTTTGCCACTAATATAATGTTTCTGATTTCTCTCTGACCCAAATGGGTGGCATATTGTCCCGGCTCTATGACATAACCTCTCCACAAAATCATAAGATCTCAATTATTCAAATATACTACAAATATGTCACTTCTCACATAGAAAGGATGTCCTATCATATTCAGATGGGTTTGAAAAGAGGAAAGAAATGTCATTATAACTGAGAGCCCGAGAGCAACACACCGGAATGTGCAGTATTTCCTGCCTTAAAGCAAAGAGGGGGAGAGGAACACTATGAACATTAAACTATTTAGGTTCATTGTACTTGAGCATACATTCTCAGTAGCTTACACAATGCCAAGTTGCAACGTGGTCTCAGAGGAGTATGTAGACTATTTTACGTAAATCCATGGCACCTGATGTCGTATGTTACGTTACATTAGGTTACATTACAATGTGCTACCAAAACGTATAATACATTAAGAATTGGCTAAAACGTAACATATCTTACGAACGCTATTACAATTAATAATATGTTACAAACGCTATTAAAACACAATGTGATACAAACGTATCATATTTTACAAACGCTGCAAATTTGCACATATTGAATGAGCCATGTTTTGAAACTGCAACATTCAGATCAGAAGGCAGGCGCCCTAGCCACTACTCCACACAGGGTATATGGTTAGCTAGGAACGAGTAGTGGCCTTATCAAGGTCACTACAATATGTAATAAATGCATTTTAACAATACAGTTAGGTTAATGTTAGATATCACAGCACTGAGGTTAAGGTTAGGGTTAAGGTTTGGGGTAAGGTTAGAAAACAAAAAATGTTAGGTTAAGGTTTGGTTAAGGTTAGGTATCACAGCACTGAGATTCAGGTTAGGGTTTGGGTTAAGGTTCGTTATCACAGGACTTGGGTAAAGGTTAGGGTTAGAAAGAAAAAATAAAATCACTTATAACATAAGGATGTTGTAACACCATTACAAGTTTCTGTCTGGAGCAGTGGGTGGAGCACCTGTCTGAGGAGTGGAAGGTCCCTGGTTTGAAACACAGCCTACAGTTTAATATTTTGGATTATTACCCTAACGTTACTTTACCTAATGTAATATATCTTACGAATTCAGCTCATTTGGTGTCCCAGGTCTAAATATGTCTCTGATTAGAGCATTGCAATAGAAAAATTGTTTTGAGGTCCAGAGTTGAGTTTCAGGGCTTAAGCAAGCAACTTTTCTTTATATAGCACAATTCATACATAGAAGCAATTCAATGTGCTTTACAAAGAAAGAGAAAAAATATACAAATACAATAGCTGAAAAAATACTCAAATGAAAACATAAAAAAAACATCATAATAATAAAATAAGAATTAGAAAATAGTAATAGAATAAAAATGGGATACAAACATAGGAAGCTATAAAAGCTGTAAGACTCAACAGTGTGGTTAAATTTTGGTGCTCAGTCATAGGTGTGTGAAATGAGAAGTGTTTTTAACCTGGATTTAAACATTGATACGTTTAGGGCACATCTACGATCTTCTGGTAGTTAATTCCAGTTGTGCGCAGCGTAACTGCTAAACACAGCTTGACCATGTTTAGTTTGGACTCTGGGCTCTACTAGCTGACCTATGTTCATCAATCAATCAATCAAATGCTTTGATATGACTGTTAAATGTGAGGTCTGAGTCTATTAGAACACCAAGATTGTACACTTGGTCCCTGGTTTTTGGGCCAGAGAATCCAGTTTTTTATTACTACTAGTGCTTTTATTTTTGTTGCCAAACACAGTAATCTCTGTTTTTTCTTGGTTTAATTGTGGACACTTTTGGTTCATCCAGGTATTTATTTGCTCTATACAGTGACACAGAGAGTCTATTGAGCTGTTGATATACAGTTCGAGAGTCATATATATATTTGAGTATCATCAGCATTAGCTATGGTAGTTAATGTTGTTGTTCTGTAGAATTTGGCCCAGAGGTAGCATATAGAGATTGAACAGCCAATTTTCCAGCCTATCTATAAGTGTTCTATGATCTGCAGTGTCAAATGCTGTTATTTTATCGGAATCAGCCATATATCATTTAAAAACATTTATTAGGGCTGTTTCAGTACTGTGGTGAGGTCGGAAGGCTGACTGAAATTTGTCTTTTTTAATTGAGGCTTAATGGCAGCTGTTTTTCGTACCAGGAACATACCATGAACATACCATAATAGCCATCACAAAGATCATTAAGCATTCTCACAAATACGCAGAAGTCCAATATTGGGATTGTCATTGTACAGAGTTTCCCACCTGTCTTGCGAGAAACAAACCTTCATACATACGAAATCACCATATCAGTTCATTTAGGAAAGTCTTAGATGTCAGTGTCTAATCAAGTGTCCTTTAGTTCTTGTCTTCAGATTTCTTTGTCTTGCATCAGTGATGTACAAATCCAATATCAGTTATTGCAGTCAGTGTGATGTGGACCCAGCAAACTGCCTGGTTGTCCTAACAAGTCAGCGTAGGTGTATAATGGAACAGTGAGTTTCCAACACTTCACTAATTCAAGATTAACACCACAACAGTGTCTTCCACTGTGTTGGGACCATGTGACCTGTCCAGTCAACTGGCCCGTGGTACTCTGACCTGTAGTATGTGGAGTCCTTCAGGAGGTGGATTTTCCTCTCATCTGTTCATGATTCATCTAGAAATGGAGTGTGAAGCCAAGTGATCTGACCCTGGCATCGTTCTGCCATGTGAGTGGTCAGGAAGATTTGAAACAGATTCAAACAGTGTAGTTGTAGAAATCCTTCTTGAAACATGTTGCTGGTACTCACACACTCAGTTGTATGTGTCCTGTCAGTGATATGATGCAGCATCAAAAAATGGGTTGTGATGTCCTGATCTGTTGAAAATATAACTGCAAAACAACGATTAGTGTGGTTCAACAGTCCACCGGACTTTCATCCACTGGGTATCGTTCCGTCAACTCCCAACAATAAAGACAATAGATCAGTCCTGAAAACCTGAGGATCTCAGACGTTCCATCATCAGAATGAAGCGTACACTCTATTCAGACAACTTTGCATAAAGGTCCATGTCAAAGTTCCTTTTCCATCCAGAACTGGCTTGGTTGATGTTGGATTCCTTGTGCTATATTAATTCCTGATAACAACTTACAGTGGAATAAGATTATCAGACTTGACTTTGCTTAAAATGTTAGACCTTATATCAAACAAAACACTTTCCAAATAAACCAATTAAAAACATCTTGTAAATGGAAAATGAAAAACATAGCAGATGCCAATGCTCTGTTATAACTACGCAAACAGGAAAAACTAAATTTTTTACGTAACTCATAAATACCAATTTGATTTGCCTAAGCTCAACTCTTTCCAATCATAATCAATTATCATATCATACATCCCCCCTGCCTTCGCTTCATTAAGTAAATGGAAAGTGACACCATGAGTGAATGCAGAACAATGACAAATACGGCCACAGGAGGCGCCATCCTGAACCCGCATAGGCAATCGTTACAGGATGAACATGAAAAATAGAGAATTGGTAGTAGAGATGGATCTGGAATCCATTCGATAAGGAGTTGCATCCTTTAATTCACCAAAACAAAGTGAAAATGTAAAAAAACACTAACATTCACTAACACCATCAAAGACATTAATGTGCAACACGGTCGCTTGTACGAAGGAATCATAAACCATACAGCCTATTAACACATTTGTCTAACATAGCTAAACAGCTCTCAAATTTGACTTTACCACAGTACCATCACACAGGTCTGTGAAATAGTCTATCATATATTTATAATATCGTAGCTGTAGTTTCTTGGCACATACCTGCACAACTAAACAGTAGGAGTGAAAAACCCCAGCCCACGTAGAGTGGTTTACCTATTGCAACCACCAGGGTGATTTTATTAGCATAGCTACAGCATACAAAATTTGCATTTTTACAGGACAATGGCCAAACTACCTCATGGCAAACAAACAGTGTCTTGGATTAACCTCCTACATTTTAGGGAATCCACAATCTGATACATTTTTTGTCCAAATAGTGGCAGTCAGCCAAGCCCTATATCATATTTCTATGCATCTTTTGACCATGCCTGTGGTTCTATTAATTGTTCTATCAGCAAATATGGGGGATGACTTTAGGTCTCTACCCTCACTTCAGTTGGTTTCAAAACCATACATTTCAACATTAAAGCTATTGAGAGGAAAATATATTTAGCTTTCACTTAATGTTTGATTATCCCAAAACTGAATATGTCTGTGTTGGTGAAATTACCACAGATGAGACCAGTCTGAACACTCAGATTTAACCCCTAGTAATAGGTTACTCTGATTTAATGGGAAAGTGGGTCTGCCCCCCTTCCTGCAGCCCTGAGCTTCAACCATTCACGGTGAGCCATTAAAAAGGCCAAATGTTTTGTTTCAAGTATATGAAATTTTAATTCCCACACATAAAAAAATCGGACATTGTCCTCAGAGTGTCTGTTAGATTTCTCAACTTAGCCGATATCCTTCGTTAACTGAAGATTTAGATTTAGTGTCCAACCCATCTAATATTTTTGTGGTTTGTAAAAATGTGCTTATCTTTATCTACACAACAACTCAACATTAGGATGGAAATTAAGATAACTCATAAGAATTGCGATGTAGACAAAATACAGTATGATATCACTAAAATCCAGGTACAATAAGCAATCCAAAGGACAATCAATGTAGGGCTTAAACACTTACATCTAAACCCTATTTGTTCATTAGTCAATTTACCATTTTAGAAATTAAACTCCATTAACAAGAAACTAGGCAAGCCTAGTTCAGCCGGCCCACAATAGAAAGTGCTCAAGATTCGAACCTGGGTCTCCCACATGAATGGCTCCATCGTTAACCACTACACCACAGACCTGTAGATTTTTATCGCAGTCAGTAAAGCCTCTTGTCTATACCCGGCATCTGTATATCCTGTACAAATCCTCTTTTACCACTGTTAATTGGCCATTCGTGAATGACATTGATACAGTTAAACTGACTAACGTTTCTTACTAAGTTTACCTCCACCACAAATAGCGTCTATGTATGTTGTTTGCCACTGGCCGTTTTAGCAGCGTATTAGCCAGTAATAAGCTTTACCAGTATCTACTAACTTACCGGAATAGTCATAACAAATTAGCAATTGCTAGCGAGTCTGCCAAAGCTATTTCATTTCATGGCAAAATATTTTTTTCTTTCATGGCAAAACAACATACTTTTCTCTTTCTTTTCGTGAATGACATTTATACAGTAACTGTCAATAAAGGAGACAATAACTAACATCAAGTGAAAAGATGAGAGAATCGTGGAATCGACTAGAAAAGATTAATAAATGTCATTGCTCTCACTATATTCGAAAATAGGTCTTCCACATGAGAGGCACGTCTTTAACCACTACGCCACGGCATTACACGTTTCAGCAGTCCCTAGACTCCACTGAGGATTGTGTTAAACTTACTTATTATGTTTACCTCCACCATAAAGTCTATGAACTGTTTTGCTTTTGCCACTGGCCGTTTTAACAGCTTATTAGCCAGTAATAGGGTTACTAGTATCTAATAAATTCCTAGGAATAATCACAAGAATTGAGCAATTGCTAGCGAAACTGAAGATGTACTTTTCCATTCCAGAAGCAGTCACAATAAAACCGTACAGTTTCAGTTAAGCCTTACTATAACGTAACTACTGTATGTTAAGCCAGCAAATGTGTTTGTCTATCCTGACCCAAAATGCATGCAGGGATGTGTACTTCAAAAATCCACCAGAAACAGTCGCAATATAACCATAAAACTAAGGGTTTTAGCCAGCAAAGTTTTCATCCATACAGAATAATTAATAACGCGTACTTAGCTCGGGACTTATAGTTCACAAGTCCAATTCTCTAACCACTACGCTATTTAACAAGGGGCGGTCAGTCACTCACTCAGTAAGCGACATTATCCCAGTATTATCCCAGTATTATCCCAGTTATCGTTGGTAAATACAAATAAGACAAACTATATTATTTAACCAAGCTCAATTCAGCATTTAAAATACAACATCTATATTTGTGGAGAGCAAACTCACTTTGGTTGTTTTACCCTCTTCATAGGCTATGACTATTTTGGATTCAAATTCAGTCCTCATGGGACTCCGCGTGTCTCCTTAACGTTAAAGACTATCACCATGTGGATTCTTCATTCTACCACGTATACAATAAATAAGGATAGAGAAAACCATATTTTAACATTTTGTAAGACAACCATGAGACTATGTTACCAGATAAAAAAATCATCATTGTACCAATTCATAATTCATCACTAGGTTTCAGATGTAACCACGTGTGCTAATGAACAGTTCAGCATGCAACAGATGGTTACCATGCGGTGGGCCTGTTCAAGTCTACCTACATTGCCGTGAGACCCCCCTTGATGTCTTATGGTTTTAAACATTATCATCAACGCAATAAATATGTATGATTCAAAATTACATAGTGAACATGACAAAGCATGTTATTTCACAGGCTATTTCTTGAATACCTATTAAAACATGTTCAAGCATGACAGAACAAAACTGGCTATTTCGAATGCCTATTAAAATACACCATGAAAGTGCTTTTCAAACTATTCAATTAAATAAGCTTGGATATTACAGAGGAAGGTGATCAGGTTTCCTTGATAACTTCCAGCTTCATTTAATGGTTAGATACAAATAAACATTTAAGAACTCTGAATCAATGATTATGAAAGCTCACGTCAGTTCCTAGTATCATTCATGATTCCAGGATTCCATAAGAGAGACTCCATCTTGAGACTGTCTTCGTCCATTATGATTGTCTCCTTTGTCTCCTTTCCCACCTTATGACTGTTGTCCTTTCTCTGCCATCTTAACTTTCCTTTATCTTCTCTCTTCGTATGTACCACACTCTCCATCTGTCCATATACAACTTCCTCTGAATCCATCTTGTTTAGTCTGAAAATTCTTTCAGGCGTTGTTGTGAATGATCCTATTCGTTCTTAATGGTGTCCTATTCACACCATGGTTTTCAAACATGAACGCATCATGCGCGTCAGGGGCTGCAGTCCTCTTGTTGTATTTGTACAACAGGACGGCATTATATTTTTACTTGTACAAGTCACTGAGTAATCGCCGAAAAATACAATATTACAATTGAATCCTCAAAAGGAAAATAGAGTGTCATCATACTGTGGCCACACGAAATACAGTTCAGCACTGAAACACACCGGTCAACATCCCACTAAATTGAGACGGACTGTCTATACCCATGGACAGATTCCACGCGATAAAAATAACGGCCTAGTCGGGTCGTCATAGGGCTTGTTCGACTAACTAACGCTTTTGCAATCTTTACAGTTTGTTTAATGGTGTAGTTTAACTACGTGCTTTTCAGTTGTTCTCAGCAACCAGTAACCGGGAAAAACAACTTCTTCCTCGTGATTGCAAAACGAGCCCCTGAGCTCTCCAGCTGAAGTTCAGTAGAATCGTTAAAACTTGTCCGCTCCACTAATATAACCGGAGTTACATTCCCAGTAACTAACGTTATATGTCGTGGACCTCCACACCCTAGAGGGGCTTTACCTCTTAATGATTCACGGTGGAGCGGACCAACCAGCACGACTCGCAGGGTTCAGTAGAAACCGTCCCCTAAAACCCCAAGACGAAACATCCCGATAGCTGACAAGGTCAGAAAGGGATGATCGAATGCTTAATGATGGAAATCTTCACCAGAGCAGGCCTATGAACACATAGGCCACCCCAGGGAGAAGAATGGATGTTGAGCTCAAGCGTAACATATCCGTTCCTCATAAGCACAACAAAAACACTCACTGTAACATTCCTGGCTGAACAGATGCAATTTACTCTCAGGAACTGATGTTCATAAAATGATTTAATTTCCATAAAACAGCATAAGAGCTGTATGAACAAACAGACAAACTTCAGACATACTTATTGCATGTAAATACCCATAAACATACAAACCACAGAATGCACATGTGCAATCTAATTAGCCTACACCAAAAATAGTGTGATAATGAAATCACATTCTAATATACAGGCTAATGTTTTTTACTGTACTGTAGCAAGCCTGAATATATTAATTGTTTTTAATTACAGCAATCTCCCTTGAGTGCAATGTGAACTAAATTAATTACACACACTATGCATAACAACATTAGCAAATGTAATTGCCATCGCTGATATTCAACCTATGCTAATGACACACTAAACGTTAGCTAACAGCTTTTGAGTTAATTGATAAACAAACACTTAAAAGTTTCTCAAACTTTACCACACCGAATAAAGTTTGTTGCTTATTGTACCTTGTGCCCTTTAACAGCCAGGAGCTAAGAGTTAGAAATAAACCTTTAATTTCTCCTCTCAGGTAACGTTAATCAGGACACTTCACGTAGAGAAAAAGCGCCCGCGTACACACTACGGCAAATAAAAGGTTATTTGGTAACATTTGGTTCAAATTCAGTTTAATGGCCATTTACACTCACGCACCACACATCAAGATGAGGGGCATGGGAATACATTAAAAAAATTACAATATGAGGGGAGCCCTGAAGAGGTGAACCCACACCAAATGTATTGGCAGGCAGTGACATTACCCCTGAACACAGTAGGCTACAGAATGCGGTAGTGTTAGAGCAGCTACGCCTAGAACCGAATGAACAAGGGCTGAAGAGATACATCAAGTAAACAGAAATGGACAAACGGCGAAGGTGATGACCACGACGCTGCAGCTCAAATGTCATCTACTCTGACCCCGTGGAAAAGGGCAGAGGAAGCTGCACCCCCCTGGAGTGTGCACGGAGACCCTCCGGAACGACAGAGGCAGACGCCCCGTAGGCCAAAGTGATGCAGTCACAAAGCCAGTGGGAGAGACACTGCTTCGAAAGCGGACGACCCACCCGGGAATCCGAATAAATCTGAATATACAGTTGAGGAGTCAGTCTGATAGACCTGGTGCGCTCTGCGTAAAGAGCAAGAGCGCGTACCGGGCATAGACAGTGGAGCCTCTCGTCCTCCTCATGGATGTGCAGAGGAGGGAAGAAGGCCTGTACATCGATAGTCCTAGATCGAAAAGAGCTGGTGATAACCTTGGGTACAAAGGATGGATTATGTCTCAGCTTAGCGCAGCCTAAGTCCTCTCTGATAGCCAGGCACCCCGGGCACACTGAGAGTGCACAGAGATCACTCACTCGCTTAGCAGAGCACAAAGTGATGAGCAAGGCAGTCTTAAGGGTGAGCAACTTAAGAGAACACTGCTGTAAGGGCTCGAATGGAGGCTCACGGAGAGCTCCCAGCACCTAAGCAGTGTCCCACTGTGGAGCGTCTAGCCTGGCCACCAGGCGCAGGCAGCGCGTACCCAAAAGGAAACGGCGGAGGAGAGGGTGGCTGAAAACCGTGTTTCCAGACATGCAGAGATGGCTGATGCGTATCCATGGATAGTCGAAGGAGACCTATCCATATCAAAGAGATCATGCAGAAATGACAATCTCCTCCAAAGGACAACACAAAGGGTCAGAGGACCTCTGCACGCACCACCAGCAAGAGTAATACAATTTGGACGTAGGCGCTGCCCTAGCACCCTGGATGGTGTGGACCACCGCAGCGGACAGACCTCTATTCAAAAGCCTGTCCCACTCAGGAGCCAGAACCTGTGTGTTCCTGACAGTGACGGAGGGTGAGAATCGAGCCCTCCACTTGGGACGGACCACGGACGGTCCGCAAGCAACTGGATCATCTCTGGATACCAAATAGCTGCAGGGCGATCGGGCGCTACCAGGATGACCCGATGCCCTTCCACCTTGATCTGAGCCAGCAGATGTGCTATGCAGCTCTGCGGGGATGTGCGTAAAGGAGGCACAGAGGCCAGGGGTGGTGCGTGAACGCGTCCACCCCCAGAGGGCGGGTGATCCATCTGGGACAGGGAGAACCACAGGCGACAGTGTGTGTTCTGACTGGACGCGAATAGGTCCACCTGGGCTTCCCCAAACCTCTGCCAGATGAGGGAAACGATGGAGTGGAGACGCCACTCGTCGTGATGAAGGCCACCCCGAGACATCATGTCCGCACCCACATTCAGACGGCCAAGAATGTGAGCCGCATTCAGGGAGTGGAGGTGGGCATGCGCCCATAGCCAAATATGTGCAGCCGACCATTGGAGAGCAGGAGACCTGATCCCTCCTTGGCGATTGATATAGACCTGATCCCTCCTTGGCGATTGATATAAGCGACCGTGGCCCGGTTGTCCGAGTGAATCAAGACATTGCGCCCCTTGACTAGGTCCAAGAAGTGCATCAGCACCAACAAGACCGTGTCCAGTTCCAGCACGTTGATGTGGTGAGGGCCGGGAGGCCACACGCCTCCAACAGCCTGACCCTGGCACACTCAATCTGTGAAGGTGTATGTGAAAACCTGAACGCACTCTGACACCCTGCCCAGAGGTGCGCCCTAAGAGAGCGCCCTAGGGGTCTCTCCAATAGTCCAGGTCCCCTCGCAGGTGAGCTGGCAGAGACAAAGTCTGGTTCCGATAACATACGGGGTCCCCCCGCTGGCGAGCGAATCAGGCCTGTAGGCCACGCATGTGCAGTAGGTCCAGGGGAACTACTACGTGCGCTGCAGCCATCATTTTAATAAGGGACCTCGGAGATTGCTCCTTTGCTCAACAATTCTTTCACCTCCGACAGGAGAGCAGACGCTCTGTCGGGCGATGACATCACCATCTCCACTATCCTGGAGAAGGGGGTGTGGAGCTAGGCGAAACTGAATTAGATAACCCAGTCTGAACGTTCGATCAAGCCAGGCTGACATGCTACATTGATGACGCCACTCCCAATGACACTCTGAGAGAGGAAGAGCATGTAGTTGAGGGGCGTTGGTCAGGGAGAGAAAGGGATGAGAAAAAATAGAGGCAAAAAACAGGAGGCAAACCCGGGTCTACTGAATGAGAGCCAAGCACACTAACCACTGAGCCATCTCGCTGTACAATAGGCATAGCACTCTCACTCCTAGGAACCTGAGTGAGAGAGGAGCCCTGCATTTGCGTACGCGGACATTGCACCCTGAGTGGGGACGTGTTGAAAGGGATACGCAGAGTAGTGCAGACGGGAATGAGGGGCTTAGAGGGAACGGGTAGCGAGACGAAGGCAAGAGCCAACAACGTTACCTGGCGTTTGATCCCATCATAGCGAGCAGGTTGAGAAGCCACCACAATAATGTCTGTAACCTCAATTGAACTCTCAGGATGCTCGGTAGCCCATGAACAGCGGGAGAGCATTTGCATAAGCGAGCGTTTCACTGATGGCGAGTGAATGTAAACACGGTTGTGCCGGGCTGAGCTCTGAGAGCGAACACGCTCGGGACTGGCAGGCAGCGGAATGAGAGACGCCTCTTAACACGCTAGCTGGCTATTATGTCTATGGAAGGTGGCGGGTAGAGAGGAGAGAATAGTTTTACCTATAACATCCTGAGAAGACTACCCTTAACATTGTTAGCATAGCTCTTACCATTACACGGAATAGGGAAGGGAATAGAGCGTGCACAAGCAAAAACATTAGAAGACCTGCAGGCTGAAGGGCAAAAATGAGGGATAAGCCGCTCATTCGTGCCACTGCTCATATCCAACAGGGCAAACATAGAGACAGAGAGAGCGCTAATAGCCAACGATGGAGGCAAACTAGGGCACGCAAAAGGGCAGGCAAAAGTGATTTAACAGGCTTAGACACCGCCTGAGACTGCACAAAAGCACACCTTACGCCCATGCAATGTTTAGCTTGTTTATTGAAAGGAAAAGTTAGTTGGACCGAATCTGCGACGCCGTCAGACTCGGCCCTTACTCTGCTTAGGGAGGAAGAGACCTGGGCCATGAGGGCAACGTTGCTGCTCGCAGCCTGCTCCATGCCTAATCAGGATGGTCAGGGTTTCTTAGACGGCCACTGAGTATCCAGTCTAGGGGCGGGTTGCCTAAGTCACACGGGAGGAGGAGCAGGAGCCGTGGCAGCCCCTCTAGGTGATCAAATACTTATATCATGCAATAAAATGCAAATTAATTATTTAAAAATCATACAATGGATTATTTATTTTTGATTCCGTCTCTCAGTTTAAGTGTACCTATGATAAAAATTACAGACCTCTACATGCTTTGTAAGTAGGAAAACCTGCAAAATTGTATTAAATACTTGTACTCCCCACTGTATACAGTATCTCCAAAAGTGAGTACACTCCTCACATTTTTGCTAATATTTGATTATATATTTTCATGTCACAACACTGATGAAATGACACTTTGCTACAATGTAAAGTAGTGAGTGTGAGTGAGTGTAAATTTGCTGTCCCCTCAAAATAATTCAACACACAGCCATTAATGTCTGAACCGCTGTCAACAAAAGTGAGTACACCCCTAAATGAAAATGAGAACTCAAGTGAAAAGATGAGAGAATCGTGGAATCTACCAGAAATAGTTGCAATACTGTATAACCATACAGTTTTAGTTTATGCTTACCCTGAATGTTGTAGCCAGCTAAGTTTCTGTCTATCCTGACCAAAAAGCATGCCCGGGTGTGTACTTCAAAAATCCACAAGAAATAGTCACAATATAACCATAAACAGTTTTATTGTGGCCCGCAATTAAAATGTATGAAAGTTGTTGTTCACACTAGATTCAAACTCAGGTCTTCCACGTGAGAGGTACTGTCTTTAACCAGTATGCCTTTCATCATTTGCTATACACCATTGAGCATTGTGTTAAACTGACTAACGTTTCTTATTAAGTTTACCTCTACCACAAATAGTGTCTATTGACTGAATGGCTTTTGCCACTGGCCGTTTTAACAGCTTATTAGCCAGTAATAGGCTTACTAGTATCTACTAACATCCTAGGAATAGTCATGAGAATTGAGCAATTGCTAGGGAAACTGAAGATGAACTTTTCCATGCCAGAAACAGTCACAATATAACCATAAACTGTTTTCTTTCAGGCTTATTAAAATGTAGATACTGAAGGTTATAGCCAGCGAAGTTTTCATCTATAAGGAATAATTCATAACACATACTTTGTTTTGACTGTGAGGAGATACGAAAGTGGGACCTATAGTTTGCAGGTCCGTTTCTCTAATCACTACGCTGTTTAACAAGGGGTACTCAGTCAGCTAGTCACTCGCTCACTCAGTAAGAGACATTCGCTCTTCTTGGCCGGCTCCACTTACACTGTCCGCAAATAACTATAATCCATGATGTTACCAACAAAAATATTGTAATCTGATTACAGATACTTTTGAAAAAACATATGATTACTTCTTGGATTACTTCAACTGAAAAACCCAAATAACAATTGTGTGCCTCAGTTGTGTGTGTGATCATCATGCGCACAAAGGTGATCTCACATAACCAGATTAGTGACCGATGAAGTGCTAGTTTAATTTTCTCAGGTTTTGGTTGGTTAAAACAGAGATCCATATAAAATGTGATTTAGTTATTTTCTATCGACACATCTTTCTCAGAACAATTGGCCTACCTGGTGTTAGGCTATATATTTTTCAGACAGGAACTGTTTAGAATATTAGGCAACTATTTGTTAGATAGCTGTAACATAGCGCTGCCTTCAAGATAAAACACGGAATTTATCAAAATATTTGAGATCAGGTCTGTCGGGAAGCACTCTGCTAAAGGATGATGATTTGCATTTGATGCAGCCACCACAACTCCATACAGGCAGGCCATGTGATTCTGCTTGCTTTGCATCTCAGAAAATTGCGTTCATTAGTTACCACTGGCTGCTGACATTTGCTTATGTTCTCTGCATCACCCACAGCACACATAAAACCACCTCGAGCAAAAAACGCAGCTGCATACTGTCTGTGGAATTGTGCCTCATTCTTAAGCCTGATGTCCACCAGATACGTCAAACTCATTGCGTTGTGCCGGAAGTCATTTATTGTCAATGAAGCAATCCGAACAGGTACGTTTCCAATGCGATGTTGCATTGCGGTCCGTTTGGTGTAACACTGCGTTCAGTATTTTTGTCTGACATTCGTATGATATACATTTTAATATTGTTCGTAACATATTATACATTGTAATAGTGTTCGTAAGAGATGTTACTTTTAGCCAATTCATAATGTATTATATGTTTTTGTAGCTCATTGTAATGTAACGTAACATATACAAAAAAGAGTGCCATGGATTTAGGTAAAATAGTTTATGTAGTCCCCTGAGACCATGTTGCCCCATTCAAAAGGAAAATAAAATGTGGAGTTCTTATTTGTCACGGTTGTGGTGGTAGGACACAGGTGCAAAGACAAAAGTAATCCATAGTTGAATCAATAAGAAACAAAACAATAGCAGCAACCAGTGACGTAGGGCAGCATGTACAAACAAAACCAAAATGAACCACACCGGGTGTGGCCAAAAATGGAACATAAATGGGCTAGGGGCATAGCCAGGAAGTGACCGTATCCAGTATTTCTCTTGCCTTTCCAGCTTGCTTTTCATTTAACAATTCATCCATTATAATGTTTTGGATGATAAAGACGTGTAGGTGAAAAGGGTTTCATATGAGTAAAATAAACATTGTTTGAACAACAATAAATAGTGACAAATTGATACAATTTATTCAAAGCTGTTGGTAGTGCCATCTTGTTTTCAAAACCTGAGACAGACTGGTGTCAGCCACAACAGACACAGGTTTCGTTCAGTAACACATGACAAAGTGTTTCAACAACTGTTTTCACATGACAGGAAGTGTTACGATGCAGTGAGTGTCAGAACGGTGTCAAAAAGCTGGGAACAGTATCGAGCGTTTGTGCATAGCAGGTAATCCCTACTCGAGACATTGTTCCGATGCAGTGAGTGCCAAAAAGACCGGAACAGCCCATCACTTCATTCCATTGTGTTTTTTAAGGATACATCCATTACAATGTTCTGAATGATTAAGGCAGAGCCATAGAAAGGAATAATTTAAAAACAATAAATAGTGTTCTTTCAATTAGAAAAAGTTTCCGAAAGTTCATCAGGATTTGAACTTGTGTAGTTATGCAAACTCCTCCATGAACTGCCACCTTAACGTGGTGCAGGGGTTTGAGTACCTGAGTGACCCTAGGAGCTATGTTGTCTGGGGCTATATACCCCTAGTAGGGTCTCCCAAGGCAAACAGGTCCTAGGCAACGGGTCAGCGGTTCAAAACCCTTTAATGACGGAAAACATTTTGAGGACTGTGACGTTGCACGGTATGGCGCAGCCGGGGCCCCACCCTGGAGCCAGGCCCAGGGTTGGGGCTTGTATGCGAGCACCTGGTGGCCGGGCCTTTCCCCACGTGGGCTGACCCGTTGCCTAGGACCGCTGACCCGTCGCTTTCCCGTGGGCTCACCACCTGCAGGAGGGAACATAAGGGGTGGGTGCATAGAGGATCGGGCGGCAGTCGATGGCGGGGGCCTCGACAACCTGATCCCTGGACACGGAAACTAGTTCTAGGGACATGGAACGTCACCTCGCTGGCGGGGAAGGAGCCTGAGATCATGCGTGAGGTTGAGAGGTTCCAACTAGAGATAGTCGGGATCACCTCCACACACGGCTTGGGCTCTGGAACCACACTCCTTGAGAGAGGATGGACTCTTCACCACTCTGGAGTTGCCCATGGTGAGAGGCGGCGGGCTGGTGTGGGTTTGCTTATAGCTCCCCAGCTCTGCCGCCATGAGTTTACCCCAGGGAACGAAAGGGTTGTTTCCCTGCGCCTACGTGCCGGGGATAGGTCTCTCACTGTTGTTTGTGCCTACGGGCCGAACGGCAGTGCAAAGTACCTGACCTTCCTGGAGTCTCTGGGAGGGGTGCTGGAAAGTGCTCCGACTGGGGACTGTTGTGGAAATTTCTTAATACAGTGTATTTTTTACTGATTAAAGGACTAAGTCCCTCTGTTTAGATAGATAGATGAATGTGAGGGTTCTGGCATTTGCTTAGGGGGCATCATTGACTGGTGTCAGCTGATGAAAGGGTTACTCTTTATCTCCTTATCTGTTTGAACTCACCAGGGCATCTATTGTCTGTCCAGATACTGTAAGAACTCTTTAAGTTGAAGAAGGTATTTATGGCGGGAAGGAGAGCTGTCCTTGGTGTGAACCTTTGGGTAAACGCTACAGTAAACATTCTGGCAGGAGGGATAAGGTGGGGGAAGATAGCATTTGACGTGTGTTATAGAACAAAGGGAATGTGTCCTGATTGATCTGGAATGTCCAGGATTTGTCACACCCCTCTCCTGTCTTTAAATACTGTCGATTGCCTGTTTTCATTTAGAAACTATCCACCGTTACTTTGTAACCTGTATACTTTCTCCTTGCAAGTTTCATTAAAACCGTTTATTGCGCAATTGATTTCTCCTGTCTTACCTACCATTTTCATAGAACTTTGGAATTTTAGAAATTGCCATCACAGGACTTCATCGTTCTACTGGGGGATAACGACAGTGACACCTGGAGGGGCGTGATTGAGAGGAACGGCCCCCCTGATCTGAACCCGAGCGGTGTTCAGTTATTTAACTTCTGTGTTAGTCACAGTTTGTCCATAACGAACACCATGTTCAAGCATAAGGGTGTCCATCAGAGCACGTGGCACCAGGACACCCTAGGCCGTAGGTCAATGATCGACTTTGTTGTCGTTTCATCTGACCTGCGGTCGTATGTCTTGGACACTCGGGTGAAGAGAGGGACGGAGCTGTCAACTGATCACCACCTGGTGGTGAGTTGGATCCGATTTTGGGGGAGGAAGCTGGACAGACTCGGCAGACCCAAGCATACTGTAAGGGTTTGCTGGGAACGTCTGGCCGAGTCTCCTGTCAGAGAGATCTTTAACTCCCACCTCCGGCAGAGCTTCGACCGGATCCCAGGGAGGCTGGAGATATTGAGTCAGAGTGGATCATGTTCTCCACCGCCATTGTCGAAGTGGCCGCTCGGAGCTGTGGCTGTAAGGTCTCCGGTGCCTGTCGAGGCAGCAATCCCCGAACCCGGTGGTGGACACCGGAAGAAAGGGATGCCGTCAAGCTGAAGAAGGAGTCCTATCAGGCCTTGTTGGCTTGTGGGACTCCTGAGGCAGCTGACGGGTATCGGCAGGCCAAGTGGACTGCAGCCCGGGTGGTTGTGGAGGCAAAAACTCAGGCCTGGGAGGAGTTTGGTGAGGCCATGGAGAAGGACTATCGGCTGGCCTCGAAGAGATTCTGGCAAACCGTCCGGCGCCTCAGGAGAGGGAAACAGTGCCCTACCAACGCTGTTTACAGTAGATGTGAGCAGCTGTTGACCTCAACTGGGGATGTCGTCGGGCGGTGGAAGCAGTACTTCAAGGATCTCCTCAATCCCGCCATCACGTCTTCCATTGAGGAAGCAGAGGATGAGGGCTCAGAGGTGGACTCGTCCATCACCCGGGCTAAAGTCACAGAGGTAGTCAAGAAACTCCTCAGTGGCAAGGCACCGGGGGTGGATGAGATCCGCCCTGAGTACCTCAAGTCTCTGGATGTTGTGGGGCTGTCTTGGTTGACACGCCTGTGCAACATCGCGTGGCGGTCGGGGACAGTGCCTCTGGGATGGCAGACCGGGGTGGTGGTCCCTCTTTTTAAGAAGGGGGACCGAAGGGTGTGTTCCAACTACAGGGTGATCACACTTCTCAGCCTTCCCGGGAAAGTCTATGCCAGGGTACTGGAGTGGAGAATACGGTCAATAGTAGAACCTCGGATTCAGGAGGAACAGTGTGGTTTTCGTCCGGGCCGTGGAACACTGGACCAGCTCTATACCCTCTACGGGGTGCTGGAGGGTTCATGGGAGTATAGCCCAACCAATCAACATGTGTTTTGTGGATTTGGAGAAGGCATTCGACTGTGTCCCTCGCGGCATCCTGTGGAGGATGCTTCGGGAATATGGGGTCCTGGGTCCTTTGCTAAGGGCTGTCAGGTCCCTGTACGACCAAAGCAGGAGCTTGGTCCGCATAGCCGGCAGTAAGTCAGACTTGTTCCCAGTGTATATTGGACTCCGGCAGGGCTGCCCTTTGTCGCCGGTTCTGTTCGTAATTTTTATGGACAGAATTTCTAGGCGCAGCCAGGGGCCGGAGGGTGTCAGGTTTGGGGACCACACGATTTCGTCTCTGCTCTTTGCGGATGATGTTGTCGTGTTGGCCCCTTCAAACCAGGACCTTCAGCATGCACTGGGATGGTTTGCCGCCAGAGTTTGAAGCGGTGGGGATGAAAATCAGTACCTCCAAATCCGAGGCCATGGTCCTCAATCGGAATAGGGTGGCTTGCCCACTTCAGGTTGGTGGAGAGTGCCTGCCTCAAGTGGAGGAGTTTAAGTATCTAGAGGTCTTGTTCACGAGTGAGGGAAGGATGGAACGGGAGATTGACAGACGGATCGGTGCAGCTTCTGCAGTAATGCGGTCGATGTATCGGTCTGTCGTGGTGAAGAAAGAGCTGAGCCGCAAGGCGAAGCTCTCGATTTACCGGTCAATCTACGTTCCTACTCTCACTTATGGTCATGAGCTTTGGGTCATGACCGAAAGGACAAGATCCCAGATACAGGCGGCCGAAATGAGCTTTCTCCGCAGGGTGGCTGGGCGATCCCTTAGAGATAGGATGAAAATCTCGGTCACCCGGGAGGAGCTTAGAGTAGAGCCGCTGCTCCTCCACATCGAGAGGGGTCAGCTGAGGTGGCTTGGGCATCTGTTCCGGATGCCTCCTGAACGCCTTCCCGGGAAGGTGTTCCGGCCCCATCCCACCGGGAGGAGACCCTGGGGAAGACCTAGGACACGCTAGAGGGACTATGTCTCCTGGCTGGCCTGGGAACGCCTTGGTGTCTAGGGAGAGGGAAGTCTGGGCATCTCTGCTTAGACTGCTGCCCCCGCGACCCGGCCCTGGATAAGCGGAAGAAGATGGATGGATAGAGGTTGCGACATGTACTGAAAGAGTTACAACCATAGATGATAGAACATATCTATGGGTTCTACCAACTAGGTGAACTTCCAAAGTGACACCACCAAGTTTTTGGTATTGCAATGGTTTTGAAAAACGTAAATTGTTTGTGATGTAACAACCCAGGTTTTGTTCAAAAACATTTGAACTTTTGACATCCGACTTTGTGTGACCAGATTTGATTCAGAACATGTCGCTGAACATTGTTCCGATGCAGAAGTGTCAAAGAGTTCAGAACAGTTTCAAAGTGCAAAGCAGCCCAACACTAGTGAGAGCACACGAGTCTGGGTAAGGCTAACCATCTTAAAAATATTTGAGCTCTATCAATACATTGTGAAGCAAAAAATCTAAAATGGAAAGCATTTAATATGAAAGCAACTCAGCGTAGAAGTGGACGTCCTTCCAATATATTCCCAAGAACCACAATAAAATAATAAATCCAGTAAATTCCAACTCAAACATAACATCTGAAGATTTGAAGACCTCCCTTGCTGCATTTCAGGTTACTGTTCAATCTTCAACAATATTTTCTACTTGCGTGATTTTACTATCGTGGTGGTACGACAGATGTTCAAGTTCCCAATGAAATGCAGTGTTGCTACTACAGTTATATCTGCTCAGTTGAATGAGATAGCCTACTATAATTGTGAAAAACGTGCCTTGACTTCCGGCGCAACTCAACGAGTTTGACGTATCTGGTGGACATCAGGCGTTTAAGGTAAGCAAACTAATTCAGTGTGTCTCACAGGCAACATACGGCTCAAGAAGCTGACAAAGATACGTAATTCCCTCCGCTGAGAATCTATATCTTTCATAAAAATACTAATCAGAGAAAGCCAATGTGTTTGGTCGTCTCTAAATATTATTGCTTTTCTAAGAGAACCTCTCACTAACCGCGCACTGAGCTTTAAGAATGGTGACACCATTTTGAATTGAGAATTGATTGGTCTGTAGGCGGTAATTTTATAAATGTTAATCTGTTACCTGTTCCGGAGAAGGTTAGGTGTGCAGCATAAGTTACCATGGTGATATAACTTGGTAACAAGTGAACTACCGTCGTAACACTGACAACACAGGGTTCAACCTGAAGTTAGCTCGCTAACCCCAAATCCTGCTTCATAGTATAGGCCTCTGGTCAGTTTATTGTTACACATTCAGTTGAATGCAAAACACACCATGAGGAGGAAACCAAATATTGAAGGGGATATCAGGAAGAAGGCAGTGAGTGAGAGCTAGGGATGAGCGGAACTACACTTTCCAAAACACTGAGACAATCGAAACGGTAGTGTTGAGGCTTTATTTAACACTCAAAACATTTGTAGATTTACTTGTATTGTTGGAAAGGTTTTGGTGCCACAGCTGTTTTGTGTGAATGCCTGTTGCAACCTGGTCTCAGGGGACTACGCAGACTGTTTTATGTAAATCTTTGACAGCTGAATTCGTAAGATATATTACGTTAGGTAAAGTAACGTTAGAATAATAATCCAGAAAGAGAAATAGTAGGCCATGTTTCGAACTGGGTATCTTCCGGGTTCTCTAGCCACTGCTCCAGACAGGAACTTGCTGTGAGAGGAGGCGAGTAGTGGTGTTTCAACATCAATATGTTATTAGTGCTTTTCTTTCTAACCCTAAGATTGTATTCTTGCATTGGAGAGTTTTGATTATTTTTTTGTAAAATCTATAATACAATTAGTGCGTGTTTTATGTGACTTATTAGCTAACGATAGGCCTACTTGATGTGTCGAATCTTCGTAATAACTTTATAATTCCTTATAACAGCTCCTGATTATGTTGTGCACATAATGTATTGTGCAGATCATGTAGATAGTCAATGTTATTTTAGCTAGCATTTAGATAGTCAATGTTATGATATTCTACACTGATCAAAAATATAAATACAACAATTTTGTTTTTCCCCCCATTTAGCATAAGCTGAACTCAAAGAGCCTATTTCTCTCAAATATTTTTCACAAATCTGTCAAAATCTGTTAGTGTGCACTTCTCCTTTGCCGAGATAATCCATCCACCTCACAGGTGTGGCATATCAAGATGCTGATTAGACAGAATGATTATTGCACAGGTGTGCCTTTAGGCTGGCCACAATAAAAGGCCACTCTAAAATGTGCAATTCCATCACACAGCACAATCCCACAGATGTCGCAAGTTTTGAGGAAGCGTGCAATTGGCATGCTGACTGCAAGAAGGTCCACCAGAGCTGTTGCCCATGAATTGAATGTTCATTTCTCTACCATAAGCCGTCTCCAAAGGCATTTCAGAGAATTTGCAAGTACATCCAACCAGCCTCACAACCACAGACCACGTGTAACCACACCAGCCCAGGACCTCCACATCCAGTATCTTGACCAAGATCATCTGAGACCATCCACATGGACAGCTGCTGCAACAATCGGTTTGCATAACCAAAGAATTTCTGCACAAACTGTCAGACACCTTCTCAGGGAAACTCATCTGAATGCTCGTTGTCCTCATCAGGGTCTCGACCTGACTGCAGTTCGTCGTTGTAACCGACTTTAGTGGGCAAATGCTCACATTTGATGGCGTCTGGCACTTCGGAAAGGTGTTCTCTTCACGAATGAATCCCGGTTTTCACTGTACAGGGCAGATGGCAGACAGCGTGTATGGTGTCTTGTGGGTGAGCGGTTTGCTGATGTCAACGTTGTGGATCTAGAGGCCCAAGGTGGCGGTGGGGTTATGGTATGGACAGGCGTGTGTTATGGACAACAAACACACATGCATTTTATTGATGGCATTTTGAATGCACAGAGATACCGTGATGAGATCCTGAGGCCCATTGTAGTGCCATTCATCCACAACCATCACCTCATGTTGCAGCATGATAATGCATGGCCCCATGTTGCAAGGATCTGTACACAATTCCTGGAAGCTGAAAACATCCCAGTTCTTGCATGGCCAGCATACTCACCAGACATGCTCTGGATTGGCTTATACGACAGTGTGTTCCAGATCCTGCCAATATCCAGCAACTTCACACAGCCATTGAAGAGGAGTGGACCAACATTCCACAGGCCACAATCAACAACCTGATCAACTCTATGCGAAGGAGATGTGTTGCCCTTCGTGAGGCAAATGGTGGTCACACCAGATACAGACTGTTTTTCGGACCCCCCCCCCCCCCGGACCCCTCCAATACAGTGAAACTGCACATTTTAGAGTGGCCTTTTATTGTGGCCAGCCTAAGTCACACATGTGCAATAATCATGCTGTCTAATCAACATCTTGATATGCCACACCTGTGAGGTGGATGGATTCCCTTGGCAAAGGAGAAGTGCTCACTAACACAGATTTAGACAGATTTGTGAACAATATTTGAGAGAAATTGGCCTTTTGTGTACATTGAGAAAGTCTTAGATTTTTTAGTTCAGCTCATGATGAATGGGGGCAAAAACAAAAGTGTTGCGTTTATAATTTTGTTCAGTATATTTGCCTTCTATTTCAGTAGGAAAGTAGGAAACAATTTGCCTACAATATAAAATAAATTATTGTTGGGTTCAGTTCACCAAACTTCTATATAGTCTAATTTGTCTAATGAGAAAGAACCACACCAAGAGTCAGAAAGACGTTTTAGAAGTCACTTCTGCAGAAGGGAGAGAGCCATTGATCTCAACTGAGCCAGGAACGAGCCTGACAGTAGGATTCAACTCAGCAACTCACACTTCTCCATGGGTGGACTCGTTTTTATTTAGAAGCACAGCGTTCAGTAGTCATAACACACATGTCCTTTTCCTCTTGGTTATCTCTAGTTGTTATTGCATACTGGAACATCTTGTTATTACTCAAAGGTTGTACTGTCTCTGAGCGTTATAGGTAGGAAGCATGTGGACAGTAATGAAAACCACATAACTGTTTCAATTGGAACATGTTATTCTAGGCTTATACTGAATGTAATTTAGATAGACTGGTGAAAGCTTTCACAATGATTGAGACAGATCCTATATGAAACATTAACTTCTTACAATTATAATTAGAAAATCAAAGGAGATATGTGTGTAATGTATATCCTATTTAATGTTTTTCTGCATTCATCGTAGCTGCTTGTCTTCTAGGATATCATTGGTTTGTTTGAGCTCAACATTATTTCAACTGCTTATTTTCCGTGGTAATGTAATGGACAGGTATTTGCATATAGTGAGAAGTGGAGAGGTTTAGTGTAGTGGTTTCATAATCGTGAGTATTTTCCATCGCTAAAATCATCTATCGTTCCATCCCTAACCTGGACAAACCTGAAGGTTTCTGGAACTCCATTCTCTGAACAGATTGACCTCTTTGGTCCAAATCAAAGTTACTATGTCTGATGAAAACAAAATAACCTAATGCCAAAACATCATGCATGGTGATGGAAGTGTCAAGATCTGGGGCTGCATTTTCTTCTCTGGACCTGATTGACTGAACAACATTAAGGGAACCATGAATACCAGGAGATTCTTGAACAGAAAATCAGGCCATCAGTCAAGGAGCTAAACCTGGGTCGAAAAATAGGTCTTCCAACAAGACAATAACCGAAAGCTTTCTAGCAAATCTACCAAAGAATGACTCTGGAAAAAGAAGATTTGTGTTTTGGATCAGCCAAGTCAAAGTCCTGACTTCAATCTAATTGAGATGCTTTAGCAGGACCTGAAGCGGGCAGTATATGCCACACACACCTCAAACCTCACTCGCTTGGCTGAGTTCTGTAAAGGAGGACTGGGCAAAAATCACTCCAAAAAGATGTCAGCCCACCCCCCCCAGGCTTCAGTGTTCAACGTCACTGGCCTTTTGCGACCACCGCCCAGTTCCTCCCTCACACCTGTCTCCTTTATCACACACACCTGCTTCCCATCAAGTCACCATCCTAGCCATATATACACTCACCTAAAGGATTATTAGGAACACCTGTTCAATTTCACATTAATGCAATTATCTAATCAACCAATCACATGGCAGTTGCTTCAATGCATTTAGAACATGGATCCATCATGCCTTGTTACCACTGTGCAGGCTGGTGGTGGTGGTGTAATGGTGTGGGGGATGTTTTCAGTCACCAGATCTCAACCCAATAGAGCATCTTTGGGATGTGGTGGAACGGGATGTGCATCCCACAAATCTCCATCAACTGCAAGATGCTATCCTATCAATATGGTCCAACATTTCTAAAGAATGCTTTCAGCACCTTGTTGAATCAATGCCACCTAGAATTAAGGCAGTTCTGAAGGGTCAAACACAGTATTAGTATGGTGTTCCTAATAATCCTTTAGGTGAGTGTATATTCCCTCTTCTCCCCTTGTCTTTGTGTGTGATTGTCTCCTTTGGAGCGAAGTCAGGCTTCCGTGTTTTTGTTGTTTTCTATGTGACCTTTACTGTTGGGTTTCTATTAAAGACTCCTTTAAGATACTCCTCTGTTCTTTCTCCTCATTTACGATGCCTGACTATAGGAGACGTTTACTTCAAGTTGTCACTGCTAATTGAGATGCCACCAGCTATCGAAGGAAGGGTTCACATTATTTTACACACATGACATTTTAGTTTTTATTAAATAAACCACTTTCATTAATATACATTTTATGCATTTACTTATCAAATGCACTGAATAACAGCGTCAATCTTGCACAATGAAATTCTTGTGACATGGCACACAACATCTACGTAGTAAAAATTAAGAAATATGTAAAGCAAAAATATAGCAAATAAATTGCAATAATATACATAGAATTGCTGCTAGCTTATTATTGTTAAAAGGAGTAGGATGGGGAATATGAACAATATGGGTAGAAGTATTGAATATTAAAGATACAGTTGTGCTCATGAATTTGAAAACCCTGGCAGAAATTGTGAGATTTGGGCATTGATTTTGAAAATATGACTGACCATGCAAACATTTTATTTAAGGATAGTGATCATATGAAGCAATTTATTATCACACAGTTGTTTGGCTCCTTTTAAAATCATAATGATAACAGAAATCACCCAAATGGCCCTGATCAAAAGTTTACATACCCTTGAATGTTTGGCCTTGTTACAGACAAACAAGGTGACACACACAGGTGAAAATGGCAATATAAAGGTGAATTTCCCACACCTGTGGCTTTTTAAATTGCAATTAGTGTCTGTGTATAAATAGTCAATGAGTTTGTTAGCTCCCGCATGGATGCACAGTGCAGGCTAGATACTGAGCCACGGGGAGCAGAAAAGAACTGTCAAAAGACCTGCGTAATAAGGTAATGGAACTTTATAAAGATGGAAAAGGATATAAAAAGATATCCAAAGCCTTGCAAATGCCAGTCAGTACTGTTCCATCACTTATAAAGAAGTGTAACATTTGGGGATCGCTTGATACCAAGCCAAGGTCAGGTAGACCAAGAAAGATTTCAGCCAAAACTGACAGAAGAATTGTTCGGGATACAAAGAAAAACCCACAGGCAACCTCAGGAGAATTACAGGCTTCTCTGGAAAAAGATGGTGAGGTTGTTTCAAGGAGCACAATATGACGATACTTAAACAAAATGAGCTGCATGGTCGAGTTGCCACAAAGAAGCTTTTACTGCACCAATGCCACAAAAAAGCCCGGTTACAATATGCCCAACAACACCTTAACACGCCTCACAGCTTCTCGCAGCTTTTATGATTGTGCCATTCTATTATGACCTACAATTGAATGTGAATCCCATAAGAAATAAAAGATGTGTTTTGCCTGCTCACTCATGTTTTCTTTACAAATTGTACACATGTTACCAATTCTCCAAGGGTATGCAAACTTTTGAGCAGAACTGTATAGCAAGTAAAGCAATAATATAAATAACAATGTAAACTAGCAACAAATAAAAAAAAGGATGGGTAAATAATGTAGGATGGGGTAATAATATTAATTTCTCTGGTGCAGAGTTTTTCTATTAAATCTTTAAACCAAGACGTGGCATTTCCAGTCTGAAAAGGTGTTTAGATAAGGATATTTTGACTTTAATATTTTATACAAAAATAATGACCATCACTGTCACAGTTCAAAAACATCCAAGCCACAGTGCATGTATGTTGATTGTGTAAACCAGGTTGTGTAATGTTTTGTGGACAGGACACAACGCGAAGTGCTATAAGACCGTGACGGGTTTAATGTCAAACGTGCACTGGCAACATAAAAAAACACATCAGGAACAAGGCAGGCATGTAGAACCCCACAACAGCAGACAAAACACACAATAATTCAACAAAGGCCTGAACAGAACTGGGCAGACTAAATAGGGAGCTAACAAGACACAGGTGTAAACAATGATGACAAAAGAACAGGTTACATTCAAAAACAAAGGCAAAAACCAACCAGAACAAAACTGAACCTATCAGGTTGTGTAAACTACGCTTTGAAATACATGCGCATAGGGGACCCGTGGAGGGTGATTCAGTAGTTAATGAAATATAGTTGCCTTGCCTCATCGCACTTTAGGAACTCCTTGTTGTCATTTTGATAATATGATATGAACCAGAATAGCATTCATTTGTTATTTGGTAGACACATATCGCCACATCTAATGCCCAGGGGGGCGCAGTTACTGCAGTGAAGCAGTCCTCAAATTGCATATCACAAAATTGGGGATACAGGGAAATTGGGGAAACTAAATTGAGGAAAAAGGGGGTAAATACATGCACATACTGTACATCACATATTTGACATCATAAGTAACTCATAAAGACCCAAAGAGAACAGCATGTCCCAACTGGAACCCTATTCTCTATTGAGTGCATTACTTTAAACCAGCGCCAATAGGGCTTTATAGAGAATAATGTCCCAATTGAGATGCAACCATTGCTCTGTGTAAATTCTTGGCTTCTTCATCTTTCTTTCCATACAGGGTTTCCTCAGTGCGTAACTCTTTTAGGTCGAAGACAGTTTTGAGGAAATCTCCCAGGATGCATCCTTCTCCAACTCGAATGGGGGCAAGTATCTGGGGACAGCAACCAGAGCAGGTGAACCAGATCTTCCAAGCCTTACGGAAAGGCCTCAAGTAAGTAGCAGCTCCAGTGACGTAGGGTGGTGAAGCAATCAGGGTCTCAGCCTCTGGTACACACCACTTCATTAAGTATGGGATTTTTGCCCAATGGTATTTCACTTTCTCTTTCTCTGCTCTCTCAATGAAGCATACAATACCCCAAAATACTGGGGTACAGTGACACATTTTGATTTTTCAGTGACTCTGTATTCCTGCACTTTGAAAGAATGTATATCAATGAATAAATTAAAAGAGAGGGTGGTTTCTCTAGTTACCAATCTGAAGCTTTTACCTTTCATTGGTAGGGGAACACACTCAAGGGAATATATGTTTATACTCATTCTGTGGTTAAAACAATCAAATTACATGAGTCAATCTGTGCTTTTGTTCATTCAGAAGTCTCATACTATACTACTATACTACCAAGCATAGTGTACAGTGATAGGCGGTTGACCCTGAACTTTGTTGGCAGGGAATATCTGGATGGCCATCAGGCTGAAATGGACTTTCTATCCTCCCAGCAGAGAGACACCAAGAGGAACTCCAGACTGGTGAGTACACAGCAGTGGAGGCTGGATAAGGACATGATAAATGTGTGCTCATTGCACTAACTAGAAGGGTGGGCTAAAATCACTAGCTAGAAGGCTGTGCTCATGGAAAATAAAGTTGTGTTTTCCTGTCTCCAAAGTTCACCATTCTCGATGCTCCACTAATACACAGTTCAGACACAAAACAATTTAGGCTTTTGTAAGGTTTTGCCTCAACTTGTCTCTCCATGCCTCCTCAAAACCCATGACAACGAAGCAGAATATTTGGATCTTTAGAGAGAGAGGCAAGGAGAGAGCAGGAACCAAGGCAAAACATCTCAGAGAGAGTCTCTGGTTTCAAGTTCATAAAATATACAGATATCCAAGATAAAAACCTATACATTCCTTTGTTTTCAGGCGTTTCTGTATGATTTGGAAAAGGTGAGTTCACAGTTTTTGCCAGCTCTCGTGTACTTTTTGGAATCGTAAAATTAGTAAGTTGTCATAAGAATTCATGAAATGTACCACGTGATTTTGTGATGACAGGAGATCCGAGCTTTGGAGAGATATATACGAAGACTGGAGTTCCAAATCAGCAAGGTATCAACTTCTATAACATTACCTTGGTGTACGGCATTTTATTGAATGGAAGGATGGTACGTATGTAAGGTGTGATGACTACAGAAGTGCGATGGGTTGGATTCAAATCTATGCTATCCCTGTTATAAATCCATTCCAGGGGTCAGCAACACTAAACGCTAGACCACAATTCTGTGGCCTCTACGTGGGACTATGGGGAGCCACAATTAATTCCTGGGGGGGTTTCAACAGTAAATTTGCAACAATGTACTGGGAAGAAAAACACCATGTGAGAAAAACACCAGCCTTAACAGCATATTTGAGAGACAGAAGTAGACAAAATGGACGTATATTTACATTGATTTACATAGCAGCGTGTGATTTCCAGGTGGAGGAGCTGTACGAGGCTTATTGCATCCAGTGGCGTCTGTGTCAAGGGGCATTGAACATGAAGAAGGCCTTCTCTCTACTGCCCTCATCACGAGCCTCCAGGGAGAGCCTGCTGGAACTCAGCCGTAACCATCGCCACAGCCTGGAGGTAATGTGGTCACACACGGTTGAGTGCCACACATAAACAAACAACCAAAAAAGCAGTGGTCAAATGTGCGCCTGCTGTTTCTGGCCTGTCTGTCACTGGTCACTGGTTGGAGCCTGACAGCCCGTTTCTCTTCATATTCCATGGCTCAAATACACACTATATGGCAGAGTACCATTGGCAGAGTGAATGTATGGGTCACACGTGAGCTTGTATAACACCATTTACCACTGACAGTTCAGAGGTATGGCTCACAGATGGACCAGGAATCTCTCATCCTTCTTCTCTTGTCATGGGTTTTGAACACAACCACTAAAATGTTATACTATCTGTTACAAATATTAAAGTGAACTTTAAAGGATTTCTGAATAGTTCATAAACGATTAGTTATTATTTCAATGATTACAAACTAAAACCATCTTAAAAACCTTATACATTATGAATCTAGGAATAAACAGAAAACAGCTATAGGTTCATTTAGATCAATGTTAATTGGAGAAAGTGAACAAAAGCAGAAATCTACTGTTGTTTATAAACAACACATACTTTTCAGGATATGTGTATCTTGGAGGGGGAGTTGGAGATTCTCTTGGGAGAGCTTTGCATCAAAATGAAAGGTAAAACATGTTTCACCTTGGTTATTCCGATGAAATGAAATACAAAAAATTTTGTACATCAAGCATCAATCTCTATCTGAATAATACTTAACAGGACTGATTGGCTTCGCTCGACTATGCCCAGGAGACCAATACGAGGTGAGCTTTTTATAAATAAAATAAAAATCCCCAGTGAAAAGTACTCTGAGGAACCACAAATGAAGTTTAAAATGCAACTGAGGAAAAAAATATTTTGCATCTAGAATGACACCCTCTTTTCTAGAGACATACTTTTGATATATTTCTGTCCAGGTTGTAATCCGTTTGGGGAGGCAAAGGTGGAAGATCCGGGGCAAAATTCAGACGGATGACAAGCAGTCGTGGGATGTGGAGGAGATGGTCTTTCTACCTCACATCCATGAGAACTTTGACATAAAGGTTAGCTTTTTGGAGAGATTCCCAGAAACACATTTAACATTGAATTTGTAATATATTATACAAACTGCAGGAAATAGGGTTGAACATATCACTTAAAATAGATAATTTGTACACAGTATACAGCCCACACAAATTGGGGACCCGTTTTGGCTTACTTTGGCACTGAATTATACCAAACCTGTGGCTGCATGGGTTCCTGCAACATGATTTCTAGTTCAGATGATGCATGGGGAAAATACATTTAAATAATGCATATAAAATCATTCTAGCATCACTTTAATATTTGTCCAGGAACCGTGTCACTAAAGAATGGATAGACTAGAATGGTGTAATTACACTTACATTCCTACAAACTAAAGCAACATATACAGCTCCGGAAAGAATTAAGAGACCACTGCACCTTTTTCTTTTCTTTCCAAAAAAGTCTGAAAGGAAGGTTTTGAGTGAGGAACAGAAAAGTTAAAATTAAGAGACCACTGCAAATTGAACGCTTCTGTTCCTCACTCAAAACTTTCCTTTTTAACTTTTTTAGAAAGGATAGAAAAAGGTGCAGTGATCTCTTACTTTTTTCTGGAGCTGTAAGGGTCATCACTAAAGTGTTCAAAAGTTGGAAGAAATTGATTTTCCCTGTGGATACTGGCGGTCATCATCACAAATTACAATTAAAATGCTCTGTAGGTGCAAGCCAGCCACCCACACACCTGTGTAAACGTCATATTTTGTCAGGGTTGGCCATGTGCACTGTGATGACACGCTAATTCTTGTCCTTTGTGTTTAGAGACAGGCTGGCATTGTGTGAATTAAGTTATATATCATCTTTGAAGGGGAAAACAGTATCCTTGAAATGTGTGATAAAACAACTTAAAAAACAAAAGTAAAATGGCTTTGAATGACAAAGATGGAGAATGACATTAAGAACACCGTGGAAACTTGCATCCAACTGCCAGTTGCACTATGTAGGTCCTAGTTTTTATCTGCAGACCCTGGAGGTCTCACCTCCAAGTGTTTTTGGAGGGCCAGTAGGGGGCACTCTTCCATCTGGTCTGCAGATAAAAACTATTTTATTGCCCAGTGCCCGTTTGTTCGAATGTTTTTATTTGGATCAGAATGATCCGGATTTGTAAATCCCATGTTTTGCAATCCAGCATCTCTGCTGTTTCCTAATTTTGTTCCAGTTTTTCAAGGCAACATTGGATTAGATTACCCTGATCCAGATACAAACTTTTCAAGATTACCAAATCTGGATTACCAGAGCTCAAAATGGAAAGACATAACCCAATGTAGGCTACTAGCTATGTAAAGAACAACAGGTAGAATAGTCAGCATGGGGTCACTTAATGTGTTTTCATTTGAAGAGACAAAAAACACCACAATTATACAATACAAACATCCCCTTCCAATTAAAATGTATTTTAAACAGTCAGAATCCTCGTCTGAAGCTTGGTTTATGGTTCTGCGGATCTGCGTTGTTAATGTCTTGTGCGGGTGTACGGAGACGTGCTCAGCATTTCTAGTATTGCGGCCTTGTTGTGTAGATAGCCATTACATTTCTTTGCACTATGCGGCGCTGACGCGCAAAATGTTAGTTTTTTCGCTTGTAGAGCAGGGAATCTTCACAGAAGAAGTATCTGTACAGTTGGTAAACAATATAATAGCTATCTGGATAGATCTGGGAAGACTTAAACAATATATTTCTGGAATGGCGAGTTTGAGAGAGCGTATAAAATGAATTGAGGACGGGGAGAAGGACAATGAGTTGGAACTGATTTGTATACAGTTAATTATAAGGAAAGAGAGAAGACGCAAAAAGGAGGTTGTCAACAAGGCCTTTGCATATGTCTCGAGCAGATGAGGGAGAATACAGTGTGCTTGTTCAGCTGATTCGTAAGATGGATGAAGAGGTGTATTTAAAAAAATGTAGGAAGTTGGCTAATCGTTTCAACAATCTTCTGCATCACTTGGAACCCTTTATTACACATCAAGCCACCAACTTTACGCAAACCTGCTTCTGGGGACAATTGCTATCCCTCCACCTGCAAACCTTCCCGGGAATCACCATCCCCATGTTGTTGTTGGAGATGCTGTTTTTCCATTGCATGTAAGTCTGTTGAAGCCCTTTCAAAGTAAGCTATGGTTTATTGGTATTTTGAAAATATTTGGAGGGTTAAGTCATAAGCAGACAAAATGTTACATTAATTATAAATGTATACTTGTAAATGTTCTGCCTTACATTTAGAATTGCCATATGTAATGCATTTGCATTAATTGCACATCTATACATACATATACTTAATACTTATATTTTGCCCTCTATTTGCACTTCTGGTTAGACGTGAACTGCATTTTGTTGTACTGTACTTTTTCAATGACAAAGTTGAATCTAAGATTAAATTCATCTTTATCATTAAATAGTACAAGTAAAGCACAACAAAATTCAGTTAAAGTAATTGGGTTTTTTGTGTTATGTTATTTTAAATTTCAATGTTCTGCTTTACCAGGTGCCAATCTGGAAAAAAGCAAGAGGATCTGCAACTATCAACATTCACAGACCAGATGTTTGAATGAGAACTCATTTGGTATGATGGTCGCAAGGTGGAGAATTTGAGGCAGACCGTTGGAATTCCTACCAGACAAATGTACACATGTTGTGAAGGCCTGTGATGCACTGCACAACTACCTGGCCTATACAGATGCTGCCAACGCACCTGCAACAAAGTATATACCACCTAGTTTCACCTAGTTTCACAGAGATCTTTTGAACAATGGAGAGTGGAGAAGACAGGTCACAGAGGGAGGCACCTTGGCTGACACAGGAAGGGCCTCTCAGGCTCCTGGAGTCCTCAATGACCTGATGAGATTTTTCATGTGCCATGGCAGGATACAGTGCTTAGGGCTGGCCTGCTGAACTCTCAGTGAATTATTGACATACACATTTAAAGAAAACCTATTTATTTTGTCAAATATTTGTATGTATTTGTAAGTGTAACAAGGTATTGCAAACCGTGGAAAGAGCAGACTACTTAGAACGTATTGTTTAAAATGCAAAGAAAGTGCACTCAAGTATTTTGTTCAAATGGGCACTCTCTGCATTTTAAATAAAATAATATAAATAAAATTAAACAATATTGAATCAAATAACTCAAAAGGTCAACATTCATTACATGTGCTAATTATTATCACTCAAATCACAAATGTTAGTCACTTTGGAGAAATATTACTTTAACCAATATTGGGGTGGGTATTCAAACATTGTCTTCAGCACTTTCGCCATCTCAAATAAAAGCTGATGAATTTTGAACTTGGCTAGACCTTATTTATGTTGTGGCAGTTTGCGGATCAGGTCACCTATGGTGTGACAAAATCTTGCTATATCGTCATCAAACTAAAGTGAGCATGGCATGTTTCTCTTTCCCTCTCTTTTCTGCGCTGATCCAGAAGGTTAAGTCGAGCTGTCAGGTCATCGTTCTTACTAAATATTCTTTAGTGTTCTCTAGGAGGATGAAGAGGAGTCGAGGCAGGATGTACCTAGAGAGACACTCCTCGGTTGTTTTTGGTGGACAGGTCTTTGATAATTAGACGGACAGGTTCTAATGATGGTCTGTTCTCAGCCTAGTGGGCAACTAATGCAGCTGGTGAAGGTACATTTGAGTCCAGGTCAGTTTCAGGTGACTGTAGGATTGATGAGCTGCTGCTGTACTCCATCTGCAATTAGAACATATGTTACTTTTCAACAGGGCTACACAACCTGAAGGGGGAAGAGGGGCATAACATAAAGCTTGTTGTTCATGACTACTGAAAATAAACAGGCATGTCTGTTTTCAAGTAACTTTAAACTTAGTTCCACTGTGGTCTACTCTCTCCTAAATACATAATTTAATTGAACTTTAAACTAAAGTTACTCCCCCTCTCCCTTTCGGCTAAAACTATTTACTCATCTGAAGAAAAATCACATCGAAAACCGACCTATTTACTTTGCATTTAATGTTGGATGAACAACTAGCTAGCATGGCAAAATAGTACTATTAGTGTGAGCTAGCCAAACTTGCTTTACCTAATTAAAGCTTGGCTAAATAGTACTATTATAGTTAGCTAGCCAATCCTGCTTTACATAAAACGTCTGTTTCTACAGATACAATTGTGGCAGCAATATTGATAGCTATATCTAACTACATTTAACTGAGTAGTTGGCTAATTAACGCAGCCCTGCATAACAAACGACTGGTACATGTAAAAAGAATGCAACAGAATCACTGGAGTATACACTTTCAGTTCTTGCAGTTTAGGATGCAGTTTAGTTTCTCCGACAACGTGACTATAATTTTCGTTTTACTCCCAGTCCATAGGGATAACTCAAATGTAACTAAGTTTCGTTTGGGCCATGACCGAAAGGACAAGATCCCGGATACAGGCGGCCGAAATGAGCTTTCTCCGCAGGGTGGCTGGGCGATCCCTAAGAGATAGGGTGAGAAGCTCGGTCACCCAGGAGGAGCTCAGAGTAGAGCCGCTGCTCCTCCACATTGAGAGGGGTCAGCTGAGGTGGCTTGGGCATCTGTTTCGGATGGCTCCGGAACGCCTTCCTGGGAAGGTGTTCCGGGCCTGTCCCACCAGGAGGAGACCCCGGGGAAGACCTAGGACACGCTGGAGGGACTATGTCTCCCGGCTGGCCTGGGAACACCTCAGTGTCCCCCCGTAAGAGCTGGAGGAAGTGTCTAGGGAGAGGGAAGTCTAGGCATCTCTGCTTAGACTGCTGCCCCCGCGACCTGGCCCCGGATAAGCGGAAGATGACGATGATGATGAAGTTTTGTTTTTGTTTCCTGTGTTGCTAATACAAATCGTTAAACTTTACTGGCCAGTTAGTCAACTTTGTAGTAGAAGTAATCAACACTGAATTTGCCAATTTGAAAAACTTAACATAACCCGTTTGTGTCCTCACCAAAATTGAAGTTGGTTTCACTGTGCCCGGACAGCCAAGAAAGCATTATATAAAACTGTGCTACTTTTTTTCCTCTTGCATCTCATCTTCGTTGCTACAGGAAGTCAAATTTGCCCAGAATTCCGTACTCTGCGTAAAACCCTCCCTCCGCCATTCCAATCATCGTTTGTGCGGCTCTGCGGTTCACGTACGCGTAGCTACACGCTTTTTGATTTTTGAGCAGGTGCGGGTAGCCTATGCGGCCTGGCTGTGCGGACCTGTGCGGCTCTCTGCGGTGTCCGCGGATCCTACGCAGACGCGTTTGACATAGAAGCATAAATCAGCCTTTAGCCTACCAAATTCAGGGAGCCTGCTCCGTTTAGCGTACTGTTACTAAATAATGATTACTACAATTAAATTAGAATATTTATATATATACAAACACATACACATAATTTAAATCACAGCTAATTATCTTTGGAAATAAAGAAATATAAATGTGCCCTATATTTACAGTACTATCCTGTATCTTCCTACATTACACCCTAGCCATTTTGTACTCTTAAATTAATAAATTATTGAAAACTATTTCAAGTGAATTTTGGTTGTTATTCTGAAAAGTATTAATTTCATGCATTATGCTTTGCACGACAGTGGCTATTTATATATTATTAAGTTATTTTGCAAACTTCAGCCTGGCTCTTCTTTGCTTCTCCTTGATTAAGGGCTTTTTTTATAGCTTTGCACGAATTCAGCCCTGTCCCTTGGAGACCGTTTCGAACCGTCCTCACTGTGCACTTCACGCCAGCTGCTGTTTGCCATTCTATTTGTAGGTCACTTGATGTCATCCTACGGTTGAGTGACATTTGAATGAGTTGACGGTAATTTCGGTCAGTGGACAGTCGTTTTTGCACTCTGCCAGTCTGTAGACTTGTCTTCCCCAATGTCTGTTGCTTGACCTTGTTCTTATGAACCGCCATCTTTAAAATTTTCAGGATGGAAGCAACCTGACGCTCACTGTATCCCTCTGCCAGTAAAGCCAGAATTGAAACCTTTTCCTCACTAATAGCTTATCTTTTCAGCTCTTTTTTCATGCTGAATTGTTATTTTTTTATTCAAATAACCTTTGAGGTACTACTTGCACTGTTTTTGCCATCCAGCTGGTTATATTGCAAGAGAATAGTGATGAATAGTTACAGCATTATTCTAATGATCATCTGTGTTTACAGTCACTTCAGTTGCTTGGCCTGTGGTTGTTCTTACAGTCAAGGAAAGTTGCAACGATAAATGAGAATGCATATTAAGGATTTCAACATTTGTTAAAATATGAATACAAAATTGTGTACTTCCTCGAATCAGCTAAGCAGATCTTCCGTATCAAAAATGACCTTGCGCTGGAAATTTATATTTTAATGTTCCACTCGGTAGCCTAGTGCACATTACAGCAATAAAGTACACAACGGAAATACTTTGAAAACATGATGATTACCGCGTGCTTAGTCACACCTTGAATAATCAAACTCGACTTGAGTATTAATTTCTGTCCCAGCAAGTGAAAAACTTCTTGAACTAAGCTCAGCCTGGATGGGGAAAAAACAACCAATCAATCAAGTTAGTGACAGTAGTAGTTGACTTATAGTACTGTAGCTTGTTAACGCTAATTGGCTTGCTCTACAGAGTTAAAGCTATTTTAGCTAATTTGTCAGATAGAAAAATAGCTATCTGCTTTGTAAAGAAGTTAAATAAGATTACCTGAAATTCCTTCGGTGCTCCAGAAATTATGTCGGCTTAACGAGCTAAGCAGATGTTTGTTAAGTAGTCATACAGTAGTGTTAACTAGCTGCAGTAGCTAGTTAGCCAGGTACGTTACAGTACACTGTGTAGGCTACACGACTAAATAAAAACATTTCTAAATTGGAATATTGCTAGATTAGAAAAACCGAAAGTACCTTGCAGTTTGAAAGGTTAACATAAATGATTACATCATTTCTAAATAGTAATAATTATCAATTTGAAAAACTATGATAGCGGCTGAAACTTAAGCACTATAATAGCTATTAGGCTAACCAGAGTAGAAGAGTACTTGTGAAAACTCACAGACACGACTAAATCAGAATTATCTTAAACTGGAGTAAAAAAACATAAATATAGTTTAACACATCAAAAGTATACAACCACCGCGATAATGTAATTGCTGAGGTAAACGTCTCACGACTATTTAGCAGTACATATAGTACAGCAAAGACATGGGGGGACCCTCGAGCTACATGTCTTCTGTGCATGCACAGTTAATTTGTGTATGCCTTCAATCTGGTATTGTGAGAGATTAGGCTATGGCATTTGAATTGAGCAATTGCGTGTATTGTTGTTTCTTCTGCTGAACTCTGAAATATTTAACTTTTCCAGTTGTAGTTACGTAAGATTGTTACCAAACTGGTACGTAAGTTTGTACATTGTCGGTACGTCATTTAATTACATTTCTGCAACGTCCTGAGCAGATGAGGAAGATGTGGTCATGCAATTACCTTCGTACAACCTTGCCACAACGTTGTAAGAATGTAATGTCACAACATGACCAATCCACTACGTCTCAGTTGGTCGTGGTTACGTAATGTGTTTGCTGGGTAGGGATAAATCTCTGTATTGAGGAAAAACGTCAACTAAGTTTCGTTTTTGTTTCCTGTGTTGCTAATCAGTGTTGCCAAGTCAGCTTATAATATTCGACTTGGGTCTTTTTTTTTTAAGTCGTTGAAAAAACCACAGGTCGCGGGTTGCGTTTTCTTGGGCTTGTTTAAAAAAATATGTTCACTTGTTAGGAAAATCTATTCGCTCCTCCCATTGGCGAAATATCAAGTAAGAATTCCTAACGATGTTTCAAGTTTCACCGTTTATTTGTCAAATGCACTGAACAACACAGCGTCATCCTGCTGAATAATTAAATTACTGTGACATGGCACCCGACAACTACGTAGTAAGATTTAAGAAGAAAATATAATCAAAAATATATCCAGACAAAAAATAAAGCAACACTATACATAACACTGGATACCTGCAGCAGTTTAAAAGAGTGTACTGTAAACTAGCAGCAATTATTTCTAGAACATTATAGATATGGCAAGTATGGCATTAATATATATAACAATGTAAACTAGCAGCAATTTGGTTGAATCATTGAATATTATAGATACATGTGTGTAATAAGCTTATGAATGGTGGCATAGCACACTATAACTATGTATGTAGTTTAGCCAGGTGCTAAACAATATTACTGTATGCCTTCGTTCGACCGCCTTTTCCTTCTCCTTTGTGGCTGTACATTTACTTCCGGTTTTGGAATTTTCAAAATAAAAGCATTAGCCTCAGAAAACGACTTAACCAGAGAAACAATATTTGGGTCATCTTTGGACTGGATCTTTGGCCAGTCAGTCATTCATTATACAGAGAGCATTCAGGGAAAGACTGGCAAACTGGCCAAAGATCCAGTCCAAAGATGCTGAGGAATTAAGGAAATTCGCTGATTTCTTACATGCATGTCAAGAAGCCATACCTCATGCCAAAGACCTTGACACTTTGAATGACTGTGAAGAAAATCAGAAACTGATACAAAAGTTACCAGACTGGGCAACTGCATGATGGAACCGTCATGTCACTCAAGTTATGAAAGACAAGCTGGAATTTCCAAACTTCCAGGATTTTGTTGCCTTCATGTTAATGGAAGCAGAAATTGCATGTAATCCAATAACCTCCTTTCAGGCCCTTCGCTCCTCAGAGCCACCTACAGAAATGCGGTATCCTAAAGACAAAAGGACTAAATCCAGTGTGCTGCATACACAGACAGTTACAAATGTTGAAACCCTATGTGCACTCAAAGACAGGTTTAAAACCACCATGTATGTTCTGTCAAGACAGCAAACATCGCCTGTACATCGGTCCTGAGTTTAAAGAGAAGTCTTTAGATGAAAGACGAAAATATGTGAAAGAAAATAAACTGTTATGGTTGCCTCAAGACAGGCCACATTGCAAAAGACTGCTGTCATAGACACTCATGTGACACCTGCAAGGGCAGAGACCCGACCTGTCTCCATGATGACAGTTACACTAAAGCCACACCAGTGTCAGACTTAAATCATGGTACTACAGATGAAGCGGCTTCCACACTGTCCCTTAATTTGGATTCTGACGACCCATCTTCCCAGACCTCTATGATAGTGCCAGTATGGGTTTCCTCCATTAGCAATCCTGCCACAGAAAGGCTTGTTTACGCCCTGCTCGACACTCAGAGCGATTCAGTTTTCATCTACAAATACAGTGGGTCAAAAAAGTATTTAGTCAGCCACCAATTGTGCAAGTTCTCCCACTTAAAAAGATGAGAGAGGCCTGTAATTTTCATCATAGGTACACTTCAACAATGAGAGACAAAAATGAGAAAAAAAAAATCATGATTATGGTGGAAAGTAAGTATTTGGTCAATAACAAAAGTTAATTTCAATACTTTGTTATATACCCTTTGTTGGCAATGACAGAGGTCAAATGTTTTCTGTAAGTCTTCACAAGGTTTTCACACACTGTTGCTGGTATTTTGGCCCATTCCTCCATGCAGATCTCCTCTAGAGCAATGATGTTTTGGGGCTGTCGCTGGGCAACACAGACTTTCAAATCTCTCCAAAGATTTTCTATGGGGTTGAGATCTGGTTACTGGCTAGGCCACTCCAGGACCTTGAAATGCTTCTTACGAAGCCACTCCTTCATTGCCCGGGCGGTGTGTTTGGGATCATTGTCATGCTGAAAGACCCAGCTACGTTTCATCTTCAATGCCCTTGCTGATGGAAGGAGGCTTTCACTCAAAATCACGATACATGGCCCCATTCATTCTTTCCTTTACACAGATCAGTCGTCCTGGTCCCTTTGCAGAAAAACAGCCCCAAAGCATGATGTTTCCACCCCCATGCTTCACAGTAGGTATGGTGTTCTTTGGATGCAACTCAGCATTCTTTCTCCTCCAAACACGACGAGTTGAGTTTTGACCAAAAAGTTCTATTTTGGTTTCATCTGACCATATGACATTCTCCCAATCCTCTTCTGGATCATCCAAATGCTCTCTAGCAAACCTCAGACAGGCCTGGACATATACTGGCTTAAGCAGGGGGACACGTCTGGCACTGCAGGATTTGAGTCCCTGGCGGCGTAGTGTGTTACTGATGGTAGCCTTTGTTACTTTGGTCTCAGCTCTCCAGGTCATTCACTAGGTCCCCCCGTGTGGTTCTGGGATTTTTGCTTACCATTCTTGTGATCATTTTGACCCCACAGGGTGAGATCTTGCTTGGAGCCCCGGTTTGAGGGAGATTATCAGTGGTCTTGTATGTCTTCCATTTTCTTATAATTGCTCCCACAGTTGATTTCTTCACACCAAGCTGCTTACCTATTGCATATTCAGTCTTCCCAGCCTGGTGCAGGTCTACAATTTTGTTTCTGGTGTCCTTTGACAACTCTTTGGTCTTGGCCATAGTGGAGTTTGGGACTGTTTGAGGTTGTGGACAGGTGTCTTTTAAACTGATAAGTTCAAACATGTGCCATTAATACAGGTAACAAGAGGAGGACAGATGAGCCTCTAAAAGAAGAAGTTACAGGTCTGTGAGAGCCAGAAATATTGCTTGTTTGTAGGTGACCAAATACTTATTTTACAGAGGAATTTACCAATAAATTCATTAAAAATCCTACAATGTGATTTTCTGGAGAAAGAAAATCTCATTTTGTCTCTCATAATTAAAGTGTACCTATGATGAAAATTACAATTGGTGGCTGACTAAATACTTTTTTGCCCCATTGTATGTAAGCTGGATCCTTTATTCAAAGACTCATCCTGTAAGTCTAAAGTTAACTAACATGATTGGAAGGGACAAACTAGTACACAGTGAAAGAGTCTCAGGTCTCAGAATACGTGGTTACACCTCAACAACTCTTATTGTTCTTACAGCAAAGATTGCACACCAGTGAATCGAAAACACATCCCTACCGGTGAAAAGCGACAATATATACAGTAAGGCACTGGAATCATCTCATCGCAATAGCAGATGAAATTCCACCACAGCTAGAGTGTGAGATTGGTCTTTTGATAGGATACAACTGCTCAAAGGCACTGGCACCACAGCAGGTAATCTTAGGAGGAGATAATGAGCCCTATGCAGTCCGCACAGATCTGGAGTGGAGTATTCTGGGATCTGCACCACCTCATCCTGATTCACCCAGCAGCACAAACATTTGCCACAGAGTTGCTGTCAAAGAGCTTCCACTAGTGACTCCATTTGATGCTATTAAAGTTCTCGAAGGCTGACTTCAAGGATGCCAGAGAGGACGGAAAGACTGTTTCTCAGGATGACATTCTCTTCCTGAATATATTAGAGGACAGTATTCACAAGAGCACTCATGATCATTAATGAAATGCCCCTCCCCTTTAAGGAGAGACCTTACCTACCTGACAATAGGCAACTAGCCATTGTTCGGCTCAATCATCTTAAGAGATTGATGAGACCTACAAGGAACACTATGTGAAGGATATGTGATGCTGAGGAGATTCACGATAAAGGAAAGGAAGGAGAAAAATGGTACATACCCCACCACGGAGTCTACCATTCCAAAAAAACAGGAAAGGTCTGTGTTGTTCTTGATTGCTCTGGTTAGCACAAGGGAACTAGCTTAAACGACCACTTGCTGACAGGCCCAGACCTAATTAATAATCTGACTGGTGTTCTCATGAGATTCAGGCAGCACCACACTGCTCTGATGTGCGAGATAGAGAAGATGTTTCACCAGTTCCATGTGCAGTAGCCTGACAAAGACCATCTACGTTTCCTCTGGAGGAAGGATGGAAATCTCAGCCCTGAGCTACAAGAATTTCGCATGAAGGTACATCTTTTCGGCGCTGCATCATCACCTGGATGTGCTAATTACGGGTTGAAACGCTTGGCCAAGGAGAATGAGAGCTTGTTTCCCCTTGGCTCAGTTCATCATGAAGGATTTTTATGTTGACTACGGGTGAAGCTATTCAGCTTTCAAAGGAAGCTCAGAAACTCTGTGCTACAGGTGGTCTAAGACTGCACAAGTTTCTGTGTAACAACAAATTAGTGCTAGAGAGTAAACCTCCATCTGAGCGCACCACTGAGGTAAAGACCTTGCCTTCAACGATTCTACATTGGAAAGAGCTTTAGGGATCCATTGGCACATTGAATCTTAAACCTTTAGAATCCGTATATCCCTGTAAGATTAGCCAGCAACACGTCGAGGCATTCTATCCACGGTGGCCTCAGTTTATGCAAGAAATGTGCGAGCACGGCACGAGTTGGGATGAACCCCTTCGTGGTGATCTACAACCAGCGTGGGAGAGCTGGAATAGCGATCTTGCAAATTTTGAGAAAATCTATATACTATGTGCCACGTGACTTTGGAATCATCTTGAGAAGAGAGCTTCACCACTTCTCTGATGCAAGCACACACGGATATGGCCAATGTTCCTATTTGAGACATCTAAGTGAAAATGGAAATGTTCATTGTTGCTTATGGCAAAATCCGGAGTAGCTCCTATAAAAATCACAACTATGCCCAGATTAGAGTTGACAGCTGCCGTTGTTTCAGTCGTAGTGAGCAATACTCTGAAGAAGGAGCTTGGTCTCACAGACATTGATGAGCACTTTTGGACTGACTCCAAAGTAGTCTTGGGGTACATCAATAACGAGGCACGTCGCTTCCACATGTTCTTGTCAAACAGAATACAAAAGGTACGTCTCAGCACAACTCCAGAGCAATGGAAATATGTCCCTACTGATAAAAATCCTGCTGATCTCGCCTTAAGAGGCTCAAGTGCAAGCAAGCTTCTCACATCAAATTGGTTTGCAGGACCTCAGTTCCTATGGGAGAAGAAACTGCCCACAGCTGCTGGGTTCAGACAGTGAATGTACAGACTAGGGAGCAAGTAAGTCTCTCAGATGGCTTGTCAAGGTTTTCTTCATGGTACAAGGCCACGCAAGCAGTGGCACGTCTCCTCTGGCGTGTCAAAGGTAACAAGTCAACAGGTCATAGTTCTGTGAAAGAGAGAGAGATGCACAGAGCATTATCATAAAGGACTTATAAAGACAAGTTTATCCAGAGGAGACCAAGCTCCTCATCAAAGAAGCTCAACTTTCATCTCAGAGCAAACTGCGTCAAATTGATGTTTTTTTTTTACCAAGATGGACTCCTTAATGTGGGAGGAAGGTTGAAAAATGCATCTCTCCCTGCATTGCAGAAACACCCGGTGATAATCCCCAAGGATCATCATATCACCATCATGATAATGGCTCATTACCATGAGCAGATCAGACATCAAGTAGGGTTTCACCATAAATGAGATAAGATCAAATGGATTTTGGATTCCAGAAATCAATCGAGCTGTTGCTGCATATGTGCATCAATGTGTCAAATGTCGCAAATTCAGGAGACCGACTGAAGAACAGAGAATGGCAGACCTGCCAAGAGAACGTGTAGATCCATCACCCCCATTTACCTACTGCAGTATGGACTGCTTTGGCCTGTTTCACACCAAACAGAGACGCAAGAAGCACAAGCGATATGGACTCCTTTTCACATGCCTTTCATGTCGAGCTGTCCACATTGAAATGACATGAAAACGGATGCTTTCAGTAACGGACTTCGTTGTTTTATTGCTTTAAGCGGGGCTGTACACCAAATACGGTGTGACCAGGGAACTAATTTCGTGGGAGCCATAAAAGAACTGAAAGAGGCTCTCAAGCAATTGGATGGAAATCTTCTCACTACATTCTTGGCTCAAAAGCAGTGCGACATTTTGAACGCTCCCCACTCAAGCCATGTAGGAGTATGAGAAAGGCAAATAAGAACAGCGAGGAACATGCTTTGTTCCACTCTCTCACTCTCCTCAGGTATGCTGTGTGACGCTTCTCTACGGACATTCTTCTACGAGGCAATGGCCATTGTGAACAGTAGGCCGCTCACAGTCGACAACCTAACTGATCCAGAGATTCCTAAACAACTAACGCCCAATCACCTGCTCACTATGAAGTCTGTTGTTGCATTACCACCTCCTGGCAGCTTCATCAAAGAGAACATGTATGCTCATAAGAGGTGGCGTCATGTTCAGTATCTCGCTGAACAGTTCTGGAGTCATTGGAAGAGGGAGTACCTCTCTAATATCTTCATCGGACAACGCTGGCACACTCCAAGAAGGAACCTCTCTAATATCTTCATCAGACAACGCTGGCACACTCCAAGAAGGAACCTAAAAGTCGGTGACATTGTCACAGAAAAGGATCTACCATGGAATGAGTGGAGATTGGCTAAAGTTGTACAAACAACTACTGATAAAGATGGACTCGTGAGAAGGGTAAAGATCCGTCTTGGTGAACGGAAGATGGGAAAGGAGGGACAACGTTCTGGCAAGCCATCCTTTTTCTATATAAAGAGTTGAAATTGTAGACTAATAAATGGACATATGATATAAGACAATATTGTCGCTTTTGTCTTTAGTAAGTATTCAAATTGGTAAATTATGTCTTTACATCCCATAGTGTTCTGTAAAGCATTCATAATTTGGTGGGAGTGTAAATGACCCAAATATTGCTTCTCTGGTTAAGTTGTATTCTGACGCTAATGGTTTTATTTTAAAAATTCTGAAACCGGAAGTAAATGTACGGCCACAAAGGAGAAGGAAAAAGCAGTCGAACGAAGGCATATAGTAATATTGTTTAGCACCTGGCTGTTAGAGGCAGAAGGTATTTTAGTTTTACAATTTATTTTTCAACCGTTTGTAACTTGGGTTACTCTATGGTGTGCCTTTTTATGGTTTTGCTGAGATTGGAGTGTACAAGCTTGAAAGTTAAGCTAACGTTAGCATACTGCCATTAGCCTGTTACCCCCCCCAGGTAGGGCCACAGTGTCGCTGGACGCCCCCTGTCTCAGTCCCAAGATCTTACGCAGCTATGTTATTGTGCTGGGGGAGTAGGGTCAGTTCTCCTTCCCCACTAAGTTCTCCTTCTCCACTATAAATCATTATTGATATGAGGAATGCATTTTCTGAATTTTCCCAGTCTCCTCCCGTTTTAAACTTTAGGAGGACATGAGGTCCTGGTCCACACCTGCGGAGTACCTGGTTTAGGGGGCCCATTGCTGTCCCTGTCCAAAGTCCTCCTGGTTGCGTTGCAGATCAAGACGATACCTGACAATTTCAGCTGCCACTGTGCTGACACCTCCTCCCTCCCCCGTGTTTTCCCTGTCCTTGTCCATCTGGTCATGCTTCTGATCTGGTCTAAATTTAAATCGACTCTGGATTTAGCCCACATGCATTTATTAATTATTCGGCACAGCCAGAAGAGGACTGGTCACCCCTCAAAGCCTGGGTCCTCTCTAGGTCTCTTCCTAAATTTCGGCCTTCTTAGGGAGTTTTTCCTAGCCACTGAAATTCAACACTACTGTTGTTTGCTCCTTGGGGTTTAAGGCAGTTTTTTTTGTAAAACACTTTGTGACAACTGCTGTTGTAAAAAGGGCTTTATAAATAAATTTGATTGATTGAGAGTTACTACAGCAAAATGTATGTAAAATAAAGGTGTTGTGTTTTTCTTTGTTTTCCTCAGCTCTTACGGTGGTTTGAGAGATTCAAGGTGTATTAAGGAATATTGCAAAGGGACAATAAAGCTTTCTGAACCATCAGTCAATAAAGAGCCAGACCATTATTCAGCCGGGGATGTTACAACAGTTATTCAGTCATTCAAAGCTCAATAGCTCGCAAACAATTTAAGCTACAGGCCTCGTTACGAAAGAAAAAAAGTTGGACTACACTGCAAAAGTCTTGATTTCCGACTGTCGTTTTCGAATTGTAGGAGACATTTATGGCGACATTGCGGGCAGTCTGCACATAACCCAAGCATGTTGCAAGAAAAGCATCAACAAAGTGCATCATCAACATTTTAAAATCTCAGCAACTCTGACTACATCACCTATAAACCTCAAAACAATGTTAAACTGTTCAGGTCAGTGTTGCCAACTCCTCAGTAAGGAAAGTAGCTATTGGCTGTCCTAAAAGTTGCTAAATGATGCCATCACCTAATTTGCATACAGCAATTGGCCATGTGATGGATGCTGTAGGAGAGAGGAATAACGCAGTGGGAGAGACAAAAAGTGAGTAAAAAAACACCCTAAATATGTTTAGAATTACAAATGATCTTCTGTCAATTCTTGTTTTTTTATGTCACAATTCCAACCCTGCTTTATCTGGGCTTGGGACTGGTAAAAGTGACCCAAAAGAGTTACTTATTTAAAAAAAAAAAAAAATGTTTGTTTTGGTTTTTAACCCTTTGGTCCACTTAGGTGACTACAACAAGCCACAGTAAAACGTGAACATTTTTAACCATAACATTTTAAAAAAAAATAATCTAAATGGACCAAAAAGAGACAATAGAAAAAACTGTTAATGGCAATTTGAGAAAATGATGGTAACTAGTTTGGGCCTAATTCAGGTTCATTGTATTTATTTATTTTCAGACCCTCCTCCACACACACACACAAAGGCTGTGTTGGCTCACAGAAAGAGTGGGTCATTGTCATTTTGGTCAAGGCTCTCTATGGCAGGTTCAGCAACTGAGGGAGCTGACTTAAATGAGTAAGCAGCTGCTGTGCCAAAAAGCTGCAAAACATTATCAGGCAGCTGGTGCTCATAGCAAGCCTCACCAGACAACTTCAGTCCATATCGGATGTACAGGATGGAGCTAAGGGTCTGCAAGGACATCCGATTTCTCAGTTTGCTTTTTACCACAATACTCTCTCAACTTAAGCATTCGACTGTGGCAAGGGCAAAACAGACACAGCAGCCATGGCAAGTTCTTGAAACGGCTTGATATCAGCTGCATCCCTGACCTACCAAATCTTATTCCAGAAGCCCAGTGTGTTTTTTGTCTCATTCCATTTACTAGTTCCATTTGCCATTGCTGGACAATCCTGTCTATCTCTGCAGGGGAGTAGCCAAGAAGCTTGGCTATTTTTTCTATTTCTCCAGGGCTCTTATTGTGCTTTAGAGTTTCCTCCACATTGAAAACCTACATGTACTGCAATGCTTCGATGTTGTCCGGCAGTCTCACCCTCAATTCATTAGTGAGGGAGATAATGAAGGCTACACACCGCTTTCGGACATTGTTTTCATCCTCAGGTGCAAGGTGGAGGTCAGCTGCCTTTGACTAAAAAAGGTAACCAAGGTACGGTTTGGGACTGATGTATCCATCTATTGGCCCTTTGAGTACATCAACATTTGCCAGTGGATTCAGCACCCTGCTGCTCACAGACTTGATCAGGCTAAGATCAAGAGGATTATCTTCATCGGACAACGCTGGCACACTCCAAGAAGGAACCTCTCTAATATCTTCATCAGACAACGCTGGCACACTCCAAGAAGGAACCTAAAAGTCGGTGACATTGTCACAGAAAAGGATCTACCATGGAATGAGTGGAGATTGGCTAAAGTTGTACAAACAACTACTGATAAAGATGGACTCGTGAGAAGGGTAAAGATCCGTCTTGGTGAACGGAAGATGGGAAAGGAGGGACAACGTTCTGGCAAGCCATCCTTTTTCTATATAAAGAGTTGAAATTGTAGACTAATAAATGGTTATCTGTAGAGGTTTCTCCCCACAGTTGATGGTCTCATATATGGTGTACCAAGTACTCCACACTACGGGGGATAGTGTCATTGGAAGCATGAGTTACAGCAAGCTGCAGAGAGTGGCACACACAGCGAATAAGAACCAGATCTTTGAGGCCATACTCCTTCAGCACTTTATGGAACCCATTGTTAATCCCCGTCACAACAGAGGCATTGTTAGTCACTATCCCCAGGAGTTTCTATTTTTTAAGACAACACTTCTGGAGGAAAGCCAAAACAGCACTATAGATTTGGCATCTTCTCCCTCGAACTCAACAAGCCCCAGAAATGTTGAAAAAATTGTCTGCTTTTTCAGAAAGTATGGTGCTAGAACACAATTAATAATTTCTATGCACTTTGAAGTGGGTAGCAGCAGTGGAGTCTGAGAAAGCACTACATGCTTCTCCAGTGGGTATCACATGCCAACATAGAAGAGTGTTCAGTGATAGCTAATGCCATGGTGGCCTCAGCTTTTTGGCAGGGTAATTTTTTTTTTGCGTAAATGGCAGGTTGTTTTGGGTAGAACTGTTATAAGGCTTTGCCTTTTGAGTGTTTTTGAGTCTCATGTGTTTTTTACATCACTAAGTTTGGCATAGAAATCAGCCTTACAACACAGGCAGTATGCCCATGTATCATCTCCAATAAACAACCAGCCTTTGAATTCAGTGTTTGATTCCCACTCCTTTCTGTATTTTTGAGTGTACAGTTTAGACTGAGACATGATGAGCTAGCCAGCTAGAAGTTTAGCTTATGTCACAAAGAGGCACACACACAGTGGATGAGGTAAGTGACTGAGGCTGTGTGATTCAAATGCAGTGATTTATTTTAGACAAAGAACATTTTACATTTACATCCCGCCCTGAATGTAAGCCAGGTCAGGATCAGCCAGCGGCGTCTTCCCGCATTGGCGATTCATTTGCAGTCTCTGGACGTGGAGGGGTGAACATCTCCTGCTCTGACTGCAGCTGGGAGGGACTGCTGTGCGAGGACTGGGCCGCCTTTGGCACAGGAGAGGGGCCCACGGCAGCACCCGCTGCTCATTGAGAAGAGTAATAACCAGTGCCGGCCCGTGGGGTTGTGGGGCCCTAGGCAAGATTATGGAAATTGGCCCCACTTGAGTAAAAAACTGTCATTACAATTTTATGAAGGAAGAGAAAGCACATGAGATGACAATTTCAATATTTAAGTTTATAAATGTTTATTAAGTGTAGCAACATCCTACATATGAAAAAATATTTACACGATGAAACTCAAATAAATAAAATCTATGAATTGTACATAAAAACAATAATATAAATTATATACAACACTGTTCAATAGTTTTAGATCGGTTAGGATTTTTAATGTTTTTAGAATAACTATTTTCTGCTCACCATGGCTGCATTTAAAAAAATAAAAATAAAAAAACAGTAATATTGTGACTTATTATGATTATTTAAAATGACTTCATCATTACTCCAGTCTTCAGTGTCACATGATTCTTCAGAAATCCTTCTAATATGCTGATTACATTTTATTTCTAAATAAATGACATTTTAAAATTGATTAAAATAGAAAATTTATTGCATAATTAACTAATCAAAAGGGGTAAAACAGCCATTTTGTGTACTCTTTACAACCTAATTACCCTTCACCTAGGCTAGGCCTGAGATGGCCTGCCTTAATTTAAATAACTAATGTACTATAACTTCATCAGAGGGTAAAAATCTATACATAAGAATTATCTACCCATGCATTAACACACTGAATGTGGCCCAATTTTTCCATGTCTGTCTGTCTGCGATCATTGTATTGTTACATTTATTTTTATTAAAACTAATACAGCAAAAAATAACGCATTATTTATAGAAGTCAGAAGAACATACCTTTACTTTGAGCTTGTCTTTCTTCCTCAAACATTTTCCTCTTCCTCTTCTCAGCTCCAGACAGATGGCGTTTGGATGCCATTTCTATAAAGATTCTGATTTCAATTCAATTAACTAAAAAGCATAGCTGAGTTGCTGACATGACTTAGACTCTGACGAGACTTTGTGACGTTATGACAGACAAGAGGCAATCCAAATATGTGAAGTCAATATTACCATAGAGATTATAATATTTGGTATTTTATTTTTGACAGCACATTTTTGTCATGCAAAATGCCAAATATGTAGGCCTAAGCAACTAAGCATTACTAAATTTAGAGCGCCACAAATAAAAAAAAATTGTCTCTTGTTTCTAAAAAGTGAGCTTTTTGGAGAGAAGTGTGGTGGAGTCTGTGTGTGTGAATACTGTGATAATTACAGTACTCGAGGTCTCCCACTATATCACGGGCGGCATTATGCAAATTAGTGTGTGACGCGCTACTGTGTATATTTCTTGTGTTTTCGTATTTTATTCATTCTATTCTTATGTATTTATCATCTTTTTCTGAAATTTGTCATGTATGAACTATAGCCTACAGAGCTATCCTTTTAATGTATGTAGTGGGTCTGGGTATTTTTGTAGCTACCGTCTTTGTGAACAGTATCATGTTTAGTAAGGTCCATGCAATGATTCGTCTAAAAGTGCTCATCCGAGCTTTTAGTAACATTATTAATAAAATATTTATTATGAACGTCATAAGATTGGGGGCCCCCCTTGAAAGGTGTGGCCCTAGGCGACCGCCTATATTGCCTAATGGACAGGCCGGCTCTGGTAAGAACGATACGTGCTTTCACATCAGAGCCTCCAATAACACCAGAAAAAGTTGCTAGATTTGCTGCTAGCCGCTTTTCTGAAAAAGAGTCGCTAGAGTGGTCTGAATACTCGCTAAATATAGTGACAAAGTCGTTAAGTTGGCAACACTGGTTCAGGAATAAAAGGAAATGGGCTGCTCTTTATAGATTGGTAAATGTTTTTATGGATAATATAGATATGGATATATTTTCTATTAACACATTAAAACATTATGTATAGTTTAGAATTTCAACAGCTCCTTGATCACATGACCTAGATGCCGGCCCTTGCTGGCCCCAAATCGGGCTGGCCAAATTTGTCTTGCCTGGTTCCTTTTCTTGTTTTACTGAAATCCACCCTATTCTGAACGATGGATCCAGATCAAAACCAAGATTGGATTACATTATCTAATCCGATTTCAGAATATTTTCTTTTGAACAACCCATTTTCAAGATTTTATCCCATCTGATAGCTGAAATCCGCTCAGATGACTTCTGAACCACTAAACCCTGGACCCAGGGCAGTGAATGAGACTCTGTTCCCATCTTTCCTGTCTTGGTATAGGGGTCTTAAAATGGGTTTCCTGACTCTTCTGTAAATGACAATATGTTCTCAGTTAACTTACCTAGTAATATAACAGAATAAAGAACCTGAACATAAAGACTGACAAATAAACTGATTATAAAGTGTCTCTACTCAGGTAACTGAGGTCAAGGGCCTGGGCTCCTTGCTGGTTGGCATGGTAACGTGTAGGAGTGCTGACTTCTTCATGTCTCGACCTCAGCTCATGGTGGTGGACATCACTGAACTAGGAACCATCAAGCTTCAATTAGAGGTGGTGTGGAAGTAAGTGTACGGGTAGTTTCATCTGGTAGGCATTTTAAACTGGTTTATGTTCATTAATAGGGTGCTGAATTAGTGGTAGATAACAGGGGTACTAGGAAGGAGAGAAAATACCTCCTTTGTATGCTTAGGAGAGTTACATTTGATTAAAGTGAACATATTTTCATTGCAAATTAAAACCTTTTTAAATTTAAAATATTAACTAGGTACTGACTAGGTCAAGGAGTTTTTCATGTTCATTTCACATGGTCAGAAACATCTGCCGGTTGTAATTTATAGGATATAGGATTTATTAAATTTTTATCTCAGACAATTGAATGTAGTGTGAAATTATGTAAAACTATATTTGCAGCTGCTACCCAGACATTTTTCTCTGATGGGATGTTCATTAATTCCTAAGAAGAGTGAGGACTGAATCTGACTAAAATGCAGGCTATATAACACCCTAACTTAATTGTTTCCATCAAAAGTAATTATACCACGCCTCTAACAAAAACCCAACTGTGAAAAAAAACGAATAGATGACATTACATCTATCAACACATGGCACATGCACAAATACCCCCATATACAAACTACAACATATCAGATTTGAAGTGGGTTTATACACTCCAGAAAGAGGCCATTTCATGGATTCCTTTCACAGGGCTAGTATATTAACCAGATACTAAACCACAGCCAAGGAGAAGTGTTTTCTGATTGCTCATTCATTTTGCCATGCTGTTAATCTGGCCTGCTTTAACACCTGCTTTAAAAGTCATATCAACTACCTTTATATTCACTGAGAATGAGTTAAATTAAATATAACTGAAGTGACTCTCACTAGTTGGTAATTTCGTTTAAAGGGAAAGTTAATCCAAAGTTCATATTTTTCTCAAAGTTTACTTACCAAAAGGTCTTTCAAAAGGCTCATAGAGTCATTTTTTTTAAACTACATTATTCAGCTCTGACCCGGTCTGTAATTAGCGTTATTAGCATCGTCCAATTCATGAATTGAATTGTTTCATACCGCCATTGCAAAGCTGCATTGCAAGCAGAAAACTACTCCAAAACACTTCAAACTACATTTGGGGCTTTTAGTTTATAAATCATTCAATAGTTTAGCCCTGGAATACATCTCTGATATGTTAGAAGAATATAAACCGAGCAGGGCTCTTAGATCCATGAACACAGGTCAGCTAATAGAGCCCAGATTCCAAACTAAACGAGTCAAGCTGCGTTTAGCAGTTATGCTGCACACAACTGGATCTTTTGACGTGCACCAACGGTGTTCATTTTTAAATCCAGGTTAAAACACTTCTCCCTATGAGCACTTAAACTTAACCGCACTGTTTATCCTTATAGCTTCCTATGTTTTTATTCTATGTTTTCTTATTATGATGTTTTCATTTGAGTATTTGTTTTAATGCTATTGTATTTTTTCTCTTTATTTGTAAAGCACATTGAATTGCTTCGGTCAATTCGTCATCTGTGTATTGTTAGAACAAGTAAAGCTATATCCCCGGAAACATTTCTTACTGTCAGACATAATATATATTTTCCTTTCTCTCAAAGGAAATACAGTTTGACTGCCCGAGTTGAATATCAAAGACGAAATAGGTAACTTGCAATCTAGCTAGCGAATACTAACTTTAGTTTACTGTGTACACTCTCTTCCCGAACGAACGCGTTGATTGATACAATTGTGTACAAAACTGACCGGTAAACACAGGCAGTGCCTGTTCATTTGAAATTACAATTATATTGCGAAAACTTTATTTGGAGGAATATAACGTCGTCATATTCTTTGAGGTAAACAACACCACTTGTCTTAGTCTTGAGTGTTTTAGAGTAGTTTTCTGCTTGCAATGCAGCTTTGCGGTAGGGGCACGTACGGATTCCATTAATGAAATTGTACAATGCTAATCACTGACTGAGACAGAGCTGAATAATTGATTGTTTAAAAAAAATTATACTATGTGTCTGAAGGACAAACTGGGGGTAAAGGGACTTTCACCGAAATATGATTTTTGGACGAAATATCCCTTCAACTTACCGTCAGTTGAATTTGCCTGCTACATACATTCCTTTCCCTCCTTACCTTCCAGTCCATTTGACAGTGGGGATGTGAGGCCCATCACCACAGCGTCCAGCAGGCAGTCCATTCACAGCCGAAAGGGATCCGTCTACAGCTGGACGCCTCCCAACACACCCAGCTTCACAGAAAAATATTTCATAGTGAGTGATCCAGACATAGAGTTGTCTCTGGATGAGCATATTCAACCTGTCCTTGTTGCAGTGTTGCAATCTCAACTAGAGGAGTGCTCCATGCTAGCGGGATTTGCAACACTCAGTCAAGAAAATATAAACAGTGAAAACCCATTACTGTCTTTCAGGTGGGTAATCCAATTTATACTTTTAACATTTTATAAAAAACCTTTTGGGTAAATACAATTTCAGTTTGCATAATAAGTTAAGCAAGGTGTGCTTAACGTATTTCCAGTTTTATAGATCCCTCTGACAAGATCTTGCCTTTATACTACTATACAAAGTGTTCTTTCTAGAATTACCCTTCAAATACTCTTATGCATATGTTTAAATCATAGCTAATAAATATTTGGTCTTCTGTCTAGTCCATGGTCCGGCAGCTTCATCATGACCCAGAGTGCTCCCTGGTGTCACGGGCATCTCGGGGAGTGTCTCTACTTAGCTACCTTGCAGATACCTCCCAGGCCCCCACCCCCTCTTACAGCCAGGGTGGCAGCCAAACCCAAATCAGCCTAGCTGAGGATCTAGCCACAGAGAGCAGCCCTCCGGAGCAGCAGACATTGAAGGGATTATCAGGGACTTCCGAGACAGGGGACATGTGGCCCCTGACTGATCCGGACACAGGCCCCTCCTCTTCCTCCACACTCGGGGAGACGAACCGCAGCTCCCTGCTTACCTTGCGGCAACGTTACAGCACTCCCGATATCCTCAGACAGAATGGAGGCCCCAGCCCAAGTTCCAATCCAATTCCTGGTAAAACAGTAAAGGGTAAAGAGACAACGCCGGAGACAGTTCTGATAGTGGGGGGAGGCCCAGGTGGGGAGATGCAGATGAGGCTAGGGTACAAGGAGAGTGAGGAGGCTCCAGCCAAGCCGGTGGAGACCAGCAGTCAGCGCAAAGCACAGGCTCTGAGGATCAGTGCTCTGCTAAGGGGGCTGGAGACTAGTCTACAGGGCCAAGAGTCCACACAGAGGGAGCTAAGGGCACTGGGAAATCAGATCCTGCACCTCAGCACCATTTTAAAAGTGAGTGTCTGCAGAATGCATTGACTTTAAACTCTTTACTTTTTACCTCCTCCTTCACTCTTCTTACACAGTTTTTTGTGATATTCAAGTCTGTCAACCAGAAAATAGAATGTGTATATATATGTAAAACTTTTTTTTGTATTTAACTAGAATGTTGATTACTTTAACACACTAATCTTTTGTAAGGAGTAAGTCCTGAAGGAATTCAGTTTTGAACTGAACTCTGAGAGCTGTTTAACATTGAGTTTTCTGTGTATGCGTGTCACCCTCTTAGAATGACCTTTCCTTGCTGAAGAGTTCCTCTGCCGAGACGTTGGCTGTGGAAGAGGAGGAGGTCCTGGAGAGTTTTGACTTTTTGTCCACAGACTTTAACGCCGATGAGGATGTTTCTTGTGTGGGCAGCATGCGCCTCAAAAACAAAAGGTGGGTTATGAAGAGTTCTTAATGACATACCTCTGTTTAGACTTGGATGAGACTGTAGTGGAAGCTGGCAGATAGGTTAACGGATAGAGTATATGACCAGTAACCAAAAGGTTGCTAGGGGAAAATGCTTTCGTTCTGCCCATAACCCCATTGATCATCTACATTGCTCTGGATTAGAAGGGCTGCAGAAGTAACTACATGGAGAAATCTCCAAACTGCCCCCTTGTGGATGTGTAATGCTGCTTAACATGGGTAGGAATTGGGTAGGACAACAAATATGGTACATTATATTATGTGTTTAACATAAACATTAATTTCAATCATACACATTCAATTGTCTTTTCTCTCTATATATGTGGATTGAAGTGTCACGGTTCAGGATGTACCGAAACTTGTAAAATTTGGTAAAGAGGAAAAAAACATGCAAAACATAACCTATATTTTAATTTATTTCTTGGCCCAATGCCAATGTATTTAAAGCATGCTGCAGGTTGGATTCTTTCAGTAAAAAAAACAATTACAGCATTTTGCAGTTACTCACTGGTCAGAAAGCGATTCCTCACCAATGACTGATAGAGAATGACATTCGGAATAATAATATGAAAAATAGAATAACCTGTTCCAAAAAGCGCTAACACAGAGTTTGACATTATTCTTAGTCTTGCTAACATTAGCTTTGGGTTCCTGGTTGCTAGCTCAAACTTTTGCATGTTTTGCCAGTTTTTTTCCACTGTTTTCCAAAATCGTACTGAACGTGACTTAAAAGTTTCGGTACGTACCGTACCGTTACACCCCTAATAAGTATAGGATGCCAATACTAGTATTTACATGTAATGTAGTACTATATCCCATTTATGTATGGGGTTTTCGGGTCTCTTTCATCCAACAAACAGTTCATTCCATCAGAGTATGCCAAGAAGCCTTGGGCTTTTTTCTCAGTACAGCCAATCCCAAGAGAAGCTGGATGTTGCCCCACTGACCACTGGGAACTATAGTCTGGACCAGGCTCTAGAAACACACCTGAGCATCTGCACTCTTCTGCTGAAGGTAGGAGGCCTGACAATAGAGAATGGAAGAGGCTTTCAGATGGATTAAACATTAAGATAAAAAAATACTGATGATATAATTATTTTAGGATGTTGTCATTGAGGGCTTTCACCATTTAAAACTAGGTGGAGTTAATGTAACAATTTTTTTTTTAATATACATATGACGTGAGGAAGGTAGGATGAGAGGGAAGCTGTGCTGTTACTGTTCCATCTATTCTGGAGGAAGCAGCCTAGACCAGATGTCTCAAACTGGTTCCACGGTGGGCCGTAATTAGGTCACTAATTGGTTCATTTCTACCCTACCTGGTTGTTTAGGTCTGAACTGGGAACCAATTTAAAGGAAAACCCAAAAACCTGCAGACACATGGCCCTCCGTGGAACCGGTTTGAGACCTCTGGTCTAGACCATTCAGTCCACCAAAAATACTGTGCAAACATTTACTAATTTCAACTGGAAATAGTATCTTTGGTGCTGTCCGCATCTGACAAATGCCACAAGGTGCATATATCAAACCGTGTATATCAAACAAGTGTTGTGGGCCATTAATCAGTACTATAATTCACTGGAGTATTACTAAAACATATAAAGTGGTTATCTAATATTTTAATAGCAGTCAAATCAAATAAGAAATCAAATGTATTTTATAAAGCCCTTTTTACATCACAGTGATTTTACAGATACCTAGCCTGAAACCCCAAAGAGAAAACAACAGTTGATTCACAGTGGCTAGGTAAAAAAGTAGTTATAGAAATTGGAAAAGAACATAAAACATTTTATTATCAGTAGTTATAGGAAACTCCTCGGTGGAAAAGCACCAGGGGTGGATGAGATCCACCCTTAGTACCTCAAGTCTCTGGATGTTGTGGGGCTGTCTTGGTTGACACGCCTGTGCAACATCGCATGGCGGTCGGGGACAGTGCCTCTGGGATGGCAGACCGGGGTGGTGGTCCCTCTTTTTAAGAAGGGGGACCGGAGGGTGTGTTCCAACTATAAGGGGATCACACTTCTCAGCCTCCCCAGGAAATCGATGCCAGGGTTCTGGAGAGGAGAATACGGCCGATAGTAGAACCTCGGATTCAGGAGGAACAGTGTGGTTTTCGTCTGGGCCGTGGAACACTGGACCAGCTCTATACCCTCTATGGGGTGTTGGAGGGTTCATGGGAGTTTGCCCAACCAATCCACATGTGTTTTGTGGATTTGGAGAAGGCATTCGATTGTGTCCCTCGCGGCATCCTGTGGAGAGTGCTTCGGGAATATGGGGTCCTGGGTCCTTTGCTAAGGGCTGTCAGGTCCCTGTACGACCGAAGCAGGAGCTTGGTCCGCATTGCCGGCAGTAAGTCAGACTTGTTCCCTGTGCATGTTGGACTCCGGCAGGGCTGCCCTTTGTTGCCGGTTCTGTTCGTAATTTTTATGGACAGAATTTCTTGGCGCAGCCAGGGGCCGGAGGGTGTCTCTGCTCTTTGCGGATGATGTTGTCGTGTTGGCCCCTTCAAACCAGGACCTTCAGCATGCACTGGGACGGTTTTCAGCCGAGTGTGAAGCGGTGGGGATGAAAATCAGTACCTCCAAATCCAAGGCCATGGTCCTCAGTCGGAAAAGGGTGGCTTGCCCACTTCAGGTTGGTGGAGAATGCCTGCCTCAAGTGGAGGAGTTTAAGTATCTAGGGGTCTTGTTCACGAGTGAGGGAAGGATGGAACAGGAGATTGACAGACGGATCGGTGCAGCTTCTGCAGTAATGCGGTCGATGTATCGGTCTGTCGTGGTGAAGAAAGAGCTGAGCTGCAAGGCAAAGCTCTCGATTTACCGGTCAATCTACGTTCCTACTCTCACCTATGGTCATGAGCTTTGGGTCATGACCGAAAGGACAAGATCCCGGATACAGGTGGCCGAAATGAGCTTTCTCCGCAGGGTGGCTGGGCGATCCCTTAGAGATAGGGTGAGAAGCTCGGTCACCCGGGAGGAGCTCAGAGTAGAGCCGCTTGCTCCTTCACATCGAGAGGGGTCAGCTGAGGTGGCTTGGGCATCTGTTTCGGATGCCTCTGGAACGCCTTCCTGGGAAGGTGTTCCGGGCCCATCCCACCAGGAGGAGACCCCGGGGAAGACCTATGACACGCTGGAGGGACTATGTCTCCTGGCTGGCCTGGGAACGCCTCAGTGTCCCCCCGTAAGAGCTGGAGGAAGTGTCTAGGGAGAGGGAAGTCTAGGCATCTCTGCTTAGACTGCTGCCCCCGCGACCTGGCCCCGGATAAGCGGAAGATGACGATGATGATGAAGTTTTGTTTTTGTTTCCTGTGTTGCTAATACAAATCGTTAAACTTTACTGGCCAGTTAGTCAACTTTGTAGTAGAAGTAATCAACACTGAATTTGCCAATTTGAAAAACTTAACATAACCCGTTTGTGTCCTCACCAAAATTGAAGTTGGTTTCACTGTGCCCGGACAGCCAAGAAAGCATTATATAAAACTGTGCTACTTTTTTTCCTCTTGCATCTCATCTTCGTTGCTACAGGAAGTCAAATTTGCCCAGAATTCCGTACTCTGCGTAAAACCCTCCCTCCGCCATTCCAATCATCGTTTGTGCGGCTCTGCGGTTCACGTACGCGTAGCTACACGCTTTTTGATTTTTGAGCAGGTGCGGGTAGCCTATGCAGCCTGGCTGTGCGGACCTGTGCGGCTCTCTGCGGTGTCCGCGGATCCTACGCAGACGCGTTTGACATAGAAGCATAAATCAGCCTTTAGCCTATCAAATTCAGGGAGCTTGCTCCGTTTAGCGTACCTTCCTGGGAAGGTGTTTCCGGTCCCGTCCCACCGGGAGGAGACCCCGGGGAAGACCTAGGACACGCTGGAGGGACTATGTCTCCCGGCTGGCCCGGGGAGAGGGAAGTCTGGGCATCCGTGCTTAGACTGCTGCCCCGCGACCCGGCCCCGGATTAGCAGAAGATGATGGATGGATGGATGGATGGATGGATGGATGGCACTTATAGGAATTGTGAATTTTCAATATGTAAATATGCAACCCTAAATGTAAATTGTGTGGCTCTGTTTTACAGGCAATTAGGAATTCAGAGTCTGCAATAGTTCAGCGGGACATTTTGGATGAGATGTTGCTCCAAGCAGAGGTACTTGATAGAGTGAGCAGGTTGATGCTGGAGAAGACACAAATGTCTTCTGACTATGAGAGTAAGTATAAATACTGGTTTCTGTAAATTTTTCAATGCTAGCTTTGTTTGTGCCAGTGTTTGGGGTATTGGTCAACATCTGCATTGGACCATAAATATAGCGGGAAACCAACAACCCTGGCAGCACCTTGATAGGATATGGGAATGATAAACTTAACACAACACAAGTGCTGACTTACTCTGAACAAAGGACAATAGATAAGATGTGATGCCGTTACTGATGGGCCCCACAAATCCTGTCCATACCTCCTGATATGAGTTGTCCATGTGACTGTCGTAGGCTCTATGAATAGGCCCATGGACCATAGGTTGGAACATAGGATAAACCTTTTTTATTGGAGGATAATGGACTGTGTAATGGTTGGCTATGACCACTGACCACCATGTGTCCAGGAATAAAATACTGTGTTAACTTTATAATTATTGGAGAACATGTAAGAACTATGGATGATCAACATCTTGCCTCCTTTCCCACCTGTCTGTTTAAACAATGACAGGGAGTGACGCTTCCATATACTTTTATAAAAGCTTTGCATACTTAACCAACTCCTGAATAACGTATACTAAATAATGGGACAGTAAAAGGCCACTCTGAATTGTTCAGTTTTCTCATACCACAATGTTACATGTCTACAGTTTTGAGGGAGTGTGCAGTTGGCATGTTGAGTTCTGGAATGTCCAACAGAGCTGTTCTTCCACAATGTTACTCGAGACTCCACAATGTTTTACTAGTAGCAAACATCGGTGACATATGCAGCTTTACCATTTGCTCTGTAAGAATATTAGTATTACTAGATTTAAATACAAAACTAAGATTAATACATGCTTATATTATTTTCTAAAAGTAATAATGTCAAGTGGGTTGAAACCTTGACTTTGATGAAGTGTTCACTTAAGTGTTCTCACATGGGGAATCGGAATTCAGCCTTAGATAGATTATCATATCTGTGCATGACAGCGCCAATGAGGCAATCTCCATTTTGAAGTTGTCACTTGCTTTCTATATTTCTTTGTGTGATAAATGCTTACATCATATTTTTGTGATTTACTGCCATCTTCAGTGCAGGTGTCCTACATCAAATGTTACAGTGGCCACTAAATGATGAACCTCTATCCACCTTCATGGTCCAAACATCTCTGAACATTGACACTCTTGATAGAAACTTTTATTTTTTTTAGAACTTTGCCAGTAGTGCCTAGTGGGTTGAATATGAATGCTACAATTTATGTACTATAGCATACTATAATACATCCTCTGATCTTTCCCTAGTGCTCCCGAAGGTCCAGGGACAGAAGGAGTTGCTGATGTTTTGGGAGGAGTGTGCAGGCAGCAAATCGCTCCTCTGCTGTCCCACCGACACTTTTGTTAAGACCCTGAGGAAGCGTTACATCCACAAAGTCAAAGCCAAGCAGCCCGGTCAACCAGATGCAGGTGAGTGCCATAGCACAAAGGCTCAAAGAAAGATTATTTAGAAACATACACCGATCAGCCATAACATTATGACCACTGACAGGTGAAGTGAATAACACTGATAACCTCGTTATCATGGCACCTGTCAGGGGGTGGGATGTAGTAGGCAGCAAGTGAACATTCTGTCCTCAAAGTTGATGAGTTAGAAACAGGAAAAGCGACTTTGACAAATTGTGATCATAGCATCTCCAAAACTGCAGCTCTTGTGGGGTGTTCCCAGTCTACAGTACCTATCAAAAGTGGTCCAAGGAAGGAAAAGCGGTAAACCAGCAACAGGGTCATTGGTGCCCAAGGCTCATTGATGCACATGGCGACTGATGGCTAGCCCATGTGGTTCCGATCCAACAGACGAGCTACTGATAGAGACTGGATATTTGACCACTGTGAATCTCTGACACATTAGTTTGATAGAGGCTGGATATTTTAACTGCTGTGGATCTCTGACACATTGATAGAGTCTGAATTACTTTCGGTGTGTGAAATCCAGTCTGACATTGTGTCATCTGCAGTGTTTGCACAGCTGTTGCAGCAGATCCAGGCTAGCTGTCGGATGGTGCCTATGGCCCGTTGCACTCTGGACTGGATTACCATCTTCCAGCTGTCCACCTACCTGAGCCGCTGGAGCTTTACAGACCTGGGAGAGCACATCTCCCGCCTCTCCAAAGAAGGTATCACATTATCACACTGATCTGAATGAAACTGTTCTGGCTTGTATTAGTGCATAGCTGTTGTTGACGTAAATGAGTTATTACATTGCATACAAACACTGGAGCTGAACCAAAAAAATAAAAAGGGGCAAAGCGACAACACTGAAATCATACAGCTGTATCATCTCATTGAATTTCATATATCTGATAGCAGTTCTAACATTTATATAATACTTTGCACCATAAGACCTGTGGACTGACAGGTTTTGCAGTGTTCTTGAGGGTAGTAAGAAGCATACATTTATATAAGCATTCTTTTAAGTACCCAAATACTGCATATAAAATACATTACAGTAGACCATTGCAAAACAGACCTACTGCTATGTCAGATCTAGGAGAATGTCCCAAAAATACTATATATCTGGATATAAGCTGTCACCACTCTCCCCACTCTGTACACTAAAGCTAATTTATAAACTGGAGAATGTGGGAAATGTTAAGATGAAGAGCCTCATCGTGTGAAACAAAGGACAGGTTTCCTTAGTGGCCCCTACAGCTGTTTTTTTCAGAAGGCCCATGGGACAACCAAAGTACACATTAAAGTTAGAATGTGTACATAATGGAGAATGCTCCAGAAAGATAATTCAACATGTATGGTCAGTGCCAAACTGAAACATTGAAACATTCCATGATCCGTGTCACGATTACAGGTACCCCTAGAATTGCATATAAACCATCTCGGTCATTAGGAACTCTTAATTGGTCATAAAATTATTCCTGTTTCACTTACAATTATCCCTGTTTCACTTACAGATAGTCCACAGGTTTTAGTGGATATTGGGCCTGGCAAGGACTGTGGGGTGCCTTAGGTGTAACACAGGTTTTCTTTCTGAAATCAATATTATATACAGCCAAAAATAGGACCGCATTTTCTAAACAAATGGAGCCCACTTGTCTTCACACAGTGAATATACAAACAACACTTTCAAAATGTTCATCATTAGTGATGTATTGATTACATCACTTTTAGGTGTTGAAATGTATAGATATACATTTACAAAATGCATTTCACTCTCCCCTCTGAAACAGATATCCCTGTTTGGAGTAGTGGATAGCATGTGACTTGGAAGCCAAATATCATGGGTTCGAGACATGGCCTGCCGAATGTTAGATTTTTAAAAAGCATTCAAAAATATATTTCCCAAATGTATTGTAAAATATATTTAGTAAGTATTTTCTAATACATTTTTAAATGCATCACCAACATTTTGTTATATTTTATATGGATTTGGTAATATATTTGTACATGTATTCTAAATGTATACATTACATTTCCTTAAATACATTAATTGGCCAATTTTTGCTCTTTTTAAATGTATCCCAAATATGTTTTAAAAAATATATTTTAAATGTATTTATTTTCCGTGGGGTTGGTTAAATCTTTTAAAAAAAGTATGATTAAATAATGAACAAGACATTCAGGTCACAGCTATTCATCGTGTTAATTGCAAATTAAAAGAGAATACAAATGTGCAAAAACATAAAACACACAAAATAACAAATGACAGCAAATATATATTATAATTGAGTAATATATATTTGCATTAGAGTGTAAGTAATTAAGACATCATAGTACAGCACAGTAACAATGCATTTGTTACTGTTTAGCAGTTTAAGACTCAATTAAAGAGACAATCTATTAAAAAAATTACAGTCACAGGGATGACTTCGAAAATGTGGCTTTGATATTTACCAGTCAAGATCATAATATTGGTCATCCATTCAAAGGATTTTATAGTAAATTGAAATTATGTAATCAAATTATTTTTCCCCAGTATGACCAGTTTTACTCAATATGTACCCCTCCATATCCAACCAGAATTGTCTGGTGTATGGACAACTGTAAAATAAATGAATCAGTATTTCAGGTCCCAGATTGCAAAAGGAACAATTATCAATCTCCGCAAATATTGACACCATAGTGTTAGAAGGGTACATGTTGTGCAAAATCTTTTAATGCACTTGTCTTGCTTTATTTGAAATACATAATGTAAAGGGACAGAGCCAAGCCTTTCTCCACTGTATGTCAGAAAGTTGAGCATTCCAAAAGGATTTACCTCTTGGTGTAATCTTTCTCTTGCTGTAGAAATATTTCCTTATATGTTTGTTGGTACACTTAGTATTACATATTTCAATACCATTAATAACAAGCCATAGAAATGTTCTAAGGACATCATGAAAAACCATGTGACATTTTATAAGTTGAGAAATGCCTGAAGGAATAGCAGTAACCACAGAACGATATTGCTTGTAAACAACAGGAAAGGATTTGACTCTTAAAACTTCTTCATAAGATAAGATTTAACCACCACTATCAAATACGTCACTTACAAAAATGTGTCTTTCTCTATCCAATCTTTCATAAAAATACTTTTATTTTTAAATGTGGTATTGCCATTATTTCAAATAATAGCTTTATGCAGTGAAAAAGTGTGAACAAAACATAGTTTCCATACCATAAGGGCTTGCTGATAAAATGTGCATAACTTAAGAGGTAGTTTGACAATATTGTAATTACAAGCCAACCAAAAATTGTAAAACCCCAAGTTTCTTAAATATATTATCAGGAATAAAAAAAATCTAAGATTCTGGAGACTATACATTTTTTCAACCACCTAACCGTGAAGGTATTATTCATATCCACAAAATGCAGTAACTCAAGTCCTCCTTCAGCCCTAGCTGCACTGAGAACTTCCTTTTTGAGGTGATGGTGCCTGTTTTTCCAAACAAAGTTAGAAAGTAGATTGTGTACCTAATTACAAGTAGACTCATGTACAAAAAGAGTGCATGGTGAACAAACCTAGAAATAGCCTTTGTTAAGAGAACCCGTCCTAAAATAGAGGTATCTCTGTGAAGCCACATATTTAGAATTTATTTGGCCTTTTTAAGCAGAAGACCCCACCGGGTACCACTCATCTCCACTACAAACAGGAAAAAGAGGCTACAATTTGCACGAGATCACCAAAATTGGACAGTTGAAGACTGGAAGAATGTTGCCTGGTCTGATGAATCTCGATTTCTGTTGAGACATTCAGATGGTAGAGTCAGAATTTGGCGTAAACAGAATGAGAACATGGATCCATCATGCCTTGTTACCACTGTGCAGGCTGGTGGTGGTGGTGTAATGGTGTGGGGGATGTTTTCTTGGCACACTTTAGGCCCCTTAGTGCCAATTGGGCATTGTTTAAATGCCACGGCCTACCTGAGCATTTTTTCTGACCATGTCCATCCCTTTATGACCACCATGTACCCATCCTCTGATGGCTACTTCCAGCAGGATAATGCACCATGTCACAAAGCTCGAATCATTTCAAATTGGTTTCTTGAACATGACATTGAGTTCACTGTACTGAAATGGCCCCCACAGTCACCAGATCTCAACCCAATAGAGCATCTTTGGGATGTGGTGGAACGGGAGCTTCATGCCCCCCCTGGATGTGCATCCCACAAATATCCAACTGCAAGATGCTATCCTATCAATATGGGCCAACATTTCTAAAGAATGCTTTCAGCACCTTGTTGAATCAATGCGACATAGAATTAAGGCAGTTCTGAAGGCGAAAGGGGGTCAAACACAGTATTAGTATGGTGTTCCTAATAATCATTTAGGTGAGTGTATAAGTGTTATACGTCTACAATTCTCAACAAATAGAACGTCTTTATCTGGTTTGGGTATTAAGGTAATTAAACTTTGTTTCATTGTAGTAGACAATTCCTTCCTATCCGTACATTCTTTAAACATTTCCAATACTGTACCAATACTGTACCAAAGACAAACATAAAACTCAACAGGAAGTCCATCAACACCAGGCATTTTACCTTTTTTCATTGAATGAGTAGCTTCAGAGATCTCACAACTCAAAATATCTCCTTCACAATCTAATTTAAACTGTTCTGAAATTGTAGTGGCATATCTTGTTACATGTTTGATGAACTCATTACAAGCAGTAATTTCCTCATCTATTGTAAGGTGATCTTGTGATTTTATTTAGACTTTTCATAATATCAATCTCTTTAGCCAAGTAAAACTTTTTTATTCTTTACTGTGCTTAATTGCCTTTTCCCTAACCTTAAACTTGAAGAATTTCAATATTTGCACATGACCCATTTGGATAGTTGGTTGAATCTTATGGTCAAAAAGAGATTCCGTGTGACGGGGTGTGGATTAGGGTTAGGACGAATGAATGTGAAACTCAGAAGCACTGTTCAGTTTTCCGAGCTCTACTGTTTTGATGCAGTGTACCAGATGCTAGTTTCAAAGTACAACACCTCGAGACCAATGACCTTCGAAGCGACTGATGTCTCACAATCACCTTCGAGTTCCAACCAGGACCAACAGTTGTTGTTTTCAGAATGGCGGTTTTGAAACTGTGTGCATACAATTTTTACAAAATCTGATCATTTCAAGCATTGTCAGTAGGAGTTTGAGACTAATTTGAAAGAACATGTTAGACAAGAGTCATAAAATATAGCTAGTTATTTGATAGTAGTCATAGCACAGTAATTTGAGTCATACAAGACAAGAGTATAATTTAGTGTTGGTTAACTATTATTTGAGTCATAAAAGAGTAGGTAATTTGAGATGTAGACAAGATAATTATTAAGTGTGTTGCATAGCTAGGTTCTTGGAAAGGGTAATAGGATTGTGTTTTTTGCCGGATTGACACAGGGCGCTTCTGCAGAGCGTTCCAGCTCCGATGAGATCCTCCCCACAGTGTCATACCCCACCAGGGGCATTTCAGAAGCGGAGCGCTGTATTGTTGAGATCACGATATCAATAAACTACTTCGCATGTCCGACATTGACTTTCTTTTGTTTTTGTATTTTTTCTTTGATTCTACCATGAAGTTCTTCTATAGTTCCAGAATTGTAAAACAAACAAGTATCAAAAGGTTACAATTAGACAGTCAAACTTTTTAAAACATTCATAAACTAAGCTTACCTGAAATGCATCTATAACATATGTAATAATTTCTTGATATAGCAAATATCTCACAGGTCCTGTCCTGTGTAATGCAAGGTTGTTGAACATTAAAATGGGTTTTCAAGATGCATAAATACTTAATGGCTCTATACAAGTAGGGTACTTTTCAAAATGACGTAGGTCTATTATAAGGAAGATAATTAGGTTCTACTCACTTTCTGTACTCACTTATAACATGCTACTATAGTACTCATTTTTTGTATTCGAACTGTGCAGCTTGGACGCGCTGTCCGTCATAAATAGACGCTTCTGAAACGTGCCGTGGCTCATCTGGTGGAATCACAAGCATTGACTAGAGTGGCTGCGATCAGCTCCGACTGCCGCGTCGGAGCAGGTACGCGCCGCAGAAGTGCCCTGTTAGATCTAGGCATTAAAGAGCAATGAAGAATGTGTAAGACAGTGGTCATTTCGTCAACATAAATAGTGAAAATATTCGTTAAATACCTATTTTTCACTGGCAGTTATATAACAATACGATAACCGACTGAACAGAAACTGAATTTAAAAAAAAAACTTTTCATTTTGGTTGACAAAAACGAGACTAGACGAAATTCTGTGACAATAGTCTTATTTAACTACCATAGTTGGTAAGGAGGATTTTGGAAGGAGAGGTTCTCTGTTTTTTTTCTTGATGCCCTTCGATGTCATCAAAATATTTCTGAAAGAGCATTATCCCAATATATACGCACAGCCAAAGACCATGGTGTGTTGACGTGGGTAGGCCTATACCCTAATTCAGGGATTCCCAAAGTGTGGTACGCGCACCCCCAGGGGTACGCAAGCTGCCACCAGGGAGTGCGCGAGAGGAAAATGTAATGGCGGTCTGTTTTTTTTAAGTAGGATTTTCCCATACAATAAAAAAACATGAACAGTAAACATTTCCATAGTCGCTTTTATTTTAAATAAAAGACTATAATTTATTTGTTTTATTTTTAGAAACGTAGAAGAAGACAGCTGTTGTCTTCTTCTACTCACTGCTTTTCTTTTATGCACTGCAGCCGCTACTATAAGCGTGCCGACTCGTTTCATTCATTCATTCATTCCATATACATATAATAAATATGCTTAACTGGCTGAAATCAGGGAAACTGTCAAGTGGGACGTCTAATGATAAAGTTGTTAGTCACGAAAGAGGAGAGGAACCAAGAGAGAGTGAGGATTTGGAGGCAACAGGGACGGAGAAAATAGAGAAAGAAAATGAGCGGGAGTCAGAAGTTGCGCCGGAGGGAACCGAAGAGGAGGGAAGGAGATGGCAAAAAAAAGGTGATGAGGGTGAACACCAGACGGGGAAAAAAAGAAGGAAATATGATGACAATTATCTGGGTCTGGGCTTCACTTGGATCGGCGATACAGATTGCCCGAAGCCTCAGTGCGTGTTGTGCAGTGAAGTTCTAGCAAACAGCTGTCTGAAGCCGTCTTATCTCCGTCGTCACCTGCACACGAAACATGGCAATTTAATTCAATGTATTGTACTGTCTGTCGTTCTAATTTCCATAACCGTTGTGTTATGATGATGCTAGCTCCACGGTCATTAAATAGGCCTAGCCTGCTATTGCTGCAATGTTTCTTTTACGCAGCTGAAAATAACCGTGCTTTCTGAGCCTGTCTGTCACTTGTCCTCTTAAAAGTAAGCTTGTGCGTAGCTTTGTTGCATTATATTGAAACTTTGTTGATGTTGTTATTGTCATGCGTGTTCTGGTTATTTGCGCATGATTAAACATGAGTCTTTATATGGCGATAAAACAAAGCTTTGTTGCGTTTTTATTTTTTTTGAAGTGCGATTGGGGGTTCGCCAACCCGGTTGGGACATAGAAGGGGGTGCACAGGAAAAAAAGTTTGGGAACTGCTGCCCTAATTCAACTATCAAAACATTTTGAATCTTCTTTTGAAAGATATTTTAGTATTATATCGCATGATCAATGGCATCCGAAGCTTTGTTTGACCAAGTTCTTTTCAAACCGGAACATAACACCCCACAGTGCACAAATGGCCAAATACCAAATGAATGTACCTAATAGGCTTATTGTGTCGCAACCGTACTATTCCAGACTACTGTTCTCAGTCACATGTACGATTTTGTTGAACGCAAAATGTCAGCCTTTCTTCCTCCAGAAGTTCCTGCTTCATTGAGGTTACCCTTTTCAATGGTCTTCATTATTCATTCATCCTTACCATTACTTCGAATACACCGCTCCGGGATAAATACAGTACATCTAAATCAAACATGTCATATTACATTTTGTCCATCAGATGTCCATGTTGTGCACTGTGTTGGAAAGCTTCAAGCAATTAAGTATTTTCAAGCCTCAAGGGTTCGGTTTTCCATCCCTGGTTTCCATCCCTGGTTTCCATCTGCAGGATTCTGAGAGTTTAGTCTTTTTAATGTAGACACCAAACAATCGCTAAATGCAATCTCAATGATAGAATAATATCTACAATTTAGATATACAATAATAAACACAGGTATAGTCCCAGAATAGCTGAACAACTTTTCAATATGTAGAAGCCATGTAACATAGAAGCCATGTAACATGTAACATAGCACTGGTAATATTCAAAAATAACTAGGACTAGGGGAGCAGAGGGAACAGACATACCCTTAGTAATGATGAAATGAGTGACAGGACAGTCCGTGGTGCGTTCAAGAAAAAACAGTGTTGTGATACTGGTGGTGACACCAGTGGCGGCTAGATAACCGGCAACGTCGACCAACGGAACCCCCGGACAAGGAGAGGAGGCAGTCAATGAGGGAGATGTGACATTCTGCATAGATGAATGGTCTCAGATCCCTAGTTATCTTTTCTCTTCCCATCTGATTAAACAAGGGAGGTTACACATAGGACTATAATAGGGGTGACTATAATAAAGATACTATTTCAAAATTGGTTAGTGATTCAGCAGCTTTTCTCTTGTCATCTCAGTCATTGCAAACCTTCTATATCTTTTTGTTACATGCCAGTAATGTCCAGTCAATTAACTAGCTGGTACAGCTTTGTGGTTTTTACTGATAAGACCTTTTGGATTTACACAATCTCCTCAACATCCATCAATCTCCTATCCCGTTGTTGGGTAAATATTTAGGGCTCAACTAAATCAAACCTGCATTGCGGTGTTTATGTAATACATCTTGATCTTTGGTACTGCATTATACACTTGACCCCACCCCCACCCATGTGGTGAATGTGTTTTCATTTTGCTGTTAATATTTTTTTTTTGGTTTATTTTTTAGCTACCTACTACTATGTTTCCCAAAACGATCAGTGCTGGGAATGCACATTCTTTGCCAATGGGAGGTCTGTACAATTGACATATTAGGGATTACATCACATTACTTTTACAGCACTTTTAATTGACCACTTTGGTGGGTGACATCAATGACGCAATCTCTATGTATTCATGGAGATAGCACTCTAGATCAGGCATTGCTCTTTGGTGCAATCTAGGCAAACAATATACTCACCCACTGTCATCGAGCCGATTCCACAGGGATAGAAAAAGAGAGATTGGAAAAGATACTGTACGTTGGCATTAAACAAGCAGCCATATCAAATGACCAAGGACAGAGAAAAGCAATATGTTCATAACTTCGAAAAATATACTTATTCCTGGAATGGAAAAAATGATGGCTGTGTTGGCTGCACAATTCGCATGCTTTACCCCTTTTTATTTTGCAATATACAAACAGGTGACAAATTAAAGGACACTCCTGATTAAATAAGTGGAGGAAATAACCGCAGATGCTTACATACAGGCTGTACTGCAGGATCCAATTAAACAATTCACATCCTATCATGCTCTGTGGCATGTATAAAAATGTTGACCAGGCCAAGTTGACTTTGGTAATTGATCAAACTGGCAAGAGGAAAGGATCTAAGTGACTTGAATGAGGGTTCATTATTGGGGCACAGATGGCACTGAATTGTTTGTTGGGTATGAAAATGTGAATCATATACTATGGCCTTTACAGTCACCAGATCCCAACCCATGACCTATGGGAGATTTTGGACCGACGTGTTAGGCGGTGCTCTCCACCACCATAATCAAAACACCAATTGAGGGAATATCTTTAGGAATGTTGGTGTTCCACCTCCAGTAGAGTTCCAGAGACTTGTAAAACCTATACCAAGGCCAATTGAAGCTGTACTGACAGCTTGAGGCCCAACACTTTACTGAGACACTTGATGTTTTCTTTTATTTATTTATTTGTCACCTGTCTGTATACAGTGGGGAGAACAAGTTTTTGATACACTGCTGATTTTGCAGGTTTTCCTACTTACAAAACATGTAGAGGTCTGTAATTTTTATCATAGGTACACTTCAACTGTGAGAGACGGAACCTAAAACAAAAATCCAGAAAATCACATTGTATGATTTTTTTAATAATTAATTAGCATTTTATTGCATGACATAAGTATTTGATCACCTACCAACCAGTAAGAATTCCGTCTCTCACAGACCTGTTTTTCTTTAAGAAGCCCTCCTGTTCTCCACTCATTACCTGTATTAACTGCACCTGTTTGAACTCGTTACCTGTATAAAAGACACCCGTCCATTCATTCAATCAAACAGACTCCAACCTCTCCACAATGGCCAAGACCAGAGAGCTGTGTAAGGACATCAGGGATAATAGTCAAGCAGCTTGGTGAGAAGGCAAAAACTGTTGGCGCAATTATTAGAAAATGGAAGAAGTTCAAGATGAGGGTCAATCTCCCTCGGTCTGGGGCTTCATGCAAGATCTCACCTCGTGGGCCATAAATGATTGTGAGGAAGGTGAGGGATCAGCCCAGAACTACATGGCAGGACCCGGTCAATGACCTGAAGAGAGCTGGGACGACAGTCTCAAAAAAAAACATTAGTAACACACTACGCCTTCATGGATTAAAATCCTGCAGCGCACGCAAGGTCCCCCTGCTCAAGCCAGCGCATGTCCAGGCCCGTCTGAAGTTTGCCAATGACCATCTGGATGATCCAGAGGACGAATGGGAGAAGGTCATGTGGTCTGATGAGACAAAAATAGAGCTTTTTGGTCTAAACTCCACTCGCCGTATTTGGAGGAAGAAGAAGGATGAGTACAACCCCAAGAACACCATCCCAGTGTTCTGCTTTTCTGATGTATCAAATACTTATGTCATGCAATAAAATACAAATTAATTACTTAAAAATCATACAATGTGATTTTCAGGATTTTGGTTTTAGATTCCTTCACTCACAGTTGAAGAGTACCTATGATAAAAATTACAGACTTCTACATGCTTTGTAAGTGCATGTAGAAGTCTGTACACTGATACACTGCCACAAAATTGGCAGTGTATCAAGTACTTGTTCTCCCCACTGTATGTCCATTATAAAACCAATTTTAATTCACTTATTGAAAGATGAAATAAATAAAAATAAAAAATTTAAATAAAATGTATCTATAAATTACAATAATAATTGACAGGTTAATATATTAGCAGAGTTGTTAGTTTCAGTCCTAAACACAACATAGTCTCCTCAATGCATTAAAACAGCCCTCAACAGCAGTCGGGCTAAAGAAATTACAAGAGAAATGGGTATGAATGGCTGCAGATATGTGCCCATACTCTGTGGCTGAGAATAAAGGCTTTCAGCACCTTAAGGTGTGTAAAGTCATGTTACGAATTTTCCTCCTACCTATTTCAAAAAAGGTACCACATTATATGAAACAATGTTTTTGCCATGTTTAAATTTTTTTATTGTAGATTGTGCTCTAATCAGGCATTATATATCCTTGATGGATTACTGTTATATCTTTTGCCAAATAAACTAAAACCTGATCTTCTGTAACTGTTGACAATAGATTTTTTGTGCTGTACTGAGACCGTACCAAACTGTGACCCTAAAACTGCAAATACATATACTATTTGTTAGGTGTACCATTGCACCCCTACTTTATTTTTATTGCTAGGCACTTATGATATGACATCCTGGCTGTAGCTAACTTGCAACAATGTCATATGAGGGATTGTTAGATGAGTGCTTTAATAACCATATGTTTATGGTTATTTCTGGTTAGGCAAGATATCTCTCTTCTTTCCAAACATTCCAAAAGTTGTGTGAATCAGAATCCCTAGCTGGCAAATATTGTTCTAGCTATCAATTTAGTTATATTTTCTGTGAAACTGCCATATGATTGCTTTTTTTGTATAGTATAGAATGCAGCATTAGTTGCAATCAATATTCCATTGTTGATGTCTATGTTATGTAATTTGCTAAACCCATGCTTGGTACTGCCAGTATTGTTTATTCTTGCCCTCCATTTTCACAGAGCAAAAGATTACTAATAGCAATGTTGTATATATTTCAACAATAATGGATTGCTTGAAGGTAACTACATACAGTTCTGCTCAGAAGTTTGCATACCCTTGGAGAATTGGTAATATACAGTGGATATAAAAAGTCTACACACCCCTGTTAAAATGCCAGGTTCTTGTGATGTAAAAGAATGAGACAAAGATAAATCATGTCAGATCTTTGTCCACCTTTTAATGTGACACATAATGTGAACAATTAATTGAAAAACAAACTGAAATCTTTGAAGGGGAAGAATAAAAAAAAATTATAAACTCACAATAACCTGGTTGCACGTGTGCTCACCCTTAAACTAATACTTTGTTGAAGCACCTCTTGATTTCATTACAGCACCCAGTCTTTTTGGGTAGGAGTCTATTAGCATGGCACATCTTGACGTGGTAATAATTGCCCACTCTTCTTTGCAAAAGCGCTCCAAATCTGTCAGATTGTGAGGACATCTCATCTGCACAGCCCTCTTCAGATCACCCCACAGATGTTGAATTGGATTCAGGTCTGGGCTCCAAAACGTAATTTGTTTTCTGGTGAAGCCATGTTTTTGTGGATTTGGATATGTGCTTTGGGTTGTTGTCATGCTGAAAGGTGAACTTTATCTTCAGCTTTCTAACGGATGCCTGAAGGTTTTGTGCCAAACGTGCCTGGTATTTGGAACTGTTCATAATTCCCTCCACACTGAGTAAGGCCCTGGTTCCAGCTGAAAGAAAAACATCCTCAAAGCATGATGCTGCCACCACCATGCTTCACTGTGGGTATGGTGTTCTTTGGGTGATGTGCAGTGTTGTCTTTGTGCCAAACATACCTTTTGGAATTATGGCCAAAAAGTTCAACCTTGGTTTGATCAGACCATAACACATTTTCCCACATGCTTTTGGGAAATTCCTGCAGTTCCTTTAACGTTGCTGTAGGCCTCGTGGAAGCCTTCCTGACCAGTTTTCTTCTCGTCTTTTCATATATTTTGGAGGGACGTCCAGTTCTTGGTAATGTCTCTGTGGTGCCATATTTTATCCACTTGATGATGATTGTCTTCACTGTGTTCCATGGCATATCTAATGCTTTGAAAATTCTTTTGTACCCTTCTCCTTGACTGATATCTTTCAACAGTGAGATCCCTGTCATGCTTTGGAAGCTCTCTGCGGACCATGGCTCTTGCTCTGAGATGCAACAGCTGAACTTTATTTGTGATCAATCAGAGTCACTTTCAATGATGGCAGGTGTGTAATGACTTCTATTTAACATAAGTTTGAATGTGATTGGTTAATTCTGAACACAGCTACATCCCCAGTTATAAGAGGGTGGGCACACTTATGCAACCAGGTTATTGTAAGGTTTTTCTTTTAAAAAATTCCCCCTCGAAGATTTCAATTTGTTTTTCAATTGAATTGTTCACATTATAGGTCACATTAAAAGTGGAAAAAGTTCTGACATGATTTATCTTCTTCACTTCATCTTGATTTATCTCATTCTTGTCTCATTCTTTTATATCACAAAAACCTGGCATTTTAACAGGGGTGTGTAGACTTTATATCCACTCTATGTACCATTTGTAAAGAAAACATGAGTGAGCAGGGAAAACATGTCTTTTATTTCTTATGGGATTCATATTCAACTGTAGGTTATAACAGAATGACACAATCATAAAACAAAACTTAACTGACCCCTGTTCAAAAATGTTAATTCCCTAATTTCTTAATACTGTGTATTGCCCCCTTTAGCATCAATGACAGTGTACAGTCTTTTGTAATAGTTGTCTATGAGGCCCTGAATTCTTGCTGGTGGTATAGCTGCCCATTCATCTTGGCAAATGCCTCCAGATAATGCAAAGTCTTTGGTCTTCTTGGATGAACCGCACGTTTCAGATCTCCACAGAGTGGTTCGATGATATTAAGGTCAGGAGTCCAGAACCTTCATCTTTTTCTGCTATAACCACTGGTGGGTAAACTTGGCCTTGTGCTTAGGGTCATTGTCATGCTGGAAAATCCAAGAGCCTCCCATGCACAGCTTTTTGGCAGAAGAATGCAAATTGTCTGCCAGTATGTTCTGATAATGTGCTGCATTCATCTTGCCATCAATTTTCAAAAGATTCCCTGTGCCTTCAGAGCTCACACACGCCCAAAACATCAGCAAGCCACCACCATGCTTCATTTTCCAGAGCTCCCTGTATTTCTCCTGAGGTTACTTGTGGGTTTTTCTTTGTATCCCAAACAATTAATCTGGCTGTTTTAGCTGAAATCTTTCTTGGTCTACATGACCTTGGCTTGGTATCAAGACAACCCTCAGAATTTTCCATTTCTTAATAATTGATTGAACAGTACTGACTGGCATTTGCAAGGCTTTGGATAACTTTTTATATCCTTTTCCATCTTTATAAAGTTCCATTACATTATTTTGCAGGTCTTTTGACATTTCTTTTCATCTCCCCATGGCTCTGTATCTAGCCTGCTCAGTGCATCCACATGAGAGCTAACAAACTCATCGACTATTTATACACAGACACTAATTGATATTTAAAAAGCCACAGGTGTGGGAAATGTACCTTTAATTGCCATTTTCACATGTGTGTCACCTTGTGTGTCTGTAACAAGGCCAAACTTTCAAGGGTATGTAAACTTTTGATCAAGTCAATTTGGCAGATTTTGTCTTTATCTTTATTTATGATTTAAAAAGGAGTCAAAAAACTATGTGATAATAAATGGCTTCATATGATCACTATTCTTAAATAAGACGTTTGTTTTGCATGATCAGTCATATTTTCAAAATCAGTGCCAAAATATCTGCCAGGGTATGCAAACTTATGAGCACAACTTTACACATCTGTTAATATTCAAATTCTGTCTTCCTTTGCCACCCCTACTACATTGCCAATCAGGCGCCACCTCAATATTTAACACTGCCCATACAACACAGCCAGTCAGGAGCCGCTTCAATATTCAATACCACTTACAGGTCACTTGGCAAGTCAATGACATGCTGGCTGTAAGAAGACAGATAAACTGGCACCCAGGCATGACAGTTGAAAGTAACTAAAATGATGTTGGTCTGTGTCAGTTCACCTGGTGTCTGCTCTGGAGAGTCCTAAAAGGAGAAGGACACTGAAGAAGTTGAAAGGGAGGTGCATCGCCGAGCTGCTGCCTCTGTGCTGTACCCTCCAATGTCTAGCCGACCTCCAGATAGATGTCAACCACAAAGTCTCCCAGGCTGCCAGAAACTGTCTCTGCAGAGCCACAAGCAACAAAGCCTTCAGGACTAAGGTATAGTTGGTAGCCTAGTGGTTAGATGTTAGGCCAGTTCCCTAAATGTCACTTGTTCAAAGCTAATTCAGAAAGCCCTGGTACTGACTATTAGCATTTTTGTGAGAATCATGCTCAAATCATCAAAGTATTTGAAATGAATTAATAATTTAATATGGGGAAAAGTATAAACACAAATCCCTGGAAACAGTGCCTGGGAAATAAAATTAAAACATGCCTGACAACTTTGGATGAAACCAGCATTTCACTGGCTCCTTGTTAATTGCAGACGTCAGATGCTTCTCTTATTTCTAATTTTGTATAGCTACTGTAAATCTTTCTTTAGTCATATTATTATTCTTCCTGAGAGTTGAAACCATCCCACATGCTTAATCATGGTTGTGTTTCTTCATTAAAATTATTCTTTTTTTTGTCTAGGACTAGGTTTTATCTGAGCTGTGCAGACCGGCACATTAAATCGTATTTCAAAAATATGATATGCTATCAGATTTTGTATGTTCATTATGGTATTATCCTTCTAGGCTATAGTGTACTACACTGAAGTCCTGAGGGATAGCGATGTCAGGCTCCAACAGGCTGCCTGTCTGGCCCTAATGTGTCTCAAAGTGAGTGTTCTTGTGCCAAAGGTTTTCACAAAGGGAGACTTAGGCCTAGTCCACATGTACACAGGTATTTTTCAAAACAGGTTTTGTTTCTCCTTCATTCTTAAAAAAATCACATCCATACAAACACTGATTAAAACAAATCTCTGTCCACATGAAAACGCAAAAACACGCTTTCAAGCACTATCAAGAGCATGCAAAACCAACAGACAATGATATAACCCTAATCTTAAAACCATGTTGGCCAATCAGAAGCCTGAAAAAAGGTTATTACTGGTTCCGATAGGCTAACAACAACGGCGCAAGTGTTCCAGTGACCTCGTAGTGCATTGTAACGCCATCAAAACTGACCATGACTATTCTATTTCTTCACCCAGCTCCATCAGCAAAAGGAAACATTCACTTTAAATCACTTGTACAAAATAACCTGATCCCAAGGAAAGTAAGCCTGAGGATCAGGGTTGCCAGATATTGTTAACTGTAATACTAAAAAATTACATTCTAAATACCGCACAATCCACTGAAATCTCACCCAATTTCTAAGTGTATGAATGTATGCTTGTTATGTTTGGATTACAACAGAACATCTGTTCATCCGTACACAGGAAGTCACGTTCAGTCAAAGTGCGACAGTAGTCAGCCAATGGGCTTACATTACTGTAATGTGTATTCTGAGTTCCAATGTCTATAATGTAGAGGACAACCGGAAGTTCTTTGAGATTTGATTAGAGTTTGTAAGACTGAGTAGTATTGAGTCTGTAACATCATGAACAATGGATTATCAAATGCTGCAATAAATAATTGAATTACTCTCCCTTGACGACCCGGGTACACAATGATTATTCCAACCACTATACGAAATGGCTGATTTCTAATAAAACCATATCTTAAAAACAATGGTCGGGGAGGTTTGAATGATGCCGATGACCATGCGCTCGTACTCGGGCCTGAACAAATAGTAATTAGTCTGCAGAGGAGTGGTAGTCCCATGCAATTTCTCGTGTCATCTTTCAGCAGTGCCATTTCAGCAAAACACTGTTTTCCGCCAGCATCTTTGAACTCCTCAACTTCCAGCCAAAAAGCATAAATGGTCTGATCGCTCAAAGCCTGCTGATGCCACCAGTCTCCACTGAGACTCAAGGCTGTTACTCTCGACTTGTTAATAGTACACATCACTGACTTCGGGCATAAGAGCTCCAGTTTCCACAGCATTTCCATCAACTCAGGTAATAACTAATCTGATACTGTAAGAGAACTTCTTTCATAAAATCCAAACACATTGTTGTAATGATGTTCGTCACAGGTGTCATATTGCTAGCTTCCAGTTGATTTTGAAATGTGGTGCCCAGATCCGCATACTGGGCTGACCGGTAAATAACACTTGGTTTAACAACTCTTCTTAATGTGGACATGTACAGTCTCTCGAGATCCTTAAACACACTGTTATACACATTTCTAAAACAAATGTACATTTTAGTGTGTATGTTCTTTGTTCTTCAGTGACGTGACCGGCTGATGAAAAGGTCATTCATTTACCTTTAATGACCTTTAGCCCCTTGGGGGAAGTAGGGGCAATTTGCCCATTTGGGTAAAACACCTAGGACAGGACAGAGGAAGACACAACCGGAGGCAGGAAGGGATAAAGGAACAATTGTTGTCTTTAAAGAATGAATATGCAGATTCTTATCCCCACCCATTCATGTATAAGTATTGATGATTCTCTAGTTACCTTAGAAATCCCACTGCCATTGTGTCTGTCTGTACAGTTGTGCTCATAAGTTTGCATACCCTGGCAGAAATTGTGACATTTTGGCATTGATTTTGAAAATAAACATCTTATTTAAGGATAGTGATCATATGAAGCCATTTATTATCACATAGTTGGTTGGCCCCTTTTTAAATCATAACAAGAAATATAACAGAAATCACCCAAATGGCCATGATCAAAAGTTTACATACCCTTGAATGCTTGGCCTTGTTACCAACACACCAGGTGACACACACAGGTGAAAATGGCAATTAAAGGTGAATTTCCCACACCTGTGGCTTTTTAAATTGCAATTAGTGTCTGTGTATAAATAGTCAATGAGTTTGTTAGCGTTCACGTGGATTCACTGAGCAGGCTAGATACTGAGCCATGGGGAGATGAAAATAACTGTCAAAAAACCTGCGTAACAAGGTAATGGAACTTTATAAAGATGGAAAATAATATAAAAAGATATCCAAAGCCTTGCAAATGCCAGTCAGTACTGATCAATCACTTGGAAAAAGATGGTGGGGTTGCTTCAAGGAGCACAATATGACGGTATAAAAATGAGCTGCATGGTTGAGTTGTCAAAAAGAAGCCGTTACTGCGCCAATGCCACAAAAAACCCTGACTACAATATGCCCAACAACACCTTGACGCCTCACAGTTTCTGGCACACTAATTTGGAGTGACGAGACCAAAATAGAGCTTTATGGTCACAACCATAAGCGCTATGTTTGGAGAGGGATCAACAAGGCCTATAGTGAACAGAATACCATCACCACTGTGAAGCATGGTGATGGCTCACTGATGTTTTGTGGGTGTGTGAGCTCTAAAGGCACAGGGAATCTTGTGGAAATGTATGGCAAAAGGAATGCAGCATGTTATCAGAAAATACTGGCAGACAATTTGCATTCTTCTGCACAAAAGCTGAACATGGATTTGGACTTTCCAGCACAACAATGACCCTAAGCACAAGGCCAAGTTGATCCTCCAGTGGTTACAGCAGAAAAAGGTGAAGGTTCTGGAGTGGCCACCAAAGTCTCCTGGCCTTAATATCATCGAGCCACTCTGGGGAGAACTCAAACTTGCGGTTGATGCAAGACGACCAAAGATGAGGCATTTTGCCAAGACGAATGGGCAAGTATACCATGTGCAAGAATTCAGGGCCTCATAAACAACTATTACAAAAGACTACACACTGTCATTGATGCTAAAGGGGCAATGCACAGTATTAAGAACTAAGGGTAGGCAGACTTTTAAAAAGGGGTCAGTAAAAAATGTTTCTTTGTTGCCATGTTTTGTTTTATGATTGTGGCATTGTGTTATGACCTACAGTTGAATCCCACAAGAAATAAAAGACATGTGTTTTGCTTGCTCACTCATGTTTTCTTTACAAATGTTACATATATTACCAATTCTCCAAAGGGTATGTAAACTTTTTAGCACTACTGTATCTCTATTTGTAAATATTATATAATAAACTGTTACTTATGTTTATTCTGATCTTTGCCTTACCTACTTAAAAAAAACACCCAGCGAGTCACCTGTTTCTAGCTAAAAGTACTTGTTCAATGTTTTTATTTCCATTAAGATGGGGCTGAGAGTTCATGTAGATGATATTGGCTTTGCCGTTGTACATCTCATTCAAAATCAGTGCAAAATAGCAATGTTCTGCATTTGATGCTATACTGAAGTGGAGTTTGTGTCTTTTTGTTCCAGAATTTGGTCAATTCAGTCTGCCATCTGTGATGGCAATTTCTAAAATCCAAATGGTACTATGAAAATGGTAGGTAAGACAGGAAAAATCAATTGCGCAATAAACGGTTTTAATCTTGCTTGCAAGGAGAAAGTATGCAGGTTACAAAGTAACAGTGAATAGTTTCTAAATAAAAACATCATTTCGACAGTATTTATTACATAGGAAAAGGGGTGTGGTAAGATGCTCCCATCTGTCTCATGTCAATCAAACACCTTTCTCTTTGTTCTATCACACAAGTCAAATGCTATCTTCCCCCACCTTATCCTTCCTGCCATAATGTTTACTGTAGTGTTTACCCAAAGGGGCCAACTGACCTTACTGCCCCCTGTTGTATCTTCTCCTATCCTGTCCTAAAACCCATTGATCTGCATCTGGACAGACAATAGATGTCCCCTATGCAAATACCAGATCCCCCACATTCCTGTACCTATCTTAACAGTGGGACTCAGTCCTTTACTCAGTGAGAATACATTGTATAAAGAAATTTCCACAACACATCCCTAGCCAACAAGTAGAGCTGGGTGAAATAATTTTGAGCGAGCACCCATTGTATAAGTTCTTGTGATTATTTCTATATTCGCACTGGCGCTTGTTTGAAAAGGCAAACCAGTTGTCTCTCTGATCATATACTCAGTGCTGCTAAGGTGCATTGCTCTGTTTGTAACTATGTCAAGTGAGTGGCAAACACATTATTAGATTAGGTTGCTTTTGTTCCAGTAAGGTGAAAACTGAGTGGTGTTTTCCAACCATGACACTAACCATGACTATAATTCCTACCAGGTTTTTCATCTGCAAGTCACTTTCTCACAAGAAGGCAATGATGCATCAACTATGCTATTTGCATTAGATTCAATAAGCTCCACAAGCCCAAGATAAGTGCTGACAAACCTATTGTGTTTCTTTGACCAGTACTTCACAGATATGCAGAGCAGTTTGTTCACCATTATGTTGGTGGTTTCATCGAGATAAAGAAATGTGGCAGCAGCACAGACTTAATAATTGCCATGCACTTTGTTCTATGCATTTTAAATGTGCCAAACTCATCATCTAATATATCTGACAAGTCTTCCACAGCATTGATGGAAGTGTGGTAGGTTGCAATTCTGAGTTCATGACATTTTTGGTCATCTTTAATAGCACTTACTGTAGATCTAGATTTGTGTTTCATGGTTTTTGCATGATCTTGTAGATAATTGAGATGGGCTCTGATCTGTGCATTGCAATATTTGCAGCGGGCTTTTGACTCATCACCAGGGACAGACACAATCCAAGGTATGACCTCAGGGTCGCTCTCTCATTCTTTTCAATATTACTTTTTATATTTTCCCCACTTTGACATACTTGCTATCGAACCACCAAAATGATCTACATTAGAAAAATGAGAATGTATATCAATCTAAATTTTGGGCGGGTAACCTCCCCATTTGGTCATAATTGAGGCTAACGTGAATCCAAATCAAAAGATTTCCAATGCAACTATTCATGACGATATCAAGCCACGTTTTGATTTACAAAACAAGACTCCGCAAAATATAATCTCTCAAATACAACCAAAATAGCCAACTGATCACCAAGGTTATGGAGTTGGTGGAATACAAGGCTGCTGATATCAGTCTTCCAAAATAAGATAGCAGATCTTGAAGGACAGGTGTCTGTTCTCAGTAATGTTAAAGACAAAACTGTTGAAGTTGAACCTTACAAAAGAAGATGGAATCTCCGGATTAATGGGATAAAGGACAAAACTGATGAAAATCCAAGAAAAGACACCCTCACTCTTCTCTCAGAAATTGCAACGCACTTGCGACAAAAAAATTACTTTATTTGGACACAGTTCACCGCATTGCAAGAAGAGGACCACAGGAGCTGTCAGACTCCTGTGGTCCAATTCACCATGCGCATGTGAGGATGCGAGTAGAACGTGTGTAAAAAAGAGGAAAAAAGAAACTAAATAAATGATTCAAATGTTTTACTTTCAGTATGAAAATAAGCGCACCAGCCCATACAAACACGAATCTGTGAGGTGCGTTGGGTGAGCAACAGAATATAAACACGACTGAACAGTGATTAGAAATTGGTGCGTCCTCAGGATGCGTTGCTGCCATCAATCTCCTGACGGTGGTTAGTACACTGTTGAGGTGGAGTGTTGGAGGGGAAGGGGAGTCGCTGCACCACGCGGAGCAGTCGTTAAAGCACACCTATCACGACGAGTTCTGGAGAATCACCAAGAATTGCACAGTATGCAAGGAGCGAGGAGTGACCTTAAAGGAGGACCTGAATAAAAAGATTGGGATATGCATGCAGTAATCTGGCTGCTGATAGAGAAAGCAAGGAAAGCATGTATGAAAACCTCTTTCCGCGACCCTAATGGATTCATAAATTGCCGTCAAGTCAACCCAACAGACAAGAATATTGCTTGCTGTGGTTAATGTGGTGTGTAACAAAATATGAGGGACTACACTTAGGTTTATGTTCACCTGGAAATACCTTAACTCTAAATGACACTTGTCAATATGTTCTGTTTGCTTTTCTAATCTCTTACTAGTAAAAGGGTAAAAATAGTATTGTTAAAACCCAACTATTTACTTTCAGTCAATGTGGAGACAACATTTTATTCAGCCATGGTTCCACCCACTCTGCGGGCATTGCAATTTTATTTCATAACTGTCTAGCTAATATTGTCACTTCTCTATCTGATGTAGAATGCCATTGGATTGGGCTGATTCTAAATATTGATGAGAATTTCATAATTTTATTTAATGTGTATGGTTATAACAACAACCAGAACCTGGAATTATTTACAGAAGTTACAGACCTGCTCTCACATTGGAAGATATTATATCCTACTGATAATATGACTATTGGTGGAGATTTTAACATGACCCCAGATTAAGCTATTGAAGTATACTGATTATTATAATAAGAATTTGTAATCTCAGGCCGAACGGGTGATGTGGGGCCGCCCTCCCGTGGCCTCACCACCCACAGGAGGGACCATAAGGGGCCGGTGCGAAGAGGATCGGGCGGCAGTCGAAGGCAGGGGCCTAGACAACCCGATCTCTGGACACGGAAACTGGCTCTAGGGACTTGGAACGTCACCTCGCTGGCGGGGAAGGAGCCTGAGATCGTGCGTGAGGTTGAGAGGTTCCGATTAGAGGTTCTAGTCCCTGTACGACCGAAGCAGGAACTTGGTCCGCATTGCCGGCAGTAAGTCAGACTTGTTCCCAGTGCATGTTGGACTCCGGCAGGGCTGCCCTTTGTCGCCGGTTCTGTTCGTAATTTTTATGGACAGAATTTCTAGGCACAGCCAGGGGCCGGAGGGTGTCAGGTTTGGGGACCACACAATTTCGTCTCTGCCGTTTGCAGATGATGTTGTCGTGTTGGCCCCTTCTAACCCAGACCTTCAGCATGCTCTGGGACGGTTTGCAACTGAGTGTGAAGCGGTGGGGAGGAAAATCAGTACCTCCAAATCCGAGGCCATGGTCCTCAGTCGGAAAAGGGTGGCTTGCCCACTTCAGGTTGGTGGAGAGTGCCTGCCTCAAGTGGAGGAGTTTAAGTATCTAGGGGTCTTGTTCACGAGTGAGGGAAGGATGGAATGGGAGATTGACAGACGGATCGGTGCAGCTTCTGCAGTAATGCAGTCGATGTATCGGTCTGTCGTGGTGAAGAAAGAGCTAAGCCTCAAGGCGAAGCTCTCGATTTACCGGTCAATCTACGTTCCTACTCTCACCTATGGTCATGAGCTTTGGGTCATGACCGAAAGGACAAGATCCCGGATACAGGCGCCCGAAATGAGCTTTCTCCGCATGGTGGCTGGGCGATCCCTTAGAGATAGGGTGAGAAGCTTGGTCACCCGGGAGGAGCTCAGAGTAGAGCCGCTGCTCCTCCACATCGAGAGGGGTCAGCTGAGGTGGCTTGGGCATCTGTTTCGGATGCCTCCGGAACACCTTCCTGGGAAGGTGTTCCCGTCCCGTCCCACCGGGAGGAGACCCCAGGGAAGACCTAGGACACGCTGGAGGGACTATGTCTCCCGGCTGGCCTGAGAACGCCTCGGTGTACCCCCGGAAGAGCTAGAGGAAGTGTCTGGGGAGAGGGAAGTCTGGGCATACCTACTTAGACTGCTGCCCCCGCAACCCGGCCCCGGATAAGCGGAAGATGATGGATAGATGATGGAATTTGTTGAATTTTTGTAACTCCCATAATTTCATTGATATATGGAGGGTTAAAAATCCATAAAGGAGACAGTATTCATGGTTCAAACCAAATAGATAGACTAAATCAATAATTGATTATTGGCTATTTACAGACAACCTTTCCTGTAATGTACACAAAACTTATATCTAAGCTGCCCCCCTCACAGATCACTGTGTTATTTCATTACAGTTGAAAACATCCACCAGTAACACCTTTAACAAAGGATACTGGAAACTGAATGCCCATATACTTAAGAATGACTAATACTGTTCAGCTAAAAGAAAAATAATTGAAGAATCAGAAAACAATGAGGAAATTCTCTCTTCACCTAGGGGATCAATTATATGAGATCAAGCAGGGTACATGGACTGCAGCTGGTTATGTAGCGGTCCCAGTTGAAAGGATGGTCTCTTATAAATGATTGTTCATGTAATGTTTAATTCTGGTTTTCATTTACATAAACACACCGTAAGAGCTGAAACAAATGAAATATTATATCAGTAAAAGTGAACATTGCCATCTATTTCTCCACATGCTAGCATGCCATCCATGTTAAATGACTACACATATCTGGCCCACAACAAATTAAATAAATACTTGTTACAAAGGAATACTTCTTAATAAGAACTAGTTTTACCAACCTTGTTGTCCTAAATTAGCCATCTTGTACATCCTTTTTCTTCTAGCCTTAAGTCATCCATCACATTGATTACCCATGAGCCTTAGAACATTATAGATTTTCAGTTTTCTTTATACTTTGGCTTCAAAATAAAGGTTCTTCACAATGTGAATTTATACATTAAAAAATTCACATTTAGAGTTCACAAATAAATTCTGCCAACATTGATATCATTTTATATTCCCTTTTAAGGTTGTTTGCACTCCCACCAAATCATTTCAATGTAAAGCATAGATAAAGCAGAAATGATTTCCATATTTTGAAATGACAATCAGAATAACAGTATAAGAAGGTATTATCAAAGTACCCAACGGAACTTGTTAAACCTATAGTCTCACTCAGACTCTGGTAACAAAACTAGTTTCTGATCTGGGCGTTCCATAACCCATTGCTTGTTATGTCGCTCGCTTTGTTCCCTAACTTCTGATCACCAAGACATACACTCACCTAAAGGATAATTAGGAACACCTGTTCAATTTCTCATTAATGCTATTATCTAATCAACCAATCACATGGCAGTTGCTTCAATGCATTTAGAGGTGTGGTCCTGGTCAAGACAATCTCCTGAACTCCAAACTGAATGTCAGAATAGGAAAGAAAGGTGATTTAAGCAATTTTGAGCGTGTCATGGTTGTTGGTGCCAGACGGGCCGGTCTGAGTATTTCACAATCTGCTCAGTTACTGGGATTTTCACGCACAACCATTTCTAGGGTTTACAAAGAATGGTGTGAAAAGGGAAAAACATCCAGTATGCGGCAGTCCTGTGGGCGAAAATGCCTTGTTGATGCTAGAGGTCAGAGGAGAATGGGCCGACTGATTCAAGCTGAAAGAAGAACAACTTTGACTGAAATAACCACTTGTTACAACCGAGGTATGCAGCAAAGCATTTGTGAAGCCACAACACACACAACCTTGAGGCAGATGGGCTACAACAGCAGAAGACCCCACCGGGTACCACTCATCTCCACTACAAATAGGAAAAAGAGGCTACAATTTGCACAGTTGAAAACTGGAAGAATGTTGCCTGGTCTGATGAGTCTCGATTTCTGTTGAGACATTCAGATGGTAGTCAGAATTTGGCGTAAACAGAATGAGAACATGGATCCATCATGCCTTGTTACCACTGTGCAGGCTGGTGGTGGTGGTGTAATGGTGTGGGGGATGTTTTCTTGGCACACTTTAGGCCCCTTAGTGCCAATTGGGCATTGTTTAAATGCCACGGCCTACCTGAGCATTGTTTCTGACCATGTCCATCCCTTTATGACCACCATGTACCCATCCTCTGATGGCTACTTCCAGCAGGATAATGCACCATGTCACAAAGCTCAAATCATTTCAAATTGGTTTCTTGAACATGACATTGAGTTCACTGTACTGAAATGGCCCCCACAGTCACCAGATCTCAACCCAATAGAGCATCTTTGGGATGTGGTGGAACGGGAGCTTCATGCCCCCCCTGGATGTGCATCCCACAAATATCCAAATGCAAGATGCTATCCTATCAATATGGGCCAACATTTCTAAAGAATGCTTTCAGCACCTTGTTGAATCAATGCCACATAGAATTAAGGCAGTTCTGAAGGCGAAAGGGGGTCAAACAGTATTAGTATGGTGTTCCTAATAATCCTTTAGGTTAGTGTAGTTTGACTCTCCTTACGAACCCATCTGTACCAACAATGGTCTCAGAAATCCTACCTAATCTCTAATTGTTCCTAGGGAGGTCATTGTCTCTCATCAATGTCACCAATTTGCAGGTTCCTTTTTGAGATGTGCCAGTGCTGTCTTGTGGCAACGTTGGCTAAATATTCCTTTCCGCCAGCGACTCCAAAACTGCTCGGCTAAATATTGAATGCGGCGCCACCGTTTTCTTGCATACATGTCCTCTTTGGTGAACGTGCCCGGTGGAGGTAGAGCTGTAGTGGGTTTCATAGTTAGCAGGTGATTTGGAGTTAGAGGCTCAAGACTATTTGGATAATATACATTGTCTGTTGTGAGTGGGCGACTGTTCACAATTGCCATTGCTTCATAGAAAAAGGTTTGCAGAGAAGAATCATCCAGCCTACCAGATGATAGCAAGAGTGTGGATTTACGAACACTTCTCACAGTTCCTATCTGTCACTCCCATACTCCACCAGCATGGCTTGAATGAGGTGCATTCATGATGAGGTCGCAATGCTTCTCAGCGAGAAAGGTAGCTAGTTTGTCTGTGTCATCTTCCTTGAGAGCTTCCTTTAGCTCATTTTTGGCTCCTACAAAGTTGCCTCCCTGGTCAGATTTTACAGTGTCAAGGCTCATTGATGCACATGGGGAGCGAAGGCTGAGCCGTGTGGTTCCAATCCAACAGACAAGCTACTGTAGCTCAAATTGCTGAAAAAATTAATGCTGGTACTGATAGAAAGGTGTCAGAACACAGTGCATCACAGTTTGTTGTGTATGGGGCTGCGTAGTCGGAGGCCAGTCAGGGTACCCATGGTGACCCCAGTACACTGCCGAAAGCATCTACAATGGGAACGTGAGCATCAGAACAGGACCACGGAGCAATGGAAGAATGTGGCCTGGTTTGATGAATCACGTTTCCTTTTACATTATGTGTGTGTGCGTCACTTACCTGGGGAACACATGGCACCAGGATGCACTATGGGAAGGAGGAAAGCAAGCGGAGCCAGTGTGATGCTTTGGGTAATGTTCTGCTGGGATACATTGGGTCCTACCATTCATGTGGATGTTACTTTGACACGTACCACCTACCTACCATGTGCACCCTTTCATGGCAACAATATTCCCTGATGACATTGGCCTCTTTCAGCAGTATAATGCACCCTGCCACAAAGCAAATATGGTTCAGCAATGGTTTGAGGAATGCAATAACAAGTCCAAGGTGTTGACTTGGCCTCCAAATTCCCCAGATCCCAATCTAATCGAGGTAAAGATGTTGTAGATGTATAGATATATAGCAATTATTTTGTGTAAGTTTATTATACACATCTTTTTAAAATTATTTATTTTGTTACATTTATCTGCTGGTGTTATGCTGATGCTATTTGTACTTTGCACTTTGATTAATAATACATGTAAAAACTGTCTACACGTCAACACTGAAAATTGAGTTCTTGAATATCTTCACCCTAAAGGAGTTTTTCTGAAGGTCTGTTTTCAGTGACCTAAAACACAGTTTGCGTGTGGACAAAAGGCCAAAAAAAACTGTTTTAAAATATACATGTGTACGTGTGGACTAGGCCTAACAGAAATCAGTATGCACAGAGGATTCATCATCTGTCTGCACACATTGCCAAACAACAATCTGTGCCTCTGTCTTATCATAAAACTACTGCCTGTAGATGATCAGCCCCGCCAATGATAAAATCCTGTTTGTTTCGGCATAGCTTTCTTAACTTCTCTATTTCACTGGGATTTTTCAGTGGCATATTTTAGAGAGCCACTAAATAGTAGACATTTGGCCCTGCTGGAAAATAAACCAATAGAAAGCATATAGCTTTGGAAATGATGTGCACAAAACTATATTTAAGAGTGGGTTCGTTTGAATAACACTTCTTGAACTTTGACTTCCTGTCTGGCAGGCAACTGAGAGCGTGGAGCAGGTGGCCGAGTTGTGGCGGTCGACCGATGAGGATCTGCGCAGCGCTGCCAAAGAGACTGTGCTGTCATTTGGTAATTATTCAGTCCCTTGTACTTTTCCATTCACCTAAATATTTGCATGGATGTAGGTCCCTGTAATTACTGACTAATAGACATATCTAAATGCAAAATGGTTTTGATTCCCACCTCAATTGCACCATTACTTGTTTTATAATGATTTGTTCTGCAATAAATGAATCAATTTATGGAAAAAAATATGAACATCCTTTGACCTCCTGGGTATGTATTCAGTCTAAAATAGGAGTGCTGATCTAGGATTCACAATGATTGAGTTTGTTTTGTTTCTCAGGGAAAAATGGTCATAGTGCGTTCCAACGAATGGACAATATGTTTTGTGTGTTGCAAGAAGAAGCCTATCAGAACATGGATACTGAAATCACAATCCTTTAGAGAAATCAGATGTACCCCCTCTCCTGGTTGGCCCGCCAAACTGCAGTGACAGGATTTCAACCAAATACAGGAATTGGTCTACAGGAAAAATGACCAAGTACTATGCAATTGGCTTAACTTGAGTGTCTAAAGCTTGTCATCCTGCTTTATGTACAGACTAAACAGTGTCATACCTAAAGGTATTTTTCCTTTAAGGAATAGACCATGTATACTCATTATTTGCTTTGTATGATAAACATTTTGTATTTATGACTGAAGCCTTTTCTGTATTTTAGCAGTATCATTGAAACTATCACAATTTAAAAAGTACGTATGTGTCAAGCCAAGTCTTATTATGTTTATAAACAATGTTTTTGGAGTGTGTGAATGTTTTTAACTAGCAGAAAGTTGCTAGGTTTTGTAAGTATTAAATGATAAACAGGTACATCTTCAAATACAAGCAAAGAAATCCTCCTTTTAGAAATATATTGCGAAAGCTGTATCTTTATTCATTTACAGTATGTAGAAATTACACTGGGATGTAGTACAGTAATTTCTACATATATCACAATGGAAAATCATATTGCAAAGGCTAGGAAATCCTGGCTCTTGCCTAAACTCCAACACAAAAAATAATTTGCATATCCAATATCCCACATATTGGGTGTAGCCTAAGAATAGACTTGACAGCAAAATAATCAAGACTGATAAACAACTTCAAGGGAAAATTCACTGTTGGACAATATTTGGTGTCTTTCAGACATAATTATGCACCACAGCATTATTCACAACATTTCACACCAGGAAAGTTCAACCTGCTGTGTTATCTATAAATGTAATTGTTTTGTAGCTGTTACTGTGGCCACTGTGTTTTGCCGATTGCTCGATCACACTGTTGGTGAATGGATAAGGTTGTCCTTGTTCAATAAAACCATTGGACTTGTCTGAACAATGTTCCCATCAGCCAATGCGTTTCAGAATAACCAAGTAGACAAATTGTCTTTTTGAAGATTATATCCTGAAGAAGCCCTGTTCCCAACTTTGAAGGTAGTCTTTTCAAAAGGGGGGTGGTACTTGCTAGCTTGCAAGTCTTTTCAGGACTGCGAAACAATGACTGCTGCTGATGATTACTCATTACAAAAAGAGCTGGATAGTGTTATGAGTTCTGGATATTGTTTACAACCAGGAAAATTTGATGGCCAGTTTCTACCAGTGAAACAACAGAAACACTTTTAACGAACAAATATAAGCAATAAATCAGCAGTGAAATTTCCCTTTAATGGTAAATGTGACATTAGCTACACCAACCTAACAGAACAAAATACAATCAACTTAAGTTTCATTGTCAAAAGTTCTCAAAACACAGGAAAATAATATGAATGTAATGTAGGGCATGTGGTTTGCTGAACATGGTGGCCCGCAAAATGGTGGCCTTTCCCTGTAGGGTATCATACTGGGGTCTGGTTTCCTAATAACAATGTTACTTACACTTACAGTAGGTTTAACTATGCATTGTTCATACTAAGGCTAAAGATGTAGTATGCTTTTCCCAAAATACCACGCAGAGAACGTTCACTAATGCATATTGTGAGACCGTTGCCTAGAATCTGAAAAAGTGTTGTATTTTAAACTAATGATTTGATGAGATTACCAATTATGACAATATGTCCAACCACAAATTATCATTAAAAGCAATAACCCACTTTCAGACTGAATCCAGGCACAATACTCCGTTGATTGAAAGAAATGCTCGGCTCGAGAAAAAAATCCAAGGCAGTCATTAATTGTTTAAGGGCAATCTTAGTACTGATGGCTTTTGGAAACACAGATTCCACAAAGCACCTACAAAAGCTTCTGACTGGGCCCTGACCTGTAGTTCAAACAAAAAAAAACTTGATCAAAAGCTCATTAGGATTTACAGCAGTTTTTTCATAGCCCAGCTCAAAATAAAAACCCATGTTATCCCTACAGCATCAGACAGCATGTAGACCTAGTATCTATACAATTTCACATTTTGATTACTTTATTTGTAACACTTGATAAAATCAGTCTATTCAAATATTGCTATATTTAGAATCCTCCAATGTTTTCATTTTCAGAAAATATTTATTTCCTGTTATTCTTAGAGATGGTGAGATTTTATTGAAGAAAATCAATGACACAGCCTAATAGGTCAGAGAAAACAGGAGGTCACTGCATCAACCTTAGTGATTTATCACCTTTAACAGCTATAGTGTGAACTTTATTAAATTAAAAACAGTGAAAGCAATTGAGATCTACAGGGGAAGTGAAAGATAACCGGTTGACACCCTTATTCGGGCACTTGGCACCCATAGAGCTCAACTAGGAGTCAGGACATCGATCTTCACCTTTTCGCTACCATTAAAAAAACACTGATCACATTTTCACAACATCAAGCCATACTATCAACACCACGCACACACACTCACTTTCTACCCTTTGGAAACTTTCATCATTCTGTAACTAAAACTTAACATATGAAAAGAAAGAAAAAGTTGAAAGGCAGTCCATGCACATTTTTCGAGATGTTCCGTCCACAGCAGATGAATGTCCCTCAGAACCAGGTGAAGTGTTGGGGGGCAGTAGTGAGGAAGTAGACAAGGGTCAGCCATCTTCTGACAGGTGTATGCAGTCCTCCCGATGCACAACAGCACAGGATCAGTAAAAGCATTGGAGAAGGCATTTCTGCCATTATTTCGTACACCAGTCATTTCCATTGAAATCCATGAGGTGAAAATGGACCAGAGCACACTTAGGGCAGATGGGTTGTTTCTTTGCATCTCAACAGTCTCAGGTAGTTGATTTTATCCACAGCCTGGATACAGATTGTCCTGGGGCCACGTGCTCCTTGCCAGTGGGATCCACTTAGGTACCCACAATGCTGGGGTCATGTGCAGAGTCTGGGAGTGTGGACTCATGGCAGTGGTACAGAAAACAGTTGCCCCAGCAGCTGTAGCAGATGAGGAACAGGGCCGCAAGGAACACCAAGGCACAAATGGTACATGGCTTCCTCTCCAGCAGAAAGCTAAGCAGGTAAAAGCCCATGAACATGGAGTGGTTGAACCACAGGGCTGGGTTCAGGGGTTTTGGGATGAGCAGGACTGGGAGCAACCACTGAAGGCAGTACATGGTGACTGAGGGAGCAGCAAAAGCACACAAGCTCAAATCAGGTGGCAACAGCGCTAGGTGGAATGACACACCAGGAGGTTTCCAAAACACAGCAAATATGATGGGGCAGCAGGGTGTAGGCTGTTCCCTTCAGGTCAGACCTAAAAGAAGAGAACACAATGAAGAAAAAGAGGCACACATACACAACATCAGTTAGGAGTTTCTCTTTGACATGGAAATCAAGAGTTGATTTAGGTGAAACTACATTATATTGGACATTGTGTTTTAAAAAGCAGCATCATAGCTTTTTAGATTCAGGAGTCATGTACACATTGGGCTCCAATCACTTGGACTGGCCAATACATAGTTCATGAATCCATAGTTTATGAATCCATAGTTTATTAGTTATATTAGGCTTTCTACAACAAATACAACCGTAAACAGTTTTATTTTAGGCTTATTATAACATAGCTACTGAAGGATGTAGTCAGCAAAGTTTTTGTCGGTCCTGACCCAAAAAGCATGCATGGACACGTACTTCGAAAATGCACCAGAAATAGTGACAATATAACTGTAAACAATTTTAGTTTAGGATTACTATAACGTGGCTACTGAAGGATGTAGCTAGCAAAGTTTTTGTCTGTCCTGAACAAATCTGTGTCAAGATTTGAACATGGAACCTGTGGTTTTGGCAGTCCGCATCTCTAACCACTACGCTATTTAACAAGTTTCAGTCAGTCAGTCACTCACTCGGTAAGAGACATTTGCTCTTCTTGGCCGGCTGCGCTTAAGTGGTCCAGCAAAAATGTGTCCAGATATTGACAAAAATGCCTACAGCAGCTGCAACTTCGTGCAAGTTGGCGATTTGGATATTACACATCAACATCGCAATTTAAATTATGATTCAATAAATCATGCTGCCCTAAACAGTAAATGAAAAGAATCACTAACTTAAAAACAAAGATGGTCATACAAATCCCTAATGTGAAACAGGGCATGTTTTGGTGCCAAAGGAACCTTGTTAGGAGACATAACATTATGGACTCAGTCAAGTACCAGGAGATTTCAGACCGAAATCTGACTGCCTGCCTGCTAGAACTGTGTCATTGTTGCATTATGCAGAAAGCAGGACATTGATCCAAAGAATTCCGCTAGTAACATAAACCATACAGAAAACCTGTAAGGATGAGCTGAAATATGTCCACAAGAGAGGAACAAGGACCAGATTTATTTCTGTTTTCTTCTACCTAAGGCTGGGTGATATAAGGCTGGCCAAAATATAAGTATTTATATTTAAAAACCGGGTGCATTGAATGCTGAATGCTGTTTAGCCGTTCTATACGTATTGGACTGTCCAAAGGTAGTAAGGCACAACCCTATAGTTGCATCTGCCCTCTTTCATTTTTTCCCATTAGCTAGTCGATACATCCATCTTTCACATTACAAAAACCGCTCACATCAAATGCGCATTTGAGAATGGTGTTCAATACGCTACCAACTTCTGAATTCAGAGTTATAAAGGGGGAGTTCAGAAGAGGTAGAGTGATTGAGGCCCAAACACCAATTCCAGTTGTAGAGACATCAACTGTGCCTGCATGTCTCACAGGATGTCACTTCCTCAGCCAACATGAGAAAAGAAATCCTTCAGTGACTGTAGAATACAGTACAAGTCTGCTCTAGGGTTTTTGCAACATGGTTAGACAAAAACAGCACATGCACTATATACATTGGCGAATCTGTCCATTTGTTACATTGGCGAATCTGTCCATTTGTTTCTGATAATTTCCTAGCTGTTTAACACTAATGCAGCCAGCAAGTTTTATCCTGACACACTGACATATTTGTTTGCATTTGATTTGGACCAATTACAAAGGTATGCTTGCAGGTGCCCTCAAGGTCCTCACTGCTTCTTTTTTGACAGACAAGACTGGCACAGTGAGAAATATTTCTCAATAAACATCAATCCAGCTATAGCCCACTGAACTGTACTCACAGTTTCCCATTACCCAAAATATAGCAAATGGATTGAAATACTACTAGTTTAATTCATCTGCCTTTTTAATATGTTAGGTAGCAGAAGCTACAGCACCTATCTTGGAATGCACATCACATTGCACAACAAATGACTATCCTTCGTTGTTAAGAATGGCGGTTCTCTCTTACCATAACATGCAGACTAACAAAATGCTAAATAAATCAATATTTTGAATCAGTATTTCTAAATTTTCTGTACGATTTCTAAGCCCCATCTTAAGCAGTGTCTGCCTTGTCCTAATCATAACAAGATCAAGGTGCTGACCAGCTTGTACAAGCTGAGGCCAGTATCTGTTCCAGCAATTTTGGAAGAGTAGTGGAAGCAGCATCAGAAATTGTATTTAATATCTCAGACACTAAACAGCTATTGATTGGAAACCATTTGCATAAGCTACAGCTCTATTGATAGAAGCTTCCGTTCCATCAAATAACCTTCCAATCAAAACTGTCTTCCAATCACAGGCATTTATTCACAAAACGTTTTGGAAAAATATTGCAAAACAGTTCTGTGGGGGGAAAAAAATACACCAAAGATACCCCCAACACAAGACACGTGCTGAAAATGCAGGAACAGTCACTGGCCACGAACATATTCCACACGCTTCTTCTATAATGCCAGAACGTTACTGTTGAATTAACCGTGCCTAGTTAGTTATCTAGTAAGTTAGCTACTGCCCTTAGTAACGTTAACTACGTGACCGCGAGCTTCGTTGTGCTAATCACAGCCTAGTTTAGTTTCAGCTAGCTTGCAATCTGTTAACCCAGGCCCAAGTGGCTAATGTAGCTATTTTTACGGATATCATGTAAGCTCTATGAACACAACTAATGTACTGTTGCAGGGTATTCTTTCATTATATTAAAAGCTAAGTAGTCTAGTGTATGATGTTATTTGGTTGAATAACGTATGTAACGCGAAATAACACCGGTAAGTGTCCTATTGGACAGAGAGGTGCTAGCCTATTTTGCTGGCATAGTTAACTAGTAGCTAACGTTACATACGACACGTTCGTGTTGAAACAGTAACGTGAGCTAGCTAGTCGGTAACAATGTCATATTTAAATAAAACACGATTTTGCGTTTTAAACTAGCTAGCTTATTATTTGGAAAACAAAATACTAAAAGAAAAAAAAAACAATACCTTAACCAAGACCTGATATTTCCTTGGTTCATTCTTCATCGAGTACACTAGCCGCCTTAATCGCTGCTGCCTAGACCACTGCGTAGTGCATTTTAGGACCCAATGAAATAGAAGAGAAAAGATTTACCTGACTGTAAATTTAGTTATAATAATTGTATCCAAGAGGAGCAACATTATACGTGTCCAAATAACATTTATGCAGCTCTATGAAATAAATTATACATTAGGCTATTTATTTAGTAATTTCTGTTTTTAGATCATGCAAAAAATATTGGTCTTCCATACTTACTCTCAGAGAAAAAGCGTCTGTCCCGTTGGGCTCTTTGATTAGGTTTAAGAGTGTAGCTATTGGTTTTGCAAAAATTACACAATGGATGTTAACAATCTAGTCTGTACATTTTATGTTTAATGTCCGTTCCAATGTTATTCTTGTCTGTTCTTTTTCACAGACTAGATTCACTATATTGCCTTATACATTTCATTGATGGCTTTTATTGTGGTAAAGAAAATCTGAGTGCTGCCAGCATAATATCCTGCTGCTAAAATAACGCTAGTGGTTAACCATACTGCCCTCCACGTGTGCGACCCGGGTTAGATTCTTGTGAGGGCCACCAGGATCAAAACATTCTATTGCGGGCAGGCTGAAATAGGCTTACCTTGTTTCTGGTTTTTATGACATTGGGATATGAATCTGACATTCACACCCAGAGGAAGGGAATGAGATGCCAATATGGTAAACATGCATGCGTCAGACATAAGTGAAAAACAAAATTATTGCTGCATGCAGCAATTTACAGGTCAAAGTTATATAAATACCATACATAGGTCTGATTATCAGTTTGTGTAATGAGCATTTAAAGTGATTTTCTGGTATAGTCCCCCCATATTGCCAATTGGAGCCACATGTCCTTATCTTGTCATACAAATGATACATACCAAATTTGGTGAGAATCGAACATCACAATATGAATTCACTTCATGTGAAATTGTAGGATGCAGTTAGTTGTTGACCTATAACATCTGTGTTTTCAAATATCAGTTTTTTTTTAAATATAATTATTGATGGGCAGTATCCAGAGATGCTATATGTGAAGTTTTATGGAGATGGGACGAACGGCCTAGAAACAGTTCTCAAAAGTATGTTTTTCAGAAAGTTAAACATTAAAAAAAATGTCAGAAATCAAAACGGCATTTGGCAAAGTTGTTCACCACCTGTTCCCAAATCATATGATACTAGTCTTACAGATAGGTCTGGAAAGAATTGGACCCTGATACAAGTTTTGATATTTTGGCTGTTACCTAAAATATATTAACATTACAGTTAAATAATGAATATGGGCTTAACGTGCAGTCTATCATTTCAAATCCGTTGTTGTGGCGTACAGAGACAAAATTATGAACAGTGTCAGTGTCCAAATATCTCCCGCCCTAAATGTGTATACAGCTCTGGAAAGAATTAAGAGACCACTGCAAAATTATCAGTTTCTCTGGTTTTATTATTCACCGGTATGTGGTTGTGTAAAATTAACAGTTTTATTCTGTAAACTACTGACAACATTACTCCCAAATTCCAAATAAAAAGATTGTCATTTAGAGTACTTATTTGTAGAAAATGACAACTTGACAACAAATTCATATTCATTCTTCAACAACAAAATGCTAATGTTTTAACTTAAGAAAAGTTCAGAAATCAATATTTGGTGGAATAACCCTAATTGTTAATCACAGTTTTTGAGATCACATTTGAGAGCTCCCCAGAGTGGCTCGATGTTATTAAGGTCAGGAGACTGTGATGGCCACTCCAGAACCTTCACCTTTTTCTGCTGTAACCACTGGAGGGTCAGCTTGGATTTGTGCTTAGGGTCATTGTCGTGCTGGAAAGTCCTAGTACGTCCCATGCGCAGCTTTTTGCAGAAGAATGCATATTGTCTGCTAGTATTTTCTGATAACATGTATCTTGCCATGCATTTTTTCACAAGATTGCCCATGCCTTTAGCAAGCAAGTTTATTGTTATAGCACGATTCATACATACAGGTGCTGGTCATATAATTAGAATATCATCAAAAAGTTGATTTATTTCAGTAATTCCATTCAAAAAGTGAAACTTTTCATTCCACACAGACTGACATATTTCAAGTGTTTATTTCTTTTAATTTTTATGTTTATAACTGACAACTAATGAAAATCCCAAATTCAGTATCTCAGAAAATTTGAATATTACTTAAGACCAATACAAAAAAAGGATTTTTAGAAATGTTGGCCAACTGAAAAGTATGAACATGAAAGTATGAGCATGTACAGCACTCAATTACTTAGTTGGGGCTCCTTTTGCCTGAATTACTGCAGCAATACGGCGTGGCATGGAGTCGATCAGTCTGTGGCACTGCCTCAGGTGTTATGAGAGCCCAGGTTGCTCTGATAGTGGCCTTCAGCTCTTCTGCAATGTTGGGTCTGGCGTATCGCATCTTCCTCTTCACAATACCCCATAGATTTTCTATAGGGTTAAGGTCAGGTGAGTTTGCTGGCCAATTAAGAAGAGGGATACCATGGTCCTTAAACCAGGTACTGGTAGCTTTGGCACTGTGTGCAGGTGCCAAGTCCTGCTGGAAAATGAAATCTGCATCTCCATAAAGTTGGTCAGCAGCAGGAAGCATGAAGTGCTCTAAAACTTCCTGGTAGACAGCTGAGTTGACCTTGGACCTCAAAAAACACAGTGGACCAACACCAGCAGATGACATGGCACCCCAAACCATCACTGACTGTGGAAACTTTACACTGGACTTCAAGCAATGTGGATTATGTGCCTTTCCTCTCTTCCTCCAGACTCTGGGGCCTTGATTTCCAAAGGAAATGCTAAATTTACTTTCATAAATGAACATAACTTTGTACCACTCAGCAGCAGTCCAGTCCTTTTTGACTTTAGCCCAGGCGAGAGGCTTCTGACGCTGTGTCTTGTTCAAGAGTGGCTTGACACAAGGAATGCGACAGCTGAAACCCATGTCTTGCATACGTCTGTGCATGGTGGTTCTTGAAGCACTGACTCCAGCTGCAGTCCACTCTTTGTGAATCTCCAACACATTTTTGAATGGGTTTTGTTTCACAATCCTCTCCAGGGTGCAGTTATCCCTATTGCTTGTACACTTTTTTCTACTACATCTTTTCCTTCCCTTCGCCTCTCTATTAATGTGCTTGGACACAGAGCTCTGTGAACAGCCAGCCTCTTTAGCAATGACCTTTTGTGTCTTGCCCTCTTTGTGCAAGTTGTCAATGGTCGTCTTTTGGACAGCTGTCAAGTCAACAGTCTTCCCCATGATTGTGTAGCCTACAGAACTAGACTGAGAGACCATTTAAAGGCCTTTGCAGGTGTTTTTGAGTTAATTAGAGTGTGGCGCCAGGTGTCTTCAATATTGAACCTTTTTCACAATGTTCACATTTTCTGAGATGCTGAATTTGGGGTTTTCATTAGTTTTCAGTTATAATCATCAAAATTAAAAGAAATAAACAATTAAAATATATCAGTCTGTGTGGAATGAATGTGTACAAGTTTCACTTTTGAATGGAATTACTGAAATAAATCAACCTTTATGATGATCATTCTAATTATATGACCAGCACCTGTACTCTTTTGATCATAACCCAAATGTCTTCAGTGAACAACAAAAACAAAGGAATTTGCCTTGCTGTTCCAATACTTTTAGAGGGGACTGTACGGAAATTCTTAATCCACTGGGCCTCGGTGAAAGTTGGAACCACCGTTTCCCACTGTTTGTGTACCCAAACGGATGGAGAAACACGACACATTCTGTAGTACTCACATATCTGAAACACACAAAAAGGTGCCAAAAATAAGTCGATGTAGTTGACAATAACATTATTCCCAATTGTGATTTACTTAAACGTATATAGGCCTCCTAAAATCTTACCGTTCTACGTGCGCAATGGCGTCAATCTGTTTGTCATCGCTCATGGTATATCTCCACGATAACACGTGAAATATGTTCACTTGCTTTAAGTCTAGCATTTCAGGCATTTTGAATCCGCTTTGCTACAACCGTTGACTAAATGACCGCATTTGCAAACCAATAAATCATGATCAACAGCAACACAACTTGAACATGGTTGCTGTGATGTTGCAGTGTCACATAAATAATAAAGATGCCTGCCTGTTGCTTTGTAAAGCATGTGGTGCATACGTCAACGTAAGAACATATGTCAGTAGACTTATTTTCCTAATCTTCGCAGGTCTTTAGACTGCGGTTGAAACACACACAACAAGGGCTGAAGGAACCCTTTAGTTCCTTGAATAGCTGTTCCTGGGATTGGTGGAAAAGCGGCTTAAACAACTGTTAAAGTTGAAGACACTCTTCCTTGACTGTAAGAGACACGAGCATTGGCACTGACTGCGCTGGAGAGGGGCTGCCATAAAATCGCAACAGACTTTAAATATCGTTTTTCGATCAGTGTTATTTTCCTCAGAAAGCAATTCTCCACTCCATGAAAAAAACTTCAATGCATTATATGCGATAGGGTTTGTTGAAGTCTAACACTTCCCCGAGTTGGTGTATTGGAAAGGAGAATAACACACCAGGAGTCAGGTCAATTACCGTATTCCGTTTATTACAAAAGCTTTTGGAGACAAGTGTCGCCGCACAATGTCGGAACATGAACTGTCATAACAGCATTATTTATACTTCAAACACGCCTAAAAAGTGGGGGCGTTAAGGTAGCCAAGCAGTGTGCCATTGGTCCAATTTATGTTATATACCTTATATGTGTACATGCAGCACAAGCGTCATATTTGGGCTTTATGTCTTCAGCTTGAAGTTCCTCAGTATGTGTGTGCGTTGTCAATCTGTGTCCTGTTCCCTGTGTGTCTGAGACACACAAGATAAATCTACTTCCTCTTCCTAGCAACCGCCTAAATAAGATTTCCTGTTTTTCTACTTGCAACTTTCAGCAGACATTCAACATTTGGCCTTAATGCTCACAACAGTCCAACAGCCCATACATTCAGTGTATCCACAGGTTAGAAAACGTGGGCTAAACCTTGCGGTCCCAGGGTAAACATTGGATCAGCTGATTGTACAGCAAGGCTGACAAGTGGCTTTCAAGTAGTATTGGTTTTTAGTGTATTTCTCAACACAATTTAAAAAATATATATATAATGCAACAGTGTCAGCTTCTTGTTCACGATACAAGACAGGGAGGAAAATAAACCAGCTTTTACTTTACTTACCAATGTAGCGTTCTCTCTTCCAAATACTCAGGCCATCCCAAGTAACAGTCTGTTCTGAGCCATACTCGTATATCATCCGCCAATGTTGGTTGACTGCTGGACAGATTTTGTGCATATGGGACATTACTGTGCCAGATATTCAAGATAAGCATATGTTTTGTGATGTGTTTGAACTTCTGAGCCGAGTCTGGCGGGAGGTATCTGGCCCAACAGCAAAAGTAAAATAAGAGGTTGTGGTAGGACACAGGCGCAGAGTCGAAGAAGTTGTAATAATCCATGTTTAATCCAAAAAGGGAAGACAAAGACAAAAACCAATACAAACAAAAAAAAAAAAAAAAAAAAAACCAGCAACCAGTGACATGGGGTACCCAATGGAAGGACAAAACCAAAATGAACTAAATTAAGTATGACAATTACTTTATTGTATTTAAATACCTGTCATTTTTTATAAAACTGAAGCTGTCTCCTTGCTCAGTAGGCTACTTTTAAAAGAGCGTACAATCTGAAATTTATATACACTACCAGTCAAAGGTTTTAGAACACTTCATTTTCAGTTGTCCACTGGTGGTTTATGGTAAACCTGTTACCTTAATAGTTTTAACAGGGTTTACATAATAGTAACAAGGTTGACATAAAAATCACCAAAACTATTATAATTGAATTAAAAACACAAACAATTTAATTGAGATAATATTCATTTAAAGTTTGGTAACAGAGTTGACATGGGTGCTTCACTGTGTCATTAATAATGATACTAAAAGGATTTCCTGAAGTGACACAAGATATATTTTATAAAATTAAGGATTTAGGTCTGTTTAACAAAATACCTAAAAGCAAAATGTATTTGCATGTACACTCACCTAAAGGATTATTAGGAACACCTGTTAAATTTCTCATTAATGCAATTATCTAATCAACCAATCACATGGCAGTTGCTTCAATGCATTTAGGGGTGTGGTCCTAGTCAAGACAATCTCCTGAACTCCAAACTGAATGTCAGAATGGGAAAGAAAGGTGATTTAAGCAATTTTGAGCGTGGCATGGTTGTTGGTGCCAGACGGGCCGGTCTGAGTATTGTACAATCTGCTCAGTTACTGGGATTTTCACGCACAACCATTTCTAGGGTTTACAAAGAATGGTGTGAAAAGGGAAAAACATCCAGTATGCGGCAGTCCTGTGGGCGAAAATGCCTTGTTGATGCTAGAGGTCAGAGGAGAATGGGCTGACTGATTCAAGCTGATAGAAGAGCAACTTTGACTGAAATAACCACTCGTTACAACCGAGGTATGCAGCAAAGCATTTGTGAAGCCACAACACGCACAACCTTGAGGCGGATGGGCTACAAAAGCAGAAGACCCCACCGGGTACCACTCATCTCCACTACAAATAGGAAAAAGAGGCTACAATTTGCACGAGCTCACCAAAATTGGACAGTTGAAGACTGGAAGAATGTTGCCTGGTCTGATGAGTCTCGATTTCTGTTGAGACATTCAGATGGTAGAGTCAGAATTTGGCGTAAACAGAATGAGAACATGGATCCATCATGCCTTGTTACCACTGTGCAGGCTGGTGGTGGTGGTGTAATGGTGTGGGGGATGTTTTCTTGGCACACTTTAGGCCCCTTAGTGCCAATTGGGTATCGTTTAAATGCCACGGCCTACCTGAGCATTGTTTCTGACCATGTCCATCCCTTTATGACCACCATGTACCCATCCTCTGATGGCTACTTCCAGCAGGATAATGCACCATGTCACAAAGCTCAAATCATTTCCATTTGGTTTCTTGAACATGACAATGAGTTCACTGTACTGAAATGGCCCCCACAGTCACCAGATCTCAACCCAATAGAGCATCTTTGGGATGTGGTGGAACGGGAGCTTCGTGCCCCCCCTGGCTGTGCATCCCACAAATCTCCATCAACTGCAAATCTCCATATCCTATCAATATGGGCCAACATTTCTAAAGAATGCTTTCAGCACTTTGTTGAATCAATGCCACGTAGAATTAAGGCAGTTCTGAAGGCGAAAGGGGGTCAAACACAATTAGAGTATGGTGTTCCTAATAATCCTTTAGGTGAGTGTATTTACATCTCTTTAAATGACAGATATCAAAATACAGTGGATATAAAAAGTCTACACACCCCTGTAAAAATGCCAGGTTTTTGTGATGTAAAAGACAAAGATGTACAATGTGACAAAGATAAATCATATCAGAACTTTTTCCACTTTTAATGTGACCTATAATGCGAACAATTCAATTGAAAAACAAACAGAATTCTTCGAGGGGGAAAAATGAAAAATAAAAAACCTGGTTGCATAAGTGCGCACACCCTCTTATAACTGGGGATGTGGCTGTGTTCAGAATTAACCAATCACATCAAATTCATGTTAAATAGAAGTCATTACACACCTGCCATAATTTAAAGTGACTCTGATTAATCACAAATAAATTTCAGTTGCATCTCAGAGAAAAGCCATGGTCCGCAGAGAGCTTCCAAGGCATCAGAGGGATCTCATTGTTGAAAGATATCAGTCAGGAGAAGGGTACAAAATAATTTCCAAAGCATTAGATATGCCATGGAACACAGTGAAGACAGTCATCATCAAGTGGAGAAAGTATGGCACAACAGAGACATTACCAAGAACTGGACATCCCTCCAAAACTGATGAAAAGATGAGAAGAAAACTGGTCAGGGAGGCTTCCAATAGGCCTACAGCAACATTAAAGGAACTGCAGGAATTTCTGGCAAGTACTGGCTGTGTGCTACATGTGACAACAATCTCCCGTATTCTTCATAGGAATGGGCTATGTGGTAGGGTGGCAAGACGGAAGCCTTTTCTTACAAAAAAACCCATCCAAGCCCGGCTCCCAAAAGCTTGTGGGAAAATGTGTTTAGGTCTGATGAATGGTCTGATGGTTGAACATTTTGGCCATAATTCCAAAAGGTATGTTTGGCACAAAAACAACATTGCACATCACCCAAAGAACACCATGACCACAGTGAAGCATGGTGGTGGCAGCATCATGCTTTAGGGCTGTTTTTCTTCAGCTGGAACCAGGGCTTTAGTCAGGGTGGAGGGAATTATGTACTGTTCCAAATACCAGGCAATTTTGGCACAAAATTCAGCACGACAACCTTTCAGCACGACAACGACTCAAAGCACACATCCAAATCCAGAAAAGCATGGCTTCACCAGAAGATTAATGTTTTGGAATGGCCCAGCCAGAGCCCAGACCTGAATCCAATTCAACATCTGTGGGGTGATCTGAAGAGGGCTGTGCACAGGAAATGTCCTCGCAATCTGACATATTTAGATCGCTTTTGCAAAGAATAGTGGGCAAATATTGCCACGTCAAGATGTGCTATGCTAATAGACTCCTAACCAAAAAGACTGAGTGTAGTAATAAAGTCAAAAGGTGCTCCAACAAAGTATTAGTTAAAGGGCGTGCACACTTATGCAACCAGGTTATTATTGTGTTTTTTAGTTTTTCCCCCCTCAAAGATTTCAGTTTGTTTTTCAATTGAATTGTTCACGCTATAGGTCAAATTAAAGGTGGAAAAAGTTCTGACATGATTTATCATTGTCTCATTCTTTTACATCACAAGAACATGGTATTTTAGGGGGTGTGTAGACTTTTTATATCCACTGTATATGACTAAAATGTCTCAATGTCTCTCTAAATGCAGAGAAGGCAAGAAGATTGCAGGTTAAATGCAAATATTGAAGATGATGATGACAGTTTTCTAAATGTGGTCAGTATGAGGGATGCTTATTGGAGGGTGACACAAGGGCTGCAGCACCTTTATGGCATTGTAGATAAATCATGTAATCTATAAAATGTTATGAAATGCCTCTTACACATTCTGTCTTGTCTACAAGTACAACAGCAATGAAAATGGTCAAAGAAATACTGGAGATTGCATGAGCAATGCTTCCAGCAAAGATGAAATAAATAAAGTGGGCAATGAGGACTTTGAGAAAATTCAAGAGGTTTTTACATATTACACCTATTACGATAGTACAATGTCAGGATTTTTCGCTTTTATGAACTGAGAAATAAATGCTTCCCTGCTTGATCATCCATAATCACATTACTAAATATTGTTTATTATAAATAGAATTGTTTAAATATCTTCTAAAAGTACCAATTGTCACCCCTACAATATTGTTACAATATCAATACCGAAGTATTCAGTCCGAAATATTGTGATACTTCATTTTTTCCATATCTCCCAGGCCTAATGGAAAATATTATCTCTTCAATCAATCAAATTTATTTATAAAGCCCTTTTTACAACAGCAGTTTACAGAAACACCCGGCCTTAAACCCCAAGGAGCAAACAACAGTAGTGTTGAATTTCAGTGGCTAGGAAAATCTCCCTAAGAAGATCGAATTTTAGGAAGAAACCTAGAGAGGATCCAGGCTCAGAGGGGTGACCAGTCCTCTTCTGGCTCTAAATACAGAGTCTATTTAAATGTAGACTAGGTCAGAAGTATGACCAGATGGACAAGGACAGGGACTGCAATGGGCCCCCCAAACCGGTGTGGACTAGGACCTCATGTCCTCTTAAAGTTTAAAACGGGAGGAGACTGGGAAAATTCAGAAAATGCTTTTAATGAATTTAAGAGCAAGAGGTTCTCTGACATCCACTTCCTAATATGTGAAATGCATGCTTCCAAAGTAGCTAATTTTGGGGCTTCTCCATGCTTCATTGAAATATATAACTGTGTGTCATCAGCATAACAGTTAAATGTACATTGTGAATTCAGATTACATCGCCCAGAGGCAGCATTTATAGTGAGAATTTTATATAATCATACATAATCTCTTACTACAACAGTAAAGTAGCCTAGTAATATTATTTGATTCTGTACTATGCAATGTTTTCAAAACTTAATTTGTCCTCGGGTTGTCAACTAGACTTTTACTGTAATTATTTTTCTCATATCACACTTTCCTGCACATAAACAGTGTCTGTCACCCATTTGTGATTAACAATTTAATAAAATCACCCAGCTGTAATATCTCTAAATTGTGGTACAAGAAAAGCCTGCAATTTTTTAAAATCTACTTTTACATTTCACCCTTCACTTTTTTCTGTTGTTAACCTGCAGAATGACCGAATAAACCGAGAAGATGACATGAGTAATGCATCCAACAGTAAAGACGAAGATGAAGAATTAGACAATGAAACCCTCTCCAGAACTAGCCTGCTGGGCACTGACATTGAAGAGGTAAATTCACAATTATACATCACAGTGTTTACCTTGCTTAAATTAATGCCAACCCTTTTTATTTGTATTCATTACAGTTTTTCTCCATTGGTTTGGCTCATTTCTTGAAACAGAAATTACATTTTCAAAACAACATGGACAAACCTCCAAACCACTTGGCAATTGTTCACAACAGAATTGAATTTCTCATTCATTTCATCAAATTGCAAATGTCTAAGTATATGTCTCAACGTCTCAGTACATCTTTGCAAATGATTAAGTACAGGTAGCCTACATTTAGTACAATTTCCAAGTGAATAGATCTTGTTGATCTAAACTGATTGTTGATTCTCAGTCTAATGGTTGTTCGCTCCAAAATGTGTCAGCGTCATTTTATTGTATAAGTCATAACATGCACAATAGTCTGTTCTATTGTCAAAATTAGTCCAGAACATAATATCATGAATACCATATATGAATCCCTTGGAACATTTGATACATTTATTACAGCAATTGACAGTCATCTTTTCAAGTCATCTTTTTCCCTTGTTAACCAATAGAACGAGGAAGACCTGTCAGATTCCGAAGGGAACATGCTTGATGCCGCCAGGAGTGAAGATGAAAACGATGTGGACAGTGAAGCCTTGATGGAGGGCAACACCAGTGGAGAAAACACATCTGCATTTTCAATGGTATGTTGTAAATGATTCTATGACACTGTGTTGAAAGTATAATTTCCGCATCCGCCAAAGTAATTTTCTTCAATAGCACAATCCGCATACCTCCACAATATTGTGTCTGTGCGGACCGGTGACTGTTGACGTGCTGAAACCCCACATACGGCAAGGGATGTCCTGTTTGGCTCATGAATAGTGTAAACATTGCAATAAAACAATATTTATTTCCAGGAAATCTCTAAATTACACCAATATTGTGCATGGGAAACCGTTTGTGCATGTAGAATAATTAGTTATAAGGATCGCAAATTCCAAAGCACCCTGGCAAATGGACCATCTTGCATACAAAAATAGCCAAACACCCACAAGGCGCTGAGATGCATTCACAGAGGAGAAAATTAAATATAGGGATGTTCCTAACAACTAATTTCCCTGACATTTAAATGGAAGTTTAACTTTACTAGTCTAAAAGTAAGAAAACACTCAAAAAACACAAAAATGTAGCACATTTTAATCTTTAAGGTTAAACATTGTCCAAAAACTTTATGCATACAAGAGCCATTTGAAATTGTCAATCAAATTCTTTAATAACCTGGTCATATTTTAAATGCCCCTGAAATATGTGGCACTTTGCGCTTTGCATTATGGACCATTAACCAGTAAGCTAGACAATGGAGCTAACTATAGCTCTTGCTGCCTGCAAAAAGTAGAGTAGCCTAACAGGCTATGCAAATCTCAGTCTTTGTCACGTGCAATTTGAAACAATCACACAAAAGGTAGATCTACTTCTACACTGCAAAAAAGGCTAAAGTTAGCCTAATTGCCTCTCGGTCAAACAAGCTCTGCTGCATCTTCTAAGTTGAAATAATAGTGGCACAGCAACTTCGCTAGAAAAGCTATAAATAGCGTTCTATTTCTCCAGTAGCTGCAACTGTGTGACACAACGGAGTAGCATTGTACTATGTTTTGCCTACAAAAGTTAGACTCTACAAAAGTTGGACACATAGATACACACACATGTGGCTCCTCATTCTTTTGGGTTTGCAGCTGTGTAGGATATGATGCAATTTTCATACATTTTGTGATGATCCAGGGCAAGCATTTCTAGAAAATTACATATGTCTCTCTCTCTTTCTCTCTCTCTAGAGCAGTGAAGATAGAGCAGCTATTGGTGACAATCCCTTGTATCCTGGTGCACCTCTTTCAAAGGGAGAAATGTATTAATGCTGATGTCCTATCTGTTACGGCATAATTTAACCTGGAAAGCACTTACTTACTGGAAATGTTTAACATAATGTTTCCAGGTCTGATCCCATCTTCACATTATCTTTTCCAAAAATTATTTGAAGTTCACTTTTATTATGAAAGCTGTTTAAAATACCTTGGTATTAGAGCAGACTGTCCCTCTCAATGTGACTCTTGCAACACAGTTTTTGACGCCAGTGCAAACCTTAAGAATGGCTTCTATTTTTTTGTGTTGCCCCTGTATGCACAGATTAAGCACCTACTTCAAGAACATGGTATCAGTCATAATGAAAAAACTAGAACCTTTGGGATTCTCTCTGACATACATTCTGGTGAAGAGTATCAAAAGTTATGTGACAGCGGAGTTGTTGAAAAAGATGACTTGACACTAATTTGGAATTTTGATGGCGCACCAGAGTTCAAAAGTTCTAAATGCAGCATTTGGCCAATTCAGTGTCAGGTAATTGAACTGAAACAAGAAGTGAGGAAAAAGCACATTTTGCCATCTCCTTTAATGAAGCTTAGTCATTTCCAAATGATAAATGGTTTAATTCCTGAATATCGACACAATGTGTGCCTTGTAGTCACTTGGCAACTGACTACATTATGAGTAGTTAGTGTAGGGTATAATGTGTCAGAATGGTGATTTATGGCCCTGGAGGCCGGGACTTCCATATTGATGTGACAGGTGGGCGGGACATCCAGTTTGTAGGGTGGGACTTCCGTTGTGGCGTATATTAGAGTGGGACTTCCTGTATGACGTGTGTACGGGCGGGACTTCAGGAGTGACCTATGGATGTCCGGTGACTTTGTTATTTATGATTACATTGATGTGTCCGTGTTTGATGTTTTACAATGTCTGATGAGTAAAACAGACTAGTGTTATAACAGGTGGGTTATGTTTGATGATTAAAAAATGGGCCTTAGGGTTCCGGAATGTTAAATTCCCAGGCAATAAATAAGTGTTGTGTCAGTGATAAGATGTTTGGTGTTCAACAAATGGTGTTCAGCAAATCTAAAACCCCCGGTGTTTTATCTTCTGACAAGTGGTGCAACAGATGGCCTACAACCGGTGGTTGTTAATCTTTCATGTTTTATGGGTTGATTGGCGTGGTCTGTGTATTTAAATCACGCAGACATCGGTGATGATCATTCAGTCTTGCCTGAGCAAACTTACCTACACATTACAAAACATGTTTTGGGTGAAACACCGGTGAAAGCTAACATCTTAAACGCAGCTCAGCGATTTGGTAAGAAATTACAAATGGACCGCAGAGATGCAATCAACATGCCAGCCCCGAAGAAACCGAAGCAGAGTTTAACCCGAATCCACCAACTACACCAGGATATGTTTGGCACAGGAATGGGAATTGGACGATAGTTGGATCGGTGGATACATTTTCAACCCAGAGCTACCAGAGGTGGTGGTTTTATGGGGCACCTTTCGAAAAGTGTTTTATTTGGGGCCAAAACAAAGCCCACATAATACGGTAGATGTACTGTTTAAAGTTGTCAAGGGGCTGAAAGAGTATGACTCAGTTAGATTGGAACTATTTCCGGAAAATGTTAGAGGGGTCGATTGTGACAGCAGACAGTTCGACTGACGTAAGACCCTGAAGCCGCGCCTTATGTTAACACCATCCTCAACACAGCATAAAAACAGACAGACCGCCTGTGACTATCAAGCAGTCGGAAGAATTTACGAAACATGTCTCAAGATTACAACCAAGCGGTGATTGAAGAACCCAAGGCAGAGAACTGGCTGTGTGACGCCTGGGATGACAACGCTGAAGCCTTCTACGGAACCCCTGACCCCGACAGCTCGATTCCACCGTCATACCCAGCTCAAGTTGGAGCTGAACATCACACAGAGACTGAGTGAGAACAGGGATGAATACATGGACACATTTAATGAAGATGCTGTATGCAACGCAGTGGCGTCATGGTGCCATGAAAGCAAAGAGTCTGTTGTTTAAGGCCGGGTAACTTCAGTTCTCATGTTAACATGTATATAAACAAAGACTATGAGAAATCTGAATGTTTGTGTAACTTTTCTGAATATCTTGGTTGTGTAATTTCGAAACCTCAAATAAAACGATGTTAAACATGTATTAATTCTCATAATTGCTCGAACGCTCTACGATATCTGAACAGGTTATGAAAAGTATTTACTACGACCCGGCAAACCCTGGTGCTTATGTGGGTAGAGAGGGTTTGAAAAGAGCATACTTGGAAAAAACCGGGGAGATCCTTAAAAATGGCGACGCCGATGACTGGCTGCTCGCCCAGGATGCATACACGCTACACAGGCCTGTAGTTATACATTTTCAAAGAAATAGAGTTATTGTTCATGATATAAATTCACAATTTCAGCTGGATTTGGTTGACATGAGTGCTTACAGTGTGGAAAATGATAACATGAAATTGATGTTAACATGCATAGATGTATTAAGCAAATACGCATGGATTTGCATGCTAAAAAATAAAAGCGCTATCGAGGTAAAGCAAGCATTTTTTAATTCACATTTTGAAATGTTAATGAAGAAGTACAACATAAAACATTTTGCTACAGGAAATGATGTCAAAGCGAGTATCGTTGAGAGATTTACACTTTTTCTCCATTGATTTGGCTCATTTCTTGAAACAGAAATTACATTCTCAAAACTCTAAGATCATTTGGCAAAACAGTCTTCCAATAGCTCACTTGCAAAAGCTCATATCGCTCCCAAAACAGTTCACTCATGTGTCAAAACCAAATTTCCTTCTCATTTAAACAGTCAGTGCCCCCAAAATGCTTCGTCCCTTTGGCATTGTGTAAGCACTGCAAGTCAAAATGTTTAGATGTTTTGTCACTATGGCAGAGGACCATTGAAATATCCCTCATGTCCACCTTTCAGTCTTAGCCCAGTCCTTTATTGACAATGGTTACTGTACTGTTTTTTGTCTAGCTAACAGAATACAATAGTGTATAAAACTGAAAAAAATGAATAGGATTTCAGGGTAAGAGTAGCCTCCAAGGTTTGACATCACACATTGCACTCATACTGCCAAAGAAAGTGTAACCATTATCATTCACACATAAAGTAACTTCCATACATCAGAGTAAAAAGAAAATGTATACAGCATAATATACTGTAATATAAACACACAAACAAAAAACTATGAAAATGATATGCAGCCTACAGTGCTGTAAATAAAGCTGGAGTTTCACAACTAACAGTTCTTCACTGGTCGCTGTCCTCATCCTCCCTCTCCTGGCCACCGTCCTCACCCTCATGGCCATCCACACGCTGCTGTCTGTCTGGCCACAGATTCTTGTCCACATCACAGCGTATATTTTCCCTTGCGATGCAACGAGGGAAGAAACGGCGTGCATGTCGCAACCATCCCCTACACTGATCTTCTGTAATATCCTCACACGCAGCGTCCATTGCATGGAGCAGGGACCTGTGATCTTAAGCCCGATGCTCATACACTCTCCACCTCCAAGTGGAGAAATACTCCTCAATAGGATTGAGGAAAGGAGAGTAAGGTGGTAGGAACACCATGACCATCCTTGGATAAGTAGTGAACCAGGCCCTGATGAGCAGGCCACAGTGGAAATTCACATTGTCCCATACGATGACATATTGTGGTAGGTGAGGCCCTACGAGACCTCTCTCATTTTCAGGGATCAAATCAAAGTGAAGGCGGTCCAACAACATGAGGAGCTTCTGTGTATTGTATGGGCCAAGACTGGGGATGCGAGTGGCCACACCATTCTCAGTTATGGCAGCACACATAGTTATATTGCACCCTCGCTGGCCTGGGACATTCACCTGACTGTCAATTGCTGTAATAAATGTATTAAATGTTCCAAGGGATTCATATATGGTATTCATGATATTATGTTCTTGACAAATTTTGACAATAGAACAGACTATTGTGCATGTTATGACTTATACAATGAAATGACGCTGACACATTTTGGAGCGAACAACCATTAGACTGAGAATCAATAATCAGTTTAGATCAACAAGATCTATTCACTTAGAAACTGTACTAAATGTAGGCTACCTGTACTTAATCATTTGCAAAGATGTACTGAGACATTGAGACATATACTTAGACATTTGCAATTTGATGAAATGAATGAGAAATTCAATTATGTTGTGAACAATTGCCAAGTGGTTTGGAGGTTTGTTCATGTTGTTTTGAAAATGTAATTTCTGTTTCAAGAAATGAGCCAAACCAATGGAGAAAAACTGTAATAAAACAATTATATCACGAATGTGGAGGTATCTCGCAGCTGCCAACACTCATCACTATGTTGAGGTTATTCAAGATTTAGTTCACGGATACAACCATAGCTACCATCGGTCTATTAAGATGAAGCCTGCTGACGTTTGTGAAGAAAATGTTAGATTAGTTATTAAGAACCTGTATGGTACAACATTAACGAGAAATGGTTATCAAAGTGGTAGTCAAACAACTCCAAAGTGGCAAAGCTCCAGAATTGACGAGATCCATCCAGAAATGTTGAAAGCTTTGGGTGTGGAGGGGATGTCTTGGATGACACGCCTCTTCAACATTGCGTGGGAGTCGGGGAAAGTGCCTAAGGAGTGGCGGACCGGGTGGTGGGGACCAGAGGGTGTGTGCCAATTACAGGGGTATCGCACTTCTCAGCCTCCCTGGGAAAGTCTACTCAAAGGTACTGGAAAGGAGGGTTTGGCAGATAGTCGAACCTCGGATTGATGAGGAATAATGCGGATTCTGTCCTGGTCGCGGAACAACCGACCAGCTATTTACTCTTGCAAGGATCCTGGAGGGGGCCTGGGAATATGCCCATCCAGTCTACATGTGTTTTGTTGATCTGGAGAAGGCGTATGACCGGGTCCCCCGGGAGATTCTGTGGGAGGTGCTGCGGGAGTATGGGGTGAGGAGGTCCCTTCTGAGGGCTATCCAATCCCCGTATGTCCAAAGTGAGAGCTGTGTTCGGGTTCTCGGTAGTAAGTCGGACTCGTTCCAGGTGGGGGTTGGCCTACGCCAGGGCTGCGCTTTGTCACCAATCCTGTTTGTAACTTTTATGGACAGGATATCGAGGCGTAGTTGGGGTGGGGAGGGTTTGCTGTTCGGTGGGCTGGGGATCTCATCGCTGATGTGCTCTGGATGGCATCATCGGTCTGTGACCTTCAGCACTCACTGGACTGGTTCGCAGCAGAGTGCGAAGCGGTTGGGATGAGGATTAGCACCTCTAAATTTGAGGCCATGGTTCTCAGCAGGAAACCAATGGAGTGCCTCCTCCGAGTAGGGAATGAGGCGTTACCCCAAGTACAGGAGTTCAAGTATCTCAGGGTCTTGTTCGCGAGTGAGGGGACAATGGAGCAGGAGATTGGCCGGAGAATCGGAGCAGCGGCGGCGGTATTGAATTCGCTTTACCGCACCGTTAGACAAAGCTCTCGATATACCAGTCAATTTTCCTTCCTACCCTCACCTATGGTTCTGAAGTCTGGGTCATGACCGAAAGAACAAGATTGCGAGTACAAGCGGCTGAAATGGGTTTTCTCAGAAGGGTGGCTGGCTCCGCTGCTCCTTTGCATCGAAAGGAGCCAGTTGAGGTGGTTCGGGCATGTGGTAAGGATGCCCCCAGGACGTCTCCCTAGGGAGGTGTTCCAGGCACGTCCAGCTGGGAGGAGACCTCGGGGTAGGCCCAGGACTAGGTGGAGAGATTATATTTCGACACTGGCCTGGGAACGCCTCTGGATCCCCCAGTCAGAGCTGACAAATGTGGCTCGGGAAAGGGAAGTTTGGGGTCCCCTGCTGGAGCTGCTGCCCCCGCAACCCGATACCGGATAAGCGGATGAAGATGAGATGATGAGGTGGTTATAAAAGCTACAAGTTCCAGGTTGGGGATACAGTGAGACTCTCAAAGCTGAGAAGTATGTTTACAAAAGGCTATGAAAAAGGGTACACAGATGAATATATTACAATAACAGAATGCATTCCTCTGGTACATCCTGTATATAGAATGAAAGATTATGATGGTGATGTGATAGTTTATTTATGAACAGGAATTGCGGAAAATAATCGTGGCTAAAGTGGAAGCAGTTTTGAATGAGAAAGTACAGATAGGGAGGAAAATGTCTCTTGTGAAATGGTTTGGTTGGCCTGAGAAATTCAACAGCTGGATACAATCGGACCAAGTGGTTGACCTAGAAACTGGAAAAAATTCCAGGATTTTTAGGATAATTTACATTGACTGCAATCAGCATGGGTGACGGTGGCTTCTACATAACGCTGCCCAGTAACTCATCGAGACATGTCTATCCAAGCAATACGAGTTTGTGCTATACCACAAAATTTGCCAAAGGTATAGATTTGAAAGGTGATTGGGAAGAATCTTTGATAGAATTCCAATACCCACATACGTGGAAGACTTTTACATGGGGTGAAAACGCATTTGAACTACATGACTTAAATAAGGACAAAACTTGGAAACATGAACTCAACACGGGTTATTACAGCTGCATAGTAAAACTAGTGACAGAGCTCAAGTTATATAAAACCACATGGTGTATGGGCGGGGTACGATGAATTTTAAAATAGAATGTTTCTAAAAGGTGAGCCCCATTTTAGTTTGAAATTTAGTGCAAAACTGGAACAGATATTGGGGTTAAAACCAGGCGAGCGGTGGTACTCCCCATGGTACGGAACAATCCCCACAGATATTCTGGCTGGGTTTAACACCCTATAAATCTACACAGATATAATTGATTATCAACGTGTTGGTGACAGTCCTGTCCAGCTGGTGAGAACTGTACATATTACAGGGAAAAAGAACAAAGTTGTCACAGTGACGTACGACAAGCCACACTACGTACCTCTTAGTAAGAGTCAATTTGATGAGATCTGTATTGAAGTAAAATCTGATCAAAACCAGCTGGTTTCATTTGTAGTGGGGAAGGTGATTGCAAAATTACACTTCAAACCCGTCAAACAATCTTTTAGAATTTAAGATGCAGCCTCAGAAACTCTACGATGATCCTCTAAGGTATGTTGAATACTACACAACACAGGCCGGTAACAGTTTACCGGGATACCATGGTAGCGCTGCAATGTATGGGGCTGATCTAGGGGGCCTTTTCCTGAGGGCTTTTCCAGATGGCAATACCTTTGTTGAAGCGTGGGTTCTCAATAGCAAAACCACATCTGAAGAATGCTCCTAGGAATATAGTTGGTGATGTTGTCAACAGTGTTATGTCACGACAAACAAAACAGCAGGACGGTTCTGGATTGATGGTTATGACTCGAGGTGTTAGAAAGAGACCACCTGGTAGGCGGAGCCTACCCAAGAGTAAAAAACCCAAGAATGAGACAAAAACAAGAGCCAAGGTTAAAAGAGGACATACACCCCGGAGGACACTCAAAGGGAACACGGCAAAGCTGATTAAGAATATATTTTAGAAAGATGGCACTCCTACATCATATGTCTGGTGAATGTATGAAAACAGAGATGGATTTATTCACAGTTTCCTTCACACAGACATCTATTGAGAAAAATACATACATTGAAATACCCACCCTATCAACATTATCAGACGCAGCCCCTCGTGAGTTCTTTATTGCCGGGAATGGCGAAGACTACGTTGATCTAAACAATACTTTGTTGTACCTATGTGTAAAAGTCACTAAACCGAACGGAACTAATATTGATGCCGGAGCACGTGTTGGGGTTATGAACTATCCAATAGCCACCCTATTTTCACAAGTGGATGTCTCCTTGGGTGATCGTTTAATTAGTCAGAAAGGGCTGCCTATTCAGTGGATAGTACAACATTTTAAATGATTGGCCCGGTTCATAGTGATATCTTCTTTCAAGAGAAACTTATGTTAAACAGCATTGACATAAAGGTTAGGATGGTGCGCTGTAAAGATGAGTTCTGCTTTATGGGGGCCGGGGATGTGCATTATCGTTTGCAGATCCAACAGGTGCTTATCTCTCCTTTAAAAACAAATTCACCATTTGAATTCCATGAAGTCAAATCTTTAGACTGGTGCATTCTATTAAGAATATATTCAACATTCTCTCTACGCCTCACAGGCACATTATCCAAAATTTCATAAACAAGGTCAACATTTCAGTCAACAGTTTGCTTAGTTTCAGTCACGTTTACTACATCAGACCCAGTCTCAGACCCATGTAGACTTAGTCAGTGTGTTTGTATCAAGCTCCCCCTGTCGCACAACAGTCAAAATGTAAAATGGCAGAGTATCTTTTAGCTTTCTCATGTAAATCCATATCAGGCTTCAACAGTTTATTGCGAATCGATGAGTCAAAATCATTTTCAACAGATTGTCTTACATGGGTCCTAGTCGTTTTGGATTCTCGCAGTTTTTCTAACTGATGTTGTGGCACCAGAAAAAAGATTTGAGCATGATCCATGTTGTTTAACCCTGTCTTGATGCAAATAGACTGGTTAAGAACGGAACTGCAACGCTTAGTAACTGCAGTAGAAAACCTCCAGATTGGTTGATGGTTTTTCTTTTCCTTGCGACTGAAGTGTTCTTTCTAGACATGTATATAATTTTGCCTTTTTGTCTCTTTACTTTTCGGAGCTGTGGTTCTGTTAAGGGTATATTCACTCGCCTTAGATTAAGCGTTATTTCACAGAGTGATAGAATGAGGTCGGTGGATGCTGATTCTAAAATAACTTTTCATTGACTTGCCGGTGCCTTAAATATTAAAATAAACATTTCTACGAATGCGTTTAGACATGATCAAACTTTCTTAGGAACGTACACGACAGGCCAATCCCCTGAAAATAACCCCGTTCTCAGGCGGTAGTCTTCTGGTGTTGTAGCTTTAAAGTCAATAAGTAAATAACCAAAAGGCGGATGTGCTGCATCTTTAAAACTCTCCATGAAGAATCGAGAAAGAATGGGGTATATCTGTCTGCCTAAAATGCTAATCGGCTGACTGTCGCAGGGATTTTTAAACAAGAACATATTGTCATAATTGTTAATAACACTTTAGAACAAGACAAAAAAATTCTGTAAATAATTAAATGTACACATAAAGTATCTGCTCAGGTTGTATAAGATCACAACCGCCCAGCCCAACTGACGCAGATGCTGGTCACTTGGTCTAAATACAAATAGGATTAACAAGCGTATACAGGTAATTAAAGCTGATTAACAATCATGTCAATAACTCTACTTACCAAGATTTGAAGGCCCAAAAGAGTGTTTACCAAACACGGCTGGTGTTTAATTCTGCTCAACCTAAACCGGAGATTTAAACAGGCAATAAGGATTGCGCAATCGTAAAATTGATTTACACGTTCAAATGTCTCGTTTGTTAGCGTTTGTAATTGCAACACAATTCAAATAAATTACTTCAAATAAAATAACTTACAACAGAAACGATATACTCCGTGCTTGAAACAACAGCTGACTTCTGTGGATGCTGCAGGGTTAATGTCGTATTTATTGACACTAATGAATGGTTAATTTTGACCAGTGGTCTACAAATTTCTGTCTGTCTTTCCAGGACCTCATCCGTCAGGACCCTTGGCACGGGAGGCTGGTGGACGGGACTCGGCTTCCCCTGCTTGCACCTGCTCAGGCTCTGGCGCAAGGATAGGCTCAGGCTCCTGGATGGGCTGAGGGGGAGATGCCTCGAGGGCTTTGATGTCTGCAGTGCCATCATCTGCAAAACAATAGAGCACAATTTAAATGAAACGAGTTAACTATGGACTTGTGTTTTTTTATTATTATTGGTCTATCAAATTTAAGTTTACTTGCCATGAATGTCGTCGGTATCTCCCCCACCGGTGATACCTTCCAAAGACACCGTTCCGATGAGGGCTGCCACCCGCTCCTCGTTTCGGTGTCAGCTGGAGACTTGGATCTGGTGGGCCTCCCCCAGTCTGACTCACGCGCCTCTTTGTGGCGATCTTTGAATCGGACCACTTTTTTTTCACCTACAATAAACAAGAAAACTCATGCTTAAATTGTATTAAGCAATGAAACATTCTTACCTCTGCTGGAGCGCGCTTCTCAACCCCCACACTATTAACAGCACTCGTAATTTGGGTACATATTTTGTTTTTGTGGGCGCCTTTTATTCCACTTTTTAAACTGCCAAATAAAACAATTTTATTTCTTTCTACCTCCCTGGTGATCGTCTCAATCTCCACGTCAGAGAAGTTTCTCTTTTTTGCCGTCTTCCGTGTGTCCATGGCGTAAAATGAGGGCGTGGGGGAAGCGGAGACTTGAATATATAGGGGCGTGTTATTCTAATGACGATCGTTTTCAGCCGCGGCATTTATCAAGGGCAGGTATTGCGTACACCTGGATTTTATAGGTACGCACAGCTTCATAAATCAGGCGGTGAGAGGAGTGTAAGCTAAATCTTACGCCAACATATACGCCCGTTTCTACGCAAGAATGATACATGAGGACAAGTGTATCATCTTTCAAGCATACAGCACTGTTGTATCTTTTCTTTAGTCTGTCATATTTTTGACTATGATACACAACTCCATAAACAAAAAACTGTTGTAAGACCAGAAGCAGTTACCTAGATTTCTACATAACTTGGCAATGGCAAGCCTGTACGAAGTTGTGATATTTTCTTGCAAAGGTGGATGCCCAAAACCCTTTCATTTAGTATCTCACATAAGTTTTTCGCTTATTAAAATAAAGTACTTCAACAAATGACTGAACCTTTGCACTGGTGATAGTTTACTTGGCCTTTTCTGGCAATTCTCTCCACAATAGAAAATGTCTAGCTATTTGTGAAGGGACATATTGGCCCTCATTTATCAAAAGTGCGTACACCAAATTTCCAGCGTACACCTGGCGTACACCCAAAACCACGGTGACTTTGAGATTTATCAATATGGACGTTGGCGTACGGCACTCTCAAATCCTACGCCAGCTCAGGAGGTAGTGTACGCACATTTTGAGTTCGTGCGGAAATGCGCAGGAAAAAAAATCCTAACGCACTGACAAACTAAAAGATATAATATATTATGACTCACTGTAAAAAGAACAACAACATAATAATTACAAACTTCAGTGTTTATTTTTGTGCAACATGGACTTCAATGTTTAATTTGTGTGACTCTACCAAAGCATTTGATTTATATGTATTCCTTCAGATGCGAGCCTGTGCGCTTTACATGACGTTTCAGGTTTAGGCCCGGCAGTTGCGCACGGACTGGGTTCAGTAATAAAAGGCTGACAAAATAATAAATTCAGACTGACAAAATAATAAAAATTACATTCTTCTTTTAAATAATAATAATAATAATAATAGAAAGATTAATAATAACAACATTCTTCTTCTAAATAACAATAAATGTCTTTAATAATAAATATCATAAAATAATAAGACGAATATTACAAATTGTCATGCAATTATTAATGTGAATGAATGGTACTCCACATCACATCATCATCTTTTATTCCGCTTTTTAAACTGCCAAATGAAACAATTTTATTTCTTTCTACCTCCCTGGTGATCGTCTCAATCTCCACGTCAGAGAAGTTTCTCTTTTTTGCCGTCTTCCGTGTGTCCATGGCGTAAAATGAGGGCGTGGGGGAAGCGGAGACTTGAATATATAGGGGCGTGTTATTCTAATGACGATCGTTTTCAGCCGCGGCATTTATCAAGGGCAGGTATTGCGTACACCTGGATTTTAAAGGTACGCACAGCTTCATAAATCAGGCGGTGAGAGGAGTGTAAGCAAAATCTTACGCCAACATATACGCCCGTTTCTACGCAATAATGATAAATGAGGGCCACTGTGTTCCATTAAAATACTTAAATAAAGTGCCCATATTGGATTCAAATGCAAAGGTTGACGTAGCCCATAATGGCCCCCATTGTTTCACACTTTGTGTGCTGTGTGTGAACAAGTGTATGTTGAAAGTCATGTTGTCTTTTTCCATCTTTGAAAATCAATAAATTTTTTAAGAGCCAGTTGTGACATCAAGATGCTTCTAGTCTTGATCTTATCCTGCAGTAATGTATATATGCCAAAAACCAATAGGAACAAATTATTCCAGGCAGTATTCCTTTCAATACAGGCAGAGCATAGAAGAGGAGAAATGCTTGCCACTCAGAAGCTTTCCAGAACTTCCTTTCAGTAATTGACCTTGGTGTTCTAGTTATCTCAATAGGAGGTTTTGTTTTTGCAAGTTGCAAATCAAAATCTTCAATCTGTTTGCCAATGTACCAGGGGGCTTGACTGTTTGCTGTATCAAACCATAATAGTAGTTAGTGTAGGGTATAATGTGTCAGAATGGTGATTTATGGTCCTGGAGGGCGGGACTTCCATATTGATGTGACAGGTGGGCGGGACATCCGGTTTGTAGGGTGGGACTTCCGTTGTGACGTAAGTTAGGGTGGGACTTCCTGTATGACGTGTGTACGGGCGGGACTTCAGGAGTGAGGTATGCATGTTCGGTGTAATTTATGATTACATTGATGTGTCAGTGTTTGATGTTTTACAACGCCTGATGAGTAAAACAGACTAGTGTTATAACAGGTGGGTTATGTTTGATGATTAACAAATGGGCCTTAGGATTCCGCAATGTTAAATTCCCAGGCAAAAAATAAGTGTTGTGTCAGCAGTAAGATGTTTGGTGTTCAACAAAAGGGTGCCATGTGGTAAGACAGATGTAAACTTCCATGTTTTACAATGTGCATGTAACATGGTGTTTTTCCACAAGCACAGAGTTACACGTGAGAGACATGCTTTGTGTGTAAGATATAAAGAAGGGGTTAGGGAGTGACAATTTGGAGAGTTTGGAGAGCCCATTTTTTCATTTTAACAAGATCAGATCTGCCCTGTAATAATGGTCCCTTAATAACCACTATTACAAACTGTAGTAAATGCAGGTTAAAAATCATCCCATGTTTCACGGTTTGTAGTCCAACACAGCACTACAGTAAACAAACATCACATGAGCAATGCTGGTATTTGGAAGGAACAGACATGGCCATGGCCAACCACACATTACGCATAGGTGAATTGTGTCGCGGTTTGAGTTTCAAAATATTGTTATAAATAAAACATGAGCAATGGAGAGTTTTGTAATAAAAAAAAATGTTTTAAGTCAGCATTAACTTTTAAGTTGCATCATAAAGCAAAACATTACAAAGCCCTAAGTAGACTGTGGGGATTTTGGCCAGATTTCACTACATGGACATTTTGGGTCCTAGATTCATTTCTGTAACAGATACAACCTATTATGATGTATCCTGGTAATCACAACCCCCTTGGCTTCAATAAAAACACATAAAAACAGACTTTTGGGTCACCATTTTAAGAACTCATCTATTGGAAAAGCAAAAAGAATATTTTTTGGAAAACATTTCTGCCATTCAGCATAAATATTTTTTTTTGAAAGCATTATAAAGAATTGTGTCAATGGTATTTCCTAATACTTTCATGCCTTTACTATCAAATTACACTGTATTGGGTTGAAAATAATGAAATAATTAAATAATAGAAGGTAAAAAATATAGGCACCCTCAAAAAATTTGGTTCTTCTACCTAGAAATAAAACAAAATTAAATAAATCAGATTGAATGTATAGTGCTTCTTTTTGCATGTAATGACGCATAACGGCCACCAGATGGCAGCACTAGATCGCTAGTTACTATATATAATTTATAAACTCAGAAAAATGACCAACTTCTTCCCAAAAACTCAAGAACACCCCCATACTATGTTGACTAAATTTTTTTTTTTTTTATCATATTTATAATACAAACGATGTATTATGGTTCAAAACATCATATATAGTGATGTACACCCTTGTAATCCCTATTCTTGTCTACAAATTAGCCTTTCTAAGATGCATGGTCAATGTCGTTGCCTGGTGAAAAGTTCCCATAGCAACCCAAACAATACACAGACAACCCAAATTATACACGGAACGCTTCACGAAAGTGGCTACAAATAATGAGTACTGTCTGCGGATCTGCGGATGTCGACTATGTAAGGATAACCCCTGTCACCTAAAGGGGAAAAGAGAGGTTAGGAAACAAATATATTTTGCAAAATAAATTTGCTCTTAGTACTCACCTAAAAGATAACCATGACCCCTCAATGCGCCCTCCTGCAGCCGTCTGCGCACGATGCTGTACTAAAAAATTAAGGCATCGTGGGTGCCTCCAGGCCATCGTGCCACAACATTTAATAGGCAGAGTCTGGCATCACATATAATTTGCACATTGACTGAATGATAATTTTTGCGGTTGATGTATGCGTAATCATTAACCAATGGTGGTTTCAGACGCACGTGGCTACAGTCAATTGCACCTATGACATTTGGAATTCCAGCAATCTCATAAAACCCCCTTTTAATCATTGTTTACTGGGCATTGTCATATGGGAATTGTATGTAGTGTGGGATGAGAGTCCTGATGGCAGCCAGCACGGATGACAGCTCGCGGCTCATGGTGGGTTGGGATATACGAGACCTGTCAGCAATCTCCCGTTGAAAGGTTCCAGTGGCCAAGAACCCCAGTGTGGAGAGAACCTGGACTGGAATAGGTAGGAAGGCCCTTGACCGCCGGGTCTCACGTTGGAGGTAGGGCTCCAGGTTATTGCACAGCTCCAGGAGAAGATGCCTTGGAAGACGGATTCTGCTCATCAGCCATTCATCCGCTTCATTCAGAAGATCTCGCCTATCTTGAAATACTCTTTCCCTTCTCAAGGGCGCATATGCGTCTTCTAAAAGCGCCAGGTCAGCCATCATTGAGAATTGTTGTACGGGGGAAATCCAGTTTATAAAGCTGTTTGGATGAGCAAATGACCTATCACAATGCATTTTACAGCACGCGTTTGAAACAATTAGCATTTGATTTCGTGTCACATCACATGTATTGGGGTGTTCAATAGTGATGATGATGATGTGATGTGGAGTACCATTCATTCACATGAATAATTGCATGACAATTTGTAATATTCGTCTTATTATTTTATGATTTTTATTATTAATGACGTTCATTGTTCTTTAGAAGAAGAATGTCGTTATTATTATTATTTCTATTATTATTATTATTATTTAAAAGAAGAAATATTATTATTTTGTCAGTCTGAATTATATTTTGGTCATTAAAAGCCTTTTATTACTGAAGCCAGTCCGTGCGCAACTGCCAGGCCTAACCCTGAAACGTCATGTAAAGCGCACAGGCTCGCATCTGAAGGAATAAATCAAATGCTTTGGACTTCAAATTAAACATTGAAGTCCATGTTGCACAAAAATAAACAATGTTTATAATTATTATGTTGTTGTTCTTTTTACAGTGGGTCATAATATATCATATCTTTTAGTTTGTCAGTGCGTTAGGATTATTTTTCCTGCGCATTTCCGCACTAACTCAAAACGTGCGTACACCACCTCCTGAGCTGGCGTAGGATTTGAGAGTGCCGTACGCCAACGTACATATTGATAAATCTCAAAGTCACCGTGGTTTTGGGTGTACGCCAGGTGTACGCTGGAAATTTGGTGTATGCACTTTTGATAAATGAGGGCCACTGTGTTTAATTAATGACTTAGTCATTTTTAAACAAAAGTGTGCACATCAAAGCCCTGCATGTTGTGTATGTACCAAAGTGAGGTACATACACAACATGAAGATTCACAAATAAATGTACATAGTACTTTTGTACATGAGGTCAGGAAGACTGGAAACTTCTGTGCCATCTGGCTTGATATGATAAAGATGAAATGTGTTGTTGAAACAGCTGATAAGTTATACATTACACCTTTGCCAAATCCATATGAACGGGACTAAAACATTCAGTTGTTGCCAATGATTTACGTATTACATAAAGAGACTTGGTCCTTGATTTTTTTTAATGAGATTTAAACATATATATACACTCACCTAAAGGATTATTAGGAACACCATACTAATACTGTGTTTGACCCCCTTTCGCCTTCAGAAATGCCTTAATTCTACGTGGCATTGATTCAACAAGGTGCTGAAAGCATTCTTTAGAAATGTTGGCCCCTATCGATAGGATAGCATCTTGCAGTTGATGGAGATTTGTGGGATGCACATCCAGGGCACAAAGCTCCTGTTCCACCACATCCCAAAGATGCTTTATTGGGTTGAGATCTGGTGACTGTGGGGGCCATTTCAGTACAGTGAACTCATTGTCATGTTCAAGAAACCAATTTGAAATGATTCGAGCTTTGTGACATGGTGCATTATCCTGCTGGAAGTAGCCATCAGAGGATGGGTACATGGTGGTCATAAAGGGATGGACATGGTCAGAAACAATGCTCAGGTAGACCATGGCATTTAAATGATGCCCAATTGGCACTAAGGGGCCTAAAGTGTGCCAAGAAAACATCCCCCACACCATTACACCACCACCACCAGCCTGCACAGTGGTAACAAGGCATGATGGATCCATGTTCTCATTCTGTTTACGCCAAATTCTGACTCTACCATCTGAATGTCTCAACAGAAATCGAGACTCATCAGACCAGGCAACATTCTTCCAGTCTTCAACTGTCCAATTTTGGTGAGCTCGTGCAAATTGTAGCCTCTTTTTCCTATTTGTAGTGGAGATGAGTGGTACCCGGTGGGGTCTTCTGCTGTTGTAGCCCATCTGCCTCAAGGTTGTGCATGTTGTGGCTTCACAAATGCTTTGCTGCATACCTCGGTTGTAACGAGTGGTTATTTCAGTCAAAGTTGCTCTTCTATCAGCTTGAATCAGTCGGCCCATTCTCCTCTGACCTCTAGCATCAACAAGGCATTCTCGCCCACAGGACTGCCGCATACTGGATGTTTTTTTCTTTGTAAACCTTGAAATGATTGTGCGTGAAAATCCCAGTAACTGAGCAGATTGTGAAATACTCAGACCGGCCCGTCTGGCACCAACAACCATGCCACGCTCAAAATTGCTTAAATCACCTTTCTTTCCCATTCTGACATTCAGTTTGGAGTTCAGGAGATTGTCTTGACCAGGACCACACCCCTAAATGAATTGAAGCAACTGCCATGTGATTGGTTGATTAGATAATTGCATTAATGAGAAATTGAACAGGTGTTCCTAATAATCCTTTAGGTGAGTGTATATTTCATGTTCTGGTAATGGCTTACTCTCAAACCTTGAACAAATTGTATATAAAATCAGCTAAATGTTTATATGTTTCTGTGTGGGTATATAACACTACATAAAAGAACAGGGTAACTTCCACCCATTAACTATTGACTCTAGAAGCTATTCCACCCCATAGCTAACTTTACCATAAACTTGAACATGCACGTTTATAAAGCGGTATGTAAAACAGGCTATGCTGGAGTACTTCCTCAAAGAAGCCAATATGTGTGAAAAGAAATAAGCAGAACTACAAGCCAAGTATACTTAAACTTCCTGTATAAGGCAAGACTACTTTTATTTCTCTTAAGTATATCTCAATCAAAAGATTGAGTACAAGTATATGCCAAATATACTTAGACTTTTACAGTATACTTGTCAGTATAAGCCAATTACACATGTGGAATCTGACCATTAACAATTACAATATGAATGTGCGTTTCATTGGAAGTGCATATGCGTAATAATGAAAACATCTCTGTTTAGATTCTCTCTCTGTAGGTTGTGCTCTAATGATAGGAATCTTTACGATGGCCATATGGCATAGGGGGTTGACTTCTAAAACAAGGTCTTTGCTACTCAGAAACGCCTTCAATGTATATATCAGCTTTTAACCAACATTACAGTGAGAAAATAATGGAACGTTCACCGTATGACATCTGTGCTGCAATTTTCCAATAAACGTGAGCGAACTTCTCCCTCGATTTGATACAGGTTCTACATTATTTGACCTCTATACAAAACTGCAGATTTCTAACACTTGTTAGTATAATTTTGTTAAGTACATCTCTGATAAGTATACAAAAAGTAAACTGAGGGTATACAATCGAATTTTTGTTTAAAAGAAGTATACTAATAACACACTGGAATAAACCTCTTTTTTGGTAAGGGTGATGTTCGTACCCTGGCTAAATAGGAGTCACCCCACTTCCCAGAGTCCTTGGGCTTTCTCTTTGCAGAACAAAAGAACAAACAGATCAACAGACAGACCAGATAAAAGGATGGTTTAAACTTCTTTAGTTGCCCCAAGATACAGCAAGATGTATTGCAAGCTATAAACAAAGGTCTGTTGGTTATCTTTTTGTCAATTATCAGATTTCCTTTTCCACAGGGGTTAATATTCAGGTATATACAGTGGGGAGAACAAGTATTTGATACACTGCCGATTTTGCATGTTTTCCTACTTACAAAGCATGTAGAGGTCTGTAATTTTTATCATAGGTACGCTTCAACTGTGAGAGACGGAATCTAAAACAGAAATCCAGAAAATCACATTGAATGATTTTTTAATAATTCCTAACGCACTGACAAACTAAAAGATATGATATATTATGACCCACTGTAAAAAAACAACAACATAATAATTACAAACTTCAGTGTTTATTTTTGTGCAACATGGACTTCAATGTTTAATTTGTGTGACTTTACCAAAGCATTTGATTTATATGTATTCCTTCAGATGCGAGCCTGTGCGCTTTACATGACGTTTCAGGGTTAGGCCTGGCAGATGCGCACGGACTGGGTTCAGTAATAAAAGGCTTTTAATGACCAAAATATAATTCAGACTGACAAAATAATAAAAATGACATTCTTCTTCTTTTTAATAATAATAATAATAGAAATAATAATAATAACGACATTCTTCTTCTAAATAACAATAAACGTCATTAATAATAAATATCATGAAATAATAAGACGAATATTACAAATTGTCATGCAATTATTAATGTGAATGAATGGTACTCCACATCATATCATCATCTTTTATTCCGCTTTTTAAACTGCCAAATGAAACAATTTTATTTCTTTCTACCTCCCTGGTGATCGTCTCAATCTCCACGTCAGAGAAGTTTCTCTTTTTTGCCGTCTTCCGTGTGTCCATGGCGTAAAATGAGGGCGTGGGGGAAGCGGAGACTTGAATATATAGGGGCGTGTTATTCTAATGACGATCGTTTTCAGCCGCTGCATTTATCAAAGGCAGGTATTGCGTACACCTGGATTTTAAAGGTACGCACAGCTTCATAAATCAGGCGGTGAGAGGAGTGTAAGCAAAATCTTACGCCAACATATACGCCCGTTTCTACGCAAGAATGATAAATGAGGGCCATTGTGTCTCCTCAGGAGTTGAGAAGGATAAGGTGGGGAGACAGCCCGCCCATTGGGTAAATGTTACACAAGACAGATGGGCAACAACTTACCACACCCCTTTTCTATGTGATATATACTGTTGAATGACCTGTATGGAGTTAGAGACTCCTCAGATGATTATGTTTGTAAGCGTTTGACGCGTCTCTCATATTTGCAAATATTAATAAAACTGTTAGAATGTGCCAAGAGTATTTTGTGTCTGTACTTCCTTATTAATGAGTTCGATGAAATTACCATCACAGTTTACATTAGCCAGCTAATGCTGGCCTTTCGCCGGTATCACGTCGTATAGTTGTACGGCAGATGAAAATAGCAATATATGCCAAATAAATAGATTAATAGCATATTAAATAGCTGAATGATGTGTGACCTTTTTGATCTGTTGCCAAGAAAACAGCAAGCATCCGCAGTTTCAGTAAGATATTTCTGAGTGTTTGGTCATGTGACTAAGCGTGGCACGAGATTCAAAAGCTGCACACTCCGGCAGCAACTCCAGTATACATGTTTAATATGCAATGGGACAACATATTTGTATCCATACATTTTAATGTGCATTATGTAATTAGGAAATATGGTTGGAAATAAGAAAATCCGACTTCCAATGTTAGTAAAAATATTTTCCACACGCTTGATTGATTGTTTTTTTTTCTTTTGTCGATCAGAGCTGATCCGACAAATGAGCGACTGAAATGCGTTTTCTATTAAATAATAATGTTGATAAATTAGGCTACATTATGGTTCATTGCAAAACAATTCTAAACTAGGTTTAAACATACTGAAATTTAGAAGCAAACGAGTTTCAGTAAATGATCTGCGCCTATAACCTTACGCAGAGCTGTCAAACGCTATTCTGAACCCATGGCCTACATCATATCGAAACTGACATTATTCGCATGGTATTTGTTGAGACATTTCTAACAGATTGGAAACATGTGCAATTGTGCAAAAAGACAGTTGTCTAAAAAATTATTGCGATCTGGCTCAAATGATTGTGATCAGGCAATTGTGTAATATTTGCGACAGCCCTAGTTGTAGCCCATATGCACATTTCGCAATTGTGAATAGTTCATTCTGCTGACTAAATAAAAAACATTTGTTGGATCATAGCGTTTGTGTTTTATTGCTGTTTAAATGTAGGATATGATATACTTAGATGTTCAGTTCAACAGTTATCCTGTTTCTAATTAAGTCAAAGATTGTTCATTTCCGACAGTGTGGAGGGGGGGGGGGGGAATTAATTCAATTAGGTATTTCTGCAGGCTGCAAGTCGGGGGCATTCCTGAATATTAAGTTACGCCCACTGATGTTCGCCATTGGTCAGTTTGGGGACATCCTGGTTTGAAATCAATCAATCAATCAAAATTTAACACAGTTCGACGCTAGGTGTTATGTAGGTATGACGTCATTACGTTGAGTGTACTAATGGAGGAAGAAGAGTTAACAAATGTTTCACAACTTTATCTCAGAGTCCATGTGTATTCATACATTATCTTTTGTCAAGATATAACACTAGGTTCAAGGACTGATATAGAAAACAAAAGAGTATTTGCTTTGACTACATGATGAAAAAGCGCTCTAGTCTGATTATGCATGTACCAATTATGTCAAATTAAATTGTATTTTTAAATACCATTTCATTGTATTTTGTTTCAGGATTATAATTGTTTGATAAGTTACAACTGAAATAAATTAATTTGAAGACTGAAGTGCCTCTAAAAGTTGTTTTAAATGTTTTGGTTACAGTCAAGAATGAGACACTGGTGGTTTAGAAAGTTGCTGAGTGCAGTTATAAAAGACACATGCATAATCACTATGCCTGCCATGGTCAGTTTTTCTTTGAGTAGCCATTGCTTGGTTATATGTGATATAGTAGAGGGCCATCATTAGGAGGTTAATGGTTGAGAATACTGCTTATTGCAGTTACAATATAGTTGATGTGAGCTCTACATGTTACAAAGTGTAACAGGCCTCCTTTATGCACAAGTTTATGCAGGATTACCATTTATGCATTTTCCACAGATTCAACATATTACACAAGTGTGAACATGCTGTGTAAGGTACATTGTGCGGTGGACCTGTGATCAACAATTTCAGTGTCAGCTAAACTGTTCTGAAGGTCCTTTGCAGAGACCTGTGGGTTCTGTTTTGGGTTCCACACTGTTTAGCCCAGAGATCTCAAACCGGTTCCACGGAGGGCCATGTGTCTGCAGGTTTTTGGGTTTTCCTTTAAATTGGTTCCCAGTTCAGACCCAAACACTCAGGTGGGGGTAGAAACAAACCGGTTTGAGACCTCTGGTTTAGCCTGATAGCTTTTATAGCTTCCTATATTTTATTTTATTTTATTTTTTTATTATTTTTATATTTTTATATTTTCTTATTCTATTTTTTATTATTATGATTTTGTTTTGATGTTTTAATTTGAGTATTTGTTATCATCCTATTGTATTTTTCAAAATAAATCTTTGTAAAGCACATTGAATTGCTTCTATGTATGAATTGTGCTATATAAATAAACTTGCTTGCTAGATCTGACCAGTTTTGATACAAATCATTTTAATGGTTTATCTTTCCATTGACTGGCACTGTGCAATTTAACAGCAATGTTCTAGAAAGTTGAAATTGGTAACTGGAAGTGTTGAATTTTTTATAGCCTGTTGTAGAAAGGTGGCAACTTTCAATTTGCATCATGTAAAGGTCAGGTCAACAGCTGTTCATAGAAATAAAAATAATTCCAGGCGTGCCTGGAACAAGCACATTAAAATGTTTGAGTAATGACGTGATTATGGACTAAAAACATTGTTGGGAGGAATATAAGTGTTACATGTCTTGGACTAGATTATTTGAGGTCTAATTTAACCAACATCTTAAACGTTGATTCAATAACATAAATTACAAGTAGAACAGGTCCAAAAGAGGACAACAGACATTACAGAAAGTCAATTAATGTATTCCAAAGCAAGAAGTTAATGGCATAACTTAAAAAAAAATTATTAAATGATATGCCAGTTATATAAACCTAAAGGATTATTAGGAACACCATACTAATACTGTGTTTGACCCCCTTTCGCCTTCAGAACTGCCTTAATTCTACGTGGCATTGATTCAATAAGATGCGGGAAAATTATTCCTAGATGGGGCCTACCATCAAAATTGACATCAGACAATGGCTCCCATTTTGTAAATAGTGTAATTGAATGCATCTCCACTAGTCTGAAGATAGATCTGTGCACACATTGTAGCTATTATCCAGCCAGTGGTGTCTTGGTTGAGAGAGCTAATCAGACTCTAAAAACCAATTTGACCAAATTAATGGCTGAGATAGAGTTGTCATGGGTAACAGTGATGCCACTTGCCTTAATGTACATGCGAGGGAGAGAGCATCACATTATGGGTCTTTCTCCTCATGAGGTGCTTACAGCCAGACCGATGAGGATGATCACCACTCCTTTCCCAAAGAATAGACTGATGTTGCAAGGCTGTGATGACAAGATGGTGAGTTATTGCATCGCACTTAACAATGTGTTGAAGTCTATTGCCTGAGTCAAAAGGAGGGCCACTCCACAAGATCCAACCACTCGACTGGGTTGTCATGAGGGACCTCCGTAGGATGTACTGGCATCATCATAGGTGGTTGGGGCCATACGAGGTGCTACTGATCACCCAGACGGCCTTGAAGATTGCTGAGAGGGCTACGTGGGTCCACTCCAGCCACTGCAGGAAGGTGCCATACGACCCTGACGAAGATGTATCAGCTGATGCCAGGATGACAACCGCCACGATAGCCATGAAGTAGCAAGGAGGGCTTACTAAGGTCACTTTCATTGCCTTCATCGTCGGTATTGCTCTTTCCACCATTATCTGGACCACGGAGGCTGGGTGGAACAACAGAGAACCTCGAAGGAGGAAAACAGCAGGAAAATAGTCCAATGGCAGGACTTAAATAATAGCCGTCTCAGTGCGAGCCCATTCTAATCAATATTAGTTTAATGATGATTAATGGTAGGAGATTGATTTACTGGATAATAACATGTTTGCTCTTGCTGGAATGTATTATGTACTATTCTACTGTTTTGTTTTTCATTGGTTGTACGGTTTAACATTTATTTTTGTTGAGACAAAAGGAGGGAATATGGTAGACATTTTCTTATTCCATAGTGCAATAATATCATATTGCTTATTCTAAGTATAATCCAATCATTTAGTAAGGCCATTATGTGTTTCGGCTCTGCTTTCGGCTCTGCTCACTTAATCAATCATATCACATCACATCACAATCACAGGATGTGCCTACAACAGATAGCTATAGTTTGGGTTAAACTTCTCAAGGGTTGTAAACATCTTGTTATCTTTCTAAGCCAAAGTTCGCAGAGAAGCTGGTGAGACATGTAGACTAATCATGCATAGGAGGGGGACACAATGGGCTGTACTGAATTTATATAAGTCTGAGCTCAACTTTCAACTGAGAGCTTTTGAACTGACTCTGCTGAGAGGGTTTTCAAATCTTGAATAAAGCTTTACTTGTGAAAATAATCTACAGTGCCTTTCCCATTTAGTGATTTCCACGACAACACGTTAACTATCCCTAAATATATAACTAGAGTTTGTCATATGGAAGCACTTACTGAAATCTTCATCATGGACCCTGTAATTCTTCTTTCATAAACCAAATAAAATAATATTTATTTTAAAAAGCACTTTTAACATCAACAGTTGTCACAAAGTACTTTTACAAAACATCCAGCCTTAAACCCCAAGGAGCAAACAACAGTATTGTTGAATTTCAGTGTCTAAGAAAAACTCCCTAAGAAGGACAACATTCAGGAAGAAACATAGAGAGGACCCAGGCTCAGAGGGGTGACCAGTCCTCTTCTGGCTGTGCCGGGTGAACACATTAAGAGTACAAATTGTAATAATTAATAAATGCATATGGCCTGAGTCCAGAGTCTATTTAAACTTCGGAAGCATGACCAGATTGACAAAGAAAGGGACAATACGGGAGAGGGGGAGGTTTCTGATTCTTCTTTAGTTCTGCGTTTTGTTAGTGTTCTTGTCACTACTGGTAGCATGAAGCAGTACAGGCAGCCCATTCAGGTTTCACGGGTAATCCAACTCCTCCAGGATTTCACAAACATACATGCCGTCACAAGAAGGTTTGCTGTGTCTCCCAGTACAGTCTTAAGAGCATCAAGGAGATGCCAGGAGAGGAGCCATTACACAAGGAGAGCTGGACAGGGCCATAGAAGGGAATTAACCCAGCAGCAGGACTGGTATCTGCTCCTTTGTGCAAGGAGGAACAGGAGGAGCACTGCCAGAGCCCTACAGAATGACCTCTAGCGGGCTACTGTTGTGCATGTTTCTGACCAACCTGTCAGAACGGACTCCTTGAGGGTGGCATGAGGGCCCAACATCCTCTAGTGGGATTGGCATTCAATTGGCATTCGCCAGAGAACACCATAATTGGCAAGTCCGCCATTGGCGCCCTGTTCTCTTCACAGATGACAGCAGGTTCATACTGAGCATGTGACAGATGTGAAAGTCTGGAGATGCCATGGTGAATGTTATGCTGCCTGCAACATCATCCAGCATGACCGGTTTGGGTGCTGATTCAGTGATGGTCTAGGTAGGCATATACCTGGAGGATCACACAGACCTCCACGTTCTAGCCAACGGTACCCTGACTGCTATTACATACTGGGATGAAATCCTCAGACTCATCCACAGAACTTACGCTGGTGCAGTGGGCCCAGGGTTCCTCCTCGTGCAGTACAATGCCCGGCCTCATGTGGCCAGAGCGTGTAGGCAGTTCCTGGAGGGCGAGGGCATTGATGCCGTTGACTGACCCTCACATTCCCCAGACCTGAATCCCATTGAGAACCATTGGGATGTTATGTATAGGTGCATCCGCCGCCACCAATTAGTGCCACAGACTGTGCAGTAGCTCACTGATGCCCTGATATAGGTCTAAGAGGAGATCCCCCAGGACACCATCCACAATTTCCTCAGGACCGTGCCCTGATGGCTTCAGGAATGCATACAGGCACGTGGGGGTCATACACAATAATGAGTCACAATTATGATTTGCCGTGATGAAATTCATGCACCCCTCCATGAACTGCCACCTTAACGTGGTGGAGGGGTTTGAGTACCCGAGTGACCTTATAACCCTGGTATGGTCTCCCAAGGCAAACAGGTCCTAGGCGTTGGGTCAGACTAAGAGCGGTTCAAAACCCTTTAATGATGAGAAAAATGTTGAGGTCCGTGACGTCGCCCGGTATGGCACAGCCGGGGCCCCACCCTGGAGTAAGGCTCGGGGTTGGGTCTCATACTCGAGCACCTGGTGGCCGGGCCTTTCCCCTTGGGGCCCGGCCGGGCTCAGCTCGAAGGAGCGACATGGGGCCGCCTTCCCGTGGGCTCACCACCTGCAGGAGGGACCATAAGGGGCCGGTGCGGAGAGGATCGGGCGGCAGTTGAAGGCGGGGGCCTAGACAACCCGATCCCTGGACACGGAAACTAGCTCTAGGGACGTGGAACGTCACCTCGCTGGCGGGGAAGGAGCCTGAGATCGTGCGTGAAGTTGAGAGGTTCCGACTAGAGGTAGTCGGGATCACCTCTACGCATGGCTTGGGCTCTGGAACCACACTCCTTGAGAGAGGATGGACTCTTCACCACTCTGGAGTTGCCCATGGTGAGAGGCGGCGGGCTTGTGTGGGTTTGCTTATAGCTCCCTAGCTCTGCCGCCATGTGTTGGAGTTTACCCCGGTGAACGAGAGGGTTGTTTCCCTGCGCCTACGGTCGGGGATAGGTCTCTCACTGTTGTTTGTGCCTCGAGTGGTGTGAGAGGAGAATACGGCCGATAGTAGAACCTCAGATTCAGGAGGAACAGTGTGGTTTTCGTCCGGGCCGTGAAACACTGGACCTGCTCTATACCCTCTACGGGGTGTTGGAGGGTTCATGGGAGTTTGCCCAACCAATCCATATGTGTTTTGTGGATTTGGAGAAGGCATTCGACTGTGTCCTTCGCGGCATCCTGTGGAGAGTGCTTCGGGAATATGGGGTCCTGGGTCCTTTGCTAAGGGCTGTCAGGTCCCTGTACGACTAAAGCAGGAGCTTGGTCAGACTTGTTCCCAGTGCATGTTGGACTCCAGCAGGGCTGCCCTTTGTCACCGGTTCTGTTCGTAATTTTTATGGACAGAATTTCTAGGCGCAGCCAGGGGCCGGAGGGTGTCAGGTTTGGGGACCACACGATTTTGTCTCAGCTCTTTGCGGATGATGTTGTCGTGCTGGCCCCTTCAAACCAGGACCTTCAGCATGCACTGGGACGGTTTGCAGCCGAGTGTGAAGCGGTGGGAATGAGAATAAGTACCTCCAAATCCGAGGCCATGGTCCTCAGTCGGAAAAGGGTGGCTTGCCCACTTCAGGTTGGCGGAGAGTGCCTGCCTCAAGTGGAGGAGTTTAAGTATCTAGGGGTCTTGTTCACGAGTGAGGGAAGGATGGAACGGGAGATTGACAGACGGATCGGTGCAGCTTCTGCAGTAATGCAGTCGATGTATTGGTCTGTCGTGGTGAAGAAAGAGCTGAGCTCCCGATATACCGGTCAATCTATGTTCCTACTCTCACCTATGGTCATGAGCTTTGGGTCATGAACGAAAGGACAAGATCCCGGATACAGGCGGCCGAAATGATACAGGCGCCCAGCCACCCTCTCCGCAGGGTGGCTGGGCGATCCCTTAGAGATAGGGTGAAAAGCTTGGTCACCCGGTAGGAGCTCAAAGTAGAGCCACTGCTCCTCCACATCGAGAGGGGTCAGCTGAGGTGGCTTGGGCATCTGTTTCGGATGCCTCCGGAACGCCTTCCTGGGAAGGTGTTCCGGGCCCATCCCACCGGGAGGAGCCCAGGGGAAGACCTAGGACACGCTGGAGGGACTATGTCTCCCAGCTGGCCTGGGAACGCCTCGGTGTCCCCATGGAAGAGCTGGAGGAAGTGTCTAGGGAGAGGGAAATCTGGGCATCTCTGCTTAGACTGCTGCCCCCGCGACCCGGCCCCGGATAAGCGGAACAAAATGATGATGATGATGATGAAATTCATGCAAGTTGGAAAAGCTTGTGATTTCAATTGTTTACAATTATTTTTGGTGTGAATTTGAATCCAGCCCTCAATCAGTTAGTGATTTTGGTTCCCAAACACCATTTTTCTGATTGTGGTAAGGAAAGCTCTTCAATGCACTCGTACATACACCCAGTTTAATAGGGCCCCGGGTACATTCCAAGTTTTATTGGTGAGCCAGGCTCAAGCATTGACTTTTAATGGCTAATACATATCTTGACCAGTGTTTAAATCAGGTATAAACTGGGGCAGGCCATGAATAATTAACAACTACACTTCTGTCTTTCCTTAAGCAAATACCCTCTGGTCCTCTGGATCAGTCTTGTTGCACATTAATCAACTCTGATTTGTAATCTTTAGTAGCGGTCTCCCAATTCAGCCATTTACATAGCCTGAGTTTGGTGTTGGTAAGCATTAAAACAGAAGAAAAACATTTAAAAACAGAGTGAAGCCGGGAAGTACCAAATATAATATTGTATAGAGATTAGCCAAATGGCTTCTCCATTAGAAATCCCCATTCAAAATTATGGACCATGCAATAGTGATGTAATCTAGCACAGTTAGTATGCAGAAATACGATCTATGGTCATGTGAATCTGGTTGTGGTGGGATACCTAATTCAGATAGAATCACGTTAGCAAGGCAAAGTAAGCTGAAAACTAGCTATAACACTGGGAATGCGTACTTTGCTCAGCCTGTTAAGCGCTGTTTTTAACCGGCTACTTCCGGTGTCCTCACTAACTAGTAATTTCTCCCATAACATTAACCTAACCGCAGGACAATCACACTTGCGAAACACCATTGTGATCTTCTAGCTAGCTAGCTAGCTATTGACTTCCATTCTTCTTCACTTTCATTCTTCTTCACCTTTTTTTTCTTTACAAAGAATGTTCAGATTTACAGCAAGATCTGATTGCAGTTAAGGTTAACAGCCTTGACCAGGGACAGAATAAATTTTTTTTTTCCAGTTGCCAGCTCTGGGATTCAATTTAGCAATCTTTAATTTATTGATCAGATGCTATTCAAAGCGTGTAGTAACAGTCACTGTCAAATAAAATGCATTTCACATGATTGTTGGATTTCAGTTATGTTTCTGTTACTTACCCACAGATCAACCTTTTCTTTTTAGATTTTGAGAAAGTTAAGATTACAGTAGACACATTTTTAATTTCTACTACTAACATGGGAAATCCAAAAACCATGGCCTGAATTGGCTGAGTCTGCTTTGCAATCAGTCTACAGGAGGTACAGTGTGAACTTTTCCAATAAGAAACAATAATTTTTCTGTTGCTGAAATGTTTGCAATGGTAAGCCCTAACAATCAATGATGCAGATTTAGATTTTGTCCCAGTCAATACAATTTATTGTAAACCCTTTTCCTGATGTCTTTCAAGATCTCTCGGTATGATGTGTTTTAGTTTAGATTCAACTTTATTGTCATTGAACAGTACAAGTACAGTACAACGAAATGCAGTTAGCATCTAACCAGAAGTGCAAATAGTTATATGTATTTACAAGTATTATGTATATTGAGGGCCAGGTTGTTATCAGCACACCATGCCACCAGGCGCATTACCTCTTCCCTGTAGGCCTACCACCGTGGTGTCATCTGCAAACTTGACGATGGTGTTGGAACTGTGTACAGAAACGCAGTCTTAGGTGAAGAGGGAGTACAGGAGAGGGCTCAGCATACAGCCTTGTGGTACACCAGTGTTCAGGATCAGGGTGGAGGAGGTGATGTTGTCTAACCTGACAGGCTGGGGTCTGATGGTTAGGAAGTCCAGAGTCCAGTTGCAGAAAGAAGGGCTGATCCCCAGGTCATGGAGTTTGTTGACCAACCTAGAGGAGAGTCTATGAATAGCATTCTCACATAGGTGTTGGTTTGGTCCTTGTGGGTCAGGGCAGAGTGTAGAGCCACTGTATACAATCAATACAATCAATGCTCTTTACCTGGACCCTAACAGAGGTTGAAAATATACTATTTCTATTATACTAAGATGCAATCTGTGTTCTGAATTCTCTCTACTATGTAGGACAAGACACCAGAGGAAACATTCATGGTAGAAGAAATAGAAATGGATAACATTATTTTAGTAGTTCCTGATCTTATGAATCTTTGAATGTAAAACTTAATCTAAAAAACAGTCAGTTTGACTCGCTGGCTTCAAAAAACACAAAAAATATATAGTGTAAAGGACAAAACTGCTCAGACCAAAACGTGTCAATGTTTGATTAATTCTATTCAGTAACAGAGAGACATACCTTTGTGTACATGATCAGTTCTTGATTGAATTAACATTAATAGTTGTAGTTGTTCAGTGTTTCTTTTCCTTCTCTACTATAGTATTTGTGTGTTTTTTATCTGCCATTTCAGAGCCTACACTAATAGGATTAGGGAGTTTAACTTTTCAGACATGCTAAATCCTAGGCCCATGTGTGTTCTAATGTCATTGGGATTTAGCCAGTCATCACACTGGCAAGCAGAAAACTAAAAGTAGCCAATGCCTGCCCACTCATCTCAATGTCTTCTTACGTGACCCCTCACCCTTGATACCGTATTACGTGAGCTGTTCTCAATAATGCCATGAAAGATGTAATGTAAACCCAATTTGGAGGGATCAATTCCATTTTAATCTAATTACTCTAAACCTGAGCAAAGCAAGAGCCAGTCTCCATGGAGAATGTACACTAAGCTTCTTTAAGAGCTCTACCCCAGTTTGATGTCATGCAAAATAGTGATTCTGCTACAGTGACAAATCACATTAATTAGAGGTGTTCAATACTCTTTTAAAATCCCCAGCCAAGTTCCTCAAAATGTGTTGTTCTGCTCCTAAGAAAGGCAAATCAGATATCCCCTTCTAACATCACCATTATTATAAATACAGAATTGGTTCTGAAGATAGATATCAGGCTGATAAGCAATAATGACTGAGAGGCAACTATGAGCAAAAACAAATAGGTCAGAAAGGGGAAATAGAAAGGAGAATAGAAACAACAGCAACAAAAGTTTATTGTCACACAAATTATAAAAAAAAAAAATCACACACAGCTCTTAGATATATCATAAAAGCAGCAAAAAGAGGCATTGTATTTCCACAATATCCCACATGCAGTTATAATCGCTTCCTCTCTGCTGCTGTCACATAAGACTCCACTAAGTAATGACTCTGAAAAAACAAATCAATGGTAAACATTGCTGTTTGTTACTGAGCCTTAATCATGCTAGTTTTATTTTTATTTGCTGGTTATTATCAGAGGTCAGTTTTCAAGGACGTGTTTATCTATCAACTCCATTAATGTGTTTTCCTCAACTTAGAGCATATCTATACACTTTCAGATTAGATAAAAACAAACAGGAATGTTGGAGTATACAGTGTGGAGACTAACTTGAAGGTGATATGATCTTGAGTTCTTATGTGTTTAAAATGTTAAAATGACATCATGCTAATGGCCATTCAATCGTCAAACTTTGATTATTGCATCCATCATAAAATGAAGCATGTGAGCGGTTGCAATGCCACCGTCATTCACATTTTTGGGTTACACTCATCCATGATTCTTGAGTGATAATTAGCCTGGTTCCATATTTTTGTGCTATGTCAACTCCTTGTCATCTCTGGCATGACAAAGAATGGGAAGTGGTATGATTGTAAAAATAAGCCAGGCTACCTCAGGCTAAGCATAATGTGAATTCCATTTGTGCATGTGTTTGAATTTGCATATAATAACTGAAAACCTACAATAACAGTGCCTGTATTGAGTTCCACATCTTACTTAGAACATCACCTAACATTCACAGGACAGAATTAACTAAAGATGGACATTCAACGGGTCTTCTGATGAACAGTTTTAATAACAAACAGTGCAATATCTTCTTGCTCATTACCAATTGACAACTTAGATTCAATCAGATCACAGTTTGATAGCCGACAGCCACTTTCTTGCTGATGATTTGGCAACACCTAAGATGTAAATACATCAGAGCTATCAAATGGGTGAGCGGCTGATAATGAGCTCTTCACAAAACCACACCTGAAGTTCAGAACAAGTACACTAGTATATATTACTGGGGGTGGCAGACAACATAGTGGTCAAGGCATATGACCAGTAACCAAAACACAAGGTAAAAAATGTGTTGTTCTGCTCCTAAGCAAGGCAATTTACCCTTTGCTCCTAGGGTTGTTTGTGTCAATAAGAATATTTTCTCATTTTACTTACCTGGTAAAATAAATATATACAAATTACTAATGTGACTAATGATAGTGACCAAGTAAAGGAGGCTTGGCTACTGTATCATGTCCTGTATTTTAAACTATAGATTACTACTGAATTACCCTCTGATGTGCATTTTATGAGTCTTCTCAAGTAACCTCTATGCGTAGGCCAAGTACACCAATGTGTCCAATTACCACTGGTTGGGAACCAGTCTATTAAAAAACTCTGATCCAGTTTCTGACATTGCCAAAACAACTGCTATGTGGATACCGGCTAAATAGATCTGATTACATTGGGCACCATATTGACAATTTAAAACACAATTACAAGAAAAATCTGATTGCACCACCACCTAAAACTATAAGGCCAGATCACTCTGGTTGCGCAGTTATGAGTAGGCCTATTACATGAACAGCAGCATATGTGGAGATCATCTTTCAAACATTACATTGAACCAGTAATGGTTCTATTGTGATTACTGTTACATACTTTATATAAATAGTTGTTAAATAGTTTTAACTTATTCTCTTATACACTGTCTATATTTGTTGTAAATATAATATCTTCAAAATGCATTATAACAATAGTCATGTTTGCATAACTTGTATACAGTATGAGTAGGCCAGATATTTGTCATTTCCTCCTAGAAAAGAAAATTGTATCCTTATCAATGGCTAACAATGAGTTCAAAACACAGTATTTCAATTCTTTAATGGGCAAAATAAAAGTAAAATATTCAATTCATTACATACACTAAAGGAATATCAACTCTGCTGTTGAATTTGTAAAGCAATTCACAAAGCCAAGTCCTCTGCCTTAGGGTGTGAATAAAAGAGCCTCAGCTTTTAATCAAAGAAGATTTCACTGTCTGTTGATTTTTGAAGTTATGGACAAACATCTGTTTTGTACTGCATGCATTCCAAGTTGAGAAGATTGAAACTATTGTTTTGGATAGTGTTGAAACAGACAAATGTTGATGGCTAAGATTACCTCACTGCTAGGCAGTCTTTTAAACAACAATTCAGTGAGCACTGATGGCTAACTGTCTAATACACATTTTTGAGATATATCTACTGCATCTATATTGTGCTCTTAACATCATTCAGTTGCTCTACATACATTTTCTTACAATAACCAGTATTAAAACAGAACCTACATACCAGCACATTAGTCTTACCCCTTTCTTTAGAAACGTATAGGTTTATCCATTAATCCATTTGATGATGCTTTTGGTTTGAATAAAACATTTTTGTATATAGAGATATTTTGAGGGGAATGATATCTGGAGGTGATAGATTTTTTAAAAATTAATATTTAATACTATAATCAAATATTATAATAAATAAATATCACAATAAACAAATAAATGATGTGCTGCTGTTTAATGTGCTGATTTGAAAAGAAAGCATGAAAGACCGATGCATTCCGCCATTTCCATTATTCCACAGGAAAGCCTCTTAACTTCCATGAAATCTGTTTGACCAATGGTGTCTTTTTAAAGATAAAGGCTATATTTATGGCAACCCACTAGAATAGGTATAGTATATCATGATTCCAACAGGGATAGGTGTAGTAAATCATGATTCTATCTCGTGTGAATACATTCTCCTTGCCACATTTTGGAGTAAAAGCTGTTGCTGGTTCTCCAGATCTGATATATATATAGTATACATTGTTATTAACTAAAATTATCTTTTTAGTTCAGTAAATGTCCTGGACAAATGCCTCCGAAGCACATCTACACGATTCACTTGCTGCAGTATTTTCCTCATTGTATTAACCAACATGCGGTTCAGTGAGTTGCTACATAATTACCTTGGCTTTTTGGCTCATCAGAGCATTAGTAGGTAAGCATGTGTGTTTACAATTTACAGTGAATGTGTAACTTTTTAAGGCATATTGTATCCTTACACTATATTAACAACAGTTGTAGTTTAGATATTTGACGTTTTGTTCATTGACATTGTGATGAGTATTATCCAGACATTCAAGTCTTGAATAGAAGCTGATAAACATCTATTTGCAGCATGTCAAGTTACCCTACCAGCGTACTATGAGTTCCTCAAGGGTGCCTCTTGTGCTTTACATCTGTCTGTTTCTCATCTGATCCTATATTCAACAATACATGATGTGTACACTTATATGTGCTCTTAGTCTTAAGACATTTGGCTACCTTGCCTGCTTCACTTTTTACACAGCCCTTCAAGCAATGATTACAAACCTTGACACCGTTTGTGGATAGAAATGTGCTCAAATTGAGCTACTCCTGTTGAATCCCACTGTGCACAGGCATTTTGTCTGTACGTGTGGTGGGAGCTGTGGTTCCAGTGTTGTTAGGTTCACATTCAACCAGAGATTCTCCCCCCTCGCCCAACTGTCTCATTCGCAGGTGTATCGAGCCGTAGGTCTTCCTGGGGTGGACAAAAGTTCTCCGGCGGTACAGCTCACCTTTGCATATAGACACCATTAGTAAGACGGACAACAGCATTCCCCCTAGAGTCAAGAGTCCCAGGCCGGCTATGATACACTTGTCGAGGTGCGAGCCCAGTTGAGCATAGTACATTTCTAGTTTCTCCATCTGACGGGCAGACACCAGGTCGGGGTTTAACTTAGCCTCTCGGGGGATGGTATATGCAATGACCACCAATAAAATTCCACTCACCAAGAACACCAGGGCAAATATGAATCCGTAGTCAACAGAATGGTCATTGAAGACAGTCTCGTGGCCCTCTTCAGAGTGGAATGACAGCTCTTCTCGCTGACAAGGCTGGGGTTGTGTCTGGTAGTCTCTGTCATTAGATGTGGACCGATGAACACTTGATCTGGCTGCTTCCTGGTCACTGAACCTTGTTTCACGCTCCTCGTCCTGAAATGATGCGTTCTCGATTCCAACATTGGCTGTCCGAGGCCTTGAAGGGGCAGCTTGTCGCAGAGTCATAGGGGCCTCGCTGACAGTTCGCTTCTCCCCATCCCCCAATTCACAGAGCTCCACAGCATTCAAAGCCTCCATCGAAATTCAGGCGATCTGCTCATATCGTTAAATGTTGCTGTCCTTCATTATATTGCCTGGACGCCTGCAGTAAATAATTAATTGATTAAATAAATAGATATTGACAATACAATGACTACTAATTAAATGTAAATTGTGCAGAATATTGAGTGGAATCTAAATATTTGCAATTAATATCGAATTTCAAATGTATAAGTTCACATTGGCCATAACATATGATAAAATGAATGAATTGTCAACCCTAAGGGCCATTTCTTAACAAGGGGGAATCACTGCCTATAAGGGCATTATATCAGATCGAAAGACTAGGTCAACAACAATCTCTAACCTATTCACTTTAAAATCGAACATACCCTTATTTACTAAATGCACATTTTTCCACATCATTGATGATTCAAGGATTGTGCAGTATTTATTCGTTTAACCTCGAAGGAACACCACGTTGTAGTTCGACTGGTATTAACAGTTTCTCCGCCTAACATTAACCCGGTGGAGAGGCAAGGTTTACAACAACCTCGATCTATATTAACGATATAATCATAGCTCAATCTACAAATTGTAGACTTATGCCAGTTTTTGACGAAGGTCTAGCTGTGACAACAGAAAAGGGTAAATATGTAGCCTACTTAGAACACTGACATATTTGAATATAAATGATAACGTGAAATCACTTCTATTTTAGTCCATTACAGGGAAATAGTTTTTAACAAAACTGTGCAATCAACCCTGACATGACCTTGATGCCCATCACAGAAACGTGGCCTCATTAATGTTATGGTTTGAGAGGCAGATAGCCTATCTACATCAAAGCAAATAAATAAAAGTCACCATATGTTTAAGACTGGCCTATCGTATAATACAACACAAACTTTGGAATTAAACCCAGACATACGCTCATACGCAATTTGAATTATATATGAAACACAAAGGAAGAAAGGAATATCTACCCCAGGTGTTGACGCTCCCGTGATGAGACATTGTAGTGCTAAGATGCCGGTTGTTGTGAGGGGACAGAAAGACCTCGAGAGCAACTGGCCATGCGCAAACAAGCAGTGCCGAAAAATTTAACCAGGTTGAACACGATCGAGCGCATCCCTTCAGCTGGTAGGGAATCTATAGTGTAAAAAGTATAACGGTCCGTGTACAATCCATGTATCATTCGTTCTTTTCATATTCAATTGAGAGTCCAAAATCTGAAAATTAAAAAACGATTTCGTTATTTGTTTAAGAATCTGATACCAAAACACAAACGTTTATTTTTCGTTCTTTCGTTTTTATGGTCAGATCAAAAATAGGAAATAAAAAACGGGTCACTGCCAGAGCTTGATTTTGATATTTAATTTGTTCGATTTGTGTGACCCGGAAGTTACTGTACCGTTAGCTTGATTCAGTGTATTGATAAAGAACTGTATTTGCTTTGGTTACATTTAAGAATGAGACACTGGTGGTTTAGAAAGCTGCTGAGTGCAGTTATAATACAGACACATGCATACATACACATGCACAGTCATACTATGCCTGCCATGGGCAGTTTTTCTTTGTGTAGCCATTGCTTGGTTATATGTGATAAAGTAGAGGGCCATCATTAGGTTGATAGTTGAGAATGCTGTGTATTGCAGCTACAATATATTTTATGTGAGCTCTACATATTACAAAGTGAAACAGGCCTCCCTTTCATTTATACAGGATTACCATTTATGCATTTTCCACAGATTCAACATATTACACAAATGTGAACATGCTGTGTGAGGTACATTGTGCGGAGGACCTGTGAGCAACAACTTCAGTGTCAGCTAAACTGTTCTGAAGGTCCTTTGCCGAGACCTGTAGGTTCTGCTGTGTAGATCTGACCAGATTTCATACAAAACATTGTAATGGTTTCTCCTTCCTTTGACTTGCACTGTTCAATTTAACAGTATTGTTTTAGAAAGCTGAAATTGGTAACTGTAAGTGTTGAATTTTCTACAGCCTGTTGAAGAAAGGTGGCAAGTTTCAATTTGCATCATGTAGAGGTCTGTTTACAGAAATATAAAATGTTTCTGGGGATGTGTAGAACAAGCACATTTTTTATTCTAAAGTAATGACGTGGTTATGGACTTAAAACATTGTTAGGAGGAATGTAAGTGTTACATGTCTTGGAATTATTTATCTGAGGTCTAATTTAACCCTTATCCTAAATGTTTATTCAATAAGATAAATTACAAGTAGAACAGGTCCAAAAGATCACAACAGACATTACTGAAAGTCAGTTAATGTAGTCCAAAAGCATGAAGTTAATGACATAACCTAAAAATACAATATTAAATGATATGCCAGTTAGACAATTAAACATTTAATCACACAAATATTTTAAACATTACATTCCAACACTGACACAACTAAACTGTTTCTTTATGTACTGTGTATTCGGCTTTGCCCAGATTCTGTAGGCTTTGGTTTCATCCTATCATGTTGAACACTTGTCCAGTTTACTCTTGCTAAACAACTGATTTTTCTTATCTCTTTGTCTCGTCAAACTATAGTGTTTTTTTTGTAATTTTTGTTGTGTGGAAACCAGCATTAGCTGATGGTTTAAAGACAGCTAAAATGTATTTTCATCAACCAAAATAATTAACAGAGAAATTATAACTAAGTCCTCTTTTGTCTATTTCATATATAGTTACAGTGTCACAATAATTCAACAAAAACATGAATGGGGAGAGAGCTTCTTGTTCCTCTAGACTTGACGCCTTTCTGAGCATCTTCACAGCACCATGATTTCCTCATCATTCAGGGGTGAGGACTTGTACCCGGTCTCAGAAGAGGCCCACGTTGGCATTTACCCAGGCAACAGCATCCCACAGGTCAACAACGCATCTTGGCAAATGAAATGAAACATCACAACAATCACATAGAAGTAGAGGTGTACAAAGTAAAAGTACTCAACTGGGTACTGCTGTGTTCACCACTTTAGAGAAGTATCTAATTAAGATCTAAGCAACCAGGTAAAGGGAGTTCAAAACTAACCAGTGATCAATAAAATAAAAGGGAAGAGTTGAAATGATCAATTAAGGTCATTGGTTAGTTATGAACTCTGTTTAGGCAATTTACATCATCCTTTGCAACTTCACAAAACTGGTGAACACAGCCAAATACTTTTTACACCACTGCATAGAGATGGCCATGATAAATTATTATTTTGTTTACATTTCTAAATAACGACAACATAGTGTATATGAAGCTAAAAAATAAATGGATCTTGCCTGCATATAGTGACAGGTGCATAACGTATCTTTAGCTAGTTATAACGTACCCTAATTGATGAAAGCTGCTCAACAAGTAGCCTACCTCGTCGCGTAGCTAGCAATCTTCCAGGGTTGTCGTGTTTTCTGTGTTCTGTCACTGGCAAGCTATTCGAATCACAAATTCAAATAATTTAGTAGATAAGCGATGTTAGTGAAAACGTTAATTATCCCTAAATATTTAGCTCGAGGTTGTCATTTGGAGGCACTTATCGAAATCTTCGTCATTGACCCTGTAATCCTTCCTTCATAAACGCATCCACTAAAACAAAAACACAACACCAATGGAAACCGTAAACAGGCGTAACTTAATACTAAAGAACCCCCACGCTAAGTTATGCCCATGACTTGTGGTCTGCAGATGTACTCTCCTCCCATGGTGTCGATACCAAATTACTCAAAGACGATTCACGCTGTTTTGTAACTTCTGGTTCACACAAATCGATCAAATAAAATATTCATAGACATAATAAAGAGTAGACGCCGCATTGGCTGCTGGGGCGCGAGAAATACGGCCGCCATCTTTGACCGGTTATACTCCTATTTGCGTAGCAGCAGAAGCAACGATGCCAGAGCACTTTGGAGCATACTCCTGCTCATATCGGCGGACCATTGAAAGCAGGGCTCGGGGGATTACTTTTCACAAGTAAGATTTAACATTACCATACTATTGGTTGTATTTTGTGACTAGAATATTACCAGAGAGTTGAGAAGGAGCAAGGCTCTTTGATATTACTGTACTGAAATCGTATCCAGCTAGCTAGGCTATGTTTACTGCACCAGCCGGTGTTCACCCAGCGAACTGAGAATTGATAAGTCATATTCTATAACACTGACTTAGATTACAACTGACTCAAGAATGCTATTGTAGAAATAAAGCAAATATTACTGGTATAACATTGGCCAGCTAATTATATATTTATATAAATAAAAGACGGTATTATCATTGTTGGGCAGTACTAGCTTAGCTAGTAACTTAGTATTTTGGTGGTAGCTTCACTATTTCCAGAATCAAGTAACTTTTCTGTAGTAGTAACTCCTTTATTTACCAAGTAGCTTGGCCACACAAGCTACTTTTCTTGTCATTTGAAATTAGCACAACTTAAAGTAGCTTCCTATGTAATGAACTAGCCTACTGCTGTGTTTGTGTTACTTAGCTTGCTACATTTGACTGGGTGGTAGCTTTTGTGTAGTGAAGCTTTATTCATGGCAGAGTAACTAATAGCTTAGCTCACTGCAATTTCCAAGTAACTTGCCCAACACTGTGTATTATTCACGTGTAATTCACCCTAACAAAAGTAAGTTACCTCTCATGTCTCATACCCACCACACTTAAAATAAAGGCAACAGAACATCTGATCGTAGAATGGTTTTCAAACAAGCTTATTATTTAGTTCAGCGGTATGTGCTCACCTACAGGTTCAGCCAAGATCACTTGGAGCTCCTATTTAATTCAATCAGAGCGTCAGGTAGGGTTGGTGTTCTTTTAATTACAATTTTGAAAATATACCTAATGAATATCTTTGTCTTGGGAGTAATGTATGTATTGTGTGCCTGTTTTCCATATAAGGAGGCTGGAATAACAATCCATCGGCACTTCCAGGCCATCTTCCGCCGCCTGATGGTTCGGTGTGGTGTCTCACCTGTGTAAAGCACTATATAAATTATAATGTTTTTTTTAATTATTATTATTTTAATAAGGTGCTGAGTGCTGCAGAGAGGGTGATCCGCCAAGCTTCACCAATGCCAGCTCCTAAGGTGTCGACAGTCACAGACATCGTCCGGGAGGAGATTGGAACGGAGGATGTTTTTCTGCTTGGGGAACACATTGAGGAGACTCAGTTTGGCATCGACAACCATCATTCTGACTTGTTGTCATTGGTTGTGTCTGTGTTTCTCAAAATAAGGCTGCACCACATTACCAAACTCACCTCTCTTGAACTGCAGAAAGGGAGCACGAGGAAGAACTGTCCTCTTTCAGGGGTTTTAGAGCGTGTGCATGTGTGTGGTTCCACGACAATTCAAGACTTTAATCCTAAATTCCAGCATCCCAAAATGAATTCTAAGCTTTATCTGTACTTTAACCTTACTCATCACACATAGTATCTTTATGTCATATCTGTCATCATTCTGACAAGATTAACACTGAATCTGAAAGCAATGGCTTAAAACTGCCTGAAAACAGTGGTCTGTCACATTTTATGTGAATACTGCTGTAAGTGTTGTTGGGTCAGTAAATACCTCTGTTTGTTTGTGTTTCATGAACTCTAGCCTCATGGTGTGTGTCTCCAGGAATCCAAATGTTGGTCTCCTTTGCCTTACACTGGGTTTGTGAGCTTGTGTATAATGAAGTTTATCTTTACATTATGTCATTGTGATTGTCTTAGCCCTGATCTCTTTCCCTCTGGGTTCTGAAAAGCACTTGTAACTGTGTTTTGAAAATTGCTACATTAATTAAGTTTGCAGACTTTTCAAGGGAGTTTCAACAAAGTAAATTTGTAGTTTAAATAAAAACAGTCACTTTTCATTTCATCCTGCTATTTTGGACTGGGACCCATGTGAGTATGTTGGGATGGGGGCTGTGAAATGAGAGAGAGAAATATATATTTCTGACTTTACTGCCACTATTTACACATTAGGTGTTTCAATCAGAATGATAGTCAAACTGGAAATGTTCCTGTTTTTCTCCCTTTTTGGGTATTATGTTCACAGTTTTGATGAATATAAAACTATGAATATTAAAATACGCCGAACCATGTGTCCTGTATCATAGCTACATGTATGACCTTTACAGCAAAAAAAACCTGCGTGAAAATCAGTAAGGTATTCACTGAGGTATGATTAATTAAATGCGCTGACAGCTCGTTTCACCTGCCAAAACAGATTACATTGAGTGGAGTGGCGGACCGGCCCAAGATGGCGGTCCCACGGCTCGTCAGCGGCAGTAGGCAGTAGCGGTCGATGCGGCGTCTATTCTTTATTATGTCTATGAAAATATTAAGTTTGGACCGTGACCTGTTTTTTAATTTCCTATTTTTGATGTGAGCATAAAATCGAAAGTACGAAAAATAAACCGTTATTTGTGTTTTGGTATCAGATTCTTGAACAAATAAAGAAATAGTTTATACATTTTCCGATTTTGGACTCTCAATTGAATATGAAAAGAACGAATGATACACGGATTCCCATTGTACACTAGTGTACATGATTTATTACAAACACATTACTTTATGAGTTATCACATATACACACAAACACACTTGTACCTGATTTATTACATCTTAGATACACACACAAACAAATACTACCTGAGTTATGGCACCACACGTAATACATCTCATGCTCAACTGTGCTCCATCAACCCAGATGAATGCACATCTGTGGAAACTGGCCTCATTATATATTAGCAAGCCGAACCATAGTGTTATAATTACCTGCTGTACGGATAGCTTCAAATGGCACTATTAGCCTACTGTAAGAATTTACTAGCGACTTACTTATTTGAGAAACTAGTTTCATGAGCTGTTTAGATTAACTTTATAATTCCTCCCCTAGCAAGTCCGGGCATTAGCATTAATGCTAACTAGGTTATGGCACCTATTAAGTATTTCCAGTCACAACACTAACGTTAATGGTAGCTAGATTGTTTCCTTCAAATAAACGTAATAAATTAACGCTACCCATTCGGAAACCCCGCCTACTTTAACTGCTCTCGTTTTCCGATATCCGAATTGACGAGCGAGGAGCGAAAACGGCCGATTTGTCCAAACTTGGAACAACAAAAAATGGAAAACGACCCATATAATTGTTATCCATTATTCTGGTTAAGTTTCTATAACGGTTGGCCACGAGGTACACAGACCTTGGGGTTCAATGTGAAATGCCTGTCATTGGCAAATTTTAAAGCCAAACCGTATGTCTGCTTCCTTTGTAAATAAGAGTTTGAACTTCCAGGCACTCATTAGCAAAACGGCTAACCACAAACAACATCACCATTCTGTTCCTAGATCACCGCCTCAAAATTTGACTGTGCCGTGACTAAAATGAAAATGCCTTCAGCAGGGACTATATTTACCTTTTACTTTGAATAAATACATACGTGGATTTAATGTTTATTCATTTGAATTGCAATGTATGTTTATAGTGATTAAGGTCATACGACTGCTGACAACATACACAGATCAGCCATAACATTATGACCACCAATAGGTGGATAACACTAATAATCTCGTTATCATGGCACATGTCAGTGGGTGGGATATATTAGGCAGCAAGAGAACATTCTGTCCTCAAAGTTAATGTGTTAGAAGCAGGAAAAATGGGCAAGCATAAGGATCTGAGCGACTTCGTCAAGGGCCATATTGTAAAGGCAAGACGACTGGGTCAGGGCATCCCCAAAACTACAGCTCTTGTGGGGTGTTCTCGTCTGCATTGGTCAGTACCTATCAAAAGTGGTCCAAGGAAGGAAAAGCAGTGAACCGGAGTCAGTGTCATGGATGCGGGGAGCGAAGGCTGGCCCGTATGGTCCAATCCAATTGGCGAGCTACTCTAGATCAAATTGCTGAAAAAGTTAATGCTGGTACAGATAGATAGGTGTCAGAACACACATTGAATTGCAGTTTGTTGTGTATGGGGCCGCATAGCCGAAGACCAGTCAGGATGAATAGTAAATGTAGGGTATAATGTGTCAGAATGGTGATTTATGAACCCAGAGGGCGGGCTTCCAGATTTATGTGACAGGTCGGCGAGACATCAGGTTTGTAGGGTGGGACTTCATGTGTATGACATATGTTAGGGCGGGACTTCTAGAGTGATGTATGCATGTCTGGTGACTTTGTAATTTATGATTACATTGATGTGTCCGTGTTTGATGTTTTACAACGTCTGATGAGCAAAACAGATTAGTGTTATAACAGATGGGTTATGTTTGATGATTAACAAATGGGTTTTTGGGTTCTGGAATGTTACATTCCCAGGCCATAAATAGATGTTGTGTCAGCGGCAAGATCATTGGTGTTCAACAAAAGGGTGACAGGGTCCAGCAATTCTATAAACCTCCCAGGGTTTTATCTTCTGACAAGTGGTACAACAGATGTCCTACAACCGGTGTTTGTTAACCTTTCATGTTGAATGGGATGATTGGCGTGGTCTGTGTATTTAAACCACGCAGACACCGGTGATGGTCATTCAGTCTTGCCTGAGTAAACTTACCTATCCATCCATCCATCCATCTTCTTCCGCTTATCCGGGGCCGGGTCGCGGGGGCAGCAGTCTAAGCAGGGATGCCCAGACTTCCCTCTCCCCAGACACTTCCTCTAGCTCTTCCGGGGGGACACCGAGGCGTTCCCAGGCCAGCCGGGAGACATAGTCCCTCCAGCGTGTCCTAGGTCTTCCCCGGGGTCTCCTCCCGGTGGGACGGGACCGGAACACCTTACCAGGAAGGCGATCCGGAGGCATCCGAAAAAGATGCCCAAGCCACCTCAGCTGACCCCTCTCGATGTGGAGGAGCAGTGGCTCTACTCTGAGCTCCTCCCGGGTGACCGAGCTTCTCACCCTATCTCTAAGGGATCGCCCAGCCACCCTGCGGAGAAAACTCATTTCGGCCGCCTGTATCCGGGATCTTGTCCTTTCGGTCATGACCCAAAGCTCATGACCATAGGTGAGAGTAGGAACGTAGATTGACTGGTAAATCGAGAGCTTAGCCTTGCGGCTCAGCTCTTTCTTCACCACGACAGACCGATACATCGACTGCATTACTGCAGAAGCTGCACCGATCCGTCTGTCAATCTCCCGTTCCATCCTTCCCTCACTCGTGAACAAGACCCCTAGATACTTAAACTCCTCCACTTGAGGCAGGCACTCTCCACCAACCTGAAGTGGGCAAGCCACCCTTTTCCGACTGAGGACCATGGCCTCGGATTTGGAGGTACTGATTTTCATCCCCACCGCTTCACACTCGGCTGCAAACCGTCCCAGTGCATGCTGAAGGTCCTGGTTAGAAGGGGCCAACACGACAACATCATCTGCAAAGAGCAGAGACGAAATCGTGTGGTCCCCAAACCTGACACCCTCCGGCCCCTGGCTGCGCCTAGAAATTCTGTCCATAAAAATTACGAACAGAACCGGTGACAAAGGGCAGCCCTGCCGGAGTCCAACATGCACTGGGAACAAGTCTGACTTACTGCCGGCAATGCGGACCAAGCTCCTGCTTCGGTTGTATAGGGACCTGACAGCCCTTAGCAAAGGACCCAGGACCCCATATTCCCCAAGCACCCTCCACAAGATGCCGCGAGGGACACAGTCGAATGCCTTCTCCAAATCCACAAAACACATGTGGATTGGTTGGGCAAACTCCCATGAACCCTCCAACACCCCGTAGAGGGTATAGAGCTGGTCCAGTGTTCCACGGCCTGGACGAAAACCACACTGTTCCTCCTGAATCCGAGGTTCTACTATCGGCCGTATTCTCCTCTCCAGAACCCTGGCATAGACTTTCCCGGTGATCCCCCTATAGTTGGAACACACCCTCCCGTCCCCCTTCTTAAAAAGAGGGACCACCACCCCGGTCTGCCATCCCAGAGGCACTGTCCCCGACCGCCACGCGATGTTGCACAGGCGTGTCAACCAAGACAGCCCCACAACATCCAGAGACTTGAGGTACTCAGGGCGGATCTCATCCACCCCCGGTGCCTTGCCACCGAGGAGTTTCTTGACCACCTCTGTGACTTCAGCCCGGGTGATGGACGAGTCCACCTCTGAGCCCACATCCTCTGCTTCCTCAATGGAAGACATGTCAGCGGGATTGAGGAGATCCTCGAAGTACTCCTTCCACCGCCCGACGACATCCTCAGTTGAGGTAAACAGCTGCCCACCTCTACTGTAAACAGCGTTGGTAGGGCACTGTTTCTCCTGAGGCGCCGGATGGTTTGCCAGAATCTCTTCGAGGCCAGCCGATAGTCCTTCTCCATGGCCTCACCGAACTCCTCCCAGGCCCGAGTTTTTGCCTCCACAACGACCCGGGCTGCAGCCCGCTTGGCCTGTCGGTACCCGTCAGCTGCCTCAGGAGTCCCACAAGCCAACCAGGCCTGATAGGACTCCTTCTTCAGCTTGACGGCATCCCTTACTTCCGGTGTCCACCACCGGGTTCGGGGATTGCCGCCTCGACAGGCACCGGAGACCTTACGGCCACAGCTCCGAGCGGCCGCTTCGACAATGGCGGTGGAGAACATGGTCCACTCGGACTCAATATCTCCAACCTCCCTCGGGATCCAGTCGAAGCTCTGCCGGAGGTGGGAGTTAAAGATCTCTCTGACAGGAGACTCGGCCAGACGTTCCCAGCAGACCCTTACAGTACGCTTGGGCCTGCCGAGTCTGTCCAGCTTCCTCCCCCGCCATCGGATCCAACTCACCACCAGGTGGTGATCAGTTGACCCGCCCCTCTCTTTACCCGAGTGTCCAAGACATACGGCCGCAGGTCAGATGAGACGACAACAAAGTCGATCATCGACCTGCGGCCTAGGGTGTCCTGGTGCCACGTGCACTGATGGACACCCTTATGCTTGAACATGGTGTTCGCTATGGACAAACTGTGACTAGCACAGAAGTCCAATAACTGAACACCACTCGGGTTCAGATCAGGGGGGCCGTTCCTCCCAATCACGCCCCTCCAGGTGTCACTGTCGTTGCCCACGTGGGCGTTGAAGTCCCCCAGTAGAACAATAGAGTCCCCAGTCGGAGCACTTTCCAGCACCCCTCCCAGAGACTCCAAGAAGGTCGGGTACTCTGCACTGCCGTTCGGCCCGTAGGCACAAACAACAGTGAGAGACCTATCCCCGACCCGTAGGCGCAGGGAAACGACCCTCTCGTTCACCGGGGTAAACTCCAACACATGGCGGCAGAGCTGGGGAGCTATGAGCAAACCCACACCAGCCCGCCGCCTCTCACCATGGGCAACTCCAGAGTGGTGAAGAGTCCATCCTCTCTCAAGGAGTGTGGTTCCAGAGCCCAAGCCGTGCGTAGAGGTGATCCTGACTACCTCTAATCGGAACCTCTCAACCTCACGCACTAACTCAGGCTCCTTCCCCGCCAGCGAGGTGACATTCCACGTCCCTAGAGCCAGTTTCCGTGTCCAGAGATCGGATTGTCTAGGCCCCTGCCTTCGACTGCCGCCCGATCCTCTTTGCACCGGCCCCTAAACTTACCTACACAATACAAAACATGGCGGATCAATGTTTTGGGTGAAACAACGTTGAAAGCTAACAACTTAAACGCAGCTCAGTGATTTGGTAAGAAATTACAAATGGACAGCAGAGATGCAATCAACATGCCAGCCCCGAAGAAACCGATGCAGAGTTTAACCTGAACCCATCAACTACACTGGGATAGGGTAGGCACAGGAATGTAAGTTGGACGACGGTCAGATCGGTGGATACATCTTCAACCCAGAGATACAAGAGGTTGCATTTTATGAATTATCCGAATGCCATGAGTTTAAGGCCGGTGTGACTGATCAGGTGGTTTTTAATGCCAGTTTATGGGAAACACAATAGTTAGAAACACAATAGTTACCACCATAACCCACATGGGAGGGGAGTGGGTCTTTCTGAGTCAGGTCCTGCGTAGGAGCGTCCTCCTCAGACATCTCATCGTCGTCGCTGCTGGAATCCAACACGGCGGAGTTTGTCCTCTCCACATATGTTGAGAGAGACAAAGCAGCACAGGAGGAGCAAGCTGGGGGGGTCGGTGAGACCCTCATGAGCATGAGCCGGTCCCAGGCAGGAAACACACGAATGGTAAGGATCTTGATCCAGGTCGGCGCAACGGCATGGGGCGGCTAAACATTTCTTCATTTTGAGATGTCGAACTAAAGAATGCCGATGACAAAAATTCTCAGGCTGAAGTAGAGTAATTCAGTAACACAGCAAAGCTGAATAAAAAGGGAGGGTGTTCTCTGGGCTCACGGGTCCTATATAAGGTCAGGCGTGCCCTGATTGGCTGTCGCATCTTGCATAATGAGGTTTCAGTAAGGCCGCTAACACGGCTAGGGTAAATCACTAGGAGCTAAAGCCCCTCTACGAGGCGGAGCTCCACATCGTAGATGAGTGCAAGTCAAGATACAAAAATGTATCATCAAAATGTTTCCTATCTGTGACCTTCAAAGTACCAAAAAATAGCTAAATAGTTGCAATACTGTATAACCATAAACAGTTTCAGTTTAGGCTTATTATAATGTAGCTTCTGAAGGTTGTAGCCAGCAAAGTTTTTGTCTATCCTAACCCAAAAAGCATGCATAGATGCTGTAAGGGACCGGCCGGGTAGAGCAGTCTGACAGCGCCGTCTTCTGGAGGGCCTCAATACAGCCATGAAGTAAGAGCTCACCTGAGGCCAATTTTAGTGCTCTCTTAAGGACCATAAGGAGGGTGCTGAGGGGATGAACAGAGTGGTTGCAAGCCGGAGGCTATAGTGAATTCCTTGATGCCATGGTTACTGCAGACATGTAGTTGCAGTTGTTTGTTTTGTTTGGAAACCATTGCATTTGCCTTTGTTTGTGCCGTTCTGGGGATATTGTTGAAAGAGGAACACAAACTAAAAATAATCCTAATGCATAATTTGTTTTGACTGTGCCAAGATTCGAATGGAGGACCTACTGTTCACAGGTTCGCTTCTGTGACCACTAGGCTGAATTGTCCTATTTCAATAAACGTTCTAAAACTTTCTCACTGTAAAGCAGGTTACAAGCTTATCAATACATTGAAGGTTGTGTCTAGCTAGCACGGATCATATTTCCAAGGCGATAACCCCCATGCCGGATTGTCAGTATAAACATGCCACATTCCTGAAGTTATCAGAGCACAACCTACTAAAAGAGACAATCTTAACACAGATGTTTCTATTGTTCTCATTATCTAGGCATTTAACTTTCAATGAAAAATACACAGATTTGCTGATAAGTTTGCATACCCTGGTAGAAATTGTGAAGTTTTGGCACCGATTTAAAAAATATCACGGATCATGCAAAATAAAACTCTTTATTTAAGGTGATCATATGAAGCCATTTATTATCACATAGTTATTTGGCTCCATTTTAAATCTTAATGATAACAGAAATCACTGAAATGGCCCTGATCATCAGTTCACATACCCTTGAATGTTTGGCCTTGTTACAGACACACAAGGTGACATACATGAATTTCCCACACCTGTGGCTTTTTAAATTGCAATCAGTTTCTGTGTATGAACAGTCAATGAGTTTGTTAGCTCCCACGTGGTTGCACTGAGCCGTGGGGAGCAGAAAATAACTGTCAAAAGATCTGTGTTAGGTAATGGAACTAGGTAATGGAACTTCATAAAGATGGAAAAGAACATACAGTGGGGACAACAAGTATTTGATACACTGCCGATTTTGCAGGTTTACCTACTTACAAAGCATGTAAAGGTCTGTAATTTTTATCATAGGTACACTTCAACTGTGAGAAACAGGATCTAAAACAAAAATCCAGAAAATCACATTTTATGATTGATTTTTTTTTTAATGTGCATTTAATTGCATGACATAAGTATTTGATCACCTACCAACCAGTAAGATTTCTGGCTCTCACAGATCTGTTAGTTTTTCTTTAAGAAGCCCTCCTGTTCTCCACTCATTACCTGTATTAACTGCACCTGTTTGAACTCGTTACCTGTATAAAAGACACCTGTCCACACACTCAATCAAACAGCCTCCAACCTCTCCACAATGGCCAAGACCAGAGAGCTGTGTAAGGACATCAGGGATAAAATTGTAGACCTGCACAAGGCTGGGATGGGCTACAGGACAATAGGCAAGCAGCTTGGGGAGAAGGCAACAACGGTTGTCACAATTATTAGAAAATGGAAGAAGTTCAAGATGACGGTCAATCACCCTCATTCTGGGGCTCCATACAATATCTCAACTTGTGGGGCATCGATGATCATGAGGAAGGTGAGGGATCAGCCCAGAACTACATGGCAGGACCTGGTCAATGACCTGAAGAGAGCTGGGACCACAGTCTCAAAGAAAACCATTAGTAACACAGTACACCGTCATGGATTAGAATCCTGCAGCGCACGCAAGGTCCCCCTGCTCAAGCCAGCGCATGTCCAGGCCTGTCTGAAGTTTGCCAATGAGCATCTGGATGATCCAGAGGAGGAATGGGAGAAGTTCATGTGGTCTGATGAGACAAAAATAGAGCTTTTTGGTCTAAACTCCACTCGCCGTGTTTGGAGGGAGAAGAAGGATGAGTACAACCCCAAGAACACCATCCCAACTGTGAAGCATGGAGATGGAAACATCCTTCTTTGGGGATGCTTTTCTGCAAAGGGGACAGAACGACTGCACTGTATTGAGGGGAGGATGGATGGGGCCATGTATCGCGAGATCTTGGCCAGCAACCTCCTTCCCTCAGTAAGACCACTGAAGATGGGTCGTGGCTGGGTCTTCCAGTATGACAATGACCCGAAACTCACAGCCAGGGCAAATAAGGAGTGGCTCCTTAAGAAGCATCTCAAGGTCCTGGAGTGGCCTAGCCAGTCTCCAGACCTGAATCCAATTGAACATCTTTGGAGGGAGCTGCAAGTCCGTATTTCCCAGCAACAGCCTTGAAACCTGAAGGATCTGGAGAAGGTCTGTATGGAGGAGTCAGCCAAAATCCCTGCTGTAGTGTGTGCAAACCTGGTCAAGAAGTACAGGAAACGTATGATCTCTGTAATGGCAAACAAAGGTTTCTGTACCAAATATTAAGTTCTGCTTTTCTGATGTATCAAATACTTATGTCATGCAATAAAATGCTAATTAATTACTTAAAAATCATACAATGTGATTTTCGGGATTTTCGGGATTTTTTAGATTCCGTCACTCACAGTTGAAGAGTACCTATGATAAAAATTACAGACTTCTACATGCTTTGTAAGTGGGAAAACCTGCAAATTTGTCAGTGTATCAAATACTTGTTCTCCACACTGTAAAAAGATGTCCAAAGCCTTGCTAATGCCAGTCAGTACTATGCAATCTCTTGATACCAAGCCAGGTCCAGATAGACCAAGAAAGATTTCATCCAAAACTGACAGAATAATTTTTCGGGATACAAAGAACATCAGGAGAAATACAGGCCACTCTGGAAAAAGACAGTGTGGTTGTTTCCAGGAGCACAGTACAAATCAAGCTGCATGGTCAAGTTGCCAGAAAGAAGCCTTTACTGCGCCAATGACAGAAAAAAGCCTGGTTACAATATGCCCAACAACACCATGCCTCACAGCTTCTGGCACACTGAAATTTGGAGTGACGAGACCAAAATAAAGCTTTATGGTCACAACCATAAGCCCGATGTTTGGAGAGGGGTCAACTAGTGAACAGAATATCATCCCCACTGTGAAGCATGGTGGTGGCTCACTGATGTTTTGGAAGTGTGTGAGCTCTAAAGGCATGGGGAATCTTGTGAAAATTGATGGCAAGATGAATGCAGTATGTTATCAGAATTTGCATTTTTCTGCACGAAAGCTGCGCATCGGACGCTCTTGGACTTACCAGCACGACAATGACCCTAAGCACAAGGGCAAGTTGACCCTCCAATGGTTACAACAGAAAAAGGTGAAGGTTCTGGAGTGGCCATCACAGTCTCCTGATCTTAATATCTTCGAGCCACTCTGGGGAGATCTCAAACATGCAGTTAATGCAAGACGACCAATGACTTTGCATGACCTGGAGGCATTTTGCCAAGACGAATGGGCAGCTATACCACCTGCAAGAATTCGGGCCTCATGGACAACTATCACAAAAGACTGCATGCTAGTGATGGCCATTCGAGGCTTCATGAGCATTATTTTAGCAGCGGGATATTATACTGGCAGCACTCAGATTTTCTTTATCACAATATAAACAATAATCAAAATGTATATGGCAATATAGTTAATCTGCGAAAAAGAACAGACAAGAATATCATTGGAAGGGACATTAAACACAAAATGTACAGACTAGTTTAACTATTTTGCCTTATATATTTCAATGATGGCTTTTATTTTGAAAAAGTTAATCTGAGTCTGCAATGCTAGCATAATATCCTGCGGCTAGAAGAACAGTAATGAAGCCTCGAATGGCCATCAGTACTGCATGCTGTCATTGATGCTGAAGGGGACAATACACAGTATTAAGAACTAAGGGTATGCAGACTTTTGGTCAGTTAATCTTTTTCTTTGTTGCCATGTTTTGTTTTATGATTGTGCCATTCTTTTATGACCTACAATTGAATGTGAATCCCATAAGAAATAAAATGTTTTGCCTGCTCACTCATGTTTTCTTTACAAATGGTACATCATTTACCAATTCTCCAAGGGTATGCAAACTTTATTCATATTATTGTACAGCATACAGAGGCCCATAGTAGTTAGTATAGGGTATATTGTGTCAGAATGGTGATTTATGGCCCTGGGGGGCGGGACTTCCATATTGATGTGACAGGTGGGCGGGACATCCGGTTTGTAGGGTGGGACTTCTGGTATGACGTATGTTAGGGTGGGACTTCCTGTATGACGTATGTTAGGGTTGGGACTTCCGGTATGACGTATGTTAGGGTGGGACTTCCGGTATGACGTATGTTAGGGTGGGACTTCCGGTATGACGTATGTTAGGGTGGGACTTCAGGAGTGACGTATGCATGTCCGGTGACTTTGTGATTTATGATTACATTGATGTGTCAGTGTTTGATGTTTTACAACATCTGATGAGCAAACAAGACTAGTGTTATAACAGGTGGGCTATGATTGATGATTAACAAATGGGGCTTAGGGTTCCGGAATGTTAAATTCCCAGGCAGTAAATAAGTGTTTTATCTTCTGACAAGTGTTGCAACAGCTGGCATACAAACGGTGTTTGTTAACCTTTCATGTTTTATGGTTTGACTGGCGTGGTGTGTGTATTTAAACCACGCCGACATCGGGGTTGGTCATTCAGTCTTGCCTGAGCGAACTTACTTACACATTATAAAACATGGAGGATTGTGCAGCTATCAATGTTTTGGGTGAAACACCGGTGAAAGCTAACATCTTAAACGCAGCTCAGCGATTTGGTAGGAAATTGCAAATGGACCGCAGAGATGAAATCAACATGCCAGCCCCGAAGAAACCGATGCAGAGTTTAACCCGAATCCATCAATTACACCCGGATAAGGTGGCACAGGAGTGGAAATTGGACGATGGTCGGATCGGTGGATACATCTTCAACCCAGAACAACCGGAGGTTGCATTTTATGAATTACCCGAAGGCCAAGTGTTTAAGGCTGGTGTGACTGATCAAATGGTTTTTAATGCCAGTTTATGGGTCACCTTTCGAAAAGTGTTTTATTTGGGGCCAAAACAAGGCCCACATAATACAGTAGATGTACTGTTTAAAGTTGTCAAGGGGCTGAAAGAGTATGACTCAGTTAGATTGGAGTTATTTCCGGAAAATATCAGCGGGTTAGTTTGTGACTGCGGGCTGATCGACTGACCTAAGACACCGAAGCCCCGCCTTAAGCCAACACCTTCATCAGCACAGCATAAAAACCGACAGACCGCCGGTGACATTCAAGCAGTCGGAAGAATTTACGAAACGTCTCAAGATTACAACCAAGCGGTGATTGAAGAATCCCAAAGCTGAGCACTGGCTGTGTGACGCCTGGGATGACAACGCTGAAGCCTTCTACAGAACCCCTGACCCAGACAGCTCGATTCCACCGGCATACCCAACAAGAAACTACCATTGGATTGACAGGGTTGGTGATCAACTAGGTCCTCTTAACCTGTCATACCTTTCAAATGCTAACAAGAGTTATCACAAAATGGACAAACAACTTGCACCAAAAATTTTAAAGATCATCAAAGCAACAATGGGTATGATTCTGGAAAACGAGGCCCATTATGATGACATTGTGGCGACAGTTTTAACACCGTGACTGAAACATGTGTTGGTCAAGGCTTTGAACGCATCTGGTTTTCACACACCGATGACTGATGTTCACGAGGCCGCTGAGAACTTTCTGCACAAGCTCAAGTTGGAACCGAACATCACACAGAGACTGAGTGAGAACAGGGATGAGTACATGGACAAATGTAATGAGTGGGGTCATGGTGTGATGAAAGCAAAGAGTCTGTTGTCTAAGGCCTGGGTAGCTTCAGTTCTCATGTTAACATGTATATAAACAAAGACTATGAGAAATCTGAATGTTTGTGTAACTTTTCTGAATATATTGGTTGTGTAATTTCGAAAACTCAAATAAAACATTGTTAAACATGTATTAATTCTCATTATTGCTCAAACACTCTACAATGTCTGAACAGGTTATGAAAAGTATTTACTATGACCCGGCAAACCCTGGTGCTTATGTGGGTAGAGAGGGTTTGAAAAGAGCATACTTGGAAAAAACCGGGGAGATCCTCAAAAATGGTGAGGCCGATGACTGGCTGCTCGCCCAGGATACATACACGCTACACAGGCCTGTAGCTATACATTTTAAAAGAAATAGAGTTATTGTTCATGATATAAATTCACAATTTCAGCTGGATTTGGTTGACATGAGTGCTTACAGTGTGGAAAACGATAACATGAAATTTATGTTAACATGCATAGATGTATTAAGCAAATATGCATGGATTCGCGTGCTGAGAAATAAAAGCGCTATAGAGGTAAAGCGAGCATTTGAAGACATATTAAAAGAAGGAAGAACACCACAAAAAGTCCAAACGGACAAGGGGAAGGAGTTTTTTAATTCACATTTTGAAATGTTGATGAAGTACAACATAAAACATTTTGCTACAGGAAATGATGTCAAAGCGAGTATCGTTGAGAGGTTTAATAAAACAATTAAATCACAAATGTGGAGGTATCTGACAGCAGCCAACACTCACCGCTATGTTGAGGTTATTCAAGATTTAGTTTGTGGGTACAACCATAGCTACCATCGGTCTATTAAGATGAAGCCTGCTGACGTTTGTGAAGAAAATGTTAGATTAGTTCTCAAGAACCTGTATGGCACAACATTAACGAGAAATGGTAATCAAAGCTACAAGTTCCAGGTTGGGGATACTGTGAGACTCTCAAAGCTGAGAGGTGCGTTTACAAAAGGCTATGAAAAAGGGTACACAGATGAATATTTTACAATAACAGAATGCATTCCTCGGGTACCTCCTGTATATAGAATAAAAGATTACGATGGTGATGTGATAGTTGGGACCTTTTATGAACAGGAATTGCTGAAAATAATCGTGGCTAATGATAAAACTTTTAAAGTGGAAGCAGTTTTGAATGAGAAAGTACAGAAAGGGAGGAAAATGTGTCTTGTGAAGTGGCTTGGTTGGCCTGAGAAATTCAACAGCTGGATACCATCGGAACAAGTGGTTGACCTAGAAACTGGATAAAACTCCAGGATTTACAGGATCACGTCATTTACATTGACTGCGATCAGCATGGGTGACGGTGGCTTCTACAACGCTGCCCAGTAACTCATCGAGACATGTCTATCCAAGCAACACGAGTTCGTGCTATACCACTAAATTTGCCAAAGTTATAGATTTGAAAGGCGATTGGGAAGTATCTTTGATAGAGTTCCAATACCCGCATACGTGGAAAACCTTTACACAGGGCGAAAACGCATTTGAACTACTTTACTTGAAAAACGACAAAACTTGGAAATATGAACTCGACACCGGTTATTACAGCAGCATATTAAAAGTAGTGATAGAGCTCAACAGTCATATAAAAACACATGGTTTATCGGTGGGGTACGATGAATTTAAAAAGAGTGTTTCTAAAAGGTGAGCCCCAGTTTAGTTTGAAATTTAGCGCAAAACTGGAACAGATATTGGGGTTAAAACCAGGCGAGCGGTGGTCTGCCACATGGTACGGAACGTACCCCACAGATATTCTGCCGGGGTTTAACAGCCTATACATCTACACAGATATAATTGATTATCAATGCGTTGGTGACAGTCATGTCCCACTGCTGCGAACTGTACATATTACAGGGAGAAAGAACGAAGTTGTCACAGTGACGTACGACAAGCCACACTACGTACCTCTTAGTAAGAGACAATTTGATGAGATCTGTATTGAAGTAAAATCTGATCAAAACCAGCTGGTTTCATTTGTAGTGGGGAAGGTGATTGCAAAATTACACTTCAGACCCGTCAAACAATCTTTTAGAGTTTAAGATGCAGCCGCAGAAGCTCTATGATGATCCTCAAAGGTATGTTGAATACTACACAACACAGGCCGGTAACGGTTTACCAGGGTATCATGGTAGCTCAGCAATGTATGGGGCCGGTCTAGGGGGCCTTTTCCGAGGGCTTTTCCGGATGGCAATACCTTTGTTGAAGCGCGGGTTCTCCATAGCAAAACCACATCTGAAGAGTGCGGCTAGGAATATAGTCGGCTATGTTGTCAACAGTGTTATGTCACGACAAACAAAACAGCAGGATGGTTCTGGATTGATGGTTATGTCTCGAGGTGTTAGAAAGAGACCACCTGGTAGGCGGAGCCTACCCAAGAGTAAAAAACGCAAGAATGTATGTATTTTTCTCTCTATTGAGAAAAATACATACATTGAAATACCGACCCTATCAGCAATATCAGACGCAGCCCCTCTGGAGTTCTTTATTGCCGGGAATGGCGAAGACTACGTTGATCTAAACAATACTTTGCTGTACCTACGTGTAAAAGTCACTAAACCGGACGGAACTAATATTGATGCCGGAGCACGTGTTGGGGTTATCAACTATCCGATAGCCACCTGTAGATGTATTGATTGTATAAGTTAGTGAACTGTTATAAGCTGTTGTAACCAATGAAGCAGAATATTAATTGTTTGTAATATGAGCTGAAACTGAAGGAGCAAGTAGGAGAATAGGAAACCCTGTTCAAGCGGTTGCCGGGGAGAGAAAGATTTAGTATGTCTGTCTTTTGAGAAACAGGACACAGGTTAGAGGCGCACACACATAGTCAGACAGACAACACAGACACCACAAGGGGGGCAAGGTGGGTACTTGCAGTTATCCTATAAGGAATAGAACTGGGATTGGGCCAAGGACATACTTGCTTTGTAAGTTAACGCCTCTATCTTTTGGGCGTAGTAGAAGTATAAAATGATCTGTTGACTGTTGATCCTTAGACATTGTGCGGCGACACTTGTCTCCAAAAGCTTTTGTAATAAACGGAATATGCGGTACGGTAATTGACCTGACTCCTGGTGTTTTATTCTCCTTTCCAACAAACCAACTCGGGGAAGTGTTAGACTTCAACAATTTTGGGGGCTCGGTCCGGGATTGGAAAGAGGAGAAGGAATTCGATCTGGTCCAGACAACCCACGCGAGATTCACAGGTTCAGAGCCGGCTCATGATAAAGGTAAGCAGAGCCTGTTATATCTAAATCTGCATATTGGCTATGAACTAAATTTGGAACCTGTGGAAAACGTATTGGTATACTGGTTTAAATTCAGGAGGGCGAGGCAATTGGTTTGGGTTCTGGGGTTGACTACCCTACGCCACTTCCCGACGGGGACGGTGGAGAGTTGCGAGTTAGAGTCTTGGCAACCAGTCGGGTTAGAGGCCCGAGGACTTAGGTGCACCTCGAAATACTTATTGTGTGTAAAGGTTCAGCTGGGTTATAGGCCCAGGGAGTTTGGAACTCCCCGAATTTTTCTAAGAGAACTGGGTTTAAGTCCCAAAAGTGTTGGGTCAGGGACCCGTTCAGCAGGGTTAGAGGCCCAGGGAGTTTGGAACTCCCGAATTTTTTATAAGAGAACTGGGTTAAGTCCCAAAAGTGTTGGGTCAGGGACCCGTTCAGCTGGGTTAGAGGCCCAGGGAGTTTGGAACTCCCTGAATTTTTTTATAAAAGAACTGGGTTCAAGTGTTGGGTCAGGGACCCGTTAATCATTTGTTAATTATTCTGAGTCTGGGACTCACAGTAACGTAAGTCAGGTTGAAATGGACGGGGAGTTTGAGAGAGAACTGTTGAGAGAAGTGTTGAATTGTTTGTTGTCAAGGAGAAGTGAGGAGTAGAGTAAATTGTGTTTTAAGATAATTCCTGTCTGTTTGTAAGGAAGTGTGTGAAAGGAGACTCATTGGGAGTGATGCGCATAGTGGATAAATTGACAGTAGATGATAGTGATATTTGCTCGAGTTCTAGAAAAGGGACGTCTGGATAGATTGGAAGAAGGGTTAATGAAGAAAATAGCCAGATAGACAAAGATTTAGTGGGAGATGTGCCACGAGAAAGTATTCAACAGTGGACAAAGGTTTTGGTCATGTTTTGGGTAATTATTTGTGTAAACATAGTTTTCTTTAAAGTGGTTTCATTCAATTGTTTGAAAATATTGTAAAGGTGGTCTGTTGGTTAAGTTTGAATGAGTCCAGTTAAAGGATAGTGAGAGGAGTCAAATAGATAAGACAGCTTTTGGCTGCCGTCCCAGAAAGTAGGGAGTAACTCTAAGCCTCCCAATCCAGAACACAGAGACACTCTAGGAGAGAGGTGCAAAAGATGACAGACACACCAAATGAAATTCAGGGAAGTAGATTCCCAATATTAAAATAGATTCAAATAGAGCAAAATCAGCTTCTATATTGTAATATTAAAATGGCAATTGCTTTCCCATTCCAATTGGAGAATTCTGTGTACACGAAATTGTATGAAAATTTAGCTCAGCTAAATTATGAAACACGACAAAGACATGTCAAATTAGAATCAATTGGCCAGTTTTAAATGTAAAGAAAATGAGGGCAACATTTATGAAACATTGGTAAAATAGTAATTCCCAATTTAGGACATTTATAAGAGATAGCCATTAGATTGGGGTTTAAAATTGTTGATTAACACATAACTTTAAATTCAGTAAGTTAATGCTAAACTCTCCAGTCAAGGTTTTAACTTTGTGTTGTGCAAGATTCCATCTTTGTTTCTCACAGAGTAGGAGCCCTGAATCCTGCAACCCTGATACACCTTGTCCAATAAAGGGGTACCTCACACAGATGGCCCAGATCATTCTAAGGCCAAACCAAGCCCAGACCTTTGAGAGACTGCATTGGGTTCAGAATAAGAATATTGGACACTGATGGTTCCAGCTGCACCACAGTCAAGGAGAGGGTGGAGGAATGGAGAGACGCATGCAGAACAAATGGGCTCCTACATCCATGACTGTAACAGCCAGGAGCCACTTCACTGGACATGGAAAAATTAAGGAGGAGAAAAAGGGAGGAGGGATAGAACCCCCAGCATATGAAGATGACCTTGTACTTGGTACAGACCGGGCACCATTATATCCAGTGTTACGTTTAGAGAAGGGGATATTGTCTCTAGACACACAGAACAGCAGGCCCATAACTCAATTCACAGGAAAGCAAGATAAGAGAAGGTTGAGTAGGAAGGCGGAGTCAGAGAGCGAGACAGATGCTGAGGAGGAGGTGAAACCGTTCAAGGCAAGGGCCGTGAGAGAATACGGGAGACACGAGGAGAGGAGGCGACTAGGAGATAATAAACAGGATGAGATAAAATCAGGCCGTACTAAAGGCAGGTTAGGTGAGGACTCAAGGTCGGGGTCGGACGATAGTGACACAGTGAGAAGGACAAAAACTAGGCAGAAAAAAGGAAATTCACATAGAGGACGGGTGTTACTCACAGGGCAAGCAGTAGGGAGATGGACTGATTCAGACGAAGACCCTGACGCAGACATTAGTGGAGATGGGTGTAAGTGAGACACAGACGTATACCCTCTGCCGCGTTCGCCCCCACCAGAACATAAACTACACCATGACACAGTAGAATCAATTCAAAAGACGAGCCCGAGCCGTGTCCACCCAGGCTATGACTGAGATAGAAAAAGGGGTCGCCACTAGGCGGAGCCCTGATAACACCCCTTTCAGTCAGGTGGTCGGGCGCATAACCACGGCCCTGAGGGAACGATTTCCCTTGCCCGCTGGGGCCCCGATGCCCAAGTTACCTTGGGAAAAAGAGCAACACCCTAGACAGTATCTAGAAGTATGTAAAGAAACATGGGCCAAACACACAGGGCACCACCCGGGGAAGGGGGGTCTGCAGCAGGAGTGGTTTAGAAGGGCGGTCTTAGAGGGACCTCCAGAGAAAATAAAAGAGGCAATGATGGCAAATCCTGACTTGCCGGGTAGTGAATCACACGTATGGGAAAGACACATAGTGCATCATTTACAGAGGGCTAAAGACGAGGAGACAGAGAAAGTCAAACAGATACAGGGACTGAAAGAGAAGTTGTTGCGCTTACAGCTGCGGGAGGCCAAAGTAAAGGCAAATTAGTGTAAAAAGAAACGTAAGCAGATGGCAGCCCTAGGCTCAGGAGAACCTGACACACCCGATTTATACCCTGTTCCCACATGGGCACCCCAACCTCACAGTGGCCGGGGGGCATTCACCGCGCCCTATCGACCAGGGACTCCGAGGGGAGGTTATGGTAGGGGGAGGGGGCGGGGTAGAGGCAGAGGGGCTCCAGGATCCCAAGTCCCATACGGAGCCTGCTTTGCGTGTGGTGACCCGAACCACTGGTCCAGAGAGTGCCCACAGAACATTGCAAGGGGCAGAGGATACCCAAACCAAGGGGCAGTTCCAGTTCCCAACCCACACGCCGTCCCACCACCTAGCGCACCTGGACAATACCCACTCTCTTATGAGGGAGGGTGGGACCAGGAATGACGGTCTACAGGGAGGGGAGGGGACAGCGGGGGAAAAGGCAGACCCTATGCTATCCTCGAATGTCGACGGGAAGGATTTCTCCTTTCTGGTTGACACAGGGGCCACTTTTTCCACCATCACCGCCCCTCCCGTCTCTTATCTTGCTACTATCCTCCAAGACAGTGGAAGTTGTGGGGTTTGAAGGAATGGGACAGACTTTGCCAGTGACATTTCCTCTTAAAAGGATACTGGGTAAACAGGCCCTCAGCCATCCATATGTGGTGTCGGCAAACACACCAGTGAACTTATTGGGGAGAGACTTGTTGATAAAACTGGGGGCTAATATCTTATGTTCTCCAGATGGACTAACTGTCACGTTACCAGACGGGACATCGGCGGTGTGCAGACCTGAAACCACACGCAAAGGGCAGTACCTGGTACAACCGGTGAAGGGTGAAATAGCGGAGATATACTGGGGACTATTGACACCGGAAAAGCCGGACAAACAGGGTATTTTGTCCCAGTACTTCAAGTGGAGGCCGTGGATCTCCCTCCTCGAGCCGTACTTTCCTCCGCCAGACCCCCCACATGTAACCCTATTTTATGATCGGCAGGGCGATGAGGTGTATAGAGAGGGGTTTGGGGATGTAGTATGTGGGGACACGTGGCAGGTCGGGTCTAAATTCATACATGTAGGCCTTGAAGGGGTAGCGGCAGATGTACAGTTGACAGAGGAGCAGGATCAGTGGTACATGATGGCGGAGGAGTCCGTCCCGCATGTGTCGCTGTCCCTGCATCCTAAACACCAAGCAAAAGACCTGGGGCCCATGGTTAAAAGGGCGGTCAAATGTACTGATTGGACACTCACTCAGGCGCCAAACGTATGGTACTCACACAGCTGTAAGACGTAAAAATGGTTCACCTGCATTGACCGGGCTAACGCTTTTTTCTGTCTCCCACTAGCAGAGGAACTTTGTGATATTTTTTCTTTCACACATAGGGGTAGACAATGGCGATACACGACCTGCTGCTGGCGGCCCCGATGGTGGCCGCCTGCATCCAAGCTACAATGACGGTCCTCACCAGACTGGCTGAGAAAGGGTTCAAGGTGTCAAAAGAAAAGCTACAGCTGGTAAGGACGCAGGTCTCCTTTCTGGGCAGAGTAATCTCGCAGAAAGGAGCGGGGCTTTCCCCAGCTCACCGCACAACCATCCTCCACCATCCTAAACCCACTACTGTTCAGGAAATGCTATCATTCCTGGGGCTCACGGGGTACAGCCGCAATTACATCCCAAACTATTCAGGGCTCACAGAGCCACTTAGAGCGCTAGTTAAGGAGCAGGGAATGCGTAAACTTAAAGCCACTCTCAATTGGACTTGCACGGCCGACCAGGCCTTCATTTTGCTGAAACAACAACTAGCCACCGCAGCTGATTTGGCAATTCCCAACTACACAAAACCTTTTTTTTTTTTCTAGATGTTTTTGAAACAGGTCGAGTCATGAACGGGTCCTGTTTCAGAAAAAAGGGGGAGAAGGCCCTGAGAGAGACGAGCTAGTGAGACATCAAAAGGGGGCTTCCCCACAAGAGAAAACAATTTGGCAACAGAGAGGAGCAACAGAGACGAGTGGGCTCTGGAGAGGGCCAGACGGTAGAGTAATACTTCCACCAGCCATGCGGGGAGATAAATTTGCAGAAGCCCACGGGTTGGGCCATGTAGGGCCAGCACAGATGTTGAGGAACTTGTGCCATTGGTGGCACCCGTTTATGGTAGACAAGGTACGTAACTACACTAGGACATGCACCATCTGCACACACCACAACCCAAAACCGACGATCAAACCTGAGATGGGGGCATTCCCCATGACAACCTGCCCCAGGCGGAGTGGGTGTCGCTGAAGGTCATCAAGCAAAAGTGGTCAGAGCCAAAGTGGACGGGTCCTCATCAGGTGGTGGAGAGAACGAGCCATGCGGCCCGCCTGAGGGACAAAGGAGAGACGTGGTACCATTGGAGCCAGTGTACACCAGCGCAGGAGCCAGGAAGGTCGCTAACGGACCTCATCCAAACCGGGAAGGAGGAGCTTTCCCCAGCGGGGACGGATGAAGGACCAACACCAGCCGGACCGGTGCCAGGAGCGGACCCCAGGACACGGCGGGACTACGAGCGAGTGAAGGAGACAGAGGACGGCGTCAGGGGAATAGACTCTTAGGGGAAAGAATTGAAGAATACTGTAACAAAAGGGGGTATAGGACACCGAGTGGCTACCACTCGTACCAAGATGACAGGGTTACAGAGAAATGTCTGAGGAGATGAGAATAGAATGAAGTGGTACATGGACATTGGTGGAATAATGATGTGTGTTGTATGTAGTTACAGGTTTCCCAGGTTGGCATTGGGTCTTCATTCCCCCAGCGAAGAGGTTCGCGACCCCACCTGAGGACACCTGTTTGAGGAAATTTGGGGGATTGAATTGGACTAGGTTTGATAATGTCTGTTCTTTTATCGCTTTCTACATTTGGTGCTATAATGGTTACTTGTGTGTGTGGTTGTATCCCATGCATAAGAGGGCTTGCCATGAGAGGGATCTCTACAGCCATTGAGGAGGCTCCAGGACCGCCACCAGGGATGCTGATGCCTCTACTGGAGCAGCATGACTCGGGAGAACTGGAGCTTGGCGAATAGGGGTGATCTCTCTGGGGAGAGATCAAAAGGGGGAATTGTAGATGTATTGATTGTATAAGTTAGTGAACTGTTATAAGCTGTTGTAACCAATGAAGCAGAATATTAATTGTTTGTAATATGAGCTGAAACTGAAGGAGCAAGTAGGAGAATAGGAAACCCTGTTCAAGCGGTTGCCGGGGAGAGAAAGATTTAGTATGTCTGTCTTTTGAGAAACAGGACACAGGTTAGAGGCGCACACACATAGTCAGACAGACAACACAGACACCACAAGGGGGGCAAGGTGGGTACTTGCAGTTATCCTATAAGGAATAGAACTGGGATTGGGCCAAGGACATACTTGCTTTGTAAGTTAACGCCTCTATCTTTTGGGCGTAGTAGAAGTATAAAATGATCTGTTGACTGTTGATCCTTAGACATTGTGCGGCGACACTTGTCTCCAAAAGCTTTTGTAATAAACGGAATATGCGGTACGGTAATTGACCTGACTCCTGGTGTTTTATTCTCCTTTCCAACAAACCAACTCGGGGAAGTGTTAGACTTCAACACACCCTATTTTCACAAGTGGATGTCTCCTTGATCGTTTAATTAGCCAGAGTAGCAACACATACCCCTACAGAGCCGTTATAGAGAGCATTCTGAATTATGGATGTGATACATTATAGACAGTTTTCAGCTGGGTTGTTTTACAAGGATGCCGCAGGTCACATGGATGTTACGGACCCTGCAGGCAAGAACGATGGACTTACGAAAAGGGCAGCCTATTCGGCGGATAGCACAACATTTGAAATGATCGGCCCTGTTCATAGCGATATCTTCTTTCAAGAGAAACTTATGTTAAACGGCGTTGACATAAAGGTTAGGATGGTGCGCGGTAAAGGTGAGTTCTGCCTTATGGGGGTCGGGGATGTGCGTTATCGTTTGCATATACTATCAGCATCACTATTTGTCAAGAAAGTGTCTGTATCGCCAGCCGTGGAACTTGGACACGCTCAAGCGCTACTCTCAACCAATGCCAAGTACCCAATTGAAAGTGTGTATGAAGACATTTAGTTTACCGGCTGGGGGTCGTGTTTGTAACCAGGAAAACCTATTTTTAGGACCTCTGCCAAAATGTATTGTAATCGGATTGGTGGACAATGACAGTTTTACCGGAAGTTACACAAAGAATCCATTTAATTTCAAACATTATAATTTGGAGTTTATGGCTATGTATTTAGATGGTCAGCAAATTCCTAGCAAACCATTCCAACCAAATTACACAACAGGGTCAGCAGTGTGTGAATTTTACCAATTGGCCTTAGCTTCAGGAAAACACCTAAAGGACCAAGCCTTGGCTATTGACAGGTCGGACTTCTTACACAGCTATGCCCTTTATGCATTTAACTGCGCGCCAGACGAGGAATGTGGTCAGCACAAATCCTTGATCAAGTCAGGGAATGTACGACTTGAGATGAGGTTCAGACAACCACTACCCCACACAATTAATTTAGTTGTTTATTCAATCTGTGACTCCATTATCGAAGTGTCAAACCGGCGACAAGTCATGGTTGACTACTATTAGGAGAACTGTGTGGAAATGAATACCGCAGAGTTGACCAGTGTGGTGAACCAATTTTCATCTAGGACCCATTTCTATGGTGTGCTGGCAAGTGACCAACTACCTAGGGTGCCTGTCCGAGATGTTGCATCAATGATGATTGTTAATACACACCCAAGCAATCAACCTGGGGAGCACTGGCTGGCTATTTACATAACGGATGATGGCATTGGAAGGTTTTATGACAGTTTTGGAAACCCCCCGGATTTTACATATTTTCCCAAGTCAATCAAGGCCTTTCTGAAAACCTGTGAGAATGTGGAATACAGTTCAAAACAAGTACAGGACCTGGTTTCAACCACGTGTGGACAGCATTGTTTGTTCTTTCCCTTTCTAATGACAAAAGGTCTGAGTTATAAAGATTTTATGTCTTTTTATGCTGATGTTTACGAGAAAATGATGCCCTAGTCTCAAAGTTTGTAGCTAAGATGTACCAGAGTAAGCGTGATAAGCAAATGTTTAATTGCACACAACATGCTCAATCTTGTGAAACGTTTAATTTGAGCCATGGTTGTTGAAGAAATAGAAAAGCCAATCACGTGTATGTCAAATTTATTATTCAAAAATAAAAACATTTGTAAAACCACATCAATGTTTACATATTATTTTTCATACAACATTTATTCAAGATAAAACAAACATACAATGTATCACAAATAAAATAAAAACACATTAAAATGGAAGCCATTTTGTGGGGTCCGTGGTATGAGGTTCAAAGAAAGCTTTGGTTGTTTGAAAACCAGTTGCTGGTGGTGTGGCTAAATCATCCATTGTGTCACCAGACTTTTGTTTATACAAATTGATTTTACGTCTTACATGCGCATTTGGAATAGTTGTAAAAGGTATGTTGAGACATGCCATGGCCTCTAAAAACACACCCCACCCCAACGGTCTTCAATCGTCAGCAATTTTATTGGTAGCTGTCACACTTTTAACAAGATCCAATAGGTGCGAGCCCTTGATTATCTCTCCTTTGAAAATGAATTCACCAATTGAATTCCATGAAGTCAAATCTTTAGACCTGTGCATTCTATTAAGAATATATTCAACATTCTTTCTATGCTTCACAGGTACATTATCCAAAATTTCATCAACAAGGTCAACATTTCAGTCAACAGTTTGCTTATTCTCAGTCACGTTTACTACAGCAGGCCCGGTCTCAGACCCGGGTAGACTTAAAGTCAGGGTGTTTGTATCAAGCTCCCCTTGGCGCACAACAGTCAAAAATCTTTGTAAAATGGCAGAGTATCTTTTAGCTTTCTCATGTAAATCCATATCAGGCTTCAACAGTATATTGCGAATCGATGAGTCCAAATCATTCTCAACAGATTGTCTTACATCGGTGCTAGTCGTTTTGGATTCTCGCAGTTTTTCTAACTGATGTTGTGGCACCAGAAACATTTTCTGAGCATGCTCCATGTTGTTTAACCCTGTCTCGATGCAATTAGACTGGTTAAGAATGGAACTGCAACGCTTAGTAACGGCAGTAGAAAACCTCCAGATTGGTTGATGGTTTTTCTTTTCCGTGCAACTGAAGTGTTCTTTCTAGACATGTATATAATTTTGGCTTTTTGTCTCTTTACTTTTCGGAGCTGCGACTCGGTTAAGGGTATATTACCGCGCCTTAGATTAAGCGCTATTTAGAATGAGGTCGGTGGATGCTGATTCTAAAATAACTTTTCGTTGACTTGCCGGTGCCTTAAATATCATTTTCAAAAGTGGTACATTTCTACGAATGCGTTTAGACATGATCAAACTTTCTTAGGAACGTACACGACAGGCCAATCCCCTGAAAATAACCCTGTTCTCAGACGGTAGTCTTCTGGTGTTGTAGCTTTAAAGTCAATAAATAAATAACCAAAAGGCAGATGTGTTGCATCTTTAAAACTCTCCATTAGGAATCGAGAAAGACCGGGGTATATCTGTCTGCCTAAAATACTAATCTGCTGATTGTCGCGGGGGTTTTTAAACAATGTTTTGTTGTAAACACCCTCCTTTTCATGATATTCACGGATATACCGGTCTTCAGCCTCATCGTCAACCACAGATGGTGGGAAGCCACTAGCTTCCTGCTTGTGCTTCAGGAATGTTCTCATGTAATCTGCAAAAAGACAATCGGATGTCCTGGTGAAATCCCAGACTTCAAATATTTCCACAATGCGATAACCTTTCTCAACAGCCTTGACCAGCTCAATAGAAACCCAGGTACCGGTTAAAGATCTTTCTGAATCAGTATGTGAACAATCAGTTACCTGGTTTTCAGACTCTGCACATAATCTACACAATGGAAAGAACAGCTTACCGCCAACCCTGTGTGGTAAAACGGGGTGATAAAGGCCTTTCGGTGGACACACTGTAGCCTTAACAATACCAAAGTAGTTGTCTAGTGGTTTGAAAACTTCAGATGAATCGCATTAGTACGACCACCAAAAAGAGCATCCCGAGGGTCAAGGCGCTCTGGAGCACCAAAGGTCTTCAAGAAAGCTTTGACATCTGCGGATGTGTTTTTAAGCCGGTTCCACTCACAATCCCATATGTATTGAACATGTACGTTGTGTTGTTCTTTCAAAGCCTCTAGCTTTGTCAACCATTGCTGGTGCATCAACCCATACTGAATCTTTGTCATTGGATTGATGCTTGTTGAACAATGACACTTTGGGTGACCGTGCCAGAAACAACCTAGAAATTCATAGACCGTGCTAAAACCATCGCATTCAGCATATCCATCAACGTGGTAGGCACCGATTTTCACTTCACCCCTGTTCAGGGCATGCTGTATTGATATATTCTTATCGGAGGCCACATATTCAAGCCACTGGATTGAGCTGTTTGAGAATGTCTTCTGACAACGGTTGTAGTTGTCTGAGGGGACCAATGCAATGGTGTCCTTGGTGAGGAATCTGTTGCAAAAGACTTTCATGTGAGCCGAAGCAATCGTAATTGTCTTGCATCAGTGATGAAAGTTCCAAAATCAGTTATTGCAGTCAGTGAGATGTGGACCCAGCAATTTGCCTGGTTGTCCTAACAAGTCAGTGTAGGTGTATAATGGATAAGTGAGTTTCCAACACTTCACTTAATCAAGAGTAACACCACAACAGTGTCTTCCACTGTGTTGGGACCATGTGACCTTTCCAGTCAACTGGCCCGTGGTACTCTGACCTGTAGTATGTGGAGTCCTTCAGGACTCAGGTGGATTCTCCTCTCATCTCGCTGTCGATGATTCATCTAGAAATAGAGTGTGAAGCCAAGTTATCTGACCATGTGAGTGGCCAGGAAAATTCGAAACAGATTCAACCAATGTGGTTGTAGAGGTCCTTTTTGAACATGTTGCTGGTACTCACACTCAGTTGTCTGTGTCCAGTCAGTGACGTGATGTATCATCAGAAAAGGGGTTGTGATGTCCTGATCTGTTGAAAGTATAACTGCAAAACAACGATTAGTGTGATTCAACAGTCCATCGGACTTTCATCCACTGGGTATGGTTCTGTCAACTCCCAACAATGAAGACAATAGATCAGTCCTGAAACTTGTGGATCTCAGAAGTTCCATCTTCAGAGTGAAGCATACACCCTATTCAGACAAGTTTCCATAAGTCTATGTCAAAGTTCCTTTTCCATCCAGAACTGGCTTGGTTGTTGTTTGACTCCTTGTGCTTTATTACTGCCCAATAGCAACCAGCAGTGGAATAATATTGTCAGACATGACTTTGCTTAGCCAAATCAGAAATGGTTAGGTCTATTCTATTTAACCATTAAAATGTTAGACCTTACCTCAAACAAAATCTCCAAATAAACCAATTAAAAACATCCTGTAAATGGAAAATGGAAAACCTAACAGATGCCAATGCTCTGTTATAACTATGCAAACAGGAAAAACTAAATTTTTTACAAAACTAAATAAATACAAATTTGATTTGCCTTGAGCTCAACTCTTTCCAATCATAATCAATTATCATATCATACATCCCCCCTGCCTTCACTTCATTAAGTCAATGGAAAGTGACACCATGAGTGAATGCAGAACAATGACAAATACAGCCACAGGAGGCGCCATCCTGAACCTGCACTGGCCATCTTTTCAGGACAGACATGAAAAATAGAGAATTGGTAGTAGGGATGGATCTATAATCCATTCGATAAGGAGTTGCATCATGTATATTCATCAAAACAAAGTGAACAAGTTAAAAACATGAACATTCACTAACACCAACAAAGACATCAATGTGCAACACGGTCGCTTGTGCGAAGGAATTATAAACCACATAACCCATTAACAAATTTTACATCATAGCTAAACAGCTCTCAAATTTGACATTACCACAGTACCATCACACAGGTCTGTGAAATTGGCTATCATGCATTTATCATATCCTGTAGTTTCTTGGCACATGCCTAACTAAATTGTTTGGCCCCCAGGGGATAAGCTGTGCAACTAAATTGTAGGAGTGAAAAACTCCAACCCATGTGCAGTGGTTTACCTGTTGCAACCACCAGGGCAATTGTATTAGCATAGCTACAGCATACAACTTTAGAAAACTACCTCATGAATAACAGTGTCTCAAGTAACCTCCTAAATTTTAGGGAATTCGCAAAGTTAGATTAATTTTTATACCAAATAGTGGCAGTCAGCCAAACCCTAAATCACAACTTTATGCTTTTTCTTTGTTCTATCATCAACAATGGGGGATGACTTTTGGTCTCTACCCTCACTTCAGTTGGTTTCAAAATCATACATTTCAACATTAAAGCTAATGAGAGGAAAATATATTTAGCTTTCACTTAATGTTGTACTTGTAAGGAAAGTAGCCTTTTTTCAAATCCTTAAAACCCATAGCACGTGGCAAGGCCGACAGCTTCATAGGTAGGAAGCAATGACTATCTATGTATCTCTGATTGAATGTGCTGTCTGTAAAAATCATGAGCTTGCTACCATTAGCAATAAGTGTCGTGCCAATACCATTGTTAGCAAGGCACTGCATCAAGATGTAACCATCAAAACCTTTAGAGTTGTGTGCTATAAATGTGTAGTCATTATATTTCGGTTGCCTAAACTTTTGAAAAAAAGCAGTGACCCAACCATCTCTGGCTGAACACCACGTCTTGTTATCAAAGCTTATTGCACACACAAAATTTGCAGTGTGTACACCATTCACCGGATTGGCAATTGTCTCAAAATCATAAAATATGTAGCGCTCACTGGGGTCCTCGGGCTTGGCAGGTTTTATAAAACAATGCTGATTCATTTCAAAAGCCAGATCCACATTACAATTGGGGCACATGTTAGCTCTGCACCTGTGTGCTTTATAGTTGGTAATACTGACATTGTAATAGCAACCACAATTGACACAGTATTTCTTCTGGTCACACCTGCTAACCCAACGATCCACACTTTTGTGGTGCTTCAAACGTTTATGCTGGCTATAACAAAAATCTGAATAACATATCCGTTTACAGTCAGGGCACTGCTTTGTGTTACGGGGTTGGGTATGACAATCTTCATGAAGACAGACACTACAGCTATGTTTACAACCATGATCACCACGTGTGTTGAAACCGGTATAGCACCAGTCACAAACATAAGACACACCCAGAAAACCCTTCAGATTCATGATACCGTAGAAATGGTTATCGTGTAAGTACATAAAGAGAGTTCTAGGGTGGGTTTCCTCGCTGTTTTGAAACTTGGTAAAGTGACCATCCTGTGTTCGGTGAAAGAAAGTAGAATGTGCCAAAATCACCAACTTCACCAGTATTTTGTAAATGTATCAACTGTCGTAATTCAACATTGTCAAACGCATTACGCTGTATAACTCTAACATCGCCATCACTGCACTGAGTTTGCATCGGAGAGCTCGAAGGAGTGTCAACTAGATTGTGTGAAAAATGGGGGCTACTAAGCTCGGTTAACTAGCCTTGTATCTGAGGATTATTGTGTGCATCGCTGTGTAACAAAGTAATGGTTGGTTCATTTGTATTTTGGGGTGTGGTCTGTTGATTATGTGTAGATGTTGTTGGCTGTTCCGTGTCTGGACTGTCGTTAGCATTATCTTTCGCCATTTCTCTGGTTTAACGTGTAAATAACAATCCACTTTTCAGGTTTAAATATTCTAACTCAAACATACATTTACATACAGCGCAGTATTGAAGAGTTGGCTGTATTACCTTCAGCTTTCAAGCCTGAAAGAAAACAAAAATCCCCTCACGCTGTGCAGCCACAAGGAAGGGTGTCCGTAACTGACCCCATTGTGGTAATGCACTTTGTATCATCACCCGGCTGTCCTCAATCTGTTGGAATATAGAATGTTGTACCAAGGGTCAGTATGCATAGTCATAATTGTTAATAACACTTTAGAACAAGACTAAAAATGTCTGTAAATAATTAAACTTACACAAAGTATCTGCTCAGGTTGTGTAAGATCAGTCTGACCACCCAGTCCAACTGAAGCAGATGCCGTCTCTTGAACTAAATACAAATAGGATTAACAAGCGTATACAGGTAATTAAAGCTGATTAACAATAATGTCAAAAGTCTACTTACCAAGATTTGGAGGTCCAAAAATGTGTTTACCAAACACGGTCGGTGTTCAAATCCGCTCAACCTAAACCGGAGATTTAAACAGGCAATATGAAAGACAGCTAAAAATGAATGGATTGCGCAATCGTAAAATTGATTTACAAATTCTTAAAAGGTTACATCACAATTCAAATAAATTACTTCAAATAAAATAACTTGTACTTACAACAGAAACGATATACTCCACGCTTGAAACAACTGCTGTCTTTTGTGGATGCTGCGGGGTTTAATTACTGTCTTCACATCGCAGCCGGGGCTCCTCCAGCAAGTCACGCCTCTTAACTTTGTCATTGGTTACATGTCATCGTTCTTCACGTTAGATTCAAATTGTGTTAGAACTATACATGCTACAATGATACAAATTCAGGATAAAACTTAACTATTTAGTTCTGATTTTTGTAGCCATTTGACAACCAAATATATTGATACACCCTTTCTGGTAGAACAGCCGTTCTCGTAAATTTTCGCGGCTCAGCCGTGACATCACGTCATATAATTGTATATATTAACGATAAACTCATCTGCTTACATATAAACGCTTGCTATTGTCACCATATTGCCATTAATCAGTTCAACATTTAACAAACACAGGACCATAATGCAGCAATACAAAATCCGATTTCACGAGTTGTTCTTTAAGAGAATGCAGCACATCTTCACCCGGAAGTGACAGCATAACCCCATACTAACACAAATACTATAGTATTTTTTTTTTAACCAACGTTGCCTATTATTAAACATTTCTACAATGTGTGGAAAACAATCTTGCGTTGATCTCTGTTGTACAATTTTAAAAGACGCCTTTACGAATGTTTTAATTACCTGAAATAACCTATCCTTACCTGTCAACGTTTCGCCGTTGTTCATGCAAATTTATACGCGACCTTGTTGGTAACTTTGTAACGTTTTGCCTTATAATGCAACTTAGAAGTTAATGCTGACTTAAACAACCATTTTTATTACAAAACTCACAATTGCTCATACATACACTTGTTTTTATTCATAACAATATTTTAAAACCCCCCAACCACGACACAATCCACCTTTGCGAAATGTGTGGTTGGCCTGGGGCCATGGAAGCTCCTTCAAAATAATAGCATTGCTCATGCGATGTTAGTTTGCTGTAATACTATGTTGGACTACAAACCGTGAGATACGGGATGATTTCTAACCTGCATATACTTCAGTTTGTATTAGTGGTTATTTAAGGACCATTATTACTGGGCAGATATAACCTTGAAGCTCATCTCTTGTTAAAATGAATGTTGGGCTGAAAACTATCCAAAATCGGAAGTCCCTCCCCATCCCCTTCTTTATATCTTACAGAAAAACATGTCTCTCACGTGTAACTCTGTGCTTGTGGAAAAACACCATGTTACAACCACATTGTAAAACATGGAAGTTTAAATCTGTACCACATGGCATTGGAACCCTGGCACCCTTTTGTTTAACACCAAACAACTTACCGCTGACACAACACTTATTTACTGCCTGGGAATTTAACATTCCGGAACCCTAAGCCCCATTTGTTAATTAACATTCCGGAACCCTAAGCCCCATTTGTTAATCATCAAACATAACCCACCTGTTATAACACTAGTCTGGTTTGCTCATCAGTCGTTGTAAAACATCAAACACTGACACATCAATGTAATCATAAATCACAAAGTCACCGGACATGCATACGTCACTCCTGAAGTCCCACCCTAACATACGTCATACCGGAAGTCCCACCCTAACATACGACAGGACAGGTAAGTGATTATACCAACAATTAAAACAATGTTCAACCAACAATTGCCCTAGCACATTCCTATTATTATATATATGCACCTAGACAAATAGCTATAACAGGATAAAGTCAAACAAAAACTGACTTAACTGTTCTGCTGTCAATTATTACCAAACATACACACAGTATTATCATCGGAGCTCAATCTAATGCTGCTCTCCCTTTCAGGTTGCGCCGTGTACTCAACCTGCCGGCAAGACAATCAATCACTGCTCAACAAGTATGCTATCGATCGTCACTAATTTGCATCATTAAATCCATAGAAAATGTGCAAACATTCAATGTGCAACATTGCCAGCCATATGTCATTATTAATGTGCATAGTTAAGTTCTCTTCCATGCGCAGTTGTTAGTTTTGTGGAAATTTCTATATACAATGTATTCTAACTGAGTAAAGGACTGAGTCCCACTGTTAAGATAGGTACAGGAATGTGTGGGATCTGGTATTTGCATAGGGGACATCTATTGTCTGTCCAGATGCAGATCAATGGGTTTTAGGACAAGATAGGAGAAGATACAACAGGGGGCAGTAAGGTCAGTTGGCCCCTTTGGGTAAACACTACAGTAAACATTATGGCAGGAAGGATAAGGTGGGGGAAGATAGCATTTGACGTGGGTGATAGAACAAAGGGAAAGGTGTTTGATTGACATGAAACAGATGGCAGCATCTTACCACACCCCTTTTTCCTATGTAATAAATACTGTCGAAATGATGTTTTTATTTAGAGACTATCCACTGTTACTTTGTAACCTGTATACTTTCTCCTTGCAAGCAAGATTAAAACCGTTTATTGCGCAATTGATTTCTCCTGTCTTACCTACCATTTTCATAGAATTATTTGGATTTTAGAAATAGCCATCACTTTAGCCAACCCCATTGCTCCATAATAACCAGGCCAAAGCAGTCAGTCACTAGTAACGAAGTGCCCTTCGTTACAGGCAGTTTTAAAAGTTCATCCAGTTTATGAAAATGGTAGGTAAGACAGAGAAAAACTCAATTACACAATTAAAAATGTACACAAGTCTCAAGGTAACAGTGAATAATCTCTAAATTAATACAAGACAATCATCAGTACCTATACAGGAAAAAGGGGTGTGGTAAAATGCTGTCCTGAGTCAACAAAACATGTTCCCTTTGTTCTATGAATACCTAGGCTTTAACCATGGGGCAGGCAGTCCCCCCCTTACCCCAAGGACAATAGGAAACCTTTTCAACTCAGAAGGGGGACACACCATCTAGACAATAGAAAAGATACACTGATGGTATAAACAGATTCACGTAGAACCCAATGATCTGCTGATACCATTCAATGATGACCATAAACAAATACCAGATCCTCTCCCACATTCATTTTCTTATCTAAACAAGGGGACTCAGTACTTCAATCAGTGACTCCTTTATACACATACAGAATTAAGTATACATCAGTTTAAGATATTCCATGACAGTTCCAATGCTGTGTTTGGTAATCCAAGTTTATCATTTTAAAATGATAATTGATAGACAAATCTTTTTGTGATTATGTTAGCACCACTGAAAACTGTTGTGCTGATTAAAGAAGCAATAAAAGTGGCCTTCTTCAGACTAGTTCATACTCTTCAGCATCAGCGTTTGTGGGTTCGATTGCAGGCTCAAAATGGCCAGAAACAAAGAACTTTCTAATGAAACTTGTCAGTATTCTTGTTCTGAGAAATGAAGGCTATTCCATGCAAGAAATTGCCAAGAGAATAAAGATCTCATACAACGATGTGTATTATTCCTTTCACAGTACAGCACAAACTGTTTCTAACCAGAACAGAAAGAGGAGTGGGAGGCCCTGGTGCACAACTGAGCAAGTGGAGAAATCCATTGGAGTGTCTATTTTGAGAAACCGACACCTCAGTTAAAGACGCAGGTCCTCAAATGGCAGCCTCATTAAATAGTACCCACAAAACACCAGTCTCAATGTCAACAGTGAAGAGTCGACTCCAGGATGCTGGCCTTATAGGCAGTTCTTACTCTGTCCAGTGTCTGTGTTCTTTTGCAATCTTAATCTTTTCTTTTCATTGGCCAATCTGAGATATGGCATTTTCTTTGCAACTAGACAGTTTTAACAATGTCTACACTGTATTTCTGATAAATTTTATGTTATTTTAATGGACATTTCTAAGTCATCCCAAACTTTTGAGCAGTAGTGTAGCTTAAAGTTCCATGTGTCAAAATATATATATATATGTATATAAAAAAAGATAACTAAATAACTTGTATACAATGTATAACCCTGCTGACTGAAGTATGTAAAGTGGCTACAGCTCTGGTGTTTAAATCCACAGGATACATTGCTATTCCAAGAGCATTACACATACTGCAGGCAATCTGAGCTCTCTCCCCTCCCTCTCTCTCAATTCTTACACAGCCAGTCATGACCAGGGGAGCCATTTAAACCACTGAAGACACATTCAGCCTGGCTGGGGTATCAGGCTGCAACAACAGCACCGGCCTGAATCTTTCCTTATTTTGCCCTAGTCTTAACTCACGTTATATTACATTATGTTTCTGGTTTGAGAGACTCTTTGATGTTGGTCTCTGTGAAGATGAGTAGTGGGAGGAGGTAGTTTGGGCAGTGTGACTCAGCCATGCGATTACTCCCATTGATTTCCATCTGCTGCTGCAGCCCACTCCATCATTAAGCTCCCACAGTGAGTTGACAATTTTTAAGTTGGATAGAGCAATACAGTGAAGAATGTGCTATAAGCACACTCCACAGCCAGCCGATGGGGCTATAGAATTTGTACTTTTTGTTTTGCTAAAAAATTTGGAACATTGTCAAGGACTGCAGTGAACTGTGTTGGGAAGCAGAGGACCATGTTTTCACACCTAGTGTGGGACCAGTTGAACCGTCAGTGAAGGAAACTAAACACAGCTATGTTGATTTCAGTAGTTTCATAGGATTGATTACGTGTATGTTGTTGATTGCTGTGGAAACTCCCATACCAGTTCGGTCAAACCATTCTCAGTTAACACCATATGTCTACTGTAAAACATATAGCTCTGGAAAAATTAAGAGACCACTGCACCTTTTTCTTTCCTTTCCAAAAAGGAAATTTAAATTTGATTTTAACCCTTCTGTTCCTCACTCAAAACCTTCTTTTTCAACTTTTTTAGAAAGTAAAGAAAAAGGTGCAGTGGTTTCTTAATTCTTTCCGGCGCTGTATATATTGATTCACCAAAAGTTTGAATGTTGATTTGTTTATATGAACAACATGCCTGAATTAACACAGTTGTGGTGCCCTAGGGTAGCAAGCAAGCAAGTTTATTTATATAGCACCGTTCATAGAAGCAATTCAATATGCTTTAAAAAGAAAGAAAAAAATATAAAAATACAACAGCATAAAAACAATTACTCAGACAAAAACCTCAAAACAAAATCATAATAAGGAACAGAATAAGAGAATAGAAATACAGTGCGGTTAAGTTTAAGCACTTAGTCATAGGCGCGTGAAAAGAGAAGTGTTTTTAACCTGGATTAAAAATGTGATACATTTGGGGCATATCTAAGATCTTCTGGTAGTTTATTCCAGTTGTGTGCAGCATAACTGCTAAACGCAGCTTGGCCATGTTTAGTTTGGACTCTGGGCTCTACTAGCTGACCTGTGTTGATGGATCTAAGAGCCCTGCTCGGTCTACATTCTTCAAACATACCAGAAATTTATTCAGGGCCTAAACCATTCAGTGATTTATAAACTAAAAGCACCACTTTAAAATGTATTCTGTAACTAACTGTAAGTCAGTGCAATCAATCAATCAAATTTATTTATAAAGCCCTTTTTACAACAGCAGTTGTCACAAAGTGCTTTACAAAGACACCCGGCCTTAAACCCCAAGGAGCAAACAACAATAGTGTTGAATTTCAGTGGCTAGGAAAAACTCCCTAAGAAGGTCGAATTTTAGGAAGAAACCTAGAGAGGACCCAGGCTCAGAGGGGCGAGATATTAAGAGTCCAATTGGAATAATAAATACATTTCTCTGGGCTAAATCCAGAGTCTATTTGATTTTAGACTAGGTCAGAAATATGACCAGGTGGACAAGGACAGGGACAGCAACGGGCCCCCCAAACCAGGTAATCCGCAGGTGTGGACCAGGACCTCATCTCCTCCTAAAATTTAAAACTGGAGGAGACTGAGAAAAGTTAGTAGTGCATTCCTCATATCCCCCAGCACAATAATATAGCAGCGTAACACCTTGGAACTGAGACGGGGGGGGGGGGTCCGGTGACATGGTGGCCCTACCCTGTGGGAGGCCCCGGACAGGGCCCAACAGGCAGGAAATCAATCCACCCACATTGCCAGGCATCAACCAAAGCGACACCCACCAACCGCAACTCCCCTGAATGAGGGCCGAGTGCAAAGACTTAAGAACCAGAGTGATGTGCTCTGTTCTCTTGGTCCTGGTTAACATTTTAGCAACAACATTCTGAATGAGCTGCAGCTGTTTTACAGTCTTTTTGGGAGTCCAGTTAAGAGGCCATAACAGTAGTCAACCCTACTAGAGATAAAAGCATGAATGAGCTCTTGGTATTTTTGGGACATGCTTTTGGGAGCCCTTGATTCAGATTATATTTTTAAGATGATAGAATGTTGTTTTGGTGACTGCTTTGATATGACTGTTAAAAGTCAGGTCTATCAGAACACCAAGATTACATACTTGGTCCTTGGTTTTTAGGGCCCAAGAATCCAGCTCTTTACTAATACTAGTTATCGAGATATTTATGTGCTCTATACAGTGACACAGTGAGTCTTATTGAGCTGTTGTGTGATGGCAATTCCATCGATCAGAACTTTTAAATTAGTAACGACAGAGACAAAATTCTCTTGGCACAATTAATAGTTTATTTGCAAATAGAGAGACGCGTCGAACGCTTACAGAATAATCATCCGAGGAGTCTCTAGCTTAATATTTGACAATCATCAGTACTTATAGTGGAAAAAGGGGTGTGGTAAGATGCTGCCCTTGATCTGTCTTGTCACATAGGTTTTACCCAAAGGGCGGGCTGTCCCCCCACATTATCCTTCCTGCCATAATGTTTACTGTTGTGTATACCTAAAGGGGCCAACTGCCCCTACTTCCCCACAAAGGCCACATTCCTAAGGAACAAATGACTAATACCCTTTTTGGTTTAAGCAGATTAACAATGGTCAGAGTACATAACAGAGGTGGGGGACTCGAGTCACATGACTTGACTCGAGTCTGACTCGAGTCACAATTTTCAGGACTTGTGACTTGCTTGATTAAAGTATGAAAATGACTTGACTTTGACTTGAGAACAAGTTACTTGAGACTTGACTTGAAGTGGAAGACTCGACAATGACTTGAATTTATAATAAACAAACAGCAATAAAATTATTTTAAATGTTGTGACATCAGCACCACTAATCAGCGTATGTGCCTTTAACGCTGCACAATTCAAACCGCGCAAAACATGGCAGACAGTAACGTTAGTCGAGCTCCACAAATAGTATCGTTTGGATACAAAGACGTTGAACTGGACCGTGTGAATAAAAAAAGATTTGCCAGATGCTAAATATGCAACAACGTCAAATTTCATTCGTTATTTTAAGAACCACAAGGAAAGGTAAGAAAGTAATCTCTTTATATTCAGTTTCACTCTATTACGATTAAGTTACTAATGTAATTAATTAATCTTTTGTTTGTCACGAGTGAGGGAAGGATGGAACGGGAGATTGACAGACGGATCGGTGCAGCTTCTGCAGTAATGCGGTAGATGTATCGGTCTGTCGTGGTGAAGAAAGAGCTGAGCCGCAAGGCGAAGCTCTCGATTTACCGGTCAATCTACGTTCCTACTCTCACCTATGGTCATGAGCTTTGGGTCATGACCGAAAGGACAAGATCCCGGATACAGGCGGCCGAAATGAGCTTTCTCCGCAGGGTGGCTGGGCGATCCCTTAGAGATAGGGTGAGAAGCTCGGTCACCCGGGAGGAGCTCGGAGTAGAGCCGCTGCTCCTCCACATCGAGAGGGGTCAGCTGAGGTGGCTTGGGCATCTGTTTCGGATGCCTCCGGAACGCCTTCCTGGGAAGGTGTTCCGGTCCCGTCCCACCGGGAGGAGACCCCGGGGAAGACCTAGGACACGCTGGAGGGACTATGTCTCCCGGCTGGCCTGGGAACGCCTCGGTGTCCCCCCGGAAGAGCTGGAGGAAGTGTCTGGGGAGAGGGAAGTCTGGGCATCCCTGCTTAGACTGCTGCCCCCGCGACCCGGCCCCGGATGAAGCGGAAGAAGATGTATGTATGTATGTATGTATGTATGTATGTATGTTTGTCATAATTTGGCCTTGGTTGCATATTATGTTAGTTTTTTTTTCTTGTTAGAAATGTGACCATTATCATTACAGAATACGTCTGGTAAATAGATGTAAGGAAATTTGACTATAACAGTGGCATAGCCTGAATTTTAATGTTGATGGGCATCTTAAAATTAGCGGGCATGTATATTATTACACGTACGTTATAATGTCTGTATTAAATGTGGGCATTTTTAAGTGTTTGTGGACTGCGTGTGGAAACTAAAAAGCATTAACTTTGTATGAAAGGCTAACATGGAGGCGCCGATGTGATTAGCACCTAAACATTTCGAAGAGTTTTTTTTTTTACTCATACAGACATGAATAATTAAAACGTAATTACATATTAGGCAGTTTTTCAGTCACAATAATTAGTTTATACGGTTGTTGTTATTATTAGCCCTTATTACATGGATTGGCTGAATTCCAGTGCAGAATGCGTGTTATTTCTTGATAACAGACCGTTGCCATGAAAAACAGCACGTTGCAATTGACGCAGCAGGATTCTAACCAGAGACGGAACGGACTATTTTCTTTAGAGGAAGCAATACAATCGTTTTTAAATCAATAAATTCCTTTTGAAATCAATATTTTGTGTGAAATTATAGATTTATTTGGTAGGTAGCCATGTAATAAGCGGGATAAGGTATAGCGAGGCGGTTGTTATAGCGAATACAACCCCTTCAGGCTGATTCAAGATCCTTCCGCTTCGTCCCCCCAAAAAATTGTACCGCGGAGGAGAAAAATATTTGATTTTGAAATCGAGCTTCGCATCGAGCGCATGTCAGAAACAGAGGACAGTATGTGTGTGTGTGTTCATTTCTTTAGTACTGTGACTTGACTTGCTTAGGGTGAACCCTTGACTTGACTTGACTTGCTTGATTTATCTGAACTGTGACTTGTGACTTGACTCGAGACTTGATGGTTTAGACTTGAGACTTGCTTGGACTTGACCATGTGTGACTTGTCCCCATCTCTGGTACATAATAATACTCTGATATTATACAGACATGTGTCACAATCAGAGAAAATACAGTGGGGAGAACAAATATTTGATACACTGCCGATTTTGCAGGTTTTCTTACTTACAAAGCATTTAGAGGTCTGTAATTTTTAACTGTGAGAGACAGAATCTAAAACAAAAATCCAGAAAATCACATTGAATGATTTTGAAATAATTAAATTAGCATTTTATTGCATGACATAAGTATTTGATCACCTACCAACCAGTAAGAATTCTGGCTCTCACAGACATATTTTCTTTAAGAAGCCCTCCTGTTCTCCACTCATTACCTGTATTAACTGTACCTGTCTGAGCTTGTTACCTGTATAAAAGACACCTGTCCACACACAATCAAACAGCCTCCAACCTCTCCACAATGGCCAAGACCAGAGAGCTGTGTAAGGACATCAGGGATAATATTGGAGACCTGCACAAGGCTGGGATGGGCTACAGGACAATAGGCAAGCAGCTTGGGGAGAAGGCAACAACTGTTGGTGCAATTATTAGAAAATGGAAGAAGTTCAAGATGACGGTCAATCTCCCTCACTCTGGGGCTCCATGCAAGATCTCACCTCGTGGGGCATTAATGATCATGAGGAAGGTGAGGGATCAGCCCAGAACTACACGGCAGGACCTGGTCAATGAACTGAAGAGAGCTGGGACCACAGTCTCAAGAAAACCATTAGTAACACACTACGCCGTTGTGGATTAAAATCCTGCAGGGCATGCCAGGTCCCCCTGCTCAAACCAACGCATGTCCAGGCCCATTTGAAGTTTGCCAATGGCCATCTGGTTGATCCAGAGGAGGAATGGGAAAAGGTCATGTGGTCTGATGAGACAAAAAGAGAGCTTTTTGGTCTAAACACCACTCGCCGTGTTTGGAGGAAGAAGAAGGATGAGTATAACCCCAAGAACACCATCCCAACCATGAAGAATCTTTGGGGATGCTATTCTGCAAAGGGGACAGGACGACTGCACCGTATTGAGGGGAGGATGGGGCCATGTATCGTGAGATCTTGGCCTTCTCAATGATCTTGGCTCTGAATGGGAGATTTGATACAGGTCTATAGATGTTCATTATAGATACATCCAGTGTTCTCTTTTTAAATAGGGGCTTAATGGCAGCTGTTGGGAAAATGCCTGATTGCAGAGAGCGGTTAACAATTTAATGTAGACCCATTGTTATAAAGTTAAAATGTATTTTTTAAAAGTCTGATGTCAGTGTGTCGGGACAACATGTGGAAGCTTTAAGATGTCGAATGGTTTCTTCTAGGGATTTTTTATCAATTGTTATGTATTGGTTGTCGTAATGATGGTAAAGTGATTGTGTAGTTCTGATGATCCGTCTAATACTTTAAATCCTTTCACTAAAGAAACACGGAAATTCATTACATTTCACAGTGGACATGAGTTCTGATGCCATCTGCTTTAGGGGGTTAGTAAGCTTGTCGACCATGGCAAATAGAGTGTGGGTATTGTTCATATTCTTGGTGATCATTCCCGATAAATGTTGCTGTCTAGTGAGTGTAAGCACATTTGAAGTGCCCCCCTCCTCCCACATTACATGTAAAAAGTAAAATTTACTATGGCTATAAAGACCACAGATTTACATGAAAGTGTAACTTAAGTACAAGTTCACCACATATACTTTTCTCTTATCAATCTGACTACAGTGTCACATACAGTACAGCTCAGAAATAATGATAAATAAGCCTTAACTTTAGCAGAGCTTCTTCTTTCTTGACTTTGTGCATGCAAAGTCGTTAATTAAAGTTGTTAATTAAAGTCCATTCCCTTGAATATTTCGGATTCAATGGCCATCAGGGAGAGTGCAGCCACTTCTGTTTCATAGTTGTCTTGAGTTATTTCTTCACCCTTTTAAGTTGAGAGAAGGATCTCTTGCCCTCGCAGTTGGTAACAGGCAGGGTTAAGAACATTCTGAGAGCAATGAACATGCTTGGGAAAGTAGTCTGTGGCCCATCTATTCCACAGTGTTTGTTGCATCTCTCCGAATTATATTTTTCTTATCCAGCATGAAGTTCTTGAACTGAAGAAGTTAATCTCCAAAGTCTTTGTCCAGGTCATCTGGACACAGCTATGTTGGTTTCAGTAGAGTTTCATAGGATTGATTACGTGTATGTTGTTGATTGCTGTGGAAACTCCCATACCAGTTCGGTCAAACCATTCTCAGTTACACCATATAGGTCTCCTGTAAAACATATAGCTCCGGAAAAATTAAGAGACCACTGCACCTTTTTCTTTCCTTTCCAAAAAGGAAATAACATTTTTAAATTTGATTTTAACCCTTCGGTTCCTCACTCAAAACCTTCCTTTTCAACTTTTTTGGAAAGTAAAGAAAAAGGTGCAGAAGTTCATCTCCAAAGTCTTTGTCCAGGTTATCTGGATCCAATGTGGCTGTGAATAGGCTCAAAACCAATACATCTTTCTACCACTTTCCCTTCCTCGCTGACAGATCTAAAAATAAATGTCAACTGGTCAATGTGCAACATATTGGGGTTTGAATCTACAATGACAGAAGTACTTGGGATGCTGTAGTTTAGCTGCAATCGTTTTATTTACTTTCTCACCCATTAAGCAAACCAACTCCTCACACACAATGGATGACAGGTATGGTGTTGTCCCTCATTCCTTTTGATCATACTTCTCTGTGTTCCCTTACAAATTGATCAAATTGTGCAATAATTTCCAGCTATCCGAGGTAATTGCCATATCTTGACAATCCCAGAAGTTCCTCTCTTACTGAAGAATTTAATTACAGCCACAATGTGCCTCAAGACCTTCCAATATTTCCCCTCTGCATCCCTCTGCCAAATGAGCGAAGCATCCACTGTGCCCACAATCCTTGATCTCCGCCAGCATCCCGTGCCTGTGGTTTGGACTGATCTCGCGGTCAAATATTCGCTCAGGATGTCTCCAGTCAGAAAACCCAGAGGTAAAACCATTATATGCTGTGAGGGTAGCAGTTTACAGGCAAAACCGTAAACCTGACCTGCTGATGGTGAGTAAATTAACCACTCTCTAGGCACTACCTAGTTATTTGGGAGGAAACAATGCAGCAAATCATTGGTAAGGGACCACATTTTACCTCCAATACCAATATCCCACCCAGATGCTGGGTATTTTGGCGCCCTATTCTGGAAGGCTGCAGGACCTTGAGAAATAGCCACTTCCCAGATGTGATCCGTGATGGCTCCCCATAGTTCAGGGTCTGCTGAGATATTAAAATCCTTCAGCGGCTGCTGCTGATTGTCCGACCTGTGTGGACTTTCTTTGACCTTGTATCCATCATACTCGCTGTCCCCTCCAATCTCTTGCACCTGGTTTCAGTTTTGGCTCAAATCATTAGCTCCTGCATCTGCCTGAGCCTTTTCAGTTGAGCAGATGTTATCTTCGCTGCTAGTGCTTATGTTAGCTTCACTGCTAGCAGCACAAATGATGGTTTTGCTGCTAGTGCCTTCTCCTGCTCGTGGAGTTGTCTCTATCATTGCTTCTCCTCTTTTCCGAATAAAGATACTTTAGATAGCGGGTACATTGTTAATCGTACCTGTGTGGCGTGATTGTTTTTATTTTATTTTAGAAAAACCACTTAGCGGTGCGACATTGTGGCCTTAGGAGAAGGGGGGACACTAACACCCAGTCACAATTATTTAATCTTTATACATACATATTGTATCAATGGTCAGTTTAGTATCTCTTCCAATAAATAATATATATATAGAAAATATAAATATTTCGGATGTTTAGTAGTATAATATTTTAGTCTTAATCATTTGGTGCCCCCCCCCCAACTGGCTGGTGACCCTGGGCACTCGCCCGATGCCATCTATGAATAATCCGGCCCTCAAGGACAATAGTGCATGTGGCAGTACAAATTGGCTCAGTACCGCCCAGGGTGAGTATCATAGACAAGTGTTAATGTGCCTCATCATGCTCTAGCAATTCCAGGTGAATGCATTGTTTGCCAGGTGAATGCATTGTCCTCAAAGTGTGTTCTGGTTAAGCAAACAAGATAAGCAAAAAGGCTTGTCGAGATGTACTTCAGGGGACGCGTCTCAACCTTTGACTCTTCTGTCTGATGGGAGTTGCTCCCATTAAATCTGGCAAAGAGCTCAAATTTCAATTCACAAAAAGAGAATTCTTTCCTCATAAATGACACATTCTTTAAACAGCTAAATATTTGCATGATTTCTTCACTAGATAAAAAGTGGAAAACATGGCTTATCAATGTTATTTATGGTTGCTTTAAAGAAAAGTATAAACATTTAAAAGACAATAGAACAAAATCATAATCGGGGTAAAGAGCACTACTGTATTGTTTCCACTGAAAGTAGTAGTGGAGATCAAGAGTAGAGATAAAGTCAGGAAGAGTGACTGAGAATGACAATGAGGGTCGACTCCAGTAGACTATCGGACAGATTCCAGGCTTTGAGATAACAGCAGGTCATTATCTGAACACAAAGAGAGCTTCAGTTAACTAGATCATTATTCTATCATAGACTGGTTAATAACATTCCACTATGAAACATTATAGTCTATGATATATCACAATTCATTAAGGCAATTTGAGAATACAATGAATACAAATTGGCACCCTTGTTTAATGAGCAAAGAATATTGTATGAAATAATACCAACACTGAGCAATATAGGGTGCTCAAATGTTTTTATGGAACACTTAACACGACTCAATGTGACTCAGTAGTGTGTAAGTCTGGTCGTGATGAGACAGAGGATGATGTCCTGGGGGAACTCCTCCCAGACCTGGATCAGGGCATCAGTGAGCTCCTGGACAGTCTGTGGTGCAACTTGACGGGCATCAGATGCACTGCTACATAATGTGCCAGAGGTTCTCAATTGGGTTCAGGTCTGAGGAACACGAGGGCCTGTCAATCGCATCAATACCTTCATCATCCAGAAACTGCGTGCACACTGTGGCCATATGAGGCTGGGCATTGTCCTGGAACCCAGGGCCCACTGCACCAGAGTAAGGTCTGACAATGGGTCTGTGGATTTCATCCTGGTATCGAACAGCAGTCAGGGTACGGTTGGCTAGCAGGTGGCTAGAGGGTCTGTGCGACCCTCCAAGGACATACCTCCACAGAACCACTGACCCACCACCTAACTGGTCATGCTGGATGGTGTTGCAGGCAGCATAACGTTCACCATGGCGTCTCCAGACTCTTTCACGTCTGTTGTATGTACTCAGTGTGAACCTGGTCTCATCTGTGAAGAGAACGGGACTTCAATCTCAGACCTGCTAATTCTGGCGTTCTCTGGCGAATGCCAATCGAGCTGCACAGTACTGGGCTGTGTGAACAGGTCCCACTAGAGGACGTCAGGCCCTCATGCCACCCTCATGGAGTCACATGCACACCAGTAGCCTGTTGGAGGTCATTTTGTAGGACCCTGGCAGTGCTCCTTCTGTTCCTCCCAGATACCGGTACTGCTGCTGGGTTAATGCCTTTCTACAGCCCTGTCCAGCTCTCCACTAGTAACGGCCCGTCTGCTGGTATCTCCTCAGTGTTCTTAAGACTGTATTGGGAGACACTGCAAACCTTCTGGTGATGGCATGTGTGGATGTGACATCCTGGAGGAGCTGATTTCCTGTGCAACCTGAATGGGCTGCCGGTACCGCCTCATGCTACCGGTAATGACAAGGACACTAGTAAAACACAGATCTAGAGAAGAAGATCTTGATATCTGTGAAGTTTACATGACATGGTGTTATACTGTTATTATGTGATCCCTTAATTAGAAAATAATATTGTTGTTAAGTTGTTAAGAGATTTGTTGCATGGATCTATTTTAATGTAATCTCACCATAGCAACCATTCCAATCCGAGTTATAATACCCCTATAATACATTTGGCAGACTCTGAATTAAATGAGATATTTCACCATTACCAGTGGTGATAAAAATAAGAATATGAAAGTGTAAAAGAACCCAATACCTACTGTTCAGTTTGATGGTTCTTTTATTCATGGGGCTATTTTCCTTTCATGTCAAAGGAAGATTTTAGTCAAAAAAAGGTTGCCTCTGCCAAGTAGCAGAAACATTGCTTCAAGCAGTTCAACTTCAAGCTCACATCAAATTGAAAACAGAAAATAGTTAATCAGCCACAGAATAAACATTCCAGCAAGGCTGCCCTTTGTCGCCGGTTCTGTTCGTAATTTTTATGGACAGAATTTCTAGGCGCAGCCAGGGGCCGGAGGGTGTCAGGTTTGGGGACCCCACGATTTCGTCTCTGCTCTTTGCGGATGATGTTGTCGTGTTGGCCCCTTCAAACCAGGACCTTCAGCATGCACTGGGATGGTTTGCAGCCGAGTGTGAAGCGGTGGGGATGAAAATCAGTACCTCCAAATCCGAGGCCATGGTCCTCAGTCGGAAAAGGGTGGCTTGCCCACTTCAGGTTGGTGGAGAGTGCCTGCCTCAAGTGGAAGAGTTTAAGTATCTAGGGGTCTTGTTCACGAGTAAGGGAAGGATGGAACGGGAGATTGACAGACGGATCGGTGCAGCTTCTGCAGTAATGCGGTCGATGTATCGGTCTGTCGTGGTGAAGAAAGAGTCGAAAGGCGAAGCTCTCGATTTACCGGTCAATCTACGTTCCTACTCTCACCTATGGTCATGGGCTTTGGGTCATGACCGAAAGGACAAGATTCCGGACACAGGCGGCTGAAATGAGCTTTCTCCGCAGGGTGGCTGGGCGATCCCTTAGAGATGTGAAAAGCTTGGTCACCCGGGAGGAGCTCAGAGTAGAGCCGCTGCTCCTCCACATCGAGAGGGGTCAGCTGAGGTGGCTTGGGCATCTGTTTCGGATGCCTCCGGAACGCCTTCCCGGGAAGGCGTTCCGGGCCCGTCCCACTGGGAGGAGACCCCGGGGAAGACCTAGGACACGCTGGAGGGACTATGTCTCCCGGCTGGCCTGGGAACTCCTCGGTGTCCCCCCGGAAGAGCTAGAGGAAGTGTCTGGGGAGAGGGAAGTCTGGGCATCTCTGCTTAGACTGCTACACCTGCGACCTGGCCTCGAATAAGCAGAAGAAGATGGATGGAGGATAATCCATTAGTGCAGATATAGTAAGTATAGTGGATATAAAAAGTCTACACACCCCTGTTAAAATGAAAGATTTTTGTGATGTAAATAATAAAGACAAGGAGAAATCAGGTCAGAACTATTTCCACTTTTAATGTGACCTATAATGTGAACAACTCAATTGAAAAACAAACTGAAATCTTTGAGGGGGAAAATGAAAAATAAAAACCTTACAATAATCTGGTTGCATAAGTGTGCACACCCTCTTATAACTGGGGATGTGGCTGTGTTCAGAATTAACCAATCACATTCAAATTCATGTTAAATAGAAGTCATTACACACCTGCCATCATTTACACAAATAAAGTTCAGCTGTTCTATTAGGATTTTTCTGACATTTTCTTAGTTGCATCTCAGAGCAAAAGCCATGGTCTGCAGAGAGCTTCTAAAGCATCAGAGGGATCTAATTGTTGAAAGATATCAGTCAGGAGAAGGGTACAACATTTCCAAAGCATTAGATATACCATGGAACAGTCATCATCAAGTGGAGAAAAAATGGCACAGAGACATTACCAAAAACTGGACGTTCCTCCAAAATGTATGGAAAGACAAGAAGAAAACAGGGAGGCCTCCAAGAGGCCTACAGCAACATTAAAGGAACTTCAGGAATTTCTGGCAATTACTGGCTGTGAGCTGCATGTGACAACAATCTCCCGTATTCTTACAAAGAAAAACATCCAAGCCTGGTTGAAGTTTTCAAAATCAAAACATCAAATCTCACAAAAGCATGTGGGAAAATGTGTTATGGCCAAAGGTTGAACTTTTTGGCCTTAATTCCAAAAGGTATGCTTGGTGCAAAAACAACACGGCACATCACCCAAAGAACACCATACCCACAGTGAAACATGGTGGTGGCAGCATCATGCTTTGGGGCTGTTTTTCTTCAGCTGGAACCAGGGCCTTAGTCAGGAGGGAGGGAATTATGAACAGTTCCAAATACCAGGCAATTATGGCACAAAACCTTCAGGCATCTATTAGAAAGCTGAAGATGAAGAGGAAGTTCACCTTTCAGCACGAAAACGACCCAAAGCACACATCCAAATCCACAAAAGCATGGCTTCACCAGAAGAAGATTAACGTTTTGGAATGGCCCAGCCAGAGCACAGACCTGAATACAATTGAACATCTGTGGGGTGATCTGAAGAGGGCTGTGCACAGGAGATGTCCTCGCAATCTGACTGATTTGGAGCGCTCTTGCAAAGAAGAGTGGGCAAATATTGCCACGTCAAGATGTGCCATGCTAATAGACTCCTAACCAAAAAGACTGAGTGCTGTAATAAAATCAAAAGGTGCTTTAACAAAGTATTAGTTTAAGGGTGTGCACACTTATGCAACAAGGTTATTGTGAGTTTTTTATTTCCCCCTCAAAGATTGCCGTTTGTTTTTCAATTGATTTTTTCATGTTATAGGTCACATTAAAGGTAGAAAAAGTTCTGACATGATTTATCTTTGTCTCATTCTTTTACATCACAATAACCTGGCATTTTAACAAGGGTGTGTAGACTTTTTATATCCACTGTATATGAAAGATTTGCCATGATCCGGCATAGAGATTTGCCATGATACTCACAATTAGTCTTTCGGATCTTTATCAAGGTTACACGTCATTTTTAACCTGACTATACCCAAATTTCAGTGCATGTTACTGAATCTTGAAATTGCAGAAACAGATTAATTAGAAAGCTCTAGAAAAAGAAAGGGATAAAGGTTACACTGTGGGTTCAATACATTTGCATTATTTTGGTGTTCTTGAATAGATCAGTGGCAATAGATGGAGCAACATATTTTATATTATATACCTAAAAATAAAGGGTAGTTTCTATTGGTACTAGGATATGATTTAATATTTTAATACACATGTAGGCATGCCTTCATTGGTTTGAATGAAATATTTGACAGCTTCTAGAGGAGACTTTATTCTACAATGTTTTTACTTTTAGCTTTCTCTTTTGAAAAGGGAACCACCTAAATATTAATAAGAAACTGGAATGAAACATTTTGCAAGAAATACAATTACAAATAACTTTCTTTTAATAAAAGGATTTTAGCCAAATTAATTAATTTTGAGTAGGAAAGCAAGCATAATCAAACACCAATCATCATTAATGTTTAATGTTGAAAGTGTGAAAAACATTGGCTTTTACGTTTTGGGATGCACGCAGCCTTTAAAAGTAGAATTTTAACATCAAAACAAATGCTAGCTGAACATTTGATTAATTTTGTCTTAAATGTTCTACAATTAAATTAGAACACCTCAAAAACTATTGTTGCATGGTATCTTATCCTCACACTGACCCATCAAGCCAGTCCGTTTTATTAAATGGGTATTCCTTTTACATTGCACAGACAGGATGTGGTCCAGGTAGCATAAGAGCAAATTAGGAAGTGCCTTCTCTTCTACATGAACATGTCATCATAGCCTGGCGGCGGCATGTGATCTGGGTCTGGCCTGAAAACCAAAAATATAATACATCAATCATACACATAAATAACAATCTCCCTCTATAAATGCCCCAATTGAGGCACAAACCTGCTAGGCAGTTTCTGTGAAAGCCAAATATACCAGCTATTTAATCATTTTTATGCTGATTATATGTTGTCTGAGATTGGATTTAGCAATCGTTCATTTCCTGGTCAGATGCTATAACTGCTAGGCTACCTGCAGCCTCCAAATTGCTTCCCTTTTAGATGGTAACATTGATACTTTTGTATAGCTTACTACAGGTATTATTTTCACAAGATAATAATTTGTATAGATAATATATTTATAATCAATTCATCATTTAAAATATAGTAACTGTCTACTATTATATAAACGCTGATCCAACTGCTTACAAATGGCAAATTAATGGTAATTGCTATTAATACCAAAAACGACATTCTCTCAACATAATTCCTACCCTGGTCTATGTCTTCCGACAGGCCCAAAAGGGTCAAAACGGGCTCCGGGTGGTACAGCTCCTGGGGGCAGAACACCAGGTATTCCACTAGAGGGGTCGAATCCTGAACGAGGAAAACCAGCTCTCAGAGGGTCTACGATCATTCCACCTCCTCCACGGCCACTGCAAGACAACGACAGAAACAGAGCAATCATTTGTCTATTGAATTAGGGTAAATAATTGCTATGTAGTGCAATTCGCTGGGTTAGTGTCAAAGAGAATGATCCAACATTTCTACTTGAAGTATTGGGGCTGTCATTGCCTCACCACCCCTGAGGAGATTGTCTATGTGACATTTCTCTGTGATGCAACTCCCCCATAGTAGCTTCAGCCCACCCCCCATCGAGTCACTGAACAGATGTGAAGTGCGTCTCTGTAGCCAATATGTAACGATGCAGGGGTTGAGTGGAGGGAACCAGGCGCAGGCAGAGTGCATTCGAATGTGCATTTATTTACACACAAACGGAATACATGAAAACTGAAAGGAAAACGCTCACAAACAGCGGAATGTGTAGCAGCTAACTAACACAGGACAAAACAACAATAACCAATAATAGGGGAGCAGAGGAGGAAGCACATACTGATGTAATGATTGGGACCTGGTGTGATTGCGGGAGACGAGACAATGAATGATTCGATTAGAAACCTAAGAAGAAACATTATTGATGTACATCATTCCACAAATCATTTACAAATGGAGAACAGACTCATGTAAATCTACATGGACATGTTGTGGCACCAAATTTAGGCCAGGAGCTGACCGAACGATGATCATAGGAGTCTCTAAGAACCCCCTTGGTAACATCATGGGATCTTCAGGCCTCTCTTGCCACAATCAATGCCAAAGTGTCAACAATCAAAAAGAGACTGCACAAATATGGGAGGTCAACAATTAAGAGGCCTCTGCTCTCAATACAGAATATCAACACATGACTGACGTTTGCCAGACAACACCTGGGTAAATTACCAAAACTATCAAAACAAAGGTGGAGAAGTTTTCACCACAATGCCAAGCACCAAAAAAAGAAATGAAGGGTTATACAATAACAGAGCCCTCAAACATGACACAGATGAAGCAGTCTTGAGAAGAGAAGTGGGCCTTGCAAATAAGTGAAAAATCTTCCCAATCCACCTAAGAGACTAAAATAACTGGCGACTAAGTTATTTTAGCCAAATGTGGCAACTCCAGCTACGGCAGATAGTGGCATACTTACATTTTCCACTTAATGAAAATGTACACTACCATTCAAAGGTTTGGTGTCACTTTGAAATGTCCTTGTTTTCGCAAGAAAAGCAAATGCCTTGTAAATTAAAATATCAAATTGATCAGAAATTCCATTTAAATGTCTACACTGTATATCTATATAGACGTACAGAGGCCCATTATCAGCAGCCATCAGTCCTCTGTTCCAATGGCACATTGTGTTTGATAATCCAAGTTTATCATTTAAAAAGATTAATTGATCATTACAAAACTCTTTCGCATTTATGTCAGCACAGCTGAAAACTGTTGTTCTAATTAAAGAAGCAAAAAACTAGTTTAGAAACTCGGTCTATTCTTGTACTGAGAAATGAAGGCTATTCCATGTAAATAAATTGTCAAGAAAAAACACTGTACTTCTCCCAGAACTGCACAATCTCTCTCAAACCAGAATAGAAAGAGAAGTGAGAGGCCCCGATGCACAATAGTGCAAGAGGACAAATACATTACTGTCTAGTTTCAGAAACAGATGCCTCACAGGTCCTCAACTGGCTGATTCATTAAATAATTTCCCACGAAACAACAGTCTCAACAGTGAAGAGTGGACTCCAGGTTGCTGGCCTTTTAGGCAGACTTGCAAAGAAAAATCAATATCTTAGACTGGCCAATAAAAAGAAAAGATTAAGATGGGCAAAAGAACACAAACTGTACAGAGGAAGATTGGAAAAAAGTATTATGGACAGACAAAGTTTGAGGTGCTCGGATCACAAAGAAGAAAACTTTGTCAAATGCAGACCAAATGAAAAGATGCTGAAGGAGTGCCTGCTATTTAGCCTGCTAAAAGGCTAACAAGTGGCTAATTGGAACAAATTGGAACAAGCTTATTACAACTGGAATCACAAAGAAAAAAAAGGTAGAAGAAATTATGATGAAACATATTGGTCAAACATCACCTGACTCTTATCCAGCAGACTACTACTATGTTAGCTGCGCTGAATTGATACTGAAGGGATGGTTTGGTGGAGATAAATAGGCAAGCATAAGGGAGGAGTTGCATGTGGTAATTGGACCATATGTGGTAATATGGTAAGTCCATTACCATAAGGTAGAAAAGGCAGTCCAAGAAGGTGGTTATGAGGTGCAGTGGACTCAAGCAGGCTTTTAGGTAACAGGGACTAGAACACTGATATGCATCATGGAATGATAATGGAAAGTGTTTAAGGTGGACCAAGTATTTTGATTCGGTTTACAAATGTTATTAAGTAACTATTAAGTAACTGGGGAGGGGCATACTGTTTAAAGGTTATGGTGACAAGTAGAAGGCAGTCAATATGTTTGGGTTACAGAGAAGGTGTTTGACTGAATCGATGCATCAGGAGGTAAAAGTCTTTGTTAATAACTCTTTTACTGTGGTGTCATTATAATGTTATGTTTTAGTGGATCCATTGTTATATATATTGTGGTTTTACATTGATGACAAATATGATTTATTGAATATGCCTGTATTACTGTATTGTTGGTTATTTTTGTTATTCTGGCTATTACTATTTTATTACAGTGTAATTACACAATATCCGATTTGTTTTGAAACAGTGTATAGTCATTTATTCTTCGGTTTTCTTCATTGTAACCTGGTCTTTTAGCTCTGCAATAAATGCCAAACTGGTATAAACCTTACCCTTTGTGTGCCTTGCCATCTATTCTTGTGGTTATTATATCATTCAGTGCCAAGAAGAGGCTTCTCTACTCTCACTGACTACGGTAGTGTGACAGAATGGGTGGGGTGAAATCTCTTCAGATTACCTGAACAAATTGACAAGTTTGAAGGACACTATTATTTCAATTAAAAATCATTATTTCAAACCTTCTCAATGACTATAATTCCTATTAAGTTTGCTGTATTTCCTATTCAAACTAACTTTCATGTACACTCACCTAAAGGATTATTACACTCAAAAAATCAACTTGGGCATGTGTTTGATTAGCAAATTAATATTGTGTTGGAACTGGAACTAGTTTAATGTAATTTGTTTCCAGGTTTTTTTTATGAGTTGCACAGGAAGTAGCAAACCAAGGTAGTCTTTGTTCATTAGTAGCTCACCTTGAGGACATGTGAAACGCTGCTTACAATCCTCTACCATCCTAAGTTTTAAAGCTCTTAAACGGCATCATCTGTGAGTAGTAACATTTATTACCATTGCATGAACATTTTTGTGCATGTAGTTTGTTAATTTGAATTATTTACAGTTATCTCAACCAAGTTAAAGATTGCTAGCAACTGCTAGATTTATCCTCATTTGTTAAAGTGAGTAATCAATTAGTGGGCTGCTAATATTTTGTAATTCAAAACATGTTACTGTTTTGGTACATAATACTTACCTGGTCATACTTACCTTTGATTTGGTAAATGTTTTTGTTACAGAATACCTTACCTTGAGTCATACTTACCTCTGATTTAGTCAGTTGATTTATATTTTCATATCTGCAGTGCATTAAGCTTGTTTTGATTAAATGTATGCAATGTATATTTTGTATTGCAGTTTCACACTTGATTGATCTACATTAAATCTGCCAAAGACAACACCTGCCTGTTCCTTGGAGAAGTAGTTTAATTAAGAGTTTAGCTGACTGTATAGTTGAACACAGCCTCACTGTGAGTACGTTCAGCGAGGACAGAACAAATATCTTGCTTAAATTACATGAATCAATGGTGTTTACCTTCATTAAATGATTCATTCGTCTGTAAAACGTGATTTAAAGAAAATGCAGATGGATTATTATCATACAGATCAATGCAATAAGAACTGGATTAATCAAAACAACCACCGCATGTCCTACGCCAGAGGTGTCAAACCGGTTCCACGGAGGGCCGAGTGTCTGCAGGTTTTTGCTCTCTCCTTGTACTTGATTGGTTAATTAGGTCACTGATTGGTTAGTTTCTACCCTCACCTGGTTGTGTAGGTATGAACTAGGAACCAATTTATAGGAAAAACCAAAAACCTGCAGACACTCGGCCCTTTGTGGAACCGGTTTGACACCGGTGTCCTACGCCCTTGACCGGCAGCTGATTGGACGAACGCGTCACGTGGCTCTGGCTACTCTCCCGAATTTCAAAAGCATAATGGTGGCTCGTTTGGAGTATACAATCTTGTATTTTACAAAAATAGTTCACTGAAACGTGTTCCTGAAATCATTTTAAGCGAGAAATAGGCCATACAGTTGCTGAATCTGTCTTCATTTGAGATCGACAAAGGTCAGTTTGAAAGATTTGTCAGATTTTGAGAGGCGGCGACCCGACCCCAACTCATTTGCACAATATTTGCTGGATTCATCTGATTCAACTACATAAGAATGAGCGGGCGACTGGACACCCCGCTTCTCGTGATGCTACCAGAATGCATTGCACGGCTGCTCCCATAGAAATGAATGGGAAGCGGGGACATGACGCTGACGTTAAGGAGTCAGGACATTAGCGGACAAGGATGACTACAGCTGCATAGTTTCCCATCCTCCATTCAAGTGTAAGTAATACATATATTTAAACATGAATTTATTTAATTTAACTTGGTGAGTGATAATAGTCATTGGCCCTTGTGAAAAGTTTCTCAGTGCAATTTCTTTCTCTTCGCTTAGCTAACGTTACAATATAATTTGTGTTTTTGTCATTTCTCAGTTAGCTAACGTCGACGTTAGCTCAACTGCGCCTTGCTAGGTTTCAATAATTTACACTCTGGGTACATTATTTCTTGTAATAGCTTTTTTTGCTGCATGTAAAAAGAAATGGTGATAAATAAATAAAACGTACAACCAAGTTTGTAAGTTGCTCTGCGGGGTGGGAGGGGAAGAGGGAGAGTGCCAGCAACTAGTCGTAGCCACAGTGAAATGTATTTTGAACATGGCTTTGAGCGGTTAAGGCTTAAGTGACCATAACTTTTAATGCCAGGAAAAGCTCAAGCTATAGCGCAAGCCTGTAGCTAGCTAATATATCCGTGGACTCGTTTTTATTGTAACGTTTTATTTAATTTTTTTACAACAGAGTGTGACGACAACCGCGCTACTCTAGTAGAGTGTGTGTGAGCCTCGAGATTTTCGGTAAGGGGTCTGGCTAAATAACGTTACTGTAAGATTAAAACTGGAGGGTAAACAGGTCTTTCGCAGCATCTCTGGCAAGGTAATAAGAAGCAAGTTAAAGATACATCTGTAGCCTCAAAATTCATTACCTGTGGATTTTCTGCCTCTAACCGAAGACTTTTCATTTTATTTCATTTCTAACCGAAGTATTACATTTTCACTGGTCAGTCGTGCAATTAATTTGGCTATTCATAAAATGATTAATTTCATTATCTCTATTTGGGTTGATATATATATATGCTCTGCATTTAGTTGAGTAGCATCTGTTATGTGTAACGTCTTATGTGTAACAACAGATACTGAAATGCCTATTTGCAACATAAATATTGCTTATGTTTTTAACATTTTGTCACCAAAAATCTATCCGAAATGTATTTATTTTTCAATTATGTTGTTTCTACAGGCAAGTCATTTAGAACAAGTTCTGTCCCCATGCTCTGAGACGTGTGCCTCATAAAATACATGGTAAGTTAAAATATTTATATATTTTAATCAAATTGTTTATCTGGTGCCATATATACACACATCAACGTTGGAGGATTAGTGATTTAGCTGTTTTAATTATTTTTGCAAACTGAAATCTCTTCCATTCTATTGGGCGTGAGTCTTTATAAGATATTTGGTCTTATATATAGCCTCCTTGTTAGCCGATTTCCTCCAGTTTTGTCTGTTCGACTTTCGCGTTTTGCTGTTAATACAAACTAATCATCATCAGTTAAAAATTAAGTCCTTTGGCATTTCAATGGAAAAAAAATACTACTCCTGTTAATAGCTTGGAAGATGTGTTACAGTCAAGTGCTGAACTGTAGTTGGCTATTTTGTATTTGGAGTAATATAGCACGTAAAAAAATAATTTGCTAACCTTTTGTTCTTTTTCTTTCAGTGACGTGTATGTGGCAGTGCAAACATTGTGCCGCCAGAGAGAGTACGAGGTATTACTTAAACATTATAAAAGTACATCATCATTATGGGAGAGGCCAACGATATCAATGCATATATGTAAATTGTCCATGCACATTCATACATACTTGCCGATACCAGGATTTTAGTCACTGTTCTGATATTGGTATCGGAAAATCTTGTTATATTATGTGGTAAATTGTTCCCAGTTAGTCAGTAGCCATTTGCTACAATTTGACTTAACTTGGTTTGTTTAGATGGAATATAGGTGGCATGATTAAATCATGTGCATCCGATGATTTTTTTTTTGAGTGTAGGAACACCATACTAATACTGTGTTTGACCCCCTTTCGCCTTCAGAACTGCCTTAATTCTACGTGGCATTGATTTCAACAATGTGCTGAAAGCATTCTTTAGAAATGTTGGCCCATATTGATAAGATAGCATCTTGCAGTTGATGGAGATTTGTGGGATGCACATCCAGGGCACGAAGCTCCCGTTCCACCACATCCCAAAGATGCTCTATTGGGTTGAGATCTGGTGACTGTGGGGGCCATTTCAGTACAGTGAACTCATTGTCATGTTCAAGAAACCAATTTGAAATGATTCAAGCTTTGTGACATGGTGCATTATCCTGCTGGAAGTAGCCATCAGAAGATGGGTACATGGTGGTCATAAAGGGATGGAAATGGTCAGAAACAATGCTCAGGTAGGCCGTGGCATTTAAACGATGCCCAATTGGCACTAAGGGGCCTTAAGTGTGCCAAGAAAACATCCCCCACACCATTACACCACCACCACCAGCCTGCACAGTGGTAACAAGGCATGATGGATCCATGTTCTCATTCTGTTTACGCCAAATTCTGACTCTACCATCTGAATGTCTCAACAGAAATTGAGACTCATCAGACCAGGCAACATTCTTCCAGTCTACAACTGTCCAATTTTGGTGAGCTAGTGCAAATTGTATCCTCTTATTCCTATTTGTAGTGGAGATGAGTGGTACCCGATGGGGTCTTCTGCTGTTGTAGCCCATCCGCATCAAGGTTGTGCGTGTTGTGGCTTCACAAATGCTTTGCTGCATACCTCAGTTGTAACAAGTGGTTATTTCAGTCAAAGTTGCTCTTCTATCAGCTTGAATCAGTCTGCCAATTCTCCTCCGACCTCTAGCATCAACAAGGCATTTTCGCCCACAGGACTGCCGCATACTGGATGTTTTTCCCTTTTCACACCATTCTTTGTAAACCCTAGAAATGGTTGTGCGTGAAAATCCCAGTAACTAAGCAGATTGTGAAATACTCAGACCGGCCCGCCTGGTACCAACAACCATGCCACGCTCAAAATTGCTTAAATCACCTTTCATTCCCATTCTGACATTCAGTTTGGAGTTCAAGAGATTGTCTTGACCAGGACCACACCCCTAAATGCATTGAAGCAACTGCCATGTGATTGGTTGATTAGATAATTGGATTAATGAGAAATTGAACAGGTGTTCCTAATAATCCTTTAGGTGAGTATGTTTTCATGGAAAACAAGGACATTTCTAAGTGACCCTTTGAACAGTAGTGTATTTCCATTCATTTTTTATGAATAAATGAAGTATAATCTTTCAGTACCAGTTTCAGATTTGGTTATCTTCATGTTGTATCAGTAGTGCTTAAGTGAAGATTATGTCGAAGTGTATGCTTGTTATGTTTGTATAGTAAAAGACCATCTGTGTATTGGTACACAGGAAGTCACGTTCATTCAAAGGGCGACAGTAAGTAACCAATGGGTTTACAGTAATTATGTCCTCTATGTCTATAAAGGTGAGGACAACCAGAAGTTTCTTCAAGATGAGATTAATTGAGCTTGAGTTTGTAAAAAGGAGTATCGAGCCACAAACATTATGAGCCATCGACTATCAAATGCTGCAATAAATAATATAATTATTCTCTCCCTTGACAACCAGGTACACAATCATTATTTCAACCACTATATGAAACGTATCCATATCTAAAAAAATTATCTTTCAGCAGATTGTCACCTCTGTCTTTTCCTCCTTCAATAACACCCTATAAACAGAGCATACAATTCCTCAAAGTGCATCTTAACAAAAAATCAAAAGAAAACAACAGTTTGTAATTCGACCTAATTTGTCTTGATCTCAAAATGTCAATTTCCAAAGCTTTTTGTATGAAGAAAGTAATACTATACAACAGGGGTCAACATAATTTTTTTTTGGCATGGGGCCAGTGGGTTTGAAACTTTGTGACATGGTGCATTATCCTGCTGGAAGTAGCCATCAGAAGATGGGTACATTGTGGTCATAAAGGGATGGACATGGTCAGAAACAATGCTCAGGTAGGCCGTGGCATTTAAACGATGCCCAATTGGCACTAAGGGGCCTAAAGTGTGCCAAGAAAACATCCCCCACACCATTACACCACCACCACCAGCCTGCACAGTGGTAACAAGGCATGATGGATCCATGTTCTCATTCTGTTTACGCCAAATTCTGACTCTACCATCTGAATGTCTCAACAGAAATCGAGACTCATCAGACCAGGCAACATTCTTCCAGTCTTCAACTGTCCAATTTTGAAACTTACTGGGCCCAAAAGATTTTTACTGTCCCTCTTTCCAAAAGCTGTAATTTATCCACGTTACACCAATCAGCTATTAAATTATGACCACTGACAGGTGAAGTGAATAACACTGATAATCTCGTTATCATGGCACCCTTCAGTAGGTGGGATATATTAGGCAGCAAGTGAACACTCTGTCCTCAAAGTTGATGTGTTAGAAGCAGGAAGAATGGGCAAACGTAAAGATCTCAGTGACTTTGACAGGAACCAAGTTGTGGTGGCTAGACAACTTGTCAGAGCATCTCCAAAACTGCAACTCTTGTGGGGTGTTCCCATTCTGCAGAGGTCAGTACCTATGAAAAGTGGTCCAAGAAAGGAAAAGCGGTGAACCTCATGGGCGGCCAAGGCTCATTGATGCACGTAGGGAGCGAAGGCTGGCCCGTGTGGTCCGATCCAAAAGACGAGCTACTGTAGCTCAAACTGCTGAAAAATGTAATGCTGGTACTGATAGAAAGGTGTCAGAACACACAGTGCATCGCAGTTTGTTGCATATGGGGCTGCATAGCCGCAGACCAGTCAGGGAGCCCATGCTGACAATGGAAGAATCTGGCCTGGTCTGAAGAATCACATTTATTTTTACATCACGTGGATGGCCGGGTGCGTGTGCGTCGCTTACCTGGGGAACACATGGCACCAGGATGCACTATGGGAAGGAGGCAAGCAGGCGGAGGCAGTGTGATGATTTAGGCGATGTTCTGCTGGGATACATTGGGTCCTGCCATTCATGTGGATGTTACTTCGACACGTACCACCTACCTAAGCATTGCTGCAGACTATTTGCACCATTTCATGGCAATAGTATTTCCTGATGGCATTGGCTTCTTTCAGCAGAATCATGCAACTTGTCACAATGCAAAAATGGTTCAGGAATAGTTTGAGGAACACAATGAGTTCAAGGTGTTGACTTGGCCTCCAAATTCCCCAGATCTCAATCCAATCGAGCATCTGTGGGATGTGCTGTACAAACAAGTCCGATCCTTGGAGACCCTACTTACAGGACTTAAACGATCTGCTGCTAACGTTTTTGTGCCAGATGCCACAGCACACCTTCAGAGGTCTAGTCCATGCCTCGATGGGTCAGGGCGGTTTTGGCGGCAAAATGTGGACGTACACAATATTAGGCAGGTGGTCATAACGTTATGGCTGATCGGTGTATAACCAAATACTTTTGTTACTTAACATGTTTAGTCCTTTATGAAATGCATTCTGGACATATAAAACAAAAACATTTTTATATTTCTTTAATCACATTTGTAATTATAAAAATGAAAATAAAGATGACAGTCAACAAAACATTTGACTTTTAAAGAAAACACTAACACTTTCATCCCCGGGGGGAAAAGGCTAACAGCTGGTCCGTCTTAGTCTCTAGGAATGCTGTTGTTATTAGTCATGCAATCTCCCAATGTGCATCTACATTTAAATTCCTGACCAGTACGGCCAGGGGCCCTGAAGACAGATTGTCAGCCATCCACTTGACTGTAATGCAGACCAAGTGATGTTTGCTATTGGCATGGCTGGTCGGGGACTGTAAAAAGAAGCACATTTGTCTGCTCTAGTCGGGACCTTATGACAGACAACACAGTGCATCGGAGTTCAATCAAAGTCGAAAAAGGTAAATAATTTTTTGCACTGAGGTAAACATTTTTGCTTTCGTTTGAGCTCGTAGTTATCCTTCACTGTTTTTTTGATAAACAATACCAGACAGCCATGTGACACATCACTGCTCAGCTCTTGACTGGCAAACAGCACATGCAGAGCTGCAAGGTCGTTATTTGTGCATGTGCCAGATTACAAAACAACTGGAGGTTGTTGAGTTTATAATGCAATTATATATTTTTTTGCAATGGCCTGTCGGGACAGTGACTTGCTAGTTTTATTAGTTCTGACTTTACTTTTTACTGGCCCAGGGCCATCGGATCATGGTTATTGTTGAACCCTGCACAAGTAGTACAACAAATATGTTGACATAAACGTTCCACAAACAGACATGAATGTTGAATGGTCCAAGGCCTGCCTCATTCTCTTTTGTTCTAACCATGATCAGTGTAAGAAGGAAACTCACCCAAAGGGATCCAGATCTGCTCCTCCTGCTGCAAATGGAGCCATAGGGTCTGGCCTAAAAAACAATAAACACTTAGACAGGCTGTGGGCAAATTAAAGAATGCACATACTGTCATTTGACAAATACATACAACATTAATGTAAATTCAAAGTCGGATGCTGATAAATAAAATTCTACAATATTTTGTGATTTAAAGTACACGAATGCTGTAAAACAGATTTTCTCCCCAATTTCTTGATTTTCAGTTTATGTTCAAGGCCATGCTTCAATATAGCAACTCCCAGGGGACTTGGGTCAGTTGATCTAGTTGGTCAAGATACGATTCTTCCAAAGCAGCACCATGACGTCACCCGTAGGTTTGTGAAGAGCAGTTTTGAAGCCTAAAGTGGGCGGAGCCAACCGTTGCCATTTTGGGAGCGCGTCAACGCACGTCACTCCCGGATAAACAGAAATGGGCAAAGAGGCGGGATGAGCTCAGCGAGGAGCCTGGATGCAGAAACCTGCCTGAAACCAGGCTAAGCTAATGCTATATGCTACTGGCCTCCCACTAAGTGACTAACAACAGCAGACTTGAAGTAAAGCCAAAAGTTAAAGTTCATGTTTTTGCCCTTCGTAATACTATTAAGACATAGCTAAAAGTGAGACTGTAGCTGTTTCTCAATGTCAGGAAGGATCCCTCGAAGCCAGAATTTGGAGGATGCTACGTCATCGACGTCTGTCGAAGGACAGTTCCAATGTCGAGGATCCTCCGAATCCCACCGAGGACTGAGTCCTTCGTTCGGAGAATTTCCCTTAGACAGCAAAGGATGCATCTGTGTATCCTTCGCGCTCCTATATTACCCACAATCCTATGTGCACGGCTTTGCCAGCTCGTAAAAAAAAATAATGTGATGGGGCAATATGCTTTTAAATGTAAGTATCTTAAGTTTAGTGTTTAACATTACCGTACCTTTGTTAAAACGGTAGTACATAAAAATAAAGTTTAACATTCAAATGCCAGTACAAATTGCTATTGATAATTAGCTAGATACCTCACGAGCTAACGGTAGGCTAGCTAGCTAGCTGAACCGAACCGGACCTGTCATATTAGCGAACAGTTGTTAGCTTGGTTGCCGTCACCGGCATTTCTTTTATAAATCACTACCAGACGAAGGCGGGCCTTTTCACTGACGTAATGACGCAATGACGTGCACTTGGTAGCCTGTTCCATTGTACGTGTTCTTCGAATGCTAAGGAGGAGCCTGGCCTAGCCTCTGAAGGATCCTTCCTTGGAAGGACTAGTCCTACCAAGGAAGGATCCTTGACATTGAGAAACAGCTTGTGTATCGTGATGCTGTATTATTCTGCTAGTTAAAGTGTATTAACTTACAGTATTGCTGTGTTTCATGCACAAACATGTCATATCAGCCAGCGCGGCATTGCACATCAAGTTCATAGAGAGCTTTATTCAGTCCATTTTAAAATGTTATTTTGGCTGCCCCTTTAAATTGGTCAAACCATATTTATTACCTAAGAAGTTCAAGTAAATGCGCTAGAAATCCGTGCTCATTCAGGTGTGCATTAGTTCATTGCATGGACGGAAAGCACTGACACCTCCAGGAATTTGCATCTGACGGTACATAAGCATATCTAACGTTAGTCTGTTCAGTGAGAGCAACGGTACAGCAGAACGAGTGTAGCCTCTATATCTATAGACATTTTAAACATTTTTAAATCTGGAATCTCCACACAAAAGCAACAAAATTGTCAGACATCCATGAGTGCATGTTCACAGAGGAAAACAACAGAAAAACAGCCCTGGTTGTTCTCTTGATACTCGACAACGACGGAATACAAAGGCGTGGGCGAAAGTATAATGCGTGTATTAAATTGTATGAAATAATCCAGAAAAAAAAGCAAGAACATGGCCAATATGTCCAGTTCAGCAGCTGGAATTAGCTGAGGAAGAAACGTGATGGCTAGCTAACAGCAGACAAACAACTAGTGAGAGCGAGTGAGAGACCAACAGCAGCAGCAATCCACCTGTCAGTTAACAGAGTGGACCACGCCCTTAATTATGCAGAAATTTAAATATTAACTAAACGGATGGAGGGGTTTGAGTACCCGAGTGACCCTAGGAGCTATGTTGTCTGGGGCTATATGCCCCTGGTAGGGTCTCCCAAGGCAAACAGGTCTTAGGCGACGGGTCAGACTAAGAGCGGTTCAAAAACCCCTTAATGATGATTAAAATTATGTGTACCGTGACGTCGCCCGGTATGGCGCAGCCGGGGCCCCACCCTGGAGCCAGGCCCGGGGTTGGGGCTCGTATGCGAGCGCCTGGTGGCCGGGCCTTCCCCCATGGGGCCCGAACGGGCGACGTGGGGCCGCCCTCCCGTGGGCTCACCACCCACAGGAGGGACCATAAGGGGCCGGTGCGAAGAGGATCGGGCGGCAGTCGAAGGCGGGGGCCTAGACAACCCGATCTCTGGACACGGAAACTAGCTCTAGGGACGTGGAATGTCACCTCGCTGGCGGGGAAGGAGCCTGAGTTAGTGCGTGAGGTTGAGAGGTTCCGATTAGAGGTAGTCGGGATCACCTCTACGCACGGCTTGGGCTCTGGAACCACACTCCTTGAGAGAGGATGGACTCTTCACCACTCTGGAGTTGCCCATGGTGAGAGGCGGCGGGCTGGTGTGGGTTTGCTTATAGCTCCCCAGCTCTGCCGCCATGTGTTGGAGTTTACCCCGGTGAACGAGAGGGTCGTTTCCCTGCGCCTACGAGTCGGGGATAGGTCTCTCACTGTTGTTTGTGCCTACGGGCCGAACGGCAGTGCAGAGTACCCGACCTTCTTGGAGTCTCTGGGAGGGGTGCTGGAAAGTGCTCCGACTGGGGACTCTATTGTTCTACTGGGGGACTTCAACGCCCACGTGGGCAACGACAGTGACACCTGGAGGGGCGTGATTGGGAGGAACGGCCCCCCTGATCTGAACCCGAGTGGTGTTCAGTTATTGGACTTCTGTGCTAGTCACAGTTTGTCCATAACAAACACCATGTTCAAGCATAAGGGTGTCCATCAGTGCACGTGGCACCAGGACACCATAGGCCGCAGGTCGATGATCGACTATGTTGTCGTCTCATCTGACCTGCGGTCGTATGTCTTGGACACTCGGGTGAAGAGAGGGGCGGAGCTGTCAACTGATCACCACCTGGTGGTGAGTTGGATCCGATGGCGGGGGAAGAAGCTGGACAGACTCGGCAGGCCCAAGCGTACTGTAAGGGTCTGCTGGGAACGTCTTGCCGAGTCTCCTGTCAGAGAGATCTTCAACTCCCACCTCCGCTCGGAGCTGTGGCCGTAAGGTCTCCGGTGCCTGTCGAGGCGGCAATCCCCGAACCCGGTGGTGGACACCGGAAGTAAGGGATGGCTTGTGGGACTCCTGACGCAGCCGACGGGTACCGACAGGCCAAGCGGGCTGCAGCCAGGGTGGTTGTGGAGGCAAAAACTCGGGCCTGGGAGGAGTTCGGTGAGGCCATGGAGAAGGACTATCGGCTGGCCTCGAAGAGATTCTGGCAAACCATCCGGCGCCTCAGGAGAGGGAAACAGTGCCCTACCAACGCTGTTTACAGTAGAGGTGGGCAGCTGTTGACCTCGATGTCGTCGGGCGGTGGAAGGATTACTTCGAGGATCTCCTCAATCCTGCTGTCACTTCTTCCATTGAGGAAGCAGAGGATGAGGTATCAGAGGTGGACTCGTCCATCACCCGGGCTGAAGTCACCGAGGTGGTCAAGAAACTCCTCGGTGGCAAGGCACCGGGGGTGGATGAGATCCGCCCTGAGTACCTCAAGTCTCTGGATGTTGTGGGGCTGTCTTGGTTGACACGCCTGTGCAACATCGCGTGGCGGTCGGGGACAGTGCCTCTGGGATGGCAGACCGGGGTGGTGGTCCCTCTTTTTAAGAAGGGGGACCGGAGGGTGTGTTCCAACTATAGGGGGATCACACTTCTCAGCCTCCCCGGGAAAGTCTATGCCAGGGTTCTGGAGAGGAGAATACGGCCGATAGTAGAACCTCGGATTCAGGAGGAACAGTGTGGTTTTCGTCCGGGCCGTGGAACACTGGACCAGCTCTATACCCTCTACAGGGTGTTGGAGGGTTCATGGGAGTTTGCCCAACCAATCCACATGTGTTTTGTGGATTTGGAGAAGGCATTCGACTGTGTCCCTCGCGGCATCTTGTGGAGGGTGCTTGGGGAATATGGGGTCCTGGGTCCTTTGCTAAGGGCTGTCAGGTCCCTGTACAACCGAAGCAGGAGCTTGGTCCGCATTGCCGGCAGTAAGTCAGACTTGTTCCCAGTGCATGTTGGACTCCGGCAGGGCTGCCCTTTGTCACCGGTTCTGTTCGTAATTTTTATGGACAGAATTTCTAGGCGCAGCCAGGGGCCGGAGGGTGTCAGGTTTGGGGACCACACAATTTCGTCTCTGCTCTTTGCAGATGATGTTGTCGTGTTGGCCCCTTCTAACCAGGACCTTCAGCATGCACTGGGACGGTTTGCAGCCGAGTGTGAAGCGGTGGGGATGAAAATCAGTACCTCCAAATCCGAGGCCATGGTCCTCAGTCGGAAAAGGGTGGCTTGCCCACTTCAGGTTGGTGGAGAGTGCCTGCCTCAAGTGGAGGAGTTTAAGTATCTAGGGGTCTTGTTCACGAGTGAGGGAAGGATGGAACGGGAGATTGACAGACGGATCGGTGCAGCTTCTGCAGTAATGCAGTCAATGTATCGGTCTGTCGTGGTGAAGAAAGAGCTGAGCCGCAAGGCGAAGCTCTCGATTTACCAGTCAATCTACGTTCCTACTCTCACCTATGGTCATGAGCTTTGGGTCATGACCGAAAGGACAAGATCCCGGATACAGGCGGCCGAAATGAGCTTTCTCCGCAGGGTGGCCGGGCGATCCCTTAGAGATAGGGTGAGAAGCTCGGTCACCCAGGAGGAGCTCAGAGTAGAGCCGCTGCTCCTCCACATCGAGAGGGGTCAGCTGAGGTGGCTTGGGCATCTTTTTCGGATGCCTCCGGAACGCCTTCCTGGGAAGGTGTTCCGGTCCCGTCCCACCGGGAGGAGACCCCGGGGAAGACCTAGGACACGCTGGAGGGACTATGTCTCCCGGCTGGCCTGGGAACGCCTCGGTGTCCCCCCGGAAGAGCTGGAGGAAGTGTCTGGGGAGAGGGAAGTCTGGGCATCCCTGCTTAGACTGCTGCCCCCGCGACCCGGCCCCGGATAAGCGGAAGAAGATGGTATGGTAACTAAACGGATGAGTTATAAATAAATTCATCCCCCTCACAGTTGTCATGAAGGGCAAAATTTGCTGTATAGACCAAAACAACATACTGACTTCTGTAATTTGCACCATGCATGTTACTTTTGTGGTGTTTTGTTAAATAAAAATAAAAATGTATGTTAATTTGTTATACATGTTTATTAAAAACACATTTTGTAATTACCAATAGTTCCGGACCTTTGTCTTTTATGAAAATTCAGATTTGGACCTTTGAATGTAGACTTTGAGAACCCCTGTTCTAAAGCATATCCAATGTTTTTGATGTTCTTATCAAGTGTAAATACTAATAAATTGTCAGTCACATCACTGCCCTTAACTTAGCTGGCGTTATCAACGAGAAGTTGTGGGAGACTTTCTGGAGGACAATGATGTCATGACCCTCTCTGACTCGGAAGATGAATCGGAACAACAACGAGCAAATCCCAGACTTGGATACTGTTCGAAATGTTTAGGCAAAATTCAGGCATTTCATTGCAATGGTTGAAAAGAAAACGCTGGCTAGTCTTTGTATAAAACACCTGTCCACTGATTATATTTACAAGCAAAGGGCAACCATAGCATCCATGATAGAACAATGAAAGATGCTCAGATTCTTGGAGTATTTAACATCTTGAGTGTGAACTGTAGTGAAAAGATAGGGTTGTAAACAACAGACTAAACGAAAACAACAAATCAATGGTTTATGCAATACAGTTGAGTTTTTTAGAATGCTCTCTCTAATTTAAAATGTTGAGAAAAGTTGTCTGTTATAAGAACAAGGTACACATTACTCCTGACCCTCTGACTAAAATCACCCAATGCTTCAAGTTGTCGTCCTTGTCCCAAACGGGGGCACAACAACTCCCACCCCCCCCTCCACCACTCTCCCCGTCCACCACACTCACCAATCAGGGAGCTTCGACAACTGCCACATCGTCAACAACCTTTATTTCCACAGAGCACAGAATATATTCAGTGATGTGCTTCGGGTCTCTGCTATTGTAAATATAGCAATGCCGACTGTTTTGAGTACAAGCTAGGACCAAAGTTATTATAGTTTTGCATTTTTTATTAGTTTTTCTTTTGATTTTTTGTTTTCAAATTCAGTTTAGTTTTAATTAGTTTTTAAAGTGGGTTTGCTAGTTTAGTTTATTTTTTGAAAATGCTTAGTTTTAGTTTAGTTTAGTCTTTTTTTGTAATATGGGCTTTTTGTCAGGGGCAAGATTCAAAAAGGTCAGAAAAAGTATTGTGTAATAATAACTCAACAAAAACATCATATAATTGTAGAAAATATTTATTCAACAATAAAAGCAGTAAATAAAATGTACATATGGGCACAAATATGTCTACAATCTACAATATATGTTAACTGTAACATGTCAACCTACTAGTCCAGGGAACCCTTATTGTATCTATTAAGATGGCTTTACTTAATATCAGATCTCTCGCCAACAAATTATTATTTTTTGTAAATTACATTATAATATCCTACAACCTAGATTTTATGTTTCTCACTGAAACGTGGCTAACAGAATATTGTAGTATTACTGTTCTTAACGAGACAGCACCCCAAAAATGTGGTAATATGAATGTGTGTAGAAATGGTGTGAAAGGAGGAGTGGGTGCCCTATTCAAAAGATACATTCCAGTGCAAAGAAAATACACTTGGTGTTTTACATTGAAGACTAAAATTTTTATTGATGATTTTGTTGAACCACTCTCTGTTATATCAGTTGATTATCACTTGTTTACACTCACCTAAAGGATTATTAGGAACACCTGTTCAATTTATCATTAATGCAATTATCTAATCAACCAATCACATGGCAGTTGCTTCAATGCATTTAGGGGTGTGGTCCTGGTCAAGACAATCTCCTGAACTCCAAACGGAATGTCAGAATGAGAAACAAAGGTGATTTAAGCAATTTTGAGCGTGGCATGGTTCTTGGTGCCAGGCGGGCCGGTCTGAGTATTTCACAATCTGCTCAGTTACTGGGATTTTCACGCACAACCATTTCTAGGGTTTACAAAGAATGGTGTGAAAAGGGAAAAACATCCAGTATGCGGCAGTCCTGTGGGCAAAAATGCCTTGTTGATGCTAGAGGTCAGAGGAGAATGGGCCGACTGATTCAAGCTGATAGAAGAGCAACTTTGACTGAAATAACCACTCGTTAAAACCGAGGTATGCAGCAAAGCATTTGTGAACCCACAACACGCACAACCTTGAGGCGGATGGGCTACAACAGACCCCACCGGGTACCACTCATCTCCACTACAAATAGGAAAAAGAGGCTACAATTTGCACGAGCTCACCAAAATTGGACAGTTGAAGAATGTTACCTGGTCTGATGAGTCTCGATTTCTGTTGAGACATTCAGATGGTAGAGTCAGAATTTGGCGTAAACAGAATGAGAACATGGATCCATCATGCCTTGTTACCACTGTGCAGGCTGGTGGTGGTGGTGTAATGGTGTGGGGGATGTTTTCTTGGCACACTTTAGGCCCCTTAATGCCAATTGGGCATCGTTTAAATGCCACGGCCTACCTGAGCATTGTTTCTGACCATGTCCATCCCTTTATGACCACCATGTACCCATCCTCTGATGGCTACTTCCAGCAGGATAATGCACCATGTCACAAAGCTCGAATCATTTCAAATTGGTTTCTTGAACACAACAATGAGTTCACTGTACTGAAATGGCCCCCACAGTCACCAGATCTCAACCCAATAGAGCATCTTTGGGATGTGGTGGAACGGGAGCTTCGTGCCCTGGATGTGCATCCCACAAATCTCCATCAACTGCAAGATGCTATCCTATCAATATGGGCCAACATTTCTAAAGAATGCTTTCAGCACCTTGTTGAATCAATGCCACGTAGAATTAAGGCAGTTCTGAAGGCAAAAGGGAGTCAAACACAGTATGGTGTTCCTAATAATCCTTTAGGTGAGTGTAGACAATAATGCCAAATAACCTTTTGCACTACTTGACACTGTTGTGGAAATTCTGAAACCTGATGCATTCTTAATGATTAAAGGACTGAGATATTTCCTCTGTCTTGGTTAAAGACTTGGCCCTGTCTGATAATTTCTGTGTCTTTTTTTGAATCACTGATCACCCCGGACGTTCAAGTAAACTCTGTTTCTGTTAAGAAAAGGTACATTAATGAGAGTACCAATGCTCAGTTTATGGAAGCCATAGCTATCTCTCCAACAATAAGTGCTGAGTCAGTTGATGTACTCCTGGATAATTTGAATGCCAGAATATTGATTGTTATGGATCATGTTGCACTGGAAAAGGTAAAGAATATTATGAGCAAACAGAAAACACCATGGAGAACCACCATGATGGTAAGCACCTTGAAAAGAGAATGTAGGAAAGCTGAATATACAGTTGTTCTCATAGGTTTGCATACCCTGGCAGAAATTGTGACATTTTGGCATTGATTTTGAAAGTATGATTGATCATGCAAAAGCAAACTGTATTTTATTTAAGGATAGTGATCATATGAAGCCATTTATTATCACATAGTTGTTTGGCTCCTTTTTAAATCATAATGACAACAGAAATTACCCAAATAGCCATGATCAAAAGTTTACTTACCCTTGAATGTTTGGCCTTGTTACAGACACACAAGGTGCTACACACTGGTGAAAATGGCAATTAAAGGTTAATTTTCCACACGTGTGGCTTTTTAGATTGCAATTCGTGTCAGTGTATACATAGTCAATGAGTTTTTAGCTCTCACGTGGATGCACTGAGCTGGCTAGATACAGAGCCATGGGGAGCAGAAAAGAACTGTCTAAAGACCTGCGTAACAAGGTAAGGGAACCTTATAAAGATGGAAAATTATATAAAAATATATCCAAAGCCTTGCAAATGCCAGTCAGTACTGATCAATCACTTATTAAGAAGTGAAAAAATTTGGGTAACTCTTGATACCAAGCCGAGGTCAGGTAGACCAAAAATGATGTGTCAAAACTGGCAGAATAATTTTTTGGGATACAAATAGGTAATCCCAGGAGAAATACAGGCAGCTTTGGATAAAGATGGTGTGGTTGTTTGAAGGAGCACAATACGAAGATATTCAAACAAAAATGAGTCGCATGGTCGAGACGCCAGAAACAAGCCTTTACTGCATGGGCTGGAGGCATTTTGCCAAGACGAATAGGGAGCTATACAACATGCAATAATTTGGGGCCTCAGACAACTATTACAAAAGACTGCACGCTGTCATTGATGCTAAAGGGGGCAATACACAGCATTAAGAACTAAGGGTATGCAGACATTAGATTTTTTTCTTTTTTTCTTTTTCTTTGTTGCCTTGTTTTGTTTTATGAACGTGCCATTCTGTTATGACCTACAGTTGAATATGAATCCAATGAGAAATAAAAGATGTGTTTTGCCTGCTCACTTTTTGTTATTATTTACAAATGGTACATATATTACCAATAAATCCACTATGACATCTATAAACAAAGCCTTGGTAGCTTCAACTATGAGTAACGCAGGGCTAGACAGCAACATTTATCGGGAATAATCAACAAGAATATCAACAACATCCACATTATTTGCCATGGTTGACAAGCCTACAAACACCCTAAAGCAGATAGCATCAGACAATGTGGGTGGACTGAATGTCTGCCTGTTGGGCCCTATCCAAGGCCTCCTCTGGATAGGGCCACAGTGTCACTGGACCCCCCGTCTCAGCCCCGAAGTCTTACGCAGCAATATTATTGTGCTGGGGGAGTAGGGTCAGTGCTCTTTCTCCACTATAAATCCTTGTAAATCTAAGGAATGCATACTCAAAATTTTTAACAGGCTTCAAAGACTTGTCATGTTCGTGTCCTAAGTCCTCCTGATTGTGTTGCAGATCAAGACGATACCTGATAATTTCAGCTGCCACTCTGCTAAAATCCCTTTGTGACAACTGCTGATTTAAAAAAGGGCTTTATAAATACATTTGATTGATTGAAATTTGATTGATAAATTTCTGATATGTGTGAAGAATATAAACCAAGCAGGGCTCTTAGATCCATGATCACAGATCAGCTAGTAGAGCCCAGAATCCCAAATAAACATGGCCAAGCTGCGTTTAGAGTAGTTATGCTGCACACAATTGGAATAAACTACCAGAAGATTTTAGACGCGCCCCAAACGTATCAATTTTTAAATCCAGGTTAAAAACACTTCTCCATTGACACGCCTATGACTGAGCACTTAAAATTAACAGGACTGTTTAGCCTTACAGCTTTTATAGCTTCCTATGTTTTTATCCTGTTTTATTCTGCTCTTACTATTATGTTGTTTTGATGTTTTCATTTGAGTATTTGTTATGCTATTGTATTTGTATATTTTTTCTTTTTCTTTGTAATTCACTTTGAATTGCTTCTATGTATGAATTGTGCTATATAAATAAACTTGCTTGCTACACTTTCAGGATCAGCTGCTTTCTCCAAATCTAACCCGTCCGGATGTAGGAAATATGGTGAAAGATTGTATTACTTTTTCCCCCATTGCTTAAGGTTTTGTGCTCCTTACAAGTTATGAGTTGAATACAAGTGGTTTTCAAATGGCAGCATTGCTAGAAATTCCAACTTTGACCACTGCCAAATTCTGAAACATTTTTCTCTTGTCCTCAGGGAAAACGGCATGATTAATTTTATAACATACACCATCTTCAAGGCCACACCCTGTTCACTTTGGCAGAAATTACACACCCCAGGTAACCTTGCCATTGCCAAAAGCTTATACGTAAAGAGAATGAAAATAAATTAGACAGCAAACCATTTCATTATTAAATCCTTCTGGCTATTACAGTATATTTGACTAAACAAATAACAATTTTTAGGACCCAGTGTCTCATACTCAATTACTGTTGGTGCAGACTCAGACTCGCCTCGGACTTGTGATTCAACCCTACCAAAGGGGACTTCCAAATTCCCCAGGTATATCACAGTATACCCCTCAAGTCAAGTTAAGTCAACGAAAATAACACTTAGTCAGAATAATTCACCACAGGTCTTACATGAGTGCAATCAATAATGCATAGAAGTCGTTCCGGATAAGCCCATCAGTTAAATATCTACAATGGAAAATGACTATTCTTTTATGCAGCCACTTCCTAGCCACTGGCCATTTCACACAGAATGTCACATTTGTGGTATCATTCTGTTACTACTGCCTCTGGAACAAGGCCCTGACAACACCAAGGGTGAAAAACCACTGACATCACAAATGAATCGGATACGGTCACAGGATGCAGGGGGAGGGACAGAGAGATGGAGGAGGATGTGACAGGCTCCATCTTTGGAATGGTGTAATTTCCTAAGGACGACTCTTCTTTCTCTACTGCACCACAAACTCTACTCTGCCCTCATGTTTGCAGTCTGAAACACTGAAAATACTCTAGTCTTTAAAAATAGACCTTCTATGCATGGTCTCCATTTCTCTTTCGCTCCTGCTCCCCGGCGTGGAGCCGAGGCACAAAACCCAGGCTTTAAATATTGGATAAGATGGAGGACACCCAGCAGCAGCCACGCTGCATGACCTCCAATGCACAAACTTACAGCCAAGCACTCAAGACTTTAAACTGCTTTGTCCTAATCTTTTTGGTTAATCCCAGAAAAAATATAATTACACAAAATAGAGAAGCAGAATAATAGTGACTAGACGAATTGCTCACTGAAATCTTATCTTACATCTAGGCAACTTGAGACAGTTCTGTTGTTTATATGATAATTGATATCAGATCAAGTTATAAGCATAACAGAGTGTGTTGAAGCCATTGGTTGGGAATTCTTCCCGAGAAAATTGTTTGGACTCGTGGCATCAACATACTGTATGACATGATCAACATACTGTATAACACGATCAACGTGTCCTTTTAAGGAGCCTGAAGGAAGCCCGCCTGTCCACCAAGATCCTTGTTAACTTGTACCACTGCACAATTGAGACCATTCTGACAAACTGCGGCAGAGAGTGTTTTAGCTGCTGCTCCATAGCCAACTGGAAAGCCCTGGAATGGATGGTGAAAACCACCCAGCACATCACTGGTGCCCAACTTCCTGCCATCGCAGACATCCAGCAGAAGCTGTATCTGCGCAGGAGGCACATGGGATCATCAGGGACCCTTCATACCCATGCCACTTTTTGCCCTCCTTCCATCAGGCAGGCGGTACAAGTGTCTGTCTGTCTGACTCCTTGTTAAATAGCATAGTGGTTAGAGACGCAGACTACGGAAACAACAGGTCCCGTGTTCGCCTCCCGTCACTGATGAACATATGCCTCAGGATGTGTTCAGGACAGAGAAAAGCTTTTCTAGCTACAAACTTCTGTAGCAACGTAATTGGAAGCCTAAAATAAAACAGTTCTGGTGGAATTTGGACAATGTAGTGTAGTTTAGACTATTTTACATTATGACCCAATAGATGAACTGATGCTCTGGCTGGATGGTGATGCTGCGGAGGAAAATGTCCATGCTAATAGGGACGATTCGTATGTTAATGATGCCAAACGGCGATCCGCTCTGGCGGTTACTGGGGGTCAAAAAGGCCTGGCGGTTCTAGTGTTAATTATTGATGATTAATGTGTACTTCGCTTCGCCTGCGAGGAGATATGAACTCGGGACCTACAGTTCACAAGTCCACTTCTCTAACCACAACGCTGTTTAACCCCCAGAGTACTATGCTTTACATTTTTGGGTTTCACTACTTTTATATTTGGGCTTATAAACAATATATAATGTAAATCAATCATTGTGTATTTGGCATCAAATGATTCCAAAGTACCTCAGCTAATATAAGCATGCATGTTAATGTTCTTATAAGGTAGTGTTTTAGGGAAGAATGCCCAAAAAGTAAGTAATTTCATGAGCAAAATCTGGTCTTTTCTAAATATCATTGAATTCTGATCATAACACACCCATACGTAGTGATACTCCCAATACAAATGTTCTGTGCAAACACAATGCACATTTGTGGAAGAAAAGGCTTCACAATGAATGTGAACAGAAAAAATGAAATAATTTGCCCTTTGTCCAACATGTTTTTGACAAAATTTTTCATTGAAATCAGCCCAAAAACCCATGTGGAACTGTTCTGTCATTACCTAAAACACTTTTCAAACCCTTTTTCTTTCACAAATATGCATTGTATCACAATAAAAGTGAACAGAACAAAAAATTATTCACCTTATGTGCATACAGGAAAATATGATTATGACACCCATAGATATTTTTCCATTTATGATTGAATTCAGACCACACACAGCCATGTGGAGCAGTCTGTCCAACACAAAAGCTTTCTGCAAACCCATTTCTTACACAAATACGCATTGTTTCACAATAAATGTGAACACAACTATGAAATAATTCACCTTATGTGCATACAGTTGAATTTGTTTATGACGCCCATAATACTTTTTCTATTTATGATTGAATTTAGACCACACACAGCCATGTTCTCCCATTCCAAATACTCAAAGCAGACAATATCTATAATGATCACATTTGTATTACATTATTTCATGATGAATAGGTTATTAGATGTTACTTACCAGAAGGTTCTTGCGTTAGCATTAGCCTGTTTTTAGCATTAGTCCTTTGTTGTCCTGTAACTCAGCTATCCAGCATTTGATAACCGTAACGGACTATGGCTACATTAAGTAAAAGTGTTTTTACGTTTTGCCATTTTATACTACTAATAATAATACTTATAAAACTGTTCAAAACACATATCCATTCTTTGTCTTTTCAACAAGTTAGCGTTTACGCAAGGACACAATGCTAAAATGTTCGCTAACGCTAAGTTAACATGCTAGCTAAGCTGACATACAGATGCAACCTCTTCTACAGTCAGAATGAGCAAATAAAGAAAACGAAACTTATGTCACACCCAGCAACCTTTTGATTTGATCAAATACCTAACAGATACCTTCCCCTGATTGGGTAAAATAAACTATTCTGCCTAGCAACAGCCTTCCATTGGATGCTGTCACCCAACAGCCCATCCATTGGTCAGGTGCATAAGGGTTTGGTTGCATTTGGACAGGATGTCCACAACAAGGAAATATGCCACGTAAACACAAAGCACATCTGCGTTTTTATCGGAATCTCATGGAAACAGCAAAGAAAGAGAATCTCTCTATCACAAACTGTTTTGAAAATATGTAATACTATGTAATTGTTATGCAAATACGCCCCCAGGTGTGGGCGGTACCGCCTAGTCCGTCCTCAGGGGGTTAACAAGGGGTAGTCAGTCAGTTAGTCACTCACTCAGTAAGAGACATTCGCTCTTCTTCGCCGGCTCGGCTTACGCGGTCTGGCAAAAATAAAAATATATAAAAATAAAATGTCATGTCAACAACAATCTCGATGAACGAGAGCAAATATATATATTTCTCCAAAGAAGACAAAATGCAGCCTATCGGAACCCTTGTGCACAGGGAATACCTCCAGTGTACAATTTTGTCCTTCGGGAACCTTTAAAGACAACATTTGTTCCCTTATACCGTGTTGTGTGTCTTCCCCTATCCTGTCCTAAAACCCATTGATCTGCATCTACCCCTATCCTGACAAAAGGTTTACATTTACCGCAACACCTCATTCTTCCTTTCAGTACTCAGTACTTTAATCAGTAACTCCTTCATACATCTATAGAATTAAGAATACATCAGCTAAAGATATTCACTAAATTGTCTTATGGTGTATTGTGTTTCTATGATTAGACATTTCATCACTTTACCTAAAGCAATCAAAGGGTTACAACTATGCAATAACACAACATGAAAAAGATTATTCTGCAATAATAGTGATTTGATGCTCATTGACCCTATTGTTTAGATCAGTGTTTCGCAACAGGGGCGGCACCGTCCCCCAGGAGGCGTTCAGAGGACAAAGGGGGGCGATGGTAGCAATATTTTGGAAAGGGGGCATCTAGGTGCCCTAGGGGGGCGTTTTGTTTTAAGGCTCAAAGGTTCACAACAACACAAGTTTAAAGTTTCAACTACTTGCAAAAGGTTTCTCTTCTACATTAAAACCTGCCAGTTTACACCACTGCGACTGGACGAGACTGTGTATCGTAACTCTTCTCTTCAATGTTTCTGTCAGTTTCTTGTGGTGCAGCTCTGTGCTGCCTTCATGGGAACTGGACATCAGAGTATCATCTATAAAATGTCACCTACATGGCGTTTACTGTGTAAACTCTGGAAAATGGACGCTCTCTTTCTTGGTATTACACATGGAAGAATTTATTTCTCTTAAAAGCGGTCATTCGGAGGGATACACCGTGAACACCTTGTTATCGCAGTGGTTACACATTTACAAGAGGGATATTCTGCTGTCGGACTTCCCCTGAAAGCAACTTAGCGTCCAGCATCCAGACACACATTAAAACATGACTGAAATACAACCAGACGCAGGGCTCTTATTAACTTTCAAAGGTTTTTAACGTATTTTCTTTGAAAGTTAATCGTTCTGCTTTTACTCCTTGATAAGTGCAGGCTTGTTTTCCGCTGGAACAATTCATAAGAACAATTATTGTTTGGCATTTCTGATTGATTGTTGTTTATTTATGTTTTCTTATTCATTTGAATGTTATATTGCTAGCTGTTTCTGATTGGCTGCAGTTTGTTTCCCTGGGAAACTAATAAATATTTTGTTTGTCATTCAGTGATGAGTTTTTTGATGGTTTTTGATAACAATACTAAGAGCAATAATAATAATAACAACAACAATAGCAATTAAAGCTGCAAGCAGCATTTAGCTGGTTTCAGCATTGAAGCTACTACTAGCCAGAATGCACATTTTTCACACAAAGTAAAATCCTAACCCTGATCTTGTGCACCAAATATAATCTCACTGAGTGAAAAAGAACAAGAGATATGGTGTTATGGCTATAATGCCGCCACTGTTTGGCCAATCTGAATTAACTTGCATTTTACAATGCAACTTAAGCACCAAACAATGCAACTAGGAAGTTGTTTGAATTTTTCAGAATGTAATAAATGTACCTTAATTGCATGGTACATATAACTGATTGGAAGTTCGTCAGTCATCCCCAGCGCAGAGCATATTAATGATTTCAACTTTTGCTTGTGGAAGATAATGATGGGGTCAGAACAGATAAACATATATTTGAAAATGATGATTATGTATGTGTATTAGCATCAATGATTGAACAAACTATTTATCTTAGAACTGTTTAATTTATGATCAAAAGACTAGAGATTCTTACGTAAAAATATGTTGACATTGCAAGGGCATGGGCATATATCCTACGTGTCAATGTGTTGTTGCTGAATTACAACTTTTAATTTAACTGCCATGTCTACAATTTGAAGGTGCAATTGAAAGGTTTTGCCTTCAGTTAGAAGTAGGGATGTAACGATATTGACGATATCGCGCTATCGCGGTGGTAAACGTGTCTCGATATCGTCGTGGTTGGGTTACAATATTAAAAGGACAGGTGTCCGTCAAAAAGCAAGAGGAATAAACACAGTCCCGCGGAACAAATCATTGTTAACTACATAGACCATGATCCTTTGTGCTGCGTCGTCACAACAACCATTGTTAAGCCAATAGGATTGCACGCTGTCCACACAAGCTCACAGCAAGCCAGCATGTCCGACAGCGATACTTGTAAGGATGAAAACAACAACCCCGAAGTTGAGATTGTGCCAGCCCCTGCAGCTTTTAAATCAGATATCTGGAAACAGAGGTCTCTTCTTCTCCCTTGCAATGTAGATCTTTTGATCTTTCTAAAGAAAAACTTGAACATTAGCTAAAGGATAGGGCAGTGTTTTTCAGAAGGCTTTTTGCCAGACTGTTTAAGGAATTTTTTTTTTTTACTGTTTTTTTTTTCTTCTCCCTTGCAATGTAGATATTTTGATCTTTCTGATGAAAAATGTGAACATAAGCTAAATGATAGGTCAGTTTGTTTTAAAAAGGCTTTTTGACTGACTATTTTATTTAAGTTTAAGTTATGTTCCTAAATACCAGTTTTAAAAGGCTGTATTTGCCTTGCACATTTAAACCTGACTTAACTTGATCTTTGTTTGCACTTAAAGGGAATTCCCTATTGTTTATAATTGTTCTAGTTGCTTCTTAACTTGAACATTGCACAGAAGAATCAGTTATGCAACCAAATATTATTATACAGAATATTGATGTTCCTGACTACAACTTGCACTTTAAAAGCACTATGTGATCAGCGTTTTATGTTGTCATGATCCATAAATACAACAATAAATTGCCTGTTGACTGGCAAAAGCAGAATAAATGTCAGTATTTTTTTTGCTATTATCATCACAAACATTATCGTGAGCTATTTAACAATACCGTGAGCTTTTCCACAATATCGCAATAAATATCGTACCGTGAGGTCAATATCGAAATTGTATCGTACCGTGAGATTTTGATATCGTTACATCCCTAGTTAGAAGTGGAACTGTAGAAACAAATGGACAAATTATTTAATTACTGAGATTGGATTATCTACTGAGGCTCAAACACAACACCCTCTCTACCAGAGGCACATTTTTAATAGCTAAATCATTGGTTATAATGTTCAAGTCACCAGAATGATTTAATGTGAACTAACACTAACTAACTAACTAGCTTACTAACTAGCTATACTTATTTTTGATGAAATAATCATGGCAACGTTGCATTCCACTAAACATGCGCTTACATTAGCAAGTCATCGTACAACTGAAAACAGATAATCAACTTAGCTACATGAGCATAGATTAGCTACCAAGGTTTGAAAGCATGACGCCATCTCTAAACAGTCTAATTATTATTAGGCCTGCAAGTATAGAGCGCTATATTTGTTTAACGGTTTTGTGAGTACAATCGTTTAATGCCAACTGCTTTACATGAACTGTACACGATCAGTTGCATCGATAGCGTGGAGGTGGTAACAGCTGGCCAAAATCAATGATGCGCGGTTACTTAAATCACAGAACCGCAAACTCCTCTTAAATTTCCAAAATCAAACCTAAACATTTTCTACATATAGCATAATTTAAATGACAGAGTAATCCTCTCTTGATAGTCATTAGCCCCTGGACAACTTTTGTACATAGCAGCTACATTCATCTACTCCCTTGCTGGTTAAAACTAACTATTAGCTGGTTAACGTCCTTACCTGCTTACCGGTCAAGTACAGGTCCGTAACCAAAACAAACGTCTTGGACTGGGCATTTGATATCCCGAGTGGGGAACTTTATCCTACTTAACGATTAGGAACTTCAGCACGATGGACGCAAAGCTAATAATTATAACATGTATGGCAGCCTAATCCTATGGGATAACCATCCCATATTCACAGTGATTGTGGAATAAATTGATTTAACAAGAGGCTTAAAACACTAGTAATTACAGAAACATGAATACATGGCGAATGAAACCATCAAGGATGTACAGTACCATTATGCAGTATGACGCAACAACACAAATATATGTGTTAAGAAACAACAGGGCTCAGTACAAATCTTAACAACAAATCTAACAGAAAGCACTGCATTTACTACATCCTTACCCTGAACGGTTGCTAGTTAGGGATTTGATCAATCCTTCCTCACAATTTCCATGTTGTTTTCTCGAAAAAGGCTTAGCCAGTAAATCCACCACCAAATGCATTTCTTCTCCATTGTGAGTTAAAAATACAACAGGGCTCAGAACAAATCTAAACAAAAAGTCTAACGGAAAGCACTACATCTAAAAATCGAAACCTCACTAAAAAAATTTACTTACATTAAATCCTAATAAGTTTAATCTCAGTTAGTTAATTGGCTCTCCGATCACACCACCTAAAAATTGTGCACGTAGGCAACTAGGCAAGCTAAAAGGCTGCTACGTGCCAAAGAATAGGCTTATTATGGCGAACTCGAAATCGGATTGATTGAAGAATATGACAATCAACAAACTCCTCCCCATTTGCTTCAACAGAACATGGGATTAACTTGAAATTCTATAGGCCTCAGGAAAGATTTTCACCCGGAGACAGCACAGGTGGAAAATCTGATTTTACCTGAGCTGCACTGGAAACAGCACAACCGAGGGACAGAAAAGCAACAAAACTATGTCAGTAGACTGATGGGAACGAACTTTGTAAGATACATCTAGAGTCAATGAAAATATATATTAAATTATAAAAATAGAATTTACTGATTCTGACATCACCAGGCCAACACATAAGGCCTCTGGTCAGCAGCAGTTGTAAAAAATATATTGAATACCAAATAATAACTTTATCAAGTCGTCAATGTTTTGTAAATATTAGCAACAATAAAATGTTGACTAGTGCGTAATTAATTACAATTTCTGAAATTTCCCTCAATTATCGTCTACCTTACTATTTTTTTCAACTGCATTATAGTTTTTATGCAAATGACAGACTAGAGAGTTTTATCTACCTTACTTGCCTTCTGGTAAAGAAAAGAGACTCATCAACTTAACATTTCATGATGTCTGGTATTTCACGATTTGCAACTTGTCTGCTAAAGATTGTTTATCAAACAAATTGGTGAATCGTCTTGTTCAACCATCTTTGATCGCAGAGACATTTGGTCCTAGAATTCAGTAGAATGAAAACAAAAAAGACTGCGCACGTAAACAATAATTAGCCAATCAAGCTCAACATTACCTTCATAAAGGTGTTTTTCACTGATCGTATTTGTCCATTAGTAAATATGGAAGAATCGGAATTCATTATTTTTCACCATCTTTAGTGAAATAGTAAATAATCACGCAAGTAAAGGCATTATTAACACACAAACCATTGTCTGCTGGTTAGCATATGTTTTATTGATACAAGTGGAGTGATCAATCAATCAATCACATTTATTTATAAAGCCCTTTTTACAACAGCAGTTGTCACAAAGTGCTTTACAGAGACACCCGGCCTTAAACCCCAAGGAGCAAACAACAGTAGTATTGAATTTCAGTGGCTAGGAAAAACTCCCTAAGAAGATCGAATTTTAGGAAGAAACCTATAGAGGACCGAGGCTCAGAGGGGTGACCAGTCCTCTTGTGGCTGTGCCGGGTGAGATATTAAGAGTCCAATTGCAATAATAAATACATTTCTCTGGGCTAAATCCAGAGTCTATTTGATTTTAGACTAGGTCAGAAGTATGACCAGGTGGACAAGGACAGGGACAGCAACAGGCCCCCCAAACCAGGTAATCCGCAGGTGTGGACCAGGACCTCATCTCCTCCTAAAATTTAAATCTGGAGGAGACTGAGAAAAGTTAGTAGTACATCCCTCATATCCCCCAGCACAATAATATAGCAGCGTAACACCTTGGAACTGAGAAATTCTAGGTACAAGAATTGTGAATTGTGATTTCGGATTACATCGCCCAGAGGGAGCATATATAGTGAGAACAATAATGGGCCCAGAACCGAGCCTTGAGGAACTCCAAAGCATACCTTTGACTTGTCAGAGGATATGCCATCCACACTAACGAACTGATATCTTTCAGATAAATAAGATTTAAAACAGGCTAGAACATGTCCAGGTAGCCCAATATGGGTTTTCAGTCTCTCTAAGAGAAGGGAGTGATCAATAGTGTCAAAACCAGCACTAAGATCAAGAAGCAACAGGACGGATGAGGAACCTTTGTCTGAGGCCATTAGAAGGTCATTTGTTACCTTCACGAGTGCAGTCTTAGTACTATAATGGGATCTAAAACCGGACTGGAGTATTTCATAAATGTTTTTTGTCTTTAGGAAGGCATTCAGTTGTTGGGAAACACATTTTTCTAAGATTTTTGAGAGGAACGGGAGGTTCGATATTGGCATATAATTGTTTAATATGTTGGGATCTAGATTAGATTTTTTTAGAAGAGGCTTAATTTCCGCAATTTTTTGTGAGTTTGGTACGCATCCGGAGGAAAGGGAGCAATTTATTATGTTCAGCATTGGCTGACCTAGTACAGGAAATAACTCCTTAAGTAAATGTGTAGGAATCGGGTCTAGCTGAGAGTTTGTGGGTTTAGAACTCATTACAAATTTTGTAAATGTGTCGAGCGATACGGTATCAAAAAATTCAAGTGTCCCCATTGACACCTGGTCAGGGAGGTTCTGGAAATGTTTTGGACAACTGAGATTTTGAGGACCATAACTATTTAAGGAGTCAGTTATTTGTTTTCTAATGGTGACAATCTTTTCATCAAAGTAGTTCATGTATTCATTACAACTAAAGTGAAGACCCACTTCACTTGCTAAGCTTTGCTTTTTTGTTAACTTTGCAACTGTATCAAAGAGACATTTTGGATTGTTTTTGTTCGCCTCAATCAGGTTGGAGAAATAAGCTGATCAAGCAGACGTGAGTGATTTTCGGTATTGTAGTGTACTGTCTATCCAGGCTAGTCTAAATACTTCCAACTTGGTGGAGCGCCACTTTCGCTCCAATTTTCTGGAGGCTTGCTTAAGTGCTCTAGTATTGTCTGTGTACCAGGGAGCCAGTTTTTTGTTGTGTATTTCTTTAGTTTTTAGTGGTGCAACTGTGTCTAATGTTTTTCGCAGTATTGAGTTTAGATCCTCGATTTGATCGTTTACAGATTTATTTAGTCTGTCGTTAATGAGTGAACTTGTAAGAATATCAAGGAATTTATTTGTAGTCCGAGAATTTATAGTACGGCTTTTGAAACTCATTGTTTGGGGGGCAAGTGGATTTCTTGTTTTAACGGTAAATGTAATAAGACAATGATCCGATAATCCAGGATTTTGGGGGTAAATTATTAGATCTACAATATCTATTTCTCGTGACAGGACTAAATCTAAGGTATGATTGTGGCAAAGTGTAGCTATGTAAAATGATTTATCAGCCGGGTTAACTTTCATGAGTAAAACTTTGAAAGAATGAAACTCTGTGATATGTTTGAGAGTAAGTTTATATTTACTGTCATAAATATTAGCAACACCCCCTCCTTTTCGGGATGCACGAGGGATATGATCACTAGTATAACCAGGAGGAGAGGCCTCATTTAAGGCAGTGAATTCATTAGGCTTTAGCCACGTTTCACATAAACCAATAGCATCTAGTTTATGATCAGAGATTAATTAATTTACTGCAACTGCCTTTGGAGCAAGGGATCTAATATTTAGGAGTCCCATTTTGAGATGCGAAGTGATACAATCATTTTTATTTTTGACCGAGGTGGAGGAAGGCTTTATCTTAATAAGTTTGTTTTTCTTAGGACTACCTTGTTTAACTTTTCTCAGCCTAGAACGAGTCACATTGGCAATAGGTAAAGCTGTACTAACTACTCTGACTATGCTATTGACAGACTCCACTATGCTAGCAGGCTGGCTAACAGCCTGCAGCCTGACCTGGACCCTATCTCATGTTAAAGATAGGGTGCAGGTCAGGCTGCAGGCTGTTAGCCAGCCTGCTAGCACATTGATCATCAAGAAAATAACACCTTACAAGGTTGCTCAATAAATATTCAATATACTCTTTTACAGTACTACTGCCCTAAATAGTTTGAAAATATAATTTTAACCAGTTGAAATACAAATACTGCTCCATATCTAATAAGCAACATGGTGTTTATGGGCTACTGTGGTGGCAACTTTTGTTGTCATAATATATAATTCTGGAATTGTCTGTACATACTGAAATAATATGCATTAAGAAATCACGCGGAGGGTCCTTCAGTGATATTTTAAAATGTATATGTGAAAAGATTTAAAACAGTCATTTGATGGTATAGCATTTTTCACTAATTCAGAATTGCTGAAAAAACATTACGCTGGACTTAATAGGTCCCAATTGCAAATATGTTCCTTTGGTGGAGACTTCTATACCTATTTTCAATATAATATTTTAAACATGGTGAGCTTGCAAATGTGGGGAACCTCAATAGCACAACCGTGTGGTTGATAAAAAATACTTTGCAGTCATTATTGTCGTATCATCCTTGTTAACATATGCACTAAGTAGAATTATTATCCCATTATCCTTGTAGGAGACGGGTCTATATATGTGCAAAACCATGCCCCTGCACATGTTCATACTGGCCTGATTGATATAACTTTCCAGTCCATCATCCATAGATGCCAAATATGAATGTACGTGAAGATCGGTCTTTAGGTGCCAGACGAGATGATTTCAGTGTTTTTCACAAATTCTAAATGGTCACCAAACCATAAAAGCAAATTTAATGAGTCCCAATGGCAAATATGTTCCTTGTTAGGAGGTGGAGTTATCTACCTCTTTTCATGGCTATATCTCAAATGGAAGTGAGTATGGTGACCTTGCTAATGTGAAAAACCTCAATAGCGCCACCGTGTGGTTGATAAAAATTATTTTCTCCGTATGGTCCTTGTCAACATCCATACCAAGTAGAATTATTATAACATTATCCTTGTAGGCGATGTGTCTATATATGTGCAAAACCACCAGTGAAACCCTACTACAAACACGATATGGTTTCACTAGTGAACTGCTGAAACCCTACTAATGACCCGGAACAAACACGATAGGGTTTCACTAGTGAACTGGTGAAACCCTACTAATGAACCGGAACAAACACGATAGGGTTTCACTAGTGAACTGCTGAAACCCTAATAACAATAATCATAACAATAATAATAATTAATATTCAGGGCAATTAGCCTACATCTTATTTGATGGGGGGCGGTAAGGGACGGATAGGGGGGCACTGGCCCAGGAACGGTTAGGAACCACTGGTTTAGATGAATCAGTGTTGATAATTATAATGCTGCATGATCCTTGAGGAACAATTTCCCAGTAATTGTGAACCACTATGTGTCTGTACATAACAGCTCATTATAATTTTACATAAAAAGCATTGAGTATGTCTATACAACATCTTCATGAGTCTTTACTAGTGTCTATTACTATGCTTATGTATTATTACTGTATTACATTGCATTATGGGCACATGCATAATGCTGTTTCATGTATTATACATATGGGCTTTAAATGTTACCAACATTTTAAGCTAAATGTTTAGAATGTTGAAACATCCTTGCTGCTTCTAAAAGTACATCTTTTGTGCAGTGAAATAGTCTTTTATTAAGGACAAGTAGGTATTCTAAACTGCTTCTGGGGAAAAGACTGACATATCATCATGACTTTATCATCAAGTGAAAAGATGAGAGGAATCGTGGAAACCACCCTTTTACTGCCCAAGGGGTTGTGATCTAGCCTATATTAACCCAATAAGCATGCACAGATGTGAAAATCCACCAGAAGTAGCGGCAATATAACCGTTAACAGTTTTATTATAGGCTTACTATAACGTAGGTACTGAAGGTTGCAGCCAGCAAAGTTTCTGTCTATCCTGAACAAATCCTAATGCATCATTTGCTTTGACTGCGGCAAGGCTCGAACGCAGGTCCCGTGCATGGCAGTTCGCTTACGCGGTCTAGCAAAAACTGTCCAGAATGCAAATGTAGAGGAAGAAAGAAATGAAGGGCACAGACAGTTGGCCGAGCCAGAGAACGAACCCCATCACTCAAGGGCATGTGTGGTCCGGAGTTGAGAGCTTAGATTCCGGCACTGTGACAGAGAACTTTAACACCTGAGTAAGGTATGTTTTACAAACCAGTTTGGCTGCCTGCTGGTCTGGGGATGCCTAGAAGGAATGCGGAGAGGGTCTCTATCTGGCTGGGATTCATCTGATGTCTCCCTTCTACTCTTCTTTTCTTTCTTTCTAGGTGCAGGTACTGAGGGAAGGAGCTGGTTCTTCACCTTCTGTGACAAATCTTCGGTATTCTTGAACACACTGACATAGGGAGAAACATGTCAAAGCCCTATCTTATCGGTCATTCTCAACAGAACTGAAACAAAAAAAGACCATGACTTTTGAGATTTTTTTTTATTTAATACAGGAAGCTACTCGGGAGCAAGGGTGTTTGGTAAATAGGTTTATTTTCGTATCTGACGTTTATATCTAAAATTATTGTTCAGGAACAGCCTGAAGTCAGAATACTTCAGCATTACTTTGAAAAATTCTAGGCAGCAACATTTTGCTAGTGTTGTTAGATTGGTGGTTGTGTAGTTCTGGAAAATTAACCAGGATACACCACCACACACCATCACCAGATGGCAGCAACTACGTCTAAGTGCTGAGTAAATGTTTGATAAGGTGCAGATGATGGTAAGTGTTCAGACAATGCCAGTTTGAATAGAAGAAAGACTGCCAGGTTTGTTGTGTGGCCATTTAATTGGCTTTTCAGTCTTTACTTCGGCCATGACTGTTAATTTCTATCACCACTTGAAAAAATGATCTGCTTGGACTGACTGACCTAAAGGTCTTGACAGAGCTGGCCTGGACCGGTAGTGTATTGTGTACTTGCAAAAAACACTGCATGCATACACTTGCCATTCAGGCAAGTTACAGAACCATAAGGAAATGCTATTCTGTAACAATAAGGGCACTCCTCTGTACATGAAGTGGTACGTTTGATCGCCATGGTCTTTTTTTTCTTAAATTATACATACACAATTTAAATAATGCAGTATTTGTGGTACAGTTTTAACACATTAACCAACCTTTCAAATGTTTGCAAATGCTCTGCATGCACATAATCACTGACATTGACTGTCAGGTCAGACACTTGTTCGGTGGAAGAGTCCTGACAACAGAAAATAAACACATTTAGGCCTCGATGTAGCCTAAAAACATTTCATAAATAACCAATTAGAGTTTACAATGTCATTATTATAGCTATAGTTACCATTAAGTTGAAGATCAAGGAAGAATCCACAGTAATGGCTTTGACCAAAACATCTGACTTGTCATCATTTGACTTGTATCGCAGGGTGTACAATTCCTTACTGCTATTCCACCCTGTAGGAAGCAACTCTGACTTCTTGTCACCATTCCTAATCTGAAAGGTAAAAAATACAGAAACATTTCTGTTCAAAAAGGTGTTGTCAAGATTTATGGGCCATAACTTCACACACTCTTTCACTCCTGATAACAATTTAAATCCACAATCCTGAGTTTGTGTTTCAGCCCAATGCTGACCACTTTGTTCAGTATAAACGTAGGGATTTGACTGAAACATATTTTCGAAAATATCTGGCAACCCGAACCCTTCCTCTCTTATTTTGATAAGAGACAATTCTATTCTAGCGGCTTGCCTGGAGTTACATGGATGGTGGGAGGTGCCAGGGAAGTCTTTTGGGAAGAGGGTGTTTTTATTTTAAAGTTCCTCCGACACACTATCCTTTAAAAGTCTGTTTGATTGAGTGCGTGGACAGGTTTCTTTTATAAAGGTAACGAGTTCAAACAGGTGCAGATAATACAGGTAATGAGTGCAGAACTGGAGGGCTTCTTAAAGAAAAACTAACAGGTCTGTGAGAGCCGGAATTCTTACTGGTTGGTAGGTGATCCAATACTTATGTCACGCAATAAAATGCAAATTAATTATTTAAAAATCATACAATGTGATTTTCTGGATTTTTGTTTTAGATTCAGTCTCTCAGAGTTGAAGTGTACCTATGATAAAAATTACAGACCTCTACATGCTTTGTAAGTAGGAAAACCTGCAAAATCGGCAGTGTATCAGATACTTGTTCTCCCCACTGTATCAGAAATGTAATTCAGGGCCTAAACCATTCAGTGATTAATAGACTAAAAGCACCACTTTAAAATCTATTCTGTAACTGACTGGAAGCCATTTCAAAGATTTAAGAACCGGAGTGATGTGCTGTTCTCTTGGTCATGATTAACAGTATTCTGAATGAGCTGCAGCTGTTTTACAGTCTTTTTGGGGCATCCAGATAAGAGGCCATTATAGTAGTCAACCCTACTAGAGACAAAACAAAGGATGAGCTTCTCTTGGTCTTTTTAGGACACCAAACCCTTGATTCTGGCTATATTTTTAAGATGATAGAATGCTGTTTGGTGACAGCTTTGATATGATTGTTAAATGTGAGTTGAGTCTACCAGAACACCAAGATTATGCTCTTCTGGTCCCTGGTTTTTAGGGCCTGAGCATCCAGCTCTTTACTAATAGTAATTCTCTTACCTTTGTTGCCAAACACAATAATCTGTTTTATCTTGGATTAATTGTAAAGAATCCAGGTAATTATGTGCTCTATACAGTGTCTATTGAGCTGTTTTTATACGGTTCGAGAGACATATTTTTGCTTAGCTATGATAGTTCATGTTGTAGAATTTAGCCCAGAGGTAGCATAGAGACTGAACAGAAGCGGTCCGAGAACTGATCCCTGGGCAACTCCACTAGAAACCCTATCAGATTCATGATTGCTAATGGTGACAAAGTAACTCCGACCATCTAAATAAGACCTGAACCAATTAAGGACTGTCCAGGAGAGTCCTACCCAATTTTCCAGCCTATCTAGAAGTATTCTATGATCTACAGTGTCAAATGCAGCACTGAGATCTAATAGAACCAGAACTGTTATTTTATCCAAATCAGTATTCAGCTGTATATCATTCAAAACCTTTTTCAGAGCTGTTTCAGTACTGTGGTGAGGTCGGACGCTTGAGTGAACTGAATTGTGAACTCAAGAGATCCCTTGAGTTCACAACCTTCTCAAACCTGGGTCGCCCACGTGAAAGGCTATATCATTAACCACTACACCACACGGCTGTACATTTGCTGGGTGTCAGAATAGCCTTGTGTTTATTCTGAACAAATCCTCTTTTGCCACAGGCCGTTTTAACAGTTAATTGGTCATTTGTGATTGCCATTGATACAGTTAAACTGACTAACATTTCTTACTAAGTTTACCATCACCAAAATAGCATCTATGTATGGCGTTTGCCACTGGCCGTTTTAACAGCGTATTAGCCAATAATAAGCTTTACTGGTATCTACTAACTTAATGGAATAGTCATGAGAATTGAGCAATTGCTAGCGAGTCAGCCAAAACTATTTAATTTAATGGCATAAGAACATACTTTTTTCTTTCATTCTATCAATAAAGGTATCAATAAAGGTGACGATACCTAACTCTTTCATCAGGTGAAAAGACGAGAGAATTGTGGAATCTACCAGAAATAGTTAATAAATGTTGTTGCTCTAAATAGATTCGAAATCAGGTCTTCCACATGAGAGGCAGGGTCTTTAACCACTACGCCACGGCATTACACATTTCAGCAGTTGCTAGACTCCATTGAGGATAGTGTTAAACTGACTAACGTTTCTTATCAAGTTTACCTCCACCATAGCGTCTGTGAACTGTATAGCTTTTGCCACTGGACATTTTAACAGCTTATTAGCCAGTAATAGGCTTACTGTAATCTAATCTAACTTCTTAGGAATAATCATAAGAATTGAGCAACTTCTATACAGTTTCAGTTAAGGCTTACTATAACGTAACTACTGTATGTTGTAGACAGCAAATATGTTTGTCTACTCTGACCAAAAACACATGCATGGACGCATATTTCAAAAATCCACCAGAAACAGTCGCAATATAACCGTAAACTGTTTTCTTTTAGGCTTACTATAAAGTTGACACTGACGGTTTTAGCCAGCAAAGTTATCGTCTGTATGGAATAATTCATAATGCGTACTTCGCTTTGCCTGCGAGAAGATACGAACTCGAGACCTATAGTTCACAGATCCGCTTCTCTAACCACTAAGTTCAAGTTAAAAAGGTTCATTTGTCATTTGCAATAACAAGTTATGGTAATGAAATGCTTGGTTTTCCTACTCCCGAAAGTGCAGCTGAAAGTTAAAAAAATAAGTTACAGTAATTATAATATATAAATAAGATGATAACACGAACAACCAATAATAACACTATACAAAAAAACAAATTATAATATACAACTGTATAACCGTAGTGCAATGTAAAAGTGACAGGTGTGCATGATATGATTGGCAGATGAGCATGATATAAAGTGACAGGGACTATGGATGGAAGGGAGGGAGGAGGGGTTCCTGAATTGAGCAGCCTTATGGCCTGAGGAAAGCCAAGCCTTACTGTGTTTATGCTGAGGACCAAATACAGCGGGAATTGGAAACAGCAATCCGTAATAATAAGCTGTTTGCGAAAATACCCTGCAAGTTAAGTGAGCAGAACTTTTTTCACAACGGGAAACAGTGACGGGAGAAGCTTAAAAAATGAAAACAAGATTACAAGAAGATCGAGGAGCACAATAACAGAAGCAACTCCGACCGGTGGAGTAAGTGGTTTGACCATATAGATGCGTTGCTGTGTCACAAGCCAGCCTTCTCTGGCGCTGCGGCAAAGATTGACTCGGCTGCTGTATGGTTGGAAGCCATGGGGGAAGACACAGAAACTGGATAACCAGTCGGTTGAAGGTAAATCACAATGTTTCACATGACGTATGTTCAATGCTGTAACATTATGTTTTGGAAAAGTCATGATATTTGATTTCTATACTAGTCATTTAATTGTTTGTCATGTTATCATTCCTCTAGACAAAAACCAACTTTAGCTACAGGTACATCATGTTAGCCTATCTATGTAATGTAAGTTGCATATTCAACTTGCGTGACAAACCAGACATCATCATGTAGGCTATTATCAGTGATTTGTCTTTTTTTCTTTCGTCACCAGAAGGCATGAAAGGTAGCTAAAAATAAATCGTAATTGAACAAAATAGTAAGTTGGCCAATAACAGAGGATAGTGGCCCATAATATAAGGGTCGTATTTTTTTGTTATATTTTTTTGTTATATTACTACCATATCTACATTTTCAATACTACTACCCAGATTGTCGCTAGTTTACAGTACTCTTTATTCTGCACCTACATTTGAGCAGATAAATAAATTGTTGTGGAACCAAAAACTTGTTGTTTGTGTAAGTCTGATAACAGAAGAACTCCCACATACTGTCACATAGCTCACTGCTGAAATATTTATTAAATCACAACAGATGTAATATCAGGTGTACTGTAGAGGCAGAGGAGCTAAACGCACATACAGGTCTAATGACGAACTTCAGCTCTGTAAGCAGTATCCTGACACTTTCACAATGTGTTCAGAAGCTTCATTAGACCTGTACGTGCGTCTAGCCCATTGGCCTCTACAATGGATGGCAGTGTCCTGTCAGGCTGGTTTAATGTAGTGACAATATTTTGGCATTAAAATTAATAGTATATCAACTGATTCTGCACTTATTGTCCGAGAGATAGCTATGGCCTCCATAAACTGAGCACTGGTACGCTCATTAATGTACCTTTTCTTAACAGAAACAGTTTACTTAAAAGACACAGAAATGATCAGACAGGGCCAAGTCTTTAACCATGACAGAGGAAATAGAGACCTTTGGAGATAACCAGCTCTAGAATGTGGCCTTGAATATGCCTACGCTCTTTCACATGTTGAGTGAGATCAAAAGTGTCAAGTAGGGCAAAATGTTATTTGGCATTATTGCATTGCATCATCTTCCGCTTATCCGGGGCCGGGTCGCGGGGGCAGCAGTCTAAGCAGGGATGCCCAGACTTCCCTCTCCCCAGACACTTCCTCCAGCTCTTCCGGGGGGACACCGAGGCGTTCCCAGGCCAGCCGGGAGACATAGTCCCTCCAGCGTGTCCTAGGTCTTTCCCGGGGTCTCTTCCCGGTGGGACGGGACTGGAACACCTTCCCAGGAAGGCGTTCCGGAGGCATCCGAAACAGATGCCCAAGCCACCTCAGCTGACCCCTCTCGATGTGGAGGAGCAGCGGCTCTACTCTGAGCTCCTCCCGGGTGACCGAGCTTCTCACCCTATCTCTAAGGGATCGCCCAGCCACCCTGCGGAGAAAGCTCATTTCGGCCGCCTGTATCCGGGATCTTGTCCTTTCGGTCATGACCCAAAGCTCATGACCATAGGTGAGAGTAGGAACGTAGATTGACCGGTAAATCGAGAGCTTCGCCTTGCGGCTCAGCTCTTTCTTCACCACGACAGACCAATACATCGACCGCATTACTGCAGAAGCTGCACCGATCCGTCTGTCAATCTCCCGTTCCATCCTTCCCTCACTCGTGAACAAGACCCCTAGATACTTAAACTCCTCCACTTGAGGCAGGCACTCTCCACCAACCTGAAGTGGGCAAGCCACCCTTTTCCGACTGAGGACCATGGCCTCGGATTTGGAGGTACTGATTTTCATCCCCACCGCTTCACACTCGGCTGCAAACCGTCCAAGTGCATGCTGAAGGTCCTGGCTTGAAGGGGCCAACACGACAACATCATCCGCAAAGAGCAGAGACGAAATCGTGTGGTCCCCAAACCTGACACCCTCCGGCCCCTGGCTGCGCCTAGAAATTCTGTCCATAAAAATTACGAACAGAACCGGTGACAAAGGGCAGCCCTGCCGGAGTCCAACATGCACAGGGAACAAGTCTGACTTACTGCCGGCAATGCGGACCAAGCTCCTGCTTCGGTCGTACAGGGACCTGACAGCCCTTAGCAAAGGACCCAGGACCCCATATTCCCGAAGCACTCTCCACAGGATGCCGCGAGGGACACAGTCGAATGCCTTCTCCAAATCCACAAAACACATGTGGACTGGTTGGGCAAACTCCCATGAACACTCCAACACCCCGTAGAGGGTATAGAGCTGGTCCAGTGTTCCACGGCCTGGACGAAAACCACACTGTTCCTCCTGAATCCGAGGTTCTACTATCGGCCGTATTCTCCTCTCCAGAACCCTGGCATAGACTTTCCCGGGGAGGCTGAGAAGTGTGATCCCCCTATAGTTGGAACACACCCTCCGGTCCCCCTTCTTATAAAGAGGGACCACCACCCCGGTCTGCCATCCCAGAGGCACTGTCCCCGACTGCCACGCGATGTTGCACAGGCGTGTCAGCCAAGACAGCCCCACAACATCCAGAGACTTGAGGTACTCAGGGCGGATCTCATCCACCCCCGGTGCCTTGCCACCGAGGAGTTTCTTAACCACCTCGGTGACTTCAACCCGGGTGATGGACGAGTCCACCTCTGAGCCTTCATCCTCTGCTTCCTCAATGGAAGACGTGACGGCGGGATTGAGGAGATCCTCGAAGTACTCCTTCCACCGCCCGACGACATCCCCAGTTGAGGTCAACAGCTGCCCACCTCTACTGTAAACAGCGTTGGTAGGGCACTGTTTCCCTCTCCTGAGGCGCCGGATGGTTTGCCAGAATCTCTTCTCCATGGCCTCACCGAACTCCTCCCAGGCCCGAGTTTTTGCCTCCACAACCACCCGGGCTGCAGTCCGCTTGGCCTGTCGGTACCCGTCAGCTGCCTCTGGAGTCCCACAAGCCAACCAGGCCTGATAGGACTCCTTCTTCAGCTCGACAGCATCCCTTACTTCCGGTGTCCACCACCGGGTTCGGGGATTGCCGCCTCGACAGGCACCGGAGACCTTACGGCCACAGCTCCGAGCGGCCGCTTCAACAATGGCGGTGGAGAACATGGTCCACTCGGACTCAATATCTCCAACCTCCCTCGGGATCCAGTCAAAGCTCTGCCGGAGGTGGGAGTTAAAGATCTCTCTGACAGGAGACTCGGCCAGACGTTCCCAGCAGACCCTTACAGTACGCTTGGGCCTGCCGAGTCTGTCCAGCTTCTTCCCCCGCCATCGGATCCAACTCACAACCAGGTGGTGATCAGTTGACAGCTCCGCCCCTCTCTTCACCCGAGTGTCCAAGACATATGGCCGCAGGTCAGATGAAACGACAACAAAGTCGATCATCGACCTGCGGCCTAGGGTGTCCTGGTGCCACGTGCACTGATGGACACCCTTATGCTTGAACATGGTGTTCGTTATGGACAAACTGTGACTAGCACAGAAGTCCAATAACTGAACACCGCTCGGGTTCAGATCAGGGGGGCCGTTCCTCCCAATCACGCCCCTCCAGGTATCACTGTCGTTGCCCACGTGGGCGTTGAAGTCCCCCAGTAGAACGATAGAGTCCCCAGTCGGAGCACTTTCCAGCACCCCTCCCAGAGACTCCAAGAAGGTCGGGTACTCTGCACTGCCGTTCGGCCCGTAGGCACAAACAACAGTGAGAGACCTATCCCCGACCCGTAGGCGCAGGGAAACGACCCTCTCGTTCACCGGGGTAAACTCCAACACATGGCGGCAGAGCTGGGGAGCTATAAGCAAACCCACACCAGCCCGCCGCCTCTCACCATGGGCAACTCCAGAGTGGTGAAGAGTCCCTCCTCTCTCAAGGAGTGTGGTTCCAGAGCCCAAGCCGTGCGTAGAGGTGATCCCGACTACCTCTAGTCGGAACCTCTCAACCTCACGCACCATCTCAGGCTCCTTCCCCGCCAGCGAGGTGACATTCCACGTCCCTAGAGCTAGTTTCCGTGTCCGGGGATCGGGTTGTCTAGGCCCCCGCCTTCGACTGCCGCCCGATCCTCTCTGCACCGGCCCCTTATGGTCCCTCCTGTGGGTGGTGAGCCCACGGGAGGGCGGCCCCATGTCGCTCGTTCGGGCTTGGCCCGGCCGGGCCCCATGGGGAAAGGCCCGGCCACCAGGCGCTCGCGAACGAGCCCCAACCCCGGGCCTGGCTCCAGGGTGGGGCCCCGGCTGCGCCATGCCGGGCGACGTCACAGGACACACAATTTTCTTCTTCATTAAGGGGTTTTTGAACCGCTCTTAGTCTGACCCATCGCCTAGGACCTGTTTGCCTTGGGAGACCCTACCAGGGGCATATAGCCCCAGACAACATAGCTCCTAGGGTCACTCGGGTACTCAAACCCCTCCACCACGTTAAGGTGGCATTATTGTCCGTATTATCTATGTGGATGTTAAAATCCCCTGTGATAATAAACAAATGATAATCAACTGTTATATAACAGAGTAGTTCAGCAAAATCATCAATAGAATTTACATAATATAGTAGAGGCCTGTAAATGGTTAAAAACAAAATTTTGGGAGAACCCTTCAATGTAAAACAGAGGTATTAAAAATTTAGATTTTTTTAATATTCTTATTCATTCATTATTATATTAGAAGGGTTTTGTACTCTGTATGTTTGATCAATTACACATATACTGAAAGCCTCTTTCTCTGTCTCCAACTTATAAGGCCAGAGTCTTGTGTTCAGGGTCAGTGATGAATGGATTGTCGGCTGAGAAGGGCCATGGCTCCTTTTAGCAGTAAGAGAAACAGGTCTCTGTCTGTGCCATAAAACTGCCATAAGAAACTGTTCTCCAGGAGGAAGCTCTTGAACAGAAGGGGGTTATTATTACTTACATCCTACAGGTGAACAGAGCTCTATTCCTTATTGGGAAGAGCATAGTAAACTAAAGTCCCCTTATAGTAAATGTCCAGATTGATATAACTCATTCTTTGACTGGGTTGTCTGGGCAACCAACATTCTATGATTGTCTGTGCCTCCTGGAGCTATTTGTGTAACCTTGCATTTTTAGACTACCTCCTTGTAGGTACATTCTGCAAAAGCTAATTCCGTCATCTGTACTGTTGGAAGAGAATATAAGCTTGAAACTTGAAATGCATAATCAGAACAATCTGTCATGACATTACTCTGCTGGTCTCTGTACTCATTCTCTGTCAATGTTGTGACAATTGTTCCTGTGCATCCACGTAATTAAACTGTGATACGAATGACTGAGAAGTTTTATTCCAAAAAATCGTGAAAATTTTCCATCTTCCACAAAAATAAATAAAATTACCAAGTGTGTTTTCTTTGGACTAGAATGTATCTTTGAATAGGGCAGCCACTCCTCCTCCTCCTCTCCTACCAACTTGACACAAATGCATATAAACACATTTTTCAGGTGCTGTCTCGTGGAGAACAGTAGCACTACAATATTCTGTTAGCCATGTTTCAGTGAGAAACATAAATTCTTGGTTGTAGGATATTATAATGTAATTTACAGACAATTATTTGTTGGTGATAGCTCTGATATAAATTAAAGCCGGCTTAATAGAAATAATAGGGGTTCCTGGACTAGTGGGTTAACGTGTTACAGTTAACAGATTAGACAGGTTTACTTCAGAATTTGCATGCACTCGATTCCTTCTATTTTTAATCAGCACAGGAATAGAGATACTGGGTCCTAGCTTGTTCTCAACACAGTCGGCATTGCTATATTTACAATAGCAGGGACCCAAAACACATCACTGACTATATTCTGTTCTCTGTGGAGATAAAGGACAAGGTTGTTGAAAATGTGGCAGTTGTCTAAGCAATAGTTTTTAACGGGGTGGGAGAGGTGGGACATAGGGAAAGATGAGCTCTGCTCTTCTGGGTAGAGCTAGCTCCCTGATTGGTGAGTGCAGTGGAGGGGGAGATCTCCTACTGCTGTGCATCATAGGATCGTTTCATAAATCACACTTTTTCTGTCCATATGAGCATCATCAATTCCATTTGTAAGCACACATTTAGGATAGTTTTTATGCACACTTGGTAAATGATGAACCAGGATCTGAACAACTTTTTATAATATGAATTAATATAATTTTGGGTCATGAAAGCACTGTGATATGACATAAAAGTAAAAGCTTTGATGTTCTAATTAGTTTACTCAAATGTTTACAGAGGAACAGAATTTCAGAGTACCAGCAAAGACAAGCAAATAAGGTGGGGTTGGCTAAAGGCAGAGTGGTGGATTTGTTAAACTATGGACAATTTTCCATTTGTGTACCCCTGAGTGATTACATATGTAAATTTACATAATGTTCTAAACTGCTCTATGCGTTTCCATGGTATTTTTTATTGTTTTGGTCGAGTTCCATTGGCTTATTTACCACATCTAGGGTATGTAATGTGTGTTTTAATGAATAAATGCAGCAAGCATTACAGAATGTTTTGGGAAGCATGTTACGTTAATGGATTTCACTAACAAAGACAGTGATTGTTACGTAGATTAAAATAAAACGTTTTGTAATACCCCAAAGAGATCTTAACGGCCTGTGACAGTTAGCAATTTTCCTTAATGAGGGATACATTTTAAAAACGTGTTAATATTGCATTGAAATACAAACACTACGATGCCCTGATATCCGTAATAGTGAGTGTGCCTCCACTAGATTGCATGCGTTCGTAATCATTCATGTACAGTAATGCATGTAAACAAAACAATAACTTAATTAACTGTATAACGTTATTGTAACAAGGATGAAAAAAAAATCTTACTAACACTAGTTATATCTCGTTGGAATTAGATCACTTAATGAAACAAGCCATGTTCATATGATATGAAATAATAATTTCTCTGCTTGCGAGCTAGCAGTTAGCAAACTCACCTCGTCTCCAGAGCCAAGACACTTGTACCCTCTTTTAATTATCTCCCAGTGAACGAAACATACGACAGCATCCTGTGGGCAGCAAATGCTGCCTGCCACGCAGCTATACAGCAGCTCTAAACCAGCCATCTTTCTGAAAGTTATGGTACGATTGTTATGTTTGAAAATAAAGGAAAACGAAAGCGTTGGACGTTTACGTCGTTAGTCATTGTGTTTTGGTCCTACGCAATTGCTTCGCCGGAGTGAATACACGAACCTTCTTATTGGTTCCGGTTGCGCATGACGTTACTCGTTTGCAGTGGTAAATGGGCTACTTGCACTTAGTGATGGTCATTCGAGGCTTCATTAGCGTTATTTTAGCAGCAGGATTTTATGCTGGCAGCACTCAGATTTTTGTTATCACAATAAAATAATTAACTGAAATGTATGAAGAAATAAAGTCAAAAATCTAGTCTGTGAAAAAGAACAGACAAGAATATCATTGGAAGGGACATTAAACACAAAATGTACAGACTAGTTTAATTTTGGTCACCTTATTTAGTAATTAATTTCAAAATGTTATTAGCTATACAAGTCCACCACTGGCGCAGTTGTTAGGGTTGCTGACTTCCATTTTCTTAGTTGTTATGGTGCAAGATCGAATCCAGATCATGTTTAAAATTTTGAGTGCAAACGATACTGTTTATTGTATTGTATAATAATGTGTTTTATTTTGTGTATCTATCAACACTCCTTTTATTTTAATAATGAAATGGCACATTCGTAAATGCGAGCAACACACAGGAACTGAAGCCGCTTTTCCACCAAAAAGTACCCGGAACTTAGAGTCCCAGGAACTGCTATTCAAGGAACTAAAGGATTCCTTCAGCCCATTGTTGTGTGCGTTTCCACCGCAGACCCGCAAAGATTAGGCAAATTAGTCCGCTGACGTATGTCCCACACGCTATACAAAGCGACAGGCAGGCATCCTTATTATTTATGCGACACTGCAACCAGGGAGGACATTCAAGTTGTGTTGGTCATGATTTATTGGTTTGAAAATGTGGTCATTGAGTCAACGGTGGAAGAGACAAGCAGTAGTAGCAAAGCGGATTCAAAATGCTAGTCGAATACAAATAAAGTGAATTAATTTTACGAGTTATCACGGAGATTGACCATGCGATGACTGATGAGACGGATTTGCGTCATTGTGCACAGAAAAGTAGAATGGTAAGATGTTTTTCAGTATGCCTATATACGTTTAACTAAATCACAATTGGGAATAATGTTACTGTAAACTACATCGACTTATTATTGGCACCTTTTTGTGTGTTTCAGATATGCGGGTACAACAAAATTCGTAGTGTTTCTCCATCTGGTTGGGTACACCAACGGTGGGAAACCGTGGTTTCAACTTTCACCGAGGCCTAGTGGATAAATAATTTAAGGACACGTTTCTGTACCTGTAACATCAATTGCAACCATAACTGGGGTGACATGACAACGCCGTCATGTACCTATTCAAAAAAAGGATCGACGTTGCACTGTGGAAACCTGCAACCAACTCAGTACAGGAGCGTTTCCCGGTGTGAATAATGTTCAGCTCACCTAACTTGTAGGATATTTTCGTGTACACCTTATTATTACGAATCGCCGTTTCGAATTCTCGCTGGATTTGGTCGTCAGCATTGTGATGTTCTCGTTCAAGTATTTGACAAGAACCAGACGTGTGCATTCAGTATACTTTACTGTGATATCAGACAGGTATACACAGACAGCCATCGTCCCTCGTGGGCTTAATGCTAGTGCTCAGTTGTATACATAACATAATACCGCAGGCGTACCCCCGTGCGTCATAGCGTAAGGCATCACTGTCGTAAACCTTATACAGCATATCTTAAACACTACATCACTCCTTTTTTTTTTTTTTTTTAACAACTAGATCCATTACTCTGGACATATGTGACTGACTAATGTAAACATGTAATTCAAACCTGCGCTAGAACAAACATTCAGGTAATTTATAAAGTGTGCTTAGACTGAACAGTATTAAAAGTGCAACAGTACTTCATAATCACTGAAGTACAATCTTATGCATTGTGAAACTGGTTCTGAAAAAATAAAGAACAGTCATTAGGGGACCTTTAGATTGGTCTTTAGACAGAACAGTCATTCAGAAACCTTTAGTCTAAATCTATTGCTGGATCGGGTGTGAAAATTCTTCACACAAGCTCATAGTCATTGAGGTATGATGGACGCTGGCGGTTAACTCGAAAAGGATACCTTGGTTTCACAGCAACAGTGTCCTCATTATCAACAATTCTCTCATTCTCTTCATTCTGACCTGTGGGCGCATCTTTTGTCTTTGAGATAATTTTTTTAAAGAAAGATGAATTCCTTGTTATGGAATGTCCATCTCTGGTTGCTGTGACCATGGAGCCATTGACTTCTGCCACAGCATATGGCTTGATGTTGTATGGGGTAGTGAGTTTGTTTTGCTTGGGTTGTTGGTAGAGTACCTTGTCACCAGGGGTGAATGTGATTGGCTTGGCATGACGGCGCGTGTCTGAGTGTGACTTCATATTTGCTTTTGCATTAGTGTCCCGCTCTCTAATGATGTGATCATCATTACATTCGCAGGTTGTGGTGATCAATGGGATTTTGGTGTGAATTTTGCGCTTAAACAACAATTCAGCAGGTAACGCCTCCGTGGCGCGATACTCACGGAGAAACGTACGGTAGCCCTGAAGTGCAAAACACAACAACAAATACGAAAACACTTCAACAAATCATGAAACACAACAACAAATACGAAAACACTTCAACAAATCATGAAACACAACAACAAATACGAAAACACTTCAACAAATCATGAAACACAACGACATTAACTTCTAACGGAAAAGGTAGGGCCTATCTAGCAGAGGACGGAACCTCCTGATTGGACAGAAGGACCGCCTGTCTTTTAACAGGAAGGAGGGGTGAAAAACACGGAAAAGCGCCTATTTTCAAAACATGAGTACTCCCGAAGATACTTTCGCTATTATAATGAATTATTTTGATGCACGGCATACATACGACGTGGTAGTTGATATGTTGTCAACCAATCACAACATCAGGATGAGTATACGCACTTTGAAGTCACATTTGAGAGAAGCAGGGTTGTACAGAAGGAACAACTATTCACAACTGGATGAGGTGAGACGTGCCATCCTTACAGAGCTGCATGGACCAGGGCAACTATTCCGCTATCGGACTATGTGGCAAGTACAGCAAAAACACAATCTACGTATTAAACGACACAGTGATGAGACTGCTGAAGCAACTAAATCCACAAGGAACGGATGCGAGAACAAGCCGGAGGTTTGTGAGGCGTACATATCACTCCATGGGTCCAAACTACATTTGGCATGTAGATGGATACGATAAGCTGAAACCCTTTGGCTTGACCCTCTCAGGATGTATAATTTAGTTGTTAGATAAAGATACTAAAACAATGTTGACTTTTCCTTTTCAGAAAAAGCGACTGCTGTGTCCCTAGAGGATGTCCTGCTGTTTGCTACAGGGCTCGCATCACTTCCACCTGCTGGAATAACACCACTACCATGCATCGAGATCTTAACAAATTCGCCATTCCCTATGTCAAACACCTGTGCAAATGCCCTAAAGCTCCTTTTCCTTGAGACCTACAGTGTCTTTTAGACAAACATGGAGTTTTGCTTACATAATTCTCCAGGCTTTGGGTGCATTTAATGCTGTGCCAAGTCTGGATTTTGCCCAGTCTTAAATCTGTAGTTTATAAAGCATAAGAGTGCATGCTCAGTTCAAAGTATTTTAATGTGTATTATTTCTGTTCATTACTTTGTTAAATGAAAAGTACAGGTCACATTACAAGTAACAGTAAAATTGTACTCAGCTAAAATGTATGTAGTTTCACGTTTGAAACAGTGTATAACATGTTGTGCTTGCAAACAAGCTTGTTAACAATACCTCTTGAAAAGAACCACGTTTCTTTGGTTGTTTAGACCTACAATTGACACACAGTTAACTCGATGGTGAATCCGAAAATAAACAAATATAGTTTGGGAGTTACATTTGAGTTTAATGTATGTCTCCACTCTGATATGACACTGCATATACTGAACTCCACTTGCCAAACATGATACTCAAACAGCTAAGCCACATTTGAGAATGTTTTCCTTTAACATCTGGAGTTTAAGAGTGGGCTGCAGTAGACCATATTTATAGGCCAGCTATTTCTTTCAAGGTGACATAAAGTTCTGAGGCTGACTCCCAATTATGTGGCTGCTGTAATCCATTTTGCTCAACAGTCTGTTGAAGATAATCCTGGATGTCTGGATCACTGCATGAATGAAGAGTTTGCCTCTGGAAACGTATCCAGTACCGTCTTTCTACGTCGCTGAGAGCACGGCTGGCGTATGCTATGGTATGCCTTTCTCCCTTTCCATCCTTTTGGTTGAGAACAGCGCCTAGACCGACTGGACTAGCATCTACTACAAGCTCTGTGTTTTTAGCTGGATCAAAGTATGACATTACCATGTTGCTGGTCAGGCTGTCTTTGATCGTCTGTAGTGCTCTGGCGTGCTCAGGGGTCCAGTGCCATGGCGTGTCTTTTCTGGTCAGCTCACGTAGTGGTGCAGAGATGGAAGCGAAGTCTTTGATAAAACGAGCACTGTAGTTCGCCATGCCCAGCAGACTCCTGACTTCAGTCTGGTCTTGTGGATCACTCGCCTGCTGGATGGCAGCAATTTTTTTCGGGTCAGCTGAGATTCCACCAGCTGAAAAGATAAATCCATAGAATTCAAGTTTACTTTTGTTAAACTCACATTTCATTCTATTGAGGGTGAGCCCTCTGTCTTTCAGTCTCTGGAACACAGCTCTGAGGCTGTCGTCATGGTCTTTCTGTGTTTTACCATACACAATGATGTCATCACTCAGATTCTTTACTCCTTTGATGCCCTGCAGCGTCTGGCAGATCGCATTCTGGAACACCTCTGCTGCTGAAGATATCCCAAAATTCAGGCACTTGTATTGTCTCAAACCAAGGTGTGTGGTGAAGGTCGTAATGTACCTGCTGTCGGGGTGAAGTTCTAGCTGATGGTAACCAGCAGTCAGGTCAAGCTTGGAGAAGACTGTAGCTCCATTCAACTCGTGAATTACGTCATCCATGGTGGGAGTGATGTGGCGTTCACGTTGTATGGCGGTGTTAGCCTGTCTCATGTCGACACAGACTCTAATCTTGTCCGGGTCCTTTGGCTTGGGTGGTGTCACAATGGGGGAGACCCATGGCGTAGGGCCTGTGACTGTCTCGATGACATCGTCATCCTCAAGACGTTTTAGCTCTTCTTCGACCTTCTGTCGGATGTGAAAAGGCACTCGCCTATGTGGCTGACAGGTTGGGTGAATGTCAGTGTTGATGTGGAGCTTTACCTGAAAGTCTTTCAGCATGCCAATGCCCTCAAACAGCTCTGGGTGTTTCTGCACCAACTCATCTGCTACTGTTTGGCCGGTTGTAGTAGACACAGTGTTAATGATCTTGATGAGGCCTAGCTCTTTAGCTGTGTTGTAGCCTAGCAGAAAGCAGCTATCACCCTTCATTACATAAAACTCAGCTGTGGTTTCCTTGTTATCTGTCTCTGTGCTACATGTGAATGCACCGGTTATGGGCAGTGGTTCAGTGTTGCCATATGGGAATATCTTTATATCAGCTGGGCTGAGCTGTGGGCATGGCCTCAGTGTACGGAGGACTGATTCGCTAATAATGTTCACTGCAGCCCCGGAATCGATCATTACTGCAATTTTTGCACCATTAAGCCAAATGTGTGTGCGTGGTTGAGTGGTATTCTTGTTGCTACTGGCAGCAAATACATAAGCTTCATCACTACTAGGCGAGTCATGTGTGGTACTCTGTGTTGTGCTGGTGATGTTATAAACTTTCTTGTGCGTTTTGTGGTGCTTACTGTTGTCTTTGTGCTTTATTTCAAAGTCTTTTCCAGGTGTTCGTTGTTTTGTCCTGCACTGTTTGGCGAAGTGATTTAGTTTACCGCAAGCTTTGCAGTCTTTTCCTTTTGCTGGGCAGTTTCAGTCATGTGGATAATTTCCACCGCAATTCCTGCACTGGACGTTAGGCTTAGCTCTCCCGGCGCGTTGGCTGGTAGCTGTTCGCCCGTTCTGATGCAGCTACACTGTGCTCCATGCCGGCTGCTTGTTGCTTTGACAGTTCTAAAGTTCTTCCGTATTCGAGAAGGTCATCTAGGCTGTTTTCGGGTTCTCTGAGCGCTCTTCTACGCAGCCTGGTTGAACTGCAACTTTGGATCAGCTGTGCTTTTATTTCATGGCTTACGTCGGCAAACTCACAATTCTTTGCTAGCATGCGTAGTCTGGTACAGTATGTATCTAAGTTCTCGCCTGGCTGCTGTACTGCCTTTCGGAATATATATACTTGATACTGGACATTCTTTTTAGGCGTAAAATACGTGCTTAGCTTCAGCTTAACGTCAGCAAACTTATCTTCCTCTGCTGCTAGCGTGTCATAGATGTCATGAACGCACTCTCCCGCCAAGTGCAGTAATAATGCTTTCTGTCTCGCATCTCCGGTAATGTTCACTGCTGTAATATAGTTTTCAAACCTTTGCATCCATTTTGTCCAGCGTGGTCCTACTGAGCTCGGATCCGTTTCGGTATCGAAGGCTTGCAGAGCGACGGTGTGTCCGAGTGACATTTTTTTTTCCTGTTTATTTTTTATTTTTTTTAAATCTTTTTCGTTATTTATCCTCGTCGCCAATGTGATGTTCTCGTTCAAGTATTTGACAAGAAGCAGACGTGTGCATTCAGTATACTTTACTGTGATATCAGACAGGCCTTATCCTGTCTTGATTAATTAATTAAAAAAAAACGTAAGGTTGTTATATATATATAACAACCTTACGTTTTTTTTATAATATATATATATATATATTTTTTAATATAATATAATTTTTCCTCAAAAGGTTCGATTAGAAAAGGATGACAGGTGCTTCATATTGGAGGTAATGTTTACTTACTGCTTACACTGTTTACTGGCTATATTAGCCAATAAACATGGCACAACCCTTCCCTTTATCCTTGCACTATTGGACTTATTTGCACTACCACCATGACACACACTATAGAGCACCTTATGCACAATAATTGCCCTGTCACTGCAAGCGTCTCATGCTTATACATCCCTTAGTACACTCATATCAATATCAGGGAAACTAAAACATCAGGGCAATGCATTATGATAGATGTTCTCACCAATAATTGTTAATTTCCATATTTCTGCTAACCTATGCCCAAACATGATTGATACAAATTGAATGATTGTTGCCATTTGTACAGGCAATAGTGTAGTCAGTGTGTTGTCTTTACTATGTTTGATTTCGCCTGACCTGTATTTTACAGTTACCAACGTGTGTGCTTTCTGAAATCCTAAATGAAGTGGTACTACAGGAAGGAGATAAGACATACTTTAGATTGGCTCTTATGTGTACCACCTTCAGGGACACTGTGTCCACTGACTCCTTCAGGAGACGGGCACATTTTCAGTGGCTTGACAGTAAGTGTTTAAATTAAGGGTGCTGTGGTATACAATACTTGAGTACCTCACGTGTGTTTTCACTAAACTTATGGAAATGTTCACTTTTGATTGATAATTTGTTTTTCACAGGTGTCGCTACATGGAGCAGGTTTTCTGAGTCCTACAGAAAATAATTCTACACCATGTACAGCGTGGACACCTGTCGTGAATGTGGAATGCTTTTCAAAAACTGCACACCTGGTAAACATCTTAACACTGGATGGATTTGAATCTATGTCATTACACACAGTATTGATGTCATAACTACGCTTAGACCACATCCTGAGTCTAGTGGTCACTGGTCAGTATAATCATCATTCTGTTTTTTCTTTTTCTTTTACAGGATATGCTGGAACAGGACAAAGGGGTGTACTTGAAGCAGTTTACTCCGAAGACCCACATCCAGGTTACTGCGATCACTTTTGCCACCAAATGCAATAGGTAAAAATAAGGTGTTTGTGTGTAACAAAGGGGTGTGGGGAAAAAAATAATTGAATATGTATTTGCTACATTTATTTACTTATTTTCTCTTTCAGTGAAAACGGACACGTATACTACCTGTTGGCAGACAACCCTGAGCCAGCTGGGTGTTTTTCAAGCTGCAGGCCACCGTGACAATTTGTGAGGATTTAATTTAGAATTCTCCAGTGTTATTACAGACTGTTAATGAATTGTTTATGATAAAAAAGAGATGTCATATTCAGCCTATGTTTAAACAACAAAATTTTAAAACTAACATCTATTGAGAGTCTACTTTATGCTTTTTTGGTTTTAATAACGTCCTGTTCAATGTGTAATAAAATTCAAATCCTCTGAATATTGAGTCCATTTCTGAACAATGTGTTTTTGCTTACTTCTAAATAAATATATGTTGTTTGCAGTTCAATTTATTATACATTAGCAAATCCAAAAACTAATCCAATACAACATGAACTGATTGTTTTTTTAATTGCATTCTGTAGTTCCACCCCAAACTATAAAGAACGGGCATTTATTTAGAAAAATACAATTTAGAAAAACACAATTATAAATAAAATTTTCTAAAGTCAAAAAAAGAAGGGGGCTTTTATTTTGAAGGCAAAGAAAACAAGGGGGCTTTTATTTTGAAGGCAAAGAAAACAAGGGGCCTGGCGTGAGCAGGGGGCGTGGCGTGAGCGACTGCTGCAAGCTGCAGTTGGTCCCTATTGACCCATAGACATCATATATAAAGGCTAGATACCTCGTCCGTGCTGTTGGCCAATGGAGGTCGAAGTCCGCACATGGCGGCCATCTTGCCATAGGCCGCTCGCACACTCGTAACATTGTTTTATGGTGCATGTACTTTTTAAATAACCATAACTTGCTAAATTTTCTACCGATTTTCAAACGGTTAGGTTTGTTATAAACGTCAGAGATGTAGTTATGACACTGAATACATATGAAACATTAAAACCATAGACTTCCATTTGAAAATATCTTGAACAGAACCAGATAGGTGTAATGAATATACAAACACAAGGTATTTATGTTAAATCAATAAATAGGCTACTAAAACTCAGTGTACAGAATGGCAATATGACACATATATATATATATATATATATATATATATATATATATATATATATATATATATATATATATATATATATACACACACTTTTGTACTATTATAATAAAATTACTATTCTAATACAATAATTTTAATGATTACATGTTTTTTCCTTTCTGCTGGATAACAAGCATCTCTGAACTGACCACATTTCAGCCCTCTAGGTCACTTGATATGACTTTAGAAACACAACTGAGCCCTAGCACCAGGTCTTGTGAAGCTGTGTGCAAAAGCAGATCAATATAGAATGAAATTGTGTACTTTAGACCATTATTTGCCACGGTATGGTCATGTGTATTGTAAAATGCCCTATGGAAACTCCCCATAGGACTTTTGGTTAGACAAAATGCTGACAATAAAAGGCTTACTGTGTGGCAACCCTTTCGTGTAGAAGCAAAATGAAATGAAATCAAATGAAAGGTAACACTGATGTTACTTGTAGACTATTTGTATTGTATGTCAGGGGTTCTGATATAGAATGAGTACAAAAAATATGGAATAATTACACAAGTCTCTATTTTTAAACTATTATAAATGTGACATTTATTTGCACACACACAAAAAAAATAGGTCCATGATTCCCGTTTACAAATATCCAAAAAAGAAATGCTGTAGAGAGAACTACACTACTGTTGAAGTAAAAGAGGACAGTACCTTGAAAACACATACCTTGGGCTAATGCCCTTTGAAAAGGACAGTTTTATTAAGTTTCTGTTGCATGTTGTTGCTCTGTAAGCTGAGGTTTGTAAATCTGGCGATGTGGTGCAGCCTTAACTTATAAAACAGGGACACAATTTGAACAGCATATGGTGGTGGCTGTCTATCCCATACTGTGTCTCGGCGATGTGCTCCCCTAACACATACACATCCTCTGAACCGATCCTTTTTCGGACAATGTAAACAACCTCAAGCAGTTTGATGGGCTGTGATCGTCTGGTACTGCCTGATGACCCACTCTGCTGCCCTGACGACCCTCACGGTTCCCTCTGATGGAATCACCAGACCTCCATTGTTTGTCAGCAGGTGGTAGCTCTGGTCCTTGATGGCAGATCTGTCACCAGGCTGGCATGGCAGACATCACACGACAGCTTCTGCCCGTCCCACAACAAATCCTGATATTTGAATTAATATAGTAATATCATAACTTTATAACAATAATCATTAATAAGCATGGGGAAATAAGGGAACACTTCTCTTTTTGGACTATTGTGAGATTGTTTTCCCCCAGATTTTGACTATTGGCACTTTTGGTTATAGGGAAAATCGACTTTCAGTTAGCCTTTACCTGAAATGTACACAAGACCATCGAAGCGGACGGGAAGGTAGCTGTGGTCATGTACTAGGGCAGGAATGTCAGCAAACAGGGATGGAAGATCTTCTCCTCCTGCTGCAGAGGACATATCTGACAGGCTTGTAGAGGTGTCGATGACAGCTGGTAGGGACTCTGTGTCATCCTGTGCTGTCACATTGCCTCTGCATGGTTTAACAACCCCACACCGGACCAGCAGCTTCCTAAAGATGTACTTGAACTGGCTGGCATTAGGGTTGTTATTCCAGCCACCGTAAAAAAAAAAAAAAGCACAAGATATACGAGTATAGTACAGATATTCAATACATGCTTTAAAATGTTTTATGCTTAAAAAAAATAAAAAGACAAATTAGAACTAGACACCACTGAATGATCTTTCCACATGAAGTAAGTTGAATGACATTATCATACAATTCAGACTGTATCAATGATGATAAATTCTGCAAACAAATAGTCAATCACACAGGCATTTTTCTAAATACTCAAAATGGTTTGTGACACTTCCAGGTAGTGTATGTCTTAGGTTGTATGTCTTCAGAAAACACATTTTACCAAAAATAAAAAAACATATGGAACGACAAACAGAAAACAATACAAGCATTTGCTGACTCTGTGTCACTTAGTGCTGCGTCTGGTAAATATAAATTATGAACCCTACGAGATGCTTTAATGGAGTTGAAGAGAAGCTCCAAGTGGTCCTGGCTGAACCTGTAAGTCAGGACATATCGCTGTCCTTCAGGCAGCACAGGAACCATCGACATCAACGTGTCAATGTTTATGATGAAGCCCAGGACAGAGAGGAACCTTCAAAAGCATATACTGTATTACTATGATGATCCTGCCAAAACAGGACACAAGAAAGCAGGAATGCAAACTAATGGTATAGGGTGACTAGTAAAGCCGACTAGTTTGCATCCCTGACCTTAAAAGTATAATCAGTGTGAGGTTTATGATCCTTAAAATTACTTTTAGGACACTAAACCTTGAGTCAATTGACAACATAACATGCAGACCATCCAATACATACCATTTTAACACTGGCATCTGGGGAGAAAAAAACTGAATACAAGAGAATTGGAACTGAAACATTTGCAGACAGCAAACAAATTGGAGCAAGATAGTATCATAATAATAATAATAATACGTACCACACCATGAACTTGACGTAGACAGAAAAGAGCATCTAATGAACTCAATGCAGACAGAACCATCATGTGCAACTTTGCAGGTTAGCAGCTAAACTGTAACATTAGCTGCTTTAGGTCTCACTCAAAGCTTATTGTTATTAGCCAGCAAATAACTACAACCACATCCACAAATATTGTAATTTAGACAAAGGATTAGTTGTCATAAAATCGTTATTGGTGTCAGTAAAACCTTTATAATTGAACAGCTCGATTGTGATCTCTGCCTTGATAACTTGCGCATAGTAGCCGTGATACACAACTATGCTGCATGATTAAGTCGTTTTTAGAAAAGAAAAGCTGCAATTTCAACATTTTCAAGCATTCAGAATTACAGCCACGTTAATAACGTTTGTAAGAAACCAAACCGTTTGTAAATCCGTCAAGGTTTCAGCAAGATAAGAGTATTTGTGTTCGTGCTGATCACTCACCTTACATTAGGTACCACAGAGCACGCCAGAAAGCCTGCCTGTGACAAGATGGCCGCCGGTGATGCCGGAAGTGACTACGCCATAAGACATCTAGCCATTAGATATGATGTCTATGGTCCTACCTCCCGAGCAGGAGTTCCTGGAAAAGTTCCTAGTTCCTGGGTATAGTTCCTGCAGTGAAAACGCGGCTTAAGTATATCCAGCGAGTAAATACTGATTTATGCTTCTGCGGGTCTGTCATGTGCGTCTGTACGCAGATGTGCTCTGCATTTATAGTTGCGCGGCCTTGTTGTGTAGATGGCCATTACACTTCTTAGCACTAGGCAACGATGTCGCACAAAACGTTGGTTTGTTTGCTTGTAGATCAGGAAAGGATTCACAGATGAAGTAACTGTATAGTTGGTAAACAATATAATAGGTAGTTAACCAGGTAGTTCGGGGAAGACTGTTTCTGAAATGGCACGTTTGAGAGAACTAGTCAAATTAAATGAATAGGGAAAGAGAGAAGATGCTTGACACCTGGTTTGTTCGCTTGTAGAGGAGGAAAACTTCACACAAGAAGTATCTGTATAGGTGGTAAACAATATAATAGCTATCTAGCTAGAATACAGTGTGCTTGTTCAGCAGATGTGTAAGATGGACGCAGTCCATATTTTAGCATGTCACAATTTGGCCCTCGTCAATGTTTAGATCCTTACGCTTGCCCATTTTTCCTGCTTCTAACACATCGTCTTTGAGGACAGAATGTTCACTTGCTGCCTAATGGCACTTTTGAACTGCATGGTACCGGCTCGCCTCGGTTGGTTTTCCACTGCAGATAGTTCCCTGTACCTGCCCATAATGACATCACTGGAAAACTGCGCTAGCGCCTAATATATCCCACCCACTGACAGGTGCCATGATAACGAGAATATCAGTGTTATTCACTCAGTGGTCATAATGTTATGGCTGATCGGTGTATATACTTCATAAATTTTTCATTATCCTAATGTAATTATAATATACAGTATTTAAACAGTAGGAGATTATTGAACATCAAACTGAATAATATATACCTGGTCTCCCCCATGAGCGTCCAGGTGGTCTCTTCCAGGTGTGTCCAGTGGCACTTCTTCTAGTGTGTCCATGTGCTCTCTCCCTGCTGGTGCAAGGGGCTGTACCAAATTACTTGGAGCTACTATGGATAAAGAATAAAAAGTTATTTAGTATTAAATCATGATGAAAATAATCATAAAAACATTAATAATCATAAATAATGCAAAAACAGAATAGATAAAATATGTACATTATGCTGCACTCACACATGCTTTTCCATTTGGCTATCAAGCATTCCTGTAGCTCGACATTAAGTTTTCTGTATTTTTGAATCTCTTCCTCCATTTGTTTATTTCTCTGGGTGGACTCATTCAACTGTTTGTTCAATATCTTTATTTTCAGGAAGCTGTTGCTCAGTTGAATGTTTGGAACCAACTCTTGGTCACTCTCATCAGGGGTTCTGTCTGTCAAAACCATAGGCTTTGCTCATTTCAATGCATTACTCTCTTTTAGAATTCTTAACAAGTTTGCTTGTTTGGCTTTTGAGGTACAGGACTTCTGGGTGCCCTATAATTAAGAATGAACAACCAGTAAATGCTGTCTCACTTGTCAAAGTATGCAGCTCTAGAAAAAAGTAAGAGAGCACTGCACTTTTTCTTTGCTTGCCAAAAAATTTGATAAAATAAGATTTGAGTGAGGAACAGAAGGGTTCAAGTTAAGAGACTACTGCAGATTGAACACTTCTGTTCCTCACTCAAAACCCTTTTAAACTTTTTTGCAAAGGAAAGAAAAAGGTGCAGTGGTCTCATATTTTTTTTCTGTATATTATGTTCAGTGTGGAGTTTTAGTGGTTGTAGATTATTACTTTTTTTTTTTTTTTACTATCTAGGTCAGTAGACCTGAGGGTGCTTGGGTTATCAGGGCCACTCAAGAAGAATCATAAAACATATAGGGTTACTGGTAATATTTACATGTACTTATGGTGTACTTGCAGAACAATTCAGTAGGTGGTACAGTTATCAAAAAGGTTTAGAACCAATGATTTATAGGCTTGAGACATTGGCTCAAAACAAGAAAATAATAACAATTCTAGAAAAAAAATTGCAAGTTGTTAAACCATAGCTAAAGGTATCAGTGTTCCATACAAAAAAATTCTCATGAGTGGAGTCCAGAACTTTAGGCACAGGAATCCTTTCATCTTTTTTGAGGCAATTTTCAACCTCCTATAACATGAGGATATATGTGTATGTATATATACTCAGCAAAAAAAGAAACGCCCTCTGACTTTCAACTGTTTTTACTTTCAGTAAACTTAATGTGTGTAAGTATTTGTATGAACACTAAAAGAGTCAACACCGTAAGACATAAACTAAAAATGTTTCACAGACATGTGACTAACAGAAATGTGTCCCTGAATGAAGGGAGGCTCAAAATCAAACGTATGCGGCGTTGTTGCTTGTGATGTCTGGTAAGGACCTGCCTTACAACAGGCCTACAAGCCCTCAGTCCAGCCTCTCTCAGCCTATTGCGGACAGTCTGAGCACTGATGGAGGGATTGTGTGTTCCTGGTGTGACTCGGGCAGTTGTTGTGGCCATCCTGTACCTGTCACGCAGGTGTGATATTCGGATGTACCGATCCTGTCCAGGTGTTGTTACACGTGGTCTTCCACTGTGAGGATGATCAGCTGTCCTTCCTGTCTCCCTGTAGTGCTGTCTTAGGCGTCTCACAGTGCGGACATGGCAATTTATTGCCCTGGCCACATCAGCAGTCCTCATGCCTCCCTGCAGCATGCCCAATGCACGTTCACGCAGATGAGCAGGGACCCTGGGCATCTTTCTTTGGGTGTTTTTCACAGTCGGTAAACAAGTCTCTTTAGTGTCCTGCGTCTCTGTAAGCTGTTAAGGTCTTAACGACCATTCCACAGGTGCATGTTAATTAATTGATTATGGTTAATTGAACATGCATGGAAAACATTGTTTAAACCCTTTACAATGAAGATCTGTAAAGTTATTTGGATTTTTACAACATTATTGTTGAAATACACAGTCCTGAAAAAGGGACGTTTCTTTTTTTGCTGAGTATATATACTCACCTAAAGGATTATTAGGAACACCATACTAATACTGTGTTTGACCCCCTTTTGCCTTCAGAACTGCCTTAATTCTACGTGGCATTGATTCAACAAGGTGCTGAAAGCATTCTTTAGAAATGTTGGCACATATTGATAGGATAGCATCTTGCAGTTGATGGAGATTTGTGGGATGCACATCCAGGGCACGAAGCTCCGGTTCCACCACATCCCAAAGATGCTCTATTGGGTTGAGATCTGGTGACTGTGGGGGCCATTACAGTGAACTCATTGTGGTGTTCAAGAAACAAATTTGAAATGATTCGAGCTTTGTGACATGGTGCATTATCCTGCTGGTAGTAGCCATCAGAGGATGGGTACATGGTGGCCATAAAGGGATGGACAAGGCATGATGGATCCATGTTCCCATTCTGTTTATGCCAAATTCTGACTCTACCATCTGAATGTCTCAACAGAAATCGAGACTCATCAGACCAGGCAACATTCTTCCAGTCTTCAACTGTCCAATTTTGGTGAGCTCGTGCAAATTGTAGCCTCTTTTTCCTATTTGTAGTGGAGATGAGTGGTACCCGGTGGGGTCTTCTGCTGTTGTAGCCCATCCGCCTCAAGGTTGTGCGTGTTGTGGCTTCACAAATGCTTTGCTGCATACCTCGGTTGTAATGAGTGGTTATTTCAGTCAAAGTTGCTCTTCTATCAGCTTGAATCAGTCGGCCCATTCTCCTCTGACCTCAAGCATCAACAAGGCATTTTCGCCCACAGGACTGCCGCATACTGGATGTTTTTCCCTTTTCACACCATTCTTTGTAAACCCTAGAAATGGTTGTGTGTGAAAATCCCAGTAACTGAGCAGATTGTGAAATACTCAGACCAGCCCGTCTGGCACCAACAACCATGCCACGCTCAGAATTGCTTAAATCACCTTTCTTTCCCATTCTGACATTCAGTTTGGAGTTCAGGAGATTGTCTTGACCAGGACCACACCCCTAAATGCATTGAAGCAACTGCCATGTGATTGGTTGATTAGATAATTGCATTAAGGAGAAATTGAACAGGTGTTCCTAATAATCCTTTAGGTGAGTGTATAAAATTGTTTCACCCAAAGATGAAAGAAGTGGTGGATCCCATATGGAAAAGAAATGTATTTAAAATATATTTTTGAACAAATTTGGAAAATATATTCCTGAATACATTTGGTAAATATATGTCAAAATGTTTGAAAACTTATTTAATACATCTGCAAATTGCAAATCAAAATATATCAGAAAATCAGCAAGGGTTTTTTTTTTGAACCTGCAACCTTATGTTCCACAACCAAGTGCGCTAACCACTACTCTAAACAATATTAGGTTTACACATGGGGCAAGTAATGATATTACCAAGTTTACCTTAGTACGTTAGATTATATTTGTGACTAAGATGAAATGTATTTTGGTAATGTACACATCTATAAAATGTGTTTCAACACCTAAATGTGATATAATCAATACGTCTGTAATTACATTTCATCTTTTTACTTTCACAGGACCTGAAAAATGCATTTTAATATGGCCTTCAAAATACATTTTGTAATGTATTTTCTATAATACAGTACAATTGTAATGAGAGCATTGTTGACGGTGAAATACATTTGGACAAAACTGAAATGTATTTTGAATAAAGTTAAATGCATTTATACATTTTTAAATACATTTCAGAATAAAAGGTGAAATACATTTTGATACCTGAAATGTATTTTGAATAAAGATGAATGTATTCGACATATATTCAGCATACATTCTACATACATTTTACATTGTTTGCTCCTTGGGGTTTAAGGCCGGGTGTCTCTGTAAAAGCACTTTGTGACAACTGCTGTTGTAAAAATGGCTTTATATTTATTTTCCATATGGGATTTTCATCCCCACCAACTCAACTGGATCCCAGATAACACACATACGTCTTACCGATCTCGGCCCGACATACACACGAGATGTCGGCGGAATGTAGTGTAGACGTCGGCTGCTCATCGGCATGATGTCGAGTAGACGTCGATTTTTCCCTTCCGCCGATGTTTGAACAACGCTTCACGCTTCTCCACCAACGTTTAGCCAACATTTAATTGGTCTACTGCCGATAGCTCTAAAGATCTACTGCCGACATTTAATAAATGTACTGCTGACGTAAGAGACAAGATAAAGACAGAGGTATGATAATTTTTTTTTACAGAATGTACAATTTAACAAACAGAAAAAACTAAAGAATTCTAAACAAAAACACCCAACAATTGTTCATTTATATAGGCTACAAAGAAATCGTCCTCTTCATTCCGTAGGTCTCTCCCTCCAGCTGCCATCCCCCGCCCTTTCAACCTCGAACTGAGTAATTCCTGGCAAATGTAGTTTTTAAAGAACAGAAACTGAAAGACAAAATATGAAGCGATTGCAATAAGTATAACAGTGATTAGCATTCGATTTAACGTGATGGCACCACGTAAAGAAACGCAGATCAAACTGTCATAGTCAGAGCTACCAATACGCTCTCAACAGACGAGACGCGTTGAAACAGGAAAACAGACATCCTGATCGCGTTCAAAACAACTCTTGTTTTCCCTAAGCTAAACAAATGATATCAGAGTGTTTGCCAGCATGAAGGAAAAGGAAATATTGGGCCAGTCATCAGAGGAACACACGTTATAGATAGAGTAAAGGCCAGTCACCAGAAGATGTAGCTGTCAATATTGCTGCCACAGTTGTATCCCCAGTTACATTGACACCTACTGAGAAACACTGACGTTAGGTAAAGCAAGTTTGGCTAGCTAACACTAACAGTACTATTTCCATGCTTATGTTCGTCCAACATTAAATACAACATAAATGTATCGGTTTTCAATATGATTTTCTTCAGGAGTAAATTGTTTAAGGCGTTGCAGCAAAAGAGAATGGGGGAGCAGGGACAAATGTCAGGCAACTTTGAAGTTGGATTCAATTGATGTTATACTTGAATCTGAATAACCTTAATAATTAGAAAAAATTATTATTACCATCTCTTAAAGGGTATTCTCTGCGTTTTCATAAGAAGTGTACGCATTACTTTAGTAGGCAGGGGAGACAATAGTCTTGATAATGAGGGACAGTGTGGTACAGAAAGTAGAGTGCCAACAATACATGGAAGAGGAGAGAGTCGACGATAGTGGAACAGGATAGAAGAGAGGAAAGAAGTGGTGGAGATAACAGAAGAGGAAGAGAGGAAGAGAATAGATGGAGGGCAGCCCAGCTCAAGAACATTCCCACCACTGCAAGATACATTTCCAGAAGAAACACTGAAGTATGGGCAGCATCCACATTTCCAATTATGAGTTGGTTTTGTCCACCAATGTTTAACTTCTATAAAAATAAGAAAGTGTTGAACACATAATAGCATCCTTCAGTGCCATTGACCGGATGACAGTATTCTGCCCCCTCCTACACCAGTTCAGTTGGGTTGCAAATCCAGTGTGAAGACCTTCTCAAACACATACCACACGGTTTGCTTAACATTCTGTCCTCCGGTTGAGGACAACTTTGAGGTCTGAAATGCAAACAAAGTATTAAAACTGCACACTCGTACTGTTAGGGGTTGTCATACTACTTTAACATTTTAGTTGAATCAGGTGTTTTAAGTAGGTGCAAAGTCTTTAAAAGTATTTCCAAGGGACCCTCCAGTCATTTTATATATAATGTTAAACAACAAGTACCTGTAGAGTTTGGTGGGACATAATGCTCACAGGTCTGAAAACGAGGTCTTGGAGCTAGAAGAGACAAGGACAGGGCTGAGTAACATTTTAAGTATAACAGGACTACATGACTGTTGTTTTGTGTTATAATCATTCAACCTACTTCCAAGAGTGTTACTTTTTTGCATTTGACTTGAAGTTGTAGGTTGGACTACCACTCCTGGCCTCCAACTTGCCGTTGGGACACAAATTGAAGATATGAAAATAGTGGTCAAGCTGTGTCATGGTCCAGGTGCCATGCTCTGGTTTCCAAGCAGCCCTGAATCGTTGCATGTGTATGTTGCATGTGTATGCTTCTGAATAGAGTTATGTTTGCGTCGTGGTCCACTCAGAGGTCCGTGGACCCTTTGTGCTGTCCTGTGGAGGAGATTGTCATTTCTGCATTATCTGTTTGATATGGATAGGTCTCCTTAGACCATAATTGGATACACGTCAGCTATCTCTGCATGTCATGGAAACACGATTTTCAGCCACCCTCTCCTTCGCCGTTTCCTTTTGGGTACGCGCTGTCTGCGCCCGGTGGCCAGGCTAGGCGCTCCACAGTGGGACCCTGATGTGCGCTCTTTGTGATCCTCCATTCGAGCCCTTCCAGCAGTGTTCTCTTAAGTTGCTCTCCCTTAAGACTGCCTTGTTCATCGCTTTGTGCTCTGCTGAGCGAATGAGTGATCTCTGCACACTCTCTGTGCACCCGGGCTGCCTGGCTATCAGAGAGGACTTCGGTTGCGCTACGCTAATCTGTCCTTCGTTCCCAAGGTTATCACCAGCTCATTATCACCGCCGTGAACCACTAGGAGCTAAAGCCCCTCTAGGGGGCTGCGCGCCACGACATATAACATTAGTTACCTGGAATATAACTCCGGATTTATGAGTAGAGAGAAGCTCCCTAGATCTGTTGCCCAGCCATCCCACGAGTTATGCTGAATAAACTCCGGAGGGCGTTCTCTGGGCTCCTACATCAGCCTAAAGTAATAAAATAAAAAACGAATATTTTCTCACTTGAAATGTTGTCGGCCTCTTTGGCATTCTTGCTCCTAGTCAGTGTTGAGGTCTGATGTCAGCATAAGGGGGGGCACCATGAAAGACCATCGGAATACCACTACTTTGCCTCTGTTCCTCAACACAGTGGGAGTTGTAGATATATTGATTGTATAAGTTAGTGAACTGTTGCAAGCTGTTGTAAGCAATGAAGCAAAATATTAATTGTTTGTAATATAAGCTAAAACGGAAGGTGCAAGTAGGAGAACAGGAAACCCTGTTCAAGCGGTTACCGGGGAGAGAAAGATTTAGTATGTCTGTCTTTTGAGAAACAGGAAACAGGTTAGAGGCACACACATAGTCGGACAGACAACACATAAACCACAAGGGGGGAAAGGGGATACTTGCAGTTATCCTTATAAGGAATAAAACTGGGATTGGGCCAATGGCACACTTGCTTTGTTAACTTAACGCCTCTATCTTTTGGGCGTAGTTGAAGTATAAATGCTGTTTTGACTGTTGATCCTTAGACATTGTGCGGCGACACTTGTCTCCAAAAGCTTTTGTAATAAACGGAATATGCGGTACGGTAATTGACCTGACTCCTGGTGTTTTATTCTCCTTTCCAACAAACCAACTCGGGGAAGTGTTGACTTCAACTGAGTGTAACTGTACTTTTGGGTAAATGTAAATTCCTGTTGGCAAGATTAAAACCAGCACTATTTTGGCTACGTCCGCAATTCCACAAAATCACCTAAAGTAAACAAAAGAGAACGGCGCACACTCTGACTCGGAGATAAGAGGTACATCAACGTTACAAGCCTAAATCTCAGTTTTCCCTGTAAACACTGAAAACATAGTTTCTGAATATCTTCACTTTGAAATAAGTTTTTCAAAAGGTCAGTTTTTAGTTACCTAAAACGCAGTTTGCGTTTGGATGAAAGGCCGAAAGGCATAGAAAACCACTGTAATTAGTTAGCTAGCTAACTAGCTCGGTAGGTACACTGTGCACATTGTTGTAGTTCACATTATTAGATAGAAACACAGTTTTTTTACCCACACATATAACTATGCTAACTAACTTGATTTCGAGATAGAGTTTGTGTACTCACCTTATGTTCTATGACAAATAGTTTTTTAGCAAAAATACCTTGTCGCCGGATAAGGTCTGTGTCGGACTTAAGTCAGGAAATAAATGGCCACGGAAAAGTCAGTGCAGAATTGTAGAAAGTAAACCCATAGAACTGCCCATCGCAGACCCATTTCCTGGCCACACATTCCTTTCGATTGTTCACACGGACAGCCGACCTCCACTCAACGCTCTAAACAGCTTTCAACCTTCCGATCATATGCCATCGGCAAGACGTATGTGTGCTATCTGGGATGACATATGAAAAACTTTACAAAGGACGAATTCTATTCATAAAAGGTGAGGAGCACTGCACATAGCTAGCTTACACCAAATAACAGTAGAGTACTTTAGTAGCTAGCTAGATAACTGGGTAACCCGGGCTAACTCCTGAACTCCAAACTGGATGTCAGAATGGGAAAGAAAGGTGATTTAAGCAATTCTGAGCGTGGCATGGTTGTTGGTGCCAGACGGGCTGGTCTGAGTATTTCACAATCTGCTCAGTTACTGGGATTTTCACGCACAACCATTTCTAGGGTTTACAAAGAATGGTGTGAAAAGGGAAAAACATCCAGTATGCGGCAGTCCTGTGGGCGAAAATGCCTTGTTGATGCTTGAGGTCAGAGGAGAATGGGCCGACTGTTTCAAGCTGATAGAAGAGCAACTTTGACTGAAATAACCACTTGTTACAACCGAGGTATGCAGCAAAGCATTTGTGAAGCCACAACATGCACAACCTTGAGGCAGATGGGCTACAGCAGCAGAAGACCCCACCGGGTACCACTCATCTCCACTACAAAAAGGAAAAACAGGCTACAATTTACACGAGCTCACCAAAATTGGACAGTTGAAGACTGGAAGAATGTTGCCTGGTCTGATGAGTCTCGATTTCTGTTGAGACATTCAGATGGTAGAGTCAGAATTTGGCGTAAACAGAATGAGAACATGGATCCATCATGCCTTGTTACCACTGTGCAGGCTGGTGGTGGTGGTGTAATGGTGTGGGGGGTGTTTCCTTGGCACACTTTAGGCCCCTTAGTGCCAATTGGGCATTGTTTAAATGCCACGGCCTACCTGAGCATTGTTTCTGACCATGTCCATCCCTTTATGACCACCATGTACCCATCCTCTGATGGCTACTTCCAGCAGGATAATGCACCATGTCACAAAGCTCGAATCATTTCAAATTGGTTTCTTGAAAACGACAGTGAGTTCACTGTAATGGCCCCCACAGTCACCAGATCTCAACCCAATAGAGCATCTTTGGGATGTGGTGGAACGGGAGCTTCGTGCCCTGGATGTGCATCCCACAAATCTCCATCAACTGCAAGATGCTATCCTATCAATATGGGCCAACATTTCTAAAGAATGCTTTCAGCACCTTGTTGAATCAATGCCACGTAGAATTAAGGCATTTCTGAAGGCAAAAGGGGGTCAAACACAGTATTAGTATGGTGTTCCTAATAATCATTTAGGTGAGTGTAGTTTATAAGCTAGAGAAATCGCTTTATGGTCTAAAACAATGGTTTTAAACAAAACCCAGCCGACCACTATGTTTATGTCAAAGAGTCAAAAGAAGGAAAGGTGATCATAATCATATGGGTTGATGACTTGATCATTGCAGCGAGTGATAAAGAGAGACTGAAAAATGTGAAAGAGATACTTGCAGAAAAGTTTAAAAATGATCTGGGCAAACTTAAACATTTTGAGAAATAAAAGCGCTATCGAGCATTTGAAGACATTAAAATAAGAAAGAACACCGCAAAAAGGGGATGTTTTTTTATTCACATTTGGAAATGTTGATGAAGAAGTACAACATAAAACATTTTGCTACAGGAAATTATGTCAAAGCGAGTATCGTTGAGAGATTTAATAAAACCATTAAATTATGAATGTGGAGGTATCTCACAGCTGCCAACACTCATCGCTATTCAAGATTTAGTTATTCAAGATTTAGTTCACGGATACAACCATAGCTACCATCGGTCTATTAAGATGAAGCCTGCTGACGTTTGTGAAGAAAATGTTAGATTTTCAAAAACTTGGAAATATGAACTCAACACCAGTTATTACAGCAGCGTAGTAAAACTAGTGACAGAGCTCAATGCCCCATGGTACGGAACATTCCCCACAGATATTCTGGCTGGGTTTAACATCTACACAGATATACATCTACACAGATATAATTGATTATCAACGTGTTGGTGACAGGCATGTCCCACTGTTGGGAACTATACATATTACAGGGAAAAAGAAGGAAGTTGTCACAGTGACGTATGACAAGCCACACTACGTACCTCTTAGTAAGAGCCTTGATGAGATCTGTATTGAAGTAAAATCTGATCAAAACTAGCTGGTTTTATTTGTAGTGGGGAAGGTGATTGCAAAATTACACTTCAGACACATCAAACTCTTTTAGATTATAAGATGCAGCCTCAGAAACTCTACGATGATCCTCAAAGGAATGTTGAATACTATACAACACAGGCCGGTAACGGTTTACTGGGTTATCATGGTAGCGCTGCAATGTATGGGGCTGGTCTAGGGGGCCTTTTCCGAGGGCTTTTCCAGATGGCAATACCTTTGTTGAAGCGTGGGTTCTCAATAGCAAAACCACATCTGAAGAATATGGCTAGGAATATAGTTGGCGATGTTGTCAACAGTGTTATGTCACGACAAACAAAACAGCAGGATGGTTCTGGATTGATGGTCATGACTCGAGGTGTTAGAAAGAGACCACCTGGTAGGAGGAGCCTACCCAAGAGTAAAAAACGCAAGAATGAGACAAAAACAAGAGTCAAGGTTAAAAGAGGACATACACCCCGGAGGACACTCAAAGGGAACACGGAAAAGCTGATTAAGAATATATTTTAGAAAGATGGCACTCCTACACCGCATGTCTGTGTGAAGGGATGATTTTAAATAATTAATTAGCATTTTATTGTATGACATAAGTATTTTATCACCTACCAACCAGTAAGAATTCCGTCTCTCACAGACATGTTAGTTTTTCTTTAAGAAGCCCTCCTGTTCTCCACTCATTACCTGTATTAACTGCACCTGTTTGAACTTGTTACCTGTATAAAAGACACCTGTCCACTCATTCAATCAAACAGACTCCAACCTCTCCACAATGGCCAAGACCAGAGAGCTGTGTAATATCAGGGATACAAATGTAGACCTGCACTAGGCTGGGATGGGCTACAAGACAATAGGCAAGCAGCTTGGTGAGAAGGCAATTATTAGAAAAAGGAAGTAGTTCAAGATGACGGTCAATCTCCCTCGGTCTGGGGCTCCATGCAAGATCTCACCTCAAGGGGCATCAATGATCGTGAGGAAGGTGAGGGATCAGCCCAGAACTACATGGCAGGACTCGGTCAATGACCTGAAGAGAGCTGGGACCACAGTCTCAAAGAAAACCATTAGTAGCACACTACGCCGTCATGGATTAAAATCCTGCAGCGCTTTCAGTCTCTGTGTGATGTTCGGCTCCAACTTGAGCTCATGCAGAAAGTTCTCAGCGGCCTCGTGAACAGCAGTCATTGGTGCATGAAAACCCGATTCGTTCAAAGCCTTGACCAACACATGTTTCAGTCGCGGTGTTAAAACTGTATCCACAATGTCATCATAATGGGTCCCAACAAAACAATCATGCGGTTCGAGAAAAGAATGTCTTGTCTGGCTCGGGTGGTCCACTTCACATCAGATGCATGCTTTGTGTAGAACAGCCCCAACAACGTTTTCAAGAATCATACACATTGTTGCTTTGATGATCTTTAAAACTTTTGGTGCCAGGTGTTTGTCCATTTTGTGGTAACCCTTGTTAGCATTTGAAATGTATGACAGATTAAGAGGACCTAGCTGATCACCAATCCGGTCAATCCAGTGGTAGTTTCTTGCTGGGTATGCCGGTGGAATCGAGCGGTCAGGATCAGGGGTTCCGTAGAAGGCTTCAGCGTTGTCATCCCAGGCGTCACACAGCCAGTTCTCAGCCTTGGGTTCTTCAATCACCGCTTGGTTGTAATCTTGAGACATGTTTCGTAAATTCTTCCGACTGCTTGATAGTCACAGGCGGTCTGTCTGTTTTTATGCTGTGTTGAGGATGGTGTTAACGTAAGGTCGGGCTTCAGGGTCTTACGTCAGTCGAACTGTCGGCAGTCACAATTGACCCCGCTGACAGAGACGGATGCGCGGCCTGCCGGGCTGATTGGAGGTAGATGGACGTGGTAACGTATGGAAGTTGCAGGAGGCCTAATGTGAAGTTGTTTGGAAGGCGTAGGCTATGGTATGTAGGAAGTGGTGACTGATGGTAGCTTTGGGAAAGTTGTGTGGGGTGTATTGATCTGTGTTGTAGCCCTTTTCGTTCAGGTTGTCCCCTCTGACCGCCCCCACCCCCCCGCTAGGACTTCTTGGAAGTTTGCGTGGTCCCAACATTTCCCTTCAATCGACGTAGCCAACCCTCGCCGGAGGCCGAACTGGCCCCCGTTTGGTTTCGCTCTATGGACCTTTTCGTTGTCCGTGGTGGTGTTTGCTCCACTTTGGAAGTGTTGAGCAAGTCTACACGGGTCAAGAAAATGTCCAGAAGTGGGGAGTCTCCAGTGTTAGCAGCGACTGAAGAACAAAGAAGACTACAGACCCGGGGTTGAGGAAGAGAATTTGCTAACAGCTACGTTTTAATTAATGAAGCTACAACTAGACATTCGACTGGACATTGGATTTGGGAAGATGCCTGTGCAAATCAAGACAACGTCTGTACATGCGTATTGTTCCCGCAAGAATAGAGACAGTTTTGGCTTATCTTTAGCCTTGCCATGAGCAATCCAACGGGAGCATGCAGGAACGCTGAACCGCCTGAGGGAGGGGTGTGGACGGTCAGACAAGAGACAAACCAGAGGGAGCATAGACCGGTGAGATCATTCCTTAATACAGCTTTCATATGCTTTAGTAAACTATGTGGTTGATTTTTGTATGTTGGAAGTTATTTTTGAGGTGTTTTGGTTATAGCGCCTGTAGTAAGGAAAATGTCGTTCTGTTCCATGTCCTGACAACCATTCCCATGCAGCTAACCTATTGCTGGGTGATTCGTGCAGGATTTTAAACAGCTCTCTGTTGGTGGAATTGGTTTCTGTGCAACTGTCTGTGCGGAATGCGAGAAGGGTGTCTCGTTTGTTTTTCGACTATAGGGGAATTGTGCCTACATAGAGGTACAATCGTTTTTCTGATTTTCTTTGTGGATGTTTTTATCATTTTCACATTTGAATTTGTTAGATGTTCGGTTTGCGACTTTTATTGACTGGCTGTTAGATTCCTCTCAACTGTCGATTTTCTTTTCATGTCCGTCCTGTAATGGTTCTGCTTTCAAGCTTGGAGTCATTTTCCGTTGACTCTGTTGTGAAAGCAGGGGGGGGGGGGATTGTATGAAATGATTATCTAGAATTTTTGTGATTATCTAGAATTTTAGTTTTTCTGTTTCCAAAAGTTATAGCAGAAAATTGGCATCTGTTAAAATCAACATCCCTTTACAGTGTTTGTCTAATTGGGTTTTTTTGAGAAGTTTTATACAAAATCTAACATGGTTATGGTTGAGTGGAATACATCTTACCATTTTGAAAGTGTTACTGTTCAGTTAGTTTAATATTTGATTAGAAGTAATCATATTAATCTCATGCATTATGGAATATGTGGGTAAAAACGTGCAGGGAGCACATTTTGTTATTCCTTACATGTTTGAATTCTCTTAGAAGTGAAACAAACTTACTGGAGACATTATCAAAATTGGGTATTCTAATTCTAATTTAATTTCTGTCCTAGTAGGCAATCATTGGAATGTTAATGGTTAACAGATATTTCTGTGAGGTGAATGATGAGACAAAAATTATATACCAACTGAGATCTGGTTAGATGGTGAACTGAGAATTGTTCATGAACTACTCTTTGAGAGTGATACTTCAATGTAAGCAAACTATCTTAACTGATGTGTAATTGATACAGTAATGAGAAATTGTGTTCTTCTGTTCTTAGTGTTGGTTGTTAAACCAACCAACCTAAGGGTTAAATTAAAGTTTTCAGACTGGTCTCATCTATGGAAATTTTACCAACACAAGCATATTAAGTTTTGGGATAAATTCTCTTCCAGCAGAAATCCGAAACATCAACTCGCTTTCCATTTTCAAAACCCATCTGAAAACTCATCTTTTTAAACTGGCATATCCAACATGATCACTTGTCATCTGCTTATAGCAATGTTCATCATCACCATTCATCTGCTTTTAGCATTGTTCGGTTTGTTTTTTTCTTGTGCCTTGTATGGTGACCTTGAGTGCTTAGAAAGGCACCTCAAAAATGAAATGTATTATTATTATTATTATTATTATTATTATTAAATATATTTTCCTCTCAATAGCTTTAATGTAGAAATGTATGATTATGAAAACAACTGAAGTGAGGGTAGAAACCTAAAGTCATCCCCCATTTTTGCTGATAGAACAATCAATAGAACCACAGATGTGGTCAAAGGAAATGCACAAAATCTGTGATTTAGGTTTTGGCTGACTGCCACTATTTGGGCCAATTTTTTAAATAAAAGTTTGTCAATTCCCTAAATTTAGGAGGTCAATCAAGACCTATTTGCAAAGTTATAACGGAGCATTTTCCATTTACAGGATGTTTTTAATTTATTTATTTGGACATTTTGCCGGGGCATTCATCAACCCATACGGCATCACCAGGTATTCGTAGTGCCCCGTGGTGGTGCTGAAGGCCGTCAGGCTCGTCTCCCTCTCGGATTCTCACCAAGTTGTACGGGCTCCTGAAGTCCAGTTTCGTGAAGAAGCACGCCCCATGCATTGACTCAATGTACTGGGAAATTAGGGGGGTGGGATATGAATAACGGACCGTCAGTTTATTCAGCGCCCTGTAGTCAATGCATGGACGCAAATCTCCATCCTTCTTCACGAAAAAGAAACTCGAGGAGGCGGGCGAGGTGGAACGGTGGATCTGCCCCTGCTGCAGGGATTTGGCCACGTAGGTCTCCATCGCTGCCGTCTCAGCCTGCGACAGGGGATACACATGACAATAAGGCGGCACAGCGTCGCCCTTTAGATTTATAGCACAATCCCCGGGCCGATGTGGTGGCAAACGACTAGCCATGGCCTTAGAAAAGACCAGCGCTAAATCGGCATTTTCCGGGGGAATGCGCACTGCGGAGACACTGTCTGGACTTTCCACAGAGGTCGCACCAACGGAAACACCTAGACACCTCTCCTGACACCCCTGAGACCACCCTGTCAACGAGTCTACGAGCGCCTTACAATGGGAGTTAGCAGGAAAATCAGGGAAGGCCACCAAAAGTGTCATGTGCTTCGCAGAGAGACCTGACAGTGTGTGTGGTCTACTCACCTGACTCAGTTTAGGGGTGTCAGGCTTCCTCCGCTCGGCCCTTTCCTGCTGGAAACAGTAGGAGGCAGAGTGTCCCTTCCTCCCACAAAAGGAACACTCCCTAGACCGCACCGTCTCCCTTTGTGCGGCGCCTCCCACTTCCATGGGTTCAGGCCAGACGACGGGGTGTGCCAGGGGGGGCGGATCATTCCCGGTGCGTCCGCGGGTGGCTAGCAGGTTGTCTAGCCGGATCGCCATGTCGACAAGCTGGTCAAATGTCAACATGGCGTCCCGGCATGCCAGCTCCCTACGGACGTCAGGCTGTAAGTGGCACCGGAAATGATCAATAAGTGCCCTCTCGTTCCAACCTGACCCCGCCGCCAGGGTCCTGAACTCCAGGGCGAAGGCCTGCATGCTCCTTGTCCCCTGCCTGAGGTGCACGAGACGCTCGCCGACCTCCCTGCCGTGGGGCGGATGACCGAACACGGCCCGGAAGAGGCAGACGAACGCCTTGTAATGGGCCAAATCCGGCCCGTTAGTGGACCAAACAGAGTTGGCCCAGTCCAACGCCTTGCCCCTCAGGCAGGAGACAAGGGCCGAGACCTTCTCCCTAGAAGAGGCCGCCGAACACCACGTCGGGAGGGGTGGCGCGCATCCTCGTTACAGTAAGGACTAACATTAGTGGAAATAATCACTTGAAAGAGATAATTATTGCTTCACTGGCATGGTTACAGAGTCTATGTCTTTGTATAGACATGATCAATCAATGTGTCTTTTTCAGTTGTAGACTGTCTAACATATTGTGTATAGTTTTGGCTTGCCATCAAATCCAGTATAATTGTTGATGTGAAGGCATTGTCATTAAAATCTCCCATGATCAGTTTTGGCCCTGGATATTTGTATAAGATTCACCAAATAGTTTTGGAATATTTAAAATGGATAAGTGCTTGGTCTGTATAATACAGCGGTTTTTAAATCAAAGTCTTTGATTTGGAAAATTAAGTATTCCTTATTGTGACATTGTGTCTCCAGGACATTAACATTTATGTCAACTTTAGCATACATTCTAACTCCACCATGCACTTGTTGTTTCAGCACACTGGATTGTTTGTGTTATGGCAACTGAACCCGGGATTATGTGTAAACACAAATCCGGGCGTAGATGGTTCATTTTGAGGGTAATTTACTGTTAACCAGGTTTCTGTCAGACATATAGCATCTGCTTTCAGGATACGGCTATTTGTTTGTAGATCCAGGAAATGGCATTTGAGACTTTGTGTGTTGTGAAGTGCAATGGTTAACTGAGAGGTAGGGTTGGGTATTGTTTGAATTTGAACGATTCTGATTCCTTGTTTCGATTCCGATTCTTTTAAGAGGCAGGGTCAAAAAAGTTTAAGATATTTTAAATGAGCTAGCTAACCAACGGTCTTTCTGAAGGAAATAGTCTGACCTTCTCCATACAATTTAATTCTATGAACTTTTTACTTTTTATGAACTTTACTATGAATTTCTCACAGGGCTGTTTTCAACTACAATATAAATATCAAATCTATGAACTAGAATATAAATATTATAAATTATGAATATATTTTCACAGGGGTACACTTTCCTCAAGTGAGCTTTATTTTTGAAAACCTCATGAAAACACATACACATGAGTGTATGATGCTGCAGGAACTTAAACATGTTACTGTGCTCTCACTGAGGGGCTAACCTGGTGCAGAATAGCTAATAAACAATAAGAAACAACTTGTAAAACCCAGTCCAGATTAGCAGCAGAAACAGTTCTTGTTTAGGAAAATGATCATATCTGCCTTCTCAGGCAGGATGCGTGAGCATTCTGGACAGATAGTATCTCCTGCTGTGGAGAAAACACGTTCGCTGAGTGTAGAAGAAGCTTGAACGCATAAATAGGAGAAAGCGAGATTTGAATTATACTTTAAGAGTTTACCAACACCGTATTTTTCCTCTGTTGACCTCTTACCCAACTTTACTACACTGGGACTCTTTATGGACATAATTAACAGAACTGCTCACCCCTGAACACCCGACGCTAAGTATCATTAAAATGCCTTATCATTGTAATTATTGTAGCTACAACACAGAGGAGAATTATCGTTCGGAGGGGAATGATCGGCAGGCATGTTCTACCGGTGGCCTTGAAAAACTAAAAACTTTAGTAATCGGCGATTCCATTACCCGCAGTATTAGACTAAAGAATCAGCCGGCGATCGTACACTGTTTACCGGGGGGCAGAGCCACAAATCTGGGACTGGTGCTAGCTGGCAAGTATAGAGAGTGAGGAGATATTGTTATTCACGTTGGAACCAACGACGTTAAGATGAAACAGTCAGAGGTTACAAAGTTCTGTTTAGAAAAGCGAAACCACACTTTGGTGGACGCTTCTTCGTTGGTGTTCAGCGGTTTCTTCTTCCGGTGGGCGGACTGTGAATCGAAACTATGAATCAAAATTTTCACTTTTGAACGATACCGGGAAAATTGCAAAGCTAGTCCCGGTTCCAATCAATACTCGATACTCGATACCCAAGCCTACTGAGAGGTAGAAGATAATTTGTTTTGATTGGGTGTAATAAATGTTGGCATGCTGTTAATGGGTTCTTCTACTTTATTATTTGAGTATAAAATCTTAAAATCTTTAATGATGAGGAGTGACAGGCTTTGAACACGACTCAGTGCCACATATGCTTGTCCAGCTGTGAAGACTTTTTTTTAGAGACACTACAGCATTATCTACAGTCAAACCTTGGACCTTGTGTACAGTTGTAGCCCAAGCCAGTTTTAAAGGGAATTGTCTTCAGAAACACTGTGAGAACCACCAACAATATCTACAGCAGTTCCAAATGCACCATTTACCTTTTAAATTCTTCATTCACATTATGCGTGCTCCAATCCCCAAATTTAGAAATGGTTCTAAACGAGTTGTTCACGTTTGTGTAATAACCAATTTTTCTTTGACCTCTACCAGTTTTGGGATTCCTTTCATAGTCAATTTCTCTGATGGTAATAGAATCAGGTCATGTAGAATTAAGACATTCTAAATTGTACTCATTTACTTCTTTATTGGTTGCAAATATATGCATGGCATTGCATTGTTCCCCCGTCTCATGTGATTGTAGCACTTCAATGTCTGTCATTTGTAGTTTAGTGTCCTTTTTATGAGTTTGTAAACGATTCAGCATTTCAGAAAGAAATCTATTTTTCTGTCTAACAACATCTTTTAGTTCAGCTTTTAGAAACTAGATTCGACTAGAAAAAATCCCCAACAGCTAATATGCTTACTTTTCCAAATAGTAGATAGTCTCCTGTTTGTTTGATTTGACGAAGTCTACCATGAATGTAGCAAAGCAGTTTATGATCCACCATGGATATCTCATCATTTACTAATATTTGTAAATTTGAAACCTATGTTTTCAAATAATTTATTTTCTCATCACAAAGGGGTTGGTATGGCAGGGAAATATTTGCTCCTATTGATAATGTATGATGTATAGTAGCACAGCCAATATTAAATGCTGCAACCCCAGTTGGAGCTGTCAACAAAACTGTCATGTCATCAGAGCTTTCAGGAATTTGAAACAAAATACAACTGGATTCATAATGTATAGCTTTGATCAAATGACTTTTTCCTGTTCCTGCTCCACCATTGATGAAGACTTTGAAAGGTTCAGGATTTCTTAAATTTTTTCTTTGTAAGCACCATTCTCTGATTTTATAGAATATTGCGGAATGTTCGTTGTTTAAAGACCGCATCACACTCAGTGCTTCCTCTCTAGACATTCCTGTTCTGTTTGTATCAATTGTACAGTTTGCACTTTCGTTTATTATCATATCTGGTATATTTTCCTCTATGTAGTCTTCCTCTGTTTCCAGTGTTTCTTTCGTTTCATCTTCACACTCAAGTCTGTCAAGTTCTGATTCAGGGGAAATTTGTGCCCAAGCATCTTCCAGGTCACCATGCTGTAGAATTTGTTGAGCCTCACCAATTATTTCAGCATCTTTCTCAAATAGAGATCTATTAGCATTGACAATCTCTTTCACCGTTAGCGTCATTTTTACTGGTGACTGCACCAAGTTGGTAGAAATCTTGAAATATTTCAAACAATTGTGGTTTTAACCAATTATCTTGGTAATATGGAAGAAATAGCTGCAGTAAAATATGGTAATATTTTCAGAATCTTTGGTAGGTGAAAAGTGTGCAAAACTTATCACTGCTGATTCTGTTAGTGTTCTTTTGATTATGAAGCCCATATTATTTCGAAGTTTGACAATGTTAGGTTGATTAGCAACTTGTGATCTTGATAAAACTTAGAACTCAGAGCAGAACTGTCCAAGGCACATGTGTTGAAATTGTTCAGTTTGTGGTCTGTTTCTATAACCGTCTACCAGACTTGTCATACAAATGTTTGCATCTTGTGTGCTATTGTCTGTTGGTATGTTTTTAAGTACATTTAAAGACAATTACATCTTCATTGGGTGTTCTCCAGTGGGAATGAACTGGATTACGCAAGATCTTTCTTTTGAATGCATTCCTGTCAATTCCTGTCTATATGCAGCTTCTTGAGCGCATACTTCACGATTATGCAAGTATATGCTACCAAGTCTCTTGAGTGATTGTTTTGCATCTAAGTTTCCATTGAATGCCTCTTTTTGTGCACAGTCCAGTAGTAAACCCATCTCTCGTTCTGCTTTGGAAATATATGAAACTATGTACACAACACAGGAATATTCATCAACGACAAACTGAATGTCCATGTTAGCATTCCAGCTATGCAATGAATGTGGATTGTATTGGTTTATCCAAGTATGATTTGGTTGTCTTTGCCAGACCACACTTGTTTTATTTGTATAATTGGCATTTGCATTTTCCAAATCACTTTGAGTTATACCCAAGGCTTCCAACAGAGGGTCAGTAGTTGCAAAGTTAAGGGCAGTATCTGATAGAGTTTTCATTTTTGTCAAAAGTTGTCGATTTTTATCTTATTTACTGTAAGTTGTGGATCTTGCTGTGCATTTTCTTGTGGTGATTCTATGTTGGCAGAGTTATGCATGTTTGTTGCAGTAGAGTCATTGTCAGCTCTTGGCCTGGTTATGAACGTTTGTTTACTGGCAGGTCTAGGATATCCAAATCTGCATTCCTTCTTGTTTTTTTTTGTTGCGAGATTTTGAATGTCTTTTTCTATGCATTTGAACATCACTGACTGTTTTATGGAATTCTTCATCCTCTGCAGACAGCAGGTTGCATGTCACAAATTTTTCCACAAATTCAACAACCTCAGTATCAGTATTTCTATTAATTTGTGGTGCATTTTTCCCCCAAAAAAGACAATGAACATGAGGTGAACCTCTCTTTTGGAATTCCACTCTGTACCAGTAGTCAGATATATTACCTATAGGTGCAGCTGGATGCATTATAACATATTTTTAAAAAGCAATGCCACCTGTCATCTACATTCAAATCTTGACCTTGTAATCTGATGTGTTAAGCATTTCTGGCCATCTCATATCAGCTGAGGAAAATTAGCAAAACCAGGTTGGAATACCAAGTTGTCTTATCATAGCAAAAATATCTTTTTGTGCTGCTTGCCAAAATGGAGGTGTACCACGAATAGGTCTCAAAAACATGTATCCTTCATCACAGTGTAACATTTTTATCAACACCTCTGGGTTTGCTAACATATCAACATTAACATTTAAACTTTTCCCATTATCTGATCCTTTCCTTAAAGCAATTGATACACTTGATACAATATGTTCTAACTCTGATATGTATTGTGCATAAAAAAGGAAGTCAGTATTTTGCGCAAACCTCCTGTCTGCATTTAATATACGATTGTTCAGGTAGCGTGTGCAAGTTATACTATTGTAGTAACTTCAGTAATATAATGATTGAATCACGCACTATAACTGTACGGAATACTTTATTGCTTTTACAAGCGTAACAGCATACATTCAACGGAGAGTCACTTCTTCTATCTTCTTTACATTCACTCCCAGGACCCACATGATCCTGAAGCTCAACTGCACCTCTTGTGGTGTGGAACTGCCGGTAACTAATATAAATGTATGAGTATAGCACATCCCTCCCCCTTAAGAGAAAAAATACACTAGTGATCACACATCATCTATTCCCCCAAACTACTCACAATTGTACTGTAAGGGTGATATTATACTTAATACTGTTAGCACAGAAAAAAGTAAATAAAACAAATCAACAGTAAACTCTTTTAGACAGTCTGATCACATTTTTGAACAGTTAACACAGGTTTACACGTTTATTCACACGTTTCTTATTTTTTATTTGAACAGAGTTAAGACATAACAAAATGAACTAGGATGGTGGGTAGACTGCCATCCTTCCAGTGAGTCCCAGAGCTCATTCTTGCTCTGACTTGAGGGATCTCACTACTATTTCACAAAGTCTTTTAGATAAGCAGGAGTCTGTCGTGTGCTCGGAGCGGCGCAGCACAGGTAGTGGAACTACTGCTGCTTTTGTCTGTTCAACAACTGAGGGGTGTGCTTGTTTTGTATCAGACTCAGTCATTCTCTCACTGACTGAATTAGTGATGGCAAAGTCTGCAGGCAGGGCCTCTAATACTGTATCTGAGACCTGAAGACTGGGAGGCTCCTCCGTCCTCTCGGGCATGGGCGTTTCAACGCTCCCTATGGTATGTCGTTTTCTGATTTGGTCAACATGACGCCTCATGACTCGTCCATCTCCTGTCCGTACTGTATAGGATACAGGTCGTGTGTTCTCTTCAACGACTGCAGGTATCCAACGGGGTCCATGACTGTAGTTTCGGGTGTACACATCATCCCCAGGAGAAAAACTCCTCCACTTACTGTGTGTGTCATGTTGTTCTTTCTGTTTGAGTTGTTTCTTACATAACTTTGACTTCACATCAGGCAGTAGCAGATCCAGTGTTGAGCGCAATCTCCTGGACATGAGCATTTCCGCTGGTATCAATCCAGTCGTGGTTTGCGGTGTGATTCTGTAATTAAACAGAAATCTAGCTATTCTTGTTTCCAGCGTCTCCCCTTTTATTTTCTTGATTCCTTGTTTGAACGTCTGTACAGCTCTTTCCGTTAGGCCGTTTGACGCCGGGTGGAATGGTGCGGATGTTATTTGCTGTATGCCATTCTGTTTCAGGAATGCTTGAAACTCTTGGTATCTGATACTAAGGTCTGGGGAAGGCCATGTATGCTAAAGCACTGTCTGAGCTTTTCAATGGTAACTTGACTTGTTGCTGTACTGGCTGGGTACACGTCAATCCATTTGGAGTGTGCATCTACAATGACAAGGAACATTTTCCCTAGGAACGGGCCGGCATAATCCACATGCAGTCTGCTCCAGGGTGTCTCAGGCCACTCCCATGGATGTAGCGGTGCTCCTGCTGGAGGATTCCTGCTTTCCTGACATGTCTGGCAGGACTGCAATTCCTTTTAAATTTCGGAGTGCATCCCTGGCCACCAAACGAATGAACGTGCTAAGCCCTTCATCCTAGATATTCCTGGGTGTGTGTGGTGTAACTGTTTTAAAATGGCTTTCCTGCTCCTCTGCGGAACGATCACTCTCGCCCCCCAGAGCACACACCCATCTTTCACACTCAGTTCCAGTTTTCTCTGACTGTAGGGTTTGTAGATTGTATCCACCTCTCTTGGCCATCCTTTCAGACACCAGGCTAGCACTTGTGAGAGTGTTTCGTCCTTAGCGGTCCACTGTCTAACCTGTTTTGTCGTGATCGGTGGGTCCTCCATGACCTCCAACATGAGGACCTGATCTGTCTCGTGTCGCCCACCTCTGCGGCACTGGCTTTTTTTCATTAAAGAGGGATATCAGTGGTTTGTGGTCAGTGCTGATTGTGAATGTTCGTCCGTAGATGTATTGGTGAAACCTCTTGATCCCGAATATGATAGCTAACCCCTCCTTATCGAGCTGTGAGTATCGCTTCTCTGCTGGTGTTAGCGTGCGTGACATGAAGCCTAAAGGTTTTTCGCTACCGTCTTCCATGACATGTGATAGTACGGCGCCTATTCCGTATGGCGAGGCGTCGCACGCGAGCACCAAGTCTTTGTCTGCTGAATAGTGGCCCAGGACATTAGCTGACTTCAGTAGCTGTTTTGAGTTCTGAAAAGCTTCTTCCTGCTCATCGTTCCAGGCCCACGAAACATCTTTCCTCAGCAGCTTGTGTAGCGGGGATAAGCGTGTAGCTAGACTAGGGAGAAATGTATTGTATTAATTCAAGAGACCTAAATAGGCCTTTAGCTCAGTCACTGTGGTTGGCGGTGGAGCTTCCTCTATGGCTCTCACCTTGCTCTGTACGGGATGTAAGCCTTCAGCATTAACAACGTGCCCGAGGTATTCCATCTCATTTTGCAGAAACGCACATTTGCTTCTGTGAAGTCGCAGGCCGGCATCTTTCAGTCGCCTAAGTACCTCATCCAGTGTGCTCAGATGTTCGGCCTCGTCTCTTGTCGTCTAAGTAGACAGCTACATTTGGAAGGCCTTGTAACAGGTTTTCCATCATTCGGTGGAAAATGGCGGGAGCTGAAGAAACTCCAAAAGGTAGCCTATTATAGGTGAACAGGCCTCGGTGTGTGTTTATTGTGAGGTATTTCTTTGAGGCATCATCCATCACAATCTGTTGGTAAGCGTGGCTTAGATCAAGCTTGGAGAACTGTTTCCCTCCTGACAGAGTGTTGAACAGGTCTTCGACACGGGGAATAGGGTATTGCTCTAGTGAGGAGGCACTGTTAACGGTTAGTTTGTAATCCCCACATATTCTGACCAATCCGTTTGGCTTTAAGACAGGTACTATGGGCGCGGCCCATTCAGCGTATTTAACAGGAGCTATAATGTCCTCCTTCAGCAGCCGATCAATCTCCTCTTCTACTTTTGCCCTCATGGCATAAGGAACTGAGCGGGGCCGATAGAATTAGGATATGCTTCAGCAGACACTCGAATGTTTGCTTTCATGCCTTTCAACATGCCTAACTCCTGCTTGAAGACGTCCTCATTTTTCATGAGTACTTCCTGTTGACTCTGTGTCTCTGTTCTCACATTTTTGATTTCTTGCCACTTCAGCTTTAAAGCCTCTAGCCATCCTCTTCCTAACAAGCTAGGTCCTGTACCTTTAACCACCACTAGGGGCAATGTCTTTATTTGCCACTCATAGTTGATTTCCACTTCGGCTACCCCCACTACTTTGATATTCTCCCCTGTGTATGACTTGAGTAGAAGTTTAGTTTGTCTTATTTGTGGTCGTTGCTTTTCGTTCCACATCTCATTGAACTTCATCTTGTTTATTATGCTTACAGTGCATCCTGTATCAATTTCAAAGTGTGCTGTTTTCTTATTTTTTTTTCCATAGTTACTTCAAACGGTTTTATTCTCTGAATTGATATCTCCGTTTTCATGCAGTTTAATGTGAATGCTTCCTCCTCAGATCTATCACCATCCTGCTTTTCACAGTCAACATTATGTGATCGATGTGGACGTGAATGCCGCTCTGCTCTGTATGTTTTCTTTTCGTTGTGGTATGCACCTTCTTTCCTTCTATTTCGGCAAGCCTTAGCTATATGCCCTACTTTCCCGCAACAGTGACACTTTGCCTCCTTAAATTTACACTTGACTGCGCTGTGTTGCTTTCCATTACATCGGTAGCATTCTTTATTTCTCTTTTTCCATTCACACTCCTTTTTTAGTGTAACCCCCCGGTCTTCATGCTCGGTTTTGGGTTGAAGTGCTCTTTCATAAAATTTTTCAACTGAACGTATGTTTTTGAGCTGGGCTTATCTGGACTCACCAGGTTCCGTATGAGCTTGCATGTGGCTGGTTCCACCACGCTGATGAGGATAGCTCTTTGCTTCTCTCCGTCATCAATTCCATTAGCTTCAAAAAACTGCTCCAGTATCTCACAATACTCTTCCCATGTCTGCTCTTTCACGTCAAAAGCAGACAGAGTGCCTATCATTGTAGTCATCTTGCCGTTTGTCTCCGTGACTTCTCCGGTCCAATACTAGCCCCTCGTTTCTCTCACCGTCAGCTCTCTGAACTCATCCAGTGTCATCCGATTCATCCGTTTTTTTTACCGACTCTTATTTCATCTTTCCAATATCCTCGTCGCTAATATGTAGTAACTCCAGTTATAGTGGGTGATTCAGTCTTTATATTACTGAAGTTACTACAACTATGTTCTCTATCATCATGATAGGTAAGACCTCCATTGGGATATAACACTGGAAAACATTGAGATTTGTTTGTTTTATCTGTTAGTAATCTCAGTGGATTATTTAAATCTGCTGGTGCAATTGATATGACAGTGTTGAAATGCTGCTCCAGCACTTCTTGACCCAAATCTACAGGTTGTAAACAGGTGTCCAAAATCATTCCTTGCTGTGTTTCAGTAAATGTAAAATCCTCTTCCTCTGGTGTTTCATTATTACTTGTTCTGTTAATCTCACTTGGTTGTGCTTCATCCTCAATATCATCTTCATGATTAATATCAGTAGCATCATCAGGTCTAGTAAATAGGTTTTCCCAGTTTAAGTTGTAACTGTAATCATTATAATATTTATTATTTTCTACAAAATATGTCAAAGCATCTCTGACATGTTGACTTTGAACATATTGATATTCATAGTGGCCCTTGCATTTCAATTTCAATCTTACCATTTGATTCTCATTTTCATTCCTTGGTAAGAAAATTGTTACATGTGATACATTTCATGGTACGCCAATATCAGGGCCACCTACCGCATTCTGTGATTCTTTAGGTAACGGCACAACTTTCATAAAAGGCAGGTTTTTAGCCACAAGATGTTGTTCTGAAGAATTAAGACATTTTAGTTCAGATGGAATTGGATCTAAATGTAAAATATTTACCAGACTTTCTGAAGGCATTTTACCATTCACTATTTTCCTGTGACATGTGTAACAAATCCATAGTTCGCATGATGCACTTTCATGATGATTCAAATCTTTAGTACAGTTTGTGTCACATTCATGTTGGTATGTAGATGTAATGCATTTCTCAGCCAAAAAAACTATCAGGACCTCGGTCTACAAAAGATTCTTTCTTTTGTAGACCAGTGTGGAATCTGGGCATTAACAATTATAATGTCTACGTTTCATTGGAAGTGAATATGCTTAGATAATGAGAACAACAGAAACATTTCTGTTTAGATTATCTCTCTATAGGTTGCGCTTGGATAACAACAGGAATGTGTACATTGACCATTTGGCATGGGGGTTACTGTCTTGGAAACCTGATCTTTGCTAGGTAGACGCCCTTAATGTATAGGTTAGATAGCAACTAACATTACAGTGAGAAGAAAATGGAACATTCACCGAATGACATCTGTGCAAGCAAGCGATGGCATACACAACAAACAAATTCAGTACCATTAATAAATGCTTTTCTGAAACGTCTTATTACATAATTAATCTCAGATTTAAAATTCTAACTTTTACTGTCATTCTTGTGTTTTCTCTTCAGAAAGACAGCTCTGAATTGTTAATCTTGATGAAATTTCTCAATTATTTGGCAAAAATTTTGCTTTATTTCTGGGTGAGTAATATATATTTTATGACTGTATTCACACACAGTCTGCTGGAATTTCACATCCATACAATATTTATCATGACCCAGTTTACGAACAAAAACTCCTGAAATGTAACACCATTTCCATATTTCTCATGACTTTGCTTACGAACAGACTGCTGAAATGCTAAATCTGTTGCATACTTTAGATTGCTTTTTTTTTTTTTACCTGACGTTCTTCATTGTTGATATATGTATTTTTCCTGGCATTAACAACTTGTTGTTTGTATAGCTTGTCTGTATGATATTTGTCTGTGTTCATCAGCTTTTCTCTGTTTTGCAGTGAGTTTTGTTTTATTGCACTGTGATGCACATGTTAAGTGATCATCTTTGTCTTTCACAACTTCATAATGATTTCCATTCCTATGATATACAGTGGGGCAAAGAAGTATTTTGTCAGCCACCAATTGTGCAAGTTCTCCCACTTAAAAAGATGAGAGAGGCCTGTAATTTTCATCATATGTACACTTCAACTATGAGAGACAAAATAAGAAAAAAAGATCCAGATAATCACATTGTAGGATTTTTTATGAATTTATTGGTACATTATGGTGGAAAATAAGTATTTGGTCAATAACAAAAGTTCATCTCAATACTTTGTTATATACCCTTGTTGGCAATGACAGAGGTCAAACGTTTTCACACACTGTTGCTGGTATTTTGGCCCATTCCTCCATGCAGATCTCCTCTAGAGCAGTGATGTTTTGGGGCTGTCGCTGGGCAACACAGACTTTCAACTCCCTCCAAAGAGTTTCTATGGGGTTGAGATCTGGTAACTGGCTAGGCCACTCCAGGACCTTGAAATGCTTCTTACGAAGCCACTCCTTCGTTGCCCGGGCGGTGTGTTTGGGATCATTGTCATGCTGAAAGACCCAGCCACGTTTCATCTTTAATGCCCTTGCTGATAGAAGGAGGTTTTCATTCAAAATCTCACGATACATGGCCCCATTCATTCTTTCCTTTACACGGATCAGTCGTCCTGGTCCCTTTGCAGAAAAACAGCCCCAAAGCATGATGTTTCCACCCCAATGCTTCACAGTAGGTATGGTGTTCTTTGGATGCAACTCAGCATTCTTTCTCCTCCAAACACAACAAGTTGAGTTTTTACCAAAAAGTAAAAACAGTTGATAGCTCCGCCCCTCTTTTCACCCGAGTGTCAAAGACATACCACAGGTCAGATGAGACGACAACAAAGTCGATCATCGACCTGCGGCCTAGTGCCACGTGCACTGATGGACACCCTTATGCTTGAACATGGTGTTCGTTATGGACAAACTGTGACTAGCACAGAAGTCCAATAACTGAACACCACTCGGGTTCAGCGGGGCCGTTCCTCCAAATCACGCCCCTCCAGGTTTCACTGTCGTTGCCCACGTGGGCGTTGAAGTCCCCCAGTAGAACGATAGAGTCCCCAGTCGGAGCACTTTCCAGCACCCCTCCCAGAACCATGTCCTCCTGCCTAGGTGGGGGAGGACAGCATTTTACTTGTGTGATAGAACAAAGGGAATGTGTTTTATTGACAGGACAGATGGCAGCATCTTACCACACCCCTTTTTCTATGTGATATATATGGTTGAATGAGCTATATTGAGTTAGAGACTCCTCGGATGATTATGTATGTAAGCGTTTGACGCGTCTCTCTTATTTGCAAATAATAAATTAACTGTTAGAATGTGCCAAGAGTATTTCGTCTCTGTACTTGCTTCTTTAAGAGTTCTGATCGATAAAATTACCATCACAACTTCCATATCTGTTGTTGCATTGAAAATCATCACACATATTACAACTTGAATGTTCCATATATTCACATTAAAAGTATATATGTCTATTTTCAACAAGTCTATCTCTACGTCAGTTGCCCAAGATCCTGTTACTAGTGCAAGCACATCAGTAGATTCAAGACGATAATTTGTTCAGGACTTTGAGGTTGTATGCACTTAGTCTGGCATCCCCTCAGAAAAGCTAAAACTATGGAATTTTTTTGTGAAACTTTGTATACAGGGAGCAATGTTGCCCAGAAGTGAGTGCACCCTCAGTAAAACTTAACTACCCTGTGTATTCAACCAACAGCCTATTAATATACCATTGTAATAGCTAACCTTCTGTGATCTGAATTATCACATTGTGAATTATTTTTAAAAAATCTATATACTACCTCTTACGTATTTTTTATATGTTTTCAGACATTCAGCTGTTGGACAAGTAAAAAAAATCTTTCTTACTTGCCCAAAGGACAGCTGTCAAAAATGTTATGTTCACCCCTGATTTATTATTATTCATTTTTGACTTTTCAGTGTCAGTTACATCTCTTTTTTGGCCCACTTGTCATTAAGCTGCTTAATAATTATGCACACCATGTTGTAAAGGTGAAACCCTAATAATAATAATAACCAACGGTAACAAAACCAATAGTGTTTCACCAGTGAACTGTGTGGAGGATAAATGTATTACCCTATCTTTATTTATCTATTATTTTGCAACTTAACTGTAATAAATTGACTGTTTTAGACTAGGCCTGAATTTGCTTTAGACTGTTCATGGTTCCCACGGATAGAAGAAGACCTAGGTCAGCATGCCCTGTTCTTAGAAGTGATTATGGCCACAACCGAGGCGCCAGGCCTCAAACCTGTCTTATCTATGGCCCTGTTCAGATGGCTCCAAGGTGAAGTTGCCTGTGTCTCCTCTGAATCTTCCATTTGGGCAGGACAGACACCAGGGGTAGCTCAGATCAGGAGGTTTGTTAAATCTGACCTAGAACTATGGTTGCCATGACAGTGTACAGTTTTATCTAGTTTTTCGATTAGTATGACAACTTGTTTTTGTTTGTATCTTATAGCATAAAAGATCATATTTTTGGGGGCTGACAAGGTGAAAGCAATAGTGTACGATCAGAACAACTGTTATGACACTACTCTTTTGGTTTCTGTACTTATACTCTGTTTTGTAAAAGCAATTGTTCCCGTGGATCCACAAAATTAAATGTATATAATCAACTGATAAATGAACCACTTTCGAGTCTCTTTTCATAGTAAATTGCATTTTTCCATCTTCCACAAATTGGCACCCCTGATGAGACTTCAATATCTTCATGACAACGGTGTTTGTTTTTCAAATCTCTCAGGCTGACTGAACTACGTGCACAATAGAGGTAAACGACATTTTCGCAATAGTTCATATCCGTCTGTTTTGAGAGTTGAATTGATGGCACCGGAGCGGGGAGTGACGTCCAATTTATGTATGCAAAATAACAGTTGATTATGGATGTTACACGTTTTATTGTCTTGTCTTGTCATAATATTAACTTGTATTTACATAAAATCTAGAAAAACCCTTCGATAAGAAGTTAAAAACAGAAAGACGAGAGAAACTAAGAAAAAGTGATCATTAACAGAGATATTAAAACATAATATATGTCAGTAGTTTAACTAATTTAAGGTTCTCAAAATTCTGTTGTACGTGAGAGAATATCTAATCAGATTCCCAAGAGTCTAAACGTGAGAGAACCCGACTGGTTCTGACAGGTGTGCGATACCTGATACTCCAGAGAAATACTCATTGTTGGTCAAGGGTGTAGGACTTCGGGGGCGCATTACACCCCTTGGTGGGTTGCTGTAGTGGTGGTTGACAAACCCCTATGTGCCAAGCCAATGCTAGTACCAAATTAGTAAATTGGTAAATTAAAATCCAAGAGACCCTATGTTGAGGATACCCAAGAACCACTATAGCATTTAGGTGAGGGGCTAAAAGAAAATCTCTGCGTTGTTAACAGATGTTTGACTGGCCGGCATTGAATGGGTGTTAGAGAGAGTGAATAGTGGAAGCACGGATAATTCTTTGTGTTCAGGAACAGTTTGATGTATGTGTGAATGTGTGTACTCAATAAAATTAATGATTGGGTTGTGTATCTTATTACATTTGTGAATTTTACCTAAAATGCCCGACCATACTTGTGTTTTCTTTGATCTGGGTTCTGATAAAAGACAGTAGCAACAGGCATATGCCATACATCCTCCAGTTAGACTATGAACAACTGACTATAACCAATTTACTTTGATCAACGTATTTCTTTGTTATGACATAAGGAAATAGCTGGACATTTTAACTCAAAAGCTTCAGTTTCAGTTCTGTGCCCGAAAGGGAAGTTATTATGTTGAAATGACGGATAACGTATTTTTGGGTATTGGAAGCCAGAAACTTATTTTTACTATTATTACCTGAATATGAAACAAAGTTATTTGAATATTTTCCTCAGAAGGAATTGGAAGTGGTGTCAGAAGTGGTGCACTATTAATATAGCGGTATGGGGTTGCTTTCCAATTCCAATAGGAGAACTCAGTGTACACGAAACAAAATTGTCCTCCCTGGACAATTGAGCCCATCTAAATTATGAAATGCGACCAAGACTCACTTTTAAGTTAAGAATCAACTTAAATGTATTGTCTTTGTGTGTGTAGGTTTAAATGTTATGTGTTTGTGTTATGTCCAAGTGTTGCTAACTGCCTGCTTCACAAAACTAACAACTAGCTGTAAGCCTGCTTATTCTTTAACTTCTTATAGTGCTGTTTGTTCTATTTGTCATGTATGTCTGGATGGTTAGTGAATCTCCCTTTACCGCAATGTTTATAACTTAAAATACTTTGAAGTGAGTAGGTACGTGGTACGTTCATGATGACTTTCGCAGAACGGTTATTCCCGATTTAAGCTAGATGTTTTCTACAAGTGTTGCGTTCATAATGACAATTGTTGTTCCCAATTTAGGCTAAATATAGTCTAGTAGTCTAAAAAAAAAAATAAACATGGTAATGGTGGGATGGATCCGGCCCCACACGGAAAATAAATATATTTTTGCAATGCAGAATGCATGTGGAATGTGACGAATGTATGGCAAATGGATTTAACTTTATTCAGAATGCATCTTTCAGGTATGAATGGCAATCTTTTATGTATTTCACCTTTTATTCTGAGAAATATATTCCACATGCTTTAAAAATGTACACATACACTTACTTTTATTCAAATAAAGTTATTTCATATTATACCCTCCATTTCAGGTTATATACTTAGAGGCCTCAGGTTTTAGTGGATTGGTCCTGGCAAGGACTGTGGGGTTCCTTATGTGTAACCCAGGGATGTTTTTGTTTGCTGAAATCTTATATTACAGCCAACAATACAAACATTTTCTAATTTCCTGAACAAATGCAGCCCACTTGTCCTCACACAGCGAATATACACTCACCTAAAGGATTATTAGGAACACCATACTAATACTGTGTTTGACCCCGGGTTGGGGCTCGTTCGCGAGCGCCTGGTTGCCGGGCCTTTCCCCATGGGGCCCGGCCGGGCCCAGCCCGAACGAGCGACATGGGGCCGCCCTCCCGTGGGCTCACCACCCACAGGAGGGACCATAAGGGGCCGGTGCAGAGAGGATCGGGCGGCAGTCGAAGGCGGGGGCCTAGACAACCCGATCCCTGGACACGGAAACTAGCTCTAGGGACATGGAATGTCACCTCGCTGGTGGGGAAGGAGCCTGAGATCGTGCGTGAGGTTGAGAGGTTCCGACTAGAGGTAGTCGGGATCACCTCTACGCATGGCTTGGGCTCTGGAACCACACTCCTTGAGAGAGGATGGACTCTTCACCACTCAAGAGTTGCCCATGGTGTGAGGTGGCGGGCTGGTGTGGGTTTGCTTATAGCTCCCCAGCTCTGCCGCCATGTGTTGGAGTTTACCCCGGTGAACGAGAGGGTCGTTTCCCTGCGCCTACGGGTCGGGGATAGGTTTCTCACTGTTGTTTGTGCCTACGGGCCGAATGGCAGTGCAGAGTACCCGACCTTCTTGGAGTCTCTGGGAGGGGTGCTGGAAAGTGCTCCGACTGGGGACTATATCGTTCTACTGGGGGACTTCAACGCCCACGTGGACAATGACACCTGGAGGGGCGTGATTGGGAGGAACGGCCCCCCTGATCTGAACCCGAGCGGTGTTCAGTTATTGGACTTCTGTGCTAGTCACAGTTTGTCCATAACGAACACCATGTTCAAGCATAAGGGTGTCCATCAGTGCACGTGGCACCAGGACACCCTAGGCCGCAGGTCGATGATCGACTTTGTTGTCATTTCATCTGACCTGCGGCCACATGTCTTGGACACTCGGGTGAAGAGAGGGGCGGAGCTGTCAACTGATCACCACCTGGTTGTGAGTTGGATCCGATGGCGGGGGAGGAAGCTGGACAGACTCGGCAGGCCCAAGCGTACTGTAAGGGTCTGCTGGGAACGTCTGGCCAAGTCTCCTGTCAGAGAGATCTTTAACTCCCACCTCCGGCAGAGCTTTGACTGGATCCCGAGGGAGGCTGGAGATATTGAGTCCGAGTGGACCATGTTCTCCACCGCCATTGTCGAAGCGGCCGCTCGGAGCTGTGGCCGTAAGGTCTCTGGTGCCTGTCGAGGCGGCAATCCCCGAACCCGGTGGTGGACACCGGAAGTAAGGGATGCTGTCAAGCTGAAGAAGGAGTCCTATCAGGCCTGGTTGGCTTGTGGGACTCCTGAGGCAGCAGACGGGTACCGACAGGCCAAGCGGACTGCAGCCCGGGTGGTTGTGGAGGCAAAAACTCGGGACTGGGAGGAGTTCGGTGAGGCCATGGAGAAGGACTATCGGCTGGCCTCGAAGAGATTCTGGCAAACCATCCGGCGCCTCAGGAGAGGGAAACAGTGCCCTACCAACGCTGTTTTTCAGTAGAGGTGGGCAGCTGTTGACCTCAACTGGGGATGTCGTCGGGCGGTGGAAGGAGTACTTCGAGGATCTCCTCAATCCCGCTGTCACGTCTTCCATTGAGGAAGCAGCGGATGAGGGCTCAGAGGTGGACTCGTCCATCACCCGGGCTGAAGTCACCAAGGTGGTTGAGAAACTCCTCGGTGGCAAGGCACCAGGGGTGGATGAGATCCGCCCTGAGTACCTCAAGTCTCTGGACGTTGTGGGGCTGTCTTGGCTGACACGCCTGTGCAACATCGCGTGGCAGTCGGGGACAGTGCCTCTGGGATGGCAGACCGGGGTGGTGGTCACTCTTTTTAAGAAGGGGGACCGGAGGGTGTGTTCCAACTATAGGGGGATCACACTTCTCAGCCTCCCCGGGAAAGTCTATGCCAGGGTTCTGGAGAGGAGAATACGGCCGATAGTAGAACCTCGGATTCAAGAGGAACAGTGTGGTTTTCGTCCAGGCCGTGGAACACTGGACCAGCTCTATATCCTCTACAGGGTGATGGAGGGTTCATGGGAGTTTGCCCAACCAGTCCACATGTGTTTTGTGGATTTGGAGAAGGCATTCGACTGTGTCCCTCGCGGCATCCTGTGGAGAGTGCTTCGGGAATATGGGGTCCTGGGTCCTTTGCTAAGGGCTGTCAGGTCCCTGTACGACCGAAGCAGGAGCTTGGTCCGCATTGCCGGCAGTAAGTCAGACTTGTTCCCTGTGCATGTTGGACTCCGGCAGGGCTGCCCTTTGTCACCGGTTCTGTTCGTAATTTTTATGGACAGAATTTCTAGGCGCAGCCAGGGGCCGGAGGGTGTCAGGTTTGGGGACCACACGATTTCGTCTCTGCTCTTTGCGGATGATGATGTCGTGTTGGCCCCTTCAAGCCAGGACCTTCAGCATGCACTTGGACGGTTTGCAGCCGAGTGTGAAGCGGTGGGGATGAAAATCAGTACCTCCAAATCCGAGGCCATGGTCCTCAGTCGGAAAAGGGTGGCTTGCCCACTTCAGGTTGGTGGAGAGTGCCTGCCTCAAGTGGAGGAGTTTAAGTATCTAGGGGTCCTGTTCACGAGTGAGGGAAGGATGGAACGGGAGATTGACAGACGGATCGGTGCAGCTTCTGCAGTAATGCGGTCGATGTATCGGTCTGTCGTGGTGAAGAAAGAGCTGAGCCGCAAGGCGAAGCTCTCGATTTACCAGTCAATCTACGTTCCTACTCTCCCTATGGTCATGAGCTTTGGGTCATGACCGAAAGGACAAGATCCCGGATACAGGCGGCCGAAATGAGCTTCCTCCGCAGGGTGGCTGGGCGATCCCTTAGAGATAGGGTGAGAATCTCGGTCACCCGGGAGGAGCTCAGAGTAGAGCCGCTGCTCCTCCACATCGAGAGGGGTCAGCTGAGGTGGCTTGGGCATCTGTTTCGGATGCCTCCGGAACGCCTTCCTGGGAAGGTGTTCCGGTCCTGTCCCACTGGGAGGAGACCCCGGGGAAGACCTAGGACACGCTGGAGGGACTATGTCTCCCGGCTGGCCTGGAAACGCCTCGGTGTCCCCCCGGAAGAGCTGGAGGAAGTGTCTGGGGAGAGGGAAGTCTGGGCATCCCTGCTTAGACTGCTGCCCCCACAACCCGGCCCCGGATAAGCGGTAGATGATGGTATGGTATGGACCCCCTTTCGCCTTCAGAACTGGCATTGATTCAACAAGGTGCTGAAAGCATTCTTTAGAAATGTTGGCCCATTTTGATAGGATATGGAGATTTGCAGTTGATGGAGATTTGTGGGATGCACAGCCAGGGGGGGCACGAAGCTCCTGTTCCACCACAGTGAACTCAATGTCATGTTCAAGAAACCAATTTGAAATGATTTGAGCTTTGTGACATGGTGCATTATCCTGCTGGAAGTAGCCATCAGAGGATGGGTACATGGTGCTCATAAAGGGATGGACATGGTCAGAAACAATGTTCAGGTAGGTAGGTAGGGGCCTATAGTGTGCCAAGAAAACATCCCCCACACCATTGCACCACCACCACCAGCCTGCACAGTGGTAACAAGGCATGATGGATCCATGTTCTCATTCGGTTTACGCCAAACTCTGACTCTACCATCTGAATGTCTCAACAGAAATCGAGACTCATTAGACCAGGCAACATTCTTCCAGTCTTCAACTGTCCAATTTTGGTGAGCTCGTGCAAATTGTAGCCTCTTTTTCCTATTTGTATGTGGAGATGAGTGGTACCCGGTGGGGTCTTCTGCTGTTGTAGCCCATCCGCCTCTAGGTTGCGCATGTTGTGGCTTCACAAATGATTTGCTGCATACTTCAGTTGTAACGAGTGGTTATTCCAGTCAAAGTTGCTCTTCTATCAGCTTGAATCAGTTGGCCCATTCTCCTCTGACCTCTAGCATCAACAAGACATTCTCGCCCACCGGACTGCCGCATACTGGATGTTTTTCCCTTTTCACACCATTCTTTGTAAACCCTAGAAATGGTTGTGTGTAAAAATCCCAGTAACTGAGCAGATTGTACAATACTCAGACCGGCCCGTCTGGCACCAACAACCATGCCACGCTCAGAATTGCTTAAATCACCTTTCTTTCCCATTCTGACATTCAGTTTGGAGTTCAGGAGATTGTCTTGACCAGGACCACACCCCTAAATGCATTGAAGCAACTGCCATATAATTGGTTGATTAGATAATTGCATTAATGAGAAATTGAACATGTGTTCCTAATAATCCTTTAGGTGGGTGTACAAACAACACTTTCAAAATGTTCATCATTAGTTCTAGGTGTATTAATTACATTTTCTTAAATACATTAATTGGCCAATTTCAGTTATTTTAAGTGTTTCCCAAATATGTAAAAAATTTATCTATACATATATTTAATGTGTATTTGTTTTCCATGTTGGGAGGTGGTGGCCTTATACTAGATCCCTCTCGCCATTGATTTGTTGATCTGCTTTATTCCAATGCTTCTACAATTAAATTCAGGTTCATGAATATAGGTGTAAACTAATTAGAAAGTATACAGATTAAAATGATTCTCCCTTAGTTAAAAATTAAAAAAATCCTCTCATATGTTCTCCTTCTCTATATGAAATGATGTTCTACTTCTCTATCACCCAGTTCTTTTTATAAACTGCAAATACAATTCTATGTTATTAAATGAATACACCATCTGTAATATCCACACACCTCCTGATGTACAACCACACCTGACATACTACATACAAAAGAGACTAATAACATCCAGGACTAAGTTTTAATTGGAAGACCCAATATAGAAATCAGCCATTTCGTATAGTGTTTGAAAAAATTATCGCATACCTGGTTGTCAAGGGAGAGAATAATTCAATTATTTATTGCAGCATTAGCTAGTCTTGTTAATGAGGTTATGCATCTGGTCTTCCTTACACAACCACAATCTCATGTCAGTCAATCTCTTCTCACAGTAATGTTGGTTACAAACTGATATATACATTGAAGGGTGTGTCTACCTAGCAAAGATCAGGTTTCCAAGACAGTAACCCCCATGCCAAATGGTCAATGTAAACATTCATGTGACTAGTTTCTACTTTTCACCTGGGCACATGGCGCCAACCCATGGACTGGTTATAAGAATAGAAGAGGGGTTAGCTGGTTTCCTGGGCCACCAAAATGACAAAGTACGGTTAGAATGAACGGATCATTTTAAGAAGTAGTATGTGTTTATCTTTGTGGTGAGGTCCTTATCAATCCAGCGTTGGAGGTACTACTGAGATGGTGAAGATAAAGAGTATTGGTGTCGCCAAAATCAATCCATGCATTTGGTTAAACTATCTAAAAGCAAGGACAGCCATCCTTGTAGGTTGACATATACATTGTTAGCATGGTGATAACCTTCCCATAACCCGAATGTTACATAACATCCTCACAAATGCTGTTGGGTTAGATCCGCAGTTTCTGTCTCCCCTCAGTGTCGAGAGAGTGGTGTCCAAGGACATAAGTTGAATAGGGTAAGAAAAGGGGGAGAAGTACTTTGTTAGCTGAAAGGTGGAGTAGAATGCGGAGTTACAGTTCTGTGATCAAATTTGGCATTTGTGAGGAATCTGTGTGGGTGATCCATCCTTATTGGCTGTTTGTATTAGGAGAAGTATAAAGCAGGTCAAGGAGCAAGCTAGCAATAATCATTTAGCATTAATCCCACTACAGTCATTTTGCCTTCACCAGTGCTGAGAGACAAAAATAAAACCTCTCCACCACCTATTCTCTTCCTTCTTTATGACTCAGCCTTGTTCAGTACAGCCTCTGTTTTGGTTTTTAGACAGGTTTTTATTTTCACATTCAGATTTCGGTTTTAAACAGCGCTGGGAAGGACTAATGTAGCCCCTAACAGTAAACATTTAGACTAGTATCAGTAAGAGATAGGAGCCAGCTTGCAGTTAATGTTCTATGAACCACATTTTGTTTCTGTCTTAGTACATTGTTGGAAGCAATGTTGCTAAGAGGCAATGTTGCACAATCGAGAGCATTCTGACAGAGTGCGCCACAGTGTGATTTAGCTACTGCTCCATAGCCGACCAGAAGGCCCTGCAGTGGGTGGTGAAAACCGCCCAGCATATCACTGGTGCCCAGCTTTCTGCCATCGCAGACCTCCAGCGCAAGCAGACCCTTCACACCCATGCCACAAACTGTTTGCCCTCCTACCATCAGGCAGGCAGTAGAGGTCTCTTCGGTCCCGCACCAGCAGGCTCATAAACAGTTTCTTCCCATCCACTGTAACCCTGTTGAACCCAGTGACCCAGAGAACTCTGTGAACTCTGTGACCCATCACTTACCATACCCCCCCACCTCTCAGGTCCACACACATCTACCTCGGGGACCTTAGTGCTGCTATATCTGCATCTCAGTTGCCGGTTGCTCATGCTACCCCACTACATTACTCCTTTCTTTGCCCCGTTGCACATCTAGAATGTCATTTTGTAATTGGCATTTTTACCCGAACAACTATTATCTCACTTGTAACACCTAATACCTAACACTTGTAAACTTACTGCCCTCCTCTATTTGCCTTAATTGCACATTTAGTATTGCCATTTGCACTGCATCTGCACATTCCACTTGTAATATACAAATAATAATACTTATAAATACTATATAACACATTTAATGCCACACTATTTAACAGCTCTAGTACTGTAACTAATAGAGGGGTGCCGATTAATCAGACAAAAATAATTATAAATATGAGGCACTCACCAAATACGATTATGATACGATTATTTTATGTAATAATCCTAACTATAAGTAAATTTTCTGCCCTCTATTTGCACTTCTGGTTAGATGCTTACTGGATTTCATTGTACTGTACTTTTACTGTTCAATGAAAATAAAGTTGAATCTAATCGAAGCGTAAGCACCCAAACAATATAACTAAGTAGTTGTTTACATTTTTTTGAATGTAATAAATGTAGCCTAACTATGGTAAATATAACTGAATGGAAGTTTATCAGACTTCCCCTGTGCAGAGCATATTAACAAATTCACCTTTTGCATATTAATGAATTCACACCATAATAATGGGGTCAGAAGAGATAATCATTATAATTTTCAAAGGTGTGTTTGCTTAAGTATGTGTATTAACATCAATGATTGAGCATACTATCTTAGAATTGTTAAATTTTGATGATCAAAAGACTATTACAGGTGGCAACAATAAAACCAATACCTTTCCAGATTTTCATTTATTTGGAAAATACCCTCCCTTTTCTTACTGTAAAAATATGCTGACTTTGGTAGGGCATGGGCATATAGCCTACCCATGTGTTGTTTTAAAATCTCAACTCAGATTTTTTTTTTATTTAACTGCTATGTCTACATTTTAAAGGTGCAATTGATACATTTTGCCCCAAGTTTGATCTGGAATTGTAGAAACAAATGAAAACTACAAATTTACTTAAATCCTGGCAATAAATGTCAATTTCTGCCTAAAATGATGTACACAAATCTAAATACATTTGGCAAAAGATAAAACAAACCAAAAACATGCGTATTTTGTAATGTTCATTTTCATCATCATTGTTTGAAATGTTTGAAAAAGTGCTGGGAAGGCCATGCATTGACAATGGAAGCTGGGGACACATCCGATAATGTCCACTAGATGGCAGCAGACTGTAGGTAAAGTTTAATGCAGCTACATTGAATAACCATAGAGCTACAGAATATTTTGTAAGAGGACTCCCAAGTGTCTCTTACAATTGTCCCCAAATCTACTCAAGTGGCCAAATTGGATAAATGATTAAATACCAAGTATATAACAAAAAAGAACATTCAAAAATACAAGGGTATTAACAAATAAGGTTTACACAATCCCAGGAATGTCATAGATGATGGATCATTATTTTCCCTACATAAAGGTACTGCCAGGACAACGCTGATCCAATTCCTCTAAATATCAGTGAACCATTTACAATAAGGGCCAAGTAAGAAGCCAACACTGATCTAAAGTCAGAAGTACAAACACAGCAAACTACAAAAAGTGACAAAAAATTATGTACACAATGTTTATAATGAGTGTCTAGATCACCCTAGACGGCACTCTACATAAGATTTATGCTGCTGATGCCAAGTACCATAGCAGTCTCTTTCTGTTGTGAAGCACATGTTGTTCAAGTAAAGGGCTGTCAGTTTTTGTTTTGCTTTGTTGGGTCCCGCACGGAAAACATATATGCACATACACTCACCTAAAGGATTATTAGGAACACCTGTTCAATTTCTCATTAATGAAATTATCTAATCAACCAATCACATGGCAGTTGCTTCAATGCATTTAGGGGTGTGGTCCTGGTCAAGACAATCTCCTGAACTTCAAACTGAATGTCAAAATGGGAAACAAAGGTGATTTAAGCAATTTTGAGTTGTTGGTGTCAGACGGGCCGCTCTGAGTATTTCACAATCTGCTCAGTAACTGGGATTTTCACGCACAACCATTTCTAGGGCTTACAAAGAATGGTGTGAAAAGGGAAAAACATCCAGTATGCGGCAGTCCTGTGGGCGAGAATGCCTTGTTGATGCTAGAGGTCAGAGGAGAATGGGCCGACTGATTCAAGCTGAAAGAAGAACAACTTTGACTGAAATAACCACTTGTTACAACCGAGGTATGCAGCAAAGCATTTGTGAAGCCACAACACGCACAACCTAGAGGCGGATGGGCTACAACAGCAGAAGACCCCACCGGGTACCACTCATCTCCACATACAAATAGGAAAAAGAGGCTACAATTTGCACGAGCTCACCAAAATTGGACAGTTGAAGACTGGAAGAATGTTGCCTGGTCTGATGAGTCTCGATTTCTGTTGAGACATTCAGATGGTAGAGTCAGAGTTTGGCGTAAACCGAATGAGAACATGGATCCATCATGCCTTGTTACCACTGTGCAGGCTGGTGGTGGTGGTGTAATGGTGTGGGGGATGTTTTCTTGGCACACTTTAGGCCCCTTAGTGCCAATTGGGCATCGTTTAAATGCCACGGCCTACCTGAGCATTGTTTCTGACCATGTCCATCCCTTTATGACCACCATGTACCCATCCTCTGATGGCTACTTCCAGCAGGATAATGCACCATGTCACAAAGCTCGAATCATTTCAAATTGGTTTCTTGAACATGACATTGAGTTCCCTGTACTGAAATGGCCCCCACAGTCACCAGATCTCAACCCCATAGAGCATCTTTGGGATGTGGTGGAACGGGAGCTTCGTGCCCTGGATGTGCATCCCACAAATCTCCATCAACTGCAAGATACTATCCTATCAATATGGGCCAACATTTCTAAAGAATGCTTTCAGCACCTTGTTGAATCAATGCCACGTAGAATTAAGGCGAAAGGGGGTCAAACACAGTATTAGTATGGTGTTCCTAATAATCATTTAGGTGAGTGTAGATGGCACTGTATGACACTTTTCCTATAGTAATTAAAGAGGATCTGTGGGGTTAAACCCATATAAAATGACATAATCTATAAGGTTTTTGACAATGGCAACATTTATACATTTATATCAAGCTAAAGTATCAAAATACCTAGATGTAGTATCAAGATACCAGAACATAATGGTTGTCTGTGATGTTCACATCTTGTAATAATGTAGAATTATTACTCGTGCTATTCACAAACTGTGTAGATGTGTGGTAGAGTTGCTGAAGTGGTTGTGTTAGCAGTGGTTACATACTGTATATTCAAACTGCATACATGTGTGGTAGTTGACCTGATTGTGTTAGCAGTGGTTATATACTGTATATTCAAAGGGTGTATATCTGCAGCAGCTGACGTGGTTGTGTTTGCAGTGGGTCAGAGGTAGCGCTGTATCCAACATGTCTGAAAGAAACACAATAGCAGAAAGCGTTTTATATAGAACAAATGTTGAAACATTGAATGTTTTAATGTGATCTTGCCTTCCAAAATATTCAGATGCTCTGGCTTAACAGCGCATGCATACTTCCCACATCTCACCTTAGACCTTTTTGACCACCTTTCTAAATTTCTCTTTTGTAACTTAACCTCTCTCTGTGATCTCAAGTGTTAGGACCTAGTTTTGTCTTTTTGACCACATCATCAAGCCTACCAATTTAAACAGTTGTTAAATAAACCTGCTGTGCACAGAGGTTAATTGAACCTCTGTGCACAAACCAGCTTCAGTGCCTGTGGTACGTCATTACAATATTCAACACTATCTATTTTATAGTTGGCATTGTGGAAAGATCATATGGCTATAGTCGAACTCCAAAGAATTAGACGACTACAGGATTCAATAAAAACATTGATGATCAGCACAGTCATGCACCGTTTTTTTTTCTTAATACACATTTAATGCCACACTATTTAACAGCTCTAGTACTGTAACTAATAGAGGGGTGCCGATTAATCAGACAAAAATAATTATAAATATGAGGCACTCACCAAATGCGATTATGATACGATTATTTTATGTAATAATCCTAAAACGGAGAAAGGTTGCAAATTGTTAATCCTCAATTGGCTGATTTGGCTGTCAATAAAAACACAGGGTGTATGTTGAAATTGCTGCTAGCCCTCCGTTCTGTTGTTTTCTCAGAGAAGCTCTCATTACTCCATATAGACAATAGCTTCCACATTCGGGTTCAGTTATTCATCTCAGAATGAACCTCTCTAAATTCTTTCCTCCAAATAAACTGTGTGCATCAAGCTAGTTAAATATTTGTTTTGGAAGTATTTTATGGTATTTAGTTTTACTACCCTGCTTTCAGTCGACAACTTATTTTTTTATTTGTTCTGCAATTTGCTCTTTGCTGCTAGTTATTTATCGCTATAGCTATATAGCAAAATATGTATTGCTGGCTCGTACGCGAGCGCCTGGTGGCCGGGCCTTTCCCCATGCGTCCCGGCCGGTCTCAGCCCGAAGGAGCGACGTCGAAGGCGGGGGCCTAGACAGCCCGATCCCTGCACACGGAAACTAGCTCTAGGGACGTGGAACGTCACCTCGCTGGTGGGGAAGGAGCCTGAAATCGTGCGTGAGGTTGAGAGGTTCTGACTAGAGGTAGTCGGGATCACCTCTATGCACGGCTTGGGCTCTGGAACCACACTCCTTGAGAGAGGATGGACTCTTCACCACTCTGGAGTTGCCCATGGTGAGAGGCGGCAGGCTGGTGTGGGTTTGCTTATAGCTCCCCAGCTCTGCCTCCATGTGTTGGAGTTTACCCCGGTGAACAAGAGGGTCGTTTCCCTGCCTACGGGTCGGGCATAGGTCTCTCACTGTTGTTTGTGCCTACGGGCCGAACGGCAGTGCAGAGTACCCGACCGTCTTAGAGTCTCTGGGGTGCTGGAAAGTGCTCCGACTGGGGACTCAATCGTTCTACTGGGGGACTTCAACGCCCAAGTGGGCAACAACAGTGACACCTGGAGGGGCGTGATTGGGAGGAACGGCCCCCCTGATCTGAACCCGAGCGGTGTTTAGCCCTTGGTAGCCTATGGGGCTTTCGGCCGGATTTCACTACTGGGACATTTTGGGTCCTAGATTCATTTCTGTAACAGATACAACCTATTATGATGTATCCTGGTAATACCAACCCCTCTGGCTACAATAAAAACACATAAAAACAGACTTCTGGGTCACTATTTCTAAAACTCATCTGTTTGAAAGGCAAAACATTTTTTTCTGAAAACATTTCTGCCATTCAGCATCAAGATTTTTTATTAAAGCATTATGAGATTTTGTTTCAATGGTATTTCCTCATACTTTCATGCCTTTACTATCAAATTACACTGTAATTGGGTTGAAAATAATGAAATAATTAAATAATAGAAGGTAAAAAATATAGGCACCCCCAAAAAATTTGGTTCTTCAACCTAGAAATGAAACACTATAAAATGAAAGATTATAACCCAATATAACGGTTCCTTTAGGTTTAATGACACAAAACGGCCAGCAGGTGGCAGCACTAGATCGCTAGTTACGTTTGGACTTATATATTTTATAAACTCAGAAAAATTACCAACTTCTTCCCAAAAACTCAAGAACATCCCCATACTATTTTGACTAAATATTAATTTTTATATCTTATATATAATACAAACGATGTATTATGGTTCAAAACATTATATATAGTGATGTACACCCTTGTAATATCTATCCTTGTCTACAAATGAGCCTTTCTAAGATGCATTGGCAATGTCGTTGCCTGGTGAAAAGTTCTCATAGCAACCCAAACTATACAACCCATATTATACACGGACAACCCAATTATACACGGAACGCTTCATGAAAGTGGCTACAAATAATATACCATTGGAATCGGACGATTATGGCAAATCTATTTTTAGAAATATTTATGCAAATGAGCACTGTCCGCGATATCGCGGATGTCGACTTAGAAGCGTTAGTTATTGGAATTCTGTGCTAGTCACAGTTTGTCCATAACGAAAACCATGTTCAAGCATAAGGGTGTCCATCAGTGCACGTGGCACCAGGACACCCTAGGCCGCAGGTCGATGATCGACTTTGTTGTCGTTTCATCTGACCTGCGGCCGTATGTCTTGGACACTCGGGTGAAGAGAGGGGCGGAGCTGTCAACTGATCACCACCTGGTGGTGAGTTGGATCCGATGGCGGGGGAGGAAGCTGGACAGACTCGGCAGGCCCAAGCGTACTGTAAGGGTCTGCTGGGAACGTCTGGCCGATTCTCCTGTCAGAGAGATCTTTAACTCCCACCTCCGGCAGAGCTTCGACTGGATCCCGAGGGAGGCTGGAGGTATTGAATCCGAGTGGACCATGTTCTCCACCGCCATTGTCGAAGCGGCCGCTTGGAGCTGTGGCCGTAAGGTCTCCGGTGCCTGTCGAGGCACCGGAGACCTTAACCGGTGCCTCGACAGCTCCGAGTAAGTGATGCCGGAAGTAAGTGATGCCGTCAAGCTGAAGAAGGAGTCCTATCAGGCCTGGCTGGCTTATGGGACTCCTGAGGCAGCAGACGGGTACCGGCAGGCCAAGCGGACTGCAGCCCGGGTGGTTGTGGAGGCAAAAACTCAGGCCTGGGAGGAGTTCAGTGAGGCCATGGAGAAGGACTATCGGCTGGCCTCGAAGAGATTCTGGCAAACCGTCAGGCACCTTAGGAGAGGGAAACAGTGCCCTGCCAACGCTGTTTACAGTAGAGGTGGGCAGCTGTTGACCTCAACTGGGGATGTTGTCGGGCGGTGGAAGGAGTACTTTGAGGATCTTCTCAATCCCGCTGTCACGTCTTCCATTGAGGAAGCAGCGGATGAGGGCTCAGAGGTGGACTCGTCCATCACCCGGGCTGAAGTCACAGAGGTAGTCAAGAAACTCCTCGGTGGCAAGGCACCGGGGGTGGATGAGATCCGCCCTGAGTACCTCAAGTCTCTGGATGTTGTGGGGCTGTGTTGGTTGACACGCCTGTGTAACATCGCGTGGCGGTCTGGGACAGTGCCTCTGGGATGGCAGACCAGGTGGTGGTCCCTCTTTTTAAGAAGGGGGACCGGAGGTTGTGTTCCAACTATAGGGGGATCACACTTCTCAGCCTCCCCGGGAAAGTCTATGCCAGGGTTCTGGAGAGGAGAATACGGCCGATAGTAGAACCTCGCATACAGGATGAACAGTGTGGTTTTCTATACCCTCTATGGGGTGCTGGGGGGTTCATGGGAGTTTGCCCAACCAATCCACATGTGTTTTGTGGATTTGGAGAAGGTATTCGACTGTGTCCCTCGCGGCATCCTGTGGAGAGTGCTTCGGGAATATGGGGTCCTGGGTCCTTTGCTAAGGGCTGTCAGGTCCCTGTACGACCGAAGCAGGAGCTTGGTCCGCATTGCCGGCAGTAAGTCAGACTTGTTCCCAGTGCATGTTGGACTCCGGCAGGGCTGCCCTTTGTCGCCGGTTCTGTTCGTAATTTTTATGGACAGAATTTCTAGGCGCAGCCAGGGGCCGGAGGGTGTCAGGTTTGGGGAGCACACGATTTTGTCTCTGCTCTTTGCGGATGATGTTGTTGTGTTGGCCCCTTCAAACCAGGAACTTCAGCATGCACTGGGACGGTTTGCAGCCGAGTGTGAAGTAGTGGGGATGAGAATCAGTACCTCCAAATCCGAGGCCATGGTCCTCAATCGGAAAAGGGTGGCTTGCCCACTTCAGGTTGGTGTAGAGTGCCTGCCTCAAGTGGAGGAGTTTTAGTATCTAGGGGTCTTGTTCACAAGTGAGGGAAGGATGGAACAGGAGATTGACAGACGGATCGGTGCAGCTTCTGCTGTAATGCGGTCGATGTATCGGTCTGTCGTGGTGAAGAAAGAGCTGAGCAACAAGGCGAAGAAATGACCTTTCTCCGCAGGGTGGCTGGGCGATCCCTTAGAGATAGGGTGAGAAGCTTGGTCACCCGGGAGGAGCTCAGAGTAGAGCCGCTGCTCCTCCACATCGAGAGGGGTCAGCTGAGGTGGCTTGGGCATCTTCCTGGGAAGGTGTTCCGGTCCCGTCCCACCGGGAGGAGACCCCGGGGAAGGTCTAGGACACGCTGGAGGGACTATGTCTCCCGTCTGGCGTGGGAACGCCTCGGTGTCCCCCCGGAAGAGCTGGAGGAAGTGTCTAGGGAGAGGGAAGTCTGGGCATCTCTGCTTAAACTGCTGCCCCCGCGACTCGGCCCCGGATAAGCGGAAGATGATGATGATGATGATGTATTGCTTGCACAAGTTAGTTGTAATTAATTACATGGAAAGAAGTGTGTAAGTCAAATTACCACTAAACTACAGCAAAATACAAAAAAGTGATTGTGAATAATTACTACACACTAAAAAAGAAAAAAATTAATAGCAGTAGTCTGAAGGTTGTGGGCAAGATCTCTTACATCTGAACTCTGGGAAAATCACAGAAACACCAGTACACGTAATCACAGTATAATACCAAGTGAGTAAACTTCAGGGATATCAATCTGTCCAGTTAGGAAGCATAAGCGATTGTGAATCAATGTCACCTGTTTTGGTGCAAATGAAAGTGACAACAGATGCACTGGAGAGGCAACAGCAAGACGACCCCCAAAAAGGGAATAGTTTTGCCGCAGACAATTGCTCTCTCCTTATCCTTCTTGACTGATTCTTCTGTAGTTTTGTGTTTTGTGTCCTTGTCACTACTGATAGCATGAGGTGGTACATGCAGCCCATTCAGTTTACACAGGTAGTCCAGCTCCTCCAGGATGGCACATCCATACGTGCCATCGCAAGAAGGTTTGCTGTGTCTCCCAGGACAGTCTCATGAGCATGGTGGAGATACCAGGAGACGGGCCATTACACCCGTGCTAGAAAGGGCAGTAGAAGGGCATCAACCCAGCAGCTGGGCCGGAATCTCATTAGCCATACACACTACTGAGTCACATTATCAGTTGCTGAGATGAAATTCACATATGTTGGAACATCCTGTGATTTTAATTGTTTACAGTTTGAATCCAGCCCGCAATTGGTTGGTGACTTTAGTTTCCACTGACAATTGTTACATCATTTGGTTCTCAACGCATGTAAGTAAAGATTTTGATCTTTAATACATTTCCTTCTTCAAGACCAGATAAATTTTTTGGAGCAGTGTATTTTCAGTGATAAATTTGATTTAAGTATGGCACTAACATTGCAGTTAGGGCTGCAATGTTAAAACAAAACTAAAGTAAAAGTGTTTCTCCCCCAAAAATGTGCAGCTATACTGCACTCAAACTGAAGATAGTTCAACTTGATAACTGCATTTTTTTATAAAGGAATAAGGGACAAAATGCAGTTTCTACAGTAAATCTGAATCTGTTCATCACTGGCAGTTCCTCAAACATATCTCCTTGGCTTATGAGACATCATACAGCAATGATAAAATCATCTTAGGTCTTATTCCTATCAACTCTAATAGCTTTCCTATACACGTTCTGAACTATTCAAAAGAGAGATGAACAACACCAAGCTAACATTATTCAGCATCTGAGCACACAGTAGTCCCCTTGTTTAGTTATCGCTACATACAAAATGTTAATGTGTATGTTATGATGCTATACTGTTTTGATGCTTAGCTATCACACAAAGATCATACACATTATCATGAAGATAGTGAAAAAGGTTACTGTTAAATAAATTTGTATTCCCTGGCAGAAATTGTGAAATTCTGGCATTGATTTTGAAAATATGAATGATCATGCCAAAAAACTGTCTTTTATTTAAGGATAGTGATCATATGAAGCAATTTATTATCACATACAGTGGGGAGAACAAGTATTTGATTTTGCAGTTTTTCCTACTTACAAAGCATGTAGAGGTATGTCATTGTTATCATACAGTATGTACACTTCAACTGTGAGAGACGGAATCAAGAACAAAAATCCAGAAAATCACATTGTATGATTATTAAATAATTTATTAGCATTTTATTGCATGACATAAGTATTTGATCACATACCAAAGAGTAAGAATTCCGGCTCTCACAGACCTGTTAGTTTTTCTTTAAGAAGCCCTCCTGTTCTCCACTCATTACCTGTATTAACTGCACCTGTTTGAACTCGTTACCTGTATAAAAGACACCTGTCCACACACTCAATCAGACTCCAACCTCTCCATAATGGCCAAGACCAGAGAGCTGTGTAAGGACATCAGGGATAAAATTGTACACCTGCACAAGGCTGGGATAGGCTACAGGACAATAGGCAAGCAGCTTTGTGAGAAGGGAACAACTGTTGGCGCAATTATTAGAAAATGGAAGAAGCTCAAGATGACGGTCAATCTCCCTCGGTCTGGGGCTCCATGTAAGATCTCATGTCGTGGGGCATCAATGATCACGAGGAAGATGAGGGATCAGCCCAGAACTACACAGCAGGACCCGGTCAATGACCTGAAGAGAGCTGGGACCAGTCTCAAAGAAAACCATTAGTAACACACTACGCTGTCATGGATTAAAATCCTGCAGCGCATGCCAGGTCCCCCTGCTCAAGCCAGCGCCTGTCCAGGCCCGTCTGAAGTTTGCCAATGACCATCTGGATGATCCAGAGGACGAATGGGAGAAGGTCATGTGGCCTGATGAGACAAAAATAGAGCTTTTTGGTCTAAACTCCACTCGCCGTGTTTGGAGGAAGAAGAAAGATGAGTATAACCCCAAGAACACCATCCAAACCCGTGAAGCATGGAGGTGGAAACATCATTCTTTGGGGATGCTTTTTTGCAAAGGGGACTGCACTGTATTGAGGGGAGGATGGATGGTGCCATGTATCACGAGATCAGAACCTCATTCCCTCAGTAAGAGCATAGAAGATGGGTTGTGGCTGGGTCTTCCAGCATGACAACAACCCGAAACACACAGCCAGGGCAACTAAGGAGTGGCTCCATATGAAGCATCTCAAGGTCCTGGAGTGGCCTAGCCAGTCTCCAGACCTGAACCCAATAGAAAATATTTGGAGGGAGCTTCTACATGCTTTGTAAGAGGGAAAACCTGCAAAATCAGCAGCGTATCAAATACGTGTTCCTCCCACTGTAGTTGTTTTGCTCTTTTCAAAATCATAATGATAACAGAAATCACCCAAATGGCCCTGATCAAAAGTTTACATACCTTTGAATGTTTGGCCTTGTTACAGACACACAAGGTGAAACCGGTGAAAATGGCAAATAAAAAGTGAATTTCCCACACCTGTGGCTTTTTAAATTGCAATTAGTGTCTGTGTATAAATAGTCAATAAGTTTGTTAGCGTTCACGTGGATGCACTGAGCAGGCTAGATACTGAGCCACAGGGAGCAGAAAATAACTTTCAAAGGACCTGCGTAACAAGGTAATGGAACTTTATAAAGATGGAAAAGGATATAAAAAGTTCACCTTGCAAATGCCAGTCAGTACTGTTCAAACACTTTTTAAGAAGTGGAACATTCAGGGATCTCTTGATACTAAGCCAAGGTCAGGTAGACCAAGAAAGATTTCAGCCAAAACTGCCAGAACAATTGTTTGGGATACAAATAAAAACACACAGGTAACCTCAAGAGAAATACTGGCTGCTCTGGATCAAGATGGCGTGGTTGTTTTAAGGAGAGCTGTACGACGATACTTGAAAAACATTTGCTGCATGGTCGAGTTGCCAGAATGAAGCCTTGACTGCGCCAATGCCACAAAAAAGCCTGGTTACAAAATGCCCGGCAACACCTTAGGGCCTCACAGCTTCTGGCACACTGTAATTTGGAGTGACGAGACTGAAATAAAGCTTTATGGTCACAACCATGTTTGGAGAGGGGTCAACAAGGTCTATAGTGAACAGAATACTATCCCCACTGTGAAGCATGGTGGTGGCTCACTGATGTTTTGGGGTGTGTGGACTCTAAATTCAAGGAGATTCTTGTGAAAATTGATGGCAAGATTAATGCAGCATGTTATCAGAAAATACTGGCAGACAATTGGCATCCTTCTGCACGAAAGCTGCACGGGATGATCTTGGACGTTCCAACACGACAATGACCAAGCACATGGCCAAGATCACCCTCCATTGTTTACAGCAGAAAAAGGTGAAGGTTCCGGAGTGGCTATCACAGTCTCCTGACCTTAATATCAGCAGGCCACTCTGGGGAGATTGAAAACGTACGGTTCATGCAAGAAGACCAAAGACTTTGCATGACCTGGAGGCATTTTCCAAGTCGAATGGGCAGCTATACCACCTGCAAGAATCCGGGGCCTCATAGACAACTATTAGAAAAGACTGCACACTGTCATTGATGTTAAAGGGGGCAATACACAATATTAAGAACTAAGGGTATGCAGACTTTTTAACAGGGGTCAGTTCATTTTTTTCTTTGTTGCCATGTTTTGTTTTATGATTGTGCCATTCTTTTATGATCTACAGTGGAATGTGAATCCCAGAAGAAATAAAGGACATGTATTTTGCATGCTTACTCATGTTTTCTTTGCAAATGTTACATATAACACCAATTCTCCTAGGGTATGCAAACTTTTGAGCACAACTTTAAGTTATTGTACAAGGTTAGGTAAGTAGTTAATACAGGATGGCTTCTGTCAAATTTGGATTATTGATTGACAGTAGGTGGGACTTCCAGTTTGTGGGGCTGTACTTCCGTTTTGGTAGATGGTACTTCTAATTACATATGTTCCGGGGTGGGACTTCCGGTCTGACGTGTGTTCCGGGGTGGTACTTCCTGTGTGACGTATGTTTGGGGTTGTAACTTCCTGTATGATGTATGCATGTCCGGGGGTGAAATATGGTATGGGGTGTGCGTGGAATGTAATTTATGGTGGCTTTGATGTTTAACAATAGGGCTCCAGGGTTCTGGGGATGTTAAATTCATTAGACATTCAATGTTACGATAAGTCCGATGTTTAACAAAAGGGCACCAGGGTTTGGGAATGTTAAACTCCCAAGGCATAAGATGTTACGATACATAGTGTGATGTTTGCTGTTCAACAAATGGGTGCCAGGGTTCTGGAATGTTTAATCCCACAGGCAATCATTGTTGTAAAAAGTTTGTACAACAAATTGTCTGTAACCAATGGGTGGTACATTTTCCATGTTTTTACAATGCCATCATTGGCTGGCGTGGTCAGTGTATTTAAACCACACAGACCCCAGGTGTTGGTCATTCAGACTAGCCTGAGTAAACCTAAGTGTGCATTACAAATCATGGTGGATACCACAGCGATCAACATTGGGTTTGAAACACTGGTGAATGTTAACAGCTTAACAGCTGCACAGCAAATCGGCAAGAGAATACATCTGGGTAACGATTACACAATGAAGATGCCACCCCCGAAGAAACCGATGCAGCGTCTAGCTCTGATTCATCAACTACACCAGGATATGTTGGCACAGGAGTGGACGTTGGAAGATGGGCAGACTGGTGGATTCATTTTCAAGTTTGAGATACCAGAAGTCGCATTTTATGAATTTAAACAGGGTTTAACTGATCAAATTACATGTATTGCTAGTTTATGGAGCACCTTTCGAAAAGTGTTTTATTTGGGGCCAAAACAGGGCACGCATAATACGGTAGATGTGTTGTTGAAAGTCATCAAAGGAATGAAGCAGTATGACTCAGTTAGATTGGAACTTCTATTTCCATAAAATGTCAGCAGGTTAGAGTGGGAGTGCAACTGTGCACTGTTCGACTGACATACAACCTTGAAGCCCCGCCTTAAGCTAACACAGTTCTCAACACAGCATAAAAACAGACAGTCCACCAGCGACTATCAAGCAGCTGGCAGACATTACGAAACATGTCTCAAGAACACAACCAACTGGAGTTTGAAGAACCCAAGGCTGAGGACTGGCTGTGCGATGCCTTGGATGACAACGCTGAACCCTGCTATGGTATCCTGGACCCAGACAGCCTGATTCCACCGTGTTACAAACCCTGTAGCTCTAGCAGTCTAGGTGTATGGTACAGAGACACGTAAAATAAAACTCATGCAAATTAGTGTACGTGTAAAGGCAAAACATAAAACTTTTATTATAAACATACGGTAAAAGAGGTCTGAGCTGGACCCAAGAAATATATAGTCCAAACACCCCTAAACTGAACTTGCCTGCCTCAAGAACCACTTAGCTGACTACTAACCAATACAAAAATACAGTGGGTGGTCCACTCAGTTCTAACTATTGTTTTCCTACGGGTTGTGTATGCCCAAGGGTGACTTGCTAAAAAAAATAAAAAATTCCCAGGGAGACAGGGACAAACAAAAACACACAGGTTGAACAAGGACTAAACAGAAAAGAGCAAACAAATGACTAGACAACACCAAACAAAACACCACAGCAATACATACTCACGTGAAACAGGACAAAGTGAGATGTGCTAAACTAAGTGATGTATGAACGAACAAAGTGTCTGTCTATCAAAAAGGGTATGTACAGTGTCTCACAAAATTTAGTACACCCCTCACATTTTTGTAAATATTTGATTATATACTTTCATGTGAACACTGAAGAAATGAAACTTTGCTACAATGTAAAGTAGTGAGTGTACAGCTTGTTTAACAGTGTAAATTTGCTGTCCCCTCAAAATAACTCAACACACAGCCATTAATGTCTAAACTGGTGGCAACAAAAGTGAGTACACCCCTAAGTGAATATGTCTAAGTGATGTGTGATGTGATTGGGTAAAGGATAAAAGGAACAGGTGGTGGAATTAAGAGGAGTGTTCCCTGATTGGTCCACCTCAGCAGTCAGGGGATGCACTCATGACTGCCAGGTGGGAAACACCAACGAGCACATTCAGGAACATAAAGGACACCTGAGGAAACGACAGGAGGGGAAAAACACAAACACACATACAGGGTACCTGCATGCGTTACACACACTTATAACCCACCAAGAAACTACCATTGTGCTCAGCTAGAACCTCTTAATCTATCATACCTTTCAAAATGGTGACGAGAGATATCACAAAATGGACAAAAGCCTTGCACCGCAGGTTTTAAAGATCATCAAAGCAACATTTGGTCATCCTGGAACACGTTGTTGTGGCCATTCTACACAAAGCATGCGTCGGATGTGAAATGGACCACCCGAACCAAAGAAGACATTTTGCAAACCATTATGATGACATCGTGGAGACAGTTTTAACACTGTGACTGAAACGTGCTGGTCAAGGCTTTGAATGCATCTTTCAAGCACGGCTGACCGAAGTTAAGTGGCAGCCAAGAACTTTCTGGACAAACTCAAGGCGGAGCTGAACATCACACAGTGAGAATAGGGATGAATAAATTGATACATTTTATGAGGAAGCTGTATGCAACGCAGTAGAGTCTTGGTGCGACGAAAACAAGGAGCCTGCTATCTAAGGATGGGTAACTTCAGTTTTCATGTCTAAACAAATTCTATGTGGCTTTAGCAATTAAAACAGTTGATGCACAAAGCTATCAAGAGTGGATCTGATGGTTGTAGATTTTTTAATAACCAAGACCATGTCAGTATAAAGCATTTTAATGATCTGAACAAGCATAAGGAAACAGTCAGGAACACATCTGATGATTGGCCACAATTGGTGTCAAACAGTGTTGAAACAAATGAACTAAACAACTTCATTTATAGACTGTAGACATTTTTAAATGCTGACAACAAAGACTTTAAAATTGGGAACCTGTTGTGTGTTTACATATACATATGCATATGTTTGTGTGTTAAATTGTTGAGTAATGAAGCTGGGGATGTAGATTGTATTTCAAAAATGTTTACATATTTTCTAATCAGCAGAAATCTGAATGTTTGTGTAACTTTTCTATCTTGGATGACGTGTAACCCCAAAGACTTAAATAGAATTATGTAAAACACGCATTACTTCTCATTACTGACCTAACGTTCTATGATGTCTCAACAGATGATGTAATGTATTTAATACAACCCGTCAAACCCTGGTGCATACATGGGTAGAGAGGGTTTAATAGGAGCATACTTGGAGAAAACCGGGGTAATCTTAAAAAATTACTATAGATTATGGTTCTCAAGAACCTGTATGGTACAACAATGATGAGAAGTGGTAATCAAAGTTACAAGTTCTGAGTTGGAGATACTGTGAGACTCTCAAAGTTGAGAGGGGCGTTAACCAAGGGCTATGAAAAAGGATACACAGATGAATGTTTTACAGTAACAGAATGCATTCCTGGGGTGCCTCCTGTCTATAGAATAAAAGATTATGATCGTGGGGAACATTTATGAACAGGAATTATTGAAAATAATCGTTGCTAAGGATAAACCTTTTAAACTGGAAGCAGAAAGTACAGAGAGGAAAGAAAATTAGTCTTGTGAAATGGCTTGGTTGGCATGAGAAATTCAAAAGTTGGATAACATCGGAGCAAGTCCTTGACCTACAAACAGGGGAAAAACACTAGGATTTGCTGGACCGAGTCATTTACATTGACTGCGATCAACGGTGGTTTCAACATAATACTCCCCAGTAACTCGAAGAGACATGTCTATCCAAACAATTTTGAGTTCGAGTTATGACACAAAATTTGCCAAAGGTATAGATTTGAAAGATAATTGGGAAGTGTCTTTGATAGAATTCCATTTTACATGGGGTGAAAACGCATTTGACCTATAACACTCGAAACACAACAAAACATGGAAATATGAATTCACCACCGGTTATTACAATGGCATTGTAAAACTAGTGGCAGAGCTCAACATTTATATAAAATCACATGGTGTATGGGTGGATTATGATGAATTTAAAAATAGAATGTTTCTAAAAGGCGAGCCCTATTTTAGTTTAACATTTTGTGGAAAGTTGGAACAGATATTAGGCTTAAAACCAGGTGAATGGTGGTACGCCCCAATCCGCACAGATGTTCTGGCAGGGTTTAACACCCTATACATCTACACAGATATAATTGATTATCAAAGAGTTGGGGACAGCCATGTCCCGCTGTTGAGAACTGTACATATTACAGGGGGAAGAAACAAAGTTTTTATCATAAGTCACAGTGACGGACGACAAGCCACACTACGTACCTCTTTGATGAGATCTGTATTGAAGTAAAATCTGATCAGAATCAGCTGGTTTCATTCGTAGTGGGGAAAGTGCCTGCAAAATTACACTTCAGACCAGTCAAACAATCTTTTAGACTATAAGGTGCAGCTTCAGAAACTCTATGAGGATCCTCAAAGGTATACTGAATACCATACAGCGCAGGCCGGTAACAGTTTACCGGGTTATCATGGTAGCGATACAATGTACGAGCAGGGTCTAGGGGGTCTTTCCCGCTGGCTTTTCCGTGTGGCTATACCTATGTTGAAGCTTGGTTTCTCAATCTCAAAACCACATTTGAAATATGCAGCAAGGAATATATCAGGGAAAGTTGTCAGCAATGTCATGGCTCGTCAAACAAAACAGCAGGACAGTTCAGGATTGATGGTTATGACTCGAGGTGTTAGAAAGAGACCACCTGGTACCAAGAATAAAAAAACCTACCAAAGATTGTGACAAAAACAAGAGCCGGTGTTAAAAGAAAACATACCACTAGGAGGACATTAAAAGGCAACAACACATGATTGATATATATATTTTTTAAAGATGTCACTTTTACACCGCATGTCTGGTGAATGAAAACGGAGTGGGATTTATTCACAGTCCCCTTCACACACACATCTATTGAGAAAAATACATACGTTGAAATACCAACCCTATCAGCAATATTAGACGCAGCCCCTCTGGAGTTCTTTATTGCTGGAAATGGTGAAGATTACATTGATCTGAACAATACTTTGCTGTACCAACGTGTAAAAGTCACTAAACCGGACGGAACTAATACTGAGTCCGGAGCACGTGTTGGTGTTATCAATTACCTTGGGTGATCTTTTAATTAGTCAGAGTAGCAACACATACCCCTGCAAAGCCGTAATAGAGAGCATTCTGAATTATGGATGTGATACTTTAAAGACATTTTTTTCAGCCGGTTTGTTTTTCAACAGGCCACATGGATGTTATGAACCCTGCAGGAGATAACAAAGGACGTGAAAAGGGCTGCCTATTCGGCACATAGTACAACATTCGAAATGATCGGCCCTGTTCATAGTGATATCTTCTTTCAAGAGAAACTCATGTTAAAGACGTGGACATAAAGGTTAGGATGGTACACTGTAAAGATGAGTTCTATCTTATGGGGGTAGGGGATGTGCGTTATCGTCGGCACATAGTTTCAGCATCACTCTTTGTCAAGAAAGTGACTGTATCACCAGCCGTAAAACTTGGACATGCTCAAGTGCTACTTTCAACCAATGCAAAGTACCTGATTGAAAGGGTATGTATGAAGACTTTTAGTATACCTGTGGGGAGTCATGTTTGTAATCAGGAAAACCTATTTTTAGGACCCCTTCCAAAATGCATTGTCATTGGGTAGGTGGACAATTACAGTTTTACAGGAAGTTATGCAAAAAGTTTTATGGCTATGTATGTGGATGGTCAAAAATGTCCTAGAAATTCCATTCCAACCAGATTACATATTGGGAGCAGTGCGTGAATTTCACCAATTGGCCCTATCTTCAGGAAAAGATATAACCATCAAACCTTTTCAAGTTGTATGCTATAAATGTGTAGTCACTGTATTTCAGCTGTCTAAACTTTTGGAAAAAAGCTGCTACACAACCACCTGCGGGAAAACACCCGTCTCATCATCAAAACTTATAGCACACACAAAAAATGCAGTATGTAAACCATCTACAGGTTTGGTTTACATACTGGCGCTCACTGGGTTCCTTGGGTTTAGATGGAACATTCTTGATTCATTTCAACAGTCAGATCCACATTACAATTGGGACACATTAACCGTGCACTTATGCAGTTTAAAGTTGGTGATACTAACGTTGTATTGATAGTCACAATCGATACAGTATTTCTTACAGTCACACCTAACCCAATGACCTGCGCCTTTGTGGAACTTCAAGCCTTTATGCTAGTCAGAATAACATTTCCACTTACAATCCAGGAACTGATTTGTGTTCCAAGGCTGGTAAGACAATCTGTGTGAAGACAAGACACTACAGCTGTGATCACCGCGGGTGTTAAAACCTGTATAACACCAGTCACAGACATATGGCACTCCCAGAAAACCTTTCAGGTTTGTGATGCCATATACATTTTTTTTGTCTAGGTACATGAAGACAGTACTAGGATATTGGTCCTTGCGGTTTGGAAACTTAGTAAAACACCCATCGCGGGCTCTGTGAAAGACAACAATTATACACCCTGTAATTTGTTCAAACCGGAAAATATCTGTGAATGTCACACAAGCATCTAACGCTAAACCAACATTTGTATGTAGCTCACGACCACTAGCCACAGCCTCATCATACGTGTACTGTGGGTTCAACAGACCCATCAAACAAATTGAAAAGCACGTAGAATCATTATTCAACACTACATTTAAATGCCTTCTTTTTTTTATGACAATCTTATCTAGCAATAGCGTTTGAGCCCTACATCGTGTACCCCCACCCTCATGGTTGTTGACAATTTACACCACTAGCTCTAGTGATTCATCAACCAAAAGCTCTGCATTATTCTGCATAACACTTTCGAGTAACCCGCCAAACGTGTGTTTATTATATTCATCAGCTTTCATGGTTACATGTACCGAAGAGATCGGAGATTCACCAAACAATTCTATCTGTAGACGATCGGCTGGACCCTTGTACAAAGTCTGAAGCGCTAACAATCAAAGTATCCAAACCTTCCATAATGCATGCACAAAACGCAGCAAAATCATTCCACATTGTCAAATTGGTTATGGTGTGCCACTCTAATATCACCATCACCGGTCTGTGTTAAAGATCTGAACCTTTCTAAACCAACCGGGTTGTTGTAATGAGTACAGGTGCTGGTGATAAAATTAGAATATCATCAAAAAGTTGATTTATTTCAGTAATTCATTTATAAAAGTGAAACTTGTATAATGTATACATTCATTCCACACAGACTGATACATTTCGAGAGTTTATTTATTTTAATTTTGATGATTATAACTGACAACTAATGAAAACCCCAAATTCAGTATTTCAGAAGATTAGAATATTGTGAATAGATTCAATATTGAAGACACCTGGTGCCACACTAGAATCAGCTAATTAAATGGTCTCTCAGTCTAGTTCTGTAGGCAACACAATCATGGGGAAGACTGCTGACTTGACAGCTGTCCAAAAGACGACCATTGACACCTTGCACAAGGAGGGCAAGACACAAAAGGTCATAGCTAAAGAGGCTGGCTGTTCACAGAGCTCTGTGTCCAAGCACATTAATAGAGAGGCGAAGGGAAGGAAAAGATGTGGTAGAAAAAAGTGTACAAGCAATAGGGATAACCGTACCCTGGAGAGGATTGTGAAACAAAACCCATTCAAAAATGTGGGGGAGATTCACAAAGAGTGCACTGCAGCTGGAGTCAGTGCTTCAAGAACCACCACGCACAGACGTATGCAAGACATGGGTTTCAGCTGTCTCATTCCTTGTGTCAAGCCACTCTTGAACAAGACATAGCGTCAGAAGCGTCTTGCCTGGGCTAAAGACAAAAAGTACTGGACTGCTGCTGAGTGGTCCAAAGTTATGTTCATTGATGAAAGTAAATTTTGCATTTCCTTTTGGAATCAAGGTCCCAGCGTCTGGAGGAAGAGAGGAGAGGCACATAATCCACATTGCTTGAAGTCCAGTGTAAAATCTCCACAGTCAGTGATGGTTTGGGGTGCCATGTCATCTGCTGGTGTTGGTCCACTGTGTTTTCTGAGGTCCAATGTCAACGCAGCCGTCTACCAGGAAGTTTTAGAGCACTTCATGCTTCCTGCTGCTGACCAACTTTATGGAGATGCAGATTTCATTTTCCAACAGGACTTGGCACCTGCACACGGTGCCAAAGCTACCAGTACCTGGTTTAAGGACCATGGTATCCCTGTTCTTAATTGGCCAGCAAACTCGCCTGACCTTAACCCTATAGAAAATCTATGGGGTATTGTGAAGAGGAAGATGCGATACGCCAGACCCAACAATGCAGAAGAGCTGAAGGCCACTATCAGAGCAACCTGGGCTCTCATAACACCTGAGCAGTGCCACAGACTGATCGACTCCATGCCAAGCCGCATTGCTGCAGTAATTCAGGAAAAAGGAGCCCCAACTAAGTATTGAGTGCTGTACATGCTCATACTTTTCATATTCATACTTTTCAGTTGGCCAACATTTCTAAAAATAATTGTATTGGTCATAAGCAATATTCAAATTTTCTGAGTTTCTGAATTTGGGATTTTCATTAGTTGTCAGTTATAATCATCACAATAAAAAGAAATCAACACTCAAAATATATCAGTCTGTGTGGAATGAATGTATACATTATACACGTTTCACTTTTTGAATGGAATTACTGAAATAAATAAACTTTTTGATGATATTCTAATTTCATGACCAGCACCTGTACATGTCAGAGAGCTCGGAGGAGAGTCAATTAGATTGTCCAAAAAATGCGGGCTACTAATCTCGGTTGCATCTGTGCATGAATGTCTGTATCGCTGTGCAACAATATATTAACTTGCACATGTGTAATCTGGAGATTATCAGATTCACAATTTTGTACCTCTTGATGGGGTGACCCTGGTGCCGACATGCGGAATCCTTTTGCTGTATTGTGAGTATTATCTATGGCGGTATCGCTGTGTGCACTTGTATTAGGTACGGTCTGTTGGATAGGTGTTGAGGTTGATGGTTGTTCAGTGTCTGGTCTGTTGTTAGCAATATCTTTTGCCATTTCTCTAGCTCAACCTGTAAATAATGATCCATTTACAGGTTGAAATATTATAACTAAAACATAAATTTACATACATCACAGTTTTGATGAGTTGACAGTAAAGAGGTATTACCTTCAGCTTTCAATGGAACAAGAAACTCTGACGCCGTACAGCCACAAAGTGGGGGGTTGCGTAACTGAAGCCATTATGGTGTTGTAGTAGTCTCAAACATTACCCCGCTCCACACTGTTGGTTGATATATAGAGAACACCAATGAAAATGTCTGTGAATGTTTATACTTATACAAGAATCATCGGTTCACAATGTTGGTTACTTGGTCTGAAATAAAAACAATGTGGGTTAACAGAAGACCAAGCATATACAAGAATTTAAAGCTGATGATTACTGTTAGATTCTGTACATTTTTGATCCACAAACAAAATGTATGCAACCGGTAGTCAGGGGAGAATCTTTATTTAGCATGAGTCCAAGATGTTGATCTTCCATAGTTCTTCCATGTTCTCCAATAATTATAAAGTTAACACAGTCTTTTATGCCTGGACACATAGGAGGTGGTCAGTGGTCATAGCCAACCATTACACAGTCCATTATCCTCCAATAAGAAAGGTTTATCCTATGTTCCAACCTATGGTCCATGGGCCTATTCAGTGAGTCTATGACAGTCACATAGACAACTCATATCAGGAGGTATGGACAGGATGTATGGACAGGATGTGTGGGGCCCATCAGTAACGGCATCACGTCTAATCTATTGTCCTTTGTTCAGAGTAAGTCAAGGACTTGTGTTGTGTTAAGTTTATCAATGGACGCAATGGACAAAGCTTGCCCTGACACATAGCACTGTATGACATTGCAGTCATATTATACTGAACGTAACACAACACTCAACTCCAATGAATGTACTAGTGAAAGTTTCTACCTTTGAAAAGGAACATGGCACTATCAAACATATCAGGACAGTTGTAATTATGACTATTAAGCAACTTAACAAAAAAAAGTATGAATGACCAATGTGTGGGTAGTGATCTTATGTCCTGTAGTTATAGTCTTCAGTTTTCTTTGTATTGTATCAGTGATGTGAAGTTCCAATATCAGGTTTTGCAATCAGTGTGATGTGGACCCAGCAAATTGCTTGGTTATCCTAACAAGTCAGTGTAAGTGTGTAGTAGAGTAGTGAATTTCCAACACTTCACTAATTCAAGATTAACACCACGACAGTGTCTTCCACTGTGTTGGGACCATGTGACCAGTCCAGTCAACTGGCCCGTGGTACTCTGACCTGTAGTATGTGGAGTCCTTCAGATGGATTCTCCTCTCATTTTACTGTTGATGATTGTTGTGGAAATTTCTTAATACAATGTATTCTCACTGATTAAAGGACTAAGTCCCACTGTTAAGATAGGTACAGGAATGTGTGGGATCTGGTATTTGCATAGGGGACATCTATTGTCTGTCCAGATGCAGATCAATGGGTTTTAGGACAGGATAGGAGAAGATACAACAGGGGGCAGTAAGGCCAGTTGGCCCCTTTGGGTAAACACTACAGTAAACATTATGGCAGGAAGGATAAGGTGGGGGAAGATAGCATTTGACTTGTGTGATAGAACAAAGGGAAAGGTGTTTGAGACAGATGGCAGAATCTTACCACACCCCTTTTTCCTATGTAATAAATACTGTCGAAATGATGTTTTATTTAGAGACTATCCACTGTTACTTTGTAACCTGTATACTTTCTCCTTGCAAGTTTCATTAAAACCGTTTATTGCGCAATTAATTTCTCCTGTCTTACCTACCATTTTCATACAACTATTTGGATTTTAGAAATTGCCATCACATGATTCATCTAGGGGGTCAGCACAGTGGCAGCTAAAATTGTCTGGTATCGTCTTGATCTGCAACACAACCAGGAGGACTCTGGACAGGGACAGCAAAGGGTCTTTCAAGCCTGGTACTCCTCAGGTGTGGGCCAAAACCTCATGTCGTCCTAAGTTTAAAACGGCAGAAGACAAGGAAAATTTCGAAAATGTATTCCTTATATCTATAAGGATTTATAGTGAAGGAGAACTGACCCTACTCCCCCAGCACAATAATATAGCAGCGTAAGACCATGGGGCTGAGACAGGGCTGGTCCAGTGACACTGGACTTTACTGGCCCAACAATCCACTCACATTTCCAAGCAAAGCGACACCCATCAACCGCAACCACCCTGAATGAGGGCAGAGTATTGCCAGCAGAGTATAGGCCATTTGCACAAGTGCGCAACAGAGAGACAACAAGCCAGTGACTCCACCCCCGAATGGCATTGGAGGGAGGGCATCCCAGTGGTGATGATTTACATCCTATGTAGTAAATTGTTAAATCCTATGCTATTTCACCAGTAAAATGTTAGACCTTACATCAAACAAAACAATTTTAGAACTAACAATTCAAAACAAATCCTGTAAATGGAAGATGTAAAACATAACAGATGCCAATGATCCATTATAACTACACAAACAGAAAAAACTGATTGTTCAGTACCAATTTGATTTGCTTTGAGCCCTAAGCTCAACACTTTCCAATCATAATCAATGATCATATCATACATCCCCCTGCTTTCACTGCATTAAGTAATTGGAAAGAGACACCATGAGTGAAAGCCGGACAATGACAAATACTGTCACAGGAGGCACCATCCAGAACCTGCACTGGCCATCATGACAGAACAGATAATGAAAAATAGCAAATTGGTACCAAGAATAGATCTAGAATCCATTCAATAATGTGTACGTAACATATTCAGCAAAATCAAAGTTGACATATAAAAACAAAACATACAAAATAAAATGTGTTATTATGAGTTCAACAATTCTTTCCATAAGTAAAGAAATCATAAATCAAATAACCTATTGACAAATGTTCCTCATTTGGTAGTAAGGACGAGAGAGCATGGTTGAAGGTGTACTACTTAAAAGATTACTGAGGAAAATAGGTGCAAGGGACTGTAAATGAATGTATATATAGGTGCTGGTCCTAAAATTTGAATATCATCAAAAAGTTGATTTATTTCAGTAATTCCATTCAAAATGTGAACCTTGCATATTATATTCATTCATTACACACATACAGATATATTTGGCCTCGAAGAGATTCTGGCAAACCGTCCGGCGCCTCAGGAGAGGGAAACAGTGCCCTACCAACGCTGTTTACAGTAGAGGTGGGCAGCTGTTGACCTCAACTGGGGATGTCGTTGGATGGTGAAAGGAGTACTTCGAGGATCTCCTCAATCCCGCCGTCACGTCTTCCATTGAGGAAGCAGCGGATGAGGGCTCAGAGGTGGACTTGTCCATCACCTGGGCTGAAGTCACAGAGGTAGTCAAGAAACTACTCGGTGGCAAGGCACCGGGGGTGGATGAGATCCGCCCTGAGTACCTCAATTCTCTGGATGTTGTGGGGCTGTGTTGGTTGACACGCCTGTGCAACATCGCGTGGCAGTCGGGGACAGTGCCTCTGGGATGGCAGACCAGGTGGTGGTCCCTCTTTTTAAGAAGGGGGACCGGAGGGTGTGTTCCAACTATAGGGGGATCACACTTCTCAGCCTCCCCGGGAAAGACTATGCCAGGGTTCTGGAGAGGAGAATACGGCCGATAGTAGAACCTCAGATTCAGGAGGAACAGTGTGGTTTTCGTCCAGGCCGTGGAACACTGGACCAGCTCTATACTCTCTACGGGATGCTGGAGGGTTCATGGGAGTTTGCCCAACCAGTCCACATGTGTTTTGTGGATTTGGAGAAGGCATTCGACAGTGTCCATCGCGGCATCCTGTGGAGGGTGCTTCAAGAATATGGGGTCCTGGGTCCTTTGCTAAGGGCTGTCAGGTCCCTGTACAACCGAAGCAGGAGCTTGGTCCGCATTGCCGGCAGTAAGTCAGACTTGTTCCCAGTGCATGTTGGACTCCGGCAGGGCTGCCCTTTGTTGCCGGTTCTGTTCGTAATTTTTATGGGTGTCATGTTTGGGGACCACACAATTTCATCTCTGCTCTTTGCGGATGATGTTGTCGTGTTGGCCCCTTCAAACCAGGACCTTCAGCATGCACTGGGACGGTTTGCAGCCGAGTGTGAAGCGGTGGGGATGAGAATCAGAACCTCCAAATCCGAGGCCATGGTCCTCAATCGGAAAAGGGTGGCTTGCCCACTTCAGGTTGGTGGAGAGAGCCTGCCTCAAGTGGAGGAGTTTAAGTATCTAGGGGTCTTGTTCACGAGTGAGGGAAGGATGGAACGGGAGATTGACAGACGGATCGGTGCAGCTTCTGCAGTAATGCAGTCGACGTATCGATCTGTCATGGTGAAGAAAGAGCTGAGCCGCAAGGCGAAGCTCTTGCTTTACCGGTCAATCTACGTTCCTACTCTCACCTATGGTCATGAGCTTTGGGTCATGACCGAAAGGACAAGATCCCGGATACAGGCGGCCGAAATGAGCTTTCTCCGCAGGCTGGCTGGGCGATCCCTTATAGATAGGGTGAGAGGTTCGGTCACCCGAGAGGAGCTCAGAGTAGAGCCGCTGCTCCTCCACATCGAGAGGGGTCAGCTGAGGTGGCTTGGGCAAAGATGCTGCATGCTGCATGCATGCTACTAATGAAAATCCCAAATTCAGTATCTCAAAATTTTTTAATATTACTTAAGACCAATAAAAAATTTTTTTTTTTAGAAATGTTGGCCAACTGAAAAGTATGAACATGAAAAGTATGCGCATGTACAGCACTCAATACTTAGTTGTGGCTCCTTTTGCCTGAATTACTGCAGCAATGGGGCGTGGCATGCAGTCGATCAGTCTGTGGCACTGCTCAGGTGTTATGAGAGCCCAGGTTGCTCTGATAGTGGCCTTCAGCTCTTCTGCATTGTTGGGTCTGGCGTATCGCATCTTCCTCTTTGTCTCTGTAAAGCACTTTGTGACAAAAAAGGGCTTTATAAATACATTTGATTGATTGATTCACAATACCCCATAGATTTTCTATAGGGTTAAGGTCAGACGAGTTTGCTGGCCAATTAAGAACAGGGATACCATGGTCCTTAAACCAGGTACTGGTAGCTTTGGCACTGTGTGCAGGTGCCAAGTCCTGTTGGAAAATGAAATCTGCATGTCCATAAAGTTGGTCAGCAGCAGAAAGCATGAAGTGCTTTAAAACTACCTGGTAGATGGCTGCGTTGACCTTGGACCTCAGAAAACACAGTGGACCAACACCAGCAGATGACATGGCACCCCAAATCATCACTGACTGTGGAAACTTTACATTGGACTTCAAGCAACGTGGATTCTGTGCCTCTCCTCTCTTCCTCCAGACTCTGGGACCTTGATTTCAAAAGGAAATGCAAAATGTACTTTCATCAGAGAACATAACTCAGCTAGCAGTCCAGTACTTTTTGTCTTTAGCCCAGGCAAGACGCTTCTGACGCTATGTCTTGTTCAAGAGTGGCTTGACACAAGGAATGAGACAGCTGAAACCCATGTCTTGCATACGTCTGTGCGTGGTGGTTCTTGAAGCACTGACTCCAGCTGCAGTGCACTCTTTGTGAATCTCCCCCACATTTTTGAATGGGTTTTGTTTCACAATCCTCTCCAGGGTACGGTTATCCCTATTGCTTGTACACTTTTTTCTACCACCTCTTTTCCTTCCCTTCGCCTCTCTATTAATGTGCTTGGACAAAGAGCTCTATGAACAGCCAACCTCTTTAGCTATGACCTTTTGTGACTTGCCCTCCTTGTGCAAGGTGTCAATGTTCGTCTTTTGGACAGCTGTCAAGTCAGCAGTCTTCCCCATGATTGTGTTGCCTACAGAACTAGACTGAGAGACCATTTAAAGGCCTTTGCAGGTGTTTTGGGTAAATTAGCTGATTAGAGTATGGCGCCAGGTGTCTTCAATATTGAACCTTTTCACAATATTTAAATGTTCTGAGATACTGAATTTGGGGTTTTCATTAGTTGTCAGTTAAAATCTGAAATAAACACTTGAAATATATCAGTCTGTGTGGAATGAATGTATACATTATACACGTTTCACTTTTTGAATGGAATTACTGAAATAAATAAACTTTTTGATGATATTCTAATTTTATGACCAGCACCTGTAATCTCAATCCATATTATTTGTAAATCAATGTGATCATGAATGACCATTATATATTGGAAGCTCTTAGTAAAGGTAGCTACTCCGTCACAAGCTTAACATTAAAATGACGTGTTTCTGTGTCCACCCAGACTGGTCAGACACCCAAAACTCACGGATGTCCACAATGGCATGTGTTCCTAGGTGCACCTAGACCCAGAACTCAGAGATGCTCACAATAGCATGTGTGCTCGGGTCCACCTAGAGACCCAGAACTCAGGGATGCCCAGAAAATAATGCAACTGTGCCTTTGTGTCTGTTTAGGATTCAAGCTTGCTATAGCTAGTTAAGTGAAAATATTACTAGCTTTGATTATGCCTTCAACCACTACTAGGTACCCTTTTAAAATATGTTGTGTTGTTCAGATTGTGTATAGTAAATGTTTTTTCAACTTAATTGATACTATATGTTAACCAATTGTCAAAAGTCTATCCTATACAATATTTTTGCAGTTGTAAAAATGCAATTGACAGATATACACAGTAAAGTAACATTATTGTGAAAATTCTGAAACATTAATAAAAATTATGACTAAACTAAAAACAAACATGACCACCCAAGTAAGTCTATGTCTCCCTTTCGAACCCAGGGCAATGTGATGGAGGATTGGGTCAAGCACTCCTCCCCCCTGTGCTGCTCTCTGAACCCAGGGTGGGACTATTTTAGTCAGTCAACCTTTTTAGAACTGAGTATTTAACTTTGTCCTATAAAACACAAATGTCATCTTAGTTGCAAGAGAAACACAAAAAACTACGAAATGAAAACATTCCTAATCAACCAAAGCCAATTTAGCAATTAAAAAAATATATACAATTTTATTGTAGGGGATAAACTCGCTTTTGGCTGTTTTTCACCCTTTTTGTCATAATTTCACAATTTCAATATCTATGTTGATATTACTCACACATGAAAATTCTAAATGCTCTGTTGTCTTTCTACGTATATTCAATGTACATTAGAATATTATTTTGTATGTCCCATTCATATGCATATCACACTCATATTATTATACTTATAATATTCAATGTGTCCCATTCTACAGTCTTAAAATGGCTGCTAGTTTACATTGTTCATGTATACTATTGTTGGTTAGGGTTCTGAGTTAGGTTGCTTTGAAGCCAAGGGTTGAAACTACTCAGTCAGGGCTACTTGTTGGCACTGTCCGGCCCTTATAAGAGTCATTAATCATGTCCAAATACTTCTGCATTCCTGCAGACACATGAACAGATCCACGGATCCGCGGATGCAGCACTCTGTGCTCATTTGCATAAATATTGATGAAAACTTAATCGCTATAATCGTCCGGTTTCAATGCATATTGTATGTAGCCACCTTCGTTAAGCGTTCCATGTATTGTTTGGGTTGCTATCGGGTCCACAGCCTGCAGGAGGAAAACTTGTCACCAGGCAACGACATTGACCATGCATTTTAGAAAGGCTAATGTGAAAAGACTATATGGATTACTAGGGTGTACATCACTATATATACATCGTTTGTATTATAAATATGACATGCACATTTCTTCTAATTTATTTTATAGTGTTTTATTTCTAGGTAGAAGATTTTTTTGGGGTGTCTATATTTACATACATACATACATCTTCTTCTGCTTCATCCGGGGCCGGGTCGCGGGGGCAGCAGTCTAAGCAGAGATGCCCAGACTTCCCTCTCCCCAGACACTTCCTCCAGCTCTTCCGGGGGGACACCGAGGCGTTCCCAGGCCAGCCGGGAGACATAGTCCCTCCAGCGTGTCCTAGGTCTTCCCCGGGGTCTCCTCCCGGTGGGACGGGACCGGAACACCTTCCCAGGAAGGCGTTCCGGAGGCATCCGAAACAGATGCCCAAGCCACCTCAGCTGACCCCTCTCGATGTGGAAGAGCAGCGGCTCTACTCTGAGCTTCTCCCGGGTGACCGAGCTTCTCACCCTCTCTAAGGTATCGCCCAGCCACCCTGCGGAGAAAGCTCATTTCGGCCGCCTGTATCCAGGATCTTGTCCTTTCGGTCAAGACCCAAAGCTCATGAACATAGAATGACCCAACTATGAGCTGGGGAGCTATAGTTTCAATCCAATGCAATGTAATATGACAGTAAAGGCATGGAACTATCAGGGAATACCTTAGAGACAAAACTTCATAATGCTTTCAATCAAATTGTATCACGCTGAATGGCAGAAATCTTTTCCTAATAATTTTGTTTTGCCTTTCCAACTGATGCGTTTTCTAAATGGTGACCCAGAAGTCTGTTTTCATGTGTTATTATTGTAGCTGATGGTGGGTGAATACCAGGATATGCAATACTCCATTGTATCGGTTACAGAAGTGAATCTAGGACCCAAAATGTCCAAGTAGTGATGTCCGTACGAAATCCCCTCGGATCATGAATCGTTATGACCTAACATTTACTGAATTAAATAATTGTTCATAAACCACCAATATAAATGGTTTGTTCTACACCTCTCTCATAATCTTTACTAGTAATACTAGTAATCAAAAATAAAATGTAATCTACAAATTAAAGCTTACTGACAAGAAATGACATTGAGTAACATGAAGTGCTTTGCTTGCTTATCCCCCTAAAACAATTTCTTTGCTGTATTGGTTTTGAATTCACAACACAGTTTTAGGTAGAATCTCGAGAAAAACATACTGTTAGGCCCAAAAATCCTTTGATGCCCCAAGTTTAGAGATACCATACCCTGAGATGTTCTTCTTTTTAAAAGTTGGCGTGCTGTAATTAGATACAGTTGGTGATTTTTCTAAGACAGACTGTTGCCGGTGAGTGTTTATCTTGTACCAAGAAAATGGCTGACATGAACAATGTCTGAATACAATAATGCTTAATTTGACAAACCTGAGAAAAGGTTATGTAGAGAAGCATTAAAAAGCTGGCAGCATTTGAAGCTAGCAGCTTGGCTGTTTCAGGTGGGTCATTCCATACATATCATAATTTGCCATAATAGAATCACTGGGAGAGGGCTTCTTATCCAGTTGCCGTGTAGGGCTTCTCTGGGTGATACGATTCTTCAACAGCCTCCTTGTTGAGGCAGGATATTGATTGCCTAGGGACTGGCCTCAAACAGCATCCCTTCATATTTTTTTTCCAATGATTGACAAACAAGAGTAGTTAATATAGGGCTTATTCTGTCTCTTTGGATGATTGATTGACAGGTGGGCGGCACTTCCGGTTTTTGGGGTGGGACTTATGGTTTGGTAGGTGGGACTTTCGGTGGGACGTATGCTCGGGGTGGAACTTCCTGTGTGACATATGTTAGGGGTTGTAACTTCCGGTATGACATATGCATGTCCCTGGGATGAAAAATGGTATGGGGGTGTGTGGCTTGTAATTTATGGTGGCTTTGATGTTTAACAATGGGGCTCCATGGGTCTGGCTTATTATATCCCCAGCCATTCGATGTTACAATAAGTAATGATAAGTTGGATGTTTTACAATAGGGCGCCAGCATTCTAGAATGTTAAATTCCCAGAAATACACACAGTAAAAATTTTCCCTTTCAGCTGACACACGATAAAACAGGGTGGTAAAACCATAATAAAGACCTTTCGGCAGACACACGGTAGCCCTAAAAATACAAAAGTGTCTAGTGGTTTGAAACCTCGAAAGATTTTGTTTGGGTTCCCAATCGGATAAGTCTTTGTCTTGAGGCAGAATGGGTAAAGACTACAGACATTGTTATATTGAATAGTCTGCCCTGCTTGAGCCGTAAACTTCAAATGAATTGCGTTGGTACAACCTCCGAAAAGATTCTGAGGGTCAAGGTGCTCTGGAGCGTTAAATGTCTTCAAGAAACTTGGACATCTACGGATGTGTTTTTAAGCTGATTCCATTCACAGTCCCATATATACTTAACATGTATGTTGTGTTGTTCTTTTAAAACTTCAAGCTATGCTAGCCATTGCTGGTGCATCAACCCATACTGAATCTTTGTCACTGGGTTGGTGCTTATTGAACAATGAGACTTTGGGTAAGCGTGCCAGAAACAGCTTAGAAATTCATAGGCTGTGCACTTACCATTCGATTTTTGCGTATCCATCAACATACACTGAACAAAATTATAAACGCAACCCATTTGCCCCCATTTATCATGAGCTGAACTCAAAGAACTAAGACTTTCTCTATGTACACAAAAGGCCTATTCCTCTCAAATATTGTTCACAAATCTGTCTAAATCTGTGTTAGTGAGCACTTCTCCTTTGCCCAGATAATCCATCCACCTTATTTTAAATGGGATGAGCATCATGAGTTTGCAAATGTGGGAAACCTCAATAGCGCCACCGTGTGGTTGATAAAAAAATACAAAAGTCTGTATGGTCCGTGTCAACATACATACCAAGGATAATTATTATACCATTATCCTTGTAGGAGATGTGTCTATGTATTGTTGAAGTCTAACACTTCCCCGAGTTGGTTTGTTGGAAAGGAGAATAAAACACCAGGAGTCAGGTCAATTACCGTACCGCATATTCCGTTTATTACAAAAGCTTTTGGAGACAAGTGTCGCCGCACAATGTCTGAAATTCAACAGTCACATCAGCATTATTTATACTTCAAACATGCCAAGCATGTGGGCCATTGGTCCAATTTATGTTCTATACCTTATATGTGTAAATACAGCACAAGCGTCATCTTGCCCTTTGTGGTTTCTGTCTTGTGTCTATTCTTAATTCAGCCCTGTTCCAGACTATGTGTGTGTATTGTTAATCTGTTTCCTGTTTGTCAAAGACAGACATGCTAAATCTTTCTCTGCCCAGCAACAGCCTAAATAAGATTTCCTGTCCTTCTACTTACACTTTCAGTTTCAACTAATGCTACAGACACTTAATATTTGGCTTCATTGCTTACAACAGTTCATCAACTTATACAATCAGTATATCCACAATTCCCCCTTTTGATCTCTCCCCAGAGAGATCACCCCTGCTCTATTAGAGGCATCAGCATCCCTAGTGGCGGTCCTGGAGCCTTCTCAATAGCTGTAGAAATCACTCTCATGGCGAGCCCTCTTATGCATGGAATACAACAACACCCACAAGTAACCATTATAGCACAAAATGTAGCAAGCTCGTCTCTGTTGCTCCTCTCTGTCGCCAAATTGTTTTCTCTTGTGGGGACGCCCCCTTTTGATGTCTCACTAGCTCGTCTCTCTCAGGGCCTTCTCCCCACCCCACTTCCTCTTCTGCTCTTACCACCATCACTCGTGGAGTGTACCCTGCTGCCTGTTTTGCTGCTGTGTCTGCCACTTGATTTCCCTGAGCTACTGCACTATTTGAGTTATCGTGTCCTTTGCATTTTAAGATGGCTACCTTTTCGGGCAGGTCTAGGGCCTCGGCTAGTTCTCTCATCTCCGCCTCGTGTTTAATCGGTTTGTCTCCTGCTGTTCTAAACCCAGCTTTTAACCACTGTCCTAGCTCCACGTGCGCTGCGCCTACCGCATATGCCGAATCTGTGTAAATGTTTACTCTCTTTCCCTTGGCCTGCCTGAGTGCCTCTATGACTGCTCTTACTTCTGCTCTCTGAGCTGATTGCAGCCCCTGGAGCCTCTCTGCTTTCACTGTGACTAGACCTTCTGGTGTTAGTTTCACTACCGCAAAGGCCGCCCTCAGCCCATCTTGTTCGTGTCTGAAACAGCACCCATCAGTGAAGATATTTATCCCCTCGTGTGTGAAAGTCAAATTTGGAGCCCCAAGAATTTTGATTAGGTGTTGTTGCCTGAGGGAAGTCATAGTGAACATCTGTGAATTTACATACGCCACTACACTGTGTGTTGTAAGTATCTGAAGTTGTTGTCCCATTACTATGTGTGCGCATTTTTGAATGAGTCCCGCTGCATGCTGTGTGCAGGTGGGGTGCCTTTTTTCGGTTTTGTCAAATCCTACGCTTATGTACATAAGGATGTTCCTATCTCCCCCTTTTTTCTGAAACAGGACCCCATTCATGTCTTGTCCTGTTTCAGATACATCTAGAAAAAAGGGTTTTGTGTAGTCGGGAACTGCCAAATCAGCTGCGGTGGCTAGTTGTTGTTTTAGCATAATGAAGGCCTGGTCGGCCGGGCAAGTCCAATTGAGTGTGGCTAAGTTTACGCATTCCCTGCTCTTTAACTAGCGCTCTAAGTGGCCCCGTGAGCCCTGAGTAGATTGGGATGTAATTGCGGCTGTACCCCTTGAGCCCCAGGAATGATAGCCTACACTGTAGTGGGTTTGGGATGGTGGAGAATGGTTGTGCGGTGTGCTGGTGAAAGCCCCGCTCCCTTCTGCAAGATTATTCTGCCCAGAAAGGAGACCTGTGTTCTTACCAGCTGTAGCTTTTCTTTCGACACCTTGAACCCTTTCTCAGCCAGTCTGGTGAGGACCGTCATTGTGGCTTGGATGCAGACGGCCACCGTCAGGGCCGCCAACAGCAGGTCGTCTACGTACTGGACTAAAGTTACCCCTGTCGGCAGCGAGCATCCTTGCAGCGCTTCTCTCAGTACCTGGTTGAATATGCCAGGGGAAAGCGCGAACTCCTGTGGTAGTCTCGTGTATCGCAATTGTCGACCCTTATGTGTGAAAGTAAAGATATCACGAAGTTCCTCTGCTAGTGGGAGACAGAAAAAAGCATTCGCCAGGTCAATGCAGGTGAACCATTTTTGATCAGGGATCAAATTAGTGAGTGCTACATACGGGTTAGGTACCGGTATGGTGGGTGTGAGTAAAATGTTGTTAATGTCTCTAAGATCATGGGCCATACGGTATTTCCCTGTCCCTTTCTTTTCGACCGGGAGGATAGGCGTGTTCCACGCAGAACATGACTCCTCCAACACCCCTGTGGGCCACAAACCATTCAGTGTTACATCCAACCCTTTCTCCGCCTCTGGTTTGTGTGGGTATTGTGGCAACCATATGGGTTCTCCCGGTCTGATTTTAAAGGTGATTGGTGGGCAATCGGTGAGCCCCACGTCCGTGGGGCCCTTGGACCACAGTGAGTCCGGCAACTCATTAAGTCTTGCCATGGCTACAGGGTGATCCATCTTTTGCCTCCCATGATTCCGGGTTATCTCCCTTCGCTCTAAATATACCCAATCCGTCCCTGGTGCCTCTAACCGATACGTCTTACAGCTGGGTGAGTACCATACGTTTGGCGCCTGAGTGAGTGTCCAATCAGTGCATTCGACCGCCCTTTTAACCATGGGCTCCAGGTCTTTTGCTTGGTGTTTAGGATGCAGGGCCAGTGACACATGCGGGACGGACTCCTCCGCCGTCATGTACCACTGATCCTGCTCCTCTGTCAACTGTACATCTGCGGCTACCCCTTCAGGGCCTACATATATGAATTTAGACCCGACCTGCCACGTGTCCCCACACACTACATCCCCAAACCCCTCTCTATACACCTCATCGCCCTGTCGATCATAAAATAGGGTTACATGAGGGTGGTCTGGCGGAGGAAAGTACGGCTCGAGGAGGGAGATCCATGGCCTCCACTTGAAGTACTGGGACAAAATGCCCTGTTTGTCCGGCTCTTCCGGCACCAATAGTCCCCAATATATTTCCGCTATTTCACACTTCACCGGCTGTACCAGGTACTGCCCTTTGCGTGTGGTTTCAGGTCCGCACACCGCCGACGTCCCGTCTGGTAAAGTGACAGTTAGTCCATCTGGAGAACATAAGATATTAGCCACCAGTTTTATCAACAAGTCTCTCCCCAATAAGTTCACTGGTGTGTTTGCCGACACCACATACGGATGGCTGTTTACCCAGTATCGTTTTAAGAAGAAATGTCACTGGCAAAGTCTGTCCCACCCCTTCAAACCCCACAACTTCCACTGTCTTGGAGGATAGTAGTCCTGTGGCGGGAGGGGCGGTGATGGTGGAAAAAGTGGCACCTGTGTCAACCAGAAAGGGGAAGTCCCTCCCGTCGAAATTCAGGGACAGCATAGGGTCTGCCTTTCCCCCACTGTCCCCTCCCTTCCCTGTAGACCGTCATTCCTGGTCCCACCCTCCGTCATAAGAGAGTGGGTACTGGCCAGGTGCACTAGGTGGTGGGATGGCGTGTGGGTTGGGAACTGGAGCTGCCCCTTGGTTTGGGTATCCTCTGCCCTTCCCAGCGTTCTGTTGGCACTCTTTGGACCAGTGGTTCGGGTCCCCACACATAAAACAGGCTCCGTATGGGATTTGGGCTCCTGGAGTACCTCTGCCTCTACCCTGCCCCCTCCCCCTACCGTAACCTCCCCTCGGAGTCCCTGGCGTGGTGAAGGCCCCCCGGCCATCATGAGGTTGGGGTGCCATGTGGGAACAGGGTATAAGTCGGGTGTGTCAGGTTCTCCCGAGCCTAGGGCTGCCATCTGTCTGTGTTTCTTTTTCCCTTCATTGACCCTCACTTTGGCTTCGCCCAGCTGTAAGCGCAGCAGTTTCTCTTTCAGTTCCTCTCTCTGTTTCTCTTTCTCTTTTCATCTTTAGCCCTCTGTAAATGATGCACTACGTGTCTTTCCCATACGTGTGATTCACTGCCCGGCAAGTCAGGATTTGCCATCATTGCCTCTTTTATTTTCTCTGGAAGTCCCTCTAAGACCGCCCTTCTAAACCACTCCTGCAGCAGACCTCCCTTCCCCGGGTGGTGCCCTGTGTGTTTGGTCCATGTTTCTTTACATGCTTCTAGATACTGTCTAGGGTGTTGTTCTTTTTCCCAAGGTAACTTGGGCATCGGGGCCCCAGCGGGCAAGGGAAATCGGCCCCTCAGGGCCGTTGCTATGCGTCCGACCACCTGACTGAAAGGGGTGTCGTCAGGGCTCCGCCCCTTTTTCTATCTCATTCATAGCCTGGGCGGACATGGCTCGGGCGGCTACTGCCCTCCAGTCCCCCAATGCCAACATTTGACCAGCTGTGAGTTTATCAAATTGTGCCAACCATAGTCCACCTCCCTCTCCCATCGGGGGTAATTTATCTACCAGTGCCTGTACGTCTCCCAGCCCCAATGGTTTATACCGTGGTTCGCCGCCTCCCACTCTAAAGAGAGGCAGCTGAAACCCAGCGCAACTAACTTCCCCTGCTTGTGATCGCGTATACATTTTATTTTTAGTCTTTTGAGCCGATTATACTGCATCATGGTGTAGTTTTTGTTCTGGTGGGGGCGAACGCGGCAGAGGGTCTACATCTACGTCTCCCTTCCCCCAATCTCCACTGTCTGAGTCGGTGTCTGAGTCAGTCCATCTACCTACTGCTTTCCCTGTGAGTAACACCCTTCCCTTGTATGAATTTCCCTTTTTCTGCTTATTTTTTTGTCTTTCTCACTGTGTCACTCCCCTCAGATCCCGACCCCGTGTCCTCACCTAACCTGCCTTTAGCACTTCCTGACCTTTTCTTCCTGATTCTTTAAACCTCACTCTGTTTGTTCAGTTTCTTGTTCCTCTCCTGATACCTTCCGTACTCCCTCTCTGCCCTTGCCTTAAACGGTTTCACTTCCTCCTCAGTGTCTGTCTCGCTCTCTGACTCTGCCTTCCTACTCAACTTCCTCTTATCTTGCTTCCCTGTGAACTGAGGTACGGGCTCGCTGTTCTCTGTGTCTAGACTCAATGTTCCTTGTTCTATGCGCAGCACTGGATACAGTGGTGCAGGCGGTGCACTAGGCGACACCGGGTCTACTTCATATGCTGGGAGTTCTCTCTCTCCTTCCTTCCTATCCTCCTTAATTTTCTCCTCCTTTTTCTCCTTATTCAGATGCTCTACCTGACACCACACTGCAAACTTACACCATTCTTTTCTGTGTTTTTCCCATTCTTTCTCCTCATCTTTATATCTCCTTTTCTTGACCAAATTTGCTGTTTCCTTCTTGTCCCTAAACTCTATCTCGACTCTTAGCACAATCCTTCTCTTTATCCCACAAAATGACATGTAATTGGTCTCCTTCCTTCATCCATCCTTAGTCCTGCCTCACTCACCACTTGTCGCAATTTCTCTTCTATCTTTTCCTTTTCTTTCTGAGTTGGGTCCATCCTGCCTACAACTGTCATTACATTTGCCACCTGTATTCCCAATTTCTTCCATCTCCCGGAACCTGGACCCCACCCATCGTCATCTACTTCTCTCTCAAACTCCCAGTCCATTTCCTTACTAGTGTTTATCTATATGTGAGATCCTAACTCACCCGTTATGTTCGAGGTGTCCCTATCTCCTCGGGCCATTCACCCGACTGATTGTCAAGTCCCTTACTTACAATCTCCACCGTCCCCGTCGGGAAGTGGTCTGGGGTAGTCAACCCGAGAACAAATACCAATTGCCCTGCCCTCCTGAATTTAAACCAGTACCCCACTACGTTTTCCACAGGTTCACAATTTAGTTCATAGCCAATATGCATATATGCATATTTAGATATTTAGAACAGGCTCTGCTTACCTTTATCATGAGCCGGCTCAGGAACCTGTGAATCTCGTGTAGGTTGTCTGGACCGGGTCGAATTCCTTCTCCTTTTTCCAATCCCGGACCGAGCCTCCAAAATTGTTGAAGTCCAACACTTCCCAGAGTTGGTTTGTTGTAAAGGAGAATAAAACACCAGGAGTCAGGTCAATTACCGTACCGCATATTCCGTTTATTACAAAAGCTTTTGTCGCCGCACAATGTCTGAAATTCAACAGTCACATCAGCATTATTTATACTTCAAACACACCTAAAAAGTGGGGGGTTGAATATGCCAAGCATGTGGGCCATTGGTCCAATTTATGTTCTATACCTTATATGTGTAAATGCAGCACAAGCATCATCTTGCCCTTTGTGATTCAAGGGCAAGATGTTCAAGACTATGTGGGTGTGTTGTTAATCTGTTTCCTGTTTGTCAAAGACAGACATGCTAAATCTTTCTCTGCCCAGCAACAGCCTCAATAAGATTTCCTGTTCTTCTACTTGCACTTCCAGTTTCAGCTCATGCTACAGACACTTAATATTTGGCTTCATTGCTCACAACAGTTCAACATCTTATACAATCAGTATATCCACAGTATGTGCAAAACCATGCCCCCTAACATGTTCATTGGTCAATAGCATCCATGTTTTAAAAAATAATGGTCTCAATCAATCAATCAAATGTATTTATAAAGCCCTTTTTACAACAGCAGTTGTCACAAATTGCTTTTACAGAAACACCCTGATATAACTTTTGAAGATCGGACATTTTGTGCCAAAGGAGTTAATTTTGTTTTTCAAAAAATCCAAAATGGCAGTAAATTCATCATAGTGGACTTTATGGGTCCCAATGGCAAAACATTTCATCATGAGGAGATACACCTAGGTACCAATTTCCAAGACACTAGGTCACAAGGGCTGGGTGTGGTGAGCTTGCAAAAAGTGCAAATTTGGAGGCTTGTGACAGCACCACCATGAGGCCGACATGCATGCCACTGCACAAGAAGTTGCGGCCTTTGGCCCTTTACTATGATAAAAATGTAAGCCATTTAATCTCACAGGAATTTGCAAAAACACCTTTTTGCCAGAATAATAATAATAATAATTAAAGCTGCAAGCATCATTTAGCGGGTTTCAGCATTGTAGCTACTACTAACCAGAATGCACATTTTCTTTCAACTTATATCCATTGTTCCTATAGTGCCCCCATCTGGGCAACTTGAAACATCATTCACACAAAGTGAAATCACAACCTTGATCATGTGTACCAAATGTAATCTCACGGAGTGACAAAGAACAACAGATATTGTGTTATGGCTATAATGCCGCCACTGTTTGGCCAAACTGAATGTACTTTCATGTTTCATTGCAATAGTTTTCAGGACATTTACCACAAATGGTATTATAATACAACATTCTGCATCAGATAAATATGGATACTTCAAATGTCAATCAGAGAAAAATAGATTCTCCATAATCGTCCGATTCCAATGGTATATTATTTGTAGCCACTTTCCTGAAGAGTTCCGTGTATAATTGGGGTTTTCCGTGTATAATATGGGTTGTATAGTTGTATAGTTTGGGTTGCTATGAGAACTTTTCACCAGGCAACGACATTGCCTATTCATCTTAGAAAGGCTCATTTGTACATCAGTATAAATATTACAAGCGTGTACATCACTATATAGGATGTTTTGAACCATAATACATCGTTTGTATTATATATAAGATATAAAAATTAATATTTAGTCAAAATAGTATGGGGATGTTCTTGAGTTTTTGGGAAGAAGTTGGTAATTTTTCTGAGTTTATAAAATATATAAGTCCAAACGTAACTAGCGATCTAAGTGCTGCCATCTGCTGGCCGTTTTGAGTCATTACACCTATTACATGGGATTTTACATTCAATGTTATTTATTTCATAATGTTTTATTTCTAGGTAGAAGAACCAAATTTTTTGGGGGTGCCTATATTTTTTACCTTCTATTATATAATTATTTCATTATTTTCATTTTCAACCCAATTACAGTGTAATTTGATAGTAAAGGCATGAAAGTATGAGGAAATACCATTGAAACAAAATCTCATAATGCTTTCAAAAAAAAATCTTGATGCTGAATGGCAGAAATGTTTTCCGAAAACAATTTTTTTGCCTGTCAAACAGATGAGTTTTATAAATAGTGACCCAGAAGTCTGTTTTTATGTGTTTTTATTGTAGCCAGAGGGGTTGCTATTAAAAGGATACATCATAATAGGTTGTATCTGTTACAGAAATGAATCTAGGACCCAAAATGTCCCACTAGTGAAATCCGGCCGAAAGCCCCATAGGCTACCAAGGGTTAAGCACCAAACAATGTAACTAGGTAGTTGCTTGAAATTTTGTAATATGTAGCATAATTGTATGGTACATATAACTGTATGGATATTTATCAGTCTTCCCCAGCAAAGAGCATATTAAGGAATTTACCTTTTGCTTGTTTTATGATGGGGTCAGAGGAGATAATTATTATAATTTTCAAAGCTATGTTTACTTCAGTATGTGTATTAACATCAATGATTGAGCAAAATATTTATTTTTGATTTGTTTAATTTAGATGATCAAAAGACTGTTACAGGTGGCAACAATAAAACCTTTTCCAGTTTATCATTATTTGGAAAATTACCTCCCTATGCTTACTGTATAAATATGTAGACTTTGGTAGGGCTCTGGCATATAGCCAACTTAACAACTGAGAATGGATTATCTACTGAGGCGAAAACACATAACACCCTCTCTACCAAAGGCACATTTTTAATAGCTAAATCATTGGTTATAATGTTAATGTCAACCGAAAGATTTAAGGTGAACCAATGCTAGTTTAGGCTGAGACTCTTGTAGCATTTATTTTTAATGAAATAATCATGGTAACGTTGCATTACACTAAACATTCGCTTATATTAGCAAGTCATCGTACAAATGAAAACCGAGAATTAGCTTAGCTAAATGAGCATAGATTAGCTACTAAGGCTGGAAAGCATGACACCATCCCTTAATGGTCAAATTATTATTAGCTAAACCATACGTTATATTGTTCATGTCACAAGAATGTTTTTTGAAGGACTAACGTTAAGTTAAACTGAGGTTATTTAAATATATTTCCATTAGTTAACGTTACTAGCTAGCTAACGTTGATAGAGCTAACTAGTCATGGTAACGTTGCATTCCACTAAATATTTGCCTATAGTAGCAAGTCATTGTGCAAATGAAAACAGTGGATTAAATAGCTACTTAGGCTGGAATTCATAACATATCTAAAAGGCAAATTATTAATAGCTAAACTGTCTAATATTATATTTATGTCATCAAAATAGTTTTAGATGGAGTAACTAGCCAGTCTCCTAATAAAAGCAACTAGCTGCTAACTAATAAGCCAATGTGAATTCCATGTACAATACAGTGTGTTGCATTGGGGGTTAAAGAAGGACAAAAATATATACAGGGTTTCTGCATGGTTTTATCAAATTTATGACTTTTTAAGACCTTTTTATGACTATTATGATTTGAATTTATGACCTACACGAATTACGAAAAATAACTTCAGTCATTAGAATTCCTTTTAAAAGTACTTTTTTATTAGTGATTTCTATTTTATTTTATCATTGAAAAGTAACAAGTTTTATTATTTTAATTGTAACATTGTAAAGTAACATTGTAAATAATTTTATGGCATTACTTTCCAAAATAACAAGTCAGTCAGTGTCTATCTACATTTTTCTCAGTTCGTCCCCTTTAATGGTGATCTCCTCCTCAACCTTTTTCAGCTCAGCCAATTTCTCAAAACTGACGGATCACCTGCACCCGCTGCAGGCCTTTAACAGCAACGATATGCTTTTCTGATTTAGCATGCGACTTCAAGACTTTTATGCCTAAACTAGACAGCTCCAACGCCTTCTTACACAGAGTGCAATAGGCTTGATAACGATTGTTTGCGACAGGCTTGAGCCAACTACTAAACGCTACGTCTTCGAGCCATAGATTGTTAAAGGTACATTTTCCCATTGTGATAGCATGGATGATTTCAGTTAACCTAAGCAGTGACTCGGTATGATACAGTATGTTCGGAGTTCGTGCAGGTTTCTTTCGACAAGTCTGTTAGCTGCACTGCCAAATGGACCTTGTAGTACTGGTACGCTGTGATACCACTTAGATTCCTCAGACAGAACTACAACAGGTGAAATCAATGAATGCCATTGCTGCCGCCAGCGCATTTTGATGGAAGAACAAATGAATGGACAAGCATATATATTTAAGACGTGGCTAAATGTAATTTATGACCTTGAATGGAAAATCCGGACGTTTCTATGACTTTTTCTGGCCTAAAATTCTTATTCTTAAATTTAAGATGTTTTATGACTTTTTATGATCCCGCGCAAACCCTATATATAGATTTCCGGGATGTAGCACAGTGCCCCATGATTTCACATTATATTTGTAATTTACTCTCCAGAGTATTTCGTACAACACATTCACTGCGGTACTGAAGAGTTTTTCCGCAAAAGATATCAGTTGTACATTATAGTAGAGGGATGGAAAATATAAGGCCTTTACACACAGCATTGTTCCAGGCTAAGACTGGCCCCAGGTCAGCTTAGGCTGCGTTCAAACAAGAGTTTGTCAAACCTGGCCTAAGGATTCACACTTGAGTTTATAAGCCCTGGGCTAACGTAAAAATACAGCACAATACCATTTTACGTTCTATGATAAGCTGCAAATGTTGCATTCTCTCTGACATGCAAATAATGTTACTGTAGCCTACATCACTGACACATGGTCAATGTTACGCTACCACGATTCAATTAACAACTTCATGACATCGACTGATCAAGACACCCACCCTGTCGGTATTTACTTGAACGACTTTGTCATAACTACACAAAGAAAGTGAAACATTTGAGTCAATCTTAATTATTTCAATATATTTGCTGGATTTACATCCAAATCAAGCTGCAATAACTACTTCGCTAAGATAGAGCAGGTATAATGAAACGACAAGACATTGCAGAGTGAAAGGACCAAAACAGACAAAGCTGTTGGTAATGGTGCGCGTCACAAGCTTATGTAAATTAAATGAAAGGGCAGGTTTTGTGATTGGACAATAAACGTTATATGGTTTGTTCTCTCCACATCGAGAGGGATCAGCTGAGGTGGCTTGGGCATCTGTTTCGGATGCCTCCGGAACGCCTTCCTGGGAAGTCTGGGCATCCCTGCTTAGACTGCTGCCCCCGTGACCCGGCCCCGGATAAGCGGAAGATGATGGATGGGTTTGTTCTTGACCCTGTTTCAAACTGGTTATTTTGTCACAATTTTTCTGGAGCTAGCCCTGAAATGTCGGTGCTAACACCGCTCCAGAGCATGGCCAGCTAGCCCTAGGCTAAGGATGGTGCTTTCCCACTTCAGAATATGCAAGTGTGAACCCTTGCTTAGACCTGGGCTTAGGAGGCCCTTAGCCCAGGGCTTAGGATGCTCTTAGCCCTAGGCTAAGGTGCAGTGTAAACGCATCTAGTGTGGTTGGATATATTGCACAATCAATGTCCAAAGCAAATGAGCACAAGCAAATAAAAAAACAATTACATCAAAATAGGAATTTTATATTAGATCATATTCTCTCAATTAGATTATATAAGCTCTAACCATTTCTTCTGTGCTCCACCTTATAATATTCTTTAATCTATTGAAAGTTTTATTGAAATTGTAATTTTGTTTCATTTATAATTTCCCCCACATAGTTTTTCCTTTGAAAATGTAGCTTACACAACACAAATTACAGACACACCACAGATCTTCATTTTGGAGGCAACATATGAAAATCAGAAGTATTATTGTTGCTGACTAATCTCTAATGTAGAGTGTTACTGTTGCTACCAAAGTTAAATAAATAATAGGCGTGCAAATATAGAGCAGTATAGTTGTTTTTAACAGTTTAGTGAGTGCAATTCATTTAATGCCAATTCATTTACATGAACGGTACACAATCGGTTGCATGGATATCATGTCAGTGTATTTTCTAAGCACATATAGCGTAAATTAATTGACAAAGTAATCATCTCCTCTTGAAAGTCATTAGCTGCTGCACAACTTTTGTACATGGAAGGTACATTTATCTACTACCTTGCTGGTTAAAACAAACTATTAGCTGGTTACAGTCCCTGCATACCATTCAAGTAGATACAGGTCAGTAACCAAAACAAACATGTTCGACGGGCATTTGATTTCCAAAGTGGGCCACTTTATCCTTACCAATAATGATTAGTAACTTCAGCACGATGGACGCAAAGCTAATATTCCTAGCATGTATGGCTACCTAATTCTATGGGCTATCAGGCTATTGTCATTCGACGTAACCATCCAATATTCACAGTGACAGTGGAATAAAGCGATTTAAACAAGAGTATTACAAACTAGTAATTATGGAAACATGAATACATGGCGAATGAAACCATCAAGGATATACAGTACCATTATGCAGTATGAGAGGAGGCAGCAACACAAATATACATGGAAAGTACCAAAGAAATAACTACTCACAATAACAATGTTCCTTCAACGCTGTAAGCCAGGTGTACTTTTCGTAGTTGATCGATTGAAAGTGCCACATAAATCCTTTCCCTGACTGATACAGTTGGTTCCTAGGCTTTGCCAGTAAATCTGCCAACAAATCAATTTCTTCTCCTCCATTGTATGTTAAGAAACAATTGGGTGCATTACAAATTGAAACAATAAATCTAACAGAAAGCACTGCATTTACTACATCCTTACCCTGAACGTTTGCTAGTTGGGGGTTTGGTCGACCCTTCCTCACAATTTCCATGTTTTCCTAAAAAAGGCTTTGCCAGTAAATCCGCCACCAAATGCATTTCTTCTCCATTGTGCGTTAAAAAGACAACAGGGCTCAGTACAAATCTAAACAAAAAATAGAACCCAAAGCACTACATCTAATAATCTAAACCTCACTAAAGAAAATGTAAATAAATCTTAGATGTTCCATTCATTACTAGTTTTATCTCAGTTAGGTAGCTGATTCTCAGATCACACCACCTGAATAATGCACACGGCAAGCTAGAAGGCTGCTACATATGAAAGGCCAGGCTCTTTATGGTGAACTCTGATTTGTTGAAGAATATGACAATCAATAACCTCCTCCCCATTTGCTTAAACAAAAGATGGGATTAACTCAAAATTCTATAGGTCTCAGGATAGATTTTCACCCGGAGACAGCAGTGGAAAATCTGATTGGATAAAAGCTCTGATTTATCTGTATGTATATTATGTATATAAATAAAAGACGGTATTATCATTGTTGGGCAGTACTAGCTTAGCTAGTAACTTAGTATATTGGTGGTAGCTTCACTATTTCCAGAATCAAGTAACTTTTCAGTGGTAGTAACTCCTTTATTTACCAAGTAGCTTGGCCACACAAGCTACACTTTTCTTGTCATGTGAAATTAGCACAACTTAAAGTAGATTCCTATGCAGTGAACTAGCCTACTGCTGAATGGTATGTATTACACAACATCAACATCAAGTACATGTAGGTGTCAAAATGGTAGGTATTGCATGTGTTATTTTCAAGTTATCCCAGTTCTGCAATTACATTGTTCCAAGTTAATGTTCCTTTGTCTACAAGTATACTGTATAAGTTAAACAGGAAACTGATCCCATTCGTTAAAACATGGATGCAAACTAATTATCTATCTGCCCTGGTAGCTGTTTGCCATTTTCATTCTCTGTGAGTTTGCACCCCTGTGATAGGCACTCAAGACTGGGCGATTACACATTACTGATGGATGTGATGGAAAATTCATTTTACTGCTTTAAATTAACAAAATCACATGGGGCTTACTTGGGGTGTAATTTTTCGCCATGATCAGAGTAATAAAAAGTTTTGACCAGGTGGACAAGGACAGGGACAGTAACGGGCCCCCCCAAACCAGGTACTCCGCAGGTGTGGACCAGGACCTCATGTCCTCCTGAAGTTTAAAACTGGAGGAGACTGAGAAAAGTTAGAAAGTGCATTCCTCATATCCCCCAGCACAATAGTATAGCAACGTAACACCTTGGAACTGGGGGTCCGGCGACACTGTGGCCCTACCCGGGGGAGGCCCCGGACAAGCCCCAACAGGCAGGAAATCAATCCACCCACATTGCCAGGCAAAGGGATACCCACCAACCGCAACCCCCATGGGGCCTCTGGTCAGTAGCAGTTTCGAAAAACATCTTACTGTATACCAAATAATAACTTAATCAAGTCATCAATGTTATTAGCAACACAAAATGTTAACTAGCATGTCGTTAATTACCATTTCTGAAATTTCCGACATATATATATTTTTTTTTTAGATATATTTATTTTTTATTGATGTTGCAAATGACAGACTAGAGCATTTTACCTACCTTACTTACCGTCCGATAAAGAAAAAAGACTGATCAACATAACATTTCATGATGTCTGGTCTGCCGCACATGTGGTATTTCACATGTGGTATTTCATGAGTTGCAATCAAAGTCAGATACAGGTGACAAGATGAGTGTCTCACAGACAGGAAGGTAATCAAGATTTGAACATCCGGTCAGACTGGTGAATCGTCTTGTTCAACCATCTTTGATCGCAGACATTTGGTCCCAGAATTCAGTGGAATTAATCATTTTTAACCAGTTGAAATGTTATGAAATCAGAATACTCCTCCATATCTAATAAATAACATGGTGTTTATGGGCTGCTGTGGTGGCAATTGTTGTTGTCATAATATACAATTCTGGAATTGTCAGTGCATACTGAAATAAGATTAAGAAATCATGCTGAGGTGTTTTAAATTGTACTTGTGAAAAGGTTTAAATCTGTCATTTGATGCTACAGAAGTAGCATTTGAAGCATTTTTCACGAATTCTGAATTGCTGAAAAACCATTACGCCCAACTTAATGGGTCCCAATTGCAAATATGTTCCTTTAGAGGAGATGGAATTATACACCTCTTTTCAAGATTTTATTTTAAACATGGTGAGGGTGGTGAGCTTACAAATGTGAAAAACTCAATAGCGCCAGCTTTTTGTTGATGAGAAAATCCTTGCGGTCATATTTTCCATATGGTCCTTGTCTACAAACGTACCAAGTAGAATTATTATACCATTATCCTTGTAGGCGATGTGTGCAAAACCACGCCCCCTCACATGGTCATTGGTCAATAGCATCCATGTTTTTTCATTTGTCAATAGCATTTATGGGTCCCAATGGCAAAAATGGAATGTCAGTGAACTGCTGAAACCCTAATTAAAGCTGCAAGCAGCATTTAGCTGATTTCAGCATTGAAGCTACTACTAACCAAAATGCAAATTTTTTTATTTATATCCATTGTTGCAAGATATATGACATCAATGTTTTTTTTCCTTTCCTAATATGCCCCCATGTGGCCAACCTGAAACATCATTCACACAAAGAAAAATCACAACCCTGATCTTGTGTACCAAATGTAATCTCACTGAGTGACAAAGAACGACAGATAATATGTTAAAGCTATTATGCTTGGCCAAACTGAATGTACTTGCATGTTAAATTGCAATAGTTTCCAGGACATTTACCTCAATTGGTATGATAACCCAATTTTCTGCATCAGATTAATACGGATACTTCCAATGTCTGACACTATCAGAGCAGTACATCACCTTAAGCACCAAACAATGTAACTAGGAAGTTGTTTGAATTTTTCAGATTTTAATAAATGTACCCTAATTGCATGGTAAATATTACTGAATGGAATGTCAGTCTTCCCCAGCACAGAGCATATTAATTATTTCAACTTTTGCTTGTAACGTTCCAGACTTAAATTTATTAGAAAAATACCTATTCTTATTATTAAAATATGTTGACTTTGGTAGGGCATGGGCATATAACCTACAGTGGGGAGAACAAGTATTTGATACACTGCTGATTTTGCAGGTTTTCCCACTTACAAAGCATGTAGAAGTCTGTAAAAAAAAAAAATCCAGAAAATCACATTGTATGATTTTTAAGTAATTAATTTGCATTTTATTTGATACATCAGAAAAGCAGAACTTATATATATTTGGTACAGAAACCTTTGTTTGCAATTACAGAGATCATACGTTTCTTGTAGTTCTTGACCAAGTTTGCACACACTGCAGCAGGGATTTTGGCCCACTCTTCCATACAGACCTTCTCCAGATCCTTCAGGTTTCGGGGCTGTTGCTGGGCAATACGGACTTTCAGCTCCCTCCAAAGATTTTCTATTGGGTTCAGGTCTGGAGACTGGCTAGGCCACTCCAGGACCTTGAGATGCTGTGTTTCGGGTCGTTGTCATGCTGGAAGACCCAGCAACGACCCATCTTCAATGCTCTTACTGAGGGAAGGAGGTTGTTGGCCAAGATCTCGTCGTATATGGCCCCATCCATCCTCTCCTCAATACGGTGCAGTCGTCCTGTCTGATGTCCTTTACACAGCTCTCTGGCCTTGGCCATTGTAGAGAGGTTGGAGTCTGTTTGATTGAGTGTGTGGACAGGTGTCTTTTATACAGGTAATGAGTTCAAACAGGTGCAGTTAATACAGATAATGAGTAGAGAACAGGAGGGCTTCTTAAAGAAAAACTAACAGGTCTGTGAGAGCTGGAATTCTTACTGGTTGGTTGGTGAATTCTTACATGGAGGTGGAAACATCATTCTTTGGGGATGCTTTTCTGCAAAATACACTAACGCGTATCCATGAGAACAGAACATGCTAATTGCTAGAAGAGCCTCAGTCCATTCTGGTGACATGAACATTATAACCAATTAAGTTAATTAAGTTAATAATTAAATTACTTTATTTAGTTTCACTTTAAATAATTTGCATGATTATTTTATTGATGTAGATAGAGAATGTTAATGTTATTATTTTAGTTAATTTTAGCATATTTTTGGGACTTTTATTTTGATAGTACTGAGCACCTGTTTGTACGTATATAATGGTGGTTACACTTAGGACAGGGAGGCAATGGGAAAGGTTGTTGGTTTTTTACCATGGAAAGAGTGGCTGCGAACGCTATTGTATGCTTGCTCAAATGGGAAATAAACCGCATGAACGATATGCTTGCTTGGACATTGTACTTATTGTGCCCTGCGTAAGATTTAATCTTTAAGTGTTTTAGTGGCCGTTTGATTTTGAGTTTGTTTATTTTATTTTGATTTATTTTTTTTGATTAAGTTGAGGACAAATCGCCATTACATAAGTAAAAAACCCACCTTAACGTGGATATTCATGTCGTTGGAGTTCGTGAAAGTTTGGATTACTACATGAAAGAGGATTGTGGAGTACATTGTTGTAGATCACGTCGTTGTTTGAAAGACGGTGGCCTAAGGACATCACAGGAAACTGTTCAACAGTCGGTATGTGGAAAATGTTTACTTTGAAGCTGTATTGGAAGATGGCTTAGCTATTTGAGCGTTGGATTCATTTTTTTTCACTGCATGAGGTTGAATATTGGAAGTCTTAAAAGTTATGGCTTTGGAGGATGTGTAGCGGTTGCGCAATACCTCAAAAGAGACATTCACTTCATTAATTCATAAGAAAGCCATGTTATTGAAGCAACCTTATGCAATAAATGATGTTTCTTTGTGCTAAAAAAATGACCATGTTCTGTGAATTCACTGCTGAAGTAAAGGGCTGGTTGTCTGAGGCTGCTCATCCATATGTACAATCAGTTGATGTTGATGCTGAATACCCTGATAACCAAAGTGTAACTTCTGATGGGATTAATCCTGAAGACAGTGCATCTAACATCTCATGCGTAAAGGAGAGTAATTCCAGATTACATTCTCAAGTATCAAGAGCTTCATCAACTTAATCTGCAAAGATTAAAGCAGAAGCTGATAAGGCAGCACTTATGGAACGCATGACTGCATTAAAAAGGAAACACTTGTTAGAAGCTAAAGAGGAGAGGAAGAGCAATTAAGGAAGGAAAAGGAACAGTTGGCTCTGGAAGCCGACCTTGCTGTAACCAATGCTAAACTGCTGGAAATGAATTCAAAATGTGGTTCTAAAGGATCTGACGGAATGGATTCCTATTATGAAAGGAACAAGCAAAGGACAGGCCGCCTGAATCCGCACGCTGATCATTTCATTCCAGACCACCATGACATAAGGAATATTCACAGTGAATTTCACCCTGAGTCACGGGCTCAGATTGTCAGGCCTAAAAGGGTGGAAATGAGACAACCGGACACTAGACTGGCAACAAGTGACACCCAAACACAAAGGACACAAATGGTTCATGATACTCAACCAATAGGACGGCAATCCTATCCTAATTCAGCATGCAATGATAACACCCAGAATGATATTGTGAGCATTATGCAACGACAAAATCATATTACCACGCTGTTGGTTCAGCAAAATGTAGCATCTGCTCTGCCAATGAGAAGTATTCCCGTGTGTGACGGTGACCCTCTTCATTTTCGAACCTTTATTAGAGCTTTTGAAAACTGTGTAGAAGAAAAGACCAATAATTGGAGTGATTGCTTGAACTTTTTGGAAACAGCACACCAGGGGTCAGCCAAGGGACCTGGTGAAAAGTTGTCAGCAGGAATACCAAAGAGCTAAATCCCTTCTTGCAAAACATTTTGGCAACAAGCACAAGATTGCCTCTGCTTATATGGACACAATTCTTACATGGCCTCTCATTAAGCCAGAGGATGTAAAAGCATTACAATCATTCTCTCTGTTTCTTCGAGGTTGTTCCAATTTAACACAGCAAGTCATGTATATGAAGGAGTTGGACATGCCATCCAACCTCAGAAGCATTGTGATGAAATTGCCTTATAAGCTAAGGGAAAAGTGGAGAAATGTTGCATGTGATCTGCAGGAGCAAAGTGGACACAGGGCTGTATTTACTGACCTTGTGACTTATGTGGAAAAACAAGTAAAAATTGTCTCTGAACCCCTGTTTGGTAATATACAGGATTGTTAATCTACCAGCTATAATAAAAAGCCTCCATCACTGGTCATGCAAAGCAGAGAAGAACTGGAATCACTTTTGCAACCAGTGTCAGTTCACTAAAAGAAGGAGATAAGGTCTACATTGATGATAAGATCAAGTCCTCCTCTGCCCAACGTAATCTTAAAGGTTGTTTATTCTGTCAACAGAACAATCACACTGGATAAATGCTCACGGTTTAAGTTGAAGATGCACCGGGACAAGATATGTTTCATAAAGGAAAAGGGAATTTGTTTTGGTTGCTTAAAAAGTGGTCACACAAGCAAAGACTGTAGGAGTCGTTTGGATTGTAGTGTGTCACTTGAAGCACCCATCAGTCCTTCACATTGAGGGAAAGGGTACATCATTCAAAGAAGCACAGGAGTCTGTGAGCCTTCCACTAAATGTGTCAACTGGACAACAGACGTGTGGTCATATAGGGGCCGGCAAAGAGGATGATGCTGTCTTCTCAAATGTTGCCGTTCAGGTTAAAAGCCAGATGAGTAATACAGTTGTGCAGACTTACGCATTTTTGGATCCTGGGAGTTCAGGTACTTTCTGCACTGTTGATTTGGCAAGAAGACTAGGTCTAAGAGGAAAGCCAGCAAACATTTTATTAAGGACAATGGGTCAAAAGAATATTGTGAGTACTAATGTTTTGTCTGGTTTGGAAGTATCTGGCATGGATACTAATGATTTTATTGAGTTGCCTAAGGTTTTAACTCAAAAGATGATGCCAGTGTCAAAGTTTAACATTCCACGACAAGAGGATGTGGCTAAATGGTCTTACTTGGGGAACATAAACCTTCATGACGTGGATTCAAAGGTTGATTTGCTCATTGGAACTGATGCATCAAAAGTGATGGAACCCTGGGAGGTGATTAACAGTCAAGGTGAAGGACCAAGAGTTCGAACAAGAGTTGGCTGGGTAATTAATGGACCGCTTCGAGGTGAAGGCAGCAATAGAGTAAGGACTGGCTGCTCTGTTGTTACAACCAATCGCATTTTGGTGGAGTATCTGGAGGAAATGCTCATTAAACAATATAACCATGATTTTAATTAAAGAACATCTGAGGAACAATTGGAGATGTCAAGAGAGGACTTTAAATTCATGAAGATTGTGAGTAGTACAACAGAACTGAAAAATTGACATTATTGCATTGACTTACCTTTTAGAGAAAAAGATCCTGTCTTACCAAATAATCGCTGTGTTGCTGAACAGCACCTCCAAGGTTTGAAGAGGAAGTTTGAGAGGAACGATAAGTTTAAGGAGGAGTACACCTAATTTATCGGTGATATGTTGGATCAGGGCTATGCTTAAGTGGTACCGGTGGACCAACTGGAACAAGGGGATGGAAAAGTCTGGTACATCCCCCATCATAGAGTACATAACCCCAGTAAGGGCAAGCTGAGGGTTGTGTTTGACTGTGGAGCTACATACAAAGGAACATCACTAAACTGTCAGCTCTTGCAGGGTCCAGATCTCACTAACTCCCTTATTGGGGTCCTCATTCGGTTTAGGAAAGAGCCTGTTGCTGTCATGTCTGACATCCATGCCATGTTTTATCAAGTACAGGTGCCTGATAAACACATGAACTTTGTTCGCTTTCTTTGGTGGCCTAATGGCAATACTGATAAAGAACCAGGGGAATATTGAATGAAGGTTTGGAGCTGTATCGTCTCCAAGTTGCGCAAATTATGCCTTGAGAAGAACTGCAGAGGACAATGCGTTGGATCAAGTGATCAGTACAGTTCGTCATAACTTATATGTGGACGACTGCCTGAAGTCCATACCCTCAGAAAAAGATGCAATTCAAATTGCAAAGGACTTGACTGCGCTCTGTGATAAAGGTGGATTTAGTCATCAATCCCAAGTAACATCAGAGCAACAGAGACAAAAGAACTGGATTTAGACACGGACCAGCTTCCTATTGAAAGAGCGCTTGGTCTGCAGTGGTGTGTTGAGTCTGACAAGTTTAGGTTTAGGACTTTGGTACAGGAACGACCACATACCAGGAGAGGTATTTTGTCGGTGGTCAGCTGACTGTACGATCCATTAGGTTTTTGGGCCCTTTTATCATGTCAGCTAAGTTAATGTTACAGGAGCTCTGTAGAAGAAACTTAAAGTGGGATGAGCAAATACCCCCTTCCTTCTCTGACTGGCTAACGGATCTCCGAAAAATGATTGGATTCCAGGTGGATTGCTACATTAAACCTTCTGATTTTGGGACATCTGTAACAGCACAAATAACTTTTCAGATGCCAGTCAAGTTGGAAAAACTAGAGTTTACGACCCTGAAGCAAGTCACCATTCCACGTCTGGAACTCGCAGCAGCAGTTTGGCTGTTCGAATGGACCGAATGCTTCAAAGAGATTTACAGTGGCCGCTGAAGAGGTCAGTGTTTTGGACAGATAGCACAACCGTCCTCAAGTATATCTGCAATGAAACTAGACGTTTCCACACCTTTGTTGCAAACAGGGTTTCGGTTATTAGAGAAGCCACAGACGTTAACCAGTGGAAGTATGTGGGCTCTAAGATCAATCCTGCTGATGAAGCATCTTGTGGACTGAGAGCAGAAGAGTTTCTCACACACCAGAAATGGATAAAAGGTCCACAGTTCCTCTCTTTGTCAGAGAAGGAGTGGCCAATCACTGATGTGGATATAGCCATTCTATCTGAGGACCCAGAGGTCAAAAGAGAAGTAGCTGTGAATGCTATTGTCAAGCACTCAGAAGATCCCACAGACAATTTTATTAATTATTTCTCATCTTGGAGGAATCTTAGAACATCGGTTGCCTGGTTTCTCCACCTTAAGAGTTATTTTGCTCTTGAGCCAAAAGAGAAAAAAGTTCAAATCTACTGACAGAGACATAGGAGTCAACAGTGTTGAACAGAAACTTCAGAGCTTCAAAGCCACTCTTGGAGGGAAATCCTTAACTCAAGTTATGATGAAGCAGAAAAGGCCATACTTCGTTTCGTTCAAAACCACAGGTTTAGGAGTGAAATTGCCATCCTGAAGAACGGCTTGGTTAATGTCTCCAAAGACCGTTCATTGTGTAAGTTGGATCCTATATTGGAAGGTGGCATTCTCAGAGTGGGAGGTCGCTTACACAAGTCTGCGTTACCATCAGAGATTAAACATCCTGTTATCCTTTCCAAAGATTTGCATGTTTCCCAGCTGATTTTACATCACATCCATCAACAACTAGGACACGCTGGTAGAAACCACATGTTGAATAAGCTCCGACAGAGATATTGGATAATCAATGCCAACTCTGCTGCAAGAAAAATCATTGCAGAATGTACAACATGTAAACGTTACAGAGGAAAACTTGGAGAGCAGAAGATGGCAGACTTACCGGAAGAGAGGGTTATGCCAGATAAGGCTCCTTTTACAGATGTGGGAGTTGATTATTTCGGCCCCATAGAAGTTAAAAGAGGAAGAAGCTTTCTAAAAAGGTATGGAGTGCTTTTCATCTGTTTGACCAGTCGGGCAATACATCTGGAAGTGGCATACTCTTTAGATACGGATTCTTGCATTAATGCTTTGCGGAGATTCATTTGTAGAAGAGGTCCGGTGTCCAGCCTAAGGTCAGACAATGGAATGAATTTCATTGGAGCAAAGAGTTAAAGCAAAGTCTTGCTGCTTTGAATAATGCAAAAATCCAAGGTGCTTTGGTTCAAGATGGGATTAAGTGGAGCTTTAATACACCTACAGCCTCACATCAAGGCGGTGTTTGGGAGCATTTGATCCGCTCAGTAAGAAGCATACTCACCTTGGTTCTCGAGCAGCAGGTTTTGGATGATGAAGGCCTGCAGACGCTGTTTTGTGAGGTAGAGGCAATACTAAACGACAGACCCATTACAAAGGTCTCCGATGACCCCAACGACCTTGAGGCCCTCACACCGAACCATATTCTTCTGCTAAAAGGAAAACCCATCTTTCCCCCAGGACTCTTCGCACAGAGTGACATGTATATCAGGAGAAGATGGAAGCAAGTACAGTATATTGCCAAACTTTTTTGACGTTTGAATACTTACTTCTAATGCTGGAAAGACAAAAATGGGCTATACCAAGAAGAAGTTTCACTCCTGGGGATATCGTCATCATTGCTGTTGCTACGGCACCGAGAGGATCCTGGATGATGGGCCGAGTTCTGAGTACTAAGTCAGACTTCAAAGGATTGGTTCGTGCTGTGCTCCTCCAAACTAAAACCAGTGTCTTGGAGAGACCTATAACGAAGATCTGCCTGCTTCTGGAGGCCACAATGTAGCATCGTGGACATACACTCACCTAAAGGATTGTTAGGAACACCATACTAATACTGTGTTTGACCCCCTTTCGCCTTCAGAACTGCCTTAATTCTACATGGCATTGATTCAACAAGGTGCTGAAAGCATTCTTTAGAAATGTTGGCCCATATTGTTAGGATAGCATCTTGCAGTTGATGGAGATTTGTGGGATGCACATCCAGGGCACGAAGCTCCCGTTCCACCACATCCCAAAGATGCTCTATTGGGTTGAGATCTGGTGACTGTGGGGGCCATTTCAGTACAGTGAACTCAATGTCATGTTCATGAAACCAATTTGAAATGATTCGAGCTTTGTGACATGGTGCATTATCCTGCTGGAAGTAGCCATCAGAGGATGGGTACATGGTGGTCATAAAGGGATGGACATGGCCAAAAACAATGCTCAGGTAGGCCGTGGCATTTAAACGATGCCCAATTGGAAGAAAACATCCCCCACAACATTACACCACCATCACCAGCCTGCACAGTGGTAACAAGGCATGATGGATCCATGTTCTCAGTCTGTTTATGCCAAATTCTGACTCTACCATCTGAATGTCTCAACAGAAATCGAGACTCATCAGACCAGGCAACATTCTTCCAGTCTTCAACTGTCCAATTTTGGTGAGCTCGTGCAAATTGTAGCCTCTTTTTCCTATTTGTAGTGGAGATGAGTGGTACCCGGTGGGGTCTTCTGCTGTTGTAGCCCATCCACCTCAAGGTTGTGCGTGTTGTGGCTTCATAAATGCTTTGCTGCATACCTCGGTTGTAACGAGTGGTTATTTCAGTCAAAGTTGCTCTTCTATCAGCTTAAATCAGTCGGCCCATTCTCCTCTGACCTCTAGCATCAACAAGACATTCTCGCCCACAGGACTGCCGCATACTGGATGTTTTTCCCTTTTCACACCATTCTTTGTAAACCCTAGAAATGGTTGTGTGTGAAAATCCCAGTAACTGAGCAGATTGTGATATACTCAGATCGGCCCGTCTGTCAACAACAACCATGCCACACTCAAAATTGCTTAAATCACCTTTGTTTCCCATTCTGACATTCAGTTTGGAGTTCAGGAGATTGTCTTGACCAGGACCACACCCCTAAATGCATTGAAGCAACTGCCATGTGATTGGTTGATTAGATAATTGCATTAATGAGAAATTGAACAGGTGTTCCTAATAATTCTTTAGGTGAGTGTATATATTTTGGGTCAAAATCAGTACTTCTGATTTTTATTTCGAGGGTACTTGTGCACATAGTGTATTGTCCTAATTTCAAATGTTATGGGTTTAACCACATTGCAAGGAGTTGTCTCTGTCTCTGTCTGAACAGGGTTAATGACAGCACTAGGAGTTTTAATCTTTCTTTCTGTCCTTGAGTAAGGGACATGACCATAATTGCTTTCATGTCTTTGCTGTAAATTTGAATGTGTTGTCAGTCAATTTAGCTGGTAAAATAAGATTATTTTTTTAATCTAAAAACCTTTTTAAAGCATGATCACTGTTGCATCACTCAGGTGCTCAGCTGGCCATTGCTGTGTATATATATATATAAATCTCTTCAATGCATAAAAATGCTTTGCTGGAGCAATAAATGAGACATAAATAAGATAAGGATACAATTATGATACAACGATACAGATTTGTCTCCTACTTCTGGAATGTAAATCCAATTGCAAAAACAAAATCTAGATCTCCTATATCTTTTATGAGATAAAGAATAATTGAATACCAATGAGCAGAAGATTCCACTTGTTTGGTAAAATTATGTAAACAAAGCAAAAAATACATTTTAATCATTTAAAACATTTTATGTGGTATTGCAAAAAGGGATCTTAGAATTGATATACTGCATACAGTATGCAAGTAGATGATAATTGCCTTCATTTAGAAAATACATACCCAGAATTGTACTTCCTATTATTTGTGCAGCTACTGGTTAACAACATATATGGCATAAAGTACTATTAAAGTACATAAAGTACTAATTTGCTATAGATATATTTTAACACAGAGAGTGATAATGCTTATAATATAGTAAGAAAAACTGTAAATCCAGTAATAGAAGATATTAATATTGTTTGGTAAGATATATTAATCTGGCCCTAATAGAAATAGATTAAAACCAATGAACAAACCCATTTTTACTAAAGACTGGATATAGCAATGCCAGATTCTTCTTTCAGAGGAACATAAAGCTGTTGATAATTGTGATGGTGCAAGTGTAAAGACTGCGTGAAAGTGAGGTAAAAATGGAAAATAAATAAAATGGATAATAGCAATCAATTAGTCTTTCTTTAGTCTTTTTGAAAGGATTTCACAAAACACACCAACATGGTGGCAAAAGCAAATGTCATATATTGCAGAATACGGAATTACCAAGCTGTCCAATTACCCATTCTCAGCCTATTTTTCTCTCATGTCTATAAATGCTATTGATTCAACAGAGCTGAGACCTAAAACAAGGGGGAAATTAATCAGCCATATCATCACACTAAGACAATCCAAACAGTGAGGATATCATGCAGTTAGCCAGTTTATATTATGGTACGCTCTCAAGTTACTGCCAATCTGTGGTAAATCTTTTCCTTCCATGTGGGTGTTTGTGCAGGTGGAGAGCATTATGACAGGTGAGGAAGGTTATGACCCAGTCGTTCACAGTCCTGAAAGAAATGCAGAATCTTAACTCTGTAAGTTACATTTTAAAAGTAGCCATTTACCTTTTAGGGACTATGGACCTGTACTTGTCTCCTGCTAATGTCTTATTACAAAATTGCCAGAAACACACTTATCACCACACTTAAGAAAAAAAAAACAAGACCTTTGGTATGAAAACTATATGGCAAGCAAAGCAAACATTATTTTGGTAGTTAATAAACACTGGCAACATGACAATTACTGCTTTGCTAACTTTGATAAACTTACACAAGTATCACCTATAAAATGTGAAAAATAGGGTTATTGTGATATAATATACAATTGCATCTATATTACCAGCACATTACCTGTGCCAGAGCCGTAAGCTTACGCAATTGACTTAATGCAGGATTCTGAGGAGTCATTACCTATTTTTCTCATTTCTTAAATGCTATAGGGTTTTTAATTGAAGTTAAACCACAGTTCCTTCCATTTGCTTGTGTCTTTAAAGTGGATATCCCTAATTGTCTCCCATCTTGTAAATGACAGCAACAGCACATTGAAACTGACTCTCAACATAAGGGATACGTTTTCCTTTTACTTATAATGACCAGCTTACAACACTATTCAGTGCATCTTGTACCGTGTGAATAGAAGTTGAGAGAACTATTGAATTTTAGTATTGATATTTAACAAATCAGTTAAAAGGCTGCCAAGAAAAATATAAGTAAACCAATAAAAACCTGCAATTTACATCCGCAAATCACTTTTTCAATGAAAAGATAATTAAAAATAGATGGTGCCAGCTCAACAGAGAGATCAACATCAACACACTTTTATTAGGTAAAAAATATACCTCATATACAGTATATAGAGTACCAATTAATGTTTTGGACACCTACTCATTCAAAGGTATTTCTTTATTTTTACTATTTTCCACATTGTAGAATAACAGTGTAGACATTAGTAACCAAAAAGTGTTAAACAAATCAAAATACATTTCATAGTGTAGAATCTTCAAAGTACCCACCATTTGCCTTCATGACATCTTTGCACACCCCTTGCATTCCCTCAACCAGCTTCATGGGGGAATACATTTCCATTAAGGTGTGCTTTGTTAAAAGGTAATTTGTTGAATCACTAAGGTGAAATATGTGAAAGAAAAATCAATGGCTAACACTGGGATTGCACCAGTTAGCCTTGGAACTGGAGCTTGTGTTTGATACCCATCTGCGGTCTTCATTCACAAGACTCTAGCCAGCAGCAAGGTAATAGTTCACTGTTGCCCTTAGTGGCCAGTTTTGAAGGCAAATCCCAAAGTCATGGGGTCAGATTTCATATTGGCACTAGTTTTAAAATCTTGATGCAAATTCTGGCCATGTAGAACACCTCAGATCAACCCCTCAAATATTTATAGGGTTCTTCCTATGTTCTTGTTTTTCTGAATGTTTCCAATCCACTTCAACACTGCTTTTTCTTGGTTTTAGGCTGTGCATATGTTGTATATGTATAAAGATTTTGTGAAAACTGCAGCTATGAAAAGGACTTCATGAAACAAATTTGACTGATTGGTCAACATGGCTGTTGTACATTTTTGATGATTAAATTAACCATTGTTTTGGTAATCCAAATAATGCAACATGTTAGGTTATCCACATAACAAAATTGGATGTGTCAAAATAATCCTGAGTGTTTTCTGTTCAATATTTCCCCAGTGCTGGGATAACAAATATCCCAAATTAGTTGTTTTTAACCCACATTGTGTAGACTTTCCTTGGCAAAGCACGCATTTGTGATTCAGCTTCCAAGAGCATAACTTAGCCAACACAGTTTACTGCACATAAATCAGGAATATGAAGAAAAAACTCAGTTTTGGCCAATCCCATCTCCCTTCCTAGAAGTATTTTAGCCGTATGCCATGAAATGACCCTACAATTTCACGTTTAAAATGTGACAGTATGTTTCATATCATGCACATTTTACCTCATCGCAGTATGCAATATGATCCCCAAATTGAATTTAGATTTAAGGTTGCCAAACTTTACCAGTCAACAAAATTAAAGGAGTTTATTTTGAAAATAATTTGTGAAATCATGCCAACATTTCTGAATCTGTGGTGAGTTAAAACAGCCAGAGAGGAAATCATATCATGAAGGTGTTATTCTTTCATTCCATGTCATCTGTGTGCTATGATTATGTCCTGTGGGTGTGATAAAGATGGAAGCCACTACTCAGACAGCAGTAAAGGCAACAAAAGCATATACCTTCAACATGTCATCATTTACTTTCTAATCTACCTCCTAATGTATCTCCATGTACAAATGAACTGAAAAAGACAAAAACAGCATGATGGCAACATCAGGCAATAGCTGAAAAGTATACAGAAGAAAATACACGTATCACAAATGTTCTCACAGGAGTGAAAGGGGTAGTTTATGATTTTTGCATGCCAAAAGTCCCGATTTTAGTCAAAATAGAACATTCACAAGGCTTCTCTCCCAGTTCCCATGAGAATAATTTTAGACAGGGCAAAAAGTCACTCTCTGCAACCTCTGTCCCATGGACTGCAACAGCAGCAACATAAGATACAAGCCAAACTATCCCAAAAATAAGGATTATTTAGAAAATAAATAAAGGGCAATGAGACAGGAAAGAGGTGCAGTATACAGGAGAAAGAAGATTTCATTAGGGTTGGCAAAAGGCAGCCTAGAGGATCTGAACTAAACCCAATTCTTTTTTAAATGTTGAGGTAAACAATACCACCAAATCAAATAGACATTATGTCTCAATTTAATCAAAGCATTTAATTAAAATACATTTTTGTGTAAGTTCTTCATTTTCCAAATAAGTAAGAGTCCAAATAAATATATTTTTATAATTGTGTACTAGTCCCCCGACCAAAAGCTCCAAAGAAAATCTTCCCCCAGCTGAATCTAATACTGGATTGATGTTGTATGAGTTCTAGTAAAAGGTTACTTACTGTAGAAATTGTAAAATCACATATTTAGGTAGTTGAGCAAATAAGGCTTGCTCTCAAATGTTTTGTGGTACAATATGTTATGCAGCATGTGCATTGATCTATACTTTAGAAACTGGGAAAAAGGACCCAAACCTCTGAAAAAGTGCCCAAGAATAGAAATGCAGTGCTTCATTGGCAACTACTGCCATACATGGCATCTTCAGCCTCAGAGTATAAAGAGCAGATTTGTGGAGTGGAGAGAGAGGGTGTTCTAATAGACCTCCCTCAGCTTTCCCCCTCCTTCCTTCACCCTCCTGCTCCCAACCCCCAGATAAGAGGGGGCAGAACTTTTCACTTTGGCCATTTCTGAAAACCACTGGAGTCGGATGGGAAGAAAGAATTTCTCTCTTTTTTTGGGGGGGGGGCATTGAAAATTGGGAGACTCATTTGGAATTGATCTCTACCTCTGGTTCTCTTCAAGTCTCTCTCTCTCTCACTGCTTCCCACTCTCCTCTGTGGCTATTCAGGGGTCAGTGTTTGTGGCTGCTCCCTTAAGTAGGACAGAGCCCAGGGAAGGTTTAAAGGAAACTAGGACCTGCAGGGATAAGAACTGGACTATTAAGAAACAAAGCACAGTCTATATCATTCTAAATTAAGAAGAAATGAACAGAAGGGTTTTCTTCCCTTTTCCAGATGCGTTCCCTTTTTCCAGTGGAATCATGTCAAACCTTATGTGAAGTGAATAAGTGAAGGGGAAGCGCTTTCATCACAAAACCACGGCACAGGTGCTACTACCTGGGCATTGAGGTGAGCGTGAACCATGAAGCGAGTCCTGTTGGGCTGGGGGTTGATACTGGCTGCTGGGCTAGTGGTTACCAGTGTAGTGGAGGCTGGTGGAGGTGATGGAGGAGGAGGAAGTAGAGGGCAGAGACGTGGGGGAGACAAGCGCCGGAGACTCCATCATGTCCAGCACGGACACTGCAGCTACACCTTCATCCTACCTGAGTTGGAGAGCTGTCAGGCCAGCCAGAATCAATATGGCAAAGCCAACATGGTTCAAAGAGACGCGCCCCCACCTGCAGAGAGTGATTGGTCTGCCCAGAAACTGCAACACCTGGAGACCGCAATGGAGAACAACATGCAGTGGCTGCAAAAGGTAAGAGCTGAGAACTGAACTTTCTGATATTGTTTGTTAAGCAAGATCTTCCAGAGCATGAGCAGAGCAAAGAACAGTGTAACAGATAAATCCCTCACACAAAGCAATATACCTAGAAGCCAAAGGGTTTCTACCTGGAGAACAAAATCGTTTTAAGGGTACTCCCTCGGGTGACAGAGAACAATTTTGTTTACAGTGGGTTGTTTAGAACCTGTTTAGAACATAGTTCTCTGAGAGTGTAATTCACAGTGGGCTGTTAAGAGCAATTTTTGTAACAATTCTTTCTGAGAGCATAGTTCACAGTGGATTGTTTAGCTTGCTGCCAAATGACTGAATTCAAATGAAGCTCTCATTCGTGGGATCCAGTCTGGCATGGACAGAATGGAGTCTCCCTTTGATGGGTCAGAGTGTTGTAACCCTGAGAGCCAGCATGAATCACAGGCTACATAAAGTATAGTTGAAATCCACTAAAGAATGGAAAGAAGAATGGAATAGCCATTTGCAGTTTTTTGTATCTTAGCTGTGGCCCAAAAGCTTCTCTGAAAAAGAGCTCTGCCACCATCAAACACACAGGGATCAGTGATTATATGTCCCATTTAGAAGAGCTTAAGATATGGCCCAGTCCCAGGACTGAATGATAGATCTACTGATTGCCAAGGGTACAATCATGTTTACAATCCACAGCCCTCACAGTTTGATTATCCTCTACAACAAATGAACATATCTTTTTATTAGCATATTGTAGCTTTCAAGATGAACATATGCTTGTTACTTCACATCAGCTAACTTCCCTGAGCCTAATTATTAATTGCACACTTGTTAGGAGACTACAGTGGTGTATTGCTGCCATGAAAAATAAAACAGGCCGCGTGTAGCCTAATTTATTTTTTTCCACAGGTAGTTTTACTAATTTTATATTGAGAATAAATGTAAAAATAAATAATTTGTGCTTGTGGTCCATTCTCACCATTGTTCGCTCTCATGCTCTCGTGATGGTTTTCTTGAGTTAGTCTATTTTAAATTTCTCCTCAGTGAGAGGTTTTGGGAAATGTGAGTGTCGTTGAGCAATATAGTTTGTGTTGTCCTTAGTTGACTTACTTTTTGGATAATTTCTGAGTTCTCAAAGCCTTCACAAACAGAGAAATCAATGAAAGTTATAGTATTATTTCTTCGTGGTCAACTTGGTCTATATGCAAAGGTTCATGGATACAAATGAGTGCATCCAAGTGGTAAAAGTGTTTTTTTAAGATACAACCAGGTGTTTATTTCAAATTATTGACCCCATGGACAACGCGTGTTATGTTACTAGTTGACAGTCGGATCTCGAGTCTGATCATGCACTGTAGCCTCGGATCTTGGATAGGTGTGATAATATTTGAAATTCTGACTGTATACAAAATCCTATTATATATTATATTATAAGAAAATATGTTAGTTTTTCAGTATTCAGGGAGTGTTCTGGTAACCTAATGATTTCACTGGAGATGTGTGATCAGAAGCACTTTGATTACAAGGTGTGGTGGTTAGAATTTTATGCGATTTTATAGACCTACACAGGCCCGGTAATATGAGGAATTCTCGTCAATGTACTTAAAATAATGACAACAACTATACAGTGCATGTTGTGGCTATGTGGCTCCTTGGCACTAATATGTCCCAATGCCTCAAACAAACAAGAAAGTAGGTGGTAATTGGATAAAAACTCAAAATAACATCTTTACATTATTCTGGAAATAAATTGTTTCCTTAAAAATAAAATGTCAACATTATTCTTGAAATAATCTTTTTTTCAAAATAAAAGGTTTACTGTAATGTCTAAATAAAATGTCTATGACTAGACAAATGGTGCACTGCCCCCATTATTATAAAAAAATCAGAATTTTAAGGATTACATTTACAAATAACTAATTTTACATTTAGAAATACAGCAAATAAATAAGATGACAAAAGATCAAACACCATAACAAAAAAAGTGGATCAAACAGTGCTCAGATTCTGAGACAGAGGCAAAGTGTGGATTGCTACTGTACATATTGTTAGATGATGATGGATCATGTTCTCTGAAGATAACTTCTGTTTCACTTAATATTTATTTAATTATTTTCAGTTGATACAACTTAAACAGGGTTTCAGATTTTAGTTGTACAAACACGATTCCAAAAAAGTTGGGACACTGTACAATTGTGAATAAAAACAGAATGCAATGATGTGGAAGTTTCAAAATTCAATATTATATTCAGAATACAACATAGATGACATATCAAATGTTTAAACAGCGAAAATGTATCACTTTAAGGTAAAAATAAGTTGATATTAAATTTCATGGCATCAACACATCTCAAAAAAGTTGGGACAAGGCCATGTTTACCACTGTGTGGCATCCCCTCTTCTTTTTATAACAGACTGCAAATGTCTGGGGATTGAGGAGACGCCTGCGCTTCTGGATCCTGTTTAGATATGGCTTCTTTTTTTACCTATAGAGTTTTAGCTGGCAACAGGGAATGGCACGGTGGATTGTGTTCACCGACAATGTTTTCTGGAAGTATTCCTGAGCCCATGTTGTGATTTCCATTACAGTATCATTCCTGTATGTGATGCAATGCCATCTGAGGGCCCGAAGATCACGGGCATCCAATATGGTTTTCCGGCCTTGACCCTTACGCACAGAGATTGTTCCAGATTCTCTGAATCTTTGGATGATATTATGCACTGTGGATGATGATAACTTCAAACTCTTTGCAATTTTTCTCTGAGAAACTCCTTTCTGATATTGCTCCACTTTTCGCCGCAGCATTGGGGGAATTGGTGATCCTCTGCCCATCTTGATTTCTGAGAGACACTGCCACTCTGAGAGGCTGTTTTTATACTCAATCATGTTGCCAATTGACATAATAAGTTGCAAATTGGTCCTCCAGCTGTTCCTTATCTGTACATTTAACTTTTCCAGCCTCTTATTGCTACCTGTCCCAACATTTTTGGAATTTGTAGCTCTCATGAAATCCAAAATGAGCCAATATTTGGCATGACATTACAAAATGTCTCACTTTCAACATTCGATATGTTATATATATATTCTATTGTGAATTGAATATAAGTTTATGAGATTTGTAAATTATTCCATTCCCTTTTTACTCACAATTTGTACAGTGTCCCAACTTTTTTGGAATCGGGTTTGTATTTGCTACCCACAAGGTATTAGCTTGCAAAGGAATGCATAACACCTATTGGAAACAGAACTTCTTACACGAAGATGGATCTTTTATGTAATTGTTAAAACATTTCTGGTGTGGGTGCAAAATATTTGTTTTACCATATGATTGGTTTACTTTAGATAAATGGATGTGTATGATGTTTGTGTAGCTAAGATGACATAATCAGTCAATGTACATGCAAAAATAGGATTATAAAACTATTCCAAAATATCAACCTGAAGCAGAGCATGCTAGGAACATTTTCTTTTTAAACTCAAATAAATTGAGTAAAGGTCAGTATAACATACAGTGGGGAGAACAAGTATTTGATACATTGCCGATTTTGCAGGATTTCCCATTTACAAAGCATGTAGAAGTCAAACAAAGGTTTCTGTACCAAATATTAAGTATCAAATACTTATGTCATGCAATAACATGCAAATTAATTATTTAAAAGTCATACAATGTGATTTTCTGGATTTTTGTTTTAGATTCTGTCTCTCACAGTTGAAGTGTACCTATGATAAAAATGACAGACCTCTACATGCTTTGTAAGTAGGAAAACCTGCAAAATCGGCAGTGTATCTAATACTTGTTCTCCCCACTGTAAGTGTTTTACATTTCTCTATGTTTGAGACACTTAATAGAAATATTTGAGTCCAAAATACATTAGGGTTTACAGTGTACTACACGACTTAACAGCGATATGAAGCCATACATTCTTATTCCTATATACCTTTAGTATGTTGTTATTTGATGGAGGGAAATAATTATTTTCATTAATGCTTCACATACTTGACCACGTGTAAAGGCCCGCTTCTCAGACCTCCGGGGTACTTTGCTCTTCTCACGTGATAAATTTCCTTTGTCATCATATCTGGATGTTTTTCAATTGCATTAAGTAGTCTGAACATAGGCAAAGTAATTGAATTAAGCTGTTTCTTCACAACGTAATAAAATGTAGTTTAAACCCAATATCTTTGAGTAAATGCAACACTAAACATTTCCGTTCACAGAGAAAATCAATATATTTGCATGTTTTGATGTAATTTTCTTAAGTAAAATGAACAGCCATTGAAACATTTTTTTTGCTGTGCAGATACTTCAAGTCCTGTAAATTGTGAGGTGGAGCCGCTGGGGATCAAACTTGTTGGTGTAGTACATCCCACAGATGCTCAATTATATTGGAGGGCAGGACAACACCTTGAACTCTTCATTATGTTCCTCAAACTATTCCCGAACAATTTGTGCTGTGTGGCGGGGCGCATTATCCTGCTGAAAGAGGCCACTGCCATCAGGGAATATAATTGCCATGAAGGGTGTACAGTACCTGGTCTGCAACGATGTTTATGTCAAATTGACATCCACATGAACGGCCGGACACAGGGTTTCCTTCTTACAGTGCATCCTAGTGCCATCATTTCCCCAGGTAAACGGCGCACATGTACACAGCCGTCCACGTGATGTTAAAGAAAATGGGACTCATCGGACCAGGCAACCTCCCACTGCTGCAAGGTCCAGTTCCAATGCTCATGTACCTGTTTTGGGCGCTTTTGACGGTGGACTGGGATCATCATGGGCACTCTGACTGTTCTGTAACTACGCAGCCCCATACGCCACAGGGTGTGATGCACTTTGTGCTGTGACACATTCTTCCTGTTACAATTATTAAAATGTTATGTTGCTTGTGCCACAGTAGACCTTCTGTTGGTTTGGACCAGCTGAAATAGCTTTTGTTGCACTCATGCATTGATGAGCCTTGTGCGCCCAACACCCTTTTTCTTGTCAAGGTTGCTCAGGTCTTTACTACTGCTCATTTCTCCTGCATCCAACATGTTGACTATGAGTCAGGTCCTGGCCATCTCTGTGCTGGGGGCCATGGTTGGGACCTGGCAGAGGAGAGACCTCTAGACATCTCTTCACAGTTGCTTTTTTGTTTCCCCATATGTACAACGTTGCCTCTTATTGGGGATCTTATTTAAGTTCAGCCTTTTGCTACACCCAGTGTGGATTATTGTTTATGCCTAGTGGGGTTGTAGCAGCTTTGGTTTTTGGTGGATAATTCTGTCTCAACGTGACAGAATTATCCACCACCCAGGGACACAGCAGAGATGGGCGGTAGGGGAACTCCTCGGTTGGCCAGATAGTGACACCAAGGAGAACCCCTACAGTCTCCCAGCGGTCAGCCCAAAAACATTTTTTAGGGGGGCTATGGGGTCCTTCGCAGAATCCCAAGACGTTACTGACACCACCTTGAGGGTTGGGACAACAAGTCGCAGTGGCACCTCATGTGGGGGCTCATTGAGGAATTCTTGCAGCCCTGGTAGCAAGGCACTGTCACAGTAACAGAATGGATTTGAACCACCACTCTGCGCCTGTGTCCTGCCTCCTGCACCGTGACAGTTCGCTTATCATCTAATTTACCCAGACCTTGAACTGTGCCCTTGCTAGGAGATGATCAACATTATTCACTTTTTTCTCCCCAGTTTATATCTAAACACTAAATTCCATAAAATCGGTTAATCAAATTCTGACCATTACCTCTTATTTGTATCAGAGGTCTATTTGTTTTTCTGACCTGGTTTGTCCCAGCCTCAGATACAATACATGAGACAAAAACTTAGTGTGAGAACAAAACTGCTCTCTCGCTGACATCCCTTAGGATTACTTATAGGACTCTGTACCTTGTTATTCTTGTACAGTACATGTCATTACTTCTGCCAATATATTTTCCCTGAGAAGACAAAAACACTGAGTGCACACTCAGTGTGTGCCTGAATTTCTTGAGACAGATATTGTGTAACTGGAGACATTTGAGCCCCGGAGTTTGAAGCAAGATAAACACTTTGATCACCTAAATGAAGATAAGGCAGTAGCTAGTGCTGCAGAAAGGGACAAAACATTAGACATCAGCAGCAAGATGTCACTAGGATAAGCTGGCTGAAGTACTTACTGTGTAGAAAATTATTATTATTATTTTTTTACTTATAATTGCACTATAACTATCAGGCGGACCCAGATGCAAACACGGATACAGGCGGCTCGTTTCCAAGTAACAATGGTTTATTACAGAGAAGAGTAGTAGAGAAGCCTGGGTTGATACCGGGCTGGCAGCAGAGGGAAATGCAAGCAGCAGGCAGAGAGGAATTGAGGGCAGGCAGGAGATTGGTACACAGGCTGGTGGTGAAGGTACAGGTAGGTAGTAAGCAGAGTAGTCATTGACAGGCAGGAGGTCTGTGCACAGCCTGGCGGTGAAGGTACAGGTAGGGAGCAGGCAGAGGTCGAGGCACGGGGCAGGGACAGAACTAGCAACTGTTAACAGGGTTATTGTGGGAACGCTCTGTAAACACGCAAGAACTGGCAACTGGAACAAAAGGAAAAGACAAGTTAAGGAGGCAAAGATAACGAGGGGATGGGAGACACCTGGTGGGGGTGAGACAAGATAACACAGGTGAACACAATCAGGATGTGACAATACCAAGAGCTTTGTGAATATATTTTATGACTATTAATTTTATTAAACCTGCATTTAAACACGATTATATCTATACTATTGACACTTAATATCATGTCTACTCTACCCTGTTCCTGGAGAGCAACCATAGGCCTGCAGTAGGTTTGTACAATGATATTACACTATACTTATCACAAAGAGCGATACATACTACTTAGTGACTGAAACTAGTAAAATCCGTTAGCTAGTTAACTTTTACATACCACACAATCAAGGCCTAGGTGCTGATTCAAAATAAGTTTTATTATTGAAAATGACAGTATGCTAGCAACACAATGACTAAGTAAACATAAAGTCACATTACCTCTCTTGACCATTTCTATGCTTAATAAACCAGTCTTTGGAGTATCTCCTTACATGACACTTTGTGTCACTCAGCAGTCAAACATTTTTCCTGAATACTGAAATTGTTGCAAAGCACCACACATAGTTGGTTACGTTCATAAAATAATCACTAGCATTTTTCCCCTGAGTAAAAAATCCATCATTCTTTAATTTCCATGGTAGAGGGATGAAATAATAAGGCTTGTCTGTCCCAGCACGGTAGAGCACTGTAAAGTTTAAATTGGGGAATGGGTAAACACCTTTAATGTCTGCGAGCCGAATCCAATATTTGGGGAGAAGGGTTAAATAAATACTCCTCCCACTCTTAAACATATAAAACTAGATTACAATTATGAATTAATTATTATATTATACATTTATTATTATATGTTCTAATAACTGACGTTTACTTGCTTTCAAATTGATAAGTACACAACTAATGAAAGGTGGTCCTAAATCAAAGGAATTCCAATGTGACCAAATAAGTTTGCCCACCCCTGCCTTAATCTAACCATAAGCAGTGGGAAACTGTCAGGGCCTTCTTAGCCTTCAGAGAAGGCATAAGGATGTTGCAAATATACACTACCATTCAAAAGTTTGGGGTCACTTACAAATGACCATGTTTTCCATGAAAACACAATAAAATGAGTTTGTATAGGAAGTATAGAAAAATCATTAGGAAATATATTTGAAGGTTAGAATTTTTTTTATTGAAATAATAATTTATAATGCATCCTCCATTTCCAGCAATTACAGCCTTGCAGACCTATGTAACATTCTAGTTGTCAATTTCCATCCATCCATCCATCTTCTTCAGCTTATCCGGGGCCGGGTCGCGGGGGCAGCAGTCTAAGCAGGGATGCCCAGACTTCCCTCTCCCCAGACACTTCCTCTAGCTCTTCCGGGGGGACACCGAGGCGTTCCCAGGCCAGCCGGGAGACATAGTCCCTCCAGCGTGTCCTAGGTCTTCCCCGGGGTCTCCTCCCGGTGGGACGGGACCGGAACACCTTCCCAGGAAGGCGTTCCGGAGGCATCCGAAAAAGATGCCCAAGCCACCTCAGCTGACCCCTCTCGATGTGGAGGAGCAGTGGCTCTACTCTGAGCTCCTCCCGGGTGACCGAGCTTCTCACCCTATCTCTAAGGGATCGCCCAGCCACCCTGCGGAGAAAACTCATTTCGGCCGCCTGTATCCGGGATCTTGTCCTTTCGGTCATGACCCAAAGCTCATGACCATAGGTGAGAGTAGGAACGTAGATTGACTGGTAAATCGAGAGCTTCGCCTTGCGGCTCAGCTCTTTCTTCACCACGACAGACCGATACATCGACTGCATTACTGCAGAAGCTGCACCGATCCGTCTGTCAATCTCCCGTTCCATCCTTCCCTCACTCGTGAACAAGACCCCTAGATACTTAAACTCCTCCACTTGAGGCAGGCACTCTCCACCAACCTGAAGTGGGCAAGCCACCCTTTTCCGACTGAGGACCATGGCCTCGGATTTGGAGGTACTGATTTTCATCCCCACCGCTTCACACTCGGCTGCAAACCGTCCCAGTGCATGCTGAAGGTCCTGGTTAGAAGGGGCCAACACGACAAAATCATCTGCAAAGAGCAGAGACGAAATCGTGTGGTCCCCAAACCTGACACCCTCCGGCCCCTGGCTGCGCCTAGAAATTCTGTCCATAAAAATTACAAACAGAACCGGTGACAAAGGGCAGCCCTGCCGGAGTCCAACATGCACTGGGAACAAGTCTGACTTACTGCCGGCAATGCGGACCAAGCTCCTGCTTCGGTTGAATAGGGACCTGACAGCCCTTAGCAAAGGACCCAGGACCCCATATTCCCCAAGCACCCTCCACAAGATGCCGCGAGGGACACAGTCGAATGCCTTCTCCAAATCCACAAAACACATGTGGATTGGTTGGGCAAACTCCCATGAACCCTCCAACACCCCGTAGAGGGTATAGAGCTGGTCCAGTGTTCCACGGCCCGGACGAAAACCACACTGTTCCTCCTGAATCCGAGGTTCTACTATCGGCCGTATTCTCCTCTCCAGAACCCTGGCATAGACTTTCCCGGGCAGGCTGATAAGTGTGATCCCCCTATAGTTGGAACACACCCTCCGGTCCCCCTTCTTAAAAAGAGGGACCACCACCCCGGTCTGCCATCCCAGAGGCACTGTCCCCGACCGCCACGCGATGTTGCACAGGCGTGTCAACCAAGACAGCCCCACAACATCCAGAGACTTGAGGTACTCAGGGCGGATCTCATCCACCCCGGTGCCTTGCCACCGAGGAGTTTCTTGACCACCTCTGTGACTTCAGCCCGGGTGATGGACGAGTCCACCTCTGAGCCCTCATCCTCTGCTTCCTCAATGGAAGACGTGACAGCGGGATTGAGAAGATCCTCAAAGTACTCCTTCCACCGCCCGACGACATCCTCAGTTGAGGTCAACAGCTGCCCACCTCTACTGTAAACAGCGTTGGTAGGGCACTGTTTCCCTCTCCTGAGGCGCCGGATGGTTTGCCAGAATCTCTTCGAGGCCAGCCGATAGTCCTTCTCCATGGCCTCACCGAACTCCTCCCAGGCCCGAGTTTTTGCCTCCACAACCACCCGGGCTGCAGCCCGCTTGGCCTGTCGGTACCCGTCAGCTGCCTCAGGAGTCCCACAAGCCAACCAGGCCTGATAGGATTCCTTCTTCAGCTTGACGGCATCCCTTACTTCCGGTGTCCACCACCGGGTTCGGGGATTGCCGCCTCGACAGGCACCGGAGACCTTACGGCCACAGCTCCGAGCGGCCGCTTCGACAATGGCGGTGGAGAACATGGTCCACTCGGACTCAATATCTCCAACCTCCCTCGGGATCCAGTCGAAGCTCTGCCGGAGGTGGAGGAGTTAAAGATCTCTCTGACAGGAGACTCGGCCAGACGTTCCCAGCAGACCCTTACAGTACGCTTGGGCCTGCCGAGTCTGTCCAGCTTCCTCCCCCGCCATCGGATCCAACTCACCACCAGGTGGTGATCAGTTGACAGCTCCGCCCCTCTCTTCACCCGAGTGTCCAAGACAGCCGCAGGTCAGATGAGACGACAACAAAGTCAATCATCGACCTGCGGCCTAGGGTGTCCTGGTGCCACGTGCACTGATGGACACCCTTATGCTTGAACATGGTGTTCGTTATGGACAAACTGTGACTAGCACAGAAGTCCAATAACGGAACACCGCTCGGGTTCAGATCAGGGGGGCCGTTCCTCCCAATCATGCCCCTCCAGTTGTCACTGTCGCTGCCCACGTGGGCATTGAAGTCCCCCAGTAGAACGATAGAGTCCCCAGTCGGAGCACTTTCCAGCACCCCTCCCAGAGACTCCAAGAAGGTCGGGTACTCTGCACTGCCGTTCGGCCCGTAGGCACAAACAACAGTGAGAGACCTATCCCCGACCCGTAGGCGCAGGGAAACGACCCTCTCGTTCACCGGGGTAAACTCCAACACATGGCGGCAGAGCTGGGGAGCTATGAGCAAACCCACACCAGCCCGCCGCCTCTCACCATGGGCAACTCCAGAGTGGTGAAGAGTCCATCCTCTCTCAAGGAGTGTGGTTCCAGAGCCCAAGCCGTGCGTAGAGGTGATCCCGACTACCTCTAATCGGAACCTCTCAACCTCACGCACTAACTCAGGCTCCTTCCCCGCCAGCGAGGTGACATTCCACGTCCCTAGAGCCAGTTTCCGTGTCCAGAGATCGGGTTGTCTAGGCCCCTGCCTTCGACTGCCGCCCGATCCTCTTTGCACCGGCCCCTTATGGTCCCTCCTGTGGGTGGTGAGCCCACAGGAGGGCGGCCCCACGTCACCCGTTCGGGCTGAGCCCGGCCGGGCCCCATGGGGGAAGGCCCGGCCACCAGGCGCTCGCATTCGAGCCCCAACCCCGGGCCTGGCTCCGGGGTGGGGCCCCGGCTGCGCCATACCGGGCGACGTCACGGTACTCAAAATTGTATTCTTCATTAAGGGGTTTTGAACCGCACTTAGTCTGACCCGTCGCCTAAGACCTGTTTGCCTTGGGAGACCCTACCAGGGGCATATAGCCCCAGACAACATAGCTCCTAGGGTCACTCGGGTACTCAAACCCCTCCACCACGTTAAGGTGGCAGTTCTTGGAGGGGTAGTTGTCAATTTGTTGAGGTAATCTGAAGAGATTTCACCCCATGCTTCCTGAAACAGCTCCCACCAGTTGGATTGGCCTGATGCACACATTTTACATACTATACAGTCAAGCTGCTCTCCCAACAGCTCAATAGGGTTGAGATCTGGTGACTGTGCTGGCCACTCCATTATAGACAGAATAACAACTGATTGCTTCTTCCCTAAATAGTTGTTGGATAGTTTGGAGCTTTGCTTATTGTCGTCTTGTAAGAGGAAATTCGCTCCAATCAAGTGCCATCCACAGGGTATGGCATGGCATTGCAAAATGGAGTGATAGCCTTCCATCTTGAAGATCCCTTTTACCTTGTACAAATCATCCATTTCAACACCAAGGCACCTCAAAACCATCACATTGCCTCCACCATGCTTGACAGGTGGCGTCAAGCACTCCTGCAGTTTTGGATTGTTTTGGATCTGCGTCTCATGAATATTCTTTGATTTGTTTGTCCATTTGTCCAATGTCTATGTTCTTTCGCCCATCTTAATCTTTTCTTTTGATTGGCCAGTCTAAGATATGGCTTTTTCTTTGCAACTCTGCCTAGAAGTCTAGCTCTTGACATTGAGACATCTGTTTTTCAAACTAAACATTAATGTATCTGTCCTGTGGTGCACCGGGGGCCTCCAACTCCTCTTTCTATGTCAGTTTACAATGTTCTGTAACGGGATGGTACACAGCATTGTACAAGTTTCTTGGCTATTCCTCGCATGGATTAGCCTTCATTTCTCAGAATAGGAATAGACTAACAGGTTTCAGAAGAAAGTTATTTGTTTCTGTCCATTTTGAGCCTGTAATTAAACCCACAATTGCTAATGCACCAGATGCTCAACTAGTCTAATGAAGGCCAGGTTAATTGATTCTTTAATCAGCACAACATTTATCAGCTGTGTTAACATAATTGCAAAAGGGTTTCGTAATGATACATTTTAAAATGATAAACATGGATTAGCAAACACAATGTGCTCTTGGAACACAGGGGTGATGGTTGCTGATAATGGGCCTATGTTGATATTCCATAAAAAAATAACCATTAATAGTAATTTACTACATTAACAATGTTTACAATTTATTTCTGATAAATTTCATGTTATTCCATGTTATTTTATTTTGTACTTATATTACATTGTTATATTATTTAGTCTTTTTTATTGGCCTAAACTGAATTTCTTCAGGGTTATAAAGAAGGTTCAGAATTTCTTTTGGTGGTCTCTACACAGCTCAGCCAACTAGTATTGGTTAGGGTTAAACTTGCAGGACAGAAGGCATCTAGTTTAACTGTATGAGAGCAGAATTATTGAGTGACAGTAGAGTCAACCAATCACAATTTAACTTGCTGTTGACTTTGCAATTTGAGTTAATAGCTAGCAGTTTCCTTGTTTGCCCATGCTATTCAGCTGACTAACATTGTGGGCAGCTCCAGCAGGTGTGCAATGGTTAGTGATACTGAATAGTGATACAGTTCAAGTTGCCCTGTGATGTGGGTTCAACCCGTCATGTCAGTCACTTGTACAGGCTTTATATTGTTTAAACACCCACTCCACACAGTTAGAATTGATGGAAACAGGCAGATCGGAACAACTGGACTGATCATGATGAAGGTAGATTTGTGAACTCTGATATCTTTTTTGAAACTCAATTTGGTATGACTATGTCTTCCTTAGTCTAACCAAAAATCATTATCTTTGAGCTATTTTAACCCAGGCTTTCTCAAAGTTGCTTGAATTGCATTCGATCGCCACTGTTAAAGACCAACCCCGTTTCCTAAAAAAGGTGGGATGCTGTGTAAAATGGAAATTAAAACAAATTGCAAAGATGTGCAAATAATTTAAACCATATATTCAATAATTGTTGTGTCCCCAGTGCTTTCTTTTGCTCTGTGTTCGTATGTGTTTGTGCTTTGTTTCTCTGTGTGGTTGTTGCAGGCTAATTGGCATCCCGATCGCCGGTTGCAGCTGTTTGATGAAATTTTGGGCTGATTGGAGAGTTGAATTCTCCCACTCAGTGGTTGCAACTGGTGCAGCCTGCATTTAAGCTACAGAGATTCAGCAATCTCACGCTCTGCTGCTGCTCTGCTGTTGTTTGGCCTGTATTGCTGTGTTTGTGAATTGTGAGAACATTTGTTAATTAGTGCTTTGTTTGTGTGAGATTTGTGGTTGCAGAGAGCAGTGCATTCATACTATTGTTTGTATTGTGACTATTATTTGGACTAAAACCTTTTTCATTTGTTTCCAGGGGGAAAGGGAAAGCCATTGTGCTTTAGGCAAGAGGCCATGGGGCATACACCACCTGTAGTGTTACTCTCTCTAAAAACAATAGGTAAGATCACCACTGGGATTTTGGTTAGAGCACCGGTGCTAGAGGTGCTAGTTAGGTTAGTTATTTGGCAGGTAAAGTAAGGTTAGGGATTTGGGATTATTTTTACTTTCTTTGCTTTGGTCCCGTACAGCATCTTTTCCCTAAATTACCGTTGTGATAAATGAATATCCTATTGAACAGTTGTCCTGCCTCTGTCATCCTTCCTCGCACTCTTGAACCCATACCCTTTTCCCCAATCCATGTGGGCTTCACATGTAGTGGGGTGTTGCGCTCCTCTGGGAGGCGTGCGTAACATAAGTGGGGGCTCGTACAGGATCCAACCGATCCATACAACATATGCTGCCATCCAGATAATGTCTTTTTCTGGGAAGGCCTTGCTTATTTCAGCAAGACAATGCCAAACCATTTTCTACATGTATTAAAACAGCATGCCTCCATAGTAAAGTAGTCTGAGTGCTAAAGTGGCCTACATGCAGTCCAGACCAATCACCCATTTACACCATTTGGCGCATTATGAAATTATGAGACCCTAAACTGTTGAGCAGCTGAAATCCTATATGAAGCAAGAACCCTATATCAGTCATTCCAAATTATAAGTCTTTCTCAGAAGTTCCCAAACACTTGCAACTATTGTTAAAAGAAGAGGTGATGCAAAAAAGTGGTAAACATGTCCCCTGTCCCAACTTTTTTTAAGTGTTAAGTGTTGCTGGCATCAAATAGAAAACTGACTTATTGTTCTAAAGTCAATAAAATCTGATATGTTGCCTTTTTACTATTTTCAGTCAAATATAGGGATAAATGATTTGCACATCATTGTATTCTGTATTTGCATTCTATGCAGTTTCCCAACTTTGTTGGAAATGGAATGTTTATATGCACTGCTTATTCGTCGTTTATTGTATGTTTAATGTAGCAAATAGTGTTTAACTAGTTGTTAGGTTTTGTCTCTTGGATCTTGTTGGTTTGAAGTCTCTGAAGGATCAGAACTGGAATGATTATTAAAGTTGGGAGGAAATGTTGGGAATGGTTTTGCTGCAGGTCATTGAGTTTATGGAGAGGGGGCTAGGTTTACCGTGTCTTTAAAAGCCTCGAAAAGAGTTTTGTTACGGGACCTTCTCAAGCCTGATCCCAGATCAATCACTGCTGATTACCCACTTATCAATTTGAATAGTTCTGCCTTCAAAAGAAAAAAAACAAAAGCTCTTATAGCCTCACACTAATGACAAGAACACTTGTTCAAAACCCCTTGCAAAATGTCATGCTCTTGACAATATGTGGATGAAGTTAAAAAAAGGTATCTGGTGATTCAGCTTTTGTGTGATTTGCAGTTACACATTAAAAGCCTATAGTAGCATGTCATTCAAAAATGTTCTGGAGTAAGTTTAGAATTATGTTTTTTATATGGCACAGATAATATGAATTTGTGCAGATTAATTAACTATGATTAATAACAATATAACAACTTTGTACTACCCTTAACATTTAAAGTCAGCCGATGCGGTTTGTTTGAATCGTGCACTAATCCACTGCATGTCAATGTCACAGTCATTCCTCAACTGAGGACGGAGTCTATGTTGTTGGACTGATGGAGTTTGTGTCCATTGGGTTGGCTCAGATCAGTAGAGAACGCCTCCATGTGTTAAATAAACATTTCTTCCCTGTTTATCATTCTTGAGGAAATGTCTTAGAAATCCCTGAGACCATGATAGTTGAAAGGTTCTGCACTCCATGAGTTGTCGCCTGCAACGACATCAGTCAATTTTGGAGTGGAATGAACCATATCCACTCTGTCTTCCAGACGGTGATAAGGACGTCTCTTTACTCTCTCGTACTTACTTGGATTGAGGGTTCTTTCTGTCTCTGTCCATACTGGTTTATGTTCGACCTATGAACAATGGAGACAGGCTGGAGCTTCTACAGTATAGCTGCCTCTGTAAGCAAATGCTTGTTAATGCATTGGATGAGTCATATGTGTCTTTATCTTTGATAAAGTTGCACAGCTGTGATACAAAAGTCTATTATTACTGGCAGTCATTGCTCAACACTAAACGTTATCTCCTGTTTATTATTTTGGCAAGAGTGAATGTTTTATACATACTGTTTTGCCTGATTTGTAAAGTTCTTTTGCTTTAAAAAAAGAATGCTGGAAAAACAAGACTACATTAACAATCCGTGTGCATTAATCAAGCTAAAGATTTCCCATTGGATGAACATACTTACAGGGTTCATTTGTCAATTAGCCTTCCCCATAGTAAAGTTCTTGAAAAAAGTATTTGTCAGAAACACAAAACCGTATTCTGCGCGAGAAAACAACAATTCCGTCCTTGACAGCAACACTGTAAAACCAAGTGTTTATGACCCAAACTATTTTTGGTTTCAATGCATTTGATGAATTTCAATGATTTGTCACAACTATCACACTTATGTGGTATAGACCTGAGCTTGTTAGTTACCCAGGACTGTGTCTACCCAAAGCCTTCACCAAGTGATGACCAAGTGAAGGTAATTTGTTTAAGTAAAAATAAACCCAAAATCCTGGCTCAGAAGTTTAATTCAGACCTGTTGGTACCATGCTGGTTTGAGAAGGAATCAAGTTCCGAAAGGACCAATGAAAAATGTTTAGTAAACATAAAAGGCAGGCTGGGATTATTTCAATGAATCCCCTCACACTTTTTTGCTCTGAGCACTCTAAACAGGGTGATAAGCAAGTAAGTAAATACTAGTGTTTAATTGTTGTTGTCCAGGTTAGAAGCTGACTGAGAAAAGTTCACTATTATGTTTAATCTAAATTCCAGTGTTTGTGATGACAACACTGAGGCTTAGGTTATAAACGTGTCACATGCTTCCTGGTTTTACATGACGTTACATGAGACATTTGTACACCTGACATTGTTGGACCAGAATCTGATCTCAAGTCAGAAAAATTAGCTCTTAATCAAGCGTATTATCTGACTACTATATGTCTGTAAAGCCTAGAGATACAGCACAGTGAATAATAAATAGAAGGCACAGTAAAAGGCTGGGTAGCCTAGTGATGTCTTGGAATGGTGTTCAAGGTAGGCCTATCATTGTTTAATGATGCCAGTTCCCTACACAAGAAACAAACTTAAAAATCATACCCTGCTCAGTGTACATTAAATGTGCATTCCTTATTTCCTGGTTGAGCATTATGACTGATACGAGTTCCTTTTCCTAATACAGACATTAAATATGTAGGGGTTGGTAGCCTGGAAACACACATAAGATTATGGGTAACTGTTTTAGCTATACATTTACTGTCATCCTAATGAGTCTGACATCTTAAACACAGTTGCCTTTCTAAATCATTCTACCTTGTATTATAACACAATGTATTAACAGGTGCTTTTACTAGCCTTTCCTGATTTTTTATGTATCCATTGTTTTTGTATCTATACAAGATGTCAGAAAGCCTATTCCCTAGTGAAAAATCTTTCACTCTCAAAGTGGAAACTCCTTAGGGGGAGGCTCTGGCTGAAGGGAACATAAAGCACCTTTTCTGTTAATGTATTTCTCCAGTTTATTTCTGCTTGTGAATTTTATAGATGGTGGTCTGTAGTATCGTTTGTCAAAACGGTGTTCCTTAATGGCATTGGACTCTTTCAGCAGGATAATGCGCCCTGCCACAAAGCAAAAATGGTTTAGGAATGGTTTGAGGAACACAACCACGAGTTCAAGGTGTTGACTTGAACACCAAATTCCCCAGATCTTTATCCAATCGAGCATCTGTGGGATGTGCTGGACAAACAAGTCTAATCCATGGAGGCCCCACCACACAACTTAGAGGACTTAAAGAATCTGCTGCTAAAGTCATGGTGCAAGATACCACAGCACACCTTCAGAGGTCTAGTGGAGTCCTCAATGAGTCAGGGCTGTTTTGGTGGCAAAAGTGGGACCTAAACTATATTAAGCAGGTGGTCATAATGTTATGGCTGATCAGTGTATGTAATATAGCTGAATGTAATATAGCTGATTGTTTTAACATAGCAATTAATTAATTAGCTATTGAAACAATAATTTGCATCATAGAGTACAGTCAAAAAGGCCAACTCAGCCCAGCTTAGCCCAGTCAAGCCTAGTAAAGCTCATCTCAAATCAGACAGGCCAGGGTACATACTATTATTTTAGCTAAAGCTAGTATTAATAAATAATATGAATAACTATGTTTTTCTTTTTCTTTCTGAGAATTAGCTGAGCCAAAAAAAAAAAAAGATTTGCCTGACCAACTAACTGGATGAATGTGAAACATTAAGTTATTAATAGGTTATTATGTCATTTGAACTGTCTTTAGTTATGGTGAAAGATCTTAGGACATTTAAACATCGTTTTTCAAATACATTATTATTTATTTTATAATCCACATAATTAACAACAGACACAGCAAGAGAGTTCATAGGTTTTTCCTACAGTAGATTTCATTATCATGAACAAAGTGGCTACTCCCAATAGCATGGGCTAACATGACATTTAATAGCTTGACTTCCTTTGTGATATGTTGCAGAATTAAGGAATATTGGACAGATACAATTTGACTTGCTTTCAGCCGCTTGCTAGCGACATTGTAAAATTGGGATTTTTCATATGTAACACCTCAGTGGAGCTTGATATAATTTTCAGGACTGAATATCTGGTAGGCTAATCTTAAGTTATTGTTCAAATTCCAAATATAAGATTTCAGAACATAAAATATATATATATATATACATACATATACAACTCCACACGATCTAGAGTTAGTGGCATGAGCCAAATGCTACAACTCCACGCAACCCAGGGTTAGTGGCATGAGCCAAATGCAATAACTCTATGCGACCTAGGGTTAATGACCTGAGCCAAATGCTACAAATCCATGCCACCCAGGATTTGTGGCATTAACGAAATGCTACAAGTCCACGCAACCCTGGGTTAGTGGCATGAGGATTATTGCTTGTTATATCATCACCTTGTAGATAATTATCTCTGTATTGAGACATTCACCTTTATTTGCCTTAACATGTCACAGAAATTTGCACCTTCATGTTCACTTTGAAACAATAATCATAAACCAATGCTAACTACGCTGAAACTCTACTAATAAACATTGCAAGCATATACACTGCGTGCACAATTATTAGGCAAGTGAGTATTCTGATCGTGTTATTATTTCTATGCACATTTTCCAACTCCAAACCATATAAACTTGAATGCTCATTGGATTTAATCATTTTAAGGTGATATGTTTTTGTGAAATGAGGGAGTATGTGGCAACAGTGAATAACAAGGTGTGCAAAATTATTATGCAGCTTCATGACCTCAGGTAAAATGGGCAAAAAACAAGAATTAACTGACACTGAAAAGTCATAAATTGTAAAATGCCTTTCAGACGGATTCAACACTCTTGAAGTAGCTAAACTATTGAGGCGTGACCACCAGACACTCAAACTTTTTGTTGCAAATAGTCAACTGGGGTGCAAAAAATGCATAGAGAAGAAAAGATGCAAATTAACTGCAAAATACTTCAGAAGAAGGTTTTATGGACAGATGAAATTAGAGTGACTCTTGATGGACCAGATGGATGGGCCGCTGGCCATAACTAATGGACACAGGGCACCACTTTGAGTCAGGCGCCAGCAAGATGGAGGAGGGGTACTGGTATGGGCTGCTATCATTAAGGATGAGGTAGTTGGACATTTTTGAGTTGAAGATGGACTGAAACTCAACTCATACCTACTGCCAGTTTCTGGAAGATACTTTCTTCAAGCAGTGGTACAGGAAGAAGTTCTCAGCATTCAAGAAGGACATGTTCTTTATGCAGGACAATGCTCCATCACATGCATCCAAGTACTCCACTGCTTGGCTAGCAAGCAAGGACTTCAAAGATGGGCAAATAGTGACCTGGCCTAAATTAAATCCTATTGAGATCTTGTGGACCCTTCTCAAATTTGGGATTTACAGTCAGGGAAGACATTACACCTCTTTGAACAGCATTTGGGAAGCTGTGCTTGCTGCTTCAGCGAAAGTTGATCGTGAACAGATCAAGAAACTGACAGACTGCATGGATGGAAGGATCATGGCAGTTATTGAAACGAAGGGTGGCTATATCAGTCACAGAATATTTTTGAAAGGCCAGAAATGTTATTTAATTTTCATTTTGTGTTACTTATTTGTTGCATTTACTCAAAAAATTTGGAATAAACAAGTGCGTTGGATAAATTATTTTTGTAATTGAATTGCCTAATAATTGTGCGCACAAATTGTTGCCTAATACTTCTGCACACTTATGTATTCCCCTGAGAAAGATCAAAACTAATTTTTCCTTTGTTAAACATTCAGGTTTGAGGTTCAATTATATTTGGGATTGATTGAGAGCATTGTGTTTGGTCAACAATAAAAAAAATCTTCAGGAATACAATTTGCCTAATAACTGTGCACTCAGTGTATAGCACCTTGCAAAAGTATTCAAATCCATTACCAATTTTCTGAATTACAAATGGCACATTGAGATTTTGTTCATTCATCTTCTTCCGCTTCATTCGGGGCCGGGTCGCGGGGGCAGCAGTCTAAGCAGAGATGCCCAGACTTCCCTCTCCCCAGACACTTCCTCCAGCTCTTCCGGGGGGACACCGAGGCGTTCCCAGGCCAGCCGGGAGACATAGTCCCTCCAGCGTGTCCTAGGTCTTCCCCGGGGTCTCCTCCCGGTGGGACGGGACCGGAACACCTTCCCAGGAAGGCGTTCCGGAGGCATCCGAAACAGATGCCCAAGCCACCTCAGCTGACCCCTCTCGATGTGGAGGAGCAGCGGCTCTACTCCGAGCTCCTCCCGGGTGACCGAGCTTCTCACCCTATCTCTAAGGGATCGCCCAGCCACCCTGCACAGAAAGCTCATTTGAGATTTTGTTCTGCTTGATTTTTTTAATGTACTTTTTGAATGTAAAACCTATTATTGTTATGTGACATTGCTGTCAGAATGAGTGATTTTGTCCCATTCTTATTTGCAGATTTGCAACAGGTTGTCCAGTTTGGTTGGATAACACTTGCTGTCTCTTGCAGTATTTCGCTGTGATTTGTTTTACCCATTCTACCCAACATCCGATAAAGAGCTTCAGCTGACCAGAGTGGGTCAGTTTCATGCTTTCTGGCAGATGGTACTCTTTTGTATGACTTCTTTCTTGCCACTCTCGCATACAGGGCAGTGTAATTCAAAGCTCTTCATATGATTGAGTAGTGCACCATTATTCCACCCCCATCCACTGAACTCTGTAGCTCCTTGATTTTTGCCAGTTGGTAAGGGGTTTAAAAACTTTTACAAATCAATGCATATGCTATCTCATCACTGAGCGTATATTTATTTCTGGATTTCTCTTTTAAAAGATGATGGTCTCTCATAAATTATTGCGAGTTTCTATTAGGAACTGCATGTTTATTTATGTTCTCTTAGGGAGAGTCTTTGCTTTTGTACTATAGCACTTCACTTTCCCTTTGCTCAGGGTCAACACTCAACTTGAGAATAGTTGCAGCACAATTTAAATTGGTAAGTAAACATAGTTTACTTCTAGCTAACCTGTAACTTTGATAATAATAATTAATACTGGAATCTGGCTCAATCAATATGGTCTTAACCCTCCACCTGAATGTAATTACAAGACAGTTAGTCAGTCTTTACTGGGGTAGTTCATTTTGTTTAGAGTTTCTCATTGATGTTGATGGTGTTCCTTGTTTGTTTTTGCATAAAAAATAGACCTAGAGTTTTCCCAGTTTTTTTATTTGTATGTTTGTTGATTTTTAAGTTAATTCAATTAAAACCTGGTTTTGGAAAACACTTTACTAGAGCTTTTCAGTTAGTAACTGAAAGGCTGCTGGTTTAAATCCCTAAGTGTTCTGTTGATATCCCCTTGATTGGCATTTAACCTTAATTGTCTTCAATTTTGAATGAATGTTTTTCACAGTTTTGGAATACTTTTAGCTTCACTATATCCTTTTGTGTCTTTGAAGCATCTCCCGCTCTGAGTGGGTCCTACAGAAAACAAAGCCATCAGTCACAACAATTCTCGACTGAACAAGCTTTTGGAATGCTGCCTGGTTCATGGACTAGACTCTTCTGACAATGTTGAATTACAAGTAATTCATTATAGTCTTTCCAGATTAAGCAAATGGCTCTAACGTGAAAGCTCTCTTTTTTTGATATTCTAACATGCTGCATTTATCAAAAAACGTGTCTCCAAATTGTAATGGCTATCAGCAGCAGAGCTAAAAAGTCGGCCTCTCTTTATTGGAAATAAGTTCTCTTTGAGGCTAGTTGCCATGCAAGAAGCTTTTTGTAGCCATGGAAATAGCAGGGGTAGGAGGGTTGTAGGGTTAAAGGGTTGGGGGGAGGGGTGTTCCCAGTGCTTTTGGCAGAACGACAGGCTGACCACAACCATGCAAGGCTCCCCAGAGACCCCCTACTCTATCCTGAGGAGTCAGGCCAAAAACCTCAGCCACGATAGGTCATTCCCTTTTTATCACTCCAGAACTAACAAGTCTTGTTTATTCCCCACCCTCCACAGGAGAGTCAGACAATGAAATCCCATGACAAAGTTAAATGAGATAGACCAATCTAGGTCAAATTTGTCTTGTACCTTTATGTTGAATTAATTTATTGTGCCGTGTGCAAAGCAGTGCGACTGGCATAAAGAACCACTCTCCAGACTTAAAGGAAAGGTTCGCTATTTTTTTATCCTGGGGCCTTTTTTCAGATTATCTAGCCTAATCCTGGACTGTGGAGACATTCTTCTTTGGAATTAACACAGTTTTGAGAGTTTACGATTTTTTAAAAGGAAGCCTCTCCCGGCTACAATGAAAGTGAACGGGGCTATGGATATAGCATGCACAATTATATGATACATTCGGTCACGGTGTATTGATAATAGGTCTCCATATGTGCAAAAAAGAGCAATGTTTCAATGGTTATAGCTGTTTATTCTTTCTGGAAAATGGATAAGCAGCTAAGTTAATAAAATAAGTACACTGAGACTACATCCCAAATCCAATTGCTTGAATTAATAGGTATCTGATCAACAACAATAATAAGCAGGACCTTGTGGTTTTAGTTTGAACTTCATTTGTACATTAATAGTAGCATCTCCTATTCCATTTGTCAGCAACATGGGATCATATCCAGATCTTTCAGGCATAATTCTCTATATTTTGACACTTTCCTGTGAAATTATGCATAAAAATGCCCCCCCCCCAAAAATTCATTTATAGTCAAAAAAAATTATTGTGTCAAAATAAACTAAGAAATCATCATGAATTAAGCTAAAAATGGTTTTCATTTAGGAATCATGTTTCTCCTAAGAATAACTTAAGACCTTGAAATAATCAAGGTATTATTATTGTTGATTATCTCAGTCTCTTTTTAGCTTATTTGTGGGCAACTTGCAGTTTCCAAGTATTAAGTTGTTGCTTTTTGAAAAATCGCTATAATTATGTCATTTGACCATCTGCTCGAACAAAACTTTTCTGGATCTAGTTGAAAATACTCCCAGAACAAGGTATTAATAGAGTATGCCAATACAGTCTTTGTCACCCAGCCATCACCAACACTGCCACTATTTAATCAACCCTTAATTTTGTTTTTGTCAAATCATTGTGACTGGCCTTTTACATGACAAATTTCTCAACTGCCAGTTCCCTCTCAGGGAACCAGAAGTTGAGGAGGACAATGTAATGTGTGTGATTTATGTATTATTACACTGGTCTTTGACATAAGGATGTGTAGGCAAAAGACATAGTGGGCACAAGGGAAGACAAGTGAACAAATAAATATACAGCGCTGTAGAAGGGACATTAAATGGGACCTTTGGCTTGTCTGCAGAACCCATTGTTGACTTTGTCCATCTGGTCCTGATTTGGGCCTGGGTGAGTGAGATGTTTGTTGCAGCTCGATTGTGGGGGTTTAGCAACTTCCCCTCTACTCTCCCACACACTCACAGAGTGTTCAGAGGCTTACACATTGCAGTGGCAGTCATTACATATTTTAGGTTGTAGCAAAATAGCAGTACTATGTGACAGGATTGAAATTAAACAAATAGCAATATGTTTTTGATTAAATGGTTTTGGGAGTTTGCTAGCTAGAGGATTGTGAGTAATGAAGAATCCACATTGTTCACTTTTCATCAGGGATTAAATGGGTCTTGGGACCATGTAAAACGGAAGGTTCTGTTTAGGTCAACATAAAACAGACCCTAAAGCTTTACAAACACTACAGCTTTTCTTGATCATCAGTCTTCTTCATGTGCCTGCCAACTACCTCCTAGTGTAGAGTAAATTTTTTTTTGTATAATATTCATATTATATTATGTATGAATATGTGTAACTGGGTGAGAGACCAAATCTAAAACAAACATCCAGAAAATCACATTATTTTTAAATAATTAATTTGCATTTCATTGCATGACATAAGTATTTGATCACCTACCAACCAGTAAGAATTCCGGCTCTTACAAACAGGTTAGTTATTAAAAAATGTTATACAGGTAACCGGTTTGAACTCGTTACCTGTATAAAAGACATCTGTCCACACACTCAATCAAACAGACTCCAACCTCTCCACAATGGCCAAGACCAGAGAGCTGTGTAAGGACATCAGGGATAAAATTGTAGACCTGCACAAGGCTGGGATGGGCTACAGGACAACAGGCAAGCAGCTTTGTGAGAAGGGAACAACTGTTGGCGCATTTATTAGAAAATGGAAGAAGTTCAAGATGACGGTCAATCTCCCTCTGTCTGGAGCTCCATGCAAGATCTCACCTCGTGGGGCATTAATGATCATGAGGAAGGTGAGGGATCAGCCCAGAACTACATGGCAGGACTTGGTCAATGACCTGAAGAGAACTGGGACCACAGTCTTGAAGAAAACCATTAGTAACACACTACGCCGTCAGGGATTAAAATCCTGCAGCGCACGCAAGGTCCCCCTGCTCAAGCCAGCACATGTCCAGGCCCGTCTGAAGTTTGCCAATGACCATCTGGATGATCCAGAGGAGGAATGGGAGAAGGTAATGTGGTCTGATGAGACAAAAATAGAGCTTTTTGATCTAAAATCCACTCGCCGTGTTTGGAGGAAAAAGAAGGATGAGTACAACCCCAAGAACACCATCCCAACCGTGATGCATGGAGGTGGAAACATCATTCTTTGGGGATGCTTTTCTGCAAAGTGGACAGGACGACTGCACCGTATTGACGGGAGGATGGATGGGGCCATGTATCGCGAGATCTTGGCCAACAACCTCCTTCCCTCAGTAAGAACATTGAAGATGGGTCGTGGTTGGGTCTTCCAGCATGACAACAACCCAAAACACACAGCCAGGGCAACTAAGGAGTGATCTCCGTAAGAAGCATCTCAAGGTCCTGGAGTGGCATAGCCAGTCTCCAGACCTGAACCCAATAGAAAATCCTTGGAGGGAGCTGAAAGTCTGTATTGCCCAGCGACAGCCCCGAAACCTGAAGCATCTGGAGAAGGTCTGTATGGAGGAGTGGGCCAAAATCCCTGCTGCAGTGTGTGCAAACCTGGTCAAGAACTACAGGAAACGTATGATCTCTGTAATTGCAAACAAAGGTTTCTGTACCAAATATTAAGTTCTAGTTTTCTTTACTAATGTAATTTGCAATAAAATGCAAATTAATTACTCAAAAAAATCATACAATTAGATTTTCTGGATTTTTGTTTTAGATTCCATCACTCACAGTTGAAGAGTGCCTATGATAAAAATTACAGACTTCTAGATGCTTTGTAAGTGGGAAAATCTGCAAAATCGGCAGTGTATCAAATACTTGTTCTCTCCACTGTATACAGCTCTGGAATAAATTAAGAGAACACTCATAATTTTTCTTAGATCAGCATCTCTACATGTATGGCAACCATTCTATTCCAGTGTCTGTTAAATTCCAACACAGGCACACCTCATTTCATTTAATGAGGTACTGATTTGGTGATTATCTGAACCAAATCTAATTTAACAAGAAAAGTATAAAAACCACTGCTGTGGTCATCACTATCCTCTTGCAATAGGACCACCTGGATGGCAAAAACAGTGCCAGTAGTACCTCAAAGGTAATTTGAATTAAAAAAAATAACTATTCAGCATGACAAAATATTTGACAAAAAAGTTGAAAAGAAAAGCTTTGAGTGAGGAAAAGAAGGGTTCAATTCTGCCTTTCCTGGCAGAGGGATAGAGTGAACGTCAGGTTATTTCCATCCTGAAAATGTCAAAGATGGCAGTTCATAAGAACAAGGTAAAGCAACAGACAATGGGGACAACAAAGCTACAGACTGGCAGAGGGCGAAAACGACAGTCGCCTGACTGAGATGACCGTCAACTCATTCGAATGCCACTCAACAACCATAGGATGACATCAAATGACTTACAAAAAGAATGGCAAACAGCAGCTGGGGTGAAGTGCACGGCAAGGATGGTTCAAAACAGGCTCCCAGGGGCAGGGCTCAAGTCGTACAAAGCTAGAAAAAAGACCTTTATCAGTTAAAAGCAAAGAAGAGCCAGGCTGAAATTTGCAAAAGCCATACGGAGCGTAGAGAAATGGAGTAAGGTCATCTTTGCTGATGAGTCAAATTTTCAGCTTTGCCCAACACCTGTTCGTCTAATGTTTAAATGGATACCTGGAGATGCCTATGTTGGCTTATGGCTCTTTTGCAGAATAATAAAGGACCCAAGTCAGGGGGAGAAGCGTTCCTTGTTGTGTATTCACAAAATATAGTACGTCTGTCTTAGATGTTCTGCCCTCCTCCGATCTCTCTCCTCATGGTCTTTCCTGATGTCTCTGTGCTTCTCCAAATGTCATGGTCTTAAACAGCACATATATACTAAACCAAAGACCAGCACATCCTACTTTCTGGATGACATATGCATCCTAACCTTGTTTGGTATAGTGTCCCTTCTTGAGTCCTGGGGCCCCTCTAATAATAGACAGCAGCTGTTAATAACTATGTGCACCTCATATAGCACCTACTAAACATTCTTCCTCTGTGTTGTGTCTTGTGTTCATTTAAGAGTATAAAACTATCATACATTTAAGACATTAGGAAAAGACATGCTTTCTCACACCTACAAGCCACAGTTTCTCACACCCACTGTGAAATTTGGTGGAGAACCAATGATGATCTGGGGATGCTTCAATCAAGGCTGAAATCGGGTATATTTGTCTTTGTGAAGGACACCTTAAACATATTTTCTTTAGCACAGCTGAAAGTCACTTTGCACAAGCCAATAATTTGTCACAGGTTATTCTTGAAAACTAGCTTCTTGGATTATTACGGATTTTACAATGAGCAAGTTTTTCACCACCGCTTGCCACTGCACTGACCTGGCCACCAGTGAAGATACTCACAACTTCGTGTGTTGTGCGTGGGATCTGCACACACTCGTGCGGGACTTACCAATATGGCAGGTGAAAAGGGACTTTAATAAGCTATTGAAACGACCTAATGTGCATACCACCGCGTATGCGACCGTGTATACGTCTATACGCGTATGCACCCATGTATACGCGTTCCTATACCCTATAACCGACACGTCAGTATACACGTTCAGTCGACTGTCATAGACGACCTACCCAGACGACTGAACGCACGTGAATACGCGTGTATATATTATCCCGTACAGTAGAGGGCGCAGAAACCCGAGGATCTCTAGTCTGTACAAACAGGAAGTTGTTAAACACCTCAGAAGAAATGAGGCATAGGTTCGTTTTTCTACAGGTGAGTTAAGGTAGTCATTCATCTAGCGAAAACCACCAGGCATGTGGAGGTGCTTGGTTATGCAATATAGCTAGTTACCAGTGAGTTTTGTTGCCTCTGTTTGCTAGCGACATTGTAATTCTTTTTTCACTCTAGAACATTTCATCAATGTGGCTGTAAACCATCGGCCGTTGACGGTTAGCTATAGCCTGTACGTCCTCCCTTCCAAAACCGAAGTTCATGCTTAATGTTGTGTAGCCCTATAACCGCAACATCTTTTTTAGGCTACATTTTTGGTTGACAATTTTTTTTGTATTATTGTCTTAGCTATGCTGTTTTCTCTGTATAAGTTTTAACACAAGCGAGACTGGGTGGCTAGTTAAAACCACAGACAGCGAATTCAAATTGCAGACATTAACGTTTTTTATTATTAACGATTTTGCATCTCTCTTACAGGTATCCCATGAGGAATATATTTAAGTTTTCTGTCAGCAGGTCTTCTTTCTCTTACATTTTTCTTCACAGAAAACTGATAGGCCTACCTGTAATGTGTAGCCTATATCCCTTATTTTTGAGTATTGTAGATATCATTTAAATTTACATTCTAAATATGGAAATAAATGCTTTAACGACTACTGCTTATTATTCAGTTAATTTACTATATAAATATTCTAATATTTCAGTTTTGCCTTGTCTTTAGAATTTTCATTTTTTAGAATATTTAAGAATACTTATATATAGCTAAGTCAAATTCACTCAAAATAGTGTAAATGTTTTGTGATCCGTTTGTGCCGATAAAGGTTTGTTTTTGCGACTGCCTTTCTTATGGATAATGACAGAGCTATATTGGAAAGAGAGTAAAGCCAGTGCGCTATCCAGTAGAAATGTTGGTTATGTACCAAAAACTGTCGAAGCACAAACAGAAGCAGCTAGGCAAAATGCTTTAATAACCAATTACACACTGTCGAAAAACATGGAGGAAAGAACAAGTTAACTCACTGACACTCATTTTCACTGATGGGTTTTTATGAATCAGCAGTCTATTTCCTTGTTCAAAGATAAATAGGCTAGAATGAGTGCATATTATGCGTGTAATAATATATGCATAACATGACCATACAGTAAAAAAAACTTTTAATTTCAATAAGTGCTCCCTAAAGTCCAAGTTGACTCTCAAAAAGATCTATCCTTTCTATGGAGCACCCGCGGTCACACAGTTCACAGGTCCCAAAGCAGTCGTTTAATCTCTTGTTCAATGCTCGTTAATTGCAAACTAGCTAGCACTGGTTTTCTTCTCGCCTCTTATTATTTTGTTAAGTTTAGCTATGTAGAAAGTAACACACATTCAAACACTCCAAACGTGCAATATTGATATGCTATGTACATTAAATAATCGTACTGCATGCACATGTAAGAAAACGATGAGCATGAGGAAACGATGAGCCCACCCATAATTTCGTTTCTCATTTTTATTTTAGAAAAAAAACTGATCCAAAGTATGGCAGCTGCCATACCCAAATGACGCCTAGGCATGCACTGTACATTAATATTAAATATCTGTCATAGGGGCTACCAAGATTAATTTGTTGAAGAATAAAATGTTTTTGAAAACACTGTAACGCCAATTGTATTTACTACATTAGAGACCTCTAAGGAAAAAGCAATCATCTGTGAAAAGGCTCCCTGGTGGAAAGTGTTTCAAAAATGTAAGCCATGTATTTACTGCTGTGATTGAAAATGTTTGCAAAATCTGTGTATAAGCCGCAGTTTATAAACGGCGGTATTTGGCAAATCTCTGTCTCTCTCTCTACCATAAGAAACACACATATTACAAAATATATTTTAAAACATTAAATAATAAAATAAGATTTTCTTTACAAATAGCGATGATTGTATTCATTGTCGCTAATTGGCTAACCAGGTAATATTCATTATATAAATAAATGCTTTAACGACTTCTGGTTATTATTGAATAAATGTACTATATACAAAAAACTTAGCATATAGAAATATATTTCAATAAATATTCTTACCAAGCTTTTAGCTTGGTAATGCTTCCGCGTATACGTCTATACGCGTATACAACCGTGTATACATGTATACGTCTATGTATACACGGTCGCATACGCGGTGGTATACACGTTCAGTCGTCTAACACAGTCGCACTGTTCAGTCACCTATAAGCGTAGCGTTAGTATACTGAAGCAGTTGTCTGACATAAACGACTGAACGCACGTGTATACGTGTATGTATTTATTGACTGATCCAGTAGAGAGCACTGGTCTTTGAAGAATCTTTCGCATGAACAGGAAGTACAAATAAGTATCTGACTGTCTGGGGTTCATTAGCACTAGATCCCTCAAATGCCTAAGCCAGGGGTGTCCAAACAGTTCCAAGGAGGGCCGAGTGTCTGCAAGTTTTTGGTTTTTCCTATAAATTGGTTCCCAGTTCACCTAAAAAACCAGGTGAGGGAAGAAACTAACCAATTAGTAACCTAATTAGTAAATCTAGTACAAGGTGAGAGCGAAAACCTACAGACACTCGGCCCTCCTTGGAATTGTTTGGACACCCCTGGCTTAAGCCAATTGGCTTTTGAGTTTGTAATTAAAAAAAATGCAATCTTGAAAGCTAAACCCTCCTCCTTCCATAACTTGTCATAAATGTGTATATTAGGCTACATTCCTCCTTTGTCAGAATTCTAAATTAACAAACTGAAAACTATTTAACCTGCTGTTTGTTGTTATCCTGTATTCCTAATCAGCCAAAAGCACACAAGTTGTAGTTGGTACCCAGGCAGGCGCTAATCACCCTGAACGGAATGACTCACTTCAATGGATGAGTGGGCGATATGATAAAAGATCAGAGCCTAGATATCCCTACATAGGGAGAGATGTGTCAACCCTTCTTCCTAAACAAACACGGCTATATAGGTACCGTTTTCATGATATAGTCATTGAGAATCTCCTTTGTTGTACAATTAATTGGCAAGCTTCTTATATAGCCTGCAATTATGCATAGAATAAAAATGTAACAGGAAAAGTAAAATACATTATATATAATGAATATTACCTTGCTAGCCAATTAGCGACAATGAATACAATCGATCGCTATTTGTAAAGAAAATCTTACTGGGTATGGCAAGGTAGGGCAGCTGCCATACTTTGAATCTGTTTTTTATAAAATTAAAATAAGAAAATAATTTAACTTGTATTGCCTTCAAATTGATTTGCAAAAATGGATGGGCTCATCGTTTCCTCATGCTCATCGTTTTCTCACATGTGCATGCAATATGATGATATAATGTATATAGCCTATTAATGTTGCACGTTTGGAGTGTTTGCATGTGTGTGTTTGTGACCACGTTACGTTCTACATAGTTAAACTTATCAAAATGAATAGAGGCGGAAAGAAAAATCAGTGGTGGCTAGTGTGCAATTAACGAGCATGAACAAGAGATGAATTGACTGCTTTGGGTCCTGTGAACTGTGTGACCGCGGGTGCTCCATAGAAAGGATCGATCTTTTTGAGAGGCAACTTGGACTTTAGGGAGCACTTATTGAAATTGAAAGTTTTTTACTGTATGGTCATATTATGCTTATATTATTACATGCATAATATGCACTCATTCAGGCATTTTGTCCAGCTTTTATTGCTGCTACAGTTTTTGATAAGCTACATTTCTACTGGATAGCCAGGTTGGGATAGCGCACTGGCTTTACTCCCTTTCCACAATATCTCTGTCATTATCGTTAAGAAAGGCAGTCGCAAAAACAAACCTTTATCAGCACAAACTGAGCACAAACAATTTAGCCTATTTTGAGTGAATTTGATGTATAAAGTATTGTTAAATATTCTTAAAAATGAAAGCAGCACAAACGAAAATGTTAACAGCACAAATCAGCACAAACAGTTCAGCCTATTTTGGGTTGGGGGCTAACTTCACGCAGGTCTTGAACACCTACAATAGGTTAGCATGTAAGTCAATGCATTTCTTTATTTTCTGTTAAATTTAAACAAATGACTAATGATTATTAGACCTCCACTCTCTGTCCTTGGTGCTGAAATGTGCGCAAAAAAGATTCCATGAAAGGCGTTTTCTCCGCTCTCTCTAAGTTGCGCATTCCGTGCCTTAGGCATTGTGAATGTGACAGAGAGCTAAATGTTAAAACAGTTTTCAATAGCATAATATGTCCTTGATGTCATGTCACATTGCCATGCCTCCGCTTTTGCTGAAATGACACCCCTGAATTATGTATTAGCCATAATTCTACGGGCAAATGCGGTTTATGTAGGCTATGGATGCAGTTAATACTGGGGTTTGTATACAAAGATATGAAATTAAAGGTGCGGTTTATACACGGTGCAGCTTATAAAAGGGGAATTATTACGGTATGCAAGTGGTGTCTGGTAAATAAGAACATTAGTCTACTCTTTGTCAAAAATCGCTCAGAATTGCTTAGATTGTCGGCGTTTCAAATAAGAACTTTTGCTAGAACTGTGGATCCAAAAGCCATGTGGTAGATAAATATACAGATAGTTTTCCGTTCTATTAATTTAGATATAATGGCCCTCATTTATCATTCTTGCGTAGAAACGGGCGTATATGTAGGCGTAAGATTTTGCTTACACTCCTCTCACCGCCTGATTTATGAAGCTGTGCGTACCTTTAAAATCCAGGTGTACGCAATACCTGCCCTTGATAAATGCCGCGGCTGAAAACGATCGTCATTAGAATAACACGCCCTTATATATTCAAGTCTCCGCTTCCCCCACGCCCTCATTTTACGCCATGGACACACGGAAGACGTCAAAAAAGAGAAACTTCTCTGACGTGGAGATTGAGACGATCACCAGGGAGGTAGAAAGAAATAAAATTGTTTCATTTGGCAGTTTAAAAAGCGGAATAAAAGATGATGATGTGATGTGGAGTACCATTCATTCACATTAATAATTGCATGACAATTTGTAATATTCGTCTTATTATTTTATGATATTTATTATTAAAGACGTTTATTGTTATTTAGAAGAAGAATGTTGTTATTATTAATCTTTCTATTATTATTATTTAAAAGAAGAATGTCATTTCTATTATTTTGTCAGTCTGAATTATATTTTGGTCATTAAAAGCCTTTTACTACTGAACCCAGTCCGTGCGCAACTGCGGGGCCTAACCCTGAAACGTCATGTAAGCGCACAGGCTCGCATCTGAAGGAATACATATAAATCAAATGCTTTGGTAAAGTCATAGAAATTAAACATTGAAGTCCATGTTGCACAAAAATAAACACTGAAGTTTGTAATTATGTTGTTATTTTTTACAGTGGGTCATAATATATCATAGTTAGGATTTTCTTTTCTGCGCATTTCCGCACGAACTCAAAACGTGCGTACACCACCTCCTGAGCTGGCGTAGGATTTGAGAGTGCCGTACGCCAACGTCCATATTCATAAATCTCAAAGTCACCATGGTTTTGGGTTTACGCCAGGTGTACGCTGGAAATTTGGTGTACGCACTTTTGATAAATGAGGGCCATTCTGACTGTAAAATATGTTGCTGAATTTGGTGGAGTGGGGCATGTGATATCAGCTAGATAAAAACATGATTTCATGTTTATTTATTTGTCATAGCGCAAACTGGCTACGAAGTAGGCTATAGCATATACATACAATGTAAAACATAGTATTCGTGGTCGTTTAAAATCAAATAGTAGGTTGTCATGCTTTCATTCCCCTGATAAACAATAATTAAGGTAGCCTATCGATTTGTGATGGTAACGGCTTTATAAAATGTCTACAAAATTGTATGCTTAAAATAATTGGCGGCTCCAATCATTCGTCTTGTCGGTATGTAAGTGCTGGTAAATAAGTTTGTTGCATTACCATGACACACAACTTGGCAACAAACTAAAGGACTACTACAACTAGGCCTATATTTAAATAGTCTTAGCAAGCTATTAGCTTTGTTTTTATTACGTTCTTTAACGAGAGTCACGTTGTTTAATTGTGTTTACAGCTAGGCCTATATTAAATCGATTTAGTAGACTAGCACGATAGAATACTGTCAAACATTATGGCTTGCAGTGGTCTCTGTTCCAAATTATAGCCTAAATTTGTGATAGAATAGTCAAGACTCCACAAACAATAATCCAACTATAAACACCCTCCCTATGCTTTTATATTACATTTACTTTTAACGGTTAAATATGCATTCACTTTGGTAACGAAGGGGAAAATATAATTTGAAGTCAGCGTTTACACTAAGTATACACTAAGCACAGTACAACTAAAATAAAATGTGCTATGTAATACTCTTTTGAAATACAATTTCTTAATATAATGTTTTTTTTAGTACCTTTTTAAACCAAGTATAAATTATTTATTATATGGCGGGTGTTATAAGACTACCCGTTCATGGCTGGCTGTTATTAAAGCTATTGATTTTATAACTGAAAATGGCCATAATAAGAAAAATGAAAATAAGGTAGGGAGTACATTTTCTTTATACTACTCTCTGGAGAAATATGACACTCCCGATCTGCACTGTGTAATCACAATGTAAAACTGTAATTCACATGTTAGGGATTCCATGAAAATTCAAAAGACAAAACTGAAACATTTTAATATGTATATAGTACATTTATTGAATAATTACCAGATGTTGTTAAAGCATGTATTTCCCCATTTACAATGCACAATGATATCTACAATACTGAAAAATGTATTATATAGGCTACACATTACAGGTAAGCATATCAGTTTTCTGTGAAGAAAAATATAAGAGAAAGAAGTCCTGTTTACAGAAAAGGGTCAAATAAAATAGATTGTTCATGGGAAACCTGTAGGAGAGATGCAAAATTGTAAATATACTAATGAAAAACATGTAAATGTTATGTTGTCTGTGGTTTTAACTAGCCACCCAGTCTCGCTTATTAAAACTCATACAGAGAAAGCCGCATAGCTAAGACAGTAATAAACATGGTCAAATAAAAATTATAAGCCTAAAAAAGATGTTGCCGTTATAGGGCTACAATGGTTTGATTGAGCAATGGACTTTGATTTGGGAAGGGAGGACGTATAGGCTAAAGCCAATGGCCGACACAGATTACATTGATGACATTTTCGAGAGTGAAAACAATTATTACAATGTCGCTAGCAAACCGAGGCAACAAAACTCACTGGTAACTAGCTGTATTGCATAACCAAGCACCTCCACATGCCTGGTGGTTTTAGCTAGATGAAAAGAATCTTAACTCACCTGTATTTAGCCGAAAAACGAACCAGTTCCTCCTCTCTTTGTAGGAGGACAACTTCCTGTTCGTACAGACTAGAGATCCCCAGGTTTCTGCGCCCTCTACTGTACGGGATAATATCTACACGCGTATACACGTGCGTTCAGTCGTCTGGGTAGGTTGTCTATGACAGTCGACTGAACATGTATACTGACGCGTTGTGTATACGGGTATAGGAACGCGTAAACATGGGTGCATGCATGTATACAGGTATACACGGTTGCATACGCGTATGGTATGCACATTAGGTCGTTTCAATAGCTTATTAAAGTCCCATTTCACCAACCATATTACCAACCCTCCTGCCTGCACCGACTGTGCTTCATTGTCTCCCGCTATTCGTATAGAGAGCTAACTTCTTTGAGGTTGAGGTCGATATAGATGACATCCTGGAGTCCTCCAGGACGCCTTTGCTAGGGTCCTTGGGGAGGGGGAGGAAGGTCCTTCTCAGGGCCCGACTCCCCTGACCCAGGCTGACCCTTTACCCCTCCTCATGGAGGGGGAGAGTGACATTGCTGTTCCTGTTCCTCCTGTCTTGGAAATGGTTGACAAAGTTTCCTCGGCCGCCTCCCTTTCCCGTCCTCCTCCCCTCCGGGTGGAATTCTCTTGGATTGTTGAAAGAGCTGCTCTCAGGATCGAGGTGCCTCTTCCTCCTCTTCCGCCGCTTAGAGAGAAGTCCAGGATGTCCTACAGTTCCTGGACTGAATCTTTCAAGGCCATGCTCCTGCCCCGGAGGTCCAAGGATTTAACATTTTCGCTGAAGGTTCCTGGGATGTCCCCCCCTATGCGAGAGCTCCGGTTCGTTCTTCCCTTCCCTTCACTAAGGTGGCAGGTAGGCAGTCTGCTATTAGTGGCTCCGTCCCCCCTTGGAACCTGCGCTGGCTGCACACTTTCTACCATGGTGGGGCTGGCAGGGAAGAAGCCCCTCTTGCCATCCCCCAGGGACATGCTCTCAGCCCAGTTTTTGGATAAGATGTATGTGCTAGCAGTGCAATCTATGGCAGCGTCTAACAGCGCTGCTATTCTAACTTCGGCTACCTCAGCAGTTTTAGAGCGCGATTCGACCCTTACCTCACAAGAGATAGGGGAGATTGCTGACTGAATGAAAGCTATCCTGCACCTCACACAGGCTCAGACCATCTGCTCCAGCTGGACCATGGCATCTGCTGTCACCAGTCACAGGCACCTGTGGCTTTCCCTCTCGTCTCTCAAGGACTCCACTACTGAATGCACCTTTATCTCAGACTGGACTCTTCGGTGACACCGTGCACGTGGCTATCAAAACTTTCGGCAAGATCGACACAGACAAAAAAAGAGCTGGGACTCCATCTTCCCCTCGCTAGACTCAGCTCTCCTGCTTCCTCAGAGGTACGATCTTATCGCCCTCCTCAAAGCCCTGGAGCATCAGCCAGACGCCTTCAATGACGTCAGGCTACAACCACTGCTCCCGTCACTGCCTCTGTCCCTCCTGAGAGGCGGGATTCTCCTCATGCTGCGCCCCAGCCTGCCGAGACCCCATTCCCGGACTCCGGGTCCCAGATTCGCCATCCTGTGGCCTGCTAAGAAGCCGAGACAAATGTGACTAGGTGTGGAGTCGGCCGGGTACTGCACTGCTGCTTACCCAGCCCCCCCGACTCATTTTCAGGTTGTGTTGGCTGGATTGCACAGCGTCACCGATTCAGCCCCTTCATCTACAGTTTTAAATAAAGTTTCTTCAGAACACTACTCTTATGGCATAAGTTGTGTTTCTGTACATTCTCAAGCAGTGTCTGAGTCTGTGAACAACCCTTTGCCTTCAGTTAGAGTCAGTTTGCCGCCTTTGGTTACCACTTATACGACAGATCTTTCTCTGCTTCTCCATAATGTGGTTCCTTTGGATTTGAGCAGTTGCGTCTGTGAGTGAGACTCCCCTCACATTCGCTCTGTAGATCGTAGGGACTCGGTCAGGTCTATGTGCTCTCGTACCCTCCCCTTTGTGAGTAGGTTTAGATAATGTAAATATATCTCCTTTTCACAAGTTATGGACATAAGTAGTTAATGTAGGGTATAATGTGTCAGAATGGTGATTTAGGGCGGGGCTTCCATATTGATGTGACAGGTGGGCGGGACATCCGGTTGTAGGGTGGGAATTCCGGTATGATGTATGTTAGGGTGTGACTTCCTGTATGACGTGTGTACGGACGGGACTTCAGGATTGACGTACGCATGTCCGGTGACTTTGTGATTTATGATTACATTGATGTGTCTGTGTTTGATGTTTTACAATGTCTGATGAGCAAAACAGACTAGTGTTATAACAGGTGGTTGTGTTTGATGATTAACAAATGGCCCTTAGGGTTCCGGAATGTTAAATTCCCAGGCAATAAATAATTGTTGTGTCAGCGATAAGTTGTTTGATGTTCAACAAATGGTGTTCGTCAGGTCTAAAACCCCCGGTGTTTAGGTGGTGCAACAGATGGCCTACAACTGGTGGTTGTTAACCTTTCATGTTTTATGGGTTGATTGGCGTGGTCTGCGTATTTAAATCATGCAGACATCAGTCATGGTCATTCAGTCTCGCCTGAGCAAACTTACATACACAATACAAAACATGGAGGATTGTGCTACGATCAATGTTTTGGGTGAAACACCGGTGAAAGCTAATATCTTACACGCCGCTCAGCGATTTGGTAAGAAATTACAGATGGACCGCAGAGATGCAATCAACATGCCAGCCCCAAAGAAACCGATGCGGAGTTTAACCCTAATCCCCTAACCCTAATACTGGAGGTGGCATTTTATGAATTACCCGAAGGCCATGTGTTTAAGGCTGGTGTGACCGATCAAATGGTTTTTAATGCCGGATTATGGGGCACCTTTCGAAAAGTGTTTTATTTGGGGCCAAAACAAGGCCCACATAATACGGTAGATGTACTGTTTAAAGTTGTCGAGGGGTTGAAAGAGTATGACTCTGTTAGATTGGAGCTATTTCTGGAAAATGTCAGCGGGGTAGATTGTGATTGTGGACGGATCGACTGACGTAAGACCCTGAAGCCCCGCCTTAAGCTAACACCGACCTCAACACACCATAAAAACAGACAGACTGCCTGAGACTATCAAGCAGCCGGAAGAATTTACGAAACATGTCTCAAGATTACAACCAAGCGGTGATTGAAGAACCCAAGGCCGAGGACTGACTGTGTGACACCTGGGATGACAACGCTGAAGCCTTCTACGGAACCCCTGACCCAGATAGCTCGATTCCAACGGCATACCCTGCAAGAAACTACCACTGGATTGACCGGATTGGTGATCAGCTAGGTCCTCTTAATCTGTCATACATTTCAAATGCTAACAAGAGTTATCACAAAATGGGCAAACACCTTGTACCAAAAGTTTTAAAAGATCATCAAAGCAACAATGGGTATGATTCTGGAAAACTTTGTTGGGGTTATTCTACACAAAGCATGCATCGGATGTGAAGTGGACCACCCGAGCCAGACGAGACATTCATGTCTCGAACCGCCTGAGTATTTTTTTGAGGCCCATTATGATGACATTGTGGCGACAGTTTTAACACCACAACTGAAACGTGTTGGTCAAGGCTTTGAACGCATCGGGTTTTCACGCACCGATGACTGATGTTCACGAGGCCGCTGAGAACTTTCAGCATGAGCTCAAGTTGGAGCTGAACATCACACAGAGTGAGAGACTGAGTGAGAACAGGGATGAATACATGGACAAATTTAATGAGGATGTTGTATGCGACGCAGCAGCATCATGGTGTGATGAAAGCAAAGAGTCTGATGTCTAAAGCCAGTGTAGCTTCAGTTCTCATGTTAACATGTATATAAACAAAGCCTATGAGAAATCTGAATGTTTGTGTAACTTTTCTGAATATCTTGGTTGTGTAATTTCGAAAACTCAAAAAAGTATGTATTATATATTAATTCTCATTATTGCTGGAACACTCTACGATGTCTGAACAGGTTGTGAAAAGTATTTACTACGACCCGGCAAACCCTGGTGCTTATGTGGGTAGAGAGGGTTTGAAAAGAGCATACTTGGAAAAAACCGGAGATCCTAAAAGTGGTGAGGCCGATGACTGGCTGCTCACCCAGGATGCATACACGCTACACAGCCTGTAGCTATACATTTTAAAGAAATAGAGTTATTGTTCATGATATAAATTCACAATTTCAGCTGGATTTGGTTGACATGAGTGCTTACAGTGTGGAAAACGACAGCGTGCTGAGAAATAAAAGTGCTATCGAGGTAAAGCGACCATTTAAAGACATACTAAAAGAAGGAAGAACACCGCAAAAAGTCCAAACGGACAAGGGGAAGTAGTTTTTTAATTCACATTTTGAAATGTTGATGAAGAAGTACAACATAAAACATTTTGCTACAGGAAATGATGTCAAAGCGAGTATCGTTGAGAGATTTAATAAAACAATTAAATCACGAATGTGGAGGTATCTCACAGCTGCCAACACTCATCGCTATGTTGAAGTTATTCAAGATTTAGTTCATGGATACAACCATACCTACCATCGGTCTATTAAGATGAAGCCTGCTGACGTTTGTGAAGAAAATGTTAGATTAGTTCTCAAGAACCTGTATGGTACAACATTAACGAGAAATGGTAATCAAAACTACAAGTTCAAGGTTGGGGATACTGTGAGACACTCAAAGCTGAGAGGTGTGTTTACAAAAGGCTATGAAAAAGGGTACACAGATGAATATTTTACAATAACAGAATGCATTCCTCGGGTACCTCCTGTATATAGAATAAAAGATTATGATGGTGATGTGATAGTTGGGACCTTTTATGAACAGGAATTGCTGAAAATAGTGAAATCTAGTGAAATCCCAGACTTCAAATATTTCCACAATGCAATAACCTTTCTCAACAGCCTTAACCAGCTCAATAGAAACCCAGGTACCGGTTAAAGATCTTTCTGAATCAGTATGTGAACAATCAGTTACCTGGTTTTCAGACTCTGCACATAATCTACACAAGGGAAAGAACAGCTTACCGCCGACCCTGTGCGGTAAAACAGGGTGATAAAGGCCTTTCGGTGGACACACCGTAGCCTTAACAATACCAAAGTAGGTGTCTAGTGGTTTGAAATCTCGAAAGATTATGTCAGGATGCCCAGTGAGATAAGTCTTTGTCTTGTTGCAGAATGGGTAAAGACTACAAACATCGTCTCCCCTTCTCGAGCCGTAAACTTCAGATGAATCGCATTAGTACGACCGCCAAAAAGAGCATCCCGAGGGTCAAGGCGCTCTGGAGCATCAAAGGTCTTCAAGAAAGTTTTGACATCTGCGGATGTGTTTTTAAGCTGATTCCACTCACACTCCCATATGTATTGAACATACACGTTGTGTTGTTCTTTCAAAACCTCTAGCTTTGTCACCCATTGCTGGTGCATCAACCCTTACTGAATCTTGGTCACTAGATTGATGCTTAACAATGACACTTTGGGTGACCGTGCCAGAAACAACCTAGAAATTCATAGACCGTGCTCATGCTGTCGTGTTCAGCATAACCATCAACGTAGTAGGCACCGATTTTCACTTCACCCCTGTTCAGGGCATGCTGTATCGATATATATTCTCATCGGGGGTCACATATTCAAGCCATTGGATTGAACTGTTTGAGAATGTCTTCTGACAACGGTTGTAGTTGTCTGAGGGGACCAATGCCAGTGGTGTCCTTGGTGAGGAATAATTTGCAAAAGACCTTCATGCAAGCCGAAGCAATCGTAATTGACCGGAATGGGTCAACACCACCACACTCCAGGAACTCGAGTCTGTAGCGCATACAACCCTCTCTCAACATTACCACATCATTCACGCAGTAAGCCTTTATTTCATCCTGCATAACAAAGGGGTCTGCGGAAACAGTTGCATACCATTGCAAAAACTCATCTTTTTCTTTAGCCATCCTGGTATTCACACCAGAGTAATGCGGTTCCGGATGGGGGCCAACATAGTTCTCATTCTCCTTGAAGTTAAACTTGTAAGGAAAGTAGCCTTTTTTCGAATCCTTAAAACCTATAGCATGTGGCAAGGCTGACAGTTTCATCGGTAGGAAGCAATGACTATCTATGTATCACTGATTGAATGTGCTGCCTGTAAAAATCATGAGCTTGCTACCATTAGTAATAACTGTCGTGCCAATACCATTGTTAGCAAGGTATTGTATCAAGATGTAACCATCGAAACCTTTAGAGTTGTGTGCTATAAATGTGTAATCATTATATTTCGGTTGCCTAAACTTTTGGAAAAAAGCAGCAACACAACCAGCACCGGCTGAACACCACGTCTCGTTATCAAAGCTTATTTCCCACACAAAATTTGCATTGTGGACACCATTCACTGGATTGGCAATTGTCTCGAAATCATAAAATATGTAGTGCGCACTGGGGTCCTCGGGCTTGGAGGGTTTTATAAAACACTGATGATTAATTTCAACCGTCAGATCCACGTTACAATTGGGGCACATGTTAGCCGTGCACCTGTGCGCTTTATAGTTGGTAATACCAACATTGTAATAATGGCCACATTTGACACAGTATTTCTTCTGGTCACACCTGCTAACCCAACGACCCGCACGTTTGTGGTCCTTCAAGTGTTTATGTTGGCTATAACAAAAATCTGAATAACATATCCGTTTACAGTCAGGGCACTGCTTTGTTTTACAGGGTTGGGTATGACGATCTTCATGAAGGCAGACACTACAGCTATGTTTACAACCATGATCACCACGGGTGTTAAACCCTGTATAGCACCACTCGCAGACATATGACACCCCTAGAAAACCCTTCAGATTCGTGATACCATAGAAGTGGTTATTGTGTAAGTACATAAAGACAGTTCTAGGGTGGATGTCCTCGCTGTTTTGAAACTTGGTAAAGTGACCATCCCATGTTCGGTGAAAGACCACGATTTTACAACCTGTCATTTCCTCAAACCGAACAATTTCTGTGAATGACACACATTCATCTAGCGCTAAACCAGCTCCCTTATGTAGCTCACGACCACTAACCAAGGCCTCAGGATGTGTACTTTGGGTTCAACAGACCCATCAAACAAATGGAGAAACATGCAGAATCATTATTCACAGCCGCATATAAATGTCTTCTTTTTTTATTGATAATCTCGTCTATCAATAATGTTTGCGCTTTACGTCGTGGGGCACCACCCTTACGTTTTTGACAATTTGTAAAACCAACTCTAGTGATTCATCAATCAAAATCTCAGCATTACTCTGCATAATACTTTCAAGTAAATTACCAAACGTGTGTTCATTATATTCATTCGCTCTCATGGTCACATGTACTGGGTCTATCAGAAATTCACAGGTCAAATCAATCTACAGACAATCACCACCCCCTTGTATAAAGTCTGAAGCTCTAACAATCAAAGTATCCAAGCCTGCCACAATGATTGCAAAGAATGTGCCAAAATCACCAACTTCGCCAGTATTTTGTAAATTTATCAACTGTCGTAATTCAACGTTGTCAAACGCATTACGTTGTATAACAGTAACACCAACATCAAAGCCGTGTGATTGCATCAGAGAGCTTGAATGGGGGTCAACTAGATTGTGTGAAAAATGAGGGCTATTAATCTCTGTTAACAATTCATGCATCTGAGGATTATTGCGTGCATCGCTGTGTAACAGAGTAAGGGTTGGTTCATTTGTATTTTGGGGTGTGGTCGATTGATTATGTGTAGAGGTTGTTGGCTGTTCCGTATCTGTCTGGTTTCTAACCTCATCGGTAAGATTTTCTGTAGCTTCACACATTATGGATTGTCTATCTTGTTTTTTAGGACTTGACGTATTCGGATGAAACATGCGATGCCTTATCGTGGTATTATTGCTATTATCTATGAGATTGCCGTTGTTGATTCTAGGCATAATATCCCTGGATACAGCCGCTGCACTTGATGCGTTAGGCCCAGTCTGCTGTGTATGTGTAGAGGATGACAGATTTGTATTTTTGTCACTGTTCGCTCTACCCAGCTCTCTAGCTCTATGTTTTCTGGTCAAAGATAGTTTATTAGCTTTTTTAGGATATGCCGTATTCGGATACGAGATGCGTGGGCTTATCATAGCAAAATCGCTATTGTCTATGTGGTTCTCATCGTTCACACTAGGGATATTATCTGCGGACATATCCGTTGAATCTTTCTTAGGCACTGTGTGCTGCTTTTGCGTACAGTTTGATGGGTTTGTGCTGTTTTTACCGATGGCTCTAGCCAATTCTCACTCTCTACGTTTTCTGGTCAACGTTTTTTTCGGCTCCATGGTTCGTATCAAGTATAGTAAACACATTTTTAAAGAAAAGTTGATGACCCACCCTAAATGGCTGTAAAAAAAAACATTTGAAACACATACCCCCACCGTTTTGAGACTAAAAAAGGTTACACGCTTTATGTATGAAAACATCATTGACCGGACCCATTGTTTGCGTCTAATTCACGTCTTAAAAGCATGATTTGATCCCTAAGTGTTCTATTTTCCTCTGCTAGTGTGGACACCTCTGTAGCTTCATATCTCTAACCTTGTAAATGTGTATCTACTTCATATCTAAAACCGTTAATAATGAAATCCATATCATCGAATCTGTTACGTACAACATCTTTGATTCTGACCATGTGATCGTTTAGAAACTGATGTTCGCGCGCGTGAACATAAACCATATCATACAATTGATTTAAATCAACACCGGCAGCATCACGGTTTTCTCTTACCGGACCATTGAAGTCTAGCGGCGGCAGCAAATCTTCTTCATTGAACAATGCTGTCATTTCGATGGTGTTGTTGAGCTGGTTTGCTTGCGGTGGCACACCGCCGGGCCTCAACTGTAGTGCTGTTATCTAACACAGCTTGTGGTGTAGGTACATAGGGGTTCACGATAGCCACTTGTCGAATTGGTGATAGCCTCCGGCGTCTTAGGGTTGGTGGTATAGATCCTCCAAAGAGTCAGCTGTAAAATACATTTTCCGCTTTTAATTATATGATCATTTCCACACTGTCTAAAAATGTACCAACGAAAACACACACACAATCCCCAGTACTTACACATGAAGTCAAAGCGATTATTTTTACCACCCTTTTTCACCAGGGTACTGTTCAACTTCTGTATAAGTACAAAATGTACAGATAGTTAAATATAGTAGTTATATTGTTAGCCTGACACCCATGACATGATAATTTATAATAAATAAATAGTTCTAGACATTTATTGATATTCGATACATGCTTATGATATAAACGAGATGGTTACCTCCTTTTAACACAAGCCTGCTTGATTCAAAAACACACCATCAAATTACAACGGATGTGCGGTAAACAGTATTTTGTCGATCTAAACAAAGATAAAAACATACCACGTTATTACATTCCTGTAAACTGAACATTATTATTTATCACAATATAACATAACTTAACACACTTATCCCTATTTGACTCCACACACACAGGCACACGCACCACCGCATCCCCTTCAACAACTTCACACATAGTCAAAAACGACTCCCCCCTCAACATGTTCAGTCACACCCAAACACACACAAGTTTGTACAGCTACCCTCATGGGGACCAGAAAATAGAAATTGCATGCTCCCTTGCCCTAAACGTAACCCTTACCCTAATCCTTACCTTAACCTAACCCTAATCTAACCCTAAACCTAACCTTAACCTCAATGAAGTAACATTTATGCCTAAACTTTACCTAGATGTAATGCCTAACCTTAACCCTAAACTTAACCAACAACGCCTGGACCTTAAAGAAATCCCAATTCTAACTATAAAATCAATTGTAAGTTTGACCCTAAATTGACTTTTGCCTCACGGGGACCGGCAAAAGGTCCCAATGAGGTTCATTTTTTCTGGTTTTACTATACTCATGGGGACATTTGGTCCCCATTCGTTCAGTAAGACCTAACCCATACACACACACCCCCTTCAACCAACCAGCATGTCCACACACACGCACACACGCACAAGCAATCACAAACACACCCCCCACAACCCCCTTGATTTGTCATCTTATGACACGTGTATACAAATTAGAATACATCAAGGGCTTCTGGGTGAGGGATATGTGATTTTGAGACCGACCGCGGGTCGTATCACCAACCCCAGGCCCAGGTCTCACCCAGGGTCATCACAACATCTGATTAAGCAACAGCTTGAGATATATGTCTCCTATTTTGTTGGGTGTAAACACCCTTAAGCCATTATCCAACCTTTGTTTCTTGGAAAAGAAATTGCTTGACCTGGATTAATGCATATGTTGGGCTGACCTTCTCTTGTTAAATGAAAAATGGGGCAGAAACTGACCCTAGGAGATATGTTGTCTGGGGCTATATGCCCCTGGTAGGGTCTCCCAAGGCAAACAGGTCTTAGGCGACGGGTCAGACTAAGAGCGGTTCAAAACCCCCTTAATGATGCGTACAAATGAGTTCCGTGACACTAAACAACTTACCACTGACACAACAATTATTTATTGCCTGGGAATTTAACATTCCGGAACCCTAAGGGCCATTTGTTAATCATCAAACACAACCACCTGTTATAACACTAGTCTGTTTTGCTCATCAGACGTTGTAAAACATCCAACACAGACACATCAATGTAATCATAAATGACACAGTCACCGGACATGCGTACGTCACTCCTGAAGTCCCGCCCGTACACACGTCATACAGGAAGTCCCACCCTAACATACGTCATACCGGAAGTCCCACCCTACAAACCGGATGTCCCACCCACCTGTCACATCAATATGGAAGCCCCGCCCCGCCATAAATCACCATTCTGACACATTATACCCTACATTAACTACTGACATAACTATTCCAGACTCACTTCCTGCTCGCTCAGGTCGATTAAAACGGCGGGCAGCGTCTTCAGTGATTAGCACGCCACCGCAGCCAGCTTCCCCTGCTCTTTGTCTCTGTGACACCAGTTTAGAGCGCTCTCACTAACGTTGCCATGACAATGCTTGTGTGATAGCAGCTAAGGTTCCATGTATAGCGGATCTACACCTTCTAACAGTATGAGTGCCTCTCATGTTATGAGCTGCAGTGGTCTAACGGCTAGTATTGCCTATTCTCATTTGGGCTATCGGGCTTCACGTCCCGAATGTGACTCTTTTTCTGCTCCCTTTCAATCCTCGCCCTCCATGGACTGCATCTCTCCTTTCTTGTGCGATAGGGGCGGAAGAGGATTACGAGAATTTTCTGCTGAACGCCCCTCAACTTCGTGCTCGTCCTCTCTCAGAGCGCTATTTGGGAGTGGCTTTATCATCGTACACTGTCACCTTGTGTGACGGATCAATCAGAAAAGGTTATCTGATTCAGTTTTGCATGCTCCCCCCTCCCTTTTCGGGAGTAGTGGAGACAGTGATGTTGCCCTTGTCAGTGATAACGGAGCTCCTGAACAAGGAAGCTATCATTGTGGTCCCGGAGGAATTGAAACACAGCGGTTTCTATTCCCTCTATTTCCTGGTTCCATAGAAGATGGGCAGGGTAAGACCGATTTTGTATCTGCACACCCTGAATGGATGTGTGACCAAACAGCGTTTTCGCATGATATTAGCAGCACATGCTGCCCTGGGACTGCTGCACATGTGCAGACTCGGTTCCCCCGACAGCGGGTAGACCCTGTGTGTCATTGAAAAAGACGCCAACCTGTCTTCAGGGGAATCTGGCCTATTGGAGAGACCTTGACACACTGTCTCAGGGAGTCCCCATGGGGAGAGCGATGTCATTTGTTCAGGTGTTCTGCAAGGGTGGTGAGGCATAAGTCAGGGGCTGGCAATAGGGGGTGTGCCCTCGCCACATCAATCTGTTTGATTTGGACAACGTTTTGCTGGTGTTAACCCACTTCCTGGACCTGATCAGAGGCTACAACTTTCAGATTCACTAAGACAATCGGGCCACGGTCTGTGCCCCCTGGACTGGGACAGTGTGTCCTGTCTGAGAGGGACCGTCCACGGGCGGACTCCCAGTGCTAACGACGCCACTGGGCTACACCAGAGACATTGCTATGATCACAGTGTAATTGTGAAAATTTTAATTAAGTTTGAAATTTTTATAAGTTTGTTGTGATGCCGCGTTCTTCTGACCACCGTCTTAACATGTTTTTAATACTTGCCCTACATTCGTTTGTGACATCTGTTTGTGACTACATTCAAGGTTATTGACTGGTTAATTTTGCTGTTCAGAGTGCCTGCACAGCTAGTATGGTTTCCCCAACCCGTTGTTATTGTAATTTTTGGGTTGTGGCTATTACTTTCATTAGTTATAGAGTCATCACAGAATTGGGATATTTTAAGAAAGCTCTCTTTCACTCACTTAATAAGGCGTGATCAGAGCAATGTTTTGTATAGTTTGATTGACTGATTTGAGACAGAAATCTGAGCATTTTAATTGTAAACGTTTATTGTCTTAAAATAGCGAAAGGTATCGGAAGCTGTGTGGTATGAGCGCTTGTAGATAAGTTGACTGACACAATCGTGCCGTTCTCTTGCCAGACTCCAACCTTTATACTAATAATCTGAATTATTATTTTTAAGTAGGCAAATGGATTCTAAACTCAACTCCTAATAAATTGTATACAAGTATGAATATGATTTTAATACTAAGTTTAGAGGTAAAACTGAGTTTGTCCCGCTGTATGTGATCAATAATAATCAACTATGTCATCAACATTACACCTAAGTTAATTCACATTCAACTGAAGGGAGCATCATAATTTATCTGTGGGTATCGCCCATCATAAGTGATTTGCGTCTGCCTGTGTACTATCTGGCCACCGAGGGCTGTCGCAATTATTACATAATTGCTTGATTTAAATAATTTGAGCCACAATCTTTTTGCAGAATGTTTTGATTCCAAAATCATGTTTCCAATCTGAATGAGGGATTTTCAGGGCAATGTTAGAAATGTTTCAACAAATAGGCTACCATGTGAACAAACCATCTGTGTGTACAATTGGTATACTGGCAATCTATTTCTTATTCATGTTTGATTAAGGTTTAATTATTTAACTTGCCCGACACTATCAAGGTCTGGTCCTATTGTTACTGCATTTAAAATACAAAACAACATTTTTAAATAAAATATTTAATGTACTGTATTCCATGCTCGAATTTAAATCCTCAGGGCCAATGTTTTTCAAACAGCTAAAAGTAAGATATTAAAATATCACATGTTCATTAGCTTGAATTCTGGATAAGGTAAAGTACCATTTGCCTTACTTCTTCCCCACTTGCTAAAATGGGACTCATTTGAACCATCACATTAATTAGTGCAATTAAAATGTCAAATCTACATCCCTGGTGTACACAGTCTAATCACAAGGTACAAGAATAGCTGACTGTGCCAATATTAAGTCAAAAACAAGATGCCACTTCCCTCAGATGTTTTAGTAAATGTTTCTGAACAACCACCTGCAGTACTGATACTCAAGCATTAAACAAAGCCTTGAAGGTAACCCTATGACAGCAGACAGTGATTTAATTAAAAAAACATCTATTCCTTTTAAACCAACACTCACTTGCTGATGTTATAGCCTAGGTCACCGTCACTTGTCATTTATCACAAAGAACAACGTTAAACAGCCAAGAAATATAGCCAAAAGAGCAAACAAGAAAATATTGATGCTTTACATGACTAATCAGTGTGTACTCTTATAGCCTATCAGATTATAGCCTATAACCATGGACCTTGACAGACCATCAGTTATTAAACACTGCAAGCTACCTCTGTATAATGAGCTTTTACACACCTGCTTAACAGGCCTAAGCACTGGCCTCTCCCTACTTTGGTTGAATAGGCCCATAAAAAATTTTACTCACCTAAACAATCACATTATTCCCAACAAACAAATGTACTCTATCCCTGGTGTACACATAATTTAACAAAGCCTTGAAGAAAACCATAGTGACAGTTTTGACAGTGGCTTAAAAACTCCCTTTCATTCTGCAAGAGTCCCTTTTCTTAAGCTAGTAGCTTACTCTTGAGGCTGTTCACTTTTTGGGACAGCTTTGAACAATCCAACTCAAGGAGGAGTTTCTGGAAGACTGAAAATGTGTACCTGAGTTATTTGTGTTAGGCAAGATTCACTGCATATGCCAACCCAACGAGCATGAAGCAAGCCCTTGGAAAGTTACCCAGAGCAGTCAGAAGTTTGATGCCCTCAATCACGATACCGCTGCCATCGGGACCCTCTGAAGTATTAGTCTTGATGTTGTAGATTTTTATCCTTTGTACAGCAAGGTCCTGTGACACACTGTCTTCATCAGCATCCTGAAATAGCAAGAACATTGTTTATTTCAGACTGTACAGCCAAAGAGAAGGTCCTGATTGAACACCTCCAAATTTGCTTCCAACACTATGGACAAAAAAACCTGGGGCTGTCCCAACTGTTGCATTGTAATGTACCCCATTTTGTCAGATAATGCACTCGTAAAAGCATATTTTATGCCAGTTAAGTTAAAAAGGATCCAATCAGCTCACCAATAAATCAAAATACAATGAACATAATTATAAACGCAACACTTTTGTTTTTGCCTCCATTTACCATGAGCTGAACTCAAAGTTCTAAGACTTTCTCTATGTACACGAAAGGCCTATTTCTCTCAAATATTGTTCACAAATCTGTCTAAATCTGTTTTAGTGAGCACTTCTCCTTTGCCTCACAGCTGTGGCATATCAAGATGCTGATTAGACAGCATGATTATTGCACAGGTGTGTCTTAGGCTGGCCCCAATAAAAGGCCACTCTAAAATGTGCAGTTTTACTGTAATGGGGGGGTCCGGGGGGTCCGAAAACCTGTCAGTATCTGGTGTGACCACCATTTGCCTAATGCAGTGCAACACATCTCCGAGTTCTGCTCATGATAAATGGGGGCAAAAACAAAAGTGTTGCGTTTATAATTTTGTTCAGTGTAATTAAATGACACCAGAGATCACCAGAGGTCTGAACTGAGTCGCAGTTGTAAATATTGGGATATGAATATTTTGTAATTAAATAAATCCATTGCAACATAAATTTCTTCCTGGCACCTGTGTATTGATGAATATCTTATTGTACATTCACTAACACAGGCTGGTCACCTGTCAACCATTCTGTATTTGGCACTGTAAGCTCATTCCTGAAGCTTGAGGTCATCCACAGCAACTGGATCAACTCTGCTCCTTCGGTCATTTTAGAAGTTGCCTCAGTCTCTTTGTAAAGGTCTCTCAGCTCCTTTGTGAAAAGATCTTAGGAAGGAACTCTTAGCTAGCTGGTGATAATGCATTTCTTGGGAGAAAGAGAATAAGTAAACTACTGATTACTTTTGAATGCTGCCATTTGGTGGAATCAGATTGAGATGGCATCCATTTCTGCAGCAGGACTTATATTCTTGGAAAACAAAAACTTGACACACAGAGGACAATGATTACTTACATAATTTAACAAAACTCAGTAGCTTGACAAGATTTACTGGGAGAAATATAGTTAAGGCTGTTTTTGTGATTTCACCTTCCCAAGACATACCGGGTGGGAGAGTGGGACATTTTAACATGTACTGCAACTTACATCATACTCTTTTAGTTAATGGTTTAAAAATACACTGACCTAAAAATTGTTAATGCCGCAATTCTGAACACTAGGTGAACTACAGCTTTGGAAAAAATTAAGAGACCACTGCACCTTTTTCTTTCCTTTCCAAAAATGTCGAAAAGGAAGGTTTTGAGTGAGGAACAGAAGGATTAAAATTAAGAGACCACTGCAAATTTAACGCTTCTGTTCCTCACTCAAAAGTTTCCTTTTCAACTGTATATTACTGTTAAACAAACTCCTATCAAGGATCCTTGATGTGCTGTCTCTGGGACCTGTCATTAGTGCTGGATGTTAGGTTGACGATTTTGTTTCCACTGTGTGCAAATGTTTTTGATTTTTTTTTCTTTTATCACTTGGTTGTTGTCCCTTTTCCTTTCTTCAGTAAGCAACTGAATCATCTCTTGTCTTTCTTCATCCTCTCCTGCCGGGTAAGGGGGTAATGAATTGCATATAACCTAAGGAACACCGTAGTGTTGGATTTTGGTGCGGTAATTTGCCATGTTGTATTTTATGCTTTGTTGGCAGACATAGTAACCTGGGAAGGAGCCGGGTTCCTTGAGAAAAGTGCCTCAGCAACATCACTTATCTGTGCACTTGATGGATAGGCTGTATATGTATATATAGATTCAGAGAGCTTCTCAAGTATGTCTGCCTTCACCTTTGAGTCAAGTGTTCCAATCTTCTTGTAGTCTTCAGTAGCTCTTTCAAGGTACATGTCAGTTTCATATGCAAACTGTGGAATGGGGAGCTGCAATGGCCATGGCTGACATCACTCTGTGGTACTGCGCCTAGACAGGATAATGGTGTCCTGTGAAGAAGACGTTCCAGCAAATGACTCTGAATTTGACACAGTTGACTCTGCATAAGATGCTGTTGACCAGAGGAACTGCCTGAAGTTTCATTAAGTGGAAGCAAGTTAAGAAGAATTGGGAAAGCGCAAACAACATTTATGGTGTCTTTGTGTTTTATTTGGTCAGTTTTATTACGAGAAAAGTAATCTTCAAATTCAGAGTCCAAATACTGAAGACTGAACTCAGCAGAAATTCCAAAGGTCTCCTTCACAACAGTTTGCAGCTCCTCCACAGTGGGTGGGATTCCTGATGGAAGGCCATCCAAGGTCATCTTAATTTGGTCATCCATTATTACTCTGTGCTTTGCCTCCATCTCTGCCATCCTGACAGGAACATGAACAGACAAGAGTTCAGTAGCACCACAAGCAGAGGCTTATGAATGAGACCAGAGCCGTTGAAAGAGAGTTGCGACACACTATGATCTCGCCGCCACGCAGTCACGTGGTTTATGTAGCTCTCAATAGTTCCAAACAGAGCTGCGCTGTCAACCAGTTTGAATGAGTTTAAGCGGGACAGACAGCAGCAGCTATATTTGCAGCAATTATAGGTAAATATTGACGCATAATGTACATTGATTATTATGTTTACGCTAACATTAAATGCATACAATATACTTTTTTGGGGTGGAGAGTGACGGAAACAGCATTAATACGTTTTTGTGTTTAATTTTGGAGGGAAATGGACTCCCATAACGTAGAATACATTTACAGCAACAACTATATTTGCAGCAATGTTCGGTAGATATTAACTACATGAAATGAAACTGGAGATATAATTAATGTGTGATAATAACTGTTAATGGGATTGATTTCAGTATGGCCAATGTACCCATTCATCCTTCCTTAATCATAGACTAAACCATGTATCAGAAAACACACACACAAAAAAAAAAAGAATAATACATCCATACGATATGATGTACACATTGTACTGACTAGTATAGGCCTACTCTTAAGTATAAAAATTTACACAACTAACCCTAATATATATATATATATATATACACACACACACACATATACATACACATATATATATATATATATATATATATATTATATACACACACACACACACACACACACACGTACATTTACATACATAAAGTCCTGAGCACCTGCTGTCATATTCCTGCATATCCAGGTCTCTTGGCCTATTTTCTATGTCGGAGGTACATCTTTTTGCCCCAAATCTTCAATGACAGCCACTTCTGACCAGACATCTCCAGACAATAAATGTGTGTACCAGGGTTCAACTGTTTTCTGCAGCTCTGACCCGATGGCACTGCTAAACATCTTCCGAAAACAAGGGATGATGCTGTTTGAGGCATAATGTGTCTTTCATCTGCTGCAGCAAGTTTTTCTTTGGATGATCACTACGGTCCTCAACATTTTTTGTAGTGCTCAGTATAACTTTTGACAGTTAATGGTCTTATCCAATGTTGTTAGCCGAGTTTGGCTGTTCCTCACCCAGTTGTACTAGTGTTTTGTTAATGTTCATATTACTGTATATTGTGTTTATATTGACAAATCATAATTTGATCCTTTTGAAAACATCTATTATCTTCCAATAAACATTAACTAAAACTGGCTACATAAAACAAAACTACTGACTAGATTCATGAGAGGTCGGAAAATGTGTTTAATAATCAAAATTACAATAATTTCATCAACTTACCAGCGAGCGTACTTCGAAGGCTCCTAATATTAATGGTCTTCAGTGCTGGAACTATCAGTGTTTGGAACTATTGGCTGCTCCACGACATGTTACTTCCGCATTCCAAAGTTCCTATGGCGGTCTATGGGAGTGTCGCAACTCTCTTTTTCAACGGCTCTGAATGAGACCAGTCAAAGTGAATAATGTAAGGAAGAGCCTTGAGTGTGCCACCAGAATAATTAGAGCTAAAAAAAAGTTTTAATTAATAAACACAGAGAATGTTAATGGTGATTAAAATAATTACATTTACCAATTACAATTATAATACAATAATTACATTTACAAAATGTTGTTAGAATAATAAAAAAGTATTATATATATATAAACATTTTAAATATATATTTTTATCATTTCATTTAATAATCTGTCGGCATTTGATGATATATTTCATAATATATTTGTTTCCTAAAATATACTACATCAGTTTTACATTGAAAATGCTAAGATTGAAAAAAGGACAATACAATGCTCCAAAAGAGGTATTTTCCCAGTGTCCTTCAGTTGAAAAGACCTTAGATGCTCTTCATACCAGGCAGAAAGTAACTTTACAATAAAATATACACAGTTGTCCAAAATGGTTATCTGAATAATCTAAGAAAAGTCTGGTAGTCCACCAGTAGAGCCATAAGACAAAATCATCCCAACAACATACCTTGTTCCGTAGTAGGTGACAGTGTTAGCCAACTGCACAGTAGACTGAAGCAGGGATGTTTCTCTTAAAGCTTAAATGCAGTACATTTAGAGACACTACAGATCATTTGTGACATACACTCACCTTAAGGATTATTAGGAACACCGGTTCAATTTCTCATGAATGCAATTATCTAATCAACCAATCACATGGCAGTTGCTTCAATGCATTTAGGGGTGTGGTCCTGGTCAAGACAATCTCCTGAACTCCAAACTGAATGTCAGAATGGGAAAGAAAGGTGATTTAAGCAATTTTGAACGTGGCATGGTTGTTGGTGCCAGACGGGCCGGTCTGAGTATTTCACAATCTGCTCAGTTACTGGGATTTTCACGCTCAACCATTTCAATGGTTTACAAAGAATGGTGTGAAAAGGGAAAAACATCCAGTATGCGGCAGTCCTGTGGGCGAAAATGCCTTGTTGATGCTAGAGGTCAGAGGAGAATGGGCCGACTGATTCAAGCTGATAGAAGAGCAACTTTGACTGAAATAACCACTCGTTACAACCGAGGTATGCAGCAAAGCATTTGTGAAGCCACAACACGCACAACCTTGAGGCGGATGGGCTACAACAGCAGAAGACCCCACCGGGTACCACTCATCTCCACAACAAATAGGAAAAAAAGGCTGCAATTTGCACGAGCTCACCAAAATTGGACAGTTGAAGACAGGAAGAATGTTGCCTGGTCTGATGAGTCTCGATTTCTGTTGAGACATTCAGATGGTAGAGTCAGAATTTGGCATAAACAGAATGAGAACATGGATCCATCATGCCTTGTTACCACTGTGCAGGCTGGTGGTGGTGGTGTAATGGTGTGGGGGATGTTTTCTTGGCACACTTTAGGCCCCTTAGTGCCAATTGGGCATCTTTTAAATGCCACGGCCTACCTGAGCATTGTTTCTAACCATGTCCATCCCTTTATGACCACCATGTACCCATCCTCTGATGGCTACTTCCAGCAGGATAATGCACCATGTCACAAAGCTCGAATCATTTCAAATTGGTTTCTTGAACATGACAATGAGTTCACTGTACTGAAATGGCCCCCACAGTCACCAGATCTCAACCCAATAGAGCATCTTTGGGATGTGGTGGAACGGGAGCTTCGTGCCCTGGATGTGCATCCCACAAATCTCCATCAACTGCAAGATACTATCCTATCAATATGGGCCAACATTTCTAAAGAATGCTTTCAGCACCTTGTTGAATCAATGCCACGTAGAATTAAGGCAGTTCTGAAGGCGAAAGGGGGATAAACACAGTATTACTATGGTGTTCCTAATAATCCTTTAGGTGAGTGTATAATGCCTGTTTTCCAACATGTATGCAAGTGGTATGCCAACATCATCTGATGTCTTGTAGAAAGGGTGCCTCACAATTAGCTTAAAAAGCTGTGTTTCACTTCAAACCACATTGTCCATAAACCAACCAGAGGCCCATATTCTTCAATCAATGCAGGATAGTGTTCCAAATAATGGTGTTTGGGTGTCAGTCTCTCTTAAGGATAAACTGTTAAGAATCTGTCATGATGTTCAGATATTTTTAAGTCATGGTATGCAATAGTTTCAACTGTGTGAATAGGAGAAACCAGCAATTCAACAATGTCTTTTAAAGTCAGAAGAACCTGCCAGTGTGATGGTAATTCCATTGATCGACACTCTTAAAGGAGTAAGAAACAGACAAAGTTCTCTTGGCACAGTCTAACAGTTTTATTAACTATTATGCAAATATGAGCATCGCGTCAAATGCTTTCAAACATAATCATCCGAGGAGTCTCTGACTCAAAACATGCACAATCCGTATATATTACCTAGAAAAGGGGTGTGGTAAGTTGTTGCCCATCTGTCTTGTCAATAGAACCATTCCCTTTGTTCTATCACATGTCCTAGGTTTCAAACAAGTCACATGTTGTCCTCCCCCATCTTGGTTAACTTTCTCAACCCTTGAGGAGAACCTTAAGCATCTGGACAAACAACAGAAACACTAAAGGGTTATACAGATGGGCAGATTTACGATTAACCCTATAATCTGCTGGTGCCGGTCAAGGATGCCCCCCTAGGACAAATACCGATCCCCCTCTCCTACATTCCTAAGGAACAGAAAGGACTGACACCCTTCTTTGTCTAGGCAGGAAGACATGGCCCAAATACCTAATAATCCTCTGATATTATACAGACATGTGTGTCACAATCAAAGTAAAGATGTACATACCAGCTAATAGAGAGACAGATATTTCTCAAATGTACCTTAGTTCAAAATTTCCGTAACACCAGACAGAATCACCCTCAGGTACCTGCAAACCAACAATGAGTAGCAACAATTGTATTAGGGCACAATTTTCATGGGCATTTCCACCAATAGTTCTGCAATAAATGTAGTTTAGAGGGATTGTTTGAGGGCTGTTGGCTTTGTCCGAACCCTTATAGGGAAAACGTGTGATTTACTCATTAAGTACAGTCAAATTAAAGTACTTCTTTTTGGTGAAAATCTGAAAACACAATGCTAGTTCCCTTTGGACTACGCCTTCCAAAAGGTAATGTAGTACATTTGGTGGGTACCCAAAGACAAGGTGAAAGTGATTCAATTTATCAGTCAATGGACACGAAAGGCAATTCATTAAATTTAGATTTTCTCTCAGTTTGCTCATGCAAACTATGGCTGTCATTTGTCCGAGGTGGAAACACTTCACTCCGCACTTCGTGTGTGTGGTACTCTGATGAGTGTCCAAGACAAAATCTACAGCTATACGGCCTTGTGAAACTTTCAACTAATCCACTGATTGAATGTGTGTTGTAGATTGTCAGCTACAACACAGTGTACAGTGCCTTTAATATTTTTTGCAACACTAGAAATGAAAATACCTTTCTGTTCAAAAGTGGCAAGATCCTTCATGCATGGTTCCAGAATTACGTTGTATGCAAACTGTTTGACATCAACAGCTTAGCAAAGTAAAGCTAGGTGTATTGACGTTAATTCAGATTGCAACTTGCAACAGCACTTTTGCCAAAATTCAATAAACAGCTGTTATTTTGTGTTTTTTTCCCCAAGTTCCTAGTGGGTTACACACCTCAAAGTCATCAACATAAAGGATTATAGAGAGTGTTGTTTCTTCTATAGCATAGAAGTAATTTTGCTTGAAAGATTTTCCTTCAAAAATATAACCAGTACTATTTGAATGTCTGGATAATATTTCCTCTGCAATGTCTTTATTATTAAAGACTTCCTGCAAAGTCTCGAGAATAGCCACATATTGAAAGGTCTTGTTCTTTTGAGAATCAATAATACATTCAACACTATTAACAGACTGGAAATTCTCCTTAAAATACCTTCTTCTCTTAAAAGCCGAACCAAGTGCTGTACTAATTGGATGAAAGTTGCACAACTGTTCTGCCAAGTCAGTTATGATGGTGTGGTCAACAATGCAGTTATTTAACTTCAATGTTAAATCAAGTATGTTTCTGACAACTGCAACAGATGCTGACGATGAAATGAACTGAAGGTGTTCAACCAAGGAATCAATGCACTTCACTGAGGCATTATAGATGGTTTCTAGCTTCAGCAGAAGTAAGCTAATTCTTTGAAGAACCAAGTACGAAGCACTTTCCTGATCACAATACAAAATAGTGCCCTCACCATCACTGGCCTCTGGTAAATCCGAATGTTCAACAGTCTGATTATGGTGACTCTCATACACGTCTTGCTTAAAATCACTCAAAGAATAGGATTTGTGTCTTCTGCTTTTGTGTTTCACAAATGTATTGTATATATGTCAGAAAGTTGCATTCTTCAAATAAACATGATAGTTTGTGGCTCTGCAGATGATTTCCAGTATGCTGAAAGTAATCCTTCTCTGTAGAACAAAAAGTGTTGCAAACTAAACACTTAAAAGCAGAGAATTCCTAACTGTAGACTTTCTGCAGCAGCATGGTATCTGGACAAATGTGTGCAAGGGTAACTGTCAAATAGGCATGTTTGGGATTGCCCACGACCAAACATTACGTGTTGTAGTCTGTAATGCTTTAATAGATTCCCTTTTGTGGCAGACAAAGACTTTCAGATCTTACACTTCCATTCTGTTAGCCAAAACCTAAGGTAATAAGAAAATAAAAAGAAGATGAATATTCTTGTATAAGATCCATGTAAGGCCACTACATCCAGGTCTCTCATCACATGAGGAAAACAGGATAACTTTGGTTTATGGGTACAGAGAAGTTACCAAAGATCTTACAGAACTGCATTTAAATAACCCAGTAGTCTCTGAAAGACAGAGTCAAACCAGTCAAACACACGGCAATGTGCAACAATAATTATTAAAGCGTATTAAACCTTTGTAGATCCTTATGCAAATAAGAATGAGGCCAAGACTAGACATCACAAAGAAAATGTCTAATATCAAACCTTTTAGCATAAGATGTCTTTAAAGCCTGTTCCCTTCACATTCACCTGAGGAAGACAATCAGTGGTTGGAACATTATCAGGCAAATCATTGATAAAGGGAAAGTATTCTGGTCGATTTTTCCTGTGAATATCGTCTGTCTTTATGGGAGCCTATTTATTTTGGTCTCATCCTTCCACAATAATGTCCAACACCTAATTGATTTATTTTGTTCTGTGGATACAGACTGTTATCAGTATGGCTTCTGTATTTAAATATATTGTGAGAAAAAGCAGATATTGTGTAGAATTTGGATATACTCTGCATGATATGCTAGCATAATATAGCCTACAGAGCATTGTACCGCGAACTGAGACATGAAAATGGGTGGCTGAGAGCCTTTGTGAATTTGAAAGCAAATTTTCCAGTGTGTAAACTCCCGAAATCTAGAAAGCTGAAAAGTATATTGCTTTTAACAGCATTTTATTGGAGTAAAAATTTTACTTGAATGCAATTTCATTGAGAAAACAAAATATATCATATTTACTCTGTTCTGAGATAAAGAATGTTCCTAGCTACATTTTGCAGTCTGTAAAATGTTTATTCCTTGCTAGCTAGTTTGCTAACGTGGGGGAGAGGTGGAAGTTTTACTGAGGCCGGGAAAGTTGATTAGCTGGTATCTTAAAAGTGCATTATATACGGTATAACGTTATACTTGGGAAAGTCACATGACGCTCACATTTAGCCGACCACTTTTTCAGCCCTTGCTTGCTTTTAATCGATTCAAAGACAAGGCAGATTGACTTCGAATCACTAGGCCCAGCTTAAATTTGGTTTTACAGTGCAGAAAGTTGACATGTTTAATAACTTGCAGAAAAGTAAAACAGTGTTCAATTGCTACAGCAATTAGGCTATATATTGTTCATTAACTAACAACATTTATACAGGTCTTACCTTTGGGAAAACGTCCCTGAAAGGTGTCTGGTGTAAAATGCCTTGGGCGGAAGTGTAAGGTGCTTAAATTCAAAGACCTCAGGATGAGTAAAATGTATCGATTTTCTGCATCTTTGATTTTCCTGATGAAATACAATTAAATTAAACTCTGATTCACAGCAACAAAACTGAGTAAAATGCAATTAATAAATAATTCAAATTTGTGGAATTCAGCTTACTGCGATTCTAAACTGCTAGCTAATAATTGCGACAGCCCTACAGTAGGTATACAGTTGACTAATTAAAAAAATACTTTGTTGGATCATAGAGTTTTTGTTTTATTGCTGTTTAAGTGTAGGCAATTATACAGTATGGCTATTTAAAAGATATGTCCGGTAGCTCTTCCCTATGGCCGGAATTCAGGAATTCTAATCGCCATATTGGCCTACTTGATAAGTCAAATAAGCGACTGAAATGCACTTGTCTATTAAACAATAACGTTGCAAAATTAGGCTACATTATGGTGCACTGCAAAATCTTTCTAAACCAGACTGAAACATACTGAAATTTAGACGCAAAGGTGTTTCAGTTAATTATCTATAAACTATAACTTTTCGCAGAGCTCCTGAATACTCTGACATCCTATGGAAATTGACGTAATTCGCATGGCTAGCCTATTTGTTGAAACGTTTCTAACATTTGCCTCAAAATCCCTTATTCAGATTGGAAACATGGACTCAAAATATTGTACAAAAAGATAGTTGTCTAGGCTATAAAGATTTAATAATGTACATTATTTTAAATACTAATTAAACATCTCAAATGACTGTTGTAGTCTAACTTATATTTATTTGTCAATGCAATTGATTTGGAACACACCATTTTGAAAGCTACATTCTCCTTCCATTACCTTTTCTGAATAGGTGTAGCATATATTCCATTGTTCCATTGTCAGAATTCTCTACTCACAAACTGAAAACTATTTAGAGACTAATAAAAAAATGTACACCATATTCCTACCTAATAACGTATTAGGCATGTGACAGTACAAGTATTGTAACAGGCAATTTGTTTCACCCGACTCTCTCCTTGGGTTAATGTTGAGTAATAAACAGTTTGTCATAAACTTTGTCGACTTTAGGCCATTGTACAGTAAATAAAGGAATTACTTGTTCCGTTCAAATGCCATTTTATTAGAAACAAAAAAAAAAACAATAAAAAAAAACATTATTTACCTTTGAAAATATTAATGAAACATTGAAGGGTTGAACTTGTAGCTTATTGCCTATTTAACCAACTAAATGTCCTTCATGTAAATGCAAAATGCAAATGTAAAACACTTGAATTATATTTTAGTTTGGGTCGACTGTGGCATATTGTACTTTGTCAAAGAAATCTGTTGAGAAAAGTAATTTCTCATTTTTTATTTTTATTTTTATTGATCCATTTTTTTATTGATAGAAACAGATGCAGTCTTCAGGAAATATTTGTGCCGAAATGTACCATCAATGACAAAATAAGTAATGTTCACTTGGTAAACTTCTGCAATGTGTTAACTCAATCATTGTGATCAACAGCTATATTTCCAGTCAAATAAATGTACTTCAGTTTCAATGATTACATATAAAGGAAAAAAATTAGATTAATGTGTGTAAATCTATAATTAAAAATACATTCTCATAAATAACAGTTAATCAAGCACAGAACATGGAATCAAACACAGCAACATTGCAATCCATGAATAGGATTATAGCAGACAAAATATTCCTCAGATTTTATTGTTTTATTCTGGACATATAAATACAGACGCAGCCTTGAATAACTGCAGTTTCAGGCAGGTGTCGTTGTTCTCACAGATGCCCCTGGTGGCTGTTCTTATATTTTATTTATTGTTTTTGTCCATTCCGCACGGCACTGCAACTTGCCGTGGTATACCGCTTTATGACGAGGCATGCCTTGTCAATGACCACCCCCTCGGTGCTGGAATTAGATGAGCGATATCTGTATGCTGACACAGAGTCTGTGACATCAGCTGCATCACAGAACATCTGCCAATCCATTGTTTCAACGCAGTCCTGTAGAGCAGTAATGGATCCCTCATTCCAGCGTTGAACTGTCTGAGAAACCACTTTTTCCTGTTTTAGGCGTTATCTACAGTATAGGATGGGAGGAGCTAAATAGATGTGATCCGCCTTACCAAATGCAGGGCGGGGGAGAGGTTGATAACCAATTGGTATTTGTGAATAACAATGGTCTAGAGTCTGATCGCCCCGGGTAGGAAAGTTAATGTGCAGGTGGTATTACAACAATAGCAGCTGCCTCAGTGTGTGTGTCCTCTAGTCCATATAGGACTTCCAGTGTGCAGGTTTCATCGGCCTGTGGGGGTATATAGACTGCTGTGATAATAGCTGAGCTGAATTCCCATGGAAGGTTGATGGGCCTTATCATTACAGAGAGTAGTAAAATGAAAACCCCAAATTCAGTATCTCAGAAAATTTGAATATTGTGAAAAGGTTCAATATTGAAGACCCCTGGTGCCACACTCTAATCAGTTAATTAACCCAAACGCCTGCAAAGGCCTTTAAATCGTCTCTCAGTCTAGTTCTGTAGGCAACACAATCATGGGGAAGACTGCTGACTTGACAGCTGTCCAAAAGACGACCATTGACACCTTGCACAAGGAGGGCAAGACACAAAAGGTCATTGCTAAAGAGGCTGGCTGTTCACAGAGCTCTGTGTCCAAGCACATTAATAGAGAGGCGAAGGGAAGGAAAAGATGTGGTAGAAAATATGTACAAGCAATAGGGATAACCGCACCCTGAAGAGGATTGTGAAACAAAACCCATTCAAAAATGTGGGGGAGATTCACAAAGAGTGGACTGCAGCTGGAGTCAGTGCTTCAAGAACCACCACGCACAGACGTATGCAAGATATGGGTTTCAGCTGTCGCATTCCTTGTGTCAAGCCACTCTTGAACAAGACACAGCGTCAGGAGCATCTCGCCTGGTCTAAAGACAAAAAGGACTGGACTGCTGATGAGTTATGTTCTCTAATGAAAGTACATTTTGCATTTCCTTTTGAAATCAAGGTCGCAGCGTCTGGAGGAAGAGAGGAGAGGCACATAATCCACGTTGCTTGAAGTCCAGTGTAAAGTTTCCACAGTCAGTGATGGTTTGGGGGTGTTGGTCCACTCTGTTTTCTGAGGTCCAAGGTCAACGCAGCCGTCTACCAGGAAGTTTTAGAGCACTTCATGCTTCCTGCTACTGACCGACTTTATGGAGATACAGATTTCATTTTCCGACAGGACTTGGCACTTGCACACAGTGCCAAAGCTACCAGTATCTGGTTTAAGGACCATGGTATCCCTGTTCTTAATTGGCCAGCAAACTCACCTGACCTTAACCCTATAGAAAATCTATGGGGTATTGTGAAGAGGAAGATTCGATACACCAGACCCAACAATGCAGAAGAGCTGAAAGCCACTCCTAACACCTCAGCAGTGCCACAGACTGATCAACTCCATGCCACGCCGCATTGCTGCAGTAATTCAGGCAAAAGGAGCCCCAACTAAGTATTGAGTGCTGTACATGCTCATACTTTTCATGTTCATTCTTTTAAGTTGGCCAACATTTCTAAAAATCCTTTTTTTGTATTGGTCTTAAGTAATATTCTTATATTACTGATTTTGGGATTTTCATTAGTTGTCATCACAATTAAAAGAAATAAACATTAGAAATATGTCAGTCTGTGTGTAATGAATGAATATAATATACAAGTTTCACTTTTTGAATGGAATTACTGAAATAAGTCAATAATTTTGATGATATTCTAATTTTATGACCAGCACCTGTATATATAAACATACAGTATTCCACAAAAGTGAGTACACCCCTCACATTTTTGTAAATATTTGATTATATATTTTTGTGTGACAACACTGAGGAAATGACTCTTTGCTACAATGTAAAGTAGTGAGTGCACAGCTTATATAACAGTATACATTTGCTGTCCCTATAAAATAACAAAACACATAGCCATTAATATCTAAACCACTGGCAAAAAACGTTAGTACACCCCTAAGTGAAAATGTCAATATTTTGTGTGGCCACCATCATTTTGCAGCACTGCCTTAACCCCCTCGGGCATGGAGTTCACTAGAGCTTCACAGGTTTCCACTGGAGTCCTCTTCCATTCCTCCATTACGATGTTACGGAGCTGGTGGATGTTGGAGACCTTGCGCTCCTCCACCTTCCGTTTGAAGATGCCCCACAGATGCTAAATAGGGTTTAGGTCTGGAGACATGCTTGGCCAGTCCATCACCTTTACCCTCAGCTTATTTAGCAAGGCAGTGGTCGTCTTGGAGGTGTGTTTGGGGTCGTTATCATGTTGGAATAATGCCCTGCGGCCCAGCCCCCGAAGGGAAGGGATCATTCTCTGCTTCAGTATTTAAAAATACATGTTGGCGTTCATGGTTCCCTCAATGAACTGTAGCTCCCCAGTGCCAGCAGCACTCATGCAACCCCAGACCATGACACTCCCACCACCATGCTTGACTGTAGGTAAGACACACTTGTCTTTGTACTCCTCACCTGGTTGCCGCCACACACGCTTGACACCATCTAAACCAAATAAGTTTAGCATCAGACCACAGGACATGGTTCCAGTAATCCAGTAATGTCCTTAGTCTGCTTGTCTTCAGCAAACTGCATCATCTTTAAAAGAGGCTTCCTTCCTTTTTTTCAGATCCTCAGAGAGTTCTTTGCCATGAGGTGCCATGTTGAACTTCTAGTGACAAGTATGATGGAGTGTGAGAGTGATGACCCCAAATTTAACACACTTGCTCCCCATTCACAACTGAGACCTTGTAACACTAATGAGTCACATGACACCGGGGAGGAAAAATTGCTAATTGGGTGCAATTTGGACATTTTCACTTAGGGGTCTACTCACTTTTGTTGCCATCGGTTAAGGTATTTGGCAGAGGTGGGGGACTCGAGTCACATGACTTGACTCAAGTCTGACTCGAGTCACAATTTTCTGGACTTGTGACTTGCTTGATTAAAGTATGAAAATGACTTGACTTTGACTTGAGAACAAGTTACTTGAGACTTGACTTGAAGTGGAAGACTCGACAATGACTTGAACTTATAATAAACAAACAGCAATACAATTATTTTATATCCCAGATAGCAATGAGTTGGCGGACCGGAGGCGGTCCTCCAAAGACAGTAGAAGCGTCAGAATGTCTAAATCGCAAACACGTTTGCCAGCTTTCCGCTGGCGGCAGACGCTTTTTAAAAGCGGCAGTCGCACTCCTACCGCCTGTGTTCTGCGGCCGGCCCGTGGTCCAACCGCCGTTATACAAAAGGTTTTCGAGCGATCTGCCGCTTTTATATATATATATATTTAATATTTATAGCATGCAGTTTATCGAGAATAATGATTGATCAAACCAGACAAATTTCCATTTGGTGTTTTAATTCCACATTTCAAAGTACAGTAACTGTCATTCAAACAAGATGTGTCAGATCACTGAAATAAATAATAGGCATAAATACACACAGAACATGCAGGTTTCCAATAAAATGTTGGTTAAAAAAAAAGAACAGCCATACAAGCAAATTATGACACAAACACAATCATTGTTAATAATATAGAGGTCAGCTCTGGGATGAAAATAATTACCAGTAAACATAACAAGTAATGAGGATATTTGGTACCAAAGAATGTGCAGGATACCAAATAAAACGAGGTAGAACATCACATTTTCAAGCCATTGAGTAAAGCTCTAGAGTAGAATATTCCATTATAATGGCATTGCTGACCTGGAGCACAATATTTACACCATGCTGCATTAAGATGTGTCTCTTGTATCTGTGATAAACAAAACTTGATATACATATATAAAAATACAGAGGTAAAAACAGTAGTAGAACAGACCATTATAACTGCAATGCTGACCTGTGGCACAAGGATTTACAAGCTATATTTAACAATAGAATAACAGTTAAGCACTGTGATGGAATGAAAAATGCTGACGTTAAAAACAGAGTAAGTAGAATATTTGGTACCAGGTACTGTGCAATATCAAGTATCAGAGGTACGAAATAGTATTTCCAAGCTATTATTAATTGAATAACAGTTAAGCATAGTGATGAAATGAAAGTAGAATGTTGGTACTAGTTAATGCGCAATATCAAGTAACAGGTATGAAATAGGATTTACAAACTAAAATAGAATCGTTAAGATGGAATGAAATAAGCCAATACTAAAGTTAATACAAAAAAAACAGGGTGGGTTTGGTGAGTGTAGTCTGGCACTTCTGGCTTCTTGATGTTACTGACTGCAGGATAAAGAAAGTGTTCCAGTTCAGGGATGCTGGGGTGTCAGTAGTCAGCCTAGGTTTAAGGGGTTGGCTGTGGGTCCTTCTCAGCTGGGCGGCTTTTTCCTCCTTCACAGTCTGATGCTCCTTTCAGGTAACGTGTAACGTTAACCTGGACCGCCTCATCAGTGGCATCCTGGGTTGCCGGGTTCTTCCGGAGGGCCCCTGTAGAAAATACAGATCTGTCATTACATTTGAATGGCATAAGGCATAAGGGCATCTACTTAAAAAAATTACTTTGAACAATGGTCTTCAGGAACAGGTCTCTAAAACAGGTTTTATCCCCTATGCCAGTCCAGGTTGTATTAACGGCAAGGTTATTAGAGAAAATACTCTGAAGCATTCTCCACACTGTTGTCTTCAGGTCCCTCCCACATTTGATAGCCAAAAACCGAAGCTGAAAATCCAAAAATGTGTTTTTCTCACAAGCTTCTCATACATAAATATAAAATGTGACAGGCTGTGGATTTAGACTGTAGAATATACAGTGTACAAACTTAATTTGACTTTTTAGATTACCCTACGGCCTTATAAACGAAAGCAACACACTTACAAATTGTTCCTGGAGCTCTTTATCCTCCCTCAAAATGCTGTCAAGAAACACCAAATCTTCCTGGGTGTCTAGGGGGAGTAACATCCCCTGGCAGGGATAGCTCTCCAACAGACACATTGGCACTGAAATGTTGCAGCATAGTGTCCATTTTGTTTTCCATGCTACGCACAACATCGCCAAACTCTCCAAGATGTCGCAGCACTAGGGTCTGATCTGCACCTACAGGGGTTCCCAGAATAAAAGAATAAAGTAGTCAGTCCTGGTCCCTCAATTACTAAACAATGACATTTATACCTAGGTCTAATACACGTACATGTGGACCCAGTGGGAATTAAATCAACAACCACAGGTGTTGTTTGCAAGTTGTACCTGATTGCCCAGTGCGAGCAAACATCTTCAGCATTGTCCCAAATAGCTTCACCTGCTCTTGAAGTGAGCCGCTGTCACCCGAAGCTACAAAATGAAAGGCATATGGTCATTCTGAACCTACATTACACACAAAAAAGTAAAATTAAAGAAAGAGTGCATGTTCTCACCTGCTCGTGCATGGCTCCCCTCCCTCAGGGCTTGGTTCTCCTCCCTCAGGGCTTGGTTCTCCTCCCTCAGGGCTTGGTTCTCGTTCTGGAAAACTAAAGGCACTATTTTCAAAACTGTTAAAAAACTGGACATTAGGACATAGGCCTAGAATATACCTTCATTGCTGAAAACTTCATGCTGTACATGCGACGCCAGGGGAGTCCAAGGGCCAATAACGGAGCGATGACTTTCTCCTATTGATAATCATTGACGTAAAAATATGTTTGAAGTTATTGCATACATGTAATGAATTGGACTTAAATGTAACAGTTTAGCGCAACGTATTACATACCTCCAGCCTTTTCACCCATTTGCTGCCAGGGTACATTTTCTGCTGGGGGTGTAAAGTTTAGTACTTGACGAACTGGGGGAAAAAACATAACAGCTTTAATTTCACTGCAGAGATTGCATATTCAGTAATGAAACAATAATTGAACTGTGCAAAGCTAATGATATGTACAACACACCTCCACACCTTTTATCCAGAAAGTCAAGTGCCCTAAAGAAAAACAGATTATGGATAAAAGGATTCCTAATCTTAAATAGAAGCAATAGTTTCCAAGACAAAAAACATCACAAATAACATCACTTATACTCAAACTCTTGGCTCTGAAGTGGAGTCTGGATTACTGGGGAGAAACCTGGTTCTGAGACAGAGGGAACAGAAATTTGAAAATCTAACAAAGTGTACAGTTTAGTTACAGGATCACAAATTAAGCATCACAGCAATACATTTTACATACCAACTCTGAAGTCTACAGATGGCTCAACATTTTCCTGGTTTTCTGGAATCAATGCAACTTCTGTAGAATGTAGTGATTCAAGTGAATGTCCTGTTTGTCCCTCTCAACTCTTCATTATTATTTTCCTTTTGGCCCAGTAACTAAACATTGTGACTAACAATGTATTTACCTTTAAAACCAAAACGATTGACCAACAGTAGGTCTCTTGGGTGAAGATAATCGGTTATGCTCTGGCCAAGGTATCTGCAACAAAACCGGATTGTTAACGTTAGGAATATACAGTAGCTATGCTGTGGGGGGGAAACGTTATCAGCCAAATGTGGAACAGTGAAATTGTTAAAAATAAAATGTATTCATTGGGTGTTGTGATTCAAGTGAACACAGAATGTTCCTCAAACATAAAACGTACAGCAGTTCAGAGAATTAGAAATCACAATCGCCTTAAATCCAGTACAGTAGCAACACAGCACAAAACATGCTAGCCACAGTGTGTACTGTAACAAAGGCAAAACAGCATGTGCTAGCTAACACTTACTCTAGCTACTGGACTAGCAGCATACTTGTTCAGGCAAACAAAATAATTTAAACAACATATATACATCGTTATTTTTGTAAGAAAGACTAAGTTCAAATTTTAGTGTTTTCTAGATGTAAAGCTTTTGCTACCTATTATAGCTCGTTAAAATTCAACATGTACTAACAACATTGCGTTAACAAGGCTACTTTAGCTAGTTAGGCCAGAACAAAGATGACTACACATTTTAAATATATAAACTAAAAACAATGTCAATATAATATTGCGTTACACAAAAAGGAAACATGTACTTACTTAAACGATGGTAGTCGATGACTTTGCCAGCTAGCAGACTGTAACTCGCGATTGAGCGACGAACTGATGCGAATGTGTCCAAACCAACATGGCCGGTCGATTTTGAGAGTAGCCTATTTAAAAGCGTCTTGCCGCCGATGGACCGCGGTTTTTAGACCCAGGCAACCGCCAGAGAAAATGAAGCAGTCAAAAAATCTCGCAAGAAATGGGAGTGACGTATTCGGCGGCAAACGTTTCATCCCCGCCAGCAGGACGCACCTATAGCCGACAGCTAAGGGCCGGCGGCAAAAAGAAGCCTAGCGGATATTTTTTGCTATCTGGGATGTTGTGACATCAGCACCACTAATCAGCGTATGTGCCTTTAACGCTGCACAATTCAAACCGCCCAAACATTGCAGACAGTAACGTTAGTCGAGCTCCACAAATAGTATCGTTTGGATACAAGGACTTTGAACTGGACCGTGTGATTAAAAAAAGATTTACCAGATGCAAAATATGCAACAATGTCAAATTTCATTTGTGATTTTAAGAACCACAAGGAAAGGTAAGAAAGTAATCTCTTTATATTCAGTTTCACTAAGATCTATAACGATGAAGTAATGGATTCATCTTTTGTTTGTCATAATTTGGCCTTGGTTGCATATTTTTTATTTATTTTTCTTGTTAGAAATGTGTATCATTACAGAATACATCTGGTAAATAGATGTAAGGGAATTTGACTATAATAGTGGCATAGCCTGAATTTTAATGTTGATGGTCATCTTAAAATGAGCGTGCATGTATATTATTACAAGTAGGCCATAATGTCTGTATTAAATGTGCGCATTTTCAAGTGTTTGTGGACTGCGTGTGGAAACTAAAAAGCATTGTGCTTACACCATAACAGTTAACTTTACTGCATGAAAGGCTAACATGGAGGCGCCGATGTGATTACTAGCACCTAAACATTTCGAAGAGTTTTTTTTTTTTTACTCATATAGACAAGAATAATTACAGCGTATTTACATATTAGGCAGTTTTTTTGTCACAATAATTAGTTTAAAATGTTGTTATTATTAGCTCTTATTACATGGATTGGCTGAATTCCAGTGCAGAATGCGTGTTATTTCGTGATAACAGACCGTTGCCATGAAAAACAGCGCGTTGCTATGGACGCAGCAGGATTCTAACCAGAGACGGAACGGACTATTTTCTTTAGAGGAAGCAATACAATCGTTTTAAATTAATAAATTCCTTTTGAAATCAATATTTGTGTGAAATTATAGATTTATTTGGTAGGTAGCCATGTAATAAGCGGGATAAGGTATAGCGAGGCGGTTGTTATAGCGAATACAACCCCTTCAGGCTGATTCAAGATCCCTCCGCTTCGTTCCCCCAAAAAAATTGATTTTGAAATCGAGCTTCGCACCGAGCGCACGTCAGAAACAGAGGACAGTGTGTGTGTGTGTGTTCATCTCTTTAGTACTGTGACTTGACTTGACTTGAAACTTAAAAGGACTCGACTTGACTTGACTTGCTTGATTTATCTGAACTGTGACTTGAGACTTGACTCGAGACTTGATGGTTAAGACTTGAGACTTGCTTGGACTTGACCATGTGTGACTTGTCCCCATCTCTGGTATTTTGAGGGGACAGCAAATTTACACTGTTATACAAGCTGTACACTCACTACTTTACATTGTAACAAAGTATCATTTATTCAGTGTTGTCACATGAAAATATATACTCAAATATTTACAAAAATGTGAGGGTTGTACTCACTTTTGTGAGATACTGTATATATTTATACTCACACTACCGTTAAAAACATATATATATGCACTGCTCAAAAAAATTTAAGGAACATGTAATGATCACAGTATAACACCAAGTCAAGTCAATTCTGTTTTGGTATAAATGAAAGTGAAAAAAGCTGCTGGAGAGGCAACAGCAAGACAACCCCCAAAAAGGGAATTGTTTTACAGGTGGTGGCCACTGCAGTGGTAACTGCAGCCCATGACCACTGCAGACCGGGATGACCTCACAAGGGCTGCAGTTTTGGAGATCCTCTGACCCAATCATCTAGCCATCCCAATTTGGCCCTTCTCAATTTGGCCCTTGTGATTCAAAAGAATTAGACAAAGATAAATCATGTCAGAACTTTTTCCACCTTTAATGTGACCTATAACGTGAACAATTCAATTGAAAAACAAACTAAAATCTTTGAGGGGGAAGAAAATTACATTACAAAAACTCACAATCCAGATACCACAGCACACCTTAAGAGGTCTAGTGGAGTGCATGCCTCGACGGGTCAGGGCTGTTTTGACGGCAAAAGTGGGGCCTTCACAATATTAGGCAGGTGGTCACAATGTTATGGCTGATCGGTTTATATATATACACAGTGGGGAGAACAAATATTTGATACACTGCCGATTTTGCTGGTTTTCCCACTTACAAAGCATGTAGAAGTCTATAATTTTTATCATAGGTACTCTTCAATTGTGAGTGACGTAATCTAAAACAAAAATCCAGAAAATCACATTGTATGATTTTTAAGTAATTAATTTGCATTTTATTGCATGACATAAGTATTTCAGAAAACTAGAACTTAATATTTGGTACAGAAACCTTTGTTTACAATTACACAGATCATACGTTTCCTGTAGTTCTTGACCAGGTTTGCACACACTGCAGCAGGGATTTTGGTCCACTCCTCCATACAGACCTTCTCCAGGGCAATACGGACTTTTAGCTCCCTCCAAAGATTTTCTATTGGGTTCAGGTCTGGAGACTGGCTAGGCCACTCCAGGACCTTGAGATGCTTCTTACGGAGCCACTCCTTAGTTGCCCTGCCTGTGTGTTTTCGGGTTGTTGTCATGCTGGAAGAACCAGCCACGACCCATCTTCAATGCTTTTACTGAGGGAAGGAGATCTCATGATACATGGCCCCATACATCCTCCCCTCAATACGGTGCAGTCGTCCTGTCCCCTTTGCAGAAAAGCATCCCCAAAGAATGATGTTTCCAGCTCCATGCTTCACGGATGAGATGGTGTTCTTGGGGTTGTACTCATCCTTCTTCTTCCTCCAAACATGGTGAGTGGAGTCTAGACCAAAAGGCTCTATTTTTGTCTCATCAGACCACATTACCTTCTCCCATTCCTCCTCTGGATCATACAGATGGTCATTGGCAAACTTCAGACGGGCCTGGACATGCGCTGGCTTGAGCAGGGGGACCTTGCGTGCGCTGCAGGATTTTAATCCCTGACGGCGTAGTGTGTTACTAATGGTTTTCTTCAAGACTGTGGTCCCAGTTCTCTTCAGGTCATTGACCAAGTCCTGCCATGTAGTTCTGGGCTGATCCCTCACCTTCCTCATGATCATTAATGCCCCAAGAGGTGAGATCTTGCATGGAGCTCCAGACCGAGGGAGATTGACCGTCATCTTGAACTTCTTCCATTTTCTAATAAATGCGCCAACAGTTGTTCCCTTCTCACAAAGCTGCTTGCCTGTTGTCCTGTAGCCCATCCCAGCCTTGTGCAGGTCTACAATTTTATCCCTGATGTCCTTACACAGCTCTCTGGTCTTGGCCATTGTGGAGAGGTTGGAGTCTGTTTGATTGAGTGTGTGGACAGATGTCTTTTATACAGGTAACGAGTTCAAACCGGTTACCTGTATAACATTTTTTAATAACTAACCTGTTTGTGAGAGCCGGAATTCTTACTGGTTGGTAGGTGATCAAATACTTATGTCATGCAATGAAATGCAAATTAATTATTTAAAAATCATGTGATTTTCTGGATTTTTGTTTTAGATTCCGTCTCTCACAGTTGAAGTGTACCTATGATAAAACCTACAAAATCTGCAGTGTAACAAATACTTGTTCTCCCACTGTATTTATTATATTCATATATTATTATTGTATACATATACAGGTGCTGGTCATAAAATTAGAATATCATCAAAACGTTGATTAATTTCAGTAATTCCATTCAAAAAGTGAAACTTGTATATTATATTCATTCATTACACACAGACTGATATATTTCTAATGTTTATTTCTTTTAATTGTGATGACAACTAATGAAAATCCCAAAATCAGTATCGCCGAAAATTAGAATATTACTTAAGACCAATACAAAAAAAGGATTTTTAGAAATGTTGGCCAACTGAAAAGTATGAACATGAAAAGTATGAGTATGTACAGCACTCAATACTTAGTTGGGGCTCCTTTTGCCTGAATTACTGCTATGTTATGAGAGCCCAGGTTGCTCTGATAGTGGCCTTCAGTTCTTCTGCATGGTTGGGTCTGGTGTATCGCATCTTCCTCTTCACAATACCCCATAGAATTTCTATCAGGCGAGTTTGCTGGCCAATTAAGAAGAGGGATACCATGATCCTTAAACCAGGTACTGGTAGCTTTGGCACCGTGTGCAGGTGCCAAGTCCTGTTGGAAAATGAAATCTGCATCTCCATAAAGTTGGTCAGCAGCAGGAAGCATGAAGTGCTCTAAAGTGACCTTGGACCTCAGAAAACACAGTGGACCAACACCAGCAGATGACGTGGCACCCCAAACCATCACTGACTGTGGAAACTTTACACTGGACTTCAAGCAATGTGTATACTTTGCCTCTCCTCTCTTCCTCCAGACTCTGGGACCTTGATTTCCAAAGGAAATGCTAAAAGGAGATACTGAATTTTGGGATACTGAATTTTTTCATTAGTTGTCAGTTAAAATCATCAAAATTAAAATAAATAAACACTTGAAATATATCAGTGTGTGTCATGAATGGATATAATATACAAGTTTCACTTTTTGAATGGAATTACTGACATAAATCAACTTTTTGATGTTATTCTAATTATATGACCAGCACCTGTATATTATTTACATACATACATTATAGAGCATTTTTATTAAAACACTCCCCAAATAAATGGCCTTAGTACGACTTTCAGGTTCCTAACACTTTTGCATAATACTGTCTATATAACACATTACACATTTTTGAAAGCAGGTAACTTCAGTGTTTTGTTCAATGTTTTATTTTCAATGTATGGTGGGAATAGTGTAGTAATGATGTTTAAAGATTGTCATATGGCAGTCTAGAAAAAGAGAGAAATTAAATTAGGCCTACCTAAAACATGATGAAATTTGCCTCAAATCAGCAATGAAAGGATACATTCTCTTCGGCATTATGAAGATCAACAGATGAACAAAACTCACTGTACAAACTATGAGGTCTTATGAACACAAAACTAAACAATATTCTTTAAACTATCATACATAACAATAACTTGTACACAATGTTGTTACTGAAAAATCTTTTAGAGTGAAATCTGAAGGCAGAACATTTCTGAATCATCCAATATAAACACATTTGGTTTCTATTGAGGTTAAACTTACTCATCTTTTTTTGCATTCTCAAATTTGTACCAAAACACTCAGTTTGAACTTGTAGTGATAAGAATTGTTCATGCTGTGCTTATCAATAAAAAATAAATAAATCAGCACCTCAAATTGCTCTATTTTATACAGATATCACATATATTGTAGAACAACCTAATCTTAACCCTCCATTATTTTTCTGTAAATATCAGGTAGCACATAATTATGAAAAGGGTATTAATAATGCATTCATGAAGCCAGTCAACTTATTGAAAACAATTGAACAATACATTCAATCGTTAGTTAATTTTCATTGTTATTATTTTTATGTATAAGCATTTACATTTAGGTTGTTGAGCAGATACTGTAATGAATGTGTTACACTGAACATTCATAAAGCGGTCATTCATTAATTTAAGAAAGTGTTCATGAATGTCTAATTCATAATCAAGCAGTGATGAATGTGTAATGCCTAATTCATTTATATTAAATAGAAATAGTGTACTGTACTGAATGTTGGCAAGCAAGCAAGTTTATTTATATAGCACAATTCATACATAGAAGCATTTCAGTGTGCTTCAATGTGCTACAATGAAAATTAAAATAAAAACAAACGCAATAGAATAAAAAACAGGTCAGATTTTTACAATTCTCTAACCACCCTCCAGGGGGGACTCTCCACCCTGGGATTTCAATCCTTGCATTCCAGCGCTAGGATGAACCCTTAACTCCCTTTGTGAGATAATCTCTGCATCAATGTCTTACCTGGCTTTCCCCAGAGGGGCATTTATGCCATGACTTAATGCATTTAATATTCATCCTCAATGAATTTCAGTTCCCATAACGGTTTACTGAACCACCCCAGTATCTCAATCATCGCGCTCCAGCGTTTGGATAAAATGCTCAGTCCATTTGTGATATAATACCCTACATCGATGTCTAAACAGCAGCACAATAACTTGCATTATCAGTCATCAAAAGATTGTTACATTAACACAGATGTTATTCCTCTGATAGCACCAGAACTTGCATTACAGAACATTGGTAAAACATAGCAAAATAGAAATAGAATAACAACAAAATAAGACATTGAATGAAAAAGAGAAATATATAAATACATCACAATTATAAAACATTGAATAAGAAAATAGAAATATTCCATGAGGAAGCTATAAAAGCTGTGAGGCTAATATTAAGTTTAAGCACTCAGTCATAGGCATGTGAAAAGAGAAGTGTTTTTGACCTGGATTAAAAAAATATTTTTGGGGCACGTCTAAGATATTCTGGTAGTTTACTCCAGTTTAGAGCAGCATAGCTGCTAAAGGCATCTTCGCCATGTTTAGTTTGGACTCAGGGTTCTACTAGCTGACCTGAGTTCATGGATCTAAGAGCCCTGCTCAGTTTGTAATCTTCAAACATATCAGAAATGTATTCGGGGCCTAAACCATTCAATGATTTATAGTCTAAAAGCACCACTTTAAAATCTATTCTGTAACTGACTGGAAGCCATTTCAAAGATTTAAGAACTGGAGTGATGTGCTCTGTTCTCTTGGTCCTGGGCTGCAACTGTTTTACCGTCTTTTTGGGGAGTCCAGTTAAGAGGCCATTACAGTAGTCAACCATACTAGAGATAAAAGCATGGATGAGCTTCTCTTGGTCTTTTTGAGACACTAAGCTCTTTATTCTGGCTATATATCCATGATAGAATGCTGTTTTGATGATCGCTTTGATGTGACTGTTAAATGTGTGTTCTGAGTCTATCAGAACACCAAGATTATGACATTGGTCCCTGTTTTTTAGGTCCAGAGAATCCAGCGCTTTACTAATACTAATTATTTTATTTTTGTTGCCAAACACAATCATCTTTGTTTTATCTTGGTTTAATAGTAGACCATTTTTGGTTCATCCAGGTATTTATGTGCTCTATACAGTGACACAGTGATTCTATTGAGCTGTTGTCATATGGTTCGAGGGTCATATATATTTGAGTATCATCAGCATAGCTATAGTAGTTGTTGTTAATTTGTATCATTTGGCCCGGAGGTAGCATATAGAGATTGAACAGAAGCATTCTGAGAACTGATCCCTGGGGAACTCCGCATGGCATAGCAACCCTATCAGATTCATGATTTCCAATGGTGACAAAGTAACTCTGGCCATCTAAATAAAACCTGAAGCAATTAAGGACTGTCCCGGAGAGTCATACACAATTTTCCAGCCTATATAGAACTGTTCTGTGATCTACAGTTTCAAATGCAGCACTGAGATCTAATAGAACTAGAACTGTTATTTTATCCGAATAAGTATTCAGCCGTATGTCATTTAAAACTTATCAGAGCCGTTTCATTACTGTGGTGAGGTTGTAAGCCTGATGGAAATTTGTCTAAGAGACTGCTTGAGTTCACAAAATTCCTGAGATATTTAACATTGAAACAAGTGAGCATGCCAACAGGTTTAGAATATGAGCACTATGGATTGCTTAAAATAAAGACAAAACATTTACAATGTGAGTATTAGGTTGTCACTAAGACAGCCAGATATTATTTGCATCTTTAGGCAAAGCCAGTTGAGAACTAATGCTGTAGACACTATATTCCCAGACACGTGTATCAATCAAATGTATTTATAAAGCCCTTTTTACAACAGCAGTTGTCACAAAGTGCTTTTACAGAAACACCCGGCCTTAAACCCCATGTATGTATTCGTTATCCAGTTTGTTATCTGAGCTTGTTCCCCCTACCTCAGCTATTTTATAGGGGCTATTTGGTGACAAAGTCACTCCAATTTACTAGGATCAGAAAGACTTAAACATCTGGTTTAAGTTAACACCAGCGAAACAAACCCTTAGAGTAGCTGTGTTCCCAAAGTCTAATTATGGTCATGTTTTGTATAATTTGAATCCAAAGCATGGGTCAGTAAGCAGGCTAAAGTCTTTAGGAAACAAACAACAAAAGTTAACTTTTAATTTCTTGTTTGTCAATTAAACACGCCCTCCACTGCCCCCACACCTCCTGTCCCTGCCATTGCTGACTCAGGTGGAGTTTTCAGCTATACAGAAAGTATTTATTGTGCCAAGGGAAGGTAACATAACACAGTTACCTCCTGGAGATTTTTGTCTGGTTGACAAAACCAGGGGCACTCTGTGAGTAACTTGAAGCTTAAACACTGTCTCTTTAACATTTTGTTGAACACAACACAAAGAAATATACTCTGGGGAGCCCTCTGTTTGTTACCGTTGAGGTAAATATATCTTATCCCTGTTCTTTCTCAGTGTTTTCAGATATCATGGGGAACAAGAATTTATTTGTGCTGAGTTGGATTTAGAAGTTTCTCCTCTGCACCTTGCCCGGCACCAGTTCATGTTTCCAAAGAGCACAGGCCAAAGGCCTACTACAGAGAGGGATGCAGCATTTCTCTTGTAACAATAAACACCATGTCCTTAGCCTGCGGTGATCTGACATTGTGGTTATTTAAAGCAATGTCGACATTTGTGCCACTCCGACTGAACTCAATGACAGGATATTTCAAGATTACTTTTGGGGAAAGGTAAAACGTTCACAGTACGCTCTACTTCACTTGGTTCTCTTTCTAATTTCTTTCTACACCTTCCAAATTATCAAACAATTACTGCACAAGTTGCGAGTGGAACTGAATTTGATTTACAACATGAAAATGCAGAACATATTTTTTTTTTCCATATCTGCAGCTAGAAAACTATATCCAGGAGAACATCAAAACGGAGATGGTGCATATCCAAACTCATGCAGTTCATAACCAGACAGCTACCATGCTGGAGATTGGAACAAACCTGTTGACCCAGACTGCAGAACAGACCCGCAAGCTAAATGTGGTCGAAGCTAAGGTAATGGCAGCATCTGAATTATACTTCATAATAATATCTAAGATGCATCTTAAATTAGATGTTCCATAAAACAAATTTACAGTGACGATATACAGGTGCTGGTCATATAAATAAACTTTTTGATGATATTCTAATTATATCAGTAATTCCATTCAAAAAGTGAAACTTGTATATTATATTAATTCATTACATACAGACTGATATATTTCTAATGGTTATTTCTTTTAACTGTGACGATTATAACTGACAACTAATGAAAATCCCAAAATCAGTATAGCCAAAAATTTGAATATTACTTAAGATCAATACAAAAAAAGGATTTTAGAAATGTTGGACAACAGAAAAGTATGAACATGAAAAGTATGAGCATGTACAGCACTCAATACTTAGTTGGGGCTCCTTTTGCCTGAATTACTGCTATGTTATGAGAGCCCAGGTTGCTCTGATAGTGGCCTTCAGTTCTTCTGCATGTTTGGGTCTGGTGTATCGCATCTTCCTCTTCACAATACCCCATAGATTTTCTATAGGGTTAAGGTCAGGCGAGTTTGCTGTCCAATTAAGAACAGGGATACCATGGTCCTTAAACCAGGTACTGGTTGCTTTGGCACCGTGTGCAGGTGCCAAGTCCTGTTGGAAAATTAAATCTGCATCTCCATAAATTTGGTCAGCAGCAAGAAGCATGAAGTGCTCTAAAACTTCCTGGTAGACGGCTGCGTTGACCTTGGACCTCAGAAAACAGAGTGGACCAACACCAGCAGATGACATGGCACCCCAAACCATTACGGACTATGGAAACTTTACACTGGACTTCAAGCAACATGGATTCTGTGCCTCTCCTCTCTTCCTCCAGACTCTGGGACCTTGATTTCCAAAGGAAATGCTAAATTTACTTTCAACAATGAACATAACTTTGGACCACTCAGCAGCAGTCCAGTCCTTTTTGTCTTTAGCCCAGGCGAGACGCTTCTGACGCTGTGTCTTGTTCAAGAGTGGCTTGACACAAGGAATGCGACAGCTGAAACCCATTTCTTGCATACGTCTGTGCATGGTGGTTCTTGAAGCACTGACTCCAGCTGCAGTCCACTCTTTGTGAATCTCCCCCACATTTTTGAATGGGTTTTGTTTCACAATCCTCTCCAGGGTGAGGTTATCCCTACTGCTTGTACACTTTTTTTCTACCACATCTTTTCCTTCCCTTCGCCTCTCTATTAATGTGCTTGGACACAGAGCTCTGTGAACAGCCAGCCTCTTTAGCAATGACCTTTTGTGTCTTGCCCTCCTTGTGCAAGGTGTCAATGGTCGTCTTTTGGATAGCTGTCAAGTCAGCAGTCTTCCCCATGATTGTGTTGCCTACAGAACTAGACAGACGATTTAAAGGCCTTTGCAGGTGTTTTGGGTTAATTAACTGATTAGAGTGTGGCACCAGAGGTCTTCAATATTGAACCTTTCCACAATATTCAAATTTTCTGAGATACTGAATTTGGGGTTTTCATTAGTTGTCAGTTATTATCATCAAAATTAAAAGAAATAAACACTTGAAATATATCAGTCTGTGTGGAATGAATGTATACATTATACAAGTTTCACTTTTTGAATGGAATTACTGAAATAAATAAACTTTTTGATGATATTCTAATTATATGACCAGCACCTGTACATACTTTTTTCCAGAGCTGTATTTACTCTTAAGAGACCATTTTGATTTCTTAAATCAGCATCTCTACATGTATGGCAGTCCATTCCAGTGTCTGTTAAATTCCAACACATGCACACCTCATTTTACTTAATGAGGTACTGATTACCTGAACCAAATCTAATTTAACAAGAAAAGCATAACTATCCTCTTGTACCGTTTTTGCCATCCAGCTGATCCTATTGTAAGTATTACCTCAAAGGTAATTTGAATAAAAAAATAACTATGCAGCATGACAAAAAAGAGTTGAAAACAAAAGCTTTGAGTGAGGAAAAGTAGTTTTTAATTCTGGCTTTACTGGCAGAAGGATACAGTGGGCATCAGGTTGCGTCCATCCTGAAAATTTCAAAGACCGTGGTTGATATGAACAAGGTCAAGCAACAGACACCGGGGACAACAAAGCTATAGACTGGCAGAGGGCGAAAACGTCTGTCCGCTGACCGAGATGCACGGCGAGGACGGTTCAAAACAGGCTCCTAGGGGCATGAAGTCGTGCAAAGCTGGATAAAAGCCCTTCATCAATGAGACGCAAAGAAGAGCCAGGCTGACGTTTTCAAAAGACCATACGGATTGGACCGTAGAGGATGGAGTAAGGTAAGCTTTTCTGATGAGTCAAATTTTCAGCTTTGCCCAACACCTGGTTGTCTAATGGTTAGATGGAGACCTGGAAACGCCTACAAGCCAGTGTCTCGCACCCACTGTGAAATTTGGTGGAGGATTGGTGATGATGATGATGTGGGGATGGTTCATCAAGGCTGGATTCGGGCAGATTTGTCTTTGTGAAGGACGCGTGAATCAAGCCAAGTACAGGGTTATCCTTGATGAACACCTGCTTCCTCCTGCTCTGACAATGATCCCCAACTCTGAGAATTGGTTTTTCCAGCAGGACAATGCTCCATGCCACACAGCCAGGTCAATCAAGGTGTGGATGAAGGACCACCAGATCAAGACCCTGTCATGGCCAGCCCAATCTACAGACCTGAACCCCATTGAAAACCTCTTGAATTTGATCAAGAGGAAGATGGATGATCACAACCCATCAAACAAAGCCAAGCTACTTTAATTTTTGTGCCAGGAATGACATAAAGTCACCCAACAGCAATGTGACAGACTGGTGGAGAGCATGCCAAGATCCATGAAAGCTGTGATAAAAAATCTGGGTTATTCCACCTAATATTGATTTCTGAACTCTTCCTAAGTTAAACCATTAGTATTTTGTTGTTGCAAAATTATGAATTTGTTTTCTTTGCATTATTTGAGGTCTGAAAACAATGCATATTTTTTTGGTTATTTTGACTAGTTGTTATTTTCTACAAATAAACACTCTAAATGACAATATTTGTATTTGTAATTTGGAGTAATGTTGTCAGTAGTTTATAGAATGAAACAAAACTGTTAATTTTACTCAAACACATACCAATGTACCAATTGTAAAACAAGTCTTAATTTTTTCCAGAGCTGTATACCCTGAATCACATGCTATGTTACTTTGGCCAGAATATTAGAGGTTTGGTTAAAATTATATACTTTTTTGTATGTTTTTCCCCTAAAACACATATTCACTTGAACATTTTAATGTGGTCTAATAATGTCATTTTTGGTAAATACTGCATTTCAAATCACCCATTTTCAACCTGGTCTCATTGAAATATGTAGACTATTTTACTTAAATGTATGGCATCCAATTTACGTCATGTTAGGTTACATTACAATGCGCTACCAAAACATACAATACGAATTGGCTGAACAGATGTTACGAAGGCTATTAAATTGTATCATATGTTACAAATGCTAGACAAACGTATCAAATGTTACGAACGGTATGAAAACCCATATGTTACGAACACTACTAAAACCTACCATACATTATGAATTTGCACAAAACAACCAAGTCGTATTTTAAACCGGCGACATTCAGCTGTGCAGATGGCGTCCTACCCACTGCTATAGGGATAATGGATTTGGGGGGATGAGTAATGGCCTTACTGAGGGTGCTACAACATGTAATAAATGTATTTTAATGTTACAGTTAACGTTAGGTATCACAGCACTCAGGTTAAGGTTTAGGTTAAGGTTAGGAATCACCACTACAGGGAAATGTTCTGCATAGCCACTTTGTCTTAGATTCTTTGGTCTCTGGTCAACAGTTCTTAGGCATCTAAACATTGTGCTTTCAACAGATCTTGTAAACACATTTATAAAGCATATAAAACATGTATAGTGCAATTCGAATGTGTAACATTTTATTTGCCCATGGCAAATATATGAGGCCATTTATACCACTTACTTTCATTATGTTAAGGTTATGAACCAGACATCAAGATTTGAGATCCAGTTGTTGGAGAACTCATTATCTACAAATAAGCTGGAAAAAGAATTATTGGTGCAGACTTCTGAAATCACCAAACTTCAAGACAAGAACAGGTAACGTATAGCACTCTGATATTTGCATAAGTTTGATATCTTTATCAGGAGTTTGTCACTGCACAAGACAACTAAAATAGCAGTTACGGATTTGATTGATTTTGTCATCTAAACATGAATATGAAATACAAGCAATAGTAATAGTACATTTATTTTTGCAGCTGTGAGACACAAACAATATTTGAAGATGTAATATTATTTCCAGAACAGAGATTCACAGTATATTAAAATAAAATATAATGAGAAATAATCACCTAGCTAAATCATTATTTATAATGCCAAATTACTAAAATACAAAGAACACTGAAACAGAAACTTGTGTCCAAAATTGTGAGGTATTCATTAAGAAATATGGAATTGAGTGATTTCTGTTTATTATAAAACAATAAAAAACTTTTTGGTCACTAGACTAGACCTAATCATTACTCAAATCCCCCTTTTACCCAGTCATTAGAGAAATAAAATATACATAAAAGCTTGGTAATGAAGATAAAAATACCATTAAATATAACTGTATACCTGTTTTCTTAGTTGTTTGGAGAACAAGGTGCAGGTGTTGGAGTTGCAGCAGCAGGATGAGCTGGAGGACATGAGAGAGGAGAAGAAGAGGTTACAAGCCCTGGTGAGGACCCAAACAACAGCCATTGAGGCTCTAGAAAGACAGTTGAGGGTGGCAAGCACCAACAGCTCAGCCCTGCAGAAACAGCAGCAGCAGCTCATGGAGTCCATCAACGTGCTCATCAACAAAGTGTCTACAAATACAGGTATGTACACATTCAAACCCTCAGATTGTGACATTCTCTAGGATTCTCTTTTTTTTTTAAGTGGTGGACACCCAGTCTCCTTTCATATTTTTGTTCACTTTTTCAACGCTCTCTTGACAGTTTTAATGTCAAGGAGACAGGTGAAGAGGAGACTTCATTGACCACATTGGTCAAAAGAGCACAGGCTGTAAAAAGTAGGTGAATGTCTAGGATAATGACTTCTTCCAAACAAGTAATTGAAGTCGCATTTTAAATTCAGCAGGAAGTTCTGGGGCTATCCCTAAAGTTTGTTAAACCCCCTGTGGCAAGCCCGGGGGTGTGGGCTTCCACGTCACCAGCACAATAACACAAGCCGGCACCAGGAGTACAGTTGAACACAGTTGGTAAGTTTATTAAGGACAATTCACAGCGTAGGAGGGGATTTTGCCACTACTTCACCATCCACTGCTTCACGGTCCACACTCCATTCTCATCATCTTCTATCCACAGGGAGTCCACAGGTAATCCACAAACAGGTCCTCATCCAAATCAGTTCGGTACACAGGGGGTTAGTCAGCCAGTCCAGGTCACACCAAGTAGTCACACAGTTCTATATTTTCTCGTCACTTCTCTCTTCACGCTGTCCCACCTTCTTCTATCCTCGCTGTCCCACCTTCTTCTATCCTCTCTCTCCCCTTCTAAAACTAGCTGCTTCCCTTTTTCCCTCCAATACCTAATTACCCAATTAATCCCAGCCTGTCCGTGTTGGAAGAGGAAGTCCATATAAGGCTCGGGGTGGAGCCAACGAGCCGCAAGATACCTTCCTTCAATTACCACTCCCCTCACCTCTCCTTGTAATCCGCCACACCCCATATAAGGTTGGGGCCCTAGTGTCCTTCATAATTATTGTCCCCTCTCAATTGTCATGTCATGCTAAAATTCTATAGTCATTAGTGAATCAACATCAGTTTTCCTTTTTATTTGAAAATTGCATTTCGATATCAATCTGGTTTAAGACCTGGGCATAGTACTATAACACTGACTACATTGGTGATGAATGATAGTACCAAAGCCTTGAATAAACATGAGGCTTTGGCTCTTTTTGTTGATCTGTCCAAGGATTTTGATACATTTGATTCCTAATCTTTAGTGAAAAAGATGTAATCATTAGGCCTGGCCAAAAATACTTACATCTGGTTTCAAAATTAACTCAGCGATAGAACCCCGGCTATTGTAACTGATGGGACTGAATCAGATTTTTTTGTACTTTACAAAAGAGTTCCATAGAGTAAAATCTTTTACTGTATGTCTGTAACTGAAAGTGTAGTTTATGCTGATGATGCAGTACTCAATGCTGAGACTCTTAATTACTCCAGTCATTACTTAACTCCAGTCATTTATACTCTGTTTAGTGCACCTGATTTTATGTGATGGTAAAGGTTAGGATGTACTAACCTCATGATGAATACATTTAATTTCTGTTTATTTTAATTCCATGACTGGCTTCAAAATACACTGAACAAAATTATAAACGCAAAACACTTGTTTTTGCCCACATTTATCATGAGCTGAACTGAAAGATCTAAGACTTTCTCTATGTACACAAAAGGCCTATTTCTCAAATATTGTTCACAAATCTGTCTAAATCTGTGTTAGTGAGCACTTCTCCTTTGCCGAGATAATCCATCCACTTCACAGGTGTGGCATATCAAGATGCTGATTAGACAGCATGATTATTGCAAAGGTGTGCCTTAGGCTGGCCACAATAAAAGGCCACTCTAAAATGTGCAGTTCCATCACACAGCACAATGCCACAGATGTTGCAAGTTTTGAGGGAGCGTGCAATTGGCATACTGACTGCAGGAATGTCCACCAGAGCTGTTGCCCATGTATTTAGTGTTCATTTCTCTACCATAACTCGTCTCCAAAGGCATTTCAGAGAATTTGGCAGTACATCCAACCGGCCTCACAACCACAGACCACGTGTAACCACACCAGCCCAGGACATCCACATCCAGCATCTTCACCTCCTTGATCGTCTGAGACCAGCCACTTGGACAGCTGCTGCAACCATCAGTTTGCATAACCAAAGAATTTCTGCACAAACTGTGGGTGAGCGGTTTGCTGATGTTAATGTTGTGGATCGAAAGCTACTGTGACGAGATCCTGAGGGCCATTTTTGTGCCATTCATCCACGACCATCACCTCATGTTGCAGCACGGCCCCATGTTGCAAGGATCTGTACACAATTCCTGGAAGCGAAAAACATCCCAGTTCTTGCATGGCCAGCATATTCACCGGACATGTCACCCATTAAGCATGTTTGGGATGCTCTGGATCGGCCTATACGATAGTGTGTTCCAGGTCCTGCCAATATCCAGTAACTTCGCACAGCCATTGAAGAGGAGTGGACCAACATTCCATAGGCCACAATCAACAACCTGAACAACTCTATGCGAAGGAGATATGTTGCACTGCGTGAGGCAAATGGTGGTCACGCCAGTTACTGAATGGTTTTTGGACCCCCCCCGCACCCCCCCCAATACAGTAAAACTTCACATTTTAGAGTGGCCTTTTATTGTGCAATACACCTGTGCAATAATCATGTCTAATCAGCATCTTGATATGCCACACCTGTGAGGTGGGTGGATTATTTCAGCAAAGGAGAAGTGCTCACTAACACAGATTTAGATAGATTTGAGAACAATATTTGAGAGAAATAGGCCTTTTGTGTACATAGAGAAAGTCTTAGATCTTTGAGTTCAGCTCATGATAAAAGTGTTGCGTTTATAATTTTGTTCAGTGTATATTTAATGTTAGTGTGATTTTTTTGTGTAACCTTTATTAATGAATGTGGTTGGAATTCAGCAGACATAAAGCTCTGGAAAAAAAGAGACTAATCCAAATCTTTCTTAAATCAGCATCTCTACATGTATGGCAGCCATTCCATTCCAGTGGCTGTGAAATTCCAACACAGGCACGCCTCATTTTACTTAATGAGGTACTGATTAAGTGATTACCTGAACCAAATCTAATTTAAACGAGGGAAAGTATAAAAAAAACACTGCTGTGGTCATCACTATCCTCTTGCAATAGGACCAGCTGGATGGCGAAAACAGTGCCAGTAGTACCTCAAATTTTAATAAAAATATAACTAACTATTCAGCAAGACAAAAGAGCTGAAAAGAAACGTTTTGAGTGAGGAAAAGAAGGGTTCAATTCTGGCTTTACTGGCAGAGGGATACAGTGAGTGTCAGGTTGCGTCCATCCTGAAAATTTCAAAGATGGTGGTTCATAAGAACAAGGTCAAGAACAGACATTCTGGACAACAAAGATTGTGATGTCAATTCCATCGATCGACACTCTTAAAGGAGTAAGAAACAGAGACGAAATTCTCTTGGCACAATTTAACCATTTTATTATTATTTGCAAATAAGATACACGTCAGGTCATTCAACAATATTTATTACAGTTAAAAGGGGTGTGGTAAGTTGCGGTCTTAACTCAACAGAACACATTCCCTTTGTTCTATTACTACATAGGCTTCACACAAGGGGCAAGCTATCCTCCCCCACATGGGTAACCTCTTCAACTCTAGGAGAAGACTCGCATCTGGACAAACAGACACTGATGGGTTATACAGATTTACCAGTAACCCTCTAATCCTTTTTGTGCCAGGAGTTTCATAAAGTCACCCAACAGCAATGTGACAGACTGTTGAAGAGCATGCCAAGACACATGAAACCTGTGATAAAAAGTCTGAAGGGAGGGGATCATGCTCTGCTTCAGTATGTCACAATACATGTTGGCATTCATGGTTCAATGAACTTTAGCTCCCCAGTGCCGGCAGCACTCATGCAGCCCCATACCATGACACTCCCACCACCATGCTTGACTGTATGCAAGACAAACTTGTCTTTGTACTCCTCACCTGGTTGCCACCACACACACTTGACACCATCGGAACCAAATACATTTATCTTGGTCTCATCAGACCACAGGAAATGTCCTTAGTCTGCTTGTCTTCAGCAAACTGTTTGCAGGCTTTCTTGTGCATCATCTTTAAAAGAGGCTTCCTTCTCGGACGACAGCAGACCGATTTGATGCAGTGTGCGACATATGGTCTGAGCACTGACAGGCTGACCCCCCACCCCTTCAAACCTCTGCAGCAATGCTGGCAGTACTCATACTTTTATTTCCCAAAGACTACCTCTGGATGTGACGCTGAGCACTCAGCTTCTTTGGTCGACCATGGCAAGGCCTGTTCTGAGCAGAACCTGTCCTGTTAAACCACTGTATGGTCATGGCCACCATGCTGCAGCTCAGTTTCAGGGTCTTGGCAATCTTCTTATAGCCTTGGCCATCTTTATGTAGAGCAACAAGTCTTTTGTTCAGATCCTCAGAAAGTTCTTTGCCATGAGGTGCCATGTTGAACTTCCAGTGACCAGTATGAGGGAGTGTAAGAGCGATGACACCAAATTTAACACACCTGCTCCCCATTCACACCGGAGACCTTGTAACACTAACAAGTCACATGATACCGGGGTGGGAAAATGGCTAATTGGGCCCTATTTAGACATTTTCACTTTTGTTGCCAGCAGTTTAGACATTTGTAACGGTGGCGGAGGTGAGGAACCCAGCGCAGGCCAAATGCAGGTGAAGTTCTTTTTTTAATGAGAAAACAAAAACACAAAGTACAAACAACAAACGTAAGAAAGTAAAGGGTCTGACTTCAAACAGTAAAACGGAGGTACTCACCAGTTACATGTGGGACGTACAAATGACAGCAAGAACATAACAATGATCGACAAATGTGGGGATCAGAGGGGAGACATTTAAACACATTCTAATGAAATGATTGGGACCTGATGTGAATAATTGAAGACGTGACATGAAACAAGTCCGGGATGTGTTTGTTAGTGACGGGACCAGGGAATGCACGGCAACGGTGGCGCTGAACGTCACCGTACCGTACCGTGACAACATTAATGGCTGTATGTTGAGTTATTTTGAGGGGACAGCAAATTGACACTGTTATACAAGCTGTACACTCACTACTTAACATTGTAGCCAAGTGTCATTTCTTCAGTCACATGAAAAGATATAATCAAATATTTACAAAAATGTGAGGGGTGTACTCACTTTTGTGAGATACAGTACGTATCAATAGTAAAACCAGAGAAACTGATACTTTTGCAGTGGTCTCTAAATTTCTTCCAGAGCTGTATTTATCCATGTTTCCAAAAAAAAGACAACGTTCCATGGGGTTTACAAATTCCAGAAACTGCTAATTTCTGCAGAAAAAAACACCAGTTTTGTGGCACTGATTTCAATCCAATGTCTCTCTGGGGCGGAGTTCCTGGCTTGTTGTTGTCTGTCTGTTGCGCACTTGTGCTATTGGGCTGTACTCTACTGGCAATACTCGGCCCTCATTCAGGGTGGTTGCGGTTGGTGGGTGTCCCTTTGGTTGATGCTTGATAATGTGGGTGGATTGATTTCCTGCCTGTTGGGCCCTGTCCGGGGCCTCCTCCAGGTAGGACCACTGTGTTGCCGGACCCCCCTGTCTCAGTCCCAAGGTCTTACGCTGCTATATTATTGTGCTGGGGAAGGGTCAGTTCTCCTTCTCTACTAAGTTCTCCTTCACCACTATAAATCCTTGTTGATATGAGGAATCCATTTTCTGAATTTTCCCACTCTCCTACAGTTTTGAACTTAGGAGGGCATGAGGTCTTGGCCCACATCTGCGGAGTACCTGGCATGGGGGACCCGTTGCTGTCCCTGCCCAGAGTCCTGGTTGTGTTGCAGATCGAGACAATGCCTGACAATTTCAGCTGCCACTGTGCTGACACCTCCCGCCCCCTGTGTTGTCCCTTTCCTTATCCATCTGGTCATGCTTCCGACCTGGACTGAAGTTTAAATAGACCCTAGACTCAGCCCACATGCATTTATTAATTACTACAATTGTAATCTTAACTCTTAAAGGTAAGTGACCCAGATCTGGGGTACTAGAACCTTTTAGAACCAATTTTTTGTTTTCAGAAGTTGCTATCTTCCCTCTACAGCATCTCTGCTCTTGGTCTCACTAACTTATATGGGCATAGAGCCTTTTATGACCCCTTCCCTCCCCCTTCCCAGCATGCCTCAGGCCTCCTGCTGGCACAGCTACCTAGTAGTAAACAGAGCAGTTGTCTGACAAACAGAGGCTAAAGTTGAATTCGCAATGAAGCCAGACACTCAATCGATCATAAGGACATATATTTTGGTTGCCTGGGACTTACCTGTAGCCATCTGAGGCGCCATCTTTATTTGAAAATTGAACACTTTTCTCATCACAAGGTAAGCTCTTGTTTGGTCTGTGCTTGTGATAAAGCTTCCAGTTTGGTACCAAATTAATTGTTAGGCTCTTAGAATCTTAACCAGCCTTGGCAATGTTATCCAATGTATGTATGTATGTATGACTGATAAAACATCAATTTGTCTGGGTGGTCAGTATGTGCTATTGCGTGTGGATGCCTTAGTTTCGTGGAACGTTCAGTTTTCCTTTTAGCTAATGCTACGTTTGCGTAACTTAGCATAGCTTTAGGTTGGATTGACAAGTCTAGTAGCCAATTAGATTGTCCCTTCAGTGGTAAGCTGATTTCCCAGGCTGGGGAGAGCCTCTCAATGGATCCTCGTTGCGCAACAGGACAAAGGTCGCATGGAAAGTTACTGGGATGAGAATGTTGTTTTTATTGTCAAAATGGGTTACTATACTAAACAAATAGCATTTACATTACAGATGTACATCAAACAGTGGAATGATGTAATATACAGATTTGAAGTAAAGGGACACTTGGAAACGGCTCTTGACACCACTTACAAAACTTGCTGCCCAGATCTAGTACTTATGTCTATCAATCCCCAATTTGTTTCTGATAATGTTGACATGGTTAGGTAACCATAGGATGTGTGTACAGCTGAGAATATAAATATTTGAGTTTTAGCCTGTTCATGAAAGAATAGAAAGAGTAAAAACTTTATTTCTTTGTGTGTTCTAGCTTGTGCCTGAAAACCTTATTTCTTCCAATCTACATTCTGCTGAATTCCTCAATCTCCCATGTATATTTTATACAGTATACCTTCACTGTGCATATCCTGACAACACATGTGCACATAAATTGCAGTTTTAGTGGGCAAGGGCAGTATAGGTGGAATTTTCTATTTCTTCAGTTACTTTCTTCAGGGGTTTTAATATGTTCACATGGCACAGCCAGAAGAGGACTGGTCACCCCTCTGAGCCTGGGTCCTCTCTAGGTTTCTTTCTAAATGTTGGCATTCTTAGGGAGTTTTTCCTAGCCTCTGAAATTCAACACTACTGTTGTTTGCTCCTTGGGATTTAAGGCCAGGTGTTTTGCAAAAGCACTTTGTGACTTCTGCTGATGTAAAAAGGGCTTTATAAATACATTTGATTGATGGATTTCAGTTTTAATCGGGAAAGTTGCATTTCTTCTTGAAATACATCGAGTATTATAATTTTTAGGTACACATTGATGGCAAAAACTTTCTTGATGGTTTAATTGTTAGAGGGCAGTGGTTTATCCAAATATTTCGCGGTCAAGCCTAAAGGTTAAAAGTTGTACCATATATGAGCACACTATTTCAGACCAGTCTGCATGTTTCATAGGTTGAATGACGTTTTTAGGTTTTGGTTAAAGACTAGTAGAGTGACCTGGATTTTTATGATTTAAATCTGTGGACCCTGAAATGGATTTAGATTTATGCAAATGTTGTTTTGGCGTAAAATGTTTAATTGGGACAAGCAACAGTACCATTATTTTCAATGAACAGTACCATTGTAAGAATGCAGAGAACAACGGGAGCACATTCACCATTCTGCATGTTTCACTGTTGGACCTCATTCACCATTTTGTCCATTTCACTGCTGGAGCTCATTCACCATTCTGCACATTTTAATGCTGGAGCTCATTCACCATTCTGCACATTTTAATGCTGGAGCTCATTCACCATTCTGCACATTCTAATGCTGGAGCTCATTCACCATTCTGCACATTTTACTGCTGGAGCTCATTCACCATTCTGCACATTTTACTGCTGGTGCTCATTCACCATTCTGCACATTTTACTGCTGGAGCTCATTCACCATTCTGCACATTTTACTGCTGGAGCTCAGTCACCATTATGCACGTTTTTAAAGTTAAAACAGACAAAATAAAGAGAGATGTTGGCGAGCTTAGCAATTAGGTGTTATATAATAATGTTTATATATCATTCGAAGTTGTAATATGTTTTTGTGTGTGTGTGTACAGGGTCATTGCTGAAAGACCAGTGGTTTCATGACTGTGCAGAAGCCTATAAAGCAGGACACAACATCAGTGGGATCTACAACATTTACATCGGTAACATGACAGATCCCACCCAGGTGAACAAACACAATGTGCTTTCATGCACTAGACAGATGAACATGAAAAAAAATTTAAAACTTGCTTTGCAAGAAGAGTGATTTCCCTAATTATGTTGTATAAATTGACCCATCAGAAATCTGAGGGGATTGATAAATGGAGAAAGTTGACCAAATGCAGAAAGTTGTTGAAATCGTTGGAAGTGTTACCATGCTATATTTTGGTTTCTGTTATCATGTATCCTGGTAACTGTAACCTAACACTAAAAGATGCAGCTGAGATTGATTGATTCCATTTACTTCTTCAAAAATGTTATCATCAAATCCAAGTGTACTTAACAGATTTGAAAGGATTGTTTTTGCAGTGTTCAAAACACCAGAAGTCCTGAGAACGCAAACGTCTCTGTCCTCTTACCAGGGCTTTTTAAACAGCTGTTGACTCTGAAAATGAACAAGTTTGGGAATGTGCTCTGCAGAGGTTGAGCCTTACCTGTGCACGTGCCTGATTACCAAAATGCATTATCTGCTGTCTTTTTGCAGATCTGTAAGACATCTGTAAATATCAAACCGTTTATGGCACAAAGAGCCAGGGGAACTCGCTGGTCATCACCATTTTACTCTCAGACACACAGAGCCAAGGAGGTGATTTTGCTGTAGGACACCCACAGGCTCATCTAAAATGTTAACTGTAAAAAAGGACAATGAGGGTAAAAGTTATTTCCCAAACAATAAAATTAAATACATTTTTATGGCATCTATTGGATACAAAATACGCAAAGCAGCACTGGTTATTGAAGCACACATCCTTTAGGCTTGTGCTTGCCTAAAGGAAAAGGCTGCTAAAGGAAAGGTAGCTACCTTCAGGTAATGCTGAAACCCTACATCCCAATCCGGGCTCTTCATTTGGCCACTTCTGGGCTTCTGGCCATTCAGCCCCTTTGGAAAGGCATCTTAATCTTCCCTGTCAAAACTCTTGTCTGTTCTTGCACTCTAATTGGGACACCAGTTTCCCCTTAAGGCTAGCATAGCATTATCTTTGGGTCATTTTGAGTAACTAAAGGTTCACTACAGTGTCCCCCTCTGCTGCCATTGTTTATTATGTTTAATATTTGTGTTGTCTTCTCAGCATTGACTTTCACCCATAACTAATTCATTTAGTAGAATTTACTTTCAACTGAATTGATTGCTCCACATTGCTCAATTAACTTTCAAGCAGTCTGTATAAAAGTGTCTGCTAATTGCCTAAAATATGAAATGTTACTTTCTAATTTTGCAGCAACTTAAACTGACAGCCAATAACCCATTGAGGTTACAATTTGCCTTAATGCCGAAATGACAGCAATACTAACTTTGTAAGGAATGCTCTAGTGTTGTCTAATGTCATGTACAGTATCCAGTAACCTCATTATGGATGCATCACCAATATTGGCATCCGACAGTTGGTACAGACCAAGAAGTGCAGAAAAAAACAAACCTACAAATTGGTTCTTTAAAATGTATCTACTTATTTTAATGCCATTGGTTGATGGAGATGAGGTAAAGAAACGTTGGATGCAGGATTTGCCCATGGAAGAAATCAGTGGCAGCTGTATTTTAGTATAAAGATATAAGAAGGGTATTGCCTGAGGGGTGATACTAAAATGTTCTATTGTGATTTAGATCTTAACACAAACTACAAACTTTGGCTAAGGTACACATGGCCCTATTTCTAATATGCATTCTTTGATTTTTTCAAAACTGACTTCACTTGAGACTAAGAAGACTTGCAGTGCTGGTGCTAGAACATGAGCAGATCAAATGCAATGCTGAAACTTGGATTAAAATGTTTACATGCTCTAAAATCTTGAGGTTTGCCTATAGAGAAATGCTTTCTTGGATTATGACCATATGCTGATTAAGATAAGCAGAAAAAGTGTTAATATTACTAATTCCATTTATGACCTTTTGCCATAATGTCAAATTATTAGCAAGCATATAAACATACTCGCTGTTATCCTACTCACTATCTTTCTCTTTATAAGAACCATTTTTAACAGTATATTACATATTTGAATCCATGTTTCTCCATTCCAAGTATAAGTGAAAAAAATATATATATTGACGCCACTATCATTGTTTATTGAAATGACTACATTTAGTTATATATTTAACAGGTTTTTTGTGACATGGAGACTAGTGGAGGAGGTTGGACGTTGTTCCAGCGCAGGTTCAATGGGAATGTGGACTTCCAGAGAACATGGAAAGAATACAAACTGGTGGGTATTATTGGCATTCTCAATTTGGCCTTTATAAATCAATCTCATATTAATTTAGTCAAAGTCAGTGAACACCAGGGCACACAAAAGAATGCTAAAAAAGGGCTAAATACTTTAATTTAACAAAGCATGACATTCCACTCTAAATATTACTTTTATTTAACTAGTAGGCTATACATGGCTCTCAAGTGTTCACCTACTTAAACTTTAACACATTTATTGTTACAATATTTAATTGAAATTTACTTATTGAAGAGTTTTGTCACTGATCAACAAAAAAGTCCAACATGTCAAAGTGAAAAATTAAAACTGCACTTTGATATGTCCTTGTTTTTGAAAGAAGATATCATTTTTTGTCCATTAAAATAACATAAAATCAATCTGAAATATAGAATACAAATGTTTTATGTTGTATATCACTATTGTAGCTGGAAACTGACTATTTATAATGGAATATTTACATAGAATCATTTTGGATCAGAAATATATAATAATTATTAGCTTTAAGTAGCAATCCACTATTTAAGGTCCCAGAATTTTATTTTTAATCTAAATGTCATGATAAAGGTCTGTTTTGATCCAGGTCTGTAGGTGTTGTAGAAACTACAGTGTCATTAAAAGCTTTTTTGGCACTGAGGTACTTAATGTAGTTTACCTGTAACTGAGCGTGCTCAAACCTACTTTTACCTCAGTACTGCAAGTTTGAGTTGAGTGTCTGCATGCACTGTACATTAAGGGATCATTAATGATAGATGATGTGTTTAAGGAGTTAAGTCAAGGAACGGGAGTGGCACTGTATGCTTGATGATCGGGCTATGTGGAAGAGAGGTAGGAATGATCATTTTGTGTTGAAAAAGATGCAAGAGGCTGTAGGTGTGGTGGACAATTGGTCAAAAACGGGGGGTTTTATGATGTTTGTGGTAAAGTCATGTTTCATGGAAGGATGGTGATGTTCTGCTGCATTTGAATGGACAGGAGTTGGATAGGGTTTCCGAGTTTACATATTTGTGTTTATGGTTTGATGAGAGTCTTACGTAGAGGAGACATGTTGAGTATGTGGAACTGAAGTGTAGGAAGGTGTTGAATCTCATGAGAGCAGTGGCAGGGTATGACTGGTGGGTGAATAGATAAACGCTGTTGTACATGTATCAGGCACTGGTTAGGTCTTCTATAGATTATGGGCTGGGGGAAAAAGAATAAATAAAAAACTCACAATAACCTGGTTGCATAAGTGTGCACACCCTTAAACTAATACTTTGTTGAAGCACCTTTTGATTTTATTACAGCACTCAGCCTTTTTGGGTAGGAGTCTATAAGCATGGCACATCTTGACGTGGCAATAGTTGCCCATTCTTCTCTGCAAAAGCGCTCCAAATCTGTCAGATTGCGAGGACATCTGTGCACAGCCCTCTTCAGATCACCCCACAGATGTTCAATAAGATTCAGGTCTGGGCTCTGGCTTGGCCATTCCAAAACCTAAATCTTCTTCTGGTCGAGCCATGCTTTTGTGGATTTGAATGTGTGTGCTTTGGGTCGTTGTCATGCTGAAAGGTGAACTTCATTTTCAGCTTTTTACCGGACACCTGAAGGTTTTGTGCTAGAATTGCCTGTTATTTGGAACGGTTCATCATTTCCTCCACCCTGACTAAGGCCCCGGTTCCAGCTAAAGAAAAACCGCCCCAAAGCATGATGCTGCCACCACCATGCTTCACTGTGGGTATGGTGTTCTTTGGGTGATGTACAGTGTTATCTTTGCGCCAAATATACCTTTTGGAATTATGGCCAAAAGGTTCAACCTTGGTTTCATCAGACCATAACACATCTTCCCACAGGCTTTTGGGGGACTTGATGTTTGTTTCTGAAAACTTCAGCCAGGCTTGGATGTTTTTCTTTGTAAGAAAAGGCTTCTGTCTTGCCACACTACCCAATAGCCCATTCATATGAAGAAAAAGGGAGATTGTGGTCACATGTAGAACACAGCCAGTACTTGCCAGAAATTCCTGCAGTTCCTTTAATGTTGCTGTAGGCCTCTTGGAAGCCTCCCAGACTAGTTTTCTTCTCGTCTTTTCATCAATTTTGGAGGGTCGTCCAGTTCTTGGTAATTTCTGTTGTGCCATATTTTCTCCACTTGATGATGACTGTCTTCACTGTGTTCCATGGTATATCAAATGCTTTGGAAATTTTTTTTGTACCCTTCTCCTGACTGATATCTTTCAACAATGAGATCCCTCTGATGCTTTGGAAGCTCTCTGCGGACCATGGCTTTTGCTCTGAGATGCAACTAAGAAAATGTCAGGAAACTCCTACTAGAACAGCTAAACTTTATTTGTGATTAATCAGAGTCACTTTAAATGATGGCAGGTGTGTAATGACTTTTATTTAACATAAGTTTGAATGTGATTGGTTAATTCTGAACACAGCCACATCCCCAGTAATAAGATGGTGTGCACACTTGTGCAACCAGGTTATTGTAAGGTTTATATTTTTCATTTTCCCCCCTCAACGATTTCAGTTTGGTTTTCAATTGAATTGTTCACATTATAGGTCACATTAAAAGTGGAAAACTTTCTGACATGATTTATCTTTGTCTCATTCTTTTACATCACAGAAACCTGCCATTTTAACAGGGGTGTGTAGACTTTTTATATCCATTGTATTTCTTTGCCCAATCGATACGCTTCAACGTGTGAATCTTATTCAGTGGTGGTCTTCTTTCAGCCTTCTTGACCTTGGCCATGTCTCTGAGCACTTGACACCTTGTACTTCTGGACGCTCCAGGTAGGTTGCAGTTCCGGAATATGGTATCACTGGAGGATAATGGGATCTCTTCTCTAGTCTTTTGCAGTTAATTTGCGTCTTTTCTTCTCCATACATTTTTGCACCCCAACTGACTATTCGCAACAAAACATTTGAGTGTCTGGTGGTCACGCCTCAATAGTTTAGCTATTTCAAGAGTATTGAATCCGTCTGAAAGGCATTTTACAATTTATGACTTTTCAGTGTCAGTTAAATCTCTTTTTTGGCCCATTTTACCTGAGGTCATGAAGCTGCCTAATAATTATGCACACCTTGATATTAGGTGTTATTCACTTTTGCCACATCCTTCCTGATTTTATGAGCATTCAAGTTTATATGGCTTGGATTTGGGAAATGTGCATAGAAATTATAATACGATCAGAATACTCACTTGCCTAATAATTGTGCACACAATGTGTCAATCTGTTTTTTTAGGGTGTATACTGATGGTTCAAAGGCCGAAGATGGGGTTAAGGAAGGTGCGTGTCCCTGAGTTTCGTGTGAGTATGTATCATAGACTGACTGATCATGTGTCGGTTTATACGGCGGAAATGGTGGCTGGGATACTTGGTCAGAGGTAGGTAGAGGATGTGAAACCTGGCAGGGTGGTAATTTATTTGGACTGAATTTATTTCACCTACAGTGTGAAAACTGATAGGTCAGATAGGGAGGATTTGTTAGGTGAGATTATGGGGATATTGCTGGACATGAAGAAAATGGGTGTGGTAATGAGGTTTTGTTAGATTCCATCTCATGCTGGAGTGTAGGGAAATGAAGTGGCTGGTAGGGTGGCGAAAAATGCTGCAAGAAGGATGGGCATAGATGTCTTGGTGCTGCTGGGATGTTGGGAGGTCAAGTCCTTGATACGGGCAGCTGGGACTGAGTTATAAGAGAGAAAGTGGAGTGAAGGTAGCAAAGGGAGTCATTTTTATAATGTACATATGTCTGTGAGGGCAGAGGTACGAATTCTGGGGTGTAGAAGAGAGGAAGTGGTATGGAACAAGTTGCGATATGGACACACAGGTTTGAATGCCATGCTGAGGATAATGGCAAAACCTGAAACGGGATTGTGTGATGAGTGTTTGGTGGTGGAAACAGTGGAGCATTTACTGTTTCTCTGTGAAAGGTATGAAGGTTATAGGAAAAGATTGTATGACAAGGTAATGGAGGCTAATCGGGGATGGGACCTGGGTGGTGTTCTCGGGAGTGGGACAGAGAAGGAGGTAGTTATAAGGGCGTTGTTTTCTTTGGGCTACAGGTCTTATTGTGAGGATTTAGAGTAGGGAGGCCGTGACCGGGATCACACTCCAGTGCAGGAGGTGGCGGTATATGCACCTCCAGTTGGATGCAAACTGCCATCCAAATCGAAAGAAGATGTCTCTTTAGTTTAACCCTTTAACCCATAGCGGTGGTCAACGGCCTTCCTTTACAGATGTCGCTCAGTGTTTTCTTACCATGGTAAGATCAGGTAGATTGCGTCAAACTGTGATTGCACTATTCCAAACACATAGGGGAGCTAGAACTCAAATCATTAGTTCTCAAATTTTCTAAAAGACACTACACACAATGTTCACAATGTTCTTCTGACATAATAGGTTATAACGAATTTAAAAGTGAAATGTTTCTAGATGCATCTTCATCACTGATATAACTACCAACGGTTTTAAGAAATACACCAACAGCCTACACCGAAATTGTAGTGACTATCAATGCCTAAATGTCCATTAGCCACTTCGTTAATTGGTTATGGTGATGCTAGTCTCATTACGTGCATTAAATCAATTCAATTTGATTTAGTTTGATGTTCCATTTAATGTAATTTCATGAAGTTTTAACAAATTACTTTGATATTGTTACTGTAGTGCTGAGTGATGGTTCAGAGAGAAAATAATCCTGTAGTGTTCGCTGTAAAGTAACATGGTGATAGCGGTAAGAAACCATAAGCTCCCATAACCAAGAACAAATCAAACTTCCCACACCTGGCCATTTATAACAAAATACCCACCTCGTGACATAAAGTTGACTGACACCTAGTGCCTTGGAAGAGTGGCATCCCAAAACAACTAGGCAATACAATAAATGAAATGGCTCCTACAGAAATAAAGACTATTTGTTTAAACATTTCAATTATCTTAAGAAATAATAAAATACAAAGCAGAACTGTTTGTTACGATCATAGTATGGTAGACAATTTTTTAATTTACATAAGTGGCAATAGTCTGTGAGAGTTTACCCGACAGACTATACAGACTATATTTATTCTATAAATACCTGGCATACTTTTACAACCTTTGATTTCAATAGAAATTCTACTTAGGATTTAGTAGAAATTCATGAAATCTGTAATAGTGCAATTACAGATTTGAAATTCAATAAATTATTCACTGATTGACATATACAAATCAAACAACATCTGATGTATTCTATAAATGCCTGCCATACTTGAACAACCTTTATTTTCAATACAAATTATTTTTAAACTTTTGTTTTTAATCAAAGCAATACTTAATGTATAGAAATATATACAAGCATTTCTTTATAATGATTGATAATGGTCTTCCTGTGTGAGTTGTGTTATGGACATCAGATGATTAACACCCTAAGCTTTAACCTATATAGTGTACATCCCCTTGTAGGGATCTGCTACAAAGTATTGTACAATATAGAGTGAACAGTGTGCCGTTTTTTATGTAGTAATGTGCCTTATGACAACTAAGCTCTGGGTAGCTAGGGTTAATGTGAGATGTTTTAGAGGGTCTGACGCAATACCAGTGATGGAAGCGATACTGTTAATTCAGCATATCATGTAATCTCACCTGATGCTCACTTAGAATTACTAATAAATTAAAAGAATCTAAGCATATCTTCTTCCCCTTTCAAGGAATAAGTTATTGATTTTCAAAGTGTAAATTGCAGTATTACAGATTTCAGAAATCCTAAGTAGCATTTCTATTGAAATCAAAGGTTGTAAAAGTATGCCAGGCATTTATAGAATAAATCAGTATTTGATCGAGATGTATATGACAATTAATAAGTTATTGATTTTGAGGCCAATAGAAATGGCTACCATGCGAATTATGTCAATTTCCATAGGATGTCCGAGCGTTCCACAAAAAATAGTAGAATAATTAATTTGATCAGGTTTATTTTTATTTGAAAACATTTAGCCTTTATTCTACTCGCAAACATGAATCTTTTAATTGTATGATATCTGTATGTAATTATATATACTGTACACCTAAATTCATTAATACATGTTGTTTTTCTCATGTGTCTAAGAGTTCATTTTAATCATAATATCTTCCCGCTTTACCTAAAAATAATTCCCACTCAAAAAAAGAACAGCCTACATAGAAGGATTATTTCTAAGAACACAGGCAATAATATTTTCATACATTTATTATGCCCTACAAATGTAATAAAGGAAAATTACACCAAATTATTCAAAATAATTAGAATTTAGTTTTCATTTTCATCAAATTTTGATAATGTACAAGATAAAATAAGAAATACTGTCAACCAGTTTGCTACGATCCACACTTTGCTTGATAAATAAATAAAGGAAAGGATGATTTACAGTAGCCTACACTGTCACGGTGCCGCCCATGATCAAGCCAGCCTCCCGCTGCTGGCACCACTTTCACTGTCACCATTATTATGCACACCTGTTACTGATCACATCACCCAGGACTTCCCATCATTACGCACAGCAAATCCTCATTGCTACTGCCAAAGAAAATTGTGCACCAGGGTTTACGTTAGCCGGAAAAGGCTTTTCGCCGATATCAGGTGTATTCCGGCAGAGAATATCAACCGCCAAAATGTCTGGTGGGAAATACGCTAAATTAAAAAGTCAATAGATTAATAGCAGATTAAGTAGCCTAATATTGTGTGATCTGTATGATGTGTTACCAAGAAAACAGCGAGTCTTAGCTCACTCTCACAATAAGGCATTACTTAGTCATGCGACTAAGCTTGGTGTGAGAATCAAAGCAGCAGACTCCGGCAGCAGCTCCAGCATACGATTCCGAAATGTCCAAGGTGAAGCAGACAGAAATGGGCCTGTTAAAAAATGTAACTAGTGATGGTGCAACTGAGGCCAGCAAACGAGGTTCAATAAATTATCTAAGCCTATTGTATAACTTTCCGCAGAGCCTGTAAAAATAATATTTTGCACGAGTGGGCTAGACATCCTATGAAAACATCCTATCATTCACGTGGCAGCATATTTGTTGAGACGTTTCTAACATTGACCTCAAAATCCCGTAGTCAGATTGGAAACATGACTTTGGAATCAAAATATTGTGTAAAAAGATTGTTGTCAATAAGATAATTGTGATCTGGCTCAAATTATTTAGAACAGGTAATTTGTAGCTAATAATTGTGACAGCCATACAGTAAGTATGCAGTAGCCTATATGCTCAGTTCACAAAGATTGTGAAGAGTTCATTTTGCTGACTAATTTGAATAAATAACATTTGTTGGATCATAGAGTTTGTTTTATTGCTGTTTAAGTGTAGGCTATTATACAGTATGGCAATTTAAAACGCTCTTCTGTATGGCCAGTATGGCCTGTATGACCATGTCACAAAGCTCGAATCATTTCAAATTGGTTTCTTGAACATGACAATGAGTTCACTGTACTGAAATGGCCCCCACTGTCACCAGATCTCAACCCAATAGAGCATCTTTGGGATGTGGTGGAACGGGAGCTTTGTGCCCTGGATGTGCATCCCACAAATCTCCATCAACTGCAAGATGCTATCCTATCAATATGGGCCAACATTTGTAAAGAATGCTTTCAGCACCTTGTTGAATCAATGCCACGTAGAATTAAGGCAGTTCTGAAGGCCAAAGGGGGTCAAACACGGTATTAGTATGGTGTTCCTAATAATCCTTTAGGTGAGTGTAAATACAGACGCAGTCTTGAATAACCGCAGTTTCAGGCGGGTGTCGACATTCTCACAGATGCCCCCTTGTGGCCGTTCTTATTTAAAAAAAAATATTTTTGTCCATGGCACATGGCACTGCAACTTGCCGTGGTATACTGCAGTATAAAGGCACCTGCACATGGGCCGCGGTTGCGAAGACCGCTCCCTTGGCACTGGAATTAGATGAGCGACATCTGTAGATTCTCATAGCAGCGGCTGACGACTGTTTCTTTAACAAAAATATTTGTGTAAATATCACAAAATCTACCTGATAGCTAACTAAACAACCAATTGTCGGGTTCAGTTCGTATGTCAGTCTATAGAAAAGTTGTCTGGCCGCAAATGTGTTTCGCGTGTGAGGTGACGAGCTGTCACTTTTACTAGCTAGCCAAGATTGGGGCCAGTAATATTGTGCTTTGCTGACAATATTAGAGAAATTGTGTAGTGGCAAATGGGTGCTGCCGGAGAGGAGTAGGAAGAGTGAGAGTTTATTTACAAGTGCCTACAAAATGGGAGAAAACCAATAATATTTTTCAGATGGATGTGGTGTCAAATTAAAGATGATGTGTGTAATATATTTGTTGGTATTAACACTATGTAATGTAGGCTTCTGTAGCTGTAGATTTGCTGTCATGCATTTTGTGTATGTTTTGGCTCATTAAAGAAAGGTGTATCTGCGAAAAAGGTAGGTGTTGTCCTTGCCTGTATATGCTAGTACATTACATTGTGCTCTTTAAAACAAAGTTAATTTGTAATTTTTATTCTATTTGTTTGTTTCAAATGAATGATAGAAAATATTTATTTTGGGAATTCTCAGTAATCTACGGTAGCATTCTAGAATTATATTAGGGTCTGAAGGGTTAATGAATGTGGTAAATATTACTATGCATTTCTTTGTTGAAATAAATGTATACAAGTCATTTACACCTCAAAATGACATTTATTAAAGACAGTTATTTTACATAAGAATGTGAATCCCATAAGAAAAAAAAGACATGTTTTGCCTGCTCACTCATGCAAACTTTTGAGCACAACTGTATTCTGCTTGTTATCATTGTCCTGGGTATTTTGTCACAGATCAGGTGAGTGACGGAAACCAGTCACGAAATCAAAGGACAACATGTTTATTAGAAAAGAACAATAATCCATGGCAGTGACACAAATACCTGAACTCTCATATAAATAAGTCTTAACTACACACACAGAATACCCAACAAGGTAGCGATGAAGAACAGCAGAATATGTACACCACCTGATAGGATAATGGTTTGCATATGGGTGAAATCTATGATTTAGAGGTGAGGATGTTCAAGATGCTGAAGAAAGATGGTGGACCGCTGTAGCACAAATGAGCTAGAAGAGGGTGCTGCTGAAGGTGTGATACAAGGGTTACTTTAACTTTTTTAAAATCACAATCTAAGATCACATTCATTTCATATAAGTACGTATTTTCCATACTATACTCACCGCAAATAATAGTTTAAAATCAGATGTTTATTTTTAGGGATTTGGGGACCCTGCTGGAGAGCACTGGTTGGGGAATGAGCTGGTGTTTCAGATGACAAGTCAAAACCAGTACACCCTGAGAGTGGAGCTGAGAGACTGGGAGGGAAACACACCCTACTCCCACTACGACAAGTTCCAACTGGTTGGTGAAAAACAACAATACAGGTACTATATGACCTTGGTGGTCAAGTGGTACAGAAATAAACAATTGTCTTTTGAGCTGGGTCATAAGGATGAAATTGAACTAGCCAACTTGTGGTGAAGAAGTGGGCTTCAAAATCTTAAAATATAGATGTGATCTGGCTTTACACCAATCAAATCACATTAAGGTCAAAACGTAATTGACATAAACCAATTGTTTTTTCTGTGGTTTGTTTCTAACTGCTCCGATAGCTAGCTATGGATGGATGGGGCCATACTTATGTCCTTTAGCACAATACTGTCCAAATAATGCTTAAGAGAGTGTAGTAACACAGTCTGTTCCAACATTGCTTTTATATTGTCAGAGGGTTTTGAAAGTAATCAACAAAAATTGCAGAAAAGCTATAGGTTGTTAACCCATTGCTTGTTCCCAGAAAACATGTTTTAAACTATTCTAAATCTCTGGCAGTTTACCTAAACTTTACCATTTCAGGTTATTCACTGCACTTAAATATCACAAAAAATGGGGTTGTTCTAAAACTTTTGACCAATAGTGTATTCAGAACATGTTTATGAACAATCATAGTAGTGAGGGCTGTGAAAGAGTGGTTCAAAAGGTTTACCATTTAGAAGGGAATGTAACCTTAGTGATAAATACATATAAAAATAGAATCTGACTCCATATAAATGTTACCGTAAATAACCACATGTAGAAAGTCCTTTGTAATGGTTAGCTACTCCTTACGTCACAAGCCAACATTAAAATTACATGTATTTCTGGGTCCAACCAGACTGGTCAGAAACCTAGAACTCAGGGATGCCCACAATGCCATGTGTCCCTGGGACCACCCAGACCATTCACAGTCCCAGAAATCAGGGTTGTCATGTCTGGTCACTTAGACTTGCATATGTGTGTGTAATTACCAGTAGCCCTACAAGCTCAAGTGTGAAAATGAATGAGGAATGCCATAGTAATCTATATACCAAAGTAATACAATTTATTCCAGTAATAAAGTAATAAAGTTACAATACATAGCATCGTTACATACTAACATGATTCTATGTCCTCCCAAGTTTAAGACACTATAGGTGTGCTAGGATGTTCCGTTAATAAAAAACTCCTAGATATGACTACAACCCAACGTTTTGGGAGGTCTTTTTAACAATGAGAAACTCCTAAATATGACTATAACACAAAGTGTTGGGAGGTCTTTTTAACGATGACAAACTCAAATGTAATCCTAAAATCCGACATATCTAAAACACTCCCCCAAATAGTCATTAGCATTACTTTACCTTTGTAAACAAAATGAACACAAAGGATAGGACCTGTCCCACTTAATCAGTGCAAATTATTGGGGCGCCAGTTGTTGTCAGACATGCAACAAGGATTTCTACAATGTTTTTTGTAAAGTTTGATCCACAACCCATACAGTACAATAAAGCATACAGTATCAGACTAGGGGAGTTAGGGGAGATCCAAACACTTCAGATGAATGTCCACAATAACATGCATGTAGTACCATTCCAGTTCGCTCAGAGTTTCACACCTCTCCATGTGAGCTCAGGAAGGTGGGGCTCATGGCCCACACCTGGTGGTCCAGATCTTTAGAGAAGCAAATGTTATGCATTACCCCTGATTAACCGCACCAAGGGTGTGTTGGAGACTTTGTGGGGCCCGACATCCTCTTCATCTAATACACTTTTTTTCCACAACAGACATTTCTCATTTTACTACAATAAAAATAACTGCAGTATTTATTTATATATCACCTTCCAATACCATGGAAAATACAGTGCTAGGAAATAAAAAACCATTAAAAAGAACAACAATATTCCTATTTGCTTCAACTGTCTAACAAATGTATCTTATAGCTATTGTATTGAATTGAATTAAATTACATACACAATGGTTGCAAAGTATGACTTTGGTATCAGAAAACCTCATGAATCCTAGTCAAGCTGACTTTTTCATTGCTAGGCTATCCCTGCGGGGCTACAGCGGAACAGCAGGAGAGCAGAGTAGCCTGGCATCCCATGGAACCAGCTTCAGCACCCGCGATGCAGACAATGACAACTGCCAGTGCAAGTGTGCCCTTATGCTGACAGGGGGTAAGCATAGCGTCATAACGCCTCATAAAACACATGTTAATAACTATGTCATAGCAGAAGACATGTCTTAACCATTTCATAATCTTGCCATGCAAGGCACAAAGCAAAGTTACACAGGATAGTAAGAGCTTCTTGACAGTGCCACAGAGTGTGATTATTGGCACTGCAGTAAAATAACATTTACATGTATCTACATGTTGTTTGTTGTAAAAATACAAAAGAATCAAGCACTTTTATGTGCTGTCCAAATTTACATAATCAGGGTTCGTACCTAAGGTGCTTGAATTTGGATCTCAGAAAATAAAGTACTATAACACCTTGAAAATCTGACCTTATCTCCATATCCTTGAATAGTCCTTGAAATTATTTAAGAGGATTATCAGATTTTTCAGTTGCCTGTGATTTTATTACTGAACAGTTTTTAAGATGTGAAAGCTTTTGCAAATTCAACTAGTCTGCTGCACTTGTTTGTTACTTTTGAATAACAAAATCAAATAATTACTTCAACTTGTCTTTTCAAAGAAGGCATTCCTTTGCAAAAGGTCACACGTTGGGAAAAAGTGATACAATGTTGGTTTCATATACACATACACACCATTCTAAAGTTTAGGGTCACTTAGAAACATGCTTATTTTCAATTAAAACATACATGAAATGAGTTTGAATAGAAAATATATCAAAATGAATAGGGAATATAGACATTGACTAAGCTAATAATAATGATTTTAATTGAAATAACAATTGTCCCTCAAACTTTGCTTTTGTCAAAAAATCTTCCATTTGCAGCAGTTACAGCCTTGCAGACCTTTGGCATTCTAGTAGTCAATGTTGCAATTGTGAAGAGATTTCACCCCATGTTTCCTGAAGACCTCCCACAAGTTGGATTGGCTTGATGAGCACTTCATACGTACCATGTGGTCATGCTGCTCCCACAACAGCTCAAAAGGGTTGAGAGCCAGCGGCATGCCTCGTTAATACACCTGCACATGGGTGGCCGGTGAAGTTCTCACAGACTTTCAATTGGAGTAGATTGATGGGTGGCAAAATGCAAGCACTTTTTCAAGCAGCACAGTGTTTGGTTATCGATCCCGTGAGCGTTGCTGCTTTCTGTGCACTCTTGCTCACGGTTCGAGGCGCTCAAAGTTGAAATTTGTTGAATTCTTGAGTGCCCACTGCCCATCTCAACAAATGAACAGTGTTCATCTTGTCAACCAATCAAACACTCATTCAAGTGTTTACTATATATAATTCAAGCCTGTGTCTGTTTTTATATGGCCAGAATAAATCATTCAAATCAGTGCAATATTGTCTACTATAATCTTATTCATGGATTGCTATGCTGCTGTTTGATTCCATAAACTCCCAACTGTCACGCAACCTCTGACATGACTGAATTGTAATTTAAGTCAGATTTCTATAAAGTAGCCTAATACAGTTTTTTTCCCCACCAAAGTCTTTGATAGAGTATAATATGCCACAAAAGACCCAAACCCCATTATGGGGTACTTACATCCAAATAATTTATTCAATTGATTAGAACTTTAGAACGGTTCCACCTTATTGCATGTTAGTTTCTGAAAGCTGCGAATCTCCCCTTTCCGGCAGAGTACAACATCTCTGGTCTAGGTATTACTACCTTATATAGGCATACAGAGTTTTATGACTACCCCTCCTCCCCAGCAGTTGGCAACTAGATGGTCACGACCAGTGCCAGCGGTAAACAATTGAGCTCTCCAACCAACAGAGTCAAATGTTTGATTCACAATGAATCCAGATACTCCATCGATCGTAAGGACATACATTTTGGCTGCCTGGGGCTTACCTTTATCGATCCAGACATCCAGAGACGACATCTTTATTGGAAAATCCTTTTTCATCTAACAACTTTCCTCTTACAAGATAAGCTCTGGATTGGTCTGTGCTTGAGATAAAGCTTCAAGTTAGCTAATTAATTCATAGGCTCTTAGAACCTTAACCAGCCTATTGGCAATGTTCTCCAATCATGTATGACTGATAAAGCATATCGATTTTCCGGAGCGTACGTGTGTAGCTGCGCATTGGACATTTTCTTCCCATTGTGAATTTGTGAAGTGTTCCAAGCTAGTTGGATTCACAATTCTATTAGCCAATTAGATTCTCTAGGCAGGCTGAGCCTCTATATGGATCCTCATTGCGCAATACCAACAAAGGTCGAAGATCCCATTCATAGCCAATGGGATCAGAATGTTTTTCTATACTTAACAAATAGCATTAAAAATATTACAGATGTACATCAAAGAGTGGAATGATGTAATTTACAGACTTGAGGTTGAGGGACACTTGGAAATGGCTCTTGACACCACTTACTAAAATATCAGCCCAGATCTAGTTCTTAAGGCTATGATAATGTTGACATGTTTGGGATACCATTGGGTGTGTTTATAGCTCTAAAGTTTCAGCCTGTCCATGAAAAAGTAGAAAAAGTAAAAAAGTTTCTTGGTGTGTGTTTTAGCTTGTTCATAATTTGTTTTCTTCCAATCTATATTCTGATTAATTCCTCAATCTCGAAGGTGTATTTTTTTACAGAAGACCTTCACTGTACATATTCTGACAACATAAATGCACATAAATTGCAGTTATAATGGTGAATTGCAGTACAAGCGGAAATCTAAATTTCTTCATTTACAATTCCTTCCTAAGGCTCTAAACATCTATAAAATGAAAATCCACCATATTTAAATAATAGATAGAAAATATATTTTGCGGGATTATTTGGGGAAGGGTGGACTCAAACATATTGGAACAGGTTACCATAGAGATTACCAACTAAAGGCAAGAAAGCTATGGAGCATTAAGGATCACACTAAACTAGCCTAGCAGTAATGAAAGAAAGTACTGCTGCACATGTTTACTAATAATACGAAATCAAATGTTATAATCTTGCAGGAGCAGCAGTCATTTATTATAGTTGAGATTTATCTGATATTGTCTACTAGCTAATCTAATGCAATCATTGCCATGTAATGCTTTTCCTGATGGCTAGCTAGCAAAGGGGCATTGAACAATGGGGATGTAGCTTGCTATGGATAATTCAATTGTTAATTTTATCTGTGGAGAAAGTTATGGTATATCTACTATAGTAATTATAAATTAGACATTTCTGGACATCTCTATAACATCAACATTGGATGTTTGTTCATGTGATAATCAGTTGTATTGTATGTTGTATTTGTTAGTATTTTGAATTGCTATTCTATTTATATCCTCAGATTATTCCGTGTTTGTGAATTTCAAGCAAAATAAAGCATTAATTTTCAGGATGCATTGATTTATGCTCCTGCAGAATAATATAAACAATGTTTGAAAGTAATATACTGCATATTTTCCTTCAATTCTTGAGTTGCATATATACAGTGGAAATAAAAAGTCTACACACCCCTGTTAAAATGGCAAGTTCTTGTGATGTAAAAGAATGAGACAAATATAAATCATTACTTTTTCCACCTTTTAATGTGACCTATAATGTAAACAGTTCAACTGAAAAACAAACTGAAATCTTTGAGGGGAAAAATGTTTAAATAAAAACTCAATAACTTTGTTGCATAAGTGTGCACACCCTTAAACTAATACTTGTTGAAGCACCTTTTGATTTTATTACAGCACTCAGTCTTTTTGGGTAGGAGTCTATTAGCATGGCACATCTTGACATGGCAATATTTGCCCACTCTTCTTTGCAAAAGCGCTCCAAATCTGTCAGATTGCGAGGACATCTCCTGTGCACAGATCTGGGCTCAGATCTGGGCTCTGGCCGGGCCATTCCAAAACGTTAATCTTCTTCTGGTGAAGCCATGCTTTTGTGGATTTGGATGCGTGCTTTGGGTCATTGTTGTGCTGAAAGGTGAACTTCCTCTTCTTTTCTAACGGACGCTTGAAGGTTTTTTGCCAAAATTGCCTGGTATTTGGAACTGTCCATAATTCCCTCCACCCTGGCTAAGGCCCTGGTTCCAGCTGAATAAAAACAGCCCCAAAGCATGATGCTGCCACCACCATGCTTCACTGTGGGTATGGTGTTCTTTGGGTGATGTGCAGTGTTGTTTTTGGGCCAAACATACCTTTTGGAATACCTTTTGGAATGTTTGACCTCTCAAATGCTCTTATGCACCCATGCGCTAGACATCCTAACTGATGGTAACAGATATAATCCGCATGGTATTTGTTGAGAGGTCTCTAACATTGGTGCAAAAATATCTTATTCAGATTGGAAACATGATTTTGGAATCAAAATATTGTGCAAAGAGATAATCATAAAAATTGTGTTTTGGCTCAAGTAATTCAATCAGGCAATCATGTAATAATTGCGACATCCTAATGCCACCCGTGAATTTCAACTTGCCACCCTTCTGCCACCCCATGTAAAGTTTTCGAGAAATGCCACTGCATACATAACATTTTTACAATCTCACTAGAAATGTTTTAACCTCCATACATTTCTATAAAACAAAAGTAGGTGGGCTAGCTGAAAGGGAATTAGCAAAACGTACCATTGCTTTCCAGTGCATTTACATTTTGAACTTGAAATGATTTACTTCTCGAACAACTAGAAACGGACTATAATAGGCGTGGCTGATAGTAGGGAGACGTTAGTTACTATTTATAGACGAGAGAGTTACGATCAAAGCATCAAACTCAACCGAGCATGCTGCCAAATGAACAGGATTCCACTACAAGTGTGGACATTAGCAGAAGTGCAGCAGTAGCAAAGGTTAGAGGTTTATTCTGTGTTGGGGCATGTAGGAAAGGAAAGAAAAAGGTGCGGTGGTCTCTTAATTTGTTTCCAGAGCTGTATTATCCAGAATATTACGTTGGACACTATAATTTCTAATGCTATCATTATTGACATTCTGAATATAATTTTCTGTTTACACATCTAGCTTGTATTGTATGACCAGATCATCTTAGAGGTATGGGATATTGTGTTAAATTGCCAAGTTCATAAATCTGTCCGTGCAGCAGCACTGGCTATTTGTGAGCTGCACAATATCAGATGTACATGTATCAAAAGTCCCTTAGATGAACCACACAGATTACTTTACTCCCGGCACACAAATCCAATACCATGACAAGTGATAGAAAAATAAATTGTATTACCAAAGGGTCCTAGACTAGAACAGTACAACAATTCATAAAGCTCATGTTCCACACCTTCCTTTTATATTCCCCGGTCAATGTGAGCACAACAGATTTCCAAATGTGGGTTTCTCCCATGTGCTAAAAAGGCATGTACTCTATACTCAATATTGTATGTTCTACACTGCAACCAAGCATAAAGGGGAAACACTACAAAAGCAGTAGTATGGGGTCCAAGTATGGGGTCCAACCGTTGCTTTACTCTATCCTGCCGACCCTTCGATAGGGTCACTGTTTAGTTGTTGGGATAACGCAGGAAGTAAAAAAAACAGACATGCACTGTGAATGGAAAAGGCTGTTAACGTCTAACAATGTGCAGTCTATGGCGATGAGTGCACATTGTTAGAATGTAAGATTACACCACCTCGCATTGTTGCTGATGACTATAACCCTCTGTCCAGAGAACACCGACGAGAATCTTCAGTGGTTGATGAATTGTCTCTGAGGCAGGTTTACAGGCATGTAACATTGTTAAAAACCAAAGGAACCCGGGACCTGCAGGCATCCTGGCTGGCATGGTGATGTCTTTGAAGCAGCAGGAGGCTATGGCTGGCAACAGTGGGACAGTGCACCAACCCCTTATTGCTCATCATGTGGAGTGGGAGGTTGAGGGCCAGCAATTTAGGATTTGTGTTGGGGCGAAAAAAATTACTTCGCTGCTTAAAAGGGTCCTTGGCTCAAAAGCGCTATATGGAGTTTAAGTCTGTGAATTGGGGCACAGACAAATGGCTACTGGAAAGGATATGTGTAGTCAGAGCTGAAACGTATAATTGTTGGCTCAGATATACATTTTGGTATGCATTGAAAACCTCAAGGGTGGATGGTTGACAACTGGCAGTTTGCAAACCTAAGTGGCTATCAAACTATTTATGAATCTTTTAAGCTTTTGGATGTCAAACGATTATAGACATGGTAGTGTGTACTCAATACATTGACTCCACAGAATTCATAAACGTTTTTAGTTCCTACCCCTAAGTTTGACTGATAAAATGACATATAGTTCAGCTATAGAAGTTGGCTCAAGAAGAAAATATTGGGGCAAATAGCCCATATAAATCATAAATGCAAAGAACGTTTCAATAGGATATTATGTAATTGTCTCAGCAAATATCAATCCCTCAATGTTAGAGATATTATTATTTGGTGGTGGGTTTCATGTATAATTGTGTTATTATTCTTAAGACTTTCAGCATTTGTGCGTTGTTTAGTTGTTTAAATGCAGAGCGCTTAATATTTGAAAGCACCTTATTTGCAATGTGGCGCATTGTAATAATATATATTTGGTTTATTTTTGGCCTCATGATGATAGAGCTTTTTTGTTTAAAGCTGAAGTACGTAGGTTTTTTGCATTCACACATTGCTGTTCTAATCTGGATCATGGATGAATTCCTACCATATCAGATGGTCCCAGGACCGCATCTGAAAAACCTCTGTATACGGTGTACTCCTTTTCCCAAGGAAAAAAGTGGTTGGCTCTCGCAGTGGCGTGAAATTTCATCCTGCACACAGGAAGTGATGCGTTTGACATATCAAACAATGAACTGAGGCTAGACAAAATAAGGAAGTGGATTTTGTGGATGAAGCAGCGAGAGACGCTCGCTAATTTTTTTATGAAGATTGATGGAGTTCAGAATATAACGGTACCTAATGTAATGGTTTAGATCATCATCATTTTCTTCCGCTTATCCGGGGCCGGGTCGCGGGGGCAGCAGTCTAAGCAGAGATGTCCAGACTTCCCTCTCCCTAGACACTTCCTCTAGCTCTTCCGGGGGGACACTGAGGCGTTCCCAGGCCAGCCTGGAGACATAGTCCCTCCAGCGTGTCCTAAGTCTTCCCCAGGGTCTCCTCCCGGTGGGACGGGCCCGGAACACCTTCCCAGGAAGGCGTTCTGGAGGCATTCGAAACAGATGCCCAAGCCACCTCAGCTGACCCCTCGCGATGTGGAGGTGCAGCGGCTCTACTCTGAGCTCCTCCCGGGTGACCGAGCTTTTCACCCTATCTCTAAGGGATCGCCAGAGCCACCCTGCGGAGAAAGCTCATTTCGGCCGCCTGTATCCGGGATCTTGTCCTTTCGGTCATGACCCAAAGCTCATGACTATAGGTGAGAGTAGGAACATAGATTGACTGGTAAAACGAGAGCTTCACCTTGCGGCTCAGCTCTTTCTTCACCACGACAGACCGATACATCGACCTTATTACTGCAGAAGCTGCACCGATCCGTCTGTCAATCTCCCGTTCCATCCTTCCCTCACTCGTGAACAAGAGGAGGAGTTTAAGTATCGGTTTAGATCAAAGGAAAGCAAATCTGGTAAAAGAGAGGAAGATAAACCCCTTTTGGAGGGAAAATTGGTGCAGCTGCCTATCCACGATGGGTGGAACTCATGGAGTCATTAAACTTCAATGCTGATGTGGCAATTCTTCTGTTAAATAATAAGTAAAGTTAGCTAAAACACTAGCTACCTAGCTAACCTCACACTGATGTTAGTATTTGGCCTATTGGTGTTAATGTGGCTAGCTATACAGACAGAGCAAACATGGCTGTAGTTACTGACTGCACATCTTTCCAGGAGACAGTGTTTGCAAGTTTTGCTACTACTACCAGCTTCTAATAACATCAGCTTTCCAGCAAGGACCAAGTTATCTGACTAGAATAACCTCATACTGTTGTTAGTAATTGGCTATTACTAATTACCTGGCAAAAACGATTGGCCAATTTGGTTAACTAGCTAACTTTCTGTGGATAAATAGGCAAAGCTGCCGTCTGTATATGCCGATTGCTTTTTTACTAGCCCAGCTAGTAGTACTGTAATTGGGAAACATTACCAGGGCAAGTTTTGACTAGTAGGTACAGTAGCTATTATCACGTTTCCTTTATACATTTCAGCAGTTCGCCCCCTGCAGAGTATCCGTCAGTACACGCTGTTTGCTTTGTTTACTAGCCCAGTGAGTAGTAGTACTGTCATCGGAAAACATTACCAGGACGAGTTTTGACTAGTAGCTGGCTATTCTCATGTTTCCGTATTTATGCTACATCAGATACATTTCGTTAATTTAATCTTAGTATATAATTAAAATAATCGTATGTCAACTCACCTGGTCGGATTAAGATTTTTTTTTTTAGATGAGCTGAATAAAGTGAACAGATAACGTGTGGGGGTTTAAGAGTCAATCAATCAAATGTATTTATTTAGCCCTTTTTACAACAGCAGTTGTCACAAAGTGCTTTACAGAGACACCCGGCCTTAAACCCCAAGGAGCAAACAACAGTAGTGTTGAATTTCAGTGGCTAGGAAAAACTCCCTAAGAAGGTCGAATTTTAGGAAGAAACCTAGAGAGGACCCAGGCTCAGAGGGTTGACCAGTCCTCTTCTGGCTGTGCCGGGTGAGATATTAAGAGTCCAATTGGAATAATAAATACATTTCTCTGGGCTAAATCCAGAGTCTATTTGATTTTAGACTAGGTCAGAAGTATGACCAGGTGGACAAGGACAGGGACAGCAACGGCCCCCCAAACCAGGTAATCCGCAGGTGTGGACCAGGACCTCATCTCCTCCTAAAATTTAAAACTGGAGGAGACTGAGAAAGGTTAGTAGTGCATTCCTCATATCCCCCAGCACAATAATATAGCAGCGTAACACCTTGGAACTGAGACGGGGGGGTCCGGTGACACTGTGGCCCTACCCGGGGGAGGCCCCGGGGGAGGCCCAACAGGCAGGAAATCAATCCACCCACATTGAATTGACGTCACACCAGCGACAGCTGAGATTTCTGGGAAAATGAGCCGGAAATACTTCCTGTTTTGAAAGTTATGTCCTTCAGCTTTAACTCAATTCCAATCAAGTTAATTTACTATTTTATGCATGCTACAGGCAAAATGTTCCTTAATATGCTGAGCATTTAATTTTCTTGGCAGCCGCTGTGTATCTGAAATGCTTTATATTTTGTTTTCGTATTTAAATAAGTCATTTTACAAAAACAAGTTAGAGGACATGTATTGCTGAAAATGTATTTTTGTACAGTCTGTGCTGTGTATACTATTATGTTGATTAATCATTCAAGTGTTGTGCAAAAACAGAGTAGCAAAAAAGAAAGGCAGTCATTTATGACTGTCAAACCTTTACTCAAAGAAATGTATTGGTCAGTTTGACCTAAAACCTAAATAAACTCCACATGATGTATTAAGACGTTCATTCACAATTCTGATAATGGAATAGATTATATAGGGGTCAATTGGAGTGCGGGCTCTTAAAACTGGTTAAGCCGTTTAACTGCATTTTCTGTCAATTGTGCTGATTTAGTATAAGCCTAGATGTTTGAGATCATGAAATCTTGTTTCGTTTTCTCCTATCGAAATAGCAACAGTCGTGGCATTGAGAAAGCTGGGCAGCTCGCATCAGCGCTCATTAAAGTTATTCATGTCAGCACCTCCATGCATCAAGATAGCATCTTAAGCAGCTCCTGTGAACATCATCAAAATAAGTTCAGTGTGGTGTATTTTAATTTAATTTGTTTTTAGAGCCTAATAAACGAAAATGCTATAGTGGGTGTTCTTTGAAGTTATTGTTTTTTTCGTATTCCTATCAAAAGACCTGAAATGCAAACCTTATTGTATTCCTCAAATTCATTTGATATTTAAAACAAACAAATCCTGTAAATAATAATTTTTTAGACTTAAATGTTAACAAAATTAAACCACATGGATACTGCAGGTCTGAAAGTCGTGGTGCTTCTAGACTAGGGAAAAATCCTGTATTTGGTTATATGTCAAAATAGTTTCTAGTAAAATATAGTTTAGGTGTTGAAGCAGAAAACACAGTATCATATTTTTGGTTTTATAGTTTGCCCAAGTCAAAAGAGAACAAAATAAACTGCATTTGAAAGGTAGTCTGACACATGGCCCTAATATTCAAATATACTCCAAATGTCCCCCCCCCCAATATGTTGATATATAAATTATAAATAAAATAAAAATGTGCTGTGCTATCTCAGGCAACCATCATTAGCAAATGTAAACATGATCATAACTAAACTTGGCAACAAATAATAATGCCAACAAATGGCCATTATTATTACTACTGGTTCCAGTTTTACGGTTTACACAAAGTTTTCTGCGTGTGGTTTGTCCAAGTGGTGTTTCGTACGCCAGGAGAAGCCGTTGGTCGATTGCTGTTTGTTGGTACAATCACTGTACTGTCTCAGTTTCATTACTTTCAAATGTATAAAATGTGGAAAACTAGACTGTGACATGAGTGTTACATAGGCTGTCTTCCTATCGATTGTGATAGCTTTAACATCAACAGGTCATTTTGCACTGGAACTTTACTTGTGGAAATAAATAATATTTGGTTAAAGTGTCAATTATTGCATGGAGTAGAAATAAACGTTTTCGGTGAAAAGGGGCCGATTTGCGAATGCTAATCAATCAACCATCACTAACGTGATCCATCATAGCTAAAAGTTACCTTTATTGGCTACACATTCACCCAGCGACCAACAATGGTGTGCATATTTTCAACTAACGTTACTGTCTTTACTTTGTTTGATTTGTCAGAAAGCCCACCCCAGTGAGCATTTGATGGCGATGCGCCAGGGTTTTGCTGCTGGCGTGTCCCGCTGTAGGCTATAATGTCCTACAGCCAACAGGCCACTAGCTTTTGATGCTTTTCTCCTGACCCCAATTTGCATCAGCTAATTTGCATCTCTGGTGGCCTTCCACCAGCAGCCAGACCACTTTTCATTGGCGGCCACCCACCAAAGTGAGGTTGTGTGTTGTGCCTACAGTGCTCATAAGTTTACATGCACTGGCAGACATTTTTTGGAATGGATTTAGAAAATATTACCAATCATTTAAGGATAGTGATCATATGAAGCCATTTATTATTACATAGTTGTTTGGCTCCTTTTTAATTCATAATGATAAAAGAAATCACCCAAATGGCCCTGATCAAAAGTATACATACCCTTGAATGCTTGATCTTGTTACAGACACAAGGTGACACACACAGGTTAAAATTGCAATTAAAGGTTAATTTCCCACACATGTGGCTTTTTAAGTTGAAGTGTCTGTGTATAAATAGTCAATGAGTTTGTTAGCTCTCACATGGATGCACTGAGCAGGCTAGATACTGAGCCATGGGGAGCAGAAAATAACTGTCAAAAGACCTGCGTAACAAGGTAATGGAACTTTATGAAGATGGAAAAGGATATAAAAAGATATCCAAAGCCTTGCAAATGCCAGTCAGTACTTTTCAATCACTTACTAAGAAGTGGAAAATTCGGGGATCTCTTGATACCAAGCCAAGGTCAGGTAGACCAAGAAACATTTCAGCCAAAACTGCCAGAAGAATTGTTTAAGATACAAAGAAAAACACAGGCAACCTCAGGAGAAATACAGGCTGCTCTGGAAAAAGACGATGTGGTTGTTTCAAAGAGCACAATACAACGATACTTGAAAAATAATTTGGTGCATGGTCGAGTTGCCAGAAAGAAGCCTTTACTATGGTGGCCCGAGAAGTGCAAAGCAACATTACAAGAATGAAACACTTACGAAGCTAGAGACAAAATTACATTTTGGAAAACATTTTTACCAACCATAAAACACAAATACATGGGCTAAACACTTTTACCAAGGACAAAACAAATTAACATTTTAGAAAACAAATTAACAACACGCAAAACACTTTTACCAGTCCCGAAACAAATTTACAAATGATAGATTCTTCACGGAAAGGGAATGTACCACATACCGGAAGGTGAAAGCGGGTGATAGCTGATGTTGGTGAGCGCGGTCATTTCGTGCTGTCAATGTCGTATATTGCTTGAATGAAGTTTGTGGTGACTGAACATGGACTCCAGCCGAGGAATGTTTTGCCCGTTTTGTGGCAAACACATGAACAGCTTAACGCGGTTCTGCTTAGGGTGTGGTCGGTGTTTGGAGTTTTTAAAGGACGCGGACTAGATGGATACACCAAACATACTGCATCATTGCGTTCAAAATTTTAACGAGGGCCACTCGTACACTGTAATCATGGACATGATGTCAAGTCTACATGTGTAAACATCAGCTTGAGGACTCTTAAAAGTAAACTGAACAAACCAACAAATAACAACCCAACAGTGATTGCTCACTATTTCATGTTATGTGTGCGAAACCTTGGTGTCATCCCCATGAGACTGAGGACTGATTGCGGCACTGAGAATGGCATAATGGCTGCAATTCAATGTACCCTACGCCACCATCACAGTGACTACTACTCTGGACCGTCCAGCCACATATACGGCTCATCTATGAATAACCAGCATTTTGAGTCCTGGTGGTCTATATTTAGAAAGGGAAGGTGAGTTGTCTTCATAAAAGGTCATTGCATCTTTAGTCATTTGATTTTCTTCTCAGGAACGAGTGATGAAAAACTAGCACAATAAAGATCAATAAAAAATTTTAAACAAATCCTTCCCGTCAGGAAAAGTAGTTGGTCCTGAAAAACAAAATGTTATGACCAAAAGATGCACAGACCATAAATGTCATTACAACTAAACTTTTATTTTATTATTCAAACATGTATATGCTTGAAAGTATAACTAAACATTTTATCCATTTCTATAGGTCTCAGTTCTGGATGGAACTATTTGCAGACCTTAGAGATTCTGGATACTTCAAAGGGAGCCATGAGCATCAGTGCCTATTGAGGTATTGCTTGTGTGATGTTCTTCAGAAAGACCTGGATGAGTGTGTGAAACTGTGGAACAGTCACAGGATTCGCCCTTCCAGAACAGCAGCATGTCCAGGAGGAGTGCCCAATGAACTCTACTACTTACCACACAGGTGATACATTAGTGATAAACAGATCAAAGTATTAATATAAAATGTTTACTTAAATGAAAATAAATTAAATTATGTATTCTATTTAACATAGGTTTGGCCCCAGAGACTGCGGATTTCAAATTGAACAGGCTGAATTGGATGCCCTTCCTGAGGCTAGCCTGTCAATGACTCCTTGTGGGGACCCAAACATGCAGGAGTACCTGGACTCTGCCATGGAACACAATCAGTTACAGAAGCCTGAGAACTGGGAGTCTGTATCAGAACTGTACATGAAACTAAAAGAAATGGCTCATCTATGAAATTATCAAAAAGGGAGTTTTTTTTCTTTAGTGGTGAAACGCTGCTGCCTGTCTGAACACAATTCCATATAAGTGTATAACATTTTATATAAATATATATTTTTTTAAGTGTGAAGTAAATGAATCAAATAGTAACTAGTATTTATTACACGTTTATTACTATTTATTACATTTTAATAAATACTAGTCCGTTATAGAACATTATTTATATATATAATATAACTACGTATACTGTTTATATATCCATATATCATATACATATAAAATAACTATCTTTTTTTGCTGTGTGTGTGTGTGTGTGTATATATATATATATATATATATATATATATATATATATATATATATATATATATATATATATATATATATATATATATATATATATATATATATATACACACACACACACATACATATATATATATACACACATATACATATATATATATATATATATATTAGGGGTGTGCAAAGCAGCCAGTATTTGTATCTGTATTTGTTAAGGGGGAAAAAGTATTTGTATTTGTATTCGAGTAAAATTCAAAATAGGCATAAAAATTCCGGGGGGTTTTTGCGTTAAGGCTGGTTCACCCGATTTCAGCGTAATGAAATAATATCCCGATCAAACTCCGCTTCCTGAAAGTTATAAATTGCCTTTGGAACCCAGTTAAGGTACAAAAATCGATTAAACAAAATTGTGACGCAGTTATGTTTTTTCGCTCAGCCGAGCGCTCTCTGTTGCTGTGTGGAGAATGGAGATGTGTGGAGCAGCATGTGTCAGTTACCGCTTTTAATCTTTTTCCCTCCCCCGATTGAACGTCAATCACTCACT